>NC_133422.1:20837500-25752500 GCF_049350105.2 Macaca mulatta
CAACATGGCACATGTATACATATGTAACAAACCCGCACATTGTGCACATGTACCCTAGAACTTATAGTATAAAAAAGAAAATCACATTGAAGTGCTTTTCTTAGGCTGGGCATGGTGGCTCATGCCTGTAATCCCAGCACTTTGGGAGGCCGAGGTCAGGAGTTTGAGATATCTGAGTTACCTGAGGTCAGGAGTTTGAGACAAGTCTGGTCAACATGGTGAAACCTCATCTCTACGAAAAATACAAATAAAAAATTAGCCGGGCGTGGTGGCACATGCCTGTAGTCCCAGCTACTTGGGAGGCTGAGGCAGGAGAATCGCTTGAATCCCAGAGGCAGAGGTTGCAGTGAGATCACACCACTGCCCTTCAGCCTGCGTGCGACAGGGTGAGCTGCATCTCAAAAAAATAATAATAAAATAAAGTGCTTTTCTTTCTCTAAGAGTTAAAAAGTCGACCAGCCTTTCCACTCTTAAGTATTTACCCAGGAGAAAACAATAGCATCTGCCTGTCCTTGTATTTGTAACAGCCCAAAGTTGAAACAGCCCGAGTGTCCACCAGCAGGTGAGTAGATAAACAAATTTGATGTATTCCTTCAATGGAATATTTTTCTGCAATAAAAAAGGAGTGAACTATTGATATATACAGCAACACGGAGAAATCTCAAACACTAATTATAGAAAGAGTACATACTGCATGATTCCATTTATATAAAATTCTAAAAAATGCAAATCAATCCATAGTGACAGAGACTGGATCATTGGTTACCTGGGAATGGGGAGGTGACAGGAAAGAGTGAGAAGGGATTAGAGCAGAACTGGAGGAAACCTTGGGGCAGGGAGTTGGTTACGTTCACTACCTTGTGAACGTACCCAGTTATGTTTGTTGTAGTCAGTTATTTTGACAGAAATCTGTAAAAAAAAAAAAAATTACAGATATTTTTCGTTCTCTAAAAAGTCCCCTGTCTTCTCAACCACGCTAGGCTTTAAGGAGGGCTCTTACCTCTGGAATATTGTGCTTACATTTGTCCCTCATTTATTATAAATCACTGGTGGTCTCTGCTAGGAAGCAGGCACAGTGCCAGGAGTTATGGAGGCAGTGTGGGAGGAAGGTCACTTGAGGTCATGGAAAGAGGTCAACTAAGGAGTCAGACAGATGGGGTGCAAAGCACAGTATCCCATTAGCTGGGTCATGTCAGGTGGGTTCTTTGCTGTTTGAACCTCAGTTTTCTTTTCTTCATTTTTTTTTGTAATTAAAAAAGCTTTAATTGATACATAATAGTTATACAGACTTATGGGGACATGTGATATTTTGTTACATGCATAGGATGTGTAATGATCAAGTCAGGGGATTCAGGGTGTCTGTCACCTTGTGTATTCGTTTCTATGTGTTGGGAACATTTTAAGTCCTCTCTTCTAGCTATTTTTGAAATATAACTCAATTTTCTTCCCTGTGAAGTGGAGATCCTAATACTGACATCACGGGTCCGTCAGGAGGACAGACGGTGAATGTGAAGGGTCTGATATGTGTCAGGTGCCAGGGTGGCTTCTCCTCCTTCCTACGGACTGTGCCGGGAACACCCATTTGCCAGATAAATCGTAGGCTTTCCTGGGACTTTTTAGGATGGTTAGAGCAGTGGCGTTTTGACTTGAAGATGGTGAATTTGTGGGTCTGGATGCAAAGAAGCGCGTGTGCTTGCTTTTGAAAAGGGAAACAGAATAGAGCCTGTGGGTAGAAAATCCTGATAATCAGGGAAGGCAAACTGCATAGCTGCTTCTCTTTAAAAAAAAAAAAAAAACAAAACAAAAAAACTACTGAGGTATATTTGTATACATTTATGTGCATAATAAATCTTAACTGTACAGTTCAGTGGGTTCTGACAAAGGTACAGTGCCATGTAACAATCATCCAAATCAAAGTGGAGCTTCTTCCGAAATTTCCCTTGTGCCCCTTTCCACTGGGGAGCACCTTTCCTTGGAGGCAGCCGTTGATCTGACACATAGCTCCACAGATCAATTTCACTGATCCGGGCTTTGGATCCATATAAATGCAACTACATAGTATGTACTTCTGTTAGTTTTCTAGTTGTTGCTGTAACAAATTAGCACAAATGTAGGGGCTTAAAGTAACACAAATTTAAATACATATTATTTAATAAACAATAAAGTTTTTTATATTAGATGTCCAACAGAGTTGGATTTTGCTGGACCAAAGTCAAGGTATCTGCAGATCTGTGTCCTTTTCTGGAGGCTCTGGGGAGAATTTGTTTTCTTGTCTTTTCCAGCTTTTAGGGGCCACCTGTATTTCTTGGCCCACGGCCCCTTCCTCTGTCTTCAAAGCCAGCAATGTTGCATCTCCACCATTCCTCTGTAGCCATCTCTCTCTCTGACCACAGCCAGGAAGGGCTTTCCAGTTTTAAGAACTCATGTGATTAGACTGTGCCCACGTGGATAACCCAGGCATATCACCCGATTTCAAGATCCTTAACCTTCATCATATGAAGTCCCTTTTGCCAGGTAAGGTAACATACTGATTGCAGGGATTAGGATGGTCATCTTTGAGGGGCCATTATTCCCCCTACTGCAGCACTCTTGCAAACACACTGTTTCTAAGATGTATCCATGTTGTGTGTGTCAGTAGTTCGTTCTATTGCCGAGCAGTATTCCATTGCATGAATATACACATCAGTGAGTTCATTCTTCCTTTGATGAACATTTGCACTATTACCAGCTTTTGGTTATTATGAATAAATATTCCTTTTTATATTGTTTTTCATTTCTTTGAGGATAAATATATAGGAGAATTGCTAGCTTATAGGGTAATTGTATATTTGACTATTCATATCATTATTGGTCATTAATATATACTCTTTTGTGAGGTGTATGTTTCAATGTTTTGCCCATTTTTAATTTTTACCAGGTTGTCTATTTGTGATTACTTTGTAGATGGTCTTTCTACATTCTAAAAACAAATCCTGGCTGGGTGCGGTGGCTCATGCCTGTATTCCCAGCACTTTGGGAGGCCAAGGTGGGCGGATCACCTGAGGTCAGGAATTCGAGACCAACCTGGCCAACATGGAGAAACCCCGTTTCTGCTAAAAATGCAAAAACTAGCTGGGAGTGGTGGCTCATGCCTGTAATCCCAGCTACTTGGATGACTGAGGCATAAGAATCACTTGAACCTGGGAGGTGGAGGTTGCAGTGAGCCAAGATCGTGTCACTACATTCTAGCCTGGGCAACAAAGTGAGACTCTGTCTCAAAATAAATAAATAAACAAACAAACAAACAAATAAATAAATAATTTGTCAAAGATATGTATTGCGATATTTTCTTCCAGTCTGTGGCTTGCCTTTTTCTAATGGTGTATTGGATCAATGAAACTTTTTAATATTGATAAGGTCTAGTTTCTCAAATTTTAAAAAATAACTAGTGCTCTTTGTAACCTGTCTAAAAAAAATTTTACTACATTAAGGTCATGAAGATATTCTTCTGTTTTATTTTGAAAGTTTTATAGTTTTAGCTTTCATATTTAGGTCTATGATCTATTTTAAATTAATTTTTGTGGGGGGTATATGGTAGATGTTACAGTAAAATGTTTTCTGTACAGATGGCCAGTTATTCCAGCACCACTCTTTAAAAATACTTTTCTTTCCTCATTGAATTTCCTGGACACTTTTATTTATCAATTAATCAAATATGTATATAACTACTTTTGGACTTTATTCTGTTCCAATGGTCCTTTTGCCAATCCTTGGCAAATACCACACTGTTTTAATTATTGTAACTTTATAGTATGTCTTGAAACCAGGTAGTGTAACTTTATCCTTCTTTAATATGATTTTAGTTACTATAGGTCAGTTTGGGGTTTATATCACTGTTGTGGATAAATTGTGTCCCACTCCACAAGATATGTTCAAATCCTAACCCCTGTACCTGTGAATGTGACCTTACTTAGAAATAGTGTCTCTGCAGATGTAATCAAGTTAGGATGAGGTCATACTGAATTAGGGTGGGCCTAATACAATATGATTGGTGTCCTCCTAAAATGAGGAGAAAAGACAGCTAAAGACACATGAGGTACACCATGTGAAGATGGAGGCAGAGATGGCAGTGATGCATCTACAATCAAGGAATGCCAAAGACTGCCAGCAGACAACCAAGAGCTAGGAAAGTGTGTTAGCCCGTTCTCATGCTGCTGATAAAGACATACCCGAGACTGGGTAATTTATAAAGAAAAAGAGGTTTAATGGACTCACAGTTCCACGTTGCTGGGGAGGCCTCAAATCATGGTGGAAGGCAAAAGGCATGTCTTACATAGCAGCAGAAAAGAGGGAGAATGAGAGCCAAACGAAAGGAGTTTCCTCTTATAAAACCATCAGATCTTGTGAGACTTGTTCACTACCAAGAGAATAGTATGGGGAAAACTGCCCCCATGATTCAATTATCTCCCACTGGGTCCCTCCCACAACACTTGGGAATTATGGGAGCTACAGCTCAAGATGAGATTTGGGTGGGGACACAGCCAAACCATATCAGAGAGGCCTGTAACAGATTCTCCCTTAGAGGCTTCAGTGGGAACCAACCCTGCCAACACCTAGATTTTGAACTTCTAACCTTCAGAAGTTGGTAAGAGAAAACATTTCTATTGTTTTAAGCTACCCAGTTTGTGACTCTCTGCTATGGCAGCCCTAGCAAAAGAATACAGTCACTGAAACAGGACTCATCCTTGCTTAAGCCATAAGGAAACAACTGTCTATTAAACTCACAATTGCAGGGTTAAGAGGTTCCAGATGGGATTGGCTTGAGGCATTCGGTATCAGGGTTAGGTTCAGTTATAAAGATCAGAAATCCTCTAAATAGTGGCTTATGCAAGATGGACATATTTTTTTCTTTTTTGAGACGGAGTTTCACTCTTGTTGCCCAAGCTGTAGTGCAACGGTGTGATCTCAGCTCACTGCAATCTCTGCCTCCAGGATTCAAGCGATTCTTCTGCCTCAGCCTCCCGAATAGCTGGGATTATAGGCACACCCCACCATGCCTGGCTGATTTTTTGTATTTTTAGTAGCAACACGGTTTCACCATGTTAGCCAGGCTGGTCTCGAACTCCTGACCTCAGGTGATCAGCCTGCCTTGGCCTCCCAAAGTGCTGGGATTGCAGGCGTGAGCCACCACGCCCGGCCCACAAGATGGACATTTTATTTTACCTTTCTCTTGTTGGTAATCCAAGGACAGTGGGTATAGCAGCTTCATGGCATCAGGGATCCAAGATTCTCTCTCCTTTTGTTGCCATCCTCAACAAGTGGCTTCCACCCCATGATGTGAAATCTAGCTTCAGGTCTGTCTTTCATGGAACAGGAAGAAGCAAGGATGAGGGTGCCTGTCCCCTTCCCATAAGGAGGCATTCCAGAAGTTTCACAGGATACTTCTGCTTACAGCCTGTTATCCAAAATTTAGTCACATTACCACACCTAACTGCAAAACAGGCTGGGAATATAGTCTTTATTTCAGGATTTATGGGGCCACCTATTCATTACTAAACAGGATGGGGAGATTTGATATTAGGAAACATCTAGAAGTTTCTTCCACAGGGTGTCTGTGGAGGAACATCAGGTGATTGGGTATAAGAGACTTGAGAGTTAAAAAAAGTCAGTTCTGGAAATAAAGATTTGAAAGCTCTTGCATGTTAGGTAAGATTCTGAGAGGGCAAGAGATGGCGTGAAGAGAGTGTACAGTGGGAAGAAAAGGTCAAGAAGGGACCTGTAGGGAACTACTGACATTAATGATCACACAAAGAAGGAGGACTCAGCAGGGGCCTAAGAAGAATGATGAGGCCAGGAGCTGGATACTCAGGACAGGTTTCAAGGAGAGAGTGGTCAGGAGTGTGCGGGGAAAGAGACGCTGCTATTGTCTCCACTGTCCTCCAAAATTCTTATGTTGAAACTTAATTGCCAGTGTAATAGCATTAGGAGGTGAGGCTTTAGGGGGTGGGTTCATTCCCTTCTGTCCCTTCTACCACGTGAGAACAAAGCAAGAAGGCCCTCACCAGACACTGGATGCTGGTGCCTTGCTCTTGGATTTCCTAGCCTCCAGAACCGTGAGAAATACATTTCTTTTTAAAAATTTATTTTCTTAAAAAATATTTTTGGTAGAGATGGCATCTTGCTATGTCGCTCGGGCTAATCTCGAACTCCTGACCTCAAATGATCCTCCTGCCTCGGCCTCTGAAACTGTTGGGATTACAGGCATCAGCTACCACACCCAGGGATATTTGTATTCATTATAAACTACCCAGTTTGCAGTATTTTGTTATAGCAGCACGAATGGACTAAGACAGATGCCAATTAAGAAAAAGAACTGGTCTTTAAAAAACACAAGAAGCTGTGGTTGTCCTGTTTCCAATCAAAGACTAACTCATCTTTTTCTGGAAGGAGATCTGTGTGACTGAATGACCTTCTGGAACTTGGAATGTGTGTAAATCCCACTGTAAGGATGTGATGGTTAATTTGGGCCTAGGGCCAGACACAGAAAGACAAATACCACATGATCTCACTCATATGTGGAATCTAAAAAAGTTGATTTGATAGAAGTAGAGAGTGGAATAGTGGTTACCAGAGGCTGGGAGGGTAGGGAGGAGGGGTGAACAGGGAGAGGTTGGTCAATGGTTACAAAATTACAGTTAGACAGGAAGAATAAGTTCTGGTGTTTTATCACACAGCTGGGTGACTATAGTAAATAACAATGCAGTCTATATATCAAGAACCTAGAAGAGAAGGTTTTGAATGTCACAACAGAGAAATGATAAATGTTTAAAGTGACGGCTATGATAACTACCCTGATTTGATCATTACACAACGTAAACGTGTATTGAAACATCACACTGTAACCCATACATATATACAATTATTATGTGTCAATTATAAATAAAAATAAAAGATTTAGGCTCAGGGCTGATGAAAGACACAGCTCCCTGTCCCTTCTCAGTGAGGGACAAGATGGTCACTGATCATCTCTGTCACTATGGTCAGGTGGCTGAGGACCAGAGGAGGCCCTGGGACAGAAAAAGGGCTGAGTTTAACCTTTGCCTTTTATCTGCTTCTAGGGAAGGAATCAAGATGCATACAAAAGTGGACTCACATGCATGCACTAGGAGATATGTACAAGTATGGTAGCTGTAGCATTATCTGTGAGAGGGAAACACTGGAAATAACCCAAGTGCCTATCAACTGGAGAGTAGATGAATAAATCATACTGTAGGCATTCAATGGACTTCTATTTGGCAGATAATGAATAAACTAGATCTGTGTGTATCTCAATATGTGCAAAAGCAATATTGAATGAAAACAAAGCATGTTGCAGCATGAAAGCAGATATGTAAACTAGAAAAACCACAGAAAGAAATTCTGTAGCTTTTTTACAGAAACATAAATATAGTTTAGGTATAAAAATATGGATAGGAGAGTATTTACCAAATTCCCGGTAGTGGCTTTCGGGCGGAAGGTGACTTGGACTGGGAAGGGTGATCAAGGGGGTTTCAACTTTATCTGTACTGCTCTTTTCTCTTATTCAAAAATATCTGAAGCATGTGAAAAGGTGGCTAATTTATTACTTATTAGGGAAATGTAAATTAAAGCCACAGTAAGGAGGAGGGGAAGGAGGAGAAGAAGGAGGAGGAGAAGAAAAATCCTAGTAAGATACCAGTACACACTCACCAGAATGGCTAATGAGTCTAACACATCATATGTTGGCACAAATATGGAGCAGCTGGAACTCTTAGACATTGGCGGGAGTGTATATTCATTCACACACTTTGGAAAACGATTTGGCAGTATCTATGAAAGTGAAACATATGCCTATCCCGTGATTCTGAAGTTCTGCCCCTAGATAGAAACCCAAGAGAAGTGAGTATACATGTGCACCAAAATAAATGTACAAGGATGTTCATAGCAGCTTTATTTATATTAGCCAATGACTAATCAAACCAATTTGGTTATTCTACTTCTAGATATAGATGTTAGAGAGTCTTAATCATGTACCCAAGAAGACAGGTGCAAGAATATTCATTGCAACACTATTTACAACAGCAACAACAACAACAACAACAACAAAATAACAACTCAAATGTCCACCCTCAGGAGGATGCATTAATACTGCAATAACATAGATGAATCTCATAGACATTATGTTAAGCAGAAGAAGCCAGGCGTAAATGAATACATGCAATGTAGTTTTGTTTTAAGGAGTTCTACAATAGGCAAAACTAATTCCTACTGACAGGATTCGGAATAAGGGTTCCTTATGGGGTGCTACGGATTAGAAAATAGCATAGGGACCCTTCTGAGGTGATGATATATTACATCTTCATCTGAATGGTAATTACACAGGTGTTGACACAAGTAAACATTATTAAACTGTACACTCAAGATTTGTGTACTTTGTTGTATGTTTAAGTTATGTCTCAAAAATATCGGAAGCAAGCATGACTAAATGTTAACATATGCTAATTCTTGGTGGTGGGTACACACAGTATTACTCAATCTCTACGTTTTCCTATATATTAAAATATATTTATAATTCGGAAAAAGAGAGGGCACTAGTCCTTTGGAGTCCAGTGACACTCATCCCAGAGGTGGTGACACTCCATTTGAGTCCGGGCCCCTTGCCCAGCCATGTCCCCAGTGTATGGGCAGGTTCCCTTACAGTGGGGTGCAGCTGATAGCAGCCAACCAATCTTTCCTGGGTAGAGAGCTTCTTCATTTGTTTGGTAAATCATAGCGGCTGTTAAAGATGGGACTGTTGTGTAGGCTCCTCTGAAGATCAGCTCGACTGATTCTTTACCTGACAGGGGCCCTGAGCCATCATGCAAGAGCTGGGTTGGATATCTACTTCCCTGCACCCCAGCTCTGGCCAGAGGGACAGCTGCATTTGAAAGTAGCCCCATGGCCTCAGCTCCCAGATTGGCTGCTGGTCTGTTAGCTCAGGGCATCACCAGTGGGTACCAAGGGCAGGTCGAAGAGAATGAGGGATGGAGAGAGAGAAAAAAAGAATGTAAAAGGGGATAAAGAAAAAGGGAAGGAAAAGACAAAATGAAAGCTGCAGATGCCTTGCCCTGTTGCTTCCAGGACCTGGGTTCTCTGCTTTCTTTCTTTCTCCTCTTGGCTGCCCAGCTGTCCACCTTGCAGGAACTCAGAGCTTCCCCCTGTGGAAGGAGGAGGGGGTAGTGAGGCCGAAAGTGTCTCTCAAACAACACAGACCTGCCTTTCTACCACTAAGTGACTGACCAGCTACTTACCCTCTCTGCGTCTCAGTTTTCCCGCTGGCAAAACAGGGGCAATAATTTCACCGCTCAGGGCTGCTGCCAGGAGCTGGAAACTGCGCACACCAAGTCCTGACGCCTCAGAGGCCCTCGACCAGCGGCGTAAGATGCCTCCTTCCCTCTGAGTCTGTGGGTCAGAGCCCTCGCAGCGCTGCCCGACAGAACTTCCTGCCGTGAAGGCTGCTGAGCGCTCAAAACGTCTCTAGTGCTAAGGAGAGGTTGAGTGTTTCATTACGTTGCATGTTAATTGCTCTACATTTAATTAGCCGTCTGCGGCGAGAGACTAGCGCTTAGCTCAGCGCAGAGTCCAGGGCAGGGACTGCCCCCGCAGGCCGCGGGGCAGGGTGGCTCGTTACTCGGTGGACACTGCAAGGCGCCCGGTTCGCGCTGCGTGGACGCAGTAGTTTCTTCCCATAATAACCCCCTTCTGGATAAAGTCAGGCTGGCGGGAGCGTCCTGGACCGTAGTTCAAGCCCCCGCGCTCCGCGGTGGGAACAGTTCAGGACTCCCCCAACTTCTGCTCCTTTCGCCCCCGACCGTCTCCACTCCGCCCGCCCACCATCTCGGAAGTCCCCTTGGGACAATGCGGAGGGGACCTCCGCGTCCCCGACACCCAATTGGGCCACGGCCGCGGGCTCCTTCGTCCCTCGCCGCCAGCCAGGGAGGCTCTGCATGCCCACGTCCACTGCACAGCCGAGGAAACTGCGACTCGCGGAGGTGCCCGGCACGCGGCGGGAAGCAGCGGAGCTCGCGCCCAGCAGTCAGCTCTGGTGACGCCGAGGACACCGCGTGGGCCGGGTTGTCAGGGCGCGCGGGCGACAGGCGGGTAAATATTTGGGGCTGTAACCCGGGCTTCGGCGACTCCTCGTCACTGCGGTTCCAGGAGGGGCGCGTGGCGAGGGCGGTGCCTGGGGGCAGGGGCCTCCTCGGAGGGCGGTGGAGACAGACCCGTCGCCTCGGCTCCGCAGCCCCGCCCCGGCCCCGCCTCCGCCCGACCGCCAGCGGCTATAAGATCTAGGAGCCGGGGCCGGCCGGAGGGCTGGCGCGGATCGTGCTGGGAGCGGCGCGGCGGGAGCGCAGCGCCGAAGGGACTGGCAGGGCGGGAGTGTGCGGGACAGCGAGCCCCGGAATAGCCCAGGCTGCCACCTCGCAGGACCCAAGGCCACGCACGCCGGGCCCCGCTGAGCCGCCTCATGAAGCCGCCCGCGGCGCAGGGCAGTCCCGCGGCCGCCGCGGCCGCAGGTGAGTGCGGGGTCCGGGGTCCCCTTAAAGTCCCGGCTCTGCAGATGGCGGGTGAGAAAGGAGGCGCCCCCTGTCGTCCCTTTACACCCGCCACCCTTCCATCCTCCCAGGCGGGACCCTGTCCCCTGTCGTCCAGCGCGGGCGGCTGCAGCCTCCTTCCCGGCCCGGGCTGGCCCCCATGTCCCACCTTCCCGCCACCACCAGCTCCGCGCGCGCCCCGGGTTGGGGCGAGCGTGGGGAGGAGTCTGGCCGCGCCAAGTCGCTGTGTGACCCTGGGCCTGGCGGAGGCTCCGTTTTCTTGTCTGTAAAACGGACTTGGTAATAGAACGCACTTCGGGGATGGTGGAGAAGATTACCAGGTAACAGCGACTGCGTGGCTGTCACTTGACAGAGGCGCCAAGTGTCAGTTATCTTCGGGAACCGTGGAGGCCCCTCCTGGCCCTGGGAGGTGGTCTCGCTGCCCCCCTGACTTCCGTGCACTGAGTCCCCGGCCCTGCCCGCAGCCCCGGCCCTGGACTCGGCGGCCGCGGAGGACCTGTCGGACGCGCTGTGCGAGTTTGACGCGGTGCTGGCCGACTTCGCGTCGCCCTTCCACGAGCGCCACTTCCACTACGAGGAGCACCTGGAGCGCATGAAGCGGCGCAGCAGCGCCAGCGTCAGCGACAGCAGCGGCTTCAGCGACTCGGAGAGTAAGTGCGGCCCCCGCTAGGATGGCGCCGGGATCTCCCAGTTCCCAGCACCTGGCCCGCGAAGGTTGCGGCCTCAGTTTTCTTATCTGTAAACTGAGGAATGGTGTCCAGGAACCTAGTCCTGAAGCTCAAAGCAGTAGGCCGAGCAGTGGCGGGGCCCCTGACGATAATCACGGGAGGGGTCGCTGGAGGGCAGGTTGGTCCACCTGCCGTCCACAGGTGTGTCACCAGGCAGGCGAGTTTAAGCAGCTTGTCCCGACTGAGCCAGACAGGACTCCCTGGACCTGCACCAGGCCTTTCCACAGTTTCCCTCCTCTTCTCCTTTCCCGTGCCTCTCCCCTCTCCCCTGTAACTTTGCAGATGTGGAATAGGTGCCAGTGGAATGAGGGGGCACAGTGGGGACATGGGAGGGCGCTGAACGGAAATATTCATGAAACCAGGAAAGGTTTCATAAGCCCAAACGGCTGTTCCTGGGATTTATGAAGTAACTGTTTGCATTTTCTTCTGGCCCTGAGCGCTCAGACTTGTTGCTCCATCGCATGCAGTTATGAAAATCTTTGGCACTGCTGAGTTCAAGTATTTTTCAGCCAGGTCCTCCACCAGGCTGGAGGGGGAGCCAGAGAGCACAGGGGCATGAAGGTGCTTCCTGGTGACCTTTCTCACAATGGAGACTACCCCAGGGTCTCTTTGTCCTGAACAACTTTGTCAACAACACAACAACAACAACAACAAGAGACAGCTTCTCCCAGGAGCTCACATGTCCCGGGAGGATTCAAACAGCAAATTAGGTGCCTTTTTAGTATTACATGATTGTTGGTTTCAAATCCAGAATTACTTACTGTTTTTCAAAGTGCAAAGTCAATTTTAAACTCTTCTGTGTTATTCTTCAACCTTTAATCCCTAGATGGGTTACAGGCATGAATGTCACTCCTTTTGCTGCCCTTGACTCAGGACGTGAAAGTAATGGCCTTTCCTTGTGATTCTCTTATTTTGAAACCTGGAACTCTTCCTTGTTCCTGGGCTAAGATTCGGGGCTAGACTTGAATGTGAGCTGCTCTTCTGCAAAGGGATAAATGCACTCACCACCCTGGTCAGGGTTTGACTCAGAAAGCTGAGTTCCAGCTTGAGTTTCCTTGGCAGCATTGCCAGAGAGTTAGACCAAGCTGCAGCTTTTGAGGTGAAAGGGGATGGAAGAAAGTACTGTTACTTTTCCACTTAGAATTTTTGGACTTTGTTCCTAATGAACAGGTTCATTTTTAGTTTCAAAGCGAAGTGTTTACATTCTGGAAATTTGTCTCAATTCCTAAGGCCAAACTTAAATATGTCTCCTTTTACTGGGGCATGGAGCAAGTTATTCATCAAATACAGATTCTCCCATGGAAAAGAAAGCTGGGACAGTGTGTCACTGCAGCTCTGTGGCAAAGAACAGCTCCTTTCTAAGCAACAGCTTCACTCCTCTAGAATAGGTCTAAGAGTGCCCATTCATGGCTGATTGCAGCTTCCACTGAGTGGGATTTCAGATCTAGGATCTGTTTTCAGATGCCTTAAAGAGAAGGCATAGAAACACATTCTTAACAGTTGCAGGGGAGATAGTTGGGATAGTTTGTAGTTTTACTTAGGTTATATGTGTCTATTTTGTTTTCTGCTTTTGTTGTTAACTGACTAACCCGTAGTTTGGTGGTTAGAGAAGTGATGAGAAGAATATAAAGAAAGCTCAGATGACATTTGTCTTTGCTTTAAATGTGTAGTTTTTCTCTCACAAGGCTGGTTAGAAATATTGTTGGCAGAAGCTGTGTGTATCTAAATGGTAATTTCTTAAGGAAGCATAATACGTGTATCTTAATTGCTGCCAAGAATTGAGCACAGACATTTGTTACACTCGTTTGTCTGTTTAATGATTTTCTGTGGGAGAGAATGCTTAAGAGAGGTAGATACTACTGAAATTTAGCTCATGAAGAGGGAGACAAACCAGAATAATGATAATAACAGCAGGTCACTTTTAGCAAATCCTTGCTATGAGGATGATGATGATTTATTAGCTAGAATGGGAACCATGTCTTCACGAATAGACTGAAGTCCTTTTGAGCCCAGATCACATGCCTGTTTGTCAATGATGGCTGTTTGTGAAGGTGTCTCTCTGAGGCGGTGGTCATCTGGCAGGGTGAGTGGAGCCCAGTTTGAGCCTTGTCAAAACCCTGGATGATGAGTGGGATTTAGTTTCTCCAGCTGTGAAATTGAAAGGATGCTATTTAATAGTGCTATTAGGTAGAAAATATTTGCTCTGTTGAATGCTTTCAAAATATCATTACAATGTACATGCTGTGCTATACCACATAGATACATTGGAGCCAGTGTCTCGCATGAAAATATTTTGGATGAAGCTTTAAACCAATGTTACCTCTGTTTTTTTGCTCTAGTTTTTACAGCTCTGTCTGAAGGTGCACCAGCCTTACAAGGAAGATCAAACAGTAATCGTGTTCTTTGAAGAATACTTCTTCCTTCTCATTAAAAAAAAAAATTTAGGTTGCTTGCACCCAAAGGCAAAAAATAGCCATTCCCTCTACCGAAAGAAACAAGTTACTCAGATAGGAAAGAAGAACAGATATTTAATAAGGAAATACTCCTTCCCATTCCCACTTTGAGGGAGGCCTCTTAAGACGTGAAGAGGACCAAAATAACAATTACAGTATAACTTCACATGGGTGGGGGGTGTGTGGAATTCAAATGTAGTTGATCAAAATCAAGTTGTTACTTTCCTTTAGACTTGATTCCAACATGTAAAAAAAATCAGGCGCTTTAGTGGGAGTAAATTTTAACTTCAGCAGTGAAAGGGTAATGCAATTAAGAGTTAGGGTAGTGTTTCTCAAACCTCATCCTCAGAGGTGCTTTAGAAATTGACTACCTTTGGTTTGAATTTATTTTTAGAAATATGTCTTCTTTTCAATATTTTTAAGACTGTAAAAGGTACACCATGATTTCTCAAATGTGTTAAATGAAATTTTAACTCATTATGTTTCAAGTTTTAACCAGTGTGTTGACTTTATAAGACATTTATGATATTAACTTAAACTTTAAAAGGTGGTATGCACTTATATCTTTAATGTATTGGGGTTTCACGTAATTTTTCCTTTGAAGGGGGAAGTGTTTTGCTGCTCAATAAAAAAGGTCTGAAGTCTACTGTGTATGCTAGGGTTATTATGATATTGTAGGACCATTTAGGGAATGAGGAAATGGCTTCCTTAGCATCAGCAAGACTTAGAACACCTGCATATCTTTGCCTAGACTATTCTGGCCTGGCCCTGGGAGAGGGGACCTTGTGGGCCCTGAAGAACCAGCATGACAGTTGGCTGATGTGGCTTAGAAGTCACTGAGGCTAGAACCTGAACTTGTTCAAGCCATGAGAGAGTAAGGCCAGTGAGGAGCTTTCAGGGTTCCCTGGTACTCTGTTAGCAATTCCACATGGGTGACAGGTCTTGTGATGCTTGGCAAGGCATATAGAGGGACGGCGCGGTCCGAGAAAGGGAGCTGGGACAACGGTGGAGTAGCTGAGGAAAGAGGCTCTTCCTTATTTTGCCCCACTTTGGCGAGGCTATCAGAATTTCGATTTTCGGGAGGAGAATTCAACCCACACCCCCAGCCATTCCCTGTGGCAAAAGGGAGGCAGGTCCAAAGCTTGCTTTTTCTCAGTTAATTACTATAGTTTGCTTGCTTTAAACGTGTGGGAGTGTGGGATCGTGTGGGAGTGTGGGATCGTTCTATATTTACAGGAGCCTTGGGCAAGGTTTACTGTCTGTGGTTTTACTTCCCTCTGGAGCAGCACATTGACATGCGCTAACCCTAAATTACCTTTCTCCCAACCCCCCAAGCTAAAAAAACACACCTACCTTTTAAGCAAGCCTCTATTTTGCAGCAGAGTTTCTCCAACTCTGTTAGTTGTATATTTCATATGCTTTTCTTTCTTTTGATGGTGCCTTAGAAAACGTGGTCCCAGAATTTCAGGTTCCTGGCTTCAGTACACTGAGTGGATTTGCCAGGGATGTTTCTAATGGGAATTTGAGATACACATGAGATGGTGCTTCAGAGCTGATTGAAACCAATGTTGTAAGGCCCTCAAATATCCAGCCTTACCACCTGCCAGGGTTCCCCAAATCATCACTGTTCTAGGTCTCTCGAGCCTCTATTAATAGCAGCACCTGATACCCACGCGGGGCAATGATATATGAATATGTGATCAGCCAGCAACACATTGCTGTCATTTAATCAGACTAACTGGGTATTATTTTTGCAAGGAATAGAGTTCCAGGGGAGGGAAAAGAACGGGATGTGAGGCCTTGCCTACCTTGAAATCTGTCTAGGCGCCTTGCGTGAGATTTTGCCCATTGTATGTTCTTAATAAAACTCTGTGGAAAGAAATTTTATTGGTTAAGGGTAAAGAGAAGTCTAGAGCTTGGGGTGCCTCTATGTTGAGGGTTTGTTCTTGGGAGGTTTGTTCTAGGATGCCACCGAAGAGAAAGTTCTCTTAAGAATTTTACTGCTCTCTCTCAAGAAGAGGGAGAATCTTGATTCTGTTTATTCTCTGCGATTACCTTTTCTGTCTCAGGAGTGCTATTCTTCACTTTGCTGGGAACTTTAGAATTAAATCATTAAAACCACAGGCATTATACACAGATTATTAGGTTATTCTTTCAACAAGGAAGAAACGGAGTGACTCATACAGGGTCATGCAGTTTTCATGTGGCCTCTAGACACCCACTTGACGGTGGCATAGACGCTAGATGCCCACTCGCCAGTGGTGTAGCTTTGGGGCCTTGAGGGCTCTTATTTTCTGTGCCATACATGACGTGTAGATATCATCACAGGGTGCGCCTCAGCTGCAGCAGGTTTGGCTCAAGGATGCTGGCGGTCGGCTTCCTCTTGATGGTTGAAGGTTGAACATTTCAGAACTTGGAGTTGGGTCTGTTCCAGATTGTACACCTCATGGAAAGGGAGTGAAGTCATGGTGTGGCAATGAGCCGGGGCGTGAGCTAATGTGTGTGTGTGTGTCGGCGGGGTGGGGGGGGTGTGGGCAGGGCGGGGGCGGGCAGGAGGAAGTGAGCGTAGCTATGCTGCCATCCATGCCTCCGTGTGCGTGTGTTTCTATATAAATAGATATTATAACTAGTACTTTTCCCCCTCTTCCTCCCTCACTGTGGGAGTGGCTGTCAGTTTTGTCTGTATATATTCTCAGTCTGGGAAAAACACTCACGTCAAGAAGGCATTTAGCCTGTGAACCTAAAGGATCAGAGGACAGCCCTGGCAATATTCCGGATCTACGGCTCATTCTCTACAGATTCTCTCCAGGCCCCATGAGTTATGCTGAGTTTTTCCTGAATCTTTGCTGGATTCCTTTTTTCCCCTGCTACCATCCTCTTTTGTGATGGCCTCTCCATATCTAGATTGTTCCTTCTCCCACCATTCAACAGTGTTTGGCCTCCTCGCCTGTGAAGTGAAAAAATTGTGGTGTCTTTCTCCCCCTGCAGAGGAGTGTACGTGGATGGAAACTTGCTGGAGAGTTGGGGCAGAAGAGAGCTGAAGTTCAAAGTCAGGGGAGGGCCTGTGGTGCACGCCGGGTGGGTGGAGTGAGCGGTGGCGTGTGGAAAGTTGTTCTCCTAGGCCAGCTGCTTGTGGGAGATAGAGAGTGGAGGTGTGGTCCCTGCCATCTGGGCCAGCCAGTCTCTGGGCCAGGGATGGGGGTGAAGCTCTCAGGTATCCTTCAGAGCCGCAGATAACGTGCCAAGGGCCTCGTATTTTCTGGCTTGGAGTCTAAGCATGAGGTCTGCCTCCTCAGGACCCTCTGTGGTTTTCTCGCCCCTAAATCTTGCCTCATCTTCTCCCCATGAGTTTCTCAGGCTGTATTTGTGGCGATTCTCCTGTGACTGCATGGTGAGAACAGTAAGGCTCCCTTGCAGGTCTGCAGTGGGTGTGGCCAGCTTCCTGTGTGTCGGGGAAAGGCCCTCCCTTGGGAGAACTGGAGAGCTCCTTTGGAGGTGGTGGGTTTGGTTGAGGGAAGCAGCAGGACGGCTTCCCGAGAAAGGTTCCACAGAGTCTAAGGGTCCTAAGAAATAGTAGCAGGAACACCACAAAAAAGTGTCCCGTGGTCAGGTACACTGGGGAAATGGGGCTGGTTTTGTTTAACCACAAGTCTTTTCAGGATGCTGGAAGTGGGCGTACCCACGGGAATGACCAAGGCTGGTTGGTGTTTCTCAGGGGTACTTGATCACACGGCCCTCGGAGGATCAGCATTCTGAGGAATGTGTTTTTGGGGAAATGTAGATATCAGGGTCCAGGGTTTTGGATCTCAGTCCATGTTCATCCTCAAAGCCCAGTGATGGTGCTGGTTTCAGGTGAGCTGGGCTGGACCTCTGAAGGAAGCAAACATTGTGAGGGTTGCTCTCAAGGGTCTTCCGGGCATGTTTGGAAACGTGGACAAGATGGCAGTGTCAGCGCAAAAAGAGCAGGGGCAGGTGGGCCCCTGGGCAGGAGAGGGTCGGGGGAAAGGGAGCCAGGAGAGGCACCTGAGAAGCTGTGGCAGCCTCTTAGGAACAAAGCTGAATTTTCCCGAGACCAGAAACCTCTTCTTCCAAAAACCCTGATCCTTTTGGTACTGGGCCTATCTCTTGTCACTTAAGCAAATTTCTTTTCAGTTAACGGGACCAAAGAGAGACGTTTTTGCCTCCTCCTGAGCTGGAGGTAATTGGCTTGAAGTGGAAGAATCCCAAGGAAGCGGGGACCTGGTCAGGCCCCCATCATTCCCCTGCCCTCTCACACCTGAAGAGCCACTTCTCTGCTCCAACTGTGGCTGGCTTTGTGTTTTGTTTTAACCAGGAAGGCTGTTCCCCGTGACCTCAGGGGCCACATCCTGCTTCTGCTGCCTGCCTTGCCTTTGCACCCTTTGAGTCAGTGCTGCTCAGCCAGCAGCCCCTTTCTGAGTCACAGCCACACAACTGGGCCAACTGTGGGTTGGTTTCCTTCTCCGTAGCAGGACTTAGAGAATCTCAGAGCTAGAAGTGCCTTTAAGGATTATTTAGTCCACCTTCCCTTTCTGTTGATAAGTAAGCTAGGCCCAGAGATACCATCTTGTTCAAAGGCACCCTAGTACTTAGTAGTTGACTGGATGGTGCCCTTGACTCCCAGCTCAGCCTTGAACTTCTGGGGCCTCATCTTGCTGTCGTTCAAGTCTTTGAAGGTAGGAGCATAGAGGGAACCATGACGTCACTCCAAGTGTCTAATAGATGAACTTCCAGGAGATGTCTTTATCTTTGACCTTCTGGCTTATCTGAAGAGTATAGACTGTTAGGAAAACAGTCTCTTTTACTTAAGAGAGGATTATTAAATTATAGGATAGCAAGACAGCAAAGATCTCTCTTGAGCAGGGAAAGAGGATTAAGTCATGGAATACCGGATGTTTGTATTTTAGGAGGCTCAGAGGGCAGAAGGAACATATTTCACATGAGATGATTCCTTTTGCCTCAAATCCTTACCCTCTCACCCCCACCATCAACCAAGCACTGGTCATGATGATCCTATCACCCCCTTCCTGTATTAGGGAAGCAAGGGCCTTTGGTGTACTTGATTGGACACACACACACTCTCACACACACACTCACACTCTCATACTCTCACACACTTTCACATGCACACACTCTCACACACTCATGCACGCGCGCGCACACAGACACACACTCTCACACTTTCACACTCATACACTCACACACTCTCACACGCTCTCATGCACACTTACACACTCACACTCACTCTCATGCACTCACACTCACGCATACTCACAGACATACACTCACACACTCTCACATGCACACACTCTCACACTCTCAGACACTCTCACACACTGTCTCACACAGACTCTCTCATACACCCTCACTCACACACACTCTTTCATGCACACACCATACTTTCACACACAAACACTCTCACACACACACACTCCCCTGTCTCGAATCATTTTGGGGGCATAAACATAAAACCTGGAAATCAACCTGTTTTCTTTTCTTTCTTTTTTTTTTTTTTTTGAGACAGAGTCTCACTCTGTCGCCCAGGCTGGAGTGCGGTGGTGATCTTACCTCCACCTTCCGGGTTCAAGCGAGTCTCCTGCCTGAACCTCCTGAGTAGCTGGGGCTGCAGGCGCACACCTCCATGCCTGGCTGATTTTTGTATTTTTAGTAGAGAGGGGTTTCACCATGTTGGCCAGGCTGGTCTTGAACTCCTGATCTCTGGTGATCCACCTGCTTCAGTCTTCCAAAGTGTTGAGATTACAGTCGTGAGCCACCACGCCTGGCTGTTTTCTTTACTATAGATTTGCAGTTTTGGCTTATTTTGAAGACAAATTGTTGGTTATCAATAGACTATAAAGTGATAAGTCTATAGTCTCATGAGTACTATTTCTAATGAGTATATTTTCCTTCCTGAAAGGTGCAGATTCACTTTATAGGAACAGCTTCAGCTTCAGTGATGAAAAACTGAATTCCCCAACAGACTCTACCCCAGCTCTTCTCTCTCCTGCTGTCGCTCCTCAGAAAGGTAAGGTCATTAGTTGGAATTGGAGTTTTTTGCTTTTTTATTCCTCTCCCCTTCTCCATCCCTTCTCTGTCCCTTTTATCCCTAAACGATCTTTCTCAAATGTACAAAACAGATAGGTAAGACTAATGTCTTAATACTGTAGAGTATAAAGTGGAATTTTTTTATTTCTCAGGATTTTAATCAGTGTGAACGTGAAATCAGATAATTTGGGGCAGAAAACCTGACGTCACAGGGAGAAAGAAAACTTGGAGACTAGACTGTTCTCTCTCATGTGATGTAATCAAGACTGTGCAAATGACAGTGTTTCTTAAGAGTCTCCTCCCAGACTTGCTGGTTCTAGAATTTAAAACTCAGCAGTTTGCCTTTGCAGATAGTAGGATTCTTTTTATTGCGTTAATTATTTAACCAATGGTTTCAGATGACCAATTTAGCAATTCAATGGAGTTGTCATTATGAGATAAGCTATGGTCTAACATGATTTAAAATAGCAGCTCCAGCCTGTGTCTACTGTGGTATTAATAGACCTAAAATGTCTTTAAAGATGCATGAGCAGTTTCTTATTTTTTGGAACTGGTAAAATGTCTCCAGCCAGAGAGCTGAATGTTCTATTACATTGGACAAGTGCCTTTTTGAAAACAAAAGGAGTTTTTTTCCTTAAGAAAAGTTATACTTGCTGAAAATAGTTGCAGAATGCAATAAAAATGGAACATAGTTAAAAAGAAATGACAATTCCATCACTCTTTTCACTTTGGCAATAAGACAGGACTTCGCTCTTTTTTCAAAAGAGGCATTTTAAAATTCCCTTCTCAACATAGCAACGTTAGCACCCACTGGGAATTCTGCCACTATCCAGCTCTCAGTCTGTAATGGATCTGTTGAATTCAGAGACAGAGCAGTCTAGAAAGTGGCTTAAAACATGCTCAGATTTGTTACCTGATCCTCAAGAGGTAGGAATTAAAGAGGCGGAAGAAAGCCCCTAGTGGCAAATTGACTTAAAAAGCTAAGAACAATTAGCCATTTGTAGCAGTGTTAATTAATAAAACTATCCAGTACTGCATTTCAGGGAAGGTGTGAATGATGTGTTGAACTCTACAGAAATAAAGTCAGCTGTATGAAAAAAATCTGTACATCTCAGGCTCTAGAGATAACCAAATCAGAATGAGGACTCGTTACCTTGTGTGGGCACCTGGAGGGGATGAGGCTGTGCTGGAACCAGAAGCCTCATGGTGCCTTCCCGGTACCATTTTGATAAGAAACAGTGAACTCTTCGTTCATTTCATACTGGAGGGACTCTGAGGGCTGCAGCGTTGCCTTGGGGGGACGGCACAAGCATGAATGCATCAGAAGGCTAGTGCGGCGGGAATGACACAGTCTAGGTGTCCGCTCTGCACGGTGCTATGCTTACTGAATTTTTTGACTAATAACTCATATTCTACACAATACAAAAACCAAACTCTTTTTATCTTCTCTTCCTGCTCCTCACTCTCCTGCAAACATTTAAGACAGTGAAGGAAGATTCCTCTTCCAGGTGATGGAGAAGTGGGGTGGGATGGTTGGAGAGGGTGGTGATGAACTAAAAAACAAAGAAACACTGAGGCTAGTCTTCAGAATCAGTTTCTGAGTTTACTGTATCAAAACACTGGAGCACACACTTAGGACTGGCCCAGGACACTCTTCAATAAAGTCTCTGAAGATAAGGAGGTGGATGTAAAATAGAAATAATCCATTCTATAACCCTGGACGTTCCAACATCCTGGAAAACTCAATATGAAGTCATCAGCTGTCTTTGTTATGGAAACTGAACTCTCTCTCTCCCCCCGCCCCACCGTTTCACAGCCAAATTAGGAGACACAAAAGAGCTAGAAGACTTCATTGCTGATCTTGACAGAACTTTAGCAAGTAAGTACATGTCTGATATTAAAAACAAAAAAACAAAAAACTAACAGACACTTCTGATAAAGTGTTGTAATGTTAACCAGCTTGCCCTGGGGCAGAAAGTTGCATCCTAAGCCTTCTTTAGGTTTAGAAACGGGACCTTAGGCCGGATGTGGTGACTCACGCCTGTAATCCCAGCACTTTGGGAGGCCGAGGCGGGTGGATCACCTGAGGTCAGGAGTTCAAGGCCAGCCTGGCCAACATGGTGAAACCCCGTCTCTGCTAAAAAACACAAAAGTTAGCTGGGTATGGTGGCACGTGCCTGTAGTCCCAGCTACTCGGGAGGCTGAGGCAGGAGAATCGCTTGAACCCGGGAGGCAGAGGTTGCAGTGAGCTGAGATTGCACCACTGCACTCCAGCCTGGTGACAGAGCGAGACTCTCAGAAAAAAAATAAGAAGAAGAAATAAAATAAAAATAAAATAATAATAATAATAATAATAATACACAGGACTGTAGTGGCTAGGAATGAAATTCTGGGATAAGCTTGTGTTAAAGTAGACTATGTGCGTTTCCAAACAGTGAGAACAGGGCACCAGCAAACAATGGCATTTTGTTTGAGAAATGGAGAGTGAGCAAGACTGGAGCATTACCATCATGATGGCCTGTCAGGCTTTTCAGAGAAGAAATGAACTGATTAACCACAAGTGCATTACTCCAACAAGCCAAAAGGGTTCCATCCCATGAGCCAGGGTAATTTTCCAGGTTAGATCCAGGGTTTGGGTGAAATCTAACTTTAAGAGGTGGGTGCCAAAAGAGAGAATTGGCTTGGGGGGCCTTTCATCAGAGACCCACGCCAGTGACTGAAAGACCTGGATTAGGTGTGCATACTTGCAAGCATCCTATTTGGGAATTACACTAATCGTTACCCGTTTTGTGTGACCACAAATGTTGAGAACTGAAGACATCAAATTATAACTGCACTAGAGGGGCCCAGAAGAAGGGAGCCTCACAATCTATCTACACACTCCATTTCCAAAGGATAAGATTGCAAGAGCCAGGAGGACCAACTCTAGCTTCTGGGATGGAAGGTTCAGCAACTCTGCTATGGGGGGTCCTGTTTAGTCACAGAATGGGCTGGGAGAATTTTGTCCCAGCCCCTTACTTTTCCAGTGGAAGGGTTGATTTTCTGTGAGAAGTATTTAATGCTATTCTTTGCTAAAGAGCTGGGTAAACTCTGAAAAATTAAATCCAAAGCTGGTTATTTAAAAATAACTATGTTCTTAACACTCTTGCAGACAAACCTAAATATCAGATAGGAAGTCCTCGTATCATCTCTGTTTGCTGGAAGATTTTACTGCCTGTTTTCTTAGGTACAGCACCATCTTCCATCAGAAGACCAGGGCCTGTTTTGACAGGGATTATTATCATTGTAGCATAATTTGTATTAGACCCGTGTAACAAGCCTGTCTACTTCATGGAAATTGCAGTGGGTTGCCCAGTCATTCCAGTTAATCAAACACTCATCATGTGGGAAGCCTGGCATTGAGTGTCATTCTCTGATGCTTGTCTGAGACAGTGTGATGTGGTTAAGCATAGGAACTGTAAGCCTCTGAGTGGATAACCTTACCTGTCTCTCATTTACAGGTATGTGAAACCAGAAGAAGTTCTGGGTCCTTTCATCATAAGGGAGAAGCTTCAGAAAGCTCGGAGGACCTGCTAAAATCAGCTACTAGAATCTGCTGCCAGAGGGGACGAAGACGTGCACTCAACCTTCTACCAGGCCACTCTCAGGCTCACCTTAAAATCAGCCCTTGATCCCATCTCTGGGCAATTTAGACAGTGAAACTGACTTTGTTTACCTGCCTGCAGCGTATTAGAACAGACGATCCATGCTAATATTGTATTTTCTCTTAAAACATAGCTTTCCTGTAATTTAAAGTGCTTTTATGAAAATATTTGTAATTAATTATATATAGTTGGAAATAGCAGTAAGCTTTCCCATTATATTTTTGTATACAAATAAAATTTGAACTAGAGTCTGCTTCCTTTTCTTCTTCTTTATTTTTTAAAATATATTTCCATTCAAATAATATTCTAGTGGGAGTAACATGCTTCTTGATTCCTTCGCAAGGCCCCTGGGTGCTCTCTGATTGCACTAGACAAGAGGACAGTAAATTTAAAGTGTTCCTTTAGCTCATTCAGTGCTCTGGAAGGAAATGCTGGCAGACGGCTGCTGGGAAATTTTAATTTGAGGATTGTGATTCCATTGGAAGTTAGGTTTCTATTCTGCCTCTGCCCTCCTTCTCAGATCTTGTCACCATTGCAGGTGGCATGGACTCCTTCTCTGAATTAAGGGAAATACCAGTTGTTCTTACAATCCAGGACTTAAATACGAGGGAAAGTTGAGATAGCTGGAAGACTTGAAAATGATGGTGCTTTTCTAAGATCTGTGTGTGGAGGAAGATTGATGGTGCTGGTCTTGATGGAATGTCCAGCCAACCTCAGGTGCGAAGCGTTTGACGGGTAGGCTTTGCACATAGAAGCCACTGACCCCTTCTCCCACTTGCCTTTGTGGGGGCTGGAGAGAGGCATAAAAATAAGAAAGCTCATAATTTTCTTATCTATGCTTTTCTGTCTTTAAAACCTCCTCTAAAATATCCGGGCATTACTTTCATAATCGGAATAAAGTTATTTTAAAACTCAAATCCCTATATTCCCAAAGGACATAAATCCAAAACATAAATACTCATAATCTTACTTGTATCTTCAAAAGCTAACTACTATATTTGATCGGTTTTTTAGGGAATCGGGAAACTAAATTGCATTTTTTAAACTTTTTTCTTTTCCTCAAGCTTCCGGGAAAACTTTTGGGTTGAACTTAAATACTTCTTTTTCAAAAAAATGAGATCTAATTCACATACTGTAGCACCCAGTTCAGTGGTTTTTAGCATATTCACAGGTACTGCAGCCGTCACCACTATCTACTTCCCTGTCTCCATGAGCTTGTCTATTCTGGACCTTGTATATAAATGGAATATGTAATCTTTTGTGTCTGGCTTCTTTCACTTAGCATAGTATTTTCAAAGTTCATCCATGAGTAGCATGAATCACTACTTCATTTCTTTTCACGGTCAAATCATATTCCCCTGTGTGGATATGCCACCATTTGTTTATTCATTCATTGGTTGGTGAAGATTTGGGTTGTTTCTACTTTTTAATTAACTAATAATATTGTTATGAATACCCATGTATTAGTTTTTGTGTGGACATATGTTTTCATTTCTCTTGGGTATATAACTAGGAGTGGAATTCCTGGGTCTTATGTTAACTCTGTTTAACTCTTTGAGAAACTGTCAAACTGTTTTCCAAAGCAGTTTGGAAAACCATTTTACGTTCCCACTAGCAATGTATGAGGATTCCAGTTTCTCTATATCCTTGCCAACTTGTTCTTGTCTCCCTTGTCATTCTAGCAGGTGAGAAGTGGTATTGTGTTGTGGTTTTGTTTTGCATTTCTTTTTTTTTGAGACAGTCTCACTCTGTCGCACAGGCTGGAGTGCAGTGGCGCGATCTCGGCTCACTGCAAGCTCTGCCTCCCGGGTTCAAGTGATTCTCCTGCCTCAGCCTCCCAAGTAGCTGGGACTACAGGCACCCCTCAGCCTCCCAAGTAGCTGGGACTACAGGCACCCCTCAGCCTCCCGAGTAGCTGGGACTACAGGCGCCCGCCACCACGCCTGGCTAATTTTTTTGTATTTTTGGTAGGGACGGGGTTTCACCGTGTTAGCCAGGATGGTCTCGATCTCCTGACTTTGTGATCCGCCCTCCTCGGCCTCCCAAAATGCTGGGATTACAGGTGTGAGCCACTGCGCCCGGCCTATGTTGCATTTCTATGACTAATGATGTCTTTTCATATGCTTACTGACCATTTGTATATCTTCTTTGGAGAAATGTCTATTCAAATCCTTTGCCCATTTTAAAATTAGGATGTCCTTTTAACTTTTTTTATTTTTGTGGGTACATAGTAGGTGTATGTATTTATGGGGCATATAAGATGTTTTGATATGGGCGTGTGACGTGTAATAATCACATCATGGAAAATGGGGTGTCCACCCCCTCAAGCATTTATCCTTTGTGTCACAAACAATCCAATTACACAATTTTAGTTATTTTTGAATGTACAGTTAAATTGTTATTGACTATAGTCACCCTGTCGTGCTATCAAATACTAGGCCTTATTCATTTATTCCAACTATTTTTTGTGCCCGTTAACCATGCCTATCTCCCCCCGACCTCCTACTATCCTTCCCAGCCTCTGGTGACCAAGCTTCTACTCTGTAATTCCATGGGTTTAACTGTTGACTTTTAGATCCCACAAATAAGTGAGAACATGAGATGTTTGTGTTTCTGTGCCTGGCTTATTTCACTTAACATAATGACCTCCAGTTCAATCCATGTTTTTGCAAATGACTGAATCTCATTCTTATGACTGAATAGTACTCCAGTGTGTATAAGTACCACATTTTCTTCATCCATGCATCTGTTGAGGGACATTTAGGTTGCTTCCAAATCTTGGCTATTGTGAATAGAGCTGCAACAAATATGGGAGTCCAGATACCTCTTTGATATACTGATTTCCTTTTTTAGGGGGTATATACCCAGCAGTGGGATTGCTGGACCATATAGTAGGCTCTACTTTTAGTTTTCTGTGGAATCTCCAAACTGCTCTTCATAGTGGCTGTAGTAATTTACATTCCCACCA
Organism: Macaca mulatta; assembly: GCF_049350105.2. Taxonomy (NCBI): domain Eukaryota; kingdom Metazoa; phylum Chordata; class Mammalia; order Primates; family Cercopithecidae; genus Macaca; species Macaca mulatta. The sequence continues at coordinate 20,863,949 of NC_133422.1, forward strand.
ACAGTGTACGAGGATTTCCTTTTCTCTACATCCTTGCCAGCATCTGTCATTGCCTGTCTTTTGGATATAAGCCATTTCAACTGGGGTAGGATGATATCTCATTGTAATTTTGATTTGCATTTCTCTAATCAATGATGTAGAGCACCTTTTCATATGTCTGTTTGCCATCTGTGTTCTTTTGAGAAATGTCTATTTCAATCTTTTGCCTATTTTTAAATCAGATTATTAAATTTTTTTCCTATAGAGTTGTTTGAGCTCCTTATATATTCTGACTATTAATCTGTTGTCAGATGGGTAATTTGCAAATATTTTCTCCCATTCTGTGGGCTGTCTCTTCACTTTATTGTTTCATTTGCTGTGCAGAAGCTTTTTAACTTGATGTGACCCCATCTAGTCCATTTTTGCTTTAGTTGCCTGTGCTTGTGGGGTATTACTCAAGAAATGTTTGCCCAGACTGATGTCTTGGAGAGTTTCTCCAATGTTTTCTTTTTGTAGTTTCATAGTTTGAGGTCTTAGATTTAAGTGTTAAATCCATTTTGATTTGATTTTTGTATATAGTGAGAGATGGGGGTCTAGTTTCATTCTTTGCATATGGATATCCAGTTTAGTTTTCCCAGCGTCATTTATTGAAGAGACTGTCCTTTGCCCAGTGTATGTTCTTGCCACTTTTGTTGAGAATGAGTTTACTGTAGGTGTGTGGATTTGGTTCTAGGTTCTCTGTTCTGTTCCATTGGTCTATGTGTCTGTTTTTATGCCAGGACCATGCTGTTTTGGTTATTATAGCCCTGTAGTATAATTTGAAGTCAGGTAATGTGACTCCTCCAGTTTTGTTCTTTTTAAAAAAATTTTTTTAAAATTATACTTTAAGTTCTGGGGTACATGTGCAGAACGTGAAGTTTTGTTACATAGGTATACGTGTGCCATGGTGGTTTGCTGCACCCATCAACTCATCACCTACATTAGGTATTTCTCCTAATGTTATCCTTCCCCTAAACCCCCACCCCCCAACAGGCCCCAGTGTGTGATGTTCCCCTCTCTATGTCCACGTGTTCTCATTGTTCAGCTCCCATTTATGAATGAGAACATGTGGTGCTTGGTTTTCTGTTCTTGTGATAGCTTGCTGAGAATGATGGTTTCCAGCTTCATCCATGTCCCTGCAAAGGACATGAACTCATCATTTTTTATGGCTGCATAGTATTCCATGGTGTATATGTGCCCCATTTTCTTTATCCAGTCTATTATTGATGGACATTTGGGTCGGTTCCAAATCTTTGCTATTGTGAATAGTGCCGCAATAAACATATGTGTGCATATGTGTTTATAGTAGAATGATTTATAGTTCTTTAGGTATATACCCAGTAATGGGATCACTGGGTCAAATGGTATTTCTAGTTCTAGATCCTTAATGAATCACCACACTGTCTTCCACAACCATTGAACTAATTTACACTCCCACCAACGTGTAAAAGTGTTCCTATTTCTCCACATCCTCTCCAGCATCTGTTGTTTCTTGACTTTTTAATGATCGCCATTCTAACTGGTGAGAGATGGTATCTCATTGTGGTTTTGATTTGCATTTCTCTGATGACCAGTGATGATGAGCATTTTTTCATGTCTGTTGGCTGCATAAATGTCTTCTTTTGAGAAGTGTCTGTTAATATCCTTTGCCACTTTTTGATGGGGTTGTTTGATTTTTTTCTTGTAAATTAGTTTAAGTTATTTGTAGACTCTGAATATTAGCCCTTTGTCAGATGGGTAGATTGCAAAATTTTTCTCCCATTCTGTAGGTTGCATGTTCACTCTGATGGTAGTTTCTTTTGCTGTGCAGAAGCTCTTTAGTTTAATTAGATCTCATTTGTCTATTTTGGCTTTTGTTGGCATTGCTTTTGGTGTTTTAGTCATGGATACCTTGCCCATGCCTATGTCCTGAATGGTATTGGCTAGGTTTTCTTCTAGGGTTTTTATGGTTTTAGGTCTAACATTTAAGTCTTTAATTCATCTTGAATTAATTTTTCTATAAAGTGTAAGGAAGGGATCCAGTTTGAGCTTTTTACATATGGCTAGCCAGTTTTCCCAGCAGCATTTATTAAATAGGGAATCCTTTCCCCATTTCTTGTTTTTGTCAGGTTTGTCAAAGATCAGATGGTTGTAGATGTGTGGTATTATTTCTGAGGGCTGTTCTGTTCCATTGGTCTATATCTCTGTTTTGGTGTTAGTACCATGCTGTTTTGGTTACTGTAGCCTTGTAGTATAGTTTGAAGTCAGGTAGCATGATGCCTCCAGCTTTGTTCTTTTGGCTTAGGATTGTCTGGCAATGTGGGCTCTTTTTTGGTTCCATATGGACTTTAAAGTAGTTTTTTCCAATTCTGTGAAGAAAGTCATTGGTAGCTTGATGGGGATGGCATTGAATCGATAAATTACTGTAGGCAGTATGGCCATTTTCACAATATTGATTCTTCCTATCCATGAGCATGGAATGTTCTTCCATTTGTTTGTGTACTCCTTTATTTCATTGAGCAGTGGTTTGTAGTTCTCCTTGAAGAGGTCTTTCACATCCCTTGTAAGTTGGATTCCTATGTGTTTTATTCTCTTTGAAGCAATTGTGAATGGGAGTTCACTCATGATTTGGCTCCCTGTTTGTCTGTTGTTGGTGTATAGGAATGCTTGTGATTTTTGCACATTGATTTTGTATCCTGAGACTTTGCTGAAGTTGCTTATCAACTTAAGGAGATTTTGGGCTGAGATGATGGGGTTTTCTAAATATACAATCATGTCATCTGCAAACAGAAACAATTTGACTTCCTCTCTTCCTATTTGAATACCCTTTATTTCTTTCTCTTGCCTGATTGCACCGGCCAGAACTTCCAATACTGTGTTGAATAGGAGTGGTGAGAGAGGGCATCCTTGTCTTGTGCTGGTTTTCAAAGGGAATGTTTCCAGCTTTTGTCCATTCAGTATGATATTGGCTGTGGGTTTGCCATAAATAGCTCTTATTATTTTGAGATATGTTCCGTTTATTGTTTTGCATATATTGAACCAACCTTGCATCCCAGGTATGAAGCTATGAAGCTGACTTGATTGTGATAGATAAGCTTTTTGATGTGCTGCTGGATTTGGTTTGCCAGTATTTTATTGAGGATTTTCACATCAATGTTCATCAGGGATATTGGCCTGAAATTTTCTTTTTTTTTTATTGTGTCTCTGCCAGGTTTTGGTATCAGGATGATGCTGGCCTCATAAATGAGTTAGGGAGGATTCCCTCTTTTTCTATTGATTGGAATAGTTTCAGAAGGAATGGGACTAGCTCCTCTTTGTACCTCTGGTAGAATCGGAGTGTGAATCCTTCTGGTCCTGGACTTTTTTTGGTTGATAGGCTATTAATTACTGCCTCAATTTCAGAACTTGTTATTAGTTTACTCAGGCATTTGACTTCTTCCTGGTTTAGACATGGGAGGGTGTATATGTCCAGGTATTTATCCATTTCTTCCAGATTTTCTAGTTTATTTGTATAGAGGTGTTTATAGTATTCTGTGATGGTAGTTTGTGTTTCTCTGGGGTCAGTGGTGATATACCCTATATAATTTTTTATTGTGTCTATTTGTTTCTTCTTTCTTTTCTTCTTTATTAGTCTGGCTAGCGGTCTATTTTGCTGACTTTTTAAAAAAGAAAACAGCTCCTGGATTCATTGATTTTTTGAAGGGCTTTTCGTGTCTCTATCTCCTTCAGTTCTGCTCTGATCTTAGTCTTCTGCTAGATTATGAATTTGTTTGCTGTTGCTTCTCTAGTTCTTTTAATTTTGATGTTAAGGTGTCAATTTTAGATCTTTCCTCTTTCTCGGGTGGGCATTTACTGCTATAAATTTCCCTCTACACACTGCTTTAAATGTGTCCCAGAGATTCTCATACATTGTCTCTTCGTTCTCATTGGTTTCAAAGAACATCTTTATTTCTGCTTTCATTTTGTTATTTACCTAGTAGTCATTTAGGAGCAGGTTGTTCAGTTTCCATATAGTTGTGCAGTTTTGAGTGAGTTTCTTAATCCTGAGTTCTAGTTTGATTGTGCTGTGGTCTGAGAGACTATTTGTTATGATTTCCATTGTTTTGCATTTGCTGAGGAGTGTTTTACTTCCAATTATGTGGCCAGTTTTAGAATAAGTGCAATAACGTGCTGAGAAGAATGTATATTCTGTTGATTTGGGGTGAAGAGTTCTGTGGATGTCTCTTAGATCTGCTTGGTCCAGAGCTGAGTTAAAGCCCTGAATATTCTTGTTAATTTTCTGTCTCACTGATTTGTCTAATATTGACAGTGGGATGTTGAAGTCTCCCACTATTATTGTGTGGGAGTCTAAGTCTCTTTGTAGGTCTCTAAGAACTTGCTTTATGAATCTGGGTGCTCTTGTATTGGGTGCATGCATATCTAGGATAGTTAGCTCTCCTTGCTGCATTGATCCCCTTACCATTATGTAATACTTTTTGTTGTCTCTTTTGATCTTTGTTGGTTTACAGTTTGTTTTATCCAAGATTAGAATTGCAACTCCTGCTTTTTTTTTTTTTTGCTTTCCATTTGCTTAGTAAATATTCTCCCATCCTTTATTTTGAGCCTATGTGTGTCTTTGCACGTGAGATGGGTCTCCTGAATACAGTACACTGATGGGTCTTGAGTCTTTATCCAATTTGCCAGTCTGTGTCTTTTAATTGGAGCATTTAGCCTGTTCACATTTAAGGTTACTATTGTTATGCATGAATTTGATCCTGTCATTATGATGCTAGCTGGTTGTTTTGCCTGTTAGTTGATGCAGTTTCTTCATAGTGTCGATGCTGTTTACAATCTGGTATGTGTTTGCGGTGGTTGGTACCAGTTTTTCCTTTCCATGTTTAGTGCTTCCTTTCACATTATTTGTGAATAGAAATAATTTTACTTCTTCTTTTACAATCCGAATGCCTTTTATTTCTTTCTCTTCCCTTCTTAACCTGGTTAGAAGGGAATACTTCCAGTACAGTATTAAAACGAAGTGGTGAGATGACACATCCTCATTCTGTTCCTGACCTTAGAGGAAAAGCTTTCAGACTTTCACCATAAAATATGTTAGTTGTGGGAATATTTTCTTTGTCAACCAAATAAGCTCTTGATTTGTTTTCAAAACTTAATTTTTCCATGACCTGGATCTGGTTCTTACTCATCCTAGGGAACCTGTATCTGCTTTGGGCCATTTTTTTTTTCATCATGGCACCAGCAGCTGTTCATTTTCACTGTAACTTTTATTATTAGTCTCTTCTGGAATGGAAGATCTAACTGTGTTTGGTTGCTGTTTCTTTATGAGCTCTTTGGATCTGGACTACCCAAGTCAGAAGTCTAAGGGTGTGAAGCTTTGTGGCTTGTTGTGAAGAGAAAGTCAGTGGTTTTGGGAAAAGAAATAGATCTCTTTACATAAGTGTGTGCGTGGGGCGGGGAGGGGGGCGCAAGGAGTTTGTATTCCATACGCTTCTTTTGGATAATGACTTAAGGACAAGTGGGTTATAGACTCAGTCACAGTTTTGGAGTTCTGGGAATGTTGAAAAAAGTATTTTCAGAGTTTCCCAAGACATGTTTCAAGGAGCACAGTCCTAACTCGTTTTGCAAAACTTGCTGTTAAGGTCATATGTGCTTGAGAAATGCTGCATGCTATAGGCTCCACTTAGAGATTCATTATGCATGTTAGTGCATACATTACTTAGAGTCCAGTCTAAATGCTGGATCAAAGACCCAAGATATAGTGGCTCAAACAAGATGGCAGTTTCTTTCTAACATTCCAGAGATGATTAGTACAAGGCTGAGTAGGTGACTTTCTGGTCCAAAGTGGCTGCTCCTGATCTTGTCATCACATTTACATCCCAGCCAGCAGAAAAGAGAAATGGCAAGTCAAGCACAGGCTTATTTCTTTAAACAACATGACTAGAAGAGACACATCACTTCTGCTCACATCCCCTTATTCAGATCTTACATGCTCATTCCCAGAGGAAAGGGAGGCCGGGAAAATGTCTCTAGCTGGCATATATGTGTTCAGCTAAAATTTAAGAGTTTTATTATTTAAAAAAGGGGAAGAGAATGACTATTGGAGAACAACTAGTTATCTCTGCCACAGCATATTGAAGGCTTTGAGAAATCCTGCAGCTAAGAGATCTGGTCTGTTTTTGGTTTTTGTTTGTTGATGAAAAAGCTGCCAATAATCCACAGCGTCATTAGTGTTCCTTGGAACATGCCTTGGCAATGCTTTTACAGGTAACCTCACTCCAGTGGGGTCTATTGCACTTCCCTTCCTCCAAGATCTGAGTGCTGAGACCATGGCCTTGCAAATTGCCTGGTTATTATCTGGAGACTGTCAGCTATTGAGCTTTTCTGGAACAGAATGAGACTGGATATTGTATATGCAAAGCTGGTGGAATATTGTGCATGCAAAGCTGGTACGTATTTGAGTTTGGAAATTCTCTGTTCTAACTTCTGGGAGGAACAGCTAGAGCAAAACCAAATGACAAATACTGCACACACCCAAGAGTAAGACCAAATGACAAATACTGCACACCAAATGACAAAACCAAATGACAAAACCAAATGACAAATACTGCACACACCCAAGAGTAAGCTCTAGTGCCCAAATAGTTATACACCAACCAGCCTCCAGAATGAGGCAGAAGAACCAATGAATACCTTTTCCCTGGCGGATCATGACAGAGGCAGGCTACATTACATGTTCCACATGTGAGAGGCATGTCTGAAATGAGGGGCAGTTGATGGGTGACCATCGGCAATTAGTCAAGGTTGGGAATCCTGAGGAGGCTTCTCCATGGGAACATCCCCCTGGGTATGGGCTGAGGAAAGGAGGAGAAGGTATGAGCTTTCAGGTTAGACAGTGTTCAAATCCCAGCTCTGCCATGTAGTAGCTGGGTGGCCTTGAACAAGCTCTTTAACCTCTCAGAGGCTCTGTTTCCTCATTTGTAAATTGCGGGTGTGAGTCACTGTCTCCTAGGGTCATTGTAATGATCAAATATAGAACAGAAAAAGTGTCTGGCACTCCTCCTCCTCCCTTTCATACCACAAGGACGTTGGGTTCCTGTACCCACGGTAAAACTAAACTTTGCCTACAGTGGTTGCAGAGGGCAGTTCTAGCCCCATTGTTCCTTGTCTGATAGAAGAAAGTGGCAGATCTGGCCTAATGCAATCACAAGGAGTGAGGCAGAGAAAAAACACTGGACAAAGGGCCAGGAGAGAGGGTGCAAGCCCCAGTCCTGCTGTGAACTGAATCCCTTCCCCTCTCTGGGCCTCAGATCCCTCCAAATTAATTGGATTAAATGGCCTGGGGTCTGTTCAATTCATGCAGTGGGTGGGCTCTGGCCCTGTCTTCAGACTGGCAGCTCTTCTCTGAAAAATAGATGGAATTTTTCTTGGTTTTTCAGTATGTGCTTCTTCCACATCCTTCTCCAAAATGCCTTTCTGTGTTAATTTATTTGACTAAGAAGGTTTGCAGTGAGAGACACCAAATAGGAAACGGCTGTCATAGCTGCTGTCTGCAAGTTTTGTTTTTTTTAAGGCTTTCTCCTGTAGAACTCACCTTCTCTGCATGGCTTGGTATCAAGTGCTGGGGTGAGTGGAAGGGAAAGGGAAAGGGAAGCACATTTTTAGAAAGGAACATTTTCCTTCAAGTTCGGGGTTTCCTGAAGGTTAAGGATTATGACTATCCACAATGGCAGCATTAGCTGGCTCCGTTGCAGGGCCTTTGCACACTCAGTTCCCTCTGCCTGGAATGTCCACTCTGCTCTGTTTTTCTAGTAATTCTACCTCTTTAGGATCAGCTCAAGCATCACTTTTTCAGTCTTCCAGATCCGTCTAGATTGGTTTGTTGGCGCTGTGTTCTTGTAGAACCTTCCTTCGGTGCACTCATCTTGGTTTGCAATGGCATGTTCAGTAGTGTGATGTTTTGGTTAATGTCTCCCTACCCTCCTGTAACTGGACTATAAGCCCCACAAAGACGGGAACCTTGTGGCTTGCCACTGCATCTCGAGCAGCGAGCATGGTGCCTGGTACATAGTAAGCACTCAGTCCATGTCCATCGAATGAATGAGAAACCTCCCACCCCTTCCACAGCCCAGGTAGGCTGGCCACGACATAGTGTCTGTGGGATACATCTTGGCCTTGTACCCTCTCCTGGTCACCTTCCTCATGCAGGCCTTTTTTGCTTTCCCTTTTCCAGGACTTTTTTTCCACTTTACCAAAGCATCTGAAAAATTAATCCAGAGCCAACACTGGTGCTGGAGGCCCAGGACAGCCCCTTCCCCAGGTACTTATAACTTACTTGGGGAGCAGAGGCCTCTGAAGACTGCGAGACCTATGAGGTCAAAAGGAATGAGTATCTAATGGTGGAACTTCAGGTACCCCAAATGGCAGTAGAGGAAAAGGCTAACCCTGATCCTAAAACTGTATCAATACCTTTCCCTGGAACTCAAAGACTAAGTCAGCACAGTCTTCCCAGCCGCACTGAGGGCACTGTGTTAGCACACTGTGGGCACATGCATGTGTGTGTGTGTGTCTGTGTGTGCACACGTGTGTTTGTGTGTGTGATGAATTAGAGGGAACAGAAGACAAAGACATGGGTCTTGATTGGCAGACCTATAGGAGAAGGCAGGGCCCCCAGATAATCTGGTGTTGAACAACTCACCGGACGGTCCTGCTGGCAACAGCACGACGGCCTCTGGAAGCTCGCCCTTGCTTGTCGACATTACAGAACAGGATTACATTCCTAACTGGGGGTTTCATGCAGTACATGGGAAGGGCTCATTCCCTTGGGCTCCTGGGAGGTGTGTGACCTGCTGTCTCAGGCCCAGAGCCAAAGCCTGTTCTGGAACCAGAAGAGTCAGGGCTTGGCTGTGACTTCGGAGCCAAAGGAAGCCCCCATCCAGCCAAGATCAGGTCTGGGAGGGGCAGGACCAGAATGTGACCCTTCCCTTGAGGGTGTCTTGAGGGTGAGGCCTGGAGCTGCAGGAAAGAAGCGCTAAGAGCCCTGGGTGGGAAAGGGCGCAGCAGAGTCGCCCGCCGGCATGGAGGGGATTCTGAGGGAAGGCCTCACGCTTCTTAGGAAAGCAGGAGTGTAGAGTAAGTTCCTGGGATAACTTGGGCAATAGAGAGAAATTTGGGAAACAGGATGAGTGTTTTGGCAGGTTTCTGGGAGGTAAGCAGACTGGAAGGAAAGCAAACTTAAAGCATAATGGAGTTCAGGATCCTGGAAGGTGAACTGGCAGCACATTTTCCGAAGATGAGAGCTGCTGGTGCCTGATCCCAGCGCTGCCTCTACTGGGCTGATCCAAAAAAGCTCACTCTAGTTAAGCTGCCTCATTTCAGAAACAAGAAAACTGAGGCTGGGGTCAAAGGATTAAGTGATGAAACATTGCGTCTCTCAAAAGAAAACGTTTCAGGAAGGTGAAATCAGAGATGTGAATGTGCCATGGGGAAAACAGTTCCAGAAACCCAAAATATAATCCGCCACCATAATCTCAAGGGACCTAGGACCGATTGAGAGATTAGTTGTGTCCAGAAGGCTGTTCCCTTACCAAGCATGTGTGCACAGATAAGAGAGGTTATATAAGATGGGAGTCCAGGGAGCCAGGAGCATGCAGACAAGAAAAACATTTGTGCAGGGAGGTCACCTTGATCCGAGGAAACCCATTGTGCTAAGATTAGAGCTGGCCCTCACAGAGGTTACAAAACAGATCAGGGCCTCAGCCCCGTGGGTCCTAAGGCACACGGGAAAACAAAATCTGGATCCTTTAAACACTTTAAAATCTGGATTGAGAAAGTGAAGAGGTTGCTCCTCTCTGGCAGGCTGCTCACTGGAGGCTTTTCAAGCTGAGCCAGACTGCACGCAATTGTTAGTAACCTGTGATCCTGAGATACCAAATTCGTTAATTTTCCTGCATGTGAATTTTGCTTTTAAAATCCCACCTCATCTTTAGGTCCAGAATTCAGCTCCTGTTGTATTAAATGCTGTTTTTAAAGGCAAAACTGTTTTTTTCTCCTGGGAAGAAAACAGAGACAGATGCACTAACATGATCCGAAAGGTCAGATTAGCATTTTCTCCTGATTATTAAGATTCCACACTAGACAATCACTGCTTTATTTCACCTAAAATGATAGACACCTGGCTTATGTTTCTTCCCTCGGAGATTAGACACTTGTTTTCTGAGTCTCTTACTGGCTGCACAATCCAAGAGAGACATGGAAAATGTGGAGATGGAGGGGTTGGGTAATAAGACCTCTTATTTCAAAGAGGACTGGGGTTTTGCAGGCTGGAGAACAAAACACTGAATGGCAATTTAATGCTACTCAAAAAAGGTCACCTGGCAGGGTGCGGTGGCTCATGTCTGTAATCCCGGCATTTTGAGGGGGCCAGGGTGAGAAGATTGCTTGAGACCAGGAGCTTGAGACCAGACTGGGCAACAAAGTGAGACCCCATCCCTACAAAAAAATTTAAAAATTAGCTATGTGTGGTGGCATGCACCTGTAGCTCCAGCTACTCAGGAAGCTGAAGCAGGAGGATTGCTTGAGCCCAGGAGTTTGAGGCTACAGTGTGCTGTGATGGTGTCACTGGGCAACAGGCTCCCCATCTCAATAAAAAAAAAAATAAGGTCACCTGCTTTTCATACCAGGCAAGGGACCCCAGGGTTAAGGCCCAGCACAAGACGTTTAAGTTGGACACTTATCTGGTGGGGAGTGTGTGGGAAGGTTGGGGTTTGCTTTCTCCTGTGGCTTTTTCATTTCGAAAGGATAGATGGTCATTTGCTCTAAAGGGTGTAGGGGAGTCCCTTTCTGAAGGCAGAGGGTGGGACCGGAGGCTGTAAGCTTCTCCTGTCCCGTGGCTGCTCCCCCTGGTCTCTGTTCTTCACTGCTCCCCTCTTGAGCTCTTCTACTTTAGGGAACAAAATGCCACTTCCACGGTGGAGCTGCGTGAGCTGGTGCCTCTGTGCCCGGAGGTTGCAGGGCAGGCTAAAAGAGAACGTGGCCTGGGATCACCTAACGTCGCCGTTTCAGCTCCATCTCATCAATGCAGTGGAATGAGGTGACTGTCACGTGAAATGCACCCTTTTCCGGGCAGCAAGATCACCTCAGAGGTCACACGGGTGTCTGAGGGCAAAGACATCCTGTCCTGGGATTTAAATAGACAAGTCTAGCATTTAAGGAGCATGAAGTCATTTTCAAAAAGGGCGGCCTAAAGAAGGATGTTTATGTGACTGTAATGCCAAAGGAATCCACTCCAGCTTTTGGAGAAGCTCTGACCCTCTCCTCACGGCGGGAATGCAATACCCATGGGTAACAGCACCATGCACGAGGCATTTCACACGGGAGCTCTCATTTCGTTCTCAGAGCAGCCCTGCGAGGCAAGCATTATTATCCCCAGGCCACAGATGAGGAGAGGAAGACTTGGGTCACAGCGGTGGTGAATGGCAGGCCCAGCCTGCACCTGGTCTCACTGCGGTTATGCACATGCTCTTTCTTTCATACTAGCAGCCCCCATGGAAAGATCTGGGTCAGTTGATCTCCTGCCATTCAGACTCAAAGATTGGCCTCTGGGACTATGATCAGGCTGAAATCTCAGAGCCTTGCCCCTTGTCAATGAAATCCAGTGTTTTCCTTCATCTTCTAGCCAACGCCCGACAACCTCAGAAGGAACCACGGTCGATGTCACCACAGTTGACACACGCCTTCCAAAAAAGGAGCTGGGTGAAGCACCAGGGCTCCCTTGGTTTCCCAGGCTGGGCCACGGGAAATGCATAGAACCAGCTTCCTCAGGAGCTAAGCTGCAGGGATAGCTGGTGTGGCAGCCACCCAAGTTGGTCCTCTAGATAGTTGAGTATCCTGGGAACAAGATTAATGCCAGCTGAAGCCACGGCTGCCTCATTTGCCTTCACATCACCCCTCATATCTCCTGCATAGCACCTGTGTCATACCCTGCTTCCACCATGCCCAGGCTGGCACACACCCTGTCTCCTCCACTAGCCCACGAGGTGTTGAAAGGTGTGGCTGGTGTGCCCACAGCATGTTGCCAGGAACACGTGGTAGATAGAGGCTTGGATGAACTGAGTTGAAAGGAGTTTGTGTTAGAAGCAGGTAAGAGGTGCTTCTTCCCTCTTTGCACAGACTGTGATCTTAAAGTCCTGCGGTTAGAATATGAAATGAATGACTAGTTTTTAAACCAGCTTGAAATAATGAGAATAAAGCTGGAGTAGGAGCTAGGACAACTCCCTCAAATCCTGGCTTTGCTACTTTCTAAGATTTGGGGCAAGTTATCTAACCTACTTCAACTTGACTTTCTGGCATAAAATATGTGGCCTAGTTAATCTGAGTTTTAAGAGAAATGAATGAGATCACAAAGATGAAAACCCTTGTAAATGGGAATACAAGGTGAATAAATTTTTTGTGTTGTGAAGAAAATATAATGAATAATTCAGTTGTCTTAGCAGTTCTAGAGTTTTGTTTTGTCTCGTTTTTTGACATAGCCCTCAAGACACACACACACACACACACACACACACACCTTTAACTACTACCTAAATCAAAATATAGAATATTAGTACCATCAGAGGCTCACTTTGGGGCCCTTCATAGTCAATATCCCCCCAAAGTAACCTTAGATTGGACTTTCCTGCTCTTGCATCTTGGGATTTTACCTGAAAAGTCTTCTTTGTTTGGGGTCTCCCTAACATCCCACTTCCTCCTCCCCTGCCTTTCAGGTCTGCAATGCCCACTGAGTTCTCCCACCCAAGAGAAGTTACACCATGCGATGACGGCCATAAGGCCAGCCTCAGGGCCCACAGACCATGGAGGAGCCCAAGGCTGGAAGCCACTCCCTACCTCCCAGACTGGATGCACCTCATAGGCCTCTGTTACCACATATCCATAACTTCACACCCATCTGCCTCAGAGTCATTCTCTCACACCAGCCTGTGAGCTTCCTGAGGACATGGATCATGTTCTATCCATTCTGCGTTCCTTGATCCCTGCTGTCAAGGATCCCTGTTCCTTGACACCCTGCAGGTGTTTGCGTAACCCACCTGAGTTGTAGAGTTTGGTATAGGACAGGATATCAAATTTGGTAGGTACCAAATTCATTACCTGAATCACTGATCAGGTAACGAATTCACCTTCTTGGCTGAGCTCAGTGGCTCATGCCTGCAATCCCAACACTTTGGGAGACTGAGGTGGGAGGATCGCTTGAAGCCAGGAGCTCAAGATCAGCCTGGGCAACATAACAAGACTCCATTTCTATAAATAAATGAAATAAAAAAGAATTAACCTCTAGGGCGTTTGCCTTTTCAGCACCAAAACATGAAGAAGATTTCCAAGGTTCTTGCAACCGGGGAAATTAACTTGCAGAATATCACCCTTTCCTTCAGTAGGAGACATCCCAAGGATACAAAAATAGCTTTTCAATGTGTGCAATTATTTATTAATTTTTTTAAATGACAAAATGTCAAGGAGCCCCAAAGCCAGAGGCCAACGTTGCACAACCCAGATTGCTAGGACTGGCACTGCTGCTGGGACAGGCGAGGCAAGAACTTTGAAAACTTGCTTCATGTTCTGTTGCTGGAAAGACAAACTCCCACGGGGTGGATCCCTGAGCCAGCAGCATGACTGACCCAGCGACTGCTCAACGGCACACAATCGGACAAGAAGCAGGCCTGGCACTTATGTCCTATGCACGTTTTGCTTGGCCAGCTTGGTAGATGGGGTTTTACAGGGACAGCGGCTAAGCTGGTTCTGCGCCTTCTCTATTTTTTCCACCTTTGACTCAGCGTTAACTCAACAGGAGATTTCCCCTCCCCCAGCCGCTCACCAGCCCAGCTCAGCCCCATTGGTAAAAATGTGCAGCTGTCACCAAGTCCATCACCATCTCTCCTTTCCTCCACCTTCGCACCATGTCTCAAGTCCACGCATTCTCTCCATCCCGGCCACCCCTGCCTTAGCTCAGCTCTGGGTGAAGTCTCACCCAGGTCACCAGTCTCTGTTCTTCTCACTGCCACATCCACTGATGGCATCACCACCAGTGTGACACTGAACAGCATCACCATCACCTGCTTAAAACCCTTCCATGCTTTCCCATTGGCTTAAAGATAAATTTTAAAACAACAGCTTCATTGAATATCTTCATTAAGATATAATTCACATATCACAGAGTCCACCCTTGAAAAGTGTACAGTTCAGGCCTGGTGCGGTGGCTCACGCCTATAATCCCAGCACTTTGGGAAGCCTAGGTGGGTGGATTGCTTGAGTCCAGGAATTCGAGACCAGCCTTGGCAACATGGGGAAACCCCGTCTCTACAAAAAATACAAAAGTTAGCCAGCATGGTCGCGCATGCATGTAGTCCCAGCTACTCAGTTGGCTGAGGTGGGAGGATGGCATGAACTCGGGAGTCTAGGCTAGTGTGAGCTGAGATCACACCACTGTACTCCAGCCTGGGTGACAGAGAGAGACCCCGTCTCAAAAAGAAAAGTATACAATTCTCTTGTCTTTAGTGTAATCACTCGGTTGTACAATCATCACCACTAGTTAATTCCACATTTTCATCACTTCAGAAAAGAAACCCTTCATCCATTAGCATTCACTCCCCAATCCGCCTTTCCCCCAACCCCAGGAAACCACTAATCTACTTCTTCCGCTACGGGTTTGCCTATTCTGCGTATTTTATGTTGCAGAATCACACAATGTGCAGGCTTCTGTGTCTGGTTTCTTTCATTTAGCACAATGTTTTCAAGACTGGTCTGCGCTACAACATGTATCCTTATTTTATTCCTTTTCATGGCTGATTGGCATTTCATGGTGTAGCTATGCCACATTTTATTTATCCATTCATCAGCTGATGAACATTTTGGTTGTTTCTGCTTTTTGGCGATTATGAAAAATGCTGCTATGAACACTCGTGTACAGGTTTTTGTGGGGGCCTATATTTTCGTTTGTCTTGTGTAACTGGCTAGGAGTGGAGTTTCTGGGTCCTATGGTGTTTAAGGATTCATTTCAATGCCTTACTGTGAGGCCAGGGCCCTGCCCATTCAGAGCCTGCCACACCCTGGCCCAGACTCCACTCCTCTCTTGCCAGAGCAGACGACTGCAATACTCAGAACACACCACACCTGACACTTCCTGCCATCCACCCTCTCCGCGTGGCCTGCCTCTCTCCAGCCTCTGCACCTGGATAACTCCTTCAAAGCTCAGTTCAGGCGTCACCACTAACTGGGGATTCTCCAGTGAACAAAACAAAATCCCTGCTCTTGTGGAACTCTTGTTAGAGAGAGGCGAAACAGGTACAAAGAAATACAACTATATATTAACAGGCATACATGTTATGTACCCAACTATTTACCAAAAATTGAAGCTTCCCTTTTCACAGTGTGGAATTGTTGCTGTTCCAACAGGAATAAGGTTTATGTTTTCCAGCCTTTTTTCTATCCGGATGTGACCACGTCATGAATTCTTGTTAGTGGGATGGAAGTAGAGATATGTGTGTCACTTCTGGGATTGGGCTTTTAAGAAGCGGGTGGGTTTTTGCTGTACTCTCTCTTCCCCTCGGCAGTTTGGGTGCAGAGGACTTTGAGGCACTAGGGATGGCAGGTCTGCAGGATGGCAGGAGCCTGAGTGCCTGAATCACCACATGGAAGCAAGTCATATACTCACCAGGAGCACCACATCAGGCTGATGGAGGATGAGGATCCAACTTCTATTGTCTTAGGCCACCGAAGTGTTGAGTTCCTTTCTGAAGGCAGTTAGTGTTTCCCTCATACAATTGAAAATGAAAGGATTTTTCCATCAGGTACAGTCAGACATAATTCATCTTTTCTGGAACAGAAAAGTAGATGTGAACTTTTACTTGCTTCCTGTTTTGGTGCCTTTTGTGTGAGGGTCCGCTAAGTCAACCCTGAAAAATTTTCCACCCATCAAAAATATTCCCCAGCCGGGTGCGGTGGCTCACGTCTCTAATCCCAGCACTTTGGGAGGTTGAGGCAGGCGGATTGCTTGAGCTCAGGAGTTCAAAACTGGCCTGAGCAACATGGCAAAACCCTGTCTCTACAAAAAAATACAAACATACAAACATTAGCCAGGTGTGGTAGTGTACATCTGTAGTCCAGCTACTGGGAAGGCTGAGAGGATCGCTTGAACCCAGGAGGTCGAGGCTGCAGTGAGCCGTGATGGCATCACTGCACTCCAGCCTGGGCAACGAATGACACCCTGTCTAAAAAAAAAAAAAAAAAAATTCTCAAGGTACCCTCAGCAGATCCAGCCAACTGAGAGTTGAGAGGAAGCATGGATTGTTGGGAAGGGGAGAGAAATGGGGTTTCTGCCTTTTATAGTAATGATCCCCTCCCACCAGTTCCCAAGTCTCCTCACCTAAACACATACAATTTACTCACGTAACTGTTTGCAGGCAGAGGTATATTTTCTACACCTGAGTTTTGGAAACGAGCTCTCAAACCATGTGATAGCAGAGCTCTAGGTAAATGAAAACTTGGCCTGTGTGCTAGGCCTCCTGCTCTCTCCTCGAAGCCCGTCTCTGCACATTGCACATGTTCAACTTGCTGAGCAGGAAAAACAGTGAAGATCCAGGTGGAGACACGGGAGGGGGTTACATCTCACTGGAGAGCACAGCGTCCCCACTCTCACCTTAACTAGCTCTGCTCTGCTCAAATTCTCTCCTCACAGCCTCTTTGCCTCCTCTTTATTCCCTCCTCCCCTCCCCTTCCCTGGTCCCACCTGTTCATCTCGGCCTCACGCCTCTTCAGGAAGTTGCCTCTGCCCAGTGTGGGACCCCCTCTTCTGGGTCCCTCACTCCTTTTTTCTTATACAAAGCATCAGTATTTCCATTTTACCCCCTTAATCCTAGTTGCACAAATTAACTTTCTCTGGATCCACCCTTAAACACAGCAGAGCAGGGGCGTTCTAAATAACCATAAGGTTGTTTATCCTAGCAGGAACTCAAAAAATGCCTATTTTCGTTCTTTCTTTCTGCCTTTTACATGCCCAAAACATCTGCCACAGTATAAACATTCCACACATCCTTATCAAAAGGAACCAAGGGGCCTTGGAAATATATTGGAAACACATTGAATATACCAAAAGGCGGCACAATTTAAGGTGGAGTTGTGACGGCAACTAGCATCTTATTCAGTTGCATGAAAGAGTTTAAGTTGATTCAGCCAATGATGCGGAAGGAAAGAGCTGCTTTGCACCATGTGGTGGCATCTAACAGCTACCAACAGGTGTTCCTGGCTTATCGCTAGGTGATTGTGGTTTCGCATTTAATTTCACTGGCCACCAACACCTGCGATTTTGCATATTCCTGCTCAGACCACAAAAATCTTTGTTAAAACGTTTGAGTACCCTGGAGTGGATAACTCCAAACTGACCCAAACGCTGTCCTTCCGTCTTCAAGGTGAGTCCAGTCTTTTAAGCATTTTAAATTCCGTAGACATGGGATGTGTGATGCAGGGTGCCTGCTCCTTAGAGTTCACAAGGATTGGGTATCTTCCAGCTTAGAGATAATAGTTTTCCCATTAAATTGTTGTTATTATTATTTTATTTTATTTTTTAGAGACAGGGTCTCGCTCTGTCACTCAGGCTGGAGTGCAGTGGTGCAATCACAGCTCACTGAAGCCTCGAACTTTTGGGCTCAAGCAGTCCTCCTGCCACGGCCCCTCATCATTATAGCCAAACTTTATTGAGCATTACGATGTGGCAGGCACTGTCCTAAGCACTTTGAGATTTTATCTCACAATATCCACGCAACTGTCCTAGGAGGTAGCTACTGTTGTCCCTATTTTACCAAGGAGGAACCGGAGGAGTTAACCCATTTGTCTAAAGTCACTTGGTAAGTAAAAATTGGGAGACAGGCTTCCAGGTCTGTCAGACTCCAAAGATCTGCACTCTGAACCCCCGCGTTTCTCAGCAGAAGATGGAACACCTGACTTTTATGAGTGACACAAGTACAAAGTTGGAATGCAAATAATCATTCTGGTGCATCCCTGGGCCCCCAGCAGTGTGGCTGGGTTGGTTCAGGGCTTTGTTGAAGGTTCAGGTCTGCTTTGCAGGTGGCTTGAAAAGAGGATGAAGAGAAAGGGGAGGAAGAGGAGGAGAAGTAAGTTGCTTTTAGGCTGCATTTAGCATATTCTAAGGCAATTAGTGAATGCTCTTTTTTGTGTTTCAGATGAATGGTGGCCCCTTCAGTGATGATAGAATCCACAAGTCTCCCATTTAGAAGAAACCTAACAACATGTAGTTCAGGCTTCTGCCTCCAGGAAAGATTGGAGAGATGATCCTCCAGACCTGTTTCCTCATCATTATGAAGGGGCTTAGGGGTGCAGGCAGACGGACGGCCCTGAGGCCCGTATTAGTCCATTTTCATACTGCTAGGAAGAATTACCTGAGACTAGGTAATTTATAAAGAAAAAGAGGTTTAGTGGATCACAGTTTCACATGGCTAGGGAAGCCTCACAATCATGGTGGAAGGCAAAGGAGGAGCAAAAGCACACCTTACATTGTGGCAGGCAAGAGAGCATGTGTAGGGAAACTGCCTTTTATAAAACCGTCAGATCTCATGAGACTTATTCACTATCATGAGAACAGCATGGGAAAAATCCTCCCCCATGATTCAATTACTTCCCACCAGGTCCCTCATTACACGTGGGGATTATGGGAGCTACAATTCAAGACGAGATTTGGGTGGGGACATATCCAAATCATATCAAGGCCCTTTCTGGACTGGGTTAGAAGGCTGGGAGAGGTGTCAGCCTCTGGTGTTCCTCTGTAGAGGAAAGCCAAGGATTCCATCTTCTCCCTAGGATGATGTCCATTACCTGATAACCTATCACGGCGATCTCTGGCTGCAGTCTCTCCTCTGGAGGAGATGGGTAGAAGAAATACTTGAAGTGCTGGGGATCTGGGGGCTGGGTTTCAACAGAGCTGTTGAGAAGGTAACTAGGAACAGGAGCTGTCCATTAGATTTTGGTTGAACCACTATGAAAAACAGTGTGGAGCTTCCTTAAAGAACTAAAAGTAGAATTACACTTTGATCCAACACTCTTACTACTGGGTATCTACCCAGAGGAAAAGAAGCCATCATATGAAAAAGATGCTTGCACACATGTTTATAGCAGCAAATTCATAATTGCAAAAACATGGAACCAACCCAAATGTCCATCAATCAACAAGTGGATAAAGAAACTGTGATATATATATATACAATGGAATACTACTCAGCCATAAAAAGGAATGAGTTAACAGCATTTGCAGCGACCTGGGTGGGACTGGAGACTATTATTCTAAGTGAAGACACTCAGGAATGGAAAACCAAACATCATATGTTCTCATTCATAAGTGTGAGATAAGGATCTCATCCTCACACTATGAGGATGCAAAGGCATAAGAATGACACAATGGACTTTGGGGACTCAGGGGAAAGGGATGGGAAGGGGGATGAGGGATAAAAGACTACAAATAAGGTGCAGTGTATACTGCATTGGGTGATGGATGCACCAAAATCTCACAAATCACCACTAAAGAACTTACTTGTGTAACCAAAAACTACCTGTTCCCCAATAACCTATGGAAATTAAAAAAAAAAAAGACTTTGATTGAGGAATCTGCTCTTGGTAAATTAACTTTCACCTTTCATGTTTGTATTTTTATTTGTTTTTCCATCTTTACTGGTTGTGATAGACTGATTTATTGGCCCTGATTCTTCATTCTTTACTGTGTTCACACCTCTACCCATGTTACTTTGCAGTTCCTCCCACTAGAGGCAGATCTTACTTGTTCCTCAGCTTTGGGTTCACCCTGTCACTTGTTTGGTCAATAGGCTGTTAACAGATATGCAAGCAGGACTTAATATGTGTTTTCATGGTTAGGCTTATTTTTTCAGACCTTTGCCATCATCATAAGAAAAACATGCCAAGCTTGCCCACTGGTCCAAGGAGAATAAGGGATATGTGGATAAGATCTGATCCCAATTTGCAGCTTAGAGCTATTCAGCCAAGCTCAGCCTGTATCAGATGGCCTCCAGTCATTAAACCAATGCATGAGCAAAATGCATGCTTGTTAGGATGTGCCACTGAGATTTTGTGGTTGTTTGTTATGTTGCTATGGCTGACTGATAAATCAGTAAAAGTTCATTTTGATGCACTCCAATGTCCTCTTTGCTGAATTTATAAGTAAAAATATTTCCCAAACCTTGGTTAGGATATCTGCTGGAATCTAGATCCTCCTAAGTCCAGGAGGCCGTCTCTAAATCCTGGAGAGGGCTGCAGCAAGTCAAGAAAGAAAGAAAAGAAAGAAAGAAAAGAAAGAAAGAAAGAAAGAAAGAAAAGGGAAGAAAAGAGAAGAGAAGAAAAGAAAAGAAAAGAGAAGAAAAGAAAAGAAAGAGGATTTAGGAAATGCTAATCAACCTGGAATAAGAATCTGTTCTTACACTTTGAATAATTTGTTGTAAAATGAATGCTTCCATTTTATCTTCAGGTTAAAACTGTAGAATGTTCAACTCTGATGAGATAAACTGAGGCTGCTTGGGAGAGAATTTTTGGATCTGCCTGGAATTTGCGCAATCTGAAATGAAGACCATGGAGGCTCTAGGTGAACCACAAGACTAGAAAGAATGGGCCAGGCGCGGTGGCTCACGCCTGTAATCCCAGCACTTTGGGAGGCCAAGACGGGCGGATCACAAGGTCAGGAGATCGAGACCATCCTGGCTAACATGGTGAAACCCCGTCTCTACTAAAAAATACAAAAAACTAGCCGGGTGAGGTGGCAGGCGCCTGTAGTCCCAGCTACTCGGGAGGCTGAGGCAGGAGAATGGCGTAAACCCGGGAGGTGGAGCTTGCAGTGAGCTGAGATCCGGCCACTGCACTCCAGCCTGGGTGACAGAGCGAGACCCCGTCTCAAAAAAAAAAAAAAAAAAAAAAAAAGACTAGAAAGAATGATGCCCATTCTCCTGCTTCCAGGAAGGACTTGTATTTTTACACATAGTATTTTTGTTCTGACTATGACAAAAATACGTATGTGTTTTGGAAAGTACAGAAAATAATAAAGAAAATAAAAATAATCTACAATTCTACTACCCAAAGATGATTACGATTGGCATTTGAAATTTTCTCAGTTTCAAAAAATGAATTTTATCCTGCCTTTTAAAAAATGCATAGCATTATATCTGAAGAATTCTTTCATGTTGTTGAAGACTGTTTGTAAACATCAGTTTCAATGAATGATACTATTTCAGAGATGGTTTTCCTGTTATTTGTGTTACCAATTCCCTAATGTTAGGAATTTAGTTATTTCCAATTTTTCACAAGGGTAAATAATACTTAAATAAGTATTTTTACACACATTTTTGTTACTTATTTATTTTTAAGACAAGTTCTTATTCTGTCACACAGGCTGGAGTGCAGTGATGCAATCACAGCTCACTGTATCCTTGACCTCCCAGGCTCAAGTGATCCTCCCACCTCAGCCTTCCTAGTAGCTGGGACTACAAGTCTGCACCACCAAGCTTGGCTAATTTTTTACTTTTGTTTTTCGTAAAGATGAGGTCTCACTATGTTGCCCAAGCTGATCTCAAACTCCTGAGCTCAAGCTCCTCCCATCTTGGCCTCCCAACGTGCTGCGATTGGAGGTTTGAGCCACTGCACCTGGCCCTGGCCTGTTAGTTTTTATTGTTATCTCAGAATAGATTCCTAAATGTATAAAAGGAACACACACACATATATATATATATATATATATATATATGTGTTAGTCTGTTCTTATGCTTCTGATAAAAACATACCTGAGACTATGAGACTGGGCAATTTACAAAAGAAAGAGGTTTATTACAGTTTCACGTGGATGGGGAGGCCTCACAATCAGGGCAGAAGGCAAGGAGGAGCAAGTCACATCTTACATGGATGGCAGCAGGTAAAGAGAGAGCTTGTGCAGAGAAACTCCCATTTTTAAAACCATCAGATCTCGTGAGACACATTCACCATCACAAGAATAGCATGGGAAAGACCCACCACCATGGTTCAGTCGTATCCCGCTGGGTCCCTCTCACAACACATGGGAATTATTGAAGCTACAAGATGAGGTTTGGGTGGGGACCCAGAGCCAAACCATATCATTCTGTCCCTGGCTCCTCCCAAGTCCCATATCTTCACATTTCAAAACCAATCATGCCTTCCCAACAGTCCCCCAAAGTCTCAACTCATTTCAGCTTTAACTCAAAAGTCCACAGTCCAAAGTCTCATCTGAGACAAGGCAAGTCCCTTCTACCTGTAAGCCTGTCAAATCAAAAGCAAGTTAGTTTCCTCCATGGGTACAATAGCGGTACAGGCATTGGGTAAATACAGCCATTCCAAATGGGAGAAATCTGCTAAAACAAAAAGGCTACAGGCCCCATGCAAGTCTGAAATCCAGCAGGGAAGTCAAATAAAACTCCAAAATGATCTCTTTTGACTCCATGTCTCACATCCAGGTCACGCTGATGCAAGAGGTGGATTCCCATGGTCTTGGGCAACTCCACCCCTGTGGCTTTGCAGGGTATAGCCCCCATCCCAGCTGCCTTCACAGGCTAGAATTGAGTGTCTGTGGCTTTTCCAGGTGCATGGTGCAAGCTGTCGGTGGATCTGCCACTCTGGGGTCCGGAAGACAGTGGCCCTCTTCTCACAACTCCACTAGGCAGCGCTCCCACAGGGACTCCGTGTGGGGGCTCTGACCCCACATTTCCCTTCTGCACTGCCCTAGCACTGGTTCTCCATGAGCACCCACCCCTGAAGCAAACCTCTGCCTGGATACCCAGGTGTTTCCATACATCTTCTGAAATCTAGGCGGAGGTTCCCAAACCCCAATTCTTGACTTCTGTGCACTTGCAGGCTCAACACCACATGGAAGCTGCCAAGGCTTGGGCCTTGCACCCTCTGAAGACACGGCCTGAGCTCTACATTGGCCACTTTCAGCCACAGCTGGAGTGGCTAGGACCCAGGGAACCAAGTTTCTAGGCTGCACACAGCATGGGGGCCCTGAACCTTGCCCAGGAAATGGAATGCCTTTAACAGCACCCAAGTCACCTCTTGAATGCTTTGCTGCTTAGAAATGTCCTCTGCCAGATACCCTAAACCATCTCTCTCAAGTTTAAAGTTCCACAGATCTCTAGGGTAGAGGCAAAATGTCACCACTCTCTTTGCTAAAACACAACAAGAGTCATCTTTTCACCAGTTCCCAGCAAGTTCCTCATCTCCATCTGAGACCACCTCAGCCTGGACCTTATTGTTCACATCACTATCAGCATTTTTGTCAAAGCCATTCAAGTCTCTAGAAAGTTGCAAACTTTTTCACATTTTTCTGTCTTCTTCTGAGCTCTCCAAACTGTTCCAACTTCTGCCTGTTACCCAGTTCCAAAGTTGCTTCCACATTTTCGGGTATCTTTTCAGCAATGCCGCACTTTACTGGTACCAATTTACTGTATTAGTTTGTTTTCACGCTGCTGATAAAGACATACCTGAGATTGGACAATTTACAAAAGAAAGAGGTTTAATTGGACTTACAGCAAAGATTTTTAAAGTATCCTCAAAGAATACCAAGGAGAACTAAAACGGAAACCCTCGCACAGAGCTGGTAAGAGTGTAAATTGGCACAATTTGCTTCAGAAATTATATCCTGAGTCTTAAGAATATTCATTTTGGCTGAGCACGGTGGCTAACCCCTGTAATCCCAACACTGTGGGAGGCTGAGGCAGGAGTTCGAGACCAGCCAAGGAGTTTGAGACCAGCCTGGGCCATATATCGAGACTCCTTGGTATTCTGGACCATGATTTGAGGCCAAGCCAGTGGACAGGAAAATCCTGAGGTCAACCTGAATTTCCATCCAGGGTGGGAGAAGAACTAGCCCAACAGGATGGTTTAAGGGGAGGTTTGTTTATGATTTTACTCCATGAGGATTGCTCATTCTATGTATCTATTATTTGTAAAGGATCAGCACATAATAATCCATCCACAAAGGCTGTTTACCTTTGTCTCTGCTAAGGGTTGATTTTCCATCTGATCCAAAATAAGCAACCAAGGCACTACTATATTAAAAGTAAAAATATCAGCAATCCAGATAAATGTGAGTTTTAATTTTCTTTGCTTTTTATTTTGGCTTCTAAGGTGGAGTCGAAAGCTGTCTATCAACTCCTAGCTGGGGTAAAATAATTCCCATGAATGAATTCAGGGTCCTCTGAGGACCAGGCAGGAAAGAAGGAAGAACCAAGAAGAAAGCAAGGGAGAAGCAAATGAGGAAACAGAACAAGAGCTGAGAAACCAGACACAAAAAGTTGTCTCTGATGTGAAATTAGACAGAAGGTGGAAACTGATGATGGCATTAACCTGTGCAGCATTGATTGTGCTCCAGGTCCTACTCAGGCCTGTCAATTCATTCTCTTCCTGTGACCTCCAAGTCACTTACATGCATTCCAATTATAGCACTTGTTGCTCTCTGAAATTATTTTCTAACTATCATTTATTATTATTATTATTTTTTACCTGTCTCTCCACTAGGACATAAGCCCATGAAAGCAGGGCCTTTGCTGGTCTTGTTCACTGCTGAATCTCTGGAACCCAGAACAACACCCACATTCCTTTCACCCTCGGTCTGTTTGGTGGTTGTTGTTTTAGCTCCCTCCTCTCGCACTTCATGTCTGAGGCCCAGAGAGCAAGGTGAGAGGGATGGTGAGGTGAGCACAGGAATTCTCTGCACCAGGACAGACACTGTGATGCCTTCCATGAGGTGAGTGGCGCCTGCAGGGAGAAGCCCACAGTGTGGCCAGATAGAGAGGGAGTTTGGGACACCATCACCAGTCATGAGCAGGCTGAGGAGGCTACAGGCCAACTAGCTGAGAGAGCAGACTCTGCATCTAGTGGGTAACAGGATGGGCTGGTGGAGAAATCCATGAAGCTTGAGGGGCCCGCCTTGTCTCCAGTTGTTTTCTGAGGAAAGTAGCCTGAATTGTTCCCATCTCAGTCACAGGCACAGGTGGGGTTTGTTAGTGTCAGTATGATAGCATGTTAGCAGAACCCAGCCTTGCTACCTGAGACCCAGATGGTTCCATTGGGCATCACAATGTGGGTCAAGGCAATGGGCCAGGTGAGGGGGGGGGGCTCAGGCAGCAGCGTGGCTTGGCAAGACTGCTGCTCAGAGGTGCCCCATGGTGATGGAAACAAGCCCGTCAATCCTAGCCCTCCCTACATGAAGGGCAGGCTGTGTAAGCTCTGGAACTGTCTGCAGTACCAGGAAGAGACACTCCTGGGCCTCTGTGAAGCCCACTCCATACACCAGTGGAGCAGACAATTTTGCGCCTGCCCACCATGGCTTTATCACCTTCTTCTTTGCCAGTACAACCCTGATTTAGTTCTGGTCTCTACCCTTTGCTCAATAGCCAAATGCTTCAGGAAGGCTGGCTTTGGGGGACAAGTCCCAGTTGGTGTCCAAACTCATCAGAGAGCTCTGATACTGCCTGCCAGTGGTTGCTTTAAGCATGGACATGTGGTATAATTCTGGCCAACAAGCCAGACGTGAGGGGAAGTCTCCTAGTGTGTAGGGGGTGGGAGAGAGGGATAGGTGTTCTGAGAAAGGTTTCCTCACTCTCAACAAGCGACACAAAGATGAAATGGCTCCTTTTCCTGAGTCTTGGCAATGGTACGCCCAGATGTGACACCTGGAATGTTGGCAACCATCTTGTGACTGAGAGAGCAGTGAGATGACCAGAAGGGAGTGATGGGAGAAACAAGGTCCTCTCCATGTCACTGAGTCACCCAGAAACACCAAGCTTGGAGCCTCCTGCCTTTGGGCTTCTTGTGTGTGTAAGCCAGTTGATGTAGGCTTTTCTTGTAACTTGAGATCACGGAATCACCCAGTACCAGATCTGTGACCTGAGGGACTGCCCCCCATGAGGCCGTCCCGGTTCTCCCTCTTGGTCCTGTGAATTCGTGCCTGAGATCTCTGGATTAGTTCCCTGTTAATTTGCCAACAATTTAATGGTTTAAACCAATGCAAATTTATTCTTTGACCATTCTGGAGGTCAGAAGTTTAAAATCAAGGTGTCGGCAAGGCCACGTTCATTCTGAAGCCTTCTGGAGAATCCTGTTTCTTGTCTATTCCAGCTTCTAGAGTCCCCCACCATTCCTTTGCCCTCTTGTAAGGACCCTTGTGATTGCATTGGGCTCACCTATATCATCTAGCAACATCTCCTTATCTCAAGATCTGTAACACAATCCCATCTGCAAAGTCCCCTCTACCGTGTAAGGCAGTATATTCACAGGTTCTAGGGATTAGGGCCTGGACATCTATGGGAGGGAATTATTCAGCCTAACAGCCTCCCTCACCCAAAGTGATCCATGTATCCCCCTCCTGGTTCCTCAGAGGCTGGTGGTTCCTGTGGCTTCCTCTCCATGGCAGCACTTGCATGGACCCCAGCCTGACAGCCCACCTGGAGTTTCCCACCAATCAACTATGGAGGCTCTGCTTGGGCCTAGTGACTACTCCTCGTGGGAGAGGAGAGCCTGGGGTGAGAGAGAGAGGGAAAGAGAGAGAGAGGGAGAGAGAGAGAGAGAGAGAGAGAGATTGTGGATACAGAATGAACTGTAGCTACTTCAAAGTGGAGAGAAATAGTGGCCTTGTGTTTTCTCAGTAGCAGGGAAGCTGAAAAAGAAGTTGTCAGAGGTCTACCAGATGGTTTCAGTGAAGTTCAGCGTGTCCTTATGTACTCACTGCTTTGGGATCCTCCTCAACATCAGAGTCCCTGCAACTCTGACTAGATCTGGGTGCATCTATCAGGGCATATGAGGATCAGAGTTGGACTTGAAAACCAATAGGCCACTGATCTGTTTCTCCTCCATTCTAGACATTGGCGAGATTTGTGCGGGGAGAATTCAGAGTTGCAGGGTCAGCTTTTGGGAGCTTTCCAGCCACTTTTCTCCATTATACCACACGCTGGGCTTCAGGCTGGGCCAAAGAGGCCCACATATGGATCCTGGGTGCATTCTGCACACCACATCCCAGACTGCATCTCTGTGTGACCTTCCGCCTTCTGACTTTGCATTGGGTGTGAAGTAGGGTCACCTTGACTGTAGAAGGAGGGGTTGGGGGCAGGCTCTAAAGCCCTGCAGCTCTGCAACATTACGGCTTGTGGATGGGACATTGAAGAGAAATTTTTGGAGTCAAAAACAATGAGAACAGAGCATTCTAGGGGCTCTCATCATTACCCCCAACTCCAGAAAGGGATGTGGTGGGGATAGTGGACTGAGTTGGCTTTGGGTGACCATCTCCCACAGTCTGGCCTAGGATGTGTTGTTCTGGCCTCTGAGGCATCAGAGCACCTCATGGTGGCTCCAACTTGTTCCCACCCCATCACCCCTGCCCTCTGTCCCCATGGGTGGGAAGATGTCCTAGCTTTGGAGCAGGCCAGCCCCATCAGGAGAAGCCAATCCATGATGCAAGAGATGACAAACAGAGCAACACAAATCTTGTTTGGAGAATAAGCCACTCCTTAGAGAGCAGAGCTAAGACATCCTTTTGTTGCCTAGATTCTAGTGATGATAACTTCTCACTCTTCCCCTTGATGAGTCCTTAGAGAACTATAAACTTCCAAAGGATGCTTTGTTTAATGGTGGAAAGAGGAAGAACTAAAAGGAGGAAATGGGGGCCTTTGTCCTCTAAAGAGTAAGCAGCGTGGATGATGATGTCAACAGCCAATGTGGACGTGTCACCAGCACTGGCACCAGCAGCCCTGAGTTGGCACAATCTAGCTTCATGTGCATTCTTCTGTCACACTGGGAGTCCCTCTTGCCCTCGCTTGGCCTCACTTTTCCTAGGGAGATTACAAAATCTATGTACTTACCTGAAGGAAGTTGCGGTACATCCATGGGGTAAGACGTGGAAGTAGAGGGCTCCTTGGAAAAGATGGTGGATCTGAGAACCCAACGCTTACAGGAGTGGGTGAAGTACAGTCTATTGCTGTGTAGCTCTCGCTGCCTCTGACCTCTAAAGTCAGTATGAGTCTCCTCAGCAGACCACATGTGTAATTAGCATAGGGAGAATTCTGGGAAGGCACGAGGCTTCTCAGACACAGCCATACGTGAAGGAAAAGACCCACAATCTGGAGGCCCAGGGGATGGAGGAGGAGGCTCTTGACGTTGGGCTTGGGCATTTGTCAGGGTCGTGGTTAGAAATCCCTCCTGGGCTTGTCTCCTCAGCGGCTTTGGGTGTCTGTGCCAAGGATGGCTGGGGGGCCCACCGAGGAGTCTCCAGATCTGCGGGGTCTGATTCATCCTGTGTCAGCCCAGGGCGATGACAGATTGGTCTGATTTTGGGCAGAGAATTGCAACCAGTGTTAACAAGAGACAAACCTTTCCTAGATGCTTTGGGGAACTTCTCAGCGTGTGCTCCTCCTAGCTCTTTGTCTCCTTTCCCATACTCAGCAGCAAGGCAGCCCACAGGCTCCAAGCAGTCCCTGGGGACAGGGGATGGTGGTGAGGCAGAGATGGTTTTCTACGGAGCCAGGACACAGTGGGGAGCAGGCATGCACCTCCACATGGGGATGTTCCAGTCACTATAGCTAGAGAGGTGGCCAATTTCTTGAGATCTGAAAGGTGTCAGGGCTCAGAGTGTGACCACTGGGAGGCCATTCTGCCCACACTGGCCATTGGCCAGGGCCACTGGGTACTTGATATAGTCAAGAGAAGCAGCCTTTGGGGGTAAGATGGCATAAAGGAATCCCCTCATTAGCTAAGAAAATGCAGGATCCTTTTATCAGTCAGGGTTCATAGCTGCAAGCAAAGCAACTGTCCCTGGCTGGTGAAGCAGAGACATTTTATAACAAGACAGTGGGCGGTTCACAGTGTCCCTTGAGCCGTGAGGCACGTGGTGTGGAAGTTGCACGGCCGGGTGGAGCACCCTAACTTCTGCCACTGAACCCGTCTGGGAAAGACATATTTGTTTTGCTACAGGGCCCGCTGTCAACACCCCAACCCTGGGCCCTGGCTGGAACAGAGCCCCTGCCCCTAGAAACTGGATGTCCTGCCACCAGCATCATCACTGCCCATCGCCAGAACACAAGCTGTGCAGGGAGACCTGCTGCTTCTTGTAAGGGACAGAGCCAGGCCACTTACCTTGTCTACCTGCCACAGGGGCTGGAGAAACCTGTGTCTGGCACTTTTGATTTCTATAGTGACAGGTGGGTCTCACGGTGGGGGCACAAACATAGAAGGCAATACAAGTTTTTGGTGACTAAACAGATGACAGTTGTCCCCTACAAGGCATTAGGTGATAGGAGCTGACTACAGGGCATCTGACTCTGCTCCTCCTTGGAAATGGCCTTCTTTTTAATGCTAATGTACCAGCCTCACCTCTGCTGAGGGCGGTGGACACTTAAGCTCAGTCATCTGTTCCTGAATATCAGATGTTCTGTGTAAAAACACCAACCAGTAAACAATTCCTGTTATTTGGTTTTATTTTTTCAGCTTTATTGAAGTATAATTGTATAGATTATAGATTCAATATATAAAAATGAATCCATACAATAAAATTCAGGGTTTACAATGTGATGATTTGATGTACATATGCATTGTGAAATGATGGCCACAATCAAATTAGTTAACTCATTCATCACCTTAGTTACTCTGTGTGTGTGTGTGTGTGTGTGTGTGTGTGTGTGTGTGTGTGTGGTGAAAACATTTAAGGTCTACTCTCAGCCAATTTCAAGTAAAGAATTACAGTATTATTAACTCTATAGTTAATAATACTTGCTGTGTATTGGGATCTAATGTTCCTATAAGTGTAAGTTTCCTGTTATTATAAATGGAAAAGGTTATAAGGCACACATCCACCAATCAACTTCCCAAATGTGATTAGACATGGTGAAACATCTATATATGTAATAAAGTACCACATTAGGATGTAAAATACCAGGCTGGGCAGGGTGGCTCATGCCTATAATTCCAGCACTTTGGGAGGTTGAGGCAGCCAGGTCACTTGAGGTCAGGAGTTCAAGACCAGCCTGGCCAACATGGTGAAACCCCGTCACTACCAAAAATACAAAAATCAGCCAGGCGTGTTGGTGCACGCCTGTAATCCCAGGTACTTGGGAGGCTGAGGCAGGAGAATCGCTTGAACCCAGGAGACAGAGGTTGCAGTGAGCCAAGATCGAGCTACTGCACTCCAGCCTGGGCGATAGAGTGAGACTCTGCCAAAAAAAAAAAAAAAAAAAAAAGTAAAATGCTTAAAACATAGCTTAAAACACTATAGTTGTTAATGGCTACTCTGTAAGAAGTGATACTGTGATGACAGTAAGTGCCAGCAACTTGGGAAACCCTCATCCCCTTTGCTGAGGTTCACCATGTTTTACACAACCCTCTATGTGCAATGCTGGTGTTCTGTTAAGTGTAATTGCAATGTTTCTCAAGACTTTACAGATACATTGTTTTGTTTAAAATGTAGTGTGTTGTGTCTTAGGGATATAAATGTACATTTACCTTAGATAAATTTCAGCCAGAAAACGGTATTGAGAGAGATACGTATGTTCCCTGAAGCTTGGATATCGAAAACCAAGTGGCATCCTGCAATGGGGATGTTAATCAGGAAGACATTTTGTGGGGAAGGTCTTGATTTGAAGAGTATCTCCCAAATGCCAGGCACTTTCCACATATTAGCACTAACGCCCAGAGTAACCTTAACGCCCCTTTACAGGTGGAAATACCAGGGCTTTCTCAGGGCCCCACTGGAGTTGGGACTCACACCCAGGTTTGTTTGGCTTCATAATCTGCCCAAGATAAATCCTGTTTCTTGTTTTCTGAGCATAGCTGAACAAAGCTGAAGTATTCAAGAGAAACTTTACCAAAGTAAGAGAAATTGAAATAATAGAAGATAATAAAATTATTCAAGAATATGAAACATAGGTTTTTTGTTTAACCTCAAATTTCTATTGCTTACCCATCCCACATAGCACATTGTGTTCCATAATCTGTCTAGGATGGTGGGATGAAAGGATGTGAGCACTGAAAGCAAACACATGTGGGTGTGAAACCTAAAGCTATCAGTGATTAGCTGTGTGTTGGCCACTTTACCCTTCCCGACTTCAGGCTTCTCAGCTTTCAGACAGGGATGATAACATTTTCATCAGAAGATTGTGGTGAGGGCTTTTTTTCTTTTTTCTTTCAGGGTAATTGTGTTGGTGGCATATTGGATATTTCTAACATGTACAAAGTTATGTATTTTGATTTACTTTTATTTCTTTCTATGTATATGTACTTCTCTTCAAATGCCAAGAGCTTTCTCTTGCTATCATTGTTCCTTTTGAAACAATTCAATTTTCAAGTCCACTGTTGATTGTTATGTTAAAGATTGAGTCACTGACAGATATTCAAGATTTAAGTCTGAAACAGTCAAATTGAACTCTCAAAAAAAAAAAAAAAAAAAGAAAACTGCATATCGGAAATCATTACTGTGGAAATGAACTTTATTTGCCATTATGAATAATGTCCAATATAAGAATATGCTTCTGGAATTCAGTACTGCTTTTAAGTACCAATGACACTTATTTTTCAAAAATGTAATGGCATGTTATTGCTTTGAAATGCTTGCTTAGGGCTTTTTTCATGTTGCCTTAAAATGCGCTGGTGAATTCTCCATTTTTGACATCCATTTCACAGGTAAAAGACAAAAAAATCTAGATTGGCCTTGATATTGGGATGAGAAAAAGTAAGTAGCATTAAGAAAATAAAACAATCTTCATTTTAGAGATGAACCCATTAAAACAATTTAGGAAATGAGGGGCAAAAGGGAAGAAATAATATTGCCAAAGAACATGAGCATAAAAATGAATGCATTTCAATGTTTAAGAAGGCTTGAGGTCACTTTTTTATTTAACTGAAAACAAAAGATTGTGGTGAGGATTAAATGACAATCGTGGACATAAAGTCATGTAGTGGTTCAAGATGGTAGACTGAGGACACTTGTTTACTTCTCCTTCCACCCAGGATGCCACAGAAATTACAGAAAAGCTGGTAAAAAATAATAAGGCACTCGTTCTCTCTCCTGCGGCCCTGTGAAGAGATGCCTTCCACCATGATTGTAAGTTTCCTGAGGTCTGCCCAGCCATGCGGAACTGTGAGTCAATTAAACGTCTTTTCTTTATAAATTAAATAATAGTAACAGTAAATCTGTAACTTACCAGGCATGGTGGCACATGTCTGTGATCCCAGCTACTCAGGAAGCTAGGGTGGGAGGACTGCTTGAGCCTAGAAATTTGAGACAAATCTGGGCAACAGAGCAAGACCTTGTTTTATTTAAAAAAAAAAAAAAAAAGAAAGTCATAACTGCTGGAAGAACATCAGACCCAAAAATTGAGGAAGTTATTGGAGGATGGATTGAGGATGGTGCTGGAGTCGTGTAGAAAGTGGACTCTGTTTCTCATTTCCTTTCATCGCCATATTTCTTGTGAGTATTCAGATTCAGACTTCATTGCCCTGTGTTGACTCTGGGAACCACTACAATCTGGCTTCTTCTACCATGATTCCATTGAAACAGTTCTTATGAAAGTGTCTCATGACCTCCCCCTTGCTAAGTCCAGCATCTGGCGGTCATATCACTGTCAGTATCTTAGGCAACCCGTTAGCAATATTTGTGACAGTTTTCCACTTCTTGAAACCTTGTCTTTTCTTCATTTCCATGACACCTCAGCCCTCTGGTTTCCTTCTACCTCAGTGGTGGCTCCTGCTCTGTCTTCCTGGCTAGCTTTGCTCTCTCTGGCTGATCTCTGAACATCCCTGCTCCCTGGTCCTGGCCCCTTTTTAGTCATCTTCAATATTCTTGATGAGCTCCTCCATTCTCACAGCTTTCAACACTGTGTCTCAATGGCTCCTGCATTTCTGTCTCTAGTCTAGTTCTCTCCTTGGAGCTCCAGACTTGTATACTCAATTGCATTAAAAACAAAACAAAAACGAATGTTTTTAGCTGGATGTAGTGGCCCACGTCTGTGGTTCCAGCTACTCAGGAGGCCAAAGCAGGAGGACTGATTAAGCCCAGGAGTTCAAGACCAGCCTGGGCAATATAGTAAAAACTGTCTCAAAAAACAAAACCAAAAAAACCCTTTTTTAAAATAATTTTTTTTTCAAACTTATACAAAGCCTACAAAAATAAAAATAGCACGGAAAACACTTGCAAATGCTTTACCCAGATTTACCCAAAATTAACATTCATTCCATTTGCTTTATTTTTTTCTCCCTCTCTGTGTGTTCCTCTGTGTGTATGTATATGTATAACACAGACATACATAATATGTAATGTTATGCGTTTGTGTCTGTGTGTGTGAGTGTGTATATTTTTTTTCCTGGAACCATTTGAAGGCATGGCCCTTTACTTCTAAACACTTCAGTTGTCTTAGGGATAAAAGGTTTTCTCTTACCTAACCATAGTGCAGTTATCAACTTCAGAAAATTTAACATTGCTACCATGCTTTATCTTTTTTTGGTTGAACTTTTAATTTTTTTAATTTTAAATTTTTATAATTTTAATTTTTTATTTCCATAGGTGTTTGGGGGAACAGGTGGTATTTGGTTGCATGGATGCAGTCTTCAGCGGTGATTTCTGAGCCATGCTTTATCTTGTCTACCATTCACATTGCAATTTTTGTCAGTTAACCCTAAAATATCCCTTATGGCTTATTTAAAAAACTGTAGTACAGGATCTAGACTACAGTCAGATATTGCATTTAATTGCGATGTTTCTTTGGCCTCTAATCTGGAGCGCTTCCAACAGCTTTTCTTTTTCTTTTATGACACTGACATTTTTTTTTAAAAACTGAGCACAATTTTATTGAATCCTTATAGTCCCTGCCCCCACCCCATGAGGTCAGAATTATTCTCATTTCACATGCAGGGAAACTGAAACATACAGAGGGTAAGAAACTTGCCTGACGTCACAATTAGTAAAGGTCAGAGCTAGGATTCAAACCTGCCCATCGTGGGGCCCTGAACCCCCACAATAGTGTTTCTTACTTCCCTACTCCTTCTTGTAGACCAAAGCACCTGATGGTTTTGTAGGATTTTCCAAGGTACTTTCTTTACCTACTCTATCATCACTGCTGAGAGATTTTCAAATGTAAGATGCAATCGACCACCCAAAGAATGTGTGAGCCTGTGGCATAGAGCTGGGTCCTTTGTCTTACGGCTGCGATCTCAGGAATTTCTTAGATAATGTGTCTTTTATGTGTTGTGATGATGAAAGGCTCTAGTAGAACTCCCTGTTTACATAAAATGTGACATTTATAAGTTTCCAAGAAAACGCCCTGCCTGTCTGGCAGAATGGAGCTACCAGAAGACTCAGAATCAGGCAGGGATGCTTCTCATGTGCACGTTATCCACACCCCATGGGATACAGCCCTCTTGCTAACGGTTGGTGGAATACAGGAAAGGCTTGTTCTGGAAGACCCTCCTATCTCAAACCCATACAGACACACTCAACCCTGCTCAGGCTGGAGCATGGGATGCTCTTGTTGCAGCTTCAGGGGGAGACTCAATTTCCTTTGGAGAGGATGTCTAAATCCTTAGAATGCAGTGACCCAGTGCTGTAAGCAACATCAAATGTGAAAGAGCAAACTGAGAAAACACTTGCCATATAACTGATGGAGGATGAGTATTATTCCAATATTTATTCCTCTGGCAACGGAGTGTGAGAGGGGCTCATCTCACTACACCCTCGTATTACTGGAACAATGAGAGATTAAAAAAAAGTGACATCCTGCTTTTTTTTCTTCGAGATGGAGTCTCGCTCTGTCGCCCAGCCTGGAGTGCAGTGGCGTGATCTCGGCTCACTGCAACCTCCGCCTCCTGGGTTCAAGCAATTCTCCTGCCTCAGCCTCCCGAGTAGCTGGGATTACCACCACACCAGGCTAATTTTTTTCTTTTTAGTAGATACGGGTTTCACTATAGGCCAGGCTGGTTTCGAACTCCTGACCTCGTGATCTGCCTGCCTCGCCCTCCCCAAGTGCTAGGATTACAGGTGTGAGCCACTGCGCCCGACCAATATCCCACTTTTAAGTGGCATTGGTTGAGTGCCTGAGGAGAAAACATTTTTCCTTGTGATTGTTCCATTTTGTCTTGTTTTTTGTTTGTTTGTTTCACAGTCTGGCTATGAGGAAATGATTGTTCCTTTATGAATCATGAAAATTCTGTCATCTATGAATTTTCTGTCCATGTCCTTTGTCATACACATATTGAGAAATCAATAGATTTTGCTGTTGTTGGTCACTTGGCATGAGTGCATTCAATACAAGTACACTTGGCCTGTCATATGTGGAAAATAATTTTCCTAACTTGCTTGAGTTAAAATTTGGTTGTTGCTGTATTTTGTCTTGCAGAAACCTCCAGTTCTTAAGTGATCATCAAACCTGTTGATATTTCCTTTTAAACATATTTCCCCTATTCCTTTTGTAGGGCCATTCCAGAGGAAAGAGCTTCTTGCAGCAGACTTTCTGAAAATGACTGACTTCTCTGCAAGTCAGGCAACAATAATGACATAGTTCCTAACAGTGTCAATGCACTTCATCTGATTTGATGAAATCTGGGGGCAAGGACACAGTGGCATACCAAGGGTAGGTGGTGGGAACAGCCTACCCTGCGCGCAGGCAATAAAGGAGTGCCTTGGTGTAGTGTCGTTAAAAACAGTAATCAAACTGACCACAGGGTGCTCAGCTTTTTATTATCACTATATGCTGGTTATTCTAAGCAGTGTCTGTGATGAAGTACTTACTCTTCCCCACCAAACCATTTATTAGTCTAAGTCCTAAATAGTTGCTGCAATTAGTGTTGTCTTTTAGTGATACATGTCCAGGCTTAAAGAGTGCACATTTTATTACTTATGTTTTAATAAACACTGCCTTCTACATGGAAGTTAATTTGGAACACCTCTAATTACACAGGACATAAGCAGAGTCAGTTGCAGGCTGGTTCCAAGAGTCCGTTTGCAAGGGTGACAATTCAGAATTGTTGGTGCTCACTTCTGGGGCAGTTAGTTTCTCCTACTCTGGATCTATGCCGTATTCCCGTGTTGAATGAGTAGAGTGGAAGTGAACGAGGCTAGCACGGTGAACTGGCTTCGCTTCAGTTCTGTCTGTCTGGGTGCGAGCCAGTCTCTAAAGCTTTGGAGTTCACTCTTTTGGAATTGTTTCTTCGTGTATGCCCCCACTTAAAACACACACACACACACACACACACATTAAGGTAATGATTAATCCATGACTTTTTAATTTTTGTACTGTAATATTTATTTTGCTTTTATTAAAAAGTTTTTACTGGCAAAACTATATATACAAAGTTCAATCGTGCCACTATTTTCTCTGGCCATTAGTATTCACTTCATTTCATTTCATTATGACCGAAGATGATTTCATTGTATGTGGGGATATTGAGGGTGATCTGCTGGAAAGTAATACAACAGTTGTGCCACAGTAGGTGTGTTTCCCAGTCTTCACCATAGGGCCTTGTCACCTGCAAGCTGGAAGAGCAGGTGGCAGGTATGGTTGTGAAGAAGGGGTGGCCAGCAGGACTGGCTTGTTTCTCATCATTCAAATTCCATTCAATGCAGGTCAACTCTCCTGGGGTTGTCCTGAGCAGTGCCTCCAGATACATGTGGACGGTGCCTACCTGGCCTTGGGGGACAACCCACTGAATACACAAGAGTGTCTTCTGCAAGCAGCCCTGCTGTCCCTCCTTGCAGGACGTGTTCTTTCCTGCTGCTGGTAGGCAGGTGGGGCTGGCTCCCCTCCCCCGGTCCACAGGCGAGATGTGTCACTGTGGTCTGTCTCCATGGTGGCTGGTGACTGGCTGGGAAAGTGCTTCCTCCAGCTGCTCTCGGCCTGGCAGATGCAAGAGATGTGGTGCCCCTTGAGCCTCGTGATGTTGCTATCTTCGCTACAGTCTCTGAGGACACGCTGGGCCACAGGCAAAGCGAGAGCAATCGTCTTTTTCTGCCCCACAAAATTGCTGACATGGTTTTGACACTGTCTGGAGTCATAACGTCAGGCTCACTCCACGTAAGCACCTCAACTTGAAGAGCAAGTGGGAAGGAAGGCATCAGGTCACGTGCCTGTGTTTAGTGTTGGTTCAGTTCTGAGTTCTGCCAGTGATTTTGAGAGGTGAAGCCAGTTGGACTTCCTGGGTCCAGTGGGGACTTGGAGAACTTTTCTGTCTAGCTGGAATTGTAAATGCACCAGTCAGCACTCTGTAAAAATGCACCAATCAGTGCTTTGTGTCTAGCTAATGGATTGTACATATACCAATCAGCACTCTGTAAAAATGCACCAATCAGTGCTCTGTGTCTAGCTAGAGGATTGTAAATGCACCAGTCAGCATTCTGTAAAAATAGACCAATCAGCACTCTGTAAAATGGACCAATTAGCACTCTGTAAAATGGACGAATCAGCAGGACATGGGAGAGCCCAAATAAGGGAATAAAAGCTGGCCACGTGAGCCAGCAGCAGCAACCTGGTCTGGTCCTCTTTCCGGGTGTGGAAGCTTAGTTCTTTGACTCTTCATAATAAATCTTGCTGCTGCTTACTGTTTGGGTGTGCACTACCTTTATGAGCTGTAACACTCACCGCAAGGGTCCATGGCTTCATTCTTGAAGTCAGTGAGACCAAGAACCCACCAGAAGGAACCAACTCCAGACACAATTTCAGGAGGGTTGGCCTGAGGTTGTTATTGCTGCCACAGCTCCATGCCACCTGGAGGAGCTTCAGGAGCTATCCAGTTCCAGAATGAGACCGCTTTTTTTTGGAACTGATGACAAAGATGTTTGGAGTCAAGGGGACTGATTTTGTTTTTTAGAGATGGTATCTTGCTATATTGCCCAGACTGGAGTGCAGTGGTTATTCACAGGCACAAACATAGTGCACTACAGCCTGGAACTCCTGGGCTCAAACAATCCTCCTGCCTTATCCTCTTGAGTAGCTGGGATTCCAGGCATACACCATCGCACACGGCTTATTATATTTTGACATCTTTGAAAACCCTTTCTGGCTGAGGGAGACCACTGGCTCTCTGGAGCTAGCAAATCCTTAGAGACAGCAAGGGGGCATACCTTTGATATGCAAACTACCCAACCCAGGGCATAACTCATCCATCTGGCCCGCACACCCCAGGAGGGTACGTTCCTCTGCCTAATCATCCCAGGGCCCGATGCCAGGCAGCTGGAGACCACCCCGACAGCCCGAAGCCCTTCAAAATTATCTACACTAGCCCATCTTAAGCTGCTCACCCCGCCCTGGCTTTCCCAAGGAGACTCCAACAAAGGCCATGGCCCGAGCTCTCCCTGCGCCCCTGCCTTCTGCCTCCTGACCAACACTGGCGCTTCCCCTCTGGTCCTGCTTGGTACATGATGAGCCCCTTTCTGGAGCCTGTGAGTATAATGGACTTCATTCTCCTGCGCCTCTCTTGCATCTCCTCTTATGGCCCTACCTGACCTGACCATTGGCTGAAAGGACACAGAGCAGGGAGGCTGAAAACCTCTTCGCTGTTTGCCCTGGGCTCATACCTGTTCCCCTTGGGTGTCCCTTTCTCTTTCTGCAGCCCCAGGTTGATGAGTGACCCATTCATGATTCATGTCCTGTTCTGGGCAACTTGTTCCCCCTTCCTGGGAAGGTGATGGTGGTTATGTCACCGTAGTGGAGACGTGGCAGCAAACAGATTCTCACAAATATGAATCATTCTTGGCATAACTTTGATGTCACATAATACTACTACTACTACTACTAAAAAGTCCCCTTTCCCACCAGAGGTGAGATATAAAAAATAAAACTTGAGTGAGGATGGAAGAACCCATCATGCCACGGTATAGTTTTTGCTTAAGCAAAGGTCTGTTGAATGAAGACTTGTTTGCCTCTTGGCTCTTAACTGGGTCTCAGACTATGCATGTATGCATGAGAGACAGAGAAAGAGAACTAAACACACACACAGACACACACACACACACACACACACCTGTCCACACAGATGGCATCATCATTAGAGTCAGGCAATAGGACCCTTTCTTGGGTCCCCTTTTTGAGAAAGCTGCTCTGTCTCTTCTTTGTGCCCTAAACCACAGGATGAGGAAGCTGAAGGGCCAAGGAGGTGCGCTCATGGGAAACCATGCTTGCCCGGCTAGGCCACATTCTGGGCACCGGGATCCTGAAACACTGTGTCCGGTGGGCCCTGAGCCAGCTTCCAGAGCTCGCATGGGCCTCTCTCCTGGCTCTGGTTTCCCAGGACAGTCCTGAAGGGGACTCCTCATTGTTGGTGTGTGCACCCTAGATCCAGTGGGGCCAAGGGCAGCTGCTGGGGCAGAGCGGGATGGGAGAGGAACATGTAAGAGAAGAAGCGGGCTGGCAAGGTGAGGAGGGCTGAAGGCTCATACCTGCGTCTGCTAACCTCCCCTGGGCCACACGAACTGGTATGCCAGGGATACAGGGCAGTGTGCCCCTGCCTGCCTCGCCACATGACTTTCTTAGAGCGGTTGTTCAACAGGAGCCCTGATTCTGAGGATATTTTCCCACTAGACTCTCTCATTATTGAGCACTTTCCTGCCTAGGGGACCTTCCTCCCAACACTTGGATTCCAGTGTGGTTTGTGGGGATGATTCACGTGGGGCCTAATAATGGAGGAAGCCGTGGTTTACGGTTTGGTTTTGTCTGTCAAGTAAAGGTGGAGATAGTGACACACAGGAAAAAGTTCTCACCAAAGTCTCCAAAGGACACCGGGCCAAGGCCCCTCTCTGCATCTCGTCTTTGCACGGAGGAGGGGGCGGCCACGCAAGCCGTGGGGACCACGCAGTGCCTCGCGCTCTGCCCAGGTGAGTGTCAGGAGGGCTGGGGATCAGCGGCTGCAGCAGCAACCCCCGTGCCCCCTTTCTGTCCCGTCACACTTCCATCTTTTTTCAGCTGTTGACCATGATTGATGTGTCAGACTATGTTTTTTTGGTTGTGCCCCTGGATGGCTGGTTTTTTGAGATGTGGGGTCAGTCTCTTAATCTCACTTGTCTAACAAGAAGATCCAAACAACGACCTTCTCCTTCTGGGTTCAAATGGGACGTCTGTTCAACACACACTGTGTCCCTCCGACACGCAGTTACCCTCCCACGTGGGGAGCTCTAGCCCGAATCACTGGCCCTGCTTCCTCTGACCACACGCTCCCTGACTGCCTGTGTTCCCTGCCTCTGTTCACCGGGCCCCGCACTCCCTGCCTCTGTTCACCGGGCCCCGCACTCCCTGCCTCTGTTCACCGGGCCGCGCACTCCCTGCCTCTGTTCACCGGGCCCCGCACTCCCTGCCTCTGTTCACCGGGCCCCGCACTCCCTGCCTCTGTTCACCGGGCCCCGCACTCCCTGCCTCTGTTCACCGGGCCCCGCACTCCCTGCCTCTGTTCACCGGGCCCCGCACTCCCTGCCTCTGTTCACCGGGCCCCGCACTCCCTGCCTCTGTTCACCGGGCCCCGCACTCCCTGCCTCTGTTCACCGGGCCCCGCACTCCCTGCCTCTGTTCACCGGGCCCCGCACTCCCTGCCTCTGTTCACCGGGCCACGCACTCCCTGTCTCTGTTCACCAGGCTGCACACTCCAGGCTGGAGACCTTGGCTCCGCCCTCGGCTCCCTGCACCATTGAGCCAGTGGCATCAAGTAGCTTCATCAACTTTATTGGTGGAGAATCCAAGGAAAGGCTGTTTCACTCCCAGGCCAAGCTCTTTCCTCCTCTCCTCTTACGCCAAGGCCTGGGGCACTAGCTGGCCACACATGGGTGATGCTGCCTAAGTCACTTCTTGAAGCACTGGGTTAGACTGGTCCTTCCTGGCTACCTGGATCTTAGGACTCTTCCCCAGCAGGATGGGGTTAGAGGGCCCAGCGTGCCCGAGGCATTGGGAGGGCAGGAACCAGTTAGCGGTGCTTGCCTGTCCCTAAGGCCTGGCTTACACTTGGAGAGGACCAGCCTTTGACCCTGCACAGCAGGCCTGGGCTCTGCAAACAGCCCCGACCCCTAGAGGGATGTTCAGTGTGTATCTCCCCCAAACTCCCACGGGCCTCAGAAAACTGAGGGCTGCCTCTGGGGGAGCAGC
Organism: Macaca mulatta; assembly: GCF_049350105.2. Lineage (NCBI taxonomy): Eukaryota > Metazoa > Chordata > Mammalia > Primates > Cercopithecidae > Macaca > Macaca mulatta. The sequence goes on from NC_133422.1 coordinate 20,905,096, forward strand.
CTTTGGGCATTCCTGGGGCTGTCGTCTCTGCTCTGTCGCTTACCAACCATGTGGCCGTGGCTGGGTGACTCACCTCTGTCTGTAAAGCAGGGATGGAATGAGTCCTTTGAATCAGCACGGGGAAGATCCAATGAGTTTCTATATGCCCAGCGCATCACAAGGTAATTAGTGGTTAGTACTGTTGTTGCTGCCGTTCATCCATCCCTCTTGTAATTGTTAGTTTACTTTCTGTCTTCACCAGAAGCTCTCTCTATATCTGTGCCATCCACTTCTCTGACCCCAGAGCCCAGCGTCAATACATGTGCCTGGATAGATGGTTGAATGAATGAATGAATGAATGAATGAATGAATTTATTGTAATGGAGATTAAATGAGACCCCATGAAAGCTCCAGGAACAGAATGACTCTTTATCTGGAGAAGGCAAGCGGACAGGCCACAGGCAGCCCGCACCGGGGCAGGCCCAGGGATATGCATGAGGCCCGGGTTGCATCATCACAGCACAGTGGGAGAGCCCAGTGCAGCTGGGGTGAAGGTGTCCATGTGGGTCACATTTGCTGGTGGCTCTTTACTTCTGACTTCTGTGTGCACTCACCCTCCCAGCCCCTTGGCCTCCCTCGGGGAGCTGCCCTCCTGGACCCGAGCAGTGGGTGACAGCCGCACCCGTCCACAAGGAAAATGCTGTCTATTTTCCGTCAATGTGAACTCTCACATTTACATTTTTGCCAAGCTGGAAATAACAATAACTTAAACATGCCTCCGTGGCCCTGTCCTCTGTGAAGGGAGAGGAGAAGAAAGTGCCGCCCACTCCAGGAAACAAAGTGCCTTCTGTTAGCAGACACGGGCTTCTGGTTAAGTCCCCAGGGCCCCCACGGCTCAGTGGAATGAGCTGGGCTCGGCCTGCTGGGTGTACTGGGCTGTCTGTGCAGCCCCTCCCGAGGCCAGCCGTGTTTACCACCGTGGGAGAGGGGACACTCCCAGCCCAGCTGGGCACCCGCAAGGCGCTGACTGGCCAGCCCTGTGGGAACCCAGGGGCCTGAATGGCTCCCCTGTGCAGAACTGTCAGTGCTTTCCAACCCTCTGCCCTGTGCACCGTGGTCAAGGGCACGTCATGTCCCCAAGCACGGAGTGTGCCCAGGGTCCCATTCTTCACAACAGCCTTCCTTTCTCTGCCTGCTCAGCAAGCAGAAAAGGTTAACGTTTCCATCTTCTGTCCTAAGGAGACGCCTGCTGGGACTTGAGTCTTTTCTTGCTCCTTCCTGGGAGGGGTTGGAGCTCAGCCTCAAAGCAGAGTGGCTGACAACGTGGGAGAGGCTTGGATGTGTCGCTGCAGAGGAACATTCTTGCCACCCCCACCCTAAAGAGGCTGCGGGGACAGGCAGCCCAGCCCTCCTGGCCTATTTTCGGGCTGGAGAGAGGTTCGGTCTAAGGCACAGTTTTGGGAGGCAGATCAGCCGCTCCGTTCCGGCCTCCCACTCCCATGGAGCTCTCTGCTGCTTCTTCCAAGGGGCTACAGATACCCATTCCTTGCTCTATTTCTTCACCAGCCCCGCCTGTTCTCAGTCCATTACCTCATGGCCCTGCTCTCTGCTTACTAAAGTGACAATTCATCTATAAGGAAGCCCTTGCACTGTATCTGGGGATTCGCGGGGCTGCACCCTCAGCAGGCACTGTGGCCACATGGCATTGGCCTGAGACCTGAGCTCCTGGAGCCTCAACCCTGAGGCCCATGGTGAGCATCTCTGTAACTGCTCAGCCAGCCTGCCTTGGCCTGGTGATCATTAACCTGGGACCTTTCCCCCAGCACCAGTATCTGTGAGCTCAAGGAAGACATCTGGACTTCCTGAGAGCAGGGCAGGGCCAAACCATCTACTGAAATCATCAGCGAAAGCGAGGATTGATTGCTCCAGAAACTTCTAAATTTTTAGCTAGATGTAAATCATCCCACAGATATTATAGCTTTTGCTGCAATGTGGACATTGTGAAGGTGTTTTGCCTCTTTTAGGGGTGCAATAAAAAAGGAAAAATAATAGAATGAGAAAAAAAATCCAAACAATGGATACAAATCTTTGGTCGAGTCCTGTAAAACTACGACCTGAGTTCTCAGAAAGAGTCTATGGGAAACATATCACAGTAGGTCGACTTATTTCTGTCTCCAACCGTAGCGACCATCTTCTGTAAAAAAAAAAAAAATTTGAAAAACAAAAAAAGTTAGTCTTATTACTCAATATACCACAATTACTTGCTTAGTTTTTATTTTGTTGAGCTGCTTCTGGTTTAAGTATAATATATGTATTGCAGTCTTAATAGCCATTGTGATCACAAAACTGCTGGCGAGTTTTATCAAAACCCTTAAGACAGGCAAACATGAGGCTCTTAAAGAGAAAATCCTCAGTCGCCCCCTCATTTCCAATTTATCTAGTAAACATCTCTTTCAGAGGGAACTGAAGACAAATAGAAATAAATGAAGATACAAATGAATTCAATACTCACTGTTGTATAGATCAGCGGCTGTCAACCAAAGGGTAGCTTTGCCTCCCAGGGCACATTTGGCAACGTCTGCAGACATTTTTGGTTGTCACAGCTTGGAGAAGAAAGGCTGCTGCTAGCATCCGGGGGTACAGACTAGGGAGTCTACAATGCTCAGAATGGCCCCCCACAACAAAGAAGGCTCTGGCTTGAAATTCCATAGTGTCAAGGTTAGAAATGTTGGTATAGAAACTATGAGAGACACAAAACAGCATAAAGGCATAATTACTGCGTTTTAGGAATCTGCAAGCTAACTTGTTTTCAAAATTTTACTTAACGAAAACAGCCTTTAATTTCTTGTATTTATTTCCCCTGCTCTGGACCCTGTTTCACATGTATGGGAAAGCCAGGAGTCCCGCCATGCTTCTGAGTGAGGCATTCTGGGTAGCGCCGAGGAGGGCAGCACAGGGACGCTGGTGCGGGGTCCACGGACAGATGGCCCTTGCTGGGCCTGGCTGTTCACTGGAATCTGCACTATTCTCGGGGTGACAGTGAACAACTAAGCCATTTTTACCTTCAGGGAGTCTGCAGCTCTGAGGCCACCCAAGGACACTAAAACCAGGCCAGGCAGCTCTGGTGGGGAAGGTGACGAGATGGGGTGTCGGTGCACAGGGCAGCACCATGGCTGCATCCAAGTCTAGTCGGCTTTCGGAATCTCGTCCTGCGTGTGTGTCTGTGATTCTCTCACTCTCCTCTGGCTTCTGGCCCTACCATGTTCTATGGAGTCCCCCAAACTGGGGAGCTGATGCCTCAGGGCCAGCCCTACGGTCTCATTTCTGGCACATTCCACAGTGGGCCTTACCTGGGAGGCATTTGGGGCAGGGCCCGGCCCAGATGAGATTCTCAGAAAGTGTGGACGATGGTACTGTAGTTGAAGAGGGGAGTCCTCGCTTCTAGAGCTGCACGCCTCAATATTTACAAAGAAATGATGTGATAGCCAGGATTTGCCTCAGAGTAACCTGGAGTGCAGAGACAGAGGCTAGGCAATGGGAAATGAGAATGCCATGAGCCCTGGGGACGGCCCATGGGAGTCTAATCTGCATCTCTCTCTGCTTTCGTGTACATTTGAAATTGTTCCTAAAAATATCTATAAACCATACTTGTCCCTCCAAGGCCAAAGCTTAGAGTAGGGGCCAAAGTGAGTGAAGGGGCCTTGGCTCTCTTTTAGAGAGAGTTACTTGGTTCAGAATGAGAGTTTTTAGTATCTCCCTGTTGATCTGGAAGACTGGGGCTCCTGTCAGGGAGTGCCAGTGGTTAGGGGAGTCTGGAGGCTGGCTGGGTTCGTCAGGATGTGCTGGTGAGGATGCGGCTCGGGCCACCCCGTCAGAGCTGCCCTGAAGCAGGAGGCCTTGCAGGGATTTGAGGAGGCTGAGTCCGCACTCAAGAGGCTGCAAGAACCAAGCTGCCCTGATGCTGGGAGTGGGCCCCAGGCCGACAGCGTGAGCACAAGCCAGGCCTGAAGGGCACTGAGTGGCCAGAACAGACGGCACTTCCGAGGGGCTGAATCAGAATCGGTCCCAGGAGAGGGAAGAGGATGAAAACAAATCAGGAGCGCCTGTTTGTGTTTTAAGCCTGCCCACAAGAACCAGGAGATGGGCTCCTGGGATTTCACAATTCGAGGTCCATCTGGTGCCTCCTGCATCCTCTACACTTGAATATTGTGTGACACATAAAAGTCGGAGGTGACCTGAAGACACGTGCACCACAAGGGATGCTGTGGAGATGCCCTACAGGGACCCTGATGCGGGGGAATTTCTGATTTCTGGGGCCCGGCTCTTAGATGAAGGCAACAGAAAGTTACCTAAAGACAGCAATGGAGAGGTCTCCTCTGATCCACTGCTGTGTAATAAACCACCCCGAACTTAATGGCTTGGAACAGCAAGCGCTTATTCCCTGCCATGGTTCCTCAGGTTGACTAGGCTCAGTTGGGCGATTGTTGGCTGGTCTCACTTGGGGTCTCTTGGGAGGTTGCAGGCAGAAGGTGCCTGGGCTGGAGTCCCCTGGACGCTCTCCCAGGGGCCCAGAACAGCTGCCTCTCCACGTCGTCTCAAGGCCTTGGCTCCCTATGTGGCCTCTCTATGAGGTGTCTCCATGCAGCCTTTCTGGTGAAGGGAGCTGGGGACTTCTCACATGGAGGCTCAGGGCTCCTCAAAGTGCGGAAGCAGAAGCCTTCTTAACACTTAGCCAGAAGCTGGCCCAGCGTCACTTCTTCCTCCTTCCTTTGGTTAAGCTGTTGTGGCCAGCTCAGGTCCATGGGAGGGAAGGAAATTCCACCTCTTGATGGGAGAATGACAAGGAATTGTGGCCATCATTAATCCACCATAGGGACCCAGTCTGGAGCCTGCACAGAAGTGGGGAAGCTGTGGCCGTGTTAGGTGGTGCCGTCTTGTCGACGTGGGAGATGCCAGAACCGCCATCCCTGGCTCCTTCCCTGTGTCCTCGCTGACTTGGACAGGCAATGAGTAACTGTCATATCTTCAGATGCCTCTCGGCCTCATGTCATCAGCTATGAAGTGGCATCACAGTGGTCTCTCTCTGGGGCCAGCCCTGGGTCCACCTGCCAAACACCTCCCTGTACACAGTTCTTGAAAGTCATTTATTCGCTTGACCAGACACTAAAGCCAGACCCATCCCCAGCCACTGAGGCCACCTCCATAAGGTCAGGCTGTGGCCATGTGCCGGTGGTTTCACTCTCTTCCTTCCGGGCTCACAGGAAGGAAGGAGGTCTTTGCAGGGGCAAATGGAGCACCGCCTCATGTCTTCTGCACCTGCTCGCATCCTCTAGCTCCTCCTCCCGGCAAACATGCAAGGAAACTGAAGCCCAGAGAGGTCACCATCTGCCTCAAGGGCACACAGAGTCTTGGTGGAGTCAAGACTCAAGTCCAGGTCCTTGTACAGCAATGCCTTGTCTTCCCTGCAGGCTCCCAGGGGCAGGCAGGTGGGAGGTGGGTGCACCGGGAGCGCCATCGTTCCCACACCCAGACTTCTCAGGGATTGTCTTTCCTCAGTTACAAAGAGCTGTGGCTCTGCTGGCCAGGACAGATGTTAGCGATTTTAAAGGAGCAAATGTTTCTCATTTCATCTTACCTTAATCAAGTTATCTGGGCTCTGTCCACAGAAGTGTCTGAAGAGCAGATGACTGAAGAGGGGTGACAGCTGCTGCTGGCCTGGAGGGGTATTCTGTGCACTGAACGGCTGTCTGTCTGCTGGATATGGCATGGCTTGCTGATGGGCATGAATGTGGGGAGCAGGAGCCTGCATCTCAGCCTCCTGCATCTGGAATTGAAATTGGACCTGTCTGTGGGTCAGTCTGCCCTGGGGGAACTGCCATTCTTTCACTTTCCTCTCAGTCCTGCCTACCCAGTGCCCATGGCCAGGAAAGGAACACCTGGGACATTGCTGGCTCAGCCCGCACTCTGTCACCTCTCTGCCACATTCCACACACCATGGGCCCTTTTGGGAGACTTTCTGGGCAGGGCTTTGCCAGATTGCATTTAAAAATAATCTCTGAAATATGCTTCACCTTCAAAGCAGGGCTAGAGATGGAGATGCATAAAATGAGACTAGGAGGACTCAATGTTATCTCGGAGAGTCTGATTTGATTTCAGTGCAGAGTAGGAAGAGAATGCCCTGCAGTCCCTGTCTGCTTCACCTTAATTTGTAAGGACAGGGGTGTTTCTTCCCCCCACAGTGCCTAGGTTCTTGCTAAGCATAGTTGGAATCAGCAAACAACAAGAAGCACTGAAGACACACTTGCTGACTGAAGGAAATTGCTCTCGACCTTGGCCGAATACTAGGGAACTTTAAAAACCATGGACGCCTGGCTCCTACCCCCACATTCTGGCAATTGGCCTGGAGTAGGACCCGGGCAGAAATTCCCCCGTGATTCTACTGTGCAGGCGAGGCGAGGCCTCCTGCCCTGATACCTGCTCCTCCGCTCCTACCAGCCCTGCTGGAGTTAGCCTGACTGCCTCAGCTTGGCTCTGCTCACGGGGGTGTCCAGCCTGCTGCCTCTTGTCACCATCATGACCTGGACAAGCCCTGCTGCTTCCCAGTACATTCAGACAACATGACTGGAGGAAAGAGGATCTCAGTTGGAGATGTCCAAGGTGCCCCCAATCAAAAGACAAAACTTGCAGATGTCTGCCAATGGCTCGGGAAGACCCGCTAAAGTCATGTCATGCCATAACTGGGGCTGCATCTGTGAGAGAGGAGCATGACCTTAGAGGCAGAAGGTCAAGGTCAAGACTCACCCATTCTACTCCATGTGCTTGGTTTCCCCATCTCCATAAATGGCAGCTTCATGTTTTCAGTATCGCAAGTCAATGGCCTTGGGGTCATCTTTGATTCCTCTTTCTCTCACATTTCACATCTGTCTTACTGGCTCCACATCCCAAATATATCTGGATTCTGACGGCTGCTCACCACCTCTGCTAGCATCTTATCAGGTCTGAATTACCACAACCACCTCCTAACTGGTCCCTCTGAGTCCATCCCTGGCCCGTCACAGTCTGTTCTCAACGTGGCACCCAGAGCGGTCCTTTCAAAATGCAATTCGGAGTATGTCACCCTTCTGTTTGGAACCTTCACTGGATTCTAAACCCACATCGTGGGACACCCCAAGTTCTTACCGTAATCTCTAAGGCTGGCCAGGTCTGGTGCCTGCTGTCTCCTGGGCTCATTGTCTGCTGCTCTCCTCCTCATTTATGCCAATCTGGCCACCCCAGCCTCCTTGTTGTTCTCTAAGATTCCCACGGTCCCACCACAGGGCCTTTGTACTTGCTATTCCTTCTGAGTAGAACACCCTTCTTGATATTTGCATGTTCACTGCCTTCCTTCAGGTTTCTGTTCAGTTATTGTCTTATCAGAGAGGTCTTCCTGTGTACCTTACCTAAAATAGTGTCCCCTAACCGAATTCTAACCTTTTTAAAATTTTTTTTGTAGACAGGGTCTCACTCCGTTGCCCAGGCTGGAGTGCAGTAGCCTGATCACAGCTCACTGCAGCCTCAACCTCCTGGGCTGAAGCAATCCTTCCACTTCAGCCTCCCAAGTAGCTAGGACTACAGGCATGCACCATCACACTTGCCTAATTTTTGCATTTTTTTTGTAGAGACGGGAGTCTCACTGTCTTACCTGGGCTGGTCTCAAACTCCTGGGCTCAAGTGATCCTCTCAACTCAGCCTCCCAAAGTGCTGAGATTACAGGTGTGAGCCACCTTTTTCCTTTTATTCTCAGAGTCTGTCACCACCCACATATTATACATTTACTTGTTTACTTGCAGGCTCTTGCTACTAGAATGTGTGTTCCCTGAGAGCAAGTTCACTGTGGTGCCTCCAGCACCCAGGATGGTGTCTGAAACACAGCAAGCGCTCGGCAAATATTTGCTGAATGAGGAAAAGCGGTTGCAAAGAAGATTCCAGGGAGGGTCTTTTGGGAGGTCACGTGAACCAGACCTTAAAAGACTGAGGTGAGCATGTAGGGGTGGAGGGAGAGGCTTTTCCGGAAAAGGGGATAACAGCTGTCAAGTTGGTCAGGAGCTCAGGGGGTGTGGGTATGAGTGGAGCATCTAGATGGAGCTGTGCACGCCCAGCTCATGAACCACCCCCTCAGAGCTACTGAGGCTGAGCTAATGTGCTTGGGAGCCCTGTGCAGCCGGGAGAAGGCACTGGATGGGCATCCAGGTTAACTGCATGACTCAGTTGCTCTCTCAGGATGATACCACAGATCACATAATCTCCGGGTTTAGTCTTCTCAGAACCACTCATGAAGGTCCTACTAACCAGGGCTGGCCTGAAGTGGAGGTGGGTGGAGCTGGTGTGGTTTAAAAGGATGGATTTTTCTGACTCCCCCAACCTGGCTGAGGCCTGAGATGGCTTTGGCTGCCTTTAGGCTTTATGGACCTCACTTGGCCTTGGGAGCATAATTGCTCTCAGCCCCTCCTTTACCTGGAGCGGTAACACGTTCCTGGTAGGGAGTAGACACTGAGGTGGTGCACTGTGGGAGGGAAAGGCGGGTTTGGAGTCTGAAGAACTGACTGTAGCCCAGGCTGGGGCCCAGCCAGGAGGCTGTTTGGGGACAAACTCAGTCTTCCGAGGATTGCACCGCTGTGTGCTCACAAACACGGCCAGGCAGCCACTGAACATCCATTGCCAGTTCCTTCCTGTGTCTCTGGTGACAAGAAGTTGCCTGTATACTTATTAGTGCCAGGTAATGTCAGGCACTTTACCACATTACCTGGTTAATCATCTCCAAAAAATTATGGAAAGATAAGCAATTCATTGTGCAGTTGGGGAAATGGAAGCATAGAAAACTTCCTCAAGCTGGGTGATGTCAGTGAAAATGGTGGAATAAGGACCTCAAAAGACTCTCTTCTCCATAAAAGCAATGTGAATCCTGGCAAAAATGGTCAGAATTCAATTTTTCTGAAACTCTGGAAATTGAGCAAAGACTTACAGCAGTCTGGGTAGCATTTACATAAGAAAAATGGCTGAATCTCAGTAAGAACAGTAAGCATTGTGATGTTCTAACTTGCTCCATTAGAAATAATAAATGAGTTCAGTAAAGTATCAGGGCACAAGATCAATACATAAAAGTCAATTGTCTTTTTGTACATGGGCAATGAATAACCTGAAAATGAAATTAAAATAATTTCATATACAATAGCATTAAAAAGAATAAAATACTTAGGAATAAATTTTAAAAAGAAGTGTAAGTCTTATACACTGAAACTCCAAAACCTTGGTGAAAGAAATTAGAGAAGAGCTAAATAAATGGAAAGGCATCCTCCTGTGTTCATGGATTGAATTAGTTAATGTTGTTAAATGGCAAGACTCCCCAAAGCAATCTACAGATCAATGGAACCTTTACCAAAATCCCAGCGGCCTTTTTTTGCAGAAATGACAAACAAATCCTCAAGTTTATATGGAAGTTCTAGGGACCCATAGCAGCCAAAATAACCTTGAAGAAGAAGAACGAAGTTTGAGGACTTATACTTTCCAATTTCAAAACTTACTACAAAGCTACAATAACCAGGACTGTATAGTAGTAGCATAAGGATAGACACATAGATCACTGGAATAGAATTGAGAGTACAGAAATAAACACATACATTGATTCATGGGTCAATTATGTTTGGACAAGGATACTAAAACAATTCAATTGGGAAATAATTGTCTTTTCAACAAGTGGTGCTGGGAAAATTGGATATTCACATGTAAAAGAATGAAGTTAGACCCCTACTTCACACTATAAACTAAAATTAACTCAAAATGGATCAAAGACCTAAATGGCTAAACTGTAACATTCTTAAAAGGAAAAACATACATGTAAATCTTCATGATTTTGGATTAGGCCATGTTTCTTAGATATGACACCAAAAATGCAAGCAAACAAAAACAAATACTTAAACTTCATCAAAACATTTTTTTAATGAACTTCATTTAAAACTTAAAAAAAAAAAGTTTAATGAACTTCATTAAAAACTTTCATGCTTCAAAGGACACTATCAAGAAAGTGAAAAGACAACCCACAAAATGGGGGAAGTATTTGCAAATCATATATCTTATAATGGTCTCATATTTGGAATACATAAAGGATTCTTACAACTGAATAATAAATAGACCAATAACCAATTAAAAATGGGCAAAGGATTTGAAGAGACATTTCTCCAAAGAAGATATACAAATGACCAATAAACACATACAAAAGTGTCCAATGTTGGGCTGGGCATGGTGGCTCACACCTGTAATCCCAACACTTTGGGAGGCTGAGGTGGGCAGTTCACTTGAGTCCAGGAGTTTGAGACCAGCCTAGGCAACATGGCGAAACCCCATCTCTACAAAAAGTACAAAAATTAGCTGGGTGTGGTGGTGCACGCCTGTAATCCCAGCTATCAGGGGTATGAGGCAGGAGAATTGCTTGAGCCTGGGATGGGGAGGTTGCAGTGAGCCGAGATCACACTACTGCACTCCAGCCTGGGCGACAGAGTGAGACTCCACCCAAAAAAAAAAAAAAGTTGCTCAATATCATTAGTCATTAGGAAAATGCAAATTCAAATCACAAGGCACTACTTCCCATCCACTAGGATAGCAATGGTCAAAAAGACAGAGAATAAGTATTGGCAAGGATGTGGAGAAATTGGAACACTTATATTGCTGGTGGGAATGTAAAATGGTATAGCTACTTTGGATAACAATTAGACAATTCCTCAAAAAATTAAACAGAGTTATCTTACGACCCAGGAATTCCACAAGAGAACTGAAAACATACGTCTGCATGAAAACGTGAACATGAATGTTCATAGCAGCATTATTCATATTTGCCAAAAGACCCATCGGCTAATGAATGGATAAACAAAATGTGGTATATTCATGTAATTGAATATTATTTGGTTGTAAAAAAAATGAAATAGTGATTCATGATATAACATGGATGAACGTTGAAAACATTATGGTAAGTGAAGGAAGCAAAAAAAAGTCCCACATTGTATGAATGCATTTGTGTGAAATGTCCAGAACAGGCAAAAAGATAGAGACAGAAAGTAGACTAGTGGTGCTAGGAGACAGGAGGAGTGATGCAAAGTAACTATTAGCAAGTATGGGGTGTAGAATTAGATATTGCTGATGTTTGCACAACTTCGTGAATATACTCCAAAATGCTGAATTGTACACTTTAAAAGTGTGAATTTTATTATACATATTTTTCAATACAAAATATCAAAAAATATTTGCTTTTTTAGGACAGAAAACTAGTTAGTATGGGGTTATGACTTGAATCCAATGCCCATGCACTTAAGGTCATATGCGCCAAGACCTCTGGGCTTGCTAGTTAGCATGTGGTCACTTGGAACTGTCTCAGGTTCCTAGAGAAAAATGGTTTCTGTTGGGTGTCACTATGTGCCACCATCTGGACACAGCTTCCTGGGTATCTGCTTGTCACCAGGGCCTGATCTAGACACAAATTCATGTTCAATGTCACACAGCCATCCTTGTCCCTGCCACTACTAAGATTTTGTTATAGGGTCAAGCTCGTGTGTCTGATTTGCTCTTCCCTTGAGTTGGAATTGTTTCCAGTTGGTTCCTCATCTCTCATGGGGATGGATTAGGCGTGGCCTATGCTACCACTCTTGCAGATATGGCAAAATTCCTGCTCGGGCTAAAGCTGAGATGCCTCCTCTGCTGCCCTATTATCATGGGTACTAACATGAGCCCTGGGTATTTCTTTTCGCTGAGATATTTTAAATAGGGTAGACCTTCTCATCTTTGACCTATCCATACACCCACCGCCCACCCACTCATTTGTGTGTCCATACATCCATCCATCCATCCATCCATCCATGCATTCATTGTCCGTCCATCTGTCCATCTGTCCATCTGTCTGTCCATTGTGCATCCATTCCATTTGACTAATCCATGTTGTTCAGGGCTCTTTGCAAAGTGACTGATGGAAGCACAGTTTTGCCTGGGTTGGGGAACATGGGCCAAGTGATTTTCTCTAAAGTCTTCTAGGGATTTATTAATCTAGGTGTCTTATTGAGTTGTGTGCAGGTAGGAATGTTTGGCAGCCGTGGCGATCTGCCAGAGAATCCCAGGCAGCCTCACAAAGGCTGAGATGATTCTAATGCTCCCTATTGATTTCCCTTTTTCCTTGTTTTTGTTTAGGCCATAGAACAAGCCATTTTCAACAAAAGGACTTGCAAATTCCTGCCTTAGGGCTCCTTCTGCACAGGACAGACCTTTCATCACCAATCCAACTTGTAATCTTGGGAAGGTTCTCAGCTCATTTTCAAGACGGAAAAAAATGCACACAAAACAGCCACATCATGAAGTTGCTCCACATAATGAGGCCTGCTCTGTTGACCTATCATTACTCTGGGCTCCAGGCAGGCCTGGGTTACCCTGACAGCCTCCCACCTTACCCCTGGCCAGTCAAGGTTGAGGTCAGCAGCTGGGCAGCCCAGAGGCCACCATAGTGGCTGTGAGGAGAAGGTTGCTTTTCAGGGCCTGGCCTTGCCTAGAGCTACTTGGCTGAACACAGCTAAGGAGGAGGAGAAGAGTCCTCTGAGGCCTGCCAGCTCAGCTACCCCTGGGACATTCCAAATCCAGGCTTTTGCTCAGACTACGCTTACTCTCCCTTTCTCTTGGGGCTCCTTGGCTCCTCTTGGCTCATGTGGGTCTTGCCAGCTTTTCAGAGCCAGAACTCATTCTGCCTCCCAGGCCCATGGTGCCTCTCCATCCCACAGCTATTTGTTCAGCAAAAATTTATTAACCACGTTTTCGGGGCCAGGCCAAAGACAAAGAAGACTTGATCCCTGCTCTTGCTCCTCCCACAACAGGGAAGGCAGATATGGAAAGAACGATGAGACAGTGTTCTGAGCACCTAGCGCCATTCTTACCGCCTCAGGACCACAGAAGCTGGTATCAAACGCTGTTATTTCACCACACTCTTAGGGTGATGTGTTCTGTTTCCCCAGCTGATTGAAAGCACCTGGAGGGAAGCGTCTTCAATGTCTTCTCTCATTTTCTGAGTGCCTTGCATGGTGGTGACCCAATTAATTAAATAGCTGTCCAGCAGCGAGGAACTGTTTCCTCCAATCCAAATTTTACTTGGATTTCTTGGTCTTTGTTTCAATCTAGGAGTATTAGGTCATGAGAAAAACAACAAACCTAACTAACCTGCTATATTTGTTAGGCTGTTGTGCAAATTGGTGGGGGTCTCTGCTCCATACCATCACCCGGTGACTTAGTCAGCTTGGGCTGCTATAACAAATTACTGTGGGTGACTGGGTGGATTAAACCACAAGCATTTATTTCTCACAGTTCTAGAGACTGGGAAGTCCGAGATCAAGGTACCAGCAGGTCCAGTGTCTGGTAGGAGCTGGCTTCTTGGTTTACAGACAGCGATCTTCCCATTATATCCTCACATGGTGGAGAGTGGGACGGAGCTCTTGTGTCTCTTCTTATAAATGCACCAGTCCCATTAACGAGGCCTTCACCTCATGATTTAATCACCCACCAAAGTCCCCACCTCCTAATACTGTCACAGCAGCCTTTAGGATTTAATACAGGAATTTTGGGGGAACATAAATATTCAGTTCGTAACACCCAGGATCCCAGGTTCACTGAAGCTTTGCTATCTTAGATAGAGCTACACCATCTAAAACACATGGTTTTCTCAGTCACTCCGATTCTGTGAAAGAGAGCTGGAGGGTTGCCTACTGGCTCTTAAAGGCTTTAGCCCATTATTGACACATCACTTCTGCTCACAGCCCAGTGGCCAGAACCAGTCTCACCGCCCTGACCTAATTGCAAGGCCCCAGAGAAATGTGGGAGATGTTTGAGCAGTAAATGACTCTGCCATGGTTCCCAAGCTAGCTTAAGTGAAAAGGAGGTGCTGGGAGGACACCAAGGCATCTTATGGGTCTTTATCTAGGAAGGGGGTCCATCCAAGCCCCCAAAGGAACCGTGACCAGACATTGGAAAGTTAGGACCCACAGCCACATTCTTAGAGTTCCAGGGTGCCGTATTTACTTCTCTCTCCTTCAGTCAGCAAGTTGGCTTTTTCTTTTTTCTTTTTGGGTAGACTGGTTTTCTTTGCTTTCCAAATACAATGGGAATAAGAACAGTCCCTGTCCAAAGGAGTCGTGAGGATATAATGAGTTTATCCATGTAAAGTGTTTAGGAAGTGCCTGGTGCATGGGAAGTGCTAGATAAGAGTTAGCTATTGCTATTATTTTATGTAATAATAATAATATTTTTAATTATTCTCCTTGTATATGCCATAACATGGCCCCCTAGGCTTAGCCTCTAAGACTCTCCCCAGAAGGAACGGACTAAATGGACCAGTTCTTTTGGGAGCTGAGTGCTCAGCTGAGTCAGGGTTCTCCCTGGGTTTGGGGAGAGGGAACAGGCCAGGAAAACATCCCAGAGGGACTCTTTATCTTTAAGGCAGTTCCAGTGCTAACAGCCTCCTCAAGAGAAATCTGTTGCAGAGCAAACTACTCAGAGCCACTCCTAAGAAAGGCCGTTTCGCCTCATCCAGACACAGGCCATGGCAGAGTCTGAGAAACAGTTTTCACCAGGAAACAAATCAAGATCACAACCATGTGTGCAAATCAGGCAGCAAGTACAGGCTGTGCATGGTCCTGGCAGAACAGAGTCCCAGGAGAGGAGTGGCCTCCATGATCTGCCGCTGCGCCCCACTGCTTTACCTGGGGCTTTTCTTTCATTTGGTTCCTGCTTCATTCATCCAAAGAGGCTGCTGTGGGCTCTGCATCTGCTCCGAGGTGTTTGACCAGGATGACCTGGTTTCCAAACAAAATTGGTCAGAGAGACCCTCATCTCTTAGGGGCCCACTTCCCTCTGAGGGATTAAAACCACATGCTCCTGCCTTTGGAGCAAGTGACCACCTCCTCATGAGAACATGCCTCTCACAAAGGACCTCCCTCATCCTCTCCAGAGGAGAAGTGGAAACGAGAAATGCCTGGTGCAGAGCCAGGATTGCTACGTCATGGATGTGAAATGCTCAGGATGCCCCAAGGCCGCATGGTCTGGGAGTTTCGCGTTGTTGACTGCCCAGCTCGTCATCTGCTACTCAACAGGAGGACAAGTGAGGCTTAGAGAAAGATGCTCCTCAGACAGAGCAGCACCACAAGCTCCCTGAAGCAAGATGCGTGGGAGACCGTCCCAATAAACACCTTTCAGATGAAACGAAACCCCAAACGAAAACCCCAAATCAAACTCTAAACGCCTCTCGAGCCGGATAGCACTTCCAGTTTATGAGGCATTTTCATTATTTTATTTCAATCCTCACATGAACCCTAAGAGATGGGATTCTTATCCTCATCTTAGAGGTGAAGAACCTGATGCTCAGAGAGACCAGAAAACCTGCCCCAAGTCATGGGGCTCACAGGCCAGGCAGACCCAGGATTCCGCACTGATCCTGCGGTCTCTGAAGCCTGCACCAGGTTTCTCAGGTATTTGTGACCTGGCGGGATGGAACTGACTACGCAAACTAGGATGCGTCTTCTTATCACAAACGTCAACTTCTCTCTTCCTTCTGTGCTCATCCTTTGGTTTGTCTGACATACAGAATATTTTCACGGTGCCAGCCATGTGACCTCTATTTACAGAAGACCCAGGTGGGACAATCTAGTTGAATGATGTCCAAATGACAGGACAAATTAGATTATCAAGGGGAAGGGCTGACATGGGTTTAAGGGGGAAATTGTGTCATGAATCTTTTTTTATAAGCACTTTGTGGGTGGGAGTAATGAAATTGGGAGGGAGGTAATTTGTCAAGCAAGGATCAGAAAACACAAAACTGGTTCTCCTTAGAAGAGGAAAAAAGAGAAACATCTTTTTTTTTTTGAGACGGGGTATCATTCTGTCACCCAGGCTGGAGTGCAGTGGTGTGATCATGGCTTACTGCAGCCTCAACCTCCCAGGCTCAAGTGATCTTCCTGCCTCAGCCTCCCGAGGAGCTGGGACCACAGGCATGTGCCAGCATGCCCAGCTAATTTTTAAAATATTTTTGTAGAGATGGGATCTCCCAGTGTTGCTTAGGCTGGTCTTGAACTCCTGGGCTCAAGTGTTCCTCACGCCTCAGCCTCCCAAATTGTTGGGATTACAGGCATGAGCCACTGTACCCGAAAAGAACCATCTTAAAGAGAAAAAGGAGCTGTTTTTATTTTTTGTTTTTAGAAGGCCACGTTCATTTTTTCAGAGGCACTTGATCTCTTTAGTGCTTTTAGGATTTTTAAAAACTGTTACACAACAGCTTCTTCCTAAAGGCTGAATCACAGGCACTTTAGAAAACTTCTTAGTAGGGGAGGCTCCACTGAAATGTACTCGATACCTACACTCAACAGGAGGGATATATTTTGATTTTGAGTTTGACAGGCTCACACTGATCTCATTTAAGTCCTTACCCGGCTGGAGCTCAGGAATTCCAACGCTCTTTCCACAGGAACTTCCTCACGTCTTGTGCCGAACAGAGGGGCATGACCCAGGCCCTGCTTCTGCAAGGAAAGAGAAGTGGCTCCTGAGAAGTGTAGTGGCCTCTTGGGGATATACATTGTTTTCCTAAAGGCCCACAGTACAGGGCAAGAGTTCTCTTGGCAAACCGAATTAGAAATTAAAAAAAAAAAATCTGATTTGTTCACATTATCGAATAATGGCCCAGAGGCTGTGGAGTAGATGTCCAATTTCAAAGGCCTTGCTTTTCCTCTGAGCCAGAGGCCTTTCATCACAGCTAGGAAATTACCTCCCTAACGTGCATGCTGCGCCTGCCTCCGTAATCCAGAGGTCAGAAAGGCAGAGCACGTCCATAAGATGGAGGCAAAACCACAAATGGAAAACCGGGTGTCTCTGCAGAAACAAGACCAAGGAGCACCAAGGCACTGCCATTCAAACCCAACACAGCCTTCAGTGAGTGCTCTCAGGAGGCCTGACAGCAGAATATATGCCCTAGGCAAGAATGTCACCCGAGGTGCCCATGTCTCCTGCCCTCGTGTTGTGTCCCAGGTCTGGGTCCTCTGCTTGGGTAATGCTCCAAGCTGCAAATGCCCCCAGCGAATTGTACCTCCTCAACCCATCAGAGACGCTCTGTCTAAGGACCTTCCTACCAGTGGGGGTTAGGAGGAAAGCATGGGAATGAAAGAATTCAAACCAAGGGGTGCATGATGGTAGCCTCTCAGGGATACTTGTAGTTGAAAAGAGAAGCCCCTGTTGTAGGGAAACACCAGTGTACAGATAGACTTCAGATGCTGTGGGGCACGGCGCCAGGCCAGCTGTGTGGAGCTGCATTCCAGCCAAGTGACTGAATATCTGCTTTCATGCGGTTTTGTGGAGCTGCTACAATCTTCCACCTCTGCAGAGTATGCCCGTTTCTTCCAGTCGCCACGAAAGGTCATGCAAAAAGGGATTCTTCAGTTCTGGCGCTCCATATTTAATATCAAATCTTTGTACTTGAGCCTGCAATGTACGAACATGCATATTCTATCAGCCTTGAAAATGGCTGCTCAAGCACTGAAGCCCTGAAGGAAACTTTTCAGTTAAATATTCTCTCTTTGCCAACTGCCAAATAGACAATTTTATTATTCAACCCATGAATCCATTAACTAAACCCTGGCCTTTCCCAGTAGCCCTTGTCATCTGTTCTTTTTTTGTGTGTGACACCCTGGATCTGAGCATCTGCCTTGTTGCAGAGGCCCTTGGATTCCCCAGCAGCCCCAGGCTCTGTAGGAGGCACCCCTAGGAGGTAAGGCCAAGGCCAAGTCAATCAGGCTGCTTCCCTAGCTTTGCTATTTGATTTCTGTTGGGGCTGCACGTGTTCCTTTCTAGGCCATTTTTAGGGCTGAATTTCATATGGGCCATAACATCTTTTGTAAAACGAAATGGATCAACTAGCTTTGTCGAGACTCGCTCTGTTTCTGCAGTCCCGATGATGAAAGACTTAATTAGCGCTGGAATAAAGGAACGGTCAGTCTCATGAAATTAGCAGCAGTATTTATTAATATAAATACATTGCACTTGAAAAATCCAACTTTAATGTCCTCTCTGAGTAAATATACTTATTTTTCTTCAAGTTTCAATCAGGGAGCCTTCATGTACAGCCATGATGTCATGAGACCAATTACACAAAGTAATCTTGACAGGTTCATTATTTTCTTGCCATATTCTGGCCTGCATAAGGAGCAAACTTGCTTTAGGATGTTCAGAGAGATTGTTCTCTTCCATTTCCAGGTCAAACCCCAGCAACCATGACCTAATGCTTCAGCTAATACATTCTTATATTCTGAAACGCCTCTGTGATCACACCCACTATCTTTGGAGTGTGAATTTATTCACACACTCTGATTGTTCCTTCAGGGAAGGAGCCAGCAGCCCCAAAGTACATACACTGAAGCCTTTGAAAAAGAGGGAAGACTCCAAGTCTCTGGCACCTGTGGAAGAGGGGAATCTTGAGAAGTCGCTGACATTCCTTCGAGTTTACATGTCTCCTTGGTGAGATTTCTTACAGCAGAACATGATGTTCTTCCCACCCCTGGGATCCAAACCACTTTAAAAGAGTGTTATACTTTGCTCTGAGTGGCCAAATACCACAAGTACCACTTGATTTTAAAATTATGTAGCCTTGGTATTCCAAAGCCAACGTGCACCACCATGCAAGAACAGATGTGGTCTCTGAAGGCAAAAGCCCCAGGCAGTGCTTAGCTCTCAAAAAAGAGTTGTCATGTCATTCTCAACTTGAGATGTTTGCTTGGCAAGCATTTTTTACCCTCTGGGGGAAATTTTGTTTACAGGATTTCTCACACACACACACGCACACACACTCACACACACACACTCATTGTTCAGCTGCAGAACAAAGGTCAGCTCTTGGCACACAGTAGTTTTCTAATTCCTGATCCTTTTTGATTCTCAATATGCCCATCAGCAGACATGTAATTTTATCTTAAGGCAGCCAAGTGCAAAGCATGAGACAATAGGGAGAAATCTTGTAAATAACTATCAAACAGAAAGAATCTGTTCAACCAATGAGGGAAAGCCTCCTTTGTTCAGTTTTAATGGTGTTTATATAACTTTCAGTATGCATATTCAGTCAGTAACATTATTTTAAGGCAGTTGATATAGGTGCCAAAATCCTCAGTATGCTGGGAGATAGATTATCTTTTGCATGTGTGGGGTTTTGGAGACAAAAGTTGCACTGAAGTGTGTGGCTCTTGTAAATTATACGAGGGACCAAGTCAATTTCCTGTTTGAGATAATGGAGCAGTGCATTTTCATGTCCAACCCCTTTAAATCATAGGTTTAATTCAATTGAGACCCAGAAGTGATTAGCCCAAGTTTACACAGGTACTTAATAGCCGAGCAGGTCTAGAACTTCCTTTCCACAGACAAATTCTACCTAGAGTTTGCAATTACTCCCATGATAAGCTGGAACATTGGAATTCCTTTCCATTACCTGTAGTACTTTTCCCATAGCAAGTCTTAGAACAAAAGTCAAGAAAAGGCAGTAGGTTTTCATGGCTGGGTGCAGGGGCTCATACTTGTAATCCCAGCAATTTGGGAGGCCAAGGTGGGAGGATTGCTTGAGGCTAGGAGTTTGAGACCAGCCTCGGCAACATGGTGAAACCCCGTCCCTACCAAAAAAAAAAATTAGTTGGGCATGGTGGCACGCACCAGTAGTTCCACCTACTCAGGTGGTTAAGGCAGGAAGATCTCTTGACCCCAGGAGGTTGAGGCTTCAGTGAGCTATGATTGTGCCACTGCATTCCAGCCTGAGTGACAGAGCAAGGTCCTATCTCAAAAAAAAAAAAAAAAAAAAAAAGAAAAAAAAAAAAAAGAAGAAAAAAAGCAAAAAGAACCTTATGATATAATCCTGACCAGAAATTGGACTTAAGTATTTTTAAAAGCCATTTTTGTCACTGGTTGTAAAAAAAAAAAATGATAAAAGTGGACATTTTATTTCTTTATAAGATTAAAAAGCTATGTACAATATATTAAATATAAGTCGACATTTGATTATTCCTAAAATGTAATTCCAGAAACAAGTTGTCCAGGCAGGAAAGGCTGGCTTAGAATTTGTGGAATATCTCTTATAATTGTGATCATTGGAAGCAAATTGAAATGCAACAAATAAGCCACTATTCCTGTTGCTCCCCTTGTCTGTTTCTCCCAGCTTTATTCACTTAGAAATTTAATTGTGCCTGATCTGACAGGCACAGGAAGGAGCCAGGTGGAGGGAGGGTGGAAGCCTCCAGGGTTGGTCTTTCAGAAACAATGGCAATGCTGTCTACTGAAAACCACTTCCAAACGGCTTTCAAAGCCCAAGAGTTTGTTTAGAGAAAATCTTGCCCGCATTGATGGATTTCTCCTCCTCTGACAGTTCACAGGAAAGAGTGTAGTATAAAGAATTAAGTGGTTCATTCCAAACATCTGATGGGTTCCCTTCAAGTACTCCCCCTCTGATCCACTTCTTACGGCTGTGCTGAGCCTCCCCATCTGTGATGAGGTCATTTTGTCGGGCACACAAAGGATTCTGGGGGGAATATGCATCATATACTGCAGCTATTCACAGCATTCATTCCTCCTGGCTGCTCACGGGAACAATGAACCTTCTCAGCATTACATGTGCTTACTAAGGAGACAGGGGTTAGATGCCTTTCAATGGAACCCCCTGAGGCACACAATGCATTTATTATAATGTCCTGGCCCTAAGAAGGGCCTGGGAACAGCTTGGAGTGGTCTATAATTAAGTACATTTAATAATAAATGCACACACTTCTTAGGTATTGCAAGAAGTGAAAATAAGCTCTTCATCTTCTCAGTCTCAATTCCCCTTCCCCATCATCCTTCCCTTTCAGAAATCAGAAAAGCCAGGAGTTCTGTGCTTTTTAAAAAAATAACAATTGCAGAGGATGTCTGGCTGGTTGAGAAAGGTAAATTAAATTACTTGAGAATATTCTTTCCATGTCAAAAAAAATGGCTTCTGCTTCCTCAGGTAGTTATGCATGGGGAGGATTTGTTAAAAGGTTGGCTGTTCCTTTAATCTCCCTTGGATTCCACTTCCAAAGGCTTTCAGGGGCAGTGACCCGCTAGCTAAGGGGCATTCCTTGGGGTTAAGCTGCCACTTGGAAGGGCACTTCCTCAGATCGCTGCTGTGCCTAGCAAGGAAGGAGCAGTTAGAAGTGTTCCCCTGACAGTGTCCCACGTCCTCGGTCCCCACACCTCTGAGTACTCGAATATGGGCAGATAGACTTTCTGAGGAAAGTGAGAGGAACAGAGCTCTGTGAATGTGGACAGGGTACAAGAAGAGAAGCCACACTGGAAGGAAGAGAGAAAGGCAGCAGGAGTGTGACACGTACATTTGTGAGACGCAGCAAGAGGCGTGGGATTATGAGGGACGCACATGCATTAAGGGGCCTGGAGGCTGGAGGCCCAGCTTTGCCCCTGCCTGGCTGTGAGCGTGGCCTATTTTCTTGAACTTCTCTAAGCCTCAGTTTCTTTACTTGTAAAATGAGGATGTTAATGGTACCATGAATAGTTAGTGAAAGGTCTAGTAACAGGAATCTTGGGAAAGTGACCTAAGTTCTCTGAGCATCACTTTCTTTATCTGTAAAATAAGGTCAAAAATACCTCTGTTACATGCATTGTTGTGAGGATGAATGAAATAATGTATGAAATCACTTAGCATATACCTGGTTCACAGTAAATAATCAGTAAATGCCAGCTGCTGTTGTGATGACTATTGGAATGCAATTACATTTTTAAAGAAACATACTGGATTGAAATTGTTTGCATCATTGAATGGTTCAATACATGGGGCAGGCGTCTGACTAGAGCAACAAGAAAACCATGCAAACTCACCAGGTAGTACTGCGCTGGAAAGCAGATAGCTTTTATTTATTTAATAGTTAATGACAGCGAGAGGGGGTGATGGAACAAATGGGTATTCTCTTCTCTTCTCTCCTATAGTTAATTAAAATGAAATTATGGACCTGTACAATTTCAAAATATATGGATGGACAGGATAATATTATTAATAAGATTAGCTTTTCCAATTTAAGACCAGTTTTTTCAATTCACTGGTGCCCTAAAGTTTCTGATTTTGCTATCAATGGTGAAGAGAAGTTTTTACATTATACGGTTAAAGAGAGAATGACTTCCGCTGAAGCATTTGATTTTAAACAAAGTGATATTGAGCCTATTGATAAAACAAAGGTCAGTCCAAGAGTGTGTGGGAATAAGGTACATTTTGACAGAAAAAAGAATGAGGCTTTAAAAAAACTTGTTTTCTTTCTTTTTGTTTGTTTGTTACAGCTAAAGAAATCTCCAATCACCATTCACTTCAAATATACCACCTTGATTTTACTTTTTTTACTTTGCTTTAGGTAATTTTTGTATGAATGTTCTCAATAAAGAATTTTCTTATAAACATTTATTATTTTGAGCATTACCAGTTTGCACCTCAAAATGGAGTACTGTGAATTTTTTGAGAGATGCTAGAAGAACAGAAGAAACAGTAAACTTTTAAGGCAAGATACCTTTCTCCTCCCACTCTAGCAGCAAGAAGAAGAGGACATTTGCTCTTTATTATTTAAGAGCCTTTTAAAAGTCACATGGAAAGGCAAGCACTCCAAGGATTTTTTGATTCCTTTTGACTTTGGCCAAGAAAATGAAATTATTGAGAACAGCCAACCTTTCATAAAATATTGCTGTTGGAGGGACTTTTTGGTGGGTTAAATATTATAAAATCATTGTTTTCTGGTCAATGCAGAACAGGGAGAAAATAAAAATAATTATTGGATAGGAGCATTTTGGTGGGTTTTGCATCTTATGTCAGAATGTGACACCAAAGGCTCGGCTTGATGGGGTTGCTTTTCTTATCTTAGGTGACCAGATGATGTGTTAAGGCAAAAACAAAGTATTTTTTCCCCCTCAGGTTTTTGGAAATAGACCAAACACATAGTTCTCAAAACCACCTTCCTCTAACCCCAACCTTTGATAAAGTGCGGGCCAACTAGCTTGAGCTTCTGAACTCATCAGTGGAACATCTTTCCATGTTCAAGCCTCCCTCTGGCTGCTTTTCTGAATTCTCATTACTGAGCAAGTGTAGGAAGACCCAGGAATGCCGGAATCATCCAGTCACTGCATGGGTTCACTTCATCCGTATCTCTTTTTCAGAATACTCCTTATTCCTGTCTTATTTCAAATCCTGCTGTCATCAGGGTGATGAAGAGCACTTCTTAGACACTCGACAACATGGTGGAGGTGAAGATCTGTTGTAAAATCTGAGGGATGTCCTTGGTATCCATGGCAATGAAAGACCGACCAGCTGGTAAAGTTCTCTGCAGCCTGCCAGGATGGAAAGGGTAAGGAAGTTACCCCTGTAAATGGTGCTCCCTTCCACCTCCTGCCCTGGCAAACCACAGCCTCCTAATGGTTTCTTAGGACAGGAAGTTTTTACTTTCTCATATCTTGCTCTCTGCCTACCACTGAATTAGTTGTCATTAAGCAATGAAAGGCTTGGAAGAGCAACAAGGAAAGACACAGCAAAAGCAGGGAACTGAAAGGAAGGTCTTTTCAGTGAGAAAGCTGGCAAATTTGAAAAGAAAAAATTTTCTTCCTTTCTTTACTGCCATTTCTTGGTATTTCATATTCTCTTGGTAGAACAGAGCCCTAGGGATTCATCTGGGATCATCTCACCTCCTGGGTCTAGTCAATATGCTGACCTCACACTGTATTTCTAATGCTTTTCCTTTCTTAGAAAACAGGCCTCTAAAAACGCTGCCGAGGCAAACCCTGAGTGGTTCTTTCTCTCTTTCTTTGCCTCTCTCTCTTTTTTTTTGGTCCACATCACACAATGTGAAATGCGATCTGGATTGTCCAATTATTGCTTCAATGACACTGAGGTTATACAGGCTTATGAAATGTTTTCCAACTCATTTTTAAGTAAATTTTAAAAAACTTATAATGGGTTTTGATTTGAATTATCCTTAAAAATAACTTGTCATTGAAGTTATGATAATTTTTTAAATACTAATTTATCATTTGGAACAAAAGGCCATTTTGAAGGCAACAAAACTGTAAGACACAGTTCTCTTCAAAAGAACGCCTCCTTTCACTGTGCCAGGAAGTCTGGCTTTGGAATGACATTTAATAAAATTCAACCATCCTGTGTAGTATCGTATATTTGGCATGCCTGGTAAGCCAGCTAATTCTGCAACATATCTTTTGCCAGTGGATGTTGGACCATTTCCCTAGGAAACCACAAGGGTATTATTGTGCTTTCTTAAGTATTCAAACAGGATCTGTTCACTAGAAAGACAAAATAGCCATTTCATCTCAACTAGTATTTGTTGAGCTTGTTGTCTGCCTAATAGTGGGCTGATGCTGAGGAAAATCTGGGTGGAAAAGGCATAGTTTGTGTTTGAGGATGTGGAGGTTCTAAAAGATGCAAAGCGCTGACTTGTAAAAACTACGAAGAACGCAAAGTCATGTCATCAAATGACTGTAACGACATGATATTAAGTCTGTTCTCAACCTCACTCTGCAGCCTTGCAGCAAGGCAAAGGGAATAGAAAGAGAAAAAGATGCTAGCACTTTGGATAATAAAACATTTCCAATCACAGAGTATGACAAGTAAAAGGGGTGGAATAACAAAAAGGTAGGCCCTTTGTGCTTTAGGCAGGAATTTTTTTTTTTTTTAAGATTTACTTTCACTGGTGTTTTGTGTTTCTTACAGGCATTTTAAACACAGAAAAAAACCATGAGCTCTTTCTGTTTGTAATTCAAAAAGATAAATGTTAGTGTGCTCAAGTTATGAAAGTGTTTCCAGATCTCTCCTTTCAGATCATACCCACTGGTATTTATTGTCTGATCATAAGATTCTCTACTGAATATTCAGTATATTCAGTGTAGTATCTAACTATATGTATTTTATCTTACGTTGTCGCCAAGTGTTTCACCTGCCTTGTCTCTCCAGCAGTAAGAAGGGATATATGTGAGTGTGTCTATATATACACAGGCATGCATATATGTAGGCGACGTCTCTATGGGGATATAATACATATGTGTGTATATATATGTATAGACATTCATACACACACACTATCTTCGATGCTAGGAAAATAGATGTTCATGATTTTTAAATTGATTTGAACACAAAATGATTAGCCTGGGCTTAGGACCTTGATATAAAATGCCAAATGTATAAAATACTACCCAATTTATTAGTGAAAAATCAAAGTGTCAATGATTTATTATTGGTTTAAATATAAACTAAAAAATAATTAATTTAAAATTATTATTGTTCATTCAAACAAAAGCTAGAACATATCCCCTCCACTAGATTATAAACCCCTCGAGGCTAGCAACTCTAGTTTCTGTTTTTCCTCCATCTGCCTCACTGTCCCTCATGGTGCTAAGCCTATAAAACAGCATGTGTTAGCTATTCAGTATCTCTGTACCTGCCCTTTTCTGTATGCTCAGATGACACTTACCTCGTTGCTTGATCACCTAAAGAGCCAATAAAAATGGCAAAAGCATTTACTTGAGGGTCACTTGTGAGGATTTGAGCAAACTTAGCAGGATGTATTCCATATCGTGACAGATTTGCATCACTCAAGACTATGACAAAGTACTCATCAGCTTCTTCTTTGACAATTTCCTTGATGGCATGTTCTGTTCCTTCTAACGTGTGGTCCCCACTCATGCAGAACTGAGAGTGGGCATGCATTGTCTGGAGGTAAGAGAAGTTGCACAAAAGCCATGGTGAGAAACTTCTTTTTAAACAAAGATGATTATTTTTCTATTGACCATGAGCATGCATACATACCAATTATTACCCACGTTCTAAGTTAGTTCTATTTAATTTGCATATTTGAGTGACAACAGTATACAGTGATATTTGTATCCGGCATAGAATTTCATTAGATATAGGAATCATTCCAAAACTATCACAGTGGGCACTTAGTTTTAAAATGTAAGCTTCCACTTAAAGTGAGAAAACAAGAAAATATTAAACTTGGTATCACATTGGAGGATGCAGATGACACAGGAGGAAAATAAGGAATGAGCTGAGTTTCCAATAAACAAAGTTACAATACTAAAAACATTGTACTCATATCAATAACGATGGAGGAAATTTACTTATAATCGTGATATGTATTTTTCTATTGCAGGCTTAATTGTGTGAAATCAATTATACAAAAAACTGGGGACAGAGAGCACTCTAAAAGCGGTCATTCTGCTCACCAATGATATGATTGTATATCTAGAAAACCCTAAAATCTGATAAATGAATTCAGTAAAGTCTCAGGCTACAAAATCAATATACACGAATCAGTAACACTGCTATATGCCAACAATGACCAAGCTGAGAATCAAGTCAAGAACTCAATCTCTTTTACAATAGTTGCACACACAGAAAACCCGAGGAATATACTTAACCAAGGAGGTAAAAGAGCTCTACAAGAAAAACTACAAAACACTGATGAAAGAAATCACAGATGACACAAACAAATGGAAACACATCCAATGTTCATAGATGAGGAGAATCAATATTGTGAAAATGACCATACTGCCCAAAGCAATCAACAGGTTCAATGTAATTCCCATCAAAAAACCATCATTATTTTTCAAAGAACTAGAAAAAACAATCCTAAAATTCATGTGGAACCAAAAAAGAGCCCAGATAGCCAAAGCAATACTAAGCAAAAGCAACAAATCTGGAGGCATCATATTACAGGGCTTTAAATTATACTAAGGCTACAGTTACCAAAACAGCATGGTACTGGTATAAAAATAGGCATGCAGACCAATGAGACAGAATAGAGAACCAGAAATAAAGCCAAATACTTACAGCCAATTGATCTTTGACAAAGCATACAAAAACATAAATTGAGGAAAGGACACCCTATTCAATAAATGTTGCTGGGAAAGCTGGCAAGCCGCATGTAGAAGAATGAAACACTGCTGGTGGGAATGTAAATTAGTACAACCACCTCTCATACAAATCAACTTATACAAAATCAACTCAAGATCAATCAAAGACTTAAATCTTAGACCTGAAACAATAAAAATGTTAGAAGATAACATTGGGAAAACTCTTCTGGACATTGGCTTAGGCAAACAATTCATGACTGAGACCCCAAAAGCAAATGCAACAAAAACAAAAATTAATAAATGGGACCTAATTAAACTAAAAACCTTTGCACAGCAAAAGAAATAATCAGCAGAGTAAACAGACAACCCACAGAGTGGGAGAAAATCTTCACAAACTATGTATCTGACAAAATACTAGTATCCAGAATCTATGAGGAACTCAAACTAATCAGCAAGAAAAAAACAAATAATCCCATCAAAAAATCGGCAGAGGATGTGAATAGTCATTTCTCAAAAGAAGGTATACAAACAGACAACAAACATGAAAAAATGTTCAATATCACTAATAATCAGGGAAATGCAAATTAAAACCATAATGAGATACGGTGGTATCTTACACCCGCAAGAATGGCCAAAATTAAAAGGTCAAAAATTAAATGTTGGTGTGGATTGGTGAAAAGGGAACATTTACACTGCTGGTGGGAATGTAAATTAGTACAACCACTGTGGAAAACAGTATGGAGAGGCCTTAAAAGGACCAAAGCAGGTCTACCATTCAATCCAGCAATCCCATTAATAGGTATCTACCCAAAGGAAAAGAAGTCATTATATTAATATGAAAAAGACACAGGCACACACATATTTATAGCAGCACAATTAGCAATTGCAATGATATGGAACCAACCTAAGTGTCTGTCAACCAATGAGGGATAAAGAAAATGTGGTATATATACACCATGGAATACTACTCAGCCATAAAACTGAATAAAATAATGGCATTTGCAGCAATTTGGATGGAGCTGGAGGCTATTATTCTAAGTGAAGTAACTCAGGAATGGAAAACCAAATACTGTATGTTCTCACTTATACGTGGGAGCTAAGCTATGAGGATGCAAAGACATAAGAGTGATATAATGGACTCTGGGGACTAAGGTTGGGGAGGTTCTCAGCGGGGTGAGGGATAAAAGACTACATACGGGGTACAGAGTACACTGCTCGGGTGACAGGTACACTATCTCAAAATTCACCACTAAAGAACTCATCCATATAACCAAAAACCACCTGTACCCCAAAAACTATTGAAATAAATAAACAAATTTAAAAAGGGGTCATTCTTTTCCTTCTACTGCACATGTAGGGGCTGAGAAGAGCCGTATAGGACATACAACGGAGCCCAGGTTGTAGAATCCCAATCTAATACCAAGTGCCCTAAAAATATGTAGGAAACAAATTTTAAATTTTATATGGTGGAGAAAGGATTTTAGGCATGATGGGTGTTTTCTCAGTTCAACGCTTGAATGTTTGTGAAACAGTTTTTTTCTTTGCTGTGTATCTACTGCTTCTTCAATGAATCTTTTTAGCCTTTACCTAATTTGATAGAAGCTTTCATAATACAGAGGCAATAAAATACATTTACCTTCAGAATTTCTAGTCTTTGCTTATTGTCCTTGGGGATTTTGTGAATTGGAACCAGGCCAATGTTGTAGCCATCTCCAGAGTGTCCAACGATGTCATACTACATGCAAGAGAACCAGAAAGTTGTAAACTTTTCTCCACAAAAGAACAGTCATTAGATCTTTAATGTTCAACTCTTTGAACTGTTATTGTCCAAAGTTGCTCAACATATGGCCATAAAGAAATGCAGTGAGACAGATGTGTGTTTAATTCCCTAGTCTCACTATGTACATGAGAAACTCCTGTCTACTGAGAAAGGCTAGAGCGGGGAGTGAGGTGCAAGCCTTTCACAGAGTCTGGAAGAAAAGTCTGGGGTCTGAGATAAACTATAATTGGGGTTAGGTAGTTCCGTCCAACTTTGAGTTGCACATACTCTAGGTGTTGTAGAGCAATGCAGTTATTTCTTTTCATGTATGTTCCTTTTAAAATGGTGAGTTATTTGAAGGTGAGGCCACAGCTTATTTCTCTTCGAATTTCTAGAATCTAAGAGGTGCCTAGCATGTTTATTGCACAAATGCTGTAAGAGAGTTTGCAATTAAGTTGGGGCAATAAGAAGCTTTCCCCTTGCATGTGGGCTACATTCTTCTACAAATAAGCTGTTTGAAGCTGGAATGCATTCCCCCCCCTCAGCAATCATGGGATAAGTGGTGGTTAGGCCATGCTAGCTGACAAAAAACAATCCATAACATCACTGAAACTGCTGTGTTTTAAATGGAAAGAAACAAAAAATTTGGTTGAAATTGTTATTATGCAAAAATAGGAAGTGAGAAGAAGGGTTTCCTGGGGAAGATGAGTCCCATTATAGATACACTGAACTTGTGCCCGGGAGGGAGATGTGGCTAGGGGTGAAGACCTAACAGTTATCCCCAGGATGGAATAAATGGAGGCCCATGTATGATGTCTAAATATGTAAAAGCTAAACATCAAGCTACCAACTGTTAAATAAAATACGTTCTGTCCTCCTACTTTGATAAAATATAAGTTATAATAACCTGGAAAGCTAGGGCCAAATTTCAAATACTTGGGTTCCTGGAAGTTCTGTGCTAGAATACGGTCACATGGGCTGTACTGGCCCCTGGCCCATAGCCCATGCCCTTCTCTTTTCATGGCTGGCTCTGTCCCACCTCATAAGGTACCTCAAATGCATGTGTGTGGACACCCAGTGCTCACATCCACACTCCATCACTCCATCATAACCAACAGTTACCCCTTGCCCACCTCTCAGACCTTGGGGTGCTCACACAATTGGCCAGTCTGTCCTAGGAAGATGGACTTAGGAAAGAGGCCCACGCAGGACCTGAAAGTCGGCTTGGGGTCATTTGATGAGGATAGTTGCGGATCCCAGGTACCAGAAGCATGATCTAGAAACAGGCTTTAAAGGCCCTTTGGCCCCATAGACACCTCGCCTCATGTGAGGGCCATGGTCAGAAGAGGCCCAGAGTGGGGCCATGGGTGGGGGTGAAATGGTGGGAGATTATTCTGTGCCTGGTTTAAATATAAAAGAATAGTGAAGGAAATTTATCAATGCATTAAAAAGGTTGACAATAAATGATTTCTAATGATGTAACACATTCCATATAAGAAAAAAAAAATCATTCTTAGTATAGTTTGCTATCAATAGAGTGAAAAGGTACCAAATAAAAACTGAAACTAAAAGCAGCTCAGCTGTTAGAAATTGCTCCGGATAGGAAATTTCTGGCTTCAGCATAGGCTTGACTAAGGTCATCCATGGGTTCAGTGGTAGGATTGGCACAGATGTGGAGAGAGCTTGCATAATCCTTCAGAGCAAGCACACTCCAGGGAGGCCCTGACTGATTTGACAATGGTCATGGCAGGAACTGTTTGTAGTCAAGAGTGGAAAGTTCTGAGAAGGTGCCAGGCAGGTTGCTTTCATTATGGGCTGGTGAAGTAATCTGTTAAACAGGATCTTACACATGAGGGAATAAGATCGGTTTCCTGACATGGGAACTAGGTTTCTTATACTGGGCTGAGGTAGGAGGGCTATGAATGTGTTTGACTCTTCCCTCCCTTTTAACTGATGGCTAGAGTTCTTTCTAATTAGATGACAGTGAATGAGACTATAGAAATCTTTGATCATATGGTCTGTCACAGGGTCAATGTAACTGGTCAAAGAGCAGTCAACAAATACAGTTTTTAGCTGGGCTTTATTAAAACAAGATGCAAGCTGATTAAAACCTTCAGAAATATTTTAGCAACCATCCATCAATCATTTGATTGAGTGACTGGTATATCTAGCTACCATTTAAATATATGCCCAGGAGAAAAAAAAGTACTATACTTTTCTAGGCAAATGAGACAAAGAAAGGTGGGTTGTATGCTTCTTTTTCTTCCTTCTTCCCTTTCTTTCTTCTTTTTTTCCCTTCCTTTTTCTTTCTCGTCTCTTCTTTATTTGTGGTAAGGAAAGTGCTACTTGCAGGAAGACCAGCCTTTGTGCCTGGTGAGTACCGCAAAGGCATGAGGAGACACCTAAGCGACAGGACGGAGCTTATAAAATAGTTTGCAGGCCCTGGTTTCTCATCTTCCAGATGGGCTTGAGGATTATTCTGTGCCCAAAGTCAATAAAATGCTTGGGAAGAATCTAAAGTACATCCAAATGTGGACCATTCCCTGGCGTTACTGCAGATTATATTAAGCTTCCATTACCAGCAATACGTCTCTATCAAAATTATCTATTATGTGCTATCCAAGGATTCCAACATGGTTTACAAACAGTGATTTCCTAATCCTGAAAATTGTGTGGGTTAATGGAAAAGATGCATACTCTCATTCATTTCCATTCTGTAACTCCTAAATCCGCCATTCACCCGATCTGGTTTCGGCGATGATCGTGAAATCCAACTTGATGGGGCCTTGAGCCTGCTTCCATGGAGGAACCACAGGAGTCAATAAACAAGATCCTCACTGTCATTACCAAACCGCCTAACATTTACATCAGACTTTTTTCTGAGCTCAAAATTGTTATGATCATGATTTCTCCACTTTTCAGAGCATCCCTGAAAACCTTGTGCAGTCTCATGTTTAGCATTTAACATAAATATTAAGCCACAGTAGTAAAGAAAAGCCTCAACTGCAGAGGACAAATTTAAATACTTTTTTGCTTTAGAAATCTGTTTAAATGCCCCTTTGCTATATTTTCTTTTGGAAGTGTTGTTCATGTAGAGAAAAGTATAACAAATAAAAACAAATGCTGAAATTTTGGTCAAAGATGTGGTTTATCATCAAATAAGAATGATGATTTATAATGTTTAGAATGCTTAGGACAAAGTGCTACTAGCAATTTTATGAATAAGATTTATGTGTAAATTTCTATAGGACAGACAACCATTTGCTGGCTTTAGGAGAGGCTATGCTTTATTATGCAGCCACATTGTAAGTAGGAACGAGACAATCATCTAAGGCTATTTATTAAAACTACTAGGCATAAAATTCTCATGTTCTTCTAGAAATATAAATACACCATTCTCAGATGGTGCCACTAAAGTCAAGAGAAATGCCAGCAGAACCCTAGTGTTAGTTAGCTAATAACCTATAGCATTAGCTGGCTAACCTTTCTTCATATCATGTAAGTCAACGTGAAAAGAATAATGTCTTGAAAGGTCAAGGATTCTAGACTTGGCTCTGATGTTAACAAGCTTTTTGACTTAGAGAAAATCACTTAACCTCTCTAAACCTTGTTTCTACCTTGTAAACAATGATGGCTTAGAAAGTCTCTAACACTGTATGCTTGTAAATCACTTAACCTCTCTGACCACACGGGGTAATATCTGTCTTACCACCTCCCAGGGCCATTGAAAGGATAGGACAATACACTTACTGACTTTATTGTTACAGTTTACAAAGGGCTTGCATATATCTCATCTCATTTTTATTTTCTCTACAAGCTTTGGGGTAAGTGTTATCCTTATGTCACAAATGCAGAAATTGATTCTTAGAGAGACTAACAGACTTTCTTAAGGTTATAGATCTAGTGTTGGTTAAACCCCAAGTTTTCTGACACTAAATCCATTTTGGTTGTTTGTGTTCATTTTTTGGTTTTCTTTGGAGACAGGGTCTTGCTCATTGTCCAGGCTGGAATGCACTAGTGCGATCACAGCTCACTGCAGCCTCAACCTCCCGTGCTCAATCAATCCTCTAATTTCAGCCTCCCAAGTAGCTGGGACCACAGGCATACGCTGCCACACCTGGCTAATTTTTGTTTGTTGTTTTTTTTTTTTTTTTTGGTAGAGACAGGGTCTTGCTACATTGCACACGCTGGTTTTGAACTCCTGGGCTCAAGCAATAAACCCGCCTTGGCTTCCCAAAATGCTGGGATTATAGGCATGAGCCACTGTGCCCGGCCCAGTGTTTTCACTATAGAGAAATAACTACTTCCCCAGCTACTCTCCCCTCCCATCTCCACTTAAGTTTTTGAATGGTTGAGTTGGCCAATTTCTACATGCACAATTGAATCAATTCTGAATTCTTTTTTGAATGGACTCAGAAAAGTATGTACAACCTCCTTTGGTCCAATCTCCATGTAGCAATAAGAATTTATTCAGAGCCTAAACTGATAGGATGACTGGTCTCCATTTCTAAACCTGTGAAACACTACTGGAAAGAGGTTAATTACAGATGCTGAATTAAGTTCTTGATAGAAGAAATTTCCCTGGCAGCTGCTGATTTGTAAGTCATATGTTTCCATTTCCTCCTGGGAGTGAACTCAACCTTTCTGACCAAGGTATCTTTGAGAAAAGTTTGTCTATTATACCTCCCTTGGATGGGTGCCAAGGGTAGGAGAAGACAGAGTACCTTACATAAATGATACACTTGCTCCTGAATTACAGTTTAAAAAACCAAACTGAACAGAAATAAAATGGCTATAAGAAACAGGGATGAAACACCAACTAAGAGCGCCGAAGTGGAAGTCGGAAGTGCTGGCTTTGCACTGGAACTGTGTGACCTAGGGCAAAGCACTGAACCTCTTTGAATCTTTGTTTTCTCTTCTGTAAAAAAAAAAAGGTTGCTGAAAATAATTTCCAAGGCCATTCCTACCCTCCCAAATTCTATATAAACTTAATGGATGTTTAAGAATTGTGATGAAAAAGCTTGCTTTTCTTAGTTTTAGGAACTAATGCCTTGTTTTCTTCCATCAAGGGAGGAGTGAGTTATCTAAATCTGAGGGTCAGTGGCACCTTTTCCAGAAAGAAAGCCCTCAGAGCCTGTGAGAAATAATCCAGTAATAATCCCTAACACAATGGCTTTCTAATTCTTCCTTTCCTTTAAAAGTTTGCTAGCAGTGGAACCCTTCCTTCAAATGAAATACTGCACCAAAGCCCAGCTGAGGAAACATCATGCACTACCTATACATGTGAAATTGCTGTAGTTGAACTGGGGATGGAGGGGGATGGGGCAAAAAGTGCTGCCTACTCACTGCCCCCGTCCACCCCCAATCCTTCAAAGGTTCTTGTTACACTGTTAGAAAACCACTGCCCTAGAATATGGTTTATATGCCTTCACAGAAACAATAAGTTTGAGTTTCTTTTTTTTTTCCAAAGTGCAACTTCTGAATAATGAAATAAATCTCTTTTCTGGACCCACTATTTGAGTGCTTAGTGGAGAAATAGTTACCTAACTTTGGTATTATTGAGTACTTTGAAAAAAAAAAAATTAAGCCATTAAGAGCCTTTGAAAAGGAGGTCTATTTCAAGATTACAGTGAAAACATTCCCAGGGGCTTGGAGAAAGCATGAGGAACAAATCGGAATGAAGGTTAAGGGAAAAAAATGCTTCTTGATGAAAAGACAACAGTTCACACAAACAGTACGATTCTACTTCTCACTTTAATTTGAAGCACCGCGTGAACACCAAGAATGAGGCTGACTACAAGAGTAGAGGAGCTTATGCTGATTACAAGCAAATGAAGTGCTAGTTTTCAGTGACCTCTGTGAAGGCTATTCCCGGGAACAGCTGAATTCGGTTGGTAGAGCAATTATGAGAAATGTTAAACACTCCAAATGGCTTAGAGATGTGTCTTGCCACTGAATTACCTTTCCTTCTCAGTAGTTCTTGCTCTAGGGTCCCTGTGGTTTGGCACAGGTCATGCTAATGTGGAATAAAAAATGGAGGCTGACTCCAGATGAGCCTCCGGGACCTAGACTGTAATGACCCACGGCTCAGGAGCTGCACTCAAGCCAAGCAAAACACAAAGCAGACGCCAAGAGAGATGGGGAGAGCCCGGATCACAGACCAGGCCAGCGGCTTCTGAAGGTTTCAAAGCAAATACAGACTAGACACCTTTACAACGGAGGGAAAACTGCAGGAAGGCAACATTAAGAACTGTCTGGAACTGGGGCTGGGGAGTCTCAGATCACACTGCTGAATTCCTAATGACCCCATGTGTGATGCCATTCTGGGCTATGGAATATACATTTTTCTCTAGGAGCTCCTCAAACTGTCTTCTGTTCATGCAGAATTTTCTATTTTCTGAGTACATTAAATTTTTTGGTTAGTTATTCCTATTCCCTTTATGCCTTTCACAAATGAGAAAATGGAAGTATTCAGTTGAATATAATCATATAACATAAGAATACAGAACAGAATGCATAGTACACAGGCACTGAATGTATGTGCATCAAATATCTCTGAGAAGAGACTGATAATTCCACTAATAGTGGTTGTACTGGAGAGAGGAGCTGGGAGCTGAGAGGGCGCAGGCAGTGGCTCACTCTTCACTCTTCCTCCTTTTATACCTCTTAAACTTTCTGCTGTGTGCACCAATCACCTATATACCCCCAAACATTTATAGTCAGCCCTTTGTATATGCAGATGTGGAGCCCATGGAGAGGAAGGCCAACTGGAAGATTTCAGTATCCACAGATTTTAGCATCTGAGAGGGATCCTGGATCCAATCCCTCATAGATACCAAGGGACGACTGTAATTATAAATAGAAATAACTTATAGAGTGTAAGGAGCTCCATCCTACCTCCTTCCTGCCCTGCACATTGGCCTGGTCTCAAAAAAAAAAAAAAAGCGATAAGACAACTGGCCTGGACCCTCGTGAGAGGGTCATGAGAGTGACTGTCATGAAAAGCAAAAAAATGCTGTGGTAAGGGAGGGGGCTGTTCCAGACTAAAAGAGGCAAAGTAAGGTGTGAACTTTGGCTCCTAGGTGGACAGCAGGGAGAGGGGACAATTATAAAAGATACTTTTGGGACAAATGATAAAACTGAATTTGAGTTGGATATTATAAGACAGTATGGGATTACTGATAATTTTCTTAGGCATGATAATGGTATTGAAGTTGTATTAGAGAAAGTCCTTACTCTTAGGAGACATAATGAAGTATTTAGAGGTAAAGTATTATGCGGCTTATAATTTACTTTCAAATGATTTGGGGGAGGGAGTAGAGAGAGGACTGTAAATATTTGGAGAGAAACATAGCAAGTGAGGCAACACGATAACAATTATTGAACCTAACTGAGGGCACGGGGGTTTTACTTTTCTTTCAACCTTTTCGTAGGTTTAAAATTTTTCAAATTAAAAAGTTGGGAAATAAAGGAGAAAGTTTAAAAATGAAACCAAACCAAAAAAGGGAGAACAAATAAGAGTCCTGGGCTCTATGCTACCATCTCCTGCTAGCCTTCTGACTGCAGGGAAAATCCACCTGTCTGTGGAATGAGGACGGTGGAGTACATGGCTTCCGAGGTGATCCAGTTCTAAAGTCTGTGGACACGACCAGGAGTTTGCAGGAACAGGACTCATATGCCTTGCTGGGTCCACCTTGTCCCTCCAGACACTCACCCAGGTATCAATTTTTCTGACAGAGGCTCAAAGAGCCTGTTTTGTGATGTTTTAAGGTCTCTTCCTTTGGTTGGAAAGATTTTAATACATTGGTTTCTTAAGACTTTCTATGGTCTTAAATAAGGCTCTAATGTAACTGTAGTGAATGCGATGGGACTAAAACCATTAATGTGCTCCTTGTTAAGAATTTAATGGCATAAACAATGACTTCAAGGCCTGAAAAATTGATTTTATCTTGGTGTCTTGCTGCAATTTCACTTGGATTTTTCAGTCAGATGTTACTATGGTTGTCTTCTCAATATATCTGTGGTTGTGCTGATAAAGACTGAAGAAATTCTTTACACTATTGTGGCAACTGAAGAGCGTATTAGCAAAACACTGTTTTAGGGATGATACCCACAGAGGCATGTGTGAAGAAGCACGCTCTGCTCGCACATTGCTCACTGAACCTTCTGTCAGAGTGAGTAGTTTTCATCCTCTCCCTCACTGGGCTACCCGGCAGAGTGCTCTACTCTTAGGAAGTGCTCAGGTCATGCTTGTAATTTCACCAAATTTAACTGACATCTAGCTGGTCATACGGCAACAGTTTGGTTTGTAACTGTCAATAAAAAAAATGAAACAACATCTTGTGAAATGCTCATTTCCTTGATATTGTTCCTTTTGTGTGTGTGACAAGTCTCGTTTCATTAATAGTTCTTCCATATTATACACTTTTATAAGTGAGAACTGAATAAATGGAGATCTTTCTATACACTCGGCTGTGTGAGATGCAATGAAATACTCAGCCTGCTGTGTGACAGTCATACCACCTCCCTGGAGGCGTCAGAACAGCTCCCTGAACACCAGCAGCCTTGCCACCTTCTTCCCTGTCTCATCCTTGACCCAGTCCTGGGGAGGGAGCTGTGTCAACCAATTTGTTGGTTAATTCCTAATGAATTTTCTTTCTAAAAACTTGGGAGAGGTAGTTTCACATGTCAGAGCAGTTCTGCTCTCAAAAATGTAGACATCCTATTTCTAACAGGAGATTTTATTCAAGCTAACTCCAAGTCTGCCAATTTTAATGGTAGTATATTTGCTATGGTCTACATTGGTTTAAAATCTCCCTGTAGGGCCAGGCGCGGTGACTCCCACCTGTAATCCCAGCACTTTGGGAGGCTGAGATGGGCAGATCATGAGGTCAGGAGTTTGAGATCAGCCTGACCAACATGGTGAAGCTCTGTCTCTACTAAAAATACAAAAATTAGCCGGGCATGGTGGTGGGCACAGTAGTGGGCACCTGTAATCCCAGCTACTCAGGAGGCTGAAGCAGAAGAATCGCTTGAACCCGGGAGGCAGGGGTTGCAGTGAGCCGAGATCACGCCATTGCACTCCAGCCTGGATGACAGAGTGAGATACTATCTAGAAACAAAACAAAACAAAACAAAACAAAACAAAACAAAACCTCCCTATAGCTCAAAGAGAGCTGAGGAACACTGAAATTCAAGATCCATAAAACAGGAAAATGGACTGATCTAAACATTGGCAACTCTCAAAGGTTTTAAAACATTAGGTATGATATGGGTATTTATGCTGATACAATAGATGTCTAACTATTCTTTAGTCATCAGTGGTCCAAGTGATTTAAGAGCTATAATCTATCTCATACTAGAAAGGACCTAAAATATTTTAAAATAAACATTTTCTATAAACACATAAAGCATAAAAAAAATCAAGGAAAACTTATATCTGAAGGGAGCAAGGGTAAAGAAAAGGAAAAAGTTGAACACCAGTCTGCAAGCCTTGAGACATGACAAAGTTGTCATAGCTGGTCTTTGATTTTGGCTCTGAGCTTCCTGGCAACTAAAACCAAGAGGGAATCTTAAGCGGCTCCATGGCTTTCACTAATCACAAGGGGAGACACATTTCAGTTCTTCAAGGGAAACAAAGCTGCTCCCCACGGTGAAGGTCCATGTCTTATTCGTATTCGTGTCCTGTACTTGGACAGAGTCCGGCAACCCACAGCATTCATTAGCTGAAGCTGCCCTTCTTCCACTTAATTCTAAAAGGAATTCCTCATGTAGAGCTTCACACAAGGGGCCCTGGGAAATTAAGGGGGGGCAGTATCCTTAATAATAGGCCTAAAAGAAATGAAGTGATGGGTTTCATCAATCTGTTTCTTGTTGCGTACCTCATAACACAGAGACACAACTCAGGGAAGCAATCCTGAGGTGCATGTGTGATGTCAAGCCTAATAGCAATCTAAGATCCCCCATTTCTGAAGGACATGTTTGATCTCTAATGAAATCCAGTCTGTCTATGGACTATGTGTCCTTCATGCACGTCTGCACATACAGCATTTCTCCTGATTGAACTTTTGATAATAATTCCATGGCAGGTGACTGAATTCAAGGTTGTTTGCTCTGGTAAGGGCCAGAAGTGCAGGTGCTCTCTGCGGCTGACTAAGAGAGGATTAATAGGCTCATATCAAGCAGTAACATGGCAGCACTGCAGATCCCTTCTCCACCCTCAGACTTCTGAAATGGAGGGTGTAGCACAAACTAAGAATACCAAAATGGAAATAGTTGAAATGGAAGGCTGCTTTTCTCCTGGGATAATCATCGTTATTGTTAGCTGGGGAGACACCAGTGACTGTATAACCCTTGCCCACATGGAAATGGAACGTGATAGTGAAGCTTTCAGGGTGGACTCGAACTTTGGAAGGCTGCTTGGCTAGTGACGGGACAAGAGTGGGTGGGTATGGGGAATTGGGATAAGGATAGACAGGAGACTCTGAGGAGTCTGGGAACAGACTTTTGCTTCTAAGCAGCTCATTTTTTTCTAACATCATGGCTGCAGCATTTCTTCTGTAGTAATCAGTCTTTTAAATTATGGCATTATTTTACAATTACTCCTTCAGATAAAACAAAAGCTTCACTTTCTCTGCACTGATGAAAGAGCTGGTGAGAGGATGAAGATTTTCATTCACTCTGGATGGAGTTTGAATCTACCTATCCATCATCGTGGTCAATGACGCCTCTCATTATTCTTAGTTCATGTCATTACCTTGAACTTCTCCTCGTAGTTCTCGAAGGCTTCCATGACCATACACACAGCCTCCATCGTGCGCTCGAGCCGGCCATCCATTCTGTTGAAACGGTACATGCTACCAGACACATCCACCACCAGGCGCAGACGCTTGGGTTTCTGTTGTGGGCTGCCAAGCTGAGGGAAGGAATAATAGAAAAGCCATTTGTGAACTGGCAAACTTCCCCTGGTGGCTGTCTTGGGGATCTCATAGAAGCCCCGGCGTGCCAGCCCCAAGATGGGCAGACCAGCCATAGGCTCAGCCCTGCACAAGGCTGTCCTAGCAGGTAGCAAGGCATCTATGGGTTGTATTGCAGTAAACAGAATTTCAGACTTGTGCTAATGGTTGGGGCCACATGGAAAATATTTTCCTTTGGAATATAGTCCTTTCAAAGCTCACTCTAGTAAAGTTGACTTATTTAGGTTGATACCTTAAAAATAATATGGTGACTTAATAATCTGGAATGACATGTCATTTTCACTTCATGCCTCAGAGTCAGTAACTCTAGCAAGAGTTTGTGTTATTTTGGAGGGAAGCCCATATCAATTTTACTTGTACATGTCGGGTAGTGACCTGAAAATTACTCTCCACATAGGCCACAAATAATGTCAGATTCCTAAAACAGAGTTATGTGATGGGGGTCTGGCAAAGAAATTAATGAAAAGATTTTAAAAACGACTTTTTTGTTTAGTAAGCCACACATCTTCTCTTCCTTCCACATTACTGAATTAGTGCTTTTCTTTTCTTGGCAGTTTGAAAGCATAAAAGTGGCATCAAATTGCTATCTAGAAACAACTGTCCATTAAGATTACAAGATTAAGTTTGATTTTAGACCCACAACTGCCAATTTGCAGATTTAAAAAAAAGTTTGTTAGTTTTGCTGACAAGAAAAAAGAAGAAGGCTGCGTGCAGGGGCTCATGCCTGTAATTCCAGTGCTCTGGGAGGCCAAGGTGGGAGAAAGGCCAGAGGTTCAAAAGCAGCCTGGGCAACACAGCAAGAACTCATCTCTACAAAAAACACACAAATCAGCTAGGGTGGTGCTATGTGCCTGTATTCCCAGCTACTCAGCTGGGTAAGCTGAGAGGATCACTTGAGCCCAACAGTTTGAGGCCGTAGTGAGCTATGATTGTGCTACTGCACTAACGCCTGGGCAACAGAGCAAGACCCTGTCTCTAGAAAAAAAAAAAAAAAAAAAGGAAGAAGAAAATTTCCAGATTATTCTGTTATTAAATATTTGCTGACATGTATAAAAAATAATGAGCAGAGTTAGTAATTTCAAGAAAACACGGTGGGTATTGAGAGTGTAATGGTTTGAGGCAAATTCAACATATTTCTTAAAAACTTGTTGAGTCTGCCCAAATTAAGGACACTTACACATATGCTTCCATGACTACTCACAATTTCAGATGTATCCAAACACAATTGTTGACCACAATGATTCAGTAAAGAAAGCAGCTGTTGACTCATACCAATGACACAGAAATAAGAACTCCCCAAATCACCACCAGATCCTCTCTAAATAAATATTTAAAAGGCGTGACTCTCCCTTCCCCCTACCAGTCACTGCACCCCCAGCTCTCAGTGGCTACTCAGCAATTCTGGTTACTCAGGAATACAGGCGATCACAGAGCTCACCGAGAGACTCAGTATTTCATCCTGTCACCATTTTGTTTTGCTATTACATTGCAAATATTTTAAATTTATGGCTGTCTAAAACTTTACACACTACAATTATAGTTACTTAAGGGAGACTTTCTTATTTTCTATATTTTTTTTCAGTTATATGATGGACACTGATATTTAAAGTAAGAGAACAGTAGAAAATCACCAAGGTTGTTTGACTGTTTTCACTTGAAGGTTTCTCTAGGCTGAACAGACACACCAGGTGTCTTCAGTTTCCCCTCCAGGGCACCTGCTCTGTGTCCTGGGAGTTGATCTATATGGACAATCCGTGTTGGGGCTCAGAAATCGGTACCCTCTAAATATGGTGCTTGGACATGCTGAACTGAAGAGGCAGCACCAAGGTCTCTCTGACCTTCCTCTCTCTCCCCACAAAGCACCGGATAAGTTGTTCTCTGAAGTTTCTTCAACTGTCTAAAGTTCAGAGTTCCCAAGAAGAAAACGATTACTCTGGGCCCTTCCCTGACTTTTCATCAACTGAACTCATATCACAGGAAGAAAGGCTGAAGTCTGTCAACACACCTGGACCGACTTCTGTCACACACCATTGCTCTGTGGGCCCAAAAGACTCCGTCCCAGGCCACTGTGTGTTCTCCAAGCTCACTGAATTGCCCTAAAACCATTTACTATCCCCGTAAAATCATCTACACTTCTCTACACTTCTCCATCTCCTTTTCCCTTAAGAAGGGTACATAAGCATCTGTACCTCACTGTGTGGAGAGGGACTCACCCTTGGTTTCACCCCAGTGCACATTAATACATTTGTATGCCTCTTCTCCTATTAATGTGCCTTTTGTGAGGTGATTTTCAGAGAACCTTCAGAGGGTGAAGGGGAAATTTTCCCTTGGCCCCTACAACCACATCAGCCGGCTTCCTGGCTGCTGACTTCCAGTGGGTTCTGCTCTGGGGAGGCACTGGTGGAGGTCAGGGGCTGAGGGTAGCGTATTTGTTCCCTTGGCCCCCTCTCTGCTGTCGCCCGTGGACTGGCTCCCCTTCTGCTGAAGGCCACCACTCCATCAACCACCTTCTCCAGGTTCCAGGAACTGCTCTCTCATTCTGCCCTTTCAGACCTCAGGGTGAGTTAGATCCCCGCTATTGCTATCCCTGGGTTACTGCACTGTTTTTGATTTTCCTAAACCCCACCCTTATTTTTGTAAATAGTCTTCGTATTGACTGTTTCTTAAATTACCTAATTTGAGCATGCCTTATGTTTCTTGCTGGGTCCTTGAGTTGAATGATAAACGGTATAATATCTACGGAGTTTTTCTTCTTGTTCTTCTTTTTTTTTTTCACATAATGCTTTCCTTGGTTGCCATATTCAGGGTTTGTGATATTTTGACATGACCCAAGAAAGCAAGTTTCTGTAAAGAGGGCTAGACTATGCAGAGCTGAGGCTAGCAGTTCACCATGACTTACTTGCGGCTCCAGCTCACCCCGACGTTTGTAGATGGCTTTTTCTCCAGTCAGCCCATCGATGATCTTGGCGTCATCTAGCTCCCCAGTAGCTTGATGTCTTAGCCACTGTCTTTCTTTACCTTTAGCCTACAAAAGACACA
This sequence comes from Macaca mulatta, assembly GCF_049350105.2. Classification (NCBI taxonomy): domain Eukaryota; kingdom Metazoa; phylum Chordata; class Mammalia; order Primates; family Cercopithecidae; genus Macaca; species Macaca mulatta. Next base: position 20,947,786 of record NC_133422.1, read on the forward strand.
CACACACACACACAAAGCCTTATTTTAATTAGTTCTGCAGGGTCTCTGACACACTTTGTGCATGAATAACAGGAAACACACCTGGGATCTTTTCAGTAAGTGACGGTTCTGCATGAACACAGTCGTATAAATGAACTGGTTTCTGCTCTCCTGACAAAGAAATGCCCTTTGTCTGTTTTAATTATTTCAACATATGGAACAATAAAATGAACGAAAGGTGGTATGCAAATGAGTCCCTGGAGAGATGTTCAATATCTGGAAATAAAATAATAGGGATGCATTTCTTATGGATTTCCTGTCACAGGGCTTCTCAAAAGTTTATTAGTTAAAATAATCAGCTTGACCTTGTTAACACTGTCTGCAAGCCCAGAGAAAACATGACCTTTAGAATTCTACCTTGTGGAAAAGAGTTTGTTACTCAAGTTCTCTGTGACTTAGTGTGCAAATGGAAATAGCTGAAAACAATAGTATGTGAACATTTGTACCCCACAAGTCTTTCTGGTTATCTATCTTCAGAAATCTTCTGCATTACTTTTCTACACGTTTTTCCACATAATACTTTGCTACAATAACTTACAATTATGCCAGATGATCTAATTTTACGGTAGTAAACTGATAAAGAATTATAGTATTCCAATCAAGGCATATGCTTATTACAGCCAACGACTATATTTACATTAATGAGTGGGAAGAATAGCTAAGATGTTTTTATGCATGCAAACTAAAGTAGTAGTTAAGATTATGTGTTCCAGCGTCCGCCTGGTTCTAACTGTTCTTTCACCTCTGTTCAATATCTGATCTGAGGCAAATTACTTGACCTGTCTGCATCTGTTTCTTCATCTCTAAAATGAAGATAACACTAGTCTCTACTTTAGTAAACTATTGTAAAGATTAATAAAATCTTACTTGGAATCAGCTAAGAAAGGGCCTCGTGAGCTATGGTAGCTGGTACCATTATTTATTGCTAGTGGATGAAACGCTAAAGTGGACAACGAAGTCCACTTTAAGTTAAGCATGCTTCCATCAGTGTTTCGTGGGAGGTGGCTATGTGATAGCACTGTCATTGGAAATATAAAGCCACTAAGAAAGTGACATTACACAAAGAAGCGCCACACAATATAACTCTGGGTATTATAGTATGTATTGTTTTCTTGTTCCTGAAACCCTTGCTGGACACAGGGGCAAAATTACCATTTTGGAATACCCATATATTAATGCAAACATCACCAGCATACAGATTATTAATTCTGGTGGGTGGTTAATTCTAAGAACTACCAGGCATGCCACCCTTGGGAGAATGTTCTTTCCAGATTATGTTCTTGGCAAGAATCCCATGATCTCTCAGGAAAATGGGTCACTCTGGAGCACTGCTATCATGTAAAACTTGATCGGATACCCAGTTATGGGCGGCAACAGGAAGGAATGTGCACAGTCTTCTAGAATCCCCCTTCCTACTGGTCTATCCATGAATCAGACAGACAAGCTGAACCACACAGCACAGTCCTTTTCAGACCCCTCACTTCACCAGTGATTGGAACTTAGCTCTTATCTCTTCTTTCCTAACATTTCTGTTCTCTGGTGTGGATAATCCTCAGGCTTCCCAGATAATTCATCCTGGGAAATGCTATTGCGGATGACCATCTGTGTACCTTCAGTCTTTACATTCGACAACTCTTGGAGGTACCAAGCTGCAGAGCACTGGGTTCTAATGGCTTTCATAGATGAGGACAGACTCTCACAGACTAGTCTAGAGTGGGAAAACCAGCACTGAAGAAAGTAAAACAGAACATGGTGGCAGTGGTTAGCAGCCATTAAAGTGGCATGGAACTTGGATTCTTGAGCCAGGTTTAAAAGAAATGCAGGATTAGAACTGGAATGACATTGTATAACATGTTACTTATTGGCTGGGCCACTGTCATCATGAAGCATTGATTTTCCAAGTTTTCATAAATACATTGACAAGGCAATGACCCCAAGGACTCCCTACCCAATCCCATTAGCTGCTACATGGTTTTATTAACCAGTGATGCTTTTACCATGTAAAGAGCCACTGCAATGGCTACAGATTGTCATTTTTGTAATTTTTGTTTTTTTGAGACAAGGTCTGTCTCTGACGCCCAGGCTGTAGTACAGTGGCATGATCATAGCTCACTGCACCCTTGAACTCCTGGGCTCTAGTGATCTTACCTCCTAAGTAGCTGAGACTACAGGCATGTACAACCACAGCTGGTTACTTTTTTGTTTTTAAATTTTTGTGGAGTTGGGGATCTTGCTATATTGCCCAGGTTGGTCTCAAACTCCTGGCTTCAGGTGATCCTCCCACCTCAGCCTCCCAAAGTGCAGGCACTATGCGTGTGAGCTATTTTTGTGATTTCTAATGCAGGTCACAACTGTAGCAAAAATAAATTTAAACCCCACCATCTTACCTTAGAGAAAATAAAAAATGCTAAAATTCTAACTAATAACTCTACTGTCCTCTTTATTTTGGTGTTTCTAAAACCAGAATATACCTTAGAGTTGATGGCAAAAAAAACTTGTCAAGATGACTGGTAGAGGGACTAATTGTGACCTGGTTGCTGTAGCTGGAGGACACACAAGTGATGTTGGCGGAGCATAGCAGGCATCAGCTCACGGAATTATTTCCATTGATAGCTCAGGTTTGTTTTTATCTTCAGTTAAAATTCCTAATTATTATTTTAAACAATTAAAAAACATTACTCTATATAGAACATTAGAATAATGAACAAAGAAATGGAGCACTGGATGCAAACACACTATAAGTGAAGCAAGATTATTTGCTCCAGAAACGACTACACTTCCAATAAGATTTACAAAAGCAAGATTCCCCCGGGGGAGGAATTTGGGTTTAAATTTGTTGGGAAGACAAATTCCTAGAGGACTGCATGTCCCAGGCCATGCAATTAAAGAGGGAGAAACTGCTAAATTTCATGAAATAGATCACAGAATGCTTAAAACTAGAAGAACTGGGAAGACTGATTCAAGTACCACGAAGGACTATTAGGCCCTGTCAAAAAATTCAAGGAAAGCTGTTAAATTTTTTGTGATACGTAATGCAATTAAGCAAAACATGTAACTCTCAGTTTACAGTCACCATCATGCAAGAATCCAGGGCTTTTAGGTCTTAATTTTCTTGTGCTGATATTGTTTCTTTTCCCATAATGATTATAGCTTGAAGACTGTTTCCATTACATATGCCAATAAAAGAAAAGGACTTGGTAAAATTTGCAGTGAGAGTGAGGGAGAGGAATACACCTTTTCCAATAAATCTGCTACCTTTTCCTTCCTTTCTGGGGGTTAACTTTTCAAGTTTAAGTACTTGTAATAAAGTGTACAAATCTTAAGAATGTACCTTTACAAAGTAAACACACAATCTTAATCATCCACACCGCCTAAGCCTTGCAGTGCCCGGTTCTGGATGCTACCTTCTCCCTGCCAAAGGTAACCCCTATACTGACCTCTATTACTATGAATTAAGTTTGCCTGCTTCTGGACTTTATAAATATGAAATCATACAATATATACTCTTTTGTTTCTGGTTTGTGTGGCTCGACATTATCTCTGTGAGTTACCCATGCTGTGTGTAGCAGGACTCGATTCTCTTTTGTGCTGCAATGGTATTCCATTGTATGACTTTGTCACAATTTACCCATTCTACAATTCTGTTGATTTCAGTTTGGGGCTATTATGAATAATGCCACCATAACTGAACATGTCTTTTGGAGCAGGTATGTGCATATTTCACTGTGTGGAAAGGCTGGGTCACAGAGTATGGATATGTTCAGCTTTAGTGTATACTGATAAACAGTTTTCCAAAGTGTTTTTCCCAATTTACATTCTTGTGAGCAGAGTATAAGGGTTTCCATTTGCTTCTGTCCTCACCAACACTTTATATTGACAGCTTAAAAAATTTTTTTTAGCCATTCTTTGGGTGTATAGTATACTCCTTCATTTTTATTTTTATTTGCAGATAAATGAATTACTTTTGGTACTGCTTGTCATTGATATTTTTAGGAACATGAACTAGTAGTTTTGGTCTTTGAGAAGTAAACATATGTATCAGCCTTTTGAGTCAAAACTATTAGGCACAAAGGCATTTTTATAATAGTAGCACTGTTCATTAGTTTTCAAGTATGTAACTTGCAGATAAATATGGGTAGAAATTTGATTTTCTATCCTCTAGCCAGTCCACAATACTTGGAAACTTAAAACAGGAAGAGGCCTGTCAGAATGAATGCTCTTGGGGGCAGTGGGCTGGAGGGGGAGCTCTTTAGAAAGCTACTGAAGGCTGAATAAAAATATTTACTGTTTTGGACTGTGTATACAAAGGCTTCTGTATTTTATGAGACTTAGTGAAATATTTCTTGAAATAGTAAGTTCCTACTGCATTTAAATATATACTTTTGTTTATAATAAAAGGCCAAACATGTTGTTACGTATTCCTATTGCATGAAGTAAAGTATCCCTGTAAATACGTCCATCTGTTTTGTATTATACATAAATTCACACTAATGAGAGTTCATTATATATAAAGTGAGGGTGCATTAGTAAAGTCTATGTTATAGATACTCTGAAAAAGAAATAGAATTTTATTACTTCCACATAAAGAATACTTAAACTCACTGAAATACTCAGAGAATGATGTATTCTGGTTAATTTATTTTCCGGGAAATACTTGGTTAACCAGAAAGTACGTACACACACACACACACACACACACACACACACACACACCTGTAGCACTAAAGACAGAATAAATAAACTTGACAAAAACCAATCATCTTGTGGTTTGTGACACTTTGGCTAATGATTTCAGCACTGAAATCATTCTGATTAATCTTATGTCTTTACTTATTTGGGTTATGATTAATCAAGACTTTTTTTTTTTAACCTACAAACTCCATAATCAAGCCAATTTTATATTAGTCTTTCCAAATTTGTTTAATGAAGAGAACAGAAAGACTTAAGTAGCAATTCTTATAGAGAGTGTATACATTCTACAGAATAAAGCCTACAAAAGATCATCAAGAAATATTTGTTGGGTGAATGAATAACTGTAAATGATGTTAGAGGATATCTGTGAACAGCGATTCTCTTATTAAACATTAGCTCTCATTATTTTAACATCTCTTCATGCTCAACCAACATATATTTTTATGCTACAAATGTGTATGACTCAAACAAATAATTACTGGATTAAGGAAAACTTTTATATTGAATTTATAAGATAATAAACTATTAATCAGTGGAAACAACACAAAATTTTGTTTTGTGGTTCTCAACATACTGGCATAGCTATTAAAAATATTTTACTAAATATCTGCGTAGGTTCCTAGGTGCTCTAAATAGTGAAAGAAAAGAGAAGATATGTACCTTATTCCAAGGGATTCCCGTTTCTTGAAGTAATATCTCATTGCAAGGGAAAATGGTGAATCATCTATGGTGATTCTCATTAGAAGAGTTTATATTCTTGGATGCTGATGTGGAACTAAATCATTATGTTGAGTGACGCTATACTGTCTATAGTCACTTTTCATGAACTAAAATTATTTCAGGTCTTTCCTTCAAGAATTAAATATTTTATAATTCAAAGGAGCTGGGAAGTGCACATCTCGGTGTGCAAACATAACAGAACCTTATACTTAACAAGTTTAAAACTCAACCCTGGATTCCACCCTAGAAAACCTGTTCTCTCTAAGTCCTCCCCTATCTCAGTGAAGGGCAAGAGGCAACCCCACTCTTCCAGTTGTTCAGGCCCCACACTGAGGAGTCATCTTTGACTCCCTTTTACCCACAACCAATCCGTGGGCAAATCCTCTCAACTCCTGGCAGTATCTGACTATCTCTTACCATCTCCATGCCTAGCCTTAGTCCTGTCCTCATTTTCTCTCCTCTAGACCACTGCAGCAGCCTCCTAACTGGTCTCCTTCCTTCAGCTTGAAAAAGTTTTCCAAAGTGATTTTTCCTGCGCAGTTCCCTCTTCACACAGCAATCAGAGGAATTTTTATAAAATATGTTGTCATTTGTAAGAACTATATTAGAAAGAACCAGCATGGTTAATTTTAAGTCTTTAAAAAGCATGATGGAACTTTATATTTCTCTAATGATTTTCAGGAATGAGGGTATTTGCCTCTCCCATATGCAACATAAATTGTTATACTTTTACTCTCTTCTATTCCTCCTCTGTGCCAATTTAACTGACCAAAACCGACAGAATTAACCAAAAATCTTCTTGATTTTTGTTTAATTTTAAAAATAATGTGAGAATTTAGGCCTCGTTTATTATTAAATTCACAATTTTTAATATGGTATACCTTTAAAAAGAATGATTCTTGGTATTTGAGTTTTTAAAAAATAGATTTACCACAATTATTTAGACCTGATTTTGTGCTGAACTGCTTCTAACGCTCATTACTGGTCCTTTTATATCACAAGGCTCCCATTCTTAAGGAATTTTTATTCCTCTCTTAATTGACTATTTATACAAATATATATATTTATTTCAAAGTTATTTTTTAAAAGGTTACTTAAGAGACATTTTAAGCCTCTGAATATCTGCAACTATCTGTCACTTTGTACTTCGGCTGTGCATAGCATTCTTGGGTCACAGGAACTGTCTCTTCAAAATCCTGCAGACTTTGTTCCTCTATCCCATGGCATTCAAGGTTTTAGGGACAACTAATGTAAGATTAATTTTTCTTTCTCTAACAATAGCTTGTTTTTTGTCTGCTTCTCTGCTTTTAGGATACTTTCTTTATTTTTGAAATGTTAAAATTCCATGAAGCTGTGTTGAGGGGCTTCTCTCTTTGGTTAATTCTGCATGGTACTTTGCAAAGTCCTTTTGATTCACAGACTTAGGCCTTTCTTCAGGTCAGTGCAGTTTTGTTACTACTTTGGTTACTGTTTATGAATATTTTTCAGTGGCCTCTTCTATGGGGATATCATTTGTTCATTCAGCATATGTTTACTAAGCACTTACCATGTTTCATGTACTGTTCTGTTTGTTGGGATGACTCAGGGCTCTATATGTCAGCTTTCTCCTTTGTTTTTACCAAGTAGCTTTCTTATGGTTTTTACCTCTTTATTTCCTCTGGATAACTTTTCAAGTTTTTTGTTCATAGTAGTACTTAGATTTAGGACTGGATGGAGTCTGTTCTTTCTACTTTTCATGTAGATTTGAGTTTTGGCAGTGCACTTTTAGTTTTCTTATCTTTCCTTATTGCACTCAATTCCCTTATTATTTCTGCTTGCTTCTTAGCCAGATACTTTTCAATTTATATCTTATTTCACATACTTCAAATTTCTTTGAATTGTGAGAACACAAAGCAGAGGTTTTCTAAAAATTTTATGTTTTCTGAAGAATATTCTATCCCAGCAGCATCTTCTATATCTTAAATGCTTGCTATTCCACCTCAATACGCAAGCTTTTCATACATCCCATGTTATTCTATGTTTTCCGTGTCCTTATTCTCAAATGATGAGATACAAAACTGTTCAGGAACAGATTGGACAGATGCTCCTTGGCTGCATTCACTTTCCACTTAGTTTCTACTAGAATTCTCCTTGAGAGATTTTAAACTGGTTGAACTAAATCTACAATGCCAGCTCAAGAATTCAGCAGGGAAGGAATTGAAACTGCGGACAGTCCCAGCATGAGAACTTCATCACCACATCATTTCTTATTTTGTTTGGAAAAGCCATTGCAATGGGGCCAACTTTGGGCATTTGGCTCCTTTGTGATTTAGTCTTCAAGCCAAGTATAAGTTGGGGCTGGTCTGGCCTTTTTCCCAGGGCTATTCCCCTTTCAGCTTCCTGCCTGTAGCCACTGCGTGAAACCTAGACCTCCCCCCAACCATGTCTCCCTAGCGCTGCTGCTTTCAAACGCTGCTGCATGGCAGTGACAAAATGGAGGTCAAGTGATCTGCTTCTCACCAGCTCTAGGGCTCTTTCTTCTTTTCCCTGCCTTTCCAGTCAAGGGATGTTAGTGACATTCTCTTAGCTCTCATGCAGTTACTCATGAATAATGCTATTTCTCAGGAAGGTTTTCAAGTTGTCTTTGAGAGGGGTCCCATCAAACTATATTTAGCAAAAATTCTTCAAAGTTGTTTGCATGTCACTAGCCCTCTTCATTAATTTCTCCTGACATGTTGGGTTTTCAATGTGTAAAGCTTTTGATTATTTAAATAATTTTAATGGTCACCTAGCAAAGACTGGGTTAGAGATGCCCATAGCCATGCAGCCCAGAAGTCAGGACTATATTTCTAGGCTGCACCTGGATGAAGTTGTCCTCTCATGGCCACTGACACCATGTCTTGAGTGATGAGCCATTCATGATGTGCTAAGAAAGAGTAACTGGCACTTTGCTGCTCTCCTGTGACATGCAGACATTCCTTGACATGGCTGTTCTCACCGTTCCCCTCTCTTTGCTCTACACTCTTGCCTTAGTTGACATATCTTCCCTTGGCTCGGGCTGTCCCTCTATTCAGATGACCACAAAAATACATATATAAATATCCATATAAACATGAAACCCTATCTAGTCCTCACCTTGCCCCTGAACTCCAAATTCAGGTTTTGAAAACTTTAAACATCATGTTTGATATTTTTAGACAGGTGTCCCAATAGTGAGACAACATATTATAACATCCAAAGCAAACATTTGCTTTCTTCACGAGTCTGTCTTCTTCCTGTGCCCCCTATTTCTGTCCTCCAGGGCTTAAAAACCTCCCATTTCCCTTCCCCCACGTTCAGTGTCACTTGTCTTTTTCTCCTACCTCCAAACTGCTTCTTGAATTTGTCTCATTCTTTCCATTTTCATTTCAATTACCCTGGTTCAGGTTCCTATCACTTCTCACCCAAATAACTGATACTGTTTTATGATTTAATCTCCTGACTTCCACCTCTCTTGTCTCTGAAACTTTCTCCTCCATGGCTATAAAACTTCCTAGAGAAGACAGAACCAGCTCTCAGCTCATGCCTGAGACCACACAGTGTCATGCATCTGTCTGTGCTGTGCCCTCTGCTGGGGCGTTGTTTCCACCCTTCTCTGTCTGGTTAATACTTGTGTGTCCCTCAAGGCTCAGTTCATGTACCCCTACCTCCAAATCTATCCTTGAATCCATTTCTTCTGAGCTCCACCACATTCTAAGCCTCCCTCTATCTAGGTACTTACCATATTAAATGGAATGATCTCTTTAGGTGTCTGTCTTCTCTGCCCCTCAAGCCCAGAATTTTCTTAGTACAGGGATACTATCTTATCAATCTCTGTGCCCTCAGTGCCAAGCACAGTGCGTGCCACACAATCAGTGTTCAGAGCACTGTTTATCTGAACAAAAGCTTAGTTTGAAACACCACAGGGGAAAATAGGAACATAATTGTTGGTTCATGGAGATATCATGCTAGCCAAAGCAATCAGAGAAAGTTTAATTTAGTTTAGCCTGAGAATGAAATTATGATTATAGATCCGAAAAACATTGGAGAGAAGATACGATTAAAATCAAGTGGTTTTTTGTTAGAGCATGCATGCTGCAATAGGAGATTGAGATTCTGAACCAAGTATAATTGAAGTATTTATGGACTGATGAGAAGACTCGTGTGATCGATTCACAAAAGGGAAAAGGTACAATAACTCAAAGAAGCCAAGAAAAGTCACTGGTGATAGCTATCTTAATCGAGAAGAAAGACATGTACTGCAACACAGGCACATGTTAAAGCAGACATTAACATGGGTGGCAACGGCATTTCCTGCTCCTCAAATCCCACCTGGAATCAATGAGTGGGCCTGAGGCTGTGCTTTGGAAAGTCATCTCAAGTGATGATTTGCTAGTTCCTGGCCAAACTTTGTGCTGTTCACCAAGGAAACACCCATGGTTACTTGGATTACATAGCAACCTCAAAACAGCTGGAAGATATTAGTCAATCGGAGCCACACAGGACTGGCAGAAGATGGCAAAATGGAACCAATTCAAAGGTTCCTTGCTTTGTTTTCAATCTAAAGTTCCATATTCTACACAAGGCCGTGTCCATGCTTGGCCAGTAGCTATGTTTTAAACTAGCCCTATCTTCCTAAATTGAGGACTAGAAGGCCCACCGGAGAATAATTCCCCTATGGAATAAAAATAAAGATTCAATAAGGAAAACACTTGAAAAATGCTGTGTTGGCATTTGGATAATGATGCAAAATGTTTTATGAGTATATATAAGAATACACTTTTTATGGAATCGTTGAATTGGAAGAAGAGAACAGAGACCCTAACAAAAAACAATGAACTGAGCTTTGGGCCCAGACGCCTGCCTCGCTAGCCATACAGCCCAGGACAGGTTACACCCTCTTTCTAATCTTCAGGTCTCTCATTTTTAAAATGGGGGCAAAAGATGCCAAAAATGGGACCAGTATTCACAGGATTATGAGAATTGACACAACGTATGTTTCCTCATCTATCAAATGTAGAAAATTATACATACTGGTTTCTGTAGAGATTAAATAACACAATGAATGTAAAGTACCTGACTGGGTACCTGGCCTGTAATTCAGGCTGATAAATCTTAGCAAGTACAATGAAGATAACAATGAAGTGAATCCTTCTGTAGAGAGTGCTGCATACTAGGCACTGTTTATGTATATCTTCAGAGTTCTTCACTAACACACTATTATCTGTCATTCCTATTTTATAGAACCCAGGCTGTCTGGCTGCAGAGGATGACAATAACGATGGAGGTGATCTTGGTGATGATGACAATATAAAGCACCTGGTAGAATGGCTGGTGCACGGTAAATTCTCAGTACATGCTTGCTATTATTATAATGCTGGTATTGTTTGTAAAGATTTCTAAAGATGGAAGTTCTACATGTATTTTAGCTACTTATTCAAGGATTAAATTGCTTTTATCTTCTTTCCTATATCTTAAAACTCTTTCTTGGTATCAGTGAAGCCTATATTCTCATTTTAGATCTCCAGAGTGGAAGAGAATAAAAACTCCCCTGAAATAATTACTCTTGTTGAGGATATTTAGTAAGTTATTGACTCCAACCCCCTTAAGGATTTTTTTAAAATGGGTGCTACTTTGCTTTCCATGCATTTAATCTTACTTGTTGCTTTTACCTAAGACCTTCAGAGTTTTCTTTCATTCCTCTTTGAAAGCTGAAAGAAAAAGTGGACTCTGTTTTCTGATACTGGTGTCACTGTTGTGGTGATTAGTGGAAGAGTCATTCCTTGATGTTAACTCTAATTCTAATCCAGGCTTTGTTCGTGTGTGACTGTGAAAAGTCAGAGCAGTGGACCTGACTTTTCATCTTTTGGCTGATTGTATAAACATGACACCATTTATGTAAAGGGCTGATTTGAGGATTAAATGTGATAGTGCTTGTAAAAGCAACTATAGCATGGTCCCCAACAAATACCAATCAAGACATCAACTAATACCAGATGAGGAATCTGATACCTTCAATTAAAAATGTATTCTTATATCCCTTTGTAGCACTGTGAATCCTCTAAGGGCCTCTGTTTCTGCCCGCAGGGTAGGACTCAATGTTGTCTGCATGTTCTTGTGGCATCCAGGGCTATTCAGGATCTGGTGCCTACGACTCTGGCAGCCTCCTCTCTTGATACTGTCTCCCACCAAGGTGTGCTTTTCTCAGCCATACCAAATACTCTGTCCTTCTCTGAACTCACTGTGCAATCCTATACCTCTGTGCACTTGTGCATACTGCTTCCTGTGTCAGACATGCCTTGACTTCTTAAGCACATGGGAAATTCCTCAGCATCTTTCAAGAGTAAATTCAAACATTACATTCTCCATGAAGCCTTTCCTCATTTCGTGTCATAGCATTGTGTGCAAAATTCTCTACAGAACTTAGGAAATTTAGTTGACTTTGAGTTCATTCTTTGAGGGCAGAAGCTGTATCTTAGTTTTCTATCTCTAATGCCTGGTGTGCATTGAGAACTTAAGAAGTGAGTGAATCATTGAACCATACTCATTCTCCAGTCTTAGGATAGGAACCATCTCCCATTACCCTCACCTCCTCTGAATCACCCATTTTGGCCCTTAGCCAACTATTGCCTTACCCTGAAGCTCAGAGCCAACCTGGCACTGTCTTGGTGCTCTCCATGTCCAGGGCAATGAACACTCGTCAAATGAGCGACTATGTAAGACGATCCAATCATTCAACATCATGTTGTTCACATAGTTTATATAAAATCTTATGCTGTTTTATCCTAAATAACTGCATATGGATTTTTAAAAAAGCAAATGGTTTAATTTTTACATTTCTTAGATTTTGAAATTAGACATCTGGTTAATTATTATAAAGATCTTTCCTCTTGGAAATGACAGAACTTTTATTAATCTCTGGATACAGTTTAGATCTTTTGAAAAATGAGGCTTTTCCAGAGTTTTGGGTTAAAATGGTGGATTAAAAACTGCATCACAGAAGTTCTAATCCCCAATACTTGGCAAAAATAATGAAACTTCCCCCAAAAGAACAATTACAAATAAGAACCAAAAAGGGAAAGGCAATCAGCTTGAAATACTTCATGGAAAAGAAACACAAGATTCCACAGTAGAATGCAGACACAGGGTACAGCTTGGCTCCCAACCCTTCTCCCTTTGCCCTGAAATGAGGCTTTGCTTTCTCTTTAGACAAAATAATCTGATTTTGTTTGTGATTTTAAGGAACACTCAGCCCCTCCTAAATTATTTGTGTAAATTGACCGGAGCACAATTTCTAATGTGAAATCTCCAAACAATAGTCATGCTTAGGAAATACTGAAGTGTCTTAATATCTTCAGGAGCAGTAGTAGTACTAACTGGTTCCTCAGCATTGAGAGTTTTGTGAAACTGCAAAAGAGCAGGCAATGTGAGAGCAAGGGGAGAGCAGAAGGAGGAGGAGCCGGGGACACAGAGAATACATACCCTGGATGATCAAAAAGAAAGCCATGGGATAGTCCAGTTTTATGCAGACATTTTCACACCGATACATTTTTTTGGATTGGCTAATTAGGGTTCAGATAATTTTCTCCAAGACTTTAGGAATGTGTCCAGGTTTGGACCCAGGTTATTTTCTTGGTCCATAAGTAGAAGATTACCTGTAAATTATCCAGGATGATTCGGAGGGAGTGCACCTGTCGCCGAACAGCACCTGAAAACCTTTCATAGGTTGCAGCATCGTATTCACTCATTTGGATCTCCTTTAGCCTGAAACCAGAGGAGTATAAAAAGTTAACAGCTTAAATCACATAAATGTGGGTTTTTACTTTCATTCACCTCCTGCTAGAACTTTAGCAAACTTCTTGGAAACTCAGATTCATGTTAATGAGAAAAGGCAAGAAGCGATGTCTCCAGCTATGCTTCCATATTCAAAGAAGGTAACATCCAGTAGTGTGCTAGTAAATGGTTAACAAACTAGGACAAGAAAAAAGTCCTAGATCTGTAGTGTTTGCTGATTTCCATGATGTAAATATTGCCACCATGATCAGTTACAAGCTATGAACAGTGAGTTAGAAAAAAATGTGCACCATTGGCTCTCATGAGCCAGTATGAATTGGCTTTGTGGTACACCATTGCTATATCCCAAAGCCATACTATGATGTTTGCAGCCGATCAGTTCATGTGGCAGATTCCTAAGAGGGTTCCCATGGGTTGCTTTTTAAGATTGAGATCATGTATTTGGTTGACCAAGGTAACAGTTCAAGCCTAAAGAACGTAAGTGAATGTGCTGCTCTGTACTCCTATGTGAGAGTTTTCTAAAATCGCTGACAGTGTAATCTAGACAGGACAATTGCATTTTAATATTACTGTGGCTTTGAAATTCTGTCTTCCCAGTATGCTGCTCCTTTTTATCAGTTTTTATCATTTGCTTCACTGAAGCCCCACCAGCACACTGGAAGCTCCCCATACACATTACATGCCCTGCAAGTGCTTCTCTCCCACTGGGAGTATCCTTCCCCTGACTTTGCCTACTAACTCCCACTTACTCTTCAAGACTCAAGTCAATGATTGCCTCCTCCAGGAAGCCTGCTCTGACCCCCAGGTCTCTCTTCTGTGCTCTTATCTCACTTCATTCTTCCCTCAGAGAATTTGCTCTCCATGCAGTAATTATCTGCCTTCTGTCTCCCCAGCTAGGCTCTATGCTCCTTTAGATAAGGGCTGAGTCTTTCTCATCTTTATCTTTACAGTGCCTAGCATGGAACTAACATATAATGGGTGCTCAGAATAAATAGAAATGAATGACTGAAATAAAAATACAACTCAGCATTACTTAAAATGCAGCATCTTAAACAGTCAGTAGAAAGTTCATTCAAAGAGTGACCTCTCCGGTTTTACAGTGCTGTATCCACAACACACTAACTTAATCACACATTTCTATAAATTTCTATTAATATAAAAGGTACTGATACTAGGACAAAGAACAATAAGTGCAAATCTCAAAAGCCCAAGCATAACATAATGTTCTAAACTGGTGTGTGTATATGCATGCAATGTTGGAGATATGAATCCTAGGTGTACAGCAGAAACTCTTATCTAACGTGTATTTTTTATCACCTTTAGCTAAAACAGAAACCTCAAATACTGAATGAGAATAAATGTTCTCTATTCTTCCCTCTCAGGTTGGGAAAAATCCATTCACGATGGGGGAGAGCTCTAGAAGCTTATTACAATTACATAATGCTAGGCCTAGACTACCATGGGGTAGATTGGCATTCCTGCCCTATCACCCCACTGGATAATACCAACTTAGGTTTCAAGATCTAGCTCAAAGGCTATATCCTTTTTGAAGTCTTGCTTGAGCCCTTGCATAAAGCTGGCCATTCCCTTTTCATGTGCCCTATACAGACATCTACCATGAAACTCGCATACTTTATTGCTTTAATAGATAGGCCTGTTGCCCTCTCTTATGGTGTTTTCAAATTTTTCTTTCCATAGTAGGAAATGTTTTACATTGAGATCTTGTATACACAAATGCATGTATGTATATAGGATAACTGAAACAAAAATTTAATGACAAATAATTTTATTACATAGGATGTACTCTGATGTTTTCTATTCTATTCCTCAGGGAGAAGGACCATGTTTTATTTTTTCATTGAACTTCCAGTACCTACCACAATACCTGGCACACAGTGGCACTCAATAAGTGCTGCTGGATGGCTCTTTGAAAATACTGACTATTACAAGGTAAATACAGACGAGGCCACTATAATATCTGAATGGTTGTATCTTGAGGTGACATACCAGGGTGCCTTTCTAAATCTAATTAACTCTCAGTCCTGAAGAATAAAAAGAAATATGTGTATAGGACTTGACCTCCTGACAATACCTCTTGTATTTAGTTTCTGGAAGTCTCTGAAATCTCTCTATGACTTTTTATTAGATTAATTTATGTCTCAAGTATCAAAGCTGACAGAAGCTGGGCACAATGAACAATGCAGGACACGCCACCTACCCCTTCGTACCTAAACTGGTGTGTGTGTGTATGTCAATATGCTTCTTCTCAAAGAAGGGAGATTAGCACTGATTAGAAACAAATGTAGACACAGCTGTCCTTGGGGTGGGGAGGGGATGGAGGAGAGAGAGAAAAAAAAAATATATATATACATATATAGCATAGTACCTAACATATAATGGATGCTCAAAATGAACTGAATGGCTGAAATAAAAATACAACTCAGGATTATTTAAAATGCAGCAACTTAACCTAACTGTAAGTAGAAAGTTCATTTGCTGGGTGACCTCTCTTGGGTTTTACAGTGCTGTATCCATAATGCGCTAATTTAATCACATATTTCTATAAATATAAAAGGTACTGATATTAGGACAGGGAATAATGAACATATATCTCAAAAGCCTAACCACAACACAATCTTCTGAACTACTGTGTGTGTGTGGGTGCGCTCACATGCAATGTTGGAGGTATGGGTTGTAGGTGTATACGTAAATACAAACACATATACACACATAAAAACACATATGTACATACACACATACATATCAAGGAAGGAGCTAGCCATTTGGTAAGCCACCTCGAGCAGACTGGTCTTTGCAGAGTGATCAGAATTAGCTCCAGTTATAGGGCTACCACTGGTGCGATCATGTTGCACCCAAAACGCACCACATGCTGTTTTAATTATGAAGAAATCTGGAAACCATATTCCAGATTGTGTTGGTTTTCAGAAAGATCACCTACAAGGCAATCAAAGCTGATAAAATTTGAAAGATGATGACTGAAGCAGGGGATGTAGAAAGAAAAGAGAAATTTTAGCCTCTGGATCAAATGAGGTACCCATTGCTAATACTCTCAAGCCCACAAAACTAGCTGGAAATATATCTTTCTGCTTCTTTAACCCTGATCAAAACTGCAGGGCACAGCTGCTTCACATCCTAGTAATCTATGTGGACTAACTGCATTTTGTTGGCACAGTATATTTTTAAAGGGTATATTTATTGTTACGTAAGAGTCTGGGAATTTTAGTTCTCATTTTACTTTTTCTTATAGGTCAGACTTAAATACTATAATTTTGAATCAATTATAAGGAAAACAAACATAAGCTTAGATCCACTGTGTGAGGCTGATTAATTTTGCAAATGGTAGTAGATGCAATCGCCACAGCTGGTGCCCACCCTAAACGCTTTTTCTAAGTGTGTACATGTACCTCACTGTCTATTTCATTTGCTTTTCACTGGTATAATGTTTCTGTTCTATTTTATTCACGTTTTATGCTTGTCTTTCTTTGTTAGTCTGCTTGAGTTAATATATTCTTGATACGTAGGGGCTGGTATCTAGCTTAAAACCAGATACACATAGATGCTATCAAAATGCTGTGTTGATGATGTCAGGAACTCACTTAGCAGCATTAGGCTCTCCAAGGCACTAGCACAAACTTTCTGGCTCATAGCTAGGACTGCCTAGTTTCAGTCAGTCTCTGAATTAAGTACTAAAGGATGACTCCCTAACTTGTATGCATGTGTGTATCATTCATTCCACAAATACATATGAAGGTTTGCTACATACCAGGTTCTGGGTGTAGGTCCTGGGGTTACACTAGAGCACAAAACAGACGGATGTCTGCCCCCCAGAAACTTACAGTCAGTGGAGAGATAATCAACTATTCACAAATCACATAATGGGAAACAGTGCTAAGAGTTATGGAGAAAAGGTACAGGATGCCATAAAAGGATCAATGGTGGGAACTGACCTCATTCTGCATATGCGTAAGTGGCAAAATTGTTTTAAAACTTATTATTTGATGATAGTGAAGAATTATTACTTTTTAAAGACTTAATAATAGTATTGTGAGTTTGTATTTTTTTTTGTTTTTATATTATGGAGATACACTTGGAAATATTTACAATGAAATGATAGAAGTCTTGGATTAGCTTCAAAACAAGCCGGCAGAGAAGACTAGGAGTGGAGCCAGATTTTTCTTCTTGAAGTTGGGGGGTTGGGTCCATAGCATTCATTATACGTTCTTCTCAACTTGTATGTTTGAAAAGTTCCTCATAAAAAGTTGAAAAATTTTCAGCAGCATTAAATGAAATACTCACCAAATGGGATGAAAGTTCCATTTCTACATGAAAATAGAAAGCAACATCTTTCTCTTGGTGTTTTGCTGTGCCCCATCTTTCTCAGGATCTCCATGTGTTTCTATTTCTTTCTCTCGTTTCTCACACCCTTGCCCAGCTCCTCTGTCTTTCAACCACCTTATGGTATTCTCTTTTACTTCAACTGCGACTCTTCTCTGCAGCATTTACTAGATGTGTATATTTTCCTCATCCCTTCCCCGTGTCCTCTCTTTCCTCTCTTACACCCGTTAAATTCATTTGCGTTATGGCACAGATGCCCCTTGACTTCTTCCCCTGTAGGGCAATTGTCCTTAACAGAACCACACTCCTTACTCCTATTACGGCAACAGGAGAAGAAGGTACAAGCACTGTTACCTTTCTGCCTCCCTATGAACTATGTGTGTGCCAGAACACTCTATCTACCTGTCCACTTGGGCAAAAATTTGGACTGAATAATTACTTGGCAGGTTTTAAGGGTGGCAACCATAGGAACTCATTAATTGGGGAGGGGAGAATGATACATGTCCAACTGTTTAGTTCTTTTCCTAAATGCGTACTTTATAATTCGTAAGAAATGTAGAGAACTTTCTTTCTAACAAGACCGTTCACTACACTATTCTCTACCTTTTTTTTGAGACGTTTAAACACTTTCATTCCTAACATAGTTACTTGTTCTCATAACCTCCCTGGGAGAAAGGGAGAGTGAATTTTATTTCCAGAAGAGCAAATTCAGGCACAAAGAGGACAGATAAACTGTCAACAGTCACCAGGGAAGCCAGCAGAAGGGCTGAGAGCAACACTCTTGCCTCTAGCATCGAGTGTGTTATTTACCTGCTGAACCCTGAACCCGCGAGGGTCTGAACTGGCAGGCTTTCCTGAGGGTGTGGCGGCAGGGCCTGCATTCTTGTCTCTATTGTCCTGTACTGTTTACTTGCAGGATGTGGAAGCACAGCATGTAATGTAATACCAGATGTTCTACGTGGGAGGAATTTCATAACTCATACACTTTAGCATGCTTTTTTCTAACTGCGCCCAGCTCCTCTCATGCAGCACAGAAATGTAAATCTGCTTCCCAAACTATTACCAGGTCCTGGAATCTGAAAGGAAATATTGATGGTTCTTTGGTATTTTTCACTTTTAGCTGAAGCACACATGTGGATGTCTAGGGTAACATCATGTGGATTCTTCTTATTTTTTAAATGGCTCCAATTGTAGTGGCCCAGAACAGCTGGGGAATGTCCAAGGGCCACAGGGTCATTGGCCTATATTAAGGTCTCTACTCACTGATGAGGCCTCCCCATCCAAACTCACTGTCCCCCCTCCCGAGCTGGTACCCATTATCCTGCGTGGGCAAGCTGCCTCTCTCTGCCACAGACACTATGCTCATCCTGCCCTGGTGCCTCTGCTCATTTCGTTTTCCCTTTCTGGAATATTCTGGCTCTTCTCTTCCCATCTCTAAATCCTAGCTGAGCTCTGGCCGCACCTCACAGCAGCCCACTAAACTTGCCTTTCTTTGTACTGCTGGAGGGGACAACCTCTGCACCCTATGACTTTAGCACTTAACTCTGTGTGTGTGTGTGTGTGTGTGTGTGTGTGTGTGTGTGTGTGTGTTCCCTTGTCCTGTCTCCGTACTAATCTGCAAGATTTCTGAGGGCAGGAAGGGACCATCGTGTAGACTTACCTGAATTCCCTATGTTGCCTAGGAACAGATAGACATGGATGGGGTGATTTGAGCTTTAGATTTTAAGGAGCCTGAGTAGAAAGAACAGGGGATTTTGTTTATTTGGCTGTTTCAGTTAGGGATGGGGATATCTGTGGATTTCAGTTTGAGGTCCGAGTTGCAGCATGAGGTGGAAACGCACACAAATCTAGGTTTCCCCACAGTCCACCGTGACATTTCACCATAACAGTAGTGCTGCTCTAAACGCGATGGGAACACTGACCTCTGCTGGAATGCTCTCTGGCCCATCTCTCTAGCAGCTCTCTTGACCTCCTCAGGAACTGCATCTTTCTCAGCCTGAGAGACCTGGTACACCGTATGGCCTGCATCCAGCCGGTAAGGGCCTCCTTTGCCACCCAGGCCTGCCGTATCTCTTCCCCCTGGAAGGAAAATATGGAAATTCGGATGATAAATCTGAACTTGACCATAGAACAAAAGTTGGGTCATGGCTTTAGGACAGGCTTGTGGAGGATATTAACTGTACTTAACTAGTAATTAAACAGTCAAATTACCTTCTTCTGGAAAAAGATGTATTCTCTTGTTTAGGATGTTTTTCCTTTTTCCCATCTGTTCAAATACTACCTATATATCAAAGCTTACTCCAACTTCTATGACACCTTAGCTAATGCTGCTACCTCACAGGGATTCATACTCTTGTGTACTATTTCATATTTATTTTTCTCACTAACTATATGATAGATGAGATATTTTATTTATTTTTGTACTACCGCACCTATAAGAGTGGTTTGAATATCAATAGATACTTAGTATATATTTGCTAATTAAATGAACAACTGTTCCCTTCCCTCAGGTATTACCTTAGTTTTCCTTAAAATACCTGGACAGTCAGGCTATAAATACTGTTTTTTTCTGCTTTGCAAGTTATAAAAATAATGCACAGAGAGGCTAAATATTCATGACCTGATACCACTGGCTTAGCCAAGATTAGAAGCCAATTATTACACCCACTTTGACTTTTGGTTTGAACAGTATATAACGTAAACACCACCAGCTTTAGAACAGTCTTTCAATAGACACTCAAGTTCACATGATACATATTACATATACATATTACATTTTATAACATAACATTGTATGAACTGTTCATGTTGTAAATGCCTGTAAGGCCAGGTAGGTCATATGATAAAAAGTTGTGGGGACATTGACTAACTTAGAGAGGATTTACCTTGTCTAAATACATCCAAATTGAAATTATTTTAAAACACTACATGGACCAGAGGAAAAAAATACATCTGTTGGCTAGATTTGGCCTTTGGGCTATAAGCTTGTTACCCCTATTTAGGGGTAGATTAGAATACTAGTAACTCGTTTCTTTTGTTTATTCACATGTAACTTGAGAACTTAGAAGAGAATCCAATATTGAGGGGCAGTATAGTACAGTATGGTATATTATAATATGCTGCTATTGTATGTTATGATATAGTTAAACCAGACTGCTTGGGTTTGAATCCTGGTTCCAACCCACCAGCCATTTATCTTTGGGGAATTACTTAAATTCTCTGTGTCTCAGGCTCCTCTCTATAAAGTGGGGATACTAATATTTCCTTCATGGGATTGTCATGAAGCTAAAATGCTTACAGCAGTATCTGGCACATAATAAAAGGTATATAACAGACTGCTTTTACTATTATAAAACAAAGCCTAGTTATGCAGAATTAGGCAATTTCTAGTTTCATAAAGTGGAAAATTTGAAGGCTTTTAGACTTTGGGTAAATTATGTTACATTTTTCTTTCACTATCACCACCCCCACCCCCACCCCCACCTCACCACTGAGCTTTAACTGGTCTAATAAAACTAAAACCAAGAACTCAATATGAACTGCTCCCCTTTTGAAAGTCCAGTTAGGTCATTTCTTTTTGGGAAATACTATGAGAACTACCTATTAATTACACTACTCTAATCTTTTGATTGGAACATATTTCACTTTTATTTAGAAATGGGTGGTGGAAAATTCCTTCTGGGATGTGTGTGACTCCCATTTCTTCTCATGGCCAGCCAATAGGCGGAGGGGTGCAGTAACTGGACAGTGACAATGAGCTATAGGAGGAAAAGGTGTTTCTGGGATCTAACTCCTTTCCTACAGCAGGGTATCCTGAGTATGGGTGGATCATGAATTTGAGCTGAAAGTTTCCTAGGTGCTGAGATGTTATCATTCTGGTGAAAGGGAGAAAGTGGTGGAAACATCAGAAGCTGGTGTGAGTGACTGGCCACATGAGTCACAGGGCCCCGGGGAAAGTTGCACTGGGGTGGAGCAGGTGGTGCTCTTCATGATCTCCACTTCCCAGAGCCTTTAATTTGTACTATTTCAATGAAAATGCTTCCCAGAGGTTCTAAGACTGCAGGGCATAGTCTTAAAGCTAAGCTGGACATTCCAAACCCGTTCAGAAGATAATGGGGAGGGTGGGCAAGGGAGGAGCATTGATGAAGAAAGGGGAATCAGATGACTTGTTGGGCCAGAGCTCACTTCAAAGAAAAGAATTCTGAGGGAAAAGAATGGCAGAGAGAAAAAGAGAAATTGAAGCCAAGGAGCCTTGATCAATTGAAAACTAAAAGCCAGGTGAAACAAATGTAGCCTCAATCTGGACAGACACGTGAGCTAGTAAATTCAGGTTTGGTAACAAATAGGAACTTCTCCCCCAGAGTAGTCCACTGCTGGGAAACCACATCTGGCTGGCTCGTTCCACAATGCATTCCATATGGATTAAATCTTGTTGGCTTGACACTAACTTCCAGATCAAAGGACATTTCTAAAAATAGCCTTACTTTAAAGCTGATGCTTGATGAATAAACAGAGTAGACAAGAAGTCCACAGGCCTATTTGATAGCACATTGTCTCAGCAGAGAAACCCATTTCCTCCCGAGTCTGTCAAGGCCAAGAGGCACAGACCATCCCAAGGAAGGTGAAGTACAGAGCTCCTGCCAGCACTCCTCACGGTGAGATAAGCTCAGACAGTGCGCACACAGTCTGGCCCTATTCCTGTGGCCTCGCAGATGTGTCTGCTCCAGCTGCCGCAGAGGAAAAAGGAAGACGGCAGTCCTGGGAACAATGCCCTAGTTGGGCAGCCAAGAGGAAGGAGTCGGCCATCGGTTTAGACTGCAACCAGCCTTATCTCGAAATCTTGCACCCTCAACATACTTTTAAGATGTGGAAGACAAGGACCATTTCTTTTCAAAGTCAGTTGCTCAAGAAAGAATTTACTGTGGATTTCTGGCATGATCCCAAGGTCATGGAATTTGAAAGAAGGGATTAACACTTTAGTGAAAATATTCTTTATGCCAGGCATCGTGCTCGGTGCTTAACAATTGTAATCTCATTTAATCCTCACCACAACTTAAGGTGGTTCACACTATCCCCCTTTGACTGATGAAGCAGCTCCAGGAGGGTCAGAATGTTCTTAGATCACAGGGTGGCAGAGCCTGTGGGACTCCAAATGCCAGGCTCTTCGCATGCCTTGATGTCATGCTGGGGTAGAGGGCAAGACGACAATCCAAGTGAGTAATGAGGGAGGCTGAGAAGGAAAGCCGGTCTCTGAGTCTTCTCAGGGGCGCTGTGCTGGCCTAATGGGCTTGGGAAACCTCGGGAAGGCTGACTCAGGAAAATGCTTGTGCCACCAACCTGTTCCGCCAGCCCAAGTGTTGCCGCCCACATGAGGCATGTTGTCTGGGTCCTCCTTCCCGTGTTTGGGGGAGCTTACATCTTCACCACTGTCTCTGTTGATTGTTATCTAAAAATGAAGAATGGAGACATGTTTACTATCCTGTGACAAACATCAGGAACTGCATGACAGAAAAAAAAATTTTTTTCTCCTAAGTCCTTAAGTTATCACATAACCTCAGGCCAATGGACTTGATAAATGCTGTGAGTATTTGGCAAAAATTCCATCAGATGGATTCCAACATCCATCTAGTTGGGAAGGAGAACTAATTTTTTAAAAAACTCAAAGAAAAGTAAAGGAGCTGGACTGCATTATAGCTACAGAATGTTTCTGGTGCAAACCAAGCTGTGAGCATTTACCAGGCCATGAGACTTAGCAGATGCAGGGAAAATGGATCTCACTGGAGAGGGGTATTTTGCCAGTGGTTTAAAAGGATCACCACCTAGCTGATCCAGCTGAGTCATTATATACACATTTACCCATTCTATTTTCAAAGAAATCCCATTACTCTGAGAAATGCCATTTTACATAAAATATATGGAAAAGAAAAACAAAAAGTTATGTATGTATGCCTTAGTGATAGATTTATGTTATATACTAAAAACTGCTTATTTATTTTTTGGACCCACTTCAATTTTTATTATGGTATTTTGTAGCTTTCCTAATTCATCTTTATTGTAAAACTAGATTTATGATTCCTGCAATTCAAACAGAATAAGTAGTACTTTAGCCTTCTGTGAGAGCCTGAAGTTCATTGCTTCCTCTTTCATTCAGTACAATGTCACCAAAAGGAGTGATAATCACACAGAAATTTCAATCCTAGTAGTCAGTTCAGTAGATACTACTCCACAATAAAAAGAAAACAAAGCATTCACATTTTATGCACACTATGAGCCTGCTCTCAGATGTAATGATTTCCTAGAAGACAAGATCAAATTCTCATTCATTTGTTCAAATAAGACCCACAGAAAATGTACTGATGGGACATTCTGTGAGGTACCATGGGGCCTACGCCATGGAGGATTGGTTCCTGCCCTCAAACTGCTTACAGTGGAACAACAGAGCTTACAAATAAATGGGCCTGAAGTGGGTCTTTAGAGTTAACCATTCCATGTTGGTACCTGGGTTTTTCATTCTTCATGTTGGGATTAATGCAGTTAGGTAGGTAATTTGAGGTCTTTGCAAATAAAATGGCCATTAAGAATAAAATCAACATAACTTCTATTGTCTTATGTCCAAGTTGGTTCATTTCAAGTGTTATGACATCGTAGGGATTTTAATTAGCTGGGCTTTTCTGCAAATAGCTTTGGCAGCACCAACAAAATTTTTGCCAAAACTTCAGCATACTCCAAGAAAATTTAGCAGGCAGACATGACAATTGATATAAATTCCACACACATAATCATGCTCTAAAAATGGGTGAAAATAATTTTTCCTCCTGTTTTCTTAAACAAGCAAGATAGCTAGAAACATTTAGAGAAAAACTCCCAGCCTAGAGTGCAGTGGTGGGATCTTGGCTCACTGCAACCTCCGCCTCCCAGGTTCAAGCAATTCTCCAGCCTCAGCCTCCCAAGTAGCTGGGATTACAGGCACCTGCCACCATGCCCAGCTAATTTTTTTTTATTTTTAGTAGAAACGGGGTTTCACCATGTGGGCCAGGCTGGTCTTGAACTCCTGACCTCAAGTGATCCACCCGCCTCGGCCTCCCAAAGTGCTGGGATTACAGGCAGGAGCCACTGTGCCTAGATACATTTTTTTTTTTTTTAATATAAGAAGAAGATACTTTATTTTTAAACACAAAGACACAATTTATTTTTTATTTCTTTTTTTTTTTATATTTTAAGTTCTAGGGTACATGTGCACAATGTGCAGGTTTGTTACATATAGTATACATATGCCATGCTGCTTTGCTGCACTCATTAATTCGTCATTTATGTTAGGTATTTATCCTAATGCTATCCCTCCCCAAGCCCCCACCCCACGACAGGCCCCAGTGTGTGATGTTCCCCACCCTGTGTCCTAGTGTTCTCACTGTTCAATTCCCACCTGTGAGTGAGAACATGTGGTGTTTGGTTTTCTATCCTTGCGATAGTTTGCTCAGAATGATGGTTTCTAGCTTCATCCATGTCCCTGCAAAGGACATGAACTCATCCTTTAAGGCTGCATAGTATTCCATGGTGTATATGTGCCACATTTTCTTTATCCAGTCTATTATTGATGGACATTTGGGTTGGTTCCAAGTCTTTGCTATTGTGAATAGTGCCGCAATAAACATACGTGTGCATGTGTCTTTACAGTAGCATGATTTATAATCCTTTGGGTATATACCCAGTAATGGGATGGCTGGGTCAAACAGTATTTCTAGTTCTAGATCCTTGAGGAATTGCCACACTGTCTTCCACAATGGTTGAACTAGTTTACACTCCCACCAACAGTGTAAAAACGTTCCTATTTCTCCACTTCTCTCCAGCATGTTGTTTCCTGACTTTTTAATGATTGCCATTCTAACTGGTGTGAGATGGTATCTCATTGTGGTTTTGATTTCCATTTCTCTGATGACCAGTGATGATGAGCATTATTTCAAGTGTCTGTTGGCTGCATAAATGTCTTCTTTTGAAAAGTGTCTGTTCATATCCTTTGCCCACTTTTTGATGGGGTTGTTTGATTTTTTCTTGTAAATTTAAGTTATTTGTGGATTCTGGATATTAGCCCTTTGTCAGATGGGTAGATTGTAAAAATTTTCTCCCATTCCTTAGGTTGCCTGTTCACTCTGATGGTAGTTTCTTTTGCTGTACAGAAGCTCTTTAGTTTATTTAGAACCATTTGTCTGTTTTGGCTTTTGTTGCCATTGCTTTTGGTGTTTTAGTCATGAAGTCCTTGCTTATGCCTATGTCCTGAATGGTATTGCCTAGCTTTTCTTCTAGGGCTTTTATGATTTTAGGTCTAACATTTAAGTCTTTAATCCATCTTGAATTAATTTTTGTATAAGGTGTAAGGAAGGGATCCAGTTTCAGCTTTCTACACATGGCTAGCCAGTTTTCCCAGCACCATTTATGAAATAGGGAATCCTTTCCCCATTTCTTGTTTTTGTCAGGTTTGTCAAAGATCAGATGGCTGTAGATGTGTGGTGTTATTGCTGAGGCCTCCGTTCTGTTCCATTGGTCTATATCTCTGTTTTGGTACCAGTACCATGCTGTTTTGGTTACTGTAGCCTTGTAGTATAGTTTGAAGTCAGGTAGCATGATGCCTCCAGCTTAGCATTGTCTTGGCAATGTGGGCTCTTTTTTGGTTCCATATGAACTTTAAAGTAGTGTTTTTTTCAATTCTGTGAAGAAAGTCATTGGTAGCTTGATGGGGATGGCATTGAATCGATAAATTACCTTGGGCAGTATGGCCATTTTCATGATATTGATTCTTCCTGTCCATGAGCATGGAAAGTTCTTCCATTTGTTTGTGTCCTCTTTTATTTCATTGAGCAGTGGTTTGTAGTTCTCCTTGAAGAGGTCTTTCACATCCCTTGTAAGCTGGATTCCTAGGTATTTTATTTTCTTTGTAGTAATTGTGAATGGGAGTTCACTCATGATTTGGCTCTCTGTCTGTTATTGGTGTATAGGACTGGTTGTGATTTTTGCACATTGATTTTGTATCCTGAGACTTTGCTGAAGTTGTTTATCAGCTTAAGGAGATTTTGGGCTGAGACGATGGGGTTTTCTAAATATACAATCATGTCATCTGCAAACAGGGACAATTTGACTTCTTCTTTTCCTAATTGAATACCCTTTATTTCTTTCTCTTGTCTGATTGCCTTGGCCAGAACTTCCAACACTATGTTGAATAGGAGTGGTGAAAGAGGGCATCCCTGTCTTGTGCCAGTTTTCAAAGGGAATGCTTCTAGTTTTTGCCCATTCAGTATGATATTGACTGTGGGTTTGTCATAAATAGCTCTTATTATTTTGAGATCCGTTCCATCAATACCTAGTTTATGGAGATTTTTTATATGAAGGGCTGTTGAATTTTGTTGAAGGCCTTTTCTGCATCTATTGAGATAATCATGTGATTTTTGTCTTTGGTTCTGTTTATGTGATGGATTATGTTTATTGATTTCCATATGTTGAACCAGCCTTGCATCCCAGGAATGAAGTCAACTTGATTGTGGTGGATAAACTTTTTGATGTGCTGCTGGTTTCAGTTTGCCAGTATTTTATTGAGGATTTTCGCATCAATGTTCGTCAGGGATATTGGTCTAAAATTCTCTTTTTTTTTGTTGTGTCTCTGCCAGGCTTTGGTATCAGGATGATGCTGGCCTCATAAAATGAGTTAGGGAGGATTCTCTCTTTTTCTATTAATGGAATAGTTTCAGAAGGAATGATACCAGCTCCTCTTTGTACCTCTGGTATAATTAGCTGTGAATCTGTCTGGTCCTGGACTTTTTTTTGGTTGGTAGGCTATTAATTATTGCCTCAATTTCAGAGCCTGTTATTGGTCTATTCAGGGATTCAACGTCTTCCTGGTTTAGTCTTGGGAGGGTGCATGTGTCCAGGAATTTATCTATTTCTTCTAGATTTTCTATTTTATTTGCATAGAGGTGTTTACAGTATTCTCTGATGGTAGTTTGTATTTCTGTGGGGTCGGTGGTGATATCCCCTTTATCATTTTTTATTGCATGTATTTGATTCTTCTCTCTTTTCTTTATTAGTCTTAATAGCAGTCTATCAATTTTGTTGATCTTTTCAAAAAATCAGCTCCTGGATTCGTTAATTTTTTGAAGGATTTTTTGTGTCTCTATATCCTTCAGTTCTGCTCTAATCTTAGTTATTTGTTGCCTTCTGCTAGCTTTTGAATGTGTTTGCTCTTGCTTCTCTAGTTCTTTTAATTGTGATGTTAGGGTGTCGATTTTAGATCTTTCCTGCTTTCTCTTGTGGGCAGTTAGTGCTATAAATTTCCCTCTACACGCTGCTTTAAATGAAAGACACAAGTTTTACAATAGTCCTGCCACAGCCCCAGGGACTTCTGGGCTGCTTTCAGAAGGATCTTCAGAATCTATGGCTGGTTTTTAATATCTTTCATAGTGACATTTATGTATTCTTTAAAAACATTTGATTTTTAATAAATAGTCCAATGATACTTAGAGTTGATTTCTGTTGGAAGCTATTTGCTAACTTGCTGGTAAACTTCGGCAAGTCAAGTAAGTTCTCCGGACCATCACTTTCGCATCAGAAACTAAGGGGTTAAACTAAATTATTTATACCATTACACCCAGCATTGACGTGCTGTGACTGATTCAGTGATTTCAAATCTGGTAAATAAGGTTATCAAAGTAGGGTTTTCATCAAAACCAGGTACAATTATACAATAATGAGACAACTGACAGCTTCTCATTTACAATGGTTTGACTTATAACTTTTCAACTTTACAATGGGATGAAAGCAATACACACATTCAATAGAAATCATACTTCAATTACGCATACAACCGTTTTGCTTTTCACTTTTAGTATATTTAATAAGTTATATGAGATATTCAACACTTTATTGTAAAATAGGCTTTATGTTAGATGATTTTGTTCAACTGTAGGCTAATGTAAGTGCTCCGAGCATGTTTAAGATAGGCTAGGCTAAGCAATGAAGTTTGGTAGGTTTGGTGTATTAAATACATTTTCAGCTTACCATATTTCTAATTTATGATAGGTTTATTGGGATGTAAGCCCACCGGAAGTCAAGGAGCATCTGTAGTTTGCTTATAAGCGTTAAGACTCTTCTATAGGGTAATTCTAAAAGAGAAGTTCCGAAAATAGTCTAAAAATTGGAAGAACCATTCTGAACACCATTCCTCACTTTGTGGGGCGTGTGTGTGTATTCTGGTACACTGTTAAAAATAAATTTTAAAAAACCAGAAGAGGTATGAAAGGCAAATTCCTACATGTCTTCTAACTTTACTTTCATCAAATATTATCACCCTAAGACATTTCACACAATCCAGTTATTCTGCTGTCAAAACAGTCTTTTAAGAATCGGTACTACAAATGAAGGCACGAGGTAAAAGAAAAGGCCCCTCAAGTAGCCTCCCTCAGTTACCTTCAAAACTATGCTTTTGAAGTTGCAAAGAAACCTATAATGGCCATCATGGAGGCAAAAGACAGGCGATAAAATTTCTGGGCAGAAAGGAACTGGCATGTTCTTTGCCACATGTGTGTCTTGCCAGGCCATCTGCTGGGAAATGGGGCTGTACACATTGCCAACACGAGGCAGTTCCATACCAACCCCAAATGGGAGCCCAGAGATGTTTCAAAATCGACAAATTCTTGACAAAAACAAACATCAGCCAAAACCTGATATGCTCTAGGGAAATGTACACCATACAATTCCAGGGATGTTTAATTAGAAGCAAGGCATTTAGAAAGCTTATCTAATCTTGTGTCATTTTATGAATGCCACTCACTCACAGGAGTATATTTCTTTAGGTGGATGGAGGAGTACATATGTCAAGAAGTTTTCAAAGCCATTTTAGGACATCTCTTACATCAATTGACAATGATTCATAAAAGGTGCAAGTCAGGAATTCTAGGACAGTCCAACCCAGGACAGAAAGAAACTGGAACATAAACTCGGGGAGGCTTATCATTTGAGGAATTTTGTTTCTGGGGACAGCCATGTGCTAGACAGCCACTAGTCATTCAGAAAATTGATAAGCTGCTGTTTGCTTTCATGTACGTGTTGAAAAGCATTTGAAATGTACTTCCTTTGAGAGTTGGTTTCAGTTAGAAAATGCTCAAGTAAGTAATTCCAAGTACTGAAATAAACACTACTGAATTCACTTAACGGGATCAAAAATTTCCCCCAAAAAGAAAATATTATGGACCCTTATAACTTTCGATGTAACCCAATGCTGAGCCCCTTGATGTATTTCTCACAGCTGACACAATCTGCTTTTCTAAAGGTAAGTGTGCTATAATCGTAAGAATCATTATCCTCTTATATGTCAATTAAAATGGAAAAAACATGGATCCTGTAAATTACATCTCATAAAAACGTTCCGGAGTAAAGCCAGCACAGGGAAGGGACATGACTCACTGAAGCCCTGTAATTCTGGGCAAGGCCCATATATTTTAGTCTCCTCCTTGAGTTCATGACTTTTAAAAACCATCAATAAAATGATAAAAATAGCCAGAATATAATCCTGGAAGAAAAGTGAGCTTTTGGAGGTATGATTGGACAACACAGCTGGAGACTAGGTGTGGCAAAGCAGACATTTCCAGTTGCCTACCTCACGTTCATTCCCTCTTTTTTCCTTTTAAACAGAAATCAGATATATCATACTTGGCTGGAATTAAGCACAACAATCCCATTCCCCTTAGCCAGTGACTGGTGCAGGGGAAGCCATGTGGCCTGAGATGTGAGAGAAAGTCTGCCAGGAGGCTTCTAGGCAGCCTTCCCAGGTAAAAGAAAAGATGGTTGTGAGAAGAGCTTGTCACTGTCCTGGATGCACTGCTCTCTCGTCCCCTCCAACACACACACACACACACACACATACACATACACCCACTTCCTGCCTTGGGACACAGTTGAGTGAGAATATGATGCATAGAGCTGTAGCATCCACATGGTGACCATGTATTAACAAGAGGATGGCAGACTGGAAGGCTGGAAGAGTCTATGCCCCAATGACATTGTTGAGCTGCTGAACCAGCCATGAAGTCACTTGCCTCTAATCTCCTACATAAGTAAATAATACACGTTCTTATAGTTAAGCCATTGTTATTTGGGTTTTCTGCTACTTGGAGTCAATTGCATGCAAACTAACTGATTCACGTATTAAAGGATGAACGAGAGGCAGCAGGGCAGAAGCTACTGTCTTGATCTTCCTGAGGATGTCCTACTTCTAACAAGACATGCTTTGAATTTTCTGACATTAAAAATACCATAACAACATCAGCACAGAAATCCTAATTATTACAGTTGCCTACTCTCTTCTTGATTGATTAGCAGGCAACTGAATATATTCATTCACTTATACTTTTATGCAAACATACCTGTGTATGTGTGTGGTGCATCTAGTACTCAGGTGGGATACAGAGATTTCTGACCCAGGATCTGTGCTTCTAGAAGGATATTGCATACAGGGGAATGCACAAGATGATACAGGCTATGATAAGATTCTGAATATATCTGCCTAAAACAAAATATTGTCTGAGGTTATTGTACCCACAGGTTAGAAATTTCTTTCACAGGAATAAAATAAGATTGATAGATGGCTAGCTAGATCAATAAGGAAATAAGAGAGAAGATCCAAATAAACACAATCAGAAATGACAAAGGTGACATTACCACCAATCCCAGAGAAATACAAAAAACCCCTCAGAGACTATCATGAACACCTCTCTGCATACAAACTAGAAAACCTAGAAGAAATGGATAAATTCTTAGAAACATACAACCTCATAAGATTGAACCAGGAAGAAACTGAATACCTGAACAGACCAATAACATGTTCAGAAATTGAATCAGTAATAAAAAACCTACCAACTACAAAAAGCCTTGGACCAGAAGGATTCACAGCTGAATTATGCCAAATGTGTAAAGAAGAGCTGGAACCAATCCTACTGAAATGATTCTCAAAAAATCTAGGAGGAGGAACTTCTCCCTAACCCAATCTATGCAGCTAGCATCATTGTGATATCAAAACCTGGTAGAGACACAATGAAAAAAGAAAACCTCAGGCCAATATCCCTGATGAACATAGATGCAAAAATCCTCAACAAAATACTAGCAAATCGAATCCAGCAGCACATCGAAAAGCAAATCTATCACAATCAAGTAGGCTTTAATCCTGGGATGCAAGGCTGGTTCAACATATACAAATCAATAAATGTGATTAATATTTATGATTAACATAAACAGAACTAAAAACAAAAACCACATGATCATCTCAATAGATGCAGGAAAGGCTTTCAATAAAATTCAACATCCCTTCATGTTAAAACCCTCAACAAACTAGGCATTAAAGAAACACCTCAAAATAATAAGAGCCATGTATGACAAACCCACAGCCAACATCATACTGAATGGGCAAAGGCTGAAAGCATTCTCTTTGAGAATCGAAACAAGACAAGGATGCCCTCTCATTACTCCCATTCCACATAGCACTGGAAGTCCTAGTCAGAGCAATCAGGCAAGATGAAGAAGTAAAAGGCATCCAAATAGGAAGACAGAAAGCAAATATCTCTCTTCTCCAATGATATGATTCTATACCTAGAAAACCCTGTAATCTCTGCCCAAAGGCTCCCAGAACTGATAAACAACTTCAGTAAAGTTTCAGGAGACAAAATCAATGTACAAACATCAGCAACATTTCTATACATCAATAATGTCCAAGCTGACAGCCAAATCGAGAATGCAATCCCATTCACAATAGCCACAAAAAGAGTATAATACCTAGGAATATAATTAACCAGGGAGGTGAAAGATCTCTACAACGAGAATTACAAACACTGCTGAAAGATGACACAAACACACACAAATCAAATACTCATAAATCAGAGATGACACAAACAAATGGAAAAACATTCCATGCTAATGGATAGGAAGAATCAATATTGTTAAAATGGCTATGCTGCCCAAAGTAATTTACAGATTCAATGCTATTCCTATCAAACTACCAATGTCATTTTTTCACAGAATTAGAAAAGGCTCTTTTAAAATTCATAAGGAACCAAAAAAAAGCCAAATAGCCAAAACAATCCTAAGCAAAAAGAACAAACCCATAGGGATCACACTACCCGACTCCAAACTACAGTACAAGGCTACAGTAACCAAAACAGCACGGTATTGGTATAAAAACAGACGCATACATCAATGGAGCATGTTAACAAACCCCAAAGTAAAGCTGCACACCTACAACCATCTGATCTTCAACAAAGCCAACCACAACACGAAATGGGGAAAGGATTCCCTATTCAATAAATGGTGCTGGAATAACTGGCTAGCCATATGCAGAAGATTGAAACTGGATCCCTACCTTTCACCACATACAAAAATCAATTCAAGATAGATTAAAGACTTAAACATAAAACCTAAAACTATAAAAACCCTAGACAAAAATCTAGGAAATACCACTCTGGACATAGGCCTTGGCAAAGATTTCATGACTAGGACTCCAAAAGCAATTGCAGCAAAAACAAAAATTGGTAAGTGGAACCTAATTAAAGAGTTTCTTCACAGCAAAAGAAACTATCAACAGTGTAAAGAGACAACCTATGGAACGGGAGAAAATATTTGCAAACTATGCATCTAACAAAGATCTAATATCCAGAATCTACAAGAAACTTAAATGAATCAACAAGCAAAAAAACAACCCATTAAAAAATGAGTAAAGAGACACTTCTCAAAAGAAGACATACACGTGGCCACAAAGTATATGAAAAAATGTTCTATGTCACTAATTATTAGAGAAATGCAAATCAAAACCACAATGAGACAACATCTCACGCCAGTCAGAATGGCCATTATCAAAAAGTCAAAAAGTGGCCTTTGAGCCCCTATGCTCAGGCCCGCTCCCAGACTGTAGTGTGTACTTTCATTTTCAATAAAACCCCTCATTCCTTCCTCGCTTTGTTTGTGCGGTTTGTCCAATTCTTTGTTCAAGATGCCAATAACTTGGACACCCTCCACTGTTAACATATTTTGGTGAACCAGCTAGGAGGAAGAGTCAAGCAGGTTCACTAGGGCTGCTCAGGGAGAGAGAATCTAGAAGCCTGGCATGCTGGCAAAAGGGTAAACAAAGCTTTTTATGGTTTGAATCTTCTGGAAACATCTGAGAAAGACTGTCCTTGCCATCCACACTACAACAAAACTTCGGGACCTTGAACTTTGGGTTCATGGTGTTGCAACTGAACCCCTCCACATTTTTGGAACAGTGTACCCATTGGAACCATGAGAGACCATCAAGCTTCAGATGATCATGCAACAAAGGCTCCAGCCAGTTCCAGGTGAAGACACCACCACTGGCCATCAAGAAACTATCCTGCCTCCACTAGATGGAGCAGGGCGAGAGTTCCGTGATCCCCAATAGGTAGAGACTACGCCCCAAGTCAGCATGAAGCAGTTACAGAAAAAAAGACCATCGGTCCCTCTCCCTCCCATAAAGAGGATCACATCTCTAAGTGGGGAGATGACACAGGAAAAGAGAGCCTGGAAGCAGGGAACATAGGCCGATTCACACTTCAGCTGTAACAGGAAATACCCTCTCCATAGGGCATACACCAAGTAAATGACTTTGTAACTTTACTTCATCCTCTTCATTTACATAGGGTGTACCCCAAGTAGAGGGTATTTAAACTCACAAAAACTCTGTAACAGGGCCTTTGAGCTCCTATGCTCAGGCCCACGCTGTGGAGTGTACTTTCATTTTCAATAAAACCCTTCATTCCTTCCAAAAAACAAAACAAAACAAAACAAGAAAGTAAAAAAATAACAGATGCCAGAGAGGTAGCAGAGAAAAGGGAACACTAATATGCTGCTGGTGGGAATGTAAATTAATTCACTCACCATGGAAAGCAGTTTGGAGATTTCTCAAAGATCTTAAGACAGAACTACCTACCATTCAATCCAGCAATCCCATTATTGGGTGTATACCCAAAGGAACATAAATTGTTCATTTATGTGAACAATTTATATATATTCACATTTATAAAGTGCATATATATAAATTATGCACATAAATTTATACACATTTATAATGTGCATGTATGTTCATTGTAGCACTTTCCACAATAGCAAAGACATTAAATCAACCTAGGCACCCATCAGCAGTGGACTGGATAAAGAAAATGTGGTACATGTACACCCTGGAATACTATGCAGCCATAAAAAAGAATAAAATCATGTTTTTTGAAGCAACATGAATGCAGCTGGAGGCCATTATCCTAAGCAAATTAATGCAGGAACAGAAAGTCAAATAGTGCATGTCTCACTTATAAGTGGGAACTAAACACTGAGTACACATGGTCACAAAAAAGGGGATAAGAGGCCGGGCACGGTGGCTCACGCCTGTAATCCCAGCACTTTGGGAGGCCAAGGCGGGCAGATCACGAGGTCAAGAGATTGAGACCATTCTGGCCAACATGGTGAAACCCCATTTCTACTAAAAATACAAAAATTAGTTGAGTGTGGTGGCGCGTGCCTATAGTCCCAGCTACTTGGGAGTCTGAGGGAGGAGAATCACTTGAACCCGGGAGGCAGAGGTTGCAGTGAGCCATGATCGTGCCACTGCACTCCAGTCTGGCGACAGAGCAAGACTCCGTCTCAAAAAAAACAAAAACAAAAACAAAAACAAAAAAATGGGGGGACAACAAACACCAGGGCCTAGTTGAGGGTGCAGGTTAGGAGATGAAGACTGAAAAACTACCTACTCTGCTCACTATCTGGGTGACAAAATCATTTGCACACCAAATCCCAGTGACCTACAACTTACTCATGTAACAAACTTCCACATGTACCCCCTGAACCTAAAATAAAATATGGAAGGAAAAAAAAGTAAAGAGCTATAACATTGTATTGCACTCTAAAAATTAGAGGGAACAGAGCAGCTTAATTACAAGTGGTCAGTTTTTCAGCTCTATATTCTTATGCTTGTTATGAGATCAATAAAAATTATTTCCTGATTTTCTAGTTCTAAACATGCCAAGAAAACAACTGCCCTAACCTGGTATGCTAACATCAATAACTCGTAATTATGTTCTCAATACTGTAATAAAAGTGTACAGTAGCTTGAAAAAAGAAATTTCTTTCATAGATATATACAATGAAAGTCACATATTTCCCTAGGAATGATGTTTTTCATATGAAGTCAGCTGGCTAAATAACAACAATAAAAAAGGCTGACCACCACCCAGTTTTCATTAATAACCAGTATGTTCTACAATGATAACGCATGACAAAAATACCTTTGTTGCACAGGTAGCTTCTATGTGTTTCAACTTCAACCTCTGGCAAAGCCATCAAGTATGCAGTTTATCTTCGGTTCTTCCCTGGCTTGGTGGTAATATTTGCCTTCACATACTCAATGACCCTCTGCTCTCTTTAATCCCTCAACACCCTTAAAAAGCAGAAAAGCATCTGACTTTTGGCCACTCATATTTACAAAGTACACTGTAGCTGATACTCATTCATACTAAATAATTAACCTCAGTGGGCATTTCTATTTTAAGTGCCTTTATAATTAACTGAAAAATAAAGCCTTGTTTTCTTTGTTAGAAAGTTTGAGAATCAATAAGGAGGCAGAGGTAGTGGGATGGGGCAGGGGCACATGAGGCCTATTCCCTAGTCCTAAAGACAAATGCCTATTAGGGCGACTTGTGATATTACAAGTGAGAAGAAGAATGAATGGTCCATGGTCTGTCCTGCAGAAGTCCTGTCTTCTGGCATAGCAAGGGTTTCTTTCCTTTCTCATGGGCTTCTTTGAATCAACCATCAGCCCCTCCCTGCTGACTGTGAGCTGGACCCTTTTGCCAACCTCTCTATACCAGTCCAACTCAGTCTCACCCTCCACCTCCCTACACCAACTCAACTCAGTCTCACCCTCCACCTCTCCATACCAACCCAACCCAGTCTCACCCTCCACCTCTCAACACCAGCCCAACTCAGCCTCACCCTCCACCTCTCCACACCAACTGAACTCAGTCTCACCCTCCACCTCTCCATACCAACCGAACTCAGTCTCACCCTCCACCTCTCCATACCAACCGAACTCAGTCTCACCCTCCACCTCTCCACACCAACCGAACTCAGTCTCACCCTCCACCTCTCCACACCAACCGAACTCAGCCTCACCCTCCACCTCTCCACACCAACCCAACTCAGCCTCACCCGCCACCTCTCCACACCAACCCAACTCAGCCTCACCCTCCACCTCTCCACACCAACCCAACTCAGCCTCACCCTCCACCTCTCCACACCAGCCCAACTCAGTCTCACCCTCCACCTCTCCACACCAGCCCAACTCAGTCTCACCCTCCACCTCTCCACACCAACCCAACTCAGTCTCACCCTCCACCTCTCCACACCAACCCAACTCAGTCTCACCCTCCACCTCTCCACACCAACCCAACTCAGCCTCACCCTCCACCTCTCCACACCAACCCAACTCAGCCTCACCCTCCACCTCTCCACAGCAACCCAACTCAGCCTCACCCTCCACCTCTCCACACCAACCCAACTCAGCCTCACCCTCCACCTCTCCACACCAACCCAACTCAGCCTCACCCTCCACCTCTCCACACCAACCCAACTCAGCCTCACCCTCCACCTCTCCACACCAACCCAACTCAGCCTCACCCTCCACCTCTCCACACCAACCCAACTCAGCCTCACCCTCCACCTCTCCACACCAACCCAACTCAGTCTCACCCTCCACCTCTCCACACCAACCCAACTCAGCCTCACCCTCCACCTCTCCACAGCAACCCAACTCAGCCTCACCCTCCACCTCTCCACACCAACCCAACTCAGTCTCACCCTCCACCTCTCCACACCAACCCAACTCAGCCTCACCCTCCACCTCTCCACACCAACCCAACTCAGTCTCACCCTCCACCTCTCCACACCAACCCAACTCAGTCTCACCCTCCACCTCTCCACACCAACTCAACTCAGTCTCACCCTCCACCTCTCCACACCAACCCAACTCAGTCTCACCCTCCACCTCTCCATACCAACCCAACTCAGCCTCACCCTCCACCTCTCCACATCAACCCAACTCAGCCTCACCCTCCACCTCTCCACACCAACCCAACTCAGTCTCACCTGCGACTTCTCCACACCAACTCAACTCAGTCTCACCCTCCACCTCTCCACACCAACCCAACTCAGCCTCACCCTCCACCTCTCCACACCAACCCAACTCAGTCTCACCCTCCACCTCTCCACACCAACCCAACTCAGTCTCACCCTCCACCTCTCCACACCAACCCAACCCAGTCTCACCCTCCTTCTCTCTATACCAACCCAAATCAGTCTCACCCTCCTTCTTTCTGCTTGAACACTCGTAGAGGCTTAAGACTATTTTGATTTCTAGCATAAGTGATACGCTTGAAAAACATTTAAAAACATTTGAAACTATAACCAAAGCCACTCCCCCTCTCCTTCTATCTAGATGTTCTGAAGCATATCCCTATAGACATCCTTATGATTTTTCTGAGTTTATAAAATCTCTGACCAAGAGCGTTCTCACTGGAACGACCTTCTTCAGTGAGCGCTATTATGATGCAGTAAAAACACCAGTCTAGTGACAATGAGCACAACTTTATATATTTTACAGACTTGGGATAAAAGGAGAAAAAAGTCAGTTCATTAATATTTTACTTTGCCTTTTATTATCTGATGTAGTAGTTGTCAACAGTGGTATATACATATAGCCTTGTACATAAGAGGTGCTAAATAAATATGTATTGAATGCAAGCATGGGAGTCTGCTCAGGGACAGGAAACTAAGAATTTAATCTGCATACCATGTTGTCCACAGTAAAGTGTCATCTGGGTGCCTGATGGGACTCTTTCCAGCTCTGCCTGCCAGCCCATAATTGGCACACAGTGGGGCCACTGGTCAGCAGAGAGCCATCTTCTTCTTTACATTTAATTTTATTTTTTGAGACAGAGTCTCACTCTGTCACACAGGCTGGAGTGCAGTGGTGCGATCATGGCTCACTGCAGCCTCAACTTCCCAGGCTCAGGTGATCCTCCCACCTCAGTCTCCCGAGTAGCTGGGATTACAGGCACGTGCTACCACACCTAGCTAATTTTTGCATTTGTTTTGTAGAGATGGGGTTTTACCATGTTGGCCAGGCTGGTCTTGAACCTTTGGGCTCAAGCGATCCTCCCACCTGAGCCTCCCAAAGTGCTGAGCTTACAGGCATGAGTCACTGTGCCCGGCCTGGAGAGCCATCTTCTAACAGGGGCAGGAAACCCTGTTGGCTCTGGGTTGTTCTTAAATCCTGATCGTGCCTCACCCGCAGTTTGACTTTGATCCCTACCAGTGTCTCAGCTCACTTAGTTTCAGGCCGAGCTCCTCACTGGGCCCTACATGGACTCCCTGGCGTGACCTCTGAGTCTATAGGTGATGACCTGTCTTCTTACTTCCTGGTCCAAACAGAGCTGTTTGAATGGCTGTCCAAAATAAAATCATAGGCTTAAGGAACTCATCCAAAGCAACTGCTCATTTTACTTAGAGTACCTTATTTATTCATTCTCTTCTATTTAAATTCAAGTAGGAATCAAAGATGAAGAAGATTTTTGGAAAATCTGGGAATATGGAATGCAGAATGATAAAGTCAAGGGGATGATTCACAGATTAAGATGCTATACTTATAAACAAATCTTTAAGGGAAACCAAATGTTATCATTGTGTGTAGGTGAGTGTCAAAAACAAACGCTGAAAAATTGCAAACAATTGGCCCAGCACTGGCTTACTGCATGGAAATGCACCCTCCCTGCTGCCTCCTCACAGACTCACACTCAGTATTAAAACTCACACAAGAACAACTGCTAATTAGATTGAGAGACAGCGGGGGGGGGGGGGGGGCGGCAAACTGTCAGGTCTTCACATTGTCTACCCTTTCTATTTTTGCCTCTTTTAAGAGCCTTCGAAAGGTTAACATTCAACACTATGGTAAATTAAAGCCCAGCCATCAGACCTCCATAGCCAAGGAAGAAGTTAGCAAAGCATAACAACCTTGACTACAGCAAATACTATGCAAATGCTTTGGTTTTGGTATATGCAAAGTGGTCCTGGCAAGAGACATTTAATGCCATGTACTTCATTATTAAAGCTCAATGATCTCTCATGGCCTTTCTTGATCTGGTGACTTCAATCTCATACTGAAGCATTGTGCTTTTCTCAAAATATAAAGTCGGTTTGGCATTTTTAAAAGCTATTCTGTTTTCCATCCCAACAGGATTCTCTGAGGTGGTAAGGGTACCAGGAAAATGGAGGGTAGGTAGAAAAGCCATTCTTACCATGACCGTAGGTAGAAGCAAAAGGGGGATTTAACATGACCCAGATCCTAAAGATTCTTGGAAGCACCTACATGCAAAAGAATTTAGCATGAGGAATTCTTTTCTGGAGACAGGGATGCTAGCTAATTTAGTGATGGACAGGTTATGATGGTATAGTCTGTCTGGAGAGGTATTTCCAGCATCAAATCTTGGCTGCTGCTTTTTCCATTTTCTTTGTTACTACAAGTCACATTATACTGTCACCCATCATTTCTCCCAGGATGCTTCCTACAACTGTTGGTTTACCATCTTAGGCTGCAATAATGCTTATGAATCCATTTCCTACTGATGTTTACCCTGAGTTTTTCCAACCATTTCCTCAAGGCACCTGGAGGTCCTGTGAAACATATGTCGGAACACCCAGTGATAACGATCTCCCTTTGCTTCCAGCAGGCCGGGCACTGTCACTTTACATACTTTTTGACAGTCGCTATGGTTCAAAACTATTCCTAAGAATACAGAATAATGACATAAGGAAAGGCCATAGAGAAATAAGCAATCTGCACTGCACACACACAACTCAGGATCAGGTGACACATCA
This sequence comes from Macaca mulatta, assembly GCF_049350105.2. Taxonomy (NCBI): domain Eukaryota; kingdom Metazoa; phylum Chordata; class Mammalia; order Primates; family Cercopithecidae; genus Macaca; species Macaca mulatta. Next base: position 20,988,346 of record NC_133422.1, read on the forward strand.
CTCAGTAGCTGAGGGCATTTGTGGTTTTGGGCTTTGAGGCTTACTGTGTGAGGGAAACTTCCAGGTTGCTGTACTGGCTCCAATTAGCTCAGAGTACAAAACAGCACTTGGAGCATGGGAAAACTTGATACGTGAAGTAGTTGTAATATACTCTTTTGTGATAGTAAATTTATGTAGGTGCATATGTATATATACATCCACACATATACATTTTTTGAAGAAATATTTCAGTGATAAATAGCATTGCAATGAATCAGTGCTACAGGGTATGTAGGAAGATGTGGCTAGATACATAAGCTGGTATGGATTCTAGGTGTAAACATCTGGAGGGAAGGGACTGCATCTTATTCTTCCTAACATCTTCAGCACCTGGACAGTCTTGGTACATCACAGAAGCTCAGGAAATGTCTAGTGACTAAATGAACGACTGCATGGCCATTGCCACTGCGGCTGTGTCAAAGCCACAGAATGACCGCGGTGGTATATAAGCCACCAATAATATATGGAAGCCTGATAATTGCTCTCCTGGAACTTATGGGGGCAAGTTAGAAAGAAAGTAGGAACTTTGGGGTAAGAGAAAAGAATACCATTGGATTTTACTTTTTGAAACATTCTTTTAATTTTAGGTTGTGAAGGCTCTTATGATGTGAGCAACAAATTAAGAATACTAAATATCACTAAAGCTTTCTAATTAAATTCAGGGCACAGCTGATCTGATATATATTTACATGATGTATCATTGATACTGAGCTGTATGATATATATTTACATTATGTATCACTGATATTGCGCTGCATGGTAATCAGAAACACACAAACAATTCATGTAATCACTGTAATTAATCAGGGGTTTCTATAATCGAACATAGGTGGGTTGGTCATTTCCTCCTTTGTGTTAGTTCTCCATTTTCTTTAACCATGTAAATCTGTTTCCCACTTACACCCTGAAATTCTTACTCCTAAAAAGACTAGAGTCCCGATGCCATTCTAATAAGTTCCCCTGCCTCTGCTTCCTGTGGCTCCCTCCTCCCTATACCCCTCCCACTTATCTCCCTCTGTACCCCGTCTGAGAATTCCCTTAGCAGTGCCAGTCTCGGGAGGCCTGGGAGGTCGAGGGCTTTAGGCAGCACAAACTTTGAGACATGAAGTTGCATATGTTTGGCCATGGGAGCCGTGGCTTGGTCACCAGGCAATGCTGAGAATCATACAGAAGGGAGAGGGAAGAACACTATGTGAAGAGACTCTAGATTAACCCAGGGTCTTGGGCTGAACTAGGGTGAGTAGGGTGGCACCAGACCTTCCTTGGTGTCCTCCACAGCCTGCTCTATCCTCTCTTGCATTATTATAATTCTTTATGACACTTAGGAATTTTTTCACGTCTGTCTCCCTCTACTACATGACTGCACCCCAAGACCTAACGCAGTGTAATGTTCTAGTTCTGTAGTCATGTGAGGTAGCTTAACAGAACCCTGGTTTCCAGAAACACACTTGATACCCAATTTTTGACTTATTCTGTCATGTCTTAGCATTATTTTTTGGGATGAAGAAGTTTAACATAGATAGAGTTTGAGGTTAGGCATCTGTAAGAGACGCATTTTAAACGAAGGAAGCAGCCTGAGAGGAATCAGCAGCGTTTGCGAGCATGGGAGTTTACAGCAGAGACAGCTCTGGGATGAAAGCTGAAGCCTGCATTTCAGCCTGATGTGGTCCATAACTCTCTGTGTGATGCCAGACAAGTCATTTCATCTTTCTGCACATTAGTTTCTTCATCTTCAAAATGAAGAAAAAAAAAAAAAAACAGACTAAATTAATTCTAGCTCTAATTTTTTTCCTTTGACTCTTAACTCTTATATAATTTACTTCAGTTTTGGTTTACAAGTCGCCAGGGATCAATTTGAAGAAAATGGAAAGTTAGGTTTAAATAATATATATTTTTTATATGATTTTATTAAAGTTTAGCTTTTCTTCAAATTGGTTCACTAAGATTTTAAAGTTAAAAACATTTTTTTGAAAGGCAGCTTGATGTCATGGAAAAAACATTTTATCAGGAATTACAAGCTGACTTTTGATCCTCATTCTGGCACTAACTGGTGAAGTGGTTTTGGCCAAAATGACTTATCTTCTCTTAGTTTTCTTCACCTAAAAAAATGAGGGGAACAGTTGGCAGAAATGTAATTCAAGTACACTATGTGGTTCTGCTGATTGATAATATTTTATTTAGTTATTATAATGTGAAATCTGAACACTAGTCTAATGAAAATTCTACTATGAATTTACTGGGGTAAATGCATATCTGACATTGGGATAGGGAACAGGAATAGGGAGATATTAAGTGTGTATCATATGTAGGGATGGGAAGTGAAAGAGTGCTCAATCCTGAATGTCTATGGTTGAAGTAAAAAGACAACGCTAAAATGGATAGAAGAAACATAAGTGTGCTATTTAGAGACATGGGGGCAAAAAATAAACCAGCAACAAGAGTTGAAAGTGTTTGCATCTGAGCTGTTTTTCATAACAAGTCTTATACATTTAATTTTAAAAACTATGTCCATACGTAATTAACATAATTAAGATAAAGTTTTAAGTGCCTCCCTTTCTTCCTTACCGGTTAGTCTGCATACCTGCCTGTAGTTTATTTAACAAGCCCTGACTATGAATCAGGCACTCTGCTAGATGCTGAGGATACAAAGCCCAGTGAGACCTGGTTCTCCACTTCATGGAGTTTTCAGCCAGAACTGGGAGGGGATCTGCACTCAGTAATTAGTGCAGAGAGCAGGTGGGATCCCCAGCCAGGGGTCAGCACAATAGGGTAGTGGAGCAAACCAGAAGAGCTCCTACCCCAGAGGCTAGGGGTCAGGAGAAGAGTCAGAGAAAATTTCCTGGAAGAAGTAATGTTCAAGAGGAATCTTGAAGAACGAGTAAGAATGAGTGCAGGAGGCTGGAGATTTCCGGCAGAAGGAATAGCAGAAGGGTGTGCTGAGTTAGAAGTGATGAAGTGATAGCTTATTAATCCATAAAGAGCCCCTTGTCTGTGATCCTACAGCTCTTGTTACAGCACCCAGAATAACCTTCGTGCCTGATACATATTCATTGAGGTTTATGATAACAAAATAGCTCATCTTAAAACCCACCCATTGCAAAATCAAAGTAGAATAAACCAATCAGAGCACACCAAGATTTGTGTGAAAATCCCAATAACCAGAGAAGTTAGAACTTATCACTGCTAAATGTATTCTTCTTTATTAAAAACATCAGGGAGAAATGTGTTTACCATTATGGTACCGATTCACCAGTAATTGGTATGCACATGTATAAAAAACAAACAAATTAACAATCCAGCTCAATCTTTTCCACTTAGAATTTTTTTTTGTAAAACTCTTCCTCCCTGTCTTTTTTTTATGTAAAAATTTTATGTAAAATTTTTATTATGTAAAACTCTTCCTCCCTGTCTTCTTCCCCCACAATCATGCCATGTTGTAATAGTACATGATGCAGTTGTTGTTATTGCTGTGTTTGTCTCTGTCTTTTTAAAGACAATCTCAGTTGTAAAAATAATTTAACTGCAACAATCCTAAAATTGCAAAGAAGCAGTATCATGCATGGCAGCGGGCTGGAAACCAGGTGACTTGAGTTTTAGTTCTAGTTCTACCACTTATGAGCTATGAAACCTCATACAAGATTCAAACCCTCAAAATCTTGGTGTTCTATTCTCTTAAATGGTAATAAGTACATTCGCCCCCATGGGGTGGTGAGGTTCAAATAAGAAACAAACCAGTGTGCGACTCTAAAAAAATCCTTAATCTCTTTGGATTTCAGTGTCTGCATCTACAGAATGAAGGGAGTTGCATGCAGACATAACCCCTTATGACATTTCCAGCTTGAAACCTGTTTATATCTATGTAAAGACAGTTTGAAAAAATGTAAACTACCATTCAAATATATGATGCATTAAAGAATTATTTTAAATAAAGCAGAAGAAAGGGAGAACTCATTCTATTTTTTTACTATAAATTTTTGTAAACTCCTACCATATCTATGACTGTTTTATTTGTTAATGTACTTTATAACTACCAACCACCTGAAACCATGGAAGTGAATGAAGTTCCCTGAAATGCGAATTTAGAGTGAAAAGGGCTCAGGAGAGAAATGAATCAGTGAAGGAGATTGAGAAGAAGCAGACAAGAGGGAAGCTGAGAGGAGACTGGGACTATCATGGAAGCCATGAGAAGACTGGGTTTCAATGAAGAGGGAGTGTGCTGAGTTAATGCAACTCAGGGCTACAGAAGATGATGAGTGAAAGGGCCCTCTGAATTTAGAACGTGGAAGTTCCTTGTGACTTCAGCAGGAGCAATTTTGCAGATGGAGGAGGCAGGGCCCTGTTGGAATAAGAGGTGAGTGAATGGAGGTCCGAAAGTAGTCAGTGCATGTAGATAATCCCTTTATGAGGCTTTATTATAGAAGGGATTAGAATTACATGAATTAGAGTGATAGGAGGTGAGATCTGTGGGGTTCAGAAAAATATTAGAGCATGTTTAAATGCTGATGGGAAGAATCCATAAGGCAGAGAAAATGTGATCCCAGAGAAAAAGGTGTCAAAGGACAGAGTCAGTGCCCGAACAGGAGGGAGGAAAGGCCTTTGAAAAGGGACAGGAGAGGCTGGTACAGCTGCAGATGGGCTTGCAGAACTGAGCTTGGGAAGTCAAAGGAGCTCCCTTCTGGTATCTTCTATTTTCTTTGAGAAGCATAAGACTGGAATATTGTCTGAGAATGTAGGTGACGGTAGTTTGAGGTTTGAAAAAATGAAGACTGCGCAAAAGTCATTATGGAGATTGGGCCTAAAATCCTTTTTTTTTTTTAGCTCAGAAGAATTTTTAAATTTCTAAACACATTCCTTTAAATGAAAGTTTTGTGGAGCCTAACCATCTATTTGGAAATTATTAAGTGCTAGATAGATGTGAAAAAAAAGTAAGGAGGCTAAATCAGTGAAACCTAAAGCCACATTTTGGACAAATTGCAAGTATTTGAACACGGGGAGACCCATCCTGCAAATGATACCCCTCAGAAGTTGCTCCTGAATTTCCCAAACAAAAGATGCTTTCATTCATCTGGGTGCTCAGAGCTCTCTGTCCTTTCCATATTGTCCTTTGTGCTGCATCAGTCTTAATCCACATACGCTTTCTCCACCTGCTAACCTGTAGGCACCTTAAAGGCCAAAGCCCATAGTCCATAGCTGAATTACACAGTGTGTCTTTCAAGAAATGCTACCTTCGAAATGGTTATATAAATAATATGTCAAAGAAGAAATGTTATCTGATCTATACAAATTGGCTTTATACACACCGAGGAAGACTCTCACGGCATAAAGTGAGGCATCTTTGTAAGAACAAAGGGTTTCATTGAGTACCCATGGACACAAAGAAGGGAATGACAGATGATGGAGCCTATGTGAGAGTGGGGGATGGGAGGAGGGTGAAGATAAAAAAAACTACCTATTGGGTACTACGCTCACTACCCGGGTGAGAAAATAATCTGTACACCAAACCCCAGTGACATGCAATTTACCTATGTAACTCACCTGCACGTGTACTCCTGGAACCTAAAATAAAAGTTGGAGGGGGGAAAAAAAGAACAAAGTGTTTCCAGAAACATCAGCATAACAAACGGGTGGGCCACGCTTGGAAGCAACGTGCTCTTTATGTGGGTCACATCACTGCTCTAGTTTACAATTTCAAGAGAGCCCTATGTAGCCTAGCAAAGAATATTCAAGGAAATGAAACAACTCCCTCCCCCGGCTCCTATTCTTCTTAGATACAAAAGACAGATAATTATCTAGAGTGTTTCTCAATATGAACAAAATGGAAAAGTGACCTTTGAGTCTGTGACAGTCTATTCATGTCAGTGTTTTTAGCAGGAGCAAAGCAATGTCCAGGCTTAGGGAATGCCCACAGGAGCCAACTTCTGCTCTCCCTCACGTTACATAGACCATAAATAAAGAGAAATAGTTTTAACAGGCAGCCAGACCCAAATAGCTCATAGGCACCTCCTGGGAGTGATAAAATACTCCTGCTGGTAGACTTACATAAACCAAGATGCAATGAAATTTCTAAGGATATTCTCCTTGCTTAATAAACCTGAATGTTTTAAGCCTGAAAGATGGCTAGACTAAGAGGGGAAATATATCAATCTAGCAAGAAAAAGCAATCATTCAGAGTGTTGGTAGATCAGCTGAAACATACAGGAGATCAAATTCAGTGATTTAAAAATCACGTGCTTGCTAGTTAAAATGCCCACTTCTAGCTTTTTACCCATTTTAAAACACACTAAAGTTTTACCTAGTGATTTAGTTGCTTCATGCTAACACTGGGGCTTCTATCCAATCTCTGACTTGTTTATGTTCAAAATAGAACATACAATACATTTCAAAGTCCGAAACTCTTTACAGATTCATCTGTTGTTCGATGGCAACTAACAACAAAAAAAGCATTTTACTTTATCAGACAATAAGTCAATCCAGTTGTTCATCCTGATTGTAATAAAATCTTAGAGGCTTTTTTGGAAAGTGATATTTCCAATTTATTAAAGCCAAGTACCCAAACCACTGTTTTGTTTGATTTTAAAAGAGTAAGACAAAAACAAACAGGACAATATAAACACAAACTGGCAGAACATTGTGGAATCAGTCTGAGAAGTCCTCCTATCCTGTCCTGATTTCCGATAACCACTGGGCGTAGGAGAACTTGCTAAGACTGCAAAGCACACATTCTATTCTAAATGACCCATGTTTTGCTCCTCCTTTTAAGATCTTCAAGCACGCACCCTGAATGAAGACAAAGGATGAGGAGGACTGGCAGGAGAGTTATGTTGTCTGTGGGCAAGATACGGCTGGCAGGGCTGGAGTGTTAGATATGGGGAGCATGGCTGGGAGTGTTTTCTGGGAGAAAGGATGTCCTAGGATAAACAACTAGAGGAAGAATTGCGGTGCTTAGAGCAAAAAGGCAATCTTAAAAATAAAACAAAACCCATTAAAACTAATATATTGGCCGGGCGCGGTGGCTCAAGCCTGTAATCCCAGCACTTTGGGAGGCCGAGACGGGCGGATCACTAGGTCAGGAGATCGAGACCATCCTGGCGAACACGGTGAAACCCCGTCTCTACTAAAAAATACAAAAAAAAACTAGCCGGGCGAGGCGGCGGGCGCCTGTAGTCCCAGCTACTCGGGAGGCTGAGGCAGGAGAATGGTGTAAACCCGGGGGGCGGAGCTTGCAGTGAGCTGAGATCCGGCCACTGCACTCCAGCCCGGGCGACAGAGCCAGACTCCGTCTCAAAAAAAAAAAAAAAAAAAACTAATATATTAATTTTATGACAACTAATTACCTTCCAAAGCATTTAGAGAGTTGATGGTTTTTCAGAAAATTACAATGCTAGTCCCAGTCAGGTAGATTATTTCACTTTGAAATCTCTAGAAATTTAATGCCTGGGTAACTTGCCTAGGGTCATACATAGTATGTCTGGAGTTCTTTGGAATTCTGACTCTCCATATGTGTACTGGCTCAGCATTTTGGCAAACAGTTATTATAATGTCTACTAATGGTGAGGGGCCAGTACTGCTGAGGTGCTCATTATTAGTTTTAAGACAGCTGCTCTGCTCTTATTTATTAAGAGACACCAAGGGAATGATGTCTCCCCTGACAACCAGAGGATCTTAGGTAGGGAGGCAGCTGTGCTCATTTGTATTCATACTGCATGATGTTCTTGAATGTGTTATAAGTTTATAATGCAAAGAAGATTTTTATGGAAAAAAAAAAACCAAACCAATATGTGGGAGAAGTGGAAAACCTTTCCTTGGCATGCACATGTTTTATATGACCAAATATTCTGAATTTACATTTCTAAAACACCAGAGAGATTCTACAAATCTATCTTCTAAATAAAATAAGACAAATGGAAATCAAATGACTAATAACCAGTTGGTCATATGTCTTGCTGTGCCTACAATAGTTCTGGTTAATGCCTGTTGTCTCAGCATAATTATTAAAATGACTCCTTTTAGTCTCATCAGTAGAATTATATGATCACCCTATAATAACTGAACGTGTAGACATAACCCAGCCTCTTGGAGGAGTTAATTACTCCATTTAGGTATTGAATTAAACTCTGTTTCTTGGCAGCAATCACCAAGGGCAACAGTGAGTTATGCACATCTCACCATTTGATAGAAGCAAGCATACATGCTTGCCTATAAAGTGTTTAAGACCATGGTAACAGCATTTTTGAAAATGTAGACCAGGCGCAGTGGCTCATGCCTGTAATCCCAGCACTTTGGGATGCTGAGGCAGGCGGATCATGAGGTCAGGAGTTCGAGACCAGCCTGGCCAAAATAGTGAAACCCTGTCTCTACTGAAAATACAAAAAATTAGCCAGGCATGGTGGCAGGCCCCTGTAATCCCAGCTGCTCAGGAGACTGAGGCAGGAGAATCACTTGAACCTGGGAGGCGAAGGCTGCAGTGAGCCGAGATTGTGCCATTGCACTCCAGCCTGGGTGACAGTGAGGGATTCCATCTCAAAAAAAATAAACAATAAAAAAAAAAAAAAAGGAAAAGAAAAAGAAAAAGGAAAATGCAGAATCTTTTGAATTTTGAAATAAAAAAGTCCACAGTTTGGCCAGGCGTGGTGGCTCACATCATAATCCCAGCACTTTGGGAGGCTGAGGTGGGTGGATCACCTGAGGTCAGTCAGGAGTTTGAGACCAGCCTGACCAATAAGGTGAAACCCCATCTCCGCTAAAAATACAAAGATTAGCCAGGCATGGTGGCAGGCACCTGTGGTCCCAGCTACTCGGGAGGCTGAGACAGAATTGCTTGAACCCGGGAGGCGGAGGTTGCAGTGAGCTGAGATCGCGCCACTGCACTCCAGCCTGGGCAACAGAGCAAGACTTCGTCTCAAGAAAAAAAAAAAAAAAAACAAGAAAACAAAAAAAAAAAAGTCCAAACTTTCAAATTTTGTCTTGAAAAGTAACAGATAAATTTTCTGGGATCTGCTTTCACAGTGATTCTTTATGAAAAGTTAGAGCATTATACACAATTTTCAGCTTTTTAAGGTCCTTCTATAGACTCTAGGCGAAGGTGGTCCTGACAGCTAGCATCACTTAGCCCCAAATGCTGCTCAGCCTCAAGTTAATTCTGCTGTTGGTCCACTCTCTTCTCATCCACTTATTGTCTAAACTGCCTTTTCTCTTGGGAATCAGCCCTCCACCTCACATTTCCCTTCTGGTAACTGGGTCCCAATTTGGTTCCCTACTGCATGAACCTATATTTTGTTTCCTTGCCTTTTCCTTTCTCTATTTAGGGGCCTGTTTGTGTGATCCTGAACTTTTCTGATCTGGACTCCCAGCCATTGCCAGTCATCACCCTCCTCACTCTCCATTTTGCTATTAAGGACTTTTCATCTCTGAATGGCTGTCACTTAGTACAATGCCTGGTGCATAGCAGATCCTCAATAAATAGTTGTCGAAGGAATCAATAATGAATGAGGACTGAAGCTTCCTTCTCATTGACTAGAGCTAGATTTCCTTCCAAGTGCCACTTCCACCCTGGCTCTTTCCACTATTAACAGGGCTTAGGGAGCTAACGTTGTTTGCATATGTTAGTCTTGGATGAGTTAACACAGCCACAGAGCTTAATGAATGCCAGTGTAGTTGGTTGGTGTGTCCCTAATGGGGCAGCTGCCTAGGGCTGTACAGGGTGGGTCTCGGCTGAGGCAGTGTGAGTGGGGCTGAAAGTCACACAATGCTCACATCGCCAACACCAGGCTCTAAAGAGGGTAGCCAAAAGAAAGCAGCTCTTTCTATTTTCTAACCGGTTTGCCCAGACAGGTCCCACTTTGCAATCCATCCTCTCGGTGGGAGAGCCTTTTTCTAATTTCATACAGTAGCTCATTTGTGTTGGAAGAGGCCCTAGTAGGGCTAACACTCCCACAAGGAAACATGGTAAGTGAGTTTTTGGCAAGTGCAGCTCTTAAGGAGCAAGCATCTGTGAAGGACTGAATCCACTATCTCCTTTCCTCTTATTAGAGGTAAAACCCAATATCTTTCTCCTGTTAAGTTCACACAGACAGACTTCATCAGAATTTAAGGGCAACAATTTTAGCATGGTAGCTGACTACCCAGAATTTTTTTTTTTTTAATTGTGCCATTATATTAAAGCAATTTTTCCCAGGGAAGTGAGGTGAACCCTCTTAGCTTGGAAGAACCCTTGGCTCTTTCAGAGGCTTTCTTCATATGAGCCTCTAATCTACCTGTGAGACCTAGGCATCTTGTACCCAACAAAAACAAAACAAAACAAAACAAAAAAAACCCAGAGTGGAGAGAGGCAGTTTGCCTTGCCCATATGCACTTCTCTAGGATAATTAAATATATATTTTGTCCAGTCTTAGCAAACATGTACAGCAGGTCCTTGAATAACATTTTGTTTGAAGGCATTTCATTATAAAGTCAATGAGAAAAAAACACAGATTTTCGGCCAGGGCCACTGTCTGTGTGGGGTCTGCACGTTCTCCCTATGCCTGTGTGTGTTTTCTGTAGCTACTCTGGTTTCCTCCCACATCCCAAAGCTGTGCACTTTAGGTTAACTGGTGTGTCTACATGGTTCCAGTGTGAGTGAGTGCGGGTGTGTGAGTGCGCCCCACGAGGCGGGGGATGGCCTCCTGTGCAAGATGCGTTCCCAGGAGCCACCACAATAGGCTCTGGCTAACTGCAGCCCTGAACTGGAGTAATTGGGTAAATAGTTATCTTACTTGTTTTCATTAAATGTATGCATAGCTTACACTGATTTCAGTGTTTACTATAAGGAGTGTTTTGGGTTTCTATTTAGAAGTTAGGTGATTTTTTTTGTGACCAGAAATAGGCTGTAGGAACTTAACACTTGTTTATCTCAATTAGCCTATGGTAAAACTGGTTTCATTATTTATTGTTTCATTTAAAGTTTCCAAGAATAGTACAGTTTCCAAGAACCTGTTGACTATGTTAAGTGAGGACTCACTGTATTACTGCTACTCAAAAATTTCCTCTAACATGGTTAAAAGCACAGACATTGGAACCAGTTTCCTTGAATTCAAACCCCGTCCTTGACACTTATTAACTGTGTAAGGCACTTCATCTGTAAAACAAGGATAGTAATGGCACCTACCTCATAGGGTCACTGTGGGGGTTAAAAAGGTTAAATTCACATTATTACTTAAGATAGTGCCTGGCCATACTAAGTGCAATATGCATTAGCTATTATTACTATTATTTTAGGAGAGTGAAAAAGGTACTGCTTAGTACAAAACATTCATTTTTCAATAGAGATATGCCAGGTATGTATCATGTTAATATTAGCTTTGGGAAAAAATAACTCCGGATTTTCATCAAGGATATTTTCTGAAGTTTGGGTTGTATGAGAATTATACACTCTGTCCAATTCTTATAATAACACTCATGATCTGCTGTTCATTCATGACCTCACTCAGGAAGTTCAGTTTTGCTACAAATATTACAAATACCAAACTGATGTTTCCTAACTCACTCAGTGTTCTGCCCAGATGGCGGCAGGCCCCTTTTTATGGCTCTGGCAGCTGAAATTAGGACTTGATTACTTCTGAACTCCTGAAAACATGTTTGCTCTCAGTTGCAAAAGAGGTGGCATGAGAGTGACTCAAAACATTTCCAGTATCATGACTGTTCCAGGAAAGACTTGAGAGAAATGGATACCTTAAAAAAATGAGAATAAATGTGCTGAAGTGCCAAGGAAAAGGCAGTTCTCTGTCTACTAGCTCCAATTTAGGATTTGCACTTCAATCTATTATACTTGCTCACTTCTGAAATTAAAAATCTTTTTTTTTTTAATCACATAGTATCAGATGTGACTTTTCCACTTACTTTTATTTTTCTAAGTGCATCTGAAAGAAGAAAGGTATTTCCTAGAGGCCAAAGAAGAGAATGTATATGATTTTTCTTCTCACTTAAGATTCTTATCAAATTTTCCTGATTTTTTGTTTGTTTGTTTTTGAGATGGAGTTTCGATCTTGTTGCCCAGGCTGGAGTGCAATGGCACAATCTAAGCTAACCACAACCTCCACCTTCTGGGTTCAAGCGATTCTCCTGCCTCAGCCTCCCAAGTAGCTGGTATTGCAGGCCTGTGCAACCACGCCCAGCTACTTTTGTATTTTTAGTAGAGACAGGGTTTCCCCATGTTGGTCAGGCTGGTCTTGAACTCCGGACCTCAGGTGGACTGCCCGCTTCTGCCTCCCAAAGTGCTGGATTACAGGTGTGAGCCACCACTCCCGACCAAATTTTCCTGATTTTTATGTGTAGGGTTGAACAATGGAACCTAATCTGAATCATTCATTCATTCATGGATTCATTCAGTGAGTAATGATGATGAGTGACTACCATGTGCCTGTGCCCTGACGTTTACAGTCTAGGCATTTTACACATACCACTGCTGATATTCATAATTCTCCATATTAGGTATTATTTCTACTTTGCAGGACACAAAACTAAGGCTTAGAGATGTATAGCAATATACTCATTATCACATAGTTATTAATTGGAGGAGCTAGGATTGAAATCTCAGTCCATCTCCTTCTAAAACCCAGGTTTATTAGATTTTTTTTTACTACACTACATTGGCTATAAACAATGAATGTATTCTTGATAGTACAGAATTCAATGTTTTATAAAGCATATTATAGTTTAGGAAAGCAAGAAATATGCCTGAAAGGTAAGCATTTTTCCCTTTTAATATATATCAGATTTATAGAAAGCACTGTACATCAGTAAATAAGACACTAGATAAAAGGGCTAGCGTATCTTTCAGAAGGTTAGGAAAACACTGTATTTATGTATGGTCTGAACTGCACCATACCAGACAATCCTGAACATGATCTGCAGACTCAATGCTTGCCCTGATGGCTCATGTCTGAAAATGCCACTTACTGGCCACAGGGCATTGGGTATACTATGTCATCTGTTTGAAATTCTGTTTCTTCATCTCTAAAATGGGACTATCATCATTCTATCACATGGGAAGCTACAAAGAGAAAATGGAGAGATACATGTAGAATACTTCACCGTGATGGGCAGGCTTCAGTACCTTACCCTTTCGTCACATATCACACACACAGCTTTCCTAACAACAGCAGTAAAGCACATCTCTGTTTATCATTTACACAGGAAAAAAGAGCTCCAATGGAAATGCCCCAGAACATGAAGATCACTGACTTTGATGGCCTGCCTGTGGTAAAACTCAGGATATAAATGAGGATCAGAAGTTTTTGGGAGACATTTTCTGGATGTGTCAGGTTTAGGGTGACTGAAGAAGGGTTTGAATAGAGAATCCCTAAACTCCAAGTAATCTTCCACTTACGCATATTAGGTAAGGATAAATGAACATTCACATGAACACACAGAGCATGTCTACAAACAAATAAGATTTTCTTAAAACAAATACATTAGAACGTGTTCATTTAAAAGACTTATTTGAAAAAAATAAAAAGAATTTTAAAAGGCTATTGACATTGTCACTCTGAATGCATATATATTTATTTCATTCATTTGACAAATGCTTACTGAGTGTCCAGTAAGTTCAGGGCACTGTGCTAGCACTGGGCATATGCTGATACACAAAACAGCAATAGTTTTTTTCCTTCAAAATCAGTTTTGAAGCCATGAGTAGAATCAGTCACAGTATTTACTGATAAATATACATTGCTAAAAGAATTCAAGTCTGGGCTGGGCGCGGTGGCTCATGCCTGTAATCCTAGCACTTTGGGAGACCGAGGTGGGTGGATCACTTGAGGTCCAGAGTCTGATACCAGATTGGCCAATATGGCGAAACCCTTTCTCCACTAAAAATACAAAAATTAGCTGGGTGTTGTGACACATGCCTGTCATCCCAGCTACTCAGGAGGCTGAGGCAGGAGAATCACCTAAACCCGGGAGGCAGAGGTTGCAGTGAGCCAAGATCACACCACTGCACTCTAGCCTGGGCGACAGAGCGAGACATTGTCTCAGGAGAAAAAAAAAAAAAGAATTCAAGTCTGACTGACTAAAGTCTAAGCTCATCATAAAATCCAGATCCCACCAACTAGGAGAAAATATTAAACTCTGCATGTCTTGGAGAATCTACATAGCTAGCAGAGGAGAGCTTTCCTAACACAATAGAAAAATGCCTTTGGACTGTGCCGGTAGTCCCCTCAGTGAAGTGTCTCACGTTTCCTGAGTCTGATCACTGTTAATAATGATGATAAAAAAAGATTTCCTTTTTTTTAGCATTGGAAAAAATCCTACCCAAATAATTTTTGGAAGCTTGAGATTACATTATTTATCTGGTTCAGGTTTTAAAAATATTTCTGATTTTTTTCCTGCCAAAATCCAAGCCCTCTTTCCTCATACAGAACAACCTAGATTTCTGAAAGAGTTCTTCCCTTGACATTACTTGGGAGGTGGGCATTATTTCCCCAGAAAAGTAAACAAGGGAATAAAAACAAGGTGACTCAAAGGATGAGGAAGCATGTTTTTGTAGAGAACAAAAGATCCTTTCACAGTATGTCAAAGACTTAACTGTGAACTTTCCCGAATGTAAACACTGTTCAAATGGCAAAAGGAATTTCATCTATGTCTATAAAAGGTCCTGCACAATAGCTCTTGCTTGAAGCTACTTTTGATGGGCAGTAAAATAATCTTTTCCTTCAAATACTTTACATACAGACCTACAAAAACTTTTTCATCTTTTCAGGAGATATACAATTATAATTACCTTCATAATAGTAATAATAACACATAGAGCACAGTACTGCTAAAGGCAATTAATGTCATAAATTATAAGCAGCATCATTTACGCTTAGAGTCTTTGGGAATAAAGAAATACTTTAAGAGATAATTTAAAATATTAGGCTGATGGTTTCCATTTTGCCTAAGAATTTAAAATTTATAGGTGCTGAGCGCGGTGGCTCACACCTATAAATCCCAGCACTGTGGGAGGCCAAGGCAGGCAGATCACATGAGGCCAGGAGTTCGATACCAGCTTGGCCAACATGGTGAAACCTCGTCTCTACTAAAAATCCAAAAATTAGCCGGGCGTGGTGGGGGAGTGCCTGTAATCCCAGCTACTTGGGAGGCTGAGGCACGAGAATCGTTTGAACCCGGGAGGCGGAGTTGCAGTGAGCTGAGATTGCGCCACTGCACTCCAGCCTGGGTGACGAGTGAGACTCTGTCTCAACAACAACAAAAACACAGGGCAGTAGATTTCTTTAAACAGATTTCGTTATGATTACAAAAAAGGAATATTAATATTTTAAACCAAAAGGAATTATAAGATAACAGTTAGCTAAAATAAATACTTAACTTTTCCTACTTTAAAGTTTTACTCTTTACAAACTTCCTAGTTTTAATACTTGTAAAATGAACACTAGTAAGTATTTAATTACAATAATATGTCCTATAGTAAAATGCAAAGGAATAAATAGGTTTATTTGTTGTATTAGATGAATAATATATGAATTGTAGTCAGGCAGATAATAATATTATCTGTATTTCTGGTGAGGTAGTTTTACTTTGTGTTTCTTTGTGAACCATTTTGATTAGAGCAGATTTTTTCCATTAGTATTTTGACTATTGCCCATTTTTGTTTAGTACTGTTAGTATTCATCACAAGTTTATTGTTTTTTTCATTTCCAAAGGTTTGTTGTTGGGGGGGGTGAGGGGAGAATGTTATTTTTTTCTACTGAAATGCACCTCTAACTTTATAATATCTGGTAATGGTGAAACAGAATTCACTTCTAGTAACAAGACCTAAGCCACAGAATTTCAGAGTTGGAAGAAAATATGCTGGATACTCTAGGCCCACATTCAGCCTCACTCTGAGAGGGGCAGCGTTCCACCACCAGGGGTAGCTTGCACAAGTTAGGTACAAATTTAAGTGATCACTGCAACATGTGTTATGTCTTTACAAAACTGGTTGGGATGGGAAATAATCTAATTCCTTGGACTGTTCGTTCTCATTTATGTGAGTTATGAACATAGTATTAGCCCCTCCCCTTCAAAGAAGGGTCATTATACATACTTAACAAGTTTTCTAAAATTTTAAAGTTAATTCGGTAGTTCTTTATATATTTTAAAATTAGTTCACCATATAATCTTTAATCCATAATCTATAATAGATAATAGGAGAAATCTACAATCTTTCTCCTATTATTGTACTGATTTATTATCATAAATAATAATATTGTATACTTATACACTACTTTACAGTTCACAAAGTGCTCAAACATGTTATCTCATTCGGGTTTTACAACAATCTTGTGAGGTAGCTGCTATAGTTAGCTCCGTTTTACAGATGGGGAAATGGAGCTTCGGAGAGGTTAAATGATAGCCTAAGATCACTGGATAGAACTTGGAATCAGACTTGGTTTTGGCTACCCGGTTCACAGGTGTTTATTCTATAGCCACAAACTAACAAGTGTAGAAACATGAACCAGGGTGGGATTGATCCCTAGTTGATTCTTTGCCAACCTAGGCAATAGTCAGCTAGTGAACAGGGAGCTCATTTACAGATACAAAAGACTCAGCCTGGAAAACACCAAAGCATTTTCCAGCTTTATCATCCCTCTGAGGGACCTCGTAGAAGCTTTAAATAGCCAAATTAATTATACATCCATTTATGGATTTACTGATTCATCAAGAATTTATTGAACTCTGAACAGGTGTCAGGCTCCTAGGTGGGTACTGGGGGTGTCAGCCTAAGTGGGACATACATTCTGCTCTGGGGGAACTTGCCCTTTTGACACATGTCAAAGTCAGAGATCACAGCATGATCTAGGCATAGGGATGCCCAGGAGGGAGGGATGTGTTTTGCAGAGGGTAGACAGGCTGCAGCCAAGAAGGGCTTAGGGAGACATTGGCACACAGCCTTAAAGGAAGAGACACAGAAGTGGGTATGGGCATTCCAGGCAGAGGCCAACGTGAGTGAAGGCGTGGGGTCTGATAATGCATATGTAAGGGGTGTGTGGACACTGCTTTAGCTTCATTCTTCTCATTCTTACAACCAGAGGATTTTGCTTTGTCACTCATAAAATGCGTAATAAATATAAACAGAAACCAAAACAACAAGGTACTGGTACAAAAACAGATACATAGACCAATGGAACAGGTGAGAGAAGCCAGAAACAAAGCCACACACCTACAGCCATCTGATCTTTGACAAAGCTAACAAAAAAAAAAGCAATGGGGAAAGGACTGAGGATTGCTTTGACTATTCAGGCTCTCTTTTGATTCCATACAAATTGTAAAATAGCTTTTTCTGATTCTGTGAAAAGCGACATTGGTAGTTTGATAGGAATAGCATTGTATCTGTAAATGGCTTTGGGCAGTATCTCCTTTATTTTCCCCCTTTCCCTCCCTCTGATTTCAGGAGATTCCATTTAAAAAAATTATCTTAGAGTGAGTATATAACAGTGTAGAAAGCAGAGGTAGACTGCCCATCTTTTTGGCTTTTGTATTCCAAACCAGGAGTTGGCAAACTCTTTCTATAAAAAGCCACACAGTAAATATTTTAGGCTTTACAGGTCATATGGTCTTTGTTGCAACTACTAAACTGTGCCCTTGCAGTGCAAAAGCAGACACAGATAATACATAAATGAATGAGTGTAGCTGTGTTTCAATAAAACTTTATGGACACCAAAATTTGAATTTCATAAAATTTTCATATGCCATGAAATATAATTCTTTTTATCAACAACTGATTTTTTTTCCAATTGTTAAAGTTTTATTATTTTTTTTAAAATCTTAGTCTGTGGGCCTTACAAAAAAAGGTGGTGCAATTTGCCAGTCCCTGTTTTAATTGCTTAGGGCACCTAAGGGACTCTTCTAGAGCATGTAAGCAAATTTAGCAACACAGGAAAGCCTGGAAGAGAATGGGGCTTCATGTCTCAACCCTGCTCCCACCCTGGTGAGAGAGAAGAGGTATCAGTGGGTCCTGCCATCCCACAAATGTGTGTACTGTCATTACTCCCAGTGTAAAACATTCTGAATTTGCTGCTAAAATTTCAAACTAATGAGATTTTACTTAAAACTCGAGATTATGGTCTTCTCTTGAAAATGCGAGGATAAGGTCAAATTGGGGCCATATTCTCACACGGCAACAGCTACGTAGTGACTGCCTTCCTATGTGGGACACAACTTCCTGTTCACCTGAGACCCTCCGGGCCTGTGTCCCCATCCACATTGCCTATCTGGCACCTATAAGCATTTAGTCTAAATCCTACTAAGCAGAGACATCTGTTTTCTTCTCTAAGGGTACAACTTCCATTAAAACTAATCCTTTGGTCCTAGGGAAGCCACATGGGGACAAGGAATACAAACATAGGCTTCTGAGTTGGATAAACCTAGGCTGAAATCTCAGCTTTGTTCTTTGTTAGCAGAGTGAGCCTGGGCAAATTACTTACTCCCAACCTCAGAATGGGAGCAATAATAGATACACCTGCAATGGTGATTGTAATGATCATGCCAGAGAATGTATCAGAAGCAGCTAGCACATACTCAGAAGTTAATTAAAAGAAGAACCACTAGGATGGAGAAGTTCTTTGATGTGTATCTTTTTCTTTCAGACCCCGTATTCATTGTTGCCTTTTGTGGAAGGACCTGAAGGATGAGCTTACAATCTACCTTATTTTATAAAAAAAGAAATTAAGGCCCAGAGAGGTGAAGTGACTACTTAAAGCCAACTAGTGATGGAACCAGGAAGAGGATTTGGATTTCTTAATTTTTAGTCAGAGGAAATTTCTCTGTGCTACAATACCTCACTAAAATTTCTGAATTCTTTCATAAAAGCCTTTCATTTGATAGCCAAAAGGTCTTCTAATAGAAAGGACACTGACTTAAGATTTCTGGCTAGTGACTACGTTTTTAAATTACAACTTCCAAATATAGGAAAATGACAAGAATTTGTCATTAGTTGTTGAAGTTCTAGTATTTATTTGAAATACTCCTGTTCTAAGCTCACCGACACCCTCCTGTGGTCAGTGGAAATAATAATTCCAGTCAAACAAACAAGAAAAATCTGGAGTTAATGGTTAATGGTTAAATATAACAAGATAGATAGATATCAAATAACATAATACAAATTTACTCTAATTACGTTATTTTAGGCCCTGGCCATTGCACAGAGCAAAGATTACTTGTCTATCTCTGACAAAATCTTTAATGAGATTGATAGATTATAAAGGATGTTTCCTTAGGGCTTGTTCACAATAAAACTGCCTGTTATAAATTAATGTAAAAAAATCAGTAGCATTTCTATATACCAATAACATCCAAGTTGAAGGCCAAATCGAGAACACAATCCCATTCACAATAGCCACAAACAGAATAAAATACCTAAGAATACAGCTAACCAGCGAGATAAAAGATTTCTACAAATTACAGAATTATAAAATACTGCTGAAAGAAATCAGAGATAACACAGACAAATAGAAAAACATTCCATGCTCATGGATAGGAAGAATCAGTATTGTTAAAATGGCCACACTGCCCAAAGCAATTTATAGATTCAACACTATTCCTATCAAACTACCATTGGCATTCTTCACAGAATTAGAAAAAACTAATTTACAATTCATATGGAACCAAAAAAGAGCCTGAATAGCCAAGTAAAAAAGAAGTAAAAAGAACAAAGCTGGAGGAATCAAATTATCCTACTTCAAACTATACTACA
Source organism: Macaca mulatta (assembly GCF_049350105.2). Classification (NCBI taxonomy): domain Eukaryota; kingdom Metazoa; phylum Chordata; class Mammalia; order Primates; family Cercopithecidae; genus Macaca; species Macaca mulatta. The sequence goes on from NC_133422.1 coordinate 21,008,093, forward strand.
AGGCTACAGTAACCAAAACAGCACCACACTGGTACAAAAACAGACACATAGACCAATGGAACAGAATAGAGAACCCAGAAACAAAGTTGCCCACTTGTAGCCAAATGATTCTTGACAAAGTCAACAAAAACAAGCAATGGAGAACTATTCAATAAGTGGTGCTGGGATAAGTAGCTAGCCACATGCAGAAGAAGATTGAAACTGGACCTCTTCCTTTCACTAGACACAGAAATAAACTCAAAATGGATTAATGACTTAAATCCAAGACCTAAAACTATAAAAACCAAGAAGAAAACTAGGAAATACCATTCTGGACATCAGCCTTGACAAAGAATTTATGACTAGGTCCCCAAAAGCAACTGCAACAAAAACAAAAATTGACTCATAAAAACAAACACACACACAAAGGGAGAAGAGAATGCACTCTGTTATCTTAGAATGCCAACCAATAAATGTCGAAGGAATACTGGAATCAGAAAAATCACCACTTTGCAACTATAGTGATAATAACTGATTCAAGCAAGAATCATGAACAGATGATAAAACTAATGGATGAAAGTTTGATGAAACAAGATTTACATAGTCTTCAAATATATGCCCACAAAACATGTTATGAAGGAAAAAAATAGTGATGTCACAGTGGAGACATCACCCTAACCAAAAGTTCAACAATCACCAGCAATGGTACAAATTGACATCACGTATCACCTAGTAGAGCAGTCCCCAACCTTTCTGGCACCAGGAACTGGTTTTGTGGAACAATTTTTCCAGGGACAGGGTAGGGGGAATGGTTTCAGGATGAAACTGTTTCATGTCAGATCATCAGGCTAAATTAGATTCTCATAAGGAGTGCACAACCTACACTGGGGACTCCTGATCTAACAGGACACATCGAGAACATAGCACTATTGTGATGTTTTGCCAATGATGCATAAGCTGGATCTAAAAATAGAAAATATCAGATGAACCCAAACTGAGGGATGTTCTACAAAATCACTGGCCTATAGTCTTCAAAAATGTCAAGGTCATGAAAGTCAAGGAAAGATGAGGAACTGTTCAGATTGAAAGACACCAAAGAGACATGCAAAGTAAATGTAACATATGATCTGCAATTGCTTCCTTTTTCTATAAAGGATGTTACTGAGATATCTGAAATTTGAATAAGGTCTGTGGATTACACATTAATGCTATATCAGTGTTAACTTCCTGATTTTGAGGTCTGTGTTGTGGTTATGTTAGGAGAATGCTCTTGTGAGGAAAAACTGAATTTTTTTTTTTTTTCTTGAGACATAGTCTTGCTCTGTGGCCCAAGCTGGAGTGCAGTGGCATGATCTTGGCTCACTGCAACCTCTGCCCCCTGGGTTCAAGCAATTCTCCTGCCTCAGCCTCCCTAGTAGCTGGGATTACAGGCGTGTGCTACCATGCTCAGCTAATGTTTGTATTTTTAGGAGAGACGGGTTTTGTCATGTTGGTCAGGCTGGTCTCAAACTCCTGACCTCAGTTGATCTGCCCACCTTGGCCTCCCAAAGTGCTGGAATTACAGGCGTGAGCCACCACGCTCGGCCAGTATTTACAGGTAATGGGGCATCATGTCGACAACTCACATTTAAGTGGTTCATGAAAAATAATGCAGATATATAATATATATCCACACATACAGAGAGACAGAGAGAGAGAGAAAGTAAAAGGTTTAAAAAATGTAATTATATTTTATGAAAAAAATGGTTACATTATCTATATCTGGGGACAGAAATTATAGAGTTTGGATTTAAGACTCTGGTGATGGAAAGAGTTTTTTTTCTATTATTTTTATCAGCAAGTGCCCTTGGTGAACATATGCTCCTTTTAAACTCCCCAAAGATGAGAAGATATAGTGATATCTTCTTCAGAGGTTGAAGAATCAAGACCTATCCTGTAAAGGAAATGCTACTGCAATTTTAGAAAAGTCATACTTACATAAATAAGTATTGAAAATACATTTGTATAGTCTATCTATCTATCTAAATATTTCTTGAGCTGGGCTTAGGTGAGAAGGAGAGCTATATTCAGAATCTTAAAGTATGTTCCTGTTTTATCTTGAGAGCAGTCAGAGGCCTTCCGTACCATCAAACCAGAGGCACAAAAGAGATGTACATCTGATTTTTAAACTTTGAAATAATTATAGGCTACAAAAGAAGGAATATTGTTATTTTAAGACTAAGGGAATCATAATTACAATAATGGCGACTATTTACTGCTGTGAAATAGTCCTTACAGATTGTTGAGAGTAACCCGAAGCAGACTGGAACACATGAACTGGTTTCTGGTATTGTGTCAGATTTTTCTCTTTCTGAGTAATGATGTATACGTAAATATGAAGGCAGAGCCGTTGAGGGAATGATGACTCACAATCAAATGCAGCACTTTCCTCTTTGGCTTGTGCAAAACCTATTTAGGTTTCAGATTTTCCTACGAGGGCTCTACAGATGTTCTTTATGGAAAGGATTATTCAGTCCTGAGCAGCAACGTGAAATGTAGGCCCTTCAACAGCCTTGTATTCCCCTCTTAAAACAAACATCCCAAAGAAAAAATAATAATAAAAATTATCCAATATGAGTGAGCTCTTTTTCTTGGGGGGCAAGGGGATTCCCACTGTAATGCTACCAGAACACTGTCAATGAAGACTTGATGAATTTCATTCAGAACCCCAGCAACTGGAAAGTCTCATACGAATTAGGCTGGACTAGAGTATTTATTTCTGCTCTCTGTATAACTGAAAACCAAGTATATATTTCTGAGCTATTCATCCAAGGAATTAAACGGAAGATAAAATTAATGGATACTATATCACCATTGGCCAAATACATTACCATATATTTGGTAAGGATCATGCTTCATGAATGCTGTGTTGAGTGCAAAACAATAAATCTGACAATTCAAGTAAATCTGAAGTCCTGGACTCCAAGGAGTCCTAACTTAGAGGAAAGATCATCAGCTCTCACTTGGAAGGAGCTGGCTCTTGCTGTCAAAACCACGAAAAAATAACAATAAAAAATAAGCCACATGGTCATGTTTGTTGTTCATCCAGCATTTCTTCTGGGGTGCTCCCCCTCCCATCCTTATTTCCTAACTTCATGTTTCAGGTGGGACTAATTCAGTCCCTTCTCATTCTGAACTCTAGGGGTGGAGACATGGCCCAGGTCTGACCAGAGTATCCCTTACCTTTGGCCACAGTGATGGGTTCAGGGCACGTGACCTCACCAGCCTATTTAAGCACTCCTGAGGACTTCTGCTGAAATTACAGGGAGACACATGCCCCTTTGGCTGAGATTGCCAGCTGGGAGAACCATGTGTATTACCCAGTGCCACCAGGACCACCTTTGCCACCTGATGGAGAATGACTGTGTGAGAATGAAGCCACCCCAGAGAAAAGCAGAGCCGAGAGGAGAGAGGCTGGGTCCTGTGACGTGTTGAGGGTCAGGCCCTGAGACTTCAAGGTTTTGTGAGCCAATAAATTTCCTTTTGTAGTTTAAGTTCGTGTGAGCTGAATTTTTGTCATATTCTATGTTCCTAATAAGCATCATTTTACATACTTTTCGATTCCATAATAAATCTGGAATCACATGAAATAGTAAGTCCTCTCTTCAAAGGTACAGGGAAAAGTTATTCTTTTAAGTGGCAGCTTACCCCTAGCATTCCAGATTTATTTTCTGAGGTCATAAATGACATGCAGCCTGGCAATATCATGAGTCAGGATTAGAATGAGCATAAAGGTCTTGTCCTAAGAGGTCTACTGGAGTAAAGAAAACCAGGAACACAGACACTGGCAACTTGCTAACGTATCTTTTAAAGGTCAAAACAGATTTGGGGTCTATTGGGTTAAACAAAGTTAAAGAAGTTTCTTTACAGAGAGGCTTCTCAAAGCCAGATATTTACCAATTGTAATTTCATCTCTAAGAGGCTATTAAGTTATGCAGTGTTTCCTAACAGCTTGAGCATGGAATTGCATGAAAAATGGGTTCAGAGAGCAAACTTTCAGAAACATTTAGCTGGGCACAGTCACTCGAACCTGTAGTTCCATCTACTTGGAAGGCTGAGGTGAGAGGATTGCTTGAGCTTAGGAGTTTGAGGCCAGCCTAGGCAAAATGGTGAGACTCCAGTCTGAAAAAAAGGAAACACTGGACTATGTATGTTTCTATTTGTCCTGAGCATTTTCCTTGATTGCTCCATTTTCCTTGGCATCTGCCATTTTTATGGTTTCATCTAAAACCTTCATGCTCAGGATCATTATATAAATCTCTCTCTCACTAGCTTGAAGCTCTAGTCCCTTGTTTCAATTTCTTAACACATCACGATTACCTCGAACAGCATATTCACAATGCCTGAACCTTATCTTCTCTCCAACTTCCCTGGTTCCTTCAGTGATCTGCCTTTTTGCCAGACATCCAAACTAGAAATATCCATAATGTCTGCCTCCATGTCCCATAGTCAGCCAGTCTCCATCAACTCACACCTGGTCATTACCTCAGCCTCACAGTTGCCCAGCTTCACTCGGGCTTCCTTCCCAGACCACATCACTCCCAAGTCCACCCTTCTACACACAGCTTTCAGTATTATATTTTTCTTATTCAATGAGTGTCAGCAGCTCCCAGTCATAGGGAATGTAAAAACCTCTCTGGGCCTCCACACAGTCCGGCCTCTCCTATTCATGTGACTCCTTACTGTACTACTGCTCAAAAGACTGTTTGCTATAGTCAGGCTTCTCCTATGATATGCTAAAGGATGGGTATGCTTCAGACAGACAAAGGGTTGCCTGGAAGGTGAGCTTCCCTTCAACTGCTTTAAAAAACCTCCAGTGTCATCAAGATATTAGTGTGTGGAAATTAAACCACACTCTGTCTTCTCAAATCTGCTAGGCTGTGTGTTTCCTGTGGCTCCAGACTCAGCTTTTACTCTCATCTCTGCTCTGGTGTCCACGCCACTAGCTCCTTGGGATAGTTGGTGTTGAAGTTGGATTTGCCCTGTGGGCTTTGTGCTTGCATTAAATTGGCTGTGATATTTGTTCACTGGTTCTCTGGGGTCTGTACCTACGTCATCCTTGAGTCTGTGGTGGGCTAAGTCTATGATATAACTCCTCCTCTTATGAAGGAAACACAGCACACTCATTCTTACATTTATGCCTGCAGTCATGATTTCTAAAATGCCTGAAATGCCCTTCCCTCGCCTTTTTAACTATTAAAAAAAAATCAATTTTAAAAGCCCAGACCAAGCTCCACCTCCTTTCCCTATGAATTTTATCTGCATAGACACGTCTCCTTTGAACTACTACAGCACAGGGCCCAAGTTTCCCAATTTAACATTGGGCTATATATTGTTTTGTGCCCCTTGCTATTGTTCCATGACTATCAGTCTCATCTCCCAGTTATACAGTGTAAGCTCCCTACGGGTAACAACCATGTTTCATCTTTCAGTATCCCCCTCATCAGGCCTACATTGCTGGGTATAGAGTAAGTGCTCCACTAGAAATGGCTGGCTAAATGATTCTCAAGGGACTCAACTATCTATTATTTGTCCATAACTTTTGTAATTTAATAGATGACAAACTGCCCATGCCACAAAGAAATTCTATAGCTTGGATCACCACCATCTCCCTAGGAAATTATGGTTCCCTGACCTTGCTGTAACCAGCCCTAGAATAAACATGGTTATTGGCCAGGGGTGGTGGTTCACACCTGTAATCCTGGAGATTTTAGAGGCCAAGGCAGGAAGATCACTTGGGGCCAGGAGTTTGAGACCAGCCTGGACAACATAGTGAGACCTCATCTTTATCAAAGAAAAAAAAATTGGCCGGGTGTGGTGGCATGGCCATGTAGTCCCAGCTACTCAGAAGGCTGAGGGGACAGGATCACTCGAGCCCAGGAGAGTTGTAGGTTTTAGTGAGCTATGATCATGCCACTGAACTCCAGCCTGAGTGGCAGAGTGAGATCCTGTCTCTAAAAATGAATAAATAATTAAAAATGAAAACTGTTATTATATGAAAACAAACTAGAATATTGGAAGAGAGGACCAAAAGAATTTTTAAGAAATTGGAATTCTAATGATATAGCCATTAGATTTAGATATGACATCACAGGAAAACTTATGCACCAAAAAAAGTATTTATGATGGCAAATGTATAATTATGTTTGGATCTATAAATGTTGATTGTTGCTTGGGGCTGCTAGAAGGCTGTTCATTAGGGTGGGTTTCTCACTGAGATTGTGCTTAACAGTTTTCACTTTATTCATAGGCGGATAATTATTGAGAAGTCAATTTTTTAAAAAATGTCACATATAAAAGTCACAGTTATTTCAAGGGAACACAAACATGGCTGAAATAAGACTGATACTTGACTAGTGAAAGTGAAATCATGAAACAATGCAGATTGGAAAAGAAAAGCGACTTCTAAGTGAATGAGATGCTAGCTTCCTCTGGGACAGACCAGCCAGTCTAATTTGCTGCTTTTATGTCCCAGCCAGGCTTCTGCTCCGCCCCACGGCTTGAGGGTTTCACACATCCACTCTAGAAATGGTGCACTTTTCTCTCTGGGAGTCAATGCTTTTAGCAGTTTTTGAATGGAAGCAGAGGGCATTGGTGGCTCAGTTCTTGGGCTATAGATTGTGGAGGAAATATATGGGCTATGCTCTGCCTGGAAAGTAAGCAGTAATATTACATGGGAGAAGGCCTATTCTCATACCTATATCTTCCTACCAGTAAATCCTGCAGAGCTTCAAATGAAACTTGTTCCAGAAAATCATTTTGACCCTTGTTAGGTCTGTGTCTCCTTAAGTATTTGTATGAAAGTTTAATTAAAATTTAATTATGTCAATGTATGAACAAGAGGGAAAACTTTTATATTATTTTTAAAATCCATATTCTTTAAACTGAGGGTAGAGGTCACTGGACAGGAGCAAGGTTTGAAACAATTTCTGAGAAAGCTTATCAGTAACAACACCACCTATCATGACCTTGAATCAACGGGACTCAGAAATGCAGTTCTTTCCCTACGTCTCCAGCCAGAGGCTATGGGTAAGTTATGATACATTTAAAAGCAGATTGCTTCAGTACAAAGAAAGTTATTTAACCTCCCTGTGCATTGGTGTCTTAACAGCTCTGTGCTTTGGTTTCCTCATCTGTAAATTGAGGTAATAACAGTACCTATTGTATAGTGTTTTTATAATAATTAAATGAGTTAAAGGCCTGCCATTTGTCTCTGTGCGCTGAGAACAGCATTGGTATATGATCAGCACATGTAAGTATTGGCTATTATTATTACTATTAATACCATTTTAGGGATTATTCTTCCTTCTTTTAAAATTCCTATTAGAATAGTATTAGTGAAAACAGTATTCACAACTGGTGTGACTCCCAGGGTGTCAGTCTTTCTTGTTTATCTACTCCCAGGGCCTGTGCTCCTAGGTCTATTCAAATAGAGTATCTTACTGATACCTCTATCCAGCCGTTACAGAATTCTGATCTCAATATCAATATAGAAATACCTAAGTAGACAACAACAACAACAAAATTTTTTATCAGAATTCAAAAATATGTTCAATTTGGTGACTTCTGGAAACACTTTCATAAGAGAATACATCAGAAACTGTGAAGTGTCCTACAGAGATAAGGGACAACCTACTGAACCAAGGCAGTTCAGAAAACTGACGACTAGTTTTGGTTAAGCAAGTATATGAAATGACCACAGATTTAACATATGCTATTTGTCAAAAAGGAACAATGAGGTTTCTCTACTTTTCTCCATGCCACCTTGATGTCTGTTTTCATGTTCTTTTGCTTTATCATAAATACTTTAAAAAATGATACTGATATAGGAAAAAGTGTGGGCTCTAACCTTCCCATAATCACACTACTACATTTTCACTGGTGAATGGAAATGATGATCACTCTTTTTTTTTTCTTTCTTTTTTTTTTTTTTTCTGAGACAGTCTCACTGTCACTCAGGCTGGAGTTCAGTGGCATGATCTCAGCTCACTGCAACCTCTGCTGCCCAGGTTCAAGGGAATCTTGTGCCTCAGCCTCCTGACTAGCTGGCATTACAGGTGCATGCCACCATGCCTGGCTAGTTTTTGTATTAGTAGAGACAGGGTTTCTCTATGTTGCCCAGGATGGTCTTGAACTGTTGACCTCAAGTGATCCACCTGCCTCAGCCTCCCAAAGTGCTGGGATTACAGGCATGAGACACTGTGCCTGGCCAGATGATCACCCTTCTTAAATCCCAGAGGCATCGGCTTTCCTTTAAACACTCCACAGTGATTTCACTACATTCTCGAGGAGAAGCCGTATCCCTATGTGGGTCCTGTCTTTCAATGTCTCATTTCTCAAAGAGAGATTGAGGACTCCCAAGAGTCCCATTCGTCCTGAGGAAGGAAAGATTGATGAGCTCATCACCACACAGCCTTAACGTTGTTTAGGGGTGGTGATGGGATACCTAATCAACTCACTTCTGCGCGCTGAATCACCCTGCTGCAACTGAGCTTGTTGTTACTCCTTGACAGCAGGCTCACTCCTCTGGAAAGGAAGTTCAGATCCTGCTGCCTTGCTCACTTGAATAACAGAAATTTTGCAACACTTCAACTTATTTTATTTATTCATCAAAGGAAAGAATGTCAGGGATTAAAGAAATAGCATGAGAATCACTGAGAATTCGGTTTTCTTTTTCTTTTTCTTTTTTTCTTTTTTTTTTTTTTGAGACGGAGTCTCACTCTATTGCCAGGCTGGAGTGCAGTGGTGCGATCCCGGCTCACTGCAACCTCTGCCTCCTGGGTTCAAGCGATTCTCCTGCCTCAGCCTCCCAAGTAGCTGGGACTACAGGCACACACCACCATGTCCAGCTTATTTGTGAATTTTTAGTAGAGACGGGATTTTATCATATTGGCCAGGATGGTCTCGATCTCGACCTCGTGATCTGCCCGCCTCGGCCTCCCAAAGTGCTGGGATTACAGGTATAAGCCACCGTGCCCGGCCGAGAATTCAGTTTTCTGTTATTAATTAAAGAGCATCTAAAAGGATTCTTCTTACTGCTTGCCACAGAGCTGAAAATTATTTGGTTGCTCAGAAACACTGACTTCTGTGGGAACCAACATAATTTGATGGAGTTATGCAGAGACAAATGGCAAGTTTTTAACTCCACTGGCATTTTCAGATTTTGGCAGGGGGAGATATTCTGGACACTCTGGATATGTGACTAGGTAGTGAAAGTTGGTAATGCTGCCTGGGCTGTAGGGCATGGTGGATAAAGAGCACAAATTGTAGAACTACTAACTCTGCCACTTACCAGCTGTGTGATCTTGGGCAAGTTATATAACCTCTCTGGGCCTTACTTTCTCCATCTGCAAATAACATACTTGGAACATTTTCTTACTCCAAAAATGATACCATAGATTGAGACTTTTTTTTTTTTAACACTCTGATCAAATTAGCTTTCTTGACCTTAGAAGTTTTAAAGTATTCATTTCAAATTATTTTTAAGAATTAGCTTCACAGTATGTATGTAATTACAACAATGAATGATGGCATGGCATTGGATACATTATTATTGTATACATGGCATTGTATACTATTATTACTATTGTGTACTATTATTATCCCTGGGTTTGCAACTATTGTGTAATTTTATTTGCATATTGAAAAATCAGCAAGGTTTTAAACATGTGCTTGTTTTGCATATGGATGTCCAATTTTCAAAGCACCATTTGTTGACTATCCTTTCTCCATTAAACTGTTTTGACATCTTTGTTGAAAACTATTGGCAATATGTCTGTGGGTCTAATTTTGGACAGTCTATCCTGTTTCATTGATTTAATTTTTTTGCAAACATCGCACTGTCTTGATTATTGTAGTTTTAGAGTAAATCTTAAAATTAGGTAGTATGAGTTCTCCAAATTTATTCTTTTTTTAAAAAATTATTTTGGTTCATTTAGTTCATTTATTTTCCCATATATATTTTAGAGTTGGCTTATTTATAGCTATAAACAAAATCCTGCAGAGATTGGATTGGAATTGTGTTAAATCTGTAGGCCAATTTGGAGAGAACTGACATCATTATTATGTTGAGTTTTCTAATCCATGAACTCTGTATATCTCTCCATTTATTTAGGTCTTTGATTTCTTTCATTAATGTTTTGCAGTATTCAGTATACATATCCTGCACAAGTCTTATTGATTTATACCTAAATATTTCATTTTTAGAGAAAATTGTTCGTAAACGGTACATGCATTTTAAAATTTTAGTTGTTAGTTATCAACTGTTAGTATATAGAAATGTGATTGATTTTTGGCTTTGATAAACTCATGTATTAGTTCTAAGAGTAGTTTCTTTTGCTTGTTTGTTTTGTCTTTTTTTAAAAAATAGATTCTGTGGGATTTTCTAGGTAGGCAATTATGTTGTTTGCAAATAGGGACAGTTTTATTTCTTCCTTCCCAATCTGGATGTCTTTTATTTATTTTTCTTTTCTTATTGCTTCTTTTCTTATTGATGTTGAATAGGAATGGTGAGCATGGTCATCTTTGCCTTCTTCCCAGTGTTACAGGGAAAGGGTTCAGTCTCTTACCATTAAAATATGGCGCCAGCTGTGGGGATTTTACAGATGCCCTTTATTGGGTTGAGAAAATTTCCTTCTATTCCTAGTTTTCTGAGAGTACCACTTCAATTTCCAAGCGGCCTTGAATCAAAACCAGAAGACGCTGGAGGAAAAGTGAGAAACTCACAGCTAATTACCATTTAGGTAGTTCAAATTCTAGTCTTCTTCCTCAATTCATATGCTATCATTTATTTTTCAGGGACTTTGAATAGTTGCTCAGGCATTCTGTCCAGGTTTTATAGCTGCATTCAGTGGGAGAGACAAAGTGAGTGTTTGTTCCATTGTATTCAGAACTAGAATCCTTGAGTCATTTTAAAGTCAAAGAAAGAAAATTAACCAGCTTATTCAGTTCCATTAAAAAAAAAGTACTGTTTTAAGTTTCAAGGATCCAAAGATGAGTTAAATTTAATCTCTGCTTCTGAGGAATTGTTTCATGCCCACCCTCATTCCTCTTTTCCACCTGGTAAATTCCTACTTGTTATTATTTTGAAGTAATCTTTAATTCTTATCAAAGTAATAAGCATACATGGTTTAATAAGTCAAACAGAACTACAAAATGTGTAACAAAAAATAGCACCCTTGTGACACAGTCTCCCCCTCAAGCAATTAAAGAGGTTAAAGGTAACTACTTCAACTCTGCTTACTACATCTTCTACTATTTACCTCCATATTTCTAAGTAATATTCTTATGTCTCTTTATTTTTCAATTTCAGACATTGTCTATTGACTTCCTATTATGAAAGGTAAGGATTTTACCTCTCCCACCTCAAACACACATCACTCATTTTTTTCTCCCCTCATTCCCCCTAATAAAGTGCTATCAGAAACAAATCAATATTGTTTACTTTATCATGACTATACAGTCCCTGACTTACGATGGTTCAATTTAACAATTTTCCTACTTTACGATGTAGGAAAATTGTTAAATTGAACCATCATTAAATCGGGGACTGCCTGTATAGTAATGACAACGAAGTGCTGAATAGCTCATGTAACTTACTGAATATATCATGTCAGAATCTAGACATAATGTATTCAGTAAGTTACATGAGCTCTTCAGCACTTTATTACCAAACAGCCTTTTGTGTTAGATGATTTTGCCCAACTGGGAAGTACCTTTGCCACTCTTTCCACCCATGTCTTCCTCTTTCTTGGTTTACTCCCTTTTTTTAGTGACAGCACATCATGCAACAGCTTTTTCAGAAGGAATGTACTGTTTTTGAGACTTGCACATTTAATAATGCTTTTAGTCTACTTGATTAATAGCTTGGCTGGATATAAATTCTAGCTAGAAATAATTTTCCCCCTTTGATTTTCTCTTTAGTTTCCAATGCTGCTTTGGAGAAACCCAGTGCCATTAGGATTTCTGCCACTTTTATATGACCTGTTCCCTACTTCTTTCAAAATTAGAAGTTGTCAGCCTTATTTCTTTATCCATGGGGTTCTACAATTTCAAGTGGACATGCTTTGGGGTGTGTGTGTGTGTTCCATTTGTTATACTGTACATCTGGTTCTTTCGTTCAGTGAAATTCTTAAATATAGATGCTACTACCTTCCTTGAGTCTAAGTAAAAAAAGCAGACTTTCACTTTATCTTCTCGTTAGCTGTACGGTTTCCCTCCCGTCCTAACTGGTGCCTTTGTAAGGGTGGAGGAGAGCCAGCTGCCTAGAAGTATAGGATGGAGGAGAAAATCTGGATGTCTCAATGTCCTAGACAGACTTTCAACTAATTTTCCAAATTTTAGTGCCACCCTACACTACAACCTTCAGAACTACACAGTATCTTCAAGTTCTGTTGCTAACAAAAGCTTAAAATAGGAGGAGGAAAAAGCTATGAAAAGCTTAGAAAGACAGGATTCAAATTTGCCCTGTTTGTTGTTCTTGTTGTTTTGGTTTTTTTTTTTTTTCCTGTTTTCTACTGTTCTCAGGACTCAGGGTAAATGATGTATACTTTGCTGCATGTTTTTTGGTCTTGTTCTAATTTGTCTTTTAAATAAGGCTAAACGCCATAATCCTCTGCTGACAATTGTCTTATCATTGATTTCCTGCTTTTCTTCAAGCTGACAGGTTTAGGCAAAGACCATTTTTACAATTCCTTTTCTGGATCTGACAAAATTTTTTCCAAACAGGATTATAAACAAAGCTTACATTTTAACACGAGTATAGATGATGAATTATGTAACTCGTTGGATCATAAGTTAGTATTAGGTATTTGAGTAATACTCTTTCATTTAAATTTGGCTTTGTCTCCATAAAGCATTGAGGAATTCTGTAGCCCAATATTAACTTAAATTCTAAGTTTCTATTTTTTATTGTTTACTGAGTATTTACTCTGTACCAGGCATTACTGTATTTCATTCTTACAACAACTTTGTTAAGGTTCAATTATTTTTATATTATGATTAGAAAGTGAGGCTTTGAAAGAATAAGTAATTTGCCAGAGATCACCTACAAAGTTGAACCAGGATTTTAATCTAGGTTTGAACGCTACAAATTTCATGCTCTTAAACGGTAAGTCATACTGCTTATGAATAAAATCATAAATATAATAGCAAGAAGCTTTTATTTCTACAGCCATTGTGATTGTATATACACTTACATTTAAGTGTACACCTAAATGAGCTCAGAACTGTAACAGTTCCAGAGTCATTGACTGTCCACCTATTAATTGCATTTGACATTCCAGTTTATAGCCAGTATACTGCAGAATTAATTTTTCTTTATACTTTAAATAAATATTGCTAAAATTACCTCTTGACTGGCTGATCATATTGCTGAACAATACGCACTAGTGATATGGTGACATAATTATCCTACGGCCTGTCTTGAGAGGAGGAGGTTGAAATAGTCCTGCTGATGATTTGAAAAGGAATTTTTTAAGGTTAGACCTTTTCTAAAGAGGGAAAGTAGGATAATATTTCTATTTTAAATATTAGTTTAACATTCTATAATGTAATTTTCATAATTTATAGGAGTATCATTCTTATTGGAGATGCATAAAAAGTTAATGAAACCTCACGGCCTCCCTAGAATCATGAACTTGTTGATTTGCTTGCCTTAGGGAGGTGACTGCTGATTTAATTTTAATTGTATTTAGCAATTACTGATAATGTTGTGATCCAATGGAAGCTTTTCTTTTAGAGGAATGTAAAAGTCAACTTGTAATTTCTCTCTGAAATACCATCTGTATAAGAAAGGAGGCCCATATGCTTGAACCCAGCAGTGTTATCCTACTTCAGGGCAGATTTTTCTTCAATTCTTTACTCAAACCAAATTTCTGGTTCAAGAAGAGTATGGCCAATTTGTGACTGGGGTAACTGCAGGCTTCCACATTTCCTGAGCTAACATGATACTATCTTATCTGTGTTCTCTGTACCTTTCTCCCTTTTTTCTCATTGCTCTCTGTCCCTATCACCATCTCATTGCCTCATTTCTGAAAGCCTTGCTGTTAGGTGACTGCTATAATTCTCCTTGGGGAGTTAGATGATAAAGCCCTAAATAAGCAAGTGGCATGATAGAGCTAACCTATACCAGCCTATGAGAGATAATTGCTAAGTATTTAGGAATTTTTTCAAGCTGACTGCTAACCCTTGATAGCTTGAAATCATGGTGGGGGTGTTTGCACCATGGAAATTGGCAAACTTAACAACCCCCAAGTCTCCATGAGAACTGGTTTACTAGCACACCACCGGGTATTGCACTTCTCAGGGGGATCTGGCATTTTCACTAGGTACTCCTGAAAATCTTAAAGATTCAAAATGAATTTCCATGGCTGGTTCTTCTCTAATAGGCATAAACAATAAAAAAAATCATTACAGGCAATGCCCAAGTGTTACCACATAGGGAAACAGCTGGATCATCTTGCTGAAAGCCAGCTCCACTGACACGTGGCGAGGAGACATGGATGGTGGGAAATTATAAAAGTTCAGAAAAGCATTGCCTTTCTGGGCCATGAAAGATTCCCAAAGACATACGTACATATAACAATCCTACAAAATACGGATTGTTCTGTAACAATGATCCACTGAATCAGACTATTTTTTCAGAGTTATTGATCAAAGTAAAGAATGACGTTTAAGAGTAAACTAGGCTCCTTAAAAAGAACAAAGGATTTCATAATCCCATAGAGGATCTGAAGATAACCTACCCTGTAAATTTACTAACAGACAGCCAGTTAAATAATCCCGTGGTTTCTAAAACTGAAAGTAGAACTTAATATTCTACTGAGATCTTCAAAAATCAAAACTGCTGGACTGGAGATTACAGAAAAGGCCAAGCTTAGTTACCTAAGTATATCAAACTGCATTTATTCATAGTCCTAGAACATTCTCTCTAAAAGGGGGAATCGACTAATGGTGCTTAACATAAATTAATTATCTTTTCCATGTATTTCTTTCTATGCCTCACTCCTTTTTATTTTCAAATGTTGAGTGTGTGCTTACTGTGTAGCAGGCAATGTCTCCACTATAATGATGAAAAAGTTCCAGTCTCACACTGTATTTCAGAAGATTGCATCCATTGTTAAAGAATATAGTTTGAATAGTACTTCCTTAAGTACTATTCAAAGGCAGAGAGATCCTACCAGCAATATATAGAAGATTCACTTTGTGATTTCTTCTAATTAGAAAATAACATTTGAAAGCTATAACCTGTTAAGCCTTTTTGCTCCCACAGAAATAATCATCAAGAGAAGATGATTTGATTTCTGAGGAAAACCGTGGTATAGCTTTAACAGCCTTCTTGGAAGAAATACAAATGTAACTAAGTAAAAGTATGAATAATATACTTTAAATATAGCCAGAAGAATTTTGACTTATAATTAACCCACGTTTCTGAAAATATGAAATCTAAAAGTAATAAATATAGATTCTTAATAATGGGCTCTTAAAACTACATTTATAATAATCCTTTCAGTTTGTTGTTATGGTTATTTATTATAGGAAAAACACATGTTCCTATCAAAGCATGTAAAATTAATGAACACATTTTTTATACGCAGAGCTCAAAAAATACTCTTTTGTAAGCTGTACTCAAATAAAAACACCAATGAATTCATTAAACAAAAACAAAAACTCAAATCAACAACGGCAAAGCTAATAACTCCAGAAGGCTGAAATGTAGCAAAGACAGAGTAGTGATAAACCGTGTAACTATTAATATACTGTTTATCTCAATATGGACAGTTCCTTTGCTACAATGCAGAGGAATCAGGAGGCATGGGGATCTTACGTGGTGGATGGCATGGCAGGTTATTTGCCCTGTTCTCACTGCTGACCTAAAGGCGCCTATCTTGCTCAACAGGAACCATACGAGACAAGAGTGTATAAACCTTTCATGCCAGCAGGCCTGTTAACTTCCATGATGTAAAAAGTAAGCCCATTTGGCCACTAGATGGAGATCAGGTTACTCTGTCAGTGATGGGGAAGCTGCTTGCAGCCAGCAAGTCATAAGTAAGCAGGGTATGGAGAACCTATTCTCTTTTTTCAATACTTCTATGACAGGCATTTTCCAAGCTCTGAAGTTAGGAGCAGATCTGTGCTGAATAAAGAGTATATAAATGAAGAATAGTTCGAAAGATCAAACAGAAAGGGAACTGTAAAAGACAAATATTTGCTTGTTATTACTGTTGGCCCTGGAATGACTTCCATTTAGGTTTGGTTGTGTAAACTACTTGTAAGTAATGAGATGAGCTGGTCCAAATAAGAGCAATTAAATAAGCTGTCTCATTATTTACCAAGCAGGGAAGAGGAGAGATATGACAAAAAATTAAAACAATGACAGATTATTAAGACAATTAGTCTTGTCTGTTTAAACATAAGAATACAGACTCATGTTTGAGTATGTATATAAGTATGCATTTTTAATATCAACCAGAATGGATCAACGGAACTTAGGGATCAAAGGAGAATGTTAGATAACATCTATTCAAATTTTCCAAATGAAACTACCATTCAACTC
Source organism: Macaca mulatta (assembly GCF_049350105.2). Taxonomy (NCBI): domain Eukaryota; kingdom Metazoa; phylum Chordata; class Mammalia; order Primates; family Cercopithecidae; genus Macaca; species Macaca mulatta. The sequence goes on from NC_133422.1 coordinate 21,024,666, forward strand.
TGAATTATATAACTTTATTACTAAATATGTCTTATTTCTGTAATAGCTGAGCTTTATTTTATTTTTTTTAGAGACAGGGTCTTGTTTTGTTGCCCAGGTTGGGGTGCAGTGGCTCGATCTCAGCTCCTGCAACCTCCGCCTCCTGGATTCAAGCAATTCTTGTGCGTCAGCCTCCCAAGTAGCTGGGATTACAGGCATGTGCCACCATGCCTGGCTTATAGCTGAACTTTAAACTGGAGACATAAAGTTACACATGTCCTGGAAAATGTTTAGTTTAGGGAAAGTTCAGATATTGCACTGTGTGATGTAGCTGAATATTTTGATTATTCTTGAGATGTTAGATACTATAATTCTGTTCATTTCTTTTTTCTTTTTTTTTTTTTTTTTGAGACGGAGTTTCGCTCTGTCACCCAGGCTGGAGTGCAGTGGCCGGATCTCAGCTCACTGCAAGCTCCGCCTCCTGGGTTCACGCCATTCTCCTGCCTCAGCCTCCCGAGTAGCTGGGACTACAGGCGCCCGCCACCTCGCCGGGCTAATTTTTTGTATTTTTTAGTAGAGATGGGGTTTCACCGTGTTAGCCAGCATGGTCTCGATCTCCTGACCTCGTGATCCGCCCATCTCGGCCTCCCAAAGTGCTGGGATTACAGGCTTGAGCCACCGCGCCCGGCCCAATTCTGTTCATTTCTAACTTAATAACAATATATACTCATTCAATAAATATTTATTCAGTTACATAAAAACAATTTGTGACAGTTTAAAAGAAAAAATCCATTTGTTATCAAACAGTTTCAATTACCAGCACGTTTTAGTATACAGGAGTGTGAGCATAAACAAACATATTAATTGCTTATTGCACCAATCATTGTGCTACAAGCTAGGAGTACAAAGATGTATATATAGCCAGAGAACTAACTGGAAGAGAAGGCCTACATGATTAAAAAACAAATACAAATTCATTTTTGCAGTAGTCAAGAACAATTATTAAATGATCCGTAAAAGTCCTTTGTAAAGCCCCTTGTGAAAAATAAACTTAACCTTGACCAGATGGAAAACATGACCTTTGAGCTCTACCACGTATAAAATATAGAAATTCAAACACAATAGTATTTACTATTAGACACCAATGACTGTAATGAGAACAGGAGCTTAATTCGAAAAGAGAAGAAACTAATGTTTAGAATAATAAATGAAACAGGCCATAATTAATTGGTTTTCTAAATATTGTTATGAGTAGTAACCAACATTCAGTCTATTGCTGTAATCAGTCCATGGCACTTACTTAATCACATGTTTATTTTAGAGTCATACATTTGTTTTAGCTTAATTAAATTAATACATTTATACTCCTTCAAAAAGATTTGAGTTCTACTTTGGTTTGAGGCTTTCAAAATGTTCCTACAAGCTTTTAAGAATCTAAGAGAATTATTATTATATATCTATTTCTATTTAAATAAAATCACAAAAATAATCACATAAAATAGGAATTGTTAATCAGGTATTAATGAAATAGTCTGTAGAAATTTTCTTATTTTGCTAATCAGCTCTTTGCGGAGCAACCTGACTGGTAGGAACCTATTTTTCCTTTTGTTGGATAAGCAAGTAATGTAAACAGGAGAGGTTTTGTTCTGAAGATTAAAATAAATGAATAGTAAATAAATCCTTTTATTATATGCTTTAGTACATATGGGTCTATAGCCTTCCTCATTCTTCAAATTAGTTCCAGATAGGAACTAGATTGATTAGATGATGACTGAGTCATTTCTGGAGTTGTCAGGTTTCCTTTCACTTTGGTGGCCTGTTCCCATGTTTTTCTCTAGTGCAGGGTTGGGTCTACTTATTGTTGACTAGTAAATTTGCATTACCTGGAAATAAGGAAGTTGGTAAAAAACGTTCTATTGGATGCATATTTTTGCTCACCTTCTCCAGTTTAGAGGTTCTGGTCTTGTAATAACCTGCTGTATTCTAGTTCCTAAATGTTTCTGTTTCCTAGGTAGCATGTAGAGATGCTGACACTGAAGATGGTAAAAGTGAGACCAGATGCAAAGGTGCTGCTGGAAACTGGTTACTGCTTAAGGTTAAAAAAATAAAAGCTGCTGATTGTATTCATATGTTGTGATGTCAGTAACCTGCATGTTTAAGCACTGACAGAAAAAAAGGCACATTTTTACTTTTTCATCATTTAGATGGATAAAGTTCTTTGTCTTTTTATTTTGAATCTAAAAATTCTTTCAGTCTTTAAGCAACTATTTTTGAGTCACTGGCCCAGAAATTTTCATGACTGTGGCATCTGGAACTAAATTTATACTTGAATGTGCACCTCTAAGAGATAAGATGAATTCAAATGGTACCTGCATATTTCTGTCATCTTGTCCAATCATGTTTCTCCATTCCATGAGAGATCGCTGCAGACGTTCAAGTCCAGTTTCCCAAAGCCTGATGTGACCTCCCATATCAACAGTAACAACACCGCTTTTGTCCCACTCCGCTAGCAGTGCATCTGTGTCGGAAATGGTAGACAGCCATGTGGTATACGGCGAGAGAGATTCTGATCTGGAAAAAGGAATCCAAGTGAAGCTAAGAGACCATAAAAATAAAGCAGGAGGGATAACACTGCACATTGTAATGTTCTTTACTGTTGAAAAAGTATGCTCACACTACTCATTCTTTTATACCTGCTCTTACCTATGTCACTGCATAGGAAGGTTATGAGGATATGCTATGAGCAAAAGTTCTTAAACAAACATGCCCAGGGTTTGTAAGCAAACATGAGGCAGGACAATCATGAATATAAAAAAAAAACCAGAAAGACTATTTTAAGAAAGATTTTTTATAAGTGATCACGGTATATAACCAATTGGTAGACCAGGAAACAAAGCCGGTTTAAACTGATTAGGTTCTCTAAACTTGCTATAAAGAATTTGCTATGGACTAAATGCTTGTATCCCCCAAATTCGTATGTTGAAGCCCTAACCCCCAATATGATAGTATTAGGAGGTGGGTACTTTGGGAGGTAATTAGGCTTAGATGAAGTCGTGAGAGTAGAAGCCCTATTATAGAATGGGATTAGGGCCCTTACGAGAAGAGACCAGAAAGCTCGCACTTGCGTGTGGTCTCTCTCTGTTTCCTTCCCCCCCCTCATGTTAGGATACAGCAAGAAGTTAGCCCTCTGTAATACAGCCTTCACTAGGAACTGAATTGGCTGGCCCCTTTATTTTGGCTTTCCCAGCCTCCAGACTGAAAACAAATATTTGTCACTTAAGCTACCCACTCTATAGTATTCTGCTGTAACAGCCTGATCTAAGAACTCTAATAATGAGCATATTAAAAGACAAGATATCAACGGAACCATCTGTAAGGAGCAAACATACACAGTAATTTACTAGTTCTTTGCATTTTCCTGTATTTGTGGACGATACTAACTTCCACTGTCAGGAAGAAAGGAACTAGTTCACCAGTTCACACCTCACATGCCCGCAGTACTGGACTCACTCCTTAGAGGCCTAATGTCAGAGCTGAAACCAATGTTTTGTTTATGCATTTCGACTGCATTTGTATGTGATATTTTGCCTTTTCTGACTTAGAAAGTTACATGAATCTATAACAAGGAATGTATAGGTTTATTATATATTTCACACATATTTCCTTTAGTATATATTTCGGACATTTGTATATGTGTGTGTATATATATGTATGTACAGTAATTTCTAGGAATGCAAATTTGTCTATAAGAGTCAACTGCATATCTCCTTTATATGAGTATAGCTCTTATCATACAAAAGTGATAACAGATTATAAATTCCAATTATTAGTGTTGGCTCGCAAAATGCATCTGATATTTTCTATATGAAATAAATAGTCTAAAGAGATGGCCTGATAAGAAAAACATAATAAGCTATCATTGCAGATTTTGGAAAAACACAAAACCATTATATATTAGGTAAATTCTTATAATATTCTGAAAGATAAATCAAGACTAATTTGACCTTTTTTCAATCTGCCTTAGTTGATACTAAACACAGAGTGACAAGGGCGGCCACTCTTGGACACGGAAGACTCAGAAAATGTTTATATGAGGAGAACAACAGTGGGATGGGACCATATGTTTCCGAGCTACTTTACAGGACTCCCAGAAGGGCTCAAAGAAGGTAACATTTGATATAATACATGATACTCTATCAATAAATACTTGCTGCAGGAAAAAACTTAGTAGTTACAGATGATGGAGTAGGGAGCAATTCAAGAATAATGAAATTTATCCATTTGTAACTATGATGTTTGAAATTCTGCCAAGAACACCCAAGCTGTAGGATTCTATTGAGCACTGTACCTACTAGTTGTCACTATTTAACTCTTCACGGCAAAACTTTACATTTACAGGCAATTTCTTTAATGTATTAAAAAAAAGAATTACTGAAGAAACCACACATTTACTACAATTTGCACACTAGGTCTAAACTCTTTTCTTCACTTAAACAATGTTTTCCTTATAAATAATAACAAAGTTTTAAATGAACACATAGAATTACAGTAGAGTGCAGCCTAAATGTGTAACAGCCACATATGAAAGCTTGGCAGTACTGTTTTACAAATGCAAATAATATAAAACTTTGAAGAAAAATATGTGAGAGCAAAAGTGATGTATTCATTTTGGCCCCAAAGTTACATACAGCTTTATTGTATTTTCTATTATTTGAAATTAGCTATCAAATGAAAAATTCCTGATATCTAGCAGAATGCTAAATCTAAGCAACTAGCAAAAAACCTGAAGTCCAGATGGGTTGTTCCTTTGGATTTTATACATATGCCAAAGAAAGCAGTAGTTAATCTCAAGAGAAACTCAGGACATACTGACAATGAAACAGACTCTAAATCATATGACACTTGAAATGTGGCAAGTCCAAATGGAGATGTGCTTTAAGTGTAAAATACATACTGAATTTCAGAGACTTAGGGAGAAAAAAGGAATGTAAACTATTTCATTAAAAATTTTTATTGACTACATATCAAAATAATATTTTGGACATACTGGGTTAAATAAAAGATATTATTAAAATTAATTTCACCTTAAAACAATATTTTAATGTGTCTACTAAGAAAGAAACAATTACATGTATGGCTTTCATTATATTTCCGTTGGACAGTGCAGCTCTAACTGAATGAATTACTGTGGGCAGCTGGCTCTGGGCTGTGCACACAGCTGCTCTTCCAGATGTTCTTTCCATGGCAGGTATAACATGTGATTCACACAGAAAGTTAAAAGAGAAAAACACTGAAATAAAAAACTAGTGAGAGAAAAATGACTATAGATACTGGAAAAAATTATCAATGCTTTGGATATGTTAAAAATATGTTATTTGCTTTTGTTACTTGAATTAGTAGTATTTTTAATGAGCATATAATTAAGATGGAATATGCGATTTCCTCAAATGATTAAAAGTCATTTTCCATTAAACTAACACATTAGGATGTTCCAAGAAGTCATATATGTTGGAAGAAGTAGATCTATTTCTTTGAATAATGATTTTGTTTTCATATTTTTTGAATCTGATTAAAGAGTCCTAAGAAATGAAGCTGTGTTCCCGAGTTATTTGTGCTATAATGCCGAGCTATTTTCTTTCAAGGGTTGGAGAAGGGGGAAGAAAGGAAGCCTGGGGACATTTTGGGTAACTGACAGATTCTGGGTCCCTGGTCTTCCTCTGCAGGCCCTCCAGGCTACTCTGCTAGAGCTTCTAGCCAAGGCTTCAACCACTGTGTTGTGAGGGCTTGGTGGCAGCGTGAGGGAGTACATCATACAGTGGGATGTGATTGCAATCTAGGTCAAAATAGAGTAGAAAGATTAGAGGAAGAAGGCTTTGGTGTGGAGGGCAAAGAAAGGAAAAAAGAGGAACCTAGGCTAAGTAGACCAAAGCAGGTGCAAGCTTAGGTTGGAAAAGGGAAATAAGGCATGGATGCACCCAGAAAGGGACGGGCTCCAGGTGACGACACCTGTGTTCTTCAAGGGAGAGATCAAGCTTTATTGTTTCTGTTTTTATATCCTCAGTTTACCTAGTTTAAATGCTTTGCTTCCATAGTGGGACAATAATGAAGGAGGAGAACAGTAATGAGTCCTATTATAAAGCTTTGGATCCTTTGGCTATTGTATAACCTTCCTGACTGCAGATGCATAATAACATATATCAAAACAATATTAAAGAAATCTGTTTAAATTCTTTTGATATTTTGAACACATTTACTTCAGAAAACAAATATATAAAGTTAGTAAGTATAATTTTTGTAATACTAAAAATGCTATTTCAGATACAGAAAAACTTACTAGAACAGATCAAACAAAAGAGAACAAAGACTTGCAGGCTGTTTGACTTATACCTATGTAACACTGGAATATTTTTACAAAATGAAAATAAAAATGCCAGGAAAACATGCAGAAGAACAGCAAGACAGAAACCAACTGTAACTGGAAAAAAAAAAAGAGCTTGCTATTTAAAGAAGCAAAAAGTACACATTTATTCATAGTACTTAGCAAGAAATTACTCATTTTTTAGTGACATACTAAGCTAAGAACAAAGGTGAATTGGATTACCTGGGAATAGGGATATATCGGAGTTTCTTTGATTGAAGATCAGTGACTTCTATATAACCAGATGTTTGTGGAGGAGTAACATCTACAAACAAGTCATGACATGAGCCAAGGATTAAATTACTGCACGATACCAAAATGCTGCTAAAAGTGGAATCAAGTTATCCGTAGCCAAGGGTAGAACTCTGGGATCTACTTGACAAGGTACTGGGTCAACTCTCATGGCTAGACTCTGAGAAATATGCTTCCCCCAGGAAAGCACATTGGGCTGTGATTCTTTACTGTCAGAAAATAACCTAAGTTATTTTCATTGTCTTTGATAGCTTCCCAAGATGAGTCAATGTTTTCGCACTTACAGTTTTTTTGAAAATATTTCATCATCTGAACTGTTTTTCCTTCTTAGGAAGCAACAACCATGCAGTAAAATGTGGTGGAATCCACACACTCTCTAATTAGACTGACCTGGTAGGAAGTTCTGCTCCTGTCCGAGCTGTGTTATGCTGGTCAAGTTACTGACCTCTCTGAGGCCTGCTTTCTTCATTTATAAAATGGGGATAACAACCCCACTGTGAAATGGGGGTAACAACCTCAGAGGACCACAGCATCTGAGCATCATAAGCATTATCTTAGATGAAATTAGTAAATGCAAAGCACCGACGGGGTTGCCCATCACACAGCATCTGTCATTATTAGGGCCCTGCAAGACAGGGGAAGGTGAGGTGAGGATGGGGCAGTGGGGTGAGGACTCTGGGATTTGGATCATAATCCTCAAAAGACACAATCCTAAATGCCATTATTCTGATTGTTGGAATCCCAAAAGATAGATAAAAGTCCCTAAAGTCTAAAATTCTGAAAATCACAATCACAGTATAATTGCATCATGTTAGACAGAGCTATTACTTTGTTACTGTCCTTGTTTGGAAATTAAGTATGGTTTATGGAGACGCCTGTAAGTGCCAAGTTGACAAAGGGTGTATTTGTGGACTTAATTTTAGGTGTCAGTTGGACTGATTATGGAATACCTAGACACGTGGTAAAGCATTATTTTGGTTATATCTGTAATCTGGAAAAGAGATTAGTATGTGAGTCTGAGGGAACCAGGTGGTGAAGATCTGCCCTCAATATTGGTGGACATCAACCCATCAGCCAAGAGCCTAGAGGGGACAAATACAGAAGGTGAACTGGTCTCTCTCTGAGAACTGGGACAGTCTTTTCTTCAACTGCCAAACATACTGATATGCATGTATGACATTTCCCTTTTGCCCAATTGCTTTATGAATATGGTTCACATGCTCATAACTGTTATACTCATGTGATGTCATTAGTATGCCTGAGTGTTTACGCTTGCAAAAAGTATATGTTATTATTGCCTAGTTTATCGTGCAAAGTGGTTTGTGAAGTGTTCTGCTGTTTTTGTTTGTCTGTTTGTTTTTTGGAGACAGAGTCTTGCTCTTGTTGCCCAGGCTGGAGTGCAGTGGTGTGATCTCGGCTCACTGCAACCTCCTCTTCCCAGGTTCAAGTGATTCTCCTGCCTCAGCCTCCCAGGTAGCTGGGATTACAGGCATCCGCCACCAAGTCCAACTAATTTTTGTATTTTTAGTAGAGACAGGGTTTCACCATGTTGGCAAGGCTAGTCTCGAACTCCTGACCCCAAGTGATCTGCCTGCCTTGGCCTCCCAAAGTGCAGGAATTACAGGTGTGCGCCACCACCCCTGGCCTGTTCTGCTGTTTTTATGTTTCTCAAATAAATCTCCTTTTAAAAATGTAAATAAATATCTTTTAAGTAATTTTAAAATTATTTTTTCCAGAATTATATTTGAGATTTTCATCCTTTGGGATTGTGTCAGAATTTTAGACTTTAGGAATATTTATCTTTCTTTGGAAATTTCAACATTTGGGGTTATGGCGTGGAGATCGTGTCTTTTGGGATTATGATTAGCTGTCACGATTCCGGACAGTAAAGAATATGGAAAACTGGGGGAAGATAAAGAGATAAGGGGTCCAGAGCCCTCAACTAATTCCATAATTGTTATACTCATGTGATGTCATTTGTATACCTTAGTGCTGGTTTTCCAGCAAACTCCTGGGCTTCATTGATTTCTATTTCACAACCCTGAGTAACCGTCATCCTCAAAATCATTAGCTGCCACCATGGTGTGTCAGAAACACTGCTTAGTCTTTACAGAGAGTGCTTTCGATACTGACAACAACAAAGACTAAGATTCCTGTCTGAGAGATGAGGAAACTGAGGCTTATAGAGGTAATGTAATAATATGATTTATTTGGGGTGATATAGCTGGAGAGTGATGGGGACGGTTTTCAAACCCAGGCCTTTTTAGCACTAAAATCTATGCTCTGGCCACCACTGCACACGAGTGATGGCAATGGCTTTCAAACCCAGGCCTTTTTAGTACTAAAATCTATGCTCTGGCCACCACTCCACACAACTTCTATATGAGTTGGCCCTAGGGAAATAGCTATTTGTAAAATATTCCATTTTATAAAACCTTGGCCACCAAGTTCTCTTAAAAAAACTCCCCTACACAAAACCCATGCTTTTTAAGATTTTTGTCTATCTGTTTCTCTATCTATCTGATCTTGGACAACAATTTCTGATTAGAATGATATATTTATCTATCCATCCATCCATCCATCCATCCATCCATCCATCCATCCATCCATCCATCCATCTTTTATTACAATTTCTGGTTGGAATGAAGTATCCAGGATGTCCTGGATAAATTCAAATTCAAATTTATCAAATGTAGTTTGCAAAAAACAAGAAACTTGACATTTTTATTTCATGCATGCAGTTGAAGGCTTTTAAATAGGCCAGCTGAAAAACTCGACATATCTCTTATTTATTTAACAAATGTGTTTGAGCGTATTTTGCGCCAGACATCCTATGAAGCAGTGGGGATTCAGAAAAGAGATGTGGTCTCTGACTTTGAGGCGTTCACAGTAAAATGAGGAAAGTTCCTTTTTATGAAACCATTGTGGGCCTCTGGGGACTTGGAAAGGATTCCAGAGTGGGAATCACAGCCCTGAGGCCAGGTATGAGCTGCAGAGCTAGGCAATGGGTTGTCCCAAGAGACAAACAGCTCAGCAGGAAGAAAAAGCAATGTCCAAGGAGAGGAATGGGTAAGAAAATAGGGTTATTGTAATAATTTGACCACCCAGCTGGATTAGCTGTCTTCAAGTGGCCATCTGTACAAAATGAGTATGCTTATCGTAAGCCACACACAGTCTGCAATGGAAATTCTCCCTGTGATATAAGGTCAATCTTAGATAGTTTTATATCATATATCATTTTTTACAATTCCTGCTGCTTGAACCTAGCTAAAGTAGGTTGAATTATTTATAGCTCAGGGTTCTTTGCCAAGGGTGACCAGTTATTGAAGCTCTAGAGATGAGTGGAGCTGCCTCGCTAACTAACTTACTCACATTTTGGCTTGCCACTTAGAGGCACTTTTACAAATAAGGAATAGTATTAAGTTGAGCTACTGCCATCAGCACTTTTAGATTGCCTGTGAAAGCAAAGTAAGCCAACTTATTTTAAAATATCTTTTTTCCCACATCTTTCTTTTTCTTTTACTTTGCTAATTAATTCCATGGTGAGAAAATGCAATAATGACTGTGTCTACTATTTCAAGAAGTAGAAAGCAAGAATTTTACTCCTGGTATTAAAAACTATTTTCATATATCAGAGAAGGCTAATTGTGGCTACAAAGCACTTCAGGGAAATAGTAAAGGTGGTGGTAGTGGTGGTAGTAGTAGTAAGCACTTTAAAAATAATAAAAACTGATGTTTACTGATTTGAAAATAAGTCAGCTCAGAAGAAAAGAATATTTACAAAAAGATTCTTGAACAGAATACTTGACTGAATTAAGGAAGTGAAAACTGTGGCCAGGTTTCCCTCCAAACTTGGCCAAGTCCTCATCCATCCATTTTAAACATTTTAACACTGGAGTGAGGATGCAGGCTCAGTAAATTTCCATTACATTTATAATCCAGGTGGATTTCAAAGATAGGTATAAATTGTATTTAGGGATTAGTTCACTAACCATTAAAGGGAAGTCATTGCAGCAGTGTTTATCACATAGCTCCCATGAACAGTGGGGACAGTTTACATGCACAATGCCAAGGTTAGAAGGAGGTATTAAAAACTGTCAGGCAAAACAACCAAGACAATTTTCAGAGCGAAGGTGAAATGCTATTTAAAAACTCACTCCTTGAAATGTAATTTGATGTATACCTATGAATCACTGGGTTTAATACACTTCTGTGTTCACAGATAAAAAGAGTGATGTGTGTCCCCAAACTGTGCTGATACCAAATTTTTGATTTTACCCAAAGTTAAAAAAAAATACTGCTTTCAATCAAGAGTCATTATTTTGTGTTTAAAGAGCTCAGACCTGTGGTTTTAAAAAAGCTAACATTTAGCTAGAAGAAAAACAGTTGGAAGAAAGCAATAAATTTCTCCCCATCTGCATTAAATAAAAGCTACCTCATTATTGTGAAAGCCACCAGGAGAGTAGCCTTTACAGTTGATTTCTTTATAAAAGGCTGATATACATTAGTTCCAGACTAATTAGACGGTTGGATTTGATTTACTTTACAAAATCATTCTAGCTTGAATTTTCATCAGAGATCTACATGCACATAGAATTAAGTATCAAAAAGGCTTAAAGAAAAAACAGTCCCTGCTTTACCCCCTACTCCCCCCGGCCCCGTCACCCGCCCCACCATTTCCTGCCTCCAGAGACACTTTCAACTTTTTAAGCTATTTCTGTGGTATTCACCTTCATCATTATGGTGTCCTCTTGATATTTTAGCTTCAGGCATTATCTCTTGTCTTCCTCCCAAGCAAGAAGAGAGCTTAACTCTTTTTCATTCCCGAATCCCCCACTCCCCATTTTCCCATCCCCCCAAACATTCATATAAGTTTGTTTGGATTAACATCCAGTGCTTATATTATTATAATTATCTAAATGCTAACCACAGCTTTGCTATGTCTTATATTATCATTACTTTTTCCTGTATAACTTTTTGCTTTTATTGGAGCTAATAAGCATCATGTTTTGTTTAGTTTTATTTAGTACAAATTTATTCCCAAGGTTCCCTAATTGTTAAAATCTCTAAATATGTTCAAATATACTGGGCTTATCAATTTCACTTTCTAAGAGACATCTCTCCTGAAATGTCATCTGTTCTAACGTTAGACCTGTGCTTGGCTGTCACCCTGGGATCTTCCTTCACCATGCTCCTAGGGATTTTCATTCTTTCTCTCTTTTTTTACAGTCTACATTTATAAAATTCTTCCCCCATGCCAGACACTGTCCTAAGCACTTTATATATGTTTGGAATATTTTAGTAACACTACTTAAACAAAAGAAGAGAAACAAACCTCCTAGTAACTAAGAGAAAAATAGCTAAATAAATAGGCAATTCTTGGAAGAGTAAATGACAACATATGAAAGGATACTCAAATGTACTAGAAGTCAGAAAAAGGTAATGTGAAACCACAATAAAAAGTTTGACCCTTACAAGAGTAGATCAGGATGGGATGCACCAGGATCCCCTTTATGCTACTGGAACACCATTGGTAATTCTGCTCCTAAATATGCTCCCTACAGACTCAACATAGACACAAGCACACAGGTGCAAGGCTATTCACAGCACCATTATTTGTCATAGCAAAAACCTGGAAAGAACCTAAATTTGCACTGACAAATAATAGATGAATAAATTGTTGTATGTGAAGCAGTGAAAATAAAAGTAGAATTATCAGTGTGGATGATGACAAAGAGTCTCTCCCTGACTGAACTATAGTCAGGCTCTTCTGAATCTTCTTCCCAACTAGTTCCCAACTCTGGGGCCTCTGTGTTCATCTCTGCATTGTTCAATGTTAACAAGAATCCTGCTAAGTCAGTTTAACCAGAATCCCTAACCCTTGATATCTGATTGGGTTCCCCATTCGCCACCATCCCCCAGGTGATGTCAGATCACTCTGGGCTGCTCTCAGCAAGAATCCTGTTAAGTTTCTTCAGCCAGAATGCCCTCTTACCCCAGATGTTTTCTCTCAGTAATTTTCCATCCACTGACCCCCACCCTGCTCCTTCACTTATTTCCACTTTTGCTTGTTATATTCAGAGTTGAGCCCCATCTCTCTCCCTTACTACAAAACTTCTTTGCAGTCATCCCTATACCTATCAAGATGGCCCTGCATAAAGCCTACCTTCCCATTTTGTAACAAATGTCATGAATGCTTTTTTCTTTAGCCTCAAATTTCACAAACATGATGGTGAAAAAAATAGACCAAGTTACATAAGAATAAATACAATACGATACTATTCAATCAAAGATTAAAAACATAAAAAAAGCAGGCCGGGCGTGGAGGCTCAACGCCTGTAATCCCAGCACTTTGGGAGGCCGAGGTGGGCGGATCACGAGGTCAGGAGATCGAGACCATCCTGGCTAACACGGTGAAACCCCGTCTCTACTAAAAATACAAAAAAATTAACCGGGCGTGGCGGCGGGCGCCTATAGTCCCAGCTACTCAGGAGGCTGAGGCAGGAGAATGGCGTGAACCCGGGAGGCAGAGCTTGCAGTGAGCCGAGATCGCTCCACTGCTCTCCAGCCTGGGCGACTGAGCGAGACTCTATCTCAAAATAAATAAAATAAATAAATAAATAAATAAATACATAAATAAAGCTATATATTATTTTGTGAATGATAAGTACTGAACTCACATTCAGAACAGAGATTACCTCTGGTTTGTCAAAAGTGAAGGGGAGGAGAACACAGGAGTCTCTGACCATACTGGTAATGACCGGTAACGATTGGTAATGACTTACCAGTATGGGTTGTGGGTGCAAAGATGTTCAATGTATTTTTCTTTAAACTTTTGTAGGCCTGAGATATTTTGTGAAAAATTAAAATACACATGGAAACATAAACACGCTCTTCCCGTCCCGAAATAGGAAGTGTTATGAGAGAGTATGACAAGGGCACCTAATTTAGATTGGAGCAAGAGCTTCTGAGGAACTGACATTTAAACTAAGACCTGACAGATGAGAACGAATTTGGGGGTTGGGGGGAAGGGGTGCAGCAGAAAGTTGGGAATAATTTTGTGCATTCAAGTTACCTGAGAGAAGTCAGAGAGATATGTAATGGACAAATCATGCTGGATCTTTTAAGCCAAGATAAAATTTCTAAACTTTATCCTAAGGACAATATGACCTGAGTTGTGTTTTAAAATATTACTTTCTAACTAAAACAGTTTTGAAAATGAAGAACAAAGTGGAAGAATCGATACTACCTGAGTCAACCAAGACTCACTATAAAATATAAAGCTATAAAGCAATCAAGAGAGTACAGTATTAGTAAAGGGATAGACACATAGACCAATGGAACACAATAGAGAACCCAGAAACAGACCCACTCATGTGGGCAGCTGATTTTCAACAGAGGTCTAAAGGCAGTGCAAAAGAGGAAGGACAGGAGTCTTTTCAGCAAATGGTGCTGGTGCTGGAACAATTGAATATCCCTATGCAATTAAAATAAAGAGCCGCAGTCCATACCTTACACCATATAAAAAAGTAACTCAAAATGGATCATAAATCTAAATGTAAAATATAGAACTACAAAACTTCTAGAAGAAAACATAGAAGATTTGCCCTTTATCAAAATAAGATAAACTGTTTGGAAAGTATATCTCTGACACTGAACTTGTATCTACACTAAAGAACACTCAGAGTTCAGGAGTTTGAGACCATCCTGGGCAACATGGCGAAACCTCATCTCTACAAAAAAAATACAAAAATTAGCCAGATGTGGTGGCATGTGCCTGTGGTCTCAGATACTCAGTAGTCTGAGTTGGGTGCTGCTTGAGCCTGGGAGGCAGAGGCTACAGTGAGCTGAAATCGCATCACCACACTCCAGCTTGGGCAACAGAGCAAGACCTTGTCTCAAAACAAACAAACAAAAGGAATGCTCAAAACTCATTAATAAGAAAATAAATAACCCAATTTAAAAATGGGCAAAAGATCTGAAAGATATGTTATTAAAGAAGATACACATAAAACAAAAGGCTCAACATCATTGGGTGCTAGGGAAAATGCAAATTACAATCATAATGAGAAATCACTACACTCACTAGAATGGTGAGAAACTGACAATACCAAGTGCTGGCAGGGATGCAGTGCAACTCAAACCTCCATTCACTGCTGAGAGAAATGCAAAATGGTACGTCCACTTTGGGAAATAGTTTGGCAGTTTCATCATATGATGCAAAAATGCCATTCCTAGGCATTTACTCAAAAGAAGCAAAACCTTATGTTCACTTAAAAACCTGCCCACAGATGTTCATAGTGGCCTTACTCTTTATTGCCCCAAACTGGAAACAACCAATAAATATATCACCTTGTGAATGGATCAACAAACTGTGGTACATCCATATAATAGGCAACCATTTGGCAATAAACAAACAAAAACTAATGGTACACACATAACATTAAAAATAAATAAATAATAAATAAATGATTCTCAAATGCACTGTATTAATTGAAAGATGTCAGACTCAAAAGACCACATACTATATGATTCCATTTATATTATAATATGGTAAAGGCAAATCTATAAGAACAGAAATCAGGTCAGTGATAAGTTGTAGGTAAGTGGAGGCATTGACCACAAAATGGAATGGGGGAAGTTTTTGGGGTGATGAAACTCTTCTACATCAAGTGTGGTAGTGGTTATCCAACTGTGTCTGCCAAACTCACAGAACTATACACTAGAAATGGTGAATTTTACTGTATACAAACTGAGCTTAAGAACCAATGTACACTGTACTTTAAAAACATCACCCTGTCTGATGTGTGGAGAAGGGTAGGAGGGGAAAACAGTGGAAGAGGTAACAATATCAGAAGGTTATGGCAACATTCCAGTGTACGATGGCAGTGCCTTGAATGGGATACTGGTTACAGAACTGGAGACAAGTGGGTGGATACAAGATATATTTGCAAGGCTGTGTATCAGGACATGGAGATTGCTGATGGATGAGATGTGGAGGATGAGGGAGAAGAGGTATCAAGGTGAGCCAAAGATTTCTGGGTGAGTGAAGGTGCACTAAACTCTGCTACATAACTTCTTGTAATTCCTGGAATGCTCTGCCAAGTCCTTGCATCTTTCACAAGGAGCACCCCTTTCCTGGACCAAATCCTTCAACTGATTAACTCTCATCTTTCAAGAGTCAACTCATAATCTCTAGTATGGATTGTAAACTTCTCTGCTGTGTTTATATATCACCTTGTGAATATTCCTAACTTATTACACTGTATACAATTGTCAGTTTATTCTTCTGCCTCTTCTACCACAAAAAACATTTTAAGGAAATGGTGATTTATTTTCCATGAGTTTCAGTTTGGAAGAAACTAATTCCAAATATTATCATATAATCAGAACTTTTCAAACCCTGTTACAGATTATTATAATACATTTAGCGTTATATTTGTGAAGTCCACACTAATACAATGAATATAGACACAAGATAATATATCACTACCACTGTGATGTGTAAAAAAAAAAAAAAAAAGTCAATGAATCAATGATCAAACTTTTTCACAGTTATCTGTTATGATGAACGCCAGTGTGGTTCAGTAAGAATAGCTCTAAACTTGGGATTAGAAGATTGTGGTGCAAATCTGGGCACTGTTGTCCACTGGTGGGGTGATCCTGGGCCAGTTATTTTAGTTCTGTGTTAGAATATCTTCATGTACAAATTAGAGAGCCTGCTAGCAATAGGATGGGGTTTTAAGGAGTAAGTGAATTTATATGAGGAGAGGAGATCAGCCCAGGAATTGGATATTTTATACAGTAATAAATATAAGTTGACTTTGAGAGTGCTGTTAAGTGAATCAGTCTGCATAATAAGTCCCTGACTTCCAGTCTTAGGAGTTTAAGACAAAAGGCAGGCCTCAGTTTCTATGCCTAATATACTAAGACTTTTTAAAAGCCTCTGTGAAAACGTCTTTTAGGTAAAGTGATTGCATATATTGTAAAATAAACGAAGATGAGTTCTAACAGCAGTGGCCACAACCACACACTGAAAATGAGTAAGAACTTTCTGAATACAGAGAGGTCTTTTTAGTTACTTCTAAACTGGTCAGAATGATCAACTTTTTATAAGTATGAAATGATAAAGATAAATTAAATATCCTCTACCAAAAGGGAGCTACTTTAAACCACCTTTGTAAATTAGGAATTGGTGAGTTCCTTCTTACCTTTTGGGTAGATATCTTTTAGAGGGACTTCTCCTGGGGGTAAAATCCTCACAACCTGATTCAAATCTAAAAGAGTCACACAATTGCTTTGTTTTGGAGTCTCACTTTTCTTCTTTCCGCTATAGAACAATGTATCAGTGCCACTTCGTTTATGCAAAGATGATGGTCTCTTCCAAGAATAAACTTCACTGGGTGACTGAAAAAAAGAGAGAGATTAAAGTACTGAAGTACCATATACTACATTCACCACAACCTTAACAATGCAGACCTTTAAGCAGATACTAGGGGGGAAACTAATGTTTCACAGGTATAAGAAAATCAAATTACTGGCTGGGTGCAGTGGCTCATGCCTGTAATCCCAGTACTTTGGGAGGCTAAAGTTGGTGGATCACTTGAGTTCAGGAGTTTGAGACTGGCCTGGGCAATATGGTGAAACCCTATCTCTACAAAAAATACAAAAATCAGCCAGACGTCATGGCACATGCTTGTATTCCCAGCTACTCAGGAGGCTGAGGAGATCGTGTGTTAAACAAACAAACAAAAATAAATACAGTCATTTGGATGTGGTACAAGTGGTAGCTGTTTTGTCAATAATCATAATTTTCAGACAAGTGTAAAATATACACTTTAAATTTCATATCTTGAAATCAATTACAACTAAACAGAAGAAATACAGGAATTAGTTAAAAAATAAACACCTATACATAATTAATAGAACATAACTAGCATTTTTAAAGCCCTGGGATGGCTTCAAAAGTGATTGGGCCCCTTCCCGGTCATTCTCTCTCTCTCTCCCCCCTAGATGTAACTCTTTTGGAATTTTGTGTTATTTTTCCCTTGCTTTACTTTAGATTTTTACCACATATGTATTTATCCTTCTGAAGATCATAAAGATATTTTCTTATGCTTTTCCTAAAGTTTTAAGGCTTTATCTTTCATATTTAAGTCCTTAGCCTATCAGGAATTAATTTTTGTGAATGGTACGAAGTGGGGACCTGCAGTCATCCTTTCCTCACATGTATAGCTTATTGTCCAAATACCACTAACTTTTGCCCATAGCAACAGTATCATAAAACACAGTTTATATGCATGTATCTGTTTCTGGGCACTGCATTTTGTTCTACTGTGTATTTTTCTATTCCCAGGCCAACACATGGTCTTAGTTACTGAAGTTTTATAATTAACCTTGAAGTTTATTAGGAAGAGTACTTCTGTCTGGTCCTTCTTCAGAGATGTTCTGGTTATTGTTTGCCCTTGCAATAATGAGTTGCATTAGCTCTCTGCATCCTTGTCAGTACTTGGTATTGTCAGCGTTTTTTTTTTATTTTAGCCATTCTAATGGGTAGGTACTAGTATCTCATTATGGTTTTAATTTGCGTTTCTCTAATGACTAATGATGTCCAATAACTTTTCATGTACTTATTTGCCATCCCTCTATCCTCTTTGGTTAAGTGTTTGTTCAAGTCTTTTACTCATTTTTTTTTCACATTTATCTTTAATTTTACTTCTGTATCTACCTAAATACATTGAAATCTATGAGTTCACAAAAATATATCCAATTTTAATCTAATAACGACATGGTTCATTCTAGTTTTCTTCCTTTCAGTATTTGTAATTCCCCTCTCCAACAGTTAAAAATTTGTTTTCATTATCCTTAATGTATTTTGTTACCCTTCATATATTTACTTTCTTGCTGTATATGACCCATCTCCCATCTCCACCACTAACCTTACTCCCTGGGCAGATGCTCCACTCTCCCTGCTTGGGTCCTGACAGCCCATATGGGGCCATACTCACACAGGGACACATACTTCACCTTACTTGGGCTCCTACATCCCACTCCAGGCTGCCCCTTCACAGGAATGCCATCTTCATCCTGCTTGGGCTTAATGCCCATCACTAGTGGTTACCTCTCCCCATCACAGATGCCCTTACCTTGCTTGGGCTCTGATCTTTGATAACTCACACTGGCCTACTGTTTGCTCATTTGTAAAATTAGGCTATTTGCCTTCTGACTGTTAAGTTTTAAGAACCTTTATAGACTCTAGATACCAGTTTTTGTTGGAAATGTGGTTTGCAAATATTTTCTCTCAGCCTGTAGATTGTCTTTTCATTCTCTTAACAGTGTCTTTTAACAGAGCTCAAATTTTAAAGTTTGATGCAGCACAGTTTATCAATTTTCTCTTTATATATCATGTCTAAGACACTATTACCATGTTTAATAGAAGTGGTAACAGTGGGCATCCTTGTTTTATTCCTAATAAGAATAGAAAAGAAATACTTTTAATGTTTCACCATTGAGGATGATATTTGCTATAGATTCTTATAGCTATTTGGTATTAGATTTTAAAAGTTATATAAGTAATACTTTAGAGGCCACTGATAACTCCATGAAAAAGTTAATAAGAGGTAGCATACTCATCTGTCAATAGTTTAATAGAGAATCCAAAGAAGTTCACATAAAGCAAGAAGGCAGAGTGGTGTGGTAAAAAGGATGTGTGTTAGAGGGCTGGCTAGTCACACTTGAGCTCAAATCCCATTGCTTAGAGTCTTTGTGGCCTAGGGGATATAAGCTCTCTCTGTTTCTGTTGTTTCATTTGTAAAACCTCATAGAATTGTTGTAAAAATTAAGTATCATGTGTGAAAGGGCTTAGGGTAGCACACTGCCTGTTGTGTTGTGGCCTAAAAATCTTATTGTCATCTTAAAGGCTGTCTAGCTGACCCTAATCTTCTATTTAACAAATACTCATTAAATACCTCCTATGTGGTAGGTACCACATGAAGAAGCAGGGATATAGCTTTTAATTTAACAAGGTCACTAGTCTTACAGGCTGTAAGAATTTCTACAAGGTTAATACAAACAGTGCCTTAACTTAGCTTTTATTTTCTAACTTTTTATAATAACATTATACTTCTATATTGATTTCTTCAATCATAAGAAGGTAATTAGAAGACCAATTTTTAAAATAGTTTTACCTCCAGAAAAAGTTCCAAGTTTTTTATAGCAGCAAACATTGTAGAAAGCATATAAAACACATCTCTTTTATTATATCAAGGCTGCTGTAAACACTGTATTTCAATAACATTTCATTTTGAATTATATGATAGCAGATGCTTTTTACTTGATAATTAGGAAAACATATATCAGAGTCCTAAGCCACATATTATCCACTGAGTTTTAGATTTCAAATCTTATATCCTGAAGTACCCAGCATTCATTAACTATATTAAAATTTTGAGGCATACAAAATTAGAGTACTGTCAAGTACAGCCCATATTTTTACCTTGAAATAATTCTATCATCCCATCTAAAAGCCACAAAGGAAATTATAAAAATTAAATGCTTAGTCAAAACACACGGAGCTACATCTAAGGTTATTAGATGCCAACTTGGACCGAAATAACTTTTATAGGAACTTCCCCACATTTCCATCAGAGGAAGATGTTGCCCAGTTTCACCTAAAGTCAATTCAAATAGCTTCTCCTTTATAGGTAACAGTAGATAACAGAAGGGCCCATCTAAGAGAAAAATCATTTGAGACAATTAGCCATTATTCTATAACCTGGATGCTGCAAAGATATGATAAATCGGAGCAAAACTCAATGGAAACTAAATCTATCTTCATGACTGTTGAAAATTTTAATCTACAATAATGACAATTCAACAAATTTAACTTCACACAGGAGCAAAAAAACCAAGTATCGCATGTTCTCACTTACAAGCGGGAGCGAAACACCGAGCACATAGGGACACAAAGAAGGGAACAACAGACACTGACACCTACTTGAGGGTGGAGGGTGGGAGGAGGATGAGGATCAAAAAACTACCTATCAGGTACTATGCTTATTACCTGGATGACCAAACCATCTGTACGACAAACCCCCGTGACATGCAATTTACTTATATAACAAACCTGCACACGTACACTTGAACCTAAAATAAAAGTTAATAAATAAATAAATAAACAGAATGTGTAGATGGAAAAATAATTAACTTTAAAAAATTCTAGAAGACATGATAGAAAATTACCATTGGAAGGTGAAGCATTTAAACTGTATTACCTGAACTCCCACATATGGAGAATACTCGTTTTCCCCTACTAAATTCTATCATCGCATTACACTTTCAATGTTAATTTTTAAAGTGTAATGAAACTATTTAGGTATAACATATTTTCTACTGACTGATTTGCAAGGCAGACTTGATCCAACATGTTTACCAGGAAATCATGTTTTTAATTACCCCTCAAACAGGCTTACAGATTATAGGTCAAATTGAGGGAAAGAAATATTTATCCAATAATTTAAAAAATGGGTGCTTACCATGAGATCTGGAAAACCAACAACTATTGTAGCATAATTGTTCTCATCTGAGAGAATTCTGTTGGGAGAGGCAATCTTTTGTTCCACAGCTGAACTTAGATGTTCAGATGATAGTTGATCACTGGAAATTTTATGAGGTATGCTAAACTCTGTTTCTGAAAAGCATCAGACAAACATTAGACACCATATGCTCCGGAAATGCTCCAGGAATTAATTTTTTGCAAGATTTTATTCTCGACAAGTCAAATGGAAAAGAACAAGTTAAAAAAGAGGAAACACTTTAAATTACATTCATGGGCTTTTGTTTGAAAAAATGCTGTTTTTATAACCAAGACATCTTCCCAAAGTGATTTCAAGTATTTATAGAATTCAAAATTTTATTAGGAATAAATACTATAATAGTTCCCTGTAGAAAAGATGTGAAAACTGACCCAACAAAGTGTTGGCAATGGTATGTTTTAGATTTTTTTTCATAAGTACTATTCATCCCCCAAAACTGTGATAAATTAAGTAGAAATCCCAATGGTCTGTAGAAAAAAAGATGTTATCCTAAATTAGACTTGCAATCTGAATGTATATAAAAATACTGATCTGTCAGTTAAAAAAATTCAAGGACAGAGCTTACAACAGTGAACTTCCTTTTGACAATCTGAGATAGTAGATTCTTATTTACTATTTCTGGTGTAGTGACTAAGTTTTTTCTTTTGGTGTAAACTTAACATAGGCTGGTGTTTTGTTCTTAAATGATTCTAGAGGACAGTATGTGTACAAGCATGCACTCACACAGTCATAAACACAGATGACATAGTATTTACCTTGTGTAACTCCAAACCCCGTGCTGGGTGGCTCCTCTTTCAGCACATACAACTGGCAAACCCCACTACCCTCAGACTCAATGTGTGCAGGCTTAGTTAAAAGATATTTCCTGCAAACAAACAAAACATCTAGCTTAAGTGAAATTTTTCTTTTTCTAATAGTCGTAAGGCCAGACTAAGAAAAATTAGATTCTCTTCAGCCTCTTTTTTATAGTTCCAGTATAATTTGAAGTTTTAGAGTTTCATCATGAATTAACAAATAACTTCTCAACACTGTGTTAAAGAGCAGTGCACAACAGCAATACAGTAATGAATGTGAAGCAAAAATCCAGTGCTTCCTATAAGAGAAAGGGTTGTGGTGGGGGAGAGGAAAGCAACTCGAATGGGGTACACTCTTATTATCATGTAGCCCTCTCTTGATAAAACTCTTTGATCAGCCAGGAAGGGGGAGCATAAGTTCTGATTTGTGATCAGCTAAGAGACAGATGCCCTCACAACTGAAATCTCCTTGATCTACTTATTTTTAACATTTCTAAAATATGGATGTATATATAGGCAGAAATCCTCTGCAATGAGCTACTTCTGCTTGTCAGCAGAGGGGCAGAAAGAGTCTGCACTGAGCTAGTGGAGTTGTGCATGAGGGAAGGTGCTCAAAGTTGACACTGTCTTTCATCAAGAACTGCACAGTCCGATGGGTCAGAAAACAAAAACATAAACATAACCACATCCAACCCAGAATACACAAGATAAAAAGAGAAAGAAACTTCTAAGGTGTGAATTTACAAAAAGGCGACAGCTCTAAGGATGGAGACTGTGGCTCTTCGAAGGGAAAATCTACTTTGAAGTATCTCCAGTTTGGCAAGAATACAGTGAATTCTCAATGTACAAATAGGAAAAAGCCCAAATAAATATGGATCATACGAAAAAGTCATGATTTTTTAACTGTTAATTTCAATGCCATTTTCTGAGAAGTGACATTTATTTTTTCTCCCCTCCTCACTTCTTATAAGTCTCATATATAGAGATGCTGCCAAACACAGAAATTGCTAAAAGATAGACACGGGAAAGACAGAACAGTAAAGATGATGGATAATTGATAAATAAGATTGAGCTATAACATACTCCATGATACACTATATAAAGCCACTCACTGATTTGTTTTGCTCTCCACCAGAAGCCATTTGTCCTCTGCTACAAGGAAAACTGTCTTGAGATTGATGGGAAGTGAGATGGTGTGAGTTCGCCCTTCTAGAACATCCAGCACAGTCAGGCTGTTCCTGGAAAAGGAGAAGAAAACTGTATCTGAAAGGAAATGGTGAGGATAATGGTTGAGTAATCTGGCATAATCATTTCATGATACATTATGCAACCCGTAAATAGAATGTTTTTAAGACTGAGTAATAATGTAGAAAAATGTTAATTGAGAAAAACAGATATGCAAAATTCTAAACTATGTCAGGGTGTGTATAAGTAAAAATAATGGAAAGTAGTGACCATTGCCATGTTAGTAGTGGCTATGTCATAGAATTGTGAGCATTAGCTTTTCTTATGTCTGTTTCTCAGTATTCTGCAATGTGGGCAAAGTTACTTTTATATTAAAACATTCATAATTTGGTTACATTCACTTTATAGTAAACAAGTATAATCAAAACAGGAAATAGAATGGGCCAAATAAGAACTTCAGTTTAAATCTTCTCTAATAAAGAGCTCACCCTTTTTCTTTGTAGAATACCAGCCAGTTTTTGTGTGAAAATTCTTTACACATTTTATAAGTTTCCTAAAGACAAAACAAAACAAGATATTCACATTAAATGTGTCATATACAGACATGTCTCTCTTTAGCCACTTCCCCTTAAATAAAATAAAGTTCTTCAACTTGTAAAACATGTAATTCTCAAACAAGCTATCTATTTATCTACTCTAAGACTCTTATGGTAAAATGGATTAAACTATATATCAAAATTTACTGTGAACTATATACTAAAACCTCTTCAGAATAAATTTTTAAAAACAATACCAAACATTGTTAAGAAATAACAGGCTATCTGATGATTAACCATGGAATTTACACCATAAAATAAACACATGGGAAACACTTTGTTTCTTATATTAGGAAACATTTATGACATTTTAAAAAATAACTTTTTTCATAGTCTTTTAAGACCTAAGTATGTTGACTTGCAGGACAGAGGGTAAACCTTATTTTAAAACCATTATTTTTTTCTGAATGGCAGAATAAATTCTCTTGTGTTGGCCTAAACTATTTACTTACTAGTTTAATTTAGTTAATAAACTAAAACACGTATTTGTCTAGTAGAGGAAATTAGGTAGCATACTCACAGTTTTATCATATAAATCCAAAACATAACTACATAACTGGAAAACAGGTTAAATTGACTTCATGATCAGAAATTTGTTAAAAATACCATATCCAAATACTTATTAATTTTCTCTTGTTAGTCCAGTCCTGGCAAATCTTCATGCAAGTATAATGTCATAAAAAGAAGTTATTGATATTTAATTATACACATATCTATGGTTATATATATCATGTTAAAATCTATATGTGCGTAACAGGAAATTCTCTTGTGCATTACAACAAACCAAAGGCACTTAAAGGGATGGGTATGCATGCATCTTTCTGGTTAGAAAGCTATAGAAATCCTTGGCAATTTGCTGGACAAATGTGGTGTTTCTTACAGCTTCTTCTTTGTTCCACCAGAAAGGTTTCTTAGATGTAAGTTTCTCTGAAGGGAGGATGAGGCGATGAAGGGCCCGGCCAGTGGTATCTAACAACAGGATAACATCACTCTGCAAATGATAAAAACAGTGAAAAGCTCAAGATTTGTTTTTTGTTTTTTTTTTTAATTTTTTAAAGCGGCAACCTCTTGGCAACCTGACAATGAAGGTTATAGGGATAAATCAAAACAAAGACAATATTGTAATACTTAAGAAATATCACAAAGACATTAAATGATTTTTCTTAATGAGGAATTTAAAATTGTTGGTGGTTTTATGAAGACATTTCTAAATATGTGATGCAGAAGGTATTCTCTTTAAATATTTTTATGTAACAACCATTCCCTTTTAAATATAAGCTAGTTGAACCATGATTCTGTTTTATTATCTAGTAATAAGGAAATTACAAAGATTGATGATTTTAAGAAGTTCATCTACCTGTACCAAAATTATACCTAGAGAATGCTCTGTTGAAAGCTCTCTTATATTGTGCATAATTAAATCTTACTTATCTTTTTCACAAATCCAGGTTCAATTTAGAAAATAGGTATAAAATAGATCTAAAGATGAGTTGGCAAGAAATACGCAGGACTCCAAGAAACTAGCTAGTAATGAGTGTTCCTTCATTTAGAAATTCACCAAGCTTGAAAGACCTTCATAACTGGTGCTATAATAAAGTACAAACAACAGATTTCTGCAGCATTATTAATCATAGCTATGCAATGATGTAATCTTTCAGTAATTAGGATATGTTTTTTAAGAAAATAAATAAACCTTATGTGTTGAAATATATGAACTGAAATACATGAAATAAAAACTTAACACTGAGAAAGCCAGAAAAAATTAAATATTTTAAAGGGATGCAAAGAAGTTGACTTTTTAGTTAAAATATAAAGAGGTTTGAAGATTAGACTAACAGGTTTGCAAAAAGGTACCTGCAAGTTATTTGTCAGACCTCATTGTTATGCAGGTGTCTTTTCTCTCTTTGTTTTATTTTATTTTATGTTTGGGGCTCCTCCAGTTATCCTAACTCTTGTGAACTTTTCATTTCAAGAAGAATTTCTTTTGGAGAAGATAAAGTCATAAAGCACACAAATAATTAATACAAACCTTGAAAAATATAGAAAACAATAAAATGTGAAGTGTTTGTTCATTTATTCCATAATATTTATTGAGGAGCTTATATTTAATATATAAAGAATACAACGATGAATTAATCATGACCCTTGCCTTCTGTCATATAATTTAGTCAGAGAAAGAAGAAGAAATGTTAAAAAATGAATGATTCATCTGCAAATCTAGCAT
This sequence comes from Macaca mulatta, assembly GCF_049350105.2. NCBI lineage: Eukaryota > Metazoa > Chordata > Mammalia > Primates > Cercopithecidae > Macaca > Macaca mulatta. The sequence continues at coordinate 21,050,708 of NC_133422.1, forward strand.
CTCAGTGTGGTTTTAATTTTATTTTACAAGCTAATTTTATGGAAGTGCTCAAGAATTAAAATAGTATTTGCACCATATAACTCACTTCACACCATATACTCTGATTTTTAGATGTATTAAAAAATTTTACTGATCATGTTAACAAAGCTTTAATTTCTTTCATAAACATCACCCTTAGAATGCATCATTCTGTATGAGATATAATTCTCCATTAAGAATGTGTGTTAGAAATATTCTTTTAAAAATTAACATATAACAAGTATCATTCACCACTACTTGACAGTTTTGAAAATGGTAATGATACCTTAGAGTTTTCCTTAAGAAAAAAATAAAATTAAGTTAAAAATTTACAATCTCCATTCTAGATTAAATATTTTTTGAATAAGTATTTTTTGATGGAAGAAATCTTTCTTGTATAATAAATATGTACAACATTAAAATGAATTCTTAGTACTTAAGCAATTTGGGATAATATTAGCCTTTGTAAGCAAAAGGAAGTCCTAAAAATGTTTCATGCCTAAAAATGAGTAAGCATAAGAATAAGCAGTTGATTAAACAAATATGATCAAGTATAAAAATAAGTTAGTATCGTCTTCCATTTTTCTACCTTTTTAGGGTCTAATACTTATATATTCATAACATGGCATAAGTGAACTGAAAAACTATATCTTTCTAAGTGACAGAAAACACATATTTCCAGCCACTGCTGTATTTAGAATTAGTTTATAAGCAATTGGCAACATGAAGGAGTTCTGTTGCTCCATCCTTTTAGATGTTAATGGTTTCCTTCTGTAAATGACTAATGATAGATTCTGTCTGGTTTTAAAAATAGAATTTTGCGTCATACATGAGTACATGTAACTGTGGCTTTGGCACTCCTTTAAGGGGGGCAGGGAGGAGACGCAAGTGAGCAATTTTATTATGTTTGTATTTGACTGGGAGAAAAGTAACCTCTGGATGACCTCAATGTCCCTAAATCTGAAATTCTAAACTTTGTACAGATGTAATAAATAATCTCATGGGGAGTGGGGGAAGGGGAGGGTCTTTATTTTTAGGCATGGCAAAGTTTCCCTTTTCTTACTTGAGATTTTATTTTAGCAAGGAATTTTTGAACAACTTCTTAAACTAACCAGGGACATGCATCTGTAGCAAAGATTTATGTTAAAAAGACAAGGAATAGCCGAATTCATGGAAGTACTTTTCTACAATATTTTTGCTTCATTTTTAGTTAGGGTAGAATGAAGAAGAAGGAATTGATGGCAGTCTACTTATTTTTCATTCCACTAGAATTATTTATCAGTTGTTAAATTTCACAGCTCTGTGCTGTTCACATGGAATTGTACAGGTCTGACATCTTGACAGGGGTAAATTATAAAATAGTTAAGATACCCTCTCTGGGAAAAGAGAAGGCAGTTTAGAGGACAGGTAGAGAGGAAGTATACAGACAAGGTGTGCAGGTCTGCTCAGGGTTCCGAAGCAGTTTTCTGGAAAACTTGAAACTGTGGCCAAAGGGATAAGCAAGGCAGCATATAAGGAGGCAAGGTGCTGGCTATGGAAGTCAAGCACAGCTTCACAATGAAAATCAGATTTTCTTCCATGAAAGTAATTGAAATTAAACAGAGTATTAATTAGCAATGTTACCAAATAATTGGATCTTTTGAGAAAATAAAACTCTTGCTGAGAACCTACAAATCTGGCACTTTTATTAAAGAATTTGTGTATGTAAATTTGACAGTGAATTTGACAGTTGAAAATGTGGCAGGACTGTTTAAATAAATATTCCAAATGTAGTCTCATCCAAATTTGACTGACTTACTAAATTACAAACCACCAAGATATCATGTACCTTTTATGACAGATTGTTTTGGCTACAGAGTTAAATTCAATGGCATCGATACTTTGTTGAAAATCTATAAAGTAAAACCCTCATTCCAATTTTCAGGACATAAACTTTTATAAACAATATCTGGATATTTATAAATTCTGCTCCTAGGAGAAAGTAAAAGTAAAAATAAAAAAGTAAAAACAAAATCAGAAAAATACTTATAACTCAGAATTTATGATAATTTCTGGAGGCACGGACTAAAGTTAACGTTGACTTATTTCCTCAATGAACTACTGACATATTATGCAATACTTTTCTCTTGATTAGTGAAAGTATTATTTCTTGGTAGCACTTGCTCTTTAAATATTCATAAGTAACAACACTGCATTTAAAAAATATTTTCCTATTATGAGTACTTGTTAAGTTTTCAAACTAATCTTTTTCCCCAAATCTGTAGTGAGGGAGACAGTAGGTGATGTTTAATTCTGGTAGGGTCAAACCAATCTGCTGTGAATCTCAGTTCTACTATTTCCCTGCCAGACAAGTTATTTGAAGTCTGAGCCTCAGTCTTCTCATATGTAAATGTGGCTAAGAGCTACCCTCACTGGGCAGTTGGAAGAATAACATGAGTAAGTAAGCAATCTCTTACATGTTATGTTGGCAGCATTTAACAATTGATCCTTATCTTTGAGACATTCATCACTTGCATTCCTGGATAACACACTCCTCAGTTTATCCATCTACTCTACTGGTCACTCATTTTCAAACTCCATCATTGATTCTTCCTCATCTTCCTGATTTCTTAAAATTTTACTGCCCCAAGTCTTAGTGTTTGAACTTCTGTTCTCTACATTCAGTCCCTTGGTGAGTTCTTTCAGTCTCATGGCTTTAAAGAACATTTATTTGTTAATGAATCCCAAGCTGGTATATCCTGGTAGGAGCTCTCCATTGAACTCCAGTCTTATCATCTATGTGGATATTTAATGGACATCTCAAACTGAATCTAATATCATCTGAGCTTTCCTCCCAGATTCCTTCCCCATCTTAGTCAATGGCAACTTCAAGTTGCTCAGTCCCTAAATCTTACGGTTGTCCTTTACTCTCTCTCTGACCCCATATATTGGAATTGTTAGGAAATCCTGTTAGTTCTACCTTCAAAATATTTCTAGAATCTGTCATTGCTTATGAGCCCCATCCTCCTCCAAACCACCATGTCTCTTAACTAGTCTCCCTCATTGTGCCTTAGCACCTACAGACTATTCACACAGAGCACCCAGAGAAATCCTTTAATCATGCTAGCTTCCTGCTCAAAACCTCCTCCTGTCTTCCCCTTTTACTCATAGTCAGGATCCAGAAACTTCAATGGCCTACAAGACTCTACACCAGTGGTGCCCAACCTTTTTGGCACCAGAGACCAGTTTCGTGGAAAACTGTCCCATGACTGGAGAGGTGGGGTGGGGGCTGTGTGGGGGTGTGGGGTGGTTTCAGGATGAAATTGTTCTATCTAAGATCATCAGGCATTAGGTTCTTCAAGGAGCACACAACCTAGATATCTTGCATGCACAGTTCACAATAGGGCTCACGGGCCTATGAAAATGCAATGCTGTGGCTAATCTGACAGGAGGTGGAGCTCAGGCAGCAATGCTTCCTTGCCCACCACTTACCTCCTGCTGTGCGGCCCAGTTCCTAAGCCAATACTGGTCTGTGGCCTGGGCGTTAGGGACCCCTACTCTACACAGCCTGCTTCTCACCACCCCCTTCACTTTGCCCCTACTCCAACCCACAGTGTAACCTCTTTATCTCACCTCCTCCTGCTTCCCTCTTTTTTTTTTTTTTTTTTTTTTTTTTTTTTTTTTTTGAGACAGAGTCTTGCTCTGTCGCCCAGGCTGGAGTGCAGTGGTGCAATCTCGGCTCACTGCAAGCTCCACCTCCCGGGTTCACGCCATTCTCCTGCCTCAGCCTCCCGAGTAGCTGGGACTACAGGCACCTGCCACCACACCCGGCTAATTTTTTGTATTTTTAGTAGACACGGGGTTTCACCGTGTTAGCCAGGATAGTCTCGGTCTCCTGACCTCGTGATCTACCTGTCTCAGCCTCCCAAAGTGCTGGGATTACAGGTGTGAGCCACCGTGCCCAGCACTTCCCTCTTATTCAATCTTCCCCATTACACTTCTTTAAAGATGAAGAGGCATGTTTCTAGCCTCTGGGCCTTTAAACCTACTATTGCTTTTGTCTAGAACTCTCTTCTTCCAGATACCTGTTCTCCTCTTCACCTCTCTAAAATCTTTGTTTAAATATCCCCCTTTCAATTAGGCAATCCCTGCCTGCCTTGTTTTAAATTGCAATCTTCTTCCCTATTGTTTCTCACCTTCTAATTTAAGATATAATTACTTATTTTGCTTACTGTCTATCTTCCTACATCAGAATGTAAGCTTTTGAGGACAAGAGTTTTTGGGTATTTTTGGTCACTGCAGTATCCTCAATAGGAGGCACATGATATATATTTGTTGAATGAATAATATGCTTAGTGTAGTACTTGGTATATACTAGTTGATAATAGGTATACAAAAACATTAGGCTCCTTTCTACTGGTATTGTATAGATTAACTTAGACCTTTAGAATTCTCACTAATTGAAATCTGTCTTCGGATCTATATGTTTTGTTTGGAGTTATTTTTAGCCTGAGTCCGGGCATCTGTGCTTGTCACTAGTACAATCTTAGTGCACTAATCCATAGTAATGATGGACAGAACTTGAGCATCATTAGATACTGATGGATCTCACTGTATTCCATTTGGTGTATTTACATGGCTATCTCTACCAAAAAACGTCATTCAGGTCTCAGATAAAATGTCATCTCCTAAAAGGTGATATCTCAGCACTCTTTTTAATACGATTCACTTTCTCAATTCTTCCTACCCCATCCCCATCACTCCCTTGGACATTACTATGTTTCTATATGTAACAATTATCATTACCTGAAACTGGCATGTTCATTTGTTGGTTTACTGGTATATCTCCCCAAAGTGAGTGGAAGCTTCATAACAAAGAATCATCTGACCTCAGATGTCAATAGTGTTGAGGTTGAAAAACCCTGACTTACCTGTTTCTAGATTTATAGGTCATGTTGAAGTCTCTAGAGAAAGCAAGATATTAGCCTGCCTTTGTGGTACTGATAAAATGCAACTCCTGACCCATCCCCTCCAGCTCCTCTCCTTGATCATCATGAAAGCACATCTTTTCAGTTGTAGGTTTCTAATCACCCTTGCCTTTCATGTAAGTCATTCTTCACATCATTGTAGCCTGGTGTGCATTACCTGCTGCTCATGGAGAACCACTTGACCTTTGAGAGGACTTCCCAGCGGTGCCACTGTCATAAAAGGGTGCCAAATGCCATTGGCTGTTCTTGTGAAGATATCAAAAAAGTCCACAAAGAAGCCACTTTCCCCAGTCATATTCATAAAGTACAGGGAAGCAGGATTGCATGTAACGACATAGAGAGTATTTTGCTCATTTTCTGAAATGACAAAAAGGTGTTAATTTTGTGGCTGGCAACCAATTTTCTAGTTGGCCAAGAGGTCTAGTGAAAACTGAATCATGAATACACAGCTGGAACACGGAGTTGGAACTCAGCAGATGATTTGTATCATGGCTTGATTAGGCTGAAAAGACCATGACAAGCAACTTAGTTTCGACCCTAAATGTAGATAGGGTCACAACTATCTATCTGAAAAAAATTGATTATCTATTTGTTCCCCAAAGAATGTCATAATATCTTGTGATAAAACCATTAAATATTAAACAATCCTCAATGTCAGGAAATTCTTCCTTGTATGACAGTAATGTGCTTAGTGCTACAGTGAAGGTCTGTTCTCTTGTTGGTTCAGATGGACACCAGTTGGTCAACATCTTCTATCTGCTAATCTTGCATTTTCCAGACAGTTACTAGCTCTTTAAGATTTTCTAGCTGTAAATAAGTAATTCCATTTAAAAAATCTTAGCTCTATGGATCTTATTTTCCAAACTTTTGTTCATATTTAAGTATTTCTTACTATAAAATCTCTGTCTTTTCAATCTGGGTACCTAAGTCCATTTCCTTCCATTTGAAGAAGTCAGTGCTTCTTCAAAGTTTCAAGTGCCTCTGAATCACCTGGGGATCTAATAAAACTGCAGACTTCAGGAGGTTTGGGGTGTGGTTTCAGATTCTGCCTTTCCAACAAATTTCCAGGAGAGGCTAATGCTGCTGGTTTGAGGTCCCCCCTTTTGAGGAGCCAGGCTCTGGACTAAGTTTCTCATAATCTCTTATGTGGGAACCATTGAAGCAAGGGATTAAGCTACTTTTGCATAATAAATGGTATCAGCATCACCTATCACCCAGGTATCTATTTTACAGTGGTCATATTTTCCAAACCCCAAATTAAGACATGAGATACAACAATAAGATACGTCATTTAAATTTGGGACTACATCACGCCTGTAATCCCAGCACTTTGGGAGGCCGAGGTGGGTGGATCATGAGGTCAGGAGATCGAGACCATCCTGGCTAACACAGTGAAACCCTGTCTCTACTAAAAATACACAAAAATTAGCGGGGTGTGGTGGCGGGCGCTTGTAGTCCCAGCTATTCAGGAGGTGGAGGCAGAAGAATGGCGTGAACCTGGGAGGTGGAGCTTGCAGTGAGCCGAGATTGTGCCACTGCACTCCATCCTGGGCTACAGAGCCAGACTCTGTCTCAAAAAAAAAAAAAAAAATTGGGACTACCCTGAAAAATCGGGAACACATGTGTGTGTCTGTGTGCGTGCATGTGTACCATATCTATATATTATATATAATGACATATTATACATATCACACATATTATATATAAAGATACAGTAAATTTAAATAAATAAGCTAACTGATAAGAAACACAAGTCAACAGAAGGACTGAAAAAGACACACTTTTTTAGTAGACGATGCAAACTGTAGATGTTACAGTGTCAATTATCAGAACCACAGAATTTATAATTTATGGATCTTTTATAATGCTTCCATTATCAACACAAATAAGTTATAGTCAACATTTATTGAGCATCTTCCTGCGTAATATAGGGCACTGGGAATATAGTAAAAGTGTTAACGGAAATGTCCTTAATAAACTCATTAACTATTTTCTCTTTTTGCAGGCATTAAATGCAGTTCAGTCTTTGTCTTAAACATACAGATACAAGATTGACATTTATCTTTTACCAATTTTAAAAAACTGTATATTTTTAAAAGCACGTATTTTTATTTAAAATGGCAGATTTGTAGAATAAACTATATCAATAGAACTTATAGGCAAAAAACCAAGATACCAATTTTTGCCTCAACAATTCTCATCTTAGTCAAGTTAGAGACTCTCTCCCTTCCCCCAGCCACCACTTCTGTTTATATCACCTTAGTAACTGACAGCAGTTGAGGAACTTCTGCCAAAATGTACCCAGGGCCCACTGCATGAATCAGTAGGTAATGGCAACAGTCCAGAAGTGTGGATGCCAAAAATTCACATTCTTTATTTGCCATCCTTTACAATTAGAAGTTTAATGACTGCAAATCACTCCAGCCCTACTTTCATGGTTCATGTAATCACCAAACTGGAATCTGAGCCAAAAAACCCAATGTTTTTCCTTTTTATTTTTCCCTTCTATTTTTAGCACATGCCTGGGTGTGTTTAACTTTGTGCTACAATTGTAATGAGAAACAGACATATGCATACAAACTCAGCAGTGCTTACGTGGATTCCACAATAGCATTTTGTTAGGTTGTTAGAGGAAATTAGTTCTAAATTACATATAATTGCTATCCAATCCAAGAATGACAGACACCAAGTCTATCATAAACTTTTTGATGTCTAGAGATTATTTTAATCCCTCTTTTAAAAAAACATATGCAGTAAAGAAAGATCAAAAGAATAAGCGGACATACCATGTGATGTAGCAATGTCACAGATTATATTAACTTCATTCAGCGGTATTCTCCAGGAGGCACATTCTTCAGTAAAGTTTAGGGATCTTTCTTCATGTCTTTCTATTGGATACTCCTGTATATTTATAAGTGCTGGACCCTACAATAAAGCAGTTATCTCAGTGAAGACATTTTGGTTGTCACCAAAATGTAGAAAAGCTAAAGTTCTTCCAAAATATAAACTTTAAATTCAAGTATTTAATATCCTGCTCTTTTTTCAATTTATTGATAGGCTTAGTACTCATAACAATAATAATAATACATTTGCATTTATAAATGCTTTCACATATGCTATCTTATTTAATTTCTCACTTTTTCTTTTTACTCATGAAATACACCAGATGTAAAATCCCATAGCATTTCCATTTCTTCATTCCTTCCTAAGGCGAGAGCCAGTTTTGAACTCCAAGTCTCAGGACCCAGAGCTGTCCAAACCAGGAGAATAATTTGCAAATGAATGAGCCAGAGCCTGATACATTTCCATTGTGAAGAAGGATTTTTATGTCATTACACAGAAATGTAATGGTTAAACCTGGGTATTTTAAATTAAATGCAAAACATGTGGCATTTGAAATTTTTTAAAAAAACAAACTTACTGATAATCACTAGTGTTACTTATGAAAGAGTATTTCACGCATGGTGATAATTATTCAATATAAATATAAGCAGAGTACCTAATTTAATAATGTTAAGAATATTAGTTCTGGGTACTTAGATATGACTTCTTGAAAGAACACTAGAGATGTAAGCAAAATTCCAGTGATTTGCATGCCCTACAGTCCTTAATCAAAAATGTTTGGACTAGATATTGGCATCCATGTCCCCTGCCCACCACCCCTCTTCTATGTAGTCTATATCTCAGGGGCTAGGGGAGTAAGAAACTGCATTTCTCATACTCCCTTTAGAAAGGATCCTGGTAGCCAGGCACAGTGGCTCACGCCTGTAATCCCAGCACTTTGGGAGGCTGAGGCGGGTGGATCACGAGGTCAGGAGATCGAGACCACTCTGGCTAACACAGTGAAACCCCCTCTCTACTAAAAATACAAAACATTAGCTGGGCGTGGTGGAGGGCGCCTGTAGTCCCAGCTACTCGGGTGGCTGAGGCAGGAGAATGGCGTGAATCCGGGAGGCGGAGCTTGCAGTGAGCCGAGATCGCGCCACTGCACTCCAGCCTGGGTGACAGAACAAGACTCCGTCTCAATAATAATAATAATAAATAGAAAGCGTTCTGGAAATGATTTAGGTTTTGCCAATTAAATGCACTTGAATGAGATCTGGAAGGCAGAAAAGAGGTAGTGGCCATCTTCCTGCAGTAATAGCAGACAAGGAGGCTCTGACAAAAATGAACAGTCAGATTAGCACATGTCTGGGTGTGTTTCACTTTGTCTTACTGTAAGGGTTGACAAACTAGGGCCTGCAGGCCAGGTCTGACCCATAGCCTGTTTTTTTTGTAAATAAAATTCTGGTGAAACACAGCCACTTCCACTTGTTTACGTACTGCCAAGGCTGCTTTTGCACTATATGGCAGAGTTGAGTGGTTGCAACAGAATCTGTATGGTTACAAAGCCTAAAAAATATTGACTCTGTGGTCCTTTAGAGAAAATGTTTGCTGACGCTGCTCTACTGTGCTGCCCTCAGCAGCAGCAATGGCAGCAGAAGCAGAAATACTGATCTTGAAATTATAAGTCCAGTGTTGCCCCTCAACTTCTGTTCCTGCTGCCCTTTCTAATGATTTTACAAGCATCTAATTTCTCACAGTAAATTCCTTTCTACTTGAAATACCTAGAGGGACTGCTATTGCAACTAGTGACTGATAGTTCTTTCTTTTCCTTTCACATGAAGCCTGAACCTGGCAACAATGTGTGGCTAAAGAGGCCAAAAATCAAAAAGCACAAAGTTTTAATCCTATTAGCATAAGACAAATATCACAGAGCAACTTTCCTAGGAAAATATGTAACATACCTGACTCTCATCATCCAATTAGCTCTTTAGAAATTCTATCTAGCCTTTAGGAATTGTCTACTGAGAGGCCAGCCTGATCAGAAAGTTAGAGCAGAAGCTAAAATAACATCAGAACAAACCATTTCTGAGATTGTTTGGATTATCTCCAGGGAAGATACAGCAAAATTTATAAGGTTCAATATTTTAAGAGAAAATAATGATGATATTAACCTTTATGTCTATATGATGAGTTTCCACTGGACACAAGAGTTTTTGCATCCCACTTCTTGCCTGACCAATTGTCCAGTAGCCCATGAACGTCTGTTCTGGCAGAGGCAACCTGTTAAGGATGATTTGCAAAGTAAACATTTCTTATTGTATCCAAGTCACAGAAAAAAAAATAACAAGCCATCTATTACCAACCATACAAATAAATTTGAAGAACGCTTTACTTAGAAGTGAGTTATATTTCATTTCATTAAAAGACAGTGTATAAAATCATGTTTAAAATATACTTTAAGACAAAAAAGATCCCACATTTCAGAAACTCAGAAGGTAAGGCAAGGTCCTTTTTTTACCTTAATGACAAATATAATTGATTTACATACATACTCCTTTGAATTGTAGTAATTTAACATCTACGTTTCTGGTAGAGTATAGGAAAACTTTTTCTAAAAATTGGAGCAATCTATCAATTTTTTCAGTCTATTCTTTTTTTTGAGACGGAGTTTCACTCTTGTTGCCCAGGCTGGAGTGCAATTGTGCGATATAGGCTCACCGCAACCTCCGCCTCCTGGGTTCAAGCAATTCTTTTGTTTTAGCCTTCCTGAGTAACTGGGATTACAGGCATGCACCACCACACCTGGCTAATTTTGTATTTTTAGTAGAGGTGGGGTTTCTCCATGTTGGTCAGGCTGGTCTCGACCTCAGGTGATCTGCCTGCCTTGGCCTCCCAAAGTGCTGGGATTACAGGCATGAGCCACCGCGCCCAGCCTATTCTTTTAAATTTGGAATCAAATAATAAAGAGTACATGATACTACTAGTCTCACTTTGTATGTTGTATACGGCAAGTTTCATAGGCTTTATTTGGGCATCTTAATTTTTTTACTTTGAATTAAAACATAAAGTACATACTAAAATGTCCAGATAAATACGTCAGCTCTGCACGCATGTGTAACCAGTACCCAAAGAGGTAGAGCATTACTGGAATCCAGAAACACCTGTGGGGCCACTTTCAGCACTAACCCACCAAGGGAGCTATATGCTGATTTCTAATGCAATCATTCTGTATTTAGATTCCCTTTTATTTAAAATGACTTTCAGATAAGGTGATTTGCCAAAACCAACATGGCAATACTAAAGTATAAAACAGCAGATAATTTTTTTTAAGTCTTCATTTTTTTTTCTTTGAGACAGGGTCTCACTCTGTCACCCAGGCTGGAGGGCAGTAGTGCAATCACAGCTCACTGCATCCTTGAACTTCTGGACTCATGATCCTCCCACCTCGTCCTCCTGATTAGCAGGAACTACAGGCATGCAAAACTATGCCTGGTTAATTTTTTTATTTTTAATTTTTAGTAGAAGTAGTAGAAGCAGGGTCTTGCTGTGTTGCCCAGGCTGGTCTCAAACTTCTGGACTCAAGTGATCCTCCTGCTTCAGCCTCCAAAAGTGCTGGGATTACAAGTGTAAGCCAAGTCTTCACTTTTTAATCATACTATCTTTTATTCAAGTCTTTAAAATAGGAACCATTGATTTGTCATTTAATGCATTAGAAATTTAGTGATTCAGAGTTAAAAGCTCTCTAAAAATAAAATGCACATGGTTACAAATTGAAATGTATCCTTGGAATGAGTTTGATGATCATTAAAAGAACACATGTTTATATTGAGAAATTATTTTATTTACAGTAAAAAAGTAGTCTGACATAATATTTCCATATGCTTAATAAGATCATGTAAGGCTAAGATTTTTTTTTGCATAAAATAATGGAAGCAAACATTCTAGTAGAATATGCTTTTCGTCCCTTTTGAATGCTAATGTTTATCACAAGAGGAAAGAAATTAAAAAGAAACTAACACTGAAATTCTTCTAAGTCATATGACATAAATCTCTCAAAAGTACACACACACACTTTTGAATCTATCGTCTAAAATATATTTTAAGTATCTGGACAATTATCTCAATCGGTGACCCACTTACTCCCATCTTTTTACCAGGAAAGAATGTGTGTGTGCAGGGGGTCAGGAGGAGGGTACTGAATTAGGGGAATAAAGGGGTCTTACAATTACTGTTTTCTTTTTTTTGAATGTAATAAAAATACATTTCTGTGTTAACAGGCCAGATCTTGAAAACATAGACTGGGATCTCTCTTTTAGTCTAGGGAATAAACTGTATTTTACACTTGCTTTCAGCAGTTCACCGAAGGAGAATTGGGGCTCCAAATGTAGAAACAGAAAAATAAAAGAAACAGATACACTTAATATTCTGCCAGCATAGAAGACATAATGTAACAGAGTGCAAGAGATTTGGGTTTTAGTTCTAGTTCTTTTATTAACCTGCTATATAAACTTGGGAAGGGGAAAGTCCATCGTTTTCTCTAAGTATTAATTTCTTTCTTTTTTTGCCTTTTTGACTTTGCTTGATATTAATTTCTTCATTTGTGAAATGAAGGGAATGATCTGTTAAGTTCCTTACAGCTTGGGGAGTCTGTGATGATCAAGGAAGAGAGTAGAGGAGTGTCACTGGTAAGTTTTATAGTCTTGCATTGTCTTGATACTCTGAAGTGAAAATAAATAATCAGAATGAAAATATCTATACTTACCAACAGAACAGATCCCCTGATAGATACACATGCTTTATTAAAGCATATAAAAACAAACTCTGGATACATCCCAAATTGGTTCTTTGAAGACAACAGAAACAGTTTCACATCTTGAAATTTAATTTAATTCAGGGGAGATCATTAATTAAATGATCTTTGGTTGATACCTAGCCTAAAAAATTGATCTAATATATTCTTTCATAAATCTTACAAAACTATCATACAAATGCTTTACAAAAAACCCTTCATCCATTTGAGGAAAAGTAAATTTGCTCAACTTTCAGGTTTTACTGACAATGCCAGGCATGTTCATAAAATCTGGTTTGAACTTGCCAACTCATTCTAAATAACAGTCATGGAAATTATATGTTGCCTGGTTCTATATATAAATAGCACTGGCTGTTTGGTTGGCAGGGTATGGGAAGGACCTTCAGGTACCCTATATAGAATCTATTCCAGAACCACATAACATGATGCTATTGGCAATAATAACTAAACTGAAAGACACATAACACAGGGTGTCCTGGAGTTACACAATCAAACTGACACCATTCTGTCCCTTGGTAACATGGGGTATTATTGTTTCTGGACTATTACTGTAGGCTCTAGGCTGGCCAAACTGAGGTAAACCCAAGCCCCTCATTTATTTTCTACTACTAAGACCTCTGAATAAGCTGTGGGAAAATTTGACCATTACTAACTTTCTCTCCCTTGGTAAGTTAGTAGTCAGGGGAAAGCGGAAGCATTATATTATACGTGAGCAAGCTTTGGAATTTGAAACATAATCAACATTAATTTAGGGGAAACTCTAAATAACCAGTTAGCAAAAGCCCCTCTATTCTCTTAGTGAACTATGTCATCCAACTCTGACCAGACTTAAGTTTTAATATCTGATTAAAACAATAATGGCATTTTCCATGGCTTTAAGACTTTGTCACTTGTATTGTTTAACTTTGTTAAAGTCCCAGCTAGAATGATGTGTGAATTTGATTTCATAGGGAAGGAGGAGGAACTTAAGGCCCATAAATAGCACTGCTTTTTATCTTCAATGTCATTCATGAATTTATGTTTTTTTAAAACAGCGAAGTATTTTAGTTCCTATGTTTGGTGTTTCTTAATCCCTTGTGGAAATGATAATAAGGATCTGGAAGTAAAAGTTTGGACTAAAAGAAAGGTGAGTGTTGCAATTATGACTCAGGTCAAATTATAGTACTTGAGCAAATTACAGAAAGAATAAAAAAGGTTTTCTTTTTTTTAAAACACACATACAATTCATAACATGATGCATATGGACACTAAAGTCAAGTACTATAGTCTGAATGACATGCAAGAGATTTGTCTAAGATTGCTTCCATAAATTGGTGAGCTGGGTTTTAAAGAGTATGTTCTGGCAAATTTCTGCCTTCTCTGAACATTTGCCAACACTATTTTTGGAATATGAAAGAAAACACATGAAAAAGATTTGGATCTTTCTAGGGGCATTATGCAATTGGAAGTTGTTGACATACCTATTATCAACAATTCCTAAAACATTTCCTTACCACAAGAACTACTAATTTTCATGGGAATAATGGAACCCTTCAGGGCTGTTCCACCAACTTCCAAAAATTCAACAATTACTACCATCTTTGAGAAGAAAAATAACAACTCCAATTTTAGCAGGCCTCACTCATTCCTGATGTTTTAAATCTAACTTCTGGCAAAAATTAAGTTGGGTTGTCCAACAAAGTTCACTGGAGCCTTTCATGGAATAGCCCTGACTAATAATTCTGGCTTTGTGCTCATCCCTTCCTCTCAGTCTCAGCTACCTCAAACTCTTACTTGCTATTCCTGAACATGCTATGCATTTCATGCTTCCAGGAGGCCATTACCTCCACTTAGAATTCCTTTCTGCTCCAGCCTCCTTGGTGAAATCCTTCTTATTCCCAAGTGCCAATTCAAATGTTATGCCCACTTGCATTACTCCTCACTCCTCTATATTCCTTTCTGGGAAAAATGAATTCCTTACATTTCTGGGTTTCCACATAAATTTATACATACAAAACTCCTAGAAACTCTTAGAATAAAGTTCTACAGAATCTGTAATTTTCACATTAAAGACCTGAGAGAGAAAAAAATTTAGAGAGCAGGTCAGAACTAAGAAATCCCTTAAAATATTTTCATATGTACTAAAAGAAAAAGCCAGCACATTAAAGAGAGATGCCCCTTTACATACTTTAGTAACAATGGATACCATTATTAATTCCCAGTAATATGTTTCTTTATTTGCTAGAAACTTCAGAATGTCACTTCCCTACGGTCTCACAGGATGTTGGTAAGTTAATTTTGCTTTGCTACAAATGACGTATATGTGAGTATCTGTACATATTTTCCCTTTCTGTGCTTGGTTCTGCATTTAGAAATTAGGGCTTCCACTTCATAACTTAGACTTGTATACTTCTGCCACCTAGGTCCAGAAGAGATCACAGAAATGCAGAGTAATCTAGATTTATGAGATGGAAGATTTTGGGAAATTTGCTATTCTTGGCAGGCACTTCTCAAATATACTCCCCGATACCCAGAACGACACTGTAGTCTAGTGCTGTTGCCCAGCGTCACTCAGTGCCAATGCAGACGTTGTCAGCTTGCTCCACACATCTCTGGCTCTCTTCCTCCTCACGGAAGTTGCAAGACTACAGTTCTGGGGCCAGGGTTTCCTTTCCTTAATCTTTCTTCACGTTTCACTGAAAAAATGTCTTCTCTCTGCCATCTGCTTTATCAGCTGCATCTTAGTATTTTCTAATCTAACGTTCTTTCCTTTTCTAATCATCCACAACAAGATAACTGGGACTGAAACTCTCCCAGTTGTTGAAAACTTTCCCAGAGACAGATTTCCTGTATTTCTCACAAGAAGGACTCACAGGATGAAAACCCTACTGTGAATATAGCACTTTGAATATAACATTGCATAATAAGGTTGGTAGTTTTACATGTTTTCCTTACTAGAGTGTTAATGCATCGAGAGTAAGCTTTACATCTTATTCATTTGGATCTCTAGTATTCAGAATCCATCAGTTCTGCCACCTAATCCTCTCTTGCTGTTGTACTTCTATTTCATTGCCACCACCACAATGTGGGCCTCATTCTTCATCACCTGGGTTACTGCAACTGCTTTGCAACAGGTCTTCCTGCCTTTAGGTTCACCGCCTTTCAGTTTATTACCTTTAGAAAACCAAAGAGGAGGAGTCTTTTTAAATTAGAAAGGTAACCATGTTGTTCTCTGATTGAAACTCTGATCTCTTTCTTTCAGCCTCACCATTCAGCATGCTCTCACTTAACCTTGAGTTAGTTGCCAAACAGTCTTTAGTTTCCAAAATGCACCATGTTTTCTTAAAATGTCTCCAGTGTTCTTCGCTTCTTTATTTGCCTGGAGAATACTTTAATGATTCGGCCTCTCTCTCTTCACTGACTCTTCCCCAGGGCAGATGGCTGCAATCCTGAGTCTTGGTTCCCTCTTGTGGGGCTCTAACTTCACATGAGTCACTCTGTCTCTCTCTCTCTCTCTTTTTTTTTTTTTTTAAGGAAACAGGGTCTAGCTATGTTGCCCAACTGGAGTGCACTGGCTCTTCATAGGTGCAATCATCGTGCTCCACAGCCTTGAACTTACAGGCTCAAGGAATCCTCCTGCCTTAGCCTCCTGAGTAGCTGGGACTACAGGCATGCACCACCACTCCTGGCTACAAGTCAATCTTTCACTTGACAGCTTTCCCAGTTAATTGTGATGGCTTCAAAGGCAGATGATAAGTCTTCATCACCTTTGTAATTCACACTCCCTATACGCTGTTTACCACTAAGTAAGTGTCTGGTAAATGAAAGAATGTTTGGTTATATTATAACTGCCAACATTTTGACCTACTTGTTTCTCATCTCAATGGCAACTTGCAAACTACTATGGTAAATTTTCGCTTTGCATTCTGATTACATGTCAACCATCTCTTTCACTTACAAGCCTCAACGAATGATGCACTCTACTTTGCAGGTTTATTTAGAAATGATAGCTACAGGTGGGGATTGGTGATTTCTATTCAGCTAGGAGACAGGCTCTCATAAAACATCACTTTTAAATGCTTAAGGGATCAAGAATCATTCTGTGCTACTGCATGCATGAGAGAAGATTCACAGATCTTGAAAGTTTCTATGTAGATTTGATATTTTCTTATTTTTTGTATCCCCATAAATGAGCTAAAAGCAAATGGAATAGCTGTGAAGCTACTTCATAATATGCCAAGAGAATACAAGGCAAAGACTATGACAATATAAAACTCATCACCACTCTTCTGCTTATGACACTTTTGAGGTGTCATTAAGTAGACCTTATCATTTTTGAAACTAACAGCTCTTTTCTGAAATGAAATTAAATAGTCATTCAGAGTGGAATTGTACACCTTAGAACTCCATGATCAACATCATGAACTTATTTGAAAAAACTATGATTACAAAAGGAAAATTATGGCATATAATAGTTTGGGAAAATGAAAGAAAGGCACAAAACTTTAAACAAAGGATATTTTATGTTAGTATGATAAACAGTAAATTGATAATCATTCGGACTTTCAAAGAGAAATCTAATAAAAGTATTCCAAAGAGAGGCCCTGGCAGGGGTGTTCTTTTTGATGCCTCTGATACTTTGAAGACTCCATAGTTGTTCTCTGTTAGAGAAGTAGCAGCTGCTACTGATGGCAGAACTATGTAAACTTTTAAAGCAGAAAACCAATTCTAGGCAGATATCCTTTCAAGGACAAATTCAAAAGAGATGAAGCTTTCTATCTGCAAATATGCACATCTGGCACTGCTCTGAAAAGATAAATACTAAGTACAATCCTGTAACACACACTGAAGTACACACAAATGAACACACAATCTCAGCTACTTTAATCAGGAGTAATACTCAAATATTAACAGAATTGAGGGCAAAGAACTTGGAGCACAGAGAATGAATATTTAAATATTTTATAGAATGTGTGTCTCCTAGAGAAGGCAGGGAGAGAAAAACACATGAAGGTAACTTCAGAGGATATAGACAATTTTTCTGTATGCTTATTCTTAAAATTACCACAATCTTTGAGAAGAGTCTATAAATTTGTGTTCCAAATCAAGAAGAAATGATGGCTAGTACACTTCTTATATATGGTGGTCATACAAAATTTTCTAAGGTTTTTATTTTTCTAAGTGAATCACCTTGTGTTTTATTTCTTGATCCTGCATATGTCACAAGAAAAGAAAAATTAAATGAGAATGAAGAGGTCTCCAAAATGATCTCTGTTGTGCCAAAAGTCTCTATTTATCTGCTTTGTGGTTACTCTTCAATTTGAACTATGGCTAAAATCGAAGCATCTGAATCTGTTATAACTCCTTGAAGAATAAGAATTTGTATATTATATGTACATGACATCATGGTCAATGATGAGTTCCAAGTTGGTTACTAAAAATCCCAAGGTCCTTTTAAGCCAAAACTATTGATAATTTTCAATATCTAAATAACTAATCTGATTTAGAAATTCCCTATCATCTACATATCAATCTGTTTATATCATCCTTAGAATTGGAATATTACATATAGCCCAGCTCTACCCCTGCTTTCTAACCTCCAGCAAGCTATGTAACTTCTCTGTGCCTCAAATTCCTCATCTACAAGATGCAATAATATTATATATATGCCATAGGTCTGCTGTGAGGATTATATAAATTTATGTAAAGAAAGTGCTTGGAAATATGTCTGGTACTTAGTTATCTATAAATGTTCCTACTACCATCATCAATATTATTGTACTACCATCATTATTACCATTATTATGAAATATAATCATAACATTGTTATTATAATTATATTTAGAAGTAGAGTATTTACATTTCATTGTTGATCTATGAAATGACAATTTTCCCATCTTAAGAACTGTAAAGTAAGAGTGACATACAAATTTAAGATAAAATAGTGTATAAGTTTCTTAAAATGGAAATTTGGTGGAAAAGACAGCATTTTTTTTTCTTTCTTTAAAACAAATGTTTTCCCAGTATAGCAGATTTCATAAATTATTCTGAAACACACTTTTTAATTTGGAAGTGCTAATGTGCTAGCAGTATGTTTATTCCCAAATAAAAGAAAGTTCAGACATAAAAGTTCACTTGAGGAAAAAACAGGCAAACTTTGCTTTAAAGTTTATATTTATAGTTGTCTATATTTAAGTATAGTAGATAATCTATGGCTTTGGTTGGATGTTTGGACCTAATTCTCTTTAAATATATATGTTACAAAGATATTTCCAATAATAACGTTTAAAATTCAAGAGTTTCCATTTTAACGTAAATCCTCCTATCTCTCCCTACAATACTGACAAAATGACATTAATACACGCAACACACACATACAGCATCAATTGTCTTGTTTCTCTATAGGACAAATTCCCATTTTGAGTGTGAGGATGATCATCTTTTCTTGATTCATAGATGGCATACAGTTGTTTCTCTACAGGACAAATGTCACAGAATTAAATTCAACTCCCATATAAAGCATAATATTCGTATTTTTAAAAATAATTTCTCCCAGTGTACTTCCTTATTTAGCTATGTTTGCCTTCTCTTGGCATGTCCTTTCCCATATATTAGAAATTTACAAGAGGAGCAATAACAAACCTCAGGAAGTACTAGTGGAAAGGGGCAAACGCAGTGGGTGGGTGGGGTCTAGGTAGCCAATTCTGATCCTGGTACTAAGGTCTGGGAATATATTTGTAGATAAGGAAGAAGAGCTCCATTATTGCAGGATCAAGTAAAATAAAATAACCACCCAATAAGGCTCAAAGTCTAAAAATACCAGGTTTAGCAAAAGTTTACTAAAGAAGACAAGTTAAATTCACCTCATCACATTGGGCCTTTAAAAAATGTGCAGAGACCTGTGAGATAGATAACATCGCTGCACTCTTTAGGAGAACAAAAGGGAAAGTGACAGCATCTCTCTTTTTGGGAATTTTGCAAAACAACACAAAAATAACATCACCACTACTGAACAGACAAGTATATTCTGATTTCAGTTGAGGAAGAAGGTGCTACAGACAACTACACAAACAGTGGTTTAGTATTATCTCAGCCCATGTAAAAAAAATTCCCTCTTCTAGAACATCTGCCTTATATCTGTTTTTAGCTATATGTAGTGGGTGGCCAATTATCTTTCCATCCCCACCCTGAGTGTGGGTATGATCATCTTGTTCTAGTTTCAGTGTAACTTTACTCCCATCAATAGGCATTGCAGTCGGATTAGAGAACATGAAAATTAAGTTGTAGTGAGAACTGTTCATTCAGGGCAAAAAGATACTAATAGTTTTAAACCATTTTATCCTTCTTCCTTAGGAACTGAAATCCAATGTGTATCTTCCCCACTAACAGTACCTGCAGAGCTGGGTAGAAGTAGCCTAGAAGAATTGGTTTAGCAAAAGGTCTAGAAAAGTCAAAGTGAAATCAAAGACTGCATGGGGAAGACTAACTTCTCAGCGGTCTATGTGATTACCATCAACAGTACACCACTTGGGGGGCGGGGCGGAGAGGGGGAATGAAAAGTGTTAGTATCACATATTTTTATGTTGGTTTTTACAGATGAGATAAACATTAAGAATATATTAAAATTCAAAGGATGTTAGAATAGAAAGGAACCTTACTGATGATCTACAATGAAGATAATCACATATTCTGGCTTGGCCAGGGCAGTCTTATTTTACACTCTTTTTATAGAATTATTGTCAACAGCTCCCCCTGCCTTTCTCAAGAATGTCCTGATTTAGATGGTAAATCAAATATTTTTAAAAATAATTTCTCCCAGTGTACTTAATATTTTAAAATATTAAAATATTTAAAAATATTTTTTAAATATTTAAAAAAAATCAAATAGATATGCTATTTATAAGAAAAGGCCCTCTATACCAATAGAGAATTAATTAAGTAACTTCTCTAAATTCAAATGACCAAAACAGAATGGTGAGCTCTTTGAGGGCTCTTTTCACCTGTTTTTCCATGTCTGATCCAGGCAGACAGGTGAACATATGACTAACTGCTAAATTCCCAGGCCATTACTTTGTTCACTTCGTCATCCTACTCTCTCTAAGTACAAGGCTGATAATTTGATAGAAATTGCTATGGAACCTGTGAATTTTGTGAAGGGCAATAAAAGAACACTACTTTTGAGTTGCCTAAGTTATTGCAATTAACAGATGAGGAAAAAATTGCTCTGAATGACTGTGGAAATTACAACCTACTATGAGCTCCTTCTAAAAGGAAAATTCACTCTTCCTTCACATCTGCTTAAGTCTATTTCTAGCTATATGCGGTTGGGGGACAACTAGTTGTTTCCATCCCCTTGTAATGCAAGAGTGTCACCAACTTGTTTCCAGGCTCAAAGTACTTTTGCTTCTACTCATAAGTACTAGAGTTACAATTAACTTGCCATAGCAAGAATTTTTCTGTTTAGAACTGAGGATGACAATGAATAAGTTAAACCATTTTTAGTTTCTTCCTTAGAAACTAAAATTGCTTTCGAAGTAAAAATTTTCTCATGATTAACCTTACCAATTAACATGTATTTTAATTTTTATTTATAGTCGTACAAGAGTAGAAAAAGAAATTGTTTTAAAATCACGAGCTTAGTTCCCATAAAGTCAGTACTCTAATTATATAAATTTGTTAATGGTAATAAAAGCCATCTTATTTCCAGCTAAAAATAAAGAGAGTTTACAAAAAGGAAGTAAATAACTTAAGTTTGCATATTAAAGAAAATTTCTAATAGAAATCTTGCATATTAAAGAGAATTTCTTGAACTCTCTTATACAGACAATATGTTATACCCATTAAATTACTGACCTAGTTTCAAATGCCCATAAGGACTGCTAATCAATCAATAAAATAGCATTGTGCCAAAAAGATGTGTGCATTTGCAATTGCCACCCGGTCATTTTTCTGGAAAATAATTTACTTATTCATTAATAATATAAACCAATGCACGGATAATATAATTTCTAAGATAAGTCCATCTTGTTCTTTTAACACAGAAGGGAAATATTTGTTTCTCTTTTAAAAGTTCCTGATACTTTAATAATTTATGTCTATTGGCATATATCCTGACAAGTTTTTATAATGACTTCAAAGAATCAATAAATGTGGATGAGTATACACCTTGGAGATTTTATATATACATATATGCACCTTTTTTTTTGCTAATCACTGACTTATATTTATATATAATCAGTGATTTATATTTACATTTAACACATTTTTTCTACAGAAAGATAGTGTCTCCTATTTGGGGCTAAAATTGAACAGTAATTTAAAAGTGATTATTATCCCCTATGAATTTATAATTAACTATTTTTATAGACAAAGATGGTATTAGATGCATTATCCGTAAGTTAGGCATATTGAAAACTATTTTCTAATGAATTTGTGCTGACTTAATTACTCTACTGAAAAATTCTGTCAATTACTTTTCTGGTCAACACCATATGTGCAAGATTCTTAACTAACATTAAGTAGCAGCCTATGATTGTAAAATAAAGGGTAGGCAACCAGCTCGCATGAAATAAACCCACCAGTTCTTACTACCTCTTTCATCTATGAAGCTGACATAAGTAACCAAAAATCTCTCTAGTTAACATGATCATAAATTTAGAAAATTATCATAAGGAAAACTATATAGTACGGAAATAAGAACATATCAACTAAATGTACATTATCTCTTTATGTGGTTTTCATGTTTGTACAATGGTGTGCACTGGATTATGAAATAGTAATACTCATAGTAATTCAACAAAAGGACTGAGACTGTTAAAGAAACAAATATTTCCCTTTATTTGACTGTATTACATCTACTCATGGGACATACATAATAATCAAAATTTTCAATTTACAGGCCTATAAATAATGCTATTTAACTGAAAAGCAGCCAGCAAATAGCAACATATACATATATTTGAAAAGCTTACTCATAAAAGTAATTTCTATAGCAAATCAGTTTTGTAGAATGCAATGGTAAATCAAGAACTATCAGCATTTAAAAATCAGAATAATACTGATCAACAGTGAATTTGCCTTACTCCTTTGCCAGTTGCACACTGGTAGGCTTTGCTCCAATAGGTATCCCATATTTGTGTAATGTGTTAATCAATATCTCCCTCATGTCGTTGTTGTAGGAATCAAAGTCAAACACATTTCGAACTACACTGGAGAGACCTTCAGTGGGAAATTTCTGTATTAAAAAAAAAATTCCCTTATTATGCATGTGATAAAATATACAACATTATAAAGATTTATGAAATGGATAGGACAATAATGATCAAACGAACTATAGCAGAAATTTACTGGCCTTGTCAGATAAGCGGGTAGTAGAAATGTAGACATTTTTCTCTTTTAATGTTTGCTCAGATGACTTAACAATATTTTCCTTTTTAAATAAATGCCAGAATTTGAGGGGGAACAGTTCCTCCTCTCAAATGTTAGAGCAGTGCCTAGATCCTGGTGTCAGTGATTGTCACTGCTTTCTGAAATCTCCTGCCTTTAATATGAGTACCAGATCAAACAGTTAAAAAATGCTAGTTAAGTAAAGGAGCATGTTAAATATCTATACAGAAGTTTTCAGAAAAGTCGGTCTGTGAGTAAATGAAGAAGAAAATATAAAGCAACAAGAAAAGAAGGAAAGAACATTAAAAAGGACAAACAACAGAGAAACAGGGAGCAGTAGAGGGCAAGAAAACAAGTATGACTACAACTGAATTTACACTGCTCATGTCCTCTGAGTCCTTTCCTGGGTCTGCTTTGATTTTCTTTAGGTGATGGGTTCTGAGCTGGCTGAATTGGACTTATGGTTTTATAGGCAGAACAAAGCTTTTATTTTTAATCTTGTTTTTTCCATATGTTTTTAATAGACAAATAATAACTGTATATATTTATGGGGTACAATGTGATATTCCAATGTATGTATGCCTTACAGAACGGTTAAATCACACTAATATATCCATCATTTAACACACTTTATGGTACAACCATTACTTAAAATCTACTTTCTCAGCAATTTCAAAATACACATTACATTGTTATTAACTACAGTTACCATGCCGTGCAATAGATCTCAAAAACTTATTTCTCCTGTCTAACTGGAACTTTGTATCCTTGGATCAACATCTTCCCCTCTGTGTACTCTCCCCACCCCACCTTTCTACTTTTCTTTCTAGGGTTTTCTTGGAGGGTTGGGGATAGGGCGGAGGTCAAGAGTTGTTGGGTTGTGACTGTTAGCTTGGAGACCCTTATTTGTTCTGTAAGTAAGACTTACATCATTTTGTATTTGTTTGTTTTATTTAGTAAGGTGGAGAACACATTGTACATTGTCGCAGGAAACTTCATTCTCCTGCCTACTCTATCTCATAAAATTTTCTTGCAGTATTTACAGGTATTTAATCAGTACTGTTAGTTCCTACTCTGTTTGCTGTTGTCTCCATGTGATTTGTTTCAAAATAAAAACATTTTTTACTCACATACCACATGCTTGTTGTAAAAAGCCTAATAACAGAACAGGAAGGTTTCCCCACTGACTCACTCTCTTGCCTCACCTGCCCTCTAACAACGGCCTTCCACCAAATTTCCTAACTCCTCAGTAATGACTGAAGACTTTGCCAAAGTTAATTTAAAAGCTGAACAGATAATAATGTTCATTGGCCTACTATATTTATAACTTAGATTATAAACATTTCAAGTTATGTAATCTGACTCATTATTATATTTATGGAAATTAAAAACTCTGGTACGAACTGTACAGTCTGAAAAAATAAAAAATAAAGAAGAAGAGAGTGATGGCTCTTATGTACAGGTGTGTGCCATACCTACCTGTAAATGTTTGACTATGTTGACAACTTCTCTGGTAGAATAAGGATAGTTAATAATCCCTTGGTCAGCCAAACTCCTCAGCTCTCCAAAGGCAGCCACAAGCTTCTGAAGGATGGGCTCAGGCACATTTGGTCCATACTGTCTGAGCATCTCGAGCTCCGAGTGGGGTTTGGGGTTATCAACTGCATGGCAGCTAAAAATATCACCTAAAGGGGAGAAAAGACTCACATTCAGCACACAACGAATCCATTACGATGTCACAGGAAAAAATGGAATGGTTGTTTAAAGAGCCATTGGTTGCTCATCGAAGCATAGAATGCCCATCCAACAATAGGATGGTACAGAGAAGAAAGCAAATGACTGAGGCAAAAGAAAAGAAAACCGGGTGATGGATGGTTTATCTCCATGAATTTATTTTTGTTAAAAAATTTACGTAATACTTGAATACATGTTCATGGGAAGATATTCCAATACAAAGAGGAAAAAAAATTCTCCTTTAAGTCTCTGCCAATGCCACTCCCTCCCCCAAAAGCACTGAGTCTTAATGTTCAGTGTATTTATTTTTCCAGACCTGTATTAGTACTTCTTAAAAAAATGCACATACACAAACAGAGTTTAGATAATTTATTCCTTTTCTATTAATGGGAATATATTCTTCAAATGGTTCTGAGACAACCTTTTCAACTTCAACAGATGTTGAGTATCTTCAAAAATTATATACATCTATCTCATAAAAATGCTGCTTTATGCACTAAAAAAGGGAGAATTAGTAGCATCACTCTTTAAACAATCTGTATCTTGTGCAGATTTATAGAATACACTTTAGAGTATTTGGTAAAGTAAACCTGTAGAGATATTGTCTAAATTAAAATCAAGAAAAAGAATATAGAAACATAATATTTCGTCTGTAATTCAGAGAAAAGAGAATGTACTAGAAAAATAATTCTATGATTCATAATCTGAGAGACCAGGGATCAAAGGAAGTAAAAGTAAATAGACTTACATTATTTAATATATTCATTTTAGAAAATGACGATATCTAGTAAGGTAGCAATAAGATCTTACTTTGATTTAGGAACCATTTGAACAATTATTTTGTATGTGTGTATTTAAAAGCAATTGAATAAAATGAAAGCCATGATATCTTCAACATTTTATCTCATATACTAAAGCTTTTCAAATACAAAGGTGAAGAATGGCTTTTGCCTTTTTTGCTGGAAATAAAACCTATCACTAACCTAAAAAGATAATTGACCCCTCATTCATTCACTCATCAAATCATGATTAATGAGGACAGTAGAAATGGTGATGATGGGGGAGGTCAGTCAGGTAAACCTCATGAGAAGGTAACATCTGAGCAAATGTTGATACCTGGGGGAAGAGCATTACAGGCAGCTGGTACAGCTAATCCAAAGACCTTAAGGCAGGCATACCTGGCATGTGGAAGGATGAGGCAGGAGAGCAGAGTAGATGGAATAGAGGAAGTGGATAGAGCAGCACCAAGCAGTACAGGACATGTGGTTACAGACATAGAAGGATGTGGGAGACATACTGTGTAGGATACTGAAAACTGTTGTAAATACTTGTACCTCTACTCAGAATACAATACGAAGCCACCAAGGATTTTAGCAGAGGCGTGGACTACTATGCTGTGAACAGACCACAAAAGGGCGTAGGAAGATAAATACCTTGTGAGCAGAGGCACTGACCACATTGACTGTATTTCCAAGAATATTTGTAGAGCACACAGTGCAGCCTTGGAAGATATATTCTCTCTCTCTCTCTCTCTCTCTCTCTCTGTAAGAAGGTAATTTGGGTTACCTAAGCTCAGGATTCCTCTTCTATAAGGCATCTCACTGTAAGTGCAGGTATCATTTGGCCCTCTTTCTGTTGCCCTGTGGGAACTGGGGCTTGAGGAAGCAGCACAAATGCTGATACTCTGACTACTGCTTTTGCTGAAGACTCATTCCTCTTTTGTCTCTGACTCAGGAGTCTAGTGTCTTCTTCCATGAAAGCCTTCTGTGGCAAGTTAACTTGTTAGCTTAAAAGTAGAGTAAACCCTTAGATATTTCACAGTTCAAGAATAAGGCTGGAAGCAGGGCGACCCATTAGGGAACTATTTGAAGTAATCCAGGTAAGAGATGATGGTGGTTCAGATCAGAATGGCGGCAAATGGAGGTGATGGGGAAAGCACGATAATTCTGAATATATTTCGAGGGTATAGCCAATAAGATTGCAGGATATATGGAAAAGAGCATAAGAGAAAGAGAGAAACAAAAAATGAATTTGGAGTTGTCATTAAGAGAGATTTACAAAAGACTATAAATTAGGTTTAAGAAAAAAAAAGTAAGTTCATCATGGACATGTTAAATTCAAGACAGGAGGTATTGAACTGGAAACTGGATATGAGTGTGAAGTTCAGGAGGAAGGTCTGGGCTGGAGATGAATATTTGGCAATAACTGGCATATAATTGGTAGTCTAAAACATGAGGCATTCTGATTTTATTAAAGGAATGAGTATAGATAGGTAAGAGGACCAGGGCCTGAGCCTTGGGACATTTTAACAAGCTCCAACAAATAAGGCTGAGCAGGAATAGTTATTAAGGTAAGAAACCAAGAACATACTTGAAGAAGTATTGGAAGTCAAGTGAAGGAAAATGCATCAAGGAGAAGAAAGTGCCTAACTGTATCAACTATATAATATATTAAATACTGCGGGTAGATTCAGTACAACGAGGACTAAGAATCAACCACTGGATTTAGCAAAAGAAAAGTCACTAATGACCTAGATAAGAACCATTTCTGTGGAGTAATGGGAGCAAAAATCTGATTAGAATGAATTTAAGTGAGGATGGTGCAGAAGAAATGGAAATTGCAAGTGTAGACAACTCTTTTGAGTACAAAGGACTGTGAGGAATTTTGTTACAAAGGAGAAGGAAAAAAAGTAGCAATAGGTGGCAAAAAGAGTAAGATTAAGAGGGGTGTGTGTGTGTGTGTGTGTGTGTGTGTGTTTTGAAGATGAAGGAAATAGCTTGATTGTTTGCAGATGGGAATAATGTAGGGAAGTTGCTGATACAGAAGAGGGAGGGCAGAACTGCTAGAGCAGCAACCTTCAGAAGGTGGGATCTGGTGCTCATCTGGAGGAACTCCCTCTAGATGGGAATGCAAACAGTTGACCTGCAACAAGTGGGAAAGCAGAACATCGTAGGTGGAAGACTTGGTTGTAGGAGTCTGTGGACATTCGTTTTTAATTGCTTTCATTTTTCTCAGTGCAGTAGGAAGACAGGAGAAAGTAACAGAAATCTAAAAGAAAGTCAGTAAACTGAATCCTGGTTAGCAATGGGAAAGGAATGAGACTGGTGGGAAAATGAAGGAGAATTTCCCTTTCCCCTCCATAAGCCCTTCTATATTTCAATCACTTGCAGTAATTGAATGTTCAAGTATTGTATAATTTTAAAACAAAAAGAAATTCATGCAGCAGTGTTGGAGCTGCGAGGAGAGAGAAGATAAGAATTATATGAGAAGAGGAAAGTGAAAGGTCTAGCAAAGCATGGTGTGATTGCATTTAGGGACACTTGAGGTCCACTGCTAAGAATGTGAAATGACATTGGTCAGTTTTGGGCTTTTTCTAACCACATTCAGCTGTACATGTGTAGGTTCAATGTTGTCAGAGAGTTGGCAGTAACCAGGGCGGAGGGGTTCCAAGTGCACAAGACAAGCTAAGAGAGAAACAGGGAAGCTGAAGAATATATGTAAGGGAGTCATAAATGTGAAAGATCATGGAATTGAAGCTAGGTAAGAAAAAAAAAAAAGCCTAGGTAAAGGAGAAGAAAATATATCAAGATGGGTAAGTGAAAAGGTGGTAGGATCAATGGATTGAAGCTTCTCACACATTTGAAGAGTTGTTGGAGTTGGTGTACTACAGGGAGTAGCTGGAAAGACTGGAGGTGGTGAATGCATGGATGAGATAAAAATCCCAAGGACAAATGAGGACAGAATAGGAATAGGAAACAGAAATTATAGAAGTGTCAGTTATAGAAACTAGCCATGAATGGCTAAGATATGGTATAGGACCGCTGGAATAAAAACATCCAAGGAGCCAAGAGGCCAGGGAGTTGGATGGGTCACATATGTATATATTGCAACCACTCCAAAAGAAGAGTAGGGTTGCAGAGAATGAAAGTGAGCAAAGGGCTAAAGATCAATAAGAAGTGACTAGGATGAATAGGGGTAGATAAGAGAAACAAGAGCAGACGGCACAGTATGAGGATTTGGAGGTGGATGGAAGATGGAGACAGAACAGAGAGTATTCTTACAGGCATTAGGAGTGACTTGGGGTATAAGGGGTGACCTATAAACAATAAAATAACTCAAACCTCTTTACAATTAGAAACAACTTTTCTTTGGTGTGTTTACATTATTACATTTCTAAGTGCATCAGTAATCTACGAATTGTTAGTAACTTTTAAGGTAACATCTGTACATAATAAAAACTACAAAACAGTATAACTGAGTATTTTATATTCCCATCCCTAACTTCCATTGCAAACAACGCCTTATCAGATTCTTGTGGACCTTTCTGGAGAAATTCTATGCATGTACAAGCATTTGCATGTATCCATCCCTCCTGCCTTTTCCAAAACACATGAACGGGTAAACTACTATACCCACTTTACTGACTTATTGTTTCAATTACTATTTTGAGTATTGATTTTTTTATAGCAGCATCAGTAAACTTATTCTCTGTTTTTAAACAGCTGCATAGCATTCTACTGTGTGGATACAAAAGAATTTCTTTATCCAGTCCCACTTAGATGGACATTAGGGTTGTTTGCATACTTTCTACTATAAACAATGCTATAGTGCCTATCCTTGTACTTAAACATTGTATAGGTAAATTCCTTGGATAAATTCCTTTATGGGTAATTGCTACATCAAAGATCCCACTCAGAGACTGGGCCTGCTTCACATTGAGTGTGAGAGTCCAGAATTATATACTTGCTATAGAGAAGAGAAGTCCTTCTTAAAGACTTTTGATGAGTAAGTTTATCCCAGGGCCTCTCCAATCAATGTGAATCAGTCTTCTCAGAGCTGACCTCAATCTTTTTCATGGTTAGGGGGATGTGACAAAAGTAAAACCATTTCTCATTTTGTGTTTTATTCCAAGAATTCCTAAACAACAAAGTATAGTGTAATGGTTTAAGAAAAAAGACTCTGGGATCAGATAGACTTAGATATGAAGCCCAAGTCCACCACTCATTATCCCAGACACTATCAAAAAATAATCTCTCTGGGCTGGGCAGGGTGGCTCACATCTGCAATCCCATCACTTTGGGAGGCCGAGGCAGGCGGATCACATGAAGTCAGGAGTTTGAGACCAGCCTGGCCAACATGCTGAAACCTCATCTCTACTGAAAATACAAAAATTAACCAGGCCCAGTGGCACATGCCTGTAATCCCTGCTACTGGGGAGGCTGAGGCAGAAGAATTGCTTGAACCCAGGAGGTGGAGGTCGTAGTGAGCCAAGATCATGCCACTGCACTCCAGCCTGGGTGACAGAGCGAGACTCCATCTTGGAAAAAAACAAAACAAAACAAAAACCTCTCTGAATATCAGATATTTTTCTTCACTAAAAGGGGGATGATAAGTATTCTCACAAGGTGATTATGATGGTGGCATAGCACATGATAAGCATTCAATGACAGCCATTACAGCAGGGTTTTTATTGGTATTGTTATTATCATTACAGTTTTTACCTAAGGTACCGAAGAAATCATTGCCTAGGAAAGGAAATCCAGGTCTGTTTGCCAGAACAATCATCCTAAAATCAGGATGAATCACAACAACATTTTCTCTTCCATTCACATTAGCAGAATCTGAAAAACAAAATTTCTATTTATTCTTTATCAATATTTAATAATTCTTAAAAATATCAAGCAACAGTCTTGAAGATAACATAAATAGTTATACTGTTCAATTATAAAAAGCTCTAAGAGATTTGGCTGTGATAACTTGGTTGCAGAAACAAAAACTTTCTTGAAAAAAATTTGCTCAAGAACCAAACACTGATAAAGCATATACTAAATTATACAGGAACTTGCACTCTTATATACATTCAGTGTATATCTAAAAAAAAGCAACCTTGTCCAAATGTAGACTTACGGTACTTAAGCCTGGCTTGAGATGTTGCTAGTCCTTAAAAAAATTAAAGATAGAAATCCATAATAAGGGAGGCCAGGCATGGTGGCTCACGCCTGTAATCCCAGCACTTTGGGAGGCCGAGGTGGGCAGATCATGAGGTCAGGAGATCAAGACTACCCTGGCCAACACAGTGAAACCGTGTCTCTACTAAAAATACAAAAAATTAGCCGGGCGCGGTGGCGGGCGCCTGTAGTCCCAGCTACTCGCCAGGCTGAGGCAGGAGAATGGCGTGAACCCGGGAGGTGGAGCTTGCAGTCAGTCGAGATTGCAGCACTGCACTCCAGCCTGGGTGACAGAGCGAGACTCCATCTCAAAAAAAAAAAAAAAAAAAGTAATCCATAATAAGAGAGAATTCAAGGAATAGGAATAGCTAAAGGATAATCCAAACTTTCTTTACTTTTTATCAAATCAGTAACCACATCCTTTTGCATAGAGCCCGCCATTACGCAGCAAAGGAGTTATTCCTGTTTAGATCATGCACCCTGCAACCTCAATACATGTTAATAGAATAAAGGTCTTAAAAACCTAGTCAAACTCATTAGTACAATGTTGATTTATTTCCAATCATGGGATTGTACCATAGTTCTTAAAATAAGTGATCTTAAGTTGACTGGGGCTTTCTTTGTGTAAATGTGAAAGGTATTTCTACTGGCTAGTGTACATTTCAGATAGAATTGGAAGTCCAGAAAATAATTTAAGATAGTAAAAATTTTATTATGGTTATTTCAGGAAGAACCACTTGCTATCTTAATTTATTTAAGCCCCACCCTTAGGTTGCCCATCTTTAAAAAACGATAGTTGTGAAGTACCTGCAGCTTTATTTGAGATGAGTCTGGAAGAACCTACTCTCATTTTTTTATGATACCAAAAAGTAATCTTTCAGCATGTACATATTCATGTACAGCAATACAACCAATAGTTTTAACTCTGATCCCTATTAATCTTAGTAGTGGAAAATAACAAGGGTATGTGGCTATAGGCAAAATTTAATCAGTTAATCAAAACAAAAATGACAATAAAAAATGAAAAATTTAAAAAGTAAAGAAAATGAAAAATGTAACCCTACAAGTGATGGTTCATGAAACTACATTGAAAAGAGCTTCAAGTGCTCTTTTTCAAAACGTCAGCTACAATCATACTTGAGTTTAAAATTATAATGACTCTTCCTCAAAAATATATCAGAGAATGTTGAAGGTTGCCAGGAGATAATTACTTCTTAAACTACACTTGTGTTTCAGCAATTCCTTCTTCTTTTCCATTTCACTGTCCTCATAATGCTTCATAAGGACAGGCAGAATTCTGACAGTCTGAATGATCTTTTTTTTTAAGAGAAAGTATTCAGGGTAACTCAAATTCTAATTTTTCACATAAAATCATTGTGAAACTGAAATATTAGAATGCTTTTGTTAGTGCTAAGTTCAGGCTCAAAAATGGCAATCATGCAATGATGCTGTCCCAGAATATCTCTGTGGTGATGCACTTGTACCTTTTTAATGGAGTTTTCCTTACATACTCTCTTTGAGTATTGAAGATGTTAGTTATTAGTCTCAACTTGTTTGGTTACTCTGGTTGGCTATATATTTTCAATGGCTAGTTACAGATTTTCAAGTCCTTTCAGGACACAAACATTTTAAATTTTAAATTTAGGAAATGGTCTCACATTGCATCAGACAAACTTAATTGCTCCTTGTAGTTTAAATACACTGACAAGATTAATCTCTCTTCATTTTTTTTCCTAACAATAACAACAAAAAGGGTGTGTGTGGGAGGGGGGCAGGAGATAATAAAAAACAGAGGATAACTTCTTCCTAAGGTAGGAGTGTGTGTGTAATATATACGTCTTTATATATACACGTGTTCATCACATGTATCTGTACCTATAAAATAAAAAGTCCAGCATTTTTTATTATAATGAGCAAATTGAAAAAAAAAATCATACACAAATAACTGAGAGATGAGTACAAGGGTTGTATGTTGGTATTGTCAGAGTAGAAAAATACAAAGTTGATTTGTACTAATACTACTACTAAAAATTTCAAAGATGCTTGCTGGCTATAAAATTAAAACTGACAAAGCTAGATTCAGATGTATTAATTTTTATAAATGATTGTCAATACAGGCAACTTAAGTTATATTGAACTTAGGCTTATTATTTGTAAGTAGGTACCCAGCTAAGTTTGTGATTTGATACAGAGATATAAACATTGTATGCATTAAAGGAAACATTGCTTTTTAAAATACTCACTTGCAACAATGCGTCTTCCATCTGCTAGAATCATTTCTCCATTTTCTACTAGAGTTTTTAAAATACACGTGACATTTGTTGGAGCTTTGTCTGCCTCATCTACTACCAGAATGTGACCCAACTTTACTGCTTTAACCTTTGAAGACAGAAAATTTATCATAAACAATTAAATGAAGACAGCCATTATTAAAACTTCATTACTTACTGCTTTGAATTTATAACAGCTGGCTTTATTTAAGTTATGAGAATACACACACACATATATCTATAGCAGAGCTGGAAACAAAATTTTGGGATTTCTACCAAAAGCTTCACGTAGTTACTAAACTGCCAACTCTACAGTAATCTTTTTATTTCATTTTAGTATTAAAATTATTCCCATGGTAGTGATACCCAACAACATCTCACACCCAAGAGTAGGAGAGATTTAAAACAAGTATAACAAATAGAGAAAGTGCCATGGGAGTCATGAAGAGTGAGACATTACAATCATTGTGGACATTAGAACACTGAATTTGTTAAAGCTCTTAAAAGAGTATACAATTGTAATAGACCCAAAATGGATAGGGCAGAAGAGGTGGCTACTCAAGACAAAAAGAATCAGTGGTCAAACTCAAGAAATCCTGGGGCAAATCTAGAAATGAGTGACTATGAACAGTCTATGCTGGCTGAAGTAGAAGTTAAATGTGAGAAAAGGGACTAGAAGGGTAGACTGGGTGTCTACTGCTAAGGGTTTAACTGCCAGACCAAGATATAGGTACTTCCTCGTTAAGTAATGGGATGCAATTTAATGGTTATGAGTTGACACATGATAGAAGTGGAGCTTGGAGCTACACTTTAGGATATTTAATCTGGCAACAATATGCAGAATAGTTTGGCTAAAAAGTGGTTTGGGAACCTGATTTGAGGGAGGTATGAAAAAAATGGAAATAAAAGGCATTAGACTGATTTGAAGGTTTTGTAGAGGCAGAATCTATAGTCTTGGCAGTTGCTTGGGTGGGAAGAGGAGAAAGGAAAAATAAAAGTCTTAGATTTAAGGTGACTGGGTTGATGGTGACATCATGAAAAGAAAGATGAAAGCTAGAGAAAAGTCTTAAAAACATTTTTGAGGGGTGGATAAAAGAAGATATCCAATGAATTTAAGTGAAAATCTCAAGATTAAAAAAAATAGTAAGAAATATAACGTAAAGTGGACCATATCCTAATTTTTCTCGTAGGATGGTATATTTTAAGAAAATACAGATTAAGAAATGAGCATTCCTTCTAACACAATTATTTTAAAGCATTTTTAAAAAAACTTATAAGAAATTTCTTTTTTAAATTTTAGGATAAAAAAATAACTGAATTTAAAACAAGAAAACATGTAGCTTCTATCCTCAACCCGGTCTTTGTTGAGGGAAAGTCAG
The DNA here is from genome assembly GCF_049350105.2 of Macaca mulatta. Taxonomy (NCBI): domain Eukaryota; kingdom Metazoa; phylum Chordata; class Mammalia; order Primates; family Cercopithecidae; genus Macaca; species Macaca mulatta. Next base: position 21,085,025 of record NC_133422.1, read on the forward strand.
GCCCAATCTGGGAGAACTCAGGCAGGAGATCTGAAAGACTCCACTCCCTGGGGTGTGGACCACAGAGGTTCCCATGATGACTTCTTTGTGCCATTACTGCAAAGGTGTCATGTGCACAGAGGGACATGCCTGGCAGGCTGAGATTTCTTTAGGTCTTGTGTAGGAAGTTGAGGACTGGATCTTCCCAGCTGTCTAAAACACTGGGCTAATATTTTATTAAATAGAACCACTTCTAAAAACTTTTCTAGAAACCTTACCTATTTTCAAACTGTATACATTTGAAAATGATGGTAAACTTTAAAAAAAAATCTGGAATAGAAAAGAAATCAATAGAGGATTTCTGTCATTCTCTAAATCTCTCTGAAGACAGAAGGACAAAATAGGAAAACATGTTATCTTCCCAATAATTTGTGTATAAATATCCTCTCCTAAAATGAACATGAATGAACGCTTTCCAGTTAGGCTGAAACGTACTAGAATCTGATATAGTTTGGCTGTGTCTCCACCCAAATCTCATCTTGAATTGTAGCTCCCATAATTCAAAAGAGGGACCCAGTGGGAGGGACCCGATGGGAGATAACTGAATCATGGGGGCAGTTTCCCCCACACTGTTCTTGTGGTAGTGAGGAACTCTCACAAGATCTGATGGTTTTACAAGGGCAAATCCCTTTTCTTGGTTCTCATTCTCTCTTGCCTGCTGCCATGTGAGACATGCCTTTCACCTTCCACCATGATTGTGAGGCCTTCAGAGTCATGTGGAACTGTGAGTCCATTAAAGCTTTTTTTCTTTATAAATTACCCAGTCTCAGGTATGTCTTTATAAGCAGCATGAAAACAGACTAATACATAATCCACGAGAGATCCATCCTCCAAAAACTGAAACACAACTATGATACAAAAATACACTTGAAAACATTTCTATGATTAGATTACTAACCAAAGGTGAGTCTTCATATACAATAAGTCCATCTTTAACTGAAGGCTGAAGTGTAAGAGTTTGTACTGTTGTATCCCTAAAGTAAAACCAACACATTTTATAGTTAGTAAGGAAATAAGCTGATGATTGATCATGAGTAAAAATACAGCACAGGTGCATTTTTTAAAAGATTTTTGTTCATCATCCTGCTTCCCCTCCCCCCCACCAAAAAAAAACAGCAAGTGAAATTTATTTCAGTAACAATACTCTGTAGACTTAATACAGTATAAATTACAAAGAATTTGAGAATTAATCCAGACTTATAGATGATCCAGGTTCTTCACTTCTCTTTTTCTTTCTGGTAATATCTCTTGTAACCACTTCACACCTCAAAATTACCTCCTGAGGGTGAAGAGGAGAAACTAAAATAAATTTATATATATATATGTATATATATATATATAAAATATAACATTTATGTTGTTTAAATATAATTTTGATGGCAAGTTTGGTAATGATTGGTATGCTGACAGACAAAGCAAATCTAGGAATTACACATTCAGGCCCAAACTGCCATCACTAGGTGCCAAAGCCAGACTACCATACCGCATGCCAAGAATACTCAAGAATTACTTTATGGGGCCAGGTGCAGTGGCTCAAGCCTGTAATCCCAGCACTTTGGGAGGCCGAGGGGGGCAGATCATGAGGTCAGGAGATCGAGACCATCCTGGCCAACACGGTGAAACCCTGTCTTTACTAGAAATACAAAAAAATTGGCCATGTGTGGTGGCAGGTGCCTGCAGTCCCAGTTACTCAGGAGGCTGAGGCAGGGGAATGGCGTGAACCCAGGAGGCGGAGCTTGCAGTGAGCAGAGACCGCGCCACTGCACTCCAGCCTGGGTGACAGAGTAAGACTCTGTCTCAGGAAAAAAAAAAAAAAAAAGAAAAGAACTACTTCATAGGATTTTGAACATTTCTGTTGGGATTAAGGCAATCCATTATATTTCTTAAATCTACTTTTTACTATTTACTTGACCCTCCTTTAGATCAGGATCTTCAAAAAATATTAACAGTTAGCTATCCTGATGTTAAGAGCCTCCTCACATGATGAGATACAACATTCACATCAAGTATGGATACTCTTGCCAAAATGTGTGTAAGGAAGTTGCAGGTGATAGGTAGGGTCAGGTATTTTTAAGGGGATCAATTTTGTATCTTTGCCTTCTAGCTAAGATTATTTCCCACAGAGAATTAGAACTACTTTAAAAATAGGAGTAGCGTCTTTGAAGAGTTCAAAGTTACTTTTTCAAACTACCCTACTTCTTATTCAAAGTAAAGCATGAAGTTGCAATTGTGTTGTTTTGACTATCTACTATGTATAAGACACTACTGGACAGTGAACTTCAGACCTTGATGTTATACTTGTGAAACGTACACCCAAATGCCAAACTTTACTATAATCTATTAAAATTGCAAAATGTGTATCTGTTTTTTAAAAAGTAATAAATAGCACTTGACAATAAAAAACAAGATAAACTTAACATGTCATCAAATAACTGTTTTTCTTTTAGCAGAACAAATATAATAAAAATCAGTTAATTGCTTTGAGAGGCAGCTGTGGAGTAGTGCAAAGAAGATCTTGGAGTCAGATCAATCAGGATTCAAATTCTTGTTTTGCCCCTTATTGGCCATGTGATTTTGGGTAAGTAATAAAGCCCACTCAAAAGGATTGCTGATAGAACACTTGGAAAGTGTCTAACACCGTATCTGGCAGATAGCAGGGGTGTAATTACATACCAGCTTTAGATATTTGTTATCATTATTGTTGTTGTTGTGACTGAAAGTTCCTTGCCTGCCTACCTTTCACTTGATCTTCAGTTTTTTAGCATACATGGTACTTCTTGAAAAATCCCTTCCCTGACCTTTTGTAGACAAGCTTACATGCCCCTGCTACGTGATCCCCTTGCCATATATCCCTTAATTCAGCCCTTAACACACTATACTGTAAGTACTTGTTTTACTATCTTCCCACACAGACTGTAAGATCTAAGAATAGAGAACACGCCCACACTGTCCCTCATTCTGTTCCCCATCTAGATGTCTGGCTCACTGGAGGAATTCAATAAATATTTGTTGAATGAATGAAATAAACAAAAAATACAAAAAAGTAAAAGTCAACGATGTAGTTTATAGTGCAGGATAAAATATACAGACTTCCAAATTTATTAGATCATTGGATTTTGTTTTTAAACAGAGAATCTGGAACCTACTCTAGTAAATGGTGGGTTAGAGTAAAGCTAATTCTCTTAGGGGTAAGAAATGGTACATTCTGGCCAGGTGTGGTGGCTGAAGCCTGTAATCCTGGCACTTTGGGAGACTGAGGCGGGCGGATCACAAGGTCAGAAGTTTGTGACCAGCTTGACCAGCATGGTGAAACCCCATCTCTACTAAAAATACAAAAATTAGCCCAGAATGGTGGCACGTGCCTGTAACCTCAGCTACTCAGGAGGCTGAGGCAGGAGAAAAGCCTGAACCCAGGAGGCAGAGGTTGCAGTGAGCTGAGATAGCACCACGGCACTCCAGCCTGGGTGACAGAGCGAGACTCCATCTCAAAAAAAAAAAAAAAAGAAATGGTGCATTCTAAGGAATGCATCTGTAGGTCTGTATTAGAAAGTATAGTCATGTTGAGAAGGTATGTATGGGATTGACTAGTCAAGGGATGATGGTTTATGTCTAAGATGGAGTTGAATTGGAACTTACGGTTGCAGTGGGTACCTTCCTCATCAGATTCCTCATTTTTGGAGCTTGAACAGGTATGCTGGCAATACAGTTATTGACAATTACAAATTTTAGATGTTTGCCTTATTTGCATCTAACTTGGAAGGGTTCTCCTTCTAACTTGACCAGTTTCTTCGGTTAATTCTCTGGGATTCTGGCCTATTGCTGTTCCTGATTCCTATCCAACTCCCATCGCCATAATCCTGGCTCTCCTGGGCCTGGCACCTGCCCCCATAATCTACTGCTTCTTATGGCCCTAGCACTACACTTTACAAAGAATCTAATTTTGTTTATCTTCTCTAAAAAACAAATTAAATTATGTCTAAAAATAAAGCCCCGTGGGATGGTAGGGAAAGTGAAAAATACATTGTGGCAAGTTATTGGTGATTATAAATCTTCAGTATGAATAAAATGTTCCCTATGTAACAAATGGATTGTCATATATCAATTTTCTGTATTTATGGGTTTTATAAACTTACTGCAGGACATATATATATATAGAGAGAGAGAGAGAGCGCTAACAAATTAATCGTTAAAGTTTTAAACAAATCAAGAACAAAGTTTAGTTAAACTTACTTACTTATTGTTAATGTTCTAGCAATAGAGAAGGGAGTGGATGAGGAAGGGAAATAGATGTGTTCACACAGATTTTTATAGTAATATAACGAATTTCTCACCTCAGCTTTCACATATTTAATGGGCAACAACATGTCATCTTCCAGCACCAAATAGAAAAAGGAACTCTTGCATCATTATTAGAAAGGAAATTCAGTTGTTATCTTAATAATTATTGAGCTTCATAGCATATTAAGTAAATTCAACCTGAATTCTAATTTTAAAAAGAAAATGAAGTTGCTCTGTAACACTCGAATTCTGATAGCATACAACGTGTCAAATTAGATTTCTCAAAAGACTTTTGTGCTAGAAATAAAAATCACAGGTTTGAGAAAACAAGCACAAATCAGATGATTTCCAAAAGAGACTAAAATGAGAATAAATGCAAATGGGAAATGTGGCTTTTAGTGGAGTAGTATGTGAGAAAGAGAAATATATAGGATAAAGGTGGTTTTTTTCTGCTCTTGTAATAAGTCCCTTCATCTAGTACATTAAAAAAAAGCAAAGGCTAGTAAAATATGTAAAATAATAATGAACTTAAGAAATTAGTAGGTTTATGTTTCAGTAAGTTACCCTCATTATGTAAGTGGGAAACAATCCACTATTGTCTGCATAAGACTTAATACAATAAGAAAAGGCTCGATTTCCAAGATATACTATAAAATTGCAAACTTTAACTTAGTAAGTAATAAGGTGACTACTGTTGTTACAGGCAGCATAAACTGACTCTTAAAGACAATATAGTATTTCTTTTTCAGAGGGTGCTTGATTAAAATCATTGCTCCGCATTTATGAGCAACTTGGATAAAAAGATTAATTCTCCACACAAATAAACAATGACCCTAAGAGAATATTTTATTGCCTGCAGCTTCAGTCCTCTTGTGAATTATTCCTTTCAAAAACAGCTTTGAAATATAAGCTAATGAAAATTTAGTGTCATAACAATACTAGGGAGAAGAAAACTTAAAACACATTTTAGTCACATGTTCTTAGCCTAAAGCTTAAAAAAGAGATGTCTTTCCAGTACAAAACATTTATCAGTAATACTCGATGAATGAATTAGAATGTTCAGCTAAGTGTTGACATTTGTTATCACTGTTCTCACTTTTGACTATCTTACAAACTACAGCATCTATCAACTCAAGCCTGTGTCAATAAAGGGGCTGCTCAAAGGAATACTGTACTAAACTCTATTCTTAACTTTGGCACTTTAAAGTCTTTTTAAAAAATTAGAGTTACTAATATTTCAATAGTAATTTAAAATTATTCCACATGTAATAAAAGCAATTAAATTGTGTAAAGACCAAGTTTTTGTCAAAATAAGGAAAGAGAGAGCAAGCACGATCTGTTCTGAAAGATTGTTTATAAAGGTACATTAAGTTAGTATCTTCTAAGTTATTGAGGAGCACAATATCTAAAAATAGTGATGTTTACTTTAAGGATGATATTTTAATAACTTGTATCTTAACTCATTTATAGTTAGATTGATTTTAGAAAATTAATAATAGTTAAACATAAGAGTGAGGAAGAAAGAAGACACACAAGAGTTTCAAAGAGCTGACGAAAATCTTCTCTGTCTTTATAGTTCATTAAAATAGAAATGCCTATAGGAATGGTCCACACAATAATATGACTCAAACATGAGAAAGGAAAGACAGAATATGGAACAAAGGCAGCACTGAAAAAATGTTTGCCCATTTCTCCTTTTTTTTTTTTTTGACAGTCTCGCTTTGTCACCTAGGCTGGAGTGCAATTGCATGATCTTGGCTCGCTGCAACCTCTGCTTCCCAGGTTCAAGTGATTCTCCTGCCTCAGCCTCCAGAAGAGGTGGGATTACAGGCATGCACCACCACACTTGGCAGATTTTTGTATTTTTGGTAGAGATGGTGGTTCATCATATTGGCCAGACTGGTCTTGAACTCCCAACCTCAGGTGATCTGCCCCCCTCGGCCTCCCAAAATGCTGGGATTAAAGGAGTGAGCCACGATGCCCATCTGCTCATCATTTCAAACAGAAGTTTAATTATGAAAAGAGAATTAAATGGCAATTTTTACCAGTAAGACATAAGCCTAACATCATTGATTGAGAGAAGTAAACGCTGTCAAAAGATATTTTTCAAGTGAAGATGAGTCCTTGGTATCAAGAACATAACTTTCACAAGACTTACTTTAAAATGAGTAAAGAAATAAAGATAAAGAGGACTAAACAGAATTATCACTAATAAAATAGAGTGGTACTTAGTAAAAGGTGATGTAAACAAGTTTAAGAATCCCTTGATGTTTACAGTCTGAGCTGTCCGCAGAGTAGTGGCATCCCATCCCCTAGCCCTATCTATAAAAGACAAATTCACTTTGCCATATTAGGCAAGAAACTTCCTTAGCCCCTCAAACAAAAACAGTCAGTGTTAAAAGCGGTGTTGCTATCCGATAGAACAATAGGAGGGTATAGAATTTTGAACAGGAAGAACGTGTTTTCTTCTTTTTGATTTCTATTGTACAACATGGTGAATATTTCTAGTTAATAACAGTGTTGCCTATTGCAAAATTGCTAAGTAAATTTCAAATGTTCTCATCACACATAATGTTAACTATTTGAGGTGATGCATATGTTAATTAGCTTGATTTAATTATTTCGCATTGTATTCGTAAGGTATAACATCGTTTTGGACTCTATACATTTTTTTCCCCACACAACTCCCTCTTCACAGAACCCATAAGTTTATACAATTATAAACTGTCAATGTACAATTAAAAAGAAAAAAGAAAAAAGAAGAAGACAAAATGAGCTATGATTATTGCAGTGTTGAAAACCAGCACCAGACTAAATCTGAGGTCTTTTCCTAGTTTGGTCAATCTCCTAACCTCCTGAAGCCCAAGATTACTCATCTCTACAGAAGGAATTAATGTAGAACACTGAAGAAATGTGATAGTGTAAAAAGTAAGGAAGACAAAAGAGCAAGAGACAGAGACAGAAAGAATATTATTATACAGTGTTTTGAATATTTGGAACGCTTTGAGGGAAAAGTCCTTTTAGTATAAGTAAAATATTTCTGCCAAAGCTGCTGAAGACTCTATATTTTAAAATGGTTATTTTGTAGGGCAGTTTATTTGGTAGTCAATCACTCATCACTAATATGCTCAGATGCAAAACATCCAAACTATAGAAGGAAGGAAGACATTAGGGGATAATATTCATAGAATATTATCGGTGATACAACACTCTGCTCTTCAGAGGTAGGGTCTTGCTGGGAACAGCTGGTAGCAAAAAGCCACAGCAAAACAGTCACCTGATGGAAACTAAACGTTTCAAAATGTGTTTACAAAATCTACTTACTTCCACCACATCTCCTACTACTATATTAACACTATTTAAAAAGAAATTCTTCCAAAGTCAAAGCCATGCTGATAATCGAATATTTTAACTAACTGAAAAAGTTCTAAGTTGTCCACTCTTTAGAAATAAAAACAAATCTACTAAAATAGTATATAGAAAAATGGATATTTTTTCTGCACTCTGAAAACTAGCTTTCCAGCATCATAAATTTTAGGCATTCAACATGACCTAATTTCTTTGCAGGAACATCATTTTCCTTTTTCCTGACAAAAAAGAAAGACAGTGTGCAGGTCCCTTATTTGAACAGAAAAACATATTTTCTAATTGTTTTTTGAAAAAAAAATAGAGGAATGAAATAAGGATAAAAATACAAAGTTGAATGAGGGTACAAAGATGCACACACATGCAACCAGTGGGTGTGGCTGATGAACACTGTACCCACCACGTAAATCTTTAGCAGTAAATACAGTATATATTACCTTTTTAAAAAGACTTTATCAATTAAGTAACAACATAAAAGTGTATAAAAAGACAAAATTAGTGAGTGACCACTTTTTCATGTTAGGACTTTCTATGATCTTTTATTCAACAAATATTTATTGAATACCAGTGAGTACTGCTTTAGAGATTGGAGGAATGTCTGTGAACAAAACAGGTAAAAATTCCTTTTCTTGAAGACTTCAAATTCATACTACACTTAAGGGAGCTTATCTTACCAAACTAATAATGTACCATCTTTAGTACAGTACTCAATTTTGCATGAGATTAAATATCAAAAGATATTTTGTCAGAGGCAATTTAAAGAAATAAAGTTAAAATGAATATTTTTTATCAAGACAAATAACAAGCTAGTCTGGTGCAGTTTAAACCTACCAGAGGAATCAGGTTCCCTATGAAGTTGGTTAGGTATGTCTGTTTTGGTTAATAACCCAAAATACATCTTCACATAATACATGTTATCTAAAATTTACCATATAAGTTGCATTTTGTATATAGCATATTATTATTTGACACACTCTAATCCATGAATTATTTTATTCTCATTTTGGCTGTTCATCAACTAGAAAAAATTCCCAATTCTCTAGTTTTATGTTTATCAGACTTTAACCACCCAGGTCAAACAAAAAATAGTATATAAATAAGCACTGTTTGGAAAACTCTTACCTTAAAGAAAATCTGTGTTTAAGTTTTCTATCATTTACCTGTTTTATTGAGTTTTTATGATAGATATTCATAAAGGAAGATACAATTGCATCATAGGAAAAACAATATATTTTGCATTTTTAGCAAAAGAAGTTAAACAATTCAACCCCTGCCTATCTTCCAGTGTAATTTTTTTTTAAATTTTCTATTTATTTTATTTTATTTTTATTTTTTATTATTATTATACTTTAAGTTCTAGGGTACATGTGCATAACGTGCAGGTTTGTTACATATGTATACTTGTGCCATGTTGCTGTGCTGCACCCATCAACTCGTCAGCACCCATCAACTCGTCATTTACATTAGGTATAACTCCCAATGCAATCCCTCCCCCCTCCCCCCTCCCCATGATAGGCCCCGGTGTGTGATGTCCCCCTTCCCGAGTCCAAGTGATCTCATTGTTCAGTTCCCACCTATGAGTGAGAACATGCGGTGTTTGGTTTTCTGTTCTTGTGATAGTTTGCTAAGAATGATGGTTTCCAGCTGCATCCATGTCCCTACAAAGGACACAAACTCATCCTTTTTTATGGCTGCATAGTATTCCATGGTGTATATGTGCCACATTTTCTTAATCCAGTCTGTCACTGATGGACATTTGGGTTGATTCCAAGTCTTTGCTATTGTGAATAGTGCCGCAATAAACATACGTGTGCATGTGTCTTTAGAGCAGCATGATTTATAATCCTTTGGGTATATACCCAGTAATGGGATGGCTGGGTCATAGGGTACATCTAGTTCTAGATCCTTGAGGAATTGCCATACTGTTTTCCATAATGGTTGAACTAGTTTACAATCCCACCAACAGTGTAAAAGTATTCCTGTTTCTCCACATCCTCTCCAGCACCTGTTGTTTCCTGACTTTTTAATGATTGCCATTCTAACTGGTGTGAGATGGTATCTCATTGTGGTTTTGATTTGCATTTCTCTGATGGACAGTGATGATGAGCATTTTTTCATGTGTCTGTTGGCTGTATGAATGTCTTCTTTTGAGAAATGTCTGTTCATATCCTTTGCCCACTTTTTGATGGGGTTGTTTGTTTTTTTCTTGTAAATTTGTTTGAGTTCTTTGTAGGTTCTGGATATTAGCCCTTTGTCAGATGAGTAGATTGCAAAAATTTTCTCCCATTCTGTAGGTTGCCTGTTCACTCTGATGGTAGTTTCTTTTGCTGTGCAGAAGCTCTTTAGTTTAATGAGATCCCATTTGTCAATTTTGGCTTTTGCTGCCTTTGCTTTTGGTGTTTTAGACATGAAGTGTTTGCCCATGCCTATGTCCTGAATGGTACTACCTAGGTTTTCCTCTAGGGTTTTTATGGTATTAGGTCTAACATTTAATCTCTAATCCATCTTGAATTAATTTTCGTATAAGGAGTAAGGAAAGGATCCAGTTTCAGCTTTCTACTTATGGCTAGCCAATTTTCCCAGCACCATTTATTAAATAGGGAATCCTTTCCCCATTTCTTGTTTCTCTCAGGTTTGTCAAAGATCAGATAATTTTTTTTTTTTTTTTTTTTTTTTTGAGACAGAGTCTCGCTCTGTCACCCAAGCTGGAGTGCAGTGGCGCGATCTGGGCTCACTGCAAGCTCCACCTCCCAGGTTCACGCCATTCTCCTGCCTCAGCCTCCCAAGTAGCTGGGACTACAGGCACCTGCCACCATGCCAAGCTACTTTTTTTTTTTTTTTTTTTTTTTTAAAGTAGAGACGGGGTTTCACTGTGTTAGCCAGGATGGTCTCTATCTCCTGAGCTCATGATCCGCCTGCCTCGGCCTCCCAAAGTGCTGGGATTACAGGTGTGAGCCACTGCACCTGGCCCCCAGTGTCATTTTAATGGCAGAGGAAAAGGAACCTCAGAAGTTCTGAGGAATCAGAGGGCAGAAGACTGAAGCAGCTCTCTAAACATATTTTCTCGTCATCTTATGTTTTATCTTAAAATTTGATGTACATGTTTTTAAGATTTAAAACTTCTTTTACTCTCTAGCCCTATGTCACAGTGATGTAAATTTTGAAGCTATTCCATAATAAACCTAGTTTCTTTCAATACAAAAATATTTAAGCCATCATTAGGAAAATAGCAAGGAGCTGTTGTCCTGAGCCAACACTTTCAGGAAACTGAGTTGAACTGAAGACGGCTGACGCTGCAGAGCAAGTTCAGCATCTGCACGCATTTTTCTGTTCTAGTATCAACCACATTATATCTTGGACTTCATTATATCTTGGTATAAATGCAATCAGTTTTTTCACTTTATGCACTGTGTCAGAGTGATCACCATCTAGAGCCTCCAGAATGATGCCAAGAAGGAGGTATGTGCAGCATTTTCTGACTCCTGCTGGTAGGCATTTCAACAATGGCACCTTTTAAAGATATCACATAGCTTACATCATGTGGGACCAAAAAGTTCCTCATCTCCTAGGAAATCTCTTCTACTCTTTCAGGATGAACATGAGGATGTGGTTCATTTGTCCCGTTTTCTCATCCGAGTTTAGGTATCACTGCAATTTATTTAAGATTAGCCAAAACGTCTTCAAAACCACACCAAAACAAAATACTTAATACGTGGGTCAACTTAGAAAAAAATAGGCATGTTTACAGAGGCAAAACACTGGAAATAGGCTACTATCCAGTGCTACTCAAATGTCAACCTTCCCAGCGAGGCCTTGCCTGATCAACCTATTAAAACTGTAATCTCTGCTCTGGCCCTCTTCCCTGCTTTATTTTCCCCCATAACACTTATCACTATCTGATGTACTACATATTTTAATGATCTCATTCTCCCTCTCACCAGCAACTATAGATAAACATGAAGACTGGCCTTTTTAGTACTTGTTCACTGATGTCATCACTCACACTTAGAAAAGTAACCAGCATGTAGTAGGTGTTCCCAATGCTTGCTGAGATGGATGCATTTCAGATACTTCAATCATGTACCGTGAGGCCATACTGAGCTATTAGAAGTTCCTTACACACCGGGTTTATTTGTGTGCACCTTTTCTCCTTTCTGGAAAGTTTTCTCTTCCCTTTCCCCCGCTTTTTATGACAAACGGTTAAGGTCCATTCCTTAAACACTCAGCTCAAATGTCACCTCCTCTTAGAAGCATTCCTTATTTCTCACTGTTATCCTCCCAGCTGAACTACTGTTCTATAGGAAGCACTTTACACTTAAGAAATTTTTCAGTTGTTCACATGAGTATCTCCTTCACAAGACATATACTGCCTACAGACAAGGGTATAACATTTTTTTACATATACCTAGTGTCTATCATTATGCCTTCAACATTGTAAGCATGTAAAAAATGGTTAGCCAAAGAATAAACACGAGTGTATTAAATACTAATTATAAAATGAATTATATTTATACATTTCCAGTGTGCAAAGCAGGTTATTAGGCATGGTTTATAGAATGAATAGTTCACAGACCCCAATCTCGGGGAGCTCACATGACAGACAGGGTGATAGATATAAGGCAATTAAATTAAATTCATGTCAAAAGATGACAAGGGCTATAACAGAAAACAAAACAAAGTGCAGTGGGGATACAGAAGAGAAGGCAATTAATCCTGATGGAAAAGAACAGAGTCCTGATTATGAAATTTGATTTTAACTGGCAGGAATGAGTAGAAAGTATGTCTAGGCAGAGGAACAAGCATGTAGAAGTTGGGGGATGCAAGAGAAGTTTAAGGCTACACTTAGTTACCCAGCATGTCTAGGATACAGTTGCACGGAAGGACACAGAGTTAGACAGGCAGGCTAAGTCCAGAGTGTACAGTCTTCGTTGCCATTCTGAAGAGTCTGACCTTCATGTCACAGAAAATATGAAGCCATCAGAGAACCAATCATCTATCCATTTCAGAGACTGGATTGGAGAAGATTCTCTAAATGGATGTTTCAAAGATGGATGGAAGGGAAGAGACATTACATTCATTCATTTGTTTAACAAATGTTTATCAAACATCCACTATACTCCAGGTATTATGCTGGAAGTAGGAAGTTCAAAGATATATACCTGCCCTTAAGGAGATCTCTCTGTTTAGCAAAGGAGACAGAGATGGGAATATGTAATTGTTATAAAAAAATGACAGCTACAATACCAGAGCCTGTTCTAGGTCAGTGGCTCAAAACTTAACCATTAATGAAAGTTTTTAAGAAGACACATTCCAAAACATACAAAAATAGAAACAAAAAACAATGAGCTAAAAGTGAAAAACACCACCTTAAAAACACTCTTGGATTTTATTGGTTATTAAAGAAAAACCTTTTTGTTCTCATTAAAAATTAAAGAAGGATATTTTGGGAAGAGCAATGTTATTGATACACTTTATTATTGTGTGATTTAAGGGTCTCCTCCTAACTTCAGCTTTCTTTGCTACTTTGTTTCAATGCCTAGCATCTCTGAAAAAGAACTCACAAAGACGGGAGATCCAAATGGAAGAAGTGCAATACTGACTGCATTCCGTGTAGTTCAATACGCATTTTTCAATCTCATTTATCAAACATAGGCTCTTTTGCACCCCACTTTATGCTTATGGTGGCACAAAGAAAGGAACCAATATCTGCTTGTGGAAAAGAAGAGGGAAGGATCTAAGATATTTTCTTACAGGAAAACACTTTGATTTTCATTTTGAAGACAAAGTATGAGTTTGCCGGGTAGACTTGACAGGGAATTCCAGGCAACAAGAGCTGCATGGAACAAGTTGGGGAGTAATAGATATGGTATGTGATACCTAAGAACCACAGGCAACTCATATGGCTTATGCATACGTGGGAGAGAAAGGTAGGTGGAAGTAAGACAAGTGAAACAGATAGTGGCAACGGGAGTCATTGCAGGGTTCTGAGCAGAAGAGTAAGTAATCAGCTTTATTGGTAGAAACATGTGAGGCATGGAAAGGAGAGATTAGAGGCTGAGTTCTTAACCAGGAGGCTACTGCAATAGTTCAGTCAAGAAAAGATGAGCAATGGACTGGTTCTCATTGCTACAAGCATGCTGACACAAATGATTCTATTTCCCTAGTGAGAGACCTTAACTTGGCTTGGTGCCGTGAGCTGTTGGCTGCAGTCCTATTCCAAACTGTCACTTGACAAAATTCTTACAACCCTCTAATTGCTGTAAATGTGAAAGGCTGGCTATTACTTCGCTTACAGATCAAATCTGCATTGGGTCAATTCAGCTACCGACTCTCCAGAACAGACAAAGCTGCTGAAATGCCAGAATGTCTCACCACAAATAAACTACAATTATGAAAATAATAATTGCTGCCAAACATATCAATGTTTGAGTTCTCCTCAAGTAGTCTCCCATTTGTTCCTTACCACATTACCCTTTAAAAATGTTTATGTCATTTTCACTTTATTAATAGCACTGATATTTTCCTGTTTATTAAATTATTTGTTCATTGCCTATCTTCTCACCACTAGAAAGAAAGCTTCATGATAGCAGTGACCTTGTCTGTCATTCTGTTCATTGTTGTATTCTCAAGAACAGTAGTATGGACGTAAGAGGAACTCAGTAAAGGTTTGTTGCAGTAGATCTCCTTTACTACCAACTGCAACTATACCCCAGCTACTGCAGCGCTGACTTCTGAAAGCTCAAAGCTAAACTTTTCTCTAGAGAATTTTCTTCTACTAATGGAGGTTACCTCACCCAGAAATGCTTGGGAGGTCACAGGTGCCTGCCTCCCTTTCTCCCTCAGGGCAGCCCTAAATCAATGACTTAGAGATATGAGGGTGAAAAAGGCTGGTGCTCTTGCCTTCAGATGGGGTAACTGAGTAGTAACATTCACGCTCCAGAACTCCTTACGAAGAGGCTGAGGCCAGCCTTTAGCTAAACCACCTCTTTTCATTGGCCTTTTCCTGAGTCCTTCACTTGCTTACAGATTTCACCTAGAAGCTGTCCCTCTAAATCATTTCCACCAACATTTACATCTCTGGTTCTGCTGCTAGGGAACTCAACCTAAGATATCTGTTCACTGTTTGAATGAATGAAGAAAAACATAGAAATAATTCTTAGATCTTCTAGCAATACTTTTAATTCTTTCTGCATAAAACATCATAGGTACATCTCAGTTAACAGAAATTAGCTAACGAAGTTGTGAACTGAGCCACCCATAAATACATAAATTTACTACTAGTTTAAGCCCCTCATCCCATCCTCTTCTGCTCATTTGTCACTGTTGCCCTCATCTGAAGATTCTGGCTAAAACAATAAGGAATGGCATTTTATAAAACAAAAACAAAAACAAAACAAAACAAAACACCATTTTAAATCTAATTGAATAAGAACAAAGTTGGGGGGTATCTTCTTCACTCTGTCGCTTATAACAACCCTGTAAGAAACCAGCTGGTGCTAACTAGAAAGGTCCAGAGAGAGGAGAGCAGGTTTCAGTGGTTAGGACATGATGTTAAACATGTTAAGATAATATACGATTGAAACAGTTCATCTTGAGTTGTTTTGTTTATTTATTTATTTTGAGATGGAGTCTCGCTCTGTCGCCCAGGCTGGAGTACAGTGGCTGGATCTCAGCTCACTGCAAGCTCCGCCTCCCAGGTTCACGCCATTCTCCTGCCTCAGCCTCTTGAGTAGCTGGGACTACAGGCGCCCACCACCAGGCCCAGCTAATTTTTTTTGTATTTTTTAGTAGAGACGGGGTTTCACTGTGTGAGTCAGGATGGTCTCATCTCCTGACTTCGTGATTCACCCGCCTTGGCCTTCCAAAGTGCTGGGATTACAGGCATGAACCACTGCACCTGGCCTATTTTTTATTATTATTGTTGTTGTTATTATTATTATTATTATACTTTCAGTTCTAGGGTACTTGTGCACAACGTGCAGGTTTGTTACATATAGTATACATGTGCCATGTTGGTTTGCTGCACCCATTAACTCGTCATTTACATTAGGTATTTCTCTTAATGCTATCCCTCCCCCATCCCCCCACCCCACGACAGGCCCCAGTGTGTGATGTTCCCGGCCCTGTGTCCAAGTGTTCTCATTGTTCAATTTCCACCTATGAGTGAGAACATGCGGTGTTTGGTTTTCTGTCCTTGTGATACTTTGCTCACCTACAGAATGGGAGAAAATTTTTGCAATGTACCCATCTGACATAGGGCTAATATCCAGAATCTACAAAGAACTTAAATTTACAAGAAAAAAATCAAACAACCCCATCAAAAAGTGGGCAAAGGATATGAACAGACACTTCTCAAAAGAAGACATTTATGCAGCCAACAGACACATGAAAAAATGCTCATCATCACTGGTCATCAGAGAAATGAAAATCAAAACCGCAATGAGATGCCATCTCACACCAGTTAGAACAGCAATCATTAAAAAGTCAGGAAACAACAGATGCTGGAGAGGATGTGGAGAAATAGGAACGCTTTTACAGTGTTGGTGGGAGTGTAAACTAGTTCAACCACTATGGAAGACAGTGTGGTGATTCCTCAAGGATCTAGAACTAGAAAAACCATTTGACCCAGAGTTGTTTTTATTTTTATTACAAATAAGGACTAAAATTTTTAAAAATTCCTCTTCCATCAGAATATCTCTGATTTTATCATAGAAATAATGATTTTCTTAATAAAATTATGCTTTACAATTAAAAAAGGATTAAAAAATTATAAACTAAATTTATAATAGTGATTGACTTGAGGAAGGGGAGACCAGACTGGAAGTGGTGGCTAAAGGAGACCTCAGTTATAATTACAGTGTTTTATTTCTGCAAAAGGAAGAGTAGAGTCAAATTTGGAAAAATATGAACAGTTGTTAAATCTGGGTGATAAATTTGGATATGTGTTATATATTTGTATTTACATTTTTTGGATTTTTAACGTTTTTCTCAAACTAAAAAAGTAAATAACACTTGAAAGGAATGTAGCTGTTCTGTAGTGGCAAGGGACATAACAAAACTAAGTAGAAAATACACATTGCATCTCAGTGGTTCTCAAGCTCCTTAAGCTTGTGATTTAGAAAATAAAGATGAAGAAACCCATAGAATCCTGTCTCCAGTCTTCTTTTCCAAAACAGTCCTGAGCATACCACTTGCTGGTATCTCCAGCTTCAGGAGTCTGTAGCTCTGACTCATCAACTCCATAAGCCACAAATTAGATGCCAGGATAATGTAACCACTTGATGGGTACACTGAAAAAAAGGATATTACTGAGGTACCCAGCTGGGGAGGAACATCATCTGAAAGACCACAGGAATTAATCTGGTAAACGTTTTTATGAATTGCCCAGGTGACAGAACAGAAAACAGGGCTATTAAATTTACTGACGACAATTCTCAAATGAGATGTGATTGAGCATCAACATAAGTGTAATAATCCGGCGAAGTGAAATTTAATAAGGATATCACTATTGATAAAAATGGAATAATATGGAATAACTGGCCAAAAAAAAATGTGGAAAATACTTTGGGATCAAGCTGAGCAAGGATTAGGAACATGATGCTAGAATTTTAAAAATCAAGTATTATATTATACATAGGCTAAAGTGTAGATTGTAATAATTGGTTGACCCACAGTCCTATCACATGGATAATACTTTAGTGACATACTTACTGCAGTACTATCCTCACTAAAATACAATGGGTTCAGCACAATAAACTCAAGCAGCAGTACAGTACAGTGGTTAGAACACAGGGCTGAAGCCAGAATGTATGAAGCCAGCTATGTGACCTAGGCCAAATTGTTTAACCTCTCTGTGTCTCAGTAGCCTCATTTGCAAGACAGAGATAATAATATTATTGATATCATAGAGCTGTAGTGAGCAGTAACAAGTTACAGTTTGAAAACAGCTTAGAACAGTGCCTGGCACAAAGTAGCTGCTATGCAAATGGTAAATTAAAAAAAAATAAAGAAAACCTAGGTAATACCATTCAGGACATAGGCATGGGCAAGGACTTCATGTCTAAAACACCAAAAGCAACGGTAACAAAAGCCAAAATTGACAAATGGGATCTAATTAAACTAAAGAACTTCTGCACAGCAAAAGAAACTACCATCAGAGTGAACAGGCAACCTACAGAATGGGAGAAAATTTTTGCAATCTACTCATCTGACAAAGGGCTAATATCCAGAACCTATAAAGAACTTAAACAAATTTACAAGAAAAAAACAAACAACCCCATCAAAAAGTGGGCAAAGGATATGAACAGACACTTCTCACAAGAAGACATTCATACAGCCAACAGACACATGAAAAAATGCTCATCATCACTCGCCATCAGAGAAATGCAAATCAAAACCATAATGAGATACCATCTCACACCAATCATTAAAAAATCAGGAAACAACAGGTGCTGGAGAGGATGTGGAGAAATAGGAACACTTTTACACTGTTGGTGGGACTGTAAACTAGTTCTACCATTGTGGAAAACAGTGTGGCGATTCCTCAAGGATCTAGAACTAGAAATACCATTTGACCCAGCCATCCCATTACTGGGTATATGCCCAAAGGATTATAAATCATGCTGCTATAAAGACACATGCACACATATGTTTATTACGGCACTATTCACAATAGCAAAGACTTGGAATCAACTCAAATGTCCATCAGTGACAGACTGGATTAAGAAAATGTGGCACATATACACCATGGAATACTATGCAGCCATAAAAAAGGACGAGTTCATGCCCTTTGTAGGGACATGGATGCAGCTGGAAACCATCATTCTCAGCAAACTATCGCAGGAACAGAAAACCAAACACCGCATGTTCTCACTCATAGGTGGGAATTGAACAACAAGATCACTTGGACACAGGAAGGGGAACATCACACACTGGGGCCTATTGTCGGGAGGGGGGAGGGGGGAGGGATAGCATTAGGAGATACACCTAATGTAAATGACGAGTTAATGGGTGCAGCAAACCAACATGGTACATGTATACATATGTACTAAATTTGCACACTGTGCACATGTACCCTAGAACTTAAAGTATAATTTTAAAAAAATACAAAAATTTAAATCAATTAGGAGATCATCTAGAGGAATCAAAAATTGTTACAAACCTAAAGATCTACATGGAAAAGTAGAGGCACTGGCATAATTCATTTTGTAAAAAATTAAAAAGGGGGAGGCAATAGAAGCCATTCTTAATATGGAAACTACTGCTCAATTGCTAATAAAAATGTTTCCAAAACAGCCTTTTCAAATTTTTAATGGGGAAGATGAGAAAGAGGGAGCACCCTGGCTGTTCTGTGCAGTAGCTGACATTGGACAGGGCTCGAGTTCTCCAGTGCTCTTATCAGTGCTAAGAATGTTGTGATGACTCAATCATTTTTTCCAGGAGACTTCAGAAAAGCTTTTACTTTTTCTATTTTCTGCCAGTATTTCTATGTGCCCTCCGGGACTTCGTGAATTTCAAAATTTATACTGTCACGTTCAGTTTTCTTCAGCTTGAAGGGAGCCTCATATGTTGAATTATGCTGTGCTTTGTAAAGCATGTCATCATTCACTCCAGGATATTTGATTTTAAGAGGGCGGAATTTGCTAAATGGTTTACTTCATTTGGTTTCACAAAAAAAGTATAAAAATATGACAGAGGAAAAGTAAGTGTTTTAACAATAACCATCCATGATACAATATTTTAATGACCTGAGTTGGTTAGAGCACTTATATAACAGTTAAAGATCTATTATGTATGTAGAATTAACCTTACTGAATTCTAAAACAAGCATTAGTGCTCCCCAGTAGGCACGGCTGACCACAGGGGAGCTTGACCTGGAAGTTTCAGATGAAATTAGCACATACCAAGTCATTTAAACAAATACTTACTGGATATCTGCTATGAATTAAGAACCACACCAAGTACCTGCCTCATGATTGGTAGATCACACAGGAGTTACCATTAACTTCTCTTTCCCCTCACCCTCCACATGGTTATAAAGGCTAAAATTAGCCCTGTAAACCTATTTCAATATGTCCCTTCTTTCCACTCTCATTGTTAGTATGTTTGCTCAGCACCAACAATATGATCTGGATCACTTCCTAGTGTTTTCTGTGATTCAAGTCCTGCCTGTTTTTAACAACCATAATGCTGCTTTCTCTGTGCTCCACTTAGAAAACTCCTACTTATCCCTTAAGACTCAGTTTGAGTGCTACCTTCTCCCTATCTTCTACCATACCACAGACATGTATTCTGAGAGTTGAGCCTCCTCAGGGCTCCCATGGCACCTGCACATGCTCTATCATAGCTTATATACAATAACTGTACCATAAATGTTGATGCATTTTCACCACTGACAAGCAAGCTGTACTAGGTCAAGATGGATATCATCACCTATACGTCATCCAGTGCCTAAAACAGACACTGCCAAACAAAATGAATAGATATTAGGTGAATGAATTAACATATAGTGAATAAACCAGGTTCTTGCCCTCAAAAAGTTCCCGATTTAGTTGGAAAGGCATGATTGGGCAAAGGGGAGGGGATGGAAATAAGATATAGAAACTACTACAGTGCAAACCAATGTTTGATAAGAAAGCAGAGCATATGGCAAGAAGCTAACAGTTACTATGTTGCCTAAATGTTTAGGCACCTAAAGGTGCCAGATACTGTGGTTGGCCTATTGCACACATTCTCTCATTTATTCCTCACAACAACCCTGCAAGGTATTATTATTTCAATTTGATAGGCAGGGAAATTAAGACTCAAGGAGTTCAGGGCTCAGAAAAGTTAGTAAAGACTGGATTTGGTCTCTAAAACCCATGCCCTTTCTATCACAATGATACAAATTCAATTCTGTGGAGTGTCAGAGGAGGGAACAAACAGTTACACCCAGAATGAAGAAAAATCACAAAAGGTTTTATGTAGAAGTAACAGTGGAGCAAACCTTGAAGGGCTGGGGGAGAAAGGAGCTACATTTTAGATGGAGGAATAAAGAAGGCATGCTACAAATTCAAAACTTGTGAGTAGGACGCTGAATAGTGTGGAGTAAATTGAGAATATCTGCAGAAAGTCTCACTGAAAGAGAAAGTTGGGGCTACCCTGGGAGACCTGGGATCTCCCAATCTAAGCACCGCTATTAGAAAACTAACCAAGAGCATAGGTCATGTTAATGATTGGATCTGTGCTGTCCTCTTCAATTATGAAGGATAGCAAATGAAAAAAACTCTGGCAGTATAAGTATTTCAGAGCCCTAAAATAAGTCTGATTTTAATATAGACATGTATTTTTAACCAGGGAGGAAATACAGCTACAGAAGTTAACATATTCAAGTGTCCTCTTAATGTCAAATTAACATAACATCATAAAAAATCAAGTAAATAGATTCACTTCACAAATGGGAGTCATATATTCCCTTCCGTTTTAAATGTATACTTACAAAAGTAATTACTTTCATTAATCTTTTAAATCACCTATATCATACTCTTCAGACATCTTGCTTTTAACTAAATACATGAATTGCCCAGCTTGCTGGCTTTATGAAATCTGATCATCAAAACATAACACGGCCATATTTAAAAGTATACTGGTTGTGTTTTATTTGCGTATGTTTGCTGACAGTTTTACTTATCAAGATTATGTTTTGAATGGCTTTTATAACTAATTTGTTCAAACGACATTCATAAACTAAGTGTGACTAATTATTTAGATGGTAACATCACAACTCCATTGAAAGGAATCTAAAATAAACAAAGTAAAGACCTTAAGTGGATTATCCATAGATTAGAGAAATCTTAAACATTCTTTATAGACTGCCTTTTTTAGGTCTTTTAAACATGTTTCTCTTAAAGCAATTTTATGAGCTGAAATGTCATAGCAAATGTAGCGCTGAAGCTGTATATAAAATGTTATGGCAAATGTAGCCCTAAAGCTGTATATAATAAATAATAAATTCCCCACACTGAAATTAGTAGGAATGTCAGTCTAGTTAGTAAAAAATCTTTAATGTATGGTGTTTTTTTTTTTTTAATTTTAAATTTTTGCAGGTGCTGATATGGTTTGGCTGTGAACCCACCCAAATCCCATCTTGAATTCTCACATGTTGTGGGAGGGACCCAGTGGGAACTAATTGAATCATAGAGGCAGGTCTTTCCTGTGCTGTTCTCGTGACAGTAAGTCTCACGAGATCTGATGGTTTTAAAACGGGGAGTGTCCCTGTACAAGCTCTCTCCTCTTGTCTGTCTGCCACCATGTGAGACATGCCGTTTGCCTTCCGCCATGATTGTGAGGCCTCTCCAGCCACAGGGAACTGTAAGTCCAATAAACCACTTCCTTTTGTAAATTGCCCAGTCTCAGATATGTCTTTATCAGCAGCATGAAAACAGACTAATACAGGTACACAGTAGGTGTGTATATTTATGGTGTATATGAGATATTTTGATACAGGTATGCAATGCATAATAATCACATCAGGGTAGATGGGGTATCCCTTACCTCAAGCATTTATCCTTTGTGTTACAAACTATCCAATTATACTCTTCTAGTTATTTTTAAATGTACAATTAAATTATTTTTGGCTATAATCACCCTTTTGTGTGGGCAAATACTACATCATATGTATTCTATCTAACTATTTTTTGTACTCATTAACCATACCCACTTCCCCAACACCCCATTATTCTTCCTAGCCTCTGGTGACCACGCTTCTGCTCTCTATTTCTATGAGTTCAATTGTTTTAGTTTTTAGCTCTTACAAATGAGTGAAAACATGTGAAGTTTGTCTTTCTGTGCCTGGCTTATTTCACTTAACATAATGACCTCCAGTTCCACCCATGTTTTTGCAAATGACAGGATCTCATTCTTTTGTGATGGCTGAATAGTACTCTATTGTGTAAATATATCACATTTTCTTTTTCCATTCATCTGTTGATGGACCCTTAGGTTGCTTCTTCCAAATCCTGGCTATTGTAAATAATGCTGCAATAAACATAGGAGTGCAGACATCTCTTCAATATACTGATTTCCTTTCTTTTGGGTATATACCCAGCAATGGGATTGCTGGATCCTACGGTAGCTCAATTTTTAGTTTTTTGAGGAACTTCCAAACTGTTCTCCATAGTGGTTGTACTAATTTACATTTCCACTAACAGCATGCAAGGGTTCCCTTTTCTCCACATCTTCACCAGCATTTGCTATTGACTGACTTTTGGATAAAAGCCATTTTAACTGGGTAATGTATGTATTTTAAACAGAAATCGAGACATTTCACTTCCAACTTTACACAGTAAATAACCAATATTGTTGGAGATACTTAGGGCCCTTGTTAAAATGAATAGATATTTTATTTGTAATACTATTATTAATCAATAATATAGTAATGGGTACTATAAAATATAAATATTTAGCTTTGAATTTTTTATATTTTTAATTTATGATTTATTTTCATAGATAACACATCTATACTTTTATCTAGCCAATGTCAGAATTACTATAGAATATAAATTAGCAGCATGCAACTCTTTACAATTTATGGATCATTTGTTATTTTGTAACAAATGGTTAGTATTATAGACATTCTAGGCAGAAAGTAAGGCATGGTATCTCTAATCCTTTAAACTTTTAAAAGCATCGTGAATACTGTCTTCTTTTTGCCCAATGAAAGATATTCAAATACAGAGCTAAGAAAGATATTCTTATATAAATGACCTCAACTGCTCCTCTTAGTCAGAGATGAAAGAACTGAGACCCAAAGAAAGGGGTCTTCAAAATATATAGCTTATATATATTTAGCTTCAAATGAGCATATTATAAATTAAAGATTGAAAATCAATAATTTAGGCATTCACATCAAAAAGTTTTAAAAAAGAACACGTGAAATCCAACAGAAACAAAATGAAGAGTATAAGATAAAATCAGAAATTACTGAAATAGAAACAAAACATACAAAAGAGAGTTTCAACAATGCCAAAAGTTAGTTCTTTGACCAATAATATTGATAACCCCCTGGCAAAACTGATTGCGAAGGCAAACAGCCAATACCAGGCATAAAAATGGGAATATCAATACTGAGCCTAAGGACATTAAAATATCATAAGATGATATTCTAAATAACTTTAAGCCAATAATTAGAGGGAACAGATCCTAAAACAACATTTATCAGAACATCCTATGGCTAATAAACATAATGAATCCACAACGAAAAAGCCTGCTTATAAAGATAATGGTGGTAACATACACCTAGAAATAATTACTAATACTTGTTATATTTCATTGTCTCCTTTTTTGCTGGTTGTGTTAAGAAACGACCATAATCTAAAATTAGAATTGACTGAGGCAGTTCAGCCTAATATATCTTTCTAAACATATATTTTCTTGTTCAAAATAAAGGGATGGAGAAACTGCCCTCATGATATGAAGAAACTCTCATGTAAAATGACTTTCTTTCTCCTAGGGTATTATATTGGGAGCTGAGTTTAATTTCTAAAGCCATCCTTAAGAAAAAAATCGGTTTTCTGCTTCATTGTTGTAAAATATTAAATTTAAATTCACTTGTTTTCACTTTAAATTGATAGTATATACTTATATGGCATCTGTATATACATCTCCATGGTGAAGTGATTCCCATAAAAAGTGACTTCCTCTTTTCTGAGTATAAATTTCAATGACAATTTCAACTTTTGAAGCCATCTTTAAGAAAAAAAGGTTTTTTTCCTTGATTATTTTAAAATATTAAATTTAAATTCATTTGTTTTGCTCTAAATTGATACTATACGCTTAAGTAGCATCTGTATATACATTAAAATTGTCAAGTAATAAAATATTTTTAAAGGAGCCCTCAGTCTACAGTAGGAGGTAAACACTATGCAATCAAAACAGCACAAATTCTGCTAAGAATGAACTGCAATGCTCACTTATCATCCTTAAATACAAAATACTGGTCTTGCTAGGTGCCCTGTAACTCAAAAATTGGAACTATGATATGTTACAAATGAAATTATTCAAGTGAGAACTAGTAAACTAGTTGAAAATTCTGATTCTTTCATTATATTTCCAACTTTATCCATGTGAGAGGAAAAACTAATTGAATAGCTTAAAGGAGAGGGGAAAAAAAGGTGTTTCAGGGGAACACAGAAGATTGAAATAATTACAAGTAATTACAGCTCCTGTAGGATTATGTTTCTTATTTCTTCCTATATCTCCTATAATACACAGCCCTGTAGTTTTAATATGACAAATATTTAAAAATTTTTTGAGTTGAAAGTCCTAAGTTTATATAATACATTATTCATACAAAGAGCCATGAGAAGATATAAAAATAGTGTGGTAAAAATTTGGATGAAGCTGAATAAAAAAACCAGTATTAGTCTTCTTTTTAAAAAATAATTACAACCTTTATTTCAGATTTAGGGGGTACATGTGCAGGTTTGTTACATGGCTATATTGTGTGATCCTGAGGTTTAGGGTATGACTGATCCTGCCACCTACATAGTAAACATAGTAACCAATGTTAGTTTTCAATCCTTGCTCCCCTCCTTCTCTCTGCCCTTTAGCAGTCCCCACTATCTATTGTTGCCATCTTTATGTCCATGAATACTCAATGTTTAGCTCCCACTTATAAGAGAGAACATGTAAAAACCTATATTCTTAAAGCACTTGAAAAGCTTAGAAATTTTCTGAAATATGTAGTTGACTTATATAAAATTTGGGAAATGAAATGATGGGTGATAGAAGAAAGAAACACGGAAAGTTACGAGTGGGAATGTGGGGGACAAGTAATATGACAATGAGAAGAGGGCTTTCTAGGGAACAAATTCTTAACATTTAATGCCTAACATATTGAGAAGAATTATATTTAGCTTGGCAAATTCATGGATCTAGCTTTGTAACTAGAATTCTCTAATACTGGCAGAAATGATGGTAGCAGAAAATCAGGATTAAAAATGTATTGTAAACAACAAAGAAGAATACTTTCTATTTCCAAATAATTTAGAATGAATACTATATGGCACAGATACTGAGGATATTGAGGGGGATGTTGAGGTAGATGAAGATAAGGGGAAGAATTTACTATGACAGAAGCTCATCATCTCATGAGTATGAAACAGATAACCTTCAGTTCCATTTCAAACAGCCATCAGCAAATTAGAAGTATCTGAAGAAATAACAGTGTCTGTTGACCTCGTTACACACCATTAACAATAGCAAATTCAAAATTTGCACATATATTAAATTAATTTATTCCTAAATATATTCGTTACACTACTGTAAACAGTATTTTTAAATTTTTTCCCATTGCTATATATACTAGCATATATATATATATGGAATATATTATATATGGAATACAATTGATTTTTGTACATTTTCCTTGTATCTTATGACCTTGCTTAACTTGGTTGTTAGTTCTAATACCTTTTTTGTATGTTTCTTAAGATTTTTTATATACACATTCATGCAATTGTGTCATCTATAAATAAAATGCATGCCATTTATTCAGGTTTCTTGCTTTATTGTGCTAGCTGGCACCTCCAGCATAATATGAGTAGTTAATATTCTTGTCTTTTCTCCTAATCATGAGAAAAATACTAGTTTTTCATTTTTAAATATGAAGTTAGCTATAGGCTTTTTATAGATGCCTCTTATTTGATTGTGGAAGTTTCCTGATATTTGTAGTTTATGTGATGTTTTATCATGAATGGATATTGAATTTTCTCAAATGATTTTTCTGGCAGCAATTAGAGGATCATATGGTTTTTTATTTAGTCTGTAAATGTGTTATATTATTTGATTTTTAAATGTTAAGCCAGCCTTACATTCCTGAGATAAAACCTCCTTAGTTATGACATATTATCCTTTTTATATATTGTTGAATTTGATTTGTTAACATTTGTTAAAAATTTTTGCATCTATGTTCATAGGAAATTCTGAATTGTAATTTTATTTTTTTGTATTATACAGGTCTGCTGATAAAAAACACTCTCAGTTTTTGTCTGAAAATGTCATTATTTTGCCTTCTGAAGAATATTTTTGTCAAATATACTAATCTATACTGATCTTTTTTTCTTTCAGCACTTCCATTGAATTGTGGTTCATATCTATTTCTCAGGAGAAGTCAGCATTTTTATGATTGTTCCCCTATAGGTAATATGTCTTCTTTCCTCTGGTAATTTTAAAGATTTTTCTCTTGGTTTTTAGCAATTTGATTATATGCCATGTAGTGTTTTTTTTGTTTATTCTGCTTGAAGTTCACTGAGCTTCCTGGATTGGTGACATTATCTTTTTTATCAAATTTGATAATTTTCCTATCATTATCTCTTCAAATAATTTTCTGTGTATGTGTGTGTATGTGAAGCTGCTTTTTTAGGGTTGTCATTTTTACACTAAGAATTTCCAATTATTGTCATTACATTCACATTTTTCTCCCTTTAAATGTTTGAATCTATTTATGGCAACTGTTTTATCGTCCTTGTCTGCTAATTCCATCATCCTGTCATTTTTAGTCTATTTCTATTGACCAATTTTTCTGCTTTTGTGTATGTCTAGTAATTTCCTATTGAATCCTTGACTCAATGAATGCTATGTTGCTGAGTGTTTGGATTTTGTGGTCTTCTTGGTTGAGTGTTAAGTTTTGTTCAGGTATGAAGTCAATTTACTGTTGAATCACCTTGATTTTTTCAAGGTATTCCTCCCTACCTCCCCAAATACCCATTATTTTTATTTTTAAAGCCATTTTGTATGAGACAAAACTTTCAAAATAATATTAAATAGCAAACATCCTTCTTTATCAGGGCTTAGTTTTAAAATTTGTAAGGATAGGTATGGAGTAACTCTTACTTTAAGGATAGATTAGTCCTACTTCTAAACATAGACTTTAAAAGATAAATACCTTTCTGAATACCAGGGGTATTTAATGAAGGCTCCTGGTCATGTAGGAGCTCTGGTAGTTGTTCAGGTCAAAGATCCCTAGTAGTTCTTCTTTTCCTAGTGTTTGTGAATTTTGTTCAGTTTTACCGTTTTTGTTGTGGTAGGGCCAATCTGCTACCACTACCGTCATGGTCAGAGGTATAAATCCCAAAAGGCAGTTTTTCACCATATCTCAGCTTTTCCTGGGTCCTTTCCTCTTTCTCCTTTGACCCACTAACTCTGCCCTTTATTCTCCTACAATTCTCTCTCAAGAACTGATAATCACTTAGTGAAAAGACCCAAACCAGAAACTAACTCTTATAACTCAATTCAATGCTGTATTATACTATATATTTTTTACTTCCTGGGATTAAAACACTAACAATCTAAGTTAGCTTTAAGTTGTTCATTACTTGATATATTTCTTGACTTATCTTTCTGTTTTGTTTTTGGTGGATCTGTCATTTATATTTTATTTTTTAAAAATTAGAACAGGTTCATTCATAAAGCTAAAAATGACCCATATTGGGAAAAACTGTTTGATTAAAAGCTGAACCAGCATTCTAACCATATAAAATTATCCAAAAAGTAACTTTAAGGAAGGCAAGGAGACAACTAATAATGTACTCCTTCCAGATTTCTGGGTTCCTTATCTCATACCTGAGATTTACATAGTTTATTATTTCTCCTTGTGAGCTATTTTAGCTGCTTGTGAGAGAATAGGCTTAGATCCTACATATTTTTCTTCTAACTTAAGAGCCTTTATGTTGATGAGATCTGTTCCTAGACTGTAATGTTCATCACTCTCTGTCCACAGAATATCTATTAATTCATGTTTATAAAGCATTAGTCACTTTAAAAATAAATTTTGCATGGTTTTATTACCTTTAAAGGAGAGAAAAGAGCAAGAAGAACAGAAATAAAACTTGTTTATAAAATGGGCCTTTAAGAAAGTATTTTCAAATTGGACCAGGAGGGAAACAAATGATTAAATGAGATTTTTAAGAGGCTGTGGGTCTAATAGTCTTACCTGTGTAGCTGAATATATTCTCGGGGTCTGTTGAGCAGGTGAAGGAATCTGTCAACAATCTTGTTTTTTCCTACACCCTGTAATTACACAGAAAACATTAAACAAAAAGAGGCTATTTTCTGGAGATAAGCTTATGCCAAACCAGAAAAGTCTTTTACCAAAACCTGCTTTCTCACCTTTTTACTGTTTTAGTTTATCATTCATGAAAACCAAACTGGCAAACATATACGGAATATCTCCTATGACATGAGGGTTTAAAAAATTTATTTCTAAACATACTAGTCCTAAGCCATTCTTATTTGAAAGGAAATCCATAAATTAGCCTCCTACATATTGATTTTTCTGTTCTGTAAATTTACACTGAAGTCTAGGCATTACAGCAGATGCCCATAGTATTAACTATTTCAGATTTGAAGGGTGCCATCAAAGGTGATCAAGTAAGTATAAAACAATGGTTTCTCTAATCAGTTCTTCAGAATTATGATTTTTAGCTACAGAAAGGTAAATATAATACTGTACTTTTTCTATTAGAATCAAACACTCATTTATTTTCCTTTTATCCTATTTTAAAGTCCTTTAAAACCTTGGAAACCTAGTGTATTAATAAAACTCAACTATATGTACTCTTCCTAGAAATGTCCTCATTTCCTTACCACTTACTGGTGCTGAGAGTTGCTATCCTTTTGTAGAAGACAGACTGTTAAAAATGGAATCCACCCCCATGCTATTTCCCTATTTGAAAGTTTTCACTTAGAGGTGAAATACAATTAATGGTGTGTAAATCTTTTAACAAGTAGGTTGTGTGGAAAAAGTTATAGTTTAAAAGCTGACTTCATATCGTACATGCTAGCAAAAATAACTCTTACTGATTCTTATATGGGTTGAGCATCACTAATCCAAAAATCTGAAACCCAAAAATGCTCCAAATTCTGAAACTTTTTGAGCACCAACAAGATGCTCAAAGGTCATGCTCAATAGAAATGCTCATTGGAGCACTTCAGATTTTGGATTTTTAGATTAGTGATGCTCAACTGGTATGTATATGCAAATATTCTAAAATGTGAAATGCTTCTGGTCCCAAGTATCTAAGATAAGGGACATTTAACCTATACTGTGCCAGGCTGTAGGGTAAGTATTTTCATGGGTTATTTCACTTCATCATCACAACAGTCCCATGAGGTAGGGATTAAAATTATTTCAACCTCACAAATCAAGAAACCAAGGCTCAGAGGTAAGCACTGTGCACACAGTCACACACAGGTAATTCTAGTGAAACCAGGATTCACATCCAGGTCTATATGATTCTGATGCTCATAATTATAGTCCCTGCATTATGGAATATCTTTTTTTCAGTTTGAAATTGATTTTGGTAATCTGGGCCTTAAGTTATCTCCTTCACTTCTAGGTCCATCCTAAAGAAATAATTAGGCAGACTGGGGCAATGTATGGTATACAGCACCAATAGCAGAAGCCCAATAGGGAAGCAGGCATTTTTATTGGTATTTTTACTACATACTCAAACATCTTGTGAAGAAAAGCATTCTACAAGCATCAAGGATAGAAATTCAAATCAATTGAAATGGTATGATTGAGTGCCACAGGGGGTAGAAACCATGTCTGTTTTACTTATCACTATATCCCCAGAGCTCAGCACAATGCCTGAGAGTGCGTTCAATAAATATTTGTCAAGTGAATAAACAAATATAGGGAGTTTGGAAAGTACTGGAAAAAGAGTGAAGATTCTGGTAAAATATTTTAAGTGGTGATCATATTAATAAGGATGCTGAAATTATGGACTTATAAAAGAAGAACGGGCCAGGGGCATGACTCACATCAGCAATCCCAGAGATTTGGGTGGCTTAAGTGGGAGGATCACTTGAGCCCAGAAGTCCCAGATCAGCCTGGGCAACACAGCGAGGCCCCAGCCTCTTGGGACGCTGAGGTGGAAAGATCTCTTGAACCTAGGAATTTGAGGCTGCAGTGAGCCATGATCACACCACTACATTACAGCCTGGTGATGGAGCAAGACTCCACCTGTAAAAATAAATAAATAAATAAATAAATAAATAAATAAATAAAGTGGGATAAATTTTAAAGGTGAATTATTTCACCTATAAAAGATTCAAAGTTATCAGAGCTGAATGTCAAATTGACAAATTCACTAAAGTTAGAACAATGGATAATTTCGTCTTCTAGGAATCTTTTCAGTATCTAATTGGATTTCACTCAAAATAGTTTCAAGCCTAGCATAGAAGCACAAAGGAGGAAAATCACATTTGCATATTTGTATGTAAATTATAACCGGTATGTAAACTTTAAATGGCATGTGACCATAAATATAAATTTTTAAATAGATAAATTTCAGATGAGTAAAATGTCTGGGTTAATATATTCGTTCTGTTAAATTCAGCAATCCTAGAAAAAGCAGACATCCTAAATGCATTACAATGTTAGAAATACAAAGGATTTCCTGGAAGAAATGTCATGAAAATGTGCTATCAGGGAGTTCCTCCTCCCTCTCCACCTCTAAAGTTATTAAATAGCCATGCTTATTCAAATTCCTTCTGAGCAAGGCATGATTTAGGAGTCACGAGTCCCATAAATGTAGTTTGAGTCCCAGCTGCCACTAAGGAGCTGTTTTGCTGTGTCTCTTTAAATGTTGGAGTCTCCAGAACCCCAACCTCAGCTGTCTTGCTCCATACGCTCTCTCTCTGGGAAATACCACCCACTCTCATGACCTCAGTCATCACATACAGCTCACACTTCTTTTCTAAGCTTCATTCGATATCCCCTATTCTTAACCATCAACTGAACTTCTGAAACAGATGCTTATTATCCTTCCACCCAAACCTACTTTTGTCTCTTTTCAACCCCCATATAACAGTATTGCCACATACTCAGCTGCTCAATAAAAGAATGCTAGAGGCTGGGCACGGTGGCTCAAGCCTGTAATCCCAGCACTTTGGGAGGCCGAGACGGGTGGATCACGAGGTCAGAAGATCGAGACCATCCTGGCTAACACGGTGAAACCCCGTCTCCACTAAAAAATACAAAAACTAGCCGGGCGAGGTGGCGGGCGCCTGTAGTCCCAGCTACTCGGGAGGCTGAGGCAGGAGAATGGTGTAAACCCGGGAGGCGGAGCTTGCAGTGAGCTGAGATCCGGCCACTGCACTCCAGCCTGGACAACAGAGTGAGATTCCATCTCAAAAAAAAAAAAAAAAAAAAAAAGAATGCTAGAATATTTTTGATGGCTTCATTTTTTCCCCTCTGACCTCATGCAAAATGTCATTAGGATCTCGCAGTCCCTACCTGCAAAACTTTTAGTTTTATTCTTTCCCTCCATTCCTTCTGTTTCCTTCATTCCTCTTTCCCTTCCAACATTTTCTCCCTCCCTCCCTCCCTTCTTTTCTCCCTCTCTCACTTCCTTGCCTAACTCATCAATTATTTGAGCACCTAATATTACAGCACTGTACTAGCTGAGCTGGCTATAATAGTAAAGAAAACAGCTACAGCCTCTCACCATATTCACAGCTTACAGTCTAGTAGGGAACACAGACAACACATATAATAGATAGTGTCCTCATACGACAATCCAAGATGCTTGAAGCTTTAACCTAAGGGCTCAGGAAGGCTGACTGCACAGTTATGTTTAGATTGAGATATCAAGGAATTAAAGAGGTACAGGGAAAGATGAAAAAGGGGAGTGTTACAGGTAGAACAGTATGTGTCAAGACTCGTGGGTAACAGTCAGCTGGAGAGCTGGACAGGTCTGCAAGAATTCAGAAGCTAGAGAAAAGTGAGAAAGGGAGTGGTAAGAAACCAGGCTAGAAGGCTAGAAAGGTAGGTGGGATTTAAGTCTGGCAAAGCCCTGGAAGCCACTTAAAAGAGTTAGAACTGTTTCCTCAAAGCACCAAGAAGCCACTGAAGTAAAGGAATAATAGGATCAGATTTTCAGTTTTAGAAAATTGCTCTGACAGAATGGTACGGTGGAGTCTGGTAGAGAGCAGAAGAGAAAGCAAGAAAGCAGTCTGAAATTCCTTTAAAATTCAAGCAGGAGATGATGGTGGTCTAAACTACGGGATAGACAGAAATGAATAGATTTAAGAGATATTTAGGAAAAGGAACCAACAGGACTTAGTGAGGGCCTGGAGTTAAGGATGAGAAGATGACGAAGTCAAAGTTTCTGTCTTGGGCAATAGAGTGGCAGGTCACAGAAGAAATAGGGGAGAAGAACTGAATTAGCTGGGTGGGGAAGGGAAGTCTAGCTATAAAAGGCAGTTTAATTTTGGATATGTTTACTTTGAAGTGTCTGCTTCCCATATCTGCTCCTTCCTCTCCAATTCACCGTCTCAGCTGAAGGGTAGCTCATCCCCTCCCCAGACTACCGGAAAGGGCCTAATTTGGTTTGGTTTCCCACCTCCAGATTTACAACAAGACAATCCCCAATTTGTTTAGTTATTTTTCTAAAACAGAGATCTCATCAAGTTGCTTACTACTTCATTTAAGAGGCTCTGATAATTCCTTTGAGGAAATGCTGAAAGCATCATCTAGGAAAGAATTTCTGTAAATATCCTGAGCAAAATGAAACAGTTATAATGACTTGTTCCTTCTAATCACAGTTTTTGCCTAGAATAGAAATTTCTCTGGATTATTTTAATTGAATAAATACATAAATAGTATCTTATTTTTCCATTATAAAGTTACACATGCTCATTTTTCTCACTGGGAAACTCAGAAAACAGTAATCAGCCAATGTCCAACTGCTTAAAAAATCTGCTAACATTTTCATTTTGTTCCTATACATACTTATGTTTACTTACTAGTAAAAATTCCCTTAATATATATGTAATTTGTATCCTTCAGTAAAAATCAACATGAAATAGATACATTTTTATATCATTAACTCTTATTGAGAATAATATTTAGTAAGTGAAAATTCGAAATGGGAGAAGAAACTTGTGGAATGAGAGATCCTAAAAAGTAAAAATAATCTCATGAGAATGATGCTAACATTTATCATTCTGTTCTGCCAGACTGTGCTTTTCATGACAACGTACTGGCCAGAAGGCTTTTCGCAGAAGCAGGAGTCGGGCGGCCCTTTCACTACCAGGTTAAGAGAAGTAGGAATTACGTGAAGCCCCACAGACAGGAGTCAAACCAAGGAGAGGAAGTAAGCATACTTCCAGTTTCTGAGAGAAAAGCTCAAGGACCTTGACTTTAAGAACTCTGAGGGATTCTGGGACTCTTATAACTTTCTCAGGTTTATTATGTTAGTTACCCTGTTTCCTCAGAGAGATTAGCAATAAAATTCTTTACAGCAAAGGGACTTTGGGGCTTTTCTTCCTGGACAAGAAAAAAATAAAGAATGTACGAAACTCTATCCATGTTCCATCAAAGGAGGAGAGAAAGAAAGAAATGGAGTAGGAGAAAAAAGCTAAAAAGGAATGAAAAACAGGCCAAGAGAAAATTAGTCTAGGAATGGGGTTTGGACTAAATGTTGGGACTTGAAGGCTGAAGGGTTTGTGATAGGCCTTGAGGGATCCCTGCAACAGCAGATAAACTTGCAAGCATGCTCATCAACCCTCTGTGACACTCAAACAAGTTCCTTTCGGCCACTGTCTCCTAAAAAATACCCTTCCACATCCATATCTTTGCTTATGTGGTCTCTTTTGACTACAATAGCTCATCCTTGCCTATCTGTCTGTCATCTTCCACTACCCCCACCTAGCCTTCTGATGAAATGTCCCAACTTCCCCACAGCTTTGCCTATCTGTCCCATTGTTTTCTCTCCTTTACCTCTCAGCACTAGAATGATTTCCTCCTTTGGGTTCCTAAACCACTCTCTCTCACCAGTATACTCTAGCAATGTGCCAGGTCCTTGGCCGGTAGATAGGCTTGTTCCTTGAGGCCAGGATCATCCCCCTATTCGGGTCTCTAAATGTGATGGAGTCAAAGATCAGTCAGTTTAAGGTTGTAAAATCACCTACAACACATGTCTGGGAGCTCCCTGCATGTTATCTAAGGTTCAGAAGGGAGAACAGTGAGGAAGCAAATCCAGACCTTTTCTTCAGCAATTTAAAAAAATGGACTCAAGGTGAGTATTTGCCACTGCCAATGTTCAGCTTTTTTGCATGTTCTCTGAAACTTGTTAACTGTGGGCCTTCTTTTAGTTCCCTCCAATTCTTTAATAATTTTCATCAAGTTAGTTCAGTTTGTATAATAGAGATGTTCTCTGCATAGGGTACTAATTTATTTATTAGAAAAGTCACCACATTAATGTCATTAACAAGTACCAATTATAATAAAAAATAACAAAATAAACTAACATTATAGTAAACTGAGAAATAAATTTTAATTGCTTTAAAAAAAAATCCCATCTAATGTTGAACCTTCTAATTCTTTGCTTAAATGCCTAAAAATACACTATGCTATCCCTCTCATGTGGGAATTTTTACCACCATCTGAGCTTAGATTTGCTTATTTGAGTAGAGAGGGCTTAGACAAGCTAATCTCTAAATACTATTTTACAAAGATATTCTTTGGTCTTATAACAAAATAAGAAATCACTGCTAATGATCACCAGAAATTTCTTATTTTCCAAATTCTCTCAATACATATACATTACTTTTGTAATCAGAAAAAAATTATGAGGGAGGGTCCAAGATGGCCAAACTGGAACAGCTCCAGTCTACAGCTCACAGCATGGGCAATGCAGAAGATGGGTGAGTTCTGCATTTCCAACTGAGGTACCAGGTTCATCTCACTGGGGCTTGTCGGACAGTGGGTGCAGGTCAGTGGGTGCAGCCCATGGACCGTGAGCCGAAGCAGGGCGAGGCATTGCCTCACCCCGGAAGCACAAGGGGCCGGGGAATTCCCTTTCCTAGCCAAGGGAAGCCGTGACAGATGGCACCTGGAAAATTGGGTCACTCCCACCCTAATACTGCGCTTTTCCAATGGTCTTAGCAAATGGCACACCAGGAGATTCTATCCCGCACCTGGCTCGGAGGGTCCCATGCCCACGGAGCCTTGCTCACTTCTAGCAGAGCAGTCTGAGATCAAACCACTAGGCAGCAGCGAGGCTGGGGGAGGGGTGCCCACCATTGCTGAGCCTTGAGTAGGTAAATAAAGAGGCCAGGAAGCTTGAACTGAGTGGAGCCCACCACAGCTCAAGGGGGCCCGCCTGCTTCTGTAGACACCACCTCTGAGGGCAGGGCATAGCTGAACAAAAGGCAGTGGGAACTTCTGCAGACTTAAACGTCCCTGTCTGACAGCTTTGAAGAGAGTAGTGGTTCTCCCAGCACAGAGTTTGAGATCTGAGAATGGACAGACTGCCTTCTCGAGTGGGTCCCTGACCCCTGAGTAGCCTAACTAGGAGGCAACTCCCAGAAGGGGCCAACTGACACCTCATACGGCTGGGTGCCCCTCTGACATGAAGCTTCCAGAGGAAGGATCAGGCAGCAACATTTGCCGTTCTGCAATATTTGTGGTTCTGCAGCCTCCACTGGTGATACCCAGGAATACAGGATCTGGAGTGGACCTCCAGAAAACTCCAACAGATCTGCAGCTGAGGGTCCTGACTGTTAGAAGGAAAACTAACTAACAGAAAGGACATCCACACCAAAACCCCATCTGTATGTCACCATCATCAAAGACCAAAGGTAGATAAAACCACAAAGATGGGGAGAAACCAGAGCAGAAAAGCTGAAAATTCGAAAAATCAGAGTGCCTCTTCTCCTCCAAAGGAATGCAGCTCCTTGCCAGCAACAGAACAAAGCAGGACGTAGAATGACTTTGACAAGTTGAGAGAAGAAGGCTTCAGAAGACTGGTAATAACAAACTTCTCCAAGATAAAGGAGGATGTTCGAACCCATCACAAAGAATTTAAAAACCTTGAAAAAAGATTACACAAATGGCTAACTAGAATAAACAGTGTAGAGAAGACCTTAAATGACCTGATGGAGCTGAAAACCATGGCACAAGAACTACGTGATGCATGCATAAGCTTCAGTAGCTGATTTGATCAACTGGAAGAAAGGGTATTAGTGATTGAAGATCAAATTAATGAAATGAAGTGAGAAGAGAAGTGTAGAGAAAAAAAGGAAAAAGAAATGAACAAAACCTCCAAGAAATATGGGACTATGTGAAAAGACCAAACATACATCTGATTGGTGTACCTGAAAGTGACGGGGAGAACAGAACCAAGTCAGAAAACACTCTTTAGGATGTTATCCAGGAGAACTTCCCCAACCTAGCAAGGCAGGCCAACATTCAAATTCAGAAAATACAGAGAATGCCACAAAGATACTCCTTGAGAAGAGCAACTCCAAGACACACAATTGTCAGATTCAACAAAGTTGAAATGAAGGAAAAAATGTTAAGGGCAGCCAGAGAGAAAGGTCAGGTTACCCATAAACGGAAGCCCATCAGACTAACAGCGGATCTCTTGGCAGAACTCTACAAGCCAGAAGAGAATGGGGGCCAATATTCAACATTCTTAAAGAAAAGAATTTTCAACCCAGAATTTCATATCCAGCCAAACTAAGCTTCATAAGTGAAGGAGAAATAAAATCCTTTACAAACAAGCAAATGCTGAGAGATTTTGTCACCACCAGGCCTGCCTTACAAGAACTCCTGAAGGAAGCACTAAACATGGAAAGGAACAACAGGTACCAGCCATTGCAAAAACATGCCAAATCATAAAGACCGTTGATGCTAGGAAGAAACTGCATCAACTAATGAGCAAAATAACCAGCTAACATCATCATGACAGGATCAAATTCACACATAACAATATTAACCTTAAATGTAAATGGGCTAAATGATCCAATTAAAAGACACTGACTGGCAAAATGGATAAAGAGTTAAGACCCATCCGTGTGCTGTATTCAGGAGACCCATCTCACGTGCAGAGACACACATAGGCTCAAAATAAAGGGATGGAGGAAGATCTACCAAGCAAATGGAAAACAAAAAAAAGCAGGGGTTGCAATACTAGTCTCTGATAAAAGAGACTTTAAACTAACAAAGATCAGAAGAGACAAAGAAGGCCATTACATAATGGTAAAGGGATCAATTCAACAAGAACAGCTAACTATCCTAAATATATATGAACCCAATACAGAAGAACCCAGATTCATAAAGCAAGTCCTTAGAGACCTACAAAGAGACTTAGACTCCCACACAATAATAATGGGAGACTTTAACACCTCACTGTCAACATTAGACAGACCAACAAGACAGAAAGTTAACAAGGATATCCGGGAAT
The DNA here is from genome assembly GCF_049350105.2 of Macaca mulatta. NCBI lineage: Eukaryota > Metazoa > Chordata > Mammalia > Primates > Cercopithecidae > Macaca > Macaca mulatta. The sequence continues at coordinate 21,122,944 of NC_133422.1, forward strand.
TGAACTCGGCTCTGCACTCAGCGGACCTAATAGATATCTACAGAACTCTCCACCCCAAATCAACAGAATATACATTCTTCTCAGCACCACATCACACTTATTCCAAAATTGACCACATAGTTGGAATTAAAGCCCTCCTCAGCAAATGTGAAAGAACAGAAATTATAACAAACTGTCTCTCAGACCACAGTGCAATCAAACTAGAACTCAGGATTAAGAAACTCACTCAAAACCGCTCAACTACATGGAAACTGAACAACCTGCTCCTGAATGACTACTGGGTACATAACGAAATGAAGGCAGAAAAAAAGATGTTCTTTGAAACCAATGAGAACAAAGACACAACATACCAGAATCTCTGGGACACATTCAAAGCAGTGTGTAGAGGGAAATTTACAGCACTAAATTCCCACAAGAGAAAGCAGGAAAGATCTAAAATTGACTCCCTAACATCACAATTAAAAGAACTAGAGAAGCAAGAGCAAACACATTCAAAAGCTAGCAGAAGGCAAGAAATAACTAAGATCAGAGCAGAACTGAAGGAGATAGAGACACAAAAAACCCTTCAAAAAAAATCAATGAATCCAGGAGCTGGTTTTTTGAAAAGATCAACAAAATTGATAGACTGCTAGCAAGACTAATAAAGAAGAAAAGAGAGAAGAATCAAATCAATGCAATAAAAAATGATAAAGGGGATATCACCACCAATCCCACAGAAATACAAACTACCACCAGAGAATACTATAAACACCTCTGTGCAAAGAAACTAAAAAATCTAGAAGAAATGGATAAATTCCGGGACACATACACCCTCCCAAGACTAAACCAAGAAGAAGGTGAACCCCTGAATAGACCAATAACAGGCTCTGAAGTTGAGGCAATAATTAAGAGCCTACCAACCAAAAAAAGTCCAGGACCAGATAGATTCACAGATGAATTCTACCACAGGTACAAAGAGGAGCTGGTACCATTCCTTCTGAAACTATTTCAATCAATAGAAAAAGAGGGAATCCTCCCTAACTCATTTTACGAGGCCAGCATCATCCTGATACCAAAGCCTGGCAGAGACACAACAAAAAAAGAGAATTTCAGGCTAATATCCCTGATGAACATCAATGCAAAAATCCTCAATAAAATACTGGCAAACGGAATCCAACAGCACATCAAAAAGCTTATCCACCATGCTCAAGTGGGCTTCATCCCTGGGATGCAAGGCAGGTTCAACATATGCAAATCAATAAACATAACACATAAACAGAACCAAAGACAAAAACCACATGATTATCTCAATAGAAGCAGAAAAGACCTTTGACAAAATTCAACAGCCCTTCATGATAAAAACTCTCAAAAAATTAGGTACTGATGGAACGTATCTCAACATAATAAGAGCTATTTATGACAAAGCCGCAGCCAATATCATACTGAATGGGCAAAAACTGGAAGCATTCTCTCTGAAAACTGACACAAGACAGGGATGCCCTCTCTCACCACTCTTATTCAACATAGTGTTGGAAGTTCTGGCCAGGGCAATCAGGCAGGAGAAAGAAACAAAGGGTATTCAAATAGGAAAAGAGGAAGTCAAATTGTCCCTGTTTGCAGATGACATGATTGTATATTTAGAAAACCCCACTCGTCTCAGCCCAAAATCTCCTTAAGCTGATAAACAACTTCAGCAAAGTCTCAGGATACAAAATCAATGTGCAAAAATCACAAGCATTCCTATACACCAATAATAGACAAACAGAGAGCCAAATAATGAGTGAACTCCCATTCACAATTGCTTCAAAGGGAATTAAATACCTAGGAATCCAACTTACAAGGGATGTGAAGGATCTCTTCAAGGAGAATTACAAACCACTGCTCAACGAAATAAAAGAGGACACAAACAAATGGAAGAACATCCCATGCTCATGGACAGAAAGAATCAATATTGTGAAAATAGCCATACTGCCCACAGTAATTTATCAATTCAATGTCATCCCCATCAAGCTACCAATGACTTTCTCTACAGAATTGGAAAAAACTACTTTAAAGTTCATATGGAACCAAAAAAGACCCTGCGTTGCCAAGACAATCCTAAGCCAAAAGAACAAAGTTGGAGGGAGGCATCATACTACCTGACTTCAAACTATACTACAAGGCTACAGTAACCAAAACATCACGGTACTGGTACCAAAACAGAGACATAGACCAATGGAACACAACAGAGCCCTCAGAAATAATAGCACACATCTACAACCATCTGCTCTTTGACAAACCTGACAAAAACAAGAAATGGGGAAAGGATTCCCTATTTAAGAAACAGTGCCGGGAAAACTGGCTAGCCACATGTAGAGAGCTGAAACTGGATCCCTTCCTTACACCACATACAAAAATTAATTCAAGATGGATTAAAAACTTAAAACATTAGACCTAAAACCATAAAAATCCTAGAATAAAAGCTAGGCAATACCATTCAGGACACAGGCATGAGCAAGGACTTCATGACGAAAATACCAAAAGCAATGGCAACAAAAGCCAAAATTGACAAATGGGATCTAAATAAACTAAAGAGCTTCTGCAATGCAAAAGAAACTACCATCGGAGTGAACAGGCAACCTACAGAATGGGGGAAAATTTTTACAATCTACCCATTTGACAAAGGGCTAATATCCAGAATCTACAAAGAACTTAAAAAAATTTACAAGAAAAAATCAAACCCCATCAAAAAGTGGGTGAAGGATATGAACAGACACTTCTCAAAAGAAGACGTTTTTGTAGCCAACAGACACATGAAAAAATGGTCATTATCACTGGTCATCAGAGAAATGCAAATCAAAACCATAATGAGATACCATCTCACAGCAGTTAGAATGGTGATCATTAAATAAAGTCAGGAAACAACAGGTGCTGGAGAGGATGCGGAGAAATAGGAACACTTCTACGCTGTTGGTGGGACTGTAAACTAGTTCAACCATTGTGGAAGACAGTGTGGCGATTCCTCAAGGATCTAGAACTAGAAATACCATTTGACCCAGTGATCCCATTACTGGGTATATACCCAAAGGATTACAAATCATGCTGCTATAAAGACACATGCACACGTATGTTTATTGCAGCACTATTCACCATAGCAAAGACTTGGAACCAATCCAATGTCCATCAATGATACACCGGATTAACAAAATGTGGCACATATACACCATGGAATACTATGCAGTCATAAAAAAGGATGAGTTCATGTCCTTTGAAGGGACATAGATGATGCCAGAAACCATCACTCTGAGCAAACTATGGCAAGGACAGAAAACCAAACACCGCATGTTCTCACTCATAGGTGGGAAGTGAACAATAAGAACACTTGGACACAGGGTGGGGAATGTCACACACCAGGGCCTGTCGTGGGGTGGGGGGAGTGGGAGGGATAGCATTAAGAGATATACTTAATGTAAATGACGAGCAAATGGGTGCAGCACACCAACATGACACATGTATACATATGTAACAAACTTGCAGGTTGTGCACATGTACCCTAGAACTTAAAGTATAATAAAAAAAAAATTATTAAAACTGAATAGTAAATAATCCTAAACAGTCATACAAATGGGTTCCTTGTACCAGTCAACAAATAGTAGTCAGAAGTCAGATTAGAAAACATACATTTCAATTACATTACTAGTATGCATGACTCTAAAACACAGTCCTTATAAACCTCCCTATCAACATCATAACCTCCTTTTCACATGAAAATAATAAAATCTACATCCCTGCATTTTCCCTTTGAAATACTGTGTTGCTATAAATGGCAAAGATTCATTTTTGGGTAATGTGGTCAGCCATTAGGTATAACCAAAGCAGTCATGACAAATATTGCAGGGTGCGAAAATCAGTGTGTCTGCAGGAACAAAATACAGATTCAAAATAAATACAAGAAAAAATATTTACTAAGAAACAATGGATAGACCAACTAAATTGGCAGAAAGAATGTGGCGGAATGCCAATGAATTTCCACGTTGTAATTCAGGCAACTTCATTAACTAAGGGGTTTGAGAAGGAACAAATAATAATTTAAAATAAAAATGAGTGCCACTGTATTTGATGAAACAGGTATTTCACAGCCTTGGGGTCCCCAGGCTGCTGGAGCTATTAGACACTAAGTTACCAAATCCCTGCTGCCACTACCAGCTGGGGGACACAGGCAAGAAAATTTCTGGACAAACTGTTCAGTGCCTCTACAGATATTAAACAATTATGCTGTCATAGCAACATGGTATATTTCTGATGGTGCACAGTAGCAATCTGCCAGGGCTTAGTTCAAATTATTAATTAGCAAAATTTACACATTCTTTAAGTCTAGCAATAAAATATTCACAGTATCTCAATGTTAAATAATTCAACATTTACCAAACCTCTATCAGGAGAAAAATAGAATTTCTAATCACATTAAGTTTGTAATTAATGGACAGAATGAGATACAAAGAATTATACACTTAAAATGTTCATAGAGTCTTGCTTAGTTGGCATTAAATATATGTTTATTGATTTTCGGAGTGTATAAAAGTTAAAAAATCAAATGCTATGAAAACTTAGAAAAGAATGAATCATTTCTATCCTGGAAAAAATTGATATGGCATAATTTCATTGTATAAATTAATCAAAAAATTAAATTGGCCCAGTGAAAGTTACTTTTATAATATTTCCTCAGTGGAAATTCATCAATAGTGGTATAATTCTGAATAAAATGTTTATATTCATAAAAATGGGTCTATACTTCTTAGGATAAAGATGACAGGAGAGTACATCTTTCCTCTTTCAAAGAGACTTAGGAGGCACATCAACTAAATTCAATGACCAGGCTTTGTTTTGATGCTGATTAGAATAAATCAACTATAAAACAAAGCTTTTTTTTTTTTGAGGCAGAATCTTGCTCTACTGCCCAAGCTGGAGTGTAGTGGCCTAATCTTGGCTCACTGCAACCTGCACCTCCTGGGTTCAGGTGATCCTCCCACCTCAGCCTCCTGAGTAGCTGGGACTACAGGTGCATGCCACCATGCCCAGATAATTAATTTTGGTATTTTCTGTATAGACAGGATTTTACTATATTGCCCAGGCTGGTCTGGAACTTCTGGGATCAAGGCATCCGCCTACCTCAGCCTCCAGAAGTGCTGGGGTTACAGGTGAGAGCCATTGTACTCAGTCAAAATAACACTTTCGAGATAATTAGGGAAAATTGAAAACAGAGCATTAGATTATATGAAAGGATTATTGTTAATTTGTTAGGTGTAATAATAAAATTGTGGTCATATTAGACATAAATGGTGAAACAGCTATAAGAAAAATGATATGCAAAAGAACAATATATTAAAAGATGATATACAAAAAAGTGTTGGGAGAATTGGTAAAGCAAGATGGACAAAATGCTTATTAATCATTGAGGTTGAGTGATGAATACAAGGGGGTTCATTACATATTCTACTTTTTGTGGAATATATAAAAAATTTCCCATAACAGAAAAATTTTAAATGTCCTTTACTTTGTATGTAAAGTACAGTCTCTGGCCTATTATAAGCACTTAACAAAAGTTAGTTATTACATTATTGTTGTTGTTGTTGTTCTGCCTAGTACAGGAATTAGTGTGGTATGATGGAAAAAAGCATGAGCTTTGTAAATCTAATACCTAACTCTGACACTAACTAGCTATGTGATTTTAAGCAAATATTTTTACCTTTTTGAACTGGTCTGCTTATTTGTGAAAGGTAGAAAATAAAAATTTTTACCTCAAAGGTTGATGTAGAACTAAATAAAATGGTATAAAAGCACATTGAAAACTGCAAGACATACAAATATACTACTATTCTTAATCTTAGTTCATAAGAAACTTTTAACCAATTATGGATGAAATCAAACACGGATCGCAACAATTTTAAAAGACAATTCAATCAACCTAGTGAGAAAATGCTATAAAGCTCAGAAGAAAATAAGATTACTTCTATTTGGGAGAGACAAAGAAAGCCTCATAGCAGAAAAACATCTGAGCTCTTGAAAGTGGGCAGAATTTTCACAGGCCAAGATGAGAGTAAGAGGCACTATATGAGGCAAACAACATGAAAACTGGCTGGGGAGGGGAAGGGGATATTGCACTCAGGAAGAGTAAGAAACTGTAGTTTGAAAGAACTAGAATGATAGAAGGAGTTTGGAGCCAGATTGTGGGTGGTTTTGAGTGTCTCTCCATGAAGGGGATTTTATCTGGTAGACAAGATAGAGCCACTTTCACCTTTTAGCAGAAATAACATTAAGAGATTCTTTCTAGGATATCCCTCACTGCTGATAGATCAGAAGGTGTCACAGAATTGAAATGAGTACCTACAGACTCAGTAATGTAAAAACATGAAGAAAATGAAAATAAGGGATAGAGAAGGCATCCTATATGAAAATCAGCAAAAATTGACTTTTTAGTTTATAAGAAATATATAATGTATTGGAGTTTTAGTAAGGGCAAAAAATATGGATAGGAATACAAGAAAAGCTTAAGTATAAAAATTTTACCAGACTCTTATTTGGTAAAGTGATATAAAAAGCTGACTTAAAGTGACAAAAAAATAAGTTGACAAACCCTGGGAAGTTATTTTATTAGACAATATTCATGTAGAAATGATTGTGAATTATTAATTATGTCTCATTAAATATAAAGTAACCTTTGATGACTTACTTTAAAATTTTGTCTAATATCAGAAACCAAGTGATGTTTGATATGCAGATCAAATTTTTATTTCTAAAAACAAAACACTGAATATTTAAAAATAATTCCTTTTTTTTTTTTTTTTGAGATGGAGTCTCACTTTATTGCCCAGGCTGGAGTACAGTGCTGCGATCTCAGCTCACTGCAACCTCCCCCTCCCAGGTTCAAACACTTCTCCCACCTCAGCTTCCCAAGTAGCTGGGATTACAGGCGTGTACCACTACATCTGGCTAATTTTTGTATTTTTAGTAGAGACAGGGTTTCACCATGTTGGCCAGGCTGGTCCCAAACTCCCAACCTCAGGTGATCCGCCTGCCTTGGCCTCCCAAAGGGCTGGGATTACAGGCCTGAGCCACTGCGACTGGCCTAAAAAATAATTCTTATGTAAGGGTACTTGAACATTTCAGAACACAACATTCCTAAAATATGTTTTGCCTTCAAATATCTGATAAACAGCAATTGTCTCTCAAAACACATGTATTCTTACACAAAAACAGAGACTTAGTCTTAGGGACTTTTTATTATTGTTATTTTTATTTTTGAGACAGGGCCTTGCTCTGTCACCCAGGCTGGAGTGAAATGGCACAATCTCAGTTCATTGCAACCTCTGTCTCCCAGACTCAAGCAATCCTTCTGCCTAAGTATCCTGAGTAGCTGGGACTACAGGTGCATGCCACCATACCTGGCTAGCTTTTGTAATTTTTGTAGAGATGGGGTTTTGCCATATTGCCTGCGCTGGTCTCAAACTCCTGGACTCAAGCAATCCACCCACCTTGGCCTCCCAAAATGCTGGGATTACAGGCGTGAGCCACTGCACCCGGCAGGGACTTTTTTAAACTAAAAGAAATATGGCACTTATGGCTGATTCTATAGCCCCAAATTTTCACAATAAATATTTTGTATATCAAATTGAATATGACACTATACATCAAAAGAAAACCAGGTATGCGAAGGTGGGGAAGGCAGGAAACTTATTCTTGGGCTACAGCTGGCATAGAAAAAACATCATTGGCTAGAAAATAAATAGCCATCTCTCTTTTCGTTAATTAGAAAGTCATACTATGACCCCACCTCCCCCCCACAAAAAGACTAGCATGAAGCTCCTAATAGTATGAAAGGTACATACAATGTTATAATTACAGTAGGTAGAAAGTAATGCATGTTACAGCATGCTAAAGTGGTTCTGTAATACACAGCATTATACCCTAAGTGACCCTCAAACACGTATATTTTCACGGTACCCTATGCCACTTGGCAGAAAGGCAGCAATTCTGCTGTACTTACTGGAAAGACTATGTGCTGTGGCATAAAATCTCACACAGAAAATAGAAAGGATTTTTAAAAATCAATTTTGTTATAAATAATGGGCAGGCGACTTTATTTTTACTATGACAAGTGGTGCTTGTGGAGCTGTTTTTAGCTTCTCAATAGATGTAAAATCTTTCTAGTATCATAGATGCTTAGAAAAGATAATATCTGCAAGAAAAAGGTGAGATTGGGTTTAATAAAGATGATAAACCTTCAGATACCTCAAAATCAGCACCCATTCTCTTTAATTTCCTCATTGCCACTGGTAACAGAGCAGTCTTGTAAAACATCTCTAGATATAATTTCAAGTGTTGAAACATTTCTTTCATAGAGTTCAGCCAGTTTCTAGTTTGCAAACAGAAGGCTGTGTAGACTGCATATATCTATAGACAATGCATTAGAAGGAGAAAGAAAGGAGCCTGATCAATTGCTACACATGATTCATTTACTTTAAAAATAAATATGTAATTAAAAATAGGCATTTTCACAGGGGGCTGTCACTTTGCATTTGACTGAAAACACCATTGACACTACCCCAGGAGAGCTCAGAGTCAATTGTCCTCCACCTATTACCTGCACCTTCACTTGCCTGTCTTTGTGTTCTTTGATTGTCTTGTTTCAGAAGACAGAAATAAGGGTGAAGGTGAGCAGGTGCGTCGAATATGAAGAAAAGCATGAAATACCATTGACCAATGAAGCAAGGCATTTTTAAAGCTACTGAAGAAGGACCTGAGTTACTATCACTGCAAAAATACACATTCCCAAATAAATAACTCTCCTAGATGATCAGCACTCAGAGCAGCACAGAGAAAGAGAACACATGAACTCTAGGCCAGTTCCCAGCAAAGCACAGCTCTGTGGGGTACTGCATTAGCTAAGGAATGCTACAGGCGGCTCTGTACTCCCTTGTACCCACCAAACAGAAGCAGCTAAGAGTCTAACCATAGAATATTGCTCAGATCTTAGCACAGATGTTACCTTATGAAAACACATTAGAAAGGAATTGAAGTTGGCTAAAGGATTCAAAAAGTTCTATTTAGATTTTAACCAGCCACCTTGGTCCAGTTTCCACCCCCTTGACCTGGTAAATGCAAGCACAGGCAAAGTTACGTATGATTTAATTAGCTAAATACTAATCAGCACTTTATTATTAGAAATCTAAAAATAATTACCATTTCATTATTCTGTCTTAGTGATAATGCTGCCAGTCTCTGATCCTGTCATTATAGAACTATATCCAATTGAATGGACTACTTAACTATTTACTCTCTTGAGTAGGTAGTCCCTAGATTTTATCTAATTCATTTGTCTCCTTCACTTAAAACAGCTGCAAGCTCAGAGAAGAAATTTCAATTTGTCTTATAACCCCCTGAAAACAATCCAACTGAGCCTAAATTTTAAATTCATATTACTTCTAAGTCATTTTGACTACTCATTAGGAATTTGTTTAATTAATTAAATTTTTTTTTTTTTTTTTTGAGACAGAGTCTTGCTCTGTCTCCTAGGCTGGAGTGTGGTGGTGTGATCTCAGCTCACTGCAGCCTCCGCCTCCCAGGTTCGAGTGATTCTCCTGTCTCAGCCTCCCAAGTAGATGGGACTACAAGCACATGCCACTCCACCTGGCTAATTTTTGTATTCTTTTAAGCAGAGACAGGGCTTTGCCATGTTGGTCAGGCTGGTCTCAAACTCCAGGCTTCAATTGATCCACCCACCTCAGCCTCCCAAAGTGCTAGGATTACAGGCATGAGCCACTGTGCCCAGCCAGGAATTTATTTCAGATAGTCCTCTAAAATCTACTAATTAACTTAGCAAGTATTTGTTGAATGTCTACAGTATGCAAAGCATCTGGGAGACACAAAAATAATGAAGACTCTTTATCTCTCTTTCACAGAGATGGTGGGTAAGTGCATAAATCTAAATCCCAAAAGAAATCTGTAAGTGACCTATCACAGTTCAGAGAGTGGAGTCAAGCCTTCAAGCCATAGTGTTCACGAGGACTTTATTAAAGAAGCATATTGTAGAATATTACAGCCAGAGAGACCCTAGAAAATATCTGTGCCAAGTCTATAATTTTATAGATAAAAAAAAAGAAAAGCCCCTAATTAGAAGGAATAACTGTTTACTCAGTATCACATTATCAGTTGATATCACACACATCAATTTACTCAATAACAATTTACTCAACTATCACAGAGAGTTAAAACATCTGAAAAAGAAGGTAGGTCTTTGGGTACCCAGCTTATTCCTTTTTCATGATGCCACATTGCCACTCTGAGGTTAAGAGAATGTGAATAGGCAAAGATTAGAGGTTGAAATATAACACTGAAAATAAAGTATGTTTGGGAAACAGAGTGTTTAATTTGTCTCAGGACAAGCATTTACAGGGAGAAACCAGACGCCAGGCTGAAAGCAGAGTAGGATTAGATCATGGAGGACATCAAATGACAGTCTAAGAGAGCTAGACTTTTCCACTATATAACATAATGAACACAGGTGTAGCATAATTTACTTACAAAAAAAAATGTTCCTTCAACATTGGTATTATAATACTGATGGTCTTAGAGGTTTATAATGAAAGAACAGAAAACTCTTTTGATATGAAAAGGGCCAGCTAAACATAGAAAATTATACTGAATACAATCTCCCTTTGTAATTTCTTCTTTCTCCAAAGTGGAGAGTGGCAGGATAGGGGTACAAGATGGCAAGACAGTGTGATCTGCTGACCACAGATGGCTTTTGCAAAAGAACTGATAAGTAAAAGTTCGTGCCAACCCATGGCTCCTGCCTTGTTCTTCCTGGGGATCTTCAACTTGAAGGTTCTATCTAGCTGAATCCTGAACCAGTCCTAGACAGGCTTGAAAATCGGTGTACTTGTCCATCCTTACCAGATACTGGAGTCCAACCATCTACCTATGGAGCTGTAGCTGCCCTTCCCTCCACCCCACTGCTTAGTTCTTTGCTCTAATGCCTTGTTCCTTTCGTTAGGACTGGAAACAAACGAGAGATAGAATATTAGATTTTATGCCAAGGTTTGTACAGCACCCTAGGACAATCCCAAAACACTTTCACAGTCTCTGCTTCATTCATCATAAAGCAGAAGGAAACCTCTGTTCTACTTCACCCTTTACTCTGAATAGCTCTCCCTAATCCTCCAGAGGTTAGAACATGCTTCCTGTCTCTCTAGTTACTGGCGAGGCATTAACTTCAACCTTTTAACCTAGAAGACCCTCCTGAAACTATAATCTATCACCTGCTCAATTGCAAGTGCTACCTTTGCCAAGAGACCAACTGCATCCAACCCACCAAACCCTTAGGATAGCAATACCATAGGAGAGATTTCAAAACCACTTGGACACCATACCTTGACCTCTAGGGATCTTCCTTTTGAAAACCTGCACCTTAGAAAAATTATTCCTCAAGCCCCAGTTCTGTATAGTCTTGGCAGGCCATTCGGGCGATGGCAGAAGTTCTGAAAAGGACACACTGAGTGCACCAACTTATAAAGAGTTTGTGAAACTCTCATAAAAAATTTACAAAGTACTTTGGGCTATATACAACCTGAATGTCCACAGAGCCATTGTTTTTCAAAGTGCGATGAGAATGTGACTTCCCGGGTTTCAATATCAAGAGCCAAATTCTGACTGTTAACTGATCTTCATCTTCCCACTCTGGTATATAGGCTCATCTTTTACTGTTCAGTGAAGAAAAATAGGTAGGACTTTTCAAATAGTGGGAATTAAAGGGTCATAAATAATTTATTGTTCTGCTTTTAATTCTTGTTTTAAAAAATGAAACAACAGAATATTACTTTTAAACTATACAGTGATACACAGGTATTGAGCTGACAGAACTAAGCACTGTGTGAAGTACTTCCCACGCATTATCTCATGACATCCTTACATTAGCCCAGAGACCATACTTATTTTTATTCCCAGAGTAGACATCAGGAAACTGAGCCTCAGTAAGATAAGCAATTTGCCCAAAGTCACACAACCACATGTGGAAGAGTTGCTGTTGAGCCTCTAGTCATCTAACTTCCAAGCCTATGCTCTCAAATCAATAAACCACCCAAATGGCCCATTTTTATTTTTATTTTTTAATCAGTACTTTAAAATGATAAGTTTGAGAAGCTAAATATATAAAGAAAATGTATTATTTTTGTAAGTACAAAAAAAGAAGAAAAAATAGAAACCAAACTTCAGAAACCTGGTTACCCTTAATTTAAGACCAATTTTAAAAACCCAAAGTACTGTTCACTGTGAGCCTGAAAATTCAATAGAGGAAAATTATCAGGACCCCGTAAACCTAAAATTTTCATACGTTTCTCCATAAACATACACTGAGCGTCTACTATGTAAAAGGTACATGCTAGGAGCTGAGGACAGAGATAAATAAGAAAAACACGGTCCGTGCTCTCAAGGGACACATAGACAAGTTGCAAAGACAGTCATATGGTATGACTAGTATGATAAAAAGGAGATATAAGGGAGTAGAAGCAGGAAAAACCTATTCAGCCAGGGACAAGGGAAGGTCTCTCTTCCACAAGTTAAAGGCAGGGTATATGGGAAGGGGACAGGAAGTTCTCAGTGCAGAAGGAAGAGCATGTACCAAGGACCAGAGCAGAGATAAGTAACTGAATAGATGAGAAACTGCAGAGTGCCTCAAACCAACACAGAGAGAGAAAGAAGGGGCCATGGCTTAGGACTGAAGGGGTGGGCAGAGGGTGAATCCTGTAGGACTGTACACCATACTGAAGACTCAGACTATACCTAACAGCAATGGGGAGCCAATTTCAGCAAAAAGACAGAGACTCAATCAGATTTTAGTTTTACAAGTATCAATCTGACTACAGATACTACAGAATGGACAGCCGATAAGAATGGGCATAAGGTGGGGATGGAGCTATCATAGGAAACTATTGCTGTAATCCAAGTGGCAGGTAAAGATCACTGGGGCTAGAGTGACAGATGTGGACAAGAAGAGTACATACTTATAAGACAGAATGGACAGAACTTGATGAGAGATAGGAGGATGATTTAAACCTTGAGGTAATTTTGAAGTCTGGAAGATAGCAGAGTCTCATCCTTTAATTAAACCAGTCATTTAATAGGGGGGAAAAAAACTGATTCCAACAAGAAGAAACTTACTGCTTTTAAATTGTTACTATCATTTTTTCATTGGTACCTAGATTGTAGCCATAACTCACCTGGTTGCCAACCAATAATAAGTGTTCTCCAAGAAGAAAGTCTTTCAGCATGTCTTCCATCACTATCATGTGCTAGAGAAAAAGGAACTAGGGGTTAACTGTGTTTTGTAAAATCAAGGTGAAACAAGAAAGTTAACTATAAAGATATCTTTATAGAATATAAATATCTATTATAATAAATAATAATCAAGCGATTTGATGCGACCCAAAATTAAATCTATGTTTATAAGTAAATAAATAGTTCACCTGAGCAAGACTAAGCAACTGACTAATATTTCAGAGTTTTTAATAATTCAACTCAAATACTTTTTATCTATTATACTATGTAGAGTTGGCTTATAATTTAATATAATATTTAAATTGACACTTGCTAATGTAAATATACAAAGGCTTCCTAAAATAACTGTACAGTTCTAGGGAACATTTTACATTGACTTGTTCTTAACCATTACCTTTAAAGCTATGGATAGCTTCAGAATTAAAAATATACTATTTACCTTCCACACTTTTTAATTTGCATTTTGACACAATATAATAAAAGAACAAGATTAAGGTTGTTCACAATAGCCACAGAGGAAATTACATTGCTCTTTTGTATCTTGAAAAATAAGACAACTGTAAGTAGGTCATGCGGGTTCTTTGGGGCTGGAAGAGATCTACACTCCAGTACAATTAATATTCCTATTACTTTCTCTTGGTTTTCTGTATCAAATCAATAGCAGCTTCGTAAGTACTAAAGTTATTGAAGTTTCCTATTTGTAAACAGTCAAATTAACCTTTTGCATCTAATACATGCTGCAGATATTTTTCTAGTACGTCACTTGCTTTGTTTTTTCAATTTCGTTTATGGTGCTTTATATATATTGTATAATATACATATAAATTATATATAGTATAATATCATATAAATTATATATAATATATAGATATAAAATATAGATAATATATAATACGTACATATACACATACACACAGAAATTTTTCTTTTTACTTGTCAAATTTAATAGTATTCTCTTTCAGAGTTTCTTTCTTAGAAGAAAAACTGAGAAAGTGCTTTATCGCCTTCAGGAACAAATGAGTACTCCCTCATGTTTATCTTGGTCATTTTTAATTTCAAAAATGCTTTCAGATACGCCATGGAGCTAGAGTTTTAATAAGGCTTGAAGTGAGGTGAGTATATAACTATTCTTGAACACTTTTAAATGGATATAAGGTGTATGCTTTTAAGAATAAAAAGAGACACTATTAATAATTATGCTGAAACAACAAGTATAAGCAGAAACTATGTTAAGCAAACCAAGATGTACATCATTTTAAGCTGAGTTCTGGTGAGAATATAGTATGGAGACCTCTTCCTTTTCACTAAGATGAAAAGTCAGTGCCAATCCCAGAAAACACTAAGTTCTTCCAGTAATAAATGGGCTAATCTACGTTGAAAAGTTGGAGTAAGTACCTGAATAGCCAAAGAAAAAAGCAATGTAAATATCAAAAAATAATCCAAACTATATTTGTGTTCTTCTTTACAATTCTCATGTCCTCCCACTTCATGCCCTCATTATATCTAACTCGATTATTCAAATCAACAAACCTTAGCTAAGGCTAAAGTCACCGCCAACACAATTCTCCTCTTAGCCTCTTGACTCACTTAGTACTGCAGACAATTTCTTAAAAGTCTCCTCTCCCAGTTATCCATTTCCCCTGATTCCTTCCTACCTCCCTAACAATTTCTCCCATAGTTTTCTGAGCGGATCTTCCTGTAGCAATTCCGTCTTTCTACCTTCTTACATGCTTCCCTTTGTATTCATGGTATGGGGCAGGTTGTGACTACTCGTACCCAGGCACCCACCTGAGGGTTGAGGGAGGGCTGTGTGCAGAGTTGGATACCCACATGTCAGCATTCAAAGACCTACCTCTGACCCTGCTCTCCTTAGATCCTCTCATCTAGTTCATGGCTTCAGTTACCAACTCTACACCAATCTTCAACAGCAAAACTTTCCTCCTTAACTACAGCCCTCTATTTCTGAATGATCAAACCACTTTGTTATTGCCCTGGCACCTAAATTCAACACATCTAAAACTAACTTATTACTTTCTCCTGAACTTCATTCTTTACCCTGCATCTTTTTCTCCAGTTAATGGCATCATTTTCTACCAGCTGACCAAACTTCTATCATCAGCACCCTGCCCTCCTCATTCCTTTCATATCAAGATCCAACTAAACAGCACCTGAGTTGTTAAGCCACCAAAAATCAACTGCATCTACCCTTTCTTTTCCATCCCCACAGTTTTAAGGTTTTTATCATCTCTGGCCTAGATTCATATCAGCTAATTAGCTTCTCTAACTTCAGTCTCTCCTTAAGCCAATGTGTTCTCACAGTCCTGACACTTCTTTGTTCAAAATTTGTCAACTCATTTCTCAAAATTCCTTAAATGACTCCTAATACTTCAGGAACAAAGGTCATTCCTTACATTCGTGGTCTAGTCTCCTCATCTCCTACCACTCTCCTTCTATACTGTGTTTCCGACCATGGGCATGATTTAGAATAATGTTCTGCTTACTCTTCTGTTTACTTTTTCACCAGACATTGTGCTCCCTGAGAAAGAATCTCTGCCTTTCATCTAACACAAAGTTCCACTGACTTGATCTCCTAAACAGCCCAGTAATGTGTCCTCTCCGCTCTGTCCCCACTGTCTCCTCTTTACTTCAGATCCTTCATAAATTTCATCTGGACTACTGCAATTACCACCTAACTAGTTTCTCTTTGCCTTGGTTCTAACTCCTAGACAACAATAAAGAGTAAAAGCAAAGTTAGCCAAAGTACAAATGTGCTTTAAATCTTTCAATAACTTCCTCATTCTTCTAAATAGAATCCAAATTCCTTAACTACCAGGACTGAAAAGATCTCACTCTTTCCTCATTCACCAGCCTCTTCTCCTGACACTCTTCCACCTGCAATCTCAGCTTCATACCAGTGACAACAATTTATATATAGCTCCCTAAATGAGCTACTCTCTCATATAACTAAGTCTCTGCTAACGCTGGTCTCGTTGCCTGAGAGACTCTCCTAATTGTGTCTGGTTGACCAATTTTCTATGATCATTCCAATCTGGGTCAATCAACCCCATCAATGCTACCATAAGTAAACTGCACATACTTCCACCACACTGTGTAGTAACTGTGTGTACCTTCTTGCAGATTAAGAACAACTTGAGCCCTAGAGCTACATACACTTGTGTGTGCATTTTGATCTCTGTATCCCAATACAAGGCCAGACTCATAATGGGTATTTTTAAATTCCTACCCATCTAAAACTCTTAGGCCTATTAAGAGGCTATTAATTTCTCTTTCCTCCAACTTCTCCTTACTGCTGCAAGTGTAATATTCCTTAATGGAAGGCTTAATGAAGTAATACCCTTTATCAAGAACATTCAAAATCTTACTCATTATTTTATTAATCCACTCAACACATATTTACTTGGCAGTTACTACGTGCCAGGCACTTTACTATTTGCTGGAAATATTAAATAAAGAAAACAGGGCTGTGCCTTAGTGATATGGAAAAACACATTTCAAAAGTCCATTTCAACACAATGTGGTAAGGAGACAACAGGGCATACAACAACAAGATGATACAGAAGCACCTCAGTCTACAAGAGGCACTAACTACTGCTTCAAAGATGAAGCACAGCATAAAAGGAAGTAATAATATACCCAATGGAAGCAAATTGAATCAAGCTACTGTCCATAGAATTGGTGCAGCTAAAAAGTTTTCATTAATGGCTAATTCATAATGCTTTAAGAAGAGAAGGTATGTTTAGAGATAGCTTACGAAAAGTCCTTCAGGGCCACTGTGTAAAGTTCATGGCAGCCCTGCGTCCTAAATGTCCATGTCACAAACACCATGGCAACAGACATTGTGTTCAAGGGCACAATGGTCTTTGCTGCTACTGAATTTCCTACATTCTTACATCCTGTGAAGTCTTTTCAATCTTTGCCACCAAGGAGTTTTTCAAATTGTCATTTATAACAGTTTCCTGGTTGTCTCTTTGTTCCCTTCCACTATATGAATAGAGTGTAATACTATAAGTGCTTGGAAATAGTATGTTTTCCTCATAATCATGTTTTTGTCTTTGACAGGCAAGATTTTTTTCTACTTTTGTATCTTATAAGTACTTTATTTTCTGTTCATTTGTCTACTGATTGTGCAAGAGCATTAATGCTCCAGAAAAAAAATAAAACAGTTAATTGGCTATAGAATGGATAAAAATCAAATCAAGGTTATGCTCTTTTCTATGCCATACAAAATTATTATAGTTTTGACAGATTTCAGAATTTTTAACCAAGATTTTTATTAAGAATAATATGTCTAGATACCTATAAAGTTAATATAACTTAAAATGTATTATAGAAAATTTTAAGTAGGTGTTTTACTATAAAATACATAGCCACTTGACAGAAAAGTTGGAAAAGAAAAAATTTTTATATTATAGGTAATTTTCTCTAAAAAGAATTCTTATTAAAGTAAACATCTACAATAAAGTTTTCTAATACAAACTTCTACGTCTTAGTGGAAGGTCCATAACTATTGGCTAGTTTACAAGGAGAGCCTCTACCGTTCTCCTTTAAAAAAGAAAAGGAAATAAAAGAAAAATACCAGGAACTTGCAGGAAAAAGAAGAGTATGAGAAAAAGGATGCATCAGACATATCCCTCTGAACTACTGAAATCTTTTAACAAGCAAGTAAAAGAGAGGATGATAGCTCTGTTTTGTGTTTAATTTTAAAATGTTTATTTTAATTTAAAAATTGTATATAAAATTACATATATAAGTATGTGTGTGTGTAAATATATATATATACACTATATTACCCTAATGATAGCAACAATTCCTCCAATTTTTAAGTATCTTTGGAAAAAATTTTCTGTTTTCTGTCTTATGTCTTAATAAAAGATGTTCGGCCAGGTGTGGTGGCTTATGCCTGTAATACTAGCACTTTGGGAGACCGAGGCAGGCGGATCACGAGATCAGGAGTTTGAGGCCAGCCTGGCCAATATGGTGAAACCCTGTCTCTACTAAATATACAAAAATTAGCAGGGCATGGTGGTGCACGCCTCTAATCTCAGCTACTCGGGAGGCTGAGGCACAAGAATCGCTTGAACCTGGGAGATGGAGCCGAGATTGTGCTACTGCACTCCAGCCTAGGTGACAGAGTGAGACTCCATCTCACACACACACACACACACACACACACACACACAAAATGTTCAACACTTCATTCTGTATCATCTAAATTAAATTTAGGAAATCACAAAAATAATTACATGTCAATTTCACTTGAATTGGAGTTTACTACCATAATTTAAGTGATTTATCAAGAACACAAAGCAATACTCTTACCTGAATGTTGTCATAGAAAAGAACATCAGGCACTTTCATTTTCTCGTGCGCATTATAGATCGGAGCACTAACAGCACCAATCCTCAGAGTTCCAGATGTTACTTCACCTAAACATTTCACACAGGACAGATAATTATTCATAGCACTGTCCTCAGAGATGCCAAGCCACCCAACATAGAACACAATACAGCTTCAGCAATATCTGTGGATTTTAATTTAACATCTAAAGAAATAAACTTGAGAGTAGTAATAAAACACCACAGCTCTAGATACAAAATGCTCCAAAAGGTAACAAATTTTCTCTAAAACAATGTAGATAGAAAACAGTATATATATAATTGTGAGAAACTAAAAAAAAAACAAAACAAAACCAGAATACAGTCAAGTCACCTTCATAAGCTTGTTTGGTCAGAGACTATAACACATACATAAGTTAAATACACCTAAATTCAAAAGCTCCAAAGTACCTTGAATATTATTTTTTAGTGTGTACCAATTCAGAAACCCCTTAAGATAATCTCCTATAGCTCTAGTAAAAAATACAGATGAACTAACCTACCACAGAACTCTTAAATTACTATTTTCAGCCAAGTGCAGTGGCACATGCCTGTCATCAGCACTTTAGGAGGCCAAGGCAGAAGGATCACTTGAGTCTAGGGGTTCAAGACCAGCCTGGGCAACACAGAGAGACCCTACCTCTACAAAAAATTTTAAAAATTAGCCAGGCCTGATGGCACATGTCTGTAGTCCCAGCTACTCAGGAGGCTGAGGCAGGAGGATTGCTTGAGCCCAGGAGGTTAAGGCTACAGTGAGCCATGATTGCACCACTGTATTCCAGCCTGGATACCAGTGCAACCTGATCCCTCTTTCTTTATACATATATACATATATATGTGTGTGTGTGTGTGTGTGTGTGTATACAAAAAATAGCAGGGCATGGTGACGCATGCCTCTAGTCTCAGCTATTTATAAATCACTTTAGATAAATTTATTGGATAAATCACTTAAATTGTGATATATATATGTATATACACACTACAAATAAACATAAAAAAATGAATATTTTAAAATTACTATTCGCAAGGTTGGTGCAGGAGGCCTATACTTTCAAATAATCACCCAGGTGATTTTCATACCCAGCTAGATTGGGAACCGCTATCTTATGCAATTATTTTGTAATAATTATATATTATTCCTTATTTGCTTTAAATAGGTTGACCTAGAATAGATTATGAGTTCCTGGAAGCCAGAAAACTAAGTAATAAAGCTCTTAAAGTCAGATATCTGCCATGTATTCCCTACAGTAACCAGATACGCATGACATGTTCACTGACATGTTTCAAGTTCAATAATAATATTAATAACATTAATAGTAGCAGGTATTTTAGTAATACTAATTATTACAATGATAGAAGCTATCATTTATTAAGGACCTTCTATGTGCCAGATCCCTAGCTAAAGCTTCACCTCATTTTTTTTCTCATATGATTTCATGTAATTCAAAGAGGAAAGAATAATGAGAATACTAAAAACATACACTACGTAATTTTCTCAAAATCACCCAGCTAATATGAGTAGAGCTTAAAACAGAATTCAGTCTAGTCTGACATTCTTTCTATCACATGGGATATATTTAATATTTTACTCCAAATAACATTCCAACCTGTGGAAATACTTTAGCAAGCAAATACACAATGCCTTAAACAATTCACCTATCTTTTTTTTTTTCTACTTCAAATAAGAAAATTATAGTTTGTTTCTCTACTAGAATGTGGCTTTTGTGCTAAGCGTTTTGAAAAACAATGGAGAAAAGCAATGTTTGCTTCTATGGAGTACTGTGAACAAGTCTGAGCTAAAAATAATCGTCACCCTGTTTAATCACTGCGGAGTGCTACACATTTGACACAGCACAGTAGATCTTAACAGTAACTTCGCCCTTCAATAGATCCTTGCCATTTTCCTTTTATTTACAAGTTCTACAGGGAAGGAAAACCATGAGCTGTAACACTGAGAGTTTACTATTTATTTACTACCATTAGGTCTCTGAAATAGACCCAGTATAAAACTGTAAAGGGAAAGAAAGAGCAGGGATATGGCAGTGAATCTACTATCTAGTTGCATGTTGAGATGGCACACATAATTTCAGATTCAAACAGCATCTGATGCTATCTATGGTTTAGTTTATGGAATATATCCACTCAGTAGATTTATGGCTTAAGGACAAGTTTATTCACTCAACCAATGTTTATTGTTAAAACATCAACCTCAAAAAGGGAAATGCAGTCAGAGAATGGTGATGTTAGCACTTCTGTGGGAGAAAGTTGGCTAGCTATCTTCTAAGAAACCCACAGAATGGCATTATTTTGGTAAATTTGTCAAGGTTCTCAGCCCAGAAGGCTGACTGATTTTGTCATCACAACTGAGGGCAAATCTAACTTTCAGGAGAATATTAAAGATACATATTCTGGTTTCTCTATAGGTATATTCTGATGTAAAATCAGAATTGCAAAATATTATATGACAATTGTAACTTTCACATGGACTGTGATATACTGGTTGCCATAACCAGCATATTAATTGGAGGGAACCTGCGCGGAAAGCCAATTCCTCATCAGAAGGTTGTTGTGTGAACATGGAGAGTTAATTAAATGAATTCTTCACAAGAGAGATGGCCTTAAAGATGAATGGAACCAGACAAGTAAGAAGCCTCTTCACTTAGGCTCCTTATCCCCTACACGAGGCTTAGATGGGCACTGCTAACACTAGCCAGTAACCAAGACCAAACAATCGGCAGTCTGAATGACAGTCGTTCTTTGGATATTTAATAGACTCACTCAAATAATATTGAGAATACAATATTATTCCTTTTCTTTGAGTTGACTCTGCATATCTGTATTCAGATCCCTCAGTATGCTGAGTTTATAATTTGACTCTAAAAAAGTCATCTTATTTTCTCAATAACAAATTCTTGTCTCAGTGCAGCCCCAATGATTAAAAGCATCTGCTACAAAGAAAACCACAATAGTCCCTTTTAAAGAGTGGTCACACATTGGCTGCTTCAATAAAATAGGTATTTACATTTTTAAAAAATTGAAAATCTTTCATTATGTTCTAATTGAAGAATAGAAAGCTTTTAAATGAAGAACTAAATCTCCCCAGAACTCAAAATTATATTTATGGCTATCCAGAAGAAAAAGTACCATAAAAGACAATACAGGTGGAAATGGAAGGAATAAGATGACATGCATATTCTGATTATTATTTTAGTTTGTATCAACCTAGGAAAGTTTCTCCAACATATTGGACATCGCTGACCCTCAAAATGTAAATGTGCAAAGAAAACAGCATTCTAGATTCACTGGTGAAATACATTTGGAAAAAGTACATTTGTCAAAATTATACATGTTGATTTACAGCAGGAATTCTCAGAATATCAGTTGGCATCAACTGTGAGTCTTAAGGGTCAGGGGAATTGTATCTAGTATGTACTGAAATGAAGTAAATATTCTAAGATTTTACTTGTGTTTTTCAAACTTAAAAAAAATCAGATTGATTTCTTCAGACTAATATATAAATCAAAGTAGGTGAAAACCAAAAACATTTTTAACTGGAACTAAAATAAATAGCATCAAATGTTTGCTAATTATTATTTCACTTTAAAAAAAAAAGAGCCAAATCAAATACTTACATTTGTAATCCTTCAGTTCTGGCTCCAAATTGTCATCGGTATTTATTTCTATTGTAGCATCTGCCAGATTTTTTTCTAATGCTGACCTAGCAAGACTGGGTAAAAACCTGGAGGGTGAAGAGGGAGGAAGGGGGAAATGCATAAAGTCAAAGCTTTCTGCGATTCTTAAATACATACACACACACACACCATACTAATTACAACCAATTAAGGAAGATCAGTCTGGATCTGTAAAATCTTAATCAAACAAAATTTTAGAACAAATATAAACTTTAAGTATGTGTGAATTATGTGTTTGTGGAATCTCCTTTAATAAGTAAAACTTATTTGTAATTAGTAGTACTGATTTATGTACAACACTTTGCAAAATAAAATTTTAAATAATATGCTTTCTTAAGTAGAATTAGTACACTGGCTTATCAAATTTTCTTAGGTAGATTAAACAACAACACTTGGCTGTTCTAGGTTGGCAATCATAAATTGAAACCAGTGGAGATGGATTAATGAGATTTTCTTTACTTTCTAACATAAATTTCTGAATGAATTTAAGATTATCTAGCTTGGTTCTTCCTTCTATTAAAAAATGTATCTGCTTATCTATTCTACATATATGTTGTCAAAACAACAATCTAGTGAGTGACAGTTACTCTTCAAACAGATTATGAGCATCATGTGCTTGAAGCATGAAACAGTTTCCCACCCACACAAATAAAGTTATAGCTAGAATTTATGGTCCCAAGTGAGCCAACGGATATGATTTTTAATCCATGGTATTCATGGTTTAACTACACCACTTTAAATTAACCTCTATGTGATACAATATTCCAAATAAACATACTAAGAACATACCACTTTTAAACAATTTGGGTTTTTCACAGCTCTAAATCTTTGGTGGTGGTTCCTACAGTCTTGAGTATAATCTCTAATAGTGGAAAGGCTGGAGAGCGTGAGGCAGCAAATAGAGAAGAATGTAAAGAACTGTCAGGTATCCTGTCCCTATAAAATCCCAGTCTACATATCTGACATTATCTCTTACCTCCTGCCTCATTTTGGGCCAGGCTATGATAGAGGAAATTACATAGCTCTATGCTAGTAACTCCTCAGTTCAGCATCAAGTCAGATTTTGCTGCTCATCTCTGAACTTTCATCATAGTTCTTAGATCATTGCCTCATTCAAAAACCAAGCCCTCACCTTATCTCCCAGTCCAATAGCTGGGCTTTTGTCCTGTTTCCCGAGCCCTTGTCTTGGCACCCTGCTTAACCTTCTCTTACCACTATCTCACAAACTAGAGGCTGGCTTGGTAACATTAGGCCCTGCAGCTGCATCCCCTTTACTTCCTATCAGAACACCCTGACTGGCATTGACTATTTTCAGGCTTAGACTTGTTTGCTACTCCCAGGCATCCCCAACGTGTATACAGTCTGCCTATAAACACATCTTAATGCTGGCCCTGTGTGGAAACATTTCTACATTACACTCCAAACCCTGCAGAGGATAGCAAATATTGCAAGGGTGCCTTCCCTTCATCAGTATTGGCAGGCATTGCTTGCTAATAGGGCATTCTTTCCTGCTGAGATTGAACACACTTCACCATTATTCTCAATCTAGCACCCAGACAGCATTAAAAATCAAGGTACCAAAGAAGTTGAAATATATTTACATCTAGAACATTCTAAGATATTGGCCCATCCAACAAATGAGGAGAATGGAACATATCAGGTGGTGTGAGGCCAATCCTAATTTTTTTCCGAGATTTTAAGGGATTTGTTAACTGTTTCCTTTCCCATTGCTCACTGATATTTTCTACTTGTTTTTTCCCTCTCCTCCCTTGGCCTTGGTAAAATAAGCAAATAAATGAATGAATGAAATATTAATCTTTACTATCCTAGCTTCCCAAAACCAAAGCAAGCGCATATCCTGTTGCAAATTTTCCAAGTGTACTTATCACTATTATGAACAGCCTGGTGTCTTTTAAAAATAATTATTATATTTATCATATTTATTCATTTTACCAACAAATTATTGGAAAGGCTCTAGTCTCATTAGGTCTTGGTTATAAGAAAAACTGAAGAAAGATTCAGCTACACTCTGGGAAAGTCAGAAAGAGAAGTATAGTAGTTATGCTAAGCTAACTCAAATAACTGTCTTTGTCACAGGAGTGGGATAGGATCTTTAGATTAAGGAATAAGATAGGACTTCTCAGGATGGTAGCAGAGAAGTCTGGTAAGGATCGGGGTATATTCAAATCACCAGCGCTAGGAAGGAGGGGTATTACTTATAAGAGTGAAAGAAAAAGACTGAGGGGCTCTGTGGATACTAGGCAGTCTTTGACTTCTATTCAGAATATAATTGAATAATTTGTACCTGTGATTTTAAATCTTAAATTTCCAAATAGTATTGGAATATTTAAGATAATTTATGGTACAGCCTATTTATAAATTTAATTGGTTATATTTGTGCATTAATTAGGAAGGTTTTGTTAATTGAGACATCCAAAGTATTTAAAAGGAAACAGAATATATAAAATTTATTAACCATTTCAAATGTTTGAAGATATTTTATTTAGCTGAGTTTTATAAATGGAAATGGACATTTTTCAAAGGTTTTTCAAAGTGATTGTTAATATCTGCTAGACTTATAGAGTTAATTGAATGAACAGAAAAGCCTAAAGAAGGTCTCAATTTTTTAAATTATAGCACTATAAAACTGAATGCCAGTTTCTAAAACCAAAAATAAATCCCCAAATAGTCTTTCCTGCAAGCAAAACCATTCTTCCAGACAACAAAAAATTCACATCAACATTTATGATTCTAATTTTAACACTGTGTATGATTAGTTCGATTAGACTTGTGATTTTTAAAATTAATTACTAACAGCTTAAACAGTGAAAATTTTATACAGATGTTATTCACTTTGCTTATTTATTTATTTACCCATAGGTGTTGATCCCAAATCATTTCATATCCAAAGGGAATTTCTGACAACTGCACGCAAATTGAGTTTTTGACAAAGGATAATTTCCTTATTACTTCAATATCAGAAACAGTTAATCTTCATTTCTGATTAAATTCTTATAACTCGGTCTAAAACTTCTGTGCTAAAGGATCAACAGAGAATTGAATTTTGAGGATCACCTCAAAATTTTCCGAAGTAAATAAATTAATGAAATACCAAACACTTGAATGAAGTAGAACTCTTACTACAGAGACCTCTAATCAATTTTTCTACAATAAAAGTATTTTTGGAATGCAAATTAGTTGAGAATTTCCTAATCTTCTAAATTCTTCCCTTTAGATCCTTAGGTTTTCAAATATCTAGAAAATGAATTATGCATCAAGCTCTGAACTGATGTTCACGTTGTAGGGTATGAGCATGAGGTACTTAGGGAATTCATCAGATAAAAATTGCTGCAATCTCAATTCCATTGGCATAAATATATGAATGATATTTTAAAAATTACATTAACAAAAAAAGTCCAGCTAATATTTATAAATTCAATGTTTAATAAATTTAGGTTAGATAATTTATTTTGATTTTTGTCTGCTTCATAAACTACTTTGTGAAAATAAGTTATATCAATCTTTGTTTCAAAATTTTCCACAAAATTCAATTCCTTCTTTTTTTTTTTAAATAATAGAAGTGTATTTTATTTTATTTTATTTTATTTTTAATTATACTTTAAGTTCTAGGGTACATGTGGATAACGTGCAGGTTTGTTACATATGTATACTTGTGCTATGTTGGCGTGCTGCACCCATCAACTCGTCAGCACCCATCAACTCGTCATTTACGTCAATTCCTTTTCACTGATTCAATATAAAATGAGTTTTTAAAAAAAAAACAATAAAATATTTTATGAATCAATAATTTTGAGTTCCTTCCTGCCACTGTGCTATTCTAAAGAGAAAGTTAGTAAGAAGGCTTTTGAGTCTGCAGCCTTGCTAAACTCAACAGATGATGCATAAACAAAATAGCTGTTTTCTATTCATTTCTAGTTGAAAGGGTCACGGAGTGGTTACATAATAGAGTTTTTTGTGGTCAGCTGATAACATTGGAAAAAGTAGTCAACTATTGGATACAGTGAATATGCATGAGAATGAAAAGTAACCAATTTTTGTTTTTCAGTTGTTTAAATTATGAAATATTTCAGTGTGTCAGAAAATTAAAGAGAGTATTATAGAAAATTACAAAGACTATTAAGCATTCTATTCCTCTCTCTCCATCTCTAGATGTTTCTAACCAGTTTCTAACCTTGAAACTGGTGTGTATTTGTTGTCCATATTTTTATATTTTGCTATGTAAGTATGTATGAATAAAAAATATATTGTACTGTTTATCACATTTAACATTTTTTACAAATCACAAATCACATCATACACTGAATCTTCTTTTGAAACTTTTTTTTACTCAATATTACAGTGTTATGGTATGTAACTGTAAATATATGCAATTTACTTCATTTTAACTATTGTAAATTATTTTACCATACAAATATATCCATTTATATATTCATTTCCTACTGATGGACAGATGGGTTGTTTCCAATTCTTCATTATTACAATGATACAGTGAACATTCTTGAATATATCTCCTTATATACACATGTAAGTCTATCTTTAAAGCACATATCGATAAGTGGAATTGTCAAATTATAGAGTAATAATATATTTAGGCAAAAAAAAGTAATGAAACTTCCATCCCAATAGCAGTGACGAAATTACATTCCTCTCCATTCACAAAAAATGTTACTACAAGTAAAAAATTTAAAGTATAAAATGATAGCTGATTATTATTTTAAATTTCATTTCACTGATTATTGAGGTTGAGCATCTTTTCTAATATTTATTGGTCATTTGAATTATTTAACCTTTGCATAAATATCTATTCATCCTTTGCCCATTTGGAGTTAATTCTTTTTCCTTATTAATTTGTAGTCCCTGAATGCCACTCCTTTCTTAATTAAAAATCACGCAAAACATCTTTCCTAGTTTGTGGCTTGTAACTTATAAAGTACTTTATAGTGTCATGGATTTTACCTTTTTGTGTGGGATAAAGTGGAAAATCTTTATTTATAACCATGTATTGACAAGCCCATCCATTTCAACATTGATTTGCAATGCTACATCTTATATACTGAGTTCTCACAAATATGTGGGTTTGTTTCTGTGCTCTGTATCTATTCTAATAGTCTATTTGTTCTTCCCTGTACCAATACCATACTATTATAATGTACACAGATTAGAATTTATACTGATATCTAATAGGTTAAGTATACCCTCATTAATCTTATTCAAAATTTCTTGGCTATAAGTAGCCTATTATACTTCCATGACAATTTTGAGATCAGCTTGTCAAATTCATTATAATCTTGTGGGATTTTGACTAATTATATCTACATATCAACTTGGGGGGAAACAGTTTTACAATTCTAAATCTTCCATGTATTTGTCTTCTTTTATAACTTTGAATAAAGATGTATATTTTTCTCCATTAAAGCATTACATGTCATTTATTAGATTATTCTTAGGTGTGCAAAACTTTCTACTATTATTTTGAATGGAATTTTTTAAAAATTGTATTTCCTCATTGATTGTTACTGGAGTATAGGAATGTCATTGATTTGGGAGTATAAGTACCCTCACTGAACTCTATTTGTTCTAAATAATTTATTTGTATTTTCTCTTGTATTTTTAATGTAGCTAATCATATAACCTAGGGCAAATGTACTTGCTAAAAGTGCTGAAAGACTGTTCTTGTTTTGTTCCTAACTCTAAAGAAAATGTGACAAGCATTTTGCCTTAAGAATATTTACTGTAAATTTCTGGTAGATATTCTTTATCAGATTCAAGAATTTCCTTTCTGCTCATAGTTTACTAAGAATATTTCTGACTAAGTTATATTTGTTTTTGCCTTGGCTGGCTATTGAGTTGTACCAAACACTTTTTCTCCATTTATTAGAATATTTTTTCCTCAACTAATAAGATGGTGAATTAAAAAATAGAATATCAAACCTTGACATTCTTGAGGTAATTCCAAATTGCTCATGAATCTTTAAATATAATATACCTATATTTGAGATAAATAAGAAAGATAAGTTTTAACAGACTGAAGTGAAAAGAGGAAATATCAGAAATAAATTACCTTTTTCTGATTGATTGAATGTGTTCTCCCTAAGATTCACAGGTTGAAATCCTTTTGCCTTTAGTAAAATTGTCAATTAAAAATACAAATTTAGGTCAGACACAGTGGCTCACGCCTGTAATCCCAGCACTTCGGGAGGTCGAGGTGGACGGATCATGAGGTCAAGAGATCGAGAACATCCTGGCCATCATGGTGAAACCCTACCTCTACTGAAAATACAAAAATTAGCTGGGCATGGTGGTGCACGCCTGTAGTCCCAGCTACTCAGGAAGCTGAGGCAGGAGAATTGCTTGAACCCGGGAGGCGGAGGTAGCAGTGAGCCAATCGTACCACTGCACTCCAGCCTGGAGATAGAGCAAGACTCTGTCTCAACAAAAAATAAAAATAAAAATTAAAATAAAAAATAAATTGAAAAGAATATTTGCTGTATGTAGCTAGCCAGTTCTCCCAGTACCATTTATTAAATAGGGAATCTTTTCCCCATTGATTGTTTTTGTCAGGTTTGTCAAAGATCAGGTGGCTGTAGATGTGTGGTCTTAGAATTTCTGAGTTCTCTATTCTGTTCCATTGGTCTACGTGTCTGTTCTTGTACTAGCACCATGTTGTTTTGGTTACTGTCATCTTGTAATATAGTTTGAAGTCAGGTAGTGTGTTGTCTCCAGCTTTGTGGTTTTTTGTTGTTGTTGTTGTTTTTTCCTTAAGATTGTCTTGGCTATACAGGCTCTTTTTTGGATAGTTTTTCCTAATTCTGTGAAGAAAGTCAATGGTAGTTTAATAGGAATAGCATTGAATCTATAAATTACTTTGGGAAGTATGGCCATTTTCATGATATTGATTCTTCCTATCCATGAGCATGGAATGTTTTTCTATTTGCTTGTTTCCCCTCTAATTTCCATGAGCAGTGGTTTGTAGATCTCCTTATAGAGGTCCCTCAGTTCCCTTGTTAGCTGTATTCCTGGGTGTTTTATTCTCTTTGTAGCAATTGTGAATGACAGTTCATTCATGATTTGGTTCGCTGCATGCCTGTTGTTGGTGTATAGAAATGCTAGTGATTTTTACACATTGATTTTGTATCCTGAGACTTTGCTGAAGTTGCTTATCAGCTTAAGAAACTTTTGGGCTGAGACAATGGGATTTTCTAGAAATAGGATCATGTCATCTGTAAACAAAGCTAATTTGACTTCCTCTCTTCCTATTTGGACATGCTTTATTTCTTTCTCTTGCCTGATTGCCCTGGCCAGAATTTCCAATACTATGCTGAATAAAAATGGTGAAAGAGGGCATCCTTGTCTTGTGCCGGTTTTCACAGGGAATGCTTCCAGATTTTGCCCATTCAGTATGATATTGGCTGTGGATCCCATCCTTATACCTTACACAAAAATTAACTCAAGATGGGTTAAGAACTTAAATGTAAAACCTCAAACCATAGAAACCCTGGAAGAAAATCTAGACAATACCACTCAGGACATACGCACAGGCAAAGACTTAATGAGGAAAACCCAAAAGCAATTGCATCAAAATAAAAAAATTAACAAAAGAGATCTAATTAAACTAAAGAGCTTCTGCACAGCAAAAGAAACTATCATCAGAATGAACAAATAACATCCAGAATGGGAAAAAAATTTTGCAATCTATCCATCTGACAAAAGTCTAATATCCAGAATCCACAAGTAACTTAAACAAATATACAAGAAAAAAAACCACCCCATTAAAAAATGAGCAAAGAACATGAACAGGCACTTTTCAAAAGAAGACATTTATGCAGCCAACGAACATGAAAAAAAAGCTCAACATCACTGATCATTAGAGAAATGCAAATCAAAACCACAATTAGGTACCATCTCATGCCAGAAAAATAGCAATTAGTAAGAAGTCAATAAACAACATATGTTGGCTAGGCTGTGGAGAAATAGGAATGCTTTTACTCTGTTGGGTGGAATGTAAATTAGTTCAACCATTGTGGAAGACAATGTGATGATTCCTCAAAGATCTAGAGGCAGAAATACTATTTTACCCAGCAATCCCATTATTGGGTATATGCCCAAAGGAATATAAATCATTCTGTTATAAAGATACATGCATGCTTATGTTTGTTGCAGCACTATTCACAAGAGCAAAGACATGGAATCAACCCAAATGCCCATTAGTGATAAACTGGACAAAGAAAATGTGGTACATATACACCATAGAATACTATGTAGCTATAAAGGAATGAGATAATGTCCTTTGCAGGGACATGGATGGAACTGGAAGCCGTTACCCTCTGCAAAATAACACAGGAACAGAAATCCAAATACCACATGTTCTCACTTATAAGTGGGAGCTGAATGATGGGAACACATGGACACATAACAGGGAATAATACACACTGGAGCCTGTTGAAGGGGATGAGGGGAGGGAGACCATCAAGAAGGATAGCTAATGGATCCTGGGCTTAATACCTAGGCACTGGGTTGATTTGTGCAGCAAACCATGGCACTCCTATGTAACAAACCTGTACCTCCTGAACATGTACCCCAGAACTTAAAAGTTGATGGAAAGAAAAATAAAGAAAAAAATAAATAAAATGCATCTAAAAATGATTCATTCTAGGATCTTAATGTTACCTTGATAGTAAAAGGTATGATTACTATAAAATTATTCATAATTTGAAATTACTGATAATTGCTCATGATTTGTTAATATTTTACTTAGAATTTTTGCATCCATTCCATGAGCATTTACAATTCAATGATTTATAATTTTCCTTTCATAAGTTATTCTTATCTGCTTTAGGTGTCTAGGTTACACTAGACTCAAAGTGAATTTCTATGTTTTCACCATTTCTCTATTTTCTGGAAGTTTATTTAAGGCAGGGATTCTAAATTCCTTGACAATGTAGTAAAATTTGACAATAAAACCACTCAGGAATAGTCTTTTTTAAAGGAAATTTTTTAACTACCAACTTTCTTTCTTTAATGGTGATGGGTCAATTTGAATTTTCTACACATTCTTGACCAATTTAGGTAATACACATGATTCCAGAAAATTGGTTTTTTTTAGTATGGTTTTTATAAATATTGACTTCATCTTCAGTTATGCTTTCTCCTTTCCAAAATTACTAAATTAACTTATTTGTTCTTCCTCTCTTTTACATTAATTAAATTTACCAAGGCTTTATCTATTAATATTTTCAAAGAACCAACTTTTGGTTGGACTAATCTTTTCTAGGATTATTTTGTTTTTTAGTTCATTAATTTATGCCCTTAACTTCATTATTCCATTCCATCTGCTTTCTTTGGGTTTAGTCTGTAACTTTTTACCAACTTAAGTTGAATGCCTGGCTCACAAATTTTCTTTCTCTATTATTTTCAAGTATGTGAGTTTAAAACTTAAAAAACAAAGTTACCTTACGTGTATCATTCAAGTAATGAAATTCAGTTTTGGTCATAGAGTTGTAAATATTTCATAATTTTCATTCTAATTTCTTCTTTTGATGTCTGATTTTAATTTTCCAACTAAATGGGCTTTTAAGTATGTTTTTTGTTATTGTTATGAATTCTGTTGCTTTTTGGTCCACAATAAATATTTTTTGCTATTTACTGAAAAACCAATTTTATTTATTTATTTATTTATTTATTTATTTATTTATTGAGACAGTCTTGCTCTGTCACCCAGGCTGGAGTACAGTGGCGTGATCTTGGCTCACTGCAATCTCTGCCGCCTGGGTTCAAGTGATTCTTCTGCATCAGCCTCCCAAGTAGCTGGGATTACAGGCACATGCCACCACATCCAGTCAATTTTTTTTTTTTTTTTTTTTTTTTTTTTTGTATTTTTAGTAGACACAGGGTTTCACCATCTTGGCCAGGTTTGTCTTGAACTCCTGACCTCATGATCCACCCACCTTGATCTCCCAAAGTGCTAGGATTACAGGTGTAAGCCACCACGCCCAGTCAAAACTGATTTTTATCTAGTTTATGGTCAGTTTTTGATACATGGTACAAATGTCTCACGTGTGCTTGAAAAGCATGTATATTCATTGTTCACTGGGTACAAAGTCCATTATATCAAGTTTGCTAATTGTTTTGGTAAATAGCTTTACTAACTCTTAGAATACATGATCTGTCAGTTTCTGAAAGAAGTGAAAACTCCCATTGTAACTGTTGATTTGTCAATTTATCCTGTCTTCAGTTCTGATTGTTTCTCTCATACAGTGCTCCTTCTTAGGTATAAATGGCCAAGGAATATTAGATCTACTAAATGAATTTTTTGTTCACCTTCTTCATCCCCAATCATGCTTTTGGCCTTGAAGTATATTAATAATAATATATTTCTTCCCTTTTGGTATTTGCCTGTTCTTCTTACATCTTCACCTCTGATCTTTCTTATTATCTTTTAAATGTGACTCTTGTAGCACCATATAATTGGTCTTTGTCTTTTAAAATCTTAATCAGTATCTCTAACTTTTATCTGGAAAGTTTAATCTTGTGTAATATTTGTGCTCACTTCTAACATTATTTCATGTTTACTCTTTATTTTTCTTTCATTTCTACCTATGTTGTGTTGACAGGTATAACATTCCTATTTGCTTATTTCTACCACCTCTGGATTTATTTCCTTTTTTATTTGTAGTTAACCAAAATTTACACACACATACTTGAACTAATGAAGTCTAAAATTATTCAATACTTCTATTCTCTTCTTAAACAACAGAAGAATCTAAGAATGAATTAATCTCTTTTTCCAGTTTCTGTAAGTTTTTAGTTTCACCCTGTTGTTAAATACTTCCCTATATTGGTATTCATTTTTATTACTTTATTTTTCACAATACATTTAAATTTAACAATATATTTGCCTACTTCCTTTCTCACCATAGTTTGCTGCATGCTAGTCTTTTTCTCTGCATTCAGTCTCCTGCTTGCTGAAATATATCCTTTAGTAGTTTTCAGTAGTGCTGAAAAAACTACTAAATGTAGTAAGCTCAGTCTTTAGCTGAAATGTATTCTGATAGGCAAAGACTTCTGGCATTGATAGTTATTTTCTCTCAGCACTGTTGTAGGAAGTCAGGAACCTTGAATGGAGGGACCAGCTGGAGCCAAGGCAGAAGAACATAAATTCATGGACATTTATCAGTTCCCAAAATTAATACTTTTATAATTTCTTACACCTGTCTTTATTGCAATCTCTGAACATAAATTGTGAAGATTTCATGGACATTTATCACTTCCCAAATAATACTCTTACAATTTCTTTAAAGTAATAATAATAATAATTTCTTATGCCTGTCTTTACTTTAATCTCTTAATCCTGTTATTTTCATAAGCTGAGAATGTACGTCACCTCAGGACCACTACTGTACAAATTGATTGTAGAACATGTGTGTTTGAACAATATGAAATCTGATTATAAAACACGTGTGTTTGAACCATATGAAATCAGTGCACCCTGAAAAAGAACAGAATAGCGGCGATTTTCAGGGAACAAGGGAAGATAACCATGAGGTCTGACTGCCTGTGGGGTCAGGTAGAATACAGCCACATTTTTCTTCTTGCAGGAAGCCTATAAATGGATGTGCAAGTAGGAGAAATATTGCTGAATTCTTTTCCCAGCAAGGAATAATCCTGGGGAAGGAATACATTCCTGGGGGGAGGTCTATGAATGGCCCCTCTGGGAGTGTCTGTCTTATGCAGCTGAGATAAGGACTGAAATACGCCCTGGTCTCCTGCAGTACCCTCAGGCTTACTAGGATTGGGAAATTCCAGGCTGGTAAATTCTAGTCAGACTGGTTCTCTGCTCTTAACAGGAAAACCTGTTTCCTCATCAGTAATTCTAATTTTGCCTTGCTTTGTGATCTTATCGCCTTTTGAAGCATGTGATCCTTGTGACCTACTCCCTGTTTGCACACCCCCTCCCCTTTTAAAATCTCTAATAAAAACTTGCTGGTTTTGCAGCTTGGGGTCATCATCACGGTCCTATCAATATGTGATGTCACCCCCGGAGGCCCAGCTGTAACATTTCTCTCTTTGTACTCTTTCTCTTTATTTCTCAGACTGGCTGACACTTAGGGAAAACAAAAAAGAAACTACGTTGAAATATTGGGGGCTGGTTCCCCCAATACAACAGTTTCAGGATACTATCCAATCCTGGAATCTACTACTCCTGATGTAAAGTTGTCAGCTTGATATTTTTTCTCTTGTATCTTTTTCCATTATAAGTTTTTCTCTTTGTCTTTAATGCTGTGCAGTATCATCACAATGTATGTAGGTGCTGATTTATCTTTATTTGTCCTACTTGGGAACTGATATACTTCTTCAATATGTAGACACATGTCTTTCTGCTTTCTGTTCTGGAACACTCCTAACCATTGCCTCTTTGAACAATTAATCTCTCTCAGTCTCTTTTTCTCTTCTTAAATTCCTATTAGACATATGTTGGACTTTCTTATCTTACTTTACATGTCTATTAACAACCCTTTCAGGTTTTCTATCTCTTCACTTTGCTATGCTGCATCCCAGGCTATTTCCCCTCCACTTTATTCTCTCTTCAATAGTCTAATTTGCTAATTAAGTGTTTATTGAATTGTGTTCGATGGTTTGTCCATTTGTTTTCTTTCATTGACTATATTCCTCAATTCAAAAAGTTCTGTTTGTTTGATTTTTCTTTCAGATCAGTTCCTTTTCTCCTCTATCCTAGTCATCCAGTTTTTAATTCCTCCTAAGTTTTAATAATCTTAAACATACTTATTTGATAGTCTCAAATTGTTCTATTATTTTGAGTTCTTGAAGTTCTATTTCTTCAAAATGTCGTATCTGCCAAATCTCTCGTATGGTTTTTTTTTTTTTTTTTCCTAAATATGGTTTATTACTTTGTACAATGACCAAATATTCAGATGAGATATTTAGTCTCCTGATCTTGTAAAAGTGTTTGCCACAGATTGGTTTTCAGGGTTGGTGTTTTCTACTAAGCCTCCAAGTAATTATATGATCCTGGATATGTTTTTTACGTTAACTTAGTAGTACTTTTTGGTTACTACCTTTACAGACAGCATCAACATGGGCCCTCACACCCGCACCTGAGCAATGTGGGGCATTTGATTCCTCATGGTGACAGTTTATTTCCCATCCCAAGTTCCAGGGAGATGGTAAGCTTTCTCATCATTTCTCTGGGCTTGTGGGCAAACACTTTTTAGTCTATGGGAACAGGGAGCACTTCCAGACTCTCTTATTCATGCAGGAATCTTAATTATAACCTCTCCACCTCACATATGCCTGCAGCCACATCCATTGTCCCCAAACAGATACTAAAATCCAGCAGGAGACCACTAAGCTCTATTCCTATTCGAAAGCCTCTTTGGTAGCCATGATATCATTATCATTCTCCTTATTCTGGAATTGCTTTTTAACTTCGTTTCTTCTTCTTTTTTAGTATTAGCTCTATTGAGATATAATTCACATATCACATAATTCACCTATTTAAAGTATACAATTCAATGGTTTCTAGTATATTCACGGAGTTGTGCAACCATCACTGCAAGCAATTTTAGAACATTTTTCTTACCTAAAAAAGATCCCCTGTACCCACTAGCAGTCACCCTCCATTTCTACCCCCAAGTCTATCTGGCTTCAGGCTACTACCAATCTGCTTTCTAGCTCCATGGATTTGCCCTATTTTGGACATTTCATGTAAATAGAGCCAAACAATATGTGGTCCTATGTATTTGGCTTCTTTCACTTAACATATTTTCAGGGTTCATCCACGTTGTAACATGTATCAGTACTTCATTTCTTTTTGTTGCTAAATAACATTTCACTGTATGGATAAAACACATTTTATTTATCTGTTGAGTAGTTGATAGTCCTTTGAGTTGTTTCCACTTTTTCTTATTCCACTTAGCAAAATATGAATAATATTGCTAAGAACATTCACGTAGAAGTTTTTGTGTAGACATGTTTTTGTTTCCCTTGGATAGATTCCTAGGAGCAGAACTGTAACCCTAGTCCTATTTCATTTCTGATACCTCTGATATTCTCTTTCTTTTGAGTATGGATAGAATTAACAATTACTTATTATATTTTATTCAGAATTTCCAGGTTGAGTAATGTATGGGAAGGACATCTAGCTCATTCTATTTTGTTCGTGTATATCACTAGATTTTCTATGGCCTTTCACACATTTAAAAAATATTTGTGGCTGGGAATGGTGGCTCACGCCTGTAACCCCAGCACTTTGGGAGGCCAAGGAAGGAGGATCATGAGGTCAGGAGATCGAGACCATCTTGGCTAACATGATGAAACACCATCTCTACTAAAAATGCAAAAAAAAAAAAAAATTAGCTGGGCGTGGTGGCAGGTGGTTGTAGTCTCAGCTACTTGGGAGGCTGAGGCAGGAGAATGGCGTGAACCCAGGAGGCAGAGCTTGTAGTGAGCCGAGATCGCACCACTGCACTCCAGGCTGGGCGACAGAGCAAGACTCTGTCTCAAAAAAAAAAAATTGTTTTACAAGAAATCCATGAAATTTCCCACTCCAAACAGCAGAGGAAATATAAAAAATCACACAAAAATTATTTCTTGTCAATACTGTCTTGAAAATCTATCTTAGGGCGATAATAAAAAAAGTGACAGAAATGCATACCTTAATTTTTCTAACCTTTATTAAAAATGTTCTCATGTTTGTAGACTGAATTAGTAATAAATTGTAACTGAATTGCTAATAAACACTGCTAGCTTTCAATATTCTCATATGCTTTACATTTCTCCAGACTTTGATATTTTTAATTTCTTAGTTCAACTCTTATTGATTTATTTTTTCAATTTATTTTTATTTGTTTTGTTTTAAATAAAGGAAATTAAAAGTTGATTCAACTACCAGGGCATATTTAATAGTCTGCAGAATGCTTTGAAAGTCCAAAATTTTTGTATTTAATAAGAGAGTCAATATTGTTATTTCCTATACTTATTCATTCTTCAAATAATAACTCTGAAGACAGTGAAGAGGAATTTCATTTTAGCTGGATACATACAAGAAGAACAAATTCAAGTTGCAACACAAGGAGCTTAATTTAACTACAAGAAAAACTGTCCACTAAACTGAGGGATTCCAGATGGCAATAAATATTTTGCTAAACTGAAAATAGATTCTCCTTTAATTCTTTTTATCAAGAAATGAATGGACAACAAGCATAGTCACCATAAAAATAATTACTAGATCATATGAAAAGAGACTAAATCTTTGGGCTTACTGGAAATTGTTCTTAATCTTTTCTTACTATCCTTTTAAAATAGCTTCATGTAAATGTAATTCTGTAAGAAAATGCTATAAGCCAATGTTTTATAATCACTAACCAACTGGTATGAAAACAATTAGTACAGACTGAAAAAATGTTAGTTTTGTTGAATTTAGATACTGAGCAGAACTGTCAAAAATGAAAAGTTCCAATGTAAATTTTAGAGGCAGTAAGTGTAATAATGCTAAAGAGCCCTAGCTCAGAAGACATATGAACCAGCATTCAGATCCCAAACCCACTATTTATAATTATGTGACTTGAGTGACTTACACAATTTTCTCATTTATAAAATACCTCTGAAAATTATTGAATGTCTAAATAAGATAATATATTAATGGAATGAACGTAGACCAAGATGGCTGAATAGAACCCTCCAGCAATTGTCATCCCTTTCACACAAACACCAAATTAACAACTATCTACATAAGAAAGCACCTTCCTAAGACCCAAAAACCAGGTGAGCAATCACAGTACCTGGTTTTAACATCATATGAAGGAAGGAGGTACTGAAGAGGCTAGGAAAGACAGTCTTGAATTGCCTGTACCACCTCTTCCCCATCCCCTAGTGGTGCTACATAGCTTGGAGAAAGAATCTGTGTGCTTGGGGGAGAAAGAGCACATTGATTGTGGTATTTTGCATTGGAATTCAGTGCTACCCTGTCACTGTGGAAAGCAACAGTGCCACATTCAGCTGATGCCCATGGAGGGAACATTTTGACTAGCCCTAGCTGGAGGGGAAGAATCATTCATCCCAGTGGTCTGAACCTGAATTCTAACTAGCCCCACCACCACAGGGTAAAGTGCTCTGGTGTTCTAAATAAACTCGAAAGGCTGTCTAGGCCACAGGAATACAATTCCTGGGCAAGTCCTGGTGCTATGCTCAGAATCAGTACACTTGGGGTGCATGTGACCCAGTCAGACACTAGCGCGGACAGCCAAGGCAGTGCTTGCACAGTCCCTTCCTCAACTCCAGGCAGCACAGCTTGCAGCTTTGGCAGAGATTCCTTCCACTGGAGGAAAGGAGAGGGGAGAGTAAAGAGGACTTTGTCTTATAATTTGGGTACCAGCTCAGCCAAAGTAAAATAAAGCACTAAGCAGATTGCTAAAGTCCTCAATTCCGGGGCTTAGCTCCTGGATGACATTTTGACACCCACCCTGGGCCAGAAGGGAACCCATTGCCCTGAAGCGAGATTCCTAGACCTAGCAGGATGAATCACAACCTGACTAAAGAACATTTGGGCCTTGAATAAACATAAGTGGTAGCCAGACGATAGTCACCACAAGCCTTGGACAAGACCCAGCACTGTGCTGGTTTCAGGTCTGACCCAATGCAGTCCCAGTGGTGGTGGTCATCCCTCTCCCAACTCCAGACAAATGAGCATGGTGAGAGAGATTCCATTTGTTTGAGGGAAAGTAAGTGAAGAGAGCAAGAGTCTCTCTCAAGGAGTCCAAGGAATTCTCCTGGATCTTACCCAAGACCACCAATGTGGTATCTCTATGAGTCTGCAAGAACCACAGCATTACAGGGCATGGAGTGTTCCCTAACGCAGGTATGGCTGCAGTAACCAGAATTAGATCACACACTCAATTCTCTTTGAATACTTGGAAAGGTTTCCCAAAAAGGACATGTACAAACCAGTCCAGGCAAGGAAGACTACAATAAATACTTAATTCTTCAATGCCCAGACACCAATGAACATTCACAGGCATCAAGACCATCCAGGAAAACATGACCTTACCAAACAATCAAATAAGGCATCAGTGACCAATCTCAGAGAGACAGAGATATATGACTGTATTAGTCCATTTTCACACTGTTGATAAAGACATACCTGAGACCAGGCAATTTACAAAAGAAAGAGGTATAATGGACTCACAGTTCCATGTGGCTGGGGAGGCCTCACAATCATGGCAGAAGGTGAAAGCACGTCTCACATGGTGGCAGGCAAAAGAAGAGAACTTGTGCAGGGAAACTCCCCTTTATAAAACCACTAGTTCTGTGAGACTTATTCACTATTAAAAGAATTGCATGGGAAAGATCCACCCCCATAATTAATTATCTCTCACCAGGTCTCTCCCATAATATGTGGGAATTAGGGGAGCTACAATTCAAGATGAGATTTGGGTGGGGACACAGCCAAACCATATCAGTGACCTTAAAGAAAGAGAATTGAAAACAGCTGTTTTGAGGAAGCTCAATGAAATTCAAGATAACACAGAGAAGGAATTCAGAATTCTATCAGATAAATGCAACAAAGAAATTGAAATAATTCTTAAAAATCAAGTCAAAATACTGGAGCTGAAAATTTTAATTGAAATACTGAAGAATACATCAGAGTCTGTCAACAGCAAAACTGATCACGCAAAAGAAAGAACTAGTGAGCTTGAAGACAGGCTATTTGAAAACACAGAGTCAGAGGAGACAAAAGAATAAAAGAATCAAAAAGAATAAAACATGCCTACA
Organism: Macaca mulatta; assembly: GCF_049350105.2. Lineage (NCBI taxonomy): Eukaryota > Metazoa > Chordata > Mammalia > Primates > Cercopithecidae > Macaca > Macaca mulatta. Next base: position 21,163,130 of record NC_133422.1, read on the forward strand.
AGATCTAGAAAATGGCCTAAAAAGGGCAAATCTAACAGTAAATGGCCTTAAAGAGGAGGTAGAGAGAGATCAGGGTAGAAGATTTATTCGAAGGCATAATAACAGAGAACTTCCCAAACCTAGAGAAAGATATCAATATTCCAGTACAACAAAGTTACAGAACACCAGGCAAATTTAACTAAAAAAAGACAACCTCAAGACATCTGAGGTACCTAAAAGCAGAAAGAGAAAAGAAACAACATATAATGGAGCTTATTAGGTCTGGCAGCTGACTTCTGAGTGGAAACTTCACAGGCCAGTAGAGAGTAGCATGATACATTTAAAGTGCTAAAGGAAAAAGCTTTTATCCTAAAATAGAATAACCAGGAAAAATATCCTTGAAACATGAAGGAGAAATATAGACTTTTCCAGACAAACAAAAGTGGAGGGATTTAATAAATGTCACACTTGTCCTACAAAGGAACAAAAAGGAATTTAAAAATTAATTTAAAAAATAAAAAAAATTAATGAGCAATAAGAAATATCTGAAGCCTCAAAATTCATTGTAATAATAAGTACACAGAATAAGACAGAATATCATAATTTTTTTGTGGTATGTAAACTACTTATAACAAGTATAAAGACTAAAAGATGACTGAACAAAAATAAAAATTACAACAACTTTTCAAGACAGATAATACAATAAGATATAAACAGTAACAACAAAAAGTGAAAAAGTGGGTAGACAAAGAGTGTAGAGTTTTTATTAGTTTTCTCTTTGTTTGCTTATGCAATAAGTATTAAGTTGTCATCAGTTTAAAATAATGAGTTACAAGGCATTATATGCAAGCCTCATGGTAACCTCAAACCAAAAAATTCAAATATACAGCAAATGAAAAGCAAGAAATAAAAACACACCACCTGAGAAAATCACCTTCACTAAAGGAAGACAGACAGTAAGGCAAGAAGGAAGACCATAAAACAACCCAAAAACAAACAAGAAAATGGCAAGAGTTATTCCTTACTCAACAGTAACATGGAATGTAAATAGTCTAAACTTTCCAATCAAAAGACAGAGTAGCAAAATGGATTTTAAAGAATGAGACTCAATGATCTGTTTTCTACAAGAAACACACTTCACATATGAAGATACACAGACTGAAAATAAAGGGACAGAAAAAAATATTCCATGCCAAATGAAACAAACAAACAAAAGAAAAATCAGGAGTCACTATACTTATATCACACAAAATAGATTTCAAGACAAAAACTGTAAGAAGAGACAAAGATTGCTATACAATGATAAAGGGGTCAATTCAGCAACAGCATATAATGATTTTAAATATATATGCACCCAAAACTAGAGCACCCAAATATATAAAGCAAATATTTTTAGAGCAAAAGAGAGACACAGACCCCAATACAATAATAGCTGGAGACTTCAACATTGGACAGATCACTCAGACAGAAAATCAACAAAGAAATGCTGGACTTGGTCGGGCGCAGTGGCTCACACCTGTAAACCCAGCACTTTGGGAGGCCGAGATGGGTGGATCACCTGAGGTTGGGAGTTCGAGACCAGTCTGACCAACATGGAGAAACCCCATCTCTACTAAAAATACAAAAATGAGCCAGGCATGGTGGCGCATGCCTGTAATCCCAGCTACTCGGGAGGCGGAGGCAGGAGAATCATTTGAACCTGGAAGGCGGAGGTTATGGTGAGCCAAGATTGCACCATTGCATTCTAACCTGGTCAATAAGAGCGAAACTTCATCTCAAAAAGAAAGAAGAAGAAGGAAGAAGAAGGAAGAAGAAGGAAGAAGAAGGAAGAAGAAGGAAGAAGAAGGAAGAAGAAGGAAGAAGAAGGAAGAAGAAGGAAGAAGAAGAAGGAAGAAGAAGGAAGAAGAAGGATGTAGAAGGATGTAGAAGGATGAAGAAGGAAGAAGGAAGAAAGAAGAAGAAGAAGAAGAAGAAGAAGAAGAAGAAGAAGAAGAAGAAGAAGAAGAAGAAGAAGAAGAAGAAGAAGAAGAAAGAAAAGAAAAGAAAAGAAAAGAGGAAAAAAGAAATGTTGGACTTAATCTGCGCTACAGACCAAATGGACCTCACAGATATTTACAGAACATGTGATCCAACGGCTGCAGAATACACATTCTTCTCCTCAGCACATGGATCATTCACAAGGAGAGACCATATATTAGGCCACAAAAAATGTCTTTAAAAATTCAAAAAAAAAAAAAAACAGAAAGAAAGAAATGATGTCAAGTATCTTCTCTGACCACAATGGAATAAAACTAGAAATCAATAACTAGAGGAATTTTGGAAACTACACAAATACATGGAAATTAAACAATAGGCTCTTGAATGACCAGTAAGTCAATGAAGAAATTAAGAAGAAAAATGAAAAATTTCTTGAATCAAATGAAAATGGAAACACACCAAAACCTATAGGATACAGCGAAAGCAGTATAAAAGAAAAGTCTATAGCAATAAGAGCCTACATCAAAAAAGTAGAAAAACTTCAAACAACCTAACAATGTATTTTGGAGAACTAGAAATGCAGGAGCAAACCAAACCCAAAATTAGTACAAGAAAAGAGATAATAAATATCAGAGCAGAAACAAATGAAATTTAAATTAAAACATGCAAAGGATAGGCTGGGCACGGTGGCTCACACATATAATCCCAGCACTTCGGGAGGCCGAGGCCAGCAGATCACAAGGTCAGGAGATTGAGATCATCCTGGCCAATATGGTGAAACTCCATCTCTACTAAAAATAAAAAAAATTAGCCAGGCATGGTGGTGTGTGCCTGTAGTCCCAGCTACTCGGGAGGCTGAGGCTGAAGAATAGCTTGAACCTGGGAGGCAGAGGTTGCAGTGAGCCAAGATCATACCACTGCACTCCAGCCTGGGCAACACAGCAAGACTCTGTCTCAGAAAAAAAAAAAAAAAAACTACAAAAATTAGCTGAGTATGGTGGCACGTGCCTGTAATCCCAGCTACTCGGGAGGCAGAGGCAGGAGAATTGCTTGAACCCAGGAGGCAGAGACTGCAGTAAGCAGAGATCACACACTGCACTCCAGTCTGGCGACAGAGTGAGACTCCATCTCAAAAAAAAAAAATGCAAAAGATTAATGAAATGAAAAGTTAGTTTTTTGCAAAAATAAAATTGACAAACCTTTACCCCAACTAAGAAAAAAGGAAGATTCAAATAAATAAAATCAGAGATGAAAAGGGAGACATTAGAACTGTTACCACAGAAATACAAAGGATCATTAGATGCTACCATGAGGAACTATATGCCAATACACTGGAACACCAAGAAGAAATGGAGAAATTCTTAAACACACACAACCTCCCAAGATTGAACTATGAAGAAATACAAAATGTGAACAAACCAATAACAAGTAACGAGATTGACACCATAATAAAAAGTCTTCAGCAAAGAAAAGTCTGGGCCCTGATAGCTTGCCTGCTGAATTTGACCAAAAATTTAGAGAAGAACTAATACCAATCCTACTGAAATCATTCTGAAAAATAAAGGAGGAGGGAATATTTCCAAACTGGTTCTACAAGGCCACTATTACCACGATACCAAAACCAGAGAAAGACACATCAAAATAAGAAAACTACAGGCCAATATCTTTGACAAATGTTGATGAAAAAGTCCTTAACAAAATAGTAGCAAGCCAAACTCAACAACATATTACAAAGATCATTCATCATGACCAAGCAGGATTTGTGCCAGGGATGCAAGCATGGATAAACATATGCATATCAGTCAATGTGATACATCATATCAATAAAATGAAAAGCAAAAAACAAATGATTGTTTCAATTGATGCTGAAAAAGAATTTTGTAAAATTCAACATCCCTTCATGATGAAAACCCTCAAAATGATGAGGATAGCTGGGCACCACTGTAGTCCCAGTTACTCAGGAGACTGAGGCAAGAGAATAGCTTGAGCCCAGGCGTTCTGGGTTGTAATGCACTATACTGACTGGGTATCCACACTAAGTTCAGCATCAATATGGTAATCTCCCAGGAGCGGGGAACCACCAGGTTGCCTAAGGAGGAGTGAACTGGCCCAGGTTGGAAAAAGAGCCAGTCAAAACTCCCATGTTGATCAGCAGGGAGATTGCACCTGTGAATAGCCACTGCACTATGATCTGTTGTCTACAACAAGCACACTTCACATATGATGATACATAGGCTGAAAATAAAGGGACAGAAAAAAATACTCCATGTCAAAAGAAACAAACAAACAAAAAACAGGAGTTACTATACTTATACCAGACAAAATAGACTTCAAGACAAAAACTATACAGCCTGGCAACAACGTGAGATTACATATTTAAAATAACTAATAAAATAAAAATAAACAAACTTTTCAAAAAAAACACTGAGTATAGAAGGAACATACCTCAACACAATAATCAACACAATAAAAGCCATATATGACAGACTTACAGCTAGTATCATACTTGTGTTAGTCCGTTTTTCTACTACTATAAAGAAATATCTGAGACTGAGTAATTTATAAAGAAAATAATTTTAATTGGCTCATGGTGCTTTACAGGACACATGACGCTGGCATTTTCTTGCCTTACGGGGAGGCTTCAGGAAACTTAAAATCATGGCAGAAGGCAACAGGGGAGCAAGCACTTCACATTGTCAGAGCAGGAGAAAGAGAGGCAGGGAGGTGCCACAAACTTTTAAACAACCAGCTCTCATGAGAACTCACTCACTGTCATGAGACCATCACCACGGGGGAAATCCACCCCCACGATCCAGTCATCTCCCACCAGGTCCCACCTCCAACACTGGGGATTAGAATTAGACACGAGATTTGGGCAGGGACACAGATCCAACCCATATCAATACTGAATGGGAAAACGGAAAGCCTTTCCTCTAAGATCTGAAGCAAGGCAAGGATACACACTTTCACCTCTGTTATTCAACACAATAGTGGAAAGCCTCCCTAGAGCAGTTGGATAAGAGAGAGAAATGAACAGTAGTCAAACTGGAAAGGAAGAAATTACATTATCCTTGTTTGCAGATGATATGAGCTTACACTTGAAAAGAAAACCTAAAGACTCCAACGGAAACCTATTAGAACTGATCAACAAATTCAGTAAAGTTCCAGGACACAAAATCAACATACAAAAATCAGTAGCATTTCTGTATGTCAACAGTGAACAATCTGAAAAAGAAATTTTAAAAAGTAATCCAATTTATAACAGTTACAAATAAAATAATATATATAGGAATAATCTTAACCAAAGAAGGGAAAGATCTCTACAATGAAAACTATAAAACACTGATGCAGGAAATTGAAGAGGACACCAGAAAATGGAAAGATATTCCATGTTTATGGATTGGAACAATCAACGCTGTTAAAATGTCCATACTACTGCAAACAATCTACAGATTAAATGTAATCCCTGTCAAAATATCAATGACATTCTTTACAGAAATAGAAAAATAATCCTAAAATTTATATGAAACCACAAAGACCCAGAATAGCCAAAGCCATCCTGAGCAAAAAGAACAAAACTGAAGCAATCACATTACCTGACTTCAAATTATACTACAGAGCTATGTAACCAAAACAGCATGTTACTAGCATAACAGATACATAGACCAATGGAACTGAATAGAGAACCCAGAAACAAATTCATACATCTACAGTGAACTCATTTTTGACAAAGGTGTCAAGACCATACATTGGGGAAAGGACAATCTCTTCAATAAATGGTGCTGGGAAAACTGGATATCCATATGCAGGAGAATGAAAGTAGGCCCCTATCTCTTGCCATATACAAAAATCAAATCAAAATGGATTAAGAATTAAATCTAAGACCTCAAACTATGAAACTACTAAAAAAAAAAAGCATTGGAAAAACTCTCCAAGATGTTGGTCAGGACAAATATTTCTTAAGTAATTCCCCAGAAGCACAGGCAACCAAAGCAAAAATGGGACAAATAGGATCACATAGAGTTAAAAAGCTTCTTCTGCAGCAAAGGAAATTGTCAATGAAGTGAAGAGACAACTCACAGAATGGGAAAACATATTTGCAAATCATCCATCTGACAAGGAATTGATAAAATATATTAATTCAAACAACTCAGTAGGAAAAAGTCTAATAATCTGATTACAAAATGCATGAAAGAGCTGAATAGAAATTTCTCAAAAGAAGAGATACAAATGGCACACAGGTATACGAAAAGGTATTCAACATCACTGATGATTAGTGATGTTATAGTATCAGCTATAACAAGGTATCAGCTCACCCCAGTTAAAATGGCTTTTATCCAAAAGATAGACAATAACAAATACCAACAAGTAAGTGGAGAAAAGGGAACCCTTGTACACTGTGGGTGGAAATGTAAATTGGTATAACCACTATAGAGAACTGCATGGAGTTCCTCAAAAACAAACAAACAAACAAACAAAAAAAGCAATAACTAAAACAACCATATGACACACCAATCCTAGGTATATGCTAGGTATATGCCCAGAAGAAAGAAAATCCATATATTGAAGAGAGGTCTGCACTACCATGTTTATTGCAGCACTATTCACAATAGCTAAGATTTGGAGGCAACCTAAGTGTTCATCAACAGACAAATGGATAAAGATAATGTTGTACACACACAAGAGAGTACTGAACAGCCCTAAAAAAGAATGAATGAAGTTCTGTCATTTGCAACAACATGAATGGAACTACAGCACATTATTTAAAGTGAAATAAGCCATGCATAGAAAGACAAACTTCACATGTTTTCACTCATTTTTAAAAGCTAAAAATTAAAACAATAAAATTCATAAAGAGAGAGTAGAAGGATGGTTACCAGAGGCTGGGAAGGGTAGTGGGAAGTGGGGAAGGGAATGATTAATGGGTACAAAAACATAGTTAGATAGAATGAAGATCCAGTACTTGATAGCACAACAAGGTGACTATAGTCAATAATAATTTATTGTTCATTTTTAAGTAACTAAAAGTATAATTGGAATGTTCATAATGCAAAGAAATGATAAATGCTTGGGATGATGGACATGGCATTCACCTTGTTGTGATTATTACATATTGTATGCCTGTATCAAAGTATCTCATGTACCCCACAAATATACACACTGACTGTGTACCCATACAAATTAAGGATAAAAATTAATTTTATTATATTTTATTTTTTTAGTAAATAAAAGAGGTTTTATTTTGGCTCATGGTTCTGCAGGCTGTACAGGAAGCATAGTACCAGCATCTGCTTCTGGTGATGCTGGCACCAAAAATTAATTTTAAAAGATAATATGTTGTACTAAATAAGTTCTAACGAGGGAAGGCAAGGATGAAATAGCTCTATATTCAGACCAATATATTTTGAAGGATTGGGAATATACACCATCAGTTAAACTTATGTTATAGTTTTAGTGAAGATCCAGAAACTTAACATGCAGTGAGAAAGAAGAATATATTTACCTGGAAAGGCAGGCTTTAGTAACAGCACTGTGAAGATTTTCATTAGGATACTGTGACAGCCGACGAGAAATTCGCAACAGTTGTCTGGTAGAAAGTGAGGCCGCTAATGATTGTGCCTATCAAAAGACAAATGTATTGTGTTAAGAGTCTTGTTTCAACTTGCTAAAGTCCCTTTAGATGGCTGTTACAGCAGAATTCATTATTCCTGAAGGGGTAAGGCCAAAGTTAAAGTATGTGCTGTTAATTAATTATAAATAAAAATAAACAGAAACCAATTTACACTTAAAACATCCTTGAAGATAGTTTTTAAAAAATCTAAAGTATTTATCAATTAAATTTAATTAATGTATTTTAACTGTGCTAAGTTGGAGGCGGGAGGGGCAACGGGGGAAGAATGTTACGTAACAAAGGTCACACTGGACTTAAGCTGGACGATGGACTGCTCACTTTTTCTGCTTACACAAAGCCAAGGTGTTAAGATACCATGAAAATGCTTAAAGCTTTAAGCAAATCTGTGGTTTCTAAAAATAGCAAAAAAGAGTTGTAAACAATTTAGGCTGTTGACCACAGAGGTGTCAACCAATTTGTCACTTGTGTTGCAGCTTGCTGTTTTGAATCCTTCCCCTATGCTGTCAGAATAATTTCACTTTGTTATCTTACATTTCCCAAAATTCCATGAATAGAGTTGCTAGTATAGAACTCAGGACATGGTAAATACTCAATAAATATTTGTTGAAATCCTTTTGGCAGGCAGCATAATATAATGGTAAAGTTTATAGGCTTTGGAATCAGATAAGTCGGTATCCTATTTATTAGCTGTGTGACCTTGGCAAATTACTTAACTTTTCCAAGCCTCAGTTCCCTCACCTTTAAAATGGCAATAGTAATGCCCTCACCTTTAAGATTGTTATGAAGGCTAAATTAGAAAATGATTCTAAAGTTCTTAGCATATGTCACACACATATGGGTGCTCAACAAATGGCAACAACTGTTATTTAAAAAGTCAGCCTCCTCAAAATGAAAACAAAAAACCCAGCAGAGAAAGGTGATGGGACCTACATATTAGCATATATTTAGTAAATAAGATTATTACTGGCCTAATTCCTAGCTTAGATCAGCAGTATTAGAAGACAGTGATTTTCACTGAAAACCAGAGGACAGAAGCACTTTTGAAGCAACTGGACCTTGGGGAGGGCAAGGCAGGTCAGTATGAAATGTCACAGAGGGCAGTAAAGTGGCCCTGAGCACTCAAGGGCCTGGAGAAGGGGACTCTATGAAATTCACAAAGGGTTCAGAATGGATGAAGGGAGAATGTCAAAGACACACTGCACATTTGCTTGTTTTAATGTTCCACCTAAGGTCATCTCTGTATGTCCCAAAGAAGAAAAAAATTAATTTATCCTTCCTTGTGTATTTCACATCTCCATGAGATATTGGTCTGCTGTTAGTATTCCATTTCAGCTACATTAGTATTATATTTTCTTTGGGAATTAGGTTGGAAGAATGACCACCACATATCCTTTCTTCTATTAAAAAACACATTCTAAGTTTCAAAGAACTCATTTACAAGGGAACATTAGGTCCATTCTTGTTTTCAATTAATTTGCATTCCAGACATGGAGATAATATTCAAATATAATAAATCATAAATTACAATTCAAAATAGTATATACTTCAATGCTAAAATAAGTGGAACAGTAGACAGTTGTTACAGGCAGTTAAAATATTCAAATAGGCACAAGAAATCCTCTGATCAAAGGCATGAAAGCAAAAGGAATGGAACCGCAAGTAGAACATGAGGAACCAGGCCAGCTTTACTAGAAGGTCCTGCTGGAAGGCTTGCTCTCAAACAACAAAGACCTATGAGACCTAAAGACCTCTGAGGGGTTTGGCTTTATTCTTAAAGGCACTAGGATTCTGCTATGTGTAAAGTCAAAACATGATTTTAGAATCAGGTTATTACTAGCCTACTTCCTAATTTAAATTAGCAGCAGTATAGAAAGTAGTTGAAGGACAGACAGAATTGAGACAGGAAACAGAAAGCTACTTCAATAAACAGCCTATAAAAGGAAAAAGTCCGACAGTAAGGTTATGGCAACAAGAATGGAGAGGTAGGATACAACAAACTTGGCAACTGACTTGCTATGAGAAAGAAAGATGTATTGAGGATAAAATTCAGGCAGTATGATTGATATGAAAAGTCAAATATAACTCAGAAATTCCCATTTTTAATACCTAGGACCATGAAAAATTCCTATATTAATCATAACAAATATTTGACAAATGACTCCAACCAGAGGATTTTATAAGAGTCCTGTTAAACCATAGGGTAATTTTTTAGGGTATAACACTCTAATCTCATTCTAAGCATGACACTGAATTCAGGCTTCACATTTCATTCCAGTGATCAATAAGGAATGTGCATATATTTGAACACCAATTCTCCAGTTCTTCTAGTTGAAAGCACCAAAATGGTTTGCAATAATAACCAGGGTTGAGAAAATGAGAGATAAGCTTCGTGTTGAGCCATTTAAGTGCTGAATAAAGGGTTTGGTAATCTCTGTTCTCACATTATTATCAATTAAAAATTGAGAGTATACTTTAAAAATACCTAATGTATTTAACATTTATAATATCAAATTTCTAACTGCAGTTTTATCTTGCCAAAAAAAAAGACAGGGTGAAGATATGAAGCACAATCCCCTAGTTACCATGGTTATACAGTTTAAGAGTACACCTCAAAGGGTTTGTTCATATTAGCATGATTAGAAATACTTCAGCTTAAAAACATAAAGGTTCTCATCAGAAATTATTAAACATTATTTTTCTATTCTTCATTTTTATAAAAGAATGAAAATATAGCATGTTCTAAAGGAGAGAAAACTCTAGGGACAATCTGTTAATAAAATTTTAATTAATCAATTTATTCATTAATTCACCAAAGATTTAAGTGTCTATTATGTGCCAGGCAGCAGGAAGGGAAATCGGAATAAAAGAACAAATAAGACAGTCTCAAGGAGTTCAAATAGCAACTGGGGAAATAAAAGTAAATTATAATACAATTGCAATAGGTCAACATCAGAAATGTATGTCAAGTGTCATGAAAGCAGATTGGAGATACTAGTTACTGCTGCCTAAGGGGGCTGAGAGAGACTTAACAGAAGAGAGAAATGAAGGGACAACTGGATGGAGGGAAAGCACATTATAGACATTATCTAAGGCAGAGACATTTGAGTATAGATGGGATTAGAAAATAGCAAGAAGCTAAGTGTGGGAAGAGTTGAGAATGCTTCGAGAGAGTTTGTAGAAACTGAGGCTTGATGAGCAGCTTAGGATTAGAGAGAACTCAGCAGGTATGTTTAGTAGGCTGTCTTCAGTCTACAGGCAAAGACAGTCAATCCCTTAATGGTTTTAAACAAGGGGAAGAACTTAGGAAATGGATTTGGGAAAGATCATTCCAGGGACAATATGGAAGATTCATCCATCCATTTATTTAACAGATACTTGTGGAATACATTACTAATCTCTAACTTTGTTCTCTGTAGTACTGCCAGCATCTGGAACGTTGCGCAGCAGGAACACTGTGCAAATCAGGAATAGCTACTGTGCAAAGTTCCAGATGCTGGGGAGACTACAGGGAACAAAGAAAAACCCCCTGCAATCCTGGAACTGAAATTCGAGTGAAGGAAGATAGACAACAAAAACTTAGTGAGTAAAACATACATTATGTAAAAGAGTAAGAAGCCCTATAAAGAACCTTAAAGCAGAAAGAGGGATAGAAATAAAATGGAATAGAAATTTGATTCTATAGTGCTTCAGGAAGGCCTCACAGAAAAGGGGACCACTTGAGCAAATCCCAAAAGGAAAGTGAATAAACATGCAGCTATCCAGGGAAGAATAATCTAGGCAGAGGAAACACCAAGTGGCAAAGGCCTTGGGGCAGGCACTAGTAAGTTCAAGGAACAACAAAGACACCAGTGTAGCTAAAAATAATGGGTAAAGGAGAAAGTATTTGGCATGAGGCCCCAGAGGGAGAATTAACAGGGGACCTGTGACAGCCAGAAAGTGACCACCCTTATCCCCCCAAAAATCCACATCCTAATCTCTGGAAACTGTCAATGTTACTTTCTATGGCAAAATTGACTTTGCAAATAAAATTAAGACAAGGATTTTGAGATGTCGAGACTATGTTGCACTATGTGTGTGGACCCTAAATGCAATCTTATATACCCTTGAAGGAAGGAGAAAAAGGGGGATTTGACACAAACACAGGGGAGAAGGTAATGTAAAGATGAAGGCAGGATTGATATGGTGAGTGCAATAGTCAAGGAATGCTGGCAGCCACCAAAACCCAGAAGAGGCAAGGAACAGATTCTCCCCTGGAGCCTCCGATGGAGTGCAGTCCTGCTGACACTTTGATTCCGGCTCAGTCATACTGATTTCAGACTTTTGTTGTCCAGACAAAGAGAAAATAAATTTCTATTATCTTAAGCCATCAATTTATGGTAACTTGTTACAACAACAAAAGGAAATTACTAGAGAGTCACATGATGAATGAATTATTGATAAAGAAGGCAGTCAAGAGGATATAATATTCCAGGAGAAAGATTATGAAATCCACTACTAGGACAGTTACTGACAATAGATAAGAAAACAGATGAGACATCAAGATGCTAAACTGGTGAGATCTGTTTTCAGATTAAGTGAAGACAGCAGGAAAGCAAGGAATCAACAATGATGTCAAGGTTTCTAATTTAGGTAATTTGGCAGCTAGATTATTAACAAAGCCAGGAAATTAAATCAAGAATAGGAATAGATTTAAAGTGGAAAGACAGTTTAGTTGTATAAGATATGGGAATTTACAATGATCTCAGTGTATCCAGAGGAAAAGTGAAAGAAATTAATGTTTAGTAAGCAGTTACTAAGAAGTAGATTCTTTACACACATTTTTATGTTTAATCATTGAGACCATTTCATGAGGTAGATGGTACTGTTTCCATTTTACAGATGAGAACACTGAGACTCACAGAGTTCAACAGTGACAGCTCTTTATGTTTCTAACATGCCATCTGGGAATGGAAATACAAGTCAATCAGAAATGAGAAGTTAGAAGCTGAAGATAAAGATGTAGGCATCAACTTGTGGTAGGTACTTGAAGCTATTAGCATAGATAACACTGCTCAGCGTAGGAGACAGAGGGGACAGAGAAGAAGCCCCCATGAACATGAAGTACTCTGCAGCTACAAGTTTCTTTCTACAACATCAGCGAGGAGCAGCTGGAAGAAATGTTAAAATCAAGGAAACTGGAGTAAACCACATGCATAAAACAAAGGCATAGCATAAGGGATTCTGAAAAATAAAATATCATCTTAAAAAATAGATTTTAAGTCCTGAATTCTAAGAAAAGAAAACCAGCAGCATGTCAACAATAGAAAATCCCATGGAAAAAGCCTAGACTTACCGTTGGATCTTGTGTTTCTCTGAGTTTGTGTGTAAATGATAATAATTTATCCAGAGTTTCCTGAGGTGCATTTGGGACCTATTTTTTGAGAGAGTTGAGGACAAACAGAAGAAATAAATTGGGATATGTGATCAATCAATCAGAAATTATGACTACTTAGCAAATACTATTAGAATTACATGTTTAGAAAAGTCATTCATTGTTGGTTACATATTTAACTTACAGATAAAGTTGCTTATTCAACCTCTTAGGAAACACTGAAACCCCTGCTTTCTCTTTAAGAATCAGGTAATTTAAACCAAGACACTCTTCTCCATATACAATTCTATCACCAAGATAAAACTGAAGGGAGCCTTTAACACAATTTAAAACTGGCCCATAAAGAACTTTTCATGTATCATCATTTCCTATTTTGTTAACTTCAGCATGGTATTTTAAGTACTAATTAGGTGTTTTCTTACTGAAACCAAGTTCCTTCATTTAGCAGCAATCTTACATACATATCTAAGTGACATAAGGTACATTTATTTAAAGAATGGATACTCAAGGTGTCCATTTTTCCAAAAACATGTAAAACACATACTTGAGGGCTATGATCAACATATCAATGAACTTGGAAGAGCAACTGCCCAAATAACACACATCAATTGCTTTTAACTATAACAAACTTCAATTAAGTACTTCACTAAGCTATAAGCAATTTTTGTTTAAGGAATAACAAATTTAAGGTTTTAATTTTAAAAGATCAAAAAAAGATATTAAAACAATGACTAGGACAGTGTGACAATTTTAGAAGAATACTGCTTAGGGTTTCATTGGTCATATAAGTAATTAGAATTTTTTTAAATGCTAAGTCCTAGTCCACATATACTTTCTTTCATTTATTATTTAAATCAATCCTATGATGTAATAAATAGTATTATCCCCATTTTTAGATGAGGAAACTAAGTAATTTCCTCAAGATCTGGAAGCTAATAAGTAGTGGGTTTCACATTGAGAGCCAAGTAGTTAAACTCTAAAACCTATGCCTTTATTTACAACCATGCTTACAAGACCTACAATTAATAAGATCATTCAGATGTTTCAAAGGGAATAAATGTATTTAAATAGAAAGTTAATAATTAGTGACCTAGAAAAGTGCTGTCCAATAGAACCTTCTATGATGATGAGCATTGTATTTATGCTGTTTAATATGGTAGCCAAAAGCTCCCATGTGGATACTGAGTACTTGAAAAGTGACTGAGAAACAGAATTTTTTTTTTTTTTTTTTTTGAGACAGGGTCTCATTCTGTCACTCAGGCTGGAGTGCAGTGGTGTGATCTCGGCTCACTGCAACCTCTACCTCCCAGGTTCAAGCAATTCTCCTGTGTCACCCTCCTGAGTAGCTGGGATTACAGGTGCACACCACCACGCCTGGCTAATTTTTTGTATTTTAGCAGAGACAAGGTTTCACCATGTTGGCCAGGCTGGTCTCAAACTCCTGACCTCACGTGATCCTCTGGCTTTGGCCTCCCAAAGTGCTGGGATTACAGGCGTGAGCCACCACACCTGGCCAAATTTTTAAAAAATTAATTCAACATGGTCAGGTGTGGTGGCTCATGCCTATAATCCCAGCACTTTGGGAGGCCGAGGTGGGCAGATCAATTGAGGCCAGAAATTCAAGACCAGCCAGGCCAACATGGTGAAACCCTATCTCCACTAAAAATAGAAAAATTAGCCAGGTGTGGTGGTGTGCACCTGTAGTCCCAGCTACTTGAGAGGCTGAGGCGGGAGCCTTGAACCCAGGAGGCAGAGGTTGCAGTGAGCCGAGATCATACCACTCCAGCCTAGGCAACAGAGCAAGACTTGGTCTCAAACAAATAGTAGTAGTAATAATAATAATAATAATAATAATAATAATTTAACGTGGCTAGCGCTACTGCATTGAAGAGTGCAGTTCTAAAACTCTAAAAGTGCTAACCACAATGCTTGATTAATGCACACATTGAAATAATGGATTACACACACTAGAAGTCATCAAAGTACCAATCAGGCAAGTACAGGATACACTACAGTCTTGAGAGACCAGGACTACTTACTATTTATGTGTCTGGCCTCCCTTTATAATAGGGACTTAAAATAGTCACCTTTGACTAAATAGAAAAATAAAAGGGATTCTAAACTGACCTCCACCTGAGGAAAGAGGCGAGACAGGCCACATCTGTGATTCTTAGAGTGTGGTTCCCAGACCAGCAGCATCAGTATCACCTGAGAACTTGTTAGAAATAAAAAGTTTAATATACCATCCCAGATCTACTAGCTCAAAAACTATGGAGATGGAGCCCAGAAACATGTGTTCTACCAAGTCCTCCAAATGATGCTGAAAAATGTGGAAGTTTAAGAACCACTGATCTTCGCCACTGTATAAGGAAATTTGGGAGTAAAAGGGAAGAAAACGCTAAAAATGTCTAACTCTACTTCGGCCTGTATCAGAGTGCCTTAAAAAGAGATCAGCTGTAGAAAACAGACTAAGATTGGCTTTCTTCTTACCTTTTCCGTAATCACTTGGATTTCTTCACTTTTCACAAGTGGCTTCATGTAATGGAAAAAGAACATGGTTAAGAATTCCGGTCCCAGCCACTGGTGTGTTGTGCTTCCGATAACAGGGGGTTCTGCCAAGGCAATGATTCTGAAGGAGGGATGGATTGGAAAAATGGATCTAAAATAGGAAAAAAATAAATAAAAAAACATAACATATCTTTCATGTAAGAAATTAGATCATGGTAACTAAAGTCCAGGCAATGTTAGGGCTATCATGCTGTTAATAATGTCAATATTACTATCCAAAGAGTTAGCTTTGAAAAAAACAAAGTCAGGACATTCTAAGAACCTAAGATCAAAACAAACAAAAATCACCTACTGCTAGTAAATGTTGTACAATAACCACTCATGAAACTCCAGCCCTGGCACAAACCACTGCTTTTGATATACTGTTATGCCTACCACATATTTTCTCCATAGTGTCTTGAAATAAAATCCCACTCAGTTCACATTCATTATATAGACCATCTTTATTCATTTAAAAGTCCTTCAGAATCTCCTGTCTCACAAGGAAACCACTCTATATCCATCAGAAAGACCAAGAAGCACAATTCAGGACAAGGAGACTTTACAGTACAGAAAATGTAAGAAACATAAAGGGTTAGATTGAATTTAAAATTTAGATTGGGAATAAGAACACTTAAGTCTTAAAAAGGCAGAGAAAATAAAACCTTTATAGAATGCACTCTTTTGTGATTTTTATAGGAAAGTTACGATTTTAAAGTGATCTCTTTTAAAACTCTCTGGTAGGGAAACTGAGGAAGCATGTAAATTTTCTAGGACACACAGAGGAGTAAGACAAGACTTCTTCTGGTTTGTGAAATGACTTGAGTTACTTTTGGAAAAACTAGAAACCCCGCATCAGAATCTTAATCATGTGGGTAATATTGTCCATTTTTATCAATTCTACTCAAAAACCCAGCAGAAATATGTTTTTGAGGGTAATATAGTTCTTGCTAAGAGAAACGAGAGATAAAATATAAACACTTGCCAAGAGCTTCAGAAAAACAAAAATATAGGTACATAACTGGCACTTCACCATTAACTATAACATTATATTAGAGCCCAAAAGTTAAGTGACTAAGCAACTAGAATACCAGGAGGTAAGACACAATCGGAAAGAATCAGATGAGTACTCTGAAGAGTTAAGACCAAGTACCAACAATACAACAGGCAGGTCTACCAAGTCCCTGACGGCGTGATTTGTAATTTTAGAGGCCACATCACCATTTGAAAACAAGGGAAAACCAATTTTTAGAAATTGGTCACATGAAAGACTTAGATATAATGAATTCACAAAAGTTACCAGATATCATTTCATTTCTCTAGGTAGAAAGAAAAAGGTTTATTTGCAGATGTTTTAGCAGGGTCTGGGGGAGTGATCTGTGCAAAAGTGTTGTTCTGGAAAAAGAGGGAAGGACAACAACATGGACAGTGCCTGAAAGTCCAGAGGATAGCACAATCACTCAAGATTGCTAGTAATTAGACAGCCACATGACAGAAACTGGACACAGAAAATCCTGTGAGGGAAAGCTAGAGGGGGAGGTTTTTCCATTTTCCACTTCTGCTAAGTGGTTTGCTGTAATCCAGAAAACTGCCATAAAGCCCAGCAACAGATGTTGGATGTATCCTTGATCCTCCTCTCTCCTAGTTAGGACCAAAAACAGGTAAGAGAGAAAGAGTGTGGTTTGGCCATCCAAAATTAAAGCTGCAGATGTAGTTTCTCACTTCAGATAGTGAAGGATACCAAATCAGGGAATAAACAAAGTCAAAATACAACAGGCAAGCCAAAAGGGGAAGTCTAATGTATATCTCTAAACCAGCAGATCAGGAAGCCAGGTACCACAGTGGAGCTGTAAAATTAGGACTAAAAGAGCAACTAAAATGACAGCATGCTAAATGGTTTACATTTAAAGGTGATGGTCATTTACTGGCACATATATTGTCAATAGCTTGCTTTTTAGTATTGATTCCAGCAGGGTACTTGAGTAAGCTGGCCAAACTTGAAGAAGGCAGTTTCCAAGAGAGCTGATACGTTAGGCAGAGAAGTGTGTATAATGATTATAAAAACAGTCACCAAACTACTGAATAACAGGATGAGAAGGGCCTTTTTGTTTGCTACGTTCTCCCTAAAGGCTTCCTTACGTACAAATAGGTTACACGGGAAGTCATTTCCTGATGATGCTAGCTAGGTTCCGCAAGCCTGAAAGTTAGAGAGCAGAGGATCTGCTGTATACTGAAGGTGATGTGATAAACTGGTGGGTAATACAAAGACTGAAGAAGTGATAGATAATGAAAAAATTATGAGATAAGTGCCATTAAAATTTAAAATTAAGGTTAGGTTTAATTTTACTAAAAATTTAGCAACAACAAAAAAATAAATGAAACTATAGATATGGCTTAATTTCAGACAAAAAGATATTATTTCCTAAAGATTACAGATTTAGAGAGCAAAAAGTAGTTTAAAACGATTTTTAAAATAAAAATATTGAGGTCAATAAGTTTGTCTGTGGGCATAAGTACGAGTTTTTGTAAAGTACTTTCTGATGCTTCTCAGCAGTAAAAAGGAACAAACTATCAATGTACAAACAACATGGATGATCTCAAAACACTTGAGCTATGTGAAAGAAGCCAGACAAAAAAAAGAGCACACACTGTGTGATTCCATTTGTATAAAACTCTAGAAAATATGAGCTCTACATAATGACCAGAAGCAGAACCCTGGGGATGAGACAGGAGGGTAAAAGGGGCAGGAGTCAGGGATAACAAAGGGGTCTGAGGACACTTTGAGGATTATAGATACATTCATTATCTTGATATTGGTGATGGTTTCATGGGTATTTATAAATATTAAAAATTATCAAACGGTGCACACTAAATATGCATAGTTTATTATATGTCAATCATACTTCAATGGAGCTTTTAATAAAACAAAAAAAAGACTTCAAAAATCTCCAGTTTTCAAAGGGAATCCTATGGTACATTTTCATTGAATTTGTATACTGGGGAACTTGAAAGAATAATCCGGAAGGTTTCTGCAAAGACATCAATCATGAGCTAGAACAGATTTCATCATTAGTTTTCCACACTACTGTTCCAATTTAGAACCTAGAGTTATATAGTTCTGTACACAGACCTTATTTCCCCTTTTTCCTGTGCAGTGTAGCAAATTGCATGAACACATTCCTTATGCATCTTTATACCACCGAGGGCATAGTGTAATACTTGGGGAAGAGAGCAGATGCTAAATAAATACATGTATATTGCCATTGTTAATGACCATCAGTGCTATTAACTTTTTGAAGATCTTTGGTGGGAAGGACAAACAAAGGTAAGTAATAAGAACTGAACCTACAGTGTCCCAGCCAAAAGCTAGTCAAACTTGGTCCTGAATAAATACGTAAGAAGTACATTCTCTGAATCAGGACAAACTCAAAACATAAAATAACAAATGATTATATCATTTACAAGCAAAGGGTTTCAAATGGTTCTTTGACTACAAAAATGTTCGGAAAAAATTATTTTCAAAATCAGAATTTCCTTAAGACTTTTTGTTTTGAAAATCAAACACAAAGACTTGGGCATAAAATCCTGCATCTATCTAGAATTTTTTTTTTTAATTTATATGGTCTGATTTGCTTGCAAAGAAATAATAAGGTTTCTAGGAAGCTAGGAGATAGTGCTGGGATTCAGTCTTCAAATATGGGAATAGTAAAAGGGTTGAGAGAATATAACCGATCAAGGATTGTGCTCAAATGTCCAGTTATGTTCACCACTAAGACTGAGAGATTATAAACTGTTTTTAGTGTTCAATAGCAACAAATATAAAGGAAATATTTAATAAAAATGCAAAAACACTGGAGCATATATAAGTACATCTAAGACTAGGCCACTAATCTTTATTGTTTCCCCCAGATAACCAGAAGCCCTTTCTTGGCAGTATGAACTGTTAACAACAGAAACTCTCAACCCCCTCATTTATGGTCTGGCCAACAGCAGGAAAAGACATATTTAGCATCCTATAGTATTTATATTCCCCCTTTCCCTAAAGAAGTTTTTCTCATCAAAGGAAGGAGTTCTATTTTGGTCTCTATTTCCTGAGAGAAATACAGGCACAGTATCTGGTGTCTGTGGCCATAACACTATATCTAACCACCACGTCCACAGCATTCCTGGTGTCTTGTAATATGAAAAAAGAAGACTCTAACCCTTCTAAGGGCATGTTAGGCATGTGATTACCTGCAGAGAATATAAAAGCCTGTAGAGCACTCCAGAGATGACCAAGATGTATAGTCTTGTTGAGAATTACTATACAATGAAGGTTGGCAAAGGAGTCAAATATAATCGTTTAGAAACTGGGTTTCACACTATAAAGCTTAAAGGGTTAGTAACCCACTGCTAGAAGCTGTTAATTTTGAGACCCTCAGTTAATAGACTTTGTCATTAAAAGGCATCAAAGTATTCCTAATTACTAGGTTCACATAAGGAAACATTGCTAACTCAGAAGGTCAACTAAAACTGGATTAATAGAGTTACCTTTACCTGAGTTTCCTCTCTGAAAGCAGAAGAGGTATCTAAATTTACCAACTGGGTCTAGAAGCAAAGCAGCTCTTAAATCTGTCTTGGCCTTGGAAAGGGCTAGAGGAATGTCAGAGAAGGTTTCACAGAGGACATCACTCTTAAAGGAATAGCAGAAGTTTGCTGTGCTGGTCCTGAGAGGTGAAAGACGAGGCTGACAAGGCAGGCATGTGTAGATACTGGCCCTAAACACTGTAGGCGATGGAAACCACTGAAGGACTTAAAAGTGATGTGATCAAATTTACAGATCAGACACTTTAAACTTGTATCCTATGTGTGTGGAGAGGAAGAGGTTTCATTCACTAAGTTAAGGTATTTAAGAGGAATAGCAGGTTTGTAGAAATGAGTTCAAAGTGTTTCTAAGACACATTAAGGAGAGACATCTAGTAGTCAGATGGCACTTAGCAGAGAAAACTAAATTGGAAAGCGCTTTTAAAGAATGCTCAGTCTATTGGCTGGGTGCAGTGTCTCATGCCTGTAATCCCAGCACTTTGGGAGGGTGAGGAGGGAGGACTGCTTGGGGCTAGGAGTTCAAGAGCAGCCTGGGCAACATAGAGAGACTCCCATCTCTACAAAAATAAATTTTTTATTAGTCTAGTGTGGTGGTGTGCACCTGTAGTTCCAGCTATTCACAAGGAAAGCTTGAATCCAGGAGTTTGAGGTTGCAGTCAACTATGATAGCACCACTGCACCTCAGCCTGGGTGAAAGAGTGAGACCCTATCGAAAAGAAAAAAGAAAAGAAAACAAAACGAAACAAAACAAAAGAAAAGAGGGGAAGGGGAGAGGAGAGAAGGGGAGGGGAGGAGAGGGGGAGGGAAGGGAAAAGAGAGAGAAGAAAAAAAAAGAATGCTCAGTATATCAATGGCAGATAAGGATATAAGAGTGACTGACATTGCCCAAAGAAAAGAAAAGGTCAAGGAGAAAACCCTGGGAGCTACGAGTATAAACAGTATTTGAAACCTTTTCGAACCTCTCAAGGCACAGTTACTAGTCAATTTGTCTTCTGTGTTCCCACAGCATTTTATACAGACCTGCAGTCTAACACTAAAAAACTGCATTGTGTTTATTTATATATCTGTCTTCATGTGTGGTACACCACAGATGGCAGCAAGTGTGTCATCTTACAGCTGATCCTCAACAAACATTTAATCTGAAGGAAAGAATGAAACAATGCTGACACTCAATAACAAATAGTTACACTCGCCAAATCCGTTATCTCCAATCATCAGTCTATAGATAAGATCATCTGGGTACTGTTCTGGGAGCCTAGAGAGTGAATGACTCCATGGATTACCATTATAACATTCATGTTCAAAAACCTCATCCAGTCGCGACAGTTGGAACAAGAGCTTTAAAACCAACTCTCAGGAAGCATTATTCTACAAATTAGTAGAAGTTGTCTGAAGAGTACTGATTCCCTGGAGGTAGATTTAGTTATTTGTACAAGACTGTAGAAGCTGTTCTTTCTGTTAGGCAGCTGCAACTGATACACCACCTCTGAGCATTGACCATCCCCAGCCTCCACAACGCTTCCTCTTAAAAAGGAAAACAAAAACCTTCCCTGTCATTCTACCTTTGACCTCTTTCTCTCTCTCAAAATCTTCCACAAAAAAGCATTAATATAAGTAAATAAAATAAAAGCTGAGTTTCTTTAAAGACTATTAGAAATAATCCCTTTGCTAAAATTCAGTTCTGTGATTAAGTACCGAAATGAAAGGACAGACAATGTGGGTCGTAAGTTTCTAATGTGGAATTCAAATGCTACTGCCAAAAGTGATATATTAGCTATGACCAGCATATGGGATCAACACATGCTAGATAATGGGTCATATTACTTATAAGAACAACTCATGAAATAATTTCCTCACTGAGTACAAATTTGCTGCTTTTGCACTGTGCTGTGTCTTTTAGTCAAGCTGTCAGTCTTCTACTCAATAAACACAGTCCTGAAAGAAGTACTGCCAAGCAGCTTAAGAGAAGAATCTAACCTATTATAACCCTAAAAAAGAACGTATTTATTCTCCAGAAGACAAAAATAAGTCACAAAATTAAATTAAGGCTAGGCAAAGGTAAAAAAAATTTACCAACAATCCATACTATCAGAAAGAAGCAGATTCTGTAACATGACTGTGTTTAACAACAAAATTAAGAAAATGGTGTGTTTCTCAGGTAAAAAGAAAAATTACTGATAAGGAAAGGGATTCGGCTTTCAACTGTTAGAAATATTCAGACAACAAAGAAGAATCATTGTTAGGACATCTCACCTCTGAAAAGTTAAGGACGGACCAAGATCCTGACAGAACATAATAGAGAAAATAAAATAAAATTAGAAGTTCTGCCCAGGAGGCTCAACATACATCTAAATAATAAAAGGTACAAGAAAAAAGAACACAGGAAACTGAGTAAGTGGGAGTGGAGACAGATCTAAGATGATGTAGGAGCTACAAGTACAAAGAGCCACAAGCCCAGATTAGAGTTCATCAGAATATACCATGGGAGAAACATGAAACTGACAGAAAGGCCAGGAGTGGTGGCTCATACCTATATTACTAGCACTTTGGGAGGCCAAGGCAGGAAGATCCCTTGAGGCCAGCAGTTTAAGACATGCCTCAGCAACACAGTGAGACCGCTCCAAAAAAAAAATGAAAAAAACAAAAACAAAAACAAAACAAAACAGGTGTGGCAATGTGCAACTGTAGTCCCAGCTACTTAGGAGGCTAAGGCGGGAGGATGGTTTGAGCTCAGGAGTTCAAGGCTGCAGTGAGCTGAGATCGTGCCACTGCACTCAAGTCTGGTTGTCAGAACATGACCCTGTCTCAAAAAAAGACAGAAAAGAGAAAAAGAAATTGATAGAAGATGGAATTGATAAATATCAGGTGTGCCTGAATGTGCTGAGGGGAGATTTAGACAATAAGGGAAGTGTTTGGGGTGAAAAATACGGCAATATATACATAGAAACAGTCACTTTCTCCTCAATGCTCCCATACAGTATTATACAGACCTTTATTCTAACACTTAAAATTACATTGTAATTACTGATTTACATATCTGTCTCTCTTCATATGTAGTATAACTCAGGAAAAAACAAGATGTACGCAAGAAAGGAAAATGATTGTTGTATAGTAAACTGCTTAAGTGGGTACAGTTCTTAGGTTGTCATAATAATGTAAGCATTGAATAAAGTTCTAAACAAAATTATTACATAACTCTTTAGGAAGAATGAGGGATAGAAGTGTGCACGTATAATGAGGCAAGAGGTGGTAAAGAGCTAAACATTAATTGTCCATGTAGAAATCAACAGATTATTCCTAACACTAAAAATAAATCAAGAAATATCAATGAAAGTATATTGTTTAGTGACACAGAGGTAAATACCAAAAGAAAGACCTAAAGGTTGAAAGTAGTAGCCCCTGGGGAGTAAGATGTGGGAAATGGGAGACTATCAACCAATCAACCTATGACAGGGGATGGTATTTTTCATAAAATACTTTGAAAAACTATCTGGCTCAAGTTCCATGCATGTTTAACAGTGGTAAAAATTCAAATGAAAAATTTTAAAAAGCAAATGAAGGAGAGAAGGCATTGCTATGATCTCTCTCCACTTTCTCCCAGTGACCTCTGGAAATAGAGCTGAGCCTAGTTTGCCTTCACGAGGGAGACATAAATCCACAGTGATGAAGGCGGAAAACTTTGAGAAGAAAGTACTATTAACCACTCTGAGCCAGACCCTGAACATGATGCTCAGGGCCACCCAGTTCCTGAAAGTATTTTCATTTGTAAAACTGCCTGTGACCATTAGAGAACTTGGGTACTTTTCATAGAAAAGGGTTGTCATTTCCCGGACATTTGGAGACAAGTACAATGCTTCTGATGTCCTAAGAGAAACTGCCAGGCAGGCATGCTGTGAGCTATTGCAAAATTGCTTTGATTCATCCCTCTGAAAATATAAACTGTTCCATGACCCGTGATTCACATGCAAATAATGTGCCAAAGCTGACTGCTGTAAACCAAAGTTATGATATGCAAAGGATCTCTAACTTGCCTCCCTAAACACTCAACCATTTGCCAGTCTAGAAGAATTTGATAATGTATACCTCTGAAGTAAAAGCAGGTATGTAATCAAGTGAATTTTTAGTGACTTGTACAGAGATAAGGAGGAATTTAACATTTCCCCTCTTGGAAAAAATACCAAGAAATTTTTAAATAAATTTATTCTTAAAATACAAACAATAATAAATACACTTAATTATCTTTTACGGGATTTAAATGTTTTAAATATGGCAGTAAACCCTTTGAGTGGTAAGACAGCTTCAATTAAACAGAGATAGATTAAGTGATGAGGAGTTCCTCTGTATGCCAATCTCTAATTCTGTTAAAATATCCGTGGAAATGTAGCAAGATAGAAAATAACATATTTGTCAAACTTCATTCTATATAGTATGCAGCTGAAAGAAAGATTTTCCTTCAAACCTTTTGTTTTGAAAATTTTTTTAACTCATAGAAAATATCAAAAATAGACTATAAATACCCATATATCATTCACCTAGATATTGCTAACTGTTAAGATTTTACCACATTTGTGTTCTCACTCTGACTCGATATTTCTCTCTTTTTCTCTGTGGTATGTCTATTTGTACACACACATACATGTCTTTTTTCTGAAATATTTGGAAGTTGTATACTTTTTTTTTTTTTACTTTATCTCTTAAGTATCTCAACATGCATATCATAAGAATAGGAATAGTCTCCTTCATAACCACGATATCACTATCATACTTAAGGAAATTAGTAATTCAATATCATATAATATAGTCCATATTTAAACTTTTCTAATTTTTTTATAGCCGTTTTTATTTTGTTTTCTCCTCCAGGACCCAGTCAAGTCTCACCATTGCATGTGGTTGTTACATCTCCGTAAGAAATGTTTAAATAAGCTACAATGGGTAATCTGATATCAGATGGCATACTCCAACAATACTGATGACCTCCCTGGAGGATAAGCCCAGTTAACTGTGGGCCCAGCTTTAGTTTTGTTGAGAGAATACAAAATATGAGGTCAAAACTGAACTGAAAGGGCAACAGAGGAAAGACTACCTTCTTAACACCAATGTTCTTATAAAACATTTAAATGCTTATTTAAAAGTAAGGCTGAAAAGTAAAACCACAGTGAGATACCACCTTACTCCTGCAAGAATGGCCACAATTAAAAAGTCAAAAAATAATAGATGTTGGCATGCATGCGGTGAAAAAGTAACACTTTTACACTGCTAGTGGGAATGTAAATTAGTACAACCACTATGGAAAACAGTATGGAGAGTCCTTAAAGAACTGAAAGTAGACTACTATTTGATCCAGCAATCCCACTACTAGATATCTACCCCCCAAAAAAGATGTCATTATAGGAAAAAGATACATGCACATGCATGTTTATAGCAACAGAATTTGCAATTGCAAAGATATGAAGTGCCTATCAATCAATGAGTGGATAAAGGAAATGTGATACACACACACACACACACACACACACACACACACACACACCATGGAATACTATTCAGCCATAAAAAGGAATGAAATAATATCTTTTGCAGGAACTTGGATGGAGCTGGAGGTCATTATTCTAGTCATTATTCTAAGTGAAGTAACTCAGGAATGGAAAACCAAATTTCGCATGTCATCACTTACAAGTGGGAGCTAAGCTATGAGGACACAAAGGCATAAAAATGATATAATGGACTTTTGGAACTCAGGGGCAGGGAAGCTTGGAGGGGGGTGGTGAGGGATAAAAGACTACATATTGGGTACACTGCTCAGGTGACAGGTATACCAAAATCTCAGAAATCACCACTAAAGAACTTACCCATGTAACCACAAACCATCTATGCCCCAAAAACTATTGAAATAAAAAAAATTTTTTTTTTTTTAAATCACTGTCGGCTGGGCACGGTGGCTCACGCCTGTAATCCCAGCACTTTGGGAGGCCGAGGCAGGTGGATCACAAAGTCAGAAGATAGAAACCATCCTGGTTAACACGGTGAAACCCCATCTCTACTAAAAAATACAAAAAATTAGCCGGGCATGGTGGCAGGCACCTGTGGTCCCGGCTACTCGGGAGGCTGAGGCAGAAGAATGGCATGGACCTGGGAAGCGGAGCTTGCAGTAAGCCGAGATTGCGCCACTGCACTCCAGCCTGGGTGACAGAGCGAGACTCTGTCTCAAAAAAAAAATTAAAAAAAAAATAAATAAATTACTGTCATATTAACAACAAAAAAGCAAATAAAACAGCTGACTAGGTTTAAAAAAAAAAAAAAGGAAAGCTGAGAGTACAGAGTACACCTTGGAGAGCAACCTCAAATTTTAAGAAATGCCAAAGTAGTGGCATATCCAGGACACCAAATTATTAAGCTATTCAAAGTTATCTTGGCATTATTCTAGGTTTGGAAAAATCATAAAATGTATTATTTTTCACTTAACAATAAACTAACAATAGGAGTAATGGACCCCAAATTACCTCTTCTGTAGCTGTTCATCAGACAGTTGCAGCTCCTCTTTTAAACGCATATACCTGTCTTCTCTCAGCAGCCTAGAACCATCATAGAGGCTTAGCTCTCGATCATGGATTAACCTAACAAGATAAGAAAAAAGTCTGAAAATAAATTAATCTGTTTTGAACACTGAAGTTTTTAGAGGCAGAATCAGTCAGCCAACATTCTATTATTGCTGGCAATTGAGTCTAATAATTTTGTTAGATGGACCTTTCAAAATTTCAAATTGGCTAGTGCTGTTATACTTGGCAAAACTGTTGGTTTCTGTACCAGAGGGCAGCAGTCATAAATACCTGATAGGGATATGAAAGAGGGGGAGGAGGAAAAAAAGAAAGGAGGAGGAGGGAGAGCAAAAGAAACAGCTGAATGAGTGTCTCAAGATAACCACAAGGTACATATTAATAAACAAGGCAGGTGGCACTTACTCTCTTCAGTCTAAAGTAACTGCAAGAGTTGGCACAAAAATATTTCTATCTTTGGAATTACAATATTTAAAAACACTAAAAATCTTTATAATGAAATAACTACATTGCTTTACATATGGCAACTCTGATGGTGACCTAAACATCCACATCACACACAGCATAGTCTTCCAAATGTTGCAATGGCTGAAAAGCACTGTTCTATATCTCACACCAACCCCTAAGTCTCCTATTGTCCACAATAGAGTTAGGCTACGTAGCCTCCATTCTATAAACACTGAAGGGAGGGGAGGCTGTATAAACGCAGTGGGTAGGAGCGTGGGCGGTGAAACCAATCAGACCCGGGTTCAACTCCAGCTGTGCACCTTACTAGCTGAATGAGTGGGGAGAGGGAGAATGACTCTGTCTCTCTAAACTCATCTTCAATAATGTTAAGGCAGTCACAACTTCACAATATTAATGTGAAAACTAAACAGCTAATGTAAAATGGATGCTTAATATAGTTGTTCTCGATCTTGACTGTACATTAGAATCTTCTGGGAAGTGTTTAAAAATACCAATGTTCAGATCTTGGCCTAGACCAATTACATCAGAAAATTCTGATGGCGAAGCCCAGGCATGAGGTTGTTTTTTTTGTTTTTGTTGTTGTTTTTTTTGTTTGTTTGTTTGTTTGTTTGTTTGTTTTTTGAGACAGAGTCTTGCTCTTGTCACCTAGGCTGGAGTGCAGTGGTGCGATCTAGGCTCACTGCAACCTCCACCTCCTGGGTTCAAGCTATTCTCCTATCTTAGCCTCTTGAGTAGCTGGGATTACAGGTGCACACCACCATGCCCAGATAATTTTTGTACTTCATTTTAATAGAGACGGGGTTTTGCCATGTTGGCCAGGCTGGTCTCGAACTTCTCACCTCAGGTGATCCGCCCACCTCGACCTCCCAAAGTTCTGGGATTACAGGTGTGAGCTACTGCGCCGGCCTGCATCAGCACTTTTTTTTTTTTTTTTTTTGAGACAGAGTCTTGCTCTGTCACCCAGTCTGGAGTGCAGTGGTGGGATGTCAGCTCACTGTAACCTCCACCTCCCAGGTTCAAGCAATTCTTCTGCCTCAAGTCTCCTGAGTAGCTGGGACTACAGGCACGTGCCACTACGCCCAGCTAATTTTTGTATTTTTAGTAGAGAAGAAATTTCACTATCTTGGCCAGCATGGTCTCAATCTCTTGACCTTGTGATCTGCCCACCTTGGCCTCCCAAAGCACTGGGATTATAGGTGTGAGCGACTGCACCTGGCTGGCATCAGTATTTTTTAATTCCCATCCTGCAAGGTGATTCCAAGGTTGAGAACCTGAGAAGCACTGGCTTAGCATAATGCCCAGCACAGAGTAGGTACTCAATTAATGGTAGTAGCTGCTTCTATTATTACTACTTGCAAACATGCAAAAGATAGCTAATATAATGGGACTATTATCATGTCTGCAGTTGTCTGTTTGGGAGAAAAAAATATTGTAAATCTATGGAACGTTTATGGTAAATCACTGAAAGTTTGTGACTATTTTTAAATGTTCTAAACTCTAATCAGGATTAACATAATGTATTTAGAATTTTTAATTACATTCAGTATCTGCATCATGTTAAGAAGAAAAAAAAAACTCTGAGTGGTTAGTTGGGATAATGGCTTATTCTACTTATTTAACCTTTCCTAATGAGTCAAAGTTAAAAATCAAAAGTCCACAAGTTAGAGAACCAAAATAAATTAAAAAAAAGTCAGTATCATTAATTTCCTAAAATGATACAGGATGGGAATATTTTCTACAAAAGTTACACATGAAGAGGCTTCTCTTAACATTAAATTCTAGAGAAGTTTTAAGAATGTGTGGAAATTTTTCCCAACTAAACCCAAAATAAGAAAACAACAGTTACAGAAATGTTCAAGTTTACAACCAACAAAGTGAGCTTTTTTAGTCTATATAAAACATAATTTAAAGGTATTATATATTTTATATACAAAACTAATTTTCTCTCTCTCTCAAAAAAGATTTCGACAAGACCAACCAATAATTAAGATCTATGATTCATAAGGAGTTTGTAAATACTGAAGCTGTGACTCTGACAAATCACAGAAACTTCAGCAATGTGACATGCTGCATGTATACACCTGTATATATAAAGTCTTTCAAACTTACTACTGAAGCACTTTCTTTTTGCAGCACCTACACATGGAATTTTGCTATGGCAGTGGTTTTTCCCAAAATGTTCATTATTTGGAGTTTTACTGCATTGTGTTTATAACAATAAAAAAGTGCCATTCTACGTGGTATAGAATCATGATTTTTCAGAATCTACACAACCCAGTTTAAAAAAAAAGAGAAAGAATGAGATAGTTCCATCTTTACTGCTTAAGTCAGAGTAGTTGGGGGGTGTGTGTGTGTGTGTGTGTGTGTGTGTGTGTGTGTATGTGTGTTTGGGGGATTTTTGCGACGCCTACCCACCTTTGCAATACAGCGAGTGTGCCCGCATTCACCCGGTGAATGCCATCCAACAGGACCAGCTTGCCTTCCAGAGCAGCATTCACAAGGGGTGAGGACCGCCAGGCAGTGTCTCCATTTGGAAGGGTGTATCTCTGCTGTAGCAGATCACGTGCTGTCATATCCTAAAACAAATCCCCACCACCCACCAAAGAACACGACAAATTAATTTTTAAGACATGCAAGGCAGCTCACATGGCTTTATAGAGTCACCACTGTCTGAACTTAACATTCCATATAACAACAGAGAAGTCATCTTCTCCAATCCCCAAAAAGAAAGCTCTTCAGAAAGTCTTTTTTTGGTCCTTTTAAGAATTTTTTCCATTACTCATTACATAGTATAGTGAGAGTGAGAGGTTTTTTCCCCTTCTTTATATTTAGCATTTTCTTCCGCTTTTAAAATGTAAGTTTACATAATGGCAGTAATTTCTACCTGAATAACAGAATTTAACTCAATCAGCTCTATTCCTGTGTTTTTGTATGCCAACTCTTATCGTGACCTAACCATCCATGTGTTGACTCAATTTTAAAATGAAGAATCTTGTAGTATAGTTTGAAGTCAGGTAGCGTGATGCCTCCAGCTTTGTTCTTTTGACTTAGGATTGTCTTGGCAATGCAGGCTCTTTTGTGGTTCCATATGAACTTTAAAGCAGTTTTTTCCAATTCTGTGAAGAAACTCATTGGTAGCTTGATGGCGATGGCATTGAATCTATAAATTAACTTGGACAGTATGGCCATTTTCACGATATTGATTCTTCCTATCCATGAGCATGGTATGTTCTTCCGTTTGTTTGTGTCCTCTTTTATTTCACTGAGCAGTGGTTTGTAGTTCTCCTTGAAGAGGTCCTTTACATCCCTTGTAAGTTGGATTCCTAGGTATTTTATTCCCTTTGAGGCAATTGTGAATGGAAGTTCATTCATGATTTGGCTCTCTGTTTGTCTGTTACTGGTGTATAAGAATGCTTGTGATTTTTGCACATTAATTTTGTATCCTGAGAACTAGAAATACCATATGACCCAGCCATCCCATTACTGGGTATATACCCAAAGGATTATATATCATGCTGCTACAAAGACATATGCACACATATGTTCATTGCTGCACTATTCACAATAGCAAAGACTTGGAATCAACTCAAATGTCCATCAGTGACAGACTGGATTAAGAAAATGTGGCATATATACACCATGGAATACTATGCAGCCATAAAAAAGGATGAGTTTGTGTCCTTTGTAGGGTGGATGCAGCTGGAAACCATCATTCTCAGCAAACTATCGCAAGAACAGAAAACCAAACACCGCATGTTCTCACTCATAGTTGGGAACTGAACAATGAGATCACTTGGACTCAGGAAGGGGAACATCACACACCAGGGCCTATTACAGGGAGGTGGGAGGGGGAAGGGATTGCACTGGGAGTTATACCTGATGTAAATGACTAGTTGATGGGTGCTGACGAGTTGGTGGGTGCAGCACACCAACATGGCACAAGTATACATATGTAACAAACCTGCACGTTATGCACATGTACCCTAGAACTTAAATAATAAAAAATAAAATAAAATAAAATAAAATGAAAAATCATGCAAACTCAACATGCAGAGATGTTTATCAATAATGTGCATTTTCTTGCAGTTGATGAGTTTCCCTGAAAAGCTATGCTAGGACCATCACAGGGACTCATTTTATTTAAAGAGACTTCATAATGGAGGAAATTGAGGACAGTCATCAGATGAGGTACAGGAATTGGGAAACAATAGCATAGCACTTACAAGCAATTTTTAAAAGCACACACACAATGTGCTAACAATAAAATAGTGTAACAGACAAGCAAATTATTAATAGTTGTGGCATATAAAAGTTTACTGTAAAAAAAACTGGAGCTATATAATATGAACAATTTTTTCTTACATGCATTAATGTGGATAGTTTCTTTTCTATCACCTTCAGATACATTTTGTGCGACTTATAGCAAACAAAAGTTAAACACATTTACAGTCACTTTTATCCAGATATGTAAAGTCTTCTGTAAATTCTTGGCTACATACTCCCAACTTTCAGCAGATAGAAAACTAATGAATTTGCTTTATATTCATAATGGCAACGAATCTGTATTGAAACCAAGATTAAAATTTAAGTCTTAATTATTTCAATCTTCTCACTATCAAGAAAGTACTGACTAAATGGCTATTATTAAAAATTCAAAAAACAACAAAAAACAACCTGTCGAGGTTCTGTAGAAAAAGGAACATTTTTACACTGTTGGTGGGAGTGTAAATTAGTTCAACCATTGTGGAAGACAGTGTGGCAATTCCTCAAAGACCTAGAGGCAGAAATACCATTCAATCCAGCAATCCCATTACTGAGTATATACTCAAAGGGATATAAATCATTCTATTATAAAGACACAAGCATGCATATGTTCATTGCAGCACTATTCACGAGAGCAAAGACATGGAATCAACCTAAATGCCCATCAATGATAGACTGGATAAAGAAAATGTGGTAAATATACACCATGGAATACTATGCAGCCATAAAAAGGAACTAGATCATGTCCTTTGCAGGGACATGGATGGAGCTGGAGGCCATTATTCTTAGCAAACTAACGCAGGAACAGAAAACCAAATACCACATGTTCTCACTTATAAGTGGAAGCTGAATGATGAGAACACGTGAGCACATGGTGGGGAACAACACACACTGGAGCCTGTCAGAGAGTGAGTGGAGGGAGGAGGGAGAGCATCAGGAAGAATAGCTAATGGATGGTGGGCTTAATACCTAGGTGATGGGATGATCTGTGCAGCAAACCACCACGGCACACGTTTACCTATGTAACAAACCTGCACATCCTGCACATGTACCCCTGAACTTAAAAGTTGGAAATTTTAAAAAAAGAAAGTACTGACTTAGGAAGTATGAATAGGCTCATTTTGAATCATAAAGACCTTCGAAAAACAGTAACATTCAAACTCAGCAAGTTCCCGTAACCTTAAAAGGCTGGTTTTGACGCATTGTCAAAATTTGTCCTTTTTAAATAACTTTATTTAATTCTTCAACTATGAATTCTAAATTCCATGCAAACTATATGAGCAATATCACTCTCTTGCTGCCAATGACAGTTACAACAACCAAGACTAAATTGATCACCATCATCCGTGTTTACTGAGCCAGTCACGACATTCCTCATCTTTTCCTGGGACCAAGCAAAAGATTCATTCCCACTCATGTTTATGCTACAGAAAACCAAAGGGATCACTCTCAAGGAGAACAGGACAAAATCAAAATAAGTATCTGTGGGTCATTTTTATAGTCAAACTATGACAAAAATCCAATATTATATATGTATATACATATGCATATAAATATATATGTGTGTGTATATATTTATGTGTACAAATATATACGCACACAGAATTTTTTAAGTAAATGTAAAAACAGATAAATTTAAAGGAAACTCTTGGTATGAATTATTCCAGAAAAATATTTGCCATAGAGTCACATCACACATTACCTTGGAAAAGTAAACAAAGAAACAGAAAACAGTTTAGCCCTGTGGTTCAAAATTAAAGATACATTATCAGAAACAGCTGGGGAACTTTTGAAACATATATAAACTTAAGCTCCACCACCCTGAAGATTCTGATTCATCAGGGCCAACATGGGGCCTACCATCTGTTTTTTATTGAACATTACATAGATGATTCTGATATGCCTCCCAGGTGGGAAACACTGCTTTAAAAGACATTAAGTTAAAACTCATTTATTTGTACCCTTCCTTGTTCTAATATGATGTGAGACTGCAAAAAGATATACAAAATGCACAACAAAATAACATAAATTAAAAGTAAAGTTAAAAAATAAGGGAAAAAAGAGTAGGCTTTGTCTATTTTAAGGATTCCTATTGGAATTCAGCGAGGAGAGATGAAGGCATTCAATTTTTCAAAGAAACTAATGGATGTTAATTTTTGAAAATCACAGCTTCAGACTGAAAACAGCTGATATCCTGGCCCAATAAAGGTCAGGAGTCTTTCGCTTGGGTCCAGCATAAGATGAGGAATGTTGTGACTTTAGCAGATATAAGAGGCTCAGACTCCTAAAGAGCTGAGGCTAAAAACTGGTAACATTTTTTTTTAAATTTCAATAGAAAGAATTCCTCATTCTCATACCAACATATCTGAATCACCATTCTGTGCATGATATTAAAAAGCACTATTTCATTTGGTCATGATTCCAAAGTATTTTTATATATTATTAATTCACAGGATGTATACAGTACTTACTTTATTCAAGTAAGTAAACATTTACTAATAGAGATGATAAGAAAGACAACTAGTACATAGGGCTCTTCTTTTCCAGTCTAGTAGTTGGAGACTCCCTTACATTTGCTAAAGTAAAATGAATGATTATTTTTTGCTATACAATATGCAGCAGCAGATCAATATAGCTCAGTGCTATAAATGCCAACCAAAGCTATAGACCAGAAATGTTCTTCCTCTTTTCAATCTTCAGAGGGATAGAACATGGGAAATACTTGATATTTCTTAGAAGACTAGCTCAGTTAAATTTTATCACCTAAACTCTGTATACCATCACATTAGAAAGAGCCATTCTTCATTTCTAATAAACACATACGTGCAGATAGACAAACAGATGATTGATTGATAGATAGATAGATAGATAGATAGATAGATAGATAGATAGACAGACAGACAGATAGAGAGAGATTTTTAAAAAGTATTTTGTAGAGACAAGTTCTCACTCTGTTATCCAGGGTGGTCTTGAACTCCTGGCCTCCAGCAATCCTCACACTTCAGCCTCCCAAAGTGGCAAGATTACAGGCATGAGCCACTGCCAATTTCTAATAAACCTTTGCATCAAAATAAAAACCTTCCTAAGAGAAAGAAAAGCACTCCCTTTAATATAAGCTTTTGGTTTTCATAATTAAGAACGTCTATTGAAAGACAAACATTTCAGCTTTTCCTTAAAGAGATAGTTGGCCCTACTTTCCCCAATATTAGTTGTTATCAGAAGCTATTTTCGATTGTGTGAAAGTGCAAGGACACCAAAGTAAAACTAAACTTTCACAGAACAACTGAATCTAATCAAATCTAATTAATAAAACTTTTTCAGCATAGGCTGAATGGGGAAGTGATATGAACTAATTTCAGGTAAAAAGCTAATGTTTAAAACAAAGTAACATCATTTTCAAGGGTTTCTGTCTATGGAATATTTGGTTTGTAGTACCATGAAATGATTGTTTTAATATCTTTAACAGACACTGCATCATTGAGTTGTGAAAAATATATATCATTTCCTCATTCTTCCCATCTACATGGACATTGCTATCAGCAAGTAGAAATGCAAATTTCTTTTTACAAGTGTGCTTATTCCATACAGGCATTTGGGAAACACCCTAATAAAAATCAAGAAAAAATCAAGGTCCTCATTTTTGCATATATTTTTCTTATCCTGAAACTCTTGAACTTAAGAGAATAAAAATAGCACTAATGATATCACAGAGCCTGATCCACTTCCTCTTTCTGCATTTCCTTAACATTTTTAAAATAACAGGACATGAAATTCAGTTCCTTTAGGTCTACCATTGTCTAACCTTGAACACCTCACTTTCATTCAGATCCCTGGAAAACATCCATGTATCTCTTACGATTCCATGTCAATTGGAATTATGTTCTTTTGATTTGTAACGCAGAAACTCTACTGAAAATAAAAATATCCTGTTAATATGAGAAGCATAACTCAAGAAATGCATCAGAGAATATAAATTTGAACCTTAAAGCGATTATATGCCTTAAATGTTTTTAGTACCTTTAAATGATCTAATTTTTTTGAGAATTCCTTTGAGAAATCCAGATATAGTCAATAGCTCAATAAAATAACTGTACAAAGTGGTTGTGTGTATAGTATCTAGAATAACATTAGAATTATTTTTCCAAGGCATAATGTCATTCAGAAAAAAATCTGAAAATATTATAGTACATTTATAGTGTACAAAAATTTGAGCTACCTGTCTTCTTACTAATACTAAAGTAAAATTTTACATTATAATGCACATATAACTGTCTTACAGGAAATTAAAATGATTGTAGCAAAAGTAGAATATCAAAGTAGATATAGAGTATGACTTCAACCAGGGTTTAAAAATGTACATTTCTACCATATATATAAACCCAGGAGTTTCAGAAAGTATTTAAGTTGGCTTGCAAAAATATGCTTAATATAATGTATTATAAAATTAAACATAAGTGGACAAGGAAAACTAAACAAGGAAAGGTGAAACTAAGAGGAAAAAATAATATACAAAAATATCTGAACAGTCTAAAATTTGAATCTAATCTAATATCCAACATAAAGAGTGACATATTAAAAAAAAAGTTTCAGGTGTTCCTGTATTAGTTTGCTGAGAATGATGGTTTCCAGCTTCATCCATTTCCCTGCAAAGGACATGAACTCATTCTTTTTTATGGCTGCATAGTATTCCATGATGTATATGTGCCACATTTTCTTTATCCAGTCTATCATTGATGGGCATTTGGGTTGCTTCCAAGTCTTTGCTATTGCAAATAGTGCCGCAATAAACATACATGTGCATGTGTCTTTATAGAATGATTTATAACCCTTTGGGTATAGACACAGTAATGGGATTGCTCGGTCAAATGGTATTCTGGTACTAGACCCTTGAGGAATTGCCACACGGTCTTCCACAATGGTTGAACGAATTTACACTCCCACCAACAGTTTAAAAGCATTCCTATTTTTCCACATCCTCTCTAGCATCTGTTGTTTCCTGACTTTTTAATGATTGCCATTCTAACTGGCGTGAGATGGTATCTCATTGCGGTTTTGATTTGCATTTCTCTGATGACCAGTGATGATGAGCTTTTTTTCATACGTCTGTTGGCTGCATAAATGTCTTCTTTTGAGAAATGTCTGCTCATATCCTTTACCTACTTTTTGATGGGGTTGTTTTTCTCTTGTAAATTTGTTTAAGTTCCTTGTAGATTCTGGATATTAGCTCTTTGTCAAATGGATAGATTGCAAAAATCTTCTCCCATTCCGTAGGTTGCCTGTTCACTCTGATGATAGTTTCTTTTGCTGTGCAGAAGTTCTTTAGTTTAATTAGGTCCCATTTGTCAATTTTGGCTTTTGTTGCCATTCCTTTTGGTGTTTTGGACATGAAGTCTTTGCCCATGCGTATGTCCTGAATGGTATTGCCTAGGTTTTCTTCTAGGGTTTCAGTTTCTAGTTTTCCTAACACCATTTATTAAATAGAGAATCCTTCCCCTTTTGTTTTTGTCAGGTTTGTCAAAGATCAGATGGTTGTACATGTGTGGTGTTATATCTGAGGCATCTCTTCTGTTCCATTGGTGTATATATCTGTTTTGGTACCAGTACCATGCTATTTTGGTTACTGCAGCCTTGTAGTATAGTTTGAAGTCAGGTAGTGTGATGCCTCCAGCTTTGTTCATTTTGCTCAGGATTGTCTTGGCTATACGGGCTCTGTTTTGGTTCCATATGAAATTTAAAGTAGTTTTTTCTAATTCTGTGAAGAAAATCAGTGGTAGCTTGATGGGGATAGCATTGAATCTATAAATTACTTTGGGCAGTATGACCATTTTCATGATACTGAATTTTCCTATCCATGAGCATGGGATGTTTTTCCATTTGTTTGTGTCCTCTCTGATTTCCTTGAGCAGTGGTTTGTAGTTCTCCTTGAACAGGTCTTTCACATCCTTTGTAAGTTGTATTCCTAAGTATTTTATTATCTTTGTAGTAATTGTGAATAGGAGTTCACTCATGTTTTGGCTCTCTGTTTGTCTATTATTGGTGTATAGGAATGCTTGTGATTTCTGCACATTGACTTTGTATCCCAAACGCCGCATGTTCTCACTCATAAGTGGGAGTTGAATGAGACCACATGGACATAGGGAAGGGAACATCACACACTGGGGCCTGTCTGGGGATGGCGGGGCTAGAGGAGGGATAGCATTAGGAAAACTACCTAATGTAGGTGACAGGTTGATGGGTGCAGCAAACCACCATGGCACGTGTATGCCTATGTAACAAACCTGCACGTTCTGTACATGTATCCTAGAACTTAAAGTATTTAAAAAAAAAAAAAAAAAAGTTGCTGGTAGTAGCTCATGCTTGTAATTCTAGCACTTTGGGAGGCTAAAGTGGGCTGATCGCTTGAGCTCAGGAGTTCAAGACCAGCCTGGGCAACATGGCAAAACCCCATCTCCACAAAAACTACAAAAAAATTGCCAGGCCTTGTGGTGCACACCTGTAGTCCCAGCTACTTGGAGGGCTGAGGCACAAGGATCACTTGAGGCTGGGAGGTGGAGGCTGCAGTGAGCCAAGATTGCACCACTGCACTCTAGCCTGGCTGACAAAGTGAGACCCTGTCTCAAAAAAAAAAAAAAAAAAAAGTTACATATGCCATAACGCTCACAACATCAACACCAAATCAGAAGCAGCACCACAATTCTTGATAATAAAATTGAGAAAAATTTGTCTCATGGGTCAGGTCATCCTATAGAGAACAACATGTTAAAGAGTTAAAAATAGAAGTAACAATAATTATTGCAGCTAATCCTTATGGAAAGCCTAACAAGTACCAGGTACTTTGCATACGTTAACTCATATAATCCTTATAACCTGAAGAGCCATGCACAATTATAATCTTCAATTTACAGAGAAGAAAACTGAGGTATGAAAAGGTTAAACAATTTACCCAATCAAGTACACACAGCTAGCAGGCAGAGGAGCCAGACTGTCCTCAAGTATATTATTACAATGAACACAGCACAAATTTCACTAAAAGAAATTCCATAAGGAAAGAGCTGAATTGGATTAAACAACCCATGAATAGATTGTAGAGTTAATATAGGAATGTACCAATAACACACCTCTCAGGCTAGCTTCACAAATTAACTTCTATTAAGCCTCAATCATCTTCTTTGAGAAGAGTTAAAAAGTGTGACTATTATGCTAACCACTCCCCAAACAGACCTCAAATACAGCTAGTCTTCATTGCTGTTTTAAAATTTCTTTCAAAATATATAAAAAAGATTGAAATAAAAATGCTTTAGTTAAAAGTAAGTACATCTCTAAATAAATATGATTCTTCATTCTCATTTCTGAAT
Organism: Macaca mulatta; assembly: GCF_049350105.2. Taxonomy (NCBI): domain Eukaryota; kingdom Metazoa; phylum Chordata; class Mammalia; order Primates; family Cercopithecidae; genus Macaca; species Macaca mulatta. Next base: position 21,201,860 of record NC_133422.1, read on the forward strand.
TAAAAATAGAAACAGTAGGCATTTAATATTTTTTCAGTTGGGGTAAATAAGCACTAATAATGATTTTGTTTTCCAAAGGAAACTAGCTGAATTTCTGTAGACTTTCCAGGTCTACCTCAAAGGAGTTTTACTTAAGCAAAACTCATTATACCAGGAAAATACCATACCAGTAGTATAAACAAGAAGAAAACCTGGGACTTATGTGAATAAAAGAATATACCAAGAATAAGCCATCGACTTTGCAATAAAGTATTAACTATGCCCACACCTATTAGCGGCAGAATACTACATAAATATTGTATAAACATACAATGTTAATAGTTTTTAGGTCCTGAAATAGAAAGAAGCCATTATTTCCGGAATCTAAGCATGCTCAGTGAACAGAACACAGGCATGCTGCCAACATTCCTCAGTGTCATTTATGTTTGATCTCAAAAAGGCCTCTCACTTTACATATATTGTAAAATTATTTGTAAACTCTTTCATCCTTCTCCCTCAAGTTCCTCTTTTGAAGAACTATTTTTAACCTGTAGCACATAAAATCAACTCCCTTTTATGTACAGGATGAGATGTTGACGTTACAAGCCTACTATGATTGATTTCAGTTACTCTGTTGTCAATGGGGGAAAAGTTGATTTTGCAGTTGTATGCATGGTAAGCACTGGAATCTATTGCAAGATGATCTGCTGTAGTTAAAGATTTATACAATGAATACAGAATAAATTTCTCTCGTTGAAGATAACTAGAAGTCAAACCCACTATGTTACTAACAACTGATTCAACTACAATACATCTTAATAAAGATGCAAAATTAAATATAAACATAAGGTCAGTATAGGTGCAGATAATACAGTTATATACTCAATCAAGATACACAACCAAATACTCTCATATTATCCTTCCTATACTACAAAGGCTAGAAAACTAGAAACATCATTTCTTAAAGTCTGTGCAGCTAGAGTTCTATTCATGAACCAGGTTCCACCAAGCATTCTCATGTACAAGAGACTGGGAAAATGGCATTGAACAATAGGAGTAAGGGAGCAGCCAGCACAAAGAAAACTGCTCTTCTAGGGCGTCAACAGCTAAATTTCTCCTGGTACTACCACTCCTTACTGGGTAAAATGTAAATTGCATTCCCTGTTTCTACCAGAAATTTTGTAAATTAGCTAACACTCTGTAAATAATATGTTTTCATTTTAGAGACTGGGTACTATTGTTCACCAGAAAGCCAGAACTTAAGGATGATGATATTTAAAAAGTAAATCAACTTGTTAAAGATTGTAAAGAAAATGTTGACAGACAACTAAGTACATTAAGTAGGATAAGAAGGGTTTCACAAGGCAAAAAGCAGAGATGCAACAGACTAAAATCCCAGCATATACAAACTAAAGAATCATATTTTATTCAAATAGTACTACAAAGTTTGTTGCATTTTATCACAAATGTTAGACTCCCTTAGAAAAACAGGTGTGAAAGTAGCAACAAATTCTAGTTTAAGTATCTGCAATAAGCTAAACACCTAAATCAAGAAGTTAGAAAAACTTCAAATCAATAATCTAACATCACAGCTAGAGGAACCAGAAAAAACAAGAATAACCTAACCCCAAAGCTAGCAGAAGAAAAGAAATAACTAAAATCAGAGCAGAACTGAATAAAACTGAGACTGAAAAATCCATACAAAGGATCAACTAACCCAAAATTTGGTTATCTGAGAGGATAAACAAGATAGACCACTAGCGAAATTAATAAAAAAAAAGAGAAGATCCAAATAAGCACAATCAGAAATGACAAAGGTAACATTACACCCAATCCTACAGAAATACAGAAGATCATCAGTGACTATTATAAACACGTCTATGCACACAACTAGACAATCTAGAGGAAATGGGATAAATTCCTGGAAACACACAACCTCCCAAGACTGAGGAAGGTTGGGAAGAAACTGAAATCCGAAACAGACCAATATCAAGTTCTGAAATTGAATCAGTAATAAAAAACTTACCAACAAACACAACCCTGGACCAGATGGATTCATAGCTGAATTCTACCAGACATCAAAAAAGAGCTGGTACCAATTCTACTATTCAAAACAACTGAGGAATAAGGACTCCTCTCTAACTCGTTCTACAAAGCTAGCATCATTCTGATACCAAAATCTGGCAAAGACACAAGAAAGAAAGGTAACTATAGGCCAATATCCTTGATGAACATGGACACAAAAATCCTCAACAAAATACTAGCAAAACATATCCAGTAGCAAATAAAAGTTAATTCACCACAGTCAAGCAGGCTTTATTCCTGGGACATAGAGTGGGTTCAACAAATGCAAATCAATAAATATGATCACCACATAAACAGAATTAAAAGCAAAGGTCATTTTGATCATTTCAGTAGACACAGAAAAAAGCTTTCGATAAAATCCAACATCCATTTATGATAAAAACCCTCAACAACCTAGGCACTGAAGGAACATACCTCAAAATAATATAATAAGAGCCATCTATGACAAACCCACAGGCAACATTACACTGAATGGGCAAAAGCTGGAAGCATTCTCCTTAACAACTGAACAAGACAAGGATGCCCACTCTCATAACTCCTATTCAATATAGTACTAGAAGTCCTAGCCAGAGCAATCAGGCAAGACAAAGAAATAAAAGGCATCCAAATAGGAAGATAGGAAGTCAAACTATTTCTCTTCCCACATTATATGATTCTATACCTAGAAAACCCCATAGACTCCCTCAAAAGGCTCCTAGAACAGATGTCAGTAAAACTTCAGGATACAAAACCAATGAACAGAAATCAGTAGCATTCCTACACACCAATAACATTTAACACTGAATGGATACACCAATAACATTCAACCTTTAATGTATATACCAACACATTCAAGCTGAATGTGTCAAAAGCACATTTCCATTTACAATAGTTGCAAAAAAAAAAAAAAAGTTAAATAAAATACCTAGGAATACATGTAACCAAGGGGATGAAAGATCTCTACAAGGAGAACTATAAAACACTGCTGAAAAAAATCATAGATGACACAAACTAATGGAAAAACATTCCATGCTCATGGATTAGAAAGAAAAATCATTAAAATGGCCGTACTGCCCAAAGCAATTTACAGACTCAATGCTATTCCTAACAAACTCTCAATGTCATTTACCACACAAATAGAAAAAAATATTTTAAAATTCATATGGAACCAAAAAAGGCCCAAACAGCCACAGCAATCCTAAGCAAAAAGAACCAAGCCAGAGGCATCAGATTACACGACTTCATGAAAACACACTTCTCAAAAGACATACAAGTGGCCAAAAAATATATATGAAAAAATGCTCAACATCACTAATCATTAGAGGAATGCAAATCAAAAAAAAATGAAAAATGCTCAACATCACTAATCATTAGAGAAATGCAAATGAAAACAACAATGAGATACCCTTTCACATCAGTTAGAATGGCTATTATGAAAAAGTCAAAAAACAAATGCTGGTGAGACTGTGGAAAAAAGGGAACGCTTATACACTGTTTGTGGGAATGTTAGTTCAGCCACTGTGGAAAGCAGTCTGGAGATTTCTCAAAGAACTTAGAACTATCATCATTTGACCCAGCAATCCTATTACTGGGTATATATGCCCAAAGGAAAATAAATAGTTCCACCAAAAAGACACATGCACGTATATGTTTACTGCAGTACTATTCACAACAGCAAAGACATGGAAGCAAACTAGGTAAACATCAATGGTGAACTGGATTTAAAAAATGTAATATATATATATACACCATTAAATAATAGCAGCCATAAAACAGAATGAAATCAGAACCTCTGCAACAACATGGATGGAACTAGAGGACGTTATAAGCAAACTAACGTAGAAACAGAAAACCAAATACCACATGTTCTCACTCATAAGTGGGATCTAAACATCGAGTACACACAGACATAGAGATGGGAACAATAGATAATGGGGACTACCGAGTGGGAGGGAAGAAGTGAAGGGTGAGGACTGAAAAATAACTGTTGAATACTATGCTACCTGGGTAATAAGACCATTCATACCCCAAACCACAGCATAACACAATATATCCATGTAACAAACCTGCACATGTACCTCCTGAATCTAAAATAAAAGGTGGAATTAAAAATAAAATAAATATCTGCAATAATATTTGCCTTATAATAAGCTTTTTAGTTCTTTTTTTTTTTTTTTTAAGAGACAGGTCTCCCTATATTGTCCAGGCTGACTATTCATAAGCGCAATCATAGTGTATCACAGTGTTGAATTCCTGAGCTCAAGTGATCCATCCGCCCAAGTAGGTGGGAATACAGGTGTGTGCCACTATGCCAAGCTTATAATAAATTAGTTTCTAAAAGCAAATAACAAGATACGAAATCAAGGTTGGAATAATTATGAATTACCTGTTTGGTATTCAATAAAGACACCTGGAGCAGATGCATTTGACCACCCTCAACACCACTCAAATCCCTGTTAGTCAGCCACATGAGGGGTAGCACTTGTGAAAGGATGGGTACAAAATGAGGAAGGCTGGGATTCAATTCCACTTCTGCGACTTCCTTATTATGTGATAAATGAGTAAAATATCTTTAGAATTAAATGAGATAATGCCTGGCACCTAATGGGTATTTAATAAATGATGGCTGAATCTGAATCAAGTGAAGAAACAAACTATAAATATGTTAAAATTTAAATATAACAGTAAGTCTCAGTTCACAATTCAGCACAGTAATGGAAGTGATATGACAATGCTGCATACAATTAAATGACAGAAAATTCCTATCTTAGAATTTAAAGTAAAGTTAATATTGAAGCAGGTAAAAATAGTAAAGAAAAGTTGACAACAGAGGTCATTTAAAAATAATCTAAAATTTTCAGGCCAGGCATGGTGGCTCACGCCTATAATCCCAGCACTTTGGGAGGCCAAGGTGGGTGGATCACCTGAGGCCAGGAGTTCAAGACCAGCCTGGCCAACATGGTGAAACCCCGTCTCTACTAAAAATACAAAAATGAGCCAGGTATGGTGGTGCACACCTGTAATCCCAGCTACTCGGGAGGCTGAGGCAGGAGAACTGCCTGAACTCTGCAGGCAGAGGTTGCAGTGAGCTGAGATCATGTCACCGCACTCCAGCCTAGGTGACACAGCAAGATTCTGTCTCAAAAAATTAATAGTCTAAAATTTCCACAATTTCCTTATTCATTCAAATATATATTGAATATATATATGAAGAGAGAGAGCCAGCCTACTGCTTCCAAATCACTGTTTCAGGTGCTGAGGATTCAGTAGTGAAAAAAATAAACATGGATCTTACACTCTACTGGAAAGGAACAAAAATAGATAAAGGAAAGGAGACAGGAGGAGAAGGAAGGAAGAGAAGGACACAAATAAGAAAATACCACATAGTAGTTGGTACTACACAGAAAATATCAGGTAATATGATAGCAAACGACTCAGTGCATCAAAAACGCTTTCTCTACAGATACTTGACATTTCAATGTCAAGAGGCCACATGAAGATCAGGGAAGAATATTCCAGTCTGACGACACAGCCTGTGAAAATGCCCCATAGCAGAAAGAAGCCAGACAGATTTAAAGGATTAAATGTACCCAATGAGACTGACACATAATCGGCAGAGGGTCCAGCAGGAAGGGAGAAGGTTTAAGAGGCAGGCATGGATTGGGTCACATAGTGCAGTGGTTCTCAACCCTGGCTGCTGATTATAATTGAAAAATACTGGTTCTACTCCCACCAATTACTTTAGACTCTCTGGTGGTAGAGCCTGGACACCGGAAGTTTTTCAAAGATCCTTGAGTGGTTCTAATGGGTAACCTCATTAATGGAAGACTCATATGCCAAGGTAAAGTGTTTTTATTTTATTCTAAGTATGATGGGAGGCCACTGACAGATTCTAAGCAGGGAAATGAAAAGACCTGATTTACATTCTTAAAAGATCACTCTACAGCTTTAGTGAATAGAATATGGAATGCAACATACTCTAACTACATATCTACAACTGTTCAAATGACAAAACCGATGTGTTCTTAAAAACTCTGTAAAGTAAAACTCCATATGCCAAATGCATTTTCCACCAAACACTCAATAATGGGCCCAAGGATAGTGGGTTAGAATTTTTGGAAATGTCCATGGTTACAGTAGATCCTGCAAAAAGCAAATGATGGAATATTAACAACTGGCTATGAGGGGTGAGAGTGACAGGGAGAAGGCTAAGAAATGTGCCATGTTCCAGTACTTGACAACTCTCCTGATTGACAATGTATCCTTTTTGGCACCTTCCTCACTAAACTAAAGCTGCCTTTTCTGAATTGCTACTCCATGGGAGATACTGTGCAGCAGGAAGCCAAACATTTGTTCACTAGCTGGGAAATAGAAAAGAATCCAATGGATTCAGGGAGAGTTACTAAGAAATGAGGAGTCTCTCACTTGAAGCAACATAGAAAAAGGTTTGCTAAGATTAAAGAAATGTGCTGGTCGAACTCTCAGGGTGATATGGCTTGGCTGTGTCCCCACCCGAATCTCACCTAGAATTATAATCCCCATAATCCCCACGTGTCACAGGCAGAACCAGATGGAGATGACTGGATCATGGGGGTGGTTTCCCCTATGCTGTTCTTGCGATAGTGAGTGAGTTCTCATGAGATCTGATGGCTTCATAAGCATCTGGCATTTCCCCTGCTTGCACTCAACTCCCTCCTGCCACCCAGTGAAGAAGTTGCCTGCTTCTCCTTTCCTTCCGCCATGATTGTAAGTTTCCTGAGGCTTCCCCAGCAACGCAGATCTGTGAGTCAATTAAACATCTTTCCTTTAAAATTAACTAGTCTTGGGTATTTCTTCATAGCAGTGTGAAAGAAATACACAGGGCAACCTTCCCACCTATGTGATAGCATAGTGACTATCACTCCTCTCCTGCAGAGGCTCCCTGCCTGCAGCTACTTAAATCTGGGAGAGCTTATGGGAGCTACTAGAAATAAACATGAAGCATCAGAGGAGCTGGGCTGGCTAAGGCCCCTCTTTAAATTGTTAACCTTTTAACAGCAGTCAATAGAGTGTAAAATCAGGATTTTAGCAGCTTCCACCAACTCAAATCCCAAGATACTTCAACTCCGCATTCCTGGAGGCATGAGTTGAGCTCTGTTAAACATTGCCTTTTCCTTCTCTGTTATTTTTGGCTCTATCTCTGCGGTTCTGCCTAATGGCTTCCACTTCAAACAGTCTTGTTTCTACTATGAGACTGGCTTTAAAATCAGCAATAAAGTTCTATGCATTCAGAAAGTGATGTGGATCCTGAATAACTAGGGTTTTCTTTAACAGAGAAAGAACACAAAACTAAGCATTTAAGAATCATAAAAGGCAACTAGGTCATAAAACTGAAAACCATATATTTACTTTTCATTTCCAGGAAAAAAAAAATAAGTTTACAAAATATATTCTACTTGCAAATATTTATAAATATTAAAATCAAATCAAAGTTATACCCTTCATTATTTTCTTTTTCAATATATTTCCCACAAGGATGGATCATAAGGATATATAGATACATCTATAAGATATGTAACTTCATCACTAACGTCACTAACCTTTGGCAAACTCCTCACATTTGCAGTGGTCTTCAATGACTATAAAATCCTGAGGACCCTTAAAAGATTTCCCTAAGACTCCTAATCAAAATTACTGTAAAGTACATTGCAAACAGAAGTGCATAGGCCAGGCGCGGTGGCTCACGCCTGCAATCCCAGCACTTTGGGAGCTGAGGCGGGTGGATCATGAGGTCAGGAGTTCAAAACCAGCCTGACCAATAGGGTCTACTAAATATACAAAAATTAGCCAGGCGCGGTGGCAGACGCCTGTAATCCCAGCTACTCGGGAGGCTGAAGCAGGAGAATCGCTTGAACCTGGGCGGCAGAGGTTGCAGTCAGCCAAGATCGTACCACTGTACTCCAGCCTGGGTGACAGAGTGCGCCTCTGTCTCAAAAAAAAAAAAAAAGAAAGAAAGAAAAAGAGAAAACAGAAGTGCTGCCTAATGGAGATGATCAAACACAACAATGTGTTGCTACCAACAGGACTATGACTTCATTACATAATGTCCTTATGTCTGGAGTTACTCCATGCAGAGTTCCCAAATTTGAAGTTTCTATCTTCTTCAACTTCATGATCATCAAGAATAGTAAAAGAAATACTTTTCAGACTAGAGTTCCTTATTTGGTGGGATTCCTTGGGTCACTTTACTTTTGTTTTCTTTCTCAGACTAATGGATTTGGCTTTACTGTAATGTTTATTTTTATACACATGCCCAAAGGCCTCCTATTGTGTTTTTATAAATCTAGTAAATATCTCACGATAATTAAGTTTGTTAACACAAAAGATGTTATCCATTACTAAAAAAGTACACTTTAATTAAATAAGGAGCCAAGTACATACTATAATGTAGTTTCCTGTGGACCCAGTCACCAGGCCCTGGTACCAGGCAGTCCCCTAGACTCAGGGACCAGGACCCAGCTCACACCCATGGACCCTGGTTCCAGGACCACCATAGTGCCACATTGGACCCTGAAGACTCAGCCTCAAGGTCTGCCATAGCACCATGTTAGCTCCCACCAACCCAAGTTCAGGCTGTTCTCCATGAACTCAGGCTTCAGAGCCACCCTCAGAGACTTAGTTGGTAGGCCCACTCACCTGCAGAGTCAGGCACCAGGGCAGTCCACCTAAGGACTCCAGCAGCAAGTCAAACGGAAGATCCCACCAGATGGTCTGCCCAGAATGTCTGGCTGGGGTGGCTGGTAAAAAGCTTTCTCTATCAAGGCCAGTCTATAAAGACTGGATGTCCACTTCCTCAAATGCACAGACACCAATGCAAGCCCATGAGGACCATTAACAATCAGGGCATCAAAACCACCAGAAGAACAAAATAAAGCACCAGAAACTGACACTAAACGAATGGAGACCTATGAACTACCTGACAAAGTATTCAAAATGATGTTCTTAAAGAAACAGTGAGCTAAAGACAACACAGGCTACTAAATGATATCAGGAAAACAATATATAAACAAAGTGAAAAGCTCAACAAAGAGAAACCATAGTTACATATTTTTTGTGGTAAGAACATTTCAGGTCTACTGTCTTAGGAATTTTTAAGTACACAATACAGCATTATCACCTATAATCATTATGATGTACATTAGATCTTGAGAACTTATTCATTCTGCCTAACTGAAACTTTGTACCCTTTGACAAACGCTTTCCCCTTTTTCCCATTCCCCAGTCCCTGACAACCACCCTCTACTCTCTGCAGAGTCAGGCACCAGGCCAGTCCACCTAAAGACTCCAGCAGCAAGCCAAATGAAAGACCCCACCAGATTCTATGAGTTTGATTTTTGAGATTTCACATATAAGTGAGATAATGTAGTGTTTGCTTTTCAGTGGCTGGCTTATTCACTTAGCATAATGTCCTCCAGGTTTATTCATATTGTTGCAAATGACAGTGATATGGTTTGGCTGTGTGCCCATTCAAATCTCAACTTGAATTGTATCTCCCAGAATTCCCACGTGTTGTGGGAGGGACTCACTGGGAAGTAATTCAATCATGGAGTTTGGTCTTTCTCGTGCTGTTCTTGTGTTAGTGAACAAGTCTCATGAGATCTGATGGGTTTATCAGGGGTTTCCACTTTCACTTCTTCCTCATTTTCTCTTGCTGCGGTGATGTAAGAAGTGCCTTTCGCCTCCCGCCATGATTCTGAAGCTTCCCCAGTCATGTGGAACTGTACAATTAAACCTTTTTCTTCCCAGTCTCGGATGTGTCTTTATCAGCAGTGTGAAAACAGATTAATACAGACAGGATTTCCTTCTTTTTAAAGGCTGAATAATAATTCATTCTATATATACTGCATATTTTCTTTATTCATTTGTTAATGAACACATGTTAATTACCTATCTTGGCTATTATGAATATGCTACAATGAACATGGGAGCATAGATATTGCTTTAAGATACTGACTTTATTTCCTTTGTATATATACACCCAGAAGTGGGACTGCTGGATCATGTGGTAGTTTTTAATTTTTGAGGACCCTCCATGTTATTTTCTATAATGTATGTACTAATCTATATTCTCACCAACAACATACAAGCATTTCTTCTCCACATGCTCACCAACATTAATTACCTTTTATCTTTTTGATATTAGCCACTCTAACAGGTGTAAAGCAATATTTAATTGTGGTTTTAATTTGCATTTATCTGATGATTAGTGATGTTGACCACTTTTTATATATATCTGTTAGCCATTTGTATGTCCAACAAGTATATTTTAAAATGCCTGAGAAATGTCTATTCAGGTTCTTTGCCCATTTCAAACTGGGTTGTTTTATTGCTACTAAGTTGAGTTCCTTTTACAGTTTAGAAATTAACTCCTTGTCAGCTATGGTTTGCAAATATTTTCTCCTATTTTGTAGATTGACTCTTTACTCTGTTGATTGTTTCCTTTTGCTGTACGGAAGCTTTTTAAGTTTGATGCAATCTCATTTATCCATTTTTGCTTTTGGTATCATCCCAAAATATTGTTATCCAGACCAATATCTGCAAGCTTTTCCCCCATCTTTTCTTCTAGTAGTTTTATAGTTTCAGTCTTACATTTATGTATTTAATCCATTCTTAGTTGATTTTTGTATATGGTATGAGATAAAGGTCTAATATCATTGTTCTGCATATGGATATACAATTTTCCCACTACCATTTATTGAAAAGACTATCCTTTCCCCATTGTGTTTTCTGGCTCTTTTGTTGAAAATTAATTGACCATTAACAGTATATTATTTCTGGGCTCTCTATTCTGGTTCCATTCGTCTATGTTTGTTTTTAATGCCACTACTATGTTATTTTGATTACTATTCCTTTGTAGAATATTTTGAAACCAGGTAGTGTGGTGCTCCAATGTTGTTTCTCAAGATTGCTCTGGCTATTTGAGGTATTTTGGGGTTCCATATGAATTTTAGTATTTTTTCCATTTTTGTGAAAAATGTCATTGGAATTTTGGTAGAGATTGATTGCATTGAATTTGTATATTGCTTTGGGTGGTATCTTTAGTGTTTTCTGTATATAAGATCATGTCATTTGGAAATAGAAAAAAATTTTACTCCATCTTTTCTGATTTGGGTACATTTTATTTATTTTTCTTGCCTAATTGCTTTAGCTGGGACTTTCAATAGTACATTGAAGAGCGTGGTGACAGTGGGCATCCTTGACTTGTTCCTGATCTTAGAAGAAAAGCTTTCAGCTTTTTACCATTGAGCATAATGTTAGCTGTGGCCTTGTCATATATGGCCTTTATTATGTTTTGCATCTGTGGTCATCTGGGATATTGGTCTGTAATTTTCTTTTCTTGTAGTGTGCTTGTCTGGCTTTGGTATCAGGGTAATAATAATGGATTCACAAAATGAGTCTGAAAGTATTCCCTCTTTTTCAATTTTTTAGAGTTTGAAAAGTTTTGGTTTTAGTTCTTCTTTAAATATTTATATTTTTATATTTATTTATAAATTATGTTTTTTTATTTTATATATTTTTTCCTATTATATTCATATTTTCCTTTTTCTGCATGCACAGGAGATATATAATCTAAATTAAGTCCAGAAGAGGTCTTTAAGAAAACTATGAAAATTCTAAGTGATAAAGTCTTATATCATAATTTAATTTGAAGTACTTTTTCTCTTAGTTGTGCATCTTACAATTGAGTGCATCTTGAAGCCAATGGAATACAGTAGGTATTATAGTACAGAAATGATAAGTGCCATGAAAAAGGCCATTAAGTGATGCTGAAACAAAGAAGGAGTACATATAAAATTAAGATTTACAGAAATTGAGAGCAGGCAGTGGAGCTAAGTTTTAAAGAGTTAGCAAATTGGCCCACAAGCTCCGAGGGGTGGTTCAGGCAGCATGAACAGTGCAAGAAAGCACGGAGTGGTAGGCAGCAAGTCATGCTGGGGAAACTGCAAGTCATCTCTTAAGGTTGGAGTTATAAGGTAAATGTTAGTTGCACAGTTGAGGTCTTACAGGGGCCAGATAAAAAAGAGCACTGTGTGCTAAACAGCATAACTTCAATATTATCTAGCAAACTGTGAGTCGTGATTTAAAAATGTAAAGTAGGGGGGAAATTAGAACAAAAATCAGTATTGTAAGGATGGAATGGGCAGATCCCAACCTGGAAACGAGTGGAAAGCTTAGAAAGCTAGTGTTGACAAACTCAGTGAGAAGGGCTGAGCACCAGAAATAAAGCTACTGTAGCCCATGGCTTGGCTGTTGGCAGCAGCAAGGAACCCACCAACCCACCCAATGGCCCACCACGGGTTGAAATATATATATAATATGTGTGTGTGTGTGTGTGTGTGTGTGTGTGTGTGTGTGTGTGTAAAGAATAAGAAGTAGAAGAAAAAAGAAAGTTACTGTAGAAGAAATAGAAATACTGATATAAATACAAATTAAAATGTGATAAGGCACTCAGCAATTAAAAGGAACAAACTACTGATACATGCAACAACATAGATGACTCTCAAATGTATTATGTAAGTGAAAGAAACCAGATGTGAAAGGCACATAGTGTATAATCCCATTAATATAACATTCTAGAAAAGCAAGACTAATGGGGATAGAAAACAGTGGTTGCCACGGGCTGGGTTTAGGTGGACTATACAAGGGAACAAGGGAATCGTTCAAGGTGATGGAAATGCCCTATCTCTCAATTGTGGTACTGGCCCTACTACCAAATGTGTTTGTCAAAATGGACTGAATTTTACTATGTATGAATCATACCTCAGCAAACGTGACTTTAAAAATCCCACCAAAAATGTGATAAGATGGAACACAGCTACACTCATACACTGATGTACTGCTTTTGTCTGCTTTTCTACTATAATAGCAGAGTTGAGAAGTTTTAACAAAGACTTCATGATCCACAAAGCCTAAAAATATTTTCTGTCTGGCACTTTACAGAAAAAGTTTGTCAACCCTGATATATGGTAATATTATCATTTTGTTCCATTCGCATTCAAAAATCTTACTTGTTGGCCAGGCATAGTGGCTCATGCCTATAATCTCATCACTTTGGGAGGCAGTATTTGCTTTCTCTATGTGTTATTGAGCTGGGATATTAGTCTTCCTTACTCAGACTGGAACTTACACCATTGGCTCTCTTGGTTCTCAGCCCTTCAGGCTCCTCTTAGAACTACACCACCACACCACCACTTTCCTGGCTCTCCAGCTTGCAGATGGCAGATCATGGGAGTTCTCAGCCTCCATAATCTCACACACCAATTTCTTACAAAAAATCTCTATAGGTTCTGTTTCTCTAGGAAATCCTAATACAGGCACTAAAGTTCATAGTCTGATAAGTTGGAATGTATTTTAAATTTAAAATATTCTACATAAAAGAGGCAGGAGACAAAGCAATATGATTATTAAAGAGAAACTGGGCCAGGAGCAGTGGCTCATGCCTGTAATTCCACCACTTTGAGAGGCTGAGGTGGGGGGGATCACCTGAGGTCAGGAGTTCAAGACCAGCTTGGCCAACATGGCAAAACCCTGTCTCTACTAAAAATACAAAAATTAGCCGGGTGTGGTGGTGTGGGCCTATAATCCAGCTACTCAGGAGGCTGAGGCAGGAGAATCACTTGAACCCAGGAGGCAGAGGTTGCAGTTAACCAAGATTGTGCCACTGAACTTCAGTCTGGGCGACAGAGTGAAACTCCGTCTCAAAAAACAAAAAACAAAAAAAAACAACAACAAAAAACAAAACAAAAAACAAAAACAGAAGCCTTGGTAAGCCTGGGATTTGAAAAGGATTGCCAGAGTCAACCATTTTAAAGTTCTGATGTGATCAACAGTATACATGGTTCTTGAAAAATAAACTTTATAATAAAAGAAATCTGAAGGAGTTGATGTAAATAAATTCATATTATGGTAAGAGCTATTCCTTGTGGAAAAAAAAAACTAAGAAGACAGGATGGATGACAGATTGTAGTAAAATAAAAAAGCAAGAAAACAAGATGAGCTAGAGAATCATGTGAAAAATCAGCCCCGGCTGGGCAGGGTACTTCACACTTGTAATCCCAGAGCTTCAGGAGGCCGAGGTGGGAGGATGACTTAAGAACACATGTTTGAAGCTGCAGTGAGCTGTGATTGCGCCACTGCACTCCAGTCTGGTGGACAGAGCAAAAACATGTCTCAAAAAAGTCAGCCTCCAAGGTCCAACGTTGAATAAAGAACACTTAAATGAATACAAATGTCTTGAAATCTTCATAAGAGAAAAGCACAAAGTCAAGGCAAAGGTAAGGGGCACAGCAATGAATCCAAGACATAGAGCAATAAAAACAAAGGAGAGAGAATAAAAGAATAAAAATTTTTCCACCATATTTGGATAAACAAGAGGTGGGGATTGTAGATTAGATGGAAGAGAGGGGAAAGGATTTGGTCTGAGTTTAGCTATAGAAAGAAAAACTTAGCTAAGGAGTCAATGATGATCCTAAGATTTCAACATATTTTAAACCATAATTATTTTCACTAAAAGTCCCATAAACTTATGCGCACTTAAATTTTAGATGAAATTTGACTTGATGTTTAATCTAACTAGCACTTGATCAGAAGGAAAAGATCTCAGATCTAGTGTATTTATGATGATGTAGAAAGCTATCTGGAAATATGCCCTTATCTGGTTGTGAAGAAAAAGAAAAACTTGTACTTCTTCAACACTATGAAATCACTGGCTCAACCCTTAAAAAAAAAAAAATCAGTTAAAAGAATCTGACCTAACACTTGAGCCAAATGATTTATGACTTTTATAGCCTATTATAAAACTTACTTTACATACTGCCTCAAATCTGTGTTAAAGCTCTGTTTTCCTTTTACTTCATATGAAATGCAGTTCTAAAAATAATCAAGTCTAAAAATAAGGCAAAAACCACAGATTAAGTGTAGCTTTATACATGTACAAATAACAGGGAAGTCTCCACATCTTCTAGGAAAACAAATGATGTATCTACTTTTTCCCACTAAATTCTCTATGTTGTATCAAACCTCTGGAACTTTTTCATCAATGTGCACTATATTATTATACAAACCAAATTCATTCTTTAAGTTTATTAATTCCTGTGTCCCACAGAAGAGTCTTATATTTGATCTCAGGGGCTTGGTTTCTATAACAAAAAGCAACTGATTATTTACATGGAAAGAAGCTATACAGCAAAAGAAACAAATTCACCTCCAAAACATATTACAGTTATTATATTTCTCTATCCCTTTCCGAAGTCTATACTTCTAGGAAACTCTTTTCTCTAAACATTTTCTCTAGAAATTAATGAGCAGAAAAGCAAAATGGGAAAAAAGAAAAGGAGTTTTCAGAAAATGTGCCTAGTTTGCTTATCTCTACTATTTCCCAATCTTTGCAGGACATCTAAAAGGTTGACAGGATATGTACAAAGGATGGGTAAATGTTTTTACAGGAAACGTATGTGCCTTTCAATTATCATCATCTGTATTTTTCAGAGCGAGGATTTATAAGACATGACTAAATGACCTTATTCTGTGACAGAAACTAGAAGACACTGAGTTTGTAACTCAAAAGTGTATCAGGAAATAGAAAGGCCTGCCATCAACTTTAACTGTAGCATCTTCCTACACTTATCCATCCATACATTAATAAACTGAACAGGAAACCAAAAAACATTAAAATAAAATAATGTTTTGGTGAGTTTATTGTCACTCTCTAGAAATACAGGAGAAAATCTGTTCTCAGACTCTTAAACTAATTCTTCTACATATCAAGATAGCATCCTCAATGGCAGGATACTTTGGGAGGCCTTCCAGTGTAGCTACGAGATCTGAATTATTAGATATACACATAATCTTTCGTTTGGTTAATCTTTTAAAGAACAGCAGCATGAAGTGAACGTAAATTTCATAGCTCAAACATACAGTATAAAACTACAAAAACCTGATACAGAAACAGTACTGTCTGGAAAAATTGATGACAAATAAATTATTTCCAGTTTTCATTAGAATGAGATTTTTTATTTTAATGTGAAGAAAATATTCATGTTATACATAATTATATAAATAATAGCAAATGAAGATGGTCTCAAAAAGGAAATTAATATTTTTTCTTCAAGATCTTCTCCATATGATTTCAAAGCAATGGCACATGAAAAGGTAAATTATGCTTATGACTCCAAGTGGAAACGTAAGATATTTAGAATAAACATTAACTTGTTTTGCAAAATATATTAATAATTCTGGAGGGGGGCATCCCCTATTGTTGGTAGAAAAGCATTTTCATTGGAAATCAGAAGGTTGATGGTTAATGGGTTGGTGAGATGGTAAACTGCCATACTCAGATAATTTCTGCTGTGAGCTATGAAAAGGTATGGACACATGAACGAGCATACTGAGCCTACCATCTATCTTTTGATCTCTGACAAAGACACCAAGAGAAGTGATTATGTAGGAAGGCAGGGTGTCCTCCATTGTATCTTCCATAAATTTAGTTAGAGACAGATATATCCTCACAAATACTATTATTTCCCTTAAAAAATCTAGTAGGCCCAGAATCAATTTATAAGAACTCATTTCAAAATTTATTTTCTGTGGGTTCTAAAATGTGCCACCTGCTATAAAATGTAGAAATTTATTTTCTGTTCCCTACATGTTTATCTTTCAAGAATCAGGTTATCTCTACTAATCTAAATCTCTTCACTTTAACTCATATCCTTTACAATTTCATAAACTTGGATCATACGCTCCTTCATAGAGTTCATCTTTTAAGATAATAGAGAGTCTTAGTAAATATTTGAACCTTTTAAGTCCTTTAATCAGTTAATTATTTTAACTACCTTTACCTCCTTTCTTACCTACCTTTACCTGTCTTTCTTGAAATATGACAATGAAAACTATACAAAATAATAGAGATATAAATCCACCATAGTTTTATATGAAGATGGGATATTTTCTCTTTTGCTTCCAAAACTATTTTCAAGCAACTCAAAATCCTAAATGGTACCTTGGTGCTCTGAATGAATTAAATTACCCAAAAGAAAGAAAAAAAATCAATTTCGGGGAGAATTCTCATGTATACATTTACAGTAGACTCTTCTATTTGTAGCCGAAAAGTTACTGGTAACATATAGTTGCACTTCCTTCCAAACTCTGGCCAATTCAATCAATAGGCACAAAATGCCTTAAAGCAGCAGGGAAGGAATCTCGATAGAATCATTTGAAATATGAGCAACTAGCAAAATTTTCTATGATCTAAGGTCACAGCAACTAACTGGTTTAAATGTCATTTTTCAGAATAAAAGAACATTTTAAATATAAATATATTTAGTGTCAGAAACAATAAAAAAGTGGAACCAAAAAACCAAACCAAAAACACAAAAGTTGTCCTAAAATGTAAGTAAACAGTATCACATTTATTTCCAAAGTCATTCAAACAATAAAGAGACTCTTTTGCTATAATAAGCTATCATAAGCAAATACTGACATATAGAATTTTTTAATTAGCATGATAAAAATGTCTCAGATGAGATTATTAAAAAAAGACAGAAAAATTCATTCTGTAAGAACACTAGCTGTAAGTTTCTCTTATTACCATATTATATATGTAAACCCACCAAAATAATCTATTCAAAAACAAGTAGAGAGACAAAAGACTTGTACACTGAAAACTATAAAACATTACAGAAAGAAATTAAAGAAGACATAAATAAATGAAAAAACATTCATGTTCATGGATTGGAAGATTTATGCTTATTAAGATGACAGTACTACTCAAAGTGATCTATAGATTAAACACAATTTCTATAAAAATCTCAATGGCATTTTTTTTTCCTGAAGAAATAGAAAAATCCATCCTAAAATTCATATGGAATCTCAAGGGACTCTGAATACTGAAAATAATCCTGGCAAGGAAAAACAAATTTGGAAGCCATATACTTACTGATTCCAAAATTTACTATAAAACGACCATGATCAAAACAGTGTAATACTTGCATAAGGACACACATATGGGCCAATAGAATAGAATAGAGAGCCCAGAAGTAAATCCTTGCAGATATGGTCAAATGATTCTTAATAAGAGTACTAAGTCCATCCAATGGGGAAAGTACAATCTTTTCAACATTGGTGCTGGGAAAACTGGATATTCACACGCAAAAGTTGAAGCTGGACCCTTACCTTACATTATGTACAAAAATTAATTCAGAAAGAATTAGACACCTAAAAGTAAGACCTAAAACTGTAAAATTCTTAGAAGAAAACATAGGGGGAAATTCATGACATTGGATGTTACGATGATTCCTTAATTATAACACCAACAACACAGGTAACAAAAGAAAAATGATAAATTGGACTTCAACAAAATTTAAACATTTTGTACATCAAAAGATGTATAAAATCCTATTATTAAAATGGTAAAAAGAAAACCCACAGAAGGAATTAAAATGTTTGAAAATCATGGCTGGGTGGGGTGGCTCACGCCTGTAATCCCAGAATTTTGGGAGGCCACGGGGTGCGGATCACAAGGTCAGGAGTTCGAGACCAGCCTGGCCACCATAGTGAAACCCTGTCTCTACTAAAAATACAAAAAATTAGCCAGGTGTAGTGATGTGCAATTGTAATCCCAGCTACTCAGGAGGCTGAGGCAGGAGAATCACATGAACCTGGGAGGTGCAGGTTGCAGTGAGCCAAGACTGCGCCATTGCACACCAGCCCAGGTGACAGTGCGAGACTCCATCTCAAAAAAAGAAAATCATATATGTGGAGAACGAATTCTATACCCAGAATACATTAAAACACTCCTACAACTCAACAACAAAAAGTCCATTAAAAAATATAAAAAATCAATTAAAACATGAGTAAGGACCACAGCCCACATCGTACTGAACAGGAAAATGCTAGAAGCATTCTCTTTAACAACTGGAATAAGACAAGGATGTCCACTCTCACCATTCCTATTCAACATAGTACTAGAAGTCCTAGCCAGAGCAATCAGGCAAGACCAAGAAATAAAAATAGGAAAAGGGGAAGTCAAGCTATCTCTCTTCACAGATTATATGATTCTATGCCTAAAAAACCCTACAGACTCCACCAAAAGGCTCCTAAAAGTACTAAGTGACTACCGTAAAGTTTCAGGATACAAAGTCAAGGTACAAAAGTCAGTAGCATTTGTATACACCAATAACATCCAAACTGAAAGCCAAATCAAGAACACAATCCCATTTACAACAGCCACAGAAAGAATAAAATACCTAGGAATACAGCTACCCAAGAAAGTAAAAGATCTTTTCTCTACAACAAGAACTACAAAACACTGCTGAAAGAAATCAGAGATTAAACAAACAAGTGGAAAAAAATGCTGTGCTCCTGAGAATTACAGTTGTTAAAATGGCCATACTGCCCAAAGCAATTTACGGATTAAATGCTATTCCTATCAAACTACCAACATCATTTTTCACAGAATTAGAAAAAACTATTCTAAAATTCACATAGATTCAAAAAACAGCCTGAATCGCCAATGCAATCCTTAGCAAAAACAACAAAACCTGAGGCATCATGCTACCTGCCTTCAAACTATACTACAAAACCACAGTAACCAAAGCAGCATGATACTGGTACGAAAACAGATACCTAGACCAATGAAATGGGAAGGGGATCCCCAGAAATAAAGCCACATACCTACAACCACCAGATCTTTGACAGAGTCAACAAGAACACACAACAGGGCAAGGACTCCCTATTCAATAAATGGTGCTGGGATAACTGGCTAGCCATAGGCACAGGATTGAAACTGGACCTGATCCTTTTACCATATACAAAAATTACTTCAAAATAGGTTAAAGACTTAAATCTAAGACCTAAAACTATAAAAACCTAGAAGAAAATCTATTCTGACATACTATTCTGAATATGGGCCTTGGCAAATAATTTATGACTAAGACCACAAAAGAACTTGCAACAAAACCAAAAATTGACAAGTGAGACCTAATTAAACTAAAAAGCTTCTGAACAGCAAAAGAAACTATCAGCAAAGTAAGCAGACAACCTCCAGAATGGGAGAAAATATTCACAAACATGCATATGACAAGGGTCTAATAACAAAAAGAACAATTCAACAAAGAAAAAACAACCCCATTTAAAAAACTGGCAAAGGGCAAGAACAGACATTTCTCAAAAGAAGACATACATGCAGCCAACAAATATATTTTAAAAAGGCTCATCAACACTATCATTAGAGAAATGCAAATCAAAATCACAATGAATACTATCTCACACCAGTCAGAACGGCTATTATTAAAAAGTCAAAAAATAACAGATATTGGCGAGGTTGTGGAGAAAAGGGAACACTCACCCAATGCTGGCAGCTATGTAAATTAGTTCAGCCACTGTGGAAAGCAGTTTGGAGACTCCTCAAAGAACTTAAAACAGAACGACCATTTGACCTAGCAATCCCCTTACTAAGTATACACTAAATGAAAATAAATTGTTCTACACATATGTTCATTGCAGCACTGTGATGGTTAATATTGTCAACTTGATTAGATTGAAGGATGCAAAGTATTGATCCTGGGTGCGTCTGTGAGGGTGTTACCAAAGGAGATAAAACATTTGAGTCAGTGGGCTGGGGAAGGCAGACCCACCCTTAATCTGATGGGCACCATCTAATCAGTTGCCAGCGAATATAAAGCAGGCAGAAAAACATGAAAAGGCAAGATGGGTCTAGCCTCCCAGCCTACATCTTTCTCGCGTGTTGGATGCTTCCTGCCCTCAAACATCAGAGTCCAAATTCTTCAGTTTTGAGACTCAGACTGGCTCTCCTTGCTCCTCAAGCTTGCAGACAGCCTATTGTGGGACCTTGTAATGGTGTAAGTTAGTACTTAATAAACTCCTCTTCATATATATATATGTATGTGTGTGTGTATATATATGTGTGTGTGTGTATATATATGTGTGTGTATATCTATTATTAGTGTGTGTGTATATATATACACACTTATATATATATATATTTCTCTCCTATTTGTGTGTGTGTGTGTGTGTGTGTGTGTGTGTGTGTGTGTGTGTGTCCTATTAGTTCTGTCCCTCTAGGGAACTCCAACTAATACAAACACTATATACAACAGCAAAGACATAGAATCAGCCTAGGTGCCCACTAACAGTGGACTAGATGAAGAAAATGTGGCATAGATACACCATGGAAAACCATGCAGCCATAAAAAGGAACAAAATCATGTCCTTTGCAGCAACATGGAAGTAGCTAGAGGACATTATCCTATGTGAACTAACACAGGAACAAAAAGTCAAAGCTGCATGTTCTCATAAGTGGGAGCTAAACATTGAGTACACATGGACATAAAGATGGGAACAACAGACAATAAGGACTACTTGAGAGGGGGCTGTGCGTTGAAAAACTATCAGATACTATGCTCACTGCCTGGGTGACGGGATCATTTATACACCAAACCTCAGTGACATACAATTTACCCATGTAAATTGTGACCTGCACATGTACCCCCAAATCTAAAATAAAAATCAAGAGAAAAAAATAAATAAGTTAGACATGGGTAAGAGTTTCAAATAGGTATTTCTCCAAAGAAGATATACAAATAGCCAGTAAGTACATGAAAAAGATGCTTAGCATCAGTAGTCACTAGAGAGCTGCAAATCAAAACCACAGTGAATTACCCCTTCACAGCCATTAGGATAATGACTACAAAAAAAAAAAAAAAAAAGGAAAAAAGAAAAAAAAGTGTTAGGGAGAATGTAGAATAATTGAAACCATTGTGCATTGTTGGTGGGAATGAAAATGGTGTAGCTGCTATGGAAAATAGTTTATTGGCTCCTTAAAAAATTAAACAAAGAATTATCATATGATCCAGTAATTCCATTCCTAGGTATATACCTTAAAAAACTGAAAGCAGGGACTCAAATACCTACTTGTACACCACTGTTCACAGCAGAATTACTTACTATAGCCAAAAGGTTACAATAGTGTAAAGGAAACAACCCCAAGTGTCCATCAGCAGACCAACGGAGAAACAAAGAGTGGTATAGACATACAACAGAATATGACTTTGCCCTAATAAGGGATGAAAGTCTGATATACGCAACAACACAGATAAACCTTGAAAACATTACAATAAGTAAAATAAACTAAACAAGAAGGACAAAAATTATGATTCCATTTATATGAGGTACCTAGAATAGGCAAATTTATAGGGACAGAAAGTAGAGTTTACCAGGGTCTGAGAGGGAAAGAAAAACTGAGAGCTACTGTTTAACAAGTACAGAGTTTTTGTTTAGGATAATGAAAAAGTTCTGGAAAAAGGAAGTGGTAATGGTTACACAACATTGTGAATGTACTTACTGCCAGTGAATTGTACATGGCGAAACCCTGTCTCTACTAAAATACAAAAAAAATTAGCCAGTCATGGTGGCGGGTGCCTGTAATCCCAGCTACTCAGGAGGCTGAGGCAGGAGAATCACTTGAACCCGGGGTGGGCGGAGAGTGCAGAGAGCCGAGATTGTGCCATTGCACTCCAGCCTGGGCAACAGGGCGAAACTCCATCTCAAAAAAAAAAAAAAAAAAAAAAGGCTAATGTGGTAAACTTTATGTTATACATATTTTGTCACCATTTAAAAAATAATCTATTCAGTGAATACATAATTAGCTCCCACTGCAGCTGAAACCTATTTTGTTTCAATTTCCAAATTACCAGTAAATGTATTCTGTGTGGGGACATGCACATAAAATGAATCTTACTTTTTAATTGACACATAATATATGTACATATTTTCAGAGTATATGTGATATTTTGATACATTCATATAATGTGAAATAAAAAATTAGGGTAATTAAGGTGTCAATTACCTCATACATTTATCTTTTCTTTAAGCTGGAACATTTGAATTATTAACTACTAGCTATTTTAAAGTACACAATAGATTATTGTCTACTATAGTCATTCTACTTACTTATCAAACACTAGGTCTTATTTCTCCCACCTACCTGTATTTTTATAACTATTAATCAACCTCTCTTCACCCCTCCTTTCCCCCTACCCTTCCAGGCCTCTGGAAAATAAATCTCTCTGAAAAACAGCCCCTGATACATTGTGCACATCAGATATCCTAGAATGTACTTTCAAAAGCTCCAAATAATTATAATTGCACTTTAATTGGAATAATTTGATTACTATTTTGGTTCTTTACCTACATAAAAAAAAAAAAAGAGTCATAACAAGAAGATATCCATAAATTCTGCCGATGGGCTAAGGATATATGCTTATAGTCCAAGTGCAGCTAAAAATGAACACTGTACCTGATAGAGCATAATAGGTTCTATGTTGTATCCTAAGGTATCAGCAAAGTTCTTGGCGATCACTGTTTTTCCACAACCCTAAAAATGGAAACACAATTATTCAAGGGGTAAGTCAAAATAACCAAAAGCCAGGAAACTAAAAGTCTGCAGTGAGACTGTCATTCTTACCTTTCCTCCAATTAAACATATATCCTTAACCATGTGAGACTGCATCATTTCAGCCTGTAGCTGCTTATGGCTCAAAGTCTGTATGAAACGGTCTGATGCACAAGGTTGACTTAATGGCCTGGTCCCAGCTGGCACCTATAATTAAAGAGAGGTCAATATAACATGGCCAGGCATGGTGGCTCATGCCTGTAATCCCAACACTTTGGGAGGCCAAGGCGGGCAGATCACTTGAGGTCAGTAGTTCGAGACCAGCCTGGCCAATATGGTGAAACCCCATCTCTACTAAAATACAAAAAAAATTAGCTGGGCATGGTGGCACGCACCTGTGATCCCAACTACTCAGGGGGCTGAGGTAGGAGAATCGCTTGAACCCAGGAAGCAGAGGTTGCAGTGAGCCGAGATTGCGCCACTGCACTCCAGCCTGGACAACAGAGATTCTGTCTCAAAAAACAAAAAACAAATATATATATATGTGTGTGTGTGTGTGTGTGTGTGTATGTATACATATATATTTGTGTGTGTATGTGTGTGTAAAACATGCATATGTTTTTCTCAAAATATCAGTAACTTAAAGCATATAACTGCCACTTAAAAGCCTCCAACTAACAGCTTGCTCAATTTAGTTCTTTACTGTTTTTATATTTCAATAGAGCAGCAACTATTTTTTCATTTAACAGACCTGATGATCATTATTACAAAACTTCCAAATCAATTATTTCTCTAAAATTAAAGTCCCACACTGTCAGATATATTCATAAATATCATGTCATCTTAATGTTGTTTATAACTTATAGTAAAGATGTTACTACTGGAGAATAAATTTTTCCCCACATTCTAGTTGTAAGCACAGAATTAATGTTAGTCAATCGGAATCTCTAAAGTCACCAATGACCTCCTGATTTCTAAAAGTCAAGTCCACAAATCCTTTTCAGGTTTATCTTAGTTTACCACTGAGAGGCATCTGTTCACAGAGTCTCTCTTCCCATCTTTTACACCTACTTCTCCTTTTACTTTTGTCTTCCCCCCCTTTTTTTTTTAATCCTGCCTATTAGTTCCCGAGGAGCCACGCTCTGCTGAGGACTCTGGGTTGGATCATATTATATACCACATGAACCAAAGAATTGTAAGTTTGGAAGTGACAGGATCAGATTTGCATTTGAGAATTTATCCTGGTATCAACATGGAAAGCTAACTGGAAGAGACTAGAGGCAATGAGGTTAAAAGCCATAACCAAAGGGAAGCAAATAATGAAGTCTTTTTCATACTTCATGCTTCTGAACATATTGTTTAAACTGCCAAAAATGTCCTATCCACTCCTCAGCCACTGGAAAAATCCTGTGTTATTCTTGCAGACTTAGATCAAGCTTCACCTTCACTCTGAAGCTTTCCCTATTCCGTCTCCTGAATCCCAGTATTACTTCCTTCTCCATATCCCGAGCCATTCCAATGCAGTCTTAACTCATCTGCCTCTATCCTAAACCATCAGCTAGATGAGCCATTCATCTGAAGAAAACAGAGTAGAGTGGGCAACTCTCGCTGTCTAGAAATCCCAGCTGTGCCATCTCCTAGCTGGTGTCTCTGGGTGAATCAATTAACCTCTTTATATCTCAGTTTTCTAATCTACAAAATGGAGATAATAAAACTTACCTTAATGGATCTTGGGGGATTTAAATCGCATAATATATGCAAAGAGACAAATACAGTAACTAGTATACAGTAAACTCATAATATGGAACCTAGCTCATGGTAGATATAATCAATATTCAGTTCAATGAATAAGTATAGTAACATGAATTAATATTAATAATATCAAATATTAAAACAAAAAAGTTTATCATGAGCTGGGCACAGTGGCATGTGCCTGTAGTCCCAGCTACTCAGGAGGCTAAGGCAGGAGTATTGTTTGAGCTCAGGAATTCAAAACAAGCCTGGGCAATATAGTAAGACTCCATAAAATATGTGTGTATATATATACATAGAGATATATATAGAAGGAGTTGATATATATAAAACATATATACATGCAGATAGAGCTCTATGACCAAATATTATTTCCCTCTTCTAAAAACCATTCAACCGAGTAGATCCTTTTTAAACTGTTTCACATAGCTAAGAAAGATTTTACTTGACAACAGGGCCCTGTAGCAGCTCAAATGTTTGAAAACACTATTTCTTACCAAGGACTCATAGTACAAAATGCTGTCAATAATCAACCCATGACTTGATTTTCCCAGAGGTCAACTTTGAATTTTTGATGAAAGGCTTTCCCTGTTTCTCCTGAATTTTTCCAGTTTGTAAGCATACATGACTCTGGAGACATAGATATACAGATACAGACAGAAGCAGCACTATCAAGAAAGACTTATAAGGAGATCATAAACCTAATTTAGGTCATAAAAACAGGCAGAATAAGGTATATCTTAGAAAGAATAAACCTGTGATTAATTACCTTAATGGTCACCTCTTTATCTGCAATCCGGATGGTCACAGAAGCTTGGGACACATGGTTTTCCGTCATCTTCTCTACTCTTACAATCTCTTTAGGAAGCAGAGAGCTTCCTGAATCTTGAAGTTCAAAGCGCTGTAAAATTACAAGAAAATCATGCAATTTACTTTTCATTGTAGCATTAACGTTGGCTATCTGAAAGATTACACCTTAATTACAACCAAAATCCATTTTATATTATTATATAAAAGTAGAGGTTAAAAAAAGTTAATGAGAATTCTTTTCTATTCCTACTAATACCATTCTACTTACAACAATTATTAAAGATGATATAAAAATAGTCCCTAAAATTTACTATATGACAAGAAATGGAATCACTGAATTCCTGGTGAAAGTTCATAGCTTACATCTCTTGATAATCAACTTCCTAGAAAGAGATGATGAGACCCTTCAAAACATGCTGAAATAAAACAAGGCCCATAATGGTTTGTTCTTTAAATCAATCAAAGTTAATGTGTTACCTGAAATCCATGAAAACAGAACTTCTTGGACATCATTCTGCTGTCAGCTATGTGAACAGCTTAACTAAAATTATTATAACAAATTTCCACAGCATATGGTATGGTGCTTTCTACATGGTGGGGTCTCAATATTTGTTGAACTGGATTTAAAAGGCTAGAACCACCAGGCACAGTGGCTCATGCCTGTAATCCCAGCACTCTGGGACGCCAAGGCAAGTGGATCACCTGAGGTCAGGATGACCCTGGCCAACATGGTGAAACCCTGTCTACTAAAAATACAAAAATTAGCTGGGCATGGTGGTGCACACCTGTAGTCCCAGCGACTTGGGAGGCTGAAGCACAAGAATCCCTTGAACCCAGAGACGGAGGTTGCAGTGAGCTGAGATTGCGCCACTGCACTCCAGCCTGGGCGACAGAGCAAAAACTCCGTCTCAAACAAACAAACAAAGGCTAGAACCATTGATTCTTGATATGGCCCAACTACCAATGTTCTAACACTGACTATACCACTTCATTCCAGCTAGTTATATCAAAACTGCACAGAAAGAATACAGATAAATACGTGAAAGATGAAAATAAATTGAAAATTAAGTTCGATGCCCTACTTATAACAGCTTGCTCAATATAAAAAACTGAATTTATTTTTACTATTAAATAGGCAGAAATTAACCCCCAAAATCCTACACTAGTTTTGGAACATTATTACTATAGTGAAAGAGTTGAAACTCAATGAAAGAACAGATCATCATGTATTCAGCAGAATGAAAGAACTCCAGAAAATAGATTTGGGAGGAAGGAAATCATGTTTAACCTCAACATTCTAAACATAACAGCCCAGTTCAAGTGTTCATTTTGATGTCATAAGTAGTCAAGACAATCACTAACTCCTTTCCCCAAACCTAAAAAAAACCTGTATATTTGTACTACCATTAAAAAGTTCTATATTTCATACAATTTATATATGCAAATCCCCACAGTATCACATAATTTGACAAGAATTGCTTCCATATTGTAGACAAATAACAATTATTGACACCTTAATTTCATGGGGAAAAAAAAAAAAGTTCCACTGTATTTTAAGGAGGACTCAATAGGAAAGGAGCAAGACCTAACCAAGTAATTAAATTCATTAGAATGTAGAACAAATGGCTGGACGCAAAGGCTCATGCATGTAATCCCAGCACTTTGGGAGGCAGAGATGGGTGGATCACCTGAGGTCAGGAGTTCAAGACCAGCCTGGCCAACATGGTGAAACCCCGTCTCTACTAAAAATACAAAAATTAGCCGGGCGTGGTGGCAGGTGCCTGTAATCCCAGCTACTCAGGAGACTGGGTCAGGAGAATTGCTTGAACCCGGGAAGAGGAGGTTGCAGTGAGCCAAGACATGCCACTGTACTCTGCTTGGTGACAGAGCGAGACTCTGTCTCAAAAAAAAAAAAAAAAATTAGAACGAAGATTCATTAAATTCTAGGAAAACAAATAAATGAGCTTAAATGTATGTCTTCACCACAGCTAGAGTAGTGTCAATCTAATTTGATACAGGATTGATGTCAGAGGACTCATATTCCAGAAATAAACACTAATGTCCTGAGCCACTTGCTATACTGGTTATGTCCTCATAAATAATTCAAGCTAAAATACTTCAGTAAAATAAAAATAGTAGGCCAGAATACACTAAGATGGTAAAAACTTCAAATTGCAAGGTGAATTATCATTTTCTGGCATAGAAAATTTAGAGGATCATTAATCAGAAAGGTACCCCCATATTCTGTATCTCCAACTTCATCATTTAAGTTTCTCAGGCCAAAAGCTTGAAATCATCACCCTTAACTCTGTCTCAACCCTGCATCCAACCCTTCAGCGAATCATAATGATTCTACCTTCAAATCCAACTACTTCTTATCAACATCACAGCTGGTCAGAACGACAATAGACATATAATTATTTCAGGTTACTTCCTAGCAAGAAGTAGAAAATAAGAGTTTGTTAACTTACCACTTTATGAGCATTTCCTATGAATTCTTGAATTTCAGTTAAACAGTACTAACATTTTCTAATACACTTTCTTTAGAATTAGGTTATTTAAACTGTGAATTATAATTAAATAAAATGAAATATAAATCACATTGGATACTGGTCTGTCGGGCTTCCATATTCATCCTTACAATTCCCAATCCTGTCCCATCAGGCCATCTACTTTCTTCATACCTTTTTCTAGATTATTAAGCACTGAAAGTGAAATTCTGCAAACCATATTGCCTGAACAAATATGTGGCCACAGTCTCTCCTGGGTTCTTTTCTCATAGCCCCTCAGCAACAAATACAGACCATTACTAGTCTCCTCAGAAGTCAATCTGAGCCCATTTATCACCCTGTCATGAGGCAATCTAGCTGCCTCCTCCACTCAGAACAGAGCTTACAGACACATACTCCCCCATACTTTACTAGAACATAAGCCCCATTAGGGCAGTATTAAATGTATCTATTTGGCTCACTCTAAATTTCCAGAACGTAGAATCACACATGGGACATAGTCAATGGTCAATAACGGCTTGTTAAATGAACAAACAAAATTATTTTTCCTTCATCCTCAAAATCATTGATGTTTTAATCAATTCTTGTTACTGTGCCCACTGTTTCAGTAGAAAGGACTTCTGCTTTAACTATGAGTAGACAGAAACCCCTAGAAGTCTTTCTACGTCAGATTACGGCAGCTCCATCATTCCAGTTCCTGAGTGGAAAGCATGTTCTTCCATCATTTCAAACCAACACACAAGGGTGCTCTGAAAATGTCCTTTTCCACCTTAGCTAGGCCACATTTTTCATGTACTCCACATTTTTTGTCCCTTCTGCCTATAAAAATGTTTGCCTCCCCATTTCAAGAAACAGTCATTTCTTAATTATACCTCATCTTTAAGTGATCTATCATCTTTTGGCTTTTATTCACCATCAAACTTGGTTGATACATATGAATCATATGAATCACTGGTTCAGTTTCATCTTCAATTTAAAATGTAAGCCCCTTGATTTTTGGCTTACGTTCCTATCACTCTACTAACACTGATCTTGGTGAGTTCATCAATGACATCCTATTTACCAAATTAAATAAATTAGTTTTCTTCCTATTTTGCTGTTTCCTTCTCAGTCTTTTTTGCAGGTTCTTCTTCATCTTCTTGACCAGTACACAGTAAGGAACTTCAGGAGTGGAACTTTTTATTTTCTATCTACATTCACTTTTTAAATAAGCTCATCACTTGCATGACTTTACAAACCATCATGACCCCAATTTTCTCTCTCTGATCCAGATCTCTCTCCTGAAATCTTGACTTGTATATGCAACTGCCTCTTTGACATTTCCATTTGGCTAAGAGGCATGTTAAATCAAATATGTCCAATGCTCTGGTCTGATATTCCCTCCACCTCCATATTCTCTATCTCCAACTTCATCATTCACGTTTCTCAGTCCAAAAGCTTGAAATCATCCTTAACTCTGTATCAACCCTACATCCAACCCTTCAGCAAATCATGATTCTACCTTCAAAACATAACCCAAAACCAACTACTTCCTACCAACATCACAGCTGGTCAAAGGTACAATACTGTCTCAACTGGATTACTACAACAGTCTACCAACTGTTTTTTCCCTGTTTTCATTCATACCCTCCACAGTCTATTCACTACTCAGCAACCAACCTGTTAAAATGATCACTCATATAACACATTCCTCAAAACCCTCAAATGGTGTTCCACTTCACTCAGACTGAAAGCAGAAGTCCTTTCCATGGATTACAGAGCCTACATGATCTGACTTTATTTACCTTCTGATTTCTCTCCTAATCACCTCTCCTTCACTCACTCTGCCCCAATACACTGTCCTTTACTGTTCCTACAGTTCCCAGGTGTGCTCCTGCCTCAGCATTTTTATACTGGTTATCCCTTCCGTCTGAAATACTTTTTACCCACAGGACTTCTCTCCTTCAGATCTTTATTCAAATGTCATCTTCTCAGTGACAGCATCCATTCCTCAACTGACATATTATATACTTACTTACTTACTTGACTGATAGTCGCCCTTCACAGAAAAATAAGCTCCATGAAGGTAGAAACTTCCATGTTGCATACATCTCCAGCACAATAGTGCCTGGCTAATTGATTGGATGGAAGGTGGACGGAATGAATAATCTTTTTTGAGTGAATGTTGTAAGTCTTCATTCAACACGGCATCTTTGCAGCATTTGAAACTGTTGCTATTACTTTCCTCTTGAAACAGTTGCTCCCAATGCTCCCTAAGAATACTCTCCGCCATTCTGCTTCTATCTCTAACCACTCCTCCTCTGCCCAGTTTGAAGGTTCTTTCCCTACTGATCCAATCCTGAAATGTTCAATTTGCAGACAGATTTTTCCTCTCAGTATACTTGCATTCTTTCAGTTGTTACGTCCATCCCCATGAATTCAACTAACACCCACATATCAATGGGTTCCAAGTATTTATCTTTAATATCAAAATATCTCTAGAACCAGGTCCATATTTTCAAGTCTGCTAGATAAAACCACCAGAAAAACTTCAAATTCAAAAGGGTTCTAGTATATGGAATTATTTAGCCCCCACCACAAACATGCTCCTTCTCCCACTTTATCATATTAATTAACAGCAACTCTACTCATATGTCCAAGGTAGGATTTATGGACATTTTTGATTTCTCACTTTCTCTCATAGCTCCGTTAACCCACCTCATATTTCATCAGTTAGTAACATGTATCATCCTTCCTCTGAAACATTTCTCATATTCGTTTAATTCCTATTTCACTGGCCTATGTCACGTCATTACTGCTTTGTCCAGAGCTAGTCATCATTATGCTACACTGCTTAAAAAAACAAACAAAAAAACCACTATACTAAAATAGTTATTTATTGAAATATCTGATGCTCCTCAGACATTAATATTGTAACTTCCTCAGGAGCTGAAATCAGATTGTATCCATTTCTGTATCACTAGATTTCTATACGTACATAATTTGCCAAAAAATGAATGCTCAATGAGCATGTGTTGAACTAAATAAAAATACTAAATGTAAGATCCAAGTTTCTTAGAAAAAAACTATGGCTCAGATTACATCATCAATGGATAAGTGGCAGTATATCCTTTCTAAATCACCAAGGGAACTTACCAATTTAACCACTGTTATGATGCAGTCTTAATTAAGTAGAGACCAAGAGCCAAGACACGTTACTAGAAGCCTAGATGCATTTGTTACTAAACTGTAAGAAAGCATACTATTCTCAAAGTATAGCAGATTCAGAATAAGAGGGTTTTCTTTAAGACATCCTTAACTGAAGGCTAGAAATTATTTCATGACTACAGAAACATGTTTTTAGAGCATGAACATCACATGATGAGCACCATCTGAGGAATGAAACTCATTCCAGCCACTTTTATAGCTTGTTCAGAAAAAAGAAAGGTGTTGTGAATTCTATCTGATTGAATTTTCAGTGACTAACAATTTTTCCTTGAAAATACAGTCTAATTAAGTAATTACACTAAAATTCAAATGGATATCTAATTTGAATGCAACTACACATTAATTTCTATAATCTAGGATAAAAAATAATTATCATTTATCAAGGAAAAGTTAATGTGTATATATACATACCTTCTTAATTTACCATTATAATACATACTTCTATTTCCTATGTAAACATTTTTTCCAAATTTAACAATATTTTATTAATTTTTACCTCTTCTAATTCAAAATTATTTGAGCACATGTAATATTTCACTCATCTATAAATATTTGCTTAAAATAACACTTTGAGGTAAATGCAGAAACTTACAATAACAAACAGGCCACACAGACTTCCCAGAACAAATCACAAAGAATTATATCAGTAAATAGACTCTTCCACTCCTTTTTTTTGTTTTTTTGACTCTTCCACTCTTAAGAAAAGCTATTTAAGATGCTAATCTGGTTGTATACATCACTGTGCAATGATCTTACAAAAAGAAAGTACTTCATTAAGATCAGACAAATGAACTTAAGCCCTCCCACTTGACAGTTTACTGAGTTACAAATGTCCATTAACTAGCGCTTCACATAATTAAGGTGAGAAGGCAGCCATACTCTTTCTCCTCTTATCTAATTAATACCAATTCCTTTTTCCTTTTCAAAACACTCACATTCAAATTTGAAATCATTTCTGTTCCAATATAAACTCAATCATTTTTCTACATTCCCCTTAATTATGGTTAAAAGACCAAAAAAATGAAGCAACACTAGCTACTTTCTTAAGAAAATTCAACTCTTTAAAGATATGCTATAACTTTATAATAAATTTGTATGACTAGTTTTGAAATTACAGACCAAAAAACACATCAAAGTGGTTTCTTGGTAAAGGTAAAGACCTTTGTTCGTAACTGACTTTTTTAGACACTGAATATCTTCTCTCTGTTTTTTCACAAAAAAACTTCATTTTATCAGAACTTCTCATGAGTTTCTTCCTCCCTGAGGATGTGCCCTTGTTTCCAAGGCACTGCACATTGGGCTGAGGGGCATTAAAGTTCATCTGGAGTCACCGCCTTTGATCTTAAACACTAGGTACTCTACTTCAATGACCAATGGCCAATTTAGCTTAGAGGTTGATTAGATCAAAGATAAGTTCGAGTTCTCTTTTCCCCCAGCAACTGGAATAAGCCTTGAAGTGAACTATATTGTCAGAAGATGGTAATTTCCTGACTCCTTGAGCCTATGAATTAATCTCCCCATTTCCAAATGGTTCTTAATATCCACCCTCCTCCTCTTTCTGCTGCTGTTCCTCCTCTTCCTTCTCCTCCTACTTTCCCTTTCTCTCTCTCTCTCTTTCTCTCTCTCTTAAATACACACACACACACACACACACACACACACACACACACACACACACCCCTACCTTTCTTCTCTTTCATCATTGGTTATTTCACTGCTTCCATTCTCTGCTGTCTCTTCCCTCCTTTGTCTCTTTATTGACCATTATTTTCCCCTTGCTTCTTTTTGCTTCTCTTTTAGATTCTGTCTCTAACTATACCTCTCTTCTCATTATCTATTAGCAACAGCTGTATAATAATTTTATTATTATTCCTGACATAACCAGTCAATGAAAATACTGTTTCTTTGGATTCTTTGGCTAACTTCTCTGAAAAAGATCCCACTTAAGTAATTAGAATCCAATGTTCCACTCTTCTAAGGTCCTCTCATTATTAATAGATACACAGAGGATGTTCTGTATCCCAAAGATTCTGGGTAGATATGAGGATAAGGGATAGAGAAATACCATTCCATATGCTTAAAGTTGTCAAATCCTGGTCTCCAGAAACTGAAGCTTCTATATAGAAAGCCACACAGCTTAGTGGTCACATTCTCTTTCTTAGAAATCTGCGCCTTGAGCCAAACCATGTAAGAAAAGCAAAAACCGTCTTTCATAAGGAGGAATTAATTTTGGTGAGTCAGTAAGTCTTTACCAAGGGTCAACACTTTAAAAATATAGTTATAAGACATTTTAGAGTGTGATTGGCCTTTTGGAAAACACCACTGTTAACTATACAAAGAGGAAATTATGCCACACGTATTTTGAAAGAAAATCATGCCCCACGTACTATAAACCACTTATGACAAAAAATGAGACCTTCGTTAGTTTAAATGAAAGCTCTATAGCAAGTTCCATAGTTTTATATAAAACACTCGTTTTTCAAGTTAATAACCCTCACCCAGTTTCCTCAATGGTTAACATTTTTTAAGCACATCTCCCCCTCCCTCCTACTCCCCCTGCCTACTTTACCAGTGATCTTTATGTGAACAATTTGAGAACAAGCTGCCGATATGATGTCCCCATACTCCTAAACACTTCAGTTGATATTTCCTGAAAACAAGAACTGTGGCCGGTGTAATTGCCACATAAGCCTCCAAATGAGGAAATCCACTTAATATAACACTATTATCCAATCCACAGACCCTATTCAAGTTTTACAAACAGTGCCAATATTGTCACTTGTTTCTAATGGTCCGGGATTTAATTCAGGAACAAATGATGCATTTAGCTATCCAATCTCTTC
This sequence comes from Macaca mulatta, assembly GCF_049350105.2. Lineage (NCBI taxonomy): Eukaryota > Metazoa > Chordata > Mammalia > Primates > Cercopithecidae > Macaca > Macaca mulatta. Next base: position 21,236,473 of record NC_133422.1, read on the forward strand.
AGTCTCCTTTAGCCTGAAACATTTCTATGTTTTTCCCTGTCTTTCATGTCTGAACAGTTTTAAAGAATAGAGGCCTATGTTCTATATAATGGCCCCCAATCTAGAACTCTACAATATTTCCTCATGGCCAAACATACATCATGAACTCTCAGCAAAATTCCCCAGAAATGGGGAATTTGGGAGGCATACAAGGTCAATTTGTCCCACCTGGTCAAGTTGAAGTTTACTGTAAAAATACCACTTTCTTGGTTTGGTGGTCAACTGAGTCTTTTGGAGGGAGACATTCAGAGATTATGCCAATACCCTGTGCCTCATAGAAGCTCCACCTGCCAGCTTTAACATCCTTTGATGACTCCTGTCTAAATTAACTGCCACTCTGATGGTTGCCAAATGGTGTTTTTTCTATTTATGTAATTCCTTCTAGATTCACAAGTAGGCATTTTACACTTTAAAAGAGAATGCCCATCTCCATATTTTTTGTTCATTCATATCAGTATGGACTCATGGATTCCTATTTTATGCAACAGGTTAAAACCAATTACCATCATCATTTATTTTTATGCTCAAATTGTCCCAGATTTCAGCCACTTCAACCTGGGAACTCCATCATTTTGACATATCAATATCACTTGTTGAATATCTCCTTACTCTCTGGCACAAAAAGATGGTCCAGGCTCATCTTCTACATTCCCTAACCTGATCCTTTGAGAGAGCATGGTATTTAGAAACCAATGTCCAGGTACTTGGTGTGATCACCGCTACTAGAACATCATAGTTTTTAGGCTCTCTCAGGAGACAGCTAGACAATATGTATATGTATACATATACACATACTATATCTGTAACTATCTATCTGTTCATATATATTATTTTTAAAAACCCATGATTCATAATAACATCAATTCCAATCCAATACCTTAAGAGTTTTTTCTTGCCTTCCCCTTTTCCATAGTTATAAATCCCTTATCCAACAGTGAGAAGCATAGCTCTTATTATCCTCAATATATTCATTCATTTGCTCAATCTATTTACTTCTTTGCTCAACACAACCAATCTCCCAACCACATCACCCCCTCTATGTTTGCTGCCCTATTTATCACAGCTGTCTTCTTGTTGGAATGCCAATGCCTCCATGCCTAGTAAAGAATGGAGGGGAAGAGAAAGGGAAGAAATAAGGATGGGGGGAGAAAAATAGGAAAGGTAGGGAAAGGAGTGAGGGGAAGATGGGAAAAGGCAAGAGAAGGGAAAATGGGAAAAGAAAGGAAAGAAATGGAAGCAGATACTCACCTTTAAAACACCTTCCACAGCCATCTTCCCTTCGTGACCTAGTAAAATACTATACGGATAAAGCCACTGGATTGCATGTTTGATTGGCATCATAGGAAAGGAATCCTATGTAGGAGCAAAAATATATAGGAATGAGCAAAATTCAAAATAATCACAGAAAACATCTGAAATGTACATACATTAAAATTGACTTATAAAAGTAACCAATAGGTGTCTGGTATTTTCTACAAGTCTACAAAAGCAAATATTCATTATTTTCTCTTCTCATTCCTTGCCCTTTCCCTGGGTAAGCTCACCCATTTCCATCTTTCATCTATCTTCTATGTATTGATGGCTCCCACACTTCTATGTCTGGTCCTGACTTCTTTCTTGAGCTCTAAACCTGAGCCCTCAATTGTTCATTACATATGACTATATGAATATCCCATAGACCCCCATTTGAAACAGAATACATGTCTCTACCTTATTCATCCCAAAGTACCTGATCCCCTTTTATCCCTAGGTTAATCTCACCCACATTCACTTAGCTTCACAGTTATAACTACAAAATTAGAAAGTATTCATTATCCTCAAGTCCTTCCTCACATTATTTGCACTGTCAATTCTGTTCACCTCACTTTAAAAGAGTCTATTGACAAGAAAGATTAGTGAAATTTCAATATGAACTATCTATTAGATGATACTATGGATTACTGTTAACATGATATGAAATATGATAATGTTGTTCTGATTATGTAGAAGAATGTCCTAATTCTTAGAAGTTGCATACTGATATGGTTTGGTTGTGTCCACCCAAATCTCATCTTTAATTGTAGCTCCCATAGGACCGGTGGGAGACAAATGAATCATGGGGGCAGTTAACCTCCATGCTGTTCTCATGATAGTGAGTTCTCATGAGATCTGATGGCTTTATAAAGGGCTTTTCCTCTCCTTCACTCCGCACTTTTCTCTCCTGCCACCATGTGAAGAAGGACGTGTTTGCTTCCCCTTCCACCGTGATTGTAAGTTTCCTGAGGCCTCCACAGCCTTGTGGAACTGTGAGTCAGTAAAACCTCTTTCCTTTATAAATTACCCAGTCTTAGGTATTTCTTCATAGCAGCGGGAGAACGAACTAATACATATACTGAAGTATTTAAGAGTACTGACTGCAATTTACTTCCAAATGGTTCAGGAAAAAAAAAAAAAAAAAGAACATGCAAACAAATGTAGCAATATATTAATAATGGGTGATTGTAGGTGAGGGGATTATGAAATTACTATTTTTCAACTTTTTTTTACATTTGAGAATTTTCAAAATAAAATGTTCTAAGCAAAAACAAAAAAGATTCAATAAAAGTATAAGATTTAATAAACAGGAAGAGAAATTCTGTTCTGGATGTAAAGAACAATGTCAACAATACCTAGGCTCCCTGACTCACAGGAAACATACATACATACATACATACATACATACATACATACATACATACAAGTTTAAAAACAAGTCTCTTGCCTAAGATAGTATCCCCACTATCTTGGATGGTGCCCTCTTCCACAGGGTCTCACTGAGTGTTAAAAAAGCTTCCTAGTCATTCCCTCACTGCCAACAAAGGTGTCTTCCTCCAACATAAGTCTGGTCACCTTCATAGCCCACCTACTTAATATTGTCTGATAAGCCACTTTTTCCACATCATAAAATCCAGGAAACTTCATTCATCATACAAAACATTTCACAATAGTGTTCTAACTTCTCCCTCTACCACACACACTTGCTTTAGGGATACAACTTATTCTCATTCTCCAAAAACACAAAAATGTGTTTTTGTGATTAAACACATTTGCCTGTGCTTTGACTTCTTGCCTGGAAGGCATTTCTATCATTCCAGACATGACCGCCATGCCCTTTGTGAAACCACAGTGGACAATGTCTGTACTCTATCAGATCCCCTCAGATCTGTTTGTATTCTCTCTTGTGCCTCCTAGCTTTCTCTTCCAACAGCAACTGCTGTAGGTCTTTCTAAGAAGACATCCTTGGGCTCTTGAAGCCACCCTTGCACACATGCTGGGAGAGCAGTTAGTATCCAGAAATTTGTGTCCCCTGAGACAACCATGACACAGAGACTGATGGGAGCTAGAGCAGTGTGAAAGCCCTAGCTCCTCTAACTCAGGTAAGGACAGCTCTGAGGCCTAACTCACACTGCAGCACACCTTTTACTTGACCAAGCTAAAGCCTTCCTTCCCTCTGTAGGACTTCACTGAGATTGCATGTCCAGCTCCGACTCCAAAGCTGAAAGCTCTTTAGGGGCTCAGAACATGTCCTTGGTCTCTGTACAGTTTACTGCACTGCACAACAAATTAATCTCAGGTTTTACAATATTTATAGAAGAGTATGACAAAAGCAAACTGAAGTCATTAATCCCTAATGATTAACTTTCAAAATTTTTAACATATTTGGGTATGCCAGTCGTTAATTTATTTTACTTACCAAGATTTGAACTGCAGCTGCTAAACTGTCTAAAGGAAAATCTGGAAGTCCAAGAGTAGAAGATTCTTGGGAACACAGAGTTGTAGCAAAGGACAAGAGCTGAGAGACTCTAGGGGAAAAATGATATTAAATTGTAATAGTTGTAAAACATAAAATGTGTAAGTCTGTTAAATATAAAACACAGGGGCTAATTTAATTAATCTAAAAAGATGATCCCTAATATTAATTCTTAAGGGACAATGGCTCCGCATCATAATATCCTACTTAAAACTCAGAAGCTGATTAGATGCAAATATATTCCTAAATTTATCACAATATTTGAGGTTTCTCACCACCTGGTCCAAATCTACCCTGACAGCCTCATCTCTCACATTTCATAACCCCAAACCTAAACTCTAGCCTTTCAAGAGTTTTTTTATGGCCCTAAGAACAAGGCATAAACTCTCACATTCCATGCTTTAAAAAAAAAAAAACAAAAAAAAACTTATTCTGTTCGAATTCCTTGATTCCATTCTCTATCTGGCAAAAACTTGCTCTTTATTTAGGACCCATTTCAAATGCCAGTGCTTTTGTGAAGCCCTTATAAAATATCAACTAATACCCCCAATATTTTGAAATTATGGCACTTACTATACCATGTTAACCAAAGCTATTCACATATCTTTCAACTCTATTAGATCTTGAGTTTCTCGCCAAAGATATCTTATTAATTTTATCACCAAACATTCTAATACTGAAAAATTCTTATAAGAATTCCAGTTGTTGAATGAATCAATCAATTAATCAATGAACAGACAAAACAAATTCAATATTCAGTGTCCAGATATTTATAAAAATATACTTACTTCTCAGCAGAAACATTGGCTCCAATTGAATATAACAACTTAAGTTGGTCCTAAAGTAATATAGAAACATATTAAATTAATTAAAAAGAAATGTAACGGATTAAGTGCAAATGTTTTATAGACACAATCAACCTTTTTAATTAAGCAGACACTAAATATTTAATAGCAAAAAATCATTTATTGATACATTTCATTTTCTAAAAGAAAAGCCAGCCTTTTAAAAAATCCTTCAATAATGCCGTAATAATTTTTCTTCCTAGTTTCCAGAGATTTTCTTTACTCTCTATTCTCATATCTTTCCATGACCTACTGAGGAAGACATTTAAAAATGCAGTAACATTTTTATAGCATTGAATTTCTTGTTATAAATAGAAAAACTGTTTAAAAAATAAATTATCCTTGGTCATACTTACCTTGAAGGGTAAATAATAAATATCCCTGGCTTGAAATCGAGAACGAAGAGGGGGATCTAATGGATTCCCAGAATACCTTGGCACTGGCAAACCCAAGGCGATCACTCGGAAATTTTCACTAACTCGGACAATGTTCCAAGAATCCAATTCTTTTTTGGTATGATCCTATAAAAGTAACAGGTCCAGAAGCTATAGCATAAATGATACAGATCATAATTATAAGAGCTGCCAAGTCCAGGGACTTAGGACTTGACTGTTGAGAAAACTGTATTGGAGAACACTCTAAAAACCAAACTGTCAAGGAAGGCAGCAAAGTGAAATCAAGTTCAGGATGCCAGGGGAGTCTCACAACATGAAGACTGGAGTGTTTGAAAGGGAAAGCAGTTAACACAACAAGGAATAAAGGAGACTTGGGTCAGATCTCCAAGCCTTAGTCAGTAACACAGAGGAAAAGAGTCGGGGGTAAGGAAAATACATGACTAGAGGTTGTAACAAAGGTAGTCCCCGATGGGCAGGTCACCAGCAGAGCTGTGATTGATTACCAGTGGACCTTAAATAGATAATTATGTTTATGGGTATTCCTAGCAAGGCATATTACTCGTAATAACATGTTTTGGAAACTTACTATGTGGTAAGCATATTCCACGGATTTTTCTCATTTAACTTTCACCAGAATCCAATATAGACAATCTCCTTTTTACATGAATGAATGAACTAAAGTTCAAAGGAGTTATATAACTTGTCCCATGGTCCTGCAACTAGTATATAGTGGAGCTTAGAGAACAGAAACAGTACAGGTTTTGGAGTCACAAATCCTGGCTCAACTGCTTGATGTATACTTTTACGAAATGTTAGCACATGCATGTCATTATACCTTTAGAACCTTAGCCTTCTCAGTAGGAAAAATAGCACCTACATTATTGTGACTGCTAGGAAAACTAAATGTGAAAATGTGTGTGCAAACAAGTGGCCCACAGCAGGCACCTGTTAAATCTCATTTCCTTCCTTCTCTGCCTAACTCTATCAATGGCTCTTCACATTCTTCAGCAGCAGGATCTACGGTATTGACTAAGTTTGTACAAATGCACATTTGTACATTCTGAGAGAAGCGTCCACATCTTTCAGCAACTCTTCACAGCCCAAATGACAATATAGAAACTCTTAAGAAGGCGCTCAAGGCCTTTCCTGGCAGAGGCTCTGATTCTCTCAGTCTCAGCAACCAGTGCACGCCCGTCCCCTTGACCCTCCTTCCATGACCCTGTGCTCCAATCTGTCTCCCATCTGCAGCTCTCCAAACACATGAGGCTGCTTCACCAACACGACTCCATCTTCTTGAACAACACCCTTTTCACTTTGCACAGCATAAACACAAGGGTCAGTCAAAGCTCAACACAAAAAACATCTTCATAAAACTCAGATCCCCTTCCCTCATCAGAACCATTTTTGTACCCTTTTACTTTATCTTTTGCAAGCTTCTATCATTATTTATTTGTGCATTTGCTTCTATACATGACTGTCTCATGCTAGCTCCACATTCTTGAGAGGACTTATTACCTCTAGTGTATAACAGGACAAATGTCTGTTGACTGACTGCATGAATTAATTTTAAAAATAATAAATAATTATTTCAATCATATTTTGGTATGAATCAAAATCAGCAGTCATACATCTAATTAATACACTGACACTATGTCATAGACACTAGAAAGTGAGAGTCTACATCTAGCCCTGTCTGAGAAACCAAAAGTAGAAACTTCAGAGAGCTGACTAAATATTTTTTTCATTTACCCAAAAATGTTAAATGAAATATAAAGTTCATACAAACTGAACTTTGTATCTCTTTCCATAATAACAGAATTCTACTATAATCACCTTTATGAAACCAATAACATTTTTGAGATATTAAATTTAGAATATCAAAGCTACCTAGAAATAAATGGGGCTTACGTTATGGTGTTAGAATCTTTTTAGCATAAAAGTTGTCATAAGATGATAGTGCTTTGTGAAGGGATCTTGCCTATATGCTGTGAGGTTCTTATGAGACAGATTCTATGAACCCAGAAATAACATTTACCGATAAAAAATTATGTGTTTATACTGATATTTACTTTGGGAGAAAAATGTAGTAGACCCTTCTCACTTAATAATAAGCATTCTTTGCGTACTAAACCCCCCCTTTTTTTTTTTTGACAGAGTCTCGCTCCCTCACCCAGGCTGGGGTGCAGTTGTACGATCTTGGCTTACCACAACCTCAGCCTCCCGGGTTCAAGCGATTCTCCTGCCTCAGCCTCCTAAGTAGCTGGGATTACAGGTGCATGCCACCACACCCAGCTAATTTTTGTATTTTTGCAGAGACGAGGTTTTACCATGTTGACCAGGCTGATCTTGAACTCCTGACCTCAGGTGATTTGCCCGCCTTAGCCTCCCAAAGTGCTAGGGTTACAGGCATGAGCCACCGCACCCAGTCACTAAACCTCTTTTGACTCACATATCATGAATTTCTATTCAAAGTAATATGTTCAATAACTTTGCACAGAATCTACTATAAGAATAAAGAATATATCAAACTTTTTGTTGTGAAGTAACTCCTATACTTTAAAAAAAAATTCCATATTCTGAGTATTTTTTTCCAAATTATTTACTAAAAATGGTGAACACTAATATAATCTCTAGTAGCAAGTAGTTATTTTGTAATTAGAAAGCATCTAAAGAGAAAACGTTCTGCATAACAGCCTTTTAAAAAATAAATTAAAAAGCTTTCATTTTGGTAAATTAACAATATGAATAAATGAATTTAACTTTTTCTACTTGATTAAATCCTTGATTATCTCCTTCTGATTATATCAGAACGAGATGCTCCATGAATAGATCCAGAGGAAAATGACTGTACTTCACAAGAAAGCATCATCTAGAAACTCCCACAAATAATAAAGAAACAGACTGCTTCTGGCCCTGCCAGCCACGTAGCATCAGTGCAATCAAACCCTCTGGCATTGACATTCATTATTTAGGGCCTGGTGTGTTCTGGGCTCATATTAGCACCCTGGGAGCAAGATCAAGAAGTATGAGACACAGATCCTGCTCCTGATCAATTTGCAACCAACCTGGGGTAGTAAGGTAGCACATATGTACAGAACAGGTATGAGAGAGACTCTAGGTCCTAGAATGTACAGGCAGAGCAGTCAGTCATAGAAGGCTGGGTTAACCACACAGAGATCCAGCGTGGTACCGCTTGAGCTGGATGAACAAGGGCTAAATGTCTTCTTGTCATTTGTGACATTACATGAACCCATCTCCCAAGTCTTTGAAGAGTCCCCACATTCCCCAGTTGTTGTACTCTTTATATGTATGTTTATCACAGCATTTAATCATTCCATGGTACTTATTCATTCATTCAACAAATAGTTATTGAGCAACTACCATGTGCCAGGCATTGATCTAGGAACTTGAGATAATACCAGTTACAAAAATTCCTGCCCTTGTGAAACTTATATTCTAGTAGAGGGAAGCAGACAACAAAGGGTGCTGTACTGCATTGTAAAAACTTTGAATTTTACTCTGAGTGGAACAAGAAGCCATCAAGGTTAGAGCATAGGAATGCCCCCAAATGGATGCATTGTTAAGGCGATCACTGACTGCTGTGTTGAGAAGTGTCAGGAAGGAAGGACGGAAGCAGGGAGTACAGTTAGGAGGCTCCTACAGCAACCCCAGCATGTGATGCTGGTGGCTTGGGTCATCAGAATAGGATATCCTTTAAATATTTTATTCATTTCTGTCAATACCTACTGGACCTTGAGCTTCCTGAAGCTAAGAACTGGACTTTCTTTAGCTTTGTATCTGGTGACTAGCACTATCTAGAAGTCATTAGCCTTTTAATAAATAGTTGTTAAGAGAAAGAAAGAAGGGGGAAAAAACGAGATGGGAAAAGAGGAAGAAAGCGAAGAAGAAAAAATAGGAAAAAAAAATAAAAAAGGAAAAGAGAATAGTTATTAGACTAACCAGAAAAAAAAGACAGTAAAAATCTGGGAGGTCTTTTGACAAGGTCTACAAACAGAAGAGCATTGTAAAACTGTAAACTCATGACTTCAGCAATTTACCCAAGATAAGGGTCATCCGAACATCTGTCCAGATTCCAATAGGGCCATGTCCTATACAATAAAATGGCACTGCCCACAGCTTGACAGAAAAGACAAAACAGTGGGATTTTCTTCTCTTACTTGGAGAAGTTTGTCGTAACGCTCAGCAGACATCAGGAAGCGTCCATCTTCAAGCTGCATCTCTCTGTTTTCCAGCAAGTTGTTCAAAACAGGCAAAACATTCCTCTCTGCCTTTTCCAAACCTTCCAAAATGAGGGTTCTGCCTTCTGTGGCTGCACGAACTGCACACTATTTCCAATAAACATAAAAGCAAAATGAGAATACTGAAGTTGCAGAGCTGGGCCTAACATTACTTGTAAAGCAAATTTAAATTGCAGTTCTTGTTATAGGGACCAGAAATCAATAAAGCTGAGTTCCAGATCTTGTTTTGCTTTTTCTGCCTCTATGATATTAGGAAAGTGATTTTACCTCTTTGGGCCTGTTTATTCATTTTTAAAATAAAGATATTGAAAAAGAGGATCTCTGAAGTTCCTTTTAGCCTTAACATTTTAGATTATATACCCAATGAAATAAAAAACTAACAGCTATCTATGAACAAAGAACATAATTAAACAAGGGCACAGATTCCACAACTGGAAAAGAAAAATGAATATAGTTATCTGTCCTACCTATCCCACAAGCTTCTTGTGAGGATCAAAAAGCTAGGTGAGAAGGCTTGGAGACTGTAACATTTGTAAACATAAGTCATCATCAAAATAGAGATTTAGTGTGATGCTCGATGCTGACAACATTACATGCTTAGAAACAGAAAAAGAGTCAGATTTTACATTGGCCAATAGCAGACTGACTTAGGTCTTCCAATAAATTTTAAGAAAATCAGTAATGGAGAAAAGTAGGAAATAAAGTAAACTGTAATTTAAAAATTACTATAGATATGAAAAAAATATTTTCCTTAAACTATAGGTCCTTAATAACATAGAAAACAACTTTTCGTCAAAATCCTTCATGTTCTGCTAAAAAAGGAAAACCTCAGTCATGTTTCTTCTGCACATTCAACCACAGAGGATTAATGGTGCTAAATTTATATTGTTATTCGCCTCCTTAAAAATCGCCTTCACTAGTCTCCATGGCACTGCATTGTCCTAGGAAAACTGTTTTGTCTTCTCTGCCTGTCCATTAAATGTGGGTGATGCCCAGAATTACATCCTTAACACACAGCTCTTCTTACCCTATTAGGACCTCCCTGAAAATCTTACTCAATCACATAGTTCCAACTACCACCTTTATGCTAATGACCCCCCAGAATCTTGGGGTTCTGACACTCCCCTAAGTTTCAGAACCATGTAGTCTCATTAGTACCTCATATGGGGTCCCTCAGACATCATAAGCACCTCAGGTCCCTTGTACAGCACTGAAAATATCCATTTGCTCCAAACCTGCTTCTCTTCTTTATTTTCTATCTGAGGTGTGAGCACCATTGACCCATGCCAGAGCCCTCGATGTTTCTTGAACTTATCCCTTTCTACCCCTTCCCTAGTTCAGGCTCTCCTTACCTCTCAGATTGCCTCCCAATAGTCCAAGCTCCTTAATTTGGCATATTAGCCTATCACAATGCGGCATCTACCTATCTCTCCAACACCATCTCCTGACATTAGTTGCCTCACATGTGGTATTTCTGTGACAATAAACTGGCTATCTCCTTCTACACATGTACACACCATACTGCTTTACCGGACAAATCTCTGTGTTTTGACTTATACTGACTCCTCACTTAAAATTTAATTTTCCCTATAGTAATTATCCAAAAAAAGATCTAAATGTTTGATGAGGGGAAAACATATCTCTATTTTTTTAAGACTTAATATCCAAATAAATTTCTGCAGTAGCAATGTACTGATTTTCCAAGTGTAGAAAAGAGGCATTGCTTAATCAAGCTTGCATACTATCCTATTTTAATAAACTGTTGAATTTTGCACTGTATAGTAGAGCTTAGTTTATTTCAAGTATCTATATAATGTTGTAAAATGATAAACTTCATGGAAGCTATATTAGACTCAAGAGAATCATCCATTTCAAGAATAAGATCAATTCATGAATAATCCTTCAAATATATCACTACTGCAATATTTTAATTCTCTTCTACCAGAGTAGCCATCTTGTTCTAGAAGATTTAAAAAAAAAAAAAAAAAAAAAAGCATAGGTAGAAGTGACTTAGTAGTTCCTAAAGAACAAAAAAAAAAAAAAAATCTCATTTTTGCTAGCTGTATAAAGGACAAAGCCATAGAAATAGTTTCTGGGATATTAAAAGTCAAAATATTGGCCGGGCTCGGTGGCTCACACCTGTAATCTCAGCATTTTGGAAGGCTGAGGAGGGTGGATCACAAGGTCAGGAGTTCAAAGACCAGTCTGGCCAACACGGTGAAACCTCGTCTCTACTAAGATTACAAAAATTAGCTGGCTGTGGTGGCAGGCACCTGTAATCCTAGCTACGTGGGAGGCTGAGGCAGGAGAATCACTGGAACCCAGGAGACAGAGGTTGCAATGAGCCAAGATCAACCCCCTTCACTCCAGCCTGGGCGACAAAGCAAGAATATTTCATGTTTCAGTTAAGGTTTCCATTAAGCTTTTGTTCACAATAATATATTTACTTCAAGAAAGCATAGCTCAGAACAAAAAAGAAATTGTTATCATAACCTAAGGTAATATTATTTTTAAAAATCTAAAACTTTTAGCAATCTTACTTATAAGACAGACTAAATACTGTATTTGACTTTTTAAAAACTCCATAGGGATGAAAACACACATTCTTTGAGGTAAAACTAGAAATATACAGTTCAAAATGTAATGGTTCACCACCTATGGGCCACAAAAAGCAAAGTCTTGACAACACAGGACAACAACAAACACTGCAGTTCCACTTTCATTCACCTCAGGTATACTGTAGTCTGCTGTCAACTGAAACTCTTCAAAGGAATTCAAAATAAGCTATGTAGACAGATCAAAAACAGAAGCCAAATACACAAGGTTTTCTTTCCATCTACTCCAATGGCAATACTATGACCACAAAGTTGAAAAAGTAGGGATAGATGGAAAAAAGATAACACCATGTGATGATCTCTTGAAAATCTGGTCAATGCTGCAACTTTTCTCCACAATCAGATGCATACAGATGTAGGTATAGAGCAGAGACCTCAATTTAAGAATCTCTACTACTAAAGAATGATAGAAATAGAAAATCATCAATTTCACAAACACCATAGTAATAACTGTTGTAGTCAAGAATCTAAAATGGATGATAAATTAGTGGGTAAGTGTATGATGAGAAACAGGACATTTGTATATACTCAAAGTATCTCCTTACAAAATATTTTAAAATGACAAAGTGAAAAATAATACAACACTGCAGAAACCTAGCAGATACCACCTTAATTAACCAAGTGATCAAAGTCGATGTGACCAGTAATGAGCTATATCAATCTCACATACCAGACTTCTAATATGATACCCTGAGATGGGCACAACATCACTTTTATATTAATCTTGCTAGAAATGTATCATTTCAATCAAATCATAAGGAAACATCAGACAAACCTAAACTGAGCAACATTTTGCAAAATAATTGGCCATGAGGAGGAAAAAGGAGATGCCTGTTGCAGGGACTTGGTTGGGGACAGTGTGGGAGATAGCAGTCTTTTTTTTTTTTTAATGATTAAAAAACTTGAGCATGTTTAAATGATGATGAAGAGGAGCTAGTAGAGGAGTACAAAAAAGAGAAAGTATAATTATTGAAGTAAAACTAAAAGAGTTGCTACTAGATGTTGAAGATAGTTTGGTCTATTTACTGAGCGGGAACATGGTAGGGCCTACAAGTTTATAACTGATATATATCAGGCGCTTCCAAGTATACTATTTAATTTAACCCTATGACAGTCCTCTGAGGTACACAATATTTTACCCAATTTACTGGAAGAGAGGTTATATAATTTGAAAATTGCATGGCTAAAATTTTAGCCTGTCCGTAAATTGAGAGAAGACGAGTAGATGAAGAACTAAAAAAAGTCAGTAAATAATCACAACTAGAGGTTATTAGTAATCTCAGAGAGTCTGGTTTTACTAGGCATAGGAATTTGCTGTATTATCTATGTAGAGAAACAAAACAAAACACACACAAAACATTTCTACACACACAAAATACTCAGTTCAACATAGAGCATACATGGTCATACAGCAGTGCAATCGACCTCAAAGTCTTCTAGAGATAACTACAATCACATTTCCCCAAATCAACATTGTTTTTCAAATCCTCATCAACTCAGTGAAATCTCTAGAACCAAGCAGAAATGAAACTAACCACCTGCCTAAAAATATCTGAAAAGAGAGGTAGTTAACAGAAAAGGTTCATTAGCCTTTTAAATCAACCTAACCCACTAATTGTGCTGTTATCCTCATGTGACTTAATTAAGAATTGTGAAACTTCCTGTTTGCTAAATTGTTTTCAAGATATAACAAACCTCAGTTTAAGCCTCTCTATTCATTTGTTTTACCTGCAAATTTACTTTTTTTTTTTAAGTTTTTCTTACAAAAACGTTTACGAAAGCTCTTTCTTTCTTTCTCCTAAAAAATCTTAATGTAAGAAAAACCAATTAGGCAAAGATGACAGTGGCTTCTAAATGTCTCTAACTTTCCCTTGATAATCCATTAGACAAACTGCCAGGAAAATTCTGTAAAAGAAGAGCAATTAGGGGTGAGTTTAATTTAGGAATAGAAAGAACCATGACTAGATAGACAAATCAATAAAACAGAATTTAAGAAGGTATGCTAGTCTCTCTAGAAATGTACTGTATGAACAAGAAACTCCTGTAACTAAAAGAGGTCAGAGAGATTTGAAATAACCCTCTTGCACTGTTGGAAAAAAAATTTTTTTTGCTATTACTACATGTATTACCTTTTCCATGTAAGGAAACTAGCTAATAAAAATGATTAAACATTTTAAAATATAAGAAAAGTACACTTCAAATTAGTAGAAATTAGGAATTTGGAAAAGAAATTCAAATGAATTTAAACATTTAATGATAAAAGTAAAATCATGTAATTACTGAAAAAACATATAAGTGACTTTTTGAAAATAATCTTGAATTGAGGAAAATCTTTCCAATAACTCAAAGGCAGATACCATTAAGAAAAAGATTAATAGATATGACTACATTCAAATTTGTCCATACAGCAAAAAATATCTCAAACTAAAAGACTGAAAACTTGGAATATATGTTTGTAATGTATACAATAAAGACCACATAAATATCTTTAGTATAAATTGAATTTTTATAGATTATTTTAAAAATTAATACCCTTATAAAATGCAAATTAGCACCACAAAAATATATATTCAACTTCACTGGTTATTAGAGAGCTAAAAGTAAAACGTGATATTTTTAGACTTTCAAATTGGCAAGGGTTAAAAAAGAATGATAATATCCAGTGTCAGTAAGGTTAAGATGAAACCAGAACTCTCATTCGTGGTTGGTCGGAGTACAAAAATCAGCTTATGGAGAGTAATTTAGAAAGATACACAAAAATGTAAATGGCTATGTTATTAATCCAGAAATTCTACTTCAATAAATGTATCTAAAGGAAATGATAAGATTAGTGTACAATGATGTGTATTATCCAGTGATCAAAACACTGTTTTACAATTACAAATGAACCAAAAAACCTCAAATGCCAATCTGTGGAGGAATGGCAAAAAAATTGTAGTAATTTAATATGATGGACTTCTACACAGATATTAAAAAGAATGATATAGCTCCATCTTTAACTGTGAAAAGGTCCACAATATGTTTTTTACTCAAAAAGCTGTAACTCCCTTTCCAGGACTAAGGGAATAAGGAAAGAGAATAAGAGGACTATCCCATTTCTTGCCCGATTTCTGAAACCCAAATAAAATATGAGTCTGCTGTTAAGAGCACTGTTGTAAAAAGTACTTAATTTATAAGCCTATGGGATGAGTTGAGGAAGACAATGAGAATATCCTAGAGATGGGACATTTTCTCCTCCCATTAGCTCTACTACAATCTAGACTAATCTGTGATGAGACATAAGCAGAGGCTACCACAAATTCACATTGTTCAACTTCAGCTCAACCCTCATTACTATTCAAACATTATTTCCTTCATTTCTTGTAAGTTATTGCCAAGCCAAGCCTCCAATTTCTTTCTTCACCTCTTTCAAATGACCCTGCCCAGTACTTTACTATGACTAAAGTCACATGAATTGAGATTCTACGACTCTCCTCCACTTCATTTCATAGTCCCTCTGTGTCTGCATCTTTCTACTGTACTATGACTTCTATCTTTGACAAAGTATCACTCCTCCCACACCTCCAGGACTAGCCCTTTCTACTTTAAGCTTAGCAGCATCCCCTCCCACATCCTCCAAAACTTTCTTCCATCAACTATATCACTTCCTACTTGTATTTCCAAATCACTTCTCTTCCGCAAACATCTCCATACTTTCAGAAAAGCTACAGTGCCAATACCTCTTAATAGTCTTTCTTTATCCTTTCCTTATCTTCAAGCCTCTTTAAAAAAAAAAAAAATGCACATACTCACTGCCTCTAATAAACTTCCACTGTTCTTATTTTACCGAAACTACTCACTTGAAAGTACCAATAATTCAACTGCCCAAAATTATGGCTTTTTCTTGATCTTCATGTTCTTCTTTTCTTTGAGTCTCTTCCCTTGATCTTCTCATGTACTTTATCTTCAATTAACATTATCATGCTGATTCTCCCCCATCCTTCCTTAGCCCTTCCTGCCTCCTATTCTCTAAAATGTAAGCACTTCTCAAGGTGCTGTCCTTAACCTTTTCCCATCCTCTCTTCTCACTTGTTATTTCATTGGCAAAGATCTAACCTAGTCTCACAAATCCTCATTCTTTCATTGAGTACCCACTATATGGGAGGGGCTGTTATATGCTATGTTAATTACAACAGCAGCAAAACTTTTTTATTTTCTTTATTTCATTATTGTTGAGGAACATACTGTGTGGACTAACATGTCTCTGAGCTCCATAGGCATCTCTAATGCCTCTTTAATCTCTTCATATAGATGTTCAAACTCAACATGCTTAATGAAATCAAACTCAGCAACTTCTTCTCTAAACCAAATCCTCTTCCTGATGTCTACTTCAACTGAAGTTTCATTCATTCTCCCTTCAACCTAGGGTTTATTACGGGGTGTGTGTGTGTGTGCACGCGCATGTGTGTGTGTGTGTGTGTTTGAGACAGAGTCTGGCTGTGTCCCCCAGATGGGAGCGCAGTGGCATGATCTCGGCTCACTGTATCCTCCACCTCGGAGGTTCAAGCAATTCTCCTGCCTCAGCCTCCCAAGTAGCTGGGATTATAGGCATGAGCCATCATACCTGGCTACTTTTTGTATTTTTAGTAGAGATGGGGTTGCACCATGTTGGCCAGGCTGGTTTTGAACTCCTGACCTCATGTGATCAGCCCACCTCAGCCTCCCAAAGAGTTTATTTTTTCTGGTTCCTCACACAGTATATGTGACCTCTAAATATGTTACGCATCCATCATCTCACCAACTTTCCATTTCCACTGCAACCACCACCACTGAGAGCCTTCATTAACTCCCTGCTTTTCTACCTAAAGAGCTAATTGAGCCAGGCACCATTACTCAATATTTTTAGTCTTCAGTTGTCCTCAAGATAATGACATTTTACTGGCAGGAAAACAGACTGAATCAAGCCATTTGTAAAGTCTCTTTGAGCAATAAGTTTCATGATTGTTTGACTTACCTCAACTTTATTAAGAATATTTTTTAAATCAAAATGAAAAATGTGATTTTGAGAGCAAAGTCACCACCAGAATATATCCTCCCCTGGAGCCCAACAGCCCCTGCATCTCCACATCCCTGGGGCTTTGCCAACATCCAACCACATCCACTCAAGAAGTCTGTAGCATCATAACACCAGATGTACCCACCAGTGTAGCCATGACCTCAGCACCTGAGCCCACACAGAGCCTTGTACCCTGGGAAACAGGCAATCTGGCACAGCAAGGAGGCTGCCCCAGGACAAACAGAGCTAATGCACGTGCTTCCCAGAGCCTAAGAGCCACCCACCTCAGACCTGCTGCCACCACCAGTAACTCCACTAGCTCCAGCAGTGGGAAGAAATTCTTCCAAACTCATTTTATGAGGCCAGCATTTGATACCAAAATTGGACAAAAGCACACAAATAAAGAAAACAACAGGCCAATATTCCGGATAAACAAAGGTGCAAAAATCCCGAACAAAATACTAGCAAACCAAATCCAACAGTACACCAAAAATATAACACACCACGATCAGGTGGGGTTTATCCCAGAGAGGCAAGGATGATTCAAAATCACAAATCAATAAATCTGATACATTACATCAACAGAATAAAGGACAAAAACCACATGGCCATCTCAATAGATGCAGAAAAAGCATTTGATAAAGCACAAATAAGAAAGGCAAAAATAGACAAATGCAGCTATATCAAACGAAAAGGCTTCTGCACAGAAAAGGAAACAAATCAACGGAGTGAAGAGAAAACCTGTAGAATGGGAGAAACTATTTTCAAATGAGCCATTCAACAACAAATGGATAAAGAGACAAATACTGAGAATATACAAGGAGCTCAAACAACTCAATGGCAAAAAAAAAAAAGATAAGATTTAAAAATGGGCAAAGGATCTGAACAGACATTTCTCAAAAGAAGACATACAAATGGCCAGTAAGTAAATGCTCAACGTCACTAATCACCAGAGAAATGCAATGAAAACCACAATGAGACCTTTCTCACCCCAGTTAGAATGGCTATTGTGAAAAAGACAAAAAGTAACAGATGTCGATGAGGATGTGGAGAAAAGAGAAGTTTTACACACTGTTGATGGAATATAAATTAGTACAGACATTATAAAAAACAATATGGAGGTTCTTCAAAAGTTTAAAAGTGGAGCTATCATATGATCCTGCAATATATGGACTGAATACATGTATTAAAGTATCACTCTATATCCCGTGAAAATGGACTATTGTCAACTAAAAAGAAAAATTAATAAATGAAACAATGAAAAATCTTCCCAATCTTTTTTCTTATTAATTCAATAAAAATTAGTTATTAATTTTACACACTATCTAAATGGCAACAAGAATGGATGTTTTACAGTGCAACTGAATCCAAAGGCAAGAATATTAAAAGGGGACTGCAAATGGGTAAGGATAGTATAATTTTTAGAAAACAAATTAATAGACAAAAATGAATTGCCCAAGATTTTAAAATCGTCTCCCTATATGCCCTTTGGTTACATAGTTGTAGACCCAGAACATATGAAAATTAAACTTTAAAAATATAAGAATACTAGCCAAAAGGAGAAAATCTTGAGAAGATGCTCTTTGGTAACAAAATTTGAAACGCTCAATTTTCAGAACTAATACTAGTTACTATTTCAGTATCACTTTGCTTCCTGATTCTTCCTTAAAACAGCCTGTAAAATCATTAAAATACTTAATGAGTACTATCAAAATGTACTATCAAACTTTATAAATATGACTACATTTGTAAAGAATAAAGTTTAAAAATAAGCAGCTTCAGCTTATTTGTTCTATTCATAGAACAAATGGCAAGTCCATTAAGTAATATAGCAACAACGTACTGCGCCATTCCATATATCTCAGACTCAACTGGAGAGAAAAAAGTAAATGTTACAAGTTTTCTGCCCAATAGAGGCTCAAGCATCTTAACCTCCTTACATCAATACCCACTTTGCCTCATTTGCATAGCATGTAGGTGTAGGGGTACAACCTCAAAGTATTCTTGTTCTCTCATACCTATGTTTCATCTCCCCCATGGATTCTTAGCTCTACAATGGATGAGAACCCTGTATTTTATGGCATACTGGTACAAAACTGGCTCACAGCAGGCTATTAGCATTTATGGAATAAACATGCAACCACTCAGTTAAAAGATGCTGTTATATAAGGTTAGGAAGAATTTTTGTAGGAAGCATGATAGTTATCTATGCCTACACTTGTTATGAAAACAGAATAGAACAAGTTTAACTATCAGCATGAGAGATTTAGGCTAGATAGCTGGAAGATTTTTCTATACAGGTTGTAACATAAAATAATTGTAGTATAATTTGTTTTGAAATCTTTTTTAAAAAGAAGCAATACACGTATTTTTTTAAATGTGGAATGACTAGTTGTAATCATTCCTCAAAGTAGAAATTAGACCAACCACAAGGAGCTCTTCTTGTCCTTCAAGCTACAGAACTTCCAGAGACCTAATTTTCTCAAATAGAATTCAGAAAAAAATGCAGCAAGATCCTTCTGGCCCAGCCATCTCACATCACAGCTTTAACCACTCAACACATGGACATGAAAGATTTCAAGATAAAAGTAGGTGTGTGACCTAAAATCAAAAAGTATCGAAGTCCCTGTTCTAGATTTGCTTCTGATTTGATATAAGACCTTAGGCAAACAATTAATCTGGATATCTGTGTCCTCATTTACTAAATAAGAATATCCTCAAGGGGTACTATACAGTGTACCAGTTTAAGAGTCAAAGCAGTGCTGAAAAAAAAAAATTTAAAGTAACTGAACCTAATAAAACATAAAATATTATTAATGTAGACATTAAATAAAAATAGAGTCCATAAAGCTTCAAATTTACTCAAAATAGCTACAGTGTAAAAGTACTAAGGAAGCTAAAGAAAAATTTTTTAAATTACATTTCAAGTTCTTCATTTTAACATATCAGAATAGAATCGGATTGATTTTTGGTTGCTCTACCATTTACTTATAATGGGTGACTTAGATTACTCACTGAGCCTCCATTTCTGTCTAAAACTAGGCTCATTTTGGTGCTTATCTCGCAGACTGTGTTGCAGATTAAATCAGATAACTTCGGGCACACAATAAACCTTCAAAAACAATTAGTTGCTGTTACTGTTATGAATACGATCATTATTGTCACTGTCATCATGATCATCATCACTTTTTTTTTTTTTTTACAGAGTCTCACTTTGTTACCCAGGCTGGATTGCAATGACTCAATCATAGCTCATTGTAACTTTGGACTCCCGGCCTCAAGTGATCCACCCACCTGACGTCCTCAAGTGTTAGAATTACAGGCATGAGCCACTGCACTCAGCTCGTCATCACTTTTGTAGGGAAGTAGCATAATATGGTAAAAGAACCGGAGCTTTGTAATTGGACAGAGTCTGGTTCAAATTTTACCTCTGCTATTTATCAGTTGTACAACCATCACCTTCTAAGCCCCTGTTACTTAATCTGTAAGATGGAAGAGTCACCTTCCTCCTAAGGATGTTCTGAGAATTAAATGCAATAATACGAAGCACCTAGCACAACGTAGGTCTCCCAATAAAAGTTTCCTTTTCATCTCTCTTTTTTTTTTCAAAGCCAATTACATGCATCTGTCAAACAGTTAACATTATATAAGTAGGCTGGCTGCAGTGGCTGACGCCTGTAATCCCAACACATCGGGAGGCCGAGGTAGGCAGATCACCTGAGGTCAGTTCGAAACCAGCCTGGCCAACATGGCAAAAGTACATGAAAAAGTACAAAAATTACCCAAACGTGGTGGTGCGCACCTGTAGTCCCAGCTACTTGGGAGGCTGAGATATGAGAATTGCTTGTACCCGGGAGGCAGAGGTTGCAGTGAGCCGAGATCATGCCACTGCACTCCAGCCTGGGTGACAGAACAAGACTCCATCTCAAAAAAAAAAACGTAGAAAAGAGTTGTTCTGGGTACGACAGCAACATAACAAGGAGCAAAGACTTGAGTTCTAACACAGAGGCCACAGTAAACAGAGAGATCTTCCCCGATTGTCCAAGTGCAAATTAGTATGTATTTCTAAATAATGATGTGGTTATTTGTACTAGTGAAAAGTGAGAAAGAACCTGAATGGCCAATAATATAAAAAGGCAGAAAAAATAGGAGTGTTAAATAAATAACAGCATACCTATTGGATGAAATATTGTACAGACACTAAAAATCATATCTCTGAGGAATATCTAATGTTACAAGGAGACGCTCCTGATAAAAATGTCAGGTTTTAAAAAAACACTATAAACTTTATATACATGGTATACCATTTTTGTAAAAATTATACATTATACATTATAAACAGATATGCACGTAGACAGAAAGAAATACAGAAAATATTCATACTGCCGGTCTTGAAGAGGAATACAGCAAGTAATTTTTCAATTCTTTCCTATGCTTTTTAGCATTTACTCTATTATGCTATCCTTCTTCACTGTTTGGTTTCCCCAACTAAAACATAAGCTCTATAACAACAGAGATCTTTGGGGTTTTTTTGTTCACTGCATCTGGACAGTGCCTTGCACATATCAATCATTCAAGACATATTTGTTAATAAATACAAACACATATATGCATTTATATCTATCAAATGAGCATTTATGACTTGCATAATCAGAAAAAATAAACTTTACTTTGAAAACAATACAATTCCCTGTTACATATTATTATTAACCTAATTCTGGCCTTCAAAGGTAGCAGTTCAGTTTAACCTCTTGCTTTATCATCAACCATCCTTGTCCTGTGTGAGAATTAGTGAAGAGCTCAATGGCCATGACCAACAACTCAGGATTTGGGAGTTTCCAGCTGATACGTCAATTCGTAACAACTTGGATATCAGTCATAGGTGCACACAATGTGAACGATACTGAAAATCTCAAACTTTCTCCCAATACCCACCAGAGAGCCACAGGTATTTTTTCACCTATAATGGGTCACCTAGGTTACAGGGATCACCTAACAGTGAATAAAAATACTGTCCGTCCCTTCAGCCCAAACATCAAATTCAATGGTTAAGAATATTAAATAAATAAAAAGGAATTTTTAAACAAAATAAATGTAAAGGCCTTTCAGTATAACAAATATATGTCTAGCTGGTAGTCAACTGGCAAGTTCATCTATCTAGAATTCAAATGGAAATTATCCATCGTGACGACTCAAAATAGATGTCAAAAAGGCAAATATCCATAGAAAAGCCACCTGGTGTTTTTATGAATAAATTAAGACCAGAGCCTATTTATTCTTAGTTTAGTTAAAATTGTAATAAGGTTGATTACCCAAAGACGAAATCTACCATCAATACATATGTCACTTATGTTCCAGACAGTTTTTAGGTGCCTGAGATGAGCAAGATAGCTATATTCTAGCAGGGGAGGAGAGAAAACAAACATGGGAGCAGGGAAACAGTTAAGTTCAGAGAGTGCTAAGTGCTCTGGAGATTATATCATGTACGATGACAGCCTGGTGCAGCATGGTATATTTGGAAAAGGGGTAGGCATGGCCAGTGGCTACTTTAGCTAAGAAATTTATAAACTGAATTACAAGGAGGCAAGAATATAAAGTAAAAAGAGAAATTCACACCAAGCAGAGGAAACACCAAGTACAAAAGAAGGCAACTGCAGCTGCAGCCTGTAAGGCAAGGAGTAAAAGGAAAGGTGGTAGACAAACATTCAATCCTACAGAATGACGTAGGTCATATTACAGGGTATGGGTCTTATGCTGGGTGTAATAGGACATTACTGCATGGCTTTAAGCACCAAGGAACTGATAGGCTCTGATTATGAACAGCACAGTAAGGAACACTAACTGCAAGAAAATAAGATAAAATAAAAATACAAAAATCAGATAAAACCTCAAAAAGTCATCTGAAGCAATTTAAAGAAAGGACTAACATTCCTGCACCTCAATCACAGGCCCCAAAGCTATCAGTGGGATTAGAGCACAGTAAATATCTGATGCTCATCAGAATGAGTAGGATTCACCAACAAAACCTAAGAGTACAAAATGCTGCCATGATAAGACACTTAAAATATTTTATAAACTTTATAAACTGTAAAATATATATCATCTAAAAATACTCTTTTTAGAATGGCCAAAGGACTGTATAATTTCTGAAAGTTTCATCTAAATAATTTACTATAATGGTCCAACAAATAAATCTTTAGATAATCAAATTTAGTTTCCTAAAACAATTCAATTTCTAAAAAGCTAAAGTGTTAAGCTCTCCTTAAAATAATAAACACATTTAAAGATCCATGTTCTCTTCCTTACTATTTGCCAGTTATAAAATTCATTTTAAAAATATATTTTTAAATCCATACTCTACCAAACAAAGCCAGTTCTTTCACCATCATTTAAATATATTCCTACCTCCTCACCTCTACTTAGGCCATTGTTTCAACTTCTAATCCTTTACCCCGCTCCTCACTATTCCAACTCAAATCCCATCCCTCACTCTTATCTTCTCTGAGTATGGAAAATCAGGCAAATTTTTTAAAACCTTGTCAGTTGGGGGTGGTGTGGGGTTTACAGCACTCTTATGTGTAACTACCACGGGAGCAGAAATGTAAGCAATCAAAAGTTGCATGCTTTAAAAAAATCCTGAATTTTAAATTTTATTATTTGTATTAACTGCAGTATTCCAGGTTTACTGTTTAGTAGCCTAAATCTTCACATAAGTTTTAAATGTATTAAAAATTTAGGGATTATGAGACCATATATTTTAGAAAATGAACCCAATATGAAATTTAAAAAATTAAACACCCTTAATCAAATAATTCTATCCACTATTCCAAACTGCTTACAAAGAAATTCAGTGGAAATTATCCTGTGAATTAATATCTACCCTTTCTAAAAGATAACCAACTGGAAAAAGAAATTAGGACTTTCCTGTTACCTTTCTTACCACGTGAAAAATGCAGATTGTTTATTCTAAAAATAAATATAAGCTTTTGAATATATTTTTATAATATGGATATTATGTGAATCACTAGGTTTGGAATAAATACCATTAAATGGAGAGTCAAAGTCAACACGATAGAAATATAAATCCAAATTCATATTTCAAAAGGCACTTAGTGCTTGCTTCGACAGCACATATACTAAAACTGGAATGATACAAAGAAGATTAGCATGACCCCTGCTGAAGGATGACACGCAAATTCATAAAGCATTCAATTTTTTTAAGGAACTTCTTCACAAAGAAAACACAGCAGGGGTCTTAAAAATGTTTAAAATGATGAATACAAGAACCTCTTGGCTACAAGAGAGAATTTTCCATTACAAAACTGGAACGTTAGATACAAAATTATTAGTAATGGTTGTTACCTATTACCATTTACGGATAATGTACATGAGCACAAACAGCTTTTTTTAAATTAGAATTTAAAATTCCCATTTCCTCACTCCTTCCACCTTTTCTTTTTTTTTTAATACGTATTTTATTATTATTATTATTATACTTTTAAGTTCTAGGGTACATGTGCACAGTGTGCAGGTTTGTTACATATGTATACATGTGCCATGTTGGTGTGCTGCACACATTAACTCTTCATTTACATTAGGTATATCTCCTAATGCTATCCCTCCCCGCTCCCCCCACCCCACGACAGGCCCCAGTGTGTGATGTTCCCCACCCTGTGCCCAAGTGTTCTCATTGTTCAATTCCCATTTATGAGTGAGAACATGCAGTGTTTGGTTTTCTATCCTTACAATAGTTTGCTCAGAATGATGGTTTCTAGCTGCATCCATGTCCCTGCAAAGGACATGAACTCTTCCTTTTTTATGAAGGCATAGTATTCCATGGTGTATATGTGCAACATTTTCTCAATCCAGTCTATCATTGATGGACATTTGGGTT
Organism: Macaca mulatta; assembly: GCF_049350105.2. Classification (NCBI taxonomy): domain Eukaryota; kingdom Metazoa; phylum Chordata; class Mammalia; order Primates; family Cercopithecidae; genus Macaca; species Macaca mulatta. The sequence goes on from NC_133422.1 coordinate 21,261,324, forward strand.
GGTTCCAAGTCTTTGCTATTGTGAATAGTGCTGCAATAAACATACGTGTGCATGTGTCTTTATAGCAGCATGATTTATAATCCTTTGGGTATATGCCCAGTAATGGGATCACTGGGTCAAAAGGTATTTCTAGTTCTAGATCCTTGATGAATCGCCACACTGTCTTCCACAATGGTTGAACTAGTTTACAGTCCCACCAACACTGTAAAAGCGTTCCTATTTCTCCATATCCTCTCCAGCACCTGTTGTTTCCTGACTTTTTAATGATCACCATTCTAACTGCTGTGAGATGGTATCTCATTGTGGTTTTAATTTACATTTCTCTGATGGCCAGTGATGATGAGCATTTTTTCGTGTGTCTGTTGGCTGCATAAATGTCTTCTTTTGAGAAGTGTGTGTTCATATCCTTCGCCCACTTTTTGATGGGGTTGTTTGATTTTTTTCTTGTAAATTTGTTTAAGTTCTTTGTAGATTCTGGATATTAGCCCTTTGTCAGATGGGTAGATTGTAAAAATTTTTCCCCATTCTGTAGGTTACCTGTTCACTCTGATGGTAGTTTCTTTTGCTGTGCAGACGCTCTTTAGTTTAATTAGATCCAATTTATCAATTTTGGCTTCTGTTGCCATTGCTTTTGGTGTTTTAGTCATGAAGTCCTTCCCCATGCCTATGTCCTGAATGGTGTTGCCTAGGTTTTCTTCTAGGGTTTTCATGGTTTTAGGTCTAACATTTAAGTCTTTAATCCATCTTGAATTAATTTTTGTATAAGGTATAAGGAAGGGATCCAGTTTCAGCTTTCTACATATGGCTAGCCAGTTTTCCCAGCAACATTTATTAAATAGGGAATCCTTTCTCCATTTCTTGTTTTTGTCAGATTTGTCAAAAATCAGATGGTTGTAGATGTCTGGTATTATTTCCAAGGGCTCTATTTGCACAAACAGTTCTTTAAAAATTCCCCGATAAAATTATACTATAGAATTATATCTGATAATTCTATTCTTTGTTTTAAAATTTGACTATAATTTAAAATTTTTACTTCACATTTTAATATAAGAACTTTGAATCTAAAAGACAAACACAAAAACAGCTATCTATACTACTGTGCAATAAAGAAACTAAATCATCTTCCCTCCCCAACCTTTTAATCTGGAACCATTCCTTGCCTGTTTTAACTTTTAGGACATTGAACATTTTTCAGGAGTCCAGGTCATTGTCTTACAGAATATCACACATTCTAGATCAGTCTGATTGCTAATGTTAAACATTTTTAGTAAGAGTACTACATTGGTAATGCTGTAGTACTCTTAGTAAACCTGTTGTAGTACTCTTACCCTGCAGAGGTAAACCCTCATTGAATCACATCAGCATTCACATCATGTAAGCTCCTCCCACTATTGATAATTCTGTTGTATGAGTTGGTTAATGGAGCAAATGCCAGATCTCATCATTGTAAAGGTACATTATTTTTTCCCATTTGTAATCAGCAGTAATCTATGAAGTGAACCTTTGGCATTATGTAAACAAAATGGGTTCCTTTAAAATTTGTTTATGTGCTTTGTCTGAGAAGGATTACTTCTTAATCATAGGAAATCTGAACTTCTCAGACATTCCCACTAGACGATGCTAAATTTTTTCAAAGGCCATCATTTAAGGTAGCGTCTGCCAAATCTCTCCATTTTAAGTGCATTTTTTTCTTTTGTAATTAATAAGCAACACATGAGGCCATGTGAATATCCTGTTCCTCAAAAACTTTCCACTCAGTGTTTTTTTACAATTACAGTCTTTTAATTATAACGTAATTGTGTGCCCATGCTAAAGCTTCAAATTTAAAGAACTACGAAAGTCTCTTCCTTATCCTACTCCAGACTCCAACTCACACTTTTGTAACATACTTTATGTACACTCTGTTAACCACTCCTTGTGCATCCTTCTGGAAGTTTTCAATGTATAAACAAACATATATGTATTTCTTGTCTTCTTACCACAAATGGGATCACAGTACATATATTGTCTTATAACTTTATTTTTTTTCGCTTAATATATCCTGGACGTCTTTCCTATCAGTAGGTACACATTCGTCTCATTCTTTTTAATAACTAAAGAGTATCCTACTTACCATTATTTCATTAGTCTTTTTAAGTATACATCACTCTGTTCATTCACAGTTTTATACAATTTCCAACAATGTTACATTAAACATCCTTGTACATATAACTGTTCATGTTTTATGTGAATACACTTGAGTAAAATTTCTAGAAACATAACTGCTGGGTCCAAATGCATGTGTAATTTCTTTTCTTTTGATAAACACTGCCAAACTTTCTTTTTAAATTGCATTAATTTCTGCTGCCATCAATAGCAATGCTGTTTCCTCATCTCTTCTTCCTCATCAACACTGGACATTAGCAAATTCTTTAATCTTTGCCAATCTGAGAGGTAAAAGAAAAATAGCAGCTCACAGTCTTTTAATTTTTATTTTTGTAAATAAGAAAGTCGAGCATCTTTTCATGAAATTATTGAATATTTGAAATACTTTATGAATTGCTTATTTATAGGCTCTATCCTTTTTCTATTAAATATTCCTAAGAATAAGATTTTAAACAATGTATTTGAAGAAGTGTAAAACAAGTTTCATTATAATATTCATAAAACATTATGTTAGTTGGTAATTTCTACCTAAGATACTCTCCCACCAGAGAAAAATCTATAGTTTCTGCGAGTGTATACTTTCACTACCTTTAATACCCCTTTACCCAAGTGACCTATAGATTGAAAATACTTTCATAAATGTACTAGAGAATTTCCTATATCAAATCTCCTTAATTCATTTTTTAAGAAATCAAATTTCTATAGGCAAGTAGTAGGAAACAATTTAAAATTATGAAATCAGCATATTGATCTTTAACATTTTAGAACCATTAATTCATCTAGGATTTCTCATTTAGTATGAAACCAAGAAGACATTTCCAAGAACAGTGAAACTAAAAATCTAAATTAAATCTGTCTAGAGAGAGCACAGTACATCTTTTACTGTTGTATGAGCTACTCTCTTTCTACTTAAAAAGTCAATCTTGTATATACCTGGAGTACACAGTCACGGGCTAGAGTGTGATAAAACTTGCCTGATCAATGTAAAAAGCTGTGCCTGCACGGATCTCTCGTCGTTGTTTGAGATCAGTTTCAGTGGTGTCCCTTGACAGGGCAATGTATTCGACCTCCCGTTTGGTCAGCTCCTGTAGAGAAGAGAAAGAAATTATTCCAAAAATAAAATCAAATTTCCAGCATATGATTTGGAACAAGTTATCTGACAATGCCACTGCCCTTGAGAAGTGCATTTTTAAACCTAATTCTGGATTGAAACTTGTTGAGTCTAAGCTTTGAGAAAAAATAAATTGATCAATAAGTTAATCAAAATATCTATATATTATCCTCAGAGCTCTTCTTCTATGGCACTCAATCCTACTACTTAAGCAATAATAATCAAAATTCAATTTTACAAACCTTAATTTTTCCTGTAGAATTATTTCCAAATATAATGAGCAATAATTTGACAGTATTACTATTTTGCCCACAAACTATAGCCATTTCTGTAAGTAATGTTCATCTTTTTTAAAGGGGTGATTTAGATTAATTTATTCCATGGATCGATGTTTGCCAAGTGTGTACAGTATGTCAGGTACTTTACCAAATGTGAAAACAAGGTAAAAATACCAATAATCAGCCGGGCGTGGTGGCTCACACCTATAATCCCAGCACTTTGGGAGGCCGAAGTGGGTAGATCACTTGAGGTCAGAAGTTCAAGACTAGCCTGGCCAACATGGTGAAACCCTGTCTCTACTAAAAATACAAAAATTAGCCAGGTATGGTGGTGCGTGCCTGTAGTCCCCGCTACTTGAGAGGCTGAGGCAGGAGAATTGCTTGAACCCAGGAGGTGGAGGTTGAGGTTGCAGTAAGCCGAGATCACACCATTGTACTCCAGTCTGGGCAACAAAGCAAGACTCCATGTCAAGAGAAAAACAAAAACAAAAACAATAATCAGGTAAACAGAAGGTAAACACACATGCATAGTTGTAGGAGAAGTAAAACGAGGATTTAAAAAAAGGAGAGGAAGGAGGTGAAGAAAAAGGAGGAGGAAAAGGAAGGAGAAGAAGGAGCAGGAGGAGGAGAAAAAAATCAAAAAAAATCATGAGATTTGAAGGGGAAACTATGCAGAATTCTTCTGTTTCAAGATAATTTATCCATCCTTAAAAGTCTTTTGCCCTATAATCATGTACAAAAAGTTTTTAACGTTATCTTTGGTTTTACAATGTTGAAGTAAAAACAATGACATTCTCTAATCAAATAAGGCACACAATAAGTTTTTACTAAACATGGGGAACAAACTGATTTACTGAAGCGTAACGGAAAATGGGAATGAACACGCCATTAATGGCAAAAAGGGATATTGCCATACAAGGGGATTTTTTTCTCCATCCTATCTCCATATGCTACTGATAAAAACATATTGTTGTAATTTATGTCTTCTTTAATGTGCTTGTCCCCATGTTACATAACTTTATGTATGTAAAGGAGGAAAAAAAATATTTTTCTTTTTTTTTTTTTTTGAGACAGTTTTACTCTGTCACCCACACTGTTGTGCAGTGGTGTGATCTCAGCTCACTACAACCTCTGCTTCCCAGGTTCAAGCAATTCACATGCCTCAGCCTCCAGAGTGGCTGGGACTACAGGCATGTGCCACCATGCCTGGCTAATTTTTGTATTTTTTAGTACAGATGGGATTTCACCATGTTGGCCAGACTGATCTCGAACTCCTGACCTCAAGTGATCTGCCCACCTCGGCCTCTGAAAGTGTTGGGATCACAGGCATGAGCCACCGCACCCAGCCTAAAAGGAGGAAACATTTTTAAATAGAGAAAATACAGAGCAGTGGCAAAGACGTGGTGATACCAAAGGATGTTTCCCTAAAAACAAACGAATTGGCTGACAGAGCACAATTTTGGAGTAGAGTAGCAATGTCCGTTGTTGGCAGGTATTTACTTCTTGCTTCTGGAACACATCACTAGTATCTTCACGTCTGCTTCATTGACTGGCTGGATGTGATCTCCCTCAAAGAAAAACCCTGTCATTTACAATAGGCTTCCACTGGTTGACAAAGTTACATATGTCTCTTACTGTTAAATTGCACAGAGTTACACCCTGAACTGCTACATGGTCATTATCCTCAGCTTCCTTTGCTCTTCATCAGCCATGACAAGCACCAAAGTCTCCTCAGGTGCTGATTCACAAAAGAGGCATGAGTTCATTCACAAACAGCCCCAGGAGCAGCAGATGGAGGAGGGAGGAGTGGTATGATTTTTTTGAACAAACTACCAAAGTCCTTTTATATGAGTTAAGTATAAAATAAACACAACTAGGAAATTATTCCTATTTATTTTCTCATGGTTTAATATGCTTGCCCCAAATTTTCTGCCTTTAAAGATCTCATCCACTCTGGCTATCACTATACATAGGCTGTTATTCTTAGGGGCAATAGTACTCACTGCAGTGTGCAAGGTGGCATAGGCTAGTATTAAGTTTTCTTATGTGTATCCACAGCTTAAGGTTGCCTCAGCTCCATTCCACAATTTAAAGTGAGAGTGTTGTTGGTTTCTTTTTTAAAGACACAGGTTTTACATTTACAAACCTATGTTGCATTTTTTAACCAACAAGGCTTCTCATAATCTCTTAGTCCCTCTCATTTCACATTCTCAATAAGCTCAAAGCCTTGCCAAAAACAAAATCTCAGTGAGATACTGTGGTCTTTGAAATAAGCAAGGTAGCAAGTGCACATCTTAAAATTAAAAAGGCTTGGCTGGGCACGGTGGCTGTAATCCCAGCACTCTGGGAGGCGGAGGCAGGCAGATCGTGAGGTCAGGAGTTGGAGACCAGCCTGCCCAAAATGGTGAAACCCATTTCTACTAAAAACATGAAAAATTAACCAGGTGTGGTGGCACACGCCAGTAGTCCCAGCTACTTGGGAAGCTGAGGCAGGAGAATCACTTGAACCCAGGAGGGAAAGGTTGCAGTGAGCCAAGATCAAGCCACTGCACTGCAGCCTAGGCGACAGAGCGAGACCCCAGCTCAAAAAAAAAAAAAGAAAAAAGAAAAAAGGCTCTAGATCTGTAACTCTCAGTACCTGATTCAGCATTCTTAGATAAGACACTTTTATCTTATATATTCATAAAGTGAGGATGGCTCTACAGTGGCACGTTTTACCTCACAAACTAGTTCTAGGGATAAATAAAACATACGAAAGCAACGAGCTAGTGCAAGTTAGGCTCTGATTTATTCATGTATTTATTATTTCTGCCCCACATGATTTTTGAAGTACCAAAGAAGATTCACCACTGAAATAAAAGAGTGTACAAGGTAGATTTCAGTAGCATAGAAATCAATCATTTCATAGCAAATAATACAAGGAACTTAAGTTTAAATAAGGTTTTTCTCTTCATCCTAAAAAACGTCTTCAGAACACAGCTTCATCCGGTGGCATTCTTCCATTAATCATCAGGGTAATGCCTACTAATACTGACAAAATAATGGAAAACACTTGTAAATTTTCTTTTTTTGTTGTTTGTTTTTTGTTTGTTTGTTTGTTTTTTGAGATGGAGTCTCACTCTGTCGCTCAGGCTGAAGTGCAGTGGCACGATCTTGGCTCACTGCAACGTCCACCTCCCAACTTCAAGTAATTTTCCTGCCTTAGCCTCCTGAGTAGCTGGAATTACAGGCACCCAGCACCATGCCCTGCTAATTTTTATATTTTTAGTAGAGCCGAGGTTTCACGATATTGGCCAGGCTGGTCTCAAACTCCTGACCTCAGGTGATCCACCCACCTCGGCCTCCCAAAGTGCTGTGATTACAGGTATGAGCCACTGTGCCTGGCCACGACTTGCAAATTTTCTTATTTGTCTTGAGATTTCAGCTTCAATTCACTTAACAACAGTTCTCAAAGAACTGTAAATGTTTAAGAGGACAACATGTCAGAAAGGGGAAACACGGGATTTCAACTTTAGCTCTATTATTTACCAGCTGGATAAAGCTTGATTGAGTTATTTAACCTCTGTGAACTTGTTTTCTCATCTATTTAAAGAAAACACAAAGAGATATGTAACACAGAAGACATACTCTACAGACCTTAGGCTTCCTTTAAAGACTGCACAACTTCTAAAAGTCAAGGGAATTGTCTGGCGTTTTAAAATGTGAGCCTGAGATAAGGGAATGTTCACTAAGCAGTATAATACCAACTTTTGTTTTGTTAACTTCAGACTTGCTGATTCTATCTGCTACTCATTGCCTGAATTTATATCTCTTTTCTACTGGAAGTGGGGTACTTTCTAGTCACAGTAAAAATTTGCTAAAGCTATGAAAGGTAAATATACATTTGACTCCCAAATAACTTATGCCGAACACTTTATAAACAAATCACTCTTTGATGTCAGCATTTGTTTCAAATAATGACTAATTCTGATATTTTTTATAAATTCTTAATCTTACTTTATTTCATAGCTTACAAAGTTCAGACCCTTAGAAATTGACAAGAATTAACTGCTCACCAAGTACTGCATAGCAATAGAGCGTCGAAGAGGCCCAGGAGGTCCTATTAGAAAGACATCTTGCCCCAAAAGATCCTTCTGCATTATCCATCTTAGATGCTGAACTACAGATTGAGCCAGGGAGTCTGAAACTATAAAGAAAAAAGAGAAAATGAAGTGCAAATTTAAGTATTACTTATAATATAAATCTCCAAGTAATGTGAGCATATTTATATATATGTATATATAAATGTATATAAAATATATGTCTATCTGTGTATGTATTTATAAACATATGTATATAAATAGATATAAACATATACATATGTTTATCTGGACAAACATATAGACGCCTGGTGAATTTTCACATAGTTTACAATAAAACCATTATTGTCAATGCTAAAACAAGATTAAGTTTATGATATCACAAAGAATTATATATTCCTTACTTTAAAGCTTTCCATAACATTTGAATAATAACCTATAACTGTTCCTAAAGAAATAAAAGTTATTGTCAAGGATGATTTGAGGAACTGATTTGATTACTTCAATCACAATTTTATAGTCCAATCTTTTTGTTCTAAAAGAGAGAGAAGACGAAATCATCCCAGATAGTTAATGATTATTATAGTCTCAGAAAATCTGAGGAAAGCATACTACAACTTAAGTTGGTAATGGGTTGTAAGATCATGGTTAGAAAATTTGATGTAGACTTAAAACTACTTCCTCAGAATTAACTATTTAAGTCTATTTTATACCAAACTCTTTTGTGAATAGAAGACCACCCCATGCAATGCCCTTCCAAGTCTACTATTAAATCACCCCATCAGTGTGCTCATCTTCTAACTAAGCATTTTCTAAAACGTTTAAATTAATATAATTAGTTTGTTTTTGCTCATATGTAAATCACCCAGTGAGTCCATTCCTGGGTATAAAAGAAAAACTCATAACCTTGTACATCAGGAGACACGTAGAAAACTCAGAGCAGAATGGTCCAAAATAAAACTGGAGAGAGGACAATGAATAAATACACGGAATGGAATATTATACGCAACAAAAACAGAATAAAAGACCCCCACTTCCAATGATATGTTTAACACTTAAAGGTGTAATATTGAGTGAAAACAAAGAATAAATCATGTATAATATGATACCATTTTGATAAATCTCAGTAAACTAGCAAATGAATTCTTTAGAAATAGATACATATGTGATAAAACAGTACTTGAAAAAGCAAAATGGCAAGGGAATGGTAAGTTGATGATAATTGGATACCTGGGGGTAAGGAGTGGCCATGGAATCAAAGAGATTCTCATGTATAGCTTCAAGGATATTGGTAATATTGTAGTTCTTACATTAGATGTGGGTTACAGTGTTTGTTTTATTATGTTGCATTTTATACAAACAGACACAGACATCTATATTACATAACATCTTTTGTATGTACAAAATACTCCATACGTGTTAAACTTTGTTTAATCACCCACTGAGGTCACAGATAAGTTCCAAGATCCAACTAAGAAAGCCTAGGACTAAATATCTAGTGCTTCTCCTCCTCTGACAGCACAATATTGTTAGGGTAGTCTCTCCTATACTCCCCTACCCCAAAGAAAGCAAACATTTAATCATTGGAAGAGATAATTTCTGATTTTCATTATCCTGGTAGGAAGATCAAGGACAAGGTTTTGGGCAAATTGTTTGGTTTGTCATGTCACTGGGGTCACACTAAAGCATATTACAATCTCCCCAGAACCAATGCCCATATGTCTGAGACTAATTACTCAGTAAAACTGTTTGGTTTCTCTCTTGTTTTTACAAATCCTGTAAGACATGCATCCCTAGCGGGATAAAATCCCTAAGACATGCATCCCTCGTGGGATAAAAGTTGGTTCCTGGAAGGGGGACTTGAAAAAAATGTTTCAATTTTTGAAAACACCCACAGGAGAGTAATAAAGAAAAACAGATTGAAAAATACTGCTCTAAGACCTATACTTTTGCTATACTTTTGAGCAATCTATTAGGTAGTTTCATGATGCTAGTATGCAACTGGCCTGAGTATAGAGAGTTAATCTATAACTATCACATGCCCTTTTATCTATTTTCTTTTCTGCTTGAAGCTTAAATCAATCTTTATAATATACAGTCTATGATTTCTTGCTTCAAGACAAGTCAGCCTCCTTGCTGCTTAAGGATGAAACAAAATAAGAGTTAAGACGCCTTAACTTCTTTATTAGTAAAACTACACAGTGTTCCCCATGCTGCAAATCTATTACCTCTTCCTATTCTGATATCAAACATATAATTAAAAACTTAAACACTTTGGGTTTTTTCTTTACATTTTCATAAATCTCAGCTTAGTTTGGCCACAGGCATTCTCTATAGTACTCTCACAGTTTTGTGTCACTTTGTATTCAACTTTGGCAATGTGCCTGACCTTCCATTACCTGGACTTGATAATTTAAAATCCAAAATCTGTAAAGTTCTAGAAGGTAAAGCCAAGTTGGTTTCTTTAACTTCCTCCCACCTTTTATTATTTATAACTATTGGTAACTATTTATAATTATGGAGTCTCAATTTAGTTCTATACGTCCAGTTCGTTTTGAATGTTTTGACCTTGGAACCATATTCATTTTCAAGATTTTTTAAAATTTAAGGTAGCGGTTCCTAATCAAATGTGAGGCCTGCCCCTCATAAATTTTCTGTATAATAAAGTGCTGATGTTTAGGAATAACTTATCTTTTCATTTTTTGAAGCAAACTGGAGCAGAAGTGAAGTTATAGCCATAATAATAGAGCCATTTATACGCCAGAGTACTTTCTTAAATAGAAGAGAAAAGCATGGAGTATTTAAAGCTAGAGCCCTGGGAATTATGCATCATCTTGTTTATGCTCATGGGAGTGTCTTCCACTTCAGCGTGATGCACATGTACTGAGAAACACTGCCCTAAGGCACATCTGACTAGTCTCAGTCCTTCCTTTATTCTTACCACTCAACAGTGGTTCTCAACTGGTGACCATACTGCTACCACTCTAGGCCTGCCAGGAGGCATTTGGAAAATGTCTGGGAGTACTTTGGGTTGTTGCAAAGCCTTGGGGAATGAGAAATAATTTGATACACCACTGATATTTTGTGATGGTAAATGCAATGACCAAGACAGTCTCATCCTGCCCAGTATGTCAATGGCAGCATAGCTGAGAAATACTGTGTAGTCATTATTTTTTCTCAAGGCCTCTGTTGCCTGCACACCACTAATGAGTTTGTCACAATTAAGCCCAGAGAAAGAGTTTCTCTCTATTTCCTTTACCTTCTGAAAGATAAAACTTTTAGGGAGGAAATCAGTGGAAAATAAGTTATACCTTTAGATTAAGCCTGTAGGAGTTGTAAGGATATCTAAGGCTCTCATCACATTCCAATTTTACATAAGTTTTTTAATACATATAAGCTACCTCTGAATCCCACGGCTGGCCTTGTAGTCTATGGCATACCTTCACGAAGAACACATATTTTCCCTGCTTTTATTCTCCCCCAATAACAATACTAATAATGGTCATAATTTATTGCATTTCTATCAATTAACAGGTAAACATACAAATGATTTTTCATATAGAATCTCATAACAATTCTAGAAAGCAGTAGACCTATTGTATAAGGACACAGATTCGAGACAGACCGGCTGGGTTCAAATTCCAACTCTACAGAATTTACTAGCGATGTAACCTTAATCAAGTTACTTAACCTCTCTGCTCAGTTTCTTCATCTGTATGATAGATATAATTGTACTTACTTATAAAGTTGTTATGAGGATTATATTAAACACTTAGAAACTGTCTAATAATAGTAAATGCTGCGTTTATTAAATACTCATTACTCCCATTTTACAATAAGAAAATCAAAATTGGAAATGTAGTATCATTTGTCTATAGTTGGTAAGTCCATAAACCAAGAGTTACACCTAAGCCGTTTAAGTCCAAAACTTGTATTTCAGTCATTATACTCTACAGACCCGTCAAAAGCTTTTCAACAGGTGTCCAGCTTCAGGTGCAAGATTTTCCCTACAAGTGTGGACCTCTCAGGGCTACATCAAATTTAGTGGACTTGCTGTTCCAGCCAATAGTTCTACTTCTTTTTGGTGGTATCAATGATATGTTTTATTCCTTTTATTAAAATTTCAAGTTTATTTTGTAGTGAATATTGTTATTGGAGGATCTCCTTCTCAAAGAAAATCCAACTTTCACTTATTCATGTTTTAGTATGGTATATTTTGTCAAAAAGCATGTCTGTATTTAATGTGTCAGGAAATTGCATTAAACTACTGAAAGAAAGCATCATGCAGTGCTATGTGGTATCTGTGGTATATTTTACATTAACGCTTGAAACTAGCTGTATTTTTAGAATGGCCTCAAGAAAACATGAGTCATACTTAAAAGCATGCCAGAAATAGAAACAAGATTTAAGACTGTACATTACGAACATCTGCAAAACAAAGTGCCAAACTGCCATACATAACCTAATATAAACATAGCAGAGTACATGAGAGAAATCCCCAGCTTCAATGTTTGCAGGCACAAGATGCTACCTTCCAGGAGTCCACATAATAATACACTGATGTCAAAACAATCCCGAAGAGCTTGATCCTATATTCTAAGATTCCTTTTCTAGGTAAAGATAAAAACATGTAGTTCATGTTGGCCTAAATCCTGGACTCAATTCCTAACCAATATTTGTTTTCAAAAAATATGTACTATTTTTTGCCCAGCCATATTCAAAGGCTTTAAAGTAATTTTATCACAGTTACCTAAATTATAATTTTCTCCCTTCATGAACTCAAATTGTCATTTAAGTTAAAATTAAAATTCTAGAAAATTAAGCATAGGTCAGATTCTATTATAATAAATCCTTCAAAACTGTTGATGTTTTCTTAGTATCCCAAAAAGCAACATAATATAATGGAGGGGGAAAAAAAAAAAAGCCTTTGAAACCAGACAGACCTATTGCGATTTTTTCATCCTGTCTTTTATCCATGTCCTCAGACAAGCATTTTGACTCTTTCGGATCTGTTTCCTTATTTTCTTTTTTAATTTTTTTTATTATACTTTAATTTCTGAGATACATGTGCCGAACATGCAGATCTGTAGTTTCCTTATTTTCAAAATAAAGATAATAATACTTATTGAGTAATGGTTTGTGAGGATTACAGGTAAAGCACTGTGCCCACTTCTTCAGCCAGTGAGAACCAGTTATGGGAGAATTATTCAAGTCTCATCCTCACCTGCAAACTCCTATCTCTGCTGTGTACCCTGGACACCAGGCTGTCTAGTGTGGACTTGGTGGATACGAATAGGCTCCTGAGTTTACACTCATCTACCACATCACAATGCGAGATTTCAAAAGAAGCATGACTAACCTCCTCACGGCAACTATGTGCTCATCTGCTGAACTTTCCCCTATTTACCATGTAACATTCTGTAGTTAGATATAATGGACATGAAGCGTAAAAATATGTAGCCCCAAAGTCCTCATTATTTACAACACAAACTAACTGAACTAAAAAATTAATTTATTCACACAGCTATATTTATTAAGGATCTACTATATGCTCAGTACCAAGAATACAAAGATGAGTAAAATAAGGTTCTTTGAAGACGTCAAAAGAAATAATACATATATAAAACATCGGCTTATACAGCTTATATAAAGTCAATCATTTATAAAGTGGGTTGATGTTTCTGTGACACAATATAGCTGTTATCAAAACTAAACAATACCTACAGCATTGGCCAGCACAGTGCTCAGCACAGAGAAGATATTCAGCTTTTCTTAAAATTGGAAAAATTCATCAATATGTATTAAATAATTATACATATCCATATTCAATGACTGTCATGTTGTTCACTTTTTGTGTAAGGGTACAAAAATAAGAGTAAATTTGCTTGTGTTTGTATAGAAAAATGCAAGACAGATTCCCTTGAAACTAATACTGTGAGAATTAACATGAAGGAGAATAGGGGTGAATACATAATTTATCAATGTATATCTTTTTATATTGTTTTGATTTCGAACCACAAAAATATATTAGTTCTGCAAAAAAGTTATTTTTTCAAAGTCATGCTTTAGAACATATTTTACATAAGAAAATATCCACAATATATTGCTTTATGAAAATAGTCTGTGTATATAAAAGTATGGTCTGTAAATTTAAAAAGGTAAGAAAATATTCTGTATATACAAAATAGTATATATAGTACATACTATTGTTTTCTTAAATGATACACATATACACAGTCATTTTTTAAAACATTAAATACATTTTACAAGGATTCAAGCCATGCAAAGTGTATTCTCTGACTAAAATTAAATTATACTAGAAATTAGTAACAGAAAGATCTTTGGAAAATCTCCAAATATTTAGAGACTAAATAGCATAATTCTACATAGCACATGGGATCATTGCTAAGATGGCTGACTAGAAGTTCCTAGCACTCTTCTCCTCCATAAAAAAACCAAGCCAAACAAATGAAAAAAACCACATTTCAACCAAAATAAATAAAAGAGAGCCCTGGAGAACTGCAAAGGAGTAGGAGAAATCCTGTAGAGCACAGAAACCCAGGATGGCCACAAAGAGAAGAAAAGGAAACTTTGCCTCTGCCAAGGATGATCTCAGCCCCTATTTGGGGATCAGCTTGGACCCAGGAGGTATTTCTCTCTGCAGGAAAAAGGTAAGCAGAAGGACACTAACAGCTCCCATCACTACTACGGATACCTGTAGTCTTTGCTACTAGAGATTCCTGCAGTCCTCACAGGCTCTGAGCCCAGCTGAGGGAGCTCCCAAGAGTATACATTCTGTGCTACTCCCAGAGGAGAAACGGACACTGTGCCTTACCCCAGTCCCCTGCCTAAGCTGCTACTGTGTTGCAACCAGAGCCACAGCTACTGTGCATCCTGTTCCAGGGATGGGTAGTCATTGCACCCCTCGATCCTGGAGGCTTTGCCATCACTGCAGCACAGCTACCTGGTAGCCCCCAATCCCTGAATTTAGCTAGTGCTATGCTCCAAGTTACCCTGAAGCTGCTCCATCCCCTGCATCCCAGACTTTGGTGTATCCTGCCCTTCAAAGCCTGAGCTGGAATGATTCTCTCACTGGGGACCCACAGCATCAAACTACCCCCAGACACCACATTAACGCAACATCCTATCCTCCTGGATGCCCCAACCCTCTGGCACACTAGAGCAGATGTCCTACCCAGTGCCATAGCTGACACTGTACCCTGCCTCTCAGGGAACTAGCACCTCATCCAACCCATGTAGCTGTATATTTTAGGGTCAAGCTGATACAGTATCTTACTTCCAGGTAATCAAAGCCTTGGATGAGCTATGCCTCTCTCCTACAGGTCAAATGGCCACAGGGCCTTTCCTCCCTAGAACAGGACTAGGAACCCAGAATCTGAGCTGCTGAGAAGCCCCACCTCCCCGGGCAGTAGAGTGACGCTGTACTGCTCCCTGTCCCCTGGGCCATATCTGTGCCTTGCCATGTCTGGGTTCTTGACAGTGCTGCACCTGGCTGCACAGAACCTGAGCTATTGCTGAGTGTCACAGTCCCAGCATCAAGAGTACCTAGTGTGTGACATCTCATCTCCCAGGGCTGACGTTGCCACTGTGTCCTGTTGATTCTAGGTCCCAAATTGCAGCTGTGCCCTATTCCCTGGGGCCTGAACCTTTGGGGTTTCCCTTCTTCCCTGGAGCCATGGCAGTTCTGCACCCTGCCCTCCAGGGTCAGAGCCACAGCTATATCCCTGCCCCCTGGGTGCAAGCTGTTAGAAAGTGGTTCAGGGGCAAGAGCAAACACATTCAAAAGCTAGCAGAAGGCAAGAAATAACCAAGATCAGAGTAGAACTGAAGGAGATAGAGACACAAAAAACCCTTCAAAAAATCAATGAATCCAGGAGCTGGTTTTTTGAAAAGATCAACAAAATTGATAGACCACTAGCAAGACTAATAAAGAAGAAAAGAGAGAAGAATCAAGTAAACGCAATAAAAAATGACAAAGGAGATATTACCACCAATCCCACAGAAATACAGACTACCATCAGAGAATACTATAAACAACTCTGCGCAAATAAACTAGAAAACCTAGAAGAAATGGATAAATTCCTGGACACATACACCCTCCCAAGACTAAACAACGAAGTAGTTGAATCTCTGAATAGACCAATAACAGGCTCTGAAATTGAGGCAATAATTAATAGCCTACCAACCAAAAAAAAGTCCAGGACCAGAGAGATTCACAGCCGAATTCTACCAGAGGTACAAAGAGGAGCTGGTACCATTCCTTCTGAAACTATTCCAAACAATAGAAAAAGAGGGAATCCTCCCTAACTCACTTTACAAGGCCAGCAAGCCTGGCAAAGACACAACAAAAAAAGAGAATTTTAGACCAATATCCCTGATGAACATCGATGCAAAAATCCTCAATAAAACACTGGCAAACCGAATCCAGCAGTACATCAAAAAGATTATCCACCACGATCCAGTTGGCTTCATCCCTGGGATGCAAGGCTGGTTCAACATACGCAAATCAATAAATGTAGTCCATCACATAAACAGAACCAAAGACAAAAACCATATGATTATCTCAATAGATACAGAAAAGTCCTTCAACAAAGGTCAATAGCCTTCATGCTAAAAACTCTCCATAAACTAGGTATTGATGGGATGTATCTCAAAATAATAAGAGCTGTTTATGACAAGCCCACAGCCAATATCATACTGAATGGGCAAAAACTGGAAACATTCCCTTTGAAAACTGGCACAAGACAGAGATGCCCTCTCTCATCACTCCTATTCAACATAGTGTTGGAAGTTCTGGCCAAGGCAATCAGGCAGGAGAAAGAAACAAAGGGTATTCAATTAGGAAAAGAAGAAGTCAAATTGTCCCTGTTTGCAGATGACATGATTGTATATTTAGAAAACCCCACTTGTCTCAGCCCAAAATCTCCTTAAGCTGATAAGCAACTTCAGCAAAGTCTCAGGATACAAAATCAATGTGCAAAAATCACAAGCATTCCTATACACCAATAATAGACAAACAGAGAGCCAAATCATGAGTGAACTCCCATTCACAATTGCTTCAAAGAGAATTAAATACCTAGGAATCCAACTTACAAGGGATGTGAAGGATCTCTTCAAGAATTACAAGATTCTCTTCAAGAATTACAAACCACTGCTCAACGAAATAAAAGAGGACACAAACAAATAGAAGAACATCCCATGTTCATGGACAGAAAGAATCAATATCGTGAAAATGGCCACACTGCCCACAGTGATTTATCGATTCAATGCCATCCCCATCAAGCTACCAATGACTTTCTCCACAGAATTGGAAAAAACTACTTTAAAGTTCATATGGAACCAAAAAAGACCCCGCATTGCCAAGACAATCCTAAGCCAAAAGAACAAAGCTGGAGGCATCACACTACCTGACTTCAAACTATACTACAAGGCTACAGTAACCAAAACAGCACGGTACTGGTACCAAAACAGAGATATAGACCAATGGAACACAACAGAGCCCTCAGAAATAATACCACACATCTACAACCATCTGATCTTTGACAAACCTGACAAAAACAAGAAATGGGGAAAGGATTCCCTATTTAATAAATGCTGCTGGGAAAACTGGCTAGCCATATGTAGAAAGCTGAAACTGGATCCCTTCCTTACACCACATACAAAAATTAATTCAAGATGGATTAAAAACTTAAACATTAGACCTAAAACCATAAAAATCCTAGAATAAAAGCTAGGCAATACCATTCAGGACACAGGCCTGAGCAAGGACTTCATGATGAAAATACCAAAAGCAATGGCAACAAAAGCCAAAATTGACAAATGGGATCTAATTAAACTAAAGAGCTTCTGCACAGCAAAAGAAACTACCATCAGATTCAAAAGGCAACCTACAGAATGGGAGAAAATTTTTACAATCTACCCATTTGACAAAGGGCTAATATCCAGAATCTACAAAGAACTTAAATAAATTTACAGGAAAATAATCAAACAACCCCATCAAAAAGTGGGTGAAGGATATGAACATGACACCACAAGTGAAAAATCCCACACATTTGACTGCACGTGAGAGGTCGCAGTCAAAAAGCAGGCATTCAACACCCAATTTACTCAGTATCCCCAAGGGAAAAACAGAACTACCTTCAGGCTACATGTATAAGATATACATTAAACACAACTGGAGGTCGTGTTTGAGTTGGGTTCCCATCCCCGCAATGCCTCATTATGTATAAGCAAATATTCAAAAAAATTGTTTAAATCTGAAATCCAAAATAACCCTGGTCCCAAGCATTTCAGATAAGGGATGGCCAGCTTGTATATCTATACAATAGAATATTAGGCCAGGCGTGGTGGCTCACGCCTGTAATCCCAGCACTTTGAGAGGCTGAGGTGAGCAGATCACGAGGTCAAGAGATTGAGACCATCCTGGCCAACGTGGTGAAACCTCGTCTCTACTAAAAATACAAAAATTAGATGGGCGTGGTGGTGCACACCTGTAGTCCCAGCTACTCCGGAGGCTGAGGCAGGAGAATCGCTTGAATCCAGGAGGCGAAGGTTGCAGTGAGCCAAGATTGCGCCACTGCACTCCAGCCTGGGCGACAGAGCGAGACTCCGTCTCAGGGGGAAAAAATATATATATATATATTATTGAGCCTTTAAAAAGGAGGAAATCTTACCACTTGCCACAACATGGATGAAGTTGGAGGACGTCATGCTAAGAGAAATAAATCAGACCCAGGGTAAAAAAAAAAAACATACATGAGCTCACTTACATGTGGAATCTGGTTAGGGTGGTGGGGAGCAGGGGGAGTCAAAAATACAGAGATATAGAAGAAAAACATTGGTTACCAGGGGTAGGGGTGGGTAGGAAATGGGGAGATACAGGTCAGAGTATTTAAGTAGCAGATATGTAAGATGACCAAGTCTTGAGATCTAATGTACAATATGAGGACTATAAGTAATAAAATTCTACTGTGAAATTGTACTGAAATTCCTGCTGAGTAGTTTTTAGCCGCTTTTGCCATACCAAAAAAAACCATGGGTAACTATGTGAGATGATGGATATGTTAATTTGCTTCACTATAGTAACCATTTTACTATCTATATATATCCCATAACATCATGTTATATGTTACATATACAAAATTAAAAAAAAAAAAAAAACTAACACATGGGCAAAGAAGAAATTAAAAGGGAAATTACAAAGCTTTTTGAATTGAATGAAAGTAAAAACAATGTATCAAAAATTTTAGCATTCCACTAAAGCTGTACTTAGGGAAAATTTTACAGCACTAATTGCCTATCCTGAGAAAACTGAAGTGTTTCCAATTAATGGCTTCAGCTTCTGCCTTAAGAGACTAGAAAAAGAAGAGAAAATGAGATCCAAAGAAAGAAAAAATATTCATCATAGCTTAAAAATCAATGCAATAGAAAACAAAAACACAAAGAAAAATGAATGAAACCAAAATCTTGTTCTTTGAGACTAACAATAAAATTGACAAACCTCTGGTCAGACTATTAAGAGAGAGAAGACACAATTCGCCAACATCAGGAATAAGAGACAGAGAGAGAGGGACAGACAGACAGAAAATATAGATACTTCAGATATTAAAAGGATAATAAGTGGATATTGTTAAACAAAAAACAAAAACAAAAAAACACTTATGCTAATGTATTCCACAACTTAGAAGAAACAAAGTCCTTAAAAGAATCAGCTCCTTTTTTAGTTGACACAATTAGGGATAACTTGAATAACTATATGTGTGAAAGAAATTGAATTTACAGTTAATAACCTCCCGAAAAGAAAACTCTGCGCCAAGATGGCTTCACTGATGAATTCCACCAAACATTTAAGAAAAAATATCAATTGTATGCAAATTCATTCAGAAAACTGAAGGGGAGGAAATTCTTCCCAATTCATTCTATGAGGTCAATATTACCCTCACATCAAAATCTGACAAAGACATGACAAGTAAGGAAAGCTGCAGATCAATATCCCTCATATAGTTGTACAAATCCTAAACAAAATGTTCACACACTGAGTCCAATAATATATTAAAAGACTCACACATTGTTACCAAGAGGGTCTTATCCCAGGAATGAGATGTTGAAAAGTTAGCTTAACATCTGAAAATCAATCAATGTAATTCACATTAATAAACAAGAAAGAAAAAGAAAAAAAAAAAAACACAAGATCGTATCAAAAGACACGGAAAAAGCACTTGATAATATTCAACATCTCTTCCAGATTAAAAACTCTAAGCAAACTATGAACAGAAGAAAACTTCCTTAACTTGATAAAGAACATCTATGAAAAACCTTTACCTAACCTACTTAAAAATCAAAGACTAAAGATCCTTTTCCCCAACTTCCGGAATAAGATATTCTCTCTCATAACTTCTATTCAACATATTTTAATGTTTTACATAATAAATTACATATTAAAGAGATTTTAGCAAGTGCGATAAGGTAAACACATAAAAGAAATCAGAAGCATCCAGATTGGAAAGGAAAAAGTAGAGCTGTCTTTATTTATAGACATGATTGTTTATATAGAAAATGTGATGCAATCTACAAAAACAAGCTCTAGAACTAATAAGTGAGTTTTGCACAGCCTCAAGATTCAAGATCAGTATACAAAAATCAACTGTACTTCTATGTTTAAGTCAAAAAGACAATACCATTTACAATAACATCAAAAAGTATGAAATACTCAGAGGATAAAGCTGACAAAACATATGCAAGACCTGTACACTGAAAACAATACAACATTGCTGAGAGAAATTAAAGATCTAAATAGAGAAATATATCTTGTTCATAAGTTGGAAGTTTCAATAATATTAAGATAGCAATTATCTCCAAAATGATCTACAGATTTAATGCAATCCCCATTAAAAATCCCAGCAGGCTTTTTTGTTGTTTTATAAATTGACAAGTTGATTACAAATCACATATAGATGCAAAGAACTTACAATAACCGAAACAACTTTTTAAAAGAGCAAAGATGGAGAATTAACATTATCTGATTTTCAGACTAATTGTAAAGCTACAGTAGTCAAAACAGTGAGGCACTGATGTCAAGAGAGAAAAATAGATCGATGGAACGGAACAGTCTAGAAACAGACTCACAATATACACAGACATCAGACTTCTGACATAACTACAAAGGCAATTCAGTGAAGAAAGGATAGTCTTGTCAGCAAATGGAGCTGAAATAACTAGATATCCATATGCAAAAAATAAACTTTGACCCATACCTTATGTCATATACAAGAATTAACTCAAAAAAGGATGACGGACACAAATGTAAAATCCACAAGTACAAAAACAGCTAGCAAAAATTGAGAAAAGAAGTCTTTGTGACCCTCAGTTAGACAAAGATTTTTAGGATTTCTTAGTTGACACCAAAAGCGCAATCCATAAAAGTAAAAACTTAATAAGTTGGATTTCATTAAAATTTAAAACTCCTGCTCTTCAGAGAACACTATTAAGAGAATAAAAAGATAAGCCATAGACTAGAATAAAATGTTTGCAATCTTATATTTGATAAAGTTCTTATATCCAGAATATATAAAGAAAAAGCAACTCAAAATAAAAAAGAACAGCCCATCCAAAATGTAGGCAAAGATTTGACCACTTTACCAAATATATAAAGATGATAAATAAACACACAGATGCATCTTGCACAAAAAGATTAACATCTTTAGTCACTAGGAAATGAAATTTAAAATCACTGTCAGATACTACTAGATAACTATTTTAATGGTTAAAATTCAAAAGTCTGACCACACCAAGAGCTGGCAAGAATATGGAGGAACTGGAACTCTGACACACTGCTAGTGGAAATGTAAAATGATACAACCACTGTGGAAAACAGAATTCTTAAAAAGTTAAACACCTACCACGTAATGCAGGTATTTACACAAGAAAAAAGAAAGCCTATGTCCATACAAAGACTTGTACATCAATGTTGAGAGCAGCTTTCTTTCTCTTTCTTTTTTTTCTTTTTTTTTTTAGATGGAGTCTCGCTCTGTCGCCCAGGCTGGAGTGCAGTGGCGTGATCTCAGCTCACTGCAAGCTCCGCCTCCCGGTTCACGCCATTCTCCTGCCTCAGCTTCCCGAGTAGCTGGGACTACAGGCGCCCACCACTATGCCCAGCTAATTTTTTTGTATTTTTAGTAGAGACGGGGTTTCACCGTGTTAGACAGGATAGTCTCGATCTCCTGACCTCGTGATCCACCCGTCTCGGCCTCCCAAAGTGCTGGGATTACAGGCGTGAGCCACCACGCGCCCGGCCGAGTGCAGCTTTATTTCTGAGAGCCTATAACAACCCAAATGTCTACCAACATGTGTATATAGAAAAAAACTGTAATATAGCCATACAATGGAATACCCCTCAGACAGAAAAAACTCAAAATAAGTTGAGTGATAAAAGCTAGACAGAAAAGTATATATGTTGCATGACTCCATTTATATAAAATTCTAGAAAATCCAAATAAATCTACAAAGCAGATTAATGATTCCTAGGCAATGGAGGAACCAGGAAATGTTATAAAGAGGCACAAGTAAGCTTTTTGGGGACATAAATTTATTTGATCAGTATTTTGATTACAGTAATGTTTCCTGGTTACATACATATGTAAAAACTTACCAAATTATACATTCTAAATATGTGCAGTGTACTGCATGTCAGTTATACCTAATAATACTGTTTTTAAAAAATTAGAATTATATATATTAAAATATTAATAGTGTCTATTTAGGTTTATGGACAATTTTGGTTTTATCTTTTGTGTTTTTCAATGTTTTCCAAGTTTTTTATGTTGACTATGTTTTATAATTGTAATAGGAACAAAAAGTTACACTTCTTACGTTTTGAAAAACCATACTGCAAAGTAATAACAGCCATACTGGAAGTAAATAACTGACACACATAGAAAGGAGATAGTGTGGCTGGTCAATAGATCACAATTTAATATCCAAAGTTCAACTTGCAGCTCAGCCTCCTAAAGTGCTTACGTATTAGGCATTGCTAAATTATAATTTGCCAAAGGCATCTTTACTAGTCTTAGTATAGCTAGTCATATTTATGACAATGACAACCACAAACATAAAATAAAACCAAGGAATGACCTTTTGTTATGAGCACATCTCAAAAGAACCAACAATTTTCAGGTCCTGTAAAATGAGTCCAAATTTCTTAAACATGAAGCATGAAATTATTTTTAGTCCAAATTTCTTAAACAGAAAGCATGAACTTAT
Source organism: Macaca mulatta (assembly GCF_049350105.2). NCBI lineage: Eukaryota > Metazoa > Chordata > Mammalia > Primates > Cercopithecidae > Macaca > Macaca mulatta. The sequence goes on from NC_133422.1 coordinate 21,284,216, forward strand.
TTTGTGGGTCAGGTCACAGAAAAAGCAGTTAGAACTTAGAATAGATGTATTCTTCATTTGAATAAAAGTTGCATTTAAACATGAAGTTTTTATTAGCTATTTTAAAAATTACAAATGTAATACATGTTTACTATAATTTTAAAAATTAAAAAATGTAAAAAGAAAACTATATAAATGGTCTTTTTCAAGCCCCACTCCTAACCCAATGCCCCACAAGGAAGTCAAAGTTAAGAGCCTGCAGTGCCCCTCCCACACTTTTCTCTAAACACAGACAGACATATAATAGACCTGTAAAAGGTGTTTCAAATTGTTTAAGGTTTTTTTTTTTTAAACAATAGTGGTATCATATCTTATATGCCACTCCGAAATCTGTACTATTTTGCTTAACTATAACAGTCTCTAGGTACAAAGATGTAAGTCTAATTTATTCTTTTTTAACAGCCACAGAAGATTCCATAATGTGGGTATACAATAATTTATTCAACAGTTCCTCTATTGATAGACTCAGGTTGCTTCTAGTTTTTCTCTCTACCACAAACACCAAAATGCTGTAATATATAATGTGTATATTTATCCCTTTTTAGGTGCTGCTTTTTCTTAATGGACAGAGCATAAAAAAGAAATGTCAGAAGATGTACTTTTTATTTTAATCACTATTCCAATATTACTTTCTAAAGAAGTCATATGAACTCATATTTCTCCCAGCAATGTATGAAAATGCCATTTCCCTGAAACTCTGTAGGTACTGGACATCACAGTATTTTTAAATTTTGGCCCAAGTGATGTATGAAAGTTTGCTATCTTGCTACATAATTTCCATCTCTCTAGCTATTAAGGAGTGTTAGAACACACATTCACATGTTTATTGCTCATCTGAATTTCCTCTTTTATGTTGTGCCTGTTTAAATCCTTCATTTATTTTCTATTGGATCACATGGTTTTTCTCATCAATTTACAAGAGATACTTACATGTTAAGTGTGTTATTTCTCTATCATTTGTGTTATATAGGCATTAAAAATGTGATTTTTAAGTTATGGGTTTACTATTTGAATTCATTTTCTCATTTAAACAATATCTTTAATGGTGACTAAATTGCCACATGGATCCACAGAAGCCTATTTGTTTAGCACATTACATAGCTTGAAAATTGTGCATCTGGGAGTAGAGGGCATTGGGGAGATGTTGGTTGAAAATTTCAGTTAGGAGAAAAAACTTCAGAAGATCTACTGTACAATATGGTGACTATAGTTATTAACAATGTATTCCATACTTGAAAATGGCTAAGAGAATAGATTTTAAATGTTCTCACCACAAAAAAGATAACTATGTGAGGTCATAGATATGTTAATTAGTTTGATTTAGCCCTTCCATAATATATACATATATCAAAACATGTTGTACACCACAAAATACAGTCATGCACCACATAATGACGTTCCAGGCAATGATGGATTGCATATTAGATGATGGTCCCATAAGATAATACTGGAATTGAAAAATTCCTATCACCTAGTGATGTCACAGTGTCATAACACTGTAGTTAATGCATTACCTTTTCAATGTTTCAATACACAAATACCTACCATTGTGTAACAATTGTGTTACAATAGTCTACAGTATTCAGTACAGTAACATGCTATATAGGTTTGTACCCTTGGAACAATAGGCTGTACCATATAGCCTCGGTGTTTAGTAGGCTATACCAGCAGTCACCAACCTTTTTGATACCAGGGAAGGTAATTTTTCCACAGACTGGGGGGAGGGGAATGGTTTCAGGATGATTCAAATGCATTACATTTATTGTGCACTTTATTTCTCTTATTATTACATTGTAATATATAATTACATAATTATACAACTCATCATAACATAGAATCAGTGGGAGCTCTGAGCTTGTTTTCTTGCAACTAGACAATCCCATCTATGGGTGATGGGAGACACTGAGAGATCATTAGGCATTAGGTTCTCATAAGGAGCGCGCAACCTAGATCCATTGCATGCACAGTTCCCAGTAGGGTTTGTCCTCCTATAAGAATCTAATGTCACCACTGATCTGACAGGCGGCGGATCTCAGGTGGTAATGCAAGCAAGGAGGGGCAGCTGTAAATACAGATGAAGCTTTGCTCGCTTGCCTGCTGCTCATGTCCTGTTGTGCAGCCTTGTTTCTAACAGGCCATAGACCAGTACTGGACCCCTGAGCTATACCATGTAGGTTTGTGTAAGTACACACTGTGGTGTTAACAATGATCAACGAAATCACTTAATGATGCATTTCTCAGAAGACAACCCTCAACCCTGTCGTTAAATAACACATAACTGTATATACAATTTTTGTCAATTAAAAAATAATTTTTAAAATTACACATCTGCAATGAAAGTTGCAGAAAGCAACAAGAGGAATTAAGCAGAAAATAAAGAGTAATAAAATGCAGCCAGGCATGGTGGCTCACGCCTGTAATCCCAGCACTTTGGGACAACGAGGGGGGCAGATCACCTGAGGTCACGAGTTTGAGACCAGCCTGGCCAACACGGTGAAACCCTGACTCCACTAAAAATACAAAAATGAGCCGGACATGGTGGCACCCACCTGTAATCCCAGCTACTGGGGAGGCTGAGGCACTTCAACCTGGGAGGCAGAGGTTGCAGTGAGCTGAGATCGCCACTGCACTCCAGCCTGGGTAACAGAGTGAGACTCAGTCTCTTTAAAAAAAAAAAAAAAAAAGGTAATAAAATGCATCAAAAATATTGAATCCTTCTTGAACATGGTGCCTGGGGAAAAGAAGATAAAAGAAAAAGTAAGCACATTGGATAAAGATTGCTATAGAGACTCTACAGGATACTTAAGAACATGTTCAAGGACTTTTAAAGTTGATGAGACTCTTCCTTTTAAGGACTCTATTCTTAAAAACACATCTAGGCCAGGTGCGGTGGCTCACGCCTGTAATCCTATCACTTTGGGAAGCCGAGGTGGGCGGATCACGAGGTCAGGAGTTTGAGACCAGCCTGGCTGACATGACGAAACCCCATCTCTACTAAAAATACAAAAATTAGCCAGGCGTAGTGGCAGGCGCCTGTAGTCCCAGCTACTCGGGAGGCTGAGGCAGGAGAATGGCGTGAACCCGGGAGGCGGAGGTTGCAGTGAGCCGAGATTGCGCCACTGCACTCCAGCCTGAGTGACAGAGTGAGACTCTGTCTCAAAAAAAATAAATAAATAAATAAATAAATAAATAAATCTCAAAGTAATCCTTTTCTCAAAGAAAATTCTTATATAATGAGAGGCAATTAGTCCAACTATTGAAAATAAGGCAGATCCTAAGTAGCGGCAGCCCTGCATCTTTGATTTTTTCCCAAGCTCTAACTCTATTAAGTAAGGGACTCTTAGGTAACACTTTCCCAGTGAAGTTTTGTGTAATTTTTGCCACTAATTCATTAAGCTTGACAAATAGCTGCAATGATTGTTCTTTATTATCTACATTTACACAAAAATCATGCTATCATTTATGATACTGATGAATTTCTCAAACCTCAAAATTATTTACAAACTAAAGGAAAAATTCTCTCCTCCTGTGGATTTTATGTCAAAACTCACCATTTTAAATAAAGCACAATGTTGTAATTCTTACAGAAATCTTTGTGGGCCCTAATTGCTTGGGTAACAGTTCAGTGTGTCCAGTAAACCTTAAATGACCTCATATATAATTGGTCTACCAACTGCAACAAGATTATGTAAGCAAGCAGAAATATAACTCTGAGGTCAGGTTGAAAGCTATCTATTGAAAACCTGCTCTGCTGGAGCACAACCTGATAAGGCAAATCCTGGAAGAAACACCATTTTTGATACAATATAGTTTAACTTCAAGCACAAAAGCATGAAAGAATCCCTTTTTGAAAACTGCCAAATTCACCTAAGCCTTAAGATTCCGTTTTCACAGAGAAAAGTAAAAAAGCATTTATCCACTTCAACACTTACAGGTGAGAGACTCAGGACTAAGATGATAAATGGAAGTTATAATGATCAAGGCAGGAGGTAACAAGACCTAGATCATAAAAAAAAAAAAAACAAACTGAAGAGTAATCCAACTCTCATATCTATGATGTGCCAGGTTAGATGCTGCAGTGGGGAAGATGTCCTGCTGTGCCCAATGCTGTGAAGACAGAAGCAATTCAAAAGAGAAGTTGACAGCTGACTGTAGACTATACATATTTATTATTTCAGCTGGTCAATGAATTAAGAAATTTTACTTTGATGAGATAATACTGTTTTTGTGTAGTTTTGCACTGAAGTTTAGATTTCCAGCTGAGAATATTTCTAGTCTTAAGCATCAGCCACTTAGCAGGATTTCTACCATTCTATTAAATTTTAAATATGAATATCAGGGTTCATATTTCAACATTGTGATTTTTATTATTCCTTCATTACTGTAAGATAATAGTGACTCTCAGTGCTCTAAACAATAAATTTGATAAAGATAGAAATAAAATAGCACTGTCATGCCTCAAGTAATTCAGTATTTTTAATAATCTTTCACACTTTTAAATTCCAAAAGAATTTTCTAACATACTGTTCTTCTCATTCCAGGACTTAGTCTCAGGAAAATCAAGAGTAGCTAGTAAATAGCTAGAGACATTGTGGCAGACTGTAAAAGGAAAACCGAACTGAAGTCAGGAAATCTGGGCTTTGCTACTAATTAATCAGTCTTCTGACCTCCTTCTCTGGTCCTACTTTCCTGGCTATGAAATCAAAGTTTCAGAGAGGATAATAATTGCTCAAGTCCCTTTCTTCAACAAAAGTCTATCATTTTATGTTTCACTTGAAAATGTTAAATATCTAAAAAGCAAAAATCTTTTTAGAATTAGGTTAATCAAAGCATAAATACAGGAAGAAAAGTAAGAGGGTATCAAACTTCAACAAAACACCATTGCCAAAGTATTTTAAAATACTTTTTAAACTCCAAAACAGAAAAAAAAAAAAAAAGTCCATCAAAATTCTCTCATAATCCAAAGCCATAATCTCTAATCAATCAAGTAACAGCCACAGTGAAGCCAAAGAACTATAATTCACTCCTTTTGGAAACAGTCCTCAAGAGAGGAAGAAAAAGTTCAACAAATACAATATTGGAACACAATACAGTAAATGAATGCACAAAAACATGTTGTATTATGCAGGACAATTTATCTGTCTAATCAATATGTAGCAACCACATAATGCATATGTGGCTACTTAAGATTTTGGTTGATGTAGCTCAGTCACTTATTATTTCAAGTTCATCAAACCCCTAGCTGACTTTTTCTTACAAATGGACACAGTTGCTCATAATAAGATTAGTAGAAACAACGCAACAATTTACTACTGGATAAAACATATGGTACCACCATCGTCTTGATGTACAAAGGATAATAGAGGAGGAATACTTATATTGTGATTATGGTAGGAATAATGATGAATGAATAGCAAGAATAGAAAATACTGGCCGGGCGCGGTGGCTCAAGCCTGTAATCCCAGCACTTTGGGAGGCCGAGACGGGCGGATCACGAGGTCAGGAGATCGAGACCATCCTGGCTAACACAGTGAAACCCCGTCTCTACTAAAAATACAAAAACTTAGCCGGGCGAGGTGGCAGGCGCCTGTAGTCCCAGCTACTCGGGAGGCTGAGGCAGGAGAATGGCGTAAACCCAGGAGGCGGAGCTTGCAGTGAGCTGAGATCCGGCCACTGCACTCCAGCCTGGGTGACAGAGCAAGACTCTGTCTCAAAAAAAAAAAAAAAAAAAAAAGAAAATACAAATTGGGTCTGCAGGCTATCCAACCGCTTTCAATATTAACTCTTCAGGTAAATTTCAAAGAGCAAGCTACTAATAACAAAATACAAAAAGTTTTGATTACGTAAAGGATGAATGAAAACTAAGTATGTAAACAAGAAAATGTGGTGATTTTTGGAGGTTTTTTGGTGACTTGCTCTCAGTCAGCCACTGTATTGCCCCTCAGTCATTTGCAAAATACTAAAATATATTTAAAGTCTATGCTTTTAAAGTGTGTATTATTCCTAGGATCTATTAAAACCTTAAAACTAATACAGATAATCTTGTGAATTCTCTCACTTAAGAAGATTCCCAATATAATTAAGCATTTGTGACTATGACAAGCACTTCAGCTGACCCCAGATATAATACGGCACCTTAGAAGCTAAAAGAAGGAACAGCTAACGCTATCCTCTGTTGAATGCTATCAGACAATGGCAATGCCTTACGTCTAGGTGAGACTGAAAATGCCAACATTCTCGCTACACTGCAAACACAGTACATTTGATCTCTGAAGGAAACTGAAGCTTATTTGAAATCCTACAGCCATTTGTAATCATGCAAACAACCTGAGGGCAAATTAAAAATCAAATTTAGATGAAATGTATACAGAATTCATTTATTAAGAACAAGACTAAATGAACACTAAAATATTTTTAGCGTATCTCTTAAGCACAATCATAGCAGCCCTTAGTAATCCCCGTACTCAACAGTGTCACAGGCATGGAATAATGGAAAACGAAAAGGAACAAGAATCAGGAGACTGGAAGAATGATTGTGTAGACAACCACATTTATTGAGCATTAAGCACCAGGTGGTATCCTACACATTTCACATATGCTATTTGATTTAATCATTATAATATATCCGTGAAGTTGAAACAATCACCCCTATATAGTCAAGGAGGCTCAGAGCTGTGAAATAACCTGCAGAAATTGGCATTGCTAGAAAGCAGTACAGCCAAAATTTTAAACATAATTTCCACCCCAGGAATCATTTTCCTACAGAACTCAAAATACATAAAAGTTTTCCTATTGTCAAGATTGGATATTATCCCTTGCCTCTCAAGTTTACTGTAAAACATTAGCTACACTCATAATAAGAGAAGACCCAGAAAGCAGGAAAAGTGCCCTTTTTCCCCAATTATAATGTGCCCATGGCATGTAAGGTATTATACATCTATTGTGTTCATTTTTCTCCAGACAAGTATAACAACTTATTAAAGGATTTATGTCATTAGTCTTACCTCTGGAAAAGAAAACCTACTAAAAATAATACACTTAGGCATAACCATTAAATAATGAATATTAAAAGTAAATATTCCCAACTCCCACTTCTAGTTAGGATGAAATGAGTTGCAAGAGAATTTTATTTCCAAACTAACCAACAGAATAAACCAGCTAATCTATAAAAATCACAGTTTCCTAAAACTCATCATACAGCTAAGAAAACAAAGCCTACATGAACTAAATTCTAGAAAAGACTGAGCCTTTTCAAGGAAAGAATAGACCCTCAGCTAACTTTCACCCCTGGTAGAATGGCAGGAGGAAAAACAATCTGCCATAGATGTGTCAGAAGAAACAAACTGAACTTTCAGCAAACTTATAATGGCCACACATAGGCAGACATAATGTACTGAGAAGTCCCAGTCACAGAGAAAACATGCATCCACCCACCTACTCTTTCCCAACAGTCCTTACAAGTGCACAGGGATGTACACTACAGACCAAATACAGGGAAAGACCTGAGACATATTCTTCCTGAAGCATGCTGGACCTTTCCCTAGTGCAAGGCAACAGCCCACTAAAAGGCCAGTGGTAGGAGAGAAGAGGTGACAGATTCCTCCTAGGCACTCCAGGTCTTTATCCAGTGCAAGACAGCAGTTCCTTAAGGATGGTACTGGGGCCAGATAGCTGAGATAAATCCCTCAGAGGCTCTCAGCCTTCAAGAAGTGGCCTCTGGAGGCTGAGGGCAGTACAAGAAGACAAGAGACAGCTGAGTTGCAACAAGCAGAATACAAGACTGAATAGCAAAGAGAATTCCCCAACATTCCAAAAATCTGGCAGCTACACAGCAGAGATTTTCACAAACCTCTTTGGCCCCAGGTTTGCCATAATTTGTGAAGCTGGCATTAGAAGAGGAACTAAAATAAAAATAAAGAAATATTAAAGCTTGGAAAGCAATGAAATAACAAATGGACAAGCAACAGTAAAAAAAATCAATAGTCAAAAGCTGTTTCCTTGAAAAGTTATTAGCATTGATAAACCCGTAGTAAGACTAAAAAGAAAAGGAAAAAACACAAATACAAATTTCCAGTATCAGGAACAAAATAGAGAATTATCACTATAGATTCTACAGATATCACTAATCACTACAGATTCTCAGATATTTAACTAATAAAGGCTGTATTACGAAAAAATGGTGCCAATGAATTTAGAAGCAGAGAGGTAATAGACCTATCCTTTTAAAATAAAGCAGAACTATAAAATTCTTAGGAAAAAACACAGAATGTCTTTACAATCTTGGTGTAGGCCAAGATTTCTGACACAATGAGCAGTAACTTTAAAAAACAAATAATCAATAAATTGTGTGTAATCAAACTTTCTGCCAACCAAAAGATATCAATGAGAAAATGACTAAGCAAATAGATTGAGAAAAAGTATTCATAATACTTATACATGACAAAGTACTTGGATCCATAATATATAAAAAAACTTTGCAATTCAATAATAAAATTTTTAAAAATTGAGGGTTTTTTTTAGTGGGCAAATGACTTTAACAGATACTTAAAAGTAGATATATAAATGGCCAATAAGCTCAGAAAAATATCTTGAACATCATTGTTCATCAGAAAAATGCAAAGTTAAACCACAGTGAGGCTGGGTGCAGTGGCTCATGCCCATAATCCCAGCACTTGGGGAGGCCAAGGCAGGTGGATCACCTGAGGTAAGGAGTTCAAGACCATCCTGGGCCAACAGGGTAAAATCCTGTCTCTATTAAAAAAAAATACAAAAATTAGCTGAGCAATGTGGCATGAGCCTGTAATCCCAGCTACTCGGGAGGCTGAGCTAGGAGAATAACTTGAACCTGGGAGGCAGAGGCTGCAGTGAGTCGAGATTACACCACTGCACTCCAGCCTGTGCGACAGGGCAAGACTCTGTATCAATAATAATAATAAATAAACCACAGTGAAAAGACAGGCATTATTGGAATAGAGTAAGGACCTCTGAAAGTTTATTCCTTCTTAAAAAACCAATAATAATGGCATAAATTGTCAAACTCAACTTCTTCTGAACTCCAGAAATCAAAAAGTTTTCAACAATCTCATATGCATTTATCTAAGAAAAGGGGTTAATTTGCCCTGACTCCATCCCCATGTCCCCAGCTCTGTGATTATCTTCGTTTTTCTTTTCTTTTTTCTTTTTTTGAGACAGGGTCTCACTCTGTTGCTCAGGCAGAAGGCTTGTAGTGGCACAATCATGGCTCACTGCAGCCTTAACCACCATAAAAAACAATATTTTATTTTTATTTTTTGTAGAAACAGGGTCTTAGTGTCTCACTATGTTGCCCAAGGTGGTCTCGAACTCCTGGCCTCAAGCGATCATCCCACCTTAGCCTCCCAAAGTGCTAGGATTACAGACGTGAGACCAGTTGTTTTACAACCAACTGCCCACAATCATGGTGAAACCAGCAGCCTGGAAGTCACTGAAGTGAACAGAACTATTCAGAAGCTCCTCAAAAGTCTCATCCCCAGAAAATTATCCCTACTTGACCTGTCTGGCAGCTCCCTGAAATGATCCATTTTTAGAATTTGTCTTTATTTGATGTACTCAGAGCTACTGTATGCAAACAGCACTAACCTTGGGCATTTGTCAAAAAAAAAATCAACAACTGTTTAACATCACAGCTGCCTGAGGTAGCAAAAACATTTGGAGCTAACAAGAGGACAACCAAAAAACTTCAAAAACAAAAACAAAAACTGAAAATGAGATGTTCATAGAAGGCTTTGAAAAGCTTCAGTGTATGCCTAGGAATCTGGAAGGCCATGCATATATTCAGGAAAATCCTGAGAAGGACCTAATCTCTCACCTTCAGCTAACCTTGAGTGTCCACACAAGCAGAAAGAAAAGGTTGAGACACAATTGTAAGCTACCTATGGAGCACTAAAACCATGCCCAACTTGCACACACAGACTCTCAGCAAAAGCCAAGAGACTTACTGATTCAACGCATTAAAGAAATCTCTGTCCAAACATTAGCTGACCACTAAGCTAACAAGACAGGACAAAGAATACAGACTTTAAGGAAATAGAGTAGGAACATCACTAAACAAAAAGCAGCATCACAAGGAGCAACCACAAAGCCTGGGAAGGAGAGATTATACTATTTAAAATGTCTACTTTCAATAAGAACAAAATTATAAGAAATAAAGAAATAGGAGAGTATGGCTCATACGTACAAAAAAAAGGAGTCAATAAAAACTATCTCAGAGTATGCCAGACATTTGACTAAGTAGAAAAACACTTTAAATCAACTATCATAAATACATTCAAAGAATTAAAAGAAATCATGTCTAAAGAAGTAAAGTATGACAACAATGTCTCATGAAACAGAGTACCAATAAAGAGAAATTATAAAACAAGATCCATATAAAAATTCTGAACTTGAAAACTCTGATAAAATTAACCAGAGGGGCTCAACAACAGATGTGAGGAGGCAGAGGAAAGAATCAGCAAACTTGAAGATTAGTAAATTGAGATAATCCAATCTAAGGAACAGAAAGAAGAAATTACAAAGAAAAATGAACTGATTCTCACAGACTTGTAGGGTACCATCAAATCTATCAAATATAATGGGAGTCCTACAAGGAGAGAGAGAAAAGGGAATAAAAAAAAAAATGAAAAAAATAGCCAAAATCTTGCCAACTTTGATGAAAAACATTAATTTGCACATCCCATCCAAGAAGCTCAACAAACTCAAAACAGGGTAAATTCAAAGAAATCTATCCTTAGATACACCCACAGTCAAACTATCAAAAAGCTGAAGAGAGAATCTTGATAGCAGAGAAAAACTGATTCATCATATAAAAAGGATCCTTGCTAAGATTGATAACTGACTGCTTTTCAAAAACTAGGAAGTCCACAAACAGTAAGAAGAAATATTCAAAGTGCTGAAAAAAAAAACTGTCGACCGAGAATTCTATTTCCAATAAAATCATCCTTCAAAATACACAGGAGAAATGAAGACATTTCCAAATTGAAAAAAAAAAAAAGTGATAATTCACCATTAGCAGACCTGCCATATAGAAGATACTTACTAAAGGGAATCTTTCCTGTAAGCTGAAATGAAAGCACACTAGACAGTAACTCAAATCCACATGAAGAAATAAAGATTATCAGTAAAGGGAACTACATAGAAAAAACAATAATGACAATGTAAGCATATTTTTGTTTCTAACTCTTTTCTTCTGCCTGATTTTAAAAACTTCATAAAGCAATAATTATAAAACTGTGCTGATAAACTTTTAATGTATAAAGATATAATTTGTATGACAATAATAACACAAAGGAGGTAGAAGGGAACAGAGCTACATTGGAGTAGTTTATATACTATTGAAACTAAGTTACCATTAATCTAAACAAGATTGTTTTAGGTTAAAGTGTTAATTACAATCCCCAGGATGACCACTAATAAAATAATTCAAAAAACAAAAAACAAAAAACAGTGGGCCAGAGTGTAAAGGACAGATTGCAGAGACATTTAGAGGGTAGAGTCAATGGAACCTTGGGTTAGATTAAAGTGAGATATTCTCCCTAGACACACCTGTGTACTTCCTAGTAAAATCCAGTTTTAGCAAAAGAACGCCATTAAAACCATTTATCCAGATCCCGCCCATCCTCATAATCTAATCACCCTTGATATCTGATCAGAGTCCTCATCTTCCACCATCCCCCAGGTGATGTCTGATCACCCCAGCCTGTCATCAGCAAGAATTCTGTTAGGTTGGCTTAGCCAGAATCTCCCTTAACCCTGACATTTCCTCTTAATAATTTTCTGTCCACCAACTCCCACACCATTCCTTGGCTATAAATTACCACTTGCCCATGCTGCATTGGGAGTTGAGCCTGATCTCTCTCCCCCACTCCAAGACTCATAGTGACAGTCCTGAATAAAGTCTTCCTTACCCAGCTTTAACACATATCATTGATTTATTTTTTCTTTAACAGAGCACATAGTCTAGTGGAAGAATCTGAAGAGTGAACAAAAAGTTATTCTATATCATGACCAATGACTGGAACAAAGAATAGGATAGGAGAGTGGCATGAGATGAGGCTAAGACTAGATCAAGAAATTAATAGCTAAGGATGGACCTTTGTTCCCAAAATACTAAAAACTCATTTAAAGAATTTTGAGAAAAGAAGTGACATGATTTTGGGCAAATAATCATTGTAAGTCATTAGGGAAATGCAAATCAGAACCACAATGAGATGTCACTTCACATGTCTGATGATGGCTGTAATAAAAAAGACAAACAATAACAAGCATTAGTGAGGATGTGGAAAAACTAGAATTCTCACACATTGCTAGTTAGAATGTAACATGATGTAGGTGATTTGAAAACCATATTTGTGGTCAGGCGCAGTGGCTCACGCCAGTAAACCCAGCACTTTGGGAGGCTGAGGTGGGCGGATCACCTGAGAACAGGAGTTTGAGACCAGCCTGATCAACGTGGTAAAACCCCATCTCTACCAAAAAATACAAAAATTGCTGGGTGTGGTAGCCTGCACCTATGGTCCCAGCTACTGGAGAGGTTAAGGACCTGGAGGTTGAACCTGGGAGGGGGAGGTTGCAGTGAGCCGACATTGCACCACTGAACCCCAGCCTGGGCCACAGAGTGAGACCCTGTCTCAAAAAAAAAAAATCACTTTGGCAATTCCTTGAAATGTTAAACATAGAGTTACCATGTGACCTAGCAATTTCTCTTCTAGGTAAAACCCAAGAAAGTTGAAAATGTGTCCATATAAAAACTTGTATGTGGATGCTTGGAGTGGCATTATTCACAATAGTCCCAAAGTGGAAACAATCTAAATGTCCATTGACTGAGGCAGCGATGAGCAAAATGTGAAATATCCACACAATAGAATATAATTTAGCCATAAAAAGCAATGAACTACAGCATCAATAAACCTTGAAAACATTATGCTAAGATAAGCAAGATACAATGGCTACATATTATATGATCCCATTTATATAAAATGTCCAAAATAGACAAATCTATAGAAACAGAAAGTATATTAGTAATTGCTAAAGGCTGGGAGGGTGGCGGGGGAGAGAGAAGAAAGAAAATGGGAAATGACTATTAATGAGTATAAAGTGTCTTCATGGAGCGATGAAAATGTTAGATAATAAATAGTACGGTTGCACAACTCTGAATAAACTAAAATTACTGAATTGTACAATATAGAAAGGTGAATGTTATGGTATATGAATTATATCTCAACAAAGCTGTTATAAACCAAAAACCATGATGAGTTACTTTTTCACACCTAGTAGACTGAGTAAGATTAAAAAGACTGTCGACAAGGATGTAGAACATCACTGTCGGTCAAAGGTAAAATGGTACAACTGCTTTGGAGAATTCTTCGGCAGTGTGTTAAAAAGTTAAACAGGCATCTATAGTATGACATATCAATTCAACTCCTAGTTTTCTTACTCAAAGAGTTATACCTGATGTAAATGACGAGTTGATGGGTACTGACGAGTAGATGGGTGCAGCACACCAACATGGCACAAGTATACATATGTAACAAACCTGCACATTGTGCACATGTACCCTAGAACTTAAAGTATAATTTTTAAAAAAAACTGATAACTACGAGAATTGTATAGGAATGTTCACAGCAGGCTTAAAATGAAAGCCATCCAAATGTCTATCAATAGGAGAATGGATAAACAAACTGTGGTATCTTTACACAATGGAACATTATTCAGGAATTAAAAACAAACTGATAGGTACAGCAACATAGATGAATCTCAAATTAATGCTCTTCATGAGAAAAAAAATACATACACACATATAACCATACCATGTGATTCTATTTATATATAGCTAAAGAATAAGCAAAACTAATCTACCATCATTAAAAAAAAATTTTTTTAATTAAAAAAAAAAGAACAGTGATTTCTAGGGCAGGGTAAAGGGGTAGGAACACAAGAGAACATTTGGGATGATTAATGTAATATTGGTGGTTATACAGGTTTATAAAATCATCAAAACCAACCAAAATAAATACTTAAGATCTGTGCATCTGTTCACAATAGCAAAGACTTGGAATCAACCCAAATGCCCATCAATGATAGACTGGATAAAGAAAATGTGGCACATATACATCATGGAATACTATGCAGCCATAAAAAATGATGAGTTCATGTCCTTTGCAGGGACATGGATGAAAGGAGAAACCACCATTCTCAGAAAACTAACCCAGGAACAGGAAACTAAACACCGCATGTTCTCACTCATAATTGGGAGTTGAACAATGAGAATGCATGGACACAGGGAGGGGAACATCACACACTGGAGCCTGTCAGGGAGTGGCAATCTAGGGGAGGAATAGCATTAGGAGAAATACCTAATGTAGATGACAGATTGATGCGTACAGCAAACCACCATGGCACGTGTATACCTATGTAACAAACCTGCACGTACTGCATATGTATCCCAGAGCTTAAAGTATAATTAAAAAAAAAAAAAAAAAGTTCTGTGCATTATACGTAAATCTTATTCCAGGTAAAAAAGAAACAGTAGGATATGAGAAAAATAAATGTTTCTACTGTTTTAAATACTCCAGAACAAAAATCAGTTAAAAGAAGATTGGCATAATATTGATAAATGTTTGGATGATAAAAACATTAGGTTTATACTATTCTCTCTAGCTTTATGCAACTCTGACAATTCCCATAATGAAAAGTTAAAAGTTATTCATTCACATATTAATAAATATTTCTTACTGTAGTTCTGTGGCACAAGTTCTGGATTCTTAGGAATTTTCAATTTGTAGGATACATCTCCAATATTAACTGTATCACCTAAAAAGAGAATTTAAAAACAGAATAATTATAAGAGACAAATGAGAAAACCATAGACTATGCTACAATGCTTGTCCTGACCTACAGGGAGGGATGTTACAGAAATGTACTACACAGCTGTCAATATGTCAAGCGCTTTGCTCTAAAACTTCTATTCAAAGTATATATGCATAAAGGAGAAGTGAGGCATCAGTGAAATTCACATTTTAAATGCTATGTTAGCAAACAAACAAACAAAAATCATGATAAAATACATCAACAAGCTTTATTTTATGAATAGCAACATTAATTAATATAAGCAAAAACAATACAGAAGAATGCATTTTTAAAGATCATTCAAAGCATCCATAGAGTAAAATACATTTTTTTTTTTTTATTGAGACGGAGTCTCGCTCTGTCGCCCAGGCTGCGGTGCAGTAGCGCAATCTCAGCTCACTACAAGCTCCGCCTCCCGGGTTCACACCATTCTCCCGCCTCAGCCCCCCAAGTAGCTGGGATTATAGGCACCCGCCACCATACCTGGCTAATTTTTTGTATTTTTAGTAGAGACAGGGTTTCATCATGTTAGCCAGGATGGTCTCGATCTCCTGATCTCGTGATCTGCCCGCCACGGCCTCCCAAAGTGCTGGGATTACAGGCATGAGCCACCGCACCTGGCCTTTTTTTTTTTTTTTTTTTTAAGACGGACTCTCATTCTGCCGCCCAGGCTGGAGTGCAGTGATGTGATCTTGGCTCACTGCAACTTCTGCCTACTGGGTTCAAGTGATTCTCTTGCCTCAGCCTCCCAAGTAGCTGGGATTACAGGTGTGTGCTACCACACCCGGCTAATTTTTGTATTTTTAGTAGAGATGAGGTTTCCCCATGTTGGCCAGGCTGGTCTCAAACTCCTGACCTCAAGTGATCCGCCCACCTCGGCCTCCCAGAGTGCCAGGATTACAGGCGTGAGCTTCCACGCCCAGCCCTTAGAGTGTTATCTTTAACACACATCCTGAACCTTTTCATATATATTCGGACACCCTTATTTTCACTACATACAATTTCAAATTATCCAGCAACATATCCTTAAACTTCAATATTTCTAAGTGCATAAAAGGAATAAAGCCCCAATGGCATAAATGCCAAGAACTGGCCAGGTAGTGGATCACAATGGAAATTGGACTCGTTGGGAAACAGGGTGGTGATCAATGAGTCACATCTGCTACAGACAAAGGGGAAAAGTTATGACATTCATATGGACCAGGCATCTGCCATCCCTGCCGTAAACACTGATGTTCTTGGCCATCTTCTGTTACCACCCTATACTTTCATCAGTCATTTAATCCACACCAATGTCCCAACTCTGACCTCTATACAACCTTTTTTTTTCCAGTTAAGGGTACTCTTCAAACACCATATACAACTAACTCTTTAATGTCTATTTTGGCTCAGATCTCTCTCCTGAGTTTCATACCTGCCAGTAGCCTACTGGACACTTTACCTAGATATTCCAGAGACAACTCAACAAACATACAGAAACAGAATTCTATGTTGTCCGTTGTGTGCGCCCAACCACCTCTAACCAGATCCACCTCTTGTATTCCTATCTTGGTGACTAACACTTTATCTCCTCAGCCTAGAAGGCCTTCCACATCTCTCTCACACCACTTGCCCTCTACACAACTGCTCCTGAAATATCTTCATCTCCCCATTGAACCTTCCCGAACTTTTCCTCTAGCACAAATTAATCACTCCATTCGTCTTTCTGCTAGCACAGGCTCTGACTTATGCTTTTGTAATGGAAATACAAATTCAAGGAGATAACAGACATTTTCTAACAATTAAAGAAGAGCTTTTTATCTACTTCCAAAATAGAGATAGGGGCCGGGCGCGGTGGCTCAAGCCTGTAATCCCAGCACTTTGGGAGGCCGAGACGGGCGGATCACAAGGTCAGGAGATCGAGACCATCCTGGCTAACCCGGTGAAACCCCGTCTCTACTAAAAAATACAAAAAACTAGCCGGGCGAGGTGGCGGGCGCCTGTAGTCCCAGCTACTCGGGAGGCTGAGGCAGGAGAATGGAGTGAACCCGGGAGGCGGAGCTTGCAGTGAGCTGAGATCCGGCCACTGCACTCCAGCCTGGGCGGCAGAGTGAGACTCTGTCTCAAAAAAAAAAAAAAAAAAAAAAACAAAATAGAGATAGGATATTCTATTTCCACTAAATACTGAGTATTTAGTACACTCAGAATTTGTACTAAATTGCTAGAATATTCTGTTTCTGCTTAAAAGATACACTCGGAATTTATAATATTTTTTCTTTTAAATGCCAATATTTACAACACGCTGGAAATGTCATCCTTTGCAACTATTTAAACTTACCAGGAAAACTTTAGCTATCAACCTAAAAATGTTCAAAGGGATACATATTTTTAAAATCCTCCTAACAGATAAATAAGAAAAAGTTTTGAAGACTACTGTTTAGTCTATAAGACTCTTTTTTCTTGGTACAAGGCCTAAGTTTTAATCATCATTTTATCTGCAATACCTGAAACCTAACAGATATTCAATGAATGTTTGATAAATGAATAATTATAATTTTAAATTAAATATTTTCTTAAAGTATTGTTTTTAAGCTCTAATGATTTTCTCTTTTGAGAACATCCCACCTACTAATGTGCTTATAAGTCAAGCCATTTGTAATGATTTATTTAAGTGAGATAGTTTAAATACTCTCTAAAGGGGAATAAGAATACTCATAAGACAACAGGTAACATAATTTAGGCAAAAGAAGCTAATGTATGCCTTTCTTCAAGTAAACTGTGGGTTTACTTGAACTAGACTCAAATACTATTGAAGTGCCTATAGTGCCTGAACCTTGTTGGATTTCTGATTGGTTCAGTTCATAGGGGCTGTTAAGAAGTACACTTCAGTCTTTATTATTCTCCTGAGAATCTTCATAATGGCCCTTCTGGTGCACCATATCCTCTCAAGTCTTAAATGTTTGTATGCAGCCATTCATTGAGCATTCAATGGTCTCACTTTGACCAGAACAGCAAGAACAGAAAGAATTATTCAACTGATGTGACATCATGGCTTGTAAATTCCATAGTGAGACCAAGTAAGTCCATTAAGTTGGTGACAAAGAGTAGCAACAACGCCCAAAGTTTTGGTGAATCTCTCAAAATTAAGAAGCTAACCAAAAGGGGCAAATTGTTAAATTAAACCAAATTTGGTCGAAGGATGCCTCCGTACTTGCAGTCCTTATGTAATGAATTGCAACATAACTTTGTATGTAAATTAACTGAAACCGGGCCGGGCGCGGTGGCTCAAGCCTGTAATCCCAGCACTTTGGGAGGCCGAGACGGGTGGATCACGAGGTCAGGAGATCGAGACCATCCTGGCTAACCCGGTGAAACCCCGTCTCTACTAAAAAAATACAAAAAACTAGCCGGGCGAGGTGGCGGGCGCCTGTAGTCCCAGCTATTCCGGAGGCTGAGGCAGGAGAATGGCGTGAACCCAGGAGGCGGAGCTTGCAGTGAGCTGAGATCCGGCCACTGTACTCCAGCCTGGGCGACAGAGCGAGACTCTGTCTCAAAAAAAAAAAAAAAAAAAAAAAAAAAAAATTAACTGAAACCAGAATTTAGGAGTATACTTTGGTAACAAATAGATGAGTCTTAGCCAATCTGAGCGGCTGAGCTTTGGTCAACCACAGGCTGCCAACTGATGAGACCGTGTTCAAGTAAGGCAAACACTGAGTTACAGCCAAGTAAGCTGTTTCTGTACCTTACTTCCATTTTCTGTCCATAAACGCTGCCTGCTCTCTGAGCTCATTCTGGTTCTGAGGACTGCCCAATTCACAAATTGTTCTGTGCTTAAATTTTGTTAAGTTTAATGAGTCTAAAGTTTCTAACCGTAGCTTTGACAAAGAAGTTGGTTTCATGAGGGTTTTTCAACAGTGGCACTATGAACATTTTAGGCTGGATAATTTTTTGTTGTGAGGGGCTGTCCTGTGTGTCATGGACTGTTTAGCAGCATCACTGGCCTCTATCCACTAGATGCCAGTAGCACCCCTCCCTCCTGGTTCTGACAACCAAAAAGAAACATCTCCAGACACTGCCAAATGTCCCCAATGGGGGGAAATCACCTTGGGTTGAGAACTGGGTTAGTGTCATCATTTTTATATATACTAAATTTAGACCCAAGAGAAAACTAAATATATCAGCAATTCCCATACTAGTCTATGGGCCCCTAATGTGGATCTGCCTAATGATTTATAAGCTTACCATTGTTCTGAGCCTTTCTGTTAAATTCTTGAATATACAATGGGGTCAGAATATCCTCAGGGTCAAAATAACCTGCTGCAGGTTCAAAGTAGTTAATAATTTCCCCAAGGTTCAATACCTGATAAATACAAAGCTTAGACCAAAACCATAGTATAGTTCTTTCCTCTTTACACTGTATCTCTCAGTTGAAGCCACAGTTCTATATTTTCCCTCCTCAAAGTTGTTACTATCTAATCCTATTGTAGCCCAAGGATATAATGTTAAAATAACAAAAATTCATGTAGATGGATATTTATTGCATTGTTTATATATTTTAGACAATGTGAATGTCCAAGAATGAGACATTAATAAAATAAATTATATGGACAAACATATAAACTTAGTAACTATTTTAAACAATCATGTACAATATTTATTACCATGTTAATATGTTCACAATAATGGATGTAATAATTATAAAGCATACATGATCCCATTTCTTTAAAAAAAATGTATCTGTATAAATATACATATCATCCAGGCACAGTGGCTCACATCTGTAATCCCAGCACTTTGGGAGGCAAAGGTAGGCAGATCACTTGAGGTCAGGAGTTCGAGACCAGCCTGGCCAACATGGTGAAACCCCATCTCTACCAAATATACAAAAATTAGCTGGGGTGGTTCATATGGTTTGCCTGTGTCCCCACCCAAATCTGATCTTGAATTGTAGCTCCTATAATCCCTGTGTCATGGGAGGGACCCAGTGGGAGGTAATTGAATCATGGGGGCAGGCTTTTCCTGTGCTGTCCTCGTGGTAATGAATAAGTCTCACAAGGTCTGATGGTTTTATAAAGAGGAGTTGCCGTACACAAGCTCTCTTGCTTGCCACTATGTAAGACATGACTTTTCTCCTCCTTCGCCTTCCACCATAATTGTGAGGCCTCCCCAGCCATGTGAAACCATGTGAGCCCATGAAACCTTTTTTTCTTCATAAATTACCCAGTCTCTGGCATGTCCTTATAGCAGTATGAGAACAGACTAATACAGTGGTGCACACCTGTAGTCCCAGTTACTTGGGAGGCTGAGGCAGGAGAATCACTCAAACCCAGGAGGTGGAGGTTGTAGTGAACCAAGACCGCACCACTGCACTCCAGCCTGGGTGACAGAGCAAGACTCCAGCTCAAAAATAAATAAATAATTATACATATATATGTAATCTGATAGGATTAATGCTAAAAAGTTGATAATTATAAATTTGGGTGGGAGGATTATGTTTTAGGGAATTTGTATTTATCACTCTTCTACAATAAACATAGATGGCTGTGTAAAAGTATTTTAGAGTATTTCTATAAACAAATTTACTTCATATACAAGAGTCATAAAGAAAAAACTGTGAATCCCTTTAATAATGGTGTTAAAGGAGAGCACCAAAATGTCATGATATATTTATACAGTTATGTTTCTGGGTTTGTCATTTGATCTATAGTATATTTGAATGCATTTAACATCAGAGTCCCACTGAAACAACTTGCTTGGCTCCATCTGTAAAAACACTACAATAATCTTTATTGAAAACTCTCTGCAATAGATATCCTTGTTAACCTTGTTAACCTCTTTGCTCTTAAAAACCAAGAGACAGTAATTTTAATGGAAGTATAAAGAGATATAAAGAATTTACAATTATAGATACTTATACTATCTGACAGCAAAGGATAAAAAGCAGTGGGTTTGGGTTCAGTTTATTTGTTTGTTTTGTTTTTAATATAAGTGACCTATTTTCTGTCTGCTTATCAGGCTTAACAAAGGTCCTCTCTTGAGAGCAAACAAGGCAATTCCAGCCTCTCCAGCTCCTTCTCTGTATGAACTTTCACATAATAAGCCACTGAATGCTTATTAGGTACAAAGTGTGGGCAGGCACCAAAGGAATACATAGAAAAATAAAACAAATACTCCAGGAGAAATAACACCAGTATATAACTTAAATCTATTATTTATGAACTTTATTTTTTTTTTCGAACTATTAGGAAACAATGTCAATTACACAGAGAGGAGATAATCAGTTACTGGTCACATGTACGAATGCAGCTGAGAGCATCTTCCCAACATAAGATGTAATCCATTATGGCCTATTGCTATTTGTAGTTTTACACTTGTCTGTGTATGATCTCTGATTCAAAATGGGACACTCCCATCTTGATGGCCTTACTCTCAGGCCTCAGAGTAGTCAAAAGTGTGCCGTCCATTTACCTGGCTAACAATTGCTCTTACTCGAGTCCAGATCTCTGGTGGGTTCCCAACTTCATTCAGCCACAGTACTCACACCTTCAAAATATACTTCTTGTGGTCTGATCCTGCCAGAGTGAATGACTGCTTTAAAGAAGATAATATGTTCTCTGTAATATGTCCATGACTCTCACATTTGAAGCAAAGCCTATACTTTGATTTGCTGGCTATAACAAAATTTGAGAACATTTACAACTAATCTACCAATACGTATATAATACAGACTTTAAAAACTCACACTCATATGTGTTTCTAATGTTTTTACAATCAACGTGTATTATCCATGTACAAAGAACAATTGTTTTTAAAAAGTTCAGGTCAATTCAGTCTGCTAAATCTGCCTACCCAGATAGTCTGGACAGTCCTGAATCTAAAAAAAACTTGGTTTCATGTCTTCTAGAGAAAGGTAAGGAAACAGAATAATTCTCAAATAGCTAAAACTGTACATACTGAGAATAAAAAAGCTAACTTTTATTGAGCATTAATATGTGCTACAGATTATATTAATTAATAAATCCTCACAACAACCATAATAGATATATTCTTCTTATCCTTTTACAGTTAAGAAAACTGGGACACAAAGTTAAGTAATCTACCCTCAACGACCCATGGTTAGATAGTGCATAAGTGGATTCCAACCCAGACTGCTTAACTCCAAAACCCAACCTATAGTTTATGCTACACTTCCACCTTTGACCTCTGCCTTCTAGGGCAAAGGAGCACAAAACAAAGAACACACAAAAAAGTTAAAAAGCAAATGAATAAACAGCCTAGAAGTGAGAGTAATTGAGAAAAAGCAAAAAAAAAAAAAAAAAAGCAAAATTTGAAATTGCAACACTATGGTGGGGGGTGGGGGAGTGTATGTCTTGAATGAATAAAATGAAATGCATGGGACCTAAATATGCTTTTCTTTTTTTTAGATGGAGTCTTGTTCTGTCGCCCAGGCTGGAGTGCAGTGGCGCCATTCTTCTGCCTCAGCCTCCCGAGTAGCTGGGATTACAGGTGCCCGCCACCACGCCCGGCTAATTTTTTTGTATTTGTTTTTACAAGAGACGGGGTTTTACCGTGTTAGCCAAGATGGTCTCGATCTCCTGACCCCGTGATCCGCCCGCCTCGGCCTCCCAAAGTGCTGGGATTACAGGCGTGAGCCACCGCGCCCAGCCCATATGCTCATTTCTTAGCAAGGAAAACTGAGGGTTGGGGAAGAATGCAAGCGGACAACGAAACCTACAATTTCACAGTGAAAACCTGTTATTCCAGGCAGCACTGACATTGACAAAATCTTGTCTAGAATCACTTCACCATTCAAGGGTAGCAACAACAGGCATCCTTTCCTTAACCATCACAGTAACTCTAACTCCACGAACACACAAGAAAAAGAATTCCTAGAACCAGCTCAAGTAGAGCCAAAAAATACTGAGCCTAGAAATCAAAGCATGTGATTCTAGCATAGTCATTAGTGTGTGTTCTCCAGCGAATCACTTTTCCCTTCTGGGTTTCAATTACCTCAACTTCGTAGAGGCAAGTGTTTTAACTAAATTAAGGTGTAACTGTCAGCTCTAAGAATTATGTGAAACTTTAAAGAAAACTCCTGTAAAACTTGGAAATGCTCCGGGATGCATTTAAAACACCGTGAACTATGGGTTCTTTGGCGAGAATGTTCCCTTCTAAGCCGCCCCAAGCCCTGGCTAGACCATGACACAGACTGTTTTCCAAGCCCTTGAGGCTTAGAGAGCAAGGTCAAATCCAGCTTTCAATAATTCCATAGGGCTGAGGCATTAACCTCTACGAGTATTATAATCTAAGTCAGAATTCTGGGGGTAAAGGCAGCGGCAGGGGAAGGAGAAATCACTATTATAGGTCATCAGAATCCTTAGTCCAGACCCCTCCGGTTGCAGAATGAGGCACAGAGAGTGCGAGCGCCTTGCGCCACGTTACACAGCAGTTAGCGCCGAGGGCGGGACTAGAACCTCGATCTTTGAGCTCCCCGATTGGCAAACGGTCCTTCCAAGTGCAGCGAAGCAACAGAGAGGAGGGGCGACGGCGCGCGGGGGCCCGGCACGGAGCGCAGGGGCACCAGGGAGGGCAGGGGCGCACCCCGAGTTACCTGTGTCGGCCCCCGAGCCGGCGTGCACCAGTCTGACCTCTGGCCGCTGCCTGTCGCCACCCGGCCTGCGCTGCACCACCTGCCGCAGAAGCAGCCGCATGCGCCGCGAGGCCGGGCCGCCGTGGCCTCCGGGTGCCCCGAGGAGTAGGAGCCGGGATTGCATGGGGCCGGGGGCGCTGCCGGGCACAGCGAGGGGGCCCGGGGGTCGAGGTGCGTCCCAGGCAGGCAGCGTGAGGCGGCGCAGAGAAGCGGACAGGAAGCGGCACCTAGCCGAGTCCGCCGGAAACTCCTTCCCCCTCGGCGCGGCCGGCTCAGTAGACTCTGCCCGGCCCAGCTCGGCCCTGCATGGGCCACGCGGGCTGCAAGAGCCTGCGGAGCGTCAGTCAAAGAGCCGGCACCGTCCCGAGACGGCCCGAGCCGCGGGGGTACTCCGAGCTGCGGCGCTGGGCTCTGGCGCGCGCCTCGCAGTCCCTAAGACTGTCTGTTCACCTGGATGCACCAGGCCTTCACCCCGCCTTTTCCCTGCGATCCCACAGAATCTCAGGAGTTAGGGACAGCTAAGGGTTTTAGGAGCATTTGTCGGTGAGGCTCTTCAGATGCTTGCACCAAGTCTTTGTTTCTTAGTTAAGTATAGAGAGATTTCCATGTACCCGGCTTCAGATTTGGGAAACTGAGAAAACATGCACAAGATGATGGGAACTTTCACAACTGTCTTGATTCATTGTAACCACACTAGTGTTTCCAAACCTTACCTGAAAGCGTTACCCTTTGTCCCTTTCGTGGTGGTTGTTTCTGTGTTTTATTACCGCTTCCTAAATTCCAAGGAAGAAAATTCACATCTTAAGGATAGATAGAAGTTGCTCAAATATCAGAAAGGATCCAGATCAAGCACTTTTCCGGTCATGCTGTAATACAAGAGTTATATAAAGATAATTTATGTCTTTAGTAAAGGAAAAAGTAGGACACTGGCTAAGGCTGCCTCCCTCTCGTACATTCCAACATCGGAAACAGCCCTACCACAAAGCAAACTAAGCCTAATGTAATTAGACTGCATCCCCAAAATGTCACAGTGAACTGACAAAGGCAAAATGTGAGACAAGTTATACAAACAAACATCAAAAAGAAGTCAGAAGACCTCACTTTCAGCTAAAGACCTTGCTAATTCTAGAGCTGCCACTGTCTAAATACATAGCACCTACCCTGCACCTAACCCTGTGATGAGTGCTGAGAAGAGAGTAATAGAGTGGAGGCTGTAAAAGTCAAACAAGGCTAGGTAAGGAAGGCTTTGGGCATCCAGTGGAAGATCTTGGACTTGAGGAATGAAGGCTGAACCAGGCTTCTAACCTAGATGAGGAGACAGTGAAAATAAAGGTAATAAATAGTTACACAATATATTATGACATCGTTTCATGTGTATCTTCTCATTTAATCCTCATAGCAACCCTAAGACATAAATTTAGGATGTAAGTTTGTCAAATGCTTTTCCTACTTTGAGCACATCCTATGCATCAAGATTTTAATGAATTACCTCATTTCACATAAAAATGCTTTGATTGAAGTACTATTATTATCCTCCATTTTACAGATGAAGAAACTGAGGCTGGAAGAATTAAATACCTTGGTCAAGATATCTCCATTTAATCTCACTGGAACTCAGTAGACACCTGAAAGAATGAGAGAACAACCTAAGGCAATTTTGCAAAATGATTTGATATAAGCACTAAGAGCTCTTGGAGTTAAGACAATGGAGAGATCCACACAAGTTAGAGCATTCAACAACATCTTTGCTTAGTTTTATTTTTTTAGAGACAAAGTATCATTCTGTTGCCCAGGCTGGTGTGCAGTGGCTATATTATAGCACACTGCAACCCCAAATTCCTGGGCTCAAGTGATCCTCCTGCTTCAGCCTCCCTAGTAGCTGAGACTACAGCTATGCACCACTGTGCCTGGCTAATTTTTGTGTTTTTGTTTTTGTAGCAGTGGAGTCTTGTTATGTTGCCCAGGCTGGTCTCAAGCTCCTGGTCTCAAGTGATCCTCCTGCCTCAGCCTCCCAAAAACAACATTTATTGAGTAACTGCTGTATAAACAGTACCCTGCTAGATACTGTGAATCAATGGGCTTACATTAGGTATTGATGATAAATATACAAATAAAGAATTACAATACAGTGAGACATGTGTCAGAGATTCAGGTTCAACATACTGTGGAGTGGATTGCTGCACCTGGAGGGGAGGTCAGCGAGTCTTCACGGAGAAGGTAGTGTTTGAAATGGTTCTTGTCGGATATATTATACAAGAGTTTGTCAGGCTGAGACAAGTCAAATCTGGCAGACAGATCATGTACAGAGAGAGAGAAAGAAGCAGCTGAAAGTACAGGGCATGACTGAGAACCAGAGAGTGATTCAGTGTGTCTAGAGGTCAAGCATATATAACAGTTTGTAAGAAGAAGACCAGAAAGAGAATCTGGGGCCATGTTGTATGCCAAGAGAAGGAGTTTGCACATTAAGCCCCAGGAAATGGAAGTCTTTTTAGAGCGACAAAGCTACAATGGGGAGGAAAGAATAAGACCAGAAAGAGAATCTGGGGCCATATTGTATGCCAACAGAAGAAGTTTGCACATTAACCTCCAGGAAATATGAAGGTTTTTTAGAGTGACAAAGCTACAATGGGGAGGAAAACTTTGAGCCCGAGGAAAGGCAGCACCTGAGCTTAATTTTGAATACTATTTAGGACTGGATAAACACAGAAGAGGGGACTAGAGCCTAAGTAGAGACTTGGAGTCCTGACTGAGTTAAGTTGCAGGGGCCATGAGACCAGCCAGATGAGGAGGTTAATCTTTAGAAAGTAGTAGAAGGTGTTGGCAGAGCAGGAGGAGAAGGTTACAGAGTGAAGAATCTTGAGTAGCTGGATGAAGTTGGACTTCATCCGACGAGCCAACTGGGAAGCTACTGGACTTTTGATTGTGTTTTAGGTGGTGACATACTGTGAATTGAATTAGGAAGACAGGAAGCATCAAGTGCTAGCTACGTGGCAGTAAAAATAGTCTCTACTTGAAATGATGAACAGTGCTGATGGCAATGAGACTGAATGGGAAAGAATGGACCTTCACAGTGTTTTTAAAGATGAACCAAAGGTGTTTTGTTTTAAAAGATGTTCATCATAATCTGTGTAAAGTCTCTCAAACTCTTACTAAAATATCTGATCACATGCTTATTAAAAAAATAAGCTACCAGCCGGGCACAGTGGCTCACACCTATAATCCCAGCACTTTGGGAGGCCGAGACGGGTGGATCACCTGAGGTCAGGAGTTTGAGACCAGCCTGGCCAACATGGCGAAACCCTGTCTCTACTAAAAATACAAAAATTAGCCAGGCATGATGGTGGGTGGCTGTAATCCCAGCTACTCAGGAGGCAGGGGCAGGAGAATCGCTTGAACCCGGGAGGCAGAGGTTGCAGTGAGCTGAGATCATGCCACTGCATTCCAGCCTGGGCAACAGAGTGAGACTCTGTCTCAAAAAAAACAAAACAAACAAACAAAAAATCATACCACCAAAAGCTAGTATTGACTGTCAGGCTCTTTCCAGAGTTTGGAAGGAGTATTTTTTACATACCACATTAATGTAACTTGATGAAAAATGCAACTAATAATCCTTCCATGCTATGTCTGACTGAAAAAAAGGTGGATGCTCCACTCCTCCACTGTCTACACCAGCTAAGAAATCAAAGGTTCATACCAGTAGTTCCCAGACTTTTGTGTGCATCCCAATTACCTGCAGAACTTATTAAAATGCAGATTATAGGGTTTCGTTCCTCCCTCCACCCAGAGATTCTGAGTCAATAGGTCTGAAAGGGCCCAAGAATTTTCATCTTTAGTAATACCTATATGAAATCACCCATGTGCCACACATTTCAGTCACGAAGTTGGACAACTGTTCTTTATAGGGAGGGAGGGAAAAAGGAAAATCATGACCAGGCACAGTGACTCACGCCTGTAATCCCAGCACTTTGGGAGGCCGAGGCAGGCAGATCACCTGAGGTCAGGAGTCCAAGACCAGCCTGGCTAACATGGAGAAACCCCATTTCTACTAAAAATACAAAAAATTAGCCTGGTGTGGTGGTGTGCACCTGTAATCCCAGCTACTTGGGAGGCTGGGGCAGGAGAATTGCTTGAACCCAGGAGGCGGAGATTGCAGTGATCTGAGATCGCCCCATGGCACTCCAACTTGGGCAACAAGAGTAAAACTCTGTCTCAAAAAACAAAAAAAAAAAAATGAAAATCATTGTTTCTTTGGTACTCCAAGATTGACCTCTTATTGCTCTTTTTTCCATTTTTTTTGAGACAGGATCCGGCTCTGTCGCCCAGGCTAGAGTGCAGTAGCATGATTACACCTCATTGCAGCCGCTACCTCCTGGGCTCAAGCGATCCTCCCACCTCAGCCTCCCTAGTAGCTGGGACTACAGGCATGTACCACCATGCCTGGCTAATTTTTGTGTTTTTTTGTAGTGACAAGGTTTCACTATGTTTCCCAGGCTGGTCTTAAACTCCTGGGCTCAGGTGATCTCCCTGCCTCTGCCTCCCAAAGTGCTAGGATTACAGGCATGAGCCACCATTCCCAGTCTCTTTCATTTGATGTATGCCTGCTGCAGAGCTGGAGAAGACAGGTGGGAGACAGGGGCTAGCGGGACTGGTCTGGAGAGAGAGAAAGGGCTGACCAGATAGATGGGTGTTTTTATTTTTATCCCTTTGATTACCAGTAAGGATAAACATTTTTTCATAAGTTCAAAAGTAATTTGTATTTTTAGTTATTATTTATCTAATTCTCCTTTGTGTATTTTTAAAATATCTTTCTAACTAATTTTAAGAGCTTTCTGCATACTAAGAATATTGACACTTTCTAGTAGGTTGCCAACTTACATTACTTTTTCCCTCCACCACACTTAGGCAGCTCAAATCCATGTGAGCAAATGGATTTAAGTAAGGAAGAAATACGAAGAAGACTATGGGCTTTTGAACCAGGCAAATCCGGGCTTCAATCATACTTCATCACTTCTAGTTGTAGGACATGAGCCAAATTGCTACCTTTTCTGCACCTCAATATTTTCATCTGTAAAACAGATACGGCCAGGCTCGGTGGCTCACTCCTGTAATCCCAGCACTTTAGGAGGCCGAGGCAGGTGGATCACGAGATCAGGAGATTGAGACCATCCTGGCCAACATGGTGAAACCCTGTCTCTACTAAAAATACAAAAATTAGCTGGGCATGGTGGCACGTACCTGTAATCCCAGCTACTCGGGAGGCTGAGGCAGGAGAATCACTTGAACCAGGGAGTCGAGGTTGCAGTGAGCCAAGATCGCTCCACCACACTCCTGCCTGGCAACAGAGTGAGACCCTGTCTCAAAAAAAAAAGATGTGATAGTACTTTTAATAGAGTGTTGTGAGCCTTCAATAACAGATGTAAAGTGTCTAGCAAAACACCTGGCACACAGTAGGTATTCAGGAAATGTTTACAATTCAAGTAACCAATCTTTAGAAGTTAGGCAACTCCATAATTTAAAATATTTTGAATCAGCATTAAATGTAAATTCAGTGTTTGAGAGGTGTTTAGAAACCTTGATAAGCATTTTTCATTACATATGAAGTGTATAAAAGCGCACATTGGTATTCCATCCCTTTACCCTCAAAGGAGCAATGT
This sequence comes from Macaca mulatta, assembly GCF_049350105.2. Classification (NCBI taxonomy): domain Eukaryota; kingdom Metazoa; phylum Chordata; class Mammalia; order Primates; family Cercopithecidae; genus Macaca; species Macaca mulatta. The sequence goes on from NC_133422.1 coordinate 21,313,421, forward strand.
CTATGTTTCTCTCTTTGCTAGATATTCTGTCATATCTGTCTGCCAGACCACTCCTTCTCCTTCTCTGATGCAAGTAACACCTGTATATTGCATACCAAGTGAAGCTGTCCATCACCTAACTCCACCTCACCAGGCACACAGGTTCAGCATGTGATTGGCCTCATAGTGCTTGACCCAGCACCAATCAGAAAGCTTTGTCAGAGATGGATATGGTTTTTGTATTTTTAGTAGAGACAGGGCTTCACTATGTTGGCCAGGCTGGTCTCGAACTCCTGACCTCAGATGATATGCCTGCCTCGGCCTCCCAAAGTGCTGGGATTACAGGAGTGAGCCACCGCGCCTGGCCTGGAAATTCCTGGTGCAGGGACTCTTTCTTACTAAGGTTATGGGTGCTTATAGCCCCCACATAAGTCCAGAACTGCCAGGGCCATCTTGGCTTTAATTTGAGAAAAGCCTGACTGAGACAAGAGAAAGGTAAAACAAATGATTGAGACCAAGGGAAACAAAATGTCCTGGTGCTATACTTTGAACTGTGAATCACCCCAATCTGAAACATTGCTGTGAACATCATGAGTAAATAAATCCTGACTTAATGTATACAAGTAAGTTTGTCACAACTTTCTGTTGCTCATAATTCCAAGAATTCTGACTGATGCCATCTCTTACCCATGAAGCCTTTGTAAGAGTTGCTTGACTCAGAGATATGGCTGTCCTTGGTATTGATCACTTCATAATACCTCTTTATATATGTAAAAATAGGGTGGGCTGTAGATTATAGCTGTAAGTTACATCAAGTTCCCAACTTATTAACAAAGAAGAAAAAATCTTGGTGGAAGCAAGGTGGCCACACATGTGTATTTCCCTTACCCTCTTTGCTAAGTCCTTAATGGGAACACGTGCTTCCAGCACTACTGTCCACTCAAGGTATGGTCTTACCTAGCAAGGAAAGTTCAATTCTTGTAGCATTATAATTTGCATTATATAATTTTCAAGGCCTGTGTTATTATTTAGGAAGAAATATTTATAATATCGGGCTCTTTGGATCTTTGGCTTCACTCCTGCATCAGCAAAGGCCAGCAAAGGAGAACAGAGTTGGCCTGGGTGTCTCTGGTTCATGCTCTCCAGCATTCTGGGACCCATTTTCCCAGGGCCACCTTTTAATTCTGATATAATACCTGTTATGTTAATTGTTCTAATACTGAGTTTGGTCTGAGGACCACAACAAAAAATCCATCTCACCACATATGAGTTTTCAAGAAGATAATTTAGAGGCTTTTTAGAAATTCCTTATTTATTTATTTATTTATTTATCGATCTATTTATTTATTTATTTTTGAGATGGAGTCTTACTCTGTCACCCAGGCTGGAATGCAGTGGCACGATCTTGGCTCACTGCAACCTCTGCCTCCCAGGTTCAAGCAATTCTCCTGCCTCCGCCTCCCAAGTAGCTGGGACTAAAGGTGCCTGCCACCACACCCGGCTAGTTTTTGTATTTTTAGTAGAGACAGGGCTTCACTATGTTGGCCAGGCTGGTCTCGAACTCCTGACCTCAGGTGATCTGCCTGCCTCGGCCTCCCAAAGTGCTGGGATTACAGGAGTGAGCCACTGCGCCTGGCCTGGAAATTCCTTTTTTAAAAAAGAATGATCTATAAGATTCCATTAAAATTGTCAAGCCATAGTATATTTGGTTAATTGATAAAAACTCATGTTCAAGTTTTCAATAAGTAATCCATTTATTTTAGGAATTAATTTCCTTGATCCATGTATTTATCCTCAAAATAATTGTTAAAAATTATTAGTCTCTTATTTTATAGATGGAAACATGGCGTCTCCTATTTCATTACTCTGTAAGCTTGAGGAAATTCCCTTCACTCGGCACACTTCAAAGTCTGCAACTTCATGTAAGTATCACTTTCTTAAGTAGTTCAGGGATTATTGTACTATTATCCTTGCTGTTCCCTCTGCTTGAAATGGTCTTTTCCTAATACTTCCATAACTGATTCTTTCTCAGTGTCATACCTCAGCATTTCCCTTGTCACAATCTATAAGTACTTTGGGTTTACCTTTTATTGTCTGTCCCATTCAGTGGAGCCTAAGCTTCAGAAGGATGGTCTCGCTGAGCACTGTATCCAGAGTGCCTCACACACTGCCTGGCAGAGTAAGTACTCATTAAGTATTTCTTAAATGAATTTCTTTTTTTCTACATTCTTAAAAAAACCTTGAGAAATTAGCAAAGGGGGGTGATGATGACCACCATTACTCCCACCAGTACCATCTTTCATAACACAAATCATAGATAATGAGGTTGATGGATAATACAAAGACAGTTATGCTGTTACATTTGCTTATTGTCATCACAGCTAACTTAAGTATGTTTAATATGTAAGATAGTTGTTTTTATATTTTTAAAAAATTATGGTACAGTATATACAATAAAAAAATTACTACCTTAACCATTTTCAAATGTACAGTTTAGTGGCATTAAGTGCTTACACATTGTTGTGCTACCGTACTACCCTCCAAGCAGAGAACTCTTTTCATCTTGCAAAGCAGAAACTCTGTGCCTATTAAATAAGAATTCCCCATTCATCCCACTCCCAGCCCCTGCCCTCCACCATTCTACAATTTGTCTCTACAAGTTTGATTACTCTGATTACTCAAATATATTAGGGCTCTCCAGAGAAACAGGGTTTCTCCAGAGTCAGGGTTCTCCAGAGAAACAGAATCAACGGAATGTGATTTCAGAGAGAGAGAGAGACTTAGAAAGTATTGGCTCACACAGTTATGGAGGCTGACAAGTTCTGAGATCTGCACTTAACAAACTGGAGACCCAAGAAAGCCAGTGTTGTAAGTTCCAGTCTGAAAGTCAGCAGGCTCCAGACCCCTTCAAATCTGAAGGCAGGAGAAATGTGCTGTCCCAGCTGAAGCAGCCAGGCAGGAGAAGCTTCCTCTTACTGGAGGGAGAGTGAGCCCTTCTGTTCCATTCAGGCCTTCAGCTGAGTGGATGAGGCCCACCCACATTAGGAAGGGCCATCTGCTTTACTCATTCTGCGGATTCACGTGTTAATCTCATCCAAAAACATCTGCACAGGCACACCTAGAATAACGTTTGACCAAATATCTGGGTGCCCCATAGCCCAGTCACCTTGACACATAAAATTGACCATCACATCATATAAATTAAATCATACAGTATTTGTCCTTTTGTGACTGGCTTATTTCACTTAACATAGTGTCCTCAAGATTATTCCATGTTGTAGCACATGTCAGAATTTCCTTCCTTTTTAAGGCTGAATAATGTTTCACTTATGTGCACACTGCAATTTGTTTATCCATTCATATGTTGATGGACACTTGGGTTACAAACCTTTTGGCTATTGTGAATAATGCTGCTATGAACATGGGTGTACAAATATCTCTTTTAGCTTCTGCTTTTAATTCTTTTGGGTATATACCCAGAAGTAGAATTGCTGTATCATATGGTAATACTATTTTTAACTTTTTTAGGAATGCACCATACTGTTTTTCATAGCAGCTGCACCATTTTACATTCTTACCATCAGTGTGCAAGGGTTCTAATTTCTCCACATCCTCACCAACATTTGTTATTTTCTGGTTTTTTTTTTTAATAACAGCCTTTCCTAATGCATGTGAGGTGGTTATTAGTTTCTTTTGTACTTAAATTTTAGTCATTTTCTGTCACTTTCTGTTCATTTTTGTCACGTACTAGGCTTGTCACTTACTTTATGACTATAGATCCAGGTGTTAGAGATGATGCTTGATACCGTAGGTAACTATTAGTACTAATTAGTGGTAATTTTCAAAACACAATATGGTAAATAGAGATTACAGAAGAAATAGGAAGTGGTAGGCCCGGGCAAAACAGAACCAAAATAGGTGGCAAAGAGGAAATAGTCATGGATGTGGGCAGTATTGCTACGAAGAGATCTTTTTCTTAGAACCAAATGGTTATAATAAACAGTCATTTATATTTCTAGTTGAGAGTGGGAGGCAAGAGGGAGGAAAAGAAAGAGTGTAGTTCCTTATTATCTAATATGACTTCATGCCAAACACAGTGACCATCACTGGAGAAACAGAAATGTTAGCCAATGTATCTAGTATTAAAATGTAAATCTACCTCTGAGAACACAGATGACTCTTAACTGTTTTTCTAAACTACTGATTCAACCTTTATAGCCTTTTCTCTATGACACAAGGGACCCTAAAATTTAATGATAAATGATTTTTCTAAACTCGTCATTGTGAACTATTTGTGTTATGACCAAATTGTGTGTGATATCTGTTTTTTTTCAAACTACTGCAACATGTTAAGTAAATCATTCTTTGGTCATCATGCATTGTGATTATTCATAAAGAAGGATTACTTTGTTTATGAGCATTTACCAAATCTTTAGTCAGAATATACAGAGGCCTCCAGGAGCCTAGATTAGATATAGGGAGGGGAAAATAGGTATCGGTGCTCACAGTAACTAGGAAAAGGGTCCTAGACAACATATGATTGAATTTAAGGAAATTGTTCCATACAATATTATTGAGTGCCTGCTATATGCCCTGTACTGCACTATTCACTGGGGGAACCATAGTAAATAAGACAGTTTCCTATGGAACTTAGAATCCATTTAGTCTGTTTTATATTTAGAAGTTTGAGTTTGCCCTATTGGTCAGTGGTTTTCAAACTCTGCTTTGAAGCCTGTCATATAATCAATAATTTGTCTGGTCTTTGTCCTGGGTTCCTGGCACAAATAGGAGTCTCTTTATTATTCATGAGCCTTTGAGAACACTCTTCAGTTTGTGCTAATGAGGTGATTCATGGTGGAACCCTAGATAGCTTCAGGATGGATGCTGATCATTCTAGAAAGATCAACCATGTGATTAAAGAGTTGAGGCTTTGAACCATATGACATCAGCGCAGCCTCCTGACCTTCAGGAAGGGGAGGGGGATTGGAAATGGATCTCACTCATGTGGCCAAAACTCCAAAAAACTCTGGATGCGAAAGCTCAGTGGAACTTCCTGGTTGATGAACACCTGAACACACCAGAATGCAGAGTGGCAGAGAGTGTAGAATCTCTACATTTGGAACCCTCCAAGATGTCACCCTATGTATCTCTTCATTTGGCTGTTCCTGCACTTTCCTGAGTTACATCAGTCATTTTAGTGGATTATGGTGAGACCTACCACCCCCTGGATTTGTAGACAGTCTGAAGTGAGGGCTGTTTTGCTTTGAACCAATGCCCTTTAACTGGTGGGGTCTGTGCCAACTCCAGGTGGTTAGTGCCAGAATTGGAATATGCACTATACCATCTGATGTCAGAATACAGCCCTTTCTTCAGTGGCTGCAAAGGAGGGGATTGGGAAAAAAGGTTCATACTAGTTGTAAATTCTGTTCTCCATAATGGCCTCCTGGGTAGCCTTTGTTGGGTGATTACTAAGTATAAGAACTGTTATTTCTGTTTTACAAATGGGAACACCTAGGCTTCCAGGGCATAAATAACCTACCCATATATGCATGTAAAGTAACTAGGGACTTGATTGTTGTGAAGAGAAGGTTAAATTCAAGAGCCATTGTGGAATAATTATCAAGTGGGTAATTACATGTGAAAATCAAAAGAGAAAGACATCCAAAGCTAAAGTAAGATTGTGACAAAGGAAACCAGATTTTAGAGATATAGGCAACCACAAAAGACAAGGGATGCCATTCTGAGAAAAAGTGGTGACTTTACGTAAAAACAAAATAAAAACATTTGAAATTTAAAATGTGAGTGGAAAAGCAGGAGTAAGAAAAGAAGTATAATCCAGCAAGGTTAGTTTGATGTTACTGAAAGCCTTCGTTTCCTTAGTTTTATTGTTTTAATGCCAATCAAATATGGATAAGGACATCTAGCTCAGACAACTAGCCATCATCAGGACTCCAAGCTAGCTGCCCAGCATCATCTTTGACATATTTCAGGTTCCTCACAAGCAACGACCCCCTTTCCTTCTCCTTAGTATGCACCGTTAAGAGCAGGAAGAAAATACGATCTGTGACCCAAAACAGAGACTCAACCATACCTGCCTGTTCAAAATCTACACGACTTATTGAGACCCTTTCACAAATCCAGTGAAATCCCAAAAATATGGCAGAAATGCCATGATGTGTTTCATACCCCCTAGCTAAAAGTCGAAGGTTGCTGGAAAAGGGTCATGTTAAATCACAACCTGTAGCCACCGCAGAATAAAATTCAGTGCACATTAGAACATTGCAAACAATTTTTGTAGGTATATTTAATATTTATACACAGATAAATATTAAAATGCAATTATAAAATAAATATATAAAATAAATAAAATAAAAATACATTTCTACTTAAAACATAGGTCCTAGGCTCAGATAATAATGTGCAGGTTTGTCCCTCACATGACTGTGCACAAGAACACTGAATAACTGCGTAGGACAAGTTTTATAATGAGGGTTCACTTAGGCACTGAAGGTTGTCTATTATCCCTGGTGCCTGACCATTAAACGCTAGGAATGGTACCCTGTCATTGTGAGACCCCCACCACCAGATTTCCCAACTTCACGCTAGCCCCTGGTGCCATTCCACCTGACAGCTTTTGCCCCAGAGCCTCCTTGCTGGGTACAGAGAGGATGCTTGGGGCAAAGAACAAAAGTCTCCTTATTTACCTGGGCACAATTATGATTCTTTCCCTTTCCGGTTACTTGTCACAATTTCTATTAGGTTGGTGCAAAAGTAATTGAGGTTTTTGCTATTTATTGAAAGCAATCACAAAACCACAATTACTTTGGCACCAACCTAACAGCTAAATTATAGTCCTCACTACTCTCTGTGTGGCCACTGTGCAAATGTGAGCTCCACAAGGGCTGTAGGCCCAAGTTTGTCAGAGGCCCTTCTCTGCACAGTTTCCTGAGTGGACCACCCGGCTCTTGCTGGCCCTCTTTTCGCTGCCCTGCTCCTGCCTCCTGTGGCACATCCCACAGCCTTTGCTGCTGGGGTTGCCCTCCAGAGGGAACAGCTACAGGACTCTAGTTTGCCTGCATGCAACAGAATATGCCCCTGACTAACAGGGAACTCGAGCACCTTGCCGAGCTTGGGGAAATGGCTGTGCCGCTGCTAGATCCAAGTCCTGTGCTTCCCTTGGGACTGTCCCCGTTCACTTGGCTTTGAGGATGAGAGGGGTAGCATGCATGAGAAAAATGTCTTTTCTCTCCTCTTGAGACCTACAATCAAAGTAATGGGCTCGTTTCCTCTCTCACCTCCCCGGGCTCCTTATATACTATGGAGTTTTAGATGGGGTGCTTGCTAGTGGTCGGAAGGCAATTCTGCCTGAGTTACTAAACTCTGGGGAAGGTGTCCAGTCCCAAATGTTGGCAGGACTCTTTAGAACGCAAAGTCATTGTGCCTCTCCGTCCTTAGCACTGGGCCCTATGCTCCACTTCCAGGGAGAAAGGAAAAAAATCCTTCTTCACGTCTTGTTACTCGACATAGTTCCCTTTCGGGAGGGTACTGAGAGTCTGGGTTGGGAGGCAAACAAATATTTCACTGTATTCTCTCGTAGTGTTTGACTTTGTATCATGTGCATTTATTACTTTCTTCAATTAAGAGTTGTTATTTTTAAAAGGGAGGAGGAATAAGTCTGTGTGCATTGACTTAAAATGATGTACATGATGTATTGTTAAGTTAGCAAAACAAGCTGGAGAGTAATGAGCATAATAGTTATCACAGCAATCACAATAGGCATAATGGTAAAAGGAAAATGAATGCAGAGTTCCAGCTACATACTTTTTTTTTTGTTTTCTTTTGAGACGGAGTCTTGCCAGGTCACCCAGGTTGGAGTGCAGAGCGATCTTGGCTCACTGCAACCTCTGCCTCCCAGGTTAAAGAGATTCTCCTTCCTTAGCCTCCCAAGTAGCTGGGAATACAAGTGTGCACCACCACAAATACAAAATACAAAAAATACAAGTTTTTTGTATTTTTAATAGAGATGGGGTTTCACCATGTTGGCCAGGATAGTCTCGATGTCCCGACCTCGTGATCTGCCCATCTTGGCCTCCCAAAGTGCTGGGATTACAGGCGTGACCCACCACGCCCAGCCCCAGCTATGTACTTTTTACTTTTGTACTTTTGTTGGTATGTGTTGTGTAAGTGTGAGAAAAGGTGTGGAGGGTCACATACCAGTCTGTTAACATGGTTACCTTGGAGGGATAATGATGGGGTAAGGGAAAAACTTTTATTTCCTTTGGTATTATTTAAGATACAAAAAAACCATATGCTTGTTGTAGCAAATGCACGTTCAAACAAGCATGTGTTATTTCTGTAACTTAGGGAGGGAAGGGAGCAAAGGTAGACCAGAAGAAAGAATGTGTTACACCACCATGCCCACAACCACAGCCCCAATCAACTAAACAACAAAACAAACTCGCAACTCTCATATTCAGGTTTGCCTGACACCCTGAGGCAGGCTTTTGACCCCCTTCCCTTCATTCTGAAGTTCGGGTTTCAGAAATTGATAACACACTGGCATTGGCCACAGTCTCTCAGGACCAGCTCACGAAGTCTTTCAGGACAGAGGTTTTGTCTTAATGCTCAAAGATCTGCAGGACCCTGTATGGTAGAAGAAACATATCATTGTATTTGTAAGTAAAACAAACAAAACGAAAATTTAAATGTGCATCAATGGTTAAGGAATTTAGCCTTACCCATATATATTCAATCTTTTCATGAGAGCAAAATAGGATCGAGAGTAAAAAGCATAAAAGAGCTGGGGCCCCCAAGGCAGGATGGTTATGGGAGGCAACCAGGTATAAGGGAGGGGGTGCTGGGAACCCCCTTCACAGCCTTCCCCAAGGTGACCAGGTCTGGGCTTCCCTGAGTAGCAATTCAGCCTGAGTGCTTTCCTTCCCTCTGTAATGATGCACAGTGCACCCCTTAAAAATGCCTAATAGCTGCTGGGCGTGGTGGCTCATGCCTGTAATCCCAGCACTTTGGGAGGCCGAGTCGGGCAGATGACAAGGTCAGGAGATCGAGACCATCCTGGCCAACATGGTGAAACCCCGTCTCTACTAAAATACAAAAATTAGCTAAGTGAGGTGGTGTGTGCCTGCAATCCCAGCTACTTGGGAGGCTGAGGCAGGAGAATCACTTGAACCCAGGAGGCAGAGGTTGCAGTGAGCCAAGATCGGGCCATTGCACTCCAGCCTGGTGACAGAGTGAGGCTCTGTCTCAAAAACAAGAAAAAAAAAAAAAAGGAAAAAAGAAAAAAAAAAGACTAATAGTACAAACCTTATTGCTCAACTTAAGGTGAAAAAAAAAATTATGCATATCAGATAGGCAATTATTTTTTTAAAAAAACAACCAAAAAAAAGCCCTTGATAATAAAGATAAGAATGGAGTAACAGAGTAAGAAATCAGAAATAAGAATGGGGTAGGAGAATCCTCTTATATATTCCTGTGGGTGTGTAAAGTGGTACAGTTATTCTGGGATGCAATATGACAACATGTCAGGGAGCTAGAAACATTTTATACCCCTCTAGGACTCCAGCTTGAGGAAATAAACAGAGAAGTTCTCAAAGATTTGGTATGAGGATGTTTTGTGCAGTATTATTAATACTACTGAGATATTGAAAACTATTCAATAAGAATGGCTAACTATAATTATAATTTATGCAGTTGTAAGATCTTTGTAACATAATATTTAAAAGGCTAGGAAACAAAACTATATATCCAACATGATTCTAATTTGCAACAAATATATAATAAATATACACAATTATAGATTACATTTGAATGATTGATTCAAAAATAATTATAAATTTTTATTTATCCTTTTTATGTTTCAAAAATTTCTATTATAAACATATGTTCATCTTATTATTGGGAGAAGTAAAACGAAGGGAAAAAACATTAGCTTTGTCCTCCACAGAGAGAATGGATTCTCCTTGACACATTTAAATCCATAAATTTAGGACAACCTATTATCTGACTAAAGTCACGTAATTGAACGGTCCATTTCTGAATTCATAGATTTCCCTGTGGTCCTGAAATACGTACCTATTTAGCTACAAAGGAGCCATTACTCCCAGGAAAAAAAGAAATCCCCAAAATAAAAATAAAATCTTTTTTTTCTCATCTTTTTTTTTTTTGTTCTTAAAGAGAAACTTCTCTATACATACAGGAACTTGACAACAGTTTGTACCGCTTATGGATTTAAAGAACTGGCATCTTGAATGAGATTCTGAATAGAATTTGTACAGATGGAATGTAAATATCACCCTGAACTGAATTGGCCCTCATCCTGTCCAGCCAATCTGGAAATGTCTGGTAAGCTGTTTATTACACGAGTCTAGAGCTCAGGAGAAGGTGTGGGCTGAGATGCAAATACGAGTATCATTAGCATATGCGTGGCAGCTGAAGCCATGGGAGCAACCTCTATCTAAATCACTGATTCTCAACTGGAAGTGATTTTGTCCCCCAGGGAACAGTTGGCAATGTCTGGAGGGAGACATTTTATACTTTTATAACTGGGGGTAGGGTACTACTGGCATGTACTGGGTCGAGGCCAGGGCTGCCGCTAAACATTCTGCAATGAACAAGACAACCCCTTGCAACAAAGAATGATCTGGCGCAAAATGTCAATAGTGCCTAAATTGAATAATCCTACTCTAAAGGATTCACAGATACCTTAAACTCAAAACTGAACTCATCCTTTTTCCCTTAAAACTTGTTTCTCCTCTTTCTCATAGCTTTACGTCTCATATTCAAATGAGAACCAAATCCCAATAAATTGACCTCTGTCTCATTCTCTCTCTCTTTTTTTTTTTTTTTAAAGAGAGAGAGACAGGGTCTCGCTTCGCCACCCAGTCTCACTGCTCCCTCATACTCTTGGGTTTAAGAGATTCTCCTGCATCACTGGAATTACAGGAGTGAGCCACTGCTTCTCCATCTAATCCTTTGCCTCATCTTGAGCTCTTTCTGCCATTGCCCTGTTTCAGACCTAAATCATAACTTGTTGGTTTGCTGCAGGAACTTCCCACTAATTTTCTCTCTCCAATCCTGTCACTCTCTAATCTCCTCCCCATCATTTCCAGGGTGATCTTTCTAAAATGCAAATCTAACTATGTCACTTCATTACATAAAATCTTTGACTGATTTTCCTTTGCTCTCAAGATTAATTCAAAACTCCTCACCAATCTGCTAAGCCCCTTTATGATCCAGCCTTCTCCCACCACTCACTGCTATACTGTCAACAACCTTCTCTTAAAGTTCTGTCTCCCTCAGTAGACTATGGGCACCCTGAGGGCAGGATCAGTGTCTTTATCTCTGGACCGCACCCCCTCCCCCTCGACCCCAGTAGCTAGCAAAATTCCAAATTCGTTTTGTTGAACTAATGAAGGAGACACTCTGACTTCCTCAGTGTGTGATCACTCTGCAGTGTACAGGAGTGAGAGCAGAGAACCTAGGACAGAATCCTGGAGAGCACACGTTAGGATAGGCAGATGAACTCAGGAGACTAGAAAGCAGCGCGAGATGCAAAACCCAGGAGATCATAGTGTCAACAAAGCCAAGAGTCGAGCAGATCATCTTCAGGAAAACAGGATCATCAAACACCTCAAACAGAAGTCAGCTAAGATGAAAACTAAAAATAGTACAACATATCAGAAAACACAGTAGCTGGTTGCAGCCTTGAATAGAGTCATTTTAATGCTCTGTGGGCCTATAGCCAGGAACTTGGTGCTGGATTTGGGGTCATTACTGGTCAGTAGGACCAGCAGTTGGGAGGATTAGCTGGACAAAGAACAGGAGAATGAGAACAAAGTGAAACTTGCTAGTTGACACAGCATGTCTGATCACAGCCTTTCAAGAGTAATGGCTTCTGCTTTATTTCTGCTTTCCAGATCTCAGGCAAGTTTTTATTTTGGTTAATTCTAACTTAGAACCACAGTGAAAAGGATTCCAGAAAATGCAGCCTCCAAAAGGAATGGGGGTCCCAAACTGGCCACACACAATTCAGCATACATCCCCTTGCTTAAAATTTTTAAGAAATGAAAATACTTGTTTATATTTACCCACGTTTACCATTCTCAATATGTACCATTCCATCCTATAGATCTGAATTTCCATCTGGCAATATTTTCCTTCGGCATAAAGAACTTCATTTAGCATTTATGAAACAGCAAGTCTGCTGGCAATGACTCTCAATTCTTATATAGCTGAAATGTTTTCATGCCTTCTTCCTTTCTGAAGAACATTTTCAGTGAATGGAGAATTCTAGTTGAATTTTTTTTCTTTTAGCCCTTTAAAGGGTGTCATCCTACTATATTCTGGAATACATTTATTCATATAATTGTGTGTGTGTGTGTGTGTGAGAGAGAGAGAGAGAGAGAGAGAGAGAATGTCTTTTTTCTTTTAGCTGCTTTTAAGATTGTTCTCTTTATCTTTGGTTTTCAGAATTTTGGCCATAATGTTGCTAAGTACGTTTTTCTTTGTATTTGTTCTGCTTAGAGTTTGCTGAAATTCCTGATCTGTGGATTGTTTTATTAAAAAATCAAATGTGGAAAATTTTTCGTACGTGAATATAAACATATACACGCACATATATGTCTCCTATTCATTATTCTAATTCCAGCCCAATATTCATTTCTTTAGGGAAGTTGTTCATGACTTTTCTGACTAAGTCAATTTCCCAGTTATCTTATAGGAGCATCTATTTCTCCTTTATAGCATTAAGCACCACATCAATTTCACATTTGTTTGTGTGGTTGATTAATATCTGTCTTTCCACTAAAGTCTGAAGTATGAACTCCATGAGGGTAGGGACTACATTCTTGTAGTTGTATTACACTACATTCCCAGAACCAACCACAGTGACTGGTGCCTAGTAGGAACTCAGTAAATATTTGTTGAATGAGTGAATGCCTGAATAAAATAAATAAGATAATAATGATTTGCAGTAAGCCATTAGCAAATCTTAACTATTATTTATAACGAAAATTCACAAATGCAATTACCATAAAATTGCTTTTTTATACCATGGAACTATTATTCCTCAGATGATTTGGAAAATGCAGGTAGAGACTACTTTTTGAGGATTTGGCTGTGAAAGAAAAGAGGCATGGAGTGGCTAGACAAGGATTCAGGTCAGTGAAGTGTTTTGGTTTTTGATGGAAAAGGCTTGGGGTTTCACGACAGGGCAGCTCAGAAATATTTCACCAAATTATTTCTTTTTTACATGAACTTTTTTTGTAGTAAACAAATTACACATTATAACATCTTAAAGGCACTGCACAGTCTCTTAAAGTTCCACTGGCTTGAGGAATGTTATGAGAGCTTCTGTCAAAATCCTCCCCTCAGGTGGATGAGTAATTGACCCTAATCATCAGGAGGAGTCAGAGTTTCTGCTGCACATTGGGGGTGGCGTAGAATATGTTTGGTGCATGGGTAATCCATGGGAGTATCTCTTGTTTCTCAGTTGCTCGGTTTTAATGGTAAATCAACAACTACAGAAGCTGCAGGATCATGGTAGCCAAGGGCTCCAACCTACAGGAATGAGCTTCTGGGTCACTGTACTAGACAAGCTGCCTAGACTAGTATAGGTCCTAGCTGAGGTTAAAGGGAATCTACAAAAATGGGTAAAGGAAGAGGTGGATATTGACTATCAGTTACAGCCTCTAATCAACTGCAGCAGTAGGGGCTAAATTTAGCCCTCTTCCCAGTTACCTTCTCTTATAAGTTCCACAGAAGGCTGGGCACGGTGGCTCACACCTGTAATCCCAGCACTGTGGGAGGCCAAGGTGGGTGAATCACCTGAGGTCAGGAGTTCAGCACCAGCCTGGGCAACGAGGTGAAGCTCTCTCTCTACTAAAAATACAAAAATTAGCCAGGCATGGGATGGGGGCCTATAATCCCAGCTACTCGAGAGGCTGAGGCAGGAGAATCGCTTGAACCTGGTAGGTGGAGGTTGCAGTGAGCTGAGATTGTGCCACTGCACTCCAGAGCAAGACTCCACCTCAAAAAGAAAAAAAAACAAAAAACAAAAAAAAACAAGTTCCACAGGCAACAAGACCAAACAGAATCCTGGGGATGAAGTAAACTTACTATGAAAAGGCACGTGGATATGACCGGTGCAGCATTGACTGTGGTAGATACTGTAGTATTCTGCTCAGGTAGCCTCTTCAGGACCTAAACACCATACCTCAGATGCTGCGAATATCAACTGCTGATGGCTCAGAGCTGTGTCCTTCATGGGAAAATGCCCTCCACCATAGGGAACTGTTCCCTCTTCTGGAGAACACCCTGTGGCAACGACTGGCTCCTGCAAGGATACAAAGGCCCAGCCAGCTTGCCTCCATAGGGCACAACACTGGAAGGCCATTCATCTTCATTTGGCCACAGGACTACTTGGGCCCTTGGCCTCTCTCTCTCTCTGTGCTCAGTCTGTCTTCTTTCCTTCCTTTCTGACAGGTGTATCTCCTGGGAGCACTCCCCAAAGAAACTTCTACACACAGCTCTCCAACTCAAAGTCTGTTTTCAGGGAATCCAGTTCAAGACAGGGATAGTTGGAAGACACAACCGTTCTACGGACTTTGATGTTCTTGATATTCATTCTTGGTATTGGCATCATGAGTTGTCACACTAAAAGGAGTCTCCAAGTGACTTTGTAATGAGAAGACAGGGACAAAGAGGTGTGATACATCCCTCATAGATGGTCAGAAACATCTAAAGAGTTTTTGCCAAAGAGACAGGGTCCTGAATGGGCAGCAGGGTTAAGAGAAAAATGTGTAGTTATTAATGTTAATGAGACATCCTTTGCTAGAAGATGATGGTGAAGTCTCAAGGAGATCTAGGTTATATGTATAAAGAATCACTCCAATGACCATGTGTGTCTCTTCTAAAATTAGACTTTATTGTGCTCTATTAAAACAGCTTTATCTTTAGAAGAGAGTTTCTCAAAATGTGATTTGGGGACTACCTGCATCAGGAACACCTGAGAATTTGTTAAAGTTGCAGATTCTAGAGCCCCATCTCGTGCTTACTGAACCAGAATCTCTGGGTATCTGCATGTTTGTTTAACAAGTTTTTCAAAGCTTACATGTTTAGCCAGCTTTTAAAGTAAAAGTTTTCAACTGTTTTGGTGGGTAAAGGGTTTCTTTTGCAGATGATGAAAATCTTCTGGAATTAGATAGAGGTGATAGCTTCACAACATTGTGAATATATTAAAAACCACTGAAATGATTTGGTTAAAATGGTCAATTTTATGTTTTTTGAATTTATCTCAATTAAAAAAATAAAACTGGAGGGACAGAAATTACATCGCCAGAGGCTGCAGCTAGGAGGAGGGAATGGAATGCAAAAGATCACAAGGTAATTTGGGGGGAGTGAGGAAAATATTTTAAATATTGATTGTGATGATGGTTACACATACAATGGCCAATCTCATGGAACTATATACCCCAAAAGGTAAATTTTACTATATAGAAGTTATTTCCCAGTAAACCCAACTATAAATAAACACATAAATAAATAACCTCAGAGAGATTCTTAGAAACTCTAAAGCTTAAGAACTACTGCTTTGAAGTCGTGGTCTCCAAAGTGAGGACTCACTTCTCCAGGGTTCTGGAAGCCAAGCCACTGGGGTACAGGAAGAATATAATTGAAATCCTATTTATATTTTTTAAAATCTTAACATGAGAAAGAAATTACATTTTCCTAACATTTGGGAATCCACTTGGAAGGCTTGACTAATATTTATATATAGAATGACATTGTTGCTCCCATCCTGTCTGTGTCACCTAAGGTACACAAGATGTCCTGGGGGAAGACTGAGCATTGCATAATGACCTTGTTGACCTCTATGATCTCATTCATTCACTTGCTTGTAGCGTAATGCCACATACTGCAGTTTCCATGGATTTATGACTTAAAATTTCTAGTTTTAAATAAACTAATCCTCAAACAAAAAACAAGTGATTTTTAAATATCTCTGCAAAGAAGCTCCTGATTGAAGATGATACCAATAATGCAAGCCAAGGGAATATGAAATGGTAAGATCTGACTTTCTAGTAAGAGCTCTGCCATCAGCCACATTATGAGGAGAAACAATAATAATCTAATTAGATCTGAACAGAAGTCAGCTAATGAGTGAGCAATTGATTAATTACTCTTCAAAAGAAGCTGAGTTATGAAGAGAGCATTTTAAAAACGAAGATTTGGCAGGGTTCCCATTGTTAAGTGATTTTGTTGCCTCATCAATGTGAACACGACACATACTGAAATCATCATATCTCCATAACTAAAGAACTTGGGAAAAAGACTTTTTTTTCCCTAACTAATTTTAAAATCTTCCAAATGAAGAGTTTCAGTGGGTTTTGAATCCATTTGTTAAAAATTTTAAAATACAATGCCTTCCAATTAATTTGCGAGGACATCTCATTGATATCAGGGAAAGCAGAAATCAACCATCTGGGTTTCAAAAAAAACTTTTGCATAATCAATGTACATGACAGAAACCTGAGTACTGTTATTTAGTAAGTACCACCAATGATACACTTCCATTTGATTCTGCATGTCTTTGTACTTTCTATTAAAACAAAGTGTAGCCATAAATCAAATTAGAAATATACACTTAGATCAATGTATCACAAAATGTCAAGCCAAAATATTGTAAAATAATGCAGCACATTTGATCTCTTTTGCTTTCACTAAAAAAGTTATTGCAGTAGTTTAATGTAGTCATTCTTTGATACTCATTTTTAGTTTCTTCTTTCTCTTCTCTCCTCCCCCTTCATTTCTCTTGCTCTTGCAGCTTTAGTTGCCATCTCTAAAGACCTCCAAGTTCGAGTTCTTTGCTCTTAGTCTTGTATTTCCAACTCTTGAATTAGCAGCTCTACCTGGTTCTTCTACGCGTCTTTCAAACACGGTATGTTCAAAGCAGCGTGGTCTCCCTCTTCTCTACCTCTGTTCTTCAGGGTTAGTGTTCCTTATCTGGGTTAGTGGCGCCACCTTTTACTGAGATTCAAAACATCTGCATTTTTCTTCTCATCTGTCTCTTCTCACAACTCACTGTCAAATGCCAAGGCTTCATCCTTCTACTTCCCTGAACTCTGCTTTTGTGTTTCTCTGTTTTTCCATTTGTATATTGAGTTCCTTGTGGCTATCTATCTCTGGAGCTTTTATCTCATTTTATTCCCCTTTCTATATCCTTCCTTTTTCTTCCTTATCTTCTGCTTTCCTTGTCACCAAAAGAAAGAACAAACATTTTTTTTTTGTTTGCTGAATGTATTAAATATTTATTGTACTAAAGCATGAAATGGAACACTTTCTCTTTTTAAAGCCTATATTAAGTTACATATTTTCGTAGGCCTTGATTGATTTTGTGGTTACTGTTTTTTCCCCACCATGGGTCAGCCTGTTTGGATAGAAAAAAAAGAAGAAAAAGAAGAAGAATATCCACTTTAGAATTAGTAAAGTAGTGTTTCCCTGTGGCCTGACATAGTTTATGCATGGTCACCTTCAACTCCTAATGAAGACAAATGTTTAGGCAAGCATTTGCGTTACCAGGGATCTGAGGTTAATTTGGTTGCTCTTGTCGAAAGGGTTATTCTTAAGGACAAAATTTGGTCTTTGCTCTCCTCCCACTTCATTTCTCTTGCTCTTGTCACTTTAGTTGCCCTCTCTAAGAGGAAGACCTCCAAGTTCAAGTTCTTTGCTCTTAGTCTTGTATTTCCAACTCTTGAATTAGCAGCTCTACCTGGTTCTTCTACAGGTCTTCCAAACACAATTTGTTCAAAACAGCGTGGTCTCCCTCTTCTCTACCTCTGTTCTTCTGGGTTAGCTGGGTGAGCTGGGAGGAAAAGCTTTGTAGATTGAAGGCAGCCCTCCCAATGTAAAAGGGATTCTTAATTTATACTCCTTGTTAATCACTATTCAGCAGGGTTTGTTTCAGAATGTACATTATATATATATATCATATATGCATATATTATGTATATATATTATATATAAACTATATTTAAATTAGCCAAATATTATATGAAGTTTCCTTCACAAAAACTGAATTGCAAAGATTTTTTAAAGCAAATTATGTATTTAGGAGTCATTTCTAATGGTGCTCACAAAACTAAAGCATTAGAACCATGACACTGATTTTCAGTATTTTTGTTTACGTTGTGATATATTAAACAAGGGTATAGAAAGTTCCTTGTTTAGTTGTGCCCAGCTTAGCTCATTTCTCTTGCCTGAGCTCTAACGGTGCTGCTGTAAAAATGTCCCTCTCTTGCATCAGCTAAGAATTTTCCTCCTGAGTTGGGATCCCTCTCCCTCGTGCTAATACAGACCCTCTGCCACCCAGAACAGCACATCTCTTTCACATGTGCGCTTGTTTCTTACCCCTCATCACTCCTGGTCAGTTCCTGCCTTGTTCTAGCAGGGCCTCTCTCTACTTGTCACTGCGCCCAAAACTGGTAGGGGAGTGGACTTTTTTAATTCTGCAGAATTGTGCTACAGAAAAAAGACTTAGTGTCTGCTTTCAAGGTGAAAAGACTTAGTGTCTGCTTTCAAGGTGAAAAGACTTAGTGTCTGCTTTCAAGGTGCTCAGAGTCCGGAGAAGTGGAAGAAAGTTACTAAAAATGCTAAGTTAAAGCTAAATGCTATGGGAACGCTGAAGGAGACCTCAACCCAGGCTGAGGATCTAGGAAAGAATCAGTCAGATGGAATGGATGGAGGGCTGGCAAAGAGATGAGGCTCGAGAGGATATAGGAGCCAAATAAAGGGAATTTAAATTTAATACCCCCAAATATTGGGGTCCTTGATTAGGAGAGTAACATGATGAGATTTGTCTTACTTATAGCATGGAGAATGGATGGGAGGCATAAGGGTACAGGCAAAGAGAAACATTTGGGTTGCAAGTGAGAGATGGTGACAGTCTGAATCCAGGCAACCGCCATGGGATGGAGGGAATTTAAGAAACTAGGGAGGAATTTAAAGGCCAAAACAATATCACATAAGGAATGATGGGGCATATGGCTAAGGGAAGAAGAGAAAAGGCATTTGAGAGAAAAGAGGGAGAGATGATAGAGGGAAATAGCAGAGGAAAAAATGGAGAGGAGAGATGGAACTGGAAGAAACAAGGAAAGAGGAAGAGAAAAAAGCAGGGAAATTTCCATTACTGCTCTTTCCACCATGTCCACCAGCCTGGTTGTGTGTTTGTAAGGCAATTCAGAGGGACTGGGGAAACTAAGAAATGGTGAAAAACAGAAAAATCAAAATTGAAAATGAGGAGTGGGGAAACTTATCCAGCCTTATTTTTCATATCCATCCTCCAAGCCCTTGGTCCCCTCCTCCTTTATGACAGCTTCTGTTTCCATTGTTGGGTCTTTTTTATACTTTAAGTAACCATGTTGAATAGTATTGTGAAGGGAGGTGAATAATCCATTTACTTAAAAATGTGTTGCTATGCGTTATATCTCTAAGTATATTTTATAGTAGAAGAAAAGGTAACTTCTTACAGTTCCAGGCACTTGAACTTTACCTTCACCCAGAAAAGTTAAGTGTCATTATTTCAATGGGAATATGGATTGAGTTCCAAACAAATGTCTTACAATTAACTTTTGAGGAAAAAAATCTGTCTTTGAGCCCAGTACTAACCATATTAAATATATACACTATGAAGAAGAAAATCAGGAAGTGCTTTAAATGCTCTCTTCTTTAAACTTTGGCTTGTTCCTGCTGATTACTCACTATTTGAAAGTACATGTTCATTCTATTTAAAAGAAAAGTGAGAAATTCAGTCAAGAGTGTTTTCATACACCCATAAATATTTGGCACTATATGGATAATTTCTTGCATTGACATAGAAAGGGACTCTCAAAGCCCTTTTACATCTAATGAGGCATCACTGGAGGCAACTAGGTTCCAAGGTTATGACCCCTTTGAAAAGAAGATACTGATAAGCATCTTTATTGAGTTTGGCAGACTGCCCGTTGGATTAGCTGTTGGTATGCCACATGTGGTACTTCTCAAAACAGAACAACTCATGTTTGAGGAATATATCAGTATTAGAATTTTGTGTAATTGTTTTATGAGGGCTGTAGGCCATGCACCCTCTGTGGGTGGCATTAGGGTTTCCTCTGAATGGCATGGACATTCTCATGGCGAGTCATACGGGGGAGAGGGAGAGGTCAGTACTGGAGGAAGACTTGGGGATACACAAATCAGGCCTCAGACTTTCTTCTTTTGGATCAGGGGTCAGTTTGGCTGAAGTGGTGGCGCAAAGTGATGCTGAGGCGTGTCTGATGATTTGGAGTGAATAGCTGGAGGCATTGAACTGTGTGGCAGACATGGGAATGTGCAGCATTCAGATCTGCTGTCAAGGAATACTCATTGCCTAGCTGCGAGGAATATGCTTAGCTGACAGCCTCCAGCTGTTCAGTTCTGCAGGTCTACCTCAGCTTTTGAGACAAGGTCATGCACTTCTTTCTCTTCTCTAGGTAGCCTTAGCCCATGACTAAGCAAGACTGTGGTCCAAGGGTCTAGCCCTTTCTGCCCAGAGGTAGGCTCCTCTCAAGACAAGCTTTGATCTGGACAGAAGAGACTCTGTCGGGTCTGCATCTCAGTAAGATGGCTCTCCTAGCCAATCCCAGCTCCTCCCTTTTATTCCCACAGGTCTTATTCTCCAATAAACCTTTTGCACTCTCAACTTCCTACATCTGCTTCCCTGAGGACCCAACTGATGACACACCCTGCCACAAGGAGGCAGGCAAGGAGAGAGGTTGGGAGTGGTCACTCCAAGAGGATTCGCCCACTTTGGTCTCCCAAAGTGCTGGGATTACAGGCATGAGCCACCGCGTCTGGCCTGTGCTCTTTTTTGATTCATGTAACTCTTCTTCTACTATCTGGGCTTTCTCCTCCAAATCAGTATTTCCTACAACAAATATTTTCTTACATGTAAGTATTTTTAAAATTTTTTTCCCCTCTGATCAATTTGTAATGAGTACTGCTGCATTTGTCTGTTATTTTTAATTACTTTCCATGATTATGATAACTTTTCTTTCTAACTTCATCTTACTGTTTCTATTTTTGTTGTGCATTTTAACATACCTGGTGAATCTCCTTCTAAGCCATGGAAATGATCTTTATTTTTTATTTTATTTTTTTTTTTGAGACGGAGTCTCGCTCTGTCTCCCAGGCTGGAGTGCAGTGGCCGGATCTCAGCTCACTGCAAGCTCCGCCTCCCGGGTTTACGCCATTCTCCTGCCTCAGCCTCCCAAGTAGCTGGGACTACAGGCGCCCGCCACCTCGCCCATCTAGTTTTTTGTATTTTTTAGTAGAGACAGGGTTTCACCAGGTTAGCCAGGATGGTCTCGATCTCCTCACCTCGTGATCCGCCCGTCTCGGCCTCCCAAAGTGCTGGGATTACAGGCTTGAGCCACCGCGCCCGGCCGGAAATGATCTTTAGTAGCTCACACTCATTTGTTTTTTGTTTTTCCTAATTGTATCTTCTTTTCTTTCTTATTGAGTCCATTAATTTTTATTTGTTCCTGTCCCCAGATATTTCTTATGCAAAAATGAAAATAAATTTAAAACATTTGCCAATTTTTGCTTTTGTTTCAACCAGTCAATGCTTCCCATAAGAATAAAATAGTCAGAATTCCTTAGTCTGTATTTTATTTATTTATTTTTTGAGACAGAGTCTCGCTCTGTCATCCAAGCTGGAGTGCAGTGGTGTGATCTAGGCTCACTGCAACCTCTGCCTCCCAAGTTCAAGCAATTCTCCTGCCTCAGGCTCCCAAGTAGCTGGGATTACAGGTGCCTGCCACCAAGCCTGGCTAATTTTTTGTATTTTTAGTAGAGATGCAGTTTCACCATGTTGGCCAGGCTGGTCTTGAACACCTGACCTCAGGTGATCCACCTGCCTCGGCCTCCCAAAGTGCTGGGATTACACACATGAGCCACCACGCCCAGCCAAAATTCCTTATTATTCATTCATCTGGTATAAATTCTCAGCTGCCCTGGGCAAGTGACTGAGTGGTTATTGCTAAGCCAGCTTTATAGTAGTAAGAATAATTATCCTTGGATTTCTTTTTCATGTTCAATTTTCTCTTGGACTTTATTTCTAGGCTTTGTATGTTTTCCAAGGGAAATGAACAATGATTTTGCTGACCTTTATTGTGCTTCAAGCTCTTTACATTAAACTCTGTGTCTGAAGGAATTTTCCTTTTATTCTCTGTACCACAGGACAGGAAATAGTTTAACCAATGTTTTCTAGAAATTTTATTCTCTGGCTGTTAGGCTGTGTGAACAATTTAGCAATTTCCTTCTACCTGTCATAACCACAGAAGGAGAATGGAGTAATATTGCTCTATGAAGATATTTGGATCTAACCTCTACAACTGAAAGAGCAAAACTGAAGTTAAATGGGCAAGATTCATGTTTATTTTTGTCTGAGTCATTTATTAACACATGATAGGAACAGTTGTACTATGAAATGCTTCATTATTACGTAACGCTGTTTTTACTGGGATACTAAAACCTTTATGCTTTCTTAGTTTAGAGCAGTTTTTCTAGAATGGTTTCTACCAACTTTTTTTCCCTAGAAATAGTTACTTTTTAATATAACTTAACCTGACTATTCAAAATTCTCACAGCTTAAGTGGGAAAAAAAACAAACCTTTTATATTGACCAACGCTATCTTTTTTGAAAATGTGTAATGTAATAGAAGCATAGAATTTAGACAGAAGGGCCAGGCATAGTGGCTCATGCCTGTAATCCCAGCTCTTTGGGAGGCCGAGGCGGGTGGATCATTTGAGGTCAGGAGTTCGAGACCAGCCTGGCCAACAGGGTAAAATCCCATCTCTAAAAATACAACAATTAGCCAGGCATGGTGACAGGTGCCTGTAATTCCAGTTACTCAGGAGGCTGAAGCAGGAGAATTGCTTGAACCTGGGAGGTAGAGGTTGTAGTGAGAAGAGATCATACCACTGCACCCTAGCCTGGGCAACAGAGGGAGACTCCATCTCAAGAAAAAAAAAAAAAGAAAGAAAGAAAGAGAATTTAGACAGAAGGAAAATTAGGAGATTGTCTAGGTTAACTTCCTATAGAGTGTAGATTCTCTCCAGCCACATTGTTGAGATACATAATTTGGTTTTCGCATTTAGTTTTTGCTTGAGTGCTTCTATTATAGACAGCTCTTATGAAAGCTCACTTTAGTTAAAAAAAAAAAAAAAAAAAAAACTCTAAGAAAATCACTTAATTTGAATCCAAATCTGCTCTAGAACTTTGATTTGGTACCAGTTTTCCCTTTTGGAGTCACTCATATCACGCCTGCTCTGTTCTGCATGGGAGCGCTTTATATTTAAATATCGAGGTACATCTCTCCTTACTTTTCTCCTTTCCAGGTTAAACATTGACACTCTCATCAGCTATTTTTTATGGCTTTCAACTTTTTCTCCACCTCACCTAATTCATGAATGATGATACTCTTAAATGTTATGTGTAAAGTTATACTCAATTCCTGCTTTAAAAGATACCTGTAAGAAAGTGAAAAGACAACCAACAGAATGGGAGAATATATTTATAAATCCTATGTCCACTAAGATACTTGCATCCAGAATATAGGAAGAGTTCTTACAACTTAAGGTTACAAAAAAAATCCAATTTAAAAATGGGCAAAGAACTTGAATTGACTTTTCTCCAAAAAAAAAAAAAAAAAAAAAGACCTGCAAAGATCAATAAACATATAAAAAGACACTCAACATCGTTAGTCATTAGGGAAGTGTAAATCAAAGCCATATTGAGATACCACTCCACATTAGTAGAATGGCTATAATAAAAAAGATGACAGGCCGGGCGTGGGGGCTCACGCCTGTAATCCCAGCACTTTGGGAGGACAAGGTGGGCGGATCACCTGAGGTCCGGAGTTTGAGACCAGCCTGCCCACCATGGCGAAATCCCATCCCTACTAAAAATACAAAAAATTAGCTGGGTGTGATGGCGGGTGCTACTCAGGAGGCTGAGGCAGGAGAATCGCTTGAATCTGGGAGGTGGAGGTTGCAGTGAGCAGAGATCATGCCACTGCACTCCTGGGCAATAAGAGTGAAATTTCATTAAAAAAAAAAAAAAAAAAGACAGTAACAAGTCTTGGCTAGAATGTGGAGAAATTAGGACTTTCTTGCATCTCTGGTAGAAATGCAAAATGGTACAACTACTTTGGAAAAATTGGTTGGCCATTCATCAAAAGGGCCAACAGAGCCACCCCATTGACTGGGGAAGACATAGTGGCTGCAGCTCTGAGGAAAGGGTTGGGAGAAGGGTGCTTCTTCTCATTTCTATTTGGCAAGTAAAATGTGTCTTTTAAAATCAGTGATCATATGTGAATTCTAGACATAGAAATCCGCTAAAGGAAAAAGGAAAGCTATCATTTAGTGGACTGAAAAACCCAGATTTCATTTTATTTATGGGCGGAAACATTTTTTTAAATACTTAAACGACTAAATTCATTTCCATTTTCTAATCTAACTTCTCCTCATCAGCTCCAGTTACCCTCCTGAAGCAGAATAAAGGGTTTTGTGTCCTACATGTGCTCTCTGGGGAGCTCCATTCAAGTAGAGAGAAGCCCACTCTCCTGCCAGAGCTGCTGTCAGTCGAGTTGGTAAACGTCATCAGAGGTATGAGAAGGTCCTGTGTGTGTGTCAGCAAATAGACTAAGACAGGAAGCTTCCCTCTATCCCTCTCCTCCTCCCTCCTTTTTACTTCCATAAAATATTTTAAAGCACCCAAAGTGAAATATTGGAAGAAACAGGACAAAGAGGTCCTCCTTGTCTTCTTTTAGTCACTTGAATCCCCTACTTAGAAGCAAACTACTCTCTATTTTATCCTTGACTCTTAGCTACAAGCCTCAACCATCTTCTCTATTTATTGCCTTCTCCAAGAGCATCCTGGGTAGCTAGTGTCCTGTGCTCCCACTTTAGTCAGGAGCAATTGCATATTTTCAACTCTACCTTTTCGTCTGGGGCAGGCTCAGACTTGTGAGCCTTTTCTGCCTACACACAGCACGTAAGTGTGAGCAGGGTCTTCCATTCACTACAACTGTTGCTACCAGTGAATTTTTATTGAGCACCTACTATGTTTTAGGGATTCTACTACATTATGTTAACCCTCAAATTACTTGGGAGCCAGGATCTGTTCGTATATCCATTTTACAGACATTAACATGCAGCTTTTAACGTTTATTTTTATTTTTATTTTGATACAGAGTCCCGCTCTGTCATCCAGGCTGGAGTGCATTGGTGTGATCACAGCTCACTGCAGCCTCAACCTCCCTGGCTCAAACGATCCTTCCAGCTCAGCCTCTCAAGTAGCTAGGACTACAGGTGCATGCCACCACACCCAGCTATTTTTTTTGTATTTTTTTTGTAGAGACAGGGTCTTGCCATGTTGCCCAGGCTGCTCTTGAACTCCCGGGCTCAAGCAATCCACCCACCTCAGCTTCTCAAAGTGCTGGGATTACAGGTGTGAGCCACCACAGCCAGCCTATGCAGCTTTGATAAAGTTCTTCACATAGCTAGAAGATGGAAGGCCCTGGACCCAATTCTGTGTATTTCCACAGCCCTGGCTCATAGCTATCACATTATTATTGCTTTTACATGTTAGACATTTTGAAATGTTGAGTTCTGAACCAGTATTTCTGAGGGGTCTTAAAATACGGGCCAGGCGCAGTGGCTCACGCCTGTAATCCCAGCACTTTGGGAGGCTGAGGCGTTCACAACCAGCCTGGGCAATATGGTGAAACCCCATCTCTATTAAAATACAAAAAAATTAGCCAGGTCTGGCGGCGTGCACCTGTAGTCCCAGCTCCTTGGGAGGCTGAGGCAGGAGAATTGCTTGAACCTGGGAGGCAGAGGTTGCAGTGAGCAGAGACTGCACCACTGCGCTCCAGCCTGGGCAACAGAGCAAGACTCTGTTAAAAAAAAAAAAAAAAGCATCACATAAAATTTACCATTTTAACCATTGTTAAGTGTATAATTCAGTGTCATCAGTACATTCACAATGTTGTATGATCATCACCACTATTCATTTCCAGAGTTTTCATTGTCCCAGACAGAAACTCTGTATCCGTTAAACATTAACTTTCCATTTCCCCCTCACTCCAGCCCCTGGTAACCGCTATGCCACTTTCTGTCTCGATTAATTTGCCTAGTCTTGGTAGCTCATATATGTGAAATCGTACAATATTTGTTCTCTTCTTTAACCAATACATTCTTTGCGGAATAAAAATATGATTGATTCCACCCTGCTTAAGAGATCCCTGCCCTGCACTCAATGTCTAGCCTTCCTGAGTCTCAATATCCAGCTCATCCCTCCAATTCTGAGCATTTCTCTGGCGTCAGCCATGGTCTTTCTGATCATGATACCTGCCCAAATCACGTAGCAGTACTCCAAATTCTGGCCTCTTCTATATGCTCTGCTCAGATGCTACCATACTCTGCACATCTAACACAGGCAATGAACATCCACGCAGCACTTTACTGTTTACAAAGTGTTCTATTGTGCATATATTTTATTTGTTCCTTACAATATCCTTATGAAGTAGATAGTGCAGCATTTTGCAAATGAGGGAACAAAGAATTAAAGACAGGGTGACTTACCCACATTTAGGCAGCTGGCAAATGCAGGACCAAGAGTCTCAAGGCCCTGGGCTTCTCTTTATAGCTCTTGGTCTTCCCCACAAAGTCTGTCTCCCTCCCTCCTTTTAAAGAAGTTCATCTCCTGAGTTGGGCAGAGGAATGCTCGGGAATGGCTTCTGTGTGGCGGGGGGGGGGGGGGGGGGGGGGGGGCAGATAGGTGGAGGGATCGGAAGGAGGGAGAAATCAATTGCAGTTTTTCTCCCTTTAGATTCTGAGTTTATATTATTGTTTCCCCAATAATTTAGATTAGGTAAATCCAAATCCTGTCTATTGCTTATTGCTGTACTATGGTTTACAAGAAATAAAATGCACGGAGTTATTCTAGCCAAACACACACTCTCCTAGAGTTTCCTTCTTGCATCTTTATCTGCTTTCGTATCCTGTTGCACTGGACTGGAGAACACAGATACCTTCACAGGCAGTGTATGTCTTCCTAAGCCTGTGGCCAGCTCTAAACAGCCAACATCTAAATCCCACCCTCTTTGGCCTTACTCTATTTCCTCTTAAAATTCTAGAATCAAAGATGCTGCCTAAGATGGCACATACAGCCTGTGCCTTATGCTGCAAGACAGAAAGTATAGAGAATGTACATGAGAGTGGAAGATGACTTCTGAAGTTCTGTCACTAGTCCAGCTAAGTGTTTTAGCTCTGAGCCCGGAAGATCCCTTCCCAGAGGACGCTGGTATGAAAGGGCCAAAGCTGAGTGTGTGGCTAACAGTTCTGCACATTCTATGTCATAAATTACCATAGGCCTGTGGGTATCGATGGGGTTATGTTAATAGCAGTTACCCAACTCCTTTGGAGAAATGAACTTCTGCCCCAACGAGCCTACCTATGAGTTCCCCTGCAAAGGTTCCTTCAGATACTTCTGGGAGTCCTTAGACAACATCTTTTATGCCCTTGCAAACCTTTCTCCACTGGGTACCACCACCTCCCACTTGGCATCCACCAGCTTCCTGGGGCTTCAACACCTCCCAAGACAGCTGATGCAGAGAGCTTCTGAGGTACCAAAGGTTGTACCGTTCTGTTACAAAGCAGGGGCTTCTTATGTGTAACACTCTTAGAGGAGATGGAAAGCCGACCTAGTCCTGTGAGTCATACAAAGTTAAGTATCTCCTTTAATATTTCCTTTACAGACCCCCTCTTCCCAATTACCCAATATAAGTCCAGTGGGTTCTGTCTGGGTCAGGAAACAAATCTGAATATTAAGACTTGACATTTCAGGTTGATATCGATGTTGTTTCCATAACATCCTCTCCTCCTCCAACTACCAACATTTTCTTACTGAGTCCAGCTCTTACAACGTCTAGCATCTGCTTTCTCCAGGATGAGTTTTCCCCAAGAGGCTTTTCAGGGCTCAGGAAAATGTGCTTCTGGAAAGTTCATCCCACTGTTTTGCCAAAAAAATGTTTAGACACATCTGATTTCAGTCTACCTGCTACACAGGTGTATTGTTTCCACAGTGGCCTTTTCCCAAGCAAGACAGAATGTTGATACAGACAGGAAGGTGTCCCAGCTGCAAACAGCATGAAGTCTGACTAATAGACTTTTAGGGTGTCCCCACCCCAAAATGAGCTACACATCTTCATGTCTCACCTGCCTTTATCTAAATAATGGCATGAAGGCCAGGCGTGGTGGCTCATGCCTGTAATCCTAGTGCTTTAGGAGGCCAAGATGGGAGGATTGCTTGAGGCCAGGAGTTTGAGGTTGCAGTGAGCTATGATCACGCCACTCCACTCCAGCCTGTTGCACTCCAGGACAATAGAGCAAGATCTGGTCTCTAATAAATAAATAAATAATGACATGAAGCTATCTAGTTAAACGGACAGTTTAGGACCTCAAGACTTTTTACAAAGTTTTTTAGCATGACTCTAGAAAGCCACTAAAAAATTTTAGGAAATTGCATCAACTAATTTATACCATGTCAGACTATTCTCTAGGTCAAGAGTTCCTCTGGTATTTCAGTATTTCTCCAAGTGTGTTTTAAAGAATACTAGTCCTATCAGATTTTCTGAAACATACACACACACACTGGAGATGTTGCATGCTATATCTGACTCTTAGAGCTCCACAGTACACATGGGCATTTGAAAGGTTCTTAAAAGTCATACTGTAAATAAACTTGTTTACTTTAACTCACTACTTCCCAAATTTTTTGAATAAAAGAACATTTTGAGGCATAATGCCTATGAATGTCTTATGGAACTGGGGTTCTATGGCATTTATTTTGGGAAAGGTTGACTTACTCTATTTCTTTTTCTTTCTTTTTTTTTTTTTGAGATGGAGTCTTGATCTGTTGCCCAGGCTGGAGTATAGATCTTGGCTCACTGCAACCTTCACCTCTTGGGTTCAAGCAATTCTTCTGCCTCAGCCTCCCGAGTAGCTGGGGCTACAGGCACACACCATCACACCCGGCTAATTTTTGTATTTTTAGTACAGATGGGGCTTCACCATGTTGGTGAGGCTGGTCTTGAACTCCTGACCTCGTGATCCACCTACCTCGGCCTCCCAAAGTGCTGGGATCACAGGCATGAGCCACCACACCTGGCCGACCTACTCTATTTCTTACGTTAAACTAGCTGTGTTATCCAACCAAGCTTATCAGGTTGAGCTGTCGGGCATGAACTGTTGATAACATAATACACATGATGCCATGCCAGCAGTTTAACATGCTTCCAAATGGTTCCTTTTACCTTTGAAATTCATTAATAGAAACACTTTCCCTTTTATAAGATCATAATATAATTTCTTATTCATATAGATTAATTAAGAAAAAATAATGTTTTAGTTTAATATATAGCAGTTTTTTGAAATAGGTAACAGTTTGGTTTCTTAAAACAGAAACATATCTAAGGAAAAATAATATTATTTAAAAAGTTAAACTTAGTAGCATATAGAAAGTATTAAAGAGAAGAATTCTGTTAAAAAAAAAAAAAAAAGCATTCCACAACCAGGCAGGAAATAACTACACAATAATAATATGGTTACCAGTAAGAACTAAAATGAAATCAGTATCTTAGACATGTAACCAAGGAGGAAAAAAATAAGAAAAAAAAAAAAAACTATTGAATTGGAACTGCTAACAACCTTCACAAAGGTAAGCAATTCTGAGGAGTCAAATAATTGAACAGAACCCAAGTTCAGATTATATGCTTCATTAAAATTTGTGGTCAGTGAGCAGAACATTCTCAAGTGCCTCATGCCTGGACTAATTTTCTATCATGTCTGCACAGACACATGCAGCGTCATGGTGATGAAACAGCCAGCAGAGATAACAGCCAAATATGGCCAGCCTCACAATAATGTTGAAGAAGCGGTGCAGACTGTGGCCTGGAAACCCACAAGGTAGACCTGTGGGTGGTGACAAATTGGGCCTCTGGTAGTGCTGTTAGCATTTTGCAATTAACCACAATATCATACTTCACTCGTAGATGGGCAGTCTTTCTGACTTAAGGGTGGATAATCAGTAGCTTCTACAGCTACAGCAGGATTAGACATGAGCCTACATAATTATTGGAAAATATATGTCTCTAAATGCCTGCCTCAGAAATAAACAAGTATCATCGTTTATATATGTATTGGATCTTATGTAAACTTTTTATTTACTTTTAGTAGATATTTTAGATCTGGATTCCCCAGGGAAGAGTGCAAAATTTTACTTATGTCATTCTCGGATCTGCTCATGATTTGAAAAAAAAAAAAAATACTGGTGCTATTTTGTTACTGTTATTAAAAACAAAAAACAAAAAACAGAGGTTATCATAGAGCACATGTAACCCAGTGAAATGAGATTCTTGACTGAAAAACCTTTCAGAGTGTTGTAAAGATGGATGTGGGAAGCAGAGTAAAGGGAATCTCTGTATGTATAATTTGATGGCTTCTGGAAGAATGAAACCTCAAATACTATGCTCATATCAATTTTAAAAGTTGCTTTGGAGATCGAAATCTTCAAGACTATCATTACATATGAGAATTTAAGGAATAGGGTTTAGAAAAAGAAGAGATTAATCTACAGTTTAGAAATAGACTGTAACACAGAGGCTCTTCTAGAAGTGAAAAAATCACAGCATCGTAGGTGCAACCGTACTGGATTCCGACGATGTTTGACATTCAGCTCTTGCCACGTTCTATATGTAGAACAAGGCAAACCCGGGGCCTAGACATGAACATGGAGGTAGATGGAATTTGGCATTCTGATATTGATACTAATTTATTTGGACATTTATTTTAGGGGATGAAGGGATTCTATTACAGATAACCTATTATCACTCCGTGAAGACTTGTCTGTTGAAAACAAGTCCTGGTGATTGTGTTTTCTTTCTGGATCACATTCTAGTGAAGTGGTTGTTTAGTAATCTGTACCAAACAAATGAAATAAAATAAACACATTTATTAAAATATGTTGTATTCTAAAAGCTAGCTCATTTCCAGCATGTGGTCTATGGCTGAAGCTCTGAGTTCTTAAAATCATTGAGTTGAGAAATTTTTTTCTGTGAAAGTGCTTTAACTCTATGAGGACACAGTAGGACTCTCCAAGGAAAGAAACTTGCTAGGGAACTCTCACACCTTTACATTGATACAATCTCCCTTTTAAAAATGGTTTTAATTGTGGTAAGATATACTTAACATAAAATTGACCATCTTAACCATGTTTAAGTGTATTGTGTCAAAGGAATTACATACATTCGTATTATTGCACAACCATCACCAACATCCACCTCCAGAACTTTTCATCTTGCAAAACTGTAACTCTTCACCCGTTAAACAACAACTCCACTTCTCCCTTCTCCCAGGCCCTGGCAGCCACCATTTCTGCTTTCTGTGTCTGTGAATTTGACTACTCTGGGTACTTCATATAAATGGAATCGTACAATATTTGTCCTTTTTTGCCTGGCTTATTTCACTTAGCATAATGTCTTCAAGGTTCATTCCTGTTGTAGCATGAGTCTACAATCTCCTGTTTCAGTGGATAAACAAAAAAGCAGCCTTGGTCACTTTATCTTTTTTATCCATATAATATTTTATATCAACTTACTTCAAAGGGACTTTATAAAGTTTGCCTGAGTTGTGATTTGAGTTCCCTTTAAGAGAAACCCATAATAACAAAGCAGTGGTAATGAAGGTGATGGCAGCGGTGGTGGTAGGTTGACTACATAATAAACAGGAGGAGGCATGAAGAGAAGAGGCAGTTTTGACTCTACAGTAAAGACCACCTGCTCTACTCCCAGAGATTCTGGATCCACAGATCTGGGTGAGGTTCAAGAATTAATATCAAAAAAAAAGACACAAAGAATGTGGAGAATTAAAATTCTTCTCTGTATTGCACTGTACTTGTGACTTCCGCTCACCATCAGCTGCTCTACTTGTGACTTCCGCTCACCATCAGCTGCTACACAGATAAATCAAATCCATCCTCTTTGTCACTTTCCAAATTTGAATTTGTCTCCTTTGCTTGAGGCAAAACACCTCAGTTTTGCTTAAGTAACAGACTTCATTTTATGTAGTTTTTAGTCCTTTAACATATAGTTTTCTTTCTTGTAGATATTCATTAAGTGTCAACATCTATTCAAAACGAGGCATCCAAAACTGTTCCTTGTTCAGCGTCATTATCCAAAGGTCTGCCTGTGGTAGGCAGAATTCTAAGATGGCATGTGGAATTAAGTTTGCTCATCAGTTGACAGTAAGAAAGGAAGATTATCCTGGTTAGCCTAACCTAATCACATGGGCCTCTTAAAACCAGAGAGTTTTCTCCTGCTGGTTGCAGAAGTCAAAGAGATTCAAATCAAGAGAGGGATCCACTGAAAGGACTCTTTTCCATTGCTGAACTGGAGGGAGCCACATGGCAAGGACCTGAGAGTGACCTCTCTGAGCTGGGAGTAGTTCCCTGCTGAGAGCCAGCAATTAAACAAGACCTCAGTCCTACAACCACAAGTCCTACAACTGCCAACAACCAATGGTGCTTGGAAACAGATTTCTCCCTAGCTGAGGCTCCAAGAAAGGATACCAGTATCTTGATTTTAGCCTTATGAGACCCTCAATGGAGGACCCAGTTAAAACATGCCAGGCTCCTGAGTCACAGAAACTGTGTTGTTTTAAGTCACTAAATATGTGGTCATTTGTTATACAAATATAGATAATGAATATACTGCCCCTTCTATTTTACATTTCAACAATACTTATCTATGTGCAGTTTCTGAACTTAGTTGCTCTCTTGGTCTTGCATAGATAGCTTTGTTCATGACATTTCCTTGCCTGGAGTATTCCCTCTTATCTGATCAGATGTCAGATGGACAAACTCTCCACTCTTCATGTTCAAGATGCATCTCAGGCATTACTGCACCAGAAAATGCCATTGCCTTCCCCGGGCAGAATTCCTGTGTTTATTAGTCTCTTCTGCCTATAGGAATTAGAGAGCCCTGAAAAACTATAGGCAGGAGAATTTTCAGTTAGCAACTTCACGATTTTATGGAAAAACTAAGATGATGAGGACTGAAATTGGGAATTAATGTATGAAAGTCCTCATAGATATTTTTATATTCCTTTAAATAATACAAGCAGTTTACCATGTAACGATAGGAACAATGACGTTCTATATATCACATTGGCAACAACTGGCGGTCTGCTTTTTGCATTTACCACTTTTTGCAAAATAGATACTTTAAAGGATTTCCTTCCTCTGAAGTTTCAGTGAGATGCTTGTGAATGCCTCCTGTTCTGTTCCAGAGGCATGTGACTGTGTCACTGGAGTTACTGGCATGAGGAACAGGAGCCAACCTCAGTATCTCAGAGTACCAAGAGGCTATAATAACCTTCCTGGTAGCTTCATACCAAACCTCAGACCCTCCTATACTCCATCCTCCACATCATTCAAGCTCTCCCTTTCCTCTGGCTCTGGTACTTGAAAGCAGGATGCAAACACCACGAATTTCATCTACTTGATCTTCAGAACTGCAGAAACTCTATCTCTGCACTCCTCTTTACTTCCTTTTTCTATCCTAATCCTTAATTCCATTTTCTAATTACAGTATATTCAGCATGCATAAGGTCTACGTCCCCTAATCTTTGATAATTCCCCGATGCACAAGTACATCATGGCAAGACGCAAGCCCCTATCATAAGA
The DNA here is from genome assembly GCF_049350105.2 of Macaca mulatta. Taxonomy (NCBI): domain Eukaryota; kingdom Metazoa; phylum Chordata; class Mammalia; order Primates; family Cercopithecidae; genus Macaca; species Macaca mulatta. Next base: position 21,347,238 of record NC_133422.1, read on the forward strand.
CAGAGCCCGTAAGGCTACAAAGAAGAATAATATGCAATTCTGTCTGTTTTCAAGAAGTTCATCTACAGATACAAGCAATCCAATTCAGCAGATAAAGTGCTATCCAGAAATTTAGGCAACAAATTGAAGTTGATATAGATGGTATCAATGAGATTCAGTATTTATTAACAGGTATCCAATATGTAAAGCATGGAAATTGGAATTTAGGTACAGAAATATTCCAATATGGAAGCAGACATCAGGGAAGTCTGTTAGGAGGTGGCAAAGTAGAAAGCAGGGTACTTGGAAGGAGGTTCAGATACAGGATTTTAGCCTCTGGTAAGAAACTAACAAGAGCAAAGCCAAGTCTCAGTTCTTTGGGGATTGGAGTACTGATAAACAAAACACAAGGACTCCCCCATGGAAAAGCCAAATCTGTGACCCAATTACCAGAAGGAGGCCACAAACCAGGGGCTTCTTCTTGAATACAGTTTTTAAAACTGGAGCAAGCCAGAAACCCCGTGTCATTCTAGAAATCTACTTGAACAAGTATGCAAACATATACGCGCAAAGATGTTCATTGCAGCGTTGTTGATGATAGCAAAAAACTTAGAAACAATTGAATGATCACCAGTGGAGTCCTGGTTACATAAATGATGGGATATCCAACCAGGTAAATACTTTACATCCCTTAGAATCAATGAGGAAGCTAGCTCATATGAACTGATATGGAAAGATTTCCAAAATGTACTATTAACTGAAAAAAATTGAGAGACAGGATAATATCAACACTCTGATATCACCAACGCAAAAAGGAAAGGATACACAGTACCTGGATAAGATATACTTACGTAAACACATACATCCATGCACACACACACAAACCCCTGTGTATATGTATTATCAGTGTTCATTTCAGAAAACAAAAACCATTCTAAGTATTTCAAACGGAGAGAATTTAATGCAAGGATTGGTTAAAAATTGTTGCTTATCCAAAGGGGGAAGGGGAGGGAAGTCTACCCAAAGGTGAACAACGTTAGGAAACCAGTAACACCTAGTGGAGTAAAAGGGAACATTATTTAAGCAAGAATCCACAATTGCTGTGGTGCTGAAGCTGCTGGAGGAATGTCTAGGATCAATCCTAAATACTCCACATTCCAACCATGACATCTCCTTTATGTGTTTTCTTTTGGGCCCTCATTAGACTGAGGGAAGGTCTTAAATGGCAGTCTACTGGTTATATTATTAATCATTTTATAGAATTAATCAATTGTGTCAAGGGCAGGGATCTTATATTAATCCTTCTGACTTTTTGTTTGTTATTAGATACACTCCTCCTGTTTTGTAAATGTGGAATGACTTAAGGCTTTGCTCAACTCGTTAGGGCAGAGCTGGTGGGAAGAACGGAGAGGAAGCCTGATATATTATTAAAGACAACTAAAGCCAAGATATTTACAACAATCATCTACAAATGATTTTATTTTAGCCTCTCTGAAAAGAGCTTGTTTAAAACTGAGTGAGAAAAGTGTTGGGTTTTTTTCGATTAACTCTCCAAACAAAAATGTGTAGTATATTTTTAAAAGAGACAAGTGTATTACTTCTTTATGGGTCAGTTGAACCAATTTCATCATGAAGGTCTCTGTGTGTGATGTTTCTTGGGCACCTGTTGAAATCCTCCCAGCCTCACCTGTCTCTTATTCCAGCTCCTACTGCGGCAGCCAGTTCCGTGTGGGCTCCAGTTTCCTGCAATCACAATCGGACAGTGCCTGGCATCTCTGCACGTGGCCGTCTCCGGTGCTCCAGCCTGGGCTTCTCCATGGATCCTGAGGGCTGCAACAATCTGCAAAGGCAGGGCCAAACCCTTGATGAGATAATTGCTTTTTCCACTTTCTGCCCGGTTGGGCAGCCCTGAGTTTCACAAGGCAGTCCAGCGGTCCAGTGAGAGAGAGTGAGCAAAAAGGAGTGTATCTTTGTATTAGCTCTCCCCCGTCATTCCTCCTTCCTGAATCACACTCCTCAGTAAAGTACTTCAAGTTAAGTACGGTATTTGTTTCAGGCTCTCCTTTAAGGGGAACCCAGGCTATGACAGTCTCCAATATACAATACTATGGCTCTGATGATGGTCCAATTTGGTGATGACTGGGAGAAAAATGCACTGAAAATATGATCACCGTATGTTACATAGCGAAGACCTGAGCCTGATGATTTTGTTATAATTTTCACGGAACATAGTAAAAGGGAAAAAATCCACAGGCGGGAGGAACAACTGGAACCAGAGACTCAAATGCTATCAGGACTTTCTCTACATCTCTCATTTGCTTTGTTTCTCTCTCTATCTTTCTGTTTCCCTGTCTCTACAGTTTCATCTGCTTCTCTGGTTCACATGGTAAGAAAGTACCAAGGTTGGGCAGAGGGGACTCTTCCCCCTTTTCCCCCTATTTCCAAGTGTAGGCACTTCTATCAAGGCCCATCCTCTGCTTTCTCTGCAGCCCTACACCTCAACCTCTCCCCAGGGAAGGAGTGATCTGGCTGATTGGTGAGTTTGGAGAAAGAGATGGAATATATGTGACTGAGATGCATCCTTCCTTCTCTCTGTTTGGGAAATGAGTATTTGTTTTTGTTTTTTTGTTTAGTTTGTTTGTTTGAGACAGGGTTTCGCTCTTGTTGCCCAGGCTGGAGTGCAATGGTGTGATCTTTGCTCACTGCACCCTCCACCTCTCGGGTTCAAGCGATTCTCCTGCCTGAGCCTCCCGAGTAGCTGGGATTACAGGCGCCGACCACCACGCCTGGCTAATTTTTGTATTTTTAGTAGAGACGGGGTTTCACCATGTTAGCCAGGCTGGTCTCGAATTCCTGACCTCAGGTGATCCACCCGCCTCGGCCTCCCAAAGTGCTGGGATTACAGGTGTGAGTCACCGCGCCCGGCCCATGCAGTGAGTTTTAAAGAGTCAGGTCTCTACTGGGAGAGCCAGCACGAGTGCAGCTGTGCCTATGACTGGGTGAGTAATTCTCCTTAACTCAGGGGTGGAACATAAGTAGGTCCACATATCATATTCTCTGCTACCGTCTCCAGGCTTTTTGGCATTTTATTAAGGATGACATCTTGATCTCCAACGGTCTGAGTCCTGCATCTATCTCTCAGTTGATTCTGAGCTTGGATATATATTAATATGTGTTATTATAATATATATAAATGCAAAATGTATTAGTATACATCAATAAATATAGCAGGGGTTTTACATATTGATCCTCCTAAGACCTTCCAATCACCAACATCCTCCATCTTTATGTCTTACAATTTTTACACAAGAAGAGAGATGATTTATTTTCACTTCTACTTTTTCCTGGGTAGGGACTCTAGTTAGTGCAGAATCAACCCTGACTGGGAGGCAAGAAAATAGGATTGGCTAAGTTTGGATCAGGTGCCCACTGATGAACCAAACATCTATGATCAGAAGGGTAAGTCAATTTCTAACACAGCATCTCTGCCGGACCACAGCTGTGCTGCCACCATGAACACAAGCCATGTACAGCCTATTAAGCTGGCCAGTGATACCAAGGTTCTGGGCAGGACTCACTAGCAGGAACAGTGCACACAGGTGTATGTGGAATTCATGGACTTCCTGAGCTACTCCATAATCAAGAGCATGAAAGGCCAGGTGGGAGGGAGATGTACTCACCCTATTGGGGTCAGGGCTAAAGGCTTGCAGGCTACATGGAACCTGCTGCTTGGTCTTGGATAGGTCAACCGCTTGGCCCACATGGAATATCTGTTGCTCTTAAATGAAGTGTTTATATTGTATGCAGAGAAAATTGGAACGTGGGTGATCCAACTGCATCTGGGTAGATGACATGGGAGGAGAGACAGTTCTTAGAAGCAGACAAGCTTTGAGGCCCCAGATTTAGAGATGTCCACTTCTTCCCCCAGCAATTTATTCTGAAATTTCACCTCTGCCCTCAGTTTCCCTATCATATCTTCACGTTGCCCTACTTTGCCTCAAAAAAGGAACTCAAAGGCCAGGCACAGTGGCCTTTGATCCCAGCACTTTGGGAGGCTGAGGTAGGCACATCACTTGAGGCTGGGAGTTCGAGACCAGCCTGGCCAACATGGTGACAGTCCCAACTCTACTAAAAATTAGCTGGGCGTGGTAACACGTGCCTGTAATCTCAGCTACTCAGGATGCTGAGGGAGGAGGATCACTTCCACTCGGGAGGTGGAGGTTGCAGTGAGCTGAAATTGCACCACTGCACTCCAGCCTGGGCAACAGAGTGAGTGACACTTGTCTCAAACAAACAAACAAACAAATGAACAAACAAACACACAGAAAAGGAACTCAAAGTCTTAACAGAGAAAATGGAGGCTTACATGAATTGCACAAATTTCCTCCACTCCCACACAGCCAATATTTGCCTTCACATGTCCCTTATCTTCTTCCCTCCTGTCTCCATGGAAAAGATATTCTTCCTCCTGGTGTGGCATCTATGAGGTATTATAGTTGCTATAGACTGAATATTTAAGTCCCCTCCAACACTGTACCCAAAATTCATGTGTTGAAACATAATCCCTAATGTGAGGGTTTTTGAAGGTGGGGCCTTTGGGAGGTTATTAGGTCATGAGGGTGAAGCCCTCACGAAATGGTTTTGTGTCCTTATTAAAGAGATCTAGCAACTTCTCTCACCCCTTCCACCATGTGAGGACATAGTGGAAAGTGGCCATACATAAACCAGAGAGCAGGCTCTTTTTTTTTTTTTTTTTAGATGAAGTCTTGCTCTGTCACCCAGGCTGGAGTGCAGTGGCGTGATCTCAGCTCACTGCAAGCTCTGCCTCCCGGGTTCACACCATTCTCCTGCCTCAGCCTCCCGAGTAGCTGGGACTATAGGCGCCTGCCACTACACCTGGCTAAGTTTTGTATTTTTAGTAGAGATGGGGTTTCATCATGTCGGCCCGGCTGGTCTCAAACTCCTGACCTTGTGATCCTCCCGCCTCGGCCTCCCAAAGTGCTGGGATTACAGGCGTGAGCCACCGCGCCCAGCCGTGACATAATCTTTCTGTGTCTTCCACCCCTCATGTGTCACACTCTGCATAGAATAGTGGCAACAACTCAGAAGCCTGGCTTGAGGATTCAGTGAAAGAGTGGACGCAAAGCACCTGGCCCAGGGCCTGGTGTGGCATGGCAGCAGCAACTCTCACTATGCTATGATCCCCAACCAATTCTCCATCACTAAACCCAAAAGATACTTTTCACTTTTAATTTCCTTGACCTCTGTGTTGTGGCTGGCATTGTTGTCTTCTCTCCCTGGCATTCTCACTGCCCTTGGTTCCCATTTTATTACTTTCTCATGATTTTCCTTCTACTCCTTCAACCACAGGTTCTCAATACCCATCTTGGAGTTCTCTTTCTTCACCTGCCATTTAAACATCAAGGCTCTGTTCTCTACTCTCGTCTCTCCTCATTCTACATACTCACATAATCTCACTACATCCTTGATAACCCCTTAGGATGTGTTTAGATACATCTGTGTTTCTAGACTTCACCTCTCCCCTGAGTTCAGAGACAGTTAATGCATGGCCAGATGCACCCAGTGCTTAAATAGGTTCAGAGTGCTTTGATAAATCAAATAAAGGCAGGTATCTAATGGATTCATATTTCAGACATGTAATTATAAGATGTCACCACCTGTACATTCTATAGGCACCATAGACATTTAATGAGCAAAGCTGAACTTGCCATATTCCTCATCGCATAAACAAGTTTTCTATCCTTCCCTCTGCATCCGCCTACTCTGCCGCCATAACCAGAAACTTCTTTCTCCCCCTTTCTCCCATTAAAACACCATTTACCTTTCACAAGTCTTGTCAGTCAACTTCCTGAATTTCTTTTGGATTCATCTCTTTCTCTCTATTCTTGCACATTATCCCTACCTAAATATTCGCGTTTCTCTTAGTGTGCTCCCTCTTTTGCTCAAGCTCCTCTGTATATTAGAATGCCTTTTCTCCTTTGCCCATTCCTCTTCGAGGTTTAGTTTTGGGCTTGTTTACTCTGGGAAACCTCCTCTCCCTTCTCCAAAATAAAATTAGGAGACCCTTAATACTCTTTGTAGCCAATGCTTGTGATGCTCTGTGCCACAGCTTCTCGGCCCTCCTGGGAAGGGGCTCATGTGCTTTGCCCACTCCCCACTTCAAATCCTCTCTGAAGCTTCCCTCTGCTTTGCTGCCTCTGGGCTTTCTCTGATTCCATACAAAGCTGCTCAGCTTGGTTACAGAAGCAACATACAAGTGTGGAGGATGCTAATACACCCCAGAGGCAATGGCCAATTAGTAGGGGGCTAGAATCAGTGGATCCTCCAGTGAGATGATTCTGAGGTTCATTCTACCCAGTTCTTCAGAGAGACTCCAGTGGGATTGTGCCCCTGATGCCCACAGTTGCTCATTGACATCCTTTATCAACTTTTTTTTAATCCCCTCTCTCACTCTCTACACTTTCACCTCTGCTTCTTGGAATGATCAACTAAGTAAACACTCATACATCATATTTTTCTTAGACTCCAATTTAGGTGTGCCCTAAACTAAGATATGCTCCAATAGCCTCTAGTTTATACCATGGGCATAGCATTTATTATATTGAATTATCATTGCTACTTTACTTTATTCATCTTTGAATATTTAATGCCCAGTGCTTTGATATAGGGCCTGGATTAAAACAGACATTATGTAAAATATGTAAAAGCAGGTAGAGAGAGAAAGAGAAAAAGACTTTTTTTTTTTTTCAGAAGGGGTCTCACTCTGTCACCCAGGCTGGAGTGGTGCAGTGGCACAATCAGAGCTCACTGTAGCCTCAGCCTCCAGGACTCAAGCAATCCTCCCACCTCAGCCTCCCAAGTAGCTGGAACTACAGACATGTGTCACCCCACCTAGCTGATTTATTTTGTATTTTTAGTAGAGACGGGATTTTGCCATGTTGCCCAGGATGGTCTCAACCTCCTGGGCTCAAGCGATCTGCCCGCCTTGGCCTCCCAAAGTGCTGGGATTACAGGCTTGAGCCACCACACCTGGCCGAGAAAGAGACTTTTGGCCACTATCACTTGTGCTTAGTGCTGGCTATTCCTACTGCTGTACTTTTCACTTTGTGAAAGTATAAAATGTAAATAATGCAATGCAAATAAAGAATATTATTGGAAAATCGTCTCAAACACAGGCATAGGGTGGGTTTTTGCCTGATCATTCATGATAAGGGGACTATGAGACTGAGCCGCATCCCGTTGTTACATCACTTTGTAAATTACATCAAATCTTAATTGTATGCACAGTTACAGATTCAGTGTGAACATCTGATTGACAATTTAACACAACAATGGTTCATTGGGAGATGCCATTAGAACAAAATACCTGTGATGGAGACAATGATAAACATGGAGTCAACAGAGGGACCGCCATTGAACTTTCAACTTCCTCAAGAAGTTTGGAAGCAAGATGGTGTATCAGAGATGGGGACTTGGGGGATATTAAAAAAGTGATAACATCTTTTACTGGAATTTCACAGATGAGTTCTTTGCAACAACTTTAAACAGGAATATGTCTCATTAGTGAATAACAACAAAATCTAGCACATAATTATTTATGAAGTTATCATCCCAGTAGCACCTAAACACTTCAGAGATACTTGGTGTGTGGCCTAGATTCACCCAGAGATTTTTTTAGACCAGGGTACATTCATAAATGTAATAAAGGTAAATGTCTAATTGATTCATGGTGGAAAAGAGAGAGAGAGAGAAAGAAAACAGAAACAACGATTCTTTGCCAAGGCACTTGCAAACGTTCGATTGTTCCACACTCCCCAAACACCAACCTCAGGAGAAATACTTGTAATGGAGCATAAATAAGTGAGATAAAATGTCTTGGCCTCGGAAGGAGATTAGTGCCAGGAAATAAAAAAGTAACATAGCAGAAGTAAAAATTAGTCATAGTAAGACTCTTATATCTCCCTTTTGATTTCTTTCTTTCTTCTTCCATTTTAATGATTTTTATTCTGCTGTTTTTCCCCAGAAGTTCTTTTGTTTATATTCAGAAAATCCAGATAGCCAGGAATCCTTGGTGCAAATCATTTCCTTTTGAAGAGATTTGTGCAGTTACTGATATTCCTTTCCTAGTCTATTTCACTAAGGCCGAGACTATCTATAGAGATGGATTTTAACACAAAATGGATGTTTTAAAAACTTAAAACACAGCTATATTTGGATCTATGAACTATAAACAGCAGGAAACCTGCAAGATTCTAAAACCTGTTATTTCCCTCTTATTATCTCTATTTTACAAAGCTCTGTGTATTCCATCTTCAGAAGCTACCTCCATTCTTCCAGTTCAAGAAAATTTACCTTAACATATTGCTAAGGCTTTAGATTTTTCCCACTTTACCCCCAGATATCACCCCAGAAATGATGCATACCACTCAGTACAATTTGCATCATTACACAAAAGGGACTCTCCTTGGAAACCTTTTATGCACTTCTAAAACATAATAGCATTAAAAGAAATGTGTTCTTTTTAAGATAATAACTGCTGTTAACTCCCCCACTAGAGCTTGCTGAAGCATTTGACAATTAACCCAGCTTACTACTGGCTTGAAATGATTTGACAATGGTTTAACTCTTTTGGGAAATGCTTTTTCCAATTTTTTTCCTTTTTAGTGCATTTTAACACATTTAAATGTCATCTCTATTCTTCCTCTACACTTATCCCCTAACACAGGAACACATTTTTGGTTATACGTGTTTGTGGTTATTAAAAACATATAGAATCATTGCGTTGCGGGGTGAATTATGTGTCCCAAAACTCATATGTTGAAGTGCTAACCTCTGAACCTGAGAATGCTACTGTATTTGGAGACAGAGCCTTGAAAAAACTGATCAAGTTAAAATGAGCCTGTTAGGGTGGGCCCGCATCCAACATCATTGGTGTCCTTATAAGAAGAGCATATTTGGACATACAGAGACATAGTAAGGATGCATGTGCACATGTGAGGGCACAGGAAGTAGGTGGCCATCTGCCAGCCACAGAGACCAATCCTGCTAGCAACTTAACCCCCAGAACTGTGAGAAAATCAATTTCTGTCATTTAAGCCACCCAGTCTACAGTATTCTATTATGGCAGCCCTGGCAGACAAATACACCTAGATTCTAGTTAGTGGGCTACTCCCACTAACTATTTCACTTAGGGTAGTCCTTTGCACAAGCATTTCCTTCTGTTCTGAGTTACCAGGATTTCCCTATAGTAATTCCACTGCCTGAAATGACATCACAATACATACAGAGATGTCCTTTGATTTTTATAGAAACCCAGTGCTTTCAAAATTGGCCGGGCATGGTGGCTCACACCTGTAATCCCAGCATTTTGGGAGGCCGAGGTGGGCGGATCACTTGAGGTCAGGAGTTGGAGACCAGCCTGGCCAACATGGTGAGAACTCCATATCTACTTAAAAAAAAAAAAAGTTAGCCAGGCACAGTGGCATGCACCTGTAATCCCAGCTATTCAGGAGGCTGAGGCAAGAGAATCTCTTGAACCCAGGAGGCAGTGATTGTAGTGAGTTGAGATTGCACACTGCACTCCAGCCTGGATGACAGATCAAGACTTCATCTAAAAAAAAAAAAAAAGAAGTCCAGTGCTTTTAAAATAAAATCAATAAGTTGATTACAAATGTCCCTAAATGATTGAATGTCCAGGCAGTGCCTCTGAACTCTGTTGCACTATCCACATACACTTAATTGCTAAACCCAGATTTTTCTGCCTCCATCACAAGATTCAATACTGGCTGTTCCCTTCCTATTCTCTTAGTCAATGTGGTCTTGACTGTCATCTTGCTGGGTTTTCTGCCTCTAACTTTTGGTAGTTCCTACTAAAAAGAGATAGTCTTATGAACACTGGAGGGGTAGAACATGCTGTGGCTGATCACCCACTTTTCACCATCCTGTTTTTATTTGATGAGATTGAACTATACTGAACAATAAAGCATGCCTTTGAAAAAGACACCCAGAGGCAGTATAGATGCCCCATATGAGGAACACAAACTCTTTGCCTTGTATACAGTGTGTGTTGCACCAGCTTCCTAACAAGGTTCCATGTTTCTGTCCTTGTACCACTACAATCCACTGAAATCCTAGTAGCCCAAGGATGATTTTAAATTCTAAATCATATCCTCACAGACCCCCCATGCCCCAGCTTTCCATCTCACTCAGGGTAAAACCTGAGTCCTCACGATGGCCTGTTAGGGTTTCATGCCTGGGCTCCCTGTGATGTTTCTGACACATACCACTGACTTGGGCTCTGCTGTCGTCAAACACTCCTGACTCCCACACTGTGGACTTTTCTCCTGTTACTCCCTCAGCTTGGAATTCTTTTCCACCAGCTGTCTGTCAGAACCTCGCTCAAACGACATTTTTCCTTTTTTCAGCCTCTCCCGATCCCACCAATAATAAGAATATTGATGACAATAACTGCAGTAATAGTAACAAAAACATGGTCTTTTCCACCATTGTTTAAAGTTTTTGCCAAGGGTCTCTCCACTCAGTTCTCTGGGAAGAGGCGCAATTTAAAGAGTGTTAAGTGCCAAAGATGAGGACGTAGATGTTCTCTACTATCTCACAGGTACCACCCTGGGAACTCACATGCTAAACAGTAATGTCAAGGATACTGATCAATATTGTGGTGCTCATTTGCAAAGCTAGCTTTAATTAGATTTTTAAAAACTTATATTTGCAAGATTAATATAAAGTAGTGAGTGAATTAATACAATTGTATTGCTCGATGTCCATTTCTTTTTTTCCTGCATCTAGGTCAAAAATTTTATTCCTAGCTTTCTCGTTTCTTCCTAAAAAATGGTCATTTGTATTCCAGAATCAACCTCTCCTCACGAGCCAAGTCCTCAGGGGACATCTGAAATAATCCTAATGGAGGGTGCTGTCAGCTGCCGCTGCACCTGCTAAGTGTCTTGAGATCCGCAAAGGCTCACCTGAATGCTTGCACAGTCGCCTCTGAGGAACATGTGTCTTGCCTCATTTGCACTTCTTTGGACATTTAATTGCAGTATGCATCACACTCCACTGCAAGTATTTCTTTAGCTGTCTGCCTGACTTCATATCCTCTGAGCTCTTTAAGGACAGGGTCTTTAGTAATCATGCTGAAAAATCCAAACAGTTCACAAGTGGAAAGCTCCTCATGTCCCCAGTTCTTCACTTCTACTCCCAGAGAGGTCCCCTGTTAAATCTCTGAAATACCTTCCTGAATTTCCCTATGTATAAACAGCATGTATCTATACATAGCAGGTGTGATTACTTTCAGGACATCACATTCAGGAGTGGAAAATGTAACTTTTTAAAAATAACATTTTAATCCCTATTTTGAGCACCAGTTCTGTCAAGAAACAGAACATGTTATGTTTGTCAATTCAGAGGAAACTCAGGCATTTCAGGAGTTCTCAGTCACTGGAGGAGCTTCCTCTCTGTTCTTCCGCCCTGGATTATTGTCATTGTTGCTGTTGTTCTAGATTCTAGGGGTGGGGCGTTTTGGAGGTAGGCAGCCATTGGTCAGATCGAAACACACTAGCATCTATTGTGGTGCCCACTGCCCACATCTGGCTCTGGGCTACTGCCGTCCATCCATCCTTGTGGCATCGGGTACAGACCAGGTGGCTGAAGCTGCATCTGCTAATGGGGTTGCCTAATGCCGACCCAGAGCTCCCAGCTGGCTGTGGATTCTTTTCATGAAACCGGAGTCTGCTTCCTGGACCCCAGCCAGTGAAGGAGCCCCAGGTCCATCGGCCTGGCACACCTTCTACTTGTCTCTCCCTACGCTCCTGTGTCACGACAGCAAAGAGAATGTCCTTGTTCTCTTGCTCCCCCCCCCTCTCTGCGGCCAGCCCAAGGTGGGTGGGGCTCTGGTCCTCTGAGTGATGTTACTCCCACCAGCTCTCCTCTGTCCCCTGCTCCCTTCTCTCCTGGAGTATTTTTATCTTGTCTAAAGCAGGAAAATTGGCTTTTGGATCAACAGTCATTCTTTCCAACACTATTTGTTTAACCCATTGTCTCTGCCAGTAGTTTCAAAAGTCTATTTTGAAATTAAAAAGCTGAGAATTAATTATTTTATTCTCTGTTCAGTTGTGGCCCTGCTTCCCTGAGGCCCAGAAGGCCCTCATTGCTTCCTGCAGTGGGTGTTGGGGTACAGAGGTAATGGCAATGATGGTGATGGTGGTGGGGAGGAGGACTCAGTAAAAGGATTCTCCCACCACATTTACAGATTTTTTTTTTTTTTTTTTTTTTTGGCCTAAAAGTGTAATCCTTCTGTACCTACTATTCTATAGCTTGCTTTTTTCACTTAATAAAATATCTGGGATATCTTTACAAATCAGTACTTATATGTCTAGCTTATTCCTTTTCACATTTGCATAATATATCTTTGTCTTGATATACTATTTTTATCAATCAGTCCACTGTTGATGGAAATTTAAGTAGTTTCAGGTTTGGCTTTCCAAACAAAGCAACAATGTGCATCCTTATAAACACATATTGGCTTATTTATAATGGGATATCCATAGTACAGTTTGCTAGAAATGGAATTGCCACATCACACAGTATATCCACTTTACATTTTGGTTCACACTGGCACACCATTTCTAAAAATGTGTACCAGTTTACACACCCAGCAAAAGGATATAAGAACATCAATTTCCTACAGCATTTACCAACACTAGACATTTGTCAAGCTAGAAATTGTTCTTGGTTCTTTTAGGGTTCTTATGTTTTATTATTTTATTTTTGAGACAGGGTCTTGCTGTGTCACCCAGGCTGGAGTGCAGTGATGCAGTCTCAGTTCACTGCAGCCTCAAACTCCTGGGCTCAAAGCCATCTTCTTTCCTCAACCTCCCAAGTAGCTGGGACTACAGGCGTGTGCCACCACGCCTGGCCTGGGGGGCTGTTTTCATGTAAATTGATCACTCATTTTCTCAGACCAGTTTTTTTCTACTAAACATTTGTGTTTCTTATTGATTTACAAAAGGTCTTTGTATGGGAAGGAAATTCTACCTTTGACTACTTTTCTTAATTCGCTTTATTTTTAACTTAATGAATGCCTTTTTCCTGTGGAAAAGTTTAAATATGGAGTAAAATATGTGAAATCTCCTCTTTTCTGCCTTTGCTAAGACACCCAGGAACAACTTACCTCATTTAAATAATAAATGAATATTAATGTCTATTTTATTATCGTGCTCTTTTGTTTTTCTATTTCACACCTCACTGAAATTTATTCAGGTGCAAAGTATAAAGTGGGGGATATAATGTTATATTTTTCCAAATATTTCAATACCTTTTATTGAATATTCTTTCTATGGAGTACTTTTAAAGCAAAAGAATTACATTTAGCTTTATGATATAATTTGAACAAATTGGGGATTATCCGGGACAGGGGCTTTTCTACCTCCTCTTTCCCCAGTCACTTCTTACTTAAAGTAGGCCAGTGAGGTATATTTTTACCTTTAGGTGGATGTAGCGAAGAGAGGAGACCAAGGCAAACGACCCCAGTTGGCTCTTCTTCCTCCCAAAGGACAGGCGCTCCTGCGGAGGGATCCCGAAGAACGCCCCACAGAGAGGCTGAGCTTGTTAGAGGCACAGGATTTCCGCCAGTAGTGTTGGACTCCTTGCTGAAAGTAAGTCTAGGTGCTAGCGGTGACTCAGCCGGCTGTTATCTTGCAAGGTGACTTGACAACGACCCTGAGCAAATCGTAGCAACCATGCCCGCTCTGAAAATGCAGAAAATGAAGATTGGAGTCCTGCGCCTAATGCATATTCCTTCCTCTTTTGCTGACATTCTCTCTTTTTTATTTTTAATTAGTTCTTTGTTTTTGTTTTACAGACCCTAGGGTCTTGCTATGCTGTCCAGGCTGGAGTGCAGTGGCAATTCACAGATGTAATCATAATGCCCTACAGTCTTAAACTCCTGGGCTCAAGGGATCCTCCTGCCTCAGTTTGTGTGAAGGTCCTAAGGTGGGGCACGCTTGGCACGGTAAAGGTCCAGCGTGAAGTGAACACTGGATGAGTGAAGGGAAGTAGAGGGTAAAAGGCCAGAGAAGTGAGTAGGCTGGGACCTCCGGGGCCTACTTGCAAATTAGTATGGAGCCATCATACTTCATTTTCACTGGCTTTTTTCTTCATAGTGGAAATGACTAAATACTAAAAGTTAATCCAAATAGCACCAAAATAACTCATTTAAGCAACTTATGCAGTCAATCAAATTGGCAGTTAATGTTTTCCAATACAGAATAGGTTATATGTTTGCAGCAAAATAATTCAATGTTATATGGTAATAAAACATATATCTACATTATATAACATATAACAGCTATATTGTAAACTTAGTAAGTTAACGTCACATTAATATGTTTGTTATATTATAAACATAATTCAAATGAATTTATATAAATAGGATTCAATACAATATAATTCCAATTAATAATTTTGTCATATTATAAATTCAGTAAGTTAAACCTACTTAAATGAAAACTGCTTTTCAAATTCTAAACATGCTATTGGGATAGAGGACAGAAATGGACAAAATAGAAATATGCATGTTATATATGGCTTTTTCCTAACTTCTTTCTCACAGAACAAACAAACAAACAAGCAAATTAAAACAGAAACAAGGAAACAAGAAACAATGCCTACTGATATTTTGTCACTTCCCCGGGAATTTTTATTTGCCTATTATTCGAAGAGGCACTATTGTCTCAGACCAGCTCTCAGAACCAGCACTCAGAGTTGGGCTTCTACAAATGCCACTGGATCTTTGATTTTAACTCACTGGGTAGCTTAAATGCACGACTTCACTTCCAGTCCTGGGTTTCCTTTTCAGAAAAATAGAATAACAATATTGAATGAACTCTCTGGGATAAAGTGCTTAAACGTTGATAATATAAGGATTTTTTGGTGACAGATCAGAGAAAAATAAGAAAAATGATACTTTATGTCAAATTGCAAATCTTTCTGATAATCAATGCTAATGTAGTTTATTCAGTAAATATTTATCATGTGATAAGTTAGGTAGGAAAGCTTGCAAAAAGCCTGCGACGCTATGTTTGGACAGGTAGGGAAATAAAAAAGTCTCAGAGAAGCTTATCAGGGACAGTTTCAGGAGGAAGAAATGTCCAATGGCTTTAAATATCACAAAGAAATTAGGTGTGTCCAGTGCAGTTGCATTTAGGAGTCCATTAGCAACTTTACTGACAGTGGTTTCTATTGTGTGTGGTGTTTTAGAACATATCAAGCAGTCTCAGATGCATTTTATCCTTATATTAAGTTATGTCTGCTGAATTACGAGACTTGTTTCTGTGTCCCCTATTGGACCCTAACTAACACACAGGGCCTATCAGCTAGATCATGGCTGAAATTTACATTTGTTGGGTAGATGGAGTTAGGTGGTGCTTACTGTCCCTGCCCACCCCTACCTACATCACTGATACGTGTGACAGCGAGGAGCCTCCTGGAGGAGAAAAATTTTACTTCCTCCCGGTTTGTAGACACAGATAAGCACATATGGAGAACTGACGTGTGGGTGCATTTTAAGGGTAGGAGTTGTGATGAGACGTGATAAATTACTAGAAAAATATGGACCCTCTGACAGACAGACCTCCATAAAAGGAGTCAAATATAATGATAAAGAGTTAAAAAATAGCCTGTGGCCACAATGTGGCGACCCCAATACGAACCAGTTGCAAGCAAGACAGATAGTTTGTGCACTGAGGGGGAAGAAGCTCTGCATGAACTGAAAGAACCTTAATGAGCTCTGGAACACCTCTCCAGCCAGATAATCTTACTGTGGGATTCCTCTAACAGACTATGACTCAGGTGGAACAGAGCCACTCACTTGTGTATGCCAATTTGTCATGATGCCCTGAGCTTCAAGAAGATCTGCACCTTGGAAGAGCAAGGGTATTGCCATCAGCACGGCCTCAGCCCAGTAGGCATGTGTGACCACCCTGGACACAAAACCTGGCAACAAGCAAAGGCCACAACAATTTGTACTCATTGTGACTTCACAGGACTCCATTCTAGGGACCCCCAAAACTTTGAGAGAGCCGGGTAATACTTTGGCTGAAGTTTCTGACAGGT
The DNA here is from genome assembly GCF_049350105.2 of Macaca mulatta. NCBI lineage: Eukaryota > Metazoa > Chordata > Mammalia > Primates > Cercopithecidae > Macaca > Macaca mulatta. The sequence goes on from NC_133422.1 coordinate 21,363,366, forward strand.
TGGATGAGGCCTCAGTGTAATTAACGTTACAAAGAGAAAACAATGTAATTGACTCTTGCTCAAACTTATAAGGAGGGAAAGATTTTCTGAGATTTGCAGCAACAGAATTCTCAAGTTTTGTTTCATGTTTCTATGATGTCATATTTAAAATTTTCATTTAGGTGTAAAATTCAGCGTATAAATTGTACATGATCATTTCGAATCACTTTTTCATATTAGTTATTATAGATCTTTCCTTATTTTGGATTTTTAAGTTTGATTTCTCCCTTTTGGCCCAGTTATGCTTGGGATGAAACAGTTTTGTTAACACAAAAAGCCAGCTCGTGATCCAGTTTGACAATAAAACTGCTAAGTTTCCATATCTATCTGTCTTTTTTTTTATATAAAGTCTAGTTTTTTCCATCTCTCCTTTATTTTTTGATGTTTTTCCAAATTATTTTGATATAGAGAAGGAAGGAAATTAATGTTTATTGAGCTCTCTGTTGAGTATAAAGCATTAATATAAATTAAGATTTGTTTATCTTTTAGTATTATATTCAAACTTTAAATTTTGTTCAGAGATAATTTTCATAGTGTTAACTTTTTTCTCCTACATTTCATGACAATAATATTTAAGGTACTTCTATGTCTTTGCTGTTATAGTCATATAAATCACGTAAACTTATTGTCTCCCTCTACAGTTCCAATCTTTTGTAGTTCTTTTTGTAGATGTAGAGTGTGTTGAAATATTCTTTTAGGTTCTGTATTTGCAAAAGACCCTTCTGCCTTAAACACAAGCAGACAACAACCGAAACAAAACAAGTACTATCCAAAAAACCAGTGAAATGGCATTATGATGAGTTTGTAGTGAGAATCAAGCATTTTTAAAAGTTCTATGATAATTTTATCCTCAGGACTTGCTTATGTTCCCTCTTGAATGAATTTTAAAATCTTATAGTCGGCTGAGCATGGTGGCTTACGCCTGTAATCCCAGCACTTTGGGAGGCCGAGGCGGGTGGACCGTGAGGTCAAAAGATGGAGACCCTCCTGGCCAACATGGTGAAACTCCATCTCTACTAAAAATACACAAATTAGTTGGGCGTGGTGGCGCATGCCTGTTGTCCCAGCTACTGGGGAGGCTGAGGCAGGAGAATTGCTTGAATCCAGGACACAGAGGTTGCAGTGAGCCGAAATTGCCCTCTGCACTCCAGCCTGGCAACAGAGTGAGATCAGTCTCAAAAAAAAAAAAAAAAAACCCAAACAAACTTATAGTCATTGAGTCTCTGAAGGACAGCTCTCTCTCTCTCCTCTTCATCTGTTTCCATTAAGTATCCCATGTCTTTATAGTTCAAGAATTTGGCAAGTAGCTATTTAGAATAGCTACTTCAGAGTAGTCCTCTAGATATTCAAGAAAGAAGACGAATGATTTTCAATGATTTCTTAACTGAAGACGAATGGTTTTCAACGATTTCTATCAGTGTGCTTTCTACTGTATTTTTCTTCTCTTTCTCTCTGGCAACACAATTCACAGATAGAATTAGAGAGATCTGTTATTTTAGGTCTATAGGGGTATTTTTAGAAGAAAAATACTTTAAATTTTAAACCACCTCTCTTGGATTTAATTTTCTGTTGTGCTGAACTTTTAAAGACACATGCAACTCTCTCAGTGGGCTTAAGATAGAAGAGGCACCTCATATTGTTTATTTCTTCTTTAAAAGCTAATTCAGTAGAACTCAAAATGGCCAGGTGACAGTCTCAACTTTTACGTCAATAGAAGAAGCATTGTTACAGACTTCAGAGGAAGTATCACTGCCTTGAGAGCTATGGCCTTAAACCAGCGGAGACTCAAGTTGCAGGATGAGAAGCAAATATTTGTGAGTTCTTACATGTAGTAATGAGAGGAGTGACTTCTGCTTCCATACCTCAATGTTATATATGGCTTTTTCCTATCTTCTTTCTCACAGAACAAACAAACAAACAAACAAGCAAATTAAAATAGGAGGTAGTATTCTGGCTGTAGGAGAAACACCACCATATATTGGTCACTTTGGTCACTAGTTCAAAGAATGTATTTCTTATTCAACCACAAAATATTGTTCAACCATAAAAAAAAACAAGTAAATCCTGCCATCTGTGACAACATAGATGAACTAGGAAGAAAATATGATCAGTGAATAGGCCAGACACAGAAAGACAAATGCTGTATGATATTACTTATATGTGGAATCTAAAAAAGTCAAACTTATAGAAGTAGAGAGTAGAGAGAGGTTGTTGCCAGGGGCTGAGGAGGTGGGAGAAATGGGGAGATGGTCAAAGGACATAAATGCTCAGTTATAAGATGAATAATTTCTGAAGAGCTAATGTATAGTATGGTGACTATAGTTAATAACACTACGCCTGGCGTGGTAACACATGCCTGTAATTCCTGCTACTCAGGAAACAGAGGCAGGAGAATCACTTGAGCTCAGGAGTTTCAGACCAGGTTGGGCAACATAGTGAGTCGGTCTCAAAAAACAATAATAATGCTAACATCATATTGTTTACTCGAAATTTACTAAAAGAGGAGATCCTAAGCGTCTTCACCCCCATCCCCACTACACACACAAAATGGTAACTGTTGGCTGGGCGCAGTGGCTCACTCCTATAATCCCAGCACTTTGCGAGGCTGAGACGGGTGGATCACTCACGGTTAGGAGCTCAAGACCAGCCTGGCCAATATGGTGAAACCCTGTCTCTACTAAAAATATGAAAATTAGCCGGGGGTGGTGGCACACATCTGTAGTCCCAGCTACTTGGGAGGCTGAGGCAGGAGGATTGCTTGAGCCCAGGAGGTGGAGGTTGTAGTGAGCAGAGATGGCACCACTGCACACCAGCCTGGGCGACAGGAGAGAAATCCTGTCTCACAAAAAACCAAAACCAAACCAAAACCAAAACAAAACCAAAATCAAAATAGTAACTACACAATGTATATGTACAATACATGTACATGAGATTATCCCATCGTAAACCTTGAATATATTTAATATTTTATAAATTATTCTGCAATAAAACTGGAAAAAAATTTAAAAATAAATGTTCACTTATGTCAGAGAAAATGCCCTAACTTATGCTCAGTCCTATTTCTTCTTTGTCTTCACATCAAAACAAAACAAAAATAATAAACGAGATGACAAAGATGATGATGCTCTGATTGTTTTTATCATCATGACAGTGATGGTCTTTTCTCCAATTAGTAGCCTAAAACTTACTTGTTTGCCTATAATGTATTAGATTAGCTAAATAATCCTCAGAATATTCAAAAAGTACAAACTTTAAAATACAAGAAATTCTTAAGCAGCTTCCACTTTTCTATATATTATGTAATGACAATTGGATAAATTTGGGTACATAATATTTTGAATCAATATTTGGTTATATTGACAATTATATATGTGTATCATATAAATAGTTACACAGATTATGTATAGATATATAGATGTGGTTCCATTGATTATATTGACAGATGTTATAATTATTTTCTTCAACTAATCAAACTCTGCAAATAGTTTACTGTGTAACCTTCCAAACCTTTTTATATACATGTATATATGAATGCGCACAGTTTTTTTTTTGTTGTTTGTTTTTAATATGGCATCCTACTGCACATATTATCCTATAACTTGCTTTTAAAGATATTAGAGACATCTATGGATGTATATAATCATTGCGATTTTAGGAATTGCATTGATTTGATAGCTCAATTTGGGGAAATTTTATGTATGTATAATATTAAATCTTTCTATCTAGGAATAAGATACATATTTTGAATGTCCTTTAGCAAAGTTTTACAGTTTTCTTCACGTAGGTCTTATATTTCTATTTAACCAAGATATTTTATATTTTTGCTGCTATTATGAATGCTTTTTTTTTTTTTTTTTTTTGAGACGGAGTCTCGCTCTGTCTCCCAGGCTGGAGTGCAGTGGCCGGATCTCAGCTCACTGCAAGCTCCGCCTTCCGGGTTTACGCCATTCTCCTGCCTCAGCCTCCCCAGTAGCTGGGACTACAGGCGCCCGCCACCTCACCCAGCTAGTTTTTTTTGTATTTTTTAGTAGAGAGGGGGTTTCACCGTGTTAGCCAGGATGGTCTCGATCTCCTGACCTCATGATCCACCTGTCTCGGCCTCCCAAAGTGCTGGGATTACAGGCTTGAGCCACCGCGCCCGGCCTATGAATGCATTTTTTAAAAGTACAGCTTGTTGCTATTGCTTCTTGTAAAAATAATGTGTGAATAGCATTTTTTAAAAGTACAGCTTGTTGCTATTGCTTCTTGTAAAAATAATCTGCAGCAGTAATAGAAGGCCTTTGTGTTGTCTCCTCAGCTTTAATGTACAAATGTTAAGGATGATACTTGCTGTTGGTTCTGATTAATACTCGTTTTCAACTTGGGAAATTGTCTCTCTTTTCCTAGCTTATGCATAGTTTTTATTGAGAATAAATGTTGAACTTTATTACACGCTTTTTGAGGGTGTCTATTGAACTGATTTTTGGACTGTTTCTCTGAAGGAAGTCCAAAATCAGATTCAATCATCATTTTCTGGATCTTCATACCTGGATTAGTGGCACGAAACTACCAGTTGTATAAAATTGTTATGTTTGTTGAAGACGGCCTTTAAAATCATTTCAATAAATCCTAAAATTAGAGTTAGTTATGTATCAATAACACCTGTTGGCAAACTGTACCTACTGAGTTAATTTATTGAATTGACATACAGAAGTCAAACAGAGAATAGAAAACATAGTAAAACGGAGTTAAGGCAGATTGTTTCTGTGTTTCTTCTAACAACTGGTAAAGCCACTTATACATTCACACACAAATTAAGAACAGTTTTCTTTTTTTCTTTTCCTTTTTTGTTTTTTGAGACTAAGTCTTGCTCTGTCGCCCAGGCTGGGGTGCAGTGGCGCAATCTCGGTTCACTGCAAGCTCCGCCTCCTGGGTTCACGCCATTCTCCTGCCTCAGCCTCCTGAGTAGCTGGGACTATAGGCACCCGCCACCACGCCCGGCTAATTTTTGGTATTTTTTTAAGTAGAGACGGGTTGCATCGTGTTAGCCAGGGTGGTCTCGATCTCCCGACCTTGTGATCCACCCACCTCGGCCTTCCAAAGTGCTGGGATTACAGACGTGAGCCACCGCGCCCAGCCGATCACACTCATTTTTAAAAATACTTCTTACTGTTTTCTTGTCTTTGCCAACATCTTAGAGCCAATCTACAATCAAAAATGGATCCAAGATAGTGTTCCACTGTGAGAATGTCCATGGCCTGTTCACAGTCCCTCTGGACTCTCTGCCCCAGGCTCCCAGGTCGGTTCTAGTTACAGCCCTCTGCTGTCTGTAAGCCAGCAGGGAAGGTAGAGAGATAAACAAAAAGGCTAGTCGTAGTGGTCTGTGAGGTTTGACAGCAGGCCTCATAGATGTCCCCGTGGATACTAGAGAAGCCTAGATTGCGGCTAGGGATGTCAGAGTCTCAGAGTAGTGAAGTCCGTCAGTGAACGGATACAAAGGCACAGGTGGATCTGCCATAATTTCTTCTTGGGCAGAGGTAAAACTAAATTTAGATCATCCAAAAACCAAACATCAACAACACTGCTAAAGAAAAACTCTGTGCCAGAAAGGCCTTGGCTTATCAGGTTGGTACAGAAATAGGGGATATCTCGTTGGCCAGCAGAGCAACACAGGGCGTTACAAATGCAGACAGCAGTTGCCCAGGAAACAGTCATACCTTTAGACAGGACCACAGAAGCTCAAAGTGAGAGAGATGGTGGCTTGAGATCTTAGAGGTCAGGAAAGAGCCATGTGCATCCACATCGAATTGCTTTTCACAGTGAGGACTGGAAATAGCAGGAGGGTTTAATGTTCTATGGTCAGGGCTAGGGACTGGAGTCAACGTGGTTAACAGAGGCAGAGGGAAGAGCTCCGATAATAAACTGTAATATCTGTTGACAATATATCCTCGGTTTGGGGAAGGACGAAAAGGATTCCCTGAACACTGTGTGGCTAGAGGGACATAACAAAATCATGTGAGGACCTCAAGGCATTGAGCCTCCTTGCTATGGTCTGAATGTTTGTGTTCCTCTGAAATTCATATGCTTACATTTATTCACCAATGTGATGGTATTAGGAGATGGGGCTGTTGGGAGGTGGTTAGGTCATGAAGGTGGAGCTCTCATGAATGGGATTAGTGCCCTTATAAACGAGGCCCGAGGGAGCTCTGTTGCTCCTTTGCTGTATGAAGAAGTGGACTCTCACCAACACTAAATCTTCTGGTGCTTTGGTCTTGGACTTCCCATCCTCCACAGGTATGAGAAGTAAATTTCTGTTGTTTAGAAGCCACCAAGTTTATGGTATTTTGTTACAGCAGCCCAAATGGACCAAGGCATCCCATGCCATTGGCCCTGAAAGGACCCTCAAGGGTTGAAGGTACTGCTAGGCCCCAGCCTCTTAAAAACGTAGGCAGGGTTCTTTGTATGTTGCACTGATCTCCTCCCTTCCAGTTGACCACTGTGTGGCTGATCAAAAACCAGAGGAATGCTGGCCCTTGTTCTCCTTTCTTCCTCTGCTCCCTGGGGGTGTGGTGTGGTGCGGATGAACATACACACACTCACATGCACTCTGCATTCGGGATGTGTTATTAAAGCACAATCAGAGTGGCTGGAGTGTTCTGCCAAGACAAGCAAAAGCCATAGGTCTAACTAACCAAACCAAACCCAGATGGGTTGTTCTTTAACACAGTCTTAGGCTCTTTCTGCTCCCCCTTGAGATTCTCTTTCTCTCGTTGGTATTCAGGTTGACAGGCCTGAGGATCCTTTCCTGACCCAAGAAGGACAAAGGTGGGCAGCTCAAAGCAAGCAGTGTAATATAGTATTGAAAAGCATGGACTTCAGGGCTAGGCTGCCTGGGTTGAAACTCCAACTCTGCCATTTACTGAGTGTGTAACCTCTCAGTGCTGCGTTTTTCTCATCTGTAAAATATACAAAAAATAATACCAAGCTCTAGGGTTGCTTTGAGGTTTAAATAAAGGAAAATGTGTAAAGTTCTTGTAACAGTCTTTGGCTTATGGCAGGTGTTACATAAATGTTAGCTTTTAGACATTGGGACCAAGTACTCATGCCACAATAATTTATTGAGCATCTACTATGTTTCAGGCACTGAAGTCCTGGTAATAAAGCAGTGAATAAGATCAAGTCCCTACATATATGATGCTTCCCTTCTATCAAGAAGGCAGTTAGTAAACCAATGAACAAGTAAAAAAAAGAAGATAAGAGACAGTGATAAGTGCTATGAAGAGTATAAAACAGGTTGAAGTGATAGAGAATGACTGGGGGGCTACTGTAGTTGGAGTGCAGGCACAGCCTCTTTGGGGAGATGACACTGAGTGAAAAGGAGCCAGCCATGCAGAGATCAGTGAAGGAGCATCACAGGCAAAGAGAACCGCTGTGCAAAGTCTCCAAGGCTGGAAGATGCTCGGTATATTTGGGAACATAAAGGACAATGTGGCTGGGGTATAGAGAATGGAGAGTGGTGTGACATGAGATCAAGGAAGTAGGCAGAGGACAGATCATAAAGGACCTTACGAATTTTAGAATGTCTGCAAGAATTTCAGATATCCTCCGAGTGGTATATGAAGCCATTAGTAAATGTTAAGCAGACAACTGACATGGTCTGATTTACGCTTTGCAAAAATCACTCGGTCTGGCCGGGTGCGGTGGCTCAAGCCTGTAATCCCAGCACTTTGGGAGGCCGAGACGGGCGGATCACGAGGTCAGGAGATCGAGACCATCCTGGCTAACACAGTGAAACCCCGTCTCTACTAAAAATACAAAAACTTAGCCGGGCGAGGTGGCGGGCGCCTGTAGTCCCAGCTACTCGGGAGGCTGAGGCAGGAGAATGGCGTGAACCCGGGAGGCGGAGCTTGCAGTGAGCTGAGATCCGGCCACTGCACTCCAGCCTGGATGACAGAGCGAGACTCCGTCTCAAAAAAAAAAAAAAAAAAAAATCACTCGGTCTGCCATGGTGAACATGGATTGTACAGGAGGGGCGATAGTGGAAGCAGGAAGACCAGTTAGGAGATTGATGCAATAGTCCGGGTAAGAGATCATGGCGACTCGCACTAAGGTGGAAGTAGAAAGAGCTACAGGCGGATAGATACACTTTGGATGTAAAGTGGATGGATTTGATTTTGCTAATGAATGGGATATGGGAGTTGAGGATAAAAGGGAACTCATTCTAGGTCTTTGACTTGAGCTTCTGTGTAAATATTGATATTTTTATTGGCATAGGAAATAGAGAAGTAGGTTGTAGGGAAAATCTATTTAGAGTATATTAAGCTTAAGATAAGTTTAAGTTTGCAGGTGGATATATGAGAATTGAGTGTAAAGGAAGATTCGGGTTTGGAAATATAAATACAGATGTCATTGTGCAGGGCAGGAAAGCCCCAAAATGGAACTTAGTCCATGAAGATTCTTGGCTTTGCCCAGGACAGAATTCAAGGGCAAGCCAGAGGTAGAAGAAAACTTTACTGAAGCAGGAGTGTTACACCCTGGACATGTTACAGCTCTATGACTGCTCCTGGAGAACAGGGCTACCCCCAGACAGAAAGTAGCAGCTCAGGGAATGTTTGCAGTCATATCTATACTAACTTTTAATTGCATGTACGTTAAGGGGTGGTTTATGCAGAAATTTCTAGGGAAGGGGTAGTACTTTTGGGTCATTGCCATGGAAAGGGGCAGTAACACTCAGGTGTTACCATGGCAATGGTAAATTGACACAGCACACTGATGGGCATGTCTGATTAAAAACTGCTTTTGCCCTGGTCCAGTTTTGGCTAGTTCTCAGTCTGGTCCAGTGTCTGAGCCCTGCCTCTGGAGTCAAGTCCTGCCTCTTACCTCATTATCAGCATCTAGTTGGAAGGGAAAGCCATGACATTGACTGAGAGTACCTGGGAGGAGGTATAGATAGAGAAGAAAAAAGGCCCTGAAATGGATCTCTGGGACACATCAACAGTCAGAGATTGGGCAGAAGAGGAGAAGCCAGCAAAGGAGTCTGAGGCATGGTCAGTGAGGTGGGAAGAAAACTCAAGGAGTCTAATAGTATGGCTCTTTGTAAACACAGAAGCCAAAAGAAGGACGCATTTCAAAAAGTCAGGAATGGTCAACTGTGTTGAAAGGTCGACTATTGTTGAAAGGTTAAGGTAGATGAGGACTGAAAATTGTCCATTGGATTTGGCAACATGGAGGATGCTAGTGACCTTGGCCAGACAGGTTTCTATGATGGGGGAAGAACAGAAGCTGGATTATAAGTGACTCCCGCAGAGGGTGGGGAGTGGGGAAGTGTAGTCAGTGACTGTATTCTTTGGACTGCTCTTTCCTCACCATTCAATAGTAAGGAAAGAAGGCAAGGAAAGGCCAGTTTGTTTTTCAAGGGAAAATGGGCAAGAAAGGCCTGTCTCTAGCCCAGCTCAGCTCAGCAAGCGACTGCACCAGAGGCACGCTGCTGCTTCTTTTTTTGGTTTTTTGAGTTGAAACATTTAGGTTTATTCAGAAAATTTGCTAATCCACTCCCTGAAGACTGATCTATCATCACATCTAAGTGAATTCCTTCTTTATCATATTGTTAGAAATAAATCAACAATTCTAATTTCCATATAATCTTATATAGGGAGGAGCAAAACTGTTCTTGTTTAAATAATATTTGCATAAGAATCATACTTGAAGTTTGCAATTTCAAAACACTCATTTTTTAATAATTTTTTTCCTATTCCTTCCTCCGAGTCCTTCACATTGCCTCTTTCTGCTTGCACTTTCTTTATCTCTGAAGAACCTTTGGGCAGGGCTGGCCATGGCAGGGTACCATCCAAGTATTTTGTCACAATCTGTTTTTCTCTCTATTCACTAAGAAAATCAAGTTATAGTTATCTTTCATACTGACAAGAAACCATTAGACTATTAATTTCATAAATCACTTCATTTCTTTTTTGGTATAGGTGTTATGCTAATGACCCTTTACCTTCAAGCCTAGCTTTTGGAAAGCTTTTAATCTTGTTAATCATACGCTTAAACAAATTAAACAACATGACTAAGTCTGTGATCTAGTCACTGGCTGATTCCAACAGGAAATTCTCCTTAGGAAAGTTCACTTTGCAGGTATATTCATATGATGTCTGGTCATAGATAGCACGTGTTTCCGACTGTGAGGCAAGAGTATCATATTCTAATAATAGGCCAGCTGAACCTGTAAAATTGTTTATTCACTTTGATTTTTTTCTTTTTCTTTCTTTTTTTTTTTTTTTTTTTGGTGTGTGTGTGAGACAGGCTCTTGCTTCGCTGCCCAGGCTGGAGTGCAGTGGTGTGATCGGGTCACTACAGCCTCCACCTCCCAGCCTCAAGCAATCCTCCCACCTCAGCCTCCTGAGTAGCTGGGACCACAGGTGCACTCTACCACACCCCACTCATTTCTGTATTTTTAGTGGAGACAGAGTTTTGCCATGTTGCCCAGGCTGGTCTTGAACTCCTGAGTTCCAGCGATCTGCCCACCTCGGCCTCCCAAAGTGCTGGATTGCAGGACCACCGCTCCTGGCCCATTTTGATTTCTTTATCCAAAGCAGTGCTTTAAACACTAAATAGTTAAGAACCCTATATTTGAAATAGGTTTCCAACCCACACCCCCACCCTGTCCTGAAGGCTAAAGCCTGCTCCAGCTTGTATTCTTTGCTCCACCCTGGAGGAAACTGTTCATTTCTAGATCTTTTAAGATGCCAAACTGGTTAGTCAGAGGATTTCTAAGTTCATTCAAAATTCATCCTTCTATTCAATCATCACTCTTATGCTTACCCACTCCACTCCAAAAAAAAAAAAAAAAAAAAGAAAGAAAAGAAAGAAATAAAGAGGAGAAAAATCGATCTTTTAAAACGGCACCTGTGCACTCTAGTTTTGAAGGCATAATATCAGGGTATTAACGATGGAATATAATAAGTTGTTATAATCGAACCTCTCTTGCTTCTAGGAGTTATAAGGATTAATTAATTAATCAATCAAATGATGAGCTCACTGCTTGCTATTATATTATGTTAAAAGATGTGAACACAGAAAGTCTTTGCTGCTGAATTAAGCCCTTCATGATCCATTCTTTGTTCATTTCTTCAGTCTCATCTCTTATTCCCCACGTCATACTGTAGTTAACAATTATATCACAATTCTTTTCAAAACCTGAAAGAACCAGCAGAGCTCTCTTTTGTTTCTTGGACTTAATAAAAAATTAGTTTTTTTCCCCCCTTCTAGGAATACTTTTCTTCCTCCATTCCTTTCCCTAGGCATCTTGGTCTAGTTAATGAATGAGAGTTAGGTCTCACTTTAGATGTCACTTCCTCCAGGAAGCCTTCCTAACTATCCAAGGTCGGATTAGACATCCCTCTTCCATGCCCTGGTACTCCCTGCATCACAGCACTTATAACACCCTGTTGGAAAAGTACAGCTGCTGGTGCACATGTCTCCCTGGTAGCAAACCTCAGGTATAGTAGTTACTCAATACATATTTATTGAATGAATACATTGAATAATATGATTTTGTAAACAGTAAATTAAAAACACACTTCCCTTTAACACATTTTTTAAAATTACAGTGATAAGTAAAACATTAAATGAACATTGAGTATGAAATAAAATATTAAATAAACTGAACTTTAACTTCAGTTTGACAATTTGTAAAGTTCTAAAAGTTCCATGCCTTCTGACCAGAGACGCCAAGCTTATGAGGACTGTTTAATTTTCCGCACGAGTCAAAGTTAATGATTTACATGGAGTAGGTGTTCTTTTTATTGGTAAAGAAATGAAACTTTAAGATGTTGAGGTACTTTCTTGATGACAAGGCACATGTGTGCTGAAATGGTTTTCACAGCCAAGTTGGCAGCACTATAGTGTCCTCTGTGACAGTGCAGTGCACTTTCTACCGCGGACATGAAACCCAAACAACCCCACCCTTCTAGCCCTCACATTCTTCACTGTCTTCTCCAGCAGTCACCGATGGAAACCCCAGTCTGCCATCAGCCTCACTGGGTGCATGATCTGTGTGAGCACCCACGGGGTTGGGGGTTGCATAAGGGCCAGGCAGGACTGGGCAGACAGAACGGCATGCAGTTTGTTCTGGGCTCAGGTACAGCTGGAACCCATTTGTGGCACAGGCATGACACAGGAGGTAACACCAGCCCAGGCCAGGCCAGGCCAGGCTCCTGAAGTCCTAGCCCATCATCTGCCTGTGGCTTTCCAGGCTCCTCCTGGGCTAAAAAGGCAGAGAGATGGAGGAGAGAAAGGGGCACCTCAGGATGATTTGCTGGGTCTCCGGTGGGTGAGAAGGTGCAGGAAGCAGGGTCAAAAGAAAGCAAATGAAGAAGTGTCTAGGAAAGGGGGTGTCATGTAGGCAAGAGGCTGGTAAAAGGGAGGGACAGACTGGACCCAGCCTGTTTAAGACCTTTGTACTGAGGGCAGCTGCTGTATCCTGGGGCAACAGGAAAGAAAACACACTTTAGCTCTGGATTCCAGTCCAGGTCATAACAACAGTTAACATTTGCCGTGCGTTTCTCTTCCTTGTGTCCTTTATTCTTGGCTCCGAAAAGACAGAGTTCTCCAAGTCTTATTCCTCAATCCGCACACCAGACCGTTCCCCATCGATCAGTCCTCTCTTTGGAATGTGTCTTTTTATCCCCCCCCTCCACACTTGCCTAAACACGTTTGTTTCCCTGTGTTGCAAGACAATAATAACCTCCCTCCACAACTTCACCACCCGAGTTCCTCAAGTGTAGTCCATTCTCCTTCCCACTCCTCCCTTTACACGGTGATTTCCTGATTCGTCTTCTGCCCCTTTTTATTGGTAAAGAAATTAACCTGTGAGGGGACTTCTGTGCACTCAGAACTCCACATCTTAGCTCCATTTCCATAAGAGTGCTCTAATCTTGGACAAATTGCTTAATTCCTGACCCTTGGTCTCGTCATCTATAAAATGGGGATAATGATAATCTCCTCATATGGTTGTTCTGATGATTAAAACTAAAGTGTCACTCATTTAAAAGAGAGCTTTAAAAAACTGTTATGTGCAAAATTTTTAAAAACCTATGGTTTTCTAATTCTAATAGCCACTAAAAGTACATGACTTCTTGCATTAATAATGAGAGGCAATGCTCCCCAAGTAATTTGTGTGACATAAAAGTAATAATCCTCCCATTTCTTTTCCTTTTCAGCTGGGACTTTTATGTGTGTAAAGAACTCTTATATCATGCCAGACATTTTTAGTACAGTCTTTCGTTTCGCCCTCCAAGGGTACCAAGAAATTGGTATTATAATGCTTGTTTTAAAATGGGAGAAACAGCTGGGTGCAGTGGCTCACGCCTGTGATCCCAGCACTTTGGGAGGCCAAGGTGGGTGGATCACCTGAGGTTAAGAGTTCGAGACCAGCCTGGCCAATATGGTGAAACCTCATCTCTACTAAAAATACAAAAATTAGCCGGGCATGGTGGTGCACACCTGTAGTCCCAGCTACTTGGGAGGCTGAGGCAGGAGAATCGCTTGAACCCAGGAGGCGGAGGTTGCAGTGAGCTGAGATTGCACCACTGCACTCTAGCCTGGGTGACAGAGCGAGACTCTATCTCAAAAAATAAAAATACAAATAAATAAATAAAGTTAAATAAAATAAAATGGAAGAAGCAACTTGCCCAAAGTCCCGAGGTTAATAAGCGGAAGAACAGGAGTTCTAGCACTGTTCTCTTTAACAGCAATTCCATGCTCTTTTCACTAAGCGCTAGTGTAGCTCGTGTACCTTGGTGACAAAGTGCCAACCCTCACTCTTCTTGCCATGATTCCTTCCTTGCGTAGTTTTCCAAAAGAAAAGTGCTCCTAACCCTCTTTGAGAAAACCACTGCGTAAACATTGCTGCATTTCTTGCTTCAGGTTAGTCCCTTAACCTGGCGTGCTTTTGCTGAAGTTCCCTGCCCCTGTTGTCGAAGGCCAAGAACTGGCCACTGCTCCCACTGTGCTCTCCAGCCTCCTTGACTCCCGATTCCTTTTCTGCTGATGGGCACCCAGCTTGGTCCTGAGCTGCTTGCCTTGGCGATTCCTTCATTCCCATTGCCCCAGTTCTCAGCGCTTCACCTGGGCTTGATTCATGCTATTGAGTTCTTGACAGCCCCCCAGCTACAATCTAGGACATAGTCCTTTAACGCGGCTGGGGCTTCACCACTGCCCAGATGATGTCTGCTGAATGTAATCTCAGGGATCACGAGAGCTACATTCCCCATCCTTTGCTCTGCTTGCTTGGTGGGAACCCCAGTTTTTTTTAGACGCAGTCTCGCTCTGTTGCCTAGGCTGGAGTGCAGTGGCACGATCCTGGCTCACTGCAGCCTCCATCTCCTGGGGTCAAGTGATTTTCCTGTCTCAGCCTCCTGAATAGCTGGGATTACAGATGCCCACCATCACACCCAGCTAATTTTTGTATTTTTAGTAGAGACAGGGTTTCACCATGTTACCCAGGCTGGTCTCAAACTCCTGACCTTGGGCGATCTGCCTGCCTCGGCCTCCCAAAGTGCTGGGATTACAGGCGTGAGCCAATCGTGCCTGGCTGTAACCCCCTGCAGTAACCCAACATTTTGCTGTTGCTTGAATCACAACTAAACCTGTCACATCATATCTTAACCCTAGATCCAATTTTCACCCTTGCCCAGCCTAGAACAGGGGTCCCCAACCCCTGGGTTGAGGACGGGTACTGGTCCATGACCTATTAGAACCTGAGCTGCACAGCAGGAGGTGTGTGTGTGTGTGTGGCGGGGGTGGGTGTGTGATCATTACCACCTGCACTCTGCCTCCTGTCAGATCAGCGGCAGCATTAGGTTCTCATAGGAGCGCAAACCCTATTGTGAACTGTGCACGTGAGGGATCTAGTTGCACACTCCTTATGAGAACCTAATGCTTGATGATCTGACATAGAAGAGTTTCATCCCAAAACTATCCCCCACGCCATTGTCCGTGGATAACTTGTGGAAAAACTGTCTTCCATGAAACTGGTCCCTGGTGCCAAAAAGATTGGGGACCGCTGCCCTAGCAGAGAGAAGCCTATGCCCCTGTTATTTTGCCTTCTCCTCTGCCCATTGCTACCTCATTCTCAGGCCCCAAATACATTTTTTCTTTATTTAGGGATTTATATTTTCATAATTGTGTTCTACATTGATTTTTTGTTAACCTAATTATGAGCATTTATTAATAATTTTCTTCTCTCATAAGCAAAAAATGTTTATTGTGGGAAAACAAAGAATATAAAAAAATCCTACCACATGTCAAACAAAAACAAGAAAGGAAAAAACACATGAGGATTATGGAATCCTACTGTCCATCACTAATCACTAACCACTTTCCCAGGCTGCAGTGTAGTGGTGCCATCAGGCCTCACTGCAGCTTCAACCTGCTGGGCTTAAGTGATCCTCCTGCCTCAGCCTACCAAGTAGCTGGGACTGCAGCCACCTGCCACCACACTCTGCTAATTTTTAAACATTTTTAGGAGACAGTAGTTTTTGCCACACTGCCCAGACTGGTGAAATCCTGGCCTCAAGCAGTCCTCCCACCTTGGCCTCCCAAAGTGCTGGGATTACAAGTGTGAGCCACTGCCCAGGTGGCCAATATATTTTAAATAATTTAAAAGGTTTTTTTTTCTCTTTGTATTAAATGGGATGAGGGCAGGAGAGAAAGATAAGATCATTTGTAGAATTTGCACACCTGAGTTGTGGTCTGTAAGAAATCGAGAATATCACTGCACACTTGGCTACATGAAGAACCATGAAGGCCATTCTCACTAAAGACAGCAGGGATAACGTAGCCAATGAGGCTAGAGAATAGTTTGGTTTGTTATGAATCCTCTTTGTGTGTGCTTCAGATTACTTTCATAAAGTAAAATGGGGGCTAAAATGTCCATTTCTTGCTTCAGGTGCATTAGTACTAAGATGCCATCTGCTTATGAACCTGCTTCAAGTGCAATCCTCAATTAGAAAGTCTTTATCAGATTATTTCTATGAGAAGGTTTGTTAGACTCCAATATATGCTCCATAAAAGCTCTGGCTGGGCAGTGGAATGCTGCAGCTCTTTGCTTTTCCAGTGTGAGGATTCTATGCCTGTATGTCAGTAGGTTACATTCCCCACTGGAGAGAATCCATGGTCTCCAGGTGTTGTGTCAGAGGGAAGGAATATCCTTCTATGCTTGCAGACTGTGCTGATAACGGACCTCTGAATCCCCAGGAGCATCAATACCAAAACCTACTGAGATACACCAATGCTGTATTGGATTGTTCCAAAGATGGCAGCACGAGCATACATAGCTCATTCCACATGTACTTCTTACAATGTTCCTGACTTCTCCCCCTGATAGGTGAGGGTCTATGTTCTATACTCTTCAGTCTGGACTAGGTAGGTTTTGTTTGTTTGTTTGTTTGTTTGTTTTGTGTGTATGTGTGTGTTTTACAGTTTCAACCAATTCATTTGGTGGAAGTGATGCTATGTGACTTCTGAGGTGACTTTATAAAAAGGATAGAGCTTTCACTTAGCTCTCACTCTTGACATACACCATAGGAATCCTGATCCTAGATGTAAGAAGTCAGTTCAGCTACTTCAAAGCTATGATGCTGGGAGGAGTTGTGGGGAGGGCTCTTGGAGATAGGGAGAGATACCCAAGGCTTCTCAGTTATGATAGCCCTCAGCTGTTTTGAGTCTTCCAGCATCAGCTGCCAGAATATGAGTGAGCCAAGTAAACCTATAGATTCCTGGCAGAGTCAAAAGTAAGACCCCTCTAGATAGGTGGCTCCATAGGGCATGAACTACTTCCATGTGGAACAAGTCTCACTGAAGAGAAGCTCACAGCAAAACATAAAGCTTGCAAGGAAACAAGCCACCACAAATATGACTCAGCAAAGGCAACAAAGGCGAGAATTTACACATCAGCAACTCTAGATAATAGAACTTGAAACCCACTTCTAAATAAATGTGTTTAAAATGTTTAAAAAGACAAAGAAAGACTAGACTCTAAGCTAAAGTAAGATATTATGAAGAAAGAATGTGTAAATCTGAAAAATAATGAACATTCTAGAAATGCAAATAAATAAAAAGTCAATGGACATATTAAAGAGTAGACTGAATATAATTGCAAAGAGAATTAGAGAATCAGGTAATAAATATGAGGAAATTACCCAAGACTAGCAAAGAGAAGTAAAAAGATGGAAAATACCAAAGAAAAATGAAGACATGGAGGATAAAATGAGAAACTCCAGCCCACATCTAATAGGAACGCTAGAAGGATAAAACAGAGGAGAATGCATGGAGTAGGGGCTGGGGTAAGTAATATTTGAATACATAAGGGCTGACAAATTTCCAGAATTGAAGGATTTGGGTCTTCAGGTTAAAATGCACACCAAATCCTGAACAAGATATCCAAAAACAAAACCCACCTTGACACAATGCAATGATGCAAATATCAACTGAAAAAAGAAAACGTTAACTAGAGAGACAAAAAAATCTGTGATAATGAGACTGACTGCAGACTTCTAATCAACAGCAGCAGATGACCAAAGATAATGGAATAGTCACTTTGAAATGTTAGTATCAATAATGTCAATTTAGAATTCTCTAGCTGATAAAATTATTACTCAAAAGCATAAGGGAAATGGAGTGACAGTGATATACAAATATGTAGAAAATTTTACCCACAGACCTTTGGTGAAAGAACTCCTAAAGAATGTGCTTCCTCAAGACAGAAATTGAGCCCAAAAGGAAAGCCTGGGATACAGAAAGCAAGCAATAAGAGAAAACATTGGTAAAATATTCTGGTAAATTGAATTAGATGATAACTATAAAAGCAGTGACAATGATGACTAATCAGAAGACAATTTAAAATAAGAGGGAATTTAAAAATACCAGACAGTAATACATAGTTTATATGTGGGGAATTTGAGAGTTAAAATGTTTTCTTCTGTTTGTTTAAGATCTGGAAAAGAAGGGGGAGATATTAACTAAGCTCTGATATTAACTATAAATGTTAATATTTTAAGGGTAATCACTAAGAATTGAAACAGAAGGTATAAATTTTAAATCAGTAGAATTGTTTAGAAAAGTGAGTAAACTAAAGAAAACTCAATCAATTCGATCAATAAAACGGAAGACAAGACAGGAGGAAAAAAAAGCAAAGAAAAAGAAAGTGAAATGAATACAAAATGAGAATGTGGTAATAAATCCAAAGATAGTCATCATAATGTAACAGAGTGTGCTAGTTTTCAGCAAAATCTGTTATGTCTTCCGTAGTAATAGAACTGTGGTTGGGATATGGCTGGCCAGCTAGTGAACTCATTTTCCTGCTCCTTTGCCACTAGCTACAGTCATGAAACTAAGTTCTGGCCATTGGGATATGAGCAGGTGAGAAGTGGGGTCACTCACTTCTGGGTCTGGGCCTTAGGCAGTTGGGTTTCTGCTCCTTTGCGCTCTCTTCTTCCTTTCTTAAACAGGGTCTCCCTAATCAGCTTTCACCCTGTAGATAAGGGCAATGCTCTAGAAATTGGAACGGCAATGTGGAGCAAAAGGAGCCACCCCGAACAACCTGACCACTAATCCTGGCACTGTTCCATGAGAGAAAGCAACACTGTGTGTCTGCTGAGGCAGGGGGAAGGATCTTTCTTATAACAACTTTTTATTCTAATTAACAGACATGATAAATGAAAACAGATGAAAATAGACTACTAAAAGGCAGACGCTCAGAATGGGTCAATAATATAAAAATTCAAGTGTTATTTACAAGACACGCTTAAAACGTAATGACTCAGACTGGTTTAAAATAAAGAGATGGAGAGATATTCTTGGCAACCACTAACAAAAATCTACAAAATAGAATCGTACAAAACAGAATTTAAGGGGAAAAACAATGGATAGCTGTCGTAGTCTGTTTCGGTTGCTGTAACAACATACCATAGACCGGGTGGCTAATAAACAACAGAAATGTATTTCTTACAGTTCTGGAGGCTGGGAAGTCCAAGATGCGGATGTGTTGTCTGGTGAGGGCCTGTTTCCTCACAGTCAGCCATCTGCTCACTTTAACCTCACATGGCAGAAGGAGTGAAAAGTCTCTCTCTGGACCCCATTTATGAGGGTTCAACCCTCATGACCAAACAGTCTTCCAAAATCCTCACTTCCTAATGCCATCACCCTGGGAATGAGGATTTCAACATATGAATTTTGGGGAGACATAAACATTCAGACCATAGAAACACGCAAATATATAATGACCTGAACTGGGCAAACTGAGTTCGAGTCCTGGCTCTGAAGTTTATACAGTAGAACCTTGGGCAGATTGCTTTATTCCCTTGTAGCTTCAGTTTCCATTTCTATAAAAGTTGATAACAATATATCTTTTGCAGAACTGTCAGAATGAAATGAGATAATGCATGGGAAAACGATTTTCTATAAGCCACAAAAATATAGTAACTCAAGGTACATCACATAATTAATTCATTCCACAAACACTAAGCACCTACTGTCAGGAACTGTACTGGGAACTAAGAAGACGAAAGTAAGTCTGTCATAATACTTGCCATCAGAAGACTATACATAAAAACTGAGTTTAATAAAGTCTTCTAAAGCATTATAATTGGGGGAGAGAGAGGCATTTAGTGTAGGGAAAGTGCAGTGAAATCAGTTCTAACCTGCAGCAGGGTCAGAAATGATTTCATAACGAATGTGACTCTCAGGGTGAATCTTGAAAGAGCAGGTAAACTTAGACAGGCTGAGTAACAGAAAGCACACTCCATGTGAGCGCACAGCATAAAAATAAGTGGCCCAATAGGGAATGGTGGTGCAAGAAACTCAGTGTTTAAAGAGACTGGAGACTTAGGCCCTGGCTAAGATATTGGGACTTTACCCTACAGGCTATGGGGAGCCATTGCCAGGGCTGATGTGGGGAATGACTTGGTCAAAAATTTGTATTTTAGAAGGCTTACTTCGGTCACAACGTGAGATGGCAAGGGTGGAGATGCAACAAACTTAGAGGCAGTGAGACTAATAAGGAGAGTAATGTAGTGTTTCAGGGTCTTGAAACAAGAGACCTGAAACTAGGCAAAAAGCAGTGGAATGGAGGGAAGGTGATAGACAGAAATGATAGGTGCATGGATGGGCAGACAGCAGATGAGAGAAGGAAAAGCCTGGGATAATTTCCAGATTTCTCCTTTGGGTGACTAAGTGGATCGTGGTGACATTTACTGAGAATGAGACTAGAGAGAAAAGCCAGCTGGCAGGAAAGTTGAGTTCTGTTTTAGTCAATTTGAGTTTAAGACCGGTGGGACATCTGGGTAGAGATTTCTGGTAAAAAGTTCGTTTTATAGAACTGGAGATGTGGGACAGAAATGGAAATTTATGAGTTATCAGCACATGGTTGGTAACTGAAGCCATGTGAAGGTCTGGATAGACCACTTATTGTGCCTAGGCAGCATTAGAGACAGACTAAGGGCAAGACCATTTAGACTCTCCAACATGTAAGAAGTGGCGGAGCAAGCAAAGGTTAGGAAACACAGAGATCGAGGTGTCACAGAGCCAATAAAAGGGATGGTTTCAAGAATAAAAATCTGGGCCAGGTGCATCGGCTCACTCCTGTAATCCCAGCATTTTGGGAGGCCCAGACCAAAGGATCGCTTGAGGCCAACTTGGGTAACATAGTTAGTCCCCTCTCGTCTCTACTAACAATAAAACAATTAGCTGGACTTTGCAGCGCCCATCTGTAATCCCACTACTGGAGAGGCTGAGGTGGGAGGATGGCTTGAGGCCAGGAGGTCGAGGATACAGGGAGCCAGGATCGCGCCACTGTACTCCAGCTTGGGCAACAGAGCGAGATCCTATCTGAAAATAAATACACAAATAAATAAAAATCTGATCGACAATGCAAACGCCGCAAATAGGTCAAGTAAGACCGGCATTGGAAAATATCCAATGGTTTAGGGGATTTTCAAAACTATGAGGTGACTTTTGTCAGTGCAGTCCCCGTGGAACAGCAGGCACAGAAGTCGGTTTTCAGGATCCTGAAGAATTAGTGGGCTGGGGACAGGCTAGATCAATTAAGTGTTTTTGACTTGCCGATTTGTTTTTAAAATTTGCCAATGCATTTGACATGATGGCATGATTGAGGGTCCTGAAAAGATGTTGAAAGAACGAACCTGAAAGCCCAGGATGGGGAATAACCTGTGTAAAGCCAGTCACACTTGGACTGGAACTAGATGAAAGTCGCTTTCAATGCCAAGATGATCCGAAATGCTATCTGAAACGCTTTTACAAAGGGCAGGAGGAGACTTGCTGTTTATTGAGCGCTCACTGAGAGCCATCCCGTGTCCTAATTTGAGTCTAGGGATAAAACTGGAAGACAGATCGACTCCTTAGCCGGTTCTTTCCATGAAAACGTTGATAATGAATTTAAAAAGCACTCCCTCAAGTTTAACCTCTCCTGTAGTTGGTAACCCATCTGCATTCTTTAGAACGTCACAAGGAAGAAACCGTGCCCGGCGCAGCTTGCCCTGGAGCGCAGCTGGAGTGCGACTGAGTCTTCGCTCCGCTGAAGCCGGTTACTGTCCAGTGGGATTTCGCTCAAGCTTCAGCACCCCCAGGAGGGGAGGCGCCTACAGCGCGGGCCGCCAGCGTTTGGAGGGAGGCGGGCGCGGGCTGCAGGCACCGGGAGACTGCAAGAGCGAGAGACAGGGGCGCTGGGAGGCGTCTCCCGGGACCCATGTGTGCTCCGGTCGCCAGCGCGGTGGCCTGCCTAGCCCAGCCCAGCCCGGGCTTTCCTCACCACTCTCCGCGCGCCCAGCCCTGGGGGAGGCCGCTCCTCTCCGCGCCGCCGCCGGGTGCCCGTGACCACCCGGCGGCCGCTTTCGGTTCCGCGCCTTATAAGGCCTGACAGGGGGGTCACGTGCGTCCCGGGCCGCCCGCCGGGAGGACGGGGCGGCGGGGGGGGAGGGGCGGGCAGCGGGGAGGAAAAGGGGAGGGCGCCGGGGGCGGAGGAAGGAGCGAGGGGCGGTTTCTGCGCCCGTGGGAGGCGGCGGCGGCGGCAGGGAGCGGACCGTTCGGAGCCGCGCAGGGGAGCGGGACCGTGGAGAAGGAGGAGGCGGCGGAGGAGGAAGGGACCGGCGCGGGGGCGGGAGAGCGCGGCGGAAGCCGGAGACGGCGGGTGGGCCGGTGGCTGGCCCTGGGCGGGGAGTCGGGGCGGCGGCGGCTGCCGAGAGGGACCGCGGCGAGAGAAGCGCATCCAGCAGCCCCGGCGCAGCGGCGGCGGCGGGGACCCGGGTCCGCGCGCCCGGGCGGCCGGCGGGCGCGGGCCGGCGCGATGGAGCCGCAGCACGTGCGCCCCGCGCCTGGCGCCCACAGCCCAGCGTGGGAGGAACCGGTGGGTACCGCGCCCGCGCCCACCCCCTCCCGCTTCTCCTCTGCTCCCCCCGCCCGGGCCGGGTTCCGTTCAGGAAATGGCCCGGGATGAGGTCCCCAGCTGCTTCCCAGCCGGGGCAGCGCTTCCTCCGCCGCCCGGGCTCCTCCTCGCGCGCCGCCTGGAGCGCCTTTGTCCGGCTGATCGAGGCTCTCCGCGAGCAACCGCTGGCGAACCGCTGGCGACGGCCCTGCGAGGACCGTTTCCCGGCTTCATCGACTCAACTTTTCACTTGCTTTGAGAGCGTGGGATGTAGGCGGGGGAGAGGAGAAGCCAGGCTGCGCGGTCGGCGTGGGGAGTCGGAAGAGCCCGGTTTTCCCTGCCGAGACCGCGCCCTGGTCGTCACCTGGGCGCGCAGGTTCCCGGGGACCCGCGCCTGGAGAGGGTGAGCGCGGCGCGGAGCCCAGAACCACGCCTCCGACTCCTGCCCGCCGCTAAAGCTTGGGCGTCTGGAGGGTGCAACGGGTTTTGCCGGGGACGAAGCTGAAAGCTGACTTCGCTTTCGCCTGGGATTTCGCTGCACACGCAACGCGGAGGTTGAGTAATTTTAGGAGCCAAGAGTAGTGTGTGTGCATGTCTTATGTGTGCAGGGACAAGGAGGAAGAGACCGGGGGGCTTTGGATTTGTTCCCTCAAACTCCCTCAACTTCCTTCTTTCTTCCGATTCTAACAGAACCGTCTCACATCCCTCCAGGGATTCCACCCCGGAATGCCCCTCTCTCACTCAGAGCTCTGGAAGCCTGTGTGGGCTGCCTTTTCCCTGGCGTCGAATTTTGGCTCTCCACACCCTGCCTCGATATTTGCTACTCCCTCTTGGTTGACATTCTGAGCCAGTCTGAAAAGCCCCGTCCGAAATTTCTGGCCTCACCCGTGTTCCGGTCAACGTGTTCGGATGCTGGTTTCCCAGGGACTCTCCGAGTCTGCTCAGGCCGGCCCTCTGCCTGTTGAGAGCCGCTAGGTCAGGTGCCAGGGTTGGCTGTCCTTTTTCTTTTCTAAGTATCTACGCTGTCAGCTCCTTTGCTCAGAGTACGTTTCTCGGCTTGATTCCTGACCTTTCAGAAGCGTCCTTCGACTCTGATCCCTCTGCATCTGCAGCTGTCTTTGCTTTCGTGAATTTGAACATGTCGTCAGGTTGCCCATCTGCTCAGGTTTCTTCCATTGTGGTTATCACGGGGGCTTAAGCTAGTCTCCAAATTAAAAATACAATCCAGTTTTGAAGTTTAAATCAAAGATCATTGAGAACTAAATTCAGTGACTTTACTTTTAAACTTTCCTGTAGGAACCTGGATACTTTAAGCCAACACCAATCACAATGGAAATATCCGGGTGTATGTTACTTTCCTTTAGGCTGCTGATGTCAGAACTACTTGACATTTAGAAGATTAGAGAAAGAAGTTTTTTTTTTTTCTTCTCTAAAGTGACAAATGAAATGCTCATTTATTTTCCACAGAAAATATTCAGTTTCCAGTCTTAGCACTGGAGCTTTTTAAAACTAGAGCCCTAACATGAATGGACTGCAATGCTTTATCCAGACTGCAGAACCATCTTTTAAAAATTAAGTTTATTTTCTTTAAACACTGAAGACCTTTTCATTTGCTCTGCACCTATTTTCATTCCGCACCTATTATGTTCCAGGACTGTTGGATAGCAGTTACCAACAACAGAGAGACAGATCCTTGACCTCAGAAAGCTGAAGTTCTTAACTAAACAGAATGTCTTATTTCATATATGTTAATGGTTTACAATCAGAAAGTCACAGAAAATACATTAGAGATCATGGGTGTGAGGCTTCAAATAATACTTTTTACAAGCGACTTTATTCTAAACCCTGTGGTCACACAGATATGACCAAGTCCATCTAAGAACTAACAAGGGGAATTCTCATTTAACTTCTTAAAAAAAGACAATTTATCCAAATTACTAAAAAGTGGCATATAAGGATAAATGTGGGATACATTAGGGAAAAAAGTGTTTAAATGTTAAATCTTCCAGGCATTTGTAGCAAGGGGAAGGGGGATGGAGAGACAATTTAATCTACATATGTTTTGAAGGGACACAAAATCCATCAGAATTGGGGATTTGTGACCTTTTTTGGGGTCAGCAATCCCTTTAAGAATCTGATCAAAGCTATGGACCCTCTTTCCCTCAAACATGCACTAATGTGACATACATGTTACATACATATATTTTATATATGTATTTATGTGTGTGTGTATATATATGTAAAACATTTTAATACAATTTCAAGAGTATCACAGATTTCTTTAAGACCAATCTGGATCCTCAAGGACCTCAGGTTAGAAACACCTGCTTTGACTTGGACTCCGTTTCAAAGTTTTTTTTTTAATTTAAAAACTTTATGTTTATTTTTTTTGAGACAGGGACTTGCTCTGTTGCCCAGGCTGGAGTGCAGTGCTGTGATCCTAGCTCACTGCAGCCAGGAACTCCTGTACCAGAGGGATCCTCCCGCCTCAGCCTCCTGAGTAGCTAGGACTATAGGCACATGCCACCACGCTGGGCTCATTTTGGATATTTTTGTAGAGGTGGGATCTACCCAGGCTGGTCTCAAACTTGTGGCCTTAAGGGATCCTCCTGACGTGGCATCCCAAAGAGCTAGGATTACAGGTCAGAGTTTATAAAATTTGCTTTTTAAATTCAAATATAGGCAACTTAATGCTTTACCATAAAAGTATGCTCATTTACATTTATGAAAAGAAATGTTCAATACTGAACAATATTGAATACGCTTAATATTCATTCTGTTCAATAATGAACAGATCCTGTTGCATTATCCCTTACGGGATAACATAAGGGCATGTACATATAACAATAGCATACGTGTAACCATTTACTCTCCTCATTGTTTGAGACAGTGTCTCACTGTGTCACCCAGGCTGGAGTGCAGGGGCCAGATTCTCAGCTCACTGCAACCTCTGCCTCCTGGGCTCAAGCAATTCTCCTACTTCAGCCTCCCAAGTAGCTGGGACTATAGGTCCTTGCCACCATGCCGGGCTAATTTTGGCATTTTCTTGTATAGATGGGCATGGTGCTGCGCACCTGTAGTCCCAGCTATGTTGCCCAGACTGGCCTTGAACTCCTGGGCTCAAGCAATCTGTCCACCTCAGCCTCCTAAAGTGCTGGGATTACTGGCATGAGCCACTGCACCTGGCCTGTTCTTACTCATTTTTGATAGAACCTAAAACATGATAGTGTGATTCTGCATGTAACTATTCAGGCAGAAGAGCAAACACAGTATCAGGAATTAATGATGACAGACAGTAAAGAGAACAGGACTTTTCTTTCTTTTTTGTTTTCGAGACAGAGTGTCGCTCTGTTGCCCAGGCAGGAGTGCAGTGGTGCCATCTTGACTCACTGCAACCTCCACCTCCTGGATTCAAGCGATTCTCCTGCCTCAGCCTCCCGAGTAGCTGGGATTACAGGCGCCTGCCACCATGCCCGGCTAATTTTTTGTATTTTTAGTAGAGACGGGGTTTCACCTTGTTAGCCAGGATGGTCCCGATCTCCTGACCTCGTGATCCACTCACCTCAGCCTCCCAAAGTTTTGGGATTACAGGGATGAGCCACCGCGCCCGGCCCAGCACTTCTTTCTTAAAATGCAGCCATGTTCAGCTGTTGCTGAACTTTACGACACGATTGGGAGATGAACTGAAGTTAGTTAAGTGAACCATTTAAATAAATGATCAGCCTTATTCTGGCTAAGTCATTGTCCTAAAGAAGATAAATTTTAGCATTCTAAGTTTCTGTGTATTTTCTTTAATGCTAGCTTTGAAATGCAATCAAATTTCAGTGGAAATAGAGGCATAACCTAAATTTCTAATCAATTAAAAAATACTTTAGTGGTGGGCATGGGTGGGTAGAAAGATATTTAGCCAAACAAGCCTTACTGGGGGGAAAATAGGTAGTTAGAATTCTAGCCAACACTTCAAAAATGGGGAAGTACTTACAAAGTAGTCCTTAGTAGGGGGATGCTAGAGTACACTTATTAAAATTTGCTTTTGGTGCAGTGTCTCACGCCTGTAATCCCAACACTTTGGGAGGCCAAAGTGGGAGGATCTCTTGAGGCCAGGAGTTTGAGACCAGCCTGGGGAAGATGACCAGACCCTGTGTCTAAACAACAACAACAACAACAAAACTAGCCAGGCCTGGTGATGCATGTCTGTAGTCCCAGCTATCCTGTGACTACCCTGGGAGGCTGATGCCAGAGGAGCCTTTGAGCCCGGAGTTTAAGGACGCAGTGAGCTGTGATTGGCCATTGCACTCCAGCCTGGGCAAGAGAGCAAGAACTTGTCTCTAAAAAAAGAAAAAAAAATTGCTTTATTTTGAAATGGTTTTATACTAGTTAGTGCTGATAAAAGTATCCAGGTCTAAAGGAAAATTAGGAAGGAAAGAGTTTCAGAGGATAGGGCCAAAATAGAAATGAGAGGTTATAAACACCTTTGCATTAGGTCTAGATGATGAAAGGTTTTTGCCTCAGGTACAAGGATGACCATATGTATATGCAGTTAATATCACGATTAATCCCCAAATCTTTTTCATGCAGGTAACAACTAAGGAAATGGTAATAAGTTAAAAGTTTTGAATGTTAAATTCTGAATATGTAGCAAATAGCGTGTTCTTGAGTTTTAATTAAGGCAGTTTCTCAATGCCTGTACTTGGTCAACCTGCAGTATTCTTTGATTGCATGGTTCCTTATTGATTAGGAACACAAGTCCTAGAACACGGCTATATTTTAAGTGCCGGCTTGAGCTCTTCAGGATATAAAATGTAACATTCTGCGTATTTATGGTACATTATTTAGGATAAAACCATAGAACATATGAGATTTAAAAGTTGCCAATGGGTATAATACCCCTTTTGTTATGAGTAGTGATCAGTAAAAATATAATTCAAAATACCTCTGTAGAAAATAATACACTAATATTCATAAAGTTGGTATCAGCATGAAATTTGGCTGTGACTTACACATCTTCAGTCCAACAGGTGTTCTTTATTTTAGTGGGCCAGGATCTCTATTAAGTAAAAACCTAATGTAGGGGTAGCTACCACCTGTTTCCATTTCATCCTGAATGCAGTGTCTACACAGCTTATGTTCAAGTCTTTAATAGTGTCTTTGTCATATGTTCTGAACAGAGATTTCAAAGTAACAATAAAAATGTAAGATGTATCTAAGCAATTATTGGAAAATCTGAAATCACTAAGTAAGGAAAAGATCAAGGAATTCTTATAAATCAAATAAATAATGTAAGATACCTCATATTTGAAATTGTTTCAGTTGCTATTTTGAGCTACATGGTTGAAATGGTTGGAAAGATTGAGACCTTGATGTAATACTTTTAAAGAAGGTGAAGTACATTGCAGGTACACAGTGCACAAATTAGATAGTCATTCTATAAACTTCTAATTTACAGATAAGACCGAGAAGAGGGTAGTAAGTCAGGTATCTTAAATAATGGATTCGTTGAAACTGGCTCTTCAGAAGAGGTGATTGCAGAAGTGCAAAGCTGGCTCTCAGGTTAAATCTTTATGCGAAAAGAATACCTTTACTCTGAGGTATTAATGGCTCAGCTCTGGGATATGAAACTTTTTAAGTATCTTTAAGCAATCAGTGTCTGAATCAAAGGGTGAGGTGTGTAATCTGACCTCTTAAAATCACAAAATCAGCGTGGGCATGAGATAATGCCTTTCAGTTTAATCACTCGCTGCCTGGATTCTGGAAAATGTTGCTGTATAAAACAAAGTATGAATAGAAGTATATAGTAACTGACAGACTGATTTTTGTTATAGTGTGGTAAAGTGAATAGAACATTAGAATAGTAACCGCATGATTTTGACTTTAATCCCAGTTTGTAATTTGGGGCCTTAGTTTCTTTACATTAAAAGAGAGGACTAAACTAAGTTTATTATTTCAAAAGACCCTTTACTAGGTGTCCTTGTCTACGTTTCCAAAATATTGGACTTGTCCATGACCAAACAGGTGGGGATGAAG
Source organism: Macaca mulatta (assembly GCF_049350105.2). Taxonomy (NCBI): domain Eukaryota; kingdom Metazoa; phylum Chordata; class Mammalia; order Primates; family Cercopithecidae; genus Macaca; species Macaca mulatta. Next base: position 21,391,849 of record NC_133422.1, read on the forward strand.
GCCATTATTTTGATTATTTTTCTCTTTTAAGAATTTCCAGAAATATGTTCTTTGCAGATAAAGAATTACACATTTGTAGAGCTCTAAGCGCTCTTAAAATTCATTTTGCCCAACTCCTTCCTTTCCTAAAGGAGTCAATATTAGCTGCAGAAATAGCTTCTCTGTTATTACTACATAGCAGCAGTCTGCTGTCTTTAAATATTTGAACTAAACACATTTTACATCTTAATGAATTTAATTTACGATGTGATGTCCAGTATTGGGATTGCATACTATTTCTTAAAACTTCTTAGAACTGTTAGCTCTAATAAATCAAATTTCTTGTTGGGAGTAAGACTGCAAGTTAAAAAAACAAAACAAAACAAAAAAACAGAACCTTAGCTTGGAGGAACCTTAAAGGTCATGTCAACTGAAAAAATACGAAAGGAATGGGTACTGAAAGGCATGAACATGATAATAGAGATTGAATGCTTTCTCCAGGTGGAGAGACTCCACAGTCTGGCAGGGACTTTTTGTCTTATTTAAAAATATAGCTAACACCAGTTTGGTGTTCTCTTTGGATGACAAGAGGGATCAGTCGTTTTAGTGTCTTCTCCCGCAGCCCCCTCACACCTGTGAGGCTTCTTTGACGTTGAGCGTGCACAACCCGCTGCCAGTCCGCGGTTCCCAAGTGCTCGCGCAGCCAGCTCGCAGGGGAGTTGTGCGCGGTGGCTACAGCCTGTTGATCCCATTTCCTCTTGCTCTAGTGCGGGCTAGGGAGTGGCTCTGCCAGGACTTCCAAGGCTTTTTGTCTCGGGTACTGGTGTTCGCATGGCTCGAGTGTATTGTTTTCTTCCAGGCAATCTCGGTTAGCGCTTCAGCTTAGACAGTTCTTGTGCATTCTGTCGTCTTGGGCTGCGTGTAGTCTCTTGTTTCTGCGCTTTCTCCACGCCCTTCCCAGTTTCCTGTTAGCCGAAGGGGATCGCTCTTTCTGAACGAAAAGTTCTCAGAGCGGAGCTGAACCTCCCGGAAAATGCTCTTCTCTTCCGTGTGCGCCGGATGGGGGTGGGGGTGGGCCAGAAACTGAACGCCGCAGTCGGGAGAGCTGAGAGGATCGGACGGCCCTGGCGGAGGCGGGAGAGGTACGGTCCTCGGAGTGGGGCTGGGGGTCGGGAGACCGACGAGGGGCAGCGCCCGACTGTCTTGGGGGCAGAGGGGACTTTTATTCAGCTGGAACCACGCGGCGAGGCCCAAGTGTCTCTGGAGAGATTCGGGGTCCAGGAGGTGGCGGGTGCACCCAAGGGTGCCGGGAGGAAGCTCCGGGTTTCCATTCTTCCCCAGGCATCGGTGTTGCCCCTGCTGCCCAGAAGTGCGGGCATCGTCACTGCGGGGTGGGCTGCAGAGGTTTCCTGCCTCCCCCACCCTCCTGTCCATCCCGGGGACCCCAGATCGTAGAGGGAGTGGAAGAGATGTTGTTCCAAACCCTGTCACCCCATCCTCTCTACCCGCGCTGGTCCTATCCGAGGCTGGGTGCGCGGGGGTTCCAGGCGGGCGGGGGTCAGCGACCCTTGCGCCCAGACGTGGCCGCCGCTCCGGCGGGAACCGGGCGGAGGAGCCGGGTGGACTCCTGCCTGGAGGGCTCCTGTCCCGGGCGACCCTTCTCCCGCGGGGGTAGCTGGGGGAACGGAAGATGGCGGCGGCGGCCGGGCGCGGGGTTCCGGGCTCCGCTTGGGCAGAACCCACCCGCTGACCGCCGCCGCCGCCCCCGGCGGGCGGTGCTGTGTCCCTGCAGGAGTCGGAGAGGATGGCAGGGGCCGGAGGCCAGCACCACCCTCCGGGCGCCGCTGGAGGAGCGGCCGCCGGAGCCGGCGCCGCGGTCCCCTCAGCTGCTGCCTCAGCGGGGCCGGGAGAGGATTCGTCTGACAGCGAAGCGGAGCAAGAGGGACCCCAGAAACTGATCCGCAAAGTGTCCACCTCCGGGCAGATCCGGACCAAGGTAGGGCGGAGGAGGCGGGCCTGAAGGCCGCGTGGAAAGCGGGAGGTGGAGAGGGCGCGGGGGCGCTGGAGCGCTGGAGCGCGCCGGGCGATCCCGGGAAGGCGGGGAAGGCGGGGATGGTGGGGAAGGCGGGGATAGTGGGGATGGTGAGGCGGGGCGGGGCCTGGGGCGCGGGCGGGGCGGGGCGGGGCGGAGCCCGGGGGGTCGCTGGACCGCGGTGCTGCGGCCAGGATTCCCGGCTGGCGCGCGGGAGGCTACGAGCCTGGGCTCCCAGGGAATTCGGCTGGCAGAGGCGGGTGCAGGGAACCCGCGGCTCGGCGGGAGCGTGGGAAAAAGCTGACGCGCAGTCGCGAGTTCCCACTTAGGGAACTTAAAACGAGAGTTTCAATTTTTCTTCCCTGCTGTTCGGGGGAGCGTGTGCGTGTGCTGGCCAACCAGCACGCGCTGCAGTGAGCCCTGCTGCTTTCCCTCTTAGGCCCGCTCAGAGGGTGGGTGGGAGGTGGCACCGGTCAGCCTTTCCTGCCTCTCTGCCTCCTGCTGCAGTCTGGGGGGCAGAAGCCCCGAGGCAGGCCAGTGGGACATCGTGCTTGCGGCTTAACCGCACCCTGCGTGGCTCTAAGGGCTGGCCTGGCTTTCTTGTCGCAGATTCCCGCCAAGTGCAGGGTTCAGAACCATGCGTCCGTGGTTCTTTTTAATAATGAAAAGTTGTCTCTGTGCTATGTGGACATTAGAATGGTGTATTATTCTTGTTAATGGAGCTTGTTCTGTCGACCTGTGAGGTCTCAAAGTTAATTTTTAATTTGATCATGAACATACACAAAGCAAATGCTTATGGACAGTAAAGGATTTTTATATATTCTAATTTTTATCGTAGTTTAAAAATCTTCACAGAGTCTGTTATCAGTAGGGAACTTTAATGAGGAATTTGAAAAGGGAACCAATAAAAGCATTGGCTTTGGGTACCGTCTTTAAAAATAAATTTGCAAAAAATTCATTCTACACCTATTTTTATGAAAAAATTTTCTCTAAAGTCAATGAACTCCTATTTGGAAACATAATTTTTATTAAATGCCTGTGGAGGCAGGTCACGGTGGCTCATGCCTGTAATCCCAGCACTTTGGGAGGCTGAGGCAGGCGGATCACTTGAGGCCAGGAGTTCCAGACCAGCCTGGCCAACATGGTGAAACCCCATCTCTATTAACAATACAAAAATTAGCTGGTCTTTGGGTCACGCACCTGTGATCCCAGCTCCTCTGGAGGCTGAGGCAGGAGAACCGCTTAAACCCGGGAGGCAGATGTTGCAGCGAGCAGAGATTGCGCAACTGCACTCCAGCCTGAACGACTGTTAGACTGTCCGAAAAAAGCGAGTGGATTAATGTTTGTATTAACCTGCCTCCTTATTTTCTGAAATACATATGTGTAAGAACAACACACAAGAACAACCGTTGACAAGACACACTTATTAAAGAGTTAGGGATTCAGTCACCTTAGTTAAGAGTACATCTGGTAACTCCTTTTAATAGTGACTTTTTGAGTTTGTAGTAAATTAAGAATACGGCATTTAATGTGTTTTTATAAGATTAAGGCTAAAAAGTTAGGGACTTTTTCCTAAAAGTGTTTTTAACATTTCAAATCTTAATTCTGAAAAAAGTTCATAAAACTGTGTTAATGATGGGCAAAATGGCAGGTTAAAAAAAAATTGTATGGAGGCCAGGCATGGTGGCTCACGCCTGTAATCCCAGCACTTTGGGAAAACAAGGTACCTGAGGATCACTGGAGCCCCGGGGTTCAAGGCTGCAGTGAACTGAGATCGTGCCATTGCACTCCAACCTGGGCAATGAAATGAGATTCTGTCTCTTAAATAAACAAGCAAACAAACAAACGTGTATGTTACATGTTTATATGAAATGGTCAAAATTCCATGCATACTTATATCAGGATTAACCAGTAGATTTATACTGTTCGAAAGAAAACTTAGAGATGACTCTAAATTGAATTGAATCATGTCAAACAACAAATTTGTTGGGAGTACCACTATATTTTATAGGTTTCATGCGCTCATTGTAATAGCTAAGATTATATGCTTATGGAGCCTAAAAGTAAATTTAAAAAGCACATTATTTGTGATTTTCTATCTTTCTAATAAAAACATTTAGCATATACATTTTGCCATGATGAGAGATAATTTTTGATTATGAAATGAAATATTGCTTGAATTTCAAAAGTGTATTGAATGTCAGAAATTCTGCATTTTACACTTTCTCATATGTTAGAGAGCATGTAAGTTCATCAACATTTTCATATATGAATACCTGAGATCAGGGTATAAGATTTCTGAGACCAGTGAACTTCAACCTCATACCCCATCTCCTGCAATTGGACTGTTCATGTATGTCACAGACTTTAGCATTTATGTCTTTTATCACGTATACTGATTCTCGGGGAAGAAAGTGAGAGCAATAGGGGGAATTTATAGAATGAGAACTACTAAATTTAACGTTGGTTCCCAGTCTTCAATTATGATTCAGATGATAATTTAAGGGAAGGATCTTTAGAAAAAGACAAATACTTTCTGTGTCCCCGCACAGGTGTGTAAGATGGGAGCACCTGGAGGAGAGGTAGGCCCTAAGATTAGCTCAAAGCCCAGTCTTTCTTTTTTTTTTTTTTTTTTGAGATGGAATTTCACTCTTGTTGCCCAGGCTGGAGTGCAATGGTGTGATCTCTGCTCACTGCAACCTCCGCCTCCCAGGTTCAAGTGATTTTCCTGCCCCTGCCTCAGCCTCCTGAGTAGCTGGGATTACAGGCATGCGCCACCACGCCCAGCTAATTTTTTGTTTTTAGTAAAGACGGGGTTTCTCCATGTTGGTCAGGCTGGACTCCAGACCTCAGGTGATCCGCCCACCTCTGCCTCCCAAAGTGCTGGGATTACAGGTGTGAGCCTCGGCGCTCAGCCCTGGTCATTTTTAAGACAGCACAAGCAGTTCTTGCTCATCTATCCTGCTTTGTCAGTAGGTCAAAACTGGTCAAATATGGAATGCTTCATATGGTTCAACCTAATATGTCATCATTTAACTAACCAGTTCTTTGCAGAAGTAAATATGGGTTGTTTTAGGACAGTGCACTAATCTCAGCTTTTTCATGGTGGATTTGATGACTTTTTAAGTAAAGAATGGAACTGGTATTGCTTTTGAAATCAGTGTGGCTTAATAAAATCCTCATGTATATTTTAGCACCCTCATCATAACTCCATACAGTATACTTTTTGTTCCCCTTTTCATTTTCCATTTATTCCTGGTTTCGTTGTATGTCTGTGCTGTCCTCTCTACTATTTTCCTCTTTCTCTGTTTTGAACTTTTTCCTTTCTCTGAATAACCTAAGTGGAATTTCAGGTGGTCTCATCTAGTCACTCAGGTGCTAAACACTAAATGATTTTATGGCTGCCTTTATTTCCCAAAGACAGAAAGTCACTTATGTACAAAAATGAAAGTGGTACTGATGTAGGAAAGCCAAAATGGAGTCCTAACACTTGTCATATCTCTTCCTCCTCTTTACCTTCTCGAGTTTTTGGATTTGCATTCAGACATACTGTTGTAGAGAATTTCACGGGTATTTACTGAGAATAAGACATTTTTGAAATGCTAATATAGATTCAGACAAATTGGGTTTTGAGGATGAATGCGAAAGAAGCTTTGCGTGCTTTTTGTTGGCCCACGAATACTGCAACCTTTCATTTTATGGGAATGACTGGAAGAAACTTGGTCAGGCTTACAGCCTAGGATTGTTCAACAATCATAAACCAAACAGTATAAACAAATGGTAACCATCTCAATGACTTTTTCTGCCCTTGGGTCATTTCAGCTAAGGTTAAGCTGCATGTGTCAAAAATACTTCCTGATGAGGTTTATTGTGTTCTCATTTATTTATTTTTTTGACATTCATATGTCTTCTTACAGCTAATGGCCACAAATGAGTCTCTAAATTTAGGCAGAACATACCTAAACACAAAAGATATTCAGAATTTTGCACCAACATTTTATCTAGGCTGAGGGCAGTGGCTCATGCCTGTAATCCTACCACTTTCAGAGGTCAAGGTAGGACAATCACTTGAACCCAGGAATTCAAGACTAGCTTGGGCAACAGTGAGACTCCATCTCAAAGAAAAAAACAAACCCAAAACAAGACCAAAAAACACACCAGTATTCTATCTGGATTAAGATATATTTTTGGTGCAGCAAACCACCGTGACACATGTGTATCTATGTAACAAACCTGCAGGTTCTGCACATGTAACCCAGAATTTAAAGTAAAATAAAAGAAATAAAACAAATCTTACTGCTACTACTAATTTTATATATATGTGTGTGTGTGTGTGTGTGTGTGTGTGTGTGTGTGTGTATATATATTTTTTTTTTTTTTTTTTGAGACAGAGTCTCACTCTGTTGCCAGGCTGGAGTGCAGTGGCACGATCTCAGCTCACTGCAGCCTCCGCCTCCCGGGTTCAAGCGATTCTCCTGCCTCAGCCTCCTGAGTAGCTGGGACTACAGGCACGTGCCACCACGCCCAGCTAATTTTTTGTATTTTTAGTAGAGACGGGGTTTCACCATATTGGCCAGGGTGGTCTCGATCTCTTGACCTAGTGATCCACCTGCCTTGGCCTCCCAAAGTGTTGGTATTACAGGCGTCAGCCACCATGCCCTGCCAAAAACATGTATTTTTAAGCCCAGTAAGGATAATTATCACATTCTTCAATTGATATCTTGGTTTCAATTTAATATGAAGGATGTATAAATAAACTCCTGTTCTTTTATGGTAAGGCAGTATATGAAAATATTGATTTGCATTTTTCATTGCCTTACACAATTTTAATTTGTGCCATTAAACATTATCTTTCATCACAAACCCTAGGTGAAGTATACTGGGGAAGACTTGCTCTGTGTTTTTGAAATTGTAGGTGGCAGCCCATTACGGGGTCATGATGGTTCATGGCCAACATTTAAAAGAGAAGCAGAATAAATTAGGAAATATCATTTATTAGCTAGAGTTCTGAGTGGAAACATGGGAATCATAATGATCCAAATAGATGGGAGGCCGGGCGCGGTGGCTCAAGCCTGTAATCCCAGCACTTTGGGAGGCCAAGGCGGGTGGATCACGAGGTCAGGAGATCGAGACTATCCTGGCTAACATAGTGAAACCCCGTCTCTACTAAAAATACAAAAAACTAGCCGGGTGTGGTGGCGGGCGCCTGTAGTCTCAGCTACTTGGGAGGCTGAGGCGGGAGAATGGCGTGAACCCGGGAGGCGGAGCTTGCAGTGAGCCGAGATCACGCCACTGCACTCCAGCCTGGGAGACACAGCGAGACTCCGTCTCAAAAAAAAAAAAAAAAAAAAACCAAATAGATGGGAAACAGAAACATGGCCAGAAGAATATTAGGAAATGAGAGTAAAGTGATACTGACAGGTTTATTGCTCTGAAACTCAATATGAAATGAGAAGCAAGTAGGAACTTTTACATTTTGATAGGTGGTGAGCAGAAAGATATCTCAAGCAATTAACACACGTCCAGGCCAGAAGTTGGCTAACTTTTCCCATAAAGGGCCAGATAGTAAATAGTTTAAATTCTGTGGGCCATAAGTTGTCTGCTGAAGTTATTTAGCTCAGAGAATGGAGGTTACTAAGAAGGAGAGGGTGCTGGGGAGAACTGGAGAACTCCAGAATGATTCTGGAGAATAAGTTCTTATTCTGGAGAATAGAAGAAATTATTTTGTACAACAAAGTGACTGTAGTTAATAATAAAGCATTGTATACTCGAAAATTGCCAAGAGTAGATCTTAAATGTTCTCACCCACAAAAAATTTAAGTATGTGAGCTGATGGATATATTAATTTGATTTAATCATTTCATAATGTATACATACATGAAAAATCACTCCATGTACCAGAAATATATAAAATTTTTATCAGTTATACCTTAGTAAAAAAAAGAAAAAAATTACTCTACTTTGCCATTGTAGTATCAAACAGCCATAGACAATACTTTAAGTATTGCTGTGTTCCAACAAAACTTTATTTAAGGACACTGAAATTTGAATTTCATATAATTTTCATGTGCTAAGAAATATTATTATTCCTCTTTTTAAGAAATCAATTTGAACATGTGAAAACCTTAGCTCATTGACTGTATAAAATCAGGCGGCCGGCAGGATATGGCCCATGGATATAATCTGTGGGCTGTAGTTTTCTGGCCCCTGTGTTAGAAAATGGAAGGTAGTATAGTTAGGTTTGCCAAGCATTGCAAAGTTAAGGTGCTGTTAAATCTGATCCACATTTAAGGGACCAAATAAAGCTAGATTTCAGTCCATTTAAAAAATCTCATCTTTGTAGAACATTTTATTTTTAGCTTGGTTTGCGTCTTTGCTTCCATTTTAATGTGAACTAAATATAGACTGGAAATTCTGACTCTCAGTACGGTAATATATGGTATAACAGCTTTCTTTCCATTTTGATTACAAGTTAAACATGATATCCCATTATTAAAGATAAGAGACATAATAAATAATTTGCTAAACCTTTACATATAACTTAAAGATGCCTTATTTTAAAGTATCTAAATTTAGAACTCTTTCATTTAGTTTAAGTTTGCTTGTTTGCTATTGTGGTACAGAGGCAAAAGGTTATATGAAACTACCATTATAATGAATGTGGGGCCCCTTTCTGTTTCCAGGGTACGGTGTTTTTCACTCATACTGGATTTGTTAGGCTTTACTTACTCAGGAAATGTGTTTAATAGCAGAGGTTTTAATTAAAGAGAGTTTGTTTTACATCTAAGAATAGACCTTTGAAAAAGGCCATAACATGTTAGTAGGTTACAGTTTCCCTTGGCAAACTTGTTTGGTTTTGTTGGATATTGAGTATTTTACTCCATGACTATTTAGTCACTGGAAACACATTTGTAACTGGGCACCGTGGCTGGTGCCTGTAATCCCAGCAATTTGGGAGGCTGAGCTGGTAAGACTGCTTAATGCCAAGAGTCTGAGACAAACCTTAGCAAAACAGGGAGACCCCATCTCTATAAAACATTAAAAAAATAAGGAAGTTAGCTGGCTCTGGTGGCACCTGTGGTCCCAGCAACTTGGAACCACTGCACTCTAGCCTGGGTGACAGAGCAAGACCTTGCCTCTAAAAGAAGAGAAATAAAGAAACATTTGTATTTCTGAGTTGGTTAAATGATTTTAAAATGATCAACAACTATTGGTGATAGTAGTTTTAAATTAGGAGTCAATGTGCATCATTCGTATTTTATATAGTTCCTTTTTTTTTTCCTCAAATGATCATATATGATAATAATTCTCTCCCTCCTGCTTTTTGTTGTGAGGCTATTTGGGAGACTGTTAGGCTTCTGTTTTATATGAGGAAGTACGGTTAACTTTATCATGTGTAGAGCTGGAATCTCTGACCTCCTCACTGTGTCGTTTGAGTATCAGCGCTTTTTCAGACCACCAGAATGTAATTTAGTATAGTAGATCTTTTTAAATACAAGCTTGGTGCATTTAATTCAGAAATTTAAAAATGCTTTTCTATTTAGCATTTTCTTGGTTACAGAGCAGTTTTCTATACATGATCTTATGAAACGGTTGTGTACAGTTACTTAAATTTTACAAATGATTATACTGAGACTGAGTTTGAATATCTGCTGAGTAACGGACAAAGCTGGAACTCAAAAGCAGTTCCTTCTGATGATTGTACCCATATCCCTTTCACAGTGGATTAAAATGGGTGGGTTCCAGGTGCCTTGCTTTCAGTAGCCCCATAGCTTCTTGGGCAGTGGAACTTTAATCTACAGCATGCAAGCATGTGTGTGTGCAGGCAGGCGGGCTCCTTATTTCTCTTGGTTTCTCTCTCCTTCTCCTTCCCTTCCCCCTTTTCTCTCTCCTTTAAATTCCTCTTTTCCTCTCCCTTATTTCCTCCTTCTTCCTGTTCCCACCTTTGTTCATTTGTTTAATCTGTGAGCATATCTCTATCAATGTTTTAGGTTTCATCATGCCTTTTTGCATTTGGAGCCTGTGTTTTTAGGGACAGATATATGACTGCACATTTGAAAAGTAAATTTTGAAATAAAAAATGCCAGCTGAAATTTATATTCATTTGAAATAAACTTAACAAAAATCATTGAGACATTTTTAATGTACTTTTAAAAGGATTATTTTAAAAGAAAATGCTTCTAGGTACCTAACTCTTCAAATAGGTTTTCAAAGAAAACTCTTAGTTTCACTTCTATAAAGTAAGATGCCATTTTTGAAAGGTCATGGTATAGTGTTAAAAAGAATCACGTGAAGTAATTTTCCACATGGCCTATTAAAACATATTTGAGGAAAAAATATGAGTGAAATTTATTTTTACCTAGCTAGGGAATGAAAATGACAGGATTTTTTTGGCCTACTTTTCTCCATCTCACTATTTTACTTAGGTAAGAAAAAGTGCAAGAGTTTATATCTGAGCAAGCATGGTGATTTGAGTTGTATTGTTCAACTACACTCTTATAGTACTTTAAAATCAAGTGATATTATAATATTTGATATTTGTAAGAATATATAATATCTCTGTAGTTTGTGAATCTCAATGGTAAAATGACCACCCGTGAATCTAGCTTCAGAATGGGAACATTTTCAATATCATGCATCTTCCTGTGTGCTCCTTCTCAGTTTACTCCTTTGTTGCTCCTCAATTCATGCATTCAAAGAAATATCTATGGTGTTCCAAGTACTGTTGTAGGTACCAGGGATACAAAAACCTCTGCTGTCGTGTAGCTCACATTTTAATGCAAGGAGAATTTATGAACTTGTAAATACATGAAATGCATAGTATATGAGAAGGTGAGAAGTGCTATAGAGAGAAATAAAGCATGGCTGTGAGTGGAGGTGGAGTGGGAAGGGATTTTTAGGCAATGAGCATGTGGACCCCTGGGGGAAGAGCAGGCTAAGTAGAAGGAACAGCAGCTGCAAAGAGGGAGGTCAGTGGGGCTGAAGCGGGTTGGGGGGAACCGGGTAGAAAGTTGAAAGTGAGTTAACAGTGTCCAAAGTAAAGTACTATAGAGAAAAGTTCTTAGCCTGGGGTTCATGCATCCCTGGTTTGGTTGGGTTTTAGAGGGCTCCCCCCAAAGTTTATGTCTATGTGTATTCCCCTCAGAAGGTTAAAACCATTGATTTGTGAAGGGGAACTGCAGGTCAGAAAATAGAGATAGATGAAAAAAATACATACATACATATACATATACATATACATATATATATAGAGAGAGAGAGAGAGTAAGTCCTCACTCAACATCGTTGATAGATTCATGGAAACTGACTTTTAAGTGAAATGACGTATAACAAACCCAATTTTCTTTCTCATTGATGTTATAATGAAATGATGTTGCATGAAAAAGTATTACTCTAGGACCTACTATACATCATTTCACTTAACATCACAGTTTCTGAGAACCTGTTGATGTTGTTAAGTGAGGACTTACTGTATACACAATATAATTCCACAGTAATATTGAACTCTTGAATATAAACCAGCTGTTATCCTTTTCATTTGGAGAAATGTTAAATTTGCCGGTGGGTTCAGTGAAATGGAGTGAGCCAGAGGCATAGAATAGCAAGGTTCCTGGAGAAGTTAGATAGTGTTGGGTTTGATTCTCAGCTTTTCATGCACTATTAGATGGACTCAGACATGTTACTTAAGGGGACAGAGAATGCTCTGCCCACTGATAACTCTGTTTTTCTATTCTTGTTGGCCCACCATTAGACTTCCTTTTCCCCTTGCAGATAGATGGAGATATGTAACTAGCCAGTGAAATACAGGTGAGAGTGATGTCTGTCACTTGGCATCTCAAGCTGTTTGTGGGACTCTCCACACCCTATGTTTTCCCTCACCTGCCAGGTAGACGTAGATTATCCAGTGGAAGGAGCCTGGATCCCTGAATGACTTCATGGAGCAGAGCCCTTTGTGCTCCTCCCTGAATCCCATTAGCCACATTGGATTGTGACATGAAGGGGACTCCCAAAGTGCTAGGATTATAGGTGTGAGCCACCGCACCTGGCCTTCAAGTGTCTGTTGAAAAAATATTTTAACAAGAATGAATGACCACTTGGAGGTGGTAGTGGAAATAATTGGCCAGGTTGACTTTTAGGTACTTCTATGGCCCATTCTACTTAATCTTGAAATATCTTTCTAAGAGCCTTCTTATCTGCCCTTCTTCAGCTTCTATTTACTCTTCATTCTACTGCAGCTATTTCATGAAACTTCTTTTGCAAAGGCCCTTAATAATTTTAATTGCTTAAATCAAGTGGTCTCTAGTTTTTAGTCAACTGCTTCTTGCCAGTTTGGATGCTGTTGACCACATCTCACATCTTCTCTTCTTTTGCCTTCAAAGTTTAAGTTCTCTTTATCTATCTATCTATCTATCTATCTATCTATCTATCTATCTATCTATCTATCTATCGTCTCACTCTGTCACCCAGGCTGGAGTACAGTGGCACAATCTTGGCTCACTGCAACCTCTGCCTCCCAGGTTTAAGTGATTCTCCTGCTTCAGCCTTACAAGCAGTTGGGATTACCGGTGCATGCCACCACGCCTGGCTAATTTTTGTATTTTTAGTAGAGATGGGGTTTCACCGTGTTGGCCAGGCTGGTCTCAAACTCCTGACCTCAGGTGATCCACCTACCTTGGCCTCCCAAAGTGCTGGGATTACAGGCATGAACCACTGGGCCTGGCCAAGTTCTCTTATCTTTCTTACTATCTTTTCACTGCCTCTTAGCCTCTATCCCTGATTCCTTTATTGTCAAATGTTTTTGTTTCCTAGAAGTCTTAATTCTGTTTGCCCCTTTCTAAGTTAATTTGATCAATTAGATTAGGCTTTGACCACCAGCTCTATTGGTCTTTTTCTAGCCTGTATTTCTGAGATCTGGGCCTCTAGTTCCTTTGCCTACCAGACACTTCCTGTAGGGGGTCCCCTAGCCATCTCAGTCTCCATGTTCTCAAACTGAACATATTTGTGCAGTCCACCCGCTCCCAGCCAAATTTTGCTCCATAGCTTTTGTGTCCTATAGAATAAATTGACTTGTATAGAAGAGATTGACTTTTTGTCTTGCTAATCACCATCATTAATTCATTTGCTTTCATCACATACCCATTTAGTGCCTGCTATGGCCAGGCATAGTGTTAGGTGCTGGTGATTTAGAAGTGTATGAAAGAGACACGTCCCCACCCACAAGGACCTCACTCGTTGTCAGCGGTCACCACATTTGGTCAATTCTGTATATCTTAGATCTTATTTAATCCTCACAGTAAAACTATGAGGTAAGTAAGTACAATTATTCTCTCCTTTTTAGAAATAAGGAAAGCAAAGATTAGATAAGTAACATGCCCCAGGTCACACATGTCAAGTGACTTGTTTGATGCCTGATTTAACTGTTATTGAAGTGGCTACGTTGTCTGGGGTATATACCCTGCGGTTTGTTGTCACACTCCAGGAAAACTTAGGACATGGACACATAGGAGGAGTTTAGGAGTGGAGGTTTAATAGGTAGAATAGAAGGGAAGGAGAAACGACTTCCTCCATAGAGGAAGGGGTCTCCGAGCAGAAAGGACTGGCTGGTGGCAAATGCACTGAGTTTTATAGTCCAGTTTGAGGAGGTGGTGTCTGATTTACACAGGGCTCACAGATTGGTTCAGTCAGGTATGATGTTTACATAGCACGTGTGGAAGGCTGGTTGCCCCACCCTAATCTTCTTATGCAACTGGGCTTTCCCATTGATCTGCGCCATCTTGTCTGCTCCTTACAATACACGTAGCTGGCAGAGAAGGGAAGATGGAACTGCCATCTTGAAAATGTCTAGTCCTTAGTTCCTGTGGGCATTCACCTATGCAGGCTCCCAGCTTGTAGGCCGCTCTTTGTTAGAAAATGATTTGGGGCTGCTTTTCATTAAAAAGAAAAGCCTTACCAAGGACTCCCATACCTTTGCTATCTGTCTAAGTAATTCCTTCTTAACTCCTATATCATTATGATATACTGTCCCTTTGCTGCATGAATCTCTCATGAATTCATTTCTCCCTTTCCATTTGCTGCTTACTCTAACTTCATTTAACCTTTATTATCTGTCATTTGGATTTTTGCCATGTATTTCCTCTCTCCTCCATTCTCTACTCCAGTGCCAGAGTTATCTTTAGAAAAGAGAAATATGATACATAATACATTTTGCATAAGCTCTTAGATATTGCCCATTACTGGTGGGATAAAGTCTAAATTAGTCTTTCCTAACTTGATAGTAAACGACCTTTCTATTCATTCAGCCAATTTTTATTGAGTTCTATTCTAGGTGCTGGGATGGTGAAAGAACATAAAAGCCCTGCTGTTACGGAGCTTATAGTCTATCCAGGGAGAAGTTAATTAACTCTAGATTTTAAGGGGGAAAAGCTTTTCTAGCTTTTCTTGATAGAACGAAGAAATATGTTCTATCAGTCTTTGATGTGGGTGGGAGTGAGGTCTGCAATGTGTTCCCCTCACCTACATCCACTTGGGAGGTGTCCTTATGATGTCCTCCCTTGTGAGGTCCGGACATAATCCAGACTTCAACTTTGTGTGACAGTAGTTCTGTAGGAGATTTAATTAAGGCAGTTTTAGTTAACGGCCAACTCCAGGCATAAAATCCAAATTATTTTTGAAGACTGAATAAACGGCATGTACTTTAAACAGTTCTCGGGTTAAACCAGGCATCTGCTGAAATACTTTCAAAGTATAGAATCTCAGGTTATCTGCTGTTTTTACTTATTTATTCAGGTGTAGTTGATACAAGGGGATGGAGTGATATGTTCTTAGCTATTATGGGAAGAAAAATCTGGTATTTCTTGGTGGCTCTCATAAAAACTGATAAAATGGTTCTACATTCAGGTTTAAAAAATGTTCTTTAGAGCTTTATGAGTGCGTTGCAGAATATTAAAAGCTGTGTATGTTTTAGGATTATTGTGAAAATAGTGTTGACTTCATGGACCCTTGAAAAAGGTCTTGGGAACACTTGAAAATCCTGCTAGGGCAACGTATCTGGACCTTTTTTTTTTTTTTCGAAGAGAGTGCCATGAGGATATCTGGAAGAAGAGCAGAGCAAGCTGAAAGAACAGCAAATGCAAAGGTTTTGAGGAAGAGACACACCTGACACGTTCCAGGGATGAGCATTCCGGAACAGCTGACACATTCCAGCTGAAGGGAAGGGAGCGAGGGGAAAGGGAGTAGCAGGAAAAAAGTCAGACATCGGGGGAGCAGTAGAGAGGTCGCTGTGACATTTTCCTTGACAATTTAGCACAGTGGTTAGCACATGATTAGCACTTAATAGGTGCTAGTTATATTAATATTAAAAGAATACGATACATTAGCAAGTCTGATCTTTAAAATCAGCATCTAAAACAAACTCTTTAACGAGAGGAGGGAAAAATGTAGCAGTGGTAGGAGAGGGATGTTGGGGTCAGGCTAGAGCTTTTTGTAAAAAGTGAAATGACTGTTTTAGGAGAAAGACTGTGGGCTGGCCGGGCGCAGTGACTCAGGTCTGTAATCCCAGCACTTTGGGAAGCCGAGGGGGCGGATCACCTGAGGTCGGGATTTTGAGACCAGCCTGACCAACATGAAGAAACCCCGTCTCTATTAAAAATACAAAATTAGCTGAGCTTGTTGGCGCATACATGTAATCCCAGCTAGTCGGGAGGCTGAGGCAGGAGAATCGCTTGAACCCGGAAGGCGGAGGTTGCGGTGACCTGAGATCGCACCATTGCACTCCAACCTGGGAAACGAGCAAAACTCCGTCTCAAAACAAAAACAAAAACAAAAAACCACCGTGGGCTGAGGAGAATAATCCACTTGAGAGAAGAGATTAAATGATGCAAAAAAAGAGAGAATTACTGCCCTTATAGATGCAAGACGAGGTAGGATGGCGTGAGGAGCTGGGCTTCCCTCGGAGCAGGTCAGTTTATCCATACCAAGTCAGTTTATCCATGAAATGCAGTAGGGGCAGAGGTTGGCACTTCTAGAAATTATTTTCTGATTATTTTGATTTTCTCAGTGGAATATGAAGTTAGGTCGTCAGCTGAGAATCAAGATGGGGGAGAGGGTATGGAGGTCTGAGGCTAGAAGAAAGGTATGAAATGCTTGAACAGAGGCATGGGAAAGGGAATGGGCGAGAGAAATGCAACAGTGTAAATATCAAGTTGCATTTAGGGCACACCTTAGCCGGGTGACCAGGACTCTAAGCACTGTCAATCTGGTGTGGGATCATGTCCAGCTGCTTGGGTGCAGTAAGTGAAGTGGAGGACACGGTCAAGCCGCTGTTGCGGTTTGTCTGTGTGTGCCAGGGAAAGCGTGGGTGGATACAGTGACAAGCTCTGGAGATGATGTTGGATGAAGAGTGAGCGCTTGAGTCAGGTCCTAGGGAGTAACCATGGGACGGAGCAGCTGAGGTAGGAAGGAAGAGAAGACTGTTGGCAAAGGTTAAGTCCAAGAATTAAACTTTAATCATTCAAATTTTAAAAAGGAAAGAAAAGAGTACTAAAAGAAACTGTATAATTTTAATGATTTTAAATATGCTTTAGAGATGCATTAATAACAGGTTTTGCTGGGGAAAATCTCTAGATCATGTATGCACAGCTAGGGCCCTTTTTAGTAAAATACAAAGACCATTTTACTTAGAACACGAAAAGAAAGTTTCCTAAAGAAAGAAATCTGATTTGGAATTTTTTATTTTTAATATACAAATGAAATCCTGAAATGCATTAAAGAAAACGAGTCCCAGTTTGCGTTCCTGTTGGGCAAGCTACATAACCTCTTCAAACCTTACTTTTCCTCATATGTAAATGCTCGTAAGGATATTCTGAGGATTAAGGAGATAAAGCCTTCAGCCTGGCATCCAGTAAGTGCTAGTAAATGCCAACTATGTATTCAGGAATCTTGACGTGAAGGGCACTTTTTCCAATAGGGCACCTCTGAATGTCAGAAGGATGTGAGTGAATGAGGAGCTAGTGAAATCTTCCAGTCACAGGGAAAGAATTCTCACGCTTGTTCTGCCTTGGACAAGCCAGAAACCAGAACTGTTTGTAAACCTTTTTGTAGACTGAGTATCATCTAAGTAGACAGAGCTTTTTATCATAGATCTAGTTAAGATTCCACGGTAGGAAGGGAAGAATGTTGAAGGAAATTCAACCTTCCCTTGGTAATAAACACTTCTACCTTATCATCGTTCATGGATGTCACAACAATTCTAAATTATTACTGTTTGAGTATTTGTGGTCTTACTCTTTCTCTTCTTAAAGAGGCAGCACTCTAGCCTGTTGGATCAACTCCTTCATTCACCTTTGCTGTGGAGCAAGAGAGTGGATATAATGAAGGGAGAGGAGAGAATCACTTTATGGCATTGCCTTAAGGCCCCAGGGTTTATGGAGTAGTTGAGGGTCTGGAGTGAACAGGTGAATCACAGGAACTTCACTTTCCTGTACAGTGGTGGAGTGGGGGTAGTTGAAGGGAGAGGCAAATGTGAGCATATGTTAGATATTCTCTAGGAAATATCTGGGTGAGGAAGGAGGCTGGGGTTCCATCTGGGTAAGTAAGGGGAATGGCCAGTAGTAAAGTGTGGATTATCGTCATCATTGTAACCCCACGTTTATCTGTAGGATGATAAAGCTTGGGGAGCTTGATGTACTCTTTAATTAGCCGTAAACAATGTGATCATATGATATAGAAAACATGAAAATTATTGTTAGTTTTCGAGACAGAGTCTCCTTCTGTGACCCAGGCTGGAGTGCGTTGGTGTGATCTTGGCTCACTGCAACCTCTCCCTCCCGGGTTCAAGCAATTCTCCTGCCTCAGCCTTCTGAGTAGCTGGGATTACAGGCATGTATCACAATGCCCAGCTAATTTTCTTGTATTTTTACTGGAGACGGGGTTTCATCATGTTGGCCAGGCTGATCACTTCTGAGCTCGAGTGATCTGCTTGTCTTGGCCTCCCAAAGTGCTGGGATTATAGGTGTGAGCCACCCGGCCCGGCCGAAAACAATGAAATTGTGAAGCAGTTCTACACCGTGTTCATAGCAGCGTTATTCATAGGAGCCAAAAAGTGGAAGCAACCCAGGTGTTCATTGATGGATGAATGGATAAACAACATGTGGCACACACATATAATGGGACATTATTCAGCCTTGAACCGGAGGGAAATTCTGACAGGTCACTGTGAGGTGAAAGGTCGCATTTTCAGGTGTTAGGCAATCTTTACTGCAATTTGCTGACACTATTGAACACAGCACCACATTTAGCATATTTTCACATAACAAAAAACACGATATGTACGTACTTAACATTTTATAGGGTCGATCTTCCTTATTCATGGTTTCAGTATTTACTAATTTGCCTACTCACTAACATTTATTTGTGACTTCAAAATCAATACTTGTGTGTAATTTTTCACATGTGAACAGTTGGAGTTGCCCAGTGTGCACATTCCCACCCAAGGATGAACCTGGCTGTGCCCTGTTATCTTGTTTGAGCTCTCATGCGATAAACAAGTGCCCTTTCATGACATGGCTTTGCATGTTTGTACTTTTTGTTGATGATCTCACTGTTTACAGTGGCTCCCTGTGCGGAAGTGCTGTCTGGTTTTCCTAAAAGTAAAATGTTATGATGTGCATTATTGAAAAAAATATGTGTGTTAGACAGGCTTCCTTCAGGCGTGAGCTATAGTGCTGTTGGCCCTGAGTTCAGTGTTAATGAATCAAGTATACTTACATTCTGTTTAAAGAAGGTATATATATATATGTTTTATTAAGAATATAACATATAACATGTGATGTTACATGTATCATATTTATTGTTAATATATATGTATACACATATTCTTTAAACAGAAGCACACATAAAATGAAATTATATGTTGATTAATTGACAAAGATGTTGTGAGGTTTGCAGGAACCTAAACCTAGTATTTCCCATAGGGTCAGTGGTTCAATATCTGTTAATCCAGAGTTGTAGTGACTTTATTGAACATAACTGCTGTAAGTAATGAGAATCAAATGTGCGTTAAACTGTTTTAAAGGAAAAATAGTATTAATTTCTGTGCTTTTCAAGGAAAACCAATATTTGAGTTGAAATCCATCAGTTTAGAACCTGTCAAATGAGAATAGTGTATCAAATCAGAATAGTATACCCAAAAATCTCTTCTGTAAAAATAGATACTAGTTTATGCTTTAATTTTCAACATATTTAAAAAAGAATTTTGAAGATAGAACACAGAATTACTCATTTCATTTAAGAAGACCATTTTTCTGTCCTCACCAAGCACATATCTGGCTTTGAGATAATTTGTTCATGTCATAGAAAAATGTCTTTTATCCTAGAAAGATCATAAAAGTTTGAAATGACAAATAGATATCATTGTGTGTGCTAACGCCAACATTTTATATTACCTCTTAATCTTTAGTTTTAATTATTAATTATTGCCACAACTGATCTAGCAATTAATAGTATTTTTGTTGCTTTTATAGTTGGATTAATTAATTTATTTTTTTTTGCTGGCCATGTTTTATTTGTCCTTTTACTTCAAACAGAATAACCGAAAATATAGACAATATTCAATAAAATAAAATAGATGAAACAAATTCTAAGAGACTGCAACGCCACATGCTACATTAATCTAATTTTATTTATGCTTGCCTTGCGATGGGGAATAGATCATTCAGTAAAAACAAAATGTCTTATCATGTACAGCTTTTAAACTATAGTAATGATGTACCTTAATTACTTCCATGCACACAATTCTAACAGGCTTTTTTTTTTTTTTTTTTTGAGACGGAGTCTCGCTCTGTCACCCAGGCTGGAGTGCAGTGGCCGGATCTCAGCTCACTGCAAGCTCCGCCTCCTGGGTTTACGCCATTCTCCTGCCTCAGCCTCCCCAGTAGCTGGGACTACAGGCGCCCGCCACCTCACCTGGCTAATTTTTTGTATTTTTTAGTAGAGGTGGGGTTTCACCGTGTTAGCCAGGATGATCTTGATCTCCTGACCTCGTGATCCGCCCGTCTCGGCCTCCCAAAGTGCTGGGATTACAGGCTTGAGCCACCGCGCCCGGCCAGCCACCGTGCCCGGCCCAGTCTTTTTTTTTTTTTTTTTTTAAACACAATTAAGACTTCTAGAGCATTTTATAATAAAGTAATTCCTAATTAATTTTTCTTTGTGGCTAGATCAAGCACCTCCAAAATCCAAATTCCTATACACAGTGAGAAAGTTACTTAAAATGAGTATGTGGACAGCCTTAGGATAAACTGACATAGATTCAGCTAGGTAGGCAACAAACCATAGTGCCAAATGGAAAAAGTGTTTGCAAATAAATTTTTAAAACTAATTTTTATAAGTAAATACAGAAAATATACTGATTTACTAAAATAAATAAGATGTGGTGTATTAACACTTCACTATAAAGAGTGAATACCAGAACCTTTATAAACAGTGAATGAGTCTTATTAAGAATAGTTTAGTACAATAAACGCTGGCTAAATAGAAGTGCATTTTGTGAAGCACTATGGGTGGTATATGTTTTGCCACATATTTTTGTTACTTTGAGGTAGATAACACACGTATACCAAATTCCACATTCATTTTCGGTTGCTTCTGGTATCATGTGTTTTAAGAAATGTGTACAGTATGAAAAACTTGAAACTACTCATGAATGAAAAATGTCTTAGAAAAAAATAGATATTTTCATGCAATTGTGTACAGTCTCACTGTGTAAATTTCAGGCAAGATTTGCTTCCTGTAAAACAGATCATTGTTCTATGAGAGGAGGTTCTTTACTTGTCTTAGTGCATTTCTTTTGTCTCCTCCTGCATTGCATTATTTTGCTCCATTCATTATTTTTGTGTGCAAATGACATGTCAGTTAAAATGAAAACTATCTCACATGTAGAAAAAGAAAGCCTGGATTTTAAAAACCAAGTACTGATAAAATCCTTACTGAATGACACCATCTGATTCAAGTAAAAAATGACTTAAACTCTAGTAATAAAAAAAGACAAAATACATTTCATAAGAATACAAAGGTAAATGTCTGCTGAGTGTTTTAGTTCAGATGTTTCAGAATGCTGCTGTATGTTTTATGAGGAATTTGAGGGGAAAATGTCATAGCAGAAGGTGTTAATTGGCTTAAGTGGTGACCCAACTGGACTGTGAAACTGCGGGATCCTATGGACTCCAGCTGCTTGTTAAAGAGGAACTCCCCATTGTTGTTCAGAAAGCCTTCCTCATTTCTCTCTCCCCAAGCTTCCCATCCTCTGCCGACTCAGTTTCTAGATTTCAGGATCTTCTTTCCTGCTAAAGAACTTGTCTAAGTAACTAGTGTGTTTTCCTTCTCCACTTGTTCATCCTTTCTTACTTCACAAAACCGATTTATGAGAAAACAGTTCTTCCCATCACTCACAAATGGTCTGTCCCAAGAAGATGGGTACAAAGTTTCTAATTGAGCCAGATTTGCCATTCCTTTTTGCTGTTTTTCTTGGCTTATTGACTTTGATATCAAACTTTTCAATTCTAGTTGGGACACTGAGCTATTCAAGTCATTTAATTTATCAACAACATCAGTAGGCTAATGTTGGAAACTAAATTAAATAGTTCCTGCAACAAAGGAATGAAAATCAAATCCCTGATTCTTTTCCCTTTCTTTTCCAGCCAGTTGCTGTGATGCTTCCTCTAGTGCTCTCTGGGTTATAACCAATCCATTCCTTTCACATTTTGATTTGCTTTTCTTATCAGATTTTTCTTTGCTTTGTTCTTTCCAATTGGAAAGATCTGTAATAAGCTTGGGTTCATAGTAACGGTTAACTTCACTCTCTCTCCAAACTAAGTTATCTAAATATGATCATGACCTCGTTTTGTAATTACAAGTATGGCTACACTCCAGATCACAATATTTGTTTTCACGACGATCTGGGTACTGCCAACAAGCCTCAGTAGAGTAATTGGCATCAAAAGCAGGATCCCCCAGATACCTTTCCCAACCTCCATCCAGGTATTTTCGGGGATCAACTTGTACTTCTTCATCAGTGACATCAGACAGAGTTCTTGGATGTAGCTGTACTTCAATATCAAAATTGTTATGTATAGGCCAATCATGCTCTGAAAACTGACAATCATGATACCTTTCCCAGTTATAAATGTGACTGTGAGTTTCATCCATAAGCGAAATATCATGAGCTTCATCTTCAATATGAAAAGGATGGCTCGAAATTGGCTTATCCATTGGAAAAGAATATATGCTCATGTAAGGATGGGAGAGCGCTTCTTCTGCTGTTAACTGATCCATGGGGCTAAATGTCAAAATTTGTTCCAGGAAATTCAGTGCTTCTCGACTAATTCCTGGAAGTGGCTGAGTTAAAGGTTTGTGTGGCTCAGTCATGTGATTTCTAATGTAAACTGGAATTACACTGAGGAGCTCCTGACGATCTTTCTCATGTACAACAGGAATAGATTCTAAAGTCAGCTGTATCTGTTCAAGTTCATGTGCACCTGCAAAAAGGGTTTTACCTGTCAGCATTTCAGCAGAGATGCAGCCTGCAGCCCACATGTCAATAGCTTTAGTATAATTATTAGGAGAAAGTAAAAGACATGGAGATCTGTACCATTTAGTAACCAGTCCTTCAAAAGATGACCCTTATGGGAATAATGAGGATGCATGATCCATGCAAGACCAAAGTCACCTGTCTTCAGCACCAAGTCTTCAGTATTAATGAAAAGATTAGCTGGTTTGAGATCTCTGTGCAGTACATTAGCAGAGTGAATATACTTGAGCCCCCGTAGCAGCTGATACATGAAAAACCTGGCATGCTCTTCCAGTAAAGGGCCCTGCTCCAGCACTTTAGACAAGTCTGTCTTCATGTACCCCTGAACAATGTAAACACTGTTTAGTTCCGTAAGAGAGCCCACCTACATCATCTGTTAATTGGCTCCCACTGGGACCAGAAATTTCAAACACTTTCACAATGTTATCATGGTCAAGTCTTCTAATAATTTCGATTTCACATAGAGCATGTTTGACACTCTGGGGATTGGTAAGGACAATTTTCTTGATGGCTACTCTCGTCACAATCATTGTCTACAGCAGAAAAAAACCAAGTCATTGCCTCCACAACCCAATGGTTTTAAGTCCATATACCTAGAATCCAGATCAAAACCATGAATGTTGATGAGACTTGCAAATTTCTCTGCCATTTTGAAACCCTTACTATTGCCTTTTCCTTTGGAATTGTTGAACTTGCGTAAACAAGGAAGAAAACTGGCATCAAAAGGAAAGATCTTTTGAAAAGGGAGAAGAAAAATCATTATGCTTCCATAGCAAGATGGTTTCTTGATGTTCATTGCTTATGCCAAACAGGCCTGTTGAGTTCCCTGTAGATTTAAAGCTCAAAAAGCTCTACTCATGTCGAGAATTTAAAAGATTGCAGTACTCATAGTTCAAGAAAGGGGCAGCAACTCTGCAGACATTTAAAGAAAACACTCAAGAAACTCAAACAGAATGAAATGACATACTATGCACTCATTACTGTGCTAAACGATTTAACATTTAACAAAAATGTGAATAAATATGCACCCAACAGGTTTCTGTGAACATTCTCCTCACGGTGCAGATACATTCAGTGTTAGACTGGTGCTGAGCAGCATCGTTCTAAGGTGCTGGTAAGCACTATTTATGTTTTGCTTCTTTTCTTCTTTTGTTGCTATATATTTCAACAGGAAGCCCTGGCGGCTGTTGGTTAACAGAAGATGTCCTTTGTTAATGATCAGGTGGCTCCAGCTCACCACAATTAAAATCAAAGCTACTGTCCATCTTACTTTGATACAGCGGGACTTCTCTGACTCATCAAGAGGGTGCAGGCCCTGAGGACAGCCCCCAGTTTCAGCTCAGGTCTCCGGCTGTGCTGGTGGCAGTGGTGCCTCTGAGGCCCTCGCTTTGCTGCAGTCGCCGCCATGTAACACCAACCCGTGAGAGAGGGCCGTGTTGGTTTAATTTAAAAGGAACAACCCTGAGACTAGAGACATTCTTAGAGACAGAAGGATGTGGCTTACTTTTATCAGTATATTTTATTTCCCTTTCTCTATCATAATGACCGCTGGCATCACTACTAGTGTTTATATAATAGATTCCCAAAATGGTCTTTAAAAATAGGAGCTATATTTTGCTTCTGAGTTCATATTGCTTAATGTTTGAATTAGAAGAAAAAACTTTTGTTACGAGGTCACTTTCTTATTAAGTTTATATTTGAACAGTTAGTAAGCAGGCTTATTGAAATGCTGTATGACATAACTGCTCTTATCTTTGAGGCAATGCAGTGTTGTAGTTAAGACCATGGACTTTGTTTTTTGAGAAAGGCCTGGTCTTAAATCTCAGTTGTCCTGTTTACCCTCTAAGTGACTTCGGGTAAGTTACTTAATCTCTGTGACCCAGCCTTATCTCTAAAATCTGGACAATAAATGTTCCTACCTCATAGAGTTGTTGTGATGATTTACATGAGATAATTTGAGTATTTAGAACTGTGGTTGGAACATAATTGGTTCTTAAAAGGGGTAAATTATTGTATTGATGTTAAAAGAATATAGATGATGTTCCACTGTAAGTAAATAAAATCAGCATCTAAACTTGAATTGCGATGATCAAAAAAAATGTTTACCTTGTAAAGAAATACAGATCTGCCCACTATCATGAGACAGTGGCTTCCCATTAGCTCTGTTTTAGATCATTTCTAAATTTACTACACTGTGAAATCTCATTATGAAAGCCTAGACAGGGTGATGTATGTGGAGTTCTGTTTATAAATAACGCCTCATAGAATGTAGTGTTTTTAACCAATGAGTTTTTAAACAAAAGAAAAAGGGATTTTCAACTAATAAAAGTCCCTCCCTCACCTCAGAGGTCACCTTCTCAGTGCGACCTGCCCTGGTGATGCTATCCAGCATCGCAGTCCCCACCCCCAACCTGGCATGCCCCAAATTCTTTTCCTTCTTAACTTCTCCCCTTAGCACTGATCACCATCGAATACACTAGAAAGTACCATTTTCTCTAAATCTATCTTCTAATATTAGAATATAAACTCCATGGGGGGCAGGGATATTGGTCTGTTGTATTCCTTGCCCTGTCTCCTGTGCCCAGATCACTGCCTGTTATATAGTCATTCCTTAAATGATATTTGTTGAATGAAAAAGGGAATAGTTCTGGTTTTGAGAAATTATATATTTTAGCTTTTATGATAATATTCATCCTTCTCTTTGCTATCTATTTGGTAAGAGGAATGAAATTTTAGAGCAGTGTCCTGCTCGATATACCCTCAAGATTTTAGAGCAGGGCATGCAGTGTATTAATTCTTTCTTTTCTTTGCCATTTATTAAAATAGTGTGTATTTTGTGCAGGAGATCAAAAATTAGTAGAATGCAGTCCTTTCTTATAGTGGGGGAGACAGCTATATGTACAGATGTACAGATGGTCCTTGACTTTTGATGGTTTGACTAAAGATTTTTCAAATTTACGGTGGCAAAAGCAATACACATTTAGTAGAAATCATACTTCAAATGCCCACACAACTATTCTGTTTCTCACTTTCAGTACAGTACTCGATAAATTATATGAGATATCCAACACTGTATTATAAAATAGGCTTCATGTTAGATGATTTTGTCCAACTGTAGGCAAAACGTGAGTGTTCTGAGCACATGTAAAGTAGGCTAAGGTAAGCCATGATAGGTTAGGTGTATTAAATGCACTTTCAGCTTATGATATTTTTAACTTTCTATTGGTTTAAGAGGATGTAATGCCATTGTAAGTTGAGCAGCATCTGTATATGGTATACAGCCATGCATGCAAATATATATGGTAATGGATACATGCTGTCGCAGAAACAAACATAGTGGGTGTTCTTGAGCAGATATGGAAGGCTTCCAGAGAAGGTCACGTTGAGCTGAGTCTTGAAGTGTGGCTAATGACAGTTGTGCACCAGGAAAAGGATAGCATTCTAGCAGGACTGAACTGCATGATGGCTTTGGCGTTTCCTGCGAGTACTCTGCTCTGAAGCGTCCACTGAATTCATGGAACTTAGTTCTCATAGAAATTATCATGGTGTTTTTGTTAGACTGTCTACAACAGGAAAGATGAATTAGAAAATTTACTGAGTTCTGTTTATACTCTTATTATGATCAGATAAGTGTTTTTGAATTAAATATATATGAAATTAGAGTCATTGTGTTCTTAAGGTACATAGTAGAAAACTCAGTAATAGTTGAAGGTTGCTGATTTGTTTGCATTGCTGTGTTTTGGACATAGAGAATTATTACTGGGGTAATGTGGGTTTTGTTTTAAAGAGTAATTTGGCTTAGGTATTGTTATTCTTCAGAATATGATTTTTGCCATTTTTAAACCCTGTTATTCTTACAGCTTCATGTCTTCTGTGAGGGCTTCACATCATTTCTCAAAATTTCCATCCTGAGGATGATAAAAGTTCAGGTATCTCATTCCAAACTGGTTGTGTGAAAATCACCTCGATTTCATCTTCCTGTTTTCCTTTGAATAAATTAAAGGAAATATTTGCAAACGTTTTATTTATCAGTGACACAGTAAAATAACTATTAAGATATGATTTGAAAGAATCCACATGGAACGGCAAGAAAGACACCCTTGCCCTACCTTGGCGTACAGGCTATAACCTACCTGTTTATTTCCTAACTCAGACGATGTATCAAAACAAGTCACTGTCTGCATCCATCCATCCATCCATGCATCCATGCATCCACTCATCCCCTAACAACGTGAATATAGATCCTATTTATGTGCTGGACTTACAAAGACTAATGAAACACATCTACATTTTAACTGTTCATTATCTAGTGTGGTTATCTAATGTTGAAGAAAAGCTAGAGACATGCTTCTAATAAATGCATAATTTAATTTAGCAAAACAGTTTTTGGAAAAATAGAATTGGAATTTGAAAGTGTGTTCCACTCATGAAATAAGCGTTACGTGGGTCTTTGTTTCACATGGAGCATGAGAGTGGCAGTGTGTAGTAATGGAGATTAAGTTAGTACAGCAAACAGACCCCTATGCCTTTTATTCTTACTAATTGTGTGATAATAAAGGAGTTATGTAACATACTAAAACCTCAGTTTCCTAATTTTGAAACTGAGATATATTCATGTGGTTGGATTGTTATTCAGATTAAATGAGATAACTACAAATGAGCTTTGATTTGCTTTCTGTTTTTTTTTCATACTTTTTGCTGCGTTAGTCATGTTTCTGCAGTTTGTTAAATTCATGTGTAAATTTTCTAGTGGTGTTTGAAGGTGTAATAATCCTTCCAATTTGTTAATACATTTAGAATAGTGCTTTGGGGCTAGAAGATTGGTGGTGACCGTGCTGTCACATTGTTTCTTACTGTTCTAAAGTGAAATAACTTTATAATGAAAATATTTATTTCATCATGAAAGTGCATCTCTTGGGACCCAGGACGTCAATGAATATGAGAGCTAAGTGTAAAAGTGCACTCAGGACTTGGCTCAACTTCCACTATCATTATTTTTGCACCATTGTTAATCTGTACATAAAATAACTTTTTCTTCCCTTAAATCTTTCAGATCCCCCTTTGAAACTTAGCTCTTAACAGATTTGTCAACTCATGCCCGTTGCTGCTGCTAGCTTACTTAGTCTACTGAAAGGTTATTTATTAATGTCTACAGGTTGCTGGAGCCACTAACTGAAACTTAAGAAAGGTGCAGGTGGGGACTCTTTTAAGCCTCATGCCATGATGGATGTTCATCCAGTCAACATGGTTACCATGGCAAGCACTGGCTGCTACCTGTTTCAGCAGCTTCCTCCTACTCTTTCCTATTTTCAGACTGCTATCTACATTTTACAAGCTCATTGTCACCTTGGTTCTGCCAGTGTTACCTAATTCCATCCCTTGATTTCTATGCTTCTAATTGAACCTTCCTATTTTTAAAGGCACCAAATCTCCAGAACAGTCTTTAAAAAATGTTATAATACCATAAGCGTTAAGTATCACATAAAAATAGCCTTTTCCTTTTTAATATAGCCCACTTTCAATGTGATTCTACTTTCCATTTGGGATTGTTGTGTGTAATCCTCTTATAGCCTTTTTCTGGAAATTCCAGATGGTGTTTGTAAATATTGTGCAAGTGTATTTTGTAAATAAGTTCCTCAAAATTTAGTCTATTATTTTATTTTATTTTTTAAAAACCCAAGTCTCTAGGCACCAACACACCAACTGAAGTTTTTAAAAATTACTTAACAAGTAAAATCATTTCTCATGTTGTTTGCAGCCTGCATCAACAGACTGCTGTGTTTGTTGGATAGGAGACAGCGCAGTTCTTTATTGGCTTAAAGAATAAAAGAATTATTATATAGAGAGAAATTCCATGTATGCTATATTTGTATGTGCAGCTGATCTAAGGTAGTGATTCATTTTCTATTGCCTGTCAGATTCTTGTCATGCAAACTTTCTGTCCTGGCCTTTTGGATAATGACCAGTTAAAGAGAGAAAAGAAAATTGATCCTCAACATAGAGCTGGAAGGAGAAAGATACAGTATTTATATCAGGAGAGTGCTGTGTAAGAAAACATCGTAACCCTCTTTTTTATTACCCATTTTCCAGAAATCTTACTACTATTCAAGTTTAGGTTAACCACTTTTTGTCTGCAGTTGGCTCTATTTTTACTTTGTTTCTATTTCTTGTGACCATAATGTTTTAACATATAATGTTGAGAATGTAATTATTTTATCACAAGTAATTTATGGCTCTTTTCCAAGAATATATAAGCAACAGAATATTGGTTTAAAAAAAGTACTATTTAGATTTTTTTTTTCCTACAGATGTGACAGTGTAATTCATCCAAGGGAAGCTGCTTGAATGTGCTAATTAAAATGACTTGCCATAGTTCCAATTTCTGTAGGATGAGAAAGAAGTTATAAGTTATTGGAAGTTATGGGTTCTTATTTCTTAAACATGCCGTAAAATGTGTCTGTGTGTAATATTTTTCTTTCAGTAGTTCATAACTGAGATTTTTATCCTGTTAAATGAAAGCCCTCAAAGATTTTCTTCATCACCTTTTATAGAACACAGAATTATGCATCACTTTCTCTTCATAATGTTTTCTTACTACTTTCTTTTGGCAGTTCGGTTTAGATATTCTTGGTGCTTTCAAATTGCTCATATTTGTAATAATTCTTCCACTAGACCATTAATAAATTCTGTAACATAGCCCCTGAGAGATTGGATAGTGTGTAGAAAGACTAAAAGCTGCTTTATTATTCTGCCCATATTATGAATTTAACAACATTTCTAAAAATAACAGTATGTTTTCCTGATGTGGTTTAGACCTCCACTATATTAATACTTAAAATACTTAAACATGAGTTGCAAACTTCAGAGCAGAAAAACATCATTAGAGAAAGTCTGGTATCAGAACCTTGGAAAGCTTCATGAAGCTTTACTATTGATTATTACTGGTGACACTACCTTAATGTTTCAATAGCAAGAAAGAATAAAGTCATTTACCCAAGAAATAAAAGGATCAATAGTATGTTCATATAAGGAATGACGAATACAGTTTTCTGAATATTATCCATCTGAAGCAGAATGGAAATTGGAAAATAACTTTTACTATCCTTGGCCCTGGCCTTGAATTTTTTATCTGGTTAATGGAAAAGTTAGAGCGATTTAGGTCAGCCTATTTAGAAACATCTTAGACTGGTTTGTCTTTTGGTTGAAGGCACTTGTATTCTCTTCTATCTAAAGAAAATAAAAGAGACAGCTGACCATCCAGATTTAAAGGCTGTCTACTTCCATTTCAACCAAATAGAATTAGGATAAAAATATCCAGCTATAATGTGAGCTGCAAGGGTAGTTTGGAGTTATTTCATCAGCAATCTAAATGATTTTTCTGATTCCAGCCCTGCTTCCCCCTAGTTCTTTCTCTACAGTTAAAGTGATCTGTTTATTTCTTTAAAAGAGAAATATTTTGGGGAAAATGAATGGAAAAGTAAAAAGAAGATAATAGTCTTTCATAGTTCCACCATCCAGAATTAAATAGCATGAACATCTTGTTATAGTTGCTCCTATTCTTTTTTTTATTTTCTGGAACTAAAATTACTCTGTTCTTTTTGCAAATATAAATATGATACATGAAATTGTAAAGAATCAAAGGAAGTGTAGTAAGTACTGCATCAGTGAGCTTTCAGTGTTGAAAGCAAAATATTTTAGACGTTTTAAGCAGAAAGGGATTCAATTCAGGGAATTGTGTTCTTAAAAAATTCCTGAGAGGTCGGGATGTGTGAAAATCAGAGACTGCCACTGGACTGTAAGTGTTAAGTTGCCATCTAGAGGTCAGGAGGCTGCTTCTATTACTGGTAACACTGCTGCCACTGCCATAGCTGTCTCATACCTACAGGGCTGGTGACTAGATGCTGGAATATGGATTCTCATCACTGCAAACACATACTTCTGTTGGACCTTGTTTTCTGGCTACCTATTAACAGCTAGAAGGTGGCCTTTGCTTCACTTTCACCTTCCAAATCTAGTGCATCTGATTGGCAGAACTCAAATCACATCCAGAACCTATGGGAGTCTGGGAAATGGAGTTTTTAGCTTTCCTGCCCATGTGCTCTGAGGGGTTGGGTGGAGGACACAGGGGATGCACATGGATGCCAGATGCCAACAGATAATACCAAACTGAAGCATAAAACTGAAAACTCTAAAAAACCTTGAAATTCCACTTGCCAGAAATAACTCTAATTAACATTAAGAGTACTTCATTCCAGACATACTTTCTATGCCTATAGACAGACAGATAAAAATACTTTAAAAAATAGGTTCATACAATAGATATTTTAAAAGTAATTCATTTTACTTTAACATACTGACAGAATGATTGAATTTCAAATGCATTTCTTTCCTCTCTTAAAGAGGTGTATTCTTTTTTTTTTTTTTTTTTGAGATGGAGTCTGTCTCTGTTGCCCAGAGTACAGTGGCATGATCTCAGCTCATTGCAACCTCTGCCTTCCAGGTTCAAGTGATTCTCCTGCCTCAGCCTCCCAAGTAGCTGGGATTACAGGCACCCACCATCACGTCCAGCTAATTTTTTATATATTTTTTAGTAGAGACAGGGTTTTGCCATGTTGCCTAGGTTGTTCTTGAACTACTGACCTCAGGTGATCCACCTGCCTCGGCCTCCCAAAGTGCTGGGATTACAGGCGTGAGCCACCGTGCCTGGCCCAAGAGGTATATTCTTTAAAAATATACGTACACATTTATGGGGTATATGTACAAATTATTTGTATATTTTTCAAAAATATATACAAAGTTATGGGTATATGTACAAAGCTTTGGGGTATATGTGCAATTTCACTACATGCACAGATTGCATAGTGATCAAGTCAGGGCTTTTAGGGTATCCATCACCCAGATAATGTACAGTGTACCCACTATCTAATTTCTTATCATCCATTCCCCTCCTACCTTCTCACCCTTCCAAGCCTCCATTGTCTCATTTCACGAAAAGAGGGATGTTCTTAAAGAACCCTCTAGGTTTAAGAAAAGAGTAAAAAAGGATTTCAGTTGCTTTGGTCAGTGGGTTTTTGCTCATCACCCCCGTTCCAGTTTAGGTGTGCTTCCTTGACCTCCTAGGAAAGATGAACTATTCTCACTCACAGAGTTCATCCCTGTCCCCTCCCACCACCTCCTAACTTTGTATGATCAGGTCAACCTTTTGTTTTGTAACCATGATGCTAACTTTAAAAATTATTTTTATTTGAATGCATTCAGCACTCACCATAAGTCATTTTACCACAGTTTGTGCACTTCTGAGTTCTTTATTTTTGATGCTGTTCTTAATTGCTTGTATTTCATTGTTAAGTAGTACTTCCAAGAATGGTGCATGGGTGTTTTTTGAGTTCTCTGAGGTTTGAAAATGTCTGCTTGTTGTTTTTAATCCATGAATAACTTGGCTAAATATGATACTCTTTGGTCCCATTTTCCTTCCACTTTCTTTTGACTTTTTTGTCGTGGAAAAACCTGAGGTCATCCTGATTTTCTCACATTGCTTTTTCTATCAGGATACCTGAAAAATTCTTTCTTTATCCTTGAAGTTCAATAATTTAATGTCTTCGTTTTCACTATACCCAAGTACAAAATTAAATTGTTACTTAACATGGTAATTTAGATTTCTTCCTCATCTGTTGGTGCCCTTTTTACTTTATGCTTTTTGATGTGGTGCATTCTACAGAATAGTTAATGTTTATCAGATCAAATGTAAGAGTGTTAGAGAAGGCATTTAACTGCTCAGTTCCAGATTCACTCTATACCTTATGAGGTGCTGAGTTTCGTACCATATAGGTGGATGAGCACTTGTGGTTATGAGATGGATTTCTGCCCCCTGGGATAGAAGTTCCTTCCCAGCTCTGGTATTCTTTAATGAGTATATTATGACTTCCAGTATAAGCTCATACCTAGGTAGTATTCTAGTGAAATCTTTTGAGTGGTCATTATGTTTGGTGTAATGAAATGAATGAACTGTTTCCATTTCTTGATCATAATCTCTTAAAAACTAACTTCTGAATCCATTTTACAGAAATCTTCCTCTAAGAGTTTTAGATTCGGAAAAGGCTATTAAATATGACAATTGTAAATGAAGGAAAAATCAAGTCTACAATATTAAATTATAACAAATAATATTTGTGACTATTTTCCTGTCCTGCTTTTTTTTTTTTTTTTCCTTGAAATCTGTAAGCTCCAGGTTTCTAGGCATTTTCTGGTAAGTACACCAATTTTAACTGTTATTTAAGTTTTCCTCAGAAGATTTTTATCTCATTATTTATCTGAGTTTTATATATTATACTTTTTATAAGATTTTATTTGAAAAAAGAGGCTTTATTGAATTTAATAGTTTAGAACTATGAATCTAAGTTCATATCACTTTACAGGTGAGGAAACTAAGAATCACAGAAGTAAGTGACCTACCCCAGCCCAGCCAGTAAGTCACAGAGCCTAACTCCTAGTTTTTATGCTTCTTTAGCCAAAAAGTACTGGGAAATGAAAACTTGGAGTATTCTTTGTTCAAAATTTACCATGCTATATATGTATTTTTAAATACTAGAGATACATTTTATTTTGAAATAATTACTATCATGGTTGCCAAATGAATTTTCCAATTTTATCATTCTTTTCTTTATTTTCATCATTCTTTTCTATATTTAGGTTGCCATGCTACTAAGAAAAATCTTTCTCTCCTATTTTTTCTTTTTTTTCCTGGAGATGGGTTCTCGCTCTGTTGCCCAGGCTGGAGTGCAGCAGCACGATCTTGGCTCACTGCAACTTCTGCCTCCTGGGTTCAAGCGATTCTCCTACCTCAGCCTCCCAAGTAGCTGGGACTATAGGTGTGCAGCACCATGCCTAGCTAACTTTTGTGTTTTTAACAGAGACAGGGTTTCATCATGTAGGGCCAGGTTGGTCCTGAACTCCTGACCTCAAGTGATCTACCTGCCTTGGCTTCCCAAAGTGCTGAGATTATAGGTGTGAGCTACCATGCCTGGCCTTTTTCTCCTGTTTTTAAAATTATCTTTGTATATATCAGTTTGGACTCACAGCTCCATGTTTTATTCAATGTATATAAACTATTAGAATTACTATTTCTTTGGATGCCCGAATAGTCTCAGATTATAACAGTAGGAGCCACCTCAGGCTATTTTCTCAATTCTTCTGATATGTCTCCATCATTCTTAAGCACTTAATTTTCTGGTATAATGAGATATCCAGAGTTCATCTTGCTCTCTCTTTGCCCCAGCTTTGAAATCAGCTCTTTCTCTAAGGATTCCTGCTTCCTTTCAGTGAAGAATAGTATTTAGAAACCAAGATCTGAGCCTTACGTGTGCTCATTGGTATTGAGGTGTCACTGTTCCCAGGCCCTCTCAGTGGACAGAGTTACATCTTATTTATTTTTGTATCAATTAATATTGAAAACAATGAGTTCACATAGGAACCTTTGATTCCAATCCACCCCACAAAGGTCATTCACGGTTTTTTCCTTAGACAATGAGAAACCTGGCTCTCATTGTCAATATATTTAATGTATCAGATCAATCCTCCTCATTGCTATCTTCATTCCATGTAGGTTCTTACACCTCCTTGTAGGTTGCACACATAGCCTTCTTGCTCTGCTTAGGCTCTGACACAGGCACTGGCCCATGAGGAGACCTGCATTACCCTTCTTGGCGTTTGACACCCCACACTTTCTACCTTGCTCAGTCTCATGTAATGGCTTTTGGATTGAGTTACTAAAGAAGGAGAAACATCTTACATGTTTATTGATAGCAATAATAGCAAAAGTAAAGCTATTTAAAAAATATATTTTTCTAGACCTTACAATTGTATTTTAAATGACCTTTATGTTCTTGGGATTTTCATATTCTTAGTGTTTATTCTCATGTTGTTTGCCTTATTATCCCAAATTATATTCAGCCATCAATTTCTATTATACGATTTTTCCCTCCCCAGAGTTAATACATTTCCAAGACAAAGACTCATTTTTTTTTTTTTTTTAAGTTTAGTTTATGGTACAGTGATTTTGCTTGAGGTCCTGGATGATTGGATCTCACTGCTTGTCCTGCAGTAGAAATAATGTTTGTAAAATAATGCTAGCCTGCTCCACGTAGTCAATATTTTCAAGTCACCATTTTCACCAGGTTCTAGAGTGCTGTCTAAATTTATTAAGAGAAAGGCACTCCATATTGACATTTCTCGTAGAAGGTTAGATGCCCCTTCCGTGGACATCAGTAATACTCTGTATTTCCCTTTTCTTTACATGTACAAATTGAATTGCCAATTCATATTTGTTTCCCCACTAAAGCCTTCAAACCTTGCTTGTTTGGTTTAAGTATCCCTGGGGCTCATCATGGAGCCTGTTGAAGTTCTTTTGAAACGAATTGAAGAATGGGAATAATAGTTCTCATTCTTTGGGATAACGGAAAGCTAATAAGGTTTATGCTAGAGGCTTTTATGCTGGGACCCTCTTCCTGTTTTTGGTTTTTAGGAAAAAGGCTAGAAAATCCAACTTCAGCTAGAGTAACAGTAGTAACTGACTTGAAAGTATGTCAAAACAAATCTGTTAAGGTCATGAGGATTTTAAAAGATTAGTGAATATAAATGAAGATGTTTAAAGATGACACTGTTAGTAAATATGTTTTCAGTGGTCAGCATTTTAAAATGTGTGTGAAGCAAAAAACAAAAACACAAAAAAAGAGGGGGAGAGATTTGCTTCGTGCTTCAAGGAACTTGCAACTTAAATGATGAGAAATCCAGGGGGTGGTGATGGAGGGTGTGGTGATACCATAAGTAGCAGTATGACATCGGAAGATCATTGAAACTCTTTTTTCCGCTTGTAAAATGGTGACATGCCCTCCTCTCTTTCTATTTTATTCAGCTGTGAGACTCAAATGGAGAACTTTTAAAAACCACAGTTATACAAATGCAAGGTTGGGTTATTTTACCGTTTGGTAATGCAGGAAGTTCTGGCGGGGTTCCTGACGCCATTTTATCTAGCGCTGCCTCTGTAGGCAGGGGGCGCCCTGCGGAGGGAGCAGGGAGTGCATTGCTCCCCTGCTCTGGGATACAGCGGAAGTTGGGATGCGGCCTGAACTGGGCTTACGGTTGGACTGAGCTTCGATGGCTTCCATGAGCAACTCATTGCTTCTTGAGGACCCCTGTCTGACTCACTAACCCACCCACTAATCTTTTCCGTTTAGGGAGCCCAAGCTACTAGGACAGACAACTTAACTTTCTTTGCCTTTAAAAGCTTTAAAGAAATATTGAAAAAATGAAACAGGCTAAATAAAAAGACAGAGAAAAGAAAAAGTACTCCTGGAAACCAACGATATTTTCTCAAGTATTGTACTTTGTAAGAAATAAAAGTGGAATTAGTGTTAAACCCACTTTTAAGAAGCATGAACGACACAGAGAGGGGCAGCATTCCGGCCTGTCTCTACCTACATTCCAGGTAGAGACAGCGACCAAAATATGAGAGCAAATTATGGTGAAGCCATAACTAGAAATTGATCACTAACCTTTAATCACAATCTAGGCATAATTATTGATATAAAAGAACTGGTCATCCATATTAATGTAAATATATTCAATATTTAATATAAAAGACAACAGACATTTATACATATATGTCTTGCACCATAGTTTGTATACGCTTACAGATGCTTGCACCATAAAGTTATTTTTAAAAATCACTTAAAAATTTTTTTTGCCATGTATATTCACAGGTATCTCTTGGAAGTTCTTTGCTGTTCATCTTATTGCTGTCCAAATAGAAATAGTACAATCTGTTTTTTTTTTCTTTGATACTACATCTTAGGAAATTATCTCATCTGCTATCCAGTGTTGTATATAAGAGTGCTTGTGTGTTTTTAGTTTAGGTGTAAATATTTAAAACTACCAGATTTTTTTAAAAGGAAGTTATTCACAGTAGATTCATTCGTCTTAAAGAGTCTTATAATTAAAAATTGATACTAAGGTTAAATCTATATAAACATAAGATATAGTTACCTAAAAATGTATTTCAATGTATTGCGTATTTTTAAACAAGTGTTAAAATAACTTTGATGGTTATGTTTTATTTAACCATTGTATTTTTAGAATATAATTTTACAGTTAACAATATTCTGTGTAGGTTGCCACAGCTAGGGATTAGACTTTTTTTTTTTCCAGGCTAGTAGTATAAACGTGCTATTGGTTCATATACCCTCAATAATTTGAGTTGGTAGTGTCTGGCAAAATGACAAGAACTTTAATGCCACCTAGGTTCTCACCATAATTAAGATGTATAGCAATTTGGAAAACAGATGTTAGTAGTTAATCTTGCTTTATTAACCAGTGAAAAGTTTCATAATGATTGTTCTTAGTTAAAAAAAGACCATATTTAATACTATAAATAGATATGTATGCGTTCTGGATTTCTGTTTTTGCTCATGATACTTTACATTGCTATTTTTATTCCTACTTTTAAACATGAAGCAGTTATCCATTTTGAGTTACCCATTTTATGAATTGGCGTATAATACAACGTAAGAAAAAAATTTAAATTTAGGTTATGTTAATGCAGATGATATAAAAACATTAGCTGAGACATGGTAGATCATTACCTGAATTAATAGCTGGAGTGTACTGACCAACGCAGTCTTTATAGGGCATGCGAAACCTCTTAGAATATAACCGAATATGTAAATCATAATTAATGTTACATTTCATGCTGGTGAAATGTAGGTGAGCAAAATACTTTATGGATTCCCTTTCTCCCTCCCCCATGCCTCTCTCTTCCCAAAATGGCCATCCTGCCTGCGAACCTCTCTAGAAGCTGCCCAGAAATGCCATGGTTCCATGGAGTATGCTCTGAGATGTATTGTTGTAAAAGGAAAAGCTCAGTGATTGTGATTTGGAGTTTGTGGCAATAGGTAGTTTGAAGGTTCTGACCATTCTCAAAATATGAGCAATAAGGCTGCTATAATATGGCAGACCTACAATGTGAAATGTTAAAAAAATGATTTAAGATGGTAGGTTTACAGCAGAGTAAGCCTATTATGTGGATGGAAAGGATTGTTTTTGGGGAAAAATGTAAAGTAGAAATCACATTTTCAAAGAGAACAAAAAAAAAAACGAGCCAGAGTTTGATTCTAAGACATAATCTTGTGCTTTTCACTTGAAGCTAATGTAGCCAGAATATTTAAGTTGAAATAATTGTTTTAAAAAATTATTTGACTCTTGGAAAATACAGGTATGTTTAAAGTCCATGGTCTGAGTGATCTCTTTACTCTGTGAATTTCTGTAACACTTAAGAAATACTTTTGCAAAGATATTTATTACATACTGATGTGCATGCATGATGTCTATATTTTTATCTAACCTATTAAACTAAGTTTTTTTTTTTTTTTTTTTTTTTTTTTGAGACAGTCTTACTCTATTGCCTAGGCTGGAGTGCAGTGGTGCAGTCATGGCTCACTGCAACCTCTGCCTCCAGGTTCAAGCGATTCTCGTGCCT
The DNA here is from genome assembly GCF_049350105.2 of Macaca mulatta. Taxonomy (NCBI): domain Eukaryota; kingdom Metazoa; phylum Chordata; class Mammalia; order Primates; family Cercopithecidae; genus Macaca; species Macaca mulatta. The sequence continues at coordinate 21,429,970 of NC_133422.1, forward strand.
CAGCCCCTGAGTATTTGGGATTACAGGCATGCACCACCATGCCCAGCTAATTTTTGTATTTTTAGTAAAGATGGGGTTTCATTATGTTGTCCAGGCTGGTCTTGAACCCCTGACCTCAAGTAATCCGCCCACCTTTGTTTCCCAAAGTGTTGGGATTACAGGTGTGAGCCCCCATGCCCAGCAAACCTTAAATTTCTTATAAAAGCAATAAAAACAGGGATCTTTCACTCATTTTTGTATCAACCTTGTTGCCTAAAGCATTGCTTTAGACATAATCAGATTCAGTAAGTGTTTATTTTTATTTATTTATTTATTTATTTATTTATTTTTGAGACGGAGTCTCGCTTTGTCGCCCAGGCTGGAGTGCAGTGGCCGGATCTCAGCTCACTGCAAGCTCCGCCTCCCGGGTTTACGCCATTCTCCTGCCTCAGCCTCCCGAGTAGCTGGGACTACAGGCGCCCACCACCTCGCCTGGCTAGTTTTTTTTTGTATTTTTAGTAGAGACGGGGTTTCACCATATTAGCCAGGATGGTCTCGATCTCCTGACCTCGTGATCCGCCCATCTCAGCCTCCCAAAGTGCTGGGATTACAGGCTTGAGCCACCGCGCCCGGCCCAGTAAGTGTTTATTAATGAATGAAGAAGTGAGCAAATTTCCTTGCCATTTCTCTTACTTTACAGTCTCTGCAATATTGGTATAAGGACAAGCCTGAAAGCTATAACTTTATTGTTATATGGTCAACTTGAAAATTTTACATTTTTATGGTTTCGTATACTGAGGAAAAAATTACTCTGACATATATGTTTCCAACTATAATTTTTCTCAAGCAAACAACAAAAATCAGTTATAATATGTTCTTTTAAAATTTATTTTATACAATTGGATTTTTAGAGAAAGGAAAGTTTTAATTGATAACAAAATAATTTGTCTTTGGCAGTGATAGAGTAACAGGGACTTTCTGCCTTAAAGATCTATTCTAAACATTGGTCTGTTTTCAGACCACAGGCAGCACATGACAGTGATAACTTAGAGAAAGAAAGAAAACCAATGTAAGAAACAAACCTGGATGTAAGCCCTCTGATTGTCCCAACTTGCTGCCTGGAGAGTTTTCAGACCACAGTGCTGGAGGGGAAACCCAAAGAATGCCCTATGGTCTTGTTGAGTTGCAGCAGCAGAGTTCAGAGTTTGAGGAGGCTAGAATTTGCAGGGAAAAATATGAGAGAGGTGGGAACTACACAGAAAGAAAGCTCCAGAGATCTGCTGAGTTGGCCTGAGTCTGTGGCCAAGCACTATTCTATGCATTAATGAGAGAAAATTGTTGGAGGAAAGAAATGCCAGAAGGAAAAAAACAAATGAAAAAAACCACACACACGCCAGAATGGAGTAGGCAAAACAATCCTTGGAGCTTGTACAGAACTAGGAGTACTTCATATTATCACTGGACAGAGTGGAAAGGCCTCATAATACACAGAGATCCCGTAGAAGCCTCAGAAGCGCCTTGCCTCAGTAATGGGACAGATTAACCTTAGACTAAGGCTGCTCTGGATGTGCCATAACAGAACTTAAAAAGTAAGCCTGAAGTGAATTTCAGTGTATCGCACTACAAAGCCTGACAGTATTTAAAGGAATACAACAAAATCCAGATCCCAACAGCATAACATTAATAATGTTGAATATTCATTAGAGAATCATCACACATACAAAAGCTGGAAAATTCAACCCAGAAATAGGAGAAAATGTAAGCAATAGAAAGTGAGTTAAAAATGAAAAAGATGATAGAATTAGTTAACAAGTTCATTCAAACAACTACTATAAGTATACTTCATTTGTTCAACGAGGTAGAAAAAACACAAACACAAGAAGAGCATTCATAAAGGACTCAAATTCAGCTTCTAGTGATGAAAAGTGCAATATCTGAAATGAAAATACCCTGAATGGGATTAACAGATTAGATACTATAGAAGTAAAGAAAAGTCAATTTGAAGACACAGAATTTTAAAATACACAATATAAAACAGAATAAAAAGTTGATGCACTGCTCATTTTTTTTGCAATGAGCTGTGGGACAGTATCATGCTTCTTACATATGCATATTTGGAGTTCCAATAGGAGAAGAGAGAGAGACAGAAAAAACATTTGAAGAAGTAATGGCCACAATTTCCCTAAATTTGAAGATAATTATAAATGCACAAAATCCAAGAAGCTCCCTCAGCTTCAATCGGAAGAATCATGAAGAAAACAACCTGATAGCACATCAGAATCAACTTGCAGGAAACCAGTAGTAAGGAGAAAATCCTAAAAGCAGCCAGAGGAACAAAGACAGATTATATATGGAACAAAGATTAAAAATTAACAGCAGATTTCTCAACACAAACTATAACAGATAGAAGACAATAGAGCGACAGTTTTAAATTGCTGAAAGAAAAAAACCATCAACCTAGAATTATATGCTCAGTGAAAAATATCTTTCAAAAGTGAAGGCAAAATAAATAATTTTGGACAAACAAAAACTGAGAATCTATCACCAGGAGACCTTCACTGGTAGAAATATTAAAGGAAGTTATCTAGGCCAAATAAAAATAGTACCAGATGAAAATTTGCAAGTTCAGAGAGGAATGAAGAGCACTAGAAATTAGAATATGGGTAAATACGAAAGACATTTTCTGATTGTTTTCAAAATTAGAGGATAATCAGCTCTTTAAAGTAAAACTAATATGTTCTGGGGCTTATAAACTTGTGAAATAAATAACAGTAGAACAAAGAAGGGGAGTGTGAGGAAATGGATGTTTACCATTGTAAGAGTCTCATACTGTAACCAAAGAAAAAGTATATTTGAGTGCACATTGTGATAAATTAAAGATAGTTATAGTAAACCTTAGAGAAACCACTTTAAAAAATTGAAACACTAAAAAAAAAGAGGCATGTCTAATAAGCCAATAATGTTGATAATTTGAATCCTAGAAAATAATGAGTTTATCAGTATTTTATATAAAAATAAAGCAAGAAAAAAGAAAGAATAGATGAGACCAATATTAAACAGCAAAATTGTAGATTTAAACCTAATTATATTGATAATCACATTAATTGTGAGTGTTCTAAACACTTCCTTTTGAATGACTTGTTGGGCTGGATAAATCAATACAATCCAATTATTTGCACTACAAGAATCTCACTTTAAATACAAAGATGCAGATGTTATAAAAGTAAAATGATGGGAAAAGATATACCATGCAAATGCAAATCAAAAGGAAAAACTAGAGTTGTTATATTAACATCAGACAAAATAGACATCAGAATAAGAACCATTATTGGGGATAGTGAGGGATATTACATATGACAAAGGGGTAAATTAATCAAGAAAATCTGATAATCCTAAATGTGCATGCAGCTGAGAACAGCTTTAAAATGCATGAAGCAAAGATGGATGGATCTGAAAGGAGAAATGGACAAATTCCCAATTATATTTGGAAATTTCAGCACCCCTTTTTCAATAACTGATAGAACAAGTAGACAAAAATCAGTAGGGATATTAAGCCTAGAACATCATTAACTAACTTGACCCAATTAATGTTTGCAGAGCATACATTCTTTTCAAATATATTTCTATATATTAGAAAAGCAGCAGACTATACATTCTTTTCAAATATATTTCCTAACATAGGCCGTATTCTGGATAATAAAGTCTTAATAAATTCAATGTTTTCATTTTTTATGGGTATGGTGACAAATGACCACAAACTTACTGGCTTAATACAATAAAATTTATTATCTTAGAGTTCTGGAGGTCTGAAGTCCAGAATGGATCTCAGCTAAAATCAAGGTATTAGCAAAGCTGTGTTCTTTCTGGAGGCTCTGGGAAGAGAATCTATTTCCCTGCCTTTTCCAAGTGCTAGAGACCACTAACATTCTTGGCTTGCAGTTCCATTCCTCTACCTCCAATGGCAGCAATATCTAGCTGAGTTTTTCCTCACACCACCATCTCTGCTTCTCTACTTTCTGCTGCCTTCTTCTACTTATAAGGATCCTTGTGATTTCATTGGGCCTCCTTGGGTAATCCAGAATAACCTCCATCTCTCAAGCTGATTAGCAAACTTAACTTCATCTGCAAACTTAATCCCCCTTTGCCACATAAAGTAACGTATGCACAGGTTCTGGGGATTAGGACATGGACTCTTTGTGGAGGGACATTATTCTGCCTACTACATTTTAAATGGTTGAAATCATGTCAAATATATTCTCAGATTATAAAAAAAAATTAAATTAGAAAAAACAAAACAAACCCCAGAATGGTATTTGGAAAATTCTCAAATATTTGGAAACCAAATAATACACTTCCAAATAACCCATGGATCAAAGAATAAATCACAACCCTAATTATAATATATTTGGAAAAGTAGGGTAAAATCCCAGAGGAGCCGATTGGAAAAAAGGTGAAGATGTGGCTACTGGAGTGGAACACTCTGATTTTGTAGAGCAACAGTCCTGGCATCTGAGGAGAGAAAACTGCACTTAAATGAGTGTAAAAGAAGGGCGCGCCCAAGATGGCCGAATAGGAACAGTTCCAGCCTCCAGCTCCCAGCGTAAGCCACACAGAAGACGGGTGATTTCTGCATTTTCAACTGAGGTACCAGGTTCATCTCACTGGGGCATGTTGGACAGTTGGCCCTGGTTCGCGGGTATAGCCCGACTAGCAAGAGCTGAAGCATGGCGAGGCATCACCTCACCTGGGAAGCGCAAGGGGGAAGGGAATTCCTTTTCCTAGCCCAAGGAAATTGAGACACATAACACCTGGAAAATCGGGTAACTCCCACCCTAATACTGCGCATTACCCAGGGTCTTAGCAAATGGCATGCCAGGAGATTATATCCCACACCTGGCCCAGAGGGTCCCACGCCCATGGAGTCCCTCATTGCTAGCACAGCAGTCTGAGATCTAACTGCAAGGCGGCAGCGAGGCTGGGGGAGGGGCGCCTGCCATTGCTGAGGCTTAAGTAGGTAAACAAAGCCACTGGGAAGCTCGAATTGGGTGGAGCCCACCACAGCTCAAGGAGGCCGGCCTGCCTCTGTAGACTCTTTCTCTGGGGACAGGGCATAGCTAAACAAAAAGCAACAGAAACCTCGGCAGAGGTAAATGCACCCGTCTGACAACTTTGAAGACAGCAGTGGATCTCCCAGCACGGAGGTTGAGATCTGAGAACAGACAGACTGCCTGCTCAAGTAGGTCCCTGACCCCTGAGTAGCCTAACTGGGAGACATCCCCCACTAGGTGCAGACTGACACCTCACACCTCACATAGTGGGGTACACCCCTGAGACGAAGCTTCCAGAGCAAGAATCAGCAACACTCGCTGTTCAGCAATATTCTATCTTCTGCAGCCTCCGCTGCTGATACCCAGGCAAACAGGGTCTGCAGTGGACCTCAAGCAAACTCCAACAGACCTACAGCTGAGGGTCCTGACTGTTAGAAGGAAAACTAACAAACAGAAAGGACACCCAGTCCAAAACCCCATCAGTACGTCACCATCATCAAAGACCAAAGGCAGATAAAATCACAAAGATGGGGAAAAAGCAGTGCAGAAAAGCTGGAAATTCAAAAAATCAGAGCGCATTTCCCCCTCCAAAGGAACGTAGCTCATCGCCAGCAATGGAACAAAGCTGGACGGAGAATGACTTTGACGAGTTGAGAGAAGAAGGCTTCAGTTGATCAAACTTCTGAGAGCTAAAGGAGGAACTATGTAACCAGCGCAAAGAAACTAAAAACCTTGAAAAAAGAATGGATGAATGGATAACTAGAATAATCAATGCAGAGAAGACCTTAAAAGAACTGATAGAGATGAAAGCCATAACATGAGAACTACACAAATGTAGTGTAAAAAAGCTTGTGACAAATGCACAAGCTTCAGTAACCGACTTGATCAACTGGAAGAACGAGTATCAGCAATTGAAGATCAAATAAATGAAATGAAGCGAGAAGAGAAATGTAGAGAAAAAAGAGTAAAAAGAAATGAACAAAGCCTCCAAGAAATACGAGATTATGTGAAAAGATCAAATCTACATCTGATTGGTGTGCCTGAAAGTGACGGGGAAAATGGAACCAAGTTGGAAAACACTCTGCAGGATATCATCCAGGAGATCTTCCCCAACCTAGTAAGACAGGCCAACATTCAAATTCAGGAAATATAGAGAATACCACAAAGATACTCCTGGAGAAGAGCAACTCCAAGACACATAATTGTCAGATTCACCAAAGTTGAAACAAAGGAAAAAATCTTAAGGGCAGCCAGAGAGAAAGGTCGGGTTACACACAAAGGGAAGCCCATCAGACTAACAGCAGATCTCTCGGCAGAAACTCTCCAAGCCAGAAGAGAGTGGGGGCCAATATTCAACATTCTTAAAGAAAAGAATTTTCAACCCAGAATTTCATATCCATCCAAACTAAGTTTCATAAGTGAAGGAGAAATAAAATCCTTTATAGAAAAGCAAATGCTTAGAGGTTTTGTCACCATCAGGCCAGCCCTGCAAGAGATCCTGAAGGAAGCACTAAACATGGAAAGGAACAACAGGTACCAGCCATTGCAAAAACATGTTAAAACGTGAAGTCCATCGATGCTAGGAAGACACTGTATCAACTAGCGAGCAAAATAACCAGCTAATATCATAATGAAAGGATCAAGTTCACACATAACAATATTAACCTTAACTGTAAATGGACTAAATGGTCCAATTAAAAGACACAGACTGGCAAATTGGATAAAGAGTCAAGACCCATCAGTTTGCTGTATTCAGGAGACCCATCTCACATGCAGAGACACACATAGGCTCAAAATAAAGGGATGGAAGAAGATCTACCAAGCAAATGGAAAACAAAAAAAAGCAGGGGTTGCAATCCTAGTCTCTGATAAAACACACTTTAAACCATCAAAGATCAAAAGAGACAAAGAAGGCCATTACATAATGGTAAAGGGATCAATTCATCAGGAAGAGCTAACTGTCCTAAATATATATGCACCCAATATAGGAGCACCCAGATTCATAAAGCAAGTCCTTAGAGACTTACAAAGAGATTTAGACTCCCATACAATAATAATGGGAGACTTTAACACCCCACTGTCAACATTAGACAGATCAACGAGACAGAAAGTTAACAAGGATATCCAGGAATTGAACTCAACTCCGCACCAAGCGGGCCTAATAGACATCTACAGAACTCTCCACCCCAAAGCAACAGAATATACATTCTTCTCAGTACCACATTGCACTTATTCCAAAATTGACGACATAGTTGGAAGTAAAGCACTCCTCAGCAAATGTACAAGAACAGAAATTATAACAAACTGTCTCTCAGACCCCAGTGCAATCAAACTAGAACTCAGGACTAAGAAACTCACTCAAAACCACTCAACTACATGGAAACTGAACAACCTTCTCCTGAATGATTACTGGGTACATAACGAAATGAAGGCAGAAAAAAAGATGTTCTTTGAAACCAATGAGAACAAAGACACATACCAGAATCTCTGGGACACATTGAAAGCAGTATGTAGAGGGAAATTTATAGCACTAAATGCCCACAAGAGAAAGCAGGAAAGATCTAAAATTGACACCTTAACATCACAATTAAAAGAACTAGAGAAGCAAGAGCAAAGACATTCAAAAGCTAGCAGAAGGCAAGAAATAACTAAGATCAGAGCAGAACTGAAGGAGGTAGAGACACAAAAAACCCTCCAAAAAATCAATGAATCCAGGAGCTGGTTTTTTGAAAAGATCAACAAAATTGATAGACTGCTAGCAAGACTAATAAAGAAGAAAAGAGAGAAGAATCAAATCAATACAATAAAAAATGATAAAGGGGATATCACCACCGACACCACAGAAATACAAACTACCATCAGAGAATACTATAAACACCTCTGTGCAAATAAACTAGAAAACCTAGAAGAAATGGATAATTTCCTGGACACTTACCCTCTCCCAAGACTAAACCAGGAAGAAATTGAATCCCTGAATAGACCAATAGCAGGCTCTGAAATTGAGGCAATAATTAATAGCCTACCAACCAAAAAATGTTCAGGACCAGACGGATTCACAGCCAAATTCTACCAGAGGTTCAAGGAGGAGTTGGTACTATTCCTTCTGAAACTATTCCAATCAATAGAAAAAGAGGGATTCCTCCCTAACTCATTTTACGAGGCCAACATCATCCTGATACCAAAGCCTGACAGAAATACAACAAAAAAAGAGAATTTTAGACCAATATCCCTGATGAACATCGATGCAAAAATCCTCAATAAAATACTGGCAAACTGAATCCAGCAGCACATCCAAAAGCTTATCCACCATGATCAAGTGGGCTTCATCCCTGGGATGCAAGGCTGGTTCAACATATGCAAATCAATAAATGTAATCCAGCATAGAAGCAGAACCAAAGACAAAAACCACATGATTATCTCAATAGATGCAGAAAAGGCCTTTGACAAAATTCAACAGCTCTTCATGCTAAAAACTCTCAATAAATTCGGTATTGATGGAACGTATCTCAAAATAATAAAAGCTATTTATGACAAACTCACAACCAATATCATACTGAATGGGCAAAAACTGGAAGCATTCCCTTTGAAAACTGGCACAAGACAGGGATGCCCTCTCTCACCACTCCTATTCAACATAGTGTTGGAAGTCCTGGCTAGGGCAATCAGGCAAAAGAAAGAAATCAAGCGTATTCAGTTTGGAAGAGAAGAAGTCAAATTGTCCCTGTTTGCAGATGACATGGTTCTATATTTAGAAAACCCCATTGTCTCAACCCAAAATCTCCTTAAGCTGATAAGCAACTTCAGCAAAGTCTCAGGATACAAAATCAATGTGCAAAAATCACAAGCATTCTTATACACCAGTAACAGACAAACAGAGAGCCAAATCGTGAATGAGCTCCCATTCACAATAGCTTTAAAGAGAATAAAATACCTAGGAATCCAACTTACAAGGGATGTAAAGACCTCTTCAAGGAGAACTACAAACCACTGCTCAGTTAAATAAAAGAGAACACAAACAAATGGAAGAACATACCATGCTCATGGATAGAAAGAATCAATATTGTGAAAATGGCCATACTGCCCAAGGTAATTTATACATTCAATGCCATCCCCATTAAGCTACCAATGACTTTCTTCACAGAATTGGAAAAAACTGCTTTAAAATTCATATGGAACCAAAAAAGACCCCGCATTGCCAAGACAATCCTAAACCAAAAGAACAAAGCTGGAGGCATCATGCTATCTGACTTCAAACTATACTACAAGGCTACAGTAACCAAAACAGCATGGTACTGCTACCAAAACAGAAATATAGACCAATGGAACAGAACAGAGCCCTCAGAAATAGTACCACACATCTACAGCCATCTGATCTTTGACAAACCTGACAAAAACAAGAAATGGGGAAAGGATTCCCTATTTAATAAATGGTGCTGGGAAAATTGGCTAGCCATAAATAGAAAGCTGAAACTGGATCCTTTCCTTACTCCTTATATGAAAATTAACTCAAGATGGATTAGAGACTTAAATGTTAGACCTAAAGCCATAAAAACCCTAGAAGAAAACCTAGGTAATACCATTCAGGACATAGGCATGGGCAAGGACTTCATGTCTAAAACACCAAAAGCAATGGCAACAAAAGCCAAAATTGACAAATGGGATCTAATTAAACTAAAGAGCTTCTGCACAGCAAAAGAAACTACCATCAGAGTGAACAGGCAACCTACAGAACGGGAGAAAAGTTTTGCAATCTACTCATCTGACAAAGGGCTAATATCCAGAACCTATAAAGAACTCAATCAAATGTACAAGAAAAAAACAAACAACCCCATCAAAAAGTGGGCAAAGGATATGAACAGACCCTTCTCAAAAGAAGACATTCATACAGCCAACAGACACATGAAAAAAATGCTCATCATCACTTGCCATTAGAGAAATGCAAATCAAAACCACAATGAGATACCATCTCACAGCAGTTAGAATGGCAATCATTAAAAAAAATCAGGAAACAACAGGTGCTGGAGAGGAAGTGGAGAAATAGGAACACTTTTACACTGTTGGTGGGACTGTAAACTAGTGCAACCATTGTGGAAAACAGTGTGGTGATTCCTTAAGGATCTAGAACTAGAAATACCATTTGACCCAGCCATCCCATTACTGGGGATATACCCAAAGGATTATAAGTCATGCTGCTATAAAGACACCTGCACACATATATTTATTGCAGCACTATTCACAGTAGCAAAGACTTGGAATCAACCCAAATGTCCATCAGTGACAGACTGGATTAAGAAAATGTGGCACATATACACCATGGAATACTATGCAGCCATAAAAAAGGATGAGTTCGTGTCCTTTGTAGGGACATGGATGCAGCTGGAAACCATCATTCTTAGCAAACTATCACAAGAACAGAAAACCAAATACCGCATGTTCTCACTCATAGGTGGAATTGAACAATGAGATCACTTGGACACAGGAAGGGGATCATCACACACCAGGTCCTATTGTGGGGTGGCGGAGGTGGGAGGGATAGCATTAGGAGATATACCTAATGTAAATGACGGGTTAATGGGTGCAGCACACCAACATGGCACATGTATACATATGTAACAAACCTGCACATTGTGCAGATTTACCCTAGAACTTAAAGTATAATAAAAAAAATTAGTATAAAAATGAAATATCTATGAATAAATTTTTAAAAACTGTATGCAAAATTGTGAACTAAATATTATAAAACATGCCTAAAATAGATATCTTGGGTTTGTATATTGGGAGGAATTAATATTGTTAAAATGTTGGTACTCTCCAAAGTGACCTACAGATTCAATATAATCCCTATGAAAATCCCAGTGGCATTTTTTTCATAAATAGAAAAATACATTCTAAATTTCATAGAGAATCTCAAGGGACCCCAAATAGACAAAACAAATCTTGGAGAAGAACAAAGTTGGATGTCTCACACTGCCTGGTTTCAAAACTTAAAATCTACAGTAATGCAAAGAGTGGTACTGGCATAAAGACAGACATATAGATGAGTAGAATAGAATAGAGAGCCTAGAAATCAACCCATACACCTATTGTCTAATGATTTTCCATGACGATGCTAAGATCTTTCACTACGGAAAGGACAATGTTTTAACACATTGTTTTGGGAGAACTAGATATCTGTATTGCAAAAGGATGAAGTTGGACCCTTGCTGCTATGATCTGAATGTTTTCGTCTCCTTCAAAATTCATGTTGAAACTTAATTGCCAGTGTGAAGGTATTAAGAGGTAGGGCTTTAAAGAGGTGATTGAGCCATGGGGACAGAGCCCCCGTGGATGGATGGCATTGGGGTGCTTATGATAGGGTTTGAGGGAATGGGTGTGCTTCTCTTCCACTCTTCTGCCAGTGAGGAGACAGCGTTCCTCCTCTCTGGAGGAGGCAGCAACAAGGAGCCACCTTGGAAGCAGAAAGAGCAGCCCTCACCAACACTGAACCTGCAGGTGACTTGATCATGGACTTTCCAGCCTTCAGAACTGTGAGAAATACATTTCTGTTGTTTAGAAATTACTAATTTCGTAGAATTTTGTTATAGCAGCACAAATAGACCAAGACATTTACCTTAAATTATATGCAAAAATTATCTCAAAAGTGAACAAAGACCTAAACATAAGAGCTAAAACTAGAAGAACATAGATATACTCATAGTAGAAAACATAGAAAAAAATCTTCATGAAGAGTTTCATTGGATTTAGCAATGACTTCTTAGATATGACACCAAAACATAGATAATAAAAGAAAAAATAAATAAATTGAACCACATTAAAATTAAAAACTTGTGTGCATCAAAGGACACTATCAAGGTTGAAAAGGTGTCCTAAGAATGGATGAAAATATTTGCAAATCATATATCTGATAAGCAGTTAATATCCAGAAAATGAAAAGAACTCCTGCAATTCAACAAAAATACAAACAACCCAATTTAAAAAATGGGCAAAGGACTTGAATAGACATTTCTCCCAAGATATACAAATCATTTTGTATAAGGTACAAGCAACAAAAGCATAAATAGATAAATGGTATTACATCAAGCTACAAAGCTCTGCACAGCAAAGGAAACAATAAATGAAATGAAGAGACAACCTACAGAATGGGAGGAAATATTTGCAAACTATTCATCTGACAATGGATTAATAACCAGAATATAGAAGGAACTCAACTCAATAACAACAAAAAAAAAATCTGATTTAAAAATGGGCAAAATACTCGAATAGACATTTCTTAAAAGAAGACATACAAATGGCCAACAGGTATATGAAAAAATGCTCAACATCACTAATCATCAGGGAAATACAAATCAAAACCACAATGAGCTATCATTTTACACCTGTTAGAATGGCTATTATCAAAAAGGCAAAAATTAATAAATGCTGGGATTGTTGGATCATATAGTAGTTCTTTTTTAGTTTTTTGAGGAACCTCCACACTGTTTTCTGTAACTGGCTGTACTACTTTATAGTCTTGCCAGCACTGTATGAGTGTTCATTTCACTTCAGTCAGAATGGCTACTATCAAAAGACAAAAGATAACAAGTTTTGGCAAGGATGTAAGGGGATCCCTTACACAATATTGGTAGGAATATAAAGTAGTAAAGTAGTGCAGCCATATGGAAAGTAGTATGAAGGTTCCTCTACAAACTAAAAATACATTTACTATATGATCCAACAATCCCACTGCCGGCTATATATCCAAAAGAAAGGGTATCAGTATACTGAAGAAATATCTGCACTCCCATGTTTATTGCCCCCTATTCACAATAGTCAATATATGGAATCAACCTAAGTATTCATCAATGGATGGGTGGATAACAAATGTGGTATATATACAAAATAAAATATTATTCAGCCATAAAAAGAATGAAATTCTGTCGTTTTCTGCAACATGGATGGAATTGGAGGTCATTATGTGAAGGGAAATAAAGCAAGCACAGAAAGACAAATATTGCATGTTCTCACTCATATGTGAGAGCTTACAAAAAGGTGAATCTTATAATAGAGATAGAGTGGAATGGTGGTTACTAGAGGCTGGGAAGGGAAATGGGGAGGGAGAGGATGAAAGAGGCTGATTAATGGGTACAAAAATACAGTTAGAAGGAATAAGTTGTAGTGTTTGATAGTATAAAATGAAATTATAGTTAATAATTTATTGTGTATTTCAAGAAAGCTAGAAAAAAAGTTGTAATGTTACAAGCATAAAGAAAAGGTAAATGTGTAAGGTGATGGATATCCCAATTAACCTGATTTTATCATTACACGTTGTATATGAGTATCAAAAATAGCGCATGTATACCCAGAATGTTACAATTATGATATAACAATGCAAAAGTACAAAAAAATTTAAAAAGAAGATATACAAATCATCAGCAAGCACACAGAAACTGCTCAACATTGGCCGGGCACAGTGGCTCACACATAAAATCCCAGCACATTTGGGAGGCCGAGGTGGGCAGATCGCTTGAGTCCAGGAGTTCAAGACCAGCCAGGGCAACATGGTGAAGCCCTATCTCTACTAAAAATGCAACAATTAGCCAGGTATTGTGGCACTCACCTGTAGTCCCAGCTACTTGGTAGGCTGAGGTGGGAGGATTACCTGAGCCCCAGAAGATGGAGGTTGCAGTGAACTGAGATCATGCCACTGCACTACAGCCTGGGTGTCAGAGTGAGACTCTCTCCAAAAAAAAAAAAAAAAAGATGTTCAATGTCAGTAATCATTTGGGAAATGCAATCAAAACTACAATGAGATACCACCTTACCCTCACTAGGATGGCTGCTCTTAAAAAAAAGATAAAAAGAAAATAGCAATGTTGGCAAGAATGTAGAGAAAGTGGGACCCGTGTGCATTGATGTATAATTGTGTAGCCATGGTGGAAAACAGTATGATGGCTCTTTAAAAAAATTAAAATAGAATAATTACCTTATGATCCTGCAATTTCACTTCTGGTAACATTCTCAAAATAATTGAAAGCAGGGTCTCAAAGTGGTATTTATATATCCATGTCCATAGCAGTATTATTCTTAAAAGCCAAAAGGTGTAAACAACCCAAGTGCCAATAAACAGACGAATGCGTAAAGAAAATGTGGTGTATACGTACAATGGAATATTTTTCAGCCTTAAACAGGAAGGGAATTCTGACATGTTCCACAGCATGGATGAACCTTGAGGGCATTATGCTAAGTGAAATAAGCCAGTCACAAAGGGATATTTCTGTATGATTCCACTTACATGAGGTACCTCAAGTAGTCAAACTTATAAAGACAGAAAGTAGAATGGTAGTTGCCGGGGGCTGAGAAGCCGGGGAGTGGGGAGTTGTTCAATAGGTATAGAATTTTGGTTTTGCAAAGTGAAGAATTCTAGAGATTGGTTGCACGCACAATACTATGAATGTACTTAACAGCACTCAACTGTACACTTAAAAATGGTTAAGATGGTAAATATGGTCATGTGTATCTTCCCTCAATAAAAAAACTTGCAGAAATTGTATAAAAATGATGTCAAAATAGTGTTTCTGATCTAACAATTGATCAGCTCTGATAATACTTTTAAATTTTAAGCAGCTTTAAAGGGCAAACTTTGGCTCAAACTTGTTAGTACAGTTTTCATCTTTAAATATACTTTTTTTTCAATCATAAATTAGAGTTGGGCTTGGGGTAAATATTAGAATTTAGTGTGCGTCTTTGAGAAGCATCACGAAGTTCGAAGAGGTCTGTCTGGGTATCTCTGTGGTAATGCTTTGTTTGAATGTTGATGTTTCACAAAGAGTTTACGTTTCATCTTCCCATTTCTCACAGGCCTAGGTCTGTGTAATGAATTGAGCGTCTTCAGTTGGATGGAGTTAAGAGCCAAATGTACAACACTGTACCATTTACAAGTTTTATTTCGAAAGGAGATTTAAATTTTTATACAGTCAAATTTCTGCCAAAAGAGAGATTCCAAATTAATTTTTGTTTATGCAAAGCCCATATGTTGTTTTCCACAGTCTCAAAAAGAGTGCAAATTGACAGATTCCTACATCTGTATCTCACAGGATACATATGTATCATTGCTACCACTCACTTATTTCCTGCCAGATTTTTAGCAATTGTGTTTTAAAAGAAAACCTGTAGAAAGGTAGCGGAAAACAAATGGGTAGTGGGATGTGTGTCAGCTAGTTCCCTAACTGTAGAAACCCTTGAAATAAGGCAAAAAACTTGTATTAGTCTGGGAGGGGAAGGAAAGTTTGGGCAGCAGGATATGAAGGGGCCATGGAAGGAGCGGTGGGCCCTCCTGAGATGCTTTCCTGCTTTATAATTTTTTCATTCTGACTGTGGGAGATACTACTGTAATACATTCCTAGATACAGCAGCTGCTCAATAAATATTGACTACCTTTTTTTTTTTTTTTTTTTTTTTTTTTTTTGAGGCAGTCTCCTTTTGTCGCCCAGACTGGAGTGCAGTGGTACGATCTTGGCTCACTGCAGCCTCTGCCTTCCAGGTTCAAGTGATTCTCCTGCCTCAGCCTCCTGAGCAACTGGGATTACAAGCACCTGCCACCATGCCTGGCTAATTTTTGTGTTTTTCGTAGAGATGGGATTTCACCATGTTGGCCAGGCTGATCTTGAACAACTGACCTCAAGTGATCCCCCGCCTCAGCCTCCTAAAGTGCTGGGATTACAGGCATGAGCCACTGCACCCGGCCAAATATTGACTACTTTTAATGAGTGCTTAATACCTATTGGTAGAAGAAATTACATGTTGGAGTTAGGAGTTGTGTTTTTAGCCTTTTAACTTGAATTAGACACTGATGATTAAGTAATTTTCTGTTCCTTCCAATTTTCTTCTGTATTTCCTCTCCTTCAAAGAAAAGCAAAAGAGACTTGTTCTTCCCGTTTTTCTTAAAATGAATTTAAAATTTTATCATCTCTATATATCCATGTGAATATATATTTATATACCCCACTTCTATAAAGCATTATTTGGTTTGGTACCTGTGGATGACCATTAGCCTAATACTGCCATAATTACAATTCAGTTAAGTTTATAACCTGACTTGTTCACTAGTTGGGAAGTAACTATGCATTTGTTGGCATTCTGGTGTAAAAACTTTACATTTGTTCGAACCAATCTGTCTAAATGTATAGAACAGAGTACTTACAAATGTCTGTTTATTTTAAAGTTATATTGTTCCTATGTCATTGCTTGTTATTTTCTTAATAGAATTGAAAACTTTTTGATTTTATGACTACTTATGTTTTGATTTTTGTAAATTCAATAGTTTTGGATCACAACAAGTAATGTTTTGTCTTTCAAATTTAATTTTTCATTTTATTTTAAACTTTTATCTTCAGGGGGGTCCGTGTGCAGTTTTGTTACCTGGGTATATTGTGAGATGCTGAGGTTTGGAGTATGAGTGATCCTGTCACCCAGGTACTGAACACAGTACCCAACAGTTAATTTTCTAACCCCTCCCCCACCTGCCCATCTAGTAGTCCTTAGTGTCTGTTGTTCCCATCTTTATGTCCATGTGTACCCAATGTTTAGCTCCCACTTATAAATGAGAACAGGCAGTATTTGGTTTTCTGTTCCCGCATTAATTTGCTTAGGATATTGGCCTCTACCTGCATCCATGTTGCTGCAAAGGACATGATTTCATTCTTGTTTATGGCTGCATAGTATTCCATGGTGTATATGTACCACATTTTCTTTATCTAATCCACCATTGATGGGCACCTGGGATGATACCATGTTTTTGCCATATGACAAGTAATTTTTGAGAGACTTCAGATTTAATTCAGATCCCATTTATGTGATAAGCTTTTCAGTCACTCCAGACTAGCCTGTTCTCTCCTGGCTATGAATTTCAGTGATTCATTATTATTACTTAATAATGTCAAGCATTGCACATTCTGCAAGGTTTAGTGGAATTGGCAAAGATTCATAAAATTGCTACCCTATTGGAAGCTAATGTTCCTGTTACCTGACTGAGGACCCTTTCAAGATGGAGGTATCATAATTTGAGGTGGGGTTGAGGGAACCACATGAGAAAGGAAAATGTAGAAAGATTATTCAGGGATCAATGAGTTTGATCATATGGGAAGAAAGAGTCCTGCACACATGGGTTTCCATGTCTGAAGATGGTTCCGTTTTTCTTTAACACAAGATTAGTGGTTCATCTGGGTTTAGAATTCCAGGTGGGAAACCATTGATCTCTCAGAACATTGAGGGCGTTGTTCCACTGCCTTCTAGCTTCCAGAACTGGGAAATCCTTTACAAGCTGGATGTTTGTATAATAGCTTTCCCCCAGCCTTTCCCTCTAGGGCTTTCAGGATCCTCCCTTTTCCTCGGGAATCTGAAACTTCACAGTGAAATTCGTGTGGGTTTATTTTCATCCATTGTGTGGGCTTTTTGTATCCCCTTTCAGTCTTCAGTTCTGGGAAATCGTCCTGAATTAGCTCTTCCTTCTGTTTTCTCTGGTCTTTCTTTTTGGAATCGTTATTATTTAGACGTTGGACCTCTTCCACTTATTGTGTAATTTTCCTATCTTCCTATCTCCCCCATTTTTCATCTTTTTGTCTTTTCATTCACACACACACAGACAAGAGAACACGAATACCCTTGAAGTCGACTGGAATCTCTGTGTTAGTTCAGCGGGGGGTCTTGTCAACTGTGTCCGTCACTGTTTAATCAAACTAGTCATTATGTTGGTAGCCCCTGTTACCAGCATTTTTTAAAGTCTTTTCTCTCAACTTTGTCAGATCCCCAAAGAAGCCTCATCCAGTGGAAAGTTGTAGCCCCTGATGCCAGCAACTACAAGCCCAATAAACAGGAAGTCCAGGGAACTCTCAATATTTAATATGTAAACTTTTGTGTAACCCTCCTGTTTTCAATAATATATTCTTGCCCTTAGTTATTTTTGGGTCTTCTATTCCAGACATTCTCTGCTAGACCCTCTCCAGAATAAACCTCCAGCCTTATTCCTGGGTTGGAGGAGGCAGTTGCAGCTATCCAGAGGTGAAGAAATTGGGAGTGAGGTGCAGGGGGTGTGTAGGGGGAGGAAGGAGCACTTAGTGATTCTGAAATACATTTTCACCCAATCCTTGTTAGCTTCATCTTTATCCTGGCATCCAGAGGTACATGGTACTGCCAGTTTTTGAGCCATTTGGGGATTGTTTGTTCAAGCGAGTTGATTTTCAACCCTATATCTGTCTTCTGGTTGTGCTAAGTCAATTCTCGGCCGTCCGTCTGCTTTATGTCTTACAAAAGTCTTCCAGTTCTTGTCTTCTCTCCCATTTTGTTTTCCTTATAGTTTTACACGTTTTTAGAAATCTCGTTTCTATTGGGAATGAGTAGAGCTAAAAAGCATACCCTCATTAAGGTGTTTTTAATTAGGAATTTGAGAAATTAAAACTATGCACTTTAAACTTTAAATTAAAATTATCACTTTACGGTGATAAAAGAATTAATATTATAAATTGAAAATTAGGCCAGGGCGCAGTGCCTCATGCCTGTAATCCCAGTATTTTGGGAGGCCAAAGTGGGTGGATCACTGGAGGCCAGAAGTTCAAGACCAGCCTGGCCAATATGGCAAAACCCTGTCTCTATTAAAAATACAAAAATTAGCTGGGCATGGTGGCGCATGCCTGTGGTCGCAGCTACTCGGGAGGCTGAGGCATGAGAATTGCTTGAACTTGGGAGGCACAGGTTCCAACGAGCCAAGATCATGCCACTACACTTCAGCCTGGACAACAGAGCGAGACTCTGTCTCAAAAAAAATAATTAATAAATTAATACTTAAAAGTTTGTTAATGTGTACTGGCACCTGTATAATATTTTAAGAGCCATTCCTTTTGATGACACTTCCTAAATCAATCAGAAGATTCTTAAGTATATGATTCCTCAAGTTTTTATTTTCTTTATGTTCTTAATGTAATGCTGGTCTCTTTGTGATCTAAATGATGCAGTGAATATTTCATAAATACAAATAATTTAATCTTAAAGTTGTTAGTAGTATGTATTTGTAAAGTGAATTATATTAAAAATCCACTAACAACTGTTTGAGTACATCTTTGTGCTAATGCTATGAGGTCATTATATTCTTAAGCTAAAGTCAGCACTTCCGAGTTACTCTTAGGTGAGAAAAATAACTTTTAATATAAAAGGGCACATTCCAGAGGTATACTGGAGTGCATAAGGAGTTACCAAAGGGTTTTCTTGTTGGAAAAATCAGAAATTCATAGGAAACATGATTAAATGCCAAATTCTATATTAGACTTAATTGTGATAGAAGGTCACAGAGAGAGAAATCAGTGTGGGCCAGGATAGCAAGAGGATGCTTCATCCCTGCTTGTGTAGCCTTTTGTCAAAAATGCACCTTTAAAACTGGACTCCTCATCTTGTCGCCTATACTAATTCATAGAGTCAGGTTTGCGAGTCACCTTAAATTCACTGCTGCTTTCCGGCTGATTTCATCCCGTCCTGCTTGCGTTTCTTTGCCTTATTCCACATTATCAATGCTTGTTGATTCTTCCTTTGTAACAGGTCTCAGTTTGTCCATTCAACTCTAGTGCCTCAACGTGTTTAAGCATCTACTGTGTGCCAGATGTTGTGCAGAGTGCAGAGCTGAATAAGGGCCCTGAGGGAGCCTGCATTCCTTCATGTGTGCCGTGGACACAGAAAATTTCAGGAAAAATGTGGGGTGTGTTAGGAACGTGTTCACACTGGGTCTGTGGCAGCACGGAGGATTGATGCTGAAGCTACCTGGGGAGAAGACCTGAGAGAGCAGGGTGTATTTGGGCATAGTTCAGTGTCTCTGAAGTGTGAATGGCGGGGCTGAGGCCATCTTCACTGCAGGTGAAGCAGCACTGGTAGTAAGCAAGGGTAAAGGCTTGAAATGTGTGTTACCCATTCAGCAAATATTTATTGTGTGCCAACTACGAGCTAGGCAACTATCTTGCAACCGAATGCAACAGTGAAGAAAACATATGAAAATCATAAGTATGATAAATAAGTTGACTCGGTAGCACGTGTGAAGGTGAAATGTGTTGTCGAAAACGATAAAGCAAGATGGAGTTGGGGACTTTGGGCCGTAAGCTGTGGTTGAAGGATGTTTACACTGTACTCCACAGAACCCTGGGGGCTGCAGAGGTGCTTCTGGGGTCTATAAGAATTGTTCTAAATTTTGTTTTAAAATATACCTGAAAACATTACAAAAACAGTAATGAAAAACAGCATGAGCAAACAAATACGTTATTGTGAAAATATACACATTAGATCGGGGTCCCCATCCCTTGGGCCACCAGTCTGTGGCCTCTCAGGAACCAGGCCACACAGTAGGAGGTGAGTGGGGGGCAAGTGAGGGAAGCTTCATCTGTATTTACAGTTGCTCCCCATTACTCACATTACCACCTGAGCTCCGCCTCCTGTCAGATCTGCGGCGGTGTTAGATTCTCATAGGAGTGCAAACCCTGTTGGGAACAGTGCATGCGAGGGATCTAGGTTGCGCGCTCCTTATGAGAATCTAACTAATGCCTGATGATCTGTCACTGTCTCCCATCAGCCCCAGATGGGACTGTCTAGTTGCAAGAAAACAAGCTCAGGGCTCCACCTGATTCTACATTATGGTGAGTTGAATTATTTTATTATATATTACAATGTAGTAGTAATAAAAATAAAGTGCGCAATAAATGTAATGTGCTTAAATCATGCCAAAACGACCCCCCAACCCCCGGTCCATGGAAAAAGTGTTTTTCATGAAACCGGTCCCTGGTGCTAAAAAGGTTGGGGACCACTGCGTTAGATACCACCAGTGCATTAACTGGTGCCGCCATGGTAGCTCATGTTTGGAAAAATGCATGGATTTTTAAACAACTTTGTTTTATTAATTGACTTCATAATATGTAATTTTGCCCATTGAAACCTCAAGTTGCATTTACATTAATAAAACGTCTCATTTACCTATTTTGTATGGAGAGAATCTGCTGCTGAAATGATTGGATTCACCTTATAGGAATTCAACCCGCCTTACTCTTGGATTGTCATAGTTGCCCTCAGCATCTTCACATTTTCTCCCTTCTAATCTCTTTTGCATACTATTGCTAGAGTTAATTTTCTTAAATCACTAAATCTTTTAATTAAATGCTTGAAACTCAAACTCTGTGGTGGGGCAAGTAGATTTATTGGTTACAGTTCTGCCGCAAAATGCTCTGTGACCTTAAGCAAGTCGTTGTTATCTCGTCTGTAAGAATCTTTTTTGCTCTCAGTTTTTAACTCCCATAACTCGCCTCGCTAGCTGTTGATGATTTTTGTGACCTGTCTCTAGCTTATCCATCCAGCACCCCCTCCCCAACTAATCTCTGCCTTTATCCTGTGCTCTAGTGTGGCCGTTCTCTTCACTCCTGTCTCTTCCCTTCCACAATGCACACACCACTTGCTGGTTAATTATGCCTTGCATATATTCATGTTGTTTCCCCAGCCCAGACTGGCCTCTGTAGCTCATTGACTTACATTCCACATATCCTTTAAAAATAGTCTTCTAGAACTTATGGTTAAAGAAAATTTATTGGAAGAACAATAGCAGCACCACATGATACAGTATTAAGGCAGATTGAGAACTAGGAATAAACCGTTTGATTTGTTGAAAGCTGTGCTGTCTAGTACAGTAGCCACTAGCTACATGTGGCTATTTAAATTAAAATCAATTAAAATTTCATGCAACGAAAAACCCAGTTTCTCAGTCTTACCAGTCACAGGTCAATGGTTCCATTTGGCTACTGGCTACGATATCCGACAGTGCAGAGGGTGAGCATTTCCATCATTGCAGAAAGGTTTGTTGGACAGTGTTGGTCACAGGTGACTTGAAAGTTTTGTTTCAGGGACTTCTGGAGGAGAAATAATATATTTACAGATGGTCCAGAAGGAAATGTTTGATAAATAAATGGAGGTGAGGAGTATAGACAGTTGATTCTAGAGGTCTGACAGTGGCAAGAAAGAGGGATGGGGAAAAGGTAACGTCCAAGTTAAAAGAAGGGGGGGTGGTGTGTGTGTGTGTGCGCGCACATGTGTGTGACAGAGAGAGAGAGAGAACATTTTTAAAGGCAAAGAAAGTTGTGGCAATGGACAGACTGGATCTGTTGTAGACATGGGAAGAAGAGTGTGTAGGAGGAGGTAAGCATATTGGATGTCAGGAAAACAAGTGAAACAGGATGTTGAGATAGGTTTCATTCTGTCTCAGTTTTGGCTGAGGCCGCAAAACATTACCAAGAAAACAATAAGTGGCAATGACATCACATTCCTTAGTGAAGGTTTGTAACCCTTAGCCCAGCATCTTGATGGTGTGATTGAAGTCCAAGAGACCAAGACAGGGGCTGGGAAGGCAGGAAGGAAGGGGATGATTCTCTCTCACCTCAAGCTGAGTGAGGGAGTTGCAAGGAGACTGCTTGGCTCTCTTGACTTGCTCTGTGTCCTCTGGAGGCGGTGGAGACACTAAACCTACTAACCCTGAACTAGAGAAGTTTAGAGGTCAAACACCTGCTGGAGCTACACCTGCCTGGCTGGCTGTAGAGCAAAGAGGCAGCTGCATTGGGAGCCAGCTGTGCTTTTGCTAATAAAACAGCAGGATCTGCTGTCCAGGGGCCAGGAGAAGCCTGCTGGCCTTTTAAAAGGTGGCCCCATCCAAGAGCCCTTCCTGCCAACGGACAATGTGGCCTTGGCAGTGGAGGCTGGAGGTGTGCCCAGCAGACGCAGGTGTTGGAGTGTGGGCAGCATTCTAAGTGGCCACCTGCTTGGACCCTGGGAGCTGCAGAAAACTCCTTCCAGCAGGAAAACCTCTGCAGAATGAATGAAGAAGCCCCACTTGAGGAGCAGACACTGTGCCTAGTGAATTAAAGGAAGGAGCCGAGTGATTCAGGAGAATCCTGCTGTGTGTGGAATAGCCCAGATGGGGGAGAGGAGAGGCCTAACTTTGAGTAGAGTTTGGAATTGGGGCCTGGTCGTTTTCCCTACTGAAATGTAACATGTTTTTGTGACTAGAGGTGACCAGAGAACTTCAAATTTTTTATGAATGACTGGGAAAACCTTGGAACAGAGTTCATTCAGGACAAGAAATGAATAGGCTTCTGAATGACTTTAGGTGTCTGGAGAAAGCATAGCTTCTTGCTGCCTGCACTCTGCGGGGTTCTACTTATTTGGGACAATGACTATACTGATTTGGTGTTTGATGGGAGTACAGAATGTTTAGAAAAGCTCTGAAAGATGTGTTGAGAATTAAGAAGTAAGTGAGTAATAACCTGCAAGAGGCCTGATTGAAGAGAAGCAGCAGGAATTAAGTGGACTGCTCAAATGAGATATTCTGCCTCCCTTTGCAGGAGAAGTCTGCAGCCTGGGATCAGGAGATCGTTGTATATTTATTTGGGGTTATAGTGTAGGTAATTGGAAGCCTCGTGGTATTGTGGAGTGTCTTTTTGAAGAAAGCATAAGGTAAATGGAGAATGCTACTTTAATGCAGCTGGGTTTTCTTCCGCTTGTTGTGGTGCAGGAGCCCTTTGATGTTATTAGGGTTAAACACGTTTCTTCCATATGAAGTGATTGGGATGGGGAGTAGTATAATATTTCTGTTTCACTTCTAGCATGGTTTATTTATTATCTACATTATATGGGGACTCTTGTTTTATTTTATTTGTTAGGATGCTGCAGTTAACAAAAAACCCCACATCATGTTGGCGAAGCACCTGGAGACAGGGCCGGCTCTGACTCACTCCTCTCTGCAATTCCCAAGTCTCTGCTCTCCTGCATGAGTGGTATCCTTAGCAAAGTCCCTGAATCAATTCCAGGTGTCACATCCAGACAGCAGACAGAAAAAGAGTTCTCTGTTGCTGTGCACCAAATGAAGTCCCCCATGACACCTCCACTCACCTCTGATTGGCTGGAACTGGGTCACATCTCACCTCCGAACTAATTACTAATGGCAAGGGGAAAGGAATCCTCATAAGCAATTTATTAAACTAATTAGTATGTACTTGCTAGAGCCAGGAATAGAGTCAGCATTCCCTAAGCACATGACTTAGAAGAAGTGGATACCTAAACCAAATCGGGGTTTGGTTAGGAAGGAGGAAAGGGGAAATGGATATTGGGTAATCTTGCACCACTTCCTAGAATTATATAGAATGACTAATGTAACTAATTAAAAATGAGTGATTACAGATTAGATGGTAGGAACACATTAATAGTATATATAGACTAACAAACTGTGGCAAACGTCGGAAATGCAGTGGCTCAAGTAACATAAAAGTTTATTTCTCTCTCACCAGTAACAGTTCAGAGGTATGTGGTCCTAAGCTGGTGGGATGCCTCTAATTATAGCTTAAATATTAGAGTTGTAAAGTTGTAATTAAAAAGTAAATCCCCAAAATTCAGGAACTTAGAGAACAAAGACATTTCTGTCTTATATCCCTGTCCAAGGAAGGCTGCTGAAGTATCTCTGTTGCATGGGACCATTCAAGGGCCCAGGTTCCTCCCATGTTGTTTCTCTGCCATCTCTCCCCAGGGAATTGTCCTTGCTCTGGGGCTAAAACTGGGTCACCATTTCCAGGTTCCAGCTAGAAAGTGGAAAAGGAGAACATGAAGGAGATAGACCAGTTTATAAAGGCCTAGGCCAAAGTGGCATCCGTGACTATTGCTCGCATTTCATTGGCAAGATCTTAGTGACACGGGGGCTTCAAACTTCAAATAGCCTGGGATATGTAGTCTCACAGGGCAGTTTTCAATGTTTCTTGAGTCATCCCTATTTCTGGCCAGCAGAAAGCAATAGGACCAGGTGTCCTTAAGACAATGAATCTTAAGTTGCACTCCTCATTTCCGCTCATGTCCTGTTGGCCTAAAGTTGTTCACATGGTCAGATACATGTGAGAGGAGGTTAGGAAATGGAGTTTGTAGCTGACAGGGTAAGTACTGGGAGAAAGAATGGATTATGGTAGACCATTAGCTGTTTCTCTCACACAAAAATTTCTCTCTGCTCTGCATAGGATCTTTCTATCTGGAGACCTGACTTATTAAACATTAAAGGAAGTTTTATCTAATGCCTAAAGCTGGTAATTACTCATCAGTTGTTTGGCTGAATTTGGTAACTTGCCATTCTTCTACCATAGGAAAGACTAATATTAATAGTAAAGCAATGTTAGTAGACATTACAAAAAATTTTTTCCAAAACGCTTTTTGTAAAATATTTGAACTTGGCCTTCTAAAACAACTTGTATAGTTGTATCATGTATTTATGTACATACATATGTATGTATGTGTAATTTTAAACTTTTATGACTGTCTTAGTCTGTTTAGTGTTGCTATAATAGAATACCTGAGATTGGGTAATTTATAATGAACAGAAATTGACTGGCTTACAGTTCCGGAGGCTGGGAAGTCCAGTATCAAGGAGCTGGTGTCTTGTAAGGACCTTCTTGCTGTGACATCCCATGGCTGAAGGCAGAAGGGCAAGAGAGGGCCAGAGAGAGAGAGAGAGAGAAAGAGAGGGGCAATGAGAGCAAGTGCACAGGGGGGTTAAACTCATCCTTTCATAAGGAACCCCCTCTATGATAACAACATTAATCCATTCATGAGGGCAGAGACCCCATGACCCAAACACCTCTCATTAGGCCCCACCTCCCAACACCACCACACTGGGGATCAAGTTTTCAACACACGAACTGTGGGAGACACATTCAAACCATAGCAATGACATAAGATTGTATGTTTGATTTTTTTTAAAGGCATCCTTTTGGAGATGAGTAGTAAATTATCTTCTCAAAGTCTGTTTGGACTTTGATTCTGCTACTTGGATGTGGACTCCTGCTTTTTCATCTGGAAAACTATTCTTTGAGTTGTCATAGGATATTGTCCTAAACTTTGATATTTATTCTTCCACATACTAGCTCAGGTTTTCTTCGGTCATACCTACTAACTAGTTTAGTAAGCTTTGTAAGTAGATAAGGAGATTACACAACCTTTTATATGTAGGTAAATGAAATTAGGTGTCAGAAATCCTTTCTGGATCTTAAGACTGGCCTTCGGTATATGGTTAGCTCCTTGCAGGCAGGCATTTTTCTTTGTTT
The DNA here is from genome assembly GCF_049350105.2 of Macaca mulatta. Taxonomy (NCBI): domain Eukaryota; kingdom Metazoa; phylum Chordata; class Mammalia; order Primates; family Cercopithecidae; genus Macaca; species Macaca mulatta. Next base: position 21,456,119 of record NC_133422.1, read on the forward strand.
TGTTTACTGCTGTATCTCCAGCACTCTCAGCACTTCCTGGCATGCAGTAGGCACTCAATAACTATGTTTAATGAATGAATAGATCTGTGAAAACAGTGTATTTCATGTGTGAACAATTAAACCTGATTTTGACCTTGGAGCTTAAGGAATGTGTTCCTTTCTTTCCCTTTTTTTTTTTTTTTTTTTTTTTTTTTTGAGACAGAGTCTTGCTCTGTCACCCAGGCTGGAGTGCAGCGGCACAATCTCGGCTCACTGCAACCTTCGCCTCCCTGGTTCAAGTGATTATCCTGCCTCAGTCTCCTGAGTAGATGGAATTACAGGCATGCACCACCGTGCCCATTTGGTTTTTATATTTTTAGTAGAGATGGGGGTTTCACAGTGTTGACCAGGCTGGTCTTCAACTCTTGACCTCAGGTGATCCACCCACCTTGACCTGCCAAAGTGCTGGGATTACAGGCATGAACCACCGCACCTGGCCGCAGGAATGTGTGTTTCTTAGGCATCTGGATGAAGTCATCTTTATTTGCCACGCCTTCCAAGTGAAAAGTGCAGGAAGCCTTTGAGTCCTGCCTGGCTCTGCACACCCTCAGCAGAGGAAGACTGTACATGTGCAGAGCAGCATAGACAATGAGAGTAACAAGTGATATGGCCTCACATCCAGGACACAGGAAAGGAAATACTTCACTTCATCCCAACAATGGAAACAGTCCACTCAATTCAAGACAGCTATTCTCAAGTAGAGTGGAGTATGGGTAGGATGAAGAAAAAGTAATGTGGATGCTGGAATGACTTTTGGGGGTTAGGGAGATAAAGTTAGACTATCTTCTAAAGATTGAGTGGATAAACTTGACCTGTTTTATGATTTACCTTCTCCTCATACTGTAATACAGATTTCAGAATTCATTTACCACTGAAAATATTGAAATGAGAGGCTGGGTGCGGTGGCTCGTGTCTGTAATCTCAGCACTTTGGGAGGCCACGGTGGGTGGATCACAAGGTCAGGAGTTCAAGACCAGCCTGGCTAAGATGGTGAAACCCCATCTCCACCAAAAAGAAAAAAAAATTAGCCAGGCACAGTGGCAGGTGCCTGTAATCACAGCTACTCAGGAGGTTGAGGCAGGAGAATCACTTGAACTCGGGCAGCAGAGGTTGCAGTGAACTGAGATCACACCACTGCACTCCAGCCTGGTGACAGAGTGAGTCTCTGTCTCAAAATAATAATAATAATAATAAAATAAATTAAAAAGAAAGGAAAATGAGAGAGAGAAAAGATAATTTTGTGCATCACACTCCTGTGTGAATCTATTGCATTTTACAAATATGGCTCTGTGAGGACTGAGAACATAGAATTGCAAATGAGTGAGCTTTGCTTGAGTGACATTTGGAGGAGCGGGTATTTAAGTCCAGCATTTAAGGGTGAGTCACAAGAGGAGAGGTTTGGGGAGGGGGTGCACATTCTGCACCTGCAGAAAGCCACCCATATGAAGAACCCAAGGTGGGAGGAAGATGAGCGTTTTGTTTGGCCAATGGCAGGTAGACCAGAAGGCCAGGAGCAGACACTGCAGGTGGCGGGGAGTGGGGATGGAAGTGATGTTTTAAGAGGGGGGCTGCAAAATCTGTGAAGATGAAACCAGTGAGAGGCCCTCCTTGCAGAATTAAAGCGCTTTGCCTTGTTCTATAGTTGATGAACAACCAACAAAGATTTCGAGCAGGGAAGTGACCAGATGAGATCTGCCTTAAGGACATAATTCTGGAGGGAGGGAGTATGGAGGATTAATTAGACAGGGGGCTAGTTCAGTATAAGGAAATACATCTGTTTTTCATGTTTCTGTCCATATGATTGCCTTGTGAACAGTGGGGGACTTTTGTGGGACTGCGGTGTTCAGTTGAGGCCTGCCCGAGTAAGGCAGCCCCGCCGTGAGTACAGGAACAAGAACTGCAAGGACAGATTGTAGACAGGCGAGCAGGAGGGCTCGGCTTCTTAGCTTTGGTGTGGAGACCTTGAGTGTGCCGTCTCTCTGAGCTTGTGCTCCTTGGCCTTAGGGGACCCCTGGTATGCCCCTGATCGGGGAGCTGAGACAGAAGGGCCCTAGAGTCTCTCTTTGGGCTCAGAGGCATGGAGGACAAACAGGATTTTGTCCTATTGTCTGAAATGGTACTTTTGGTCTACTTTCCTTTTATTAGTGCCAACATTTAGAAAAGTCTTGTTTGAGTGTTCTGTGTCTCCTCTGCTTTATTATGGGTCCTTAAAAGAAGAGTCATTTTTCATTTTCACACTCGGGCCAAACTTCAAGGGGAACCAAATGAAGGGTTAGTGTTGTGACAGGCAGGTGGTGGTTCCCGCACTGCTCACCATCAGGAGGTTCGCCGGGCGTGCTGGTCTTGGAAGCATGTATTCATAGGGGGTCATTGCTGTAGTCTAGGTGAGAAATAATAGAATCACGAGCATTAGAGCACTGGGCGCAGGAGCAAAAAGGAAGACCAGTTTTCAGAAACCTTTTGATGGCAGATTAATTTAAGGGTGAGGGAAAATAAAAGAGAGGTTGGAAGTTGTGGGGTTGTGTGCTTAGGAAAAGGACACTGCTTCTAACAGATGAGGTCGTAGGAGGAGGGGCAGAATTGCCACGGGAAGGTGCTGAATTCATTTGGAATTCCGTATAGAGTGACTTTTTAACCCAGTGCCGTGTAGTTAGCTGCTGACAATTTTGGAATTAGAATTTAGGTTTTCTGAAGCCAGGCCAGTGTCTTTTCTATTATACTAACACATGTGTTACATGAAATAAAATGTACTTGCGTTTCAGGTGGTGATGGCATCTCTAAGTGGAGGTGTCAGGCAGGCAGTTGTAAATGGAGCTGGAGTGAAAATGAGAATAAATATAGAAATTTATTTTAGGAGTTATGTATATATTTAGAGGAGATAATTGGGACTATGGGAAGAAGTTCATTCAGAGAGATTTGGCACATAGGCTGTAATTGGAAATAGCCAAGGGGTAGATTTCCTGAAAAGGAGGGAGTGGAAGCTATAATGCATACAGTAAGGCTGCAGGAAAGGAAAAGGCAGAGTCAGCGAGAGGATTCTGATTTTTTAAAGCAGTTTTGTAGTAATGGAGAGGAAGGCATAGCTCGGAAGCTGAGACATAGTCAAGAGGTGGAAAAAGTTGTTACTTTTTAAAATCAGATGTGCCAACGGGAAGGAAAGGATGGAGAGAGAATGATTAGAGATGAAAGACAGAGGGAATAGTTCAATTTAGTTTAACAAACAAATCGTAAGTACCACTGAGGTGATAGGCATAGTGCCAGGTGCTAAGGAGACAAAGATGAAGTAAATATGAACTTGACTTGGGGACATTTACCGTCTAATAAAGGACAGAAGTGAGAGTAACACAAGACCAGCTGGTATTTACTGAGCACCGTGTGTCGGGAACTGTTGCAGATACTTTACATGCATTGACTCACTGAGTCCTCACAGCACCCCTATGGCTTAGTTATTGTTATTATCCGTGAAAAAGCAGAAACTCAGGCACAGAAACGTTAAGTAATTTGCTCAAAGTCTTTAACAACTAGTCAGCCGTGGAGCCAAGGTTTGAACCTAGGCCGTACCTCTGCACCTCTGTGCATGATGGACACAGACAGTTATACCACAATGCAAAGGTGGAGGCAAGAACAATATACAGAAGTAGCCTAAGGGAGGGAGGGCTTACATTGTTTTGGCAAATGATAGAGAAATATAGAAAGATCTCAGAGGAGGAATAAATGGAAGATGGGATGGATCCGGGTGAAGGGACACAGGAAAATGCTGTGACCAAAGTAGAGAACCCGCGTGCAGCCGTGCGTGTGTGCCTGCATGTGCGTGCGTGCGCACGTGTGCGTCTGCGTGCGTCTGTGTGTGTGCCTGTGTGTGTGTGTGTTGCTGTTTTTTCTAGTCATTTGCACAGCCTTCATCTCTGACCATTTCTTGGTTCCATGCTAATCACAGAGGACACTCACATTTGATTCTCTTCATTTCTGTGAATGATTATTAATAAGATATTTTTAAAAAATCTTCTAGAACTGGGTTATCCTTTTTAGGGGTATCAGTCTTGTCCATCAAAACCATCATTGGAGTGGAGTTTATGATATTAAATATAACGTATATGTGTATCTCTATCTATCTATCTATCTATCTATCTATCTATCTATCTATCTATCTTTATCTATCTATCTATCTATCTATCTATCTATCTATCTATCTAATCTGTCTATCTATCTATCTATCTATCTATCTATCTATCTATCTATCTATCTATCTATCTATCTATCTATCTAATCTGTCTATCCATGCAGAGAACTGGCAGATTTCTAACTGATTTCTAATTTTCTATGTAGTTGGGACTCAGAATTTCAGAGGCAGATTATTGAAAATGCAATTGAAATTCCAGAAAATAAGCAGATCTTTTGCATGAAATGCTGAGTAGCTCTTTCTGAGATAACTGTATGTGGTAGATGTGAGACTCCTGATTGTGTGTGGCTCAGCAATGAGATGCCTGCACTTCACCCTGTTTCCCATTCTACCCTTGACCTTACCACTGACCCCCCCAGCTCCTCCTGCAGCCACGAACTGCATTCCAGGATAGGGGACATGGTAAGCGCAGCAGTCTTGTGAGCCTCAGGTATGCTGTGAGACTCTCTAATTTACACATTAGTTATTAGTTAAAAAAACAAACATGATGTCTAGTGGTTTATCTTAGGCCACATCAAAATGCCCTCACATCAAAATAGTTGTGTCATTGTGGCCATGGGGGAAAGTGGTTACAACAGATTGTCATGTGTGGGCAAAAGGATTATTCTTGGATATGAATGGGGCATTTGATAAGGAGTACGTAAATTCAGAAATTTGAAGGATCATATTCATTCATTCATTCATTCATTCATTCACCCATTTACAACATAGTTACACATACGGCATTCAGGCATTCACCAGTTACAGGGAAGGATTTGTGCAACTGACAAAAAGCCCATCTGTGTTCACATTTGCGAAAGAAAATCCTGATCATTAGCATAGCACCACTGCCATCTTGTGGTAATGCCTGGTAGTTCATTATATTTTATGAAAAAACTATGTCTGGTATTATACAGCATGTACATTTTGTATCTTCTCTGTGTAACAGTACATTATAAAGCCATATACTTTTACCTAATATTAATTAAAAATACACTCAGTGGGGGGAGGAAGAGCATTAGGAAAAATAGCTAATGCATGCTGGGCTTAACACCTAGGTGATGGGTTGATAGGTGCAGCAAACCACTAAGGCACATGTTTACCTATGTAACAAACCTGCACATCCTGCACATGTACTCTGGAACTTAAAATTAAAATTAAAATAAAATAAAAATACATTCAGAAACTGCTGTAAAGAAGGTACATATTAAAAAAGGAGAGAGCTTAATTTTAGAAATAATAAATAAATGTTCACAAAATAACTACAGTCTCAAGAAGGTAATTATATCATTATAGATATTCTCAAGAAAATTATAAGCCATTGCGAGGGACAAAGTACATTAGTAATCACTAGATGGTTTACTGATACAGAGGGTGACTAGAATATGTTGGATAGGCCGGGCGCAGTGGCTCACGCCTGTAATCCCAGTACTTTGGGAGGCGAGGTGGGCAGATCTCTTGAGGTCAGGAGTTCGAGACCAGCCTGGGCAACATGGTGAAACCCCATGTCTACTTAAAATGCAAAAATTAGCTGGGTGTGGTGGCGTGTGCCTGTAGTCCCAGCTACCTGGGAGGTTGAGGTGCGAGAATTGCTTGAACCTGGGAGGCGGAGGTTGCAGTGAGCTGAGAGTGCATCACTGCACTCCAGCCTGGCAACAGAGTGAGACTCCATCTCAAAAAAAAATATAGGCTGGGTGCAGTGGCTCACGCCTGTAATCCCAGCACTATGGGAGGCCGAGACGGGCGGATCACGAGGTCAGGAGATGGAGACCATCCTGGCTAACATGGTGAAACCCCGTCTCTACTAACAATACAAAAAATTAGCTGGACGTGGTGGCGGACGCCTATAGTCCCAGCAACTCGGGAGGCTGAGGCAGAAAAATGGCGTGAACCTGGGAGGTGGAGCTTGCAGTGAGCCGAGATTGCGCCACTGCACTCCAGCCTGGACGAAAGAGCGAGACTCCGTCTCAAGGACAAAAAAAAAGTATGTTGGATAATCTTCATTATTTTGCTTTAGAAGGCATTGATTTATATTTAAATGTAAATGTCCCAAATATTAGAGTTTATAGTATTTCAAACAGGAGGAAGCTTGCTTCTTTACATTCCTTGGGCATACATTCCCTCAGTTAGGTCTTGAGGGGCAGACATAACTACTTGTCAGGTTTGCACAGGCTACAGCATAACTGGCTTTTGACAGGTTGAGTTTCTTCCTTCCTGGACAGGGAAAAGGGCAGAGGAATTGTGGTGGGAAGCCATTTTTTATCCCTGAGTTGAGCATGGCAGGATGGAATACTGCAGACAGACCCACTGAAGAACAAGCACGTCACTGGGCGCTGGCACGCCCTGCACAGAGAGTAAATGTTGCCAGCAAGCACTACACTGTGGCCAGACTACAGCTGTCTGTCACATAGACGTCTCAGACAACCGGAATCAAAACATGTGTGTTTTATATGTAAAAGTAAACAATTACTTCTAGTAAAATTAAAAACAAAAACAATAGTCACGTATGGTTTTTGAGAATAAAAACAAATAAGACTATCGTACAAACCTCTAGAATATTAAATGTCAAGGTTTTATGTCATGTGAAATGTCATTATAGTCAATGCATACCATCTAGCCTTGTGGCTCTTTTTTTTTTTTTTTTTTTCTGACTTAGTCTCGTTTTGTTGCCCAGGCTGGAGTGCAGTGGTGCAATCCTAGCTCACTGCAGCCTTGACGTCCTGGGCTCAAGCGATCCTCTGGCCTTGGCCTCCCGAGTAGGTGGGACTACAGGAGTGAACCACCATGCCTGGCCCTGCGTGGCTTTGGAGCTCTGTTTCACAGCTATAGAATTCCTCAGAGTCATCCTGGAATGGGGAGGCTGAGCTGCTTCGGTTCTGGATGGCCGGTTCGAAGTGCCTGGTCACATGTATTTGGGAAAAGCTTGGATGATCCTGCTACACCAAACTGCTTGAGGACAACTGCTCCTGGTGGCAGTTTATAAAAAGGGAAATGTTTTGTGATGTTGTAAATGACAAATCACCCTCATCATCTGATTGCATTGTTATTAAACGTTGGTCCCAGAAACATCCCTCACCACCATTCCCCTGTAAGCGGGGACATCATTCTCCAAAGCTCCCCTTGTACCCACTGCAGTTCTTCCACCAGCATTTGCTTTCCTGGCGAGTCAGCGTGACAGTGCGGGGATGGACATATCACAAAAGGGAGCGTACAGCAGCTGAGGCCGTTCTTCTCTGCCCCCGTCCAGAAATTTCCCAGCACACAGGTTTGAGTCCAGTACCCATGTAGCTCTTATTCCCTCATTGGAGGTTGTATTCCAGTCTTCATCTGCAGTTGGATCTGGCTTTTGTTCGGATCATAATTGAGTGTAGCTTGGTTTCTCGTGGGTGGCTGGCCCTGAAGAAGGGAGAGCTACAGTGAGCATCCTCAGTCATTAAACCTAAATTAGCTTCTCCCCCTACTCCTGGTTGCGGGCAGAGCTTCCTAAATATGTGTTTTAGGAAGATTTTGACACCAGATTTTTAAAATGCACAGAGCCAGATAAAAGTAAGTGGCTACACTTAATGATATGAGTTAAAGGTGCATGGGAAAAGGAACAAAAGTGCTGAATTATACCTTTTTAAAGGGTTTATGCAAATTATTGTATGTATAAGAGTCTTTTAAGCCTGATAATTCCAATCACCAAAAGAGATTTTAGTATGTGTAGGTCCCTATGCCCTACTCTAAACCAATTGAATCAAGGTGTATTAATGTTTATAAAGGTCTCCAGGTAATGATCAGCCAGACTTTAGAGCAAATGGCATATTTAATAGAGCTTAGTGTCGTGTGTGTCCTTATTTAAATACAGAGGCTTACATTCACTTTTAAGAAAGTAGGAAATTCATGGTGGGACAAAATTCGCACGGGGAAAGGAGGATACCAGCACAAAGCCAAGAGTCTGGAGTCAAAAGGAGCCGATGGGAGAAGTCTGGAGGCTGATAGGAAAGCCAGCCTTGAAGCAGTTTCACAGGTGGCCGATGGAGGAGGTTGACAGACTGAATCAGAGCAAGATCAAATGACTTCCCTTCCAGATCCATGAGAGGAGGAGCAGTCGTTACTCAGATATGAGTTCCAGCATGGCTGTGGGGAAAAATAGTTCTCATATTATTATCACACAAAAATATTTAGAAGGGTAAATAAAAAGAAAAAGCAGTGTTACGATAGGAGACACAATCTATTGAAGGGCAAACCTGTGGTGAAGATAGGCTTTAGGATGGGGTAAAATGTGGGTCTGTGTGGTTTGTGTTTGGCCACCTTTCAAACTAAATTATGTTAAGTTTAACTGTTGGATAAAATATGGAAGGATAGAAAAATGTACTATCTTTTAATGTCACTGTCTACAAATAGTAGTTCATTTACACATTTTGTATGTGTACCTCTTCTGTATACCCGTCCCCTCCACGAAGATAATATTAATGCAGACAAGATAGATGGCTTCCCCTAATAACAGTGAAGTGGTAGTGGATAAAAGCAGAATGGCTTTTAATTTGGGGGGAAAAAGCCCAGAATAGACAACAGCTAATTGCTTATATTTGCCACAGGGACATTTGCAAGTGAGGAGATGACCCGCCACAAAATAGGCACCTGTGGCTGGAGTTCTCACAGTGCTGCTGGGTTCCTGCCGAGGGTCTGCCTGAAGAGCTCCTAAAGATAGGCTTCTGTGCAAGTTTCCCCCAAAAGCCATCTCAGCTACTTTATCTGAATGTCGGTGTTCATTCATTCATTTGTTCAGTGCATCATTACTAAGCGCTATTATCTGTGCCAGGAACTCTGGTTGGTGCCAGGGCTCCAGTGGTGACTGAGGTGCACGTGGCCTCTGCTCTCACTGAGCATGCAGGCTACTCGGGGAGACAGACATGTTAGTTTGGGGCTTATTGAATTTTGAAGAGCCAGTGGTATCCAAGTGGAGTTATCCAGCAGCAATTCTAATCCTTTCCTAATTTTCACTGGTAAACAAGGTAAGATCGGTGTTCTAAGAAGTAAAATAATATTACATAGTGTGTTATAAACCATGCTCCATTATTATATTAAATACAATTTCATAATTGATTTTTACTTTTATGTTTAAGATTTAGAAAACTTTAGACATTTTCTTTATGTGGTTAAATTAGGGTTTTGTGCAATAATGTATCCAAATAGAAGCATTAGGCCCTTGTTCAGGATGGTCTCTTTATGTACTTTGTATCAGTCCCACTAAAAACACCTTTTTCCCCAAAGTATGACCTACTCAAACGGTACCTTACTTCTGATACGTCATAACATTTGGGAGTTTACAGGAGATATTTGTGCATCATTTTGTTTCTTCCTGACAACTCTGAGGAATACAGGGCAGGTGATGTTTGTTTATTTACAGATGGAAAAACTTAGGTTCATAGATATGATTACTTATTAGAAGTCACAGAGCTAGCAAATGGTGGAGGCAGAAGTGGAACCCAGCCTGGGACTCTTGTTCAGGAGTCAGGTCTATTTTTGTTTTATGCTTCCTGTCAATATATTGACTTGCTGGAAAGATAAATTGAATTGTCTTTTTCCACTGAATTCCTCCAGTTGTTATCAATCAAAGAAAAAAAGTTTTAATCCTTTAATTTCTTACTTTTTGTTTCCTGATTCTTCAACAAATTAGTTAATATGTATTAATTATTTTCTATGTATAAATGAGATATAGTTTTTGTCACTGAGAAACTCAGTCCTATAGGAGAGGCCCAGGCATTAAAAAAAAAATCCCTATGCAGCATGATTAATGCTGTAAATAATGCATGAGCATAGAGCTTTGGATGTGATACCAAGGATGTGGTAGTGGCCTGAGTTTTGAAGGAGGATGGGATGGGGTGGGAGGTTTAGAAGAGGCAGTGGAGGATGATATTGAGTAGAAGGGAGAGCTGGTGAAAAAGCTTGGACACAGGGAAGCATGGTGTATTTGGGGATTACCAAGTACTTCTCTTTTACTTTACTATTAGGGGAACTTAGGGGGACTGCTGAAGATGGGGCTGTTAAGGAAGGTGGGACACTTGTGGACAAAAGAGTATTGTATGCCCAGCTAAGAGGTCTGGAATTATGCGGGTGATGGGCACACCTTGAACATATTGAACCAGAGTTTGGCAGGATTTCAGAGATAATTTTGTCCATAGTGGAAAGAATGGACTAGTGGTGGGAAAAACTGATAGCACGGAGAGCACCTAGTAAACTATTGAGTCCAAGAGAATTAGAGGAGCCCAAACTAAGGCAATAGCAAGAGGGGTGGAAAGGGATGGATTTAAGGAACAAAAACTTTTCCATAGCAAATAATGCGTAGGATGAGGACTTATTATGATGATAATATCTTGACATATCATATTTTTAAAGAATTATATATTCTTTTGAATCCATTGCCTCACATAGCATCATAGCACATAGTGATATGCAGGCATTATTTCCATTTCAGAGGTGAAAGTCTGTTAGCTATAGAGGCTTCGTTTGACCATTAAAGATGGTCAGGTAGATTCATGATGTTACAGGTTTTGTACAGACATCCAAGAAAGCCTAACACAGCTTTCCTGGAATTTATATGACAAATGAATAAGGAAATATATAGGCCAAAGAAAAATTCTTTGTTTGAGAGGACAGAATAGATAGGAATTAGAAGAGATAGGAAAGAAGTGACACAAATAAAATGTAGAGTATTGAAATCTCCCTTGATCCATCTCTCCCATTACAGCAAATTCCATTCCCTAGATGAGAAGTGGAGGTCATGCTGGGAAATGACTGGTAGAAGCTAGAGGTTCTTCTGGAATTCTTGAAGGCATCTGTAAAAGACATGCATCATCACTGACCTTTGCACTTTACACACCTGTTTAATGCTCCTCTAAAGGTCAGCATCGCATATGAAAATGTACACCTACTGGATAACTCAGGCAGTGCCTGATTTTTCAAGGACTCTTAGCTTTACAAAAGGCTCATCGAAGGGCTGTATTTAAAGTTGCATTCTCCTTGGGGCATTAAAGTGGTTTTCCATCTAAGCAGCTTCAACTTGTGACACAAAGGCGTGTCTGAAAATTTAGGTGAAATCCTGGAGCATCCATGTGTGTATATAATTTAAAAGAGAAATTACCTTTATTTTCTTTAAGCAAAGGGCATGAAATGAGCAATTCTGCAGCTTTAAAACGCTGGGCTAAAAACAGTCTCAGAAAGCCAGCTAGATAAGAATTTATTCAACTTGTAACGCTTTTATTTTTTGAAAATGATTTTCCAAAGTCAGGTTCATTGATCTTTTTGCTTTTAATTTTTTTAAACTAGGTTATTAGGTTCCAGTTGGAGCCTATGTGGCTTTATGGATTTTTCATGAGGGTCAGGTAGTACTAAACCTATTAACTGACAGATTATAGGACTAAATGGCAGTTAATATAAATGTTTCTAAGCCCTTTTTGGGAGGAGGGGCGAGTTTATGCCTCATCCTAGAATTTGCGAACAAAATAAAACTAAAGCATACTTGTTTTTAACAGATTCTTAACCATAACTCTGATTATAACCATTTCTTATATTTGTTACTAACTTTATTATTGTGGTTGAACATTAATATCAAATATAATAGCATGATTTAAAAAAATGAATCTTTGTTTCTTCACTTGAAGATATTTTGAAATATCTTCAAAAATATTTCATTATTTTGAAATATTTGGAGCCACGTGCTTTTTTCTTAACCACACTTTGATTATATAATTATATTTGCTAGAGCTGTTACAAATTAATCACTTTTTGGTTATGCTTGTTCTTTTATAAGAAGTGTTTGTTTAGCCGTACATAAACAGAAGTTTATTTTGAGGATTAGCTTTCATGTGAATAACTGCCTCCCAGCTAAATCTTTTTAATCACATCTTTTAGAGGACGGCAATAATGTTTTTGTCTTTTTTTCTTCAAGAATTTCAAATTAGCTGTTTGTATATTGTAACATAGGTTTGTAGCTTCGTGAAGGCAAGGACTACATCTTATACATCTTTATATGTACACCACCGCCTCACACATCACAGGAGATTAATCCATGCTTATGTAAGATTTGAAGAATGTAATAATTCTGTAGAAAAAACGTAAATTATTTGCTTTGAAAATGACTCTCTAAGGAACATCTCTAAATGCACAATATTCTCATAAAAAATCAGGGTAGACATTTTCTGCCCCTCTAGACATATGCCTTTGAGCATTGTGTCCATTTTCATACATGTGAAAAGAAACAGCCTCAAATCTGCTGAACCCTGGAAACTATAAAAGCATTTCCAGCCTGTGTTTCTTGTTTACTTATTGATACCATTTCCCCTCAATCAGGGGCCCAGGGCTTTCCCGTTTTCTAATTTTTTCTTTGTTTTAAAATGCACAGTTACCTTACATACTATTTTATACTATCGCTAAAAGTTGTTTAGGTCAAGTCAACCAACATTTATTTGTGGAGGCCCTCTGATGTGTTACCTAACACTGTAGACGGTGATGTTACAAAAATGGGGAGGATGCAGTCTTTGCCCTCTTAAAGGCCATGACCTGGTGAGACCATAAACATGTGGATGGACACTATTCAGCATCATAGGTGCTGTTACACAGACAGGATAAGGATGTATTAGAGACCCAAAGGTGGGAGTGGTGGCGTCTTCCTCCCCCTGCAGGGTCAAGGAAGCCTTCCCAGGGCTAATGGTGCTGGATGAATGTTGAGATGAATAGATTTCAAGACAGATAAATGGAGCAGAGGATATGGAGGGCAGAGGAAGGAGCTTGGGAGGGGCAGGCCATGCGTTTGGAGGGCTGCATAGGGGCCTTCTATGGTACATGTAGGAGCTTGGACTTTATATGGAAGGCAGAAGAGAACTAATGAAGGGCTTGAAGCGGTGGCGTAATTTAACTAGATTTTCATTTTAGGAAATTACCCACATAACCATGGGAGAATGAAGTAGGTTATTTACATTTCCTTAAAACCGTACTTTTAGGACATAAATAGACCAAACATTAACTTTTCTTCCCCATTGCCTTAAACAGAACTTTACAAAAATCCGAATACACCCACTTCTGCCATTTGAATTTCCAAATGATTTATTCTTTGGCCAAGATACATTTTTATAGCACTTTAATGTTCTGTGTTTGGGTTTAAGAATTATGGGCTGCCTACCTTGGGTGACGCCAGATGCTACAGTGATGCAGCTCACCATGTAACTCTCCCTAATCCCCCTTGGCAGCGACAACAGGCTTCCCGTATTTCTCCTCAAAGCTCCTGAAATAGGACTGTATTCAACGGGCATGACTGGGCCGCATTTTAGGCATTTTCAGGTAAAGAAAGAAAGCATTTGTATGCGAGTGAATCTGAGCAAGCACCTGAAAGAAGAGGAAAGGATTTAGAGTAACAGAAGACTAGCATGATGTCACATGACAAAGTTCAGAGACCTCCTCTTAGCCAAGGTGGCTTCCCATGGTGTTACTGGTCATCTGCAGTCTGGTCCAAAAAGCAGTCCTGTGGTCGGTGCTAGGCCATAAGTCTTCAGTTCTGAACACGATGAGATGGCTCTTCCATGATAGTCAATGTAGTTTCTTTCTCCTTCTCTCACTAACTTTGTTAGACTAGAAGCTACATTACCCTCTTAAAAGTTTTTAGCTCTTATCCCAAGGACTTTCTGGGACATTTAACAGTGTTGTAATCTCTTCTTTTCAAAAAAATTATTTATATTATGGTAAAAATTTTATAACCTAAAATTTACCATCTTAATCATTTCTAAATGTGCATTTCAGTAGCTTTAAGTATATTCGCATTGTGCCATGTAATCTGTATATTTTTAAATGAACACTTCATATTTCTTTCTGATCAGGTTAATTATTTAACATACTATTAAGTCTTGATTTTTATATCTCTTATTTTTTGCACATTCTCTTTTTAATCATAAATGATCAATTTTTTTTTGAAGAATAACTCATTAAAATATTGATAATACAACTTTGATACTTCCTTTCCACTGTAGTTATATTTTCCTCATATTATATTTTGACCTTTCTGTATGGTAGTGTCCTTTTGTGAGTCACAAGTGCACACTTTATGAAGCAGTGAACCATGAAACTGGATAGGACATTAGAGACTCTGAACTGTTGTTTGATTATTTCAGGTTATTGAGGTGTGGATGCTAATTGAGCATTCCTAGTCTAAAGTGAAAATAATGTGTTACCCAAAGATTCTACATCTCCAATCTTGGTTTGAAAAAAAACTAGGACTGAAAACACGGAATGAAAATGTATTATTTTGTGTTTTGAAGGAATGAACATTTGAGTTCAAATTAATTTTTCTTAGGGTAAGCTTTTCAGTTTTATAAAATAATGTTTAATGATCTTGGGAAGAATAACTATGTAGTATATCTTCAAAAGTAAAATTTTCAAATTGAATAAATAAGTATATTTCAAACTTTTGAATTAGGAAATGCCTGTATATTTTAGGATATGTTTGGTTATATAATTATTAACTACTGCTGAAAATGCAACAGAAAATTGGAACTCAAAATTTTTTAGTTATTGCTCTCTAACCTCAAGTAATATCAAATTACACTGTTTCGAATGGTATAGGAGACCATTAAGCTAACTGAAGAGAAAGTTTAAAAGAATTAATGTTTGTTACTCATAACCATATTAAGGACTGATTTATTTACAAAACAACAACCAAAAAAACTAATCGAATTATTTAAAGAGCACCACCAAAACACTAATCCAATTTATTGTTATATAGAGGCCATCATTTTTAGTTACAGTGGATCTCGAAAGTTCATGAACCCTCTAAAAGTGTATGTAATTTTCAGTGTGTGTATTATGTGTGTGTGTGCGTGCACGCACGCATGTTTCTGGAGAGATAGTATTCACAACTTTCAGCAGATTCTGAACAGGCATCTTGATCCAACCAAGTTATGAACCACTGTCACAGACGTTAGTTTGCCCATTTTCTTTTTTATGTGCGGACCCCAATTCACAACTAGACTTTGTTTCAGAAGTAGTTTGTTTATGAACTGGTTGTTTGGAACTTAGACCACATTTTTCTATGAAAGTAGTAATATGTATTAAACACACACATACACACACACACACACACACACGTACACAGATGCACACACACACACTAGACATTCCCTGACTTATAGTGGTTCAACTTAATGATTTTCCAATTTTCTGATGATGTGAAATCAGTACAAACTACTTTGAGTACTCATACAACCATTCTGTTTTCACTTTCAGTACAGTATTCAATTACCTGAGACATTCAATACTTTATTAGAAAATAGGCTTTGTATTAAATGATTTTGCCCACCTGTAGGCTAACGTAAGTGTTTTGAGCATGTTTAAGGTAGACTAGGCCAAGCTGTGATGTTCAGTAGGCTAGGTGTATTAAATGCATTTTTGACTGACAATATTTTCAACTTACGATGAGTTTATTAGTATATTCATTGTAACTTGAGGAGCATCTGTACTTACATAAATTATAGAACCTTCACAGTAGTGATACAAAGACAAATGAGATAGACCACCCGGACTCCAAGTAGTTTATAATCCAGGCTAGGGCAAAAGGCAGGTAAAACCTATCCTCAGTTGAGATTGACCTCCTAATTTACCAGTGACCTTCCTGTTTATTTTTCTGCAGCTGTGTCAGGATTCATTCCTTCTCACCACTACACCCATAGAAGTATTAGGCAACTGGTATCCTTGGGATTTAGACACATGAGAGAATAGCATGGAGACTTAAACTTTAAGGCAAATTTATGACATGGTTTCTATGGAAAGATGTACTCCTAGTTCTAACTTGGAACCCGAGTTCCTGGGACACAGAGAGTCCTTCACTTGGAGCTTCATTAGTGGACACTGTCTGTGTGATCAATGAAGAATACACTTCTCCTCCGCCATGGAGTCTCCCCCTCAAGAGTCCTTTACACAGTTAGCCAGAATAAGGACCTTCTCATTACTAATGACCGTTTGTGTTTGAAATATTCATAAGTCAGACTTTTCTTTCTGAAGTGCAGCATGAAAAATTTTCCCCACTACCCCAGTTAGGTTCTTGATGAGGGATATGATAGTTCTTTGTAGCTAGACTACATAATATCTGGTGGAACTTTTATAATATATGTTGGTTGTTGACCAAAGGGAGAAGCTAAAGGGTGAAAGAAGACAGAGAAAGTGGAATGAGAGGGCATGAGTGCTTCATGACGTCATCACAAGATTTAGCATCTCATTATGCCACATAAAGAGTGGCAGTCTCTTAGTTCATTTTTTGTTGCTTAGAACACCTGAGACAGGGTGATTTATAAGGAAAATGAATTTATTTCTTACAGTTTTGGGGGCTGGGAAGTCCGAGGGCGTAGCTGGGCATCTGGTGAGAGCCTTCTTCCTGACGGGGATTCTCTGCAGAATCCCAAGGTAACACGGAGGATCACATGGCAAGGGAGCTGAGCATGCTGATGTGTTAGCTCAGATCTTTCTTCCTCTTGTAAAGCCATCAGTTCCACTCTCATGTCAGCCTATTGATCCATTAACCATTACTCTATGTATGGATTAATCCATTCATGTAGACAGAGCACTCATGACCTAATAGCTTCTTCAAGGCTGTAGGTCTCAACACTGCCATATGGAGGATTGTATTTCAACGTAAGTTTCAGAGGGGACATCAAATTATAACAGACAGTGTCAGTCTTTCTTCATAATTCTTAATGTTTTCTACAGGTCCTGGGAAAGCTTTTTAGATTAGACTTTTAGCATATCATGTCATTGCATATGATGTGTGCACATATTTTGAAACATGGATCAAGAAGACATGCTCCACCTATGTAGATGAATAGGAGGAAATTTTGTCTTCAGAGAATGTAACAAAGAGTGGGCATGTTTTGGAGTTAAACATGAATTTTCACTAAGAATTATAATTACTTTAGCCAAATAATTTTGCAAGGCGTTCTTTGATTTGACTAAAAAATGTATATGATCCAAGACCACAATATTTTTTAGCCTTATAAAAAGATGTGACTAACTTTAGAAAAGACAGAGATTTGGATTAGCTTGTACTTTCACCATTTGCTACCAAAAAGCCAACGCAGAGAACTGTGGTCTGTTCCTTACTTACATACTAGCTACGTTAAGTCACTAATTCTTCAGATATGGAGGTGCCTCTTTACAGATATGCAAAATGTATATTATAAATTTCAAAAAGTTATACATTTTATGATGTTCCTCTAATAGTCTCTATCTACAGAGTCATTGCTACAAACCAATATTTTAGATAATTATACCTGTTCGTATTTTCTTAAAAAAAAAAAAAAAAGCAATGTAGACAGGAAATTAGTAACAGAGCAGCTGAAAATTAGAATGACTAGATTCTGTGTTGAGGTTAATAGTCATGCATGTACAAATAATGTTTTTCCATAGAAGATAATCTTTGTGACTTTGGGTTACACAAAGCTTTCTTAGATTTGACGTGATTCATAAAAGAAAAAAATTGATAAATAGGACTTCATCAAATTCAGGATCCCTCTGATCTTCAAAAGATGCCATGAATACAATAGAAAAAACAAGTCACAGACTGGGAAGAAATATCTGCAAATCACAGGTTAGATAAATACGTTGCATCTAGAATATGTAAAGGTCATTTAAGATGCAAAAATAGGAAAACAGACCATTCCATTATAAAAATGGACTAAAGATTCAAACAGACAGTTCATCAGTGAAGATGTGCAAGTGAAAAATAAGCACAGAAAAATGCTCAAAATCAGTAGTCATTAGGGAAACGCACATTAAAACCACAACGAGATACTATCTACCTATTAGAATGCCTAAAATTAAAGTGGCTGACTAAATGTTGGTGAGGATGTGAAGCAGCTGTTGGCAGCAGACCAGTGGCTGCCTGGGGACAGGCAGCGATTATAAAGAGATACAAGGAAAGTTTTGATTGGGGCAAGTATGTTCAGTATCTTGACTATGGTAGTGGTTTCATGGCCATATTTGTATGTCAAAACATATCAAATTGTATACTTTAAGCATGTGCAGTTTCTAATACGATCATGATATCTCAGTAAAGCTGTACATTTTCTTTCCTGTAATGTTGCTTCCTTTGGTTTGTATTTCTGACTTAATTGGTGATAACATAGATTTTATTTCAGGGGTGCATTCTTAAGATGTATGACTATTTAAAAGATACAAAATAATAAGATGATAAATATGGATTTTTAGTCTTTCTGGTATAAATGTCACATAATAAATCTGAATATTTCCAATAATTTTGACATGTAGCTAATACTGATATGCACTTACTATTAACACTCTCAGCCTCAGTAGATTTAAATTATATTAATTTGACTTATTTAGAAATTTATAGTTATTTATGTTTTTCCCCTTTTTAAAAATACCTTTGTTAGGAGTACGTTTTAATTTTTATTGTTATAAGCAAAAGTTTAGTGTGATTTATGGAATAAAAGGGTAGTTATAGAATATAAGTCAGTGTGAATTGCTGTTCGTGTTATTTCCTTTCTGTATTGGGATTCCATGTTAGGAAATATTGCTAAAAATAAGTAGGCTTTGGAGTGAGACTTGGGGACCTCTTAATTCCTGCTACAGTGAGTGGTGGTAACAGTGTATTTGGTGATAGGGTTTGCCCTGTGTTTACTTGGGTCCTGGGCTCCAGTGATGGGAGAGATGATAGAAGATGACCTATCCCCACCTGTGTATATTAAGCTGGCGCCATGTGGTAGGACATTGAAATGGTGGTTTACACTATAAAAAATGAGTTGCAATTATAAGAAAAAAGGCAGGGGAGGTAGGCCTTAGAATGCTGGCATTAAATCTTATTTTTCTTAAGAGTTCGTGCAAAATGGGGCCTGGAGTTTTACTCCAGGAGCACTTTTAGCTGCTGCCACATGAAGCTTATTAAGGGCAAGATTTCTCCC
Organism: Macaca mulatta; assembly: GCF_049350105.2. NCBI lineage: Eukaryota > Metazoa > Chordata > Mammalia > Primates > Cercopithecidae > Macaca > Macaca mulatta. Next base: position 21,475,259 of record NC_133422.1, read on the forward strand.
GACACCTGGCCTTTCTCACTGCTTCCTCTCAGGAGGCCTCTCTCACCATTGCTTCTGTGTGGACTCCAGCAGCTGTAATTGGTTTAGATGTGCAGCTAGACCCTACCCTAGTCTAAGGCAGTGGCTTTCCACCGTGGCTGCCATTCGAGTCACCACCTCCTTTCTCACCCGTTTCCCCATTGTCACTTTTCTGCCTTAAACATTTCACTAGCTTTTTGCACTTAGAAGAAAAAGCACACTCCCTGTTGTGTCCAGCATATTCTGACTCTTGTCTCCTATAACCTCCTCTCTTGATACAGTCCTACTCCAGCTGTTATTTGTCCTGACAGTGGCTGCAAACACTTATTTACTTCTTACAAAAAGCTCTTATAATGTGATGCCTGGCAAACACTCCCTGGACTTAATAGCATAATGATATCATAATAATAACACTTTCTGCCATCTATTGAATGTTTTCTCCAACCCAGACAGCGTGCTAAGTGCTCTACAGGCATTATCTTATAATTAAGTTAGATGCAACAAACTTGTGAAGTTGGTGTTGTGATTTCCGATTTTTAGGAGAGAAAACTGAGGTGCAGAGTTGAAGTAATTTGTCCAGGTTCATACTGTTACTGTATGCTGGAGCCTGGCTTGAAATCTGTCTGTCTGACTCTAAATTGGCTCTTTGGTACTGACTTTCAAAAGTGTTTTGTTATGATTAAATGGTAATGATTCTACAACAGTTCCAGGAAGACAGTCTTAGAGCAAGCTGTAGAGTAAAATTCTTATTGAAATTCAAAGTAAATATTAATGCAACTTAACTGTCTTACTGGAGACAACAAACTTTTCTCAATATATTATGTCTTTATGGTAGTAAGAAATAATGTTGTGTAAAAGTTGGAAATGAACGGTGGAATCAAACAGAGATATGATCTCAGCACCTGCCATTTATTCATATAGATCTCATTATCATATGAACCAGATAATGTTCTAGGCACTGGAGATATTGTCAGTGTGCAATCCAGTGGGATGATTTAAAATTTTGGTTCTACAAGCTGTTTTTGTCTTGGAGGCTCATTATAGCACGGTAACTCTTTATTGAATGCTGTATAAATGTGATCCATCTTGGGACCCTATCCTAAGGGGGTCCGTTTGAGCCAGTGTTGTGACATGGCCTCTAAGGTTATCCTATAGGAAGACTCTAGTGTAGTTTGCTTTCTTTTTTCCTTTCTTTCCATCCAATTAAAATGAAACATTAAATTTAACTTTTTTAGATATAATAAACTCAGGGACCTTATATTCTAATAGGGTTAGCACAATAAGCATAGTAAATGACATTATGTGTCAGAAGATGGAAAGTACTTCGTGGGGTGGGTAATAAGATCAGGATGGGGGAAAATATGGTGAGCAAGCACAAGTTTCAGTGTGAAACACGCAGTTACTCAGGTGGGTCTCATTAAGATGGTCAAGACCTGAAGTGGGTGAAGGGGACAGCCAGAGGGATATCTGAGGGAGGAGAGGGGAGGTAGTGCCAGCCTACAGCAGGAGTATGTAGGCCCACTGCAGAAGAAAGCAGCCATTGTGATGGAGGAAATCAAGAGAGGGAAACACTAGATGAGGTCAAAGAGGTTCAAAGTATTTTGCTGCTGAAAACGAAATGAGCTAGCATACCTAAGGCACTTAACCAGAGCCTGGCCCAGGGCCACAGAGTCCCTGCCTGCCTCTTCCAGCTGCATCTCCCTCTACTCCCTCTTGCAAACTCTTCACTGCATTTATAGCAGAAAACTCTTTGCAGATGCCCCAAATATCCATGTTTTAACCTTTCTACTTTGCACACACCTAAAATGTCCTTCCCCCATCTCTCATCATAAACTCCTTCAAGACCCACCTTGGGACCTTGTCTGGGAACACTGCTTTGACTCCCTCTGAGGTGAGCTAATGAGTCCTTCTCTGGACCACCTGCACAGTATTGTGTATATGTTAGAAATAACACCTGGCTAATGGTAACTAACATTTAATGAGCACATACTATGCACCATGCCCTAAGTCCTTTAACGTGTTTTTTTTTTTTTATTTCTCACAACAACCCTATAAGGTATGTCGTATTGTCATCCCCATTTTACAGATGAATAAATAAAGCTGTGAAGAAGTTTAGTAACTTGCCTGAAATCATCCAGCTACTAAGTGGTGGCACCAGGAGGTGAATCCAAGGTTTCTGGCTCCAGGACTTATGCTTTTTCGTAATCATATTATACTGCACCTCCACCATACTTACTATATACAAGGCAGTGTGCGCATAACACTGTATTGCAAGTGTTAATGTATGTGCAAGTGTCTTGCCTATTACTCATGAATTCTTTGTGGGCAGAGAATCATGTCAAATTCACTTTTGCTCTTTGGGGCTTTGCACATATGCAAAGCTGTGATGAGAGTAACATATTCTCTTGTAATTTGCAAGGCATGAGAAATATTATTCCAAATGTTAATGAAAATGCACCATTGGCTCTGAATTTCATTTGGGTTTGAATTTCATTGTAACCGTGTCATTGTGCTTCTGCTTCTCTCTAGACCAGTATTAAAGAGGGACCGCTATTGAAGCAAACCAGTTCTTTCCAAAGGTGGAAAAAGCGATACTTCAAACTTCGAGGCCGCACCCTCTACTATGCAAAGGACTCAAAGGTAATTCGAGATAATACTAGTTTCAAGCATTTGAGACTGTGGATGGATGTACAATTTTGGTTCTGTAAGCTGTTTTTGTCTTGGAAGCGCACTGTAGCATTATGCTCTTACATGAATTCAGTGTAAATGTGATCCATTGTGGACCCCATCCCAAGCGGGTCTATTTGAGTCAGTTCCATAACATGTCCCTAAGAATAATCTTTTAAGAAGGCCCTAGTGTAGTTTCATTTCCTTCTTCCTTTCTTCTTTCTTGACAATTAAAATAAAGCATTAAATGTAACCTTATTAGATGTAATAAATGCAACGATTTTGGTTTCCACCTTTTACCTTGTAAATCTTTCCCTGACCATGAGAGAAAGAGAGAGCTGCAGTTGTTGCTAAGAATTCATGCTCTGTGTTCAGACAAGAGCCCATATCCACTTCCAGCATATTCCAGTGGAGTGGCTGTGGACAGCACATGTTGCTGAGAGGAGGCTTAAAGGAGAAAATACACATCAAGAGCTTACGTGGTACCCGACGTAAACTAATCACTCCAGTATGCTGGTAATTAGGAATAAAAATCATATGGAAATCAAATCAAGACTTAAAATATTTTTTACTTAACAGTTGAATCAAATAATAATAATACAGTTTTGGGAGAAGCCATTTGTAAAAACTCATATTTTAATATTCAAAAATAAACATTAGGATTTCTGGCTACTGTGCCAGTTGAATAATCAATTATTTTCATTTTTATAAATGTATGCTCCTGATATAATTGGTAGAGTTGTACACCAGGAGGTAAAAACAAGCAAACAAACCTAATTCTGAGTTTATGTATCTATAGAAGTAATAACCATGTAAAATAATCTTATTTTACAAGTCATTATGTTCAGAATTGTCCCTGATCTGGCTCCATCCTGATTTTTCACATTTATCTCTAGGCAGCATTGGCTATTTGACAGCCTCCAGTTTGAGCTTATGCTGCCATCATTGTGATGACTTTGCCTTTTCCATCTGCACTTGACAAAGTTCCCTGTTTTCGTCAAGATCCCCTCAAATACTCCTTATTCCATGATTCACGAGAGAGAGAAAGAGTTCAGTTTTCTGCTGAATAAATCATCTGTGACCTTCTATAGCATTTCATTGTATTTCTTCTCTTTTACTCTTGTCTATCTTACCTTAAAGTTAGTTGTGTCTATTTAATCTCCTGTGCTAGACTGTAGATTCCTTCCAGTCAATGAACAAGTCTTACAGTCAGATTGGTTGAACTGAAGTAGGCTAGTTCTACAGTCTACTTCAGTTTCAAGTCCAACTGTCAACTACTTCAAGTTCTAGTTTCCGCAGTTCTAGTGGTGCACCATTGTGCCTGCCTTGCTGGAAGAACGCTGAATGAGTGTGAACAATGAGTGCTAAAAGTGGGATGATTACATTTATTGGCTAGGATTTCCTACTTGCTACCTTGCATGTTAAGAGTATACAAAAAAGGTCACCTGCTACTTGCAAAGCAAATTCACTACCTCATTTGAACACATAGTTACAGATGAGGAAAATAAGGTTCAGAAGGTTCAGTTACTCGTCGTGAGCTAAGCCAGGACTAGGTCTCAGCTCTCAGCCTGCAAGCCTGGAAACAATGATATTGCCTCTGCCTCCCTGGCAGAGCTGTTACAAGCTTCAGAGAGATTGCATGGTGCATGTGAGTGCCACACACTCAGCAGGTTCCCCATAAGTGGTAGCTGTTATGCTTCCAGAGAGCACAGAACATTTGCATTGAAATAGTGTTCCCAGGAGGTCTTTAAAGTCCTTTTCAGTTGGGGTTTTATGGATTAGTTGTACTTTATGCTTTTATTTTTCCTTTCTAAGAAGAAATTGCAGAGAGTACCACCAACTTAACTCTTTTTCCCCCCCATTTTCTATTCCTAATTCCTGTATTGAAAGAATGTATTGAAGAGCATTGAGTTAGGTTTTCTTCTAATGTCTTTGTATGTTTTTTTTCATTAACAGTCTCTGATATTTGATGAAGTTGACCTCTCAGATGCTAGTGTAGCTGAAGCAAGCACGAAAAATGCTAACAACAGCTTCACGGTATGGTTATATTCTGCTAACTCCCTTCTCAAAAGTTACAGAATGACCTTTCTTAAGCATGTACAGAATGCCCTGTTCAATTGCAAACTGTTGTTAACTTATGCATGTTGGAGTTCCTACCAACACAATCAACTTTAAATATACTGTATATTCTAACACCCAGTACCAGTTATGACTCATTTAAGCTGGAGTTAAATATACTTTTTAAAAATTTTATAATTTTTCCCTTTTAATTTTAATGCTTTAAGTTTTTCACCTCCTTTAAATTAATACTTCAATTAATTCCATTGTTCTTGAATATTTAAAAAGTGTATTTACCTTCAGTCTTAAAAATAATATTTTCTCTATGTAGTCTGCTTTCACTCCATTTCACCCCAGTTGCCATCGTTCAGGCAGTTGCCGTAGTTCAGGGCTTCACTTCTCACTTAGGTAATTCATTTGGCAGCTCTATTCCAGTTTCTTCTTTTCTGATCACAGATCACATTGCTTAAAAAGGCGTCACTGGTTCCCCATTGCCTGCGAATGCCATCCCCAACTCAGTCTTCAGATCTTGTAAGATCATGCCTCAGCATTCTAGTATTACCAATTAATTTGTCCTTCTCTGTCCCACCAGTGCAGCAATTCTACCTGTGCCTGTGCTTTTCCTCTTCCCTCTGACTTCAGTGATTCCTCCCCCATCTATCACTGTGAGAATCCTACCAATTCTTCAAAGCTTATTATAACCCATTTTTTTCCAACTTCTTTCATTCACAAAGTACGGATTGAGTTCCCACCATGTGTTGAGCACAAGAAATTCAGAGGTGAATGTGCATGTATATAATTTCCCTCAAGATATTCCTGGCATTGTTCAGCCCATTTTCCTATGGGCTACTTTTTATAACTACATACTCCCTAGGTTCTCAAAGGTGCATTGTTCTTGCTCCGTTGTCACTCCCGTCCGCACTCCCAGTCCTCCCAGGAAAGCTACTACTCCTGACAGCAGTGTGCAGTGTCCATCCCCTAGGCATGCCAGGGCAGGGGAGACAGACTGCTAAACAGGTGTACAGCAGTGCCATGATAGAGGTGAGCACTGGTAAGGGTGGGGGGAAGAGAGGACACAGATGAATTCAGATGTTGCCTTATTGATTTATGGGCATGTGGGATAATTCATAGTGTAAATATTCCTCCCCATCTCCCCTGATCCCCAGGGAGAGTTTAGTTTGAGAAGAGGAAAGCCAAGAATAGAGTCCTGGGAAAATGTTAAAATTCAAGGTTTAACCAATAAAGACTCAGAGCGTTCTTAAGTAAAGGAGACTCAGGAGTCAGTGATGTTATAAAAACCAAGCAGAAGAGAGTTTCAAGATAGATGCTTTGACGTGTCATATACTGTAGAGAGGTCAAGTCGAAGAATTGAAAAGTGATGGTTGAATTTGTTAATTTGGAGGTCATTTGGTCCCATTGATGTGAGTAGTTTCAGTGTGGGGTGGGGCTGGGGGCAGGCATTAGGCTGCACTGTGAATGCAAGTGAAAGGCAGGCAGAGATAAGGTAGGTAACTGTTTTCTAAAAGCTTGGCTGTTAAAAGGAGAACAAAGATAGCTAGTAAAATGTTTCGGCCAGAAGAGAATTTTAGTTTTGTTGTTCTTTTGTTGTGTTTTAAAAATGATTTTGAATGCATTTATATGAAGAGAGGAGGCATAGTTAGAACCAAAAGTTGAAGACTCAGGAGAGAGAGGGAATGACCGATGAAGCATGATTGCTGAGTAAGCTGACGGGCGTAGGAATCAGAGCGCAGGTTAAGAGATCAGCGTTGAACGGGAGGCAGAAAGCGTGGCCAGGAAGTTTATATATTTCAAAACCAAATACTGTTTTCTCAGTGAAATTGAAGGATAAGGTTATCTGCTGTGAGTGAAAGTTGAGGATGTTTAATAGTTGCTTCTGTAGAAAAAGAGAATCGAAACTGAGCAGGGACCTATAGATGATCACTAAGTAGTAAGTGGTGTCTACCAAAGATTGGAGATCAGGTTTAGTAATGTCATTACTCCCTGTGCTTATAACATTTTCTTTTAAGTGGGAGTAGAGAACAAACAAATGAATTGACCCAGGGTTGATGGTTTATAGGGCATATTGAACAGAAAGAGAAAGGGAGGGATTGCTAGATATTTGATGGATTGATAAATCATCCATCTCTCTGCTCTTCTCAGTTTTTGAGACTACAGTACAGAGTAGGGGACAGCTTTGGCTGAACAGGATTCAACAACCACTAAATACAGAGCTTCTGATGAATTGTTGGAGACCTAAGGCCAAAACGTTGCTTATTCCTTCTTTCTCCCACTTGAAGATGGGGTAGGGTGAGGTAGAAAGAACTTCACCAGTCCTACTAGTAGGATTAGCCACTTGCTTTTCCCTGGGCAGTGAAGAATAATCCTCTCTCTGCTGGAGCCTCATGGAGGGGGAATAAGGGTTCCCGCCAATCAACATTTATTTGTTTGTTTTTTAATACTCTTTATTTTTTAATGACACATAATGATTGTATATATTTATGGGATACATAGTGATGTTTCGATGCATGTAAGGTACAGTGATCAGATCAAGGTAATTAGGATATCTGTCATCTCAAACATTGACCATTTCTTTGTGTTGCACACATTCAATATTCTCTTTTAGCTATTTGAAGCTATATAATATATTACTGTTAACTGTAGTCATCCTACGGTGCTATAGAACACTAGAAATTATTCCTCCTATTTAGCTAGAATTTTGTATCCTTTAAGAGTTTAATCTGAAAGAGGGTTTCAAAATTTAAGCTTTGAAGCATGCATTAATTTCAGGTGAAGACAAGGTCTAGGGTTTTGGAGTAGGAAATTATTCAAATCCTTATACAGGTCTTTCTTGGCCCTTCAACTGGGCACATGATCTTTCTTATAGCATTTCTTACAGAATTTAGCATATGCTACCTTATACTTAGTTAAGTATTTATTTTTGGCCAGGCATAGTGGCTCACACCTGTAATCCCAACACTTTGAGAGGCCAGGAGGATTACTTGAGGCCAGGAGTTTGAGACCAGCCTGGGGAACATAGTGAGATTCCCATCTCTACAACAAATACAAAAATTAGCTGGGTATGGTGGCATGCACCTATAGTCCCAGCCACTCAGGAGATTGATTCCTTGAGGAGTTCGAGGCTCTAGTGAGCTATGATCCCAGCCTATGCAACAGAGTGAGACCCTGTCTAAAAAAAATTTTTTTTTTTGGCCGGGCTTGATGGCTGACGCCTGTAATCCCAGCACTTTGGGAGGCTGAGGCGGGCGGATCATGAGGTCAGGAGATCGAGACCATCCTGGCTAACATGGTGAAACCCTGTCTCTACTAAAAAAATACAAAAAATTAGCCAGATATGGTGGTACATGCCAGTAGTCCCAGTTACTTAGGCGGCTGAGGCAGGAGAATCGCTTGAACCCGGGAGGTGGAGGTTGCGTGAGCTGAGATTGCACCACTGCACTCCAGCCTAGGGGACAGAGCAAGACTGACTCAAAAAAAAAAGAAAAAAAAATTTTTTTTAACTATTTATTTTTATTATAACCTCCTTGAGGATAGGGACTCTGTCATACCTTTTTATCTCATGGTGCCTTATCCATAAGTATTTGTTGATTTTAACTAATAAGATGAAAGTTTATTTTAGGCATGAGAAGACTTTTGGTTGAAATATTTTCAAGAAATTTATTCATTCAACTGAGTACTATTTTTTTAGTTTATTGGACTAGAAATATAGGGACTGGTTGGGCACAGTGGCTCAAGCCTATAATGCCAGCATTTTGGGAGGCTGGTGGTAGGATCTCATGAAGCCAGGAGTTTGAGACCAGCCTAGGGAAAATAGTGAGACACCCCCTTCTCTACAAAAAAATATACAAAAATTAGCTAGGTGTAGTGGTACGTGCGTGTAGTGCCAGTTATTCCAGAGGCTGAGATGGGAGGATCGCTTGAGCTCTGGAGTTCGAGGTTGCAGTGAGCTATGATTGCACCACTGCTTTCCAGCCTGGACAACAAAGTGATTCCCTGTCTCTAAAACAAAACAAAGCAAAATAAAAGAACAAAGAAACAAAAACAAATGTAGGGACTAAAAAGTCAGGCAGATTGCTTAGGCTTTAGAGCAAATGAATTTGGTAGAACTTTCCAGGGCATAAAATGGAGCAAGAGACATGTTTTCAACCAATAATTGACAAACCTTCCTCTCTTTAAATATTTAAATATCTTACCTTCCTCAATTATTGTGACTGCTACTGATGCTGTTATTGTGGCTGGTTTGTGTTAGAGGCTAATGGTATAGTTTGATGTATTATGGCTGGAGGATCCAGGAATGGCCAAATTCTACTTCATTTCAGCCATCCCTCCTCTTCCTGAAGTTTCTAAGGGTGATATATTGACAAAGTACAATAGTGGATGAAAACTGTGTAAATAGTAAATGGAAAATGGAAAACCTGTGCTTTGCCTGAAAATCCAGTGCTGAACTCTCTGGTAAAATGGGTTCTAGAGATCAGGGCAGTGACTGACCTAACCTGGGAAGTTCTTCAGTGTCATTTCTGTGACGTTCAGTTGGGTATGAGTGAGTCACTAAGGCCGGCCAGGCTTCGAGGGGGCCACAGACATTAAGACAGTCATGTCAGAGGATCGGGGACATGATTTAAAACCTACGCACAGTATGATTACTTTTCCTTTCTTGTGTAGTCTCTCACTCTCAACTCTGGAGTTAATAACTGGTTTTTTTTGTTATCTAAATTGTCTCAGGTACTCTATTAGTTTTCTATTGCTGTGTAACAACCAACCACAAACTTAGTGGCTTAAAAAACAATGTCCATTTATCTCAGTTTTTATAGGCCACACAGTATTGCTAGATTCTTCTGCTCCGGGTCTTACAATATGAATAAATAGATATGGGTTGGGCGGGGTGGCTCATGTCTGTAATCCCTGCACTTTGGGAGGCTGAGGTTGGCAGGTCACTTGAGGTCAGGAGTTTGAAACCAGCCTGGCCAACATGGTGAAACCCTGTCTCTACTAAATACAAAAATTTGCTGGGCGTGGTGGCTCATGCCTGTAATCCTAGCACTTTGGGAGGCCCAGGCAGGTGGATCGCTTGAGGGTAGGAAAAGCCCCCATCTCTACTAAATATACAAAAATTAGCTGAATGTATTGGTGCATGCCAGTAGTCCCAGCTACTTGGGAGGCTGAGGCGGGAGAATTGCTTGAACCTGGGAAGCGGAGGTTGCAGTGAGCCGAGATTGTGCCACTGCACTCCAGCCTGGGCAACAGGGCAAGACTCTGTCTCAAAAAAAAGAAAGAAACAGATATGACAAATTTGTGTATATACTTTTATTGACTCAAATTGAGCTAATTTTAGCCATGGTTTGAGTTTATGATTTCACAAGTGTCTTCAGCCATAATAAAACTTACTAACAATGAAAGTACTTTTTTGTGATTTTAGGTGACGGTGATGTGATCAGGGAATGGAAAAGGACAATTTTTGACATCATTTAGGCTAATGTTTATTAATATATTTATAGTTCAAGCCAGGCATGATCGCTTATGCCTGTAATCCCAACGCTTTGGGAAGCCGAGGTGGGAGAATCACTTGAGCCCAAGAGTTGAAGACCAGCCTGGGCAACATGGCGAAACCCCATCTCTACAAAAAATGAAAAAATTAACTGAGTGTCGTGGTACATGCCTGTAGTCAGAGCTACTCAGGAGGCTGAGGTGGGAGGATCGCTTGAGTGGAGGTTGCAGTGAGTCAAGATTGCACCGCTGCACTCCAGTCTGGGCAACAGAGAAAGACCCAGTCTCTCAAAAAAAAAAAAAAAAAAAAACAGAGAGAGAGAAAGAAAAAGAAAAAATGGTAATTTATTTGTAGTTTAAGTTCTACCATGGCATTTTCTATGATGGTTAAATCAATAAAATGTTCTCTTTTGTTGTTCATTTAAAAAAATTCATTTTAAAAATTTGATTACTGTCTGCATGGTGTTTTGGGGGTTTCATTTTTATCTTTAACATAACCCTATGCTGTAGGTGAATGTATTCCTCCCAGATGAGGCTAGAGAGAATTGATCTCTTTTTGGTCACACTGGTGCCACCCTGGGAAAGGGCTCCCAGACCTCCTGATGTGTAATCCAAGACTCTTTCCAATCAGACAGAATCCTTTCTATCTGGGTAGTCTCTGCCTCTGCTGTCCTCTTTCTTCCTCAAACACTGCTCTCTTTTCTCACTAATCAGGATATGTCTATCCGCAGAATTTTTTTTTTTTTTTTAATTTACCCCATTTGTAGAGGATAGGAGCTTAGACCATGAAAGTCAAACAGCCTGGGTTTGGGTCCTGACTTGGCTACATCCAGTTAATGTGACCTTGGACAAATCGGTTAACCTTTCTAAATCCCAGTTTCCTCACCAGTCATTGAGAATAACAAGAGTACCTGCCTCATAGGATTATAAGGATTAAATTAAATGTGCTAGTACACCACAATACCTGCAGTTTAATAAAAGTGGCAGTTATTTTCCCGAGTTTGTCATCTCCCTATTTCCAAGTGGCAGTGTGTTGCCAATTCCTAAAAGTTTGGGAATTTGGAAGAATGTGGATGAACTTTATCTTGAGAAAACATTCCATGCTGCTTATCTTTCAGAGGTATAGCAAAGATTTATTTCCACTTTTATCTCATATTAATAACGATGACTGGGAATAATAAATGTAATTATAATCTCACCTTTTTAGGTAAATGTTATTTGCAAAAGAAGAGCTATTTAATGATACGAAAGTCATCACAATCACATGGTATATGTTAAGCCTTCAAAGAATACTGTTCAAATGACTGTTTTCTTTAAATTTTAATGAAGATTAAGCTAAATCTTTAATGAGTCACAATTTTAATGAAATTATTGTACTGGCATTGTTAAAACTTCTTATGGAAGTTTACGAGGGAAAGTAGCATGTGTTTTTTGTTGGTTTGTTTGAAGTAGAAAGAAACACAAAGGTAATTTATTTCATTTATTTAACCACCTGTAACGTTTTCAGGGGGCGGTCTGTAGGTGTGTGTGAAACTTCATGGGTACTGCACATCCACACGGGTTTACTCAGTTGATGAAACACAGGCACCCTCTGGTAACACTTATATTTAGAACTAAATGATCACTAGAACAAAGGGGGATTTTAGTTCAGGGGTCACTTGCCACAGCAGATGTGACTAAAATTTATTAGCTTCAGATTATGATTCTATGAGGATTTAAAAAGTCTACATAAAAAGACACCAATAAACATGAGAACATACTCTTATGGCACATCAAATATCAGAAATTATGCATTCATAATATAATTGAAATGAGCAGGCTGGGTTTTAGTGGTACAGAACAAAATGTTCTTAAGAATTCTTTTAATGTTTCCTTTCTATTTATTCCGCTTTTCCCTTAGCTTCCTCTCAGTTAATATAGTTTACTTCATCTCTCTCTTAGAGGGAGATCACATCCTTTGAACTTAAAAAGCTGTCAGTTTATTTTTCTCTATTAATCTGTCAATATTTACTTACAAAGGAAATAACTAAAAGCTATTTTCTTTTCATATCACTTGTGAATGCACACACACAAAAGGTATTTAGATTATCACCTGAATAAATAATCACTGACAAGTAAGTTGCCTACCTTATTTGATATTTGTTGTAACTATTGTATTTCTGTTCTGAATGCATTATGTCTGATAACTCATTCAATTATTTATATGAATCCTACAGTGTAAGAATTATTATGATTCCCATTTGGTAGATGAGGAATCTGAAACAGAGAGGCTAACATCTAATAATATAATGACTAGAATCTGAACCTATCCACATCATCTGGCCTCAGTTTGTATCTTCATGACTTTGCTATGCTGTGTCTTTATTATGGTGTTTTAAATAAATGTGGTTCAGATAGTATTCCTCTAAATGGTTATTACGTGTTCAGTTGTTTTATCTACAAGTCAAGCAGAGTTTTATGCTGCATCACCAGATGTATAGCAAGCACTTGCTGGTCAGACTACAAATTTAGAATATTTCATTGTATTTTGGCACGGTACTTTAAAGAGAAAGGATGGTAACCAATATTATAAAAAAGATCTGGGAATCCTGGGATTGAGTGGCATTTAAGGGCATTCTTTTATTTTAAAACTTTGGAGAAATGTGACAGATGTCTTTTTAATGAGGCGTTACCATGTAGTAGAGGCTGTAGATAGGTTTTGTGTTACTGCAGTGTGCAGGACCCGTGAATGAATTCGTGGAGGAATAATTGAGCTCAGTATAACAGAGAACTTTCTAACTTGAGTCATCTGATAGAACAGGCCCCTTGTGAGGTAATAGCTCTTCCCATTATTAGAAATCTTTAGTCATCTCAGTCCCTGTGAGCTGAAAGGGGCCTTCAAGAAGAGAGTTCTCAGAGCAGATGCAGCTTCAAGTGCTGAAATGAATTTCTCAAGGTTAGATGGCTAATAGCAGGGCACAGCTAATATGGAATTCAGGGCTCTCAGCTCTTGATGTTTGTTGGGAATAGTCAAAGAAGAGTGGATTTAGAGACTGCTGGGCACTGTGCTAGACACTACACGTGGAGGCTCATTATACCACACAGCAAGAGCTAAATGACCATCTTTCTATAATGCAGCTGGGGAGATCTTTGCATGGTATGTGCATGTGAGAGGGGGTGAGGAGAGATGGTGGAAACACATTTCCTTGCAGATGCAAAGACTGTGACTTCTTTACCACTGAATCCTCAAGGCTAGCACAGTGCCTGGCACAGAGGGAAAGCTAATAAGTATTTGTTGAATAAATGAAGGGGTATATCCTTGTTGAATGAATGAGTGACATTTGTAAACTGTAGTGGATTTTTTTGGACAAAAAATATTAGGTCATGTTTTGGCTTAGAGAACAGTTTTCTAATCCCTCCCTGTGCTATTGGTTTATATATATTATACCCATAAATTCTTGCATCCTCATTGGAATATTTATGTAATGACTTAAGACTATTTTATACCATGTTTAGAAACATGATTCTTGCCTTTCATTAATCATTGAAGTGGTCCCACCTTGGCTTACATAATTATTAGATGACTGATAGCAGCAAACCTCATATTTTAACATTTATATTAGTTAAAATATTTTATAGTACTCTAAAATGATGCCATATTAATGCAATTTAAGTGGTTGTGTTTTTTTGCCTTTTAAAACTGATTTATGTACAATTTAGATGGCTTTATACTCTGAAAGCTGATAATTTATCTTAACTTTAAAATTCATATTCCTTTTTCTATATCTTAGAAATTAGGGGCTTTTAGAAATGAAATATCTTTGTTTCTGTGGGTGTTTCATATTTATCTTTCCATTTAGTGATATGGCATCTTTTCCAAGACTTACCCAGAGAAATGGCTCTTAAGGTTATTATGGGCTTCCTCACACCAAAGTGTAAGAAACCATTGGTCCTTTTGTAGCTAGACAAAAATTTTGGGGTGAAGATAAGGTGTGGCAGAAGAACAGAACCTGTGTCTCCACCTTCACTAGTAGCCTTCCAGAAATCTTTCAAATGGGGTTTCTAAAGGAAGGCAAGACCCAGTGAGCATGTGCTTGGTTCTTCTGCCAACTTGGGAGCTCTGGGAACCTAGGGCTTGCTTGCAAAATCAGACCATGGGAGTCCCAGGACATGGATCAGTTTCATCAAAGGGTTCGTAGTGGTTAATAGACACTATCAGTAGGCTGGGAGAGGGCACTTGTCATCCAAAGAGCTGTGTCGGACATTCAGTCAGGGTGTCATGATCATTTGCCATGCCTGGTGTTGCCATTTTCCCCTTACTGAAGATCCACGGCTCAGGGAAAATATAGAGCTCCTGATCAGTAACCTTCAACCTGCAGCCTCCAGTACTCCTTCTGTCCTAGTCTGTTGCACAGCAGCCCACTCCTCATCTGTCTGTCCACTTCCAGGACTGCCCTTAGAATTCATTCATTCATTTATTTAACCAATATTTATCAAGAGTTCCTTATATATATGAGGCATTTGTGCTAGATTCTGGGTGTACAGTGCTAAATAAAAAAAAAAAATTGGCCACTGAGTACCAATTTTTAAAAAGTTTTTACTCAAATTTAAACAAATTTAAAGGCTATGCTGCCTGCCTTCAGGGATAGGTCCCTGTCTTTAAAGTATGTGACCTTGTGAATAGGATTATTTGGATACCAAAAACAAGGAACTCGCCTCCCTACTGCAACTGGAAACTGTGCCATCACAGGGGCCCAGGTTATAGGAATGACAATCTCCTTAGAACTTGAGGCGCAGACCATTCATGATTCCATAAACAAACTTCTGTGAGACTAGTTCATCTGCTCTTCTCCACAAACATGCCCTGCTCCCACTATTTCTGAGACCAAACCCTGGCCACCATGTTGAACTTTTTATCCCTGAGTCTGCATATCCGTGTTTCATGAAGCTGGTTTCCTAGGTGGCCTTTAGCCTCTGGCACCTTGTGGATCGCCAGTGGCAGACTGCTGTCACATGAAAAGCTTGGCCAGTTATAACCTTGTAGCATGGAGGACTGACCTTCCCAGTGTGTGTGCCATGTTGTAGCTCCCAGTGCATGGCCATGGGCTGTACTGCCTCCTGCTCTTGGGGCTGGTTATAAATCCACAGTTCACTCATGTGTTCCTATGCAAGGCCTTTTAAACACTCCAAATAGATGGTCCTGAGCTGACACTGTCATTGTCACCATGATCCTGAAGACATAGCTTGTAGCTGTGTGGAGGTAAACTTCTAAAACCTATCTCTTCTGAGAGTTACTGCATGAAAACAGGCAAGGATGGGTCAAGTTTTGGACCAGCAGCCCAAGTTCCATCAACTGCCCTGTTATCCAGAGGCTTCTAAGCTATGCAGACTGCTGTGAAAGGTTTATTCTTCTTTTGCCCACCTGACTGATATACTCATGTACTTTTTGAAGAAGGGCTGTGGAATTTACAGACTTTATTTTGGTCTTGATGTGGCTGAAGTGTTTCATTGAAGGCTCTTTAGTCCTGTACTCATTTAGATTGACTCTTACTTCTGGTACCTATTTGTGGTGCAGACTAAAGCCTCAAACTCTATAAAAGACAATGGCTTATCTCATGTAAGCACCTGGAATAGGGGCCTAATATGGGAAAATAAGCTGCTGGCAATAAAAAAGATTTTTTTAATTCCCACTGTAAATATCTGGAAATTAGCAAAAGAGAGTCTGATACATAATAACCATCTCATTGAAACAGCAGCGCTCTGAAGAGTTTTAATATCTTGACAGTTCTGTCCTGGCCAGCATGATGGAGTTCTGTTTGCTAATTTTTTTATGTTCCATAACCTCCTTGAAAGCCAGAATCTTTGGTGTTAACTATAGTTTCGTAACTATACCTGTTAAGAAATAAGGTATAGTAGGGAGGCATGGTGCTCACACTCCCCAGAAAATCCCAGAGATGTTTGCAACCCTATGCCTTGTGAACAACCCAAGCCTAGTGGAGTCCTGAATCACCCTGAAGAGGTCCCCAGTGATGTGCTCCTAGAAAGGGGTTCAGTGGGACCGACACGGTGGCTCATGCCTGTAATCCTAGCACATTGGGAGACTGAGGCGGGTGGATCACCTGAGGTCTAGAGTTAGAGACCAGCCTGGCCAACATGGTGAAACCCCGTCTCTACTATAAATACAAAAATGGGCCGGGCGTGGTGGCGCATGCCTGAAATTCCAGCTACTCGGGAGGCAGAGACAGGAGAATTCCTTGAACTCTGGAGGCAGACATTGCATTGAGCTGAGATCGTGCCACTGCACTCCAGCTTGGGTGACAGAGCGAGACTGTCTCAAAAAAAATAAAAGCGGGGGGTTCCATGTCCATGACACCTGGTCTTATTAACAACTCCAGAATTGGACTTTACATCCTATATGAAATGCTTTAAAAATATGAACACATTGTTACACCTCACAGATTTTGACTCCATTAGACAGTTTAAAGCATCAACCTTTTATTTAAAAAAAATTAAAATAATTTTAGGTTTGCCTTGACTGTTAGTGAAATTTTAAAATAACATTAAAGAAAGCCTATTATTTCTATAAGACTTTAATAATATAAGGTGTTTTTAATATAGATACAAAATGATTATTCATTTGTTTCTGAAATCTTTTTGGTGTGTCCTATAATCCATAAGAAATAATGGGCACATAGGTAATTTTCATATGATATTAATATCTCACTTCATTATCTCAGTAAGTCCATGTGGTATTCTTCCTCCCATTCAACCAATGGAGGAGGAGAAGGGTGAGTCTCAGATAACTTAATTTGTGTAAATTTATATAGTTAAGTAGCATAATTAATATTTGAAGCCTAAGCTCTTTCCATGAGAATGAGAGCATATGAGAAATTTGAAGCACCTATAATTAGAGTAAAATCACAGTAACCAAGTGAAAGCCCACACTTTTAAATAGGATTTAGTCTAGTCTGGCCATTCCTAGTGAATCCTTATTACCTTCAAGTGAGAAGAAAGCTCACCTAGAACAGCAGACCGGCTAGCAGTGATTAGAGTGCTTGTGCCATGGCATTGATTCTGGTGGTCACTAGAGGCTGATATGTCTTTAGAGGATGAGAGAGGATTAGCAATTTTGATTCCCCTTTGCATTTTAGTCTTACATAAGGATTTAATCTCCAACAAGAAAATCATGAAATTAGTTTCTGGCTAAAAGAGATTTTCTATTTACTGGTTTCGGCCTTACACATTTTTGTGGTCTCTGGATCCAGTTTAAGCTTTGCTGAGCCCAAATCTCAATTTATGAAGGCAAAGGTAGGTTTGTACTTATGGAGACAAATGACAATCTAGTCAGCAACAGACAAGGGAAGTCAGAAGCAAGATCTTCCTGTTGAGAACAGGTAGGTTGAGTGCTATCTAGTTGGAGATTTTATTTTTTAGTTGTTTATTTTGTTGGTTGCCACAGGTTGAGACTTGCTGGTAGCACATCTAAGGACTTTGGGACAGTCCTGGAACTCAGGTTGTATTAGCTGATCAGGCTTGGAGTGGAGGGTTGGCCAGCTGTCAGCATACTCTTGGAACCTTCTGGTAGGCTGCTCCCACTGACATGGAACTCAAGGCGGAAGTTAGTCTTTATATCGTGGAGATAAACAGATTAGTGGTAAGAAACTGTTAAAGAGAGCTGACGTCTTAGAAGGTGTGGCTACCCTGGCCCTTGACATCAAGACTTGGTAAGGCCCCTTCCAGCAAGACTCAGCAATGTCTTCCATTGATCCAAACACCAGGCAATACCCAGTGATGTAGTCTGTTGGAATCAGTTGGTAGGGTTTCTTGTTGGTAGGGGATGCCTTGACATACTTCATTAATGCTTTGTAGTAATCTAGCACAACACTATTCAGTATGAAATGTCTGACAGTAGTTAGCTACTAGGGGAGTAACCAGTAGCCACATAGGCCTAATATTTCAAGTGGCAAGAGTCACAGCATTCTGTGTTATAGATCTCATGTTTGTAAAAGCAGTGGGCTGTTTGGCCTTTGTGGTCTGGTTTCTGCACAAATTTTGATCATTGTATTTTTCAGAATTCCATCCATAAAGGGTGCTAACAATCATTTTTCCCAGTTACTCAACAATATTATTAGAGCTGCCCCGTTTGTCAGAACCATAATGTGAGAAAAGCTGTCAGTACAAAGCAGTTCATCCTTCTCCCTTTGGAGCCTTTGTAAGAGTTCAGATTTGGGGGAGGGTTTTTTTTTTGTTTTTTTTTGTTTTTTTGTATAGGTAAAGTATTCATATGAATATATTTTAGGTTACATATGCCTTTTTAGGAAAATGTAGAATTGTGTCCACCAGCCAGGACAGAGCTGCCTATCCTCAAAATGACTGTAGATAAACTTCTAAAAGGCTTTAGCCTGGCGTTTAACACAATATCAAGATACACACTTTACAGGACAGAGTGTAAAGGAAGGTTTTCAAGTCTTTAGATTCATCAGTGCCTTCACTACTATCATTATCTGGAATCAGCAGGGGTAGTGAAGTGTGCCATTTATGTGTACAAAGACGTGTTTACAAGGATATGATTGCACATTGTAATAGCAAAAGATTGGAAACAACCCAAATGCGCAAGTTAGAGGCTGGTTGGAGTAAATTGTGAAATATATCATGCAATGGAATGTTATGCAGCCATTAACAAGATGAATGAGTTCTGTCTGTAACAAAACATACCAAACTTCAAGTTTTATTCAGTGGGAAAAGCCAGATGGGAAACAGTGTGAATTGTAAGATGTTTCTGTATGTGTGTTTGTGTGTGTGCACACATGCATGCATTTAAACCTCAAAAGAGCATATAGTTGTTGTATATGGATAGAATATCCCTGGAGAGAAGCACAAGAAGATAGATATTTGCCTTCAGTAAAGGTAGTCAGTAGCTGGGGGCAGGCTTAGGAGGGATATGTGCTTTTCATTCTAAATACATTTTGAATTTTGTATCATAAATGTTTATTGCCTATTCAGAATTTTTAAAAATGCCACATGGGACCCACCTTCTGGAATGCATTTGATAGAGTGATGGGTTCAGCAGGAAGACCACCTTGGACGCTGTCAGGATATTCAGGGAAACCAGGATAAGGACATAGATGACCTTGTCTGCACTGGGAAGGAAGGATGGGCTGGACGAGAGACTTTGTGCAGAAGGACTGGAGAGCTGTGTGGCCAAAGGGAGGGGAGAAGGAGAAGAGGAAGTGAATGTGGAGTTATTGATTTGGGGAGGATTGGTATATAAATGATGCCTTTAATTAAAGGTTGAAAATGGGAATAAAAGCAGGTTGGGGTTGTGAAAAGACTTCAGGTCCGGACATTGTGAATTCGAAGTGAAGTGAGATAACCCTGGTGATGTCTTGCAGGCAATTCAGAGAACAGCTTTAAATACTATTAAAATGGCTTAAAGTACTTTTTTGGTATCATTTTTCATAGTTCTTTTGAAGTTGTTTTTTTGTTTCTGTTTTTGTTTTTGTTTTGAGATGGAGTCTCGCCCTGCCGCCCAGGCTGGAGTGCAGTGGCGCGATCTTGGCTCACTGCAAGCTTCGTCTCTCGGGTTCACACCATTCTCCTGCCTCAAACTCCCGAGTAGCTGGGACTACAGGCGCATGCCACCATGCCTGGCTAATTTTTGTATTTTTAGTAGAGACGGGGTTTCACCGTGTTCCGGGATGGTCTTAATCTCCTGACCTTGTGATCCGCCCGCCTCAGCCTCCCAAAATCTTTTGAAGTTTTTAGCCTACTCAAATATCTTTTCCATTCCTTAAGTATGATTATGGTGTAATGGAAAATTTAGGTTTTAAAAATATTTTAGTTTTGTGGTGACCAATACAAAACAATTATTTTGTTTTGAAATTTCCCATTACATATGTGTCTTGTACAAAGCCATTTACCGTTATAAACTAAAAGAGCTTGTGCCAAGGGAATGAGACTAATGGATTGTTCCAATCTCTGGTACAGTCTGAAAATATTAAATGAATGGTAAAACATTTAATGTGTCCATTAACTAATACTGCTAATTTACAGTGGGAGTGTGTGTGAAAGCCTACATAAATAATTTCTGAAGTCACTGTGATCCCTGTAATTACAATTAATACTGAAAAAACTTCTCAATTTCCCATGTGTGTTGTAATAGTTCCAAAACAATGCCCTGTGTTAATATATATCTTGTAAATATTTTGTTCTGAGAAGGTGCCTGGTTTACATAGACTTGCCTATGTTTGTGGATGAAGTCATTCTTACTGTTATTGTTATTAACCAGCACTTTTGCGTTTCTTTTCTTGCTCACCATTTAAACATGCACAGTAAGGTATAAGGTTGAGATACAACTGTGCAGCAGCCCTGATTCTTGTTCTTAAGGGGAGAAAAAGTGAGCAGCACGTGCAGTCTTTTTTGTCCGTCCTTTCAGGATAATGTCAGTAAATTCTTTGCCATTTCTTCATTCTCTCGCAGATGGCTAGGGAGGAAGGCAGATATAGTTTCAAATCTTACCTACACATAGTGACCTTGGACAAGTTACAAACCTTTCTAAGCCTTAGGGTCCTCCCAGCAAAGGACTGCTTGCCACTCTTTGAATTATGTGGATGAAATGAGATGATATACCTGGCCTGTTATAATTACTTCGTAAATGGTAAATCTTAGTATTTTTGACTTTTGAAATGATTTTAACTCCAAACATGAATAATGGAGTCATCTAAACCCTCCCTCACGGTCACTCCTCACAATGAGTTAGCAAGTCCCATTAATTCTACTTCCTAAAAATCCATGGAATCCTTTTCATCTCTGTCAGCTGCTGAAATCTTCATGGAGTGCTCCTATGCACAGCAGCCTCACTGCACGCCTAACTCATGTCCTCCCATGCGTTTCCTGCCGTTTAGTAAGTGTCTCCCACCACAGCTTTCCACCACCAGGTGGACCATCTACACTGCTGCCCTGCCAGTTATCTTCCTAAAATGAGTATCTGGTTTGTGTCTCTTCCCGGCTTAAAGCCCTTTAGTAGCAGTGCTGTGTCACTTTTAGGATCAAATCTGTACTCTTTAGTGTGGTTAAAAGGTTCTTCATAATTGCTCCTCTGATTTTATTTTCCATTTGCAGCCCATGGTTGTCATATGACACTATTCACAATACCCACCCCCTGTCTGATCTCTCTTCTTCAATGTGTTCGTGTATCCCTCGGCTTACAGTACCCATGCCTTCTCCTTCTCCCTCCTTGTGGCTTCTTCCCCACAGACATACACAGGAAAGTTTACTTGGCCTTGCCACCCACAACCCTGCCCCACTTTTTTTTTTTTTTTTTTTTTTTTTTTGAGACAAGTCTCACTCTTGCCTAGGCTGGAGTGCAGTGGCGTGATTATAGCTCACTGCAGCCTCAATCTCCTGGGCTCAGGTGATCCTTCTGCTTCAGCTTTCCCAGGCATACACCACCATGCCAGGCTAATTTTTAAGTTTTTGTAGAGATGGGGACTCGTGAGGTTGCCCAGGCTGGTCTCAAACTTCTGGCCTCAAGTGATCTTCCCACGTTGGCCTCCTAAATTGCTGGGATTACAGACATGAGGCATCGCTCCTGACCTCTTCGTGCCTTCTTATCTGAGTATCTTCTTCCCCAACAAAGCATTCTCAGACCCTTTAGTCTTGGTTAGTTTCCCCTTCACTGTGTTCTCATTGCACCCCAGGGATTGAAACCTTAGAGACAGTTCAGATCACAAAGGATCTTGTAAGCCATGCCAAGTGGTTTAGAAGATGACAGGAACCTACTCGATTGAAGTTAGTTTCACTTATCTGTGTTGCCCCATCGGACTGTGAGCTCTCTGAGTGAAAGGATTGGGTATTTCATTTCTGTTTCCTGGAGGCTGCAACATTGTTTGGCAGAAAATAGGAATGCTTTGTATTTTCTAATGAATAAATGTTTGGATTCAAATGGAGAGTGTAACTTTTAAACTATCACAACAGGTGATCTTCCGCTCTTTGCTCACAACCTTATAGCTTATCTAACCCTTCACCTTTGCCCATCACTGAAAACATTAACGTACTCTGTTGTTGGATTGTCTTTTAGAATAAAATCACAAAACAGACATAAAGTGGTGCAGTCAGAAAATAATCAAATGTTAATTTGTAAATGGAGAAAGGTGCTATAAAGATAAGAATAGCATGTCGTGATGGAGAATAAAAGGGGAGACCTTCTTAGATAAAGTTATAAGGGAGAACTAGAAAACTCTAATTTTTCAAACACTTGGATATTGAACTCACAGGGAGCTCACAAATTTGCAAATACTAAGCAAACTATATAGAATTATGCTGCAGATTTGTGTGGCTTGCCTATCAGTTTTGAATTCTTTTATTTACCTTGTAAAATATGCTTGCTTTATATTGGCATTGTAATATTAATTGACTTTAGTCTGTTCTTAGAGCACTCAGTACTTTTTAGATTTTTTAAACCAATTTTAGTAATAAGACATAGCTGTGTATTATATAGCTAAACGAAATTATGCTTAATTATTTTAAAAATTATGATAGGAAAAATAATTTTGTTATTGGTAATCTGAAACTTTCTTTCCATATCTTAACCCTTTTATTTCTGTTGAACAGTTTTTTATGACCTTTGAAATCTTAGAGCTCCATATAACAAAATATGGCAAAATGGATTGTGCCCTAGACACGGTTCTATGGACCATATGAAGGAGCCTGAGAAATAGGCCCTATTTTTCTGGTGTAACAGGAGAAAGAGGTTGTGATTTAAAGCTGAAAGACCTGACTATATCTTCTGCCTCTGTGACTTACCATGTTTGCAATTTTATAAAAGTTACATTTCTTTTTACCTCTTATATGGAAGATTAAATGAAATGGTAAATATGATCATATTGATAGCAAAGCACTTTGAAAATGTAAGATGCTGCAGAAGTAATCTTTCTGTTTATTTATCAAAATCAGAGCCCCATAAGTGTCCTGTGTTTAATGAGCTTAATTATTAGTTCCTTTGGTTGTTGGTATCCATAGATATTAACTGATATTATTGAAATTATGAATATAATAAGAAAATAGATTTCAGGTGCTATTGATTTACTGGTTTATTATTACAATACCAAAATTTATAATTATGTATTATGTTTTTTTTGTGGGTGTGGTCGGCTGAATAATGGACCCCCAAAGATGTTCACATCCTAATCCCTGGAACTTATGAAATGAATGGCACATTACCTGGCAAAAGAAACTTTGTAATTGTGATCATGTGATCTTCATATGAGATGATCCTGGATGATCTAGGTGGGCCCAGTGCAATAAGAGGGAAGCAAGAGGAATCAGAGAGTCAGAGAAGATGTGACTGTGGAGGCAAGAGGTTGGAGAGAAGCAAGGAAGGGGCTGCAAGCTGAGGATGGTAGGCAGACCCTAGAAGCTGAGAGAGGCAAAGACGTGGATTCTCTTCTAGAGTCTAGAGTCTCTGGAAGGAATGGAGCCCTCCCAACATCTTTTTTATTTTATTCATTTTTAGAAACAGATTTAGAGGGTACAGGAGCAGCTTTGTTCCATGGATATATTGCATAGTGGTGAAGTCTGGGTTTTAGTGTAACCAGCACCTGAATAGTGCACATTGTACAAAGTAAGTAATTTATCATCTGTCACCCCCCTTCCACCCTTTAGAGTCTCCAGTGTCCATTATTCCACACTATGTCCATGTGTACACATTATTTAACTCCCACGTATAAGTGAGAACATGTGGTACTTCAGATTCTGAGTTATTTCGCTTAAGATTAATGGCCTCTAGTTCCATCCATTATTCTGCAGAAGGCATGATTTTATTCTTTTTTATGACTGAGTAGTATTCCATGGTGTGTGTGTGTGTGTGTGTGTGTTTGTGTATGTGTGTGTGTGTATATACACACACAGATATATATAGTTTCATATACATGTAGTTTCACTTATGAATATATATATGCACTTTCACTTATATATATATATACACACACACACACACCATGGAATACTACTCAGTCAAAAAAAAGAATTATATATATGTATGTCACAGTTTCTTTATACAATCCTTTGTTGATGGATACTGGATACTTAGGTTAATGGACACTTAGGTTGATTCCTCATCTTTGCTATTGTTAATAGTGCTGTAATAAACATACAAGTGCAGGTATACGAGTGCAGGTATCTTTTTAATGTAGTGATTTCTTTTCCTGTAGGTAGATACCCAGTAGTGAGATTGCTGGGTCAAATGGTAGTACAATTTTTAGTTCTTTGAGAAATCTCTATACTGTTTTCCATAGATGTTGTACTAATTTACATTCATACCAACAGTGTACAAGCATTCCCTTTGCTCCACATTCTTGCTAATACCTGTTGTTTTTTGACTTTTTAATAATAGCCATTCTGACTGCCCTAAGATGGTGTCTCATTCTGGTTTTTGTTTGCATTTCTCTGATGATGAGTGATGTTGAGCATTTTTTTATATGCTTCTTGGCCATTTGTATGTCTTTTGAAAAATGTCTGCTCCTGTCCTTTGCCCACTTTTTAATGGGGTTATTTATTGTTGTCATATTGTTCAACATCTTGATTTTAAACTTCTGAAACCTACAACTTTAAAAGAGTACATTTCTGTTGTTTTAAGCCACTAAAATTGTGATAATTTGTTACAACGGCAATAGGAAACTAGTACAATGTGGATTGACTAAACATTCATAACTATAATTTCTTTGAATTATAAGAAATTAAATTCTAGCTTTGTCCAATAGTCTTCAAAAGAAATGGTGGTGAAATTAAATTCTAGCTTTGACCAATAGTCTTCAAAAGAAATGGTGGTGAAATTAAATTCTAGCTTTGACCAATAGTCTTCAAAAGAAATGGGGGTTTATTATTGATCATATGATTATACATGTGTGTGTATATATGTATATACACACGCACATATATACACACACATACATACACAAACACATATGTGTATATATAGATCCCATAGTAAGATACCCCAACAAGTAACACATGAAGCCTTTCTTGGTGATTCCTCAAGGCCAAGTCCTTTGTCGTGTCCTTTTCCTAGGGAAGGCAGGGCAGGAGGGCACAGCTGCACAGGGACCTCTTTATTCTTGATGGTTTCACTCTCATCTTCTATTTTTGATGCTCTGGTGAACCAGATTCTTCTGTGAAGTAACAGTTGGAACCATGACTCTGAAATACAAGCTTAGAGACATTAAGAGGGGGCAGTTCCCTGGACCCCTCCGCAGGACCTGTGACAGGGGTGGGAGGGGTGGCTCGTTTTCCTTGGCCAAGTTCAAACCCATTGTGGGAGGGGGAGCACATGGGCAAGCAGGTGCTGGGGCAGGGGTGAGCGCTTTTGGGCTCCAGCCCTACGGTAGCCTCTGGGGGTGTATTACAATTAATGCTTTTTCAGCAGTTGCTGTCCATAGATAGCTAAATGTTAACCAGCTCAGTGGAGAGTCAGGGTGACAGCCTTTTACACCCTGCCCTCTTGGTACCCAGGTCCTTGTCTGGCATTCGGGAAGAATCAGGTCCCAGAGACTTGAAGGATGGTGAATGCAGAGGTTTTACTGAGTGATGGAAGTGGCTGTCAGTGGGATGGGGAGCTGGAAAGGGGATGGAGTGGGAAGAAAATCTTCCCCTGTCCAGCCCAAACTCCTTTCTGAGTGTCCAGCTGCCTCTTTGACGTTCAGGTGCTTCTTCTCTTCTCTCCTTCTCTGCTGTGCTGCTCTGCTCTTCTGCCAGTGGAGTTTAAGGGTTTTTATGGGTACAGGATGGGTGGTGGGGCCCTGGTGGGCCAGGGTGGTTTTGGTAAAAGCAACATTCAAATGGGAAAACAGGGATAACTGTTCTCATTTAGGGTCATGGTTTCCAGGCTTGAGAGCAGGGCCTTTGCTGGGGAACCACCCTCTTCTATCCAGTATTTACCTATCTCCTGTCCATATCAATATGATAGTCCCAGAAAGATGTTAAGTAGATTGCTTTCCTTTAAAATCTTTATATAGATTCTAAGACTATATAAACTGTGTGATGAATTCCATGCTAATTTGAAAAATGTTTGGCTTCTGCTGCCTTACATATCTTTATTTTTTTAAACTGTAATGTTTTACTAAATGCTTTTCAAGAAAAGTTTGATTTTGTAGTACTTTGGATTTTTTAATTTAGATAAAGAAAAATTTTGCTTTTTAGAATTTAAGATCCTGTGGACATTCTATGTATGCAGTGAAAACATTGGTATCGACAGCATTAAAATATGTGGTTCCTTTTTTATGGAAACAGATATTTGATTTTATGTTTCATTTATATTTTATACTTTAAGGCAATAAAAATCTAAGATTAGGTTATAGAAGGAAGTCAAATTACCATGGAAAATGACATCGTTATGATTTCATGATTCCTTACTCAAGAAGCAGATTTTTTGTTTAGGGAGTCGAACTGACCTAAACTTAAGCAGAATCGTTGAAGTCCAAGAATTATGAAAGTAAGATTTGGTAGCTATCTTCAGCTCAGTCCATCCCCCCTCATCTCAATCAGCGATTGGAAGTTTTAGTTCATTACCTTCTGTGGTCATTTTAGGTCATTTGAGCAAGGGAGCCACATTACTCATCGAATTTGAGTTTGCTATGGTGGAGGGGGTGGGAGGCCAGAGACAGGTCCTGGTGGATGTGGTCTGCCAGGTGAGCTCAGAGGCAAGAGCTGAATAGGGTCTATGTGTATATAAGGAGGATGACATCCAGGTCCCTCGCCTTCTTAGTTCCTTGGAGATTTTCTTGGAGTTATCAAATACTCAGGTACTTTTTTTTAATTAACGAAAATTTCAAATGTATACAAACTCAGGATAACTGGATAATGACCCCACATCCCCATTGCCCAGCTCCTAGCATTATCTAGCTCTTGCCCTACTTGCTTCATCTGTTTTCTCTTTCCTTTTTTTTTTTTTTGAGACAGAGTCTCGGTCTGTCGCCCGGGCTGGAGCGCAGTGGCCGGATCTCGGCTCACTGAAAGCTCCGCCTCCCGGGTTCACGCCATTCTCCTGCCTCAGCCTCCTGAGTAGCTGGGACTACAGGCGCCCGCCACCTCGCCCGGCTAATTTTTTGTATTTTTTAGTAGAGACGGGGTTTCACCGTGTTCGCCAGGATGGTCTCGATCTCCTGACCTTGTGAGGTCTCGATCTCCTGACCTCGTGATCCGCCCGTCTCGGCCTCCCAAAGTGCTGGGATTACAGGCTTGAGCCACCGCGCCCGGCTGTCTTTCCTATTTTTATCTCAAGTGTTTTAAAGCAAATCTTTCACATCATTGCACTTTATCCCTCATTCTTTAATAGGCATCCCTAAAATGTGGTTGCTGGATTTCAACTCTCCCTCTTTTCCGTCTTCTCTGATGCTGCTTGGGTATGCAGAAGCTGTGACAGGGAAAGGTTTACTGAACTGAACATGGTTATGCAGTTCAGTATTGTACAATGAAGGAATAATATTTTTAATTTTTCTTGCTCTATTATGCTGTTACTTTTGTGTTAACTCCTCGTATAAGAAATGTGTTAATTGTGGACAACTCATTTAGTGTCTGCATTTGTTTCTTCTTTTCAATATGTTGTAATAAAATTAGCTCATACTTAATTTGCATTGATATTTGAAGGATCCATGATATAATGCCTCTTTTTTTTTCTTTTGCCGTAAGTCAGTAGTCAACAGAATAACAGCATTTCAGGTTAAGAAGAGACCTTCTGCTGGTGCAATATGGAGAAAGACACACTCTTGGCAAAGGTGTTCCACTCTTGTCCAGAGGTCTTTATCTTTTCTCTGATTTATTGATTTCTCAGAATAATTGTGTAATATATTTACAGAAATTTTCCATTAGAGTTTGTTTTTTAGTACTTGTATTTTTTTGGTAGAATCTCATCACAGTGAGTTTTATTTCATATCTATGCTCCGGAATTCTCAGTTGATTATGTGTGTCATTGTATAGGTAATTCCTTGATTTGTAGCTTGGTTTTTGAAATAAATATTACATCCAAAAGATACATAGTTTGTTAGAGAGATACATCAGCAGCCTTGGTGCTAATTTTTTCAAGTTCATGACAAATGCCACCCTCTTTATTTTGAATATCTTCAGGAATGTTTCAAAGTTTGATACCTTCGAAATACCTCACTGATACCCTAAGATCTGTAAGTTGTTATTCTGCCGAAATAACCCGTTAGAATGATGTCAGTCAGCCAGAACTGAAAGTGTAAAGTGACTCTCAAAGATCTTTGACTGTCAGTAGAGAGAGAAGATGTGCGTCTGTTTATAAATCTAAACATGGCTCTAAGCAGACATCTGAAAAGATTTTTAGGTAATTCTGAAAGGGAATAGGGAAGACCTTAGTTCAGCTAGCACAATTTGATTTAGGATCCTGTTTACATAGTGCACTGCCTGCAGAGCAGAATTTCTTTATAAGTTTCAGCTGTAGATTAATAATAATGTGTGTGAATTGCCTGTCTAGCTTAGTCCTATCATTATTCCATTACATCTTTATAACTTATTTTACATCATTTTCGATGTTATGAAATTTGTGTTCTGGGATTCCGTGGAACTAATATCTCTCAAGAATTTTTGAGCACTTAATGCAGATTCCACAGTGTTCACATCTATAAAATGAACATGTATGGTATTGCACCAGCATGATAAGGTCTCTTCCTAATCTGAAATGCTGTTATTCTGTTGGTTAAAATGATACTAGCTGTTGAAAATTCCGATGGCACTTTCTTTGGTCATGGTGCCAGAATTGCATTTGTTGTGACATTTTACTTCACTTAGTCTTCCATTAAAATTCAAGCACCCTTGGGAGAAAATATGCATTAAACCTTTATCATCTATTAACACCTCGGAAAAATTGCTTTTTAGGTTAGTTGTCATATTAGAAAACAGATGGGGCTTGAGACAACTGGATCATAAAATGGAGAAGCATTGACCCCAGAAAACAAAGGAATTGGAAGAGACTTTGTGACTTGCAAGTCAAAATGCCTTCAGGGACCACTGGGTCATATAAGAGTAGGCAGTGGTCAACAGAAGAAAATAGGCCACACTGTTTGTACTTGTACCTCTCTAATTATGGTGAATTTTAACCTTTTTTTAAAAAAATTTTTTTTAATAAAACAGCAATTCAGGGTTTAAACAGAATGGACAAAAAAAAATCAGAAATCATAATTTTGTGGCCTCTGTTATATTACATGGGATGCCATAGAGGAAAGACTATTTCAGACTGATCCCCCAAAAGGAACGCTGTTGAGGGCAGATGAAAACACTGGGAATTTTGGGAGCAGAAGGATGCTAAAAAGAAAGAGATCCATAAAGATTAAGAGCACTTTCTTGACATTACTTATACCAGACTCCGCCTTTACAAAAAGGCAAATTGGATACTTTCACTCCCCTTCGTGGTTGATAAACAGGGGAATACATCAGTATCACCTGTGTAGCTTTGCCAAACTACATCTAAGACTATCCACACCCGCCGGGCGCGGTGGCTCACGCCTGTAATCCCAACACTTTCGGAGGCTGAGGCGGGCGGATCACGAGGTCAGGAGTTCAAGACCAGCCTGGCCAACATGGTGAAACCCCGTCTCTACTAAAAATACAAAAATTAGCTGGGCATGGTAGTGCGTGACTGTAATCCCAGCTACTCCAGAGGCTGAGACAGGAGAATTGCTTGAACTGGGACCCAGGAGGCAGAGCTTGCAGTGAGCCAAGATCTTGCCACTGCACTCCAGCCTGGGTGACAGAGCAAGACCCTATCTCAAAAAAACAAAAACAAAAACAAAGAACTCTTCACAACCTCACCACAAACCAAGATTTAGATGCAGCAAGTCTGCTTTGGAGCTTGGTTGGGTAATTTGGAAAAAAAAAACAAAAAAAAACCACCTCATTTTGGTTCAAGTGTACATGTGCAATTGCAGAACTGTGCTCTTGGAAGCAGAGGTTTCCAGTTTACTCTTTGAAATATAAGAGTATCTCTGCTCTCAAAATAATCGCTTCAGGGCTGGGCACGCGGTGGCTCACGCCTGTAATCTTAGCACTTTAGGAAGCCAAGGCAAGAGGATTGCTTGAGCTCAGGAGTTTGAGACCAGCCCGGGCAACACGGTGAAACCCCGTCTTTACTAAAATACAAAAAATTAGCCAGGCATGGCGGTGTACCCCTGTAGTCCCAGCTACTCGGGAGGCTGAGGCAGGAACATTGCTTGAACCTGGGAGGTGGAGGTTACAGTGAGCTGAGATCGTGCCACTGCACTCCAGCCTGGGCAACAGAGCGAGAGTCCATCTCTAAATAATAATAATAATATAATAATAATAATAATAATAATTACTTCAGATGCACAACTACATTGCAGTTTGGCACATTTAAGTTTCCAAAGTGAGTTATTTTATTCCATAAAAGAATGTAAAAAAGCAACATACATAATTAAAGAGTTGGAAATAGATTTCATGAGGAAAGATGGAAGAGGCATATAAAGCCTGAGCAGTTGGCAACTTCAGGTATAGCAAAGCTAGTGTTAAGAAGGCACATAATACAAAGTATAAAAGGATTAGCTGGGCATGGTGGCTCACGCCTGTAGTCCTATCTACTTGGGAGGCTGAGGTGGGAGGATCACTTCAGTGCAGGAGTTGAAGGCTACAGTGAGCTTTGATTGTGTCAGTGCAGTCCAGCCTGGGTGACAGGTGAGACTCTATCTCCAAAAATAAAAAGACACACAATTATTTCTGATTAGACTGTAATAAACATCAAATTGTATCTCCTGAATTATAATAATGCAATAAAAATTGATACAGCACTGTAAAAATTTTCACTTGTCCTATTTTCCAATAAAGGCTTCACGCTGCCTATGAATTTTTATTTCAATAAAAGCAGTTCAGGATTAATCACTAACGATAAAACAGTAAGTCCTGCTATAGAGCAGTTGAAATCAATTTGTTGTAAAGTACTTTAGGTTAGAAATAAGAATTTCCTAACAGAAAAGGTTGTTGGACATTAAAAATGACCAGAGAAGTTTGCAGAATTTCCATCATTGCAGAATAAAAAAATCTGAGTTAAAATGAGTAGCTGGCAAGCTTAACTAGTTTACATGTGATACTTATTAGAGATGCCATGCTGAATTCTTTCAGTGAAATACAGACCCTGATACTCTTCATTTTAGTAAACATTTTGCCGTTTTATGCTACTGGGCAAGGTTAAATACAAGTGCAATTAAGGAGAGTCCATTTTTTCCCAATTTGTTGGTTGATATTTTCCTAATATTTTCTAAGGTCAGTCGGTCGTTATCATTATGCCCATTTTGGTGGTTTGCTAGTCAGTGACTATTTTGTTGACACAGGTCTCCGTTTTTGACTTTTCATTTCACTTTTCATCTTGGACCACACTTACACAAAAAATATACCTTGCAGAAAAAATCCGTAAATGTAAATGTGTATGCAGAAAAAATCCGTAAATGCTTTCTTTGCCTGCTAAGAAGAATTGTGATTATAACATTTACTGAGCTTGACTGCATGGCAGAGACTGTACTACATGTTTTACCTGGATTAGCTCAGGATCCACAGCTGACGCTGCAGAGTTACTGTGAGTTACTGCTCTGTCCCTTCTTAGCAGAGGACAGACATGGTTAGGGAGCTCAGGAAATGTGTCCACAGCCAGACAGGTAAGAAGAGATGTTGCTGGGATTCAGGGTGGGTCAGTGTGACTCCAAAGTTTTTTGTTTTTTTTTTTGTTGTTGTTGTTGTTGTTGAGACAGTCTCGCTCTGTTGCCCAGGCTGGAGTGCAGTGGCACAATCTCGGCTCACTGCAACCTCCGCCTCCCAGGTTCAAGTGATTCTCCTGCCTCAGCTTCCTGAGTAGCAGGGACTACAGGTGTATGCTACCATACCTGGTGCATATATATATATATTTTAGTTGAGGTGTGGTTTCGTTATATTGGCCAGGCTGGTCTTGAACTCCTGACTTCAGACGATCCGCCCACCTCAGCCTCCCAAAGTGCTGGGATTACAGGGGTGAGCCACCGCACCCAGCCTGACTCCAAAGTTTAGAGACAGAGTTAGATTATGCTTTTATATTAGTGATTTCCAACTGAGAATTAACAGCTCCCTCTAATTCACTTCTCTTTAGAAACTTCTTTCATTAAGTTATAACATTGTTGGGGGGAACAATAAAATATCTTTAGACACTAGGTCTCAAACTTGGCCACGCTTTGGAAATTACCTGAGAGTTTCCAAAAAAATACTGGGCCTCAAAGTCCTCATCTCAAGTGATCTGCCTGCTTAATCTCCCAGAGTGCTGTGATTACAGGCATGAACCACTGCACCCAGCCCCCAAAATACTGGGGTCTCACCCTCAGATGTTCTGTGTTCATGGAGTGTAGCACAGACCTGGGGAATTTTTTAAAACTCCATATGTTCCTATTTTGGAACAATGCAAATTTTTGAATTCTAAATTCTCATCTTTCTGTTAGTAAAAATTTAAGTAACGTTTTTATTACAGAAGTAGTGCGTATTTGATTTAGACACTACAGAAAGGCTGGGCTTGGTGGCTTACACCTGTTGATCCCAGCACTTTCGGAGGCTGAGGCTAGAGGATGGCTTTAAGCCAGGAGTTTGAGACAGCCTGGGCAACATAGGGAGACCTTGTCACTACAAAACTAAAAATAAAGTAGCTGGGTGTGGTGGCACATACCTGTGGTCCCAGCTACTCAGGAGATTGAGGTGGGAGTATCGCTTGAGCACAGGAGGTTGCGGCTGCAATGAGGTGTGATCGAGCCACTATACTCCAGCCTGGGCAGAGCAAGACCCTATCTCAAAAAACAAAACAAAACCACAGACAAAAAAAATTATGATTAAAATTATCTGTCATTCCTTCACTGAAAGATAGCAGTGCAGTATTTATAGTATGGGTTTTAGTATGCAGTATCTATGTATGGGTTTGTTTTTTTTTTTTTTTTTTTTTTAGCCTGCACACCTTTATATATTTGACATCTTAACTGCAATGTTACTCTTCTATAGATTTTTATATTTAATGCCAAATTTTTTTTTGTCTGTTTTATGCATTTATATGCATTGTCAGACTGAGAAATTTTTGACTCTTACATAATAGTGTCGTTGGCTCAATCCTTACAGGTCAGTAACTCCCAAGGTGGGGCAATATTTCTATTAATGGAAAGTTTATATATTATTTGAGTTAGCACTTACGAAACTGATTTAGATGTCTGTCCTTTGGACCCCATCTTCTCTAGTACTTTTTCAGGCAAGGTAATCCTTGGTTTACTTCTTGTCTTCCTTGTACCCTCTTTAAAGCAAATCCCACGTGGTTTTTATCCCTGGCCCTGGCAGGCAGTACATGCTCAATAAATGCTTGAATGGATGAACAGACAGGCAGGTGTACCCCAGAATCTGATGTGGGACTGGTGGTTATAGTTTGAAAAAATTACTGAAGTAAGTTCAGATATGTCTGAAAAAAATGATTGGTAAATATGATGGTGGTAAGAGAGGCAGTTAGAGTGGGGTTGAGGTAAGCACAAGGACTCGGAGACATTTTAGGATAGGTGAGCTTCAGCTCTTCCAGGAAAAGTAAAACGTCTTCTAGTTCCAGAAACGTCCTGGGCCTGTCCTCCCCACCAGGCCTGGTTTTCGCTGGTGAATAACCCCTCCCCCAAGTATGGTGGAGGGATTGCGTTCTATCCTTCCATCTCCCCTATCCTACTCACTTGTAGGACATCTTATTCTCAAAATAAGGACATAATAATACATTTTGGAGTTTGCTCCTCCCCGGGTATCTTCCTAATAAAGATTTCGATGAGAAGCTGCTGCAGTGTAATGCATTTCAGCTAGGGATAACCAGAGCCTGTCGGTCAACAGCTGCATCTGTCCCATCCTTTCCTAGGAAGGTCTGGGATGAGGAAGAATTTAAATAAAAGGTGGGAGGGGACTAGAGTATTGAAGGACTGCCGAGGGATTACCCCAGGAAGGAAAAGGTCCATCTGGGAGGCATTAACGGGTTTGTTGGTAAGCCAGGCTCGTCTAGTAAGCCCAGACAACTCTGGGCTGCTCACTGAGGTATTTGTGGCACTGTGGCCACAAAGCCAGTATGATTTCTTTTTCATACTGACTTCTTATAATGTCATTTTATAATCAGTAGATTTCTTAATCACAAGGGCTATAAATCAAAATAACTTTCCAATTTTTTTTGCCTCTGGAAAACTTAACTGTATTAAATGTGTTATGATCTTTCCTTGCTTATTACTGTTCACTTTAAAACAGGTTTTTATTGAAAAGGAGAAATTGCAAATGTGTACATTTTAGTTTATTAGTATATAAGCACACATGATTTATATTGCTGAAATCATTTAGAATTGAGGCATTTGTGTAATTCCAAATATGCAAAGAAAAATTAGAAGCTATTCTTTATCCTTCTTTCTCCCCTTTTTCTTGAATTTACAGTGACTTTACAAGACATTTAATGTAAAGGCACTAAAGACAGTTAAAACCATTAGTCATCATGCTTTACTTAGAATTCAGCAAAGAACAAAGTTAAAGAACAAAATAGCAAGCCTGCTTTATTTGTCTGAATAATGCTTGTCTCATGATACTTTATCTCATATAAGGGAAGGAGAGGGAATCCTTAGAGTTACATCATATAAGGTAGCAAAAAATAAATACAGTAAATGCTAGAGACAATATTTATTCAGAAAACATCAGCGAGTCCAATGAAACTTGGAGACTCTGAAATGCTGTGCCAGTCATTAGAGCCAGGAGTGTATTATGATTTAATGGTACCTCTCTGCTGCATCTCATGAGCTGTCCTAGAAAAACATTTTGAAGCAATAAAGCATCCATTTGGCTCTTAAGTAATGAGAGGCATTGTTCTTTGCATTAACTATTTATTCAGGAAGAGAAGTGACCAACTGTTAATAAGCTTTATCCAAAGAGGGTCGTGGAAAACAAGAAAATGCAAAAGTGAGGTTCTCTTCAATTTCATATGCAATTAACAAATATCCAGAGCTGACTGATTGGTGCTCCTCTTCCATGTGACTTTTGGCTGGCTGTATTTAAGGGTGAGTGCCTGTTAGATGTATTTAAAGCTTCTGGGTTTAAGGAAGGACTCTGTAGCCTGAACCCATGACAAATGAGAGGCGGCAATGACTCGTGAGTAGCTAAGACTGGATTGATCTCTCTGTTGTTTTGAATAATGGACTTATTTTCCAAGATGAATAGTAATGATTTAGGCGTACTAGTTTACTCCTTTTGGGAAGGATTCATTTTTTCTTTTTGTTTGTTTTAGAAGATTATTGCTCTTTCATTACTTGTGAAATCTGCTCAATAACCCAATGTAACGTTTAGACTTATCACTTGATCAAGAGGCTTTTAACTTGAGAAAAATTCTTATTTGCTATATAAATAGATATGTGCTTTATTCTTTGGAAATAGTTTCCAGGTAGGAATGCAACATTTTTCTCTTGTTCTGCAAGTAAATAAATGATCTTTTCTTGACAGTAAATGTGTAGGATTTAGTAACTTCAAGATTATAGCCAGAATATTGTATTTACAAATAAATAGGGGCTTCTTTCAAGTCATTTCAGAATCTTACTTTGAAGCACTTTGATCCTATGACAGTGTGAAGTTTTCATTCCACTTGCTTTAAGGTCCTTAATGTAATTCAGTTGCCTTTTTAATGACATGAAAAAAGATAAAAATCGTAATTCTTTTCTTCCCTAAAGCCAACAAAAGGATGTTTATGTTAATTCTTTGTCCCTGCTCTCACTAAATACTAGTACAGTGGAGTTCTACACAATGGAGGAAGAATCTTCATAAATCATTAAAATAGACAGTAGAAGTGATATGTAAACTCAATATTATTTAAATATTAACAGAATATTGTTGATACCATAATAAATCAATTAGGTGGCCGGGCACAGTGGCTCACAGCTGTAATCCCAGCACTTTGGGAGGCCGAGGTGGGCAGATCACGAGGCCAAGAGATCCAGACCATCCTGGCCAACATGGTGAAACCCTGCCTCTACTAAAAAAATAAAAAAATAAAAAAAATTAAGAAATCATTTAATATTGCATTCTTTTGATTTTTAATTTAGAAATATTTTCCATATTGAAAACTAAAATAATTAAGAAATTGTTTAATATTACATTTCTTTGATTTTTAATTTAAAAATATTTTCCATATTGAAAACTATGTATTCCTTCTAAGCTTACTATGAATTATTTTGAAGTATATTTAAAATCAGTTTGCAAGATATATTTCGTGGAATAAGAATGCATTGTGTCTTTGGGTTTATAGCCTTAGAAAAAAGGGCTAAAGAGCCCAAGTCAGTAGCAAAAGGGTCAAAGATAGAAAAACTCCTTAGGCTTTTTCTTTCCTAGACCACATTATTTTTATCATACAGAGGACAAAAACATAAGAAATAAAGACTCAGGTTAGAAATGGAATTACCTCAGAAGGTGTCAGGTTTTGCAATAATCTTTCTCTTTGGGTGTTAACAATCATTAGATTGAATTATCCCTTTCAGATCATCACTCCATTCAGAAGGCTAATGCTGTGTGCTGAGAACAGAAAGGAGATGGAGGATTGGATCAGCTCGCTGAAGTCTGTACAGACCAGAGAACCCTACGAGGTAAAATAGCATCTTTTCTTCCGTCTCGTGTTCTTAGGAAATAAATGTTAACCAAAGGGCTAGAGCTCTACTGTGCAAACGTTTTAAGTATGTGTACACTCCTTCAGCAACTTGTTTAAACCAGATTTTGAAATTCTTAGCTTAAAGCAAAGGGCTTTGGTTTTAAAAATGACGGATTTGAAAATTTGACCATAACTATATGCATTCCAAAGAGTTCAGCATCTGTAGCCTTGTTCGCTGGCTTGGCACATCTGTCCTCACATCTCTGTTCTAGGTGGCCCAGTTTAATGTGGAACATTTCTCAGGGATGCACAACTGGTACGCCTGCTCCCACGCCCGGCCCACCTTCTGTAACGTGTGCAGAGAGAGTCTTTCTGGAGTCACCTCCCATGGCCTGTCCTGCGAAGGTACTGTAGCACCTAGCATGTGTTTTCTCCAGACAGTGACCATACTGTAGACCTGCCACCGCTGGTTTCACTGTAGCTTTAAATTGGGCTTTCCACACATAGGACTAGCTTGAGAAATATTTTTGCTCAGGAAAAAAATAACATAGTCATTTAAAGGAAACATAAATCAAAATACAGCATTTCACCCCCAAGAAACTAGGAACTACTGTCTAAAAAAAAAAAAAAAAAAATCTTTGGACCTTGTATAATCATTCTGGTATTCTTTATTCTGGTTGATTATGGAGAATAAAACTTTTTGTGAGGACAGTTATATAGTCTTTGGCAGAATTTTTGATTGTTAATTATATTGGACTGTTTTAAATATTGTTTTCTTTCCTTTTATTTGTTTAATCTAATTAGGTATCATCCTTTCTAATTTCCTTAAAATTTTCTAAAAATAAGGCCTATGCTGTTGTTATTTTGTTTTGTTTTGAGAAAGGGTCTCACCCTGTCACCCAGCCTGAAATGCAGTGACATGATCAAGTCTCTCTGCAGCCTCAGCCTCCTGGGCTCAAACGATCCTCCTACCTCAGTCTCCCTAGTAGCTGGGACTACAGTCAAGCACCACCACACCTGGCTAATCTTTTTTTTTTTTTAAGTTTCTAGAGATGGGGGTCTCACTGTGTTGCCCAGGCTGGTCTCAAACTCCCGGGCTCAAGCAGTCCTCCCGCATTGGCCTCCCAAAGTGCTGGATTAGAGGCATGAGCAGATTTGTGAGTTATTTTTAATGTAAGAGCAGTGACCACCAAAAGCAAATACATTAATAATCGCCAACAGAAAACTCATAACTTCTTTAGAGTTATTTTATTTCATACTTCAGTGATTACACTGCTGTGTACTACTTTTTGAACTATATATGATAATAATAATACCAGCGTTTTTTCTCTAATCCAAAAGTTTCTTAAGTAATTTGGAATATCACTTATTTATAATTAAGTAATAAAGTAGTAATAGAGTCACAGCCTTAATTGATTTTAAACTATAAAATCTGTGATATGTCATTGTTTCAAATATTTAATATGATACAGCATAGTGGTTAAGAATAGAGCTCTTGCCGGACACGGTGGCTCAAGCCTGTAATCCCAGCACTTTGGGAGGCCGAGGCGGGCGGATCATGAGGTCAGGAGATCGAGACCATCCTGGCTAACACAGTGAAACCCTGTCTCTACTAAAAATACAAAAAATTAGCTGGGCATGGTAGTGCGTGCCTGTAGTCCCAGCTACTCAGAGGCTGAGGCAGGAGAATGGCGTGAACCCAGGAGGCGGAGCTTGCAGTGAGCCGAGATGGTGCCACTGCACTCCAGCCTGGGCGACAAAGCGAGACTCCGTCTCAAAAAAAAAAAACGAACCAAGAATAGAGCTCTTCAGTCAAACTGTCTTCCACTTCCACCATTACAAACTATAACCAGGAGAAATTGTTTAACTCACTTAGACTTTCCTCTCCTCATCGATAAGATGCGGATTATAGTCATTTATGCCTCACAGAATCACTATAAAAACTAAATGAGAGAATACATGCAATAAAACTACTTTTCTAGTTCAATAAATTGCAAGAAGTTTGTAACTGTTTTGTAAGAAACTTATTCCAAATTTGCATCATGGGCTTGATGCATTAAAATTCATGAAGGAGAAAATTTGGAGAAGGCATTAAAGCTTTCTTTTTAGACTTAAAGAATGATTGCAAAAGAGATCTGATTGGCCTTTGTGATGACTTTAGTAATCTAAAAGGGTTTACATAGAGCTGAATAACTCCTACCAGGTCTGTAATATTATATGGTATTATTTTAAAGATTTTACTAAAATCTTTATTCCAAAAGTGCTAAAAAGACACCACATCTGAGACAGTCTGTGGTACCCTTCTGGTTTGAGGGTTATACATTATTAAATATATGTATTTAAAAATTGAGTCAGTAGTGGAATGACTGAATTTTTTTCTAAGCATTTTAAAAGAAAAATTAAAATTACATTATTTGGTGAGAATAAGAAACTTAAAAGTCCTTATATTTGTTATATTCGGCTGGGCGCGGTGGCTCACGTCTGTAATAGCAGCACTTTGGGAGGTCGAGGCGGGTGGATCACCTGGGGTTGGGAGTTCGAGACCAGCCTGACCAACGTGGAGAAACCCCGTGTCTACTAAAAATACAAAATTAGCCAGGCGTGGTGGCACATGCCTGTAATCCCAGCTACGTGGGAGACTGAGGCAGGAGAATTGCTTGAACCCAGGAGTTGGAGGTTGCGGTGAGTGGAGATCGGGCCATTGCACTCCAGTCTGGGCAACAAGAGTGAAGCTCCATCTCCAAAAAACCAAAACAAAACAAATAAATTTGTTATATTCTTCTATAAATAATATAATTTTCAAGACTTTTTAAAAAGTCTCAATTATCAGATTAAACCATTTTTTAATGAAAATTATATATTAGTATTCATTTCCTTTGTTGGTAAAAATTTTTAAATCTGCAGTATCTTGCCTATTAGTATTTTCAGAACCATAGCAGAAGACTTTAAAAATCCCAAGGGTTTAATAAATATTAAAAAGTTGCCTTTTTATATTTTATGAGAATATGGTTGTTCTGGATATTTTCATCATAATCAAAGTCATACTTACACTTTTGAAAACCCCCTAAAATCTGAATAAGCAGCTTGCTTGATAAAACTGGAAACATTAGATACAAGAGGCTTTAAATATTGTAAGAGATGCAAATATTATGATGTGTTCCACGGTGAATATGAATAACTTTGTATGAGCATAGAATTCAGCTTCCAATCTATGAAGCCTTCACTACATTTACTAGCCTTTCTACCCTCATTTCCACAATAAAATGAAGCCACGCTGATTTGTTTCCTAGATGTATATTGAATAACTAAAGTTATTATTTTAAAGCTTTGCATATATAAAATATTATATGAATGAAAAATAGCAGACAGAAAAATCGAATTTATTAATAATCCCCTAAGTCAATTAAGAATATTAATTGTAATTTCAGGGCATAATTGTCCTTTACAGTTATTTAAACAATAATTTAACCAAAAAAGATAAATGATAATTTTTAAAAAATCAACAGCATCAAAATATGTTATCATGGGTACTTACGAATTTTGATCTTAAATGATTTTTTTTTTGCAATGGAGGGACTCATTTTGTTGCTCAGGCTGGAGTGCAGTGGCACAATCACGGCTCATTGCAGCCTTAATTGCCCAGGCCCAAGCAATTCTCCCACCTTGGCCTCCCGAGTAGCTGCCACCACAGGCATGCACCACCCATGCCTGGCTAATTTTTTTTATTTATTACTTGTAGAGACTGGGTCTCACCATCTTGCCCAGGCTGGTCTCAAACTCCTGGGCTCAAGCTATCCTCCCACCTTGGCCTTCCGAAATGCGGGGATTAAACCACGACACTTAACTGATTTTTAACACTCACAGAGATTTAGTATAGTAAATGCTGAATATTGTAATAAAAAATCATAATCTTATTACATCTGCATTTTTTTTTTTTTTTTTTTTTTTGAGATGGAGTCTTGCTCTGTTGCCAGGCTGGAGTGCAGTGCCGTGATCTCAGCTCACTGCAAACTCTGCCTTCCGGGTTCAAGTGATTCTCATGCCTCGGCCTCCCAAATAGCTGGGACTACAGGTGTGCTCCCACCACGCCCAGCTAATTTCTGTATTTTTAGTAGAGATGAGGTTTCACCATGTTGGCCAGGATGGTGTCAAACTCCTGACCTCAGGTGGTCTGCTCGCCTCGGCCTCCCAAAGTGCCGGAATTACAGGCATGAGCCACCAGGCCTGGCCTATTTTTTAAGTTCTCTCATTTTAAACAATAACTTTACAGGTCAGGGGAAGGTGCTTTATTTCAGAATAACTTGTTTGGAGAAATTTGTTAACTAACAAAATTCGGGTGTGTGCTGATCACTTTCATTTCTTAGTTACCATAATTACAGTCTGATTTGTTTTATTATTAGTATTATGTTATATTAAGCAACTTGGTAATTTTCAAGGCTCATTACATGAAGCACTTTATTATTATAAAAGTGTGATTTTTTTATTTTTAGTGGGCTGTTCGATTTTTAATGGCAAAATTTTCAAAACGCTATGAAGTTATACCATTACTCTCTTTTATGTCCTGCTTTTCTCCTTAGAAGCCAGACATTGACTGTGAATATCAAGTACTTATTTGTACTTATAAAGCACCCTGGGAAATATGTTGCAGATAGTTTTAGGACTCCACTTTTGACAAAGACCATAATAGATGAAAAGGCCTAGAGATGCTAACCAATCAGTTTAAAGTAATCACTTATGTTAGAGCAAAAGAGAATAAGTCATTGTAAAAATTTTCACCAAGCTAAGCTTCCTTCTGATGGTGCT
The DNA here is from genome assembly GCF_049350105.2 of Macaca mulatta. NCBI lineage: Eukaryota > Metazoa > Chordata > Mammalia > Primates > Cercopithecidae > Macaca > Macaca mulatta. Next base: position 21,516,933 of record NC_133422.1, read on the forward strand.
GTGTCTTCACACTTAGGATTCATCAGCAACAAAATTCAAGTGAAGTATTATTATTATTATTATTATTATTATTGGAGATGGAGTCTCACTCTGTCACCAGGCTGGAGTGCAGTGGCATGATCTTGGCTCACTGCAACCTCCACCTCCCAGGTTCAAGCTATTCTCCTGCCTCAGCCTCCCGGGTAGCTGGGACTACAGGCGCACACCGCCACGCCCAGCTAATTTTTGTATTTTTAGTAGAACTGGGGTTTCATCATGTTGGCCAGACTTGTCTTGAACTCTGGAATTCAGGTGATCCACCCGCCTCGGCCTCCCAAAGTGCTGGGATTACAGGTGTGAGCCACCACACCCAGCCTCAAGTGAAGTATTATTTTCTATATGATGTCTGTGTTTGAGTTACACACTCATTTATAACAAAAATGGTGGAAGGAAAAGAATTTTTCAAAGTACACAAAAGAGAAGGGAAGCAAAACATTTCCAATTTGTATGAATTATCATTATTATTGTTATTATTGGTATTTTTTGAGACAGAGTGTTACTCTGTCTCCCAGGCCAGAGTGCAGTGGCACGATCTCGGCTCACTGCAACCTCCGCCTCCTGGGCTCAAGCAATTCTTATGTCTCATAAGAATCCCATGTAACTGGGATTGCAGGCATGCACCATCACACCTGGCTAATTTTTAAATTTTTAGTAGAGACGGGGTTTCACGATTTTGACCAGGCTGGTCTCAAACTCCTGACCTCAGGTGATCCGCCACCTCGGCCTCCCAGAGTGCTGGGATTACAGGCGTGAGCCACTGTGCCTGGCCTAAACTAATATTTTTCAAGGATAAACCAGCTCAGTTTAACCATCCATTTGTACATAGATTAATCATGATACCTGAAGCATTTTGATCATTTGGCTAAAGACATCTTAGTTATTTTACCTGAAACTTTTGTGTTCATGTTATATCAAATTAAGACAGTTTCAAGAGAATGGTGTGTGATACAAAATTTGTTAATGATTGACTTAGAAATCCAGAAAATCACATGAAAAAGAGATACCTTGCATTTAAATTTAGCAACACTTACCTTAGTATGTTTGCACTGAAATGATTTCTACTTTTAACTTTTTAGCTAGAAGTCGGGAACTGACTTGATATCAGTATCCACTAATATTTGAATAATTTCCTTAGAGAGATAAATGTGTTTAATAATAGTCAAATTCCGATTTTCATAAGTATGCTTAATTTTTCAGATAACCTATAGTTCCCTTGTTTTTCCATATATGGGCTGCTTTTTCTCCCCTAGTTATTTCCTCCAATTTCTCTTTTATAAGTTCCTTTTGATAATATGGCTGGGGAGATTTAGTGAAACCTGTAGTGACAGCATCACTTCATCATCCCTTCTTTCTACATTTGTCATTTGGTCATCTCAACATAATACTTTCCAAACATCGAGCCGTGTTTGTGACCCTCACCAACCTATTTTCCATGATGCCTGGCTGTCTTGTTGGTATACTTGCACTTTACAGCCCCTCTGGATCAACTTTATCGTACTGACATTTTCAGACTTATAATCAATATTTTATGTGTATAGAAAAATACAGATATCAGAAATGTACAGCTTGATGAATTTTTACAAATTGAACACATTCATATAATCAGCGCCTACATTTAAAAATAGGATATCACCAGCAGACCTGCTACCAAATTTTATTTGCTTCCCTCTCTCCCTCTCTCCTATGTGTGTGTTGTCTGCCTTCTACAGCAGTAATTCTTTTGCATTTATTTCTTTTCTGTTCCTCTAAGTAGCAATCTACTTATAGCTTGATAAAAGTGCTTCATAAATACATAGCCATATTTGTTTTCTAGAATACCATTACTATTGTTGCAGAATAATTTAATCTTTTAAATATATTTGTTTTCTTCTACTTCCTCCCTCCCTTTTAAAATTTTATGCTATGATTTCCTTTAATCATTGGTCCAAAAGTTCTTGTCCACTTAAAAGCAGTTGCTCTTTTTTTTTTTTTTTTAGTGTGTAAATTCAAGGCTCACAAAAGATGTGCAGTGAGAGCAACAAATAACTGTAAATGGACTACCCTGGCCTCCATTGGGAAGGACATTATAGAAGATGAAGATGGCGTAAGCTGCTGCTCTGTCTCTGCTCTCTTCCCAGTAACTCCTCTTTTATGTTCTGCTCTTGTGGAAGCTGAGAAAGATAAGTAGGAATGCTTATTATTAGGATTTAATAGAAGGTTTGGTTGATTCCGAGTTTTTATTTTTAATTCAATCCTTCATAGCTTCCTTTAGTTCTTAGATTTTGAAGGAAATCTGTTGTGAATACGGCTTAGAAGTGGCCGTAGTGCTGGGCTGTTGTTGTCGACCTCTGATGAACTCTGAGATGCCTAGGCTTAGCTGAGATGTTCACTCTTCAGACTTTGGGGTTGCCTCTCAACAGTACACCTCCGCTTTCAAAACCTTGCCTCCATTGCACCATGCATATGGATTTCTGGTAACACTTAGTAATCACTTTATTGTCATCCCTTTTCATGCCTCAGCTAAACCCTGAGGGGCAAGCCTTTACCTTACTTTTATATTGCTTGAACGTTCATAGTAGATGCTCAATAAATGTGGGGTAAATGAGTGAATGCTATGCATGAAATATACTACTGATCCCCTAGAGTGAGAAATGATTCAAAATCTTCCCTGGGGTAAGGTTGGTGTCCACCAGTCTTCACCTGGCTGCCCTTTCTTCCTTCTCCACAGGTGGCGATGCCTCACCAGTGGCTCGAGGGCAACCTGCCTGTGAGTGCCAAGTGTGCTGTCTGTGACAAAACGTGTGGCAGTGTTCTCCGTCTACAGGATTGGAAATGCCTGTGGTGTAAGACAATGGTGAGGGTTTTGGAATCAGTTCATCCTTGTTCATTAGCTTCTTTCCCTAATTTTGTCATCCGCCCGGCTTAGAGGCAAGGCAAAGAATTTATGATAGAGCTGAGCCTGGTAGCATACGCACCCCATGGTGACATTCTTCTTTCCTTACAGTATAGTCCTCCTAGTCTTGTTGTTGTTTCAAATGCCCTGTAAAACTTACTCTTGTTCTTCCATATCCTGTGCCTCAAGATCTCCTACTCATAGTTCTATTGTTTTTTCATTTTGCTTTATTAACGAAGTGGTTTGCTATATTCGGGCCTATTTTACTACCTGAAAGCACTTCTCTGGTGTGTCACCAAATTTTGGTTGACATGCAAAATGTAAATTTGCTAGAACGCTATCAGTGCACTCTGACAGAGGTGAACAACATATGCAGCTGAACATGAAGCCAACAGCTGATTATTTATGCCAGATACAGTGAGGACAGGGCCTCTGGACTGTGTGAGGACAGTCAGAGTAGGAAAGAGGTCACGCAGACAGTGGCATGGGACTGAAAAACTGCAGGATGAGGAGGTCGTGGGTGTGAGTGTTCATCTTAGTACTGGGTGATGCTGTTCTACGATGCTAGTGATTGCCTTGCACTGGGGCTGACTTATTTGGTGGTTTTGAGTCTTGTCTTTTAACATTGCTGGCTGAAATTTGGAAGCCAGCCTCAAATTTTAACATGTGGAAAAACTATTGTTTTTGGTATGTATAGTGTAGATCAGCAAATGTAAGAGATGTGTGATGTATTGCTTTCCTAATCAATGAGATTGTCTGATAGGCCCCAAAGGAAAATAAGTCCTGCAACTTTTTAGTTAGACCTGATAGGTGAATCTGTGTTTCTTTTCTTTGTCCTCATGCTTTTGTTATTCTTCACTGATTGCCTTTTTTACTAGCCTTAGATATGTTATTAATACTTTTTCTCTTATCTCATTTAATCTAATATGTAGACTGTAACAGGTGTCTGTCTTTAGAATCTTAGTGCAAGCCTAGCCCCTGAAACCTTCTTATGCCATTTTTTTATTTTAAAGGAATTCATTCTTCCCATAAACAAGATCTAAAATCATCATCCCACCTCAGATTTGTTTTTGAGAGGACAACCACTGATAGCAAATTTTCCTGCTATTTTTATTGGCCTGTACATTTAGTAAAGTTGATTTCTCTACTTCTAGAGCTTCAACTGTTCACTTCCAATGTATTGGCCAGGCGCGGTGGCTCACGCCTGTAATCCCAGCACTTTGGGAGGCCGTGGTGGGCGGATCATGAGGTCAGAAGATTGAGACCATCCTGACTAACACATTGAAACCCTGTCTCTACTAAAAATACAAAAAATTAGCTGGGCGTGGTGGCACGCGCCTGTAATCCCAGCTACTCGGGAGGCTGAGGCAGGAAAATTGCTTGAATCCGGCAGGCAGAGGTTGCAGTGAGCTGAGATCGTGCCACTGCACTCCAGCCTGGGTGACAGAGCGAGACTCTGTCTTTCAAAAAAAAGAAAAGAAAAGAAAAGAAAGAAAACACTTCATGTGTGATGAATTATTTTAGAAAGATTTTATGTAAATTTTCTTTACCTGCAATATGTATATCTTTACTTTAAAAAAAAGTCAAACTCTGTTAACTTTTTTTTTTTTTAACTCTGTTAACTGTAACAGCAGGAGTTAATTAGGTTTATTACTTGCTCATTCTATTCACCCCTAACGTTTAAACATTTCTTAACTAGAACAGCAGTGATATTACAGATGGTAGAAAGTAGGATGCCTTTTCTCTCTTTTTTCCTGGCAAACTCAAATTTCACCTTGTGACATCATTCCTGCCCCACCCTGTGTAAATTTGACGTGCTGATTTCTGAGCTACCATCACCTTATAACACCTCCCCTAGTCTTGCACTTCCTATACACAACCATTTGCCTGTTTACATATTATTTTGCCTTTAAAACATGAGTTTCTGGCCTGACACAGTGGCTCATGCCTGTAATCCCAGCACATTGGGAGGCTGAGGCAGGCTGACTCCTGAAGTCAGGAGTTCGAGACCAGCTTGACCAACGTGGTGGAACTCCGTCTCTACTAAAAATACAAAAAAATTAGTTGGATGCAGTGGTGCATACCTATAATCCCAGCTACTTGGGATGCTGAGACAGCAGAATTGCCTGAACCTGGGAGTTGGAGGTTGCAGTTAGCCGAGATTGCACCGTTCCACTCCAGCCTAGGCAACAAGAGCAAAACATCATCTCAAAATAATAAAAAATAAAAAACATGACCACCTGTAATTCCAGCACTTTGGGAGGCCGAGGCGGGTGGATCACCTGAGGTCCGGAGTTCAAGACCAGCCTGGCTAACATGGTGAAACCCCGTTTTTACTAAAAATACAAAAATTAGCTGGAAGTGGTGGCAGGTGCCTGTAATCCCAGCTACTCGGGAGGCTGAGGCAGGAGAATCGCTTGAACCCGGGAGGCGGAGGTTGCAGTGAGCTGAGATCGCACCATTGCACTCCAGCTTGGGCAACAAGAGTGAAACTCCATGTCAAACAAACAAACAAACAAAAACATGAGTTTCTAATAGCAGGATATCTAGTGCCTAAAGCATAGTCTGTGTAGTAAAAAAAGAAAACAAAATCAAAAAGCCTATAGCCCTACAAGCCGAATGAATCAACTTATTATTTTTCCTACTGTCATCCAGGTCTGTGGACATAGTTTTACCTTTTCTGTAAAAATTGTGAAGACATAAATTGATCATGTGCTTTTCTTATTTAGCATTATTATAAATACCTTTCTGTTTTGCCCCATGGTTCTCATACATTTTAAAATTACTTTTAAAGCTATCTGTGTGTGCTAATTTTTCTAAAATGCATTTGGATTGTTAATTATTGTAAAGCATAATAGGAAACTGTCTAAAAACAGGTCATCACCAGAATTAGAATTACTATTAAATTTTAGTTATTCTCCCAATAGTTTGATAAATACAGGTTTAATTATGCCAGTTTTCTAAAAGGGCTAATAAAATAAAGTCATATTAAATAAGAACTTGATGAAAAGTGTCTGCTTTTCCTAGTTAAAACATTTAGAAGGCTCTCCAGACAAGTACACAAAGTATCCTAAGTTGCCTGGGTCGTACTTAATAAGTTATCCTTGCTTTTGTTCTCAATAGAGAACAAAACATATCCTTGCATGACCATGAAACTCATTTCTACTGAAAGCACATTTACTAGGTGCCTGTGATAGGCATCACTTTCCTTTACCTTACAGAGCAGCAGTCCAGCTGAGAAAATAAGCATGGGTGTACTTGTAACTTTAATGGTAGAGAAATGTGAATAGAAAGTTATAGGATTACTGCAGAAAAAGCAGGCACGTTACAGGTTTTATTGTTGTTAAATTTTATAAGAATTTTTATTAAAACAAAATAAATGTTCTGTCATCAATTTATTTTATGGGCAATGATATTAACACACTGGTTAGTTTCCCTCCTTCTTCTTCCTTTTCCTCTTCTTTTTCTCTTCTCTGCCTCCCTTCCTCTGCACTTGGTCTCTTCTCTTCCTCTCTTCTTGCCTTCACCAATTATTCGTTAACTATGTATTCTTCTCTGAGATAATTACAAGAATTGGTTGCATGGACCAAAATCAAATATCCATTTCTAAAATGTTTAGTCATTTCCTTAAGTATAAATATTATACCATTTAAAGTAGTTTATGAATTACTGAATATTTTGTGGTACAGTTGATTCTAGATTATCAGTTCCTTAGATGTGATTTGTAATGGCAAAACATTATTTTTATGATTCTTGAAGGTATATTTGTTTGTTATTAGGTACACACTGCCTGCAAAGATTTATACCATCCAATATGTCCACTTGGTCAATGTAAAGTATCTATCATACCTCCAATTGCGCTAAACAGCACTGATTCCGATGGTATGTAGCAGTAGTGTAAGTATGTATATTTCTGGTATATTTAATATTGATATATATATTTCTTTTCCTAGAATAACTATACCTGTCATTGACTATTGTAATCAGGTTTTCTAAAATAATTCCATTTCAATTGCTGAAAGTACATTCCATTTTTTAAAGAATATATTTAAGTGAAAGTTGTAGAATACCTATTAACACATTGGTGAAATTACTGTTTATAAGACTTTTAGATTTTATGTTTTAGTAAATAAAATAAGATCATTACTCTGTACTGTAATACATTCTGAAAAGGTTAATTTTTATAAGTGTTTTTTTCCTCTATAATTGAAACTTCCTGTTAGCAGGCTGTTATTAAAATCTGTTTTTCTGTAATTTCATTGTAGGAATTTATATTCCTATAAATGCACTTTTCTGTAAACTTAACTGTAAAGTGCTGAGGAACCCCTCTACGACACTGGTTTTGGGATTACATACTAATTACTTCCTTCTAAGCAAACCATATTACAAAGTAATATGGTAAAACCATGTATAATACTATGCTGTTTTATATAACAGACTTGAGCAACTGTGGATTTTGATATTCGTGGGACTCCTGAGCCAATTCCCCAAGAATACGTAGGGAGGACTGTGCTATTATTAATGTCTTTCATTGATATCATGCTTTTTGCTTTTCAAACTTTTCATTTAATTTATGCCAATAGATATCTTAGATATAAGTTTATAAACCTGAAGATGTAAGTTTATAAACCGCAAAATATGTGACTTTTTTTAAACCTATGGTATTAACAGCCCTCTCCCCCAACCTAGGCCCTGATTTTGTTTACTATAAATTTTAAAATATTCTCTCAGACTTCAGAAAGGAGCAGTTAAAATACTTTGAAATATTGAATATAAACATAAGAATTACATACAAATATATAGGTTTGTATGTAAATAGTTAACCTATCTCTATTTGGAGAGCTAAATTATAACTTAATGCTCCAGTTTTTATACATTTATTTTCTTTTATCTGAAAGTTTGCTAATAATTTAAAAGAGAAAGCCGTATGTATTGATCTTGTATTGTGTTTTTTTCACAGGTTTCTGTAGAGCAACATTTTCGTTCTGTGTTAGTCCTCTATTGGTTTTTGTCAATTCTAAGAGTGGAGATAATCAGGGAGTAAAGTTCCTTCGTCGCTTTAAACAGTTGCTAAATCCGGCTCAGGTGTTTGATTTAATGAATGGAGGTCCTCATTTAGGGTAACTGCTTATTGATAAATCTTATTTGAATACAATGTAGGACTAGGTGTTAAATGTGTCTGGTGTTTCAGCTCATGAAAATTATAGATTCCTCTAGATCCCTCCCTCGTTTTTAAAGCTCTAATTGTAAGTTTTAACACAACCTTTTGGATAGTTAGACAACTGTCTTGTATAAATTCCAAAACTCTATTGAAATTTCTCAATTCCAAAATTTGTTTAGAAAATGTTTTACAATATATTCTACATCAAACAATACTAACAGTTTATTTAGCTCCAAGAAAGATCAACTTACATAAATATAGAAATATAAAGTAATATTAGAAAGTGATTTGCATGGAAGGCTGATATTGATTTATATGTAATATAAATAATCAATTTTTAAACCAAAGTACAGGGACTCTCATGGCTGTCAAGGGCAGTTCTTCAAGGATCTCAGACTCAGTTCATGTAAATGACAAAGAAATACTTTTGTTGATGATTCCTTTCAGCTTTCTGGATGTCATATAACTTACAATCTGTAAGATAAAATGAACTAAGTAGTATTTTCACTGAGGGAAAATATACCTTTTGGCACTTTCAGTACATTTTTAGGGTATGCATATGATTTTTCTTAAGAGGCGATATTACGTCTTCTGAACCAGAGGCCTTCAAACCTCTATGTGATTTACTTACGGCAACTCAGCTTTTCTCTTGGGTTCCACCGTTACCTCAAAGCATGAACACAGAAGTAGAAATGGGATTTTCGATACCAGTGCCTGAAAAGGCATTTTGTGTTTTGTAATGTGACACTTTCGTCTGTCTTCTCTGTTTCTCTCCTTCCTTCTCTCTTGGTACCTCTGTTCACTTTTGCCCCCTGAGTTTTCCTTCCCGCTTCCATTGCCTTTATCTCGCTAAGTCTCAGGCCCTTCTGGTCACATGGATGTCGGTCTTGTTCATTTATACCCAGCTTCCTCCTTATCTACGTGTACCGCCCTTCCTTTCCTCTGTTGAGGTGCTGGAGTTTCCTCTTCTCACCTTCTTTGTCTCTGCCATGCTAGGGTAGTTTTGTCCCCCTTTCTAACACATCCATTTTATAATCCTTTATAGTTCCATTATCTTATAGTCTTGATTTATTTTTCCCATTTGTCCTCGAAGGCTCCAAGGACCTCTCTTGGTGAAACTTCCTGAGGTTGTCCCTCTAATATTTTATCAGATTTTCCACAATACGTGAAGTAAGTGTACAAGGGTACATTTAGGAGATGGGATGTGTCAAAAGTTGAGATGAGGTAAAACAGAAGGATGGAGCTGAGAATAGGAGAAGAGGAGAAAAAGCCAGTTGAGAGTCCTGAGAGCAATACAGTGATTGCTGTCTTTAGGAACTGCCGAAGCATCACTCATTAGTTTCAGCACCGTAGATTCCTTACCCATGGTTTGTAATTCTTAAGGAAAGAATTTATTCTTGTAATAGAAAGAGAGGAACCACTACTTTCACCATCTTGTATTACTTTATCTTTCCTGGTCTCTGCTTCTTTTTTGTTTTCTCATTTCTCACCCCCACTCCTCCTAATTTTATCTTCATTTCTACTTATCATTCCCTTTCCTCCTTATGATTCAGAAGTTTTCTTGAGTTAAAATTACACTTCAATGAATGTTTATGGTATAATTAACATGTAAGTAGGAGTTCTTATATTTAATCTGAATATGAATACCGATAGAGAATAACAAAGAATTGAGGAAAGTGATTTTTATTACTTTATACTAAAATGAAATCCTTTTTGCTTTCAGTTTAAGATTATTTCAGAAGTTTGACAATTTCCGGATTCTTGTTTGTGGAGGCGATGGAAGTGTAGGTTGGGTTTTGTCAGAAATCGATAAGCTCAACTTGAATAAACAGGTGAGTGCTAATTCTTTTACTTGCTAGTTAACATGAACGCATACTAACATACTTACGAGAGGTGCAGAAATGCAGTAGTCCCTATTTCTCAACTTGTCTGAAAGTCACCCTGTTGTACTCTCTTTCAGTGTCAGCTGGGAGTGTTGCCTTTGGGTACAGGAAATGACCTTGCTCGAGTTCTTGGCTGGGGAGGTTCATATGACGACGACACCCAGCTTCCTCAGATCCTAGAGAAACTGGAACGAGCCAGTACCAAAATGTTGGACAGGTAAAAGTGAATTCTTTTCTACAACTAGATGGAAAATGGCATACTGAAATCATTTTTCGATGATTTATTAATAAATATTCATTAATAAATTGTACTGACTAGAAGCTCCATGAAGGCAGAGCCTTTCTGATCTTGTCCACTGGTTAATACCTCAGATGGAGAACAGGGCCTATCGCAGAGAAGATACTCAATAAAGATGTTTTATAGTAAATGAATGAATTTTAAAACACTAGTCTGAGGAACTCATTATTTTAAATATAGAAGGGTATGTTACTACTATTTACTTTTAATTACAGTTCAAGTCAGAAAACTAAAATAGTTCATTTTGTAGGGGACCTTTTGATGAGTATATTAGGTAGCCTCCTGTCATCGTGTGGTTTCCAAAAAGCTGAAGAGGACATATAAACGTTAGATTTGTTAGAATATCTCCTCTTAAACATATATATTAAGAATGCATTGATCCAATAAGAACTACGTATATTAAAATATAAGCAGTCCTTTCCCAGGGACAGGGAAGTGTTAGGAAGATAGCTTCAAATGAAGGGAGTATCATTGTGTTTATGCTGTTCTTGATTACATCTCTTAATTGCTTTCTCTCTGAATGTCCATGTAATGAAAAAGAAACTACAATGTATACCCTGAGTGTTATGGAGGAGGTGTTTAGAATTTGGGTATAAGAAACAACAGGACTCAGTAACTAGTCACTCCTCATCCCCCAATGTCAGTAGAAGACAGATGTCAAAATATGATCAACTTGAGGTAGCATAAATCAAAACAACTTTGATAGAATTAGTCATCTGTGGGACTCTTCCCGAAAATAACACAATTTCATCAGGGAGCCACCAATCTGAAATATAATTACTCTAAGATGGGCTATAACCTCATTAATTGTAACGTTGCCTGTCATAAGGTAATACTGTAATAGTTGATTCTTTTGTTGACAGAATATTTAAAAAGAGAGCTGGGAAGTAGAACATTCGTCTCTGTTGATCCGAAATTACGTGAGAGAGATACTACAGTAGCTTGGGTGCATAAAAGTTTTTAATTTTATGTGCTTCTGGATTCAGCCTCCAGCCTTTAAAACAATCTGGAGGTTAAAAGAAGAAAAAGAATGAAAAAGAGAAATGGTACCTATGGATATGCCAGTTACCTTGATTGTGGTGTATATATATCCAGACATCAAATTGTACACCTTAAATATATACAATTTTTTGTCAACTATACCTAACTCTGGGGAAAAAAGATTGGAAATAAATAAATAAAATCACCATTATTTGTAAATGAGCCTGGAGGTGACTTCCCAGGCAACCGTCCAATTCTGTGATTACCAAACAAAAGGGGTTATTTAAATGCTTTCTTTGTTGCAAATGTAAAGACCACTTCCCCTGCCCTTAGGCATTTCATCTACCCTGGGTATGTGCTTTGCCCTTGTGTGCTATGGAAATTCACTTCTCAGTTAGGGGAGGTGGCTCACGCCTGTAATCCCAACACTTTGGAAGGCCTACGTGGGAGGATCACTTGAGCCCAGGAGCTGGAGGTTGCAGTGAGCCACAATTGCACCACTACCCTACAATCTGGGCGACAGAATGAGACCCTGTCTCAAAAAAGTTTTAAAAAAATAAAAATAAAAAGTCACCTCTCCAGGTGGTTAGCCAAGAAACAGCACCTCCATGGTGAAATTCCTTGAATACCTACTGGTACGCAAAATGAAAATAAAACAAAAGAAAATACACACACACACAAATCAAAGTGGATTCAGAAACTTAAGACCTTTATTAGAAACATAGGAATATTTTATTCCTGTGTTTCCTTTATTAATTTACTGTTTGTAAAGAACAAGTGGGTCGGATGCAGTGGCTCACACCCATAATCCCAGCACTTTGGGAGGCCAAGGTGGGAGGATTACCTGAGGTCAGGAGTTCGAGACCAGCCTGGCCAACATGGTGAAACCACATCTCTACTAAAAATACAAAAATTAGCTGGGCATGGTGGTGGGCCCCTGTAATCCCAGCTACTTGGGAGGCTGAGGCAGGAGAATCGCTTGATCCCAGGAGGCGGAGGTTGCAGTGAGCCGAGATCGTGCCAATACACTGAAGCCTGGCCAACAGAGCGAGCCTCTGTCTCAAAAAAAAAAAAAAAAAAGTTAAAAAGTAATTGTTTAATATTCTAAATTACATGAGTTTTTCAAATATATTTATTTGATCCTCAAAACAATACTGTGGGTTGGGTCAGAAAAGCATTATTTTACAAAGACGAAAATTTAGTCTTCTGGATACAGTGGGAATAAAAAAAACTAATGTTTTGTCTGCCTAGCACTTTCTAGTTGTTTTAATTCGGGTAGCATCTCATTTAATTATCGCCCTTCTCCTAGAGATAGCTAATATTGCTATCTCCATTTTACTGGTGAAAAGGTTTAGGAGGTTTTTACATTATCTAAGTTAAATAGCTAATAAGTAATAGAACTGGCACAGTAAACCGCAGTCCCTGTTCTGTCTAGTTTCCAGGGTCCTTTCTCAACTCTGCACTCTCTCCCCTTTATGTATGTAGGCCAGATGGTTCCTTTCTTTCTGGCATCTGCCTCTGCTTAGCTGGTACTCATATGCATCTCTTCCTCACTTTTTTATCTCTTGCTGCCACTTTCTCCTTCTTCTTTAGCTCCAACCATTTCCTATTGAATGGGGAGGTATAGCGTGGAAGGTGCAAGGAACTCAGACATTTGGATGGATTTATTTACCATTTATTTAACTGGCTTTGACCAGTAAAGTATTTCCAGCTATAAGGAACTTGACTTTTGTGTTTCTACTCGTGGTTTTCCCTGTTTGGATATTTACAAAGTTTAATTGTTTTGTTTGCTTGCATCATACGTGTTTTCTGCGCTAGAATGTAAGCTTCTTTGGGGGAGCCTATTCACCCTTGTGTTTCCTGTGACTTTGAGATGCTCAATGTAGTTTATTATGCTTTGTTTCTGCATCTGCCTCATGGATAAATGAATGACTTTTGGTTTTCAAATATAAATTTCTTTTCTTTTTATTTTTTATATTTTTTTATTTTTGAGACAGAGTCTCGCTCTGTAGCCCAGGCTGGAGTGCAGTAGTGCGATCTCTGCTCACTGAAAGCTCCGCCTCCCGGGTTCACGCCTTTCTCCTGCCTCAGCCTCCTGAGGACTACAGGCGCCCGCCACCATACCTGGCTAATTTTCTGTATTTTCAGTAGAGACGGGGTTTCACCATGTTAGCCAGGATGGTCTCTATCTCCTGACCTCGTGATCCGCCCGCCTCAGACTCCCAAAGTGCTGGGATTATAGGCGTGAGCCACCGTGCCCAGCCTCTTAGTTGTTGTTGTTGTTGTTGTTGTTGAGACAGAGTTCGCTCTGTCGCCAGGCTGGAGTGCAGTGGCACGCTCGCTGTGACCTCCGCCTCCTGGGTTCAAGCGATTCTCCTGCCTCAGCCTCCCGAGTAGCTGGGACTACAGGTGTGTGCCGCCATGCCCAGCTGATTTTTGTATTTTCAGTAGGGACAGGGTTTCACCATGTTGGCCAGGATGTTCTTGATCTCTTGACCTCGTGATCTGCCTGCCTTGGCCTCCCAAAATAAATTTCTTTTAAAGTATTTTCATGTCAAGAGTTGAATAGTAGCCAAAAGTAACTAGTTTACATATCCCAAAATATAATGTATGTCTATTGGGGGCTTTCTGGGAATTTGAATTTTTATGCAAACATTTATTCTCATAGGCTGAATGATACACTAGGCTCTGTTTAAATATTGATCTTGGAATTTTCCTCTGGGTTCTATCAATAGCTTCAGCTGTGTTATGCTTTCTTAAAATTCATGTGTTATGGTACTGCTTTTATTATGCTTTGTTTCTGTGTTAAAATCTTTATTTCACATCTTTTTTTTTTTCTTTTATTTTGAGATGGAGTTTTGCTCTTGACATTCAGGCTGGAGTGCAGTGGCACGATCTTGGCTCACTGAAACCTCTGCCTCAAGGGTTCAAGTGGTTCTCCTGCCTCAGCCTCCCAAGTAGCTGGAATTACAGGCACCTGCCACCACACACGGCTAATTTTTTGTATTTTTAGTAGAGATGGGGTTTCATCGTGTTGGCCAGGATGGTCTTGAACTCCTGACCTCAGGTGATCTGCCTGCCTTGGACTCCCAAAGTGCTGGGATTACAGGTATGAGCCACCGCACCTGGCCTTTTTTCTTTCTTTCTTTCTTTTTTTTTTTTTTTTTTTGAGACAATGTCTGGCTCTATCACCCAGGCTGGAGTGCAGTAGCGTGATCTCAGCTCACTGCAATCTCCACCTCCCAGGCTCAAGTGATCCTACCTCCTCAGCCTCCCAAGTAGCTGGGACTACAGGTGCGCAGCATTTTTTTTGTAGAGACGCGGTTTCACCATGTTGCCCAAGCTGGTCTGGAACTCCTGAGCTCCAGCTATTCATTCACTTTAGCCTCCCAAAGTGCTGGGATTACAGGGATGAGCCACCACACCTGGCCTTTGTTTCATATTTTGTTAGTCTACAATAATGTCCTGGCCTAACTGTTGTTCCCACATTTTGAAATTATTATTTTAAATAGAAAATTGGACTTGAGTTGATTGCTTTTCTCTAACACCAAATGATTTTGTGTTTGCTTTGAAATTAATACTTATAGCTAGTTGAAATAAATTTACTTCAGTTAAGTATTATTAATATTTCCCCCCTACTCCCATGGTTACATTCATTCTTTCTTAATTTAAGAAGGGGTATTTCGGTAATTTTCATTTTATGTATGTATAAGCTGATTTGGCAAGTTGAGTAACAGTTGAGTAACAGTTTATAGGTAGTATGTATTTATTTAAGACATTGTTTTACAACTTTGGGGTTATGACTCATTAGTAGTTTATAACCTAATTAGTAAACTGCAATGAGCATTATTTTTAAAATAGAATAGAAAAGAATGGAAAAGTCAGAATGCATTGTACCTGTGAAGAAGTGGGGGCGTTGTAACAAGTGTGGATTTCTTATTGTGGGCTATGGGTCTTAAAACATTTAGAAGCCACTAATTGGAGAAATGGTAAGATGTGGACATCATAAATTATGAATTCAACATTTTATCAGATTACTGAAATGTGATCTCTTTTCCCATTTTTGGTTGTTTTAAGATAAAATAAACCATAGTTCATGAATATGTGTGTGTGTGTGTGTGTGTGTGTGTGTGTGTGTGTGTATGTATGAGATGGTAACAGTTTATCTAATTTTAAGGAAATCTTAGACCAGAGTTTTTCTCCCTTTAGGTGGAGTATAATGACATATGAACTCAAATTGCCACCAAAAGCTTCCCTACTTCCAGGACCTCCAGAAGCATCTGAAGAATTTTATGTAAGACTTAACCCTTTACCTATCATTTGAAATGGGGGTGGGTATCTTGGACAACAAAATGTGAAAATGTACTCCTAATATATGGTAGCATGTTAACTTAATTTTATTTTGGGTGTATGGTCTCATTGACTACCTCTCGTCCTCTCCCCCAGAAAGAAGAATCCTGAGTCTAGGTTAGAGTCCTTCCATGACCAACCACACTGGGAGTGCCCAGTCACTCCCATTCCTGGGCCTCTTCTTGTGTAAAGTGAGGCTACAAACTCTTGGGAGTTAAATGATATAACAGATGTGTAAAGCAGTATCTCTTCTCCTGTCCAGATAATCCTCCCTGCATGTTCTACCTGCCCGTTTCCTTTGTGTCGGGAGAGCTCCAGGAAGGCCAGCTGATGTTTCCTGTTAGTGTTTATTCATCTTCTACTTTGGCCATTAGATTGTTTGGTTATCAGATGTTAGCTTCTTTAAACAGTCTCCAGACACACCAATACTCATGGCCAGAATATTATACAGTTTCTCTCTTACTGCTTGCTTTGCGTACTCTTTTCTTTTTCTTTTCTTTTTGAGACAGGGTCTTGCTCTGTGGCCCAGGCTGTCTGGAATGCAATGATCCAAACACAGCTCACTGCAGCCTTGAATTCCTGGTCTCAAGAGATCCTCCTGCCTTAGCCTCCCGAAGTGCTGGGATTACAGGCATGAGACACTGTGGCCGGCCCCTACTCTTTTGAAGGGACAGCAAGACAGGTCTCTGGGTTAAGCCTGTTGATAAAGAAAGAAAGACCACTTAATTCCATCTCTACTACAGACCATAAATGACTAATGTTTTTAAAGATTCAATGTTCTGATTAAACCTCAAAGCAGTGTAGATTTAAAACAGAACCTGACCTTCAGAGGATTATTCTCTGACACATTAAGACCATTTGATCTATGCTAGCTTATTTTTCCCTCCAGGAAAATTCATCTGTTTATTTCACAGTTGAAATCTTTGTTTTGTCATTAAGAAAATTATGATCTTGTCAAAACTAAGGCAAGGAATGATAACTACAAACATGGGGCTGTTTCTTAGAGAAGCTAGTTGTATTTTTAAAACATTTTCTGACATAAAAACTGCTGATAGCCAAACTGCTTCTAAAAAAATTCGGGAAATACCAAATTATATGAAAAAGAAAATAAAATCACCTGTAGTCCTACCACCCAGAGATAATCACTATTAAAGATTAATATATTTACCACTTGATTTTCAGCAGCATTTTTAGTTATGTGATTCCATAAACATAACGCATTTTTATAGAAACCAGTCCTTTAACATAACAGTATTTTTGTAAATGTTATTAATTTTCTTTCCAAAAAAGATGAAAAGGAGAATTTTTTTCTTCCATTTACTTCAGAAATGTGTTTTCTAGCATATAAAATAACAGTAAATAATTTACTTTTATCATTTATATATAATCACTAAATATGAGGTACAATTCTAAAGATATGAAGGAAATCTCTTTTTTTGTACAAAAGGGTTTTAAATGAAACTTTGCTTTTTAAAAATAAACTTATTTTTGTAACAAAGGGATAGCATACTTTAAGATAACAGATTAAATGAGTGTTCTGAATGGCCCTGGCTAGACCCTGAACTAGGCTGGCACCAGGAATGCCTTTTACTGTGTGTGACTTTTTTACCTTGAAAACTGAGATAAAAGTAGACTAAATCTTTCTTCTTAGCTTTTCTATATGTCATTAGCTGTGGGTCTTAGGCACATTACTCAACAAGCCTCGGGTTCTTTGGCTATAAAACAGGACAAAGGGGTAAATGTATACAGAGTGCTTAATTACAGTGCCTGCTACACATACAAAATGTTAACTCTTATTACTTACCTTTCTGACGCTGCTAAGTGACTGCATAATAGGTTAATAAGTTACATCTATAATTTTATCTTTGGACATAGAAGCTATTTTATTTTCCTCTGAGAGAAGTTGTATTTTTTGATCTTCAAATATTTTTAATGGACAAAAAGTTGGATTTTTTTAACATAAGTTTCAAATGGCATTAATCAAATGTTACTAATTAATCCATTAAACAACTGGCATTAATAAATGTGTTAATAGCATTAATGATCCTGTAAAATATTTTCTACCCTGCAGGGAAGAAAAATAAAACCAACCTCTGGAGAACATTTTATTTTTTCAAATTTTAAAGTTTATTTTTAGATGATATATTTTCATTTTTCTGATCCTAGCTGTAAAGATATAATTTTTAGTGTTTAAACTAAGAGATCAATGAAGTGGATCTGTGGGTCAATACAACATCATGTGTAACTTTGGAGCTCCTGGCCTGCCTTCCTTTCTTTAATGTAAAATTGCTTTCCTGTAGTGGTCTGCCTTTGAAGGAGGGAAGGTAGAAATTTAAAAGAGTAACATACTTTTGAAAGAGTAACATACCCACTGGTGGAATGAAGGTAAATTAGGAATGTGGTTCTTTTGGGAAGAGGCTAGTCAGGAAGGCTTTGTGGGGAAGGCTTATTCAGACTTAATTGAAGATTCTGAACTGAGGCTGATTGGTACAAGTAATGAAAAGATACCTGAGTCAGGCAGAAGAGCATAGGTGGCCAGCTTGCCTAGAGCAGATCATTTATACTAGAAAATGTTGAGCTGTGTGAAATGGAATATTATTTGAGGCATACATTTGATGTAAGGCTCTGAATATGAGGCTGTTTAAATATTGTATACATTTTTACATATTAGGAAAATGTATGTGTTCTTTCGACAGAATGTTAAAGTTTGAGTCAAATAGAGAAGTGATTATGGATGCTTTTGGCATTTTGACTATTGTTTAAAAGAAATATTTATTTACATGATTATATGAAAGTGCATTCAGCAGTTTTAAAAACTTTTTTTATTGAATCATACATACAGAAAGGTGCACAGGTCATAAATGTATAGCTTGGTAAATTTTTACAAACTAAACAAATCTTTGCCAGGCCACCCGACAGTGTTCAAGTTCCCCATAAGCCCCCTCATGCCCCCTTTCAGTCAAGACCCCCGCCTCCTACCCCAGTTATCACTATGCTAACTTCTAATAGCATAGATTGGTATCTGTTTTGTACTTTATAAAATATAATCATTTTGTGTGCTTTCATTTGTTTCTGGATTCTTTCACTCCATTCTGCTATTAGATGAATGCTGCTGTGAACATCCTAGTACATGTCTTTTGGTAAACATACTTCTGCATTTCTTTTGGGTGTAGATGTAGAAGTTGAATTTCTGAGTCCTGTGATATCATGGCATATGTTCAGCTTTAAGAGACCCTGCCAAATCGTTTGTGAGAGTGTATCAGTTTGCATTCCCATCAGCAGCGTATGAGAATTCTGTAGCTCCATAGCCTTGCTAGCACTTGCCATTTTCTAGTTGTTTTCATTTTAGCCATTTTGGAGCTGTATGGTGATACTGTGTTGTGGTTTTAGTTTCCATTTGCCTGATAGCTGAGATTGCATATGTTTTCATCTGTTTATGGGCCATTTGGATATTTTTATATTTAAATGTCTAGTCTTTTGCCCAATTTTTACTAGATTTTTTTGACTTTTATTGTACTACTTTGTAGGAATTATTTTTATATTGAGATATTTTTACATTAAAAATTTTTGTAAAGGGGTTTTTATGGATTTCTGTAAGAATATAAATTAAAGAATTCTAGAAACTGAAAGCCTTTTGCCAAAAGGAAATATTTATCTATTTTGCATAATGACTCTTTCATATATTTCATTATAGCCATTGCCCTGCCTAACACATGTCATGAAGGGCTCCATTTCTGGAGCAGCAATAAGTGAGTTGTGTAAATGCCAGCAACAATAATACAGTGTAGAGTTTTCTTTTTTCTTTTTTTCAGATGACGATTTATGAAGACTCAGTTGCAACGCATCTTACGAAAATCCTGAATTCTGATGAACATGCAGTGGTCATATCATCTGCCAAGTGAGTTGTGGGTTTTAAGTCTTTAAATATGGTGAAAATGAAATAATAGCTGGCTCCTACCATTTAGGTCATTTCTTTGTGAGTTTTCTTCTCAAAAAAAAATATCTTGGAAGTAGCTTATAAAATTAGATATACTAAATTTGGATTGATTTTTAAAAATCATGTTAGCATCTTATTTGCAGTGGCGTATACTTAGAGGGTTTTTTTAATGTTTAATTTGAAATATTTTTATCAAAAAGGTGTAAGAAGCATTTAGAGTTTAATTAACCTAAATATTTAAGGAAATGTTTATGATTACTTATAATATGGAAAACACATTTCATTATAATTCATTATTTCCATAAACATTACTATTTAGGATCACATTAGAAAAAGGAAAATGATAAGATTTTTCAAAATGATGTTTCTCAGCATGTTTAAATTGAATAATTAGATTTTAATTCAAAGTTATCAGATTTTAGTGAAGTTGATTTTGTGCATGGAGCCAAAGCTACTTGATGTTATTATCCCAAATGTTGCCTGGCTGGAATTTAGAATTTAGTTTTGAAGCATCCTATGCTGATGTCAAGAGACTGGAAAGTCGACTAGAAGAAGGGGTGACACCAGCTGAAATTTTCAAGCAAAAGAATGCATTCAAATTCTGGCTTAGCAAGCACGGGTTACTGTTACACAGGAAGAGAGGAGAAAAGGCGAAGAAGGAAAGAAAAGGAATGGGAAATGGTGGTGGTAAAGAAAAAATACACACGTTTTGGTATATTATGTACTTAATTCGCAGTGAAGTTGAGGAAAGACAAGATGAATCATTATAAACAAATCTGCTTGTGAAAAAAGTACAAAGTAGTAACAATTGCTTTTGACAACATATCCCCCAGAAATAGGAAACAACACTGCACAACAGGAAAAGAGTTGAATGGCTTACGACAAACGAAGCACACTAGTTGGCCCGGGAGAGGTGGGCTGCAGACTCTATTTGGCGGGCAGTGCTGCAGTTTTCTGTTTTGTGCAAATATTGGACTAAAGCGTCTTCTGCCATTTTTACTTAATTGAAAACAATTTCTTTACAATCATGTCACTAAAATAAAATACAGAAATAATTGGAAACTGCGTCGAATAGGAGACTGTAACTGTCATCTGTAACTTTATGGCTTAATTTTTCTTTTAAAGGAGAAAATTTAATTCTAACTTATGAATGTCAACAAAACAGAGTTTTAATATTTTAATATTGGAATTCTGTGTAAGATTGTATTTGAACCAGGTACAGTGGCTCATGCCTGTAATTCCAACACTTTGGGAGGCCAAGGTGGGCAGATTACTTGATGCCCAGGAGTTCAAGACCAGCCTGGGCAATATGACAAAACCTCGTCTCTACTAAAAATATATATACTAAAATTAGCCAGGCGTGGTGGTGCCTACCTGTAGTCCCAGCTGCTCAGGAGGCTGAGGTAGGAGGATCACTTGAGCCTGGGAGGTGGAGCTTGTACTAGAACTAAGATGGCGCCTCTGCACTCCAGCCTAGGTGACAGAGTGAGACCTTGTCTCAAACAAAAACAAAAAAAAAAAAAAAGATTTTATTAGAGAAAAGGTTTCCACTGCCAAAAATGTACTACAAAGGTGTTAAGATTAAGAATGATAGGGAGAGAAAGGGGTGGTTACTACAATTACCTGTTTGCATCTGTGGAAATTTCTTAGCAAGAATTCCTCTTAATTAAAAATATGTAAAATATATGAAAGGTAGTGATCAAACACATGAAAGTAAATATAAAGGTTTTGCTGACATCCAAACTGTAAAAAGTGGGCAGTTAAAATATTTGCTTAACTATATTAAACAAAAAATAATTCTCTTATGACTTGCTATACCTTAAAAAAGCTTCCATTACAGCTTTCCACCTTTTCTAGCAGTGTCCTTTGAAATGTCATATCAAAATACATTTGATTCACAGGGCAAGGGCCAGGCAATCACTTACATGTATGAACTGGGCCTGGGGTGAGAAAGACAACAGGGAGTGCTAAGGCCTGGGACAAACTGGAGATTTGTCCATTTCACCATCAAGCGATACAATTCATTGAAAACCCCAGCAGCACTGCCCACCAAACAGAGTGTGTAGCCCACCTCTCCTGGGCCAGCCATTGTGCTTCCATTCAGCTCTTTTTCTAGTGTTCAGTCCTGTTTCCTATTTGTGGGGGATATGGAAAGAAGGCCTCTTATTTCTCCCTCATGGAACTGTTAGGTTAATTAAGCTGAGTAATATAATAAGTATAGAGCTTATCAATGACAGAGGGCTATATTAAATTATGGTATCATCACCTCACGTTTTACCCAGTTACATTTCAGATGTTTTCTTTGACCTTGGCCTGACTCTTTGTCTAAGGCTCTGCTCTTAGCCCTAGCTTTGGGTTTCTCCCTAACCAGCTTGCCTGCCCTTAAGCAGATTCCATTCCAATCCGGGTCCCCTCTTGTCACTCACTCGTCTGTGCTTCCAGGCCTTTACAACCCCAGATACAATTCTAGGGAATTTGCCATAAAGAGGCTGAAGAGAAAAAAGGTGAGACAATATGTAATTATTTGGTACTAGTAATACAATATATGTTAAATTTTATTTATTATTATTGTTGTTTTTGGAAGAAAATCACTTTGTTCCAGTTATCTCACAAACAATAAAATCACAACAGTTGGTTTAAGAAGGCCACACAAACATTTACCCAGCCCCAAATTTTATGCCATCTTAATGAAATTCTGCACAGTAAGAATATCCTCTTCTACTGCAATTCTGAAGTAAGGAAGCTGTGAATGACAGAGGAGAGGCTTAACTGCTGGTTTCACACTTTATACCTTCACCATAACTGCTTCACCTTAACTACTGGTTTCACACTTTATACCTACATTTTTATGCTAAATTAACTTGGTCATGAAAGCCGATTTTCTGTGTCTTCAGTTGAACTTCTTGATTAGGCCAGTACATGTGCACGTCTGCACTGTTTCAGCACCTCATTGGAACCCTCACCGAGCTTGATGTCGCCCTAGTTCTGGGCACGCTCCAGAAACTGTTCTGTCTTACACAAGCAAGGCTGCTGCTGCTGAGCAGCTAGTCTCCCAGAGGCTCCTGGTAAGTGATGTCAGGCCTCGTGAGCCCAGCATTACCTCCTCTGTCGAAGGCCCCCATTCCCATGATAGTTGACTCAGTGTGTGCCCCACAGCAGGGCCCACAGCCACACCAGCTGCAGTGGTTGCCATCTGGACCATCAGACCCGGCTGCCAGGGTGCAGCAGTAGGAGACTCAACTGCAGAGGGTGGGGCCACTGCTCGCAGCTGAGCTGCTGGTGCTGGCCTGGGTGCAGGTCTCATTGGAGGTACCTGGCTGGCCAGAGGGGCCACACTGGAGGTGCAGCTTTGACTTCCATGCGCCATTGCAAATGGGCAGTGGCTCAGCATCTAAATTTCATTTTTATGGACATTTTCAAAGAAAACTGGTATAATTACTTCCCACCATACCCATCATTCAGTTTCAGTATTTATCAACATTTTGCCATCTGCTTCCTACTTTATTTTGCTACAGTATCTCTAAGAACATCCTGAAAATTATTCTACTACACTTTTGGCATATAGTCGTCCCTCTCTATCCATGGGGGATTGGCTCCAGGACCCCCTTGGATACCAGTATTCACAGGTACTCAAGTCCCTCATAGAAAATGCCATAGTATTTGCATGTAACCTACACACATCCTTCCACATACTTTAAATCATCTCTAGGTTACTTACAATAACAAATGTGTTTGCTATGTAAATAGTTGTTATACTATATTGTTTAGGGAATGATGACAAAAAAATGTCTGCACATATTCAGTGTAGACACAACCATCTGTTTTGTTTTTCAAATGTTTTCAATCCATGGTCGGTTGAATCCATAGATAATGGAACCCATGAATATAGAGGGCTGACTGTATGTGTGTGTGTGAACGCATATAATCTTTTAAAAAATCTAAAAATTAATCATAATTCTCTAATACCATCAATATTACTTAAGCCATATCCCATTTCCCCTAGTTTTCTCAGAAGTTTTTTTTGTGAACCTTGTCTGAATTTTGACAAGGTCTTTAAAACACACACACACACACACACACACACACACACACTTTATTTGTTCAAAATTCAGACAAAGTTCACACACTACATTTGAGTGATATCTCTTTAAGACTTTAAAAATCTTGACCAGGCATGGTGGTCCATGCCTATAATCTCAACACTTTGGGAGGCCAAGATGGGGGGATTACTTGAGCCCAGGAGTTCAAGACCAACCTGGGCAACATAATGAAATCCCCTCTCTACAAAAAAATTTTAAAATTAGCTGGGTGTGGTGGTATGTGCCTGTAGTCCTAGCTACTCAGGAGACTGAGGTGAGAGGATCGCTTGAGCATGAGAGTTCGAGGCTGCAGTGAGCTGTGATCACGCCATTGCACTCTAGCCTGGATGACAGAGTGAGACCCAGTCTTTAAAAAAAAAAAAAAATCTTAAAAAAATCTATAATGGTTCCCCTTTAAAAAACAATTCTTACTGAGGCATGCCATGTACAGTAAGCAACTAAATCACAAGAGCACAACTCAATGATTAAAAAAATACTGCATGTACACACAGTCTCTCTCTCTCTCACACACACACACACAGACACACACTTGTAATTACCACCTAGATAAAGAATTCCCTTATTTTGTGAATGTCATTTATTTATTCAGTGATACAACATTAAGGCAAAATGTTTTAACCCTCTTGTGTATGTTTGTATTTATTTCATACAATAATAATTCCTGGTAGCCTTAACTGTTTTCAGTTATTTTTAAAAAGTTGAAATGCTAGTGGAAAAGTTGTATTCCACTAACATAGCTAACATATGGGTTAACCTAAAACAACATTTCTTTGACCTTAGCACTTCATCAATTTGATATGGTAATAGGAGTTATCTTCTGAGAATCACAGCTCTAATTAGCAATCATAGATACCATTTATTAATAAAAATGAAAACCAGTTATTAAATCAGTTGTCTTTAGCTGCAATATATGTCTCTCCTTTTATTTAGTCAATAGTTTTAAAACTTTTTTAGCTTTAACAGTTGGAGTTAATTAGGATTTTTACTTATGCACTCTACTCACCCCCCAAGTTTTAAAATAAATGCAATTTGTTCTGTATACAAAAGTTTCAGAAAATGGGATAACTAACTAGCAGGAATATTGATGCCATTGTCATAGAACCATAGAATTTAGATTTGGAAACTGCTTTAGGGATAATTTAGGCCAACCTGCCTCATTTAATTAGTGAAGGGAGGTAGTTGTTAAAAATATTTCCCCAGAGCACAATCTAGCTAGAGACAAAGATAGCTAGAGATTTTTATGTGTTATGCGCTGATACTTCTAAATCATCTTCAGTTTCAAATTGGAACTTTTTATTAGATGAAAAATGAATTTTTCAGATTCCCAAACGATGACCCTGCCTGCCAATCTATGATTCTGTCTGGGTACCATTGCCAGATTTATCTTAGTGTAGTATGTGCATATTTTATTGTCATTTGCCCATACTTTCAGAAATTAAGTGGAAAGCTGGTAAATGAGGGTACTAATACTAGTGATGAGAAGTATGGGTCTAACATATGTAATATAGTGGAGATGATGGTGGAAATCATCAGGTATGTGAAATGTGGACTGTTGTTAGCCTCAACTGAGTATTTGGTTCACACAGTTGACTATGTTCAATTTTGAAGGAAGAGAACAAAATTAAAGAAATAAAATGTTGGAAATACCAAAAGTTCTGTCTAGGCCTTACGCAGTGGCTCACCTCTGTAATCTCATTGCTTTGGGAGTCCAAGGCAGGAGGACTGCTTGAGGCCAGGAGTTAGAGACCAGCCAGGGCGACACAGAGAGACTACATCTCTACAAACATTTCTTTTTTAATTAGCTCAGCGTGGTGACATGTACCTGTGGTCCTAGCTACTCAGGAGGCTAAGCTGGGAGGATCACTTGAGTCCAGGAGTTCAGGGCTGCAGTCACCTATGATCACACCATTGCACTCCAGCCTAGGCAACTGAGCAAGATCCCCATCTCTAAACATTTTATTTTTTAGAGTTCTAACATTGATTAAAGATATAATTGGGAATTTAGAATTTTTTAATCTCTATGGGAAAATCTGTGCTCTACTTTCACTTATTTGACTTTTGCACATCTTTTCTGGAAGTCTTATGCATAAAGTAGAAAACTGTGTGTATAGTTGGAGAATATCTTTTGTCTTCCTATGGTAAATACATCGTAAGATTGTCTTTTCTCCAATTTGCAAGTTTCTGGTTGGTAGGACTTTGCAATCATACTATTTTTAAGAATATATTTTATTTCTGTTTTAATAACTCTACATCCACTATTTAGGTATAATAAAAGGTTACTTCATTCCCCCAGAATATAAATATCTATATTCCTTCTAGCGTATGGAACTTAATGAGCCATAAGATAAAGCATGTCTTCTGATTCTCTCCACACTTGTGTGACGAGCACTCTCCTAACTTTCACTTGCCCCTTCCTCAGCTCCTTTGGCCACTACTGTCACAGGATCATAGTGTCTCTGTCAGTCTCTGTTGGCTCAGTGACGTGGCACACTGAGGAGGGGCACTCCTGCTGCCCTTTTCATTTCTAGGCTGATGGGCTGAAGGGCTCTGTCTCTAGGAGTGAGTAAAATACCAACAAAAGTGTTATGATAATGATATGACATATGCAGTTTCACAAACCAAGAGAAAATTATGTCAAGACGATGTTATAATAATGGCAAGAAAAACCTCTATTTTGGAGTTACAGAAAGAGGCATCAATGCTTCTCTTCCTTAAAGTAGCGCATCTTACAGATGCTTTCAGTAAAATGCATAGAAGAGATTTTGTGATAGTGTTATATTTCAAGAAAGCCCATGCAGTATTGTTCTTGATCAACGAAGAGAAAACTTGACACGAAGTACTTGAATGCATGTCTAGTAAATGATAAGCTAGATTCTCTGTAGAAATTTGAGTTTAAAAAGCCAACGAGGAAGTTTCAGGATTAGAAAATATTACCTTTTGTTCAAATAAAATCTAGAAATGTTTGCTAAAAAAAAAAAAAAAAAAAATTATTAGAAGTAATACAATTTCCAAGATGATAAATCTGAAGGTTGGTAGTGTGTGTGTCTGTTGGGGGAGGGGTGGTGGTGGTGTGTGTGTGTCCTGTATCTATTGAATTGCTCAAGTTCATAATACTGAAGTATATGGAAATTTACCATTTTGCCACTCAACTACCAGAGAAAGTTGTGAGTGTAATAGAAAAGATAACTGCTAGAACCTTTTTTTAATTTAAATTTCTCAATGTATATCAATGATAGAGGGCGATAGTATGATTTTAAAAATAGCCTGATTCTATCAGCATAAGCCTTTGCTTTAAAAAAGCTGGTCATATACCATTCTGTTGATTGTTGTTTTTAATCCAACACCAGATCCAGATCCAGATCCAAAGCCTTTCAAAGGCAGATTTTGTTAGTGTTTCAAGTTATTTTGCCTTTTAGCTTATTTCTATTGCAAAGAAGCCAAATGTAATTAAAATAAACAAACAAGTAAACCATATACTGCTGACACTAACAAGACCTAAATTAGTCTTGTAGTTATCGCATTGGTTATCTCAAGGAAGAAATGAATAGATTTACAGAGAATATAACTTAAGTGGCAGATTTGTTTTCAGCATAATGCACAAACTCTTTCTCTTCAGTAATAATATATTGTAACTGTAACAATCAAAATATCCATATGATGAGCAGTGGCTTGACAGTGACAAGTGATAATCTTATCTTTGTTCGACACTGCAATTTCTGTTATGAAAATATATAAGCTTTAGAATTCCAGTGGAGAAAGCAAGATAATGCTTTATCATTTTTAAATGGGATGTACAAATACTTAATTTAAATATTTGAGGATAGCTTGTTATAACATTAATTACTATAATTTGAGTAATATACAGCAAGGCTTATTCACGTATGCATTTATCACTTAGAATGTCTTGAACTTTTGTGAGACAAACTGCGCAGCAGATAGAAGCGTAGATTTATGTACAGATGACCCAGATATTTGACAGTTTGCTGAATTGTGTTTCTTTTTAAATATATTCATAAATCAAAGCAAATCAATTCATGAAGCTTACTAAATTGTACAACTTCTTTTCCTCAAAGGACACTATGTGAAACTGTAAAGGACTTCGTTGCCAAAGTAGAGAAGACATATGACAAAACCTTGGAAAATGCCGTTGTAGCTGATGCCGTAGCCAGTAAAGTAAGAGGGGACCCTTCAGGGCATGAGAGTTGTTTACACACAATGCTCACATTCAACTGTGTTTCAGAGCTAAATTGATTAAGTGGTTTTCCTGCCAAAACATCTTAAATTGAAAGAAAAATTACTTTGAATCAGATCTGAGGATTTTTAAAAATATTCTATTTTATTGTTACACTTTAATATGTAGGAAAACTACATTGCTGAAAACCTAACTCACATCCCTGTCCCAGTGATTTTTGGAGACAGAGTCTTGCTTTGTTACCCAGGTTGGAGTGCAGTGACACTATCTCTACCCACTGCAACCTTCACCTCCCAGGTTCAAGCGATTCTCCTGTCTCAGCCTCCCAAGTAGCTGGATTACAGGGGCTTGCCACCACACTCAAATAATTTTTGTATTTCTAGTAGAGACAGGGTTTCACCATGTTGGGCAGGCTGGTCTCGAACTCCTGACCTCAGGTGATCCATCTGCCTCAGCCTCCCAAAATGCTGGGATTACAAGTGTGAGCCAGCACACCTGGCCATGATTGACTGAAGGGCAGATGCATAGCAATCAGACCACAGGGGACCCCATGCAGCTGGGTTCCAGTGGGGAAAGCAAGGCTTTCCGTTTCCAAGCAGATTTGGGCCCAGTTCAGCTCTGTTCCAGCATGGTTCTTTGGATTTCCTAGACATTACAATTCTTGGTCTCTTTCAGAGTGCTGCTTCTTGCATTGCCTTTTTCTTTAGAGATTTCTTTCCCCTTTTTTTTTTTTTTTGAGACGAAGTCTCACTCTGTCGCCCAGGCTGGAGTGCAGTGGCCAGATCTCAGCTCACTGCAAGCTCTGCCTCCTGAGTTTACGCCATTCTCCTGCCTCAGCCTCCCAAGTAGCTGGGACTACAGGCGCCCGCCACCTCGCCTGGCTAGTTTTTTGTATTTTTAGTAGAGACGGGGTTTCACCGTGTTAGCCAGGATGGTCTCGATCTCCTGGCCTCGTGATCCGCCCGTCTCGGCCTCCCAAAGTGCTGGGATTACAGGCTTGAGCCACCGCGCCCGGCCTTCTTTCCCCTTTTATAAACTAAAATAAGAACAGTTTACTGAACCTTAAAAACTACTGCCTTTGTTTTCATAAGTTCACAACAGGGACCTTCTTACAAAAGGCTTGAGTATCTCGGACTTGCAAACGAATCAGCTTCCCCAAATCCGTGCTGGAGATGGCAGTTAAATTGAGTGGAAGGAAAAGAAAATAGAAATAAATATATTTTTGAATATTTTTCTCATTGCCGTATTTTCCTCTCAGTGTTCAGTCCTGAATGAGAAGCTCGAACAACTGCTGCAGTTGAAGTTTTCTGCTTTTTTCTCTTGTCTTTCTGCTCTGTGGAGAGTTTCAGAAAATAGAAACCCTTTCTGGCCATACTTCTGTTTCTAAACTATTTCTGCTGTAATCTTGTCTCAGCATATCATCAAAGACAAATAGATGAGGAGGAAAGGGACTGGAAATTTTATGGAGATGAAAAGTATATTGGGGGTAGCATCAACAGCTTCAGTCCTAAATGTTTCTTCACCTCTCGTAATACAAGAGAAGCAGAAAGAAACAAGGGCTTGCCTAGTGCATGCTTTTCTTTCTGTATTCCTCTTCTTTTCCCTCCTTATCCTTGTGCCTTTTCCTTCCTGCACTTTCTTTGAGCCAATAATCCCTTAGGCATTGTTCATCCCTTTGCAAACCAAAGCTTTGAAGAGGAGTTTGCTACGGCCTAGCCAGACGTGCCGTTTGTGATGCTCAGAATGGTGCATTAAGTCAGTTACTTTTTTTAAAAAGTTGATCCAGTGTTTTGTTATAATGTATAGCAAATTTTGTGTAATTTTTTACATAAAGCATCACTTTGTATAAAGTGTCTGTTGTGTTATTTTAAGAAAAATAGCTGTGTACACATTGTAAAGATTTTTTTCCCCATGAAATGGAGTCTGAGTGACTCTGAAATTACGAATCAATGAAATTCTGTAATAATTGTGCCAACTTAAAAAGTTATAAATTATTCCATGTAGTAAACATCAATAAAGACATCGTCCCTCTAAATCAAAAACCATAATTTAGATTATCATTGTCTATCTCTACTAAATGGAGGTTTTAAAATTAGCAGCTTCCAGAACCAAAGCATCTACAAAATTAAAGGTGGGAATTTCAGTGTTTTTCTCTCTAGTAATTACACTTCAAAACATCTCTATAAAAATTTCTTGTACTTTGTCTGCTGATCTTGATTATTTTTGAATATTTTTCTCATTGCCGTATTTTCCTCTCAGTGTTCAGTCCTGAACGAGAAGCTCGAACAACTGCTGCAGGCTTTGCACACAGATTCTCAGGCTGCACCTGTTCTCCCTGGCCTCAGCCCTCTCATTGTGGAGGAAGATGCTGTGGAATCGTCCAGTGAAGAGTCCCTGGGTGAAAGCAAAGAACAGCTCGTGGATGACGTTACCAAACCTTCTTCCCAGAAAGCCGTCAAACCAAGAGAAATCATGTTGCGGGCGAATAGTTTAAAGAAAGCAGTGAGGCAAGTCATCGAGGAAGCCGGAAAAGGTACACATTAACAAGCTTTGGAAGAAGTTGGCAGCATTTCTACTGCAAGCATAACAGAGTTTTCATAGTGGTCAGATTGGACACACTCTTTAAAAACAAAATCTTTAAGGCAAGATAGAAGATAAAGTCATTATAAGAAAACTTGTACATTGTCTTATATATTGTAATAGTAGTAGTAAGAATCAGCATATTAGTGAGGAATAAAATAAAATATCAGAAATAAGTTAAATTGAAACATTTCTATCTAAAATATAAAACTAGTTTAAATGACATAGAAAAAATTTTAGATATAGTTTACTTAATTGGAATCTGTTGAATTCTTGAAGAAAGTCAAACCTGTAAACCTACTTTGAAAATATAGAAAAGAAAAATTTTTTTGAGACAGGGTCTCACTCTGTTGCCCAGGCTGGAGTACAGTGGCGTGATCTCAGCTCACTGCAACCTCCACCTCCCAGGCTCAAGCTATCCTCCTCCCTCAGCCTCCTCAGTAGCTGGGACCACAGATGTGCACCACCATACCCAGCTAATTTTTTGTAATTTTGGTGGAGGTGGGATTTCACCACGTTGCCCAGGCTGATCTCAAACTCCTGGGCTCAAGTGATTCACCCATCTCAGCCTCCCAAAGTGCTAGGATTACAGGCGTGAACCACTGCACCCTGCCAGAAACTATTTTCTTAACATTAATTTCCCAGATGTTTATGTTGCTTTATTAAGAGCTTATAAAAGCTCTGCCTTGTTTTAATTAATGTGTATATCAGTACTTCTCAGAATTTTAGCTATGGTCTGAATGTTAATGTTAATAGGAATAATTAATGTTCAAAAACCCCTTTATAGGTTGTAACTTGTATTTCATTCTCTAAAATCTTATACTTTACTTTTTTATTCTGATAAAAATATAATTTTAGCAACTTTAGTTTTTAATCTTTAGTTCTTCAGACCTCAACCCCAAGTTCATTGCTAAATAGTGTTTATTTGTGAATCTGGAATTTCTTTTAGCATATGTTTCAATTTTCCTTTCCTAAGCATATGTTAATATTAATGGACTTTATTTTTACCTATCCAAACTGTTTATCTTCTTACTACCTGAAGTTATGGATGACCCGACAGTTCACCCCTGTGAACCAGCTAATCAGTCCTCTGATTATGACAGCACAGAAACAGATGAGTCTAAGGAGGAAGCCAAAGACGATGGTTCCAAAGAATCATTAACTGGTGAGGAAACGGGAAAAAAATTATTTTGGAATTAAATAAAATGTCATTTTGCTTTTAGTTTTCAAAAGGCTGATCAGTTTGAAAAAAACTATTTGTATTTTTATTTTTGAAGAGGCTTTTTGGAAGTTAATGCTTAGATAGATATTCATGAATAATAAAATAATTAAGATTAAACTATTGTCCAGTGCTCTCACATCCCTCTCTTATCATGTAATCTAGAGATGTAACAGTAAACTAAGGATTATAGGACTAAGGATGATTAAATATGTTGGTTTTCCTGAGGAAAGAGGAAAGAAACACTTAAATCATCTGATTTGAACCCATTATAGCTCACAGATTTCTTTGAGAATTGTAAGAAAGCTACAGCTCTCCTAACGCTCCAAATGCACAAAATTGGGCATGTAAGTGATTCAGCAGTCCCTTCAGTTCCATCAGTCAGCCTTCTGGGTTGATAGTCCTTATTAAGCTTCAAAATCACAGGACTTTAAAGCAAGCTTTAAAATCACAGGACTTCCAATTACAGGCCTTGCTTTGTTGAAATTATTTTTGTAAGGAAAGGAATATGTAATCGCCTGAAGAATGTTAAATATTTTTCTACCTTTTAGATTTTAATTGAAAATGAATTTATACTTTTAATATTTTATATTGCCTAAGGGAAAAGTTTCTAACTTACTGGAATAAAAGCAGAAATTAAAATATTAATGAAGATGAGGCAACACAAAAATAAATACATGGCACTTATGAAAAGTCAGCACCATTATATCAGAACTGTTTGCAGTCACAATGGACATTGGGGACTCTAGAAGTGGGAGGGTGGGAATGGTGGAAAAGCTAACTATTGGGTACTATGCTCTGTACCTGGGTGATGATATCAATCATACCCCAAACCTTAGCATCACTCAGTATACTCAGACAGTAAACCTGCACACGTCCCCCTGAATCTAAAATAAAAGTTGAAATTATAAAAAAGGAAACGTTTTCATACAAGGAAAAAAATCAAATTTATGGAGAGCTGACCATATCAGATTAACATTTTCTGCCTGAGCTCTGGCACGATGAAGACCTTTCATTCCCCATGTTTATGGCCGATTTCCTACAGGACTAGTAGTAGTGAGTACATTTTAAATGTTACGTGTTTGAAACATTACTTGTTAACTTTGAAAAAAATTAGATGGTAGGTTTATTAATATGTTGTTGCTGAGTTCTAGCTTTAATATGAAGCTAAATAAGTAGAATGTAAACTTAGTAAGTAAAAGGAAAGATAATTGATAAAATTATTTGAAATTTAAATACCTGTTTTTATCTTATTCTCAAAAAAATTTTAAAAATGTTTGCAATCATTAACTTTTTGCTTTTACTTTCACTACTTATAAACTTGGGCAAATTTCTTAACCTCTCTGTGGTTTTCTCATCTCTCATATGAGGATAATAATCTACCTACTTCATTGGGTTGTTGCGAAGGTTGAAAAGTTACTGTATGTAAAGTGCCTAGAATAGTGTCTGGTAGATAGTGCTGTCTGAGTGTTCACTGTCATCTTTATTGTTGTTATTTTTATTGCTACTGCTGCTGCTGCTGCCACTAATTACATTAACTGTGAGAGAATATTTCATTGTACTTGAGACTCTTAAAGACTTTGAAATCAGACCTCATGGACCTCACATGTTCAGCATACAACCCAATGCAGGCATGTTCTAGGACCCTTGAAGCAGATGGCCACAAGCCTTAGGACCACTGACTTTCAATACACCCCTCTCTTATGGTCAGCTCTAATTGTTAGAAAGTCATTCTTTATATTGAGCTATTTTCTCCCTTAAATTTCTACCCATGATTACAGTAATTATTAGGTTTTATGAATGATAGTTTGACAGTAACAACTACTGGCCTTTATGTAGTGCTTATGGTTAGTTTAAGGAGCAATTTCATATACATTTCACTATATCAAAGAGGACTCTGCCTTTGGAGTTATTTCTCCTCTTCCTCCTCCCCCTCCTCCCCCCTTCCTCCTCCTCCTCCTCCTCCTTCTTCTTCTTCTTCTTCTTCTCCTTCTCCTTCTCCTCCTCCTCCTCCTCCTCCTTCTCCTTCTTCTCCTTCTTCTCCTTCTTCTCCTTCTTCTCCTTCTTCTTCTTCTTCCTCTTTTCTTTCTTCTTTCTTCTTCTTCTTTCTTCTTCCTTCTTCTTTCTTCTTCCTTCTTCTTTCTTCTTTATGTGGCCGCCCTTAAATGATACCGAAAACAGCTTTGGTGGCATCAGACCTTCTCTCACCTTACATGTTCTTTTCCAGATGATTGACCCTAAAATTTCTCTACCAGTTTTTAAGTTGATGATTTTAAACCTTTTGTTTTTCTGGTTGCACCCATTTGGTCAATGTTTATCTTAAAATGTGATGCACTCTTTTAAACAAAATTCTTCAGATATTTTCTGTGGTGTATTAGCACATTGGTACCCGTACACTACTCATTCAGGACATTTTTGATGTTACAAAGACGACCCAAGACTTCTCTTTTTTAAAACCTAATTATAGTAGTCTACACTCATCCCAATGAACTTTTATCTTTTTTATTTAGATCCATTATTTCATCCTGTGAAGTCTTGTGAAGCTTGATTCTATCATCTTAAGTTTATTTCATCTGTGAATTTGATAAGCAGGGCTTAGATGTTTTCATCTATTAGAAAGTATTGATTGAAGCAGAGCTGACAATGGCATCCTTACTATACACTAATAATTCCTCCTAAGATGATGGCTGTTAGGATTGGTTTGTCAAAGCTTATTTAATGGTTTTCCATCTGGTTATCATCCCACCTTACCATACTCTTAAACTTGACACTTCCATTGTGGCCTGTAAAGGAAATTAAAAAATACAAATATAGTGCTGTAAATGTTGATACTGAAATAGACGCAGATTTAGAAAAGTCTTTAATGGTACAGTATTTGGTCTTTATTTTGGCTAATAATCTGACTTGTTGGAAATCAGTAGCAATAGTGGAAGTAGAAGTATATGAAATACTACTTTTTGAGGCACATTTATTGTGTCATGTAATAATTCATATGTCTGAGATGTGAGACAGTATATTAATATGATTGATGAGATTATTTATTTAAGAAGAACCAGAAAACATTAATTTAGTTACCTGTAATGGAACATCAGTCTTAGTCATTAGTACACTCCCTGCTTTTTGTCAGAGTTGAACATCAAAAAGTTGTTTTTATGAGAAAATAGCCCAGGAGTCCTATCTATTTTAAAAAGGGGTGGCTGTTCTGTTACTTTACTGCAATGGGACTGGTTTTGAATGAGAGAATAGAGTGTAAAATTAATATAGTTAGCTTGTAATTAGTTTTAGGGAGAGTGAAGATAATTTTTAGAGTATTTTAAAATTGAGTTTGAGAATTACTGTTTCTTAAAAATACTTACCAGTAACTCCTAAATTGGTTAAAGGTACCATTTGCTCTGCATTAACTTGCCTCAGTTTAGAGTTAAATCTTTCTTTTTGTTGTTTACTTTGAGAATAATTATATTTTAGAATAATTTTTCACATGTATTGAACTTTTACAGGAATATGATAGAACTGTTTGGGCAAATCATCATTTTGAATAAATAAGAAGTACAGGAAAAATATGTTAATTTCACTTGAAGATAGATGCTATTTTTCTTCCATTTATTTGTTTATTTATGAGCCAGAGTCTTATTCTGTCACCCAGGCTGGAGTACAGTGATGTGATCATAGCTCACTGTAACCTCAAACTCCTGGGCTCATGTGATCACTCCAGCCTCAGCCTCCCAGGTAGCAGGGACTACAGGTGCATGCCACCATGCCTGGCTAACATTTTTGTAGAGACAGGGTCTCGCTCTGTTGCCCAGTCTGGTCTTCAATTCCTGACTTCAAGCGATCCTCCTGCCTCAGCCTCTCAAAGCTCTGGGATTACAGGCATGAGCCACCACACCTAGCCTCTTCCATTTATTGAAGGCAATGTTAAATCATGTTTCATGTGTTTGCTCCGGGAATTACATTAATTAAATTTGATCATTCATTTGATATTTATGAGAAAAGGATTACATGGGTAGGGTGCATTATAACACATGTGTTTCATTTTCAAAAATAAGCAGACTTCAAAAGTTTCATTTATCTTTAAGTGTGAGTTGATCATATTCACATTATGAGTATTAGTGACCTTTAATTATGGTAGACATCTATTTCTACTGATCTTCTTCTATTTGAGATGAGGAATCAAGACTTCTGATTCCCTCCATGTAAGTCTCAAGAAAATGTAAACAACAGCTACGCATAATATTTTCATTTCTACTGATTGATTTAAACATTATTTTATGTTTTAAATTTATAGGAACTTGGTTATTTTTATAGCTTTATCATTGTCTCTTTTTAATCTGGACTTTTTGCCAACAGTTAAAACTGCACCTCGGTCTCCAGATGCCCGGGCAAGTCATGGCCATTCCCAAACTGATTCTGTCCCTGGTCCAGCTGTGGCAGCCAGCAAAGAAAACCTCCCTGTGCTCAATACCAGAATCATCTGCCCAGGTAGTACAGATTCTGAAACACTGTGTGTTTTTCAGGATTTCTGCGAAAATGTTAAGTATTTCTTTCCATTACTGTGGAAACATGTTCTTAAAGATAACTGTTCTTTTAGTAGACTGTTCTTGTTATACTTTCAGTCAGAATCTAGGCCCCTAGATTCTTCCCTGTATAGCAGTTGCCTAGAAAGTATTAAAACACATGTTTTGGCTGTGCTCAGTGGCTCACGCCTATAATCGCAGCACTTCGGGAGGCCAAGATGGGGAGATCACAAGGTCAGGAGTTTGAGACAAGCCTGGCCAACATGGTGAAACCCTGTCTCTACTAAAAATACAAAAGAATGAGCTGGGTGTGGTGGCGCACACCTGTAATCCTAGCTACTCAAGAGGCTGAGGCAGGAGAATTGCTTGAACTCAGGAGGTGGAGGTTGCAGTGAGCTGAGATCGCACCACTGCACTCCAGCCTGGGAGACAGAGTGAGACTCCGTCTCAGAAAACAAACAAACAAACAACAAAAAAACCACACGTGTTTCTGGGTCCTGCCCTGAGAAATTATGGTTTGGTAGTTCTGGAGTGGAGTCCAGGAATCTGCATTTACTAAGTTCCCAAAGTAAGTCTGAACTTACGTTCTACTACTTCTTAAGCTTTCCTTTTGGTGTTTTTTAGTCAGCATTCTGCTGAATCCTTTTGGTTTTTAAGTCGTAAGTCTCTCTGTAGTCATTTTTAGACAACATTGATGTAAATTATTCATAATTTTGGATTAGGCAATGATTTCTTCGATATGATAAGCACACACCACAAAAGACAAATAAATTGGACTTTACCAAAATTAATAGTATTGTGATTCAAAGGACACTATTGAGAAAGTGAAATGACAACTTAAGAATTTACAAATAATATATCTGATAAAGGTCTAGTATCCAGAACATATAAAGAACTCTTAAAATTCAACAATAAAAAGGTAAATATCTTGCTTTTAAAATGGGAAAGGAATCTAAATAGACATTTTCCCAAAGAAGATACACAAATAGCCAATAAATACACGAAAGGATGCTCAACATCATTAGTCACCGGGGGAATGCAAATTAAAACCATAACGAGTTGCCCCTTTATGCCACTAGGATAACTGTGATCAAAATAGACAGATGATAACAAATATTGGCAAAGATGTGAAGAAATTAGAACTTTCATACATTGGTGGTAGGAATGTAAAATGGTGCAGCCATTTTAAGAATAGTTTCACAGTCCCGCAAAAAGTTAAACATAGAGTTTACATGTAACCCAACAATTTTACTACTAGGTATACACCCAAGAGAATTGAAAATACATGTCTACACAAAAACTTGTACGTGACTATTTATAGCAGGATTCACAATAGTCCCAAAGTGGAAGCAACCCAAACATCCATCAGTTGAATGGATAAACAAAAGTGATATATTCACACCATGGAATATTACCTACCCATTAGAAAGAATGGAGCACTGATACATGCTATATAGAAACACTATGGAAAGTGAACCTAGAAGCCAAATGTAATATGACTGCGTTTGTATGAAATGCGCAGAATAAGCATGAAAGTAGATCGTGGTTCCCAAGGAACTGGAGGTGAGGTGATCGATGGAATGGAAAATAACAGCTAGTGGGTGCATCATTACTTTGCAGGGAAACGAAAAGGTTTTAGAATTAATAGTGATGGTTGCACAACTTTGTGTATATAATACAAACAACTGAATTATCTAAAAACTTTAAAAGGGTTAATTTTATAATATATAAATTGTATCAGAATAGAAATATTAAAAGAGAAAAAGAAAGATCAGTCTGGAACAAACTGGTTCTGGAAAGGCCTTCACATTTAGAAGCTGTGTTCCTATTCCAACTAGGAACCTTGGGATAACCCCTCTGGAATAAAGTTGAAGAATATGGCTAACCCTAAAACATCTTAGATAATATTAACACTTGGCTTGGCTGGGCACGGTGGCTCACGGCTGTAATCCCAGCACTTTGGGAGGCCAAGGCAGGCAGATCACCTGAGGTCAGGAGTTTGAGACCTGGCTAACATGGTGAAACCCTGTCTCTACTAAAAATACAAAAATTAGCCAGGCATGCTGGCACACTCCTTTAATCCTAGCTACTTGGGAGGCTGAGGCAGGAGAATCCCTTGAACCCGGGAGGCAGAGGTTGCAGTGATCCAAGATCATGCTACTATACTCCAGCCTGGGCGACAGAGTGGGACTCTGTCAAAAAAAAAAAAAAAAAAAAAAAGGGAGGGAGGAAGGAAGGAAGGAAGATATTATTAACACTTTCCTCTGGGGCAGCTGGAGTGTGGCTCTCACCTCTCCAAACTGTTCTTTATGCTTACTAAATTTATTGTTTTCTTCATTCATTTACTTGTTTAGACATAAAGGAAATTGGCATAAAGAAGTATGCCACAGTATATTCAAAACTATGTCATTAAACGAAAGAACAAAATTCATTGTATTTGATAATCGCCTAAACATTAAAATAATGAATGATAATAATTCCCTAAGAAGAGCATAGTGCTGAGGAAAGGAATGTTTGCTAAAGAAAGGACTTGCTGGGCATGGTAGCACATGCCTGTAGTCCCAGCTACTTGGGAGACTGTGGTGGGAGGATTGCTTGAACCCCGGGAGATTGAGGCTGCAGTGAGCTGTGATCGCACCATTGCACTCCAGCCTAGGTAACAGAGTGAGACTCATCTCTAAAGAAGATAAAAAGAAAAAGAAGGAACTTGTTTTTCTAATTTCCTCGTGTTTCCCTTGTTCTTGTAGGTCCCTATTAGTTTGTCTCCTCTCCAGACTTTAGTGCTTCTAGCTTTCATATTGGGTTGAGTAGATCATAAAATTCATTAGC
Organism: Macaca mulatta; assembly: GCF_049350105.2. Lineage (NCBI taxonomy): Eukaryota > Metazoa > Chordata > Mammalia > Primates > Cercopithecidae > Macaca > Macaca mulatta. The sequence goes on from NC_133422.1 coordinate 21,555,888, forward strand.
TTTGAATACTGTAACAGTTAGAAAACTAGTTGGAAAGCATGGTGAAATAAATTTGAAGTAAGATAGAGGCTTTATTTTTTATATTTAATACTATATTCTTCTAAAATTCACAGATACCTACTTTAATACTTTACTACTTATTCTTAAAACTAACAGTGAGTCTTCACCTTAATACATCTCTTAGTATTTTAAATTGAGTATCATTATCTATGGTTTGAGAATATTGAAGTGATAACTCCATGACATTTTGGGTAATTCCACCTTTATTGTAAATTCCTTACAGACTTAATACCATCTTTGCTATAACAAAGGAAGTAACATGTATTTGTTATAGAATTATTTGTTATAGAATTATTGGGATGGTAAATGGAAAAGTGTCACAAAGCCATTCCTATTTAGGTCCTCCTCTCCTTAATTCTTTATATATATAGATCCTTGGAAGTGTCGAATGCCTTGTATTCACAAATGTCATTGTTCTTAATTTTGATTAATGAGAAGAGTAGGCACTGAAAACCATGCTTTTAAAAGTAAGATATTTGACATTAGGCCTGCATGGACTGGTTCTTTCTCTGTTTTTTTCTTAACACGCGATCCCATCTGTATTTGTTTTTCTGTCCAGGTTTAAGAGCAGGACTGGCTGCCTCTATTGCTGGGAGTTCAATTATCAACAAAATGTTACTAGCAAACATTGATCCTTTCGGCGCCACGCCGTTTATTGACCCGGATCCAGATTCCGTGTAAGAAAATGCTTTTGCAAATATTTTGTTTGGGTTCTTCTTGTTTCTTTTCAACATGAATTGTCACATTTTACACGTATTACAATAAATAGGGTCCCATGTATAAAAAGGATGATCAGAAAATTACAAAAGTTGATCAGGCCAAGCACATGGAGACCTTTAAAATTCAGTGGTCTCCATGGTCTGTCCCTGAGGTAGGTCCTTTTCCAGCCGGCCCGTTCTCTCTGAGAGCAACCCTCTGGCAAAGGAAGGGACCAATAAATAGAACTGATGCTATTCCCTTTACCTCCTTTCTTCTCAGTCTTGCCAGATCTGTCATCTTTCCACGCCAGCTTCTGGGTTTACTTATTTTGGGAATCTTTTGGCCCACGCTGATCTCTTCCCTTCTTAAGACTCCTACAATTCTTTGGCAGCTCAAGATATACTTTCTTTTACTTCCTTTTTAAATTTTGCTTTTGCTATATCATTTCTGTAATGACATTCCTCAAGGACAGTACCATATTTTAAACGTTCCGAAACACCTAGAAGAATGGATTGGATCTAGTACTTTTTTGCTCAATAAATATTTGTCCATTATTAAGCGTAGAAGTGGAGGAGACTTTCTAACGATAAACAAAAAAAAAAGAGAGAGAGAATTGGCACCTGACTGTAAGGCCTTCCCATAATCATCTGCATTTTTCTGTGTAGTGAGGAACTTATGTAGAAATAGAACTAAATAATAAAAAAAAAGAAATAGAACTAAGATTTTGTTACAGTTAGAGAAAATCACACCATAATTGTGTGTCTGTTTTGCCTTGCTCACCATCCCTTTATGTCACATGTACCAGAAATTGAACACATGTCCTGTGGTTGTAGACATGACACAGGAATAGGAAGTGATTAGTGCTAAGTTTTACAATCTGCTATAAGGAATGGAAGCTTAAATGGTTTTAAGTACTGTCTTGTGTACAAATTGTAATTGTTGTAATGAAGCTGAAATTGACTTTGATGTACTTTTCCCTATGATCATAGAGATGGATATTCAGAAAAATGTGTCATGAACAATTACTTTGGGATTGGATTAGATGCAAAAATTTCATTAGAATTTAATAATAAAAGAGAGGAGCACCCTGAAAAATGCAGGTAATTTTAGTAAAAGTAATAATGCTATTACATAAAGGTAATTTTTTCTTCATTTATTATCTCTTTTGCTTGCTTTGCCTTTAAGGAGTAAATAAATAAAATGTCCTGAAATTACCTGCCAATATTTATTTTCAGGAGCCGAACTAAAAACTTGATGTGGTATGGAGTGCTTGGAACCCGGGAGTTATTACAGAGATCGTACAAGAATTTAGAACAAAGGGTTCAACTTGAGGTAAGTTCATCTTCAAGTAAAGATATCTCATATTATCTTACTTAAAAAAAAATCATCTTGGAGCTAATTTGACCTAAATGCATTTTGATTAGCGATTAAATAAATATACAAGGGAAAAATGAATGTGATTATCAACTTTGTACTAAAGGAAGTATATACACAGGATATGAATGACACACTTAATTATCATCATCATTAGTTCCTGAAATTGGGGCTACTCTGGAGTTGTGGTGCCCCATGTAAAAGTGGAGCCAAGGGAGCACATTTATAGGAGAGGGTTTTTAATGGATTTAAGCTTCCAAATTCTGACCCAATTCTGTAATAACCAAAGTTTCGCAAATCCCTGAAAATAACATTTGAAGTAAATAGAATCTTTTAATTTAAATGTACATTTATTTTTTGCTCCAATTATTGCTAACGACAAGTAAAATTAAAAGAGATTTTGAGCATTTAAATGTTTTACTGTTTTTAACTAATTTAAATAGGAAATTAAGGACAGAAAAAGTTATTTTATCTCTTCCAACAACACAAACAACAAGGCTGGGGATATGGCTCTGAAAAGAATATTAATTTCTGTGATTTTTATTTTCTTTTACCTTTGATCCAGGACTCACTGTTGATGCTGATGGGCATGTCTTCCCTATTTTGTATCTTTTTATAACCATATATTTTTAATTAAAGCATATCATACATATACAGAATTATAAAATCTTAAGTCTACAACTCAACAAAATAAACAGAGCATTATTATTTGGGGTATTATCCAAACACTGCAGTGTTGACTAATGAGGTGTCTGTAGCTCATTCTTTATCAACTATATTTCCTAGTCAAGATGAGCCTATTATGCTTTTCACTCTAAACATACAGCTGTATGATCAGCTGGTTTGATTTATTATTGCTTCTAAGATTTAAGATAGACTTACTGGATAAAAAGGTACAAAATCAGGAAGGTTTACATTTTGTAAATGCTATCCTTGACACCCCAGGCCCAGGTCAGCTTAGGTACCCTACTAATCATGTAATCATTCCTTTTCCTCTTCATATACCCTGGTTGGCCACACTTTTTTTTTTTTTTTTTTTTTTTTTTGATGGAGTCTCGCTCTGTCACAGCGTGATCTTGGCTCACTGCAACCTCCGCTTTCTGGGTTCAAGCGATTCTCCTGCCTCAGCCTTCCAAGTAGCTGGAACTACAGGCATGCACCACCACTCCCAGCTAATTTTTGTGTTTTTAGTGTAGATGGGTTTTCACCATGTTTGCCAGGATGGTTTCCATCTCTTGACCTCGTGGTCCGCCCACCTCGGCCTTCCAAAGTGCTGGGATTACGGGTGTGCCCCACCGCGCCCGGCCTGGCCACACTCAAGGACACATAGGAGGTTGTTTTTATCTTTGCTATCTCCAGTGTTTAGCACAGTACTGGCCCTGTTTTGAGGGGGAAATGGATGGCTAAGTGATCACTTTAGCATAATTCATTAAGTGCTGTGATCAAGCATAGCCAGCTATCTTTAAGGGTTGAAAAACTAGCTGGATCTGAGTGACTGGATGGTCTTAGTTCCTGGAAGAGCCTCAGCTCTTCAGAAATAGGATTAGTAACCTCTTCTACTGGTGGTCCAAATTTTGAACAAGATATCTTATTTCCACAGCTGCTTTGTACTCTTCTTTTTAAAAGGTTCTTAATCTTTTTTGAGTTGTAGACACCTCTGGCATTCTGGTGAAAATAGAGACCCCTTCTGAAAATATTGTTTTCAAATGCACTATATGAAATACAGACTTACAAAAGAAGACTTACCAATAATATTAAGATAAATTAACAACATATTTTTATGTTTCTAAAGAATAATATATGTGTTTCATCATTACCGTATCAAATAAAAATCTAATGGCATGCCTAATAAATACCATAACTTCAAAGTAATGATGAACTTATATTACAAGATATCTGAAACATCTATAATGTAATATAAAAATGTCTCATTTCTATTGATGATGGAATCACATGTGTTACTAATGCCTTTTTCCCCCTACATTTATAATTGAGGGCAATGCTAAACTTCAGAGGTTAGTGAACATAAAGATATGGATTTTTACCAGGAAGTTAATAAATCGCCTGAATCTATCCATGGACTCCTGGTTTCTGAACCTTAAGTTAAGAACACTTAATGTAGATGTATATGTTAAATGATAAAAAAGGTAAATAAAATGAGTAAAACAAGATAAATGAAAACATGTTAATATACATAAAAATAAAGTAGAAAAAGTAGAGCATTCTTTGCCATAGTTAACAAAAAATCCGTAATAATAAAGTAAATCAAAAAGATACGTTCTACTTCTAAGGACGGTGGAAGGCCTGTTGTCTAAAGAGTCATATATCTGATGATGGTTCACTCGGGATAAAGGTGGAAAAGAGAGACCCACACTTTGGGAGGCTCTTTTCAGAGAGATGCCTTCACCAGTGGCCCTCCTTTTTGCTTTTTACTCTTACCTTTTTCCTCAGCTAAGTTTTCCTTCCCCTATTCTGTTGTGGATATGGAACAAGATTGACTTCATGTCCTAACTTTAAATTTGTGCAGAACAAAGACTTTGACTTTGGTTTCCCTATACACGAAATTGATAAAATAATGATTTTGTGCAAACCATAAATAAATGAGCCTAAGGTACTGTAAATCACAGTGTAAATAGAAAAGAACTGTACAAATACAAACTTTGTTTCCCAAGCCACATTATCAGTGATTCTGATATATACCCAACTTTGAGAAATCTGGAGTGAGATTCAGAATCCTTTTGACAATGCTGGGAATTCCAGAAATGTGAAATAACATCACAGTATCATATTTTGCTACTTTTAGAGTAGAAATACCTTTCACATGTAAATGGAAGAATTGTATTAAAATTTCAAACATTTTTCATAAGAAGGATGATTTTTTTGCCCATAATATACCTAATTTACATGGGTCAAGCAGCCTGTTCTATTTGTTAACTGAAATAATAATTATATATTGCTTCAAATCCTGTAAGTACTAAAATACGTGAAGAAAAACAAATAACTTTAAAAAATAGCCTTCATCTGTAGGCTATAATGAAATATGTGATTGAGAACAAATAGTTGTCTAATTCACATTTTTAGTTATTTCAAATCTTCCCATAATCTGTATCTTTTTAAAAAACAAAATAAATTTAGTTTATTATGTTAATAGTAATTTCTATCTTTAATTCATTTCCTTAATAACTAGTTGTAACTACTTTTTAAATCATTTTGAATGAAGTTTACTATATGCCTTCTACGTATCACCTTTAATTCTTAACAACTCATGAGGGTAGGTATTATTCAGTTCAAAAGAGTAAAGGCATTGCTTAATTTCAAACAGCTGATAACTGGAAGAGCCAACATTTCAAATCCAGTGTTTTTTCCATAAGACAATTTGTAATTATAACTGAAGAAGGAAATTTACTGACTTCCCACGTGTGTTCTAGGTGCTTTTCTTTACCTTATCTCATTGGCCTCACTGTGTGCTAAGAATTGTTAGCCCATTTTACAGATGAGCAAAGCAAAGCTCTGAAAGCTTAAGGGACTTACCCAAATACTAAGTGACAGAATTCAATCCAGCTCCACCATCTTCCCTCCATATCAGATTGTCCGGTGAAAGGAGCAGAGAAAACAGACACTAATAAGAAAAAATATATAGCTGCAGTTTTGTAGCATTTTGCAACATCGTGAACCACAAACAGAAACATGGGATGGCTAGGCGGCCAGCTCTGTAATCCCAGCTACTTGGAAGCCTGATTCAGGAGGATGGTTTGAGCCCAGGAGTTCATGACTGCAGTAAGCTATGATGGCACCACTACTTGCCAGCCTGGGCGACAGAGCAAGACCCCATCTCTCAAAAATAATAAATAAAAATAATGGATATTTGGGGCTATTGGAAATATTTTTTAAAAGTTTAACACTCCTGAAGTTTTTCCTGGATTTAAGAAACTTTTGAATCATGTGAATTTGTTAATTTGTTGAATCTGTATTCCTCATATTTTTTCTATAAGACTCTATGAAATGGGCATTAATCAGTTAGATTTAGGTGTGTGGCTTAATATATGCATGTTCAGTTCAGCACTACACTTGGGACTTCCTTCTGAAAATGTTCATTGTTTTCCATACCATGTTTGCAAATAAAGTGCATCCATTTGGAAAATCTTTTTAAAATATTTCTTTTATATTTACAGATAGTATTTTCCCCATTTTCTTTGTTAGTCATGATTTAAAGCAGCTTTTTCTAAAGCACATAAAGATATCTGTTTAATGTATTGAGTTGAGAAAAAGTTTATTATTCTGTTAAGTATTTCATATTTATTCATTGAACAAATATACATTGAGCACCAATTATGTGCCAGACACACCCACGGGTGCATGGACCTTTGAATGTGAAAAGCTAAACCTGCTAATGGTTAACACTGTGTTTTCATGAAAAAGAAAAATAGGAATTGTGAAAAATGCCCGTGAAGGTAAATCAGCCAATCCTGGCCTTCATCCATTACACCATTCCAATAAGCCGGTAACCCTGAGGTCTTCCCAAGAACTGACTTTGGCTGAATTAGCAAACACAAGCTTCTATGTGATTCTGATGGTGAACGTTTTTTGCAGTACTTGGGGATGAGATTAACCTCCTATACGCCCCCACTAAGCTCTTATTCTTCCCCGTCCTCAGATTCACAGAGCAGAGAAGTCTCTTACGAGGTCATCTTGGACCAGCTGTAACAATTTCCAGATGTTTGCTGGTCTCTGCCCTGGATTTTCACCAGTTTACGTGGGGAATCAGAACCTCACTACTGAATAGACATTAAAGAAAATATTGGTACTCTTGACATTGAGACCTTTTCCTTCCATCTTCCCTAAACCCAAACCATCCCAGACCAGTGGGACTTAATGCTCTTTTCAATAAGATGTCCCATTACAGAAATTCTTCCCCTCACCTTGGTTTCTACCCTAGAACAAATTATTCTGTCACAGTCTCAGAAATACAGTTTCTTTCTTTCTGTTGGGAAATCATTTTTACTGGGCATTAAAATGTAATTTTTAAGAAGCTATGTTAATTATTTTTAATATAAGAATTATTTAATGAAAATATAGCATCCATTGTAGGTGTGACATCTGCAAGCTCTTCTCTTTTAAAATGAAGGCTTAAACATTTCCACTGGATTTAAATGTTCACTTAGAAAAATGTCAAGTGGTTTGGTTTAAATGTTAATTAAAATAATAAGTATGATCCTCATAAAACGTGTGTAACATAATTATGATCATTTTCTTGAGTAATGTTTAAAAAATTAGTTTCATAACTGATTGTCTCCTTAATAGCCAACTAGGCTTTTTTTAAGAGTTAACAGAATAAACAGCATTAATTGAAATTAATTTAAGAAACAACATTTATGAGAGAAGGTAACAGTTCTGCTTCTACTCAGTAAAAATGTATTCACATCCCTTCACCAGCCATATCCTTTTTTGCCATTTACATGGTAATTTACTTTTCATATAAGTGATTAATGAGAAAGTAAGGACTGCAAGGAGCTTTCCGAGATGCATATATTTTTGCTTGACTTTGGTTCTAACTACTTGAAGTACTCAGCTTTGAGTTTCATCAGTCCCCAGGTGGTTGTAGAGCCCCAGCAATGTATGAGGGACTGTGAGAAGGGCTAAGTGAGATGGTTAGGATCAACTTGCTCTTACCCATCCTGCTTTCAAAAAGATGCCTAAAATAAGTACGTAGAGGACCACAATGCAGGTGCAAGTACATAAGAGGCCCGAAAATGACTCGAGAAAAGGACTGTCTGGTTTTGGAGGAAAGAGGTAAAACATTTTTTAAAAAATCAGTTTTTTGTAATAACTTCTGCTATAGTTATTTATACTTCAATTTTTTTTAATTAAAAAGTAAGATAAATGATTTGGTAATGTGTAGAGAGCAGGCATTACCAACACACTCTGCTCCATTGTCCTTCATCTTTAGTGTTTTAGTATCTTCCAAACTAGTGGTTCTGCTCTTTTTATCAAATCTCTACTTTTTTTTTTTTTTTTTTACCTTACAGTGTGATGGGCAATATATTCCTCTTCCCAGCTTGCAAGGCATAGCTGTGTTGAACATTCCCAGCTATGCTGGAGGCACTAACTTTTGGGGTGGAACTAAAGAGGATGATGTAAGTAATGGGAGTAAATAGTTGGTTTCCTCAAAAATAATTATATCACTGGAATAATTGGCTTTTTTAAATGTGCTATTGAATAGTAATTTAATTTCATGTTAAGTATTTTGCATTGGGAAAATGAGGCATGGAATAGATTTATTTAGGATTTTATTGTAACAGTCTCTTGTGGATGTCCTCTAACTTTTCTCATGTTTCTGGAAGAACATTAAAGGATCTGCTTTTGGAAAGTAGATTTATGAAATAAGGAAGGGAAGATTTTACTTTTTAATTTTATACCTGCATCTGTTTTCTATCGCTGCTATAACAAGTTAACACAAATTTAGCCACCTCGCACACATTTATCATCTTACAGTTGTATATGATGGGAGACTGGCACAGTCTTACTGGGCTAAAATCAAGGTGTCAGCTGGGCTGTTGCCTTCCGGAGGCTCTAGGGGAGACCCTACTTCCTTGTCTTTGGAGCATCTAGAGGCTGCCCACATTCCCCTCCATCTTCAAAGCCAGCAAAGGCAGGTTGAATCCTTCTCACATGGCATCTCTCTGATCTCTGCTGCTCCCTCTTCCACTTTTAATGACCACTGTGATTACATTGGGCCCGCCTAGATCACCCAGGATCATCCCCATCTCAAGGCTGTTTATTTAATCCCATCTGCAAAGTTCCTTTTGCTATGTAAGGTAACAGATTCACGGGTTTGGGGGATTAGGGCATGGACATTTTAGGGGGCAGAGAGGGGACATTATTCTGTCTACAACAATACCTTTTGGTACTTTTAATTTTCTTTCTTTTTTTTTTTTTTTGAGACATAGTCTCACTCTGTCGCTCAGGCTGGAGTGCAGTGGCACAATCTCGGCTCACTGCAACCTCCACCTCCCAGGTTGAGACAGTTCCCCTGCCTCAGCCTCCTGGGTAGCTGGGACTACAGGCACGCACCACTACGCCTGGCTAATTTTTGCATTTAGTTTCACTATGTTGGCCAGGGTGGTCTCGAACTCCTGACCTCAGGTGATCCACCCACCTCAGCCTCCCAAAGTGCTAGGATTACAGGGATGAGCCACTGCATCCAGCCTCAGTACTTTTAATTTTCTAAACTTGCGTGTGTATATATTTTTTTATTTTCAGAAATATCAAGAGGGCTCATTTGGCCGATCAGGTTTAGGGCTATTTTTGTTTTTCTTTTCATACTTTTCTATATTAAAAAAGAAGAAAACACAACCTTACAAATGTAATTGTTGTGAAAAGAATGAAAGAGAGGGCACAATTATCAAAGTATGTATATATCAGTAAAAATGAGAAGTGTGATCACAGTCTTTATTTGAAGAGTCACATCCATTGATTTTCAGTTTATGATATAACGATATAATGGTTCCTACTGATCTATTTTTCTCAAAGATCTTAAATGGACAGGTAGGGATTAAAGTATAAGATCAATTGGAAAGTATTTGTAATTTTCATAACATAAATATATTCCAGTCCTCTTTGAGTATAAGAACATCTTTTGTCTGCTTGTCACTATTAAGTATTTTGAAGGGGAGAAATCAGTGAGATTAAGATAAATAAAGCCAACATTCCTTGAACACCTACTAGGTAGTCCGACAATGTTCTAAGAGCTTCACATTCATTATTTAATACCCACATTGCTTATTTGATTTTTACCACTGAAGAATCTAAGGCATAGTTTCCAGTTAGTACTAGCAGAGACAGGGTTTAAATTCAGGCAGTATAATAAAAAAAATTACAAGAAATCATCACTGTTAGCAACTTTGTGTCCTGATATTTTCAGTGAAAGTTTTAATTAGCTTACTACTTTATACAGAAAATTGTTTCAGATGCATATTATTTATGATATGGTAAAAGAGAGAGTAAAAATGATTAGGTATTACAGCCTACATATAAAATTTTAGAGTAAATTAATTTTGTGAAAATGCATGTAATGTAAAGACAAAATAAGTCTGCATAATTTTTATCCTCTGAGGTTTCTATTTGCATACTCTCAAGTTCCCTCAAAAGTTTTGTATTAAAATATAAAGCACATGTGTATATTGCTTGTAAAACCTTGCAAGATTTCCCTTAGAACATAGCAAGTGAACTGGATCATAATTTGCATCTTCATTAACTTTAACCTTATGAAACTCTGTCACCTTTCTAGGAAACTGTATCACCTGTCTAGTTTTTTTTAGATTTTCAAAACCTACATGTATCATCTTATTAACACATTTGAATTACGTATGAACATGTATTTAACATGTTTTATTCCAAGATGAATCATTTAGAAATATATTAGTTAACTGGTCCAAAGAGTAGCTTAATGAGAGATATGAGTAGTATATCCATGTATGTTTGAAAACTCTTTTTAAAGTTATGTTTATTGTAAGTCATCTTCAGGGATTTTTTTATTGGATTATTTCCTAATAATATTTACTTAAATATATTATTAAATATATTAAAATTTATATATATATATATAGCAGTTTACATTGCTTGATGTGCTCTTCCCCTAAACATTCAGTAGAAGTGCAATGTAGTTTTTCCTTTCAGATATTTGCTGCACCGTCATTTGATGACAAGATCCTGGAAGTTGTAGCAATATTTGATAGCATGCAAATGGCAGTTTCAAGGGTCATTAAACTGCAGCATCATCGAATAGCCCAGGTTGGTTTCTCTCATCAAACCTGACTGCACTTCTTGGGCTAAGGAGGGTTGAGGGAATCTATTCTAAATGACTCCTACACTGGATATTCATCTATAATATTCAGACTTCGTTGTCCTATCAGTTTTTACCATGTCATTTATAAATGATAAAGCATAATATTCTATCCTATAGAATAGTCTAATACTCAAGCCTGCATATAGATTTAGTGTCATTTTCTCCAAATGATTCGTACTGTAAAATAATTTGTTTTATTTCAGTGCCGTACAGTAAAAATCACTATATTTGGTGACGAAGGAGTCCCAGTGCAAGTGGATGGTGAAGCATGGGTTCAGCCTCCAGGGATTATCAAAATTGTGCACAAAAACAGAGCACAAATGCTAACAAGGGACAGAGTATGTAACAAAAACATTCTTCTAGAATATTGTCAGGTTTTTAAAGACTCTGAGATCGTTATGAAAAAATAGAAAACTAAAACATTTAAATTTGTCTGTTAAATCTGACACTTAGGTCTTGGTGGTTTGAAATATGAACAAATATTTATTTATTTATTTAAGTAGGAGTTTATTTTTTAGAGCCATTTTAAATTTACAGAAAAATTGGGCAGAAAGTAAAGAGAATTCAAATTATGTTCCTATATACTTCCTCCTCCCCCTTCTTCCCTACACATGTAAATTCCCCTATTAACATCTTGCATTAGTGTGGCACATCTGTTAAAACTGCTGAGTCAATACTGATTGGTCATTATTAACTAAAGTCCATAGTTTCCATTACTCTTTGAGTTGTACATCTGTGGGTTTGGACAAAGATATAATCACTTGTATTCACCATTGCAGTATCATACAAAATTATTTCACTGCCCTAAAAATTCCTTGTGGTCTACCTACTCATCCCTCCCTCCCTCACCCTTACTCCGGGCAATCATCGATTTTTTTTTTTTTTTGCTGTCTCTATTATTTTCTTTTTCACAGAATGTGTGTTTTCAATTAAGGTCAATCTTTATCAAAGAAGACTGCTAATATTTGCCCCATCTAGTATATATAAAATAGTAAAGATTAAAGAATAAATTGAAGCAATAGTAAAGATTGAAGCATGAAATCTTTTTTGTGTGTGTTTGTTTTTTTGCTTTTGTTTTGAAACAGTCCTGCTTCATTGCACATGCTGAAGTACAGTGGTATGATCATAGCTCACCACAACCTTAAACTCCTGGGCTCAAGCAATCCTTCTACCTCAGCCCAGCTAATTTTTTTAAAAAAATTCTTTTTTGTAGAGATGAGGTCTCACTATGTTGCCCAGGCTGGTCTCCAACTCCAGGCCTCAAGTGATCATCCCGCCTTCAACTAATCTCTTTTTTAGCTTTTAAATGATGTATTCATGATCATTGACTGCACTACTTTTCATGTGTTGCAGTACATTGGAAAACTTTGAAATGTCTTTTTTATACTTGTGATTTATTTGAGGAGTCATTAGAGAAAAAGCAATTGTAGTTTTATTAAAGTACACATTTACTTGGACCTCTGAGTTCAAAACTAACAATTCATTACAATATTGATTTTAAATAGGCCTTTGAGAGCACTCTGAAATCTTGGGAAGATAAGCAGAAGTGTGATTCTGGTAAACCAGTTCTCCGAACCCATTTGTACATCCATCATGCCATTGACTTAGCAACGGAAGAGGTGTCGCAGATGCAGCTGTGCTCCCAGGCTGCAGAGGAGCTCATTACTAGGTAGGGGGCTCTGCTGGCTTTTCAGGCTGCGGGAACTCTGGTCTCAGCTAATTTTTGGTTTTTTGATCTTAACACATTGTTTCAGTAGTGGTATCAAAAAGAGATGCAATTACTCTTCTTCGCACAGCACTCTTTCCATTATTGCTTATTTCTCCATTTTATATATAGTCTTCACACTATACTGCCCACTGACATGTTGCCTTCTAATTACTAATTAAATGTTTATGGAATGGAGAGGGAAGTCTAAACACTAATCCTGTTCCAGGGGAGAGTCAGGAGCAAAAAGAATAAACAGACTTCAAAAAGCAGTTTCAGACAAGATATTAGAGATATTTTGAGACCACACATAAATTAATTTCAATAGACAGGAGATAAAACACAAGTCCTATGAGTATTAAACAAATAACAATCACTATGACCAGGGAAAACTTCAGAGGGGAGGAGGGACCATAGGCCTGTGTCTTACTTCCTCTTCACTTGAGTCTTATCTACCAAATGGGGTTAATAAGAGCTGTTTCACGAGGGTGTGTGAGGATTAAATGAGACTCTAGGGGTGAGTGCTATAAGCACATTGTATTAGTCCATTTTCATATGTCTATGAAGAAATACCTCAGACTGGGTAATTTATAAAGAAAAACGGGTTTAAAGCCAGGCACAGTGGCTCACTCCTATAATCCCAACAGTTTGGGAGGCTGAGGCAGGTGGATCACTTGAGGTCAGAAGTTCGAGACCAGCCTAGCCAACATGGTGAAACCCTGTCTCTACTAAAAATACAAAAATTTGCTGGCTGTGGTGGTAGGCGCCTGCAGTCCCAGCTTCTTGGGAGGCTGAGGCAGGAGGATCACTTGAACCTGAGTGGTGGAAGTTGCAGTGAGCCAAGATCATGCCACTGCACTGCAGCCTGGATGACAGAGTGAGACTCCGTCTCCAAAAAAAGAAAAAATAAAAAGAGGTGTAATAGACTCACAGTTGCACATGTCTGGGGAGGCCTCATAATCATGGCAGCAGGCAAAGGAGGAGCAAAGGCACGTCTTACATGGCAGCAGGCAAGAGTGTGTGTGCAAGGGAACTGCCCTTTATAGAGCCATCAGATCTTGTGAGACTTAGTCACTATCACGAGAACAGTACAGAAAAAACTCACCCCCATTATTCAGTTACCTCCCACTGGTCTCTCCACCGACATATAGGGATTATGGGAGCTACAATGCAAGATGAGATTTGGGTGGGGACACAGCCAACTGACATCACACATCATGTCTGGCATATTGAGTGCTCTGTGCACAGTAACTTTAGATTCTTCCCACATCTTCATCTGGTCACTGATAAAAATGTTGAAAAAGAAAAGAAGGAAAGCAAAGCTCAGTGGTTTCAGGGGCTAACTCACATATTTCCTCTTCTCTACTATTTGCCATCTGCTCCCCTCCCATTCCTTACTCTACTCTTCTAATATTTATTAGATAGCTAGAATGTACGAGATGTTAGAGACAGAAGAGAAAAGGCATACATCCCCTACTGCTAGATCAACAATCAGAATTAGAATCAAGTCTTACAACTGCAAAATACTGGGCAACTCAGAAGAAAGGGAAGAGAAAATGAATATTTACTCAGCTATACCCACACAGCTGCATTATTTTACATCTCAGCTTCTTATCCATAGGGTTGTTAGTTTTAGAGTAAACACATCTCTTTTAGATACTACAGACAACTTCTGTGGCCTCTAATTTACAGCGTTTTTTGGAAACCAAAATACACTTCCATGTTCTCATCCTGTGAACCATCCAAATAATCTTATCGTGAAAAGGAAGCAGAGGTTGACTAGGCTTGCTTCTGGTCAACACAGTTTGGCTCCCCATCTGTTTTTAAATTTTGCAGATGAAATCAGGCTTACTTGTCTATTTTCAGAATTTATTCATTGACTATGCAAACATATTCCATTTTTGAGCCTCTTCTGTGGGCCAAGCACTGTTTTAGGCTGGAGATACAAGATGATTATTTGACAGCACTACTTAATTGGCTCACAGATTCGTAGGAGGGAGAAATGTGGCCAAAGTGTTGACATGAGGCACACAGTGGACTCTCTAGATACACAGAGGAGGTCAGAGGTAGTGAAGGAGGGCTGCCTGGAAGAAGTGACCTTTCAACTGAGTCTTGAGGGAAGAGTAAGAAAAGGAGCAATTTAAGCATGGGAACCAGCCTAGGAAGAGGCCCAGAGGAGTGTGAGTGCATGCTACTTTCAGGAAATCTCAGAGAGTTTGGGGTGACTGAAAGGTTGGCACAGTGTATGCAAGAGTGTGTGGAATGTAGATGAAGAGGTGAGGAGGAGCCAGATCTTTATTGGGCTGTTCTAGAAGTAGTGTGGAGGGGTTTTTTGGGAAGACAGCAAAGCTGGGGCAAGGTGAACACTGAGGATGCTGTAGAAGTTGTCCCTATAAAAAATGATAGACTAAAGCAGTAGAGATAGAAAGGACAAGTGAGATTAAAGACAGTTTAGGATTTAAATTTGGTGAATGGGCATGAATTAGGAGACAGGCTGACCTTAATGTTCTAATGAGTGGCTGGATGATTGTGGGGTGCCTTTGATGGAGTCAGAGGGTTCAGGAAGAGGAGTAGGTGTTAGAAGGAAAATGATGGGTTCCATGTTGGACTTTAGAATTTAAATTACATTAAAAATACCTAGGAGATTCAGTAGGCAATTAGAAATGTTGATCTGAAGTTGATTTATGTCTTTCCCTTTCTCTGAAAATTGGAATAACCTTTATCCATCTCTGTTCTGAAAAACAGCCCGTTCTTCATGATTTCTCAGGGTTGCTGACAGTAGTGCTGAGGTGACATTTGTAAGCCTCTTTGTACCTCAGATATCCATTGTATAATCCTTAAGAATTAAATTATTTTTCTTTACTCTTGGTTCAGTTATATAGGGCTTCGGTCCCTTTTCTTGTTCTACCCTTTCCAGATAGAAAATATTTTTCTATGAAGCTGTCAGAAGCAAAAAAACATTTGAACAGCCCTGCCTTCTTGCTCATCTGCAAGGCTTACATCATTGTCTAGCAATTGGAGGAACTTTTTCTCCTTTCTTGTCCTTGGCCTTAGTGCCTTCCAGAATTTGGTCTTTTCAGGACTATTCTTAGAGGTTCAGATACCAGTGGAGTATGGCACAACAGGCTTGGAGTTAGATAGACATAGATTCCGATCCTGCTGTACAGCTGACTAGCTCTGTATACATACCACGTCTCTCTGAGCCTCAATGTCATCATCAATAATATGGAGATAATAAATCATAGCTACATTTAAAGGCCATGGATATTAACTTACATACTGCTTGTGATCACTTTGTGTATCCATGACAAATACGGTAATGCTCTTCCCTAATCTGTTGCATTTGCAGTTTCAATGAATGAAAGAGAAGTTTCTAGTCTTTAAATTTGTGATCCCTCTCACTTTCCAAGGATACTGCAAAATGAAGTACTGCTATACTTCATTCTTCAAAATAGCACTTCAGTGTGTCTCCCTCTGATTTTAAGCCTAACTTTTTATACAAGTTTTTTTATTTCATATTTTTTGTTGCAGTGGGGTCTGGATTTGTAGATCTACCTGTGTCATTCATAATTGAGCAGCCATTAAAAATGTTCTTCCTTACTGATCTTCATATATTTCTTACTTGTTTTATCCTAACACTTCTTTACTTCAAAAAAAAATGAGCAATACTCAGAAAAGTTTTTTATTTATTTGTTTCATTTTTGCTTTTAGGATCTGTGACGCAGCCACAATTCATTGTCTTTTGGAGCAAGAACTGGCCCATGCTGTGAATGCCTGCTCTCATGCCCTGAATAAAGCCAACCCAAGGTGCCCGGAGGTGAGGATCTAATGGTAAATTCTCATTCCACAGATTCTTTTGGGTGTTACACATGTATTTTAATTCGTAAAATATGCCCTGCCCTGCGAAAGAAAGTTATGTTGTCTATATGAGTCTCTACAAACTTGCAGTAAAATTGTGGCCAACTGTTTATTTTCCTTTTCCTGTTATTTTTTTCATTCCTGCTCTTAAATTCTCTCATTTTTTATGTTTCCACTTTCAATCACTTGTCACCTTTCATCTGCCTTCACTCTTTTCTTAACTTTTATCGTCCGTCCTTACTCCTTTTACCTTACCTTCTGCCCTGTGCCTTGTTAAAGGGCAAGCCTAGATATCATCAGTGTGCATTTCTTAGAGATGTTCATTCATTTCTGAAGTTGTGCACTGAAATTATTGCTACTTCATTTTGTTTTGCTAAATTGGAAATTGATACTTCTGTAAAATTTTTAATGTAGAAGTTAATAATAGAATTGATAGAATATAACTATTAAAATGTGATACATGGTACAATGCTATAGTGTAGAGAAAACTGATAGCTTTTTTTATTATTATTTGATTGAAGTTACTTAAATTAATATACAACTAAGTACTTGTTCTCAAGATTATAGTCTAAACAGCAATATGGTTAGTGCTACTGAGAGGAAAAGTTTTATTTCACTGAACTTTTTAATGGAAATATGTATATGCTGGTACTAGCATACATATATTCATTAGGTAGGAGATGTGATCCTGAGTGTATTCACTGTAGTTGGTGCATTCTTTTGGTTCTATAATATAGTAATAATGAGATAGTCATACTAACAAATGTATGAAATTTTGCAATTATAGAATTTTGGTAGATTAAAAAAATGTGTGCTGTGAATTTAAATTATAAGAATAAAATTTAAAGTATTTACTGGTAATGAAATCCTATTTTAAAACAGATCACATGTCTTTGATATTCTTCTTTTCTAGAGTCTTACAAGAGACACTGCCACTGAAATAGCCATCAATGTGAAGGCGCTGTATAATGAAACGGAATCTTTGCTAGTTGGCAGGGTTCCTTTGGTAAGGAGAAGAATGATTGATAACATAAGAGTGATGAATTAAATGTCTGGATCTTACCTTTATTGGGGAACAGGCATTCGGCAGATTCTAAGGCAGAAGCAGCCTTCTGGCTTCCATCCTGAGAGCTCCTCTTCACCTGGCCTTTGTCTTCAAGAAAATATATGGCTGAAGTTAGGACTCATGATTCAGGCTAACAGGAGTGGAGATTTCCCCTCATATATGCCATCCTGTTTTTAGGCAGCCCTGCTCTGTCCCATTCAGCTTCGAGAGACGTGAGCTTTATAAAGTGTCGTAGACATTCCTCAGGTACTTACTACTGCACACAAGTAGAGGAACTCATGGAGTTTTTTCCCCGAATTAACATTTGAATGTGATTGGTATGGTCCTCCAGGTTTGCTTAAAAGAGGACGTTTTCTAGACACAGTGTTTCAAGAACTAAATTTCAAAAACTCTGCCTTGTTTAATCCAGATTGGTCCTGGAAATCAAGTTTAGGCCAAATCTGAATCTCACCACAGTCCACAGATCTCAAGCATAAATGCTGGAAGCTTGTGGGTGTCCTGTTAGTTAGCCTTTCTTTACAAATACCTCACCATTTTCAAGTATTCTAGCATCTTGGCTCTTGCCGCCACCTAGAGTTCGATTGTGGCTCATTCCCACATGCTGTTACCACTGTGTGGAAGGCCTAATTCATTTGCTGTTTTTTATTCCTTTTTACAATTCTGTTTAATTGGTAGTTGATGATCTTAAAATATTTCTTTTGACAGTAATTTTCTCTCTTGGTTGGGCAAATCTACACCTAAATAAAAGTGATACTAAGAGTCACAGTATCTGGCACAGCGGGTGAATGAATGGGAGGTGCGTCCCACAGCCTTGCTATTAAGTGCCCGAGCTTAGGGTTTCTGTTTTCGCCTATGGTCCAGAAAAGTGCCACCTTTGGAACATCCTTTGCTCTTAGAAGAGAAGCTGAAAGACTGCATGAAGGCCATTGTTCTTACTTACCTCCAAAGGAAACTGACAAGAGGTGGGACAAGAGGGACAAGAGGTGGCTGGCTCTACTGTGGCCATGAAGAAAACCTTTTACGAAGAAACATTGGTTGTCTCTTTTGATAAACCAATGGAACCCCTTCTTGGCTTTTTTTGGCACTACTGTTTTTAACCAGAATCTTCTGCTAGTCCTATAGGAAATCCAGTGACCTGTGAAGATCATTTCTTACAACTAAAAGCATAACTTATTCTGTACTTATTTTCTCTACATGAAAAGTACCTGCTGAGTGCTACCTTGCTAATATTTATTATTTGTATTATGTTAATATGGACTGACTTTCCTTCTCCACTTTTAATTTTCTCTCATTGTTAAATATGAATTTTGGTTTAAAATGTGTACTGGTGAATTTTACCAAAACCTTTGACAATAGTGATATCACAATAAGGAGTTGATTGTATTTGAGAGCAACTAAGGTTTACTCTATATTTTAGTGCCAGAACGAATTTGTGATAACCATTTTACAAGTTTTATAAGACATATTCTTAGACTAAAAGAAAATTAATAAATTTTAAACACAACAGGGTAGAGAATCTCCTTTTTTTTTGAGACAGGGAGGCACTCTGCCGCGGTGGCGTAATCTCGGCTCACTGCAACCTCAAGTGGTTCCAAGTGATTCTCCCAGCTGCAGATTAACTGAGACTATAGTCATGCACCACCACGCATGGCTTTTTTTTTTTCTTTTTTTCTTTTCAATAGAGACAGAATTTCACCATGTTGGCCAGGCTGGTCTCAAACTCCTGTCTTCAAGTGATCCACCTGTCTCAGCCTCCCAGAGTGCTGGGATTACAGGCATGAACCACCGCGCCCAGCCAAGAATCTCCATATTTTTAATCACTACTAGAAGTGGTAGATACCGTGAATAACAAGGGGAAACAAACACACAAAACAGTTCATCATAACAGTAATAATTATCTCTGAACTTTTAGTTCTAAAATTCTATAATCATATTTGTAAGAACTCTATAATTTTAAAGTAGTTTATAAATATATTGGTTAGCTAGCAGAGACCTCAAAAATAATCTAGTCGGCCAGGCTCCGTGGCTCACGCTTGTATTTCCGGCACTTTGGGAGACTGAGGCAGGCGGCTCATTGTAGGCCAGGAGTTTGAGACCAGCCTGGCCAACATGGTGACCCCATCTCTACTAAAAATACAAAAATTAGCCGGGCCTGGTGGTATGCGCCTGTAATCCCAGCTACTTTGGTGGCTGAGGCACGAGAATTGCTTGAACCTAGAAGGCCAAGGTTACAGTGAGCTGAGATTGCGCCATTGCACTTCCAGCCTGCCAACAGAACAAGACTGTGTCTCAAATAATAATCATCATCATCACCTTGTGCTATTTCCAGAGGAAGAAACAAAGTCTTCTGAAGTCAGTTAACCTTCTTTTGGTTACATAGTTAATTACAAGGCCAGGAGTAGAATCCAATGTACTGCCTTCCAGTTCTGTGCAGAGGAATGTTTATTTAATCTTTATTCATTTATTGAACTTGTAAGTGCATTTTAATACCTACTTTCAATGAGTTAATGCAGATAATGCGTGAGCAGTTAAATTCTCCGTAAAATATCCAAACCCAGTTTCAGATGATAAGCCATTGAGCTTTTTGTTTTGCCCCAATTTTTACAACAATTTTTCATCACAAATTTTTCTAAGATTCATGTTTTTTTTCCCTTAAGCTTATTCTTTAAATTTTCAAGGAGATTTTTCTGCAGTTCTTTTTATATGACAAGTTTTTAACCAGTTTTAAAAGTATTATGTGTTCATGTGGTGACTTTTTTTTTTTTTTTTTTTTTTTTTTTTGAGTCAGAGTCTCCGGCTCTGTCACCCAGGCTGGAGTGCACTGGTGCTATCTCTGCGCACTGCAATCATCACTTCCCGGGCTCAAACAATTCTCCTGCCTCAGCCTCCTAAGGAGCTGGGATTACAGGCACCCAACACCATGCCCAGCTAATTTTTGTATTTTTAGTAGAGACGGGGTTTCACCATGTTGGCCTGGTTGGTTTCAAACTCCTGACCTCAAATGATCCACCCACATCGGCCTCCCAATGCTGGGATTATGGGCGTGAGCTATCATGCCCAGCCTGGTGACCTATTTAAATCAGAAGGATTTTTGGCACAAATAAGTAGAAGAGTAAGACTGCACACTTATGCCACCAGGAAGAATTGGTAGATAAATGCTTGGAAAGCGTGGAGGGAGATAGGAAAGAAGACATTTACACGGAAAAAAACACCAAAAGAATACTTCTTCTATGAAGTTATTAAAGTTACACTAGCTACTCATATGATCTTTGGGAAGTAATGATTAGAGTAAATCTATTCAGATTTTTAAAAATGAAGTCAATATAAAAGAATTTATCCTTAATATTCCTTAATTTAAAAAATACTAGCTTAATAAGGAGTGAGGCCGTTCACTGTCAAAGTACAATGATTTATTCTACTTGAGGCTGGCCACCGAGTCTTGTTTTGTTTTGGTAAATAGCAGCTTGTTTTGTTTCTGGTAAATAGCAGCTGGAATCGCCACATGAAGAGCGGGTATCCAATGCCTTACACTCTGTGGAGGTGGAATTACAGAAATTGACAGAGATTCCTTGGCTTTATTATATCTTACACCCAAATGAGGATGAGGTATGTAAAATTCAGCCTGTTTCTCTAGAAATGTAGACCATATCACTAGAGAATTTGAACTCATCTCTGAAAAAGAGATATTTAGGGAAAAATGAATTTTGAATACTGTTTTCAAATGTTCTGCTCTTGAACAAATGAGAGAAGGCATTTATGTGAACAAAGGCATTTTAGGGGAATTGGGACATTTTCAGTAGTACATTATGAACTTTTTTTGAAGAAGTTATCACTGTTCTATAATGTTTAGTGTTTATAACTTATTCCTGTGTTATCCCTATTATCAGAGTAGGTTTTTCTCCTTTTCATATCCCGAAAAAATTATTTTCTTGCTCGATTTGAACAGGAACCTCCTATGGATTGCACCAAAAGAAACAACAGAAGCACCGTATTTCGAATAGTGCCAAAGTTTAAAAAGGAAAAGGTTCAGAAGCAGAAGACAAGTTCACAGCCTGGTAGGTGGTCCATGTGGGAAGGGGAACTATAACATTATGAAAAAAGAACTGACTAAAGTGACATCATGGAGGTCATGAAAATGTTCTGGAGCTAGATGGTGGTTGAGCCTTGCGCAATATGATGAACATACTAACTGTCAGTGAATTCTATGCTTTAAAATGGTTAAAATGGGGAATTTCATGCTTTATGAATTTTGCCATAGAAGAATCCTCTCATAACTAAAACATATCTGATTATCACTGGGAATCTCTAGTAAGGAAGCACAAAAAAATGAAGTGGTTGCTAATTTGCTTCTACTTTGTTTAGTGGATGTCAGCATTTCTGTTCAAATGGTTCTTTCTCAACAGCAATTCAAGGCATCAGTATATAATTTTTCTTCTTTTAAGTACAGTTTTTAGATTACTTTGATAAATGGAACATAGAAACTTTCATTTACTCACTTAACCTGACGAATATATTTTCCACCTAAAGTTATATATTCCCTTTCTCCTGTTTTGAGGACACTGTTTCAGCCCCTCAACAATGACAGTATGCTGTGATACTTGCATTCTCAAGCAGAGATTAAGCCCCCTCTTTGCTGCTATTTCTCTCGTTCCTTTTTCACTTTTCCTTAGAGTTTCAATGTACAGGTATGCTAGTACTAAAGCACCTTCAAATTCTGTTTGTACAATGGTAGCTGCCTTTCATAACCAAATAAGTTTATAAATTCCTCTGAGTGCACTATCTCTTTTAAAAAATGATGTAAAGCCTTATTTTTGATATTCATAAAGCAGCTATTGAAAGCCATTTAAAAACCAAATACAGCAAATAAGTAGGCTTTTATTAAGCTAATCAGTGTTGAATAAAATGTATAAGCGAATGATACACACCAAAAAATAACGTAATCCAACTAATCTCAGAAAACAGTGCTATGGAATTTTTAAGTGACATTAAATTGGGATTTAACAGCACATTGATTGCCATTGTTATCAGCAGTAGGAGAATCAATCAAGACTACACTTGAAATCAGCAAGACCTTAAGCAGAAAAGTTTGTGTAAAATTGAATACTCCGTATTAGATTTTAAATTGTAATTAGCATTTGTAGCTCATTTCAGTCTATAGCCATTTTCATACAGTCTGAAGGAAATCATCAGAGCTTATTTAGAGCTTGCACCATTGATCCTAATGATGTGAAATACATTTTGTATGCATATTGTATAGGTTGGGTGGCTTTAATGAGGAAATCGGACTAAAGCTAAGCATGGGTGCACGGCAGCAGATGGTTTTGTATAGTCGGATCGTTGTGTTGATAGTGTATAACTTGCATGGGAAAAAGTGGAACTACGGTTTTGTTGAAACACCACCTTTAACCTTTCTTTTGCTAGCACTGCCGCTGCACTCTGTTTTGCATCTTCTTTGGCCAACCCTTGCTTTGTAATGCATTGAGCATGTAGAAATTAAGGGGGTTTTGCTCTTAACTTTGGTAGTTCAGAAATGGGGCACAGAGGAAGTTGCTGCTTGGCTGGATCTGCTCAATTTGGGAGAGTACAAAGATATCTTCATCCGTCATGACATCAGAGGGGCTGAACTTTTGCATCTGGAAAGGCGAGATCTTAAGGTATTTCCTTTGTGCTCTTCTGTTCTTGAAAATTTTATTGCAAAATGGAATCCTTTCTCCTGTGCCTCTTCTGATATGTGCTTTTAGCTTCGCTTATGTTATGCAAATGTGTAGTAATCTAACATTCACCGTCCTGTGGTCTGAGTTTCTTGTATGCTTTTTAACAAGCATGTCAGCAGTATTTTCCTGGCAGAATCACTCTATTATAGCTAAAGCTTAGCATGAACTTAGTAATTTTTCTCTGCATCCAGTGATATGACTGTTCCTGTGCTAATATTTCCAAATGGATCATGTTTCCATCAGCTCATTTTATTGCATCAGCATGGAAGGTGATAATTTGGCTGAAAATGACTAAAATCTAATATATGGTTAACAACTAAAAATTAATTCAAAATACCAATAACAAAGCCTTTCTAATATATGGAATGAGAAGAGAGACTTACAGCAATGACTACTTAGAGTCTTACAATTTGTTGTGTTTTTAAATCAGCCTTTTTTAGGTCACATGAACAACCAGACTGAGAAATTCAAATTTCCTTTCTATGACATATTGTTAAAATTCTATTATTCTCGAAACGAATTTTTTTTCTTTAGTAAATGAGGTAAAAATTTTGCCTAGCTTTTGCTAGAAAACAGCTCAGAGCCTATTGGTTATTTATGACGAGAGAGAAAATTATTCCTTCACCATCTGTAGCATTTCCCTTTTATTCTTTGGGTGAAGTCTCAGTAGTGGTGGAAACAGCTGAAGTAGGCTCTCTGGCCAAGGTTTAGAAGTAGGATTTTGTCATGTTGTATTTTCTTACCACATACTGCCATTTTAAATTTCCAATAAGTAGTAACATTTGTTGGAGTGATTCCTTTCCTCTAGACCAAGTTCTAAAATGCATTAAATTTTATCATAATACAGAGAATTCCTAACAAATTAATGAACTGTTGCACCTTTATCTACAAATATGTTAGCAAAAATCTTTGAACAGATAATAGGTAGTATAAAGATCTGTATTAGACAGATTCACAAAGAGTTTTAGCACATCAAAAGGTGAGCACCACTTATACCTAAACAACTTTAGCCATAATAAAATAAAGTAATTAATTAATTACCTTAATTGAGAGTCCTAAATCTGGAACATAGCAAAATATGTAGTATTAGAGTTCATAAAGCAAAAGTTGGCTTCCAAGCTTGAAATGAGTCCACAAAAAAGTAAATGTAGGGGGGATCATGATAGCCAACATGTTTGTGTAACTTCTGATATCCTTGGCAGATAACAATATTTATTAATGACTGTTTAATATATTATGCTAGCTTCTCTGCATGATACCTGCCCTCTAGAAGCATGCATCGCATTTGCTGTGAATAAGCACACATTCAAGGAAAAGACTGTGTGTATGTATAAAAAATATACATACATAAATGCATATATGCATACATGTTATATATATACATACAAACCTATAGAAATATACAGGTAGGCACACAATGATTGAAGCAGAATGAATGTGTAGAATGGAAGAACATACACTAAGGCAAAGTTAGAAAAGAATAGAAAGGAGATGGTTAAGAATTATGTTAGAAAACATTCTTTTGCTTTTCGTGGGACTTTTTTGTTCTGTTTTGTTTTTATTTTTAATGCAAATTACATTCTCTGTCTTATTGACATGATTTTAAAAACTGTATTGGGTCTGAAACAAGATGTCGGAGGGTGGATGAGAACAGGAGCATTTCACAGAAAGAGTCTTCTATAGCACAAAACCATAAAGCTAGAGAAGAGCTCCCCTTGTTCTCTGCGGTTGTAGCTGTCAGCAGCGGCAAGTCCTTCGGACCGAAGCCTCTAAATGCTGGTGAGGGATCACTCACTGCTTAGGTACTCCATTGCTTCCAGTACTACTTTTGAATATGTCAGTGGCACACAGGTTCTCTCTCAGCCCTGCCTGACCTGATTTGTGAACTTTTGGATTACAGCACCAACTGGCTGCTTGGTACTCAGGTATTATACAGGGATATCAATCTCTATTTTTGCTTTTTAAAAATTAATTTATTTTTATTTATACAAAAATATGTGGGTACAGCTGGGCACGGTGGCTCACACCTGTAATCCCAGCACTTTGGGAGGCTGAGGCGGGTGGATCACGAGGTCAGGAGATCGAGATCATCCTGGCTAACACAATGAAACCCCATCTCTACTAAAACTACAAAAAAACTAGCCAACTATGGTGGCACTCTCCTGTAGTCTCAGCTACTCAGGAGGCTGAGGCAGGAGACTCGCTTGAACCCAGAAGGCAGCGGTTGCAGTGATATGAGATCATGCCACTGCACTCCAGTCTGGGCGACAGAGCAAGACTCTGTCTCTAAAAATGAATATATACATATGGATACAAGTGCAATTTTATTACCTTCATAGTGGTTAAGTCAGGGCTTTTAGGGAATCCATTACCTGAATAACATATATTGTACCCGATAAGCAATTTCTTATCCACTCCCTCCTACTCCCTTATCCCTCCAAGTCTCCATTGTCTATCATTCCACTAGGTCCATGTATATACCTGTTTAACACCCACTAATGAGTGAGAACATGCAATGTTTGTCTTCCCGTGTCTTCTTGTTTCATTTAAGATAATGACCTCAAGTTCCATCCAAGTTGCTGCAAAAGACATGTTTTCATTCTTTTTTAAAAAATTCTTTTCTATGGCTGAATAATATTCCAGTGTATGTATGTGCCACATTATCTTTATGCAGTCATCCATTGATGGAAACTTTAAGTTAGAGATTTTCAGTCTTAACATGTCCAAAAGCAACTCTTGAGCTCCTATTGCACTCCTGTTCTGCCCCTTCTCCAGTGCTCTGCCTTTTATAAATCAGACCTCTGGCCCTTCAGGCAGTCTAGGCAGAGAAATGAGGGTCATACTTAGCACCTTCCTCTTTTTTGTCAGTCTTCCCCTAACCCATCAAGCCCATCACCAAGTCATGTTGACTCTAATCTCCATTCACTTCTCTTTATCTCCTGTCCACAATCCTGCTCCATGCTACTGTCCAGTTTTGCTTGTGTAGGGTCAATAGCTTCCTAACTGGTCTTTCCACTGCCGCTCTTTGTCTTTGCAGTCCATTATCCACATTGCAAACAGAGTGTTATTTTAGCATCATCAATCAGGTGTACACTTTTCTGCTTAAAACTTTTCAGTAGCTGCCCATTTCTAGGGAATAAAAACCCACATCTTTTTGCAGGCCTACAAGGTCCTGCCTATGTATTCGACCTCCTGTGAAGTCTCTGGCTCCTCCCTGGGCCTTATTTCAGTTGCTTAAAAATACTACACTTTTTCTCACCTTAGGGATGTACTCTCTTTTGCTGTGCTTCTTCCCCTACCCTTCACCTGGTTAACTCCTGCTCAGAGATTAGCTCAAGTGTTACTCCCATATCACCAAAACAACTAGACGTAGCGACATGACAGTCTAAAGTTGGGAAAAGGAAAAAAAAAATATATATATATATATATATATACAGAGAGAGAGAGAGAGAGAGAGAGAGAGAGACTCATTCTGTCACCCAGGATGAAGTGCAGTAATGCAATCATGGCTCACTGCAGCCTCAGCCTCCTGGGCTCAGGTGATCCTCCCACCTCACCTCCTGAATAGCTAGGACTACAGGTGCATGCCACCACACCCAACTAATTTCTTTTATTTTTTGTAGAGACAGGGTCTTGCTATGTTGTCCAGGCTGGTCTTGAACTCCTGGCTTCAAGCAATCAGCCTGCCTTGGCTTCCCAAAATGCTGGGATTCCCGGTGTGAGCCACCATGCCCAGCCAGGAAAGTATTTCCAATGTGCTTTAGCAGATAAGGAAACAAACTGATTGCATCATTTTCTCTGCTAGAACACAGTAGGAGAAAGAGAGACACCAAAGAGAATGGTAAACATATGGTGAGGGTTTTTTGTTTTTTCTATTTGGAAAGTTGTGTATGTATGGCTGGAAGGATAACTGAATATATACAAAGCATGCTTTGTCAAAATTTGGACTGTTTATCCAAGGAAAGAGAAAGCTACTCATATGATAAAAATTGGCCAGGCATGGTGACTCATCTCTGTAATCCCAGCACTTTGGGAGGCCAAGGCAGGTGGATCATGAGGTCAAGAGTTCAAGACCAGCCTGGCCAACATGGTGAAACCCCATCTCTACTGAAAATACAAAAATTAGCTGGACGTGGTGGTGCATGCCTATAGTCCCAGCTACTCAGGAGGCTGAGGCAGGAGGATCACTTGAACCCAGGAGGCAGAGGTTGCAGTGAGCCGAGATCATGCCACTGCACTCCAGCCTGAGTGAGAGAGTGAGACTCTGTCTCAAAAAAAAAAAAAAAAGAATATGGTAAATATTAATATATAATGATATGTGATAAAAATAAAGATATAACAAATGTCACAGCATAGCTTTATTACAGCCTATACCCTAGAAGGCATAAAAATATTGAACTCAAACTAAAACGTCAAAAGCAATTACAACAAAAGCCAAAATTGGCAAGTGGGATCTAATTAAAGAGCTTCTGCACAGCAAAAGAAACTATCATCAGAGCGAACAGACAACCTACAGATTGGGAGAAAATTTTTGCAGTCTATCCATCTGAACAAAGGTCTCATATCCAAAATCTACAAGGAACTTAAACAAATTTACAAGAAAAAACAGCCCTCATTAAAAAGTGAGCAAAGGACATGAACAGACGTTTCTCAAAAGAAGACATGCAGCCAATAAACATAAGAAAAAAAAGTTCAACATCAGTGATTATTAGAGAAGTGCAAATCAAAACCACAGTGAGATACCATCTCACACTAGTCAGAATGGCAATTATTAAAAAGTCAAGAAGCAACAGATGCTGGTGAGGCTGTGGAGAAATAGGAACGCTTTTACACTGTTGGTGGGAATGTAAATTAGTTCAATCATTACAAAAAACAGTGTGGCAATTCCTCAAAGACCTAGAACCAGAAATACCATTTGACCCAGCAATCCCATTACTGGGTATATACCCACAGGAATATAAATCATTCTATTTTAAAGATACAGGCACACATATGTTCGTTGCAGCACTATTCACAATAGCAAAGACATGGAATCAACCCAAATGCCCATCAATGGTAGACTGGATAGGCCGGGCACAGTAGCTTATGCCTATAATCCCAGCACTTTGGGAGGCCAAGGCAGGTGGATCACGAGGTCAGGTGTTCGAGATCAGCCTGGGTAACATAGTGAAACCCCGTCTCTACTAAAAATAGAAAAAAAATTAGCCGGGCATGGTGGCGGGCACCTGTAATCCCAGGTACTTGGAAGGCTGAGGCAGGAGAATCATTTGAACCTGGGAAGCGGAGGTTGCAGTGAGCCGAGATCACGCCATTGCACTCCAGCCTGGGCAACAGTGTGAGACTCTGTCTCAAAAAAAATAAAAAAATAAAAAAAATTGTAGACTGGAGCAAGAAAATGTGGTATATATACACCATGGAATACTATGCAGCCATAAAAAGGAACTGGATCATGTCCTTTGCAGGAACATGGATGGAGCTGGAAGTCATTATCCTCAGTAAACTAACACAGGAACAGAAAACCAAACACCACATGTTCTTATAAGTGGGAGCTCAACAATGAGAACACATAGATACAGGGAGGGGAACAACATACACTGGGGCCTATTGGGAGCACAGAGGGAGGGGAGAACATCAGGATAAATAGCTAATGAATGTGGGGCTTACTACCTAGGTGAAGGGATGGTAGGTGCTGCAAACCAGCATGGCACACTTTTACCTATGTAACAAACCTGCACCTCCTGCACATGTATCCTGGAACTTAAAATTAAATAAAATTAATTTTTAAAAAAGTATAGCTAGTAAGTTATTGTAACTCTATGGAAAACATTCTTCTCATTTTATACCCAAATAGTAATTCTAAGTAGATTCTACCTCCCCCAAAGAAGATTTAGTCTTGAGAATACAACGTATTTATGGCCTAAAATAAAATATTTAATATTTAAATATATTTTGTAATTGGATACCTATGTTTTCACAAAGAGGTAAAGATATTTAAATATTCCACTCAAAAAATCTAAATGTGACTGTAAATGCATGTACATTTCAAATTTAGGTAGCAAGCATTTGTATGGCCTTGCTTTTAAGCTTGATACTTTAGCAGATATTCAGTAAATGTATAGTAGCCTTAGGACTAATTTTGGATGCCCTGTGTCATAGGAGAAGATATTTTTCTGAGTCAGTTAAATATCTATGAAATATCTTGAAATTATCTCGTTTGACAATAGCATTGGCTATGAAAACAGTATTTTCCAGAAGGATTCATTACTGCTGAAGAACTCCAAGAGTTCTTAAAGGGTAAAGGGGAGAAAGAGAGAGACAAGGACAGAAGACTTAAACCAGTTTGATCTATTTCATTTAAAAGTTGAAAAATAAATAAATTACCAAACAGGGTGGATAGTTGCATCTTTATCTTCTCAGACAAGTTACGTTATTTTATAACCTTGGTTTTTTTTAGGCCATTTTGGGAGTCATCTTTTTAATAATTTTCAAATAGTTCAGTTTTTTTTTTGAAGAAGTTGTCTTCACATATTAGCAAACTGACTATGCCCTTTCACTTAAAGAAACTAGGATTTGGAGGCTGTAATTCTTTGCTTTAGTTTTTCAGAGAGTGAATAACTAGCGGTTATTCACCCTTGGTTAGTTTTAATTTATTTCTGCAACAGATATTTGCAAAGTACTTGCTGTGCACACTCTGCAGTCATCATCTATTTCTGAAAGTTAAATATTGAATTCTTGGCACTTATAGGAAGAAGTTTCTTTAAGAAACAAGAATAATAATTTTGAGAGAAAAGAGCCAATAGTGTTTTGAGGGAAAGCATCAACTAACAGATAATTATGTGATTTTTTACACACATACATTACAAAGTATAAAGACTATTTAAATTAAATATTCCTCTCAAACAAAGACTTGTAATGCAACTGCAAATGCATATAGAGTCCAAATTTATTTAGCAGGTACTGGTATCTTTCTCTAGAATTAGGTCTCACTTTTAAATTTAATATTTTAGCGCAAGAAATGTTGTCTTAGAACTAATTGTGGGTGCCCTGCTGTCCCACATCATTTTTTTCTCAGAGATCCCAAAAGAGCCTTTCTAAGAGGACAGAGAGAAGAGAGGGGGGGAAAAGAAAGAAAGAGAGAGAGAGAGAGGAGAGAGAGAGAGAGAGGAGAGAGAGAGAGGAGAGAGAGAGAAGAAAGAAAAGAAGAAAGAAAATTTAGGTTTTGACTCTTGAAGTCAAAAGCCACTGTGTATAATTACAAGAATGTCATAGTTAAGAGTTTATGTAGAATGTGATTTTTTTTTTGTACCAGTTGGGAATTCTTCAGTGTCAGGTTATTTTTGTTTTATAAACTTATTTTTCTACCTTTCACTTCCCGAATCACTGAATATAAACTAAAATGAATGAACTGAATGCTAATTATGTTTCTTACTGGTTAAATATTTAATCCCCAGTTTTCTATTATCAATACACTTTTTTCTTTTCTTTCATTTTTAAAATTTTCTTTCTGCCTTTTTTCTTTCATTTTTAATTATTTCTACCTTTTTCTGTTCTTTTATTTTAGGACCTGGGGATACCGAAGGTGGGCCATGTGAAGCGAATTCTCCAGGGAATTAAAGAGCTTGGAAGGAGCACTCCACAGTCAGAGGTGTAATCATATTAGTGCTATTCTTTGGAAGAGAAGTTATTGCCACTTAATACAAAGTCCTTGGAAGCAAGTGGTGGTTCTTGTAGTTTTCTGCGTAGATAAGTAAGCACCACTGAAGCACCTCTATGGCTTGATATTTTGCTGTGGGTGAAATTTTGATTTGAGGTATTAGAGAATATTTTTGTGCCAAAAAATACATTCCACAAAGCCATTTTCTTTTTGTGCAAACCTGACATGTTCAAATATATTGACAACAGTAATAAGGTAGGAGGAATCTGAGACGATTGCATTGTCTAAAAGGTGGAATTGCAAAATGTTTACTTTCCATAGATCTGGTCTGATGGAATGTTCCTACTGTGCAACTGCATAACAATATGTGGTTAAAACTTCCTGGGTTTCATTATTGGAGGCATTGGCCATTTTCTTAAAATCAGTAGGTTAGGAGACTAAAATATAAATTAAGTTGTGTTTTGAATGTAGATTGGTATCACCTCCAACTCCTAGTGCTTAGTGGTCAAGAATATGTTGAAAACCTGCCCAATACTATGAATGAATGCAAATCTTAATGCACGATGTTCCTGCCTGAAATGTCTTTCTTTTTCTTGCATGTCACATCTAATATTGTAACACTTTAAATAGCTTTCATGTCAATTTTAATGTTAATGGGATTTAATTTATTACTAAAGTATATTTTTGTTGGCTAAGGGCACTGCACTTTTCTGTTTTTTAATGTGGAATTTTGCGTAAATATTCTGTACCTAAGACTTTGTGAATGTGTGTCTGTGCCATAATCAACAATGATATACATGTATGCAAGTCAATTTTATTTCAATCTATCATAAGCAGTAGGCGTGCACGTTAACAAAATTCTCTGGGTATTTTCATAAAATTACCTGCTCCCTTACCTGACAAAACTTGTTACAGCTTTCCAAACTAAAATGTCCACATTTCGTTTCTAATTTTTAATTTCAATTTAATAATTATTTAATATTCTGTTTGAATTTATGATACAGTGAAGTGTTGATATCCAGGAATTCCCTAAGGTCCCAACCGAGATTTATATACTGAAAGATTACCCAGACTCACCCACTCTCTATAGTGGCTTCTGACACAAACTTTCCAACAGAAGAGATTTAAATTTTTTCTTAAGGGCTTTTTGTTATTGTTATTATTATCTCACTTAATTCTTAATTCCTTTCAGGTGGATATTATTTTCCTTTTTCTAAACCACTCTACTTCAGTGTAGCTTATTAGAAGTCAACATTACACTGGTCAAATCTTTGAAAGCCAAAGGCATACATATCAAAAAGTCACAAAAATATCCTTAAATAAGCTTTCTTTAGCCATTATATACCAAAACATTAATTATAATATTTTAAAATATTGTATATAAGAGAAATAAACAGGGTACTGACTCAGTGGTGATAATTTTTATGAAGCAGCCTGCTAGGTTCTTAATAGATATATGCACACACAGATATATACATATACACATATATGTGTGTGTATATATACATACACATATACATTTATATGTGTATATATATACCTACATACATATAATCTTGTGATATAGCATCACTGATAATTTTCTAGACAATTATTTCCCAGTGTTTAAAGAGAAATACTAATAGGCGAGCATTTAAAATGAACTATTGTCAGGCATATTATTTAATTATATCAAAGGAGTTTAACTGTTTGACACTTTACTCTTGTTTATAACTTGGGTATTTAACTACTAGTAAAAATCACAAAATTTTGATGTCTTTAAAATAAATGACCCTGAGGGATTCCTGACCAAGTATGTCTGACTATATATTTTACCTAAGTTGTAAATAAATGGAAATTTTCCAAAGACAGTTATATCAAGTAGTTTAAAAAGAGTCATGAGACTGGGCGCTGTGGCTCATGCATGTAATCCCACCACTTTGGGAGGCTGAGGTGGGTAGATAATCTGAGGTCAGGAGTGCAAGACCAGCCTGACCAGTATAGTGAAACCCCATCTCTACTGAAAATACAAAAAATAGCCAGGTGTGGTGGTAGGCACCTGTAATCCCAGCTACTCAGGAGGCTGAGGCAGGAGAATTGCTTGAACCCAGGAGATGGAGATTGCAGTGAGCTGAGATCACACCACTGCTCTCTAGCCTGGGTGACAGAGCAAGACTCCATCTCAAAAAAAAAATAGTCATGAATTACTCAGTTTTTCTAATTATATCTGCACTTATGAAGTCAGAGGTCTCCTTTTTCAGCCCCTCTGATAGTCCCACCTAAGTGCTGTTCTGTAAACACTTTCCTGTGCAACCTAACAGAGGTACCAGGTTCCCAGAACTCTCTGACATTACAGATCTCTGTCCATCTCTACTCTCTGACATTACAGATCTCTGTCCATCTCTACTAAAAAAAGGAAAAGTGAGGGCAAGAAGGGGAAGAACTCTAGCATAAAGAATGTATTAATATAAATAGCTATATTGATTTTCACCCCTCATCCCCCTTTGCTAATAGAAAAGAGTCTAGCTTATGACGTGTCCCAAATTTAAGAGTGTGATGTGAAGGATTGAATTTTGTTGGTTTGTTTGGTGGTCTTTTCACTCGCAGGTAACATCTTTTGTATATGCTGTAAAGTCTCAGTTAATGGAATCCTACAGTACATTTCTGGCTGGCTCAGTTGGTAGAGCCTGAGTCTCTTAATGGAATCCTTAATTAGCCAGAATTTTCCTGCAAATGGCTTTGGATGGGGGAAATTCTATAAAATGACAATTTGGATATACTTTTTGTTAAATGAGAGCAATTTTCTCTATATGCTTCGTCTCTGCATGGCTGTACAAGGCCCAAATGACTTCACTGACACCTGTTTCCAGGAGGGGGTCTTCAGAGTCTCCTTAGGCCCCTGTCAGTATCATAAATAATTCCTCTTCTTGTAGTAGATGCGATTACCAAAAAAAAAAAAAAAAAAAAAAAAAAAGTAGGGAAGAGCTTCTCCACGGGATCGGATCACAGCTTTGGGGAGTGGGATGGGGCCTCTATGCTTTGATCCATGCATGAGCTGGGGTCAGAAGTTCCCACCTGCACCTGACTGCAGTGACTGTAATGGCTGGAATTGTCAGCTCTTCTCCCGGATAGGCTCTCCTTCACCTGGAGGATGGGGGCTGGTGGGAGGTCAGGGAAAGGGAGAGCGTCAGCCAGAATATATTTTCTTTCAGTTCCATTTCCTGAGGAAGAACTTGCTTTTAAAGGAGGTAAAGGGACAGAATCAGACCTAAATAAAATTCCTGAGTATGCAGTATTTCTCTTTAGGGTCTCTTCACCTCCCTTTCTGAGTTTCTTTCCTACATTCTGGCTCTTCATTTTCGCAATGCCCAATGCAGTCATGGTTGCTAAAATTCTCACTGCTTTCTGCTTTCCTTTCCCCATCAATTAATCCACTACAAAATGACCCCTTTCATTTCTCGCTTAAGCATACATGGTGGGTCATTTAAGTGTTAGAAAGACAACAATTTAAAGACACTAATTTTACAGCTGGCATTATATAAAAGGATACTTGCTAGATAATCTAAATGAATTGATGGATTAGATCATTTGGGGCTGTGATGTATATTGTTCTTACTGACAAGAAATGACCCATGAATATCTAGATCTATCCTATCTGATATTTTAGCTACATGTGGCTATCTAAATTTAAATGGAATTTCATTAAGCCAGGCACAGTGGCACACGCCTGTAATCCCAGTGACTCGGGAGGCTGAGGCGGGAGGATGGCTTGAGGCCAGGAGTTTGAGACCAGACTGGGCAACATAGTGAGACCCTGTCTCTGAAAAAAATATTTTTTTTAACTAGCTAGGCATGGTGGCATGTGCCTGTAGTCCCAGCTACTCTGAAGGCTGAGGTGGGAGGATTGCTTGAGCCCAGGAGTTCAAGGCTGCAGTGAGCCATGGTCATGCTACTGCCCTCCAGCCTGGGCAGCAGAGCAAGACCCCTACTCTTTAAAAAAATTAACTTAATTAGAAATTCCATTTCTCAGTTGCACCAACTACATTTCAAGTGTTCAGTAACCACAGTGGACAGTACAGATGTAGAAAATTTCCATCACTGCAGAAATTCTATTGGACAGCTCTGGTGTAGATCATTGCTACTCAAAATGTGATCCATGGGGCAGCAGCCTGAGAGCTTACAGAAATGCAGAATTTCAGGTCCACTTCATATCGACTGAATCAAAATCTTCCTTTAGCAAAATTTCTCAAATGATTAGCACTGGCCTACATCCATTTTATCCTTCCTTAGCTATAAGGGATGTGAGGTCCAAGGGCTTCAAAAGGTCCCTGGAATAGCTTGTTCCTTCATCCACTGTTTCCTATTCATTCTTCAGCTAATCCCAGCAATGAGCTGAAACTCATTCATCATCCTTGCTGAGTTTTATTCTCAATCCTTATTCCTCACTCTGGTTCTAGATGAGCCTTCCCTACCAGTGGTTGTATTTTGGTAACCAAAGTGGGACACAGGAGATTGGCGGACCAACACAGCTGGCCTTTCTCTAGCCCTCCCTCCACCACTAAGTCACTAACAATCCACGTTTGCTCAGTTTGTTGACATGTGGCATGTTCATTTGTTCACAACTTAATCACAGGGAACATTTCAGAAAAATACGTACTGAGATAAGTTAAAACCATGTTCGTCTCCTACAACTTGTACATTTTCATGTTCTCTTATCAGTAGATTGTTGTTGTTGACATAGCTCATGCATGAGGACGCATAGCACACACACAGTGAATGAACGGTTAGGCATGCAAAAAGAGAAAGAAAAAGGAATGAACCAAAATGATTCCAAGTAAAGTGAATGTCATTTAAGCCCTGTAAAAAGGCTTGCTTTGCTAGATTTAGATCTGTGTTCCTTATGCTCACTTATCTTGATGGTCACATGGTTAGTAATTCCTTAAAATAGTGCCTGAAAAACAATATTTCATGTTCTTGACCCCCAAATAACAATTTATTTAATTCTATAATAAGATTTTTCCCAATGAGACTTATTGTCAGGAATCCTTCGCTTAGTGACTTTTACATATTGATATAATGTACCAAAACACAATTGCCTAGAGATGCTTTAGCTAATTTTTATTAATAATGAGGACAATATTTTTGTCTTCATGGAACTTATTTTTAACAGGAATCAAGGAAGAAAATATTCATGAAGAGCTATAACTTAGAAAGTTATAGGGGCTGCCACTATGCAGCACTTCTGAAGTAAAACATCTTTTATTTCCAACTGGGCTGTCAACATAGTGGACTTTCATGCTCTATGGATATGAATTCTTTAAGGATATAGCCCTTAATTAAGCTATAAGAACAATGCATCTCTTGACCCTGACATCTAGGATCTCTCCTGTCCGCCCCCTCTATGCCCCACTCCAACTAACTCATCCTGTGTCTCAGATGTAAGTTGGATTAGACAGTGGGTTTGAAGTTTGGTAATACAATTGGCAGTTTTGAAACACCAAATTCTTTAGATCAGCCGAAATGAAGAGTGAGAAGTGAAAATTCCTCCACTAGTAATTGTTAGCCAATAGAGTAGCCTCCCAGAGCAGTCCCCACAGCACTTGGTTACCATGGGTTTCTCTCCTCTCACTGCCTGCCCCAGTGCCATGACGCCTGGGGCTTGTCTCTTCTGTGGCATCCCCTGATTGACTTTTGTATAGCAAACTCGGTGTCAAGTCAGTAATATGATGCCTTTGTAACAGGAGACCTTCCTAAGAAGTAACTGCAATTTTTAAAAGGTGATGATTATTGGTTTTTATAATACACAAAGTGTTAATTGTTTCTTATTTTATTTTCTCATTATTTTTTTCCAAGTTTTGTTTGGAGATATTTATGTTAGAAGAAAAACTATAAAGTTTTATCATTGTAGAGAACAGAGATCAAAGACAGCTGGACTGTACCTATTTGTATAATTATTTCTGATATTTTTAGGAAAAGAAGTTTAACAGGGTAACTCAGACTGAGACTGTTAAACTCTGTTCATGATAAACTCCATGTTACATAATATAGGTGAACAGATTAATTCCCTCCATGTAACTAAGATATTCTATTTACATTATTTATATACTCTCTTAGTTGTTTATGCACTTCCAAGTTTTGGAAAAATGAAAACCAAGCTACTACTTAAAAGTTATTAAAAACTTCACATAAAATATTTCATTTTAGCTACAAGTTATTCATTGCATAGGATTTTATAAATAGTCTGGGTATTTCATAGGAACTGCATTTCAAAAGTAAATCAACCAAACCTAAAAAGAAGGGTTACTTTTAAAATGCATTAAAATAAAGAAGTTTCATACTCAGTTAATAATGCCATTAAGGTAGGATAATGCAGTTATATACAAACTAAAAAGGAAAAAGAATATATTTTGTGGTCCTTAATGTTTGATTGCACTGTTGTTTCCCACAGCTTAGCCATATCTCTTTCTGTATACCAAGTATTAAGCTGATATGTAGCTAAATATTTCTTACAGTTCTGGTAACTGGTAACTAGTGCTGTGAAAGGTTTTGGTATTGTAACATTCCCAGTTTTGCGCGTTATATATTGTATATTGAAGATGACTAGTAAATTCAAGTAATATATTTATCTAGAGCTGGGAAAATATAATTATTTTCAAATCTTCAAGTAAATTGTATCGAATGTTTTTCTTCCTCTTAAGTGAGATAGTAAGTCTCACTTTTATGTTAAAATGTGTATTTATACAACAGGTTTCTCCTTTTGCTGTTATTAATTTTC
Source organism: Macaca mulatta (assembly GCF_049350105.2). NCBI lineage: Eukaryota > Metazoa > Chordata > Mammalia > Primates > Cercopithecidae > Macaca > Macaca mulatta. The sequence continues at coordinate 21,593,617 of NC_133422.1, forward strand.
ATATTAAAATTTTTCTTATCTTTTTATATCAAAATAATTATGCTGGCTATTCAAACTGCCAAGATGTATTTTAGTTTGCAGGATTTTTGGCAGACAAAATATTTAATAACAAATATAAAAGCTTTGTATATTTTGTGGCATTAGGGACAAGAATTTTACCTTTGAATTTCTCTATGTGAGGCAGTGCTGGTATCAGCAAAGTCAGTAACAGACAGTATTACTTGTAATCATCAGAAGGTTTTCACAAGTTGTATAAATCGGTGCATTTATTTATTATATTGTGAAATTTAATCTTTATCTGAAATACATATTCTAGCTCTTTTCCTTTTTACTGCTGTTGCTTAGAGTGTATAGTTCTGTTGATGATTTACTTATGTACTTGAAGTACTCATTTCTGTCAAACAGATGCCCAACTATTTTCCTTTTAAAAAACTGTATTCTTTACCATCATAGATAGCGGAATAGTACTAGACACCTTGTTAAAAAAAAATAAGTTTCATGTTTAAAATAAATATTTTTTAAAAATATAAAGCCTAAATGAAATCACCAATATTAAGGATTTAATGTAGCCAAGGGATTCAGTGTGTTATATTTTGCCAATATGTATTTTATCTTCATGTCACAACTTATTTTCTGTAGCTAATTCTCAGTTTTAGTTGAAAAGAGATCATAGTGATTGTACTGCCAATATGACATTCAAATGAACGTTAGGAATCTTGAACCCCGGCCGAGCGCCGTGGCTCAGGCTTGTAATCCCAGCACTTTGGAAAGCTGAGGGAGGTAGATCACCTGAGGCCAGGAGTTCGAGACCAGCCTGGCCAACAGAATACAAAAATTAGCCAGGCGTGGTGGTAGGTGCCTGTAATCCCAGCTACTCAGGAGGCTGAGGCAGGAGAATCGCTTGAACCCAGGAGGTGGATGTTGCATTGAGTCAAGATCTTGCCACTGTACTCCAGCCTGAGCGACAGAGCGAGACTCTTGTCTTGGGGAAGAAAAAGAATTTTGAACCCCCCAAAATATCACATATCTAGCAGTTGTTGGTTCCAGGGTGGATATTTTTAACACATGTTTGCATTTGGTTCTGGGATAGTAACCATTATGGATAATTGTTTCTGTCTAGTCAGTGAGACTTTAATTGTTTGAATTATTTCTACTTAAAATTACTCTTAGTTTAACTGTTTAAAAAACTAAAAATTTAAAACATAATGGCACAACATACCACACAGAATAAAACACATGTTTTCAAGGAAGGAAAAAAAATACCTATTTTGATTTAATGTGAAGCATGGGTTTACCAAAGAAAATTGCTTTAATAAGCCCTAACTTTGTTTTCTTCTATGTTACAGTGTTAGCAGTTGATGTATTGTGTGCTATTTAAGAACTCATAGGAGACTAATAATTAATTTACTCTAATTTTAAAGGCAAAGAGTTGTATATTAATTTTACTGTTGCATAAGCAGTTACTGGAGGTGGGAAAAAAGAAAACCGGTGAGAGAAATTACATGGAAATTACAGGAAAAAGGAACTTAAGTTGGTAATTTTTGGCAAAGATTCGGGAACAAATAGTTTGAACATAGATATCTTTGACCTTATATGATAGAAACACAAAGCACACGTGTGCTATATAGTGTGCTGAGCACACCCCCACAAAACAAAAAATACCACATTGATGAAGTCCGAGACTGTATCTAGATCTTAGCATAACTAGTGAATTCAGGAAGCACATCCCACTGTTGAAATTTAGAAGTCAGTGAGAAGGTAGTTCAGATGATCTAATCATTCAGGACATTTGATGGAGTCCACACAAGGGTTTGTGATATGGGGCAAATATCTGTGCTTTCTCATCTCAGTGATTGACGTCTGGAGAACTAGTCAGACACGCTTAGCTGGTTCTATAGAAAAACACCAGTAAATGTGGATCAGACCATACCCTGCAGACCAAGGAGATTTTCTTAAACGTGCTAAGCCTTGAAATGCATTAGCAATGACAATTGCTAAATGGGTTTTTTCCTTTCACTGAAACAACAAAACAATTATTAAAATTCACAATACCTAGAGATGGGAATATGGTTTAGGTTTATCAAGTTCTGTAACTGATGGCATTGGCTCATTGTGTCCTCTCTACAGGTTATGTTTTGGTGATTTGGTGTTCCCAGTTAGAAATGACACACAGTATTATCAGTTGTTAGTACTTGGTAACGTTTCTTTTAAAAAAGGAATTATATAAGTATGAATCACACCTAATTTTACAATTTCTTTCCCACTGTCATTTTAGATATAAATAAAGGCTTCCCAGACTATAGCACGGAAATTAGAAGTTCAAATTGATATCCCTGATGTTCAATTTAAAAATGAAAGTAAAGTTAAAATTAATAGCTTTTGTACCAGAGTAGATTACGGGTATTTTCCTCTGTTGTATTACATGTTCATATTAATCATTTTAGGATAGGCCAAAACTCACTTCTAACATCTTCAAAAATTTTTCTATACTTAAGCCCAACAACAATGTTATAGATGTGAATATATTTAAGTTAAATCCTTCATATCTTTTCTTAGTTTAACTCCCCAAAGAGGAAAATGTCTCTTTAAACCAGTAGTTAAAAAGATGGAGTATGTGATATTCCTTTCTCTGTACTGAGTTCTGAATGTTTGATGCAGAGCATGGATCCCTGACTGCGTTCTCTGACTGTGGCATGGTGTTCTTTCATGCAAAGTACTTTCAAAACTCCCCATAAAGAAACTCAACTAGAGATTGTCTTTATTAATTAATGGAACTCTGGGTATGACTAAGGGAATTAAATTAGAAAGTAGAATAACCTAGTTAAAATCATTATATTAGTTATACATGAGAGTGAGGGAACGATGGCTTGATCTTTACATGACATTTGAATTCCGTCAATATCTGATTCTTGACCTAAAGGTTTCTTTGCTAAATCTAGTATTTATTATAGTATAATATGATAATTTGGAGTTCCCGTTGCATCTCACTGCCCCAAAAATGTTGGAATGCCGTATGATACAGGGAAAAGATTGGAGTTCATCACCATGGAATTTTGATTTGTCTTAATGACGCAACTTAATTTTCATGATGATAGATCTCTAAATGATTAATCCAGAATGATTTGGTACAGTGACTGGAAGAAATTGTTTTTCTGGGAATTTGCTTCCCATAATGACCTGACATACAGGTGACCTCAGTATAATTGAAATTAATTATAATTTTAATTAGAACATGCTCTGTTTACAGATTATAATTGTGCAGCATTTTTAAAAATATATACATAATTATGAGAATGAGAGAATTGCAAACTTGAACAGTTCTTTTGTTTTCTTTCCTTTTACTTGAAAAGCTTTCAGAAAGCTTTTGAAAGATGACACAGTTTTCCTAGCAACACTATGCAAATTAGGTTCTTCTGCCAAGAAACTCATAAACTAAAGTATGGAACAACACAAATGCTTAATCTTAATCTTGGCTTTGGATTTTGTAAGCAAAAGCATTTTCTGTATCAATTTTTTTTCAGTATTTATGCAGTTGCATATTTCATTTTTTGGTTATGTCAAAAGCTGAATTCTCATTTTATGCTGTGTTTCTCATTAGTTTCAGTAAAGTGCTGATTTCATTGCTGCCTTTCAGGCCTTCATCATACAAACCCTCACCATTTTTCACTCCTTTGGTTTTGCCATAGGTTTTTTGTTGTTGTTGTTGTTGTTGTTGTTGTTGTTGTTGTTGTTTTCAACAACTAGTTTTTCTACTTTCACTCTTTCCCACCAGAGTGGTCTCTCTAAAACAAATTTGCTAAAAGTTCTTAAGTAGGCTCTCTTTTCTATAAATTACAGAATAGCAAGAGGTCCTAAGCAAGAGGACCTATGACCTTGCCTCTTTCTTTTTAGTATCCTCACCAACCTTCCCTCTGTTGACTTTTGTAATCCAGGAATTTGGAACTACTTATAACTTAGTGCCTTGGCATAATCCCGTGCCATAGATGAACATATTCAAGACTCAATTCAAATGTAACTTTCCGTGAAGCCCTACCTGACTTCCCTAGGCAGATATTTCTTCCATGCCTATAGTAGATTGAAACTTTTTCTGTTAAAATAACTTAACATTTCAATTACACACACACACACACACACACACACATGTCTCCTCCACTGAATTTCTCTCTTCCCATTTGTATTCTCAGTGTCTAGCTACACATAGTAGGACTTTGATAAATATTTTTGAAGGAAGGTAATATAAAACCCAAACTTCTCTGTATTCGTGTACTTTCACAAACAAAGGCTTACAATTCCACATGAAAGTCCACATGAGGTAAGTGTGCATTCATGAGCATGTGTGCACTCCAGGCAAACCAACAGAAGATAAACAGCAAGGAAAAGCAGTTGTTTTGTGAAAAATAATCATCTGTTAGCTGTAAATCCGAAATATTGGCAAATCTGAATTCTTGTTTCTCAAAATGAGGCTTCTGAAATTTTCACATAACTGCCAAACTCGTATTTGTAATTTGTTAATATGCCCTAAAGATCATCTTTCTCTTTTGTAGACATTTAGTGTATACAGTCCACATAAATACATATACTGATTACCTACAGACAATAAGGAGACTTCAGAAAGAATCAAAAGCAATAGTGATGGTGGAATTTTTAAATAATATTCAGCTGGGGGGAAATAGACTGAGTTTGTGTGATTTCAGGTTATTTAGAGTTACTATTTTAATGTAAACCTAAGAAGGCTTATGACTATTATCACCCTCTATAGAATATAAAGACTAAAACTAAAAACTATTACCTATGGGCCTGTTTTTCTTTGGGATTAGATAAAGCCTTTCTACCATATCACCAAATACTCATAAAGGCTAACAGAAAGCTTTTCCAAGTTAATAATTTCTAAAATTAAATATCAGGGCTGGGCATGGTGGCTCACGCCTGTAATCCCAGCACTTTGGGAGGCCGAAGCGGATGGATTACCTGAGGTCAGGAGTTCGAGACCAGTCAACATGGTGAAACTTCGTCTCTGCTAAAAATACAAAAACTAACCAGGCGTGGCGATGCACACCTGTAATCCCAGCTACTTGGGAGGCTGAGGCAGGAGAATCGCTTGAACCCAGGAAGTGGAGGTTGCAGTGAACTGCGATTGCACCACTATACTCCAGCCTGGGCAACAGAGCGACATTCTGTCTCAAAAAAAAAAAAAAAAAATAGTTAAAATGTTTGTAATTAACTGAAATGCCCTGTTCCTTCATTCACTTGATAGACTTTTCTACCTGCTGTATACTTGACACTCAATTAGATTCCGGGGATACAAATAAAGTAAGACACAGCTCGTCTCTGGTAGAGTCCAAGTTTGTTTTCACAGTTATTTTTCCACAGTCTGTTTAAGGTATTAGGAGAACTATTATAAACCAAGTGTTTTTTCAGGTTACTTCAGGGGAGTCTCCTTCCACCCAAAAAAACTAACCAAATTATTTTATCATAAAGAGGTAATCCCATTTTTATGTCTACAATTTTTATATTTTTGTGTCAGCCACCAATAATTTTGACTGTTTTGTAAAGTACATATTTCATCAATCCTCTTTCCACAGCCGTACGTGTGATCCCAGTGACTGATAGATCTGTAGAATGTGAACTCACATTTGAAGTTGATTTTAGGAAGGCATATAACCCTATTGATGACACACACACCGAAATATATAAGAGTTGTGCATGGTAAACCCACCGTAGAAGGGAAAATGTAATGCTTTCTGGTATACTTCAGAGGCTCTATTTGAAGATGTGGATTGATGTTTCCTTGATTATTTTGAATGAGGAGTAGACGGTAATAATGTTTAACAGGTAGCGTACATATCTAAGCATATAGTAAATATTACTAGTACTTGTCTGCCATGAGGCACTAATATATAGGTGACACAAAAATATTTTTAGTTATAAGAAATTCTGTAGATATTTATGGATGGTTAGGCAATAGGGTTCCTTCATGAGAAGGAAAAAGCTGTATCTTTATTGTCAGTAAGTATGGAAAAAGCCTACTTGTATGTATATTCACAGTTTGATAGGCATATTTTGAAGTCATTGTTTCCCATCAATATTAAGTATCATCCATTTCTTATGTTCTCTAGCAAAAGAAAATTCTTAGTGCGATACAGCTTTACTCTTTGTTCGACTTTGTACAAGGTCCACAAAAGAAGGAGGAGGCTCAAAAGATTGGACAGTTTACCCTGACATTCAGCACATTCATTTTATCTTTCGATAAAGATAACCAGAAATCATTTGCCTCCTGTTTATCATCATGCTGAAAACACAACAGTATAGTTCCTTTCGTCCCTTACATTGGAGAAGGTATTTTAAATTTAGCCTTGCCGTATTATTTATGGTTAGGAATTTACTACATTTTGGTAGTCTGTTTTGAAACTAAGCACTTGTGTCTGAAAGATGCAGATAATATCTATCTATTTATTACACAGTGGGCTCTGTTTGCTACAGAAAAGAGTGAAACTTTCAACTGCTTAGCACACTTGCCAGTGAAATATACCTGACAGAGCAGAGGTTATAACTTTGGCTCTAATTACTTTTAATAATGGTAAGACAACGTGAGTTTTGTTTGTTTACATGCTGTTTACAATGGCATAATTTTTAAAATATATACAATTGAGATATTTATTGCCTACTATTTTAAAGATGTTTTATGTGTTTTCACCTTTGGAATATATTGTTACATTTCCTTGTACAGATAATTTGGGTGGCTTTGTTAATGTAGCTAGTAATTTTTATGACTACTAAGTGACCAGTTTTCGGTGCCTTTTATTGTGGGATGCATGATTATGTATTTATTGTACGGAAGTCACTGATGTGTGTATTTTTGTACTTTGCTGAAAGTAATGGTTGGTCCTGATGTACGTGATGATGAAAGACATCTTTCCCAAAGGGCACTGCCTTGAGATCGTCCTTCTCAAATAAAAAGAATGCATTTGAAGAAAGTATGAAGTCTGTGTTGTTTCTGGTAGGAAATCTTTTTTAAAATTAAACTTTTAATTTTGAGATAATTGTAGATTCCCATGCAGTTGTAAAAACTAATACAGAGAGCGCTTGTGTACCCTTTACCCATTTCCCCCCCAAAGGTAACATCTTGCAAACCTGTAGTACAGTATCACAACCAGGACATTGAGATGCATAAGGTCATGATGCTGAACAGTTCTATCATCACAAGGACCCGAAATACAGATCCCTTATGTTTCCCTTTTATAGGCACACCTACTTGCCTCTTGCCCTCACACGCTTCTTAACCCCGGGCAACCACGTCTATACTTTTATCATTTCAACGATATTACATTAATGGAGTCATACAGTATGTGATTTTTTTTTTCACTCCAGAGTAATTCCCTGGAGATTCATCTAAATCGTGTGTAGTGCTAGTTCATTTCTTTTTATTGCTGAGTAGTCTTGCATCTGGTGAAGGCATTCTTGATCGTAAGAACATAATTTGGTTTATGTTTATAGTAATGATTCCTTAAAGTTCACCTTCCCCAAAAAAACCACTCGTTAAAAGCCCAGTGCGTGACAAGTGTTGTCTCTAGTGGTAATGATCTGTGAATAGCCCTTTAAAATCACTATCTGGTGAGGAAGAAAGAGTATTGTAACACAGAGTGTTACATGCAGTGATAAAATATGCCACCAAGTATAGGGGAGGACAAAGAAAGGGTGGTGGTAGAGAAAGTTCAGGGGCACCTTCGGATAGGGGACATTAAGTTGAATCTTACATCAGTTAGCCAGGTGAAGTACGTGTGTGAGAAAGGCAGAGAGGACAGTGCAAGTAAAGACAGGCAAGCAGCATGGAGGGTTAAACATGCTGTTGCTGAAACATAAGGGAGTGACAGAAGATGGAACTGGAGTAGGCGAGGGCGGAACTCAGCAATCGGGTTTGAGCCCCGGCCAAATCCGTGACCTCTGTTGGTGGGATTGACGTGAAGAGAGCAGAGGACAAGGAGATCGGTTAGAGGTTATGAAAGAAGTTTGGGTGAGAAATCGCAAGGGACTTCCTTAGTGCAGTTTTTGTGGAAATGGAAAGGAGGGAACAGATCTCAGAAATACTCAGGTGTAAATGGCCTGCACTTGAGATTGGCTGTGGATGGGTGAGGAGGAGAGAAGAAACAACAAATCCCAGGTTTCTAATGACTGAAGAGGGAAGCATGAAATTCAAGTTCAGACTCAGCCGTCATGGTTTCAAGGTGACTGTCTATGGGATACATCGTGTTGGAGAGAGGTATGGGAGGGAAATACAGATGTGAGAGTCATTGCCATATGGGCTGAAGCCTTTAGAGAAGATGAAGTTATCCAGAAAGATCCTTAGGAACTTAGAAAAAGAGCCCCACAGAACTGGGATTCAGACCTCTGAGAAGGGGGCGCTCTCCCAATGGTGGTTCTAGGAATACTAGAGGAAGAAGCCGGAGAATGAATGAAGCCAGCTGCCTCTGCCAGGGTGAGAACCAGTGCCCCTGGGACACCGGCAGCGACAGTGAGCAAAACAGGAAGAGCAAGTCCTCTTTCCTTCTGCAGGAAAGCAGCTGGCAAAGCAGCAGTGCCGATCACTGAGCAGAGTGTCAGGTATGTATCTAGCACTGAGAAACAATAATCCAGTAGGTTGGCACTAAGTCTAACAAGGCACTCTTAAGAACAACATACACAATCTTACCACCTTCAGAGGAAAGTGTAGCAAGAAGCTGACCCAGAAGGAATGCTTGAGGGACTGGAGGATTCTTGACTTGGAAAAGAGAACATCCAGGGGCAGGGATTGGGGATAGAGGTGGGAAACGAAGTTGGACCTAAGAACTGCCTTCAGATATCTGAGGGACTGTCATGGAGAAGTGGGCTTGCATTAATTCCAAATGAGACAAGCAAGTAAAATTGACAACAAAAACTGATATCTAAAGATGTACCGGATTATCTCCTAAAATGAGATCTCCTTTGATAGAGAGATTCAGACAGAGGCTACCAACCCTTGACGGTTGACCCTTGAGAATGTGAATTCCATGAGGGAAAGGATTTTTTTCATGACTCTATCCCAATGCAAGGAATAGAGCTTAGTGTGTGGTATGTGCATATTATCTATTTGTTGAATAAATCAGAAGTAATTTAAGCATCAGATCAGAGGACCAGATCACCCTGAGGTCTCTTTGAACTATAGATTGAATGCAATTGATCATATGTAAAGGCAAAATATGCAGAGTCCTAACCGAATTAGGAAATAAATGAACCAGAATTTAAACTCCAAGTAAGTTGGTTATCCAGCATCATCCCTTTAAAAGCAGGTCACTACTAACCAATGCCCTTTTTTTTTTTTTTTTTTTTTTTTTTTGAGACCGAGTCTCACTCTGTTGCCCAGGCTGGAGTGCAGTGGTGTGATCTCGGCTCACTGCAACCTCCATCTCCCAGGTTCGAGGGATTCTCCTGCCTCAGCCTCCCAAGTAGCTAGGCCTACAGGCACACGCCAACATACCCAGCTAATTTTTTAATTGTAGTAGAGACAGGGTTTCACCATATTGGCCAGGCTGGTCTCGAATCCCTGACCTCATGATCCGTCTGCCTCAGCCTCCCAAAGTGCTGGGATTACAGGCATGAGCCATCTACATGATGACCCTGAGGCACTGCCTGATTCTGAAGGGCTAGCTGAATCATCATATTCAATTACTTTTGTTTTAAAATGCTAATTGTATTATATATCCTAATTCTTTAAAAAGTAGCAGTGTGTTTACGTAGCCATAACTCTTGGCAGCTAACGGGTTATTGTACTAGCAAGTTAGAATTTTCACCAGGAAACCTAAATACAATAGATTTTTCTGATGTGGAAATCAAGAGTCATCCAAGCAATCCAAGGATCTGAGCCCTATCTTTCCTGTCCTACTGTGGCCTTGGTGTTTGTTTCCTTTAGTTCTTGTGCCACCACCAGTACATTCACAAAATGTAACAATTGGTGGTATGGTTGGCAACATAATGGAGCTTGTCCCAAAGCAAGCCGGGGATGGTGGTACCAGCCACAAGAATGAGAGACTACAAGGCTGGGTGTGGTGGCTCACACCTGTAATCCCTACAGTTTGGGAGGCCAAGGGAGAAGGATCGCTTGAGCCCAGGAGTAGTTTGAGACCAACCCGGGCAACATAGCAAGTCCTCATCTCTATTAAAAAAAAAAGAGAGAGAGAATACAGACAAAAATATAGTGTCATAGCAGTGTATAACACTTCTTAGTTTGAGGTACTATATCTACATTGAATCCTTATACCAACCCCGTGAGTTTGTTATTAGCCCCATTTGAAACACCCTCACACCCTTGGATTGGTTCTACTTCTGGCAATGACGTTTTGGATGAATGTGGACATTGGAGCACTACCCTTTCTCAGAGGAGTGATACTGACTTATCAAGTAAAAGGCAACCCAAGAACCACAGTGAGTCAGGTAAAGCTTTCGGCATAGTTTCTCTCCCACACAGGACTCCCTCGCACCCTAATCCATGCTGCTGTAGCATCCCCACAACTTAGAGGAAGGCCACAAATGAAAGCGATCTGAGATCTCATTTAATTTGTTTTAAGCTTTTTTTTGACTGCTCCCCATGGTGAGAAATACATTTTCCCCAATATACATAAATATATATGAATGTGTGTGTATATATACACACACATGCAGTCATGTGCTTCGTAACGGTGTTTCAGGTAACAGTGGACCACATATGGGACCACATAGATATCAGAGGTCCCACAAGATTGTAATGGAGCTGAAAACTTCCTGTCACCTAGTTACCTCATAGCCATCACAACATTGTAATACAACACACTACTCTCATGTTTGTGGTGTAAACAAACCTACTCTGCTCCCAGTCATATTAAAGTACCACATAACACACACAATTACATACAATACATAATACTTAACAATGATAGCAAATGACTATGTTACTGATTGGTTTATATATTTCCTACACTACATATACTTTTTTTTTTTTTTTTGAGACAGAGTCCTGCTCTGTTGTCCAGACTGGAATACAATGGCATGATCTCGACTCATTGCAACCTCTGCCTCCTGGGTTCAAACAATCCTCCTGCCTCAGCCTCCTGAGTAGCTGGGACTACAAGCATGCGCCACCATGCCCTGCTAATTTTTGTATTTTTAGTAGAGATGGGGTTTCACCATGTTTGCCAGGCTGGTCTCAAACTCCTAATCTCAAGCAATCCACCCGTCTTGGCCTCCCAAAGTGCTGGGATTACAAGCATGAGCCACTGTGCCCGGCTCTACACTTTTTATCATTATGCTAGAGTGTACTCCTTCTACTTATTGAAAGAAAAAAAAGTTAACTGTAAAACAGCCTCAGGCAAGTCCTTCAGGAGGCATTGTTATCACAGGAGATGACAGCTTCCTGCATGTTTTTGTTCTGAAGACCTTCCAGTGGGACAAAATGTGGAGGTGGAAGACAGTGATACTGATGATCCTGAAACTGTAGGCCTAGGTTAACGTGTTTTGTGGTTTAGGTTTTTTTTAAAAAGTTTAAAAAGTAAAAAAGTTAAAAAAAATTTTAATAGAAAAATGCTTATGGATTAAGGATATAAAGAAAGAAAAAGCTTTTGCATAACTGTATGTTTGTGTTTTAATCTAAGTGTTAGTACAAAAGTCAAAAAGTTAAAAGAAGTTTACAAAGCAAAAATGTTTCAGTAAGCTAATACTTATTATTGAAGAAAGAAAAATATTTTAATAAATTCAATGTAGCCTGTGTACAGTGTTTATAAAGACTACAGTAGTGTAAAGTAATGCCCTAAACCTTCACATTCACTCACCATTCACTCACTGACTCACCCAGGGCAACTTCCAGTCCCATAAGCTCCATTCGTAAGTGTCCTATACAGATGTACCTTTAGCCTGTAATCCCAGCACTTTGGGAGGCCAAGGTGGGCATATCACTTGAGGCCAGGAGTTCGAGACCAGCCTGGCCAATACAGTGAAGCCCTGTCTCTACCAAAAATACAAAAATTAGCTGGACTTGGTGGCACATGCCTGTAATCCCAGCTACTCGGGAGGCTGAGGCAGGAGAATCACCTGAACCTGGGAGGTGGAGGTTGCAGTGACCTGAGATTGTGCCACTGCACTCCAGCCTGGGTGACAAAGCGAGACTCTGTCTAAAAAGTATATATATATAATATATATTATGTTATATTATATTATATATTATACAAATGATATACATATAGTATAATATCTAATTTATATATAATTTCTAATTAATACAAATATATTTATATAAACAATTATTTAATAGGTATTTAAATTATATTATTTAACTAATATAAATATAAAAAATTATAATTTTAATATAATTTGTATGATCTATATTACTTATATAATATTTATAATATATAATATATATTTATATTATATATTTTATGTTTTTACTGTAGGTGTCTTTTATATATTTACTGTACCTTTTCTCTGTTTAGATATGTTTAGATACACAAATACCATTTTGTTACAATTGCCTACGGTATTCAGCACACTAACATGCTATACAGGTTTGTAGTCTAGAAGCAACAGGCTATATCATATAGCCTAAGTATGTAGTAGGCTATCCCATCTAGGTTTGTGTAAGTATTCTATGATGTTTGCACAACGAAAAAATCACCTAGCAATGCATATCTGAGAATATGTCCCTGTTAGGTGATGTGTGACTATGCATACACACACTTGTATACATGATGTATAAACAGATATGTTTATATATCACAAGTTTAACAAAATAGCACTTATGTACATGCAGTATAGTTTAATATTTTCTATTCTATTTTGTTTTTTAAAAATTACTGATTGTGGCAGGCGCAGTGGCTCATGCCTGTAATCCCAGCATGTTGAGAGGCAAAGGTAGGCGGATGGCTTGAGCCCAGGAGTTCCAGACCAGCCTGGGCAACTTGTAGAAACTCAGTCTCTACAAAAAATACAAAACTTAGCTGTGCTTGGTGGCGCACGCCTATAGTCCCAGCTACTAGGGAGGCTGAGGTGGGAGGACCGATTGAGCCCGGGAGGACCAATTGAGCCTGGGAGGATGGAGTGAGCCCAGCATCCTTGGTTGTGGTGAGCCAAGATCATGCCACTGCACTCCTGCCTGGGCGCCAGAGCAAGACTCTGTCTCAAAACAAACAAACAAACAAACAAAAATACTGACTGTAAACAAAAATACTGATTGCAACCTGTTAAGCTGATTTTGTAACCCACTAATGAGAAGGTCAGCAAACTTTTTAGGTAAAGGGCCATTGTAACCCACTAATGAGAAGGTCAGCAAACTTTTAGGTATAGGGCCAATGTGGCAGAGTGGACTATTCCACTCTGGCGATGTGGCAGGAAAGCAGCCACAAGCGATATGTAAATGAATGGGCATGGTTGGGTCCCAATAAAACATTATTTACAAAAACAGATGTTGACACATCCCTACACTAATAAGTCATAGCCTACAGTATTAATTTTTAAAACCACAGAGCTAGTTCAACAGTTTCCAATGATTACCTGAATGTCTAAGAATCATTTGCAGATTATGTTAAAAAAAAAAAAAAGAGTTTTCAGAAACCACCCTGGACCTACACAACTAGAATCTCTTGGGAAGGGAAGCACTCTCTTTCTGTGCTTCTTACCTGTGGCCAAGGATTAGGGATCACCGATTTGATCCAGCCTCCTCATTCACTCCAGCTCCAATTTTTTTTTTTTTTTTTTTTTAAGATGGAGTCTCGCTCTGTTGCCCAGACTGGAGTGCAGTGGCACGATCTCGGCTCACTGCAAACTCTGCCTCTCAGGTTCAAGCGATTCTCCTGCCTCAGCCTTCCAAGTAGCTAGGACTACAGGTGCCCGCCACCACACCAGGCTAATTTTTTGTATTTTTAGTAGAGATGGGGCCTCACCATGTTAGCCAGGATGGTCTCGATCTCCTGACCTCGTGATCCACCCGCCTCGGCCTCCCAAAGTGCTGGGATTATAGGCATTAGCCATCACGACTGGCCACTCCAGTTCCTATTTGAAAAAAAAAAAAAAGTTTATAATTGACACATAATTGCGCATTTATAGGGTACAATGTGATACTTCAATGCCTGTATACATTGTATAATGATCAAATCAGGGTAGTTAACATGTCCATCACCTCGAACCTTTATCATTTCTTGATGGTAATGACTTTCAAGATAACTAGAAAAGAGGATCTTGAACGCTATCACCAGCCCCTGTTTTACAAATAATAAACTGAAGCCTTGAAAAGCTGTGTTCTGGGCTACAAACAATTGTCAACAATTTTGAAGAACCTGGATCATACAAACTGGGGACTTACTACAGTGCAGTCATATTAGAAATTAATAACAAAAAATCTGAAACAGAACATAATACTCACTCTTATAACTTGTTCAATACATATCCCTGCAGCACTTCAGCAGAAAGTGACAACCAATTAAAGGACAGAAGCCAGTGCCCATTAAAGTGATAATAAGAATATTAAGCATCTCATGGCTACTATAAAAGGTTGTTCAGCCTAAAGGCATGTATGTCTAGAAGCTCATTACTGCGTGATAACAAATTTTCAACCAACAAAAAACACTAATATGTAGCACTCTAATTAGCTTAATTATGATTTGATGAACTATGCAATTTCAATGGGAAATGATATTATTAAAGCATATTGGCTGATTTGAAAGTGATTACAGCATGCTGGCAATATGTTTAATGCTGTTTTGGCCTGCAGTAATCTTAATTTTAAAAGTGAAATTTGGTCTCTATTTTCATCAAGATAGCAATGATCTTGATACAGACTTTATATATGAACTTTAATATATTGAAAGAATGAAATGGGTAAAAATAGGTACAAATAAAAATTAAAAGTTAAAAACCAAGATTCATGAAAAATTTATTGTAAAGCTCTGTGAATTTAAATATTTGTATTAGCCGGGCACAGTGGCTCACACCTGTAATCTCAACACTTTGCGAGGCTGTGGTGGGCATATCGCTTGAGCCCAGGAGTTCAAGACCAGCCTGGGCAACATGGCGAAACACCATCTCTACTGAAAATACAAAAATTACCTGGGCATGGTGACATGTGCCTGTAGTCCCAGCTACTTGGGAGGCTGAGGTGGGAGGATCAATTGAGTCCCTGTCTCAAAAAATATATATATTTGTATTTATTTTATATCTATCTTCCTTTTATACCCACTCATGTCTGTTCTGAAGTCTCTGATAACTTCAACCCTTCGGTATTAACTGAAACCACTTCTTCCCTCTGTGTGTTGAGTCAAAATGAAAGGAACGCTTCCAAACTCTCCTCTGATTTCTCATCCTAGTCCATTTTTCATCCTCCACCCACTACATACAGATACGCACACCTGTGAACACATGCATCACCCTGCATTATGTCCCTCCCATCCTCTCCACCTGCACTACCACCTCATATTCATCTGTGAACCGCTGCTCATCCATAAAGTCTCACGGGGACCCTCAACAGAACCTTTCAAAACTCACCAAGAGTGTATAATACTTAGATATTTTCATCTCTATTCCCATTACAGCTTGTTCCCATTACATAACCCCACTAAAGCAATTATATTGCATCATAATTATTAACAGTTATCTTTCCACTTAATTAGCTTTTGCTTGAGAACCGAGAGCATATATTACTCATCCTGTCCTCATCACATTGCACAAAGCTTGGTTCCTAGCCGGTCTTCAAAAAATGTCATTTGAATGGGTGAAGAGAGTATTTCACTTGGAATATTTTGTTTAAAACTCTTAACCTCTGCGGTCACAAGTGATATTACACTGCATTTGTCTAGTTTGGGAGCCAAGGTTACAGTAGGTCATAAAATGAAAGAGCTTTTCCTTTTTTTCCCCCCCAATCTGTGAAAGAATTTGTGTAAGAATAGAATTACCTGTTCTTTGAATGTATGGTAGAATTAGCTGTAAAACTGTCCAGTAATAGTGGTAATCTTTTCTTTGGGTATGTGTTTTATTTTTCTGACTTCTTGGGTTGGATGTTTGATATAGTGTCTTTATTTACTAATAAAAGCATGTAAAATTGTCTGTTTTTCTGTAAGTACTACTTTAGCTACATCCCATCAGCTTTCTTTAAACATTTTTAAAAATAGAATTTTATTCTATTTTTTTAGAGGATATATATGGGTTCAAGATGGTCATCTGCTTGTCTAGGAGTCCGAGGGACCACTTCAATTCCTTCAGGAAGTAAGTGGACTGAGACTCCACACAGCCTATATCCCAAGCGAATGAATTGGTACTTAGGAAGTCCAGGCGGAATGTCAGTGAGATATCCTAGACCAGCATGATGGAAGCAGGAAAGAGCCACAGAATAGGGATCCCATGGATACTCAGGTTTCAAGGTAAGCTCCCTAGATACTAGGCCTGTAATCGCACGCTAATTCCATGTGCTAACTTCCACTGCGCAGAGACCTGTGGCAACTGAGTCGGCTGGGGAAGGTGTGATGCATCCTACACCTTTTTTTTTTTTTTTTTTTTTTTTTTTGAGACAGAGTCTTGATCTGTTGCCCAGGCTAGAGTGCAGTGATGCGATCTCGGCTCACTGCAACCTCCACCTCCCGGGTTCAAGCGATTCTCCTGCCTCAGCCTCCCAAGGAGCTGAGATTACAGGTGCCCACCACCTCGCCCAGCTAATTTTTGTATTTTTAGTAGAGACAGGGTTTCACTCTGTTGGCCAGGTTGGTCTTGACCGGCCTCCTACAACTTTTAATAGGTACTCTCATTATGATCCAATTTCAAGCATTTTGTAATTGACTTAATAATTTCTTTGATTCATAAGATTTTAATAAATGTGTTAAAAAAATCTTATGAATAAATGTGTTAAAGGCAGTTTTCTACCCTGAAGGCGAAGGTGTGACATGGGTTAATTTCTGGTTCAGCTTCATGCTGAGTGCTATAGTCTAGTTTGTGTCCCCCTAAAATTCACATGTTGAAACCTAATCCCCAAGGTAATGGTATTGGCAGGGGGGTCTTTGGGAAGTGATTACGTCATAAGAGTGGAGTCCTCATGAATGGGATTAATGCCCTTATAATAGAGGATTCAGAGAACTCCCTTAACCCTTCCACCACGTGAGGACACAGCGAGAAGAGGCCATCCAGGAACCAGGAAGCAGAACCTCACCAGACACTGAATCAGCCATTGCCTTGATCTTGGACTTCCCAGCTTCCAGAGCGGAAAGTGAAATAAATATTTCTTATTTATTTTATGAAAGAAATGTTTATTTATTTTATAAAAGAAATATTTCTTATTTATAAACTAGCTAGTCGATGGTATTTTGCTATAGCAGCCTAAATGAACTAAGACACTTAGGGTGCTGCCCTTTGGTGTTTTAGCTTAGTGGGGAGATTTCCTGTGAAACTCCCCACTTAGAGTTGGTACCAGCTTGACTATCTTTCTCCTAAGCTCCTAGGAATAATAAAAATAATGCTTGAATTTAGCCATTTTGGTAAATGCCTTCAGATAAAATCTGATTCTGTGATAAGCTTAACTTTCTAGGTTCTTGCCTTCATTTTCTTTTATCCAGCATTTGCAGTTATTTACAAAGGAAGGTTGGTACAAACCTGCACTGTTCAATATGGTAGCCACTGGCTACATGTGGCTATTGAACATATGAAATGTAGCTCCATTGAATTTTCTAAATACCCATTGGATTTTGCAACTTAGTATGAAAAAAAGAATGTCCCCATAATAGTGTTATATTGTTCACATAGGCAGCCTCAAAATTGGGAATGGGTTACCAAAAAAAAAAAAAAAGTATATTAATTGCTTAAAGCCCAGAATTTATTCCCCCCTCTTAAGATGTTTCTGGTTGGAGAGTATATTGGTGTAGCATTTTGGGGAAAAAAATTTGGCAGTATAAATTAAAATTATCTTTCCACCCTAATAAGACTCAGTAATTCCACTCTTAGAATTTATCCCTTGAAAATAAATAGAGAAATGTTCAAAGTGTATGCATAAGTATGCTAATCACAAACGTGGCATGAGATAGTGAAATACTGAGAACAATCTAAATGCCAGATGATAGGGCCATGTTCATACAAATCATGATGCATTTATTTCGTGGAATACAAAGCAGCTTTTAAAAATGGTTATATGGCCGGGCTTGGTGGCTCATGCCTGTAATCCCAGCACTTTGGGAGGCTGAAGCAGATCACCTGAGGTCAGGAGTTCAAGACCAGCCTGGCCAACATGGTGATACCCTGTCTCTACTAAAAATACAAAAAAATTAGCCAGGCATGGTGGCGGGTGCCTGTAATCCCAGCTACTCAGGAGGCTGAGGCAGGAGAATCGCTTGAACCCAGGAGGCAGAGGTTGCAGTGAGCCCAGATCATGCCATTGCACTCCAGCCTGGGCAACAAGAGCAAAGCTCCATCTAAAAAAAGAAAACAAAAACAAAAAAAAGAAAGTTATATAGTTATACCTTCCTTGTGTTTGGTATGTGAAGAATAGAATGTATTAAGTAATAAACTAAATTTAAGGCAGTATATATGCTTTGTAATCTTATTTTGAATTATACATATGTGTATGTATGTGTGTATATACTAATATAAATTCTAGATGAATGTTCAATGAAATGTTTCGTGATGATTTCTACATAGAATTAGAGATAATTTTCAAATGATTTTGCCATCTTTATACATTTCTTATTTTAAAATAATGAACGTGATGCTTTCATAGTCACAAAAAGCAATGATGTTATTTTTGGCATTTTTGTTAATAAAAGATTCTTACACTGCTAGACAAAAATTTTTGTATTGATTTAATTGTTAAAATGAAAATATATTGTATATATTGGGGTAAATAAAAGCTATTATTTTTGCATGTTTCTTTTAACTTTTTTACTGAGAGGACTAGAAAATGTAATATTATATAATGGCATACATTATATTTCTATTAGACTGTGGTAGTCTAAATAATCTAGTGTGCAGTATTGTTTAGGGAACATATCTTTTAACCATGGTATTAATCTTTTGTACATTATGAATGCTCAATATAGGTTGCAGAATACTTGATAGATTGTTCATATTTTAAGAGAATGGAGATTTTTTTTTTAACTGAATAAGAATTTTTTTTAAACCCAACTTAGATGGGGAGCTTTCAGTTCTAGTTATTTCCTGGAATTTTTACTTTAAAAGAGAACATATAATAAACATTTGATTTGCTGTCAGTGCTATCTCTCGGAAGGCAAATGAAACAATGAATTCCAACACAGCACCTAATCTGTTTGAATGTTCTGAGATATAGAAATAACAAGGTTTTTGGCTTGTGAAATGTCATTATATTACTGCAGAGGACAAAATGTGAAGGCAGAAAAATTTGGGCAATGTCAGCCGTGCTCCTTAGACTTTAAGAAAGTTGACGGTTAAAAATTAAGAAAAAAAAACGTTATTCAGCAAATGTTGTTGGAATAATTAGATGCTCATATGAAAAAAGAAAAAATATTAAGTCCCTTCTTCATACCATATTCTAAATGAGTTCCTAATAAATAAATAACATGTGGAAAGCAAAACTGCAAACTTCTCAGAAGAAAATATAAGGGAATATTTTCTCTGTCACTGGGTTAGGAAAAGGTTATTTTAAGTAATATATAAAAAGGGCAGCCCATTTTTATCTTAAAAAAAGAGACTGACAGAAAAGGTTGCTGCAAAAGTGACGCACGTACAGGCTTGCCTTTTGTCACTGCTCCAAATAAATTTGAAGTTCTGGCTGCTCATGACGCTCTGGTTGAGCCCAGTGGATTCATGAACACTACTGCCTGCAGTCTGATGACGATAGCAAATAATACTCGTTTTCTGGGTTCTGGTCCTCGGTCAGGTCTGGGAGAACTGATCATGCCTGAAAATGAACCAGGAAGTAGTATCATGCCAGGCAAGGTGAACCCTACTCAGTGTGAAGCAATGACCGTGGTTGCAGCCCAAGTCATGGGGAATCGTGTTGCTGTAACAGTTGGAGGCAGCAATGGACATTTTGAGTTGAATGTTTTCAAGCCAATGATGATTTAAAATGTGTTACACTCAGCCAGGCTGCTGGGGGATGCTTCAGTTTCCTTTACAGAAAACTGCGTGGTGGGAATCCAGGCCAGTACAGAAAGGATCAACAAGCTGGTGAATGAGTCTCAAATGTTGGTGACAGCTCTCAATCCTCATATAGGGTATGACAAGGCAGCAAAGATTGCTAAGACAGCACACAAAAATGGATCAACCTTAAAGGAAACTGCTATTGAACTTGGCTATCTCACAGCAGAACAGTTTGATGAATGGGTAAAAACTAAGGACATGCTGAGTCCAAAATGATATAAATAAACTTGTAATGAAAATAAACGTGTACAAAATTTTAAAAAACTGGTAAATCTGACTTATAAAAATACAAAAGCTTTATTCAATAATAAACAACACATACAAGTTAAAAAGACAGGCCGTGGACTGCAAAAATTTTTTTAAACATACAAGCCATCAAGGATTAGCATCCAACATGCATACATAGCTCCTAAACCACTTACTTTAAGTTTTAAGTCAAGCTGATTGAGGTGTAATTTACAAGCAAGAAAACGCATCCTTTTTACAACAGCTGTATGTATTTTAAATACATGCATTCAATTTTGCAACCATCACTATAATTAATGTATATAACATTTGTTTTATCTTACAGAAAGGTCTGTAGGGCCTCTAGGTGATCAGTCCCTCTCACACCTCAGCCCTTGGCAATCACTGATCTATTTTCTATTCCTGCGTTTTTGCCTTTTCAAAATGTCATTTAAATGGAATCACATATAATGTAGCTTTTATAGTCTGGCTTCTTTAACTTAACATACAAATATTGATTATATCTATAGTTTTTCCTCTTTGTTGCTAAATTGCATTCCATTATATGGATATACTAGTTTATTTATCCATTCAGCAGGTGAAAGACACTGGAATGCTCCCAGTTTGGCGTGATTACAAATAAAACCACAATAAAAATTTGTATACATTTTTGTATGAACATGTATTTCCCTTTCAGGAAAACACCACAAGACTGCTGGGTCATATGGGAGGTAGAAATTGCCAAACTATTTTCCAAAGCGACTGTGCCGTTTTCATGACCACCATCGATGTATGCCTATTTGTTTTCATTGCTCCCATTCTAGCCAACACTTGGTATTGTCATTTTTATGGCAGCTCTAATAGGAGAGTGGTGGCATCTCACATGGTTTTATTTTGCGTTTCCTGAATGACTAATGATATTGAGCATCTTTTTTGTGTGCCACTTTGCTATCTGTATATATTCATACAAATAAATTTTTAGAAAATCAAATAATCCCTTTGAAAAATGGACAATTGTATGAACAGGGAATTCCCAGAAAAGAAATTTAGGAATCAATAAACATCAAACAATAGGTTCAGTAGTACTAGCAGTCAGAGAAATGCAGGGAAATGAGATATCATTTTAGGTCAGTTGGACTGGCAAAACTGTGTAATTTTGGAAGGGATGAGTAGAAATGGGAATTTGTACACATTGTAGTTAGGAGTTTAAATCAGTACAACTACCTGGAGACCTATTTTGTAATACCTAATAAGTTGAAGATGCGTCTGGTTCGTGACGCAGCAATCCTGCTACTAGTACATATATATGGGCACAAAGAGGTACTTGCAAGAATGCTTATTGTAAGATTGTATTAATGAATAAAAGAGGCACTGAACAATAGGAGAATGAATAAACTCATTTACTAATTCAACTAAGTGAATGAGATCAACATGACCAATCAGTATGAATAAATCCCAAGAATAATATTGAGTGAAAAAATAAGCAGGCTGCAAAACTATATTCTACATAATACTATTTGTGTAAAAATTGTAAACACTCAAACAACAGTATGTCTTGTTTATGGATTCATATACATGTAGTAAAAGTATAAAAACACTCATGGTAATAATATGCATCAATTTCAGGATGGTGGGTTCCTATGAAGAGAAAGGAAGAGAAAAGGGACTCTGAGAAAGGGGGCTTTAGCTCTCCCTGGAATGGTTTACTTCTTAAAATAAAACACCTGATTTATTTATTTATTTATTTATTTATTTATTTATTTATTTGAGATGGAGTCTCTGTGACTCGGGCTGGAGTGCAGTGGTGTGATCTTGGCTCATTGCAGCCTCCACCTCCTGGGTTCAAGCGATTCTCCTGCCTCAGCCTCCCAGGTAGCTGGGATTACAGGCACATGCCAAGAAGCTTGGCTAATTTTTGTATTTTTAGTAGATACGGGGTTTTACCATGTCGGTCAGGCTGGTCTCAAACTCCTGACCTCAGGTGATCCACCTGCCTTGGCCTCCCAAAGTGTTGGGATTACAAGCGTAAGCCACCACGCCTGGCCTATTTTCCATTTATTTTAAATATTTTATAATTTAAAACAATATCCTAACTAGTTCTGACCTCTGCCTTCATTTTCTCCCTGCAGAACAACCTGAGCCAGGTTCTAGGCTCAAAACCTTTTTCGAATACACAAAATATCCTACTGTTGCCTCTAGCTTTAATCTTATGCCTCCATTCTGAAAACATGGTTTCCTAATTCATCAGACTTGAGTCCTCTCTTTTCATTGAACCTGAGGTCCTTGGTAACTAAGGAGTTGACTGAGTACTGGTCACTGGTATTGATAGATGCACGAAGCAGGTAAGAGGGAGAATCCCTGGAGAATCTGCAGCCCACCTGCCATTGGAAGAATGGGGTAGAGCCACTGAGAAGTTATTGCCTTGTGCAAGGCAGAGGAGCCTGGGCTCTTCAGCTCGTTTGCGGTGGCCTGGTATTCAATCTGTGAGATGGGAGCCGTTGGCAGGAACCCCTCTCACTTTGCTGAGAGTTTTTTTTCTTCTTTCGTTTTCAACCAATAAATTCCATTCCCCACCCTTCAATGTGTCTGCATGCCTAAGTTTTCCTGGTTGTGAGATAAGAACCGGATTTAGCTGAACTAAGGGGCAAAAATTCTGCAACAGTAGTATATATACCGAGTATTTGCCCTGGCCATCCCTGTCCACTGTGGTGTCCTGCTCCCACACCCACATGGATAGAGGCCATTTTATTTGTTGATAAACTTTCTTAGTGCCTGACCATTGTCAGGCTGGATTTCTGAGTATCTCCTGATTCTCTGATGCTTTATTTTGTTAGCTTTTTGGATCATCTCTTATACTTGGTGTTGCATCCTTTGACACCTGGTGCATTCATGAACTGTCTCTGGAACATGGAACTCTGAGCTCCAGACTGAATTTCCACCCAGCTCTCTTGCCTAAAACCTGTTCCAATCTAGTAGATGAGTGTAATAGAGGGCCTAAGCCAAGATGAAAATTTACAGCTTTCAGCACTTGCTAAGCTTCCTTATTTCCTTCCTAACCTGTGTCAGACTGATCAAATTAAGCGCTGGAGATCCAGGCTCTTGAAATAGAAAATTTGTTAGGACACAGCTGTCTTTCATCACCTTTCCTCACTCAGACCTAGAGATAAAGTATTTCTTGGAACTATAACCCTCTGTTTTGGAGATGATAGTGGCCTCCTGAGTCTTTCAAGTGAGCACACAGGAAGTCATGTCCCCAAGCTACTTGCCTTATAAAATGCAACACCTCTTAGCAATTCTTTTGTCTTAGGTTACCTGAATAGTTCTACTTTGAACAGCTTGGCCCTCCTGCTATCTGAAGATTTCCTCTGGTTCTATGCTAGGTTGGCTTCTTGCTTGTTTCTGGGACCCCTCTATTTATTTCCCTATTAGAGACCACAGCTCATGCTTGATTTAGACTCTTTAGTAACTGGATCGTACCCAACCTAAGCACCCCATTGTTTTCAAGGCTACTGACTCCAAGCCAGACTTTCACTGCTATTTTGTCCCCATTCCTCAGGCCAAGCCTCAAGAAACCATATAAAAAGAAAGAATTAAAAGATATTGTGGAACAGCAGAAATGTGCCTGTTGATAACAATTGATAACAATTATTTGATTTTGTGACAGACCCTTGGGAGTCAATAAGGCACAGTCACTACCTGCCTTCAAGTGGCACATTGCTCAAGTTGGTTATGAAGAACCAAAGATAATGTGTAAAACAGGAGTAATGTGTGTGGACAGAGTCAGAGACTAGGGAAATGTGTCCCATGTAGGCTTCCTGACAAATGTCTTTTCAAGAATTCTCAAGAAAAGTCAGATCCTTGGGACAGGAGGTGATGCTACCCCCTCCAACTGGACTAATGAGTTTTCTAGGGACCAAATGGCAGTAGAAATCCCAGCACTATGGGTCTCTGCATCTTCCCTGTAGGGCAGTGGCCAAAGATCCCAATGGCAGGCAGAGATGAGGCGGCAGGCTCTCAGTATTTGTTTTTTTTTTTTTTATTGTATTCCATTTGTTAAAGTACTGGATTTATTTCCAGTGGAGCAAGAGTCTGAGGTGACATAAACTACATATTCCCAAAGGTAAAGTATGAAGAATAGGAGTTGAATTTGGCAGGATGAAGGAGGGACTAATGAAGTACACTCTGAAATTTGAAAGCATTAGGAGTTGTAATTATGTGTTACATACACAATGGTCATGATGAGGAGATAAGAACAGTAACATGTAGATTTGTTAAGAGTTATGTATAGAGAAATTACCAAAATGTCACTGAGACTAACAACATTCCTTTAGGGTTGTCCCTGGGTGCCACTGTTGACATATCATCGGAAGGTCTTAACATCCTTGAGAAAGCTTGTCAGTTATTCTTGGTGGCTTAGAATTCTTCAACATATTCTACAGCTGCAAACACAAGTAGGCCCAAGAAGTACCTTGGTTAGAAAATGTAGTTAATGCACATTTTGTGTTCTGAGAAAAGAGTAGATGACATTTAAATAAGCAAGTTAGCTGACAGGAAGAAGAAACGATCAATTAGTTATCTTGGTAGTGGGAAGGGTGGCACTGAATGTTGCAGATAGTGACCATCTGAGGTTGATGTTGTGTAAATGGTAATAAGAATTTACCACGTGATATGGGTTGGCTCTGTGTCCTCACCCAAATCTCATCTTGTAGCTCCCATAATTCCCACGTGTTGTAGGAGTGACTCAGTGGGAGATGTTTGAATCATGTGGGTGGGTCTTTCCCATGCTGTTCTCATGACAATAATAAGTCTCACGAGATCTGATGGTTTTAAAAATGGGAATTGCCCTGCACAAATTCTCTCTCTTTGCCTGCCGCCATCCATGTAAGATGTGACTTGTTCCTCCTTGCCTTCCACCATGATTGTGAGATCTTCCCAGCCATGTGGAACTGTAAATCCATTAAACCCCTTTTTCTTCCCAGTCTTGAGCATGTCTTTATCAGCAGTGTGAAAATGGACTAATATACCAAGACAATTGTAAGTAAAGAAAGGCAGATTTATTAGAGAAAGTATGAAAGTATATTTCAAGGAAGTAATGGGCAGGTAAGCAAGAGACAAGCTGACTGCAAGGAGACAAAGGCAAAGGCCTGCTGGAGATTTTATAGGATGGTGCTCCTGTTATGTGAAGAGGGCTTTGTGCAGTACTGATAACACTAAGGATTCAGTGAGCTAATCTGCATTTTTCTATCAGCCAAGGGTCTGGTGATAGCTGGGCACAGGAAGATTGTGAGTTAAATGTGCAAGAGGGCTATGTGTCCTGGACCATGAAGACAGGCAGACTTACAACTTATCTGCCTTTTCTTTTTGCTTTCCCTTGGTTCTGCAGTCTGATTTCTTTTCCCAAATTATGACTCCACTTTCAAAATATATTATAACTTTAGGGGTTGGCTGATTATTTCTGTCCAGCTAGTAGTCTGGGGGTCGTATCCCAGGACAGGTCCATTTTAATTAACAGGTAGAGAAGAGGTTCTGCCTAAGGCAGGATATAAACAGGGTATCTGAATACTTTCTTTTCTAAACTGAGATATTTTTGAAAAATAAAAGAGGCGCCAACAACAGGCAGCAACTGTGATTGTAACAGTCAAAATAGAATGTAAAATCACCCTAAGTAGAAATACAGAAGGGTCCTCAGACCACAGCAATTTTGTTCATGGTTTTGTGGACCAATATTACTATCCAAGTGACTCCTCTGGGGGTTCCCTGGCATAGGTGGAAGTGAGCCACTGGTTCTTGGAACAGCTCTGAAAGTGGTATTATATTACTGAAAGGAAGGGAGCTTAGTGAGGAAATCCATTATCAAGGTGGCCCAGGGGAACCGAATGTTAGGCAGGGATCACAGAAAACCTTTGACTTTTCCCAGTAGGTGTTTATTCGTGTGTATATTTTGTACATCATTGTATTCCACTACTTTCATTTTTTGACCTAGAGTTGTTAGAAGTCATGAGTCAAGGAAAGTAGAACCTTATGTTGGCCAAAATGAATGAATGAACAGAGGGCAGGATTCAAGACAATTTTCTGTAACATGTAAGTCATTTGAAAGACACTTCTGTCTGAGGGCAAGCAGAGGATTTGCTAAATCTCTTAATATATTATTGCCATTCCTGGCTGAGAAATAAGAAAGTCCAATAGAAGCTGGATCATAGGAGAAAACAATATGGTATTACAAAACCCAGTCCCCAATGGAGGTGGTAAATTAGATTACCGAGAACAAGGAGAGCAAGCATTTGCCATGTCCTGGCAGAAGGGGCTGGAATATAGATTTTGTATGGTATCTAAGAATCAAGCATCATATCTGTAGAGAGGGCTCTCTGTTTGTAGGATGGCATCGTCCAGTCATATCTTAATGGGGATGCTGTAGTAGACAGCAGCACTGACCATATAGCTAGAGACCAGGCAGAAATGTCGGTACTTCAGTGGAGGCTGATGTGGAAAGGTAGTAATGACCAAGAAACAGATAGGACAGTATACATTTCAGTGGACTTCAATGGAGGACTATATTCCTCCCTGGAACTTAGGTGAGAATTCTTAGAATTACATAAAGAGTAAAATGAGCAAGAAGTGTTCATGATAATTTTTTAAAAGTTACAAAAATGTAGACTAATCCTTACATAGGATTTGACACTAAAACCCAAGTAGCACCTTATAAATGTTGGCTTCTCTTTCACAGAAAAGAAATCCCATTTCCTCAAACCATACATGAAAATTAGTATGATATTTAATCAGACCTTATTTTACTGCAGATATTACTTTCATCAGGAGTTTATATTGCAATTTCAGAATAGCTACTGACCATCTAAAAAAGACAGAAAAATTACAGGCCATTATACTGTTAAGTTAGAGCTCTGTAGGAATCTTAATATACCCATTATAGTCAGCTTATAGGCATATTGTTTGAAGATAACGAAATCATTATGAGATTATTACACCAACTGATAAGGATAGTAGCTTGCACAATCAAATGTGAGATATGGACACACTTAAACAGGAAGAATTGTAAAATCAGTTTAGAGATAAACAGTAGAATATGACAAATTATAAATTTATAATATAAATTTATGAATTATAAATTTGGGCTCTACAAAGGATATTTTCTAAATAAATTACAAAAGTGCCAAGAAACTTGAAACCCATTGTTTATAAAGATAACCCATCTATTTGAAAATAATGGTAATTATTTTTCCCCCTCATATTGAACAAAAATCTGTTCTCTTCCTCTGGAAGGACAGAGGAAGCCTCAGATAGTTCTCATACATTAGCATTTCAACCTCAGTTTACTATATTCCTCTGAGTTTTCCCTTCCTCAGTTTAAATACCAACAAGATAAATTCCACATATGAGATATTCCTTAGGTTCCTCACCTCTGGTCATATTTCACTATGGCTAATGCACGTTCATACTGACTAGTTAGAGTACAGTAGGACTAGCACCTCTTTTGTCTTGAGCATCACACTAGCATTCATGTAGCCTAAAGTTGCATTTGCCATGTGTTGGTAGCTGCATCCTTCCGATGAAGAAGATTGGACAAACCATGAAATGTTGCAGACCAGTAAACCAATGAATCAGAAATGGTTGGCTACTTTGATGTTCATGAAGATTGGTTATCAAGAAATCCTGGTCTATCTTGCAGAAGCTTAGCTGATTTCACAAATTCCATTGTGGGGAAGGGGAAAAAATCTGTTCAAGATGACTTTAGGCAATCCAAAATAAATAGGGATCAAAACTAGTCAGGGGACAGACTAGATATCTCTAACATAGTTTAGTGGCTTAAAATTGCAAATAGAGCAAGGATTTCCTACAGCCTGGGCTAGGAGGCATTTGGGGGTCTTAAAAGTCCTACCACTTTTCAGCCTAGATTTTTACCCCAGTGTTTAATGACTTTCTGTGCCATATGTAGGTATATATTAAAAATATTCATGTTTCATATGCATGAGTATTATCTCCTTTAAAGATCTAACCACATAAGGATATTTTTGTTGAATTTCAAGTGAGCTAATGAATAAGGATGCTCTGATCGACATTTTGAATTAATGTTTCATTTTTCAAGCAAAGCAGCTAAGCAACAGGACAGACAGACCCAGGAATAACTTGTTCTAGGATCTGCTTTATCTTGTCCTAAAGTTAGGACAATATTCCAAAGGCTGACCTTGTCCTTTAGATATATAATCCAGGGGAAGTCATCTAATATCTTTTTTAAAGCAGTAAGCATGTATGCTATTGGCTCACATGAAGAGGAAGTCTATCTCACTTTTTGCAAAAGACATTTTTTAAAAGTTGTGTATAAATTTTATATGGCAAATTAAACTATTTGTTATTTACTTATGCTAAATGCTTTTGAAATGCTTGATAACATTCATGCTTCTTTGAACTTGTAATGTCTGTAACATAAGCTTTTCATAACACCTTGCACTTCTAATTTAACTATAAACCAGTCATTTAAAATCAGCAGAGCAATGATATTTAAAGAAACTCTTTTATCTTATCAAGTAGTTATATTTAGGCATAATTACTTGTTTTTGAACTTCAGACAATTATATATTACATTCTCTTAAAAGAAGGTACATCTGTTTTTTACATATTAGAAGTATTATAATTCAGTAGTTAGCTATGACTATGATTTAAGTCAGAAGAATCATATTTGAGTATAATATGTAATAGCACTCAGATTGATTTTGCTGTTCAAAATCAAATTGGAGTCGCACTTCTGAATTATCATTTGTACTATATTTACTATATCATTTGTACTATATATATGTACTATATTACTAGTATAGTTAGGATTCTATGATTTTAGAATTGAGCATTTAATGAGTGCCATTGTGTATTAAAATATCATTAGGTATCATTTTAACAGTGGTTAAGATGTGTCTCTATCCTTATAAAGACACTTGCTACAAAAGAATTAGGTAAGTGCTGTGAAATTAAGTCATTTAAACTTAAAGCTGTTGGAACTTTACATTATTCTGTGCCTTGAGAAGAACATGGCTCTGCAGCCTGAATCACGTGGTATGCAGCTGCAACTTCTGCTCTTTATTTTTCTGTAAATAATTAGTAAGACCAAAAGGCACCAGATATAAGACCCTCTCAGATCACTCCTCCTCACAGAGTAATAAAGTCATCTTCCTTGGAATGTAGCAATCTACAACCAATCAAATTGCTGCAACACACTGTTCTCCTGTAGAAAATGTGATAATCCTGCTAAAATTTCTCTCTCTGAGCCTATGTAAGTGAAACCTTAACTTCTCCACTTTGGAATGTTGACCCCATTCATCTGGAACTGCTGTTCCCAGGTTGTCATCCTCAAGCTTTATGCTCAAATAAACTCTATACTGAATCATATTTTCTGAATCTCATTAAGCTTGACAGTATGTATGTTATAAACTATATAGTATACTGCGATATAATATACATGCATTCAAACCAAAGGCTTGAAAGAGGTATTTCACCTCTTGAACTTAAAAAGCACCTTTATGTATTTAAATGGCTGATGAAACTATAAGTTCCACATTTTCCCCTTTCAGAATGTTTTATTAGTACACTGATTTATTAAGTATTAATAAATGTGGCCAGATGCAGTGTCTCACGCCTATAATCCCAGCTCTTTGGGAGGCTTGAGCCCAGGAGTTCAAGGCCAGCCTGGGCAACATAGCAAGACTCTGTTTCTTCAAAAAATTAAAAAAAAATAGCCAGATGCTGTGGTGCACACCTGTAGTCCTAGCTACTCTGGAGGTAAGTGGGGAGGATCACTTGAGCCTAGGAGCTCAAGACTACACTGAGCTATGATCACTGCACTACAGTTTGGGTGACAGAGACTCTGCTTCCAAATGCAAACGCAAAATAATAGTAAGTTAAATAATACATGTAAAGCAACCACCAGATAACGGGTCTGCTCCATTATTTTTTCTTGTATTTTCTAATGTTCTATATAACGTGTGTATTAATTTGTAATCATAAAAAACAAAATCCCAAAACTGAACAATGTAGAAAAGAAGGACTTGATATCTCACTTTTACAAGTGAGCCACCAGCTGGGACCATCACTCAGGCAGGAAATATCACTCAGGCAGGAATTCAGCAAGTGGGCCAAAGGGAGACTCAAGTTTTCAAACAGGAAGCGACATGGAATCTGCTCTTGGCTGTCAGAGGCTGCTACTGTAAAGCTCCAAAGCTCTGGGGGAAAGATGAAGCCTGCCTTTGTAGTCAGAAGGTCACCAAGGGTATTAAGCTGAGAGGCTAGCTTTGTGTTATTAGGCTTAGTTTTGTTGAAAGGTAGGACCAGACCGAACGAGCTAATTTTAGTCTGAACTATTCCATTTAGTGCCCCATGTGATCTAGAACAAATCATTCAACCTTGCTGGGTCACAGTTCTTTCATGTGGCTATAACCCAAATGTCTTGTTTCTATTACAGTATGTCTAAAAATGAAAGAAATATTTCCATTAACTTACAAAATTACAGTGGAGGAGACACCATCAATTTGCTGGAAATTAGCCCACTAAAATGTCCCTAGGAGCCACATGAGTGGTTCCCAGACACCCTCTTGGGTGCCCTTGGACACAGGCTGTGTTTCCCGACTTGTCACCCTGCTGCCCTGGCTCCTTTGTACACCACTGGTCTCTCCTCTCCCTACCCTGTTTCTGTGAGGAGCATTAGCAGGGGACACCTGTTTTCCCCCTGCTGCACCATCCCAAGCATGGGACATGCCTTGACATTCATTTCCCTTAATATAGCACAGATTTGGCTTATAACATTTATCAAGATTTTACTGAGGACTCCTGGCAATACAAATTAAAGAGAACAAAGAATAGTCTGGTAAGACAGCCTCCTTCCTCCCTTCCCTTTTTTTGAGTAGTTATTGAGTACCTACTATGTGCCTTAGGAACTCCTAAGCAAAAACAGAAACAGCCCTTGCTCATGGATCCTACAGTTTAGTGGAGGGAGACAGACATTAACCAGGTAACCACACAAATACAAATTGTTATAAGTTGATAAATGCATTGAAGAAAAAGCAGGGAGTCCCAAATAAAGGGGAATTTACTTAGGCTGGGGAGTTAGGACAAGAGTTCCTGAGGAAGTGACAGTAGAGTTGAAAGCTGAAGGATTCTTGGACATTCAGATGTTAACAGGGATGGACGGAGAAAGAATACTGGATCCTGAAGAAACAGCCTGTGGAAGGTGATCAGGCAGGCAGGGTCTGGTCCTTTTTTGAGGAACTGAAAAGGGGACAGTCTGAAAGGGAGAATGATATGACAGCAAAGGAGAAAAGCAGATTATGAGGAAAACCATGAGAAGCCACTGAAGGGTTGTAAGCAGGGGAGTGGCATGGTCAGACGCAGTAGAAATGGCGGCCCTCTGGAGACAGAGGGCACATACTTCAACCAGCAGGCAAAAAAGACAAATCCTGGAAGCAAAGAAACGGTGCTAGGAGGAGAAATATGGACTCTGTAAATGGGATAAATAGAATGTCTTTTATTTTTTAGAGTATTAAAAAGAATCAGCAACATCCACACAAAATTTGTATAGGAATATTCAAAGCAGTATTATTCATAATAGCCAAAAAGTAGAAACAACTGAAATATCTGTCAACTGGTAAGTTGGCCAATAAACTGTGCTATATACATAGAGTGGAATTGTTATTCAGCAATAAAAATACATGAAGTACTGATACATGCTTCAACATGGATGATGCTTTGACACATGCTAAATGAACGAAGTGAGACACAAGAGACCGTGTATTGTATGACTCCATTTATATGAACTGTCCAGGTACATGTGCACAACGTGCAGGTTTGTTACATAGGTATACATGTGCCATGTTGGTTTGCTGCACCCATCAACTTGTCATTTACATGAGGTATTCCTCCTAATGCTATCCCTCCCCCAGTCCCCCAACCCCTAACAGGCCCCGGTGTGTCATGTTCCCCGCCCTGTGTCCATGCATTCTCGTTGTTCAACGCCCACCTATGAGTGAGAACACGCGGTGTTTGGGTTTTCTGTCCTTGTGATAGTTTGCTTAGAATGCTAGTTTCCAGCTTCAGAATACGCAAGTCGTTAGAGACATAAAGTTGACTGGCTGCTACTGAGTACGTGCGTTTCTTTTAGGGAGGAACAAAACTTCTAAAATTAGATTTTGATGATAGTTGCACAACTGTAAATCTACCAGAAGCACTGAATTATATGGTAAATGGATTACATCTCAGTAAAACTGTTAAAAAAAAAAAAAAACAAAAAAAACACAGTTTTAAAAAGAATACAGGAAATGGGGACACAGCAGAACTGGATCTCAATCCTAATTTTTTTCTCACTTTGTATTAATTGTACTGCAAATAACTGTAGCTAGCACAAGAGACCACAATGACTGTCTCGCTAGGGGAAGTTGGGAGGATTTATTTCTGGCTCTGTTAATACATGTTCAATGGGGAGAGTTGGGCCCAGAGTTCATCTAAATTAGCAGTACCAAGCAGCTGTTTCAGTTAATCATTATGAGGGCTGTAAACACTCAAAAAGTACTCCATTAGCATTTTAAAAGAATGATCCTACTTTGTTAAAATAGTACTTTTTCTCTTTTTGGCGTTTTTCCTTTTAAAAAGTAGCCCTATGTATCTTGAAATCTTGCTTTCGTTAAAACTAAGGTGTTAGCTTAACTTTAGGATACTGCCTCAGACCTTTTAGAAAATTTATTTGCTAGCTAGTTCTTAAACTCTGATTAGGAACATATGAATCATTATTTATTTAATGCTACACAGGTTCAAAATAGCTTAAGAGAAATGGAATTCGAGGTTGAGCAGGTGGCAGTGTTTCCGTTTTCACACTCTGAGAAGGCCAAGGTTTCTTAGGGAAGCATTCCTGGTATCCGTATCAACCAGTTCAGAGTTCCTCAGCTGGTGTACATGTGTGTCTAATTTCATTTGGGTTGAGCCGCTGACTCTGTTAGGTTTTCATAAAAAATCATTTCATTTCCCTTTCCAGCTTCCGTCCTACTGGTGTGTGCATGTTAAAGTGTAATTCAGGCTTAACCACTTTAGGTGTAGGCTAGTTAAATTGCTTTGTTTTATGTATGAGGAAGCTGAGACTCAGTGGTGATAAGGAACCTTGATTTGGTTGTATCCCTAATAACAGAGCTTCGTGTTGGAACTCGTCTCCTGATTCATTTCTTTTGGTGAAACATCCTCTTCATTTCCGAGCTTTCAACTTCTATCTTTTCAAATCTTACACTAAAGAATAAGTATCTGCATAGAATTTCATTTTCTGTTCTCTTCTTAGAACTGACTTTAAGAATAGACAGAAGAGGTGGTTGTCAGTGTAGCGTAATGGAGGGAAAAAAATTAAAGATGGGCCCTTCCTTTTCAGCCATTTGTTTTCCCCCAGGTTACAAAAGAAAATTCTCCATTTTATTTTTCCTAGTAATTAGGAGCAATCCACGTGTTTCAACAAAGGCAGAAACAGCATCAGGACTCTGACCTAATGAAGTTTAGAAATGTTAAGATCATTGGAAATTAAATTTCATGACTGTCTCCCACCTGGCCTATAAATCTCCTAATCTTTGCTTCTGCTTTGGCCTCTTTAAGACCCATTATTTTCAAGGAAGAGACTTTTTTTTTTTAAAGTAAACTCTGGGTGTCTCTCCCCTATTAAAAACTTTCTAATACCTTCTATTGCATTTAGAATAAACTTTCAATTCCTTTCTTGGCTAACAAAGCCTTACAGGATCTGATCCATGCTAGTTTCTGACTCAGCAAGAACATCTCCATCTTGGACAAGCACCACCATTTTAAGTTCCCCTTGATTAAAAACTGCCTAAATCCAGCCCCAGAAACATCAGCCTAATGTCATCATGACCATAAACCACAAATGACACCTCTGATGAGAAATATTCCAACCCTGAGATAAACCCCCCTCTGATCAGAAATATGCCTCCCCTCCAACCAGAGACATTAAACCCCCAGCAATAAAACCCTCCTCCACCCAGAAACATTCCAAGCCTGCAATATGCTCTCCCTCCCTCAACCGCTAAATACCTTTAGTCTGTAAGAGAGAACACTACTGACTGAAATTGGCCAGAAGACCCTCTCAGGTTTATTCTCCAAAATAAACCTGTCTCTGTTAAGCTGCCTTTTCTGTTTCTTTAACTCTTACAGTTTCCATCTCCAGGCTCAATAAAGTTTACTTTCTCATTTATTCTTCCCTCAAATGCACTAGAACAGGTCCTTACTTAGGGCCTTTGAATTAGTGTTATCCTTTTCCTGGAATGCTGTACGCTCTGATTTTTGCATGACTGTTATTCAAATCGCTGCTAAAATGTCTCCTCCTCAAAAGGGCAGCCCCTTTACTAGCCACTCAATCACCATCACGTCACTTATTGTAACTTCTTTACATACATTTTAAAACCAACAGATATTTTGTTTTCTTTTCATCCTCAGATAAGTTCCCTAGAATCTACACTACTTATCTTCATCATTGTTCAATGGACAATGATGTTCAATGGACAAAGCCTGGAGTAGTGTTTGTTGAATGAAGAAATGAACAAATGAATTGCACCCTTTCTTCCCTGACCCTCTCCTCTCAACAGGGCAAAACTTAACTCATAATGAGGATACACTCAAAAATGTCTTTTTTATTGCCAGGTGTTTCCACTCTTGAGGAACAGATGCCCTTAAGGAGACAGGGCAATACTGGCCCTTCGGATTTTAGGTGAAAATAATCAGCACAACAGCTTTTCATCTCTGGTTAGGATTCCCAGTGACCAAAGCTTTAGTTTCCGATTTCCATACCATGTAAAGACATCAGGGTGAGCACTAGGGCCCTGAGAACCCTGGGTGCTACTTCTTGGCTGGGATAGGGCCGGTTGCCCTGTGCGCTGTGAGTGGTCCTCCCTGGAGATGCTGGGAAAAGGGGTGGAGTCATCAGAAAGGATGAGCCTTCCTTGGGCCTTCGGATCTGGTGGGGCTGCCACTTAGGGAAGGGCCCGGGGCTTCGGAAGAAAGCAAAACTAGCCTTGTGGCGAAGAAGGAGCCCAGCTGGCCCCAGGCTGTAAGACTAAGGGGTCGACGGAAAAGAGGCAGAGCCTGAAACCAAATCTGCGGAGCAAGCCAAGGCCTGGGGACTTGCCAGAGGAAAGGGTTAAGCCGTTTCCAAGGCAACGGACCAGGAAGCACGCAAGACGTCCGCCGCAGGTTCGTAGGTCGCCCTCGAATTTAAAGCTCCCAAGGCTGAGCGGGTCCCGGCCAATGGAGAGGCCCCCTTTAAATCATGTGATCAGCGGGGCTGCTCCGCTAGCTGCTCCGGAGCACGTGGGAAGGCTTTTTTTCCTGTTCCTTCTTTCCCTTTTTAAACGCCCACTCACTTTTGCGCGGGCTCGGCTGCGGAGTTCTTCTCGCGAGAGGCGCGCTGCCCTCTCGCGAGAGTGAGTGGGAGGCGTGGAGAGTAGGCGGTGTTGCGGGCCGGAGCTGCGGCGGCGGCGGCGGCGGCGGAAGCCGAGGGGTGGGCAGGGCGGGGGCGGGCCGCGGGGCTGGGAGGGGGGAGGGCTGGGGGCCGACGCGGGAGGGGGCCAGCCTGCTCGCCCGGCTCGCTCACGGGTCGTTGCGGCCGGTGACATGTCCATGAGCTGCGGAGGCTGCGGCCCCCAGGTGAGCCGGGCTCCGACGCGTTTGCCGCGGAGGCTGCGGTTAGATGGGGTGGCGGCAGGTATGCGGCCGGCATGGATGGAGCGGCCCGGCTCCGGCGCCCCAGCCCCTCCGCCGGCCCGTGGTCCCTCTTCTGTCTTCGGGGCCGCCCGAGAGCTGCGCCTTCGCATGGCGGAGGGAGGAGGGCGGGAGGAGCGCGGCCGAGGGAGGAAACCCAAGGCACCGGGCCCAGAGTAGAGGGAGGTGCTCGGTCTCGAGACGGGTCTTCCTGGGGTCCCGAGTGTGGCGGTGGAGCTGCCGCCGCTTTTAATGACAGGCTGTTTAAATCCACGGGGTGGTCTTTAGAGACGGTCCCCCGGGTACGTGGTGTGCGCACAGGAACATTTGCAGCAGAAGGAGGACGTTGCACTTTGTCCGCGAACAGCATCCTTCACTGTCAGAACCCCGGAGCCCTGGAAGCAGGCGCTGCTCAGATCTTATGACAGAAACGGAAGGCGTCAAGGGGCTCTTCGTAGTATTGATATTTGCATTTGCTGTCAAATACCCTCCTAGGCTGTTAATGGCTTAAGGCTGGCCATAAAGTACTCCGAATGGATTTAGTATACTGCTATTAATCCAGGCATCTAAGCTGCTTTATAAAAAATATGTAGATGTAACCGAAGTATTAAAAAAAAAGTAAATGACAATGACAGTAAAAGCTAACATTTTTTCTCTTCCCCGTATTACCAGCTTTCATTTTTTTCTCTGCTTTCTCTGTCTTCTAAAACCATATAAAGTTGGTTGTGGTTTAGCTTTAGATGTTAAGGAGTTTCATGGTGAGAGAGACTGCTGAGACACACATCTAATAGCTTTAGTACAAACTGGAGTTAATTCCTGCTCTCTTTTCAGCTTTTCAATCGCTTGCAAAATGCTCGTTTTGCTTAGCTGCTTCCCACTGTTTTAGAAATGTCATGTTGATTGTGATTTCGTTATGTCTGAAAATACTCAAAATATGGAGTGCTAAGAAAAAATGGGGTATCAGTAATGCAAAGATAATTTTTTTTAACGTCATGATTTTAGGATGGCAGCCCAGTGCCTGACATGATTGGTGTCAGTTAAAATAGTGCAACTGAATGATTTTTTTTAAACGTTTACTTTTTCAAATGGTACCCTGATTATTCATTTTTTTTGTTGTTGTTGTTCCTCCTGACAAAACTGACCCGGGGTGAACAGTGAATGTCACTATTAATTGTAGCTGTAATAGTAATTTATGAAAGGTCAAAGAACGTAAGGGAATCAGGGAAGAAGTGGGTTCCCAAGCTGAACTAGGGACTAGTGTATGTACCCACATAACTGCACTATCGACGAGATTGATATGGGTCTAGCAGTGGACTCCTAGGCCAGTGATATTTTGCAGTTGAGGATATGGGAAGTTGCCTAAGACATGGAACCATAGTGAGAAAGTCTCTAGCCTTCTCTAGCCCCCTGAACTCCAGGGATAAGTCTAGAAGCTGAAGAAGTCCTCTTTTGCCTTTAGAGGCCGGAAAAAATATAGTACTTTTAATTTTTTTTATTTTTTAATTTTAGGAACTTACTGTCTGGAAAAGGAACTCAAACCAATTTGGACAACATATTAAAGACCGTTTTAAGAGAAATTGTCAGTTATAAATAGGTAGAGGAATTCTCTCTATACTTGACAAAAATGTAACGTAGAAAATATATCTTTGTGAATGGGCAGAGGAGACCAGTGTTGATTAGAAAAAAATTTCTTCTCACTCCATCTTAGCAAACTAATTTTCAGAAATAGAAAAATAAATTTTTTGGCTGGTCTTCATCACCTTTTGGCAAGGGTTTCAAACTTGTAGGGTGTGTGGTGTTTGGTTTTTCAAAAGTAATTGAAGTAACTTTGGATAGGGTAACTGATTTTTTTTTTTTTTTCCTGTCTTGTCTGCATTTTATTAATCAACTACCTGGAAGGATTGAAGAGTGAGAACTGGTCAAGAGAAGATCTAGGTTAAGCCTGGGTGTGAGTTAAGGGTCAATAAGCTGGTAATATGGGTAAGAGAAAGAAAAATGCTTTATCAGTTTAAAAACAGACTGGAAAGATTCAAATGTCTTGATTCTCCCAGTCATCCTTACATATAAAAGTTTATTTAAAATTACTTCTGGGCCAGGCCTGGTGCCTTACGCTTGTAATCTCAGGACTTTATTTAGGAGGCTGAGGCGGGTGGATCACTTGACACCAGGAGTTCGAGACCAGCCTGGCCAACATGGAGAAACCCTGTCTTTGCTAAAAAATACAAAAATTAGCCGCGTGTGATGGCACACACCTGTAATGCCAGCTACTCGAGAGGATGAGGCACAAGAATCGCTTGAGCCTGGGAGATGGAGATTGCAGTGAGCCAAGATCTTGCCACTGCACTCCACCCTGGGCGACTGAGCAAGACTCTGCCTCAAAAAACAAACAACAAAAAATTACTGGAGTAAAGGCATTTGAAATTTATAGATTAGAGACTGGACATGGTAAGAGGAGAAAAGTTAGCATTTTTAGAATAGTCTAAGAATGTTTTTTGGGAAAGAAAATAAATGGGGTAGAGGCGTGGAACAGAGAGGATGTTACTTGAGTGAAAATGAGGTATATTGTAAAGAGTTTGGGTTTGGGAGTCATGTCTGTTAATTAAATGAGCCTCATTTTCTTCATACGCACCTCAAAAAGTTAGTGCGAAGCACATAGTACTTGCTTACTCATTTTTTTTTTTTTTTTTTACCTCCTATAATGGTTTGAGGATTCTTTGATTGCAAGGATCAAAAAGCCAATTTAATTAGCCTACTTTAAAAAAAGCATTTGTCATACAGTGCTGCTGAAGTCCATTGCATGATTCCAATCCAGCGTTCTGGAAATTGGGAAGTCTTCAGACAGTCATTCTTCCAGTTTTTCTCTGGAGGCACATGGTGTTACGTCTCTGCTACTCACCACAGATCTATTCCAGTTTCTTTCAGATTGGCCTTCTCTTTAAAGCTCTTGGTTTCCGCTTCCCCAAAACTTTGGTTTGCATGAGACTTTGGTTTGCCATGATGCCAACACCAGACTCACTAACTGTGCAACATGGTTCTCAACAAACATCTCCAAGTCTCAGTTCTGTTTCTAGAGAGAGAATCCAATTGGTCAGGTTTCTGCTTCTAATGCAGGTGGCTGGGGAGTGGGGAAAGATGAGAATGGGAAAAATGGATGAGGAAGAGACTTAGATTTGTCTCACAGTTCATAGGGCTGCACGTTTGAAACTGGCCATGCCAACATCTTTAACAAAAGGAGAGGGGACAGGGAGGAAGTGATGGATACCTCAGGTGTGCTTTAACATCCTGCAATTTGAGTTCTTCCTCTAGCACTGCACTGGACTTGCTCTCAGCTTGGTAATGTTCTAACCAGATCTAATCAGTAGTCTCTTTACAGGACAGATTCTCCTAGGTGTGGGAGTTCAGGCAAATTACTTAAATGCTTGATGACTCAGTTTCTCTATGTGTAGAATGGGCATAATAGCACCTTCTGTGGTGAGAATTATGAATTCATGTATGTAAATCAATTAAACAGTGTCTGGCATATGGCAGGCACAGTGCAAGGGTACAGTATTAGTATTTGGCGAGAGCACACCGTGTGGCAGGTACTGTGATAGGGGCTTCTGGTCGTGTTCAGAGGGGAAAGAATTTCTGCCCTCAAGAGGTTTGGAAGTCTGATGCTGACCACTCATGCTTAAAACCATTTCCTGACTTCAGTGACACTAAATTCTTCGAAATCTCTATCTCACATACATTTCTGACTGCCATTTATTTGTGGTTCGTTTTATCCCTCTCTGGAACCCTTTATCATGGTTGTCTCCATAGATGCTCTCTTGAATTTCTGTTATTTCCCAGTCTCTGAGATCAGCTTTCAAGTTCTCTATATGTGGATTATTCTTAGAGTAACATCTCCAGCTCTGACTCCAAGTAAATCTCTTAATTTTTGGTGGTTTTTTGTGTAGTATTATTTATATAATTTATATGTTTTGAGACATGGTCTTGCTCTGTCACTTACATAATTTATATATTTTGAGGCATGGTCTTGCTCTGTCACCCAGGCTAGAGTGCAGTGGCACAGTCTTGGCTCACTGCAACCTGCCCCTCCCAGGGCTCAAGCGATTCTCCCATCTCAGCTGCGTGAGTAGCTGGAACCACAGGTGTGTGCCACCACACCTGGCTAATTTTTATATCTTTTGTAGAGAGGGAGTTTCACCATGTTGGCCAGGCTAGTCTCAAACTCCTGGGCTTAAGCTGTCCACCCGCCTTGGCCTCCCAATGTGCTGGGATTACAGGTGTGAGCCCACTGTACCCAGCCTCTTGGATATTATTATGTTGATATAAAATACCGTCCTCCAGTAACCTTCTAATTTGCAAAGCCTTCTAATTTACCTTCTAATTTGCAAAGAAAAAAATTTTCTTTCAGTTCCCCAGGCTTGAAACCTTAAAGTTACTTTTCACATTCTTTTTTTATGCTCTAATATACCCTGTTAATAGGTTCTGTGTAGGCCTTTGGGTGCTTCCTATGACTGGCCCGTCTGCAAAGTAGGACTGTTGACTTATTTCAGCCACTGGCAGCTTAGGATAGATCCTTATATTTGTAAGAGCTACTTAAATGCCTTTTCAGCAATATACTCTTAGAGTCATGGTGTCATAGATGTCACTGATAAAAAGAAATGTGTTCCTGGGTTAAAATTCTGAACATATTTTCTGTTAGAAATAATCTTGTGGATAGGGCTACGTACAAGATTAAGAACGTTACTTCATTTTCTAGGGAGCATATTCATGTTGAAAGCACAATCTCAAGATTTTAGTTTTTTGTCGTTGCATATTTTTTGTAGGTATTCAGTTACATAGCATTTTAATTATAGCATATCATCCTTATAATATTGCCATACATACAAAGTTTTATTGTAAATCAGTTGAAAATATTTTTGAAAGTCAAATATATTACACCTGCATACTCAATAGCGAAACTAAGATAATCAATTGAGGGCATGTATCCTCTACAGTGATTTCTTAGAACTATTCAAATCTAGGTCTAATGAGTTTTTTGTTATGAAAATGTTAACTGTTGTTATCCTCCTGCATTCATCTGATTATTCTAATTAACTTCTAACAATGGACCATTGCATGTTGTTTTTAAAAGTTGTGTTTATTGTTGCTGAATAGGTAGTTTTGAAGTCAATAGCCATTCACACTTAGTACTTTGTCAACTAGACCCATGTTATTCCTTTCAATACCAGTGGCTAGTTGGGCTCAAACATACCTTAGAAGTAGATCTCAATCTGGAATGCAGTTGAAAAATCCGTAATTTTTCTCTATGACTGTTTGAGAAAACAAAAGTGACAGAAGAAATATCCTTGGATTAATTTTGCAAAAAGTCGTTAGGTAAGTGACCCTAACTATTTTCTATTTGGTGATGTTGCTTTTGCTACCAAATGCCTGTCTGCATTCACGTCGTTGATGAAATTTCTATTCACCTTACAGCTTGTTCACTTCAGTAAATGTACGGTTGCTTATTATGAGTAAGGCCTTTGGGGAATGCAGAGATGAGTAAGGCATGGCGATGGAATGAAATTCACTGTCGTATCCCAATCACTGTTACTTAGACACTTGGTGAATACATGTGTTGAATGTTGTTAGTACTTACAGTCCAAAGCAGGGCGTAGACATGTAGACATTTAACTGTTACATAAAGCACTGTAGTCTAAAGTGCTAAAATAGAGCAAGTGGTGATTTTGCCCCCCAAGGAAATGTTTGGTAATATTTGGAGCCAGTTTTGTTACTGCAAGTGAGTGAGTGCTACTGGTATCTAGTGGGTAGAGGCCAACGAAGCTGCTACCTACCACGCATACACAGCCTCCTACAACAAAGACTTATCTGACCCAAAATGTTGATGATGCTGAGGTTGAGAAACCCTGTAGCAGTAAGAACAACATGTATATTGTGAATGCAGGAATGAAGTTGATTGAGGATTAAAAAGGAAAAAGGCAGAAACTATGAAGA
Organism: Macaca mulatta; assembly: GCF_049350105.2. Taxonomy (NCBI): domain Eukaryota; kingdom Metazoa; phylum Chordata; class Mammalia; order Primates; family Cercopithecidae; genus Macaca; species Macaca mulatta. Next base: position 21,635,677 of record NC_133422.1, read on the forward strand.
AGCAAATATCTTAATAGATATTAATTGACATACTAAAATCACTTTATATAATTGACTGTTGTTTTGAAAAACAAAATAGTATCTGATAGCTGTAGTATTTTTAGATTTTGTAAGTCTAATAACAGGTCTGTGCCCAAGAAAGGAACTTAGCTTCCTTATTTGCAAAGAGGGGGATAGCATCCCTTTTATTCTGCTGTTCACCTGTTAGGGTTGATTCTGTTTTATTTTTCTAGTGTATGTGTTAGGGTTTACAAGATAACTTATTACAGTTTTTCTTCAAATAATATCACTTCATGTTTAATGTTAGAAATCTGACAGTGTTTTTTCATCTCCATCTCCCCCGCCACATTTTTTATCTTATTTTGTCATACATTTTATCAATATGTCTGTTTTAAACCCTCTAATTCATTGTTACTCTTTTTAGTTTAAGCAGTTATATTTTAACTGTTTAAAAGGGATTGAAAAATGAAGAATGACTTCTATTAACCTCATATTTACCATTTCAGATGTTCTTTATTCCTTTGTGTAAGATTCAGATTTCCATCTGGTACTGTTTTTGTTTGCCTGAAAAATTTCTTTCCACAGTTACTCTAGTGGTGGTCAACTGGTGGTGAATTTTCACGGCCCTTATTCATCTGAATAAATTTATTTTGCCTTAATTTTTGAAATATATTTTCATTGAGTATATCTGGGTTGATGTTTTTTTTTTTTTTTTTCCTTCTTAGTCCTTTGAAGATAGTGCTCCATTGTCTTGTTTTCTGGTTCATATAAATGTGAAGTCTGTTGTCCTTGGTTCCTCTGTATATAATGTGTACTTTTTTTCTGGTCAATTAATATTTTTTCTTTATCGCTGGTTTTCAGCCATTTGGTTGTGATTTGCCTTGGCTTTCTTTATGTTTATTCTTAGGGTTTGTTGAGCTTCCTTGGTACTGTCAGTTTATGGTTTTCTTCAAATTTGGGAACCTCTCTGCTATTTTGTCTTCAAATATTTTTTTTCTGCACCTGCTTCCCCAACTCGCACTCTCTCTTGCTCTCTCTCTCTCTCTCTCTCTCTCTCTCTGTGGAACTCCAGTTGTTCACCTTTTATGGTGCTTAAAAAGTCACACTGTCACACTCTAGGTTTGTTTTTAAGTTTCTTCTCTCCATGTTTCATTTTGGATAGTTTCTATTACATTGTCTACAAGTTCACTGAGCTTTTCTTCTTTAATCTGTTAATTGTATCCAGTATGGTTTTTGCTTTCAGTATGGTATATTTAATTTTCATCTCTAAAAGTTCAATTTTGGTATCTTTTGTATCTTCTTCTCTCCTTATCATGATGATGTTTTCCTCTCACTCCTTGAGAATATGGAACATCTTTGTACTATAGTTTTACAATCCTTTTCTGTTCCTGCTATCATCGCTGTCATTTCTACGTCTTCATTTATTGACTTTTTTTTCCTCCTGGTTATGGTTCATATTTTTCTCTTCCTTTGCATGCTTGGTAATTTTTATTGTATATGAGCCATTGAGTTTATACTGTTGCTTGCTTAATTTATTATATTACTTAAGTGTGTTGGATTTAGTTGGGGTGCACAGTTATTTGGAATCTGTTGGATTGTTTCAAGGCTTGCTTTTAGAATTTATTAGTGTGGGTCCAGAATAGTTTTTAGTGTAGTGCTGAATTATTGCCTCTACTAAGGCTACCTCTGCTAAGGCTACTCCTTCTTCTGAGGAGTCTATCATTGCCTGATATATTACAAGGTTTTTCTATTCTGGTGGAATATATTATGGTTTCTCTCTAGGGCTCTCACTCACTTTCTCCCTCCAGCATAATACCCTGTAAATTCTAGCCATGTTGGTCTCCCCAAACTGATCTCTGTTTAAAACTCAGCGAAACCACCGGACTGCTTGGCTTTCCTGTCCCTGTGTTGTGACCGGGAAGTAGCTGGCAGCCAGGGTTTCCCTTCTCTCAGGGGTCACAGTCCTGTGTTGCCTGTTTTCTGATGTTTAAAACCAATGTTTCATATATATTCTATCCTGTTTTCTTGTAGTTATATTCAACAGAATGTTAATTTTTAGCACTTGGCCATTTGGCATTTGGTCAAAATGTGTATTTGGAGCACTTACTCTAAATATGATCTCAGATACTATAAAGTAGAAATTAGTGGAAACACAAATGTGTTTTCACAAACTCATTAAACGTAGACATATTCATTTAAATATTTAAAGGCATACTTTGCTCTTTATTCTATTTTATGTTTTTCAGCCTACATCCTGCTTTGAACTTCGTTCTTTAAATATGTTACTTTTTATTTATTAGTTCAGCAGGTGTTTGAATGCCTACTATGTAAAAATACAAATACATAAAACACTTTTGTCCTCAGGGAACTTACAACAGGAGGGAAGTATGCAATCAGAGGCACCAGAGGCTTAAACTGTAAACCACTTAGGCAGCACTAAGGAGATGGCTACTATTTGGGCAAGGAGGGATAAAGGAGAGATATGAACCAAGCCTATTTTAGGGAGGGAAGTTCTTGAACTGATGCGTGAGTAATAAGTAGCAGTTCAGCTGATGGAAGAGAGAGGGTAGATTTGAGAGAAGTTTAGGAGAATGACAGGTCAGGATTTGGCAATTTACTAGATGTGGTCGTCTGTAGGAATAGAGGGGAAGACCAGTTTCCAGCTTGGCCTACTGGTTGGGTTTGGTTTAATGGCTCTTACTGACATAGAGAATACATGAGGAGATCGTTTAGGGAGAAAGTGTTATTTACCTTTTGAACATACAAATTTTGGAGTAACTGGGATATTTAGTTGGAAGTCTCTAATAGGAAATTAGATATACAGAACTGAAGAATAAATTAGGGGGTTGTTTGCATAGTTAAAACCAGAGGTAAGGATAGAATGTCCTTGAAAAACTAAATAAAATGAGACAAGAGGATACGGATGAAGACTAGGAAATATTAGTATTTGAGTAACAAGTTATAAAATACTTTAGGAAAGGAAATTTATGTAGAAAGAGACAAGTTTTTCTCAACCAGAAATTACATGTGGCACTTGTTAAAATTACAGATTCCTGTGTTCCATGTAGACCTATTGAATTTGGATCTTCTGGTGGGGAAGTTGTGTGTGCTAGAAATAAGCTGATGTGTATATGTACTGAGGTTTGAGAACTAGTGCAGTAGGAGGAGAGTCAAGATATGGCAATATTGTTGATAGGCGTTTCACAGACTCTGGCATGGTTAACTCTCCTGATACAAAAAAGGTCAAGTAATAGGTGATGTCAACTTGAACATTTCTTAGGTCAGAGGAGATAAAGACTTGGAGAATATATATTTTTTAATTATAAAAGAATTTATGTTCATTCAGAGAAGTATAAAACTCAACATACATAGACACAAAATGAAATACCCACGATTGTATCTACCCAGATAAAACCATTGTCTGTACCTGTCTAGTGTATGTCTTCTTTTATATTACACGTATAGATACACACATGCAGTTATGCAGATTTTTCACAAAATGGGATAATGCTAATATGACAGAACCTGTCTTATTTTACTTAATGACCTATTGTCTTCTCATATTGTAGATAGATGACATGTTATAAAATGTAAGTCCCACTTGTCATGGGTGACCACTGGCATCAGTTTAGTGTACCTCCTTCAAGTCGTTTCCTGTGGATGCACAAATACATATATGTGTCAGAGTTGCGTCTGTATATAATTTTTTCTTTTCTTTTTCTTTCTCTTTTTTTTTTTTTTTGAGACAGAGTCTTGCTCTGTGGCCCAGGCTGGAGTACAGTGGCACAATCTTGGCTTACTGCAACCTTCGCCTCCTGGGTTCAAGCAATTCTTGTGCCTCAGCCTCCCGAGTGGCAGGGATTATACCTGCCACAGGCATATACCACCACACCCAGCTAAATTTTGTATTTTTAGTAGAGTTGGGGTTTTGCCATGTTGCCCAGGCTGGTCTTGAACTCCCGGCCTCAAGTGATCTTCCTGCCTTGGCCTCCCAGAGTGCTGGGAGCCACTGTGCTAGGCCAGCTTTTTTTTTTTTTTTAATTACAAGTGAGAGCATACTATTTCCACCATTCTGCAACTTGCTCTTTCACACCAGTATGGCTCACTCTAACTCATTATTTCCAATTGCTGAGTAATAGTCATGTGAATTTATTTGAGTTGATGAACTTGTTGGTTATTTTCAGTTTTTTCATTTTATTTCAGTGAGTAGTCTTTCACGTATCTTAGTGAATTTCGTGCAAGTATATGTGTAGGATAAATTTTAAGAAGTGAAATAGCAGGACCAAAGGATATGTGTGTTTATTTAAAGTGCCCTATATCTGTGTTCTCTGTATTCTTTATAATTGTTTCTCTCATTGCTTTCATTTGTTTACTTTTGCATTCTGTGATTTTTCTTAAAATCTTCTTGGTTTTCCATTGTTTTTAGCAATGTCTGTTCTGCTTTTTTGTTATTTCTAAGGGGAATTTCTTTTGTTTAGTGGTAGTTTTCTGTGTGTTTCCTGAGCTGTAGTGGCTCACTTTGTAGTTGTTTGCCTTGTCTGCCTGTTTCTTGTCTCTCATCTGCTTTTTTCCAAGCCATGTAGGTTCAGTTTAGTTTCTTTGACTATAAATAACACATTTAGTTATTCTTTGCTTAGGACTCTTGTTTCTTTTTTTTTTTTTTTTTTTTTTTGAGACGGAGTCTCGCTCTGTCGCCCAGGCTGGAGTGCAGTGGCCGGATCTCAGCTCACTGCAAGCTCCGCCTCCCGGGTTCACGCCATTCTCCGGCCTCAGCCTCCCGAGTAGCTGGGACTACAGGCGCCCGCCACCTCGCCCGGCTAGTTTTTTGTATTTCTTAGTAGAGACGGGGTTTCACCGTGTTAGCCAGGATGGTTTCGATCTCCTGACCTCGTGATCCGCCCGTCTTGGCCTCCCAAAGTGCTGGGATTACAGGCTTGAGCCACCGCGCCCGGCCAGGACTCTTGTTTCTTTATCCAGAATAGGGCACAAAGCAGTAAAGCATTAAATGAAAAGTTTAACATAATACAAATGTATTTTAGGGGAAAATACTGTATTTTTGTTTTTCGTGTGAAATCTGTCAAAAACGACGTGCTCTCTAATTATACAAGATGCTGAAGAAATCCTGCTCTAGCTGTTATCCTTTCTTCTCCCATCAATCTTAGCATCATTTCCAAAGATGATTTTTTTCTTTGCTTTACAAAAGTATGTCATATCATCTCATATTGGATTCACTTTTATGTTGCACAGATATTGTCTAATAGATTTCTTTCTTCCTGAGACAATATTTTACTTACGTTTCAGTGAAAAAGTGGTGGATTAGGGCAGGAAGCTGTTTTCTTCCATGAGTGAAACAGAGTGTAAATAGAGAATTGAACTGTTTCTCTTTCATTACTTTCAAACAATGATTTGAATTCTGAGATAATGTGAGTTGCAGGGGCATGATTATATTTCTCTGGATTTTTTCTTTTTGTGTATATTATGTGTTGTTTGTATTTCTGTGTTTCTTCACAGATCCCATACTGAACTCCGTTTGCTTTATTATTCAATCTTGAGTAAGGGTGTTTTATCTGAATCTGCCATGCAGGAAAATTGTGGGTAAAGTGAACAGGGGTAGCCAGCCCTGTCAAATCCCAGGTGTTGTTTCAGAGCGCTCCCCACTCTCCCTGCCCCACTTTGAAACTGCTTCTTCTACCTTAGGTGCTTGTTGCACCTGAGGGTGAGCAGCTCATTTAGATAGTTGGTCCCATTTATTTGATGGTGAAGTCTCCTGGGAGTTAATGTTTATCTTTGCTCAGTTGACTTTAGTCAGCAGCTGCCAAGGTAATTGTTGTTTCCTGTCTCTTTTCCCTACTTCCCTTTCAGGCAAGGTTAGGAGACGACTCAGAGAAAGTGATGTAAGGCGTGCCATTCCTTTGTCCTGCAGAATTGTTTTTAATGGCTGCCATGGCGTCATTGTGGGAATGAACTTAAGATCGTTTAATTACTCTTTTGTTTCTGGCATCTAGATTGCTTCTTATTTCTATTGTGAGTTGTAATGAACCAGACTATAAAACCTTTATGCACCGTAGAGGAGCGGTGAAGAGCCCCAGTGCCGGAGTTAGAAAATTTGAACTTGAATCCCACCTCTGCCATTTATTTACTGTGTGGGCCTGGGCAAATTGATAAGCTTCCTCTTGCCTCGGTGATTCTCATTGTCAAACTGGGGTCCTATTCTGTAGTCTTAAGGACGACACGAGATGTTTACATAAACCTCCTAGCAAAACAGAGCACTTGGTTCCTTATGAGCCCTTGTGAATAAGCTGGATGCTCTAGGATCATTATTTGCTTTGATGCATTCCCAAAAGCAGAAATGCTGAGTCAAAGAAGTATTTCCAGGGTTTTGACACGCATTACAAAACCTCCCTGTAGGTGCCACTTTACTTAGGAGCCGACTTTGCCAGTCTCTGGTTTCTTGGAACCCTTATGCTGGCTTCTGTGTTTTATGTTACATTTGAGAAAAGCCCATTTGCCTCTGAGGTTTTCTGGCAGTTGAGGAGAACACTGTAGAGGAGAAAGGAGAGTGAGGTGGACTGGGACAAATACAAGGATTATCTTTTTGCTTTGGCTACTATACATTTTTATACTTAAGCCTTGTTTTGATCATTTTTAGTCCACTTGATCATTTTGGTCCATAGGTAAATATTTAAGTCTTCTTTTACCTGTGTTTTGTAGTTTTCAAAGTACCTCCCGTAAATTATTTTTCATTTGGTTCTCACAGTAAACTTGTCTGGTAAATATGGTATCGTAGACATTGAGGAAAAAGTTCCAGAGACATTGCAGTTGACCCGGAGGAAACAAAGCTAATAAGAGGCAGCACAGGAACACGCATGGTCCTCTTCTGGATTCTGGGGTATCACCCTTTCTTTACCTTGTGCTGATGGGAACGCCTTGTGTTAGGCTGAGCCTTTCTCATGATGCTGCTTCAATTTCAGTAATCAGATTTTATTGTTACAGAGACCACTAGGGCTTAATCTTAGTTCATAATAGAATACCATTGTATTTCTTTGTCTAAAAATTAAAATGTAGAAATCTCTAAAGTGTGCGTGTTTGTGCACTCACGCTGTAGTCTTATCTGCATAGCAAAAGAATACGCAATTTGAACTTGACTAAAATTTCGTTTTTTAAAAGTTCTGACGGTGGGGGCTACCTTGAAGTTTGTTTTTGCGTATAAATCTCATAGTATAAATTTATGTTAACCAAATGTCTTGGAAACCTCAGCTAAGCAATTCATTTTTTTGTTTTTTATTTTTTTCAGAAACTGGGTCTTACTATATTGCCTAGACTGGCCTTGAATTCCTGGGCTCAAGCAGTCCTCCCACATCAGCCTCTCACGCGCCACTGTGCCCGGCTTCAACTGGGCAATTCTTGATAAGACCAGATTGATTTTCTGAAAATACTTGAAACTAAGAATTTCTTAAATCTTTATTTATTTGATTTTTTTAAAAAAGTATTTAGTTCTCCACTTCTACTCTTTACTTTGAAGGATTTGAATGCAGGAGGGCCATATCTATCTTGTTTCTCTTGTATCCATAGCATCTAGCACAAGTAGATTTTAAATGAATGGACAAGATACTATGGTCAAATGTAGATATCGAGTGGTTAATGCCTGGAGTAGATTTAAGTTCTCAAAGATATTAAAACATCTTTAAAAAGTTGAGACTTCATTTTGAGTGTTTCACGTGGCAGGTGTGTGTCAAGTACTATTAATCATTTGATTTGGATGTCTGAAATTTTGTCAGTGGTATGCTCTTAAGCTTCCTATGTAAAGAATTTGTTTATCTAATTTGATATGTGCAGATTTCTCATTTGTGTATTATCAAACCTTTCTCCTCAAGAAATAAGAATGTCAAGAGCATTCACTGTTGCCATAGAGATGAGTGACTTTTGGGAGGCAGGGAAGTTTTAATTCTTTTTGTAATATTCTCTACTTAAGCTTTTATTTTTAAAATATTTTTTTAAAAACTTGTTTTTCAAATCTTTCTCTTTGATGCTTTGCAATAAAAAAGGGCAGTGAGATTGAATAGATAAGGGTATAGACTATTTTATAATTTTGAACCAAAATATAAGATTTTTAAAATAATTTTCTATCTCATTAAGATACCAATATTCTTTTATTTTTCAAATATTCTTGCTGGATTACAAGGAAATTGGGGGGGGCTCAGATTATTTTTGTTTTGATTTTTTCTTTTAATGACTGAGTTAAAAGAAATTAATTTAGCACAAAATACTTGCCTGAATTGTTAAAATCAATAAATAAGTTGTTTCAATATGTTTTCTTTAGGTGTTTTGTGGATTAACTCTTCATTGATTATATACGACAAAAAATAGTTATGGCGACTTTCAGAAACAATCACATGAAGACTAAAGCATCTATCAGAAAAGTAAGTTCACTCTATTAGGTTTCTTTTAGTGAAAGTTTTAATTAAAATGTTGATTTTTTTTTTATGTCCTACAGCTATGATGTTTTGTTTAAATGGATCTTATTATTTGAATTAGTAACATTCAACTACTACAAAGATTGGCATGTATGAAAATAGTGATACAAAATCATGATTACAGTGATTTTATTTCCTAAAGATCACAGTGCTTTCTCCCCGTTTTTTCTCTAAACACAGATATCCATCTGCTTTTTTGCAATATAGGCTGTCGGGTGTAAGCTTTCTTATATACCTTTAGCTTTACCATTCATTCATTCATTCATTCATTCAGCAAATATACACTTGAGTTATTTTATGCCAGGCCATATGTTAGATGTTGGGTAATCAGTAGCAAGCAAACAAAATATGATTCTTAATCCTTTCTTCCTTCTAGTCTAAGGAGGAACCCCCTCGCTTCCTCTCTTAAAACAATTTGGTTAACCTTCCATTTCTTGACATTTTTGTCTTTGTTAAAACTTTGGAGGCACTACCCATAAACAAAGAAGGAGGAATGGAGCCTGGAGGATAATTAACAGTCTTTGTTATTTCTTTTTCTGGACTTCATCTTCTGCGTTATATGACACCGTTGACCAATCCTTACACGTTAAGACAATATTTGACTTTCATTATAGTATTTTTCTTGCTTTCCTTCTCTTTTATGGTAACTCTTGTCTCCTTTGCTGATCTTTCCAAATTCTAATTATCAGTGTTGCTATGAGTTTCTGGGCCTGTCATTCATTTATGTAGAGAGCTAAAAGATGTATAGGTTTGACTACTAACTCTGAGAGGATGGCTTCTAAATCTACAGGATGCCTGCAAAATAGAAAGTAAACTTATCCTTAAACAGTATGTTAATTACTTTTTTTTTTGAGTTGGAGTCTCACTCTGTTGCCCAGGCTGGAGTGCAGTGGCGTGATCTCGGCTTACTGCAACCTCCATCTCCCAGGATCAAGCGATTCTTCTGCCTCAGCCTCCCAACTAGCTGGGACTACAGGTGCCCACCACCATGCCCGGCTAATTTTTTTTGTAGTTTTAGTAGAGACGGGGTTTCACCATATTGGCTAGGGTGGTCTTGAACTCCTGACTTCATGATCCGCCCACCTCGGCCTCCCAAAGTGCTGGGATTACAGGTGTGAGCCACCACGCATGGCCTTTTTTTTTTTTTCTTTGTTTTGAGACGGAGTCTCGCTCTGTTGCCCAGGCTGGAGTGCAGTGGCACGGTCTCGGCCAACTGCAAGCTCCGACTCCTGGGTTCACGCCATTCTCCTGCCTCAGTCTCCCTAGTAGCAGGGACTACAGGCACCTGCCACCACGCCCGGCTACTTTTTTTGTATTTGTAGTAGAGACAGGGTTTCACCGTGATAGCCAGAATGGTCTCGATCTCCTGACCTCATCACCTGCCTGCCTCAGCCTCCCAAAGTGCTGGGATTACAGGCGTGAGCCATCGCATCCGGCCAATTACATTTTTAAGTAATATGCTCCATATGTTTTGAGGTAAATTACCTTAAAATTTAATAGGTCCACTTTTTCATTTGAAAAAAGTATAATAAAAACTATTTTCTGTTTTTACTCTTTGTAAACTATAGTGTATTTATTATACTTTTTTCAGATTAGCAGCTAGACCCATAGCTTTAAATTGATTATACTGCTGGCTTTAAACTAATAATTATAACTAATAATATATACAAAATGTAATAGCAAACTGATACCATGGTCTTCAAGAATGATAGTACCTGACTTGAATATTTATCCCATACATTGCCAGAGATTCAGGGATTAGGCAGCAACTGAAATTTCATATTATTACCAGGTTAGTGTCTTTTGTTATTCAGCGTATTGTTCATATTAGGCACTCAGTAAAGATTTAATTTGAATTCAACTTGAATTATTGGAATCCCTTTTAGATAAAAGTGTGTGAATCCAAATATTGCATACTGTTTATGTAAACAGTTATGCACACACATACACCACCTTCTACATCTTGATTCATCTTAATGACAGACACTTCCCTATTGGCTACTGTGGAAATTGAAAGATGTACTTGAATTCTTTAGATTTCACTTTAATTTGCATTAAATATAGAGATACATTAAATATTTATTGGGAAAGTTAAAAGCATAATACACACACAAACCCACATACCTACCACTCATATCCAACAGTAGTTAATAATTTGTCTTGTTTGCTTTGTGTCTGTGTATGTGTGTATTTACTTTTAGGCAGAACCATTTGCAAGTTATGATCATAATGTTTCTTCACCCTGAACACTTCAGCATGCTTCTCCCAGGAATAACAACATCTTCCCACATAACACTAATACCATGAACACATCAAGAAAAATAAATTCCCGTGTATCTAATACCCAGCCATACTCAGATATCCTGTGTTACACCCAAAATATCTTTTATAGTTCTCTCCGCCCCTGTTTGGATCGAGTCTAGCCTCTTAGTCTCTTTGTCTCTTAGACTCTTTGTCTCTTTGTCTCTTAGTCTCTTAGCATTTCTTTTGGTTTGAAAGAATTTTTCCTTTTTTTTTTTTCCTCGTTATATTCAATTCTGACATCTTGAATAGGCCACGCTAGTTTTCTTGTACCATGTTCCACATCTGGATTTGTCTGGTTGTTTTCTCATATTGCTATTTAATTTGATCCCCTCCGTTGTATATTTCGTGTAAAGTAGAAGGTACGTTTAAAGGTTTAGTTGGAGCAGATTAAGCATTTATGGCAAGAATACTTTATAGGGTAATGTGAGGACAGAATTTCAGGTTTTCCCATGATCAGTGATGCTGTGATTGATCAGTTGACTAAGGTGATAACCCTGCTAGAATTGTTCATTGTAAAAGTACATTTTCTGTTTTTTGGTTAGCAGATAATCTATGATGATACTTGGCTGTGTGCAAATATCCTTTTTTTCCCAACAAATATTGAGCTAATGTTTTTGGCATCCCTTGATTACCCTTTCCTGAATTCATTATTTCATGGGAGTTGCAAAATGGTGATTTTCCTAATTCTACCATTCCTTTCATGTTTATTAGCTGGTATTCTTAAAGAAAAGCTTCCCTCATTCACCTTAGATGAACTATGTAATATCTCCTATAGAGGCAGGTCAAATGTCCTTTAAATACCAGTTTTCAGATTAATGACAGGGCATCGTAGTTAGCACCAATGGTAGCAGGTGAGTTTATTTCCCCACATTCATTCACTAATTTGTTTGTAATGCTCTGAACTCATGGATTTTTGCAGTTCTATATTTTATAACCTTTTATTTCTTTATAGTCATTCATTCATTCATCTATTTAAGTTGCTCAAATTGTTCCAAAATTGATACCTGAGAGCCCCTCCGAGTAGGTGCCTATATCCTTTTGTCTCAGGCTCATAACTTTGATTGCTTTTTCACTTTCTGGTCGTATCCTTTTGGTACAGGACGACCCAATTTCACCTACTTTACCTTCCTCAGACCTGAAATTGGCTTTTTTTTTTTTTTTTTTTAAAGAACCCTGAATAGTACTTAAAAACCAAGGTCTGGATACTAAGAGTTGCCTTTGCACTTACAGTGTCACGAGTTTATATTGACAGTTCACGTTCAGATTTCACATATTTTTTCCTGTTTTGATTTCCTGTTTCTAAATTAGTGTGAAAATCCCCATTCGTTAAGGAAAACAAAATTATTTAAAATATTGAATATTTTCAAGCCCACAGAAAAGTTGGTAAAAAAAAACCTAGTAGAATGAACACCTCATACATTCTTCACTCAGATTCACCCTCGGTTAACATTTTGCCATACCCTCTCTCTCTCTGTGTACACACACACACACACACACACACACACACACACACACACTTTCCCTTTTGCAATTGTATGAGAGTAGACTGCAGACATTATTTTACTTCATCTCTTCGAAAATCGTTAATTCAGTAACATCATCTAGCATGCATTCCAAACACAGATTTCCCTGTGTCTCAGGTAGCCTTGTAATTTTCTCCTTGCTTCTCTTCTAGGATGCAGTCAAGGTTCACACACTCTATTTGGGTATTGTTTTGGGTTTTCCCCATTCTAGACCATTCCAATAGTCTAAATTCTTTTTTCATGCAGCAAATCTTCCGAAGAGTCTAGGCCAGTTGTGTTGTAGAATCTTTTCATATTTGGGTTCATATGTTTTTCCCCGTAATTAGGTTCAACAGAACATCTGAAAGGTGATGATGTGTTCATTCCTGTCTATCAGATCTGAAGTCCATATTGTTGATGTTAGGCTTCACTAGGTGGTTAAGATAATAACCACCAGATATCTGCAATATAAATGCACATAATCTCTTTATGATTAATACACTTAATAAACTATAAGGTGATCCTCTGAGACAGTATGAGTGTCCTTTTCCCCAGCTTTTAATACAGTAGATTGAGGATACGTGGATAATCCTTTCCTAAATCAGTAATTGCATTGGGAATTTACAAATGGGGTTTTCTAAATTTGTCATTCTGTCTATACTAGCCAGCATTTTTAGGTAAAGAAGAGCTCCTCTGACGTTTTCTCTTTTAATGGACTCACAGATTTTTTTTAATACAGTAGTCATAATTCATTACCATTTTCATTCTTCTTGATTTGAAGTTGTCCCATATTTGGCCGGTGGGAATTCTTTCAAGCTGGCTTCTGTATTTTTTTGAAATGATCCTGTTAGTCTTTGAGCATTTCCTTGCATTCTGGCTCAGTTAGATGTTTCAGGCTCGCTTCATACGTTCTCAGCCTCAGACCTGGAACCAGCTATTTCCCCAGGGAACTCTAGTTCTTTTTATTGGTGATAGATATTTAGAGACCAAAAGCTGGGTGCTGAGTATGCTCATTGCTACTGAAGGTCATTGTTTGTAAGACTTTTCAATGGAAAAAGGTAGTACGTGTATTCAAAGAATTATGAATTTGTAATGACAGGTCAGATTCAAATGTAACAGCACAGCTTTTTATCATAAATTTTTTGAGTACATATTTTTACCTCTTCTCTTAGACTAAAGATTTCCATTTATTTTAATTTGTTAAGATTAGCAGCTGTTTCAGTTCATCTAGTGTCAGGTTCTGAAATATGGGGAAACAAAGTGAGTGAAACACAGTCTGTGACTTCCATAATTTGTTTTAATGGGTAGGAAACAATCTGAGTATAGTAATTATAATATGCTTTTTGTTTTTGAGACGTAATCTCTGTCGCCCAGGCTGGAGTGCAGTGGTGCAATCTCACCTAACTGCAACCTCTGCCTCCCAGGTTCAAGCACTTCTCCTGCCTCAGCCTTCCGAGTAGCTGGGTTTACAAGCACGTGGCACCATGCCAGGCTAATTTGTGTATTTTTAGAAGAGACCGGCTTTCACTATGTTGGCCAGGCTGGTCTCGAACTCCTGACCTCAAGTGATCCACCCGCGTCAGCTTCCCAAAGTGCTGGGATTACACACATGAGCCACTGTGCCCGGCCAATAATTATAATATGTTTTGGTGTGGATTAAATGATTTTAATGCGCAACATACAGCAGGAACTTTGAGAGAGATTTATTAGGGCTGAACAATGGGAAAATCTTCACAGGTCTTGGGATGGGTAGGATTTCTACATGGGACGACTGGGAAGTAAGGACATTTCTGATAGAAGAGCAGATTGACAAGTCAGTGGAAGGGGGCATAAGGTAGAAGGAAAGGAAATAAGTGTCCTATTTATGCCTGACTATAGTACTTATTATTTTCTTCATATAGCTTTTTCCTCCCTCTGTTCCTTGTACTTGTGACAAACATCTCACCCTGAAATCTGGAATCGCTTCTCATTTTCATCAGACAGCTTCCTTAAGATCCATGGAAAACCTTATTTTGTTGTTATTATCTTATTTTTCTGTCTCCAACTTTGTTAATGGAGTAATCACTGTTGTTAAGGGAGTAATCACTGTTGTGCACCTTACTACAGCTCCCACATCATCTCATTCAATCATATGAATTGTTGCTTCTGTTCTACCAGTGACTTGGAAATCAGATGTGCAGTGTGTTAAGTTTTAGTGTAAGGTAAGAGTAAGTGAACCTGGTGTGAGATTCACGTGATCTTCTAGTGAGTTGAATGCCCAGGCTCTAGTATATGTATGTGTTTTGGGCATGTGAAACTCTGCCTTTTCAGCTGAATGGAGCTTCTCAGTGGAATTGAGTTCTGCATCCAGTATCAAAAGGTGCCAGTGAATATTAGTTAGAGAATGAGTGACTATCTAAAACACCTCCAGGATCTCTTACCCTTGTCTTAGAATTAAATGAATTTAAAGTATCTTTGTTTTCTTTCCCCTGCAGAGCTTCAGTGAAGATGTGTTCCAGTCTGTAAAGTCTTTATTGCAGAGTGAGAAGGAACTATGCAGTGTAACAGCAGAGGACTGTTTACAGCAGGATGAACATGCCAGTTTAACTGAGGTTTAACATATTACTTTCTAAACCCTTTCCGAATAATGCACAGCGTATTTTCATGCATCTCTGTAGGACTCTAATCTATTTTTAAAATGCCTAAAATCTCTATATGTTGTTATATGTATCAGAAGTACCTGTTATATGGGTGGGAAAGGGGGAAAAAAAAAGAAGTACCTATTTTAAATACTGGCTAAAATAATTTTATTAATTGACAATGAATTCAAACAAACGAGCACATTTAATTCTATGCAAAGTACTAATTGGATGTATAACATTGTATTAGATGATGCCTACTATATTCAGTAACTGGTACTTTAATATGAATTTTTCTACTCTGAAATATAAAACAAATGCATGTTTCTTATGTTGATTTTTTGGGGTATTTTCTTGACTGTTTAAATTCAGTGCTTTGATTAAAAATGAAAAAGTAGTGATAAATTTATATTTGAAATTAAGACATTCACTCTATTACTTGATAAGATAATATACCTTGCTCGCCTATTTCTCTGCTACAGTGTTTCAAATCTTTGTTTGAATTTATTGCTATAAAAGGAGTAAGATCCTTTTCTATAATATATCCATACTTCATCATCACATTTGTTACCAAATATGAGATATATTAGGTCATTGCAGCTCACAACTGATGAATATTTGAAGTTAAAACATTTTATTTTGAAATGAGGGTTCTAATAAAATCGTGGTTACGGATAGATGCTCCTGGACTTATGATCGAGTTACATCCTGATAAATCCACTGTTCATCAAAAATATTCTAAGTTGAAAATGCATTTAAGACCTTATAAATCCATTGTAAAGCTGAAAAATCACAAGTCCAACCATCATAAGTTGGGGACTGTATGTATTCTGTTTTAGGTGGATGATTTTCTTTAATACTCCTTGAGAAATTCTCTATTTGATGTCATTTCATAGGAAGATGAGCATATGTTTTAGGCCTGTAGTGTTCTGCTGCCTCATCCTCTTCTTTTTGTGTCAGCTTAATTTCACTATTACTTTCTTTGCTAACCTTTTTCATTTTACTTTAGCAAAACCAAGCCACTCTTAATCTAGTTGGTTGTTTCCAAATAAACAGTGACAGAACATAACAGGCCTAATACGTACGCTCATCTTCTATGAAATGATGTCCTGTGTCCTGCTCTCCAGCAGTTTTCTAGCTCAGATAGGTCGCATTGCTTTTCCAAGCCCACATTCCCTGGTGAGGCCTTTCTAGACCAGTGGGAAATATAAAACTCCCCTGGCATCTTCAAAACCCTATGCTAGCTTATTTTCTGTTTTGTATTCAGTAAAGGAAACTTGAAAGAATAGGTGGAATTTCTGTCCCACTTTAGGGTGTGCAAATCTCTGAGTATCTTTTCAAATAAAGGAAGGCAATTAGTTATTTGCCTATCTGTTATTGAGTGCCTGTAATGTGCTAGGTACTTTCCTCTACATTATCTAGTTAACCTCACAACTATGAGAGGGAAGTTATATTGCCTTACGTTTTATAGATAAGGAGACAAGCTCCTAGAGGTTAACAGTTTACCTAGATGCCTAGAAATTAACCGTAACTCTTACGTGAAGTAAGAGCCATAATTAATCAGAATAAAGATCTCAGAGTAATTTAAGATTCTGACTTGCTTCTGAATCATCAGAAATAGATCGAAAGTATATTGTGTTGCTGTGTATTCTGACTATACTATTTTCCCCACATTCTTGAGAATTGATTATTAATATTGCTGTCATTTAAGTATTGTATATTTTTTAGCCACAGCAGTTGCTTAGTGGACAGTGTACTACACTGTCTTCAAATGGAAAAAATGTCTTACTGTAATGCCAAATACATAGAGAGTATAAATGTAAAAAATAACACTTTTTCAGGTTCTAAAAGTAGTATGTTTTTTTTCTTTTCTTTTTTTGAGACATAGTCTTGCTCTGTTGCCCAGGTTGGAGTGCAGTGGCGTGATTTTGGCTCATTGCAACCTCCACCTCCAGGGTTCAAGTGATTCTCCTGTCTCAGCCTCCCGATTAGCTGGGACTATAGGCATGCACCACCATGCCTGGCTAATTTTTTGTATTTTTAGTGGAAACGAGGTTTCACCATGTTGGCCAGGCTGGTCTTGAACTCCTGACCTCAAGTGATCCATCCACCTCAGCCTCCCAAAGTGCTGGGATTACAGACATGAGCCACTGCACCTGGCCAGTATGTATTCTTTGTAGAAAAATAAGAAATACTCAAATTAGAACAAAGAAAATGACTATCATTGATCTTATGACTTAGGGAAAAAATGCAGAGGGGAAAAGAGTGGGAAAAAAATAGCTCCATCATCCAGAGTTAATCACTGCTTATACTCTGGTGTATTACCTTCCAGTATTATTTTCCATGCATATGTTTTTAAAAATAAGGTTGAAATTGTATGCGTGCTGTAAGTAATTTTTCTGTGACTTGTCCTTTTTTAATAATGTGACAGTTCTTCATGCATCAGATATTCTTTAGAAAGTCTGTTTATATAAACTTCTGCAGAGTAATCTCTATGTCAGGATATTGAAGGAAATAAATGGTGGTATCATAGAGTCAATGAAGAAGTAGCCTCAGGGGTCTACCCAGGGAAGGCCTCTCTGAGGAGGTGACACTTGCATCGAAACTTGAAGAATGAGGAGAAGCCAGGCATGTAATCATCCAAGGAAGAGAGATCCAGATTGAGGGCACAACCATGAAGTCCTTAGGAATGTACAGGGCGTGTTCCAGACCTAGAAAGGGGGCTCGTGTGTAAGTGAAAATGGTAGAAGGTTGAAGGCATTAGGTAACCCCACTTAGGATTTTGCCCCAGGAAGCATGGAAGAGTTTGGATAGGGAAGTGGCTTGGTAATAGGACCAGGTAGGAGAGGATTGTACTAATGTAGGTGAGAAGGGTGGCCAGGGAATGGAGAGAAGTGGATGTATTTGAAATATGTTTTGGGGTGAGAATTGATTGAACTTGCTACTGAGGGAGATACGGATGAGGTTCAAGAACTGCATTTTGGAGCCCAATCTTTGGTGAAAAATATTTTTGGGTCATCTTTGAAAAAAATCCTTTTCAAGGCAGACAACATTTTAATGCTTTGTCGGTTTTTTCCTGTTTCTCAGCTCTGTCACCAGTCTGAAAGATTTAAAAATTCAAATTAATGGAGGTTTATTTGTTCTTTACTCAGGTCACATTTCTGGGTTTTAATGAAGAGACAGATGCCACTCATGTACAGGTATGGTCAATTTTAGCATTTTTACTGAGTATTCTTGTCATGGAAATCAGCTTTAGGTTTGACCACAAAAGTCATTTATCTGAGAAGGTTGCAAACTGCAGGTTGACTTCTCCATTCTGTGTATAATATAGAATGTATGACTTGTTTGTTTATTTTGATGGCTTTCATAATTTTGACCTTAATAGTAAACATTTTCATTAAGATTGAGTTAAATTTAAAAGGCAAGGTTTGTAAAAATTAGCCAATGCAAAACTGTAGCCTGTTTGATTTAGGCAGTTATTAACAGAGGGACTGATGTTTGAGATTGGGATCAGCAAAGGAAAGCTTCACAGTTACATAAACAGTGGTTGAAGTTCCTGTAGATGTGATAGGCATGCTTTTCTTTTTCCCTCATGCTGCTGCTTAAAAATTTGTGATTTCTACGTATTTCCTTTTGTGGCAATAAAGTGTCTCCTCCTAGAGGAGGAAACAACATTTTTTAGTTCTTTCTGAATAATGCATATCAGGTGATTATGGACAAAAACTCTGCTGTATGTTTTGATTGTGGCCTTGCTTGAAGGAAATAATTTGGACAGAAGGAACAAGAGAGGATATATTCCTGAGAACATATATAGCTGGAAAGAGAAATATTCCAAGATATTTCTTTAATGTTCTCCTCCTGTAAGAGTTATTGATATAACCATGTTTATAAAGGAAAGTACTTTACAAAGGGTCAAAGACTTTAATAATTCTTTAGCTGGGTAAAATATTTGTGTATAAAGGGCAAACAGGAAGAAGAAATAAAAGCAATTTTCTTTTCCTTTAATCTTCATTAAAATTATCAGTTAAAGTCTAATACAATACCTTGGAGAGGAGAGACAGAAAAACGGATTATATTGTACAGGGTTAAAAACAAGTTTTTAGGATGTACATTCTCTAGCCAAAAATTTTGTATGAAAAAAATTTCATAAAGTTAAGTAAGACCTATACGTTGACATTACTAAAAACCATTAAATGCTTAATTGCCATGGATGTGTTAGGTACCCTGTAAAATTTTTTATAGCTTGATATCAATACATTTTAAAGGCTACAGGGATAGCCAGTATTTAATAATTTTAGTATGTTTTGGCCGGGTGCGATGGCTCACGCCTGTAATCCCAGCACTTTGGGAGGCTGAGGTGGGCGGATCACGAGGTCAGGAGATCGAGACCATCCTGGTTAACACAGTGAAACCCCATCTCTACTAAAAATACAAAAAATTAGCCGGGTGTGGTGGCAGGCGCCTGTAGTCCCAGCTACTCGGGAGGCTGAGGCAGGAGAATGGCGTGAACCTGGGAGGTGGAGGTTGCAGTGAGCCGAGATCACGCCACTGCACTCCAGCCTGGGAAACAGAGCGAGACTCTGTCTCAAAAAAAAAAAAATAATAATAATAATAATTTTAGTATATTTTATTTTTGAATTTTTGAAAAATTATCTGTGAATGATAAACTATAGATGTTAACTGTTATGAACCAGGAAATTTCCTAGCCAGTAGACCTTACAATTTTTGGATAGGGTCCACCTTATAGGAACCTTAACAACTGTACAGTGTTACTTATTGTTATTATTTTAAATTAGGATTTAGCTGCAGTTTCTTTGGAACTTCCAGATCTTCTGAATTCACTCCACTTCTGCAGTCTAAATGAAAATGAAATTATTTGTATGAAGAATATAAATAAACCATCAGATATAAGCAGTGATCCTCTAAATCAGGTAACTTTTGTAGATAATTTCTAATGAGATTTTTAGGGCAAATTTTACTATATTTGATAAAGATGATTAAACTTTTAAATGCTTGGATGACATTTATTTTTTTTAAATGGTGTCTCCAGAAAATATGATTCATAAGAAATCTAACTCATGAAGCATTGACATCCCCGAAGGATACAGTAATTTTGATCATATCTTATATTTTGCAACTGTGAAGTTCCGTAGATGGTATGCAAGTACATGCTATTTTTTTCTGAAAATTTATTATTTTCGGATTTCTTGAATTACTTATACCTTTGTATAAGCTATAGTGACTTTTCCCTATTATGGCCAATTTCAAATTTATACACATGTTATGCTATATGTTTTAGAGAATGTACTTAAGTTCATTTTCTGGTTTAAAAAATTCTATGTAAAGTGGACATCTGATGTGTTCTTTATAAATAAAAATGTTACCATTTCTTATAGGTGGTTAGTTTTATAATATTCAGCATTTAGTTCTTTACCAAGTATGATTTTGTTGATAATGCATCAGAGAAAATGCTTTGCATTCTAAGAGGTAAGACATATACAATTGAACCAGAAAGTTTAAAATTTGGATTACTTGCTTTCGTTTTAAAAAAACTGCTGTGTTCTTTATAAGGTCTGCCAATAAAACTAGAACTGCTTGCCTCATTTCCTTAATTATGTTCTTTATTCATATTTACTTTGCTTTATTGGCTAGGTTATAAGAGGTGATAAGCTATTATATTTGATTTCTAGTTTTTTTGAATAAATCATTTCATCAGTATTTACTTGAAAAAATAGTATGAGGGGGAAAAGCTGGTGACTTGTATTTTTAAAGCTATAAACATTGTAAATTGTAATACTAGGGAAATTTAAATAAAAGGAGTGGACTTTTAAAAATTGTGATAGGAAGGAAGATGGCATCATACTTGAAACTACAGGAAAATGGGATTGAAAATAAAAGAAAATAGAACTTGGTTGCTGCCCCCACACAGTTTATAATACAGTTAGTGAGACAGGTGAATGATTCAGGAGAATCACAGGAATGTACAGTAATACAGGAAAACAGAATTGCTCAAAGGAATGGATAGATAGTAAGTTTTATAACATTTCAGGAGACTAGGTAGAATTTGAATACCTGGATAAAAGAAGATGGGAGAAAAGACTGGAAAGTGAAAAATGTAGAAAAAGAATAAAGAAATAAATATAAAACCAAGGAGCTTTTCAGGATGCATGAATTTCTTGTTTGTTTTTCCTCTGAGATTGTCTTATATCTATGCTTTACTTCATGATGTTTTGTATTTGAAATTAAAATTGTTTTTATTATCTTTTATCTTTCCCAAGAGTCATCCTTCTGGAATGCTTTGTGTCATGAGAGTGTCACCTACATCACCAAAACTTAGGATTGATTTTATCTTTAGTCTCCTAAGTAAATATGCTACTGGTATAAGGTACACCTTGGACACATTCTTGCATCAGAAGCACCAACTTGAGACCACTGATGAAGATGATGATGATACTAACCAGTCTGTGTCATCCATAGAGGATGACTTTGTCACTGCTTTTGAGCACTTAGAAGAGGAAGAGACTTCAAAGCCGTATAATGATGGTTTGTTTTTCATTAGACTTTTTCCTAAAATAGGGAATTAAAATTTTTCAGTTCTGAAAATTTTAAGGCAGACTTGTTCAATTGAAATTTATGTTGAGATTTGATTCAATTTAAACCTTTTAACTTTTTTTCTGATTACCTGAGGAGATTCCTTATGATTTTTAAGTTCACTGTAATCTGGTTTTCAGTTTTGCTTATTTCAGGTTTTATTTAGTTGGTGCTGTTCACGCAGTGATTACATCAAATGTCTGGAACATTCCTAGGTTCAAATTTTGGAAGAGTTAGCTGGGAGAGTCTCCACAGTAATTTTTCTAACATGCGTGACAGCATGCAGAACATCCCATAGACCAGGTATCCCTAGACATAGAGTAAACTGAAATTATTTTACAAAAAGTATATTTACTTTCAAATGTTACTTGGGTGAATCTTTCTGTTAAACAACATAGTTTAGAAACACATAAATATTATATGTTTAAAGTCAGTTTATTCCATGGATATAAATTAATTTCCAAAAAGTTTTTTCAAGAATAATGGCACCACTTCATTCTTTTCCTATAGGAATGAACATTACTGCGCTAAGGAACCAGTGTGATGCTGCTTCCCAAACAGTTACTGGTCATCATTTAGAAACCCATGATTTAAAGATTCTCATTAGCTCTGGACAGCAGAAGTCATTGGCTAAACCCTCAACTTCCTCAGTGAATGTCCTGGGACCTAAAGAACTACCTTCTGTGAAAACTTCAGTCACAACATCCATTTCAGAGCCTTGGACCCAAAGGAGTTTCTATAGGTCATCTAATGCTTCAGATAAAGATAGTGATTTACAGAAAACATTTTGTTCGTCTTCTCCTGCCTACTCATCTGAATCAGAATGTTCAAGTCCAAGTCCTGTTATTTTCTTGGATGAAGAGGGATATCAAAAAAGCTTAAAAGCAAAACTTGAGCTGCCTAAAATTCCTGTGATGAAAGATGATATAGAGGATTCAGACTCAGAAGTAAGTGAATTTTTTGATAGTTTTGATCAGTTTGATGAACTAGAACAAACTTTAGAGACTTACCTGTTTAATAAAGATCCTGTCATAGGGAAGTCATCACAGAAGAAAGGGCACAAACATGGAAAATCATGTATGAATCCTCAAAAATTCAAGTTTGATCATCCAGCTCTCCCAGCTAATGTTAGAAAGCCAACTCCTCGTAAACCGGAATCTCCATATGGTAACCTGTGTGATGCTCCGGATTCTCCTCGCCCAGTGAAGGCCTCGGGGGAAGATAGTGGTTTATTTAGTCCTATTCGATCCTCTGCTTTTAGTCCTCTTGGAGGCTGTACTCCAGCTGAATGTTTTTGCCAAACAGATATTGGTGGAGATAGGATTCACGAAAATCTTGATTCTACTTATTACACCTATGAAGATTATGCAAATAACGTATCATGTGAAGTACTAGGCTCAGTTCTTCGTACTCAGCACACTAATGCCCTATCAAATATTATCAGTATTAAACATGGAGAAAATAAAACTGTAACTTTTAAGCATGGAAACCTTGATCAAAAAAATAAATCTAAAAATAAATCCTTAATGATTAAAGATAGCATTCAAAAATTTGCAGCAGATCTTGTGGAAAAAAGTTTTGGCAGTGCGTTTAAAGACTTACAGAAAGGAGTCTCTTCATGTACCAATGCGTTGTGCCACTTAGCCATCAAATTGACATCATCTGTTTTTCAGATGGCATTTAATGAGCTGAGAAGGCAGCGTGCATTTTCACTAAAAGAACGTGCCATTAGTGGCCTGGCTAACTTTTTGGTGAGTGAAGCTTTATCAAATGCCTTAAAAGATTTACAGTATGTAAAGAAGCAGATATTCACAAACACAGTTGCTAGATTTGCTGCAGATCTTGCTGAAGAGCTTGTTTTTGAAGGCATCATGGAAGTGTGTCAGTTTTCGTATCCTCAAACGCCTGCATCTCCACGGTGTGGGTCATTTCACTTTGAGGATGAAGTAGTGAAGTCATATGCAAAAGATTTGTCTGAATCTGTAATACAGGAAGCGTTCATTGAGCTATCACAAGTTGATGTGACCTTTACAACAAAGGCAGCAGTTAGTGTCTCTACGGATAATATCAAGTATGTGAGTGCAGAAAGTGTAGTGCCATCAACACAGGCTGTCACGTTTTCCCCTTCTTTTCACAATCAAGCAATTATGGTGACAAAACCAGTGCAGGAATATAAAAAGGAATACACAGTGCAGCAGGCCTTGTTTTGTACTTCTGGAATTGTTACTTCTATACCAGTGCCCTTGGCAGGAAGTGTCCTTCTCCCATATCATATTTCATCTACTGCATGTCAGGCAAAGGCTCATCTGTCATCTGATGATAGTAATTCAAGTGGTGATTCTACCCAAGTGCATATTGCCACAAAAAACAGAGAAGAAAAAGCAGCTTGTCTCAGAAATATTTGTTTACCTTCAGAACACAATCCAGGTAACGAGAATGATTTTAAACCAACTAATGATCTTGAAATGCAGAGTTCCTCAAAATTACCAAGTGATCCTGCAATTATTAGCAACTTTTCTGCAGCAATGGTGCATACGATAGTAAATGAAACTTTAGAGTCAATGACATCATTGGAAGTTACAAAAATGGTTGATGAATGTACAGATTATTTAACTAAATCAATAAAGGGGAAAACCCCTCCCTTTTCCCACTGTGGTCAGGCAGTGCTGCAATGCAGTGAAGCTAGTAGCAATAAGGACATGTTTGCTGACCAGTTATCTAAATCTATTATTAAACATTCCATAGATAAGAGCAAATCAATGATCCCAAATATAGATAAAAATGCAGTATACAAGGAAAGCTTGCCTGTTTCTGGAGAAGAATCACAGTTGACACCAGAAAAGTCTCCCAAATTTCCTGGCTCTCACTGCTCACTTTCAGCTGGAAAGGATTGTGTTCCAGAATGTAAAGTTTCTATGGTTCATGGATCCTCCCTAGAGACACTACCATCTTGTCCAGCTGTGACAGGTCAGAAATCTGACTTGAAGGAACCTGCTAAGGATCAACCACTGAAAAAGCATAACTTGAATAATACATCACTTGAGTCTTTGTCTTTTGGACAGGAAAACCCCTTTCCTCATTCACATACTTTCTCATCTACAGCACTTACCTGTGTAGATGGTTTGCACGTGGAAGATAAACAGAAAGTCAGAGACGGAAATGTAATACCTGATACTCCTCCATCAACTCCTCTAGTACCATCCCAGGCTAGTTCTGAATGGGATATCAAGAAATTAACAAAAAAGCTCAAAGGAGAATTAGCCAAAGAGTTTGCACCTGCTACACCACCTTCTACTCCACACAACTCATCTGTTGGTAGTTTGTCTGAGAATGAACAAAATACTATAGAAAAAGAAGAGTTCATGTTGAAACTCATGCGATCTCTTTCTGAAGAAGTTGAGAGTAGTGAAAATGGAGAGCTCCCTGAAGTGGATGTGAAGTCAGAGCACTCAGGGAAGAAGGTTCAGTTTGCAGAAGCATTAGCTACACACATCCTTTCTCTTGCAACTGAAATGGCAGCTTCCCATTTAGATAATAAAATAATTCAAGAACCCAAGGTTAAAAGCCCTTGCTTAAATGTGCAAAGTCAAAGAAGTGTGTCACCTACTTTCTTAAACCCCTCAGATGAAAATTTGAAAACATTGTGCAGTTTTGCAGGTGATCTGGCAGCAGAAGTCATTACAGAAGCTGAGAAAATAGCAAAAGTTCGAAGTTGTATGCTTTTCAAGCAAAAGAAGAACAGATGTTATGCTGATGGTGACCAAGATTATAAAGTAGAAGAGAAGTTGGATATAGAGGCTGTAGCGCACCCAAGAGAAGTGGATCCGTTTATTCTTTCATTACCACCAAGTTCTTGTATGTCAGGTCTGACGTATAAGTATCCCAGCTGTGAAAGTGTGACAGACGAATATGCAGGTCACATTATTCAGATACTAAAACAAGAAGGTGGTAATATTGAGTTGATAATGGATCAGTATGCCAATAGACTTGCCTACCGATCTGTTAAATCAGGATTACAGGAAGCAGCTAAGACAACCAAAGTGCAGTGCAATTCAAGAATGTTCCCTGTGCCAAGTTCACAAGTGAAAACAAACGAACTGTTAATGTTTTCAAATAAAGAGCACCACCAAGAAGCAGACAAAAAAAGACAAAGTAAAAGAAATGAAGATTACTTTTGTAAAAATCAAACTTGCGAAAGGACCCTGGATCCATGTAGAAATGAGTGCTCTGAACTGTATAGTTTTTCAGCCTCTTTCGTTCACAGCATAACAAAAGATGCTAAAGAAGAGCTGACAGCCTCTCTAGTTGGCCTACCAAAATCCTCAACAGATTCTTGCTTGTTCGAAACATCCGGATGTGAAGGAGATAAAGAGTGTCATGTTAAACCAGAATTGCCTAAGTCTCTTCAGCCTTCCTCGCAAAGTCACAGATTTTACCACAGCACTGGCAGTTTAAATGGATATGGTTGTGGAGACAATATTGTTCAAGCTGTAGAAGAGTATGCCAAAAAAGTAGTGGATGACACTCTAGAGCTAACTCTAGGATCTACAGTGTTACGAGTGTCTGAGACCACAAAATCAGCAGACAGGGTCACTTATGCAGAAAAGTTGTCACCTCTTACAGGTCAAGCTTGCAGATATTGTGACCTTAAAGAACTCCACAATTGCACTGGAAATTCATCTCAGAACTTTTTCAGACAGGGTTCTCTCGCCAGTAGTAAGCCAGCTTCTAATCCAAAATTTAGCAGCCACTATCAGAAATCTAGGATTTTTCATCTCAATGTCCCTCAGATTCATGTAAATCTTGATAAGAAGGCAGTGCTTGCTGAGAAGATAGTTGCTGAAGCCATTGAAAAAGCTGAGCAAGAGGTGAGCAGTGTCAGCCTGGCAGCCGACAGTGGGATCGGACAGGAGGGTGCCAGCTTTGCTGAAAGCCTTGCCACAGAAATCATGACAGCAGCTGTCACAAATGTTGGGCATGTTGTTAACAGGTAAGTTTCACATTTCCTTTGGTTGTTAATGATAAATGAAAAAGTTAAATGTGATCCTATATGTCTTAGGTCCTGCTCATAAAGGAATGATTATTTTTAACCCTACATAAACAAAAATTTTCCCTATTGCATTTATGTATTGTTTCACATCCTACACATGACTTTTATATATTTTGGTCCCCTGATCCCTTTTGAGGGAAGGTGTTATCCATTTACAGAGCTGGAAAATGAGAGTTGGAGAAAATAATCACCTTATCTAAGTTCATAGAGCTATGAAGTAGGTAAAGTTGAATTAAATAAATAGCTAGAGAATTTTATATAGTAGTCCCCCCTTATTCTCAATTTTGCTTTCCTCAATCTGAAAATATTAAATGGAAAATTCCAGAAATGAACGATTCATAAGTTTTAAGTTGCATGTTCTGAGTAGCATGATGAAATCTCACACCGTCTCGGGATGTGAATGACCCCTTTGTCCAGTTTATCCACACTGCATGTGCTGTTCACCTGTTAGTCACTTAGAAGGTATCTCAGTTATCAGATCCACAAACCTGGTATGTACAGGGCTTGATGCTATCTGCAGTTTCAGACGTCCACTGGGTGTCTTAGATCATATCCCCCAGGGATAAGGGGGGACTATCCTATAGTAAATGTAGAATATTACCATATTAATTTACTATTCTGAGACTAAATTTTTGTATACCTTTCTTCATTCACAAGGGTAAGTTTTCTTATAAAGACCATGGTTTAATCAAACTGCTCTGAGGAAGAAAGCGAAAATTCTTTACATACTTACACCATTTCTCTTGATTAGTTCACAATCTAAGGGGACAGTTCTTTCTCGTAGTCCTACAGTGTCCTGTTTTCAGTAGTTATCTCTTGTGCTTAGTGATTCTTTTTTTTTTTTTTTTTTTTTTTTTTGAGATGGAGTCTCACACTGGTTGCCCAGGCTGTAGTGTAGTGGCACAATCTCAGCTTACTGCAACCTTTGCCTCCCAGGTTCAAGCGATTCTTGTGCCTCAGCCTCCCTAGTAGCTGAGATTACAGTCACCCACCACCACCACGCCCAGCTCATTTTTATATTTTTAGTAGAGATAGGGTTTCACCAAGTTGGCCAGGCTGGTCTCGAACTCCTGACCTCAGGTGATCTGCCCACTTCAGCTTCCCAAAGTGCTGGGATCACAGGCGTGAGCCACTGTACCCAGCCATGCTCAGTGATTCTTTAATAACAACTTAGAGTTTTTCACTTTAAACCTTCTTTGTCCCTGAGAAGATATCAGGACCAACTTGTGTTATTAGTTGATAGGATGATATTTGTAAGTCCTGCTGGAAAGAGAAAATGCTTTAAGTTGAGGTGGAATTTAATTGAGTCACATGATATTCTAGATTTTTGAGTAGCTTCTGTCAAAGCCATGACATGGTCTGCCTCTTTTCTTATCCATCTTAAAATAGGGAGATCCAGCTTGACCAGGATTCTTGAATCCAGTTGCTTCATAGCATCTACTTGAGATGAGAGATGCTGTAGGTTTCTGGTGAATTAGGAGAGGTCTCTATTTGCCCTAATCAGGCAGCCTTCTTTCTACTAGACCAGGGGTTGGCAAACTACAGTCTGTGGGCCAAATGTGGCCTACTGGTGGTTTTTGTATGGATTGCAAGCTACGAACAGATTTCATGTTTTTTTTTTTTAATGGTTGAAAAAAAATCAAATGATATTTTGTGACATGGAAATTATATGAAATTCAAATTTCAGTATTTATAAATAAAGTTTTATTGGGACACAACCATGCTCATTCAATTACATATTTCTGTGGCTGCCTTTGTGCTATAATGGCAGAGTTGAGTAGTTGGGACAGAGGCTGTATGACCAGCAGTACCTATGTACTTCCTATCTGACCTGTATTAGTTCATTTTCACACTGCTATAAAGATACTCCCTGGGACTGAGTAATTTATAAACAAAGGAGGTTTAATTGACACATAGTTCTGCATGACTGGGAAAACCTCGGGAGACTTACAGTCATGGCACAAGGCAAAGGGGAAGCAAGTACCTTCTTCACAAGGCAGCAGGAGAGAGAGGGGGGAGCTGCCAGACACTTAAAACCATCAGCTCTCATGAGAATTCCCTCACGGTCATGACAACAGCATGGAGGAGGCTGCCCTCCTGATCCAATCACCTCCCACCAGGTCCCTCTCTGGGGGTTACAATTTGAGATGCGATTTGCGTGGGGACACAGAGCCAAACCATATCATGCCCCTTATAGAAAACAGTTGTGAACCTCTGTCCTAGATCCACATTTTCTTGTTCACTACATACCAGTTCCTAGTATGATGATAAACATAATAAATGGTTAATAAATATTCTCATGAATAGGTAATAAGGCCTTTTAACAATTGAAATAATTTTCCTCTTACAGGTTGCTTCAGGCTATTTTACTTTTTACTTCTCAGTCCAGTCCTGTCTGCCCTATGGCCCCATCCCCCTTTCCTCCCAGCCTCCCGGGAGGAAAAGAGACTGTCCTCTGAAGTTTTTCAGACATCACTCTCAGGGGCTAGCAAATGCCTTTCTCATTGGTTTTCTCAGTAATTTCCACTTTTCCTTCTTAGAGTTGGGTGAGTAGATAGGCTCCTAAAGTTCTTCCTTGTAAGCTAGTGCTGCCCACTTTCAGCTTTTTATTAAGGCTGGAATAATTCTTTTCCTGCTTCTCTTTTTAATAATTGTGCTAGGGTTCTGTAAGTACTGACTAAGGGAAGTTGACTCTAGTGTGTAGAGTTTACTGTTTAACATTTTTTATTTCTAAAGTTAAATTTGTCTTTCAAGCTTGAAAAGAGATTCATTCAGATGGATTATTCTTTAGGGGTATTATTTGGGCTTTTTCACTTGATGTCCCTTTTTTGTTTGATTCATGAACATGACCATAAATATTTCACAAACTATAATGAACAGAGAAGTGGCGTGTGAATGCAATGAGAAATTATGTGATAGTACATTTTTATTTATTTTTGTTTGTTGTTTCGTTGTTTGTAGAGATGAGATCTCACTATGTTGCTCAGGCTGATCTTGAACTCCTGAGCTCAAGCAGTCATCCCACCCTAGCTTCCCAAAGTGCTGAGTTTACAAGCATGAGCCACGTGCCTGGCTGGTAGTGCATTTTTAGCCAACAAAACGATTATATTCTGAGCTATCATTCCGAGCCAGTATAACCTCATGGTCATTAAAAACTCTTCTCTGGATCTCATCCTTTGGGTCATTTCAGCCAAAAACCATGAGAATGTGGCACATATTAGGAACAGTATTCAAAAAAACCAAAGTAGTAATCTATTATGGTTCAGAACTATAATGTGCCTATGCTTGAAATGCTCAGTATCATTCTGTATCTTACAAAATTAGAATAGCTGAAAAAATGGGGGGCAATTCAGGGGCTATTCTGGGGATAGCATTGTGATACAGAAGTAAGTAAAATAGGCAAAAATCTGCATTCTCTTGGCGCTTATGTTATAGTGGAATAAGACAATAGGTAAGTAAAATATATAGTATGACACATAGTGATAAGTGCTTTGGGGGAAAAATAAAGCAAGTTAGGGAGTTAGGGATTAGAGAGTGCCGGTGGTGACAGTGGCGGTGGCCGTTAGGGCTGGTTTACAGTTTTGAATAGGTAGCAGGGGAAGCAATACTGGCAAAGTAATATTTGAGCCAAAAACCAAAGGCGAAGTGAGAATAAGTCATGTGGGAGTCACGGAGAACAGATTTCCAGGCATAGGGGTGGGAGTGTGCATGTTTGGGAAACAACAGAGAGGCTTGTGTTGCTGAAGTGGGAGGAGTGGACCAGGGAGAACAGTAGGAGTTCAGATGGATGTTATAAGAGGGGACAGGCAGTATGTTTTAAGGATTTGGGCTCTTATTTGGATTGGTGGGAAGCCATTGGAAGGTTTTGATCAGAAGACTGACATTTTTTCTTTTTATGAAAACATCACTTTGGACTACTTTGTTGAACATAAAATGGGGCATAAAGTGGGGCAATTAAAATAGTTGAGCAGTGAATGGACTTTCTTGTGGTGATGGAATAAAAGTATAAATGCCTCTTATTGAGAAAAATGAAAGGGGTCATATATGATCTGTGCTCAAAATCTTGGAGAGATTTGATTAGTTTGAATACAGGTTTGATTGACAATACTAGAATTTCTTGAACTACATTTTTGTTCTTAAAGCCAGAAAGAGACTCCTTTAATATAAATAAAAGTACTGTTTTACAAAGTAGATGATAAACTTAGGAACTTGTACTCCCCGTAGTATCTCAGTTGAAAAATGAACTGCTTTAAATAGAATTTAGAGAAATAATGCCCTAGGGATAGATCCACTGGAGATTAACTAAGTTATGGCTGTTGGTGGGTACCTCAGTTATCTTTGAAATTAATACTCTATCCTACAGTCTCTTTATTGGCAGACTCAAATAAAGGATTACACGAGCCACTGGTCTGACTCTGAATACCATTTCTTGTTTTTATCATCTTTATCATCAAATTGATAGTCTTGTAAGTTCAGTATCTGGGATGCTTTCAAATTTGATTTTTTTTTCTTTTTTTCTTCTTTTTAGTTCAAAAGAAATAGAAGACTTTCAGTCAGCCGAGTCTGTCGGTAGCCAGCAGATGAACCTCAGTATTGGTGATGACAGCACTGGTAGCTGGTCTAATTTAAGTTTTGAAGATGAACACCAAGATGAAAGCAGCAGTTTTCATCATCTCAGTGAAAGGTAACTACACTTTTGCATATAATTGTGTAATTTCGGTCCTCAGATCTCAGAAGTGAGCTATAAATTTACATTATTATTTTAAAATTCTAAATTTGAAAATACGCTATTACTTTCAACATGTATTTTATTGTTCACAACGTATTTCTAATTGTTTTTAATACTTATTTAATACAGTAAGTAGCCCAGCTAATTTTATTTGGGTGTGCCAATAGTTGATTTGAAAAATATTGCATACATTTAATTTATTCCTTTTAAGCTTCTCCCGAACTTTTTATGAACTTCTGAGGAAAATATTTTTTTTCACTTTAAAAAGCGTCCTTTTTTTTCTTTAAAGAACAAGAAAAAAGTTATCTGTAAAAGGCATCAAAATAACCCTGTAATTTTCCTGATATTAGTTGAAATAGTATCTTTTTGGTGGGGTGAGAGTCTTTACTTGTCCTGCTGTTAGGAACAAAATGACCTGGAACACTTATACTTGAATGATTGAAAATACATAAGTCAAAGCCATTATAAAAATATGATTTTGTGTAGCACAAGGCACTTATCTCATATATAACTTTCTTAGTTAACTTTGTTCATAACAGTGGTGTTTGAAATATTTTGTTAATTATGAGACAGTTGTTTATTATAGTCTTAACCTCTACCTAAAGGCCTTTCTGACCTATAAAATTCTATAACTCTTTATCCACATTAACTGATAACTAGAAATAATAGATACCATTTGTAGCGGAGTCGTGAGGGAGGAAAGGGTTTTCAGCATACTGCTAGTTTCAGACATGTGTGGAAAGGACCTGTGAACCATCAGTTGAACTTAGCCCCTGGAAATAGCAAACAAGGTGTGGGAGGGAAGGCGACTCTTGGAAGAGGGAATGAGGTAGCATAAGGAAAGGAAATGGCTTTTCACCTGATAGAACACTTAATCTCGGAGAGTTTTGTTTGATGCTTGGATTAACCTGGAAATATTAATATTTTGTAAAATATATTTCATAGTTTATTATGGTTATACCATCAATATTTTTTAAAATCTAGGTCCAAAAAGACAGTGTTTAAAACTAGTAGAAACAAGTGGGGGCAATGTCACAAATCACGATTTGGCCATTTTCCATAACTTTCTCTACAAAAGGATACTAACATTTAGTTTCTTCTCTCATTTTGAGAAACACAGGCTTCTAGGATTTCAGTGGGGTTGACAGTGTTGACAGGAAATCCTGGCGTTAAAATGGGAGACTGAGGTGTGGGTAGAGGCTAGCAGCATTAAGAGGACTTGTAGTCAGTTGAACAACTCTGTGCTGAATGTTATCTAATTTGATGAGAAAAAAGGAATCATCTTACCAGTTTCTGTCCTTAGTTCTGTCCTCCTTAGCATTATTTATTAATGATGTGGAATACCCATTTGTGGGTGATTCAACACAGGCTGAAAAAAGAATCCCATGAACAGAACAAAGGTTAAAAAGACCAAATCAGGCTGAGGTTAAAATAATTATGTTTAACATGGATAAATGCATTTAAGCTCAGAAAATTAATGATTAATATTTGAACTTAAGTGGGGAGCAAACCTGGCTTAATGGCATTTTGTCAGAAAAAGACCTGTGTTTCCATTGACCACAGTTGTAACGTGACTTAATGTAATGCTGCATGGTATTAAGGTTCTGGCACAGAGAAAAAGATCACGGGGCTCATCCAGGATTGGTGGTATGCTTGTTGCATATACAGTTTCCAGGGTCTCACCTCCAGAGATGAAGATTTATGAAGTCAGTGGAGGGTCCTGAGAATCTGCATGCTTGATAAGCAGGTACTGGACCACTGCAGTACTTATACCACTGGCTGGAGTACTCCTGTGCTAGACATAGGAAATATGAAAAGACATAAAAGAAAATGATGGAAGCAGGGTAGTGTTTCAAGAGTGAAGCAGGAAAACTCTTAAGAAATTTTTTTAATGTTGGGTTAATACAGGGTGATCATACTTCCCACTTAGGATAGTTTGGCTTACTTCTGCTGTTCTGTTGTAATTATTAATGGTGAGGCCTTTCATTTAAAAAAGTGTCCTGGTTAGATGAAAAATGTATACAGTCATCTAGTTAGAAGTGGCATTTTATGAAGAATGACTTCAAATACCCATTTGGAGGCACAAAGAGGAAGGGGGATAAGATTAGAGAGAATTTGAATTTTTGGTCTTTACTTCGTTTAGCTGTTTTTGTTTTAATATTTATGTAATAGGTAGGTGATGGATTTTTATTATTAAGTGGAAGAATCGTTATGATGGGTAAAATTTTATATATTTTTTTCTTTGCTATAATCTTTCTATTAATAGAAAGAGTGTGTTTGAGATGACTAATTTTCTTTTTCTCCTTGGCTCACAGCTGTCTGTCCATTCTTTATTTGTATATTTTCTTATTTTTAGTTTATCTGACAATGAACTACATGGGTTTGAACAGTTTTATAATAGAGCTATATTTGTTTGAACATATGTTAAAAAGACCCTGCTCAGTTTTAATTTTTACTCTCTAATACATTATGATTTGTGACAGTTTGATCATGTTAGAGTGAATATAACTATGCAAATTATTTGAGATTGCTTGGAAGTTTTTTAGAACTTGAAGTAATCACCTTTTTTTGGTAACCATATCAACATTTACTGATGTACATGAAATGATTTTATGTTTACTTTTTTAGAACCAAAATTTTGGTTTGTATAAATATTACTTTTTATAATTGCCTAGCCTAATATTGGGAAAAATAGCTGCTTATCACTGCCAACTAATGTGCTTACTAATGTTTAATAATTAGAAATGATTAGAATTTTTAAATTGCATGCTGAGGGTTTTAATCTGAAAATTTGAATTTAATTTTATTTCTGAACATGGTTGCTTTTTAAAAAAATTGCTTTGCTGCAGTTTTAGAAAATAGTTGCTTTCTTCTTCAGTTGATTAGGTAGTATAAGACGTTATCTGTATGTGGTATTTGTGACTGACCAACTAGACAAGTGTAATGCTTGATTTAGTCTTGGCTATTCTAGCTGTATTCTGAAGAAAATGTTTGTTATTTGCCACCTACTTGGAGGTGAATTATACATACTGAATTATACATAATATATGAAACGAAGATCATTGACATAATAGTATTTTAAAATCTGAAACATGTTTTGCCCAAATAGTTAGAAAAGGTCTGTTTGGGACTATGTCTTAGAGCCTTCCGTCCCATCTCCCCCGACATCCCCTCACCCAAACCTGTCACTGCTTTGCACTATCTAAAGACCTGAGAGAGGCCGGGCGCGGTGGCTCAAGCCTGTAATCCCAGCACTTTGGGAGGCCAAGACGGGCGGATCACGAGGTCAGGAGATCGAGACCATCCTGGCTGGCTAACACGGTGAAACCCCGTCTCTACTAAAAAATACAAAAAGCTAGCCGGGCGACGTGGCGGGCGCCTGTAGTCCCAGCTACTCGGGAGGCTGAGGCAGGAGAATGGCGTAAACCCGGGAGGCGGAGCTTGCAGTGAGCTGAGATCCGGCCACTGCACTCCAGCCTGGGGACAGAGCGCGACTCCGTCTCAAAAAAAAAAAAAAAAAAAAAAAAAAAAGACCTGAGAGAATGTTAACCTGTTTTTTTTTTTAACTTTATCCAAATTGAAAGGTATTGGCATTTCACAAATTAGAGTTCAAGATTGGTCTTAAGACATTAACTTTCCTGTGAAACTTATTAATTCATGCGTTCATTTGCTGTCCTAAAAGCCATTCTGTTAATCTGTAAAATACAAGTTTAGATAATTTTCATGATCTATTGAGAAGAAAGAAAAAACTCCCAAATCTCTGAACTTGTCAGGCCCCGTTTAGAGTAGCAGTGATGGTCTCTCTCCACTCTGGATGTTCCCCTTCATTGTGACAGCTTCAGAACATCTGCAGTTATCAAGGACAGAAGCTGTTCCAAGGAAAACAAAGGTCTTTTCTACTATTCATTTTCTAGTTCAGCTCTGTTCTTTTCTTCCTCTGGCAGTAATGGTAACAGCAGTAGCTGGAGCAGTCTTGGTTTAGAAGGAGATTTGTATGAGGACAATTTATCCTTTCCAACATCAGACAGGTTGGTCCAGTCTAGAAACTTAAAAACTGATGAGTCTGTCACCACTAATGCATGATGTCATTTTCTTCAAAGAATGTGGGTTACAATGCCAGTATATATCAACCTGCTTTTCTCCTGTATTTTGACATGATTCTGCTTGATGAATTCACATCTAATGAAAAAATTCAACTATGCTAAGATATGACTGACATCTAATTGCAAAATGTGTCACTGTTATGCATGTGTTGCTCTGCTTGCTATTTTTCATTCTACCAATTATTTCATTCAAAAGAGCTTGCTTCCTACAGGATTTCTGTTGGGTTTTTTTGTTATGTTTTTTTTGTATGTGATTTTATTTTATGTATAAGAAAAGTATAAGTAAAAAGTGTTTTTACTGTATTAAAAAATATATAAATTGCATCAGCTAAACCATTAACAAATTATTCCTGGCATTTTGTGAGATTCAAATGCTACATTAAATTTCGTAGACTATTTCAACTTTAAATGATTTTAAATTGAATAATATTATGAAATTACATGGCACTTATATATATCATGGTAAGGTAGGATTTCTTGGTTTTAATAACTTTAGGGATCATTTGCAATTCAGATTTTAACATGAAATGATGTGAGAAGCAAAGCTTCCTTTTTTAATTGTCATTTCTCCCCTTTCTAAATGTCACATGTCATATTGTAACATTCATTACCACATTTTTAAGAATTTGTTTTGATACCATTATTAATTAAAGTTTTTTTTGTAACTACTTCTGCTATTTTATTCATAAGTGATGGACCAGATGATAAAGATGAAGAGCATGAGGATGAAGTAGAAGGTAATTTGATTTGTTTTTCAAAGTGTTGGCATGTCTTTTGTATAAGGTTTCCTAGAAGAGTCTTTATGCATTTTTGTCAGATAGGCTCTAGGTTATTTGTGTAAAACATTATAAATCAGGGTATTTTTGAAATAATTTTGTTTGTCCACTTCTAGATCCTTCGCTGAGTAGTTTTATTTGATTGCTACACTAATGAAATTGTCATTGGTGTAAAGAAATACTGGGCAGGCACGGTGGCTCACGCCTATATTCCCAGCATTTTGGATGGCTGAGGTGGGTGGATTGTTTGAGGCCAGGAGTTCAAGACCGGCCTGGCCAACATGGTGAAACCCCATCTCTACTGAAAATACAAAAATTAGCTGGGCATGGTGGTGGGTGCCTGTCATCCCAGCTATTCGAGAGGCTGAGGCACAGGATTCGCTTGAATCTGGGAGGCAGAGGTTCCAGTGAACTGAGATCATGCCACTGCACTCCAGCCTGGGTGACAGAGCCAGAGACTCTGACTCAAAAAAAAAAAAAAAAAAAAAGAAAAGAAAAGAAAAAAGAAAGGAATACTTCATGAGAATTATTTGATTATTTGAGATAAATTAATTATAATCTCTCCACATAATTATTTTCAAAATATAAAAGCTAAAATTCTTACTCATAAGATAATTTATTTTAACTATGGCATATTATTTTCCTTCCAAACTGGTAACTTGTAGAACTAGGGTTTCATGTCAAACTTAGGTGAGTCAGTAATATTTTTACTTATCTTGTTTAAAAGATATTTCTAAGTTAATTCTTCTTCCCTCCCCCAGTTCCAGTGCTTCACTCACACATATACATATTTAAAGAAAATATTCAGATCCTTCCTTAATGAACATAGTTCCAAGTATGTCAGTACTAGATATCATTGGCCACAGTTTTGGATCATGGTTTGTAATCCTTAATTCATATGTTAAAATATCTGAGTTTATTCATCTGAGTGAATTTAGAAACTTTACTTTGAAGCTGAGTTTTCATTATATTCAGATGGTTGTTGAATTTTTTTCTAAAAGTCTAATTTTTTCTTAATTTTGAAAATACCAATAATGTCTTCTATAAAGTGGCACTTATAAAAGTATTTGTACTCTTTGAGATACTTGTTTTTGAACTAGTGATGTTTTAAAAATTGCTTCTCTAGAAGCAGGCAAACAGAAAATAGCTAAAAAGAATTTCCCGAAATTTACTTTATGACACCTGAATTTTCAATAAGTTTAACACCTTGTTTAGGGAAGTCACATCCCAATTTTTAAGCTGCAATCTTCAGACTTAAGATTATTATTTTTTTAGTTTTAATGTCTCTGTAAGTCGACATTCTTTATATAGGGCTTCTAGAAGTCAGTTTTTCTCATCAGATACAAAGTCGAGATGGGGCAATATTTTTAGTGTTATTGATATTTGATATTGATATCCCCTACTGCAATACTTGTTTCATTCTTGTTCAATAAAAAAGTGTTGACTTTGTTTATAAAAGTTCTATGCCTTTTCTCAAGTAACACCTGTGAACAGTTATTCTAAAGGCTACAAATGCATGTGGTAAGTATTCTCTAATGAACTAGCAATTGCTTAACTAGCTTTACTGAGGAATGATTAAGAAAAAAGATACAAGTTAATATAAATATGAAATTTATTTTGAAAAAGATTACTTTTGGCACTAACCAGGCTGTTAAGGATTTCTTTTGTGAGTAGGTAGAAACAGGAGATTAATTATATGTTGATATGTCATTACTGAGCTTTTGAGATTATAGGTATTTCTCATTATATAGAAAGTTACAGCCAACTTTAAATTTGTTAGAGATTGGTAAATTAGGAGATAGATTGGTCTGGATTTATAGAAAGACTCAAAATTATGGAAATCCTAAGGCAACAAACTTCTTTTAAAAAAAAAATTTGTAGTTGCAGGATGTCAGTCCCTCCCCTTTTCATTAATTGTTAGTGGCTTCTCTAAAGAGAGAGCTGTTTGAAGGTTCTTGTAGGCCAGGCAACCAGGAGTCCTGAACTGAGAAAACACCAGCAGTGCAGAGAAGCAGTGGGGTGACTTAGCTTCCAGCCCCCTGAACTCCGCAGGATTGCAAAAAGGCCCAGAGACCATGCCTTGTACCGTGGTGTACCAAACCTATTTTTGATTGAGAGTGTTTGAGAGAGGGGAGGGAAAAGACAATACATTTATTTTTAGAGAGTAATGTGGACCAAATCTTTTAAATTAAAAATTAGGGACCAACACAAATCCTGAAAATAATTAATAGTGGTCTAGAATGGCCTGCAAACTGTAGCAGAGAATCAGACATCTGTCAGCAGTCTTTCCATTACTGGTACATATTGGCATGATGTCTGCCAGCATGCCCTGGTGCTCACCTCTTGTGGTGTGTGTTAAGGGGTGGAGGGGTCCTGGTCTCAGCACTCCGTATTGCTCAGGTGTCATTAAGCAGCAGGAATGTTAAATGCATGATATTGGCCCACAAGTCATTATTCCATCAACAGAGATGGATCTCTCTTTGTGATGAAAACAAAAGTACCATAAAAAAAGAAAATAAATTAGAGATAATCTTGATACTTGGAGTATACCAGAAAATTCCCTGATCTGGCTTTGGGTTAAGTGGTTGCATATGGCATTTCCTCCCAGTTTTGTCTGAAGAATGAGTGATTAAGAGCATGGAGCTAGACTGCCTGTGTAAATGTCCTGGCTCAGCCACTTCCCCACTGGAGGACTCTGGGGCTCTCATTGCCTCAGATCTCTCACCTGTAGGATGGATACGATAATAGTTTCTACGTCATAGAGTGGTTGTGAGGATTAAAGGAGTTTGTACATATAAAGAGCTTAGAACAATACTTAGGATGGAATATGTGCTGCACAAATGTTGCTGCTCTTCTTTATTTGAGATTTTTGTTTTTTGAGACAGTCTTGCTCCGTTACCCAGGCTGGAGTGCAGTGGTACAATTTCGGATCACTGCAACCCCTGTCTCCTGGGTTCCAGTGATTCTTGTGCCACAGCCTCCTGAGTACCTGGGACTACAGGCATGTGCCACCATACCTGGCTGGATTTTGTATATTTAGTAGTGATGGGGTTTCACCATGTTGGGCAGGCTGGTCTTGAACTCTTGGCCTCAAGTGATCTGCCCACCTCGGCCTCCCAGAGTGCTGGGATTATAGGCCTGAGCCACCATACCCAGCCTCATTTTAATTTTTATTGTGATGATAGCTTTATAGTTCTATTTTCTCTGTAACCCATTGGTCATAATTTATATCAAATTATGGTATTTATAGAACTTGAATTCATTACGTTAAAATGGTGTTTTACATTTTTGCAATCAATAAATGATCAAAGTTGTTCCTTTGTTTTACATTATTTTGCCCTTTAAAAGTTTTAGTTGAGGTTATGGTGTGGTTAGAAAAAGATGGATGTTTTTTCACCATTTATTAGAATCCTAAGGAAGGGAAAATATTTGTATCTACTTGACAACCAGAGTATTGAGAGTTAAATTGATGAGTTTTACTTTACATTGTTTACATTTAAATATTAGGTTTGGGGCAAGATGGAAAGACACTGCTAATTACGAATATTGACATGGAGCCATGCACGGTAGACCCCCAGCTAAGGATTATTCTTCAATGGCTCATTGCCTCTGAGGCTGAAGTTACAGAACTTTATTTTCATGACTCTGCAAATAAGGAGTTTATGCTAGTAAGTACCTACCTTATAGAGGGTTAGTATACATTTAACAGTAGATGATGTTCTTGTCATGTGGTTGGTCTAACAAGATGCCTGGTGATGGCAGAGTGGTTAAATGCTTAGGCTGTAGTATCCAACAGTTTGGGTTCAGACATCAGCTCTGCCTCTTTCTAGCAGGGTAACCAGAGGCAGGTTCACCAGTCTGTCTCATTGCCCCTAACTGCGCTATGCAAATGAATATAGAATCTACCTTACAGGGGTTTATGAGGATTAAATATAATGTTAAAAAAATGCTTAGTCTAATGCCTGGCATAACACTAAGCTCTCAAAGGTAGATGCTATTAATAAGCATTGTGTGTGTTCCTATGAAAAAGTTGAATTATTCTCTGTATTTAATTGATTCATAATTGTACCTAATATATCTTTCTCTGATAATCCAGTTTCATTCATATGAGAAGCTGTCATAATTAAAAGTCGATAAAAGTTTAAACAAGATGCTTACTATGTGCGAAATACCTTATTAGTCAAGATTTTCAGTTTACAGTCTTAAGGTTTTTGTTGCATAATTTTCTTTATTGGAAGTTTCCTTTTGGTGTGGTAGAAATATTCTAATTGTGGTGATGGTTGCATTCAACTTGGAGAACATACTAAAAACCATTGACTAAGACACTTTGGGTGAATTGTATGTTATGTGAGTTTTATCTCAATAAAGCTGTTTTTAAAAAGGTTAAGCATATATATGTTAACACAAATTAGTTTTTCAGAATTTAACTTACAGATCTTTCAAAACTTAAGAGCTTTTACAGAACTTAGTAGAAAAAGAAGTGAACGAAGGCATGTCATGAGTGGGACAACAGGATTTATTTAAACCTGTATTTATGTATGTATGTATGTATGTATGTTGAAACATTAACATTTTTTAACTTAGAAAGCCATGTCATCATTGAGGCTAGAGTGTGTATTCCAGAAAAATAACATACTATATGTTGTGGAAGGAAAATCCACATCCGTTTATTGAGCTTGACGTTGTCTTTATTATTTTATGTTCTAATTGAGGGTGTGGCAGTTGTATTTAGTTAGGTGAAGAATTTCCTGTAGAAACTCAGTCTCTGCACTCCCACACAGACTATTTGCTTGGTGAGGTTTGTGGAGCTTTGTCTCCAGCGATCCCAAAGTGTCATTCTCCGGAGGAGATGTGTTTATATAGGGGAAGAAGGGAAAATGTTTAATTTGGGTAAAGGGGTAGCGGTTTAGAGGGGAAGACCTTGTTATAACTAGGAAACTATTTAATTGTAAACAGCAGGATTCTTAGTTTCAGCTAAAAATAAAAGCTTTGTTATAAAATTGTTTTTGGTTAATGTTTGACACATCTTTCTTTCGTTCTTAGCTTTCAAAACAATTACAAGAGAAAGGATGGAAAGTGGGAGACCTCCTGCAGGCTGTGCTTCAGTACTATGAAGTGATGGAAAAAGCTTCCAGTGAGGAGAGATGCAAGTCGCTGTTTGATTGGCTCTTGGAAAATGCATAGAGCAAACCCCAAACCAGTATATTTTAGTATTTGTTTGGGGAGGGGAACAAGCCAATAAAGATGTTTAGGATAAAATTTGAATAGTGAATATTAACATTGTCAGTCAGTTGGGAGGCAAGTAAATATAGCTTTCTAAGCGCTTTGGGTTATCACTCAGTGTATATAGTTCATACTTTTGTAATCTCTGTCAAAATACTAGCTTCATTTATTCTTCTATACATGTGTGTAGTGTGTGAAGACCCTAAGAACATGTATTTGAAGGAAGGTCTAACCATGGGGTTTTCAGGGGCATTGTCTGACCACATTCTTTTTGTATCCAAATAGTGCTGCTAGAAACTGCACTGAAGTGGCTGAGGATAGGTTCCAGTGATAGAGTTATCATTTTGCTCCTTTGCAAACAAATGGCATCTAATTAATAACTAGTCTGACATCAGAAAATAAAATTGAGGCTGATTTTTTTTAATTTCTAGTAGATTTTTGGTCTTTCCTGTTTTTAAAAGTCAGTTTCATTTTCATATTTCATAGTTCAGCTGTTGGTAGCTTTTTGATTTCCCCAAACTATTTAATTTCTTAGCAAAAACATTAGTATTTTAGGTTTCTATGAACACTAAGTGATAGTTTGACCCATCCTTTCATCAGATCACATTATTTGCCAATGCTGCCAGTCATTCTGGCATGAAAGTGATTGTGTGTGTGTGTGTGTGTGTGTGTAAAGGAGTACTTTAACCTTGCCAGTTTGTTCCCTCTTTTATTTTACTGTTTTCTTTTTAGAAACCCACTGTTAAGATTTAAAAAGGTGCTTTAAAATAAAACACCTATAAAGATTGTGCAGTAAGAATTTTTATTCCTCTTTTTGACGATTTTGGGTTCCCAATTTATCTTACAAGTGAAAAATTATAAAACATGTTGAAATTTTAAAAATTAATATTAATATGGAAATGCATTTAGAGAAGCCAATAGTTTTTATTGGATTTTTGAAAAAAAAACTCTCTACCAAGAATATGGTTGAAAAATTGGGATCCCCCCACCCCCTCACCATATCTACACCGTCTTGTCAAGTTCTCTGACATGATCTTTCTGGGCTCTACATTTCCTACTAGTTTGTGTCCAGAAACTGCAAGTTGACATGAATAGAGGACCAAGGTTGTGTTTTGCTTTTGTCTGTCTCTCCCCTCCTCCCGCTCTCTGCCCACTCCCCCACTCTCTGCCCTCTCCCCCACTCTCTGCCCTCTCCCCAACTCTCACCTCCCCCACTCCCCCTACTCTCTCACCTCCCCACCACCACTCTCTCTCACCTCCCACTGTGTCCTGTGGATGTGTGTGTATTTGGGTGTGTAAATGTTGGTTCTTCCACTACTGGATTTTGTAATCTAGGAGAAATCACTTTTTGTGGGGGCTTTGGTTTTGCTCCATTACATTTTCATTTTTTTCTGAGCATTGACTGACCTGAAAGCTGCACAAAATGTAGAAGACATAGCACCTGCCAAGGAATAGGGAATAAGGGCACTTACATTAATGTGAATTAGTAATTGTGGTATAGAAATGTTTTATAGTGAAAGATTCAGATTTGCTTTTTAAGAAAAATGCCAAAAGCTATTTAAATAACTTGAGGTAACATTGTAGGTTTTGATTTTTCTCAATTTAAGATACAGAAATACAGCAAGCCTTAATATAAAGTTTCCTGAAGTTTTTTCAAGTATTTTTTAAGGTGGAGAAATGCAGGAATTGTATAACCAGAATTGTTTCTGCCTTTAGCTTTTCAGAACTTGAGATGTGGCTGCACTGGACTGGGTTTGTAAATGTTAGGACTAGGAATGTTTGCTCTTGTTAATTATGAATTAATTGGTTATTAAGTTTAGAATGCATTTTTACAAGTATGTATCAAATTGTGTTTAGTAACTTGAGTGTATGCACAGGTTTGATCAACAGCAAAATAGAGTTCTGAATTTCTTTCAAAGTGACAATACATTATTTTGTAAAACTTTGTGTTTGAAAATGTTTACTTCTGTTTATGGTGTAATCATTCTGAGGTGAGACTTTTCTTATTCTTATTTCCTTTGCATTTTGCTAGAGCTGTGCTGAGTTCAGCATTTGCTTATTTAACCACTACAAAATGACAGACCAGTTATTAGGTATTAGCATGTGTGGTAATAATAATAGTGGAACTTCACACTTACATCAATTCAGTGCAGGGGCATAGAGTAAAATATTAAATATTGGCAGATGTGAAAAGAAGTGTGAGTTAAAAATATTAAATATTGGCAAGTGCGAAAAGAAGTGTCAAACTTCCTCATATAGAGAAAAGAATTTTGAGTTTAGAGCAGTATCTTTTAATTAAGTATAGTCTAAACTTAACTTTCTTTAAAGGCACTTTGTGGTTTTTCCAAAGATATTCTAGATCTATTTGGTTGCTCTATAGTCAAACAGCTCTTTTGAAGACAACTCTCTTATTTTATTACAAATTGGCTTGATGTATTTCTACTGTAACATTGTAATATTGCTGTGCTGTACATTTTGGCCCTTATGAAATATATCTTTTTCAGAACCGTTAAAGTTTTTATGTACATTGAGCTGAATTCTCCGCTTACCAGTTTCATAACCTTCAAATGATATGTGGAAAAAAGTGAATGAGACCTCTGATAGGGGGTTTTCAGAACCTTGTTCACACCAAAATGTGACAGTTCTTTCATGTTTTCCTAAACCAAGTTAAAATTACATGTATATTTTGGTGTTAAGGTTGATATTTAAAATATTTCTGATTTATACAAAAGGAATGTTTCCTTTATAAATCACAGAAGAAAATAGTATCTGTTGGATGTTTGATATAATTTAATGGCATTATAAAACCTTTAAGAGGATTCATGGTGAATATATGTGATAACATCTTTATACTTTGAAAAATGTTCCACTTCCCCTTCAGATATTTGTTGTAAGTTAATTCAAATCTTAATACTTTAATTTTGCTCCAACAAGGGCTTGATGTTGCTGGTAAGAGAATTTACTTATAAATGCACTATGTATAAAGTGAAAGATAGTTTACTTATCTGACTTTGATATTAGAAGGCTGACATTAGTGCACATTCCCCAAATGCAGAGTT
Source organism: Macaca mulatta (assembly GCF_049350105.2). Lineage (NCBI taxonomy): Eukaryota > Metazoa > Chordata > Mammalia > Primates > Cercopithecidae > Macaca > Macaca mulatta. The sequence continues at coordinate 21,680,106 of NC_133422.1, forward strand.
TAACCTTGATTCTTCATTTAAATGTCTACTTAATTATTTAGCTGATATTCTTCCACAATTACTATATTCAATTTCCCATCAGTATATCACTTTAAATTTTATGTTTTTCTAAGGAAACTTTCCACAGAATTTTAAACAACTGATGCATCCATACTCAGGGTGTAGGGAGAATACTTGGCATTTAAATACCCTGTCCACCTGTCACCAGCACAAGAGAATTAGAGCTTCAGTGAGAATTTAGAAAAATTATACTAAAGTGAGATGAATTTTTTCTCATTTTCAGCAAAACTCCTCTAAGCATTTACTCATTTACTGTATTCCTGCTCTGAAGATGTGGATACAGAATTAGTCACTCTTGTCACTTTATTTATTTATTGGTTTTTTTTTAACCATCTGTGTACATTCCTTTCATAGGGTAGAGTTGTAGTTCTACAGGTTCTTATTTTGTTTTTGTTGTAATGTTTGAATACTATTTAATATCCGGTTTTAATATTGCTGGATTTGCTACCTTTGGTTACTTGTGCAGTGTTAAAAGTAATCCACTTTCTTGTTTAATATACCAGATACATAGCAAAAGCAGCTTGGAATAATTATAGCTGTTTATTTGGCTGTGCTCAGTTACTACATTAAGATCTTGTACTGTGTAACAGTAACTCTTTTTTGCTCTTCAGTAATTTAATATGTTCACTTAACAAAACATGAACTTTGAGATGCACTAAAATTTTGTTTTAGCAGTGGCTCAAAAAATTTCAGAAATTACTTTTGTAATTATTTGCAATTAATTGTTCTTTTATCTTACAATTGTTTAAGCCTGTGATCTTTCTTCTCCCAACTAAGAGTTCTTCAATAAATTTAAGAAATACCTGGTCTTGGTTTTCATTCTATAATATTTCATTAACTGCTCTATAATGAGTGGGACCGCTGTGACAGAAGACCACACAAGAGGACCGAAGTGCTAGATCATGGTTTTGAGAACAAGAGAAGTTAGAAATATTTTCAACTGGACACTAGATTCTGCCTACTTATAGATGCCCTGAATGCGAACACAGTGACTTAAAAGGTTGGTTGCCCAACCTGCTTTGGATTTAATGCAAAATAGAATATTATGGTTGCCTTGAATATGAACATGGCTATGAAATTCTTCTAGCCTGGTTTGAACACTCTTTCCATAGTAAGACCATACCTCTGTTAAACCGTGTACACAGGATACTTAAAAGTTAGCTGCCGTTTTTTTTTTACTAATGGATTTGACTTTGTCTTAAGAATTTTTTTTTCCTTTTAAATAGAATATTTTTAGAGCACTTTTAGGCACACAGCAAAATTGAGCAGAAAATATAGAGCTCCCATATACCTTCTTTCCCCAGCCTCCTTCAGTGTCAGCACCCCACAATAGTGGGACATTTGTTACCATCTATGGACCAACGTTGACACACACACCATTATCATCCAGAGTCCATAGTTGACATTAGAGTTCACTGTTACGCATTTGTGGGTTTGGACAAATGCATAATTATAGGTACCTAACACTGTAATATCATACAAATAGTTTTCCTGTGCCCTATCTTAATGTAATTTAAGCCCAGAAATTAGGAAATGGTTTTAAAATGTTTTTCACAAATGTTTTAAAATGCTAGGAAATAATAGCAAACAATAAGAATGTTTGGGTGTAAGTGCACCCAGTTACTAAGAAAACCAAAAGTGCTGACAAGAAGGAAGCAAGATTCCGTAGATTATAGTGCCAGAAAGGAAGTATGGCTCAAAAGGAATGGGAAATGTGGCAAAGGACATTTGACAGTTTTACGCAGAGGGACCATATGTGATTCGTATCTTAGCTAGGACAGAGGAAGGTGAGGGACAGGGCTTGAATTACCTCAGATTTGTAAAGTGTGAGATGGAGAGGTCATTTATCTAAGGATAAATGTACTGTTGTTCCTATAATACAAAAAGTAAAAATCAGTGCTTTTGCATCGAGTTTACAGCAAGAACAAAAAAGTATATTTTGCACTTCTTTATCCTTTGTAATTTTATAATCGCCTCTCTAACTTTTGGTCAAGGGGGGTAATATTTTAGACTGGAGAGAGTGAAAAACAGTTTCAAGAGGGGGTTGAAGCCCCAGTTTTGACTTTAACTCATCCCTCTGCACCCCTACCCCCTTTTAAACAGACACCTAAATGAATTTGTTAAAGCAAGGGATTAAACCCAGACTTCTGTGTACTGAATTCTGCCCATCTGTATGTTTTGGTCTGGTGTAGAATCTTTAATAGTTACCAAACTTAAAAATAAGATTTAACATTTAAATAAGTTTTGTATTTTCATCTTCTTGAAACAATTGAAAGCTCTGAAGCAGTGATTGGGCTCTTATGTTGGCAGCAATTTAGCAGGAGCTGAATAGTGATTGCCCCTTTAATCCCAGAGTAAGTTCTCTTTTTGCCTCTGGCATGACTTACTCCAATTCCCTCATTTCTGTTGCCTGCTGGGGCCTTATAGACAGTTGAGATGCACCCACTGACTTAAAGCAGATAAGATAATGTGCTTAGAAAATCTGAACAACATTCTAGTGACTCATTCTCTAGGGTTGCTCAAAGAGGGGAGGAACATTCTAGAAATTACAAACTTGCTGAGTTTATTGCTCCTGAGTAGAAAACAAATAGTAATTGTTAAAAGCATAGTTTCGTTTGTTTGCTTGTTAGTTTTTAAAGTATGTGGATAAGGGAGAGCCAGCATAGGTTTACCAAGAGCAGAGTCTGTCAGATTTACATTTCATTTTCAGTAGGGTTATTTTGACATATTAGAGGATCAGAGATACAGTATCTAGATTTTAATGAGGCTTTTTATATGGAGAGAAGGAATGAATAACTGTGGCTTCGTAATGTTTTGAGAAATGTGTTCCCAAAGGCTTGTGGTTAATAGATCATTGTCTACCTGGGGGTCAGTGCTGTGTGTCTGTATTAGTTCTTGCATTGCTATAAATACCTGAGACTGAGTGGTTTATAAGAAAAGAAGTCTAGTTGGCTCACGGTTCTGCAGGCTCTACAGGAAGCATGGTAGCATCTGCTTCTGGGGAGGCCTTAGGAAGCTTCCAGTCATGGTGGAAGGCAAAGGGGGAGCAGGCACATCACATGGTGGGAGCAGGAGCAAGAGAGGAGGACGTGGGAGGTGCTACACACCTTTAAATGATCAGATCTTTTGAGAACTCACTACTGTGAGGACAATACCAAGAGGATGATACTAAACCATTCATGAGAAACTGTCCCTACGATCCAATCAACTCCTACCAGGCCCTACCTTCAACATTGAGGATTACAATTCAACATGAGATTTGGGTGAGGACACATCCAGATCTGAGGACACATCCAGATCATATCAGTGTCAAAGGCCATTTCATGTATGGCCTTTTTATCCAGCCGTGGAGTGAAGATTTTGTTGAGAGTAAGCTCATCAAGGATGTCGAAAAGCATTCGAGTATTACATAGTAACCATACTGAGGGATAATATTCAAACAGTTGAAATAAACTGGGAGAGCAGATAAGAGACTTTTGAGTCTATTTCTTCCTTTTGTCCTTTAACCAAACGACGGATTTGACATTCTCTTCCAAAGGTGGGGAGGTTCTGTGTTTACATATTGCCTTTTTATAACTAGGGCTTGAATATTTTCCTCCAAATACTATATTTTTATGGCTCTCTTGATATAAACTTAGTTATTTCCCTGTTACTTAGTAAATTATATGAACCCGGGACTTCTAAATATATGGGAACTGATGCTAAGGAATCCTATAAGCTTAAATCCAATAAGAGCTTAAAATGCTGTGGACTTTCGAAGAGTCACAAGGCTATCAGGAAAAAAAAAGGCCACCAGAACCACTAATATCTACAATTAACCTCTTAACCTCTTTTCTGTTTATAACAGGATGTAGGTGGCTGTGGCAGGTGAATGTGGATTCCAGGAGATCGTGATGTTACAATAGCTTTTCCAACCTATAAATCTTCTTTGAGTCAATTTTAGATGGCTTGTGACAAACGCTGGGAGGTCAGTCAAGCTGCTTAATCTGAAACTCAGTGGACTTCAGTGTCCTTGAACCCTAAGAAGCCATGGCTTCCAGAAGGAGGGGGCCCTTGGTTGAGTGACACAGTCTGCAGTGATACAGAGCCGGTGAGACATAGTATGTGGGAAGACAGATCCAATTAGGCCTTCATAGACCCAAATGGCTAAGTGCTCTAATAAGGTGGGGTAAATACTAGGTCTTGCGTAAGTACAGAGTGGTTGGAGATGAAAATAGTCCCTGCCTTTATGGAGCTTCTTGTTTAGTGAGGCAGAGTCATTAAATGAGTGATTGTGTACAGTTAAGTCCTCGCTTATGTCATTGAGAGAATCTTAGAAACTGCAACTTTAAGCAAAATGCCATATAGTGAAATCATTATTTTCTCATCAACCTTATAATGAAGTGAGGTAAATATTTAATTACGGTTGTTTAAAGGTGTTGGAAGCTAAAGACAGAGGCATCTAGTCAATGCTTCCCTAAAGCCATTCTGAGGCTTGAGCTAGGTTTGAGCTGAGTAGGAACCAACCAGACAAGGGGAGTGGGAGGGTGGAGGTGAGAAGGGCAGGTGGGGAGAAGAGGTTTCCACTAGATAAAAGCCATGCACAAATGCCCGGGAGTACCGCACTTCTTTGGAAACCAAAGACCAGTTTGGCTGGAACATGAAGAGAAGTGACACATCTTGAGAAACACACATCTAGCTGGCTGTCAGCCAGGTGGTCCAAGAAAGTGTTTGTAGTTTGTTACACCACAGTCATTGGTTTTAAGTCCAAGACATGGCTGGTGGTCATCTTCGCTTGACGCTGCTTTCCAGACCGTGCCTAGAGTATTGTGTTTAGTTCCCGATACCATTTTACAAAGGACAGAGATACATGGAACCATCCACATCCATGACTGCCTAATGAGGCTAAGGAGCTAAAAACGTATTAAATGAGTTTTCAGTGAAAGAAAAAAAAGGCTGTTTGGCCTAAAGAAGGAGAGATGTAGGAGTAACCTCAAAACTGCCTTTAAATATATGAAGCGCTTTTAGTGGAGACAGATTGAAACTTGTGACCCTAGTGGAGGGGATAAGATCCCATGGGGAGAAATTAGCAGTGGATTTCAGCTCGTGCTCTAAAAATTGGAGCTTTGCAGTATGGGCGAGACCCCCTTAGTGAAAAGGAGCGTTTCTGGCCCTTGGAGAGGTTTCCGCAGTGCTAGCTGATCACTCCTGCAAGTTTTGATAAGAAATCCAAACAGCTTATAACTTTGGATTATGTGACCTTTGTGTTCCAACACGTCCTTTCCCACACACTACTTAATTTTTTCCATTTAGTAAAGCTGTTAAGAACCTGGGCTCTGGGGTCAAAAGAACTTGATTTAAAATCCCAGAGCAAAAACCCAGGACGATGGTATCTTGGAGAATTTTCATTTGCTTCTGGCAGGTGCCTGGGGGCACAGCTAGTCTGGGAGCACCTTAATTTAAATTCAAGCTTTGAGGGTTTTGGATCCCTCTGGTGGCTTGATGTGCTGCATGTCCAGGCCAGGGCCTGTGTCTGGAAGGTGTAACCCTTTGGGGTTACAAGTGGAGAGGGGATGGTTTATGAGAATCCCTTTGTCGGAGGGGATGGGGAGAACTGACTTTTTGCCTTTCTGGCCTTGTGAGTCTGCCAAAATACTATCCTGTATCACAGCTTTTTTTTTTCTTTCAGATTTGACAGATATTCTTAGGGTGAAACAGGGGCTCTGAATGCTCAGTGGTTTACTTTTTGGGGTGCTTTGCTTTTGCTAGATATTTGACCCATTGCATCCTCAATAATACACCTCAAGATGTTGTGGGTGTATTAATAAGGCGGCTTCTGGAGTTTTTGCAAAAACGAGAGAAAACTTTGAAGATAAATAATGTTTAAGCTTTATCCAAACAGCTTACTAGCTGTTTAAATGCTTTCAAGGAGGTCTTTCTTTTTTCTTTTTTTTTTGAGATGGAGTTTCACTCTCATCACCCAGGCTGGAGTGCAGTGGTGCGACCTGCGTTCACTGCATCCTCTGCCTCCCAGGTTCAAGCAATTCTCATGCCTCAGCCCCCAGAGTAGTTGGGATTACAGGTGCCCATCACTACGCCCGGCTAATTTTTTGTATTTTTAGTAGAGACGGGGTTTCACCATCTTGGCCATGCTGGTCTCAAACTCCTGACCTCAGGTGATCCACCCACCTTGGCCTCCCAAAGTGCTGGGATTACAGGTGTGAGCCACCGGGCCTCCAGATGTTTCATATTTTATCCAACTTAATTACTTTTACTATTTTAATTTACATGAAGGACTTTTTATTTTTTTGCTTAGCTCCATGTGATTAACTGTTAATATCCTTTTAATTTTCTTTTACATTTTTAATTTATCTTCTTGAAAGGGTTATATGTGCATATGGTATTAAATTCCAAAAGGTATCAGAATGTACAGTGACAAGTATCCCTCTCACCATTCTCTAGCCACCGAGCACCCCCACCACCCCGAGACTGTTACCAGTTTCTGTTCCATCAACACTGTTCTATAGGTGACCTTTCAAAACTTAGATTGGATTTTGTAACTTGTAGGTGGATACAAATCTGAAAGTTTCAAAAAACAGGAAGTGACCAAATCATTTAGTAAGGATAGTGGTTACTTCTAGGGGAAAAGGAGGTACAGGAGCCTCCCATGGTGCCAACAATATTCTGTTTTCTTGACTTCGGGTGGTGGTTAAACTGCCCATATAGATTCTAAGCAATTCTGTGAATATATTTCACATCATGCATATGTGTACAAAAAAAATCTGCAAAACTGATCATCTTAAAGACAACCAGAGAGAACGAATGGGTTACCTGCAAAACAAAACTGATTCACAGTAGTGTGCTCAAATATTACGATAGAAGCCAAAAGGAAATAATGTCTTCAAAGTGCTGATTTTTAAAAAGTCAATCTAGAATTTCATATCCTTCAAAACTATTTTTCAAGAGTGAATGTAAATTTAAAGTAATTTTTAATAGATTGAAAGAGTTTACAATGAACTGTGCTGAAAAAAACTACTGAAGGACATATTAGTTTTGTAAGAAGGAAATTGAGCTTATAAGGAAATAGTGAAGAAGCACTGTTTAAAATAATAATTAAAATAGAAAATGAAAGAGAAAGAGTGAGCACCTAAATGCAATGCAGGTTCATATAATAATTCCTGTTTACTCTCTATGGCAAGCATTTCCTATCATTGAATCCAGTATCAACCCTGTCATTATTATTTCTGTTTTTTGTGTGAGAAGCTCAGACTCAGAGGGGTTACATTTCTTACCCAATGGGCATAGTGGTAATGAATGCCCAGGCCTGACAGGTTCCAATGCCCAAGTTCTGTCCATTGCACTACAATCTATCACCATATTTAGAAACAGAAATGTAAAAAGATGACAATTAAAATCACTTGTAATAACACATAGTGTATTAGTCTGTTCTAACACTGCTAATAAAGACATACCCGAGACTGGGTAATTTATGAAGGAAAGACGTTTAATTGACTCACAGTTCAGCATGGCTGGGGAGGCCTCAGGAAACTTAAAATCATGGTGGGAGGGGAAGCAAATACGTCCTCCTTCTCATGGTGGCCTCAAGGAGAAGTGCAGAGCGAAGTGGAGGAAAAGCCCCTTACAAAACCATCAGATCCTGTGGGAACTCACTATCACGAGAACAGCATGAGGGCAACCACCCCCATGATTCAATTACCTCACCCCCAGTCCCTCCCATGACACGTGGGGATTATGGGAACTAGAATTCAAGATGAGATTTAGGTGGGGACACAGCCAAACCATATCACATAGAGATAACAATTATTTATATAATAGTATATTTCTTTCCTGGCTTTTACTCCCACATATGTATTTTAAACAAGTGAAATTTCCCTTATTTCATAAATATTTGTCAAAAACATTTTAAGACCCCCACACTGACCTTTGGCCTTTTCAAGTTTGGCAATTGATGAATCTGGCCATTGTCATGGCTGGAAATATCTTGGCTGGGGCTCTTTGTTCTGACTGTTACATAGTTGGATTCTGTTTGTCTTCTTATGTGGTATTGCTTTGAGCTTCAGACTGATACAGCTGACAATCTTTACAAAGTAGGATTTTAAGTGGATACATTTTGAGAAGGACAACATGTAAAAAGGATCTCTGGGTGTCTTCCAGAAACCAGGCACAAGTTTTTATTATCTCAGCTTAACTAGATGCTTTTCTTCTTTCTTTGCCTTAATTCTTTTGCTGCCTGTCAGAGCTGAAAGCAATAGAGGCCATTTCATGCATGGTTTCCATGTCTCTCAAAACATGGTCTGAAGAAAAAGTTACAGAAAGAGCAAATGTCCTTTTCAAGCTCTCGGTCCCTTTTTTCAGTTGTTGGGTAGTATTTTCCCTTTGCCCTCTGTCTTTAGAGTCCAGTATGTCTAAAATCAAGCTCATCTTGCCCCAGCACCTCTTCCAGGTGTTCTACCTACATTATCCTGGCCATTCAGGTGTAACACCTTCCAGTGATCTCTGAGTATTACCTACCTCTTCTCCATCTTGCCTCCTCTCTCCAAGAGACGAGAGAAAGCGGGATGATAACATGAGAGGAAGGAGAGATGGCAGGTGTCGGGGAGCAAACAGTCCTCCATCCAGGGGGGATGGGAGAGAAAGTGAAATGTTAGCAGATGTTCGTAATGTGATGCGATATAACCCCATACTCCATAGCCATCAGAGGACTTTAGCAAGGATTTACCTTGCTGCTTGGTGATTTTGAATCAGATTTATGTAGTTATAATCATTACTATTATTATTTATTTGAGGCAGTAAGTTGAATATTGCAAAAAGAAGACGGCTCAGCAATGTCCAGATGATAGAAGTCACCAAGGGACGAGCCACATTTCATGATTAAATGGTTTGCAAGGTAAGTTAAGGAAAAGCGCAGTAAACCAGCGTGTCTACTGACTTCATCTGTACTCATACGGCAGAATGAGCCACGCTGACCAACCCGCTCATGGGAAACAATTAAACATTTTGGATAAAATATTAAAAATATTCCTAAATGTATTGTTGGGCTGGCATGAAGGCAAGATTTATGCAGGCCAAAAACCCAATGAAGGTAGAAATGTGCAACTGTAAGCAGGCGGTAAAACCAACTTTGGCTTTGAAGGCATTTGCTGAGCCCCATGAACTTGAGCTTCAGGTTTGGTTGACTGATACGGCATGGGAGAGAGAAGCTGCATGTATTAGGTTCTCCAGAGAAAAAGAAACAATAGGATATTTTTGTGTGTGTGTGTGTATCTTTGTCTGTAGATTTATAGATATATGTATATATAGAGAGGGAGAGATTGACTTATTTAAGGAATTAGCTCATGCAATTGCAAAGGCTGGCAAGTTCGAAATCCGCAGGGCAGGCAGGAAAGTTGGAGACCCAGAGAAGAGCTGATGTTGCAGCTTGAGTCTGAAGACAGTCTGGAGGCAGAATTTCATCTTCCTTGCAGGGCCTCAGTCTGTTTTCCTTAAAGCCTTCAACTGATTGAATGAGGCTCACCCACATCGTGGAGGGTCATCTACTTACTGAAGGTGTACTGATTTAAACAATAACCCCTCTCTCTCTCCTGTTTTTTTTTTTTTTTTTTTTTTTTTTTTTTTTTTTTTTTTTTGAGGTGGAGTTTCCTTCTTGTCGTACAGGCTGGAGTGCAATAGCCTGATCTTGTCTCACTGCAACCTCTGCCTTCCGGGTTCAAGTGATTCTCCTGCCTCAGCCTCCCTAGTAACTGGGATTACATGTGTGCACCATCATGCCCGGCTAATTTTTGTATTTTTAGTAGAGACGGGGTTTCACCATGTTGGTCAGGCTGGTCTCGAACTCCTGACCTCAAGTGATCCTCCTGCCTTGACCTCCCAAAGTGCTGGGATTATAGACGTGAGCCACTGCACCTGGCCCAAACTTTCAAAAATCAAAACTAAGATAATTGAAATAAAACACTCAACAATTGGGTTTACCAGCAGATTAGACATAGCTGAGAGAGAATTAGTGAATTAGAAAAACTTACCCAGAATGCAGCACAGAAAGACAAAAATGCGATATATGAGAAAAACGTTTAAGTGACCTTGAGGGAAAGGAGATTTAACTCATACCTAAAAAGTATAGAAGGAGAAGAAGGAGGAAATCAGGGCAGAACTAATATTTGAAAAGACAATGGCTGGAAAATTTCCAGAAATGAAAGATGATAATCCACAGATTCAAAAATACCTAACAATTTCCAAGCAAAAACAGAATACATATTAAATTTTTTAGGGAGGGCTATACATGTATTTGTCTATTTTTCTGGACTATTCAAAAACCAAGCTAAAATTCTATGGTAAAAGAGTAGAAATAAATTGTATATAAAATTCAGGATAGTGATTTTCTGATAGTGACAGTGACCTTTAAAGGTGGGGGAAGAGAGGAGGCTGTGACACAGGCTTCTAAGGTACTAGTAATATTCTATTTATGAGTTCTGTGCCCCTGGATTTTAAATTTATGACCTTTCTTCCGATTGCACACATCCTTTATATACTATTTTAAATGTATATTGTATTTCATGGTGGAAAATTAATTTAAAATATATTATTCAACAAGATTTGATCAAAGACGTTGTGGGTGTATTAATAAGGCGGCTTCTGGAATTTTTGCAAAAACGAGAGAAAACTTTGAAGATAAATGTTTAGGCTGGGTGTGGTGGCTCACCTATAATCCCAGCACTTTGGGAGGCCGAGTGCTCCAAAGGTGGATGGATCACTTGAGGCCAGGAGTTCAAGACCAGCCTCGTCAACATGGTGAAACTTCGTCTCTACTAAAAAAAAAAAAATACAAAAATTATCTGGGCTTGGTGGCACATACCTGTAGTTCCAGCTACTCGGGAGGCTGAGAGGCACGAGAATCACTTGAACCCGGGAGGCAGAGGTTGCAGTGAGCCGAGATCATGCCACTGCACTCCAGCCTGAGCAACAGAGAGACTCTGTCTCAAAAAAACAAAACAAAACAAAACAAAAAGTACGTATGTTAATACGTTTAGGCACAAGTGAAAGCAATTTATTAAAAAGAAAAAAAAAAAAGCCAGAAAACTTTTCTGTGTCCCGAAATGCCTCCTGAAAAGCACACATTACTTGGGTTTTATTTTTCGCCTCTTAAAATTGGGGTGTGTTGGGGTGAGGGGAAGACTGCTCTCCACCAAGGCAGGCAGAGAGAAGCTGCTGCGGTTGCCTGTCTTATCCCTGCCTTGGTCTTGCACCCCCTATTCCCACGTCTGGACCCCTGCCCCGTCTCCTGACACAGAGGCTTGGCTATCCGAATCCCAACCCGAGGCTGTAACTAAGAAGTGCCTGTTGTCCTGCCAAGGGACTGGATTGGAGGAGGAGAGTGCAGGGGTGGGATGAGGGAAGAGATGGAGGAGGGGGCTTTAAGCCAGAGTTTCTAGCAGGAGCAAATACCGGCACAGGGAAGGACACCATTGGCCAGGGTATGCAGAGGAAGGCGAAGCTGCTGAATGGCCACTGTGGTCCTCAGCCGTGAGTAGGGGCGTCTCGTGGCCTCAGAAGCTGCCTTGTGATTGAGTGTGAAGGGACAGGATCTGAGGTGCTTGAGCTCGGGGTAGGCTAAGATGGCCATCTTGGCAGTTTGCCCTAGACAGTGGTGCCCATGCACCTCCCAGCCAGGCTGGGCTGGTCTTGGCGTCACAGGGCTGAGTGGCAGCCGTTGAGTGCACTGCTGTCCTGAAAACAGCTCTGCAGCCTCTCCCGTGGGGTTCACTACAGGGCAGTGTTTGCCACCAATCCAGGGGTGCATAGAGTTTTATCACAGTGAGAAGGAGGCTGTGGCAGAGACCACAGAAGTCCAGCAGCATTGATGACCAACTGCTTTCTTAAAGCTGCAGTGTTACTTGGAGCCTCAAGGTGGTACAGCAGCACAGCCTATGGCTTACAAAAAGCCTGAATTACACTTTCTGTAAAGCTTCCTTGGGCTTCCTTCCATTAGCTTGACGATTTGAACTGTTTCTCAGCTGCTTGCATTCCTTGTTTCAAATAGGCTGGCTCCTAATCTGGCCTGACCTTTGAGGTCCTTTCTTGCTGGCTCATCCACCTCCATCCTCACTCAGAATCGGGAGGGTTTTCTTAGTTCTTTCGTTACTGAAAAGGAAATCCTTTTCTGCCCAGGTTCCCTCCTCAGATTCAGTCCGAAACTGCTCCCCTGTGGTCGTGGGGCCTGTCCTCATAGGCACCACCTGGACCTGTGCCAGGCAGACAGCAGAGGTGAGTTCCAGGGGGTTCCTCGGAGGTCACACCTGCTTAGGTGCATGGAGGCTCAGGTGAGCACACTGCGGACTGCCACCATCAGCCTCCCTTCTCTGCTTAAATCACCTCCTTCCTTATTTCACTGATTCCCACTGGCCTCCCCTTCATATACATCCTCACTATCCTTTTTGGAATTTTCTATTAACATTTCGTGATATCCGTGCTGTTTAGAATTAGCTTCTATTCTAAGCATACTCTAAATTTTACTCCAAATTTACTCTCTGCTCAAATGTCACTTTATCCATATGGTATTCCCTGACCACCTGTGAACAGCAGCAACCTTCCATCACTGGTGAGCCCCTTATGTTGCTTTATGTTCCTTCTTAGCCCTTTTACCACCTGGCGTAAGTATATAATTGTTATCTCTTCACCCCCCAAGGGCAGAAGGCCCCCAGTTTTGTTCTCTGCTGCATCCCTAGCCCTGGAACAGCGTCTGCATGTGGTGGGCACTCAGTAAATGCTGGTTGAATGGATGGATGGATGGATGGATGGATGGATGGATGAGTGACTAGGGAGAATTTCACCCCTTCCCGACAGGTCAAAAGCAATGTCCTGACAGTTTGTAGTCTGGGGTCTGGCTTTGGCTGGGCCACTGGTTACTTAGAAGACTTTGAGCAAGTCACTTGGCGTCCCCGATGGCCCATCTCCAAACCTGCACAATGAGTGGACTGGACTGCATAGTCTATGGTTCCTTCCTTCCCCAACAGTTTTTGGTTTTATGATTATCCTCCAAAAGGGGCTAAAGCCATAAGCCAGGTGACAGACAATTTGCATTATCGGCAGGACACTTGTAAGTGATAAGCTAGCATCAAAAGATGCATTGATATATGTAGATAAACATACTTCACAATTTTTAAGTCTTTAAAAATTATGTCCCTAAGAAAGTCTCAAATCTATTGGCCTTATGTTTCTGTTTTGATCTCTGGCTCCATGTGTTAATGACTCTGATATTTTTCTGACAAATAAAAGGTTTTAAAAATTGCTATTGCTTATTTGGGTTCTTCCTAGGTTATTTCCTCTCTTTAGTAACATTATTTGGAGAAAGATGTCATGCTCTTAGTGTACATCCAACATGAAAAAATATTTCAAAATAAAACAATAGTAATTTTTAAAAACCCTCTTACCTTTGAAAAGAACCATCACCTTATGCCATAATCTTCCTCTTGCTATTTGGTTGTAGTTATTTTTTAGAATTGGTATATGTCTGGCATCTAGAAGATATTAAAATATTTTTAATGAAGAGTCAGTGGCATGTGGGAGGAAAAAATTCATATCCTGGGATATGGGTAGAACGTCATGAAAGTGATTGTCTTTCTTATCCAAGGGAAGAAATTTTTGTTCTTTCTGAATGAACTTGAGGGAAAAAGGCAATCAATGTTTTTCCAGTGTAACCTGATAGATTCTCCAAGTCCACAAGTTCAAATATTTATAATTTTGTCTTTATAATGAAAACAAAACCAAACTTGTAGTGGGCATACTCATGATCTCCCAAACATGTGCACGTCCCTTTCCCTGGAAACTGCACATGTGTTGCTTTACATGGCAAAAGTGACTTTGCAGATGGGATAAAAGGAAGGCTCTTGAGATGGGGAGATTAGCTTGGATTATCCAGGTGGATCCAATCTAATCTCCTTAAACTGAGCAAACATTTCCCAGCTATGGTCAGAGGACAACGCGATCAGAGGGAGAGTCTGAGATGCATCGTTGCTGACTTTGAAGAGGGAGGAAGGGGGTCAAGGGCCAATGAGTACGGGTGGATTCTAGAAGCTGGAAAAGGCAAGACATAGAGTCTTCCTCAGAGCCTCCAGAAGGAAAAATAGTCCTGATGACACTTTTATTTTAGCCCAGTGAGACCTATGTCAGATAGAACTCCAGAACTGTACGATAATAAAATGTGTACGGTAAGGCACTAAGTTTGTGGAATTTGTTACAGCAGCAATAGGAATACATTACCTTCTTATTTGAGCAGAGGCTTTGAGCTCCCCAGTGTAAAAGAAAAGAAGCCAGTCTAGGGTCTAGAGTTATGCCCTTCAATTTGGTAGCTGCCGGCTGCATGTGGCTACCAGAGCCCTTGAAATGAGTCTTGAGATGTAGTGTAGAATAGATGTAGATTTCACAAAGATTTAGTGTGAAAAGGAAAATATCTCGTTAATTTAATAATTGATTTGTGTCGATTACATGTGGAAATGACATTACTTTGGATATGTTAGTTTAAGTGAAATATACTATTAACATTTATTTCACATGTTTTTTGAACTTTTGTTTTTAATGTGACTACTAGAAAATGTAAATCATTTGTGGTCCGTGTTATACTTCTATTGGGCAGGGCTGTTCTAGAGAATCCCTAAAGGTAGGAGGTGGTCATTTCAACAGTAGGCAGTTCTCCAACCAAGTGGTGAGTGATGAAAAAGTCCAGGCACAGAATTCAAGGAGGAGAGGCCAGGCTTTCTTACATCTTCCTGTACTGGACCCTAAGAGAAGGTGTTGTATGTGCCTTTATATCCTCAGGGCCTGGCACATTCTCAGAAATTGTTTGCAGAACATCCATTTGATGTTGCTGACCCTAGCAAGTTCTTTGACAAGACACCAAAGGGTGGAAAATTAGTCTTGAACAATGGCCCTGAAGGAACTTGAAACTGTGGTCTAACAGAAAACAGAATGCAACAACTGGATCTTTTCCCGTTTGCCCAGTATTTGTTGCCCCACCTTACACCTCCTGGACACGGGCATTTACCATTTCCAGAAAAGAAAGATCTCAAAAAGAATTAGAAACCAAAAGGCAGCCTTGGGTATCAGAGCCCAAATACCAAGAAGTATTCATGTAATGATTTTGGTTTGGCCTCTTTCTTATCTCGGTGCTAGTTTCTCAGCAGTGCAGAGAAAAATGACTTGAGCTCAGAATTAGGAGATGAACTTTCCATTTGAAATGTGGGTTCTCCTCTGATTTGCTCCATGAGCAAGTTAGCTTTCCTGCAGTCCCCTTCATCATGCCTGCTAAGAGGCAAATGTTTATATTTATCAGGACTGAGCACCGCATGGTGAGGATTAATTAGTGACCCTACTTAGAATTATTTTTAAAATATCAGGAATAATTTGCTTCCATAACAAATTATTCTGGCTTGGGATTCTGGGACAGGATTTGGGATTCTGATCAGTTGCTTCACTAACAGCCCAACACTGACATTTGCAGAATCTGTTGTGGTTTAACAGGTATTATAAGTTCAAGTATCATATTTCAGAGTGTCCGCTATGGTTGTAGGTAACTAAAGGTTACAGTTTTCCCCCCATATGATGTCATTTGCTTAACTCAAATGAACTTTGTGCCATTAAAAACGGGGAAACAATTTATTTCAATGCCATTTGAGTCTGTTTTGAGGTATTGCGGACGGAAATATCCTGGTTACTGGGTTTGGATGATTCATGTAGCAGAGCAGTCTGAGGAATAAACTTTATCTTGTCCTCATCTTTATTTTTGTTTTCTATATGGAAACTAATCATTTGAGGTTGGCAACATGGATTTGGGCTAAATTTCTTCAATGAATTTTTTTCTACGTTTCCCTACTTCAGACCAAAAATCTTCAACCCTAGGCTGTTTTCCAAAAGCAAACCTGCTCATGAGCTCTCTGAAAGAGTGCGAGCCTGTTGAAAATTACAGTAAGTCTCCCTCTGAGGTTGGTTAAGCTGAGAACTCATTGTATTTTGGTTAAAAACAGAGAGTGTTACAATTTGATCCTGGAAGCTAGAAAGAATTAGTAATGAAAACATTGTTGGTGGAGACTGTTGCCTGGTACACAGCCTGAACTCATTTGTCTGGCCCCCATGCTGCGCCATGGTATGGGTGGCCAATGAGAAAACACACACACACACGCACACCATCAGTTATGTTTTTCCTGATGCTTCAGGGAAGTCTGCAAATGAAGACAAATGATACTATCTGGGAGTAACTGACCACCTTGTCACTATAAAAATGTCATATTCATGGGAAATGAATAACATGCCTGCCAAAAATCAGGTCGCCTAAATGAAGGGATCAAGGGATTAAATACCCATGGAGAAAATAACAGAGACATAATCCAACTGTTTTATACTAGTTGATAGCAACCTATTCTAATGATATGATTAAGATTTGTAATGGCCATATAGGTTTACCTTCTCCAACCGAACTATTTTAATAATCCCACGAGTCTCCTGTTTAATATTGAAGAGCATTCCCTTAGCTAAAATTATGCTTTAATTGACCATATATAAATATCTGAGGGTTCTGGAGAATACCATTAGACCATGCACAACCAAGCACAGTTGGATGGAACCTTGAAGATGTGCATGGTGCCTCTCGCCTGTGCTCTTCGTGGTGAATGAGTAGCTTTGGTCTCTGCACTAATCTGTTCAGTTTGAGGGCTGCTGGAAGCACTCTCTTTTATTCTCTTTTCATTTTCTTTACTTCACTAGCCCACAGAGCTGGAGGCCACAGGACTGTTTGTTACATCATCACTGCTTTAAAAGCTTATTTTTGTGAATGTGATTGTACTTGAGGGTTGTCAAAACTTGTGGAAATGTGGCCTTTGGTGACTGGCCATGGCATAATATGACAACGTTTCTGGAGCAGTCCAGCACTGGGAATGGTACCCTTGGGCCAGGCAAGTAGCAGGCAGTCATTTTCATCTCTGGAGCTGCTGGCACTCAAGCGTAGAGGAGGTAGACATTTCAACGGCCAGTTGCTTTTGTATTTAAACAAATAGATCCTGGATTGTAGCTTTTTAGAAGACTGCAGACGCAACCTGCAACCGAATCACCTGGTTAGCTTACTCCCCTACCAGCTGACGAGTCTTAGATCAGAGATGTTGAAGCACAGCCTCTGGGGATGGGGTACTCAGGAACCCAAATTTCTTCAAATAAACTTTACATTTTAGAATAGTTTCAGATTTGCAAAAAAAGTTGTAAAAATAGTACAAAGAGTTCCCATATACCTCATACCCAGTTTTGCTTATTAATATCTTACATTAGGATACAGATAATGTACATTTGTACAAACGTGCAATGTAAGTAATATACAATGTACATTTGTACAACATACATTATCTGTATCCTAATGTAATGTACAATGTAAATCCTAATGAAGGATACAGATAATGTACCTTTGTAATGTACAAATAATATCTTACATTAGGATACAGATAATGTACATCTCCCCCACTTGTTTCTTTATTTGGTCATTTATTTATGTCAGTATGGACTCATGAATACCAAGTAATACTTCAGTACCACATTACAAATGTACACTATCTGTATCCCAATGTAAGATATTAATAAGGAAAATGCTTTGTACTCGTTTTAAATTTTTTTTGGCAAATCTGAATGGACGAATGTACATTGGGGCATTTGTCACAATCTCATGATTAACCAAAGTCCATACTCTATGACCTGATGTCCTTTTTCTGCATGATTCCATCCGGGATGCCACGTTACATTTAATTGTTATGTCTCCATAGGCTCCTTTTGGCTGAGACAGTTTCTCAGCCTTTCTTTTTTTTCAGTGACCTTTGATAGTTTTGAAGGGTCCTGGAAAGTATTTTGTAGAATGTTCCTTAGTTGAATTGTTTGATGTTTTTCTCAGGGTTCAGCTGAGGTTATGGGTTTCTGGAAGAAAGATCACAGAGGTAAAGTTCTCTTCTCGTCATGTTACATCAGTGGTACCATCAACACAACTCACAGTTGATGTTCACCTGGATGACCTGGCTGAGATAGTCTTGACAGGCTTTTCTACTGTAAAGTGATTCTTTTTTCCATCTTTTCAGACTTTACTTTTTGGAAGGGAGTCACTGTGGGTAGCCCACACTTAAGGAGTGGGAGTTGTACTCCACCTCCCTGAGGGGGATAGCTGCATAGATGATGGAATTCTTCTGTCTAGAGATTTGTCTATTCTCCCCCACTTGTTTATTTATTTGATCATTTATTTATGTCAGTATGGACTCATGAATATCAAGTATATTCCAGTACTACTCTGTTAATCAAATTGTTTCAGTTTTGTCCATTGGGAAATCTTTCAGTGGGATCCCATGTCTCTTTGATGTATCCCCTTTCTTGTGGTGTTTTTGGGAGCCCTTCTGGCACTTTCTGCCACTACAAGATGCTCCAGGAATTAACATTTTTGACAAGCTCTATCATACTGGAAAAAACCAAGATTGATCATTTTCAGCCATCAAGACCAGAAATTTTAAATGTCCCACTTATTGTTGGATGCGGAACAAAGCTGTAAAAAGAAAAATCCCACTAAAGAATGTGTATGTATCTTCAAAACCTCTCTGTTTATTTGGTAACATCTATAGCCGAGGCATGTACAGAGAGGCAGTTATTTAAATCCAATCAACAGACTAAGAAATTCAAGAGATCTATTGTATAACTGGTAGCTCATTAATAACAATGTATTGTATACTTGAAAATTGTTAAAAGAGCAGATTTTAGGTGTTCTCGTCACAAAAATGACAATGAGAAGTATGTGAGGTAATACATAAGTTAATTAGTCTGATCTAGCCATTCACATGTATATATATTTTAAAACATCAGGTTATACACCATAGATACATATACTTTTTGTCAATTTTAAAAAGTAGTGATTTGTTTTTTAAAAAGAGACTAAACATTGAGGAGAATCATCCAAGAAACATTTTCCTGGAAACCACAAGGCTTTTGGGCCACAGGCACCTCACTGGGTGTGGATAACAATTGTTGAGTTAGCCCAGCCCCTATCAAAGAGGATCTTGAGCCATATCAACCACTTCTTAGGATTTTCTGGTGACTTCCCAGAGAGGCAGAGTCAGAAAGACCCATGGGCAGTAACACCGAGGGCTGGCTCTGGAGTGGGGATGAGGTCATTGAGGGGAAGGCCAGGGCTTGGGTGAGCTTGTGCTGTAGGGATGGAACTCTGGTTGGCATAGCGTACCGAGTGCGTGTCTCTGCATGTGCATCCATGTAGACTTGTACATGGGTAAACATTCATTTAACCCACCTTGATAACTACCATCTACCTTTTGTAACTGGATTTGATTGAGAGTCAGCTGCTGGAGGGTGTGAGTGCTATGTTGACACAACAAATCACGGAGATGCCTTAGGACCCATTTCAGATCCTTGTTGAACGCTCTTCGGTGATGATGACAATCCAGTCACGGTACACAAAACCATCCCAGCATGAAGGCAACTGGCTTTTTCTTTTCTTGGCTTTTCCTTGGCTTCCACATTTGTCTTGGCTTCTCTGCCATCACGGAACATCAGTTCACCTTTCCAGAATACATCTGGTGGTGTTTCTATTAAGTCATACCAGCAAATTACATATAATCCTTGGCATTAGGACTTTTAAAAACTGGTGAATGTGGCTGAGTGTAGTGGCTCACGCCTATAATCCCAGCACTTCGGGAGGCCAAGGCAGGCAGATAACTTGAAGTCAGGAGTTTGAGACCAGCCTGGCCAACATGGTGAAACCCCGTCTCTACTAAAAATGCAAAAATTAGCCAGGCGTGGTGATGGGCACCTGTAATCCCAGCTACTCGGGAGGCTGAGGCAGAAGCATCGCTTGAACCTGGGAGACGGAGGTTGCAGTGAGCCGAGATCGCGCCACTGCACTCCAGCCTGGGCGACCGAGCAAGACACTGTCTCACAAAGAAAAAAACCAAACAAAATAAGACAAAAACAGAAAACCCCAAAAAACCCTGCTGAGTGTCTGGTCTCATGCATGCCAGGAATCATTCGTCAGTGATTATGATGTATATGCTCATGCATCCATTTTGATTGTTTTTCCTCCTCTCTACCCCATGCCGTGCCATTCCTCCTGCTGTCCTCAGATATTCTCCCACGGTTCTGCAGAGGAAATGTAAGAACTTCCTCCAGGTAATCTTCCCCTGGGAGGCTGCATTGTCAACAGCAGCTGTCCTCCAGGTAGGATTCTTGGCATACCCTGAAGCATTCTGGAAGCACTTGTGTTTTTTAGCACTTTAGCCAGTATTGATTATTTTTTATTGGGGATTGAGTGTGTTGTGTTTTGTCTCCCAGGACTTTTTCACATCTGTTGCTGTGCTTAAGTTTATGGCAGAGATTCGTTTGAAATGAGATTTTTTTTTGTCTTTTTTTTTCCATTTGAGGCAAAAGTGCAGATGGGCTGTGCTTTTAATTTTCTTGCTGCCACCTGGGAAGAATTTGTCATTTCATTCCCAAAGACGAAAAAGAAACACATCTGATATAATCTAACACAAGTCTATGCTAAACAACTCCAACAACTGTGGGAGAGTAATTCCAGCAATTTGTGTCATTATCTGTGTCTGTTCAGGATCTCTCAGTGGGAAGACTTCCAAGTAACCCTTTTGAGTTTCCACTCAAGGCATTTTTTTCTTCTTCATATTCCCAAAGCTCCTAAAGGTATAGATTGATAATTTGACTGGAAAAGCTAGGTAAATAGAACCAAGCGACTGACTTACAAGACAGTTAGTGTAAAATGGATGGAGACTCAAGGAAGAAAGAGCTTTGTGTATCTTCGCAGATATGAACAAAGCGCTAGGCGGAGCTGGTGGCCTTGTAGGATGGTGACCCAGGGTTTCTGCCCAGGGTCTGCCTCCCTGCTTGTCACCCCTGGGTCCTCTCTCTGGCTACACTGCTGTGTTTTCCCTGGCCACTTCCTCTCCAGGGCTGCCTCACACTGAGGGGTACTTTCCTCTGCCTTCCCCAAGGATGCTCCTCTGGGCTTCAAGCCACCCAGCTCTGACCTTGCAGTCACCTCCTTGATTTTCTTCCTTTTGAAGGTCTCAGTGGGATTCCAACCTAACCCCTCACCCATTTCTTCCTTCCAAACTGTCAGAGGGCATCTAGAATGCTACCCAATGATGAAAGCACATTCCAGTTTTGGGGGAAGCCTGGCTTTGGGCATTCAAATGCTGCAAACTGGCTCTTGGGTCCTACCCTGTAATCGCTGCAGAGGCCCATGGGCTGGCTTGGTCCATCGTCAAAAGGCCCCTTCTTCCTTATTCCAGTTGGAACACACCCAGAGGCCAGACTGTGGTGCAGGTATTCTTTTCTGGGAGGGGGGAATCCTCTCGTGTTTCCTCTGGACAGGACACCTACCTGGCACAGGCGCCCAGACTCCCCGTTTGGTCTTTCTCCTGCTTTCCTTTTCTCTCTCCTTCAGGGTTCCACTTAATTCAGCAAGGACAGTTTTTCTTCCTGTTGAAGTGTGGACCAACTCTGTTAACCCTGGATCCTTCATGTTCTTCAGAGCCATGACCCGCAAGATCAAACCCTCTCCAACAAAATAAAATGAAACAAAACAAAAAAAACTCTCTTGCTAATATAAAACTTCAATGTCTAATATGCCAAACCTTCCCACCCTAAACACACACACACACACAACACAGACCAGGGGCGAGGTTGGGAGGATAAGGTGAAGACAAGCTCATCTTTTGCCATTAGCAACTCTCTAGTAGCCCTGGGAGCTCCCAGGTCCGTTGAGTTTTGGAGGCTGGCTGCATCACGCAGTTCCCACCATGGAAGGAAATATTTTACCCAACTGTCTTTGTTTCTTGCAAAACACCTGCTTCCTTTGGCAGCAAACTCCTGCTTCTTGTGTGAGAGGCATCTTCATCTCACACCTTGGAGCGAGCAAAG
This sequence comes from Macaca mulatta, assembly GCF_049350105.2. NCBI lineage: Eukaryota > Metazoa > Chordata > Mammalia > Primates > Cercopithecidae > Macaca > Macaca mulatta. The sequence continues at coordinate 21,702,111 of NC_133422.1, forward strand.
AAGACTCCCATCCCAGAGCAGAGCAGTGGCTGCTCGCACTTCCTGCTCGCACTTCCTGCTCGCACTTCCTGCTCGCACTTCCTGCTCGCACTTCCTGCTCGCACTTCCTGCTCGCACTTCCTGCTCGCACTTCCTGCTCGCACTTCCTGCTCGCACTTCCTGCTCTTCCATCTGCCCCAGTTTTCTTTAGAACTCACACCATTCCCTGTATTCCATTTCTTGCAATCTTTTTTGAACAGTTATTCAAATATTGTGCTAGACAGTGTGAAGGCAGTGGGGCAAATAATGGACAAATATTGTTCTTGTTCCCCTGGGACCTACATTTTGAGGGAGAGGTTAGGTCAGCGTTTTCACAATCTTCATTTTCTTCGCATTCTTTATTTGTGTTTGCCTTTCTATCGAGTGGACCGTTAAAGAAGCCCCAGAGGAGGGAGAGAAGAGCTTTGACGTAGATGACCAGGAGATTGTTCTTGTGGAAGGTGGAATTTGGTCGTGACCTTGAAGGACATCTAAGACTGTGATTGGCAGGAATGCTAGCTGGAAAGAACAGTTCTAACACAACAGAGCACAGGAGTGGGACCTGTCAGGGCTGGACCTCGGGGTCCCTGAGTAGTTCCACTGGAGAGCTGTGGCACCCGTGGGGAGGTGTGGAAATAGGAACGGGAAGGGACCTAGGGGTGATGCTGTTGGAGGCTTTTGCAGTAGGGGAGTGTTTTTCCAGTTATTACGGTGTTAACTATATAAAAAGTACTTTGTCTATATACATTAAAAATACCCAGCATAGTTCTTTTTCCAGTACAGCTGTCATTCACCACTATACTGCTCTTTCAATTTTAAGCTTTAAAGATGATGTGAGAAAAAAATAGTATCCTAGTACCTGTGTGGATTTTTTGTTCCTTCCTAAAATCAATAATTTCTTTCATTTTTAAAGTCAACTTTGCCTTTGTAAATGGCTTTATGCCTTTTATTTTTGTTTTGTGCTTGTAGCTTGTATATTTTGGAACTTTAAAAACAAACTCTGGGGCCAATCCACCTAGGTTTAAATCTCAGCTCTGTCGCTTCCCAGAAGTGCAATTTGGGCAAATTACTTAACTTGCCTGTTTTTCAGTTTTTTTATCCATAGAATGGAGATAATATTTGTATGTAACTTTCACAGAAAATAATCTGTGAGGATGAAGTGGAATTATATGTTACAAGCTCTCACTGCCTCGCATGGAGTAAACAGTGAGTGTTCACTATTGTTATTATGCTTTTAAAAATTAAATGAATTCATGTCGGTGTTGAAACAGGGTGATACGTACACATGGAGATGTGACAATCACAGTTACAGCCCTCTATTAATAACCAAGGGTGAATCGTAAATGAAACTCCCACCTGTAGCCTCCCAAGGCCTCCTCAGGCTGAGGCAGTCTCTGTTAGGTTTCTTGAGTATCCTGCCAGAATCACTTTGAGTTTCTAGGGTGTATATATGTATATGCCTTCCTGTCTCTGAATCTGAAATTGTGTGTCAATCTGTGTGTGTGTGTATATATATATCTGCACACATATACATATATACATGTATATGTATAGTTTCACACCTCGTATTTTCCTATCTTAACATATCATAGTGATTATTTCATATCTGCAATATAGCTCTATATAATTCTTTTAAATGGCAGCATAGTATCTCATTTCATAGATATGTAAAACCAGTCCCTTATAAACGGGCTATTAAGATGCTTCTAGCCTTTGCCTTACAAACGATGTTGCAATGATCCTTTCAGTACATTTTCATTTCGATGGGTATTACTCAGTTGTAAATTATGAAGTGAATTCTTCCCTGTCTTTCCATAAAATCAGTGCAATCTACATTTTTCCCTCATGCTTTATGAAGTGGATTTACTATAAAATGTGTATGCTGCTTCAAGGTGGTATGGAAAAATCAGAGGTTACTTACATGTGAGTTATAATAAGAACTATTTAAGTGAAGAAAATTCCTCTGCAGGAATACTACATTGCCCTTCAGATGTCTCTTTTGAAGAAAAAAAATATTTACCACTTTAGGCACAAAAAGCAGAATACACATCACTATTTATTACTGCAGCTATTGCTTTCCTCGGTATATTTTTTAAAATTCGTAAGTTAAAAAAAGACAAAGGTGGAGTATCTGTGTATGAGTAGGTGAATATTCTTAAACTTTCCATATTTTTCAAGTCTTAGGGAATGGGCATGTGTTGTTTTCATAATTGAAAATAAAAAGGAAGAAGACACTTTTAAGAGTATCAAATTAAAAGAGGGAAATGAGTGCTGGAGGAAGACCTGGGGACAATTCTAAGAAAAAGGGACAAAAAGTGGAAAGGGACATATAAGAATCAAGAAACCCTGATAGTGGGGTCTACAGCTGAAATCCTAGGGACTCCAGGCAACTCTTGGATAAAACTGTACTACAGCTACCATGATAGATATTAATATTTGGGGATCTTGAGTCATTGAAATAAAGGCTTAGCAAAAACATATTGGCTCAAGTAAGCTAGCCAATAGCTACTTACATATTACACACATATACATATATATGTATAGATGTGTATAGCTAAGGGTGAATCATAAATGAAACTCACACCCATGGCCTCCCAAGGCCTCCTCAGGCTGAATGTTAGGTTTCTTGAGTATCCTGCCAGAATCACTTTGAGTTTCCAGGGTGTATATATGTGTATGCCTTCCTGTCTCTGAATCTGAAATGTGTGTGTGTCAATCTGTGTGTTCAAAGAATTATATAGCTCTATATTGCAGATATGAAATAATCACTATGATATGTTAAGATAGGAAAATACAAGGTGTGAAACTATACATATACATGTATATATGTATATGTGTGCAGATATATAAGATATATATAAGATATACATAAGATATGTGTAATACATCTTAATCTCCATCAAGATAATTTCGAAGTGTTGTCATTTAAAGGGTAAATCAGCTGCTCTCTGGACAATGCACTTATACGGACAACCTCATTGCTTAACAATGCTGGATAAATGAGGCCTTTACCATATATCGTTTTCTTAAAATTATACTGTTACTCTTAAAAATGCTATCTTCAGACAAATCTCTTTGCTGATTATTTGGTTAGCTATCTTTGATTATACTAGTCCCTCCTTGTTCAAGTTGTTTAAGAAAGTGTCACTATAAAATATTGAAAGTGGCCGTGGCATGACTCGGAAAAATGACCCACAGGTCTAATTCCATTCCAAAGAATTCAAGGGACTTTCCAGATACATTCATTTGGAGTCTACATGGAATTTGCAGCTCAGAAAGGAGCTGATAGAAGCTTATACTTTAACCATCTCTAAAGACAGGGTTTACAAAGCAGCTAACATGTTTAACTTTCAGGAAACAAACTCCTTAAGTATCATCAGGTTTTGTTGCAGATGTCTGTTCACAAACAAATGGTGTGTGGTATATGACATTCCTGATCAACCTCATTTTAAAATTTAACTTCCAAGAGATTTACTCGACAGCAATCTATGAATCTACTTGTAACAATGATACGTTTCATTTTGGGTTTTTTTGAGTCAGATTTCCCTCCCTAGCCCTCTGTCATTCCTTAAATGGCTTTGAATTATGAGGTTAATATCTCATTTTACTAACCTATTTTGTAAATTTATTGTATTGAATATTCTTGAAATTATGGGCCTTGAATTTCCATTTTTTTCAACTTTTATTTTAGAATTAGGGGGAACCTGTACAAGTTTGTTCCATGGACATATTGCATCATGCTGAGATTTGAAGTACAAATGAATCCATTACCCAGCTGGTGAGCATATACCCCAAAGGTAGCTTTTCAGCCCTTGCCCTTCTTCTTCTCCCCTCATCTAGTAGTCTCCAGTATCTACTGTTCCCATCTTTACATCCATGAGTACCTAATGTTTAGCTCACACTTATAAGTGAGAACGTGTGGTATTTTGTTTTGTTTCTGTGTTAGTTTGCTTAGGATAATGGCCTCCAGCTGCAGCCATGTTGCAGCAAAGGACAAGATTTCATTCTTTTTGAGGGCTGCATAGTATTCCATGGTATACAGGTACTACATTTTCTTTATCCATTCTACAGTTGATGGGCACCTTGATTGATTCCATGTTGTTGCTATTGTGACTAGCACTATGATGAAGATATGGGTACGTGTGTCTTTTGGTGGAACAATGTATTTTCAACTGGGTGCATACCCAGTAATGAGATTGCTGGGTCAAATGGGAGCTCAACTCCTGGTCCTTTGAGAAGTCTCCCAACTGCTCTCCACAGTGGCTGGACTTTTTTTTATGTGGAGAGTTTGTCACAATGATTTCTACTTTGATCTAAAAGGAGAATGTTATCCTTTTCTCCTTGTTCCCAATTTGTTTTTATCCCCAGTCTTAATGAAGGTTCTATTAGCCTTCCCCTACCCTACCATTTGTCCCCATTTTCCTAAAACCAGATACATAAGCTACTCAAGGAAAGAAAACCACTCTTGTCTCTCATAGCAATACATTTCTTACAATCTGCCAGTGAATGCCAAACAACTCCTTGAGGCTCTGATTCTTGTGATTCAAGTGATCCCTTCCAGATGTTGATGCCTCTGACATCAGGGCAGGTGATTCTTGCCTGAGTTGATGGGCCAGCCCAGCTGAGCAGCCAGCTGAGCAGCCAGTTGAGCCCTCCGTGCTGGATGACTACGTTCCTCACTGAGACAGAGCTGAGCTTAATGAGCCATAGACTGGAGGCTGGGACTCCTGGATTTTTTGCCAACTCTTGACCTTAGGAAATACTTCACCTCTCTGGTCTTCAATTGCACCCTCTTTGATATAGGAGTGTGAACATTTTAGAAAGTCATTTCTGGATCTGAAATTCTTGATTCTAATGAAAGGAAAAGAAAAGCAATCACACGTTCCTCGCTACAGCTTAAATCAGGAGGTATTGTTCTCACTTACCAAGACTTTCTCTCTTTTCCCTCACCCACGCTCTGGGGTTCATCATTCCCTCCACTGGATTCCCACTGTGGTTTGCCCTTGAAGACTCGGTCCAAGAGTTTATCACGTGATATTATAATTATCTGTTTGTATTATCTGTTCCTTTATGGGATTAAGACCTGCTAGAAGGCAGGAACTGTATCTCACTCCTCTTCCCATCTCCAGTCCCACACCCAGGACCTCTCACATCACAGTTATCCAAGAATGACTGTTGAACAATAAAACTAGAACAGTAGAGGTAAAAAGCAACAACTCTGAGATCCTGAGAGGGATTTTTTTTCCTTATCAGAGCACTGGACTGGCAGGCAAGAGACACTGGTTTGGCACCTGATGGGCCCTTGGACAGCTCACTTAACCTGTAGTTTGCCAAAATCAACTTGAAGAATAGAGTCATTAATTGTCACAATTTCTTGAACCCACATTAAGCCTATCATTACCATCCCCATTACCACTGATGAAAAAATCAAGTCCCAGAGAGTATTAGATGACTTGTTCAAGGCATGCCGGTTAATAAGTGGATGGGCTGGCATTCAAAGCTTACACTCTTCTTACTACACCACACTGCCTCCTATTATGCAGTGTATATCACTAGATTGATATGTCAGCACTTAATGAATTCATAATATGTACAGTGTGCAGTGTATGTGCTTGGTGGTAGAGAGGAAGTTGTAAGAAACAATACTTAGTTGCTATATTCGTACCCAACCTGTAGTTTTTAGCTCTTATGCTATTTAATCTGTTCCCACTGTTTGATCCTATTGGCCACTTCTTCCTTGAAACGCATTTTTATCTTGGCTTTTGTGTCATATCCTTCTTTTTGTGGCTTTTTAGTCTCTTTTGAAGATTCTTCCTTCAAAGCCATTAAATATTGATGTTTCTTAAAGCTTGGCCCTAGACTCTCTGCTCTGTTCATTCCTTCTCCCTCCCAAGCATCCAGGGCTTTGGTGACTGCCTCTGTACTGATGACTCCTTAGTCATATCTCTGGGCTCCAGACTAGTATGCCTGCTAGACATCTCCACTTGAATGTTTCTAGGGCACTGAAAATTGAGGTCCAGCTAAATTCATGCTGTCCGTCCTCTTTCCAATGCCCCCTTCTGGTTTTCTTCAAGTTTTTCTGAATGCCCCATCATTTACGTAAGCCAGAACCCAGGAGCTATCCTTTGGACTGCCTTCTCCTTCACTTTTCTCCAGAAGCAAATTCATTACCAACCCCTGTTGGTGCTTCCAATAAATGAGTTCTCATATCTGTCTCCTCCTATTTCCACTGCCACTGCTGTAGTTCAAGCCACCACAACCTCTCACTGAGATGCCTGCATTAGCAGCCTAATCCGGTCTTCCTCTATCCTCAGTGGCTCTCCTCCTTCTGTTTCTTTTTCACTCTGCAGAGTGACCTTTTAAAAATGCAAATGCATCCCTTTGCCCCTTCCCAACAGATTTGCATTTCTCTTCAGGAAAAGACCCAAATCTCTCACATGGCATTGGCTGAGTGCTCGGGTTCTCACTCATCCTCTGGCCCCGTCTCATCTGCCCCTCTGAGCTCTGTATGCTTCAGTCTCAGTGGCCTTGCAGCTCTCAGGTGTGCCTTCTCCAACAGGCAGTTGAGCTGTAACAGGCTGTTCCGTCTGTTTGGAGAGCTCATTCCACCCCAACGCCTCTGTGGTAGGCTGAATTATGGTCCCCAAAGATATCCAGGTCCTAATCTCTGAGACCTGTGAATGTTACCTTAAATGATACCTTAAAGGGATTTTGCAGATATGGATCAAGGAACTCTCCTGAAATGGGGAGACTGTGCTGGATTATCTGGGTAGGCCCTGAGTGTAATCACCTTATAAGAGGGAAGCAGAGGGGGTCTGACTCAGAAGGCAGAAGGCGATGTGACAGTGGAAGCAGAGAGACTTGAGAATGCCATGACATTGGCTTTGAAGACGGAGGAAGGGGCTGTGGGCAAGGAATGCTCTCTAGAAGCTGGAAAAGGTAAAGGAACAAATTTTCCTCAGGAACTTCTGAGTGGATGTCGCCCTGCCTATATCTTGGTTTCTGCCCAGTGAAACCCATTTTGGACTTCTGGCCTCCAGTAAGAGAGCAGGTTTCTGGTGTTTTAACCCACGAAGTTTGTGGTAATTTGTTATTGCCCCCAAAGGAAACCAATACCATGACTTCACGTTTGGGCAAATGCTTTGCACTCCCCAGAGTAAAAGAGGAGAGCCCCGGCCCAGGGTCTAGAACAGTACTGCCCTTGGCCATTGGCCACAGGGGACTGCTGAGCACTTGAAAGCTGCACATTAACTAGGGCAACTGGGGTGAAGCTGTAAAAAATTTGGGTGATTTAGAAACGAGTCATGTAAATCCACTGGGGCTAGGGGAGAGCAATGCATTTGCATTTGGTGGGCCCTCCTTGCCCCAGCTTCAGTAATGGATGCATGATCCAGGTCTGGCCAATCATGTTATCCTATCCTTAGGGCCACCGCAATTGGCCTGATGGTCTAGTCCTGAGCCAGACCAATCAGGGTCCTCTCCAGAGATTTGATATGACCGCTGGGATGGCGGGCTACCACTCTCTCACCCGGAGTTGCTGAGCTGGGGATTAGAAAGACTGGAACCCTCTGTGACCTTGTGCTCCCTTTCCCTCTGCATAGGGGATGTGTGCTACAGCAGGGAGGGTAAGGCTGACACGCAGAGATAAGACTGAGACTGGCAGGCATGGGTATAGGGAGAGACACTGCCCTGATTACATTTTGGGAGTTGCTGGTGTCCCTAAGGCCAGATTTACCCCCAAGATCACAAGGGTAAAGGATCACCAGACCTGGAGTTGTAGGAGCCACTTTAGCCACCTCATGGAGTGAGCTTGCTGGGAATGGAGCACGCAGAGTAAAGTGAGGCCCGGAGACTGGGAGAAAGAGCTGACATCCTGAAGGCGGCTTTCAAAATTCCAGGATCCAATGTGCCTGAGGCTAGCCTGACCTCTTTGCTGTCCCAATCATGGGAGCAAATAAGGTCCCCCTTTTTTTCTTACATATTTTGAGTTTGGCTTTTTCACTGGACCAGTCGAATTTTATTCATACAACTAGCAAAGCTACTGTGCATTATTTGAAATAAGATTTTTAAAAATTTACATTTGCACTAGGAAGAGAAAAAGAAATTATTCAGAGATTCTTGATTAGGCAGTAGGATAAATAACCTATTTTGCAGAAGTCCTGTTAATTGCTGCAATAAATCCAGGCCCCAGAAAATCAATTGCCTCCTGTTAAGTTCCATTTCATCCGTCCTCCCCACCCTCCCATTCCTAGGGTTCAGTTGTGGTGACAAAGAAGGCACAGGGTCTGTGATCTCAGCGACTTTTTCTCCGTTATTATTTAATTGACAAATAAAAATTGTATTGTGAACACAGATTTTTTCTTTTTTTAGATGGAGTCTTGCTCTTGCCGCCCAGGCTGCGGTGCAGTGGCACAATCTCAGCTCACTGCAACCTCCGCCTCCCAGCTTCAAGCTGTTCTCCTGCCTCACCCTCCCAAGTAGCTGGGATTACAGGCCCCTGCCACCACGTCCGGCTAATTTTTTTGTATTTTTAGTAAAGACGGAGTTGCACCATGTTGGCCAGGCTGATCTTCAACTCCTGACCTCAGGTGATCCGCCCATCTTGGCCCCCCAAACTGTTGGGATTACAGGTGTGAGCCACCGCACCCGGCCACAACATGATGTTTTGAAATATGTATACATTGTGGAATGGCTCAATCCGGGTAATTAATATAATCATTATCTCACATACTTAATTTTGTGATGAGAATACTTAAAATCTACTCTTAGCAATTTTCTAAAATACAATACTTTAACTATAGTCTCCATGTTGTACAATAGACTATTGAATTTATCTCTTCTGTCTACTTACATGTTGTATCCTTTGACCACCATCTACCCCTACCCCCACCTCTCCAGTGTCTGGTAACTAGCGTTCTACTCTCTACTTCTATGGGTTCAACCTTTTTAAATTTCACACATAAGTGAACTCACGTAGTATTTGTCTTCCTGTACCTGGCTTATTTCACTTAACATAGTGTCCTCCAGGTTCAGCCATGTTGTTGTGGACGACAGGAGTTCCTTCTTTCTTAAAGCTGCATAGTATTCTGTTGTGTGTATATAGCACATTTCCTTTTTTTGAGGTATATACATTTAAAATATCTTTTTATATTACAATAGTAAAATATACTCATTGAAAAAAAGATACCCAAACAACATAGGAGGAAATAAAGTGAAAAGTAAAAATAACCCCCTTCCCCAAGGCTTCTAAGCTTCTTTCAGAGTTCAAGGTCTATATGTTTAGACTTTTGTATATAGCATGTTTTCTTTATCTATTTATTCATTGATGAAGGTTGATTCCATGTCTTGGCTATTGTGAATAATGCTGCAGTGAACTTGGGAGTATAGATAACTCTTTGACGTGCTGATTTTATTTCCTTTGGCAATATACCCAGAAAGGGGATTGCTGGATAATACAGTAGTTCTATTTTCAATTTTTTAAGGGATCTCCACATTGTTTTTCATAGTGGCTGTCCTAATTTACACTCCCACCAACAGTGTGTAAGGATTCTGTTTTCTCCGCATTCTTGCCAGCCTCTGTTATGTTTTGTCTTTTGAGTACTAGCCATTCCAACAGTGCAAGGTGATAGCTCATTGTGGTTTTGATTTGCATTTCCCTTGTAAGTAGTAATATTGAGCATTTTTTCATATACCCGTTGGCCACTTGTATGTCTTCTTTTGAGAAAAGTCTATTCGGGGATCTCAGTGACTTTATTGTTTTTTATTTGTTCTGCTGATGATCATTTGGAAAGTTTTAAAATAGGAAACCTATAAGGTGGGGAATTTTTTTTTTTGTCTGTTTTGCTTCCTGTTATATCTATAGTGCCTAAAAGTGCTTGGCTTATAGTAAGCACTCAAAAAACATTTTTGAATGAATGAATGAATGAATGCATAGCACCAACACTCATTTGCACCTGTTGTGTTAAGTATGTTAACAGATGCAAGGGAATCATTCCTGGGTCCTCACAGAAAGTATGGATTAGTTTTTATTCAAATCCTTTATTTTTAAATTTATTAAAGACTGATAGACTGAAAATCATTGAATTTGTTCTTTTATATTTGGAAAATATGCTTCCAAGAGCATTGGTGTTCTTAGAGAATCTCACATTATCTGGTTCAGGGATTTCCTTGGATACTGCGAATTTGTAAGGATCAAATGCTTTAAAATTATAGACTCCTTGGAAAGCCCCAAGCTGATGTTATAAAGTACAACCACCTTTTTGTTTTTAAGCATAGGAAGTATATGACTGAGAGAATAGGATGATTTAATTACACATCTGGGGTGAAAACATGGCAGTGTATTCTGTGTTACTCATGGAGCAAATGTAACTCATTCAAGCAAGCCATGGAAATTGTGAATACCATTACCATAATGACTTGGCGATGACGGTTTTCTGAAGGCCACCAGTCAGTCCGCCTTGGGAGACTCATCTGCCAGAGGCCTCTCCTTTCTATCTGTGCTTCTGAACTGGGCTTGAATCAAAGCCAACCTACTGCCACTGCTCTAACTTGACTGCGTTGTTTATGGTAATCCACGTGGACCCTGAAACCTGGTCGTCTGATGCACTACATGCATGCACAGACTGAGGGCAGCCTTCTCAGCATCAGCACACCCTCTGCGGGGAGTACTGCTCATAAGATCAGTGCAGGGAGCAGCAGATGTTTGCTCCAACCTTCTGCAGTACACATAGTAGCAATCGCAGGGCCGAGGCTCTGTAGATAAGCCCACGTGGGCAGTCTCCCAGTTTTCTCCTACGGAGAAATACACACACAGGCTTAGTACCACAGTTGGGTGCTGTTCACTTCTGTCTAGTTAAGGAGTCATTATTAGCCAGAAAGGAACTATGATGTCAGTCTGGTCTTTGTGGATTTCCTGACTCAGTGTTTATGAAGGAGACACACTGGTAATGGTCTAAGATATCTGGTCCAATTTGTATCAAACAATAGTCATTTTTCATTTTCCATTGCTGTGGTATTTTAATGCATTCTCCTCTGTGAGGCAGTGGAAATAAATACTATGGAGGAAGATTCAAGAGGTGGTGCTTTTTTAGTCTTTTTTCCCTTCTAGCAACAGGATGAGGGTGTAAAAAAGGTCATGGACCAAGGCAATTTGGAGAATCATTGTTTTCAAAGTCTGTCTTGTAACAACAGAGCTGTGGCTTTGTGTGTCCTGTCTTCCCCAAGGACTCAGTGTCCAGAGTTAGGGGTGTTTCTGAGCCTGAGCACTCTGCAGCTCTCCGAGAGACCTGCACAGGAGCGCTGAGATCCTGCTGGCTTCCCTTTCTGATCTGTGAAGTGAAGATCTGAGAGCTGAGCCCTGCCTCCGTTCAAGGGGTGGGAGAGTATCTGTGAGGCTTTTAGGCCTTTGAAGGCAGGTGCTGTAAGAGTGTGAGATAAAAGTTTCCGGAGATGAAACAGTGATCAGGAGGCCTCTGGAGGGCCGCCACCACTGCAGCTGATTTTCCCCTCTCTCTCACCAAGCCCTTGGCTTTCGGTTTGTTGCCAGATAAGGACTTAAGCTGAGGGGGGAACGTGGTACTGTAATGGCCTATAAGGTCTCCTTCCTCATTCCCCCACTGGGGAAATGGGAAAGAAGAAAGGGGAGAAAGAAGGAAAGTTTGAGGGGGAGAGAAGGGGAGGACTTTGATGACATCTCTTCCTAAGAGCTCAGGAGGAGAGAGGCGTTAAAGCTGCCAAATGCTGGCTGCTTCCAGGATGTCTAACGCTCCTTCAAGCCCTCCCGCAGTTGTGGTCCTCTGAGTGAGGGCTGCCCTTGTCTCCTTCTTCACCTGGGGACTGGCAAAGCTCTCACTGGTATCGGCCTGGTGGGGAGTCAGGCGTCTTGGCCTTGGTGAGTACCCCACTGTAGCACACGGTGTCATCCTGCACCATTCGTTGTGTGTCTGACTATCCCACTAGGCTGAACCCTCTAAGGATAGGAGGCAGCTGGGATTTATCCATCTTTACACCACCTCCCCCAATTCTGAGTCCCAAGTGCCAAGCACAGAACCTGCCTAAGAAGGGAGATGGATGGTGCAAAAGGAACACCCCCATGTCAAGCCCAAGAGAGCACCTATGCTCCAGAAATGGAAAGTCCTCCTAGCACAGCCATGCTGCAGGGCAGAGCTGGAACATGACAACTGTGAATCTGGTCAATTTTATATTTATCCCCCATCCTCCTCATCTCCATGTCTGTCTTTTGTACAGCTTCTGTACTATACATCTCTTTATAGGTGAAGCTACAGTCTCATTTATATTCACAAGCTCCATTTGTGCTTCCTGACATCCACTCCTCTCCTGCAGCCCAATACTCTGCACGTAGTAGGTGCATCTAACATGTCTGTATAATCAAAGTTTTCTCAGCCTACATGAGCCGGGGTGGCTGTGATAGGCTGAATAATGGCTCCTAGATATGTTCCCTTCCTGTAAACATCATCTTTCTAAGGATCTTGAGATGGGGAGATTATCTTGGATGATCTGAGTGGGCCTGAGGTAATCTCAACAGTTCTTATAAGAGGAGTGAGTCAGAGGGGAAGGTGATGTGACCATAGACGCCTAGGTTGGAGTGATGAATATGAAGGAAGAGGCCACAAGCCAAAGAATATAGGTGGCCATTAGTAGCTGAAAAAGGCAAGCAAATAGATTCTCCTCTGGAGCCCAGAAGGAACTGATCCTGCCAACACCTTGACTTGAGCCTAGTGAGACTGATTTTGGATTTCTGACCTCCAGACCTGTAAGAGAATAAATGTTTTAAGCCACAAAGTTTGTGGTTAATTTGTTACAGCAGCAATAGGAAGTCATACAGTGGCACACCTGGTACCAGTGCTCTAGGGCAACTTCAGGGTGGTACAAAAGTCATGCTGAACTGAGGAATGGAGGAAACAGGTACAGATGGATCTGCTGACTTGCAGCCTTCTTCTAGCTCTGAGGATGAGGGACACTGTGGCCTTCCAGGTTTGTGCCTCCCTAGGACTTAAATGAACCACTCTGGCTGGAGTAGTTCCTTGGTGAGGATGCAGCTGCTGGGAGTAGCCAACAATACTTCATGGTGCCTGGGGCTCCCTACCTTGAGGCTCATCCCCCTCTTCCTTAAAATTGCCCGCCGTGACACAGATCAGGGTCTAGCTTTTGGTTCTTCCCCAACACGTATTTCCAGAAAACAGGAACTAACACTCCTCGGGAAAATGAGCTTCCAGATCATAACTACCTTAAAAATAATAAACTGGACACCTTTAGCATTCAAAACAGTCACTGAACGTTAGAGTGCAATTAATATCCCCAGAGGGATAAGGGGCAATATTAGCGATGTGAAACAAGTTGAGAAGCAAAAAAAAAAAAAAAAAAAAAAAAAACCAAAATGGAAATATGTATGAGAAATTTAATAGTTGAAATAAATAGCGCAGTGAAGTGATTAATACTTAGAAGAATACAGCTGAAACTAAGCTTGTGAGTTAGAATATCAGATTGAGACCAGGCATGGTGGCTTATGCTTGTAATCCTAGCACTTTGGGAGGGCAAGGTGGCAGGATCGCTTGAGCCCAGGAGTTAGAGACCATCCTGGGCAACATAGTGAGACCTTGTCCTTACAAGAACATTTAAAAATTAGGTGTGCTGATGTGAGCCTGTGGTCCCAGCAACTGGGGAGGCTGAGTTGGGAGGATCATTGAGCCTAGGAGGGTGAGGCTACAGTGAGCCATGTTCATACCTAAGTGACCAAGTATAAAACTATGTCAAAAAAAAAAAAAAAAAAGAAAGAAAAGAAAAGAATATCAGATTGAGGGACTCTCCTAAAAGTCTGCAGGAAAGGATTAAGAGATAGAAAATTGAGAAGAAAAGCCAAAATTAAGGACACAGATAGAAGTAGTAGAAATATTTATTATTCATCTAATAGGAGTCCCAGAAAGAAAAATATAAAAAAAGAAAAGAAGAAATATTTGGAGAAATAATGGAGATTAAATAATGGAGATTAACAGATGCAATTACAGATGGAAAAACATATTAAAAGACCCATAGCAAGATAATGAGAAACCTAGATAGATTACAGTGAAATATGAGAACATCAAAAATAAAGACAATAGACTGTTTATTAAGCCATAAAGGAAGTCACCATAAAGACCAAAGGATGAGTACGTAGAACATAGTATAGACTATGTTTTACAACTACAAAATAATATAGGCCTACTTCACTGTTGGATGTAGATGCATAACCCTTAAATAAAACATTAGCTAACTAAATCCAACAATGTTTTTATAAACCCATCATGATCACACAGGAGTATATTGATAAATGCAATAACAACATTAAATGGATCATAGCATTAAGAATAGATTTTAAAGGTATAAAGCTGGATAAAGTAATAAATAGGTGAGATATTCACAAAATACATTTTACATAAGTCAAAAGCACATGCACATGAAACATCAATATAACTTTTGCAGGAACTTATAGAAACAAAAAGATGCACAATGAACAAGTCAGAATTGTTGCCTAGGCATAGGATGATAGAAATAGAAGTGGGGACTGGGGATAAAAAGATATGGAAAAGATTGAAAGGACAATCTGAATGCAGCATGGAATATTGAAACTCAGTTATTCCTCCTCTCCTCTCCTAAGATAGATTTCCTACATGGCCACAGTACTTTGCAATTCCTCTTTTTAAGAGATGGGGTCTACTTTCCGATTTTTTTATATTTCACCCTGTGACTGTCTTTGATCGGTTTTCCTTGTGGAAGTTCTGATACTAAGTCTCAAGAGGCCACATGGCTTCTGCTATTACTGCTAGGAACTCTGAAGCCATCAGATAATCATGCTTGAGCAGCCTTTTGGATGTTGAATAACTATGTGGATGATCATACATGAAACAATTCTCAGCAAATGCAATAGAACTGAAATTATACCAAACACACTCTGAGACCACAGCACAATAAAAATAGGAGTCAAGAATAAGAAAATCGCTCACAACCATGCAATTACATGGGAATTAAACAACATGCTCCTAAATGACTTTTGGGTAAATAATGAAATTAAGGCAGAAATCAAGAAGTTATTTGAAACCAGTGAGAACAAAGATATAACATACCAGAATCCCTGGGACACAGCTAAGGCAGTATTAAGAGGGAAATTCATAGCATTAAATGTCTACATCAAAAAGTTAGAAGTATCTCAAATTAACACCCTAATGTCATAACTGAAAGAATTAGAGAAACAAGGGCAAATCAACCCCAAAGCTAGCAGAAGAAAAGAAATAACCAAAATCAGAGCCAAACTGATGGAAATAGAGACATGAAGAACCATTCAAAAGATCAACAAATCCAGTTGACTTCTTGAAAAAAATAGTACAATAGATAGGCTGCTAGTTAGACTAACAAAGAAAAGAGAGAAGATCTAAATAAACACACTTAGAAATGATGAAGATAATGTTACCACAGACCCCACAAAAATAAAAATAACTATCAGAAACTACTGTGAACATCTCTATGCACACAAACTAGAAAACCTAGAAACAATGGATAAATTTCTGGACATATACACCCTCCTAAGACTGAAACAGGAAGAAATTGATTCCTTGAACAGACCAATAATGAGCTCTGAAATTGAATCAGTAATAAATAGCCTACCAACCAAAAAAAGCCTAGGACTTGATGGATTTGCAGCCAACTTCTACCAGATGTACAAAGAAGAGTTGGTATAATTCCTACAGAAGCTATTCCAAAAAATTGAGGAGGAGGTACTCCTCCTCAACTTATTCTATGAGGCCTGTATCATCCTGATACCAAAACTTGGCAAGTCAAAACAAAAAAAACACTTCAGACCAATATACTTGATGAACATTGATGGAAAAATCCTCAACAAATCAAATCCAGCAGCATATCAAGAAGCTAATCTATCACAATCAAGGAGGCTTCATCCCTGGGATGCAAGGTGGGTTCAACATATGCAAATCAATAAATGTGATCCATCACATAAACAGAACTAAAGATAAAAACCACATGACTACCTCAAAAGATGCAGAAAAGGCTTTCTATAAAATTCAGCACGACTTCATATTGAAAACTTTTCAATAAACTAAGTATTGAAGGAACATAACTCAAAATAGTAAGAGCCATCTATGACAAACACACGACCAACTGAATGGGCAAAAGCTAGAAGCATTCCCCTTGAAAACTGGCACAAAACAAGGATACTCTCTCTCACCACTCCTATTCAACATAGTACTGGAAGTCCTAGCCAGAGTGATCAGGCATGAGACAAAAATAAAGGGCATCCAAATAGGAAGAGAGGAAGTCAAACTATCCTTGTTTGCGGATGACATGATTCTATACATAGAAAACCCCATAGTCCTGGCCCACAAGCTCCTTCAACTGATAAACAACTCCAGCAAAGTTGCAGGATACAAAGTCAATTTGAAAAAATCATTAGCATTTCTTTTTTTTAATTTTAATTTTTTACACTTTAAGTTCCAGGATACAAGTGCAGAACGTATAGGTTTGTTACATAGGTATATGTGTGCTGTGGTCGTTTGCTGCACCTATCAACCTGTCATATAAGATTTAAGCCCTGCATGCATTAGCTATTTGCCCTAATGCTCTCCCTCTCCTCACCCCCAGCCCCTGAATGGCCCTGGTTTATGTTCTTCCCCTCCCTGTGTCCATGTGTTCTTGTTGTTAACTCCCACTTATAAGTGAGAACATGTGGTGTTTGGTTTTCTGTTCCTGTGTTAGTTTGCTGAGGATGAAAGCTTCCTGCTTCATGAATGTTCCTGCAAAGGACATGATATCATGCCTTTTTATGGCTGCATAGTATTCCATGGTGTATACATATCACATTTTCTTTATTCAGTCTATCATTTATGGGCATTTGGGTTGGTTCCATGTCTTTGCTATTGTAAATAGTGCTGCAATAAATATACATGTGCATGTGTCTTTACAGTAGAATGATTTATGTTCCTTTGGGTATATATCCAGTAATGGGATTGCTGGGTCAGATGGTATTTCTGGTTCTAGATCCTTGAGGAATCACCACACTGTCTTCCACAATGGTTGAACTAATTTACATTCCCATCAACAGTGTAAAAGCATTCTTATTTCTCCACAGCCTCACCAGCATCTATTATTGTTTCTTGGCTTTTTAATAATTGCCATTTTGATTGGCATGAGATGGTATCTCATTGTGGGTTTGATCTGCACTTCTCTAATGATCAGTGATGTTGAGCTTTTTTTCATATCTTTGTTGGCCGTGTAAATGTCTTCTTTTGAGAAGTGTCTATTCGTATCCTTTGGCCACTTTTTGATGGGGTTGTTTCTTTTTTTCTTGTACATTTGTTTAAGTTCCTTACAGATTCTGGATATTAGGCCTTTGTCAGATGGTAGATTGCAAAAATTTTCTTCCATTTTGTAGGTTGCCTGTTCACTCTGATGATAGCTTCTTTTGCTGTGCAGAAGCTCTTTAGTTTAATTAGATCCCATCTATCAATTTTGGCTTTTGTTGCAATTGCTTTTGACATTTTCATCATGAAGTCTTTGCCCATGCCTATATCTTGAATGGTATTGCCTAGGTTTTCTTCTAGGGTTTTTATGGTTTTTGGGTCTTACATTTAAGTCTTTAATCTATTTTGAGTTAATTTATGTATAAGGTGTAAGGAAGGGGTCCAATTTCAGTTTTCTGCATATGACTAGCCTGTTTTTCCAGCACCACTTATTAAATAGAGAATTATTTCCCTATTGCTTGTTTTTGTCTGGTTTGTCAAAGATCAGATGGTTATAGATGTGTGGTTTTATTTCTGAGATCTCTATGCTGTCCCATTAGTCTATGTGTCTGTTTTCGTACCAGCACCATGCTGTTTTAGTTGCTGTAGTTTTGTAGTATAGTTTGAAGTTGGATAGCGTGATGCCTCCAGCTTTGTTCTTTTTGCTTAGGATTGTCTTAGCTATAAGGGCTCTTTTCTGTTTCCATAGGAATTTTAAAATAGTTTTTTCTAATTCTGTGAAGAATTTCAATGGTAGTTTAATGGGAATAGCATGGAATCTATAAGTTACTTTAGGCAGTATGGCCATTTTTGTTATATTGCTTCTTTCTATCCATGAGCATGGAATGTTTTTCATTTGTTTGTGTCCTCTCCTATTTCCTTGAGCATTGATTTGTAGTTCCCCTTGAAGAGATACTTCACATCCCTTGTTAACTGTATTCCTAAGTATTTTATTCTCTTTGTAGCAATTGTGAGTAGGAGTTCATTCATGATTTGGCTCTCAGCTTGTCTATTCTTGGTGTATGCTTAAGGAATGCTTAAAATCACTAGCATTTCTAGATTTCAACAACAGCCAACCTGAGGGCCAAATCAGAAAGGCTGTCTTATTCACAATTGCCACAAAAAGATTAAAATACCTAGGAATACAGCTAACCAGATAACCAGGGAGGCAAAAGAGCTCTACAGTCAGAATTACAAAACACTGCTCATATAAATCAGAGGAGGCACAAACAAATGGAAAAAAATCCCATGCTAATGGATAGGAAGAATCAATGTCATTCTATTCCTATCAAACTACCAACAACATTCTTCACAGAACTTAAAAAAACTATTTAGAAATTTGTATGGAAACAAAAAAGAGCCTGAATAGACAAAGCAATCCTAAGCACAAAGAACAAAGCTGGAGACATCACATTATATGACCTGAAACTATACTACAGGGCTACAGTAAACAAAACAGCATAGCACTGGCACAAAAACAGGCACATAAACCAATGGAAAAGAATAGAGAGCCCAGAAATAAGGCCATTCACCTATGATCATCTGCTTTTTGACAAAGCTGACAAAAAGATACCATGAAGAAAAGACTTCCCATACAATAAATGATGCTGGGATAACTGGCTAGCCATATGCAGAAGATTGAAGCTGGACCTCTCCTTTATGCCATACACAAAAACTAACTCAAGATGGATTAAAGACTTAAATGTAAAACCTAAAACTATAAAAACCCTGGAAGACAACCTAGGCAATATGATCCCTGGCATAGGAGCAGGCAAATATTTCATCATAAAAACACCAAAAGCTATTGCAAAAAAACCAAAAATCGACAAATGGAATGTAATTAAACTTAAGAGCTTCTGCACAGCAAGATAAACTATCAACAGAGAAACAGAAAATCTATAGAATAGGAAAAAAATATTTGCATCTGACAAAGGTCTAATATCCAGCAGCTATAGGGGCCATAAACAAATTTACAAGAGAAAACCAACCCCATTAAAAAGTCATGGCCAAAGGACATGAACAGACAATTTTCAAAAGAAGACACACATGCAGCCACAAACATATATAAAAAGCTTACTATCATTGATCATTAGAGAAAATACAAATCAACCACAAATCTCACACCACTAAGAATTTAAAAGTCAAAAAATAACAGATGCTGGCAAGGTTGTGGAGAAAATGGAACATTTATACACTGTTGGTGGTAGTGTCAAATAGTCCAACCATTGTGGCAAGAAGTATGGTGATTCCTTAAAGAGCTAAAAGCAGAACTACCGTTTGGCCCAGCAATGTATAGACCCAGAGGAATACAAATCATTCTACCACAAAGACACATGCACATGAATGTTCATTGCAACATTATCTGCAATAGCAAAGACATGGAATCAACCTAAATACCTATCAATGACAGACTGGATAAAGACAATGTGGTACATATATACCGTGGAATACTATGCAGACATAAAAAAAAGGAGATCATGTCTTCTCTGGAAGCATTGATGGAGCTGGAGGCTATTATCCTTAGCAAACTAACACAGGAACAGAAAACCAAATACAGCATGTTTTCACTTATAAGTGGGAGTTAAATATTGAGAACTCATGAATACAAAGAAAGGAACGACAGACACTGGGGTCTACTTGAAGGTGAAGGCTGGGAGGAGGCAGAGGAGCAGAAAAGGTAACTATTGGGTACTGGGTTTAATACATAGGTGACAAAATGAGCTGTACAACAGACCCCTGTGACACGAGTTCACCTGTGTAACAAACCTTCACATATATACCCGAACCTAAAATAATTTTTTTTTAAAGAAAAACCACGTGGAGAGAGGCCCTCTGTGTCCCCACAGGCCTGCCAAGGCTATCATAAACCAGCTGGCCTTAGTCCACACACAGCTCTCAGTAGATGTCTAAATAAGCCCAGCTAAGGTCAGCTGAATCCATCTTAGACCAGAAAAAATGACCCAAATCAGTTCAGCTCAAATTGTGACCTGTAGAGCCATAGGCTAAATAAGTAATTGTTTTAAGTTACTGAGTATTGAAGCAGTTCGTTTCGCAGCCCAAGTGACTTATACTACCTCCTATTCTTAGCCATTATCTTTGGTATAAGAGGAATACCTTCTCACTTTCACTCCTTATGTATGATTGCTTTCCCTTGATCTATCTATCCATCCATCCATCCATTTATCATTTATTAGGTACCCATTCATTGTGTTAAAAACAGAAGATACAGAGAGAAAAGATAAAGTACCAGCCCCCAAAGATTCAGATGCTGTGGTTGAGGAATTATGATGTGGTATAATGAGGACCCAGCAGGCAAACCTAATCCACACAAAGGGGATAAACTTTAGTTAATCCCCTTAAATTTTGAAGTAGGAGTAGGAGTTAGCTATGTAAAAAGTGATATGTGTGTGTGTATGTGTGTAAAAAAGAATCGAGGTGGTGTGCATTGGTGGAGGAACTGCAAGTAATTATGCAGGAAGCTGGAGAAGTCAATAGAGATCTTTCTTCAGGGGATGGCAGTCCTCATCCCCATTGGGTCTCCTTGTTATTCCCAGGAGGTTCCCTGGCCCTCATGCAAATGACCCATTTGGGTCCTGTCCCACTGGCCCTCAGGCAGGACTGTACACATTTGAATTCCTAGGAGCTATATCCTTGGCTATTTCAGGGTAGCCTTCAGAACAATTGCTAAGTTTAAAAATGTGGCTGGACACAGTGGCTCACTCCTGTAATCCCAGTACTTTGGGAGGCTGAGGTGGGTAGATCACCTAAGGTCAGGAGTTTGAGACCAGCCTGGCCAACATGGTAAAACCCTGTCTTTACTAAAAATACAAAAAATTAGCCGGGCGTGGTGGCGGCGCCTGTAATCTAGCTACTTGGGAGGCTGAGGCAGAAGAATCACTTGAACCCAGGAGGCAGAGATTGCAGTGAGCCGAGATTGTGCCATTGTGCTCCAGCTTGGATGAAAGAGCAAACATCCATCTCCAAAAACAAAAAAACCCAAAACAAACAAACAAAAAAACAAGTATGTAGATCACTGGCATAGACTGGAACTTTCTAAATTTCTATGAATTCACGAATGTATATTGCTTTACAATTATTGCAAACATTTAAAATGTACATCCCTTCTTCCTCCATTAGATAGATAGCTTTGCAGAGAGGCTGTCGGAGTGCTGAACTCAGAGTCTGGAGCTGACTGTTGTAGTCTTAGCTGTGCTGTTAACTTTGGAGGTATCATGGGTGAAGGAAACAGGCTTTGGTGCAAAGCATGCAGCTGGCCAGGGATGCTCTCATCTCTTAATGGCTTGTGATTACTTTGCAGTGCTGAGTACTTTAGAATACACAGAGAACCTCAAATGTATCAGCTGCTATCCACTACAGCAACTTCATGAGCCAGCCTGTTGTAAAAAAAAAAAAAAATAAAACCAATGAGTTTGCCACGTCCCAGAGGGAGGAGACCCCTTGAGCCTCCTTCACTACTTCCTTCCACTCTTGTCTTGTGTCAGGTTGGACAGCCCTTTGTCTGTTGGGATATGATGCGTCGCATGCAGACTTGCCAACTCTCGCTCGATAAAGAGTTATTGAGCACCTCCGACGAGGCGGGCACTCATTGGCATTAGCAATACAGCAGTGAACACGAAAGGCAAGAATTCCTGACCTCATGGGAGAGAGAGAGACAATAAATAAGATGACTAGTTAAAACATACAAAATATGACGATGAGTGCTATGGAGAGAAAGAAAGCATGGAAGGGGAATGGGGATGTTGATGAGGGTGGGAGGAGGTTGTAATTTTGGACGGGATAGTAAGGGAACATGTCAGTTAGAAAGGAAGAATAGCTGGAGAGTTTTGAGCAGAGGAGTGACTTTGGGGGCTGTCTGGAGGAAGAATGTTCCAGGCAGAAGAAACGGCCAGTGCAAAGGCCCTGGGGTGGGGGCATGTGCAGTGAACTCAAAGGAAAAGCAAGGAGGCCAGTGTGGTGGGAGTGGAGAAAATGAAGGGGAGAGTAGGAAGGGGAAGGGAATGGAGGGAGATGAGGTCAGCGAGGGACAGGGAGCCCCACGCTATTGGGCTTTCTGCCTCCTAAGGACTTGGCTTTGACACTGAGCAAAATACAGAGCAAGTGGAAGACTTTAGCAAAGGCATGGTAAGGTTTGATTTATGTTCTAACAGGACGGCTCTGGCTGCTGAGCTGGGCACAGGTTTCTGCCTGCTGTATCTTGAACTCGGCATGCAATAATTTATCAGACCACGTTGGATCCAAAAGCCCTGGAATCTTCTTCATAACTTTGTTCAAACCTCTCCCTTTTGGTTTCCCTGGAATAAGCTTTCCTTTCTGTGCCTCTCCAGGAAGGTTAGCCATTCATTCATTCACTCATTCACTGACTCATTCATTCATTCATCACACATTTTGGGGGCCCCTGCTTTGTGACTGTTTTAGGTGCTAGGAATACAGAGATGCTATTACTGTCACTAAGCAGTCATCACCTATTAGAAGAGACAGCTAAGTGCGCTTGTGGTAGCAGATGACCAGTGCTATAAAACAGGTACATGGAGGGAAGCTGCTGCCAAGCAGAACTTCAGAAAGGACTATCATTTGATCTGGGCATTGAATTGGCTCTCAGATCAGAGGGAGAGAACATTCTAGGCAGAAGGAGCAGTAAGTCCAAAGACAGAGAAGCAGGAAGTGACATGGTTGGTTTGGAGGAAGGAGAAAAAAAGAGAATCTTTAAGGCCTTTGAGTAAAAGGAGTTGAGGCTGGGAAATTAGGTTCAAGTTTATTCCATGAGCAATGGGGAGTTACTGAAGGTTAGGCTTTTCACTTTGAACTGAGGGTCGTCGTTAGCATCAGTTCTCCCAATATGTGGAGGCAACATGCCTGAAACTGTTGGAACCGAACTGTCGATTCCCTCCTGGGCAGGGGTCGCCGCGAAGGATCACCGACACGAGATTCACAGCAGAGAGTTATTTATTACTAGCGCGCTAGGGTCCCAAGCTCTAAGTTGGCCCTGGGACCCCGACTGCTTGTTACAGGCTGTTTATATAGGCAAACACAAGTTCAAACACAGCTTAGGGCGCGAAATTCAAACAAAGCTTTAGGCGCGTGGTAATTGGGTCTGTCTATGGCCTGAGCAAGGTGTCTTGTTCTAATTGGTTAGAGCAGGACCTTATGAGGTTTTTTTCCTGGAGTTGTTGATTCCGGGAACTTCGAGGCAGGGTGGGACCCCCGGAATTGGCAGGGTGGGACCCCATGAGGTTGTTTCCCGGGATTGGCAGGGTGGGACCCTATCAGGGTGGGACCCTATTGAGGCAGGGTGGGACCCTATCCAGAGCTACCTGGTGTTAATTTTTTAAGTTCTTTTTTTATGAGGCCTAATTTCTAAGTTTTATGCGGCCTAGTTTCAAAACCTCCTAAATGGTGGGTGGATGAGGATGAGGAAACTTGCTGAAATTTGGAGACAGGTATCCCTCAGATACCTCTGAGTCTGCTGGAGAGATCATCCACACACCATCACATTAGATAATGTGCACTGAGAATGTAGCCTTTCCTTTCCTGTGTGTCCAGCTTCTATGTCCAGCTTACATCCAGCTGCCTAGTGCGTATTTCTGCTGGGTTAACTGCATAGTTGCTTGAAATTTGACATGTACAAAACTGAGCTCTTCAGAGACTCTCTCAAGCCCCAGCACTTCTCTCTTCTTGTCTGGGTAATGGCACCACCAACCAGCGGCTTACCAAAACCAGAAGCTGTAGGGTCCTCTTAGACTAGTCCCTTCCCTCTCACCTCCAACCCATCTCTAAGTTGTATGGATCCTAACTCTGCTCTTGCATCATCCCTGCCTCCCCAGTCCTCAGTGTGACTGCCTGATATGGTTTGGATAATTGCTGCTGCCCAAATCGCATGGTGAATTGTAATCCCCAGTATTGGAGGTGGGGCCTGGTAGAAGGTGTTTGGATCATGGGACAGATCCCATGAATGGCTTGGGCCATCCCCTTGGTGATAAGTGAGCTCTTGCTCTGAGTTCACATGAGATCTGATCATTTGAAAGTGTGTGGCCCCTCCCCCTACACTCTCTTTCCTGCCTTTGCCATGTGACATGCCTGCTCCCACTTTTTTTCTCCCCGCCATGAGTAAAAAGCTCCCTGAGGCCTCCCCAGAAGCTGAGCAGATGCTGGTGCCATGTTTGTACATCCTGTAGAACCATGAGACGATTAAGTTTCTTTTCTTTGTAAATTACCCACTGTCAGGTATTTCTTTTTAGCAATGCAAGAACCACCTAACGCCCTGCCCTGCGGTCATCCTCCTCGCCTCTCACTTGGGCTTCTGATAGACTCTGATCACCCCGCCCCCATCTCCCTTCACTGAATCCTTCTTCCATTGCAGCAGTCAAAGGCATTTTCCTAAAAACACAAATCAGATCCTAACTGGTTCTTGCTTAATATCCTCTTTCCTAATAGGATAAAGTCAACCCTTTTAGCAGGGCTCTCTAAGCCTCCTGTGATACCTCTCTGCCCTCACTCAGCTCGCCTGGAATCTTTTAACACTGTATACCTCCGTCCCTTTGTACACCTGCCTCCCTTTGTGCTTCTTCTGGTTCTCCCAGCAGATTCCTATTCACTCACCAGGAGTCAGCTCACGTTCATCCCTCTGGCAAGCCTTTCCCACCTCCCCTTACTGAACCATTCTGGTGCCTCCACATGCCTCGAATCTCACATCTGTCATAGTCTCTGTATGATGGTGCTTTTCAACTAGACCTAAGCATCACCTCGTCTGTGCAGCTTTTAACATTTAATGATCCCTGGACCCTATTGCTAGGGAGTAAGTTCAGGGGTTTGCGGAGTAGAAAGTCCTCTGACATGGAATTTCTTTTCTATGTGTTGATTTCTTTTAACATTGGTGAAGAGCGAGGATTCTGGAGCAAGACTGCTTGAATTTGAATTCTGGCTCTGCTATCTGGCTGCTGAGTCATCTCTAGTTTTTTTCACATTGTCTATAAAACGAGAATAATAACATGTCTTAAATGTGGTGAGGATTAAATTAGTAATACATGGAAATCCCTTAGAACAATGCCTGGTAAATATTCAATACATATGAGCTATTATTTGCTGTTACCAAAAGTGTTCAGAGCAGAAACTGGGTTGTTAATTCTTTGAATTCTAAGGCCTAGCACCTTGCCTGGCTCATGGGTTGGCATTTAGTAAAAGCTGAGGAGCTGAATTAAAAATTATAATAAATGTGGGAAGAAAATTTGAAGGTAAGATGGGGGTAATTTTAGGCCGGTAACTTCCTGCTCTATCAGAAGGTCTTAGCACAATAAAAGTCGGTAACCCATCTGACTTTTGTCCAGAGATGAGCATTAGCAGACTGATAGGGAGTGAAAATAGGTAAGATGGGCTAGGTAAGATGCAGAAACACGGAGGAGAAGCTGGGCAGCCTCTGGAAGATTTGTTGGAAAAGTTTTTGTATTTTTCCAAATATGTAGGTTGGTAAATGAAACACTGAATAAATACATATTCATGTTAAGTAGCGGTTTTAAAAACTTACATGATTTTATCACCTTGCACGTTAGTGCTGAATGCAGTCTTAGACATCTTGACTCTTCAGATCTCTGTTTTTCCTTATTTATAAATGAAGGAAAATTGAAGTGGCTTCTCTAAAGTTGCAGGACCACTTGTGCCAAAATCAGGACCCGTGTCGGTGCTGGGCCCACCGCAGCCTGCTGCCGCCGTCGTAATGAACTGTGATTATTATACAATCCAATACATTCCCTTCTGTCAGGCCTGCTCCTCCTCTGGTTATGATCAATGACATCGCCCCGGTCCCAGCTGCCTTGAGTTGGTTAGTGTTGACCAGAATGCAAATCTATCATGTGGGAAGAGGAGAACAGAGCGGTTTAGTAGAAAGTATAAGGCAGTGAATCAGGAAAACATACATAGATCAGCACATGAGTGTGGGAGTGCAAACACAAAACCATGGAAGGCTGGTACTCTCTTCAGAGTGAGATTAGCCAAGAGGACTTTTTTTTTTTTTTTTTTTTTTTTTTCCCTCCAGCCTGGTAAGTAGGCTTCAATTCTTCACAAACAGTGGACTTCAGAAATAGTATTTCCAGGTGCCCTCAATTGTGGTAATTTAGTTCATCATAATATGTTGATGTATATTTTAATGAACTGTGTTCAGTTTTATCCTTTGCAAGATTATAAAGCACATTGCCTCATACATAGAAGCAGGCAATAAGTGATATGTTGAATTCAATTGCACTGCAGAGCTGTGATCCAGCCCCATAAAAAATCAGAGAACTAGATAGTTTCTCTCCATGTCCCTTTCACTCAAATTTATCTGTACAAGTCAGTTGATTTCATTAGTATTAAATTTAATGAAACGACTGGGGGTAGGTGTGCATTTTGCTTTTCTCCGGTTTTTGGAAACTTCCAGGCCATCTCTAGCTGCGTGACCTTAGCCTGTGTGTTTTTGTTTGTTTGTTTAACTCTGGAAGCCTCATATTTCTCCTCTTTGAAAAAAGGGTAACAAAATTGGTAGCACAAGAGGGTTGTATATGTATTTTTTTTTCTTTTTTTTCTTTTTTTTTTTTGAGACAAAGTCTTGCTCTGTCACCCAGGCTGGAATGCAGTGGCGTGATCACAGCTCACTGCAACCTCTACTTCCCGGGTTCAAGCGATTCTCCTACCTCAGCCTCCTGAGTAGCTGGGACTATAGATGCAAGCCACCACGCTGCCTAATTTTTGTATTTTTAGTAGGGACAGGCTTTCACCATGTTGGCCAGGCTGGTCTCAAACTCCTAACCTTAAGTGATCCGTCCATCTCAGCCTCCCAAATGTATATGTATTTCTGAGTGTCTGAATGCGCCAGTAAAACATCTAGCATACAGCAAACACTCCAAATATTTTGCTCCCTACTGCTATTTCACCTTTTCCCTTACCTTTCTTTCTTCCTTTCAAGGATAGCAAATTATCCTTGCCTCGGACATTTAGATTATCTAGGGAGTTATTATTTACTTTCCAGGGAAGTAGCTAATCCTGATTAATACTTCTCCCTCAGTTCCATCTCATCGTTCCTTTTTTTTTTTTTTGAGACAGGAGTCTGGCAGTGTTGCCCAGGCTGGAGTGCAGTGGCGCGATGTCGGCTCACTGCAAGCTCCGCCTCCCAGGTTCACACCATTCTCCTGCCTCAGCCTCCTGAGTAGCTGGGACTACAGGTGCCTGCCACCAGGCCCGGCTTATTTTTTTTGTATTTTTAGTAAAGACGGGGTTTCACCGTGTTAACCAGGATGGTCTCGATCTCCTGACCTCGTGATCCGCCCGTCTCGGCCTCCCAAAGTGCTGGGATTACAGGTGTGAGCCACCGTGCCCGGCCCATCTCAACGTTCTTAATGCAAATGGTTACAGGAATGGAAAGAAACGTCTAAGTGGTTGGTTGTTGCAGCCTCCAAATAGAAGATGGCTATTGTACGAGTGGACGAGTGTGCCCTTAATGAAGCACTTTGACTATAGGCACCACCTCCTACATATGAGATGAGATCTAGACCCGAGATAGAGCTCTGAAAAAGGAAGTTAGAGTATGTAACAACTAATTTATTTCTGTAGATTTTCCATCCATTGGTCTGTCTGACAAGGCAGCTAGCTGTTCAGAGGCTCCTGCTGCATAAACAAAAGCCAGAGCCTTCCAGAAAGGGGCTGCTCAACTGCACGCCGTGACTTCCTGGATGTATTCCTCAAATTACATAATATTAAAAAAAAAAAACAACATGGCAAGAAATGATGGGGAATGGAAAGTGGAAACATGGCAATAAGGAGTTAAGTCACTGAATTCAGGCGATTCTTATTAGTATTTCTGGTGATTCTCTGTATTTAAATTTTTTCTCCAATTAACATGTATTAGGATTAGAATCACATTTTTTTTTTTTTGAGACGGAGTCTAGCTCTGTTGCCCGGGCTGGAGTGCAGTGGCCGGATCTCAGCTCACTGCAAGCTCCGCCTCCCGGGTTCACGCCATTCTTCTGCCTCAGCCTCCCGAGTAGCTGGGACTACAGGCGCCCGCCACCACACCCGGCTAGTTTTTTGTATTTTTTAGTAGAGACGGAGTTTCACCGTGTTAGCCCCGATGGTGTCGATCTCCTGACCTCGTGATCCACCCGTCTCGGCCTCCCAAAGTTTTTTTTTTTTTGAGACAGAATCTCACTCTGTCACCCAGGCTGGAGTGCAAATGGTGCGATTTCAGCTCAATGCATCCTCCACCTCCTGGGTTCAAGCGATTATCCCGCTTCAGCCACCTGAGTAGTTGGGACTACAGGCACATGCCACCACACCCAGTTAATTTTTGTATTTTTAGTAGAGACGGGGTTTCACTATTTTGGCTAGGCTGGTCTCGAACTCCTGACCTCATGATCTGCCCCCCTCGGCCTCCCAAAGTGCTGGGATTACAGACATAAGCCACCGCGCCCAGCCGGAATCACACTTTCTTAAGTGATCCTAACAAAGGCCTCATCTGAGAACGGGTTGAAAGGACAAGTATCCTGCACCTCTAGAGAGAAACAAGTTTGAGTGCGATGGCTAAGCAGGATCTCCAAGAGACTGAGGAGGCAGGCCTGGAGATGGTTGATTGTGGAGGTTAAAGAAATGCCTTGTTTACAAAAAATTCCAAGCTTAAATATTTTTATGTTATACATGCTTAAGGTAAAAATTTAATTCAGGATAGAGGGGAACTTGATATCCAAACCTTTAGGAGCAAAGACTCTTAACAAATTGATAAATGTCCTTCCGGACATCTTTCTGTGTATTATTTAAAATATGTGTATATAATTTTACATAAATGGGATTATCCAACTTGCATTTTTACTCAACAACATATCTTAGATTTCTGTGGTCAGATGATAGAGGCTTTCGTCATTATTGTTAATGGCCCCATTATTGTTAAACAAGTCTCCTTTGATTGGCTATGATAAGCAATGCTGTAATGAACATTCTTGGGCGTGTGCTTCTGCATTTGGGTGATAATCACTTTAGGTAAGTTTCTAAAAAGTTAGTTTGTTGGGTCATTTAACATTTTGATACACATTATATAAATTTATGCTTCGATACATATTATATAAATTATACTTCCACAAGTGGTAACATGAATGCCTGTGCCTCACACCCTAATAGGGGTTATAAATTCCTTGTCTTTTGTATATGCTGCAAATATTTTCCTCTAGGTTAATTTTATTTCAGTTCTTTCTAATGATGTGGTGATGATTTAAACTTAAATTTATCAGTCTTAATTTCTGGTTTGGTGGTGGTGGTGGTGGTGTGTGTGTGTGTGTGAGAGAGAGAGAGAGAGAGAGAGAGAGAGAGAGAAAGAGAAAGAGATGCTTACTTTTATTCCCTCAGCTATGGAAATATTCTACCATATCATTTTATGGTACTTACTTAATTTTATTTTTCAAGTCTTCAAATCTTTGAGATATCTGGAATTTATTTTAATATAGAGAAAGGGGTATGGATCTTTTTGTATTTCTCGCCCCACTCCAAATAGCTACCTAAGTTTCCAACAACATCTTTCATTAAATGTATCATATTTTCCCCATCGATATTAAAATTGATCTTTATTTTCTACATGTTTGGACTTATTACGAGATTGTTTATTGTTTCTATGAAGTTTATCATTTGACCCATTCCTGCACTAGTGACTCATTTATAAAATTATTATTGTTATGTATTTTTAAATATATGATGGTAAGTTCCCTATTGCCAACCCCACCTCCAATTTTTCTTCTTTTTTTTTTTTTTTGAGACGGAGTCTCCCTCTGTCACCCAGGCTGGAGTGCGGTGGCCGGATCTCAGTTCACTGCAAGCTCCGCTTCCCGGGTTTACGCCATTCTCCTGCCTCAGCCTTCCAAGTAGCTGGGACTACAGATGCCCGCCACCTCGCCCGGCTAGTTTTTTGTATTTTTTAGTAGAGACGGGGTTTCACCGTGTTAGCCAGGATGGTCTTGATCTCCTGACCTCGTGATCAGCCCATCTCGGCCTCCCAAAGTGCTGGGATTACAGGCTTGAGCCACCGCACCCAGCCAATTTTTCTTATTTCTAAGATGGATATTTTTTCATGATTTTCTGCCAGCAATCTTTCAGAAGCATTTCTGATTGACTTTTGGATCATACCAAATGTATAGATTAATTAGGAGAGCTGAGATCTCCAAAATATTGATTTTTTTATCCATCAATAACTTTCTTGTTTATTCATATTCTTTTTATGT
The DNA here is from genome assembly GCF_049350105.2 of Macaca mulatta. Taxonomy (NCBI): domain Eukaryota; kingdom Metazoa; phylum Chordata; class Mammalia; order Primates; family Cercopithecidae; genus Macaca; species Macaca mulatta. The sequence continues at coordinate 21,732,658 of NC_133422.1, forward strand.
CTATCAGTAACGTTTTATGTTGTATATGTTTTTTCCATATAAGTGCCGTGCATTGCTGATGTTTATTTTTAGTTATTCAGCAAAGTGTAATGTTTTGTACCATGTCAAGACAGCTAATCAGGAACCACTTTTTCCAAATTTTTTTCCCCTGTTGACGCAGGTTAGGGTTGGCTACAAGAGAAACTTGTATGAACTTTGGGAGTCAGAAATGAATCAGTAGTTGTCAGTCCGAGGTGGTGAAGGACAGATGCAGAGGTCCTGGTGAGTTTCAGTTTGCCTTGTTTCTCCCAATGCCTTATCTTCCTTCTCCTTCCTCTGCTGACCCCACTGACAAGCAGTGACTCCAGGTGCCTCCAGGTCACCCTATTGGCACTGATTCCAGGTTCACCCACAGATGCTTCCCTGAAGCTCACACAGTGGCAACCATGAGGAGGTACCAGCCTTCCATGGACTTCCACACCAGCCCCCTCTTGGGTTCCTCTGCAGCAGCTGCATGTACCTCACTTCCTGCAAGCTCTGATTCATGTACCCACCTCAGGGATAGGGAGTGACTTTTCTCTGATCCCTTTCAGATCTTCACTTTCCTAGTTTCTCTCGCAATTTTCTAAGGCCCAATTCTGATAATAAATATCTTATTCCTTAATATCTATAGTAGTTCTGCTTCCCTGATCAAATTCTAATTGGTTCACAAAGGGCGGAGAAGATGACACACAGGACAGGCTGATGCAGATCTGTGAGGAAGGCTTCAGACTCAGGGCCAGCAGGAGGCACGGCATCATTCACTCAAGAGCAGGATGCACCGGCTTTGAATCCAGGAGAAGAACCCTGATAATTCTACTGTCTTCTGTGCGTATAGAGGAGTTGGAAGGGGCAGAGTCAAAATCAAGTTAGCAGGACCTAAGTTTTGCAAAGTGAAATCACAGCTTTGATAGTGTGAGAAGAGATTGGTGGCCACTCACTAATTACTTGGGAAGTTGCCTGTAGGGGCTTAGAGCTTTCTGCTGAGCCAGAGTTGCTGATTCCCTGAGGGAGGGCAACTGAAGGCATCTAGGAGCTAACTGGCTCTTCTTCCCAAATAGCTATTTCATGATTTTGTTGCTATTAGAGACAGGCATATGCAACTCATACTAAAATTTTTAACTGTTATTTGTCTATAGGAAAGCAATTGATTTTCCACATATTGATTTAGTAAGCCTCCACTTTACTAAGCTCTGAATATTTCAACTGTAAATATAATTCTCCCACTTTCTTTCCAATATGGACTCATCGTGGGCTTCTGTGCAATTGCATTGATTAGATTGTTCAATGTTAAATGTAAATGGTGATTGAGGAAAACTTTCTGGTTCTTGATTAATTTGAAGCATGTTTGACTCTTGATTACAGGCACATACGTGCACACACACATACACAGAGAGAGAGAGAGAAAGAAATAAGTATCGTATCTGATAAGGAGGTATTCATCTATTCTTATTTTACTGAATATTTTGATCAATAGAAATATTTATCAAAAGTATTTTTGGAATTTACAGAGATGCCAATTTTTTTTTCTCTTGACCAATTTACATGGTAACTTTTATAAATAGATTTTCTCAGTTTGAACCATCTTGGCATTCTTAAAATAAACCCTTTCAATTATATGCATTATCCTTTTATTGTACCACGAATATTTGCTTTTTTATTTTTGGCTAGTAAAATATTTGCCAATATTAAATTTTTCTCTTGGATAAATATTCAGGAACAAAATTATAAGGCAGTTATTTCTGTTTGTTGTCATGGTCGAATTTTGGACCATTCTTACAATCAGAGTTATGTAAGTCCTAAAAAAAGGGGAATGTTTCAGATTTTTTCTTTGTCTCTAAAACCAATAAATATCACAGGAATCATCTATTTCTTGAATGTTTGTTGTAACTTTTCTATAAAATTAATCAGGCCTTATCCACTTTCAGGGTGTAAATCTTTACCTAAGTTTTCAATTAAAAAATAGTTTTTCTATATCTTCTTGGATAAATTCTATTAATTTTAATTTCCTACAATTATTATAGTCATAAGTATTTTTACACAGTATTCCTTTACAAAAAAATCTGATCTTTATGTAGGGTTATAAACTCTTAAAAAAATTCCCAACATTGTGCAGCTGTGCTTTCTATTCTCACAGGTTAGTTTATTTTAGCATCTATTCAATGATATATCTTATTCATTCTGATGCTGTTATTTTTTTCTAAATAATTTATTTCTGATTATTTATTTTTACTCCTTTTTAATTTTTTTTAGTTTCTTAGGTTGAATGCTTTTTTGATTTAATTGAAATTTTTCTTATTTAATAACAATGTTAAAAGTAATGGATTTTCTATTGAAAGTGACGTTGGCTATATTTTTTGAGTTTTCTGTGGAGCATTCTTACTGCCATTAATTCTTAAAGAATGTATAATTCAAGTTTTACTTTCTTTTTGATGAAAGAATTATTTATAGATCAAATTTTTATTTCCAGGAAGATACTTTTTACATTTTATTTTGATGTCAGTTTCTAGTTTTATTGTGTTGTGGTCAGAAAATTAATAAGTATCTCACTGGACTGTGAAAATAAGGTATATTATTTGGTTTGATGTATGTTTTATCAATATCTTGTTTATGCTACTGATATTTGTATTTCTACCCATGTCTTTTCCTGAAGTATAAGTATACCTCAATTTCAAACTTTCTTGTCAATGTTGATATATTTCACATGTGTCTTATGAACTGTATACATCACATATATGAATTTTGCTTATATCTATTTTTATTTAAACAATCCTTTTACTTTAGAATAGTTTTAGATTTACAGAAAGCTTGTTAGTACAGAGTTTCCCATATATCCTTACCTAGTTTGCACTATGATCAACATCTTTTGTTGGTTTGGTATGTTTGTCACAAGGAAATTGTGTGGTTTCTTGAAAAAGTCAATAAAGTTGATAAAATTTCTAGCCAGACAAGTGAAGAAAAAGAGAGGAGATACAAAGTCCTTATATCAAAAATGAAAAAAGTGTCAGTACTACCTATCCCATGGACATTCAAATGGTGACAAAGGAATATTATAATTAATTCTATGCCCCTCCCCAAATTTGACACTTAAATATAATGGACCAATTTTTTGAAAGACACACAGTACAAGGGGAAATATATAGGAAACTCACACAAAGGGAAATAGATATTGCGAATATCTATTACAGAAATATATCTATTACAGAAATTAAGTCAATAATTAATAACCTTCCAAAAAAAAGAAAGCACCAACCCTAGATGGTTGTCCTGGTACATCTACCAAACATTTAACAAAGAAATAATAGCAATTTTCTATAATCTCTTGTAGATAATAGAAGCAAATGGAACACTTTCTGACTTATTCTTGAGTGCAGAATCACCCTAATACCAAAACCAGATAAAGACACAACGAGAAAAGAAACTATAGATCAATATCTCTCATGAAAATAGATAATAGATAAAAAATGCTCAACAAAATATTAGCAAATGGAATCCAACAATATATAAAAATTAGTATATGCCACAAGCAAGTGGAATTTATTCCAGGCATGTGAGGTTGGTTTAGCATTTGAAATACAGTTAATGTAATCCATCACATCAAGAGGCTAAAGAGACAGTAAAAAGATTAGTGGTTGCCAAGGGTTGGGAGGGTGGGGGGAAGAAGGATGAATACAGGTGAAACACAGGGGATTTTGAGAGTGGTGAAACTGTTTTATACAATATTATAGGAGTAGACACATGACATTCTGCATCTATCAAAACCCATGGAACTGTATGACATAAGGAGTAAATCTTAATGTAAACCATGAACTTTAGTTAATATGATACATCAATATTGAATCATTAATCGTAACAAAGGTACCACATTAGTGCAAGATGTTAATAATAGGAGAAACTGCATGGGTATGTGGGGGGCGGGGGGTATGTGTAAACTCTCTAAGCTATCTGCTTAAATCATAAACTTTTAAAAAAGGAAGTGCATTAATTTTTTTAAAGGAGCTCACTCTTTTATGATGCAATGTTGCTTTTCTATAGCTTTAACAAGGTGCAGGAAGATGCAAACTGGAATGAATAAGCACCAAGCCCAATGAACTCCTTTACCCTGAAGAGATCTTGGCCCCTTTCACAACCTACCATATCAACATCTTAGCCTATATATATATATTTGTCAGAAGTTTGTCTTTATAATGAAAATACTCAAGCTCTTTTGTTCCTATGCAATAAAACATTTAGCAGTAGATTGCACTTTTTTCCCCCATACATTATGCCTAAAAACACTTATTGTACTGGGTATATTTGCAATATAAGAAAAAAGGCTATAGGGCTAAAAACCAAGTTAGAATCGCTTTCTGATTTTTTTTGTGTAAATCGCTGAATCACTTTCTGACGTCCTTGCTTTTAAATTAGTCTAAGTCAAGCACACAGGTATACTTGATAAAAGGCTTAAAAAGAGTCCTGACTGATGGGGCTGTGGTCTTTCTGACCTTATTAAGTGGGGTTGGGGACATTTAAGCCTCTTCTCTTTTTTTGATCACCACTGCAGAGTTTGCTGAAATCTGAAAAGCTAACTTGTCTTGCTAGTCATCCATTAGGGGTAATTTATAAGATGAGGGCCAGAAAATACTTTTGCCTTTAAGAATAAAAGAGAATTGGTAATGAGGCTTTTATTTTATTCTGGTACCTAACAATATCTGCGGTGGCCAATTGCAAACTACTGTGATTTTAATGGTACAGAAGCATTAATCTACAATCAGATGACATTAAATACATTACTCCATCCTTGAGTTAACAGTCACTGGTGCCGCTAATGAAGTTAAGGGACACTAAGAACCCTAAATCCTTAAATTATGATTAAATTAAATCCTTAAATTAGTGTGGTAGGTTCTTCTGCCTCAGCAGTTTTCAAAGTGGGATCCTGAAACCTTTTCAGTTGGACCTGAAAAGAGCTTTTGCTGTTTTCATAATAATTTAAAGACATGATTTGCCCATTTCATGAGGTTGGCTTTGCACTGATATTGGACAATTTTTCTTTTTTTTGACCTTGGCTCTGCTTTGTTGACCTCAGAGCACACATTGAATGCCATTAAAAAACAAACAAACAAACAAAAAAAAACCATGTACACGACAGGAACTGGAACTGGATCTGAATTCTTCTGAGGCACGTGACCTCAGAATTCTTCAACAAGGTGGATTTATACAAAATGCAGAGGAAATAAATGAGGCAGTGTGGTCCTGAGTCAAAGGGTAGCAGAGGAGCAGTCAGTGACAGCACAGGCAGGTAATACCTCTTTCTCGTAAGTGCGAGTGTAAACCGCAGTGCCCTGGGTGAGTGTCAGGGTGAGTTTCCCATCACTTAGCTCTGGCACAAGTGTCCTCTCTTGCCCACTTCTGCAGGTGAACAAGTTTGCCTCCATCCAGTGTCACAATGGACTTGACCTGTTTGTCATCTGCTGTTGTCTCATCAAACTCCATCCCCAGCTGAAAGCTGACCTCTGTGTTCTTGAACGTGCTCTGTGTTTTTAAGGTGATAATGTCCCCATGCTTCTTGATGATTGTGGTAGGCTTTGTCATGCTAGCCACCTGCCTGGTAGCAAAACTCACACCGATTAACTTCATGTAATCATCAAAATTCTTGCTGTCTGAGAGTTTCCAGGTGCACAGGAAGGCATCCACCATGGTGATGCTGGCCTAGACTGAGAAAGAAGCTGTGAGAGAGCAGGTGTGCAAGGACTTGGACTGCCGATATTGGATGCAATTTTTGGTACTTTAGGACCAGTTGAGGCAGGGGCACTAAACTGTACTACTGATCATTGTATTTTTCCCCACCAGACAGTGGCAATATAATTTGTGAGTATCATCTTGCCTCAACCCATCTGTCCTGATTTTCTCACAGTGATTAAAACATGTTTTACAAGTGGAAACTTACATTTTAGATGAATAAAGGCAGCCTCCTGAGGAAAGGCACTTTCGTGATTGTTTGAGCTATGAGCTCAACTATCTGCTTTTCCACGGAACACCATATTTGTTTGAAAGGCCAACTGGTAGACACGCTGTGGCTATTCACACTTGTATATTTGGCAGGCATTTTGTCAAAAACGAGAAATCTGAGTCTGACTTTACAAGGAAAACAAATGACAGTATTTATAGCCAATGATAAAATTTGAGCTCTTAAGTGAAAATTAGAATTTTGGGATACTTGCATATGCCACCATGAGCTTGGCAGCTTTACAATACTTAAAGGATTTTCTGATGAGAACAGTGGTGATATGAATGGATGTAATGTTTTGAAATTTATACTAGAAGTGTTACTCTTTCAAAGATCTGCTGATATTTTCCCAAAGACCAATGCATGATGTTGCAAAGTGACATGGTTTGGCTGTGTCCTCACCCACATCTCATCTTGAATTGTAACTCCCACAATTCTTGCGTGCCGTGGGAGGAACCCAGTGGGAGGTGATTCAATTACGTATGGGGGCGGGTCTTTCCTGCACTGTTCTTGTAATAGTAAATGAGTCTCGCGAGATCTGATGGTTTTAAAAATGGGAATTTCTCTGCATAAGCTTTCTTCTCTTGTCTGCTGCCATGTGAAACATGCCTTTCACCTTCCACCATGATTGTGAGGCCTCCTCAGTCACATGGAACTGTAAGTTCAATAAACCTCTTTCTTTTGTAAATTGCCCAGTCTCAGGTCTGTCTTTATCAGCAGCATGAAAATGGGCTAATACACAAACAAAATTCAAAATGTAAGGAAGACTAATGGATTTTAATGTGATGGTTTTAGATTCCACGTTGCATCCCATCTTTAAGAAACTTGTTCAGGTTTGGTGTAGTATCAGAGAAGAATATCCCAATGATCTGAAATGGCTATTTTACTACTTCTCCTCCTTTCAGTTGCATATCTGTGTGAGGCTGAATTTTCTTCATATACTTCAACCAAAAGCATACCTTGTAACAGATTGAATGCACAAGTGGATTTGAGAGTTCAGCTGTCCTCTATTAAACCAGATATTAAGGAAATTTGCAAAAATATAAAGCAATGCCACTTTTCTCACTGATTTTTTAAATTAAAATTTGAAATTTGTGACACATGTCGATTTGCAGAAAATTGTAGAAAATAATGCAGTGTGTTGAGCACTGTGGCTCATGCCTGTAATTCCAGCTATTCAGGAGGCTGTGGCAGGAAGATCAGTTGAGCCCAGGAGTTCGAGGCTGTAGTGAGTTATGATTGCACCACTGCATTCTAGCCTGGGGAGAGAGTGACTCTATCTTTTTGTATGCATGTGTATATTTAGTTCTGTGCAATTTTAATGCGTGTATTGTTTCATGTTTCTTCTGCCACAGTAAAGATATTGAGAAGTTCCCTCTCTACAAAGGTCCCACCTGTTGTCCTTTCATGGCCATATGCACTTCCCTCCTCCCAATCCTTCTCTCTATGATATGTTGTTTTTTCTGTTTATGATTGTTCCATTTTATTATTAGTTGATGTTAATCTCTTTTTAATTTTTAATTGACACATAATAATTATACATCTCTGTGGTGTACAGTGTGATATTTCAATATCTTTATGCCATGTGTAATGATCAAATCAAAGTAATTAGCATATCCATCTCCTCAAACATTGATCATTTCTTTGTGCTGAAACATTCTAGTTATTTGAACACATAGAATAAATTATTATTAACTAGTCACCTTACAGCGCTAAAGAACACTAGAGTTTATTTCTCCTATCCAGCCATAATCCCGTATCCGCTAACCAATCTCTCATCTCTCCCTCCTTCCTCCCCAGCCTCTCCATCCCTCTGTTCTATCCTCTACTTCTATGAGAGCAACTTACTGAACTTCCACATGAGTCTCACTATTTTTTTTTTGTTTTGAAAGATATAGTTCTTTTTTTACAAGAATATGCTATATATGTTAACATGCAATGGGTTTATTCTTATTTTATTTTATTTTTTTGAGATGGAATCTTGCTCTGTTGCCCAGGCTGGAGTTCAGTGGTGCCATCTTGGCTCACTGCAACCTCCAACTCCTGGGTTCAAGCGATCCTCCTGCCTCAGCCTCCTGAGTAGCTGCGATCATACCCGGCTAATCTTTTGTGTGTTTTTAGTAGACATGGCATTTCGCCATGTTGGCCAGGCTGGTCTCGAACTCCTGACCTCAAGTGATCCACTTGCCTCGGCCTCCCAAAGTGCTGGGATTGCAGGTGTGAGCCACCACACCTGGTCTATTCTTATTTTAAAATAAATTACTACATATTTAAAAATCTTTTAGTTTTAATTTCTAACCACTAAATATTGATAGATGTAACCACATAAATAGAGATCTTTGGAGTTCTCAGTAGCTTTTAAGAATTTAAAATGGTCCTAAGACTAGAAAGTTGGAAAACCACAAGAAACAAGTCCATAGACACCATTATCTTTTGGGTTAACTCTCTTGAATTGTTAGTAATGTCTTCTTCATAGAGTCTCATTGAATTTTTTTTTTTTTGAGATGGAGTCTCGCTCTCTCACCCAGGCTGGAGTGCAGTGGTGGGATCTCTGCTCACTGCAACCTCCGACTCCTTGCTTCAAGTAATTCTTCTGCCTCAGCCTCCTGAGTAGCTGGGACTACAGGCACATGCCACCACACCGGCTAATCTTTTGTATTTTTAGTAGAGATAGGGTTTCACCCTGTTGGCCAGGCTGGTCTTGAACTCCTGACCTCAGTGATCCACCAGCCTTGGCCTCCCAGGTGTGAGCCACTGTGCCAGGCTGAGTTTTTAATATTTCTCACAGTGCCCATGATAGTGCTGGACCTTGTATGCACTCAATAAATATAAACAGAATTGATGTGAATGTCTTCACCAAGTTTATAAGCTTCATCACTGCCGTTGTGGCTTTTTTGGCAACAATGGACCCTGCGTATATAGGCATTGCTCACCAATTCTAGATGTGACTTGGAAACTGTGTGTGACTGAAAATGTGAAGCATCTACCTATATACCTCGGTATTTATCACTTTAAATCATCTTCAGTTTGCTTATCAGCTGATGTGATCACTGACAGGTTCACTTTGGTCCCTGTTTCTTTTCATCAAAGTTAATGATCACTCCTCAAACCTAGAGAAGAAACTTCATAGTCACTAAGGAAAAAAGGATACAAAATCCTTCCCCCTAAGGAATTTATAAATTAAGGTGATTATTCTTTTTAGAAAAACTTGTGGGAATTTACAGGGGCTGTGGTAAAGTGGGTTAAATATAGCAAATCCTAAGACAGACCCTACCCTGTGTCCCCTCGAGTGGGTGGCCAGGCAAGTATGATGACAGACACATGCTGAGACATACAGGCTTAGAGTTAGAAACTGTCAGAATCTCTATTATTTGATTGAGCTTGCCATTGTGAGCTTCTGTAGAAGGCAGACAAAATTCTAATAGCCATTGCAACACTAAAAACTTCTCAGGGTTTAAAAATTGTTTTATTAAAGACATAAGATTCAAGTAAATACTAATACAACTGCTAATAGTAATAATGACAGTAATAAAACCCAGGAAGTTTATTTTAAACTCACTTATATCCAAAGTAATTAATAATAATTTGTGACTTTCATTATGCCTTCCTCCAGCCATTTGTCATGACTTTCTAAAAGCTACTAAAACATATTTTACAAATGGAAGTTTACATTTTAGATGAGTGGATGCAGGCACTTGCAAAAAAAAAACAAAAAACCAAAAACGAAAAACAAAAAACCCAATTTGTCAACAAGAGGGTCCTTATTTCTATCTATTTAATGGAAGAAAATCAAAACAGAAATCTACTGTTTAATCATGCAAGGTAGCATCACCTCAATTTAATCAGCTAACCAAAATCTCTTTGTTCAATTTACTAGTCATCAACCCAATTATTTAAAATTCGGAAAACAGATAAAGTGACCTGCATAGTTAATTCAGTTTTTCCCCCTTAAAATACAATCACAATTATTTATTGAGCACTGACAATTGGAAAGGCACTGAGCTAGATACTGGAAAGAATTATAAAATGATATGGAATCCCTTCCTGTGGTACTTGGTTCATGCTTCCTTTAATTTTTTCCTCCACTTTAAAGTATTTGAGGTGTCTTAGTCCATTTTGTGCTGCTGTAAGAAAATACCTGAGACTGGGTAATTTATATAGAATAGAAGTTTATTTCTCACAGTTCTGGAGGTTGGGAGTTTCAAGATCAAGGTGACTGCAGGTTCGGGCATCTGAGGGCTGCTGTCTGCTTCCAAGATAGCTCCTTGAATACTGCATCCTTCAGAGGGAGGAGCACCGTGTCCTCACATGGAGGAAGGCAGAAGGCAAAGAGGGACAAACTGCCATTGTCAAGTTATTTTCTAAGGGTGCCTGATCCCATTCTTGAGAAGTGCTCTCATGGCCTAATCACTTCTTAAAGGCCCCACCTCTTAATATTATTTTAAATTTTGGAGGGGACATGTTCAAACTATAGCAGTTGAGTATGGTATTCTGATCACCATTGTATTTATCTGCTTCAGACAAATTTGGAGAATTTGACTTAAAGCACAGCTGTTGATAGCCCCAAATTCCATTCCAGCATTTCTTTGCTATAGCCTGGCCATCATCCATCCCCCTTAGACCAGATGTAATACATTTTAGGAGGAAGTAGGTGCTTCCTACCCATGTGATGGAATGGGTATTAACCATCCATATGGATTGGATTAATTTTAGAATGTCACATCACTTCAAGACTTGTTGGCATGCTCAGAACTCATGTTTCTGAGGCAACTTGAGTGGCTTCCTACAGCAGGATGAATCTTGTGGCTTGTGACAAACCTGGCTTCTGCCTGTGTCTATGAGACACCATAGCAAAGATGCCATGGCTCTGAATCCCAGCTTCACTGTGCTTAGTACATGGTCTGGAACAGAGAATGCACTTCATGTATCTTCGCTATCACCACTGCCACAACTACCAGATGAGCTTAGTCAACCTATTCACTGAGCCTTCCTGTGATGCCTATTTTATTTACCTTGCAATATTATTGTGAAAATTATAAGAAAGTTTGCATAAAAGTAATTTGCATAGTGTCCAATAAAGAGTAGAATTAAGGAAAATATAACTACTACTATTATTGATGTTGTTGTTACTATTATTATCACTACTGAGGCTGGAAGAATATCTACTTCTGCTATGCCATCAGTACAATACATCATGACAATGGATTATAGCAGTTATTGCTCTAAGGCATTGACATTTTCTAAACAGATAAAACATTGTATCAACTGCTGTTTTGATAATTTGGAACTGACATCATCATATGTTTGTTTGTAGGCACACCATAAAAATCTCTTCATTGACACCCTGATAGCATCTTTTCTTTTCCTTCACTCAATCAGAGGTTTTTTTTTCTGCCAACAATTAGTCATGCTTTCATCAAAAGCAATGACTACCTAAAGGAATATTGACATTCCACAGAACTTTGTCCTTCTTGCATTTTTGTAGTTGTCATGGGAAATTAAGATCGGATCAGAGTCATAGCGTATAGCATAGGAAATATATGGTTCAAAAACAGCACAAGGTATTTGATGTGGTCACCAGATAACTCTGAACTACAGACCGTTGCCAAACTGCAGAAATGCTTTGGGCTGAAGTATTCTTGCTTCATAGATTTCTTCATTTTGTGATTGCCAGAGTCATTGAAAATAAATTTTGGATTGTGCTAAAGGGAAATAACGAAGATACTATCTGGCATCAGTCTCTCAGATTTGACAGACAATTTCATGCTTTTAACTGATTCCAATCTTTGCAAAAAAGTGGAAGTAAGTAATAGACAAAAATTAACAACAAAGATGCCAAAATTGACTATCATTGCATGAAACTTTTGCTGTGTTGTTTGCAAATTGTGTTCTAGTACTATATTCTCATTTGTTGAAAGATATTAGAAAAGAATCCAGTCCCCAAGTTGTGTAAAGGTTTTGATGTTGTGGCATAATATTGTAATTATATTCATTTCCCCCTTTATCCTTTTTGTATTATAATCTTCCAGGTTCTAGTTGGGCACACAAACTCCATTTCCTGGGGTAACTTAAGCTAGATATGTGATTAAATTCTGGCCAATGGGATGTGAGTTGCAACTTCTTACTAATACCCTTTAAAAAGAAACTGATTGCTCTGTACTCTCTTTTACCCTTCCTTTGGGGCAGAATAAAGAGGAGGTGCTGCAGATGAGAGCAACGTTCTAGGGAATGTTCCTAGGGCAACAAGTGGAAACACTTGGAAAAGTGTGTATTTGGCTCTATAGAAATTAGATTTAATTTTTTTAAAAAAAGAAGAAGATGATCCTGGGTCCCTGGAGGATCTCATGGAGCAGAGTCAGCTTCTTGGCCCTGTCCTACCCACAACCTATGTGCTCCTCTGTTAAAAGGAAATATGCTTCCATTCTGCTTGAGGCACTGTGTTTTGTGTAACTTTGCTATAGCAACTTGGGCTATGCCCTAATACTAGATGTGCTCTAAATTTTTCACACTAGCTGTTTTCCCATTGGGTGAAGGGCTTGTGAGACACAGCATTATGTTAAAAAAAAAAAATAATAATAAAAAAAAAAAAAGACTTCTCTGTTACTCTTTTTCAAGGTGGCAGACAAAGCTCAAATTCACATTATAGGCTCTTTTAGTATATTACATGTCCTCAGCACTGATACTTGGTTCCCTCTCTCCCTCCCTCCCTTCCTTTCTTCATTCCCTCCTTCCTTCCTTCCTTCCCCCCCCCCCCCACCTTTGTCTTTCCTTCTTGAGACAGGGTCTAGCTCTGTTACCCAGGCTGGAATAGTCCATCCTTGCTCACTGCAGCCTTGAACATCTGTGCTCAATCAATCCTCCTGCCTCAGTCTCCTGAGTAGCTAGGACTATAGATGCATGCCACCATGCCAAGCTAATTTTCTATTTTTGTAGGAATGGGGTCTTACTATGCTGCCTAAGCTGGTTTGGACCTCTCTTGACCTCCCAAAGTGTTGGGATTACACACGAGAGTCACTGTGCCCAGCCAGTACTCAATTTCATTTTGGAAATTTTATTTCTGTTTTATTTTTGTTAAATGGAATTAAAATGTCTGTTCAGTGTCTATGATAACCTAGTACAAAAGCAATAAAACTATTGTAACCACTAAGCAGTGTGGTCATTATTGACTTCTTTTTCTAGCAAAGGAAAGAGATAGGAAAATGGCTTTTGCATGGGAAATTTAATGTGTCACAGAAAATGATATAGAAGATAAAGTAGATTGTGATGATGTGGACATGAAGTAGTTTGTGTTGAGCACGATGGTCAATGGCAGCTAACTATGCCTTTCTGGAAAGAGATGCACCCCTTTGTGTATATCAAATCTCCAAGCTGCACTGCACCAAAAGAACCCTGTGCATCATGTTGCTTAGCTGGAAGGAAATGGGGAAGCTGTGGGAACCCCTATAAAACTCCCTCTGACATATTTAGCCTGTGGCTTGTGGGTATTCACTCAGACTCCAGGAGTGTGGGTTACCTTTAGTCAAATCCGAAGGAGTTTTGCATCTGTCACCCAATGCAGAGCTGAAGGAGAGGGAGCAGGTGTGAAATACAACCCAGACTTCCTTTTTAGTCCCAGTGGGAGTACATTTTTGTCTCAGTATTGCCCTTGGTACCTCTGGGACGGTAAATAGTGCGATGAGTAATTCAGAAAGTGGAAACGGAAAGTGTTACTATATCTGCTACTAAGCTTTGCTTCAGAAAAGTACTTCCTTTGCTTCTCAAGAGACTTGAAGAGTATCGGGCTTCTTCCTCTTCTCTCTAGGTAGCTCTTTATTATCTCATGTTATAGTTACTTACATAAATGTGTTGCTGGGAATTCTAGTAGCACATGGATTATAGGAGTTTCCTTTGATTTAACTAAATCATGGGTGTCTTCAATACCATGTCCATGCTTCCTCCACAAACATCAGAGAATGACTTCTTGGCATGGGAAGTTTATGAGTCCAGAAATAATCTATATTTATTATTTTTGGCATGGAGTCACTCCATACTCTGGCTCCAGGCTGCCTTATTCCTGGTCTCTACCTATTCCCTCCATGTGATGCCATATCAGACGGTAGAGGCATTGGAACCATCAGACTAGATTGTGGTTTTGGGCCACAAAGCATGACCCGTCACTCTTTCAGATTCTTAGTAGACAGGATGACCCCTTGAGCCTCACCACCATAATTTTATTTTTACACCCACGAAAGTCGTGGGTACTAGTTGGTGAGATCCAGAGGTCAATCCTGAGGTCCTGAGATGGTTCTCCAGGAGGGAGGTGGGTAGAAAGTGAGAGGTCACACTGTCCTCCTCACACCAGCCTCAGCCTCAGGGTGCGAGGCCAGCTTCAGAGGGGAGACCACAGTTCTGGGGCCCAGCCGTTTCAGCCACTGCCTTCTTTACTAAGGAAGGTCGTTAACAAGCATACTCATTAGTGGCAATTTCCCTGGTGGTTTTTGTGATGTGGGATTTGTTCGCTATGAAATGGCTGAATCTGCAAATCATTTAAAATAGTCAATCCTACTGGAGATAGAAATAACTCATTGCCTGTGTTGATCCTAGCAGTGACCAGTGTCCAGGAGGTGAAATCTTGGGAAGAAAGGCCTGGGCTTCTGACTCAGCAGAAACCGCTGTCTTGACGTTTTTAGTCTTTTCATTGGTCTTGTCCTACTACAGAGACTGTTCTTCCTACAGACCAAATTTGACAAAATGGCCCTACCAAATCATATTCAGAGATGCATCAGTCAGTCTCCACCAATACATTTGGCCTTATTTCTTGTTACCCTGATGATGCTCAGGATTCATCATACACATCTCTAAGGAATCTCCAGATTTGTATAATACTTGAAACAAAATATCCAAGAAGAGGAGAAAAAGATATGGCTACAATAGACCAGCCCTCCACCAGGAGTGGCTTGAATCTCAGGGGAGGTTTGACAATGTCTGGAGACATTTTTGGTTTTCAAGACAATGGGAAGGGGGTTTGTACTACTGGCGTCTAGTGGGAAGGGTCCCAGGAAGCTGCTAAATGTCTTACAACGTGCAGGACAGTCCCCTACAACAAAGAACTGTTCAGTCCAAAATGTCAATAAGGCTGAAACCCTGAAATAGATGAAGACAAAGAGGTCTTCATATATCCTGCAGTTTAAGAAATGGGTTTTAAATATTTACTGAGCATCTATCATGTATATAAATGGTGATTTTTTTATGAGATGGTCTAAGGAATAAAAGTCACATTCACTAACATCAAAAAGTTTCCAGTTTGCTTGGAGATGGTACATACACAATTAAATTTTGTGTTATTTATTACAGCATTAGTTCACTTGCAAGGGAGATTGATACTTACATTGGTTTGCTAGGGCTGCCATAATAAAGTTGGCTTAAATAACAGAAATTTATCTTCTTTCAATTCTGGAGGCTATAAGTCCAAGATCAAGGTGTCAGCTGAGTTATTTTTGTTGAGGCCTCCCTCCTTAGCTTGTAGGTGGCTGTCTTCTCTCTGTGATTTCACATGGTCTTCCTTCTGTCTTTGTCTGTGTCCTTATCTCTTCTTCTTATAAGGATACCAGTTATTTTGGATTAGGGCCCACTCCATGTGCCCTCGTTTTAATGCAATGACCTTTTTAAATACCCTATCTCCAAATGCAATCACATTCCAAGGTACTGGGGATTAGGACTTCAACATGTAAATTTGGGGAAGATGCAATGTAGCCCAGAACAGTACTCTTGGGTTATAACTTGGTAGCCAATGGTAGAAAGATAAGCAGCAGCACAGAAATTCATTTTAGAGTGTTATGTAAGAGCTGTCACACTAAGAAAAATACTTAAATTTTTCTAAAACCAAAAGAAGGAATATGCTTAAGAGATCTGTTGTACAACATGGTGACTGCAAAAGTCACAGCAAGTTAGTAATGGAGTTACTTTATAATTTACTTTCATCCTACCCTCAATTAATTTACTGGAATTCAACTACTTGGTAAAAGAAAACAAACAGAGAGGGCTAGGGGCAGATATCATGGGTTCTGGACCATTAAGCCTGAAACAGTCCAGCCTTGCTGGAAAATTTAGGGGAAGAATTATGTGTTTAAAATAATCCTTAAAAAATTGAAGTATTATGATCATAAAGAAAAGTGCACAGTCACCAGTGTTCAGCTTGATGAATTATGACACAGTAAACACACCTGTATTAACCACAGCCAAGGTCAAGAAACAGAACTCCATCATAACCCCAGAGGTTCCCTTGTCCCACTCACTGCCAGCCTGGGTTTCTCTTCCTCACTCTTGTAAATGATTTTAATGATTTTCCAGCCTCCAACAGAGAAGAGAAGCACTTTGTTCAGGAGACCTGGCCGAGGCTAGTGGAAGAGTGGAGGAATCAACTGAAGAATTAATTGAAAGTCATAGAGAAACAACGACCAACAAAGAATTGGGAGAGCAGACACAGAATTGTATACGTATAGCCTTTTATTCCAGGCAGTATTCTAAGAACAGTTTAAGATATTTTTAAGGGCATTTTCCACTCTTTACGGTTTTCATTTTAGTACTGTTTAGGTTTTAACCTAACTTCGCATCTTCTTAAATCGCCCTGAGAACCGGCAGGGGTTCTCTGCTCAGCAGAGGCTGAGGCTCACAGCGGAGGCTGGGCCTACTGTGGGCGCAGGCTCACAGCTTTAGGGAAGGTGCTACTTCCTCCTACTCACCTGCCCATGAGAGCAGCGTGGGTGGAGGGGAGAGGGCAGAGAGCAAGACGATGGGGCCAACTCAGAGCCGGACAGTCCTACCTCAATTTACTCATTCTGTTTCGGGGATGAGAGATGAACAAGGTCCCTAGAAAAAGAGCGAGTTGATTCAGCTGCCCTGGGGAAGCAGCTCCATTCTGCTTATGGCCTCAGGCAACTGGAGTCCACAGTGTCAGAGAACCTGACCCCAGTGTTGGGCTGCAGACCACGCCCCATCGTGAGAGGTGTAGCCAGCTGGACTTCCTGTGTGGAGTGGAACTTGGAGAACTTTTCTGTCTTACAAGAGGATTGTAAAATGCACCACTCAGTAGTCTGTAGCTAGGATTGTAAGATGCTGCAATCAGTGCTCTGTAAAAATGCATCAGTCAACAGTCTGTAGCTAGCTAGAAGTTTGTAAAATGCACCAATCAGTGTGCTGTAAAAAGGCACTAATCAACACTCTGTAGCTGGGTAGAAGTTTGTAAAATGGACCAATCAGCACCCTGCAAAATGGACCAATCAGCACTCTGTAAAGTGGGCCAATCAGCAGGACACAGGCAGGAACAAATAAAGGAATAAAAGCCGCCCAACACGCCCCGCGTCGGCCGCGGAAACGTGTTTGGGTGTCTTTCCGAGGTTAGTGCTTTGGCTCTTCAAAGTAAATCTTGCTGCTGCTCGCTCTTTGGGTCCCTGCCACCTTTGAGAGCTGTAACACTCACTGGGAAGGTCCACGGCTTCATTCTGGGAGTCAGTGAGACCGCGAATCCCCCAGAAGGAACAAACTCCTGGACACACTCGCTCCTGCATTGGTGATAAAGCCCAATCAGATTAGCAACCTCTCCGCTTGGGGCAGAGCTAGGAGGGGTGTGTCCCTGTTATAGACAAGATTAGGAGCAGTCAAGGGAGAGCCACTGTGCTAAGGAGGGTGGTTGGGTTGGCTGGCTGTGGCTGAGCTGGGGAACAGGAGTGTGGGGTGCTGGGAGTTGGGTGGAGTGCTGAGTTCATGTCGAGAAGTGGCGAAAGTAGGAAAGGAGTGGCAGGCCAGTTGTTGAAGGTCTTGAATATTGGGAAACGGATTTTAACTGTGTTGTATCTTGTAGGTTACTGGGAAACCGTTGTTGGATCTTGAGCAGAACAGTGACAAGGTTGTATTTCACGAAAGTGGTAAATCGGTGGGAGGTGGGGGCCAGGGAGGATTGCAGGGGAGAGAATGGATCTAAGAGAGGAAGGGAGACCATTGAAGGACGTGTGATGCATGTTTAGACTAGCATGTGGCCTCGGGCAGTGAAGGGAATTAGATGAGGTTTAGAGAAGTACACAGTCCTAGCATCAGGCTTCAGACAAGGGGCAGGCTGGGGAGCTTCTGACAAATAAAGCCCTGAGAAACTTCTTTTCTTTTGGACCTAGGTGAGTAGAGCGTTGAGTTAATCATACTCTTCTGTGTATAACCACCATCATCATTGGTTCACTGGGCCCTCAGTTAGTTTATGTATTCATTTGCTTATTTATTCATTTTTTTAAATCCGCATTCTGCACTGTTTTTCTCCCGCCTTATATGCAGCTTGTCTAATGTTGGTGCCTTTTAGTTTGTGAGTGTTCTTTCAAACTGTTTGTTGTTTTCTTGTTTGTATGTTATTTTAAAAACTTTTTATTATGGAGGGGAATTTTGAACATATCCAAAAAGACATAGAAGAATATAATAAATCCGCTGTGCCCATCATTCATCCTTAACTACCATCAGGCCATGGCCAGTCCTACTTCATCTACATCCCATCCACTGCCTGCCTTCTACACATCAGATCATTTCTCCCATAAATATTTGAGTGTGTATTTCTGCAAGATAACATAACCACAATATTCTCATCAATAGCTTTAAAAGAACGATTTTTTGTTGAGAACAATATTTTCTTAATGTCAAAAAGCTAATCCTCAAATTTCCAGTCTTCTAATGAGTGTTATTTTTTCCACAGTTTGTTTATATGAATCCAAATTTAAATAAGACCCAAACATATTGATTGGTTTATATTTCTATAAGTCTCTTTTAATTAGTAGGTTTCTTATTGAATCTGTTTTTCCCCCTCTACAGTTTGTTTGTTGAGAAACCCAGGTGTTTTGTCCCATGGAATTTAACAAAGTGTAGATTTTGCTGATTGCATCCCTGTGATGTAGTTTAACGAGTTCCTCTATTCTTTTGTAGTTTCTTTGAGTTGGTAGCTGAATCTAGGGATCTCATCACGTTTGTATTTAATTTTTTTAAAAGACTGTTTCATGATTTGTCTTGTGTTCTTTCGTCAGGATGTGCATAATATGTGGTTGTCTCTTTTTAATGTGACATTAGCAGTCACTGATGACCAAAGCCTAGGACTATTTATTTTTGTATTACTTACCTATTGCTGTGTAACACTATTGATGCAAACTTAGTGGTTTATAGCAAAACGTATAAATTATCTCAGTGTTTGTGGATCAAAATCCAGGCATGAATCAGCTGAGTCCTCTGCTTCCAGATGTGTTAGAAGTCTACAAACAAGGTGTTGACCAGGGCTGGGGTGCCACCTGAGGCTTGACTAATATAGGATCCACTTTCAAGTTTATGTGACTGTTGGCAGGATTTCATTCTTTGGGGGTTGTCTAACTAAGGGCCTCAGTTCCTTGCTGGCTGTTGGTCAGAGGCCACTGTTAGTTGCTTGCCCTGTGAGCCTCCCCATATAGCAGCTTACTTCATCAAAGTCAGCAGGACAGACAATCCATAGAGAAAGTCTGCTAGCAAGAGAGAGGCTACAATTGTATGTAACATAATCATGGAAGTGACACCCATAGTTTTTACATATTGTGTTGGTTAGAAGTAAATCACAGGTCCCATCCACACTCAAGGGGAGGGGATTGCACAATGGTGTAAGTATCAGGGATAATTGCAGGCTGTCTTAGAGTCTATTTGCCACAGTTGAGTTTGAAAACTGATGATATTGTAATTCTGGCATTTTTTCTTTGTTTACTAGCTGGAATACTTCTATAAAAAGAAACTTCTCTTTGTATTGTTTGACTATCCATGGTATGTTTTAGAAAGGGATCAGAATAAATGCTTGATTCTTCCCTTTTACTTACCAGTTTTAAAAACTAATAAGTTGATTGATTCCCTTGCATTCTCCAATGGTGGTCAATTACATGGGCAGGTATTGTTAATTATATAAATACTATTGTGCTAAATATTGCATTCTGTTTATTTCCCTTTCAGAAACTCAGTACTGTGTTTTAAAGATCTATTCATAATGATGTGTGTACATCTGGTTCTTAGCTTCTGTTTGTTGAAGAGTCTTCATGGTGCGTATAACCCCTTTTACCTATCTACTCAGCCAGTGGACACCAGGACTGCCTCCAAGTTTCTGCCACGACGACCATTCTCATACAGCTTCCCTCGTGGACTCACACACCTGCAGTGGAATTGGTGAGTCATACAGTGTAACTAAGCAGTCAATTTGCTTAAGTAGTGCCAGATTGCTTTCCGGAATGGCTACACAAAGCCATTCTCTCGTGAAAATGTTTTATTACCATATGTAGCTTAGCTTAAGATGGGAGCAGACACCTTAGTATCTTCATGAATTTTATGCGCTTCACTAAGCTGAACTAAATTTCTGAAGAAAGTTTCCTATCAGAAGCATCCAAGTTACTCCGTATCTCCAAAGCCATAGCCGTGCTGGGTGATGAAGGCTAAGAGACAGAATCTTATACTAGTATATCCCAACCTAGACGATTGCAACCTGGTAAACTATCCAAATTCTATTCCAGGCCTCAGAGATGAGGGAGAGGAAGACAGGAAGAAGAAAGTATGATGTATTAGGCCATTTTTGCATTTCTGTAAAGAAATAACTGAGGCTGGGTAATTTTATAAAGAAATTAGCTCATGGTTCAGCATTGCTCCAGGTGAAGGCCTCAGGAACCTTACAATCATGGTAGAAGGCAAAAGGAGAGCAGGTATCACATGGTGAGAGCAGGTGCAAAAGAGAGAGAGATTTTAAATGAACAGATTTTGTGAGAACTCATTCGCTATCTAGAGGACAGCACCAAGCCATGAGGGATCCACCCTGATAATCCAAACACCTCTTACCAGGCCCCCACCTCCAACATTGGGGATCATATTTCAACATGAGATTTGTTGGGGGACACACACACAAAGTGTACCAAAAAGATAAAGGAAAGATTCGGAAACAGGTGGGGAAAATTACTTCACTTATGTAGGAAGGAGCAATGGGGAATCATGCCCTACCATTCATTCACCAACTCAGCATCTTGTTTTATAGACATGGAAACCAAGACCTAGAGATGAAGCCATGTCTCCAAGGGTTATATGGGGAGTGTAAGACTGCTAGGCTAGTCTGCTGGCTTCCAAGTGAGGTCTGGGATGTGGGGAAGGTTACAGGGAGACATATGCAAAGAGTAGAGAAAGATGTACATTGGCTGATGGCTGAAGACTACAGCAAGTTAAGACTGAATCTTGGACAATCTTAATATTTAAAAGAGATGAAAATGTGAAGCAGAGAGGATCAGATCAGTCTACTGTCCCCTCATGGAGACTGTGTATCTTTTAAACACTTTATAAGCAGCTAACTCAGTCTTCACTACAACTCTTACAAAGAAGGGATTATCATTCATTTTTTTACAGATGTGGGAACAGAGACTCAAGAATTTTCAAGTAATTTCTTCAATGTCTTGCAGTTACAAAGCGTTAGACTGCAATTCATATTCAGGTTTTTGATGCCAGAATCTTTGCTCTTAACACACACACGCACACACACACACACACAGAGAGAGAAAGAGAGATTGATTCAAGGAGGATGTGGTTAATAGAGTCAAATGCTGAAGAGAGGTCAAGAAGAGTGAGGAGAGGAAATGGTTTCAGAAATTGTGGTCTTACATGGAGAAAGTCCTTCAGCAATGTCCTTAGGCTGCTGAGTGGGACGGTTAGGAGCTCATATCTGCTGATTTGGGGAGCCTCTAAGACAAGTAGAATACTGGGACCACAGACAAGTGGAAATACGTGGTTGGATCTTGAAACCTTAAATTAGATGCAGTTTCAAACAGAATTTTGCTGGCTTAATCATCAACTTAAAGAAACCATAAGTGACCAGACTGACAATAGCTTTTGTCCAAGTCCAGGCAATGAAACGGAGAACATTGAAATGTTATGGATGATGCAGGTGCTATAAAGGAGACTGTAGAAAGACCGTTAAAGCGTTGTTCTCACATGCCTGTGTCAGCAGAAAGCAAAGGGGGTGTCAAGGAACATTTTTTTTTTAGTTTGTCTAACCTGAAGGTTCACTGAAAAATTAATGTGTTTGGTAGTAAGGAGCAATTAATGATCAATGAGCTTTTCCACCTGTGTTCTGTTCATTGGAAAAGGATGTTTCAATTTGGGCATCATAAATAGCAGTCTTTTTTTTTTCAAACAGCGTTTTAATGAGTAGAACATAAATAAATTCATTGCTTCCAAAAACAATACAGAGATTGAAGTGGCAGAGCACCAGGCAAGTTGCCTTTTGGGTTTTAAAAAACCCGATGTTTCATGACTACTGCAAGACCACGGCAGGGTTACAGGACAGGCTCTTTATTGAAGCCAGGTGTAAGCTGTCTGCTCTTCCTGGCGGGGAGGCTGTTTGGGCTGAGTATTTCCTGTGGTGGCTGCGCATTCTGGCCCAAGTCCCTGGTGCCACTAGTCTTCCCCACTACTCCCACAATCTCTTCTTGCCTTTTCTCCCTTTCTCCCCTCCTTCCCCGCTTACTCTTTCCCTCCCTTCCCAAGTCTACTTTCTTGAGGCAGTTCCATTCACACACTCTACCCAAAATGTTTAAAAAATTATTCATAATTCCACAATTCACCTCGTGTTATTGGACCCATGGCATGTTATTTATGTTCAGCGTGGCTACAGTAGAACTTGGACCCTGGAGTGATGGCATCTGGAGTGTTTCTGTTCACCCTTAGCTGAAAAGAAGCAGTGTTTGTAATTTTTGTCTGAGAATTCCTTCTTCTGTAAAATGGAACAACAGTTCCTGCCTTACCACAAGCTTGTAAGGAGAAAATTAAATGTGGTGTGTGAAAACCCCTAGGTCAGTGCCTGGCACATGGAAGGTGCTTGGTAAATATTGGCTACTGTGAACATAAATGTAAGACGGCTGATTCCCTCTACCCCTCCAAAACAAAAGAAGGTGCGTCCCTTCCTTAAAAGAAAAAAGTGAGAAAATCCTGAAACTAGGGGCAGAGAAATCAGGGAACTCAGAGCTCAAATATCTGTTATTGAAGCCAGCTGCTATGAAGCTGATATTATGGAAATTGGGAACTCTTGATTTTTTGGTAACAGCTTTAAGATATCATTGACATATGAAGGTTGTATATATTTAAGGCATACAACTTGATGTTTTGATATGTGTATACATTGTGAAATGATCACTGCTTTCCACGTAATTAACATATATTGCCTCTACAAAGTTATGCTTTTTTTTTTTTTTTTTGCTCTGTTGCCCAGGCAGGAATGCAGTGGTGCAATCCTAGCTCACGCTAACCTCAAACTCCTGGGCTCAAGCAATTTTCCCACCTCAGCCTTCTGCGTAGCTGGGACTACAAGTGCGTGCCACCTTGACTGGCTAAGTGTGTATGTGTGTGTGTGTGTATGTGGAGATAGGGTCTTGCCCTGTTGCCCAGGCTAGTCTCAAACTCCTGGCTTCAAACAATCCTCCCACCTCAGCCTCCCAAAGTACTGGGACTACAGGTATGAGCCGCTGTGCCTGGGCTGTAGTTACCATTTTTATACTTCATGACCAGCATCGCCCCATTTCACCTTCCCCCAAACCCTTGGCAACCACCATCCTACTATGAATTTGATTATTTTAAGTTCCA
The DNA here is from genome assembly GCF_049350105.2 of Macaca mulatta. Lineage (NCBI taxonomy): Eukaryota > Metazoa > Chordata > Mammalia > Primates > Cercopithecidae > Macaca > Macaca mulatta. The sequence goes on from NC_133422.1 coordinate 21,756,287, forward strand.
CATGTAAGTGAAATTGTTCAGTATTTCTCTTTCTATGTCTCAGTTAGCATAATGACCTCCAGCTCCATCCATGTTGTTACAAATGACAGGATTTTATTTATTTTAAAAGGCCGAATAATATTCCATTGTGTATATGTCTATTATGAGAATTTTGAAGAAGTCTCAAGAGTAGTCAAGGAGAATCCTGGCTACAAGAAGATGATGTTTAATTATGGGCATTAAAGGCCGGGCACGGTGGCTCAAGCCTGTAATCCCAGCACTTTGGGAGGCCGAGGCAGGCGGATCACGAGGTCAGGAGATCAAGACCATCCTGGTGAACACGGTGAAACCCCGTCTCTACTAAAAATACAAAAAAATTAGCCGGGCGTGGTGGCAGGTGCCTGTAGTCCCAGCTTCCAGGGAGGCTGAGGCAGGAGAATGGCTTGAACCCGGGAGGCGGCGGAACTTGCAGTGAGCCAGGATCGCGCCACTGCACTCCAGCCTGGGCGACAGAGCGAGACTCCGTCTCAAAAAAAAAAAAAATTATGGGCATTAAATTGTCTAGTTAATTACCAAGGTCATCTGGAGAAAATCTGTGGGTAGATGGGATCAGGTTTTTGGGATTCAATCTGACACAAGACCCATTAATCAATGAGGCCAAAGCTCCCCAGTGACCTCCATATTGTCAAATCCACTATTTGCTTCTTGGTTCTTGCTTTAACTTGACTTCTAGAATTAACTGATGTTGGTGACCCTCTACCCCCTTAAATCAGTGACTGATATGACAAAATTCTCTTTTGATCTTATCTGTTTTGGGGGTTCTTAGTTGAATCCTCTTCTGTATAGTTTTTAAGAGCTGGTGTTGCCAAGGATTTGGGTCTTAGTCCTCTCCCATCTGTGTGGGCAACTGGATCAGTATCTTCACTTTTTTTTTTTTTTTTTTTTTTGAGTTGGAGTCTCTCTCTGTCAGGCTGGAGTGCAGTGGTGCGATCAAGGCTCACTGCAACCTCTGCCTCCTGGATTCAAGCGATTCTCCTGCCTCAGCCTCCCAAGTAACTGGGACTACAGGCACCCACCACCATGCCCGGTCAATTTTTGTGTTTTTAGTAGAGACGGGGTTTCACCATGTTGTCCAGGATGGTCTCGAACTCCTGACCTCAAGTGATCTGCCCACCTCGGCCTCCCAAAGTGTTGGGATTACAGGTGTGAGCCCCCCACCTGGCCGGTATCTTCACATTTAACCACCACCCATCTGTAGATGTTACCCAGCATAAAACTGTGCTGTCTTTGTAAGGAGGCTCTTTGAACTTAGCTCAGTCCAGTCGGCTGGTATGTCCACCCGTTCTTCCTGCTGTATGTCCTTTCAGCCCTTTCTCTTCTCTCCAGCCCCATGTAAGTGAGCCCCAGAGCTGCCTTAGGTAAGGTCTTCCTCATCTCATGTGTGGCAGAGCCAAGTATCCGTGTCTGAAACCCTGGCATCTACTTCGACTCCCTCTACCGCTTTGCCAACAATGTGCACTTTCTAAAATACGTGAGCTTTTAAAAAAATTCAACCTGATAGATTGTCCTCTAATACATGAATTTAATATGTTGATATTGTGATTATCACCATATTTGGACTTATTGTTAACATCTTAAAAATACATACATTTTAATTTCTTCCCAACTCTTTTTTTCTCTCCATTGCTTTGGAAACTATACATTAAACATTTTGGTAGATTACATCTTTACCATACATGAATTTTCTAATAACATCTAAAATTATTCATTCATTCTCCTTCCTCTATCTTCCTTATTTTTGTCACCTAGAATTTAAAATAAAAGAGTTATTTTTGACAGTAGTTAAATTATCAATATAATTTACCAGTTTCTTTGCTCGCCATTTTAAATAAATTTGTACTCCTTCTTTGTGATCCTTTTTCCTCTTGAGGAACTATTTTTCATTTAGTGAGTGTCCATAGGTGTTAAAAGTTCTTAGACTTCATATGTCTAAAAATATCTACCTCACCTTCTTCTTAACTGATAGTTTGAATAGGTAAAGAATAATTATTTTTCCTTAAGTTTTGATCACATCACTCTTCTGTCCTCTGATATTTATTGTTAATGATTGGAAGTCTGTTGCTGGTCTTACTGCTACTCTTGTGGATTGTCTTTTTCCCTGTTAGGTTTAACATTTTTTTCTCTATAGCAATGTTCTGTGGTTTCATTACAATGCGTCTAGTTAGGAATAGATATATTTGGTGCCCAGTGTTCACTATAAATCTGTGATTTTTTTCAATACTGGAAAATTATGAACTGTTAGTTCCTTCTATATATTTTTTCTTCACCAATTCTTCTATTCTTTCATTTTGGGGCTGCTGTCAGCCTTCTGTTGGAGTTCCTCAGTCTGTCCTCTGGGCTTCTGATGACCCTTTTCATGTCTTCCTTTTTATCTCCTGTGCTGTCTTCTGGGCAGTCTATGAGCTTTCAGTTTCAATGACGATTTATTTTATTTTCAGGACTAGTAGTTAGTTGCTTTTCAGAACCATATATTCTTTATTCATATCTGCTTTTTTTGGTTTGTTTCTCGTAGATGTAATTACTTCATCTCTTTGAGGGTTTTAAGCATGCTTCTTTTAAATAATTTTGAGATTGCTCAGGTGTTTCTATTTGGAGGGAGTAAATATTGCTGATCTTTGAGATTGTTGTCTAACTTTCTTCCTGTTAAATTTTCTTTAAAATTTAGGTTTATGTGCTCTTCCTGAGCAGCTCACCGCTCCCTATAGCTCTGGGTTGTTTTCCTCCCCAGTTAGTGGTTTTGACATTGCCTCTCTCTGGTTCCCAGGAACTCTGTTCTGGATCCAGGTTGAATGTTGGTGGATGGGCTCTTACTTCATGTAGTGGGGATACATATATGCAGCCTCTCAGCTGGTGGGGGGCTTCCCCTAGGATGGGGCTTCAGGACTGTGCCTGCTTCCTGCCGGTCCACTGGCCTATAGAAAGGCCAGTGTTCTAGCTTTTCCACCTCCTTTTACAAAGAAGGAAGCTCAGCACCATGCCTGGCTTCAGGTGGTGATCCTGACTTGGGTCCTCTGCCATATCTGGAAGGTTTTCTCGCTGTTACCCAAAAAGAATCAGACTTTGGCCATCAATGCCTTCTTGACCAAGAGACCAAGAGGCCCATGGTTTTGACAGTTTATTACTCTTTCTTTTTCATGGAAGTATTTGTCTGATTTTTCAGTGTGATTTTATTTTTATTGCAAACAAAAATATGTTTTACATATTATTGCTGTGTTTGGAGTAGAGATGGGGGGCCCACAACTTGAGCCCACAATGCCATCTTGCCAGGGAATATCTCTCCCCATTAATCTTTGTGTTCCCATGCTTGTCACATAGCAAGAGCTCGATGAATTTTGGTGGTTTGCTGTTACTGAGACATAGGCCTATTGGAGGCACAGAGGCCTGATGGTGAGAAAACCCCAATTACCACAAAGTCAGGGAAAGATCTGTCTGAGGCCCTCTTCTGTGACTTGGAGGCCTATCTCAGAAAGCTCTACTTCCTGGAAAGACTATCAGGGTGTTGAAGTGTCCTTGCTACTAGAGAGAGGACTTAGCCTTTTAGTGCAGAAAAGCATCCTCATCCACTTATGAGCCTTTCGTGTAGTGTTTAAAGAAAGTGTTGTCATTTGAGCTGATTTGTGGCCCATCAGAAGATTCAATATCCCCAAATTTGGATTCCTGGGCCAGTGGGTCAGTGTTTCTCTTCAGCAGGCTGCCTCAGTGGTAGAGACAGGAGCTGCATTGATTGTTGACAGGACACCAACCTGTGTGAAAAGCAGGTCTCACATAATCCGTCCAGATGATAATCTGCTTTAGGATCGACAGATGCCCTCTACGGAGAAAATAAGTCAGTAATGTGCTCCCAGCAGGAAACTTTGTCAGCGGGTTGTTAGAAGTAAAGGGTGTGATTACAATCTAACTTCAGTGTAACTCTGACTCTTCCGTGTGTTTTTGTCATTTATCTCATGAGTCATAAAAACATTTTGATGATTGCAGCAAAGTCTGTGGCTATTTAGCTCTACCACACTGGAAACGCTTTATCCAGTAATAGAAAGAGAGTGACACATTGTTATGTTCCAGAGATCCAGCCTCTGCTCTTTCTTTGTCTTTTATTGGAAACTTGTGAGATTTGGAAGACTGTTCCCTGGATGCATTTGGCATTCCAGTTTGCTGAGAGTTTCTACAGTTCTGGTTCACTGCTGGCTCAGGGTGGTGTGGGAGACCTTGGGTGTTTTTGCCTGTCCGGCATCCATTTCCATTCTTCTAGGAACTGGATGTTTCTGTCTGGTGGAGAACGTATTCCACAACAGGAGCCAGACCCACCCTGCCACAGAGGAGGCCACGTGACCCAGGAGTGGTTTAGATAGGGGCACATGACCCAAGCAGAGCCTTCCCAGGACCTTTCTGTTGGAACTGTTGGAAACTACTTTCATTCCACTGGAGTTCTGCGTTGGCAACCACCTTCCCACCTTTTGGAGAGCACCTGTCCAGCAGGTGCAGACAGAGGCACGTGTATGATGACATTGTCTGAGACCTTACGTCAGCCTTGCCCGAGGTCAAATGCATTCCAGTGAATAAACTCATGGATTTCTTTCTTGGTTTAAGCTAATTTGAGTTGAATTTCTGTCACTCAAGACTGAAAGTGTCCTGACCCTTATGTGTAGGAGTTAGGAGAAACCATTTAACAGAATTCTTGAGAGTATGCTCTATGTACCTCTTCACTCATTTCAAGCCCAGGCTACTTATGATGCATGCCTGGCCCTTAGGCACCCACAAGGTAGCTATTTATGTTGGGCAGTAGTTGACTTTTTGGGTGTCTAAGGTTTGAGTTTCTTTGATCAAGTAGTTTTGGAGGAACCAAATAGTCAAGACTGGGGAAAGGAGAGGAGGAAGAAGACCGTGAAGTAGGGCACCTACTGCTCCTAGGAGCCATCCAGGAACTGCAGTATTGTGTGCCTAAATGCAGGAAGGGCCAGCGACTGAGGATGTGCCTTCTAGATGCCTGCCACATTTCCTGCTCATTCACCCAAGCCTGCTGAAATATCAGTTTACCCAGAGAGTCAGCGTGCTTTTTCCAAAGTGACACCAATTGAGAACGCAAGTATCCCATTTTCCAGGCAAGTGCTCTATTTATCAGATCACACTTCCTTCCTGCCTTGAGAACAAAATAACCTAGCAGTCAGAAAGCACAACTGGGCTCAAGATTCTACAAACAACGGGAGAACATATCCTGTAGATAAACAGCACAGTGTGCGTGGTCTGTGTAGCTGGGAGCTCCTGTGGAACAGGTGGGCTTTCAGAAGTTCAAGAGAAGGAAGACAGGACAGAGAACCTCTGAGCTTGCCTCTTACCACCGAAAGTTGTAGAGGTTCTGACTCAGGGCACACAGGTGCAGTAAGACTGTGTGGGGCAGGAGGAACAGCAGGAGGAGAAGACATAGAAATCAGTAGAAGGCAAGGCTGAATGCGGGGACTGATTGCTGATTAGAATCTTGCTCTTCTCTTCTATGTGTTGTGTTCCAAGGGGACCCCTAAGTCTGAATATGGATTGGAATGGAAACCTTGAAACTGTCATTGAGGAGTGCAGCATGGCAGTGTTGGGGTGGGGGTTGCCAGGTGGATGGGATGGGGAGAGGAAGTGGTTTTGTGGGAGAACAAAAGAGAAGCAAGTGAAGATGGTTTCTTCACTAGAAGCTGCCCTCAAGGCGGGTAAGCGAGGCATGGAGCACTGGGCTTCTAGAAAGATCCTGGACCTTAGGCCCTGATCCAGGTGGAGCCCAGAGGGCTGAGATCAGAGGAAAGCTGCTGAGAAAGTGTGGGATTTCTTACCACAAGGCAGTCTCACTGCCCTGACCGGACCTGGCCACGATTGACATTTAGACAGAAAAGAGCATGCAGAGAACGCTGAGGAGCGTGGCCCACCCACGCGGTGTAGGAGGCAGACAGACACCTTTTGTCTGTGAGGCCGGTACACTCTGTGTGTCTTCCTCTAGTCTACAATCAAGTCCCTCAACCATCGCTGGCTTTTAATCCAAAAACTCATCTGTGGGAGATTGGTTCAGCGCCTACGTGCTGCCTGTCAGCTCAGGGCCAGGGCAAAGCCAAGCAGGGCACAGGCGTGGCTTCTGCTCCCACCTTTCTGGCTCCTCCATGCCCTTTAATTCGCTGCATCAGGTTCCCCTTTTTAAGAGCCTAATGACTGAGGTGTGTGCACATCTTGTATTCCTGACCAAGGAAAAACTCTGTGTTCTGTCTGTGGCACGTCAGCATCCTCCCCCGTCTCCTGTTGCCAGCCTCTGCCCTGCCCAGTGCAGTTCAGCTGGCTGGCTGGCGCCGACAGGAAGCCTTCTGGTTGCCCCCGGCTGATCAAGGTCTTCCCTCCACACCCCAGCCCTGCTCCCAAATGGGGAAAGTTTTTGGAGACCCTCAAAATAATTATTCACTCCATTAATTAGATGTGTAAAAAGGGTGGGGAATATTACTCTAGGAACGAGTTAGAGACCCTTGTGGTGTCAGAGAAAGGACTAAATGGACAACGAACCCACATTATAAATTATTTATTTCATCCATTTGGTCTGAACAACAGATATGTCCATGTGGAAACCAGAGCTCAAAAATCAGAATCAAAGGACTGACCACCATAGCCCACAAGTACCCTCTACATTGCTGACCCCCTAGTATGTCATTAAAATAATTAAAAATAAAGAGGCTGGGTGCAGTGGCTCATGCCTGCAGTCCTAGCAGTTTGAGAGGCCAAGGCCGGAGGATGACTTCAGGTCAGGAGTTCAAGACCAGCCTGGTCAACATAGTGAGACTCAAGCCCTATGATTTTTTTTTTTAGAGACAAGAAAATAAAGAAAAGAAAAGCCAGTTGATTCAGGTGCTCTAATGGGATCTGTAGACTTGTTCTTTAAACCCACGTTTATGTTAAACAGGAGCTTCCAGCTCTAGATTCTTGGGCACAGGCTGATGTGAGTTCATTGGGGATTCCTGTGAAATGTGTTACTGCAGGTGACCAAAACTGGACTTGGGCTGAGGTTTGAGGACTCTCCCTGAGATACGAGTGCTTTACTAGCTGCTTTGTTTTGTGTCAGGAGAAAGCTTGGCACCTCCTCCTCTATATTGTAGCCTCTCTCCGAACTGTTGTGTCTTGTCATCAGCCCTTTCTGGGTGGTGCCATCTCCTGCGTGGCCTTGCCATGAAGAGACTTCCTTTTGGATACCTGGGGCCGACGCTGCCACAACCGCAGGCGTCCTTTGCTGAGTGCTAGTTGTGGCGAGGAGCCGAGGCCGGCTGACATGAGTGTGCCAGTGCTCCAGGATTATGCTGGTTGACCAAATTGGTCAGCTGAAAAATTCCTTAAAATAGCCCAGGGGCCTGTTTTTATTTTATATTGTTTCTGAAAGGAGAAATATTCAAAAACATGGATGCCAGAAAAGAGAGCTCTGTGACTTTTATGAAATTGGTCATGCTGCAAGTTTAACAAAAAACTAGTTAAAAGACTAGAAATTATGGTTACAAAATATCTTTGCTAATAGTTTACTGTCTGGCTTGGGTGAGTTTAACTTTAAGGTGTGGTAGCTCTGGAAATTTATTGTGAGTCACACATAATAACCGGCTACACCATCAGGCATCAGCCCACACACAATTTTCCAGCCCTGAACTTTGAGTGTTTCATACAAAATGAAAATAATGCAGTTTTATATTTTATTCTAGGGATGAGGTGGTTGGCACCATTTTAGGCTTTGCTGAAGACTTGTGAATTTGATGTTTCGTACCAAATTAAAACATATTGAGGAAGTACTTAGTTTCTAGTTGACAAACATCAATCTCCTTTAAGAGAAGACCATGCCAAAAAACCATGGTATATTGTCTGTATGTTGATTTCCTTCTTTGTGGGTTACTTGTTTGACCTGGACCATCGGTTCTAAAAATGGCCAACTCAGCTCTTGAAATCATAATTACACATTTGAAGGAAGCCGAAACCAGCATACACAGACGGTTATCTGCCTGCATGCTTTCTTTTTCTTGCCTTCTGTTCTCTTTCTGAGATTGGAAAACCATTGATTCTCTTGTACTGAATCAAAGATGCCATCATGCAGGAGATGGTCAGTAGATGTTCTTTCTCTATATGCTGCGATTGGTCTTGAGTTTTAATAGTTATTAAATGCAACTATGCTGGGCCCTTGGAAAACCAACTTTTATTATGTAAATTCATGAGAGACAATTATTTTCCTGAAAGCCTGTCTCTGTCTGGAATGTCTCTCTATTCTGAAAGACTTTCTCCATCTGGGATATTTTCTGGTCTCATCAAAATCCTCCTTAACCTCTGTGGTTCTGCTAAAATATCTCCGTCCTTGACTTTCTTTCTTCCCCTTGTCCTTTCTTCTTTGAGATTCCCTTGGCAGTTGTCATGTATATCCATGCTGGATGCTTGGTCATTGTTTTTTAATGTGTTCTCTTGCATGTGTTCATATTGTTCTCTTTTATGTGTTCATATTGTCTGTAAGTTCAGCAAAGGAAAAAAAAAGCTTTGCTCATTTTTATAAATGTCACTGTCTAATACACGATAGGCACCCTGGAAATGATTCGTTAATGCAGTTTGTGTGTTCATTAACTTTCATGTAGGGCAAACCATGTGTGAGACCCTCTGTTAGGCATTTTCCCCTCCACTGTCTAATTGAATCTTACTAGGGACTCTAGGAGATAGGCATTATTATAATTTTTAGGTGACAGAACTGAGCCACAAAGAGCTTCCCTGATGTCCTCACGCCAGGAAATGGCAGAGCCAAATTCAGTATAATTCCCAACTAATACTTCCTTTGCAATACCATCTTCACATTAAGAATTATCAAGAAGGCTAGGAGGCAGGGATGCTTCCTTTTACAGGTAGGAAAGCCTGCTTAGGAAGTCAGCTCCTCAGGAGCTCTGGGACCTATTGGAGGTGTCCTCAGGGAATGACTATGCGAGCTGCTGGCAAACTCCCACAGCCCTGCTGGGGGCTAGAGACTCTTAAGAGTGTCTCTAAACTCTGCTCAGTTCTTCTGACTATAGCCTTGTTATGCTCACTGATATCCAGGGTCCTAATGACCATAGGCAAGGAGAGTGTCTCTGAAAGCTCTTTTATTTTCCCTGGCATGGGATTCTTTCCCCATGATGCACTCGTGTCCTGTGCATTGTTACGCTGTAAGCTTTCTTCTAGACAGAGCTTGTTGCAGGCAGAAAGGACAAAGAACACCTGGCCCTGAGGATAGGAAGACAGCTCTGCAGACACTGAACAGGGCTTTGAAATCCCTTGAGTCCATGGTGGGTGAGGAGTCTTGCTGCAAATATGCATGTCTGTGCACACAGAGCAACACTAAAGCCATGCAGCTGGGCTGCTGTGCCGTCAACCGAAGCAGTATAGTTTAACAGTCTTGCCTGGATGGGAATCCACATGACTGTACATAAGGAGAAATGTTGGTACCTAGCAAAGAAGCATTGTGACAAAAGAGAAAACTTGGCTAACATATTCTAGTGGTTTTAGATAATTTCCCTTTGTTGGTCAATAAACCAGCCTTTGGGGCAGGGGATGTGAAAAATTTCACCCATACACAGCAGAGTTTCTCAGTGTCAAATGTCTGTCACAAATTTTGCTTGCGGTCATCTCTAAAGCCTACAATTTAAAAAAAAAAAAAACAGCAGCAATTATCTCAACCAAAGTGCTATTGAGTGCACTTCCCAGTGGCTGATCCTCAGACTCCTTTCCCAACAATATTTTCCTCGTGCAAAAAGCCCAAAGGAGCGTGTGCGTGGTTCTGAAGCCGAGAAGTCAACTCTGCGGAAAATTTGCATGCTGTAATTGAGTTGCCAGGAATACTCAAGACATAATTCTTCAGGCTTGTAATGATTGTGATTCCCTGCAGCCTTCCAGGCTGGCAGTGGAAATGGTAGCTGGACTCCTTCGGGCTCTTGTAACCTGGTTGTAAGATTGGGCCTACGCCGTCCAGCTCTGATCCCTTTGTTTTCAGGAGGTTGTAGCTGGTCAGCCCTCAGCCTTCCCCTTCTTTAAACTCCTCCAGTGTATTATGCATTTACAACTCCTTTGGACATGGGGTGATGTGGTTGCCAAGTGTGCTGGATTGAAATATTTAGTGTAGAGGCATCTTGTGACTGCAGGGTAAGTTCTTGGAGCACAAGAACCTTCTCATACTTCTTTAGACAAGCACTTAATAGATGCTGAGTACTTCTGAATGAATGAACAGAGATGGATTTTGCATTCCTCTGAAATATTTTGAGTGCCTGTTTGTGATGTGGCCCTGTGGACATGCATAACATAAAGGTGTGATTGGGATGAAGTTGAAGAAGGAACCAGTGTAGAACCCTTGTGGATAACTTTCAAGAAAATTAGTTGGTCAATCATTCCTCGTTGACAGATTGAACTTAATATGGGAATCATTTAATTGATATTGCATCTTTGAGCATTAGGACAGACAAGGAGCAGAGGCTCTTGTCTTTGCCCTAATGCTCAAAGATGCAATCTGAGGATTTGTTTGTGATTGTGTGTGTGTGCGTGTGTGTATATGTGTGGAAGTCTACATTGGATCTTGTCACTGCATTGCAGTGAAGCAGCACACAGTGGATTCCTAACTTGGAGGAAGCTTCCATCACTTCATCATTCCATTATGCTATATCTTGGGGTACTTTCTTGTATATTGGGGCATCCTTTTATCTGATTCTATTTTTGAACCCTAAAATACTTCCCTAGTGAAATATTTGACTATCCAAAGTTCAAGTATGCTCAGACAGTAAATCTTGAGATGTAGAGATGAAGAAGGGTTGGGGAACTGTTTCTTGGTATAATTTAGACTAAAAGCAGGTATAAACTTTGTTTTGGAGATTTTGGACTGACTGTCTCCATGATCCTGAATCCCGGGGCCAATCAGAGTCAAAACTGAAAAACTAAAATTTACCTCTGAAAGTTTCTCATCTCCCTTTCCATCTCCTGGCTACTTTTCCCCATGATGATAGTCTCTCCAAACAGGTGGCTCATTGCACAGATGACCTCCTTCCACAGCCTCCTGTCAAAATCTGTGTCCAAGCTGCTACAACTTTGGACACTTGAGGTTACCCCAAGCTCAGCTAGAGCCACTGGTGAGGCGTAGCTTTAACAACAGGAAGTGCTCTTCCAGAGCACACTATGGAAGTGCATATTGATTAAAGAGGTGGCAGCCCTAGGGTGTTCTTCATCGGTCGGATCACATTTGTTTAGTTCTGAGGAGCACCCTTTAAGAGGGACGATGGTCAATGAGGGCATGTCTGGTTGAGGGTGGGACAACTAGGCTGATGAAATATGAAGACAGTCTTCTAGGAGTAATGATGGAAGAATTGACCCTTTGAAGCCTGACAGAAGAGGCCAGGATGGTCATAGAGGCTGAAGGTTAGGAGGTAAAGGTGATCCAGTTTAAATACCCTTTCTGGTGTTTGATTTTAAGTTTTACACCTTTCTGCCAGATGATCAACTGACTTGGTCTGAATACCTCTTATGGCAGAAAACTCACTATCCAGAACTCCAGAACGTGGCAGCTACCTTTAAATATTTCACACGGAATGGTGTAAAACCTCCGGAAGGCAGAATATCTGCCAGTGGGAAGGAATAAGAAAAAGTCATTCTTCTGGCTCAGAGTCCAGTGGACTCTGTCTTCTGCAGTATACATCCATATTTTTAAAATTTATATTTATGTATACATAGGTATTTTGAAAGACAGAACATTCAGAATTAGTTTTTGGCATCGTGTTCTATCTTTCAGGATGCATGATGTGCATTTTCTTTCAGCCTGGAGTGAAGAGCATGATGACAAATGAGAAACAATCATTTCACACATCCTGGTAAAATAAATATTCTTTGTCGGAACAGCAGGTGATTAGATCTTCATTTTGATATATACTGCAGTGTCTTCAGAAATGAACTAGTAAGACCCAATTTCAAAAAGAATGCAAATTTGCAGCCCAGGAATACGTTGAGGAGATTAGAAGCCTGTGTAAAATAGTGTAGAGGTGAACCCACTCAAGGCACATGGTCTTGCATCAGTGAATCCCTTTAGTGCAGATTCAAGTCTGGGGACGTAGACTAAGGTGCCTGATTGAATACTCATTTCTACCACTTGTGGTACCATTATTAGCTGTGACTTTTGTTGAAGCATTAATATGCTCGAGCCATCTCCCAGGTGGAGTCATGGCTTGATTCCTATAAATGATTAATCTTGGGGAAGAAATGCTTGATTCAAAAATTAATTTGAGTAAACTTACTAGTTTACAAAGTAACTTATGTAAGTGGGACATCAGTTGTCATCTGATATGAATAAGAATGAACATAAAGTGCTTTGCCTGGGAAGCTTTTCCCCTGCCTTTCTCAGCAGAGCATTCCTTTCTGGGAGGAGAGGCAGAACAGTGTCTGACTGAGAGCATAGCATCTGGAGCCAGGTGGCTTATGCTTTGATACCAACTTTGCCACTTGTCACCAGCATTGCTTTGGGTGAAGTACTTCATCACTCTTTGCCTTGGCTTCCTAATCTGTAAAATGGGGATGTTGATAATAATACCTAACCTGGAGGATTGTGATGGGGCAAAACATATTCTTACCTTTATGGACAAGAAGACCCAGGCTCAGAAAGTCAAGTGTCTTCCAAGTTCATGGAGCTGGTGAGTGGATGGGTCTGGTTTCAAACTTTAGACTGTCAGCCCCTAATCTGTGCCATTCTTCACTAGTACTGCCTCCCAAACTTGCCAATCATGAGAGTCACCTGGAGGTGCCTGTTAAAAACACAGATTCCTGGGGACCAGGAATCTGAGATATTAACAAGGTCACAGGTGGTAAGATCTGGTGGTGGTGTACCAGAGCTCTCCAGCCTCTGAACTTTTTCAGCTGAATGTGTAGATTTGTGTGCAGAGGTGTTTTGTTCCCCCTTTCCCATTCTTGTGTTTCCACCTTCCCCCTCAACCAGTCTTTTCCTTCCCCACAACTTTCCCTGTGTTCTCCACTGTGCCTTTGAGAGTGCTGATTACTTAAATCATCTTCTCTCTCTCAGATTTTCCAGGCCCTCCATGTGCCTCATCACTTTGTTCAAGCTGCCTGACAACCCAGCCTTCGCCTTTAAATGTCCTTGTTTCTTCCTCCAGCTGACCTTTTGTTCTTCTTTCATAGCTATTTTACCTCCCACTTTTCCTTTCCTTTAGGTTTCTCAGAACCCTTGAGATGACCGCAGATGGCATTTTGTGTGCCACATTGTAATGAAAGCTGTAGTATAAATTATTTTCAGAGTACAGTATGACATAATAAAGTCTATTATTTATATTAAATGTGTATAATTTTAGTAAAGAGAAAATAATGACTGCTATATATTTGTCTGAAAGTGATTATATTTTAATCTAAAAGCCAAAGTGAGTTCAGTGAGCCCTGCTAATAGCCAGCCGTGCCTGTGTAATTTGTAGAGGGTCACCTCTTTGACATGCTGTTTCAAGGCCTGTACTGTCGTCTTTTGGCAATGCTTGGATTTGGAACACGGAGTCATAGCTGCAAATCCTAATTTCCTACAAGGCCAAATGATGGTTCAAGAAGCAGTGTTCCATGGAGTAACCTTGATTTCCATAATTGTGTAGGTCAGAGTCAAACGCACTCATCTGATGTGATGACAAATTAGTTCAAAGACTTTGGCCCACAAGCTACCACTCAAGGAGCCAACCCTGAATTTGATGCACAAATGAGCAGTTGTGTGTGCTATTGCGGTCTGAATAAATGGCATTCAGAAGCACTAAATTGATTGCATACCCAGGAAAGGAGAAATAATTGGGCGAATGAAGTTTGTAGCTGGTTATTTACACACCAATGTGGATTTTTCAGTTGAGAGGCACATAATTATTACAGGTCCAGTGGAGGATTTCTTGGAGAATAGGAATTATACATATTCATGAATAATCATGTCAGTCTCTTATATTCCATTATCATTACACATTTCTTGCATTTATTATACTTCTCAAGGTATGTGTGAGCAAAGCTTGTAACACAAACTACTTTCCTCAGGGATCTATAATGTTTTGGTATTTTGAGAATGTATTCATTCAATATTTTTATGGGTCCTAGGCATTGTAAGGAAAGATTCGGTTCAAAATAGTTTTGTTAGAATGACTGAGGAGGTGTAGTTCAAAAATTGAGGTTAAGTCCCATTAACTGTGTGACCTTGAGCAACTGAGTGCCTTCAGCTGTCTAAGCACCATTCTCCTCACCTACAAAATGGAATGCTGCCTATCTCATTGGGTTGTTGAGATAATGATGTATCATTGCATCCAGGATTGCCTGGTGAACTTGAAAGCCCACTAGCACCGATTATCATTGTTTTATGTTTGGTGGAAAGGGACAGCCGGTTGTTTAACATCGCTTGATTCCTGTTGACTGTACCTGCACTGGGCTACCTCTGCTAAGGGTGTCTGTTGGGACTTGGGAAATTTTGATGTGATTGAATTGTGAGGTGATATTGTCACATATTGAGAACAGAGAACAGCCCAGTCTTTATCACTTGGTGGGGACTGAGGCCCATGAGGGCGCTGGCTAGTTAGAATGTCAAAGCTAGAGTGATCTCCTGGGGCTTCAACCACCTAGCAGATAACTCATAGCCTAATCTTTCCCAAATGGTTTTACAAAGAATTCTAGTCCTTTGGAAGCAGAATTCTATGGCTCAACAAGTTTGGTAAATGCTGTATGTGCTGGCTGCCTCTTAGAGCTAGCATTGTAAATGCGTATGTGTGATGTAAGTTGTGCTTTCTGAAATACAGATACTAGCCCTATCTGGCTATTTAACAACAAACTGATTAATAAGATAAAAAATTCAGTCTCTCCATCACACTAGCTACATTTCAAATGCTTAATAGCCATATGTGGCTCGTGGCTGCCATATTGGAAAGTGCACACATAGAACATTTCCATCATTGCAGAGAGTTATGTTGGACAGTGCAGAAAAGGCTCTGAGACCTCCGGCAACAAAATTACTTATTTAACTTTGTTCATTTCTCAAGCCTTTTAGTACCCAGCACAGTTGCCATTCTGTAAGACACTGTCTAGAAAATATAGTTTGGCATCCTTGGAGAGATGAGTTTTTCTGCCTGAGTATGGTGTTCCTAGGAATCTGCTCTGCAACTCCTGTATCTTTGCAGCTTTTCAAATCCTGCTTCTGTTACAACCAGAGTCGTATTTATTTGTGTTTTGTCCATGTTGAAAGAGAATTATTTTGCTGTTATAGTACATATCCCCCTATGCTTCATATCTCTGTTAAATCTTCCAATAGCCAGTGTTCCCTCGGTTATAGACACAGAACTTCAGGGTTGGGAGAAATCTTAGAAAGCATATAGTTCAATCTTTTTTTAATTCTTATTTTTGAGATAGGGTCTCACTCTGTTGCCCAGGCTGGAGTGCAGTGGCATGATCATGGCTGACTGCAGCCTTGACCTCCTGGGCTCAAGTGATCCTCCCTCCCCAACCTCCCGAGTAGCTAGACCACAAGTATGCATCATCACATCCAGCTAATTGTTTTTTAAAAAAATTTTTGTAGAGACAAAGTCTCACTATTTTATCCAGGCTTATCTCGAACTCCTGGGCTCAAGCGATCCTCCCACCTCAGCTTCCCTATGTGATAGGATTACAGGTGTGAGCCACTGCACCTGGCCTAGTTCAATCTTATTTTACTTATGAAACAACTGAAGCCCAGAAAGATTATATGACTTTCACAAGGTCACTCAGTTAATAGGACAGTTCGTACTCCAGATACCTATTTCTTATTAAGACTGTTGGTTCATCTTCTCTTCACAATATGAAAAAAAGCAATTGTTAATGGACTAGGATTGTGTCAATGGTTATATGAGTTTTATCTCTAGTTAGAAATCTTACCTATCTTTGTGAGAGTAGGCTCTGAATAAATGTACTCTGTATTTCTTAGCCTAATGTGCATTTGTAAGTTCTGACTCCATAGAACCCATCAGCGAATGCATCACTCTTCATTCAATTCCTTCGCACTGCTTTGTGAGAAAGTCTTTGATGATTTTCTGCAAACAGCTAATAGTATCTGCTTGAGTTTGCATCTACTTTTGCACCCACTTAGTGCTCCTTTGATTACAGATTCTAGCTACAGTGTCTGCTTTTCACTTTTGGGACATGGAATATAAAAGTGGGGGAAATTGCAATCTGCATAATGGAAGAAAAATTGCACTCCTACTAGTATATAGAAAGGTTGACATTTGCTGTGAAGGGTTCAGTTCCAAGGTTCTGGTCAGATATGCATTTCTGTGCTCACCACTATGGAGAGGAAGGTACCACATGGGGGTGTCATGTAGGTTGTAAAAGGAAGATGGTTGTCTGTTAGGGTAATGTCCCAGCAGAAACTGCCCTATTAGGGCTGTGATCTGGAATGAATATGCTTCTGGCACCTTCACTAGGATGTCAGTGGGAAAGTCCCATTAGTCATCTCTGCCAGATGGGGGCTTCCGGACACCTCTGCATGGCTGTACATGTCCGTATTAATAAAAACACTGAAGCCACATGGGTTGTGGCCACACATGTCTCATTCTGTCGACCTTCTGGCCCTGTAAGGATTACAAAGAGGGAAATAAGTCATGGAGCCTGATCTTTGAATGGTTTTACTTTTGAAATGTGGAAGATGTTATGTTCACTATTTCTCTTGGGATAAACCTCCAGAGAATTTTGAGCTTTAAGGGCAGAGCCCACTTTAGGCTACCCTAGGAGCTCTGAAAGAGGTGCCTTTCTGGGTGATTCTGATATGCTCTGATGTTTGAGAATCACTACTTTGAGGAAATCACTCATTTTCTCAGGATGTCATCAGCCCAATAAACAGTGATACAACTTAATTGACATCAAAAAGAATGATGCTGTTATCTTTGTTTTGACTTCACTGAATTCAAATTTTGCTCTTCTTCATATAGAAGCTGGTAAGAACATCCTGGTTAATGACCGCATACCATAGAAAGAAGCCCATTTTGTTTTTCTGCTGCCTGCTTGTGGTGTCACTTTCTGTCCTACTACATGTAACCAGAGTCAGAGGAAATTCTGGCTCAAGATAGAACCCGGAGAGTAAAGTCCCCTGAACCTTTTCTTCTGCAGGGCACTCCACAGGCAATGAAATGATCAGGTGTTAGAGCAAGCCCTAAAATCATGCCCAGGACCAGACCCCTTGCTCTGTTCTCTCCTGCTCCATAGGAGCTGCTGTAGTTTGCATATGTCCCCCAGAGTTCATGAGTTAAAAACTGAATTGCTGACCGGGCACCGTGGCTCATGCCTGTAATCCCAGCACTTTGGGAGGCTGAGATGGGTGGATCACCTGAGGTCAGGAGTTCGAGACCAGCCTGGCCAACAGGGTGAAACCCTGTCTCTACTAAAAATATAAAAAATTAGCCAGGTGTGGTGGCAGACACCTGTAATCCCAGCTACTCGGGAGGCTGAGGCACGAGAATCGCTTGAACCTAGGAGGCAGAGGTTGCAGTGAGCCGAGATCATGCCATTGTACTCCAGCCTGGGCAACAAGAGTGAAACTCCGTCTCAAAAAAAAAAAAAAAAAAAAAAATGGAATTGCCATTTTAACAGTATTAAGAGGTGGAGTCTTTAAGAGGTGATGAAGTCATGAAGGCTGTGTCCTCATTAGTGGATTAATGCTGCTATCTGGGTTAATTATCTCCGGAGTGGGCTCCTGATAAAAACTTAAGTTTAGCCTCCACTATCTCTCTCTGTCTCTTGTGCTCTTACCATATGATGCCCTTCCATCAGTCATGGCATAGCAGAACGTCCTCACCAGATGCAGCCCCTCGATCTTGGACTTTCGGTGTCCAGAACTGTGGCCAAATAAATCTCTTTTCTTTGTAAATTACCCAACCTGTGGTATTTTATTATAGCCACAGACAATGGACTAAGAAAAGAGCCTATCTGATTGCCTGGATCCAGAGCTTTATCTGCAGTGGATGTAATCCTCTTCCAAGAGGAGAAGCTCAGTGTAGAGAAAACAACCCCAGGAAAAGAGCCAGGAGAAAGAGCCCTGCCTCTGACTCTCCAGTCAGCCAACTGGTGGTCCTGGACATGCGTGTTCAAGTCTCTAGGTCTCTCTTTCTTCACCTGTAAAATGAAGTTGGTGGTAGTGGTGCAAGTTAAACTGGATTTACTAAATCCAGTGGCCTCTTTGTCACTGTATTCTATTTATCAGTGATAACATTTAATACTGTTGACCATTTTCTTCTTAAAATATTCACCTTTTCGGCTTTTGGGTCACCATTTTCATGTTGGTTCATCGAACATTACTGGATTAGGCATTGTCTTGGGGAGTGAGAGTACATGTAAGACAGTTTTTGTCTTTGAGGTGCCCACAAGATATGTAAACATCATCTAACAATTTTTTTTTTCTCTTTCTCTGACTGCTCCTTCCTTCAAATCTCTATTTACTTCTTTAATTATGTTTTTGTTCTATAACTATCTTCAACTGCCCTGTATATCCTCCTTGGAAAATGTTACTCATCACTCTGGTTTCAACTACTGTTTAGACGTTGTTGATTAAAAACTATTTATCTTTAACCGTGATTCACCCTCACTCACCCTTGAGTTATGAAGTTTTATTTCTATCTGCATCTTGGTCATTTTTACCTGGGAATCCCTCTGGGATCTCCCATTCAAAAAACCAGAAACCAAACCCATTTTACTTTATCCACTGCTTTCCTTCTGCTGTTAAAACCTACTCCTCCTGAGTTTCCAATCTTTATTCAGGGCATTTCCATCCATTAAGTCACGGAAACCTCCGAGTTGTGTACCTCTTCCCTTTCTCTGCATCTAGTTGGGCACACAACTTTTAGAATCCACCTCTGATGGATTCTGATTGGCCTCTGTCCCCTTCTTCCTGTTACGCCCATTACTGCCCTAGGAGAGGCCCAGGTAAGTGCTCATTGGGGTATCATCCGTTTTAAAATGTCCTTCACATCCCGCACTTGATCATCTGCAAAACCAGGAAGCACCTTACAGAGAGCAGTCATGAGGTGGACGTCATGGTCTGTGCGTGTGCATCCAGACTTGCAGAATGGGCATCTGGCACTTGGAAGAAAATCCCAGAAACAACAGTGGAGCTTTTTAAAAACACAGAGTGCTCCCTCCATTCACATTCTAGATAGCTTTTGAGTGGACAGTGCTTCAGAAGAGTCAGATTCTGAATAGAAAATAAATGTTAGAAATACCTTGACCAAATTATTTTACTTATATTTTCCCATTTATGTATGTGCAAGGGTGATGTATGATAAAAATCTGACAGTGTAAGTATAAAGGAGCCCTTTTAGTAAGCACAAAATACAAATTCCAAGTGATAAGAAACATTATGTTATTGTTTAATTGGCAGACGTTTTCTTTCTAGAGGTGAATATAATAGTGGTGTGACATCATCAGTGTCATCTTAGACTTGAAAAAATACAGATAAAATGCAAAAATCTCCGATCAGTATTCTCATTACTCTTTTCAGCCCCTCCCACCTTCAGTGTTTTCTCTTCTGATCCATTTTTCACGTTGCCATTGGTATGCCCAGTTCTGATTATAAATTCCAATACTTGGAAATACTCTGTATGGCAGAGGTGCGTCAGAGTCACCTGGGGGGCTTGTAAAAACATAGATGACTGTGCCTCAGCCCCAGAGTTGCTGATTCCGTGGGCCCAGGCTAGGGCTGGGCCATTTGCATTTCTAATAAGCTCCCAGGTGACACTGATGCTGCTGACTGCTCAGTGGCCACACTTCGAGAACCACTGCCCTTTGGTATAAAGTCCAAACTCCTTTATGCGTTCAAGGCTCTTTCCCAAGGGTCCCTGCTGTACATCTGCAGCATCATTTTTTGGAGTTCTCACACACTGTTCTCCATCATGCTTGGAATTCTCCATTCAGAGCACGGAGGGCACTTCTTGATTCTGTGATTTTTTTTTAATACACTGCCTGATAACTCCTAAAAATTATTTGACTTTTAAGATACAGTCCAATAAACAAATTCTTCAGCAGAAAATATTTCTTTCAGCAGAAAATATTTCTTTTACTTATCTTTCCCAAAGAGGTAAATTTCAGGATGTTTATCTATGAAGATCAACTTCTAAGACAGCTAAGCTTACTGCTCAGGCTTTTCCAGTAATTAGAAAGATATTCTTTGGGGACCATCAGGTCACAAAGTTTGACGGGGTTTTCCAATTTTCTGGATTATCAATTTGGCAATCATCCCTACACTAAACACAGAATTTATTATGAGTCAATGGAGTCATTATTATGACAATTTTAAATATTTATAAGATGTTGTAAATATATATAGTACTGGAAAGCAATTTAAACTGCACCAAGCCAACAAAATCCTCCCTGTTTAAATGTATTTATAGTTCAGGTTCATAAATAATATAACAAGATAAGAACTGTGGGAAGTGCGAGCATAGGCATAGTGGGAACACAGGAGGGTGATGTTAAGGTGTGCTGTGAAGCAGAAACACCCTGAATTATGGCCTGCATTATGTGATGGCTTTTCCAGATGTGTGGCCTTTGACAATGGGCCTACGTTTGAAGTCAAATAAGAGTTTAAGGTGTATTTTTTTAGGGGGAGTTTCCACTTTGTTGATTTGTTAAGTCATGGACTATTTCCTGAGTAGGAGTCTTTACCAGTTTTACATGCTGTGCATGTATGTTCATGTACATACATACACAGACACACCCAGACCCACACACACCCAGAGCCACACCCAGACGCAGACATATACACACACGCACGCGTGCGTACATACAAATTCCTAATACAGAACAACTGCAGAAATGCAGAGTTAGTGAAATTGTGATGTAAGTATTGTTCTCTGGTCTGCTCGAGTTTCATGAATACAATTTTCGTCCTTTCATTTATTCATTGAATGAACGCTGGAGTACATAGTGTATGCAAACCTCATGTTGACCCTTAACGTACAACAAAGAACAAGTTTACACAATAATAAATGAATAAACAAATGCCTTTATAGAACTCGGAATACAACAGGAACAACCTAGAATACAATTATTATACCTGTCTACATTTCCAGCATTTCCAGAACCCTTTCCATGTGCCAGGCCCATGCTACAATTTCCACACGTTTTATCAGTTGACACAACTATGTAAAGTTCAGTACAATTATTATTCCTGAGGATATGAATTCTTAGAGAGCCTAAGAACCTCATCCAATATTACATATCTTAACAGTTGTGGAGCCAATATTTAAAGTGAGCACAGCCTTATGCTATGTAGTTTCTAGTCTACAGTGCTGTAGTCTCATCAGGGAGATAAATTAATAAGAAATTACAGTGCTATATGATAAATGCTATGGTAGGGAAATGCACAGGGTTGTGGGAATACGTAACTGGGGGGCAAGAAAAAACGTTTCAAGAAAATATGGTCGAGTAGCTGGCCAGAACTGGGGGAAGGGCATCTACAAAGGTCTGGAGGTTTGAGAGAGGTCCGCAATATGGGAGATTGGGGGAAGGTCAGCAAAGTTGCAGCAAGAAAGTCCCCTCAGCTAACATCAGCCATGCCTTGTGTGACTTCAGTTGCCAGCTGTGTCAGTCAGGGTTCTCCAAAAAAAACAGAACCAATAGGGTGTATACACAGATATATAAGAGGAGGTTGATTATGGGAATCAGCTCATGTGATTATGGAGCTCGAGAAGTCCCACGATCTGCCGTCTGCTAGCCAGAGAGCCAGGAAAGCTGTGATGTAATTCAGTCCAAACCCGAAGTAAGCAGCTCAGGGGGCTGCTCTTGTAAGTCCTGGAGTCTGAAGCCCCGAGTACTTGTAGTTCTGATGACCAGAAGAAGATGGAGATAGGAGAAGCCTCTGCTTCTCCACAGGAGGAGAGAATTTTGCCCCTCCTGTGCCTTTTTAGAGGATGTCTGCCTACATTGATAAGGGTGACCTTCTTCACTTAGTTTACCAATTGAAATACGTTATCTCCTTCAGAAACATCCTCATAGACGCACCCAGAAATATTTTACCAGCTGTTTGGACATTCGTTAGCTCAGTCAAGTTGACCCATAGAACTAATTAATATGCCAGCCGTACACTGATGACTCCCAGTCTATATCTCTTGTAGTTTGCTCATAGCCTGATTGGAGTTTCGATGTCAATGTTTCAGCCTCAACAAGGTTGCAAACATCTTGAGCACTGGGTATATGTCTCATAATGTGTGTACTATTCAATGTAGCCAGCACCATTCTGTGTTTCTGGTAGGCAAATTTCATTGAAATTTGTAGAATAAAGTGCATATTTTCTATTAAAAAGCGTGCAAGGTTTAGTGCTCTTTTATATGGTTGCTGAGTTATTCTCTGCCTTTCTCCAAACAGAACTAAGTAGGACTGTAACTTCATTTCAGATTGTCCCTGGAGCAGCTCTGCAGATTTACCTGGGCTCTCTAAGACAGGATTGAGTTTTGCAAAGAGCTGGCTGCCTGCCTGCATGGTCTTGGATTGCATGCAGCCTGAAGGAACCATTGGAAATAAAGTACGTGAGGAGCTAGGGTGTGCTCATGACAAAAAGAAGAGGGAAGGAAATACCTAGAAAAAGCAGAAGTTTCTCCTATCCCTTTCTTGTCAGGGCCACAGTTACTTTCAAGAAGCTGCATGATTGATCCTATTGGGTGTTTTAGCACCACTCCTAGAAGATGGCCAGGTGCATACTTGCACTTTAAATGTTGGCTTTCAAATGTAAATGTCAGAGTACCAAGACTGAATAGCATTCAGGGTCAGTTCCCACAGTTCCAGCCTGGCTTTCTCAAGGTAGTAGTCACTGCCTTAACCATTGCCATCCATGTCCCCACTCTTTCCATTGGGAGAAATATAACTAAATTTTTTTCATCTACTCCCTGTAGACTTTGAACTGGTTTATGCTTTAAAGACCACCAGTGCCTAAATTTCACCTCATCATTGGCTCTTTTCCCATTTCCCAATGATTTTCATGTCAATGAAGTGTATCAAACATTCTTACATCACACACACACACACACACACGCACACACACACAACCTATACCCTGCATAAAGATGGCATTTTTTTCAGACTCAGCTCTCCGCGAAACGAAAGCAATAGTAGTACACTAACATTTAAATACATGTCTTTTCCCAACTATTTGGTAGTACTTCACATGAGGTTTCGGTTCTTTTTCTTCAAATATGTAACAATCTGACAAAATATCCATATTTCCTTCAAATATGTAACTACCTCGTTCAGGTGAGACTTAGGTTTTGGGGGTTTTGAAGCACAAATCATCTGTATAACCAAGAGAGAATGGCTTCATGTGTCCTAAATATTTTTTCAAAATGCACACACAAAACACACAATGAAAGTCCTTTAATAACAATGAAAGATGCAGTTTTGGCCCTAGAAACTCCCTAATGCATCAATACTTTCACTATGAATCAACTAAAAATAAATTTAAAATTAGTTCTAGGGCCTGCTCAAATTCATTTGAAAAAAGCTAATTTTGCACTCAGAAACCAATGTCCAATAGCTAGGTTTCAGCAGCCTCGATGGTGATTTGTGAATGTCAGTGGCAGACCCGTAGTTCACTCGTGATGCTGTTCCATGTACTTCCCCTGGAATCCACTGAGGCAGATGAGTTTCATGAAGGTATCAGTGGCCTTGGCATCAGATTTTCATGACGCTTCTTCTGTGGTTGAAAACTGAGGTCACCTATGAAAGATAAATGCAATCACAAAATATAGCAAAAATCTACCCAATAAACGTGCAGCAAGAAGGCAGTCTTTATTTCTTGAATCTGGTGTATATATGACATGCCTATTTTGTTTTTCTCTATTTGACTAAGCAATCATCTTGAAGTATAGCATTAACATATTGATGGACTGCTGGTAGTATGGAGAATAACTGACAATTTTGATAGATTAAAAAAATGGTTTTTTTAAAATTTTTGTTGTTGTGGAAGAAACAGATGTCTGAGAAACTTTAAGAAAGTATTTTCTTCTACTAGCCATTGGATTCCAGGAGCTGTAATGAACTCCCTTAAGGATTTCAGAGTCCTTTGTGATAGCCTGGTAACACTTCCGGAGCAGGGCCCAGCAAACTGGAAATGTTCCCATTCTGTGATCACTGAAGAAGCAGCCCTCTTTGTGTATCAGAATTTCTGTAGCTTGCTTTGAATTTATTTTTAAGAATGAAAGCAGCGCCCCAGCTCTTCAGTGAGTACAGATGAAGAAAGCAGACCTCTTTGTGCATATTAGCTGGGTTCTGCCATTGAAGATGAGCTTTTGGGACTTCATCCAGAGGCCAGGAGGTACCCTGCCTACTGCAGCACTCCAGGCCAGATGACAGCAGCCCTGCAAAACCTTAACATGAACTTTACAGATACTTCAGCCAAGCCCTCAAAGGCTCATAGCTCCTATGGATCCCAGCCTGGTTTGCATGGCTCTTACTGCTGGGCTCTTTTCCATCCACTTGGATTGTTTCTCTAAAGAGGCACTCTAGTCCCCAAGCTGGCCCTAGCTATAAAGCAAGGTGGTCTAATGTATGGTTGAGAGTATGGCTCTGGGTCACACTATTTAGGTTCACATACCAATATCACAACTTACTAACTGGGCAAGTCAAGTTCTCTGTGCTTTAGTTTTGCATTGATAAGATGGGGGTGGGGAATTATAATACTACCTACCTCATAAGATTTCCAGAAGATGAAATGACTGTATTAGTCAGGGTTCTCCAGAGGGACAGAGCCAATAGAATGTATGTATATATGAAAGGGAGTTTCTTAGAGAGAATTAGCTCACATGATCACGGGCGAAGTTCCACAATAGGCCGTCTGCAAGCTGGGGAAGAAAGAAGCTGGTAGTGGCTCAGTCCAAGTCCAAAAGCCTCAAAACCATGGAAGCCAACAGTGCAGCCTTCAGTGTGTGGCCAAAGGCCTGAGAGACCCCCGCAAGCCACTGGTACAAGTCCCAGAGTCCAAAGGCCAAAGAACTTGGAGCCTGATGTCCAAGGGCAGGGGGAGCAAAAGGGAGCATCCTGCAATGGAAAAAGATGGAATCCAGAAGTCCCAGCAAGCCAGCTTGTCCCTCCTTCTAGCCACGCTGGCAGCTGATTGGATGGTGACCACCCACATTGAGGGTGAGTCTTCCTCTCCCAGTCCACTGACTCAAAGGTCAATCTCCGCTGGCAACACCCTCACAGACACACCCAGAAATAATACTTTACCAGCCCTCCAGGCATCCTTCAATCCAACCGAGTTGACACCTAGTATTAACCATTACATTGACCTAATACATGTTAAGCACTTAGAATGTTGCCTGATATACAGTAGATTCTAAGTAAATATTAGCTGTTACTGTCATCACATCATTCACTTCATTTCACTCACAGCATTTACTAAAGCAGTGAAGGTGGAGGTGGGAAGATTGTTTCTCATGCAGATGCCAAGCCCCAGGGCCCTACGCACCTCTTGCCCTGTTGAGCTGTTGAGGCTTCACAGGAGGGAGGCACCTGCAGAATGAGCTTGATGGAGCCCATCCTGCCATATCTCTGAGCCGGGATGAGGCCCTTTCCAGTGGCTGAGCCCCAGAATTTCCCCCTGGGGGTGGCGTCACCTGGAAATGATGGCATTGGTCAGGTGAACTAGGACTTGCGGCTATTTCTGCAGCTTTCATGTACAACAATAGCTTGGGAATAAATTCACACTCAACTTGGCTTCTCAGACTATGCTATAGATTCATTATTTTAAAAGTATCATGAAATTTAAGATACCACTTTTATATTCATTTGGCTATAATATTTTCTTAAAAATTCCATTTGTGTGACCTCCCTGAATTAAAGCCATGTGGAAGCATTAATTCATAGCCCTTTAAACCCGTATTTGTGAACACCTTTGGTCAACAACTCTCTCTTTTGTTTTGACTCCGTGTCCTGGCAGCCAAAATGTGATTGCAGTTCCAAGGCGAACCTCATGTATGTATTCTGATTCTGATGGTGTTCAGCTCTTGAATATCCACTACCAAAATGCTGGTGGGCATGTCTCACTGTTTCAGTGTGATTTAGTTCTTCTGCCTGGCTGCAGCCAGGATAAAGAATAATAGAAAATGAGGCTCTGCATTCCAAATGAAATGTAAACAAATCCCTTTGCCTTTGGTTGTTCTCTGGTTCCTAGTTACAGTTGCTCCAACAATAGTCATCCCTCAGTATCTGCTGGGTATTGATTCTAAGACCCCCTTAGGTACCAAAATCCATGTTTGCTTTTAAGTCCTTTATATAAAATGTCATAATATTTGCATAAAATCCACCCAATCCTCCCGTATACTTTAAATCATCTCCAGATTACTTTTAATACCTAACACAATGTAAATGCTAAGTAAATAGTTGTTATACTATATTTTTATTTGTATTATTTTTTACTGTTTTTTAAAAAATATTTTTGATCCTTGGTTGGTCAAATCTGTGGATGTGGAACCCGTGGATAGGAAGGACCGGCTGTACTGTGAGCCTTTTGGGAATCATGTTTTATCTTTCTTTACATCTCCATGGTGCTCAGTACTTACAAAGTATTTCATAAAAACCTCTGATTGTGCTTTGATAAGTAAATGCTTGTTGAGTGCATGAATAAAAACCAGTAATCTTTTTGTACTCCTTTTTTGGGTGGTCACAAGACAGGTTCTCTGTACTCTGCTGTCCTTTTTCCTATCCAAGCTCATGTTCAACTTTAAACTGGCAAGAGGTTCATAACAATCATAGCTCAACTTTTGCAATTCATGGATAGTAAAGCTTAAAACAAAACAAAACTCCTGGGGACTAACATATGGTTTTCAACTTATTCCAGTAAGAAAGTTCATTAAAAATAACCAGCATTGTGCTATGCTGAATAATGGCCTTCAAAGATGTCCACGTCCTAATCCTTGGAACCTGAGAACATGTTACCCTTATGTAATAAAACTGACTTTGTAGATGCGATTTGGTTCAGGATCTTGAGATAGGGAGATGATCCTTGATTATCCAGATGGGCCCAATATAATCACAAAATATTTTTAAGAGGGAAGAAGGAGGTTGACAATCAGAGAGAGGTTGGAAGATGCTAAGCTGTTGGCTTTGAAAATGGAGGAAGGGTCCGTGAGCCAAGGATGCAGGCTACTTCTGTAGGCTAGGAAGGGTAAGGAAAGGGATTCTCCCCAGAGCCTCCCAAAGGAGCACACTCTTGCCCATCCATTTTGGAATTCTGACCTCCAGAACTGGAAAATAATACATTGTAATTTTTTGAGCTGTCTGTCACATTTGTGGTAATTTGTTGCAGTAGCAGTAGAAAATGAATACAGTCATCTATATGTTCCATCATTCCATTAAATGGAGAGTTTGTTTGTTTGTTTTGAGACAGGGTCTTTCTCTATCACCCAGGCTGGAGTGCAGTGGAATCATGGCTTACTACGCCTTAACCTCTAGGGCTCAAGTGATCCTCCCACCTCAGCCTCCTGAGTAGTTGTGACTACAGATGTGTGCCACTATGCCCAGCTGATTTTAAAATATTTTTTTTGTAGAGACAGGGTTTCACCGTGTTGCCCTGGCTGGTCTTGAACTCCTGGCTCAAGCAATCCTTCCCCTCAGTCTCCCAACGTGCTGGGATTACAGGCGTGAGTCACTGCATCCAGTCAATAAATCTTTAAGGTCAAAAAAGCAGGGAGATGAGATCTCCTAAAAGCACATTGGCAATTTTGCATGATATACAGACGTACAGAGAGGTACATGTATTTGGGGGCTATCAAGGCATGGATCTGTTGTTCTCAGCTGTTCTGAAGACAACAGGGGAAGATACCATTGTGGGTGTGTGAAGGAAGCCCAGAGCTACCAAGTGAATGTCAAGCAACGTAAAAAGTCAGCCCAGCCTCTATCCACAGGTGCAAAGCTGCTTGCCACAGCCTTCTCTCATGTGCGAAGGCATAGCTCTCCTACTTCTGAGCACTTTCCATTGACTTCCAGAAACATGCTTGATCCATCACTGGAGAATATGACTTGCTTTTTCAAGGGGAATTGAATTAGGTAAGTTCCATAAGTTTAATTTAAGTCTATATGAAATCTATTAAGCGTATTCAGATTCTATTCCAACACATTTTAGAGTTCATGGATAACAAGTAAATGTCTAGACTAGCTTTGCAGAAGCCCTCTACTTTCAGAGTCTATTCAGATTCTTTCTTTAAAATATCTACATTTTTCTCTTGCATAAATCTTTTTAAAGAGATTCTAGTGACAGGGCCTGAGTGCTTTGCTATATTCACTGTGAAATATCTTCATTCTTAACTATCTTTTCAAATTGAAGACTGTAGAGGTGTGATCAACTTAGTGAGCCTAATTCTCCCTGGCAGTTCCTTGCACTGGGTGGAGAAGGGAAAATGAGGCTCATTCTTGTGGCAGGAAATAGTCACGCCTTCACCTAGCACTGCATAAGGCTGCTCCATGCTGATTTCCTCACAATGGCGATATGGACAGACAGCCCAAGAAACACATTATTTCTTTCATAAGCTTCAAGGTCATGGGAACAGTACTGTGCTGATGAACTTCAAAGTCATGGTAACAGTACTGTGCTGATGAGCTTGACCTCTGAAGTCAGACAGACCTGGGTTCCAATTCTGACTCTGCCACTGATTAGCTCTATGATATTGGTAAGTTGATGATCTCTCTAAGCATCAGTTTCCTTATTTGGGATGATATTAGCACGATCTATGTCATTGTGAAAGTTGAATGGACTGGGAGCCGTGGTGGCTCAGGCCGGTTGTCCTGGCACACAAGGAGGCAAGGCTACACGTTCAAGGCCAACCTGGACAACATTAAAAGCCTTACATCCTTAAAAAAAGAAAATTGAATGGAAAGCACTCAGCACAGAGTACTTAATATTAATGGTACTTAATGATCATTCAATAAACATTGCTTTAATATTGTCTAGGTATCATTTATACAAGTTTTGGAGATGTTGGATGGCTAATATTCTCTGTATGCTAAAACTCCAGACCTTTTCCCTTCCTTCTTGCATTGATATCTGAAGATTCATTTGATAGGAGGCAGTTGTTGCTCAAAGGAGTTAGCATCTAATGGATGTTCTCTGGCAACTTGGGTCCCTCTGGAATTACACATTAGATAGCTCGGGTGATGGGGGCATTGGCTGATAGTTTGATGTTTGCTTTAGAATGTGTGTGCTATTTCTGTGGAAATCCCCTTTATGTCTATGAAGCATCCACATGTCAAAAGTGATTTTCCTCTTCATTCTTTCCCACTTCTCCTGCCATCCTTCTGACCCCCTTACAGGACAGCAGGACAAGAGCTTCATTATTCCTTTTTCTCAGGTTTACTTGAGAGACTTCTGTCTTTGCCACGCTTGGTACCCAGACCATCTGGAGGCTATTGAAAGGGAAGGATCAGCCCATGGTGAGAGTCATTCATTTCTCCCTCCAGCTCATTCCTATCTGGATATTGGCAGTCAGCACTCTACTAGGCTCACAGTTCTTGTTTTGTTTTTCAAACAGGCAGCTTGATGTCATGGGGCCCCATACACCTTTACCCTCACCTGCTGGCAAATGCTACTTGCCCATTAGTTCACCCTTAGATCAGCGTTGCACCATTTAATGAGATTTCTAAAAGTATCTTTTGCAGCAGAAACCTGTCTGTTGGAAACATATCCTGCATTTAGTTCTCTATCTCTCACTCTCACACTTTTTGTGTTCCCTGGATCATGATAGCATCAGCAAGTTGATATCTCGGCATCATCTTTGATCCCCTTCATCCTTACTCCTATAGCCACTCAACCTTCAGATTCTGTTGCATCTGCCTCCACAATCCTCCTTGACTTTACTTTCTTTTTTTTTTTTTTTTTTTTGAGACAGAGTCTTGCTCTGTCGCCCAGGCTGGGGTGCAGTGGCTGGATCTCAGCTCACTGCAAGCTCCGCCTCCCGGGTTTAGACCATTCTCCTGCCTCAGCCTCCCGAGTAGCTGGGACTACAGGCGCCCGCCACCTCGCCCGGCTAGTTTTTTGTATTTTTTAGTAGAGACGGGGTTTCACCGTGTTAGCCAGGATGGTCTCGATCTCCTGACCTCGTGATCTGCCCGTCTCGGCCTCCCAAAGTGCTGGGATTACAGGCTTGAGCCACCGCACCCGGCCGACTTTACTTTCTTCTTTCCTTCTCCACAGGCATTGTCCTAGTTCAGGCTATCTTATCTTGCCACCCGCAGTGCTTCTGGATTGACCTCTCTGCCTCCAGTCTTTTTCCAGATATTGCAGAGTTATCTTTCTGAAACACACATCTGATCACCAATGATGCCTTGTTGTCCTGTGCATAAACTGCATGCTCTTCAGTGGAATTTACAGCACTGTGCACCATGGCACAGTGGGTCACGGGGAGAACCTCGAAGTCAGGCATATGGGTTCAAAGGATGGCACCATCACTTACTAGCTATGTGATCTTGAATGAGTTGCTTTACCTTTCTGTGTCTCAAGTTATCTCAAAATAGAGATAATAATAGTACTTCATAAGATTGTTGTGAAGAGTAAATGTGATGATGCATGTAGATTTCTTTGACCGGAGTCTGATATATATTAAGCATTTCAAAATGTTAACTACTGTGACCACAACTGCTGCACAGCTAACTATAGATGCCCTAATAGTCCACTGCTGTTGTGGCTGGGGTACTGGCGAAAGGCTTAGGTTGTCTAGAAATCTTTCTTCCTTCAATATCTGCAATGAAAATGGAACTGAAGGATATTAAAGAACTGCATCCTTTCTGATTCCCAATCTAGGAAAAATACTAAGGAGATGATACCAGCATCTGGAGTGGGTGTGCATGGGAGGGAAAGGAGGAGGTGAAGATATGACTTGATGTATCACTTCAGCTAGAGATGTAATGCAGTGGAGTGGTTTTTACCACAGTTGAAACCAAGAGTGAAAGATGAATTTAACGGGTTCTAGATCAGTATAAACCAGGCTGACTTTCTCTAAGTCCAGCAGTGCATAGGGGCACCAAGCCTGTAAAAACTGGCATGGTTTCTGGGCTGTACAGACACTAATATTTCACACATTTGTAGTCGCCACCTTGTTGCATCAAAACCTCATCATTTGGACTCTGCAGCTGTAAACAAAAATTCTATGACTTTAAAAAATGCAATATATAAACTGAGTATAGGGAAAGTAATTACGTTTCAAAGGATAGCTTTCAAAATTTTGTAATGTTTTCCATCTCTAAATTTTCTTAGCCTAAATAAAAGCCTTTATATTCCTAAGAGGGTCCATTATCTTATTATTTTAAAGTGAGCTTTCTAGAACTATACCATTTTTGTATAAAAGTTAATTAGATAAGGCAGCCTCGACAGTTTTTTCTTATCTATTTATATGAATGAGACCATCCTTTGAAAAATGTGCGTTCTGCAGTGGCCCACTGAAGGGAAATTAGACAAATGCAGCCAAGAGAACCCTTGTCACACCGACCAGCCAAGGTGATAAGAATGCCAATTAAATGCTCACCTGGTTTGTTTCAAGATGGGAGTGTATTTATTTCATTCAAAGATTTCTTGGATTCACCTTCTAGAAGATTCCTGTGTTTGGGATTGCCCTAGATCAGTGGTTCTTAGCCAAGGAGGATTTTGCCTCCAGAAGACATTTGGCAATGTCTGAAGATGTTTTTAGTTTTCACAACTAGAGGGGTGGGTGTTATAGGCATCTACTGGGTAGAGGCCAGGGATGCGCTGAACATCCTACAATGCATGGGACAGGCCACCACAGTAGAGGACTGTCCAGCACCAAATGCAGTTGTGAGACCCTGGAATAGATGTTTTTGGCCTAGCAGGATAGTCTGGGTGAGGCTTCTTCTGGTGCTTATCCTGAATATCAATCCAGAATAGCTCTAGATAGGGCTTAGTCCAAAAAGGTCACCAGTGAACTCTCGGGGCTAGGGAAATAAGTTTTCTTGTTATTCCCCTAAAATCTCCCTCACTTGTTTACTGAGTTCTAAAATTATATCAAAATTTGAAATGAGGTTTAAATTGTGACTATATCTGAGAAGGAGGACAGGTTGACTTCAGTTAAAAAAAATACATGGACAGTTACATTTTTTTTTCTTTTCTTTTTTCTTTTTTTTTTTTTGAGGCAGAATCTGGCTCTGTTAACTGGGCTGGTGCCATCTCACTGCAACCTCTGCCTCCCAGGGTTCAATTGATTCTCCTCCTGAGTAGCTGGGATTACAAGCACGAGCCACGTGCCTGACTAATTTTTGTACTTCTAGAAGAGATGGGGTTTCACCATGTTGGCCAGGCTGGTCTTGAACTCCTGACCTCAAGTGATCCACCCTCCTCAGCCTCCCAAAGTGCTGAGGTTACTTGTGTGAACCACCACGCCCAGCCTATAATTTTCTTGACGAGCAATTTTGATGAGGTAGGGAGAACACAAAGTCCCTAGGCAGGGTTGCCAGATTTAGCAAATAAAAATACAGAACATCCAGGTAATTTGGATTTTAGATAGTCAAGAAATAATACTTTAGTGTATGTCCCAAACATAAGACGTATTTATACCAAAAAGTTATTTGCTGTTTATTGGAGCTTCACATTTAATTGGATATCCTGTGTTTTATCTGGTCACTCTGTGTCTGAGTGATTAGAGAAGGTGAAGGTAATTCTTGAAGAATAGAAAAGAAGCCCAAGAGTTGGGGGCCTATAACATGTATTGCAGCTGTGATCAACTTATTTAATCTCTCTGTTCTTGAGTTTTGTCAGGTGTTAAATGGGGGTAAAAATAGTACTTTATAGAGAAGTTATGAGGATTGTTCGTTAATACATATAAAGTACTCAGAAAAATACCTGACTACGTAAAAACATTTTCCATGTTAGCTATTATTATTATTATTAGGACTGTAAGTATTATTCCAGGGCAACTGGGTGCATCTTGGTCTGGTCTTTTCTCTTTTGGACTACTGAAATTACTTTTATCATTTGGAAGGGTAGCAAGTGAGGAATCCCTTCCCCAGCTTTTCCAAGGGAGTTATACATGTGGCTATCATTTGGTACTACTATTGGGTAACAGACAACCTCCAAACCAAGGCACCCATTTTGCCTTGAGAAAGATTAATTGCCAAGAAGAACCATCTGCATTTCAGAGTAGCCCCATGTTTGATTTCTGCCAGTTGCCAACCTGCCAGTACTTGCTTTAATCCTGTCAGATATCAAAGGTGAGTTACAGTCACTGTGGAGAAAGAATCTGTGTCCGTACAAGATAATTTGTCACGCTGATTCTGCAGTGAAGAATGATTAGAGTTCTGGGTAGAGCAATTTTCCTGTGGATATCTGAATCCATATCTATAGCTGAATGTAGCAAAGAGTTTCTTCGATATAGGGTTAAAAAAAATCCTTTTCACAGAGATGTCTGAAGTATTCTGTTCTTCTTTTCAAAAACCTTTAGTAACTTTTTCTTACCTACAGAATAATAGAATTGTATGAGATCACTCAACATCTGAAGGGAGACCAGGGTAAGATTAACCCGGAAGAAACCTAAGAAGGAGTACAGGAGAAGAGGGACAGAGTTTTATCTTGAAGCCAATGGAGAAGAGCATTTCAAAATAGAAGGATGGGTAAACAGTGCCAAATTCTTAGGGTTAGGAACCTGTTGGGAGGGAGTTTAAGAAGACTTTTGATCTAGATGATTACATAAATTGTTACTTTGACACACTTTTATCTGCTCCTAACACACAGTAATGACAGCTAAAATATAAAAGAAGAAAACTCAAAAGATACATTTAAGCTAAAAGATATAGTCACTGAAATGAAAAAAACAAAAGCAAAAATCCTCACTAGGTATAATGAGTTATAGTTTTAACACAGTTAAAAATAGCATTAGAAATTCGGAAGATAGTATAGAATAATTAACCCAGAAAACAGAACAAAAACATAAAGAGATTCAGAAATATGAAAAAGGCGTTAAGAGACACAGCAAGTAGATCTATGATTTTCCATATTTTTAAGAGGAGTTCCAAAGGAAGAGACTGAATAAAATGCTAGACATTTTAAGAGGTATTTTACATTTTTCCTGAATTAAAGACATGACTCCTCATAGCAAGTGTGCACTTATGAACTCAAAATTACAAGTAGGACTAGTAAAGATAAATTCACATTGTTGTGGGTTGAATTGTGTTCCACAAAAGATATGTTGAGGTCTTAACCGTTGGTACCTGTGAATCTATTTTTGCACATAGGATCTTTGGTGATGTAAGCAAATCATACTGGATTAGGATAAGCCCTAATTCTGTGAATGGTGACTTTGTAAGAGGAAGAAGAGGGATATTTGGACACACAGATACAAAGGAAACACAGGGAAGAAGTCCATGTTAAGGGAGAGACAGAGATTGAAGTGATGCAGCTGCAAGTCAATGAACACGAAAAATTGCCAACAACCATAAGAAGTTAGGAAAGAGGCAAGGAAGGATTCTTTTCCACAGCCTTCAGAGAGAGCATGGCCCTTCTGACAATGTGTGCTATAAAACCCTTTGAGAACAGTTTGACAATTTATTAAAAGACTAAAGATACACTTACCATACAACTCAGCCATTTTACTCCTAAGTATTTATGCAAGGTAAATGAAAACATGTACACACAGAGACTTGTACATGAATGTTCATAGCAGCTGTTTGTGTAATATTCAAAACCTCCCAAAGTGCAAATAGCCATCAACTGTTAAATAAATTATGGTATATCTATGCAGTGAAATAGTACTCAGTGATGAAAAGGAATGAACTATTGATATACACAATTGTCAGGATCCATCTCAAAGTCACTATGCTGAGTGAAAGAAGCTAGGTATAACAAAGAATACATATCAAATTATTCCATGTATTATATGTAACATTTTAAGAAATGCGAACTAATACACAGTGACAGAAAGGTAAGTAGTTGTGTGAGGACAGGGGTGGAGGGAGGTATGGATTATTAAAGGGCACCAGGAAATTTTGGGGATGATAGAAATGTTCATTATTTTGATTGTAGTGATGTTTTCAAAGGTGTATGCATGTGTCAAAGTTCATCAAATTGAACCCTTTCAACAGGTACAGTTTATTGTATGTCAATTACACTTCAATAAAAAAGCAAAAAAAAGTATACTCATTAAAAGATATATAAGAAATGAATCAAAACCATAGACTGGTGGAAAATATTTGTGATACCTGTATCTGACAAAATGCTTAGATCTGGACTGTATAAAGAACTCAACTCAAAAATAGAATGATTAGTGACACAAAAACAAATGAGTTATGAAAGGCCAGTAAGCTCATGTAAGGCTGCCCAACGTCATTAGACGTTAGGGAAATATAATAAAAATCACAAGGAAATACCACTTCATACTAAGTAAAATAGATAAAATAAAAAAGATACACAATAAGAAACGTAAGCAAGGATGTGAAGCAACTGTGATTCTCATACATTGCTGCTGAGAAAATAAAATTAGGTAATCTGAAAAACTGTTTTTCAGTTTCTTCTGAACTTTATTATGAAGTTAAGTATATACCTACTCCATGACTTATAGGTATTTACACAAGAGAAATGAACACATATGTCCATAGAAAGGCTTTTATGAGAATATCAATAGCGGCTCTATTCATAATAACCCGAACTTGAAACAAGTAAAATGTCTCTCGACAAGTAGAATAGATAAGCCAATTGTGGCATATTTAGGCATTAGAATAATACTCAGCAGTAAAAAGGGAGGAACTACTGATACACGGAACAACATGAACACACTTCTAAGACATTATTTTGATTAAAAGAAGCCAGCTGCAAAAGATTCTATTACTACATTTAAGATGGAAATAAAAACAATGGCTGCCTATGGGATGCTGGCGATGCTGGTGTAGGGGGTAGGATTCAGCAAAGGGGCAGGAGGAAACCTTCTGAGGGATAGAAATGTCCTATATCTTGCTCTTAAAATCTATGTATTTTGTTGTAGGTAAGCTGTACCTCACTGAAAAAATATTTTAAAAAGCAAGGACCAAAGAGCTAATGCAAATGTGATGAAATGTTGGTAATTGTTGAATCTGGGGAATGGGCTTATGGGGATTTATCAAACCATTCTCTTGACATCCTAATCCCCAGAATCTGTGAATATGTTACCTTACATTGCAAAAGGGAATTTGTATTTGTGACAAAGGTTAAGGACCTTGAGATGGGGGAGATAATCCTGAATGAATCCTTAAAAATGGAGAACTTTTCTTGGCTATGGTCAGACGATGTACGACTATGGAAGAATGGTCAGAGATGAAACATTGCTGGGTTTTGAAGACGTAGGAAGGAGCCGCGAGCAGGGAACAGGGGTGGCCTCTAGAAGCTGGAAAAGGCAAGAAGAGGGATTCTTCCTTCTCTGCTCCATAAATGCACCCCAGTCAACACTATGATTTTAGTTCATTAAGACCCATGTCGAACTTCCAATCTACAGCAATGTAAAACAATAAATATGTGTTGTTCAAGCTACTAAGTTGGTCACAATTTGTTACAGTAGCAAAAGAAAAGCAATGTATGCATATAACTGATAAAATATTGATATCAATAATATATGAAATATATGAATAATTCCCACAAATCAATAAGAAAAATGCGCAATACAAAATGAAAACAGGATATAAATAGAACATTAACAAAAAATAAAATGCAGAAATGTCTATTCAATTCCTGTGCCCATTTAAAAATCAAGTTATTTGATTTTTTTTGTTGTTAAGTTGTAGGAGTTCTTTATATATTTTGGACACCAACCCTTTATCGGATATATAATTTGTAAATATTTTTCCCATTCCATAGGTTGTCTTTTCACTGTGCTGATTGTGTCTACTGATGAACGAAAGTTTTTGAGTTTGAAAGAGTCTCATTTACCTATTTTGCATCTGTTGCCTATTTCATGTCATTTCTAAGAAATCATTGCCAAATTCAATATCATAAAGCTTTCCCCCCTTTTCTTCTAACAGTTTTGTAAGTTTGAGGTCTTACCTTTGGGTCGTTAGCCCAAGTTAATTTTTGAACATGGTGTAAGATAAGGGTTCAATTTCATTCTTTTGCATGAGGATATCTAGTTTTCCCAATACCATTTGTTGAAGGCACCGTCGATTTTTGGTATTTTCAAATAACTAACTCTTAATTTTATGTAGTTTTCTATTGTTTTCCTATTTTCTATTTCATTCGTCTCTGCTCTAATCTTTATTTTCTCCCTTCTGCTAGCATTAGGTTTAGTTTGTTTTCCTTTTTCGGGTTCCTTGAGGTGTACAGTTAGGTTTTTAATTTGAGATCTTTCTTCTTCTTTTAATTGCATATGTTTATAGCTACAAACTCTCCTCTTAGCACTGCTTTTCCTACATCTCGTAAGCTTTGTTTTTATTTGTCTCAAGATATTTTCTAATTTCCCTTATGACTTCTTCTTTGATCTATTGGTTGTTTAAGATGGTGTTTTTATTTTTTTTATTTTTTATTTATTTTTATTTTTTTAATTATTATACTTTAAGTTCTAGGGTACACGTGCATAACGTGCAGGTTTGTTACATATGTATGCTTGTGCCACGTTGGTGTGCTGCACCAAGGTGGTGTTTTTAAATTTCCACTTATCTGTGTATTTCCAGTTTTCCTTCTGCTATTGATTTCTAGTTTATTTTTACCACTTTTAGAAAAAGATAGTTTCTGTAATATTGATCTTTTAAAATTCGTTGAGCTTTGTTTTGTGGCTGTATTTTTTTTAAGGAAGGACAGCTTAATTGCTTTTAGGTCCTGCATATGAAAATTCAAATTATAGTTATGTGTGAATTCATGGACACAGCCATTGTTGTTACATCTCTCAATGGGGAATCTGGGAAGTATTACATAATCATGAATCACAAACACAAATCCTAAGTTAAGTCATCTATTTTACAACCATTCACTCAATGAAAATTACGTATGGAACCTACAATCATAGTCTCATAAAGTTATGTATTGGTCAAATTGGCCTTAGTGGTCACTTAATGTGTTCCCTTATGTTGCAGATGCAGAAAGAAGGAGTTCTGCTTCTTCCAAAGGAGTGACTCCCAAAGGAGCAAGAATTGACCATAGGTTATGGCTTGGATTATAACACACTAATGTTGTCTTTGAGGCCATCCACTGACGTCCTCACCCATGGCATAAGCAAGTTTTTCTGAAGGTATTATTGGATGTTTACAATTTCCATAGTCTAAAATTCAGAACTGTTTTTTAACTAGATTTATTCTTTAGAGAAGTTTTAGGTTCACAGCAAAATTGATCAGAAAGTATGGAGAATTCCTATACCTTCTGCCCCCATACAAGCACAGCTTCCCCAACTAGCAACATCCTGTACCAGAATGGTGCATTTGTTACAATCAATTAACCTAAACTGAAAAATCATTATCACCCAAAGTCCATAGTTTAAATTAGGGTTCACTCTTGGTGTTGGTATATTCTGTTTTAAAAAATATGATATTAATACTTATATAAAATTTACCACTTAGCCATTTATAGCATACAGTTCAGTAGTGTTAAGTATGTTCACATTGTCGTGAAACAGATCTCCAGAACTTTTTCATTTTGCAGAATTGAAACTCTATACCCTTTAAATAATAACTCCATTTTTCCTCTTCTCCTCAGCCCCTTAGTAACCACCATTCTACTTTCTGTTTCTATGAATTTGACTACTCTAGGTACCTCATATGAGTGGAATCATACAGTATTCATCTTTTTGTGACTAGATGATTTCATTTAGCGTGTCTTCAAGGTTCACCCATGTTGTAGCATGTGACAGGATTTTCTCCCTTTTTAAGGCTGAATCATATCCTGCTGTATATACAACATTTTGTTTATCCATTCATCCTTTGATGAACACTTGGGTTGCCTCTACCTTTTGGCTATTGTGGGAATAATGCTGCTGTGAGCATGTTGAGACCCTGCTTTCAATTCTTTTGGATATATACCCACAAATGGGATTGCTGGATCATATAGTAGTTCTATTTTTTTTTTTTTTTTTTTTTTTTTTTGAGACGGAGTCTTGCTCTGTTGCCCAGGCTGGAGTGCAGTGGCGCAATCTCGGCTCACTGCAAGCTCCGCCTCCCGGGTTCACGCCATTCTCCTGCCTCAGCCTCCCAAGTAGCTGGGACTACAGGCGCCCGCCACTGTGCCCGGCTAATTTTTTTCTATTTTTAGTAGAGACGGGGTTTCACCATGGTCTCGATCTCCTGACCTTGTGATCCGCCCGCCTCGGCCTCCCAAAGTGCTGGGATTACAGGCGTGAGCCACCGCGCCCGGCCAGTAGTTCTATTTTTAATTTTTGAGGAATTACCACACTATTTTCCATAGCAATTGCACCATTTTACAGTCCTACCAACACTGGTTCCAATTCCTCCACATCCTTACCAACACTTGTTATTCTTTTTCTTTCTTTTTAAATAACAGACATTCTAACAGGTATGAGGTGTAGAATTTAAAACTTGTGAATCTCTCTCACGGACTTCTTTCTCGTGACTGAACTTCCACAGAATTTTGTTTTTTCATTGTGTTAGGGTTAACTGCCAACTTCCTATTTAGGATTAGGACAAAAATTCTACAGACAAAATATGGGGGAAATGACATGTTTCCTAAGGAAGAGAAATAGACTTGTGAGATATTATGTATCAATGACTTATTCCTAAAAAGCTTTAAATTAGGGCAATTATCCTGGATTAGCCAGGTGGGCCAGATGTAATCATATGAGCCCTTGAAATCATAAGAGGAAGGTACAGAGGAAGTCAGAGGGTTGTGAAGTATGAGAAGTGCTAAATCCACTATTGCTGGCTTCAAGACAGAGGGGAAACATGGGAACCATGAGAAGGAAATAAATTCTGTTGACAACATGAATGGACCAGAGAGTGGAGTCTCCCTTAGAGAGCCCTGATACCCTGAGTTTGGACTTGGGAGATCCTAAGCAGAATCCCAGCCAAGTCTGCTGGACATCTGACCTATAAAACTGTGAAATAATAAATGAGTGTTGTTTTAAGCTGCCAGGTTTGTGGTAACTTATTGTGGCAGCAATAGAAAACCAAAGCACTAGATACTCATTATATGTGTTGAAAACAGTAGAATGTTTTCTCCAAATGAAATATTTGGATCACTGCAGAGCTTCTTTGGTCACATCTAGGGAGTGTGTGTGAGACTCCACTGAACATCTCTTCCAGGCATCCCCTGAAAGCATTTGAATAGATTCAGGTGTAGACATCCTATGAGTGGACCTGATCTCAATACTTAACTGCAGTGCACTGTGGCTTCTGTTACTTCATCATTCTCACTGGACTGTATAGTCCATAAGGGCAGGAGCCATTTCTTCTTAATTTTCCTTCCCCAAGAGCAAAACACAGTGCTGGCACAAGGTAGGCACTCAATAAACATTTTTATGAATGAATGTTAAGAGAGTTTGACAACTTATGTCTCCAGAGGACAATATTGGTTATGGGTAGAGGCAGAGCAAAGAACTAGAAGCACAGCAGTGAACAAGATAGGGAAGGATAGAATTTAATGGACAAAGGAATGTACAGTTTAATACATGCATAATTATTGTTTGTTTAAAAAATTTCCATGATATATTTCTCCTACCGCCACCACCAGCGGAATCAGTTTCAGGAAGTAGGCTGACCATTGCATAAGTGGCTTGTGAAACATCACATCATAGCTCACATTCCCAACAACTTGAATAAATATGTGTGTGTGTGTGTAGTTTACCCCCCAAGGACAATTCTCCTGGCTTCCCTGCAGCTGAAGTCAGATTCGTGTTTAGTAATCTCGTGGTGACTATGTTTTCCCTGCGGGAATAGAATACACCAGGGTTGATGCCCCCCATGTGGAGAGGAGCTGAGACTCCGTGCAGCTTGGTGAGGTGTGGGTGCCCAGACAGTCCAGGGAACTTGGTTCAAGCTCCAAGAACATGGAGATGGCCTGTGAGGCTGCGGCAGGAGAACACGTACTACTGGTTATACCCCAAAGGCAAGCCAGAGGCAGGGGCTGTGAAGATGGCAAGCCACAGAGGTCTGTGAGGAAGGCAAGCCATAGGAGCATGCAGCAACTGGGAGGAACCCTAAGCACACACACCCCCAACTCATTTTTACGAAGACTGACTCTGTATTGAAAACTAATTAAATAAATGCCAGCCCATTCTCTTTTCTCAGTGCACTTCTTACTATTTTAGTCACTGTAATTGAGAGTAGAAACAATCTCCACTGTGCCTGAAAAACAGCTCTTGGCCACTCTATTTTACATGATGTAGAAAAACATGAGGTGAATGTGACAACTGGCCTTCAAGGAATGACAACTGGCTGTATATCCAGTTTCACTGGTTTCACTCTGCAGTTTGTGATTTGTGCAGTTAGTGAAGTAGATCGCCACATGCTTTCAGGGTTTTTGTTGCCCCTGGTGCTGGAGCAGAGAACTATTATCAGGAGTGCATTTTATGACTTCAATCTAGGTTGTGAATTTGGGTCAGCCATTTGACCATTTAAAGTCTCCACTTCTTGTTATTAAACAAAACAAAACAACACAACAAAACAGAATAAGTCAAAGAGGAGATGAGAGGTGGAGGAACTTGAAAGTGCTTGGTTTTAAAGCTAGCTTCTGGACTTTTCTTATTTGATCACTTGATGATTTTGTCTACTTTCCATGAAGTCTAAATTTTATGGTGGGTTTGGAAGAAACATGTCTTTTATATTTGGGCAGATCCACGTTTTGTGGAACTTGAGCCTTAAGCAATGTCAGAAACTGTCTTTAAGAAAAAGAATACAGGCCGGGCATGGTGGCTCATGCCTGTTATCCCAGGTCTTTA
This sequence comes from Macaca mulatta, assembly GCF_049350105.2. Classification (NCBI taxonomy): domain Eukaryota; kingdom Metazoa; phylum Chordata; class Mammalia; order Primates; family Cercopithecidae; genus Macaca; species Macaca mulatta. The sequence continues at coordinate 21,798,154 of NC_133422.1, forward strand.
GGAAGCCGAGGAGGGAGGATCCCTTGAGGCCAAGAGTTTGAGACCAGCCTGGGAAACATAGAAAGACCTTATCTCTACAAAAATAAAAAGTAAAAAAATTTAACCAGGTATGGCAGAGCACACTTGTAGTCCCAGCTACTTGGGAAGCTGAGGCAGAAGGATGGCTTGAGCCCAGGAGTTAAAGGCTGCAGTGAGCTATGGTCAGGCCCCTGCACTCCATCCTGGGTAAGAGAGAGAGCTCCTGTCTCAAAATAATAATAATAACAACAATAAGAGAAAGAAAGAAATAATTTTAAAAAACACAAAGGTGCCTACATTGGCAAATTTTACAAAAATATATGACCCTGTGAACACATCATCACCTCCAGGGCCCAGGAGTAGTCTGTGCAGTTCAGTGGCCCTGAATCTCGTGCTTTATGAATTCCTGGTCAATCCACATCTGCATCTACACATGAGAATCATGTTGCTTCCCTGAGAAGAATGCAGTGTGGCAAGAACAAAATACTGTATTAGTCCAATCAGACCTAAAATGAATCCCGCGCTTTTACAGATGAACAAAGGAGGAAACTGGGGTTCAGAGAGGACAAGTAACACCCAATATCACATATACAATCAGTATTAGAATGTGCTTCTTTTAACTTCAATTTTCAGACTGGTATTTCTGCTGTTTCCAGGAAAGCTTGTAAAACCAGAGAAAACAATAGGAGTAAATATGTTACAGTCTGTTTTTCCTTATAGAGGTACTGTATACACACAGCCAACAAGGAGGATATAGCCAACCCAGTAGAATCTGAGAAAGGACGAATGAGAGATTTTGCATCATCTGATCCCTTCCCTCTTTCCTGTTTTCAGAGGTTTACAAGGTGTGACTGCATGCTTTTTTTTTTTTTTTTTTTTTTTGTCAAGTTCAAAAGGACATTCATATCCAAATGAATGTTATCTTCTTGTTCCTTTCAAAGAAGATTCTTATTCCAAATTGCTGCCATTTTTAGAAACTTCTTTTTGGACTAACATTTTGTCAGTTTGAGTCACCCAACAAAATCAGTCCTTCAGGCATTTTTGTGTCTTCTTCCTTTCTTCTCTCCCTTCTTTCCTTTTTAATGAAAAAAACATATTATCCAGTTTATTCACCAGGCTTGGTGCTAAAATGATTTTTAGATGTTTCCAAAAAAAATCATGGCCATGATTAAAGGTTTAAAATTTGGTGTCATAAAAATATTAAAAATAATTCGATATAGATTCTGAAGAGGACTATAGTTTTCACCTAAAACCTGCAGCAGGAAGGGAAAAATTTGTTTTAAGTTCAAGGTAGGTAGGATTTATATCTTCTTATATTAAAAAGACCTATGCAAGGTGGAAGAACATCTGACATGTGCCAGGCATTGTTCTAGATGGCCTCATGTGACACTTCTTACAATAATTTGCACTTATTCCTCCAACCTTAGGGAAACTGAGGCACTGAGAAGTTAGAAAACTTTCAGTGGTAGAGATGAGGTTAAAACCTAGTCTGCTAGTTCCCAAATCAGCGCTCTTTCTCCCAGTCAACATACTTTACCTTATGCAGTCATCTACATGAATGTCTGCCTTGAATTCACAGTGGGTCTGCCAGATCCTATGTACTCCCAGCATAGGTTATAACCAGGAAGGGAAGTCACAAAATCATCCTCAAAGAAGTTCAGGCCAAGGCCACCTGCCAGCCTTCAGGGAGAATTCATGAGTTAGAAATTACCCAAGGACAGCTCTGGGAAAAGATGTTAAGCCCTTGTTGGTTTTTTTTCCTCACACAGAATGGCTTGAAACCTGTTTATTTCTCTGATTTGTTTCTGTCTGTCTTTGCCACCACCCCCCTCAGGCATAGTTATTTTCACAATTATCCACATCCCTTCCAGCCCAACAAATCTCTTCTTCCAGAATAATTTTATGTTAACTCCTTTAGTCATTGCTTTGAACCTCATTTCAACATTGACTGTACCCTATTTTCCACCTTCTGCATTCCTAGTATTCTTTATTTCATGGGAATAAGCAATATAAGCAATTATGTATATATGGCAAATTCGACTGGAGCCTTCTCTCAATAACCAAGCTCTTCCTCATCATACACTGAAGTGTGGTGATGGTGAAATTTAGAGAAAGACATTTGAATGTCAGCATAGTAGTACTGACAGAGATTAAACCCCAGACATTTAGGTCAACTTTTATCTTGAGGAGTAGTCCTTGTGCATTTTGTACATATTTTCTGATATTCACCCACATTATTTATCTTGGAATGACCCATATGCTGAAATAAAGGTCTTTTGAGAGGAGGGCATCTCTTCAACTCCTGCCAAGGGTCAACAAGTAGGAACATAGGGCTTTATACCAAGGTGGACCTGAAATTGAGGAAACTAGGTTCATCACCAATTGGCTCTGTGACAAAGAGCAAATTACTTAACTTTTTTGAGTCTCAGTTTCCTCATCTGAAGAATGGGATTATTATAGCTGTCTTAGAGGACTGTGTTAAGGACACAGGTTTTGAAGTTAGATCAAAGTCTGACTCCTACTCTGCCACTGATTAGTTGCATAGTACTAGGCAAGTTAACTTCTCTAGCCTTGTTTCTGCCTAGTAAAATGGAAGATAATACTTATTTTGTAGGATTGTTAGTAGGATTCAAATAAGTAATATATTTAAAGCTCTTAGTCTAGAATATAGCACAAAGCAAGCACTTAACAAATGATAGCTATTCTTAGAACTAATGAGATTGTGAATATCAAGTTTCCAGCATAATAACTAGCCCACAGTTGAGTTTCAATAAATGTTAATTCCTTTTTTTCCTCCCAGGAAGAAGTAGCAAAATAAATTGGATACTTAATGATTATCTTCCCCTTCAAGCTAATGTGCATAAGATTAACACTTCTCCATTTCCCACTACTTTGCATCTGGTGACACTTCTTACAAGGATTCATATGCCATGAGGACTGGCATTATGTTCAGGTGGAATAAAGAGCGGGTTACATCCTATAATTTAAGAAGCACTGCAAGCTTTATTTGCCACAAATGCATATCCTCTAGCAGACTTCTTAGAGTTGGAATAGTGCTTTTTAAGAGGATTTTCTTTGGGTTACAACACTATTTCCAGAAAGGTTTTGTTAAAGTGCAGTTGTCTTACCTGAGTAGGATAACATATACCCTGTCATTCACAAATCAGCATGGATTAGTCCAGTAAAGACCATGCAGGACTAGAATATGGGAATGGTGAATTTTAAGAAAGAAGAACTGTAAAATTGGGAGCTGTCTAGAGAAGCAGTAATAGGCTTAAGTAGCCAGGAGTTTCCTAAATCAGCCCAGGGTGGACTTGGTCCACTTCCACAATTTGCCTTGAGGGTTCTCCTGTAGGAAGGAGCAGAGATTGAGAAGACCCAGAGAACCTTTCTCTAGAGGCCTCTAAGGACTCTGTGGATGGTGGAGTTCAGTAACATGGACACTGCTCACTAAGCCTAAGGCAGTAGCAGATTATGATGACAGGTTCTGATGTGGCTCTGTCATGTCTTATCAAATGCAAATTGGAGAGTGCTTAGCTCTGGTGGAAGTTTGTGTGAAATGGGTCACAGAAAGAATAAAGAGCATGACAGAAATACCAAGTATAGCTAGATCAGGTCAAGTAGTCAAATAACTAAAACTCACAGAGACTGGAGTTCACATGTTGGGATTCAGACAACAAAGATAATGATGTAACTCCAATGTCACACTTAGAAGTGGCTGGAAAGTCAGGATGTCTGAGGATAGGTTGTTAGCAAATAAGAAATGGAAATACAAAGTTTTTTTTAAGCCTTAAGAAACACAGGGTTTGAGGAACAGCAAGCTATGCAGAAAGAGCTCTTTTTGTATTTAAACTCTGATGTTGAGCTTAAAGACTGGTCTTTTGAATTAATCCAGTTGAACAAAAATTAAGAAAAAAGAATTTAAGGAAATGGACAAAGTCTTCAAGAAATATGGGATTATGTAAAGCAACCAAATCTATGAATTATTGATATTCCTGAGAGAGAAGGAGAAAAAATAAACAACCTGGAAAACATATTGAGGGAATAATTCAATGAAATTATCTTAATCTCACCAGAAAGGTAGACATCCAAATATGAAAAATCCAGAGAACTCCTGTGAGATATTATACAAAACAAATATCACCAAGCCATATGGTCACCAGACTGTCCAGTAAAGAAAAAATCGTAAAAGCAGCTAGAGAAAAAGGTCAGATCTCATACAAAGGGAACTCCATCAGTCTAACAGCAGTCTTCTCTGCAGAAACCTTACAAGCCAGGAGAGATTGAAAACTTATTTTAAACATTCTTTACGGAAAGAAATTCCATTCAGGATTTTCATACCCTTCCAAACTAAGCTTCATAAACAAAGGGGAAATAAAATCTTTTGCAGACAAGCAAGCACTAAGGGAATTTGTTACCATTAGACCAGGCTTACAAGAGATCCTTAATGGCTGGTCCGAGTACAGTGGTGTTTACAACTAATTGATCACAAGAGACCCTTAAGAGAGTTCTAAACATAGAAATGAAAGAATGATACCTGCAGATACGGTTTGGCTTTGTGTCCCCACCCAAATCTCATCTGAATTGTAATCCCCGCATGTCAAGGGAGAGACCTGATGGGACGTGATTGGATCATAAGGGCTGTTTCCCCCAGGCTGTTTCTGTGGTTGTTAGTGAGTTCTCACAAGATCTGATGGTTTTATAAGAAGCTCTTCCCTCTTCACTCCCCCCTCTCTCTTGTCTGCTGCTATGTAAGACGTGCCTCTTCCCCTTCCAGCATTATTGTGAGTTTCCTGAGGTCTCCCCAGCTATGTGGAACTGTGAATCAATTAAACCTCTTTTATTTATAAATTACCAAGTCTTGGGTAGTATCTTTATAGCAGTGTGAGAATGGACTAGTACAGTTAATTGCTACTGGTATAGTAGGTTACTGCTATAAAGATACCTGAAAATGTGGACATGACTTTGAAACTGAGAAATGAGCAGAGGTTGGAACAGTTTGGAGGGCTCAGAAGAAGATAAGAAGATGTGGGAAAGTTTGAAACTTCCTAGAGACTTGTTGAATGATTTTGAATAAAATGCTAATAATGATGTGGACAATGATGTTCAGGCTGATGTGGTCTCAGATGGAGATCAGAAACTTCTTGGGAACTGGAGCAAAGGTCATTCTTGCTATGCTTTAGCAAAGAGACTGGTGACATTTTGCCCCTGCCCTAGAGTTCTGGGGAACTTTGAACTTGAGAGAGATGATTTAAGGTATCTGGTGGAAGAAATTTCTAAGAGCAAAGCATTCAAGATGTGACCTGGACTCTTCTGGAATCATTCAGTTTTATGCATTCACAAAGAGATGGTTTGAAATTAGAACTTATGTTTAAAAGAGAAGCAGAGCATAAAAGTTTGAAAAATTTTCAGCCTGATGATGTAATAGAAAAGAAAAATCCATTTTCTGGGGAAAATTCAAGCCAGCTGCAGAAATTTGCATAAGTAATGAGGAGCCAAATGTTAATCACCAAACAATGGGGACGTTGTCTCTAGGGCATGTCAGAGACCTTCATGGCAACACCTCCCATCACAGGCCCAGAGTCCTAGGAGGAATAAATGGTTTCATGGGCTGGGTCCAGGGCCTTTCTGCTGTGTGCAGACTTGGGGCTTGTGCCAGTCACCCCAGGCATGGCTAAAAGGGGCCAAGGTACAACTCAGGCCATTGCTTCTGAAGGTGCAAGCCCCAAGCCTTGGTAGCTTCCATGTGGTGTTGGTCCTGTGGGTGCACAGAAGATGAGAATTAAGGTTTGGGAAACTCTGCCTAGATTTCAGAGGATGTATGGAAATGCCCAGATGTCCAGGCAAAGGTGTGCTGCAGGGGTGGAGCCCTAATGGAGAACCTCTGCTAGTGCAGTGTGGAAGGGAAATGTGGGGTTGAAGCCCCCACAATAACTTGCTTTTGAGGACTAACTTGCTTTTGAGTCCCCACTGGAGTGGAGCACTATCTAGTTTAGCTGTGAGAAAAGGACCACCATCCTCAAGATCCCAGAATGGTAGATCCACTGACAGCTTGCATTACATGCCTGGAAAAGCTGCAGATGCTCCATGTCAGCCTTGAAAGTGGCTAGGATGGGGGACTGTATCCTGCAAAGCTACAGAGGCAGAACTGCCCAAGACCATGGGAGCCCACCTCTTGCATCAGCGTGATCCAGATGTGAGATATGGAGTTAAAGGAGATAATTTTGGAGTTTTAAGATTTAATGACTTCCCTGTTTGATTTCAGACTTGCATGGGGTCTCTAACCCCTTTGTTTTGGTCAATTTCTCCCATTTGGAATGGGAGCATTTATCCAATGCCTATGTCCCCATTGTATATTACAAGGAACTATCTTGCTTGTGATTTTACAGGCTTCCTTTATCCATCCTTTGGAACAGATTGCTTTACAGTCAAATTCCACAAGATGTGTAAAGAACATCTGGTACCAGTTCTACTGAAACTTTCCAAAAAATTGAGAAGGAGGTACTTCTCCTTAACTCATTCAATAAAGCCAGCATTACCCTGATACCAAAACCTGGCAAAGACGTAATGAAAAAAGGAAACTACAGGTCAATATCCCTGATGAACATGGACACAAAAATTCTCAACAAAATATTAGCAAACTGAATCCAGCAGCATGTTAAAAAAGAATTCACCATGATCAAGTAGGCTTCATTTCTGGGATGCAAGTTTGGTTAAAAATATGCAGAAGGAACTTCCTTGTTTCAGATGAGACTTTAGACTTGGACTTTTGAATTAATGTTGGAATGCATTAAGACATATTGGGAAGGCATGATTGGTTTTGAAATGTGAGGACATGAGATTTGAGAGGGACCAGGGGTGAAATGATATGGTTAGCTTTGTGTCCCCACCCAAATCTCATCTTGAATTATAATCCTCACATGTCAAGGGAGAGACCTAATGGGAGGTGACTGAATCATGGGGGTGGTTTCCTTCGTGCTGTTCTCATGATAGTGAGTGAGTTCTCATAAGATCTGATGGTTTTACAGGGGGCTCTTCCCCCTTCACTCACCCCTCTCTCTCCCCTGCTGCCATGTAAGACGTGCATCTTCCCCTTCTGCCATGATTGTAAGTTTCCTGAGGCCAACCCAACCATACAGAAATGAGTCAATTAAACCTCTTTTCTATATAAATTGCCCAGTCTTGGGTAGTATCTTTATAGCAGTGTGAGAATGGACTAATACACTTGCTTCTACAAAACACGCTTGAGTACATAGCCTACAGATCCTATAAAACAACTACACAGTAGAAACTACAAAAGCAACCAGCTAACGACTTCATGATAGGTTCAGTATCTCATATGTCAATATGAACATTGAATGTAAATGGTCTAAACACCCCACTTAAAAGGAACAGAGTGGCAAGTTGGGTAAGAAAAACAAGAACTATCTTTCTGCTGTTTTCAAGAGACCCACCTCACATGTAACTACACCCATAGGCTCAGCAATAAGGACTAGGGAAAGATCTATCATGCAGACAGAAAACAAAAAGAGGTAAAGATAAAATAGACTTTAAACCAGTAATAGTAAAAAAGGATAGAGAAGGGCATTACATAATGATAAAGAGTTCAATTCAACAAGAAGACTTAACTATCCTAAATATATATGCATCCAATATTGAAGCACACAGTTTCCAAAAGCAAATACTTCTGACCTACAAAAAGGCTTGAACAGCCACACAATAATATTCAGGGGCTGCAACACCCCACTGACAGCATTAGACAGATCATTCAGGCATAAAAGTAACAAAGAAATTTGGGACTTAAACTTGACATATGACTAACTGGACATAATAGACATCTACAGAATTCTCCACCCATCAACCACAGAATATAAATTCTTCTCATCTGCACATGGAACATGCTCCAAGATTGACTACAGGCTTGGCCATAAAAATGTCTGAATAATTTTTTTAAAATCTAAATTATACCAAGCACACTCTTGGATCACAGTGGAATAAAAATAGAAATATATATCAAGATCTTTCAAAATCACACAATTACATGGAAATTAAACAACTTGCTCCTGAATGACTTTTGAATAAACAACAAAATTAGGGCAGAAATCAAAAAATTATTTCAAATAAATAAAAACAGTGACACAACATACCAAAACCTCTGGGATGCAGAAAAAGCAGTGTTAAGAGGAAGGTTTACAGTGATAAGTGCTTACCTTAAAAAGTTAGAAAGATCTCAAAATAATAATCTACCATTACACCTAGAGGAACTAGGAAAACAAGAACAAGCCAACTCCAAAGCTAGCAGAAGAAAAGAAGTAACAAAAATCAGAGCAGAACAGAATGAAACTGATACCCAAAAATCTGTATAAAGAGTCAATGAAAACAAAAGTCAGATTTTGAAAGGATAAACGAAATTGATAGACCACTAGATAGATTAACAAAGAGAGACAATCCAAATAAGCACAGTTAGAAACAAGAAAAGTGACATCATAACCAATTGCACAGAAATACAAATGATCCACAGTGACTATTATGAGTACCTCTATGCACAAAAACTAGAAAATATAGAGGAAATAGATAAGTTCCTGGAAACATACAGCCTCCCAATATTGAATCAGGAAGAAAATGAAACGCTGAACCCACCAATATTGAGTTCTGAAATTGAATCAGTAAAAAAACTTACCAACCAAAAAAGCCCTAGAACAGATGGATTCACAGTCAAATTCCAGAAGATGTATAAAGAAGAGCTGGTACCAATTCTACTGAAACTTTCCAAAAAATTGAGAAAGATGGACTTTTCCCTAACTCATTCAATAAAGCCAGCATCACCATGATAGCAAAACCTGGCAAAGACACAATGAAAAAGGAAACTACAGGTCAACACTCCTGATGAACATAGACACAAAAATTCTCAGCAAAATATTAGCAAACTGAATTGAGCAGCACATAAAAAAAGAATTTGCCATGATTAAGTAGGCTTCATTTCTGGAATGCAAGGTTGGTTAAACATATACAAATCAATAAATGTGATTCATCACACAAACAGACCTAAAAACCCAAAACCACATGATCATCTCAATACATGCAGAAAAGGCTTCTGGTAGAATCCAACATCCCTTCAAGATAAAAACCCTTAAAAAACTGAGAATTGATGGAACATACCCACAACAATGAGCCATCTATAATAAACCCACAGCCAACATTATACTGAATGGACAAAAGCTGGAAGTGTTCCCCCTGAGAGCTGGAAAAAGACAAGCATGACCACTGTCACCACTCCTGTTCAGTACAGCACTGGAAGTTCTAGCCAGAGCAACCAGGCAAAAGAAACATATAAAAATCATTCAAATAGGAAAAAAGTCATCAAAATATCTGTCTTTACTGATGATATGACTATACCTGCAGCACCTTGAAGACTGTGCTGGAAGGTTCTTGGAACTGTAAACAGCTTCAGTAAAGATTCAGAATACAAAATCAATGTACAAAAATCAGTAGCATTTCTATACATCAATAACACTCAAGAACCAAATCAAGAATGAAATCCTATTTACAATAGCCATACACAAAAATAAAATACCTAAAGATACATCTGAGGAGATGAAAGATTTTTGCAAGGAGAACTGTAAAACACTGCAGAAAGAAATCATAAATGACACAAACAAATGACAGAACATTCCATGCTCATGGATTGGAAGAACCAATATTGTTAAAATGGCCATACTGCCCAAGGCAATCTACATATTCAACACTATTCCTATTGAACTACCAATGTCATTTTTCATAGATGAGAAAAACTTTTAAAATTCATGTGGAATCAAAAAGGAGCCTGAATAGCCAAAGCAATACTGAGCAAAAGACAAAGCTGAAAGCGTTACATTACCCACGTCAAACTGTAAGACTACAGTAACCAAAATAGCACGGTGCTGGTACAAAAACAGACACATAGACCAATGGAACAGAAGAGAGAATCCAGAAATAAAGCCACAAACCTACAACCATCTGATCTTGACAGGGCTGACAAAAACAAGCAATGGGGAAAGGACTACCTGTTTGATAAGTGGTGCTGAGATAACTGGCCAGCCATAGGCAGAATGAAACTAGACCCCTACCTTTCATCAGGTACAAAAATTAACTCAAGATGGATTAAAGATTTAAATGTAAGACCCCAAACAATAAGAATCCTAGAAGAAAACCTAAGAAACACCATTTTGGACATTGGCTTTGGAAAAGAATTTATGGCAACATCCTCAAAAACAATTGCAACAAAAACAAAAATTGACAAGTGGGATCTATTTAAACTAGAGAGCTTCTACAAGACGAAACTATCAACAGAGTAAACAGACAACCTACAGAATGGGAGAAAATATTTGTAAACTATGCACCGACAAAGATCTAATATCCAGAACCAATAAGGAACTTAATTCAAGAAGCAAAAAACAAATAATCTCCTTAAAAAATTGACAAAACGGTTGCTCTTCTTGAGCAGTATGTTTATGGTTTCTCCATATTTCCTGAATTTGAATGTTGGCCTGTCTTGCTAGGTTGGAGAAGTTCTCCTGGATAATAGCCTGAAGAGTGTTTTCCAACTTTCCATTCTCCCCGTCACTTTCAGGTACACCAATCAAACATAGGTTTGGTTTTTCCACATAGTCCCATATTTCTTGGAGGCTTTGTTCATTCCTTTTCATTCTTTTTTCTCTAATCTTGTCTTCATACTTTATTTCAATATGTTGATCTTCAATCTCTGATATCCTTTCTTCTGCTTGATCGATTCAGCTATTGATACTTGTGTATGCTTCATGAAATTCTCGTGCTGTGTTTTTCAGTTCCATCAGGTCATTTATGTTCTTCTCGAAACTGGTTATTCTAGTTAGCAATTCCTCTAACCTTTTCTCAAGGTTCTTAGCTTCCTTGCATTGGGTTAGAACATGCTCCTTTAGCTCGGAGGAGTTTGTTATTACCCACCTTCTGAAGCCTACTTCTGTCAATTCGTCAAACTAATTCTCCATCCAGTTTTGTTCCCTGGCTGGTGGGGAGTTGTGATCCTTTGGAGAAGAGGTGTTCTGGGTTTTGGAATTTTCAGCCTTTCTGTGCTGGTTTTTCCTCAACTTCATGGATTTATCTACTTTTGGTCTTTGATGTTGGTGACCTTCAGATGGAGTTTTTGTGTGGATGTCGTTTTTGTTAATGTTGATGCTATTCCTTTCTGTTTGTTAGTTTTCCTTCTAACAGTGAAACCCCTCTGCTGCAGATCTGCTGGAGTTTGCTGGAGGTCCACTCCTGACTCTTTGTGCCTGGGTATCACAGGCAAAGGCTGCAGAACAGCAAAGATTGCTGTCTGTTCCTTCCTCTGGAAGCTTTGTCCCAGAGAAGCACCCACCTGATGCCAGCCAGAGCTCTCCTGTATGAGGTGTCTGTTGACCCCTGCTGGGAGGTGTCTCCCAGTCAGAAGGCACGGGGTCAGGGACCCACTTGAGGAGGCAGTCTGTCCCTTAGCAGAGCTCAAGCGCTGTGCTGGGAGATCTGCTGTTTTCTTCAGAGCTGGCACGCAGGAACGTTTCAGTCTGCTGAAGCTGCGCCCACAGCCGCCCTTTCCTCCAGGTGCTCTGTCCCAGGGAAATGGGAGTTTTATCTATAAGCCCCTGACTGGGGCTGCTGGCTTTCTTTCAGAGATGCCCTGCCCAGAGGGGAGGAATCTAGAGAGGCAGTCTGGCTACAGTGGCTTTGTGGCACTGCAGTGGGCTCTGCCCAGTCTGAACTTTCAGGTGACTTTATTTACACTGTGAGGGGAAAACCGCCTACTCAAGCCTCAGTAATGGCAGATGCCCCTTCCCCCACCAAGCTCCAGCATCCCAGGTTAACTTCAGACTGCTGTGCTGGCAGCGAGAATTTCAAGCCAGTGGATCTTAGCTTGCCGGGCTCTGTGGGGATGGGATCCACTGAGCAAGACCACTTGGCTCCCTGGCTTCAGCCCCCTATCCAGGGGAGTAAACGGTTCTGTCTTGCTGGTGTTCCAGGTGCCACTGGGGGTATGAAAAAAAAACTCCTGCAGCTAGCTTGGGGTCTGCCCAAACATGACCGTCCAGTTTTGTGCTTGAAAAACAGGGCCCCGCTGGTGTAGGCACCTGAGGGAATCTCCTGGTCTGTGGGTTGCAAAGACCATGTGAAAAACGTAGTATCTGGGCCAGAGTGCACTGTTCCTCGTGGCACAGTGCCTCATGGCTTCGCTTGGAACTCCCTCCCTGACTCCTTGTGCTTCCTGGGTGAGGCGATGTGCCACCCTGGTCCTGCTGGCCCTCCGTGGGGTGCACACACTGTCTCACCTGTCCCAGTGAGATGAGCCCACTACTGGAGTTGGAAATGCAGCACTCACTCACCTTCTGTGTTGATCTCACTGGGAGCTGTAGACTGGAGCTGTTTCTATTTGGCCATCTCAGCCACCGCCCATTGCAGTATTTTTAATTCCAAAGCTATAAACAATGTAAATAGCCCAAAACAGAGTTGTGATTAATATAACTATTCTGTGGCATCATTAAAAATCATGTAAGGACATGGGTCAGTGCTCACAGTATACTTAGAGGGAAACTAAAAGGTTAAAAACAATGTATGAATTATGATCCCACTTACTTTTAAGCACGTATACATTAATTTATTTAAAAAAGAAAAAGTATTCCAAAATGTTAAATATGTCATAATTTCTGGATGATTCCAGTCCAAGTAATTTTTATCTGCTTTATATTATTATTATTATTTTGAGATGGAGTGCTAATCTTGTTGCCCAGGCTAGAGTGCAGTGGTAAGATCTCAGCTCACTACAACCTCCACCTCCCAGATTCAAGGGATTCTCCTGCCTTGGCCTCGTGAGTAGCTGAGATTACAGGTGCTGGCCACCACACCTGGCTAATTTTTGTATTTTTAGTAGAGATGAGGTTTTGCCATGTTGGTCAGGCTGGTCTTGAACTCCTGAACTCAAGTGATCCTCCCACCTCAACCTCCCAAAGTGCTGGGATTACAGGCGTGAGCCACTGTGGCTGGCCTATTTTTCTGTATTTTACAAAATGTTTGGAATCACTATATATTACTTTTAGAATTAGGAAAAAGAGGATCCTTTTTTTTTTTTCCTTAATTTTTAAGTTCCAACCAGCCAAACACCGCTAAAGAGCTAGTTGTGTTCTGTAACTCTGCAACAGGCTAATGGGTTACAATGGTTAAGTCAGTCTGTGTGGGGCTAGGTTTTCCTGTTCATCACGAAGAGAAGTAAATGTCTCTGTCTCCATCATAGCTAAAGTAAGAGAGCTTCTACTGAGGCTCCTAGTCTTCCAGGCTGTTTGGCTTCTCTAACTCCCCTGGATAAGGGACAATTTTCCCCTCCCAAAGCCTTTGCTCTCCATCTTCTTCCTGGACCAGGCAGACAGAAAGAAAACACATTTGCCTGCTGCCCATTCACCTCTGAGGTTGTCTTAAAGGCGGAGGGCACCACCACCCAGCCACCTTCACTACAAGGTAACAGACCAACATGTTCCAGGCAAAAACCCAAGGTCTAGAGAGATTATGTGGTCAGAGTTCTCCTGCGTCTCCAATGCTGCACACTCCCACTTTCCTTTGCTTAAGGAAATCAGGAAACTTTGAGTGAGAAAATGGCATGCTGAGAATTTTCTATGATAGTGAATTCAGGTTTCCTACCTACTTTCTTTCCAAGGTAGTGACTAAGTCAATGTTCCAGAACTTGAATTCTAACACACTAGATGTATTCACCCTCATCGGCAAATTCTCATTGGGTACTATTGTGCCCTGCACTGGGCAAAGTCGTACGTATAAAGAAGTGACTGCAGTTTTCCTGCCCTTAGGAACTAGAATCAAGGGAAAGTCACATAACACTATGGAAGCATGAACTTATTGTTGCTAGAATAATATATCTTGGGAATTTCCAGCTTTTTATTTTAAGTCTCCCTGTGCTATAAGTAAAAAAGAATGGCCAGAAGAACCTGTTTTATTGTACAAAATTAACATTTAAAAACTTTTGTGTATTCTTCCCCCCAAATCTCAGTGTTTCAAGAGACTAGAATTTAATTAATGTAGCTATTTAGAGATACAAATCAGCCATTACTGTCCTTTTTTTCATAAGGATATTGAGTTTAATGATATCATTATCTTCACTAGCTTCTAACACTAGAGAACATAAGATTGATCCATTTTCCCCAAAGCTTTTGTGTAGTAAGTTTTTATGTAAGTGGAAAACTTAATGCTAACAGAAACAAATTCAACCACACTTTGAAAATTACAGGATAATTGCTAATTCTGTGGTCATTCATTCCCATGCCATACTCCAACACGGGAAACTATGAGAAATGTAACCACTGGTAAAATTAAACCTGCAATTATAGCACCAATTTCTAGGATATGTTGATTTTTCTCTATTTTGCAACATGTGCACAAATATATAAAATTTTCTCATTTATTTATCATTCATGTTGACCTTTTAAATTCAGAGTCTGTCATATCACGATTAATATACTTAAGAAAGGCTTTTTGTTTTATGTTTTTTTGAGATGGAGTCTCGCTCTGTTGCATAGGCTAGAGTGCAGTGGCACTATCTTGGCTCACTGCAGCCTCTGCCTCCCAGGTTCAAGGGATTCTCCTGCCTCAGCCTCCCAAGTAGCTGGGATTACAGGCACCTTCCACCATGCCCAGCTAATTTTTGTATTTTTAGTAGAGACAGGGTTTCACCATGTTGGCCAGGCTGGTCTCGAACTCCTGACTTCAAGTGATCAGCTTACCTCATCCTCCCAAAGTGCTGGGATTACAGGTGTGAGGCACCGCACCCAGCCTTAAGACAGGTTTGGATACTGCTTATAGTCTTCTTTATTAGTTAAATTTTTAAATTGTCATCAAAGTCAAGGGCAATAATATACTCGGTGAATTAGCATAAGCTACCTTTGAAAATATGAATCAGAAAAAAAAAGAAACAGGCATGTAGCAAATCCATGCTTTATTCTAATCCACCATCCTTCTAGATAATGATTATCTTTGTCACCTAGCATTTGGATCAGTCTCCCTATTTGCAATAAATTCTCAATGCACCCCGTATCTTTACTAATATCTACCATCGACTTCCAGAACTTTTTCTAAGTACCCTCTATTTCTCTCATCCCCTACCCTCAGCCTTTCCTAGTTCTTGGAATAGTGCATCCAATGCTTCACTGTACCCTAATCTAGAATTATTCACACAACTCCCACATTTTCCTCATTGGTTGAAGCTTTCTCTAACCAGAATCCTTCTTCCATCACCATTAGATGCATCATTAGTTTTTGATCTTTTTCTTTTTCCATGGCCTTAGTAAACTGTTAGTTTGTCATTTTTCATCCAGTTCTATGTATGTGTTGTATGCCTCTCTGGAGCATCAATTCTATTGGAAGGGGCCCTGGCTAATTCCAACGACACACCAGCACATCTGGTATATTGGGAGTGGGGACGAGGGCAATTCTAGAAACAGTAAATATTGAGCTCTCAGTGTTTTGCACGTACTATCTGGATTCAAACCCAGACAGTCTGAATGTAGAGCCAGCACTTTTCACACCGCACTATGCTGCTGTGATGAAGAGGACAGGAAGTAAGATGCAGAGGAGGAGGAGGAGGCAGGAAGTGGAATTCCAGTGGTGAAATCTCTGGATCCACAAAAGTACTGTAATAGAATCCTCACTGTGGCACTTCCTGCTATATGGCTGCATATATGGTGTATGGGCCACATGTATTGATATTAGATAATGATTATCTCTGTCATTATCTAATATCAATGTATTGGGCCACATGTATTGAACAAATACAAAGTCTCATGTACCGGGTCGTGTGCTGTGTGCTGCATACTGCCTATTGAGCAAACAGTCGTATGGTCCCTGCTCTTCCACAGCTGGCAGCTTCGTAATCCAGAAAGATAAGGGGACATAGAAGGACATGGAGACAGGGTGGTCTTTTCAGAGGACGTAATGTCTGATGAGTGGCAGGATGGGTTAGTATTAATTAGATGGGTTAAGGATGGGCTAGTGGGCATCAGAAAGGCGCCAGGAAGGGCATTCCAAGCAAAGGAACTAGCCTGTGCAAAGGCCCCCACCTAATAGGGAAGTGAGGTTTATTGAGACACTACAAGGAAAGAACTCAGCATAGTTCCTGGCACATGGTAATAGCTGGTAATGTTTCCAGTGATGACAATGATAAAAATGATGGTTGTGGTGACCAAAGTTGTGATAGAGGAACATATCCTTCTCAAATTATTGCCATTATGGTTTTTGTTTTGCTTTGTTTTGTTTTTTAGTGACAAGGTCTTGCTCTGTTACCCAGGCTGGAGTAATCAAAGTTCACTGCATAGTGAAGTAATCAAAGCTCACTGCAGCCTCAACCTCCTGGGCTCAAGCGATTCTCCCACATCAGCCTCCCAGGTAGGTAGCATTATGGCCCTGAGCCACAATTCCTGGCTAATAATTTTTTCAAAAAAATGTTGGTAGAGATGGAGACTTGCTTTGTTGTCCAGGTTGGTCTCAAACACCTAGGCTCAAGTGATACTTCTGCCTTGGCCTCCCAAAGTGCTGAGATTACAGGCATGAGACACCATGCCCATAATCAGCACAGCTGATTAACTGAGATTTATTTTTCCCAGCTTCCATCTCACCCTTTAATGAGGGCATTTTTTAAGATACATTTCCCTAAGGATAGGCAAGAAAGGGAAAAAGAAGAGAACTGGAAGCCCAAATCATGGACGTGTGACTAATCTTTCTCTTATTTGTAAATTTGTTTAAGTGGAGCGTTATAGGGTTAGTTGGTTTAATCTTTACAAATGGAGAAAAGTATAGAGATAATGTGTTGTGTTCATTATAGTATAGGTGATCAGTTTTTCCAGAGAAAAATCTAACTAGAACAATTAGATGAGACATATACCTAATGATTCAAGTTTCTCAGTAGTAGCAGAACAAAAAACAAAACAAAACAAAAACAAAAAAGCAATTTTTTTCCAAGGTAAACCAGACCACATCTTTTTCAGACCACTTCCAAGAGATGAATGTTAATGGCAGTAGGGATTTTTGAACAGTCTTGCAGAGCGTATGGAAATCATGGTCCATGTAGTATCCTTGTTCATCTTCATATTTACCAGGCAATTCAAATAGATAGATACTTCCTACAAAAACTTCTGAAATGCTACGATAACATATGCCATGAAATATAATTTGCATGGACGATTAAGATCCTATTTACGGCCTTCACCTCTTTTTACAGCTGCTGTACAAATAACAAAGTTCAAAGGATGGAAAATCTAACAGTTATAAACACTGAATTCCCACACCCAAAAGATTTTCATAAAAGCCAAATAGAAACATAGAGAAAGGTGCGGTTGCTCACTCTCATTTTCCTTTAAGTAGAGTGACTGTTTCCTATTAGACTTCACCTGGTTTGTTTATTTAATGATTCTTCCCAGTAGACTATTATTACCTGAAGGAGTATAAAATAGAAACTACAAGCATGAGTTAGAGAAAACTACAATCTTCCTACCAGAGCTTGGGGAATAATGAATACTCTAGGAACATTTTTCCACCCAAATCCTGAAATTATGCTCAGAATTGTGGTTCATATGCATAGGTGCACTGTGTCCCCTTTAGGGGAGGAGCCATAGCTTTTTATAGGGTCTTCAATAAGTCTGTAGCTTCAAAGAATTGTTAAAACACATTGTTCAACAGTGTTTTCCTTTTGCTATACTTTCACTCAGTAACATTTCCACACCTAGAAAGGTACTTTAAAAAGGAAACACTTTGGCTTACCTGCTCATAAATTAAGCCTGAGCAACGTAATGTACAATAAATATAAAAATAATATGGATGTTAAACGGTGTGGTAAAGTGGTCATTAGTCCAATCATCAGAAAATGTCAAGAGAGATCACAGATTAATTAGAATATATAACCTATTCAATTTTTTTTCAATTGTTGTTTTAAAAGTTTCAAAACCTCAGGGTGTGAGTAGATTATTGTGTGATGTACTTCTGACAAAATTCTTTTAAGTTGACATGCAGGACAGGAATTTGAGTGCTGTGGAAAAATCACCACATTTGCTGATACTGTCTTTTTTGCAATTGTCATGGTCTGTGAATTTTTGGAGTCATAGTTTCTTTTCCCCAACTTGGTCCTTCTGTGTCTTGCTCATTTTTTCCAATGATCCTCATCCTTTAATGGTTATAATCCTAAATATCCTCAAAGGTGGGATACTATGGATGATAACTGAGTTCATGTCTACCTATAACCAATCATTTATACTGGGGAACTAAACTAGCCGTTCTGCAACAACACGAAATGCTGGGTCAGGGGGTGGGCAGTTTGGATGAAGTGATACTATTCACTCATCAGCAGGGACATAATAAATACTTTGAATTCTTTTCCTATAAAAGTAAAAGATTCCACTGAGCTTGTATTACTTTTGTGATGTCCTTTATAAGATACCTTTTCAGGCACATTATCATTAATGATGCATGTTTATAAAATATTTTTTTAAAAGGTTGGTTTTTAAAAGAAGAAGGAGGAGGTGGAGCAGGAGAAATAGAAGTAACAGCAGTAGTTGAGGTGAATCAGAGGCAGAGGAGGAAGAGGAGATGAGAAGTAGGTTGGGAAGAGAAGTGAATGTCCAGAGAATTGCTGGTGCAATATAGCTTTCAAAGAATAAGCTGGGCCAAGAAATACTAGTGTCTTGGAGTTAAATTTTTGTCTTTCTGTCTGTTGAGAGGAGAAGACCAAAAATGAGTAAAGAGGCAGGAAGACCCAGCCCTTTCTGTAAGCCTCAGATGGAGTCATCCTGGTGAAGCATTCTGAGGAAACATGGACAGTGCCCCCATAGTGCCAGGCAGTATTTCTCTAAAGCAGAGATTCTGGGAGGAACATTCCCCATCCAAATCCTAAAATTATATTTGAATTGATGCATTCATATGCAGAGATGCATTTTCTTCTCCTAAGGGGAAGAGACATAGCTTTCTTTAGATACTCAGCATAGTCTATAACCTCAAAAAACCTGATGAAACATATTGTTCAAGGTTAGGGATTCCCCGAACCTCTCTTTCCAAAAGCATCCAAGTCGTCCTGCATCTAGCTCCTAAGCCTATTTCCCTAGGGGGAATAACTAACCCCTAAGGGTATTGCAACAACTTTTTCCAGAGGATAAAGCCTAAGTAGCTTGAACCATTGAGTAACTTCAGCCTCCTTAAGCTCATGGGCTAAATTGGTTAACCGCCCAGATTTCAGACGATCTGCCACAGCTATTTATGACCAGTATTCTGTAGTTTTTCATCATCTTCTCCCATTTGCTATGTCATTTGTTACTCACAACACCTTTGTAGTTAAGTAGGACACCTCCAATTAGTTCCCATTTACAGAACAAGAAATTGAGAGAGAAAAAAAGTGACTTGCCCAAGTTCCCAAGTAGCAGCCTGCCAGGCTGAGAATCTAGGCATGGACTCCAGAGAGGGTAAGGCATGTCTGTCTGCAAGGAAGTTAGTCTAAATACAGTTTTGTTGTCATTTTCCTCCAGTGGCAAAATGTTTTAATTCCCCTAACCCAACCCGACACACATTCTTCCACCACACCTTGGCCTTTCTCAGAGAGAAACTGAATCAAAATCACTCAAAGAGAGTCAGTGCTTTTCTCAGACAACAAAAAAATAGCCAGAGCATATCATGCTGCCAGCAAACTCCAGGCACATCAGAAAAACAAACAAACAAACAATGTTCCTCATTATTTTTGAAGATATATTTTGTTTAGAAGTACAGAGCCAGAAACTGCCTCATAGGGAAAATCATCTCCCTTTTGTAAACATGTATTGTGCACATTAATTTTTAAGAAATATGTTTGTTTACTAGAATCTTCTATAGACAGTGTTATTGGCTCTAATATTTTCCTCCTTCCTGTATCTACATTGTTCTTCACATAACTCTGAAATGCACCCACAATGTGCGAAAGATGTACTTCTTTGGGTTTGGACATAGGACTTGCTTTTGCCAACAGAATTAGGCCAAAGTCATACTGTGCTCATTCTGGGCAAAACCATAAAAGCCTTGTGTTTCCTCTCCCCTCTTGTACTTCTGCCATTACCTTGAGAAGACTATGCCAGACTAACCCATTGGTATCAGGAAGGGAAGAACAGACATTTAGGACAAACCTGCATCAACCAAGTCACCCCCACTCATCATAGGCTGCATTAGCCAATGCCGAAAAGATACCTCTCTGAAGATGGCATGAAGACCAAACTATCAGCTGTGTTTGTTACAAAGTGAAGTTCTCTTGGCAATAAACCATGTATTTTTTGTCCAAATGTTGCAGATAAGGCAGTATTACTTGATCTCTGCTGTTGAGTTTTTGTAAAGAATTTTAGGACTCCTTGGTTCCCTTTCATGAGTTCTTTTTATGTAGGAATGACCAGATGTACCTAAGGAGTTTGGCCCAGTTGCTAACTGGACTGTTCACAAGTATCTCATCTTCCACACCCACCCATTGTTCTTATATACATGAAAGTTTGTAGTTGGGAAGACAGAAATACAAAGAGAATAAATTACTGAATTGATAAGTAGCCTGTGATAAAAATTTAGATTCCATCGCAATGTCTTGAAAATTCTAAGAGAAAATGATTTGTAACCTGAAGTTCTATAACCAGCTAAACTATTATGCAAGTATATGGGTAGACAAGAACTACCTGAGAGAATCTCTGGGACAGAGCTAAAGCAGTGCTTAGAGGGAAATTTATAGCACTAAATGCCCACAGGAGAAAGTAAGAAAGATCTAAAATTAACACCCTAACACCATAATTGAAAGAACTAGAAAAGCAAAACCAAACAAATTCAAAAGCTAGCAGAAGACAAGAAATAGCTAAGATCAGAGCAGAACTGAAGGAGATAGAGACACTAAAAACCCTTCAAAACATCAGTGAATCCAGGATCTGGTTTTTCGAAAAGATCAACAAAATAGATAGACTGCTAGCCAGACTAGTAAAGAAGAAAAGAGAGAAGAATCAAATAGACACAATAAAAAATGATAAAAATGATACCACCACTGATCCCACACAAATACAAACTGCCCTCAGAGAATACTATAAATACCTCTACGCAAATAAACTAGAAAATCTAGAAGAAATGGATAAATTCCTGGACTCATATGCCCTCCCAAGACTAAACCAGGAAGAAGTCAAAACCCTGAATAGACCAATAACAAGTTCTGAAACTGAGGCAGTAATTAATAGGCTACCAACCAAGAAAAGCCCAGGACCAGACAGATTTCCAGCCAGATTGTACCAGAGGTACAAAGAGGAGCTGGTACCATTCCTTCTGAAACTATTCCAAACAATTGAAAAAGAGGAAATCCTCCCTAACTCATTTTATGAGGCCAGCATCATCCTGATACCAAAACCTGGCAGAGACGTAACAAAAAAAGAAAATTTCAGGCCTATATCACTGATGTACATCAATGGAAAATCCTCAATAAAATACTGGCAAACTGAATCCAGCAGCACATTAAAAAGCTTATCCACCACAATCAAGTTGGCTTCATCCCTGGGATATAAGGCTGATTCAACATATGTAAATCAATAAACAGAATCCATCACATAAACAGAACCAATGACAAAAACCACATGATATGTCAATAGATGCAGAAAAGACCTATGATAAAATTCAACACCCCTTCATCCTAAAAACTCTCAATAAACTAGGTATTGATTGAACGTATCTCAAGATAATAAGAGCTATTTATGACAGACCCACAGCTAATATCACACTGAATGGGCAAAAACTAGACGCATTTTTGAAAATCAGCACAAGGCAAGGATACCCTCTTTCAGCACTCCTAATCAACATAGTATTGGAAGTTCTTGCCAGGGCAATCAGGCAAGAGAAAGAAAGAAAGGTATTCAAATAGGAAGAGCAAAAGTCAAGTTGTCTCTGTTTGCAGATGACATGATTATGTATTTAGAAAACCCCATCATCTCAGCCCAAAATCTCCTTAACCTGATAAACAACTTCAGAAAAGTCTCCAGGTACCAAATCAATGTGCAAAAATCACAACCATTCCTAGACACCAAAAATAGGCAAACAGAGAGCCAGATCATGAGTGAACTCCCATTCACAATTGCTACAAAGAGAATAAAATACCTAGGAATACAACTTACAAGGGATGTGAAGGACCTCTTCAAGGAGGACTACAAACCACTGCTCAAGGAAATCAGAGATGACACAAACGAATGGAAAAACATTCCATACTCACGGATAGGAAGAATCAATATCGTGAAAATGGCCATACTCCCCAAAGTAATTTATACATGCAATGCTATCCCCATCAAGCTACCATTGACTTTCTTCACAGAATTAGAAAAACTACTTTAAATTTCATGTAGAACCAAAAAAGAGCCCGTATAGCCAAGACAATCCTAAGCAAATGAACAAAGTTGGAGGCATCACACTACCTGACTTCAAACTATACTATGAGGCTACAGTAACCAAAACAGCATGGTACTGGTACCAAAACAGATATATAGACCAATGGAACAGAACAGAGGCCTCAGAAATAGCACTACACATCTACGAGTCAGGAAAGAATAGATGCTGGAGAGGATGTGGAGAAATAGGAATGCTTTACTCTGTGGTGGGAGTAGAAGTTAGTTCAACCATTGTGGAAGACAGTGTGGTGATTCCTCAAGGATCTAGAACCAGAAATACCATTTGTCCCAGCAATCCCATTACTGTGTATATACCCTAAGGATTATAAATCATTCTACTATGAAGACACATGTGCACATATGTTTTTGCAGCACTGTTCACAATAGCAAAGACTTGGAACCAACCCAAATGCCCATAAATGACAGACTGGAGAAAGAAAATGTGGCACATATACATCATGGAATACTATACAGCAATAAAAAAAGAATGAGTTTATGTCCTTTGCAGTGACATGAATGAAGCTGTAAACCATCATTCTCTGCAAACTAACACAGGAAGAGAAAACCAAACACAGCATGTTCTCATTCATAAGTGGGAGTTGAACAATGAGAACACATGGACACAGGGAGGGGAACATCACACACTGGGGCCTCTCGGGGGGTGGGGGGCTAGGTGAAGGAGAGCATTAGGAGAAATACCTAATGTCGATGACGGGTCGATGGTGCAGTAAATCACCATGGCACGTGTATACCTGTGTAACAAACCTGCACGTTCTACACATGTATACCAGAACTTATAGTATGATTAAAAAAAGGGCAAAAGACATAAACAGACACTTCTCAAAATAAGACATACAAGTCAAGAAACATGTGAAAAGATGTTCAATGTCACTAATCACCAGAGAAATGCAAATAAAAACCACAATGAGATACCATCTTATACTAGTCAGAATGACTACTATTGAAAAGTCAAAAAAACAACAGATGCTGGCAAAGATGTAGAGGAAAGGTAACAGACACGTTGGTAGGAATGTTTTTAGCTCAGCCATGTAGAAAGCAGTTTGAAGATTTCTCAAAGAACTTAAAGCAGAACTATCATTTGACCCAGCAATGCTGTTACTGGGTATATATACATAAGAAAATAAATCATTCTACCAAAAAGACACACTCATATGTCATCAAAAAGATTCACTCATATGTTTATCACAACACTATTCACAATAGACATGGAAGCAACCTAGGTGTCCACCAGTGGAGGCTTGGATTTAAAAAATTGGTACACATTATATAATACTATGCAGCCATATGAAAAATAAAATCATGTCCTTTGCAGCAATATGGATGCATCTGGAGGCCAATATCCAAAGTGAATTAACGCAGGAACAGAAAACCAAATATCGCATGTTCTTATTTTTAACTGGGAGCTAAACAATAGATACTCATGGGCATAAAGATGGCAATAATAGCCACTAGGGGCTACTAGAGTGGAGAGAGAGGAAGAGGGGCATGGGTTGAAAAACTAACTATTGGGTACTAGGCTCAATACCTGGGTGACAGGATCATCCTTATGCCAAACCTCAGCGTTATGCAATATACTCACGTAACAAACCTACATGTGTACTCCCTGAATCTAAAATGAAATTTGAAATTATTAAAAAAAAAACCCTCTGGTGTCTAAATACTATAGCAGCAAAACCAACACTACTTTAATAAGTGAGTTTACATACTTTAGCACTTCTTTTTGAAAGCTCTTTATTCATCAGAGCTTAATTATTGTCATTTAAATATTTTCATATTTGTCACATAATTAGGAATGTTGCAAATACTTTGTCATTTCCAGTTCACAAACGGGATGATGAAGGAACAGCTAGACTATGACTTGTGTAACATACACATATTCCTTGTGTGTCTGTCTGTCCGAAATCCAATTTTCTGTTCAGATGTGTAAAATATACATACATATCATTATGATTAATGTTCTATAGAAGGGGTCTGGTGGAGCAGAAGAAAGGTTGCCTCTTAAGTGTAATTATAGCTGCTAGGGAGGGCTATTGTGAGAATGAGAAATATAGAGAAAGTAAATAACACTACACAATGGAAAGGTTAAAATCTTTCAGGAACTACACAGATTAGAAATTGATCCTGTCTGGCCAAAAGCTAATGGAGGCTTTAAAACCCTTCCTCCTCCCACAGTGAGACATTTGACAGTAGTCTTTCTCTAGACTCATAGGAGACTTGTATTTACAGCATTCATATAGATAATAGTAACCAATAACTCTTATTGAGTAATTGCTATGTGCCACGCTGAGTCCTCCATATAGTTTGTCTCATTATATAATTAGAATCTATAAAGTAGCAAATGACAGACATGCTTAGAACCAAGGAAATAGCGTGGTTAGAACCAAGGAAGTAGCAAATAAAAATAGACGTGGTTAGAACTAAGGAAATGAAGATTCTGCACTTAAAAATAAAAAGGCAACTTTTGAGTAATTGCAGAAAGGCCTGGGATTCTCTACAATTTGTAGATAAATCCTGATACCATCTAATGATGTTTACTGTGGTTTCTGGGCCCAGATAGGATGTAACAAGGACCAGCAAATAACCTCCTAAATAGGTCCAGGTCGATAACCAGAACAGAAAACTTGCTTTTGGCCACACTTCTTAAGGAGGGGCTCTTACTAGTTAAGAGAGTTCAATATTAAATAAATAATAAATAAATAAATAAATGTTCTGGATGTGGGTTGTTTAATGCAAATTCCTATTCAGTTCATCTGATAATAAACTGTATTTAATTCATGATGTAATTCTATGTTCTGTCATGGTTTTTACAAAGCCGCAACTTGAAAAAACTTTTTTGGGTATTGCTTTTTAGTGGATGCAGCTGTTGAGAAGGGGCAAGGTTTTGGCTTTATATTGTAGTTCGTGGTCACTGATGCAGAGAGGTGTTTATAATGTATTGTGAGTGACTTAAGCAGAGTATAAAACATATTATCCCATTTTGTAAAAAAAAAAAACAGGCAAATGAAACACTAAACAACATTGTTTATTAATGTTAGAAAATTTGAAACATCAAAACGTACCTCAGAGCAAAGAAAAAAAAGGAAATGAGGAACAACTAAATGTTTAACTATAAAGCACCGCTTAATAAATTGAGGTAGATATATATGCTGCCTTGAAATATGGCTGTATAAAGGAGTACTAAGAGGGAACTTTGTAGCTCTAAGTGCCTACATTAGAAAAGAAGAAAAACTTCATTAAAAAAGAAAAATACATCTCAAAGAATTAGAAAAGCAAGAGCAAACCAAAGCTAAAATTAGTAGAAGAAAAGAAACAATAAAGATCAGACAAAAATGAAATTAAAATAAAGAAAATAATACAAAAGATCAGTGAAACAAAAAGTTGGTTTTTGAAAAGTTAAACGTAATTGGTAAATTTTTAGCCAGACTGAGAAAAAAAATAAGCAGATCCAAATAAATAAACTCAGAGTTGAAAAAGGAGACATTACAACTGATACTGCAGAAACTCAAAGGACCATTACTGGTTACTCTGAGCAACTGTATGCCAATAAATTGGAAAATTTAGAAGAAATGGACAAATTCCTACACACACACAACCTACCAAGACTGAACCATGAAGAAATCCAAAACCTGAACAGACCAATAACAAGTAATGAGATCAAAGCTGTAATAAAAAGTCTCCCAGTAAAGAAAAGTCCAGGACCTGATGACTTCACTGCTGAATTCTATCACACGTTTTTAAAAGAACTAATATGAATTCCACTCAAATTATTTCAAAAAATAGAGGAGGAGGGACTACTTCCAAACTTATGCTGTGAGGCCAGTATTATCCTGATGCCAAAACCAGACAAAGACACATAAAAAAAAAAAATTACAGGCCAATATCTCTGATGAATATTGATGCAAAAATCCTTAACAAAATACTAGCAAACCAACAACACATTAAAAAAAAGTCATTCCTCATGACCAAGTGACATTTATCCTTGGGATGCAACGATAGTTCAACATATGCAAATCATTCAGTATGATACATCATATTAACAGAATGAAGGACAAAAACCATGTGATAATTTCAATTGATGCTGAAAAAGCATTTGATAAAAGTTAACCCCTTCATAGTGAAAACCCTAAAAAAACTGGGTGTAGAAGAAACATACCTCAACATTATAAAAGCCGTATATGACAGACCCACAGCTAATATAATACTGAATGGGGAAAAACTGAAAGCCTTTCCTCTAAGATTTGGAACACGACAAGGATGCCCACTTTCACCACTGTTATTCAGCATAGTACTGGAAGTCCTAGCTAGAGCAATCAGACAAGAGAAAGAAATAAAGGGCATCCAAATTGGAAAGTAAGAAGTCAAATTATCCTTGTTTACAGATAATATGATCTTACATTTGGGAGAACCTAAAGACTCCACCAAAAAGCTATTAGAACAAATAAACAAATTCAGCAAGCTTGCAGGATACAAAACCAACACACAAAAATTTGGCATTTCTACATGCCAATAGTGAACAACCTGAAAAATAAAAAGTAATCCCATTTACAGTAGTCACACATAAAATTAAATACCTAGGAATTAATTTAACCAAAGAAGTGAAAGATCTCGATAATGAAAACTATAAAACACCAATGAAAGAAATGCAAACACTAAAAAATGGAAAGATACTCCATGTTCATGAATTGTAAGAATCAATGTTGTAAAAATGTTCACACTACCCAAAGCAATCTACAGATTCAATGCAATCCTTATCAAAGTACCAATGATATTTTTCACAGATATAGAAAAAATTCTAAAATTTATATGGAACCACAAAAGACCCATAATAACAAAAGCTATCCTAAGCGAAAAGAACAAAACTGAAGGAATCACGTTACCTGGCTTCAAATTATACTACAGAGCTGTAGTAACCACAATAGCATGGTATTGGCATGAAAACACACATGTAGACAGATGAAACAGAATAGAGAACCCAGAAAGAAATCCATACACCTACAGTGAACTCATTTTTGACAAAGGTGTCAAAAACGTACACTGGGGAAAAGAAAGTCTCTTCAATAAATAATGCTGGGAAAACTGGATATCCATATGCAGAAGAATGAAACTGGATCTCTATCTCTTGCCATATACAAAAATCAAGTCAAAATGGATTAAAGGTCAGGCATGGTGGCTTACGCCTGTAATCCAAGCACTCTGGGAGGCCAAGGCAGGTGGATCACCTGAGGTCAGGAGCTCGAGACCAGCCTGGCCAACGTGGTGAAACCCCGTCTCTAATAAAAATACAAAAATTAGCTGGATGTGGTGGCGGGAACCTGTAATCTCAGCTACTTGGAAGGCTGAGGCAGGAGAATCACTTGAACTCAGGAGGCAGAGGTTGCAATGAGCCAAGATCGTGCCATTGCACTCCAGCCTGGGCGTCAGAGAGAGACTCTGTCTCAAAAAAAAAAAAAAAAAAAAAAAAAAAAGGATTGAAGACTGAAATGTAAGACCCCAAACTTTGAAACTACTACAAGGAAACATCAAGTACACTCTCCAGGACATTGGTCTGGGCAAAGATTTCTTGAGTAACACCCCACAAGCACAGGCAACCAAGGCAAAAATGGACAAATGGGGTCACATAGAGTTAAAATGCTTCTGCACAGCAAAGAAAACAATCAACAAAGTGAAGAGACAGCCTACAGAGTGGGAAAAATATTTGCAAACTACCCGTCTGACAAGGGATTAATAACTAGAATATATAAGGAGCCCAAACAACTCTATAGAAAATAAAAATCTGATTAAAAACCGACAAAATATTTGAAGAGACATTTATCAAAAGAAGACATACATAAGGCAAACATATATGAAAAGATAACCAACATTACTGATCATCAGAGAAATGCAAATCAAAACTACAATGAGATATTATCTCACCCCAGTTAAAATGGCTTATATCCAAAAGACAGCAATAACAAAGGCTGCTGAGGATGTGGAGAAAAGGGAACACATGTATACTGTTGGTGGGAATTTAAATGAGCACAACCACTATGGAGAACAGTTTGGAGGTTCCTCAAAAAACTAAAAATAGAACTACCATATGATCCAACAATCTTACTGCTGGGCATATACCCTAAAGAAAGCATATCAGTATATTGATGAGATATCTGCACTCCCATGTTTGTTTTAGCACTGTTTGCAAGAATCAAAATTTGGAGGCAACCTAAGTGTTTATCAAAGATGAACAGATAAAATGTCCTGTATACACACAATGGAGTACTATTCAGCCATAAAAAAGAATGAGATCCTGTCATTTGCACAAGATGGATGAAGCTAGAGGTCATTATGCTAAGTGAAATAAGCCAGGCACATAAAGACAAACATAGCATATTCTCATTTATTTGTGGGATCCAAAAATCAAAACAATTGAACTCATGGAACTAAAGAGCAGAAGGATGGTTACCAGAGGCTGGGAAGGGTAGTGGGAGGGTTGGGGTTGGGGCACGATGGGGATGGTTAATGGGTACAAAAAAAGTAGAAAGAATGAATAATTCCCAGCATTTGATAGCATAACAGGGTGACTATAGTCAATAAGAATTTAATAGTACATTTAAAAATAACTAAAAGAGTATAATGGGATTGTTTATAACACAAAGGATAAATATGTGAGGGGATGAAAGCCCCATTTTACATGATGTGATTATTACACATTGGATGCCTGTATCAAAACATCTCATGTACCACATAAATATACCTACTATGAACTCACAGAAATATAAAATTAAAAATTTAAAAAACAAAAGTAACCGTGGACAATATATAAACAAATGGATTTCATGTGTTCCCATAAAACTTTATTCAGAAAAAATATAGTTGTAGACCCAGCCATCCCATTACTGGGTATATACCCAAAGGATTATAAATCATGCTGCTATAAAGACACATGCACACGTATGTTTACTGTGGCACTATTCACAATAGCAAAGACTTGGAATCAACCCAAATGTCCATCAGTGACAGACTGGATTAAGAAAATGTGGCACATATACACCATGGAATACTATGCAGCCATAAAAAAGGATGAGTTTGTGTCCTTTGTAGGGACATGGATGCAGCTGGAAACCATCATTCTTAGCAAACTATCACAAGAACAAAAAACCAAACACCGCATGTTCTCACTCATAGGTGGGAACTGAACAATGAGATCACTTGGACTCGGGAAGGGGAACATCACACACCCGGGCCTATCATGGGGAGGGGGTAGGGGGGAGGGATTGCATTGGGAGTTATACCTGATGTAAATGACGAGTTGATGGGTGCTGACGAGTTGATGGGTGCAGCACAGCAACATGGCACAAGTATACATATGTAACAAACTGCACGTTATGCACATGTACCCTAGAACTTAAAGTATAATAATAATAAAAAAATAAAATTAAAAAAAATAAAAAAAATAAAAAAATAAATAAGAAAAATTTATTGACACTGACAATATTCATAACTTATTGTTAAAAGCAGTAAAACATAATCCAAAATATTTCAATTTATTTTTATAAAAAAAGTACACATAGATAAAACATTTAGAAATATAGATACTAATATGTTAACATGTTTACTTTGAATAGTGAGATTACAATTGTTTTTACATAATTTAAATAGACTATTTTTTTTTAGAATGGTTGTAGATTTACAGAAAGTTGAGGAGGTAATAGAGTTACCATATATCCCATATCCAGTTTCCCCTATTATTGCCATCCTATATCAGTAGAATACGTTTGTTACATTAATAAACCAATATTGAAATATTATTAACTAAAATTCATGCTTTGTTTGAATTTCTTTAGTTTCTATTTAATGTCTTTTTCCCTGTTCCAGGATCCCATCTAGGATACCACATTACTTTTAGCATCATGTCTTCTTTTAACTAAAATTCGTACTTTGTTTGAATTTCTTTAGTTTCTATTTAATGTCTTTCCCTGTTCCAGGATCCCATCTAGGATACCACATTACATTTAGCATCATGTCTTCTTTTAACTAAAATTCATACTTTGTTTGAATTTCTTTAGTTTCTATTTAATGTCTTTTTCCCTGTTCCAGGATCCCATCTAGGATACCACATTACATTTAGCATCATGTCTCCTTAGGAACCTCTTGGCTGTGACAGTTTCTCAGACATTTGTTTTTGTTGACAGTTTTGAGGA
Source organism: Macaca mulatta (assembly GCF_049350105.2). Classification (NCBI taxonomy): domain Eukaryota; kingdom Metazoa; phylum Chordata; class Mammalia; order Primates; family Cercopithecidae; genus Macaca; species Macaca mulatta. Next base: position 21,828,815 of record NC_133422.1, read on the forward strand.
GTATTGGTCAGGTATTTTGTAGGATGCCCCACTATTGGAATTTGTCTATGTTTTTGTTATGATTAGGCTGGGGTTATGGGTTTGGGGAGGAACAGCTGATTTTTGTATTCTTTTAATTATTTACTAAAATGAACATGTTTTACTTTTGTACTAAAACAGTTATGATGAAATCATGTGCGCGTGCGCACACACACACACACGTATATGCATTCATCATTGCTAGCCATCAGCTATATGGATGGTTGCCTGGGTTGGCACTGGGTGAAACTGCGATTAGCAAATTTTCTCCTCAGTAAGTTTCAGCTGCTCTTTTCAGCATCCTCTCATTCCTGTTTTAATGTGTCTGACAGTTGGTAAAGGTTTAAGATACAAGCTTTTTTATGAAGACTCTTGCATTGTAATATAAGATTCTAAAAATCTGATAAGTTTTCAATACCCAAAGGAATTAGACTCTAACAGCAGAGTTGCAGGGACCTGGTGGAGAAGTTGCAAGTGGATAGAGAAGGAACTGTTCTCCTCACCTCTATTCCTAAGTTTGCTCAGGAATAGCAAACTAGTGATTATTGTCTATGTGAGATGCTCATCAGAGATGAGCAAAGACTCATCAGAGACAAGCAATGTACAGGTTAGCAAAGGAATCAAACTATCTGTCAGAAATTGAATTAGGACCTTAGAATAGTTTTTTCCCTGATCCTAGGAATCTGTTGTTTTTGTCTTCAAAACCCTATTTCTTCCTTCCTTTTATAATAAGAGTCTTATTTTCCTTTAGCGACTCCCTTTCTCCCACTCTCTCCTACTATTCCAGAAATGACTGTCTGACCAGATCTAGAGTCCAATAGCTCCTTCCCTTCCCACGGTGATTGGTGGATCTGGAATAAACATGTGACTCTAAGTGAGCCAATGGGAGCTTGTCCTGAGACTTTTGCCAAAGCTATTAGGAAAGAGGAGCTTTGTTTCTGTGATGGATGTTAAGCTGATAGGGTGTAAGCCGGGAGTTGCTAAGGATTATCCAGACTACCACAGAGAAACAATCTGTCTGAGAGGGAAGTCAACACAAGAGGAATAGATTCTTGAAGATAACGTGTGATTTTTCTGACAAGCCAGATTTATCTCCTAGACTTTATAGTTACATAAGCCAGTAAAGCTTTTTTGTTGTTGTTGTTGTTGTTGTTGTTTTGGTTAATTCACTTCAGGTTGTGTTTTTGTGGCTGCAACTAAAAGATTCTTCATCAAAAGGCTCTCTTAAGATCCTATTCTTTTAAATAAATTAACTATCTTTTTACTCAAGTGTCTGACTTCAGCATATTTTCCTACTTCTTAATTTTTTTTTTTAATCTTTGGACTCTTGTATCTTGTTTCTTATAAAAAAAAATAAAGATAACCTGTTAAAAATTCAGTCAGGCTGATTATTTAGTTTCATGTAGTCTATACAGTTTATCTCCACTGGTGATGAAATCAAATTCAGAACACACTAAAATATCGAACATAGTGAAAATATCTCTGTGATTAGGACATAGCTACAACTGTGACTTTAAAAGATTTTGGGCTCGACACGGTGCTTACGCCTGTAATCCCAGCACTTTGGGAGGCTGAGGCCGGTGGATCACTTGAGGACAAGAGTTGGAGACCAGCCTGGGCCACATAACAAAACCCCATCTGTACTAAAAATACAAAAATTAGCCAGGAATGGTGGTGCACAGCTATAATTCCAGCTACTTAGGGGGCTGAGGTAGGAGAATTGCTTGAACCTGGGAGGCAGGGGTTGCAATGAGTCAGGATTGGGCCACTGCACTCCAGCCTGAGCTACTAAGTGAGATTCTGTCTCAACAACAACAACAACAAAAACTGTAAAATGTATTGTTTAATTTTATTTTTTGAAATGGAGTCTCACTCTGTTGCCCAGGCTGGAGTGCAGTGGTACAATCTCGGCTCACTGCAACCTCTGCCTCCTGGGTTCAAGCGATTCTCCTGCCTCAGCCTCCTGAGTAGCTGGGATTACAGGCACGCGCCACCACACTTTTTGTGTGTGTGTGTATTTTTAGTAGAGACTGGGTTTCACCATGTTGGTCAGGCTGGTCTCGAACTCCTGACCTTGTGATCTGCCTGCCTCAGCCTCCCAAAGTGCTGAGATTACAGGCATGAGCCATCGCACCCGACTTATTTTGTTTAATTTTAAGCAAGCCTGTTAACCAGTGGCCACCTGTCTCTTGCCCCAGTAGTTTCTCAGCTATCAGAAAATTCTTCTGGTCAGTTTACATGGCACCAACACCACCTCAGGTTTCCTGTTTTTATAGCGTCATTTGGCAAATGATCAATCAGCCTCTTTCTACCACCCTTCAATCACTGGCCAACGTGAAATGAGTTAAACAGAGTAAAATAGTATTCTTTGCACTGGACGAAATGTGAAGGTGATACAGTTGCTCTCAAGAATTCTTTCATACAAGGTAAGGGTTGAATGCTTGGACATTTCACAGCCACTAAAAACTGGATCTCAACCCCAACTCTGCTGTTTACTTGCTATCTGACTGCAGAGAGGTAACGAAAATCTCTATAATTCAGTCTCATCATCTAAGAAGCAAGAATAATAATAGAAAAATAACCTAAAATAATATATCATACAATATTATATAAAACAATAGGGCTGGTGTGAGATTAAGAAATGTGGTCCATAAAGCACTAAACACAGTGGCTGACACAGAGGAAATAGTCAGCATCAGGTGGCTCTTTAGATATGTAGTTGATCACATCTGGAATTCACTATGTGCTTAAAATGGATTCTTTATATAAGGCTTGTCTATTTGATATATCCCAAAAAATTAAAAATCAAGCTGACTGGTCTTTTGAGAATGAAAGATGTGGGGGAAAATGCAATGAAGATCTAATTTGGGTCAATTACTCACTGTCTTGCTTGTTCGGGAATTATGACTAGAAGTGTTAATAAAAGAATTAAGCCATGACGTGTTGCTGTAAATATTTGACCTCTGCTACCATCCCTGTTGTAAGGACTCATTGAACACTCTTACATGTTGCATGGTGCATGCTCATTAATTTTTCTATTGCACTAAGGTTAACATTTTACATAGATATCAAAATTATTCATACTTCACGAGTCTATCAGAAAATGATTTTCAAGAAAAGTGCCATTGCTTATGACTTTTCTGAACACAGGTCATGGGAAATCTAAACAGCATTAAAACTATGCTAGCATTTCTCATATTTCATTTTGAAAGGACAGCAAATGATTTCAGGATGGTACTGGCCCATCTCTCCAAACCCTCTCTGTAGTTGCATGATAGAAGAGTGTGTGAGAATTCAAACGATAATTCATAATGGATTTGACAGATGTCTTCTTTCTTGGTGATGAGGTGCTAGCATAAAGGGAACTTGGTTGACTTCCAATCCTTGAAGCTATTGGTTCTGATTCACTTCTGTTAAGCAGATATTTTCGGATAATGATACTATAGGATAAATGCTGATTAGGTCCATTGTTAGCAGAGGGGAGCTGAGCTAAAGCAGTTTGCAAGTTGTGACTGTAGTTGCTTGATGAACTATTGATCTAATTGCCTACATTGCTGAACTAACTGAAGGATTTCTTTAAGTTAGAGGATGATGACAGGGAGGAGACTATTTACAAATAGTGTTTCTTGTACAGCTGGGTAGAATTTAGGGTCATTCATTTATGTTCAGCATTTCCAAAGGTTAACGATATGAATCATACAACTGAAACTGGCATCACATGGCTTTAGAATGTCACCACATCAAACACCCAGCTGGCGTCAGGGAAGGAGGCCTGATGTCATTGTATGTTTGGCCTATATGTTTTCTTAACCCAACAGCTAGCTTCCTGTGAAACAGTACATCCGCATGGAATGTCTCCATGGACTGCACGTAGAGTTCAGGATACTGCCATCTTAGTTGTGTGAGTGAGCCAAATCACACAGCCAAATGCCCATTTGGAAAATAGGTTCTGAATTTATAGGTTCTGAATTTCAGGTTCTGAAAAACCAAGGGAAAAAGATTTGCCTATAGAGAGATCACACCAAGGATACCGAGCTGGGGATAATTAAAATAAAAGTGACGTTGACCAGGTTAAATTCCGTTTTAGGTGATCATCACTGTCACACAGACAGTTCTGGTGATACATTTGCAGCAGCCAACTTTGCAAGCTACAAAGGATCAGCCTTGTGATCCAGATTTGGTCTTTGATTTGGGGGATGCCATTTGCATTCTGACACTCTTCCTGTGATGAGTTTTATGACTTCTTATTACCCAGTACATAAAACTCTGCTTTTGCATTGTGATGGCTATCCATTTTAATCTTCAAGAATTTATAACCTGATCCGAGGTGAGTGATTTAAAATAGAAAAACAAGCAAAGACATATGTTAGAAATACTAGTGCTTCCCCTGAGTTCTCTGAGGCTAGTGTTGGGCTGTCTTGAGGCCAGCATGGTCATGGTTTCTGCTCTACCACCTCCATGCATCATGAACCTGGAGCCTCTATACCTTCCCCGCGTTTAGAATGTACAGATTTGATGGATGAAGAATCTCCCGCTAAATTCTTAAGTTTCCTGAGGGAAGGTTCTGTCTCTTATGCAGCATTATATACATCTAGTGTCTGGCATGGTGCCTAATGTATAGTGGGAATTTCAGTATTTTGATTGAATAAATAAACAAATGTAGATGTGCCCATGTGAAGTAGACCACACAGGAAAAGTTACTGTGACTAGCAAATAGGATGTTTTGGAAATAAATTGGTCATATTGCTATTACCCTCCAAATAATCACATTATTTTTACAGATTACAATATAAGCATAAGCATCGTGTGAAGTAGGTGTCCATTCTGATTCTAAAAATAAGATGGTGCATCAAATGGCAAAGTGATTAGGAATCCCTTTGGACGGTTCATTGGTAAGGAATTTGATTCTGAACTTTAAATTCCTTCCGGTAACTTTAAATTCCTAAAGCTAACTTGCTTTAGCTAACACTTGCTCCGCCTGATTCTTACGTATCTTGATGGCTCTGTTAGAAAGCAGAGTAGTGACTAAATCAGTAGAAAATACTGCAGCCACTGCATGGGTCGGGGGCTGGAGGGGATGATACTTAAGGACCCTTCTGTCCCTGAATTGTTCTAAGCCTATTAAAAAACCAACAAAATAAGACAACAAAAAAGGAAAAAACCCACTTCCAGAAGCAGTCTTTTCTATGGGGGAAAAAAAAATCATCAAGCTGTTATTTGGCATCTTGTTGAAAAGGCACAGTTAAAAAAAAAAAAGATTATGGGACAAGTTTTTTTAATTTGCATTTCTACGAGTTGCTTTGCTGTCATCTAGAAATGGCTCAAGCCTTGTGTTTAGGATCTTAGCATGAGTCAGGAGGGACTGAGCTTCTGCCGCCAACCCTTACCCACCTGCTGATGGTGATGGGGAGGCTTTTGCATTCGTTTCCATGTCAGCTGACCCTTCGGCTTGGGTTCTGGAGCTTGCAATGTCCCTCACAGGGACAGGGACTGATCCTGGAAATGGCCTGGCAGTTTACTCACCCAGCGGGGGTGAACTCAGGCAACCAACAACTTGGTGACTTCGACAGATGTTTTTGTCTCAAAGCCTCGGGCACCTTGCCCTGCTGTCTCGCATGCAGAGGGTGATGCCTGGCACCCTGCCTGGTGCCACCAGGAATGAGTGTAGCCCCAGGGAGTACTGCCAAGTCATGTTGGTGAGCTGCTTTCTGGGGGCCAACTGGCCGCTGGATAAATGTGTTGGTCGGCGTGTTCACAATAGTCAGGGGTCACACTAGCTAAAGTATCTCACTGCTTTCTGTGGCTGTAACTTCTGAGTCTGTGTTCTATGTTTCAAGCCATTTTGTTTATATATTTCCTTTGCCTCATTGTGCAATTGTGGTGACTGAGGGGGTTCATTGGACAGAAGCCATAGGTTTCACGGTTGTGTCTGTAGCAAAATATTAGTGGGAAAACATGCTGCCCCAAGTGTATTCTGGTTCAACCCTGAAGATTGAAGTCACCTAAACAATAAATAAGAGATAAGCCCTGCCAGTCAACACAGATTCCATAGACCCACTTTTGGTAAAGCATGGTGCAGTTGAAAAGCACTGAGCTTGTAGTCAGGAAGCCTCTGCATATTCTCCTTCACCATTTATAAGCTGGGCCCTTGAAATGTTTTCAATGTATTTTAAATTTGATCCTGTTCCTATTTTAATAACTTTATTTTGTGTTGAAGTATCCCTCAAATTAAAAAGAAAATATGAGTGGACAGGTTGCAAATGTATCAGGTTAGTTAAGTCTTTGTGCCTCAATTTCCTTACCTGTATAATCATTTATTCATTCAATACACAGCAGTCGAGTATTTTCCCTCTGCTGGGCACTGGCCTGGGTCCTGGGGGTACAATGGGGAAGAAGACTGGGTCCTGCTCCTGTTCCAGGAAACAGAGTCATTATTCAGGGATGAATCCCGGAGCAAAGAACAAGGTGCTCTTGCAGAGAAAAGAACCCAGAGTCATTGGAAGATGGAGGTCAAAGCAAGTTATTCTGCTGGGACCTTAAGCTCCATCTAGAGGTGATGTTTTGAGCTGAGCTGAAAAGAGGAGCTGGGATCCTGTCAAGGCTTGGAGCAGGAGCAGGCTGAGTGCATTCTGAACAAAAGAGAAAGTGTGTTTGGTAACACGAGGCAATAAAAGAGTATCTGGAAACAGGGAGAGGCTGCTGCTGGAGAAAGACAGAGTGGCAGACGTGTGAAGGGCCGCAGCAGTGGGGCACTGTGCCTGCTCTACCTCATTTCACAGAGGTGCTAGGACCATCGACTGGAACAACACTCTGCAGGCTAGGAAAATGATTAACAGAGGGTTTGTTTGTTTGTTTGTTTGTTTCTGATTGTGAAAACAACCTAGTTTTATGGTAGTTAATTTAGGAAATACACGTTAGTATTTAAAAAAAAAAAAAAATCCTCCAGAATCTCTCCCCAGAGAAAGAACTGTAACATTTTGATGTGTTTCTTAACACCTAGGTGTGATTCCATGTTACTCTCTGTGATGTTTAAACTGAGACCTAAAGAATAAGAAGGAATCTTTATAAAATGTGTATTGTCCTGCACATTCTCAAATCACAGCCCAGAAGGAACGAACAAACAGTGTTTGGTTTACTTATCTTTTGTGACTTATTATATTTATCCTCCTCACTTATGAACTGCATATTAATTAAACAGCAATTAAGTGAAATAGAAACTTTACATTTTTTGAAAGGGTGTGCCAGAAGAACCATGTGATTAAAAATAAAAACGGCAAACCCCGTCTCTACTAAAAATACAAAAAAATTAGCTGGGCGTGGTGGCGAGTGCCTGTAGTCCCAGCTACTCAGGAGGCTGAGGCAGGAGAATGGCGTGAACCCAGGAGGTGTAACTTGCAGTGAACTGAGATGGGGCCACTGCACTCGAGCCTGGGCAACTGAGCGAGACTCCGTCTTCAAAAAAAAAAAGAAAAAAAAGTAAAAATAAAAATGGTATAAAGGTGTAAAAAAAAAAAAAAAAAAAAAAAAGAATAAGAAGGGAGTGGTGGCAGATACACGGGAGGTGCCTCCAGGCAGAGATGAGCTTGTGGAAGGCCCCGAGAGGGGAGAGACTGGCCTGTGGAAGGAACTAGAAGAAGATCAGGGAGCTGGAGTTGGAGGTGAGAGCAGGAGCAGTGAGGTGAAGTTGCAGGTCGGCATGCAGATCATGGGACCTTGTGGGGCATGCCTGGAAGTTGGGCAACTGGGAAGTTTGATGAGCTTTGACCATGAAACTGATATGCCGTGGTCTTCCTTTTTCCAAAGACCACCTAGCAGCCAGAGGAGAACTGATTGTGGGAGGCAGGTGTGGAAGCAGGGAGACCAGATAAATTCGTGTGAAAGATTACGGTGGCAGTGGAGATAGAAAGCATTACTTTCAAGGCCGACTTGGGGATGTGATTGACAGGATTTGGTGATAGAGTGCCATGGGAGCTGAGGAAGGAGAAACTGAGGATGAGTAATCATAGATTCACAGACATTAAAATAAGTGCAAACAGTTTTATTATACTCAGATAATAGAAGTTAACTGTAGTTATGATGTTTCTGATTTCCTCATATTTTATCAATTATCTATCATCCCTTATCACCGATTCTTGTGTTTTTCCACTTTAGGCCTTGAAGAAATGCATGTTGGTAGAGAAGATTGCTTTACTTATCTCTTTTGTTTTCTGCGCTTCTACTCCTAATTCCAGGAGTTTCCATCCCTTTCTGGGTGCTGGTCAGAACTCATAGCTCAGAGCCACACCCATGATATGGCCTAAAGGGGAGGCAGAGGAGACTTGGATGAGCAGACACAACACATCCCAAAATGTGCTGGACAGGCAGGGGAAGGAAAGTGCTGCCCTTCCTTCTGATGTGGAACCTGCCCTCCCCACTCCCACACTCTGGACGAATCTCTCGCCTCTCTTGATCAATCTCTCGCCTCTCTTGATCTTGTGGGTTAAACCAGTATCTGGAGGTAAAGCTGAGTTGCTGAAGGTCTCGGGAGTAGATGAGTCTTAGTGAGTGAGAATGAATTCCAGTCAGCTTTAGAACACTGACAAAAGTCAAAGCTGATGGTGTGACATGGAGTTAATGTTAGCTGGTTAGGATGACTGGCTGGTGGTGAACTAGAATGTTAGCGGTGGGTATCTTTAACTCCTGAGGTTACAGGTGGCATTAATTTTCTTCTTTGTATGTCTGTGTATTTTACAAGTTTTCTGCGATGAGCATGTGGTCTTTAAAAAACCTGATGAAAATTCAGTTTTATTATTGCCATTGCTGTAAAATTATATATACTTCTCAAATTCACCAGTTTTAATAACTATGTGAAATGCATTTAATTTTAGGGAAAAGATGGCTTAGCTTTTATTGAAAGGAATTACTGTTCTGTTTCTTTTGAGTGACAGAGCTGAGAGCCCCTAAAAATAGATTGCCTGTTTGTAAATCTGCCTTGTATACTTGGAAATTTCTAAGAAAATACAAACTGAGATTTCACTCAAAATGTTTAAAAATATAAGTAGTATATCTAAGAAATTTAACCATATGATTATCATATATAAGCTGTGGCATATGTGTGTATGTGTATACACACATACATCATATATATACACACATAATATACATTTACATACATAAAATTTACATATATACATTTACACATATATGAAATCTTTGTATCACCCACAGAATTTAACTTAGTACCAGAATATTCATTTTAGTATCTCACTATTTGGTAAGTAAGTGTTGGAAGTATGTGCTATTCTGGATTTTACTTATTAAAAACGGTAAGAAATGCAAATGACAGGAGGGGCAGGTCTCCTTTGTAATGTAGCTTACTTTTTTAAAAGTTTTTAAGCTTTTTAAAAACAGATTTATATTGAGAGGCTGAGGCGAGCGGATCACGGAGTCAGGAGATCGAGACCATCCTGGCTAACGTGGTGAAACCCCGTCTCTACTAAAAATACAAAAAAATTAGCCAGGCGAGGTGGCGGGCGCCTGTAGTCCCAGCAACTGGGGAGGCTGAGGCAGGAGAATGGCTTGAACCTGGGAGGCAGAGCTTGCAGTGAGCTGAGATTGTGCCACTGCACTCCAGCCTGGGCGACAGAGTGAGACTCTGTCTCAAAAAAACAAAACAAAACAAAACAGATTTATATTTGGATGAAAAAAATCAAGTAAGTACAAATAAAGGGACTTGATATAAGAGCAGTACATCTAGAAAGGAGATAGAGGCTTTAGTTTACTAAGATCTCAATATGATGTAAGATTAAAAATAAATATAATTTTAGGTTGCATTAATATAAATACAGTATCTTCAACAAGAGATATAGTACTTTTCACTTAAAAACAAGCCCTGTGTAGGCCTGGCATGGTGGCTCAGGCCTGCAATCCCAGCACTTTGGGAGGCCGAGGCAGGCAGATAGATCACTTGAGGTCAGGAGTTCAAGACCAGTCTGGTCAACAAAGAGAAACTCTCTCTACTAAAAATACAAAAATTGGTCAGGTATTGTGAAACATTCTTGTAGTCCCAGCTACTCAGGAGGCTGAGGCAGGAGAGTCACTTTAGCCTGGGAGGTGGAGGTTGCAGTGAGCTGAGATTATACCACTGCACTCCAGCCTGGGCAACAGAGCGAGAATCTGACTCAAAAACAAAAAAACAATAACCAAAAAAACCACCAAACCCTGTGTAATTTTCTTTGAAGAGAAAATACCTTCACATGGTTCAAATATAAAAAAGTATAAAAATATGTTTATTGAAAAATGTACACTCCTTTTCTCTCCTGTGTCAGCCTGGTTCCCATCTCCCCCAAGAGGTAAGCACTGGTGTCAACGTGTTTGCTCTTCTAACGATTTTGTGTAGTTTCAAACATTCTCTTCCTTTTAAACGAATGGCAGCATTATGCACAGTGTTCTATATCTCTATACCTTTTTAAATTAAAAGAGTATTTCAGAAATTATTTTAATATAGATTCTTCTTTATAGCTATATAATATTCCATTGTGTGATGTACTATGTTTAACAAATCCCCTACTAGGCCGGGCGCGGTGGCTCAAGCCTGTAATCCCAGCACTTTGGGAGGCCGAGACGGGCGGATCACGAGGTCAGGAGATCGAGACCATCCTGGCTAACACGGTGAAACCCCCTCTCTACTAAAAAAATACAAAAAACTAGCCGGGCGAGGTGGTGGGCGCCTGTAGTCCCAGCTACTCGGGAGGCTGAGGCAGGAGAATGGCGTGAACCCGGGAGGCGGAGCTTGCAGTGAGCTGAGATCCGGCCACTGCACTCCAGCCTGGGCGACAGAGCGAGACTCCGTCTCAAAAAAAAAAAAAAAAAATCCCCTACTAATAAACAGTTACGTTTTTCCCTCTTTTCCCTTGGCCAAACAATGCTTCAGAAAATAATCTTTCTCTTTTTTATTTTTAATTAATTAATTATTATTATTATACTTTAAGTTCTAGGGTACATGTACATAACGTGCAGGTTTGTTACATATGTATACTTGTGCCATGTTGGTGTGCTGCACCCATCAACTCGTCAGCACCCATCAACTCGTCATTTACATCAGGTATAACTCCCAATGCAATCCCTCCCCAGAAAATAATCTTAAAGCATCATGTGTATAAATATATTAGTAGGATAAATTTCTAGAAATGGAATTATTAACTCAAAGGGTATATACTTCTTCTTTTTTTTTTTTTTTTGAGGCGGAGTCTTGCTCAGTCGCCCAGACTGGAGTGCAGTGGCGCGATCTTGGCTCACTGAAACCTCCGCCTCCCAGGTTCATACCATTCTCCTGCCTCAGCCTTCTGAGGAGCTGGGACTACAGGCGCCCACCACCACGCCCGGCTAATGTTTGTATTTTTTAGTAAAGACAGGGTTTCACCATGTTAGCCAGGATGGTCTTAATCTCCTGACCTCGTGATCTGCCCGCCTCGGCCTCCCAAAGTGCTGCAATTACAGGTGTGAGCCACCAGGCCCGGCCCCTCAAAGGGATATATATTTTTAAAATTACACAGTTCCTGATAATTTTTCTCTAGGATTAAACAATTTATAGTCCTATTAGCAGTGAATAAGAGTAACTGTCTACATTCTCACGAACAATGTGTTATCAAACATATAATTCTATAAGTGAAAAGTGGTATTTGATGTAGTTTTTGATTTCTATTTCTTCAATGGAGGGAGGACACATATGTTTCTAGGTTTATAGGTCATTCATATTTCCTTTTCTGTGAACTCATTCATACATTTTGTCTAGTCTTCTGTTATGTTGGTTATATTACCCTGTTAAAGCTAAACCCTTACCAGGGTCTACGATGATCTGGTACCCAGGTGTGTAAAATTTTCTGTGGATTAGAAAATACAGGAGAAAATTTGTGAGAGATGATAAAAATGGAAAAATGATGCTAAAACATTCCAAAGGCTATGGCCTGGGTGCTTACTTTTGCTTTAAAAACATCCACATACTGGGAGTATTTCCTTGGGAAAATAATTGGGTTTCATAGTGGAAATTAGAAGAAAATATTTGTGTTAAGAAAATTCATGTTATCTTCTACTTTGATGGAAATCAACTTTTTCCCAATTAAAAAATATAAATTGTGTTACAGATTCAAGTGCAAGTGGTTTTTAAAGTGACATAGCAAAGTGAAATGGAGGATTGAAGCAGTTTTCTGGAGAGCCCAGGCTACCACCTGATTACCTCGTCTGGTATGTACATGTAATTAACAATTTTTTGTGAGAAGTTTAAATCACTATAGCAGTCAACTGTTTTCCAAAATTCATTCTTCTTTTCTTCTACTCTACTAGGTTGTTTTCCTGAGTGCAAAGAATTTTGCCACAGCTAAAGTCAGTATTTCTCAGCTCCTTATTGCAGCTAGATGTGGCCATGTGATTATGTTTTGGCAATGGGATATGAACAAAAATGATATGTGGCACATTCAAGTCCTGACCTAAAAGGATTGTTATGTGAATATCCATTGTGTCTTCTCCCTTTCTGCTGACTGAGATGTAGTTGTGATGGCAGGAGCTGGAGGAGCCACTTTGGACTCAGAGATGGAAAACCTGTGTTGAGGAGTCCTGGACTTTTATGTAAAAACTTCTTATTTAAACTCTTGTATGTCTGAGTCCTTTGATCATAGCATCTTAGGCTGTATTCCCATAAGTACAATATCTGCTTCATAATAAACTGCCTCCAAATGCAGTGACTTATAAAACAATCATTTATTAGCTCCTGATACTGTTGTTTGTCAATATGGGCTATGCTCATCTGGGCAGTTCTCTGGGTTCACTCACATGGCTGCAGGTAGCTGGTGGGTGTGCTAAGCGATAATTGGTTCTGGATGGCCTCATTCATGTGACTGACAGGGGCAGTGGAAGCAACTGAGTTCCATGTCTCTAGCATTTAACAAGTTCAGGCTTTTTCTCATGGTGGCTGGATTCCAAATGTAACCAGAGATAGCAAACCCCAATGAGCAATCACTTTTTACACCCCTGCTTGTATTATACTTGGTAATGCCACATTGGCCAAAAAAAATAACATGGGCAAACCAAGAGTGAATGTGGGAAGGTGTATATTTACAGCAGGGTTTCTGAACAGCAACACTCCTGATATTGGGGCTGGAAAATTCTTTGTCCTGTGGGCTGTCCTGTGCACTGTAGGACATTCAACAGCATCCGTGGCTTCTACCCCTCAGATACCAGTAACAGTTCAGACCATAACCTTCACACACCCCAGACCATAACACCCAAACAGGTCTCTAACATTGCCAATGAACTTTGCATGGAAAAATTGCCTTCAGTAGAAAATAACTGGTTTGCAGGGAGATGTGAACCTGGTGTGAAACTTTGAGGGCTATTAATGCGACAGTCTGCCACGTACAACAATTGATAGAGTCAGCTTATTTTTCTTTGCTGTGTTGTTACTCTTAAATTCGGACACTGCTGCTAATTATCTCCACTGATATATATGTTTTTGAAAGGCTGTTATTTAGTTCAAGGACTCTGCCCTTGTGTTTAGAGCTTGATGTTGTTTGTGATTCTGACTTTTATACTTGGACTACTAGCACAAAACTGGTCTTAGTTATTAGAAAATATTAGTATTGTGATGTATTGGATTATTATACTCAAATCTTTGCTTCTTCTCTGTAATAATACATTTCTTCCTGTTGTCAGGTGACTTACCATGCCTCACAGGAGGCAGAATATACATCCTTGCTCCATTGTCTTTGGGCTTGGCCGTGTGACTTGTTTTGACGGACAGAGGGTGGGCATATGTGAATGCCAATTCTGACAGAGGTTTTAAAAGGCTTTGCATGTTTCTGCGGGTCTCTCTTGTGCTCCTGTCTCCTGCCATGAGAACAGCATGTCCCAGGTAAGAACGAATCCTTCTGCCTAGCTCTCCATAGGGGAAGATCTGAACCTGACCTACAGTCTGTAACAGAGCCACCCAGGTGACCCACAGACACTGGCAGAGAAATGAAGACTTACTGTTTTTAGACTTTGATATTCTGGAATTGATTGCAGCACCATTATAGCAAAAGCTGACTAATACAATTCCATTTTTTATTCTATTAAGTTCTTTTTATTAAAAAAGTATATAACCACTATTGAAACATTAGAAAATCAAAATGAAGAAAAAAGTTGGGTAGGAAGACAGGCTCAAACAACTATGATGCAATTACATGTTTATTTACAATTGTGATAAGTGCTGTAAAGGGAAAGTCTGTATTCTAGGATAATATTAATATTTAAAAAGAGGGGCATAGGCTGGGCATGGTGGCTCACGCCTGTAATCCCAGTCCTTTGGGAGGCCGAGGCGGGCAGATAACCTGAGGTTAGGAGTTTGAGACCAGCCTGGCCAACGTGGTGAAATCCCGCTTCTACTAAAAATACAATTAGCTGGGCGTGGTGGCACACACTTGTAATCCCAGCTGCTCAGGAGGCTGAGGCAGGAGAACCACTTGAACCCAGGCGGTGGAGGTTGCAGTGAGCCAAGAGCACACCACTGCGCTCCAGCCTGGGCGACAGAGCAAGACTCCATCTCAAAAAAAAAAAAAGAAAGAAAAAAAGAGGGCATGATATAATCTGGGATCAGGAAAAATGTTCCAAAAGAAATAATGTTACACATATCATGTATTAAATACATAAAAACTGTAATGTTGCATCTATTATAATACACACACACTTTTATATTACAAATAGGTCAGTTCTCATATATATGTATTTCTTACACATATTTCTCATACATATTTCTCTCATACATAATGTAACATATGTATAAGAGAACATATTCAATAATATGTTCAATAATATTATTGAATATGTTCTCTTCAATGGACAATATAAAATTAATATCTTTCTACATTAACAAATATGTTCTCACATCATTATTTATTTCAATGTGTGCCTCATATTCCAGTGATATGTGTGGGCCATGTTTTATTCAACCAATCCTCTGATGTTGGACATTTGAATTGATTTTCATTTTTTGTCACTCTGAACAATCTTGTAATGAACATTCTAGCAAGGAACATTCTAGCAAGGACTCTAACCTGTTTGCTGAAGAGAAATAATTGTGGTGAAAATGAGAAAATTACGTGCTGTGAAGCAAAATTCTGTGACATATCCTGACCTTATGTATCCCCTCAGGAAGCATAATGGAAATATTTATGTTTGAAATAAAATTTCTCATGTACTTCCAGCTACACTCGGTGAGTCATTCCTGAAGATCCTAGGGGAAAATTTAGACTATGTTTCTTGGATGAAGATTGATTGGTGGCAGACAGGGGCAGAACGTCGAGGGAGATGATATATATGTATCAAGTGGAGAAAGCTAGACTATCACTTCTGCTTTTTCCAGTCAAGATGTGATCTGCTGTCATAATATTATATTGCTGGCTTGGCTTTTTTTTTTTGTTTTTTCCGTCAGTGTGGTTATTGTTACTTCATCTGTGGCCTGTTTCCAAAAGCAACGAGTGAGCCCCCACAAGATAATCACTCGATTATCTGGTTCTTTCATGACTAATAGGCTGGGGGAATGTACTAAACAAACAGTTCAGCTTAGACGTGTTGCAGGGGATTGAAACTGTCTGAATGAAAATAAAATATGATAAAATGATATAATTCACATGATTCATCTGCAAGACAACCAAGTCTGACATTCCTATTTCATTTAAGAAGTGGTAATTTCAGTACATTCAGTACTGAATTTTGTATATTCAGTAAGGATATGAAATGTGATTTTGGCAGGTTTCATGGTGTAAAGTTATAATATGGTTTTGGGGGTTTATAATATGGATGACTCTGTTTACCTTGTGGCTGACTATGAGGTAAACTTGCAAATATGTGTCCATATTACATTCATCTACTATGAGAAAATACTTTTGGGTTGTGAACCCAAGGGAAGAAAGTGGTAAAATGACTTATTTTGCCTCATGAATTTCAGTTTACTCGGGTAATACGAACATTGCAGGGGCACATTTGTAATTTAGGGAGTTATAACATCAGTGGTTACATTTAATTAAATGACTATCAAAAATGGGATTATTTAGGAAGCATTTCTTCTTCTTTTTGGTTAAACCTGGATTGACTCACATTTTAAAGCATTTTTGTCCAGAAGAGTAATGGAATCCAACAACTCTCTATTTTAAGTCAATGACTTTGAATCAGTGAGTGGTACTCATAAGAAAAAATACAAGCTAGTTTTTCAGGGGAAATTATTTCTTTCCTTTACTCAGATATTAGACTCTCGCTCTCAGATGACACATGGGGATATATTTCTTATCTTCCAATTTTCTTTGGAAAGGATCAGATCAGAAGATGAGAAAACAAATGTTCAGTGTCCACAGAAATCCTGTTCCTTTTAAACAGTGAAATTATGGCTATAATGCTTTATTCTGTGTTCAGTGCAAGTTTAACCCAGCTTTCTAAATGGCAATTTGGTGACATTCAAACCGACAGCCGTGACAGGGGCTCAGAGAGTTGAATGACTTCTTGGTCCTCTAAAAGGAAACGTTTATATACCCAAATTTACTGTCCTCTCAGAAAGTTGTCAACCAAACGCACTTTGTTCTTTCAACAAATGTGTACTGAGTTTCCCCCAAGTGTCTTTGTAGTGTCTGACTTTTTGAAGCTTAAGGTGTGATGAGAGAGACAGAAAATACTCAGGTTTAAAAAAAAAATGAAAAGTAAGTCTATGAAAGCAGTAAAAGTAGAATAGAGGAATGGAGAATGGGGCGGGGATTGGCATAAGAGGAAGAACAAATTTAGACAGGGTGAGGAGGAAGGTCTCTCAGCTAAAGGCTGAGAAGGCATCAGCCATGAGCATCAATTGCTGTATCCATAGTACCTGTAACAGGACCCAACACAGAGTAGGATCTTAATAAATACATGTAGAATGCACGAACAGACAGATGTGTGAGTGAACAGCGCTCAGGCAGAGGAACTGGGCTGGAGAGCAGACAGGCGGCCCGTGACACTGGGGCACTGTGGACAAGCAGGGAACATGCTGAGAGGGGAGGGCAGACAGGAAGGTTGCACACAGGTTATGCAGCAGGTTGTGGGACCTCTTGGTAAGTTTGAGTTGTACATGCCATAGGAAGATATTGGAGACTTTTAAGATGAGAGAAATCTGAATTTTGGTTTAAAAGATTGTCTAATATCCCAAATAGCCAAAACAATCTTCAAAAAGAAGAACAAAGCTGGAGGCCTCGTATTTCTTTATTTATCTTACCACAAAATTACAGTAATCAAGACAGGGTAGTGCTGACATAAAGACAGACATGTAGAACAGCAGAATGAAGTAGAGCCCAGAAATAAACCCTCCTCTATATGATCAAATGATTTTCAATAAGGGTGCTAAGACAGTGGGGTAAAGAATAGTCTTTTCAACAAATGTTGGGAAAACTAGATCTCCCTGCAAAAGAATAAATTTGGACCTGTCTTACACTATATTCAAAACTTGACTCAAAATGAATCAAAGACCTAAGCATAAAACCTAAAATTATAAAACTCTTAGAAGAAAACACAGGGAAAAATCTTCTTTGGATTTTGCAACGTTTTCTTGGATATTACCCAAATGTACAGGCAACAAAAGTAAATTGGACTACATCAAATAAAGAAAAAAAACTTCTGTGTATCAAAGGATACAATCAACAGAGTGAAAAGGCTACCTATGGAATGGGAGAAAATATTTGTAAATCATATATCTGATATGGGGTTACTGTATAGAATATGTAAAGAACTCTTACAGTTCAGTCAGGTGTGGTGGTATGTACCTCTAATCCTAGCTACTTGGGAGGTTGAGGCAGAGGATCCTTTGAGCCCAGGAGTTCAAGGCTTAAGTGAACTATGATCATGTCACTGCACTCTAGCCTGGGTGACAGAGTGAGACCCTGTCTCTAAACCCCGCCCCTCCCTCCAAAAAATTATACACATGCATACAAACACACACACACACACACACACACACACACACACTCCTTGCTCCTTCTCGCTATCCCCATTTCCTCTGCCTTAGTTTAAAAAATTAAGAGAGCGAAATCTGAATTTTGGTTTAAAAGATTGCCTAATGTTATCCCAAATAGCCAAAACAATCTTCAAAAAGAAGAACAAAGCTTGGGGTCTCATATTTCTTGATTTATCTTATTCCAAAATTACAGTAATCAAGACAGGGTAGTGCTGGCATAAAGACAAGCATGCAGAACAATGGAATGAAATAGAGCCCGGAAATAAACCCTCCTCTATACGATCAAGCAATTTTCAATAAAGGTGCCAAAACTAACTCCTACAACATAATAACAAAAAAATATATAACAACATAATAACATAATAACCCCCCCCCCCCACACACACACACACTATTTAAAAGTGAGTAAAGGACTTGAATAGACATTATTCCAAAAAAGATATACAAATGGCCAGCAAATAAGCATATGATAATGCTGAACATCACTAATCATTAGGAAAATGCAAATCAAAACCACAATGAGATATCACCTCATACCCATTAGGATGGCTACTATCAAAACAGAAGAAAATACCAAGCGTTGACAAGGATGTGGAGAAATTAGAAAACTTGTGCACTGTTGGGAAAGGAAAATGGTGCAGCCGCCGTGGGAAACAGAATGACAGATCCTCAAAAAATTACAAGTAGCATTACCATATCATCCAAACAGTTCACTTCTGGGTATGTAACTATTGAAAGCAGGGTTTCAAAGAGGTATTTGTACATCCATGTTCATGGCAGCATTATTCACAATAGCCAAAACGTGGAAGCAACACAAGTATTCAAGCTGATGAACTGATAAACAAAATGTGATATGTACGTACAATGGAATATTATTCAGCTTTCAAAAGGAAGGAAATTCTGACATACACTATAACATGGATGACTCTTGATGACATTATGCTAAGTGAAATAAGTCAGCCATGAAAAGACAATTACTGTAGTATTTTACTGATATGAGGTGGGTGCCTAATGTAGCCCAATTCATAGAAGCAGAAACGTGAGTTGTGGTTGCCAGAGGCTGTGGGGAGGGAGAAGTGGGGAGGTGTTGTTTATTGGATATCACGTAGAGTTTCAGTTTTGTGACATTAAACAGTTCTTGAGTTTGATTGCATAAAAATTTAAATACATGTAATACTACTGAACTACATGCTTAAAGATGATTAAGATGGCAAATTTTATGTTATATGTATCTTGCCACAAGTAAAAGAAAGATCACCCAATATTCATGCCCTGAGGCAGAAGGTATCCTTCCTTCTCCTAGGAGTAGGCCCATGTTGCTCTCTTCTGTGTAAATAGCATGCCAAGTCACCTGAACACTGAGCCAGGTGTTTGCATTAGACTTGCAGAGTCATTCATTTCTGTGTACTGGGCTCACCCTCCCACTGGACTGGAACACCGCTTAGCAGAAGCTGCTTTGCCTCCTCAATCCCCTGGCAGCCCGGCTACAGTCTCCTCTCCATAAATATCTGTCACCTGCACAAAGTTAGGTGCGATGCCCACAGGGAGCCTCTTCCTCAGATGTGAAGGGCAGTGAGATTCAAGCATACAAGGCCTGACAGCCTCAGGGATCAAGGGTTATAAAAGACGCAGGTGAAGAACTAGTTCTACAGACTTTGAGAACATCACCCCGGAGGCCTTCGTGGGGGCTTAAAGACAGTGGCACCATGTCAGCCTGGGCTCGGGAGGGTTCCGATTGAGTAGATCTACACAGTACTGTCAAAAACACTAGATGGTGACTGGCAGAAGCATATACTAGAAGAATTTCCATTTGGTCTCCTTCCAAATACGTAGTAGGACATTATTGGCTTTAAGGTGTAACCAAAGGATTTACAGCATTTTGGTGCATCCAGTTCACTCTAGTTTGGGGTACACAGTCTCGAAGTGGATTGCCTTTCTTAGTCCATTTGTACTGCTACAACAGAATAGCACAGACTGTGTAATTTATAAAAACCAGAAATTTTTTTTCTTGCTATTTGGGTGGTAGGGAAGTATAAGATCAGTAGATATGGTGTCTGATGAGGGCCTGGTCTCTGCTTCTAAGGTGGTGTCTTGAAGATTTCACTGTCTGGAGAGGAGAAATCCTGTGTCTTCAGATGGCAACAGAGCAGAAGACAGGTCAAACTCAATCCCCCAAGCCCTTTTTATAGCAGCATTAATCCACTCATGAGGGCGCCACCCTCGTGACCTAAACACCTCCCATTAAGTCCCACCTCCCAATATTCTTGCATTTGGGGATTAAGATTCCAACAAATGAATTTTGGGAGGGAATACATTCAAACCGTAGCGGTGATCAACTGTCAGTTATCAAGATGACCCACATATTTGCGTATTTGGCATCAGTTGAATTGCTTTCTCTACAGCCATCCCCAAACTCTTAGCTTTTTATCATCATATTTTAGCATAGCCCTAGTGTTCTAAACAGTTTGCATACATTGGGTTGAGGGATTGGTAGGGAGGAGAAGGACAGAGGTAGGAAGTGGGGAAAGGACCAAGAGGGATGGGAAGAGAAGTGGAAAATATATTGTGTGAGCCTCTAAACCAGTGGTTCTCAAACTTGAATGTGCATCAGAATCACATGGAGGGTTGTTAACATGCCAGGTGCACCCGAGTTTCTAATTCAGGTCTGGGTTGGGGCCCAAGAATTGGCAGGAGATGCCAGTGCTGTTGGTCCAGGCCCACATATTTGAGGGTCACTGCTTTAAACAACAGTAGTGAGTCTTAATCATGGCTGAGCAGCAGACTCACCTGAGGAGCTTTGAAAATCCTACTGTCCCGGCCATACTCCAGGCCGATTACAAAGAATCTCTGAAGGCAGAACCCAGGCAGTAGGACTTTTCAAAGAGTCCCAAGTGTTTCCAATGGGGCAGCAAAGCTTGAGAATCACAGCTATAGGCTCTTCCTTCCGAATTTTGCAGGGCAGACCGGCAGCAACAGCATTGCTTGGGAACATCTTAGAATGCAGAATCTCAGACCCCAGCCCAAGCTGCTGAATTGGCACCTGCATCTAAACAAGCAAACATCTCAAGCCTCCATGTGCACTGGGAGCTCTGCAGAGAAATCGAGCAGTGAGAAGTAAGTCCAGCTGAGAGATATTTTGTGATGCTCACTATGGGATAAGAACCAAATATCTGTGATGGCGAGTGATGTTGAGCATTTTTTCATGTGTCTGTTGGCTGTATGAATGTCTTCTTTTGAGAAGTGTCTGTTCATATCCTTTGCCCACTTTTTGATGGGGTTGTTTTTTTCTTGTAAATTTGATTGAGTTATTTGTAGGTTCTGGATATTAGCCCTTTGTCAGATGAGTAGATTGCAAAAATTTTCTTCCATTCTGTAGGTTGCCTGTTCACTCTCGTGGTAGTTTCTTTTGCTGTGCAGAAGCCATAAAAAAGGATGAGTTTGTGTCCTTTGTAGGGACATGGACGCAGCTGGAAACCATCATTCTCAGCAAAGTATTGCAAGAACAGAAAACCAAATACCGCATGTTCTCACTCACAGGTGGGAATTGACCAATGAGATCCCTTGGACACAGGAAGGGGAACATCACACACCAGGTCCTATCATGGTGGGGGGAAGGATAGCATTAGGAGATATACCTAATGTAAATGACGAGTTAAAGGGTGCAGCACACCCACATGGCACACGTATACATATGTAACAAACCTGCACGTTGTGCACATGTACCCTAGAACTTAAAGTATTAAAAACAAAAAACAAAAACCAAATATCTGCAGAAACCGGAAGCTTGCTGCTGGTACTGACTCACTGGAGAGTGTGTGAAAGGAACAGAGCAGGCAATAGAATATGCTCGTGACTGAATCCACATATCAATGTTGATTTTTAATATGTCCAAACATGGTTTCTTGCAATGAGCCTTTCACTTAATAAATCAAATTGAGGCTGGGCACAGTGGCTCACACCTGTGATTCCAGCACATTGAGAGGCCAAGACAGGAGGATCGCTTGAGCCCAGGAGCTAGAGACCAGCAACACAGTAAGACCCCATCTGTAAAAGAGATTAAAAAATTAGGCCGGACACAGTGGCTTATGCTTGTAATCCCAGCATTTTGGGAGGCCGAGGTGGGCACATCACCTGAGGTCAGGAGTTTGAGACCAGCCTGGCCAACATGGCGAAACCCCGTCTCTAATAAATATTAGCCAGGCGTGGTGGTGGGCACCTGTAATCCCAACTACTGGGGACTAGTGGAGAGGCTGAGGTAGGGGAATCTCTTGAACCCGGGAGGTGGAGGTTGCTGTGAGCTGAGATCGTGCCACTGTACTCTAGCCTGGAAGACAGAGCAAGACTCAGTCTCAAAAAAAAAAAAAAAAAAAAAAAAAAAAAAAATCAGCTGGGTGTGGTGACACATGCCTGTAGTCCCAGCTGCTTGGAAGGCTTAGGTGGGAAGGATCACTTGAGCCCAGGATTTTGAGGCTGTGATTGTGCCACTGTACTCAAGCATGGTGGCAGAGTAAAACCCTGTCTCTAAAAAAGAAAAATCATAATAAAATCATATTGAGAAGAAACGCATTTTAAATCTTCATATGGATGAATTCCTTAGAGTAGTAAAACAGTCAATTTTACACTGAATGTGCTTAAAATACCGATAGCTACAATCGTTATACCTTGTAGCACCAAGAATAGCAGCTGCCTTCGTGGAGGGAAGGCCACCTGAGCAATTTCATCTGTGTAGCCCTTCATTTGGCCTCCCTGGCTCATGGCATCACCATTTTTCACATGCTGTTCGGTTCACTTTAAGGGTGATCTGAAAGTGCCAGATACGAGGTTCTGATCTTACCAAAAACAAAAACATCAGCAAACAATGACAACAACAACAAAAAAGCCAGAAGCGGCTCACATGGTGGAAAGTTACCAAAAGAGGCAAAGGGTATAGCAAAGCTTAGTGATTAGGCACAGGGGCTCTAGAGCCCAGCCTTGTGGGTTCAAACCGAGGCTGTGCCACTTACTAGCTGTGTGTCCTTAGCAAGTGACTTAATCTCTCTGTACTTCATTTTCTTCATTTCTAAAGTGAGGATGACAATGATAGTCCCTACCTCGCAGGGGTTTTGAGAGGATAAAATGAGTTGTTATGTGTGAAGCTTTTAATTCTGGCCGACTATAGTTGCTATATGATACTTATTAAATGTACAGGTTAAGAAACATAAGGATTTACATTGTTTTTTACATTTTTGTTTGTTTTCATTTTTTAGAGACAAGGATCTTGCTCTGTTGTCCAGGCTGGTCTTGACCTTCTGGCCTCAAGCGATCCTCCCACTTCAGCTTATGAGTAGCTGAGGATTTATATCCTTTTGCATAGCTCAACCCCAGGAAAAACCTGAAAGATAATATCTCAAGCTCTGATGCTGTGGTTGAGTCAATTTGGTGAATAAACTTCTCTAAAGAGGATGGGACATAACTCTCAGTTGTGTAGCTGAGTAACGGGAAGTAAGACGTCATTTGGAACAATGATAAAAAGGACATAAATTAATGAAGAGGACTATTTTTTTAAAAGGAAAAAAAAAGCACTAACAGTCAATAAGTCAATAATAACCTGAATAGTTAACAATAATCAATAAGGAGTTTAGAAAAGCCCCAGTTCTAAAGAAAAGGATTGGATACATTAAATTCAGAAA
Source organism: Macaca mulatta (assembly GCF_049350105.2). Classification (NCBI taxonomy): domain Eukaryota; kingdom Metazoa; phylum Chordata; class Mammalia; order Primates; family Cercopithecidae; genus Macaca; species Macaca mulatta. Next base: position 21,852,482 of record NC_133422.1, read on the forward strand.
AAATAGGCTTTTGTCGACTATTTACACATAACAGAATTCATATTAGAATATTATTTTTTAAATGCTCTCAACAGACGAAATGAAAACTAAAACTTCCCCCACCCCTCTTTGGTAAATGGAAGGAGATGTCCCCAGCAGCCTTATTCAGAGGGTGTCCCTGGTCTCGAGGTTCTGTCTCTTGGGGCATGTGGGTCCCCCCAGCCGCACAATCCGAACATACTAGAAGCATGCACAGGAAAATAGAACCCAGGCTGTGTCCTCCACACCCAGAGCTTCCATGAAACCACAGGGAGCCGTACACAAGGATCACATCACATCCCCAAATCACACATTTCAAATGGGAAAAACAGTCTGGAGAGAAGTTTCTCCCTCCTAATTTGAAAGAAAGTTGCCTCTGGTCAATCCTTATCCACTTCTTTTGTTAGTTCCTTCTTTTCTTGGCTATCTTTTAAAGTAAAAGTCTCCTGTCCTTGACTTTCTTCTCGGTCACCACGCCCTCCCTCAAAAACCTCATTCTCATTTGCTTTTGTATCTCCAATGTAGACCTCTTTACTGAACTGCAGACTCATTGTACACAAGTGTCTACCCTTCCTCCGGCACATCTCTCAGATATCTGAAACCTATCACATCCAAAGGTGAACTCTGATCTTCTCCCCAAACCTCCCCCTTCTAAATCTCAGTGGAGAGCAACTTGAAGCTTCCAGATATCCATGCCAAAAACCTCAGAGCCCTTTCTAAGTCTCCTCTGTCACATCCAGCATTGGATCCACCAGGAAATCCTGATTCAGAAATTATCCAGAATGTGACCACGTCTCACCACCTCTGCTGCTGAACCACCCTGGTCTGTATCTTTCCTGGATTATTACACCAGCCTCCTAATCTTTTGAAAACATTACTCAGATCATGTCACTCCTCTGCTGAAAACCCTGCATGGTTCCATATTCTTTTTTTCTTTCTTTTTTTTTTTTTTTGAGATGGAGTTTCACTCTTGTTGCCCAGGCTGGAGTGCAATGGCGCGATCTCAGCTCACAACCTTCACCTCCCAGGTTCAAGTGATTCTCCTGCCTCAGCCTCCTGAATGGCTGGGATTACAGGCGCCCCCCACCATGTCTGGCTAATTTCTTGTATTTTTAATAGAGATGGGGTTTCACCACGGTGGACAGGCTGGTCTCAAACTCCTGACCCCGGGTGATTCACCCGCCTCAGCCTCCCAAAGTGCTGGGATTACAGGTGTGAGCCACTGTACCCGGCGGGTCCATATTTCACTCAGTAAAAATGAAAGTTCTCAGAACCTTCCATGCTCTGGTCACCCTCCTTGTTACCTCTCTGATGTCATTTCCCACAGCTCTCCCCCTCTCCTCTAGTTCTCCACCCATGCCAGCCTCCTTGGGTGTGTTCCATCCTAGGGCCTTTGCACCGCAAGTAGTCCTTTTCATTCTGGTCACCTGCATGCTCTTGACTCAGGTGACCACGTGGCTTACTTCCTCACTCCCTTACAGTCTTTGCTCAAAAATCATCTCCTCTGTGAGACCTACTCTGACCACCGTTTTTAAAACTGTAGTTTTCCCACTATATTCCCAATTCCCTTACCCTGCCTTACTTTTTGTTTCCCTTAGAACTTTTCATCTTCCGATACACTAAATAATTTACTCATTTACTATCTGTCTCTGCTTGCTAAACTGTAAGCACCGCCAGGTCATGGAAATTTGGCATATTTTATTCATATAGTAGTTACTCAATAAATATTTGTAGATTGAGTGAATTATTGATTGACTTGGCTCCTGGCATTAGGATTCAGCAATCCTATGGGGGCAGGGAGTCCCAACAATCCTGCTATGTCATCAGAAGGGGGTATTGCATTTAAAAGACTGAACAAGCATCCTCTTCCAGTAAGCTACACTGGGCTTTGTACCTCTGCAAGCCTATGCGTTTTCCCTGCTGGCTTCTCCCTCCTGGCCCCAATGCCCACTTGCCCCATCAAGTACCTGGCCACACTGATGGTAGTCCTGGTTAAGCTCTACCTCATACCAACCTGCTCAGGCTCTGGCACCTTCTGCCACCCAATCGAACCCAAAGGTATATAATTCAATGATACCAGCTGCCCTAGTATGCTGCGGCCAGTCCCTGGTCTAGCGCCAGGCTTCAGTAAATACAGGCATGTGTTTAGATCTGGTATCTTTAATTTTATACATTGTGTAATGTACATTCCCGTCACTGCCTTGGAACCAAAAGGAAAGGACAATGATACGAAACATAATGACACCTTATAGCCTAGCTCCTTCAGGGCCTCCATGAGGGCCATTTCACAGCCCTCCTATCTTTAGAATTGTAAAATGCCAGCTGGGCACAGTGGCTCACGCCTGTAATCCCAGCACTTTGGGAGGCCGAGGCAGGCAGATCACAAAGTCAGAAGTTCAAGACCAGCCTGGCCAACATGGTGAAACCCCGTCTCTACTAAAACAATACAAAAATTAGCTGGGCATGGTGGCATGTGCCTGTAATCCCAGCTACTTGGGAGGCTGAAGCAGGAGAATTGCTTTAACCCGGGAGGCGGAGGTTGCAGTGAGTCAAGATCGCACCACTGCACTCCAGCCTGGGCAACAGAGCAAGACTCAGTCTCAAAAAAAGATTAAAAAAAAAATTATAAAATGCCTATCCCTTAAAGCTGTAAGATTTGGTTGAGAAAGGTACAGATTCATTTCAGAACGAGTAGTCAGGGTGAGCCCCCACAGATTACTGAGAAAGCCATCAATCCCTGTCGTCTCAGAACCGCTGATCATCAGCCCATCTTTCTCTTTGCTCCAATTAACTCTTACTCTTTGGTTAAAACAAATAAGTTACAGGGGGAATTAAAGGAAATTCTGTATTGACAAATACATGGGGCTGAATGGTGAATATATGCTAAGTAAGAAAACATAGGTCTATTGGAAATTTAAGACTCTTTGCAGATGTTTACATAATTTATTTTTTCTTTCACTATACATACAATGATTTAAAATACGTTTTTCCACGAAAGAATAAATTATGTTTAAATAGTAAAATGACTATTGGCCTTGAGTTCTTCCAGGGAAGGCTACCAAGGTAAAAGCTAAGAAGTAACTAGAGAAGTCACATTGCTTTTGAGAACCCACGCTGTGCCAGCCACTTTCATATACATATGTCAACTTGTTAGATCTTCACAAGCACCATGAACGTTAGATGTTATACCTGTTTTACAGATATGGAAATGATGGTTTAGAGGGTGAAATAACTTGTCCAAGGTCACACAGCTAGTAAGCAGTGGAGTCAGGTTTTAAATCTGGGTAAGGCTATGCTAATACCTGGCTCATACCACACTTCTCCCCACTTGAGTCAAGGGCTACTGCAGTTGGGGAAATGACTCAGAATTAGAGATGGTGCATATGTACATTCTCTGGAATAGTTTCTGGTATTGAGTAGAGACTCAGTGCGTGTTAGTTTCTCACATCCTTTTCTCTAAGATGATTTCTGACAACACGTGAAGTCATGAAGGGGACACACATGAAGTGTGGCCTTAGATTAAAAATGTGCAGTGTAATCATAATAATACCAAATAGCCCCTACTATTTGGCAGGTGCTGTCATCACTTCAACAATCCCATGAAATATGTTCTACTTTTGTCACCCCATTTAACAGACTTGCCAAGGTTTCACATTATAGCTGGTAAATGAGAGAAATGGGACTTGAACTCAGGCAGTCTGTCTCGAGTCCAAGCCTTAACCACTATGCTATACTGCCCACTAAGTTATTAGCCTACTATAGCCTAGATACTGTGTACATATATGTGTGGGTGTGTACTCCACCCCTGAGAATTGCATTGATACGATTCACTGGGTTCATCTTACAATGCCATATCATGATTCCACAGTATGAGATTGTCCATTATCCTATTACAATGGCTTAATCAGACACATGCTATGAGCCAAGTGGTGGAGATGCCTTCAAAACACCCAAAGGAGTTGACCAAAGCCAAAGGGATTGACTTTTGGCCCCACCACTCTTCAGCTCCAAGCACAGCGCTGGAAACATGCACAATAAGGGAAAATTGACTTTGCAATTTGAGTTGCAGATTGTACTGATGGTGTGGTTTGAAGAAATAACATGCCCTTTGAAAGTCTTATCCTGTTACACTAGACACATGAGGGTTTTCCTATTCCTATTGCAGGCAACAGGCAAAAATCGATCTTCATCGCTGAAATCTGGTTTGGAATTCATTGCTGCCTTTCTGGAATGACCCTGTTTAATTCTGTCTCCTGGGTGTGTGACCCTATGGTCTCTACCTGCTTTGTAGATCTGTGAATAAAGCTCTTTGTAATGAGGCCACTTTTTGTGCAACAACAACAAAATGTTTCTGAGAAGGATGTTAGAGCCAGACTTTCTTTAAGCGGTGGTGTCTGGTGGTGTTTACTTTTAAAATAGTTTCTAGTGCAAGGGAGAATTGTGTCCTAGAAGAACTGTCCCAAGGAGCTCATGAACAGGAATAATGGTTTGTACCACTACTTTCTGGAAAGCAAATGGGGATTTTGATGTGAACCCAGAAAGGGGTCAGACCACATTGATATATATTTTCTGGTTTCTAGTCTTACCTCTACTGCCATTATGGACTGCATTACATAACCCTCTACCCTAAGGTCCAGCCACCCTACAGCCTTTTATCAGCTCACAGAATGGTCTCAGCACAGCATGAATCTAGATGAGGGCTTAGGGACCCGTGGGTGGCCAGACCTCAGGCTCTGGGCATCAACACCCAGACTTCCAGTTCTGTCCTGAAATAGAATTGTGATATCATTGTGAGCCAATCAAATTGCTGTCTGAGTCCAGTCCTGGATGCTCTGGGGTGGTAATCCCCAGATGATTTGATCTATGGTATTTTCTAGTAGTCTAAATAATTTGATAATGTCATGTAACTGAAAAATATTTCTCTCGTTACGGTTTTTTGTTTTTTTGTTTTTTTTTTTGTTTTTTTTTTTTTTTTTGCCAGTGTAGAAAGAAGTTAGGAAAGGGGGATTAGTTTTAATTTTTTTTAGTTTCACAGAACGTATACTAAGAAAAAAAAATCTCAGTAAGTGATGCTCACTATCCACTCAATTGTCCAATCCAAAATTTTAACTGGGAGTCATTTATGTGTCCTGTCTTTCACTCGCTGCTGATGTGCAATCCATCAGTAAGTCTTGTCCGGTCAATTCCTGAATTTGACTATTTTCATCATGTCCACTGTTAGGATTCTCATTCAAGGCATATCAACCACCCCATGTCTGGACCAATGCAACAGCCCCAACGCTGATGTCCTGCTCCCCTTCTTGCCTCTCTGTCTCCACACAAAGGCCAGAGAGGTCTTTGTAAAGAACGAGTCATATTATATCACTTTCCTGCTTCAAGCTCTTTAGTGCTTTCCCTTCCCAACCAGATGAAAATTCTGATTCCTTACAATGGATGGCCTGAAAGATATTGCATAGCGCCTGATCCCTGCCTCTCTCATTGACCCCATCTCTCTCCACTCACCACTGCTTTCACAGTATTCAGGCACATTAACCTTGTGCTTGTTTCAAAGCTTTTGCATTGATGGTCACTCTGCCTGGAATGCTCTTCTTCTAGATCTTTGCACAGCTGCCTCTTCCTTATCACTCAGGTCTAACTTAAATGGCACCTCCTCAAGGAGGAAAAATGCATATCATGGCAACTTGCACACTTGTAGAATTCCTGCTCCTGTGCTCCAAGTATGAACGCCATGAGGGTTGGGACAGTGCCAGTGTTATTCCTTCCTTTATCTGCAGTGCATAGCACCATGTCTTGCTCAAAAGAGGTGTTCAGTAAATGAATGAAGTAATTCATGGATCCCAGCTAGTTTGGTTGTTTGCTGCTGGGGAAGTTCTCTAGTATGACATGTAACAGGCACTTATGAACTGCGTTACACTGTAGTCCTATGATGATAATAAAAAGCACACTGATCTTTAGTTGTTTTAAAAACTTTTACAGACAACGCACCTTCATATTTCCTCCACGGCATGGGCCATTCCCACTGCCTTGCCTTTGGTATGGTTCTGGGAAAAAATAATACCCTTCCTCATAGCATTGAGGATAGAAGATAGAGTCAGCTGACCCATAGAACATAAAATATTCACATGAGAGGGAGTCACAAAGCAGGGTCACTAAAATGTGCAGAAATAAATCACTCCTGGTACATAAGCAATTAAGGATAGAAATTTTGCAGAGCATTTTGGAAAAGCATCTGTATTAGACAGGATAGGTAGGATTGTGCTGCAGTAACAAATGACACAAAAATCTCAGGGGATGAGCGCAAGTTTGTTTTGTTTGTTGTTTTTCACACCACAGTACCTGTTCAATGAGGATTGCTAAGAGACTTCCTGTTCATTGTAGTAACTATGGGACAGAGGCTTTATCTGAACATGGGGTTCATGTTTGTTGAAGTGGGAAAATGGAACATGGTAAAGTATGCACTAGCTCTTAAAGATTCTGCTTAGAAATGACACTTTTCACTTTTACTCATACTTTAATGATCAAAGGAAATTGCATGATCATCCATAACTTCAAGGGATCAGGAATATATAATCATACCATGCAACTGGAAGGAGACCTGGAACTATTTGGGGGAACTGCTCTAATAATAATCTCACTATCCTGGCAATCCAACTGATTAAAAAGCTGTACTTAGGGAACTCTGAGCAGCTGCAAATCTGCAAATGTATACAGTGGATGCATACACTGGCATGGGTCATACCGATATGGCCCAACAACATGTGAAATATGGAATCATAGAAGAACTATCAAATTGGGCATTAAGAGAAGAAAAATATGGATTGAATCAGACCAGAAACTATCCTTGTTACCAGCCCATATCAACCAGGATTTTATGAGAGAATTAATCCTTGATGTTATATGCATCTACAATGGTACTCTCCTATGTATCTTTAGGAGAATTGAAAAAATAGTTTTCAGTAATTTTCTCTAACAGCTTAATTCTCACATGGAATCCTGGTTGGAGAAAGGCTGTTTGTCATACCTATGTAAGTGTTTCCACCAAATCCCGAAGTAGGAGGGTGTGGTAATTCACCAGTGAAAATTATTTGAGATTACTTTTGTGTAACAAGGCTAAAGTCATCTAGAATGAGCTATACATATTTTGTTCCTTTCATGTGGATTCCATTATCTTCCATTTTTATGCAACTTCTTATATGCTATCAATTGCTATAACCTATCAGTCTTACTTTCTAAATTTCACTCCTTTCAAATTCTTTCTGTTTCTACCAACCTATCCAAGGTATCCAACCTCTATATCCTATCTTAGTTATAACGATAGCTTTCTAACTGGCTACCCCTCATGTGCTGTCATAACCCTCCAAACCAATTCATACACTGAAGCCAGAGTGCTTTTCAAAATTATTTCATGACACACACACAGCCAAAACTTTTTCAGTGGCTTTCCATTGACGATCAGGATCCTTAACCTGCTCTGCCAGAGCCCGGACTGTCTGACTCCAAACCTCTCAAACCTCATCTCTCACCACTCTGTCTCCTCTTCTCTGTTTGCCACACACACTGCCACTGCCCTGCCGCTGCTGCCACCTTCTTCTTTTTTGATCAGAGTAATAATGTATACTAATATATGATTAAACAAAATCAAACAACACTGAAAAGCTTACAAATGTAAAGACAACAGACAAGACCTCTATGTATCTACCATTCCTCCCCACCTAAGAAGCAACTTAACTTTTAGCTACTTCATATAATACTTATGGTCATATTTATATAGAATATGCTTATACTGCTACTTCACATATCCATTTTTATACATTACTTAGTTCCTGTTATTTGATGAGGGTCTGACTATTCCTCTACCATTCCCTTACCTCCTGTCCTTCAAATACTACTAATCACTACTTTATATTAAACTAAAACTTGAGTCAGGTGTGGTGGTTTATGCCTATAATCTTAGCTATTTGGGAGGCTGAGGCAGGAGGACTGCTTGAGCCCGGAAGTTTGAAGCTGCAGTGAGCCATGACTGTGCCACTGCACCCAAACCTGGGCCACAGTGAGACCCTGTCTCAAAAAAATAAAAAATAAATAAACTATCACTTGAGATTTATTGTATTATGATTATGTAAGTAAAATCCACTGCAGAACCAAGTATAGTATTATGATTGTCTTTCTTGTATGGATTTTTCCTAGGGGATCTAATTGCTTTATTATATTGCTTTCTGCTCATATATTTTTTATTTTTCTAAAACTCCATCATATTGACTTTTAAGATTCTTGAAAGACCTTCTTCCCAGGACTTCCACCTTTCCATTCCAATCCTATCTGATAGTTCCTAAGGTCTGCTGCATAGGTGTCATCCTAGGTTTTTCCTTCACTTATCTCCTGGAGTAGGTTCACTTATTGCTTCCTGTTTCTTTATTTACTTTGTTATTCTGTTGAATCATATTCTCAGGTAGTTCTTTTTTTGTATTTTTTTATTATAATACTTTAAGTTCTGGGATACATGTGCAGAACGTGCAGGTTTGTTACACAGGTACACACGCGCCATGGTGGTTTGCTGCACCCATCAACCCGTCATCTACATTAGGTATTTCTCCTAATACTATCGCTTTGCTTTCCCCCCCCACCCCACGACAGACCCTGGTGTGTGATGTTCCCCTCCCTGTGTCCATATGTTCTCATTGTTCAACTCCCACTTATGAGTGAGGACATGTGGTATTTGGTTTTCTGTTCTTGTGTTAATTTGCTGAGAATGATGGTTTCCAGCTTCATCCATGTCCCTGCAAAGGACATAAACTCATTCTTTTTTATGGTTGCATAGAATTCCATGGTGTATATGTGCCATGTTTTCTTTATCCAGTTGATCACTGATGGGCATTAGGATTGGTTCCGAGGCTTTGCCATTGTGAATAGTGCTGCAATAAACATACGAGTGCATGTTTCTTTATAGTAGAATGATTTGTAATCCTTGGGTATATACCCAGTAATGGGATTGCTGGGTCAAATGGTATTTCTGGTTCTAGATCCTTGAGGAATTGCCACACTGTCTTCCATAATGGTTGAACTAATTTACACTCCCACCAATAGTGTAAAAGCATTCCTATTTCTCCACATCGTCTCCAGCATGTGTTGTTTCCTGACTTTTTAATGATCACCATTCTAACTGCTGTGAGATGGTATCTCATTGTGGTTTTGATTTGCATTTCTCTAGTGACCAGTGATGATGAGCTTCTTTTCACCTGTGTGTTGGCCCATACATGTCTTCTTTTGAAAAGTGTCTGTTCATATACTTTGCCCAGTTTTTGATGGAGTTGTTTGTTTTTTTCTTGTAAATTTGTTTAAGTTCCTTGTAGATTCTGGATATTGGCCCTTTGTCAGATGGATAGATTGCAAAAATTTTCTCCCATTCTGTAGAGTGCCTGTTCACTCTGATGATAGTTTCTTTTGCTGTGCTGAAGCTCAAAAATAATGAGGAACGTTGTTTGCTTATTTGTTTTTCTGATGTGCCTGGAGTTTGCTGGCAGCATGATATGCTCTGGCTATTTCTTTGTTGTATGAGAAAAGCACTGACTCTCTTTGATTCAGTTTCTCTCTAAGAAAGGCCAAGGTGTGATCAAGGATGTGTGTAGGGTTGGGTTAGGGGAATTAAAACATTTTGCCACTGGAGGAAAACAACAACAACAACAACAACAACAACAACAACAACAACTGTATTTAGACTAACTTCCTTGCAGACAGACCTGCCTTGCCCTCCCTGGGGTCCCTGCCTAGATTCTTAGTTTGGGAACTTGGGCAAATCACTTTACTTCTGTGACTCTCAATTTCTTGTTCTGTAAATGGGAACTAATGGGAGGGTGTCCTACTTAACTCCAAAGGTGTTGTGAGTAACAAATGACATAGCAAATGGGAAAGGATGATGAAAAACTGCAAAATACTGGCCATAAATATCCATGGCAGATCATCTGAAATCTGGGCTGTTAACCAATTTAGCACATAAGCTTAAGGAGGCTGAAGTAAAATGGTTCAAGCTACTTAGGTTTTATCCTCAGGAAAAAGCTGTTCCAACACCCCTAGAGGTTAGTTATTCCCCCTAGGGCAGAAGGCTTAGGAGATAGATGAAGAACAACTTGGATGCTTTTGGAAAGAGAGGTTCTGAGAATCCAGAACCTTGAACAACCTGTTTCATCAAGTTTTTTTAAGGTTATAGACTATGTTGAGTATCTAAAGAAAGCTATGTCTCCTTCCTTAGGTTGAAAAATGCATCTCTGCATATGAATGCATAATTTTCAATATAATTTTAGGATTTGAATGGGGAATGTTTCTCCCAGAACCTCTGCTTTAGAGATATAGTGCCCGGCACTATGGGGGCACTGTCCATGTTTCCTCAGAATACTTCACCAGGATGACTCCATCTGGAGCTCGGCCGAAAGGGCTGGGTCTTCCAGCCTCTTTACTCATTTTTGATCTTCTCCTCTCCACAGACAGAAAGACAGAAATTTAGCTCCAAGAAACTAGTGTTTATTGGCCCAGCTTATTCTTTGAAGGCTAAATTGCACCAGCAATTCTCTGGACATTCACTTCTCTTCCCAACCTCTTTCTCCTTCTCCTCTTCCTCCTCTGCCTCTGATTCACCTCAGCTACTGCTGCTGCTTCTATCTCTCCTGCTCCACCTCCTCCTTCTTCGTTCAAAAAATATCCATTTAAAAATCATTTTACAAAATTGTATCATTAATGATAATATGCCTTAAAAGGCGTCTTAAAAAGGACATCACATAAGTAATGCAATCTCAGTGGAATCTTTTACTTTTATAGGAAAAGAATTCAGGTATTTATTATGTCCCTGCTGATGAGTGAATAGTATCACTTCATCCAAACTGCCCACCCCCTGACCCAGCATTTCGTGTTGTTGCAGAACGGCTAGTTTAGTTCCCCAGTATAAATGATTGGTTATAGGTAGACATGAACTCAGTTATCATCCATAGTATCCCACCTTTGAGGATATTTAGGGTTATAACCATTGAAGGATGAGGATCATCGGAAAAAATGAGCAAGACATAGAAGGACCAAGTGGGGGAAAAGAAACTATGACTCCAAAAATTCACAGACCATGACAATTGCAAAAAAGATGATATCAGCAAATGTGGTGATTTTTCTACGGCACTCAAATTCCTGTCCTGCATGTCAACTTAAAAGAATTTTGTCAGAAGGACATCACACAATAATCTACTCACACCCTGAGGTTTTGAAACTTTTAAAACAACAATTGAAAAAAAAATTGAATAGGGTTATATATTCCAATTAATCTGTGATCCCTCTTGATATTTTCTGATGATCAAACTGTTGACCACTTTACCACACTGTTTAAGGTCCATATTGTTTTTATATTTATTGTACATTATGTTGCTCAGGCTTAATTTATGAGCAGTTAAACAAAGGTGTTTCCTTTTTAAAGTACCTTTCTAGGTGTGGAAATGTTACTGAGTGAAAGTATAGCAAAAGGAAAACACTGTTGAACAATGTGTTTTAACAATTCTTTGAAGCTACAGACTCTACTGAAGACCCCATAAAAAGCTATGGCTCCTCCCCTAAAGGGGGCACAGTGCACCTATGCATATGAACCACAATTCTGAGCATAATTTCAGGATTTGGGTGGAAAAATGTTCCTAGAGTATTCATTATTCCCCAAGCTCTGGTAGGAAGATTGTAGTTTTCTCTAACTCATGCTTGTAGTTTCTATTTTATACTCCTTCAGGTAATAATAGTCTACTGGGAAGAATCATTAAATAAACAAACCAGGTGAAGTCTAATAGGAAACAGTCACTCTACTTAAAGGAAAATGAGAGTGAGCAACCGCACCTTTCTCTATGTTTCTATTTGGCTTTTATGAAAATCTTTTGGGTGTGGGAATTCAGTGTTTATAACTGTTAGATTTTCCATCCTTTGAACTTTGTTATTTGTACAGCAGCTGTAAAAAGAGGTGAAGGCCGTAAATAGGATCTTAATCGTCCATGCAAATTATATTTCATGGCATATGTTATCGTAGCATTTCAGAAGTTTTTGTAGGAAGTATCTATCTATTTGAATTGCCTGGTAAATATGAAGATGAACAAGGATACTACATGGACCATGATTTCCATACGCTCTGCAAGACTGTTCAAAAATCCCTACTGCCATTAACATTCATCTCTTAGAAGTGGTCTGAAAAAGATGTGTTCTGGAAGATGTTGTTTACTGTGGAAAAAAAGACTGGTTTTTTTTTGTTGTTGATCTCCTACTACTGAGAAACTTCACTCATTCGATAAATGTCTCATCTAATTGTCCTAGTTAGATTTTTCTCTGAAGAAACTGATTGCCTGTATGATAATGATCACCACATATTATCTCTATATTTTTTCACATTGGTAAAGATTAAACCAACTAGCCCTATAATACTGCACTTAAAAGAATTTACAAATAAGGGAAAGATTAGTCACACGTCCATGATTTGGGCTTCCAGTTCTGTTTCTTTTTCCCTTTTCTTGCCTCTCCTTAGGGAAATGTACCTTTAAAAAGTGCCCTTATTGAAAATGAGATGGAAGCTGGGAAAAATAAATCTCAGTGAATCAGCTGTACTGATTATGGACATGGCGTCTCATGCCTGTAATCCCAGCACTTTGGGAGGCCAAGGCAGAAGTATCACTTGAGCTTAGGTGTTTGAGACCAACCTGGACAACAAAGCAAGACTCCATCTCTACCAACAAATTTTTTAAAAACATTATTAGCCAGGCATTGTGGCTCAGGTCTATAATACTAGCTGCCTGGGAGGCTGATGTGGGAGAATCGCTTGAGCCCAGGAGGTCGAGGCTGCAGTGAGCTTTGATTACTTCACTGTACTCGAGCCTGGGAAACAGTGTAAGACCTTGTCACTAAAAAAGAAAATAAAACAAAAGAAATCAAAAACCATAATGACAATAATTTAAGGGTATGTTCCTCTATCACAAAGATAGTCACCACCGCAATCATTATTGTTATTATTGTCATTACTGGAAACATTATCAACTATTACCATGTGCCAGGAACTATGTTCAGTGCTTTCTTTGCAGGCCCTAATAAACTGCACTTTTATATGAAGTGGGGGCCTTTGCACAGGCTAGTTCCTTTGCTTGGAATGCCCTTCCCTGCCCCTTTCTGATGCACACTAGCCCATCCTGCTACCCATCAGACATTACGTCCTCTGAGAAGACCACACTGTCTCCATGTCCTTCTATGTCCCCTTATCTTTCTGGATTACTAAACTGCCAGCTGTGGAAGAGCAGGGACCATACGACTGTTTGCTCAATAGGCAGTATGCAGCACACAGCACACGACCTGGTACATGACACTTTGCGTTTGTTCAATACATGTGGCCCAATACATTGATATTAGATAATGACAAAGATAATCATTATCTAATATCAATATATGTGGCCCATATACCATATATGCAGCCATATAGCAGGAAGTGCCACAATGAGGATTCTATTACAGTACTTTTGTGGATCCAGAGATTTCACCACTGGAATTCCACCTCCTGCCTCCTCCTTCTCTTCTGCTGCCTCCTCCTCTTCCGCATCTTACTTCCTGTCCTCTTCATCACAACAGCATAGTGCGATGTGAAAAGTGCTGGCTCTACATTCAGAGTGTCTGCGTTTGAATCCAGATAGTACGTGCAAAACACTGAAAGCTCAATATTTACTGTTTCTAGAATTGCCCTCGTCCCCACTCCCAATATGTGGGTGGGGCGGTGTCATACCAGATGTGCTGGTGTGTCATTGGAAATAGCCAGGGCCCCTTCCAATAGAATTGATGCTCCAGAGAGGCATATAACACATATGTAGAACTGGATGAAAAATGACAAACTAACAGTTTACTAAGGCCATGGAAAAAGAAAAAGATCAAAAACTAATGATGCATCTAATGGTGATGGTAGAAGGATTCTGGTTAGAGAAAGCTTCAACCAATGAGGAAAATGTGGGAGCATGTGAATGATTCTAGGTTCTAGGTTACGGTGAAACCTTGGATACACTACTCCAATAACTGGGAAATGCCGAGAGTAGTGGATGAGAGAAATAGAGGGTACCTAGAAAAAGTTCAGGAAGTTGATGGTGGATATTAGTTAAGATACGAGGTGCACTGAGACGTTATTGCAAATAGAGAGACTGATCCAAATGCTAGGTGACAAAGATAATCATTATCTAAAAGGATGGTGGATTAGGATAAAGCATGGGTTTGCTACATGTTTGTTTCTTATTTTTCTGATGAGTATTTTCAAAGGTAGATTTTGCTAATTCACTGAGTATTTTATTACCCTTGACATTTGATAAGAATTCAAAAATTTAACCAATAAAGAAGACTAAACCAGCATCAAAACCTTTCTTAAGGCCAGGTGTGGTGGCTCACACCTGTAATCCCAGCACTTTGGAAGGCCAAGGCGATCTGATCTCTTGAGGTCAGGAGTTCAGGACCAGCCTGGCCAACATGGTGAAATCCCGTCTCTACTAAAAATACAAAACTTAGCTGGGTGTGGTAGCAGGTGCCTGTAATCCTAGCTACTCAGGAGGCTGAGGCAAGAGAATCGTTTGAACCCAGGAGGCAGGGGTTGCAGTGAGCCGAGATCACACCACTGCATTCCAGCCTGGGCGATAGAGCAAATCCTTCTCAAAAAAAAAGAAAAAAAAAGAAACAAACCTGTCTTAAGTTTATTAAAGTAATCATGATATGACAGACTCTGAATTTAAAAGGTCAACATGAATGATAAATAAATGAGAAAATTTTATATATTTGTGCACATGTTGCAAAATAGAGAAAAATCAACATATCCTAGAAATTGGTGCTATAATTGCAGGTTTAATTTTACCAGTGGTTACATTTCTCATAGTTTCCTGTGTTGGAGTATGGCATGGGAATGAATGACCACAGAATTAGCAATTATCCTGTAATTTTCAAAGTGTGGTTGAATTTGTTTCTGTTAGCATTAAGTTTTCCACTTACATAAAAACTTACTACACAAAAGCTTTGGGGAAAATGGATCAATCTTATGTTCTCTAGTGTTAGAAGCTAGTGCAGATAATGATATCATTAAACTCAATATCCTTATGAAAAAAAGAACAGTAATGGCTGATTTGTATCTCTAAATAGCTACATTAATTAAATTCTAGTCTCTTGAAACACTGAGATTTGGGGGGGAGAATACACAAAAGTTTTTAAATGTTAATTTTGTACAATAAAACTAAGGTTCTTCTGGCCATTCTTTTTTACTTATAGCACAGGGAGACTTAAAATAAAAAGCTGGAAATTCCCAAGATATATTATTCTAGCAATAATAAGTTCATGCTTCCATAGTGTTATGTGACTTTCCCTTGATTCTAGTTCCTAAGGGCAGGAAAACTGCAGTCACTTCTTTATATGTACGACTTGGCCCAGTGCAGGGCACAATAGTACCCAATGAGAATTTGCCGATGAGGGTGAATACATCTAGTGTGTTAGAATTCAAGTTCTGGAACATTGACTTAGTCACTAACTACCTTGGAAAGAATGTAGGTAGGAAACCTGAATTCACTATCATAGAAAATTCTCAGCATGCCATTTTCTCACTCCAAGATTCCTGGTTTCCTTAAGCAAAGGAAAGTGGGAGTGTGCAGCATTGGAGAAGCAGGAGAATTTTGACTACACAATCTCTCTAGACCTTGGGTTCTGTCTGGAACACATTGGTCTGTTACTTTGCAGTGAAGGTGGCTGGGTGGTGGCGCCCTCCCTCTTTAAGAAGACCTCGGAGGTGAATGGGCAGCAGGCAAATGTGTTTTCTTTCTGTCTGCCTGGTCCAGGAAGATGAAGAGCAAAGGCTTTGAGAGGGGAAAATTGTCCAATTGTCCCTTATCCAAGGGAGTTAGAGAACAAAACAGCTTGAAAGACTAGGAGCCTCAGTAGAAGCTCTCTTACTTTAGCTATGAGGGAGGCAGAGACATTTCACTTCTCTTCCTGAGGAACAGGAAGACCCAGCCCCACAGGAGGCTGACTTGACCATTGTAACCCATTAGCCTGTTGCAGAGTTGCAGAACACAGCTAGCTCTTTAGGTACTGGGGTATTTGGCTGGTTTGAACTTGAAAATTGAAAAAAACAAAAGGATCCTCTTTTTCCTGATTCTAAAGGTAATACATAGTGATTGCAGACATTTTGTAAAATACAGCAAAATAAGCCAGGCACAGTGGCTCACACTTGTAATCCCAGCACTTTGGGACGCTGAGGCAGGTTGATCACTTGAGGTCAGGGGTTGGAGACCAGCCTGGCCCACATGGTGAAACCCCGTCTCGGCTAACAATGCAAAAATTAGCCAGGAGTAGTGGCAGGTGCCTGTGATCCCAACTACTCAGGAGGCTGAGGCAGGAGAATCGCTTGAACCTGGGAGGTGGAGGTTGCAGGGAGCTTAGATCACGCCACTGCACTCTAGCCTGGGCAACAAGAGCAAAACTCCATCTCAAAAAACAAAAAAATTACAGAAGAATATAAATCAGGTAAGAATTACTTGGTGTGGAATCATCCAGAAATTATAACCTATTTCATTTTGGAAATTTTCTTCTTTTTTAAATAAAGTAATGAATAAGTACTTAAAATGGATGGGATCATAATATACATATTGTTTGTAACCTTATAGTTTCTCTCTTAGTATATTGTGAGCACTGACCCATATCATTACATGATTTTTAATAATTCCACAAAATAGGCATATAAATCACAACTCTATTTTGGGTTATTTACATTGTTTACAGCTTTGGAATTAAAAATAATGCAATGGGCAGTGGCTGGCAAGATGGTCAAATAGGAACAGTTCTGGTCTGCAGCTCCCAGTGAGATCAACACAGAAGGTGGGTGATTTCTGCATTTCCAACTGAGGTACCTGGCTCATCTCATTGGGACTGGTTAGATAGTGGGGTGTAGCCCATGGAGGGTGATAAAGGAGATATCACCACTGATCCCACAGAAATACAAACTACCATTAGAGAATACTATAAACACCTCTATACAAATAAACTAGAAAATTTAGAAGAAGTAGATAAATTCCTGGACACATACACCCTTCCAAGACTAAATCAGGAAGAAGTCAAATCTCTGAATAGATCAATAACAAGTTCTGAAATTGAGGCAGAAATTAATAGCTACCAACCAAAAAAAAGCCCAGGACCAGACGGATTCCCAGCCGAATTCTACCAGAGGTACAAGGAGGAGCTGGTACCATTCCTTCTGAAACTATTCCAAACAATTGAAAAAGAAGGAATCCTCCCTACCACATTTTATGAGGCCAGCGTCATCCTGATACCAAAACCTGGCAGAGACACAACAAAAAAAGAAAATTCCAGGCCAATATCCCTGATGTACATTGAGGTGAAAATCCTCAATAAAATACTGGCAAACTGAATCCAGCAGCACATCAAAAACTTATCCACCACGATCAAGTTGGCTTCATCCCTGAGATGCAAGTCTGGTTCAACATATGCAAGTCAATAAACGTAATCCATCACATAAACAGAACCAATGACAAAAAACACATGATTTTCTCAATAGATGCACAAAAGGCCTTCAATAAAATTCAACACCCCCTTATGCCAAAAACTCTCAATAAACTAGGTATTGATGGAACATATCTCAAATAATAAGAGCATTTTATGACAACCCACAGCCAATATCATACTGAATGGGCAA
Organism: Macaca mulatta; assembly: GCF_049350105.2. NCBI lineage: Eukaryota > Metazoa > Chordata > Mammalia > Primates > Cercopithecidae > Macaca > Macaca mulatta. Next base: position 21,870,213 of record NC_133422.1, read on the forward strand.
AGGCTGGAAGCATTCCCTTTGAAAACTGGTACAAGACAATGATACCCTCTCTCACCACTCCTATTCAACATAGCATTGGAAGTTCTGGCCAGGGCAATCAGGCAAGAGAAAGAAATAAAGGGTATTCAAATAGGAAGAGAGGAAGTCAAATTGCTTCTGTTTGCAGAGACATGATTGTATATTTAGAAAACCCCATCGTCTCAGCCCAAAAACTCCATAAGCTGATAAGCAACTTTAGCAAAGTGTCAGGATACAAAATCAATGTGCAAAAATCACAAGCATTAATATACACCAATAATAGACAAACAGAGTTCCAAATCATGAGTGAACTCCCATTCCCAATTGCTACAAAGAGAATAAAATACCCAGGAATACAGCTTACAAGGGATGTAAAGGACCTCTTCAAGGAGAACTACAAACCGCTGCTCAAGGTAATAAAAGAGGGCACAAACAAATGGAAAAACATTCTATGCTCATGGATAGGAAGAATCAATATCGTGAAAATGGCCATACTGCCCAAAGTAATTTATAGATTCAATGCTATCCCCATCAAACTACTGCTGACTTTCTTCACAGAAGTAGAAAAAACTACTTTAAATATCATATGGAACCAAAAAAGGAGCTCATATAGCCAAAACAATCCTAAGCAAAAAGAGCAAAGATGGAGGCAACACCCTATGTGACTTCAAACTATACTACAATGCTTCAGTAACCAAAACAGCATGGTACTGGTACCAAAACAGATATATAGACCAATGGAACAGAGCAGAGTCCTCAGAAATAACACCACACATCTACAACCATGTGATCTTTGACAAACCTGACAAAAACAAGCAATGGGGAAATAATTCTCTATTTAATAAATGATGTTGAGAAAACTGCTTAGTCATATGCAGAAAACTGAAACTGGACCCCTTCCTTACACCTTATAAAAAAACTAACTCAAGATGGATTAAGGGCTTAAGTGTAACAACTGAAACCATAAAAACCCTAGAAGAAAACCTAGGCTACACCATTCAGAACATAGGCATGGGCAAAGACTTCATTACTAATACACCAAAAGCAATGGCAACAATAGCCAAAATTGACAAATGGGATCTAATTAAACTAAAGGGCTTCCACACAGCAAAATAAACTACCATCAGAGTGAACAGATAACCTACAGAATGGGAGAAATTTTTGCAATCTATCCATCTGACAAAGGGCTAATTTCCAGAATCTACAAAGAACTTAAACAAATTTACAAGGAAAAAAACAAACAATCCCATCAAAAAGTGGGCAAAGGATATGAACAGACACTTTTCAAAAGAAGACATGTATGCGGCCAACAAAACATATGAAGAGAAGTTCAACATCACTGGTCATTAGAGAAATTCAAATCAAAACCACCATGAGATACCATCTCACGCCAGTTAGAATGCCGATCATTAAGAAATCAGGAAACAACAGATGCTGGAGAGGATGTGGAGAAATAGGAATGCTTTTATACTGTTGATAGCAGTGTAAATTAGTTCAACCATTATGGAAGACAGTGTGGCGATTCCTCAATGATCTAGAACTAGAAATACCAGTTGACCCAGCAATCCCATTACTGGGCATATACCCAAAGGATTATATATCATTCTAATATAAAGACACATGCATACGTATGTTTATTGCAGCACTGTTCACAATAGCAAAGACTTGGAACCAACTCAAATGCTCATCAATGATAGACTGAATAAAGAAAATTGGCACATGTACACCATGGAATACTATGCAGCCATAGAAAAGGGAATTCATGTCCTTTGCAGGGACATGGATGAAGGTAGAAACCATCATTCTCAGCAAACTAACACAAGAACAGAAAACCAAACACTCCATGTTCTCACTTATAAGTGGAAGTTGAACAATGAGAACATATGGACACAGGGAGGGGAACATCACACAAGGCAGCCTGTCATGGGTTGGGGGGCTAGGGGAGGGATAGAATTAGGAGAAATACCTAATGTAGATGACAAGTTGCTGGATGCAGCAAACCACTATGACACGTGTATACCTATGTAACAAACCTGCACGTTCTGCACATGTATCCCAGAACTTAAAGTATATATATTAAAAAAGGCAATGATAAACCTCTTTGTCACCAAACTTTTGTGCATATTTCTGAATATTTCCTTTTGATACATTTTCTACAGTAATCACATTTTTAAAAATTTATAGACATGACAAAAATGTTCTTAAAAGATCTTTAAAAAATTGTTTTTTAAAATGCCACTGACTACACATTCACAGATGCAGACACACAATAGAAAAGATTCAATAAATTTAAGAATACCCCAGGCCTCCCTCAAATCTTTAATGGCAGAATCTCCCACTTTTAACCTTCCTGTGCAGTCACCAGTGAATTGTGACCAGACATGTCTGAGAAAGACACCTCATTTAAAAAAGCATCACCCCGGGTGAGGTTACCCTGCAGTGGGGAATTCGTGATTTAGTGAGAATAATGAAGTAAAGTCCAATTTGATAAAACCTCTCAGTCCTTCCTTCACTTTCTCTGCCTTAGGGGAAGAAAAAAGAAAGCCAATTTTCAGACCTGATTTACTGACATTTTCCACAGTCTGGCTTTATGCTCATTTCCTCTCAGCCTGGTTGGCACTACTGGAGTCCTTCATTTTAAACTTCCCAGTCCTGCCTTTCACTCGGGATGGAAAAAGATCTCAACAGCTGTCCTTGCATTGTCTCAGTAAAGGTTTTGCAGATTTTAAGAGCCGTGAAGAATTTAGCAAATTGTCAGCTTTTAAATTCCACTCATGTCATTAGGCACGTGGAGTACTGAACAGGCTTCGAAATTAAAAGAAAACAGATTTTATTTTGGTAACCAGTAAGCCTTCCACAAGCCTTGAATGAACTCCACGGGGAGAACCTGTCTCATGTGACTGCTTCCCAAGCTGCCCTGATGTAACCACACTGAGGCAGCAGCTTGGGGACCCAGAATGGTGGCAAGGGGGAGGGAAGAACGGACAGAAACTGAACAGTATTAACACTCCAAAGGAATCTCAGTGCTGAGCCCATTGGTTCATCCATGCTCAGCTGGGATCAGGTCTGTAGCTAAGGCTGAGGTGGAGCAAAACCAAGATGGTGGAGATGTTGGCAAAATGGAATAAAATCAAGATGGTGGAGATGCTGATAAATGGAGCAAAATCAAGATGGTGGAGATGTTGATCTTCTAGCCATTCTCCATATTTATCCTACTTTAGTAGCTTTATTTTTCTCATATGCTCGTGGATTTTTAAAATATACCTGCATTATCAAGAGTTTCTTCCCAGAAAGAATCTGATAGATTCATTATCTCCACACTTTAGCCTTTAGCAGAAGTCAGAGATTGATAAACTGGCAGGGCAGGTGAGGATGGCTCGCCTCCAAAATGCTACCAGTCATAGGGGGCTCCGTTTCTTCTTGTAAGGAGAGTAACAATGGCTCTTTCTATTCCACCATTCTTGGAGAACAGTAATTTGTTGGAGAAAATGAAATGGAGTTTGTAAGTGAATGTGCATTTCAAGTTATAAACTAAAAAATAAAACTCTAGTACCAAATAAGGGTTTTCTGTGTATGTTTAAAGTCAAGAATAGTGGTGGTATAATAACAATAATCCAAATGGATCAGCAGATATACTTTTTCTCTTCTTTTGCTCTCCTCTACTGGGTGTCCTTGAATTCTGCTTCTTTGAGCAATGGTGTTCACTCATCTGGATTAGCATCTGGATTTTGGAACTTATATTCCACTATTGCTATTTGTTTTTACAGTTTTCAATTCAGCTCCTACTTAAGTTACTCAACGTCACTACCATAGTTGATCTGTAATACTGAGAGCATGCACTCTCCATGAGTTAAAAAACAATGTCCTTGTCCTTGAAACATATATTAATCCATAGGTACTAGAACAGTTGCTGTGAACTGCAGCTCAATAAGCAAGGAGGTTAGAACATCGTAACTGATGGAGAAAACTCATTTATTAAACATCTTCAACCCTGCCATTCCAGGTTGGTTGCAAGAATGCTGGGAAGGGAAGCTCAGGGAAAGGAATCCACAAGTTCAGCACGCAGCACTGGTGTGGGTCAGGCACAGCCAACTGCTGAAGGTGCGTTTTGTGTCCAAGCTGGGAGGTTTACTAGGGTATGCCTGTTGAAGATGGTGGGTAGCCTGGTTGGAGCCTAGAGTCAAGAATGTCAATGGGTTGGACTTTCTGATGAGTTATAGTATCATGTCCCAAGAGAGCTAGATTTTCACAAACTCATTTCCTCAAATTCAAGGTTTTAGAGAGTTTCTCTCCATGGCCAAGAGGAAATGAAAAGAATTAACTATGAAATAGTGATTCTGTCAGTCTTAGGGCTACTGCTATAAAACTTTCTGGCCATGTGGGAGGAGCTTGTTTCTCTGGTCTGATGTGGCCTGGTGTCACTCTCAGCATTGATGTCACTCCTGGCCAGGTGTGCACTGTCTGCTTGGGTATCGAGTCATGGTCTGAAGTTCATCTTCATTGATCATCTCACAGTGAAGTTAATTATTTCTGAGACTCTGAAGTCATGGTCTGTTGTGAGTTCAATTGGGATGAACCTAGAATCATTAAAAAATGAGGCGGTTACTTTCTTCCTGCACTCTGGAGAGTGATTTTCAAACACTCCTTAGCAGTAGACTCTTTTGGCCAAACACAACTTTCTGCAGAATTCCAATAAGGAAAATAGGTAAAAGTAGATGTTCTCTGGTACCCCTGGTGTCCAAACCACAGACTTTACCCCAAGACACAGCATGAAGCCTGCTCAGGAAGAGATGCCACTAACCAAAGTGGAAAAATCCTCTGCAAATTTGTACGGGAACAGAACCTGCTTGCACTGTGGTAGCACATGGAAAGAACCTGGCGACACTGAGGAATGTCATAGGAAGCAATTCTATGAAGCTTATTTCTGTGTTTACTGCAGGGATGTTGTCAAGGATGTGGTTGATGACATTCCACAGTGTTTCCTTTATGATGATCTGCTGAAGAAATTTTTCTCTCCCCTCAGGATGACGATTAACCACATTTCTCCTGAGCAACTGGGCAGCTGACATCTTGTAGGTACTGTAAATCGTGGCCTGTCCCTATGTGTACCTATAGGGCAGGGTTCTCAAACCTTACTGCACACTGGAGTCATCTAGGGAGGTATTTAAATGCCAGTTTCCAGGCTTACTCCAGACTAATTGCATCAGAATCTCAAGAGGGGGATCGGCATTTTTAAAGTTTTCTGGGTGACCCAATGTGTAGCCAGTTTTGAAAAAAACAAAAAAAGATTTATTTAATCAGGGAGCCTCTGAAGACACCAGTTTCTGTTGAATATATCTTTTTTTAAAAAAAAATGAGGGGAAATCCATGCATATGTATATATATATACTAGCTTATGATTATTAAATAAATGGTTAAAAATAATTGTCTTCTTTTAGAGTAAAATTCAATGATTCTTACAGCTTCCTCCTGTAGTAATGTGCTACTTAGGATTTTCCAAGAAGTGGACACCAAGTTGGAATTAGATGTGCAAGAAATTGACCAACAAGATGCCTGGGAGGGAAAATAGAGAGGAAGCTAGGAAGGGCTGTTACAGCTGACAGTGCCAGCTGTTGGTCTGACCTTTGGGAGGGAGAGAATGAAGGAATAAGGGGTGGGTGAAGAGTCCTAACTTGACTGCAGTTGTAGGTAAGCCTGGCAAGGCTGATGGGGAGCCTTGAGTGAAAGTCACCAGTCAGAGAAGCTTGAGGCTCCCAGGGACAGGCCAGACTTAGGACCCTGCCGTTGTCTCAGCTATTGATGGGGAGCATCCGAGCGAGGGTGGCGTGGGGGTGTGGGAGCTGGCCTTGTGCTAAGGCAATGGTGGATTTCAGAGCATAGCACTCAGGGCCAGCAATCCATGTGCTGTAGTTGTAGATCTGAGAAGCATGTTTTTCTGGCAGCCACAGTACATCACCTGAATTCCTTTCCCGCCCTGATTCTTCCCATCATTTGTGTTTAGAAATAGCAAAGGATTGTGAGGAATGAGGATGTGTGACAGGAGGATGAAAGAAAGCAGCAGGGTCAGGAGAGTGGCAAATGGGGCTCTGTGAAGGTGGCTGCAGGGCAGTAGATGGAGAATTAGTCCTGGTTCAGCAAGAGATCAAAGAGAAAGAGGCAGGGGAGAGGAGTGAGTAAAAAATTTGGAGCAGGAGTGAAAAGGACTGCTGGTTAGACCTTAGCAGAGACAGATAAAAGTGTGGGTGTTACTTGCTAATAAGAAATAGATGCATATTTTCACCTAGGGGTGGCTACCTCACCCCATCCAGCAAGGCACATTTCAGCTTTAATATGAAGAAACACACGTGATTTCTTTAGCATAGTGGTTTTCTTCCCTGGTCTTATGTTAGAATCATTTGGAGATCTTAAATATGCAAATATCTGAAACTTTAACAGAATAATTAAATGAGAATTTTTGAGGGCAAGTGCAGATATCAGCATTTTTTAAAAGCACCTCTGGTGGTGCCAACGTGCAGCTCAAGTTTAGCTGCTTTACCAAATGGGTCTAAAAACTATTAACAGAGCCTGTGAAGGACCCGTGAACAAAATGTGCATTTATTCACATAGATCTCTGAGAATATTTCAAGGGCACATGCATTGCATAAGATGCTTCAAAGTGCTAAGATTTTTAAACATTTAAATCATCCATGAAAACTGTGTTTTCAGCCTGACTCTCCCTGTTTGCATCAAAGACCATGATAAAAACATTATCTGCTCTGCCACGTCAAAACTGTGGATAGAACCGCTTCCCATTCCCTCTCACACATTTCTTTTGGAGGCAGAGTGAAAAGGGGTTTCCATTCTTAATAGGGCAAAACAGATCTGAAGCAAGAATGTACGGGCCCACTACACACACTGCAGAAGGCAATTCCTGGCTGAGGGTCCACTTCAACAATCATGCCTTAAATACTTACCCTGTGCTTGAGGGACAGTGAAGCAGATATGTGGTAGGACAGGATGACTTACTGGTACTCCTAGGACACCCAGACCCAGCTCTGCTTGAGAATGGGGAGGTCTGAAAATAGAGATCCTAAAAAGGTGGGGCCTTCATAGTGGAAAGAGGAACGCCATATAGATAGACATGAACCACCCAGGAGGCAGTTGTACATTGACTGAAGGACTAGTGGCGATGTGTGGTCATTTCGTTTTCAGTATAAATCAGCAGTCATTAATTAATGAAGAACCTCTTACGTGCGAAACACTGCAGGATGCTATGGAAATTTGTCTCACCTACTTTTTCAGAGTTCCCGGGTGCTGGCTTCTCCTTCTCCCGGAAATGTTTCTGTGGTAGGCAGAATAATGGTTCCCACCTCACAAATGTCCTAATCCTCTAAGCCTGTGACTGAGTTTCACTATGTGGCAAAAGGAACTTTGCAGATGGGATTCAGTTAAAGACTCTGAGATGGGCTTATTTAGGCAGGCTCAGTCTAATCACCTGTGTCCTTAAAAAAGGAAAACCTGACTGGGCACGGTGGCTCATGCCTGTAATCCCAGTGCTTTGGGAGGCCAAGGAGGGCAGATCACCTGAGGTTGGGAGTTCGACACCAGCCTGACCAACATGGAGAAACCCTGTCTCTACTAAAAATACAAAATTAGCTGGGTGTGGTGGCACATGCCTATAATTCCAGCTACTCGGGAGGCTGAGGCAGGAGAATCACTTGAACCTGGGAGGTGGAGGTTGCAGTGAACCAAGACCACGCCATTGCCCTTCAGCATGGGCAACAGGAACGAAACTCGTCTCAAAAAAAGAAGGAAAATCCTTCCTGGTTATAGTCAGAGAGGGGAATGTGACCAGGGAGGCAGATCAGAGAGATGGCAGTGTGACCGGCCATGGCTGGCTTTGAAGGAAGGAGTCATGAGCCAAGAAGTGCAGGCAGTTCCTAGAAGCTGAAAAAAGCCAAATCCTTCCATGGAGTTTCCAGAAAGGAACGCAGTCCTCTTGACACCTTGTCTTTAGTCCGGTGAGACCTATCTCAAATCTGACCTACAAAACCGTAAGGTAACAAGTGTATGTTGTGATAGGCCACTAAGTTTCTGGTAATGTGTTACAGTAGCAACAGGAAACATGTATAGTCCCTGAAGGATCTCAAATCCATTTGTAGCAAGAAGAGACATGCTGCTTAATTTCTTTAGGTTTTATTTTTAAAACTTTTGATTTTGAGATAATTATAGAATCACAGAAGAGTTGCACAATCAGAACAGAGTTTCCATATACCCTTCATGCAGTTTTCTATAACGTTAACATCATACCTACTAGTAAATTGATCCGTATTAAGAAATTAGTACTGATTCAATACACTTACCTGAACGATAGACTTTATTCATATTTTTCCAGATTTTCCACCAAAAGTCTTTTCTCTTTTTCTGTCCCAGGATCCCCCTTGGCATTTAATTGTCTATCTCCTTAGTTTCCTTCAATCCATGGTAGTTTCTCAGACTTTCGTTGTCTTTCAGAGGCTTCACACTTCTGAAGACTACTGCTGTTTGGTAAAATGTTCCTTGGTTTGGGTTTGTCTGGAATTTTCTCATGATTAGATTGAAGTCATGTATTATTGGGGAGATATCACAGAGGACGTGTATCTTTCTCAATGCATCCCCAGAGGTACCTGATGTTGACTTGTCTTATTACTAACCGTGTTAACCTTGATCACATGACTACAGGTTTTTCCAATGTAAAATTTCCATCTCTCCCTTTAAAATTACTCTGTGTATATTTTGGAAGATATGCTTTGAGGCTATACAAATATCCTGTTTCTCCTTAAACATTTGCTCACTTATTTTATCATCCATTAACAAATCTCGTCCTCAGCAATTTCCACTGTGCTGTAATTGTGGGGACTTTCTAGTTCCCTTATTCCTTCTACATTTACTAGTGGGAGTCTGTAAAGAAAAGTTATTTCTTCTCTGCCTTTTATTTATTCAGTTATCATTTGTATCAGTATAGAGTCAGGGATATTTATGTTATCCTTTGGGTTATGATCTAATGCTATCATTGTTTTGTGGCTCTGTTTTGCATTTGGCCATTGGAAGTTCTTTCAGGTAGGTTTCTGTGCCCTTTCAATATGTCCTCGTCCCCCCTCCCTCCTTGCCTTTTATTTATTTATTTATTTATTTATTTTGAGTACTGCTCATTTTGTATTTTCCCTGAGCATCAGATGTGCTCATTACTACTGGGGTGTCACTGCTTACAGGCCCTCCCAGCAGACAAAACTCGAGATATATGTATGTTTACTAACCCAATCCCCCTCACACATATTATATATGTGTATATATGTATATCTGCATCTATCTATGCATACATATGTATTTTAAAAATCAACTCACACTGATTTTTCCAACTTCAATCCCATACCACAAGGTTCATTTTAACCTTCTTTTTGTTTATTTCAAATTGTTGTCTCCAATTTCGAGAAGCCTGGCTCTCATTATCTATAATATGTTTACTTATTAGCTCATCCCTATTGTGCTTACAAAATTGTTTCAGAGTTGTGAAACCACCTCCCTGTGAAGAACAAATTTACCAACTAGACTGTAGTGTTTGTGTGCAGTTCTTTTCATGTTTAGCCTAACAGACTCCAGTCAAAATACTTTTAAAAAGATACTTAGGTTAATTGCTTTATTCCCCATTGCTTGTTTTTAAAATCTTCATTCTTGCAACTTTTTAGTATTTTAAAATGTGAGATGAATTGTAATTCATTCACTTTCAAGTGCTCAGCTTGAAAACATCTTTTTGAGTAGGAATAGTGCTTTTGCATCTACTCTAATTTTGTCTCAGAGAACGGAGTTGGAAAGCTGTGTCTTTAATGCTTTGACATCCAATCCCTTTGGCCTTGTTGGGGGGCATTCCTTATGTAATATCAATTTAATAAATCACTGTGCAGCACTTATCAATCCTGGATAGCGCTGGCAATTCCAACCTTCCATGGTTATTTGCCACATGTGTGTTTCTCACTCTTCCAGCTGGCTTACAAGCTTCCTGAAGGTCCTGAAAGAACTAATTCAGTCTTTCCACCCTTTTAGCAGACTACCTTGGCCACAACAGATGCTCAAATAGCTCCTTCATCTTTATCTATGGTCAATCTAAGTACAAGACTATTATAGTGTGTGTTGAATTTTCTGTTACAAAAAAGAGACAATCTCTTCTTCCACCCAGAACACTCTTGCCTGTGTCTCTTCCTGTTCACCTCTTGCCTAGCTGACATTTCTGGTAGGTTTAGATTGAGCTGAAGTATTCTTGGACTTTTCTCTCCCCTCCACTGTCATTAGGAGCTCTTTTTCTCTTCCATCAAATGTGGGCAGATGTAGAAAAAATCTGGATAAACCTTCTAGAGAGAACATATGGCTTTGTGGGGTAATTGTTGGTTTTCTGACCCATCTTCCTAAGGAGGTAATTGACTCATTGAGTGCTGGCCCTGGGTGTTCTTCACCTTAGTATCCCCATGCAGACGGTTGTAGCAAGTGGATGCCCAGCAGGTGCCCACTGAACAAGTGAGTAAATATGAGTGGTAAGAGGAGTCCCATTGCAGATGCACTAACATGTGTAGTCATCTTGTGTTGGGAGGACTCTCAAAGACTGGTGAGCATTTGCAGATAAAACCTAAGTGCACAGCTGTCTAACTTATGGGCATAGGACTCATTGGAACCAAAAAATAATTGAGAAGAGAAATAATATTTATCAAGTAGCTGTTATGTGACAAAAATTAATAGATACTTTTCATGTATCACCTCATTTTAACCTTCAACAATCTAAGTCAAGTGACTTTCTGTCATCACGTGGAAGAGAAACATCTAGTGTTGGGGGATAGGTGGTTTATAACTTGGCTACTCTTTTCCCCAGCTCTTACATTATGACACCACATTTCAACCCATCTCCCTCTTCTTGGTAAAGTCAACATGCTTCCTACCACATCATGTTATTTAGAGGGAAAAAATGCATTGAATTAATCTGTTAAAATACTAGACATGAATATCAAAGAACTTTATTTTATAAAATATAATAATGATTATTCAAAATGAACACAAAGCCTTACATTGAGGTCAAGCTGCTTTTCATTAGCAAAATATTCAGAGGCAAAATCTATCATTGCCAATACTACTCTTGACAAGTCTGCTAAATGGTGATTGAAATCCTTGAACTAGGTTTACAGGACTTGGAAAGCTCAAAACTGGCAGGCACTTAGATATCCTGTATAATCACCAGAAGTTTTTTGTTTTGAATATATGTCCTGTCATTTTCCTGAAGGTTCAAACAGCCAAGAGGTCATGGTACTGTTGATTTCCATACAAGAATCCAACAGAGCAAAGACTTCCCTTTGATTTCAATGGTCTCATGCATTGGATTGGAAAGCTGGATATCAACTCATTAAAATGTCATGCAATGTTTATGGGTCTAAACTTGGCTCCATGAGACTTGGCAGGGAGTGACGAGGAGTTATTTTTATTTACTTATTTATCTATATTTTTATTGATATGTAATAAAATACATATTTTCAGGATACATGTGATAAATTGACACATGTGTATAATCAAATCAGGGCAATTGGGATATCCATCAACTTAAATATTTATCTTTTCTTTATGCTAGGAGCATTTTAATTGTTCTTTTCTAACTTGTCTGAAATGTATGATAGCTTAATGTTAACTATAGTCCCTTTACAGATCTATTCAAATACCAAGTCTTATTTCTTCTGTTTACCTTTATGTATCCATTAATCAAGAGGAGTTTTTTTTTTTTTAATGCCCCAATTTTTTCAAATAGACTCTTCATAGACCACAGTTTCTGTTCTACAAATTATTATGATTAGAGTGGGGAAATTTGTTACAGTTCAAAATTTTCTCCAAATACTGTGTTGCAACTAGTTTTGCTTTCTAGCCAATTTTATGCTCTTGGGAAGCAAGTTATCAGCAAACACATCTTCAAATGAAACACGAACTTTCACTTCCCCATGGAAGATCACTCTTCCACTTCAGAGGACACTCACTGCCTCCAGAGTTAGACATGTGAGGGGTCAAGTCAATACTTTCCAAGTACGGCATTCCATTCAACAATGTGTAATTCTACTTTAATAAATAAAGCTGTTTAAAATGTTTACCAGTATTACATCCTTGTGACAAACAACTTTCTTACTCAGAGAAAACAATAATTGATAGTAAATGAGGAAGTGGAAAATGATTTAAATCATTTATTGGATGAGGAATGTAAACAAATAAAACAGACAGAAAAATGGTTAGCTGTTATTTGAAAGCCATCTTTACTGCAGCCAGTCTACCTAAAGAATCATGTCTGAAGTGATAAATTTTAGTAGTTTTTATTTAAGGAATGAAGAAAAAAACCCTTGGCTTTCTTTCCCCTTTACTCTTGCTTATACAAAATGAGAGACTGAAAATCTACAAAATAATTTAAATATAAAAGAAAATTATGAGGCTACCTTTTTGTAAAAGATATGCACATGAAAAATAAAAATCCACCCTTTGAACTGACAAGTAATTTTAATAGCTTGTTGAAGCTAAAGTCTTACAGCTGTGCTTGGGAAGCCTTTTTTTCTATTCTTTTTTTTTTTTTCTCATGCAAATAAAACCAAGAAAAACATACAGCCATGCAAACCTTACCTCAGACAAGTCTGAGAATGTATTATTTCTCAGAACTCAGTTGGACTTATGGTTATTTAGTGTGGATTCTGCTCTTAGAAGATAAATATAGGAAATAATTTCAAAAGGATAACACTTTTGCTTAAAACAAACAATTTTCTGGCTGTCCCTTTCTCTTACCATGCCGTGGCCCTAGACTTTGCTCTTCTCATTTCTAGCTCTTTTTTCTTCTTCTGCACTTCAGCTCTAGGCCCTAAGTGGGTGCTGAGTATGCCATACGTCCTCAGTACACTTTTTGGTATGAATTCTTGAGTTCTGGGGCTCCGTATAGGGATGTGTAATAAAAGCCTCCTTTTTGCATCAGACAAAAGTTGCTCTGCTATTACTTAGATTTTCTCCTGGCATAAGCCAGGCCTCCATTGCAAGGCATTAGATCTCTTCAAGTCACCCGTATATATATTATGGTATATTACTTAAACACCAGAGCAGTACACTAGAGTAACCACTCAGGGACTGTGATGGACACACTAGAGCTAAGTCAGACCCCAGCCAAACAAACTCAGAACCATCTTCCATTTTCTCATTAGAGGTGGCAGGAGATTACACTGGAGAGCTTAACTCTTAATATGGAACTGGAAAAAAAGAGTTGCAGGAAGCACGTTTTCCCCAAGCCCTCTTCCATGCTCCCATATACATCACATGCATGTGTACACATGCACACACATGTAAATATCAGGTGTTTATACACTATAAACAGGCTTGCAGTCAACTGTTATCGGAAAGAGCTTTAGTTAAATGGAATGCTGTTTTCTTGTAGCTGTCACCTGATTATCTTCCTTCTTCCCCTGGGGTGCAGCAGCCCTAAAGAAATATCTGCCATTATCCGAAGCCAGGTATCTCTTTGGTCAGCATGTTTGCAGATTTGTCTCTCGTGGACTAAATCACAGAAATATCAGGTTCAGCCTGCTTTTCATACGACCAGTAGCAGGTGGAGTCAGGAATATCAGATTGGAGATACCATATAGCAGGCTTCAGCTGGACTTGGCACATGGGCTCAGTAAGGCTTCAGTGGAACTGGGGTTCAATGGGCAGAGACTGACCAAGGCGGACCCACTGGCAGGGCCAGCAGCATCATATGGATTGTGGGTTGCTCAGAAACAAGAGTTAAGACCTGATAAGAGAATGAGGCACATTGGAGCTGAGGCTAGAGTAGGAACACAGAAGTTACTGTGGCAGAAACCAAGGCGGCCCTACAGATCTCAGGTTGACTTTTGCTGTTTTTCCCACCCAGCATCCACTCTCTCTTCTTGTGATTACAGCACTCTGATTTTATTAGACCCACACCTCCCTCACTATTCTACGTGTGGTTCCAGAGAAGTCGACTTTTCCCTATAGTCCAGGGTGAAGTTGGGCTAAGCCAGTCATTGCATTCCATCCCCCAGCCCCTGGGATTTGTTCAGGGATGGGTACAGGACCCAAATAAGGCCAACCAGGGGCCAATGACACTGAATTCCAGAATGACTATTTGAGTAGATGGGAAAGTGGACTCAGTATCTTTGGCTGGACCCAAAACCCAAAAAGATGTAAGGGCTGAATCTGGTGCCACTATCTTATTACCATGTGTACTCTCTATTTGATAGTCCTTGATTCCAAGGACTATGAAGAAAAATGGATCGAAGTCTTGAAGGAGTCGTCAACCAGTCATTGAAAACATTGGTTTCCAGTGGTCACTGAAAGCCTCTGAGACTTCTGCATCTCACGTATTCTTTAGTCCACTGCAAGTACCACCACGTGGCTGGATTTTTATTGTTTAGACTGTCTGTGGTTTGTGAAGTATAACCTAGTGAATTTCTCTGGATTTTCCAGATTGTCTCATACCCTTTGTCTTAGTGCTTTCTGACCTGGTGTTTTCTGCTGTTTCCTACTCTTACTGGTTGAGAGCACATAGGCATGTGCCCCTTTGGCAGCGGTTTCATATAAAAGCTTACCCAGTATTAAGGAAACAGGTACCTCTCTGCAGATCCATGTACACTTCAACCCAGGCTAGGAAATAGCTGAGCACTGCTGAGTCCCGTCACACTTGACTCAGGTACTTATAGAAAGAAACCAGGGCTGAGACCCTACGGCCTCAGTGTGGTGGTTCTGAAAGCCCTGGTCATGGGGTATTAGGTGATAGATCAGATTTGTGTCCATGATCTTCTTTCCTGTACCATGGACAGTGTGGGAACTGCCCTCCCACTATGAAGGGCTGGGAGAAGGGCAGTGTTTTTGCTGTGGTATCAGTGGGTCAAGTCACAGCGGGCTGGAGCTGAGATAAGGTAGGATGTTGGCCAAAAAAGTCAGGGAGGCAGTAGTGAGGGTGGACAGATTTATTGGCCGAAGTGAGGCCATGGGTTTGCTATCAGATGGACGACCTGACAGGACATGGAGGCTCTTTACACAAAAATCAAGTCCAGGGAGTGAATAGCACAGATCAGGCTTGAATAGCAAGGGAAATTAGGGTTGGAGAAGCAGCAGAAACAGAGCAAGATCAGAAGCAGAACTGGGATGAGCCCCCATGAGTGGACTTATTACTTTGGCAGGACACTGAAGATAACTGCAGATGTGTATTTTCCCTTAGCCTATTTCTGGGCATTGTTCTAGCTTTAGAGGGGTAAGACTCTGCATCTTTCTGAATCTCTTTTTCCCCCACAAAAAACTGTGGGTGCTGGTTAATATTTTCTAACTAGACCCCTACAGAGCTAATAAGGGAAGTCTGGCTCCTCTAGGTGCTGGAGAGGGAGCAGGTTCTTCCAAAGTCTGGAATTCCCAGTGGATTCTTCCTATCTACACCTACTTAATCTTGGAATGTGAGTTCTTGAAAGCTTGGTGGGTTTTATTTAAGCCTCAAGTGTTGCTGTCAGAGAAATCACTTTTATTACTTTGTTTTCTCAGATAACAGGACTTTTTTTTAAGAACATGAAATTTCTCACTGGCCATTGCTATTTGAGTGTTTTAAGCAATAATATAATGTATATAATGCTACACATATTTTAGAATTTGTATCCCTCCTACTTACAATAGAGTTTGAAGTAACCTGAAAAATAAACATTCATAAACTGAGACTATTGAAATTGAAAAAGAAAATTACAAACTATGCAGAAGGAGAAAACCAAATAGGTTACATTATCTGATATTTCTAAATAAACCAGGTCCTTGGGAGATACAATCTTTTTCCTGGTACTAAAAGGAACATATTGTGTGTGTATGTCCTAACACAAGGAGCACAGAACAGCTTAGATAATATCTTCAATAGCAGTTTCAGAAATGATGGAATAGTGTTCATGCGTACAAGCTTTGATGGCAAGTTGTATAGGTTCAAATCCCAGCTATGCTAATTTCCAGTTGTATGTCTAGAGAAGTTGCTTAATTTCCCTAGGTGTCAGTTCTTTAATTTGTAAAATGGAGACAATAGTAGAACCACTTTCATTTCATCTTGGGAAGATTAAATATATAAAGATATTAAAATAGTTTGTGGCACATGGTGTTTGCCCATCAATAAATGTTACTATTCTTGCTGTTTCTTGTGTGAATCCTCAATACAGATGAAGGTTCAACAAAGGTCTAGTTCGAGAATTGCCCAAGGGCCTCTAGAGATGAGTTTAGAGGCTCTAGGCTAACTATGTTTCATATTCCTCCTCATCCTTCAACTTTTGGGGGAACTTCTTTTAGAATCCCTGGCCTCCCCTTTCCCACAGACAAATTGTCTGCACCTCGTGCCCTCCCTGCCACCTTCCTGGTCTTGGACTCCCTGTAGCAGTGTTTGACTTGTGCTTCCTAATGTCAGGGATTCCTGTTCTGTTGTTCTTTTTACCCTTCCCTTCTTTTATACCTTGTGAAAATTAGCCTTTCCCAAGTACTGACCTCTCAGGAAACTGACAAATAAACATAATAAACTAATTTAAGCCAAGGTGTTTTGTGATCGTTAATCTTGTGTGTCAACTTGGCCAGGTTATGGTTTCCAGTTGTTTGGTGAAACACCGGTTTAGATGTTGCTGTGAAAGTATTTTTCAGATGGGATTAACAGTTAAATCAGTATACTTTGAGTAAAGCAGATCACTCAGTAAAGTGATCTGCTTTGAGTGATCTGCTCCATACATGGGTGGGCCTCATTCAATCAGTTGAAGGCCTTGAGAGAAAAGACTGAGGTTCTCCCACAGAAGGGGAGGAAGAAGGAAGGAAATTCTGCCTCCAGACTGTCTTTTGACTCAAGACTACATGGCCAACTCCTGCTGGAATTCCTAGCCTGCTTGTGTGCCCTGTGAATTTCTGACTTGCCAGTTCCCACAATTACATAAACCAATTTTATAAAGGAACCTTCATACACACACACACACACACACACACACACACACATCCTATTGGTTCTGTTTCTCTGGAGTCCCCTGACTAATACAGCATTAATACTTAACATGGCTAAATGTCTTATTTTCTTTGGTTGACATTTGCATTTTAATAAGGTCTCAGCTTTAAAAACTGAGTGATGTTAACATTTCTGAACACCATCAGAGAGCCAGTTAAGAGTGGAGGGGTGCTTCCTAGTGACTTTGAAATCACTTCATATAAGCAGTGGTCTATTCATGAGATGGCCCTGGGCTGGTTCCTATTTGGATTTATTTCCTTCTCCCTTGAAGCTGTGCATGGTACACGCAGAAATAACTTTAGCTATTGGTGCATACCACACACATTTCTTTTAGTCTGGGTTAATGTTTGGGAATCACATATAAATAAAAATAGCCTTTGTGTTGCTCTGTGCATCTGCTTTGAGTGTTGGTATAATTCACCTATTCATCATAAACATAACAGCAAGGTAAACATGAATCATTGTTTCCTTAAGAGTCTGAAAGGAAACAAAATCAAATTTTTCTCTGAAACTTCCTGGAAGAAAGCCAATCTTCTACCCATTACATTAGGGCAGAAAAATCAATCAGTCTAAAGTCAAAGTCTTTTTCTTTTTTAGCTATTCATGTGAAAGACTGTCATCAATAAATCCTCCAGAGTCATCATGGTTCTTACAAGGGTAGTAATATTGCATCCTTTCAGAAATGAGAGGACAATGATAACGGAAGGCAAGGTGGACTTTGGAAAAGAAATGAGCTCCACCTGAAATGTGATAAAATACCAAATGGTTTTGGTTTCTACAATGCAGACCACTATTAGGGGCATTTTTTTTCTCTGCATGAAAATCTTGAAAATTTGTATTCATTGATAGAACATAGTTACTATATTTCTTTTTTATTGTGACTGTTTTGACAATCACTTATTCTCATCCATTCGCACTCACTCGCCTGTTCTTTTTTCTGATTTTTTGTCTGCCTCGTGAGATCATGGATACCATAAATTGCAAGAAGCAGAGGTTGTGATTCCATATCTTGCAATAGAAACAGAGCATCCAGGCAGTATTCTCTATGACAATGAGGAAGGAAGTCTGCAACAGAAGAACAATGGCAGAAATTTTAAGAAAAGTTTACTGCCTGGGACTATGACTCACCTTTTGGGAGAAAATGTGACCCTTTGTGAGAGCTGGTTGAGAGCTCACTTTCCTGGGAGGAGTCGGGAGAAGGGGAGCATCAGCTGACGTAGAGGCAAAGGAGGCACCCAACAAGAAAAGCATAGAAGGACCAGGGATTTGGGATCAGGTCTTCCTCGTGATTCCAAGGGCTGGCATAAGATATTGCCAAGTGAAGGAAGCGAAGTAGAGCCAGCAAAGGAAGGTGAACTGTTGTTTCATTAGAAATAATATGTTGGGATAATTATACAAAGTACTAATTAGTAAATTTCTCTCCAACCTCAACACTCCAAAAATCCCTGTACTTATATCCTGAAGGCCTCTTCTTCCCCAAGCTGGAAGACACAGTCACTCATTAGTCACCCACTGTCACAGGAGTAACAGAGACTACAAACATTGGACAGGATGTAAGTGAGGGTCAAGCATCTGGATGCAGACGCATGAGAGAGGATGCAAGTCTTCCCAGCTCTCATGGACTTTGCAACAGATGCACGGAGTGAGGTAGGGGAGCAGACGAGGGAGGACAGTGCGGAATGCCACCATCTGTAGCAAGGCACTTCCTTGGCAAGAGCTGAGAGCTTGGCAGATGATGAGTAGCCACTGACTGGTCATTCTTGCTGCTGTCTTGTGGACAATTTCCATTCTGTGACTCAGTTACTCATAAGGCTGATGTGAAGGTGGGGACCTGTGCAGTGACAAGATGAGTCTAGACTAGGGTTGCTAGACTCTGGCAATATTGATATTTTAAGCTGGATGATTGTTTGTGGGGGGCTGACCTGTGCACTGTAGGATGTTTAGTAACATCTCTGAACTCTATCTACTAGATACTCTATCAGCAGCACCATCACCCTAGTTATAACAACCCCAAATGTTTCCAGACATCACCAAATGTCCCCCGGGAGGAAAAATTGCCCTAGCTGGGAACCACTGGTCTAGACTAAACTAGCTTAAAGTCTCCCACTGAGTCAGGATAGCAGTGAATAGACTGGTCCATTACAATAATCACTACATCTCTTAATTATATATGTATACATAAAATATCCTAAACACCTCTCAAATCTATCTTCTGTGCTCTGTCTCCAACACTGAGTTTGGAGCAGTCTAAGTTTTAGGCCTCTTTAGCCTGGACAACTGCTGCCTCCTAATGGGTCTCCTATATTCCCCCCTCTGCTATAGTTTGGATGTTTGTCTCCCTAAACCTCATGTTGAAAGTTGATCCCCAGTGTTGGAGGTGGGGCCTAATGGGAGGTGTTTGAGTCGGGGAAGTGAACCCCTCATGAGTAGGTTAACGCCTTCTGTGGAGTGGGTATGAGTGAGCTCTTATTCTTATTAGTTCCCATGAAAACCGGTTGTTAAAAAAAAAAAAAAAAAAGCCTGGAATTTCCCCCCACCCCCAACGCTTGCTTCCTCTCTTCCAATGTGATCTCTGCACACGCTGGCTCCCATAACTTTCTGTCATGAGTGGAAGCATCTGCATCCAGACGCTTGACTCAAGCTTATGTCCTGTCCATGAGTGGTCCTCCGGGTGCAGATGCCCAATCTTGAACTTTTCTAGACAACAGAATCTTGAGCCAAAGAAACCTTTTTTCTCTATAAATTCCCCAGCCTCAGATATTGCTTCATGGCAACACTAAATACATTAAGGCACCCTCTGAAAACCTATTCTCCACACTGAAGCCACCGTGATCTTTTAAAACATGTCTGTCTTGTGCTTAAAGCCCTTTGGGCCTTCCTATTTTCTTAAGATGAAGACAGAGTCCTCTGCTGCCTGGCATGGCCCTGTGTGGTCAAGCCGCTCTGCGTCCTCCTCTCCTCCCATTACTCCCTTGTCTTTTGGGCCCCAACAACCTTGCTCCACTTTCATTCTTCCGGT
Source organism: Macaca mulatta (assembly GCF_049350105.2). Taxonomy (NCBI): domain Eukaryota; kingdom Metazoa; phylum Chordata; class Mammalia; order Primates; family Cercopithecidae; genus Macaca; species Macaca mulatta. Next base: position 21,890,279 of record NC_133422.1, read on the forward strand.
GTGCTGTGATCCATCCAGCCACATGGCCTGCACACATGCCATTCCTCTATCTGAGACTTTGTCCCACTTGTAGTGATACGTGCTTCTGGTGTTCATCTGTCAGCTCAAGCATCACTTCCTAGGGAGAGAGTTCTCTGACCACACAGAAAGAATCAGGCTCCGCCTGCTAAATGCACTGGTATCATCACGGAGGGCTCCTTTGTAGCACTTGTCACAGTCATGGTTTTACACTAGTGGGTAATTATGTAATTAACGTCTATCTCCTCTGGGTTGTAAGATGTAGAAGGCTAGTATTAACTGACTTCCTCCCTCCTTCTCTTCATCTTCTTTCCTTCTTTCCTTTTCTCTTCAGTTTTTATGGATACGTGGCCACCCAGGGCTCTCTAAAATATGACATCCATTTTTTCAGTTATTGATCATTCAACCAGCCTTTCCTTCTCTACCAACTGTAAGCTGTTCCCCAGCCCCTCCACTTTTCTGTGGAGAAGAAATCTTTTGAAGGACTTTTCTTTGTTTCCTTCTTTTTCTTTCTTTCTTTCTTTTTTTTTTTTTTTTTGATGACCTCTCGCTCCGTTGCCCAGTCTGGAGTATAGTGTCACAATCTCGGCTCACTACAACCTCCGCCTCCCAGGTTCAAGCGATTCTCCTGCCTCAACCTTCCGAGTAGCTGGGATTACAGGTGTCCATCACCATGCCTGGCTAATTTTTGTATTTTTAGTAGAGACGGGGTTTCACCTTGTTGGTCAGGCTGGTCTCGAACTCCCGACCTCGTGATCTGCCCGTCTGGGCCTCCCAAAGTGCTGGGATTACAGGCATGAGCCACCGCGCCTGGCTGAAGGACTTTTCATTACGGTCTTTTGAATGAAAGCTGCTGGCAAGATGTGCTGGAAGCTCTCTTTGTGGATCCCTCCAAGGTAAGAAAAAAAGTCCCAGTCTTTAGTTCAAAGGATAGGCAGTCCTAAACCTTCCAATCACATCTCAGCCACAGCAGTGCTGCTCAGGGCCCTAGCATGCATAATTGGTGATTTTTTAAAAATCAGATGGTGGCAGTTAAGTAAAATCTAATTCATGATTTTTTTTTTTTTTTCAGACAAACTGTACTTTAGCAGAACTTTTCACAGTAGGCAAGAAAAAAAACCAGTTAATGGTAACGGCTGATAGTGGTATTTCTGATGGGTCGTGAACTTGTCTGGCTCCTCAGTTTCTGGTTTGTGGTTCTATCCCAAGTCTGTAATGACATATAAAATAATAGACCACTTCTCCTGGTCATTCCTCCTCATTGCAAATCACATTTCTCGAGACAACACATGGCATTTACAGGATGTAAACGTGTCAGTACAGATGTGCATCATTCAATAGATTGCTACTGATTTAAGAACTCACACCTCATGTTCAACTGAAGCCTATTTCCGCCGACAGCTCCACTTTAAACAAACTCTCCTTGTTTCCATTTTGTCTACCCTCCATCTCAGCCCCTGCAGGCTGTTGAAATTCACTATTTATTTCCATATAAATGCTTCAGAATGTGTTATACACCAAGGAGTAATGAAGCCTTGAGCTTTTCCAGTCTTGACGAGACAGTGATGGGAATGTAGAGCTCATAATCATACTGCAGAAACAATAATGGGAATTTATTACAGATTTCTATAGGTTATATGACACTTTTCACATCCATTATTGCATCCCAATGACACCTGTGGGATGCAGAGAGAAAATTCAAGGCCCCAGGCATAGATGGAAGAGGTGTTCTTCTCCACTGGAAATTCCCTTTTACTTGGATTTCTAGTGTAAACTCCTGGGGCCACATTCTTGTTTGCTTTGCAAACTCAAGGAGAAATACTCACTGAGAAATTCACAGAGGAGCTAGATGGGGGATTTAGCTGTTGTCCTAGTAACTGGCTTAAACTCCATGATTGCAGAGACTGCATCTGTTTTGTTCAACCCCGTATTCCTAGAGCCCAGCAGAGTGCTTAGCATTTAATGTTCTCAGAAAATATCTGTTTATCTTCTGTATGTGTGGAAAGTAAACACAACATGGAGATGGCTGGGAAACCTCCCATGTAGACGGGAAGTAAGAGAAAATGTAGAAAATGAGGGAGAGTGGCAACAGGTGAGCTTACATTATTTTCTTTCATAATATTCCTTATTCAGTTATCTTTCCCAGGCTGTCTTTAAGACACCTTCTTAAAGGGATTGCTTCTTAAGGAATTGCTATTATTTCCATTGTTCACAGCTGGAGACGAAAGAACATAAAATCTGAGTTTCCTTGAGTGATGCAGTGAGTCTATTTAATCCTTTCTCTGTTTCAAAATATTTTTGCTTTTTTTTGACCTTAATTAGGCACACATCTGTCTAACATTGTTGGAAAGTTCTGTTAGACAGGGACAAAAACCATGCTACTGAAAACATGGTAGTCTAGACTAGTGAAACCTACAGGAGTGATTAGTTCCCAGTTTGTATGAACAAATTCAGTTTCTCTTTTGACCTTCCATGACACTGGAAGCCTTAGTCCTGTTGGAAGAATTTTCCTGGTGCTTGGGGATGGAAGTTTACGCATCTTTGTTTTCTCTTCTCCACTAGTATATAGTAGACATCATCAAAGGAATATGTTATAAACACTTTCTTAAGAAAGGGAGATGTCCATTAAGCACTGATTGGATGCCCTGCCCTATAAGATGTAAGGAACAGAAAATGCATGGTCCACTTTTTGCAGCTCAAATGTGGTGACAAAGCTAACAAGCTGGGTAAGGACAGTATATTACACAATAAAAAGACTGGCTTCTGATTCTCCTCTGAGGTTCAGGGCCTCGACAACTGCCTGCCACTCAGGCTTATATTTGCCACTCCCTGCTTCTATCTCTTTTCTAATTCCCAGGCTATGTCATGGTGCTAAAGCTACAAAGTCACATTACAAAACACACATACACAAGCAATTCCGTGGCTACTCATGATCTAATAGAACCACTCCACTGATTTTTTGAGTCTGAACCACTTGCTGCTAATTTGCAATTTAACATCAGTCAGAACACTAACCTTGTTGTCCTTTTTTTTTTTTTTTTTGTAACATTTGCCACTTGAAGATGTTCTTACTCATGCCACACAATATAGGTCTAGGAGATTTAGGGAGATATAAAGAACAAGAAACAAGTCATGTTTCTATTCCCAGAAGAAATTCAAATGCACTTAGAGTTGCTCCCGTATTTCATTGAATCTGCATCAAATCTGCATCAGTATTGCTTGTTAACTGCAGACTTATTGTATACGCCCTGAAAAAACCACAGCACGCAGCCAATTAAACTGTGGCACAAATGCTGTTTCTTTTTTTTAGAAAAAAAAAATGAGGTTCTACAGTACATATTGTTGTATTTATTTTTATTTTTTTAGAAATGGGGGTCTCACTGTGTTGCCCAGGCTGGCTTCAGACTCCCGGCTCGAGGGATTCTTCCCACTTACAAGGCATGGTGGTACATGGGACCACAGGCATGAGTCACCATGCCAGGCCACAATGGTGTTTCTCACAATAATTTTAATACATATTTTGATTTCAGAGATGTTAAAATATGAAAAAAAATCAACAAAACATGCATGTTCATTTCACCCATTGTTAGAGCCAGTAATATGGGCATTCCCAATGAAAGCTACATTTCATGCTTTACAAAGTAGGCATTGTCAATGATACCAACTAGTATTTCAGAAACACTCTGTTTTATCACAATTATCACGTGAATTCTGAAAGAACGGAAAGCTTGGACCTTCTGACAGCTGTTTTCCCGAGTGTGGATGGACACGGTCTAATGCTCAGCATTTCACTTACGTTACAGTTTTATTCTGCTTCCATGAGCCCATTTATTTGTTTTAAATCCAGCATTCTTTCTATGAGAATTTCTTTTAAAATAATAGCCACTCTTTGGTGCCGTCCACAAATAACCAGCCTTGCACGCTTGCTGCTGACTCGGCACTGCCAGTTAAACACCCTGTTTCCCAGGGCTGTTGGGGTTCCTTCCGTTCCACTTGAGGGATGCTAGGGCTGAGTGGGCCAGGATGTTGCAACCCTAACTGGCTTTGGAGGTACAAGCTTATCAATCAGGCTGCTGTCAGTCTCTGTTTAAAGGTGCAGTGAGGTTGATATTCTCCAAGGGAAAAATAGGAAAGTGTGGCTTGTTTCCTTTTTTCATTTTATAATAGGAAACTTTGCTTGGTGAAGAATAGTTACATTCAAAACTGTGAGAGGTGAGTTAGCCCCTGGGATCACTTTCATCAGGAATGGTGACGGAATTTTGATGGTTTGCTTACTTGTCAATCAGCCTGACTTTCGCCTGGGAGCAAGGCATAGGAGCTGTCAGGACAGAGGGGCCGGATGGAGAACGCTCTACGTTCCTCTGTCAATTTGTGTAACAGTAGCTATTATTTGCTGCAGGCTTACTGTGTGCCAAGCACTGTTCTAAGCAATTCACAAGCTTGAGCCACTTATTTCTGATAACACATACAATAGGTGGGTAATAGTACTAGCCTCATCTCACTGATAAGGAAACTGAGTGTTATGTGTTGCGTTGTGTCTCCTTAAAACTCATATATTAGAGTCCTAACTCCTAGCACCCAAGGATATGACTATATTTGAAGATAGGGTTTTTACAGAGATAATCAAGTTAAAATGGGGTCATTGGGGTAGGCCCTAATCCAGTTAACTGGTGTCCTTATAAGAAGGGAAAATTTGGACACAGGCATGCAGGAATAATTAACGTTAAGATGGTCATCTATAAGCCAAGAAGAGAGGCCTGGAACAGTTCCTTCCCTCACAGCCCTCAGATGAAACTTCCCTGCTGACAGGGGGTTTCTTCTAGCTTCTGGACTAACTAGGAAGGAACTCTCAGACTTCTAGCTTCCAGAACTATAAGACAGTAAGTTTATGTTGTTTAAGCCACCTAGGTTGTAGCACTTTGTTACAGCAGCCTAAGTAAACTAATCTACTAAAGTTATGAACTGACACAAGAACCTAGGTGTCTGAGTCTGGAGCGTGTGCTCAATTTGACACCACTCTCTGCATTCCTGACTGAGTTGGAATGAAATCTCTTCCTAGGCTTCATGCTCCATGAAAATGGATGAGTCCATCTGTGTGAGGTGCATGGTTCCTATACATTTTCAATATCGCACGGTAACCGGTTGTCTGCCATGTTACATTGTTGGTAAAATATCAGTTATATTATTATTCCCAACAGAGAAGCCAGGGCCAAATTGACCATGTACATTTGTCCTACAATCTGAAGACCCACACTGGCTCAGCACCAGAAACAGACTTCAGGGATGCTATTGTCCAGGTCAGCCTCTGGATCTGATGATTAGGGTCCCTATGACCTATGACTAGGGTGCACTTTTTAAGGCATTTAAAGTCTCCTTAAACTATATCTCTGATCATGTCATTCAATGCTCAAAGACTTAGATGGCCATCCATGTCCTTGACATGCAGAATAAAGTTGTTAGTCCTTTATCCAGCATTCGAGACCTCCTTATACAGCATTGGCTAGGCCTTTGTTGTCAGTCTTTGCTAGAATATCCATGCCTTTTCTCCCCACATGTGCACAAGGGAAGGCATGCACACACTCAGACCCATTCTGGGCTCACAGCCGTGCTGGCCTACCCCTGTTAGTCCAGGATTCACCATGTATTTCTCACACCTCGCCTCTGGCTCTAGATATTTTCTTGAGCTTAAACTTCTTCCTTTTCGTTTTTCATCTGAAGACATTCTACTCACTTGCACAGTCCAGTTCAAACCTCACAATCCCCAGACATTTCTCCCATCTCTTCATTTGAGTTATTTCCCCTCTAACTCAAAGTCTCAGGACCTGTTTCCCAGCCAGATTTCCAATGCACACAGTTATGACTCTTAGCCCCATGAGCTCTTGGAAGGCTCAGCCTTTGTCTTTTCAATTTTTGTGTCCTGCACAGTATTTAGCATGGCCTTCTTCATACAGTGGATACTCCATGAACTGTTGTTGGACTTAATGCACTATCTAGGTCACCCCAATGAAGGCTTCCAAGCAGTCTCCAGAAAGTTCACCAGCCTTCAGAGATGAAAAGTGGAGACTGGGAGCCTCACCCTTCACTTTCATTTTAAGCAGAGCCAGCTCATAAAGACAGAATCACTCTTTCTCATGTTTTTCCTGGAAGACAAAGTGTGGGCATATGATCACCAAGTGTGCTTTGTGGTCTCAGTTTCACTGCCTGCTAGCTTATAAGGTTTTATTTTGTTTCTAGACTTAACTACTTTGAACTCCAGGAGGAATATTACAGCATGCCCTGGCAATAACTCCTTTACCTTCGGTCAGGTAACAAAATGACAGCTCGGATAGCATGGTGGCCCCAAACAGAAACAATATTCAAGATCAAATTGGGAACTTCATATGGTCAAAGTTTACTGCATTTCTCTAGATTGCTTTCTTCTTAAGAAATGTGAAAGTAGCACCAAAGCAATATACTTCCCAGCTTATGGGCCTCACTGAGCCTCACTGTCCAGTTTAAAACTGCTCTTGAGCCTTGTGTCTTGATCGTGATAACAACAGCTTCATTAGCAGCATGATCCAAATCCTATGTCCCTTTGCCATGTGATAATTCATTTTGAATTTGATAGAAATTGTTCAGCCCTAAATGACAGCTGGGTGTAATTGTTTAGTCTTAACCTGGAGTCATTTGCCTGGGAACGAATCCCGGCTCCAGTACTTACTAGATCTTAGGGATCCGATATGTGACTTAACTTTCTGGACTTCAGTTTCATTATCCATAAACTGGGGGCATTTATTTATTTTAAACAAAGGACTGGTGTATAAAACTGTTATGTAAATTAATTGGCCAATACATGTAAAATGCGTTGACTAGGACCCTGGACATAGTAATTGTTGGATTTGTTAGATGTTACTATTTTAAAGTGATCTCTTCACTGAAAAAAGGGAATGGCAGAGAGTTCTATTGGCTTTGTTGTGAACTCTACCTCTAATTCCTTTCCCTCTGCTTCCTTTCTTTTTCTTTTCAGAACGTGTTGGAAATTATAAGCAAACATGTAAGTGATGTATGTATATTTAGTTTCATAGACAACCTCAGTGTTACTTTCTGGCATTCTTCCAAAGTATCTTACAAGTTATCAATCTTGCCAGCACAGAGTGTGTTTTCTGACCACTTCCCCTTTGCAATTAAGGACTGTGACCACTCGCTTACGCACAGACTGAGACCAGCAGCCTTAACCCCAAAGGAGGTCAGAAACTCCCAGCTCTCCCCGCCAAGGGGGCTAGCTGAGAACCCGATACTGTGTGTTTCAAGGCTGTGGCTAAGACTGTGACCATAGGAACTGGGAACACCCACCAACACCCTGTTTCCCCCAGCCCCACTTCCTTCGCTTCAATGCCATTAAGCATGGTTGCAGCGCCTTCGTGAATGTTTTGAGTAGAGTTAGGTTTCTGGTGTTTATTGTTGAATTGCTAAAGATTTGGAGAGAAGACAAACAGACATACAAAGAAGCAGATGGCAAACACCCCTGGACAGACTAGCACTATGAGCAGACACGCTCAGGATGACCCAGGGCGCTGCAGAGAGGTCCGGGAAGGTCTGGGTTCTCATCAGAACCTCAGGATTTGGTCAGTTGCTCTGCAAATAAAACCTGCCTTAGACATCCAGCAAAGAGGCTTTATTTGCATAGGAAATTTGCCAGTCTGGCCTCCAAGATAGTAGGTCACAGTGAGGGTGGTGGTGAGTTTTCCTGTTTACTGTCTACCTTTGTGGACACATCGAATGTGGGGGCTGAAAGGGGTCAGCAAGGGCTGTCTCCTCTCCTGTTTTCAGGTTTGGTGTCTCAGTGCAACCCAGTGCTTTGCCTCTTTGGTTGTGCTCTGTTTCAGTGCTCCTCAATAACATGTGAAGTGTAGAGAAGTAAAAGAAATGCACAAAGGTTTCTCTTCTGAAGGTGTGGGAGGGCATGGGAGTGGGGCTGGTTAGGCTGATGATAGAAAGGTCAGATTGCATTGTGTCGTCCACAGGCTTTCCAGCTGGGCAGGAAGGCTTCCCCCGCTGACTGCATCATGGCACTTCTTGTACATACTCACTTACCCACAGAAACTAAATTCCACGTGGGTAGAAGCCGTGCCTATGCTGTTGGCTACTGCACACCTAGCATCACCACAGTGCCTGGCACTATCAGACTCTTCCCGCCTATTTGTTGAAATGTCTACAAATAGACTAAATACATATCAATTGGAATGGTCTTGATTTAAAATATATTGAGCCTTTGCATCTACATTTGTGTTTGCCAGAACAATCATGCTGGCTTGGGGTTTTATCAACATGGTCGTTGCATCTGTTTTCCCTTTTCTGTGGTGGAAGCAGGGACAGTGGCCCTTCAAGAGCTGGGAAGAAGATACATTTGAGAACAGCATGTCCAGGCGTCTGTGATTTCCTGCGAAAATGGACTCCGAACGCTCTTCCCTCCTATTTGTGGAGTCTTATCACATGCAGCCTTCTTCATCCAGGATTGATTGTAATTCCTTGAGATCCTGGAATCCCATCTCTCCTTGGGGAGAAGTTAAAAGTTTAAAGAAACTGAAGTTACTGGATCTGCTGAGGAGGAAGTTGAATGGCCCACTTTAAGATGATAAAAGTTTACATTCTTTTGAAGATTGTGTTGGCTGCAAGACTATAAATTATAGCTTAACATAGGAATCAAGAGCCTTACGATTTTACCTTTTCATCGAGTAATTCTTTGAGGAATATAGCCTAAGGATAACATACGGAAATCAGTGAAAGATCCATACCCAGTAAAATTCATCACATTGTTACATATGCGAGCCAAAAGTGGGAAACAAGTTTAATGTCCAACAATGGGCAATGGCTGAGAAAATTATGGGGTACAGCTATTAAAGTGGGTAGTAGGACATTTTGTTGTGGCTCTTTTGATACCATGAATGTTTTCTGTCCCTAAAGAACAAACCACTGAATTTCTAAGTCAAAAAAAAAAAAAAAAAGAGTAATGTGTTTAATTCTTGCTGGTCTCTGGAACCCTAATTCTTTCTAGTTTTGACTCTAACCCCCAGGAGTTGGGGATTGGGTGGGTTTTAGAGATAGGATGAGGCCATCTACCTTTCTCATAATTTGAGATTTAGAATAAAAAGTTTAGTAATTTATTCTTAGTGCCACCAAATAACTGTGGATGTTAAAAGAAATATGACAACCAAAAACAGAGTCAAACTCTTACTTATGAAGATTCTATTTATTGATGATAAAATATATTTGTTGATGATATTGAGATAACTTATTGAGAAATACTTAGGAGATAACTTACTGAGAAATACTTATAACATCAAATAAAAGCAAGACACACATGTGCATACATTTACATAAATATACACAGGTATCATATACTCAGTTATTAACATTGATTTTCACCAGTAAGTGATTATGAATAATTATTACTTTCTTCTTAATATTTTTATATTTTTTCATAGATATACACTGATTTCACATTAAAGTAAAATTTTATGTTATACTTACATTAAATATAACATTGTATTAAATTAAAATTATAAAAACATTAAGATTATAGCATGATGGAGTTTGGCTAACTATAAAGAAAAACTTATTGATGGAAAATCAGAAAGTATTTAATACTGTACTTGAAATGAGCTCCTCAGGTAAAATATGTGGCTGCTTCTTCCTTGAGAGTTATGGAGAAAGAAAGCCAATTTTTCTCCCTGAAAGGTTAATGAATATGAGGGCTGGGCAACCCTGGACCACAGGACACCTCTTGTGTTCTAAACACCTGTTAAATGATGGTGACCCAGGAAGGTCGGCTTAGTGCTGCAGCCAGAAATGGGTCACTGTCTTGCTGGGCCATGTTTTTCTTTCTTTCTTTTTTTTTTTTTTTGACAAATGCTTTGCCAGTGAGGAGGCTCAAACACCTGTCCCAGGATATTTATTATAATGCCCTCTCTTAGTAAGTTTCCTACTTTTCACCTTCCTTAATAAGTTCCCTCCTTGTTATCACCTTCCTCCATTCAGGTCCCCTTTCGGTATAACCCCCATTACAGATGGTGGAACCCTGAGTGGTGGGGTTGATTTACTTCTCCCCACTGTTTCCTGTATGTTGTATTGTACTGGTGCATGAGTCATGCTAATGAAGTAAATGATAGTTTTAGTTGACAAAACCAGAAGCAGCCTAAGCTTGGCTCTGACCCTTGTTCTTGAACCGTGAGGTCCATTTTTCTCAGGGATATAGATCCAGACCAGGGTAGGCATCAGAACAAGGCAGAAGAGTCCTCTGTGGTCTTCAGTAGCCTTTGGGGTTCTCCAAATATGACTAACTGTCTAATAGAATGGCTGTAATATGGCCATCCTGAATGGTAAAAGGAATCACCTACTTGTGATGGGCAATAAACACATCTCATCTTTCAAGTAAAATGAAAGGCAATACACCTTTCATTTCATCAATAAGTTTGATTATTTGGGGGCAGTACACAGAAAAAAAATATTTTATGGAGCAGTTACTTTGTTCCCAGAGATCCTGACAAAACTACTACTGGGACTAGAAGAATCTGATAAGAGTTACTATTCATGGCAGCCTGGGTTTTCCTAGGGCCAACCTTGAACGAATTGACTTGGACTTGGGGAATCCTTCAGAGCTTCCCTGGCCCCCCTGGGGGCAGACTGGATCCTGGAGCTCTTTCCTGGACTAATTCATTCTGGGAAATGGGAGAGAAGAAAGAAAAGGGAGAGGAGTATCAAGTAAATTGACACAACTTATTTGTGACATTTAGGACGAAGGAGTCCAGGAAGGAAAAATAGCTCCAACCTAGGTCAGAGAAGTTCCCTGTGTTCCTCCTGGCTCTTTATTCAAGACAGTAAAAGAGGATCCCAAGCAAAGAGGTCCTATCCCTACTAAGAAGTCTGTGGCTTCACGGAGATGGAATGAGAAAAAGTCTGTATTTGTTTGCTAGGGCTGCTGTAACAAAGTACCAGGGACCGGGTAGCTTAAACAACAGAAACTTATGTTCTCACAGTCTTGGAGACCACAAGTCTAAAGTCAAGGTATTGACAGAGTTGGCTTATCCTTAAAGCCATTGGGGAATGATCTGTTCCAGGGGCTCCTCTTGACTTGTGAATGGCTGTCATTTCCCTGTGTCTTCACACTGTCTTCCCTCTGTATGTGGCTGTATTCAGATTTTCTCTTTGTATCAGGACAGTCATCAGATTAGATCCCAACCTAATTACCTCATTTTAACTTAAATACCTCTCTAATGACCCTGTCTCCAAATATGTCACATTCTGGGGTACTGAGGGCTAGGACTTCAACACAGGAGGGGTTTTTTGTGGGGGCTAGGGGGAAGAGGTGCAAAATTCAGCCCATTGACAAAGCCCATTTATTTCAGACTATTGTAAACTCTGACGTAGGAGTATCTTCTAATCTTTAGTGCCTATAGGTCTGAGGTCTTCAATCCTTTTCACCAGTAGGACAGCAGTGGTAAAACTCAGCCAGCAAACATTGCATGCAAGACTTCGCTCTTACAGCAAGTACTGAATGAACCATGTACTCAATGCCAGCCTAGTTGGACCTGCTGTCCTTCTAAATGGAGCAATTGCAGAAAAAGCAAAATTCTATGGTGAATCCAAACAGTCTGAAACCATGAAGCTGGGTAGTCTGGCTATGTGGTGGAGCCCATTCATTGTGGTGTGTCCTGATCATGTTTATTTGTCTAAACTCTTCTTGGTGTTGCCAAACTGCCCTCCTTGGACATTAAATAACAGAAAAGTGAGAAGCCATGCAGTTGTAGTCATCTGTGACTGCAGGTCTAAGGTGAGGAGGCCCAGCCAGACTAATAGGAAGATCTGGGACACAGGGAGCCATGCTGTGTCTCACTGGGATGGGGCCCTACAAGCCCCAGGCTCCATGGGGCACAGTTTTGGTGTGACTGGTGGGGTCCCTAGGGCCAACTGCCATCTCCTTTATCATCAGCCAAAAGTTGTGCAGGTTAAACTGATGGATTGGGGGAGGGGAATGGGTGATGAGGAGAGGGAAACACTCTCGAGTCCTTTCCTAAATGCCTTTTTCTGCCCCAGACTGTGGTAAAATAGAGCAGAGACCAGCTGGCCAGCCTTGTTTGTTTAAGTTGTTGACTAATCTCTGAGTTCATGTGCTGAGCTGGTTCATGAAGTTCTTGAACTTTTATTATCCTTGGACTTCTGACACAATGAGAATGAAATAAGAAACTGCTACTATATTTAAAAGCAGCCTATAAGATTGAGTGAATTAAATGTTTGACTTTGAATCCAAAGATTCAAGGAATTAAAAAAAGTTGTATAATATTCACTGAGAGTTACACTGAGCCAGGCACTTATTTGAAATATAATGCTTTAAATGGAAAATGCTCATAAGCAAAAGTAAATAAGAGATTCTAAAAAGTGGATATAGATCTGAGCTCTCCATTGTGGCAGCCACATTTCAGGTGTCCATAGCCACACATGGCTAATGGCTGCCATATTGGACAGTACAGATAGAGAACATTCTCATCATTGCAGAATGTTCTAGTGAATACAGATAATGAACAATAAATATGGACTCATATAGAATATTTTTTATTTCAAAACATTTTGCAAACTGCAGTTTATGACACCTGGAAGGGCCAGTTAAGACTGCTAGTTTATATGTCAGGACTGGAAATAACCTTAAAGATTACTGAGATTAGCTACCCACCCAATGATTAATCCACTCTACAACTTCCCCACCAAGCCTCTGTCCATGTTGGGCTTGTAAATTCCAACAATAGACATTTACCTTCAAAGGCAGTAGATTTTATCTGAACTTTTGTAGTCCAAGATGGTTAGTATAATTCAGTACATGGTTCTTAGAAATGCTAATTTTTCTTTGAAAATATTAAGAAATTTTATATTCTTATAAATGCCTTTAGAGATGAGTCATACAATTTCCATAAACATTGTGTATAGAAAGGGTAAATGTCAAATGTAGGTGTAAATGTCCACAATAAAATGAGGTTATGCAGTCTGCCCACTTGTCCTGTGGTGTCCTTAAGTATGTTAATAATAATAACATAAAAGAGTTTAGGCATATTAACATGCTAACAGATGACTTACTATGAACAATGACCTTATGTATTTCTCAATAATTTTTTTCTCAGAAAAATTTTACAATCGAAAAATAAGTAAATGTTCTAGATAAAAGATTAATCTTACCTTTTATAACACACATCTTGAGAGAATTATAACCAATCACAGTAGAAATACTTAAATATTATCTTTCTTTTTTTTTCTTTTCTTTTCCTTTCTTTCTGTTTTTTTTTTCTTTTTTCTTTTTTTTTTTTTTTTGAGACGGTGTCTTGCTCTGTCACCCAGGCTGGACTGTAATGGCACATCTTGGCTCACTGCAGCCTCTGCCTCCTGGGTTCATGTGATTCTCCTGCCTCAGCCTCCCAAGTAGCTGGGATTACAGGCATACACCACCACACTGGGCCACTTTTTGTATTTTTAATACAGACAGAATTTCACCATGTTAGCAAGGCTGGTCTCGAACTCCTGACCTCAAGTGATCCACCTACCTCAGCCTCTCAAAGTGCTGGGATTACAGGCATGAGCTACCACGCCCGACCATATTTTCATAGAATGCCTCTACTTGAGTAAACAGGGTATGCTGATGTACTCCGACTTTTCCTCAAGGTCTTGCCATGGTCGGCACCATGGGCCTGAATGGGACCATCGCCCTGCTGAGGGGCCCCTGCTGGGCGAGCCTGCAGCTGTCCTATTGTGTGCTCCTTGTTTCCTGTGGGATTCTTCTGGCTCCTCCCCAGCTTTCACCTATCATTTCTAACAGCCAGTGGCTGTCCTTTACTATAGGGGATGTCTAGCCTGTGCTTCGATTTTTCTCTCTTTGCATATACACTGGATTTATTTTCAAAGATAAGAGTCAGAATGATTACTCAAGATTCATTATGCTGCCACTAAGGAAAGTGCACGGACTTTGTGACAGTGCTTTTCCTCGGTGCCTTTCCTCCTACTTACGGGGCTGACTGATGTTGATGGAAATCTGACGGGCTGAATAATGATGCTGTGTAGTAGTCATTGTAACAACAACAACAAAATCATAATAGTAAAAAGAAGAATGGTGAGAACAACAACATGCATATATTAAGCACTGTTCTAAGGATCTGGTATAGATTGATTCATATTATACTTAACCCCATAAGTACTGAATCAGACCATTGCACCACTTAAGTGTACCAGCACTGGGACCCTGTAACCACTCCCATTGAGTGTTTTGTCTTTCAAATGATGAAACTAAGGCACAGAAATATCAACCAGCCAGTAAGTGGCAGATCCTGGAATGAATCACAGGACATGTGGGCTCAGAGTCCCTCTTTTTAGCCACTTTGGCTTAGGATAGATTTCTAAAGCTTTCATTCTGTAATGGAGCATAAATATATTCATGTGTAAGACAATCACTTATTTCTATTCTCTTATTTTGCAGGGGGTGACTTTGGTAAAACCTGTGTACAGTTTCATGAGAGGGAGCTTGTTATAACAGAGAGATACGTAAGATCTCCACTCAGACAGAGCTGATATGACATTGGTCCAGGCATTCAATCCTTCTTAACAAAGCTCCATCTGGATATCTCAGTTTTTACTCTTTTTCTTCTGCCTTTCCTAGAAGGCTGGCAGTACCTTGTTTGCATGTGATACATGTGTATTGTTGTGATGATGTCTGCCCCAGTGGGTATGTCTGATATGTGTTTGTTCAGAAACATCTTACCGTATCCATGTTTGCATCTGTATTACTGCTTCGATATTTTCAGATTCAGGAGGATCCACTGTATTCAACAACACTAATAAAGAGCCTACTACGTGCGGGCATTTTGCTAGGTGATGAGAGTGCAAATGATGAATAATACAGATTCTGTATCTTCAAGGCTTTTATAATCTACTAGAGAAGACACTCATATAGTTAAAGTCACTGTAATGAGGAAAGTGATAGGATAAGGTGAATGATAGGCCGGACGCAGTGGCTCACATCTATAATTCCAGCAATTTGGGAGGCCAAGTTGGGCAGATTGCTTGAGGCCAGGAGTTCAAGACCAGCCTGGCCAACATGCTGAAACTCCGTCTCTACTAAAAATACAAAAATTAGCCAGGCATGGTGGCACACGCCTGTAGTCTCAGCTACTTGTGAGGCTGAGGCACAAGAATTGCTTGAGCCTGGGAGGTGGATGTTGAAGTGAGCCAAGATTGTACCACTGCATTCCAGCCTGGGTAATGTCTCAAAAAGGTAAAATAAAACAAATAAAAAATAAAGGTGAGTGAGGAGCAAGAGAGGAAGGTCTCTTAGAAAATTCTGGGAATTTGGGAACAGCAGGAAGGAGATATCCTCTGGGCTGAGGTTTGAAGGTTGAAGAGGGTTGTCAATGAAACAAACAGAAGCAGGAAAGGCCTCACCAGCATCTCAGATACTATGAGTGTGAAGTGGAGCTTGGCTAACCTGCTCTTCCTCCAGACAGTTTCATTTCAGCAAGTGGCACCAATTCAGTTGCCAAAGACAGAAACCTGTGTGGCATCTTTGACTCCTTCCTCTTCCTCACCTTGCCATGGCCAGTCAGTCACCAAACTCGATGGACTCCACTTGGAAGGACTCCACTCCTAAGTGCCTCTGAGACCCATTGCCTCTCTCCACCCCTTCTGCCACCAGCATGCTCAGTCCTGGCCTGGATGTGGCCCGTGGTCTAGTGACCGGCTCTCTGAGTCCAGACTTGCTCTGCCCGTCTCTTTCTACCACCCTCCCTCAAACCTATTCTCCACATTGCAGTCAAAGCACATTCTAAATTACACAACAGACATGTCACTTTCCTGCGAAAAAAAACTTTCAATGACTCTCCATTGCTCCCGAATAAAATTCAAATTTTTATTGTGAGTGACAAAAGCTTTGTGACTCAATCCCTGCTTGTTTTCTAGTCTCATTTTTCACTATTCTTCCTTCCACTCTGATCAAGCTACACGAAACTTCTTTCAGTTCCTTGAATACATCCTGTTTTGCTTCTTGGCTTTTATATGTGTGTCTTCCCACTTTGCTTGGATAACTGACTCATCCCACAAGCCTCATCTTAAATATGGCTTCCTCCAAAAAGTCTTTTCTGGACTCCCAAGTCTAGGTTAAGAACTTCTCTCATGTGCTCCCAGGACACATTTTACTTACTAATTACACTATATGGTGAGCGCCTGTTTGCTTGTGGATCAGCATGTTAAAATGGAAACTAAATCCTAGGTGGCAAAAACTCCCATATTTCAAAGAAAGATACTTGTAGAGAAGGAATCTGGAAACCAAGTTAAGGATATACATCATTGAGGTTGAAGTAATCAAGCCATAGTTTGTTTAGAGAATCTGTGAGAGGGGCTTTGAGACAAGCAGTTGGAGAGGTTGATATTTGTTGTGAAGTTTCAGGTAACAAAGAGCCTGGGATTTGTCTCACATCTAAGAAGACTGAAAGCAAATGGTGTGGCTGAGGCTGCCTCTCTGGTGGCAGAGCTAAGACCAAGCTGCACGCAGTGAAAACAAACTGTGTTTTCGCTGACAACAAGGCAGAATGTGTACCAGGGATGTGACGTGCGCAACCAGGAAGGGGATAGTCTGAGGATCATTTTTAAAGGGACCCCATCCAAGAAGGTTTCTAGCCAGAGGCAGGCTGTAGCCAGAAAAAAAGAATGAGAGGTACTATTAGTTGCAGAAATTGAGGGGAGAATTGTAAACAGTCAGCTAGGGAGAGGGACTTTCAGTCAGATGTTTCCAGTGGGAAAATCGTTAAGAAAACACGAAAGAGTCCCATGAATGAAATAATTCACTCTGAACATTTTACCAAGCTCAGAGAGCACCAACCCAGGTTATAAATTTACTAGTCAAATAAGACCCCTCCAGCTCCATCCCACCCACAGCAGGCTCCCCTTCCCATAGTAAAGTTTCCAGACTGAAAGTTCTGAATTGAGGGAGGGAAGAAGATTTAACTTGAAATTGAATCAAAGCTTTTATTATTAACTTGGACCTCTTCTTTTAATTTTTGAAATGAGTGTGTTCTCAGGACTAAAAGTGACCAGAGGACTTTTTATTATTTAAGTAAGAACAAAGAAATTAGGCTGGATGTGGTGGCTCACCAGCACTTTAGGAGACTGAGATGGGTGGATTACTTTAGGTCAAGAGTTTGAGACCAGCCTTGCCAACATGGTAAAACCTTGTCTCTACTAAAAATACAAATACAAAAATTAGCCGGGTGTGGTGGTGGACACGTGTCAGACCAGCTACTTGGGTGACTGAGGCTTGAACCCAGGAAGCAGAGGTTGCAGTGAGCTGAGATCGTCGTGAGCTGAGATCGTGCCATTGCACTCCAGCCTAGGCAACAGAGCAAAAACTCCATCTCAAAAAAAAAAAAAAGAACAAAGAAATTATGAAACCTACCTGAGATTTCCAGCCAGAGGGAAAAAATATGGACTACTTGTTAGTTTTAAGGTTTTTTTCTTTGTCTTTGGGTTTTAGCAGTTTGATTATGGTGTGGCTAGGTGTAGATTTCTTTGTACATACCCACTTTGTGATTTTCTGACATTTTAAGTCAATGAGTTAATGTCTTTAATCAGTTTGGAAAGTTCTCACCACAATATACTTCTATGTTCCTTCTGTTGCATTTTTTTCCTGACCTTCTGAAACTCCAGTTATACATATGTTAGATCATTTCATAATGTCCTACATATTTCTCATGTTTTCTGCTGTTTAACTTTCTAATTATTTTTCCTCTGTTTTAGAAGTTTTCTATTGAATTGGCTTTGAATTCACTAATTTTTTTTGTTATCCAGTCTGTTATTGAGTCTAGTTAATTCTTAATTTTAGATATTTTATTTTTTTGTTCTAGACTATCCACATGCTTATTTTTAAAAACATACCATTTCTTTGTTGCAATTCTCTCTCTTCATCCATTTTGTTTACCTTTGCCTCTGTTTTCTTCACTGCATGTATAAGAATTGTTAAAAATTATTGTAGGCTGGGTGCAGTGGCTCACACCTGTAATCCCAGCACTTTGGGAGGCCGAGGCAGGTGGACCACCTAAGGTCAGGAGTTCGAGACCAGCCTGACCAATAATGGAGAAACCTCATCTCTACTAAAAATACAAAATAGCCAGGCATGGTGGCACATGCCTACAATCCCACCTACTCGGGAGGCTGAGGCAGGAGAATTGCTTGAACCCAGAAGGTGAAGGTTGTGGTAAGCCGAGATGGCACCATTGCACTTCAACCTAAGCAACAAGAGTGAAACTTCGTTTCAAAAACAACTATATATATATTGCCTACTATTTCCAATATTTGGGTCATCTGTTGGTCTGTTTTTAATTGGATATGTTTTCCCTCTTCATTATGAACCATGCATTTCAGCTTCTTGTCACGTCATGTGATTTTGAAAATTGTATACCAAGCACTGTATATAAAAGAACTAATGTAGATATTATTTTGAAGCTAAGGTGAGGACTTCAATCCAATCAGAAACTGAGCTGGGTTGTAGCTTTAAGTAGTTTCAGTGCAACTCTTGTTTCAAATATCCTGAAGGATTTTTTTTTGTGTTCTTATTTTGTTCTCTTTTTCTGGCAAGGTTCTCTCATACACTGGAAGATCTCTCTCTACCTTCCCAACCCAGTTCCCCAGCCACTTTGCCCAGTACTCAACAAAAAGTCTGTGGGAGAAGAAGACCAGTAATTGGAGAAAATAGTTGGGCATTTGTAGATTTTAATCTGTTACATTAGCTCCAGTAAAATCTCCCTGCCTACAGCAAACTCAACACTACACCTATCTGTGTTTATGCTTGACCTATGTTCCCAGGGAGGAAAGGGACCATTAATCTTTCTTACCTAGAAAATAATGTTCATGTGAAATTCCGTCCCTTTAGATTTTTTCTTTTTGCATTATCAGCTCATCGATAACTTTAAATATATATATATATATATATACACACACACTAAAGAAAAAAATATATATTTTTTGTAGTGTATCTGGGTGGCTTTGTCTAGTTGTTATTGTTATGGTAATGCCGTGGTCTGCTGAGATCTTCCATGTAATAAATAAAGCAGTTTACTGAATGGTTTTAAACTAAACTCTCACTGAAGGGAGGAAATAATATGCTTTATTTTCTCTTTGCATCTATTAGGTTCTATTCTTTCAATATTTCTACAACATTTGCCTTAGAGTGTGAGCTTTGTAGGCATGACAATTATCTATTTTATTCAGCATTATATTTCATGCCTACCAGAGTACCAGCCTCATGGTTGGTATGCAGTACATGTTTGTTGAATGACTACATTATTAGCATGAACAAAGAAATAGAGGTTTGAAATGAATAGTATGACATACAAGAAAACTACAAGTTATTCTTTATGTTTTAAAACTAGAAATTTAAGTGCAAGGCAGTGATGAATGTTAAGGCTAAAGACAGAGATGGGAAAAAAATTAAGGAAGAGTTTGTAAAGAGCCTGGACTTTATCTTAAGTGTTGGTAGGCTGCTGAGTGGTTTCAAGAGGGGAAGTTATACATACAGTTGTTCATGAAAAATAGATCAATCTGGAAGATGGGTTTAAGTGAGAGGAGACTGCTGGAAGGATGAAAGGGAAGCCATTTTAGTACTTAGGCAGGAAATGATGAGAGGCTCGTTTACAGACAAGAAGAAGGGAACAAGCACTCTGGGAATATGGCAGCATAGCCTTGTTCCTTGACACCCTCCCACTCCCATCTCAATAACACAGACAGTATGTGGGGATGCAAAGTCTACCTGAGGCTTTAGGACCTAAGGAGACAGTATAGGAACAGAAGAGCACAGGCCAACTTCTGGACAAAATTATTTACAACAATGAGCAGACCTAAGTATTAGTAGATTTGGGGAAGTCTGAAAAGAGAATCAATCCCATAGCTTATTGAGAGACTATAATCACTTGGCCAGGTGATCCCTATGCATCCCGAGAGACATATGGAATCTACTTGAAATTTCCAGCCCTGAGAGAGCCCCAGTCCTTCTTAAGCTGCCATCCTGGTGAGGAAGCACCTTCCTTACCCCTCACTTCATGGATGTCTACCATTGCCTAAGACCCTTCTAATAATCTGACATACCAGAAGCAATGGGGACCGACACCACTGGACACTGGTAGGAAAAGAAAGGTCAGGTATCACCCAAAGGGTCTCAGGAGCTTGCAAGAGGGACTTGAATCAAATAAACTCAGCAGCTTGTTGACCGAGAAGGTTTGGTAAAGAAACAGGTGAATTTATAAATGATTGTAAGGAGAATTATTGAGGAGGTACAAGAAGCTATTGTGAAAGACCAATTGAAGAGAAAAAAGGATTTCTTGAAATAAAATTTAATTTTGGACTTTAAAATCCAACAGATCACCTTAGTAATAGGACAGAAACTGCTGAAAAATTGAACATAGATCTAGATCAAATGAAGGAACATACTCAGGATGAAAACATAAACAAAGGCCAGGCACGGAGGCTCATGCCTGGAATCTCAGCACTTCGTGAGGCCGAGGTAAACAGATACTTGAGGTAAGGAGTTCAAGACCAGCCTGGGCAACAGAGCGAAACTCCATCTCTACTAAAAATACAAAAATTAGCCGGGCATGGTGGTACATGCCTGTAATCCCAGCTACTCAGGTGGCTGAGGCAGGAGAATTGCTTGAAACCAGGAGGCAGATGTTGCAGTGAGCCGAGATCACGCCACTGCACTCCAGCCTGGGTGACAGAAAAGACTCCGTCTCAAAAATAAATAAATAAATAAATACATAAATAAAATGAAACAGCAAGTTAAACAATGTACTATGGAAGACCTAATATGGTAAAAATAAGGGTTTCAAAGAAGAAATTATTAAAAAATTATTTTCTGAGGAAAACTCAGACAGATTCTGGCAACATTTAGGAAATGAATACAATAAGACCCTTTGATATTATTTAATTATGTTTTCAGAAACAGCGACAATCTTTCTAATTAATTTTTGTATTTCCCAAAAGTTTATTTAAAAGCTGTAATACTTTAGATTAATTTTATTTTAGGAATAAGTCTGAGATAATATTAATGAATTAAAAACCTATCATACAGAGTTGCTTTCTAGTAAGTAAGAGATAAAATGACTCTAAATATTTCTAGCATTGTGCATAGAAGAGATAAACAGTTATGGACAGGTTTACTTCCTTTCTACATGACCAAGATTTTTTTCCTCTCTCACCTCCCATACAGTTTTCCGTGATGTCTGATAATTTACCATTAAAAATGCACTCCTTTAGGGGTGAGAGCTAAACATAAAATCCTAAGCCTCCAAGCAACCGAATAGGCCCTGTTTGGCCAAGGGGACCTCAGAGAAACCTTAAAATAATTATAATAAAAAGACCCACCTGAGTTCCCGACCATGATGGGATGGTAGGTCAGACGCCTCATTATATTCCCTTCCTTTGCTGTTTAGACACAACAGCTGACAGCATTAATGTTAAAACAGAGATCATAAGAGTGACAGAATAGACTGTTTATGGCAATAAGATACCAAATTGTAAACAAGACCTATGGCCATGCCAGGCAAGGGTTAAGTCGCACACTTTGCACTTAACTGTGTTCTAATTCCCACAGGGTTTCTTCTCCCTCTTTCTCCAGCAGCTAAACAACACTGGCTTTGAGATCAATGATGTTGAAGCAGTTACAGCTCCCCAGCATCAGACACTGAATAACTGAGCCCCCACCTGTTACACAAGCCACAGTGACAGCTTTGATTGGACAAGAGACTGATTTCTGTAATTTTCTCCTGATAAGAGACCACCAACCATGGACTGGTTCTGGCTGGTTAAAAGGATGCACATTTGAGCGCCTTCCTGTCCCTTCTTCAACTAATTGTATACATTTAAATGTTAAATCTCCATCCCAATGGAACTTGGGACGCAGGTAACATGCATGTTTGCCTGTCATGCATGCTCACGCCCTTTCATGAATATTCATAGCTCTTCCTATGTCCTGTTGACTATGTATACTTTGCCAACCCCTTCAGCTTAAATTCCTGTGTTACTCTTCCCTCTGTTGAAGGGCTTGCTTTAGGTTTTTTCCAGTGACAGACTGCCCTTCCTGCCTGCAAGTTGTAATTCCATTCTTAGGAAATAAAACTCACCTTTCTAAATTTATAAATTGTGTGATTTAAGGTAACAAGGGTAAGGTAGTACATTTCCAGAAGACTGCCAATATAAAATTTTAATTCAATTGCCCATGGACACAGTCAATGTTAATTTGTTATCACTTATTAGTTAATTTGTTAGCTGAAGGGAATGTAATAAGACCAAGTTGCTTGTAAAGGGTAATGGGTAAGCTGGATTAGATTATTAGGGAGGCCAGTTCTATGTGAGAGGTTTCACTGGGTTTTCAGTGGGCAGCCTATGAGCCCAGACCTGAAATCAGAAGAGGGGGGAACAGAGAGAAAAGGAAGAAGAGTGATCAAAGGACAGATGGTAAGTACCAAAGACAAAGCCCACCAGTTTCATAAAGTTGCTCAGGCTGACCCCATTTCCAGGGTAAGATATTTTCACATACTTATTACTTATGATTATATACATTTTAAAAATTGTTATTAGCATGAGGGGCTGCATATATATTTTGTAATACCCACACTTATAAATTAGTTGTAACTGGCTTCAGATTTAGCAAATATATTATAAAGGGTCCTGGCAGGAAATAGGTGGCAAATCCAAAGGATTTAACTGAAAAGATTTTAATTTGAAGAGTCGCGGTCAGGATTAAGCACATTAACAAGGGATGGTAAGGAACCCAGGGGCCAGCAAAAGTGGGATGGCTTTCCCACACTGCAGTAGGTTGATTAATGCCCTCCGCCACCAAGGAATCCATATCCTAAGTCCCAGACTCTCTGAATATGTTACCTTACATCGAAAAATGGACTTTGCATATGTAATCAAGTTAAGGATCTGGAGATGCAGAGATGATCCTGGATAGTCTGGGAGGGCCCAATGTAATCACAAGGGTTCTTAATATAAGAGGAAGATATTAACCAGGCGCTGTGGCTCACGCCTGTAATCCCAGCACTTTGTGAGGCTGAGGTGGGTGGATTGTGAGGTCAGGAGATGGAGACCATCCTGGCTAACACAGTGAAACCCTGTCTCTACTAAAAATACAAAAAATTAGGCGGGCCTGGTGGCGGGCACCTGTAATCCCAGATACTCAGGAGGCTGAGGCAGGAGAATGGTGTGAACCCCAGAGGCGGAGCTTGCAGTGAGCCGAGATCTTGCCACTGCACTCCGGCCTGGGTGACAGAGTGAGATTCTGTCTCAAAAAAATAAAAATTAAAAAAAAAAAGAGGGAGATATTAGAGTCAGAGAGTAGTTGTGAGGACAGAATCAGAGGTCAGAGACTGGAGTAATGAGGTTTGGAGATGAAGGAACCAAGGAATTTAGGTGACCTCTAGAAGCTGGATCCTCTCTGGAGTTCAGCAAAGTGAAAAGTGTGTCATGATAATAATGAATGACTTCCTTTTTCATTTTCATTCATACAGTGAAGTTTTCTAGAGGCTGCATGATGTACAATATTGTAGCAGAGTGAGTGCAGGACTGAATGTGACTCTATCAGGCCAATAGCAGAGATGTGAAAAAATGTAAAACAGTGACACGTTTCTCCCTACTTATTTTTTGAAAATCTGTTTTTTAAAATAAAATAATTTTATAAAAGTATTATGAGTCAGTTATAAAATTATATTAACATTATGTTAACATGCTAATACGGTAAAATTTTCTGCTTGGATTTTGATTACACCGAATATTTATAAATATAACTCACACAAATAAAAGCTCTTTGTTGTTCTCAATAATTTTGAAGAATGTAAAAAGTTTGAAAATTGCTGACCTAGCAAATGACTGATCATGAACAGCTAGTATTTGTACCTGCCCAGCAGTGCGGCAATTCCTCATCCTTCTCATAGCTGCACTTTAATTTTCCTTTGACAAATATCTCTGCCTCCTCTCAGTCCATGACATGAGGTTCACATGGGGTTAACTTAATTCCCTGGCTCAAGGGAAAGGCACTTAATTCAGACTTGTATCCAGCCATTCCTGAAGCTAGACTTAGCCCTAGTTTTCAATAACATGAACCAATCCATTTTCACATGAGTCCAAAAGAATTCTATGTTAATACACTAAGGTAGTAGGAAATAGAGTTTGAGAAATGTTGATCTAAACATTGTGTTATTTATAGTGGAGTATTGACATAAACTTTGAATCTTCAATTATGTTCTGGGGTCTTGGCATCTCTTAATACCTATTAGCTTACAAGGCTTTCACTTAACTATTTTATTTAACTATTTTGTTCACATTAACTATTTTATAATTTTGATAAAGAATTGATTAATATATTGTTAAAATAAATATATTAATGAATGTATGATAAATAAGACAGACATGCAATTGGGAAGACATGTTAATAATACAATCACTCTCAGCTTAGGATAGCTTCTGGCCACTTTCTCTCTGGGTGGTGGTTACTCTGGGAGTAGTTCAAATCATTATCTTTGCCTAAGAGCTTTCTCTGACTCCCCACATTTGCATTGTACTTGCAAAGTCCAAGTACAGTGAGAGTCTTGTAATAATACTAGGGTCTAAAGACCTAATTGTATACATTTAAATGTTAAATCTAACATTTTTAATCTCCAGTCTAAAGACCCTAGTATCATTATAAGATTCTCATTGGACTTGCACTTTGCCTTCAAAGTACTAATCACGGTTTTGTTAGTGATTTGTGTGATGATTTGTTGAATCTCTTTTTTTTCCCCACTAGGGTGTAAGCCCCATGTTCTATCTTGATCACCACGTTTCTAGGATCCAGCCCAGTGCTGGCATATAGGGGTTCTCTCTGACATATCTGTAGAATAAAATGAAGAAATACGTGAGTGACATGACAGGAGAATTTAAGGGTGCCATGGGAGCATAAAACAGAGGGAGCCACCTGGGTTAGGAGACCTGAGAAAGACTTCTAGAGAAGCAACATTTGAGCTGAGTAAGGAAAGACAAGTGGGAGAGTCCTCCAGGTGTAGGAGTTGGAGAGAGGAGTACTCCAGTTAAGGGTAAGCATTTGAAGCTGATATAGAAAAGGAGTCTTGAGCCAACTTGTGAAGGAACATTAGATTTTTTTTTTTATCTTTTTTTTTTTTTAATTTTTGAGACAGAATCTTGCTCTGTCTCCCAGGCTGGAGTGCAGTGGCATGATCGTGGATCACTGCAGCTTTGACCTCCTAGGCTCAAGCGATCCACCTGTCTCAGCCTACTGAGTAACTGGGACCACAGATGTGCACCAAAATGCCTGGCTAATTTGTTCATTTTTTGTAAAGATAGAGTCTCCCTGTGTTCCCCAGGCTATTCTCAAACTCCTGGGCTCCAGTGATCCTATGCCTCGGCCACCCAAAGCATTGGGATTATAGGAGTGAGCCACTGCGCCTGGCCTATTGACAGTTTCTAATTTCCAGAGTTTCGACTTTATACCAACAACTCTTAGAAGCCATTAAAGAATTGCAGGTATGGAAATGACATATACTTTTTTTTTTTTAGAAGAAAATCCTGATCAGTATGCACAGAATTCTTCAGAAGGCTAGTGTGATTCATTCAGATAAGATGTAGTGTGGCTTAGACTGGGAGACTGGCAGAGGCTTTGAAGATTCTTTTGCTCAAATTTTATTCAGCAAGTATTTACTGTGCACCTACTATAGCAGGCAACAACATTTTAGGAAATGGTGAATGTTATAGAGGTGAATAATACAGCAGGAGTCCTTGAACATATGGAGTTTACCTATTAATTGGAGAGTGAATGTTGACAAAGGAATAAGTAAATACATGGGCAAGAAAAATACATTACCTGTGAAAGAGCAGCAGGTAGACTGACAGTGGAGTATCTAATACAGTCTATGGAAGCCAGAATATAGTAGGATGACATTTTTGGAGTGCTAGTAGAAATGTCATATGAAGAACTCTGTAGGAATGTAACATATGGTCCCATATATGAAGCTCCTGGGTCAAGCACACCTGAACATGATTTGAGGGACTTTCTTGCAACCTGAGGATCAAGATGTCAAGGAATTAAAAAGATGTATAAAACATTGTATAAAAACCCATTAAAAAGAATGGAAGACACTATAGTAAAGTCATTGTGGGTTTAGCTGTTATAACACATTTTTAAAATCTTTGATCCCAATAAATATTTATAAGAAAGAAGAAATACGGAATTATTTCCTGAGTCAAGGAGGGAGGAGAGAATGAGGAAAAAGAGGAGGAGGAGGAAGAGAAGAAGAAGACAATAAACCTACTTCCCAAAGTTAACAAACAAAAACTAGGAAGAGGCCAAAGACTACAAGTAGTAGAAGATTAACATCAATTGTTTGTATGTTTGAGTTTGAAAATTTTTTGTCCCTTCTCCACCAAGCTAGATACACATATAAATGCTAAAGGCATTTTTGAATTTGAATAGATCATTTTCTTTGTATGGGTGACTTTAAAAAAAAATCCAACCTGGTCACTCTTCTTTAACATTTACTGAGGTCTAAGTGTTCAATTTAGAACACATGCTTTAATAACTCGGAGACCTGTCATTTGTCACAAATGTTGCCTAGAGAAGTACTCATTAGCGAATTAGGCAGAAAGAGGATGCAAAATAAAAAGGCATAGTAGTCCCTTGATATCCATGGAAGGCTGGTTCCAGGACACCACCAAACCCCTGCCCGCAAATACCAAAATCCATGGATGTTCAAGTTTCTTAACATATCATGGCATAGTATTTGCTTTTAACCCACAGACATCCTCCCATATACTTGAAATTATCTGTAGATTTTTATAATACTTACTACAATGTAAATGCTATGTAACTAGTTGTGAATCATTTAGGAAATGATCACAAGAAAAAAAGTCTACACGTTTAGTCCAGACACAGCCATCCTTTTTTTTTTTTTTTTTTCCAAATATTTTTGATCCATGGCTCACTGAACCCACAGATGTGGAACCCATGGATACTGTGGGATGACAGTATTAATAAAAAAGTGGAAACATCCTAAGTTTCATGGGTGTTTAAATTGGTCAGCAACCTACTTCTGAAGTATCAGAATTTTGTGAGCAATGTTAATATTTTTGTTTTCTCACTAAGGGCCACAGTTCTGAATAGAGGTTTTTAAAAAGCCCTAGCAAGGTTTCTTTAGCAATGAAACTAACATTTAACTATATTATCAGCTTCGTGTTACATCTCTTTCCTGACGGTTGGGTGAGCCCTCCTCGGATGCTTGCTTCTGGCTACACACCCCTTTACCCTTTTCTCTGCACCGTTTTCACCTTTATAAAGTCAGAGTTAGTGTCTATAGGCTCTCTACTGCCACATTCAAGACCTGCCTCACTCAGTATCACGTTCAAGATGCAGAAATAGGGATATGGGAAGGGGATTCTGGAATTTTCGAAGTCTTCGAAAATACTTTGAGAAACTTTATTTGGAAGCACTTTGGGGGACGAGGTTGGACAGGAAGGGTCTTCAGAGACCATCAAATTCAACTTTCTAAATCCTAGGGAGGAAACCGAGACTCCAGGATGTGAACTGCAGGAGGAATGTCTGAGGTGCAATCCTTATCCTTTAGCAAAGGTCTCCTCTGCGTCTTCCTTAGGCCATCTCTTGGACCTCCAGAAAGACAGCTGAGAATGGCAGGCGGAGTCTGGAACCACTGGAGTCGCCCCCAGCCTCCTCCTCGGAGGGCCCCCACGAAGGAGGCCCTTCAGTGACAGTGATTGAGAGAGAGGGAGGGCGAAAGGAAGGAAGGCGAGCCAGAGGTGGGAGTGGAAGAGGCAGCCTCGCCTGGGGCTGATTGGCTCCCGAGGCCAGCGCTCTCCAAGCGGTTTATAAGAGTTGGGGCTGCCGGGCGCCCTGCCCGCTTGCCCGCGCGCCCCAGGAGCCAAAGCCGGGCTCCAAGTCGGCGCCCCACGTCGAGGCTCCGCCGCAGCCTCCGGAGTTGGCCGCAGACAAGAAGGGGAGGGAGCAGGAGAGGGAGGAGAACGCCGGAGCCAGAGGGCCGAGCGCCATGCGCCGCGCCAGCAGAGACTACACCAAGTACCTGCGTGGCTCGGAGGAGATGGGCGGCGGCCCCGGAGCCCCGCACGAGGGCCCCCTGCACACCCCGCCGCCGCCTGCGCCGCATCAGCCCCCCGCCGCCTCCCGCTCCATGTTCGTGGCCCTCCTTGGGCTGGGGCTGGGCCAGGTCGTCTGCAGCGTCGCCCTGTTCCTCTACTTCAGAGCGCAGGTGAGTGGCCACATTCCCATGGGCGCGCGGCCGGGAGCGCCCTTCTCCTTCCCCTGCACTTGAAAACTGAGTCCGGCCGCGGGGCTGGGCTCCCCAGAGCTTGCATATTCAGGAGGGGGAAAGTGACTCTGAGAGAGGGAGTGTCGAGTTTGGGGACAACTTGGCGCGGGGCTGTCGGGCACACTCTGCTCTCTCTCCGCGCACGCACCCCAGCTCCGCGGTGCGCCCAGAGCAGGCTCCCCTGGCCAGACGATGGGTTTGAATCTCACCTCGTCCCCAGGCTGGGAAACAACACTGGCCTCTCACCTCTTCTGGTAGTGATTGCATGCTTTTTCTCCCTGTCATTTCTCACTTGAAGTTGAGAATCAACTTCTGTTCATGTAGGAAAAAAATTTAGCGCCTTCACTTGGGCATCTACCTTTCTCTTCCCACCCACCACCCGGCGGATTTCGGTGCCTGCGCCTGGCTGCTCTGCAGGTGTGCTGGGGCCCCAGGGCTGGAGGGCTGCGCAGAGCGGGAGGTCGCGGTGCTCGTGCCCAGGTCGCCCAGTGGGTGGGCAGAATGACACGGCGCGACCAGAGAGGCGCGGGCTCGGCATGGGGGCTCTGCGGCTGTGGCGCTGTCCTGTGGGGGTGAAGGAAGAAGGACAGCCCCACGTGCCTGTCAGGGAGGTGGGCGGAGGAAGGAAGCGAGGTGTGTGTGATGGCACGGTGTTACTACAGTCTAGCAAATAACCAACCTTCGAAAAGATGAAGAGGTTTTTTGCACGACGGCTAGGAACTGCAGGGAGATAGTAGGAAGGAAGGGGTAAATTTGTAATATTATGCTTTCTGGTGGTTTATGCTCTTGTGTTTTCTTGGAAATTGCAGTGCAGTTGGTTGGATTCATTCAAATATTCTTGTCTGGTGCTGTGAACTCTTTCTCAGAGGAAGTGGGGGGCTGACTGTGCATTTTTTTTTTATGGGAAAAGAAAGTTGGGTTTGGACTACATTCGTTTTCAGATTCAAAGGTGATTACTAAACCAAACGGGATGCATCAAAACATGGCATTGCTTGGATTGTATGGTTTTTTGACATGTGCCAATGTCTCGAACTCCATTACTTTTAATCATAGGCTTTTTGTTAAGAATTCATTATCCGCTAGTTTGCATTTTCTAGAACTAGTGTCATTACCTACTAAAAGTAGAAATGCAATGAGCCACACTTAAGAAAATCTGCATTAAATATAATCTACCCATTGAGAGTTTTTTTCTAAAAAGACAACTTTTGAGTGATTTACTTGCAACACAGATAACACAAATCTATGTGAAAGGGACTAAACGTCTTTCTTTCATTGGAGTGTGTTGCAATAAGAATGGTTTACCCATTTTCCCATCCAGCATTTTGTTAATAATCATCCCATTTAGTGCTTGTGCATGGAATGCCAGCGTTGTGCATGGCACCATCACATGCCATGGAATGAATTAAGAATCATTTATTCAACACACAGTGTCCACTTACTATGGGCATGGAGCCGAGGGGCCTAATAAAACCATTAAAATTCTTAGTCAAACAAAAGAGCAACATTCAGAAAAGGGATCAAAGAGGCACTAGTTCTCCACTGTCTGTCTTTTCTAACACCTTAGGGATATGGCATTTTCATTGCCATAACAGTGAAGAGTGTCCAATGTTGAAAGAGCAGTCAGAAATGAAGGAGTTCTAGGAACCATGAACAGCTTGACTTGGCAGGAGCTGTGGAAATCGGTGGCATGGCTATGTAGGAAAGAGTGACCTGCTGGGCTCTTGTTAGAGTTGTTCAGCTTTTCCCTAGGAATTCTCGGTGGTCCCCGCGGGCTGAGGAGTCGGGGCTTTCAGTGATCTCCCATCATCATTTAGCAGTCTTGATGTTGTATGGATAAATAGTGAAACACTCAGAACTCTTTTTCAAAGTAAACATGTGAGTTAGTAAGTCTAGCCAGAAAATATTCCTTTGGAGAAGTTAATATCATCAGACTTCTGGGTACGGTTTTCTTAAATACCATGAAGATTCGGTTCCTTTGACTTGTGCAAAATAATTTAGCCATTACTCTGAACCCAATTTTGTACTGCATTTTAAAAAGGTCATCTCCTTCAGTAAAGAAAAAATATTAGGAACAATGTGTTCATATGAATATACCGCTAGATCTGGATGCATTTTACTGGCTATTGTGTCTACAATTGTTACCCAAAGGAGTCCTAATCATTTTGAGATACATTCTGAAATAGTTACAGATAAAACTGCTATGGTGTCTGGAATTTGTTTCAAAATAATTTCTGGTTGCTTACAGATGAAAAAAGATTTGCCATACATTGGTAATAGCTGAAGCGCTGATGGGTGCATTGGGGTTCACTCTGTAATTCTTTCCCGTTTTATATGTGTTAGATACCTTCTTTGAAAGTCCTAGCTAAGAGAATAGTCTCCATATGACCTGCCGCTGATTTAACATTTTCACTTATGTCGGCTCTTTTGGATTGGAACTTGGTACCAAATAAATCATAGTAGTTTTATGATTCCCACTAAAGTTGTGAATCAACTATTTGGGGTTTCTAAATGCATTTGAATGAGAACAAAGTATCTAGTAACATGTTTGTAGTTTACAGTTAAAAATGAGGAATTAGTTTTATTGTTTTTGTTTAAAGGTGGAGAAAAGGTATACAAATCCTCAAGGAAAAGCAGTTTGAGTTTTTAAATGCATTTAGAAGAATGCCCAGAATAGTGTAAAAATTACAGTGGCTATTTAAAAAGTTTTGTTTTCTTAAATGTGTGAATAGATAAAATTGAATCAGCCTCCTAAATGTTTGCAGATTGCGTGTGCCTCGATGTTAAAAAATATATATCTACTTGATCCAGTGTAGCTTGGCTTTTCCCCCACCACCCTGCCAAAGAGAAAATAGTGTGTGGCTTCTGCTATATATTTACCACATAGTATTCATACTTTGGTTTACAAAGAAAAAAAAAACCCTTTCAAAAAGTTGCTCTGTGTGTGTGTGTGTGTGTGTGTGTGTGTGTGTGTGTCTTTAACATCCGTATAACCATATTCAAAGCTTAGGGTTTAGCTATAAAGATAAGCTTTTCAGAAAACTCAAGATCTTGTGCTCTTTTAACTTCTTCCCTCGATCCCCCAATATGCACAAACCAACCTCCCTAGTTGTTTGTTAGCTAGGACAGCAGTCACTACTGAAAATCTGATGTAGAGGTATGCACTGCCTGTTTGAAAACACAGATAACGAAGTAGCACAAACGTCAAGCATCCTGCCTCATTTAACCCTACAAATGATTAAGTTTCAAGGAAGTTAAAAGAAAATGAGGCAGTTTATTTCATAGGCACCACGTTATCTGACAAATGCATTTTAACAGTCCATTTTAAGTAAGATATTCAAGATTCACTTCATGTTTTTAGACATGTCTAAGTACAATGAATTCATTTGCTACTCAGTTTACTGTGACTTTTGGTTGAATTTCTGCGTTCCTCAATGACGTGTAAGTTCCATAAAGACAGGGACTGCTTGCTTTGCACACCACCTTATTTTTGTTGTTGTTGTTGTTGAGATGGAGTCTTGCTCTGTCGCCCAGGCTGGAGTGCTGTGGCTGGATCTCAGCTCACTGCAAGCTCCGCCTCCCGGGTTTACGCCATTCTCCTGCCTCAGCCTCCCAAGTAGCTGGGACTACAGGTGCCCGCCACCTCGCCCGGCTAGTTTTTTGTATTTTTTTTAGTAGAGACAGGGTTTCACTGTGTTTGCCAGGATGGTCTCGATCTCCTGACCTCGTGATCCGCCCATCTCGGCCTCCCAAAGTGCTGGGATTACAGGCTTGAGCCACCGTGCCCGGCCTACCACCTTATTCGTAGCATCTAGCCCAGTGCCTTGTATGTCTAATTTACTGCAAAGTCTTTTCTAATAATTTGCAACACTACAGATATGTCTGTTTCTGATTGTAATATGCAGATTATCAGATTAGTAGTTAAAAGAGTATACTTTTTCAATCATGCAGTCCTCCAACCAGACTAATGTGTGCCAATAGATAAGTTGTTGGGTAGGTGATACATTCGTTCAGTCAGTTTGTGGGCATTTGCTGAGGGTCCAGCATCCGTCTGGCTCCCTCCCTGCTCTGCAGTTCCTTCAGCTTAGAGACCCTCATTTACCTGTGTGTGTGGCTGGCCTTGCACCCTGAACCTCTCCTCCTCCCTCTTCTCCTAGTATCCATTTTCAGGAAAGGAGAGCTGCAAGGGCACTGGAATGAGAAAGACATGTGGTTGTGGGTTAAAAATAAATTTCTAATGTGTGATCCTTGAGTAAACAAAATAAATGAGTATATTAAAAGCAATTATGCCATGCATTCTTGATTTCTTTTGGGAAAAAACAATGGATGGGGTTTTATACATATTTTAGCTCTAATGCTGCCTTCCAAAACAGTGGTTCTCAATTGCACATTTGAAGTATTTGGGAAGAGGTTCAATGATTGGACCCTACCCTTAGGGATGTTGATGAAATTGGCCAGTGAGGGTTGGGATAGGAGTGAGATGGGATCTGGATGTGGGCATTTTTTTTTAACAGAAAGGGGACAAAATCTTTGCATTGTACTTATTTGCATCAAATCAGTAACCGTGATTAACTGTTGGAGTATCTTTGTACTAATTGATGTCACTTGTGAAACAATTTTAAAATTGGTATCCAGGGAACTTTGGAATTGTTTTAATAGTAGAAAATCTATATTTTAAAGCATGACTTCTTAAACTGTAATGTGTGTAAGAATCACCTGGGATCTAGTTAAAATGCATATTCCCAGGCAGTATGCCAGGGTGAAGCCTGAAATTCTACATTTCTAGCAAGCCCTCAGTGAGCCCACGATGCTACTGAATGGACTACCCTGAGCATCAAGAATATAGGGGCCAGGCGCAGTGGCTCATGCCTGTAATCCCAGCACTTTGGGAGGCCAAGGAGGGAGGATTGCTTAAGCCTAGGAGTTCAAGACAAGCCTGGGCAACATAGCAAGACCCCATCTCTACCAAGAAAAAAAAAAGAAAGAAAGAAATTAGCCAATTAGCCAAGCATGGTGGCCTGCACCTGTAGTCGCAGCTACTTGGAAGCCTGAGGAAGGAGGATTGCTTGAGCCCACGGATTTCAAGGCTGAAGTGAGCTATGATTATGCCACTGCACTCCAGCCTGGGTGGGGGTGACAGAGCAAGACCCTGTCTCCAAAAAAAAGAAAAGAAAAAGAGAAAGAAAAAGAATAAAGGGGACTGCTGCTTCTGTTAGACAGCTCTTAGCTTGTTGGCAGGACTCCAGATTAACCAAGTTTAGGGTCCCCAGGCATTTCCCCACTAAGGCCACATTATTGCTTTGGCTCAGCAGTTTTCTGGTGGTGTGTCAATTCAGGCCTTTGCATGATTCTTCTTTCCTGAGGTCTAAACCCAGTGACCCTTCATATCAGTTGCCTAGGCTTTTCTGGTCTTGTGGGATACACACTGGCATAAGTAAGCCTTTTTTTGCCAAGTGTGTGATTGAAAACTTTCCTTGTATAAAAATTCACATATTATGACTTGTATTAATTATTCTAAAGAATATAGGAAAAATAAATACAGATTGTACACAGTTTTGCTTCACGGTGGTGTCTCTTGCGTGATGATTATAGATAGTCCTTATATGTGCAAGACTGGAAGAATAAAATTTGTATTAGTGAGTGTACATGTGTTAAAAGGCTATCATTTTGGCCAGGCGCGGTGGCTCACGCCTGTAATCTGCCTTGGAGGCCAAGGCAGGAGGATCACGAGGTCATGAGATTGAGACCATCCTGGCTAACAGGGTGAAACCCCATCTCTACTAAAAATACAAAAAAATTAACTGGGCGTGGTGGCGGGTGCCTGTAGTCCCAGCTACTTGGGAGGCTGAGGCAGGGGAATGGTGTGAACTCGGGAGATGGAGCTTGCAGTGAGCCGAGATGGTGCCACTGCACTCCAGCCTGGGTGACAGAGTGAGACTCCATCTCAAAAAAAAAAAAAAAAAAAAAAAGGCTGTCATTTCATTTTGAGATTCTCAGATATGGATAGGCTCTTTTTAGTTTATTTCTAACGGTTGGTTAATAAACTAACACATCATTCCGATTACTTTTTAAAAGAGAGAAAGAGAGACTTGTCATTAATTTGACTGAGCTTTGTAAACTTACGTAGCTTTTCTTTTTCGCCTAGTTTGTGCCAGCTAATAAGAGAATACAGATGAAGTACCTTGAATATTTAACAAACCAAGAGGACAAATTAAATTCTCATTATTAAAACAGGTGATAGCTAATTATTGCCACCCTTTACTTGGCAATTGAAACCGCTGCAAAGGCTTGGAAGGAGCAGGCTGACAATTTTAAAGAGTAGTCATTAAAGATATTCTAATGCTGGACACCTATTCTTAACAGGCAATCAGCTAATTACTCAATGAGTATATTTTGGGTGGAACAATTCCTTACATGACAGGAATCTTAGCATCCCTCCAGCACACATCTCTAATATCTGCTCATGCAGCCCCTCCACCCTAATGTGATGACACCAGATATCACCTGCACCCGTTCCCGAACACCCCCTGACAGGTATACCATTCCGGCTTGAGAAACACTGATGAGAGAGTCAACAAAAAAGAGAGATTACACGTCTGACTTCGAGTTTTGTTTAGAGGTAAAAAATGGATTTTTCTCTCCCTTCTTTGGCTGATTAAGGAAAAAAGGCCAGGCAAACATGGTGGTTCAAGATGATGTTGATTTCACCTGTTTTAGGTAGGCTTCATGCTTTGCATTTCAAAGTGGGCCTCATAATCCCAGCTAGCATGTTGCATCTAGTTGATTTAAAGACAAAAAGCTTCCTCTCCCTACAGTGATCACATGTGATTTCCTTGGTGCCCCTCCCCTCTATGAACACTTTCATGTTGTCAGACAATTTGACAATTTCCCCCATGAATCACGCACATACACTTCTGTCATTGTTAAAAGCCCACTGCAGGACTAACGGTGCCTTGTCCTGTGGATGACAGTCAGCTACTCATTCAAATGAATTAGAAGTCATGTTTTCACATCTTGAGGGTCATTGTATTAACTATTGATTGTTGGGGACATAAAGACTCTTGCAAGTATGAATTTTTTGTTCTGAAGTCACACTTCATTAAATAGCAGGATGATTAGTGATAAGCACTCTAACCTCCTTACTGTTTCTCCTCCCCAGATGGATCCTAATAGAATATCAGAAGATAGCACTCACTGCATTTATAGAATTTTGAGACTCCATGAAAATGCAGATTTTCAAGACACAACTCTGGAGAGTCAAGATACAAAATTAATACCTGATTCATGTAGGAGAATTAAACAGGCCTTTCAAGGAGCTGTGCAAAAGGTAAGTCCACACTGAGGCTGACAAGTCAAGGGCCCTTGCTGACTCTACCAATACTGAAAATTAAAACTGGCTAAGTGCTGTTGACTTTGTTCTTTTTATTCTAATAATTTGTAAAAGAGCTACAGGGAATGCTTTAAAGAGATTAGCGGAATTCTTTTGAAGTTGGTAGTGATTGATTATGGCAACCAGGGACATTCATGCAAATATTCTTTTCTTTCTTTTCTTTTTTCTTTTAAAGAGGAGGGATTTAAATTCCCGCTTGGAAGAGAGACTAAGGTGGCTGTGGCCTGTCTGTGAGTCAGTTTGCTAGTTTGAATTCCCTGACTTAGAAACCATCCGCTCAGTTCACAGAACTTTCTGGTAGCTGTTTCCTTTCTGTTTGGCTTCATAATGGCAGGACCCCCTATCGCACATCTGTTGATCCAGGGCTCTGATGAGAAGCAGTTGTAACTCTTGGTCCTTTGCTGTCATCTGCGGTGAAGTAGGGAGAGCAGGAAGCAATGTGAGATGGAGATTCTGTGTCCGTGTTCTCATTTTCTGGGAGAGCTGAGTGACAAGAGAAGAGCTAGGGACAGAGCAGACCAATGACTTCTCTTACACCGACAGCACCAGTTGGGAGACACTGTAATAACTGCCAGTTTTACTTTCCTGGACAAAACCACCTGAGAATTCTGCAGCCGGAGAATTATTTTACTCACTGACTCCACCAAAACCCAGATAGAACACAAACAGTGACCCCAGTGGAAAACCTGTGTGTGCGTTACATACCTGCATGCATGCATGCATCCATTTACACATCCCAGCCTCTATCTAGCAACTCCCTGGGTCTCTGGTCATTCCAGAGTAACTCTTGAAGTTCTCAAAGCCCTTACCTCTAAATTTAATTTTAATTTAGTTTATTTTTTTAGAAATCCACACGTAGTAATATAATTATTTAAAAAGAGGACATGTGTCAGAGGTAGAGGTAGGAAGATGTAGCTGTTGTGCACAACCAGCTAACAAAGGTGAACGTCTGTAATACCATCAGAAGTAGAGGTAGGAAGATATAGCTATTTTATAAAGCCAGCTAACAAAGGTGAACGTCTGTAACACCATCAGAAGTAGAGGTAGGAAGATATAGCTATTTTATAAAGCCAGCTAACAAAGGTGAACGTCTGTAATACCATCAGAGGTAGAGGTAGGAAGATAGAGCTATTTTATAAAGCCAGCTAACAAAGGTGAACGTCTGTAATACCATCAGAGGTAGAGGTAGGAAGATATAGCTATTTTATAAAGCCAGCTAACAAAGGTAAACGTCTGTAATACCCTGAAAGTTGAGATTTGCTGTATTTTATTGAATCTAAGATACCAATTTTCAGCCTACTTTGTTATTTCATGCATCACTAAGAAAGAAGAAACTGTTGATTAAAAAACTTAAACATGATCATCATAGGTTCTAGTTGCATCTTAATTCCAGAGCTATCAAAATGTTAAAAGTTGTGCATTGTAGAATGCATGAAGTACCTCTTAGTTTAATGTGTCTATAAGAAAACACATTGCTTATGAAAATTACTTTTTCCTTATAATTAGTGTGTAGGTGCTTGACTTTATGCAGAGTAGATATATATGTTTAAACTCAGTGATCCTTAATCTTACAGTATAATTTTTGAGCTATAGCAACAGCAATTCTGTTAATCTATTCATTTTTATTGTTCTGTTTTACATTTTGTTTTCATTCGTTTGCTTTTTATCCCATTTGTGAAGCTTATCTCTTAAATACTGAGTAATCTGTCTATAAACAACCTATTGACATGCACTAGGGGCAATCTGCTAGTTCAAAATGGCATTTCATATTAAGGTAATTCTGATTAGGCAAAAGATTGTGTCCTCATGTTCTGTTTAGATTGACCCATGTCGTAACTCCTCAAAATGACGAGATAAACTTTTTATTTCAGTGGTGTGCTGGTTCTTGAAAGTTACCCTTTGAGTTTCTTATGGAGGAATAAATATGGAAAATCAGCCAAGTTAATTCTGAAAATAAATAATATTATGAACGAGGGCAGGCGTGGGCTCACACTTGTAATCCCAGCACTTTGGGAGGCCCAGATGGGAGGATCACGTGAGTCCACGAGTTTGAGAACATGCTGGTCAACATAGTGAGATCTCCATCTCTACAAAAAGTTAAAAAAACATTAGCTGGACATGGCAACCTGTGCCTGTGGTTCCAACTACTCAGGAGACTGAAGTGGGAGGACAACTTGGGCCTGGGACCTGGATGCTGCAGTGAGCTGCGGTTGCACCAGTGCACTCCAGCCTGGCAGCCTGGGTGACGTAGCAAGACCCCGAAAAAAAAAAAAAAGAAAAGAAAGAAAGGAAGGAAGGAAAGAAGGAAGGAAGGAAGGAAAAAGATGATTAACATTATTTATGAGACTGCAAGAATGGTTCAATCCCAACGGGTTAAAGGAAAAAAATATATTATCATCTTATAGATCCTGAAAAGTGATTGACAAAATTTTGCACTATTTCTGATGTTTCAAATCCATTAGAAAACAGAACTGGATGGATTCCTGATGTTACTATGAATGTCTCAAACTAAAAGTTACCTAGTGATTAAACGTAAGAGCATGTTTCTTAAAGTCAGGAA
This sequence comes from Macaca mulatta, assembly GCF_049350105.2. Taxonomy (NCBI): domain Eukaryota; kingdom Metazoa; phylum Chordata; class Mammalia; order Primates; family Cercopithecidae; genus Macaca; species Macaca mulatta. The sequence goes on from NC_133422.1 coordinate 21,928,626, forward strand.
CACGACGAAGATGCCCACTGTCCTTACATTATTTAATGTCGGTCTGAAGGTGCCAGCTAATGTAATTACACAAGAGAATGAAATAAGAAAATATATAGAGAGAAAAGAGGGCAGAATTTGCATGTGATATGATTATATACTTAGGAAAATTCAAAAGAAGCTGAATTGCTACAAGCAGAATAAAATAAATCAGTTTGTAAAAATTAATAAGTAATAATCACTAGCTGTCCTTATTTCAAATAACTAGAAAACATAAATGAAAGATTTCATTCATAATTTTTTAAATGCTCTAAAAATAAACGTAACAAGAAATGTACAAGGTTTACAGGAATAAAACTAGAAACCACTACAGAGGCATTTAAAATACGATTGGATAATGTAAAGACATAACTATGCACAGTCATCATAATTTTTGCAGTATAACTTGGGCCAAGGATAGCAGACAAATCCATGGAAGAGAACAAATGGCTTACTGTGTGTCTCTCTGTGTGTGAATGTATGTGTGTGTATAATTTAATATAATACAACATTACTTTAAATAAGTGAACATCTTCTGAATTCTTAAAAAACATATTGTTTATCCTTTTTTAAAAGTTATAGTAATTTCTCTTGTCCTAAGTAAAAATAAATCCCAGATTGAGAGAGTACTTGGTAGCCAATTGTTGTTCACTGGCAATAGTGTCCATTAACACTTAGTGTGGCTTCAGTGAACTTTTCTACCACCTCCTCCCTCATCAGAACATCGTCCCACTTCCTTTGAGATTTCTAAGTGACTCAGGCAGTATGAAAAGCAATTTGTGTATAAAGGTGTTACTGAGCAATAATGGCTGAATTTTCACTAGTTTAGGATCCTTTTGGAGACATGATGCCTCATTCCAAATGAGTAACACTCATAATGAGAGATTCACTACTTGGCAAACCATAAGGAGAAAATTGGTGGTCAGGCGAGAATAATCAGCTGCACTTATTAAGGGCACATAGTCTTAATTATACTGATAGGTTACTATGACTCATAGGATGAGTAGAACTTTATTTCATCAATTTCACATTTGCTTTTGTTTTGTTATAGGATCTTAGCCTTTTTGCATAGGTAATAATATCAGACACAGGTAATCCTTTTTAAATAATTATAAATTAAAGCTGTTATACCAATGTGTGTTTGAAGGTAGAAGATGCCATTTCTTCCCCCAAGACAAGATGTTTAGGAAAGAGACGAGTCTTATTTATACCTTATCATTAGAATCAACCAATGTTCATTAAGTGCGTTTAATGTGCTCGGCACCTTGCCATGTCTTTCCCTATATCCAAGGATTTACCCTTCCCTTACTCTATTCAAATAATGATTTGTCAAATGTGTTGTCCTTCAATGAGGATTATCGGTTAATGTGACATTCTACACATCTTGCCAAAATAATCAGATTTCTCATTTCTCTTGCCAATGCTAAAAATAGGATGGATGCATTAGGCATTCTTAAGTCAGTTTGTACCTTAGTTTTATTTCTAATACAGATATTGAGTGAACCCTTAAAACAAAATTACATGTGTGGCTGCAATCATTATTGAGAGATCAACCCCTCCAGTGGTAACAGATACCAGACATAAGCACAATATCACATTATATGTGTGCGAAAGTGGTGTTTACCCAGAATGTCTTTGGTCAGACTTGTAATGCTGTTTTTTTCCCCATTTTTGTTTGTGGCTGGGTTTTCTTGGCTTCCCCCAACCCCTTTAGCACAGAACTCTGAAAGCCTCTTAGTGATCCAACCCTACCAACCACAATTTATAAAGTCTATCATAACAGTCTATGACAATAAAGAAAACACTAGTGCAAATATGGTGTCTGATTTATAAAGTGATTCTTGTTTCCAGTTTTGGCAGCCTCCCTGCTTCTGCCAGCCGGGGGGTGAGGAAGGAATGAGCTCAGATCCAAACGAGGACTCCCAGCATGGCAGAGAGGACACTCATACCATAGACCCCTGGCCAGACTGGGTGGAAAGCCAGCTGTGACTGCACTTGACTTTAGTGTGCTGGCTTGTTCATTTCACATCGGGTACCTGTTTGCAGATACCTTCCTGAAACTTACTTGCAGAGGTATTTGAAAGAATAATGTGCAGGAGAAAGGTCGATAAACAAATAGCACAAATCACTTTCTTCTCCAAAATGGGATGTTCAGTGCATTCAAGATTGTCTCCTGGGATGTGGGAAAGAAGCATAGGGACTTTCTGTATATGTATTTTTTAATATTAGCTTTTAAAAGCTGTGCTTTAGTAAATATTTTGTAATGTACAAATATACGGGCATGATTTTATTTAATATTTAAATAAATAAATATGTACATTTGAGAGCATGAAAACTTCTTTCCCTGTTGGAGCTGCACAGTCGGCCATTTTTGAAGATCATGGAGTGAAGCTGCAAGCTCCATCAGGACAAGGGCCACAGCCATTTCACACACATCTGAATACATCACTCTTAATTTATTCTCAGGAATGAACGGAGAAAAGCATGAACAAATGATCAATAACTTATTGAACTCTGTAAACTAATATTTTACATCAACCAACTCATAAAGCCATTCAGAAGGTTATGAGCCTGGTTCTCGTTTATACGATGCTGTCTTACCAGTCCTACAATTGATGATTGAGAATATGATAGCCTGAGGCAATAGTGCTTCAGTAGAACAATAACACAGGTTTATTTTTGCTAGAAGTTACCTCCAGCTGGCCCTCTCACATCAGTCACATTTTCATCAGGCTTCTTTGCCCTGCATAGCCTGCTATGTAGAGGGGGGCTTAAAATGTGAACTAAAAACGTGATTCTGGCTCCATATATGAGTTGAATTTTATAAAACTCTCTAACTTCCCTCCAGAATATGAAAAGCCAATGGTATTGTAATGACTGCCGATAAGTTATCTTGTTGTCATATCCTCGACCAACCATTTCCTGGAGTATAAGTCTTTGAGTCTCTAAAGACTTAACTGGAGAACAGAAAGTAAGACCAGGGAGCCATAATTATTCAACAATTCATTTTTACCTGAAATTATTTTTTTATTCCCTGGGAATCAGGTACATATTTGGCCTCATCTTCAGAATTCATAATGTAGAATTCAGAATTCACAGTATCCTCCAATATGAAGATTAACGTACTCAAAGATTTGTAGCACTTTGATCCTCAGTGAAGTACTCGCTGTTATTTGCTATAGTCTGAACTGGGTAACAAAGAGACCCATCCATTCTGTGAACTAACTAAGAAGCTGTTTCTCTCTCACATAACAATCCAGACATGAGTCATCCAGGACCAGTAGGGATGCGCCTCTGTCCTCAACATGAACCTTCCATCTCTGTTTCCAAGTTGGCTTCTCCATTTGCTGTTATTTCTAGATAGGGGAAGGGTAAAAGAAAACTGAAGACAGTACCTGGGAGTAGAGACATCACTTCTAGCAGCGTCGTATCGGCTGGAAGTTACTCATAAACCACATCTTGCTGCAAGGGAGGCTGGACAAGGTAGTCTCTAACTGAGCAGCCATTTGTCCACAAAGCTTGAGGAAGGGAGTTGCCTATAACTAATAGGCAAAAAGGAGTGGAAGGAGATGAGGGGACAATGAACAGTCTCTGACATTCACTAGACCCCATTTAGGTAGGAAGGTGGGCTTATCATATGAGCAAGAGTTAACTCTGAGAATACATAAGTCTACTAAAAATGTTAATGGTCAAGACTGTATTTCCAAAAGGTAAAAATACTTTGGGATTATTTAGATTGTGAGAGAGAGAGAAATTTGAAAGTGGATTCAACAGCATTCATCTTTTTGAGGAAGTTTTAAAGGTCTGTTTAGAGATTGCATCTGTGATTATTGAGTAAACCTGGATTGTCACCTGCACAGCTTTTGCTAGGTTTTGTAGATTAAAAAGAGCGTTAATTAAAAACTAGCAAGTTCATCAGTTAAGTGATTATGTTTTCTACATATGGGAAACAGATCCCCTTGAATTGCAATCTTCATTATTAAAGGAGCCCATTCTTATTTTAAGCTAAAGTAAATAAGAAATCAATTGAAATTTAGGTTGATTGTAACTGCTTGTGTAATTGTAATCATTGAAGTTGGTATATGCCACTATTTCTCATTTGCCTATTAGTTAAAAAAAGAGGGGAGGGATTAAACCCCATTCATTGCCTCTTTGCCTTTGTATACAAGAGTATGTGTCTGAAGAAAGTTTCTCATAAACCCACAAGGGTACTTGGGTTTTGGAGCACTCATGTTCCCAAGTCAAGATGTTAGTCATAGTCATGTAGTGGTTTTCCAATAGGATTTCATCTCTGTTTGCCATAATAGTTTTGGAAACTGCAATTCAACCCCAATCACATTTAGCGTTTATAAAAACTGTCTTTATGGGAAAGCTGAAGTAAGACCACAGAGTTTTCCTACAAAACCAAGGCCATCTATTGCCTTTAGCTCAACAATAAGTTATTGGCTTTGTACTCAACTTCAGGGGAGACCCAGGGAAGAAGGTAGGAAGCAGGAGGGTTTGCAAGAGGAAAATAACAGGTGAGTGATGTCAGAGGTGGGCTTTTCTTTATGCTACAAGTATCCCAGGATGGAAGAAAAGATATTCTGCATGGCATCTTCAAAGAAACAGAGAGCTGGAAGGACATGCCTGAAAGAGGAGCCTTCATTATGTGGCCTGGGATCTTGGGCTAACATTCCAGAAGTGGATGAAACTGAGGGTCCTTGGTTGGAGAGCATGACGACAAGGGATAGATTGGATTGTTCTACCAGCAGCGGCAGGAGAGGTACAGCCTGTGTAATTGAAGAGCAGGATGTGCCTTAGAGCAGTGTTTCCAAACCTGCTGGATCTTAAGATTCAGTTGGGGCCCTTGTTTTAAAAAGAGAAGAGAAAAGGCCTCCAGATCTATCAGTGGGGACTCTGATTTGGTAGTTCAGGGGTAGACTCTGTGATTTCTTCACAGCATCCTAGGAAGAGGTGAGAGGCACTGGTGGACAGGGAAGCCATGGTGAATGAAGTGACTGTATTTGAGAAGGAGGGTGAAGCCTGTGGTATAGAAGAGGTGGGTCCCGGAAATTGTCAAGAGCTGTCTGTTTCTGAGATAACCAGACAACAAACGCTTGCTCGAACCTTTACAAGTTCAGGGTGTGAGGGAGTTCCATTCTCACTTAGCTTCCGCATCACTAGGCTGCTACACCTGTCCTCAGTCTTTGCCCTTCAAGAACACTAGGTAGTGGCAGTGGTGGCAGTTGTAGTACCAGTAAAAATAATCATTATAATGATAAACCAGAAGGCTCATATGCATCAAAAAGTTTGAAAGCACTCAGAACTCTTCTTCTCAGTGCCCATGGCTGCTTCTTATTTCATCTAGTCTTTCATGGTGAATGACAATACCGTTATCTCCACCACCCCAAACTGGAAGTCAGAAGATGGTCTTATCCTTTTACTCATCCACTCTTCACCTCTCCCGGCTCCTGTGCATTCTACTGACTTACAAAACCTTCAAATATTGTCTCTACTCTGCTCACTGTGGTGGTCACATGTACAGAGTTCATCATCCTCTCTTGCCTGGGTCCTTGCACCTGGCCACCCCATCCTGGTCTCACTGCCGCTGGTCCATCCTTTCTATAGCTGAAGGACTTCTAAAATGCACATCTGAACAGGTCATTTCTTTTCCTGCTTAAAGCATCCTTCAGTAGATCGCTGTGGTTGTTGGGATGAAGTCTGAGCTGCTGAACGTTTAACAAAAAGTCTTCTGTATTCTGGAAAGCCTCGTTCCAGCCCCTGCCTCATCAGGCTTGTTACCTTGAGTGCTCCATGTCATCCCCTCCATCGCAACTTGTACTCCACGGTCTCACCACACTATGGTGCTGAATTCTCCTGACCTAGCCGTACCCTTTCACCTCTCCGCCTCTCTGCTGTAATCAGCAAGTGCAGAGAGGGCAGAGGGCATGTCTGTCCTGCGAACAGTGTCCTCAGAAACCCACAGGACGCCTGACTCTTAGCCTCCATCAGTAAACTTTGTTGAATGGATGAATAAATGAATGATGAGCCTTTGCGCATAGTCCTTTGTATGCCATTTCATGCCCTTCTTTGTGTAGTCGGTTTTGTAATTGTCTGTTAAAATCCAACGCAGGCATTACTTCCTGGAGAAGGAGCCCACGGATGCCCGCCCACCCACCTGTGGGGTTAGGTGGCCCTCCTGGACACACACAGGGCTTCTAGTAACAGCAGTAACCACACGGACCTGGGGTGGGCTGGTTCACTTGAATGTGAGCTTCCCAAGGACAGGGTCTGTGTGATGTTTCCTTTCTGTATTTCCAGCCCCAGTGGCAAGCACATAGTTGGTGCTCAATGAAAGTTTAAAGAACAAGTTTAATGAACACGCAAGTGACCTGTGCGCTCTGTGCACTTGGAGTGCTCAGGTGGCGAGTTATTTAATATTGCCAGAAGCTAGCCAGCCATGTGATCAATCCACAGGATTCTTAAGGGGCTGGAGGTCACTCGCAAGCTCAGTGTTTTCCTGCTTCTTGGAGAGGAGAGCGCTTTTCCTCTTTGGAGCGTGAACACGTGAGGGACCTTGGGGTTGGGGGTGCATCTTCACTGGCAGCCTTGGCGCTTTGCTTCCTGGCCTCATGGATCTAAAGCAGCTGGCCTGGTACCTCTGACCCCCTTTGCGTCTCATTCTTAGAGAGAAGTCTGTGAGAGCAAAGTCTTTCCCAGAAGAGATGAGGCTTTATCAACGTAGAAAGCACTGCCAAGGTAGGGTGGCATTATTTTTCAAATGGCAGAGGAAAACAGAGACATGGTAAATAGCACAATTAGTCCAAGATGCCACACTGCAGTTACTCTGCCAAACTTTTAGATGACACTTTTTAAACAATAGTATAGTGTAAGACATTTGAAAATTGGACTCTTTATGGAGACTAATATTGCTGTCATAAGACTACTTTATGAAAACCCAAGGGGACCTTTAGCTGTAGCAGAAGCTTCCTCATTTAAACCGTGAAGGTTAAACAATAAAAACTAATTTTCTATTCCCAGCATACCCATCGCACTCCCAGGAAAAGCATCCGTCTGCTTTATGAAAACAAGGACACACTATTCTTTAGCCCTTTGGTAGGTAGAGGACATGAGCTGTTTGCAAAAACGTGTCTCTTCCAGTTAGCAGACTCCTTTTGGAAGAAATGATCCACCAGTGACTGTATGTAGGGTTTGGGGAGGAGGCCAACTCACATATTGGTAAAGTGTTTCACTGAGGATTTTCATAGATGGACATGGGATGGTGGCCGGTGATTCAGTAGGAGCTGGAGCATTAGGAGGCTGAGTGCAGTGGTAGTGGTGGTGCGGAGTGTGTAGAATTCACGCTGAGAAGACTTTGGCTTTGGGAGAATTTGATTAGTCAGTACTTTTTATATTAAAAATAAAGAATTATAGGGGTCAGAATGTGAAGTTACAAATTTAAGATGAGGATGGCTTTTACCTTCAGGATGAGTGGGGTTTATACCCTACCTGCCTTCTCTCCTCCTGTCTGCCTGCTGGGCCACTGGACCCCTCGTCCACCTCATGATTTTCCCCCTGTCTCCGGGGAGGGTGAGGACCTGTGCTCTCACCTCCCGCAGTGCTCCTGTCCTCTCCCTTCCTGGTGTCATATAGGGCTCTGCTCTAAGGAACCTAGACTGAGAAGGGCAACCAACCATGATCTTTTATAACATGTATTTAGGCAACAGAGAACTCAATGAATCCTGCTCTTAAAGTTCCTTGATTTGGGTGTTTTTGCACTATGGACTCTTCATAAGGAACCTGTGGTCACCAGCTCCATCCAGGTGCATATACGTGTTCCCCCAGATCCTGTGGATTACAAGGTCAGTGTGAGCTTTAGGGGAGGGAGGAAAGCAAGAGGCTGAGGCAGCGATACTAAAGCCTATCTCATTAGCTATTGCACAACACCTGGCGGCTACTCTTTCTGTGCCTTGTTAGCCAAGAATGCCATGGAGATAAGAGCTTTGCAATTAAGGATGAGATATTGATGAAACACTGGCTAAGGCATCTTTCCAAGGGAGCAGCGTGTGCAAAAGTCTGCATGTACAGGAGGGTGGGGTTCTTGCAGGTGGAACTAACAGTAATTTCATGTGGCTGGAACCTATGGCATCCCAGAGCACCCTTCCAGGTGGTGAGGTTTGGGGATATAGGGGAGGAATAGTAGGGGGTTTGGCAGTGGTAACCAGACTAAGTGAAAAATTAATGTTTTTCTCTACACTCTCATAACCCGTCTGACACCAACTCTGTGGAGTTTGCCCTCACACGAAGCAGTTCTCCAACTCTTCAGACACTAACTGGGCGTTCTGCAATTCAATGATGACACTAACTCTTGGGAGGTAACACAGCCCCAGCAGGTTAAAGCCTCAGCCCCACAAGACTGCCCCACTTCAGATGCCAGTCACAAGTGCCAGGTTGTTGCCTGTATTTCGGACCAGCCAGCTACAAATTGGAGGTTCCCATGACCTCCTACTCAGGTTTGGTAGTATTCGTGAATGGCTGACAGAACTCAGGCAAGCACGTGACTTACTCTGACTGGGTTATTATAAAGGATACCATCAGGATCCACCCAATGGAAGAGATGCTTAGGGCCAGGTATGGGGATGGGGAGGGTCATGGAGCATCCACGCCTCTCAGGGCATGCCACTCCTTCAACACCTGGACATGTTCACCTGCTAGGAAGGCAGTGGTACCCTGGCTGAAGCCCATTGTTGAGAGGTTTTATAGAGGCTTCATTACATAGACATAATTTATTGAATCATTGGCCATTGGTGGTTAACGTCAACCGGGAGGTCAGGAAGTCAAAGGGTGTGATATGATTTGGCTCTGTGTCTCCACCCACATCTTACCTCAAATTGTAATTCCTATAATCCCCACGTGTCAAGGGCAGGACCAGGTAGAGGTAATTGGATCACGGGGGGTGGTTCCCCCATGCTGTTCTCATGGTAGTGAGTCTCATGAGATCTAATGGCTTTCTAAGCATCTGGCATTTCCCCTGCTTGCACTCACTCTGTCCTGCCACCCTGTGATGAAGGTATCTGCTTCTCCTTTGTCTGCTTCTCCTTTGCCTTCCACCATGACTGTAGGTTTCCTGAGGCTTCCCCAGCCATGCGGAACTGTGAGTCAATTAAACCTCGTTCCTTTATAAATTACCCAGTCTCGGCCAGTTCTTTATAGCAGTGTGAAAACAGACTAATACAGGCTAGGACTGAAAGGTCCGATCTTCTGATCACATGACTGGTCCCTCCGGAAATCAGAACCCATTCTCCAAGGGTCACATCATTAGCATAAACTAAGGTAAGGTTGGAAGGGGCTGATTATGAATAACAAAGGATGCTTCTATGACACCTGTCATGCAGGAAATTCCAAAGGCTTCAGGACCTCTGTGCCAGGAACCTGGGATGAAGACAAATTGCGTATTTCTTATTATATTACAATATTACACAGGCCTAGTTATGCAGGGCCTTCTAAGCCCTGGTAAGGAACGTGGACTTGTACCTGAAGTCTAGAAGCAGCCCCTGGAGGATTTTAAGAAGGGATGTATCCTTTAGGATGCACTCTCTAACCGCAGTGGATCAGCTTGAGGAGGGCAGGAGACAGGAAGAGGGGGTAGGAAGCTATTATGGTAGTCCTAATGAGAGGTGATGAAAACTTGAAGGAAGGCGGTGGTACCCAGGTTGGAGAGGAGGGAATGGATTTCCTAGCTCTTTACAAGGTGGAAATCTGCAGGACTTCTCTGCAGGAATTGGAAACTGGCTATTCATTTTCAGAAATAACCCATGTGTGGCATTCATGTGCTAACTCGGCTGATGAATGCACTATTCTTGTAACTAGGTTGGAGAAGAATTACATGAAGGGTATCATTAAGATGTTAAAATGAATGCATTACATATGTTAACAAGTGTATGAACCCTGTATTATATCTGGCAAACGGGGTGTTAAATCCTTGTTCAACCAGCCAGATGCCTCTGCAGCTGCTGCTGGTATTGCAGAGGGAGGCAGCCACCTGAGACCCCAGCTATGAGCTGGTGCCAGTGATTTCCAAAGCATCTGGCTGTACAAATTCCTTCTTCTATGCTCTGATTGACAGGTACCACATGGATCACACAATTCACATCACAACGCACAGGTGAGATTTTCAGTCTGATAAGCTCAGACTCCAGCAACGTCATTGACCTTTTCAGAATATCTTTGCAGCTGAGAATGTTCTCAGTTGGAGCTGAAATCTATTTATATTATTATTATTATTATTTTTGAGATGGAGTCTCACTCTATTGCCCAGGCTGGAGTGCAGCAGTGTGATCTCAGCTCACTGCAACCTCTGCCTCCTGGGCTCAAGCGATCTCAAGCCTCAGCCTCCCGAGTAGCTGGGATTACTGGCGCCTGCCACCATGCCCAGCTAATTTAAAAAATATTTTTAGTAGAGATGAGGCTTTGCTGTATTGGCCAGGCTGGTCTCAAACTCCTGGCCTGAGGTTGATCCTTCTGCCTTGGCCTCCCAAAGTGCTCGGATTACAGGTGTGAGCCCCTCCTCCAGGCCTATTTATATTATTTTGTAAGTTGGAAAAAAAAAAAAAACAAAAAAAACCAAACTGTAGTCAAACAATCTTAAAAACAATTTAATAACATTCTCTCCTGAATTGGAATGTTATCAAAGTCTTGTTTAGGGCAGTTATTCAGCTGAATTTACAAAGAGGGGCAGGCACATCCTTTGCTGTAAATGTTTAAATTGCCTGGAGCAAAATTCCCATAACTACTTAAAGGAGTTGAAAATATTCGTGTTTATATTTATTCTTACACAGTACCATCTCTCCTAAGTGGCCCTAGTTTGTTGAGATTGAGCCAGCTCTGAGATATCTCCCTCCTCCTTAAGTTTGGCAAATATCCTAAAACGTTTGAAAAGATGTTTAAAAGATCTGAAGGAAGCTGATCTCAATGGACCAGAGACAAAGTCTGCACAGCCAGGCTCCTGAGAATTGCACTTCTTGGATGCTGAGTTCAGGAGAGGCAGTACTAGAGACCACAGTTACACAATCACATTGATCTTTTGTGTACTTTGTTTCCTGGAGAAGAAATTGTGTAATCCCAGCATTTTTTTATGAGTCAAATAAAAGTTGAAATTAAAAAAAAAATCACATTGGTTGTTTTCCTGTCTGTTTAAATGTACTCTGACAGCAAAGATGAAAAGTTAATGCAGTCTAAATAGAAAAATACCACAATGAGAAGATTTTTAAAAAATATTGTGAAATGTCCTCATCTCTATTGTTTTTAGACATTGGAGTTTCAAATCTGCAAAGACTGACTGCGGCGATGTCCCAGGCTTGTCAATGTGGGACAATGTCCACTAGGTGGCAGTATGTCAGAAGGTTTCTTTTATCCTTGAATGGGCAGAGATTTCTTTGGTTGCTCTCTCTGGTAGTTTTTTTTGTTTTGTTTTTTGTTTTTTTTGTCTTGTTTTGAAGGGTTAAGTAAAGCTATCATAATTCACTTGTTTAAAATTGCTCTTATCTAAAAATGCATAAATTCGTTGCAAGGCCTACTTGTTACAGGGTGACCATGAATAAGTTTATTCATTCCTGTGAATTTTCTTGGTAACTTATTGTAAGTAATGATCCTAATTGTCATGGTTGCTTATAGAAACCACGGGGCAATTCTTTCTGCCCTTTGCATGTAACAGATGATGAATATGCTGTATCCTGAGAAGGTAGATCACAAATCCTCCTGGGGAGCTGGACATGGTGCTCATTAGCCAAGAGAAGAACTTAGGGTGCCCTTTGCCCAGCTTCCTCAGCCTGGGAACTGTTTCTGGCTTCTGCTCCAGGCTGTTTGTTGCTGAAGTTACCTGCACTTCTCTACACAAATCTACAGGCATTCTGATGGCGTGGGTAACATGTGGTTGTGTTGGATGTTTATTCAGAGTGTTAACTAACTGGTTTTTGTTAATTTACAGCTGGCTTAAAATAAGATAAAACATACATACATTTTTTAAAAGATCTCTTTCATGTGAATAATTTGTTCAGAAGAAAGGAGTCGGGATGTTCTTTTGTAGTGTTTTCCCAAAATTAGATTATCAGAACTTTCTGAATTCAAAGAAACCGGCAGTGCCGTCTGAATGATAAGATTTTGGAATAAAGAACTATAGAAATTTTAAAACACTCTAATTAATCTGACAGATGTAGAGGACTAATGTGGATGAAAAGAAATGTAAATGCAAAGCTTAGAAAATAAATGGGATTGTCAACTGGGGTGAAGTTTTGGGTTCTTAAGAAGGACTCCTATAATCCTGAAAATGAAAAATATTAGGGGGCCATCAAAAGGTCTGTGCTTGGCATGTGTGTAGCAAAGTCTCTGATCTTTGAGAAGATGGCAACACGGAATGGCTCCTGCTCTGTGGAGTGGACTCGAGAGGGTCATGTTTGGAGATGCAATGTCCCTTATCCACGTCCTGCACGTCTTAGTCTTGGGGGTTCATCAGCCATAAACCTGGGTTGGCCGGTTCTGAGCCAGTTGTTTTCTGAAGCCCCTGGAAATTCTGAGATCATGTTTTCTGATGTCCCGGCTCCTTTTTGTCAGATCCCAGGATCCCCCGATGCCAGTCAAGGTGAGCCACCTTTTCAGAGTTACTGCTTCAGGGAGGGAATCGCGCTAAGGATTCCTGGGCAGACTAGTGGTATTTTGTCCCAGCTTTCATGAGTGTGTTTTATGATGATACCTTGTAAAAGGATATGGGTGTATAGATCCAGAGACCAAAGTCAAGTCTCAGCTTTATTAGGTGAAGCCTTATTGTCTCTCTGCCTCTATTTCTTAGTCTGAAAAGTGAGGTTAGTAGTAGTTATGGTTTTCCAGCCTCTGATTCTAATAAAAATAAAATATGGTAACAAGGAAAATACTTTGCTGTCTACAAATGTAAGAGGTTATTAAATTTTCAATATGTGGAATATATATGCAAGTCGTGAGACTACAGTAAACCCTTAACTGAGATGTCACCAAACAACTATTCATGGGAACACTTAATTAGTAACAACGTTTCTCAGCACCTGCTACATCTTAGTATCATCTGGGAGCATCTTTAAAAAACTACCAAGTCACTGTCAGACTAATTGGGTTCGTTTTCCTGGCTGAGGTTGGGGTCAGGGTATGGGTATCTTCTAAACTGCCTAGGTGTTTCTGGAATGCATCAAGTACTACCTACAAAACTTCGGTTACAATCTCAAGGCCAGAAGACAGCCTAAAAGTGTAGTCTTAGAAGAATGTTATTTTTTATGATTGACATATGTGCACGTAAATAACAATGGTTTTAGAGCTCAAAAAGCTGGGGTGCAGATACAGATACTGGGAATACTTTCTTTGTACCTTGAGGTTATAGACACGTCATGTGCTCTCTTTTTGACTCTGAAACTTACCTATAAGGTTTCTGAGGGGAATTGCAATCCTTCGACACCCAAAAGATATAAAATGAGAGCATCATTACCTCATGGGTCTCTAGCTAGAGTTTTAATTCATCCTGGATCATGAAGCCTTTTTTTCTTTTCTTTTCTTTTTTTTTTTTTTTTTTTTTTTAAAGCAGATATTGAAAGTGCATCTGAGAGGTGCTGCTGGTTACTGAATTTTCTTGAAACAAAATGGATCTGTAGCAACTCTGACCTAGAAGTTTCTGATTAAATGGGAAAGAAAAGTTCATTCCCGGGTAGAAGAGGACAAACTTTCCCTGTCCCTTGAATCTGTGGCTTGAATCTGCTGCTGCTTTGGCCTGGGTCTCAAGCTTCCAGAAAATCTCCAGTCTGTGCCTCTGTGACTCTTTTAGGATGTGAAAGGGATTGTCATTCTTAGATGAGGCCCCAGGCCAGCAATGTCAGCTCACTGGTGCTGAATGCAAATTCTCAGGCCCCACCCCAAATCTACTGGATCACAAACTCGGGCTGGTCCCAGCAGCCTGTTTTAACATGCCCTCCAGGAGGTGGTGGTGCAATGCATACGTGCTCAAGTTTGAGGACCACTGAGCTAGGACAAAGACGCTTTTCCTGTTTTTCTTTTTCTTTCTTTTCTTTTTTTTTTTTTTTTTTTTTTTTAGACTGGGTGTTGCTCTGTCACCCAGGCTGGAGTGCAGTGGCACATCACAGTTCGCTTCAGCCTCTACCTCCTGGGCTCAAGCAATCCTCCTGCCTCAGCCCCCTGAGGAGCACAGGTGCATGTTGCCACACCCAGCTAATTTTTAAAAACTGATTTTTATAGAGAGGGGGTCTCCGTATGTTGCCCAGGCTGGTCGCAAACTCCTAGGCTCAAGCGATCCTCACACCTCGACCTCTCAAAGTAGTAGGATTACAGGCATGAGCCATCATGCCTTGCCTGGCTTTCTTGATTATAGGTGTGTTTGTATAGAAAAATCACAGAACAGGTATTTGTAGATATATGCCAGACTTAGTTCTGCTTCCTTCTCCCCTTCCCTGTCTCTCCTCTGATGGAAAGGCAGATCAGAGCTAGAGGGAAAATGAGGGGTAGCGTTAAATCTCAGAATTACTCTGTCACCAAGGTTCCTCTTCCAATCTGTAAGAGCCAGTAATCGAGTAAAGATATATTGTGTATATATAACCATATAAAGATATACACAATGTTTAAAGATACGCTGTATATCCAGCTCTGCTGGCACCAAAGTGAAGAAGAGATGAGCAGAGGAAGGTCTATTCCCTAAGGCCACCCATCCACCTGCGTGACAAGAGCTGGGTAGAAAGAAGAAACCGCTATTAAGGCACGTCCCTGTTGCACGTCAGATCCCTCCACACACTTCGACGCTTCCATTGCACTTGCACCTGCTGCAACAAGAAAATGCCCGGAAGCCACTAAACAAGTGGCAGCGTTGGAAGGATAAGGGGCCCAATGGCTGGGAAACTGCGGATGGGAGAAAGACAGCACAATTATACTCACATTTGCAGCAGGTAGTAGAGCACCATGAGCAGCTTACTAATGAGATTTTCCTATAGCCTTAAGGGAGAAAATAAAAACCTGCAGAAAGAAAGAAAGAAAGAAAAAAGACACACTATGTATAAGTCTGTCGTGAAGGCAGGGGAGACAAAACCAGGAAATTCTAGAAATTGGGCACCATTGAGGTCTTGAGGAAATCTTGGAAAACTGGAGGTCGACATGAGTGGGGAAGAAAACGAGGCCTGGTAAGGGCCACTCAACCCAAAAGGGGCCACCGTGTGCCTAAATACCCGCCCTACACACGGCGCTCCCAGAGCTGTGCAGTGCAGTGCCTGGGTCTAAGCAAAAGCAGAAGGTGGCTTTGGGTGAGTCCTAGGGTTTCTTTTGAAGTGTCAGCCACACTGTGACTTTAGAACTTCAGAACAGATCAGTGAAGACAGCTGTGCTGTCTCCTCCGATGGTCATTAAAAACAATGTAGATTCTTGTCTCTGTCTCAGACGTTTGGAAGCAGAAAGAAGAATAAATGTCATCTTATCTCCAGAATCCTTCCAGCTAATAACAATTGAAATTATGTTATTGCCTCTATCATCTATCTATCTATCTATCTATCTATCTATCTATCTATCTATCTATCATCTATCTATCTATCTATCTATCTATCTATCATCTATCTATCTATCTGTCTATCTATCTATCTGTCTATCCATCCTCTATCTCAAAGCACTCCTCTCTAGACAGTTAAAGAACTTAAGCTGCGTGGCCTGTCTTTCAAACATCGTGGGGAGAATGGTTAGCCTGAATAGTTATTCCAGTAATAGGGGAAATTAGGAATCTCTCTGGAGTGTTTTGTTTTGTTTTTTTTTTCAGTATCCATATAATAGATATCTCTTTTGTTTTTTGTTTTTGTTTTGAGATGGAGTCTCACTCTGTCACCTAGGCTGGATTACAGTGGTGCGCTTTCAGCTCACTACAACCTCCCCCCGCCCCACCTCCCGGTTCAAGCAATTCCCCTGCCTCAGCCTCCTGAGTAGCTGGGATTATAGGCACCCACTATCACACCTGGCTAATTTTTGTATTTTTAGTAGAGACGGGGTTCCACCATGTTGGCCCAGCTGATCTTGAACTCCTGACCTCAAGTGGTCTGCCCATCCCAGTCTCCCAAAGTGCTGGGATGATAGATATATAATAGACATCTAAATTTACCAGGCACTATGCTAAGTGCCTACACACATTATCTCCTTTAGTCTTCACAAGCACCCTGTGATGGGGTGCTGTTAATATCCTCTGTTTATGCAGGGACTTGAACCAAGGCGAAAGCCTGAGCTTTCATCCCCTCTACCTTACTCTTGCCCTAAGATGTGACATTTTAATGTCAGCTAATGGCTCGATACAGGTGGTTATGTGGTTACCTATTTCATCTTTTATTCTCAGGATTCAAATTGAGATATGCAATTACCTGTACTCTTTATGTTTTTTCTTTTTTCTGGCTTGTGCTTCTAACCCTCTATTTGTGGCAATATTTTAAGTTAATTATTGGTACTCTAAAGGCTCTTAGACTTCCATATAGTGCTTTAAGTACACTGTAACTTTAAAGTAAAAAATTAACCACTGGGAGCTAAGCATCCTTCTCTTTCCTGTGGGCTGAGCTTCAGTATTATAACAGAAATTCACTAATGAAATAGACATAAAAAGAGCCTTCCAGAAGATTTAAGAGGGTCATATATTCTGTGTAATTGTTATTTTCTTAGTTAACTTTATCTCCATTTGTGTACCTGCTGCAGATTTTTAATTATGTTTAATTATGCAATGGTTTATAATCTACATCATCTTTTATTTCCTCTTACTGCCCAAAGTATTTTGTTTGAAGTTGGGTATGGTCTCAAACATGTCAACACCAATTCTTTGGGGTGAACTGCCGTTGATAGCCACCTGGTACACATAGGAATTTCACTGCCAATGCTATTATGGCACCTTTGGAAGGAAAAGAGGGTGAATTTTTGCATATATAACAGCCCTGAATTCTTATTGCTTTACAGAAAGAATGATTTTACAAATAAAATTACTTTTCCTTTTTATTTCAGGAATTACAACATATCGTTGGATCACAGCACATCAGAGCGGAGAAAGGTAAGCATGGATCCATATGTATGTATGAAATGCCACAGGGTCACTACTCTTTCGGCTATAATAATACGGTTTCTCTCATCTCCAGCGATGGTGGATGGTTCATGGTTAGATCTGGCCAAGAGGAGCAAGCTTGAAGCTCAGCCTTTTGCTCATCTCACTATTAATGCCACCGACATCCCAACTGGTAAGCTCCATTTGCATCCAGCCTGAAAAATATTTTAAGAGTCATTTATCAGCCCATTTCAATACTGAAACCTGTTTTTAGTCTGTCACTGAATTTTTGAGAGCCCTTACTTCAAAGCCAAAGGAAAGACCATTCATCCTCAGGTGATGACTCACATCCCGGAAACCGTGATTCTCAAAAATGTCAGAATGGACATCATCACCCCATTCATTTTCAGATCATCAGAATGGATGCTTATTTTAAGTGTCTGTCAGCTGAGAGCCTGTAACCTGGAAGGACCATCCTTTGTTATGCTCATCTGTACTTTCCCAAGCTAAAGTTGACACAGCCCTGCTGCTGACCTCAGAGGTGAATGAATTCATCAGGTAGTCACATACTCAGCTATCTCCTGCAGACGTCCAGGGAGGACACTTTAGATCCCTGTTAAGTTCCTTAAGAGACAGTAACCCTCTAGAAAATGAGATCTCCTCCCCCTTCTCCAAGAGCTTATCATTTTCTCTGAGTAAATGTTCAGCTCAATGGACTAGAGACCTGATTATCTTGAAAATGAGGAAACCTGGAGCTCTCTGCCTACAGCTACCCTAATACACCAGTTATTCCATCACACAACCCCCACTGGTTACTTCGCCATGGGCTAGATAGCTATCAAAAATATAACAAAGAACGTTATGATAGAGTGACGATTGAACATTCTTGTTATCATCATGCCACTAATGGAACACTTGAAGATCTTAAAGGGAGATCTTGAAATGTCCTCGCTGGCACTCTGCAGGAGATGGCTGAGTCTGTGACTACCCGATGAACTCTTCCACCTGTCAATCAGGCATTTTCCCTTCCTCGTTACCTCTCGTCCTTACTGCAATCCTGCAAGGTAGGGATTATCACGCAGATTTTGCAGACAGGGAAACCGAATGATACATAGCTTGTCATTTGTTCCCAGTTCATGATGATGGTAGGATTAGAAGTTGAATTCCCGTCCCGTGGATTGCTAAGTCCGTGCTTTCCATGCTTTCTATTATCACATAAGCAGGCCACAAGGTATTTGTGGTCAGTTGGCTTGGCCAGAGGGAAAGAATTCAAAGCCCTTATGTTTCTCTTTTCCTGTGAGAAGTAGATTCATGTAACGTCTAATAACAGGGGTGCTAAAATCTGACTGCCTGGGTTTGAGGCTCCATTGTACTGGCTCTGTGACCTTGTACAATTCATTGGAATCACTTACGCTTCAGCTTCATCACGTCTGAAATGGGGATAATGATGGCATCTGCCTCAAGGGGCAGCTATGAAGATGAAATGATGTAGAGTCCTAACATTCTTGTGTGGACAAACAGCCAAGTAAGCACTTGTGAGTGTGACTTGTTATTTTTGAGTTTAATTAAGTAATTATACATACTCCACCTTTTTCCTGCAAATAATTTAAGGCAAGTCTTTCTTGGAGTTAAAGAAAGAAAGTTCAAGTTTTGCTGAATTATTTGGAAAACTTTATTACGGCATGGATAAGGGAGGGCTTTTTCCTGACCAAAGACACAGACGGGAGAAACCAATTCTTTGGCTTTTAGAGGATTTTCCAAATGACCTCTCCTGTCCCAGACACTTGTTTCATAAACAGTGTTTTCTCTCTGTGTGTCTATGCATGTCTTGTGATGGAGTTACACTAATTTTCTCCGAGTGGAAAACTGTTTTGCATGTTAGCAAAGGCAATCAAATAAATATGGATGCATATGTATTAATTTCTCTGAGTGGAAAACTATTTTGCATGTTAGCAAAGGCAATCCGATTAATACGAATGCATCAGCTGTGTGTGCTATTAATGTATTATCTTGTATCTTTTCTGTTCCCTTTAAATGGCATATGATAAATATTGCATTAGACTGTGTGCCAAAGTCTGTTTGGCAATAGCAAGCGTGTTTTAGTTATCAAACTCTCTCTGCAGGCACCTAGCATCAAATCGTTGCCAAAAACACAAGGCAAAACTCCTGGTTATTTTCTGACAGTTACTGAGTTTGTGACTGAGTGAAATGAGTTAGTGTATACTTCTGTTTAAGAAAATAGAATCTGTGGCTCTGGCTGGACCCACAATTCCTTGAGTCCATTTATTACCCAGTTTTGGCCAGTACTGGAGGTTTCAGAGGAAGTGGCTTTAAATTTGCATGTTCATTTTGGGGCTCTGTTTTATACTTATTTACACAAGTAAAATCAGAATCTGCTCTGCCTTATATGGACTGATACCACTTGCATTTTCAAAATGTCTTAGATGAAAATGCGTTGGGAAGTAGTTCATGAGGTCAGAATACATGGCTTTCTTTAGGAGGATACTCAGGCTAAATATTTGCAGAGACCTCTCCTGCAGCACTTAGCAGGAGGGTCTGAAGTGTAGGGCAGGGGAGGCTGGGAAAGCTGGCAGGCTGGAGTCAGAGGTTGTCGGTGTGCCTCAGTCATGAAAATCCAGGTTTCCATGCAAGGCCCGCCATGTGATCACTGCCTACTTTTCTCATGTGTTTTCCTGGCGTTGTCTGTTTCTGAGTCCTCTCTTCGCACTGACTGGCTGTGGTCCTTTTCACCCATACGTGCCGTGCATATTCCATTCTTTGCTCAGTTTCCCTCACTGACAATACCCTCCCTTTTCTCAGCCCATCCAAGTCTGACCCAAGGCCCCACTGTCCTCTGGCTTCTCTGTCCCCTTCCTAAGCTGAACTCTCCTGCTTGCCATGAATTCCTGCAGCTTTCACTTGGCAGTTGCATATTACTGAATGTCAGCCATGTGCTATGCAGCATGCAGAAGTGAAAATGCATTTTTATATGCTTATTTTCTATTTTCTCTACTATTAGTGGTAAGTGTCATTAGGGTACAGTTGGTTGATATAATTCTTAATTACGGACGGAGTGACTGTCCCTAGAAAGCACCACATACATATTGTGTGACTGATCAAAAGCACGAACCAGTGAATGTATGAGTAAGTCGGTGCACAAAAATAGAGAGATGTTTAGTGGGAAATAAGGGCACTTCTTCCATATGACTTACCTAACAATGGGAGTGGTAATCGGTCAAGGTTCCTGTCTTCTCCCGCCTCTCTATTTCATATTCTTTCCTTGCCTTCCTAGGCCATGTCTTGCTCTAACGCTAGCTGATTCAACCCATTGAGAGGGTAGACTTCTCTTCTGTTAAGAGATAACTACAAGAAAAAATCACTGATTGAACAATGAATTGACTATAAGAGTGGGATAAGAATGAGGGCAGCATGGGATAACTTGAGATGGGAAGCATCTTGAATTTCATGGGTTTTGTCAATGGATTCAAGGAATTGCTTTTACTAGTGTTCATGAGGGGCGTGATGATCATGCTCACTCATTTGGGACCAGATGATGGTATTTGTATCTGGGGTGCTTTAATCTGGGATGACCTGAAATAAGACCTCCAATGAAAAAGAAGTGTGTCTATTGTGGTGAGCCCAGGAGGCAAGAGGGCCTGTGATGACCCCGCTCCAGATAGGTTGTGGAGTTCAGGAAATACCGTGTTTCTGGACAGACAGATTGGAACCATTGAATTCTTGGTCTTCTCATGATGGGTTGCCCCACCATCAGATGGCCCTTGCTGCAATTTTTCTCCCAAGTGTTGAAAGAACTACCTATTTGGTTCCTGCAGCCTAGTTTTGAGGCTCCCAGATCACATCCCAGGCTCCCAGTTCTTTAGAGATAAAATAGTAGAACATTCTCTAACTTGTGGGTCTCTAGAGAAGGATGTAGATGTTCAAGGTCCCCCAAACCAGACTAGGCTGGGAATGTAACTAGTGTGTGTTTCCTTTTTTTCATTTGTTTTGTTTGTTTGTTTGTTTTTTGAGACAGAGTCTTGCTCTGTCTCCCAGGCTGGAGTGCCGTAGTGCGATCTCGGCTCACTGCAACCTCTACCTCCTGGATTCAAGTAATTCTCTTGCCTCAGCCTCCCTAGTAGCTGGGATTACAGATGCCCGCCACCACACCCAGCTAATTTTTTGTATTTTTAGTAGAGATGGGGTTTCACCATGTTGACCAGGCTGGTCTTGAACTCCTGACCTCATGATCCACCTGCCTCGGCCTCCCGAAGCGCTGGGATTACAGGCGTGAGCCACCGTGCCCAGCCATGTGTTTCTTTTTCTCTATGAGGCTCTCGTAAGGATTCACTCTAACCAGAGAGTTGTCAGTTTTGATGGATCTCTGGAATCCACTGTAAGTCTTCATCTCTGGGGGCTGATTTATCTCCCTCAGCATCTCAGCTACTAAGTTGTGGGTGGGTGTGACAGGCAGTGATGAACTTCTCGTGGCTGCAGGAACTCTCTCAACTCCAGTCTGAGACTCAACTCTGTTTTGTTTTGCTGATTTCAAACTGTTGACCACCTTAGTTTAGTATAAGTATTTACAAAATCCTCTGGAGCAAAAATGTATTTTTGTACTTTCCACAGTATTACAACTTTCCCACTATTAGTTACCAGCTTTTCCAGTTGAATAATACTGTCCACATCAATACAAATGTTTGATTAATTGGGTTTACCATAGAGGTATTGCCAATTTTTAATGACCCAGGAAATACACCAAGGAAAATACACCAAGGACCCGAAATATGAAAAGCACTGGATACACTGCTGGTTTAGAAGGTTCTTTAGAAATGTTTTACTGCACAGAAGCTGTAGCAAGAGGACCAGGTGCCACCTCATTTCAGGGGTGAGTAGGGCTAAATGAGAATTCTGGTCAGTCAGGAGAAGCTTTACAGACCTTTGGTCAGAAGGATTGTGTGAAGTTGTTAAGCTAGGGAGTGCAATGCTAAGAATATGTTCTTTTTGAGCTTCTCTGGGGTTAGCTTTTTAGTTATGCAAGCCAAGGAGGGAGATATTTGGGCTACTGGAGGTGAAGAAAATAGATTATGAGAATTGAGTTTAGATGTCTGACCTTTCAGCCAAAGTTACTGTGACCCAGTTTTTCATCTCCTACTTTCCCTCTTCATGAATTAGAAGAGAAGGTTGAGACTTGTGACATATGGAAATTGTCTTCCTATCCTAGTTTCTTGCTTTCCTGTCCCAGTTGCCTTTGGCGAATCTCTCCCTTCAACCTGGAATGACCTTTCTGCTCTCGTCTGTGTGGCTGAATCCCATTTCTCTTAAGTTCTCAGACTTAGCAGCAACTCCACAAAGGCATTCTTTACCCTTCTGGGTGGAAAGTTGTTCTTGTCTCTCCCTCCTTTGAGCTCCCATAGGAGTTACTGAACCTTGCCTATTGGTACTTATGCCTTACTTCTGTTGTGAACACATATCGTACTTACCCCGGTGCACTATAGGCGCCTTGAGGGCAGGAAAAATGGGTTTTCGTTTTCGTACCCTCTACCATGCCTAATAGAAGCACCAAGTACATCTGAATGTATTCCCCCCTTCTAGAAGGGAAATCCCAAGAAGTTATTCTCCCTTTGGAATAATGACTGCTATGCTATTTTTTTCTCCCTAACCTCATAGAATTGTGAAGACGTCCTTCTCTTTTAAGGACTGACTTTTAAATCATATGCCTCTCTTCTCCACAGGTTCCCATAAAGTGAGTCTGTCCTCTTGGTACCATGATCGGGGTTGGGCCAAGATCTCCAACATGACTTTTAGCAATGGAAAACTAATAGTTAATCAGGATGGCTTTTATTACCTGTATGCCAACATTTGCTTTCGACATCATGAAACTTCGGGAGACCTAGCTACAGAGTATCTTCAGCTAATGGTGTACGTCACTAAAACCAGCATCAAAATCCCAAGTTCTCATACCCTGATGAAAGGAGGAAGCACCAAATATTGGTCAGGGAATTCTGAATTCCATTTTTATTCTATAAACGTTGGTGGATTTTTTAAGTTACGGTCTGGGGAGGAAATCAGCGTCGAGGTCTCCAACCCCTCCCTACTGGATCCGGATCAGGATGCAACGTACTTTGGGGCTTTTAAAGTTCGCGATATAGATTGAGCCCCAGTTTTTGGAGTGTTATGTATTTCCTGGATGTTCGGAAACATTTTTTTAAACAAGCCAAGAAAGATGTATATAGGTGTGTGAGACTACTAAGAGGCATGGCCCCAGCGGTTCAAGACTCAGTATCCATGCTCTTGACCTTGTAGAGAACACGCATATTTACAGCCAGTGGGAGATGTTAGACTCATGGTGTGTTACACAATGGTTTTTAAATTTTGTAATGAATTCCTAGAATTAAACCAGATTGGAGCAATTACGGATTGACCTTATGAGAAACTGCATGTGGGCTATGGGAGGGGTTAGTCCCTGGTCATGTGCCCCTACGCAGCTGAAATGGAGAGGGTGTCATCTGGCACAATTGAAGGAGCATCTGAACGGGTAAATTCTTTTGAATTGTTACATCATGCTGGAACCTGCAAAAAATACTTTTTCTAATGAGGAGAGAAAATATATGTATTTTTATATAATATCTAAAGTTATATTTCAGATGTAATGTTTTCTTTGCAAAGTATTGTAAATTATATTTGTGCTATAGTATTTGATTCAAAATATTTAAAAATGTCTTGCTGTTGACATATTTAATGTTTTAAATGTACAGACATATTTAACTGGTGCACTTTGTAAATCCCCTGGGGAAAACTTGCAGCTAAGGAGGGAAAAAAAAAAAAAATGTTGTTTCCTAATATCAAATGCAGTATATTTCTTCATTCCTTTTAAGTTAATAGATTTTTCAGACTTGTCAAGCCTGTGCAAAAAAATTAAAATGGATGCCTTGAATAATAAGCAGGATGTTGGCCACCAGGTGCCTTTCAAATTTAGAAACTGATTGACTTTAGAAAGCTGACATTGCCAAAAAGGATACATAATGGGCTACTGAAATCTGTCAAGAGTATTTATGTAATTGTTGAACAGGTGTTTTTCTACAAGTGCTGCAAATTGTACATTTGTTGTTTTTTCAAAATAGAAAAGTTATTAGTGGTTTATCAGCAAAAAATCCAATTTTAACTTAGTAAATGTTATTTTATACTGTACAATAAAAACATTGCCTTTGAATGTTAATTTTTTGGTACAAAAATAAATGTATATGAAAACCTGCCTTGTGATTTTGTACTTCTCCTTCATGTCTCTTTTGCTGTGTGATCCTATTATTTTCAATATGGTAATGTGGCTTCTATCTCTTTCTAAAGGTTACTGGGAGAAATGCAGATTTAATTAAAAATTAGAAGCAGATTCAATTAAATTAATGATCCTTGGAATTTGAAAAGTAATTTGCAAGGAATTTGTATGCAAGGATATACCCAGATAGAAAATGGAGGCTTCTTCACTCAAAAAAGCCAAAATTTATATGATGTTGATATTGTGAGAAAAATACGGTGCTTAGTATAAGTTCATAATGTCTTAAAGAATAACTGTGCATGTTGTGCACATGTACCCTAGAACTTAAAGTATAATTTTAAAAATAGTAAGAAAATGCACACACACACAAAAGAATAACGGACCTGGAGGAACATCTGAACATTTTATACCTTACTATGGTAAGTAAGGAAGAATTAACAGTGTCCTGGACTCTTGTTCTCATGGAAATTTATACAGGAAAGCTGTCTGACCCAGGTTGGCTACTTATGTGGGAGAGATATAAGAAAATGAGCAGCTTGGGAGGCTTAGATTACACCGTAATCTAAGGCACTTTTCATTTATGGATAAATGTTTTTAGATGACTGTGACAGGATAGAAGGAGAGAAGAAACAGCAGATGTTACAAAGAAGAAACTGTAAAATTCACACAGCAGAGCTACAATGGTGGAACTCAATCATTGGCCAAAATAGACCTACTATTTAAAAACCATCAGTACGTCTAAGGTCAGTTGGTACAAAATACGACTTCTGTGTTGCATGTCCCAGTTGCTGAGCCTTAGTTTAAGGAAAAAATAATTTTGATAAGCAATCAGAGAGTTTCTCCACTCTCCATGGGCACTGTTTTCTTATGTAGAGTGCCTCATTAGCTACCCTGGCTCTCATGATACGATCCTGTTACGGGACTCACAGGTTCACGTGTCCACTGCACAGTAACAGTCCAAGTACACTGAGATAGCAGAATTTGCGGCAGAGAAAGAGTTTAATGATCTCAGGGCACCAAGTAAGGGGATGGAAGGGGACTCGGATTCATCTGCCCCGAGGAGTTCTGGGCTGAGGTTTTTAAGCAGATCAGGGAGGGTGAGGGGTTAGAAAATTGGGGTCATTGACTGGCTGGGGTAAGAGGGATGAAATCATCAGGATGTGGAAACTGCATTCCTCGGTGAGGGAGCTTCTCATGGGGTCCTCTTCAGACCAGCTGGCGTCAGCAGTTTTACTGATATGCAGGACCTGAAAGAATGTCTCAAAGGGAAAACTTCACATTTTGTGATGTTCAAGCTGTTATCTCTGGAGTATTTAAAGGGAACTATAATCTTAGAGTCTACATGATTCTAAGACAATAGGCAAATAGTGGTGAGGAAGGGGTCGGAGAGCAAGCTGACCTAGTGATGGATGCTGAGTGTGTTGCAAGCTTGCTTTATTTTTGTTTTCCCCACTCCTTGCTTCCCTGATACATTTTATAAAGTTTATAGGGACAGTTTCAAATCTGTCATTTCCAAAGGTGATTGACATTCATCCATTTGTTTGTTCCGTATTATTTCTTGAGTACCAGCTATGTGCTAGGCGCTGTACCAGGCACTGCAGATGCTATGGCACTCTCCTTACCCTTGAGAAGTTTCCATTCTGGTTGGGAGCCAGCCTAGCAAGGGTGTGTGTGGTCAGCCCTAGGGTGTGGACATACACAGTGGGCTGTGGGCACAGAGAGAAGGCTATGGAACCCATCTTGGGAGTCACAGAAAGTCTGAAAAGGATATCAGACTGGATAGGAAGAGGGGTTTTAAAAAGTTTTGAAAGTGGATATAGAATATCCGTTACCATTTTTAACTTAGAGGTAACTGAATGTGCAGTCTCTCAAAAAGGAGCTAAAAATCCAAGGTCTAGGAAAGAAAAAAACAAAAAACAAAAAACACCCCAGGACCTAGTGAGGTAAGACACGGTGGCACCAGCCAAACTGGAGAACTAACATGGTAGAGAGCCTGCAAAGCCAAGGGACAGCTCTTTTGAAGACCTCAGGCCGGGCGCGGTGGCTCACGCCTATAATCCCAGCACTTTGGGATGCCGAGGCAGGTGAATCAGGAGGTCAGGAGTTTCAGACCAGCCTGGTCAACATGGTGAAACCCCGTCTCTACTGAAAATACAAAACATTAGCTGGGTGTAGTGGCGGGCGTCTGTAATCCCAGCTACTCGGCAGGCTGAGGCAGGAGAATTGCTTGAACCCGGGAGGTGGAAATTACAGTGAGCTAAGATTGCACCACTGCATTCCAGCCTGGGCAACAGAATGAGATTCTGTCTCAAAAAAAAAAAAGAAGAAGAAGAAGAAGAAAACCCCAATAATGGAGCCTGCCTGTAATGTGAATTTTATGTACATTAGCACCATAGTAGGTCAGAGATGTTTTAGAGCTTTGCTGGAATGAATCTATGACTTAAGGAAAAGTGAGTATAAACTGGCCTATGCCTTGAAGGAGGCAGTGGTAGCAAGTGGATGTGCCAGGAGGTATGGAAAAGGCTTTTTCTCTTTTCTAGTCATGCTCAAGGCTTACCAAGCTGAGTTGTAGGGTCTAAAATGCAGGATGCAATACCCTACTTTCCTCTTCACATGCTACTTTTTTACTTCTGTTTTTCTTCTCACTCATCCCTTTTACCCTTTTGTGTGTGTTTGAACTCTTCCCTTTTTTCTTTTCCTGTTCCCTCCAGTGCCTGGCTCTTGCCGCGAATGAGCATTTCGTGTCTGTGGTGGGCCTTGGGGAATAAGGAGGCTGCTGCATCTAATAGAGACGGAACCAGGTCATGTCAACACTCAGTGACAGCTAAGTGTGTTGAGATGTGACAAAATCATGTCAGGAAACCAACACATATGATGGCAAACTCAATTGTTTGCCCATTTTAATGACTTCATTTCAATCTTATTCCTAGCACATGCCAAATCTGAAGGATGGAAAGAGTGTCAAATTTGAAGCCATCTGTCTTCTTGAATTGACTTACAACTACACCAGACCAGGCACCCTCGCACCTTTCAAAGCACCACATGTGCACCAATTCTTGTTTAGTATACTTGTTTCCCCCTCTTTGCCTATTCCCTTTTCTCTATTCATCTTCATTAGGCCATCCTAGAAAAAAACTATCCGGAGAGGATGATCTATTTCCCGAGTGACTCTGTGGGGAAGCTGGGCACCTCATGCCTATCCTTTCCCTCTGGGTCTGATTATTGGTTTGGCTTGAGCTAGTGCCATCAGGTTATACTCGTACATCTTGGGAGCACAACTTTGACTCAGATTTCACTTCTACGTTTAGCCTGGCCAAACATGTGCTTGCTTCACTTTTGGCTTTGTTAATCGATTCTTCAGCTTCCTTGCTATGAAATTGAAATATGTTTCCCAGTAGCTGCATTTATAAATGCTAATTAGTTATTGATTCACATTATTATGATTTAGCCTTGTGTCACTTTCTACAATAAAAAGCGTATACACAGTGAGTGTTAGATTTCAGTGATAAAGCAGAAATCTATCCTTTTGATTAATAACACTTTTATGATACTTCTACTCTTCTATTCTTGTAATTTACAATTTTTATTTCCTAATCATCTACCATCACCTCCCCTCTCCTTTGGTGACTGATTTCCTTTGTAGGGGCTTGTCATTATTGCACCTTGACCAGTGCTCTGGCTGTTTCTAGTGGTAGTCTCTTGATATTATCAGATGTGGACAAGTTATAACAATATTATTCATATTGATACTGGCTTTCAATGTCTGTAAAGAAAGCCTGTAGAGTCTTCTGTTTTGAAAATTCTTAGACGTGTCTCTTCCAGTTGACAAAGGAGTGAGCTAGAAGTTACTCCATTAGCAGCACCCAGGGGATCAGAGGTGGTTTCAGAGGCAAGGAGTTTTTCTAAAAAGGTTGATAGTTACTTCATTCTCCCTAAAGAGGGTCCTAGAATCACTGGATGTCACTCTCTTGGGCAAATGCCAGTTTCTTCCTTTTCCTGCAGACACTTCATTTTCTCAGAAGTGTGATCTCAGTAACCTCAGGTTGGTGGAACAAGACGCCTCATGAGATGTGAACATCTTTTGAAAGAAGGATTGCAGATTTAGGTGTCAGCCAGACCCAGGCCTGGAGTCTGATCTCCACTGCCTGGTACCCTGGGCAGGCGACCATCATTTAGATTCAGTTTCCTGCTTGTGAAGCACGAGTCATCCTGTCTGAGCTGAGTCATAAGGATTGGCGCAAGACAGGGCTCAGCAAATAGGAGCCACCATCACCATCCTCCTAGCCCATTTGCTACGTCCTTGTACAAAGCTTATGGTTTTTTTTTATCTCTAGATGCTGTGCAGGGCCTACATTAAGCAAAGTACTATGCTCTGCGTTGCGAGTGATACCAGAATAGATACGGTATTAATTCCCTACAGCTGCCTAGATAACAAATGACCACAAACTGGCTGGCCTAAAACAATAGAAATACATTTTCTCACAGTTCTGAAGGCTAGAAGTCCAAAAGCAAGGTGTGAGTGGGACCATACCCCACTGAAGACTCTCGGGAGGAATCCTTCCTTGCTTCTCCAGCTCACGGTGGTTGCTGGCAGCCCTGTGTGTTCTTTTCCTTGCAGCTGCATTGCTCCAGCCTCTGCCTCTGTCTTCACATGGCTTCGTTCCCATGTCTCTTCACGTGGTTCTTCCCCCTTGTGTGTTTTTTTGCGTTTGTGTGTTCTCTGTGTCTCCAAATCTCTCCCTCCTTACGAGGACACCGGCGACTGGATTTAGGGCCCACTCATCTTACCTTGATTAAGTCTGCACCGGTTCAGAAGGACATAAATTTTGGGGAAATGCTATTCAACCCAGCATAGATAAAAGGAACTTAGAGTCCAGGGGTGAAATAAATATTTAAAAGCCAAGCCATAAACAAACTAGAATGAAATAAATGCCACAATAGAAGCACAAGCAATGAGCTATTCAACTCACCTAACTCAGTGAGGGTTTGCTTTCATTGAAATATGAGTGAAACCGTATTTTGATGACATTTGAATAACTATAATGTGCTGGTGTGGGCTGTGTGTTTTCAAGAGATTATTTTGGGGTTGGGACAAGGCTCATATGCACTCCTTTTTACCTCCACTCCTTAGAAGATCCTTCCTACGTGCACACACACACATGCACGCACACACAATTCCCCCATCCTACACGAGGACATCCCGGCTCTGTAGGTGACTGCCACCTGATTTGTACTTGCTTCTTCCTTCTAATGGTGAGTGTGATTTTGCTCATGGGTTAGAGTTTAACCGGTTTGAAAGAGTCCATCTCTTTAATAAATATGGAATAAGATGAGAAAATGTGACTCCCTGGAGCTCCAGAGTGCAGAGGAAGGTGGACCAGCTAGACGGAGCTTTTCCCAGGGGGATTTGCAGGGCTGGAATTTAGTATGGTGCTCTGCCTGCATGCCAGGGGGCCACACGACGATCATATGGTGATGGCAGGAGGCACAGGTGAGCCAAGAGGACAGAACCATATTGGTGACTCTGAAGTCTTTGGTAAAGTTGCCAGCAACCTCATGAGTCTGTTATTGTTGCATTCCGGTGCGAGCCAGTGGAAAGGCAGAGTTTGACTGGCACTACCAGATACGGCATGCAGCAGGCTATAGAAGCAGGAGCAGAGAGAAGCACAAGGCCATGGCCCGACCTCAGGTGTGGCGACGCTGGTGCCTTGAGGCAGGGCCCTTGAACCTTCTCTGGGCACGGAGGCCTTCTTGTGTTAGTTAGTGTGCTCCAGAGATACTGAACCATAGTGTATTGGTGTAGGCTGGGAAGTCCTCTTCCTGCAAGCTGGAGGCCCAGGAAAGCCAGTGGTATAGTTCTAGTTCAAACCCAAATGCCTGGGAACTAGGATGGTGTAAGTCCAGGTCTGAGTCTGAAGGCCTGAGAACCAGGAGTGCTGATGTCTAAGGGCAGGAGAAAATGAATATCCCAGTTCAAGTTGAGAGAGCAAGTTAGCTCTTCCTCTATTTTGTTCTATGCAGATCTTCAATGGATTGGGTGATGCCCACCCACTCTGTGGAGGGTGAGTCTTCTGCAGCCAGTCCACTGATTCCAATTCTAATCTCTTCTAGAAAGCCCTTCACACACACATCCAGAAATAATGTTTTTCCAGCTATCTGGGCATCCCTCAGCCCAGTTAAGTTGACACCTAAAGTTAACTGTCATGCTGCACTGAGGACATTTGGGTCAGGTATAAAGTAGCTTGTTCAAATTTAGAAGGAAAACATCTTAAACCCTAATAGATGAAAGGGGAAAAGTCCACACACAACTCTAGGGGAAACCCAATAATAAACCAAACTTTAAAAAAATTTCTAAATGAAGCATTAAGTCATGAAATAGGGGATAAGAGTTAGTGTAAGTTTGCCTAAATAGCCAAGGTTCAGAGAGACGTTATCTATAGCAGCAGGGGAAAAAAAGACCCCAGATAGCGTCAAATACATGCAGCAGATGCAGGACAGGTGCAGCACCTTCCACTTCCCTCTGTTCTACAAAATCACCAACACAGGTGGCACAGGCTCCAAAAGCCGTATCTTATCTTGAGTTCAGGCACAAGTCAATAGCATAGAGCAATGACGAGTGTCTGATCCATGGGAAAGAGATAAGTGTGCAACTTGGGGGTGAGACTCTGTCGGTTGAAGCCTAACGGCAATTAACATGGAAACGATCTTAGTGAGTGGTCAAGGTCTCAGAAACAGGGATTCAGTTCTGGAAGAAGACTAGCAGAATCCCTAGAAGTGGGTCAGATCTCAGGTGACTGGGGTACAGGAAGTACCCCCTGTCAAGACACCAGGGAGCTGTAGGTGTGGGAAGAAACCCCAGGTGCCCATGATCACCGGGTAGAATGGGCCAGATAGGAAGACAGGCTCTCCTGTAGGGTAGATTCAGAAAGCAGCTATGAAATCTCGTCCTGGAAACTGTGAGAGGCTATTACCTTCTGTATTAGTTTGCTAGGGCTGCTGTAACCAATAATGACAAATTTGGTGGCCTAAAACAACAGAAATATATTCTCGTGCAGTTCTGGAGCCAGAAGTCTGAAATCAAGGCATTGGCAGGATCAGGCTCCCTCTTGGAGGATCTGAGAAGAATCCCTCTTTGCCTCTTCAGGCTTCTGGTAGCTCTAGGAGTTTCTGTGGCTGCTTCACTTTAATCTCTGCTTCTGTCTTCACGTGGCCTTCTCCCCTTCTCTCTGTATTTTTTCTGTTTTGGCTTTTTTTTTTTTTTTTTTGATAGGGTCTCACTATGTCACCCAGGTTGGAGTGCAGTGGCGTGATCTCAGCTCACTGCAGCCTCCTCCTCCCAGGTTCAAGCGATTCTCATTCAAGCCTCAGCCACCCGAGTAGCTGGGATTACAGGCATGCGCCACTACACCTGGCTAATTTTTGTATTTTTAGTAGAGGTGGGGTTTTGCCATGTTGGCCAGGCTGGTCTTGAACTCCTGGCCTCATGTGATCTGCCCACCTAGACCTCCTAAAGTCCTGGGATTATAGGCATGAGCTACTGTGCCCAGCCTGTTATTGGTTCTTATAAGGGTGCTACAGTAGATAGCTAGTCAGACATGAGTAGTGCAGGAGAACAACCCCCAACCAGGAATGTCAGACCACCATCAGATGATGGTCAGGTGGTTGTCAAACGCTCTAAAATAATTGGTCGCAGCTGGCGCCAGGGAAGGGCAGTCTCGCAATAGATAGAAACAACTGAAACTGGTGGTCAGCAGCTGCCCAGTAAGCTCCCTTAGAGTTGACCACGTGGGCTCACACATGCGCACTAAGAGGCAAAATGGCGGAGTTTAATAGGCATATGACCTTCCTCTAGGAACGCTCAAGAGGTAAGTGAATGACTCATCAAGCGAGCATGCGCACAGCTTTAGTAAACACACTGCACATGCAGCCCCTCCCAGGTGCTACTTCCCTCTATTCTACAAAATCACCAACACAGGTGGCACAGGCTCCAAAAGCCGTATCTTATCTTGAGTTCAGGCACAAGTCAATAGCATAGAAGCAGTGACGAGTGTCTGGTCCGTGGAAAAGAGGTAAGTGTGCAACTTGAGGGTGAGACTATCGGTTCAGGCCTAAGGGCAATTAACATGGAAACGATTTTAGTGTGTGGTCAATGTCTCAGAAAGAGGAATTCAGCTCTGGAAGAAGACTAGCAGAATCCCTAGAAGTGGGTCAGATCTCAGGTGGCTGGGGGTACAGGCAGTGCCCCTGCACATGCGGACAGCCCACCCCAAGAATCAGGGGAGAAAGGATGCAAGATCCCAGAAGTATGCCAAGGTATAAAACCCCAAGTCAAAGGTCAAACTGTGCACTTAGTCTCTCAAGTTGCCCACTTGGCCCTCCTCCAAGTGTACTTTACTTCCTTTCTCTCCTGCTCTAAAGCAATTTTTTTTTTTTTTTTGAGATGGAGTCTCGCTCTGTCACCCAGGCTGGAGTGCAGTGGGGCATCTCGGCAAGCTCCGCCTCCTGGGTTCACACCATTCTCCTGCCTCAGCCTCCCAGGTAGCTGGGACTACAGGTGCCCGCCACCACTCCTGGCTAATTTTTTTGTATTTTTTCAGTAGAAATGGGGTAAAGCTTTTAATAAACTTTCATTCCTGCTCTAAAACTTGCCTTGGTCTGTCCTTCTGCCTTATGCCCCTCAGTCACATTCTTCCTGAGGAGGCAAGAATTGAGATTGCTGCAGGCCTGTGCGGATTCATCACTGGTAACAAGGGCACTAGGCATTGGATTGAGGGTCTGCCCTGTTAATCCAGGATGTTCTCATTTCAAGATCCTTCACTTAATTACATCTGCAATGACCCTTTTCTTAAATAAGGCCATCTTCACAGGTTCTAGGCTTTAAGATGTGAATATACCTTTTTCAGGGTCACTCCAAATGCAGGCTGGGGTCATTCAGCCTGCAACACCCTCCGCTGGACTGTGTGCCAGTCCTAACTGTTAATGGGGCCAGGCACACTGCGATCTTTCCCCGGCTCCCAGAGAGAGGCAGGGAAACCTACTAGGAAGAGTCTGAGACTGGAAAACAATAAGTAAAATAAAGAATGATGCAAATGCCTAGATCTGCACATTTCTAAAAGGGTGACTGCAGGGAGACAAATCCCAGAGGGGAGAGACAAACATGAGAATGTTGCTGTATTGGAGAGATGGGATTACGGATGTTTTCTTCTTTTCAAAATTTCCGTGACTGTTGTTACATCGCCATTGAATTTAATAATAAAGAGCATTAAAACTGATCTTTTCAATAGAGAAATGAGATTGCAGCTTTTGGCGCTAAATGAATCTAGGCTCAGGACTGCCAGCCTGTGCTTTTTTGAAAAAGAATACACTAGGGGCTTGGGAAAAGCATGTCAGCCGGAGGAGAGAGGAGTGAGCAGCCAACTATTTAGAATGGGAGGAAGTGACTTCTCCCCAGCGTGCTGCCCTTCATTGTTTACAGCGTTTGACTTAGATTGTATTCAGAATTAGGGGTTAGAAAACCCTGCAGGAACTAGGTTTAGCATCCAACACCCCATTATTTCCTCCGAACACTTGTCTTCTCACCTTTCTTTCTTTTTTTTTTTTTTTTTGAGACGGAGTTTTTGCTCTTGTTGCCCATCTTCTCACCTTTCTTCCTGATTCCAGAAGACAAGATGAGGAATCAGGGCAGTATGAAAGGAGGATGTTTTCGTAAATGCCTTAAACAAACCCAAGAGGCTCAGAGTTAATTTTTTAAAGATGACTTGACAGCTTGTTCACCCTGTTTACTGACATCAACAAGGGAGTAAGCACGGCAGACAGAGAGAAATTAATTGAAATGTCCCTGTAGCATGTAAGCTGCTCGGGTAAAGATGGTATCCTTGTGGCGTGGCTGTTTAATAAGGTGTGTGTGTGTGTGAGTGTGTGTGTGTATGTGTGTGTGCATGCGTGTTTAATGAATTGTTGAAAGGAATTCAAAGTCAGCCGTACATTGTTTCGTGTGATATAATAAGGGTTTGTGAGAAAGTCTTTAAAATAGAAACCTTGGCATTTTAAACCAAGGAATTCCTAAGTAAGCCTCAGATATTGGCCCATAACATCCAGCTCTACAAGCTACAATGTCTGTAGAGCATCTCCTGGCCTGAAAAGAGCGTTAAGATTCTGGCCCAAGAGCGCTACAAGAATTCAGATTTCTTGTTAGTGAGAGCTGGCTAAAGGGAGAAAAACAAGCAAATAGGGTTTAGAAAATCTTTCTCATTTGTGCTTTACAATAAAATCCTTTGGAAATTTTATGCACTGTTAATATTAATACCTATAGTCTTTCAGTTATTAAGACAAGCAATTCTTATGACATAATTTTGTTTTTACAGGAGATTTAGGGAGATTTTTGCTGTCATTCAAGGTCCTGGATGTATCAGAATGCAGGTCCTGAACCACATGGGGCAGACCAATGTAGTCTACTTTAAATAACTATTTTGAGACTAGGCGCGGTGGCTCACGCCTGTAATCTCAAAACTTTGGTAGGCAGAGCCAGGCAGATCACTTGAGGTGAGGAGTTTGAGACCAGCCTGGCCAACATGATGAAATCCCATCTTTACTAAAAATAAAAAAAAATAAAAAAATAAAAAAATTAGCCAGGCATGATGGTACTTGCCTTTAATCCCAGCTATTCAGGAGGCTGAGGTGGGAGAATTGCTTGAACCCGTGTGGCGAAGGTTGCAATGAGCCAGGATTGCACCACTGCACTCCAGCCTGGGTGACAGAGTGAGACCTTGTCTTTAAATAAATAAATAAATAAATATTTTAAAATATCTGTTGAAGGTTTGTTTAGGACAGAGAAGAACAATGTATATGAAAGGACAGAGAAGAGTATTGCCGTGTTGCTGGTGGAAGCAAGAAGGCTCCTTTTGGCTGTCCTGAGCAGTTCAAATCTGGCCCAACCTTGCGTAGCTCACTCAGTAAAAGGATTCCTGAAGTCCATCAGAATCTCCCTTGATATCTGAGCAGCTCCCTTTGTTCGAGGAAACTGTTGTGGGAGATCAGAATATGTCAAACCAAAATATGAAGAGCTGAAGGCAGTCAAGAAGCAGATGCAGGAAAGCTCTGCCCTCCCTCTATTTGCTTTAAAGCAGGGCAGAGATTTACAAAAACAAAATGTATCCAGCCCCGCTCCCTACTCTACCAGGAAGAACAAAGGTTAGCCACTGAAGACAACTTTAGATCCTCATCAGACTGGAGATAATAGCAGAGGAATCTACATTAACAAATGGGACTAACTAGCCTTCACCTTTCATTTATTTCCCTTCCCCCCCTGTGGCTGCCTGTAGAGACTCAAATTCTTTTTTTTTTTTTTAACCTTTATCTTGTCACTTCTCTAAAAATTCTCTCTTATTTGTTCATGTTATATAAGCTGGAATTCAAACCACCGCTTTGAGAACTACTCCTTCTCTGGGTGTCTGCCACTTACATATGATATCTACATGTTAATACACTTGTTCATTTTTCTCTTGTTAATCTGTCTTTTGTAGTGGGGGTCAATTCCAGCTAAGAACTTATGGGGGTTATTATTTTCCCCCACAGTTCCCCTTTAGGAGCTTGACTCCTACAGGTGACCCCAGGAGCCAAAAATGTATTTCTTTCTGCATAGAGAAGTAAACATACTCTCCCCATTCCCATCTTCTTAAATTTCCAGTGCCTCAGGCACCAGCCACTCTGGTCCTTTCAATTTGGCCTTGTAGCACTGCAGTCACCAGTCTTTCCATAAACAATAACTTCCCTCTCATCACTGAAAAGGATTTATAGACTATTTTAGATCCAATTGTCAAAAATTATCAATTGTCTATTAAAGCATTTTTGTGTGTTTTTTGCTTTGTTTTGTTTTTTTTTGAGATGGAGTCTTGCTCTGTCACTCAGGCTGGAGTGCATTGGCATGATCTCGGCTCACTGCAACCTCTGCTTCCCTGGTTCAAGCAATTTCTCGTGCCTCAGCCTCTGGAGTAGCTGGGACTACAAGTGCCTACCTCACCATGCCTGGCTAATTTTTGTTATGTTTAGTAGAGACTGGGTTTCACCATGTTGGCCAGCTGGTCTCGAACTCCTGACCTCAAGTGATCCACCCACCTTGGCCTTCCAAAGTGCTGGGATTATAGGCATGAGCCACCATGCCATGCCCGGCTGTGTGTGTGTGTGTGTGTGTGTGTGTGTGTGTGTGTGTGTGAAACCAGGATCAATGCTTAAGAAATACCTAGGTTTGTTTCTTTTCAAAGATCCATGACAGCATATGTCTCATGGTTAAAAATTGTGAATTGGGCAGTAGCGGGACATGCTCCTTTTCTCTTCAGGTTAGCTAAAAAGTATGGAGACTCTCCTCTGTGCTGAGCATTATGCTAGGAGCTGACCTCATACATAATCTCTTTTAACCCTCACTATTATTCTGTGCTGTAACTGTTATTATTCCATTTTACAGACTCATAAATGGTAAGTGACATCTGGAGTGTGTGTGTGTGTTCGGGATCTGAATGTAAGACCACAGGGCTTTGTTTTGTTCACTCGGCTGTCACAGACAATGTGACCGATAGTTTCTTCTACCTGAACTGTCCTCCTACTTCTCACCTGGCCAGATTCCCACCGTCATTCAAATCTCTGTCTTAGCCCCGCCTCTCCATGAATCCATCAGTGATCTATTTCTTCTGTGAACTCCCATTGTTCTTTATGTTTTAATCACACAATCTAAGACTTGGTTATCTCTTGTCTTGGACCACCCATTAATTGTTTCCCGAGTCTTATCTCATCTTCCTAGAGGCATGTGAGCTGCTTCAGCACAGGGGGAGTGTGTTCTCTGTGCTTCTCTTGTGTTCCCAAAGGTGCTGAGTGCACAATGGGGGCAGAGAAGAGCACCATAGAGGCCTCTTGAATACATGACTGATGAATTCACCTGTGTCCTCTGTCAATTGTGGGCATCCGCAGCCCAGCTTTTGTCATGGGGCACTTAAGGGCCCTTCAAATTCTCACCCCAATTTCTTGCCGGAACCACATAGAATTAGGTGAGTGGAGGGGGTTAGGATGGAGACAAAGGGGCCATATTTCACTGTTGGTTTTTTCAGGTGTAGTGCCTTTACATATAATCCCATGGCAGTGAAGTATGGCAGAGTGAAAAGATGAATGAATTTGGTGTTGGGAGATAAGAGGTCTCGTCCTGTCTCTTCAATAATCATTTCATAACTTTGATAAGACACTTAAACTTTCTGTAACTCTACTTCTTTATTCATAAAATTGAAATATTAATAGCCACATCATCTATCTTGCAGAGTTGTTGAGAGTTCAAGTAAAACAATAAATGTGCAAACATCATAAAGAATAAAATGTAAGAGGAATTGAATAGAGTGCTATTCTCGAAGTCAGTAAGACCAGTTAGTTACACAGTTTGACCCGATGAACATCTCGCAGCTTTCCTGAGCTGCCTTCCCACTCTGGCTCCTTCATATCCCCTACCCGAACCAGCAATCATTTGCAGGGATTTGGTGCCACCTTCTGAACCAGAAATCATCTTTGGGAAAACTTGAGGGGCCAGTGGGGTCAATTCATGCCCTGGTCTCTATGGTAACCCAGATATTCAAATTAATTCTACCTTGATCTGACATTTGTAATGAGTTTTTTTTCCTCCTGTTGAGCTCTGGTTTTACATTCTAGAGAATGAGTTTGTCTCTTCAAACCTTTCTCTCTCCTAAATCAGAAGAGAAAGGAGGAAGGCAGGAAGGCAGTACCCTTGAATCACAGTTGCAATGGATCACTTTCTCCTTGCTGCAGGCAAAATAAAAATGTCCTCTAGGTAGAAATGAATTAGGGTCTCAGGGCCAAATCCATCTTCTTCTTCCTCTTCACTGAGCACTTCTGTACTTCCCTCTCTGCCTGGTGGAGCTGATTCGTCTGCAGTGAGCCTCATGGTGAAAATGAGGGGAGTCCAAGAAGATGGTGGCCTCTCCAATTCTTCTCCCTCATTTAAAAAAAATCCAAATCATTAAAGACCACCTCCATCTTTTCATTGTGTCTCTTAACCTATACTCTTCACAGCCTAGAGTGTCTAACATTTGGTAAGGATTCAATATATTATCAAATACAATTTAAAACAAACTTTAAAAAAATAAAGACTCACATTATATGGAAAAGACATTTGCACATGCATGTGTATAGTAGCACAATTTGCAATTGCAAAATTACGAAACAAATCTAAGTGCCCATCAACCAAGGAGTGGATAGGGAAAATGTGGCATATATACACCATGGAATACTACTCAACCATAAAGAGGAATGAAATAATGGCATTCACAGCAACTTGGATGGAGCTGGAGGCCATTATTCTAAGTGAAGTAACTTAGGAATGAAAAACCAAATATTGTATGTTCTCATTTATAAGTGGGAGCTAAGCAATGAGGAAGCAAAGGCATAAGAATGATACAATGAACTCTGGGGACAAAGGGGGAAGGGTGGGAGGGGAGGTGAGGGATAAAAGGCTACACATTGGGTGCAGTACACTGCGCAGTTGATGGGTGCACCAGTATCTCAGAAATCACCACAAAAAATCTTTTCCATGTAACCAGAAACCGCCTGTTTCCCAAAAACTATTGAAATCAACAAAATAAAATAAAATAAAAATAAACAGACTTAAAAGAACATTTCCCAGATATAGTAGAAAGAATATTCCCCAATGAAAGGGATGGTTCACTAAGGAATAGCATTTCTGACAGCAAGGACTGTCTAAAGAAGATAGATTGTGTGTGTCTCTGTGTGTGTGTCCATGTGTATTTGGGGAGTATAACTTACTATGCTTTTATTTATTAATATAAGTCACAAACAACTTAACTCAAAGTGGCTTAAAGAAATATAATTACGAAATTTGTTTTCTCAGATGGTAAGCAACCCAGTGGTAGATCAAGCTACCGGTGTGGTATGTCAGGGCTCCAGCTCCATTTATTATGGCCTTTGCTCTCTTCCCCTTTGTGTGTTGGCTTCACCCTTATGATGGTAACCAAATGGCCCCAGCGGTTCCAGCCATCAAAATCAGTTACAGCAATGTTCAGAGGAGGAAGGGAACTATCCCTTTATATCACTTTCTAAGGAGCAGGGGAACATTTCCTAAAGCACCCCAGGTAATATCTTCCTACTTCTGAGGGGCCAGGGATGGACCTAGGGCCAAGGGTCCCTTCTTAATCCCGTGTAGTGCCAGTTATGAAAGTTCTGAGGGTTCCAAGTGTGGGGCAAGATGCCACCTCTTAAATTCCCAATTCCTAGCAAAGTGTCCCAATGCTTGGTGACCCGTTTGGATTTCAAACATATCCCCGACTTGGACAGATGGCAGGCAGACAGTTTGTAGTCTCTTGCCCTACAGATCTTTCAACTACTTTGACGTTGATGGTGGAGACGGGAGCATAGTTAGGAAGCTCTTTGCGTTCTGAGTCCCACAGAGAGATCTAGAGTATAGGACTGTAGTTCCAGGCACCTTGAAGATTCCATCACAGTGGGAGTTGCAGACAGCCTTTTTTAGTCTACTACTTTTTCAGTGAGTAATCACTAAATAAGACACCCACACACCCACACATGCATCTTCCAAAGACAAGCATAAGTCATTAGGCTCATATAGTATAAATTCATTAGGAAGAGGAGGAACACATTACCAGCTGTTCAGACAATTTGCAAGACTCTCTTTTACCATAGAGCAAGAAAGGTACTGCTTTTCAGAACAATTGACATGTGTCCTTTTTGCAGATCAGAATTAACTCTTTTTCTTCATGTCCCTCTTCTTTCAAATAGTGTCATTTTTGCTCTCCTGGGAACAATAAACTGGCCTATTGCTGATTTATATAAAATGTAATGGTGGCTTCCTCAGCTAATAAAAGAACCCATGGAAGCTTTGCCAAGTAGGAGACTGAAGAAACCCCAAGTAGGGAATAGCTGTCAGTCCAGCAGGGTTTGGTGATGTGGGAACGGAGATGGGTGGGGGCTCTGTCTGGTTTCCCTCTTCTAGCAAGAGCTGCATGCCTTGAATCGGGACAGATCAATTCTTCTGAAAGCTGGCACCTTCCTTCTCTTTATGTGTGATCCCACTGTGGTCTAAGATTTTTTTGGCAGTGGTCCCAGGTTTTCCATTCTCCTTTTCACTTCCCTTCTCCCCTTTCCATAATGAGTTGATGCCAGAACAAGGGACTGTGATGGAAGAAAAAATGTTAGGAAAGCTCAGCAAACTTCCAAGTCTCAGGATGGAAATGGTCTTCCTGGTTCAGGTACCTGTTGTCTGCCTGGTGCTCTTTCTAGGTATTAGAGATTAATACTCCAATCTCAAAGACGCAAAGCTTTGGCATGTTTGCAACTCATAACTCTTGGGGTGTTTGAAATTTCTGTCTGCAGGAAAGGAGCATGAGGGATTTCCGTAGGACATTTGTTGGTACTATCCTAGGCTAAGAAGTTTCGCAGAAATTTAGGCCTTCATTTGTTTAGCATCTGCTAGTGCCAGGCAGTGGGGACAAAAGGATGAATGACAGGCCTCCTGACTTCTAGGACCTTTGAGGAGGAGACTGCAAATTTCCCTGTAAGGTGAAAAGTGTCATAATATAAATACAGTAGACCCCTCATTCATGGGGTATGCGGTCCAAGACCCTCACTGGTTGCCTGAAACCGTGGATAGTACCTAACCCTACATATTCTATGTTTTTTCTCCTATACATACATGCATATGATAAAGTTCAATTTATAAATTAGGCACAGTAAGAGATTAACAATGATAACTAATAATAAAATAGAACAGTTATGCCCAGTACACTGTAATGAAAGTTAAATAAGTGTGGTCTCTCTCTCTCTGTCTCTCAAAATATCTTATTGTACTGTACTCATCTGTTTTCAGGCCGGGGTAACTGAAACCACAGAAAAGGGGGTACTGCTGGATGCCCCTTAGGCTTTTGGAACACAAAAGAGAGGCACCGTGTCCATCCCAGAAAGTTCAGAGAGGGCTTCCAGGAGGAGATAACAGCTGAGTCAATCTTCCTAAAGTTTGGGTAGGAGTTAAGCAGGTGAAGGACTGGAGAGAGAAAGAGTGGAACTTAATTGGGATGGGTGAGAAGTAAAATGAAAGAATATAAAGCCACTGGGCAATTGAAGAGGGGAAAGGAGCCCCAGCAAAGGTAGAGCAGAGAAGAGGGTATGGAACTAGGGGTACTGGGCTGAGGCCCAACAGCAACTTCACAGTGTCTTTCCAGATCCTCCCTGTCACACCAGGGAGCAGTTCTCCATGCTCCCTAACAGTCAAAAATGAAGTCAACAGAAACGTTACCCTTCAGAATGGCTGTCTTTGAACATCAGTAGTGTAACTTGCCTTCATTTGTTTGGCAAAGCGCAGGGGGTATGCTCCCGTGGAAACTGAGAGTGAGGTCTGAAAGGGGCAGGTCACACCATAGAGCCGTCGCACCTGAGGCCTGTGGGAATCAGCCCCTCCACAGCCTGCTTCTTTTCCTACACTACACAATGAGATGCTCTCCCCAGGAGCTCAGCTCAGTGGATGCCTACTTCTGCTTTTGGTAGCAACTACTCGTCTTCATTTACATTCAGTTCTCTTTTCCTTTCCAATACACAGGCAGATTACACATCGACACCACCCTGCAACTGGATGAGGTCAGAACGCTGGTTCTAGAGCACGGGTTGTAGGCTTGGTGAGCATGGGTTGTAGGCTTGGTGCCATGTGTCACATCTGGGCCAGAGCATTTAATTCCTGGTGCAAAAACTTCTAGTGGTCTCTTCCCTTTGCTACCAAAATGGGTAGCTTTCCATATGGCATAGCTCCCAACATCCTGGGTCCTGGAGTGAGCATGAAGTAAGGCAGAGCCTCTCACTGATCCCAGTGGACATGGAATGTGAGCGATGAATCTTCTCTTGGTTTTTTGAATTTGGAGTTGCTTGTTGACGCAGCCTAATTGAGCCTACCCTGAAATACACAGAGGGCTACCTTTTCCCTTGGACTTAAGATGTTGCTTTCCTTTATGGCTGTTTAGTAATAAGAAGCACAGCTGGCCTAGGCTTGACCAGTGTCTTTGAGGGGCCCCCTGCGGTGAAAAGAATAGATTTGGCAATTCTCATAAA
The DNA here is from genome assembly GCF_049350105.2 of Macaca mulatta. Classification (NCBI taxonomy): domain Eukaryota; kingdom Metazoa; phylum Chordata; class Mammalia; order Primates; family Cercopithecidae; genus Macaca; species Macaca mulatta. Next base: position 21,971,090 of record NC_133422.1, read on the forward strand.
CCAGCCTCTGGGTGGAATTCAAAGGAGAGCAGAGGGAGCTATATGCTTAGCTGATGGAGAAGCATATTGATAAGGACTTTTATGCCACTTTTGCATACAGAACACAAATTGGAAGATTTCTCTGCAGGAAAACCCCATTGAGCAGTCCTGCACTCACAGCTGTGCGACCCTCATCTGAACCCCCCCCACCCCCATGCTTACTTGGCTTACATGTAATGCTTTGGGGCTGAATTTCCAGCACATGTCTATTTTTCTGGAATCAAAAATTCCCTTAACATTTTCTGTTCTAGCCAATACACTGAGGATCTGGGATGAAATTGTTCTATTCCTTTAACATTAGCCCTTTCGGGCCTGATGGAGCCTAATTGAGGCTTGTTTTTCCAAATTTACTTGGCTGCTCAAAACATGAGATTGATAACGATTTTGGGTTCCTAGATGACTTGACAACTGCTTTGGATCAGCTGCACAGCTGGCACAAATGACTGCAGAAATTGGTCATTAGGATGACTGAGAAACATGTTTCAACTCAACAAGTCCATTTCGTGTCAGCAAGTTGATGTGGCCAAGCCCTAGTCTGCTCTTCTTAGCCAACTTTCACCTTGAGGAGGCTCTCAGCTCTCCTCCATAGCATCCGGCAGGATAATTTTCTAAAACACAGTTACAGGCCTATCACTCACTTGTCATGCCAACAGATTAAGTGTAAAACATCTACTGGCATCAACTTCTTTATGTGAGTTTTTTTCCTGAACTCTCTGTCCCCTGCTATGGCCCAGTCTCATCAAAATACCACCTGCTGCCTCATTAACCATGCAGGCCCTTCCACACCTGTAATTGTGCATTCTGATCCAGGCAGCCTTTCCCCTTTCTGTCTGGTTATCTGCTCCTCATCCTCGAGGTACACTCAAATACCCTCTTTAACATCCCCTCCCTTCTCCTTCCCTCCCCTATCCTTCCCTTCCCTTCCTTTTTTGTTTCTTTCTTTTTTTTTTTTTTTTGAGACAGGGTATCACTCTGTCATTCAGACTGGAGTGTAGTGACTGGATCAACTCACTATAACCTCGAACTCTGAATGCACCACCACACCTAGTTAATTTATTTTACTTTTCATTTCTTTGTAGAGATGGGGTCTTGCTATGTTGCCCGGGCTGGTTTTAAGTTCTGGCCTCAAGTGATCCTCCCATCCTAGGTCTCCCAAAGTGCAGGGACTACAGACAGGAGCCATTGTGCCCAGCCCACATGAAGCTGTCTTCACTCTCATGGCCGTAAGTCAGCCAATCCCTCCTCTGGACCCCTGTGGCACAGGGCTTGAGGGCTGTGTTGTAATTATTCAGTTCCCTATTTGCTCCCTCGCTAGTGTAGGACTTGTGTCTTATTCATGTTTCTGTAATGGTATCCACACACTGACCAGTAACTAGGGGCTAGCCAAGAAATATATATATATATATATATATATTTTTTTTTTTTTTTGAGACGGAGTCTCGCTCTGTCACCCAGGCTGGAGTGCAGTGGCGCGATCTCGGCTCACTGCAAGCTCCGCCTCCCGAGTTCACGCCATTCTCCTGCCTCAGCCTCCCGAGTAGCTGGGACTACAGGCGCCCACAACCGCGCCCGGCTAATTTTTTGTATTTTTAGTAGAGACGGGGTTTCACCGTGGTCTCGATCTCCTGACCTTGTGATCCGCCCGCCTCGGCCTCCCAAAGTGCTGGGATTACAGGCTTGAGCCACCGCGCCCGGCCGGAGCCAAGAAATATTTAATAAGAGAAGGAGGGAGGGAGAGAGGGAGTCATCACTTTGGGTGGGGGCTGTACTGGCTGTGAGGGGAGGGGGAGTGAGGAGAGGCATGAGCTGTGGGTGACACTCCAAGACCCCTAAGCATACTCCATTGTTCCATCAGACTTCAGTTGTAAAACACAAATTAAAATATAAAATTACTAAGAACTTCCAGTGCCAAATGTGGGGGGCCTTCTGCATGCAGGGCCCTGTGTGATGGCACTGGCTTCAAACTTGTGCTGTCCTCCAAGTGGCAGAGTTGGGCGCTCCCGGGCAAGTGGGCTTGGCAGAGGAGATGGTGCTGGCTCAGCCCCTGATGATGTCTAAAGGCAACATCAAAACACATATTTCAACATGTAAAACCCCAGTTCGGTTTCTTGCCTCAGGTCTACCTATTCCGTCTCCTCTGCCTTCCCTTTAGAGAAACTGCAATGGTCTTTCCTAGTGGTACTGGTTCTTGCTGACCATCACCCATGGGAGGAGGGGTTTGACAGTGATGTTCTGCAGACTGAAGTGGTTATGCTAAGTGAAAATCAACACAAATAAATCCCGCTTTCTTCACTGGGGTCACATGCTGGCTTTGGGGAGACATTTGCATCCATCTGTGTTTTTTACCGAGGCTTACAGTGGCAAAGTCACATTATTCACATGTCACTCTTAGACATGCATTTTATTAGACATAGACCCTCTAAAAACCATCACCCTTCAGCCAGCTTTGACACTCTGCTGCTACACAATTGCTGCTAACTTCACCTTCAGGAAGTGTCTTGTTTAGACAGGTCCTTTTTTTTTTTTTACTGGATTTATTCCTAAAAATGCCTCCTGAAAATGAATTGCTATAGAAGTGGGTTTCATTTCTCCAGATATATATATACACACATATATATATACACACATATATATACACACACATATGTAATATAAAAGCACGAATAAACTGCATCTTGCATAAAACTCCATAACTGACTATAAGTGTTCCTCATGCATTTTAAATTATGTGAACATTGCCTAAGAGTCCATTTCTGATGCATTACATACTTTATCTAAAATTATAATACTGGCTGTAGGAAATATTAATTAAACTCTTAATTAAGCAATGGAATTTTGTTAATTAATACAATGAATTGGATGATACAAATCTCCTTTAAAAATTATTCAGTTGAAAGGCATCAAGATCCTTAAAAAGTCCAAGTCCTTTCATAGAGAAATTCTATCCTAGAAGAATCAGAATTGGTGATAAATCTCTACATAAAAAGATGTGTGCTGAAGTGTTATTTGCAATTGCCAAGCACCGAAAACAACTTAGGTGTGGCGCATAGGAATGGTTATATAAGTGATGGCATTAGAAAGACAGTCTGGTCAAATGGTTAAAAGTGGGCTCTGCTGTCAGCCAGGTCTGAGTTTGAAAGCCAGCTCTTTCACTTACTACTAATTTTGTGACCTGAGGGATAAGTTAGTGTTGTCATCCATATATTATTAATTACCTATTGCTAAATAAAAAACTACCCCACAGCTCGGAGGCCTTAAACAACAATCGTTCATTGTTGTAGCTCACACAGGTGCATGTATGCTGGACTTGGCTGGGCAGCTTTGCTTCTCACTGCTCCACATCGCTTGTCCTCTTCTCTTATCCTAGTGGGACAGACAGAGCATGTTCTTCAAATGGTGTTAGCAGAGCCACAAGAGTGAAAAGTGAAAACACATAAGACAATGTCACATTGTAATTTCCACCTCATTGTATTGGTGAAAGCAAGTCACACTGGCCAAACCCAAGTCAAGAAGTGAAAAACAAAATTGCACAGTCAAAGGCATGATTCTACAGCACCTTGGCACCATTGGCCTTTTGGGTTCTTCACTGTAGGACTGTCCTGTGCATGGTAGGTTGTTTGGCCACATTCCTACCTCCCTTTACACACTGGATGTCAGTAGCACCCCCACAGGTGGAACAACCAAAAATATCTCCAAACATTGTTAGATGTGCCCTGGAGAGTGGACGGGAGAATCGGTTCCTGGCTATGCAAAAGGGTGAAGAATTAGGTACAATAATAAAATCTGCCACTGTGGGCTATAATATTATTGACCTTGTATTGTGTTCGGGACAATTAAATTCAATTGCTCTTATTTAATGAATGTTTAATAAATGTTAGTTTTATTATAGCCACATAATATAGTTATTAAAAATTAGATTTTTGAAGGATTTCTAGTATCATGGGAAAATGTGTAGGTATGCTTTTAAGTCAAAATGAAATGATATGAAACAATATATACACCAAAAAAAACAAAGTTTATAAAAAATACTTAGAAGGAAGAATAAGGTTGAGATACAATAAAGTATTAAAAGGTGATTTTCTAGTTTGGTCTAATTAGTATAATTCTAATTTTCTTTATGTTTTTCTGTTTTTCCCCCCAAATTTCTCACAATGAGACTGTATTTATTTTTTTAATTAGAAAACAAATTTCATACAAAAATATACGCAGCATAAAATTTGTTTAGGATGCTTCGGGCTGGCTCTTTTCTCCCCCTCCACCACTCAAATATTTCCTTAAAGCGAGAAGAACCTTTAAAAAATCGTTCTATTATCTTGGTTCTTTAGAGAAATATCGTTGTAGGTGGCCAATAAATAAGTTTGTTGTTGATTTTATTTCTTGCAGTAAAAAGCACTTACAAAGTTGAGGATGTATTAAATTGGGTTTTAAAGAGTTTTACAATATAAAAATATTAAGTATTGGAGATTATGTGAGGAGGGAGCAGATTTACATACAGCAGCCAGAATTACAAATTGCTACAATCATTCTATAAGCCATTTCGGCTTCCTTGAAAGTGTTTATAAACAACATTTCCATTTCTAAGTCTCTGTCTCTCCTGAGTAAATGATCCAGAGATGTATGGAAAAACTGCGAAATAAAGATGTTCACTAAAGCATTATATACTGCTGCCAAAATTGGGAAACAATGTTCAATGACAGAGGAATGTGATGAAATATCCTACAGCAAATAAAAATTTTGTTTGTAAAATCATTTAAGGATATTGGGAAATACTAATCATTCAACAGTGTGGAAGAGTTGCTCCTACTATCCATTTATGCATCTTGCATTCAGTAGTAGACCCCCACTCCCACCAAGTTTTAGCAAGGCACAGTTTCCCCTGCCTGCCTTGAAATTGAGATGTGACCAGAAATGACATGAGTAACTTGAGTCACATCCATCAAAGAAAGCAATTGCCTGCCCTCTCCTTCCTATCCACTCACCCTGGGCCAGAATGCAGATGCAGTACTTGTGGGCAAGCTTGAATAAAGCATTTAGGCTGGTACCCTAGCAGGTGAAGAAGCCACAAGACCACAGAGACCTGAGTTCCAGCCTGGCCTCATAAACAGAGATGCTTTCACATCCGCAACTCCTTATTTTGTGAGAGAACAAAATCAATCTATCTTCCAATACTGTGTTTTGGGGCCTTGTGTAACAGTAGGTTAGCCTGAATCATGGCTAAACATAAATTGGTACCAGAAATAGTACCCTGCAGGGGAAATAAAAATGCAAACTGTATCATTCTTGTGTAACTATTGTGTTACAGGCAGCAAGGAGACAGATATTGCAGGCTGGAAAGCTGGTGACCTCTCTGAAACCACGGCAAAGCATTTGGTAAAACTGGCCCTATGGTAACTTGGAAGGCAGGTGATCTATTTACCAAGCCTGGAGCTCTGGGGGAAACAGTGAAACAACATCAGAATGTTGGTTTCTGTTGGCTGCTCCTTGCTGCTTTTAGTAGAGAGAGATTTAGAGAGATAAAGTTTGGTAAGAATGTGTCAGTTTGCAAGTAGAGGTGGAAGGAAATACAGCTCTGATAAGGGTGTCTCCTGTGCTTGGGACTGCAGTGTGAATTGACTGTCCAGCAATTGAAGCTTCATGGAGCTGGAAAATTGGACTGCTCCAGCACCATAAACAGAAAGAGAGAATACTGTGTCTATGAGCCTTCCTCCAGGGCCCCTTCATGGAACCATGGGAGCCAATCCAATAGCAAATATACAATTAAACATATTGTTGTCTCACCCAAGCCTGTTATTTCAGATGGCCTCAAAGTTGCTACTGAGTTAGAAAGAAAATAGTCCAAGGACAGAGATGAGCAAACAAATGAGTGTCCAGGAACCTAAGATTTATGCAGACAAGACCTTTGGCTATCCTTCTATGTTCATGGAAATGATTGAAAGCAAACAGTTCAGAAAACTGCTAAGAATTTTGAAAGAATTATGGGATCAAAGAAACCACAAACCTGGCCTGCAAAAGCTGTAATTTTCTGATCCCTAAGGCAACCCCCAGGAAAGGAAAGTTGTCCATCCCCGAGGAAGGCATGTTTTCCCACACTCACTTTAGTTGTGGCCACAGAAGTGAATGGACAAGCAGAGTCTCCAAGAGGTCAGTGGACACAGGAGTTTCTGCCAGAGGGGGAGAACCGGTGTCTACTGACCAAGGAATTTTCTGCATTGGCTGAGACTTGTCACAATTTCAAACTTGTCACAATTTCTTCCCAATAAGATTACATTATTCTTTAGGACCATAATGACTCTGCTTCCCATTCACCTTTTTTTCAAATGGGAGTTTTTATCACTGCTTTCCTGTTTGACTCCATTATTGAACCATTAAGTATGGGGAAGGTGCCAGGAAACATGCTTATTAGTCTCTAAGTCCTCAGATCTCACCACCTTCAGTCCTGCTGGAGAGGACTTCATGTCATCCAGAAATCTTGGACTTTGAGTGGGAGTAGTAACTGGATAGTTACTACTCTGCCTCCCTTGGAGAAGGAGTATGCTCTATGTGGTTAGGAAGGCGCATTGAGTGATCAGGTGACTTGAGGCAGAGGCTGACAAATGTCTTCAGTATCTATTTTCCTCTTATATTTAGAAATAAGCTCTTTCATGCAGGGGTTTTACAAGATATATGGCTGTGCAATGGGTAACCAACTTTTCCCAGGCTCCTTTATAACTAGGTGTATTTATAACATGTTGTTAAATTTTGGCAAATGGCAAGTGGGCAGAAAAGAAGGGAGCAACTACCAGGGCATTTGCTTAAAAAAGGAAGCTGCTTGCCTCCCATTTTCTCTTCGTCTCCTTCTCTCTTTGGTGTGATACCATGTGGTACCGCTGGGTCTGCTTCAACCATAGGGACCAGCGCCACGCTCCTGGGAGTGTAGAGCAAGACAGTATAGACCTGGGTCTCTGGGCTAATGCAGGAGCAGAGCTGCCCAGGACCTCCTTCTCCCTACATGAGAGAGAAGAAAGCTTATATCTTATCGGAACCACTATATTCTTGTGTGTCTTTGTAATAGACACTTATCCCAAAACTCAATCTACCCTAATAAAGCAATTGTTTAGGTAAGAAAAAGAAACCGACATGTGCATGATGACCTAAGTTTTCTTTAAAAAAAAAGTACATCTGTAGAGAAAAAACCTGAAAACTTAAGTATCAAGACATTTATTTCTGAGTAGTAATATTACCAATACTTTGTTATTTCTTCATGATGTTTTTCCATATATTCCATTTTTTCACTTTGCATAGTTATTTTTATAATTAGACAGGCACCAGTATATGTTGTTATTAAAAAACAAATAACCACAGATCCCTTATTTCTGTCTCTCATATTATGAAAGACAGAACTATTAATATTTTCTCCAACTGCCACAGTTTTTTCAAAGCTAGGAGCATTCGACGACATAAATACCCTGAGGAAGCTCTAAGTGCTTTGTCTATCTTTTCACGCCAGGAGACCTGTTCAACACTTGGTTGATATCTATCAAAATACTTCAAGTTTCATGAAAAAAACTAGAAAAATAATTATCAGCTGATGACCAGAGCTTGTAGAAAGGCCCTCCTACAGCTGCTACGGACAGACGGGGCCGACAGAGTGGGCAGTGAATTACAAGGAGGCCAAACGTCCTGGTGAGGAACCCGCCTGCATTTGCTGTCTCTCCAGAAGCTTCTGACAAGCACGCTTCTCATAGTTTGCACGTGGTCATTAGGATTGTTTTTAAAAAACGTTTTTATGATACGCTCAAAACCTTCTTTCTCTCTTCCTACATCCAACCATCTAATAGGTAAATTGCTTCCAGATTAAATCATCTCTTTACCACACTCCTTCTCTGTGTCCTTGTTGCCATGATTCTATGGTTGGCCACTTTCGTGTCTCATTGAGGACTGCAACAGCAGCCACCCTCCCTGCCTCTCATCCTTTATCCTTTTAATAAAATCTCTGCCCTGCAATCAGAGTTGCTCTTTAAAAAGGCATATCTGATTTTGTCACTGTTCACCCTAATGCTTCTCTATCACTTTTATGATGGGGTCTGATGACTCACAGACTCTTCATAATCCAGCTAGTGTTTAAATCTCCAGTCTCCTCTCCAGACATTGTTCATCAAACTCTCAACCAGCAAGCACCACCCCCTCTACCCCAGAACAAACATCCTATCTGCCAGTCAGTGATTTAACTATATGGAATGTCTTTCTTCTTTATCAATAGACTTTAATTTTTAGAGTAAGTTTATGGAAAAATTGAGCAGAGAACACAGAGAGTTCCCATATATCTCCTACCCCTCACTCCAGTTTTCTTTGTTATTAAGACCTCACGTTAGTGTGGTACATCTGTTACAATTGATAGGCCAATATTGATGCATTATTATTAATTAAAGCCCATAGTTTACATTAAGCTTCACTGTTTGTGTTGTACATTTTATGGGTTTTGACAAATGTATCATGACATGTATCCACCATGATAGTAGTGTACAGAATAGATTTACTGCCCTAAAAATCCCCTATTCCCCATCTATGCATGGCTTCCTCCATCCTCCTTCCCCACCTGCCTGATAGCTATTGATCTTCTACTTACTCTACGGTTTTGACTTTTCCAGAAATGTCATATGGTTGAAATAATACAGTATGCAGCCTTTTCAGACCACTCATCTTGCTTGGTAACATGCATTTATGGTTCCTCTACGTCCATTCATGGCTTGGTAGCTCGTTTCTTTTTATTGCTGAATAATAACCAGTGTGTGGATGTACCACAGTGTGTTTATTCATCTCCTGTTGAAGGACACCTTGAGTCCTTTTAATTGCTGATGATTACAAATAAAGGTGCCATAAACATTCATGAGTAGGTTTCTGTGTAGACATATTTCAACCACTGAGTGTCTTTTAATTCTTCAAATGTCCCTTAGTTGGTTCTCTTATCTCTGGACCTCCAAGCATACTGTCCCAATGTCCTAGAATGTGCTTCCATCTTTGTTTACCTGGATAACTACTATTCATTTATCAGGTACAGCCTAGAAATTACTTTCCCAGGAAGTCTTTTAATCCCAGCAACCTGCCACTTCCAGTAGGTTAGTTGTATTTTCTAGGTGCTTCTGCAGCATTCTCTTCTATATCCTAGCATAGCAGGTATCATCCTAAACTGAGGATATCTATTTATTTCTCTGTATGATGCACTTGGCTCTGGGTCATTGAGGTCAATAAGGTCACTAACCATGTGTGCCTTGTCACCACTGTGTCTCAGTCATGTAGTACTCTCTGATACAGGGTAGGTGCTCAGTAAACATGTGTTGAATAAATAGCCACTGACCTCCCAGCATTGACCACCTAATCTCCATTTAGGAGTGTTTTACGTTGCTTGGTAACTGTTCTAAAGTCATCATGATCTTTACTTTTTAAAATATTTCTACCATCTTAAATCCAGAGCTTCAGTACACATCAAGGATTCCACAACGTTGCTGACAAACCAAGGGTTCTTGGTGAACTCTCATTTCTTTATACAAAAATAACACCAAATGTTTGCTCCTTTTCCTCAGAACTTTTCATTCAGTAAATGTTTTTCATTGTCCCTGAGACCCACTCTAAACCCAGAGATGTTCTCACCGAGGAATAGCCTCCTTCCATCATTACAATAATGACATTGCTATCATTTATGGGGAGCATTATGGCCAGGTATTGTGCTATGTACCTTCAAAGGAACTCAATACGTTTTACTAGTAATCCATTCCACTCATCAAGATTCCTGGAGAGGCAGGAAAACAGCATGGTCCTTGTTTCTGAATGTAGAAAAGGAAAGTCAGTGATTTGCTTGAATTCACCTACTTGGGAAGAGATGGTAACAGAGCACTCTCAATGCACAAGATCTTGGTCTGGTAAAACCCATCACACTTCACTCATCCACTTGCTCGGGAATCAATACTTCTGGAGAAGTACTCCACTGACAGTCACTGACTGCCTCAAATTTCTGTAATGATCCCACTTGCACAAAGCCACCCAGTTCTCAATAATTTCAAAGTCGTAATTTGAAGGACTATATTGTCTTTAAACCTTTTTCCCACTGTGCTGTACTGCCTTAAAAAACATTATTCAGTCCTCAGAAACACTGTAAAACTCATAGGGTTCATCGAATTATAAATCATGCTTGGGATGAGGGGGTGGAAGGAGGATGCCAAAAAATGAAGGCACCTCTTACCCTCTCCATGAGTTGACCAAGAGGTTTTCACAACTAAAAGTCACATGTAAAGAACACATTAAAATACATGTCAGCATGGTGTATGAATACTGTGAACATAGCAGCACATACCCATGATATAAGCCTACACATGGAGGAAGGACATACATCATAAATAAATATATCATCTCTCTTCACTAAGCAAACTCAGATACTGGATTTGTGCTTTTTTTGTTTGCTTGGTGAGGTCATTGCTTTGGTGAGGGCTCTTTTACAATGAAAGCCGACGGGCATTTCACCGAGTTGCTTGCATTGCAAACCCAGGAGCAAGGCTCAACCAGGTCACTTCCAGTTCTACCTTACCCGAGTGTTTCTCGTTTGATCTGTGGCAGCACGCTCAGATATTCTTAGGAGGGATGTCAAATTTCATCAAGGAAAGCTCAGTTTTGTTGTAATTAAAACTATGTCTGTTAGTGGAACTGTAATCGTAATAGGTTTGTTGCCCAATGCACACAGCAAGTCAATATTCTAAGACACCGAGTGGCAGCAGAGAAAGAGGTTTGATTGCAGAACAAGCAGATAGGCAAGAACTGCAAATCCATCTCCAGAGGAGTTTGGGGCTAGGGTTTTTAAGGGTTTTGGAGTCAGTCAAAGTGTGTAGATTGTTGATTGGTCAAAGAGAGCAGGATGAAGTCACGGGACAGGGAGATGAAGAAAGTGACTTCTCATGCTGATCCCATTCCCCTGTGGGGGGTCTTCAAACTGATTGGTGTCAGCTGTTTCCCTGAAATTCAGGATCTCAAAAACATCTTAAGCAATTTTTTTTGGAGACGGAGTCTCACTCTGTTGCCCAGGCTGGAGTGCAGTGGCACAATCTCTGCTCACTGCAACCTCTACCTCCCAGGTTCAAGAGATTCTCCTGCCTCAGCCTCCCAAGTAGCTGGAACTATAGGCACCCACCACAACACACAGGTAATTTTTGTATTTTTAGTAGAGACGGGGTTTCACCGTGTTGCCCAGGCTCATCTTGAACTCCTGAGCTCAGGCAATCTGCCCGCCTCGGCCTCCCAAAGTGCTGGGATTACAGGCGTGAGCCACCACACCCAGCCAACATCTTAAGCAATTATTAAACAAAAGACCTATGATTCTAAGGTCAGAAATCCTATCCATAGGAACAATGGGGATGCAAGTAGTCAGTATCTAGTGACTTTCAGTTACAAGGAAGTGAGTGAAAGTGCAGCCTGATTAATGCTCAGTTATAACCATTTCTGTCTAGAATTCTTGTTAACCTGTAAGGACGGCTTCAGAACATCATGCTGTGCCTGTTGTGTAGCTATGGATTGTGCAGGGCACAATTTACTCCATGTAAGAGAAACAAGGTACAGCAGAACAACAAGGCAATATCAAGGAAGATCCAGTGCTTTCTGGAATATGTGTGAACTTGGCCTCTTGAGCAGGGCAACAACAGTTCTGCTTTAACAGCCACAGGGCCTCCAGGTGAATAGCATGTTAATTGTGGGTACTTTTATTGGAATCTGTGACACAGTATAATGCTCTAATCTGATTATATCTAAATGATTGCTGACTTAATGCAGTTTTGAATCTTAAAATCTGTTTACGTCACTTTTTAAAGTTCTGTTATTGGAGAAAAGACGTCACAACACAAAAGACATTGAAAATTACTATTTCCACCTGACAAACTAAGTAGTTGTTTATTCTGGTTTGGAGTGTGGATTTTGGAGTCAAACAGCTCAAGTTGGCCACTCTTCCAATCACTCTCTACACTAAGCTTGGGTTTCCTCTTCACCCACCCCTTTATATTGCTGTGAGGATTAAACGAGACAACGCATATAAAACATTTCTTGCCATACCTGGCATATGCACCACACCTACCATAATAAAGGGTAGTTCTCAAAAAGAATTGATTTTAGACCAAATTGTCTCTCACCATGGCCCCAATTCATATGTTGGATCCCAAACCCCCAACATGACTGCATCTGGAGATACAGCCTTTAGGGGTATAACTAAGGTTAAATGAGGTCATAGGATGGGTTCCTAATCTGATAGGACTGGTATCATTATATTAAGAGGAATAGACAGCAGGTGTGGTGGCTTATGTCTGCAATCCCAGCACTTTGGGAGGCCGAGGTGGACAGATTGCTTGAGCTCAGGAGTTTGAGACCAGCCTGGGCAACATGACGAAAACCCATCTCTACAAAAAATACAAAAATTTAGCTGGGTGTGGTGGCTCGAGCCTATAGTTGCAGCTACTTGGGAGGCTAGGTGGGAGAATCTAGCCTTAAGCCCAGAAAACAGTTGTTTCAGTGAGCCCAGATCATGCCACTGCACTCCAGCCTGGGTGACAGAGTGATGAGACTATGTTTAAAAAAAAAAAAAAAAGAGAGAAAGAGAGGGAAGAAACAACATCAGGAATGTAGACAGAGGGAAAAAGACAATGTGAGGTCCCTGCAAGCCAGGAAGAGAGGCGTCACCAGACAACAACACTGTTGAAACCTTGATCTTGGACTTCTGGTTTCCAGAACTATGAGAAAACAGTTGCTCAGGCCACCCAGTCTGTGGTATTTTGTTACGGCAGCCTTAGCAGACTGTTACATTGAGAACTGAGTGGGTGAGTGAATAAGGCTGGGTGAGGTTGGGCCAGACAAAGCTCTAATATGTTGGGAAAGTCTTTCGAGGTCTTGAAAACTCAGTAGTCTAGTTTATTACCATCTCTCCCCAGCTAGATGAGTTCAAACAAATCGCTGAAACTTTGGGATTTTTTCCTTCCTACACTTCGAAACAAAGACCATGCTGCTGTTTCTCTGACTCCCCAGGAATCTTTATGAGTAGAAAGACTAGGAACACATCTTGAGTCCCAGTGAAGGTATCCTACAGAAGCAAAAATTTTCTTTAATGATTTCTTTAAATCACAAATGTAAAGATTTCTCTGTAGTGTTAGGAAAGACAACTGGGAATTCTTTGTGTTGTACTCCACACAGCCACCTAGAATGCTTGTGTTTGGGACTAGAAAAAGCTGCAGGGTGCTAAATGTGCCGGGTGAGTCAGTTGCATGCACATCAGAAACCACACCAAAAGAATAAACTTCTCAAATGTAGTCCTTAGTCCTTTCATCAATAATTTGAGATTCTCCCCTGTCAGACTCAATTGGCCTAGCTCTAAGTATAGCTTTGCAGGGAAGCTAGTTCTGATTCAAGCAGCTATAAATCATTGATGAACACAAGTGAACTCAGTTTTCTTCTGAGAGCCTGGCCTCAAATCATTTCTTACACGTACCCCTCAAACCAGCATATTTTAGCTGACTGCTGAAAAAAAAGAACATATCAGAAAGTCAATTGGCCTCCAACCCACACCCAGTGATGAAATCTCTGACTATAATGACTTTCATTTGATGCTTGAAGAAGAAAATAAATGTAAACAGAAAATACAATAACATAAAAATTGACCATGCAGGAGAATTCCTTCTCAACTACATCCAGTCTGTCAGCTCTCGCCACATGCCCACCATTCAGAGTAGGAAAACCATAGACTTCAATTTCTTTGGGTTCAGTGCTTCCAGGTTTTTAACCTCTTGTTTACTGGAGCAGAAGAGACTTTACAAGGCTGAGCAGCTGTCTCTGTTGGACAAATGTTTATACAGACAACATAAGAATTATTCATGTTGTGGGTTATCACTGGTGAATTCCAAACACCAAAAGACTGCTTTTGACTGGTCTCCTTTCTCCTTTCTTTTCATTAATTATTATGAGTTTAAAGAAGAGAGAGAATACTTTTATCACTCAATTATATTAGGAAAAAGCCCTCAAGATAAATTTGCCAAACTCCTAAGGCAATTCATTGAGTAGATAAGACCCCATAGCATTTCTCTTGCCTGATATAGTCTTTTTCCTAATCAATTGTCACTGTGATTGAGAGTTGATTGTACAAAGCCCATGTAAGTTACAAGGCAGGTGTCTCAGTCTATTTTGCGCTGCAATAATGAAGTACCACAGACAGGGTAACCTATAAGGAACAAATATTTGTTTAGCTCATGGTTCTGGAGGCTGGGAAGTCCAAGTTTATGGTGAGAACCTTCTGCTGTATCATCCCATGAGAGACAGTGGAAGGGCAAGAGAGCACGAAAGAAAGAGAGAGAGAGAGAGAGAGAAGGGAAGGGAAGGGGGTTGGGCTCATCCTTTTATTAGTAACCCACTCCTGTGATAACTAACCCATTCCTGCCATAACAGCATTCATCAGTTTATGAGGGCAGAGCCCTGATGACCTCATTACCTCTTAAAGGTCCTACCTCTCAACACCGTTGTAGTGGGAACTAAGTTTTCTTTCGTTTAAAAAAATGTTTAATATATTTTAAGGTCCAGGGTACATGTGCAGGATACGCAGGTCTATTACATAGGTAAATGTGTACCATGGTGGTTTGCTGCACAGATCAACCCATCACCTAGGCGTTAAGCCCAGCATACATGAGCTATTTTTCCTGATGCTCCCCCTCTCCCTGCCTTCCCCGACAGGCTCCAGTGTATCTTGTTCCCTTCCCTGTGTCCATGTGTCCTCATTGTTCAGCTCCCACTTATAAGTGAGAACATGCTGTGCTTGGTTTTCCGTTCCTGCATTAGTTTGCTAAGGATAATGGCTTCCAGCTCCATCCACGTCCCTGCAAAGGACATGATCTCGTTCCTTTTTATGGCTGCATAGTATTCCGTCATGCATATGGATCACATTTTCTTTATCTAGTCTATCATTGATGGCCATTTGAGTTGATTCCATGTCTTTGCTATTGTGAATAGTGCTGCAATGAACATATGTGTGCATGTATCTTTATAATAGAATGATTTGTATTCCTTTGGGATACCCAGTAATGGGATTGATGAGTCAAATGGTATTTCTGGTTCTAGGTCTTTGAGGAATCATCACACTGTCTTCCAAAATAACTGAACTAATTTACATTCCCACCAACAGTGTAAAAATGTTCCTATTTCTCCTCAGCCTCACCAACATCTGTTGTTTCTTGACTTTTTGATAATCACCATTCTGACTGGCAAGAGATAGTATCTCATTGTGGTTTTTATTTGCATTTATGTAATGATAAGTGATGTTGAGCTTTTTTTTCATGTTTGTTGGTGGTATAAATGTCTTCTTGGAAGTGTCTGTTCATGTCCTTTGCCCTCTTTTTAATGTTTTTTGTTTGTTTGTTTGTTTCTTGTACATTTGTTTAAGTTCCTATGGATTCTGGATATTAGGCCTTTTTCAGATGGATAGATTGCAAAATTTTCTCCCATTGTGTAGCTTGTCTGTTCACTTTGATGATAGTTTCTTTTGCTGTGCATAAACTCTTTAATTTAATCAGATCGCATTTGTCAATTTTTGCTTTTGTTGCAATTGCTTTTGACGTTTATGTCATGAAATCTTTGCCCGTGCCTATGTCCTGAATGGTATTGCCTAGATTTTCTTCTAGGGTTTTTATAGTTTTGGGTTTTACATTTAAATTTTTAATCCATCTTCAGTTAATTTGTGTATATGGTGTAAGGAAGGGGTCCAGTGTCAATTTTCGGCATATGGCTAGCTAGTTCTCCCAGCATCATGTATTAAATAGGGAATCCTTTCTCCATTGCTTTTGTCAGGTTTGTTGAAGATCAGATGGTTGCAGGTATGCAGTCTTATTTCTGAGTTCTCTATTCTGTTTCATTAGTCTATGTGTCTGCTTTTGTACAAGGACCATGCTGTTTTGGCTACTGTAACCAAAACAGTATAGTTTGAAGTCAGGTTGCATGACACCTACAGCTTTGTTCTTTTTGCTTAGGATTGCCTTGGCTATATGGGCTCTTTTTTGGTTCCATATGAATTTTAAAATAGTTTTTTCCAATTCTGTGAAGAATGTTAATGCTGTTCAATGTGAACAGCATCGAATCTATAAATTACCTTATTAAATTATAATATTTATTCTTCCTATCCATGAACATGGAATGTTTTTCCATTTGTGTACTGTCTACTTTCCTTGAGCAGTGGTTTATAATTCTCCTTGAAGATGTCCTTCACTTCCCTTGTTAGTTGTATTCCTAGGTATTTTATTCTCTTTGTAGCAATTATGAATGGGAATTCATTCATGATTTGGCTCTCTTCTTGTGACTTTTGCACGTTGATTTTGTATCCTGAAGCTTTGCTGAAGTTGCTTATCAGCTTAAGAAGCTTTTGGGCTGAGATGATGGGGTTTTCTACATATAGGATCATATCATCTGCAAACAAAGACAATTTGACTTCTTTTCTTCCTATCTGAATACCATTTATTACTTTCTCTTGCATGATTGCCCTGGCCGTAACTTCCAATGCTATGTTGAATAGGAGTGGTGAGAGAGGGCATACTTGTCTTGTGCTGGTTTTCAAAGGGAATACTTCCAGCTTTTGCCCCATTCAGTATGATATTGGTTGTGGGTTTGTCATAAATGGCTCTTATTATTTTGAGGTGTGTTCCTTCTACATCTAGTTTATTGAGAGTTTTTATCATGAAGGGATGTTAAATTTTACCAAAGGCCTTTTCTGTGTCTGTTGAGATAATCATGTGGTTTTTGTCTTTGGTTCTGTTTACGTGACGAATCACATTTATTGATGTGCATATGTTGAACCAACCTTGAATCCCAGAGATGAAGCCAACTTGATCATTGTGGGTAACCTTTTTGATGTGCTCCTGAATTCGGTTTGCCAGTATTTTATTGGGGATTTTTGCATCAGTATTCATCAGGGATATTGGCCTGAAGTTTTCTTTTTTTGTCATATCTCTGCCACGTTTTGGTATGGATGATGCTGGCCTCATAAAATGAGTTAGTGAGGAGTCTCTCCTTTTCAATTGTTTAGTTTCAGAGGTATCACCAGTGGATGCTGCAGAACAGCAAAGATGGCAGCCTGCTCCTTCCTGTGGGAGTTCCATCCCCCGATGCCGGAGGGAACACTCCTGTATAAAGTATCTGGCCACCCCTGTTGGGAGGTCTCACCCATTCAGGAGGCATGGGATCAGAGACCCTCTTAATGAAGCAGTCTGGCTGCCTCTTGGCATAGTGGGTGCATTGCTCTGGGTGGAATACCCCTCGTCCAGACTGCCTGGACTCTTCAGAGACAGCAGGAAAGAAAGACTAGGTCTGCTGCACTGCAGAGACCACGGCCATCTCTCCCTCTAGGGGCTCCGTCTCAGGGAGATCAGGGAGATCATTACAGACAGAATTCTGTCTGTGAACCCCTGGTTGGAGTTGCTGAAATTCCCATAGGGAGGCCCTGCCCGGTGAGGAGGGATGGATCCAGGTCCCACCTAAAGAAGCAGTCTGGTTATGATCTGCCATAGCCACTCTGCTGTGCTGTGGGGAATTCCTTCCAGTCCAAACCACCCAGTGTCCCTGGCACCCACAGGGGAAGATGGCCAACGGGAGCCACAGTGATGGTGGTCGCCCCTCCCCTGGAAACGAGATCATTTTAGGCAGTCTCCAGCCTGCTGCTGCTGGCTGCAACCCAAGCGGCTGCTGAGGGCCTGTGCAGCTCTGAGCTTGGGACCCAGGGCCCTGGTGATGTGGGCTCAGGAGCAGATCTCTTGATCTGTGTGTTTCACAGATCCATGGAAGAAGCATGGCTTCCTGGGCGGGGAAGCGCAGTTACTTACCACCTAGGCTGGGGATGGGAGCTCCCCTTGCCCCATGAGGCTCCCAGGTGCGCTGTCATTCCACCCTGCTTTTCTTCACTCTCCGTGGGTTGTGCCAACCACCTAGTCAGCCCCAATGAGAGAACCTGGATACCTCAGTTGGAGGTTCAGGATTCACTTGCCCTTTTCATTCTTCTGGCAGGGAGCCAACACCTGCAGCTGCTTCTAATCCGCCATCTTGGGGATTAAGTTTTCAACACGAGAACTTTGGGGGATACACTTAAACCATAGCAGCTGGGGAGAGGCAGAGGTCGGGTACCTTCTGTGTTTGCCCAGTATAGTAGGAGCTGAAGATTACACCTGGGATGATGGTCATTCGTGTCCTAAGAACTGTCACTTTTAGGACATAATTTTCCTCTGCTTGTAGAACAGGGGCTGCTTGTCTGACAGTCCTCCTTTGTATTACTATCCCGCTGCCAAACAGATTATATTCCTGTCATACAAGCTCTACACCTTTGCAATGGATTCCCGCTGACCTGGCCATTGACTGTAGTAGAAAGAACCCTCGAGGTGGTGTAAAACTTGGATTTGGGTCTGACTTCTGTTACCATTACACTATCTGGGCGACTTAAAATAATTCAGTGTCTGCACTTCATTTCTTAATCTGTAAAGAGAGGAATCTTTGCTCTGCCCAGCTCATGAGGTTATGAGAAGTAATGAAGCCATGGTTTGTATGTGCTTTGTAGAGCCTAAGGGCTGTAGAATAGAAGGGATGATGAGAATGCTTTGAGATACTGAAAGTGGAAGCTGCATTATTTTTCAGTGCAAGTTAAACTGTGAATACAAGACAATTTTGTGTCCCTGCTTGTTCATTTCTGCAGTAGAGAATGACACTTTTTTTTTTCTCTTTTTTTTTGGAGACAGAATCTTGCTCTGTCTCGCCCAGGCTGAAGTGCAGTGGCGTGATCTGGGCTCACTGCAGCCTCCACCTCCCAGGTACAAGCCATTCTCCTGTCTCAGTCTCCTGAGTAGCTGGGACTACAGATGTGTGCCACCACACCCAGCTAATTTTGTATTTTCAGTAGAGACAGGGTTTCATCATGTTGGCCAGGCTGGTCTCAAGCTCCTGACCTCAGGTGATCCACCCTCTTTGGCCTCCCAAAGTGCTGGGATTACAGGTGTGAGCCACTGTGCCTGGCCAAGAATGACACATTTTTAATCCAATTATTTTCCTTCTTCTCCTAGGCACATAGCTGGACTACATTTCCCATATTTCTTTGCTGTTGGATGTAGCTATCTGAGTAAATTCTGACCAGTGGAATGTGAATGGAAGTGACTATAGTATTTATGCAGATAGCCCTTAATTATTTCTCAGCACAATCCTCTATTCTCGGTTCATGGTGCTCCCAGGGACTTAGTAAATTTTTTGTTGTACTCCTCAGCCAAAGAAACACCTAACATTTCCAATTAAAATGTAGTTAGGTCCAAACAACTTAATAAATATTTA
Organism: Macaca mulatta; assembly: GCF_049350105.2. Taxonomy (NCBI): domain Eukaryota; kingdom Metazoa; phylum Chordata; class Mammalia; order Primates; family Cercopithecidae; genus Macaca; species Macaca mulatta. The sequence continues at coordinate 21,990,467 of NC_133422.1, forward strand.
TGTCCTAATAACTTTGTGCTTTGAAAAAATAGTACATGTGAATTAAAAGCCAAATGATATTTTTATTTCATTCTTAAATAAGCACAATTACTTCCTAATGGGATGCATACGCCTGTTTAAGCATTGCATAACTTCTTTAATCTGTAAATCACATTGGACACCACTATCTTCATTTCCTGTTGCGCACTGATTTTAATGCAGTACTTGCTTTTTATTACAGTGGTTGCTAAATACCCAGATTCAAAAAGATAAAGCATTATCAAAATTATTGTCGGATGATTTCATGATGAAATCGGGAACGGCCTTGAGATATTAGTTTTTGCACTGTCCAACAGATGTGGAGTATTGCTGGGTTTCTCGAAAATTTTTAAAATATCGCAGCATGACACCCTTGTGAATTCAGTGTAGCACTCCAGGGCACCTTGGTGCACAATTTGGGAACCATAGTGCCCTTCTTTTTCTCCATTTGCCAGTTGAATGGCGAGAACTTTGAGGATTTGGAGGATAATGAAGACAAAATGGAGCCTGAGTCCCTGAGTCTCCATAGAAGGAGAGGCAGCCGGGAGAACCACTCGACAAGAAACAACTGCTTTGGCCTATGACAGAAATGAGATATTGTGTTTCTTTTGACATTCCACTGATTTAGGATGTTGTTTATGAAGCAGTTAGTCTACCCTGGCTCATACAGTGTCCACATTCATGAATATCACTAGGGATGCTTTTGTAAATTCAAGCTTTGCTTCCTACTGGATATCTCTCTCCCATGGGGAATTAATGATGAACAAGTCAGACTATAGCCTTGGTGACTGACTTCCTGGGGAAGTCCAGTCAATACCCTGAGTAAGAGGCTTTTTCTCTAGAGGTAGGTGTTCCCGAGTCAGTGCAATATTTGTAAAGTGAGCAGGAGTATTTCCCAGTGACCACATTACCAACCAAAATGCAAATGCTCTTGGGGGGTTGGGGATGCCTGTTTTCCAAGAGAATAGAGCAGTGCTGAAGAAGTGAATTATGGCCATTTGTTCATTTGCATAGAGATGCCTTCTGAGTGGTGAGATGTAACATGCACCTTCACAGGAAGCCACACTCAAGCAGATTTACAGTCCCAGAAGTTTCCCCTGAAGGAACAACATAGCTCAGTTGTAGAATTATCAGTGTTCAAACTCAGTGCTGGGACCGGAGGAGCCATTTGCTCTAAAGTAGGTCACATTTTCTATTTAGGTCTTGTTTACTGACCCACGTAGAGAAAATGGTAGTTCAAAATCAGGTAAACCTTTCTGGGAAGCTTATATTTGATTATAACCTTTTTGGTAACATCTCTGGGAATTCCCCTCTCCCCTCAACTACCAATGATCCTCAAGAAGCATAGAGGCATTCTTTTCCTTCTCATGAATAATTAAATGTGACCAAACTTCAGAAAACCTCCTAGCATACATCTGTCTATTTTGTCTTGATTTAGGCAAGGTTTAAGCAAGATACCGAGACTCTTTGATTTGACATATTTAGAGCCCAGATCTTTCTTTTTCATCTGTTTATTGGCTTTCTTCATGCCCAGACTTCTTATTGGCTGAACAGAAGTAATACACTGCTCTCTGTGGATGGGAGAGTCAAGAATGAAGCTTTATTGGCCCAAGCCCCATGACTTTTGGAAAATATTCCAGAGAACATGTGACTCTCTGAAGGCATTTTTTTCTTTTTGAGACACAGTTTCTCTCTGTTGCCCAGGATGGAGTGCAGTGGTGCAAAACTGGCTCACTGCAACCTCTGCCTCCCAGGTTCGAGCGATTCTACTGCCTCAGCCTCCCAAGTAGCTGGGATTATGGGCACCCGCCACCACACCCGGCTAATTGTGTGTGTGTGTGCGTGTGTGTGTGTGTGTGTGTGTTTAGTAAAGATGGGGTTTCACCATGTTGGCCAGCCTGGTCTCGAACTCCTGACCTCAGGTGATCCACCCGCCTTGGCCTCCCAAAGTGCAGGGATTATAAGCGTGAGTCACCGCGCCTAGCCTGAAGGCCTCCTTTATGAAGAGTGGTTTGGGAAGCTGGTCTGGCATGGACCCAGTCACACCATTGAAATCCATCTCCATTGTGAGTTTTTCCAAAGAGAAAACAACTGTATTTTACTTTTAGATTTTTTATTTTTACTTTTTGTTTTATTATTAATGTTTTTAGAGATGGGGTCTCGCTGTCACCCAGGCTGGAGTGCAGTGGTGTGATTATAGCTCACTGCAGCCTCAAACTCTTGGGCTCAAGTGATCCTCTGTCCTCAGCCTCCCAAGTAGCTAGGACTATAGGTGCGCACCACTACACCTGACTAATTTTTTTATTTTTTAATTTGTAGATACGGGGTGTTGCTGTGTTGCCCAGGCTGGTCTTGAACTCCTGACCTCGAGGGATCTTCCCACTTTGGCCTCCCAAAGCGCTGGCGTTTTTTTCTTAATGTCGCATAATCAAATTTTTAAAAAATAACAGAATTTTTTTATTTTCTGAATTTTATTTTTCTTGCTGTTGAATCAAATTAAAAGGTGACTGATAAGAGAGCAGGTGGCTGACATTGAGACTGAAAATATGCCTGAAGAGAAACATTCAGGGGTGCTATGTAGAGTGCTTGGCATGGCGATCACAAGTTTATCAGAAACATTTAAAAGAAAATTGGGTTACTTTGGTTCTGTTCGTGGATAGTTGGGTGATTATAGTTACTTTCCACCATTTTTCAATACCTATTTGTAACAGGTAAAGAGCAGTGACATACATTTCTCTTTTTTTTTTTTTTTTTTTTGAGACGGAGTCTGGCTCTGTCCCCTAGGCTGGAGTGCAGTGGCACTATTTTGGCTCACTGCAAGCTCCACCTCCCGGGTTCACGCCATTCTCAGCCTCCGGAGTAGCTGAGAATTCAGGCGCCCGCCACCACGCCAGGAGTGACATACATTTCTATTCTACATGATACATCATGTGCTTGGCCAAATTTTAGCCCCAGTGACCTTCATGCCCTATTGTTATACCTTTGCATATGCTATGCTACAAGACAAAGGAGACTTTGCAGATGCAATGAAGTGACTAATCGGCTGACCTTAGACAGGAAATTATGCTGAATTATCTAGTTGGACCATCTGTAGTTATATGAACCCTTGAAAACAATTTTCTCCCAGCTCCAATTGGAAGTCTCAGATTCCAAGCATGAGAAGGAATTGTGTGCTATTGCGGGCTCAAAGACAGAGGGGGCTATGTGAAAAATGTAAGAAGGAAGTGAATTCTGCCAGCAACCCGTGAGCTTGCAGAGGACCCTGAGCCTTGGATTTGAACCACACCTCCTGCTGACACCTTGATTTAACCCGTGTGAAATCCTGAGCAGAGAATCCAACCACCCAGGCACTGAATGTCTAACCTACAATGAGGTAATAAATTTGTGTAGTTTTAAGTCACTAAGTTTGTGGTTATTTGTTATGGCAACAAGAAGAAACTAATATATGCCATGAAGTTCATTTGGAGTCAGGGGTTATAACCTGATATTAAAGGAATGTGTTGCTTCTCAGCTTGGTGAAGATGTTGATAAATACAGATGCAGGCAGAAACAGAAACAAATTTTTTTTTTATTTTTATTTTTTGCTTTTTATTCTCTCCTCTAAGGTCCAACGAATATTTATTGATCGCTGACAGTGTACCCTACACTAAATGCTTGTCATGCTTTCTTTTGTTTAGTGCAATGGATCCTGAAAATGACGACTTATCTTTTATGTAAGAAGAAATGGAGACTTTGGGAGCCGAGATAACTTGCCCATATTTCTGCCACTGGAATTTGTGATATTTGAACCCAGGGATCCTGACTATAGGCCATGGCTGTTTCCTTACTGCGTGCCAATTCCTAAGTCAATGGGGGTGATCTAAATATTAGTTGACAATCATGAAGATTAACAGAAGGTCACAAAAATAATGAATGATGGGGATTTTTATTTTAATGGAATATGGTAGATGTCCCAGATCAAAGATTCCTAGATTCTTCAGCTTGTTTGAAAATCTGACTCTCTGTCAGCAGTCAGAGCTGAGAAAAAACAGAATTCTGACTTCTCAGTTGCTGGCTTCCAACTGTTATTTCCATGGAAACCTATCAGATCTGAAAAAACAAGTTAAGTGCCTTAATATCATCAGCATCCAATGACTGAGACTTCCCATGTTTCAGTGTAGCTAATATCCATTTCCAGGGGTAAAAAGAGGAAAACTGGCCACACAGACTTGAAGGAGAATGCACTTATTTCATCTCAGCAGGTCGCTGCTGACCAAGAATGGGCATTGTTGCTTTCTAATTGCCATCCAATTTTAGGCAAAGATGAAAAGGCGCCTGTGAACTCTGCTTCAGGGGATAATGAACAGGAATCTCCTACTTACTTCTTGACAATCATCAGACATTATCATTGGCCAGCATTGCTTATTCGTTGCTGTAAATACCCAAGACCAATTTACATGCTACGGTTTTAAAAATGAGATAGTCATCACTGGCCCAGGAAATCAAAGAAAGCTTCAAATAATAGGGGGACCAGAGATTTTTCTATTCATTGTCTTGTGAATATCACTAAGAAACATATAAAGCAGGATTTGTTCCTTCTGTTGTTGCTCCTTTTCTATAGAGGGTTATATCACTCCCCAGCCACAATAGGAGGGCTAATAAGACAATGTGTCTTAAAGGCTTCAGAGGCTACAAATTGACTTTCTCTTAAGAAGGCTTGTAAACAAATACTGTGTCATTATAAGACCATTACAACATCTTGGGTGGGCTTTGGCTTTTTGCCCAGAGTTTGGAGGTTGAGACAAACAGCAGCATGATTACACCACTCTGTGGTCCATTGGTTCATGAGGCTGTTGGAGCTTTCATTACATCCATCAGTCAGCGACAACTCTGTGGCGCCCACTGTGTGCACAGCATTGAGCACTATGGGGAGCATCGGAGCAAAGAGAAAGCACAGCTTCTGCTCTTGAAGAGCTTGAAATTTACTGGGGCAGCCAGGACCACACAAATGAAACTGGGTAAGAAAGTAAGTGAGAGAAACAACCAATCCACCGCACCAAAACAAAATTCTGAAACACCACCATTTTCCTGACATAATTAGCTGTGTCGGGTTGGTTTGAATGATTGGATTGGCAAAATTAAACAGAGTTAGATGGAAATGTGGAGATTTTGAGAAGAAGAAGGGAAGAAGAAGAAGAAGAAGAGGGAAGGGGGGGAGGGGGAAGGGGAGAGGAGGGGGAAGGGGAGGGGGGGGAAGGGGAGGGGAGGGGGAAGGGGAGGGGGAAGGGGAGGGGAGGGGGAAGGGGAGGGGGGGAAGGGGAGGGGAGGGGGAAGGGGAGGGGAGGGGGAAGGGGAGGGGAGGGGGAAGAGGAGGGGAGGGGGAAGGGGGGGAGGAAGAGGAGAAGAAGAAAAAGAAGCAGAAGCAGAAGCAGCAGCAAAAGCAGAAGCAGCAGCAGCAACATTCACAAAAGAAGCAGAGGTTACTGGGCAGGCTCAGGGGTAAGAACAGTGGATGAGAAGTGGATGAAGCCGATGAGGGTTGCTTAGCCGACGAGGGTTGCTTGGATTTGAGCCATAAGCTCAGCAACAGGGGTGAGGACAGTTTCGTATGGGAGATGGTAAGTTATGGAGTGTAAAATTCTGGAACTGCAGATTGTTTTAATTTACTTTAAGACAGCCATTTCTAAAGTTTTGTGACAAAGAGCCAGATGTCATAGAATAAAGCCAAGAACAGAAGCAGAAAAGAGAAGAGGCACATTCTTCTGGATCACTTGGTGGAGAGAATTTGAGTCCAGGTCTTCCATGAAGCCCACCATGCCTCAATCTTTCGTTGAACATTTATAGTACTTAAAGGCTACGCCACATAATTTAACCCTCCATCACGCACATGTTTAGCCTATTTATATTAAATGAAATCAGTGCTAGGGACCATGCCTGACATACTATGCAACTCAATGATACTTACCAGCAATGAAGCATTTTCTAGAGGGAAAAGGGGAGGTGCAATAATTACTTTTCCAGGTTAAGAAAGAAACCTGTGAATGGGCACCAGGACCAACGTGTTGCTTTAAATTAGAATGTAAACCTCACAGGACTGAGGCAATCCAGTAGTTTGCATATTGGAGCAAAACAACAGTATTCACATTTTGGTATTTGTTTTGCTTAATGCTGGTATTTTAAAAAATGAGATATGGCCACCCTTGTCTTCTGCTCTTGTTGTTTAATGCGAGGCTGCCTAAGAAAAGCCTTGGTCCAGGACCAAGATTCCTTTGTCTTCTCAGCCTGAGCCTCACCTACAATGTTAATTGAAGAAGACACTGGTTAAAATAAATTATTTTAGGGAAGGAGTTAGACTCTGTGAGCCTAAACCAGACCCTAGGGGAGACAGTAGGATGGAGAGGAGCAGAGGGAATGTGGACTAGAGGGAAGGAAAGTGGTTGCTCTCCCTCCAGAATATCTATGAAATAACCTGAGACCCTCTCCTCCTCCTTCTGCAGGTAGATTTGGGTCCCAAACAGCTCTGGTTGAAATACAAATGACCAATTAAAACACATACAAAAAAACTCTCAGTGTCACCGGAACCCAATACATGGAAATTCCAAAAACATTGAATTATTTTTGAAAGATTTTCAATGAGAGAAATATAATGAGAATGCTTTCTAAATGACCTTTGTTTGATTTGAAATTTTAGCTCAAATTTTAACTAAGTACAGCCTCTACTTCAGATTTCAGATTTTTAACATGTTACAAACATTATAAATGACCATTTCTGTATTGAAAAATAGCTTAATAGCTGGGCACAGTGGCTCACACTGGCAATCTCAACACTTTGGGAAGCAAAGGCAGGAGGATCACTTGAGTCCAGGAATTTGAGATCAACCTGGGCACCATAGTCTGTAGATAGTCTATAGACCATAGTCTGTAGACACTCGTCTCTACAGATTAAAAAAAAAAATCCTTTTTTTAGGGTACTAAGAACTTTGAAAAATAATTTTTAAAAAAGGTAAAATAGCACAATATATCAGAACACCAAAATCTTACTGCAATGACAGCTTCAGCAGATTCAACTGAAGTGAGGCACATCAAAAATTATGACTTCTAATTGACGTCCCCACTGGAAATGATGAAAGCAGCTACACTTCTCCTATACCAAGTACTATGCAAGGCTTTGACAGGTGTTAGCTCATTTGATTTTCATAGGAACTCCAAAAAGTAAGTTCTTTTAGCTTGTCTCTTTTCCCAGAGGAAGAAACAAACTTTTTGAGAAATTAAAGCTGAATCATATAAAATTGCTAATGTTTGACTGTTTTTGACCCACAGATATGGCAATCTCATCTCACCTGGTTCAACCTGATAATGTGTCCGAGGTGACACAGTGGGCAAGTGTGGAGCAGAAATTATCCAAGGCATTGCACTCCGAACCCCACTAGGGAATATGACTTACTTCCAGCTAAAAGATGAGAGCAGGTGACCTTGGGGCCGAGATTATCAGACTGGTTGAAAAGTCACTGAAGGCAATCACATCAGGACACTTCAGAAAATATTTTTTGTATAAAGCCAGAGGAGTCAACTTGATTCACTGCAAGCTAGCAATGGTTTTGGATCAAGTGGAGTTCTGAACATTTCATTTCATATTTGCCACAAAATTGCCAAAAGTGACTTCCTCTCTGAGTCTCATATTCTCCTGTTAAATGGGTATGATAACCATGGTCATCTGAAGGATACTTTGGAAGGGATACATAAGCTGAATGGATCAGGAGAGAAGAGTCAATCAACATTTCTAGCAAGGAATGTCTAGGACCTGGGGAATGCTTAACAAAACGTCTGTCTTACTGTGTGTGTTTCACGGTGAGCAGGCCTATGAAAACCCACCCCAAAAGCCAAGGGAGCTGAGAGGCTGAAGAAAGAGGCTGACAACTCCAGTTTCTCAGAAAGAAATATTTAATGGGGACTCATTAACAGAAGTGATGTCTTGGGCAGCATTAAGATGGTGGATCCCCCAAACCTGCCCTCCAGAGAGCATCCTTTAAATAGCATGATTTTAGGTGGAAGGCATTAGCAGTTGATCACATTTCAGAGTTTCTTGCAAAACACATGACCACTAGGAAAGTTAGATAAGCATCTTTATGAGGGCTTATCTATACTACAGCCTGTTTAAAGATCTTGCTGAATACTTTGGTCTGCACAAATTAAACATCAGTTATCATGGTGATTTCACTCCAAGATGTTGTCACTCTTGCCATGCAACAGGCTGTTTTCTTACAGCATGGAAGAGAACACTGGACTAGGTACCTGTCAATATTCAGCAGAATGAATGAGCAGCCATTTTCTATTTCTAGATTGTTTGCTCCTTCAGAGTTAGGAGACCTTTGATGATTCAAGAGTTCTGACTCATTTTGGTGAGCCAGCTTGTTGTTAACATAAATGAGATGAAGTTGAAAGCCCACCTCAACATCACAAGGTCAGTGGCTGTTGTCACTGGAAAAGCTCCTGAGGCACTTGCTTTCATAACTGTATTTACTAAAAAGAGGTTTTAAGAAACATTTAGGTAAACAACATTTCACAGGGTATATGCAGCCAGGCTGCAGATGTAAACGATAACAATTTATTTTGAAATTTGCTCTTTAATTCTGATGGATTTTCTAAGCCAATGATTCTGAATCCAACAGCTGCTGGGTGAGCAGTACATACCTGGATAAATCAATCCATTTGTTACTTCTAGAGTAGTGAATAATATGTCTTAGTGCTGTAAAGATTTCTGCCTTCAAGATACAGAGCACCCGGGCACAACTTGCATGTGATTGCAAATATTCAAATGAAATGTACAGATCCTGTAAAAGTTGAGTAATAAATCATGTGTCAGGCAAGCACTTCCCCATTTGCATGGATTTCTGTTGACTTAAAAGAGACAGGAAACAAACTGGGAGCCAGCACAACACAAAAGCCAACTCAGGATGTCTGTTACTGTGTGTGTGACATGTGAGACCGGGTCTGGTTTTGCAAAAATTTAAATATAGGTTGATGTGGTCACTGCCTAGAAAACAGCATGATGAGAAGTGGGTCATAGAGTGTGCACCCCCTGGGGTTTATCCTTCTGCCTCTATGCCTCTGGGTGAGGAGAATATGAGCCAAAAAGCCCCTGAAGGGAAATGGATGTGGAGAAGTCCTGCCGTTCTCCCCCAAAACAGTATCTTGGAGTGGAGAAAGTGATAGGAGAAGAGAAATGTAATCATTGTATGGAGGAGATAGTAAAGCAATGGTCAATGAAAAGGAAGAAAACTCAGGAAAACAGAAAAAGGAGGTGAACAATTAATAATTATTTTTATTAATTTAGTAATAATCTTTATTACTAAATAAAAATTACTTTAAAATATTAATTTTAAATAACTTATTAATTTATTTTTATTTTCAAATTTTCTTATTTCTTTTATTTTTTCCTCATTTTTTTCTTTTTATTCCTCTTTATTGATTTTTTGCAAACACCAACTCAAAGCAGAATTAATGTTTTAATTGACAAAAATTGTATGTATTTGTGGTGTACAACATGATGTTTCAATATATATGCACATTATGGAATGGGTAAATCAAGCTAATTAACATATGCCTTACCTCACATACTTATCATTTATTTGCAGTGAGAACACTTAAAATCTATTCTCTTAGCAGTTTTCAAGTATACGACACCTTGTTATTAACTACAGTTTCCATGTTGTACAGGAGAAATCTTGAGTTTATTTCTCCTGTCTAACCGAAATTTTGTTGCTTTGGAACAGTATCTTCCTAATCCCCTCCTTCCAAGGAGTAGAATTTTTAGTAATGAGATATCAGGTTTTCAAAATGAAAACCCTCATAAAACTAAAGAGAATGCCTGCATGACACAGTGAAGCAGAGCTTGCTCACTAGATGAGGAAAGCACCTATTTCATCATTTATTTAACTTCAAAATCCTTCCAGATTTAACAGTTAGGATTTTAAAAAGCTGCATCTAGCTTTTCCTAGAAGTCTCGTTGCCTATGAATGAAAGGGTGTTCTAATTCGGAAAATTAGATTTCTTCACCCCATCTCTGAAAGCTTCCCTGATATTTATTGCAGACCAGAAGCATGAGTTGAAGGGTCAGAGGGTCTGTGCTTCTAATCTAAAGGTTTTGCTACAAAATGAAAAAAAGTGTAGGAATATAGAAAAGAAATGACCAAAGGAATCCATGTTTATATTTTAAGTCTTTGGATATCTCCATGGGATTGATTCAGATAGTTGTAAACACACAAAGCACAGTGAAAGTCTGTGTGCAGATGTTAAAACACGACTATTGGAAACCTATTATTTGGAAACCTATTATTCCAAGATCTGGGTGTTTAAAGTGGTCGGTGCGGTTTTGTTGGTTTTGCCTTTCTGGCTCCTTCTTAGCGACAGGGCAATCGTGAAATGTGTCCTCTTGTGGGATGTAATGCAGTTGTGTTGTGGTAGAAATGGAAGGACTGGAAAAGGCTCCTACATAGAACAAGGAGTCACGATTCCCCATGTTCCATCTCATGCCACTTTGGTCAGATTGCTCAGGTATCTGGGGCCAAAAGTCAGACCTAGCAGCTGGTGTTCCTTCCCCACCTGTCGTGAATACAGAGTCAAAGTGAATCTATCATGTCCATTTCCAAAACAATATAAAACACATCCTGAGCCAATGCTAATGTAGTACCATCTTTGTACACTTAACTCTGTTGGACTCTACCCAGGACCTGTCTTTTGCTGAAGTATATCCAAGTATACCTGTGCACACAAAGAGGTGGTTGTTGGAAATTTGTAGATGCCATGTGTCTAGATTTGGTCTGCATTTGCAGGCTAGTAGCTCACCCGAAGATTCTAGCTGCAATTCTGCTGGATGTTTTAGTTTCTAAGTCTTACCACTTGTGGCTTTGGGAAATCACTCACTGGGCTTTTGCATCCATATGTATAAAAAAAGAGCTTGGATTTCCAAAAGGTAGACGTTGGGCTGAGGAGTTTATAGCAAACTTGTATATAAACTAAAATTTCTTTGGTCTACTGTTATAACCGTCCTTAAACCAAGATTACTGCTAATAACTCTCCCAATGACCCTGTCTCTTGCCAGGCCGAGGTCTATTCCACAGGAAACAGTCAAAAAGGCTTTACCCTTTAAGCTCTGGTAGTAGTGGCCACAGCAATGCAGCCACCACTATCCTGTTGTCACAGGCAACTTGAGCTTTCCAAGAAGGGTCAGGCACTCGTCCTTATTCAGTAGTTTGCAGAAAGTCCTCCAACCAGGCTTGATCTAAGGGAACTAGCACTCTTTCAGATCCCCTTAAGCAGCTAGGGGAGGGAACCATGCTACAGAATCAGTATGACAATAGTTCTTTTCAGTGAAATTGCTTCAATAAGTCCTCTTCCTGTTATATCCTTTCTCGTTAAAGAGGAGTGTCCAAGAATGTTAAAATTCCACATGTGGGGAGAGTCAGCCTGATAATCTGAACCGAGGAGAGACTCATTTTAACATTCTGGAAAAAAAGGTAAATCATTTCAGCCCGCATTGAAATCACTCCTCCAACCACTGGAAGAGATACACATCTACACTCAAAATAAAAGCCTTCCCTTTAACACTCTTTAGCAAAAAACCTTCTAACACACAAATCTCAAGATTTCTATTACAATGATTTTTTCAAAGACTTTTGAAAGACACAGCCCATTCAACCAAGAATCATGCTTTCATTCCAGTTTAAAATTACATTCAGCCATTCAGAAGCGATTCAGAGCATCTACAGCCACACATTTCAGAACGTCTCTCAGGTACTTAATTCTACATTTGTGCAAGAATATATACTCCCTTTGTGCATCTGTTTAATACGTATTAATTGGTCTCACTATCATTTTTCGTGTTTTCTGAGATGCTCAGCCATCTCGAGGGGTATAGAAAAAGTCACCAAATAAATGTGAATTATGATGATTACAGAGATTCAAACTGAGGACAAAATCTCCTTATTCTACATTCAATTAAAATAATCTTCACGGGAGTAGTAAAGTGTAACTCCTTCCCGCAGAGGGCTGCAGTGACATAAACTGATGTGACAGATGGACACACCATAGCCCACCCTAATTAGCATTCATTAGCATACTAAGTTGTATCTTGATCAGGCAGCGAACACAAGGTGTGCACAGAAACAGCATTTTCATTAACCCCATCTGGCTAAGATACCTCTCTTCACCTTGGTGGGGGAACTTCATAGGATAATGATGCCATGATGCTTGGTGCTAAGTCCTGTGCCACAAACAGAAAACGTTTCAGGCTTAGGTGGAGGCAACCTAGAGAGGAGTGACTATCTCAAAAGAGAAACTTAGGTGAAGCAGGACACAGAGAAATGTGAGATTTAAAAGACATGAAGATCTCCAGAGATGGGAGAGGATTTGGAAGGGGAGTGGGAGAAAGGAGATCGTTTTTCACCTTTGTTTTTAGAGAAAAGTCATTCCCTGAAATTGAGGGGAGAGATCTTGTTTGTGTATCATTTCAGTGTGTCTATATTGTCTTTGCTGTTAGTGTGAAAATCCTTTTTATTTGAGCAGAAAAGAAATCAATAGAGAGAGGAAGAAAAGAAGGACAATGAGTGTACACCACCACCCGCTTTCCTGGGAAGATAGAAAGCATCAAAAGAAGATACATACAAGGTGTTTTGAGCACGTGTCTTTTTTTTTTTTTTTTTTTTTTTTTTGGCACTGCCCTTCAGGATGATGTTGGAAAAAAACAACAACTTTCTTCTTCTAGGGTTGTGGGGTCATCAATCGAAGGGAAATTGCTTCCACCAGCTGATGACGCCCAAATCCATACCTCTAATTTCAGATCCTTCTTTTGAGCTTGGTGCCTGTATATCTGGGGATTTACAGGACACTCATTCATATAGATGTCCAAGTATTTCTGGAGGATGTAGCGTGAGGCAGGAAGTGTGTAGTGGAGCATGTGGGCTGAGTTTATTATTTAGTTTTGGACAGAGACAAGTGAGAAGAAACTGTTACTGCCGAGAGGGAGAATCAATGCGAGGGAAGCAAACGTAGGTGCCCCACCCTGCCTGGGGCCATGGAGGCCAGGAAGTAAGTGACACTGGAGTCTAGACCTGAGATATGAGGAGGGACTGCCCAGAAGAAAGCTCAAGGAGAGGCCACAGAAGATGCAGGAAAACAAGTAAGGGCCACAGCCTTTTCAAACACCCGGAGAAGACAGAGATAATGGCATGCGTGATGGAGAAACAGTGATGTTTGAGATGGAAGGAATGTCTAGCAAGCTTCAGGCACTCCAACATCTAACTCTGCCCCTCCTTTTGTATTCTCTCTTCTTGTGAGTGACACTACGGCCATCCCACTCACCCACACCAGCCACCTGCACATCTTCCTGTTTTCTTTTCTTTCCATTCCTCCCGCAAATCCAATAAACCACCACCTTTCTTCTAAGAGTCTCGCAGACAGGGCTCCTCTTCTCCAAGCCCCTCCTCTCTCCCCTACACTACTGTGACAGTCTCCATGCTTATCCTCCTGTCTTTACCTTGTCCCCTCCAGCCCATGAGTCACATCGTTGTTGGAGTGCTCTCTGCAGAAAATGGAATCTGTCTCATCATTTCCCATCACCACTCCTCAGTGTCTACTCATGGCCCTCAGAGTTAGTTAGCATCTACTTCATCTCAGGGCATGCAAGGCTCGGTATGATCTGACCTCTGCTCAAACCTGCAGACCCCCCTATTTTCAGCCACTTTCCTGCATCTATCCTAAGATCCCATTACTTAGAGCTTCCTTCAGTTACCAGAGCTTGCCCAACTCTCAAATTGTGTATTTTGTGTTTATTCTTTGCTTAGATGTCTCCACATTTCCTGTCTAGTTAATTCTATTACACTATAATTCTCAGTGGAGACATCACCAGCTCTGAAATGCCTCCTTTGAAAGCCTCATTGCCAGTCTAGCTGGGGAAGCCTGCATGCTTCCAAGCAGCCTGTGCTCTCCTCTCCCATAGCACAAGTCACTGAGTCTGTCTGTTCCTCATCAGGCTCAAAGTGCTTTGAGGGGTAGGTATCCATTATTTCATCTGGTATTCATTTGAGCCTAGTACAGTGGCCCCAAGCATTCATTCACTCTATTCTGCTTTTTTAACCACCTCAAGACATTGTAGTATATTTCTGTGTAGTATCTGCCCCACTCTAAGGCAAGCTGGACAATGCCAGGGAGTTTGTTTTGTTCAATCCATTGTTGACAATGGTACCCGGCAGAGGATAGGTGTTGAAGTAATTGTGTATTTGTTGAATGAATGAGTGAATGAATCTGATGGTCATGCCCTGATCCTAGCGTTGGTCCATTACGACTCTATTTTTTCAGTTTTCTCTAACCCGAGATTCTCTAGTAAGTGGTTGCTGACTAACTATGTGACGTTGGACAAGTTGCTAATCCCCTCTCTGTCTCAGTTTCTCCTTTGGTGAGGAGAAATCTAGCTTCACTAAATTGACATGCAGTTAAATCTACTTCATTAAATTGACATGAGAGTTAAATTAGTTTATTCATGCACAATATTTAAACAGTACCTAGCACACAGTAAATGTCCAGTAAGTGCTAGCTATCGTCATCATCAAAATTACCTCCATCTTGTTTTTATATCCCACACTCCTTTAAAATCATCCTTTGGAACATTTTTCCTCCTACAAAGTCTTCAAGTAATAACTGTCCCAGTCATTTTAGGGGCCATAGGACAGCTTCATGCAGAGTCTCTAGCATAATGCTAGATGGTTATTAAATGCTTGACTAGAATGACAATTTGAAATTCCTCTTTTAAAATACTGGCATCTTGACGTGCAGGTCATCTTTTCAGATTGCCCCATACTGAACTGATCTGCACTATTCAATAGAAAATGAGTTTTGGGGAAACAAGGTTTTCTTGTCTATTCTCTCACTTCAGTTAGGAATAACAGTTATAAGCAGAATAACAATAGCATTTCTATTTTTATACATGAGATCCGTTCACCTATTTTTCAAAACCTGACACCTGAGCCAGATAGATTTCATCCTAGCTTTATTTTCTTTCTTTTTCTTTTTAATTTTTGGAGAGGCTGGGATAATACCTGCACAGTGAGAGCAAAGCCATGACCCCAGAAGCAAGGAGAGTTCATCCTAGGTTTAGAAAGGAACTTAAATGAGGAAAAAAACTTCCTCAGGTGCTCTAAGAACCAAATAAACACGTGGTCACAGTGGCATTTCCATAGAGATGTTAAAAAGCCAATCTGAGCATGCTATTCCAGTGAAGTTGAACAGGTGCAAGTTAAGCATGGCGTCTTGCATTCCTGTAATGCCAATAAAAGCTTTAATGCTCTGAAGATTTATTAATGATAAAAACAAGATCTTGCTGGCGTCTGTGATGGATGCTTGTGGGTATTGAATACATAGCCTGACACAGGTATGTGTGTCTGTATATATGTATCGAGTTTAAGCATTGTCCAAAAGATGGCACTGTTTGTGTTTTTATCATGTTTAATTGCAAACTTTATACTATCTGGGCATATTAATGAACTAAATTAAGACAGAGCAGAGATACCATCCTCCGCACAAATCAAACTGCTACTTTATTACAGGCCTTTTCAAACTCTTCATCTCGTTCCTCAGCAAGTGAATATACCCAAGCTGTTAAATGCAATAACGGCAATGTCAGCAAACCTTTTACTTATTAAATACTTTCTTTTCTATCTTAAAGGGGATTATAAAACTTACCTTTGAAATCATTACAGATACATGACAGAAGATGGATAATTGTGACATATTTAACTTTTCCATTTTGGAAATGTAACACACAACGGGTAGTTGCAGGTAAATATTAAAAAGCATTGTTCTTTGAGATTACTAACACAGCGAAAGGTGAAAGCTCCAAATAACTTATGAGGGCAAATAGGAAATTAGCTCCAATAACATTCTATAATCTCAAAATGTTCTGGGGATACTTCTGTGTGGGAGTGAGACATGCTGACAGATGGCCTTTTAGAAGCACTCTGATGTTGCAGTGGACATATACACTTTTGCCCGTACAGCATGTCTTTTGGAAATCACTATTCCTCATTCTTAAGTGACTTCCAGTCATTGTTCATTGGCCAAAGCAAGTCAAACGGCAACCCTAAATTCAATGGGTTGTGGAAGTGCAGGGCTGCCGTGTTTCTGAAAGACGGGGCTGGGAGGTGAAATATTTAGATAATGTGTACTATTACCTAAATTCACAGTATGATTTGCATAAGCCTACAAGCAAAAGCCAGTGAGTGGTTTCACCAAGTTGGCAGAGAAGGCGATTGTTAGATATGGAGATAAATAAAATTCCACAAAAAAAACCTTTCCCTAATGACAAAGAATCATCAGGGAGAAATGACACCGAATTTGCATTAATGTACATACCAGAGTGGGTTAGAATGCTTTTTACTCCAACTCCTACAGAGTCACTTATAGCCAAGGCTAGATTAGAGCTGTATAGAGCAGAAAACATTTTCCCTTTATGCAAGAAGTTTTCAGGGAACGAATGTTCTTTCTGATTCCAGCAGAAAGCAGTGTTAAGATCCTTTTAGTATGGTAGGTAGCGTTTGAAATATGTTCCCAGCAATGTGGAAGAGCAGCAAGGGAGTAGCCTGCTAAGAGTTCTGTAGCAATTAGGAACTTCCAAAGAACCAATAAAGATTTATGCATATTTAATAACAGCTGAAATTTTATGGTAGAGAACGCCAGGAATTGTGTGTCTTTGTGTTTGCTTTTCTTTATTTCTTGCTTCCTATTGCATCCTTTTTTTTTTTTTTTTTTTTTGAGACGGAGTCTCACGCTGTTGCCCAGGCTGGAGTGCAGTGGCGCGATCTCGGCTCACTGCAAGCTCCGCCTCCCGGGTTCCCGCCATTCTCCTGCCTCAGCCTCCTGAGTAGCTGGGACTACAGGCGCCCGCCACCGCGCCCGGCTAATTTTTTGTATTTTTAGTAGAGACGGGGTTTCACTGTGGTCTCGATCTCCTGACCTTGTGATCCGCCCGCCTCGGCCTCCCAAAGTGCTGGGATTACAGGCTTGAGCCACCGCGCCCGGCCTGCATCCTTTAATATCTATAATACTTCGTAATATTCTCTTAGTGGCTTCAGTATAATAACTTGTATTGGAATTATCTGTTTGTATTTTATGTTTCCTGAAGAACTGGGTATAAGCAGACAAAGATAAGATTCATTGGCATAGGGAAGTTGCTTAGATGCAGAGCAAGCACTGAAAAAATCTAAGACACTAACTGGGACAGATTTTTTTCCTATTAGTATCTGTGCATGTATGCATGAATGTTGTCGAACATTTGTTTTCCCTGATACTGTGTATCAGATGAGAACTGTTCAGTGACTTCTATAATGCATTTTAGGTGATCATTAAAAAGTAAACTTGGGGCTGGGTGCAGTGGCGCATGCCTGTAATCCTAGCATTTTGGGAGGCCAAAGTGGGAGGATTGCTTGAGATCAGGAGTTCAAGACTAACCTCGGCAAAATAGCGAGACCCTGTCTCCTCAAAACAATAAAAAAATAAGTAAATTAATAATAAAAACAAAAAATGAATTTAATAATATGGTTCACCTGCTGCAAGCTACGTATTGAATATTGTCAGGCTTCTGAGCCCAAGTCAAGCCACCGCATCCCCTGTGACTTGCCCAGATGGCCTGAATTAACTGAAGAATCACAAAAGAAGTGAAAATGCCCTGCCCCGCCTTAACTGATGACATTCCACCACAAAAGAAATGCAAATACCCTGTCCTTGCCTTAAGTGATGACATTACCTTGTGAAAGTCCTTTTCCTGGCTCATCCTGGCTCAGAAAACTCCTCCACTGAGCACCTTGTGATCCCCACTCCTGCCCACCAGAGAACAACCCCACTTTGACTGCAATTTTCCTTTACCTACCAGAATCCTATAAAATGGCCCCACACTTACCTCCCTTCGCTGACTCTCTTTTCGGACTCAGCCTGCCTGCACCCAGGTGATTAAAAAGCTTTATTGCTCACACAAAGCCTGTTTGGTGGTCTCTTCACACAGACGTGCATGACAAATATGAATACATAATAAGTCTTAATGTGTTTTTTTTGAGGTGGAGTTTCACTCTGTTGCCCAGGCTGAAGTGCAGTGGTGTGATCTCAGCTCACTGAAACCTCTGTCTCCCGGGTTCAAGTGATTCACCTGCCACAGCCTCCTGAGTAGCTGGGACTATAGGCTCCCACCACCACACCCAGGTGATTTTTGTATTTTTAGTAGAGTAGGGTTCACCATATTGCCCATGCTGGTCTTGAACTCCTGACCTCAAGTGATCCACCTGCCTCAGCCTCCCAACCACCAGCCTCAGCTGGGATTACAAGTGTGAGCCACCGAGCCCGGCCCAATACGTCTTAATGTATTTGAATACAGTAAAGAAGTTAAGTCATAGGCTTTGGAGTTGCCTATAGTGTGAGTTGCTCAGTGTGAAGCCCAGATGTTATTTGTTTACTGTGTAATCTTGCCTAAATCACTTCACCTCTCTGAGCTTTAGTTTCCTCTCCTGGCTTACCTAATCATGTTCACTTGAGTAATATTAAGGTAACCTCATAGGATTGTTTGGAGAATTATACAATATAACTTACGTAAAGAACCAGGCACAGTGTCTGAACATAGTAAGTAGTTAATAAATGTTAGCTATTAATGATTAAAGTACACAATTTTTTTTTCCAAAAAAATCTTCTTTGTCTCCTTAAGCCTTGTGCTGGGTAAACAGGAAAGGTATTATTGTGCTCTGCTGCAGGACACGGGGACTCAGAGGGTTTAAAGGATATACTTTCAGGTCACCTGAGGAGGTAGTGCAAAGCTGAGGTCTAGAGATGTCCAGCTCAGTGAAATTTTCCTGCCATCACCATGTGGATAGTTACACTAATAAGCACTCCCATCTGTAAGTCATCTACATCCATGGTTAGTTAGTTTTAAGTATCTAAATAGCTATACCATAGGATCCAGTGATTTAATCAAATGTGAATCTAGGTGTTATGAAAGTATTTTGTACATGAGGTTAACATCTATGATCAGGTGACTTTAGCTAAGGAAAATTACCCTTCATTATGTGGGTGGGCTTCATTTAATCAGTTGAAGGTCTTAAGTGGAAAAGCTGAGGTTTCCTGTAGAAGAAGAAATTCTGCTCTGAAACTGAAGCATCAGCACCTGCCTGAGTGTCCAGCCTGCTGCTCCACCCTACAAATCTTGAATTTGGCCAGTCTCTACAATCACATGAGTCAATTCCTAAGAATCATTCCTAATCTTTCAGCAGTGAATTTTAATCCCAGGCCTTTTCTAGCTAGTGTAGTCAGGGTTCTCCAGAGAAACACAACCAAAAGGAGAATACATATATATTCATGAGCCTCATTCTATGGATTATCCCCACCTTTCTTCCTCCTTCTTTGTTTATATATATGTGTATCTATCTATCTATCTATCTATCTATCTATCTATCTATCTATCTATCTGTCATGTCGGTTAGTTGTGTTTCTTTGGAGCATCCTCACTAATTCAATGTGTAAATTTAAACCTCCTAGAATATTCGTTTCTGGGGAGCAAGACAAACCCTGATTATAGCCACACTGTGTTAGTCTGAGCTTTACCTGTATCTGGTTACTACAGGAGATGGAGCCAATCTGCAGAATAGCTGCCTCCTCTCATTAACTGCAGTGCCTCAGACTGCTTTGAGTTAGAATTTTGTGTTGTCTCCTCAGAAGCATGGCATGTGACATTAACTGACCATAAAGACCATAAGCAAGAATACTTAAATGACAGCACACACCCACAAATGTGTGTACCTCCATTGGCATCTCAGCATCTGTAAGCAGGCTCTTGACCTTGAACACAAAAGTTCCATGTTGAGATGGTGTCTCCAGCCCCAACACATAGGACTTTCCTGGATCCCAGTCCCTACAGTTATACGATAAAGGGTCAGGAAGTGAAAGTGAAGCTTAATAGTACTCAAGTGAACATGATTAGGTAAGCCATGCAGATAATTATCTTACAGTTTTCTTTAAACCAAGAGATAGTGTGCTTTTCTTTTCCTTCCCAAACAGGTAAGTTTCCTATGTTTGTTTCCATCAGTACCTCATGACATCAAATCCAAGAGGAATGGTTATCCTTCCTGCTACCACACACCCCGCCCCCCACAAAAGCCCTATTACTTGTATTTTGGATTTCACTTCTTCCTGCCCTCTCAGGGCCCTCACTCTATCAATTGTCTCCTCCTTTCTGCTTTAACAAACTTTATTAGTGGTGGTGATGTTGTTGATGATGGTGATAATAGTAATGATGATCTCCACGTGTAAATAGCTGCACTGAATCAAGCTATAATCCTATGAAGTAATTGTTGGTCTTTTCATTGAATAGATGAGAAAACTGAAGCTTAGAGAAGCTGCCGGCCATGCCCATAGCTATGCTATTAATAGCTAGAAAAGACCTGGAATTTAAAACCAAGCCTGTTTGAATCCAGTGCTTTCCCCAATGGCTCCTTCATATCTTACTCAGCTTGCTCAAGTTTGTTCCAACAGTAATTTAGCACAAGGCATGAAGTCATGATTTCTTTAGCCTGTTTTAATTACAAAGCCTAGCTTTAAAAAAGTCTGCCAAACTGCTAAAATGGGGTCGGTCAAATCCTTACAAGTTCTGAGTTTTGCTACATCAGGTCTTCAGCCCAGGGTTCTCTCTCAGCCTGGTCTGCCAAGCACTAACAGCAAGGTTATGGGAGGGGGTGTTCTCTGAAGACAATTTTCTACTCTTTAAAAGCTGACGGTTGACTTCCGGTTTCTGGTCCAGCATATAAGAAGCTTGAAAGTAGCCACTATCTCCTAACAATAAGCAAAAAAACCAGAACAAACTGAAAACTCAACAAATCTTCTTAGATTTTGATACATTTTAGTATTTGTCCCTGCCCAAATCTCATGTTGAAATGTGACCCCTAGCTGGGCATGGTGGTTCTTGCCTTTAATCCCAGCACTTTGGGAGGCCAAGGCAGGTGGATCACCTGAGGTCAGGAGTTCGAGACCAGCCTGACCAATGTAGCAAAACCCTGTCTCCACTAAAAGTACAAAATTAACCAGGTGTGGTGACACATGCCTGTAATCCCAGCTACTCAGGAGGCTGAGGCAGGAGAATCGCTTGAACCCAGGAGGCGGAGGTTGCAGTGAGCCAAGGTTGCACCATTGCACTCCAGCCTGGGTGACAGAGTGACAGTCTATCTCAAATAAAAAAAGAAAAAGAAAAAGAAAAAGAAATATAATCCCCAATCTTGGAGGCGGGACCTGGTAGGAAGTGTTTGGATCATGGATTATGAATGTCTTGGGCTATCCCCTGGGTGATAAGTGAACTCTTGCTCTAAGTTCACACGATATCTGGCATGGCACCTCTCCCTAGCCTTCTCTCTCTTGCTCCCGCTTTTGCCATGTGATATGCCTACTCCCACTTCACCTTCTGCCATGAGTGTAAGTTTCCTGAGGCCTCCCTAGAAGCTGAGTAGATGCCAGCACTGTGCTTCCTGTAGAGCCTGCAGAACTGTGAACCAATTAAACCTCTTTTCTTTATAAGTTATCCAGTGTTAGGTATTTCTTTATAGCAATGCAAGAATGGCCTAATACAGATCTGTAAGAGAAGTGAGGTTACAGGGCAAACTGCTACCCTCACAAATTGGAGAGAGAGAGAGAGGTGGATACAGAGAATTAAAACCTATCAGAGCAGAAACCCATGAGCAGAAACCTCCACAAGAACCAGTGCTGGGTTCAAAAATCTTGAACTGTAATTGATAAATTTCTGGGGGCTCAGTACGGGCAAGAATGAGAATTAAAAACTCCAGGGGTCTCCAGTCACAGTGGTATCCCCACACATTTGTGAGTTTTACCTCCATGAGTTCAACCTGCTTCTCACAGTGAATATCAGAGAAAAATTCCTTCTTGCTCCAGCAGGGTGATAGGAAAAGAAGCCATTTTGAAATATGTCAGAGATTTCTATTGTTCTTAACAAGGTCTACTCTCAGGAGAAACTATTTAACCACAGCCTAATTTGCTGGGGTTTTAGCAAAGACTAACAGATCTGGGGAAAGGGAAATACCCAACTCCAGGTCATCTAGACATCTTGTCCCACTTAAAGGAAGGAAAACTGAGAAGCGCTTGAAAACTTCACAGTCCCAGAGGCACAGGCTCACAAAAAGACTTGAGAAGTAATCGTAGAAACTTAGAATGCTTTTCCTCCACAAGCATCTTATTACTACATTATGAAAGATCTATTTATAGCATTTTCTTCTACCCAGTGCATCATATCCAAGTTCAAAAATATTAGAAGGCACTCTAAAAGGCAAAAACACAGTTTGAAGTGATGGAGCAAGCATCAGAATCAGACTCAGATATGGCAGGGATGCTGAAATTATTAGACCAAGAATCTAAAACAGCTACGATTAATATGCTAAGGGCTTTAATGGATAAAGTAGACAGTATGTAAGAACAAACAATGTAAACTGAGATGGAAATTCTAAGAAAGATCAAAAAGGGATAAAAAATTGTGACAAATAGTGTATGATTTCACTGATATGAGATATCTTAAAAAGCCAAAATCATAGAATCAAAGAGTAGAATGATGTTGCTAGGACCTGGGGAGAGAAAGAAATGAGGAATTACTAACCAACAGTCATGAAGTTTCAGTTTAGCAAGATGAATAAGCTCTAGAGATCTGTACAATATTGTACCTACAGTTAACAATAATGTATTGCACACTTAGAATTTTGTTGAGAGGGTAGATCTCATGTTAATTGTTTTTACCACAATAAAATAAAGTTAAAACAACAAGAATAACAACAACACTGTAATAGAAATGAAGAATGACTTTGATGGACTTATTAGTAGACTGGGCACAAATGAAGAAAAATACCTGAGCTTGAATATATATCAATAGAAACCTAACAAACTGAAAAGTAAAGAGACAAAAGCCTGAAAAAAAAAAAAAAAAAAAAAAAAAAAGAACAGAATATCCAAGAACTGTGGGAAAACAACCAAAGGTGTAACATACATGTAATGAGAATACCAAAAAGAGAAGAAAGAGGAAAAGGAACAAAGGAAATATTTGAAACAAACAATAACAGAGAATTTCCCCCCAAATTAATGTCAGATATCAAACCACAGATCCAGGAAGCTCAGAAACACCAAAGAGAAAAAATGCCAAAACAACTGCATGTAGGAATATCACATTTACACCACATAAAATTAGAGGTAAAGAAAACAATTCTGAAAGGAGTCAGAGGGAAAAAACATCTCACCTACAGAGAGAGCAAAGATAAGAATTGCATCTGACTTCTCAGAGACCATGCAAGCAAGATTACAATGGAGTGAAATATTTAAAGTGTTGAGAGAGGGGGAAAAAATCATAACTGGAGTTATGTTCCTGGTGAAATAATCATTCAAAAGGAAAGGAGAAATAGATTTTCTAAGACAAACAAAAATTGAGGGAATTTGCTGCTAGTAAACCTGCCTTGCTTGCAAGAAATGCTAAAAAGAAAAAACAAGTTCTTCAAAAAGAAGGAACATTATACAGGTCAGAAATTTAGACTTACATAAAGGAAGGAAGAGCACTGAAGAAACAAAAAGTGAAAGTAAAATAAAAACTTTTATTTTTCTTATTCTTAACACCTGGGTATTTATCCCATGTATTCAAGGCTAGTTCAATATTCAAAAATTAATTAATGTAATTCATCACATCAAAAGGCTAAAGAATAAAAATCACATGATTATATCAATAAATGCAGGAAAAGCATTTGACAAAATCCAATACACATTCCTGATTTAAAAAAAAAAAACTTGCAGGAAAGTTGGAATAGAGGGAACCTTGCTGAACTTGATAAAGAATATCTACAAAATACCTCGAGCTAACATCACACATAATGGTGTGAAACTAGAAGTTTTCCCACCAAGATCAGGAACAAGGCAAAGATGTCCCTCACCATTCCTCTTCAACACTGTAGTAGAAATTTTAGCTAATGCAATAAGACAAGAAAAGGAAATAAAATGTATACTGAGAGTGAAGGAAGACATAAAACTGTCTTTGTTTGCAGATGACATCATTATATATGTAGAAACCCTGAAAGAATCATCAACAACAACAAAAAACAACTTCTGGAACTAATAAGTGATTATAGGAAGGTTGCAGGATACAAAGGTAATATACAAAAGTCAACTGCTTTCTTATATACCAGCACTGGGCAACTAGAATTTGCAATTAAATATGAAATACAGCTTATGCTAACACTTCCCAAAATGAAATACTTAGGTATAAATTAAACAAAATATTTATAATATCTCAATGAAAACCTATAAAACTATGACTAAAGAAATCAAAGTAGAATTAAATAAATGGAGAGACATTCTATGTTTATAGATAAGAAGACTCGATATTGTCAAGATGTCAGTTTTTTTTCAACTTGATCTGTAGATCAAATGAAATTCCAATAAGAAAAACCCAGCAAGTTAGTTTGTGGATAGCAATAAACTATTCTAAGGCTTATGTGGCAAATGACCCAGAACAGCTGACACAATATTGAAGGAAAAGAAAAATTTGGAGTACTGTTAATACCTGACTTCGAGATTTAATATAAAGCTGTAGTAATCAAGACAGCGTGATATTGATGAAAAAATAGACAAGTAGATCAATAGAACAGAGTCAAGATATAGACCCACATAAATATATTTAACTGAACTTTGACAAAGGGATTTAAGGCAATACAATGGCGAGAAGACAGTCCTTCAACAAATGGTGCTGGAACAAGCATGTATACATATATCAACACGTGAACCTAGAACAGACTTTATACCTTTCACAAAAATTAATTCAAAATGGGTCACAGACCTAAATGTAAAACACCCAATAATGAAACTTCTAGAAGATAACATAGAAGAAAATTTAGATGGCCTTAGGTTTGACAATGACTTTTTAGATATGACACCAAAGGAATGCTTCATGAGGGAACAACAGATACAGGGGCCACTTAGGAGTGGAGGATGGGAAGAGGGAGAGGATAAGAAGAGGGAGAGGAGCCTGTTGGGTACTAGGCTTAGTACCTGGGTAACAAAATGATCTGTACAACAAACCCCCGGGACATAAGTTTACCTATAAACAAACCTGCACATGTACCCCTGAACCTAAAATAAACGTTTTTCTTAAAAAAAAGAGGAGATTAGGACACACAGAGGCATCAGGGCCACACATGCATAGAGCGACAACCATGTGAAGAGACAGCAAGAGGGCAACCAGCTGCAAGCCAGGAAGAGAGGCCTCCCTGGAAGCTCAGGGAACAGAGCTTACCTTACGGCTGTCAGAGGAAACCAACCCAACCAGCACCTGATCTTGGACTTCCAGTCCCCAAAACTGTGAGAAGATAATTTTTTGTTGTTTAAGAAAAAAATAAAAAGGAATGCTTCATGTAAGAAAGAAATTATACGTTGGTCTTCATTAAAATTAAAAATTTCTGCTTTTGCAAAAGACACTGTCAAGAAGATGAAAGACAAGCCACAGATGGGGAGAATTTGCAAAACACATATCTGATAATGGGCTACTATCCAAAATATACAAAGAACTCTTAAAAATGCAACAATAAAATCCAAACGACCTGATTTAACATGTGCCAAAGACATTAATAGACACCTCGCAACAGAATGATGTCAAAAAAAATGTTCTTTATCACATGTCATCAAGGAAATGCAAATTGAAACAATCATATATCACTACATACTTGTTAGTGTGGTCAAAATCCAGACCACTGACAACCCCAAATGCTGAAAAGGATATGGAACAACAGGAATTCTCATTCATTGTTGGTGGGAATGCAAAATAGTACAGCCCTTTTGGAAGACAATTTAATGGTTTCTTACAAGACTAAACATACTCTTACCATGTGATCCAGTAATCACCTTCCTTGATATTTTTCCAAAGGAATCAAAAACTTATGTCTACACAAAATCTGCACACATATGTTTATAAGAGCTTTGTTTACGATTGCCAAAACTTGGAAGAAACCAAGATGTCCTTCAGTAGGTGAATGAATAAACTGTGTTACATCCAGAAAATGGCATATTATTTAGTGCTAAAAAGAAATGAGACGCCAAGCTATGAAAAGACATGGAGGAAACCTAAATGCGTATTATTAAATGAAAGAAGCCAATCTGAAAAAGCTACATGCTTTATAGTTCCAACTATATGACATTCTAGAAAAGTCAAAATGATAGAGACAGTAAAAAATTCAGTGGTTACCAGGGGTTTGGGAGTGGGAGAAATGAACAGGTGAAGCAGAGAAGATTTTTAGGGCAGTGAAAATCCTCTGTATGATACTATAATGGTGGATATGATATGTACCATTATACATTTGTCCAAACCCATAAGATGTACATCACCAAGAGTGAACCCTAATATAAACTATGATCTTTGGGTGATAATGATGTATCAATGTAGGTTCATTACTTTGTGTGTAACACTCTGTAAATAAATGTAAATGTATCACTGTGGTGTGGGATATTTTTAATGGGAGAAGCTATGAATGCATGGGAGCAGGGGCCGTACAGAAAATCTATGTATCTTCCTCTCAGTTTTTCTGAGAATCCAAAACCGCTCTTAAAATTAGACTCTATTAAAAATAAAGAAATAATGAGGGTTGCTGCTCTGCTATTTCCTATAGAGCAGAAAACTCATGCTTGGAGCTGGGAATTCTTGGCACTGGGGCCTCCCTGTGCTTTGAACTTCTGTTATTGTGGAGTGCCTGATAATATGGGCTCGCCAATCTCCACTTTTCTCCGTGGTCACTTGCCATCATGGACCCCTCCCATCCCTGCCATAATTTCTGTCTTGCCCTATGCTTAGGAATTTCAAGAGAGGTGATTTTTAAAACCCAATGTTTGTAGTTAAGAGCATGGACTTTAGAATCAGAAAGCCTTGAGATGGAATTCCACCTTAGTCATTTGCTATTTGTGTGACACTG
Organism: Macaca mulatta; assembly: GCF_049350105.2. NCBI lineage: Eukaryota > Metazoa > Chordata > Mammalia > Primates > Cercopithecidae > Macaca > Macaca mulatta. Next base: position 22,017,478 of record NC_133422.1, read on the forward strand.
GACAAACTGCTTAACCTACCTATGCCCTGTGTTTCCTCTGGAAATGCAACACATCCCTGCTTCAGTGGGTTGGCTAAAGGAATATAGTAGATTATGTGTGTAAGAAAGCTTATGTCACTCAGTGAATGAGGCAAGCTCCCAATATACGACATCTATTTTCATTCCTGTTGGATCCAGATGCTTGTACCAATTTTATGTAAATTACCACCTAACTGCATGTAGTCTTATGGTTTCCTCTTATTGCTCCATGAGCGAAACTACATGCTCCTTAAAGCCAAAAGAATGATGCTCACATTTCAGTACTGAACATACAACAATTGCTCCATAAGCATTTATCAAATTGATTTATGGAATTCCTACTGTATGTAGTGGGTGGTACATCAAATTAAATATTAGACTACAGATGTACCTATCTTTGAGGAATTTATGGTTTAACAAAGAATTTCTCAACAGAGCTTGTAATTCTGTATTTTCTCTCTTAACCAGTTCCAAATGTACTGATTGATAGAAATGAGTTAGTGGCTGGAAATGTAAGCGCATGGTATGTTTTCACATCTCCTCACATAAATGGACAGGCCCAATAAATCATAGAACCACGATCTGAAATGAAGTCGGGAGAAACTGTTTTCAGTACTCTAAGCAATGGCCTGAAACCCCTGCTCCCTGGCTGTATGTCTGCCTCTCTTAACACCAATGAGATGGTGAAGATATTTGTGTCATCTTTTACGTCCTGGGGTTTGCTCCCTCTTCGAGCCTCACAGTTTGCTCATTGGTAAAATGGAGTAATGAGAATACTTGTGACGATTACATTAGGCTATGTTAAGAAACGGCTAGCTTCTGACTTCTATTAGGCATTCGATAAGCAGCAGCTGGCATTTCTTGGCTTCACTTCTCAGTTGAGCTTTGGTGTCCCTCACCCTGGCTGCCCTTCCCCCATATGCCAACTTATCTCCCTCTGTTTCCCTTGGCAGGAATGGCTCCTGTCTTTTTCACTGCTGCATCCCTAGCCCCTCGCAGTGTGTGTACATGAATAGAGCTGTAAAGATGTTTGACAGCCAAGGATTACATTATAGATACAGGGGCAGCCTGGCTTCTTCCTATACTAATTTTCCCCATACAATATATGGTAGTTGCTCAACCTGCCACAAAAGGGCTTCTGTAAAACACTAAGAGGTTTTCTACATTTAAAATTTCTATTGGCTGGGTGCGGTGGCTCATGCCTCTAACCCCAGCACCTTGGGAGGCCAAGACAAGAGGATTGCTTGAGCCCAGGAGTTTGGCAATAGAGCGAGACCCTTTCTCTAAAATAATGTTTAGAAATTAGATGGGCATAGTGGCGCATCCTTGTAGTACCAGCTACTTGGGAAGCTGAGGTTGGAGTCTTGACTGAGCCCAGAAGGTCGAAGCTTCAGTGAGTCATGATCACACCACTGTACTCCAGCCTGGGTGACAAAGGAAGACCCTGTTTCAAAAAAAATTTTTTTTTAATTTATATGGTGATTCCTAAAATAATTAAACATAGAATTACCATATGACCCAGCAATTCCAATTCTGGGTATAAACTCAAAATAATGAAAAGTAAAAATGCAAACAAATTTATATACTCATAGCAGCATTATTCACAAAAGCCAAAAGCTGAAAAAAAAACCCAACATCCATCAAAGGATGAATGGATAAACAAGAGGTGTTATATACATACAATGGAATGTTATTCAGCCTTGAAAAGAGAATGAGATTCTGATACATGCTGCCACATGGATGAACCTAGAAAACGTGCTAAATAAAATGAACCATGCACAAAAGGGCAAATATTGTATGATTCCACTTACGCTGTATCTAGAAAATTCATAGAGACAGAAAAGAAGATAGTAGGTCCCAGGGACTGAGGGGGGCAGGTGGAAAGGGGAGTTATCAGGTAATGGGTACAGAGTTTCTGCTGGGGGTGATGAATAAGCTCTGGAGATGTGATGATGGAGATGGCTGCACAATGATGTGACTATACTTAATGCCACTGAACTGTACACTCGAAATGGTTAAAATGGTAAATTTATGTTATGTATATTTTATTGCACACACAAAGTCTTATTTAGAACAGTTCAACCCAGCAAGACAATCTGTTCTGCTCTTGCTGTTGGGGAGCAGGGGCAGGGAAGGAGCGCTTCCTCCCAGAACCAGCCCAGGCAGCATCCCCAGTGCTGCTTGGCACTTTTAATTATGACTAGCGTCCGACTGTTCCTCACAGTCTCAACTGGGGGCTGTGTCAGTTGGCCCCTGTCGCGTCCTGATTGCCCTGCAGAAACTGTCTTCCTGGGCTGTAACTGTCTTTTCAGATTACCTGGGTGCACGGACGGTAATCATTTGCTTGAACGTGATTGTGTCCTCAGCATGACACTAGCGGCTGGGCATAACAAAGCGTGAATAGAATTCTGGTGACTTGAAATTTGGTTTCCCCAATTGACTTTTTCCCCACCCCACTACCCACCCCTTCTCAGCTACATTGTGGCTTTCACTCCTTTGACAATATGGGCCGATTCTCTGGGTAGAAGCGGCATCTTGGTGCTCATTTGCGTTTTCTACTGATGACATCCATATCAGAAGAAACCTGTCTATACTGTAGATCAAAATGATTTTTTTCCATCCTTAGCTGCCAGAACAATTCTTATCACTGAAGATCAAATCTTCCATGAGCTCATATATCATCATTACCTACAATACAAATTCTGAAATCAAAGCAGACCTGGCAATTTTATTGATGTTCAGAGCGGAACAGAGCCCAGGTCACCCTGAATCAGTTGCACTGCCTTTGCCTTGCTGACAGCAACAAACATGTCACTGACAAAATTACCAAAGAAAAGATGACTCGGTAAGTTCCATGCAGAAGGTAACTTGTCAGTGACAGGGGTGGGATATTTTTATCCTTATAACTCAGTGCTAATGAAATTGGTGGGAAGAACATCTGACTGAGAATGTGTCCCCCAGGGAGCAGAGAGAAGCAGAAAGCACTGGAGTCGGCCTCTTTTCAAAGTCATTTTTCTCAATACTGCCATGATTTAATCAGGTGGTCTTAACAAGAGCTGAGGAGTGGAGGACCAGAAGCAATAACCAGTAAGGCCAGTTTTGTCATTCTTAAGCATGGCCTGTGGACAGCTCTGTAAGGCATGGACAATCTGTCATGCCTGGATCTCGGTTTTCTCATTTGTGCAGAATCACACTATATGGTCCTTTGCTATTTGGAGGATTAAATGCTGTTTGTCAAGTGATTTGAGATCTAAGAATAGAAAGAATTATAATACAGGCACATCTCACTCTCATTTTACAGTTGTTAGCAAGGATTGAGGTATGGAAAGAAAGATGCCCAGCCACGAGAGGTTACCATCTGCCCTTTACTGGCATTTGGGGAAGGAAAGGAAATTAGAAAAGAAAAAGATGTCAGTATATTAGAAGAAGATGAAGGGAAGGAGATAGGGTAAGACATTGTGCCGGTGGTCCCCAAGACCACCCTCAGGTTTGATGATTTACTAGAAAGACTCACAGGGCCCAGAAAAGCAGTTACACTCGTGGTTATGGTTTATTACAGCAAAAGGATATGGATGAAGCAGCAAAGGAGAGAGGTACATAGGTCAGATTTTAGGAAAGATGAGGTACAGAGATTTCAGTTGTCCTCTTCTGGTGGAGTTGCATAGACAGTGTTTAATTCTCTCAGCAACAACGGATGACAACATGTACAAAGTATTGCCAAACAGGGAAGCTCACCCCAGCCTTGGTGTCCAGTGAGTTTTACTGGGAACCAGTCATGTAGACAGGTAGTGCCCATAGGACTGGCCTTAGCTACTCAGTCTCCAGCTTCCCTAAAAGGCCAAACTGACACAGCATGGTCCACAACCTCAGGTGTACAAAAGCAGGCATCTACAATAAGGAACTGTGTCATAAACTATCTGGTGCAGCCCTAGGCCCCGGGTACACAAAGACAACCTTATCAGGCAGGATATTCCAAAGGCTCAGAGAATATCTTGCAGCAGCTGGTCAACAGCCAGTCCTTCCTTTGAAACGTGCTGGGTGTGGGGTCTGCTACACAGATATGTAAAGAAGTGAAGTCCAAATTCCTTCCAACTGCTCTCACTGAGGGCAGGACTGTGACTGCCTAACAGGTTCGCCTTGCCAGCTGCCTAGACATAGCCAATTTATCAAGACAGGGAACTGCAATAGAGAAAGAGTAATCCATGCGGGGATCACCGTGTGAGAGACCAGAGTTTTATTATTATTCAAATCAGTATCCTGAGCGTTTGGGGATCTGTGGTTTTAAGAATAATTTGGTGGGTAGTGGGGGCCGATGAGCAAGGAGTGCCGATTGGACAGGTTGGAGATGAAATATTAGTGAGTCAAAGCTGTCTTCTTGTGCTGGGTCAGTTCCTAGGTGGGGGCCACAAAATCAGATGAGCCAGTTTATAGATCTGGGTAGTACCAGCTGATCCATCAAGTGCAGGGTCTGCAAAATATCTCAAGCACTGACCTTAGGTTTTACATAGTGATGTTATCCCCAGGAGCAATTTTAGGAGGATCAGAATATTGTGGCCACCAGCTGCATGACTCCCAAATCATAATTTCTAATCTTTTGGCTAATTTGTTAGTCCTACAAAGGCAGTCTAGTCCCCAGGCAAGAAGATTTGTTTTGGGAAAGGGCTGTTGTCATCTTTGTTTTAAACTTTAAACTAAATTCCTCCCAAAGTTAGTTCAGCCTATGCCCAGGAACGAACAAGGACAGCTTGGAGGTTAGACACAACATGGAGTTGGTTAGGTCAGATCTCTTTCACTGTCTCAGGTATAATTTTGCAATGGCGTGGTTTCCGAACAATGTTAAATGTGCTGAAATCCTACATGCCGTGGAGCAACAGTTAAAGCAATATTGCAAACACATAATTCATCCATGACTATTCCTCTTTCTCAAACATCTTTTACTATTCTTCATTTTTCAGACTTGATTCACCAAATTTCTTGTAGAACTCAAGGCCAGGAAAACAATTACTCTTCATGTTCCCTTTTCACCGGCTTCCTTTAAAAGCCAATGAGAGCATCTTTCCCTCTTCCTTGGCTGCCAGGGTGTTCAGAGTGAAGTTTTGTGCTTATTGTCTGCAGCCTGTTTTCGGGCACAATTGCTCTCTTCTCTTCCCCTCCTCAGTGTGACAGAGTAAAAAGGCATAGTTTTGGACCCAAAGACATCGATTCAGATCCTGACTCTTCAACACACTGACTGTGTGGCCTTAGACCAATCACTTAACCCATTTAACCATGTGTCCTTGGTAAAATGACTTTTCAAGGTTGTTGAAAAGATTAGAGATAAGAACATAAAGGACCTGGTGCTTGGTAGGGGCTAAATAAAGGATAACTATCTTTTTTGTGTATTTTCTTTTCTTTTTTTTTCTCTAAAAAATGCTCTCCCAAAGTGCTGGGATTACTCTTTTAGTTATTTTTAAATGTACAGTAAATTACTGTGGACTGTAATCACTCTGTTGTGCTATCAAATACTAGCTCGTGTTCATCCTATCTAACTGTATGTTTGTACCCGTTAACCATCCCCACTCCCTTCCACCGTCAGCTACGCTTCCCAGTAACCGTCATTCTACTGTCTATCTCCAAAAGTTTAATTGCTTTAATTTTTAGCTGCCACAGTGAGAACATGTGAAGTTTGCCTTTCCGTACCTGGCTTATTTCACTTAACATAATGACCTCCAGTTCCATCTATATTGTTGCAACTGACAGGATTTCATTTATTTTCTTTTTTCTTTTTTCTTTTTTTTTTGGCTGAAGAGTATTCTGTTGTGTATATGTACCACATTTTCTTTATCCACTCATCTGTTGATGGACACTTAGGTTGCTTCCAAATCTTGACTATTGTGAATAGTGCTGCAATAAACATGGAAGTGCACATATGTCTTCAACATACTGACTTCCTTTATTTTGGGTATATGCCTAACAGTGGGACTGCTGGATCACATGGTAGTTCTATTTTTATTTTTTTGAGGAACCTCCATGCTGTTATCCATGGTGGCTGTACTAATTTACATTTTCACCAACAACATATAAGGGTTCCCTTTTCTCCACATCCTAAAGCGTAGTTATTCTTATTACCACATCTTTTTCTTTTCCTGCATTAATTATTTATTTTTAATCTTTGAGATGTTTTTGTTATTGTTGTTAATGCATTACTAAACCTCCTTAAATCTCCTTGATGCGGACAGGATTGCACACATGTAAATGACTTTTAAGAGGTCCTTTGTATGGTGGATGTGAGAAGAGGCCTCACAGGTTTCTGATTGCAGGAAGCAAATCGACCGATGGCCCCAACTGCTGTGCTTTGAGATCCACTGCTGCATTTGTGCTGAGGCCACCTTCCCGTTGGGCTGCTCCCTGACTAATACCACAGGCATACTAAGGAGGACCTCTTCCCAGGAAATGCAGTGTCCCTCTCATAAACAATTTTGCCCCATCAGGCTTCCCAAACTTTTCTTAGAACTGCCCTGTGGTCCAAGATGCATGCCCTCAACCCTCCTGTAACTGTAATAGGTCCACTGCCTGACGTGTGGCAAGTTAGTACACCGAGACACCAAGTTGCAGCAGAGAAAGAAGTTTAATTGTAGGGCTGCTGAACGAGGAGACAAGAGGGAACCTCAGTCTGTCTCCCCAAGGAGTGCTGGGCTAGGATTTTTAAGAGAGTGGAGATTGTTGATTGATGGAAGAGTGCAGGGTGAAGTCATGGGGGAAGAAACTGTATTCTCATGCTGATTTGGTTCCTCTGTGGAGGTCTTCAAACTGCTTGCCATCAGCTGTTCAGCTGTTTTGCTGGAATTCAGGACCTGAAAAACACCTAAGGCAATAGCCTCATTATTCTAAAGTCAGAAATTTTATCTCTAGGAACAACAGGGTTGCAAATGGTCAGTATCTAGTGTTATGGTGACTTTTAGCGAGAAGGAAGTGGGCCAGGGTGCAGCCTGATTACTGCTTAGTTATAACTATATGTCTGTCCAGAATTCTGGTTAACCCTGTGAGGATGGCTTCACTCCTTCCTTCTAGCCTTTCTCTCTCATTTGAGACAGACCTGCATTGTCACCTGATGGTTCTCTCAGTCTCTCGTGAATCCCTCCACATCTTCTGTAATACATTTTGTTCCGTGTTTAAATCTCATCTCAGCATCTGCTTTTTGGAAGCTCCAGAGTTGTCCACAGACTGTTGGCCTAGAATGTGGTGATTGACAGGGTGGGAAACTTCTCTCTTTATGGAGAATGAACTGTGCCCATTTGGGACGCAGTGTAGTAGTGGTAGTGCCTTCATCGAGCTGTGATCTCAGCACTCGCTCTGCAACAGATCTACATGTGTAGTAACTGGAGACATTCTTCTCACTCTTCCTTGGGGTGCCTGGTTGCATTCTAGAAGGAAGGAGTGGTCCACACCTTGCAACTTCCATCTTGGACACAAGATCTTCCCGGACCAAAAGAAGAATCACAAAGACCCTTTTTGTGTCTGGTCCTCAGGGGACTGAGCTATTTAAAAATTCTGATATGAATGTTTATAGGATGCATTTTCCTTCCTTAAGCAAAACACCTCCCACCATGGAGCATTCCTCCTTGACTGACTAAATTACATTTTAACGCAGATTCTCAGCTGTTTACCTGTCCTACCTTAATCAATAAGGCACCGAGAGCAAATAGCTTGACATCTATTAGCTGAATCAGTGTGAAAACATTGCGGAGCTTATTACTGCACCTCCAAGTCTGTTCAGATAACTGAAACTAATTGAAACTCTTTTACGAGCTCACGAATTTGGGACAGTTTTGATGCTATTCAGTCTCAGCCGAGACAGTGATTCTTCTGAATATATCTATATTACTAGAACATTACTTGCCATGTACGGCACTGTTAACCTGTTGTAGATACAAGCCCCAATCATAACCATGGCTCAGGCAAGCTCTGAACCCAAAGGACCCGCCTGAAGGGAGAGGGGAGCAAGTTAAGTGTGTGAAGGGTGTTCTAGGCAGCCAGAAGCAGACAGTTGGCCACACGTATACGACAGGTCAGGAGCTCAGCCTGAATGGGTGAAGCTCTGGGGCAAGGCAAGGGTATCTTGTAGCTGGTAATTGGTAGAAATCCAAGCACAGCAAATGACCAAACCTGAGAAGGCCCATCCGTCAGTGGTGTGGCTCCATTCCCTGAGATGGAAGGATCTTGGTCAGCAAAGTGCAGCAAAGACTCAGGTGGGGGCAGAAAAAGCGGGAAGCCAGTTATTAGCAGGAGACTGGGTAAAAAATAAGGCAGAATCCTACATGCTGGAAATGTATTCTGAGGTCAGATTGTTGTCCCACTCTGAGGACAGAGTGGAAGCAGTGTCAAAGCTGACAGTACTCCAAGGAAAAGCTTCTTACCTTCCTGACAAGGCAGAGGGTGGGTGTCTGATTGTAGAGTGTAGGAGAAGGCCGAATTTCCTATAAGTCTGTGGGGTGAGGCTGGGGACAGAGAAGGGAAGAAAAGGATCAGGGAAGGAAAGGGTTAAATTAAGAAAGCTCAGGAGATTGGGACACAAGCAAAACATTACAGCTATAAACTAAAAATAAAATCCTAAGCCTCCTAACCAACTGAACGGATTCCATCTTGGGCAAGAGAACCTCAGAGAAACCTGAAAAACTGAATTCTTGGCCCTGATGGGAAGGGAGATTGGACATGCCCTGTTATTCTCTCTCTTTTGGAGTTTAGGCATAACTGACCAGCATTAATGTTAAAATAGAGATCATAAGACTGACAGAATGGATTCCTTTTTTTTTTTTTTTTGAGACAGAGTCTCACTCTGTCACCCAGGCTGGAGTACAGTGGCGCGATCTCGGCTCATCGCAACCTCCGCCTCCTGGGTTCAAGTGATTCTCCTGCCTCGGCCTCCCGAGTAGCTGGCACGCACCACCACACTCAACTAATTTTTGTATTTTTAGTAGAGACGGGATTTCGCCATGTTGTCCAGGATGGTCTCGAACTCCTGACCTCAGGTAATCCACCTGCCTCAGTCTCTCAAAGTGCTAGGATTATAGGCGTGAGCCACGCACCCAACCCAGAATGGATTCTTGTTGCAATAAGATACCAAATTGTAAACAAGACCTAAGGCCATGCCGGGCAAGGATTAAAGTCATGCCCTACAAACCATAAAATCTTGTTAAATGTTTTTTTTTTTTAATTAACCTGGTATAATGTGGCTTATTTTCCAACATGACTCTGGTATAGCATCACGTGACAGAGAGCAGACCCCCTCATCTTAACTTAAGCATTCCTTTCTACTGACTTCAAGTCTTTAGATAAGGCTTAACTCTTTCAACAAACTGTCAACTAAAAAAATCCCTAAAACCCACCTTGATTTGTAAGACCTGTCTTCAAAATGTCCTGCCTTTTTGGACTGAACCAAGTATTCCTTCCATCTCTTGATTTTTTATTTTATCTCCAATTTCTGTCTCACTGAAACATATAAAACAAAACTGTAATCTAACCACCTTGGACGTACTTTCTCAGGACTTCTTGAGACTGTTTTCCCTGGGCTTAGAATAAACTTCTTTAAAATATATTACAGAACTTGGTTTTTTTATTAACACAGCAAAAATTAAAAAAAAAAAAAAATCAAAATCTAGAAAAAGGAAACTGCATTGTCTCTAAACTCCCACCAACACATTACTGTCAAAGACATCCAGGATATGAATTTCCTCCCTCTCAGTTCTCCAGCCCTCTGAGCAGGTTCAGGGATGGTTTCTGCATAAGGAACAAGGAGGCTATGTGGTTTCTTGTGGTAGACCAGCACCCCTCGGAGCCTCTGTAATTCAGCCCTCCTCTTCATGTTACTGTCACCCTAGATGCCAGTGCAGAGACTGGAGCTTCCATGGTACTGCAGCCAATTTTGTTAAAAGGAGCACTGACTTTAGGAGATTTACAAACAGAGGCATCACTGTCCATATATCTATAATATACCAAATTGGCCTCTTTTCTTTCCCTAGTGCCTCCAAACTTATCAGTTCATTCTTCTTCCCCCTTAATAGGGAAGTCAGAGGCATTTTCCCTTTGCCATTAGTGTGGCTTCTGAAACTATGAGCACCATGAAGCTGTGAGGTCTCCTGGTTCCACCCCTGGTCTCACCACTCATCCACTCTGCTGTATCCAGAAAGGATGATCCTGGTGTTCAGCCTCTGCTCCTACAATGACACCCCATTGTCATATCTTTGCTAACTTTTCCTCTTTTCTGGAAACTTCCATTTTAGCTGCTCATTTGCTTAATTACCTCTATTGCTGATACTTACAAAAAGACTGAACATGTAACAGATGGTGCCTTGGGATGGATGGATGTTATGGATGCAGAACTGTCAACACACCTATCTCAATTCCATTTTAACTTTCACATTATGTCCCCCCGTGGACTGTTGGCAATGAACTAAGCTGATGTGTGCTGCCGGCGCCCAGATTCACATCGAGCTCAGTAATTCTTTTTGCCTCCTGTGCTTCCTCCCACTCTCTCTCCACAGTATGTTTGGCTTCTCAGTGCTTTTGTAATGATCTCTGTAGCATCTTTAAAAACTATTCCACCTCATTTAAAATGTAGTATAAATGATGAGGTTTTGACAAATTAAATAACAATAAGAAAACATTTTCAATATTCTGTATTTTTCCATTAAGCTCCAAAAAAAAAATAGCCATTAAAAGAGCACCATTCTCAACCCACAGTTAACGACGTGTTAGTCCTGGTTTCATTAAACACCTCATTATTCAAAGACTTATAATTCAGTCCAAGAAATCTCCTCTGAAGTTGAAAATAAATCTGATCTCAGTTTAGAAACTTACTTTTACAGAATTTGAATTAAGATTGAGTATCCAATGAGGGCACTGGTTAATACAGAAATGTCTCAGGATATTGAAATGATGGACCAAAATCAACAGAATGAAACTTAGCATGGATTATTATTGAATGCTGTGTGAAAGCTGGAAAGTTATAAAATAGAAAGAGCAGATATTAGGCATTTGGGAGTGAAGAGGCCTGACTTTGATCCCGGCTCTGCTTCTAAACAGCTATTTGACTAAGCTATTTACTGGTGCTCTCTGGGACAAAGTTACCCCATCCATCTAAAGAAGACCTTTAAGACAGCTTCAGGCTCTTAAAGTGTCAATTGATTATCAAGTACAGATTTAATTCTCCACTAAAAAAGACTAGGGCTCTTTGGAGAAGTGGCTAATTCCAGGCTGGCATAGTGTAGGTAAGGCTGGAGAATAATCTTGCTCTGCTAGAAAGTAAGGAAGTGCAAACAAACAAACAAAAAAAACCAAGCAAAAACAAAAAACAACAACAAAAAAAGAAAAATGAAAAACAGGAAAAACAGGGCACGGAAAAGGATGCAAGAGCCAGCTGAAAGTGTTCTCACAGGTCAAGTTGGGACAATTTGAGCACCAACATAATTAAATATAATAATAAATTATGAGAAAGAGAGCAATTGATAAAGCAAGTGGAGTAGAATGTTAGCAACGGTGAATCTGGGTAAAGGATGTATGAATGTCCTTTTTTTTTTTTTTTTTTTTTTTTTGAGATGGAGTCTTGCTCTGTTGCCCAGACTGGAGTGCAGCGGCATGATCTCAGCTCACTGCCAGCTCTGCCTCCCGGGTTCACGCCATTCTCCTGCCTCACCCTCCCGAGTAGCTGGGACTACAGGTGCCCGCCACCACACCTGGCTAACTTTTTTGTATTTTTAGTAGAGATGGGGTTTCACCATGTTAGCCAGGATGGTCTCAATCTCCTGACCTTGTGATCCACCCACCTTGGCCTCCCAAAGTGCTGGGATTACAGGCATGAGCCACCATACCCGGCCATATGAATGTCATTTTTACTCTTATTCTTACAGGTCTGAAATTATTTTCAAAGAAAGAGAAAAAATTGCACACACGTGCAAGCATGTGTGTGTTTAATATGCAGACTCAGAGCTGCTTGACTTTAGAGCTCAGGTAAGAAAACCCAAAAACCTAGGTGACAAAATGTTCACTATGGAGCCAAAGTTCAATGTGCATGAAAATATCTTATTTAAACATTAAAACACATATCTGGGGTGTTGGAGTTAGCTTATTAAACTCATTGCTGAGTTTTGCTCATTAAATGGGAGTGAGAAACTGAGGTGCTTTTGCAGAAGGGTGACTAGTGAAGGGTTCGGGAATAAGCTATAAAAGGAAATGGAAAGAACTGGCAAGAGGAAACTGAGATGGGTGCGTGGGGGAGATGAAAGTTGTTATCAGATAGTTAAAAGACCAAAATACTCCAGAAGTAAGATTTATTCATTGTAGCTCCAGGGGACAGGAGCACAGATAGACTTGACTCCATAGAAGTAGTAATCCTTTCCTATTAGATTTTTCCGTGAATGAAATAGTTCCCCTACCAGGTAGTAAATTCTCCTTACTGAAAGTTTAGCCTCTCCAATAATTGACCCAGAAATGCTATCCAAAGAATTCTCACTGTGGGGGAAGGTTGGTCTAAATTGGTGCTTCCTAACCCGTTGACTAGATAATCTAGGAAATCCTTGAAATTATTTGAAGGGATGATTGATTAAATCCATGTATACCTCAAGTATAATCTTCAGATCCAATAAATAGTGTGCCTTCACTTTTATTCATTACCATTTTCCAAGTGTACATAGACGCTATTTGATTAATACAAATTTTCATTTAAAAATCTTTCAGAATTCATATTAGCCTTTTGATGTTACCCTTTGTTTCAGTATCCATCAGTGTTCATCCATACAACTATAATCATGTGTGAAATCTGTTATGTCCCTTCCTTTTTTTTTTTTTTTTTTTGAGATGGAGTCTGGCTCTGTTGCCCAGGCTGGAGTGCAATGGCCGGATCTCAGCTCACTGCAAGCTCCGCCTCCCGGGTTTACGCCATTCTCCTGCCTCAGCCTCCGGAGTAGCTGGGACTACAGGCGCCCGCCACCTCGACCGACTAGTTTTTTTGTATTTTTTAGTAGAGACGGGGTTTCACCGTGTTCACCAGGATGGTCTCGATCTCCTGACCTCGTGATCCGCCCGTCTCGGCCTCCCAAAGTGCTGGGATTACAGGCTTGAGCCACCGCGCCCGGCCTGTCCTTTCCTTTTTTAAAAAAATTTAAAAATGTGTTCTCCTGTGAAAGAAGCCTTAAATAAACAAAGAGGTAAACTATATTCTCCTACAGGAAAACCTAGCATTATAAAGATGTTAGTTTATCCTCAAAATAATTTATAAATTTAGTACACTTTTAATTAAAATCTCAACTGTTTTGTGGTGAGCAGATGCAGGGAAATTGGACAAATTGATTCCAAAATGTATTTGCCAGAATTAATGTTCAAGAGTGCTCCATCCCTCCAAAAAAGTATAATAAAAGGGTTCTTGTCCTACCAAATTGCAAATTCATTATAAAACTACAGTGTTTCAACAGTGTGATCATGGAGCTGAGGGAGATTTTGGATGAATGGAAAAGGAGAAAAGATCTTAAACCAGACTCACATAAGTAAGAATTCAGCATGTCATCAAGATACTGTACAGAAAATGAAAGTCACTTAAGGTGTTTTAAATACAAAAGGATTTAATTCAGACATCTGCTTACAAAGTTATTGAAAAAGCTAAAGGAGCTATTTCAGGGCAGGGTCTTTGGAATGACTTCCAGAATAACTGCAGGCCTGCCTGCCAGGAGCCCTATAATCTTAGGCCCCATCAGCAAGGGAGGAGATCAGAAGCCCCCCCACCCCACCACCACAGAAACTACAGAGTCTAAGAATGTGCTACCGTAGCTGGGATCCAGGAATCAGGAATGTGCCATCTCCGCAGCCTCAGTTTCTAGCTGAAGAGCTAACACTGGATTACGGCTGCAGAAATACGCCATGTTTCCAAAAACCTGCATGAGTGCACTTATCTTGCACAACCTAATTTGTGGTGAGAATTCTAGGTTCAAAATCAGTGCTTGGTTGAGAATGAAGATTGTAAAGAGTGCTTGGCTGATGGCGAGATACCAGAATATCTGCAACAAGTATTATCAGGAATAATGTATCATCAGGGAAAACAATAGTAATTTAATTATTTACATTTTGAAAAAAAGGGCCTGGGCCACTTATATTTAAAAAAGAAATAGTAATAACAAAAGTTGAGAACCTATGGTCTTGGTCAGAGGTTAGCAAACTTTTTCTGTAAAGGGTCAAATAGTTCATTTTTTAAGTTTTGTGACATATGGTCTCTGTCACAACTACTTTACCAGGACACCGTAACAGGTAAGCAGGTGATGCATAAGTGAATGAATGTGACTGTGTTCCAACAAAGCTTTATTTACAAAAACAGATGGGCTAGATTTGGCCCATGGGCTGCAATTTGCCAACATGTAGTCTGAAAAATAGTCATTGAAGTACTGTCTTCTGTTAAGACTGTAGCCCTGAAAAATGTGCTAATGTGATTATTGACAAGTGCTTATCTATCAAAAAAATTTTTTGTATATTCTGTCAGCTTGAAAATACTACTTGTAGAAATTTCATTTGACAGTAGAATAATTTGCTCCATGTGTTGTCAAGTTCAAAAAATAAAAGAAATTCTTAAAATGCCAAGCCATTTAACTTTAAAGTGTCTTTCAGCCTCAACAGTTCATTAATTCACACATTTTCACAGGGATGTATGACAGATGAACGGGCACCTTGGTTATGTCTTTGCGCTGAAAAGGGAGGGTAATCTAGAATTGGTATGTTTGAACTGAAGCATGACCTTGTATAAACTGTCACATTTTATCAACATTGCCAAAGAGCCTGAAAACGGGGTTTCTCTGAGGCAAGCTTACCTTTTCTCATCATGTCTATACCACTGTTCTTTCTTTCCTCTAAAATCACAAGCACACTTACCCACAAATGCTCACATACCTGCATACACTCTCACACAGAAGTGCATACATGTGAGTGCACACATACTGTCATTTTTTGATGACCTCAGTTTTTATAAACAAGTTTACAGTACACTCTCTTTGAGATGGTGAACTTCATGTAACAAGTTAATATGAACTTGTAATCATATTTCTATTCCATAATGCTAATGACTCCTACTATAGAACTACAGAGCATGCTGGGCTAAGAAGTAGTTGATGTTCCTACTGATGTTAGTTCATCTTAGCTCACCATTTATCCAACTGATCGGGGATTTTACAGCAAAACAAAAATTCTAGAATCAGATTTTTTTTGAGGTGGGATAGATTATAGAGATTATCAAGGCCAATCTTCCTCTTTTGCGTAATAAGAAACTGAGGTCTGGAGAGGGGAACCTACACAGCTTGTTAGTAGAGCTCAAATATTGAATACCTGCTCTTTTGGTGATTCAATCTTCTAATAAAAAGAGTTTTCTTACACAACAAACGACTTCAGAAATGTTTTAAAAATAGAAAGGACTGAGAGAAAAGCCCACTGGACTGCTCAAGAACATTTGGAAGAATTTCATGTTAATCAGTTTTCAACATAAGCTATTCACTCTTACCTTGTAGATGTCACAGGAGTCTTTTTAACTTCATCAAGTTAAGATAGATGGCTTATCTACATTTAAAATTTTTTAATATGTTCACTTAATCATATACAAATGACCAAAGAGTTTGGTTAATAAATAGAACCTCAAAAAATTATACCTCAGACATGAAGTAAAAGCAAAAATATAATGTCGAGTATTATTTTCAGATTTTATAGACAGAATACAATTCTATTTACATAAAAAAACTATAATCATCTCTTGCTTAATACTGGATGGTATTACCTTGGAGTTATTTCCACAACTGTCAGTATAGGGATGAAAATAACTCATGTTCTGAACATTAGGAAGGCTGATCTTCAACTCTGCTGCCTTCTTCTCTTAAGTGGGTTCTTGCCAACCTCTTTGGTCTGCACATTTGAAAAAAGATTCTTGTCAGCAAAATCTGGGAACTAGTTATCTTGGTGAATAATGGGAACATCTTGTCTCAGTAGAGGAGATTAATGCTACCTCTGTAGAATGGACTCTGATATCTGCAGGAAATTTAATACTAGAGGTCAAAGTTTCAGTAATGCACCTTTGAGAAAGCAGAGTTTGCTTGAAAATTTGTACTGCCCGAACATGGGATATAAGACAGAAAAATCATTCCTCATCACAGCATAGAAAAAGATCCAGCTTCTCAGTTATATTAAAAAATTACTAATTTTTCTAAAAGTGAAGCAAGGGACACATGCGGTTTAATGTGCTTAGCAAGTTTGAGGATAATGCAGAAATATCAGTAAACATAGAAATGAAGGTTATTGAGAAATTAATGCTAAATATATGTCAAGAAAGGCTGGGGAGTGAAATTCTTAAATTCCAAGGCAGACATGGCATTTAAGATTCTTTATCTCCTAAGAATAAAAGAGAATGATATAATAAGCCTTTTTGAGCAGAGTTTTTTTTAATTGAGTGTTTTAAAAGCAAAAATATTATCACATTTCTTTTCAAAGTGCATTTGAACCCAAGAGTTTATAAATAAGTTCAGGACTACCCATAATATCTACTGATTCTTCATTTACATTTATTAATTGATGTCAAGTTGTAAGAATGGAATATAGAATTATAGAAGTAAAACAATAGACAAGCTTAGCTTAAACATGTAATTTTCAAAAGAACTCAGGAAATTGACCTCTGATAAAATAAGGCAGACTATGTATAGAGTTTTTTTTTTAATCTCTCTCTCCCTGCTCCCTCCTCAAACCAGAACCATGCTAAATTAAAAAAAAAAAAATGATTCAGCAAATCAGAAACACTGAATTTATGGAAAATACAATGCAGATAGGAGCTATATAACCTGTTTGATATAATGGCTAGAGAACATTGCCAAAGAGCACTTTTATATGAGGTCAAAATAAGATATTTTCATATAGTCAAGGGTTTTGCAAATATTCTTCCCATGCTAGCCATGAAAAAACAACTTGAGTATATAGTCCAGCAAAACAAAAAAGGAAATCAAGAAATGAGGCACAACGTAGGTTCATAGAAATAGTGGAGCTAATCAGAAATGAATTGAAAAGAAATTTCAGTAAGAAATGTATGCAATGTGAGGACTATAGTAATAATAATGTATTGTATTCAGGAATTTTGCTAAATGGGTAGATTATAGTTGCTCTTGACACAGGGCAGAAAAATGGGTAACTGTGTGAGATGATGAATATATTAATTTGTTCCACTATAGTAACCATTTTGCTATATATGCATCTTATAATATCATGTTGTATACCTTAAATATGCACAATAAAATATATCTAAAAAACAGAAATCTGAGGGCTGGGTGCAGTGGTTCACGCCTGTAATCCCAGGACTTTGGGAGGCCAAGGCGGGTGGATCACAAGGTCAGGAGTTCAAGACCAGCCTGACCAAAATGGTGAAACCCCATCTCTACTAAAAAAGAAAAAAAAAAAAAATTAGCTGGGCATGGTGGTGCGCACCTGTAATCCCAGCTACTTGGGAGACTGAGGCAGAAGACCTGCTTGAACCCAGGAGGCAGAGGTTGCAGTGAGCCAAGATCGCACCACTGCACTCCAACCTGGGTGACAGAGCAAGGCTGTCTCAAAGAAAAACAAAAAACAAAAAAACCCAGAAATCTTTGTAGCCCCCACAGACAGAAATGAGTCCAAGAAGTCAGAGGGCTCCACGCTGAATATATTTAAGAATAAAATAGAGTTCATGCCACAAAACATGGATGTTTGAAATAATGGGGTGAAGGCATATATAACTTTGTTAACAACAAAAAAGAGGCAAAATTTCCAAAATGGAAAAAAAGAAAGTCTGAATAAGAAAGTCAAGATCCATGTATGTATGTATGTATGTATGTATGTATGTATTTATTTATTTATTTATTTTGAGACAAGGTCTCACTGTCTTACCCAGACTGGAGTGCAGTGGGGTGATCTCGGCTCACTCAAACTTTTACCTCCAGGTTTAAGTGATTCTCCTGACGCAGCCTCCCAAGTAGCTGGGATTACAGGCATGCGCCACCATGCCTGGCTAATTTTTATATTTTTGGTAGAGATGGAGTTTCGCCGTGTTGGCTGGGCTAGTCTCGAATTCTTGGCCTCAAGTGATCTGCCTCAGCTTCCCAAAATGCCGGGACTACAGGCGTGAGCCACCGCACCTGGCCAATGTACTTAGAAACTAACATAGAGTATGATTTGAGGTTCTGTAGAGTAAAAGAGAAAAGATTTAACATTATCTTGATGGCTTAAATATTCTCTTTGGAAAAGTTTAGTTATAATAACATAGGATTATATTTCTTTTCTTACGAAACCAATCATAATTCATCATTCTTTAACAAGTAAGAATGTCTTGCATTCTAGAATGTGAGCTCCTGAAGGTAAGAATTGGGTTTGTCTTATTTGATATGGTCTCTGTAATGCCTAGGCTAGCATGTGGGATATCATACATAGCAAATCACTATATGCAGACTGACTGATTATGGCAGCCAGTGTGGATTGCTTATAAAATAGCTATTCCCTGTCAGCAGCCCTGCTGCCTCCCCGGTTTGTTGTTAAAAGTTGACCGAGAACACTAAGATTTTTAAGCCACAGATTTGGCCAACTCTGGAACTTTTCAACTCTTTGTTGTGTGAGACGATAAATTCCTTTGGTTACTCTTTTTTTTTTTTTTTTTTTTAAGTGCTTTTTAAATTTCAGTGGAAGGTCTCCCAACTAATGCAGAATTTGTGGCCAGAAGTAAGGTGCTGGAAGTAACAGGTCCTAGAATGTGGAATGTGTTGAGGAAAGGAGTCATTTATAGAGGGGAAACAGAGCCTCTGCTTTCCAGACTGGGCAGCTGATGATCCTTGTTAGGTGAAGGTGAAACATGTTATCAAACTGGAAGCTTTTGTACCTTGGATTCAGAGCATTTGCTGAATGGAGTTACCATGTTAAATATGGTGAGAAGAATTACAGTATCATTTGCAGCTTTTAGATTTGTCTTAGAAAGACAAACATAGTCTGTAGGTAGTTCATCCTAAAAGCAGATTAGGAAGAAAATATAGCTTTGCTAAGATAGGATTTGCTGTTGACTTGCAATGTAAGTTAATGGTAAATACCATTAGCAAAGCTGTTATGATCATCTTTGAAGGCAGACGGGTCCTCACCCAAAGTTTAGTTTGAACGCCAAGACCGATGATGACACACACCAAGAGGACATAAAAAGCTTTGTTATTTACGTAAGTAGTGTCTCTGTAGGGAATAGGGAAGACCTCTTGAGCAGGTCCAAAATGGCTTGAGAGAGCAAGGAAAGGAGACTGGCTTGGGTTGCTATTGTGGTTAGGGGCTGGGGCTGGGGGTGGGGGTGAGGGTGGTTTGTGCACTGAAAAGGACTTGCATTGTTTGTATCTCCCATTGGAACAAAAGAAGGGAGCATCCTCACTTTCTTATCAGCTTGTCCAGATGTGGAACACACAGGTAAGAGGGAGGGGTGAGACTTAAAAACTGCAAGCAATAAAACATTTTAAAAATGGGGTTAGGTTTCTTGTTATGTAATACAAGCCAATACTTTATGACCTACTTCCACATCAGGTAGAGCACACAGAGGCAGGAAAACAATAGACTTAGCAGCAGAAGAAGATAAGACAGGAATTCTCAAAGGTTGTATGTAGGCAAGAGTCTAACCATTGATAGTTATATAGTTTATGGAAGTGGCTAGAAACAGGTACAATGAAAGTCAACTTAGTTGTTAAGGGGACTGTATTGCCAAATAAAATTCATGCGTAGTGACGTACACCTGGGATTGTTCAGCTTTTAAAAAGACACCAGGACTTTTGAACTCATCTGAGAGAAGTAGGGTGCTAAATCTCTGTAGCTCCTAGAACTCTTCAATGAACTGTGGTTTTAGAGTATAACAGGCAAGCACTGTTTTCCAAGATGGGATAATCAGGCATAAAAGATGTTGGGCAGGAGAAATCCTTCCAGAGAACAGAGTTAGCAAGCCACAGGACATGAGCCAGCCAGTCTTTTGTATACTTTCTTTTTTTTTTTTTTCTGTCCAGCTGCCTCTTTTTTTCCCCATAAGTTATTGGGGTACAGGTAGTATTTGGTAACATGAGTAAGTTCTTTAGTGGTGATCTGTGAGATTTTGGTGCATCCATCACCTGAGCAGTATACACTGCACTCTGTTTGTAGTCTTTTATCCCTCACCTTCTTCCTACTCTTCCCCTGAAGTCCCCAAAGTCCATTGTATCATTCTTATGCCTTTGTGTCCTTATAGTTTAGCTCTCACATACCAGTGAGAACACATGATGTTTGGTTTTTCATTCGTGAGTTACTTCATTTAGAATAATAGTCTCCAATC
Organism: Macaca mulatta; assembly: GCF_049350105.2. Lineage (NCBI taxonomy): Eukaryota > Metazoa > Chordata > Mammalia > Primates > Cercopithecidae > Macaca > Macaca mulatta. Next base: position 22,037,831 of record NC_133422.1, read on the forward strand.
TCATCCAGGTCACTGAAAATGCTGTTAATTAATTCCTTTTTGTAGACGAAGAGTATTCCATCATATATATATATATATCACAGTTTCTTTATCCTCCTCATTGATTGATGGGCATTTGGGTTGGTTCCATGTTTTTGCAATTGCAAATTGTGCTGCTATAAACATGCGTGTGTAAGTATCTTTTTCACATAATAACTTCTTTTCCTCTGGGTAGATACCCAGTAGTGGGATTGCTGGATCAAATGGTAGTTCTTCCTTTAGGTCTTTAAGGAATCTCCACACCGTTTTCCACAGTGGCTGTACTAGTCTACATTTCCACCAGCAATGTAGAAGTGTTCCCTGATCACTGCATCCACACCAGCATCTACTGTTTTTTGATGTTTTGATTATGGCCATTCTTGTAGGAGTAAGGTGGTATCACATTGTGGTTTTGATTTGCATTTCCCTGGTCATTTGTGATGTTGAGCATTTTTTCATACGTTTGTTGGCCGTTTGTCTATCTTGTTTTGAGAATTGTCTATTCATGGCCTTAGCCCACTTTTTGGTGAGATTGGTTTTTTCTTACTGCTTTGTTTGAGTTCATTGTAGATTCTGAATATTAGTCCTTTGTCAGATGTATAGATTGTGAAGATTTTCTCCCATTCTGTGGGTTGTCTGTTTACTCTGCTGACTGTTCCTTCTGCCATGCAAAAGCTCTTTTAGTTTAATTAGGTCCCAGCTATTTATCTTTGTTTTTTATTGCATTTGCTTTTGGGTTCTTGGTCATGAAATCCTTGCCTAAGACGATGTCTAGAAGGGTTTTTCCAATGTTATCTTCTAGAATTTTTATAGTTTCAGATCTTAGGTTTAAGTTGATTGATCTTGAGTTGATTTTTGTACAGGTGAGAGATAAGGATCCAGTTTCATTCTCCTACATGTAGCTAGCCAATTATCCCAGCGTCATTTCTTGAAAAGGGTGCCCTTTCCCCACTTTATGTTTTTGTTTCCTTTGTTGAAGATCAGTTGGCTGTAAGTATTTGGGTTTATTTCTGGGTTCTCTATTCTGTTCCATTGGTCTTTGTGCCTATTTTTATACCAGTACCATGCTGTTTTGGTGACTATGGCCTTATAGGATAGTTTGAAATCAGGTAGTGTGATGCCTCCAGATTTCTTCTTTTTGTTAAATCTTGCTTTGGCTATGTGGGCTCTTTTTTGGTTCTATATGAATTTAGAATTTTTTTTCTAATTCTGTGAAGAATGATGGTGGTATTTTGACGGGGATTGCATTGAATTTGTAGATCGCTTATGGTAGTATGGTCATTACTATCATATAGTCTATCATGGAGAAGGTTCCATGTGCTGTTGAATAGAATGTGTATTCTGCAGTTGTTGTATGAAATATTCTGTATATATCTGTTAAGTTCATTTGTTCCAAGGTATAGTTTAAATCCATTGTTTCTTTGTTGACTTTCCGTCTTGATGACCTGTCTAGTACTGTCAGTGGAGCATTGAAGTCCCCCACTATTATTGTGTTGCTATCTCATTTCTTAGGTCTATTAGTAATTTTTTAAATAAATTTGGGAGCTCCAGTGTTAGGTGCATATATGTTTAGGATTGTGATAGTTTCCTGTTGGACAAGGTCTTTTACCATTATATTATGTCCCTCTTTGCCTCTTTTAACTGCTATTGCTTTAAAGTTCATTTTGTGTGATATAAGAATAGCTACCCTTGCTTGTTCTTGGTGTCCATTTGTATGAAATGCCTCTTTCCACCCCTTTACTTTAAGTTTATGTGAGTCTTTATGTGTTAGACGAATCTCCTGAAGGCAACAGATAGTTGGTTCATGAGTTCTTACCCATTCTGTGGTTCTGTATCTTTTAAGTGGAGCATTTAGTCCATTTACATTCAGCGTTAGTATTGAAATGTGAGGTGTCGTTGCATTCATTTTGCTCTTTGATGCCATTGTACTTGGTTTTTTGTTTGTTTGTTTTTTGTTTTTGCTTTTTAACTTGTATTTTTGTTTTATGGATCCTGTGTGATTTATGCTTTAAAGAGGTTCTGTTTTGATGTATTTCCAGGATTTGTTTTAAGATTTTTCTGTCTTTGTTGGATTGGGTTACATGTTGAGTATGTTTAGGTAAATAAACTGTCTATTTTAGACATAGGTTCCTGGGCCACAAGAAATCATATTTAGTTATTCTAATAGAGAATACTGCATAACTCCAGAGTTACATAACTTGGAGTTTAGTACAGCAACTGATGAGACTTGGGATCTTCTTCTTTGAGGAGTGGTTGAGTGTGTTCTGTGTGGCATTGATCATTTTTGAAAATTCTTTATGGGACAAAGTCTTTGTAGAGATGTTGGGTAGCAAAGATAGACACTGTTGCCTACTTAGCAATTATTCTCTCCCTCATTCTTTTCAACAATACTCAAGTTATGTTTAGAGATATATTACATGGGATTCACCTCAGTCCAGGGAATGAAGGATGATTGGTTTAAGCCAATCATGGAAACTCTGTTCTCCTTCCAAATGATTAGTGTAGGCACTGGCATGGGGTGTAATCTTGGCCAATGAGATAAAAGTGAAAATCTATTAGGAGGGTTTCCAGCAAAACATTTTCTCACTCCGTAAGAGGGACATAGGGAATGACTTGTTCCTTTCTTACTCTGCATGTTGTTTTATAAGGATATGATCTCTGAAGTCCCTATAGTTATGTTGCAGCTCTGAGGAAAAAGCCATGAGAATTATTTTACAAAAAAGCTCAAATGCTAAACATTCTGTAAATTCAAAAAAACTAACATAGTCTATTTATTATGTGAGGCAATAAACACTTTAGTGTTTAAGAGTTTTTAGCTACTATCAAAAGACAAACAACAAATTTAGTTATAGATCTAATTGGCTTTTATTTGCAATTCATGAATTGGAGCTCCCTCCATTCTACAAAATAGAAAGAGAGCTCACATTGGGCAATAGTAGAAGAGTGGGGTTTTAAAGGTCATAACAAGGAAACAGAGCAAAAGAATTTTTTTTAAAAGCTCATTGATTAACATCAGGTTACTGTTTTTTGGTAATGGTTAAAGGTAAGGGGACTTTCTTATTATGCTGACTCTGGTAGACTAGAATCTCCTGTTTTAAGGGAAAACTCATTTGTTTTTGGATCTGTCTGCTTCCTTAAAGTTCAGTTTAACTATGTGGCATTTAGCATGAGTGACTCCATTTTGGTTTGGTCAGGTCTGTTGGGGTATAGTACAGAAGCTCAGTCCAAAACAATGGCATTTCATATATTTTTTAACATTAAATATTCTATTACTTGCAGCTAATGGCAATCTAATGGAAACATTGATATTATCATAATACTGTAAATGCTGTTTGTTTCTTTCAATATTTAGAACCAATACATAGAAAGAACATGGAACACTTAATAGTTATAAAGAACAATGTAAATATTATAACCTTGACAATGTCAGAGTTGGTGGGTGGAGAAATAGAAGCTTTCAGTTTGTTATTTCAGCCAGTAAGCCCAGGCCTCAAGAGTCCTTGTGTGTTTCTGCTTGCTCTCCCTTGTACCTCTGCAGTCACTGTAAGAACACACCTGACCCAGCCCAGTGGAGGTTCAGAGCCACTCAGAGCAGAGATCCCACATGAGACGAGCCTGGATTTGCCAATGCAAGCTGTCTCCTGTACATGTGAGTGAGCACAATCAAAAGCAGCAGAGCCACCTATCCAACTGCCCCAGAAGCATGAGCAATAAACACTAATGTTGAATGCCATTGGGATATCTCAGTTATTTGCTATGTGCCATTACTGTGACAAGAGATAACTAATACAGGATAACTGATACATTCTGATTCTCTTCTTTTCAGGCACTTGGTAGTAGGTTGTTTTCGTTTGATCTTTTGAAATTAAGCACGGCCATATGGCTTGCTTTAATAAGTTAGATGTATGTAGAAGCAACGTGTGTCTGCTGGGTGCAGACATATGTAAGACTCAGGTATGACAAGGCAGCTCCTCTTTCCTCTGAATGGTGATAGTCTAGTACATGTTGAAATGGAACCATCATTAGCCTAGGTTCCTGAGTGAATAGAACAAGCAGAACTACCTTGGCAGCCTAGGTAGATGTATAACATGAGCTAGAAATAAATTTTTGTTGTGTTAAGGTGCAGAGCTTTGAAGGTTGTTATTATCAGAGGATAATGTTGCCTATCCTGACTGATGCACGTGTTCCTGGTAGGCTTCATTGAAGAGGTTGCATTTGAGCTTAGACTTGAAGGTGAAGGGGTTATCTGTATGGAGTCTTCTATTAGTTTGTTTTCATACCTCTATAAAGAACTGCCTGAGGCTGGGTAATTTAGAAAGAAAAGAGGTTTAATTGACTCACAGTTCTGCATGGCTGGGGAGGCCTCAGGAAACTTACTATCATGGCAGATGGGAAAGCAAAGACCTTTTTCACATGGTGGCAGGAAAGAGAAAGTGAGCAACAGCAAGGAAAACCGCCTTATAAAACCATCAGATCTTGTGAGAACTCACTGTCATGAGAACAGCATGGGAGAAACCACCCCCGAGATCCAATCACCTCCCACCTCGTCCCTTGACATGTGGGGATTATGAGGATTACAATTTGAGATGAGATTTGGGTAGGGACACAGATCCAAACCATATCATGTTCAGAGGCAAAATGTTGCGGGGAGAGAGAATAGCAAGTGCAAAGGCTCTAAGGCAGGAGCATGCCTGGTGTGTTCAAGAAGATATATGTATGGGGGCGGGGAGAGAAAGAGTAGTAGGAGATGAGGTTACAGCATCAAAAGGCATGGAGCCAAGGGATGGCACCCTCCAGATCATGTAGAGCCTTGCAGTTCATTCTAGAAATTTTCACTTTTGTGTTTCTGTGTGATGGGGTCTCACTTTCACCCAGGATGGAGTACAGTGACATGATCCTAGCTCACTGCAGCCTCAAACTCCTGGATTCAAGCAATCCTCCTGCCTCAGCCCCTTAGTAGGTGGGACTACAGGCATGGACTACCATGCCTGGCTAATTTTTTAAATTTTTTGTAGAGACAGGGTTTTTATGTTGCCCATGCTGGTCTTGAACTCCTTGGGCTCAAGCAATCATCCCACTTTGGCCTCCCAAAGTACTGGGATTACAGTCATAGCCACCAAGCCTGGCCTGAGACTTTGGCTTTAATATGAGTGAAATATAAAGAACTTGCAGAGGTTTGAGCAGGGCAGTGACATTCTCTGATTTAGAGTGTGGAGAATGGGCTGCAGTGATAAAAGCAGGGATAGTAGGAAAAAGCTGTCATCCAGTAGAGATGATTGTGGCGGCTGGGACCAGGTGGTAGCTTGGAAGTGATAAGAAGTGGTTGGGTTCTATATATATTTTGAGGGTAGAGTCTACAAAATTTTCTTAGTAGATTGGGTGTAGGATGTGAAAGCACAAAAGAATTAAAGGATGATTCCAAGGTTGTTGGCCTGATACAAAGGAAATTTGGAGGCAGATAAGGAAAGTCTTGAAAGTCAGGCAGGAAGGTTTGGATCTTTTGATGTAAACAAAGAAAAGGCATTTTAGGTTTGTGAGTAGCAAAATTTGGGGATTGTGAAGTGAGGAAAAAGATGCTGTAGGTAGATTAATCTGGTACCATACAGAGAAGACAGTGCTAGATCAGATAGGAGTGCTGATGTAAGAAGGTATCCAAATCAGCTCCCAGGAGCAGTAACCTCCAGGAATGGCTCAAGCCAAGTGTGAAAAAGGAGAGATTGAGAGGAAAGTTCAGAAGTGGACAATGAGGAAGAAGAAAGATGGCAAAGGGTACATTTTGCTTGGAATTAGAGTTTACTTTGCAGTGATGAAAAGCATTGTTGCAGCCATCCAGGTGGTTCAGGGAGAGGTCTGGTTTGTGCATCTTTTAAGCAGAAGATGTAAAGATCTCTTGGAAATGAGTAGGAAAAAAATGACAATGTGGACCCACTGTAGAGATTTGCTCCTTAGTCTCTTTGGTTTCATGCTGCTTTGGTTTAGATAGATAATGTTTCAATGGCAAGTAGAGGAACAGAAGGATACACAGATTCACTCATTTAGACTGAAGTAAGCTTAAAATAAATTGACTATGCTTAGCAATAAAGAAATAAATGGAGCTAATCCACTGATAAAAAAAGATATGCTTTGACCTTATCAGAGCAGCAGTAATAATCCCTTACCTTTATAAAGTACAACATGATAGAAATAAAACTGTGCTTGAAGATTTCAAAACAGTAAAGTGTATTTTTATAGCCCAAACCACATTTTATTCTAGGTATGCATTCTAAATTAAGCCTTTTATGAAAAGAATAACAACAATGATAACAAAAAGGTTATATATATCTATATGTATCATTCTTCTCTTGAGAAGCAAAAGCTCCTCATTCATTCCTGGCTTTCTTTCCTCCTGGTTAAATAAAGAACAATTCGAATTAGCCAGTAACTTGTCTTATTTATAAGAGTGAGAACTCATGAGTTCACTCATAAAGTAAAATCCAAGCTTCTTAGGTTGTCTCAAGGCCCCAACCGTCTGCCCCTGCCTGCCTCTCCACAATCATCTCAAGCCATTTTCCCCTTACTAGTGGGACTTCAGTCACATAGCCCTCCTAACTTCACAAACACTCCAGGCTTTTCCTGTATTGGGTCCTTCATCCACATGCTGTTTCCTCTCTTGCACGGCTCCTTCCAACTCCTTCACGTGGATCTCCTTTTTGTAACACTCAGGTTCTAGGCTAGAAACAGAATTCATACCACATGGACCAAGTTGAAGAGACTTCAGAGGCAAGGGCTGGGTTAGGGACAAATAATAAATGCGTCACAGGGTGAACCCCAAAACTGGAGAACTTGCAGGGGTTTGAGCAGGACAATGACATTGTCTGACTTAGGTTTTAACAGTCACCTCCTCACAAAGGCCTTTCTTGATCATTTTGTCTATGAAGGTCACTTCCAGAACTTTCAGCTGGGGAGGCCATAGAGGTTCTTGGCTTTGTGCGGAAGGAATTCCAGAGCGAGCTGGCAGAGTGAAGCGAAAGCAAGTCTATTAAGAAAGTAAAGGAATAAAAGGATGGCTACTCCACAGGCAGAGCAGCTCCCCAGGCTGCTGGTTGGTGTTTTTATGGTGATTTCTTCATCACATGCTAAACAAGGGGTGGATTATTTATAAATTTTTTGGAAAAAAGGTGGGGGATTCCCAGAATTGAGGGGGTTCCTCCCCGTTTCAGATCATATAGGGTAACTTCCCAGTGTTGCTGTGGCATTTGTAAACTGTCATGGTGCTGATGGGAGTGACTTTGAGCACACGAATATATTATAGTTAGTATAAAATGAGCAGTGAGGGCGACTGGGATTGCTATCATCACCATCTTGGTTTTGGCTGGCCTCTTTACTGCACCCAGTTTTATCAGCAGCATCTTTGTGACCTGTATCTTGTGAAACCAGCCTTGCCAACTCCTTTCTCAAAGGGTGAGACACTCAGAGACTAGCAACACCCCGAAGCCATGATCGGCCTGTGGGCTGAAGAAGTAAAGAGAGGAAGGAAGTGGCACTGTCTGAGCCCATTATGATCCGGAACCCTGGGGAAGGCTCTTCCAATGGGAGCTGCCTTGGGGAGGGATACAGCTACAGACACAGGTGTAATATCAAATCATGGGACACCCTGATCTCTATCCTCCTGCCCTCAATCTTTAGCCGCTGTCTCACTTTGTCAGAACCCACCAGCAAGCCTGAGGTCAAGGGAGCACAGGGAACGCGATCTTCAGGATCCAGGCCCCGCCCCCAGCATGAGGAAGGTCGAGAAAGGCAGAGAATAGAGTGCAATCTCTAAATGGAGGTTAAGTGGCACACTCTTCTTTACTTCTCTATTTATCACCTCCTCACAAAGGCCTTTCTTGACCATCCTGTGTATGAAGGTCACTTCTAGAACTTTCAACACCGTTCTTTCTCAGCTGTGATGATAGATGAGTCTAATTATTTATTTATTCGAATGCTCTTTCCTCCTAATAGATGCTAAGCAGTGTAAAGAAAGGGACCTGCTGCTTTGCTCAATACTGGATAATTGGTGGCTGGCTCATAGCAAATACTGAAAATATCTGTGGAAAGGAAAGGGAGGAAAAAAGAAAGAAGGAAAAGAGGAAAGAAGGAGAAAGGAATGTTCCTTTAAAAAGGAGAAAGATTTGTGTGTGTGCCTGTGTGTGTAATTTCAAACTCTTCACCTATCACATTAAAAACAAAACAGAAATGTTAAAAAATAAAATAATGAGAGAAAAATGTAGCAACCAAGTTGGGGAAAAGTGACAAAATAGTATGTATGGATTACTTATTTAGTACTGGTCACTCTTGCATGCTATGTCACTTAATTCCTGTGACAGTCCTGCAAGGCAGGGAGCATTATTCCCATTTTATATACGAGTAAACTGAGTTTCAGAGATGCTAAGTGGCTTATTAATGTTGCTTAGGTCTTAGGTGGTATTCAAGTCAGTTCAGATGAATTAAAAACTGGAACTCCCGTGATTAACTCTTGAGTATTCTGGGTATTGTGTGGACACATTCAGGGCCCTGTGTACCGTTTTTCTTTTTCAAAAAACTCAGCAATGTGTTCCTCAGGCTTTTATCTTAAAACATAATATCTATCTAAAAGTGACTTTTGTGAAAAGCAATTCAGCGAGATATTTTGTTTACGGGGGGAGAAGCAAAACCAACCATGCTATAAAGATGTTCCTCCTTGAGAATAAAAGTAGAAGAGTAATAGATTGGATGTTAATTGAGGCAGATGCCTGTGAGGATAATTTGAAGTAATCTGTGAGCAATAAAGCAAAGCGAGCACTCTTTCCCCTCCTCAAGCATCATCCACCTGATACATGTTCTTTCTTACAGTTGCAAGATGAGGAAAAATCCACAATGCAAAGCTCTTTGCTTGGTCCAAAAAGAGATTCTTTCAAACCAACCAACTACTCGAAGTTCTTAAGGTTTACATGACATAAACAATGTACAAAATATACCTCACTTCATTGTCATTCAATTTTTTCAATATGCATCAAATATCCACAGCATTCAGTGTGTTAGGAGCCTGGAGTGAGCACACATCTAGTGTGAAACCAAGATTTAAAAATTCAAATTATGTGTGTGTGTGTGTGTGTGTGTGTGTGTAGACAGAGAGAGAATGACTAGAAGTAATAACTTGCATAAGTAGCATACAGATATAAATACAGCAGAGAGAAATATGTTGGGGCATTGGAGTGTTTCTATTATCTTTTCCATTTCATTCTAAATTATTATTCATTATATTACACTAATTATTCATAACATTATTATTCTATTTCCCTCATTTCAAAATGTTAGGGTAGTCTAATTTTGACTGAGAATTTTCTCAACATAAGTTTCAATTTTGTTTTAAGCATAAGGTAAGTTATAATTTTTATTTTTCTTTGTTAAACATTAAAAGTAAATGTTGGCCTATTGCTTTGCACTGAAAACTCACAGAGTGTAATACCAAGACTTGGGAAGGTTATACTGATTTGATTTACTAACTGATGCTAATGAGATAATTTGAGCTTCCTAAAATTCTGCCTTTATTTACTTAAAAAAAACAAACGCTTGCTGGCTTTTTATATTGTCTCAAATTAGAATTCTTAGTGAAAAATTTACTTTCAAAATTTACCTACCAAAAAGTTATTTACCGATTTCTAAATAATAAGTAAATATTTGAAATGATTGACTGAAGCGCAAGGCTTGTACCATATTGGACAATACATCTCAGCTCTATCCATTGCTATTTACCATTCTACTTGGTTTGTAGTTCTCTACATGGATAAACAGGAAATCTTAAGAACAGGCTCTTCTTCTAGTAAAGCTGTAACAGACTGTGTTTCCCAAAGATAGCTGCACCAATATGCATATGAACTTTTCCTCCCTCCAAGGTCCTGGGACTGTGTCTCTTTTTGTCAAATTTAGTCAGAGCCTCGTGACTCTTCCAACCAACAGACCAATATGCCTGAAGGAATGCTATTTGACTTCTGAGTCTAGGTCATAACAGTGATTCAGCTTTTGCATTGCTTCCTCTCTCTCTCCCTCTTTCTCCCTTTCTCTCAGTTGCTTGTTCTTGAAACCCAGCCTCTTGGCTGTGAAGAAGCCTAAACTAGTTCATATGGAGAAGCTACATGAAGAGGCCCACATGTAGAGGAATGGAGGTTCCCAGCCAACAGCCAGCATCAATCACCAGCCATGTGAGTGAACAAGCCTTTAGTTGCCCCCACTGCCTTTTCACTGCCCTGGCCCACACCTAGTCGGGTAGAAATGAAATATTTTCATTGAGCCCAGGCAGGGTGCAGATTCATGAGCAAAATAAATACTAGGATTGCTCTAAGCTAAGTTTTGTTGTGGTTTGTTGCACACAGTAACTGCTACAATAACATTACCCATTAGAGAGCTTATTCAAATTAATTGGCTAAAGGCCTATTCACATTTTTTCTAAACACAGAGATAACCAAGTATTTAACACTCCACAACTTTCCCACTGCCCATTAGAATTCGTAAGCAAATAGGAATCACAGTTTGGGATCAGCATCCTAAGATGACCCAACTCAGCACTATTTTCTAATAGTGATAAGGAGATAATTTAAGAGAGAGTAAGATTTTTTTTCAAAGAACCTCCAACATTTGGTCTAAAACATTGTAGTTCCCCTGCCAACTTCTTATTGATAAATGTATCTTATACTTTAAAAAAATGTATTTATGCTTTTAGCTAAAACATTTCTTAGATTAATACAGTACAAAAGAATACATTTAAGATGTAAGTACTGGTTTTTGTGTTTGGGGATTTGGCTAACTAGTTCACATCGACCCTATCCATATCAGTCTCTTTCTGGTCTCTTATAGCTGTGTCCACTGGCATTTCCCATTTCTAAAGCCTAATCTCTTATTCTGTCCTTAAACAGTATTTTATAAATCTCCTCATCTAATTAAGCATCATCTCTGAACTCTTTTAGCTCTGTCATGTTTTTCTTAAGTTCCAATAACTGGAATTTTATAGAGTTTTCAATTCGCATTCAATTCCCTAACACATATTTATCCATTGCCAACTGTGTGTCAAGCACATTGTAGGAAAACAACAATTAACAAAAAAGAGACAACAGACAAAGTCTCTGGTCTCATAAAATTGACCATCTGGTTGGGGAAAACATGAATTAGATAACAATATAAATATTTAATTTCAAGCATAGATAAGAGCTATGAAGGAAAAACAGACAGCTATGAGATGATGTAACAGATGGATGTTGTACTTATTGCCCATTTATTCAACAGGTTGAACTCAGTAAAGTGCAAGTAGAGAACAGCTTTTTTCTTTCTCAGCCCTATCTTTTTAAACCTGTGTTATTTAATTGTTCTTCTTTGACCCTCATTAAAATTTTGGGCAGACCTCAGGCCTTTTTGAATCACTTTCAGATATTAAGTATTTAGAGTAGTCTAGTATCACAATCTTAATTTCTCACTCATTTTAAGGCTTTTCCCCTTTTGTAGTTGACTTAGCCTTAGAAGCCTGTACCAGGGAAGTGGGCATGGGAATTTCCTTCTTGTTTCCTGTTCCACCTCCTCTCCCTTGGTTAGAGGACATCCCTATGCTCTCTGGGTTTAGATCTTGTTGGGAGAGGGTAAAGACTTCCTTTGTCTGTTTTTCCTTCCATTGATCTTTCTGGTGATGTATACCACTTTGCGGGGCAGGGCTGTTGGAACAGGTCAAACAAATGTCCCCAGGAAGTAGTGGACAGGGCTGCTAGACTCTTTCCTAATATACATGGATTACAGCTCACATACTACCTTTGCTTCCATGTACCTGGTTTTATGGAATCTTCACAACATTTCATTCCAATTCATCTTTGTTGATGCAATATTTAGCTCTCAGGAAGGTCTAATATTGTTTGCAGTGATGATAATATCTTGCCACTTCCTCATTTGGATAATTTATAGATATGTTAAATAAAATGGGTACTACTTCCTGTGTCTTGGCAAGCTCTATCCTTACATTATTACATCCAACTTTTTGTGCTCTTAACTTCTTCTCCAAATCAATCCTCCCAGACAAAACTTTTTTTTTTTCCAAATCAGCGATGATGGCTTTTTTTTTTTTTTTAGTTTTGCTCTTGTTGTCCAGGCTGGAGTGCAATGGCATGATCTCAGCTCACTGAAACCACTACCTCCCAGGTTCAAGCGATTCTCCTGCCTCAGCCTCCCAAGTAGCTAGGATTACAGGCGCCCACCACTGTGCCCAGCTAATTTTTTGTATTTTTTAGTAGAGATAGGGTTTCACCATGTTAGCCAGGCTGTCTTGAACTCCAGACCTCAGGTGATCCGCCCACCTCGGCCTCCCAAAGTGGTGGGATTATAGGCGTGAGCCACTGTGCCCAGCCGATGACTCCTTTTTAATTGCACTGGGGGTGAAAGATTCTCAACTTTTCTTTTTAGACTAAATAATTTACATTCAGCAGTTAATACAATCCCCTTCCTTATTTATTCCTTCAGAAAAAAAACAAAGAATTAGTCAGATTTGTATTCTCCATCTAAAAACCACATAGTTTTCCTCTAGATAAGTTCTCAATAATCCTACTCTTTGTTATCAGTCTACCCATTTGCTAATATTGAAAAAACCCAATACGTAGGTATTCTAAAATCCTAGGGTCCCAACTATACCCTCGTCCATGAGCCACTCATTGGCAAACCACAGTCCTGAGGCATTGGGATCATTTGTAGTGAAGGTTGTAAGTTTTGGTCAATAGTTGCATAATTTCACTCTTAACTTTGTTCAAAACTTTCTTGGAGTAGTACTTCCTGAGTCAGCGTGGTGAGTCGGGAGGTTTTGGTGAACAAACCTGGGTTCAGATGCTGGCTTTACCACTTGGATATATCGTACTGTAGGCACTCAATAATGGTAGCTGTTATTGTTTTCTATACTAAGTTCATAAAATAGCTCTAGAATATTCTGGATAATAATTGGAATTAGGAATATCAACTTTTCCGATTCAAATGCTAATCTGGGAGTGGACATTATGTTAAATTCACCACTAGGAGCAAATTAGCCTATTAGTTGCATGAACATTAATGCTCATTTAATGTTCCCAGGTTAATAAGCCTGGACTTGCCCTTGGGCTTGCATAAGTAAATAATAATAGTAACACCATAGGTAGGGAGAGACCACTGTTAGAACCAAATCCTGAAAGGAAGGCTGCTGATCTGGGATCTCTATGCATGAATATGGAATCCTTCTTTTCCAGATATTTGTCTACAATAACATCTGGAAGAATTGAAGCTTTATGAACACAGTGTGAAAGAGAATCATGAATTTACTCCATAAAATGTATATTTTATGTATTTGAGCATATAATTAAAGAATAATTTATATAATGAAACAGAATATGACAGTGTTCTCATAATTTCCCATTTTCCATCCCTGCTAGTTGGAATCTATGCACATTTAAGAGACTTTCTCTTTGGTTTTGATGAATTTCTCTTCTTCTTCAGTCAACCATGTTCTAGTAACCCTTCTCTGACTAATGTGTCACACGTTTCTCAAGGCTGATGTAGTCACATAAGAAATTTTTCAATAGAATTCTCAAATAAGATTTTTTTCAATGTTACCCATAAGGGAGTTTTGTATCTTCCAACAGGCTCTGCAAATGGCTCCCACTAGTCACTTATCAGTCAGCCTAGGAATGTCACAGCCTTGCTGTCTACCCTGAGCAGCACTGTGTAATCAGCCTTCTGTCCCTATGGGTCCTGTCTAAACTGTGAAGAAGTGATGAGGCTTTTACCTACTTTCCAGCATGAAAAGTATTTTTATGACTGATGCTCCAAACTGAAAATAGATTCCCCTTTGAGCAGAAACATGGATGTTGCTATGCTTTCATGTTAATTCCATTAAGGTTCCGACCAGGCTGCTCAGTTCATCTTATACCCGCTCTAACGTGACTTGCCTTTTAAGGTTCAGTGTGTCCCAGAAAATATCTCCTGAGATGCTTATTGAAAAATAATTCCAAGGTAAGGCACACTGGGCAGTACTGCATTGCATACCATTCCCTTGGAAATCCTTATTGCACATTAGGGACTTACAGGCTCTGGTATGTCCTACAGTAAAGGCACTTGGCTTAACCTAAGCTTTCCCCAACTTAATTTGAGCTGGCAATTGAATTCATGTATTTTATTTTTGCAAAATACCTGTTAGCCTTTTTGGAGACTTATCTCCTTTTGGACACATTGGGAATGCTGGTGTAGGATTTTAAGGTAAAATGCACTGTCATAAAAACACTCAGCTAAACATCACAACATTTCTGAGATGCATTCATGGGCGAGAATCTAATTTTACAGAAGAAACTGATTCTTCCAGTAGTTAAGTAATAAACAGACAGCTTTCATGTTGGCAGCATCCGGTTAACTACTCTGCAGGCTGAAAGAAATGCTGATGTGGCATCACGTTTGTAAGAAATATGAATTGGTTTGTTGAAAAAGAAAATATCCCATCTGCTGAGACTCTGTGTGTGTGTTAGTGTGTGTACATGCACTTATTTCTGAGTGCATAAGCTTGAGTTGATCCCAACTAAGATTCTGAAAAGATGAGGATTGTTGAACTCAATGCATGGTCTGGCAGCATGGCCAAGTCCAGTCCCCCAGACCTGTGCTTTCAGAGCCTCCAACATCACAGAAGTCATTATGTTTTGTGGCCTGAGAAATAGGAGGTTACTGGTTTGAGCACAAGCCCAGAAACACAGACCCTCTTGGTACTCATCCAGTACTCACAGCACTTAAGAAAATTTAAAGATAGAACCTCTGTCAGTAATTTGGACACCAATCAGAGAAAACAAGCCATTGGTTTCTTTCTATTTTATTTTCCTCTGATTCATGGGAACTATGGTGCCACGTTGAATCTTACGTCTCTTACATAGGCAACCCCAGTTGTCAGATGCAGCCAGACATCCATGGCAGAATTTCCCTTTGTGAAAAGTAACTTACCAAAAGGATGTGTGGTTTGAAAAGTTCTTCCATGTCAGTCAGCAACCCAAGTGCCTGACTTCCCATTGCAGCTTATTAACAGGCAAAAGTCTCGTTAAGCTGGAAATGTCCTCGATACAGTCCTTCCAGAGCTTCTGCTGACGGAGCTTCAGCAATTCAACTGTGTTTTATCACTTTAAGTGACCTTTTAGCACAGCTTCACTGCTTTCGTAGCTAAAAGCTCTTTAGAATGAGGCTATTTTACCCAAATCCTAGTCTGATGAATATGCTTACATGCTTACTATACAGGAATTTTAGTAGGTAGAGTTCATGTTTTCATTATTTCTAAACTTATTGGAATAACTCATGGAAAGGGAGAACTGCAAACTTCTGGGATACTTATTTTTCTTTATTAGACTATATGTACATTTATAGATCTGGAGACCTGAGTTTAGAATCCAACTGGATCTCATAAAACATCAAGTTAAATCCTGATTCAGTTTGACACTTGTGTTCAGTTATCTAACATGGAGAAATGAAATGTATCGTTAGGGTAACCTAGGGTATTCTGACATCAAAGAGATGGGCAAATAAAAAGATCTGAAAGATATTTTTGAAAGCAGGGAGATTTCGTTTTGATTATGACACTAACAAAGCCTGTATGTTAATGCTAAAATGCACCTGAGACTCGTAGACAAATAGCTCCTGAGCCCAGCTCCCCGGCCACTCATTGCTGTTCTTTTTTAACAAATCCCTCCCTTCTTTTCCTTTACAACTGACCTCTTGAATAATTAGATATAAAATGTGATTTATATCTAAGTATAATTAGATGTAATATGTGCTACAAATGTCTGGTGCTGTGTGGAGAGTCTTATCAAGGACGCTGACTTGTCAAAAGTCACATAGCTGTTAGATGGCAGAGCTAAAATAAACTCTCTTAATTCTCTTGTTTAGAATATTTCCTACTCTGCCACCCTGCCTTCCTATGTTGATGAAACCGAGAAAGTGAGGGGTAAAGATGAAGGTGAGGAAAGGTGTATATAGCAGAAAAGAGATGACTGTGTGACTTGCAAAATAGGTGGAGAATAAAGAATTGGAGCAGCTACCCATAATATCTAGATTAAAAACACAAACACATTAGGATAATTGGAAGATGCTAAGTTGCTTACAGTAAGTGTATAATCAAATTGAATAAGTCTCCCCTTATCTGAGGGAGGATACATTCCAAGACCCCAGTTGATGCCTGAAACAGTGACTAGTACCAAACTCTATATATACCAATTTTTCCTATGGTAAAGTTTAATTCATAAATGTATAAATTAGGCACAGTGAGAATTTACAATAGTAACTAATACAGTGATGCATTGTTAATGATGGGGATACGTTCAGAGACGCTTGTCGTTAGGCAACTTCATCATTTTGCGAACACTGTAGAGTATACTTACACAGATCTTGATGGTATAGCCTGCTACACATCTAGGCTATATGTGTAGCCTACTACTCATAGGCTACGAACCTGTACAGCATGTTACTGCACCCAACACTGTAGACAACTGTAACATAATGGTAAGTATTTGTGTAACTAAACATAGAAAAGGTACAGTAAAAATAGCGTATAAAAGATTTAAAATGGTCCACCTGTATAGGGCACTTACCATGAATGGAACTTGCAGGGCTGGAAGTTGCTCTGGGTGAGTCAGTGAGTGAATGGTGAGTGAATGTAAAGGCCTAGGACATTACTGTATGTGACTGTAGACTCTATAAATACTGTATACTCAGGCTACACTAAACTTATTTTTAAAATTTCTTCAATAATAAATTAATCTTTACCTTACTGTAACTTTCACTTTACAAACTTTTAAATTTTTTTTAACATTTTAACCCTTGTAATAAATGCTTAAAACACAAACACATTATATGGCTGTACAAAAATAATTTATTTCTTCATATCCTTATCCTATAAATTGTTTTGTTGTTAATTTTTTTTTAATGTTAAACTTTTTTGTTAAAAACTAAGGCACTAACACACATATTATCCTAGACTTACACAGGGTACAGATCATCAAAGCATCACTAGATAATAGAAGTTTTTCAGCTTCATTATAAATCTTATGGGACCACCATGATATATCTGGTCCATGACTTTATATTATTACATGACTGTAATAGTATAAAGCAATTATAGCAATATACTGTAATAAAAGTTATGTAAATGTAATCTGTCTCAAAACATTTGATTGTACTGTACTCGCCTATTTTCAGAACATGATTGACTACAGGAAACCAAAGCCAAAGAAAGCAAAACCCTGAAAAATGGGTAACTGTTGCATGATGATCCATATTTCCTTATCCATAAAACTATTAAATATAATCAAAGAGCCCTGAAAGTAAAAACATTTTTGTTGATTTGCCTAAAAATCATGATCATTTATCAGTTTGATAACTCCTGACCTGAACTGACATTAGAAAAGTTATAGTCATAATTTTTTTGTATGAATATTCTTATTTTTGCCCTAGTGATATTAACATGCTTGATTTGGGGATGCTGGCCCAGACTCTCAAAGGATGTTCCATAAGCACCCTATTATTTTTCTAAACTTTGAAAAATTCTAACTTTGAAATATATCTCGTCCCAAGGATTTTGAATAAAGGATTATAGGCATGTCTTTTGTAAATTAATTGTTTTCACATAAAAAATTGTATGTACTCATTATGACTAGTCAAACAATATAGAAAAATTAAAGGAGGCAAGTTAAAAATTATTCCAAATCCTGCCACCCAGAAATAATCACTTCCTACATCTGGTGAACATTATCTGTGTTATTTTTCTATGCATTTATGCAGAGATCAAGATGATTAGGCATAATTTTCTAAAATAAGATCCTATTACGTAATAGAAGAAAACATTTGTTCATCATGAGTGCTATGAGTTTCTAAAATATTTCTCCAAGTTTAAAGGAAGATAATGAAAAACAACATGAGTTTCAAATCATGATGTGAATGTGTATTTGGTTGTGTTTTTCAGTGTTAGGCCATATCAATTGACTTCCCACTATTAATGTGAGAAAATTAATCCCCTTGTACTTATCCTGCCTCTCCTTCTCTTAACTCTCCAGTTTTTACATATACGTTATGTTTTGTCCTCATAATTCCATCTTTTTTATAGAATTTAATAAATAGATTCTATGTTGACTGTCAGGTCTTTTACCATAGCTTTTTCATTTCTGATTTTTATCTATTCTGATTCACTTATGGTTGAAAAGATACTGTCCTCAGATCTCGAGTATTTTTCAAGTGAGGCTCATGGAGAATGCCTTCTCTCATGTTCGAGAATGTCTGGGTGATAGTACTTGTATTCCTGACCCAAAGGACAACTTAGCTATGGACAAAATTTCTTGGGTTTATAACAAAGTTTTGTACACTCTGGACATTAAATATAATTATGAACAAGTTTAAGAGAATGTTTTTTTCTAAAATTTTGTAAATACTTTGAGTTTTCCACAGAAATTTTCCATGGGATATTTTCTTTATCCTTGAAATGCACTAACTTTTCAAATATTCAAGACTATTTTAAGAACATTTTGTAATAATGTACTGAACCCATGTACTGTTTGTTCTATTATTATTTTTGGATATGTCACTGTATTAGTCCATTTTCATGCTGCTGATTAAGACATACCTGAGACTGGGGAGAAAAAGAGGTTTAATTGGACTTACAGTTCCACAGGACTGGGGAGGCCTCAGAATCATGGCGGGAGGTGAAAGGCACTTCTTACATGGTGGCAGCAAGAGAAAGTGAGGAAGAAGCAAAGGTGGAAAGCCCTGATAAACCTATCAGATCTCATGAGACTTATTCACTATCATGAAAACAGCATGGGAAAGATCGGCCCCCATGATCCAATTACCTCCCCCTGGGTCCGTCCCACAACACGTGGGAATTCTGGGAGATACAATTCAAGTTGAGATTTGGGTGAGGACACAGCCAAACCATATCAATCACTTAGACAATGATGAAACTGCTTTGTCTTTAATATTTGTAATCTTATTTTGAATCATTTTTCCTATTTTTATATTATTTTACATGATTTTTTCTTGTTTTCCAATGTACTGCTGTTTTCAGCAATAATTAAATAAATACTTATAATTTAAATGTATATATGTGTCTTACTTATCTTTTACCTGTCTGCATTACTGAAATGTAAATTCTCAAGGGGATTAATTATTGTCTAGTTGTTCTCTGTTGTATTGCTGGTGCCTAAAAAAGCACCTGACACATCGCAGGTGCTCCATGGATATGTCTGATATGAATGAATGATGGTGCTATGTATATAAATGTCATCAACCGTCAGTGTGGCAACAGAGAGTAGTTGGAAAGCACTCCTACATCACATATCATGAAGGGCGAAATAGAAATAGATTTATTTTCAAGGCCCCTTTGAAACTGCCAGTCGGCTGCCATGTTTGCTCATGGATATCCTCCACTCCTCTCGAGGTGAATCTTCCCTACAGGGCTCAATGGGAATATGGATATGGATCAAGGGGCGAGTCCCTTTTTGCCCACAATAGTAAAGGATCTTTTCCTCAAAAAGAAGGGGAGTGGGTATGACAGAGGACTTCTTTCTTTTCTTGATGACAGGCAATTACATTTTCAGAAGGGATTCCCATGCACAGGAGAACTAGGAGCTGTCTTCCCAAAGGAAGTGTAGTCACCCCCAGAATTCAGTCAATCATCTTCAGGTATTGAGAGGACCTATGATAGAAGTACACAGTTTGGCGTGCCTGGATGAGTAAGGGAAAGAAGCTGTTAGTGGTTACATGTAATCTACTTTGGGATATCTCAAGGGCAGGATGAAGAAGAAGAAAACAAGATCAATTAGATAAGCAGAGGGTGAATTAGCCCTTTAATCAAGTACCTAAGCCATGAAGCACAGTTTTTCTAAGAGACACCATTATCCCTAATGGAGTTCTTTAGAACATCTTCAATTTTTCTAATGAAGACAGAAAGCCCCATCTTTAGTAAAGTGCCTCTCTTTGCTCATTTGACCACAAGATTATCTATTTCATTCATTCCCCTAGGGAGCTGATGCTCTCCCATTTTTGTTCCTCATAGAATTATAAAGAGAGGGAATCTGTCCAAATTATTTAATCAAATTATTCTTGATGAGGCCAATATGAGTGCTTCAATATCCACACTTAGTATGCATCCTTCTAATGATGTTCGCTTATCTAAAATTACCCCTTAATTGATAAGATATATGAGCAAAAATGCTATTAGACAAAATGTTGAATAAACTCGAACCATTTAAAATGTTTTCATCCCAACCCTTGAATTTACTTAATCTCCAATAAGCGGTCTAAAAAGGTAGGATTTAATCTTCACTCTAACTACCGTGAAACAGCGAAGGGAAATAGGTTGAAGACGAGGTAGCAGATAAGGAGGGGGGAAATGTTTTTTGTCTTTTGTGTCTTCACTGCACAAAACTGTATGATTTTTATTTGGTCCCTGCATTTCTCCATTTGAGAGAAGCATTGTAATATATTTGGAAATAGTGGTGCTATATGTTTCATACAAGTTGGCTAAAATGGTGTTGAAGTCACTGACTAGTAAGAATTACAACTTATTTAAAGCCAGGTTTACAAGGTATAATTTAAATACAGTACATATTGTGCTCAGTTTTGTGAGCTTTGACAGATGCAAATGTTATGTTACCACTACCATTCCAGTAAAGATATAACATATCCATCGCCTTCCAAAATTCTCTCCTGTCTCTTTGAAGTCAAACTTTTCCTCCCACTTTGAGGCCCTGGCAACCATTGATCTGTTTCTTCTCTCTGTAGTATCACCTTTTCCAGAATGTCATACAAATGAAACCATATGCTAGGTAGCCTTTTAAGTCTGGCTTCTTTCATTTACCATAATACATTTAAAATCCCCCATGTTGTTGCATGTATCAGTAGTTGATCTTTTTATTACTGAAGAGTATTTTATTTAATATATATACCAAAGTTGTTCATTCAGCAATTGATGGACATTTGGTTAGTCGTTTTTTTCATATATATTTCTCTGTATACATACGTTTTCATTCCTCTTACCTCGAAGTGGAACTTCTGGATTGTATGTCATGCGCATATTTAACTTTGTAAGAAACTGCCAAAATGTTTTTCAAAGTGGGTGTACTATTTTCCATTCCCACCAGCAATGTGTAAGAGTTCCAGCTGCTTTGCATCCTCACTAGTACTTGGTATTGTCATTAAAAAAAAAAAAAAAAAAAAATTAGGACCAGGTGTGGTGGCTTATGCCTGTAATCCCAGCATTTTGAGAGGCCAAGGCGGTGAGGATTGCTTGAGGCCAGGTGTTTGAATCCAGCCTGGGGAACAGAGCAAGTCCTTGTCTCTATAAGATAATAATAATTGAGGCCAGGTGCAGTGGCTCATGCCTGTAATCCCAGCACTTTAGGAGGCCGAGGTGGGAGGATCATGAAGTCAAGCGATCAAGACCATCCTGGCCAACATGGTGAAACTCTGTCTCTACTAAAAATACAAAAATTAGCTGGGCATGGTGGTGCACGCCTGTAGTCCCAGCTACTAGGGAGGCTGAGGCAGGAGAATGGCTTGAACCCAGGAGGTGGAAGTTGCAGTGAGCCGAGATTGCACCACTGCACTCCAGCCTGGCGACAGAGAGAGACTCCATCTCAATAATAATAATAATAACAACAACCGATAATAAAATTAGCTGGTTGTGATGGTACATACTTGTAGTCCCAGCTACTGAAGAGGCCGAGGAGGGAGGATCCGTTGAGCTCAGGAATTTGAGGTTGCAGTGAGCTATGATCACACCACTGCACTCCAGCCTGGGTGACAAAGTGAGACCATATTTTAAAAAATTTTTTTAGCTATCTACTAGGTGTGTAGTTATATCTTATTATGGTTTTAATTTGCATTTTCTTATTGATGAATTATGTTGATCATCTTTTTATGTGATTATGTGCAATCTGTGTATCTTATTTTGTGAGGTGATTATTTAAATCTTTTGCCTATTTTTTTTATTAGATTTTTTCTTATCATTGAATGACAAAAGTTCTTTATAGATTCCAGATACCAGTTTTTCTGGTAACTTTGCAGAGATTAATGGTTCCTCCACCCAAAATCTGGTTCAGATGTTGAGACTGATGTTGCCACACATGCACTAAGAGGGTAGGAAAAGATTTTTACTCACATAATGAGGCTTTCTGGGGACACCAGGGCAGGCTCCCAAGCAGGTCCAAAAATAGCTTAAGAGAGCAAAGAAAGGAGCCTGGTCTGGGGTTCACGGTGTTAGAGAAAGAGCTGAGGTGAGGGTTCCCACACACAGAGATGAGAGTTTGCAGGTTGGACATTCCTGCCAGTGCCAAAGAGGAAGCGCAGGGCCTCTCATCAGCTTCCACAGAGTGACAGAGAGGAGGGCAGAGCGGGGGAGCTCGGCGCTGTCAGCAGCAGACACCAAACATGGAGTCAGGCCCTTTATTATACCAGACTTTCCTCAAACAGGAGAATCATAGTAATCACATTTTTAAAATGTATACATAGTTGTGCTTTTGTCGCCCAGGCTGGAGTGCAATGGCATGATCTTGGCTCACTGCAACCTTCACCTCCTGGGTTCAAGTGATTCTCCTGTCCCAGCCTCCCAAGTAGCTGGGATTACAGGTGCCCCCCACCATGCCCGGCTAATTTTTGTATGTTTAGTAGAGATAGGGTTTCCCCATGTTGGCCAGGCTGGTCTCAAACTCCTGACTTTAGGTGATACGCTCATCTCAGCCTCCCAAAGTGCTGGGATTACAGGCGTGAGCCACTGCGCCTGGCCCGACATTTTTAACATCAAAAGAAACATGGCCGGGCGTGGTGGCTCAAGCCTGTAATCCCAGTACTTTGGGAGGCTGAGACGGGCGGATCCCGAGGTCAGGAGATCAAGACCATCCTGGCTAACATGGTGAAGCCCTGTCTCTATTAAAAATACAAAAATCTAGCCGGGCGAGGTGGCGGGCGCCTGTAGTCCCAGCTACTCGGGAGGCTGAGGCGGGAGAATGGCGTAAACCCGGGAGGCGGAGCTTGCAGTGAGCTGAGATCCGGCCGCTGCACTCCAGCCTGGGCAACAGAGCCAGACTCCGTCTCAAAAAAAATAAATAAAATAAAATAAAAAATAAAATAAAATAAAGAAACATTCAATAACATTTACTGTAGATGGTTTATCAAGTATATAGATTATGTCTGTATATATATACTTTAACATCTTTTAAATATACTTCATCTTTAAAAAAAGATTATCTAAACATATATTATTTGAATCTCTTCTAAGAGAAATGTCCATTCTAAATGGATTGGATTCAGATCTTTTGAAGAAAGGGCTGTGAATATTAGCAATAAAACATGAGTAATTAAGAGAACTGTGAAATCTCTTTTCCTTGTGAGAACAAGGCTCAATCTAATGGACTACTGTAATACCAACACCACTCATGCCCAGATGGGTGGCTCTGTCTCTAGTTCTGCTTTCTGTGGAAGGTTTGGGGTCTGATTGGTTATATGGCTGACTATAAAGCAGTGGGTCATATGGGGAAAGTCCCCTCAGGATGGTCATAATTCAGTTGTAAAAGTCTCACACATAATCCCTTTAATTGACCAAAAAAATGAGTTAAGCACCTACTATGTGCCAGCCATATGCTAGAATCTGGAGAATTAAAGTTAAGCAAGATAGAGTTTGGGTTGTCCAGCAATTTGATGTTTATTGAATGTGAGAAACATGAAAAAATACCAGAATCAAATCATTATTGAAATGCCTTGAGACTTAATTTGAAAGGACTATAAATAAAAGAGTGGGCTGCCTGGCCAATCATTCTTACAACTTCATTCCAAAATGAGCAATTTTAATTGGGAAATGCAATGGAATATATTTGGACCTCTTTCTCAGAACTATGCAAGCTGGCCTGGCATTTGGGAACCTTGCTTGTAACAGACATCACTAACCAGTATAATGAAGCATATTCCATACGCTGATGAAATTCAATGTTTGAAACAGATAAAATGTGTTTTTATATCTCACTAGGTTACTAAATTACAAAAGTAATATTTTTGTCAAATGTTTTCTTATGTTTGTGCCTAAATTCCTTTTTTTCCCGGGTGATGTGAAGGTAGCCATTTTAGGATCAATGCCATATAGGGAATGTAGGAGAGAGGAAGAGAGGAAACTAGTAGCTTTATTATTTATTAGTTGGGAGTCACGGCTGGATCCAGACATGCAGGTACTCTGAGCAAATTAGTAGTTAGGAATATCAAGAATGCTAATAACATGTCATTCATCAAACTGATTCTTTTTTAAAAATATGATGTTTAGGATGGAGAAGTAGCAGAGTAGTACTGCTGGTGACCATGATTGGCATCTTCTCAATGGTTTTCAAAGCATGTTCTCCACACTGACAACTTCATTCTCATCTGAGAAGTCCTTAGAAATTCAGATTCCTGGGCCTCATCCCAGAGCTGCTGAGTCAAAAACTCTGGGAGGGAGGCCCAGTACTATGTGTTAACAAACCCTCTGGGAGATGCTGATGTGTAGGGAAGTTTCAAAAGTATTCATCTGCAACAATTCAGCTTCAGCCACAAAATCACATTTGCCATTCAGAAAACCCAAAGTCTTACCCTACAAAGTCCATCTACCTACAAATCTTAGAAGATGACATAGCGAGCATTTATTGTTACTCAAGCCTGTGCTTTGGGGACCCCACACTTTATCCCTACCCTTGCCTCTGCTACCACCACTACCATTAACTCTCCCTGAAAGGAATTTTGTTAAATACACAATCTTTTTATTCTGTTGCATTTCCAGTGATATTTTAATGCCCATGAGGTATTTGTATCCTGATCCTGCTGGCCCTTTCTGGTTCTATGTGACAAAGTGGCAACTCTACTGGGCGGTTTGGAAATCTTCTAGAATGGTAGTGGGGAGGACAGGGAGGAAGGTTTTTCTACTTACACATCTATTGGTTGGTTTGTTCACCACTATTTTCCTAAAAGTAGTTGTAAATTTTGTAATGGAGTTACTGCTGTTTGGGGAAAACTGGAGACTTAGATCATAGATGTGATATGGTTAAAGGGTGAAGTTTTATGTTGATAATGTTTTCATTTTAGTTTATGCCAAAATAAAGATTTTAATAAATAAATAATAAAGTAATAATTAAATAAGTAAAATAAATGCTTGACAGATTACATATTATACACTTGGAAGAAGAAGGAGGAGAAAGAAGATGAGCAAAAAGGAGAGAAGTAAAAGGAGAATACACATATAATGCTTTGGTTGGGCCAGGTACTATGCTGAATACTTTACATCTATTGTCTCCTGTAATCCTCAAGACAAATTTCTAGGGCAAGGCTTATTATTCTCCCTATTTTACAGAGGAGAAAGTTGAGGTATTGAGAGATTAACAGATATGAAAAGGGTTCCATGGTCACATAACTATGTAGCACTGAGGTGTGTGGTAGAGTAATGGGTGAGCTATAAGACTGGAATGATTAGTTGGGATTAGGTTGTAAGGAGAATCAACAGCTATGTAAGGAGTCTCTAGTTCAAATTATGAGAATGGTACAGTAGAGAGAGACCTTGGAGATACTTTGAAGATAAAATTGATCTGACTTAACAATCAGATGGTAAAAATTGGGGGGAGTCTTTAGCTGAAGCAACTGAGTCTGATGGTGTCACTCAAGGAACAAAGGAGGAACGAGTTTAAGGGCAGAAGGAGCCAATGTGTTTAGTTCAATTATATCAAGTTTTGGGTGCCTGTGGAACATGTCCAGGTAGAAACGTCCAGCTGGAAATATAGCTGAGGCTCAGAAGCCAGATTAAGTCAGGAAGTATAGACTTAGCATCCATCAGCAGATTAACAAGTTCGGTCCACTGCAATCATGGAAGTGGTGCTATCACCCAGGAAGAAAATGTAGAACAGGAAGGGAAATGTACCTTGTGGAAATTGACTAAATGAGAAAGACAAAGCCATGAAAATGAGTATAAAATATGGCTAGAAGGTAGTAAGAGAATGAAAAGATGATAAAACTGAATGTCAAGTGAGGTGATAATTTCCAGCCCCCAGCATACCTATGACTGTGCTGGGTTCATGAAACCTTGAGTGAGCAGGCAATGGAAGTGACACTGAAGTCCAGGCATCCATCTGTCACCAAAAACCTCCTGCCTAATTGTGTAAATATTCTGAGGTCCTTTTAATACCTAGCTTGTTACTCTTCATCAGCAAGGTGCTGACCAAAGTAATATTGTAGAACTACAAAATAATAATTATTAACATATTCATCCTAAGTGAGTTAACAGATAGCTAATCCAAAATAATTTTGTAATGAGAAATCTGAATTATGCAACCCTTATATTCTATTCTGTTATATCGTGCAGTGACAAAAAATGGTGGTTAATGGAAAATTGTCAAGTGAGACTTGCTGGAGAGGGCTGCTTTGGTGGACAAGAAAGCAAGAAATATCTTTGCTTTTGCAAACAGACACCACTAGAAGATGTAAAGAATTTTTAGATACAGATTAAAGAGCCTCTTTGCAATCTCGTTTACAGGGTTTTTTTACTTAGGAAATTATTTTCCAAGGATAATTCAAAGGCTTCAGCCTCATTTTAAAAAACGATAATTTTTGTTGGTTAGCCCAGATTGATGAAGTCATATGAAATTTTCTGCTTCATTGTGCCTGTAGGACATTTTTCCTACTCATTCCTTTTTTTCCTTCTTCCACAGCCTCCTCAATTCCTTCTTGCCACCCCTTCAGATTTAGACAGACCATCTCTTCAATTCTGATGGCAACATTTCACACTAAATAACTATATACCCTAGCGTTGCCTCTCACACGTCCGGGTGATTGGCAGATGCTTGTTTAGAGGATTGGAAACAGCTAAAAGTCACATTCAAGGATTCAAAAACAGCTTGGTTGGGAAATAAATCTTTGCCTGGGAAAAATGTCTCTCTTTGCCAGACAATAGCCTTATAATTTATCATTTATTGGAAAAGAAGGATGCATTTTCAGAATTGCATCAGACTAAAACTGATTACGGATATTAAGCAATGTCTCTATGAGCCATTACTCACCGCGTATGTGAAAGCTGAGTGCCTCTGGAAGGCGGGCGCTGATGAGTCACTGAGTGTGCTATTGCACCATCGTAATTGTTAGCATCATAAACAACGGTATATGACAGGGTAGAGCAGATTAAAGAGAATGAAGTGTCTTGTGCAGTTCCCTCTAGAAAGAAGAAACAAGACGTTATTTCACTGTGACGTTAACTATTGATTCAGGTTTTTTGTTTGTTTGTAGCTCCTAATGGTTATGAGAGCTCAGAAGCAGTATTCACGGCTTATTCATTTCAAAAGCCACCATAAGTGATGGTTTAAGCTGTTCCAACTTTGTGCTGTTGTTTTTGAAATAAAAGGAAGGCTTTTTCTTTTCAGCGTTAGAAAAAGGGAAGACATTCAAGAGAGCTGAACCAAGTGCTAAGTGTTCAGGACCCCGAAGACCTTAGATTTGGCAAAAAATTATACCAAGAAGCAAGTGGTGTTATAATCAGAGGGACAGGGTAACGCTGAGCTGTGAACTCACAGAGCATTCATCCATTCCCTTCTGACTTTTGTCATTTTTTATCTATGTTGTATTTATTTCAGATCATGTTTTAGCTACATATTGTGACTAAAATATCTCAAAACAGAGATTGTGTATACTATTTCTCAAAACAGAGATTGTGTGTAGTATAGAAATACCATAAATATCTCAAAACAGAGATTATGTCTTAAAAAGTTTTGCTCTCTCCTCAGAACCTAGCTCATTTAGTAACTTGTTATTGCTGAATAAAAACTAATTTATTGATAAATGAATGTCATGAGTCACTGTATTTATTACAGCTCATCTCCCCATTTCCTTAATTCTGTGAAGACACAAAAGCTAGATTAACCAGTGCTGCAGAAGAGTAAACTAGGATGGTTCTCGAAATGGTCATGTGTAATTGTTTATATTTCTTTCCACCAGTCTTTAACTTATATTATTTTAAAAAGTGCTGATACTTAATAACAAACATATCATTTGGAAAGAGTTTTACTTTAGATGAAAAAAGTACACCTTCTGGAGAAAACATTTTAATGTCATGCCTTTCAGGCACCCACACCTTCCTCTTCAGAATATGAGGCAGTAATTATGACTACATAATTCCCTCTGGGGAAGCTAATTAAATGTGGATATTTGCTAAGGAAAAATAGAGAGCCTGTGAGTATAAACTCTGCAAATGCAAATATATAAAGGATCACAAATTCACATTAGTGCATTCTGTTAGACAAATCTTTCTGCAAACAGCAAGGCTAGCCCTGGAAAAAAACTGTGGAACAGCCAGAGGACAGCTTGAATATCCCCTGAAATCTTCTTTCTGGACACCTGCCCGCTACACCATGATCATCTCTGGTTATACTTTCCTTATGTTCTTTCTTATCTTTTCCATATTGAAAACCTGCTGTATTATTGTATAGTATTAACTAGTATGACAGTGACTTTCAGTAACAATGGTTAAACAATCAGAAGTTTATTTCTGGTCCAAAAGCCAAAACTGGAGCTGCAGCTCTGATCTGTGAAGCTGTCAGGGGCCCAGGCTCCTTCTACCTTGTTGCTCTGATATCCCTAGAGTGTTCTCATTATTGGTCTGTTGGTCTCATCAAAATGGCTCCCTACCCTATTGGCATTCCAGCTAGTGGGAAGGATGAAAAAGAGTTAGCAGAGGGAACTCTCCTTTTCTTTAAGAGCAGGACTTGCAAGCTTCACACATCACTGACTTTCTTACTCCATTGGCTAGTCACACGGTTTTCCTTAATAGAAATGTCCTTTTAAATATGGATCTACGCTCACAAAACTGTAAGGGAAATTCCTCATGGACAAATTGAAAAAACAAACTGTGCAACCAGAGGGGTAAACAAAAGCAAAACTGTAACAGCACTGGAGGCATTAGAGGATCTCGCTGTCAAGGTACTTAAGAGCTACGTGAAGGGCAGGAGACAAGACCTAGGCCCATGCAATGTGAGTAGCTGGGAGTGACACTCCACATCCAGCTGGGAACCTGAAAGGGCTATAATCTTGATGAAGGCATGTACTAGAAAATGATCCACCTAGGCTTTAGATTGCGGGAGAGGCTTCATTGGATATTAGTAATAAAGGCTTTCCCTCAGCCAGACCTGGGATTCAAATTCATATTACCTCCAAGATCCCAAGCCAAAATACCTAGTTCAAGGGGTGCTGGGTTGATAGGACCTTGTAACCACTTTAACCCTTTCTGGAGAGACCCACCCTCCATGCAGACTTCACAAAATCTTCATAGATAAATTAAATGATTATCAACCAAATACTTACCATATTACATTTTCATTCAGACATGAGTGCAAAATAAAGACATTTTTAAACAAAAAAGTACAAGTTACTTCCCATAGACTTTTACTAAAGGGACATCTAACAGACATATTTCAAGGAAAAGAAAATCATTCCACCTCCCCACTACACACAAAAGCAGATGTAGGAAAAAATATTGAGAAAATAAACAGGTCAACATGTAGGTAAGTCAAGAAATGCTGACTATATAAAGCATAAATAATATTATCCAGTTTGTTGTACAAAGGTACAAAAAGTACAAAATTACAAGATAGAACAAAAACACTACACAAAAATAATATGCAAGACATGGAAAAAGATGATTTGATTTAAAATGTCCCAATTCCATGTATTGTTCTAGAAGAGGGTAGACAAATGCTTAACTTGAAACTCTTAATAAGTAAAATATACACATTAAATTTTAAAATTATTCCATTAAGAAAATAGACCTATATTGCATAACTTGTGACCAGTATAAAGAAGCATAACAAAACTCTAATCAGTCCGAAAGAGGGAACAAAGGAAGAAAAAGTAAAGAAGAAGAAAATGGAGGAGCACAGACAATTCAGAGTACATAGCACAAGATAAAATGGTAGAAATTGGTTAAATATTCAGTAGCATATTAACCTCGCCAGTTACACAACAGAGATTATCCGTTTATAGTTTCAAAAATCCGTATGTAGACCAGCACTAGACAAACACCTTAATAAGACACACAATGCTTGGATATAAACCAGCAACTAAACAGACAAAAAATTAGTAGAAATATGTTTAAAAAATATTTGACCTAATACATCACATATTGGAATTTGAAATCTATAAATTAGTCATAAACATTCTTTCTGAACATATATATGGAAAAATTCGAAATATTATCTTTATACTAGGTCATAAAGCAATTCTCATCAAATTGCAAGAATTACAATCATGATCATGATGATTTTTAATTAGATTTTAAAAATCAAGAGCAATGACAAAAACTTAAAACTTTATAATTTGGAAATTCTAAAACTTGCTATTGGGAGACAATTCTTTATGGGTCTCTTTTGTTTCTTTGTGTCTGGAGAGCATAGGCACTGACTGTCTTTCTGGAATATCTTTTCATGGATATTTGCATAGTGAACAGCCTTGGAAAACATAGCGTCTCCCTCCAGAGCAAAGACCAAGTTGTTTATATTATGGCACAACAAAGTAAGGAAAATATCTTTCTTTGAGGCAAAGATTCAGTGACCCAATACAAAAAAATTGGTTTTTTTAAGCTCAGGATTCCACGGCTGTAGTGTAACCCACTGCATGTGAAGGCATCACCTGGCTCTTTTTGTGTTGGCCTAAGAGAATTGGGGTCCAGGGAACTGGCTCAAATGCAGATATTCTGGATACAATTATTGCTATGAATAATAAGCCCTCCTTTGTCTCTGACCCAGACGTCTCATGGCTTTTGCCAGCATCTAGCATTCTGGCAGACTAGCTCATAAGCTTGGAAGTAGGATGAAATCTCAGACCCTTCACTGTTCTTGACCTATGCTTTTAAATAACAATGTGTATTAGGAAATGAAATTTAAAAATACTTATATCTAAATGATAGCAAAATCTTCCAGGAGGAAGCAAAAGTAATGTTTAAAGGAATACATACAGACAATGATGGTAGCGGAAAAGGAAAAGCAGAAACTAAATGAGCTAGGTGCTCATATCAAGAAGTTACATTATAAAAGAATAAAACCAAAGAAAATACAATAAAAATTATTTTCTAATAAGAGCAGAAATGATTTAAAGCAGAAAACAAATGGAGAAGATCAGTAAAACAAAAACAGTTCTCTGGAAAGATTAATATAATAGCCACATTTCTGATAAGACTGATCAAGAAAAATCAGAGACATCACAAATAGAAAGTGTAACTATTAGAAATGGAAAAGGGGACACACTGTGCTGATATAAATCAAAGCAATGAGTCTTTGATGCTGGAATTTTAAGAACTGGTGATAGACTCCTTGGATCATAGAGAGAAGATTTCTTTCTGGCTGGAAGTTTTTGCTTTCTGTCTCAATTCATAGCCAATGAATGATTGCCTATTCACAAGCCAAATGTCATTATGCCAAGTGACTAAAGCTGAGGACTGTGTAAGATTAATTCTACAAAAAAACTTTATAAAAGGCAAGCTGGATCTTAATAAAGAATTAGCAAACATGAAACTAAATATAAAACACAGTGCCATAAAAAGACATTACTTCCAACATCTTTCATCATCCTAGCCATTATTCAAGATCCTTTTCAAAGGCCATCTACTTCATCCTGCTGTCTTTGATTCTTTTCTATTAGATATAATATTTTCCTTCTGTGACCATCTATAGCATTTCATGCTTGGTTTATGAGTCTAAAGCAATATTTTCACCTTCATGCTTACAATATTCTAAGCTTTCTACAAGGATGGACTGGGTCTTATTTATCTAAGTAATTCTGGTAAATAATAGTAATCGTAATAGCAAATAAACTACCAACAGCTGAGCGTGGTCAAAACTTCACTTGATAGGTGGTCAAGAAGTACAATGGAATTGAGTCACTAAAACTAAACAGCACTAGCTCTTTTATAGGAACTCTGGGATCCTGGAAGTGAACAAGTGTTAGAGCAGGAGGAGTCTCTAAAGTATACTTTATTCTACTGTCTGAACAATGCAGAGGATTACATTGATACTATCTCTGATGTCAGAACCCTTTTTGGGAATTTACCATGATGGGAACAGATAGAGCCATTTTAAGGTTGGTCAGCACATCCCATCTGAGGATGTTCCTACTCATGTTGGAATATCATCATCTATCCTCAAGTCATAATTCTGCTTTAAAAAAAAAAACTACTCAAATGTCACTTCCTCTAAAATGCCTTCCACATCCAGATCTGGTTTAGATGTCCTGTCATGTGCTTCTATAAGAAATTTAATAGCTACTTACCACATTGTATTGTAATTGCATTACATTGTAATTTACTTGTCTGGCTATGCCAGTAGATGATAAGCTCTTGGGGTGCCTACATTATATATCATTCTCTTTGTATTTCCAGCACACAGCACTGTAGCTGGACAAAATAACCATTCATAAAAAGTTCCTTGAATTGTAGAATGAATGATTTGGAAGTCTGCTGTGCTGAAAAGTTTTGGATTTATTCTTCGTGGGAATGTGGTTTCAGAAACTTCTAATCTAAACTGCTTCTGTTTGTCTCTAAGAGTTTGATTCGTATGATGTGTCCTCTAAGGTTCTGATGTAGGCAAGGACGGTTTCTGATAATATAGATTTTCTGTTTTGCTGTTGTGAAATGAGCGGTGTATGGGTGTTTTCACATACTGTAGTCCTGTGCAATGTCCTCATCTTCAATTTGTTCCCTGGGTACTACATTCTAGGGTTTCTAGTGCCTCAAAACAGGTCTCCAGTCTGTGAAGAAGGGTTGGTGTATTAGCTTCCTGTGGCTTCTGCATCAAATGACCACAAACAGAGTGGCTTAAAGCAACAGACATGTATTCTCTCACAGTTCTGGAGGCTAGAAGTCCAAAATCAAGATGTTAGCAGGGTCATACTCTCCAGAGGCTCTAGGGGACAGTCCTTCCTTTTCTCATCCAGCTTCTGGTGACTGTCAGCATTTCTTGGCTTGTGGCAGCATCACTCTGATCTCTGACTTTGTCTTCACACGGCCTTCTCTTCTCTCGGTGTTTTCCTTCTTCTCTTGGTGCCTTCCTTCTTCTCTTATAAGGACACATCTCATTGGCTTTAAGGCCCCCTTGGATAATGTAGGAAGATC
This sequence comes from Macaca mulatta, assembly GCF_049350105.2. Classification (NCBI taxonomy): domain Eukaryota; kingdom Metazoa; phylum Chordata; class Mammalia; order Primates; family Cercopithecidae; genus Macaca; species Macaca mulatta. Next base: position 22,071,006 of record NC_133422.1, read on the forward strand.
TCATCTAGAGATGATTAACTTAATTATGTCTGCAAAGACCACTGTTTCCAAATAAGGTACGGTTTAAAAGCTTGGGATTTTAGATAATGTGCATATCTTTTGGGGGAGCCGCCATTTAACCCATTGCAATTGATAACTATAGGTCTGATTTCCAAATAGCATTGTCTACCTGCCTGGCAGCGCAGAAGTGCTGAATACTATTGAATATCTTTTTATAAACTCATGATATAAGCAGTATTTTATCTAACTTTCATCTTCCTAGTATCTTCTAGTGATCTTTAAAAAATTATTTTTGGTTATTAAGACTTGAACAATATAATTTGATTCTAAATTCCTGGGGGAAATGGTAATTTGGGGGGACATAAGTCATATTTCTATTTTTAAACAATTATTTTAGAATTCTGGTATTCAACACAATTACTTTTCATTGTATTGACCCAAGAGCCTACAAATAAATAGTGAGGTGATTTCCTTTTGCAAAGTCAGATATTGTGCTCTGAGTGCTTTGAGAAATCACCTGATTTTGATGAAATAATTTAATTTAAATGTTGTCATCAGGAATGAAGAATTTTCTCCATTTTTAAATAAGGAAATTGATGCCTTGGACATAATGTTTTACTCCCATAAGAGAACAATACGTATTGTTAGGTAGAATTTTTTTCCCCCCTAGCAAAGAAATTGCTACTGTACATTTTTAGAAACCAGGTCAATTTTTTTTTCAACTTCAATGTTAAAGGACTGTGTAGGGAAAACAAAATTAGAGTCATGAGTAATCTATGGCTCAAGGAATACAACAGGCTAAAGTATAGATTCAATAAGATGTGACCTTCACTTTTAAAAATATATATACGCTTTCCTAATTTAGAAGTCAAAGATGAGTTTGGGGAAAATTTTTTAAATGTAAAAAGCTATACAACTTGACTGGGCCAGGTGGCTCACTTCCATAATCCCAGCACTTTGGGAGGCCGAAGCAGGCGGATTGCTTGAGGTCAGGAGTTTGAGACCAGCCTGGCCAACATGGTCAAACTCCATCTCTATTACAAAAAAATACAAAAATTAGCTGGGTGTGTGGCGTGGGCCTGTAGTCCCACCTACTCAGGAGGCTGAGACAAGAGCATCGCTCGAACTGGGGAGGCAGAGGTTGCAGTGGGCTGAGATTGCGCTACTATACTCCAGACTGGGCAACAGAGTGAGACTGTCTCAAAAAAAAAAGCTATACAACTTAATGTAACATATAAAATGAGATTTGATTCTAGTGATTTGTATACGTCCCATTTCATATAGGTACATTTCTGATCAATTTTTATTAACAGATCCATTTTTTATTGAAACTGGTAACCTTAGTGAATGTGAGTATAGGTATGAAGAAATGCTTGAAAACATGTGTCTGAGATGAATTTAGAGCTTGGCCTTGATAGTGTGTACATAATGGCCCTAGTCTGTGGCTATATCATGCCCATCTTAAAGGGCTACTGCAGATTGTTGGCAACCTAATTAATTGCTGGTTGAATTGAATACTTGCTTCATCATGCAGCACATTACAAAAGTGATAACTATTTGCCTTTTCCCTGGAATGCCAACATTTTTTATTGCAGGGAGTCAACCATTTTTCCTCTTTCAGGGGTTAGTTCATATTTAGGTGAAAAATCACATTCAGAATTATCACATAAGATTGCCTTGGCCTCGTCTCTATCTTCATCAGAATCTTGAAGTAATACAATTTGGGATAGAAGAATATTCTAGAGGACATTCTTACCTGTAGATCTCACCGGTCTCTTCTGAGATGTCCAAGTAATGTACCCACCCCAGCCTCTCTTCTGAGTGTCTCCTTTGATATGGGTCACCATGTTTTATTCTATGTCCTTGCTACTTTAGCCTCAGCAGACTAGACCAGGGATAGGTCTCTACCACCTGTGAGCTGGCTGAGGGAGACCCTCCAGGTGCCTGGCACAACAGCTTTGCACGACAACTTGCCATATGCATGAGAACTAGCAGGCTTGGGCAGGGTCTCTTGGTGGGAGGTTGAATGAAAGACCTATGAAGTCAGCAGGGTGCAGAGTGACTCAGGCTTGGAGAGACAAAACATGAAGACAGTGTGCAGAAGCTGCGAAGCACCAGAGCCCTGAAAAGCAGAAAGTATGAAGAGTAGGAAGCATAAGAGTAGAAGGGGAAGAGAAGAAGAAAGTTGCTATAAAAGTAGCAAACAGAAGCAGTTAATAAAAAGCAGATGGAGGAACTGAAAAATAAGCTTGGCCCAGAAAAAAAAAATCTGTTTATGCCTTTAAGCTATTGTCAAACTATCAGAGCTGGTGCTGTAGGCGGCATGCAATGAACAGTATCACAATTCTCTGTGACCCCTAGCTCTGTGCTTTGGAGACAGCATCCAGTTTTTCATACTTTTCTTTGTATTCCCTTAACTAAAGTAACCTGCACCCGTTTCTGTTTTTTGCATCTGAAAGAGCCTAACAAACACGGTATCCTCAAGATGAAGCAAAGAACTGAGAAAAAATGAAAATTAAAATATAAAATCATAATTTTGACACTGAAACATAATCATTTATGGTATTTTCATTCAAAGCACTGTATGGCAGGCAATGTGCTTTGATGTTTCACATAAGGGCAAAGGACATACTCTGGAAAAGGCAGCCGTAAAAGCCAGAAAACTTATTTTAATTCTGGGTTTGAGTCACAAGTGGCTACTTCTGGAGCTGGAGTACCCAGAAGGTAATTAGATTGTCTGTCCAGGTACCTTCCAGACGAACAGGATTGCTACCTTTAGAAGTAAAAGCAACAGAAGAGGGTTGTCCCCAGAACCTTACTTTATTTCCTAAGGGAAGACCTTTACTTGCTGTATTATAAAATTAATATTACTTTGTCCCTGCTGGGTAGTCAAGAGCAATTTGTGGGTGATTGTCAGTCTGATGTCTCAGGATCAGCATTTCTTATTACCTCAGATGTGATGGAGAAGAAGAAGCGTTGTGTTGCTTTCCTAGTACACTAAGGGTTCCTCTCTTGTGACTCCAGCCTCTGATAGTGCCAATATCTGAACAATGTAAATTCACATTTTGTGTTTCCCTTTATATTTTTGTTTTCTTTTAATCAGGCTCATTTCTTTGCAGGCAAAAAACATGGCTTCATGGTCTTGCTTAGTTGAGTTTTCCTTAGCAGTTGAAAGAAATTATTTGAATTTACTAACTAAATTTGGAACAAATTGCATTTCTGTGGCAATAAATGGGTTATCTATCCCTAGTGGGGTGGAATATCTTCTTCATTAAGAATTATTCCATTTTTTGGTATGCCTTATTGCATTTTAGGGGTAAAACAACTGTACTGTTTTCTGTGGTGAGCTTAGAGCAGGCAAGTATTGATCCCTGGAACTTGTCATAAAAACCAAGGCTAGAGAAAGCGAACAATCACAATTATTTATTCACAATTTAATAATTTTCAGTGACAGTTTCTGATAAGGGCCTAAGATTTGAAATGAGAAGATATGGGCTGAACTTCCAGCTCTATTATTTCCTGGAAATGTGGCCTTGTGCAGTCCCGGAACAGCTCAGCTCCCCTGTAGGGACTTGGCAATAGCTACCTTATCTCCCAGGGAGGCTAGCTGTGAAGCTCCAAGGACAGAACCTTATGGAAAGTGCTGTGCAAATGAAAATCCCTCTCTAAAAGCAAGGTGTTAGGATGGTGAATGCTGTGACAAGAAGGCAGGCTTCAGTTCTTTGTTCGGAGTAATAATTATTGTGGATGAGGCTGGTGGGGGCGAGGGATGTAGACATAATGAGAGGTGTTCAGAAAGAAACGCTCAAAATACCCAAGACACAAGTATCAGCTCCTTCAGAACTCTACATTTACATAAATGTTTCTCTTCATGAAGTTTCCAAATTGAATTTGGGGCGACCACTCAGCTTTGTTCATTCTATTCACACCTCTACAGTATTGCCAGAAATGAGCTCAATTTCACAAAATGAAATAATAGCAATTTAGCCTAAGACTTGAAGACAATGTCAAGATGACAAATAAGATTCATTTTCCACTGCTTTTTTCTGTTTTTCACTCATTTATTTGAATAATTCACGTACTTTACATTTTGAAAGAAATAATTATAGTAATCAGAATCTGGCTTTTTATGAGCTATAAATTTTGAGAAGCTACTTATTCCTACTGGCATCAATATAATTTTAACTAATAAATATCTTTAATCTACCAATTATATAACATACATATAATGACACAGAGCTACACGATTCTGTGGTTAATCATTACTGAATGTGCAGGAGTTGATAATATAGACACTACCCCAGATCCCCAGATCTGAGTGAGTTATACATAAAAATATGTGGGAAAAGATAAATTTTAAAGAGCACTCCTTTTGGAAATAAAAGATAAAACAGAAATGAAAATGAGATGTTTTATTTTCCCTGAGCATTTTGTTCTTTTCAATTATGTGACAGTTTTGGGGACTAGTTTCTCTGTTTAGGATATAGACAAATGCTGGATTGCCAACTCAACAAAAGTGTTCCAAAGATCTAGGCCCTGAACTTGGGAGTGGGGGCACCGAGGTGTAGAGGTTATTCCTCTCTCTGGTCAAAGACATAGTTTGACATTTGAATACTATTTCTCACCTATAAAGCTATTTTTTCCATACTATTCCATGCCATTTATTTGAAATACAAAAATGTTTACTTTAAAACCCAGTCTAAATATCCTACTCCTCGCTAAGAAAAATTTTAGAGTGTGCATTCATGGTTAAAAAGAGATATATTAACCTGATAGGTGTACATTGGTTCAGCCTAAAGAAGTAGGATATTTTTTCTGTGCATTGTGATTCTGAAGTATGATACGTTTTCTGTGCATTGTGATTCTGATTATTCCTAAATAAAAGATGAAACATTTCATAGGTAGCACAGAGTGTGAATGAGGAAGGAAAAAGGAGATTCTTTATACCAAGGAGGAAATAAGTTTCCTGAGGCAGACTCCAGCAGCCTAAGGCCCCTGAGCAGTGGTTTAACATCCTCTTTCAATTGCCAAGAAGGCAGTCCAAGATGTACTTTCTATAAAATGAAAGTCTCAGGCGATCTCTAAAGCCCCATCTAGCTCTAAATTTCTAGAATTTTGAATGTTCCTGAATTTCAGCCTTTGCTTTACTTAGCCCAGGCATGTGTGGATTTGATCCACCTGATTTTTCTCCAACTACTTTTTCTCTTCCTCTGAAATCACAGTATGACTAGTTGGCTTTAGCTGACTGTCAGAAAAATGATCCTTCTTAGAAAAGGGCAAAAGAGAAAGCTAAGTGTTGTTGACAAGGGGGGAAAAAGCAAAATTTAAAAATTCTTTAAAATATTTAAAGAGGTTTATTCTGAGCCAACGTGAGTGACTGTGGCCTGGGGAATACTCTCAAGAGATCCTGAGAAAGTGTGCCTGAGGCAGTCAGGTTACAGGCTGGCTTTATACATTTTAGGGGACAGGAATTGTCTGTAACATCATAAACCAATACATGAAAGGTATACATTGGTTCAGCCTAAAGAAGTAGGATATTTTGAAGCAGGTGGAGTTCCCAAGTCATAGGCAGATTCAAAGATTTTCTGATTGGCAATTGGTTGAAAGAGTTAGCTTTGTTTAAAGACTTGAAGTCAATAGAAAGAAATGCTTAAGATGAGGTGGGGTTGTGGAAGCCAAGATTCTTGTTATGTAGATGAAGCCTCCAGGTAATAGCCTTCAGAAAGAATAAATGGTAAATACTCACTTTTTTTAGCATAATTTTTATATATATTTTATGCAGCTGGAAACCATCATTCTCAGCAAAATACTCACTTTTGAGTGGTAAAAGGTGCCAGACTCTTAGCAAATCTCTCCAGGTCTGGGAAAGCCTTGACTATATTAATGAAGATTCTCTACAGATGCAAATTTCCCCCACAAAAGATGGCTTTACAGGGCCGTTTCAAAATATGTCAAAGAAATATAGTTGGGGTAAGATATTTTGATTTCCTTCAGGGCCTACTATCTGTCATGTGATGCTCTACCATAGTCAGGTTGGAATTTCGTATCTTATTGCCACAAAGAGTCTGTTTTGCCAGTCTTATAATCTCTATTTTAATGTTAATGCTGATCAGTTGTGCCTAAACTCCAAAAGGAAGAGGGCATAACAGGGTGTGTCTAACCTTCTTTCCCACCATGGTCAGGAATTCCATTTCTCAGGCTTCTCTGGGGTCCCCTTGGCCAAGAGGGCGTCCATTTGATCAGTTGGGGAGGGCTTAGGATTTTATTTTTGGTTTACTGTCTTTACTCTGGGAATGGTGGACATTAGAATCTATATAGGTTACACTTTTGGTTGGTTTCTATTGACTGGGCTATTTCTGAGTTCTGTCAAGGTGGAATTAAGTTGTAGAAAATGAGAGAAGTGCATATAATTCTTATTCTTAGCAATGTAAATGGATTTTATCTGGTAAGCATATACATGATTTCTGGCCCGTAGAAAAGATTATGCCAAACATTACATTTTATTGCCTTTGAGAGTATTAACCAGCTTTGTATTTATTAGCAAATACTTTTAAATATCCCTGATTGCTCGGTCTTTAAATTCTTTAAACTTTCCAATAACGTCTTATTGGTTTACCCTTTAAATAAAGAGATAAACAAAATTTTTGACTTGTGTTGAATTGATATGAGTCATGATTTTCATCATTTTGAAAATTATACTTGAGCAGCAATTTAGCTAGTGAAATGTGTGTGTGTGTGTGTGTGTGTGTGTGTGTGAAAAAGAGAAAGAGCAGTTACTAAAGTCTTCTTTACTCATTTGTTAACATGTATAACCAAATATGATCAGCCACCCGCACTGGGCTTTAGCTATATTCACATTAAATCAGTATATTGTGTCTAATTTAGAAAGTTCATCATGGCCTAGGTGAATTGCTTTACAGCTTTATGGGGTTCAAGAAAGATCACAGAAGCTGGCATTTAATGTAATTATAGAATAATGATTACCACGTGTAAAAAATTTCTCAGTATAAAGAAGCCAGAACAAAACCTGTCTTCAAACTAAAGGGAGGTTATAAAAGGGCTAATTGGTTCAATTGTCATTTCCTCCCACTCAAGGTGTTCAGTCCTTGAACCTTTACCTTCCCTGGATGAGGAGTCTGTTTAGTAGCACTCTCAATGGAGAAAGAATTGGTGAGAGACACTGAGATAAAATAGATTGTGTTATCTGAACTTGAGAAATCTGAGAAAAAAGGACTGTAGCCCCACGTGGAAATTTTGCTACTTACACCAGGGTGTTGTAGTAAATAATGTAATGCTAATTCAATATTAGTCTTTCATTAAATGCGTTAAGGCTTTAACCTCTGCTTTTGCTGTAGGGTTTCAAATAAATGGGTATGAGATTAATTACCACTTGTATTTTGGAATCAGGGACATTAGACTAGCTAATCTAATAGCAATCTGAGGAAAGGGTAATAATCCCAACCAGCGAGAGGCATAGCTGAATCCCTCTTAATTCAACGCAATCTGCATTTCTGCTTAAAATGTATTAATACTGTGTGTACCCTCTATAATCTTTATTCATACCTTCCTGCATTATCAGTAGAGAGACATGAATTACAAATTAACCTCCCAAACCACAATTCACTTTAGGCTAATAGGTTCTTGAATCACATACTTAAAATTGAGCCAACTCTTGCTGAAAGAAAACCTCATAAAACAATTTTCCAATGTGGAAAGGATGATGAAGTGAGGAGATAGGCAAGAGACAGAGTCTATTTTCCTTTGCAGTGATTACAATAGGATATTAAAAATGTAAAATGCAAAACCCCAAATGAATTTGTGGAATCAATTTTTTTTATAAAGCAGAGATACTTTTTCTTTCACACCTTATTTTAAAATCCTAGAACATGATATTTATTGTGTTTATCTGTTTTCTACCTGAATAAAGTAGAAAACAGAGAATAGGTCTTACTCACGTTTGATCACTGAGATCTTACAATGCTTTTGGTTATTATCCTCATATGGTTTGGCTGTGTCCCCACCCAAATCTCATCTTGAATTGTAGCTGCCATAATTCCCATGTATAGTGGGAGGGACCCAGTGGTAGATAATTGAATCATGGGGGCGATTTCCCCCATACTGTTCTCGTGGTAGTGAATAAGTCTCACGAGATCTGATGGTTTTATAAGGAGAAACCCTTTTTGCTTGGTTCTCATTCTCTCTCTTACCTCCTGCTACCTAAGACACACCTTTTGCCTTCCACCATGATTGTGAGGCCTCCCCAACCAGGTGAAACTGTAAGTCCATTAAACCTCTTTTTCTTTATAAATTACCCAGTCTTGGGTATGTCTTTACCAGCAGTGTGAGAACGAATTAACACGTATCCTAAACTGTTGAGATGGAATTAAGCAATCACAGGGGAGGCAGAAGAATAGGAGACTGAGAAGAATCCAGGGCCATAATAAAACAGCAGGTCCCCTAGAATTGTGCAGTGCATAACCTGTACAACTGTATCTTTCAATCTTGAATGTTGCTAAGTTTAGCAATGAGAACTGGACTTCAAGCAGAATGGAAGTGTGATCCTAATTGGGGTGGCCAGACCTCAGAGACTCCTGGATTGACTACTTCAATGCAGTTTGCATCCTTTACCCAGCAATGAGCAGGACTGACCCATACTAGCTCTTAAGCAGATGAAAGAAGGATATAATTATCCCTAGGGCAAAATGCATTCTTATTCTCATACAGTCGAATAATAGTTTGCTCTGCGTAACAAGCTATTAAGTCCACCAGAAGCAGTGGACTCATAGTGAAAATTTCTACTTCCCTCTCTTGAAACTGTAAAGACGTGCCATAGAGGTAAAAAGACACCTTCCCACAGCCTGCTTCCCCCACCAACCTAGGAAGACCCAGATACATTCTGGAAGGACACTGAGCAAATGGTCAGCCTCATGTGGTGGTATTCTCCACAGTTCATGCCCTGGTATGGGAAATGTGGGGCTAAGGAGACTACATCTTCGAACTTCAGCTTGCTGCCGGACCTCCTGCCCTGTGCTCCACTCTTATTGCAGCAAAGTTCTTGCTTGAATCCTTTAAAGGAAAGGAATTTGTATTCTTTGCCTGTGTCTGTTGGCAACTTTCTGTCAGTCACTATCCCCCTAAGACAGCCACCCATCAGCACATCCCCGAAATTCAAACAACATCAACATCATCTACATCCCTGATGGGAAGTTTTGTTATCCTTTGCTTTTTTGTTTTGTGTGTGTGTGTGTGTGTGTGGATTTTTCATTCTAAGAATAGAGACTAGAAAATGAAGAGAAGATGAAAAAGGGAGTTTTATTTTACTGTATAATTAGTTAGATTCCTGTTAATGGAAGTTTTACATATTCTGTCTTTTTCTTTTCTTTTTTGACATCTCTGCAAGATTGATTCTGGCTGTTGCAGACCATAATTATAGGTCTATCCTCAGTGTATAAGATATTGATTTGCCTTCCTCAAGGAGTAAATTTTAGTGACAGGAATTATCTTTTGCCAATTTCTTTTGTACAATGCCCAGCTAGACATATAAAATAATTTTGGATATTTTTTTTGATGATAAGGTGATTGAGAACAAGTTACTCAACTTTTCAGTTTTGCTGTCTATGATAAAGACAGCATAAATGGTGAGCTAAATGTTTTAAGAAACTTACTCAGAGCAGAAGGGTGTTATTGTATTAATTTATGCAGGCTGATTAGCACATAGTGCCTGGCTGATAGAAGGTAATCAATAAAGAGTAGTTGTAATTATTAGTGTTATTATTAACGTAAGTTGAAAATGAAAGGATTTACCTTAAGAGATGGTAGGTAGGCCTAGGGCTGTGTGCTGATCCATGGATGAGGAGATCCTGATAGCGGAATCTACGGCCTGGACCTATGTCCTGGGGAAGAAAGAAGCAACTTGGATTTGGAATAATAATAAAAGTGAATGGCTTTGATTTATTAGGTATCTAATATATATTCTTTACCTTTGTCTCATGTAAGCTTCATAATAACACTACACAGTGTTTATTTTCCCTAGTTTTTGGTTAGTAAGCTGTAGCCCAATGACTTGCCCAAGGTTACACAGCTCATAAGCAATGGGGATGATCAACATGAAGTCACGTCTGTCTACTTGACTGTTTTTACTTTTCAACTTACTGAATGAAAAGAGGCCCATGCAAGCCTTCTTTACTACGGGTTCCAAAATAAATATAAAATGATGATGAGCCTGCATATTTATTTATGCCTGTTGCTACTTTCCAACTTTCGTGTTTACTCCCCACTGTCAAGACGATGTTTTTTGAGCTGAACAACGGAAGGCTGTAACAGGAGCCATGCCGTGCGCAGAGGAGGAAAGACAACTTACAATGTGATGATGGAGAAAAACTGCAATAGCAAGATGGTCCTCCAGATAAACCAAATCCCACCCACCTGTCCATATCAGCTGTCCCTACCGGAATAGGTTATTTTCCGTTATTCCAGTCTCCACACTCTCCATGTTGTGAAATTTCTGCAGCACTAAGACCCATACTCCAACACTCTTAAAACTGTATCATCTTGTATTACTTGCTGATTAGAATTTCAAAATAAAGTTAGAGGTGTCATAGATCACATGCCTAAATGGAACCTTTTACAGATAGAACCATAGAGCTTCTTGTATGCTGGGCGTGTCTTCCTAACTAGATCGAAGGGCAGGGATTATGCCCTACTCACCTTTATAGACCCCCTTTCTCACACTCTAACATAGCGGTGGGTACTCAGAATATACTAGATGATTAGCTCACTACCATATTTTACCAGGAAAACAATATACGTTAAAAAAATAGTTTTGTGGGCTTTTTCTTCCCCCTGTGTCTTTAAATTTTCAGGTTGTTTTACTCCCTTGCTCTGGGGAGTATGTATGTTTCACTTCGGACACATCAAAAGCCAATGTAGAATGTTTTATGTTCTCCAAAATGTCCTTCTCTCTTTGTTCAGCAGGCACACTGGGGTCCTCTTATTTCTTAATAATTATCTGTTGTTGAAATAATATTGTAGCTTTTCATTGATAATAAACTGGCAATCATGTAAGCACATAATGTAAGCTTTGACTTTAAAAAAAAATTGTTTTAAAAGGTAGTGTGTGGACACAGATTAAAATGTTAAGTGCACAAAGTTTTTTTAAAGTCCTGGTTTCCTTCCTAAAGAACAATCACTGTTACCCACTCTATCATTTCAGAAGAGGTGTGTTGTCTTAGTCTACTCTGGTTGCTATAACAAAATACCTTAGACTGGGTAATTTATAAACAATGGAAATTCATTTCTGACAATTCTAGAGGCTGGGAAGTCCAACATCAAGGTGCCGACAGCTGTAGTGTCTGGTGAAGACTTGCTCTCTCCTTCCAAGATGGCATCTTCTTTCTGTGTCCCCACATGGTGGAAGGGCAAAAAGGATGAACTCTCTCCCTCAGTCACTTTCATAAGGACACGAATCCTTTATAAATCACCTCCTAAAGGACCCAGCTCTTAACAGTGTTGCACTGGGTACTTTCAACATGAATTTGGAGAGGCGCAAACATCAAACAACAGTACATATATATGAAAAAATATTCTCTGTCTCTGTCTCTCTCTCCCCTCACTCTTTACTCTCCAACAAATATGATAGCATATTAGTCACATTCTTTTGCAAAACATTCTTTTTATTTTTTCACTCAACAATATATGTTGGTGATCATTTTTTAGCACAGACAGACCTACCTCAATATTTTAATGGTTGCTTAATATATCATTCCATTATCCTTCCAAAGACCCAGATATGGCCTCTCTCTTGCTTTAGGCTAGTTAGGGTATTTCCAATCTTTTGGAATTATAAAACGCTGCAATTAACATCCTTTTATACGTATAATTTCAAGCATGTAGGAGAAGTTCCCATAGAATCAAAGGGTTTTTGATGTGAAATTTTGAAAGATATTGACAAATTATTTTTGAAAATGGCTGTGTCCTTTCATTTCTCCATTAGCACTATTTGAGAGTGTCTTGGTAAGACAGTGTGTTATCAATTTTTTTATATTTGTCAATCCAATGGGTAAAAAATGGTTTCTTTGCATATTTTGTAAGTTGAGTGCTTTTGCAAATGTTTGGAGTTAATATACTTTCTTTTTCTATGAATTGTCAAGATACTATGGCCATTATCTATAGAGAGAGACCATGAAAGAAAGAAAAAAGCTTTTCCCCTGCTTTTGGAACAAAGGGAGCCCACACTTTCATTTTGCACTGAGCCCAAAAATTATATAGTCAGCCCTGGCTATTCTCAACCATATACAGTATACTTTTGTTATTTCTTTATCTTTATGTAAACCATATTATGTGTATCCTGCATCTTGCATTTTCATTAAATTTTTTGTATCAGGGCTTCATCTGTGTTAAAAGTTGTAATAGTAGCTCAGTACAGATAATGGTTCTTTGAATATACTTGGACATATCTCTGGGTGCCCCCGTTCAGGGATATTTTTAGGGATGGTGTGTACACATAAGCGTGTACAGTGTGTGAGTGTGTGTGTGTGTGTGTGTGTGTGTGGTTTCCTGGTCATAGGATATGCATATTTTTACTTTACTATGACAAAATTGTTATCCAAAGTGGTTGTAGAAAGCTACATAGCATAGATACACACACACACACACACACACACATATATATATACACACACAGTTTGTTTTGCAGTGATCTCCATCCTTACCAGCACTTTAGTATAAAACTTTAACTCATTGTGGTTTTAACTTGAACATCCTCGTTATTTAAAAGGTTGGGCACTGTTCATTTATTTCATAGCTATTTGGGCTGACTCTTCTGTGAAGTGTTTATTCGTATGTTTTACCACTGCTTTGTGGGGAGGCAGGCTTTTCCTTTTTGCTTATCTTTGCATTTAGGAATCTTTTGATTAAGAAGTGTTATTAATTTTAACTCCATTAACTTTCCTATTTTCATTTACATTTTTTCTTTTTGGGTCTTGTTTTCATCATTTTTTTCCTTCTCCAAGCTCATAGAAATATTCTATATTTTTCCCCAAAGTCTTAAGTTTGTGGTTTCCATATCTACATCTTTTTTCCCTTTTATTTATTTTTGTGTATGCTTTCTTGTGTCGTTGTTGTCCACATGGAAAAAAAAATGATCATAACATCATTTATTGAGCAACCCATTCTTTCCTCACTGATCTGTAGTGTCATTCCAGTTATACACTAGATTTCATTTTATGTACAGGCTTGTTTCTAAATGCTCTGTGCTGATCCACTGGTCTAGTCTATGTTCCTGAGCAGTATTATGCTCTCTTATATACAGGGCAATGAAAACTGGCAAAACAGCTCCCCTCATCTTGTTCATCCTCTACAGGAGTGTTTCAGCTATTCTTGTGCTTTGCTTCTCCAGAAAACTTTTAGAATCTACTTATCAAGTTCTATAAACAACTCTGGATTGAATGTGAAAGGAATTGCATTTAATTTATACAGAGCAATTTGAAGAGAAATGACCAAATTTTTAATATGTTGTATCTTTCTATCACAAACGTTTTACATATACAAAATAAATATAGGGCCAGGTGTGATGGCTCATGCTTGTAATCCCAGTATTTTGGGAGGCCAAGGTGAGCAGATCACTTGAGCCCAGGAGTTCAAGACCAACCTGGGCAACATAGTGAGAACTCATCTCAAAAAATAATGATAGATAAATAAATAAATAAATAATATATGCATCTAAATATGTTTACCTTAGTGTATTTTAATAACATACATAAGTTCAAAGAAGTCTTGCGCAAGTTTTGTTAGATTTTTTTCCTGGATGCATTATGATTTTGTTGGTATTTTAGGTGCTCTGATTTGTAAAATTATGTCCATATTCTTGAGGAGTTTCTATATAAACAATCTTATTACCTGCAAATAACAAAAGCTTAGCATTTCCTTTTATAATTTCTACGTTTTATTTTTCCTTATCTTACTGTACAATGTTAAATCAAAGGCATCGTTGTTGTTTTTTATTTTAAAGGGAATAAGGTTAATTTTTTATTAGTAAGTATTGTATGTGCTACAAATTTTTGGTAGGTACTCTTTCTAAAACAGCAATCATCACAGAGTAAGTTACACTGTGATAGCAAACAATATCCAGATCATGGGGGCTTACTGCAACAAAGATGTCTATTTCAGTTTCATAATGTGGAAACTGAGCTGGCCTCCACTCTGTTTCATTTTTGCTCCATGTGCTTTTTTATTGTGGAATGGAAGTTGAAAAAGCAACATTTATTTAGAAGTGAGACCTTTCAGGAGGGGATAGGAGAGAAGAATGACGGATAAAACATGTATTAGCTCTTAAAGCCTCTGCCAAGACTTAGTAAACATCATGTCTGCTTTCGTGCTACTCCTGGCAGAGCAAGTCACATGGCCCAGGCTGGATGTCAGCCAACCAGGAAGTACACTCCCCTTACAGGGAGGAGGTGTGTACAAATATTTGGGAACAATAATTCCTTGCTCCTTCTATTAAGAAAAACTATTATTTTAGTATGAGGTCTTTGGAGAGATAGGGGACCACATATGTTTAAAGTTCATCCAATACTATTGAAATAATTATTTAATTTGTTAATTTCATGAATTAAACTAGATTTTCCAATGCAAAATATATTTTGCATTTATAGGATGAATGCAAATTTATCATGGTGTGTTATATTTTTCATATATTCTTGGATTCAGTTTGCCAATATTTTTAAAGGATTTTTGCATCTATATTCATGAGTAAATCATTTTTTCTGTCTTGGCCCTTTTCAGAGCATCTCCTTATAAATAGACATATCTCAGAGGCAACTACAGAATGTGGACAGGAAGGAAGAAGTTTTCAGACATGTGGTAGAACTGGGCAAGTTCTGAGCTCAGTTCTGGACAAAGCACAAGCAGGTACCAGGTCCCAGAGCAATGCCTCATCTGTAATGGTCTCCTCATTAATCTGAAGCCCTGTGTATTGAAAAAAAGCACATGATAATACATAGATTGAAAAATAACAAGATGTGATTAGGAAATCATTTTGAAATACCTAAATTGGGAGATGCTATGAGGATAAAATATGTATATTCTATGCAAAGCAGAAAGCCCAAAATGCTCTGGTTCACTAATTAAAGTATTTTTCTATTTTCTCATACCTTTTCTTCCTAACTGTAGGGTGACTCCTGGCGAGATCTACCCTCCACTGCCGGCTTCTGCACAAAGTCGAGAAATCAATATTATAATCATGCACTGTTTCCATAGCAAGTGCTCCTGCAGCTCTGAGCAAAACAGCACTTTCCAAACCCTACCAGAGCATATGTGGCAAAGAAAGATTAATTAGCCACTCACTAATTGACAGTATTTCCCTCTACATCTGCTTGGGCCTGATGTGAGTTTAAATGTCTCTATTAAGTGCCTGAAGCTGATTGCACATGTATAAAATTTAATGTCCCTTCTGAAACCTCAGAGATGTCTGAGATCTGGGTTCCCTCTCTAAACAGTAGAGATGTGGGTAAAAGGCTTAGCGTGGACGGCAATTCTGGAGAGGCAACAGAGAACTGTTAGATTAGGGGTTGGGGTCAGCTAGAAGTGCAGTAGGGTGGAGTGGGAGAGCTGAGGTGTAGCTCTAGTTCTTCAATAACCTGCCATGTGGCTGGCAAACCACGCTGCTTCTGTGGACTTCTCTTCTCGCCCAGGTGTGAGATTCGACCAGTGCTTTTCTAACTGGGTTTTCCAGAATCCAAGAGAATCAGGGTCCCCTTAAGAAAATTCTAGACTCTAAAGCATATGATTAAACCAGGGCTGTTCAACAGAACTTCTGTCCAACAGAGCTTTCTGCAATGATGGAAATGTAAGATATCCATGCTGCCTGATGGGTAACCACTCATCACTTATGGCTACTGGGTCCTAGAATTGTGTATAATGTGTCTAAGAAACTGAATTTAAAAGATTTTTAACTCGCATAGAGCTATCTTAATTTAAATTAATTAAAATTAAATAAAATATAAAACAAGAATGGCTACCATATTGGACTGTGTGGCTCTGGAGGGTCTGGGCTCAGGCCTAAGTGAACAGTGTCCAGGGCTTAACCGAAACTGCAGTGATGTTATTTTAAAGAAAATCCTAAAGAGGAAGCAGATTCAATCATGAGGCTACTCCCACCCACCTCTTTAGCCTGTCAGTATCTCTATCTCCAAAGCCTACTCCTGCTTCAACCAGACACATCTGCCTTTGCTTGCAAAAAATTTGCTTCTGAAATAGTTTTCCCTGAGCAAAAGGACATTTGCAGCTAAAGGACAGCTAAAAGCCATTTGCAAACCACCGGATTAAATAATCTCCAGAGTTCTTGAACATTGCAAGATTCAAATCCCCCAGTCCTAATCTCCCTTTGTACATGGCAGGGACCAAACATACATTCCTGGGTGTGGCATGGGAGAGGGTGGCCTTCCTTGTGGTCCCACCCCACTTTGCCTGGCATGGGGGAGACGCCAGTGTCACTGATGTAGTGTCTAAGCTGAAGAGCATCCCGGCTCCTCCGACAGGGCAGAAGCCTTCCATGATGCTCACAGCTGCTCCCTCGGAACTGCTCATGGCTCTTCATAGCTTCTGCTCACCCTACACACTCAGACCATAGAAAGAAAACGGACCACAGGCCAGAAAAAATCTCAATGCATTTCTCAGCCTAAGTCTCTTTTCCCATACAGGTGAGAAGGAAAGACCAAAGATTGCCGAAGGAGTGATGCTCAGGGCTCTGCCACAGCTGCCCAGGGACGCAGGGAGGCTCTGAGGCCAGGCGCCCCACCACCATGGCCCTTTGAGGACTGTTGCTCCAGGGGCTGGGGCAGGGATGGTGATGAAGTGTGGGGGAGGTTGGTCAAAGCAGGGAGCCTGAGCTGCTCCTTTCCTTGCATTGAGATGTCAATGCCATCTATGAGATAGAAATCTCACATAGAAAAATATGTTTGGAAAATGATGGAGAAGTTAGGTTTAGAGTATTTCACGTCTCAGAACCACCTAAACAATCAGCAAACTACATGATGGAAAGCCTGTCTTGTAGAAAGTGCCAATCTCTGTCTGTGACTGTTGGAGAGAAGGGAGGGAAGGATTTTATAGCTCCTAGAGGCATCTTGCAGGTGAGGGGTTGTAGGGAAAGCAAACTTCTCAGACAGGCCAGTGTTCACATAGTTCCTTCAATTACAGTTCCTCGGTCTCCCTTCAAAGTGCCACCCCCAAAGGTAAGTAACACTCAGTAGCCCTCCAGAAGGTTTTTGTAAAAGGAAATGGCTTTGATATTTCATCTTTCTCAACCACACTGAAACAAACAGTGTGGCCTGTCGAAGTCAATATTTTCAAAAAAGAATACAACTGAGAGAACCACACTATTGTATATATTTTCCCAACCTCTCATTCTCACTTGGAGCTCAAATTGTTGACAGGAGTTTTGTGTTTTGCTGTGTGCTTGGGAGGGGATTTGGGGAAAACAGTGTGGCATTACGGGGAGGGCTTGTCACAAGAGTATCATTTGCTATAGTTTTTTTTTTTTTTTTTTGGCTTTATCACATTTCTGGTTGTCTCTTCTTATGGCTGGAACATGTTAAGTCACTTTCACCAAGCAAAATAACTAACACAATATGAATCTTAAGACACTAAATTATAATAGTAAGCATGGACACTTCCTTCTCTCCTGCCCTCTGGGCCTCTCTCATGTAGCACAGCCATTTACATCTCTGTTACACACACAGAAAGCAAACAGCCGCCCTTCTTATTCCTCTTGTTCCAGCAATATGAATATTCTTTACAACCAGTTAAGCAGAAAGAGAAGGTCTGAAGCCTGCAGCTACCCTGTTGTTTGGTTAGAAACACCGTCTGCCTGGGAGCGGTGACTCACGCTTGTAACCCCAGCACTTTAGGAGGCTGAGGCGGGCGGATCACTTGAGGTCAGGAGTTTGAAACCAGCCTGGCCAACACGGTGAAATCTCGTTTCTACTAAAAATACAAGCATGAGCTGGGCATGGTAGTGGGTGCCTGTAGTCCCAGCTACTCAGAGGCTGAGGCAGGAGAATTACTTAAACCCAGGAGGCGGAGGTTGCAGTGAGCCGGGATCGTGACACTGCACTCTAGCCTGGACAACAGAGTGAGACTCCATCAAAAAGAAAGAAAAAAGAAAAATAAGAAAGAAAGAGAGAGAGAGGAAAGAAAGAAAGATGAAAGAAAGAAAAAAAAGAAAGAAAGAAGAAAGAAAGAAAAGAAAGAAACAAGAAAGAGAAAGAATAAAGAAAAGAAAAGAAAGAAAGGGTGAGAGAAAGAAAGACCATCCACAGTCTTACCAACTTACTTTCCACCTCTTTATCCATCCACCAGCCACTGAGGGCTGTAGGGAGTTTCCTCAGGGTTTTCCTTCAGAGACAAAAGTCGATCAGATGGCCCCGCCTCAATCACTGATGCCAGGCACCGTCAATGCAAAGGTCTCCGTCAAGACTCTCCCAAGAGCAGCTGCGTTCAGTTGAGCACCATTCCCCTCCCCAACTTTTGGGGCAAGTTTTGCTGGCATGTCATCTGTTCAGTGTGTGTCTCCACTCAACTTGAGTCTCTAGGATAATGATAACATTTCCCCATTCAGTTAGCCAGTTACCTCCAGAAATGGAAGTAACCGAAACTGGAACTGCAACTCCAGTGATGTTATTTTAAAGAAAATCCTGGGCCGGGCGTGGTGGTTCACGCCTGTCATCTCAGCACTTTGGGAGGCCGAGGTGGGTGGATAACAAGGTCAGGAGATCAAGACCATCCTGGCTAACAGGATGAAACCTCGCCTCTACTAAAAATGCAAAAAAATTTCCTGGGCGCAGTGGTGTGCTCCTGTAGTCCGGTTACTCAGGAGGCTGAGGCAGGGGAATCGCTTGAACCTGGGAGTCAGAGGTTGCAGTGAGCCAAGATAGTGCTACTGCACTCCAGCCTGGGCAAGAGAGCAAGACTCCATCTTAAAAAAAAAAAAAAAAAGAAAGAAAGAAAGAAAGAAAAAAGAAAAGAAAATCCTAAAGAGGAAGCAGAATCAATCATGAGCCTACTCCCATCCACCCACCTCTTCAGCCTGTGAGTATCTATCTCCAAAGCCTAGCACAGGCTCTGATTCATGGCAAATGAATGAATGAATGAATGCGCTAAGCTGTACAGAGCTGGAAAGTAAGGCAATATTTTCAAATTAGATGCTGAAAAAATAATTGGCATAGCTCCTTTTCTTCCACATATTTTTAGTTTTTGGCCTAGGTTATAATTAAGTTAAAGATTTCTTCCTGGGGTGACTTCTCAAGTACAATAAAATAGGCAGACTTTGTCTACAGTGTCCCATCCTTGCATTCAGCAGCTCCATGCTTGTCCTTACAGGACTGGGAGATGCTATTTTCTACCTAAAAGATTGGGATGGGAAAGGCCACGTTATGAATGGAGGTCTCTCCACAGTGAGAACTCCTGCAGGCTCCTGTGCTCAGTAACTGTGCTGACTGCTTTGGAGGCTGCTTCTGCTAGTGGCTCAGTATGAGAGGCCTGGTTCTAATGGCAATGTGCAAGGTTAGGTTGTTGAGTCCATCAGTTAATAGCTGTGTGCCCTATGGAAGCTGCACCCTCAGCATGTCCATCCTGCTGCTGTTTGAAATCCAATATGCCAAAGCAAGGGCAGTGTCCATCTTGTTTCCAAGATCATTATTCCTGAAAGATGCAGGATAATTGCCCAGTCTACCAAGCAATGATTTCAGATGATTGCAATCAAAATCTCTGCCAGAACCTTCAAACATCCTGCAATAATAATTACATGTCGACTCTGGGGTTACTCTCTAAAGATTCTCCTTTTGTAGTGTGAATATCTCTTTATTATGGGCTGGAACCCATAATAAATTCATCATATGGAGCTAGGTCACAACTAAGTAAGAGCAATTTAGAACTGAAGAGTCCACTCGGCTCATTGCCTTCCCCTGTGCCGTTGACTGCTGGTTTAATAAATCCAACTCATCAAGTAGGACTTATTTCTGAGAAAAGACTGAGACCACCTCCCACTGGACTAGGGCACCTCTTTATGCCCCCTATTCACTGGAGCACTCTTACTCTACTGAGTATACAAACTCCTCAGAATCATTTCCTATGATTGATTGAGAAGCTAAAATCAAAAGTTATTGAGACTTTAAAAGGAAAAAAGAAACCTCAGGTTAGAAAAATGGAAAACTTATTTTGCTCACATTCTATAAAATTACTTATATTCTCGCAGGACTCAGCAGAGGATTTTGCCTGATACCTGCCTGGAGTCACATGGGATTCACTTTCCCGATTGTTCACAAGGAGGTGATTAATGATGAGCCAGAAAGTCACCACTCAGGAAGGCTGTTCTTTATGACTTTGGCCTACTTTTCTAAAAATGGACTCAAAGGAGTGAGTCTCATTTAAATGCCTGGAAGAGAAAGTAACCTACCTGATTATTGCAACCCAAAGGACTCGGGAGAGGGAGACTTCACGAGCAGAGGCTGAAGTAGAAGTTTGGATTAAAACCAAAGAAAAAGTAGTCAAGCAATGGAACATAAAACTGAAAACACAAAACAAATCCAACAAGCATTTGTAAGGAGAACCAGTTAGCAATACACTCTGATGGTGGATTGGTAATGATGTAAATACAAGCGGAATAACCTCCTCACTAGGCATCTGTGAGACACAATTAGGAGAGAGGCTCACAATTGAGTAAGGGAAAGAGCTATAGCAACTTGTAATTAAGCAAAAACAAGCTGCTCAGAAGGCATCACTAAGCTACGGTTTGTTGTTCTAACACTCACCACCACATAGCATATGCTTTTCTATTTTGCAGAATGCCATTCCATTGACAAGATGTATATAGTTTGTTTTCGAAGAGGTCTGTGCTTGCCCTTTCCATGGAAGCAATACTTCTATGATTACTTAGCCACTTGGGACATGTGCAAATGTAAACAAAACTACCACAACACTTCCAAAGTCGTGGCTCACTCACTGGGCAGCCTACTTGTTGCAGGACGTTCCCTGCGCCACCCTTCCCTTGTGGATGGCTCCCCTGATGAACTCCTGCCCCCTCCTTCCCACTACTTCATGCCATGGGGTGGGTGTAATTAACTACAAAATATGCCTATGCAGACCCCACGTTCTTTAGTCCAACTTGGGCTCCATGTGAGGAAGGGCAGATATGGTAGCCCTTACCCTCCTGCAGCACAAGGACAGCTGGGGAGACAGAGGGAATCTACATTGGACGTCCTAAATTTGCACAGAGCATAATGAAATCCCAAGCGTCACAGCCAGAAGGAGCTGTAACAATTCAGAGGAAGAGGAAGTCGGTAAGAATGAAAATGACCAAGAAATGCTTTGTGGAATAAATGCAGGCAGCATGGCATAGCGAGTACGTGTGTGGCTTTCAGAGTCAGCCAGATGACACTCAATGAGTTAATCAGTGTCTCTAAGCTTTGATGCTCTTACCCATTTTTTTCTTTCAAATAGAAAATATAATACCCACCCCACCACTCATAAGTATGAAAGGAAATAACTTATGTAATGCACTCAGCAGTGTTAAGCACATTGTAATTACTCAACAAATGGAACGATTACTCTTACAGAATTTTGGCTGGACCTAGAAATCTAAGATTAGGAGAGGGTGAAGAGGGTCATATTCCAAGCTGGAAATGAAAGCATAATACACAGTTTTTGCACATACATGTGTTCATTCTTACACGTGTGTACACTCAAGAAATACCTTTCTAATGACCAATGATTGGAGGCAGCAAGAAGAAGACCATGAGCCTGTGATGCTGAAGGGATCCTTGAGTAAACTTTTGACAAG
The DNA here is from genome assembly GCF_049350105.2 of Macaca mulatta. Taxonomy (NCBI): domain Eukaryota; kingdom Metazoa; phylum Chordata; class Mammalia; order Primates; family Cercopithecidae; genus Macaca; species Macaca mulatta. The sequence goes on from NC_133422.1 coordinate 22,092,838, forward strand.
GACTCATGAGTAAGGTCAAGGGTAGGAGGTGCTGGGGAAAAGAAAGTTAATAATAAAACCCATTCACTATGTTACCCTACTCCATGCACACCTTAAATCACCAGAGTAACCTATGAAATTGACATTAAAGGGTGAAAACTCAGGTTGTTTTCCCAATCCCTGGAACCCCAGAGATATTTGGCCTCTTTGATTTTATTATCTGAAGTATCCAATGTGACAAAATCAGGAAAAATCATACATACATTGTATTTTATTTCTGGAGGAAAAAAAATCTTAAGGTTTATTGAGAAAGCTAACTGGTCTTGTTAAGTCATTTCTTTATTCATTCTTTTAATAAGTACTTTATTGATTATCCGCTATATAACAAACATGTGCCAGAAATTGAATAGTGAGAAGGAAACTCTGGTCTCTTCCCTTGTGTATTTTAGAGCCTAATTGGCTGCAGAAGTCAATTAAATGATAATGTAAATATAAATTTATGAATTGTGAAAAGGGCCATGATGGACACATTACATAGAGAGCTAAGAATATGCATTACATAGAGAGCTAAGAATATGCACTTCCTGGTCCAGGAAGTGAGGATGGACATCTATAAGGAAGAGAGTTGCGGGCAGAGATCTGAACAATTCAGGGAATTAAACGGGGGATGGGGAATAAGTGGTTTAGACTGAGGGAAACATGAGTGACCTGAGACAGAAGGGAGCAAGTGTGGTCTGAGAAACCAAAAGATGGCTATGGCTAAGGTGTTATTAGGTTGACGCAAAAGCAATTGTGGTTTTTGTCATTACTTTCAAGGCAAAAGCTGCAATTGCTTTTGCGCCAACTTAATGGAAGCCCAGTGAACAGGGGCAGAAAGAAGCTGAACGTATGTGCAAGGACCTGGGCCATAAGGCTATGTTAGAAATTTGGGACTTTTTAAAGAGCAATAGGAAGCCATTGAAGTATTTTAAGGTCTCCCAGACTTGCTGGGGAGAATAAATGGAAGAGGAACAAGACTGAAAATATGGAGACCAAAATGTCAAGAGTCGTGGGGAGTGATGATGGTGGCTACAAAGAGGGTGATGGTGCTGAACATAATCAGAACTGAATAGACTTGAGAGATAGTTAGGATTTGAAGTCAGAGAGACATGGGGACAGATTGGTTATTTGGAGGTGCACAAGAAGGTGTCAAGATAGAAAAATAGGACAGGCAAGATCAGTGACCTGAGAGGCTGGACAGTCAGGGGAAATCTTGAGGAAACAGGGGACCCAAGATGCTTCCTTGGGTCAGCAGAGATAAGCAAGGGGTGGGGGGCTTTCCCTTGCAAGGTTAGGCTGTTGTGCAAGGTTAGGCTGTTGATTCCATCAGTTAACAGCTACGTGCCCTGTAGAAGCTGGACCATCAGCATGTCCATCCTGCTGCTATTTACAATCCCAAATGCCAAGCAGTGTCCCTCTCGTTTCCAATATCATTAGTCCTAAAAGATGCAGGACAATTGCCCAGTCTACCAAGCAATGATTCCAGATGATTACAAGTCAAAATCTCTGCCAGAGCTTTCAAAGATCTTGTGGTAATAATTACATGTCTGGGGTTACCCTCTAAAGATTCTCCTTTTGTAGTATGAATATCTCTTTCTCATGGGCTCCAGATCTAAAGGGAATGTATTGGCTTCTTCTGCCAAGAGGTGGGTGCTGAGGAAGTGCTACCTGGGAGCCCAAAAAAGAGCCTAGCAGTGAGAATATCTGGGCATGTTCCCCAGTAGGAGCAACGAGAGCTATTTGGAAGTTCTGAGGAGTGGTGTGGCACCCAGCAGAGCAGCTCCTGGGCATCTGAGAGTTGTCCACTGGAAACACTCAGTGAAGACAGCACAAGGCAGAGGAAGGTCCCAGGATGGTATGTGGCTCTCAGAACAGAAAAGTTCCTTTTCTACCCAGGGTCTGTACCTTACCTGGCCTTCTTTTCATCAGCTTTGGTTCTTCAAGAGGAGAGGAGTCACTGAATGCTCCTTGATACCTACTAGCAATGATAATTTAAATATATACGTGTGTGTGTGTATATATACATATATATACACACATACTTAATATATAGTTGTATTTGCAAGTTTTCTAAAGCACTGAGTTGGAAAAACTCGCAAGTGGCTGAGGGTTTCCCCAGGTCACTAAGAGCATCTACAGGACAAGAGCGTATTTTCTATACCATTGTATTCAGAGTGTTGAGCATGACTGAATGAATAAATGAAGTCCTGGTTCCAGGTTAGAGTAACAAGTGCATTTCAGAAGACCTCAGGCAAGGGATCAGTCAATAGATGAGCTTGGCAAAAGTGAAAATATCTTTCATTACTGTTTGTGTGTGGGTGTGTGGGGGCGACACTCTAGAAGTCTTATAAAATAGAATCTGGAAGGCTAATTTTAGCCCTGTTTCTACATCTTGCTTCCTTATTTTCCTCTGATGTGGAATAAAGCCGTGAAGAAGTGCCAAGGACTAACACTCACGGTTTTTATGCTCCTTCATTGGCAGAGGTTGTTTTGCCCTTCGTTGTTGTCAGCTGCCAGAGGAATTGCATCATCAAGCTGATGGCAGTCTTGCCCTGCTGCTCTATTCCTTCCATGACGGTGAGAGTGGGGGGCAGAGCACCTCAGACACAGGGGCTGTTGGAACTGATCCCCCACCACATAGGGAGCGGGGCCAGGCTTGAAAGTGTTCAGAGGCGTATGGCCAACCATCCTGTGAAAAAGAGGCTCATTTCCCTTGTCTGTCCTCCAACTTAAACTTCCTTTCCAAGCTTTGAATCTTGGCTGCCTCAAATTCCCAGACAACCCAATATACAATGCTGCCTATAATTTTGAGTTCAGATCTCTAGAGGGACAGTTTATATGCTTATAAAGTGTCGTTCTTCCAAGCCCTGTCTCCCCCATCAGCTGCGTATTTTATAACTCTGCCATCCTTCATTCTGGGTACCTTTGTTCGCTTATCAGTCTCCTCTTTCCACGGTCAGCAGGACCATCTGACTCACATAAGTAAACATTTATTAAAAATCGCATGATCAGAAATGCAAATTAAAATGATGCTGTATCTTTTTTGCCCATCAAGTTGGCAAATTTTTTAAAATGATAATACTCAATGTTGTCAAGTTGCCGAGAAAATGGGCACTGTCTTACACTGCTGTCAAGGATATAAATAGCTCAACCCTTCTGGAAGGTAATAGAGCAATTTTATCCTGTCTCGAAAATAGTACATATCCTTTGACCCAGCATTTACACACATTGATGGTCTATGCTAAGTCTCTCAATTTAACTCTCGGAATAATTTCATGAGGTAGTCACTATTATTATTGGTACTCACTTACTAATGAAAACACCGAAACTCAGAAAGGGTAATTTATTCCAGGTTGCACAGTAAATATATGGCCAGAACGGGACCCAAATACAGATCTCAAATGTGATACTAAAATCTCAAATGATGCCAATGTCTGTGTCCACTGGAAACACTCAGTGAAGACAGCACAAGGCAGAGGAAGGTAATTCTTACTTACTGTAAGAGTTATCAAGGATTTACTTATCTAATAGGGAATAATTGAAAACAACCTGAATATCCAATAATAGTGAGTTGATTTTTTAAATTACAGTGTAACTATACAGATATGTATATACAAAAAAGACCATATATTTATTTTTAAATGATATTATAGAAGAATATTTAACGATGTAGATATATGTTCATAATAGATAAGTAAAAAGACAAGGTCATACAACAGAGTGTACAATATAATCTCAACTTTATAAAAATATTGGTGTCCATATGCACAGGAAAAAGACCAAAAGAATAGGCATCAAAATGTTAATAGTGTTAATCTCTTACTCCTGGAGTTATGAGACTCTCTATTGTCTTCATCCTTATCTGCATTTTCTGCATTTTATATAATGTATGCATTTTTTTGTAAGGAAAGTAAATTATTAAACATGATTTAGGGCCAGACCCAGTGGCTCATGCCTATAATCCCAGAACTTTAGGAGGCCAAGGTTGGAGGATCACGTTAGCCCAGAAGTTCAAGGCTGCTGTGAGCTATGATTGCACCACTGCACTCCAGCCTGGGTGACAGGATGAAACCCTGTCTCTAAAATATAAAAATTTTTAAAAAGATTTAAAAGTCTTAAAAATCCATGTCTACTCCTCCACCCACATTCCCACCCTTTAGCCTGGTCGGACTCCAGACCCATAAGAGTAGCCTCCATTTACTACATATCTGCTACCTGCCTGGCCAGTAAGCTTTCAGGAGACAATTTGTGTACTTCTCACTATCAACCATTTTAGGCCCATGTCACCAATAAGAAAGCTGAGGGCTCCGTGACATTATACAACTTGTCAAAGGTGACACGGTTCGTAAGTGGCAGAGCTGGGACTGCAGCCCTGTCGTCCGATTCCAGAGCCTATAGAGCAGTGGTTGAGAGAAAGGGCCCTGGAGCAAGCGGGCTTGGGCTCAGATTCTGACTGAGTCACTTGCTAGCTCTGAGGAGTTCTTTCCTCTTGGTACTTCAATTGCCTCTTATGTAAATTTGGAAAATCATGGTATTTCTCATGTAATGATGAGAATTAAATTAGTTAATTATGTAAGGTGCTTAGAATAGCGCATGGTACGTAGTACCTGAAGGGCTATGATCAGTAAAAGGGCCCTACTAGTCGATGCTGGGAGGCAGCATAAAGTGACTGAGGGAACACGGAGCCAAGTACATCTACAACTGCAATCAGTGTTGGCCACTTAACTGGGTGACCTTCAGCAAGTTACCCGATTTCTCTGTGCCTCTATTTCATTATCTTTTGTGTCAAATGCCTGGTTCCTGGTAATTGCTGCTGATGACTATTGTCCTAATCATTCTACCTATCTTTTTTTTTTTTTTTTTTTTCCCTGCACAGTGTGATGCAGTTGCAGGTTAGGAAGCCACCCCTTTGCTCAGGCTGAGCTCTACCCCTGGACCACACTGAAGAGCTACTGCTGAGATCCATATGGGGAAGCTTAAGTACAATGATAGATGTACTGTGCTGTTGATCTTTTTCAGGAGAGGGATATGCTCTGATTCTGAAGCAGGAAAAGAAGTTCGCCAATTTAACACCTTTCTCCTTTACTTATTTGACGACAACAATAACAAAATCTTCAGCTCTGCCAGAAACAAGAAGCCCCAAAATGTTTTGCTTCTTTTAATAGCACACACACACACAAATCCATCTGCTTGCCATTTACCTCCAGAGCCTGGAAACATAACAATTCTCAGAGCAGTGGCAGAGATAGCAGTTTAATGGCTTTAAGGGTTTTTTTGACTGTATACAGCATGGGAAAATAAACACCAGCCACCATTAAGGTGTCTGTATGTTCCCCTGGGAAGAGAAGGGAAGAGGGAGAAATGATGTCAGCATCTCAGAGAGTGGCAGGATTCATGTTGTTTTCTTCTTTTAAAATTATAAGACTAATGCTTGCTGCATTCCCGCCCACCACTCCCTGTGCAATCTCTCCCAACTGTGCCAAGACCCATAATCCTTGTTCCCTTGGACCACCCACAAGGTCTGATTTGGAATGGCACTAAACAAATGACACCTCATCCAGACTCCAGGGAGCACCAATCCTGGGAGAATGACTCCAGATGGCAGTTGCTGTGGGGATGTAATCTAGTCCAATATCATCCCTCCCTGGGATGACTCTGGAGGGGCCACCTCAACTCCACACTTTTGGTTTATTTGGGGTCAGCACCAGAAGTCTGGCTCAGCATGGACTACACTACTGGTCTTGGGATAGAATAGCTGGAATCTGCTCCCATCAAGGTTGATCTGAGCCATAGTCAGTTCTCCTGCTGGGGAAGGTAGACCCTGGCTGAAGGGACACATACAGGCCTCCCTAGGTGAGATCCAATATCCCAGCTGAGCCATTTCCTCAAGATAAAGCTTTAAGGAAAACCAATGGCCTGGAGAGTATAGATCATGTGGGGGCCTCAGAAAGAAAAGGCTGTTGAATTAAAGATGGATTCTTCAGCAAAATGTGTCCTCAGTAAGAGCAAACCAGAGATGTTCTAGGGCAGGGGTCTGCAAACTGAGGCCTGTGGTTCACACCCAACCCACTGCCTGCTTTTATGCAGCTGGTGAGCTAAGATTAGTTCTCACATTTTTTAATAGTTGGGGGGAAAAAAGCAAAAGAATAACAATATTTTGTAACACATGAAAATTATATGAAATTCAAATATTAATGCTCATAAGTAACGTTTTTGTTAGAATACAGCTGTCTGTGGCTGTTCCTCATACAATAGAGTTGAAGAGTTGCAACAGAGGCCTTGTTGCTCACACAACCTAAAATAGTTACAATGTGGCCCTCTAAAGAAAGGGTTTGCTGACCCCTGTTCTAGGGCAGTGGTGTTCAAACTTCAGTGTGCATCTGCAATCCCCTGCAGGGCTTGTTAAACCAGATTGCAAGCCCCATTCTGAGTTTCTGCTTCAGTAGGTCTGAAGTAGAGTCCGAAATTTGCATTACTAAAAAATTCCCAGGTGATGTGGATGCTGCTGGGACAGTGGCCACACTTTGAGAACCAGTGTTCAAGAGAACCAGGAGCTGTGATGACTCACTGGATAAGGAGAGCAAAGGGAAAATGAGAGGAGACGCTGAAGGGAAGGGATTTCTGAGGAATACTAAACACGGAAAGGTAGGTAAAGAAATGCTCAAGGGAATAAACATGTGTTTGAGTGTACTCAGCAAACATGCACATGGAAACAGCAGACAGAGAGGAAAATGAAAGATTTGGAGCTTTAATGGGAAGGAGACACTTCTTTGATTAAAACATGTGGGCTGAAAAAAAACAAATTCCATTTAAGTTCACTACTCAAGGTCACTCGGCTTTTAACTATCTCACTCCCTCTAAGTGGGACTTGAAAGAGTAGCTTATCAAAGTACTAGGTTGAAAATGAAGAAGTTAGTTCTTAACCCTTTGGAGTAAGGGTGTTTTAATTCAAACTTTATTACTTCTCTCCCTTTAGGCAAAGGAGTCAGTTATTTGTTTGGTTTATCTATTGCTACATAGCAAACCATTCCAAACTTTGTGACTTAAGATACAATAACTGTTTTTTGTTGTTATTGTTGCTGTTGTTCAGGATTCTGTAGCTGGACTGGGTTCACCTGGGTAGCAGCCCTCCTGGTCTTGTCAGAGGCCACTACATTTAGCCACTGGGTTAGGAGGGATGCTGGTATATCCAGGATCTCAGGGTCTCCCCCTTGTTATGGGGCCTCTCCACGTGTCTTTCCAACAGGACAGCCGGACTTTTTACATAATGGTTTAGGGCTCCCAGATGCACAAAAGCAGAAGCTGACAGGCCTTTTTAGGGTTTAGGGACAGAACTGGCACAGTAACATTTCCGGGGCTTAAAGTGGTTGGCCAATCCAGATTCCAGGGGACACGACCACACAGGTATAAACACTGAGAGGCAAGACCCCAGTGTAACAGACTAGAGAGGGGTTTGTCTGGGAAGGATTTCCAGGAAACAAAAGGAAGACATAGAAAGAAGAGAGCGCCCCCAGGGAATAAATAGATGGCTTCACAGGGACAAAACTAAGATTGATGGTCATTTTTTGAGTGGCACTGTAGGACTGAAAACACTGGAAGCTTTTCAAGAACATTAATGATTTTTCTTTTTTCTTTTTTAATTGTGCCTACACAAGTTCTAGAATAGCAAATACTTCCTAATTTGGCTAAACTCACCTAGTTACTGGCAATTACCTTAATTGTACATTCATGAAAAACTCACCAGAGGTGAAATAAGATTACCTTTAAGGGATGTAATTGGTGGGTTTTGTATGTTTTTTTTGCTGTTGTTTTCTTTTTCTTTTAACACAAGCACACCGGTAGGTCCCCTTTGGAATGTTCTACAGGTATCTGCACATTACAGCTTGCATTTGGGGAGAAAAAATGGAATAACCACTTTCCTCCTAAGTCCAGTTCCTTCATTCTTTTTTCCATATTTATCCACTTATTTGTTTGTTTTCAATTATACACGGAGTTTGTTCAATACACATTTTAATGTACCTCACATTTTCATTTAACACTCTGACCATATGAGCATATACAACTCTATATTATTCTTTTTGATGGTTCCATAGTGTTTTATTACATTGTTTAGCTAATCTCTAATTGTAAGAGAATTAAAAACATATGTTCACACAAAAACTCGTATATGAATATTCATGACAGCATTATTCATAACAGCCGAACAGCAGAAACAACACTAATAACCATCAACTGATGAATGGATAAACAAAATGTGGTATGTCCATATGATGCAGTATTGTTTGCCAGTAAAAAGAAAAGAAGTACAAACAGTCCCTGACTCACAATGATTGACTTAAGACTTTTTGACTCTACGGAGGTGCAAAAATGATATGCATTCAGTGGGAACCATACTTCAAGCACCCATACAACCACTCTGCTTTTCACTCTCAGTACAGTGCTCAATGGCTTGACTTACATGAGATATTCCACACTTTATTATAAAATAGGCTTTGTGTTAGATGGTTTTGCCCAACTGTAGACCAATGTAAGTGTTCTGAGCACACTGAAGGCAGGCTAGGCTAAGCTATGATGTTCAGTAGGCTAGGTGTTTTAAAGCATTTTTGACTCAATAATATTTTCCATTTATGATGGTTTCCTTGGGACATAACCCAGTCATAAATCAAGGATTATCTGCACTGATACAGACCACAACATGAATGAACCTATGCTAAGCAAAAGAAGCCAGACACAAAAGGCCACATATTTTATGATCCATTTATATGAAATGCAAATCCATAGAGACACAAAGTGCATTTGCATTTCTTCATTCTTGACACGCTCTCTGTATTTTCACATTACTATGAAGAACTACGTGAGACTGGGTAATTTATGAAGAAAGAGGTTTAATTGACTCACAGTTCTGCATGGCTAAAAACTACCTTTATAACAACATCTGGACTAGTGTTTGACCAAACAACTGGGCATCCTAGTCTAGCCAAGTTGACACATGAAATCAACCATCATACTGCCCATAAGGCACAGGTGCACAAAGTTGGGGAGGAAAAATTTCAGAAGCTGTGAATAAAAATGTTATCTCCAACTGAGGAAAAATGGTGTTAACTTAGAGGCTATTTTGTATGCACTGTCTAAATTTACTAAGAATGTGCTTAAATATGCCTTTTTTATTTTGTCTTCTAATTTGCAAATAACCCATACCACCTCCTTCCATTGTGCCCAGATACTCCCTTCTCTGAACAAATGATTGCATCTGCCATTTCACCTTCTGGAATGCCCCTCCCCTTCCTCATGAAAGGCATTAATCAAGACACTTGTCCTCCACTACATTTTCCATGATGCCTCTCATCTAGCTGCGGGCTTCCTAGATGCTCCACAACTCATAGAGCTATAGAACTTTAGAACGTGAAGGGAGGATACTTAGTAGCCAATATAGTCAAATTTCCTCTTTTTACCTCTAAGGAAACTGGGTGCAATGACTCTCCTGAATTTGAGGTGAAAGCAGGCCTAGAATTCGGGTCTATTCTCGGCTAGCCTCAGGTTTTTATAGATGGGATAGGCAGGAGAGGACCACTGCCTACTGGAAATAAAACTAGCATGATGGAATAGATGAGATTCTGCCCTGGATATAACTAGTAGACCTTGACCAAGATTTTTAATCTCCTGGAATGTCAGTTTCCTGATTTGTTAAAAGGCTTAAATCAGTGCTTCTCAAACATTGATAGGCATATGGATCGCCTGGAATCTTGTCAAAACAGACTCTTTTTCAACAGGTATGGGTTGGGGCCTGAGGTTCTGCATTTCCCTTTTTTTTTTTAATTTTTATTTTTCGAGATGGAGTTTCACTCTTGCTGCCCAGGCTGGAGTCCAATGGTGCAATCTTGGCTCACCACAGCCTCTGCCTCCTAGATTTAAGCAATTATCATGCCTCAGCCTCCTGAGTAGCTGGGATTACAGGCATGCGCCACCACATCTGGCTAATTTTTGTATTATTAGTAGAGACGGGGTTTCTCCATGTTGGTCAGGCTGGTCTTCAACTCCTGACCTTAGGTGATCTGCCTGCCTCGGCCTTCCAAAGTGCTGGGATTGCAGGCGTGAGCCACTGCACCCAGTTGAGGTTCTGTATTTCTAACCAGCTTCCAGTTGCTTGCCTATACTACTGAGTGCCTGGATTTTCTTTTGAGTAGATGGGCATAGATAATGTCTAAGCCCACTTTGAGCTTTATGACTCTGTGATGCGGTGATTCTGTGATTGGAGATGGCAGTGTCAAAGGTGTATAAAATGGGCTGTAGGAAAAAAAACACTAAATTTTACCTGTACTTCTCTGTATACTTTTGCCTGTAGTATTTTCCTCTACATAGGATCACCATGTATTCTCATTTGCCTAAGAAAGTCTTGGCTTATGCCTATTTCCCATTCTGATTAATCGTAGAGACGCTTTCACATAAAAAAATGATATGGTCACTTATCTTCTAAGTTACTTTTTCTCCTTATCTGTGTCCACAGAATACAGAGTGCATTAGGTTTCCACCATTTGCCTATTTCAAGCCAAGGAAAAAAGTGTGTTCCAGATAGTTTTTTTACACAGTATGTTAGAACCCCATGATTTGCGAATTGCTGTTTTGTTTCCCTACTAACAGCATAGCCCGTTCAGGAATTTTTGGCAAGGGCCTTTCGCGTTCAGCCCGCCCAAGATGTGGGACCCTGGGAAAAACTGCTTGCTGTTTGTTTTGTGGTGACTGACAGCAGAGCTCGCTGGAAAAATTAAAAGCTACACGGAAAATACTTCATGGGTGATTTTCCCATTCCCTATTCTCACAGAATCCTTGTCTGAGTGTACAGTTCCCAAGTTCAGGGGCAGCTTCAGGGGGTGAACTTCAATGCCCACCTATCTCAAGGTGTTCCTCAAAGCACTGCATGGAGGGTGGGGTTCAGCCCCAAACCATAAACCCCTCACCCACTGTCTTTGTCTACTTTCTGTCTTGCATTGTATTCCTTCAAAGAATCCCAATCAAGGGATTATGTTCCCAGAAGCTTTAATATCAATTATTATTTATATTTTATTATTAGCTAGTGAGAGTCAATAATAGCTAGTGGCCTTTGTTCATTTTTCTATTCATTTAATAACTATTTGCTAAATGCATACAGTGTGCTAAGAGAAGATTATTTGACAGCTGAAATTAAGAACTGGACACAGGTTTAGTCTGTGGATCTTAGTCCCTAACCGAAAGACGATGGGAGAGAGAGAGGGTTGTTAGTGGAAAATTGAAGGGGTAATAAATGTGACAGCCTCTTGTTTTCTACAATTGATTCAGAACATAAGTGCCTATGCATAAAAAGGAGAAAGAGACATGTAATTAGTATCGGTCACGAAGGAATCACCCACTGCTCACCTCCTTCAAGTCTCCTCATTCACTGAGGATGCTGGGCCACCCAGGAGACCCTGACCACCTGTTTAAACCTGCAACTCACCCCCAACTCGAAACTCCAAATCTCTGTGCTCCTGTATTTTTTCCACTATGCTTGCCTTATAATATACAATATAACTCACCTTTTTATCGTGTTTATTGTCTACCTTCCTCCATTAGAATGTGTGCTCCATAAACTGGTTGAGTAAGTAGCTCAGACCTGTAAAATGTCAGATATGCAAAATTCCAGAATGAGCTGAAACTTGAAAACAATGTCAGAACAGAAGAGGATTTTTTTTTTTTAACTGTGGAAAGTAAGAAGAAACAGATAAACACACAGAGGGTTGAGGAATGTTGAATACACTTTAACAAATGACAGACAGCAGAATCACTCAACTCTTATTTTGCTTCTGTCTTCTCCAAGAAGAAAAACAAAATGGGAACTTGAAAGCACCAGGCACAGTAAATAATATAAAGAAGGAATTGCAATTCAGACCATACACTTTGCATGTATTCACATCTCCAGACCAGCTGAATGGCATCTCAGGTAGTAAGGGTGCTTTTGATCAACATCAAAAGCACTGTAGGCACTCTTGAACAAAAGCAAGTGTGCGAGAGATTTTTAAAGTATCCCAATTTTCTAGCGGGAGTAAGATTATACTATTATATATTCTTCATGCATAGTACACTGCAATTTTTTTTATGCAAAAGTTGTACAAGACAAGGTCCAGTGCTGAACTGCTGTATGTTCCTATACAGACATCATCTAGTTTGATCTGAAGTCATTGATCAGTATTTTTTTAGTAGAGATGTTGAATAAGCTTTCTCCTAGCACGCACCATCTTCAAGATTATAGTTCACATTCTTATTTCCAACAAGATAATCAGAGATTTTGTTAAGTACAATTATGCGTAGCATTCCTATAACTGAATAATGACCCTACTGAAAAGGAAATGAGGGAAGCATGACATAACTTGGTCTTGGTGAGCTCATGCTGACTCTAAGTGATGACTGTCTTTCAAGAGATAACTGTTTGCCATGAAAGTGGATTTTTTCTAAAAATCAACATAGCACATGTAAGATTTTCAGATCATGCAGAACATTTGGAAGTAGCTAATATAAAAGATAACATAATCCACAATCAAAATTATTAGGGTTGTTGCAAAAGTAATTGCGATTTTTGCCATTAAAAATAACGGCAAAACCCGCAAGTGGCAAAAACTGCAATTACTTTTGAACCAACCAAATACTTTGACAGTGTTGGATGCAAGTGTAAAATCAATAAGATAAAATTTAGTAAGGCTAAAAGTAACAAAATATCTATTTTACTATTACAGGATGAGATGATCATCCCTGGAAGATTTTCTTGCGATGCTTTAGTTGATCATAAATTTAATATAATTTAACTTGGCTTATCCAGATATGGCTTCTAAGAGAGCCAACATGGTCAAAGACAGTATAAAAAGGAGTACAATAGGCTGGGCACAGTGGCTCACGCCTGTAATCCCAACACTTTGGGAGGCCGAGGTGGGTGGATCAGCTGAGGTCAGGAGTTCAAGACCAGCCTGGCCAACATGGCGAAATCCCATCTCTACTAAAAAGACAAAAATTAGCCAGGCGTGGTGGTGTGTGCCTGTAATTCTAGCTACTCAGGAGGCTGTCACAGGAGAATCGCTTGAACATGGGAGGCAGAGCTTGCAGTGAACTGAGATCCCACCACTGTACTCCAGCCTGGTTGACAGAGCAAGACTCTGTCTCAAAAAAAAAAAAAAAAAAGAAAAGAAAAGAAAAAAAAAGTACAATATCCAAGTCATAGGAAGTGACTGGGTTCATAAGCGTCTAATCTGGTCACTCGTGGTATGTAGCTGTGGGAGACATGTTTTGAAAGGCTGCTGACAATCTAAGGCAGTCTCTAAGAGCACAGTGAGATTTAGGAGTTTAGAAAACACATGGAGACTGGCTCTAATTGCCTCAAGCAAGAAACTTGTTGTCAGTTTATGCCTTGTCGGGTGCTAAAGCTAGATTAGAGGCATGGAGTGGCATAGGAAGTTTCTAGCGAGGTGGGAATAAGGAGGAGAGCTGGGCTTGAGTGACAAGACAGAGAGAAGAGGCTATAAATTTACCTCCTGCACAGGAAAGGTGAAAGGGGAGCATAAGTCAGTGGTAAAAGAAAGGAGGAAGAATGACCTCATGCAGAAAAGGAAGCTTCAATCTTTTTTCATTTTTCCCTTTACCGAGATCATGTAGGGAGGGACAATAACGTCAATGGTAAGAACTACCAATATAGAGGCAGCCTAGTGTGGCGGTCAGCAGGGCATACTCTCGAACCAGCCTTCCTGGGCTTAAACCCTGGGATTACCACTTAGCTCTACGACTTTGAGTATGTCATTAAACCCAATTGTGCTGCAGATTTTTCATCTATCAAATAGGATTAACAGTACTTAGCTCATGGGGTTGATGTGAGGCTTAAACATGATATATGTAAAGTTATTAGACTCATGCTTGACACATAAGCACTGTGCAAGTTTACCACGGATTGAGCACTTGCTCTATCCTTACATTATCACAGTTAATGCTCAGAACAAGCCTGATATATATGGGAATTGTTGAAATAATCTTCTTACAGATGAGGAAGCTAAAACCATTTGAGAGGTTAAGAAATCTGCCAAAAGGTATTCAGATAAAATAATATGGACTTGGATTTTTCTGATTCAAACATCTGAGATCTTAATCTCTGGGCTTTACTGTCTCTAACTTGATGTCAGCATAACTAGGGAGCCAAGCTTGCAACTGTGGACAAACTGCCAAACTAGAGATAGTATAACTACCTATAGGTTTTGGAAGGGCTGAAGATGATGCCCATAAGGGCTAATCTCCAACATTAGATGGAGCAGAAGGCTGGAGTTTTGACACTTGTGCCATTAGTTAAGGAGCAGAGCTCTAAAATATTTTCAGGTCAGCTTCACCAAGGTGAGCTATTTGCAACTGGAGCACTAGAACCAAATGCAGTAAAATGCGAAGGATACGCCAGGATGAAAAGCCATTTCTCATTATCTGCAAGGAAAATAAAGCTGTGTTTCATTAGGCTACTGTTCTCTGGGTTTCATGTTGTATACTGAATAACCAATAAATGGTTTAAAAAACAAAACAAAGGATACAAAAGCAGAAGATCCAGCAAAACTGGAAAAAAAAAAAAAAAAAAAAAAGAGGAAAATAAGCAACAAGCCTGATGGGGAATTCAACCACAGAAGATTTCAATCTACTACATTTGCAATTTGGGCTGCCAGGGACTTTCCTTAGATCATTAATGGCAATTCCAGGAAGCATATTTTAGTGGAAGTTCTCCGAATCAGTATTTTTGGTGTGAAATCTCCTGATTAGTTAATGGTGGTCCCAGTTATTTTGTGTACTTACCAAGGTGGGTGAGCTCCCAAACCTGTTTATGTTATTGCACTTGTTATTGTAAATACATACTTTAATTAAATACTATATAAACACTTTAAATACTATAAAAGCTACTGATTACAAAAGTAGTTTCTACAAAAACTAAGTTAAAAGACTTGGAAGAATTAATAAATGAGTCACGAAAAAAGTGCTTCCCAGTAAGATGTGGATAAGATACTTGCAAAAAAAGGAAAAAGTAATTAAAAGCTAGGAGGATCCTGTATCCCATTTGTTTCACAAATGTCTTACAATATCTCCTTCCATTTTAAGGAAACAAAACTGGAAATCATAGATGATGCATTAAGAGTGTGCAATAATATGTTTTATGTTAGTTAATGTGAAATCCCATTAGCCAAACAATCCAGGGCTTCTCAATGAGAGCCCTATTGACATTGTGGATAAGTTGGTTCATTTAGCAGTACTGTTCAAAATTGAGACATTTAGCCTCTGGTCTATACCCACTAAACACTATAGTAGTGTAGCCTCCAGCCATTGGGACAATCAAAGATCCATCTTGGCACAGTTCCAAATGCTCCTTGTAATTAACACAGTAGTTTTAGTGCATCCTGCCAAACACTGAGTGCTGCTTGTGCTCAAATAAAAGGCCCTGGCCCTAACTCGAAGATTACAAAATGAAAGTATTAATATGTGTTTTAAATTAAAATGATATGTTTAAAACATATAAGCATTATTAACATTATTGTTATTACTATTGTTTTTAACAACAGAATCTCCCTCTGTCTGGAATGCAGTGGTACCATCATAGCTCACTTCGGTCTTGATGTCCTAGGCTCAAGTGATCCTTCTGCTTCAGCCCCCCTAGTTGCTGGGACTACAAGCACGCAGCATTGCACCCAACTAATTTTTTATTTCTGTTTTTTATAGAGACATTGTTGTCCGGGCTGTTCTCAAACTCCTGGTCTCAAGCAATCCTACTCCCTGGGCCTCCCAAAGTGCTGGGATCACAGGCTTGCACCAACATAGCCAGCCACTATTTTTAAAATAATTCCTGCTTCAATTGCCTTCCAGTGGTTACCAAGCCAGCTACTAGTCTTGATTGTTTTGGTTAAGGGATCTTCTTCTACATCTGACTACACAGAGGCTTTCTAAAAAATCAATATCACGGAAGTTACACACATGATACAAGGGATTGTTGAAGGAACTATTTTTCACCTTCAGAGGCAATAACTTAGAGAAAATTACTCATTTCACGCAGAGAAGGAACTATCCTCTGTGAGGGGAATTAAGTTTATTCTATGAGACTCTACATAGAATGTTCTAGAAATAACGATTAAATTGAATAAAGACAACATGGTATAATAGAAAGAATAAAAGTCTTAGTGCCAACAAACCTGGGATAAATCCTGGCTCTATTTTGTATGATATGTATACATTGTCAAGTTACTTCTCAAAGTCTCCATTATTTTTCCTCCATAAAAACTATAAAAATAATATTTATCTCAAAGGGTTATGAAGAATAAATAAAATAGCCTATCTTAAGTTCCTAGCACAGTTTCTGGCATATACTAGGCACATAATAAATGGTAGTTCTCTTCCTCATCTTCTTCCCTAGTACAAAGCAGAAAAAGAAAATTATTTGCTTAAACACACTGCATGTTAGTGTTTTCGTATTTTAAAATGTGGATAAAACTATAAAAATTCCTTCTTGATCACAACCCCATTGTTCCTTGCCTGTCTAAAAGCCATTTACCTCTTTCTTCCTTGTTAGCAGCTGTGTTAGTCCATTTTGCATTGTTATAAAGAAATACCCCAAGACTGGGTAACTTAAAATGAAAATAGGTTTAGTTTGGCTCATGGTTCTGTGGACCGCACAAAAAGCACAGTGCTGGCATCTGCTTCTGGTGAAGCCTCAGGAAGCTTACAATCACCATGGAAGGCGAAGCAGGGGCAGGTATGTCACATGACAAGAAAGAGAGCAAGAGAGATGCCAGGCTCTTTTAAATAATCAGCTCTCATGTGAATTAAGAGTGAGAACTCACTCATTACTGTGGGGAGGGCACCAAGCCATTGACAAGGGATCCATCCCAATGACCCAAACACCTCCCACCAGGCTCCACCTCCAACACTGGGGATCACAGTTCAACATGAGATTTGGAGGGGACAAATATCCAAACTATATCAGTAGTTTTGGATAAATGTTTTGTGTGTTTTGGATAAATGTCCTTTAGCTTCTGGGATGGTCAAGGTCACCTCCGGCCTAGGAATCGGCCTGAATCCAGTCCTTTTGTGGCAGAATAGATTATCCTTCAGCAAATATTTACCCCCTTCCCGTGACCTCCATGAGAAGAGCATACTTTCCTGCAACAGTGATTTTGACCTTGGAATATGGGCAGCAGGATGAGTGTGTCAATTCCAAGCCTAGGCTTGCCCTTCAGGGAGCTTGACTTTTACCATGAGAATGCATGCCCTGGGTAGCTCATGTCACACAAGAATAAGAGACACATGGAGTAGAGAAGCTTCCCTGGCTGATCTGCCAAAACTTGCAGCCTAAAGTAGAGAAATCCCAGCCGACCTGCAGAAATATGAGAAAGAAATAAACATGTATTGTTGCATGTCCCTGAGATAATTTTGTGGTTGTTTGTTCAGCTGACTGATACACCTGCCTGTGAGATATTAGGTAAAATTGCCTGAGAAGCTTCTGGGAGATAGTTTTACTCTCTGGTAGGAGAAAGGTACATGAAGATAAACTCCCTGCTCAGTGCCACATCCTGATATTGAATGAAGTAGCCACTTTTTCATGATGAGAAGGCGGCCAAGGTAATCACAGATACCAGCCCCCAAATCAATGAACCAATACTACCAACCATTTTCCTTCATTTCTTATAAAGTGACAAGAATACGTTTTTATTTGTTTAAGCTGCAATTTGTTAGGCACCAGCAGTTGAATGTATTCTCATTAATACATGTCAATATAGAAACCTAGAACTAATTAAGAATTTTCTGTTTTTATGACGTAAGCTAACATATTTGACAATTCCCAGAATTATTTCTGGTTTGTAAGCAGATGTTGTGTATTATATTTTTATTTATGACATCATTGGTTTATTCAGTCAGCATTGCCTGCTAATTCAGCAGATACCCAAGTGTTTAGGATGTCCCTCCACAAAACCATGTTCCCCATAGCTTCATTTGCTTCAAAGAATCTTCCTTTACTTTCAGGTGTGCCATCTCCCCATATCACAATATTCCATGTGTAATGGAGGTTTCATCTTGAATCTTTTTAGTCTGACCATCTTCCATGGACTTTCATGGTCCTCTCTGTCTCCTTAATACATCTGGGCCCAAAAAAATAAAAAATAAAAAAAGTAAGATTCCTACACAAATGGTAAGAAGAGCTGAAACAAGCACCTTTCCATTGACTCCTCATTTTAGAGCTAAACTCATGCCACAAACAAAGGGCACAGATGCTGCAGCATGGAGCAAGATTGCCCAAGTATAGGTCCCAAATCTCCTCCTTCCCAACTGCATGGATATGTGCTGCACCTTAGCTGGGGCTGCTGGAAAAAATGCCACAGACTGAGTGGCTTAAGAGACATTTATTTTCCACCATTATGAAGGTTGGGAAGTTTAAGACCAAAATGCCAGCAGATTCAGTTCCTGGTGAGGGCTCTCTTCTTGGCTTGCAGATGGCTGCCTCTTCACTGTGTCCTCACATGGTAGAGAGAGAAACAGCCTGGTCTCTCTCCGTCTTCTTGTATGGACACTAATCCTATCACGGGAACTCCACACACATAAGCTCATCTAAACCTAATCACCTCCCAAAGACCCACAACTGAATACCATCATGTAGGGCGCTAGGGCTTCAACCTACACATTTGGGGCACACAAACATTCAGTCCATAACAGATGGGTTATTTAACCTTCATTTACCTCCATTTGCTCGTAGGAAAGAATGACAATATTAACAGTATATACCTCATAGTATTGTTGAGAGGCTTAAATGAGTGTATAGCCTAGAACAGTTATGTAAGAATTGACCAATTTTCTTATTTTTATCAACTTAGAATGCTGAAACTTATGGATAGAAGGATGGGTAATATCCAGAAGGGGCAAGATGGCATGGTGGGGGTGCTCGTGAGATGGATGAGTGAGTAATATATGGCTTTAAGAATAACAGGATTATAGAGTTGGTGACCCAGTGTAATGCTTAAATACCCGGTACAGTGTCCTCGTCAAGTGAGCCTATTTTTCTTAAGACTTCTGGCAATATGAAGTTCATTCCTTCCTATGTTTGTCCATTCCATTAGAAATTTGTATCCCTATAGCTTCTACTTATTGATCCTAAGTTTTATTTTTTAGGAATATACAGAGTAAATCTCTTCTCTCTTAGATGTGCAAGTCCTTTGGATATTTTTTGTGACATTATGGTCCATCTCTAGCCCCTTCTGCCGTAGGTCTTTTCCAGGGTTGGTAGGTCTAACACATATGCCAGCACATCCTATAGCATGGCACCTTTATTTTATCTACACATCCCAGTTTCCCTATGTCCCTTGTGTGGACACAGTACTGCAGCACAAGGCACGTCGGGGCCATCCCAGCCTCTTCCTTGTTTTAGAAACTATATTTCTGTTAATGAAGCCTGTGAATCCCTCTAGCAGCCACATTAACTCATCTTGCATTCACTTCCCTTGTGCCTGAACAGCCCCTAAACCCCATTCCCTTTCTGTATTCATCCAACCAGCAATGAAACTCTGATGCAGATTCTTGTTTTTATTGTTATTATATTTCATCCTGTTAGATGCAGCCCATCACTTTAACTTGTCAAGGTCTTTCTGTATCCCGATTCTGTAACCTACTGCGTTTTCCATCCCATTTAGATCTCTGTCATCTGAAAATCTGATAGGCTTGACTACTGTGTTTTCATTAAAGTCCTTGAAAAAATGATGGAATAGATCAGGGCATGCCACCAAAAACCTGTCCAAATTGTTATTGATTCATTAGCCAACATCCCTTTGTATAAAATTTTAACAAGTTTCAAATTGCACTTATCTGTACATGAGGATTTCACAAGGCACTTTGTCAAATGCTGAAACACCAGATCTGCATCTAAAAGTCCCAGAACCCTATCCTTATTAACGACAACAATAACAACAAAAGGAAATGACACTGTGTGAAAACATAGTTTTTAGTATTCATCTTTATTTTTATTATTATAATTATACTTTAAGTTCTGGGATATATGTGCAGAATGTGCAGATTTGTTACATAGGTATACATGTGCCATGGTGGTTTGCTGCACCCATCAACCCATCATCTGCGTTAAGTATTTCTCCTAATGCAATCCCTCCCCTTGCCCCCTACCCCGTGAAAGGCCCCAGTGTGTGATGTTCCCCTCCCTGTGCCCATATGTTCTCATTGTTCAACTCCCATTTATGAGTGAGAACATGTGGTGTTTGGTTTTCTGTTCTTGTGTTAGTTTGCTGAGAATGATGGTTTCCAGCTTCATCCATGTCCCTGCAAAAGACATAAACTCATTCTTTTTTATGGCTGCATAGTATTCCATGGTGTATATGTGCCACATTTTCTTTATCCAGTTGATCACTAATGGGCATTAGGGTCGGTTCCAAGATTTTGCCACTGTGAATAGTGCTGCAATAAACATACGTGTGCATGTTTCTTTATAGTAGAATGATTTGTAATCCTTGGGTATGTAACCAGTAATGGGATTGCTGGGTCAAATGGTATTTCTAGTTTTAGATCCTTGAGGAATTGCCACACTGTCTTCCATAATAGTTGAACTAATTTACACTCCCACCAACAGTGTAAAAGCATTCCTATTTCTCCACATCGTCTCCAGCATCTGTTGTTTCCTGACTTTTTAATGATAGCCATTCTAACTGGTGTGAGATGGTATCTCATTGTGGTTTTGATTTGCATTTCTCTAGTGACCAGTGATGATGAACTTCTTTTCACATGTGTGTTGGCCACATACATGTCTTCTTTTGAGAAGTGTCTGTTCATATACTTTGCCCACTTTTTGATGGGGTTGTTTATTTCTCATAAATTTGTTTAAGTTCCTTGTAGATTCTGGATATTAGCCCTTTGTCAGATGGATAGATTGCAAAAATTTTCTCCCATTCTCTAGGGTGACTGTTCACTCTGATGATAGTTTCTTTTTGCTTTTCAAAAAACCACCTGCTGGATTCACTGATGTTTTGAAGGGTTTTTCATGTCTCGCTCTCCTTCAGTTCTGCTCTGATCTTAGTTATTTTTAGTCTTCTACTAGCTTTTGAATTTGTTTGCTCTTGCTTCTCTAGTTCTTTTAATTGTGATGTTAGAGTGTCAATTTTAGATCTTTCCCACTTTCTTCTGTGGGCATTTAATGCTTTAAGTGTCCCTCTAAACCCTGTTTTAGCTGTGTCCCAGAGATTCTGGTACATTGTGTCTTTGTTCTCATTGGTTTCAAATGACTTATTTATTTCTGCCTTAACCCAGTAGTCATTCAGGAGCAGGTTGTTCAGTTTCCATGTAGTTGTGTGGTTTTCAGTGAGTTTCTTAATCCTAATTTGTTTGCACTGTGGCCTGAGGGACAGTTTCTTATTATTTCCATTCTTTTGCATTTGCTGAGGAGTGTTTTACTTCCAGTTATATGGTTGATTTTAGAATAAGTAAAATGTGGTGCTGAGAAGAATGTAGATTCTGTTGATTTGGGATGAAGAGTTCTGTAGATGTCCATTAGGTCCACTTAGTGCAGAGCTGAGTTCAAGTCCTGAATATCCTTGTCAATTTTCTCTCTTGTTGATCTGTCTAATATTGACAGTGGGATGTTAAAGTCTCCCACTATTATTGCGTGGGAGTGTAAGTCTCTTTGTAGGTCTCTAAGAACTTGCTTTATGAATCTGGGTGCTCTTGTATTGGGTGCATATATATTTAGGATAGTTAGCTCTTCTTGTTCCATTAATCCCTTTACCATTATGTAATGCCCTTCTTTGTCTTTTTTGATCTTTGTTGGTTTAAAGTCTGTTTTATCAGAGACTAGGATTGCAACCCCTGCCTTTTTTTGCTTTCAATTTGCTTGGTAAATCTTCCTCCATCCCTTTATTTTGAGCCAGTAAGTGTCTTTGCATGTGACATGGGTCTCCTGAAAACAGTACACTGATGGGTCTTGACTCTTTATCCAATTTGTCAGTCTGTGCCTTTTAATTGGGTCACTTAACCCATTTACATTTAAGGTTAATATTGTTATGTATGAATTTGATCCTGTCATTATGATGCTAGATAGTTATTTTTCCCATTAGTTGATGCAGTTTCTTCATAGTGTCAATGACCTTTACATTTTGATTTGTTTTTGCAGTGACTGGTACTGGTTTTTCCTTTCCATATTGAGTGCTTTCTTCAGGAGCACTTGTAAGGCAGGCCTGGTGATGACAAAAATCCCTCAGCATTTGCTTGTCTGTAAAGTATTTTATTTCTACTTCACTTATGAAGCTTAGTTTGGCTGGATATGAAATTCTGGGTTGAACATTCTTTTCTTTAAGAATGTTGAATATTGGCCACCACTCTCTTCTGGTTTGTAGGGTTTCTGCAGAGAGATCCACTGTTAGTCTGATGGGCTTCCCTTTGTGGGTAACAGACCTTTCTCTCTGGATGCCCTTAACATTTTTTCCTTCATTTCAACCTTGGTGAATCTGATGGTTATGTGTCTTGGGATTGTTCTTCTCAAGGAGTATCTTTGTGATGTTCTCTGTATTTCCTGAATTTGAATGCTGGCTTGTCTTGCTAGGTTGGGCAAGTTCTCCTGGATAATACCCGAAGTGCGTTTCCCAGCTTGGTTCTATTCTCCCCGTCACTTTCAGGTACACCAATCAAACGTAGGTTTGGTCTTTTCACATAGTCCCATATTTCTTGGAGGCTTTGTTCGTTCCTTTTCATTCTTTTTTCTCTAATCTTGTCTTCACGCTTTATTTCATTAAGTTGATCTTCAATCTCTGATACCCTTTCTTCTGCTTGATCTATTCAGCTATTGATACTTGTGTACGCTTCACAATGTTCTCATGCTGTGTTTTTCAGCTCCATCAGGTCATTTATGTTCTTCTCTAAACTGGCAATTCCTCTAACCTTTTTTCAAGGTTCTTAGCTTCCATACACTGGGTTAGAACACGCTCCTTTAGCTCGAAGGAGTTTGTTATTACCCCACTTCTGAAGAGTACTTCTGTCAATTCATCACACTCACTCTCCATCCAGTTTTGTTCCCTTGCTGGCGAGGAGTTGTGATCCTTTGGAGGAGAAGAGGCATTCTGGTTTTTGGAATTTTCAGCCTTTTTGCGCTAGTTTTTCCTCATCTTCATGGATTTATCTACCTTTGGTCTTTGCTGTTGGTGACCTACAGATGGAGTTTTTGCATGATTGTCCTTTTTGTTGATGTTGATGCTATTGCTTTCTGTTTGTTAGTTCTCCTTCTAACAGTCAGGGTTCTCTTCTGCAGGCCTGCTGCAGTTTGCTGGGGATCCACTCCAGACCCTGTTTGCCTGGATATCACCAGCGAAGACTGCAGAACACCAGAGATTGCTGCCTGTTCCTTCCTCTGGAAGCTTTGTCCCAGAGGGGCACCCACCAGATGCCAGCTGGAGCTCTCCTATATGAGGTATCTGTTGACCCCTGCTGGGAGGTGTCTTCCTATCAGGAGGCACAGGGGTCAGGGACCCACTTGAGGAGGCAGTCTGTCCCTTAGCAGAGCTGTGCTGGGAGATCCACTGCTCTCTTCAGAGTTGGCAGATAGAAACGTTTAAGTCTGCTGAAGCTGTCCCTGCAGCTGCCCCTTTTCCCAGGTGCTCTGTCCCAGGGAGATGGGAGTTTTATCTATAAGCCCCTGACTGGGGCTGCTGCTTTTCCTTCAGAGATACCCTGCCCAGAGAGGAGGAATCTAGAGAGGCAGTCTGGTTACAGCAGCTTTGTGGTGCTGCGGTTTGCTCTACCCAATCCGAACTTCCAGACAGCTTTGTTTACACTGTGAGTGGAACACTGCCTACTCAAGCCTCAGTAATGGTGGACGCTCCTCCCCCCACCAAGCTCGAGCTTCCCAGGTCAACTTCAAACTGCTGTGCTGGCAGCAAGAATTTCAAGCCATGGATCTTAGCTCGCTGGCCTCCATGGGGGTGGGATCCACTGAGCAAGACCACTTGGCTCCCTGGCTTCATCCCCCTTTCCAGGGGAGTGAATGGTTCTGTCTTGCTGTCATTCCAGGCACCACTGGGATATGAAAAGAAACTCCTGCAGCTAGCTTTGTGTCTGCCCAAACGCCCCCCAGTTTTGTGTTTGAAATCCAGGACCCTTGCGGTGTAAGCACCCGAGGGAATCTCCTGGTCTGTGGGTTTGAAGACCATGGGAAAAGCATAGTATCAGAGCTGTATAGCACAGTCCCTCATGGCACAGTTTCTCATGGCTTCCCTTGGCTAGGGGAAGGAGTTCCCTGATCCCTCACACTTCCTGGGTGAGGCGACGCCCCATCCTTCTTCTGCTCACTCTTCGTGGGCTGCACCCACTGTCTAACCAGTCCCATTGAGATGAACCAGGTGCCTCAGTTGGAAATGCAGAAATCACCCCTCTTCTGCATTGGTCTGGCTGGGAGCTGCAGACCAGAGCTGTTCCTATTCAGCCATCTTGCCGGGATCAGTATTGATCTTTTAAATGTTTACAAAGTTGCATTGATAATCCATTGTGGAGTGCTGCATGGTATTTATTATCCAATTCACTTTTAAAAAAATCAGAATACACTTGGAGAATGTTTTTATAGCCAGGGACCTAAAAAAAGACTTCAATATTCACTATGAATTTGAATATGACTGGGTATATTCAAGGGCTGACTGGACTGGCTCACTGGATGCCTATTTACATGAAGACTTTCCAGGAGTTTTATTAGAAGGCCAATGACTTGGCATAGTAAGACTAATATCCTGCTCCAGAATTATGACCATATGTCTTTGTGAAACTGAAGCCTCCCCTTATTCAGCCAAGCAGTATTCCAGGTGGGAATGGAACACACCCAAGGACAGAAAGAATTGTGAGGCATGAATTTCATCTGTAGGTAATGACTGAATAAAAGGGATAATGTTCTATTATAGCATAGTGTGGGCTGCTTGAATTCCCTTTTCATTCCAGAGATCAAGGGAAGAAATCATAGATTTCAGGCAATCATGGATTTGAGTACTGACTCTCCTACTTAACAGTCGTGCTTATTGGGATCTGTTTTTAGAGAACCATTGCTAGTCTCTAATGAAAAATCCTTTTTGGTAAATTATGATTTTTAAAAATAACCTGACCTCGAGTCTAGAATTCTCTGAGTTCCCAGTGGACTTACTCTAGTTTCTTTTGATATCTTATCTCTTTCTTCTATGGATTTTATTTGAGATTATAGGGTTGAAACTAAATCTCTGGATATTCCCTTCTCAAGTCCACTTTAGACTTTTTTCCTGAATTGTTTGAAATCCGTTTTTCCAAAGTCTTAGCACATATCTGACCACATCCAGTTTTTCCTTTGCCGATAATCACTGCTTCTAAGTGTCCCAAGTAGTTTTCACTCACTAAAAGTGGTTCTTATCATCCAAACTAAGACTGACTCTAAATAACCCTGTTTTTGTGACCAGTGGCTCCAATAGGTTTGGTGTACGTGACAGCTTTTGTTTTGGAATCTCAGAAAAGTAGGGATTTTCTATGAAGAGGTCAAAGTAAAAACAAGATAATAAGGAATAACTAACTCCCCCTCCCCCACCAAAAAGTTTAAGTTCAAGGGACTACATAGCTCAATGGGAAATGAAAATCAACCAAGACTCTAGAAGACTAAGTAGAGTCCAGGGGATAAACAGCAGTAGAGTTGGGTGAGGGACACTGCCTTCTCTTCCTTAAGGAGCATGGAGTTCCTCTGAGGGCTTGGGTAGTCAAGGGAGCTTGTCAGTGCCTAGCAGAGGCATCCTCACGGGCATCTCTGCAGCTAAGAGGATCCTG
Source organism: Macaca mulatta (assembly GCF_049350105.2). Lineage (NCBI taxonomy): Eukaryota > Metazoa > Chordata > Mammalia > Primates > Cercopithecidae > Macaca > Macaca mulatta. Next base: position 22,118,668 of record NC_133422.1, read on the forward strand.
GCAAAAGGATGTGAGCAGAGCATTTCCTTCTGGGTTCATAGTTTTTCAGGAAAGTGTGTACCTCCATGATGTACAGTGACACTCTCCCTCTAGCAGGTAGGTTTCTTTGAATTAGAGTTTAACTTCATCTTGGATTCCAATCAGGCGTTCCTCTTCCTCACTTGGTATCACCCATGAGGTCACATTTACCCTGGTATTCCATGAAAACACTTTATCACCCACCTTCTAAATAGCCAATGTCTTAAGCAGTGAGTCTCATTGCTGTACCAATATTTTAACTGTGAAATAGTACATCTTTTCTACTAATAGTTGACATCATATTCCCTATAGTAATTAGATTATGGGTGTTTCTATTCCTTTTTTTGTAATCAGTTTAAATTCTTTTTGAAATGTTAAACTACTCTTTGGGAAAACATTTTTTGTCCCAAACTTAGGATATACATTACTTCCTCATTCTTAAATTTTAAAATATGTCTACAAATTTATATCTCATTATTTGATACCATCTACATAGCTAGTTTTATCTTATTTCCTCTTTTCTTATAAAATGACAACTTTCAGTGATGTTAGGTAAACACTGACTGTATGTCTAAGTCCTTCAGTCTCCTGCCTGACTTCATAGGTCCCAAAGGTACCTCTTAGATTTGTGTTTGTGTTAGAGAGTGTCCACCATCTGTCAGCCTCATGTTGATTCTTCTATACCCTTCTCTTTATCAGAGTAGTAGGAAGACTGCAAAATACATTTCCCAAAATCCCTTGCCAGCTGGCATCCAATGGAGGGCAGGACATGAAGCCTGGAGGGAAGAAGCCATTTTAAAAAATTATTTTCTGCTTGCACCTATGGCAGTGCCAGCAGCAGCAGCCACATGGACAGCAACAGTAGTGACAGCAACAGTAGGATTAGCAGTTTGGGCAAGAACATAGAAGCAAGGGTGCCTGGTGAGTGCAGGTTCCTGAGGTGCTGCTCAGGGAGCAGTTCTCCAAAGGAAGCCGCCTCTATGGCACAGTGTCCATGGGCTGTGGGTAAAATCATTTTCCCTTTTGTCCTCCAGCTCTACGCGCAATTGCCAATGCTTGGACAACCTAACCCTCCTTGTTTTACTCCTCTAACCCATTTCTATATTTTCATAACAGATTCCTTACATTAAATGCCCTCTGTCAAACACCCAGATCTGTTACCGTTCTCCTGATTGAGTAGGGTCCAATGCAAGCTGGTAGGAATTTCAGCATGTGTGTGCATCATCAGCAGATGCAGTGCACCCAGAATGAATTTCATCATATCCTGGAACAACATTTGAGGAAGACTCGATTGACAATGTCAACTCTGCACACAACTGTTCTTTATCTCTTGGTAAAGAATCATCAACCTCTCAGATCCAGTGAAAGATTTTATGTTATTCACTGGCATTTACAGACACTTGTTTGTGCTGTGCTTATTTCCCGGGAGGTCTGCATTCAAATTATTGGGGAAAAAATGCAAGACTTTTGCATCTCTTGAGCCCTTTCTTCTTTAAGGCATATGATTCATCACTCTCATCTCCCTTCTTTTTACTTCCCCTTAGTCTCCTAAGAATTTTGAATGTGTTTTCTTTTGATATTTCTTCTTCCCTTTCCTCTAGGAACTCTTCATCTTTGCAGATAAGCTGGCATTCAGAAGGAGGACACTTGAGAAATAAAGGAAGCCAGTAGAATAATGCAGTCACAGAAGAAAGGATGAGGTCAGTGTGGACTCTGGTCTTATGCCACAGGTTCATTATCATCATGTGTAGCCTCAAATTAAGATAACATATGGAGAATATCTTACTCCCCCACAAAATGAAAAGGAACTTAGCTTAAACTATGGAATAATTTCATATGTTACCACAGTCAAAATCATGCCCATACCTCTATATTCAGGAATTCTTCCTTCATCATCCTGAGCAATGGGGAAGGGGACTACTGACTCCAAATTCTGGAAATATTTATGTCATGGCCCATTGCCCTGATGGATTTCTTGACCTTTAATATTTAGAATCTCAGCCTGTATGCGTGTTACTCCCCCATATCTGCACAGAACACAGATATGGTAGATTTAGAAGATGACACTTGATTAGACACAAAATTTGGAAGAAAAAATATCAACCTGTGTAGCTGAATGTTACCCAGAAGTGAAGAAAGGCATGAAGCCAGATTTCCCCAGCTCTTTGTTTCATCACATGATGTTGCTTGGATATCAGCTTATCAACAGACTTCCACCGCCACCACCATATGAACAGAGTCCGCATAAGAAAACTACACCGAATATGAATGCCAGCTTTTAAAAGTGGGGGAACTACAGTATAGGGTAAGTTCTTTTTAGGCAAATCTGTGTTTTTGTTTCAGATATATTATTTTGTAGATGTTTTTCCCTCTGAATTCCATGAGTATTTTAATCAAATTGTATCAGGTATAGGCCACTCGAATAGGTAAATTTATTCAGCAGTAGCCCCAGAAAAGCATACATGAATTGCTGCCATAAGAAAGAGCATCAGTCATTTCCTTATGCTATTTGAGGAGACAAGAAATCTTTTCAGCTTGAAGCATATTTATTCTCTGTTCTACAGATCTGGAAAATGGGAGGAGGGTTATTGAAATGATTTGAGTATAGGATAGAGCGTAAGCGTCAATCACAGAGAATATTAAAAGAGGATATCTTGGTTGGTATGGTTTCCGGAGTGCACACAGTTAAAATATGTATAGTTTAATTTATACGTTTATATAGCAGAAACAGTACACACAGAGATGTTGACTAATGTTTTCCTAATAAATTTCTCTTCTGGAAGAATGGAACCTTCAATGTGTGAACTCAAATGAGTCTCCACACGTATTACAATACTCCTTAAGCATGTGTATGTTTGTGAACCTATGTGTGTGTATGTGTTTGTGTGTCTGAACATGCATGAAGGTTGGGTAGAGAGAGAAGAAACTGGCATAAAGTGAGAGCATTCTATATTCACGATTTCAGTGAATCAAACACCCAGTGAGGTAGGCATTGTAACTGCTGTCATAAGGATGAGAGGCTGAGGCTTACAGAAGAAAAGAAATTCAAGTCTTTCTAGTTCTAAAGGCCATACAGCCTCTATTATAGTTTATTTTCTTCAGTTAGTACATGGTGCAGGTATTGATAATAATCTATGTTTAGCAGATTGTTACTATGCTTGATTTGCTGTGGTCTTACTTTCTATCATTCAGTAATTCACACTGCTAACAAAGACAAAGGAGTAAGCAGATGGGAAAATACTCTGGGTTTGCACTTTGTGACTTGGCAACTGATTCCAACATGTCTACTCTTGCTGGATTGTTAAATTCATATTATTATACACCCTTCAGACTCTAAACCCTAAATCACCAGGAAAGGAGACTTAATCATAGCAAATGTGACTCCTTTATTCTGTGTCTTTGTCAGGCAAGTGGAAACATGACAAGTTTAATAGTTTATTTTATAGTACAATGCTATAAAATTGCACATCTAAATTTGCAAGAAGTGGAGAATGATGTAAAGGCATACTATACTACCATTAAAAATTATATTTTTAAGGAATACTTAATGATCTGAGAAAGTGCACAAAACATATAAATTATGATCTCCCTTTTCTAAAATTACACACAATGTACACAGAAAAAATAAATAAGAGGAAAGTGAAACTCAACGTGGTGCCTCATACCTGTAATCCCAGCACTTTGGGAGCCTGAGGTGGAGGATAACTTGAGCCCAGGAGTTTGAGACCAGCCTGGGGAACATAGGGAGAACATTGTCTGGGAAACATTATCTCTAGTAACAATTTAAAAAATAACTGGGTGTGGGGTGTGTACCTGTAGTCCTAGCTACTTAGGAGGCTGAGGTGGGAGGATGGCTTGAGCCCAGGAGTTCAAGACTGCAGTGAGCTATAATCACACCACTGTGCTCCAGCCTGGGTGACAGAGTGAGACTCTGTCTCACAAAATATATATAAATAAATAAGTAAAGGAAATCAACCAAATACTAACAATAATTATAGATAATTAGATACAAGTTGAGTATGCCTTATCCAAAATGCTTGGGACCAGAAGTGTTTTGAATTCCAGATTTTTTTTTTTTTTTGATTCTGGAAAATTTGCATTATCTTTGCTAGTTGAGCCTCCCAAATCCAAAAATCCAAAATCCAATATTCTCCAATGAGCATTTCCTTTGAGCATCATGTGGGCACTAAAAGTTTTGGATTTGGAGCATTTCAGATGTTGGACTTTTAGATTTGGGATGCTCAACTTGTATGAGTAATCTTATTTTCTTCTTCAATTTTTAAATTCTTCCAAATCTTCCAAAACAATATATATTACTTTTAGAATCAGATATGATAATCAATAGTATTTAAAATTATCAAAAAATTACTATTATAAAAATAGTATGCTCTACAACCCAGCTGTTCCAAACAGTTAAACAGAAAGACAAGGGCTCTGAATTATTCCTTAACTTCATAAATAATTAATAATTATTTTCATAAATAAAGGGCAAGACTAAGAAAAGGTGTGGAATTAAGTAGTGTGGTGATGTCCAATTACTTGGAAATGTGAGCAAATGTTCCTACCCCTTAGAACAAATTACATTTTTAAAAATTCATTCACTTGCTTACTTATTTACTTAAGTACATCCCCAAAACTGGTTGAGTTAAAAGAAATTTTATGCTATGCTTTGTTGTTTCTTGGAGGTACAGGATAAACGATGGGACAAAACTGGAAAAGACAACAAAAGCTCTGGAATGTTCCACAGCTTCCTTTCATTCGAGTTCCTCACTCCATCTATGACACTTCCTTACTAAAGGTATGGCCTGCCTGCCTGCCTGCCTGCCTGCCTGCCTGCCTTCCTTCCTTCCTCCCTCCCTCCCTTCATCCCTCCCTCCCTCTCTCCCTCTCTCTCTCTCTCTCTTTGTCTTTCTCTCTTTCTCTCTTTCTTTCTTTCACAGATAGAGTGACCTGTCTGTCCTTCAAGGTCTGAGGACTTTTTCTGCTGTCTTTGTTTACCTAGCATTAGGAAGAATATTTGTCCCAAAATAAGCCCTTGCTGAATGTTGAAGGCCACGCATGAGTGAATGAATGAGCACTTGGGTAACCTCCTATACCCGCCCCATCTCAGGAGCTTTGGTAGACGGTCACCTCTTCATGGCTGACCCACTGTCAGCAACGGGAAACTTACTAATTGGCCACACTGTGGCTGCCTTTTGAAAAGCTCCTTTTAGTCAAAGTTAGTTAAAGCCATTCTAATAAATAGGCTGTAAAAATTTCAGTTCTCTCCTAAACCCTCAAGGAAGGATCAACAACAGGGTAAGAATATTAGTAATGTTACCTGCTACTTCTCATTTAGGAAGTTTAGGGTTTTACTAAGGAAAAGAAGTAGGCATTTTTTGCTTTGTAAAATAAAATCATCACTTTTAAGATTTTTATCTTCTATGGAAACTCCCATTGCACTTTGGAGTTCTGCTCTTGAAATTGGCTTCCAATTTTCATATTATCTTGTTCTCAATCATTTTAAAAGGCAAAATTAGTTATTCAGGAGTGGAATTCATTCTCTTCAAATATATTATCCTTTAAAATATCTACTTCAGAAACTAAAGCTGAAATAGTATCTCAAATTATGAAGCACTTGGCTTTGCTACTTTCACTCCAGATAGATTTTCGATATTAAGTTTAAGGCCAAAAAAATAAAAACAAAACAAAACGCTAACTCACAAATTTCAGGCCCACACAAAATGTCTAACAGGTAAAAGTCACCTTACTTTACCTTTACATATAATTATCTTAAGTTTAGTTTTTATTGCATAGTTACCAACTCATTTTGAAAACTCTATTATTGTTTTGAATGTTTTGGCCTAGAGTGAACTTATTTTATATTGATTTTTCTAGAATGTTGATGCCACTATCTGTTTCCCTATCTGTAAAGTGAACAGAATAAATTGTTCATCTCCTCGGATTGTTGAAAATTAAGAGATTATGCATGCAAAATACATGCAAATGTGAAGGCAAAATGCTGGGCACAGTATATAATGAACACTTAAGATATCTTAGGTATGTAATAGTAATTGAAGTCTTGACCCTTCTTATTTCTTTCTACTTTTAAGAAAGTAGCCTTCTAAATGGTCTGTCTACCAATGATCTCTTTCCTTGAGCCCATTCTCCACTGCAGGGCCATTTTTTTAAATGCAAATCTGGTCAGTTGAGAGTATGGTGTTTTGGGTTGGATCATTTGTTGGAAAGGTGTGGGAAGCTGTCCTGTGCTTTGCAGGATGCTGAGCAAATCCCAGGCCTCTACTCACTGAATGTAAGGAGCACCCCCTCCTCCTCTCACCAATTTGGACAATCAAAACATTTTGCAGGCATTGCCAAATGTCCCCTGGGAGTCAAAATCATTCCTGTTGAGAGTCACTGCCTTAAAGACCTTTGATGGCTCCTCATAGGATAGTTAATCCTTAAACTCTTAACATAGCTAAAAGGTTTCCATCATCTTCCCTTAACAGTCTTTTCACAATCAGACTCTATGTTCCCTTTGAACTAAAAAAAAAAAAAAGTTAGAATTTCTAATAGGTTTCCAGGTGTTGTGCATGCCATTTGAGAACCAGTATTCTAGTCCCTTAAGGAAACTCCTCATCTAAGACTCAGATAAGATGATCGTCTCATTTAGGAAACCTTCCTTGACTGTTTAGGGAGCTTGTTTACATTCTTTGTTTTCATGGCACCTTTTTACTAATGATATAATGAGCCCTTACCACATTATGCATCCATCTATTTCCCTTGCTTTTGAGAACTTTCAGTGGGAAATTTTCTACCAGTCCAGAGGCCTAGCATACTTCAGCTCTGTGTAGCTTATTACAACCTACTTTCCTCAATAAGGATCAATGAAATTATAAGATCCTGTAAATCTTTAGATGTCCCTCAGTTCAAGACAATTACCTAGAATTTTTTACTCACATATTTTCATCATTATACAGATTAGCAGAAGGCTGTTTAAGCAAATGAAGAGAGGAAACTCCCCAATTGTTATTTTCCAATTGTTGCACATTAAAAAAATATATATGTTTAGCAAGAGAAGCCTCTTATTTCCATAAAAGTTAGCTTTGAATACATCAAAATTTGAATGCTGTGGAACTCCACAGACTCATCAAAATCACCTGTTCTGTTCCGACAGGACCTCAACCAAGGGCAACAGCGCTACTTTTACAGCATTATGAGGATTTACAACTCCAGGCCCCAGTGGGAGGCCCTGCAGACCCGCTACATTCACAGCCTTCAGCACCAACAGCTGCTTGGTAAATTTAACTACGTGATCCAAACTAAGCACCTAAGGAATCAACTTGTGCTGTAGCCAGAAGTCGTTTCCAGATAAATAATTCAAGTACAATGGCATCTACTGGCGTGCTATTTTATCAACATAGTAGTTGGTTAACCAAGTTTCAAAGTGCTTATTCTTGACAATGGAAAGCAAGGTTTTATGGGTAAATTAATAGGGTTTAAAGAAATTCAAGTATGGATTGTGATAAAATGTCAACTCTCTGAGATTTGTGGGAACTTAAGTAAATCAGTGGGTCTGGGCTTACAAAACCAGGCGAGGCTCAAAGCACAGCTCAGGTCCTTGCTGTGTGCGAACTCAGAAACTTGGTTTACTCACGACAATAATAGTTACATTTATTGCTCATTGACCACGTTCCAGACATTGTGCCAAGAGCTTTACATACGATATCTCATTTTATCTCCAATTTATGGCATAGAAAATGGAAGCTCAGGCAAGTTATGTAACTTGATCAAGATCACACACAGGTAATAAATGTTAGTTAGGACTTCAAGCCAGAGCTGTCACCTCCGAAGTTTATACATTTTCAGCCCCATCCTCTGCTGTCTCTCCTCTTCTTTCAACCTCTTTAGATTTGATGAAGCACAAATGAAATAATGGTTGTGAAAGACCTTCACAAATTGTAAGCATCAACTTACCGAAAGGCATAATTGTTGTAAAGTCCCTTTTCTTGGCAGGAAATGCTTTCAGTTGCTGGCTGCCCTTCATCATACTGTTCTCCTAACTCCACTAGAGTGCTTTTTAAACAAAAATCTACTCACTTGGCTTTAGCACATCTACTTTATGCTGTTGTTTTTGTATTTACACAAACGGAAGGCATGGTTTGTGCAATTGATTTAATAAAAACAATAACAATAGGTACCTTTTATTGAGGGCTTCCTATGTGTCAGGTGCTCGTCTAAGAACTTTGCAGGTATTGTATTTAACGCTCAAACACCTCTATGTGGTAGGTGTCTTTATGACCTACAGTTTACAGAAGAGAAAACTAAAACATGGACAAGTTAAATAGCTTGACCAGGGTCATGCAACTATTGAATAGTAAACAGAGAAGCCAGGATTCAGTCTGGTCCCCATGATTGTCTGAAGTGGCACTAGAAGCATCATCTAGTAGCTTTGTTTTTATAGCAAAATTGCATAGAAGCCAATGAATCCAGAAGCGGAAGTATTCAATGCTTAGTGCATATAAAATCCACCAGGTACCTTATCAAAATGCAGATTTCCAAGCTTAACCCTCAGAGTTCCTGATTCAGAAGGTCTTTAGAGTCATAAATCTGCATTTTTAATTAGCATTTTGAAAAAGCATGTGGCCTCAGCCCAGTGATTCACCAGTTGGTGTTCTGCAGACTACATGTTGAGAAACACTGAGAGAGATCAAATATATCTTTCTGGTTTGAAGAAAGTTTTGATATCGAAGATATCATGGCTCAAGTCCCTTTCCAAATAATTTGACATGTTAATCAATGACTAAGTGTTTATTAACTTATTGAGTGAGAAATGCAAAAGAAGAAAAATACACTTCCAGTCTTCAAAGATCATATAATCTGGGCATGCTCACCACAAGAGTAGAAAAAATTGTGTACACATAAGTAAATAGTTGCAGTTTTGTTTTCTTATTTGCTTTGTAAAATTGTTGATTTTGAAGTTTCTCTCATTTCTTTCCCTTACGCTATATTACTCAACGGGAAGCCTTGTCTTATGCTCTTGTGCTTAGAGATTCAACCAAGAGAGCCTCAGCCAAGGTAGCTCCTCAAAGAACCATTTCACGGAAAACTTCAGCCATGACAAGAAGACGTCCATCAGTACTACCTGTATCTGTGGTTCTACTTAGGGCCCAAAGTAAAAGGGGCCAAATGCTCAGGAACTGAGACATGGCAGCATTTTTGGAAACAGGAAGTTTGCCCATGTATCCCTGGTATCTAGTGGGTGCTTAGTGCATATTTGTTGAATGACAGGGAATAATTTCTAATATAAACCCCAGACCTAAAAATAATCTCTGATTCATAAAAATTTTGCCAGCAAGACCAAGAGGTTTAAGAGCAATGGAGCCGAGAGTAAGCAAGCCTTTCCACATAACATCCGTAGAGTAAAAGGACTTTTAAAGCTTTCAAAGTAAAAGTTTCCTTTGAATTAGAACCTCCCAGAGAAGTCCTCAAAACAGTGAAAGGGGACAAGTGACCAGAAGGAGCCAGGTCCTCTGTCACTGGGTGACCATTTCTTGCAAACTATCGTGCATACATTTTGAAAATATACATAACAACACAGGGTTAACACAGATCATAGAGGGCTTACAAAACTATATCATCCCAGCAATAACTGGCCTGTACATTTCCTTCCTCTCCTCTTCCCCATCACGCAATGGCATTTAATATGGTCCCAAAGCTCTTTTAGTTCTCACCTGGTTTGATCACTTTGTGTCATCTTGAAACGTGCACTTACCAGTCTACCGCAGCTGAATTGATTTTACGCAGCTGTAACTGGTCTTGACATGGATAGGAGAAGTCATGCACACATCTTTCCCTGGCAGCTGAAGAAACACTCTTAAAAGAATGTGAAATAGCCCTGAAGACTTGATTTCAAGTTCAACCTTTCTGTGGCCTCAAATGCTTTAAGCAAAGTACACAAAACTATACTAAGCAAAAAGTGAGATAGCAGTGAGTCAGTTCATCATATAAATGGCATAGTGTTGCGTTAGTTATATTTAATGGTTATTTTCATCACCAGAGATTTTGTGTATGTGTGTGTATGTGTGTGTGTGTGTGTCTGTATGTGTGTTAAAAATCAGTCACCAGTTCTCAAGTAAAGTCAAAACAAAACAAAAAAATGCTTCTTCCTCATCATTTTAAAATACATCACCCCATTCAAATCAGCTAATGCCTATGAAAGGAATTGGTTGAGGTGGAATATAAACTTGATTGACAAGAGATGTGCTAACATTGATCTGAAAGGAATATGCTGCATTATTATCAGAAAAAAATCATTATCTTCTCTTTGCAATCATGAACATATAACATATAAAATTTGTCATGAGATTCTGAAAACTAGTATTGAGGTCCAGCACTACTTCTGAGCTCCTGTCTGACTTTTCTTTGGGAGGAATGGGAAGCGTGGTTGGCCCACTAGTCTGATAAGAAGTCTTGAGGAAACTAATACTGACCTTGCTGGGATCATTCACTTAATCATAAAGACGCTTCTTGACCTCTGCAAATTCTGGCCCTGACATGTATTCTAAATACCTTTATAGTTCTAAGTTAGAAATTGTTACATAGACTTAAAAGAAGAAAAGACTTCAGTGGGACTGGGATGAGCTGCATAATAGTCTCATAAAGCAGAGAGGTTGGTGGGAGACCTAACTTGGCCTATACTAACCTTCCCATTGTTTTCACAATGGGCCTTTTATATCCTCTGATCTGCTTGCCTGCACTTTTATCTTAGACTATTTTTTGATGGGCATAGGTATTTGCTGTGTAAGCCTTACCTAGTGATGCAGAATATCAAGGAGGCCACTTACAATTCTAAGCTGCATCCCTGTATCAAAAATCTCAGAAGCACCTTGCATCTGATAGAGGCTTTTAAGAGCAGATTGACAGGTGAATGTCACAGGTCCACAAGAAGGACAAATAGATTTAAGTTGGTACAAAAGTTTCCATTTGTTGGTTCTCCCTTTTAAGAAGATAATGTGCCCCTGCACTTGAGTACCTTACTTGAAACTTAAAGAAATGTAATTGGTTATGGTGCTGGGAGAAAGGGGTGTACCTGGGAGGACATTGAGAAAGATAAACAAAGGGGAAGGAAGAGAGGACAACCTGTAACTTTTAGCAAAGGCTACCACTTTTAACTGTTAGAGAAAATGCTATTGCTAGAACTCACAATGTCAATATACATTATCAGAACTTAAGTCCTGGAGATCAGAGACTGTTTCACCTGAAATTGCTAGCACCTAGAATGGCCCCTGGTTGCGGTAGGCAATCAGTAACACTCTTTGAATAATAACGAGGCCTTCAAAGATTCTGCAAGTCAGACTGGCCTCTGGCTTTGTGATATTGTTCTAGGGTCCCAGGAACCCACAATTGTTGATGAGGAGTAGCAGTAGAATATCAAGGACAGATGTGAGACAACAAGTCTACCCCACAAGGGGCAGGCAATAGAGGGTACACTGGAAAGAATTTTAAAACAATAATAAAGCTGACTACAAGTTGAACTATTTTTTATTACCACCACGAGCCAGCAATTCTAAATAATATCAGTGATAAAATATTCATCCCCCAAAATCTTTTATTGGACTAGGTTCTAAACAATTTCTGAGGTTACTGTTGAGTTTTAAATAATACATATATGTAAGCTTCAAAGTAGCGCATTTGTATGGCTTTTCTTCAATAACCATTTTACTCCACATGGAAAGTAATTCAGAGAACTTCCTGCTATATGGTCAGCTCTCAGTACACACAGTATCAGCTCATGTGTCTCTAGCCCCTGTAGTACTATATACTCTTGCATTTAAATGATAGATTTGAAATGAGCAATGATTGTGCCATGATTGTAAAGACAAGAAACATAACCTGAAATACTTCAATTTTTGATTCTATTGGCCGTTTAGAGTTTTTAAAACAATTTTTATGCATCATTTATATACAATAAATGAGCTCGAAGTTCAATGAATTTTTCTTCATTTCAATTACTACATTTTAATTTCAAGATCTATGTAATTTTGTTATAAATCTTTTTTGTAATCAGCTTTTATAGTCTATTTTTGCTTGTATATGTATTCCCTCTTTTTAAAAAAAATATAGATTCAGTGGGTACACATGCAGGTGTGTTACATGGGTATATTTCATAATGCTGGGGTTTGGATTTCTATAGAACCCATCACCCAAATAGTAAACATAGTACCCAATAAGTCACTTTTCGACCCTTGCCCCCATCCCTCTCTCTCTGTTGGAGTCATCAGTATCTATTGTTTCCATTTTTATATCCAAATGTACCCTTTGTTTACTTTTCACTTATAAGTGAGAATATGTGGTATTTGATTTTCTGTTTCTGCATTAATTGATTTTGGATAATGGCCTCCAGCTGCATTCATGTGGCTGCAAAGGAGATGTTTTATTCCTTTTTATGGCTGCGTAGTATTCCATGGGGTGTGTGTGTGTGTGTGTGTGTGTATTACATTTTTTAAATCCAATCCACTGTTGATAGACACTTAGGTTGATACTATGACTTTGCTATTGTGAATAGTGCTATGATAAACATACGAATGCAGATGTCCTTTTGAGAAAACAATTTCTTTTCCTTTGGGTAGATGCCCAGCTGTAGCATTGCTAGGTGGACTAGTAGTTCTATTTTTATTTCTTTGAGAAATCTCCATACTGTTTTCCATAGAGGTTGAAAGTTCAATGAATCTTGACAAATGCATACAGTCACATAACCACCACAATTGACATAGAACGTTTTCACTACCCAAATGTTACCTTATCCTTTTTGCAATCAATCTCCTCCCCTGAAGTCTGGCCCCATGGAAATCACTGAGCTATTCTCTATCACTCTAGTCTTGCCTTCTCTAGAATTTTGCATAATTGGAGTCAGAGTATAGTGTTTTACACCTGGTTTCTCTCACTAGCATGATGCTATTGAGGGTCCTCATGTTGCATTTGTCAGCAGTTTGTTCCTTTTCTTTGCTAAGTTACATTCCATTGTATGGATACACCACAATTTGCTTATCCAGTCACTGGTTGATGAGCATTTGGAGTTTTTGGACTATGAGGCATAAAACTTCTATAAATTTTAAATGTAGGCCTTTGCATGAACCTAAGTTTTTATTTCTCCTGGATAGTTTCCTAGGAGCACAATTACTAAGTCACATAGCAGATTTAGGCTTAATTTTTTAAGATACTGCCAAAGTGCTTTCCAAAGTGGTTGCACCGTTTTGCACTCCCACTAGCAATGAATAAGAGCCCTAATTGCACCACATTCTTACAATGTCCAACATTTTAATTTTTGTGTTCTAGTGACTGTAGCTGCTGGGTAGAGGAGAATTTGTGTATGTGGAAAATACAAGCATTGCAGCTACTAGTTACAGTTACCCTCTTACTGGTAACAGTGATAAATTTCAGGAAAGAGGATCATGATAGATATGGGGTGATGATACTGATAATCTTGGAGATTTAACAGAAGAAATTTCTAAGTTTAGCAGTGAACCCTGATAACTCTTCAGTTTATTTTTAGGGAAGAAAGACAGGGATTAGAGGAAGTGAGGAAAAGGAAAAAGAAGTAACCCCTGCAGGAAGGACCATCCCTGGAAAAAACTGTGGTATGAATTCAGTGTGTACTCATTAACTTCTTACCCTTCCTTGTTTGTATTGTTCTTCAGGTTCACAAATCAACACCCTATCACCACTACCAAAATCTTTATGCACTGTATTAGTTATTGATTGCTGCATAATAAATTACTCCAAAATTTCATGTCTTAAAACAACAATATTTACTACCTCGCACTTTCTGTAGTCAGGCATCTAGACATGGCTTAGCTGAGGCTGCTGGCTCATAGTCCTACACAAGGCTGAAATCAAAGTGTCCACTGAGGCTGTGGTCTCATTTGAAGATTCAAACAGGAAAGGCTCCACGTCCAAGCTCACTCCGGTAATTGTTGGCAGAATTCAGTTCCCTGGGGCCTGGTGGACTCAGGGCCTCAGTTCCTTACTGGCTGTTGGCTGGAGGCTGCTCTCATAGGCCCTGCCACATAGGCCACTCAACAGGGCATCTCGCCAATGGCAACTTGCTTCATCAGAGTTAGAAAACCAGAGAGTGTGTGTAATGTGGAAGTCACGATCTTTTATAACTTAACGTATCAGTTTCACTAAGTTCTATTCAATAGAAACAAGTCACTAGGTCCAGTCCCACACAAAGGAAGGTAGTCAAAGGTATGAATACAGAAGGTGGGCTTATTGGGAGCCATTTCAGAAGTGTCTACCAAAGCCAGGACTAGGGTGAAGTGAGTGGCATGCCAGGGGTACAGAATTGAAGGTAACACTTATTCTAGCACAGCCCTGAGAATGAATCCCACCAGATACCTCATTCACCTCACCCTGGTCCTGACCCTGCTGCCTGCCACATGCACCTAACACATCTATTCTGTTTTCCGCCTACCCAATTTGTGCTCCCTGCAGAGACACTAGCCTGAGCCTGTCTTCTCAGGCAACTAACTGTTCCATGGTGTGCATTTTCTTTCCTCCATGACCCTCTCCTGAGTCTCAGTTGTTTTTTGTTCCAATTTTCCAGCATGCTCTTGGGGAAAAATGAGATGAAATAAGTCTAAATATTTAATCATTAATACCTAATTCTTACATAATCTATATATTTAGACCAGTATTCATTAGAATACCTTCCACATACCCAACTCACTGAGGATACTTAATGAACATGCAAATTCCACTCCTGGGTCCCATTCTAGACCCAGTGAATCGGGATCAGAATCTGAGAGATAGCATCCCTGGTGACTTAAGTTTGTTAAAACATAATGGCCTTTTGCATTACGGAGTGACTTCATTAGTCATATGCCCTAACCCTAAAAAACTGAATTTCTATTCGGAAAATTTGCCAAAAATTTAGGGGCAAGAGCTGCGTGATTAGAGAGTCTTTTTTGGGTAGGGGAAATATCTCCTTGATAACCCTCAGTATCTTGTGAGATAAACTACTTATTATTCTCACTTAAAAGCTGGTTGAACTGATGATATATTTTAAAGCATACCTGAACCTACTCAAATGGTTTCTTTTTCCTTGGTATTACTAAATATGCATTACAGTGTTACCAAATGAATCCTTGGCTTTTCCTAGCAGTCCGTGTTTTGTGATGAAGTCCATAGGAATGTGTTCAAGAGTTGCTGTACCTTTTCAATTAAAATGAGTTGCTAATTGCATCAGTGCTTATAGAGGAAACCATTATATCAGCCTCATTGACTCTGTTTTTCCCCACTAAATTACAGTCAGTTGCCTGAAATGTAATCAATTCCTGTATTGAAAATCAATCCTGTGTCTGCCTCTAGAGAATTCTCGCTCATTTTTCTCCGTATTAGAGCTATCACACCATGGCAGTTACACAATGGATTCAGCCAAGTCAGAAGTAGAAGCAATGCCTGTCGCTATTGAAAACCACAGATTAGGTGCAGTGTCAGAGGCAATTACCCGATTGCAACGGAATCAAAAACTCAGATGTTATGTGGTGTGAGTTCCTAAGCATCCTCCTGGCTCATAGATCATGGGAGACCTGAGGGCAACCAAGTACCTGGTTGTAAATGAAGAGTCCTAGAGAAAGAAATTTCCCACTTTAAGAATAATGTAATGGGCTGGGTGTGGTGGCTCAAGCCTGTAATCCCAACACTTTGTGAAGTCGAGGTGGGAAAGGTCAGGAGTTTGAGACCAGTCTGGCCAACATGGTGAAACCCCATCTCTACTAAATATGCAAAAATTAGCTGGGCGTGGTGACTCACACCTGTAGTCCCAGCTACTTGGGAGGCTGAGGCACAAGAATTGCTTGAACCCGGGAGGTGGAAGTTGTACTGAGCTGAGGTCATGATTACACCGCTGCACTCCAGCCCAGGCAACAGAGTGAGACTGCGTCTCAAAATAATAATTAATAATAATAATAATAAAATGAAGGATATTTGGATATTTGATTTTCTAGAAGGACAATCAAAATGACTTGACGAGGTATCATTGAAAGTCAGTGCTATTTCAGAAGTCTAGCTTTCTTTAAGAAAAAAATCACATTCTTGTAAATATATACTTATTTGAATTCAGTAAGCCAATATGTGTTGCATTGTGCATTTATGTAAGAAAGTAAAGATCAGAAGGCAAAGCTCCATGTTTCAGGAGGTGTCTTTGAAACACAAAATGTAAGGTCAGGGAGGTAGGGAGGGGCTGGGGCTGGTTGAGGGCTGGGAGGCATGCTGAGGGGTCAGATGGTGTGTAAAAGGCATCGAGCAGGTGTCGAATGTGGCTTCATTTTCTAACTGAAGGACTAGAGAGCTAAAAACGCAGTCAGGGAATTAAGATCAAAAGAATATGTGTATAATCCATGCAAATTAAACAGCTTTTAATTCATGGAAGAGTCAGGCTTCAAGGTTCAAGCCATCAGGTTCTTTTCCACAAAAAGAAGAGAATACGCAGAACAAGAAAGTCATTTTAGAATTTAGCCTAATTCTTGAAAGAATCTACGTAATTAAAAAAAGTAACAAATGCAAAAGTTAATTTTTTTTCAAAATTGTAAGTTTATGATTAAGTATCTCATGGCGAAATGGTATATGTTATGTGGTTCTTCTTACGTTGTTTGGTCATTTATGTGTTTAAATATTTGCAAAACCTGAGAGACAGCAGGAATAATGTTCACTAACTATGATGTTTACAAGCGATTAGGTTTTGCTGAAGTACAGAGAACATACATACGCAAGCAGTGGGAAACAAGTCTAGGAAGACATTATGGCTTGGTCATGGAGAAACTGCACTAACTTTAGTTGGCAGAAAATAGGCAGTCACTGGAGCTGTTTTTAGTAGGAGGTTGGCCTGAGAACATGTTATGAGGACTGATTTCCAACACTGGGCAGGAAAAGTCAGGTTTAAAAAAAAGAAAGAAATCAGGGAAACATTTCAGGGGTATACCCCAACATTCCAGGAGCAGAAATGAGGAGGACTGAACTTGGAAATGAAATACAGGGAAAACAAGCAAAAGGCCTGGTGCCAGAAGAACCCAACTCGAGTAGGTGAAACATCCTGACATGTTCTGAGGCCAAACTCCTACTGAAACAGACCAAGGGGATCACAGGAGACCAGAGGAAAAAGCACAGGGAAAACGGCCCTCAGAAGAAAAGCTGATGTGGGGGACAGTGAAACATCATCTGGTTTGGGGCAAGTTGAGTTGAAGCTTCCCACATTTCACAGGCACTGACATGGGTGCCACAACACAGAGAGACGTCAGCCCTGGGAGTGGCGTTGCGGTGAATGGAGGGAAACAAACCAGGGAAGGAGGGCAGACGGGGGAGAGAACAGAACCAGGGACAGGACCTGGGGACAGGCAGGGTTGCAGCATGGAGCCCAAGAGGAGCCAGAGTGAACATTTAGAAAAGTAGGCGCAGAGCTAGCCTCACAGAGGTCAAGGGAAGAGGAAAATCAAAGAAGGAAGGGTTAATGCTTGCATGCGGAAAATAGGATAGAGTAAGTTAAGGCCATTGTGGGTAGGGGCCTGGTTAGTGAGCTTAGGAGAGCAGCTCTATTCAGATTTGAGGGCAGCCTCTGGACTGTGAAGAGTGAGGATTAAGGGGTAGGAAAGTGCAGGCACAGCACAATGCATGTCCAAGATGTTTGCTCAGCATCCATTCATGGTTCTGATTCTTTCATTCTACCTAGGCTTTCTAGAAATTCCTCTCTCAAGCCCATTTTCTCCATTCACTCATACAGAGTATTTCCCTTCCACCACAATGGAAGGCATTTTCACAAGCTGATACCAGCTGAATGTGTTAATGGAGTCTCATGATGAAATTCTATCAGGCAGAGCATATTGTTATTGCAATATATTTTATTAGTCTATTAGCACATGTTATAAAATACGTGCTTATGAACAATTACTGCTTGGATTTGATATAGCCAATCTATTGATGTAGGAATTTGGAGCAACAGAGTCATTTTTAGTAAAGAAATTGAGCTGAGTAAAGGTGAAATTCAAGATTCTATAGCATGTATGAAATGAAATGATCCATTTTAAAGACAAGATATAACTATGCTACCATAGATACACTTTCATTTAAGACAAACCATTTCATTTAGAACAGTTAAGAATACGTTAAAGCTAGGGAATTAAAGTCAGATAAAAATCTCTTAACAAAATATCAACTGTTTCATCCATAAAGAACAGCAAAGCCTTTTTTTAAAAAGCAAAAACCCACTCCACTTCTTTTGTGATTGTTTAAAACTCATGCTAATTTCAGTAAATGTAAGGATGACTATAGTCAGCAGTTAGAAAATGAGAAAATGAATGATTTAAGATGCAGACTGTATTAAAAAAAAATCTGATCTCTGTAGAAATTATCAGTGCCAACAAAGATCTATGGGGTGAAAAACACATTTAAAGTTGGTGCAGAACAGAGATATAGGGAATTTTTATATGAAGAAAAAGATAAATCAATTAAAGCAGGAACCATGCTGTTTATTGTGATAAATCATATTAATATAACTCTTCTGAACAAGATATTCAACTGAAGAGAGGAGATATATAAATAAATCGGGATTTTAATTCACTGCTTTTGCTTTTGGATGCCAGAAGACAATGCCACACATTTAGGGCTGTGTCTACACAACCGCAAACAAACGCTTTGCCAGGAAGCACCATGTGTGGCACTGTTGATGAGCGCGCCCACAGCAGGTCCCAAAGAATAACAGATTTTCAAAGAGGAGGAAAGATGGAGATCAGAGCTTTGCTCAGAATGACATTCTAACGATTCTCAGTAACAGCAAAAGGATTCAGTTTCATAAAATCAGTCAAGCCAGTTTTATATTTTTTTATTCTAGCTCATTCACCAGACATTTATTGAGTGCTGATGAGCAGGCAGGTCCTATGGAAGGCATTGCAGATTTTGTGTGGAATGAAATGCCTCTGCTTAGGTTGTCATTGCTGTTTACCTTGTAATATTGTGGCCCAGACTACCTGACCGTGGGCTGTGACTGATTGCAAGCTGACCTTTTCCACCAATGCTGGGAAGCTATGGCTGTAGATGATAGGATCTGCTCCTGTGTGAGTACTGATGAGGTGGTTCTCTTGAGACCTTCTACGTTTGCAGGACTCGATCTGGTAGGAGAGAAAAATGAAGTCCTAACAAGCTGCAGGGGACCCTACCTACAAATCCTTCTTCTGCCCTAACATAGGTCATTGTGGTTCTATAGGTGTGAAGGTGGTTTGTTTTGTATTGTTTTGTTTCTAAATCAGAACTAAGTATCTGGCTGGGCACAGTGGCTCACGCCTGTAATCCCAGCACTTTAGGAGGCCAAGGCTGGTGGATCACTTGAGCCCAAGAGTTCAAGATCAGCCCAGCCAACATAGCAAAACCCTATCCCTATTAAAAATACAAAAATTATCTGGGCGTGGTGGTGCACACCTGTAATCCCAGCTACTCGGGAGGCTGAGGTGGGAGGATCACCTGAACCTGAGAGGCAGAGTATGCAGTGAGCTGAGACTGTACCACTCCACTCCAGCCTGGGCAACAGAGTGAGACTGTCTCCAAAAAAAAAAAAAAAAAAAAAGAACTAAGTATCATATGATCGTACAAATGCAACCTGATCAGAAGTATAAGTTCTACCTTTTCTCCTCATGCTTGTTCTTAGTTAGGGTACTTAGTGCAATAGTTAAGAAAACAATCTGAAATCTGATTATCTAGGCTGAATTCTAAATGCAGTAAATGCTGTATTTAATAGCTATGTGATTGCATGAAAGTGATTCCGCCTCTGTGCCTCAGTTTCTCATCTGTAAAATGGGGATAATTATAGTTTCTACTTTGTAGAGCTTTGGGAGGATAAGCACACAATACCTGATATTGTACACATCCATTAATGCTAGCTAACTAATTAATCTTAGTTTTAAAAGTGTAAAAATTGTGATAACAGAATAACTGATACTCAGTATGTTCAGTGTTTCACCATTTTGCATGGCACTTTTTAATGTATTATGTATGATCAAAAGGTAAGGCCTGGATAAAGAAAATGTGGTACATATACACCATGGAATACTATATAGCCATTAAAAAGAATTAAGTCATGTCTTTTGCAGTGACATGACTGCAGCTGGAGGCCATTATCCTAAGCAAATTAACACAGGAACAGAAAACCAAATACTGCATGTTCTCACTTATAAGTGGGAGCTAAACATTGGGTACACATGGACATAAAGATGGGAACAACAGACACTGAGGATTCCTAGAGGGGAGATGGATGGAGAGTAGGAGGGGGACAAGGGTTGAAAAGCTAACTATTGAATACTATACTCATTATTTGGGTGACGGGATCAATTGTACTCTAAACCATCACACAATATACTCATGTAACAAACCTGGACATGTACCCCTTGAATCTAAAATAAAAGTTAAAATTATATATTTTTTAAAAGGTAAGTGTGGTCAAATGACTTCATAGAAGACAGTTTTCCAGAAAACGTTTGTAATGGCTGACAGTAAGTAAAGCTCCTCATCTCCTCTTTCCAACCCTTTTTTATTGTGGAAATTGCATTACTAAAGAGCAACAAGACTGACTGAAAAAGTGAGGGGCAGGGGAGATCCAAACTGGAAACTACTCAAATGTCCATAAATAATAAAATGAATAAGTAGTTGGGATTTATTCAAACAGTGAAATTTAACACAGCAATGAAAATGAATGGAAAATGAATGCATCATAGCACACCACACCATGGATAAATTCTAAAAACATAAGATTGAATAAAAGAAATCAGACACAAAAGATATATATTCAATGATGCCATTTAGAGAAAGTTCAAAAAGTCAGTATTTAGGCGTGCATAGTGATGATCATAAAAGTGAGTCATGATTACTGTGGCATGGAGGAACTGATGATGGGAAGAGACATGTGGGTGTGGCGGGAGATATTTCTGGAATTCTGCCAAAATCATATTTCTTGGTCTGTATGATAGCTACCTGAGTATTTGCACATAACAATTTTTAATGCTGTGTATTTACACTTTGATCATTTTCTTTTCATGTATTGTAGTTTACAAAAAGTCTTTAATTCCAGATGTAAGTTTATAATTTTTAAAATGAGAATAAACAGTTTGTGAGGAAAGGTATCAGAAATCTAAGCTAGAAGCAAGTGGAGTAAATCTCTTTGTTATATCCATATGCCCCATTTTTCCACATATTTCTCTGTATGTCTTCAACTCAATTCCCAACATCTTCCAATCATAAAAGGTTGAAGGATAATTATAAATAAATGGAGATTACTGCAACAAGCACTAAGGATATTCTCACAGTGTACATGAGGGATCTGATTCTGCTTAGATGGAAAGAACAAAACCTGGATAGTAGAGATGATGAATCATGTTGTTGAGAGATGCTCTTTTTTGAGGAGAAAAGTGATGAACATATGTTCTAATTTAGATAATCTGCTCCTCTTCTATTTCAGACTCTAAGTTTACCCAGCTAACCTTTTTACAGAAACAGGAAAAAGTGCTGGATAATAATGATTCAGTACCGGTCCACTCTCATGTTCCAGATAATGGCTCATAGCAATAGTTATTCTACGATCCATTTGTAACATTTTAAACAAGAAAAGTTATTCTGGCCTAAAACTAGTGACTTTGAAAATATCTGCCCTGTAATGTTGATCTTCTTCAGATAAACAATTTAAATGTATAAATATAAAGAAATAGAGTTAAGCAAAATCCATAAGATGAGAGAATACAACTGTCCTCTTTAAGACAACGGTCTGTAAGACTATATTGTTTTCTTGATATTGCCATGCTGGGAACCAGAAGGTTATATGGATTCCACCTGGTTCTGTTCTCCCTCTGTCACAACACCCTGGAAGGGTTATTGACCTAGGCACTTTATGAAGATGAATGAATTGAGAATGACTGAATCCACATAAAACTGATCTGGTACAACCTTGCTTTAGTTTGACCCTTTTGAGAGCCCAAGATAAAGTCCAATGAAACGTTTTATTTTGTATGAGGATATTGTTGGAGAATTTTCTCGCCACATCACGTTGGAAAGTCTCAGTACCAAGACCAACTGGCTTCCCCTAAATAACTGATGTTTGTCCTACAGATACAGTGATTCAAGCAACTGCCTCATTTTTTGCACTGGCTATAAGGAATTTTAGTGCAAAATCTGAAGTCTGTTATAAGCATAGGCAGACTTTGGTTTGATTTTATATCTTATAACCATATTTTGATTTTCCCTGGACTTCTGTATTTGCTCATTTTGATTGTTTAAGTTGCATTTTCCAGAATGTAATGGAGTGTAAGTAATTACATTTCCCTACCCCCAAACTGAAGCGTCTTAGTTGATTAGGTCTGTAGTTCTAGTCTCCCAAGGAACTGACAACTACATGACAGACTCCACCTGAATTTTGCATAAGCATATTAAATACATATCAAATTCCCAAAACCTAGTTTTTCTGCGTCCTCTACTCTGTCTTGATAAGTGCCACCATGCACTTGGTTACTCAAGTCAGTATTCTGGGTGTCATTCTTGATTTTTCTTCTCCCTTTATAATTTGCAAGAGTTTATATCACCTCAAACTCCCAAAAATCTCTTGAATCAATTTTTTAAATTTCCCTGCTGATAGGGTTTGGCTCTGTGTCCCCACCCAAATCTTATGTTGAATTGTAATTCTCAATGTTGGGGGAGGGACTTGATGGGAGGTGATTACATCATGGCAGTGGTTTCCCCCTTGCTGTTCTCGTGATAGTGAGTGAATTCTCACAAGACCGGGTTGTTAGAAAGTGTGTAGCACTTCCCCCTTCACTCTCTCTCTCCTGCCACCATGTGAAGACATGCCTGCTTCCCCTTTGCCCTTCCACCATGATTAAGTTTCCTAAGGCCTCCCTAGCCATGCCTCCTGTACAGCCTGTAGAACTGTGAGTCAATTAAACCTATTTTCTTTACAAATTTCTTTATAATTTCTTTATAAATTACCCAGTCTCAGGTAGCTCTTTATAGCAGTGTGAGAATGGACTAATATACCTGCCTATTGCTGGCCACTAGTTTCAGCCCCCTGCCCTCTTTCTCCTAAACACATGCTAACCCTCAATGGCATCCCCGCTCTAGTCTTCCTCCCCTTCCATCCATGGCACACACTCCTTCAGGAGGCATCTCTCTAACACTCAGATGTGAAACCATTACTGCCTGATTGAATGTTTTCTCAATAATCCTCATTATCTACAATAAAAAACAAAATTCTTTAGAATGATCATAAATGACCTTTATAGTCTGAACTCCTAGGCCTTCACCTCTGCTCCTTGAAAGCTTGTGGTGCTAGAAACATGCCAAACTCTTTAATTTTCACACACATGCCATTTCTTCCCCTTAAATTTCTTTCCTGCTTGGTCACCAAGGGCTACTTCCATTTGTCTTCAGGTCCCTGCATACCTTATCTCTGAGAAGCATTCCCTGACACTCAGGCAAGCTTTGGCATACCTTCCCTCATGTTCCTAGAGATTCTGGCCCATACGTCTACTGTAGAAATTACCGGGGTGCTTTGAATTTACTTCCTTGTATATTTCCTTTCTAGACAATAACCTCCGTGTTTTCAGGTACTATGTCTCACTTTTCTATCTCAGGGCCTAGCATAGAATGCAACCTCAGTTAAATAAATTGATAAGTAAATAGTAGATGGTAGGTTTATATTAGATGGGGACAGATACTAGATTCAGAAGCAATAGACTAAAGCAGGGGGCAGCAAACTAAGGCCCACAGGTCAAATCTGAACCACTGCCTGTTTTCATAAATAACACTTTCTTGGAAAATAACCATGCCTATTTGCTTACATATTGTTTACGCTGCCTTTGTAATTCAATGGCAAACTTGAATATATTTGACAGAGATTTCATGGCTCACAAATGCTGAAATATTCATTATTTGTCCCTTCACAGAAAATGTTGACTCACCCCTGAACTGAAGACATACTTATGAGCTAGAGTCATGGACCTCAGAGTGTGTCCTGCTCTAGTACAATGTCAATTACACTAAGTATACAGATTTACTCTATAAGCTTTCTTTTTCTACTGCCTTGCTCCCCCATAAAACCAACACACACACACCCCTCTGCAATCTGAACCCAGGTTAGCTTTCAAACTCCCTGCAGCCAACTCAAGCTTATTGAGATTTAGGCTCTTTTGTTTATCTAACTATAAGTGCAGAGGCTGCTAATTGTTCCTCCGTTTAGTCTTCCCTGATTTCTTTTAGTAATGTACTCCCCTGAGTTTTGCCTGGCACTGAACTGCCCACCCAGAGAATATCCTGCCCCGCCTCCCTTGCAAATAGGTTTCACCATCTGAGGATGTTCAGGCAAACAGAATGTCAACAGAGTGATGTGTGCAATTCAGAGTTTCTGCCCTTAAAAGAAGACTGTGCTCTACTTCCTCTCTCCTCCTTCTTTGGGTTGGAATATGGATGTGGAGGGGATGACCAACTCTGATCATACAGACAAGGACAATGCCTTCAAGAGCAACAAGATAGAAGAAACCTGGGCACCTTTTTCAATCTCATAGCGCACTCTTAACCTCCTGGACTACCCTCAACCCAGATGTTTTTGTAAGAGAAATAAAGCTTTCATCTCTTTTATACTACTAGTATTTCAATAATTGTTACAATGGCCAAACCAATACCCTAACTTTTCACTTAACTTCTCTCTCCATGTCTTGTTTTTCCTTTAATACTCAGATGTCCTCTCCCCGTATCTGACCTCAGCAGAGCTCTACTTTTTATCTTATCTCAAGTTAGAAAGCTACGCAGAAGTTTCACTTTCAACCACTCTTTCTAAACTCTCTTTCCTCGAAATCTCACCCTTCCTTAAAGCCCTCATCTTTCCAGTCCCTCCCCTTTTCTTTCCACCTCTATTATTTCTTCTGTTCCAAAAAATAAGGAAAGAAAAGGAAATTTCCAGCCCTTCTGATGCAGTTATTCATACTTTTCTGCTTTTCTTTCCTCATTGCCCCAATGAGGAACTGAGCTGGCAAGGACACAATCCTTCTTAGAGGATGTAAGAAGGGGAAAAGCAAAGTCAGAAAAGACTTACTCCTCTTTAATGGTAAAGAGAAGATGGCCATACATACTAACAGCTATAAATTTTTGGAAGTGTGACCATGGCAGAAGTTAAGAATTTGAAATGTGATGAACCTAATACAAAAATGCCATTAGATTGTTATGAAGGCCACTGAGTATTAGGTAAGTGGTGTTTTAGGGAAAGTATGCAGAAAGCAGTAGATTGAATTGGATGGTTTTTGGCTGGAAGCCAGAAAGCCATTTAGGAGGTAAGTAAGTCCTGTTCTAGGATGACGCAGTGGAAATAGAAAATAGGGAAACATACCCACTAGATATTTAAAAGAATAAAAGAGAGTTTTGATGGCAGATTGGATAGGGAAGCTCCATAATTGTCGTCCTTTCTAACAAGAATATTTTCCTCAATATTTGGTCATCTAAGTCCTTTGGTACTGAAGAGGGTATAAGGAATTTAAAGGAGGGAATAAAATAAGTGAATGTATTTCCAGAGCACTGCACAGTAAAATATATGCAAATGAAATCACAAGTATGCAAATGAGTAAACCTGGATGAAATGCCACTTCTTACATAAAATGGTTAACATGCTTTCCAAAGGGCATGTCAGGTACATGCTGGTGAATCTAATTCTGTTCTAGCATTAATAGCTTCAGGTTTGGGACCTCGATGAACAATTTAAGTTTAGCCTACTTTTAATTTCTTTGCACAATCCCCTCTAAGTTCTGCATGACATCCAGCCTTCAATGATTATTAAATATATCTAATGAAACTGAACTAACTAGCATTATGCAAATTATCCCTAATCTTTTGTCTCTCTGGAAGCATTGTTCATGAACCTCAGTGGAGTTAAGATTGGAATCCTCACAATGAAAACCAAAAAAAATTTCTTTTTTACTCTACTTCTGGAAAGCAAAAGTTCTACTTGCAGACAAAAGCAATGTGGTTGGTGGATAGGTGATGGTTCTGCATCCGAAGACCTCGGATATGTCTGGTGCTACCCAACTGCCAGCCATATATAATCCAAATATCACCATGCCCATGTGATGGCTAATTTTAGATGTCAATTTGACTGGATTAAGGAATACCGAGAGAACCGGTAAAGCATTATTTTGGGGTGGGTCTATGAGGCTGTTTCCAGAGGCAATTAGTGTGTGAGCCTGAGTGGACTAAGTGGGGAAAGATCTGCCTTCAAGGTAGTCAGGCTGAGGGCCCAGGGAGAATTACAAAGGAGAGAAAAGGATTTCCCTTCGCTTTCTCCTGGAACTGGGACGTGTACATTCTTCTCTTCCTGACATCAAGACTTCAGGCTCTATGGCCTTGGGAATCCAGGACTTACACAGTTGTCCCCCTCCCCACCTTTGCTTTCTCAGCTTCTCAGGTCTGTGAAGTCAGCCTGAGAATTACACCACTGGCCTCCACAGTTCTGAGGATTTTGAACATGGACTGACCATGCTATCGGCATCCCAGCGTCTCCAGCTTGCTGATGGCTTGCCATGGGACTTCTCAGCCTCCATGATTATGTGAGCCAGTTCCCCTAATAAATCCCCTCTCATGTGTCTCTCTATATATCCTATTGGTTCTGTCTCTTTGTAGAATGCTAATACACCCATGTGCCCAGGGCTTCTGAAAAGCCAAAACACTGCAAGCATTCCCACTCTTATCTCTTTCTTTCCCTTCTGAAGAAATTTCAAAAGTCTTCATATATTCATAATACAAAGTTAAACTTTAAAACCCTTTTCAGACATCTATCTCTTGGTTTAGACTTTGACAGGGAGGAGTCAAAGTCTCTTCTCTGTCCCACTCACTTCCCCCCACACATTCATACCTACAGGCAGCCTGCCGTTTCCTGCTAGTAACTCTCTCTTGCAGACACAGCCCCTTCATGGCTATTCTGGAATCTGTCCATTACCTCGACTCTGCACACCAGCTGCAGTGAGGAGAGAGTCTCTTCATCTTTCCACATTGATCATCTTTGAATCTCTAATCTTCTCCTGAGTCTTCCTTTCAGTATCTATGAATTGGGGATGCTACCTGCCTAGTCTACTCCATGATTGTTCTGAAGGCTCCATGTCACATTAGAGGCAAAAGTACTTTTAAATATGTTAAATTATTTTAAACGCAAGTCATTATTTTTAAGTCAGGTGTGGTTTTTTTTGTTTTTTGTTTTCACACTCCATGAACTTCTCTCAGGGCGAAAAAATGTTTTAAGTTCTCCCATCTTGGAGCTCTGCCTGACCTCTGTGTCTCCCTCAAGCAATATCCCTCTTTTTTTTTCCCTTCTGAGTCAAGCTTTTGGGAAGCATTGTTAGCATTCATTAGCTCTTCTTCCTAACTATCAGTTCATGCCCCACTGCTCCACTGCACTTCCTGTGCTTCTGCTAAGGACATCACTAGCTGGCAACCAATCCAAACTGTTGTGCCCACCCCCCTTCCTTCCTTTGATTCCATCTCTCAGAGACGGTCTCCTCTTACCTCTCCATCATATTCTTTCCCAGTGTCCTCTTCACTCAGGCCCTTTAAACGTCTGCATGACGCTGGGGTGTTCCTAATGATTGCACTAGGTACCAGCTCATCTTGAGCACCTACCATGCATCAGACACTTCACCTTCCCCATCTCACCCTCACAACAATCCTGTAAGATTGGTATCTTCTCTTCATCTTACAGATGAAGACACAGAGGCTCCAGGAGAACACGAGTGCTGGCCAAGACCACACACCCCATAAATCACGAAGCTACAATCCACACCCTGGGCTTCACTCTCCAGAGCCCGGCTGCCTCCCTCCTCTCTTCAGGCGTCGAGTCTGTAGCTTGGTTTTGTCATTTATTTGCTGAGCTCAAATCCTGGATTACTTAACCTCTCTAACTGCCCATTTCCTCATCTGGAAAATGAGGCTAATGATAACACAGACCTTTTAAGTTGTTGTGAGGATCACTAGATAATGTTTATAAACTACTCAGCAGAATGGCTAGTGCAGAGTAAGCCTCAATCAATGTTATTACTACTTTTTATTATGTTTGGTAGCGTTGTCTTTTCTCTGTATACACCCGCTCTTTGGTCAGGCTCACCTACACACACAACTCCCAGCAGCACCTACATGTGAGAAAGTCCCACCCTCCATAGCCAGCCCAGACTTCTCTACTGAGTGCTAGGTCCATATTCCCAGTCACTGGCTAGATTTCCTCCCCTTTGATATCCCATGCACACCTCAAATGTGACAAAACTCACGGCAGATCTCACCTGCCTCCTCCTCTAAATCTACCTCTTCTCTGACTGCCCTACGCTTGTGACTGGCAGGTCCCCCTGAGTCATAAACTTGGGCTTTGTCCTTCACTCCCATGACTCCCTGGTTTCACTGTTTCGGCAACATTTGATCAGTTACTTAATCCTTCCTCCTAAACATCTCTCTGAGTCATCCACCCTCTCCTGGATATTGCCTTTGTCACTGCTGAGTCTGTCTTGATTTAAATTTTTGATATTTTACTAAAAAAATTTTTTTGATATTTTGTTCATCATGTATTTGTGCACACATTTTTATTTCTAAAAATATTGCATTAAAATAGTATTTAATATTAACAACTTGGGGTTTTGGCACTTCCTTAAATTTTACATCAGAGATGAGTACCTCACTTGCCTTAACTTAGTCTTGGCCCTGTTGCCAATTTTTCTCCCAATACAATCTCCTATAGTATCCTGTCAGTATTGTATTTCTAAAACATAAGTAGCTCATGACACACCTTTGTTTCAATGCATTCAGTGTCTCCAGAGCTTTGCAATTCCACACCACCTCCACCCCTCCCCATGGACCCTCTGATCCAGTAACAGGAATCCATGTCTTTCTCTTAAGGTGGTCCCACTTTTACATCACTGTGCCTTTGGAAACAACAATAGACTTCGGATAGTGATCTTTTGACTATCCTTTAGTTATCTGGGATGGTTGGAAACTGGTTATCCTGGCAAATAGCTCAATGCTTAGACTTTTACTGATAAAATCTAAATTTCAACTATACTGTACCAAAATCCATCTGAAACTTATGAAACATCTCTGTGGTCTTCCATATATAATACATTCATGACTTAAAATGCTCTTTATGACTCAGCCTCATCATGCTAAGCCTCAGTTATGGTACTTTTCTATAATCCCATGATGTCAACCTCAGGAGCCATTGAGATTTGTAAGCTGGTGCTATGGTCTAAATGTTTGTGTCCTTCCCAAAATTCATATGTTGAAATCCTCAACCCCCAAGCGATGGTATTAGGAGTAGGGCTTTGGGGGAGGTGATGAGATTATAAGCCCTCATGAGTGGGATTATTGTCCTTATAAAAGAGGTCCAGTGGAGTTCATTCACCCCCTTTCACTATGTGAGGACACAGTTAGAAGGCGCCATCAGTGAACCAGGTCTTTAACAGATGCTGAATGTGCTGGTAGCTTCATCTTAAACTTCCCAGCCCCCAGAACTGTGAGCAATACATTTCTGTTTTAAAAGCTACCCAGTTTATGGTGTTTTTTTTACAGCAGCCTGAACTGGCTAAGATAGTCAGCTTGCCCCTAAACTCAATGTTCACATACAATTCATTCTTTTTCTTGTTTGGTTGCATTCTTCCAGAGTATCTTCTTGTTCCTTCTGATCTCTGCTCCCTGCTGTCACTGGTTCTGCTTTTTATTCTTCATCCCCAATTGCTTGGCCTCATTCCATTTTCTTTGTCCACATAATTCCAGCCTTAACCTTGCTCTTTGTCACTGTCTCCACTGTCTGTGCCATCCCAGTACTTCTCTTTGTGGGTGCTGACAGGGCTTAATAATAAAGTAGCCAGGTGCGGTGGCTCATGCCTGTAATCCCAGCACTTTCGGAGGTCGAGGTGGGTGGATCACTTGAGGTCAGGAGTTCGAGACCAGGCCAGTCAACATGGTGAAACCCTGTCTCTACTAAAAATTCAAAAATTAGCCAGGCGTGGTTGTGCATGCCTGTAATCCCAACTACTGAGGAGGTTGAAGCATGAGAATTGCTTGAACCCAGGAGGCGGAGGTTGCAGTGAGCAGAAATCATGCCACTGCACTTATGCCTGGGTGACAGAGCAAGACTGTCTTGCTCCATTTAAAAAATAAATAAAAAACAAAAATTATAACGTTTGCCAGCCTATGACTGTGCTATCTTTTGCTCTGCTAACTGATTCACCCATTTTATTATTCAATTGCTGTATTCTTGTCTCGTCTCATCTCCTTTTACTTCTGTATGTGCCATTGTTCTGATTAGTTAAGAGGTGCTGAACAGATAACTAATTATGGCAGTGTGAGCCACAGGATAATTCTCAAGTGATCTCTGCTGTAGCACCTCTCCACATAGGGCATCACGGGCAAGGTTAAGATGGAATTCTAACCTCGCATATCTGAGGACCTGACTCAGTTCTTATTCTCTATCCCTGTGCTCACAGAAAATGCCAATCGTAAGCTATTTGGGTGGGGTTCGTTGGAGAGACATGGAAAAGTACCCTGGGCAGCTGAAGTGTCTGTTGAATCTTACCCACATTTGAACAAATTCACTCTAACTTGACTTGGTTCCCCTTTAAAATGAGAGAAAACAAGGACTTAGACTGCCAATTGCCCCCTGAAATTACTGTTGGGTGCGCTAAAGAGCTCCACGGAATGACAGTTACTTTTTATTATCAAGAGTTTACTTGTAATTGTAAAGTATAGAGAATATACATAAATGCCAATGAATGAAGTATGGAAACACTAATACATTTAAAAATCCAACAGGCTCCTCAAACAACGGGGCCCAAGACAGAAACTGCTCAGAGAAAGATTTTCAAATAGATCTTTTTCTAGTGACTCAGATATTTGAGAAAAATTGGCATAAAGTAGAATCTGGAATCTTCTGTTTGCTTATTTTTCTGGCTATTATATCCTCCCTAAAAATAAACAAATAAATAAAGCGGGGGTCAGAGGAGGTACAGTACTTTTTGGATACTAAGTTCGGATAAGGCTTTTGCTTGTTTCCATAGCACTCCCTATCCCTACTTTCTGTATCCTTGGAAAGAAATGTGGAATAATGAAAACAGCAAAAGGCTTGGAAGCCAGGTAGACCCAGGTGTGATCTCAGCCCCACCCTTCATTCTCTGGGTGGCCTTGGGCAGGTCAAACTCTGTGAGCCAAAGGGTCACGAAAGTACCCTTCCTGGAATTCCTTTGAGGTATCAATGAGGGAGCACACAGTGAGTGGCGGTTCCCTTCCTATCCCCTGCTCTGGGCCAGGGACCAGGACCTGATGTCAGGGTCTTTACCCAGCACTGTACCTACACTTGCTCTCCAAAATGGGACTAGGGTGAAATTTCTTGACAGTCTGAAAATAATGGCCCAGGGAACGAAGCAAATGCCAAGAGCTGAGCCTTAGGGAATGACTAGTAGGCCCAGATTCTTGGGATGACTTCCTTCAAAGACTTCATTTGTTAACACCTTCCTTCCCTTCTTGTTAGTTTCAGTGGGAAGTAGGATTGGGGTGATTTGGAGAAGCAGTAGGGAATTTAGTTAGGGGAGACTCCTGGGTACCTGTGGGGACATAAAGAGGGATCGGTGTGGGATGGCAGGTGGAGGCCACGAGAGGCGGGCATAAATGCTACATGAAGGAGTTTGTTGTGGTTTGGTGGAAGAGGAGGAGGCGTGCATGTGAGGAGGGGTGGCCGTGAGCCTGGAGCTGTCCTACAGGGCAGTTTCTCTCACTCTGCTGTGTGTGTATGTGGCGGGCAGCTTTGACCCCCACTGCTCTTAAGTGTTTCTGAATGCTAGGAGTGGGAACAAACCTGCAAGGCTGATTGGATGTCTAGAAACACATATGTAAAGAGAAGTGTATACATGAAAACCAAAAATCCCTGGGGCTTTGAATCCTCCTAGAGCTCCTGGCCACCTTCTTCAGGACTGCAACTGACTGTGAAGTGCTTGACTTTGTCCTTCTTGCAGGTGATCTGGGCTAAGTAGTGAGATCCAGCTGGCCAGGAAGGAAGGCATGCATCTCCCCAGGCCTGTGGCTCTCCTTGTACTGACCTTGCTGCTTCCTGGGCTAAGCAGCTGCAGTGAGGGTCTGTTGCCCTGAAGCAGTTACGTCATTTATTAATCCAAATTCTGAAAGACAATATGGTGCTGAAATACTTTTTTTTTTAAAAGTCATAGTTCCATTGTCTTAGTCAAAGCAGGATTATTACATGATTATTTTCAATCAAATATATTTGTTTTAGACAGAGGGTCTTGCTCTGTCACCCAGGCTGGAGTGCAGAGGCATGATTATAGCTCACTGCAGTCTCCAACTCCTGGGCTCAAGTTATCCTCCTCCCTCAGCCTCCTGAGTAGCTGGGACTACAGACACCTGCCACCATACCCAGCTAACTGTCTTTTCAGTGTTTTTAGGGACAGGGTCTCACTATGATGTCCAGACTGGTCTTGAACTCCTGGCCTCAAATGATCCTCCCACCTCAGCCCTAAACTCATTTTTTTAATTAGCAATTTCAGGTATAACAAATTTGGAATAAAATGAATAGTGATGAAACCCCCAATATTCTAGATTGTGAGACTTTCCTCCTGTTGTAATTGGACCACATTTAAGGACTAAATTGGAAGGAAGGAGCAAGAGGAGTCCTTGACAAAACTGCAGTTAAGCTCTCTTTGAAGAAATCACACAGTATGGCTCTGTCTGAACATGCTCTGTGTCTACCCTTTTTCAAAGGCAAGATGGCCACGTTGAGACCAGTCAGACCATGAATAATGGCCTAAGCCCTATGCCACCAGGATGGAGAGGTATGAGCAGTACAGTGAACAGGCTTCGTCAGCAAAGGCTGATTCAACGCACCTCTCTCTGGATTCAATGGCATTCTTTCTGGAGGTTAGCCCATTTCTGTAAGTCAGCTCCATCCAAGTTTGATTGTCCTTCTTTGAATCTCTTCCAACAGCTTGATGTCCTTGCGGTTGAATAGCTGAAAACTTCACATAGCACAGCATTCCACACAAAACACCTTTAGAAATTTCTAGTTGAGAAGAACTTGGGCAAAGTCAAATCTCTCCATTTGATTTTGTTTGTGTTCCTCTCTTGGATTTGTCTTGGGCATGTTACTGTCCAAATAACTGCTATCATCATCATTGACATGCGAAAATGACATGCGCATCCATGTGAAGAGACCACCAAACAGGCTTTGTGTGAGCAATAAAGCTTTTTAACCACCTGGGGGCAGGCAGGCTGAGTCTGAAAAGACAGTCAGCGAAGGGAGATAAGGGTGGGGCTGTTTTATAGGATTTGGGTAGGTAAAGGAAAATTACAGTCAAAGGGGGGTTGTTCTCTGGCGGGCAGGAGCAGGGGTCACAAGGTGCTCAGTGTGGGAGCTTTTTGAGCCAGGATGAGCCAGGAAAACGAATTTCACAAGATAATGTCATCGCTTAAGGCAAGGACCGGCCATTTTCACTTCTTTTGTGGTGGAATGTCATCAGTTAGGCGGGGCAGGGTATTTGCACTTCTTTTGTGATTCTTCAGTTACTTCAGGCCATCTGGGCGTATACCTGCAAGTCACAGGGGATGTGATGGCTTGGCTTGGGCTCAGAGGCCTGACAATTATCATCATCAACAACAGTTTTAAGAATTATAATAGCAGTAAAGTTGACTTATCATTTTTGAGACTGGAAGTTTTGTTACCTGATATGGTTTGACCCTGTGTCCCCACCCAAATCACATGTCAAATTGTAATCCCAGTGTTGGAGGAGGAGCCTGGTGGGAGGTGACTGGATCATGGGGGCGGACTTCCCCTTTGCTGTTCTCATGATAATGAGTGAGTTCTCATGAGATCTGGCTTTTTGAAATGTGCAGCACCTCCTCCTGCTCTCTCTTCCTCCTGCTCCTGCCATGTGAGACGTGCTGGCCTTCTGCCATGATTGTAAATTTCTTGAGGCTTCCCCAGCCATGCCTCCTGTACAGCCTGTGGAACTGTGAGTCAATCAAACCTCTTTTCTTTATAAATTACCCAGTCTTGGGTAGTTCTTTATAGCAGCGTGAGAACAGACTAATACATTGCCCAAAACGAATTTTGGAAACAAATCAGCTCATTAAAAAGTGCAAGCACAGCCTCATACTAAGCCACCCGTTCACTGTGTTGCTGGGTTTTTTTTTTCCTCAATTTATTTTTATGAGCCAGCATTCTTTTGTGGATATCAATTGATACTGGACAATCAGGCCTTGTGGTCCCTCCTCTGGACTGGCCCCCTACAGACTTCCACACTCTGTGACACTCAGTGGCCACAGGCCACTGGAAAATTGGATGTGTGACTGAGTCTTTAAGAGGCGGAGTGACTTACTTTAATTCAGTAAGTCAGTATGTTTTAAATGCAGATTTTTCTACAACAGGAAAAAGCTGTTAAATTTCTTGTCTCAGCTCTGTCTACCATTACTTTGGAGGGGCTACAGGTATCAGTGAGAGAAACCAAAGTCAGATAATTCAAACTGGGGCATAAAATGTTCTGCTTGAGTGTCAAGAATGGTTCTTTGGGTGTGGTGAAGGGTTCATGACTACATTTAATTTTCAAAATGTCTTTCTTAAAAATATGCCAAAAAGATACCTAGAAAAACACGTGTCACTGATTGAAATATGTAATGCATTTAAATATACATACATACATATACACACACACACATATATGTTTTCATAATCACGCTAATATCTGCCCTGCTGATACTGATGATGGTCAAATATTTTGGGAGAGAACATCTGGCAGCCTCCGTCTACTCATCTTTTCCTCTACAAAACTCTTCCAATACCCTGTTCTAGCTATGATTAACCTTCCAAACTTATCAAACAGTCAGGTTCTGTCTCCACTCCACACATTGCTCAAATTGCTTCCACTGCCTCAAATATCCCACTCTTCCCGCCTTCTTAACCTGGCTACCTACTCCTAGAGTTTCAGTGATCTCTTCCAGGAAGCCTTCACACATGCACACACGAATACTTGACTAGCAACTCATGCACAGATACTTGCATACTTGACTAGTACCTCATGCTTACTTCTATCAGATTATATTGACTACCGTGTATAGAATGATCTATTTACTTATCTGTCCGCCGCCACACCAGCCATCGGGCATCAGGTTCACCAGGACTGGTGTCTTTATTGCTGCATGTTTCCATTCTTCACACAGCACCTGGAAAATAGGTAAATAAATATTAAGTGAGTGAGTGAATGAATGAATGGGATGAAGGAATGAATTCTTGCTACTGACTGGTGAATAACTGCCACTCGCATCCACCTCCAATTCAACTCTCATGCTGGAATCTGAAATTGAAGGCTGGTGGACAGAGAATTTAGTCTTCCTAGATAAAATGCAGCTACCTGACTTAACCATCCACACTCCATGTGGATGGGATAAAAACACCTAAGTCAGCCGGGTGCGGTGGCTCAAGCCTGTAATCCCAGCACTTTGGGAGGCCGAGACGGGCGGATCACGAGGTCAGGAGATCGAGACCATCCTGGCTAACAAAGTGAAACCCCGTCTGTACTAAAAAATACAAAAAACTAGCTGGGCGAAGTGGCGGGCGCCTGTAGTCCCAGCTACTCGGGAGGCTGAGGCAGGAGAATGGCGTAAACCCGGGAGGCAGAGCTTGCAGTGAGCAGAGATCTGGCTCCAGCCTGGGCAACAGAGCGAGACTCCATCTCAAAAAAACAAAACAAAACAAAACAAAACAAAAAAACACCTAAGTCAGTTTTTCTTGTCCTGGTGATTTTTGTAGCAGTTTGTAGCTCATTTTTATCAAGTCTAGATACAATTTTCTTTCATGTGCTATGCAGTCTTGGTTCCTGTAACACAAACCTCTTTAATCATTAGTCTGTCTGGTAGAATTTGATAGGGGCCATATAAAATGCTTCTCTTCATCTGCTAATAGCAATTTATGGACACTTACTATGAGCAATATACATTGCAAAAGACCAGAAAACTCACCCTCTGGTTATGATTTGGCACTGTAACATGATAGCCTGGAAACTAGTTTGATAGTTTAATCAGTGCTACGTGATCCTTATTTGTGGTTGGCTGCCTCATCAATTTTCATCTGGGAATTAAAATGGACTCTGAGGCAGATATGGCATTAATTATGGGAGGAATTGGTTGCAATATGCCTTGAGGTAAAACCCTTCTGATGGGAATCCAAGATTGAAAGAAAGCCAAATTATAAAAGGATGATTTACTGAAAAAGGCAACTGTATGCATTACCGTCACTGCTTAGCAGAGAAAAAGGAGCTGATAAACCAGAAAGATTGTGGAATGACAGAAAAGTGAGAAAATCTCTAGGTCTAGCTCTCTCAAAAAAAGATTTATTCTTATGCTGAATGCATTATATTTCCCCAGATACATACAACATTTTCCAAAAGTGTGCTTCAATTAATAGGCAAGCAAGCATTAATACTAGTTGGCAGGGTCCCTATTTTCTTCTAGATTGAAATATATTTTACTAAGAACTGAATAGGGAGCGTCTAGGGACACCAAAGTTAAAATTCATTTTACCAGTTATATTATCAGATGTTGTATCAATTTTCTTACTAAAATACCACATTGTTTTCCCTGAAGATTTCAAAAACCTT
The DNA here is from genome assembly GCF_049350105.2 of Macaca mulatta. Taxonomy (NCBI): domain Eukaryota; kingdom Metazoa; phylum Chordata; class Mammalia; order Primates; family Cercopithecidae; genus Macaca; species Macaca mulatta. The sequence goes on from NC_133422.1 coordinate 22,155,363, forward strand.
CTTAGTTAATACCTTATTTTTCCTGTCACTGAATCTTGATAAGGTAAAATACAGAGGCAAAGTCATAATAGAAATGACTATCCCCCATTTAATATGAGAAAACTGAGACATAGGAAGCTTAAGTTAGTGCATTGTTTAAAAGCAACGTATTTTTCTTCATTGGATACAAAACACAGTGAGTTATCAAGGAAAATACCAACTGGGAGTTAACACCCCTTCCCACATCTCACCCAGGAAAAGGTCAGCACTGTATTTTTATGAGTTGCAATGTGTTTACCCATACCCAAACAGAAAGTGAGGAGCTTTCGTGTTGCAGGTAGAGAGTAGCACAATACGGTGGTTAGCAACTGGGTCTGGAGCCAGGCCATGTGCACCCAAATCCTGTTTCTGCTACTTACTAGCTGGGTGACTTTACCCTTGGTCTCTATGCCTCAGTTTTCTCATCTGTATAACTGAGATAGCATAAAAGTACTGGCTGTGATCTTGAAAAGTAAGACAGATCCCTTCTTAAGGGGAGGAGTTGCAGGGACTGTTAGGGACTGTTCGAAGTAGATAAAGCAGATGTTCCTGGACCCCAGGGAAAGTTAAGGGTCCTAAGACCAAGAGTAGATTGGGATTTTGCAGGTTTCCACTAGTAGGAGGACCAAGTAGTACCCAGATGGGAGACGACAGGATACCTGAACCTGGGACTCTGGTTAGGAACCCAGGGGCCTAGAATTCCAGGGGCAGGTTTGTAGTTGATGGAGCAGATGGCCCTGGTGGGGCGTGTCTGAGTTGGTCTGCAGCCCAGCCAAAGCCAGAGGACCAAGCCTTGACTACACACCTGCAGCTAAAGGTGTTTTCATTGTGTATTCCCAACCTTTACACTGTCCCCGGAAAATTCGTAAATAAATGCTGAGTGAGTGCAGCCACTGTGAACCAAGTAGCTGGCATTTTCTCCATTTTTGTTTGTTTGTTTGTTTTGAGACAGAGTTTCACTCTTGTTGCCCAGGCTGGAGTGCAATGACATGATCTCGCTCACTGCAACCTTCGCCTCCCAGGTTCAAGTAACTCTCCTGCCTCAGCCTCCCGAGTAGCTGGGACTACAGGCGTGCACCACCACACCCAGCTAATTTTTGTATTTTTAGTAGAGACAGGGTTTCACCATGTTGGTCAGGCTGGTCTTGAACTCACGACCTCAGGTGATCCGCTCGCCTCGGCTTCCCAAAGTGCTGGGATTACAGGCATGAGCCACCACACCCAGCCCTATTTTTGTGTTTTTAAGCAACACCCCCAGCCCCAAATCTAGAAATCTTGAGAAGACAGAAAAACACAGAAATGACAGAGGATGTATGTCCCACCAACCAAATATGTGGACAGTCAGAAAGATTAAATTTGATTGAGAACAAAAAGGAAAATGTGCTTTTATCTCACTCTACTGTTGGGGACTAAAATCAATACCTGCTGAATCAGTCACAAACATATTGGTAACAAAACCCCTATTGGTAACAGAAAATATGGCAGTTTATTCAATCATGACAGAAAAATCTAGAATTAGACTACCCAGACTGTCAACGATACCATCAAGGTCTTCTTTCTGCTTTGCCATTCTTAGCGTGTAGCTTTTGTCTGCTTTGTTATAAGATGGCAGCTGGTCCCCTAAGTCATTTGCCCAGGGAGGAAGAAGGAACGGGGGGCAGGAAGGAAGGGGTGGTATTTAAATCAGAAAAGCAAACACTTCCCAGAAGCTGTCACTTTATATTTCACTGGCCAGGACTGTGCCACGTGCTCATCTTTCTGATGTGTGATGATGAAGCTATAATTTTCAGCTGGGCACATGGCCATGCTGAACTAAATTAGTGTCTATTAATGAGATTGAGAGGAAATGGACAGACAGAAGGAAAACAGCTAATAGTGTCTGCCACACACATTTTTCCCAACATCTGAAATCTACCTTTATCTATGTAAGAAAATTTGTATCTTGTTTAAAGCAAACCACGTAGATTTTCTTTAAATGACAATTTGATTTTAAAATGGGGCAATTTTACTTAAATAAAGAGTTTACAAAACAGGTGCCTGTAATCCCAGCTACTTGGGAGGTTGAGGCAGGAGAATTGCTTGAACCCAGGAGGCGGAGCTTGCAGTGAACCAAGATCGTGCCACTGCACTCCAGCCTGGGTGACAAGAGCGAGACTTCATTTCAAAAAAAAAAAAAAAATTTGATTTATATAATGTTTTTAATAATGCAAAAACATCTTTAATCTCAAGGAGGCCTAGAGATAATCTAAGCCACTCTTTCAAGGCACAGTTGAGAGACTGAGACCTATAAAAATGTCATACAATTTTCTCAAGTTTCTACAGTTAAGTAGTGGCAGGAAAGAAATTAAAAGTCTTGCAATAATGGATGACAAATTTTCAAGAATATCTTTACATTTTAGACTTTGAGTCTGTAAAATTGGTAAATAATAGCAGTTTTCATGCTGCTGATAAAGACATACCCAAGACTGGGAAAGAAAAGAGGTTTAATGGATTCATGGATCCACATGGCTGGGCAGGACTCACAAACATGGTGGAAGGCAAGGAGGAGCAAGTCCCATCTTACACGTATGGCAGCAGGCAAAGAGAAGAGAGAGCTTGTGCAGGGGAAACTCCTGTTTTTAGAACTATCAGATATCGTGAGACTTATTCACTATCACAAGAACAGCACAGGAAAGACCCAGTCCCATGAGTCAATTACCTCCCACTGGGTCACTCCCACAACATGTGGGAATTCAAGATGAGATTTGGGTGAGGACACAGTCAAACCATATCATTCTGCCCCGGTCCCTCCAAATCTCATGTCCTCACATTTCAAAACCAATCATGCCTTCCCAACAGTCCCCCAAAATCTTAACTCATGTCAGCATTAACTTAAGAGTCTACAATCCAAGCAAGTCCCTTCCACCTATGAGCCTGTAGAATCAAAAGCAAGTTATTTACTTCCTAGATACAATGAGGGTACAGGTATTGGTTAAATACAGCTATTCCAACTGGGAGAAATTGGCCCAAACAAAAGGGCTACAGACCCCATGCAAACGCGAAATCCAGCGGGGCAGTCAAATCATAAAGCTCCAAAATGATCTCTTTTGAGTCCGTGTCTCATGTCCAGGACACACTGATGCAAGAGGTAGGTTTCCATGGTCTTGGGCAGTTCCGGCCCTGTGGTTTTGCAGGGTAGAGCCTCTCTCCCAGCTGCTTTCACAGGCTGGCATTGAGAGTCTGTGGCTTTTCCAGTCACATGGTGCAAGCTGTCAGTGGATCTACCGTTCTGGGGTCTGGAGGACAGTGGCCGTCTTCTCACAGTGCCCACTCCACTAGGCAGTGCCCCAGTAGGGACTCTGTGTGGGGGCTCCGACCCCAGATTTCCCTTCTGCACTGCCCTAGCAGAAGGTCTCCATGAGAGCCCTGCCCCTGCAGCAAACTTTTGCCTGGACATCCAGGCATTTCCATACATCTTCTGAAATCTAGGCAGAGGTTCCCAAACCCCAATTCTTGACTTCTGTGGACTGGCAGGCTTAATATCATGTGGAAGCTGCCAAGGCTTGCACCCCCTGAAACCACAACCCAAGCTCTACATTCGCCCCTTTCAGCCATGGCTCTAGTGGCTGGGACGCAGGGCACCAAGTCCCTAGGCTGCACACAGCATGGGGACCCTGGGCCCGGCCCACAAAACCACTTTTTCCTCCTAGGCCTCTGGGCCTGTGATGGGAGGGGCTGCTGTGAAGACCTCTGATATGCCCTGAGGACATTTTCCCCATCATCTTGGGGATTAACATTATGCACATTTCTGCAGCCAGCTTGAATTTCTTCTCAGAAAATGGAATTTTTTCTATCACATTGTCAGGCTGCAAATTTTCCAAACTTTTATGCTCTACTTCCCTTATAAAACTGAATGCCTTTAACAGTACCCAAGTTGCCTTTTGAATGCTTTACTGCTTAGAAATTTCTTCCACCAGATTCCCTAAATCATCTTTCTCAAGTTCAAAGTTCCACAAATCTCTAGGGCAGGGGGAAAATCCCACCAGTCTCTGCTAAAACATGAGAGGCACCTTTGCTCCAGTTCCCAACAAGTTCCTCATTTCCATCTGAAACCACCTCAGTATGGACTTTATTGTCCATATCACTATCAGCATTTTGGGCAAAGCCATTCAACAAGTCTCTAAGAAGTTCCAAACTTTCCCACATTTTCCTGTCTTCTTCTGAACCCTCCAAACTGTTCCAACCTCTGCCTGTTACCCAGTTCCAAAGTTGCTTCCACATTTTCAGGTATCTACTGGTACCAATTTACTGTATTAGTCCGTTTTCATGCTGCTGATAAAGACATACCCAAGACTGAAAGAAAAAGAGGTTTAATGGACTTACGGTTCCACATGACTGGAGAGGCCTTCCCACAATCATGGTGAAAGGCAAGAAGAAGCAAGTCATGTCTTACATGGATGGCAGCAGGCATAGAGAGACAGCTTATGCAGGAAAACTCCCGTTTTTAAAACTGTCAGATCTCATGAGACTTATTCACTATCACAAGAACAGCACGGGAAAGGCCCAGTCCCATGATTCAATTACCTCCCACTGGGTTCCTCCCACAACATGTAAGAATTGTTGGAGTTACAATTCAAGATGAGATTTGGGTGGAGACAGGGACAGTCTTTAAATGATTAGTTAAATATAATACTAAATGTGATTTATTTTGAATAACTTTGTAAGGATGATTTCAAAAATAAGTACAAAAATAGATAATTCTTTATCAGAACATATGCACGTGATTTTCATTTGAAAGTATAAGGGTAATAAAAAGGGAAGTCTCTTACAAGGGTAAAATACTAACACTGCTGCTTACTAATGACATAATCCATAGGCAAGTTACTCACTCTCTAAGTGTCAATTTTTTCAATTATAAAGAAAGATGAAACTTTGCTATAAGATTTTTGAGGGGGCTAAATTAAGCAGTGTATAGATAGTATATAGCACAGTGCCTGCTATTTAATAGGTTTCCAATAAGTGGTTGTAGATATTGTTGTTATTCTCATGGTGTCATCATCATCATTATCATAAACTTGGGAAAAAACTCAGCCTAGGGTTCTTCATATTTATTATGAGATAAAAAACTGGAATTGTAAGAGTAGATTCAGAAAGGAAAAGAAGATACTGAGAAGGGATTTCAGAACAACTTCCTCTCTGAAGTAAAGAATAGTTAGGGAAGAACAACTGGCCACCTAGAGGTGCCTCGGGTAGCTGAGGATTCTCCCGGGAAGTCTAGGCAGAGAACCTACATTAAACTCTGCTCCTCTCGGGGCCTGGTGAGAGCTATGGAATGACGCACAGAATCCAGAGATTCCTTCTTCTTTATACCAGGGGCTGAGTTTGAGATGTTATGGCTCCCAGAGGTGCCTTAACTGATGGAAGCCTGTGACTCATCTGGGGGAAAGCCATCATCCATTTGCCCATAGATACCCTTCCAATCCCAGTGGAACCAAAAGGAAACTTACAGGTGGGTCACATGGCTCCCAATCTTTATGACCGTGATCAAAAGGGACCTGCAAGTAAAGAGGCTGCCACTCCAAGCTTCAACAGAGAGCTGGTAGTTTTACCCAGTTTGTTTATTGGTGGCTCACAAGAGTAGCAACTGCTGTGCCTTCTACTATTTATCTACTAGTTGTCAGCCCTCTAAAAAAGAAGCTCACAACCTGGCCTGCCTGTTAAGGCAATAATAGTTAAAAATAAATATATATACATATATTTAGGCAAAGAAAATTGCATGTAAGGGACTCAATAGCCAGACAGAAACAGACAAAGGAGACTAGAAATATCAGCTGGTTGCCAATATTGATGGAGAACTGGTAGAAAATAAAGAAAATATTTTAATTAAAAAGTAACAAGAACTTACTTCTCTTTTTGACAATGGCAGGGTAGGCCATTAGAACCAATCTTCCCACTGAAGCAGGAAATATATAATAAATATACACTTGAAATATTCAGAAAACTAATAAAACAATGAGAAATTAAAGAGCAAGATCTAGAGAAAACAGAAAAGCCTGCTAAGTAAGCCAGACATTTAGGGCAGCTTTCTCTCTAGGGGTGTCTGCTGTCATTTAAATATGCAACTGAGAAGACGAGCAGAGTTCTGAGAGCCTTGTGGAATAAACAGACAAATGCTGGAGTCCAAGGATTACCAAAGAAGGAGAAACTTGTGTACTTACAAAAGAAATACACCCTAGGAGTAAGGGTGACCTATGAGTAAACTGAACGTCACAGGGACTGAAGCCCAGCACTGAGTCATCTTATTTCCTGAAATTAAATCAAGGTGGTCTGGGATGTTGGTAATGTCTTCTCTCCTCATCTTTGGCTTCTCAGCCTGAAGCAGTTCTGAGCTGGGAGAAGGTAGAACCTTAAACTTTAAATGAAGTTCAGAATTTGTATTATTAAACTGTCTGCCTCTTCAAATTGCTGGACTTAGACTATCCTTGTGACTTGAAGTGATCGAGGACTTTTTATAATCTAGAAGTTACTGGAAAATCTATTGGACTTAAACAAGCACATTGAGCAGGTTTGAAAGGACCTCAGGAGGAAACATAAAGTTATTTTATGATTGCACCCTGTTGAGTTCATTTCTTGCTATGTGACAGTTACACCTGCCTAGGACACTATGAGCAATAATGAATAAAACAGCCCAGCTTGTTTAAAGGAGTACAAAATGAAGGGGGAAAGTCTTGACTTCCTTACAGTCATCATCGAACAGAGCTCTTTCCTCCATTTCCATTTAAATTGTAAACCCTATCTAGAGGAGGCTCACTTATTTCAGAAAGATTTCCCCAATAGTATATCATCTCTCTCAAAAGAGGGAATCATCCTGTCTCCCAGGAGTCAGATGGCCGATGAAGAGTACGTATTGGTCAAAGTGGTGTCACTACATCAGCCAGGATTGAAGACATCCCTCCAGAGTGGTTAATATAAAAGCAAAATGACTTTACTCCTACTATTGCTGTCTGATATTTATAATTCAGCTACACCTTCCAAGGAGTTACCAGAACCACAAAGCAATAATTCTCTGATCACTGCAATTACTAAGGAGGAGACACTTGATAATTCAGTATCTACAAATATTAAGGAAAGTCAGCTTTGCAGTCATATATCCTAAGCTTGTTAAAGAGTATGCTAACCAAATCATCTGCAAGAGTTGGCATGGCTGTTGGGGGAAATATGTTCATTCTTTCTTTTTTGCAGTTTTTAAAAAGTTTCCAGATTCACTCATTCATTCATTCATTCATTCATTCATTCCCTTTCATGCTTATTCCTCATTCCCATTCCCCTTTCCTCCCTCAATAAGCAACAATTTACTTGGGATGTATTCATTCATTTTTATGTGTTCTAGCAAAGTGTGCACTCTTTTGTGTGACTATATTTTAAATTTCCTTAAATGGTATTGTACTATAGAGTTCGTTCTACTAATTTTAAATTTTCACTTCTTTCACCAAACACTGAATGTGTTATCATCCAGCCTGTTGCTTTAAATGGCTACATAGTAATCCACCATGTGCCTCCATCACTACCAGTAATAAACAACCAGATTCCCTCCAACTTCTCATCAAAGCCCTGTGATGAAAATCTTCCTATAGCCCTTTATGAGCCTGTGGGATAAGTCCTTTGGGATATACACCATAAAGGGGAAATGCTGAGTCGTAAGGTCCGTATGCCTAGGTCGAGAATTATGATCTGACTGAGCAGCTCCACACTGTACTCCAGACCAGCAGCACCTGCCACCCTCCCACAGGCAGTCGACTGGCATTGCCACTGTCCACATCCCATGCATGTTATACAGCTCTCCAACTTTTGTCTGATGTAAAAAGTGATAACTAGTTGTTGTTTTAATCTGCACTTTTAAAATTATGAATATGTTTAAGCATCTTTTTATATACCCAATAGCCTTTTAGGTAAAAAGCCAGTTCAAATCCTTTGCCCATTTTTCTATTAGAGTTATTGCCCTTTTCCTTGTTGGTTTATACAGTTCCTTATAAATTCTGAATATTAATCTCTTACTGCTTTAGACATTGCCAGAATTTTTTTCAATCCATCATTTGTCTGTCTCCTTCATTGAACTGGAAACCTTAATTTTTATGTAACAAATTCATCATTCTTTGTTTGACTATTTTGTTTTTGTTCTTTAAGAAATCCTTCAGTGCCTCCATATCATAAATATATTTTGCGATGCAGTTTTATTTTTTAACTTTAGGATTAAAATTCATCTGGAACGTATCTTTGCATGTGGTATTTGGTAGCAATCCAATTTACAAAATCAGTATCTTTCCCATATAGAAATAGTAACCACTTAGAAAATGTAATGAAAAATGGCCGGGCGCGGTGGCTCACGCCTGTAATCCCAGCACTTTGGGAGGCCGAGGCGGGCGGATCACGAGGTCAGGAGATCGAGACCATCCTGGCTAACACGGTGAAACCCCGTCTCTACTAAAAAAAAAATGCAAAACAAATTAGCCGGGCGAGGCGGCGGGCGCCTGTAGTCCCAGCTACTCGGGAGGCTGAGGCAGGAGAATGGCGTGAGCCCGGGAGGCGGAGCTTGCAGTGAGCCGAGATCGCGCCATTGCACTCCAGCCTGGGCGACTAAGCGAGACTCTGTCTCAAAAAAAAAAAAAAAAAAAAAAAAAAAAAAAAAAAAAAAAGAAAATGTAATGAAAAATATATACATAATAGCACAGACACAGTAAGATATTCAGAAAAGAAAATATGAACATATAAAACCTATATAAAAAAAGATAAAATTTTGTTAAAGGATATTAAAACAACTCTTGAATAAATTAAGAGATTAATACAATGTTCACCAATGAGACAATTCAATATAACAACGATATCTATTCTTCCCATGTTAATTTATATATTCAATCCAATTCCAACCAAAATGCCAAGATAGTATTACAAATTGAATTTAATATGGTTGCTTGAATGTTTATTTGAGGGAAAAATATGTGAAAGGGTAGTTGAGAAAGTTTTGAAAAGTGCTTGATACATTAGGTATTAAATATACTATAAAAAGTACAGCAACAAAATAAATGTTGTAGTGACAAAATTGACCAACAGGAAAAAAAAAAACACATACATTTCAGAAACAGACCCATATATATATGTATTAGAATTAATGATAAAGGTGGATCTAAAAGTACGTAATTTCTATCTTACTCAAAAGATGAAATTAAGGCAATTGGCTATATATTTATAAAACTTAAAGTTATATTTTCTTCTTACATATATAAAACTAAATCTCACATAGACAGATGAGCTACACCAAAAAGAAAACTATTTTTAAAAGTGCTAGAAAGTACATTTTAAAACATAATATTAGGGTGTAGAAGGTCGCCACAGCACCCAAATGCCATATAGGAATAAATGGACAGATTTTACTAAATAAAAAATTATAAACTTCTATCTAGTAAAAGGAACCACAAAGCTAGATGTAGGAAGAAAAAGAGCTGTAAGATTAAAATACGAAGTAAAAAATTAAATGTCCAATTTATAAAAACTTCTCTTTTCTATGTCAATGAAATAAACAACCCCAGGAAAAAAATACATAGGATATGAATTCTGAGAAGAAATAAAGTTGGCCAGTAAACATGTGGAAAATTTTCAATCTTTATTATTTAGGGAAATGTAAATTAAAACATTAATATCATTTTTCTTTAATCGGATTAGAAATACTATTTGTTAATTCCTCATCGTTGTGGGGAAACAAACATTCCAAAATTTTTTGGTAGGAATATAAATTGATACTTTGTTTTTGTTGTTGTTGTTATTTCCATGAATCAACACCTAACTTTCTGTCTCAGTGTAATCTCCCATGGTGTATAATCAAACTGGTAGGTGCACTCGTCTTCTATAATGAATTGTAGGGGCCAGATCATAGCCTTAACTAACAGAATTCCCCTCCCTAGATTTCAAATTTTAGGCAAGCATCCCTTAGATAAAAGATGTTGTTATGAACTAAATTGTGTCCTCTCCTCACCCCAACCCAGTTTATATGATGAAGTCCTAACCCCCCATATCTCAGAATGTAACTATATCAGAGATAGCGTCTTTAAAGAAATAATTAATTTAAACTGAGATCATGAGAGTAGGCCCTAATCCAATATGACTGGTGTCTTCATAAGAAGAGGAGATTAGGCCACAGACATGAAGACACAGGGAGAAGACCACCAAGGAAAGAGGCTCAGAAGAAACCAACCCTGCTGCACCTTGATCTTGGACTTCTAGTCTCAAGAACTGTGAGAAAGTCAATTTCTGTGGTTTAAGTCACCCAGTGTGTGGTAATATTGCACGGCAGTGCTAAGAAACTAATACAAAACTGTTGAATTTCATTTGCTATAGAGACTGGTAAGCTCTGTTAAGAGCCAGACAGTAGGGGCCAGGTGCGGTGGCTCAAGCCTGTAATCCCAGCACTTTGGGAGGCCGAAACGGGTGGATCACGAGGTCAGGAGATCGAGACCATCCTGGCTAACACGGTGAAACTGTGAAACCCCGTCTCTACTAAAAAATACAAAAAAACTAGCCGGGCGAGGTGGCGGGCGCCTGTAGTCCCAGCTACTCGGGAGGCTAAGGCAGGAGAACGGTGTGAACCCAGGAGGCGGAGCTTGCAGTGAGCTGAGATCAGCCACTGCACTCCAGCCTGGGCCACAGAGCGAGACTCCGTCTCAAAAAAGAAAAAAAAAAAAAAAAGAGCCAGACAGTAAATAATTTTGGCTTTGGGGGCACGGAATCTCTGTTGCAATAATTCAACTCTGCCATTGAAGTGTGCAAGCAGTCATAAACAACATGTAGATGAATAGGAGAGTCTTGTTCCAATAAAACTTTATTTATGGAAACAGGTGGAGGGCCAGCTTTGACCGAGGAACTGTATTTTGCTGTCCCTTGATGTACAGTGGCATCGTGCAATTTGCTTTGGAGAAATTGTATATTTAATGGTACAACAGTCAAAAGGCCACATGCAGCTCCACATCTACTGCCAGTATCAGCAATGGCTACAGTAGTGTCATAATCAAACCATCCCTGCCGCCCAACCTTTAGAGTGCCTTGGTTTTTACCGATTTTTGAAGGTTGCCTCCAGTCAATACTGACTCCTACATTTTCTTAGCAGGAGAGAATTTTTTGGAAAATTATTTGTTTAATGTAGCCTGGGCTTTTGTTGCTTCCAACTGAGAATACAGATTGACACAGAGGGCAATTTATGAGCAACTAACAAACTGAAAAAGAAAAAAAAAAAGCCCTTTTATCCTTCAATAGAAAAGCAGAAAAGTATCCAAAGAGATTACTTTATATATGCACAACTAACATGTACAGGAATATTCATTACAGTCATTTTGTAACGTCAGCATAGCCCAGGATTTATTTCTTGACCCTCATCTTTTGTTTGTAGACATTTATTCTCTAGGTCATTTTATTTAGGGACACAGCCTTAAATATCACCTATATGCTAACAATCTCCACATTGATAATCCAGCCTGGACTACTTCTATGAATTCCAGAATTCTACAGGCAACTCTCCACTCAATAGCTCCTATGGATTGCTAATAGGTTTCCAAGCATAACATGTCCCATTTCTCCAGTAAAGGACAATGAGTTCAGCCTCGACCCCTTAAATCTCACACTCTATATCTGATCTTGTTGGCTCTACTGTTTAAACATTGCCAGAATTAGAACACTTCACCTGCTGTCACTGCCATCCAAGCCACCATATTCTCTCACCCAGATTATGTCAACAGCCTCCCAACAGATCTTCCTATTTCTGCCCTTGTTCCCTCCAGTCTGTACTCAACAGTTTGATGCCATGAGATTGTGTCCCTTCTTTTCTCAAAACCCCTCAATATCCTTCCATCTCACCCAGAGTTAAAGCCAAAATAAGTACCAGAAGACCCATGAGATCTACATGATCTGACCCCCTACACCTCTTTATTATCTTCTACCACTATCCCCCTTGCTCAGGCCATTCCAACTACACTGGCCTCCTTGCTGCTCCTCAAAGCGTTTGCACCTCGCTGGCTCTCTGCCTTGAATACTCTTCCTCCAGATATTTACAAGGCTGGTGCTCTTGCTCCTTCAGGTCTTTGCTCAAGTGTTACCTCTCAAAAAGGCCTTACCTGAACACTCTGTCTGAAACTCCTACACTCTGCCCACAACAGTTCCTATCTCTCTTCACTGCTCTATTTCTTTCCTTGCTATCTATATTATACATTTTGCCTATTCATCTTGTCTGCCTTCTCCAGGAGACCGCACAAGGGCAGGAAATTTTATCTAGTTTTTGTTTTTTGTTTTTTTACTGTGAATCCCCTGTACCCAGACCAGTGTATGGAGATAGTAAGCATTCAAAGAGTAGTTTCTCTATGAATAAATGCATGAATTAAAGAAATGAAAGCATTCTCAGTGTCCATTAATGGTGATAACTTAAATGGATTATGGTAGATTCACAGGAGGGCAATATAGAATAAGGACTCTAGAATCAGATTGCCTGGAATAAAATTCTGTCCCTGACACATGCTATCTCTGTGGCCCGGTAAACTTACCCAGCACCTTAAGGCCTCAGTTTCCCCTTCTGTAAAATAGATAATGAAAGTACCCATCCCTTAGGATTGGTGTAATATTAATGAGATTATCATACCAAATGCTTAGCACAGTGCCTGACACACAGCAAATGCTTCAATAATGTTGACTATTACTATTACAATGGAATACTATATGTCTGTTAAACGTATGAGGTTGTTTACACATGAAAAACCCATAGATGTTACCAAAAAATGACTCCAAAACAAATAGGTATAATATGTTCTCACATGTAAAAATACATCCCTCTGTGTGTATGCATGTGTAGATTAAATTGGACAAAAGGAAACAGACTTCTATCAATGGTTGCCTGTAATGAAAATTATGTGGATGGCAATGAAGCGGACTTTAACTTTCTGCCCTCTATATTTCTTCACCATTGGAACTGCTTGATTGAATTATTTTAAATGAGCCCCAATTCATTCCATTTTTGCACATAAAAACTTTTAAAAATGGGGTGAAAGATTCCTCCTACACCTGCCTGCTCAGAGGATGATCTAGACCCATGAGGTATGATTTTTAAAGGTGCTAGAGAAAGTCTCTGACTGGACTTAACAAAGTATATTAATCTTTTAAAAGCCATTCCCTTACTGATACATATTTAAGGTTCCTTTTATAATTTATATTTTCCCAAGTATAAAATCTGATTTGAGAGTAAAAAATTTGCTTTTTCAAACTACACTCCCCTTCTCCCTCCCATTCAAGATTCTGAAACACTATCTTAAAAGCTATGCCTCCTTGTTTCTCTTCCTAAAAAGTAACCTAGAAACTTAAGTAGGTTCTAATATCTCATTACCAACTTAATGTCAGAAATTCCTGACCAATGAGAGCCAGAGAATATCTTCATTCAGTAGCAGTTCTGCTGTGCCTATCCCTTTTTCTATTGATAATGAATACCCCTCCCATTTCTATATTTCACAACTTGAGTGTTTTTTAACTTTTCTCCCCCATCATCTATCACGTCCAATTTGTATTTAATAACCAGAAACTCATCAAACGTTTACTGAGGACTTATGCACCAGGCACAACACTAGGGGTTAAGAGACACAGTAAATCAGATATGGTCTTTGCCTTTTAGGTACTTAGAGTCTAGTGGGGAAATAGACATGCAATCAAACAACATACTCTATAAAGCACTACAAAAATACAGAAGAATAGCCACTTTTCCCCAATAACATCTCTTGCACCTGTTCCTTCTGCTACCTCTCTTGTCTAAACCTCTCACCTACAATTTGTTCTGTCACTCATCTCTCCATGTTTAACATTTTCCCATTCTAATGTACACTATATGATATGGTTTGGCTGTGTCTCCACCCAAATTTCACCTTGAGTTGTAATAATCCCCATATGTCAAGGGCAGGACCAGGTGGAGATAATGAAATCATGGGGCAGTTTCCCCCATACTGTTCTCATGGTAGTGAATAAGTTTCACGAGATTCGATGGTTTTATAAATAAGAATTCCCCTGCACAAGCTCTCTTTCCTGCCACCATGTAAGACATGACTTTGCTTCTCTTTTGCCTTCAGCCATGATTGTGAGGCCTCCCTAGCCATGTGTAACTGTGAGTCAATTAAACCCCTTTCCTTTATAAATTACCCAATCTCAGGTATATCTTTATTAGCACAGTGACAACAGACTAATAGACTATACAAAGCAGCCACAGGAATCTTCCCAAATCAGGATTTTCCATAATTTAGTCCAATACTAAAAATAGTCTTCATTTTTCATTGCCAACATTGCAAAGTACAAATTTTTTTGCCTTAGTGTCAAGGCCAGGACATACTATACTCTCAATAAATAACTGATGAATAAATGACTCTGAACTGAGCCTCCCTATTCAGACTTATATTTTATGATCATATGGCCCTAGATGTACTACTTTATACACATGGATGTAAGTTCTGTTCCAAGGATGCATCAGCACATTTGTGTCTGTGCCTCTTGCTAGTGCCACCTTTCCTGTGTCTCTGGGAAGCCCTCCTAGCTGCCTCCTCACTGCCATCATTCTAAAGCTCAGTCTTGGCCCACCTTTTCAACAGACTCTTCTCCAAACACCACTCTCTTTCAAATGTCTTTAAAACTCCTTGTCTGCACCACTCACTTGCTGCCTTAGAATATGCTACTGGAAATTGTTATCTTCTGATAAATGTGGCCTGTCTTCCCAAATAGGACCCCCATAATTTATCAGCGTCTTTGAAACTGGAAACTACAATTGTTAGCTCTTCTATCATAACTACTTAGAGTACTGAAACAACACATTTGGAGGAGAAAGTAACATTTATTCTCCATAGGTATGAATGACACATTCCCATGTCTACCCCCACTGCAGGCTGAAAAAGGACCTGACAGGAACCCACGAGGCAGCAGCCCTTCCTAGCGTGACAATGAATCAGAAACCTATCGACATCCTCTTTCCCACCAATGTGACAGAATTACAGATCTATTTCATAATTTATTTGGTTGAATTACTAAAGATTCAGGCATTTTTAAAATTAGGAGGTGGGACAAAAAGATTAGGAGGTCTTCCTGGACTCTTTGTGCTAAATTAAAATATCCTCCTGATATAACCCCGCGGCCTTCAAGCCTTGGAGAAGAGTCAAGTAGCAAATATCCATGTTTTGATCCCATTCCACAGCATCATCCATTCCACTCCAAAGTTCAAGAGCCAAAGGGGTTATAGAAACAATCTGTTTAACTTATGACTCAAAGCAACCGAGACAGGCCAGATCTACAGGCTAGTTGAGCTTTTTCCAAAGCCACTACCCACAAAGATGAGAAGTCCTTCCTGGACGTCCCAGTGATGGTCCAAACCCTCCCCACCCCCACTTCATGACGCAACACTCTCGGGGACATTCTGTCATGCCACTCAACACAGTGTATTTAAACTTTGTGTGCCTCTTCACTCCAAATGGAATATAATGTCCTCAAGATCAGGGCTTTTGTATCCTTGTAACTTCAGTCCTCAGAAGAGTATCCAGCGAAGAGTAGACCTGTACTGCTTACGGTGAACAAAACCTGACAACCTCTTGTGATTTTCAACATGAGATTATCCTAACACCGTTTCAGAAAATGTAGGCTGTATGCTCCACTTCACCATGGATGCATACTGCAGTTACACTCGTCTCGATGGATTTTCAAAGATTTTTTTCAACAACTATTTGCATAATGTATTAACATTAATGAGGCATTTTCACATATGTTATGGAATTAATCCTCACAATACCTGTAAGGAAGGTATTATTATTCCCAACTTACAGGTAAGGTAACTGAGGCTAGGAGAGATCAGATGTAGTAGGCAGAATAATAGCCTTCCGGATATATCAGGTCCTAAGCATTAGAACCTGTAAATGTTACTTTATCCGGAAAAGGGTCTTTGCAGAAGAGATTAAGTTATGGATCTTGAGATAAGAGATCATTCTGGATTATCTGTTGGGGCTTAAGTGTATTCTTATAAGAGGAAAGTAGAGGGAGAGTTTATACACACACACACACACACACAGGCATGGTAGCAAACGTTGGCCTGGTGCAGCCACAAACACGATCTCTTCCAGAGCTTCCAAGGGAGCACAGCTCTGCTGACATCTCAATTTTGGCCCAGTGGAATCGATTTTGGACTTCCTGCATCCAGAACTGTGGAGGAATAAATTTCTGTTGTTTTAAGCCACAAAGTTTGCACCAATGTGTTACAACAGCCACAGAAAACGAACACAATAAATATAAATGGTCAGCTAGGAAGTAGATGGCATGGCTAACTCCCTCCCATTTCCTCCTTAACACTGAACGTATGTTTGTGTGACATGCCCAGTCCCAAATGAAGCATTTTATATGAATTATATTTTTCAATACTCACAGGTTTGTTCATTAAGATGCAATTGTTATACCCATTACAAATGAAAAAAGATGAAGGTACAAAGAAGGTAAATTATCCACAATAGCTTAGACATACTTTAGTAAGTTATTTGCACATCTAATAACAAATGTGCAAAATAACATTTTTAAAGTTTTAAGTGTGTTCAATCTCCCTCCCAAATCTGCTTCCCCTCTCCTTGGATTGTCTTTGTATGTCCCACAAAATATCTCCCCCAACTTCAGTGAGACATTATGAAGCACCCACTACCTTAGGAATATTGGGGCAGAGAGAAGAGAACAATGGAGTGAAATTATTTACTGACGTGTGACAAGCTAAAGTGCAGGTACAAGATGGTACAGGGTTGGAAAAACAGACACATCAGTCCATGTCCATCAGTCTAGAAAACAATTTCCTGGCTCTGGAGAAGGGGAGAGAGGGATTCCATGGGCAGGAATGGAGGACCATCAGGAGGCTGTTCAGATTTGGTACCTCAGAAGCTTTGTGGTGGCAGAATCAGCGCTCAGCCCACGGTAGTCTGGGCGTCACTCACTGACGGACAAGCAGGAGTGAGGCTCATCTGACTTTTGCTCAGTTCTGTCCAACCCACCTGATAAGGACAATCACCTCCCCTCCCTCTTCAATGACCTGGGTCGCCCAAGTAACCACAAATAACTGAGAAGGAGGGCAGGGCCTTGACACATGGAGGGATGGGGGCAATGGCATCGGGAGAGCCCCTAGGACTGACTGAACTGAACCATTTGGTGGTCTACCTTGTGCTTCCCAGGCTCTCCTGCCTCTCACCCCTATCATTAGGGCAATCAGGCACTAACCCATTCGACCAAGAATGTATCTCATAGACCCATTGTGCATCGTAAGTTATGGAGGGGCCTGATGCAATTGGGTTTGTCTGTTGGGAATCTGACATAAATAGTGACACTGATTTACTATCAATATCTTCTAGATTTCTCCACAATACTCAGAGATTTGTATAATATATTTGGTCCGTTATTTCATCATGTGCCATACTATGGGGGCTTCCTGGGTCATCCTGCAGATATTTCTCTTAACTCATTCATCTCTGACAAATGATTCATTAGTAAACCAACGGCAGTCATGGAGCAATGCACACGTCAGCCTCCCTTCCCTTTACCAACGACATAGGTCCCATTTGTTTAACCCAGTGCCAGGCCTGGTAACGATTTAAGAGCTGGAAAGGTTAAAGCACCAATTACAGTCCATAAGGCTTGGTCTGCTGGGTGAGGAGGAACTAGCAAGCTTGACCATTTTAGACGTATGCTAACATGTAGGTCACCAGGATCCACTTAGTCAAAGACCTTTTCTGAACCACTTCAAATAATTAACAGCATCTCCCACCATAAGCAAATAGATCTTTTTTTCAATCTACAGAAACAGGCTCAAAGCACACACACATACACATATTAATATATATTAACATATACATATAATGTTAAAAGTTCTCTTTCATGGGAATATGTGGGGGATTCTTAAAAGAAGGGAAATGGAGTAATATTATACAAGATGACAACATTATTGAGGGCGGGCTCTAAGAGGCTATTTGGCTAAAATGGTATGGTGTGTCTAAGGCCATACCACCCTAAACGCACCCATTCTTGTCTAGGATGGAATGGTGTTTACAACATATCTTTTATTTAACACTATTCCATAAATATCTTCATCAATTTTCCTTCTTCGTTTTTTTTCTTTTCTCTTTTAGAGATAAGGTCTCGCTCTGTTGCCCAGGCTAGAGTGCAGTGACGTGAATGTAGCTCACTGCAGCCTCAAACTCCTGGGCTCAAGCCATCCTCTTTCCTCAGCCCCCTGAGTGGCTGGGACTACAGACACATGTTACTATGCCAGGATAATTTTTTAATCTTTTTTTTTTTTTGAGACAGGTTCTCACTACATTGCCCATTGAGAACTCCTGGTCTCTAGTGATCCTTCTGCCTTGGCCTCCCGAAGTTCTAGAATTCTAGAATTGCAGGCATGAGCCACCTCACCTGGCCAGTTTTCTATTGGATATTATATGTTTCGCCCTGATGAAGCACTAGGGGAAATAAAATTCGATTCATTTGCCTTACAGAAGTCACTAGTCCCCTACCTAATGCCCACCCAAGGAGAATTTGCCCTGCCATTGTCATGTCTTCTCATTAAATATTTCTTGGGCCGGGCACGGTGGCTCAGGTCTGTAATCCGAACACTTTGGGAGGCCAAGGCGGGAGGACCACTTGAGGTCAGGATTCAAGACCAGCCTGGCCAACATTGTGAAACCCAGTCTCTACTAAAATACAAAAATTAGCCTGGCATGATGGCTGGTGCCTGAAATCCCAGCTACTTGGGAAGCTGAGACAGGAGAATCACTTGAACCCAGGAGACAGTGGTTGTAGTGAGCCGAGATCATGCTACTGCACTCTAGTCTGAGTGGCTGAATTTGACTCCATCTCGGAAAAAAATATATATATATATTTATATATATATAATATATATAATATTTTATATATATATTTATTATATATATTTTATATATATATATTCCTGGCACATTAAATCATTCCAAGTCACAGGCAAGGCCACTAAAATGACCCATCTTTGCCCTTTGGGATGCCATAGCTTACAGCATATGGAATTCATTAAAGTTTGAGTTCATCCACAGGAGCGTCACCGAGCAGAAACCACAAGTAGCACAGAGCAGAGTCAGACTTCACGTTAGTACTCTGCCACTCTCACCATGAGAAAACAATGCTCTTTCTCTTTAAAGGCCTCCCAGTTAGCTTGCAAGCCCCTTCTACATCCCTAAGGGTGAATTACCCTTATAATTATGATCAGTATTGAATGTTTACTAAGCACCCATACTGGGTGAGATCATGAAGTTGTTTGACATGTATATACGGCAGAAATATTCCAAGTGCATTTAGCCACCGTTAATGTTCTTCCAGAGTTGGAAATAGCAGAGAAGAGTGTACTTGACCTGAACTTTTGCATGTCGACTCCTTTAAGCCTAAACAGAGCAGAAACCTTGCAATCATAGAAGCGTTTGCAAAAGGGAGATCAGGTCAGAACATGAGCAGCAGATGGGGCTTGAGAGCCAAGAATGAAAATCCCAGGATGTGGCCAAACTCTGTAAATCATTATTGACTGAGCTCCATGCCGTCTTAATGGATTTTACTACCTCTTGGTTCCAATTCAAAGTGCATATTAAAGCAAGCAGCATTGCAAAGACCAGAGGGGCTAGAATAGTAAACTACCCATAGCTTAGTAATCATTATGCATTAATTATTCAGAAGCTGGAGCTCCTCTTTGCAAACATTAAAACCAGTGACAGCAAAGAAATATGCCCCTCTTTTGGAGGATGAGAAGGAGTAGTGCTATTTGGGGTTGATGCTGGCACAATATTTAGCAGAGCATGACAGCTTTAGTAGATAAAAAACGTGATGTAGTATCATACAAACTGTTAGCAATGTATTGGAAGACTCAAGTATTCCCCGTGGGGCATTTACATTGGATTTGCTATGATTGCAATATCTGCACAGTGATGCATTACGTGTTTTATTCTCTTTATTATATGTTTTCATTACTTTGTGTGTTAGAATGCAATAAAGAAAGCTGAAGCAATAAAGGTTGATTGATAATAATAATTCTGCAAAGATGCAACTTCCTTTCGAAAGCAGTTCCAGAGTTGGAGGAACCAATGGCATCTGATCATCTGTTCTTTTGTAAGATTTATCCTCCTTTCTGATAAAGAACTAGAAATTGGTTTGGAAGCAGCTTTCAGTGACAGCTGGCACTGCATGGTAAAGGAGGAGAAAGGTAGGGCAGAATGTGTTCTATTTAGAAGGCTGAATCCTGCATGTGGTTCAACTCTGCTTCTCTCTTTTCTTTCATATTCTACAACTCAAATATCAGATGTTCTCTTTTAAAGGAAAGAAAAAACATTTTTCAGGATCAACACTGCTTGGGCTCTCTAACTGACAGCCTATCCTATTCTCTAAAGTGTGTTTAAACCTCTTCTCTAGGATTCTTTTTAAACTGGGATCATTGAAATCAGGAACTTAACACGTGGGTGTGTGTTGGGGTCCAGGCTCCCAACCTAAGCTTAAAATGTGCTTCAGACATGGCTGAGCATGTGTGATACACTGGTAAAATTATGCACTTAGAGTAGATTTTTCACAGTGGTTTTGTTTGGGGCTATTCATGTTCATCCAGGGAATTGATTGGACTGGAAACACAAGCTAGCGTGTGTCTGGGGTGTTGGAGAGAGGAGCTGCATGCAGAAATTGAATGAAATGGTTTTGCAAGAGGCTTTGGAGACCTAGGTAAATAAGAGTACTGACTAGATGGGGACAAAAACCAACAACACAGAGTCAGGGCAAGCAGCACCCTCCCCACTTCTATGTCAAGCACAGAAGGGCTCCATCTGAGTCAGGATGCCTGGTGACACACTCCCAGCTTCCCAAGGATTTGTGGCTATGGAGCACAGAGAGAGAGCACCTAGTCCTGGTCATGGATATCAGCAACTGTGGAAAGAAGGTCACAAGGCTTCCAGACATGGAGCAGCACAGCCTAAATGATTCCAAGAAAAACACACATCAGCCCATAGCATCGTGCAAGAAAGCAGGGCTAAGAGAACCTTCCAGGCACCTCCCAAGACCTCCCAGAAATACTTGGGGGAAATTATGTGGGGAATTGAGATCTTGTATTATGTCGGTGTGGGCATGAATCATGGAAATTTGGGTTATAGATGTTAAGTGGCTTTATTTGTACACAAACAGATAAGGTTTTGGGGAAACGGAGGTCATATATGAAATTTTAAAAAACCACTCCATTTGTGATTGCAAAAGACAGTCACTCTCAGTATGTGATTTTCTGAAAGGATCACGCACTATAAGCAAGCATCAGTTAAGCACATTAAATGGAACAGAGCAATGATCTATTCAGGTCAGGACAGTGAGTCCTCACATGTGGGAGAGTCATTGCAGAAGATGGCATAAAGCATAGAGGCACCTAAAAATTGACATCAAACTGGTAGGGCGTTACTTATAAAAATATTGACCATATGATTTGGGAGGTCAAGGTGGGCAAATCGCCTGAGGTCAGGAGTTCAAGACCAGCCTGGCCAACATGGTGAAACCCAATCTGTACTAAAAACACAAAAATTAGCTGGGCTTGGTGGCTCACGCTTGTAGTCCCAGCTACCCAGGAGGCTGAGGTACAAGAATCACTTGTGAGCCAAGATCACGCCACTGCACTCCAGCCTGGGCAACTGAGTGAGACTCTGTCTCAAAGAAACAAAAATAAAACAAAACAAATACTGGCCACATGATAATCAAGTAGAAAGCTTGTTAAAGTGCAGATTACATGGGCTCTGATTCCCAGGGGTTTTGACTCAGTCAGCTTAGTATTTTACAAACTCTACTCCCTCAAGGTAATCTTGATAGAAATGGTCTTCAAATCCCTCTTGGGTAAGCACCATCGTGTTTAAGGTATATCATAAGGGTATGTCAAGGCCATCTGGGTCTGCATTGTCAACCTAGAGGCTAAACCATTGTCAAGGAAGTCATGCACCAAGGCTGTGCCCAGAAGAGAGAGAATGCTGTAGAGGAAGAGAGTGAAGTGAGGAAGGCAGCATGGAATGCTGTGACCAGCCTCAGGGGCAGAAAACAGGAAGTCAGGAGGAGGAGAGAAATGAACTAGGGGTGGGGCAGGACCAAGGAGACACAGGGCTATGGAGTCATGGCTTTTACATAGTGCTCTTGGGTTGATGTCAGAGGTTCCATGGTGGGAGGACAGTGATGAATAATCTTCAAGAGATAATTAACTCTGATCATTTATTTCAAGTGATTTTGTAGCCACTATGTGTGGTGAGCATTTTTAGAGATGCCAAATTGACTTAAGTACATTTTTTTAGTTAGTAGAATTATTTGCTATTGAGTTACAGGTGTATTAGTATTCAAGTCCAGCTTTTGAAAAGCTCTTTATTTCTTCACAGATATCATTACTCAGAGGTTACCTTATACTAGTATGGTAGAAAGAACATGTATTTTGGAGGCAGAAAGACTGAAATTCAAACCGTAACTCTACTCACAAACTGGGTGACATTGGACAAGTTATATGACCTCTTGGAGCATCAGTTCTCTTTTCTATAAAATGGAGATAATTATACCTAGCTCACAAGTTTTTTGTGGATTAAATAAAACATATACACAGTACCCCTCACAGTGCTTGAGATTTAATAGTTAGTAAATAAATGGCTGCTATTACTATTATTACCAGACTGGTTTATAACTGTGAATAGCTCATCTTTCTAAAATTGTGCTGCTTAGGTTACTATACTTTTCCAAATTTTAGGTAAAAACTGAAATATTTTTCTTAATACCTCAGCATAAACACTTACTTTTATATGTATTATATTAAAATAAGATACATGATTAGTGTGAGTTTCAAAAAATGTATCAACATTTGGGGAAGATTTTTTTTTCACATGCTTAATTGATTCCTCATTTTTCTTGAACTTAAGCAAACTGTGTCCGGTACTCTGACAATTCTTGATTTACATATGCCTGTTTTCTGTGCATCCTCCAGAAACAGATGTTCACCTAAGAACAGCAGACCCAGATAGACCACTCTGGAGTCACAGAAAAAAGAGCAAGGTGGGAAGTGACAGGAGAAAAGGTAGTAAACAGGAAGAGGAAAGTTCATCCCTATGGAGCCACTTTTTCTGGGTGTTCGCTATTCCAATGTCTCGTAATGGATTACTAGAATGCTACTGGTACATTCTATAAAATGATGAATTTACAAGGTGCTTTAGGAGCACAGAAAAGAGAGCACAAATAAGAGGCAAGTTCAGGATGGCTTCAAAGAGAAAGTGATATTTGATCTGGGTCTTGAGATTATGAAGGTGGAAGACAGTCAAGAATAATGCAGGCACTAGCCGGGCGAGGTGGCGGGCGCCTGTAGTCCCAGCTACTCGGGAGGCTGAGGCAGGAGAATGGCGTGAACCCGGGAGGCGGAGCTTGCAGTGAGCTGAGATCCGGCCACTGCACTCCAGCCTGGGCAGCAGAGCAAGACTCCATCTCAAAAAAAAAAAAAAAAAAAAGAATACTGCAGGCACTGAGACTAGTATGAGCAGAGAAAAAAACAGCAAGTAGCATGTTGTTAAAACTGTGTGTGTGTGTGTGTGTGCGCACGCGCGCACGTTTGGAGATGGTGATAGAGGACTGGAGATTAAGACCAGGTCAGGATTGGACAAGGAATCATGTTTAATCCAAGCTATGAAGTTAACACTTTATCCATAAGATTTAACTAGCTTTAAAAAAGTGGTTCCAGTGGCATTATCTGTATAAATTGTAAGGAACAAGAATAGAGGTGAGGAGACCAGTTAAAAGACTGAAGTCTACCGCATCATCTTTTACCTGTTAGTACTTCTTACACAGCACCCCCACTTCCCACAGTAACACAAAGTAGAGGTGAGCCTACAACAGAAGAAAAGCCCTTAACTTAGATTATCAGTGACTCAAAATGAAATTCAGCCTTTGTTTATGTCCAGCTAAATTTCATTTAAGACCTAGAATTGTAGATTTTGCCAATTTAAAAGGCTTTTTACTTTTAAAACAAATATGTTCCAGATTTGCAACTTATTCTATCAAAAATATTAGTTACTGGCCAGGCTCGGTCACTCATGCCTGTAATCTCAGAACTTTGGGAGGCCAAAGCAGGTGGATCGCTTGAGCCTAAGAGTTCGAGACTAGTCCGGGCAACATAGTGAGACCTCGTTTCTACATAAAATAAATAAAATTAGCCAGGCATGGTGGTGCACGCCTGTGGTCCCAGCTTCTCGGGGCTAAAGTGGGAGGATCGCTTGAGCCTGGGACGTAGAGGCTGCAGTGAGCTGTGATTGCACAATTGCACTCTAGTCTGGGTGAGACAGTGAGACCCTACCTCACAAAAAGAAAATGTGTGTGTGTGTGTGTGTGTGTGTGTGTGTGTGTGTGACCTAGACTTGCAAAACTCAGATTCTGAAGCCAGATTCAATCTGATTCTCACAGTACATTCAAACTACTTAGAGCTCTTCTCAGAAGATCCATACTATCATGAAGTGGCCACAATTTGGACAAGGGGACATGACACTAGGTCTAGAAAGCTGCTGCTGTGACCTAAGGGAGAAGAAATGAGCATCTCAAAATTATGTAGAACCCACAAAAAATCAGACTGTTTGCACTTGATTTTCTTCAATCCCCCAATATAATTGCAGTTTCCTCCCTTCCCTTAAATCACATGACCTCTATAACTTTGGACAATTAATGATTAAAGGTTTATTTAACCAATCAATTTAGTCAAGTGTCATTTGATTTCCTTCAAATCCTAAACTAATTGCCAAAACTAGACTCAGTAATGCTGCAAAAGTTCTGAAGAAATTTTTGCCAAGTGAATTTTGCCAAGTGAATTACTGAATAAAGCAATACTTACTTAATAAAGCAATACTTCAAAAGAGAGAAATTCTGTTCTTTGATTTCTTTTGTGATTCATTGAAATGGACTTCTTAGGCCTTAGGTCTTCTATTGTCAGACGTATTCAACAATTTTCTTCATATCTTCCTACTTTTCAAGAAAATGGGCAAAATTACCATTCTTTTCTGTTTCAAATTATAGTTTCATGAGACTTTCATTTCATCGTGAGTGAAATACCATGAGCAATTTAAAAAAGTCTCCGTATTTAAATGCCACTTATGTAGTAGAAAACATCATCACCTTCTAATGAGAAAATCCATCAGAGAAACAAGAACAAAGCAAAAAGTAGTTCAATTTCAAAACTCCATTCAACATCCATTTAAGGGCAATAAAAGTTCTGACCTCAGCCCATCTTACTGCCTCTTCCTGGAAGCCCCCATCCTCCTTTGATGTCTTCTGTCATCTTCAGTTCTACATAGATGATAGACGCTCTATCTTGAAGACACCATGGAAACATCAAAGAATGATGAACTTGGAGTCCAATTCCAGAAGATTTTGGTTCCAATCTAGTCTTTGCCACAGACTAGCTCTGTGACCTAAGGCTAGACAATTAACCATTCTGGCTCAATTTCCTTAGACATAAAATAAAGGTAAAAATAGCCTACTTCCTATATGGTGTGTGTGTGTCTGTGTATGTATATTGTGCATATTAAAACACCTTGATAATTTCCAGTTACCCTCAAGGGAAACATTTAAACTTATTAGTGCACAAAAGGAGTCTGCTCACACAAACTCACAAAAGAGGATGGAAGAAATGGATCCAAATATATCAGTAATACAATTGATATAAATGAATTCAATCACCCAAAAGACAAAGAATGTTAAACTATGTATACTTATATATTGAATATTTTTTAAAATAGTCCCACCTCGGCTGGGCACTGTGGCTCACGCCTGTAATCCCAGCACTTTGGGAGGCTAAGGCAGGCAGTTCACCTGAGATCAGGGGCTCGAGACCAGCCTGACCAACATGGTGAAACCCCATCTTTACTAAAAACTACAAAAACTAACCAGGTGTGGTGGTAGGCGCCTGTATTCCCAGCTACTTGGGAGGCTGAGGCAGGAGAATCGCTGAACCTGGGAGGTGGAGGTTGCAGTGAGCTGAGATGGTGCCATTGCACTCCAGCCCAGGGGACAGAGTGAAACTCCCTCTCAAAAAAAAAAAAAAAAAAAAAAGTCCCACCTTGAAAGAGAATTTACAGAAAGCATATTTAAAACAGAAATTTACAGAAGGATTAAAAGTATAGAAAATATATATATTAGGAATTAAAGACCAGGCATGGTGGCTCACGCCTGTAATCCCAGCACCTTAGGAGACCAAGGCAGTGGATTACCTGAGGTCAGGAGTTTGAGACCAGCCTGGCCAACATGGTGAAACCCCATCTCTCTACTAAAAATACAAAATTAGCCAGGCATGGTGGCACATGCCTATAATCCCAGCTACTTGGGAGGTTGAGGCAGGAGAATCGCTTGAACTCAGGAGGTGGAGATTGCAGCAAGCTGAGACTGTGCCATTGCACTCCAGCCAGGGCAACAACAGTGAAATTGACTCAAAAAAAAAGAAAAAGAAAAAAAGGAATTTAAAAACCTAGTGCAGTTAAATTAATATCAGACAGAATATTAGCTTTAAGGGAAAAAAATTATTATATCAATGGAGAGAGTTTCTCCATATTAATAAAAAGGAAATTCTCCAGAAGAATACAAAAATTCTAAACATGTATGCATACAATAAAACATCTTTGAAACATATAAAACATAGTTATAAAATGGAAAGAAAAAATGATAAATCCACCATTATGGTGAAAGATTCTAACATCTTTCAATAATTCATAGACCAAGCAAGCAAAGAATCAGTAAGTATATGGAATATTTAAGTAAACCAATTATTAACTCCTACTTTAATGTACATTTATAGAACATTCTATTCAAGAATGCATGGAATGTCTATTAAAAACTGACTAAATAAGGAAAGGTTCAATAAATTTTAAAGACTCCTATCAGAATCTGCATTTGCTGATCTCAATGAGCTTAAATTAGAAATCAATGTCACCCATATCCATAAAAGAAATTACGCCAATTTTAAAATTTTTCATAAAGGGAAACCCAGGATCAGACAGTTTTACATGGAAGTTCAAAAAAATATTTAATGAACAAGTAATTCCAGAATCAAAATGTACTTCTTTTTGTGTGTTGGTCAAGAAATACTTTTTAACTATAAATGTTAGCTATTCTACATTTTCTTAGAAAAGTTGTGAAGTTTTGCCCATCATATTTAAATTGCTGTTACATTTGAAATTGATGTGAAGTATGGGTCTAATTTTCTAGTTTTTCATATCCTAATAATCTACAGTGCCATTTCTGCTCTGTATCAGATTTTCATACATAGTTTATCTGTTTCTAAGCTTGCTGTCTGCTGCATTGATTACTTACTACCACCATGCCAATATCTACTAACATAATTACCAGTTTTTAATGCTTGTAAGTAGCCAAGCCTCTCCCACCCTTAACTCTACGACCTTGCCAACTTATGCTTCTTTAAGAGCATCTGGACTATTTATAACACTTTGTTCTTTCTTGCAAATTTTAAAAATATACTTAGAAAGTTCCGTAAAAATTCTTGTTGAGATTTTGATTGAAATTTCTTTATACCTGCAAACAAATTTGGTGAGAACTGACATATTTACAACACTGGTACAAAACATGGTATTTCAACATGTTTTTCCATAGAAAAGTTCAGTGTTGTGAATATGTTCATTTCAACATTAAACTAAAATATGTTCAACATTCATTTCTAGCTTCTTTAGGGTCTTTCAATAGAATTGCTGTATTTTGTTCTTATTGGTCTTTTTACTTTATTTGCCTTATTCTTATACACTTTGTAATTTTACTGCTGCTAATTAAATACATATACTTTCTATTTAATACAGTAATGTATATTGAGCTTTATCCAGCAAACTTACTGAGCTCCCTTACTCATTTTAATTTTTATCCCTACATTCTTATGGGTTTTTCTACAATAATTTCATCTATAAGTAACAAAATTTTTGTTCCTGCTTCTCCAGTCTTTATAATTATCATTTCTTTTTCTTGTGGGTTTGCTTTCTGAAAATTTTACCAATACATTGCATCTAAGTAATAATAGTGGGTGTATTTGTCTTGCTGCTGTTTTTAAAAGAAATGTAACATTTTGCCATTGAGTTTCCTGTTGTTTCACGTTTGTTATTTTAGGTATGCTTTATCAGATTAAGGAAGTTTCTTTCTACTTTTAGTTTCCTGATAGCATTTTATCAAATGCTTTTTATGTATTTATTGAGAAAGACTTTCATCTGTTAATATGGCGTTTAAATAAGCTGCTTTTCTAATGCTGAACTTTGCTTTTCTGGTATGTGCCCAACTTGGTCATATGTTGTCTTTTTTACGGATTCCTGAATTCACATTGCTAATATTTTAGTTACTACTTTTGCATCTATGCTCACGAGCATAATTAGTCTGCAGAGTTTCTTTCTCATGTTCCCCTTGTCAGGTTTTGATATCAAGACTTTGCTAAAATATCAATGAGGTTCAGTGGCAAATAACAAACCACTCTAGCTATTTTAAGCAGAAAGAGAGTAAGATGCTTACAAATTTCTTAGACGAGCTGGTTGTCATAGCAAGTTCTAAGATGAAACTCCAGGATAGATTTCTAGAAGAATCCTGCTTAAGTGGCCCATGAAGTTCATTGTTATCTCTGCCACAGTCAGGAAACAAGATGTGACGGTTAATTTTATGTGTCAGTGTGGCTCAGCTATGGTGCCCAGTTGTTTGGTCAAACACTAGTCTAGATATTGCTGTAAAGATATTTTGTAGATGTGATTAATATCTACAATCAGTTGACTCTAAAGAACATTACTTGTAAAAATAATGTGGGCACATATTATCTAATCAGCTGAAAGTGTTAAGAGCAAAAATTGGGATTGTCTAGAGAATGGAGAATTCCACCTCACCATTTTATTTATTTCACTTTTTGCCTCAACATTTTAATGTAAATCCTGCCTAAGTTTCCAGACTGCCAGCCTGTCTTACAGATTTCAGACCCAAGACTACATCACTTCCTATCTCAGTTTCCAGCCTGCTGGCCTGTCCTACAAATTTTGGACTTGCCAGTCCCCAAAATCACTCAAGCCAATTCTTTAACATATATATCTTCTATTTTTTCTGTTTCTTTGGAGATTCTTGACTGATATATGAGGGAATCAGGAAAACACTTCAGGATTACAGTAACTTATCTGTACTCTCTGCAGTCTGGGAATTAGAAAGCTGCTAAGAGCTATGGGCTTTAACATGACTTTGCTTCTGCTAGACTCCAAAGAGTGAATGGTGCCTTCAGCACTGCTGCCACTAAAATTTGCATCAGGTTGGAAGTTAAAACATATTGAGATCCTTCAAAACAAGGATACCTGACAAAGGCTATATGGAAGAGCAGACGAGAATGAAATAGTACAGATGTCAAACAAGACAATCTACCATATCTGCCACATCAGCTTTACATAATCAGGGGGCAATATTCCTTTTACATTTATTCTTTAAAAAGGTTTGCATAAGTGTCATGAGGACTTGAGATTATATAAAGAAGACATTCTCACTTTGTTGAGACAGGCTTGAGCTGTCTTCAACTTAAGTAATTAAAAAAATGTGGCTAAATTTTCGTTTGTCTATAAACAGATGAAGATGATATATCAACACTGAGAATTCCAGGCAGTTATGTGGCAACAGCTATAGGCTTTTCTAATTGATGAGCCTAAGGGAGACCAGCATTAGACAGAGAGTAAAGGGAAGGTATGATGAGTGCCCCAAAAGACATGAGTTTGTTTCAGGAAATCTAGCCTGGGACAACTATCACACATTATATTTCACATACACACACAAGCACACACACGTACACAAGCACATACATTTCCCAAAGTTATCATGAATTTAGAATTGAGTATTATAATGTTTCATCCAATATCCCACCAGGAAAAAAAAAAAAAAACAGAACAGGCGGAACTCCCAGACTATCCAACTCATCAGGGCGCAAGATCTTATTTTTATCACAAAAGAGAAAGTCATATTTCTTATCAAAATGAAGCTATGTGGCAGGATAGTTGTATGAACTTGGATAAGCCACTTACCCTCTCTAATCCCCAGTTTCTTCCAATTAAAATGAGGATAAACTAAATCACAAAAATTAATTATGTTCAAGTATCTGGCATTTTTCTTAGAGGGAACCTAATAAATGTGAACTGAATTAAACTAAATTAAGCTGGGGCTATTTCCAGCATATAGAGGTTCATAGAGTCATCCTAGCTGTTATGAGTGAGGTCCTTTGAGGCCTTATAGGTACAGGGTCACAAGAAAAGGCTCCTTGTATTTCTATGGGACATGCTGCACACAGATCACTTCCAGCTGGATCCCTTCTGTACCAAGATAAGCAGGTCAGATGTCTCACACACCTGCTGAATGTTTAGAAAATCGACTTCTAGGTACAGACTGCCTCAGAGCCTGGTCACCCAGCCAGCAAAACAGCCTTCCCCAGGGCATAGTGCAAAGCCTTCTTACCACCTCCTTCCAGGACCTAGCTCACATCTGGAGCACCCATATCCAATGAGACACTAGCCTATTGTCCAACATCTCCAAGACAGAGTCTTAGTAACAACATATAAACAACCAACCAAACAAAAACAAAGGAAACAACAGAATCCAAAAGAAAGCACATAAGAAGTTGGGTTGCACAAAGAAAACAAACAAGCCTTTGGGATTTAGTCACCTTCTTGGCTATAAAGCCTATTTCTTAATTGGGCACCTTCTCCAATGTTGTTCAGAGGCAACTAGCATCTCTTCTATCCCACCTATGCCAAGGGTGAGGTCAGCATTCAACAAATAAGAAAGAAAAATGATGGTAAAAACGTGAGGTTAAAAACCTTAGGCAACTCTTGGCCAACTCCTGTTTTTGAAATTCTAAATTGCAAGCTGAACCATGTGGTTCCACATACCTTCCTGACTAGTGACATCTCTCTTGGGAAATGACTCACATGTGTGTTTGTCTTTCTGGGAATGGCTGAGTTTTCTAAAAGCCCACTGTCCTCACAAGCCTACATACTCTTTGTTGAAGGAAAACCTTGTGAAAAGCAGAACATTGAAGAGTCATTAGTAGGCATACACATAAGCATTCATACTTACCCACAGCCCTCTGAGCAGGCCTCCCTGTGGTTACGAAATTTTTTTTCTTGCTGCCATTTCCCAGCATGCTCTAGGATTATCAAGTAAAGCCAAATATTAAGAGGAAAATCTTGAAAATCCTTCAGTGCCCAGGGTGGAAACAAATCAGACAAGCTCTCCACTCTGGCACCAGCCAGCTGAGCCACAAATACTGACCTGTCCCATGCTGAGAAGACTCAATCATGAGTTTCTATTCAAGTTTCCAGAATACATTGCAGTCTCACAAATGGGAGAAATGAAGTATAGAAAACAGTGGGAACATTTGCAGAAATAACAGTTAATATTTGTATCAGGCATTCATCGGTACATGGAAAAGTTGAGATATTTTTCTCTGGGCATTTCTTTCTGCCTTCAAGGCCTTAGGTTGGATAGATTCTGAATTTCTTAATCATAGAAGCTATGCACCATGTTTCAATTTGCAACTCAACATAGCTTTTGTCAAAATAAGTGCCAAATCCAGAAAACAGTTGACATTAAAAATGAGAAAAGGCTGAGCTGGAGACAAAAACATGAAAGCCTATATTTCTTGGTCAAATGAATTTTATCACAGTGTGTTTTTAGTATCTTTTTAATATATTCTACTTGGTTGCTCAGATTGTGAAAATTACAAAATAAAAATTAAGTGGCTGTGTAATATCTGACTTGTCAGCTTTTCCATCTGGCATTTTTTTCTCTTGCAGCATTGATTCACTGTCTCAAGGAGGAGATGCATGAAATGTGGAAAACCACCTGTCTCGTTTAGTGGAATGAGAAGTGTAATGGGCTGGAAGGGAACCCACCTCTACAACATTATGCTTTCTGTCCTTAAGCAAATACCTGGGCCCTACCTGTGTTTAAGCTTTTACAGGAAATGTCATTCTCAGTAAAGAAAACAGAGTCTAAGATTGTTGCCTATGAAGGAGAATCTCTGAGCATGGAGGGACATGTTTGCCAAATACCCAAGTCTGAATAACCTGAATAGCCCAAGTTTATTTGTCAAGTAAAACTGGTGTTCATGGGAAAAGCTGCTAGTTTAGCTAGAACTCAGTTACACAGGTACTATTTTGTGTACTTCTGTATGTAACAGAAGTGCTTTATTTGTACTCCCCATAACATCACACACAATATTAAAAATACATGTAGTACTGAAGGATAAAGATTTAATAAATCATGTTACTCCTTCATCAAGGTCATTCTTAAGTCCAATTCTTTTTATGTTTCTTTGTTTTCTGCCAGTCATGAAGATGAAGAATAAGATGTTTACTAGTGCAATTGCTGGTACTGCCATTTGTCCTAAGGTGTCAGCGGTTTCGCCTATCGTTGCTTCTGCACTATCACTGCAAATGTCAACACAGTGAAAAGGGAAAATATGAGAACAGATTTGGCCTCCCCCTGTAAGAGTCTCAGGGAGCTCAAAGTGTCCATGAACAGTGCTTTGAGAACTGCTGTGTTAGTATACTAATATAAAGACATCATGGTAACACATCTGGCTTCAGGATAGCAGACACAGAAACAAGGAGAGAATGAAGGGGATCCATTTTTTGAAATACAAAGTTTCATCGCCGAACCTAATAATCAGACATCTGCTTCTGTAGTGCAGATACCTTGTGTTACTCCCTTGATATTACCAAATTAGAGTATATTAGCTAATAAAACCATATTGGTATATGTATTTCTTTCCAAGCACTGCTATAACAAATTACTACTTCTGTGGCTTAAAATAACAGAAATGTATTCACTCATAATTCTAGAGGCTAGAAGTCCAAAATCAAGGTGTAAGCAGGGCCATGTACCCTCTGAAGGCTCTAAGGAAGAATTCTCAATGCCTCTTTCTCCAGTCATTGGATTTGGGGCTCCTGTATCTCACAGGCTGAAAAGTCTCTCTTTCCACATAAGATCACATTCACAGGTACCAGTGTCAGGACTTGAACATATCTTTTTTGGGCATACAAAATGAAGGACGGAAATTGTTGTTCATTATTATTATGTAGTATCGTAGGTTTAATTGTGTCCCTTTAACTCACTACACTAAATAGTCATATGAACTAACAGCAACTCCTGCTCCTCATTTTCTTTAGATCTTCAGAGAGTTAGAAATAGTGAGCAAGAAATGTTATTTTTAAAAACAGCTTAATTGGGGTGTAATTGATATGTAATAAACTGTACATATTTATAGTGTACAATTTGATAAATTTTAACATATATATCCCCATGAAACCATCACCACAATCAAGGTAGTAAACATATCCATCAGCCTAAAAAGTTTCCATGCGCCCCTCTGCAATCCTTTTTTCCTGCTCCTCTCTACCCCACCCTATGTCCACAGGCAATGTTGATCTACTTTCTGTCACTATGTTAAGTTTGCATTATATAGAGTTTTCTATAATGGAATCATAGAGTGTGTACTCTTTTTTTTTTGCTTCTTTCCCTAAGCATAATTTTTTCATAATTCATTTATATCGTAACACATGTATCAATCATTCCTTCCTTTTAATTACTAAGTAGTATTCTATTGCATGGCTATACCACATTTGTTTATCCATTAACCTGCTCGTGGAAATTTGCTTTTTTTCTAAATTTGTATTACAAATGAAGCTAAGCAAGAATTTTTAAATCTTCCAAAAGCTAAAACTTTACTTCAACAATATGTCGTATGTTTTCTTTGTTTATGAAGCTAACAGAGCACTTGCTGCTGTAAGTCAAACTTAGCTCTTGTGCTTTCCAAGAAGGTGGATTCCTCTGGTATAAACTGTGAAAAGCCTTTTGGAGAGAGAGATGAATGATAAATCAGGAGCCAAACAAAATGATAATTTTCTACTCCATAATCCCACTCTTAGGACTTTTGCCTAAAAGATTAATTTTTTTAAGCAAAGGTAAACTGGTGAAGATATTTCTATAGACCTCTCTAGAATAGTAAAACACTGGAAGCAACCTAAATATATGAGGAAATATTTTTAAAACATGAGAAAGTGCTTTAGAGAAAACATTTAGTTCAAAAACGCATAATATGAAATTATATCTAGACCATGATTGTAACCATATAAAATTCAGATATGTGTGCGGATAATGGAACTAAAAACTATTAGTATGTTACAGTAATGGAATTGTGAATGATATTTCTCTTTATTTTTGTCATAAAATATACATAATAACAAACATCAGCAGGAAACAGTTGACTGCCCTAAAATGACTAAACCCATAGGCTTCTTGATGGTGTGCAAACCTGTATGTGTTCATTTGACCCATTCCCTATCACCAATGAAATAAATTAGGATATTGTCAGAGTTCCAGTCGAATTTGCCCTATATATATTGCTACACTTTGGACAGAACTTGGAGGATGGTATTAGAAAGTCTTCTGTACTCTGGGAATCTTCTTCAACCTGAAAGTTTCATATATATATGAAAATGAGGGAAACTATCAAGTGTTGGGGAGCGTGTGTGTCATCCAGAGCTTTCACACACTGATGGTGGGAATTTGGTTTGGTACAACCACTTGGGAACTCTTCGGCATTATCTAATAAAGCAGGGTATATTGCATACACTGTGACTATAAATCCCCCTTCTAGATGCACACCCAACAGAAATGCAGATGTATGTTCAGCAAAGGTATGTAGTAGAATGTTGACAGCAGCATTATCTCTAATAGCTCCAAACTGGAAACTGCCCAAATGCTCATCAACATAGAATAGATAAATTGCAATGGAGACACACAATGGAACACTAGATAGCAATTCAAATGAACAATCTACAATTACATGTGTTCATATGATTGAACAGCATAAATATTGAGAGAAATAAGCCAGATGCAAGGAAGTATGTAGTGTATAATTCCACTTACTTTAGTACAAAGACAGGCAAAATAAATCTATGCTTTTAGGGATCAGGATAATGATTGTTCTTGGAGGAAGAAGGGCAGAGACTTACTGAAAGTAGCATAAAAAGGCTTCAGGCGTACTTATAATGGACTATTTATTGATCCAAGTTCTGGTTATATAAATGTGTTTGGTTTGTGGAAATTCATTTATGTTTAGTTTTCTGCAATGTATGTTATACAATAAAAGTTTTTTTTTATAAAGTCTAAAAGCATTATCAAATGCTTTAAGAA
Source organism: Macaca mulatta (assembly GCF_049350105.2). NCBI lineage: Eukaryota > Metazoa > Chordata > Mammalia > Primates > Cercopithecidae > Macaca > Macaca mulatta. The sequence goes on from NC_133422.1 coordinate 22,190,670, forward strand.
TGTTACCAGGAAATTTCTTTTTTATGTAGATATGAAAAGAGGGATAGTTGACAGCACGGTGTTGTGAATTTACAATGAATTAGAAAATCAGGATTATATAGCAGGGTACATCTGGGGAACTTTGTGGCCAGCCAGGAATAGTTATTGCTAGTTACAGAGCTGAAAGCTCTCAATAAATTTTGTTTTCTCCATTGCACACTGCCTGATGATTGGCAAAGAATAAAATATAGAATCAAGAAGACCAGAATGCCCTCTGCAAGAACAAAACGTACTGCCAATGTGGCATGCAGCAGGACCTCCATCCACAGTTGTACGGAGCTTATGAAAGGTCCAAGCTGCTATATGACCTGGAGAGCTAGCATGCATCTCATTGCCAGGATCACAGTTAGAAAAAGTAAACAGAAAACATGTTTCTACCAAAATCCATAAGAGAAGAAAGGAAAACTGTTCTCCAACCAAAAGAGGAAGAAGGAGAGGGCATCATCTCTCATCTTATTAAAGATGAGCTCCAGGAAGCAAAGGAGAATTCTCCACCCAACTGAATAAGGACATATTTCCCAAGAACCACTGGGTTGCCAGAATTTCAATTAAGAGTTCCAAGCATTCTCAGATTATTTTTCAAGGTTACATTTCTACTAATTGTGTAAGGCCTATAAAAAGCTTCTTGAGCCATGTTTTCCCATCTTCAACATGACTTTGCAATTGAAAGGCAGGATAGAGCAAAACCGGACACTAAGTGAATGCCAGCAAGGGAAAATGGTTAAATATTTCATGGTATGTCATGGAGTGCCACAGAATCATTAAAAAGATAGTAAATTAACTTCTAGAATCAAGATTATGTTCTCTAAATGCCATTTCTCACTAAGGAACCAGTCCACTTTGGATAAATGACTCAATCTACATCTAGTGTAGAAAGTATTCTGGGTAAGTGGAGGATATTCTATTTACGAGAAATCAAAGAAGTCATCATAAAGTACTGGGATCTTGTCAAAAGAAGACCAAAGGAGCAATTCTGTGGAGTGCCCACTGGCCAAGAATGAGATCATCTGAGTATCAAATGTAATAAAATTCCATAATCTAAAACACATTTAATATATAAAAATATCTGAGTCCAACAATGTTATTGATCACCATTGGAGGTTACTAAAGCACCATTTCATTATTCAGAAAATTGACAACCAAAAAAAAAAATCAACCTTTATTATGCCTCTCCTATACAAACTATTATTCAGGATTACCAATGATTGACAAGAGAGAGTTCTTCATAGAATTCCAGCCAATAAAGGCAGAAAGATTAATAGATTTAGAAAATTATCATTTTACAACTCTGAGTGAAATAATGAATGTAGGTAATGTTCATTACTGAATGCTAAAACCGTTAAGTCAGGGTTGATGAGGAATTTTATACTGGATAGATAAAGCTGACCACACCTGATCCCACTGGCCAATTTCAGCATCACTTAAAGTGGGCTGGCCAATGTTGTATTCCTCCTATTCCACACTTCTGTGATGCAATAGAAAGTACACAGTACCAACTATTAAGTATTCTAGCCAAATGAATTGAGCCAGAAATCTAGTCAATCCTCTATATTCAACTAAATATGTAAAGGAAGCACAGGGTAGGTGTTAAGTGACACCACGAGAATGAAATAAGACAAATCTAGAAGGTGGGAAATTCTACAAGGAAAATAACCTTGTTTCTTCAACAAATAGAAGCATTAACAGAGAAGGGGAAGGGAAAATCATTGTAAATTTTAGAGACATATCAGGCAAATGCAGTGTTTGGCATTTGAATCCTCATTCAAACAAACCAACTGTAAAAAGATGTTTTTGAGGCAATCAGGGATATTTGAACATGAACTGGGTATTGGGTGATTTTAAATAACTATTATAAATTTTGTTATAGGTGATATTAGTATAATTGGTTATGTTCTTAAAAATACCTATCTGTTAGTGATGAATGCTTAAGTGTTTACTGGATATAAACAACATAAAGTCTGGGATTTGCCTTAAAATATTGAATAATAAGAAGTAAAGGATACACAACAGTAGTATGAATCCATTTTCGTAAACAGTGACCTGGTTTTGTAAAATACACATGTACATTTACTTTTAGGTAGATGTTTAGACATACACATACATGAATGTTTACATATGATTTTATGAGCACTGAGAATTATTTGGAAGAGCCCATGCTACACTGTAAATATAGACTAGCTGGGGTTGGAGGATGATATGGATAGGGAAAGATTAAGTAAGGGCAAATTTTTAAAAAGATTTCATTTTTAAAAGGTAGGATGATGTGCTCCAATGTATGGATTTATATAAAATAATCAAAAGATCTGTATTTCTACATATATAAAGAAGATTGTTTTTAATCTTTAAAATATTGCAAAATCTGTCCACATTTCTGAAACAGAAACAGTGCTGGTTTCCTAGCACTGAAGCCTGGTAACTGCAGTCCATTTCTGCCGGTCTACCCATAAGCAGAGTGATAACACACTAGAAGCTCTCAGGTAGCAGCGAGCGGTGAGCTGAAGTGAAGCAAATAGAATTGGGTGTGTGGTGGGGTCTTTGGGACGGGGGCTGACTGGAAATCGATACTTCAAAAATGCACTGCAACACTCACCACCGCGGTGTGTTAACATGGATAGCAAGGAAACAAAATGAAATGTCAGCTGAGTACACCACAGAGAATGAATGTCTTTCTCAGAGCCCAAGTAGCAGGCAGAATGCTCACCAGCTTGAGGCAGCCATGGGACAGAAAAAAAGCACTAACCCAGGAGTCAGAGGAGGTTTAGGTCATACCTCGGCTCAACCACACACCTCGGCTCAACCACACACCAATTGCATGACCTTGAGAAAGAAACTTGACCTCCTGTCCTCCACATGTAAAATGAGAATAAAAATAACATCTCAGCTGTCATGATCATCACATGTACTCTACAAAGAGGTAAGCTAAGAAGCGCTCTACATGTAAAAGTGTCAGAAAGGTTGCTGCCTGCCCCCATGCGCACGTGTGCACACACACACCCACACACATCTCACTGTTCACATATATATATATCAGCACATAGAAATATACACCATTCACATATAGAAATGCTATATATGCATGAGTTTGACAGCAAAACAACCCTCCTCCCAGCTCGTAGATGGGAAAATCAAAGCTTAAAGAACTTAAAAAGCTAATGGTTACATAGAATTCAGTTATAATAATGCTGGAATTTAGCAGAGGTATATGTGTTTAAAAATAGTCTCATTCAAGGCCAGGCACGGTGGCTCATGCCTATAATCTCAGCACTTTGGGAGGCCAAGATGGGAGGATCACTTGAGGCAAGGACTTCAAGAGCAGCCTGTGCAACATAGTGAGACCTCATCTCCAAAAAAATTTTTTTTAATTAGCGAGGCCTGGTGGCCTGAGCCTGCCGTCCTAGCTACTAAAGGGGCTGAGGCAGGAGGATTTCTTGGGTTCAGGAGCTGGAGGTTACAGTGAGCCGTGATCATACCACTGCACTCTATCCTGGGTGACAAAGCAAGACCCTGTCTCAGAATAAAATAAAACAGTCTCATTCATGGCTGCTAAATATGATTTCTGACTTATGGAAAGTTCTGACCTGGAAAAATTACAAAGCCAATTGCTATGGACTGAATTGTATACATGAAATTCATATGCTGAAGCCCTACTCTTCCAGGTGATGGTATTTGGAGGTGTGGCCTTTGGGAGGTAATCAGGGTTGGATGAGGTCATGAAGCTGGGGCTCTCATGCTGGGATTAGTGCCCTTATTAGAAAAGACACCAAAGAGCTCATTCTCTCTCTCTCTCCTCACTATGTGAGCAATAACTAAAAGGCAGCTGTCTGTAAGACAGGAAAAGAGTCCTTATCCCAAGTGAACACTGCTGGACCTTGATCTTGGACTTTGCACCCTTCAGAACTCTGAGAAAATAAAGGTCTGTAGTTTAAGCCACTCAGTCTATGAAATTTTGTTACAGCAGACCAAGCTGGCTCAGGTACTGGGGTCAAGAGCCTCTACTTCATGTTCTTACAATATCCTGAACTTCCTGTATCATAACATGCATCATTTTATTGTTAGCATTGTTAGTTCTACTTCCTAGCTACATGCCCTGGGGCAAATTACTTAAAATTTCCCTCTGCCTCAGTTTTCTTTTCCAGACAATGGGGGTAATAATGGAATCTTTCTCCTAGGACCTTCCTGCATCTGTGTAATGATTATCTTATCATAATAATTAGGTGACTGAATACATGACTTCACCTAGAACAGTATCTGGCAACATAGAAAATACTTAATAGGGATGACAAGATGATGTTCTTGTTGTTTTTGCTGTTGTCTATTTGACCAACTTATAAACTTCATAAGGGCCCAGAGACCTCTATTATCTTGCTCACAATTGTTAGCCTATGAACAAACTAGCATGGCACATAAATAAATCTTTGCTAAATAAACAACTAGGTGATGAGAAAGGAGAAAATGATTCAGTGAGATGGCAAACATTTTCAGGAAGTACATACTGTACCTATAAATAGAAACAAAAGCTATTTTCTTAGATATTGTAACCAGTAATTTATAAGTTGCAATTTAATTGATTCAACACACAGCCAAGAAGATGAGGAAAGAATGGTATAGTATAATATTCCTTGAACAGTTTTCCTGTGCATAGTAAAATACCCATGGAAGAATTGTCGGGGGTGTGCTCCATTCTAAAGCTCATCAAAGCTGCTTGAACAACCATTGCACAGGTTTTGCTTTTTCATTTAATTTTAATAAAATATTTTACTGGAGGAAACTTTGGGGTATGATAGCAATGAAGTGTGTCTACTGCTTTAGGTGACATTTCATTTCATTTGTGGACACCTGTGGAGATGAATAGACTAATCTCAATGCCTGGGAATTTGGGTTGCTGGTTGTCCGAAAATGAAATGTCATGTACAGAAACTTATTTTTTATTGTTTAATTTCCAACTGTCTGCTAAGCAAATCAGAATGACAAAGACAACAGCTATTTCAAGATAAGGCACCACATGCATTATAGAAAATGCATCTCATTTGGAACTTTAGTCCTGTTCTTGATGAAAGACCAATGAAAATGTGAAATTTAAAATATTCCCCATTGCTTCCCGAGCACGGGTGATAATGAGCCTTTAATTTTGTTTTGACTGAAATCGTAAAGCAAAGCCATGGATATATTGTACAGTTGCGCCTCACACTCCACATAAACAATCCACATCTCTAGGCAAACCTTTTATAGCCTAAATAAGTCTGGGAGACAATGAGAGCAGTAAGTTAGATTTAAACTTGAGATGGTGATCTGTAGCTGGAGGAAGCCAGAGCAGACAGAGAGCCTGTTCATTCTATTACCAGAACCACAACTGACTGTTTTTCAACCTTATCGTATATCTCAAAACATCAGAGCATAATCCCCACCTTGGACTAAATCATCTGAAGAGATTTGGCAATGTTGCCCTGTTCCTCTGAAGGATAAAGAAGCTTCCCAATTCTATGAGTTGTCTTCCCAAAATGAGAATGGAAAAAATTCTTTTCTGGTCTATTCTCAGTAGCCTCCAGGGCTACTTACAAGATAAAGCTTCTCAGAGATTTAGATCACAGCTATTTTTATTAGATAATATCCATGTGTCATCTGTGTCAGAACCCACCACACTCGCTCCCATGGACAAGAAGGAAAGAACTAATATGTATGAAATCACTCTGTATGTTTGTTTGTGCAGGTCAAGTAAGGTTAGAGAGAGAACCAATAAATTTTATTTATATTATCTTGTGCAAATTCATAGCACCCATCACTAGGGTCTCCATGCATTGAACCTCTGACCAGCAAAAGCAAAAGTTAAGGTAATTAGGTAAATTTCTGATAATGTTGCTCAATTTCTTCATGTAAAGCCCTTCCCTCATTGTACATGTATTCATTCAGTGGCATTATCCTGTAGCTCTGACTATATCACATTGGAGATTGTTTCACAAGATGTATTGCCTTGTTTTGTCTTTTCTTTTTTTTTCTTTTCTTTTTGAGATGGAGTCTTGCTCTGTCACCCAGGCTGGAGTGCAGTAGGGCAATCTCAGCTCACTGCAAGCTCTGCCTTCCTGGGTTCACGCCATTCTCCTGCCTCCGCCTCCTGAGTAGCTAGGACTATAGGCACCCACCACCATGCCCAGATAATTTTTTGTATTTTTAGTAGAGACAGGGTTTCACCGTGTTAGCCAGAATGGTCTCGATCTCCTGACCTCATGATCCACCCACCTCAGCCTCCCAAAGTGTTGAGATTACAGGCGTGAGCCACCGTGCCCTGCCTGTCTTGTCTTTTCTAACAATATTTTCCTCTTCCCCTGGGTGCTACCATCTACTAGTGTGGCTTTAAATATTATCTCTATGCAGATGACACTTAAGCTTATATCTCTCTGACTTCTGCTTGAGTTCCAGACTTAAATATCCTTACTTGATTTATTCATTAGGATAAAGAATAAAAATCTTAAACATAAATATTTTCAAAACAGAACTCTTGATTTCCATCTCACACCTATTTCTCTTACAAGCATCCACTCACTTGCTCAAGCCCCAGATCTACAATTCATCCTTGATCATTTATTTCCCCATCAGCAATTGCTGTTAGCCTGGCCTCTGAAATAAACAAGTAAAAACACAAATTAAAAGTATAATTAACATAGTGATATGTGTCATGTAGACTATGACATGTTGTGAGGGTGTTATGAGAGGGAGGGAGTGACAGCGTGATCAGGAAAACCCTTTTTGGGAAGGTGATAGGATTTGGCTGTGTCCCCACCTGAAGCTCATCTTGAGTTCCCAGGTGTAGTAGGGGGGACCCGGTGAGAGGTAATTGAATCAAGGGGGCATGATTTCCCTTGCTGTTCTCATGGTAGTGAATAAGTCTCATGAGATCTGATGACGTTATAAGGTGGAGTTTCCCTGCACAAGTTCCCTCTTTGCCTGCTGCCATCCATGTAAGACATGACTTGCTCCTTCTTGCCTTTCACCATTATTGTGAGGCCTCCCCAGCCATGTGGAAGTGTGAGTTCATTAAACCTTTTTCCTGTATAAATTACCCAGTCTTTATCAGCAGCATGAAAATGGAGTAATATAGAAGGTGACAATTCTGTGTTCTGGATGTCAGAATGCACATGTCCATGCAAAGATCGAGGGACCATTTCAGGCAGAAGGAACAGCTAGAACAATGACTCTAAAGCAAGAAAGAAGGCAGTTTGAATGATGCAGGGAAAAGCTTAAGCCCTGGTTAGATGGGGAGATAGGGTCAACTCATATAAGACATACAAAGCCAAAAGGAGTTTGGAGTTTAAGTGCAATAGCAAGTCATTGAAATGATTTAACCTGCAGAGTGATATGATTTATTTCATTCTTCAAAGATCATTCAAGATCCTTGGGCAACATGAACAAAATTAATTTACATCCTTCCGCCAACATCACCACTACACCCAGATACCACTGATCCTATTGAAAACACATAGGAATGCTGGGTTAAAGTATGGAGCAATAATATAGAATAAAATTCTACACTCAGAAGAAGGAAGAAGAAAATAAAAGGAAAGAGAGGAAAGGAGGAAATCTTGGAGAAATCAGAATAAAAAAATAACTCAAAACAAGACTGGTAATTCTTACAAATGATGAGAGAAGAATCTCAGAGGGTGTGAGTAGGATATCAGCTCTGAATGGGATTTACACCATACGTAAGCAATGCAAGCAAAGGAGACGTGGGTCTGGGGCACTGAGAGGCAAGAAGCTGGAAATAAGAAGCTGGAAAACCGTCTAGAGAGAGGTTCCTCAAAGGACTGCTCTGTCTGGATAAAGAAAACTGTAAACACTCTACCCACCAGCTGAGGGAAGGGAAAAGGAATCACAGGGAATCTGAATGGAAAACAAAATCTCCTGTGAAATTGAAATAGATACGGTATCAGAAGTTACAAAGTCTAACCAGTTTAATAAACTCAAACCAAGAGAATATTCTAAAAACTGCTCCTGCAGTAGGGAAACCCTAAAATTTACTTGCAAAAGCAAATGCAAAATTGAGCCATGAGGGAGGGCATGATTTACATAGGAAAACAACCCCCAGTTTAGCAGGAGCTAACAGCAAAAACTACAAACAGCACAATAAATGAAACCACTTGGAGGAGAATCAGCAGACACAACAATCAGGAGGTGCAACACTGAATTCCAAAGTAGCTGATCAAACAATCTGAAAGAGATTATCAAATAAGTATGGAAACTAAAATGAAAGAGCTGGGCTATGAATAAAGGAGAGGCAAGTCAAAAATAAAAACAAAACATGTGACTGTAGGTAATTAACATTAAAACTATCATTAAAATGTAAAAACTCAATGAGTAGGTTAAGTAGCAAATGAAAACCAGCTCTAGAGAAAATCAGTAAACTACAAGACGTATTTGAGGAAGTAACACAAAATGCAATGCAATCCAATACAAACAAATATGAAATAGGCAAGGGGGATTAAGGAAGGGGAAAAATAGAAGAAAACATTCAACATGTATTCAACACAATAGGAAGAAGTAGAGAATAGTGAAAATAAACAGTACAGTACACCGCTGAGCACAGTAGCTCATGCCTATAATCCCAGCACTTTGGCAGGCCGAGGTAGGTGGATCATGAGGTCAGGAGATCGAGACTATCCTGGCTAACACAGTGAAACCCTGTCTATACTAAAAATACAAAAAATTAGCCAGGCGTGGTGGCAGGCACCTGTAGTCCCAGCTACTCAGGAGGCTGAGGCAGAAGAATGGCGTGAACCTGGGAGGTGGAGCTTGCAGTGAGCCGAGATCACCACTGCACTCCAGACTGGGAGAGAGAACAAGACTCTGTCTCCAAAAAAAAAAAAAAAACTACAGTATTTAGGTCTGCCTAATCACAGTATTCTGCAATCCTGGACATAAGGTTTGGTCCAAGGGTGAACACATATCCAAACAAGTCCAAATAAAATCCTCCCACCATCCCCCAGGAGAGATATGTGATGTTGGGAGCCTTAAGATCTTTTCACTTGGCCAGGCTCAGTGGCTCATACCTGTAATCCCAGTGCTTTGGGAGGCCGAGGTGGGAGGATCACTTGGGGCTAAAAGTTCAAGACCAACCTGGGCAACATAGTGAGATTCTGTCTCTATTCTTAAAAAAGAAAATTAATAAATAAGATTTTAATAAGGATCTTTTCACTGGGTTGCTGAACTGTGTGGTAAGATATAAAGTCAGGGAAAGGGTCTTGTGCTTTGGGTGGTGGGGTTAGAGAAAGGAGCACTGCACCATGGAATGAAAAACTTTTCTAGCTCCTTAGTGTTTCCCCCTACACAAACACTCATTTTCTTCATTCCTTATGCAAGCCATGTCCCGGGAGAAAGGAAAACATTTTTTCTTAGCACCCACTCAACCAGACACTTTCCTAGGCAGTGGGAATGATAACCTGAATAAGACCTGATCCATGGCGAACCTGAGTGCCAGGGGCTGGACGGGGCTGGACCCCATGTCTCCTGATGTCAAATCCAGGGCTTCTCCTGCTCTCTTCTTCCCTCCTAATTTTACAGCACTGTGTACCAGACCAGGTGCGACAGTGATTGAGAGCTAAGTAAAGGCATTTTAACCTTCGAGAGACCCTGGTTGGAGTTCAACATGAAATGAAATGCACCAGCCTCCCTCTGGTAGCCAGAGTCTCTGGCCGTGCTCTTGTAGCAGAAGCTTCTCATTTGGAACAGCTCGGACTCCCTGGGCTCTTTGAAAGGATTGGTGGGGATGAGTTTCTATGTTTTACAATTGCGAAAAAAAATCCTCTGCTCACAGCCTAAGGGAGAGTGGAGTGGAGTTCGGGTTGAGGGCCAAATAATCATGCACGGGACACGCAGCCAGAGTGCCTGGGATGCCAGAGGGGGGCCTGTTAAGCGATTAGGACAGGGCAGCAGACACAGTGATTAAATGGAGAGAAGGGGTTGCTGAAAATGAAAGAAAATGCTGCAACATTGCAAAAGCACGGCCATGCTACACCACAGACAGAATGGATTAAATAATCAACGTAAATCCTTTTGCATCTGGGTGAAACCCAAGTGAAACCAAGTAAATTAGCTCAAAAGGTTTCTGGACCAGCAACTTACCTTCAAGGCTGTTCAATATAAGTTGTTCTTTCTCCCTTAACTTCACTGTAGACAGGGTCACTTTTTCCTGATTCACTTAGGACAGTCCCGGCTTACACTTTCTGTCTCAGTATCTTAGCTCTTTCAGCATTTGTCCGAGATTTTTAAAGGAAAGTATGATGGTTAATAGTTGCAGTACAGTTAGCCAGGATGGGTTCAGCAGACTTCTGGAGCGGATGCTGTGATGTCATCCCATACTCTCCTCAAGACTGAAGGACTAGTCCACCAGCTGCAGCGACGGCTTCTGGCAGAGAGCCCCAGCTGTCAGCCCTCATCGGAATTGCCTCAAATGAAGAGTGTCATCCCACCCACGACCATGCCCTCTTCCCAGGGTGCCCACACCCAAGAACTGGTTTGTAGGGAGGTATAAAAGTCTGGCCCCTAGTGTGTCTAGAGCTGGCCATGTGGTTGGTCTGTTGAGGCTGAATCATGGGCTGTGATGGTTAATATTGAGTGTCAGCTTGATTGAATTGAAGGATGCAAAGTATTGTTCCCAGGTGTGTCTGGGAGGGTGTTGTCAAAGGAGATCAACATGTGAGTCAGCGGACTGGGAGAGGCAGACCCACCCTCAATCCGGGTGGGCACCATCTAATCAGCTGCTAGAATAAAGCAGGCCGAAAAAGGTGGAAAGAGCAGACTTGCTGAGTCTTCCGGCCTTCATCTTTCTCTCACGTTGAGTGCTTCCTGCCCTTGAATATCAGACTCCAAGCTCTTCAGCTTTTGGACTCTTGGACTTAGACCAGCGGTTTGCCAGGGACTCTCGAGCCTTCGGCCACAGACTGAAGGCTACATTGCCGACTTCCATACTTTCGAGGTTTTGGGACTTGAACTGGCTTCTTTGCTCCTCAGCTTGCAGACAGCCTATTGTGGGACTTCACCTTTTGATCTTGTGAGTTCATTCTCCCTAATAAACTCCCCTTCATATATACATCTATCCTATTCGTTCTGTCCCTCTAGCAAACCCTGACTAATGCATAAGCCAACTTCTCTTCCTGCCCCATCCTTCTTCCCTTCCCCTTCCAGAGGTGGTATTCCCAAGACCACTCCCTAACAAACCTCCTGTCCACCACTCTCCATCTCCAAGTCTGCTTCCTGAGTAGGCCACAGCCTGTGACAACTGCCACTTGGTGCCTTCACTTTTTTTTTTTTTTTTTGAGACAGGCTCTCCATCTGTTGCCCAGGCTGAAGTGCATTGGTGTGGTCACAGCTCACTGCAGCCTCGGCCTCCTGGGTTAAGTGATCCTCCTCCCTCAGCCTCCTGAGTAGATGGCACCATAGGTGTGCACCACTACACCTGGCTAATTTTTTAAATTTTTGTAGAGACAGGATCTCACTATGTTGCCCAGGCTGGTCTCAAACTCCTGGCCTCAAGCGATCCTCCTGCCTCCCTCTCCCTAAATACTAGAAATACAGGCATGAGTCACTGTTCCTGGTGGTGCTTTCACTTTCTGCTGTGAACTTGTCTAGTGGTATATGAAACAAGAGCAGTCAACTGAGTTCCCACTCTTGTTAAACCAGAGGATGCCCAGGGATAACCGACCTCACTTTTCCCAACCTTATCTAGACATACTATGTGGTAGACAACGATGTGATGTCCAGCTACCTCTTCAGAGGAGGACTTGAGGAGGAGGCTGAGGCAGGAGGATCGCCTGAGCCTGGGAGGCTGAGGTTGCAGTGAGCTATCATCATGTCACTGCACGGCACATACCCCACTGTGGACGGTACAGAGACAGCCTCTGGCCAAGACTTTGTCATGCCCGTATCACCCCTGGACATCTTTCGCTGCCCAACCCTGCTTCTTCTCTCTTCCACAGGTATTGGTGCCAAATAAACCTCTTGGGCCCCAAACTTCTCAGCATCTGCCTCTGGAGAATCCAACCTGCAACACAACTTAACTAACACTTTCTTTTCCAGAAAAGCTTATGGGGTGCTCCCTTAGCAGAGAAAGTGTGCTAGCAGCTACAGGCAGCACACTATTTTTATCTGGGATAATGGGGAGAGAAGATTTGGTACTGTGGCCCCTGCTGGTCCCTTGATGTACCAGTCAACTGTAGTGACTTCAATTTGAGATGCCTGAAGACAGCAGGCTGCCATTCAGTGCTATCAGTGGAAAACACAGGATATTTTAGTCTAGGTATGTATACAATATTTACGGGAAATAGAGGTCGAGCATTCCTCCCACATAGCATATGAAAAAGAGTCTAAATGCTCTTGCAACAGCAGTTTTAACATTAATGGTATGCTGTATAAATCGACAACTATTAAGTAATGTTATTTGGTAACGCGTTTTAACTTTGCAAAAAATGTTTCGGCATTAATGGGCTCAAAAAGTGAAAGGAAATGTGTAACGGAAAATCAAATACTTTGTTCATGAGAATGACAAACCTATAAATTCCAAAATGTTTATCAACATTTACCCTGGGGGCCATATGACATCAGTGACCACATGAAAAATAGAAGACACGAATCTGCTGAAGTATTAGTATCTACTCTCAAATACTGTGCATGAACGCGAGGACTTGACACGTGCAGACGAGCAAAGTATCCTGTGAAGCATGGCTTTTCATTTGGATCAAATAATGATTATGTCATACTCTTCACCCTATTATATTTCTCTACGAGTCTCCTCTCTTCATCAAACCCAGCATAAAAATACACAGGTTTAAAAAATACACAAGTTTAACTGTTTCTTCAGGTATTTATTTCCTTACGAAAGCTCCTATTTCATGTAAAATGTATGTTAAATAAACATGTAAGCTTTCCTCTGATTCATCTGTCTTTTGTTATAGGGGCCTCAGCCATGAACGTAAGCTGCAGAGAGGAAAAGCAGGTCTCCTCCCCTACAAAGTGATAGATGGTAAGGTGCCGGATCCAACGGCAGAAGAGAAGTTTCAAACAATTAAATGATGCCACTTTTATAGAAATGGAGTCAGATGCTTCAAATTGGAAAACAGTTATTTTCAACAATGATTCCTTTTTTTTCATCCAATTCATGGTATCAAAGTAAAACATTTGGAATTTTATTTTGCTGATGGTAAAAACACCTGACATTACTAGAGTGAGATATCATTGTAAATCCAGTTAAATGAATCAGTGCTATCATAAATTGTTTTTAAAATTTCAAACTAAAGTTATCTTTGCATCGTAATTAAGTACAAATTTTGGTATAGCACAGTGTCATTGTAAAAGCATGTTTTTTTCTAAAGAATTATGGAGCAGAAATGTACTTGGAATTAGATGTTGTGCAACATGATTGGTACTTGTACTCAAACAAGTAGTAATAATCTACCAATCAAAATGGTAGCAGTCACTAAGAATTTATCAATAATATATATACGTATACACTTAAAATATCTAAACTAGTTTTTGCAAAAATGATTTTAAATATAAGGCAGTATCATGTGTTTTTCTCTCTTTGCTGTCTGCCATAAGGAGAATTTCAGAAATATTTGAGCCTTTGAAGAAATAATTTGTAAATCAATCTAAGTATCTTTTTGTTGAATTCTAAGAATTAGCTCTCTAAATCTGGGCTGAATTTGTCCAAATCAGTTAGAAATCTTTTATCAACATTTTCAATGAATGGAATTTCAAAAAACTTTAGCTTTCCACATGTTTAGACAATTGGGATTATTAGTAGCAAGTCTTAAAAACAAGAAGACACCAAAGTGTATCCCCACCAAACATGAAGAAACTAAACAAATAAAGTACGTTAAAGAGAGTATATTCTCAATCTTGATATGGTCTACAGAGAAGGTTCCTTTCAAATGTATTAGTCATTAAATGCAAATTTGAAGAAAATATTGGACAATTTTATTTAAAATCTTAACATAGCAAGACCATATAAGGAAAAGAAAACATTCTTTAGAAAAATAGAATGATATGGTATTCAAGACAAATGTGTTTTTAAAAAATGACTAAAGGGGTAATTATTCTGATTACATTATTTTAAAAGTTCTACTTTTTAATATATGTAAAGACATTTCAAAAGTTTTCTTTGGTGTACACAGATATATGTTATTCTACTTTCTAGAAAAAAATGTTTTTGAAATAGTGTTTAAATATAATCATTTGGCAGATCTATCAATACAATAAAAAAGTATTTATCAATTAGTAAATAAATATTTCAAAAAAGATACCAGGATTTTTAGCACTTCCTTTCACTCTTAAAAGTGTCCTGATTTGAAAGACAAATTCTATGGTATCAACTTAAAAATCACAAATTGAGAAAGGAGACTTTATTTGTTATAAAGAGTCACAGCCTGCAGTGTGGCCATTCTGACAGGCTGAGAACTGTAGCTTCTGTGAGAGGCCTCTGTCAGTTAACAGGTACTTTGACGGAGAGAAGGATGAGATATACATGTTGTTGAACAGGTTGGCCAAATATATGTATATATTCAACAGGTTATAGGAGCAGATATACAGTCTTTCATCCAGATATTCATGAAGGGGGAACAAGGCATACACACTGAATAAACATGCATGTTACATGCATCTCATGTTTCCCCTGGGTGGAGACTTAACATTGAAATATATTACAATAAGCCCTATGTGTCAAAAGGTGAAGCAGGGAAAGGAAGGCACTCAAATGCACAGCATCTGTAACCCGGCCAGAACTAGTCCATCTGTAGGTGGTCTCTTATCAGAAGAAAGATACTGAAACCAGTCTTTCATTCAATCAAAGCTGTAGTTCTGGCTTGTGGAGCAGGGGGCCTCAGTCAGCTCTGCTGGTGGATGAGCTGCAATTTTTTAATATTGCTTATCTCAAAGCCAGTGCCTGTTTAGCTGCTAGAGAAAAAGAAAAGCCTTGTGGCAATTGGAACATAGTTTCTTCTTTAACTGTAGGAGTCCATGACTTAACCATGGACTTCGGTCCTGTTTATAATGTGGTATGTCATTGTGAACAAAAAGTCTGTTCTGACAGTCTCGTGATCTCTATTTTAACATTAAATGCTGGTCAGATGTTGTGTCTAAACCACAAAAGGGAGGGAAGATAAAGAGGTGAGTCTGACCTCTTGTCCTGTGATAGCCAGAAACTCAGTTTTTAAAAGGTTTCTCTGGGGTCCTCTTGGCCAAGAGGCAGCCTGTTCAGTCGACTGAGGGGTTTAGGACTTTAGTTTCAGTTCTCAATAATCATCCTAGTTATACAGTCATCAGACTCACCACATCCCAAAGAAAATGAATGTTCTGTGGTTCCTCTTTCTAGGGTCTCATAGGATCAAAGTTTCCCCAGGTTGCAAGGGCTCTCAAAAAAAGGTATGTTAACTCTCTTGAAGTTTCCAAATGTCAGTGTACCTGGGGATTTTCCTGGAGGCCCTGTTATGCAAATTCCTGGTCCCTGGTAACAAGATTTGTGATGTAAGTCAAGGATGGGGCCCAGGAGTCTGTATTTTTTCCAAGACCTCACCCTCTCCCCAAGGGATTTCTTGAGAGACATACCTGGTCAACTCTGAAATCAACTTCTATAAGCTTTTCTTGGCACAGAGTAGAAATCTATATCCCTAAAGTACCACCCTCTAGTTCTAACAGTCACATGGAAAAAAATGGATTTCTCTTCCCCATGATAGACCTTTAAGTATGGGAGATGACTGTCATCATTTCCAGAGTTTTGTTTAATTCAGCCTAACTACTTCAGTCATTTCAACTCTTCTTCAATACACAACACATACACACACATAAACTCATACAAGGTTACTGAGAATAAAACGTATGCCAGCAAATACAGATTAGGGTGATATGACTCAGGAACAATGTGTGTGAAAAAGTTTAAAGATTTTAGCAGATAGTAAACTCAGTATGCGTCAACAGTATGAATCATTACCAGAAGAGTAGGAGAAGGAGCAGGAGAGGAGGAAAAAGAAGACAGAAAAAGGAAGAACAAGAAAAAAATCTCTGCCTCTGGTTGTTGATGGTATCAAATGAGATGCTGATTATGCAGACTTCCCCTAATGTACTCTGCTGTCATGTACAGTTCTTTGATCAAATATCTTCCACTTCCCGGAATACCAGCTCCACTCCTCCCCCAAAGCAACGAGCTATTTTCAAAATCATTTATCTTTCAAGATTCAGCTCAAACATCAAGTCCTCAACTGCCCCGGGATAACTTACCTCTCTCTCCTTTGAACTCCCAGTGTTCCTTACACAGCTCATCATACTCAATTGTTTACACATGGCTTACTGCACCTATGCCTTCTAATGTGCTGCCTGCATGATTTCCTTAGATATTATTCTTATTGTTTTGTATCTATCTGTCCTAGAATATGAGCTTCATGAGGGCAGCTTCTTTTTTTTTTTTTTTTTTTTTTTGAGACAGAGTCTCGCTCTGTCGCCCAGGCTGGAGTGCAGTGGCCGGATCTCAACTCACTGCAAGCTCCGCCTCCCAGGTTCACGCCATTCTCCTGCCTCAGCCTCCCGAGTAGCTGGGACTACAGGCGCCTGCCACCTCGCCCAGCTAGTTTTTTTGTATTTTGTAGTAGAGACGGGGTTTCACCGTGTTAGCCAGGATGGTCTCGATCTCCTGACCTCGTGATCTGCCCGTCTCGGCCTCCCAAAGTGCTGGGATTACAGGCTTGAGCCACTGCGCCCGGCCAGCTTCTGTCTTTTTTAATGCTATATCTCTGGTGCCTGGAGGAGTGCCTGGTGCATAGTGAGCATTCCTGGGGAAAGATAATTAAAAATGAAATGTCCTCCTAACCCAGAAAAGCTTTCTACAAAGGTAAAAGGAAAACAGTTTTATTATTAAATAAGCATTAAACCAGAAAGTGATGCACATTACAGGCAATCTGCTAAAGAAATGGCAAAGACCAGAAAGAATTCTCACTCTTGTATAGCTAAGTGGATACATCCCATTACCGTTAGTTAGGCTTTGCAATTTGGAGTCAGACAACAACTGAAGTTAGACCCCTCTCCTCTTAGGAAACCGGAAGCTAAAGCCTTAGCTTCCTTGTTGATTACATTTAGAAGAGATGACACCCAGGTCCTTGAGGAAACACTCCAGATTGTGAGGTAGCCCAGAGGTTTATTTAGCCACTAAAAAGATTCACTTACATAGAAAAGGGCAGGGAAACCATTCTGAAACAGAAAAAAGGAGTTGGTAAATTTCTTCACTCATTTTCGACAGGAAGATTTAAGCTTCTCATCTTACATTTTTATTTGCTCTTTCTGCACTTAATCACTACATGTTGAAAAAGTAAAAACTAAAATCAGATTGTTTTCCCTGTAATTAACTATAAACACCTAAGGGCAAGAGCTATGTCTTATTTTCCTACACACCACCAATATAGCGTGCACTCAACAAATGTCTGTGGAAAGAAGGAAAGAAAAGGAAAGAAAGAAAAGAGAAAAGAAAGAAAGGAAGGAAGGAAGGAAGGAGTGTTATGCCCAGACCGTTTATTCCCCGAAGAAGACCACCAGAGTCCAGAGTCAAAGCTAAGCAGCAAGGATCTTTATTACAGGTTCGAACCTGGAACTCTCACTCGCTCGCGAAACAAGACGGGCAGGAGAGCTCCCCCACTGAGCTCCGAGCAGTGTTATATAGTCTAAGAAAAGTGGGCATAGAGTTATTATACAAATCAGATATATGATTGGCTAGTGTTTGAACAAGGCGATTTGGCTAACTATGATTGGTTCCCGCCATTTCTGATATTTCGGTTCAACCTTTGAGGCGGGAGAGCAGGTTTATGGCAGCAAGAGTTTATCTTACTTCAACATGTCTTGTGACCTTGCCTCAGAACTTACAAAATCTCTGGTACGTGCAGAAAAACAGATACTCACAGAACTTACGAAATCTCTGGTACGTGCAGAAAAACAGGTACTCACAGAACTTATGAAATCTCTGGTATGTGCAAAGATTAGAGAGCAGAACAAAGGGTGTAGCGTGGTGGGGGGCGGGTACATATCTATCTTTGTGTCCTTTCGGGAGAAAGATGATTTTGACAACTGTAAAATGATCTCCACATTAAGGACTAAGCATTAAGGGAAGAGAATCAAATACCAGATAAGCTGGGCCTATCATAAGAATCATTGACTCTTTGTAAACCATCTCTACATGTACATTTAGTTATGCATTGGGTAATGGTTGAAGTAGATATCTAGGGTCCTTTCCAAAACTGGATTCTACAATTCCCGGGTCATGGGCTTGGCTTATCTCCAGTTGGCCTGCTTTTGTAATTGCCTAGTGGGTTCTTCTTGTCTACTGCCCAGATAGAGCTGATTTATGAAGGCAGGGGAATTGCAATAGAGAAAGAATTTTACACACGTAGAGCCAGCTAAACAGGACACAGGAATTTATTATTACTCAAATCAGTCTCCTTGGAAATTCAAAGGCTAGGGTTTTTCAAGGATAAAGAGATGGGGGCACAGTTAGGCCATGGGTGCTTGCTGCTGATTGGTTGGGGGTACAATCATAAAAGTGTGGGAAATGGTCCTCATGCACTGAGTCACTTCTGGGTGGGGTCACAGGAGCAATTAGTGGGTCCAGGTGGAGCCAACAGTGTCAGACATGCATAAAACTTGAAAAGACATCTCAAAAGCCAATCTTAGGTTCTACAATAGTGATGTTGTCTGCAGGAGTAATTGGGAAGTTGCATACCCTGTGACCTCTGGAATAATGGCTGGCAATCGTTTATGTCTACACCTTAGCAGAATTCAGGCTCCCATCCTCCTCCTAGCCTGGTGGTCTCTCATTAGCTTTACAAAGGTGGTTAAGTTTGCAAGGAAGGTATTATCATTTAACCTATAAACTAAATGTCTCCCAAAGCTAGGTAGACCCAAGCCCAGGAATAATTAAGGGCAGTTTGAAGGCTAAAGGCAAGATGGGGGTTGGTTAAATCAGATCTCTTTCACTGCCATAATTTTCTCACTGTTACAATTTTTGCAAGGAAGGTTTCACTTCTCTCTCCTTCTCCACCTCCAAAGCTCCCCCCTCTTAAGTAGGGAGAATTCATTCGCACGTTTTTCAGAGCTCTGCACTGTAATTCATTCAGAGCCAGAACTTTCGGCTCATTTACAGCGGATGCATGCTCTCGCATAATCTCTACACCCATCTTGGGCTTCAATTTTCTCTTAACAATGTTCATTCTACCCTATTCAGTCCAAAGATCACTCTCCTTGACAGAGAAGACAGGACTAAATGGGAGGAAAGGAGTTCTGTTTTCTTCATGTCATCCATCAACATCACACCACTGGCCTCAGGCAGCGAGCCTCTTCCTCCCTTATTCTTGCTCTAAATTTAAGAGCTCTCCGTTATCTTTACTTTTTTTTTTCTCTAAGCCTCAGCTCACTCTGGTCTTTGGTCCTTCTGATCTATTACTGGTTCTTGCCTTTCTTTCACATAATCTTTGGCAGCGTGCCTCTTTCCACTTTTTGGCACGTCTTTTTAAAACTCCGAGTTTCTCAGTGGGAGTGTGCAGCCACCTTGGCTCTGAATGTCTTTTCCTTTTGTCTGCAGCATGGACAACATGTGTGATTGCAAAGATAGAATTATAATTTTGAAAGCTTACCGATTCTTTTGAGTTTCCTCTTGAGAAGTAGAATTAAAACAATCTTTTCTTGAATTCATTAAAACCTGCCTTCTCCAATTGTTGAGTACCTATCTTAGCATTCCAAGCCTTCTCCCTGCTTGGCTAGCACAAACCTTAAAAAGACACACGCACTTCCTCAAAAGATTCCTTTGTGCCATAGAAGTGAAGTGCAGGAGGCAAAAAGACCCAATGGTTTTTTTCTGACAATGGTCTCTGTAAAACATCTCAAGAAACCAATTAAAGAGGATGGTAGTAAACTTGAAATAAAAGGGAAAGTTGCTAAAGATATTGTGGTGGTAGAATTGATCATCCCTGCCAATCAATTATGCAGGGATAATTACGAGAAGAGAGGAAGACTGTTGAGGCCTGCATGTATACATGGCCAGGTGATCTAGAAAATGGTGATAAGGTAGGAAGAAAGAAGGACCAACATTTTTAGTAATGAAGAGAGGAGTTGAGAAAGTATCTTTTCATTCAAAAATAATATAGCATTTCCCTGCTACTCTCCTACCTTGCATTCACATTTACCTTTTAAGAGCACTTATCCCATCAGTTTGTCTACCACCTATCCTATGAAGTAAAGTGGAGATAAGAAGTTTGTCTAAGGTTTCAACATTAGTGAGTGGCAGAGCTACATTCTCATATCTTCCAGAAACCCAGTGGTTCCCCTTTTCCAAAATGCTATGGCTCATGGCATTGCTAACCATCTGCAGGGATTAAAGGACAGGCATTGCCAACTCCCTTTTTGCCTGTAAAGGGGCAAAGCCAGCCCTTTGGTTTGCATCAGCAGCTGCTATTGGCGGGGCTTGGGGCTTAATATGATATCCTTATCCCAGGAATCTTTCTATCCTCGATTACCACACCTGGGGTTGGCCAATTAACTGGGACAAATTCCAAAACATTGAGAGAAGTTCTGTTCCAGGGTGTTTCTCCTCTCCTATATCTTGTCTCCCACTTCCGAGCAGCAACCACACTAGTCTTCTCTCTCTCTCTCTCTCTCTCTCTCTTTCTGTCTCTGTGTGTGTGTGTGTTCTGAGGTGAGCAGACCTATAAAAACCTACTCCCAAAGACCAAGGAAGGTGAGGAGCTGAAGAAAGAAGCTGACAATTCCAGATTCTCAGAATGAAATACTTAATAGGGATTTATGAACAGAAGCCATATCTCAAGTGGCTGCGAATGGTGGATCCCTACACTACACTGTTACCCCACAGACCCAGGGCTTACAAATCATAGGGAATTTGCCTAAGGGGAAGATGTATGTGTTTACGATAACATCAAGGTTATTTTGACTTAAGGGCAGGAATTATTGGTAATTACACACTCTTAACAGTAGATAAAATAGAAATTTTAGAGGCATTTTCAGAACTGGGATTAATCAGAAGTCAACATATCAGATTAGTATACAAGATGGAGTTACTCTAGCCTCTATATTCTCCCTCCTCAATGTCCCCTAAACACATGCTCACCACCATCACTGCATCACTGTGGCTTGCTTTAAATGTCCCTGCACCCAATCCTTCACCAACCACCACCATACTTATTTCTTTCCATCTGTAAAAAATTTCCTCTTTTATCAAATCCATTCATTTACCAAATACTTATTGAATCACTACTACGTGCTAGGCACCGTTCACGAAACTGAGAATACAGCATTGAACAAAACAATGTCCCTGAGCTCATGGAATTTTATTCTATAGTCTTTGAAACTCTTTATTGACCACACCAAATCTCCCTTCCTCTGAAATACTACAAATTTTGTCTTTATGGCTACATCACCATCAATGTATTTACACAGGCTAGAAATATGAAACTCATCTTCGATTCGTCAGTCTCCATCTATATCTACTCATTCACAAAGTCCCCTGTTTTTTAATATCCTGAGAATTACACATGCTCATTCTTTTGTCCTCATCCATACTCTCACGGCTCTAGCTCAGGACTCTCATCATGGGTCACCTTGAACTGATGTAATCACCTCCAGCCTTCTAGCAGATTGCCCTGCTTCTGGGCTTTCCTCCCTCAAACCTATCTTTCTTGGGTCCACTCATGATTTATTTAAAATAAAAAGCTAAATCTAATCAGGTCCATGCCCTGCTTATAACCTTTTAAAAGTTCAAGCTACTTGATATGGTACCAAAAGCTGTTTGTGTTATGTTTCTTGTCTCATTGCTTTGCATAGTTTCTATCTCATTTTTCCCACTCTCTCTCTCTCTTTCTGTGTGTGTGTGTGTGTGTGTGTGTGTGACTCATACTAGAGTTCTTTAGTGGCTGGTTTGTACAATATTGTAGTCTCCATGTCTAGCACAGTGCCTGGCCTATATTAGTTCCTTACTAGAGTTTGAATTGAACTGGGTTTTTGCTATTGTTTTATATTTCTTTGTGTCTTTGATCTTAAGCTTTCATATGTCTGTGTCTTCCTTCTTCAACTGCAGAGTGTGTTCCTTCTGGGGATAATTCGGGTTATTTACAAATGTTCTTGTTCTCTTCCTCCTTTGTACATTGCAGAAAATTGTAGGATTTTCTTTCCCACACTTTTAAAATTAGGAATAGCCACATGATTTGTTCAGGCCAATGACATGTGAACGGAAGTAGCATGTGTCATTTCCTGGAGAAAGCATTTCATTGCCTCGCACAGAATACTGCCACCATCTCCTCCTCTTGGTGTATGGAAAGCATAAGAACAAACAGAGCCTTTCTCAGTCCTTGACTGACTAAGGTGAGCAGAGGCTTCTGCTGACCTGTGCATGAAGTGCAGCATGGGCAAGAAACAAGTGTTGCTAATCCAAGGAGAAGTGGGGGCTGCTTTTTGTAGTCACCATAACCTAGCCTATTCTGACCGCTCCATTGCCTAAGGACAGGACCTGTACCACTTAACTTTGTGTCTTCATTGTGCCACATTTAAAACAAACTCTAGACATATATTTAAATGTTGATTTCTGATTTTTTTTAATTTACAATGTCCAATTTCAAATATCCCTCTCCCATCAGTTTCTGCTCTCTCTATACTAAAGCACAATTTCTACTCATTTTAGCTCAACTATGCTTTCTAAAACATAGAAATTTCTAATCAGTTCATAATCTGGTGGCGGTCACTGGTGTAACGTTTTGTAGAGAACGAAATGTCACCCCCCGATGACTGACGATGATTCCTTCAGCTCAGCTGTGGTCAGTGTCCTCCAGGGACGGTGAGAAGGACTGCTCGGACCACATGCCCTACAGCTGAGCAGCAAAGCAAAGGGGTTGTAATAAATCAGCTTCCTAGGGGAGGTGCGTGTTGCAGTACAGCTCTCCCTATAGCCTCTGTCCCAGCAGATGGCACAACAACATGGCAATAAATGTCATGAAAATGCTTCTCCCATATGCCTTTATATGGCTTAAAAAAAAAAAAAAAAAAACCTTCACTTTTGAGCATGTAATTCTATAAGCAGAAAAAAATAATAATCCTCTGTGATCCTTTTTAAACTCTATTGTTAAACAAGGGAATATTTTTAAAGGGAGGGAGGAATTCCAAATCAGAGCCCCTTCCTTAAAGGAATGCCTAATATGTATTTATTCTCTCTGCAATCCTCATGGTAACTGGAGAGGTATATTCTTTCTCCATATATAAATGTTATTATACCTCACTCCGATATTATTTCATGCACATCAGCACGGCGCTAGTTTCTAGATGTGCTAGTCCACTGAGTTATTAAAAAAGAAGAGCCCACAACTTTCTATTTTCTTCAACCTGCTGATAGTTCTAACACAATTCCTTTTCCTTCCTCTGGCAGCCACACTTCCAAACACGTCCTCTCATAGCTGGACAAACAAGTCCAGCTAATTACAACCTATCTGCTTAATACCCTGAAATTTAAAATTGAGCTTGTAGGCACTGTTTTTATGATTACATGTTTTTAAAAATTAGAAGTTTTTAGCCAGAGTTATCACAGAAATTTGAATTTTAACTTGAATTTTTCGGCTTTATAAATGTCAAGGATTTTACTTCAAAATATGTCTACATTTACTATAACTACAACGTAATTTTTCTAAAGATACTTTCTGAAAGACAACCAAATCTCAAAATTAAATATGTGGCCTTCTTGATTTTTAAAAAATCAATCTAAAGAAAAAAATGCAACGTTTCCTTTGAACATAAAGTATTTAGGGACCACAAGAAATGTCTCTAGTGTGAAAACATACAAAACATGTACAAAAAATGTGAGTTCTCAGGCCTATCCTGTGAATGGAATAAGATCTCCTGACCTGTATTATCTATAACCGTTAGCAGCAGTGAATCCGTACTGGTCTGCCCCAACCTCAATTCTTGCTTCCTCAGAAGTTCAACCAAGGGGCATAAGGCAGAGAGACTGAGACAAGTTTTAAAGCAGGAGTGAGAGTTGATTAAAAAGTATTAGAGGCCTGGCACAGTGGCTCATGCCTGTAATCCCAGCACTTTGGGAGGCCGAGGCGGGCGGATCACCTGAGGTCAGGAGTTCAAGACTAGCCTCACCAACCCCGTCTCTACTAAAAATACAAAATTAGCCGGGCATGGTGGCACATGCCTGTAATCCCAGCTACTCGGGAGGCTGAAGCAGGAGAATCGCTTGAACCCGGGAGGCAGAGGTTGGGTGAGCCGAGATTGAGCCACTGTACTCTAGCCTGGGTAACAAGAGCGAAACTCCGTCTCAGAAAAAAAAATTAGAGCAGGAATGAAAGGAAGTCACATACACTTGGAAGAAGGCCAAGTGAGCAACTTGGGAGATTGGGTACATGGTTTGGCCTTTGACTTGGGGTTTTATATGTTGGCAGTCTTCTGGGGCCAACGATTTCCTTGGGGTGGGCTGTCTGCATGCGCAGTGGCCGGCCAGCACTTGGGAGGCACCGCAAGCCCAATGTGTTTACTGGAGTCGTGCATATACTTACTTGAGACGTTCTTCCCTTACCAGTTGAACGTTCCTGGAAGGTCATGTATCAGTTAAACTTTGCCATTTTGCCTCTTAATGCACATGCTTGAGCTTTCTCGCCCAAATCCTGAGATCTTATCAGAAGCTGCTGACCACCAGTTTCAGGTGTTCCTATCTATTGGGAGACTGCCTTTCCCTGGCACGGGCTGCAACCAATTATTATTTTAGAGAGTCAGCTTAACAACTGGCTGACCGGCCGGGTGCCGTGGCTCATGCCTCTAATCCTAGCACTTTGGGATGCTGAGGCGGGTGGATCACCTGAGGTCAGGAGTTTGAGACCAGCCTGGCCAACATGGCAAAACCCTGTCTCTACTGAAAATACAAAAATGAGCTGGGTGTGCTGGCGGGCAGGTGCCTGTAATCCCAGCTACTTGGGAGGCTGAGGCAGGAGAACCTCTTGAACCCGGACGGCAGAGGTTGCAGTGAGCTGAGGTCATGCCACTGCACTCCAGCCTGGGCAACAGAGTGAGACTCTGTCTCAAAAGAAAAGAAACAACAAAAAACACTTGGCTGACCATCACCTGATGGTTGCCTGACATTCCTGGTGGTGGGGCGGGGGGGTCTCTCCTGGCCGGCTCCTATCTGCCTATCTACTATAATATAACTAAGCCCAGTAGTAGAGGAAATCCTTTATTTTGTTAAAATAGGCCACTGGGTAGAGGTTGTTGCTTTGCAATTTTTAAGATCTATCAACATAATACTAAGAATAAAACACAAAGGAAAAAGTGATAAATCCAAACACGAAGGTGTTTAAAAGTTTATTAAATATTTTATTACACATCTGCATTGCCTAAGGTTTCTATAACACACACCTTACATTGGAATGATCTGTTTCTTGTTTTTATTTTCTACAAAAAAAAAAAAAAAAAAAAAGGGATGTTAAAATTAAGTATAGAAATGGTGGAACTTTGGGATTTCCTGTCCAGAGTTATCTACGAGTCAGGTTTTATTCCAGCTGATTCAACATGGCAGATTAAATGTGAAAAGTAAAGTGGTGGGCTCCCTTAGGCAGCAACTCTTGCTTCTTTCCTGGTTACCTCTGCCTACATAGATAATTGATCAAGAAAGATGCTTACACCCCCACACATATTCTAGATAGTTTTGGTCATGAAGTCACAAGTTTCCATATCTGCACAATTTTTAAAAGATAGAACTACACATTTGCACAAAATCTTGGAGTGGGGGGTAGGTCAGGCAGTGGAGGAGAAACTGACACCAACTTCCCTGAGAGCTTCCAAAGTAAGAAAGCATACCTTTTTCCTACATGAACTCCTGGTTGCATGCTGGAAAATGCAGCAAGTGAGGCACACCAAGCAGAGACACAAAAATCCGAACACAACCGTAAGGTAGCCAGGCCGGCAGGTGTAGGGCCAAAATGGCTGCACGCCATCACAGTAAAATGTCTGCTACAGCCGTACATTGACAATCAGTTTGGTGATGTTTCCAACACGGGCTGGGGGACTGAGTTTCCCCCATATAAGGCAATGACAAGGATTTCAAATGGACCAAACATTTTGTATTAGTGTCAACAGCATGAACACAGCTTCATCTGGCAGAGGAGACGCAACCAAGAATATCTGCATTATTTACTCCAGAGACATTGCCTGACACCATCTGTTCTCTGTCACCTCCCACCCATCAATGTGGCGCTTTCCTAGCGCACCCTTGCCCAGCTCTGTGAACCCCTCAGTGATGTATTTTGGCCCAAGAATTTCAAATCCCCATGTTTTCCTGAATAAAGAGATTTGGAAAGTTCATTTCAACAGAGTGATTGGTAACACAGAAGATCTCTTAATGCCGCAAAGTATTATTGGTTGTCCAGCTGCAAAGATGATTTGTTGTGTTTACCTTTATTCTAGGATTGAATACAATGCTTTCGCTATACAATGTGGTGGCTGGGGGATGGTGAGGCGGAGGGGACAGAGGGACTAAGCTAGAGTGCACAGCATAGAAAATCAATACTCTTACACTCCAGGGTCTGTGAACTGGTTCAAGGTCACAGAAGTGAATAAGAAAGCGAACTAACTAGCAGTAGGAAATAGGTTGCACAGAGCAAAGAAAAAACAAATTTCTGAAACACCTACAAACCACATATGATGTCTATATTTGTGTCTAGCTGATTTGTATACAAACATTGGCCTTTCTGGAGATAAACTGTTCCCCTCTGAAAATCACGGTAACACTATTAGTAAGTCAAGACCCAAACAAGAGCCAACAGTCATGACAGTACTATATTTCATCTATATGGCCGGGAAAGGGGAATTAAAAGGAGGCCCTTCAAGAGAGAAAACCCCAATAACTTTTCATTAAAAATAAAAATGACCGATTTGTACAAGAGTAGTTCAAAATTTATTTATAAACTTGTTTAAAAGAATATAAGACATTTTTCTTTTGTGCATATTTGTACCGCAGATTAAGAAAGTAGGGATTAAAATCTAAAAAGACCCCCAAGCTTTCCAAAACCTGATCTGAGAATTAGATAAGAATGTGTCACTTAGAAAGACAAGCCTAATGCTAGCATTAGGGACAGCATTAGGAGATATACCTAATGTAAGTGACGAGTTAATGGGTGCAGCACAACAACACGGCACATGTACACATATGTAACAAACCTGCACGTTGTGCACATGTACCCTACAACTTAAAGTATAACAAAAAAGAAAAAAAATATTTCATAAAGAAAAAAAGAATTCATGGGGCAGAAAATGTAAGGGGTTCTGGAAACAGAGAGTTTAAGTCCAGAAATGAGCTATAAATAAACTGCTAAAAAAAAAAAAAAAAAAGACAAGCCTGTAGCACCCATAGCTCTGATTAACCTGAAAGCATCAAGCGACTTCCTCTTTTTCTACCTTACCAACATTAATTATACTTCCAATTAGAAAAATAATGTAGCATTTCCCTGGCAGTAGAGATTACATGAGTTCAGTAATCAGCTCCTCCAAACACGCATAAATGAGGACAGGGAGAAGCCAGTCACTCCTGACTGCACGGTCAAGTGTGTGGGCAGTTGAAATCAAGGTAAAAACAGTGAAGCTGAACAAAATCACATTAAGAAAAAGCATCTCATGAGGCTTTTCGAGGTCAGTTGATGAAGGCCAGATAGGAGTCAATATTTTCTCATATACCCTGGAAGAAAAAGAAAACGAAAATAACCACAAGCAGCAAAATAAAAGTCAAAGCCTCTGTAGTCAAAAATGAAGTTCCTGCAAAGAACGCTCTTACTGCATCAAGCTAAAATGACCATTTTTAAAAATTAACAACTGAAATGACCATCGAAACTATTTTCTTTCACGTCACATTGCATTTGATTCCCAAAATAGTCTTGGTCAATAATGTAATGGTTTGTCAAGTGATGTCTTATTGGCTGTGTTCTTAGACTAACAGAGGTCACAAATAATATAGTTCGAAAATGTTGTCACCCACCTCCACAGTTACAGCTAGGACAGGAAGAACACATGTGGAACAGAGCCATTTAAATGGAAATGTCTCAAGTAGGGTTATGCTGTATTATGCAGGAGAAAGGTGACTTCTAAGAGGACCTTGAGGTAGGGAGATAGACTAATGAGTCTCCACTCACACCATGTACAAAGGGTCAAGAGACCTCTATCAAGCCTTCCGCAGTGCTGGGCCACGTTATGTATGGAATACACACTATTGCTGTTTCTTCTAACACTTGGGGAAATTAAAATCTCAGGTTGCCTCATTGGTCATAGGAAATGCTGAACTGCCCTTGAAGACATAGGATTAAGAGTTTCCACAGCATCCCAAAGAGCCTCACCTGCTGTATCAGAGGAAATATCATTTAAAGGGATTTGTTTAAGTGACCCACCTTAGGTGCCTCAAAAAAACTAATAGAGGACCCTAGAAAAATCAAAATGTATTTTTTTACATATAAAAGCAATTATTGAATAAATGTATATGTTAAGAAATATGAGAAGACTGATTTAAATTAACAATCATTAAAAAATAAAAATCAGTCCACCTAACATACACACTTATTAGGGGCCTACTGCTTAAGTGTCTATATGACATTTCAAGAAGCCACTGCTTCTCTCCATGGCTTGGTTTTATCGTAATTTCTGCCTTCTTCCTTTTTCTCTCTGGCTCTGACTTCTTACTAGTTCTGCTATTTCCTCCAAGCCTCTGTAAATTGAGGCATAACTTTCTTCTTTCATTCCTTGGAGAAGCTCTGTCCTCATCTATCAGTCTTTAAATGGTGACATGTCCTTAATTTAGTAGTAATTCTAACATATTAATACAAGTTGTTAATCTATATATTAATTGCATCCACTTGTTATTTGCAAAACATGTCCTAAATAAAAGTTTAATTTATGTCCTCTCGTCTTACTTTTGTATGATATTCTTTTATGAACAGATGTTTTAAAATTTAATGTAGGTACAGTTACTTTTTTGGTTTTTTTTTTTTCTTGGTTTATACCTTGGGTCTTACAAAATCCTTCCTCAGCTCTATTTTATAAATAGCCTGTCTTATTTTCTAAAACGTAAAAGTCTTCCTTCCTATTTAGAAGCTTTAATCCACTTAGAAATGTTGTGAATTATGTCGGGACCTAATTCCATGTAAGTACTCAATCGTCCCAACAGCATTTGTTGAAGAGTCTGTTTTCCCCCAGTGATGTGCTCTACCCCTTCTCTCATACAAAAAAATTTAAAAATTCAGAAATGTTGGGTGTGCTGGTACCAATTGCATACCACACTAAATACACAATTAAGTTCCCATCTATACTTCTTTGTCTTTAGGAATAAATTGGTTACTCTTGGTTCTTTGCTTTGATTACAATTTATTTGAATCTATAACTTATTTGAGAGCTCATTCCTATCAATTAACAAGGTATAACTCTTCATTTATTTATTCCACAGTATCTTTCTACAAAATTTTAGAATTTTTTTTTTCTTTTTTCTTTTTTTTTGAGAAAGAGTCTTGCTCTGCCACCCAGGCTGGAGTGCAGTGTAGCCATCTCAGCTCACTGCAAGCTCCGCCTCCTGGGTTCATGCCATTCTCCTGCCTCAGCCTCCCGAGTAGCTGGGACTACAGGCACCCGTCACCATGCCTGGCTAATTTTTTTTGAATTTTTAGTAGAGACGAGGTTTCACCATGTTAGCCAGGATGGTCTCGATCTCCTGACCTCATGATCTGCCTGCCTCAGCCTCCCAAAGTGATGGGATTACAGGTGTGAACCACCATGCCCAGCCAATTTTAGAATTTTTTAAAAAGGCTCATGCATATCTTTGATTGGATCTTTTAATTAGATTTATTTATTCCTAATGTGTAGAAATGTAGTTTTTACATATTGATCTTATATCTACCAACATTGCCAAGCGTTTTTTTCTTCTAATAATTTGAATGTAAATTCTTTTGGATTTTTAACATAAATAATTGTATCATCTGTGATTTATAAAGGTTTTTTCCCCCTTTTCAATCTTTATATCTCTTGTTTAACAGAAATTTTTTTTTTTTTTTTTTTTTTTTTTTTTTTTTTTTGAGACGGAGTCTCACGCTGTTGCCCAGGCTGGAGTGCAGTGGCGCGATCTCGGCTCACTGCAAGCTCCGCCTCCTGGGTTCACGCCATTCTCCTGCCTCAGCCTCCTGAGTAGCTAGGACTACAGGCGCCCGCCACCGCGCCCGGCTAATTTTTTGTATTTTTAGTAGAGACGGGGTTTCACTGTGGTCTCGATCTCCTGACCTTGTGATCCGCCCGCCTCGGCCTCCCAAAGTGCTGGGATTACAGGTTTGAGCCACCGCGCCCGGCCTAACAGAAATATTTTTAACGTTTTTTTATTATTATACCGTTTTGATCCCTTTATGAGGCAAAGAAATTTCCCTTCTATTCCTAGTTTGCTGGAAGATTTTACCATGAGAATTGTAATTTAGCAAATGCTTTTTCTGTACTCCTTGAGATGATCATATGGAGTTTCTTTTATAATTTATGAGGTGAATTATCTCAGTAGGTTTTTTGTTTTGTTTGCAATAAGCCAAGCTTGCAATTCTGGCATAAATCCTATCTCATCAGGGTATGTTATGCTTTTTCATATTTATCCTGTCAAAATCTTGTGATTGTTTGGAATCTATGTTTATAAGTGATACTGAGTCTATTTTTTTTTCTATACAGTCTTTGTCTAATTTTAATTCAAAGTCACATTTACCTGCTTATTCATTTTGGATAATACTTCCTTCTTTTTAATCAGAAAAACTTTCTAGACATTTGAAATAATTTGTTCCTTGAACGTTTAATAGAATTTTGCTCTACTATGTACAGGCCTGGTCTTTGTTTAATGGGAAGACAGTACGACATTGCTGTTGATAGTGTTTGTATCACTTTGCATGTCCACCAATGATGCATAAAGTACCCTTTTCCCCACAGCCTTGCCGACAGAGTATATCGTCAATCTTTTAGGGTTCTTTTTGCCAAATAATTGATAAGAAATGGCATTTTGGTCTAATTCTTTTTCAAGTCTGCTTGGTTGTCTTTCATTGTCGCCTATTTTTTGCTCATTATTTCAAATCCAATTTTTATTTCATCAAATGTTTTTTAAATTCAGTATCTAATCATTTTAGCAAACGAAATCATCTGGCCCTCAGTCTGTCTGTTGTGTTTGTGATGTTGAATCACAACCACTTGTTTCCTTGTGTGTGCGGTAAGTTCCAGTTATTGTTTTATGCCTGGGATACGTCCGTGAACACAACAATCCAATGGCCCCGCCCTTGTAGAACGTGGAACATACATCAATCACCACAGGGAGAGGTGAAGAGTAAACAGTCAACAAAACGTACAAGGAAATTATGTTTTAAAAGTATCTTAGAAGTTGAAGAGTGCTGTAGAAAAAGGGAGGGGAGCCTAGAAAGGGAAATGCAGGAGCCAGAGTGAGAGGACAGGTAGCAGCTTTAACTAGGATGCCAAAGTAACCACTGAGACCGTGGAATTCAAGAAAGTAAATGAAGGAGGACAAACCATATGGATATTATGGAGAATAGTATAGACAGAGCAGCCAGTGTCTCAGCAAGAAAGCTGGTATGGCTAGAGAGAAATGAAGAAGGAGAGCCAGAGGCCTAAGAAGGGGTCTGGATCATGCAGCACCTGGTAGGCTGCTGGAAGGACTTTGGCTTTTACTAAAAGTGATTTGGGGGGGTGGTGGGAGCCATTGGAGGGGTATGCAGAGACAGAATCTGACTTCTGTCACTCTTGTATTGAGAACAGACTGTAGGTGAGTAATTGTGGAAGGAAGGAAACCGTCTAGGAGACTACTGCAAGTATCTGGATGAGCACTGAGAGAGGCTGGAAGCAGGATAATGATGATGAGGATGGTGAGAAGCTGTTGAATTGGATGTATTGGGAAGGAAGAGTCAAGAGGATTTGTTGATGGCTAGCTGTGTGGGTGTGAGAGAGAGATTGCACCATTATGGAAACAGGAAAATGTGCAGATAAAGCACTGGGGTAAAGGGGATCAAAGGTGAGGTTTTAGACATGTTAAGGCTGAAATGTGTATTACATACCTTGGATAAGTAGAGATGTGTTGGGTAGGCAACTGGGTACACAAGTCTGGAGTTTGGAGGAAGGGGTCTGGGCTTGAAATAGAAACTTGGGAGTCATGAACATATAGCGAGCATCTAATTTCGTAAGAATGAAAGAGGTCATCAAGGTATTAAGTGAACATCAGTTCAGAAAGTGGTCCAAAGTAGATCCCTGAGGCACTTCACTGTTGAGAGGGCAGGAAGATGCAAGGAGTTCAGCAAAGAGGAATGAAAAGGGGTTATCACAGAGGTATATGAAAACCCAAGAGAGTACAGTGTCCCAGAAGCTAAGTAAAGAAACGGTTTCAAAGAAGAGGGAGTGATTCACCGTGACAAAGAATGGCGAGCAGTCAAAAGATGAAGATTGAGAAATAATCGTTGGATTTTGCAATGTGAACACTTTTAGTGACCACGAAAAGAACATTCTTTTTGATGGGTAGATTCTAAAACCTGATAAGAGTGGGTTTAAGAAAAAATAAAGAAATTAGAGATAGCAAGGATAGGCACCTTTTAATGTTTTAGTCTGAAGGAGGACAGAGAAACAGGGCAGTAGCAAGAGTTCGGAAATGTGCTATCAACAGAATTGATAATTGATTTATATTTTATGCTGATGGAAGTGTTCTAGTTGAGATGGAACATTCAGCAATTCAGTAGAGAGGAGAGAGTATTATTAGAACAAAGTCCTCCAGGAGGTGGAGAAGATAAATCACAAAGCAAAGCAAGCACAGAAGTGCAGATGTCTGGAGGTCAATACAGGTGAAGGTGGGCGCCTGAGGAACTTCCCAGATGTCTCTTGCTGCTTCTTTTAAGTAAGGAAAACACTGATAAGCCCTGTGGTCTTGGATATGGCCATCCTACTAAAAATTTCACCCAATCATCTTTGCTATTACATCATGAGAAAACAATGCTCCTCTCTTTGATCTGTGAGGAATCTAAGCAGAGATTTGTGGCTCACCAAGGCCTGCCAATAGTCATTGGTGAGCCAGATTGCCACATCCTCACGTCCTCAGAAGCCTATGTGATATCCATTTACGCCCTCCCATCATCTTCCCCTCAGCCGCAGATAGATACTTTCTAAGTTTTAAGAGCGTTTCCATAGAGAAGAAATGACAACCATACAGCGTGTTTCCAAGCCCTGACAAAATCTCAATTCCAATCACGTTTCACAACTAAGTTATACAAGCTTGGATAATGTCTTCAACTCACAATGGCCCATTTTCCACATGACTCCTACTCACATATTGTTACAAGACAGTATGTGTACATCACATCGCACAATGCAAAGATCCTGCGTTTCAGTTATTTTCTCTGTTCCATACTGTCCCTATTCTGAATGCCAGAGTGTAACAAATGAGCATATATTAGGGATAAATAGATACATCCAGGAAGCGTTCTCTGCAAATTTGCTTATGTTCAATTATCTTAAATATGTATACATTTATAAAATCCATTCATCCATTTAAACTACTAGATTACTAGATGTGTTTCAAAGGTACATGCTATAAGATTTCTAACAGATTGACTTCTCAAACATGATCGTTGGTCTGTCGAGTATTTATTAAAGGAAGATCTTCTCTAGACTTTCTAGGTCAGCAAGCACTTGATTATTTTGTTGTATTTTCACCAGTTTACAGATTTCTATCTGATGTGTGTGTATATAAAGGGAGTGAGTGTGAGAGAGAGAAGGCAGTTACGCACTTGGACTTCAATTAAACTGTGAGGCCTATGGTCTTCAGTTTTTTATTTTATACACATTGCAAACCTCACAATTATATATATTCCAAAGCTTTGGTGCTCGTTCAATAATATATTGTGCACACAAAATACATTAAACACATATTACAACACAGTTGCAAGGTTTTCATCACAGAAATATGTAAGGATATTTCATTTTTTAAAAGTGCCTTTTGCTATAGGGTTTTTAAAAAATCATTTTGTAGTGAAAAATTAACTACTGGTTGCTTTGATGTGTTAGTTTGACTGAAAGAATGTATTACTAGAGAATGCTTATTATTTTTATAACCATATTTCATTTAAAATCTTTCTGAAAAAAAAAATGTTCATTTGTTTTTTTGTAGGTCTGGGCAAGGGATGATAAAAAGCCTTAGAGTCCAGGCAATCATGCTGAAAACAAAGGGCAGGTGTCATTTTTTATTGTGATTGGCCAGAGCTGAAATCAGGACTTTCTCCCTCTCTCAGAAGCTATTGTGGAATTTACAGTAATCCCCCTGGCTGACTGCCCATCACACTGCTGAACAGCATAACAACAACAAAAACATAATATCTGGGGAGAAGGCCAAAACATATATTAAAAATTCTCATTGTTTTTATTCTTCAACATTCAAAGATGATTTTTTTAAGAGAAAAGAAAAAACTCACCCAGCTGTTACCGCTATTCATATTCCAACAGCCTCCAGATTGCTCGAGGCCACCTGGTTGACTTTTGCCTTGGAGTCGGTCCAGAAAAGCATTATTTACCCTTTAAAACAATGAAAAATGTGTGTGAGTAGAAAACTTGCTGCAGAGCTGAGAGATTTCTGAGAACCTAATGTGTTGTGTGAACTGACCGTGGGGATAGCTTCCCGGCTTCAGCTCAGAAGAAATCTACAGAAACTTCTCTTCATACTAACCATATGACACGCTATTAACCGCTCTTTACTGGAGATGGTGCCAATCTTGGCTCAAGCCAAAGAGGGTATGAATTCTTAACCTGGGAGTTTCAGGCACTCATCTCCTACCAGTTCAGCAAGACCCTAGTTCAAGAAAGAAACTACAGCCCTCAGAGTCATGCCAGGTATGAACCTCAGAGGCTGGAGAAAGAAGCCTCAGCACGAACCAAAACATGAAGAAGAACCAAAGATAGCTCTATGGCATTATTGTTGCAAGATAGATGTCCTTCCCATGTTCCCTGCACTCCACTGCCAGTCTTGCTAAAGTGAACCCCACACATGAAAAGCAGAAATGGAAGGTAGTAGGGTGATGGTTATATTATTCTATTTCTGGAGCTCGCTACCTGGTTGTTCACTTTATAATGAATCATTATAAATATCTGCTTTATGGACCTTTTTGTGTTTCATATTACAATTTTTAAATTTAAAATAATAAATCACAGGTAACACCATGTTCTCAGTTGCCCATGTATGGCTGAATAGAGTCAGGGACTTGGAAGCTGAAGAAATGGCACTGCAATAGGTACCTTATGATATCAACAGATTATTTAGGAAGTGCAGAAATAAGACTCTAAGCTTCTTGGAAGCAGAAACACAACGCCTGGTGCATAGCAGCAAATATACATTTATGGAAGGACGGAAGGCAGGAATCAGTCACAGGAGCCTCTCGTTCAGTCATGAAGATAAGCAGAATGTGGTCATGGTGAGTGGCTACAGGCCGGTGACTGGGGAGGTTTGGGAACTTTGAGGAAAATAAAGGCTGGGTGGCAAAGTCAAAGGCTGGAGGGGGTTTTTGTCTGACTGTGCTTGCTCAGTGCTAGCTAAGATGCCATCCGTGTGTGGGTTCAGTTGCTGTTTCTCAACAACTCTAGGTCCCATCGGGCTGTGGTTCCACCTCCGCTATTGTAAAGCTTCTTTCCTGTCTTACCATAAAATCCATCCAAGTGCCATATTCTAGTCAGCCTGTTTCACTGCCAAGCTCCATGTTTAAGTCACCTTCTCTGAATCTGTCAGCATGCAGATAGAATAGTATCCAACTTCGCTGGAGACTCGACTATCAAGAAAAGGAAACTGACCCTGCTCCCCATTAAACAACACAACCACTGGTATCCTGGACTGCCTACATGCCTGGGGCTGTTCTTATCCAGTCTTTTTTGTCATTAACAAAGATGGGCTTTCATTCAGCATCCTCCACCCCACACCCAAACCACTGCAAGGCTTGTTAGCTCTACCTCCTGAACACATCCTAAATTCACGCTTTCCTTTCCATGGATACCATTCTAGTTTAAATTACTATCTCCTCTTCACCTTGCTAGTACTTTCACTCCCACCTTCCGTAATCTAGTCCCCATACAACAACCTTACTAGATTATGAAAGAAATCTTGTCTTCCTTTAGCTTAAAATTCTCCCATGACTTCCCATTGGTCTTAGAATAAAACTGGCTTATAAAATGTGTTATCTTGCTCCTGCCTACCTTTCCTCCCTCACTGAGTATTATTCTCTTCTTCACTCACTATAATCCCATCACATGGGGTGACGTGTGGTGGCTCATGCCTGTAATCCCAGCGCTTTGGGAGGCCGAGGCGGGTGCATCACTTGAGGTCAGGAGACCAGCATGGCCAACCTGGCAAAACCCCTATCTCTACTAAAAATACAAAAATTAGCCCAGCACAGTGATGGACACCTGTAGTCTCAGCAACTCAGGAGGCTGAGGCAAGAGAATCACTTGAACCCGGGAGGCAGAGGTTGCAGTGAGTGGAGATGATGTCACTACACTCCAGCCTGGGTGACAGAGCAAAACTCTGTCTAAAAAAATAATAAAAATCAAAAATAAAATAAAATAATCATAAAATCCCATCACTTGGGACTCAAAAAGTCCAAGCTCATTTGCACTTGAGAGCCTCTGCGCTTGCTTCTCCCCTGTTCGTAGGCCATCTAAGTCCATGCATCTGCCCCCAGTCTCTATGTGGCTGGTTCTTCCTTTTCCTTTGATGCACCTCTGCAGTGAGGCCTTCCTAAGTAACCTATCACCTCCAGTTTCTTCCTTAACATCCCCTTGTGATATGGTCCTCACAGTACACATCACCATCTGAAATAACAGTGCCTTTGATTGTGGACTTCCATTTCTCTCCTCCAGATTATAATTTCCATATGGTCAGGGACCCCTTCTGCCATGTTTTGCCCTATTCCCGGGACCTAGAACTAAACCTTTATGGAACGTGACCTGATAATGTAGTTACTGAATGAACAAATCTTCCTGGCACACGTTCTTCACCCTGAAAACAACATGGATGATGAGTGCAGACTGCAAAACAGCTCACTGGCAATTGCTCTCAATTCACTCAAACCCTGCGAAGACTGATGCCTTGTCACGAAGACATAAGGTAATGTGATTCACTTTTGAGCATCAGTTACTAAGAGGACATCAGAGTGGTTGAGCACTCTTTGATACTATAGGAGTGTCCTCAACTTGCCTATGTCCACGGCAGTGTGAGTCAGCCAGAGATAATGGGGGGGAAAGAGTTTGCTTCTCTCAATTCCTATCAAGAATCTAAATGGGAGGGAAAAGAACCAATTTCTATTTTTGTTTAATAGTTTTAGAAAGTGCATACATGCTCCTGCGGTCAAAGTTGTGCTCTGGGTTTTCTTCTGAGGGTTAATTTGGATAAAAACTATTATTCAGGGATGCTTTAAGTTTGAATAAATCAATTCAGTTCATCCCAGTTTTCACCTCACGGCCCAAATCCTTTCAAGTCCTTGACCCCCATGCTCTCTCGTTTCTTGCCAGAGTTTCTACTTGTCTTCTCCTACTCAAATACTTACAACGGGTCAGGTCCAGGTGCACCCAAGCTCATTACAGGTTCACTGAAAAGCTTGTCAGGAATCTCACAGCTTTCTATTATAACACTCAGAGTTGAGTTTTCTGCAATGTGAACTTTTAAACTGTAGAAAGCACGTTGTCTTTTTGATGCCAATAAAATTGTGCCTCTGGAGAAAACCTAATTTACATCCCCCACACACATACTATATAGCTTGTGGTGTTGCCTTGAGTAAGAATGGACACGGCTATTTTATTAAGAGTTCATTGAATATGTAGTCTCACATGATAACATGGGAAAGCTCATGGCACGCTTTGAAGGCAATACAAATGTAAGCTCTTTTCAAAAATTGATGAAGAGCATAAAATATATATTTAATAACTTGATCAGAGACTTCAAAACTAATTACTGAGTTTATTATCTAGAAAAATCTCTTCTTGGATTAAATTTGGAGCTATACATTTATTGGATCTATTTAAGTAGAATCAAAAGAAAGAGAAAATAACATATAGAAATTAAACAGCCCCACCAATATTTAGGTATTCAATAATACGGAAATAAAGAATGAGAGCCAAGATTCCTATAACAAAAAAGTTATCTTTTCCACCTCTAATCAAATAGCTTGGGTGTTTATTAGGTGCCCATCAAAGATAAATATTTTAGCAATGGAGCCTATTAATGTGACACATCACTGTTTAAGATGCTTAAAGTCTTACAGTTCAATTAATCCTCAGAAGTCCAGAGAAATAACTGGCTACTACTGGCAATCAGTTTATAAATACAATATCAAGTGTTTTTTTTAAACAGAAAGTATTTTAAAGAAAAAATAGGCCAGGTGCAGTGGCTCATGCCTGTAATCCCAGCACTTTGGGAAGCCGAGGCGGGCGGATCACCTGAGGTCAGGAGTTCAAGACCAGCCTGGCCAACAGGTGAAACCACATCTCCACTAAAAATACAAAAATTAGCCGGGCATGGTGGCATGTGCCTGTAATCCCAGCTACTCAGGAGGCTGAGGCAGGAGAATCACCTGAACCTGGGAGGCAGAGGTTGCAGTGAGCCAAGATCCCACCACTACACTCCCGCCTAGGCAACAGAGTGAGACTTTGTCTCAAATTAGAGAGAGAGACAGAGAGAGAGGAGGAGGGAAGGAAGGAAAGAAAACAGTAATAAAATGACTAAATTATGGCCTACTTTATAATAAATAGTTAGCATCCTTCCCCACCACCATCTTATCCAACAATATAGCCTAACCAACATATCAGAGTTTTGATATTTCCTTAAATGAGAAAAAATATATAACTCACATTTGTAGTTTTAAAACTATTTTGACTGGACTATGGGAACAACATAGTCCAGCCAAATAAATGTGAGCCCGCCGCCCACAGTTAGAGGCACCATCAGAATAGGGCACTTCCACTGAACGCTTTTTAAAGTCTCTCATTTAGAAAATGAAACCACCATAACTTAAAAACACACATTAGTGACAGTGAGAAGGTTAAATACATAAAAGAAGCCATTCACTATCAAAAGAATTTGTTCCTTTACATTGTGAAAACCCTTACATTCTTCTCCAAGATACTCAAGTACACCCCTAATGAACTCCAACAACCCATGTACCCCCTAGAAATCTTAGAATAATGGCAGACAATATGGTGCTTATTGGCACTGTCCCAACAGTAACATGATATTTTACTAGGTATTCTTAAGTCTGACATTAGGATTAAGATGGAGGGTGCTCAGACTATTTGAAAATTACTTAATGGTTCTAAGATTTTTTTCTCTAATGTATTTGTCAATATTAAATAACTTTAATGAGTTTTTGTCTGAGCTTTTGTACTCAAGTATGGGTATCTGACCATCTATATTAACGTAATTATTCTAATTAAGTCTATAAATGGTACAGCATCATCTCAAATTAGGATGCTCTGTCCCATGGAAGGAAAATTAAACATACCCTAATTGAACACACAGCTTAAGAACATGATTCAGTTTCCTAATGTGAGTTTATGCCACCTATCCAAGAAAATTGGATATTTGTGTGCATGCACATATGTACACGTGTGTGTGCTCATATATA
Organism: Macaca mulatta; assembly: GCF_049350105.2. NCBI lineage: Eukaryota > Metazoa > Chordata > Mammalia > Primates > Cercopithecidae > Macaca > Macaca mulatta. The sequence continues at coordinate 22,230,413 of NC_133422.1, forward strand.
TAGCAGCTGGCATACCTCATACATATATCACATCTCAACAACAGATTTAAATGTAATACACATTCCAAAACCATAATAATAATGTTACTGTAATGTTTTCCTAAAACACTGTACAAACTTTGTAGGTAATTGATTTAACCAAGGATGCTTATTTTATCAGCCAGTTATACCTCCTGTGTTCAGTCTGGTGGACTTTGGCTCTTTCTTCCTCTTGCTGCTGCCGCTTAAGTTCCAGTAATTCACTCTAGGAACAATAAAAGTTTTAAAATATGGTTTTCAATTAACATGGTTGTATAGAAGACACCCAAATCAATTACATATTTAACCTCAACTGGTACAATATTTCATTTTTGAAACTTTTACTTAAGTACTATTTGGATGTGAAATTATTTTCTTATATACGTAGGTAGCAAATAACTGTGGCTTAGTCAAACAGAATTGCTCTGTGAGTGTAAAATCGCTAGATTAAAAGCCAATGTGCATGGTCAAGATACTAGACCAATAGGTACAACACAAACAGAGAAAAATACAATGTAAGTCAAATTCATCTATGTCTTACAGAGAAAAACAAATCAAATTAGTTCCTTCAGGAATATCACACAATACTATTTCTTGCTATTTCTCTAGCATTTCTTTCCTAATAAATTCATAGCAACTTACAAATAAATATTGGACTCAATCTTGTAGTACAATTCTCTTAATAAAACATTCTCTATCCTGGAGAATAAGCAATCACCTATTATTGGTTAGTTACTTCTTAATACCAGCAGAACTTTGAGATCTCTGGAGGAGATAGTTTGCTTCATATAAATCACATTATTATAACTACATCTTTAGCTTCCAACAGTCTGCTTATCTTCTGGGAAGATGCAACTTAACTTCCAGACCCAGCTACTATGTTTACAGTATTATACCAAAGAACCAATCCCAGGATTTCTCTAATACCCAACTGTCTACCCTAAGGCAGAATAAATTTTAATCCCATTTCAAAGACAAAAAAAATGCAAAGAGAAGAAAATTATTAGGCCCAAGTCATATACCAGTGCCTGAGTCAGAGAGACTTTCTGGTAGAGAAAATACTGTGTCTTAATCAACACATACCAATAAAAGGTTGCTATTGTTGTTTTAACTCCCAAACTTCCTTGATGAAAAGTATACAAAAAACTCAGAGTTCAGGTTGACATTTTATTAACTTTGTTCAAAGACCCTCTAATATTCCACAGTCCCCCAAAATAAAAAGACTTGTTTCTTATACTGTGATATTCCAAATAAATTGCTCATCAATCCCTAAAGCACATTACTTAACTCTAATTCCTACATAACACCAAGGGGAAATCATTGAATAATATTTGAGTTTTTGAATCAGTGAATAATATTTGCCCACTCGATAAGCATTTATTATGCACCTAGCTGCCAAGTTTTATGCTCAAGTCTCACTCTTGTACAACAGGATCGTTTTTTAGTCTACCAAGTATTAGTACTCCTTATCAGTACTACCAAGTATACCGATGTGAAAGAAGCTCCTGTCCTCTCCCTCGTCTCCACAATCATTTTCAATTCCTGCATGTGGTTTCGTCAGTAATTATCTTCTTAATAGTATGCATGTTTATTCATTTCTTAATGTTTAAAAACCTGTATCGTCTTTTGACTACCTACAATGGAAAAAGATTGATGTCTCTATTACTACCTCCACCCCATCCCAACTTCCTCTCATAGTACACCCCCAGCCTCATTCTCTTACAACATTTCTTTTATTAACATTCAGTGTGGTGAGAGAGGGATCTAGAAATCCTATAGCTCCTCATTCAAGTTTCTAATTCATCCTCCTGTTTTCAAGTCTAGGCTTCAAAGGTACCAGGTGCCTCCGATTCCTGAACTTAACCAACTTCTGTCTTACTGCTTCTTGCAAATGAGTTCTGGCTTATCCTGCTCCACTAAATCAGTTACCACTGACCACCTAGTTCCAGATTTAAATTTTTGGCTTGTATCTTTGCTGCAGTCTACTAGCCTGTTCTTTTACTCTTGTTGGCTTATGGCTTTTTAAAAAAATTCCTGTATTTTTAGTGGTATATGGGGAAAGAGTGATAAAACATAAGCAAATGAAATGCTTTTGATGTGCAATGTTTAACCAGAAAACCTTAATATTTTCTAATATAAGTTTTACCAGAATTGTATTATTTGATCCTAACAACAATTGCAAAGGTAGGCAGGCAAACAAAGTATTATGTGGTAAATGAATGAGCAATATCATCCTCACCTTACAGATGAGGAAACGGGATCAGAGACAAGTTTTAGTAACTTGTCAAGAGCTAAATAGCTTATTAGTAGCAAAATAAGGACTGGGGCTTACATTTTCTTGTATCTAATAATCTTCTGCAGGATGCATTCAAAATAAATGGTTGGAATTGAGGATATCTTCATGGTGGTTCATCATACTCAAGTATAAACAGTCACGTCCAGAACTATAAGACCCATTCACATTCAAAAGCTTTAGCAGAATATGTGGTAACCCAAGCACAAATCTAAACCCTTCTTGCCAAAGGAGGCTGATTATTCTCACATTGATTAACCCTATTTCTCCAAGGACCAACTTCTGGTATCTGGCCCATTTTGAGTTTAATACAATGAACTCTGAACAAACTAAACTCTCCTTAGTTCTGGAGTATGACACAAAGACAAAAAAAGTATTTTTATATATATATATATATATGCATATTATGACATGTCACTTTAAAATAATTTTTAAGATAATTTTTTCAGACTTGGCAAAATGATCATGAAACTTGTCTGAGAAAAAAAATGCAATCGTAGCCATAAAAAAATCCTGAAAAACAAAAAAATGAGAAAGAACCAGCTTCATCAAATATTGAAAGACATCATATGAGAACACGTGGATGGGGACAACACACACTGGGGCCTGTTGGAGTGGAGGATGTAGGGGGAGGGAGAGCTAATGGATGCTGGGCTTAAAACCTAGGTATTGGGTTGATCTGTGCAGCAAACCACCATGGCACATGTTTACCTATGTAACAAACCTGCACATCCTGCACATGAACCCCTGAATTTAAAAGTTGAAGAAAAAACATGTCATAAAACTATAGTAATTAAAACAATTCGAGTCTAAGAAGAGACGTGATACATATGGAGATGTAGTTTATCATAGAGTTGTTGTGCTAAACCAGTGCAGGAGACAGAGTTTCATGAATGATGATGGACTAGCCAACTACTGTAAGAAAGATCAAAACTGGATCCTTAACTTTGATTAAATAAATTTTATAGAAGTCTAAGATTTGAGCCTAGACGATGGGAATAGAAGTTTTCAAAGGCGGCACAGGTGAATTTATTTATAAACTTGGAGTGAGGAAGTTCCAGAAGTTATAAAAAGAAAAAGACTGATAAATTTGGCTGCATGAAAATTCAAACCTTTCATTTGGAAAAAACACCATAAAATTTAAAAATGAACTGTTAATGAATGTTTAGGATACACAAAGGCTAATTCCATTTTCATTTATTTATTCATTAAATATCTGAGTGTCTATTATGAGCCAGGCTTGCATCTACATGATAGGCTATAGTAGTGAACAAGATAGATGAGATCCTTGCTCCTTTAGAGTTTATGTTCTAGAGAAAGGCAACCCATAAACAAGTGAGAAAAATATCCAACTATAATCCCAGGCAGAGGATTAAAACACACTGATGTGAGATTCAGTAGCTCAGTGACTATTTTAGGTTGAGACTCAGGAAATGTCCCAGAAAGCGGGTAAGGACTTCACATAAACCAATGAGGAAAAAACCACCAAACAGAAGAAGGGCCAAGGGATAGGAACAGGCAGTTCACAGATAAACTACAGATTGCCTGTCCGTTCAAAATGGTCATTATCTTCACTCAAAATCAAAGAAAAATTAAAACAATGAGATAAAATGTTTCTATTGCATTGAAGAAAATCAGAAAAGTTTGACAGAAAACACTCTGGTATAGCATCTAAATTAGTGAAACCGAATTTGGTTTTTGGAGGTCAATTTAGCAATAAGCACCAAAATGTAAGATGTATACATCCCTTGCAGAAGTGTTCAAAGATGTATGTATATGAATAGTCACAGTTATATTATTGAAACTGTAAAAGTTCAGGGAAAAATGTTAATGCCCACCAACAAAAAACTCGCATGATAAGTGAGACCATCAGCACAATGGAAGACAATGAAACAGTTACAAAGAATAAGATGGATGTTTTGTAAGGCAGAGCGGGGGCCTATGGAGAGATCTCTAAGATACATTAAGTGAGAGAAGATAGGTTCAGAGCCGTTTTCTTGGGATGCTTCTACATAAATAGAAAACACATACATTCATTCATTTCGACTTTTATATGCTGGTGTGTATCCAAATCATTTAATGAAAAACTACACAAGAAAATGTTAACTGTAATTAACACCGGGTAGCGGTGCTTGAAGTGTGAATGGACAAGAAAAGGATGCTTTACTATCTTCCATAGGTTTTGTTTATTAACTTTTGAACCATGTGTATATATGATTTCCTCATACCATCAGTAGGAATTTATTATCAGTGTGAGAGGCTATTTCTGTTTCCTTATACTTTCCTTTATTTAAAAATCCCAATAAATATGTAAATTTTAACACAGACAGATATAAAAGAGCAAAAAACTACATATGAAGCTAAGAACTGTTAGGGAGGAAGAAAAGAAGATGGGAAGAGAGCAATATACATCATCCTATTATGGAGGCAAGGAAAGGGGATAAGAGATAAAGACCAGGAAGGAAACGAGGACAGGAGCTGATGAGGCATCACCATGCAAGAACATTGCTCCAGATGGCCGAAGGGAAGGTGCTGGCATCGCTGCACTCAGGATTATTATCCTATAACTAGCAAAGCATATTTACTAAGGAGAGGCTGGTTTTTCTTCCATACTAAGAAGGATAATTTCAGCTAATTAATTTGTTCTGCTGAACTGACAGCCACTGAGGATGTGTCTGCATGCCTTATAAGCATATTCTTGGTTCATTTACTGAGATCCCACACAGAAGTTCAATATCTAGAGTTAAGCAAATAAAAAATAAGTTGTTCTTGTTCCAAGGACCAAGCTTGGGACAAGAAAAGCATCAAAGCGCTCTAAGCAGGAGGACAATGACAGCAACATCTGAGACATTGTTAAGGCCTGGCCTACTCAATGCATATTGTCACACGCCAACCATTTTCCAGATACCTGGGTTCATGCTAAAGGTACAGATACCAGCACAGCTCCACCCTGAAGTAAATCACAGTATAATGAGGCAGACAGACCCAGAAACAACTCTGATACAAGGTAAAAAGAAATGAGCCGCTAAACACAACTTTAAGCCACATGACACGGGAATACAAGGAGGGAATGCAAACAAGAGAAGGGTGTTCAACACTTTGTGTTCGTGCATTGTCTTATCATGGTGCTATGCAAACCCCTACATCCATACAGAGCTGCACACAAAGGAGGGTATGTTGGTGATATGATAAACAAAATACCATCTTAGAGATTGAAAGTATGGAACTTCCTATAAACATCGGCCAAGTGGTATATGGTAAATGAGGACAACACTGCAAATAGCGCCACTGCCTGGGGCCACCCAATGCAGTGCTCACCCAGGAGGGCTGCTCTGCTGGGGAGCTGCAGGATGGCACCAATATCTCTGCTTGGAGCCCAAGCCAATAATAAGAAGAAGAGGGGTTGCCATTTCCAGCAAGAGGTTGCAAACATCATTTCTCCGGGCTCCAATTGTCTGATGGTGCCCTGTTCTACAGAAGGGTCAACTATACAACAGACAGTGGTGTGTAAGGCTGCATGCTTAAGAAACCTGATGAGCTAGAGGGAAAGCATGCTCCAAAGCAAAGTTTCAGTGTCGTAACTGAAGATGAACATGGGGTCATTTTAAAACCATGTCTGAATCCCAGCAGTGTGTGTTCCGACATGGTTCAGCTTGACTGCTTTATGTAAACATGAAAATGCCACTGCCTGGCAGGACAAACTTCTCCCAGGAGAGCATGTTCTCTCAACACAACGAGAGGGAAAGGATAGTGGAAGCAGGAGAGTTGAGACCATGAAGTCATGAAGTTCAAGAATGCCTTCCTTTGAAGGTTTAACACAGAAGAGCTTTCAGGGGTGAGAGGAGAGTTTAAAGAAGTCCTGATTCTCAGGCATCCGCAGTAATACCTTTGCCTTGAAGGAGAAAGATGGCCTTGGCTATCAAGAATGGGAAAAGGCACCAACTACCACCCAAAATTTACAGAGTACCAACCAAATGAAGGGAAATAAATAGTAATGGGTGAAGCAGAGCTTTAAAATAACACAAGTCGTGTACACTCTCCTCTTACTAGCTGTTGTTAGTTTTTAATTTTTAATTTTTTCATTGATAGTTTGTACATATTTATAGGATACAATTTGATATGTTGATACTATATATGTTGCAAAATGATCAAATCAGGGCACTTGGTGTGTACATGATCTCATGCATTTATCATTTATTTGTAGTGAGAATATTCCAAAGCCTCTTATCTATTTTGTAAGGCACACTATCTCACTGTCAACCACAGTCACTCCACTGTATAACAGAACATCAAAACATATTCCTCTTATCTAATTGTAACTTTGTACTTGCTATTGCTAGTTCTATCATTTTAACATAGAGAGAAATTAACTTCCAGTTACAATAATCATGGAATCACAGCTCTATGTCTCCCACCTAAAAATGTTTCCTGCACAAAATGCAAGGAGGAGGTAGGTTTCAAAACTTATCTGCACTCTATTTTATGATCTTTGTTTTCATTTTCATATATGTGAGCATATTTCTATTATGTCATTAAAATGTGGTCATAATTGCTGCATATTTATTCCAAACTCCAAAACCTTCAAATCGTCTATCACTGAACAAACTGTTTCAAATTTCCCATTAATCTTATGTTAAAAATAAACAACCTTGTACATACATCTTGTGTGCATCTCTCGTTATTTCCTCGGAATACATGTATACCTTTAGATCTAACATTTTTACTTTTGGGAAACTCTTCAGAATTTGATGTTGCCAAAGTGCCTCTCAGTTTATCCTCTCACCAGTAACAGTACTTGAGTGTTTGTGGTATATATTGATGTCGACTAGTGGAAGTTCTCCTTACCCCAATAAATCCATAAATTATTATTCATATTTTTCTAAAGTTTAAATTTCATTATTATTCTCTCAGTTGAAATTTAGAAACAGTATTTTCAAATTACCTCAAATTCCACTGAAATGTATTACTAGAATTGCATTAAACTTACAAGTAAATTTGGATAGAACTATAGTTACTGAAATACTGAGTTTTAGCATTTGGGAATATTTGCCATCTCTGCTTTATTCAAATTGACTTTTATGTATAATAACCAAAACAGCGTGGTACTGGCATACAAACAAACATACAGACCAATGGAACAGAATGGAGAGTCCAAAAATACATCCACACATGTAGAGCCAACTGATTTTTGGCAAAAGTACCAAGAACATAGGGGAAAGGACAGTCTCCTCAATAAACAGTAGTGAGAAAACTGAATATCCGCATGCAGAGGAATGACGTTAAATCCTTTTCTCTCATCACATACCAAAAACAACTCAATCTGACAGTTTTCATAAAACGCGTTAAAAAATAATCAACTCAAAATGGATGAAAGACTTTAAATGTAAGACCTGAAACTGGAAAAGTACTAGAAGAGAATACGGGGGAGGCTGGGCACGGTGGTTTATGTCTGTAATCCCCACGTTTTGGGAGACCGAGGCAGGCACATCACCGGAGGCTAGGAGTTCAAGACCAGCCTGGCCAATATGGCAAAGCCCCGTCTCCACTGAAAATCCAAAAATTAGCCAGGCACGGTGGCATACACCTGTAATCCCAGATACTTGGGAGGCTGAGTCACGAGAATTGTTTGAATCCCAAAGGCAGAGGTTGCAGTAAGCCAAGATGGTGCCACTGCACTCCAGCCTGGGTGACAGACACTGTTTCAAAAAAAAAAGAAAGAAAAGAAAAAGAAAATACAGTGGAAAAGCTCCATGACATTGGTCTGGGCAAAGATTTTTTGGATAAGACTTTAAAAGGACAGGCAACAAAAGCAAAAACAGACAAATGAGATTACATCAAACTAAAAAGTTTCTACACAGCAAAGGAAACAATCAACAGACTAAAGAGACAATCTACAGAATGGGAGAAAATATTTGTAAACTATACATCTAATAGGGGGTCAGTACCCGAAATACATAAGGTACTCAACTCAATAGCAAGAGAACAAATAACCTAATTTTTAAAATAAGCAAAAAGGGCCAGGCACAGTGGCTCACGCCTATAATCCCTAGACTTTGGAAGGACGAGGTGGGTGGATCACCTGAGGTCAGGAGTTCAAGACCAGCCTGGTCAACATGGTGAAGCCCTGTCTCTACTAAAACTACATTAAAAAAAAAAAAAAGCTGGGTATGGTGGTGGGCTCCTGTAATCCCAGCTACTCAGGAGGCTGAGGCAGGAGAATCACTTGAAAATGAGAGGCGGAGGTTGCAGTGAGCCAAGATCATGCCACTGCACTCCAGCCTGGGCGACAAGAGCAAAACTCCATCTCAAAAATAATAATAAAAATAAAATAAAATAAGCATAAAGCTTGAGTAGCTATTTCTCGAAAGAAAACACACAAATGGCCAACAGGTATATGAAAAAATGCTCAACATGACTAACCATCAGGAAAATGCAAACTAAAACCACGATGAGCTATTGTCTCACCCCCATTACAAGGGCTATCATCAAAAAGGACAAAAGATAACAAGCGCTGGCAAGAATATGGAGAAAAGGGAACCCTTACACGCTGCTTGTGGGGGTGTAAATTAGTACAGCCATTATGAAAAGAGGTATTAGGTTTCCTCAAAAAAATTAAAAACAGAAGTACCATATGATCCAGCAATCCCACTACTGGGTGTCTATCCAAAGGAAATAAAACGAGTATGTCAAAGAGATATCTGCACCCCCATGTTTATCGCAGCACTGTTCACAATAGCCAAGATATGAAATCAAGCTAAGTAAGTGTCCATCAATGGATGAACAGATAAAGAAAATGTGGGATATATACACAATGGAATATTATTCCACCATAAAAAGAAGGAAATCTTGTCATTTGCAACAGCATGGATGAACCTGGAGGACATTATGTTAAATGAAATAAGCCAGGCACAGAAAGACAAATACCACATGATTTCATTTACACATGGACTTTAAAAAGCTGATCTCGTAGAAATAGAGTAGAATCGTGGTTACCAGAGGCTGGGGTGGTTAGGAGGAAATGGTGGGGTACAGGGAGATATTGGTCAAAGGATGCGTAATTACAGTTAGATATGGGGAATAAATTCAAGAGGTCTATTGCACGACAAGGTTAATGACAATAGTTATAGTTAATGACAATAATGATCATTTATTATATTCTTGAAAATGCAAAGAATGTTAAGTGCTCTCACCACAAAAATGGTAACTGTGAGGTAATGCATTTGTTAATTAGCTAGACTTAGCCATTTCACAATGTTTATATACTTCAAAATATTATGTTGTACATTATAAATACAAATAATGTTTTGTCAATTAAAAATGGACTTTTGTGGATTCCAGGAAAGTTTTTAATTTTTTTTTAGCTGTTGAACAATTATTTATATAGTTGCTTTTTGATTAGACCTTTTTGTCCCATAATGTATTTTCTAATTAATTTTTGCTTGTATTTGAGAAAGTTGTTGATTCTTGTATATATTTTGTAACCAATTCTCTTTTTTCTTTTTTCGGTTTTTTTTTTTTTTTTTTTTTTTGAGACAGTGCTTCACTCTCGTTGCCCAGGTTAGAGCGCAATAGTGCAATCTTGGCTTACTGCACCCTCTGGCTCCCAGGTTCAAGCGCTTTTCATTCCTCAGCCTCCCAAGTAGCTAGGATTACAGGAGCCTGCCACCATGCCCGGCTAATTTTTAGTAGAGATGGGGTTTCACCACATTGACCAGGCTGGTCTCGAACTCCTGACCTCAGGTGGTCCACCTGCCTCGGCCTCCCAAAGTGCTGGGATTACAGAAGTGAGCCACCACGCCTAGCCCAACTATTTTATTAAACTCCATTCATTCTCATCATTTTTCAGTTGATCCTCTTAGTTTGTACAGGCAAATTGCTCCCATCCATAAATAACAACCTACTTGCAATAATTAGAAAAGCTCCTTTATTTTTAGTTTTATCAAGTTGGTTAAAAAATATCCAAACCTTGTTCCATTCAGTAAAAACAGGGTTTTTTTATTTTTTTTATTTTAGTTAAAAAAGTAAGTTTTCCATCAAATAACTTTGAGTAGCACGAGGTTGGAATTTTCAGAATAATATTGGGTAACATCCATTTTATTAGGGGTTGCAAACATCCTTATGTTGTTCATAGTTTTAGTATCTCACCACTGAATATAATGTTGGTTATTGGTTTAGAAGACTACACGTTTGTTAATAAAATATTTTTAGTTCACTGAAGTGTTTTTTAATTGATAGTAAAAATTAAAATTTATCAATGTCTTTTTGTGTAACTAAAGAGATAGCCAAATATTCTTCTCACATGATCTACCCTATTGCAGTGATAAGATATAAAAAGTTTTAATACACAGCTAGTTATCTTTGCACTCCTGGAATAAACTCTACTTTGCCTTGGTAAATTGCTATTGAGAGAAAAATTTCATTAACTAGAATTTTCTTTCAGATGTTAATCTCCATCTTTATATGATTGGTCTACCTGTAAGAGAGTGAGAGAGAGGGAGAGAGAGAGTATGTGTGTGTGCACACGTGCGTGAGTGTGCACATGCTTCATCAGACTGTGACATCATGGGGATAGTGAAATAAAATTCTAAAATGTTTCGTCTTTTTTCTTACTCTGAAATAATTTGTAAAGCATAGGGAAAAAAACCTGTTCCTTGAAAATTTGAAGGAACTTGCCTCTAAAATTATCCAAGTTCAGCCTCCTGGGGGAAGTAATTCTCAGAAAACTTCAGAAATCACTTGCATTTTCATTGGTCTTTATGAATAGAGTTATATATTTTCCTAGAAAATAATTCACTTAATCCAAATTTTTAATTTATTACCACAGCATTGTCTACAGTAACACAATTTTAATCTTCTCCAAATATATGGTTCTATAGTCACTCATTTCTAATGCTGTATATTTGCATTTTTACTAATCTCTTCTTGATTAGACTTACCAAAGATGTGTTCATTTGTTGACCTTATCAAAGAACAAGCTGTTGGATTTTTATAACAGCTGTTTCTTAGAGTTTTATTATTAATTTCTGTTCTTATCTTAATTACTTTCTTCAGGATCATTTATTGTTTTTGTTCTAAATTCTTGGATTAGATGCTTAATTCATTTATTTTCTTTTTTTAGTATTGAATGGATTAAAATGTTGCAATTTTCTTTGAGTACAGCTTTACATGAATTTCCTATAAAAGGCTCTCACTATAATTTTGTATGTGTTCTACAATAATGATTTCCTCTGTCACCCAATCGTTTATTTTCTGACTTTCAGTACTTTACTGATTCTTGTATATATTTTGACTATAAAATCAATGACTTTCTAAATGACTATAAAACCAATAACCATGAACAATCAATAAGTGCAATCAGCTTATCAGATATTTTAAGACATTTCTGAAAGAGAGAAAGGAGACAGGTTACATTACAAGGGAAAACCAATGTGCAGGATAAACTGGAGCTAAGTCCACCTGCTTCTGAAGGAGCTCCAGGAGGGAATACTGGGACGGTCATTAAGATGATCAGTTAGGAAACTGCACTGAGAGCAGCTTGGTAGTGGGTTCTTTCCCCTCCCACACTTGCACTACATAGTAGGCTGCACCATCATGGCCCATAAGGTAAGACGTGAATGGGAGAGCGATGGCTGGGCTCAAGGAAACAGGGCAACGTCCCAAGTACCTACTGACTATAAGAGAACACGAGGCTACTCCACACAGAAGACAAGCTCCTACATACCTCACTCAGCAGCATATCCAAATATATATAAGGAGATAAGAATAACCAAACATTTGAGAAAGAATTCCATGGGAGATAAAGATTAAAATAGAAAGAAAAAAAAAACAGTTAATATGGTAAATAGAAAACTTTAATGTTTGTATAGCTACAAACATACAAACATTAAGTAAAATGAGATGAGAAAGAATACTGCACTTACAAAGCAGAACACTGCTACTTCCCAAATCAGCAATCTTGGTAAATAGACATACTCAACATGTGCCAAATAAGCAGAACGAAAAGCCAAGAAAAAAATTTAGTGAGCAGGATGATCTAGCTAAAGCTTTCTTCCAGAATCCAATTAAAAGAAAAAAGGCCAAAGGGATAAGAAGTATAAGAAAACAATGAAGGTATACACAGAATAGATCTGAAATGTCCAAAGTCCATTTGATAGATGTCCCAGAAATGGAGAGCAAAGACAATATGGGTAAAGAGACATAAAAGAAAATTAGGAAGAAAAAAGGAGAACTGAAGAGAGACATGTATTTTCAGATTAAAAGAGACAACCAAAGGCTATGCAAGATTAGAAACAAAAATAGAAACACTGAAATTTCTTATAGTACAGGAAGGGGCAGTGGAGAGACGAAAAAAAACAGTAAATAAATGAAACAGAAAATTCAGTGTCAGTAAAAAAAAAGAAAACATAACTAATAAAAAGTAAATCATGTAGTAAGAATACAAATACATGCAAATGTGCTAGTAATCATAATAAATGAGAACACATCAATCTACCCATTAAAAGATATTCTGAAACTAGGTAAAAGGAAAACCATTTTTTCCACTCAAAATCTACTTCAAACCATGATACAGAGATGTTAAAATTAAGTGATCAAAGAAATGTCATGTAAATGCTAACAATAACAACAAAAAAAACTGGTTGAGGAATTATTAGAATCAGACAAAACAATCAAAAAAGAAACCCAGCTGACAAATCATTAAATGCAAAAAGTAGTATACTTCATATTGATAAAATCTATCCTCAAAGGTAGGTTCCCCTTAGTCTCATTGGTCAAAACTGTATCACATGTCCACAGTGAAACCAATTGCAGTCAAGGAGAACGGCATTCTCATGAAGAGTTAAACCACTTTGGGAATGAATCCTGGAGCTGGGGTAGAACCTGTCTTTTCTGAAACACAGTTCATGCAAAGTGGAACGGACACTTGAAGAAAAATCAGAGCTGTAGAGAGGCAGGCAACCAACAATATTTGATACATCACTCTGAAATTATCACAACACTCTGAAATTATCACAACACATAATTTATTTCCTTGTAGCATTGGGGTTATGGTTTGGCTCTATGTCCCCAGCCAAATCTCATGTTGAATTGTAATCCCCAATTTGGGGGGAGGGACCTGGTGTGAGGTAATTAGATCATGGAGGCAGATTTCCTCCCTGTGTTCTCATGATAGTGAGTTCTCAGGAAATCTGTTTGTTTAAAAGTATATAGCACATCCCGTTTTGCTCTCTCTCCAGTTGGCCATGTGAAGATGTGCTTCGTTCCCCTTCGGCTTCCACCGTGATTCTAAGTTTCCTGAGGCCTTCCCAGCCACGTTTTCTGTATAGCCTGCAGAACTGTGAGCCAATTAAACCTCTTTTCTTTATAAATTACCCAATCTCAGATAGTTCTTCATAGTAATGAGATAACTGACACAATTAGTTACTACAAATAACTACAAGGTGATGAATCACTAGAAAATTTACAAGTATAATATTGTATTTGTTTGTCTCCTTTTAATAGTCTACTTCCTCCATTAAAATGTAAATTTCAGGAGAGCTGGAAACTTGTCTATCCTGATCTTAATTATAGCTTCAGCAACTTGCGCAAGGCTCAGTATATAACAGGAACTCAATACATGTTTGCCGATAGAATGAATGAATGAGTGCCAGGAGAGATTACTCTGAGACAGATCAACCAGAAAAATACAGTTAAAAAAAAAAAAAAAGCCAGAAAAGGAAAGCTTTAAAGTGGTGTTAGTGTTACAGAGTTCAGGGAAAAGACAGGAATTACAAAAAGACCACTAAACTGTATGTTCAGAAGGGACTTTACATTTAGGAAGCAATTTCAGTAACAGCATTTGTGAATATAAACCAGATCATAAGGAATTAAGGATGAAGTGGATAATCAAGAAGTGGTTACAGTAAAATTACCTTTGTCTTTTTTTAAATTTGCTAGAAGCAGAAAAGGTAATATCTCCGAGGATAGCAAAATCAAGGAAGGGGTTAGCTGGTTTATTTTAGAATGGTAAGATGAGATGAGAAGTTCACGTGTGCTCTATCATCTTCTTCATGACCTACTGGCACCAACCGTGGCATATTTCTGACAAAAAAAGGAAGTATCTGATGGAGAAGAATGTATTGAAGATATAGAAAAAAGAGGAATTACAAATAAATTTCTAGAAGAAGGAAGTGAATCACATGTAAAACATTTAGAGTTTAAGCTTGAGGAGGCTCTTTTTGTCCCCAGAGCCAAGAGTAATTAAAAATGTGAAAGTCAGAGAGACACATAGAACAAAACTTATGTGCTATCACCTAAACTTAACCTAGATTATTTACCTAAGAATTATTCCATAGTAGGTATCCAATAAATATTTGTTGAATGAATGGAAAAAACAAACATAAATGGGTGCAATGATAAAAATGTATTGTGTTTTGTATCTTCTTATAGTAAACATGATCCTCCCATTTTCTTAAGGTAAACAATTAAGTAATAAGGAATGAAAGGGTCTACAAATAAAGAAATGCCTTAGGCCGGGTGTGGTAGCTCACGTCTGTAATCCCACTTCGGGAGGCCAAGGCGGGTGGGTCATTTGAGGTCAGGGGTTCGAGACCAGCCTGGCCAACATAGTGAAACCCCGTTTCTACTAAATACACAAAAATTAGCTGGGTGTTAGTGGCATGTGCCTGTAATCCCAGCTACTTGGGAGGCTGAGGCAGGAGAATCACTTGAGCCTGGGAGGCGGAGGTCGTGAGCCGAGATCACGCCACTGTACTCCAGTCTGGGTGACAGTGAGACCTGGTCTCAAAAAAAAAGGAAATGCCTTCAATGAACATTTCCCAACAACAACACGTCAGGCAAAACAAGAGAAAAGCAAAAGTAAGGTAGAATAGACGGATAAATATCCTTGTGTAGT
The DNA here is from genome assembly GCF_049350105.2 of Macaca mulatta. Taxonomy (NCBI): domain Eukaryota; kingdom Metazoa; phylum Chordata; class Mammalia; order Primates; family Cercopithecidae; genus Macaca; species Macaca mulatta. Next base: position 22,245,616 of record NC_133422.1, read on the forward strand.
CTACTGTTACTGAAATCCCTAATGATGGAATTATTTATATATTAAAGTTATTCATTTTACTGAAAGCTACAGTAAGTAAAAGGAAATAATGTATGTAAAAGGATATATAATAAAAATATGGTCAATCAATAACCAGAAAATATATATATATCAATATTTATCTAAGCCTAGAATAAAAACAAGATTAAGAAATAAAAAGTTTAATTTTCACTCTTTAAAATAACTGCTCAACCCGAAAATTAAATCCTAGATCTAGTATTCTAATTTGTTAAGCATTCTTTGTCAAATGTTCTACTTTTAATAGTTTTTATGTTCCAAATATATATACCAAACTTTTAAAAACGCTATTTAAAATCCACTAGAAGTTATTTAAAAATAAATCATATCTACAACTGACTTTGCAACATTCACCTTAGTATGCTACGTACATCACAATTTTATGTTAAGTTAAAAGCTCATAGAAACAGATGAACACCTTTATGTCGTTTGGCAGACATCACTAAAAGTACAACATGACTATGTACCAGATTTAGCTTCTACTTGTTAACTACTAGAATCTTACCATAACATTGCCTATTTAATTGATTTCAAGATTAGGATCTTGTCAAGACAAAAAGATATTTATTAAAAGAAAAAAAACACTAAGAGATAAAAGTGTTTCATGGTTCGTCTTTGCTTACATAGGAGCTAAATAAGTAAATTTACAACTGACATGATTTCTTTCAGTGATTTAATAATGACCTGTGGTACACAAAATACCCTAGTGACACATTTATACCATATGCTGGGTGAAACTATGAATGAGAAAGGATTTCCACAGTGTTGGGAAGAAGATAGCACTCAAAAGGGTCAAATTCTAGCAACATCAGTTAGTACAAATAGTTCATTTTTCAATGGAATTTTTATACACCATTGTTGTAATAAGTTACCTTGTTGGGGAAAGACAAAGAAAAAGTAAATTAAACCAAATCAAGGAAATCAAAATGGGAGCTAGAATTCTAGTTAATTATAGAATTGAAGATAGAGATTTCAGAAATGTTCTATAAGAAATAGTGACAGGATTTGTCAACCACTAGTATAGCAAGAGGAAATGTTGGAAAATAAGAATGTTGGGAAAGATCAATTATTTAGTTAGTTCCAGCCCCACCCCACTCCCTTTCTTTCTTGTTTAAAGGATCTGAAATAAAGTGGCACTTTGGAGCTAACCATGGGTCTTTCTCGTCATTCTCATTTCATGCTGAGGAGCTTCTGGCCTATTAAAAGCAGGTATGACCGCCAAGTATGCCACTGACTATTTTCAGTTACCATACCAGAAATTTCATATTGTAATGAAGATTATTCTTTAAGCACTTTTCTTAGAACACTCTGCATTCATTTCACTGATTTCCATTGCTCAAAACATATGGAATGCCTCACATATTTTTATACCCGTGTAGTGTAACTTTGTTTTAATGTATGTGTATAACTATTTTTAGTGAATATTTATGTCAGTTTCATAACTTTGCAAGCCTACTTTCTTATACATTATCACATTCTCTGGATACCATCTCTTATGTATCTTTGGTTTAAAAATAGCAATGATGGTGGTGGTGTTTTGTTTTGCAGATAGTTCACCAGTGCTCTATCATCTTCTTTGTGACCTACTGGCACCAACTACAGCAGATCCCCTGTGACTCCACGAGGCTAGGTACCATGAAAGTTTTGACCAGAAGGAGCCACCACCATACTCTTAAGACACATCCAGAAACTCACCTTTTACCTTCAATGCTTGTATTCTTGTTTTCAAGATTTTCATGTTTCTAAATATTTCTGTTCAGAAATTCTTCAAAATTATCTAGTACCTCAAATAAACAGTTAGCAATAACTAGTAGGGGCTTGTAAGTACCTTTTGATGTTGTTCATCCTTCATCTTTTGCAATTTTCTATTTTCTTCAGCCCTTAGAGAATCTCTATAAGCCCAGCTTCTGGCCTGTAAAGGTAGAGAGAGAGAGAAAAAAAAAACAACTTGATAGAATAAAGTATTGTCACAGTACACCAAGCTGCCTACTATGGGCCTGGTGCTAATAACTCAACCTCTGTACTGAGCATATAGTAAGCTCTCCATACACACTTGGTTATTGAGTGATTTACGCAAATGTCTGAAAATGTCCCTTGGGATATACAAAAAGAAAACAAGTGTAAGCACAATCATCCTGCACATTTGAAAGGATGATCTAAATGTTTAAGTAAGCTTTAAAAATATCCCCTCAGAGATAATCAACATAGTTTATTCCTTCTAGTGGAAAGTTTAGGACATTTTCCAGAATATTCCAACTAGTTGATCAGTCAGTATTAAAGACAAGCAATAGTGGCACTGTCTTTAGAAGAACTGGCATGTCTACTGCTCATTAATGATATCTGATTAAGCAGCTTGTCAACTAGTGGTTGATACCATATAATTTCAAGGATGCGTATTTTCTAAGTGCTTGCATCCCTAATCTGAATGAAGCTTATTTCTATTTCTGAAAAGCAAAACAAAGCCTGTTCAGGAACACATGACACCAAAGCCTTTGGCAAGCCAGCACTGAGGGAGAATGCCCTTCAGTGTCTCTGACCCACCACGCCAGAGTTCCACACCCGGGCACAGTGACCGTGTGTTCTGAAATGTATGGCATTTCAAGTGTTCTGTTTATTTGTCATATGCTTTCTCTCCTTCAATTGATCTGCAGCCCCAGCTTCTATAAGGCAAAGAGCTAATGCTTAGGAAATTATGTGGATCTCATAAAAAACTACCAGCAGCATCATGGCAGCAGGTTACATACTTCAGACCTAGTTCTCAGGACTAATAACCCATAAAGTTCAGGTAGGCTGGTTTCCCCCTTTTTCCAACCTACATGAACTTTTATATAACTTTTCTCAAGCACTTCTTAGTTCACTCTCCCATTTCTGTCACTATAAAAATCCACATACCATCAAAAAATAAGAACCACTTCCCAGAAAAAGAGAGAAGCCTTCAAAATGGTATCATCTATGGTACTGCCAGCTGGAAAACTGGAGCTTCATGTGTTCAGAAATCCCTGGTTTACCCAAATCCTGGGCAAGTAAACATACATCCTATGACTTTCTCTTACTTGCATCCTAAACTCAAGGGGACTGTGCTAAGACATAGAAGGGGAAAAGTGATTCTCTGATAATCCCTTCTTTTTATTTCTGATAACCCCTTCTTTTTATATTAGAGAAGGCTAGTCTTTATCACAAATATTCCATGTAAGACCTAGTGAGGAAGGGAAGAAGGGAGGGAGAGAAGGAGGGTGGGAAGAGAGGACAGGAAAGAAGGAAAGGAGAGAAGACAGCTTCTACTTAAGACGTTAAAAGGTAGAATAAAATATTTAGTTAATGCAAAATTACAACTTGAATGAGGTATCTAAATTCTATCTGAATAACCTCCCTTTAAACTTGTCATTTTTGTCGTTCTTTTATTAGAATACACGTCTTAGTTTTTGACTCAGAAAAAAGTGGTTCTTAAATATCTTATTATTAAATAAGGTGCCTTATAAAGGTCCACAGAAACTGGGAAGTCACATGGCATCTGAACTTACGAAAAGTTCAGTTACTTGCAATCCTAATGCTTGCTTACCCAGCTGTGATCCCTAGGCAGGACAGGAAGTTTCTGTTCAAAAATAATAGAAGGGAATAAATTGATCACTATTTTTCTTAGCTCTAAACACCAGAAATTTCTAAGTCACTGTATTCACACAATTTTTCTAACACTGAAATATCCATTTAATACAATATCAATGCTATATTTTGTCATTCAACCAAAATACACTTTTATTTATCCTCCCCAAAAGCTATGCTTATAATGTACTCATTCAATTAACAGTCTTTAAGCCTTCTCTGTGCAAGCACTGTGTCAGGACACGACTTCAGACCTCAAGCATTTATAGCTTAGTGTGAAAGTCAAACTAGAAGATTAAAGGTTACAGTACAGCATGATAGCTATTATGATAGAAGAAGCCAAAAAGAAGGATATTTAATTAAACTAGATTGAGGACACTTTCCAAATCAAGTGAGACTAAGTTATATTTCAAAGAGTGAGTAGGAATCAGACTATGCAGGGAGAAGAGCATCAAATGAGCAAATGGAAAATAGCAGTGCATGAGTTTGCTAGGGCTTCCATAACAAAGTATTATGATACTGGTGGCCTAAAGAATGGAAATTTACTATCTTATAGTTCTGGAGGCTAGAAGTCCAAAATCAAGGTGTCTTCAGGGTTGGTTCCTTCTGAGGGTCATGTGAGAAATATCTGTTCCAGGCTTCTCTTTTTGGCCTGCAGACTCCATCTTCATTGTGCGTGTCTTCATATCCTCTCCCTTGTATGCATGCTTCTGTGTCCCGATTTCCCCTTTTTATAAGGACATCTTTCATAATGAATTTGAATCCACCTAGGAGCCTCATTTTAACTTATTTCCTCTGTAAAGATGCTACCTCTGAATAGGGTCACATTCTGAGGTGCTAGGGGTTAGGGCTTCCACACAAATTTTGAGAAGTGTGGGTCTCGACCTATGACAAGCATTAAGTTCTCCTTTCAGGATGGTGGAGTAAAGATGTTCCTGTTCCATTCTCCCCAAAATTACCCGAAACAGAGCAGAAAATGAAATATACACAAGCTCTATCTTCAAAACCCAAGAGATCCATATTCACAGAGGAAAATCTATGAAGACAAAGTAGATAAAGAAACAGTAAGTGACTTAGAGAGGAAAAAGCAAACCTGAAGACTTGCTGGAAGGGGCCAGAGGACACGCATGGGGAGCCAGTTCTCTCCACAGAGCAACATGAGGGCCCAAGAAATGGAGGCATCAGCTGTTGAGGAAGACAGCTGGGTAACAGGCAGGTAAAAGAAAGGAGTTACTAGACAGTCTCAGTAGAAACCCTTCACCCCCATATACCTGCTCCTGCCTTGAAAATCCCGGTGCTAATTCACCCAACACCAATAGGAAATGAAAAGTGTATTTTCTGGAGAAACTAAACCGGGCATACATGTAAAGACAGCAGCAGTGGACAAATGCCAGGCAGAGAATGAAATGACTCTATAAAGTACTGCATACTGACCAGTGAGCCTCTGAGTCCCTCTCTTTGGAGTTCTCTTCTGCTTCCTGTACTGTTTCTGCTGAGAGGTAAGAAATTATATATATATATTTCTTTTTTTTTTAAGTAACAAAGAAAAAAGGAGGAGTTTGGAGAATTTTTTTTAAAATCTCCCCTTCTTCCCCCAAAAAAACCCAAATCAGTAAAATATTTAGAAGATAAAGTCAAGAAAATACACCAAAATATAGAAAAAAGATAGTCAAAGATAACTTACAGGAGAAAATCTCTAAAGTTAGAAGATAAACCTGGGAGGTCTACAATTTGAATAATAGAAATTCCAAAAAGAGAAAATGAAGGGATATAAATCAAACAGATAACACAAGAAAATCATCTAGAACTAGAGATGAATTTCTAGATTGAAAATCAATTTCAAAAAGACTTTCACACTAAATCACATCATTACAGAATGCCAGAAAAAGAAAAGATGATATTAAAGTATTTTCAGGGGAAACAGAGAAAATCCCCCACATAAAGCCTGAAATTCACATGGCCTTGGATTTCTCAGGAACCAGTACCCAAAGTTAGAAGAGCAATGCCTCAAAATTCTGGAGGAAAAATATGTCCAGTTTGGAATAGTCATCAATAAAAATGCAAGCAAAGTGTGAGAGCTGAATAAAGATAGTTTCAGACATGGAAGGACCTGAACATGTTTACCTTCCATGTGTCTTCTCTTGGGAAGCTACTAAGTAATATGCTCCACCAAAACAAAGAAATAAAGCAAGAAAATAGAAGAAATGAGGCTCAGAAATCAGAGAACCCAACTTAGGAAAGCAATAAAAGCAATTCCCAAGATAACTTTAAAACAGTGATTCTCAACTTTGGCTGCACATTAGAATCACCCGGGGAGCTTTTTGAAACCCTGAAGCCCAGGCCACAATACAGCAGGCTCTCTGGAGGTGTAACCCAGGTGTCTGTGATTTTTAAAGCTCCCTAGGTGAATCCAGTGTGCAGAGGAGGCTGAGAACTATTGTGTTAAAGGAAAGTCCCAGAACAACGGCTGTGCACCAGGCCTACAAACACCCAGGACAGGTTAAAGCAGGAGGAAAGAGGGATCCAGGAGAGAGAGGAAAAAAAAAAAATCGACAGGTTATCTGACAGGTGTAATTTGGAAAATTGTTTAGAAATCTGCATCAAGAGGCATTTTGTAGAACAGTCACAAAAGCTGTCAGAAGACCGTCAAATGTTCAAAGGAAACTAAGAAAACGCTAAAATAAAATATGTTCAAAGAGTTTTACAGGAAGATATAACCACAGTATACCAACTGGCTTGGCAGTGAGAAAATGTTTATATAGTCATAAAAGGGAAAGCTCAAATTACTGAATAATTATAAGAATGAGAGGAAGAAATGAGTTAATAAGGTCTAAAATTGATTAGTCAAGACATATCAACACATATTAACAGATATTCAGAGCTAACTAAGAAAAGAAACAGGTGGTGGGTTGCATAATGGCCCCCCAAAGATGTCCCAATCCCTGGAATCTGTGAATGTTTCTTTATATGACAAAAGGGACTTTCCAGAAATTAAGGATCTTGAAATGAAGAGATTAGCCTGGATGGTCCAGGTGGGCCCATTGTAATCACAAGGGTCATTATAAGAGGAAGCCAAGAAGGTCAGGGAGGGTGCAGAAGGTTGGGTGAGATGGAAGCTAAATTGGAGCAATGCAGCCATGTGCCAAGGGTTTGGGGGGACAGGGGACAGATGCCCCCTGGAGCCTCCAAAAGGAACCATCCCTGTTGATAACCTCATTTTAGCATTTTAAAACTCATTTTTATTTCTGATCTCCGGAAGCGTAAGAGAATAAATGTTTGTTCTATTAGGTCACTACATTTGTGGTAATTTGTTACAGCAGCAATGGGAAATGCTAAGTGTTCCAAGTGTTGGGGTGGAAGTGGAATTCAAGTGGAGCAAAGGGACACATAGTAAGTATTTTATTTGACTTCGTAATGAATGAGCATGTGACACGTAGATAAAAATTACAATAACCAACCTGCACTGAGTGCTCACAGTAGTGTGAGAGAGGACAGCTGGAGAGGCACGAGCTAGAGAGCTCGGCCCCTCAGACATCAACATGCACACACATCTCCCATGGATTGTGTTAAATGCAAGCTCTGATTCAGGAGGCCTGCAGTGGGGCCTGAGATTGGTCTGCATTGAAATCTTTGCTCCTGATTTCAAAAGCTTTGCTTCCCCTTACCCCTTTGCAGAAGCAAAGATTTAGACTCAAGGCCAGTCCTGCAGACCCTAGAGGACTAAAAAGGGGCCATTGTAAAGAAAGAGACAGAATCTAGAATTGAAGGAGGGAGGGAGGGACAGAGAGAGGAAAGAGCTTTGTGCCTAAGCTATTTTGATTTTATCCTTGAAGATATGGGGGACCACTGAATGATTTGGGGAAGTGAAACACCAGGATGAGATTTTTTCACATCGTTATTCTTTGTTGAGGAAGTAGAGACGTAAGGCCTGGTGCGGTGGCTTGCACCTGTAATCCCAGCACTTTGGGAGGCCAAGGTGGGTGGATCATTTCAGCCCAGGAGTTTGAGATCACCCTGTGCAATGTGGCAAAACCCTGTCTCTACAAAGACTACAAAAGTTAGCAGGGCATGGGGGTGCATGCCTGTGGTCCCAGCTACTCAGAAGGCTGAGATGGCAGGATGGCTTGAGCCTGGGAGGTGGAGGTTGCAGTGAGCCAGATCACGCTACTGCACTCCAGCCTGGGTGACAGAGTGAGACCCTGTCTACAAAAATTTAAAAAATAAAAGATAAAAAAAAGTGGGGGCATAAAACCAGAGACTAGAAACCATTTCACATTTAACTAGAAATATGCAGTGATGGTTGCTGAGGGAGGTCTGATGATGCTGGTACTTCTGCCTACCCACACAATACAGAGAACTGCATTAATCCACATGTAAAAGTGAACCCTGTAAATATCTCTTGTCTGAAGTCCTAAGCCAAAAGGAACTTTCTTGTAACCACTAAAGGATTTTTCTTGTAATCTTTTACATTGACATAATTTTCCAGTATTTATTAAATCCCAATCTGCCAACGGCAGATCCACTTTTAAAGGAGAAAAGCACAAGAGGAAAAATCTTAGGAAAGTTACATTAGGTAGTAAAATTAAAGTATTAAAAATATACATATAAATTCTTCCAACTCATCACACCCCATATAGATGGGAATCACAGAGCGTTCACATTCTATACGTTGACCATAGCTACAGTAAACTGCAGGTGTCCTCTTTTTCCAAAGAAATGTTCTCCACAGAAGTGCAAGGTACATATTTGATTTTCCTAAAGCATTAGAAATGGTTCTGCAAAGCATTCTCAGAAGAATTCTACGCATATGGATTAGACAGAATGAGAAGAGTATAATATGGGTAAAAAGTCAATTAAATATATTGAACACTGAAACTGTATTAACAGTTTGGGGTCAAAATTAGAGCAGCTATTGCGTGCAGTTTATAAGGAACCATCCTGGGTCCAATCCCACTCCATATTTTCTATTAATAGCTCTGAGGATCCTATGACAAATGCACTAATCAATCCACAGAAAATGCAGCTCTGGGAAACATTGCTAATGCTTTGGACGACAGTATTAAAATTCAGGATGATCTTGTTAAATTGAAGAAATGAGCCAAAATCAATAGAGCAGCACACGCAGTTCTGCCAGGTGTTCCACATCAGAGGACACAGGGAGCCCTCAAACGGAAAGGAAGACCAGCCTGGTAGGTGAAAATCCAGTCGGTAAAGCTATCCAACTCCTGTTCTCCCTCTCCCTCCCTCACAGCCACAAGGATATCCAGACGGGTGTTTAGGGCTGCCATCTACACATGATTTAACTCCACTGCCTACAGCTCTCAACTCTTTCCCCCAGAGCCCTGCAGTGAGGGAAGAGATGATGGATTTCCTTTAATATAACTTGTAGGGCCCACACTCACGAATTTAGACTTTAGAACATCACATTAGAAGCAGAAAAAAAAAAAAAATAGGAAACAACTAAAGGTTTCTAAGTAGGAGTATAATGACCTCTTCCTAAGGAGTGTCATAATATCTTCCTGACATTTAAAAACACGGTCTCTATCGAGACAGGGGTAAGGGGAGATGAAGATGAGGGTTCTATTGAGAAAGCGGTAAGGGGAGATGAAGATAAGGGTTAACAACTGATTTAGCTACCCAAACCCTGAGAAACCTGAGACTTTAAGAAACGTAAATTCATCTTTTCTTTCAGCTACAACCCTTACCCAGAGTCATCCTTAATAACACTTACTTTCTTGTCCCCAATTAGCAAGTCAATAACCAAGCCCTGCTGCTTTCACCTTCTAAGCAGTTTTCTGACCTGCACTCTCTTCTCCATCCTCTCCCCTGCTGTCCTGGCTGAAGTCTTCATCATCCTTCACCCAGACTGATACAGAAGCCTTGGGGGGCCTCTCTGCTTCTCTATGCCTCTAGAGCCATCCTTCGCAATGTTACCAATGTGATCCAGAATGAAAACACAAATCCAACCCTGAGATTTCCCTGTTTAAAAATTTTCAATACCTTCAGTACCCACAGAATGAGGTTTAGGTGTTTCAAGGTGGCATGCAAATTTCTGTGGTGGTTTTCTACCAGGAGCACCACGAGCAGGCAGTATGCGGGTATTTCTACATGTCTCATTGGTAAGCACTGTGTGGGGGCATTTCTAGATGTCTCAGTGTCTGGGTGGCGCTACTAACCCTTCATGCCCAGGGGCTAGGGATTCTAAACATCCTGCAGGACTCAAGACAACTCACACAATGAACTGTCCCATCTGAATTTCCAGAGGTAACACCACTGGGAAAGGGTCCTCATGGTTCCTGCTCACTTCTATATCCTACTAGCTCACTTTTCTGCACTGTGGCTACATAAATCTTCTTCTGCAACACAAGCCATACTTATTTCTTGCATTTATACCTTAACTGTTACTCTATGTATCTTTATTAATTCTGATACCTGGAAAGACTCATCACTTTACTGATTCATAGTTTAAGCTTCCACTCTGGTGTCATTTCCCAGGAAGCATCTAACACACATGGTCTGACTTAGATGCTTCTTCCTCATAAGGCAGTAGTGCTCTCTTATCGTGATATGCTCTGGGCTCAGCAGTTTGCTTTAAAACCAATGGTGTTCTCCTTTACTAAGCTTCACTGGGCAGAAACTGTAGGCACTCAGTAGGCCTTATATAGACCTATGAATTTAAAGAATGGAAGGATGGAAGGATGGATGGATGGGTGGGTGGATGAGTGGCTAAATGAATGATTGGGTGAGAGGAAGGACTTCTCTGAGGCTGTTTTAGTCCAGGTGCCCATAAAATAATACAAGCATTATTTCATAGCTCAGGCAACAGTTGAGGTCAAAGTTTCGGATCAGGTCATCTGTCTTTAGTTCCAGCATTCTGTGATGTACAAGTCACTCTATATCCCTAATCTTCAGTCACTAAATACCTCTATAAAATGTGCCAGGCAGCACCCTGCATAGCATTTCACTTACCCATGTTGAGGATTGTGGGCCACAAACAGCACTTTGACAGGCACTTCTGTCTGGCGATTCTACGTTCAGTTTGCTCAAGAACTCGGTGGTTTTGCTACCAGGAACACAAACAGGTGTTAGTGCCTTCACAAAAATATGAATATAATTCTTTATTGTTCCTTTGGATACTAACCTAGACTTATGTGGGTGATGACTAAAATTGTCCTCGGCAGAACAGAAAGTTACGCTGAGAACAAGGTGTAGTAGAAATCAAAACAGAATGCGATTGCAAGATTGCATTCTTCAAGAACAATATTTCAAAAATATAAAACTACGTTTATGAAAGGTGAACCTATGGCCTCATTTTTTCCACTTTGTGTTACTGACATAAATACAAGTCCTCTCTCAGAGCACATTCCACCGCACGGGGCCCTAATTTCCTATCTGAACATTTAATGCTTAACACTCAGACTTCAGGGTGGAGCTGCCGAACATTCACGCCCTACAACATCCTGCTTCACGCCAGTTTTACATTAAGCCCTTTACCCTCTCATCTCATCTCCCTCATGGCTTTGACCGCTGTCAGGATGCACAGACCCTCTAATCCAGCAGCTCTTTTCCATTTATGGATCACAGAGCCCTTTGGGACTCTGAAAGCAAAAGTGGACCCTCTGTTGACACACACACACACACACACACACACACACACACACACAGTCCTTTGCATTTTGTTTCAGAGAGGGGAAAAAGCCTCCATAGAGGTTAAAAAGTGCTGCTGATTCTAGATTGCATTTCTAATATCTCTTTTTAGCTCTGAAAAACTGACCTAGAAATGTCCTCAGTTTAAATAAGAAGCTCTCTGTTTTTACCTTAAAAATCCAAACCACCACCCCAATTTCCCCTCTCACTTATGCCAAGCATAGAACACTGGATTTCCTAGCCCTTACCCTCAGTGCCTGGCCTGTTCTGCCTACCTTGATTAATTTCTACCCCTCTGTCCTTTTCTCATGTAATTTGTGGGATTTTTATGTCTTCATTGCACATTCACAGCCACATACCTCATTGAGCACTGACTTATATTGCCCCAGACTTGTGCAGCCTGCTCCCATCTCCCTCCCTCCCTCCTGCTAGCCCTCTGCTTCCCCCTAACATTTTAAGCCTAATGCTAAGATCTAATTCATCAAGTACTTAGGACATGGGCATCAAAGGAAATGCAAAGTATCTGGTAAGAACAAATGGCATCCAGTGTAGGGGGAAAACAAGGAATTAGAAATTAAACAGGTGCCAACACCACTTCAAATAATTACTTAGGTAGAACATGGCATTTGAAAAAGGTCAGAAGCTTGATCTGGGGAAGGAAGAAATAAAAGTGAAGCAACGTACAGAACCCTGAGAAACATAACCCTGAGAAACATTCAGCAGTTGAGACGAGCAGCCTTTCCATTTGTCTTGGATTACTTATCTTGCCCAGAATAGACAAGGAGACTAATGAAGTCGCAGGGTCTGGAAGCTGCCCTACTGTCTGGGGCTTTATGAAGTCATCAGTCAAAAGTATAAAAAGAAGAGCGATGCCAGAAGTTTGGATGAGATCTCTATCCTGAGTGCAGACCATAGGAGAAAGCAGTGAAAAAGAAACACTGTGACAAGCAAGGAGGAAACTTCAGACGAAGTTGACAGGCAGCCCCTCAGTTTACTGACTGCTGCATCTTACCTGCCAACACCAAGCACAAAGCTGTCTGCATAGCTAGCCTCTAGCTGTGGCCCTTGTGCCAATTATCACTACCCCACTCATGCTGCAGGATATAAAGCAGAGTGACAGGCCACAGGACTGCCAGAGGAATACAGGTAGGGGCCTGCAGAGGATGTGGATTACTGTCAAGTGATCAACTATACAAAGGAAGTCCCATTTTACTACACTAACTCGTGTTTTTCTACTATTAGCATTAGTCCCTGGTATATAATAAAATTTCCATATATTGGTTGAACTGAAGTGGGATCCCTGTAGGTAACTGTGGTTATATTTAATAAAAGTAAGATGTAGAACCTGCTTGAGGGGCAAACGAAGGAAAACCAACCTTGTGGGAAGTCCAACTGGACTAAGAACCCTGGACTCTAGCACTATTTTCACCTTGCCCTTCGGGTTTCTTGGTATTATCACTACTGTGACTCTGCAGCCTGTTGGAGAGGGGTGGTTCTCTTCCACTTTGTCACTCTGATCCAAGCATAAAAGATTTCTTCCTCTATTCTCCATAGTACAAAATAAAATTTACTCATGTCCAACTTAGGATTTTTAAGGATCCTTCCTGCTCATTCTTATGTTGATTTCTATGGCATATCCTGAAAGGTCTCTTCAAGAAAATCTTGCCTCAACAGAATACAGTTGTAGCAGAGACTGCTAAATGGTCATGAAAATTTACATTCTCCTCTTCTGGCCACACAACTTGGCTACATTTCCTAGCCTCCCTTGCAGCTAAGGTTGGCTATATGATCGCGTCTTGACCATTGGAATGTGAGAAGTGATGAATGCCACGTCCAGTACTAACTTATTAGAAAATTCCCACGCATGTGCCTCCATACGTTGTTCTCCTGGATGGAACAGAGACAGCCCTCAAGGAAATGTTGGAAGTTGTGCATTGAAGGTGGTGGAGTCTCTATCAGTTTTGGTTCCTAAATACCTGAGTGGAGGAGGCTGCCTTTCAAATTATGATACAATGATATTTTAAAAAGCAGTCTATGCTTTTTGCGAATTCACTTATAGGTAGTAAAATTAGAAGCACTTGCCAAGTGAGAAGAGCAGCTCCTGGCATCCAGGAATTGATCTGATGCTCACGTCTAAATCTCAGTGTTATTATAAACTGATCTGATCCGACACTGAAGTTAAGCCTTGTTCCACTGTTGGATGTAAGTAGTCACACAGAATATCCACTTCACACAAGGTCATCATGCAATCCACAAAGTACCAAACATCATCTCCTCTAAGTGAATGACTGCTACTTCTTCACTAATTACAGCTTCATAGTCACTCTAGGTCCTTCCCATAGGAAAGATTTACTGAGATATCCAATCATAAAATTGTCCCCACAGTCTGATGGCGTCCAATCCAGAGTAACTCCCTGCCTCCGTAGACCTCCCCAAAATTACCCAACCAAAACACAAATCCTGTAGTAGGGTCTTTCTAACACTTTCTCACGGAGATAACTCACCATTCCCTATGGTATGCATTTTCCTTTGCTGCAATGAGTAATAAACCCAACTTGTTCAACTACAGGTATGTTCCTGGTAGTTTTTGGTTAAAGCACATTGACAAATGTTACATACCAGGACAGTGGTTATTGCTAGGGAAAGACAGAGAAGGAAAGGATGAGGGTGGAGGGATAGCTGTCTTTGTAATATTTATTTTTTTAATTAACCGAATATAAGTAATATCTTAACAATATGGCCTTAGTGGTTGATATATATTTTCTGTGTGTTTGAAATGTTTCTCAAATAAAAAGGGAAAAAAACTCACACAGACTATGGTGGTGTTTACTAGGGAGACTTGGCAGGTCCCATTCCAGATTTCATAGAACAGTAGTTTCCAGAATGCCAGTGGGAAGACCAGTGTGGCGCTGGCTACATGAGAATCACCTGCGGTGCTTCCTAGAAATTACTGGACTTAAGCCTTTGACTCTAATTCAGCACGTCTGGAGTGGGATCTGGGAATCTGCGTTTCTTAAAAGCACCCCTGGTGATGGTAAGAACTACTACAGTAGTACAGATGGATATTCAATGTGCATAATTATCTTAAGTCTACATGATTCTGACTTATGAATAATTCATGCTATATAACACATTTGGAAATAAAACCTCAGTGTGTCTTAGGAACTGTATAATCTAATAATGCATTCTACATGTACTTTGCAATAGCTTCACAAACCTGAACTTTGCCACCATGAGGTTTAGGTAAGTAATCATTCGTACAGGCACGCATATATTCATGCAGGCAACAAATATTTCCTGAGTCTCTGCCATGTGCTTAGCAATATGGGTTGTAGGACAATCTAAAGAAGTATTATTTTGCTCGAGTCAGTTTCACACAACTGGGTATGAGCAAATGACATTCACACACCTACAAGCACTCACAGAGCCTATGTAAGTAAGAGAGTGAGAGAAAATCTATTGGGATACACAAAACCTGTTTAAGAGATCACAAGAACAAGATTTATAAAACAAAACATGAAAGTGAGTAGTAATGCTGGGAGAACTTTGTACTTAATCAAAGTAATCAACCTATTACATAAACTTTAAGGAATTCTTTCCCTTCATTTATCTGGTCTTTAATAATTTAATTTTTAGTTGCACAAGTAATACATAAATACGAGTCAGAAAATAGAATAGAAATTAGATAAAAATATAAAGAAAAAAGTTAAGGTCCTATATAACATCTCTGTCAACCTGACTCCTTTCCCCAAAGGACATCATGAATTCTCAAGTATGTATCCTGATTATTTTCTATTAATTGATAAATATCTATTTAAAATTACATACAAATGAACAGTGATTTACCTTGGGGGAGGGTAATTAGGATAAGGCAGAGAAGGCCAGCTGTTCTCTAAAATGTGTTTCTCTGCTTCCTGGATATATAGCTAGACTACATTTCCCAGCTCCCACACAATTAGATGTGACCTAGGAGCATATATCTGCATTCTAGTCAATGAAATGTGAGTAAATGTATGGGCCAGGCTGAAGTGATCCACATCAATAACCTCTCACAGGATTCTTAATACTCTTTCCTCCTTCTAACTGATGATGGTGGGCTTGCAAGGCATTTGCAAAAGATAGTAGAGTCACCCTTTGCCTGAAGCTTTTAATGCCAGGGGGCAAAAGCTAACCTGACTCAAACATCAGCCCTGGATCATTCCACAAGAAAGATATAAACCTCTTGTTCTTTAAGTCACCGAAATTTTGGTGTTTACGTTTTTTAACTACAGCTTTTCCTACCCTAACAGACTTTTTTCTTTAAGTGGGATACTATATTTTGTTCTGAAAATAGATTTTTGTCATCTAACCACATCTTCGAGATTTTTCCATATTTATAAATATATATCTTATTCCTTTTGGCAGCTGACTGGCATTTTATGATATGGATATAATACATGTAACATTCTTATGGATGGATATTTATGGTTTTTTCCAGTGAGCATCCTGGTATATACATCTTGTTCAAATACATAAATACTTTTCTAGGATATAAACCTAGAAGTAGAATTTTATTCTAATATAGGTTCACATAAATAGATATACAAATTTTTGGTTTTGTTTTTTGAGACAGGGTCTCACACTGTTGCCCAGGCTGGACAGCAGCCTTGACCTCCTGGGTTCAAGTGATCCTCCTACATCAACCTCCCAAATAGTTGGGCTACGGGAGCACACCACCATGCCCAGCTAATATTTTTTTAGAGGTGGGGCCTTGCTGTGTTGCCCACGCTGATCACTTCTGGCCTCAAGTGATCCTCCCACCTCAGCCTCCCAAAGTATTGGGATTACAAGCATGAGCCACTGCACTCAGCCTATGCATGATTAAACCATGCTTAATAGTGCCAAGCTGATCTACACAAATTTATATATATTCACCAAAAGTTAACTTTATGAAAGTGCCAATTCAGAACCAAGGATAACCTCCTTTAAGTACTAGTCCTATCCTGTCTTGCACATTCCTATTTATCTCCATCACCTCCGAGTGTCCCAGTCTCACCCATCATTCAATATCACTCAATGTCTCAATCCCACACTGCCCCGTATGTCAGCCACTTAAGCCCCCACACCTCCCTCTAGTCTTCCAAACCTTTCCAAGGGGGCAAAAATCTCTTTATCTTTAACCAAGAGTTAACAACTCAGGATTCTTAACCTCACGTCAGAAAGTCTCCCTCAAATACAAAATGACTATTAGGCAAACACCCAGGTAAAAATAAATTGTGGGCAAGATCCATTTACAAATGCTAAAATCACTGGGCAAAGGTTTGCAGATAACAGGATATTAGTATAGTCTTAAAGGATCTCTCCGAAGACATTCATCAACTGCAAAGAGAAAAACAATAACTCAACAGTGGAGACCACCTCACCAAATGATCCAAGTAAATATCACCAGTGATAAGGATACTGACCATCATGTACCCTCTGACGTGATGCACTGAGAAGGACACGGCATCACTTCTGTAATTTTCTTGTTGGAAATTATAACTTCAAGCTATTCATGAGAAAACATCAAACAAACCCAAATTGGGGGACATTCTACAAAGTAATTATCCAATACCCACTGAAAGTGTTAAGTTCATGAAAGAGAAGGGAAAAAAATGAGGTACTGTCACATATTGGAGGAAATTAAGGAATCATAGTGACTGGGTGTTTTATGTGATCCTGAATTGGATCCTGAAATAGAAAAGAAGCACTGGAGGGAAACTGATGGAATGTGAATAAGGTCTGTAGTTTATATTAATAGTACTGTACCAATGTTAATTTTCTGATTTTGATCATTGTACTATGGCTATATAAGATATTAATGTTAGCTAGATGAAGGTTTTATTGGAAACCATTTTTCTACTATTTTTGTACCTTTAAGTTGGAAATTATTTCAACATAAAAAATTAAAAAAAAAAAAGAGTCGGCCTCACTTTCCCACATTGTCTGAAACCTGACCACCTCTTGAGAAGAGTACTTCCTCCGACCGCCGGATATGGAGCTATTTTACTTCTCATATACATATTCCTTGGTGCCTGAAAGTGAAGCAGACATCCTGTTTGCTCCCAATCTACTTCCAGACCATTACTTCCCCCATCACCTGCAAAACATGTTTGCTCCTGTAGTTCCCACAACACAGAATATACCATCCTCTTTGCCATTGTCATCCTTCAACCTTCTGGTCAACCATCTCTCATTTGTTTAAGATTTCAGCCTTTGGTGCACCCAGGAGGCGTGGGCATCATGTAATTGGCAATTGGTCAAGGCTGGTGCCAGACCCAGCCTCCTGAAGGAACCATGTCCTGCAGCTTTGGGTGCTACTCGCCATGTCAGGCAGACACTGCTGCCCAAGAGGAGCTGCTTTTTGAATTCTCTGTGAATGTTGGAAGGAGGAACGCCAGAGCTGCTGGCTGAAAATCATCCAAACAAGAGGAATACCCCACAGCATGGACTTCCTGGTTTTCTTCCTGCTCTACTGGCTTTGGTGCCAGTTGGTTATGTTGTGACCTGTTTTTTGCTAGAAAACCCATGATTTGAAATGCCTGGTCAGGGCAGGAGCACAGATATTTTCCTGTATAATTCCAGAATGTCTTCAGAAAGCCATGTAAAGATTGCTTCATTACATTTCCCATACATGAAACCATACCTTCATTATCCTTCACCTGGTCTTGCAAGGGATGGTGAATGCTGAATATACCTGGGAAATACCTGGCTACCATCAAAAGCTAGTTCTCCTGTATTACCTTCTTCTGCCCTATCTGCTTCTGATTGTAGACCCGTTTATTTCCACCCTAACTTATGTAACTGATTCTGGCATTATAACAAAAGCAAGTGAATTATTTCTTCAAGTTTATAAATTCAATGAAGTGATGTTTCTAAAGAGGTGAGGTGCTCTACTTATGATTTACGAACACCAGCTCGATCTAAGCACTGACTGCAGTGTGTGCACCGTTTTGATCATCATTGGGTTTGGGTGAACAACTGCATCTGGGCTTGGAACACCAGTTATTAATACGTTCTCATCTACCTCTTGATGTTGATGACCTCGGCTGCTGCCATGGCCATTGTGAGCAATGCGTTTCTGGTCAACTTGGTGGTATTGTTGGATTTGCACTAGACTTACACTGATGACCTCAGACACTTCCAGTTTATAGACTTGATTTTTCTTATTCAGTACCTGTTCCGGACCTTTCCAACAATTGTCTTCATGCTGGGGTTGTGGTTGGGGAGGATGTTGTAATGGTCCTGAGCTTCCTCCTGAGTGCTTTGCTCTGTACCTGGTTGCCACCAACCAGACTGCTAATGAGTGGTACAGAGGTGACTGGGTCCCATGCCAGCATTGCCCCCTCACGGTCTGACCCCATCAGGAAAGCCCTAAATCTACCAGAACATTCACTCCCATGGGCTCTGGAGCAACCTTTGAGAGATCTTTCTACCTGCCATTCCATACTATGAGAGAAAGAAGAAAGAAGAATGGAAAGAGTATTACTGCCTTTTAAATATAGTATGCATTTATTTATTTTTAAAAAACCCTTCAGCCTTCCTCCTTATCTTGACTACTGTTAACATGGATATCTTATGTGCTCTCCCCAACCACAAGCTGTGTTTCTTGATTTCTTGGTCTCCAGTAACTCTTCTTCACTCTACCTCAGCCATACTGCCAGGGCCGTACCCTTGTCATTGTTGTCATGAAAAAATGTCCTCTCTCCAAACTGTCTGATAAATTCCATTCCTGAACACAACTTTCTGTCATTCCATGTTCTTTCAAGTACTATCAATATAACAACATTCCAGTCTCTCTGGGATTTCTAAACCACTGATTCCCCACCTCTTTCTAACCATCAGTTCCCATCTATTTTAATTCTTGTGCAGCTTAGAGCCCATAGTCCAATTTTTAAATCTTTCCCTTACAAATTCCTTTCTTCTTCTTCTCCCTGCTTCCATCATATATGTCTGGAAAAATCTCAAACTTAGATCAAGCCAACTATCTGTTTTCTCTGAGTCTGCACCAGAACAAACAAACAAACAAACAAACAAATAAATAAATAAAGTTGAGAAAAATAACATATTTGGTGTTTTGGGATGGGAGGTATGAAGAAGGATGCAGTGGTGACGTAGACTGGCTTCAAATGAAGTCCATTAACTCTAGCTTCATCCTACTGAATTCTACTACTCCATTTCACTCATAAATTCTTTTTTTTTTTTTTTTTTTGAGATGGAGTTTTGCTCCTGTTGCCCAGGCTGGAGTGTAATGATGTGATCTCGGCTCACTGAACCTCCGCCTCCTGGGTTCAAGTGATTCTCCCGCCTTAGCCTCCTGAGTAGCTGAGATTATGGGCACCTGCCACCATACCCGGCTAATTTTTTGTATTTTTAGTAGAGACAGGTTGGTCTCAAACTCCTGACCCCAAGTGATTCACCTGCCTCAGCCTCCCTAAGTGCTGGGATTACAGGCATGAGCCACCATGCCCAGCCCACTCATTAATTCTTCTCCTGTACCTTTTGTTTGTTCTCAGTTCTCAGCTGACAATCTTCTCATACTTCATTGAGAATAGAGAAATAAGTATTTCATCTTGTCAACACAAAATCTTTAAGTCTTCCTATATCTGTACCTATCTTCCTTTAACAAAAATGTAAAGAGTGCTTCCTTAATTAAAGGGAAGTACTCTCCTTTTAATCATTGACTAATCATTAAGCATTGGTTACGTATACTCAGGAAGCTATTCATATAATCTTTCTAGTGTCTAGCCTTCCCCTTGTGTCTAGTCTTCCCCTTGTGTCTAGTCTTCCCCTCCTCTCCTGGATCATTTCTATCAGCATACAAACATGACCCATTAAGAAAACTTTTGATTCCACAGCCTCATCCAGTTACTGCCTCATTTCATTGTTCTCACTTTCAAATTATTCAAGAGTTACTGCTAAATGCCAAATCTATTCCCATATCTCCATTTACTCATGAGTCCAATTCAATCAAGCTCTAGCCCCATCATCATGCCCAAATAATTCCTGTCAAGATCACAGCCATCGTCACTGGTCCTCCTCTCATCTGACCTTTCAACACTGGTGGAGAATTGACTGATTTCTCCTTTCGGAAACATGTCTGTCCTGTTTTCCATGATACTACACTCTTGATTTGCCCAACCTCTCAGATGTCCTTTAGTATCTACCTGAACTCTACATGATAGAGCTCCTCTGTATTTGGTCCTGGGCCCTCTTCTCAAACCTGCAATTTCATCTTAAGTGACTTTATCCATTTTCATGGCTTTATATTTACATGCTAATAATTCCTAAATTTGTTTCCCACACATCTGCTCAGTGAGACCAAATTCATGTGTACAACTGCCCATTTGATATCTCCAAATCATCTCAAACTTAAACTCTTGATATTCTTCTAAATATATAAGCTTAAACTTAACTTAAACTCTTGATTTTTTCTTCCCAAACCTTGGTTTTCACCTAGTAGCCCCCATCTCAATACATGGCATAACTACACCTCCAATACTTCAAGTCAGAAACTTGGGAGTCATCCTTGATTCTTCCTTCTTCTTCATCCCCAATATCAATATGTCCTGTTGAACTTACATACAATATGTAGGTATAGTCATATGTCAGAGATACTGTGAGTTTGCTTCTAGACCACTACAAAAAAGCAAATCAAACATTGCAATAAATTGAGTCACACAAATGTTTTTGTTTTCCATTCATATAAAAGTTGGGTTTACATTATATTGTAGTCTGTTAGGTGTGCAACAGCACTATGTCTTTAAAAATGTATACCTTAATTTAAAAATACTTTATTGCTAAAAAAGTGCTAACATCTGAGCCTTGGGTGAGTTGTAATATTTTTGCTGGTGGAGGCTCTTGTTGATACCTGCTGACTAATCAGGGTGGTAGTTGCTAAAGGCCAGAGTTGCTGTGGCAATTTCTTAAAATAAGACATTGAAGTTTGCCACATCAATTGACTCTTTCTTTCATGAAAGATTTGTGTGTAGCATGCAATGCTGTTTGACAGCATTTTACCCATAACAGAACTTCATTCAAAATGGAAGTCAATCTCTTAAACCCTGCCACCACTTTATCAGCTAGGTTTATACAATATTCTAAATTTTAAGTCATTTCGTCAATGTTCACAGCATCTTCTTTTTTTTTTTTTTTTTTTTTTTTTTTTTGAGACGGAGTCTCGCTCTGTCGCCCAGGCTGGAGTGCAGTGGCCAGATCTCAGCTCACTGCAAGCTCCGCCTCCCGGGTTCCCGCCATTCTCCTGCCTCAGCCTCCCGAGTAGCCGGGACCACAGGCGCCGCCACCTCGCCCGGCTAATTTTTTGTGTTTTTAGTAGAGACGGGGTTTCGCCGTGTTAGCCAGGATGGTCTCGATCTCCTGACCTTGTGATCCGCCCGTCTCGGCCTCCCAAAGTGCTGGGATTACAGGCTTGAGCCACCGCGCCCGGCCCACAGCATCTTCATCAGGAGTAGTTCCCATCTCAACAAATCCTTTTCTTTGCTCATCCACAAAAAGCAACTCCTCATCCATTGATGTTTGATCCTAAGATTGCAACAATTCATTCACATCTTCAGATTCCACTTCTAATTCTAGTTCTCTTGCTATTTCCACATCTGCAGTGACTTCCTCCACTGAAGTTTTGAGTCCATCAATGTCATCCATGAGGGCTGGGATCAACCTGTTCCATATTCCGGTTAATGTTGATATTTTGACCTCCTCCCATGAATCACAAGTGTTCTTGATGGCATCTAGAATGGTAAATCCCTTCTAGAAGATTTTCAGTTTAGTTTGCCCAGATCCATCAGAAGAATCACCATCTATAGCCTTTAAAAAATCGATTTCTTTTTTTTTTTTTTTTTTTTGAGACAGAGTCTCGCTCTGTCGCCCGGGCTGGAGTGCAGTGGCCGGATCTCAGCTCACTGCAAGCTCCGCCTTCCGGGTTCACGCCATTCTCCTGACTCAGCCTCCCGGGTAGTTGGGACTACAGGCGCCGCCACCGCGCCCGGCTAGTTTTTTGTATTTTTTAGTAGAGACGGGGTTTCACCGTGTTAGCCAGGACGGTCTCGATTTCCTGACCTCGTGATCCACCCGTCTCGGCCTCCCAAAGTGCTGGGATTACAGGCTTGAGCCACCGCGCCCGGCCTAAAAATCGATTTCTTAAATAAGATGTGAACATCAAATTTCTTCCTTGATCCACAGGCTGCAGAATGGAGACTGCATTGGCAGGCATGAAAACATTAATCTCCTTGTATATCTTCCAGGCATCTCAAACTTGGCATGTCTGTCCTTGAACTTTTGATATTCTTCTTCCCAAACCTTGGTTCTTCGTTTTGATATTTGGTTTAGAAATACTGCCAAATATCCTAATAGGTATTAGAACCAACGTTTGGGAAGAAAAAATATCAAAAGTTTAAGTTTAGATATGCTAACTTTAAAGGCCTGGGAAATATAGAAGGAAATTAATGTTGTTTTCATGGGTGATTAGGTGCATTGTCAATGAGCAGCAATATTTTGAAAGGAAATTTTTCTTCTGAGCAGGTCTTATTAGCGGGCTTAAAATATTCAGTAAACCATGTTGTAAACAGAGGTGCTGCCATCTAGGCTGTTATTCCATTCATAGAGCATACACACAATTTAGCACACTTTTTTAAGGGCCCTAGGATTTTCAGAATGGCAAATGAGCATTGGCTTCAACTTAAAGTCACTATCTGCATTAGCCCCTAACAAAAGTTAGCCTGTCCTTTGAAGTAGGTATTGACATCTCCTCTCTACATATGAAAGTCCTAGATGGCATTTTCTTCCAATAGAAGGCCATTTCATCTACATTAAAAATCTGTGGCTCAACCCCTGTAATCTCAGCACTTTGGGAGGCTGAGGTGGGCAGATCACCTGAGGTCAGGAGTTCAAGACAAGCCTGGCTAATATGGTGAAACCCCATCTCTACTAAAAATACAAGAAATTAGCCAGGCATGGTGGTGGGTGCCTGTAATCCCAGCAACTCAGGAGACTGAGGCAGGAGAATCACTTGAACCTGGGAGGCAGAAGTTGCAGTGAGCTGAGATGGCACCACTGCACTCCAGCCTGGGAGACAAAGCAAGACTCTGTCAAAAAAAAACAAAAAAAAAATCTGTTGTTTAGCATACACATCTTCATCAGTGATCTTAACTAGATCTTCTGGATATCTTGCAGTTTCTACATCAGCACATTCTACTTCACATTGCAAGTTTATATTATGGAGCAGGCTTTTCCTTAAACCTCATGAACCAACCTCTGCTAGTTTCTAACTTTTCTTCTGCAGCTTCCTCATCTCTCTCTCAGCTTTCATAGAAATAAAGAGTGTTAGGGCCTTACTCTAGCTTAGGCTTTGACTTAAGGGAACGTTTTGGCTGGTCTGATGTTCTATCCTGACCACTTGAACTTTCTCCATATTAGCAATACAGCTAGTTTGCCTACTTATCATTCACATGTTCACTGGAGTAGCATTTTTTATTTCCTTTGAGAACTTTTCTTTTGCATTCACAACTTGGCTAACAAGTGCAAGGGGTCTAGCTTTTGGCCTATCTTGGTTTTCAACACGCCTCCACACTGAACTTAGTCATTTCTAGCTTTTGATTTAAAATGAGACATGTGTGATATTTCCTTTTACTTGAATGCTTAGGGGCCATGGTAGGGTTATTAATCGGCCTAGTTTCAGTATTGTTGTGTCTCAGGTAATAGGAAGACCCCAAGAGGAGAGAGAGATAGACAGGGGAACAGCCAGTCAGGGGAGCAGTCAGAACACATGCAACATTTATTGATTAAACTCACTGTCATTTGTGGATCCCCAAAACAATTACAATAGTAACAACAAAGATCACTGATCACCAAATCAGATGTCATCATAATGAAAAGGTTTGAAATATTGCACAGATTACCAAAATGTGACACTATGACCCAAAGTGGAAAAATGGCACCAATAGGCTTGCTCAACACAGGGTTGCCACAAACTGACAATTTATAAGATTTTAAAAATGGATTAACTGTGAGGTGCAATAAAGCAAAGTCCAATAAAACAAGGCATGCCTGTACTTTTCTCTGCACTGACATCACTTAAGCTGAGCCACCACCAACTCTTATCTGGACTACTACATAACATCTTTAGTAGTTTCTCCATTTCTTCTCTTGCCTTCTCAAATCTATTCACAACACAGCAACCAGAGTAGTCATTTCTTTCTGAAAAATAAAAATCTTCTACAGGTTATCCTTGTGGCTTGAAAAAAATGCAGACTCTGTGCCATGGCCCATGTGGTCCACTTGACCTGCCTAGCTCCTGCCTGCCTTGTCAACTTCGTGATCTCTTTTTTTCACTTCAGCCCATACACACCAGCTTCCTTTCAGGTTGCCGAGTACCCTATATGCCATTGCCTCAGCCTAGAACTTTCTTTCTGGTTCTCTGTATGGCTGGTTCCTTCTCATCCTTTTGTCTCCAGTTCAAATGTCATTTTCTTGGAAAGTCAGGTCCTACCTATCACGCTAAGGAGATTTTCCCTTCCCAGTCCCATTATGCTCAATCACTTACCCTATCTCTAACACTATGTTTCTTCATAGGAATTGTTCGAATCCTACACAGTTATCCTACACAGTTCTTTGTTAACTTGTCTATTAATTTCCACACTTGCTCATGGAGCCATAGTTGCTTTACTCACAAATACATGCCTAGAACCTAATATAGTGCTTGACACACACTAGGAGCTTATCGATTTAGAGGATTTTTCTGTTTGGGGTTTTTAAGTGATAGGGTCTCCCCTGAGTCACCCAGCCTGGAGTGCAGTGGTGTGAACATAACTCACTGCAGCCTCAAACTCCTGGCTCAAGTGATCCACCTGCCTCAGCCTCCCAAGTAGCCAGGACTGCAGGCATGTGCTACCACACCTGACTCATGCTCATTGTTGAATAAATGAAAGCTCCTTTCCTAATATAAAGTATTATCAGTCCATTGACATTTTTGCCACTGTATAATAAAATCTATATTTGTGTTTCCCTAATCATTAGTGAAGCTGAATATTTTGATTCCTATTTTCTTTTAACTGCTTGTTCAAGTAATTTGCCAATTTTTGAGTTGTTATTTTCTTATTATCCTATAAACATTCTTTGTGAAATTAAGCCTTTATCCATTTTGTTTGGGGCAAACATTTTTTCCTAGATTATTATTTGCTTAAAACGTTCTTCATTATATCTTGTATGACAGATTTTAAAATTTTTATGTACTTAAATCTATGGTCTCTCTTTATGGCTTCTGAGATTTGATTATTGCTTAAAAAGGAGTTTCTACTCCCAAAGTATAAAATCATCCTTCATTACATTTTTATTGTGTTGAATCAATACAAATTGTCAAATTGTCTATTCTTTTGACATTGGTTTGAAAGAAATACTTTCATTCATAGCTAAAGTCCTAAATACTGAATTTTTATATAAACATGGGTCTACTTTTAGATTCTCTATAGCATTCAATGAATCAATTCATAGATTAACTACAATGCCAATAACACTTTGTTATTCCAACAGGCTTTAAAGTTTTTAGTCTTTTTATCTCAAAGTAATTTCAGTTTTTGTTTTAATTTTTCCCCAATAGTCATTTTTAAAGAAAATCTAAATTTTTTAATTAAAAACTTAGTGGGGCCTAGTGGTGCACACCCAGAGTCCTCCTACTTGGGAGGCTGAGGTGGGAGGATTGCTCAAGTCCAGGAGGTCAAGGCTACAGCAAACCATGGTCATGCCACTGTACTCTAGCCTGGGTGACGGAGCAAGACACTGGGGGAAAAAAAAAAGAACAGTAAAAAATTTTTTAAGTAAAAAGACTTCATAATTTCATATTCCTTAATTTCTAATTTTACTACGTTTTTCTCAGGGACTGTGGCTTTCTAGGATTTGGGGGTTTTTTGGAGGTTACCAAGAGTCTTTGAGGCCTTGAAGAAGGCCAATTTTGTGGGAGATTTTAGTCAGTCTTTTTAAAGTCAGTATTGATGAAGAATATTTGTTTTCACAGATTGGGTACAACATTTTATGTCTATACAATTATGCTTAGCATTGTTATTCAAATCCTCCTTCCCTTACAGAGTTTTTTGATTCACTTGGTCTGTTAATTTCTATGGAGAATTAGTTAAATAAAAGGAAAATTTGGCAAATCCATAGTCTATATTCGAGACAAATAGTTTTTGTCATATGTATTTCAAATCTATTTTGATAAAGATTTTTGACTTGCATTTTCCTTTGGATTATATATTTTATCTGCATAAAATATCTTTTATCATGTTGAATGTTTTTCACCTTGAATTCAATTTGTCTCATACTAATATTGCTTCTTTTGTTAGCATTTAGGTGTATAACTTTGTTTTCAACTCTTGATTTATAGATATCCTGTGTAATCAAATATAGCTAGATTTGTATTTTTTTAGGCAATCCAAGAGCTTTTTTTCTAATAAGATAATTTAGCCTGTATACCTTTTTTGTGAATGCTGACTTGTTGGACTTAATATTTTGCTTTTTTGTTACTTTTTATTGGAAAATTCCACCTTCTTTTCCGCCTTTTATTGTAAAGGCAGAAATTGATGATCACATTTTTATTTGTTGTATTATACTTACATGTTTTTGTGTTGTTATCCTAATTTGTACATATAATTAGCACATAATTAAACATAATAAGAACATTTATTTTTCTATGAATCTCTGGAATTGATATCAATATCTAACATTCACTCATGCAAAAAAGGAAAAAAATTTATTGTAGTTCATATCCCTGTCTCTTCCTTGTGCCTCTTCTAGTGCTAAAATCCTCCATGATTTTAATTAGATCCTGTTGATTATTATTTAAACAGAAAAACAAGCATATATTTGACCACAAATGTCACTGTCTTCTTTGTTCACAATTGTTCTGGTATCTATGCCTTCCTCTTTCTTGGATTTATTATTTGTTCAACTAGAGTTCATTTTCATGTAATTTTTAAAATAAGCCTCTTAGAGCTCACATAGAAGTGATGAAGTTGGCTATGCAGATGGCTTGTCTCCAGGATGGGGACCACATATTTCCCCAGGTATAGTATGTTTACCAGGAGTACTTTCTGGGCCCCAGGGCCTTCTTAGTGAATCTTATGCATCAAGAAGAGGTTCTCAGGCTCTATCATTGGGGGTAAAGACTGAAGTTGGCTGCTCACTTTCCCTCACTTTTTCCTCTGCTGTCCTTGATGGAGTCACACTGTATTCAGCATCTCTTTCCAAACACTATCCTAGATCTCTTATGTGCATTGTATCAATTAATCTTCTTCTGAGTTAGCAGCTATTGTTACCCCCTACCCCAGGCTATATGTGAGGAAACAAGGCCCCAAGAGGTTAAATAATGTTCTATTAATGAGGAAAAATGTTGTAATTTAAACTCAGGCAGTCTAACCCCCAGATACCCTGCCCTCCCAAAAGGAAAACATGGATGGTACTAGGTTCCAGTGATAAGAAAACCAAGTGAAACTATTTTGTAAAAAAGGAACTAGTCAACTTTTATTTTTTACCAATTATTAATTGCCTACAGAGAAAGACAAAAACTGGCCTGGCCAACCTACAGAACGGGAGAAAATTGTTGCAATCTATCCACCTGACAAAGGGCTAATAATCAGCATCTACAAAGAATTTAAACAAATTTACAAGAAAAAAAACAACCCCATCAAAAAGTGGGCAAAGCATACGAACAGACACTTCTCAAAAGAAGACATATATGCAGCCAACAAATAATGATGCAGCCAACAAACAAACAATGAGCTTTTATGAATAAAAGCTCACTATCATTGGTCATTAGAGAAATGTAAATCAAAACCACAATGAGATACCATCTCATGCCAGTTAGAATGGCAATCATTAAAAAGTCAGGAAAAAACAGTCACTGGAGAGGATGTGGAGAAACAAGAACACTTTTACACTGTTGGTGGGAGTGTAAGTTAGTTCAACCATTGTAGAAGACAGTGTGGTGATTCTTTAAGGATCTAGAAACGGAAATATCATTTGACCCAGCAATCCAAATACTGGGTATATACCCAAAGGATTATAAATCATTCTACTATAAAGACACATGCACACATATATTTATTGCAGCATTGTTCACAATAGCAAAGACTTGGAACCAACCCAAATGCCCATCAATGTTAGGCTGGATAAAGAAAATGTGGCATATATATACCATGGAATACTATGCAGACATAAAAAAAAGGATGAGTTCATGTGCTTTGCAGAGACATGAATAAAGCTGGAAACCATCATTCTCAGAAAACTAACACAGGAACAGAAAACCAAACATCGCATGTTCTCATTCATAAGTGGGAGTTGAACAATGAGAACACATGGACACAGGGAGGGGAATATCACACACCAGGGCCTGTAATGGGGTGGGGGGCTAGGGGAGGGACAGCATTAGGAGAAATACCTAATATAGATGACGAATTGATGGGTGCAGCAAACCACCATGGCACGTGTATACCTATGTAACAAACCTGCACATTCTTCACATGTATCTCAGAAATTAAAGTATAATTAAAAATAAAAATAAAAAATAAACTGGTCTGGCACTCACAGCTAGGCCTTGGTGTTCTCCTGTTTAAAGAAACCAATGTCACATAATGTCAACATCAGAAGAGGTCACTGTGACTATAATAGCTCATAACGAAAACAAGATCACTCTATAACATGTCTGAACACAGAAAAATACATGGACCTTGTACAAACTACAAGAGTAACCAAACATCCCAAAATTATGGCTAATATGAGTGACTGCTGCTTTTTTATCAATTACAGCGTGAGTCTCACTCTGGTCTTCCTTCCTTCTAGATGGGATTGATTAAGATACCTCATCATAGACCTACCCCTGCTTCCTGATAACATTCAATACAGAGCAAAGCTCTGCTTCCTTAAACCTTCCCCTAAATCACCTATGTATTAGTCCATTCTCACACTGCTAATAAAGACATACCTGAGACTGGGTAACTTATAAAGAAAAAGAGGTTTAATTGACTCACAGTTCCACATGGCTGGGGAGGCCTCACAATCATGGCGGAAAGTGAAGGAGGAGCAAAGACACATCTTACATGGCAGCAGGCAAGAGAGAGTGGGTGCAGGGGAACTGCCCTTTATAAAACCACCAGATCTCATAAGATGTATTCAGTATCACAAGAACATCAATGGCAAAGATCCACTCCCATGATTCTATTACCTCCGACCAGGTCCCTCCCACAACACATGGGAATTATGGGAGCTACAATTCAAGATGAGATATGGGTGGGGACACAGCCAAACCACATCAACATGACACAGACTCAAATGCTATAAGTCCTTTCTGATATCTAAGATGGCCCATGGTTCGCCATGGTGTGGCTAAGGAGTCTGGAATTCATTTTATAGGCAGCAGGAATAGGAGATAATCAAATCTGTTCGACCAGTAGAGTGACATGAACAAAGCTGTGTTTTAGAAAACTAAACTTGACAAAACATGTAAGACAATGAAGAGACTGTTTGCAAAGATAGTAACAAAGTCATTGCAGTAGCTCGGGGGAGACAAGGAATCACAAAAGACACAGGCCATGATTCAAGTGGCATGTGATAATACATCAGGGCAGTGGCAGTGGGAATGAAAATGAGGTAACATACACTAGGATATCTGCAGGGAGAATTGATAGTGGGTAGAGATTTTGACAGGGTTTTAACCATCAACGTAATTTTACATTCAATAGGTAGGAATTCCTCTGACCAGATTTTTCATAAGCTGTTCAGTCTTATTCTGAACAAAATAGATATGAGATTTTTGTATCTATAAGTTCACTTTATTAGCATAAGATGGAAAGTTATGAATAGGATGACTTTCTATTCACCTTTCCTGGATTATAAAATTCAAGGTTGGATTTAAGCCTACCATATGGATAAGGGATCAACTGAGCCCTTAAGTGTCTTTCAGAAGCTCCCATGAAGGGCATTAGAAGTTTTGTGAGCATATTGGAAAGCAAACTTGGTGCCTATGTGTGCATATTCAGCAGACTTGCCTGGATTCTCAGCTCCAGGAGACTAAAAAAGATGAAGATGTGCCCCATAGGAACTAATCATACTATTATTCACATGAAAGTAAAAAAGATGCACGGTTTCAATGGCAAAAATGAAGAAAACTTCCCAATATTATAATCGACAGGCTGAGCTCAAGGTGGTACAAGGCAATTTAGAAACAGGAAGGCCCTATTTTGGAATCGGCTTGGTTCCAAGAGCTTTTCCAACTGAGATTTTTACAACTGAGCCCCTTCTCCCCTAGAAATAATGCTGGAAATGGTACCCAGGAATCGAGTGCAGCCAGGAGAGGTCACAAAAGCCCATCTATCCTACAGTAAGTTTAATTATGGTACTAATCCATGTTGGGCCTGGGAAGAGGAGGTCTTCCATATATGCTGATCACAGAGAAAGCAGACACATTTCCTCAGCTTTACTTTTGCCTATTCTAGCAAAATCTAGATCTTGGCAGGAAGAAATAGAAGTCAACTGACCAAGTCTTTCTCTCTGAGCTGTCTGTCCTACCCTCTCCAGCAGTCCTCTCCACAGGTAGCCTGTGTTTCTACAGTGCTCACCACCCCTACACCCTACTCAGATATTCCTGACCTTCAAAGTACATATTATGCCTCTCAATTACCTATTTTCCCTAACCCCCAAAAATCTAAAGACCTAGATTTAGTTGCATCACTTACTGTCTCTGTGACTTTGGGAAATTTTAATTATCCAAGCCTCCACCTATAAAATGGAGATGATACATCCCTAATAGGGTTAATCTGAAAATTAAATGAAAAAAAGCCTATATGAAATGTGCCAAATATTGAGCCTGACATTCCACAGGTTCAAAATTACTTAGCAGGTGTTTTTCAAGCTTTTAAAATAATCTTTCTTCTTTAAAAGTAAACTAAAAAAAACACAAGAAGCAAAGAACAAAGTCGTCCACAAGCACAAGCAGTTGTAAGTTTGACATGTCCTTCTAGGTCCTGTGTGTATACAGAAACAATATCCAATTTTATAGGATTGAGATCTTATGTATCATGCTTTTTCATACCATGAAGATTTACCAATTGAAAACCCCAAAGTTATATAAGTATTTTGATAACCAAAAATACACTACACGAACTCTATCTGTTAGAAAAAAGAAAAAAGAATGTAGGTGGAGCTTCTAAGATGGCTGAATAGGAACAGCTCCAGTCTACAGCTCCCAGCGTGAGTGATGCAGAAGACAGGTGATTTCTGCATTTCCAACTGGAGTACCAGCTTCATCTCACTGGGGCTTGTCGGACAGTGGGTGCAGGACAGTGGGTGCAGCCCACAGACCATGAGCCGAAGCAGGGCGAGGCATCAACTCACCCAGGAAGCGCGAGGGGTCAGGGAATTCCCTTTCCCAGCCAAGGGAAGCCGTGACAGACAGCACCTGGAAAATCAGGTCACTCCCACCCTTATACTGTGCTTTTCCAACGGTCTTAGCAAACAGCACACCACGAGATTCTATCCCACACCTGGCTCAGAGGGTCCCACGCCCACGAAGCCTTGCTCACTGCTAGCACAGCAGTCTGAGATCGAACTGCAAGGCTGCAGCAAGGCTGGGGGAGGGGCGCCCACCATTACTGAAGCTTCCGTAGGTAAACAAAGCAGCCAGGAATCTCGAACCAGGTGGAGCCCACCGCATCTCAAGGAGGCCTGTCTGCCTCTGTAGACTCCACCTCTGGGGGCAACAGAAATACAAACTACCATCAGAGAATACTATAAACACCTCTATGCAAATAAACTAGAAAACCTAGAAGAAATGGATAATTTCCTGGACACTTACACTCTCCCAAGACTAAACCAGGAAGAAGTTGATTCCCTGAATAGACCAACAGCAGGCTCTGAAATTGAGGCAATAATTAATAGCCTACCAACCACGAAAAGTCCAGGACCAGACAGATTCACAGCTGAATTCTACCAGAAGTACAAGGAGGAGTTGGTACCATTCCTTCTGAAAGTATTCCAATTGATAGAAAAAGAGGGAATCCTCCCTAATTCATTTTATGAGGCCATCATCATCCTGATACCAAACCCTGACAGAGATACAACAAAAATGGAGAATTTTAGATCAATATCCCTGATGAACGTTCATGCAAAAATCCTCAATAAAATACTGAGAAACTGAATCCAGCAGCACATCAAAAAGTTTATCCACCACGATCAAGTGGGCTTCATCCCTGGGATGCAAGGCTGGTTCAACATACACAAATCAATAAATGTAATCCAGCATATAAACAGAACCAAAGACAAAAACCACATGATTATCTCAATAGATGCAGAAAAGGCCTTTGACAAAATTCAACAGCCCTTCATGCTAAAAACTCTCAATAAATTACATATCGATGGGACGTATCTCAAAATAATAAGAGCTATTTATGACAAACCCATAGCCAATATCATACTGAATGGGCAAAAACGGGAAGCATTCCCTTTGAAAACTGGCACAAGACAGGGATGCCCGCTCTCACCACTCCTATTCAACATAGTGTTGGAAGTTCTGGCTAGGGCAATCAGGTAGGAGAAAGAAATAAAGGGTATTCAATTAGAAAAAGAGGAAGTCAAATCGCCCCTGTTTGCAGATGATATGATTGTATATTTAGAAAACTCCATCATCTCAGCCCAAAATCTCCTTAAGCTGATAAGCAACTTCAGCAAAGCCTCAGGATACAAAATCAATATGCAAAAATCACAAGTATTCCTATACACCAATAACAGACAAACAGAGGGCCAAATCATGAATGAACTCCCATTCACAATTGCTTCAAAAAGAATAAAATACCTAGGAATCCAACTTACAAGGGATGTGAAGGACCTCTTCAAGGAGAACTACAAACCACTGCTCAACAAAATAAAACAGGACACAAACAAATGGAAGAACATTCCATGCTCATGGATAGGAAGAATCAATATCGTGAAAATGGCCATACTGCCCAAGGTAATTTATAGACTCAATACCATCCCCATCAAGATACCAATGACTTTCTTCACAGAATTGGAAAATACTACTTTAAAGTTCATATGGAACCAAAAAAGATCCTGCATTGCCAAGACAATCCTAAGCCAAAAGAACAAAGCTGGAGGCATCATGCTACCTGACTTCAAACTATACTACAAGGGTACAGTAACCAAAACAGCATGGTACTGGTACCAAAATAGAGATATAGACCAATGGAACAGAACAGAGCCCTCAGAAATAATACCACACATCTAAACCATCTGATCTTTGACAAACCTGACAAAAACAAGAAATGGGGGAAGGATTCCCTATTTAATAAATGGTGCTGGGAAAACTGGCTAGCCATATGTAGAAAGCTGAAACTGGATCTCTTCCTTGCACCTTATACCAATTTAATTCAAGATGGATTAAAGACTTCAATGTCAGACCCAAAACCATAAAAACCCTAGAAGAAAACCTAGGCAATACCACTCAGGACATAGGCATGGGCAAGGACTTCATGTCTAAAACACCGAAAGCAACAGCAACAAAAGCCAAAATTGAGAAATGGGATCTAATTAAACTAAAGAGCCTCTGCACAGCAAAAGAAAACTACCATCAGAGACAACAGGCAACCTACAGAATGAGAGAAAATTTTTGCAATCTACCCATTTGACAAAGGGCTAATATCCAGAATCTACAAAGAACTTAAACAAATTTATAAGAAAAAATGAAACAACCCCAACAAAAAGTAGGCAAAATATATGAACAGATACTTCTCAAAAGAAGACATTTATGCAGCCAAAGACACATGAAAAAATGCCCATCATCACTAGCCATCAGAGAAATGCAAATCAAAACCACAATGAGATACCATCTCACACCAGTTAGAATGGCAATCATTAAAAAATCAGGAAACAACAGGTGCTGGAGAGGATGTGGAGAAACAGGAACACTTTTACACTATTGGTGGGACTGTAAACTAGTTCAACCATTGTGGAAGACAGTGTGGCGATTCCTCAAGGATCTAGAACTAGATACCATTTGACCCAGCCATCCCATTACTGGGTATATGCCCAAAGGATTATAAATCATGCTGCTATAAAGACACATGCACATGTATGTTTATTGTGGCACTATTCACAATAGCAAAGACTTGGAACCAACCCAAATGTCCATCAGTGACAGACTGGATTAAGAAAATGTGGCACATATACACCATGGAATACTATGCAGCCATAAAAAAGGATGCGTTCATGTCCTTTGTAGGGACATGGATGAAACCATCATTCTGAGCAAACCATCATTCTGAGCAAACTATTGCAAGGACAGAAAACCAAACACTGCATGTTCTCACTCATAAGTGGGAGTTGAACAATGAGGACACTTGGACACAGGGTGGGAAACACCACACACCAGTGCCTGTTGTGGGGTGGGTGTTGGGGGGAGGGATAGCATTAGGAGATATACCTCATGTAAATGACAAGTTAATGGGTGCAGCACACCAACATGGCACATGTATACATATATAACAAACCTGCACATTGTGCACATGTACCCTAGAACTTACAAGTACAATAATAATAATAAAGAAAAAAGAATGTAATCACACCTTTCTTGAGACAAAAGTTTCATAGAAGACAAAAATGGACACAGGCCTCTAGATAAATGTATTGGCAGTGTTCCAATTAAAATACAGCATTCCCTTAATGCTGAATTTAAAATGAAACATAAAGCAACAGAGTATATTAAGCATAATGTTTCTAGGAAAATTATCAGATCTACATTAAAATATTAGCAAGATTGGTATGTTTCCATTTAATTACTTAATGTATTCCTGTAATACGACCAAAAGAGATACAGCTACCTCAATGGCTAGCAACAAAACGTAAATATGAACACATTTGCATGCATCTCTCCCTTTTTATTTCGTTCGACCCCTCTGCTGCCAACTTAAAGAACAAGCCCTGACCTACACTGCTCAGAAGTGGTTTAACAATTCCATGTCCAACATGCATCTTTTTTTTTTTTTTTTTTTTGAGACGGAGTCTCGCTCTGTCGCCCAGGCTGGAGTGCAGTGGCCGGATCTCAGCTCACTGCAAGCTCCGCCTCCCGGGTTTACGCCATTCTCCTGCCTCAGCCTCCCAAGTAGCTGGGACTACAGGCGCCCGCCACCTCGCCCGGCTAGTTTTTTGTATTTTTTTTAGTAGAGACAGGGTTTCACCATGTTAGCCAGGCTGGTCTCGATCTCCTGACCTCGTTATCCGCCCGTCTTGGCCTCCCAAAGTGCTGGGATTACAGGCTTGAGCCACCGCGCCCGGCCGACATGCATCTTTTTTTATCAATTATAACCAAAAAAAAAAAAAAAAAAGTACAAATTGGCTAATTCACTAGCTCTACTTTTTATCATACATTGTTACCTCAGGACATCTATAAAGCTTAGATATTGCAAAATAATTAACTTGGTCCACAATAAACACAGGTACTTTACTAAAAATGCACATATAGACCTATGGTTATAATCCAAGACATTCTTCTATATATGGAGATACTAGCAAAAGCCCTTTCTTTCACCCTCTTCCACCATTCTAGTGACTAAGTACAGAACGACGTCTAGCTCCAAGAGGCAGGTTAAGAAAGGTCACTCCCAGAAGACAGGACTTCCTAAAAACTAACAAAAGGACATTTGAAAAGGAATTATTTTACTACCTCTACTTTTAACAAACTTTTAGCATTAGGACTTGTTTCTCCTTTGAAACACACCAATATTAATTAAAATGCACATGTACAACAATGGTTAGATAATCTGAACTAATCTAACTCACAGCTTCTCTCAGCATACTTGCTCCTCCCCGCACCTGCCACCATCCAATGAACAGTCAGCACACTCTCCAAAAACACCAAGCTCAATGACACTGTTCCCAAATGCAACCACTCCTGTGAAATAACAACAACAAAAAATACCTAATGGGTGTTACTTTTGTCTTCTACTTTTAACGTGTTGTGCCTTTTTAAACATCTCGAATGACTAGCTATTTTAAATAGGACTTAAGTTTTCCACTGTAGAGACTAGATATGAAATAAGAACCCATTTGTCCAGTATGTACACAATACATAAAGTACAGCAAAGTTAAATGACATGTACATATCATGCAGGGCGACGGATTAGCTGAAATTTTCTAGTATGTACTAGCAAAGCAAAACACCTTTTGCAACTTCTTCCCTCCCACCCCCCTCAACCCAACAAACAAGTACTGAGAGTAGTATACTGTTCACAGAGGTGGTTTAACAATTCCACTTCTGAAGACAGTATTTCCCATTTGTTTTTAAAAGCTATTTACAGGCCGGTGCGGTGGCTCAAGCCTGTAATCCCAGCACTTTGGGAGGCCGAGACGGGCGGATAACGAGGTCAGGAGATCGAGACCAGCCTGGCTAACACAGTGAAACCCCATCTCTACTAAAAAAATACAAAAAACTAGCCGGGCGAGGTGGCAGGTGCCTGTAGTCCCAGCTACTTGGGAGGCTGAGGCAGGAGAATGGCGTGAACCCGGGAGGCGGAGCTTGCAGTGAGCTGAGATCCGGCCACTGCACTCCAGCCTGGGCGACAGAGCGAGACTCCGTCTCAGTAACAAAAAAAAATAATAAAAGCTATTTACAAAAAGCATTATTCTAGTAGTCCTACTTTTAAACATACCACACACTTCTAAGTATACAGAAAGACTAGATATTTCATATAAGAATTATCCAATATGTACACGGCACTGTTGAATAAAATTGTACACACATAACAATGATTAGAATCTCAGGCATCTTCTAAATATGACCATTTGGGCCTTGAACCATTCCCTCCTTACTTCCTTCCCTCTGCCTTCAATGCTGTTGACAAGTATAGACCATGTATAATGCTTAGAGATGGTTGAACAAATTCATATCCAGAAGTGACTTACAGAAGACAAGCTTTCCTATGAATCTCAAAACAAAGTATATGGAATGTACTGGTTTTACCAGGTACTTTCTCATGTACTGGCACCTCTTTAGATGTTGCAAAATTAGGACTCATTTGTCCATTATATACCCTATACACATAGCAAAACTAAACGCACTAAACATACAGAAAATGGTGCTGAAAATATCCAAATATAAACGCTAGCATTTTACCTTTTGCAATTCCTTCCTTCCCACCTGCCCTAAAACACTGTACAAGTATGGATAGTAGTATACTGCTCAGAGATGATTTATCAATTCATTTACAAAAGAAGATATTTCCTATCCAATGTAGCAAAAATATATTTAAAAAGCAATGTTTTACTACTTCTACATTTAACATTTAACTGGCACTTCTAAACATCTAGATAGCCTAAATATTTTAGATAAGGGGTTAATTTGTCTACTACATATACAGTAGTCTTGAATAAACTGCACACATATAAGGATAGTTATCATTTGAAAATGCTTTCAAACTATGAACATTCTGGACCAGAACTCTTTCCTTCCCCATCAACTCAATAATGCTCAAATTTTCCGAAGACAGTATTTCCTAGGAATTGTAAAACAGAATTTATACAATATATTAGTCTACAAACTCTACTTTTGCCATACACAGGCAACCTCTTTAACATCTAGAGGGACTGGATGTTATAAATTAGGACTCGGTTGTACTTTATATCAGGGGTTCCGAACCCCCGGGCCAGATGGGTACTGGTCTGTGGCCTGTTAGGAACTGGGCCCACAGCAGGAGTGAGTGGGCAGTACCACCCAAGCACCACCTCCTGTCGGAACAGCAGCGGTATTAGAATCTCATAGGAGCAGAAACCCTTTGTGAACTGCGCATGTGAAGGATCTGGGTTACATCTCCTTATGAGAATCCAACAAATGCCTGATGATCTGAGGTGGAACAGTTTCATCCCAAAACCATCCCCCTTGCCCCATTCACGGAAAAATTGCCTTCCACAAAGCCAGTTCCCTGGGCCAAAAAGGTTGGGGACCACTGCTTTATATACACTGTAAACACAGATAAGTAAAACAACACTCACAGACATAAGGACAATGGTTACTCTTGCCTCACTATGGGCACATGGGCACCGAGCTCTTTGCACCTCCACCTCCTCCCTCCTCCCCTGAAACACAACGTTGTATTACTGAAGAGGTGGTTTGGCCAGTCCCCACTAAAAACATTTCATATGAATGTCAACAAAAAGATATTCACAAAATGTGTTATTTTACTACCTGTACTTTCAACACATATCAGGCACTTCAGAACATCCAGAAGAAAACCCAGACATTTCCAAACAAAAGTAAAAAAAAGTACTTAATATTGTCAACCATGTATACAGTAGTGAGGAATAAAATACACACACAAAGCAATGGTTAAAATATGAAAATGTCTCCTAAATATGATCATTCTGGCACGGAGCCTTCTCCTCCTCCTTCTCAGGTCTTCCACCCCAAGTCCTCTTACCCACTGAACAAATGTGGACATGTCATCCCGATGTCACTTGCAGAGGTGGTCTCACAAATCCATTTCAAAAAGTCATTCCAGAAGACATTTTCTATGATTTTTTTAAGAAGTGAGCATTTGCAAGATGTGTGATTTTATGACTCTTTTATCATAATTTAGCAAAACCTCTTTACATCTAGAAGGGCCAGATGTAGCAAGCGTTCTTTTAAAAGTTTGGGGAGGTCAGTTGAGAGCAGTTTTTCCTATTACATACACAGGTCTTCTATACAGGGCCAGTACATCTCTCCAAAGACCAGTGGGTCCTGGTCCTTCCAGTTGCCCAAATGTGGCTTATTATCCTACCATTTCTCTTCTGATATGAAGGTATGGTAGATGGGAGATCAACCCCGCCTGGTGGATTCTAGCAGTTTCATCCGTCAGGGCTCTGCTCACCTTCTGGACCACTAAGGCCTTGCTTGGTCCATTGTCATCAAGAATGAGGCAGGCATCACCCAACTGGGACAGAGTGGTCACCCCAGGCCTCGGTCGTGCAGGGTTCTAGGCCTACGGAGGTGGCAGAGTCGGGTCCATCTGCAGACCTGCCTTCCAGGCCTCACCCCACAGCGCTCTCTCCACGGTGTTCCCACAGCTGCCAGGCTTCCCACCCCACACACCAGTGCCACCCAAAGGGGCTGCATCCTGAAGGCTTCATCTAGGCCAGGCGGGGTTAGGCCAGGAGGCCCAGCAGCCAGCTGGGTCTGGGCTGACCAGAGGCGGCTGCCTGATGGTCAAAGAGGTGGAGTGGAGAGAGGGGTCCTCCTCTGCATCAAGGCCTGGGCCCTGCTGGTGCACAGCCATGGCAAGGGCTCCAGGTGCCTGCAGGGCAGAGGTTCGCTTGTCCTTGGACCCCAGCTTTCCTGGGAGGGCCATGGAGGAAGTGGCCATGCTCCAATTCTCACCAAGCTCTCTGCAGGAACTCCAGAGTGGCTTTTTTTTTTTTTTTTTTGGTGAGACAAGGTCTTGCTCTGTTGTTCAGGCTGGAGTGCAGTGGCGTGATCATAGCTCACTGTAACCTCAAATTCCTGGCCTCAAGCGATCCTCCCACCTCAGCTTCCCAAGAAGATGGGACTACAGGCATGCACCACCACCCCCAGCAAATTTTTGTATTTTTTGTAGAGATGAGGTCTCCCTACGTTGCCCAAGCTGGTCTCGAACTCCTGACCTCAGGTAATCCACCCATGTTGGCCTTCCAAAGTGTTGGGATTACAGGCATGAGCCACAGCACTCAGCCTCAGAGCAGCTTCTTATTACTTTATTTGATTAAAAGAACAAAGCACTTTGTAGTTTAAAACCATATGAATATATAATCTGTTACATTTAATGTGTAAAGAAAAAATAAAATCCCAAGCGCCCCCAACAGACTGAATGGATCCCCTTGTAGCCAAGTGAATTCCAGAAAGAAAAACTAAAAGAGAAACTAAATTCCAAGTTCTAAATGCTCCCTCCCTTTTGGAGTTTAGGCACAACTAACCAGTACATTAAAATAGACATCCTAGACTGCCCTAACAGACTCTTTGTGGCAATAAGATACCAAATTCCAGCCTGACTCTGGTACAGCATCACATGACAGAAAGCAGACTCTGAAGGAAATAAAAATATTTTACCCCAAAATATATTTCTTTGACATATTTTGAAATGGCCCTGTAAAGCTGTCTTTTGTGGGGTAAATTTGCATCTATAGAGACACTCTTACCCCTTCCAGGTCTTTCCCAGATCAAGGAGAGATAAGTGAGAATCTGTTATTTTTAAGGGTTGAAAAGAGAGGCTTTGAGCCAGGCACGTGGCTCATGCCTGTAATCCCAGCACTTTGGGCGGCCTAGGCAGGTGGATCACAAGAGGTCAGGAGTTCAAGACCAGTCTGGCCAATATGGTGAAACCCCATCTCTACTAAAAATACAAAAAATTAGCTGGGCATTGTAGTGCATGCCTATAGCCCCAGCTACTTGGGAGGCTGAGGTGGGAGAAATCATCTGAACCCAGGAGGCAGAAGCTGCAGTGAGCTGAGATTGAGCCACTGCACTCCAGCCTGGGCAACAGAATGAGACCCCATCTCAAAAAAAAAACAGAAGAGAGAGACCTTTCCTTTTTGGTCATCAAGTGGTTATTAGACATGAGTTTTAAATTGTTAATGTTTAAAATGTAGCCAATTCTTACATCTCCAGAAAATTCTTAAAAGAACACTTTTTCCTAATACCCACACACAAAATGCATCTGTCCTGCTTCACTCATTTTCCTACCCTAGCTGGTTAAATAGGCTCAAAATTCAAACCTGTCTTAATACTCATCCAAAAAAACACAATTGGAAAGATGACTACACCCCACCACCACCAACAACAAATTACCAATTAACATTTAAAATGCTGAGATTTATTTTACCCCATGTTTTAAAGAACCGAAATCATAAAATCCTATGATTGTTTTTTTAAAAAGGCTTATCAACGGTTACTTCACATCTTCTACCTAATAGAAAAGTCCACCCAAAGGTATCACGCATGAATTTTTATAAGTAGTAAATAATTACAGAGACTAAAAATAACCTTGAAACTTAGACCAAGGCTAACGGCCGATTTCTACCCTGTTTTCAGGCTCAAGAATCCTAAAACGAATTCTAAATTGTGAAATTGGAGTCTGTCCCCAGCCAGAGTAGCAGACTTAATGCACGCACCATTCATCTGTTCTGCTCTCAGCCGCTCATTGAAACAGTCACAGTCGTTCGATTTTTAGGGAAAAGACAGTACTGCAAAAGTACATTCCAGAGGTCCTTCCATAAAAACCATCCTGTGTGCTCCATCTGCATGTGCAATCTGCTTGTGTATTTTCAGCCAGCTTGCACGGGCAGATTACTGCGTACAATTAGAAAGCAACCTCACGGGCATTCGATAAACTGCCTTCATTATTACACTCAGGAGAGTCCCTTTGGATGTCAATAAAAGCCTAGTTTTCTGCCTGTTAGCTAAATAATTGACAACACTAAAAATAATCAGAAGCAAATGAACGAAGTCAAGAACAAGGTGTTAAGAAAGAGCACATTAAGATTCTCATGGTGGTGCCCCAGGTCGCTATCGTGAGCTTTTTCTCCAGCAACTTGGATTTACAATCCGCTCAAGTCCATGGTTGCCCTCTCTACAGAAAACAGTATCATTCCTGGTCTGCTGTGCGAATCACACATTGCAGCATGGGGAAGCTAGCAAAGTACTGACTGGTTTGAAAGAATTTCTTATGCGTGTTTCTATTTTGTGTTCCTTCGTTTGACAGTTTCAGGAGAAACTAATTTGGGAGGTGGGGGTAGGCAGTCTGGTTGGTCTGGCAAAACCTTTGTGATGTTAAAAATCCAAAGAGCTGGCTGGACTCGGTGGCTCACACTTGTAATCCTAGCTCTTTGGGAGGCCAAGGCAAGTGGATCACTGGAGGTCAGGAGTTTGAGACTACCCTGGCCAACGTGGTGAAACCCCATCTCTACCAAATATACAAAAATTCACCAGGTGTGGTGGCATGCGCTTGTAATCCCAGCTACTTGGGAGGCTGAGGCAGGAAAATCACTTGAATCCAGGAGGCGGAGGTTGCAGTGAGCCAAGATTGAGCCATTGCACTCCAGCCTGAGCAACAGAGCGAGACTCCGTTTCAAAAAAAAAAAAAAAATCCAAAGAGCTTTCCTAGACGTTTTTTTCCCACCACAAACTGATTCTAAGAAGGTATGACAAAGACTTGTCATATAGAGGATCCATCTTTTCTAAATCTCTTTTATGTTTCTAACTATACAATTGCTGCTTATTTCATGAGCTATTGGTCTTTTAATTTCAAAAGTAATTCAAAACACAATACTCTTTCAAAGAACCTCACGCATATACCTCTTCTCGTGTTTCTCAATAGGCTTTAAAAATCAATTTGAGATCCTTCTCGTTTTTAGCCAACCTCTCTTTTTCTTGGTTACCTGGGACTTTTACAACAAGCAGAAGAAAGAGCAAGAGTGAAATGTGCGTGTAATTGAATTCAGCTCCACTGACAGTAGGCTGGGTGGCTGAGGGCAAAGTTTTTTTTTTCTTTACAGAAAAAAGAGTGATTGATCTTCTGTATTTAGTTGTTTTACTAAGACTCAAGAAGCTAGAACTATAAAAGAAAGGAGGTTGGACGCACAACTTCTAAAGTCTTTTAAAACTTCAAGAATCTCTTATCCTTTACTTTGCCGTATTTAGAACTCTCCAGAGAATGAACCCATTCAACTATCCAGTCCTGTGCCCAAGGCCCCTCACTGCTAAGTAGGTCTTCCCTCTTCTGATGTAAAACTAGTATGTCATAGGACAATGACATTTGTTCTCATTTGTGACTCTAGGCTACCAAAGTTGAGAGGTGAAGCCAGCTGAACTTCTGGGTCGGGTGGGGACTTGGAGAACTTTTCTGTCTTACAAGAGGATTATAAAATGCACCAATCAGCACTCTGTAGCTAGGACTGTAAAACACACCAATCAGCGCTCTGTGGCTAGCTAGAGGTTTGTAAAACGCTCTAATCAGTACTCTGTAAAAACATACCAATCAGTGCTCTGTGGCTAGCTAAAGGTTTGTAAAATGCACCAATCAGCACTCTGTAAAATGGACCAATCAGCACCTGTAAAATGGACCAATCAGCAGGATATGGACAGGGACAAATAAGGGAATAAAAACTGGCCACCCCAGCCAGCAGTGGCAACCTGCTTAGGTACCCTTCCACACTGTGGAAGCTTTGTTCTTTCGCTCTCCACAATAAATCTTGCTGCTGCTCACTCTCTGGGTCTGTGCCACCTTTAAGAGCTGTAACACTCACCACAAAGGTCTGTGGCTTCATTCCTGAAGTGAGCAAGTCCAAGAACCCACCGGAAGGAATCAACTTCGGACACAAAGCCACCAGCACAGCCCCTAATCTCTCTCACCTCTTCAGGCTGAGTCTTGAAATAAATTATCATTCATTCTCTACCCATGAGAGGAAAGGCAATGATACATTCACAGCGGTCATCTAGTGCCTTCCTCCCACCATATCTCCGCAAGACAGACAGTTTCTCCTGGTGCTTAGCTCCTTAGTTTCCCACTAGCTCCTCACTCAAATGCCTTCCTTACAAGAAGAGTGGAGAGAGACAGGCTAAGGATTCTGTGATGAAAATTAGAGTGAGGCTCCTTTTTAGCTGAGGAGGATGACATCACTTACCAACACTTTCATCCTACCCAATCCCATCTCCCATCTATTTTCTGGCCTGGGTAGCAGAAACACAGTATCTAACTTGTTAAGGAGCAAGCAGCGGGTTGAGAAACTTCTCTTCCATTCCTGCCTCTGAATCTTAAAGCAAGAAAGGGCTGCTTATGATAGAGGCAGGATAATTTTAGTGGCGTGAGAAATCAGAGGATACTGTGCTGAGGAGGAGGAATATGTTGGAGGGTGTCACAAATACGCTCACCCCGACATGTGAGTGATCTTAAATTCTGCAAACAAGGAACAACAATGGAGCGAGAGATCAGGAGGCAGGCAGTGAATATTTCATATGAAAGTGGAGCGCCCACTACTGGTTCTGGTGGGACCAGAAATTCACGTACAGCCTCCATAAAATAGAAGTTATATGAGCCTACTCAACAAGGGCCACTGTAAGAAGGATCATTTCAAGTGCCTGTAATAGGAACTTTTATGTCATTTACATATTTTATGTAATTCTTGCAAATGGCCTATAAGATAGATACGATCTCTATTTAAGAAAAAAAAAAAGGCCGGGCGCGGTGGCTCAAGCCTGTAATCCCAGCACTTTGGGAGGCCGAGACGGGCGGATCACTAGGTCAGGAGATCGAGACCATCCTGGCTAACACGGTGAA
The DNA here is from genome assembly GCF_049350105.2 of Macaca mulatta. Classification (NCBI taxonomy): domain Eukaryota; kingdom Metazoa; phylum Chordata; class Mammalia; order Primates; family Cercopithecidae; genus Macaca; species Macaca mulatta. Next base: position 22,290,270 of record NC_133422.1, read on the forward strand.
ACCCCGTCTCTACTAAAAAATACAAAAAACTAGCCGGGCGAGGTGGCGGGCGCCTGTAGTCCCAGCTACTCAGGAGGCTGAGACAGGAGAATGGCCCGAACCCGGGAGGCGGAGCTTGCAGTGAGCTGAGATCCCGCCACTGCACTCCAGCCTGGGCGACAGAGCGAGACTCCGTCTCAAAAAAAAAAAAAAAAAACAAAGAACGCTGACATTCGAAGAGTTTTAGTGGGAGCTAGGACTTTGAACCCAGATCTGCTTGGTTCTATTTCTACCACATTTAGAATTAATGTAGGGCCAGAAATAGGATTCTTTGGTTTTGTCTTTTAATCAATGTGCAGGTAACCTGGCTACCAAGAGTTAGTACATGAGCGTATCCTTCAAGCCTACATAACAAAGTAGATTGCGTTATAAAGCACGTAGTAGTTGCCCCGTATCTATTAGCTGCTGTTGTTCACAAATCATACTGCAAATTACCTTGCTGTATGACCACCAGTGGAGAGTTTTGCCAATAACTACTAAATGACTTCTCAATTCTTGTCTAGAAAAAAATACAGGTGTATAGCAGTCCATTAGATAAATCCCTGGTCAGTTTAGATTCTGCTTAGGCACTTCAGTGCACACACTCTGTTCCTTATATTGGTATCCTGGAAGTCAACATAAGCAGAAGTACCTTGGATCACCAAAGGATCAAGTCTTCCAAGTCATTTATAATGGAGAATTTCTCAAATTTAGTGTTATTGACTACTCAAGGATACTTTGGTGAGTAGACATGACTCCCACCTTACTTACATGGTGACAGAGTTCAATGACATAATTAATATAACAGCCAATAACCCAATACCAGGTGTTTTGACAAGTGACCATCACCTGAATTTAAAACCTGTATGAACAATCTGCCTATAAAGGCACAAAGTTCTGGAAACATTAACTTACTATTGTTGATGCTCTCTAAATGCTTCTCTCCTAAGGTTTTCTTGAAGTCTTTTTTTCTCCTCCAGTTTATTGCTCTGAAATTGCAAATATCAAAACATAACTTATTAAAGATGCTTTAAGCAGAGCCATGATGCTAAAGTTACCCAAGGTCCAAAATCCTAAGGTTCAAGCAGCCTTGATAGTCTAATACAGTATCCTGCCAGAGGCTCCAAGATGGTATTCCCTGTCAGACCCACGGGCACTGGACTGAAAGCCAGGAGCTCCAAGTTCTTTCCACAGCTCCCTTCTCCCAACTTGATTGGTATAATCACAGAACCAGTATTTTGCGTTTTTATTCTTTAGTTCAAATGATAGCAACATTTATTTTTTAAGCAGTGCTTTCAAAATGTTTTAATGAAAACATGAAATTTCCATACCAAGTATGTTAAATTAAAATTATAATAAATGGTTAAATAGCTCATACAAAATTTATATATACACCCAAATTCTACTAAAGTATTCAGGAAGAGATTTTCAATAAGACAATCCAACTCCCTTCTGACTTAGAATCACATACTTAAAGCTGTTGAGGGACTGAACAGCACATGTCATAAAAGAAGCCATCCACTTGAATAGAAAATAGTTTTTTTTTTTTTTAATTAGCTGTTTGGAGAGCCTGGAGATAAAGGGCTTCATATTTGATATTTCTGTCACCATGGCTCTGGCATATTTTAATCCAATTTAAATAACCCAGGAACATTTGCTTTTTGCTCACCATGACACTCTGTCATTTTTTAACTTGCTATGACCTATGAAAAACAAGTAAAATTCCTAGACAACAAATTTAATGGGGAGTTGAAACACATTCTACTATCCAAGAGGATCATGAAGTTTTAAATGAATCCAAGAGAGACAGTAAGCAGCTGGGTTTACTTTAATAAAAAATTGGATTTGCCCAGAAGAGGACCTGTGAAAGGAGAAAAATGGAAATCATCACTTTCAAGCCCAAACATAAGTCTGGTTCCATCTTTCAAAGAAAGGAAAAACCTGCTTGTATTGTTCATTTCCATGAAAGTCTTCATTCACTTAAAACTAATTACTAGTCCCATTTTGAAAGGCAAAATGGATGATTTCGGTTTCAGAAAAAAAACTAAAGGAAATTTACTACAGTCCAAGAGAATCAATTATAAGGCAAGCAACTGGATTATTAATGAAACACAGAATTCTAGGAGGCAAACTAATGGAAAATTATAAAAGCAAATAAACATGATTCTAGTCTAGGAAAAAATCCTGACTCATGAGCACAAAAGTGTTCAATGGTGATGAGTTCCCTGCCCTCCAGGGTGGGGACTAGGGGGGTTGCGGTGGATCTCAAAGGGTGAAAGACAGCAAACAAGCAGTAAGTGTTGATTAAACCAGTATTCAGAAAGCTACTCAGAGAACAGTGAGAAAGCCACAAAAACAGCTAGAGACAAAAGGCTGGATTCCTTTAGCAAAGTCAGAAATTAAGACCACTGGTTTTAACCTTTTCACTAATAGATTCCAACTCATAGTCACATAGTAGCTAAATTGTATCCAACAAAAGTCTACTTATGGCTGGGCACAGTGACTCATGCCTATAATCCCAGCTCTTTCGGAGGCTGAGGCGGGCAGATCACCTGAGGTCAGGAGTTTGAGACCAGTCTGGCCAACATGGTGAAACCTCATCTCTGCTAAAAATATAAAAATTAGCCAGTCATAGTGGCAGGCACCTGTGATCCAAGCTACTTGGGAGGCTGAGGTAGGAGAATCACTTGAACCTGGGAGGCGGAGGTTGCAGTGAGCCAAGATCACGCCACTGCACTCCAGCCTGGGCGACAAGAACAAAACTTCATCTCAAAAAAAAAAAAAAAAAAAAAGGCCGGGCTTGGTGGCTCACGTCTGTAATCCCAGCACTGTGGGAGGCCGAGGCGGGCGGATCACAAGGTCAGGAGATCGAGACCATCCTGGCTAACATGGTGAAACCCCGTCTCTAGTAAAAATACAAAAAATTAGCCGGGCATGGTGGTGGGCGCCTGTAGTCCCAGCTGCTCGGGAGGCTGAGGCAGGAGAATGGCATGAACCCGGGAGGCGGAGCTTGCAGTGAGCCGAGATAGTGCCACTGCACTCCAGTCTGGGTGACAGAGCAAGAGTCCATCTCAAAAAAAAAAAAAAGGTCTGTTTATGCCTCAGAAGTTAATAGTTGATGGAGAAGTATTTTGGGGGGAAAAAAAGTAGTAGTAGTAGTATTTCTGGAGTAGTTGAAAAATTATATTCAATCCCTATTCATATCAAATGCCTGTTATATGCTTGGTACCATGTTAGATGCTGGGAATACAGCTACAAACAGAGCAGTGCCCATTCTGGAAAATGTTACAGCCTCGTTGGGGACACAGACAAGAAAGCAATGATGGCAGTGTGCTAAACACATTAGGGGAGAGCAGTCTGCAAATAACATAGTAAGAATGTAGAAAAAGCACTTAAATGGATTGTCAGGAAATGCTTTCAAAAGTTCCACAGTCACTCAGTGCCTACTTAGTATTAGACTCCATCCTCAGCACGAGAGCCAAGAAGTTGAATAACACTGGGAATATGGTTTCTAACTTCGGGTAAGCTGCATGTTACAAGGGTGCTTCCTTCTATGGAGAGTAGACTCACAGCTTTCTTCATATTCCCCAAAGAACTGATGACTAAATAAAAGGATAAATACCATGGATCTAATGAGAGATAGAAATTCTAAATCCAACCTAATCTTAAGCAAGAGTGTTTCAGGAGGAGGAGAAGGTAGGAACAGGGTTACTACACTCCATTATACGGGTTGTTCAGCCCAGGGGGTCCCAGCAGGTGGGAGGGGGGTAGGAAAGGAAAGATAGAGCCACTGTTAACCTCACCAAGATTTGTACTGCAGCATGTGGCTGCTTTAGCACAGAGGAGGTATGTTTTTCTGTGTCACACAAAGACACTATCTATCAGCAGTCTGAGCACCCACAGAATTGACTGCCTGAATGCAGAATTGGTCTCTAATTTGCACAAAGACAACCATGGGCTGGTAGTAACCCCGGACAGGAAAGGGGCGTTCCCTGAACTTACATTTTTTTTTTTTTTCTTTGAGGCGGAGTCTCGCTCTGTCGCCCAGGCTGGAGAGCAGTGGCCGGATCTCGGCTCACTGCAAGCTCCGCCTCCAGGGTTCACGCCATTCTTCTGCCTCAGCCTCCTGAGTAGCTGGGACTACAGGCGCCCGCCACCACACCCGGCTAATTTTTTGTATTTTTAGTAGAGACGGGGTTGATTCACCGTGGTCTCGATCTCCTGACCTTGTGATCCGCCCGCCTTGGCCTCCCAAAGTGCTGGGATTACAGGCGTGAGCCACCGCGCCCGGCCCAGAACTTACATTTTTAATATACAAAGGCACAAGAGAATATGTCAGCTCAAGGAAATCCAAGAAACTCATAGATAAATTGAACAATGTTTATAGAAAGAAGTAGAAGATAAGGTTGAGAAAGTAAGAAGGAATAATTATATAGGAACGTATGTGCCAAGCAAAGGAGTGTGGACTTTATGAAACCCAACAGTAAGCCATTATATTAAGCAGGAAAGGAAGTGGCTCACTCTTTTTTTTTTTTTTTTTTTTTTTTGAGACGGAGTCTTGCTCTGTCGCCGAGACTGGAGTGCAGTGGCCGGATCTCGGCTCACTGCAAGCTCCGCCTCCCGGGTTTATGCCATTCTCCTGCCTCAGCCTCCCGAGTAGCTGGGACTACAGGCACCCGCCACCTCGCCCGGCTATTTTTTTGTATTTTTTACTAGAGACGGGGTTTCACCGGGTTAGCCAGGATGGTCTCGATCTCCTGACCTCGTGATCCGCCCGTCTCGGCCTCCCAAAGTGCTGGGATTACAGGCTTGAGCCACCGCGCCCGGCCAGGAAGTGGCTCACTCTTATAACAACATGGAGGTTAAACTGCAGCAAGGGCCACAAATACACAAGAACCCCTGGGGTGATTCTCACAGTAATCTAGGCCTTAAATTATGAGCCCCAAATTAAGTCAGCAGATATAGGGGACAGAGAAGAGAGGACAGTCTTGAGAAAAACTTAAGGGACAGAAATAATAGGAAGTATCACGATATGGATATGGGACGAGTAAGAAAAGGAGGAAGAGTCTAAGATTACTATCATTTAAGAGCATCAGAATGAACTTATGAGTTCGATTTTGAATTTATTGGATTTGAGGTATATTTGTGGAATATTTAGGGAGAAATATCAAGCATGCGGTAAAATATATGGTTCTGGAATTTAGAAATATGGTCTGGCCTGAAGATACGGACTGCAGAAATCAGCACAAACAATAACTAAATCCTCAAATGTGGAATTTTTCACCTAAGGAGAGGGGCCTAGGCCCAGCAGTATCAGAGGAGACCAAGGGATGGGATCTGGTAAGCATCAACAGTGGAAAAATGAGTAGCAGAAAAGGTTCCCAGGGATGTTCAGGAGGGTGGAATTTGAAGGACAGAGTACTTATAATCGTTAATATTAAATTTTAATTTTATTTATGTATTTATTTATTTGAGACAGGGTCTTGCTGTATCACCCAGGCTACAGTGCAGTGGTGCCATCTGGGCTCACTGCAATCTCTGCCTCCCAGGTTCAAGTGATTCTCATGCCTCGGCCTCCTGAGTAATTGGGATTATAGGTACGTACCACCACACCTGGCTAATATATGTGTTTTTGTAGAGATGTAGAGATGGAGTCTCGCCATGTTTCACAGGCTGGTCTTGAACTCCTGGGATTAAGCAATTGGCCTGCCTTGGCCTCCCAAAGTGCTGGGATTGCAGGCATGAGCCACTGCACCCAGTCTTAATATTCAGTTTTACACAAAGCAAAAATAAGTGAGGAATTTAAGAATCTTTCCTGGGTTCTTTTCTTTCTTTCTTTTTAAGAGCCGGGGTTTCACCATGTTGCCCAGGCTGGTCTCAAAGTCCTGGGCTCAAGCAATCCTTCCTTCTTGGCCTCCCACTGTCCTGGGATTATAGGCATGAACCACTCTGCCCAGCTGGATTTTTCAATTAAGAACACCATTGGTGATCTTAGTTAGATTAGAACCAGAGAAGCATTAGAAAGAAAAGCCAAACTCAGCCTACCAACAAATGAGGAATCAGAGAAGGAAAGGAATCAGAGAAGGTAAATTCTTAAGCTAGCTGAGCCATGTATCCCCTGGGGAACTTTTTTTTTTTTAATAGAGATTCTTTGGTTCAGGTGATCGTTAGAGAGTCAGTCCACAGAGTGACATTTGGGAACCAAATGTGGTAGAGGAGTCTTTGAAGAAGTTTGAACCATAATGCTTAGGACAGAGGAGTTGAAAGCAGACCACTATACAGAAAATTTTTTACCGTGAGAGATTTGAGTAAGATTAAGTCCTAAGAAAGAAAAACAAAAACAAAACAAACAACAAAACCAGAAAGTGAGAGGAGAAAGGGAGCATAACTGATGGAGAAGCAAGGTCCCTAGGGAGATAGGAGGGAAGATGACATGGTGAACACAGGTGGAAGAATCTATAGTACCAATGAGGAAAGGGACCTTCTGATTCCTCCTGAGATAGGATGGGGGTAGGTGCAGCAAAGGGAGAGTAAGAAAAGAGAAAAATAAAGATACTTAAGGCCAGTGGCCTTTATTTCCTATGAAGTAAGAGACAAGGTCACGTACTGCAAATGAAAGGAGAGTATAAGAAGAATATAAAGCCAGCAAGAATCTTGGTAATTGGGGTTGGTCCCCAGTTACAATGCAAAGAAAAAAAAATGCTGGGCATTGGGCATTGTGAAAGACACAGCTGAGATGAAATCTCAGAAATGCGGTGTAGCAAAAGAAAAAACAAAAGTCACATTTGTTTTTCTCTCCAGCAACCTCATTCATGTGGGTTTAGTAGAAATGAAATAATTGAATCCATCCAATTCATGCATAAAAATAATAATACTCTCTATGCCTCCCTTCCAAGAGGTTGATATAATAGATCCAATGAGATAGTGTTAAAGCACTTCTTTACATTTATAATTAGGTTAGGGAACCTTTACTGAGTGCTCACCAAGTGCTAGGTATCGTGCTAAGATCTTTGCATATATTGTATCCTCTAGTCCTGCCAGTCTCATTATTACATTATTATACCCACTTTACAATTAAGGTAAGTGAAGCACAGAGAAGCTATCAGCCTACACTCTTAGTACCACATCTTTATTTCAGAGATATTAACATTACAACATTATGAAGTTAATTAGTGAGATCCTATTACATTTCAATGACCAAAGGTTTAATGCCTCCACCAATTCATCTACAAAGAAATGCATGATGTAGGAACCACATTTCTTGGAAACACTGATGTTCCCTGAAAGTTTTCAGAAATGGAAATGTTTCCCAGTCTATATAAACAACATTGAAATAATTTCCTCAATGTTGAGTTTACCCCTAAAATTTTTCTTAAACTGGTAGCCCTTGCTACTACTTGCTTCCTACAAATAAGAAAGCAACAAGTGTAATTCCTTAACATGTACTTGTATGCATCTCTGCATCTAATATGCAGAACTTATTTTCTACCAGTTAATTCCTACTTCACCGTATGGCATTAAAACTAACTGTGCTTCTCAGTGTCTGCATAAAACACTGTGACTTCCAGTGCTTCAAATGACTTTGGCAGCCATAGCTTACTGGAAAGAGCAAGGAAAGGTGTTGGAAGTCACTCAGATCATTAGCTGGTTTCCTGAATTCTCTGAGGTTATGAGGTTGGGGGATCAAATGAAGTACAGTTGGGCCTCCTTATCTATGAATTCCATATCTGCTGACTCAACCAACTTCGGATGGAAAATATTCAGGGGATGAGGAATAGATGGTTGCATCTATACTGAATATGTAACACTATTTTCTTGTCATTATTCCCTAAACAATGCAGTATAACAACTATTTACGGCCGGGCGCGGTGGCTCAAGCCTGTAATCCCAGCACTTTGGGAGGCCGAGGCGGGCGGATCACAAGGTCAGGAGATCGAGACCACAGTGAAACCCCGTCTCTACTAAAAATACAAAAAATTAGCCGGGCGCGGTGGCGGGCGCCTGTAGTCCCAGCTACTCAGGAGGCTGAGGCAGGAGAATGGCGGGAACCCGGGAGGCGGAGCTTGCAGTGAGCCGAGATCGCGCCACTGCACTCCAGCCTGGGCAACAGCGTGAGACTCCGTCTCAAAAAAAAAAAAAAAAAAAAAAAAAAACAACTATTTACATAGCATTTACATCATATTAGGTATTATAAATAATCTAGAGATGATTTAAAGTATACAGAAGAAGGTACATAGGCTATTGTAAATACTACTCCATTTTACATAGGATTTTGGTATCCATTGTGTTGGGGGGGTGGGGGAGGCAGCAACCAATCTCCCATATTTAAAGGGTGGCTGTATTTGGAAACTATATAATACTGCATATTATCTCAAACATATGTAGATCAAAAGCAGAGTAAGATGAACCTAGGAAATAGACAGAGTCTTTAGAATGGAGTTAGAAGATTTCATAGTTTAGGTTTGTGGGTATCACGAAAGTATGGGAAAATAAAATTATTATTTATCATGTGATTATGGGGGGAAAATGTGATTTACTCCCATAGCACTAAATTTGGGTGAAATGCTTGCTGTGGGGAGTTAGGAAAATCTGTCTATTTATGCTGAAAGAACCAGTGGCAAAACACTCGCATCTGGTAGACTGCTTTTTTACTCTAATGCTCTAATGTCTTAGAGACATTGTCTCTGCTTTATAGATTTCTTGGATAAGAAATCAATGCATTGGCCGGGCGCGGTGGCTCAAGCCTGTAATCCCAGCACTTTGGGAGGCCGAGACGGGTGGATCACGAGGTCAGGAGATCGAGACCATCCTGGCTAACATGGTGAAACCCCGTCTCTACTAAAAAAAAAATACAAAAAAACTAGCCGGGCGAGGTGGCGGACGCCTGTAGTCCCAGCTACTCGGGAGGCTGAGGCAGGAGAATGGCGTGAACCCGGGAGGCGAAGCTTGCAGTGAGCTGAGATCCGGCCACTGCACTCCAGCCTGGGCGACAGAGTGAGACTCCGTCTCAAAAAAAAAAAAAAAAAAAAAGAAATCAATGCATCATTATAAAACCACATGAGTAGTATTAGTTTCCTATTTCTGCTGTAATAAATTACCACAAAGTTAACAGCTTAAAACAATATACATTTATTATCTTACAGCTCTGGAGGTCAGAAGTACAAAATGGGTCTCAATGGGCTAAAATCAAGGTGCCAGAAAGGCTGTGTTCCTTCTGGAGGCTCAAAGGAAAATAATCAGTTTCCTGGTCTTTTCCAGCTTCTAGAGGCTACCTACATTCCTGGGCTAATGGCCCCTTCCTGCATCTTCAAAGCCAGCAGCGGTGGGCTGAATCTTTCTCCTGGTATCATCTCTTCTTTCTCTAGCTCCCTCTTCCAATTTTAAGGGCCCCTGTGATTATATTGGGCACCTGGATATTGCAGGATACACGCTCTAAGGTCGGTTGATTAGCAACCCTAATTCCACCTGTGACCTTAATCCCCTTACCCATGTAAGGAAACATGTTCCTAGGTTCCACGGATAGAACGTGGACATCTTGGGGTGGAGCATTATTCTGCCAACTACATGAATTAGAATCTATTTTTAAATCAATAAATATCAAACACACAATAGGCCAGCTATTTCCCCAAATCTTTGCTCTCCCTAGCCCTCTGAGACTTGGCTTTAGAATGTGGATGGTAGAAGAGGGTAAGAAAATACCTTTTTCATTTAGTGCTAAGCAGTGGTGTGCTGGTCAACATTTAATCAGGTCTAGCAGGTAGGAGGAGGGGAAATTAATCTGTAGCATTTACTGATTTCCACATCATAAATATTTTCCAGCACAGTCGGTTTTAAGCTGACAATGATGAAGCCAAGTAGCTCAAAAAATCCTGAAAATGTCACAATTCTCACAGTACAAGCCAGTACCAGGAAGCTACAGCACATCACTCGAAGTATATATACTGTGACAGACCCTAGTCTAGGGAATGCAAGTTACATTCCTGAACTGAATACAACTGAAGTATACCAGTGCTGTCTCCAAATTTCCCCTTTTACCCATAGGATTAACTCTTCATGGGCCCACCTGACATGACTGAATACTAAAGAGCTGGTTGACTTTCACACCTTTCTGACTATGAAGGATCAAAGAACATGCACAAATGCTGGCCAGGAATCCAGTCTACTCTTCCCTCACTAAATGCTGCATGCAGAGATGATGACCAATCAGAATGAGACCCAATGCCCCCTGACTTCTTTTGGGAGAGAAGGAAATGAAGGCAGAAGGGGACCAGCGGCCAGTGGGGGGAAAGTCAGAGACAAAGCTAGAGGCTCTTGGGCGACAGTGGGCTGCTTGGATTCTACGTGGCTCAGAGTTTTCTGGGCAGCAGCCATTTGCCTAGGGAGGAGGGCAGTGTGTTTACAGGCTGATGTCCGTGTGTGTGTTTGCTGTGCATTTTAAAAAATAAGTGCTCCATAAGCACAGCCATTATCACTTCCCTCAGCCATTTCCACACTGGCAATGTGAAATATCTCATTTCTAGATGGCTAATGTTCATTTTTCTTATTTGACACAAGCTACTAACTAGGCTCACATTTAACATGAAAAGCTACAGATTTATCTACAGCAGGGAAGGCTGGGATCATAGTGACAGTGCAGGCCAATCGGCCAGAGAAATCACACCTGTGGAAGAACAAGGATGGGTCACTCCTTCTTTTGCAAGGTCATTTAAATTAATGCTCCTCGAACTTTTATGTGCACAAGAATTACCTGTGGAGGCCGGGCGCGGTGGCTCAAGCCTGTAATCCCAGCACTTTGGGAGGCCGAGACCGGCGGATCACGAGGTCAGGAGATCGAGACCATCCTGGCTAACACAGTGAAACCCCGTCTCTACTAAAAAATACAAAAAACTAGCCGGGCGAGGCGGCGGGCGCCTGTAGTCCCAGCTACTCGGGAGGCTGAGGCCGGAGAATGGCGTGAACCCGGGAGGCGGAGCTTGCAGTGAGCTGAGATCCGGCCACTGCACTCCAGCCTGGGCGACAGACCGAGACTCCGTCTCAAAAAAAAAAAAAAAAAAAAAGAATTACCTGTGGAGCTTGTTAAAATGCAGATTCTGATTCAGTAGGTCTGAGGTAGGGCTAAAGATTCTGCTCTTTTAACAAACTCCCAGATGATGCCAATATTGCTTGTTCAAGGGCCATATTTTCAATGGTAAGGGTCTACAGATCAACTCTCTCTCCCCACCTCTCACATCCTGGCAAATTTATGCCAATAGAATTACAGTTATCATGTTAGGAAAGGGAAAAAAAAAACACCACTTTTAGACAATGTTAAAACAGTTTAGGCCAGGCATGGTGGCTCATTCCTGTAATCCCAGCACTTTGGGAGGCCAAAGCAGGTGGATCCCTTGAGCCCAAGAGTTCGAGACCAGCCTTGGCAACACTGTGAAACCCTGTCTCTACAAAACACACACACACACACACACACACACACACACACACACAAAATAGCTACAGTGGTATTAACCTGTAGTCCCAGCTACTCAGGAGACTGAGGTGGGAGGATTGCCTGACCCCAGGAGACTGAGGCTACAGTGAGCTGTGATCACACCACTGCACTCCAGCCTAGGCAACAGAGTGAGACCCTGTCTCAAAAAAAAAAAAGAAAAAGAAAGAAAGAAAGAAAGAAAACAGTTTCAACTACACACATTTATGAATAGTGTACACTATTGACCCATGAAGAAATTAGCTGTAAATGACCCACATGCCAGCCAGTTATGGGTATTAATTGACAACTAATAAATGACCTTTAGGACAAGAGGTTGTAATGCAATAAATATTAAGGGTCTGCAAGCCTCTTCACCCTATTCCTGGTGATGACTTAACGACTGTCTTTGTTCTACCTGAAATACAGACTATGCTCCATAAAGGGAATACCTCCTCTAAAATCACAAGACCTAAGCATGAATCTTCCTTTGAAGGATAAAATGGAAGGAAAAAAATTGGATGAGGAAAAGAAGGGAGGGGATAGAAACAGAGAGAGAGAAAAAGATGGGTAAATTTTTAAAGTCCCTGTAATAAAAATCTTCTACAATGAAACTATAATTGTTGATCAGCAAATGTGAACTAACCCTCCTCCTCCTCACCTTCTCTCTCTGAATTGCCTTCATTTTTTGGAGTTCAGCTTCTTCAGCTTCCTTCTTGATTCTTACAGATTCTTCTCTTTTTAGCTAAATTGTATTGAAATTACAGAGAACGAAAACAGTTACCATTTTTCAGTCTGAACCCTGGAACACAAAATTATGATGAAAGGCAAATTACAGTATTGTTTGTGCTATACCTCACCATGATTATAGGTTGTTACTTCAAGCTACTTAGATCACAGAGAATGGCCGGGCTACATCTTCTGCCTGTAAAATTTCTGTCTTTGTGTTTCTTCCTTGGTGTCTCTCTTTTTCAATGTCTCTGTCTTTATCTATCTCTGTCTCTCTCTCTCTCTCTCTCTGTGTGTGTGTGTGTGTGTGTGTGTGTGTGTGTGTGTGTGTGTGTGTATTGGGGAGGGAAAAGGGAAAATAATTTTTCCTGATTACAAAACTCAGTGTTCATTGTAAAAATCGCTGGGAATCTTAAATCTTTTTTGTACTACTTCCATGACTGGCATTCAGTAAACAAATCCACATTCTTAGAACCAAAACATTCCAAACATAGTAGACTTTAAACTATAGTTAAACATAGTTAACCTAAACGAGAAAAATAATTCCCTTAATAGAGGGTCTTACTGAGTGATAAAGGGCTTGGGTAAGAACTGAAGGTATCCGTCTCTTCACTTCTCACTTCGTGATAGCTTTGATTTTGAAAGCTGCTGTTTGCAGTTGGTTGGAAGGTTTTATGCTTTTGGTAAAGTTACTGTGTTATTTCACGGTTACTTGAAAGAGCTGGTACTCATATTCCTTACCAAAATTAAACTAAAAGAGATGAATTCTGACCTTTTGCTGGTATTTAGATTGCATCAGCTGGAGTTGTTGCTTCTGTCTGACTTCAGTTTCTGACTGGCTTCCACCTTAGGAAAAAAAAAATCCACAAAGGTGAAACATAAATATTAAGCTGAAATGTCAGCCATCGAGGACTAATTAATACATAATAAATCTGTTACATGAGTTTCCTTAACATTCTCATGCTCTTAGAAATAAGAACATAACCAGTTTTCCTAATAAGACCTTAAAGAAGAATCACTTAGAAGAAAGAGCTGGATAGAAAGAGGAGGCCACATTTTTAAAACAAAAGAGCACTTTACCAAGGTTTTCCAATCATGTAGGTATTAAAGTATTCACTTGGATTGAAACCATACCTAAAGGTCTGTGCTAAATAGAAGAAATAATGCCTGTCTTGGAAATTGTAGAATATTCTTCCTGCTTGAATATGACCATGCCTGAACCTAGTAAAGACGGTGATCAAAGGTGCTTCTATTGCTTTTCTTCTTCTAACTCTATTGCTTTATGTTCAAGCAGCAAGGCTCAGGAAGCTCTCAGAGGTCTTGCCACTAGACAAGTATGTAGTCTTTATAACCCAGTTTCTAAAAATACAATGGGAATATTCCAGTTAGTAACTGATCCATACTATATATTGTTCTTTCCTTATATAGTCAAAATAAAAATGTGGATGTGAGATGATTTACTTGCTCTCTCTTAAACCTAAAAGAATTTGAGGCAGCTTGACAATCATCTAAGAATTGCTGTTTAGGGAATCCTCACTGTTTATGCAAGCTCGGTGTGCGTATTATAAAGATTCCTTTGAAATAATTCTCTGGTGCTTTGGTCACTAAAAGTGTCAGCTCTCTGCAAGATTCACTCTCACAGAAGATGCATTAAAACAATTTGTGTTCACTATAGATCTTATAATTGAACTGAGAAAGATACCATAGGGACTTTTCTTCTGAGATCCAAAAGATAGGCCTGTTTGGTGTTGGCCTTTTGACTGCTATTGTGGGGAATGGGGGATGTTTCTTTCAAGACAGTGAGGAATGTTGATGCTTTTCTCTAATGTTACAACAACTTTTAGTATCTCCTGCAACCATTCCAATATTGTAAGGGGTAGAGAAGTAGAGGAGGAGTTGAAAATTCGAAGAAATGGAGGAAGTCAGATGTTTAAGCATTTACAAGTTTTGTTCAAAACTCATCTCAAAGTTTAATACATTCTAGAATTTTCTTCTCTACCCCCAAGCCCCTCCCACACACACATACCTGATTATCCCTAGATAATGCATATAACAGGAAGTCAAAATGAGAATCCTGCTCATTTTCTGCTAAGACTTCAAGACAACAGATGCCAAGCACTTCAAATTCCAAAGTGAGGTAATGGCCCCTCAAAGCAGGATCCGCAAGGAGATAACTGAAACCTACCTTGGGGAACCTTAGCTAACTTCACCCTATAAAAGAGGTTGGTCAGGCCAAAGGGAGGCAGAAATCTGAGGAAAGATGTCATTCTGCCTCTCTTCTGTGTTTTGAGGAAGGAGAAATCGTCACATCAGATGAGCAGGAGAGGTTTAATGAAAATCAGCTGGAGACCTCAACCTGCATTTTTAAGAGTCTGAGGGTCCTAGTGGATTCATGCCTAGAACAGTTAGAGCCTAAAGGTATAAGGCTGTTGTCAGTTGGCCACTGAGATGAGTCCTCAAGAAGAGGTAGCTACATTATAAATGGCCCATATTCACAGTTTATGAAAAGAAAGAATGCACAAGTATTCCCTGTACTTTTAATGTTATTCTCATGAAAGAGAATGCCAACATAAAGCCATCTAAAGGGACTTGCCTATGAGGGCCATGTCAAGAACAATGGAACCCTAAAAGGAGTCTACCAAGAGCCAACAGTGAGGCCAAGCCCTGCTGACAGGAAAGGAAATCATATCAGGGAAATCCAGGTGGGAGATGGGTGGCAGAGAGTGGAGGATGCTGAAAAACTCGAAGAATCCCAGGAAGGAGAATGAACAGTCAGCGCAAACCTAGGCTCAAAGAAACCAGGATCACTACACTACGAACCCCGACCTCTCTTATCTCCACTTCCTGCTTCAACCCTAGAAAGGTCAGAATCTGGGAACAGAGCAGTGAATAGAGAAAAGTCCAGCCACACCCTGATCCACTTGCTAGATTCCTACCTGAAACACGCCTGGGTTAGAGCAGGGCAGCAGCTCTCATCTCCATTAGTAACAGAATTTTGATCAGTACCTAAGACTAAACATTAATTACTGAAACGAGACTGTTTTAGGCCTAGAATTAGCTAGGTCACCCTATTGTTTGAGAAAGACCAAAAAGCTTTAATTTCTTACAGCATCCAAAAAGCCTGGGAAAGACTGGTCTCACACAGCCAATCTCAGGGGCCAAGTTAGGAGATATTAAAACTGTTTTCTGATTGTATCCTTCGAGTCTGGCTCATATGCACAAAGGAGGCACTTGAGATTAGCCCTTTTCATGAAATACAGTGGGATGATGATAATATTACTATTACTTCCTCTCATTAAATAATTTCCAAATTAGATTTTTACCTATGTTCTCATGTTCTTGGCGGGGTGGTGGGGGGGCGGGTGAGGGAACTGCTCTAAAACTGTTGCAACAGAAAGTGGCCCGTGACACAAGACTTGCTTGTATTAACTAAATCTGTGGACACTGTGTGTCCAACCCTTTAAATTTTCAGCTGCTGCTAGAAGAGAAAAAGCAAAGAAAAGATGTGAATGATTCCCATTAGGTGGCATCCCCTCTGAATGATTCAAACACCAGCAAAGGCGGCCCAGACAATTCATCACACTGGCAGCACCTGCTCCAGAGGCCCAGAGGTCTCTATCTGTAGAATAAAAACACAGGTGATGTTTCTCTTCTACCCACCACCAGGTTTCTAGCTCACTCTCATCTTCCTTTTGGAACTGACTCTCCACTCCTTTTCTTCAGATTAACATTTAACTGCCATGATTAATATGCTCGTGCTAGCATTTACTCCCATCCTGACTAGTGCTATGACAGGGCATATGCAGCGCCCCAGGTAAGCTTTCTTCAGAGTCAATCATCTAAGAGGCTCTAAATTATTTGGCAATTAAGCCATCACTGTGTTCCCATAGAACTTGGCATTACAGGTTTGCTACTTGCAGAAAATCAGGAAAAAAAAAATGTATACACACACACACACACACACACACACATATACATTAAACGCATTCCATCCAAGCAGCACAATGACCAAACAAACTACAATGGACATTCACAGACAGACATATGCAAGCTGCTAACAGGATCCATAGGTGCCCCCGCCCTCTCGCATTCAGGCAGTGGCTGTGCTTGCTTACCTAGCCGCCTGGGCACCAGGTGAACTGGTTTAGCTCTGTTCTGCTCCTTCCACTTCTCCAGGTTGGCCAGCTCCTGTTCCGCAACTAAGCCAGGTGAGAAATATCAAATCGTCAGTTACTAGACTTCTAAAAGAAAACCAGTCCCTTCGAAGCATAAGAAACAACTATTAGAAGTCAATTAACTACATATGAGCATGAGTGAACAAGACTTCCAGGTTAGAAACACAATATTCAGCCCTGACCCCTATGTGTCACCCTGGGCCCGGCCCTGTGGCACTTCTCACCAAGAATCAGCACAGAGGGTTCAAATTTGAAAAACCACCTGGGCTCCTACTAAAACAAGGAAGTATAGCTTTTCCTACCATTCTGGCATTTTTAAAACTCTGTATCAAGTTAATTTTTAAAGTTTCCTATAGATAATGTGTGCAAAACTAGAATATTTTCATGTCAATAAGAACTTTCCACACACAGGTAAACATATCCCCAGAGAATTCTGATGCCCATACTCGCTTTATGTTCAATGCTCCCCAAGCTTACTGCAACTCTAGGGAGCGAGGGCTCGGTGCCACAGGTGGGGACCCTGGCTCTGGTTTCGGGCACTCCGGACCGCCATGCAGAGTCGGCTTCCGGGGGAGCTGTGCTCATTTCCTAAATGTTCACTGTGCACGACAGCAGGGGGCGCCAGAGAGAAACTAGTTCTGTCACTCCACCGCCTTCCCTTATCTCCTCATGAGATCCAGACCACATTGAGACTTAAGCTCCTGTTAAGTATTTAAATCAAAAGCTTGTAAAATACCAGATCGGCTGGCAGTTCCTGTAGTCCCTGCATGGCTGTGATTGTCATATTCTGCACTGACCCACTGTCCCACCCGGGACTACATGTCTGGTGGGGACTCCTTAGAGCGCTTTTTCCCTTTTGTGCCTTTCTGTCCATCATTAGTCATGAAGTTAAATTTCGTACCAATTATCTAATAAAGGAGACCATCGAATTTCAGCATAGCCCCACAGCTGAACTTGAACAGCCTACTATTTCTTTGTGAACTAAATGAACTTTAGTTCTCTTCCACCTCTAAAGCATAATGCTATAACTTTAAATGGCAGCATTTATATTTACCGTACATCAGTAAAACACGTTATGCACACATTAAGTACAGAGAGCACAAAAACGAGTAAGATGTGGTCCCTGCCCTCAAGGAGGTTTATTGGCAATAAGTGTAAAGTTTTTCAAACCAGTAGAAATCCAGGATCTACCATCATGTCATGAGTTGTTACTAATGTAGAGAAACAAACTTAGAAGTGTTAATAGAATATTTTTAAAGGTATAATCAAAACTGCTGATGCTTTAAAAAAAAAACTTTATGAGATTTGGTGAGTCTATATAAATCAGAAAATAAAAATACTTCACACCAAAATAAACCAATTGTAAAAAGAGAGAAGCATTCTGAATGTTAAATGAATAGCTATACGTACTTCTTTGTATCTGATTTCTCCGGTTTACATTTGGTGCTATCAAGGTATATGCACTTGTGCTAAAAGGAAGAGAAAAAAATGCTTATTACCATGAGAAACTACCAATGCATATAAACCACCAGATATTTTTCCTTCTATTATACTGTATTTATGATCATTACCATCAAATAGGCACCATGAAAGATAATCTTCTTAAGTCCCTGGTCTGTTCTCTGGGACCTCACAATCTTGATGTCAAAGTAAAACAAAGGACATGACCAAATAAGGAAATATAAAAAATTCGATGAAGAGTGACAAGTGACTAGTTGGTATACTGTCCTTGTAGGGCTCCACCATTCCTCTAGGTGGTGCTCGTGAGTAAATTCCTTTAAGATTGCTTTAGATTGGCATTCTCTTCCGTGTGACCACACCGAGGTACAGGAAACATTGGCACATTTTTTATTCCCACAGACTGAGCGTAGAGGCCATTTGCGATGCAGCCACCTCCTCTTGATGACCTGAGTAGCTAACTGGCTTTTAGGCTTTGACTTTTCTAGGCCTATGTCCACTGGGTCTCTTCTTCTAGGGACACAGGTTGAGCATAATCAGGGGCTCGGAGAAGCAAAGAGTCATTTCAAACAGGGGGATCAGGGAAGACTTTTTAAGCAAAAATATTCAACTCCATGACACTAGGAAGCTGTTATAATATTGTGAGCTTTTGAGGGCAGAGAGTGTGCTTGATTGATGTGTATTCCAAGCCCCTGGCACAGTGTCTGGCACAAAGACACTGGCTGCTTGATAAATGTGGGCTGAATTAAAATAAAATGATGCTACAGACCTAGCCTGTGAGTCTGTGTTGGGGTGGCTCTTTTTTGAGATGATACATGTGATCCCACAAGAGCATGAATACTCCGTTAAGCAAAAATATAGCACAGCAACAGACTGCAGCATACGTGTAGGTACAGTTTTAAGAGAAATGCTGTGGATAAACACAACCAGCTTATAACTGTAGGATTTAAGAGGGGGAAAAAAAAATCCACCCAGATACTCTTGGAAGTCTCTCTCTTCTACCTGAATATACCATTTCAAAGGGCAAATTAGCAAAGATTGAACAGTAGAGACCAAAAGCACTGATCAACAGAAGCCATTTCCTTCCTTATCTCATTATTTTTCTAGCAGCTAGCCTTCAGCCAGCTTCAAACTGGGCTTTAAATTTAGACTTGCAAATGTGAGGTGTGCAACAGCCTTTGCATGCAAATGGGGCTGCTGGATGCCCAATTACCTAATGTATATCAGCAGACGTTGCATGTGTAGCCTAGCATGCATACAACGTTATGAATACAAAATTAGGAGGCTGCCACTGGAAATTAATCCTTTGTCCATTGCATATTCTTTGTACACCCTAAGAAACATTTTTCACTCCTGAATTGCCAGTACTTTATAGGAGCTTGGAAGCTGCAATCCTGTGGGTAGTCCCTGGAAACTTGAATATGGTGCAGTGGTGAGCCATTCTACAGAGACTGAAAGCTGAAACATGAGATACTAGATGTAAATGCCCATCATGAAACTGCTACACAATCTTCAATGTCGGCTAACATTGTGGTATAGAGCTTTTCTCTATGAAGTTATGGGGTCCAATGACTTACATTTTTAATGAGTTCCAAGATGATGCTGTTCTTGATCTAGGTACCACACTTGGAAAACCACTACTATAGAGCAATCAAGCTATCTTAGAACACTTGGGATAAAAGAAAACTTAGGGATTCATAAATCACTGGTAAAGACAGAGGTTGAATCTCAGACCAAAGATCACCAGGTCAACTGAGCAACAGTGATGAGACTCCAATCTAGGACTTTTGACTTAGTTGTCTGTCTGCAGCTAACTTTTCAACTCAATGTGCAAAGCATAAAATATAACCATCCTTTAACTTTAGCCCCCTTGATAGACTTCCAAACCGTGCAACCTACTTAACTGAGCACTTACGGATTTATTATATTAGGGGCTTGTAGAGAATGAGGGGAGATTCCAAAACAGGGATACTAATCACTTTAACAGAACTTACACTTTAGTTAGGAACAAGTCAAGAAAACACCAAAGCACCCCCACGAGAATATCCAACCACTCAACATGAGTTCTGGATGGGGGAAAAAAACAAAAAAAGAAATAAAAAATAAATTAAAAAAGAATATCCGAACAGGTCTTAAAGTGGGATGATGTAAGTACTCAGAGATCCAAAACAGTAGAGATTCATAGAGACCTCAGAGGAGTAAAAAACCGAATAGCACGAAATAAGAATAGCGAGTTGAGGCTCAAAGAATAGGATCTGAAACAGCAAAAGTGTTTCTTTGCCAGGACTTTGCCAAAAGCAGCTTCACAGAGAATTTTCCAAGTCCATGAGTCTCTCTTACAGAAATTTTGCAAAAGGTTTGGAAAGAAAAATCAGTTTGTTTGTAAAAGATTGTAGTCTACAGTATCTAATCTGGTTAAGTTTTTAACTCTGACATCATACTAGAATCTTCTGTCTTAGGAATAGGACTTCAGTCAATCTACGGCCAATGTGTGTAGCCTACAGGTACCTAATAGAGAAATGTAAAATAAAGGGAAAGAATTAGCTCTGAATTTAGAGGGTTTTTACTGAAAGCATTTTAGCATAAACCCAGGCAGTGGTCCCAGTAATAAACATTTTACGTACATTTTATGTGAATTCCTCGGCAACCATCTTAACAATATTTTATTGACTGAAAATGCCAAATCTAAAACATGTTATAATAGTCCCAAGAAAGCATTGCCAAGTAAATGGTAGGAACTTAGCTTCTATTTCTATTTCTTAACATAGGAAGAAGAGCTTAAGTCAAAGGATATGCTTTTTATTTTTTAATATCATGTGTCACAGTGTAATGCCTTCGTAGATACACATATTCATCCCTTCTTTCTTAGCTTTCTCTTGACATGAATAGCAAGTATAATTTATTAATGTTTTCAGCCAATTAGTTTCTACCCACAGCAAAAGCCTTTGCTGTTTTAACCTATGTGCTATCTCTTTTAACAGCCTGACTCTCAAAGCTGCTGATCTAGACAAGTCCAACAACCAACATTTCGTATTCTCGTCATTTCCTGATTAAGCAACATTCAAGCCACTGAAATAAATGTATATATTTGAAAATGAGTCTTCTTAATTACCTCATTGAAATTTAATGAAATATCTCAATTTGTAAGATTGTTTTCACTTTCCAACAGCGCACATCCATGAGATATACTAAGGGAGAATATATGAAAGAACAGACAAGATAAAATGTTTTTCTGCACCACATGTAACGTAAAATAAAAAGATATTCAAGAAATGTTTGGCCAAGTGCAGTGGCTCATGTCTGTAATCTCAGTACTTCGGGAGGCTGAGAAGGGTGGATCACTTGAGGTCAGGAGTTCAAGACCAGCCTGACCAACACGGTAAAATCCCGTCTCTACTAAAAATATAAAAATTTGCCAGGCGTGAAAGTGCACGCCTGTAATCCCAGCTACTCGGGAGGCTGAGGTAGGAGAATCGCTTGAACCCAGAGGGCAGAGGTTGCAGTGAGCTGAGATCGTGCCACTGCACTCCAGCCTGGCTGATAACAGCGAACCTCTGTCTCAAAAAAAAAAAAAAGAAAAAGAAAAGCAATGTTTTCCTTGTGAGGTCTCTCGAGTTACACAACTGCATCTTGTGTGTACATTCTTGCACAATTTTTATAACCTTTTATCAACAAGTACTCTGAAAAAAATGTTATGTTGAAGTTATCAAAAATATCTTGGCTGGCTAAAAGTATTACATAACTATATCCCCTGGTGTGTACAAACTGCACCAGATGTAATTTAAATTTCTAATTAGGAACAACACTGGTTTGACTGAAAAAGAAATGTAGTTAAGAGCAAAAGTTCAGAAAGAGAAAATTAAGTGAAAAACATAATTTCAAGCAGAATAAGGCCGGGCGCGGTGGCTCAAGCCTGTAATCCCAGCACTTTGGGAGGCCGAGGCGGGCGGATCACAAGGTCAGGAGATCGAGACCACAGTGAAACCCCGTCTCTAATAAAAATACAAAAAATTAGCCGGGCGCGGTGGCGGGCGCCTGTAGTCCTAGCTACTCAGGAGGCTGAGGCAGGAGAATGGCGTGAACCCAGGAGGCGGAGCTTGCAGTGAGCCGAGATCGCGCCACTGCACTCCAGCCTGGGCAATAGCGTGAGACTCCGTCTCAAAAAAAAAAAAAAAAAAAAAAAAAAAAAAAAAAAAATTTCAAGCAGAATAGTAGACAGGTAAAGTCTACAGTCCTACAAAAAGTTGAAGTTTTCATAGTTCAAGAAAATCTTATCCTTGGGTATACATAAATTGAAAAAAAAAAAAAAAGACTTGGAGATAATCAAAGGCATTTGGATACTTACCTTTCTAGATAAGACTTTCCATATTGGTTTTTGTTACACGACCTTCAATGTAGGAATCTGAAACTTACTGTTTTCAGTCAACACTGAGTCAAAACTTTTGAGGCATTTAGGTTTCCAAAAGTTTTTTCATACATAGACCAAATTCCCAAGAAAAACAGAAAATGATGACCAGGCTGAGCGAATTGCCCTTGACCCCTAATCCTATATCATAGCATCCCTGATCAAGTGTTCCACATCTCCAGTGTGAAAACGTTTATGAATTGTCTTTGGCCTCAGAAACTACAGAGGCTAAGACACTCTATGCACACCCAAGAAGCTAAGGTGTAATTGATTAGCTCTTTCATCAATACAACTCATAGCTTCTGTTAGAGGGCTGAATAGACACACAGTGGGTAAAGACAGATAAATAAGCAGAAAATCATCAGGGCCTTTGTTTATAGGATGCCTTTACGAAAATTAGGAGCACACACACCCAGGATCCCATGGCTTAGTGAGACATTGTAAATTCATGCAAACTAGAAAATAAGTGCTGCTTCTTTCAGGTGGAGGTAAGGACACATGGTTTGGTATGTATCTCAGCCACAAATCACACCTTAGCTAGGCAAGTGTGTGTAGTCACCAATCTGCGCAACCATATAGAATGGACCTGAGATGATGTATTTCTTCACTTAAACACGCACCCATGGCCGGGCGCGGTGGCTCAAGCCTGTAATCCCAGCACTTTGGGAGGCCGAGACAGGCGGATCACGAGCTCAGGAGATTGAGACCATCCTGGCTAACACGGTGAAACCCCGTCTCTACTAAAAAATAGAAAAAAACCAGCCGGGAGAGGTGGCGGGCGCCTGTAGTCCCAGCTACTCGGGAGGCTGAGGCAGGAGAATGGCATGAACCCAGGAGGCGGAGCTTGCAGTGAGCCGAGATCCGGCCACTGCACTCCCGCCTGGGTGACAGAGTGAGACTCCGTCTCAAAAAAAAAAAAAAAACACGCACCCATAAGTAAAAGCCACACAAAAAAAAAGTTAGCAAGAAGGAGTCACACTAAAAATATAAAGAGTGTATACAAAGTACAATATTGTAGAGACTCACCATCTTTAAGAGGCCAAAAACCAATGATGGGACCATCATTGAGATGGAGACCAATTGGTAGGTATACTTACAAAATGTCTTGTAACTACTTCCTCAGTAAAAATAACTATAAGAAATTCATATTTTTAAAACAGAGATGTCAGGTCTGGGATTTGATTGGATTCTACTTACAAGCTATTAAGTTAGCCTGTTACTGTTTCACAGACACTGGCAGAAGACATGAAACTCCTGGATCAGTGACAAAGACTTTATTACTCATGGCACAGTAGGCAGCATGAGCAACAGTTTATTTACATCTATTCTCTCTGGCCTCGAGTCTTATGGTGGGAGCAACAGGATGGATGCTGCACACATGGTGTGTTTGCATTGCAGCTGAGGAAATGCTTGGGGAATACACCATTTTTACGGCAGATAGTAAGTGAGCCTGGTCTTTGTCCTGGGAGAACAAACCTCATCTCTGAAGGTTCCCAGCTAAATAAACAACTCAGAGAAATAGGTTAAAGAGTGGTCTTGGCACATCCAACAAAACATAAAAGTACAAGAGGCCCTAGGGGGACTCTCTTTTCCAGCAAGAGATTATTTAGTATTAACATTCCTATTAAGAATGGCTTAATGATAAAGAAATTGATCTTTGCAGAAAAACCACTTACTTATGAAATGTGCTATATATTTTCTCTTCCCATTATTTTTGTTAATAGACTTAGAACAGATTATGTCTATGTCTCAAGCAGTACTCAAGGTTATCTATAACTTAAAGAAAAAAGAACACAAATGCAAGACATAGTGATGTATTCCAAAATCTGTGCATAGAACATTTAGAAATGAAATTCATGTTTTCTTTCTGATTTTGAAAGAAACACACTTGTAAAGGAAAATTCAGAAAACTATTTTAGAAACATTAAAAAGTCACGCATAATCCCACCTCTCAAAGACCACAATTACAATTGTATTTGGGTGAATTTACTTTTCATCTATGTTCTATATATATAATTACACAGTTGCAATCATATTTTAAGTACAGTTGTACATCCTGCTTTCATTTATAAGTGGTTTTCCTAACTTGATTATACATGTAACATGCTTAATGCTCAATGGCTACATAGTATTTCATGACATTCGTGCATCATATAACCACTCATCTATTGCAACTGTTTCAATTATTCACTATTACAAATAATCCTACAGGATGTACAAAGCATAACACTTTCAGCAGAACATTATCCAGAAGAAAACGGGCCGGGCGCGGTGGCTCAAGCCTGTAATCCCAGCACTTTGGGAGGCCGAGGCGGGTGGATCACGAGGTCAGGAGATCGAGACTATCCTGGCTAACATGGTGAAACCCCGTCTCTATTAAAAATACAAAAAACTAGCCGGGCGTGGTAGCGGGCGCCTGTAGTCCCAGCTATTTGGGAGGCTGAGGCGGGAGAATGGCGTGAACCCGGGAGGCGGAGCTTGCAGTGAGCCGAGATTGCGCCACTGCACTCCAGCCTGGGAGACACAGCGAGACTCCGTCTCAAAAAAAAAAAAAAAAAAAAGAAAACGCTAACAGTCCTCTGAAATCAATACTCTAAACAGGAATGTGGGCTACATTTAAACTTTTCTTCCTAAGATATCCTATTTACATTTCAAAAATCTCAGAGACAACATAATCACATGATTAATTTCCACTCTCATGTTTGACTCCCTTTATTCTTAAACCAAAAGAGCTGTAGGCCCTACCCAACATTCACTCTCCCTTCCTCCTTACTAACAGCACTTCTGTATTATTCAGACAGACAATGTGCCCAATTGAAAGACTACAGCCACCAACCTTTTGTGTAGTTAGGTATAATTATGTGATGAAGTTTGAGAAATTGAGATGTAAGTGGAAGCCATTGAGAGGGATTTCTAGAAAGGCTCCTTTACATAGTGATAGACAATAGAAAAAGCTGTTTTGTTACTTTCCTTCTTCCCAGAAGGCTGAAGTGGTGGCTGGTGCTCAAGCAGTCCATGAGGCACCGGCATATGGAAGACATGATCAGGAATGGCAGAGCAGAAAGACAGAAGCAGTCTGGGGCTCTGTGACCGCGAAAACACCACATCACTGGTAATCTATTGCTGTACCGCTCAACTTCAAACCCTAATTCTGTTATTTCCTATCTGTACAACTTAGAGCAAATTATTTAGTTTTTCTATTTTTTCACCTGTAAAATCGTAATACCTATCCACTTCATAGGATATAAAGTGCTGTGAACCCCGAATATCTGAGGCAGGCCTCAGTCAATTTAGAAAGTTTAAAGTTCGGGTGCGGTGGCTCACGCCTGTAATCCCAGCACTTTGAGAGGCCAAGGCGGGTGGATCACGAGGTCAGGAGATCGAGACCATCCTGGCTAACACGGTGAAACTCAGTCTCTACTAAAAATACAAAAAAAAATTAGCCGGGCGTGGTGACAGGCGCCTGTAGTCCCAGCTACTCAGGAGGCTGAGGCAGGAGAATGGTGTGAACCCAGGAGGCGGAGCTTGAAGTGAGCTGAGATCGCTCCACTGCACTCCAGCCTGGGCGACAGAGCAAGAAGACTCAATCTCAAAAAAAAAAAAAAGAAAAGAAAGTTTATTTTGCCAAGGTTGAGGACGCACCCATGGACACAGCTTCAGGAAGTCCTGATGCCATGTGCCCAAGGTGGTCAGTTTGGTTTTAGACATTTTAGGAAGACATGAAACATCAAAGAACATATGTAGATGAACATTGGTTTGGTCCAGAAAGGCAGGACAACTGGAAGCAAACGTGGGACAACTCATAGCAGGGAGGGGGCTTCCAGGTCATAACAGATAAGAGACAAACAGTTGCATTCTTTTGAGTTTCTGATTAGCCTCTCCAAAGGAGGTAATCAGATACACATTTATCTCAGTGAGCAGAGGACTGACTGAATAGAATGCAAGGCAGGTTTGCCCTGAGCAGTTCCCAGCTTGACTTTTCCCTTTAGCTTAGGTATTTGGGGACCCCAAGGTTTCTTTTCATTTCACAGTGCTTAGAACAATGCCAGAAAATAACAAATATTCTATTATAGTTTCCCATTATTTGTATTAGATCAGCCCTAGACTACCTACCTTCAGACTTATTTTATGGGAGAGAAATAAACAAAGACATAGGTACTTACTTAAGATACCTAAGGGGACATCTATTGCTTTGTATGTAATTATAATAACTATATATAACATATATGACATCTATTTTATATGTAATAAAACCTAGCCCTGAATCACTAGGACGTCTCCTTTCCTCATGCTGTGACTGATTCCCTTTGCTGCATCTTCTTTCATAAATATATATCATTAAGTTTCTTTCTTTATATCCCTGTTTCTGGCTCTTCCCTTTAAACAACTGTATCCTGGTTCCTGATTCTTTCCTTTGAATACTAAGGACCACGGCATGAAACAAAGTAGTATTTATAAATAATACATCTTAAAAATTAGTACATATTTTTTCCCCTGTAAATGGTAGCATGATTCTGAGCCCAGGCTTTTTTCATTAAATTATTTATTAAAGAATAATGTACCTGCAGAAAACGGCACAAATTTTAAGCACACAGCCTCATAAGAAAAGCTCTTTTACATTCTCCAGGTTCCAAAAGAGAAAAGGAAAAAAATAACAAGAGGCACAATAAGTTTTAGAATATCACCTAAAATTATTATATTTCCCCCAATGTCTTAAGAAATTTTAACCCTAACAATATTATTAAAATGAATACCCATATACTATTTACTTATATTTACCAATTGTTAAATGTTTTCCCACATTTACTTTTTCTCTTTTAATCACATGAAAATAAGCTGTAGGGTCATAACACATCATCCCTAAATATTTTAGCATGTATCGCCTAAAAACAAAAGCAGTCTCCTACTTAAACATAATATCATTATCACACCCAAGAAATTTAACATTAATATTGCCTAATAGTCTATATTCACATTTCCAAATTGTTTCCATTTTAATATTCTTCCCTACCTTTACCTCCCCCTAGATCCAGTTATGGATTACACATTTTGTTTGACATGTGTTTGTAGACTCTATGTGTTTGTAGACTCCTATAAGATCAGACAATTTCATTGACTTTTTTCTTTCTTTCTTTCATGACTGACATATTTGAAGAGTTCAGGTAACTTTTCTTATAGAATGCTTCACAATTTGGATGTAAGGAGATTATTATTTCCTCATGATTAGATTAGGTTACACATTTTTAGAAACAGTACTAGATAGGACATGTTATCCAAGATGCCACTGTGAGAACAAAGGTTGTTTCCTTGTGCAACTAAATAATAAGCCAATGTGAAAAACAGTATCTGTCTATATGATGGAGTGCAATAATCACAGTTTAAAACAAAGATTAGAAAAAGAGTATCTGTCACCTTCTACTGGCAATAGAAATCAAAGGGCATTGTATTAGTCCATTCTCATGCTGCTAATAAAGACATACCTGAGACTGGGTGATTTATAAAGAAAAAGAGGTTTAATGGACTCACAGTTCCACATGGCTGGGGAGGCCTCACAATCATGGTGGAAGGCAAAGGAGAAGCAAAGGCAGGTCTTACATGGTGGCAGGCAAGAGAGCACGTGCAGAGGAACTGCCCTTTATAAAAGCATCAGGTCTCATGAATCTTACTCACTTAAGAGAACAGCACAGGAAAAACAGCCCCCATAATTCAATTACCTCCCACGGGTCCCTCTCATGATACATGGCAATTATGGGAGCTACAATTCAAGGTGAGATTTGGGTGGGGACACAGCCAAACCATATTAGGCATCATGGCCCTAAGGTTTTCCACTTGAAATAAAGAGTCATAGAGTGCAACCTGTACTTTAGAGATTTCTTTACACTAAACTCTTTGAAAAGTTTATTTCTAAGGGTCGGAATCGCAGGGGACTTTCACATTCTGTATTATTTTTGAAATGCTTGAGTTTTTATAACAAGCAGATATGACTTTACTTTTATAATCAGAGAAACATATTCCAAAGATTTTTAATAGAGAAATATTTAATATAAAAATTTCTTGGGGGGGTGGGGAGGGGTTGCATTGGGAGTTATACCTGATGTAAATGACAAGTTGATGGGTGCTGACGAGTTGATGGGTGCAGCACACCAACATGGCACAAGTATACATATGTAACAAACCTGCATGTTATGCACATGTACCCTAGAACTTAAAGTATAATAATAATAATAATAATAATAATAAAGAAAATAAAATAAAATCATTCCAGCCAGTCACAAAAAGAAAAAAAAATTTCTTAAAGCAGGGGCTCAGCTTTTCTTACAAGATTAGGTAGCATAGGTTTCTGCTCTCACTAGTACCATAGTAAAACAAACACTGGGCAATGCTAGCCCTTGAGTTTTAATGATGGTAAATGTCTTCAGTTCTTCTACAGGACTTTAACAGATTTCCTTTTAAGTCTTCATATTTGCAGGGGGTGGGGGCCAGGGAATTACAAACATTACAGAACAAAGGAGCCATCATCAGCCGATTCTCTGATATAGAATAGACCCTTCAAATGCAGTCATTTCCCTTTATTTTCTTTCCTCTTAAGCTTTTGTTTCAGATTCAAATACATTCTGAATAGACGCAATTAACCTTAATATGTATAACCTTACAGCACTCTACTGACTTTGAAGTAAGTAACCTTACTGTGTAATTGAACTAAGTTTCTTTTTTTTCTCATTTCTGCTATGGTTCTACTGATTATTATAGGTATTATGTGTTTTCAAGCTTTCATCATCCTGTTGATTTATTGTTTCACTGTTCCAGCTGTCAAAGACTTTTTGAGCAATTCCCATTCATTTTTGATATTGTATTTGAACAAAAATGATTGCTCCCCAAGCCTTGGCAGACCACAAATGCATACCATACTGAGGAATGGAATCCAGTGCAGAAAAGTTGGAAATTCCTTCTATACAGGACCATAATTTCTACCCTCCTGCACAAACAGGAATGTAAATTTGATCTAATCAAACCAAAATTATTTTTTATTTTCATCCACTCTCTCTCTTCTGTCATGCATAGAACTGTGCTTTTCAAACTGTAGGAGGTAACCCTCTAATGGGTTATGAAATCAATTCAATGGATTTATTTTTAATGCACAAGAATAGAAACAGTCAGAGGACATCACATATAATAAAGGTGAGAATTGTTTCGTGTAATTTTAGTTATATATACACTAATATATACTCAGTCATGTACTAGGTCATGATGTCAAATGAATTGCTCACTGTAGGCTATGATCAGAAGTCTGAAAAAAAAGTCACTGGAAGTTACTGTGTTGTTGAGGTTGCACAGTGAGAGTGAGATAACTGCTCTAATGTCAGAGATGTTTGAGCCAGAGAGACTCCATCTTGAATAGGGGCTGGGTAAAATAAGGCTAAAACCTACTGGACTGCATTCCCAGACAGTTAAGGCATTCTAAGTCACAGGATGAGATAGGAGGTTGGCACAAGATACAGGTCATAAAGACCTTGCTGATAAGACAGGTTTCAGTAAAGCCAGCTAAAACCCACCAAAACCAAGACAGCAACGAGAGTGACCTCTGGTTTTCCTCAATGCTACACTCCCACCAGCATCATGACAGTTTACAAATGCCATGGCAACATCAGGAAGTTACCCTAGATGGTCTAAAGAGGGGAAGCATGAATAACCCACCCCTTGTTTAGCATAAAATTAAGAAATAACCATAAAAATGGGCAACCAGCAGGCCTCGGGGCTGCTCTGCCTATGGAGTAGTCATTCTTTATTCCTTTACTTTCTTAATAAACTTGCTTTCACTTTGCTCTATAGACTTGCCCTGAATTCTTTCTTGTGTGACCTCCAAGAACCTTCTCTTGGGGTCCGGATCAGGACCCCTTGCCAGTAACACTGATACCAGGCTACCAAGCTCACCTGTCATTTGTGAAAAGCAGCAGAACAAAGGGAATCCCCAGAGAAACTTTTCTCCTGCAAACTACTTCTCTATTCAAATCATTTTAAAACTATGGTGGGGTTCACGACATGTTATCCCAAAATACGGACCTTGGCATTTGAGAAAACAGCAAAAGCAGGAAGTCCTCTCTGACCTTCTCCCATCTTTCTCCCTGAAGCAAGCCACAAAAAATTTCTCTGACCGGCCGGGCGCGGTGGCTCAAGCCTGTAATCCCAGCACTTTGGGAGGCCGAGGTGGGCGGATCACGAGGTCAGGAGATCCAGACCATCCTGGCTAACACGGTGAAACCCGTCTCTACTAAAAATACAAAAAATTAGCCGGGCGTGGTAGCGGGCGCCTGTAGTCCCAGCTACTCAAGAGGCTGAGGCAGGAGAATGGCGGGAACCCGGGAGGCGGAGCTTGCAGTGAGCCCAGCTCGCGCCACAGCACTCCAGCCTGGGCGATGAGCAAGACTCCATCTCAAAAAAAAAAAAAAAAAAAAAATTTCTCTGACCTTCCTCTAAGGTAGGCCATAAGATCCTCGTTTCAGAGGGATCCTCCCTCCTCCCTAAACCCATAGGAAAGGAATGGAGACATAGAGACACAGAGAATTTGAACAAACAGGCCTTGCTAAGCTTCCCCAGTTTATGTCATTAGACCATACACCTTTTTCACCAATCATACTTCTATACACTATCCACTCTTCATCAAACCTAAGCATAAAAAGACACCGTTTTCCCTGGTTCTTTGAATCTTCATTTTTGGAAGCTCCTATGTCCTGTAAAACTTATGTTAAAGGAATGGGTATGCTTTTCTCTTGTTAATCTATATTTTTTTATAGGGATATCAGCCATGAACGTAGGGCTAGGTAAGGAAAGAAATCTTCCCCTCTCTGCAACTGTAAATGTCACATTACTGCTTCCATATTCCACTCCCTTTAGCCTATAGAACTTCTCTTTTCTTAATGTCAATATAAAACAATGATAGGGCTGGGCGCAGTGGCTCATGCATGTAATCTCAGCACTTTAGGAGGCCGAGGCAGGTGGATCACGAGGTCAGCAGTTCAAGACCTGCCTGGCCTACATGGTGAAACCCTGTCTCTACTAAAAATACAAAAATCAGGCACAGTGGTGGGCACCTGTAATCCCAGCTACTCAGGAGGCTGAGGCAGGAGAATCGCCTGAACCCAGGAGGCAGAGTTTTCAGTGAGCTGAGACCGCACCATTGTACTCCAGCCTGGGTGCCAGAGCAAGACTCCATCTCAGGGGGAAAAAAAAAAAAAAATGATGATAGGACCTTAGCTAGCTGCACTATCACTCCTTCTATCTATCCTCCCTCTATACATCATATTCAAGATCCAGAATTTGGTAGATAGACGTAGGTTTGAATACTGGTTCTGTCACTCAAAAAGCCATGAGATCTTGGAAAATCATTTTATTTTCAAGACTCAGTTTCCTCATCTTTAAGGTAGCAAATGGCTTATCATGAAGAAACTATTCAATAATGTACCTGACATACTTAACACAAGGTCTAGCACATGGTTAATCATTGAAAACACACGAGCTACTAAATGTTATTTTGGTTTGTCTCTCAGGAGTACCCAGTTTAATTATTCCAGGTCATAACTAATTTACTTCATGCTACAACAGGATTCCAATGCTTCATTACGTTTCTCATTTCAAAAATAAGTCAAATAGTATTAGTATTAGTATCTGGTAATCATTGAGACATCTACCCAGCTCATTGAGACATGTCATTAGGAAGAGTTAAATACTATCTGTTGCTTTATAAACTTTCTGCATGCTAAAGATTGACTTAGATAATCCCCTAATGAATAACCATCTATATTGAGCCATCAAGAAGATTGCTCATTACAATCAATCACAGATACTCTCTTCCAGTGTACTATTATTTCATAACATTAAAAGGAACTCCAGCATTATTCAATTCTCTATTTCCAGGGAAGAACACTAGCCTGATGCATTCAAGCCACTTAGCATCTATAAGCAGAGTTTTATAATTTTATTTTCTCATAATCATATAGAGAAGGAAATTGAAAACATGGACATTGCAGTGAGGAAGCAATAGTGAAAACAGTTCTAATATGCTCTAATAAGTTTGTAAAAACTTGCACTTAATTTCAGAATATTGTATGTGGCTTATTCAGATGCAAATAATGTGAGTCAAAATGACTTAAGTTCTGTCTTAGACATAAGAAACCATACTTCAGGATTTCAGAAAATAGACACTAAAGAGTGATATTTATAAAAATTTAACACTATAACTTAGTGACTTTATTATTGTATATCCCACCTTGTATTCCATGTTATAATTACAGAATACTTTACAAAATTTAACAATGCTTTTTAAGGAGAAAAGAGAAAAATCAGGACTGGCCATGATGAACTGCTCTTACCAAACCAACATTGATTCTCCTTTTATCTCCCTTGAGAGTTTGGGGATGAAGAGAAGGATTGCAAAGATTATTTCCTTCCTTCGAGCATAACAAACCGGTGGGATGCATTGAGATTGGATCAAGGAAATTAGGAAATGTGTTTTCTGGGTCCTAAAGGAAGAAATGAGAAAAAGAATGGGTTTCTCCAATCTGCATAGATAGCATGCCATCAACAGACATAAATAAGATGTCTAAGTGTTGAGGTTGCAGTAGGGTGTTTTAGAGACTGTATTAGTTTGAGTCCTTCAGAAGCTGACACCAAGACAGAGTTAGACATGCAAGAGATGGATAAGGGGGAATGCTTGTGAAGGATGAAAGGGGGAGCAGGGGTAGGCAAGGAAAGCCTTTTTTTTTTTTTTTTTTTTTTTGAGACGGAGTCTCGCTCTGTCGCCCAGGCTGGCGTACAGTGGCCGGATCTCAGCTCACTGCAAGCTTGCAAGCTCCGCCTCCCAGGTTTACGCCATTCTCCTGCCTCAGCCTCCCAAGTAGCTGGGACTACAGGCACCCGCCACTCGCCCAGCTAGTTTTTTGTATTTTTTAGTAGAGACGGGGTTTCACCGTGTTCGCCAGGATGGTCTCGATCTCCTGACCTCGTGATCCGCCCATCTCGGCCTCCCAAAGTGCTGGGATTACAGGCTTGAGCCACCGCGCCCGGCCGGAAAGCCTTGAGAACAAGACCGGGTCTGATTCCTATTGCCAAAACCTAAATAAAAGACAACGAGAGAGGCTCTCCTAAAGAAAATTATATTTATTCTGGATTGAGCATTGCCATAGGAATACAGTGGGTATATTCAGCAAGGCAAAGGAAGACCAGGGTTTTTAAAGGAAAAGTGAGGAGGGTGATATAAGTTGTTTGAGACAAATAGCCTTGGCTACAAGAATCAACAAGGGTAGAATCAATCCAAGGTTGGACACACAGTTGCTAGGCAGATGTCCTTGCAGAAGTATTTTTTAAGGTTGTAGCTTTTGTGCAAAGTTATAGTTTTTGCAGAGCCTTTTGTGAGAGTTCTTGTTATCAGGCATATGTGCGTGAGAATCCTCCCTTCATGGCCCCAGCTCCACATGTTTGACACAAGTGACCTCATTTTGAGTCTGACAACTTTCATTCTATGAAAGGACGGAAGGAAAGAGGATTGAGTAGCAAGATCCTCAGAGTGTTATACAGTTCTGAGAAAATCTTGGACAGGAATATGGGGAGTCTTCCAGCAAAAGTTGCCTAATAGAGGAGTCCCACGTGGGCCAGGAATAGGCTAGCACTAAAACCATCCCAAGAAAATTGTACAAAATTGAGCAAGAGAAAAATAAAACAATAAAATGCAACCGGGCTTGCAGCAGCAATCATTAAGCCAGCTTGCCCTTTGGTCTACTTCCTTGTAGCCGGTTGCTGCTCGCTAGCCCAGCTTTGAGTTGTCCAACGGACAACCCCAGATTTTCTAGCCCCTCACTCTCCATGAATCCCCTTAAAAACCCTTGCCCAGTACCCATGGAAGAAACATATTTGAGGCTTGAGAATTCCTCCTGTTTCTTCACTGAGAACGTCACAATGATTAAACTCTTCCTCTGCTGCAAGTGCCATTGTCAGTATATGGGTCTGTTGCTGCACAGACGGCATATAAGCCTAGCAATTCTGCAACAGCACTGGCACCCTGGAATGCTCAGTCATTGGCTGGGATGGGTGCGGCACAAGCCAGCACTCACAGGCAAGGTGTAATGGATCCAAAAGGGTGGCAGCTGGGGCCATCAGCTGACTATGCTCCCCACTGTAAGTTCTTCTGAAGACAATCTGAACAACAAGTTTCTCTGGCTGTTCAGAGGCCACTTAAACTCCTGTGATATAATACAAAATGAATATTTGGTCATGGTCCCTGGTTCCTGGGACAGAGTTCCCAAAACCCTTGGGATTCCCAGAGTGCTAAGTGTCTACTGTATGCTAATGACTGTTGGTGAGGTCCCTAGACAGCTAGCTTAAGAACCAAGACTGGTAGCTAGAAAAACCAACTATGAGATTGGAGGGTTAAAACTTTCAGCCCCATCTCCATTTCTGGGGAGAGGAGGGGGCTGGAGATTTCATCACCAATGGCCACTGGACTTATTCAATTATGCCTAGATAATAAAGCCTCAATAACAGTTCTTGAACTATAAGGTTTGGGGGTCTTCCAGGTTGACGAACACATCAACGCACCCACCTAGAGTATGGAAACTCTTCACACCCCACCACCTACCCCTTCATTCCCCCAAGGGATGCCTTACGCATCTCTTCCACTTGACTGAGTTGTATCCTTTATGATAAACCTATAATCATAAATATAGTAATTTCTGCAAGTTTTGTGAGTCACTCTAGTGAATTATCAAAACTGGGGAAGGGGAGATGCATGGGAACCCCCAACTTTGTAGTCTGGTGGGGAGACATACAGGTAGCCTGGAGACCCCATTTGCAGCTAGTGTCTGAAGTCTGTCTGGGGGGCAGTTTTGCAGGACTGAGCCCTTAATTTGTGGGGTCCACACTAACTCTGAGTAGTTAGTGTTAGAACTGAACTGTGGGACACCTAGTTGGGGTCAGAGTTAGTTGGTGTTAGAATGACATATTTGGTGTCAGGAAAAAAAAACAACACGCAACTCCTAATGATCCTGTAGACCAAAGCTCAAATGTCACGTCTGAGGAAAGATCTTCCTGCTCCCAAGACCAGCTCAGACCCTGGCTTTCCTTACAAGCTTGTCCAGCCCAGGGCCCACAAGGTGCATGTAAGCCCAGGCGACTTAGGACGGCTTTGAATGTGGCCCAACACAAATTCATAAACTTTCTTAAAACATGGAGTTTTTCTTTTGCGATTTTTTTTAAGCTCATCCACTATCATTAGTGTTGGTGTATTTTCTGTGGGGCCCGAGACAATTCTTCCAATGTGGCCCCAGGAAGCCAAAAGATTGGATACCCCTGCTTTATAGTATACATATTTATTCACATTTTAATAAATGTCTGTCCCATCAATTAGACAGTAAGCTTCATAAGGGCTTATTTTTTGTTGAATAGTTATTTGTTCCTAGTTTTTAATTAGTTCTTTTAAGCTAGAGGTCCTCTCATTCCATGGTGGTTATGAGGATTGAGAGTCCATATACATAGTGTGCTTTTACATACTAGGCACTGCATAAGTGCTATGGTTATCATTGCTCATGTTGAAATCTCTACAATACTAATACGAATTAGGCCACAAAAATGTTAAGATTAACATAATTTACATACAAATTCGGCTCAAGTTAACTGTAAAATAAAATTCCATATTATAGGTTCGTTTTCAAAATATCTTTTTATTTTCCTCAAACAGCATCAAGCTAAAGGACCAGGTATGGTTAGACAAGTACAAGAATGTGAACTCAACCCTGTATTACTAGCACAGGCAAGACCCCATTTCCCAGAATTGGATACAAACTAGGTAAATGCATGTCTTTGTCTTATATTTATCTAGAGGTGATATAAATAATGTAAAATATTTACAAACAAGCAGAACATTAAAAGGAAGGATAAAGGTTTACTTTGGATTAGAAGTTTGTGTAAGCTTTTTTCTCTTTTAATTTGTGTAGATAGCTTTGATATTTAAGGACAAGATAAAAATCACCACATAAACTAATTGAGAAAGCCAGTATGAATTAGTAAATACTTGTAATAACTTAAATCCAAATTCCATCAAGAACTCAATCTTGTCTGAGAGTCTATCAGAGGTACTCAGAATCATTTAATATATTGATAGCCATAGATTTTTACTAGTATACTTTGTTTCTATGCAAGTAGGTGGTTTGTTTATTTATTTGAGACAGGGTCTCACTCTGTTAACAGCCCAGACTTGAGTACAGTGGTACAATCACAGCTCACTGTAGTCTTGGAGCTCCTGAGCTCAAGCTATCCTCCTGCCTCAGCCTCTCGAGTAGCTGGGACACAGGTATGTGCCACCGTGCTCAAAAAAAATTCATTTTTTATTTTTTATTTTTATTTTTTTGTGGGGAGACAAGGGCCTCCCTATGTTACTCCTGGACTAAAGCAGTCCTCCCACATTGGCTTCCCAAAGTGCTGAGGTGACAGGCACAAACCCCTGCACCCGACCACAAGTAGGTGTTTTAAACCAGTGTTTTCTTGTGTGTGTTTTTAACAAGGCACAAACACTCGACTTAAGGGTGACAGCATAGTACTTTACCAGGCATAAAGTTACGCTCTACACATATATATATGGAAAAATTAAAACCCTTTGAAGTTGTTATTGTCTCATATTAAGTAATGAGGAAACTGAGGCATAAAGTAGCTAAGGATTTTGTTCAAAGAGCAAGTGATGGCATAATCAGAACTGAACCCAGGTGTACCTGGCATCAGAGCCCATATTCCTAATCCCCACGCTGGGGCTGCAGGAGGAAATTAATGGAAGGATGCACACAAAACAAGACAAATCTTCTACCATATAAATAAATTCACATTATGAGTAGACAAATGAAGCTGTAGTATTAAAGCACTTAACTCTATCCTCTTTTTTTTTGTTGTTTTGTTTTGTTTTTGAGACAGAGTCTTGCTCTGTTGCCCAGGCTGGAGTGCAGTGGCACGATCTTGGCTCACTGCAAGCTCCGCCTCCTGGGTTCACGCCATTCTCCTGTCTCAGCCTCTCAAGTAGCTGGGACTACAGGCGCCCACCACCACACCCGGCTAATTGTTTGTATTTTTAGAAGAGACGGGGTTTCAACGTGTTAGCCAGGATGGTCTCAATCTCCTGACCTCGTGATCTGCCCGCCTCAGCCCCCAAAGTGCTGGGATTACAGGCGTGAGCCACCATGCCCAACCTCTTTATTTTTTTAAATCAGAAAGTGTTTCTAATTTTTTATCCCCAAAATAAATAAAGACTTCTTTATTTTGGGGCAGGGGGTGGGCAGCTAATTCTACTGAGATATGTGCCAATCATTTTCCTTGGTTTTCCAACTCCATTAAAGGAAACAAGTGAGAAAGTGAATCTAAGTAACTAATGGAGATGCAACAAAAATTCAAAGTTGTCCCAACAGGATCTCAGACATCAAACCCCTAAAAGGGAATATATAATTCTGTACTTACTGCAACTGGTTTATGTGGGGGAAAAAAAAAAAAAAAAAAAGGAAGACTCAGTGAGAGATAACTAAACACTTCCTGGTATTTTTTAATGGTTTATTTGAAAATCTTTTTAGGAATTGCAAAACAGTGTGCAATGAGGTCTTCAGGGTATTAAGGCCTGGATAACCCATCCGAAAACTGCCTATTTCTGAGCAGTCTGGTCTAGCAAGATTCTGGGGTAATTACAACCAAATAAGAAAATAGATGCAACAGTTAACACTTATGTGATGATATGAGCTTGAAAATAAATGGTTATATCTAAATAAATGCTTTTTAACAGAAAAAAGTAAAGCAAATCATGTTCATCATTAACTATTCACGGACATGAGACCATATGTCTATGACCTTTGTTACTGTTAAGTACTATAGCTTGTAGATATGCGGGTTACTTGAAAGTAATGGGCTGCTTCTATCGTGGCAAGACACCAATTATTCTGAGGAGGAAAGAAATGCAACAATCTCTAATTGATTTCCAGATTATCCACCCCATCTAAGGGTAAACCTAAGCTGAATAATATTAAAGGCCTGGTACTTTCAAAAGCTAAGGGATGAAAGAAAATCTACTGTTTATCGGCCGTAAGGTTACATACTGTTTCTTAGCAACCAGGGTTTGTCTTTCATAGGACTAGAAGTCGATGAAAAAGGAGACACTAAAAATAAAACCATTTGGACAGTTCCAATTCACAGAGGCAGCACTTCAAAGGCAGTGATGTTGTGATAAACCATACTGCTGAGTTAAAGAAGTTCATTCCTTTGGCTGGAAAGAGAGGCTTATGACACTTGCATAATAAATGTTTCCCGGATACTCACTGCAGTCCCCGAACCAAAGACCAGGAATAAATGCTACCTATCTGTTCTTGCATAGAGCACGTATCAACATCAGGGACAAGAGTTACTACGGTCACTCACCTCCTCACTCACTCAGCTCCACTCCTCTGGTTGTAAGAGGTTAGTTTATCTGGGAGTCTTGCTGGGACACAGATTTGCTCCTACCTAGAGGCAGAATTTGAATCTTCTACCCCATATCACATTTCTTGTTGACCCTTACCTGTTAGTGTCTGATATAGTAATTCCATTTAGGGCACCAAGTTTTGTTTTTTTGTTTTGTTTTGTGTTGAGACAGAGTCTCGCTCTCTTGCCCAGGCTGGAGTGCAACGGTGAGATTTCGGCTCACTGCAACCTCCGTCTCCCTGGTTCAAGCGATTCTCCTACCTTAGCCTCCCAAGTAGCCAGGACTACAGGCGCGTGCCATCACACCCAGTTTATTATTTTATCTTTAGTAAAGACAGGGTTTCACCATGTTGGCCAGGCTGGTTTCAAACTCCTGACCTCAGGTGATCTGCTTGCCTTGGCCCCGCAAAGTGCTGGGATTACAGGCTTGAGCCAACGCGCCTGGTCGGGCACCAAGTTTTTAAAAAACAGTAAAGGAAAAATTATTTCCATACTGGTTGGAGTATGAGCTCTGGAGATACCTGGAAAATGACATCTTACTGGATGCCTAGGCAGTTCCTACACACCCACATCTTTCAATCCCGTAGCCAGTCACAAAAGTCAGAAAAGTAGTGTTCCTAGAAGGAACCGGGCTGGTTATTTGGACTGCAAACTAGCAAACTCTATTTATAAGGTAAGGCATGGATGCTTTCATTTAAGCAAATGAGCTTTCATTCGGTCAAAATCCCTGTTGTTGGGCCCCTGTAGCTTCAAACTCCAAGGACCAAGAAGGTGCTTGTATGTTTGGGGCCCGGGCTCCCGCCCCGAAGCCAGGTTGTTAAAATACTCACTGTCTCTGGCCAGCGTGCACGATGCTCTCCCGCGAAGGGCTCTCAGGGGCTGCCGGCAAACCCTGTCTCTGGTCTTCCAGCGGGCCCAGCTCCCCGTGCCGCCCGTAAGGGCCCCGGGGGTCCCGGGTCGGGCGGGAGGCAGGGGAGGCGCCGAGCCCGGAGCTCACCACTCTGCTGCGTGTGTACATGGTTCACAGCCCGCGGGTCCCGGGCCGCCGTCGCTGCGGGAGGGATGCGGCTGGGACGCTTAGCGAGTCTCCGGACGGGATTCCAAAGTGCAGAGGCAGCGGTTTTAACAGCTGAGTTTCGGTTTCTCAGAATCAGCGGCAAACTGCGCCCGCCCCAGAGAACTTCCCCATCTGTTCTCCACTGAGGCCCCCTCCGACCTTATCGCGGGTTCACAGCCCGGGATGTTGACTTGAGCTGGCTTGATTGGCTACAGGTGAGAGGGTTTAAGGCCTCACAATCACC
This sequence comes from Macaca mulatta, assembly GCF_049350105.2. NCBI lineage: Eukaryota > Metazoa > Chordata > Mammalia > Primates > Cercopithecidae > Macaca > Macaca mulatta. The sequence goes on from NC_133422.1 coordinate 22,330,290, forward strand.
TTAGAGGTTAATCAGAATAACTGGGATCAGCCACGGACACCTGGTGAGCGATTAGCCCGCAAAGTGACTACAATCCTGAAAGATACTTGAGAAACTGTTTAACAGGCAACTCTAATTTGAGGACCGCTGGATATTTGAGACTGTAAAAAACATATTAACCTCAAAATACCAGAGATTGGGTCAATAACTAAAATCATCTCAACAAAATGTCGCCTTTTATCAGCAATGACTGCGGTGTGGCTGTTACCAAGGCACATACTTTCAAGTTAGAGGAAATGGAAACTGAAATCAAAAGAAAACCAAACCCCACAAAGCTGGAGAAGTAAGCTAAGGTAGACGTGATTCTCCGGGCAGCCTTGCTAAGTAATTGACTAGACATTCGAGAACTGTTAAAATAAAAAAAAAAAAAAAAACCTGCTCTGTGCAGAACAGTGTGCAATGGTGATGTGGGGACATTTTAAAATATGGATTTGTAAGGCTCAGTTTCTGTAGGTCCAGGGGTGAGCTCTGGCATTCATATTTTTGAAAAGCTCCCAGATGGTTCTGATGTGTGCCAGGGTTGGTCACCAGGGTCACAATGCCATCTACACAAAGATGAGTGAAGGCTCCTCCCTCACATTACCTGCATTCTAGGAGTATCCTAGTAGACAGGTAAACAAATGGGAATGCCACTTTGGGATAAATGAAATGACAGGCAGCTGTGGAGGCACAGGGAAACTAGGGATTAGCCCTCTGAGTAATTCAGGAACAGGGACATTTGAGAATGAGCCACCAAAGACATAGGAATTCACCAGGAAGAAGAAGATGCTACGGCAGAGGCTTGTCACTTAAAATGACATGGTGTGTACTTAATTCCAGGGCTTGTCATGTGGCTGGAGCACCCCAGCCCTAGGTCAGCAAGGCACTTAGGAGCTGGACTGTCTTGCTTTTATTATTGGTGCTTAGAACAAACAGACAAATGCAGGTTTGATAGCTAACGAAAGAATGAAATTGAAGTGTAGGCAAGGGTGGGAGAGGAGAAAATAATGACAAGGAACATGGTGGGAAAGGCAGTCAGGGTTTCTATGCCATCCTAAGACACTGGGGTTTTGTAGACTAGGCCAGAGTTTCACAAAGTAAGCATCAGAACCACTTGGAGGAGGGTGTGTTAAAACAGATTTATGGCCAGGTGCAGTGGTGGCTCACTCCTGTAATTCCAGTACTTTTGGAGGCCAAGGCAGGAGGATCACCTGAGGTCAGGAGTTGAAGACCAGCCTGGCCAACATGGTGAAACCCCGCCTCTACCTGGGTGACAGAGACAGACTCTGTCTCAAAAAAAAAAAAAGAAAGAAAGAAAGAAAGAAATAGTTTCTGATTCAGGTCTGGGATGGGGCCCAAGGATTTGCAGTTCTAACAAATTGCCAGGTAATACCAATGATGCCAGTCTCAGGATCATCCTTTGGGAACCACTGTTGTAGGCAATGTGGAAGGCACAGAAAGTTTTTCAATAAGGCAGTTACACTAATAATATCTGTTTCACAAAGTTAGCTCTAACAATGTGAAACGGAGATTGAAAGATGAAGAGACTGAAATTGGGAAGATAAATTCAGAACCTAGTTATGGCTAGGTAAGAAATACAGATCTGAGCTAAGGCAATCCAGAAAGCAGGGAGCAAAATTAAGACATTTCACATGGGCCAGGGTTAGTTGCTCATGCCTGTAATCCCAGCACGTCTGGAGACTGAGGCAGGAGGATCACCTGAGGCCAGGAGTTTAAGGTCAGCCTGGGCAGCATGGTAAGACCTCATCTCTACAAAACAAATAAATAAAACATGAAAGGCACGTCACATGAGAGATTAGCATAGATAAAAACTAGAAGAAAGAGAGAATTGGGTACTGGAAGGCAGCAGAGAGAAGGGGAGATGGCTTTTATAGTACTTTGAGACCAGCTCTGCCATATACTGGTCACACAACCAAGGCCAAGTCCCTTAATTCCTCAGAGGTCCAGTTTCCTCCTCTGCCCCATGTGGGTATTGTGAGGAATAGAGATCATACACATCAGTGGTTCTCAAATGGAGTTGATTTTTCCTCTAGCAGACATCTGGCAATGCCTGGAGATATTTTTGATTGTATAGCCTCAAAGTGGGTAGGTGCTGCTAGCATCTAGTGTGTAAAGGCCAGGGATGCTGCTAAACATCCTACAATGCACAGAATAGGCCCACGCGACAAAGAGTTATCCTGCCCCAAGTGTCAGTACTGTTGAAATTGAAAAATCCTGATCTTCATGATATGCCTAACTTAGAGCCCCAGTAATTTAATGGTTGCTGTCTTTATGGTGACTTTTAACTTTGTGACTGGATAGGATAACCTAGAGGAGGGACAAGCTTTGAGGGAAGTTCTAAGAGTCTGTTTAGGTGCTGTTGGGTGTGAGGTACCTGCAGGGTAAGAAACACAGACCTAGAGATCAACAAAAAGAGGAACAGCATGGTCTTTCTGGAGGCCATCTTCCACATTGTACTTTACTAGGAAAATACCCCTGGAACTCTTGTTTCAAAGGAGAAAATTATTTTGGTAGTTGGATGAAATTTAAAGTTTGAGGAAGGGAAAACCCACATTGGGGGAAAACCAATTCTCCAAAAGGAGCTAATAATAGACAGGTTGGCCTCAAGAATACACTTAGTTGACCATATTTGTTTCAGAACATAACCACATCTCACACCAAAGTTCTAAACCTGAGATTTCTCACTCCATTCACTTCTTGTTTTGCCACATTCTCAAAGTGTTTTAAAAAATGTGAATGTGATTTATTATGGCAACAGACATCTACAGGCTCCTTTTGGACGCCCAAGAATGGGCTCTCTACTTGTGTATCATCCATTCTTTCCCCGTAGGTGTGTGCATTTGGGTGCAAATATGGGCTGGCCTCTTACTGGAGTTGTTCCACAGTGGTGGCTGGTGAAGAGAAGCAGAGGTGAGTGGGGAGGGTCCTGGGCCCCCATCCCCATTTAGCCAAGTACTTTAGCCCTTTATCTCTTCTACTCACTCGGCTACTGCCTAATTTTATTTGAAGCAAGAATTCAATGGCTTTTAAATGTTTGAAAAACCACCCGTACTAGACAATTACCTAGGAATATGTTTTAAGAGATATAAGAAAGTCCTGAAATCTAGGATTGTTAGATTACCTGAAATTTGGCCAATTAGAGATTCATTAAGAAGTTTTTCTTTTCAAATGAAACTGCCTCTGGGGAATAATCATGTATTCGTTCCTTTGGTAAATGAGTTTATTTGTTTGTTTGTTTGATTTTTTTGAGAGGGAGTCTCACTTTATTGCCCAGGCTGGAGTGCAGTGGTGCGATCTCAGCTCACTGCAAGCTCTGCCTCCAGGGTTCACGCCATTCTCCTGCCTCAGCCTCCCAAATAGCTGGGACTACAGGCGCCCGCCACCTCGCCCAGCTAATTTTTTTGTATTTTTAGTAGAGATGGGGTTTTACCATGTTAGCCAGGATGGTCTCGATTTCCTGAGCTCGTGATCCGCCCGCCTCGGCCTCCCAAAGTGTTAGGATCACAGGCGTGAGCCATCATGCCCGGCCAGTAAATGAGTTTAATCCGAGCAAAAGACATTTTGGTTGGGGAAGAGGAGAACTGAGTGAAAAGAAAAAGGATTCCAAAAATTGTGTAAAGAAAAATGTAAAATGAGGCGTTGTTGGGGAATGGAAATTCAGAAATACAATGAGCAATTTTAGCCAGCCCTATGAGCTTTAAGAGAGAAGATTAAATCAAAAAGAAACTTTAGGCTGGGCGTGGTGGCTCACTCCTGTAATCCCAGCACTTTATTTCTATTCTGAAAGGGATTTCAAGATAAAACACACTCACCAGGTGTGGTGGCTCACGCCTGTAATCCCAGCACTTTGGGAGGCCAAGGCAGGAGGATCACCTGAGGCTGGGAGTTTGAGGCTAGCTTGACCAACATGGAGAAACCCTGTCTCTACTAAAAATACAAATTAGCAGGGTGTGGTGGTGCATGCCTGTAATCCCAGCTACTTGGAAGGCTGAGGCAGGAGAATGACGTGAACCTGGGAGGTGGAGCTTGCAGTAAGCCGAGATCATGCCACTGCATGCTAGCCCGGGCGACAGAGCAAGACTCCATCTCAAAAAAGAGACTCCGTCTCAAAAAAAAAAAAAAAAAAAACACCAAAGATTTGGCTCTGTAATGCTTTAGCAATTTAAAACCAAAAGCCACTGAAACTGAAGTTAAGAATCCTTGAGGACAAATTTAAGTATTATTAGAAAAAATATATAAAGCTCTTACATTGACAACTCAAAAATTATAACATCAATTTATATTGCATCAAGGTGCAATTTATGGCCCTCACAAGCTTCTAAAAGGTAAATAGGACAGGTGGGGTTATTATGATTAATATTTCCATCATACAAATAAAGCAACCAAAGTTCAGAGAGTTTCAATGATTGCCTGAGGTCACAAAACTGTTTAAATGGCTTTGCCAGGTCTCAAGTTCAGGTCTTCTGCCTTTGTGGCCATTACTCTTTCCACTGTACCACATGTTTTCTTACATACCTGGTGATATTTACAAAGGACTATGAAGCTCACAAAAGTGATGGCTTGGAGTTAAAACATCAGAACAATTAGGAGTTCCCTAAGAAGGGGCATCTTTGAAAAAGGAACAGATGTTGGGTAAAAATAACTGGTACTTTAAGGCCGGGTGTGGTGGCTCATGCCTATAATCCCAGCACTTTGGGAGGCCGAGGCAGGCAGATCACTTGAGGTCAGGAGTTGGAGACCAGCCTGACTGAGCAACATGGTGAAACCTGGTCTCTACTAAAAATACAAAAATTAGCTGGGTGCGGTGGTGCACACCTGTAATCCCAGCTACTCCAGAGGTTGAGGCTGGAGAATCACTGAACCCTGGGAGGCAGACATGGCAGTGAGTTGAGATCATGCCATTGCACTCTGGCCTGGCTGACAGAGTGAGACTTCGTTTGAAAAAAAAAAAAAAGTACACACAAAAAATGAAAAGTACTTTAGAGTGTTTCTGTTTGATTCATTTATCACAGCTGAAGAAACCCTTCAGGGTAATCTCCCTGCCAACGCCACTGACAGAGTCTACAGAAGTTTCCCCAAAGTTAAGGGAAATTCCTTCCATTCCTGTAGCCAGCAGACATCTTGTGACAGCTACTACATAGTGTTAGAACCCAGATATGGCAGCTGTTACCTACTCCTCAGATTTGAATTGACAAACAAGGAAATTCCTACTTATCTGAGGGTAGGAAATATCATTTAAAGCACATTTCTCCATTCCTAATTTCCCCAAGTGACAGTACACATTGCCATCCGAAAAATAGTATATCTTTCCATTCTTAAGTAGAATTCTTTGCGCTATACTCTAAGGCTTACTATTTTAACACCGTTAAAGAAAAGACATTTTAGGCCGGGCGCGGTGGCTCAAGCCTGTAATCCCAGCACTTTGGGAGGCCGAGACGGGTGGATCACGAGGTCAGGAGATCGAGACCATCCTGGCTAACACGGTAAAACCCCGTCTCTACTAAAAAAAAAAAATACAAAAAACTAGCCGGGTGAGTTGGCGGGCACCTGTGGTCCCAGCTACTCGGGAGGCTGAGGCAGGAGAATGGCATAAACCCGGGAGGTGGAGCTTGCAGTGAGCTGAGATCCGGCCACTGCACTCCAGCCTGGGCAACAGAGCGAGACTCCATCTCAAAAAAAAAAAAAAAGAAAAGACATTTTAGCCCAAATATAGCATGTTTGCAATTCATGAAATTTTGACAAGTTGTATAAAACAGTATCATTGTAGAGATCATTTGATCATGTAATTATAGGGGTAAATATTGGAATGTTAAGATTTTTATTAATGTTGATTCTGATAGGTTCAGAAACTTTGACATAATCATTTTGATTTTATAAAGTAATGCACAGCTGCTCATTGGGATAATTATAATAAGTAAAAAACATGTCAAATTCTGAATTTTGTCAAAAGAGACATTTTGTCACAATCATCTTCCAAAATATGAAAAGCTAAACTTGGGGCTCAGAAGACTTAAATTTATGTTCTAGCTATGCCAGTAGTTTGTGCACAATGCTGGTGAGTCATTTGGCTTCTCTAGCCTCTGTCTCCTTATTTAAAATAAAGTGATTAGATGCTCTTAAATATGAAGCTGGAATAACAAGATTCTGTCTGTTCACCTTTCACTTTTCATATAGAAAAGTGTTTATAGCTTTTCTTACCAATATAGAAATGCCTGGCACAGAATACAGTTTCCAGTGAAGCTGGAACTCTGTTGCCATAACTAGGAGACACCGGGCATTCCATAGACATTTTGTGACAATGTTCCATCCTGATATCTTCTGGTAGCTAACAAGAATTTCATTTCTGTGGATAAGGCCTTGGGTTCTCCGGTTTGACTTGACTTAGAAAAGGAGTCATTAGGAATTTCCATGACCTTTCATGTTTCCAGGACTGTGATATAGGGTTGGGGTTCGCCATAGGCACATCACATGGGTTAGAGTTCAAGACTTTTCAGAATAGTTCCCAGTAGCCCACCAATTATTAGGTTGGTGCAAAAATAATTGCAGTTTTTATCATTAAAAATAATGGCAAAAACCACATTTACTTTTGCACCTACCTAAATATATGGCTCCTCTCCTTGAATTACCAGTGAGACAATCCTTGACCAAGAGAGAGTGATGAGAATTGTTAAGGTAATGAGGTTACATGTGGTCTGAAGAAAGTGAGTGGTCCTATGTTATCTATCAATGCAGGACACTTCTCCGAGTGGCCATGAACCAATCCACTTCTCCCTCATTTCTTGTGCGTGGTTGTCATGTGCTGGGAATGTTGTATCCTGAGATAGAAAGAAACTGCCTGAAATAGCCCAGGCCTTGTTTCTGTCCCTCCTAAGCAATGTAACATCTTGAGTTAGAGAGGGACTGCCTGGGACAGCCCAGGCTTTGTTCCTCTGTCCCTTAGGAGCAGGATGTCCTTCAAAGCTTTGCCCAGTGGCATGGCCTCTAAAGCGGATAACCCAGGGCAGACTGCTTTTCGGGGTCCCTCAGCTGTGGTGCAAGTGGGGCATGCACAGTCAAGACCGCATCCTTCCTGGGCAGCTTTCTTGAGCCTTAGGGACTTGTTCACAATGGATCTGAGATATCTTCTGTTCCTTGCTATCTGTAAGTAGTAAACCAGTTTCATATAACTTGTGCGTGAGTGTGTTCTGTCTCGTTAAACTCAGGCAAGTAGATGACCAGTATATGGTGGACCTAAATAGTAGCCCACGATGCAGTGGGCATAAATATATGGACTCCTGTTTCTGATGTTTGGCATAGTGAACTTTGCTATTCTCCATGCAGTGGAGGTTCTCACTCAGGATTAGTAATTAGCGAACCTGCTTCACAACGAAAGGTTTGCTGTTCAAGCTTCTGGTTTTGTTAAATAGTCCTGTGTTTAGATTTTGGCACTACTATGTACAACTGAGTGACTTTGGGCAAATTACTGAACATCTCAGGGCCTCAGTTTCTTCTCCTGTGAAACAGGAATAATATTTACATGACCTACTGAATAGGGTGGTTGTATACATTAGGTAAGTATGAAATGCTTCATATCATGTATCCAACATAGTATATTCAATAAATGCAGTGATCATTATTATTTAAGCTCTGAAAAAACAAAGTAAGCAGAGCAAAATACTTGAACAAGCACTTTACACACATACACACAAATATCCAAATGGCTAACAAATATATAAAAAGGAACTTAATTTGTCACAGAGGAAATGCAAGCTACAATCATAATGAGGTATCTCTATACACTCAACAAAATGGTTACAATGAAAGAGAAAGACTATTTTGGGCAAAGATGTGAAACAACTAAAATTCTTGCACTCTACTGGTGGACTAGTAAATTAATACAACCTTTTTGGAAAACAGTTTAGCAGAATCATCTAAGGCTGAATGTTTTTATATCCAGCAATTCCATTCCCAGATGTCCAACACAACTGTGTACACGTATTCACCAAAAGTCGTATATGAAAATGTTCATATCAGCATTATTCACTGGAGTGTAAAACTAGAAACTACTCAAATGCATATCAACCATAGAGGAATAAATTGCAGTATATTCCTACAATGTAATACTACACATGAGGAGTTGCTATATTTGTTATTCTGTAAGTACTAGTTGGCCATTATCTTACTTCCTCAGGCCATCTCCATGTGTCGTTGGACTTCTGTCTAACTCATCTTATATAAGTTATGTAACTTATGTTAGTTAAACTTTAGGCTCAGCTGCAATTGTAGAGAATGAAAATAGCTATAGTTTAAACACATGGAAGTTTGCTCTGAGATACCAGTCCAGGCATATGCAGGCCAGGGGCTAGGATGAGGACTTAACGGAGTCAAGGATCTAGGCTTCTCCAGTTGCTTTGCTCTGCCCTATCTACCATGTTGCTCTTATTTGCATCCCACACATACACAATGTAGCCAGTGAGAAGGGGGAACAGGATACTGAAGGGAAGTTCATTCCCTTTAAGGGTACAACCTAAAGATTGCATACAATGCTTTTATTTACGTTTCACCGGCCAAAATTTAGTTACACGGCCAAACCCAGTCACAAGAGAAACTGAGAAATGTGGTCTTAATTAGATGCAGGCATACTGTAGTAGCTAGCCTCCAAAGAGGCCTCCAATGGCTCTTGCCTTCAGGCATTTATATTCCTATGCTGTTTGTTTCCTCCAACATTGAACAGGACTATCTGGTGTAACCTTCAGCCCCCATCAAGTTGACTACAATTCTAGTTGACATCTTGACTGAAACCTGAGGCAGAAACATGCAGCTGGCCGGGCGCGGTGGCTCAAGCCTGTAATCCCAGCACTTTGGGAGGCCGAGACGGGTGGATCACGAGGTCAGGAGATCGAGACCATCCTGGCTAACACGGTGAAACCCCGTCTCTACTAAAAAATACAAAAAACTAGCCGGGCAATGTGGCGGACGCCTGTAATCCCAGCTACTCGGGAGGCTGAGGCAGGAGAATGGCGTGAACCTGGGAGGCGGAGCTTGCAGTGAGCTGAGATCCGGCCACTGCACCACTCCAGCCTGGGCGACATAGCAAGACTCCGTCTCAAAAAAAAAAAAAAAAAAAAAAAAAAGAAACATGCAGCTAAGCTGCTCCTGAATTTCTGACTCTTAGAACTTATTTGAGAAAATAACTATTTAATGTTGTTTTAAGCCACTATCTGTCAGGATAATTTGTTATAAGCAATAGATAACTAAGACAAGAATGGAGGAGAGGAAATTAAAGTGAAAAGAGAACTGGGGTGGGTGTGGTGACTCACGCATGTAATCCTAGCACTTTGGGAGACCAAAGTGGATGGATCACATGAGGCCAGGAGTTCAAGACCAACCTGGGCAATATGATGAGATCGCTTCCCTACAAAAAATACCTAAATTAGAGGTGTGGTGGCATGTCGTGGTGGTCTCAGCTTGGGACTTGGGAGGCTGAGGCAGGAGGATTGATTGAGCTCAGGAGGTTGAGGCTTCAGTGAGCCGAGATCATGGCACTGCACTCCAGCCTGGATGACAGAGCAAGATCCCATCTCAAAAAGAAAATAAGAAAAGAGAATGGGATGTGGTATATGAAATTTTAGATGGCGTGGCCAGGAGAAGTATTAATGTGGCCTCTGAGTAGGGACGTAAAGGATGTGTGAGTACAGGAAGAGTATTTTGGGTAAAATCACGTTTATAGTCAAAGTGTTTATCAACCAGTATGCCACGGGCACTGACAAACCAGAATAGGTGCCCAAACAAATAAACACTGAGACAGGTCATAAACATTCATCAGGGCCTCATGTGGAGCCCCAGCTGCATATCAGCTATGAGCAGAGGGAAAAGAAGTCAAAGACCCTGGGTAGGAGAGTGCCAGTGTTTGATGAACCTCAAAAAGGCCAACATGAGCAGAGGGAGAGAGCAGGATGAAATGAGGATAGAAATATAACATAACATAACATAACATAACATAACATAACATAACATGTGGGCCATACAGTATAGTGTCATTTAAGTCATAGCAAAGCCTTTGGCATTTATTCTGCATGAAACGGAAAATGTTTGAAAGATTTTGTGGAAAGGAACATGGTGTTACATGTTTTAACATCATCACTCAGGCTGTTAGACTGAAAACAGACTGAAGCAAAATGTTATAGATTGAAGGTTTGTGTCCTCCCTAAATTCCTGTGTTGAACCCTAACCCCCGATGCAATGGTATATACAGGTATGGCCTTTGTTTAGATGAGGTTTAGATGAGGTCATGAGGGAGGGGCCCTCATGATGAGATTAGCGGTCTTTTTTTTTTTTTTTTTTTTTTTTTTTTTTTTGAGACGGAGTCTCTCTCTGTCGCCCAGGCTGGAATGCAGTGGCCGGATCTCAGCTCACTGCAAGCTCCGCCTCCCGGGTTTACGCCATTCTCCTGCCTCAGCCTCCCGAGTAGCTGGGACTACAGGCGCCTGTCACCTCGCCCGGCTAGTTTTTTGTATTTTTTTTTTTAGTAGAGACGGGGTTTCACCGTGTTAGCCAGGATGGTCTCGATCTCCTGACCTCGTGATCCACCCGTCTCGGCCTCCCAAAGTGCTGGGATTACAGGCTTGAGCCACCGCACCCGGCCGAGATTAGCGGTCTTATAAGAAAAGGAAGAGAGAGAGATCTCTCTCTTTCCATGTGAGCACAGAGGAAAGGCTGTATGAGGATAGTGAGAAGGAAGCCTTCTGCAACTCCAGGGGGGAGTCCTCACCAGACATCGACCCTGCTAACACCTTGGTGGACTTCAAGCTTCTAGATATGTCAGAAAATAATTTTTAGTTGTTTAAGCTACTCAATCTATGGTGTTTTGTTATGTCAGCCCAAGTCGTCTAAGACAAAAGGCAAGGGTGGAAGCAGGGAGAGCGGTTGGGAGGCTGTTGCAATAATTCAGATGAAAAATGATGGCGGCTTGGGCCAGCATGGTGCAGCAGAGATGGTGAGAAGTGGTGAGATTCTGGATATATTTGTAAAGTATAATGAACAGGATTTAAAAAGGAAGATGAACAAGAACAGATTGGATGTCAGGTTTAGAGAAAGAGTCAAGGATGATATCAAGGTTGGAATTTCTATCACTGGCAGGATGGAGTTTTCATCAGCTAAGTTGGGGAAGGCTGTGAGAGGCGTTTCTGGTAGTCGTGGTGAACCAAGGTATTGTCATGAGCTCATGTTTGGACTTGTTACGTTTTGAGAGCCTGCTAAATATCCAAGTGGAGTAAGTTATTGAAGTGCAAGTGTGGAATTCAGGGAAAATGCCCAGATTGAAGATATGAGTTTGGAACTCATTGTCACATAGAGTATATCCAAAGCCAGGTGATTAAATGAGATTGCACAGTAGTAAGTTTAGATCAAAAAGGGTTTGGGTAGCCTTGTCCACAGCTTTAAATTGTAGGCGCAAATTTAACACTATCAAAGGAGAACTAGAATTCTCTCCCTGCTTACTCCAGTTTCAGAAGTTTAGTTAGTAAGAGTGCATGGTTTCCAGGGATGGATATTACTGAGCTGGGCCAATGTCCCAGTATATAAGGTCAACACTAACAGTGTAAGAACAGACAGACATATCTGAGCCTCTGAATCTGAAGTCCAATCAAGAATATTGTCATGGACAAGGGGGAAATGCTGTTGACTAGCAGCTGGAAAATCAGTGGTTCTCAATGTTGGCTATACTTTGGAATCACCTGGCAGGTTTTAGCATCACTGAGGATTGGGTCCTACCCCAGGATTCTGATTTTATTGGTCTGGGGTGCAGCCTAGACTCTGGGAGTTTAAAATGTTCCCCAGGGATTCTGAGGTACAGCCAAGGTATCTCAGTAGCTAAAGAACACTAGAGTTAATTAGTCATCATTATCAGCACCTTTATAAGCATCTTTATAAGTTTGCTGTTTGTTCAGAAAGATGTTAGAGAGAAGTGACTAAACTGTGACAGAATGACAGCTCAGGAGGCTAGAAATAGACAAAGTAGCCGGGCAGGGTGGCTTAAACCTGTAATCCCAGCACTTTGGGAGGCTGAGGAGGGTGGGTCACCTGAGGTCAGGAGTTCGAGACCAGCCTGCCCAACATGGCAAAACCCCGTCTCTACTAAAAATACAAAAAATTTGCTGGGTGTGGTGGCGGGCATCTGTAATCCCAGCTACTCGGGAGGCTGAGGCAGGAGAATCACTTGAACCCAGGAGGCAGAGGTTACAGTAAGCCAAGATCATACCACTGCACTCCAGCCTGGGCAACAAGAGTGAAACTCTGTCTCCAAGAAAAAAAAAAAAAAAAACAAAGTATAGGGAGAAGCATTAAACATGTATTTTAAGTTGTTTCTAAGTAGGTATTTCTCAGAGCATTAGGGCAAGACCACAAGGATGTGTGTAAACGGAATAACAATTTGGGCTTTTTTGTTTGGTTTGTACCACAGTAGGTGGTGTGCAGTGCAGCAGAAGAATCATTGGCTGGTTTGTGAGGGAAGGATCACAAAACATGCAGAGTGTATTCAAACATAGGCAATGTGAGTGAATTTAACACTTTTCAGAAGAATGTAGAATAGGTAAACATATACAAATCATTTATTTTTATTTTTATTTTTTCTTTTGAGACAGAGTTTCACTCTTGTCATCCAGGCTGGAGTACAATGGTGCGATCCTGGCTCACTGCAACCTCTGCCTCCCAGGTTCAAGGAATTCTCCTGCCTCAGCCTCCCGAGTCGCTGGGATTACAGGTGCCCACCACCACGCCCAGCTAATTTCTGTTTTTTTAAGTGGAGCTGGGGTTTCACCATGTTGGCCAGGCTGGTCTTGAACTTCTGACCTCATGTGATCCACCCAGCCTCCCAAAGTGCTGGGATTACAGGTGTGAGCCACCATGCCCGGCCACAAATTGTTTATTGATATAAGACATTTTTAACTGTTTGAATAGTGCTTTCAGAATTCCTTCAAACATATTTCTATGTTTGTTTGCCAGAGTATAGCTCCATCTGAACCCCACTTAGTTGACCCCGAAAAGGCCACTCTGTTCTTGTGGCTACAGTATAGGGACATCACATTGATGAGACAGGTAGGCTTCACGGCACAGAATTGTGAAAGATAAAAGTATTTTGGGCCGGGCGCGGTGGCTCACGCCTGTAATCCCAGCACTTTGGGAGGCCAAGGCGGGCGGATCACAAGGTCAGGAGATCGAGACCACGGTGAAACCCCGTCTCTACTAAAAATACAAAAAATTAGCCGGGCGCCTGTAGTCCCAGCTACTCAGGAGGCTGAGGCAGGAGAATGGCGTAAACCCAGGAGGCGGAGCTTGCAGTGAGCCGAGATCGCGCCACTGCACTCCAGCCTGGGCGACAGAGCGAGACTCCGTCTCAAAAAACAAAAAAAAACAACAAAAAAAAAGTATTTTGAAGAGCAAACACATATCACCCTAAGTTTCTTTTGCTTTCAATAACTTAACATGACCCTATGTAGAGAGGACAAGCAAAGTGCTAGAAAAGTGGTACAGTTTGTGCTATGTCAGCATTAGATTTGGTGTTTAATTTAGGTTAAGACAATCCAGCAGACCTTGTCCCAAAACCTCACGTATTCATGCAGAATCTGGCCACAAAAACAAAGCTGAGACCTCAACGAAAACACAATGTTTTCTATTTCTTAGTTGTTTGATAGCAATGCTTTTTCTGAGGCAAAAGGACTTGGATCATCACGCTGTTGTAGGGTGTATATAATCCAAGAAAAACGTGCTCCTGGGTTATAGAATGCTAAGGTTGAGTTTTAAACTCACTGGGAAAATAAATATAGCAATCAAATGTATCCTGTTGTAAATAGTAATGGGTGGATTAGCTCTTGGGTACTATCAACAACCTGTGCTTCAAACCAGATGTTTAATTCTGGCTAGAATCCCAAACTGTGTTCTAAGGAAATGACTGACACTGGTATTTTAGGAATGTTAAACAAGAACATTCTCTGTATTGTCTTTTCTTCTTAAAAGCTACATGACCTTGAGCAAATTACTCAACTCTTCTTAAATTCATTTTCCTTTTCTGTAAAGCCTCTGCTATTTGCTTTTACATGATCTCAGGGACAAATGTGATTATTCCACATGAAAAATTATAAAGTGCTTTTTATAGTTAGTACTTAACAAGTTAACAATGGCATGCTGGATAATCTGCACTTGCAGATAGTATTGTAGCATGCATTAGTGAAATGGTACCATTTTTAGAGATAATGTGTATGTTCCCAACAAGGGAGTTTCAAGATCAAAAAGAAATTTTACATTTATTACCACATTATTTATCCTGATATAACCTGTGAAGAATGTTAGTTTTTCAATTTTTAAAGATGACACAAGGAGCTCAGAATTATTGTGCAATAATTAATATGCACATACATATTTACATATTGTACAGTAATTAATATGCACACGTATATTTACGTACACATTTAGTGGGCTACTGCTATGTGTCAGCCATTGTTAAGCATTTTCACCTATGTTATGTTAGTTCCAAAAACAGGCTTCAAATCTAACTCATTAAACTCTCTAATGTTCTCTTTACTAGCAAACTCTCTCTTTTATTATATTGGGCATTTTAAAGGAGGCACTATGCAGCAAAAAAGTGAGAATTAAAATATATAGTGACATCATACACAAGGCTCCTATAGGTATATGGATGAAAGACACATGCAGAGAAAAATGACAAAATATTCTTTTTTTTTTTTTGAGACTGAGTCGCTCTATTGCCAAGGCTGGAGTGCAGTGGCACCATCTCAGCTCACTGCAACCTCCACCTCCCAGGTTCAAACGATTCTCCTGTCTCAGCCTCCTGAGTAGCTGGGATTACAGGCGCACACCACCACACCTGGCTAATTTTTGTATTTTTAGTACAGACAGGGTTTCACCATGTTGGTCAGGCTGGTCTCGAATTCTTGACCTCATGATCCACCCACCTCGGCCTCTCAAAGTGCTAGGATTACAGGCGTGAGCCACCGTGCCCGGCCAAAATATTCTTTATACATACATAGTGCTGAGGCTCCGAAGCCCATACTCCAAAGTATGGCACTTTGACATGCTGAACTGAAGAAGCCTCAAGGTCTCTCTGACCTTCCCCACTACCCCATACTGTCTCTCCTAAAGCACAGAATGCAGTTGAAATTCCTTTATCTGCCTAAGATCCAGACCAACCAAAAAGAACAATTGGTTTTTTCCCCCTCCCTGAAAGACCATGATATAAACATACCTGAATAAACCCTTTCACAAGATAATGTAATCTCTGTTCCCTGATCTATTCCTCCTCCCTGGTAATCCCCTCAACAGAATTCCTCTTTTTCCCCCTCCCATAACTTGTTTTGCCAGCATGGTGTATGAGCTTCTGAACCCCTGTTGGGGGATGAGTAATCACTTTGTGAAAGGGGAAGTTTCCCTACAATAGGAACGCATTGTTATAAATCTCTTTCAGATGACTTTTTAGAATTTCAAGTTCAGAAAATTGCCTACCTAAGAAGCTGATGTTAATGCAAGCAAACAAAGGATTTATATTGTGACCAAATGCAGGTTTAGCCACTGGCTGCTTGCAAAATCCAACGACAAGGACGAAGTGCGGTACAACGAAGGTGACTTCGTGTTTTGAAGCTAGCGGTGGGGAAGTGGTTCAGGCTCCTGCCTTAAGAAAAGCACTTTAAAATTCTCAGGCAAAATGCTAAGGTTTAAGAAGCGGGGAGGTGGTGAGGCAGTACAGGTCTACATGACCTGTTCCAGTGACTTGTGTTATTGCCCCAACTGGTGAATGGGCTGTCACCATCTCAGACTTGTCCAGGTTGTCAATTAGCTGCAGGTAATCTCCTGTGGGGAGAGAAGTCCACAGGCACCTGAATTGTCTCAAGACCCGGTCTCTGGAACTTCTTTTTTTTTTTTTTTAAGATGGAGTCTCGCTCCATTGCCCAGGCTGGAGTGCAATGGCACAATCTCGGCTCACTACAACCTCTGCCTCTCAGGTTCAATCTATTCTCCTGCCTCAGCCTCCTGAGTAGCTGGAATTAAGGTGCGTGCCACCACGCCTGGCTAATTTTTGTATTTTTAGTAGAGATGGGGTTTCACTGTGTTGGCCAGGATGGTCTTGATCTCCTGACTTCGTGATCTGCCCGCCTCAGCCTCCCAAAGTGCTGGGATTACAGATGTGAGCCACCACGCCCGGCCAGTCTCTGGAACTTCTAAGTAAACTTAACTAGATAAGCTAGCAATGCAAGCTTATGGTGGAAAGAAGGAAAGTAATTATTATTTTATCACTAAAAAGTTAATACAAAGGGCGGCAAAAGGAAAAGGGGGAAAAAACCCTTAAAACCAGGGTTCTCAGTTATAGTATTAGTGTCTTAGGGCTGCCATAGCCAAGTACTACAAACTGGGTAACTTAGAACAACAGAAACTTATTCTCTCACAGTTCTGGAGGCTAGAAGTTCAAAATCAAGATATTTGCAGGGTTGGTTCCTTCCTTCCAGGAGGATCTGAGGGAGAATCTGTTCCATGCTTGTCTTTCAGCTGCGGGTGTTTGTCAGAAATCTTTTGGCATTCCTTGGCTTGCAGCTGCCTCACAGCCATCTCTGCCTCTGCCATCATGTGGCCTTATTCCCCGTGTGTCTGTGTGTCTCCAAATCTCCCTCTCCTTTCAAGGACACAGGTTCACCCTAATCCAGTATGATCTTAATTTGATTACATCTGCACAGGCCCCATGTCCAAATGACATCACATTCACAGATATCAGAGGTAGGTTTTCATAGGTTGTCAACATTTCTTTTGGGAAGGCACAATTCAACACACAGAAGGTTTTTAAAACTTTTTTTTTTTTTTTGCTGAAACATTTCAGTGTAAGTTGTAATCACATTGCTCCATTACTCCTGAATACTTCCGTGTGTATTTTCCTTTTTTTTTTTTTTTTGAGACAGTCTCACTGTGTCACGCAAGCTGGAATGCAGTGGCATGATCTCGGTTCACTGCAACCCCCATCCCATGGGCTCAAGCAATTCTTGTGCCTCAGCCTCCCGCTCAGGTAATTTTTTGTATTTTTAATAGAGAAAATACAAAAGGAATCTTGCTATGTTGTCCAGGCTTGTCTCAAACTCCTGGACTCAAGGGATATGGCTGCCTCCACCTCCCAAAGTGCTGGGATTACAGGCATGAACCATCACACCTGGCCGACTTCAGTGTGTATTTTCTAAAAATCAGGACATTCTCCTTCATAACCACAGTATACCCATAAGAATCAAGAAATTAACATGAATGCCTATTACCATCAAATACACAGATTCCATTCAAATTTTGCCAATCGTTTCAGTAAATTATTCATAACAAAAAAAAACCAAAAGCAAATTTCTCCCATGTTGCGTTCTTTCTTCATGATCTAGGATCCAATCTAGGACCATTTAGTTGTCCTATCTCTTTCAAGCTGGAACCATTCCCAAGTTTTTCCTTGTCTTGAATGATTTTGACATTTTTTGAAGAGTACAGGCTCATAACTTTGCAGTGTCCTTTAATATGGGTTTGTCTGATGTTTCCTTAAGATTCCAATAAGGCTCTGTATTTGGACAGGACTATCACAGAAAAGATGCTGTGTTTTTCTCAGTGCATCATATCGGGAAACATAGGATGCCAGTTTGTCCCATTATTGGTAGTGCTGACTATTATCACTTGGCGATGATGGAACACGCTGGGTTTCTCTACACTGTGGTTATTGAATAATTAATAAACAGTTGATATGCAATTTTCAGGGAGATACTTTGAGGCTATGCAAATATCCTGCTCCTCATCAAACTTTTACCCACTGGTTTTAGCATCCATTGATGTTTTCTGCCTGAATCATTTATGACTGTGAAATAGTAATTTCTAACCCCATCATTCCTTCTATACTTATTAGCTGGCATTCAGCTGTAAGGAAGAACTTTCCCTTTTCTCTTTGGTATTCATTTATACAAACAAGCACTCATGGATATTTATTTTATTCAATAGGTTATAATTCATGACTATCATTACTTTGATTGTCACATTTGAACAGTGAAATCAGCTTCATGCTGGCCCCTGTATCCTTTTTGTTTGTTTGTTTCCATTTTTTAAATATAGAGATGGGGTCTCGTTGTGTTGCCCAGGCTGGCCTCAAACTCCTGGGCTCAGACAATGAGATTACAGGCGTAAGCCACTGTTGCCCAGACCCCTGTATCCTTTTGGCACGTCCTTATCATTCTTTGAGTGCTCCTTTGCTTTCTGGTATAAGATGTTCCAGATTTCTCTTGTACTTTTCCTGCCTCAGCCATGAAAATATCCATTTCAACAAGGAGCCATGTTTCCTTTTAGTGGGGAGTGGTATTTAGAACCCAAGATTTGGGTGCAAAGTATACTGCTTTTTACTGGGGTGTCATTGCTTCTAGGCCCTTTCAGAAGACATATATAGGAAATATGTGTATGTATACATGTGTACATATGTCTCTATTTCTGTGTCTATCCATATAGATATCTATTGACCTAGTGACAAAGTATGGATAGTATGGTAGACAGAATTCTAAAAGCGGCTTTTCTGAGATTCTTGTCTCCTGGTTATTCAATCAAACATTACAGTAGGTACTGTAGTGAAGGGATTTTTGCAAGTGTGATTACAGTCCTAAATCATTTGACCTTAAGATGAGATTATTCAGGTAGCCCTGGTCAATTCAAGTGAATCTTTTAAAAACAGAGTTTCCGCCAGCTGGGAACAGAAGGGAAGTCAGAGAGATTTGTAGCATAAGAAAGTTTGATGTGCTGTTGCTGGCTAGATGATGGGATTAGAGAAATGTGATGAGGAATACAGGTGGTCTCCGAGCTGAAGACAAGAAAACAGAAACCTCAGTCCTACAAATGCAAAGAACTCAATTCCGCCAACAATGGCTTTGGAAGCAGATTCTTTCCCAGAGCCCCCAGACAAAGGCTAGCCTGACTGATACCTTGATTTGGGCCTTGTGATGCCTTGTGCCTAGAACCCAGCTGAGCCCTCTTGGACTTCTGACCTATGGAACTCTGAGTTAATACATGTGTGTTGTTTTAAGCCACCAAGTTTGTGGTAATTTGTTACATTAGCAATAGAAAACCAATACAGATAGATATTAATATAAAAATAAAACCACAAATTTACACCAATTCTAATCCAATGCCACTGAGCTTTTCTAGTTTCCCCTTTTCATATCTGTACCTCCAAAAATTAATAACTCGATTCCCACTATCTTCAAGATATTTATTCACTCAATCTCCTCATATGTAACCAACCTCTTTACCACGTGGATCATCTGCTTGGCCTTGGCCCCACAGCACACAGTGGTTGTGCTGGTTAAGTGCGCCTCAATCCTGATCCTATCACATATAGTAAATCTTACTGTTTGAGATGGCTCCCAAGCAGACCTCATCACTCACAGGGCCTATGCTAGCCAAGTTGCCCCTGGCCTATGGACCCATGGATGATTTATATTTATGTATGTTTTACTTTATTTAGCATCATTTCAGAGACAAATTATTTGAGAGATAAATGGTAGGTATATACCACTTCCTCCTCTAACAACATTATCACTTCCATTAATATGAAACAGGATTTTGCTAAGTCCCATTGTTCTCAGAATTGTATTGCATAGGCCAGGCGGCAGTGGTTCACGCCTGTAATCCTAGCACTTTGGGAGGCCGAGGTGGGTGGATCACCTGAGGTCAGGAGTTCAAGACCAGCCTGGCCAATATGGCAAAACTCCATCTCTACTAAAAATACAAAAAATTATCTGGACATGGTGGCAGGTGCCTGTAATCTCAGCTAATCCGGGAGGCTGAGGCAGAAGAATTGCTTGACCCTGGGAAGGTGGAGATTACAGTGAGCCGAGATCGTGCCACTTTACTCCAGCCTGAGTGAAAGAGCAAAAATAAACTAAAATAAGTATTGGCTAGATATTCTGAAGCAATTCTAGATGAGCAATAGGATGGCCACCGTCAAGCCAACTTTTTTTGTTGTTGGTGGTGGGGGGTCTCGTTCTGTTGCTCAGGCTGGAGTGCAGTGGCAGGATCATAGCTCACTGTGGCCTGGACCCCCTAGGCTCAAGTGATCCTCCCACCTTAGCCTCCTGAGTAGCTGGGACCCCAGGTGTGTGTCACCATGCCCGGCTTTAGGTTGTTGTTGTTAATTTTCTTTACAGATGGGGCTTATTATATTACCCAGGCTGGTCTCAAACTCTAAAGTGCTGGGATTACAGATGAGAGGCACCATGCCCAGGGAGGCCACCAATTTTTTTTTTTTTTTTTTTTTTGTCTGAGATGGAGTCTTGCTCTGTCGCCAAGGCTGGAGTGCAGTGCTGCGATCTCAGCTCACTGCAACCTCAGCCTCCTAGGTTCAAGCAGTTCTCCTGCCTCAGCCTCCCAAGTAGCTGGGATTACAGGTGCCTGCCACCAGACGTGGCTAATTTTTGTATTTTTAGTAGAGATGGGGTTTCACCATGTTGGCCAGGCTGATCTCGAAATCCTGATCTTGTGATCCACCCAACTCGTCCTCCCAAAGTGCTGGGATTACAGGCGTGAGCCACTGGGCCTGGCCCCATTTTTTAATGTGGTAAAGCGTAGAATAACTAGGACCCTGAATGGATAGCTGAACTTTTACTTTGCCTGACACTTTTCTTTTTTTTTTTTTTTTTTGAGACGGAGTCTCGCTCTGTCACCCAGGCTGGAGTGCGGTGGCCGGATCTCAGCTCACTGCAAGCTCCGCCTCCCGGGTTCACACCATTCTCCTGCCTCAGCCTCCCGAGTAGCTGGGACTACAGGCGCCCGCCACCTCGCCCGGCTAGTTTTTTGTATTTTTTAGTAGAGACTGGGTTTCACCGTGTTAGCCAGGATGGTCTCGATCTCCTGACCTCGTGATCCGACCGTCTCGGCCTCCCAAAGTGCTGGGATTACAGGCGTGAGCCACCGCGCCCGGCCTGCCTGACACTTTTCTTCAGAATTTGATAGACTGTCTCATCTGTTTTTTGTTGTTGTTGTTGCTTTGTTTTTTCTTTTAACACCACTCAATGATCTCTCATGTCATTTTGAGATGTTTTTGTAAACAAACATACTGTGATATAAAAAAACGTATATTTAGTCTTTGTCCTAGTCCATTTTCTGCTGCTGTAACAGAATGTCACAGAGTAGGTAACTTATAAAGAAAAGTAGTTTATTTGGCTCCTTGTTCTGGAGATTGGGAAGTACAAGACTATGCATGGTGTCAATATCTGATGAGGACCTTCTTGCATCATAGCATGGTGAAAGACGTCACATGGTGAGGAAGCATGCACACAAGAGAAAGAGCGGGGGCTAAATGTATCTATCAGGAGCCCACTCCCATGATAATGGCATTAATCCTCTCATAATCTAATCACCCCTTAAAGGCCTCATTCCCAATACCATTACATTGGCAATTGCATTTCTTTTCTTTTTTTTTTTTTTTTTGAGACGGAGTCTCGCTCTGTCGCCCAGGCTGGAGTGCAGTGGCCGGATCTCAGCTCACTGCAAGCTCCGCCTCCCGGGTTCACGCCATTCTCCTGCCTCAGCCTCCCGAGTAGCTGGGACTACAGGCACCCGCCACCTCGCCCGGCTAGTTTTTTGTATTTTTTAGTAGAGACGGAGTTTCACTGGGTTAGCCAGGATGGTCTCGATCTCCTGACCTCATGATCTGCCCGTCTCGGCCTCCCAAAGTGCTGGGATTCCAGGCTTGAGCCACCGCGCCCGGCCGGCAATTGCATTTCAACATGAGTTTTGGAGGGGACATTCAAATCATAGCAGTCTTCATCCACAGTTCCTGGCACAGAGGTCCTAATACCCTTAGAATTCCTGAGCGATAGGAGTCACAGGAGCATCTTTCGTTACTCATAAGAGGCTCCTTTCAACCATACCATATCATAAACATAACATAAATCATATCAAACATATGACATAAACCATATCAAACATATCAACTGTGTCATAAACATACTGAGTTTATGATAATAAGGTGACTCTTAGATAATGGAAGCTAATTGTCAGGGAAGCCAACCATGTGTTTAGGGAGTTGGCACTTTTAGCCCCACCCGCTAACTTTCAGGGAGGGGAGAAGGGCTGGAAATTGAGTTCAGTCACCAATGGCTAATGTTTTAATCAAGCATGCATATGTAATAGAACTTCCTATTACTTTTTTGTAATTAAAAAACCCTTACATGGCCGGGCGTGGTGGCTCACGCCTGTAATCCCAGCACTTTAGGGGGCCGAGGCAGGCGGATCACGAGGTCAGGAGATCGAGACCATCCTGGCTAACACGGTGAAACCCCGTCTCTACTAAAAATACAAAAAATTAGCCGGGCGTGGTGATGGGCGCCTGTAATCCCAGCTACTCAGGAGGCTGAGGCAGGAGAATGGCATGAACCCGGGAGATGGAGGTTGCAGTGAGCCGAGATGGCGCCACTGCACCCCAGCCTGGGGGACAGAGCAAGACTCTGTCTCACAAAAAAAAAACAAAAAAACAAAAAAACCTTACACTTATTAAAATATAAACCCTAAACAACAGGATTTGAAAAGCTTCTGGGCTGGTGAACGCGTTGAGATGATGAGAGGATGGGGTGCCCGGAGAGGGCATAGAAGCTCTGTGCACCCCTCCTCCTGATACCTTGTCTTGCGCATCTCTGCCATGTGGCTGTTTATAACAGTTATATCCTTTATAATAAACTAGTAGTAATAAATAAAATGTTTCACTGAGTTCTGTGAGCCATTACAGAAAATCCTTGTACCTGAGGAGGGGGTGCAGGGGGTCATGGGAACCTCTGATTTGTAGCCGTCAGTCTGAAGTACAGGTGGAAACCTGGGACTCGCAATTGGCATCTGAAGTGGGGGTGGTGTCATGGGACTAAGCCCGCAACCTGTGGGGTCTGTGGTAATTACAGGGTAGTCAGTGTCAGAACTGAATTGTAGGACACACACTTGGTTTCCAGGAGTGTAAAGAATTGGTTGGCATGAGAAAAAAACCCACACATTTGGTATAAAAAGTGTCGTGTGGGTAGCCAGAAACGATTTTTCCTTTTACAGGCCATGTGTTTATTAGGAACATACTTTCTACACATTTCTTCTCTTTTTAGGACAGAGAGAGAAGAGGGAAGAGCTGAATTTGAAAAAATGTAAAACATAATAAATTTTAATTATAATAGGTAATACACAGAACTTGTTTTGCTATCTAGTAGAAAAAGTCCTCCTCTCTCAACTATAAATTTGGCTGAGAGACAAGGACAAAATAATTATATATTCACCTCCATCTTTCAGTAAAGGCAGAAAGAGCTTTCCATTTCAAATTTGTTTTGTTTTGTACCACATGTGGGTTAATTAGATAAAACCATGTCATGTGCCAGATTCAATCAGCCTGAAAATAATCAGAAAACTGAGTTTGGCATTGTTTATGCTGTTTTGGCTCAGCTAGACAAAAGCACAAAATGTAAATTGGCTCCAGAAAGCAACATATGTGTACGGGTGCCAGCTTTTCTTTCATGGGATTATCTCTAGCTGGCACCTGAGCAGCAGAGGCTGCTCTGGGTGACCATTAGACAAATCTACATGATGTAGATATCCATTTTCCTCGATTAGACAGTGGACACCATCATGAAGGGGACTTATTTTACTGCTTTGACATAGGCCAAAACTAGCTTGCCAACTATTGGCTGTCAGTCAATTGAAAATACATGTTAAGGTTAAAAAAATGAACCCACATTTTTGTTTGGCATATCCCCTTGTGGCTTCCTTTAAGCTCATTTCTTGATTTTTAATTGGTTGTAAGATTAAAAATAAAGGCTGGGCACAGTGGCTCATGCCTGGAATCCCAGCACTTTGGGAGGCAGAGGCGAGAGAATCACCTGAAGTTGGGAGCTCGAAACCAGCCTGCCAACATGGTGAAACCCCATCTCTACTAAAAATACAAAAATTAGCTGGGCGTCATGGTGAATGCCTGTAATCCCAGCTACTCAGGAGGTTGAGGCACCAGAATTGCTTGAACCTGGGAGGCAGAGGTTGCAGAGAACCAAGATCGTGCCACTGCACTCCAGCCTGGGCACCACTGAACTCCAGCCTGAGTGACACAGGGAGACGCTGCCTTAAAAAAAAAAAAAAAAAAAAAAAAGGTTAGAAATAAAGCCCTGAAACCACTCCTCAGTTGTATTTCCTTGTTGTAGGCAGTACAGTGAAATATTATTAAAGAGAAGAAGGCAGAGCATTTCACTGTCTTCCTACCTTACGGTGATTTTTTAGTGTTTCAAGGGACAAATATTTTAGCAAATATCCAAGCAATCACAGAGTGAGAAATAGTCATTTCAAAGACCTAATCATCTGACTGATGATGATAAGTTCCACATGAATTGGTTTTCTCTTCTCTTTTTGCTGTATAAACTATTTGACATTGCTACACAGAAAAATAGTATATGTTGTTCTTTTTATACTTTTTTTTAAAGAATACTTTCTAGAATATTCTAGAATGTGGGATGGGTGGTGATCATTGTCTCTAGTATGAATTAAACTCTTCTTGCTGAGGTCACCAGTGATCACCTAGTTGCAAATCCCATGAGAGCATTTTATCCTTACATTTTATCCTTACTTGACTTATCTGTGAGCACCTGGCATTTCTCAGTTGTTTTTTTTTTTTTTTTTTTTTTTTTTTTTGAGACGGAGTCTCACTCTGTCACCCAGGCTGGAGTGCAGCGGCCACTTTTTGTATTTTTAGTAGAGATGGGGTTTCACCATGTTGGTCAGGCTGATCTCAAACTCCTGATCTCATGATCTGCCTGCCTCAGCCTCCCAAAGTGCTGGGATTACAGGCGTGAGCCACCATGCCGGCTCTGTTTTGTTTTTTTAAAACTTACTTTGTTTCCATGACCCCACTCTCTCCTGACTTCTTCTATCTTTTCGTTTTTTATCTATAGTTTCTGTCACCTCCTCCCCTCTCCTTCCACTGTCTGTTCCTTGAGTCTTGGTGTCTTTAGAGTGTAATCTTCACTTTCTTTTCTTACTCTGTATATTTTTCCTAGCTTGGTAGTTGCCAATGAAATAAATCTAACAATCACCTTGGATCCTCCCTTTTCCTTATCTCTCCTATTTGTTCAATCCCCAATCATCTTGACTCTATCCCTTTATCATCAGGTTCACTCCTTGGATCAGTTAGAATACTGTGGTTGCAAATACAGAAAATCCAACTAAAACTTGGCTTTAAAATAAGGCAATGATTTTCTCAACAAGTTAATATATTTAAAAAGGTGGAGAAAGGGAATTTTTAAAATAAGATAGGACTAATATGACATAATGATTGTCTTCATCTAGTTTTTGTTGCTATAAAAGAATACTACGGACTGGGTAATTTGTAAAGAAGAGAACTTCATTTCTTCTTTTTCTTTTTTTTCTTTTTTTTTGAGACGGAGTCTCGCTCTGTCACCCAGGCTGGAGTGCAGTGGCCGGATCTCAGCTCACTGCAAGCTCCGCCTCCCGGGTTCACGCCATTCTCCGGCCTCAGCCTCCCAAGTAGCTGGGACTACAGGCGCCTGCCACCTCGCCCGGCTAGTTTTTTTTTTTTTTTGTATTTTAATAGAGACGGGGTTTCACCGTGTTTGCCAGGATGGTCTCAATCTCCTGACCTCGTGATCCGCCCGTCTCGGCCTCCCAAAGTGCTGGGATTACAGGCTTGAGCCACCGCGCCCGGCGAGAACTTCATTTCTTACAGTTCTGGAAGTTGGGGAGTTGAAGGGCATATGGTGCTGGTGTCTGATGAGGGCCTTTGGGCTGCATCATCCCACTGTGGAAAAGTGGAAGGGCAAGTAAGCACGTGCAAAAGATAAAAGCAGGAGGGGCCAAGCTTGCTTTATAACAACTCACTCTAGTAACAACTAACCCTATCCCATGATAATGGCATTACTCCACTTATGAGGAAGGAGCCCTCATTACCTAAACACCTCCTATTAGACATCAACTCCCAACACTGCTGCATTCAGTATTAAGTTTCAACATGAGTTTTGGAGGGGACATTCAAACTATAGCAACCATTTACTGCTATGTGTGGACTTTGTTTGGATCTGAGGTGAACAAACTAGCTATTTAAAAGTTTTCTGTAACAATGAAACTTGGATATTAGATGACACAAAAGGTGATCAGTAATTTTTGTTAGATGTCCCAATGGTGCAGCTATGTCAGAGATGTCCATATTTGGGAGGAATGCACACTGAAATGTCCAGAGTGAAATTTCTTGATGCGTTTTAAATAATGAATCGGAAAAAGGAAAATAAATGAAGAATTGTGGCAGAATCTTGAAAATAGTTGAAACTGGTTTTGGGAGATATGAGAGTTCGTTATACTATTCTTTCAACTTCTTCAATGCTTGCAATTTTAAATGCACAATTAAAAAATTATAATAAAGGAAATTTTTACTCTCATAACTAAAAAGTTTAGAAACGGGGTAGCCATCAAGTGAAGCTTCATATAGTCAACAATATCATCAAGGACTCAGTTTCTTTTTAATTTCCTCATGGCTTTCAGTGGTGTTTGCTTTATCCTAAGGCCATCTCTTCTCATGGTATAGGGACCACATATCCTGGTTTGCTAGACAGTCTCAGTTACATCTATTGTCCTAACATAATTATTTATAGCACTATGTTTCTTTCAAATGTGACCTCGTTTTGAATGATAAATTAAATAGTCACCCTAGTTTATGGTTGTCAAATGACTGCCAACCACAATTAGTGCTTCACGCTTCTCTGTTCATGTCCAGCTAAAGAGAGAAGCTGCTGTCCCAGAAATAACCAACAAACTTTTCCTATAATCCCAATGTCCCAGAAGGGCAAGGTGTCCATGCATGAAACAGACATCATGGCTAGAGTGATGGGATGCATTGGTTGGCTTAGGTCAATCAGGGGCTACCCTGAGAATAGGGAACAAAGTCAATGGATGGGTCCATGGTAGGTGGGGCCAAGAGGGATTAAACATGGGGAAGAATCCAGTCAAAGTCACTATACTCCTCCTTGCCATATCTTCTGCCAGTGCTGTAGTTTAGGGCTCAGCATCTCTTAGACTATTGCAATAACTTTTTAGCTGATCTCCCTCCTTTTGCTTTGGCCTATCACTACACTGCTGCCACAATGATCTTCTTAGTATGTAGATCTGATCATGTCACTGCAAGATTCAACAGTTTTTGATGTCCTGCTTTCACCTATGAGATAAAATCTAAATACCTCTGCTTATTATATAAAGCTGTTCAATACTTGGCCTTTGTCTGGTTATTTGTCCACCCTCATCCATCTTCAGTCTCTTCTTTATGCTTTAAACTTTAGCAAAACTGAATGACTTTAGTATTGTTTACATACAAGGCTTTCTCACACTTTTTTTTTTTTTTTTTTTTTTTTTTTTGAGACGAAGTCTCGCTCTGTCGCCCAGGCTGGAGTGCAGTGGCCGGATCTCAGCTCACTGCAAGCTCCGCCTCCCGGGTTCACGCCATTCTCCTGCCTCAGCCTCCCGAGTAGCTGGGACTACAGGCGCCCACAACCGCGCCCGGCTAATTTTTTGTATTTTTAGTAGAGACGGGGTTTCACCGTGGTCTCGATCTCCTGACCTTGTGATCCGCCCGCCTCGGCCTCCCAAAGTGCTGGGATTACAGGCGTGAGCCACCGCGCCCGGCGCTTTCTCACACCTTGCTTCTCCCAGTCTGCCTCATATTTATCAGTTCAGCAAATTTGTTTTCATCCTCTCATTGTCATCTTGATGCTGACTTCTCCGACTCCTTCTATGAACATTTCAGGCCTGTTTTTGGTGCCCACTGCACTTTGTCATACAGTAAAGCCAGTCTCTTTTCTGACCAGACCAGGATAGTGGTTGGTGGGTTAATTGAAAAACCAATTAAAATCTGAGATCACAACAATATACATATTTTAACCTTTTTTTTTTTTTTTTTTTTTTGAGACGGAGTTTCACTCTTGTCACCCAGGCTGGAGTGCAATGGCGCGATCTCGGCTCCCTGCAACCTCTGCCTCCTGGGTTCAAGCAATTCTCCTGACTCAGCCTCCCGAGAGGCTGGGATTACAGGCACCCATCACCACACACAGCTAATTTTTTTTTTTTTTAGACGGAGTCTTGCTCTGTTGCCCAGGCTGGAGTGCAGTGGCATGATCTCGGCTCACTGCAACTTCCACCTCCTGGGTTCAAGCCATTCTCTGCCTCAGCCTCCTGAGTATCTGGGATTACAGGAGTCCGCCACCATGCCTGGCTAATTTTTTGTATTTTTAGTAGAGATGGGGTTTCACCATCTTGGCCAGGCTGGTCTTGAACTCCTGACCTCATGATCCACCCGCCTCAGCCTCCCAAATTGCTGGAATTACAGCTGTGAGCCATCATGCCTGGCCTGTAACTTTTGTATTTTTAGTAGAGATAGGGTTTGATCATGTTGGCCAAGTTGGTCTCGAACCCTTGACCTCACATGATCCACCTGCCTCAACCTCCCAAAGTGCTGAGATTACAGGCATGAGCCACCACACCTGACAACTTTAACCATTTTTTTTCTTTTACGTCATATATACATCACTGTTTCTCAACCTTTGTTTTCTTCATTATCTCCACCCAAAAGCTTTTTTTGACTTTTTCCCTAATAACACTCCCTCTACCCACCCACATGAAATTTTAGTGTCACAACAGACATATTGTATATCTATTCATGTACTCTATGTGTATCTGCAGGGCTGCAGGGCCAAGGCCTTTTACTTGGATGTGGGTCCTCTGGTTCAGTTCTGCCTTGGATTTCTTCCATGCTGATAATCCATCATCTGATTCCTAACTTGAGTTTGTTTAGAACGAAGGTGGAGCAAGACATTTTAAAAGCAAACAGTATAGAATCATAGACAGTGTTTGTGATTCTCTTCCCATGCTCGCCATTCAACAGCTTTTTAAAAATAACTTGTTTCATTAAATCTTTCCAAGGCATTTAATTTCATTTTCATAAAAACAACTATTTCCTCTCCCACAATTATATTTTATCACTATGCAATGTTAGTCCGATTTTGTAATTTCGAAGACAAGACAATTGGTTGGGGATCAACACAACTGCTGGGAGAATGAGGCAGAGCTAGTGAGAGAAAATACACGAAGAAATAAATTGGTGAAAGAGGTAATATAAAGAAAATAGTAGCTAACAATTTTGTAGAAGTTACTAGGTATGAAGCACTGTTCTAAGAGCTTTACAAAAGAACTCATTTAATTCGCACAAGGGAGTGCTATTATTATCACCTACTTTACTAATGAGGAAACTGAGGCACTGAGAGGTCAGTTGTCTTTGTCAAAAGTCCTTTCCAACAATAAATTTTTAGAACATTTTCCACTGAGATGTTTTGAAGACATACTACCAATGCAATCTGCCTTTCTTTTACAAAGTCTATTGAACATAATGGAATCTGTCTTTGAAGTGGCATAACTAATAAAAGTAGGCCAGTGAAAATTTAATGTGTCCTCCCTTTTGGGTTTTACAAAAATATTTTTCTTTGTTCTCAAGAAGCCAGAAAATTGAGTTCAGCTAAATCAGGAAGAGATCCTTGTTGGGAAGAGGAAAGGACTTCATTGCCCTTTTTTCCATCCTTTCTTTCCTGAGGAGGGTGAATTTACCAAAGAACCAAGGACTGGGAACTGAGTAATCTTTGTGGATGAAATTTTTCTTTAAAATTGGCTACATCTGCAGGAGTGGATACCTGAGGCAGCGATGGAATGAGATGAGTCAAGTTTACAAGCAGCCAGCCATCTGCTCTCAATAGTTTGGGGTCTGAGCTGAGATGCAACCCTGCTGAGTCCACCTCACCTCCACCTTGCTATATTCTCCCCTTCCCACTTCTTCTATTCCCCCTTTTCCTGGCTTCTGCTCTGAAAGCTTCTCTCCAGTCCCTGAGCAGGAACAGTAGCTGCCCTAACAGGAGCTGAAGCTAACCTGGGTCTTGCTCTAATTGTTCATTTGTTCCAGGCCAGCAGCCTGCTACTGCTAGGGCCCAGCGGCTAGGGTACTCCAAACTCCAAGGAATCAGAGACCTTATTTGTATGTTTGACTCTATAGGTCCAATGCCTAGCATAGTTCCTCATACCTAACAGATACTCAATAAATATTTATTGAATAAATAAATGAATGGAAGAATGACCTGTAGGCCTTGATCCAATTCATTTGCTTAGGTTACTAGTGTCCTTCATAGTTGTGGATCTGTCTAACAAAAATTAATTTCTGTAATGAGATTATTTTTCTGAAGAGTCCTGGAGTAATTTTTACCCAGTCCTGTGAATCACCGTTTTTCATTTCCTTCCATTTGTTTCCAGTTGAAATGTCTGGCATTTCCTCTCTTCCATCTAAAAAAATCTTACCCATTGTTCATTACCTCATCTCAATGGCTAAGTCTTCACTAAACCTTCTCCGATGACCCCTATTAAAAGTGGCCATTCCCTCCTGTAAACTCTGAGAGCATTATGGTTGTAGCTCTTTTCATAAGTGCATTATACAAATTGCTTTCATATCCTCTTGTTTTCTTTATCCTTATGTAAACGAAAAGTTTTCTGAAAAGTAATTTAGAGGAGAGAGACTATCCCAATAAACAGTTTGCAAACCTGAGAGCCACAGATTTCGGTGTAAAAGGAAGGTTTGGTTCTATTTTAAGTTAGTCCTAGTTAGCCAGTTGGGATCCATCTTGAAGGATTGGCTCTTTGAGGTTTGTTTACACAACTTCCCTGAGTCAGAATGTTGGGCAAATGTTATTCTCCTTTTACGGGTAAGATTTGGAGATGTTAATGGACATGTTCAGTTATACAAGCCCAGAAAATAATGGAGGTACACTAGAACTCAGACCTCTTCCTTATTCCTGTAACCACCCAATGGGTTTACTCTGCTGGCAGTCTAGACAGAGCCAATTTATTTATTTTTTATTTTTTTTTTAATTTTTTTTTTTTTTGAGACGGAGTCTTGCTCTGTCGCCCAGGCTGGAGTGCAGTGGCCGGATCTCAGCTCACTGCAAGCTCCACCTCCCGGGTTTACGCCATTCTCCTGCCTCAGCCTCCTGAGTAGCTGGGACTACAGGTGCCCGCCACCTCGCCCGGCTAGTTTTTTGTATTTTTTAGTAGAGATGGGGTTTCACCGTGTTAGCCAGGATGGTCTTGATCTCCTGACCTCGTGATCCACCCGTCTCGGCCTCCCAAAGTGCTGGGATTACAGGCTTGAGCCACCGCGCCCGGCCAACAGAGCCAATTTATAAAGACAGGGGAATTGCAATAGAGAAAGAGTAATTGACGCAGAGCTGGCTGTGTGGGAGATTGGAGTTTCATTCTACTCAAGTTAGTCTCCCAGAGCATTCAGGGATCAGAATTATTTATTTATTTATTTATTTATTATTATTATTTTTTGAGACGGAGTCTCGCTCTGTCACCCAGGCTGGAGTGCAGTGGCGCCATCTCTGCTCACTGCAACCTCTGCCTCCCAGGTTCAAGTGATTCTCCTGGCTCAGCCTCCGAGTAGCTGGGACTACAGGTGCGTGCCACCACGCCCAGCTAATTTTTGTATTTTTTAGTAGAGATGGGGTTTCACCATGTTGCCCAGGATGGTCTCAATCTCTTGACTTCATGATCCACCCGCCTCGGCCTCCCAAAGTGCTGGGATTACAGGCATGAGCCACCGCGCCTGGCTGGGAGCTGGGAGCAGAAATTTTTTTTTTTTTTTTTTGAGATGGAGTCTCGCTGTGTCTCCCAGGCTGGAGTGCAGTGGCGTGATCTCGGCTCCTGCAAGCTCTGCCTCCCGGGTTCACGCCATTCTCCCACCTCAGCCTCCCAAGTAGCTGAGACTACAGGCGCCCGCCACCACGCCCGGCTAGTTTTTTGTATTTTTAGTAGAGAGGGGTTTCACCATGTTAGCCAGGATAGTCTCGATCTCCTGACCTCGTGATCCACCCGCCTCGGCCTCCCAAAGTGCTGGGATTACAGGCTTGAGCCACCGCGCCCGGCCAGGAGCAGAATTTTTAAGGACAACTTGGTGGGTAGGGGGAAGCCAGTGAGCTGGGAGTGCTAATTGACCAGGTCAAAGATGAAATCATAGGGAGTGCATGTTGTCTTCTTGTGGTATCAGTTCCTGAGTGGGGGCCACGAGATCAGATGAGCCAGTTTATTGATCTGGGCGATGCCAGCTGATCCATCAAGTGCAGGGCCTGCAAGATATCTCAAGCACTGGTAGTTTTTACAATAGTGATGTTAGCTCCAGCAACAATTTGGGGAGGGTCAGAATCTTGTAGCCTCCAGCTGCATCCCTCCTAAATCCCAATTTCTAATCTTGTGGCTAATTTGTTAGTCCTACAAAGGCAGTCTAGTCCCCAGGCAAGAAGGAGGTTTGTTTTGGGAAAGGGCTTTTGTCATCTTTGTTTCAAACTATAAACTATGAATTACTTTCCTCCCAAAGTTAGTTCGGCCTACAGCCAGGAATGAACAAGACAGCTTGGAGGTTAGAAGCAAGATGGTGTTGATTGGGCCAGATCTCTTTCTGGGTTTAATTTTGCAATGGCGGTATCATTCCCAGTCCAGTTCTCTTTATAGTGCTGTGCAATGCATGTGCTCATGTTCTGGTATGTATTATTATTATTCTGTGTCAGTGTTATCTTCCCTACAAGATTGTAAATTTCTAGGACCTAACTTCTTTTTTTTTTTTTTTTTTTTTTTTTTGCAGTGGCCGGATCTCAGCTCACTGCAAGCTCCGCCTCCCGGGTTCACGCCATTCTCCAGCCTCAGCCTCCCGAGTAGCTGGGACTACAGGCGCCCGCCGCCTCGCCCGGCTAGTTTTTTGTATTTCTTAATAGAGACGGGGTTTCACTGTGTTAGCCAGGATGGTCTCGATCTCCTGACCTCGTGATCCGCCCGTCTCGGCCTCCCAAAGTGCTGGGATTACAGGCTTGAGCCACCGCGCCCGGCCTCTAGGACCTAACTTCTTAGGCATGCTAATAATATTAACTCAGTGAACAAATTAATAGACCCTCAAAACTTTAAATTCAGGAATAGAAAACAAAAATAAAGATTTTTCTTCCTGTCAACTGATTCTGCAAAGGGTATAAGGAGCAACAGAGCTGCCAAGTTGGTACAGGAGTTGGAAAACACCGTAAGCTTCAACTGCTGGTTAATTTTTGCTTTAAAAAGCTTGATGGAGGCCAGGCGCGGTGACTCACGCCTATAATCTCAGCATTTTGGGAGGCTGAGGCGGGCGGATCACCTGAGATCAGGAGTTTGAGACCAGCCTGGCCAACACGGTGAAACCTCGTCTCTACTGAAAAAATACAAAAATTAGCCAGGTGTGGTGGCACGTGCCTTTAATCCCAGCTACTCGGGAGGCAGAGGTTGTAGTGGCCAGAGATCGTGCCACTGCATGCAGCCTGGGCAACAGAAGGAGACTCCGTCTCAAACAAAACAAACAAAACAAAACAAAAACAAAAAAACCTTAATAATAAAATGGGCTTTTATATATACAAATCAGCACAAACTCATTTGAGGGAGAGTAAGATTTACAGACTTGCTTACAACTCTCTTTCCCTGCTCAGGCTCTTGAGTAGCTTGGATTACAAGGACGCGCCACCACACCTGGCTAACCTTTGTATTTTTAGTAGAGCCGAGGTTTCACCATGTCGGCCAAGTTGGTCTCAAACTGCTGGCCTCTGTGATCCACCTGCCTCGGCCTCCCAAAATGCCGAGATTACAGCGTGAGCCACCGCGCCGGGCCACAACTTTCTTCTGTGTAATTTCACCTTAAATACAGCCATTTACTTGGGGGTGGTGTAAGCAAATTGTCTCTTCAATTTCTCTCCTGGGGTGGGAGAACTGTGGCATTAAACAGAAGTGCGAACAGTAGTTGAGGGTAGGAAGAAAGGCTGCCCGGAAGGGGGTCAGGAAATCTCAGGCAAGCCCACCCTCAGGCACTACAGCTAGACTCCGAGCTCAATGGCCAGGCCTCTGATTCGACCAACATCAGTTCACAGGGTTTAAGCCCACTCCCTTAGGGAGGCCTGGGGAGGGGCAAGGCCCAAGTATATAAAGCTCCCTGAGGGTCAGCGTTGGCTCTGCGCCTGCGACTGTGATTCAAAAACGTCCCGGTGCCCTTGGCTCTTTTCGGAATCTGACCCCGAGCTTGCACGGGACACACTGCCCAGCTCGGGTGAGAAGGGTAGCTTCTGGGACCCAGGGCCTTTAACAGCACTGCGAGCACAGAGTGCACTGGATCTGCGAGAAGAAACCGCGTTAACTAGTTTGGCCCTAAGGCCGCCTCGTAGTCATCGCCGCGGCGCCTTGCGTCTCCGGGCCGCATTGCCATGGCTGCCCGTGGTGTCATCGCCCCAGTTGGCGAGGGGTTGCGCTACGCTGAGTATTTGCAGCCCTCGGCTAAACGACCCGACGCCGACGTCGACCAGCAGGGACTGGTGAGTGCTGCCAGCGGCCCCCACCCCCGTCTGGCTCCCTTGTAGTTTCTGCTTCTGCCCTCTACCGCCTCACCCTTGAACCTTTGTACTTCCCCGCATTCGCTCACCGTCTGTTCCCTAGCGCTCATTTGTTCCGTGGAGAGACCGCCTTGTGCTTGGCTTTGACGTTTGGGCGTGGAAGACGGAGCAGCAGTTCTGAGGATCTGTCTCCTCAAGGAGCTTCCAGTCTTGTCTGGGACACAAACCAGAAAATAGGCAATTGCAAATACAGTATAAGTGCTGTATGTGGATTTTCTTATCTCATAGGAGGCCCTAATACCGTCTTGCAGGGGACGTGGTGGGATCAGGGACGCTTCTTGGAGAAAGCTGTAGTTAAAAATTAGGATCTGAATGAATAAAAGCAGTTCATTCAGCAAAGAGAAGGGGAAAAATTGTTTCAGGTACCAGGAGTACTATCTCCAGAGTCTCCAGCACAGAAACAGGGCTCTGTTGGAAACTGCAAGTGGTGTATTCAGGATGAACCGTAGAGGTGGAAAAAGAAAGGGTCTAACAGAGAAGAAGTGTCCAACAGAAACATATTGTGAGCCACATACGTATTTTTACGTTTCTGTAGCCATGTGAAACAAGAGAAACAGGTGGGTTTAATTTTAACGATGTGTTATCTTTAACCTGATAACATGCACAGTTGCACGGTAATATTTCAACTTTCAATATGAAAAATTGCCCAAGTGGTGGTTTAGGCTTGTAATCCCAGCGCTTTAGGAAGGCCAGGCAGGAGGATCACTTGAGACCATGAGTTGGAGGCCAGCCTGGACAACATAGGAGACGCCATCTGCAAAAGAAAAATGAAAAATATCAGCTGGGCATTGTGGTGTGAGCCTGTAGTCCTAGCTACTTGGGAGGCTGGGTCTGGAGGATCACTTGAGCCCAGGAGTTTGAGGTTATAGTGAGCTATGATTTCACCACTGCAATTCAGCCTGAGAGACAGAGCTAGACCCTGTCTCCAACAAAGAAAAAAAAAATGAGGCAATAGAGATTTAGAAAGTTTTAATTAACTTGTCCAGGATCATCCCTGGTAAGTGGCAGATCTGTGATTCCAAATGCTACACCTTTTCCACTATGACTTGCTGACTCCTTAGAAATAAGGATTTCTGGATATAGTATTCAGTGTATGATATAGCTGAACAAGATTAGGCAGAAGTAATCCTTTTGTAGAGAGTTGTAAAAATCCCAGTATCAGGCTTTCAAGGTAGTTGGGAGCTGTGGTAATTGGAAGATAGAACTAATATTGGTGATTTTTACATCTGTAGGTATTTTTACTTGGAAGAGGAGAGAGTTTACAGAATCCAGAGTATCAGATAGGAAGCATCTTTAGTAGTCCAGGTGCATGAAGGCTAAAGTGTAGGCCAGTGATTCTCAAACTGTCTGAGTCCTGTAATACCCTGAAATCCTGAAGTCAGATTCATAGACAATAAACTCTACCTATAAACATAACTTTTAATAACCAATATAATGCTTTAATTGAGACATAAAGGTGAAATATTTTATTAGAAAACACGTCTACAGGCTGCGTGCGGTGTCTTGCTCCTATAATCCCAGCACTTTGGGAGGCTGAGGCGGGCGGATCACTTGAGATTAGGAGTTCGAGGCCAGTCTGGCCATCAGGGCAAAACCCTGGCTCTACTAAAGATACAAAAATTAGCTGGGTATGGTAGCACATGTCTGTAATTCCAGCTACTAGGGAGGCTGAGGCAGAACTGCTGAACCCAGGGGGCAGAGGTTGCAGTGAGCGGAGATCACGCCACTGCACTCCAGCCTGGGCAACAGAGCAAGACTTTGTCTGAGGCCGGGCGAGGTGGCTCAAGCCTGTAATCCCAGCACTTTGGGAGGCTGAGACGGGTGGATCACGAGGTCAGGAGATCGAGACCATCCTGGCTAACACAGTGAAACCCCGTCTCTACTAAAAATACAAAAACTTAGCCGGGCGAGGTGGCAGGCGCCTGTAGTCCCAGCTACTCGGGAGGCTGAGGCAGGAGAATGGCGTGAACTCGGGAGGCGGAGCTTGCAGTGAGCTGAGATCCGGCCACTGCACTCCAGCCTGGGTGACAGAGCGAGACTCCGTCTCAAATAAAAAAAAAAAGAAAAAAAAAAAAAAAAAAGACTTTGTCTGAAAAAAAAAAAAGAAAATAACATGTTAACATGTCTACAATTTAAATATGTAAATACTTAGACATTACTACATTAGAAAACATAATGAGTAATTATTAGTTGCTGGCATATTGCACCAATTCATAGAATCACTGTGTGTGTGACAGCTACCAATGCAAATTGTTTATCAAATTATTATATTGGCTCTTCAAATAGCAGAGGGACCATCGTTCTTTACAAACTTATTTTTCCTAAATGGCAAACAATTTCTGGTAAAAATTTGAACAAAACAGTGGAATCTCCTTCAATTTACATGGCACTTGCACTTGTGGAAGATTCAGTCTGTACTAAAACAGTGTAATAATGATATATTTATATATAATAAAGTTCTGGACTAAGATTATCATAAACTTTTCACCTACTTAATCTTTTAAAATCGAGGGATGCAAACAGTTCTTTGTTATACAGGATTGTCTCATGTATTTTAGGACTTCTTAGGATCAATAGTCCCCCATCCACCAAATACCCTCCCTTCTATTCAAATTATTGTGCAACCAAACAGGGCCTCATGTACTTTCAGAATGTCCCTTAGGGGTTGTTCTGCTTCTTTTGGGAGTTCCTGGTCCAGGCAATGACAAATAATGAGGTAGAAGATTGTTGATAACAACTTTAGGCAACTTGGAAGTACTAAAAGCAGTGAGAAGCTGACAAAAGGTAAATATTAGGAAAGAAAAAAGATGGCCTAGGTGTGGGGCATATTTGGTAATCTTATTGAAAATAGAAAATAATGTTTGTCAGTGAGTTAAAGAAAAAAACTTTCACGCTATTTTAGAAATGTAATTCATTTTAACGTTTATGAAATACATCTTCTTGGGCTGGGCATGGTGGCTCATGCCTGTAATTCTAGCAATTTGGAAGGTCAGGTGGAAGGATTACTTGAGCCCAGGGGTTCGCGACCCAGGCTGGGCAGCATAGTGAGACCTCTGTCTCTCTAAAAAGAAAAATCAAAAAGAAATAAATATATCTTGTCATATTTATTAAATAACTTTTTCTTAGGTAAACTTCCCTTTTGAAACTAAGAACTAGTGTTCAGTAGCCTGGTTTTTTTTTTTTTTTTTTTTGAGACGGAGTCTCGCTCTGCTGCCCAGGCTGGAGTGCAGTGGCCGGATCTCAGCTCACTGCAAGCTGCGCCTCCCGGGTTTACGCCATTCTCCTGCCTCAGCCTCCCAAGTAGCTGGGACTATAGGTGCCCGCCACGTCGCCCGGCTAGTTTTTTGTATTTTTTTAGTAGAGACGGGGTTTCACCGTGTTAGCCAGGATGGTCTCGATCTCCTGACCTCGTGATCCGCCCGTCTCGGCCTCCCAAAGTGCTGGGATTACAGGCTTGAGCCACCGCGCCCGGCCTCAGTAGCCTGTTTAAAGGATTAAAATAATTTTTAAAAATAGGCAAAATATCTATGTAGCATCTTGAATAAAATAGCATTTTACAATTAATGGTTTACTAGAAGTCGTGATCAAACTTTGCACTAGCAAAGCTGTTTCTCATGGAAAAGTAGAAAAGAAACTTTAAGAGGAGATTATCAAATTTTAAAGCAGTTTGAACAAAACTCAGTTTGTATGAAATGGTAGTCATTTAGTTTCATTACTTTCCTTAAAACTGTAACTCCTATTATTTTTATTTTTCTTCGATTTTTAGTTTAAGTTCAGGGGTACGTGTGCTAGATGTGCAGGTTTGTTACACAGGTAAATGTGTGCCGTGGTGGTTTGCTGCACAGATCGTCTCATCACCTAGGTATTAAGCCCAGCATACATTAGCTGTTCTTCCTGATGCTCTCCCTCCTCCCACCCTCACAACTGTTGTTATTATTAGGATAGTGTAACATGTAAAAAAAAAACTAGACACATACATGTTTCATTATAAACAATCCTGATATGTGAAAACTAAAACCTGTCAAACACATATTTTCAGGCATTCATTTCCAAAAATAAGACAGTACTTTTACTATTTTGTAATGATAACATGATTTAAAACATGCTTTAACAATACTTTGAAGCTTACATTGGTAATCACATGGATTATGTACTGTATACCTATATTTTTAACTCTTTTTTTTTTTTTTCTTGAGATGGAGTCTCGCCCTGTTTCCCAGGCTGGAGCGCAATGGCGGGATCTCAGCTCACTGCAGCCTCCGCCTCACAGGTTCACCTGAGTCTTCTGCGCCAGCCTCCCAAGTAGCTGAGACCACAGGCGCCTGCTACCACGCCCAGCTAATTTTTGTATTTTCAGTAGAGGTGGGGTTTCCCCATGTCTGCCAGGCTGGTCTCAAACTCCTTACCTCAAGTGATCCACCCTCCTCAGCCTCCCAAAGTGCTGGGATTTTAGAGGTGAGTCACCGCCCCCAGCCTAACTGATTCTTCCCTACTGTTTTTTACACCATAGTAGAAGGCTAGAATGTTAAGTTTCATGGACAGGGACTTTATTTGTTCTCTGATACGTATTTCTAGCATTTATAATGGTGCCTGATGTGTGGTAAACATTCCAAAAAGAAATTGTTGAATGAATGAATGTTATTCTTGAATGGGAAGAAATGAGAAGAACTTTCCTTTTAGTGAATGGAGTCAGTAAGAATTTCCAGATGTCTACCAGTGAGAACCATAAACAAAAATAGAAAATTCAGCTTATTTAAAATGTAGCTCATTATAGTCTTCCCTGAACAGGTTGATTCTCTTCTTTCCCCTTTCTTGACTAGTGCCATCATCAACTCCACTTTCTCCTTTACCTCCACCGTTCAGTTCATCAGTCACTTAGCCTCATCTCCGTAATTGTTTTCTTGCTATTCCTTCCCTTGCTATTCTCTTAGTCTTTATCGTCTCTACTCTGGCCTGTAGTGATCGCCTTTAAAAACGAGTCTCTTTGCTTCTGGTATTGTATGCTTTTTAAACTTCACACTGCCATCAGTTATTTTTCTGCAATACAGACTTGTTAATGATACCATCCCTTTTTATGAGTTTAACACGATCTATAAACCTTTCTCAGGATCTTATACAGGACTCTTCATGTACTGATCATCAAATGACGTATCCAGCCACATTTCCCATCCCCTCCATTGCACTATACCCTGTACTATAGTTACATTAAGTTTCCTTCATGAAATTTTATGGTTTTGTGACTTTACTAGAGCTTTCTCTTCTCTCTGAAATTCTTTTCCTGGCTAACTCCTATTAATTTTTTTTTTTTAAGACACGTCCATTGTGAAGCCTTCCCTGACCCCAGTTCCTCTTGCCTAGTAGAAGAAAATTGTTTTATACTGTGTGTTTCCTTAGGAAGTTGCACAAGTTTTTATTATAGTTTCTTAAGATACATCAAAATAATTTATATTAGTATAAGCACCTATGGTATGAAGTCCTCAGGGAAAACACTGTATCTGTGATTGGCATTGTAATTGGCACATGATAGTCATTTAATTGTTTGTCTATGAAATAGCTATTCTGTTATTATTGAGCAACTTAATAAATAAACATGGAGATTTGATTTTAATATATTGACACCTGTATTTTTTCCTTGTAGAGTCCTCTTATATGTTAACCTCTAAGGGAGAGCAAGGTTCTGTGTCTGTCTTGCTCACTGCTCTTTCCCCAGAACTTAGCATAAGTCCTGGCACATGCCAAATAAATGTTTATGTGGTAAAAGCTAAGTAAGTATTTTCTGAATGAGTGAATAGTCTCCGTCTTTCCTGTCTCCATCACAACTACCACTCTTGTGAGGAGGAAGAATACTTCTTTTTCTTCTTCATTTCCCTCTGATACGATTGTTTTTCTTGGACTCAAATTTTCAGTCTCAAAATAGAAGATTTAGCATTTTATAACACTTTCAGGCAATTTATATTTATCTAAAAAGTTATTTACTGCTTATGTTGTTTATGGAGAATAAAATGCCTTAGGGAATTCGTAAAAAATTTTGATGCCTTTTCTTCCCCCGCCTCCAGCTGTAGCAGCTATGATGGAGTGATCTGTTTTCCCAGTTTTCAGAAATTTTTTGATTCATGGTAGTGGAACGTTTGAAGTAATTTTTCTGTTTTTTTTTTTTTGTTTGTTTGTTTTTGTTTTAATTGTTGTTGTTATTTTGACTTTCTAGTGGATATTTGAAACCAGATAGTGGTACCAGATACCTGACACGGCCCATTTGTTGATTTGCTGCCATTTTTTAATGTTTCTTCTCTTTGAAATATGCCTTTTTAACTAAAATTAGATATTCTTTATAGATGGGGATGAAGTTTTAAGAATACTCATTCAGTTCCCAACATAGTACCAGGCACACGATTGTTCTGCCTCATAAATTTTTGTTGAATTATTAAATTAACAAACGAATGAAACCAACTAGCTTGGAGATAAGTAGATTAGGGAAATGTTATAGAGTGATGAACGGACAGCCTTAAGGAATTAAAGAAAGAATAAGATAAATGAGACTATGCTTCTTTGACTTTTGTAATAGTCAAGAGAGGCCTAAAATGTAAGCATCTAATAAATATGTATGTAATCAGAGTACGTGTAATACTCCGACTTCTGATGTGCTTTTTCAAGTTTTGATCATTGCTTATTAATATCTCCAATAACACAGGCAATCTCCAACTTAGAAATAGGTTCTGTTTTTAAAATTTGTCAATTAAATTCATTTTAATAGATTTTTGGGTAACACCAAATATACGGACGCTATAAACTAAGTGTGTATGGGAGGATATAAATAAACCAAGATTGCCACCCTCAAGGGCAGAGGATAGCAAACTTAATTTGTAAAGGGTTAGATAGTAAACATTTCAGGCTCTGCAGACCATATAGCCTCTATCACAACTACACTGTTGTAGAGTGAACACATAGACAATAAATAAATGTGGCCATGTTCCAATAAAACTTTATTTATGAAAACAGTTGCTCTAAGAGGCAAATTTGGATCAAATTTAAATGCCCAATTAAAGACAGGCTCTCTAAGTGCTATCATATTTTTGTTCATTTATTTATTCATCCATTTAACACTATTTATGGAGTCATACATTATTAGGTAAGGTTCTGAGCCTAAGTGCTGTAGTGGATACAAAGATTAATGAAATATGCATTTTCTCCTCAAGGGACTTGACCAGAAACTAAACCTAGACTCCTAGACTGGGAACTCCCCAGCAGTGGAGATCCTGTCTGATTCACTTTTGAGAATGACTTATAGGGCCAATCATAGTACGGGATAGGTTGCACATACTTAGTAAATGTCTTTTCAAGGATAAGTGAATGAAAGACTAAGGCATAGGTGTTGTAAGAGAGATATATGGATAAAATGCTTGATTTCATAGGAATGAGCCATTGTTTCTTATTTGGGAAATCAGAAAACTGTGAAAAGTGAGTTGAATGAGTTGAACATTGAGAAAAGGGAATGAGAAAAGGGAAGAATATGAGTTAAGTTAAAAAGATAAAAAAATCTTAGGCAGAGGTAGCAAATTCAGATGCTTAAAGGGGCTAGGCAGGTAGCAGAAACAAGTGAGAGGATGACTAGGTTAAATGGTATTGTATTACATGAGTGATGATTCTAGCAAAATGAGAGCACTTGCTTTTCTCAAGGAGGCAGATCATTTGAATAAACCATTATTACCAGACATTTGATTTTTCAAAAGAAACCAGAAAGAGAAAAACAAGTTTTTCTAAAATGTGGGTTATATCAAGGAAGAAAAATAAGGAAAGGCAGGTTGGGTTACGACTGTAGATAGCTCCAAATGGCAGGTTAAGGAATGTGGACCAAATTGGTAGGCAGTTAGTTTTGTAGGAGTTGTATGATCAGTGGAGGCCTTCAGGAGAATCACATGCGTTACGGTGGGCGGTACTCTGGGAGTATAGAGGAGGAGATGATGGCGGCAGTAATAGTGATGATAGCTGAAGTGTTTTGTGCCAGGCTTTATGCTAATGTTTTAAATGCATGAGCTCATTTAGTCTATATAATAACCCTAGGAGGTATAGATGCTATTACTATTATAACCCTCTACTTGTAGACAAATAAACTGAGGCTTAAAGCACTGAAATAATTTGTGCAAGGTCACACATTTGAGAAGTAGATGAATCCCAGAGGTACTGTGCTTTCTTGCCTCTGCTCTTATTCAGAATATTCTCTTTGTTTCTCTTTCCCCTTAAACTTTTCTAATTATGTCAGTCAAGCTCTAACTAGGAAAACACATAACTTAAATATATAAAACAAGGGAAATGTAATTCCAGGAATTGGTTTCATAGCTAATGGAGTTGTTGAGAAGCAAAACAGGATAGTGAAGCAATCCAGAGATTGGGAACAGCAAGGAACCACTAGCACTCCTAGAGCTACAGGGCCAAAGGGAGGAGTTGGTGTTTTTCAAAACCACTCTGCATTAAGTGGAACCATGGATGTCTGCTTAGGGGGAACTGGAGCCACTGCTGCTGCTGGAGCAGTTGCTAAAGATGGAGGGGAAGGGGTGGTAATACCGTGGTTTCTTCCTTGTTTTCACTGTCCAGTCTTTCACCGTCGCATCCCATTGGTCTGACTCTACTGGGAGCCAGCTGACACAGCCTGTAGGACTTAGCTCTTCTAACAGAACAGAGAGTAGCCAAGGAATTGATTGGTGAATGCAGCTAGCCTGGGACCAACACATCTGTTTTCAGCTGTATTTTGAATTCTACTGATACTGAGAAATTTGAAAGCACAGTCTCCTTAAAGCAGTGTTAGAAAACACTTTTTGAAATGCTAAGTATTCCCTTAATCCACAGTGTAGGGAAATAGAGTATTATTTTGAGGAATTCCATTTGCACTGTCTTATGTTCTTGGAATATAATTTCTATGCTATTGGAGATGAAATAAGTACTGTTGCCAGGCATGGTGGCTCACACTCGTAATCCTGGCACTTTGGGAGGCCAAGGCGGGCAGATCACTTGAGGCCAGGAGTTCAAGACCAGCCTGGTCAAGATGGCAAAACCCCACCTTTACTAAAAAATACAAAAATTAGCTGGGTATGGTGGCGCACACCTGTAGACCCAGCTACTCAGGAGGCTGAGGCAAGAGAATACCTTGAACCCGGGAGGTGGAGGCTGCAGTGAACCCAGGTCGCACCACCGCACTCTAAAGAACTCACTATCACAGGAATAGCACCAAGGGGATGGTGCTAAACCATCCATGAGAAATTGCCGCCATGACCCAGTCACCTCCCACCAGCCCCACCTCCCACATTGGGCATTACAGTTGAAAGTGAGATTTGCTTAGGGGCACAGATCCAAACCATATCAAGACAATCTAGTGAAACCCCATTTCTACAGAAAACTTTAAAAATTAGTCATTTGTGGTGGCACATGCCAGTAGTCTTGGTTTCTTGTGAGGCTGAGGTGATAGGATCAGTTGAGCCCAGGAGTTCAAGGTTACAGTGAATTATGATCATACCACTGCACTGCAGCCTGGGTGACAGAGTGAGACCCAATTGGGAAAAAAAAATAAATAAATAAACCAATATTGATACATTATTATTACCCAAGTCATATTTGATTCAGATTCCCATGCTTTTTAGCTGATGTCCTTTTTCTGTTCCAAGATCTCAACCAGGTACCACATTACATTTAGTTTTCACATCTTGTTTGGCTCCTTGTGGCTTTTCAGACTTGCCTTATTTTTGATGACCTTGACAGGTTTGAAGCATACTGGTTAGGTATTTTGTGGGATACCCTCTACTGGAATTTCTTAGATGTTTTTCTCATGATTGGACTGGGTTTTAGGTTTTTGGGAGGAAGATCAGAAAGGTGAAGTGCCAGGCTGGGCACAGTGGCTCATGCCTGTAATCCCAGCACTTTGGGAGGCCGAGGCAGGTAGATCACCTGAGGTCAGGAGTTCGAGACCAGCCTGGTCAACATGGCAAAACCCATCTCTACTAAAAATACAAAAATTAGCTGGGCATGGTAGCACGTGCCTGTAATCCCAGCTACTTTTGGCAGGCTGAGGCAGGAGAATTGCTTGAACCTGGGAGGTGGAGGTTGTTGTGAGCCGAGATCACGCCATTGCACTCCAGTCTGGGCAACAAGAACAAAACTTCATCTCACGCAAAAAAAAAGAAAGAAAAATGAAGTGCCATTTTCATCACATCATATGAAGTGTACATACTATAAACATGTTTATTGCAATTGATGTTGATCTAATCTGATGTGGTAGTTTTTGAGTTTTCTTAACTGTAAACTTTATTTGCATAC
Organism: Macaca mulatta; assembly: GCF_049350105.2. Taxonomy (NCBI): domain Eukaryota; kingdom Metazoa; phylum Chordata; class Mammalia; order Primates; family Cercopithecidae; genus Macaca; species Macaca mulatta. The sequence continues at coordinate 22,375,169 of NC_133422.1, forward strand.
TGCACTTTGTGAAAGAAGTCACTTTGTGCAGCCCACATTTAAGGAATAGAGAGTTATGCTCTCCCTCCTTAAGTGTAGAGTAATCTGTCGGATTATTTGGAATTCTTCTCTGTGGGAGGTTTGTCCTTTTATTCCCATTTATTACTTATTTATATTACTTTGGTTTCATGGATATTAATTTTATGCTTTGGATTATAATCCACTACTATATTTTGTTGCTCAAGCTGTTTTATCTTTGGCCATTGGGATCTCTTTTAGTTGACTCTTGTGTACCTTTGACATACCCCCAACATTGTGGTGAGTTTTTTGAGCACTTCCTTGCATTCTGGCACTACATGGTGCTCTAGGCTCATTTTGTGTATTTCCTGCCACAGTCCTAAAATCAGGCATTTCTCCAATGAGTCCAGTGTATATAACATTTGATCTCATGGTGAGCGTCATTCTGGGTCATAACTTCAGATCCTAATCCATTTTTATCCTCCCACCCAAATCTTCCCCAATTCCTTTGTCTTTTCCCTGTATGAGGTAAAAGTAAAAGATATCCTTGTCTTGGTACACATGGCTGCTGCTTTCAGTCCATCAAGGATAGTAAAATTTTTCCCTAAGCTTCAGTAAAGTGCATTTGTGTGTGTTTGGTTTGGGCTTTATTTTTGTTTTTCAATATCTGGTGTTAGGGACTGCTAATGGAGGGAGGGTGCTGCTAGGGGATTGTGGAAGGAAGTAGAGAGAAAGGGACTCAATTTTTTTTTTTTGTTTTTTTTTTGAGACGGAGTCTTGCTCTGTAGCCCGGGCTGGAGTGCAGTGGCCGGATCTCAGCTCACTGCAAGCTCCACCTCCCGGGTTTACGCCATTCTCCTGCCTCAGCCTCCCGAGTAGCTGGGACTACAGGCGCCCGCCACCTCGCCCGGCTAGTTTTTTGTATTTTTAGTAGAGACGGGGTTTCACGGTGTTAGCCAGGATGGTCTCGATCTCCTGACCTCGTGATCCGCCCGTCTCGGCCTCCCAAAGTGCTGGGATTACAGGCTTGAGCCACCGCGCCCGGCCAGAGAGGGACTCATTAACCTTTCTGCCATTTGTCATTATATTTCAAGTTTGTTGTAGAATCTTAGTACAGGTCAAGTGAACAGTAAAGAACCTATCTCTGGGTATAAGGTGAAATATTATTGCATGTTCATTCCTCTAAAGGACTGAATATGGTCTTCAGGAGAATGATTGTCACTTCCTTTTGGAATACCTAGAATTTAACAGTCACCACCACACTGAAAAAATAGTTTTTATATGGTAGGCATTAGAACCGAAGAGAACTAAACCAAGGGAGAAAAGAATGGTACTTTAAATAGCACTTTCCTCCCCAAATAATGCCTAGCTGCAGTGATGTTAGACTTTAATTCAAGGACTTCGTTACTATATAGTACTTAAGAGATTTCTATATGTATTTTGTGGTTTGTGAATAATTTCCGTATTGATTTGTAAATAATTGTTTTCAAAGTACTAATTTATTTTTTAATTTTTATTTTTTATTTCTTTTGAGACAGCATCTTGCTCTGTCTCCCGGGCTGGTGTACAGTGGCGTGATCATAGCTCACTGCAGTCTCAATTTCCCAGGCTGAAGTGATCCTCCCATTTCAGCTTCTCAAGGAGCTGGGACCACAGGAGTGTGCCATCATGCCTGGCTAATTCTTTTATTTTTATGTTTTGTAGAGCTGGGGTCTTGCTGTGTTGGCCAGGCTGCTCTTGAACTCCTGGGCTCAAGGGATTCTCCCACCTCTGCTTCTCAAAATGCTGGGATTACATGTGTAAGCCACTGTGTCCAGTCCAAAGTACCAATTTAATTTTACATTTTAAAAATTGGATTCTAAAAGTCTGCCTTCTTATCTGAAGACTTTTTTTCAGATTCCATTTTATTTTGTTACTTTTTTTTTATTGTGATCGGACAAAATGTTTTTCAGTTTCTTTTTTTTTTTTTTTTTTTTTTTGAGAGAGGGTCTCGCTGTCATCCAGTCTGGAGTGCAGTGATGCAATCTCAGCTCAGTGCAACTTTGGCCTTCCAGGCTCAAGCAGTCCTCCGACCTCAGCCTCCTGAGTAGCTTGGGAATACAGGTCGCACCACCACACCCAGTGCAGCCCTCAACAGAGAGGAGACTGGAGTGTGTAGCTCCTGTCTGCAGGCAGGTCATCCTGTAAGCGTGTCTGGCTGAGTCTGCAGGTTTTTTTTGTGCTCAGAATGGAGGAACTGCTTGTTGATTGGTCCGTGGGTGGCCATGGGCAGGCCTGGAAAAAGCACCATCCAATTGGCCAATCGGTCATCAATTAACTTCATACTCTGGTTGGTGGACTTCACCCAGAACTGGCAACCTGGTCCCCAGGCTTCAGGCCAGTGCTAGCTTCAAGGAGGGGTTCCACGGGGACCCAACCCTTCCTGCCCAGGAACCTCATAACGTCCTGCTGCCACCAACGTGCCCTTCACGGCACCCTGGCTCTAGGTGCTGCGGGGAGCCCACAGGCCCGTGCCAAGCTACCCTCAGCCCCTTGGCTGGACCTCCCTCCTGGGCTTGTGCCCGAAGTCTAGAGGGGGCCGAAGTGGCAGGGGGCTGGCCTGTCAGCACCGCTCTTAGTGCATGCATGCCCGGCTGGGTTGAGACAGAGCCTCAGCTTAGTCACAACTTTGCCCCACACTGGGTGGATGCCGGGAGTGGGGAGAGACCAGGGAGCAGGAGCAGGCACTTATGAGCCTGCAGGGGCAGGGGGCTTCCTGGGCCCCTGAGAGTGCAGCTGGGCAGCTGCAGCTGCGCCTGGGAGCACTGGCTCCTACCCTGCCGAGCTGGTAGGTGGGGAGCCTCCTGCCTGTTCCCAGCTCCCGGCAGCTCTGCTGAATGCCGAGCTCCCACAGCACCTTCCGCTCTGCAGGCAGCGACCTTGTGGGGGCCACTCCAGACGGGCCGTAGCAGCCACTGCCTTAAAGTAAAATGGTTTGCTGTAAGGGAGTAAAAGTAGCTTTCATTAAAGGGGATGATTTCCCAAGCAAAAAGAAATAAGCAAAACTACAAAATGTTGCAGATAAAGTGTTCATCAGATATAAGCTGAAAAAGAGAGTTTGAGGGGTTCTTGCCAGAGACTTCAAAGTCAGTATAATAAAAGCTTGTCGGAGTACTTGATAGGAAGGAGGCCAGCTAGAGACGCAGTGGGATCATTTTTATGATCAGGGTGCAGATTTAAGTGCAAGGATAAAAAGGGAGACACCAAAGATCAATGTAGTTGTTCTTATGAAGAATGTCAGGAAGAATTCATTTTAAAAGTTTATTTTAAAGTAGACAGGTCAGAGGGTTTTCTGCCTTCTGAAGTTAAAACTTGTTAAACCCATCTCACTAGGTGAGATCTTCCTAAGATTTTTCTTTTTAAAATAACCTTTATTTTTACTCCCTGATTTTAAAAAGAAATGATTATGTAATATGTAGTAATTGTAATAGCTACCATTTGTTGAATGTTTATCCCATGTTAAATATACTAGTTTATGTATATGAATGACCTAACTTATAAAAATTCATATCGACCCAAGGAATTAGGTACAGTCATCATCTTCATTTTACAGATGAAGGAACACGTAGAGGTCATGTAACATGGGCAGGTCATGGAGCTGACACGTAAGGAGCCAAAACTCATATTTCTTTGATTCTAAAGTCTGATGATTCCAAGACTATGTTTTAGTGAAAACATTCTTTTTTTATAGCCTGCTTTTATTCTGTACTTAACATATGGTTGTTAAACATTCCTCAATAATATATTTGTCGATCCATATTTTACACGTGCCTTAATTTATTTAATGATTCCCCCATTGTTGGATAGTCAGATTGTTTCCATTTTTTTTTGGTATCACAAATAAAACACACTGATGAATTTTCTCTTAAATGTTTTTGTGGATTTTTCTGATTATTTTCTTAGGATAAATTTTTTGAATTGTAGTTACTAAGCCTAAAGACATTCGTATATTTAAGGTTGTTGACTCCTGTGATGAAAGTAACCTCTAGACACATTGTCCTAATTTGTATTCCCAGCATCAGTTCAGGAGATTGTTCATTGAATCATTCTTTTGACAGTTTGTAAGACTTCAATTTGTTGGCCAAAATGTATACCTCTCATTATTAACAGGCTGTGTACTGAAGGTATGACAGATTCAGACATACTGAAGGTATGAAGGTATCCAGAAGAAAAGCTGAAAGAGGGACTAGTAATGCCATTTTCATACTGATCAAGCTATTCAATTTTTATATTAAATATAGGAGTATTGAAAATACGACTGGGGAGGCGGGGCGCAGAGTCTCACACCTGTAAATCCCAGCACTTTGGATTATTATGGATTTTTATTATGGATTTTTCTGATTATTTTCTAAGGATAAATTTTTTGAATTGTAGTTACTAAGCCTAAAGACATTAGTATATTTAAGGTTGTTGACTCCTGTGATGAAAGTAACCTCAAGACACATTGTCCCAATTTGTATTCCTAGCATCAGTTCCACCGCCGAGGCGGACGGATCATGACGTCAGGAGATTGAGACCATCCTGGCTAACACAGTGAACCCGTCTCTACTAAAAATACAAAAAATTAGCCGGGTGTAGTGGCGGGCTCCTGTAGTCCCAGCTACTCGGGAGGCTGAGGCAGGAGAATGGCGTGAACCCGGGAGGCGGAGCTTGCAGTGAGCCGAGATTGCACCACTGCACTCCAGCCTGGGCGACACAGCGAGACTCCGTCTCAAAACAAAAAAAAAAAACAAACAAAAAAAGAAAATACGACTGGGGGAAGGGAGACCAAAGAAAATTTTATGAAATAAAGACTTATGAGAAGTAAGGACACGAAGGACTGGTGCTATGATCTAGCTTGACGTTAGATAATCAAAATGATACAGTATTATCTAGAAAATTTAAAAACCTACCTAATAATAAGTTGTACAAGACTTTATATGTTTTTTGTGAATGGGCAGATAGGGTTGTTTTGTTGATTGTGAGCTCACAGTGGAAAAAATCTTGAGCAGTTTTTTTTTTTTTTTTGAGGTGGAGTCTCGCTCTGTCGCCCGGGCTGGAGTACGGTGGTGCCATCTCAGCTCACTGCAAGCTCCGCCTCCCGGGTTCACGCCATTCTCCTGCCTCAGCCTCCCCAGTAGCTGGGACTACAGGCGCCCGCCACCTCGCCCGGCTAATTTTTTGTATTTTTAGTAGAGACGGGTTTCACCGTGTTAGCCAGGATGGTCTGGATCTCCTGACCTTGTGATCCGCTCGCCTCGGCCTCCCAAAGTGCTGGGATTACAGGCTTGAGCCACTCAATCTTGAGTAGTTTTTATAATCCATTAAAGGGAGTGTGGGAGTGACTTCAGATTATTGCTTGAAGGCATGAGCTGTGGTCTGGAAGTAGGATGCCTGGGCTGTAGTCCGGTGCAGACACTGATAATTGTTGCTGCAGTTTGCAAGTCATGTAACTTCTCAGGCCCTCAGTGTCTTCCTCATAAAATACGGGTTTTGGCTAATATTCTCTGTCATTTTTTTCAACTCTATGATTCTGTGACATTGACTTAATTTATTATTACAGTCAGAAATGTCAACAAAACATCCTGTGGAAACTATTGAAAATGAAACAGAAACATCTTTTTGTATAAAATTATAGTGTTTCTGTACCTATAATGTGAAGGGGTGGCCTGCCCCTCCACACCTGTGGGTGTTTCTCGTTAGGTGGAACGAGAGACTTGAGAAAAGAAATAAGACACAGAGACAAAGTATAGAGAAAGAAAAGCGGGGGCCCAGGGGACCAGCGCTCAGCTTACAGAGGACCCACGCCGCACCGGTCTCTGAGTTCCCTTAGTATTTGTAGGTAATTATCTTTACCATCTTAAAGATCAGGGAGTGGCAGGACAATAGGATCGTTTTTAGGGAGGAAATCAGCAGTAAGACATAAGAACAAGGATCTCTGTGACATGAATAAGTTTAAAGGAAAATCCTGTGCCTAGAGATAAACCTTTTAGCAGCATTGTTTCATCCTATCACATGGGGATAAACCTTGGACAATACCTAGCTTTTCTAGGAACAAAGACACACCCTGCACGCCCAAAATCCATTAAACCTTGAGTTACCACAGCACATACCTCTTGCAAGGACAAGGTTGGGGGTAGGGTCACAGATTAACAGCATCTCAAATACAGAGCAAAATGGAGTCTCTTGTGTCTACTTCTTTCTATATAGACACAGTAACAGGCTGATCTCTTTCTTTTCCCGACAATAATGTGTGTGTGCTTTTGCGTGCACCTTTCCGTGCAATCAAACAGAAATGAAAAATTTCCAGAAAGGGTCAACAAATAAATTTATTGAGGGGAGAAGTATGTGATTGAGTGTCTAGGAGTCGGCGGGTGGGGACACCAAGGGAAGGGTAATTTGAAGACATAGGCAAAATAGTTCAGAACTTAATTCCGGACTTTAGATATTCATTGGCCAAAAAATTCTACTAAAATTTCACTACAGGCCGGGCGTAGTGGCTCACGCCTGTAATCCCAGCACTTTGGGAGGCTGAGACGGGTGGATCACGAGGTCAGGAGATCTTGACCATCCTGGCTAACACGGTGAAACCCCGTCTCTACTAAAAAATACAAAAAATTAGCTGGGTGCGGTGGTGGGCGCCTGTAGTCCTAGCTACTCGGGAGGCTGAGGCAGGAGAATGGCGTGAACCCAGGGGGCGGAGCTTGCAGTGAGCTGAGATCCAGCCACTGCACTCCAGCCTGGGCAACAGAGTGAGACTGCGTCTCAAAAAAAAAAAAAAATTTCACTACAATAATAAAATGATAAAAGGTGTTGGTTGGGTGAAAAAGGCCCTTTCCTTCAAATGTTAGAAAACAAAACTAAGGATACTATTTAAACTTGAAAGAGATAAATTTGGCTGGGTACAGTGGCTCAAGCCTATAATCCCAGCACTTTGGGAGGCTGAGGCGGGTGGATCACCTGAAGTCAGGAGTTCAAGACCAGCCTGACTAATATGGTGAAACCTCATCTCCACTAAAAATACAAAAATTAGCCGGGCATGGTGGTGTGTGCTTGTAGTAGCAGTTACTTGGGAGGCTGAGACAGAAAAATTTGTTGTCCCCGGGAGGCGTAGCTTTCAGTGAGCTGAGGTCACACCACTGCGCTCCATCCTGGGCGACAGAGCAAGACTCAGTCTCAAAAAAAAAAAAAAAAAAAGGGAGATACATTTAGGACTAGTGAATTAAATGGCAGGGATGAGTAAGTTAAAGAATATCACCCCTAGACTCAAATGAACCTTGAGCTGCCCAGAAGACTGAACCTTTGAGAGCAGCTGTATCTGAAGCATCAGGCCAAAGAACAATTCTCAGAAGTTGCATTACTAGACTTGACATATGTGCCAGCCATCAAGCCCCACAAAGCAAAGATATAGAGCCTACTGTAGTTCTTTCATCCTAACAAATTCTTTTCAAATGCTGAAGTCTTTTTAAAATATTTTTTCTGGCTTAATTTTCCAACTACAATTTGGTTTTGGCTTTGAAATTTTTGTCTCTTTTTGACTTACCTGTTTATCTGTGAGGATAATAACCTGTTACCTGGTTATCATCTTGAAATGACTCCATAATGTTATATAGATGTAAGTTGACTTCATATTTTACAAGTTGTCTGGTCTAATCTGTGTTTAAAATATTCTGCCGGCCTAGTCTGTTTTTAACATATTCTATAGGTATTTAACATTTTGTAGATGACCCCTGCCTCCCAACACACATATAGACTAGATTGCAGTAACATAAGGTAACAGTGAGTTGAGGGCAGAATCTCAGTCAGAATTCGACATCTAACCTTTGTTCTCTCCCTGTATCCTCACATTTCCCTCCTTGGCCTAACCTTGACCCTATGCTTCAGTTTTACCTCTACTTTTCTAAGAAGCAATCTGATTCAGAGGCAGAGTACTCAGTCAGCTGGCCAGCAGCTGTCTGTTTTACCCTCTCTCCATCCATATATATCCATGCAGTCAATTAACTGCTAACTTTTATTTAGCCTATACTATATACTGGGAATACAAAGGTGAATGAAGCCTACCTCTTGCCTTCTAGAGGTTCATAGCATGGTGAGGGAGGGAAGTTTTGAAGTGTGACCTGGGATCACAATGGAGCAGTAAGCTGGGAAGTAGTCAGGTGGTGATATTTAAATAGGTAAGACCATAACACTGACATTGACTTCTTTCATGGTTGGATGTTTACTTAATCCTCCTGCCTGTCTGTAGTGTAGTAGGCCCCGTCTTATCTGTGGGGTCTATGTTCCAAGACCACCAGTGGGTGCCTGAAACCATGGATAGTACTGGTCCCTTCATATACAATGTTTTTTCCTATATATACATAATTATGATAAAGCTTAATTTATAAGTTAGGTACAGTAATAGATTAACAGTAACATAATACAACTGAACACTAATAACTATAGTGTAATAAAAGTTATGGGAATATGGTCTTTCTCTGGAAATATATTATTGTAACCATGGAAAGCAAAACTGTAAGAGAGGATTACTATAGTTTTGTTTCTTCCTCCTTCTTAGTAGCTGAGAAGCAATATATAGCAGGTGGTCTCCTGTGTTAGGGACAGGGATCAATCATAACATCTTTATATGAAGGGTAGTGAAGCAGAAGGACAGAAATGCATTAAGAGTCGTTGAGGGGAGAAATGTGTGACTGAGTGTCTAGGAGTCATTAAGAGTCAACTAGGATGGGGGGATATGACTCAAGTGCTCCAGCTCCCAAACTGAAAGCCAGCAGATTCAAAAGAGGGAGAGCTTATTTTGAGAAAAAATGTCATGGTGCCACATAGGGTAGGGACCAGCTGTGGTGCTGTAGCTGGCAAGTCTAAAATTTGTAGGGCAGGCCCACAGTCTGAGAGCTTTCAGATAGGATGAGATTCTTGAGGCAGCATTTCTTCTTCTGCAGAGAAACTTCAATTTTGTTCTTAAATCCTTGCAAATGATTGGTCCATATAGATTGGCCCACATAGATTATCAGAGATAAACTCCATCTGTGTTAGCCACATCTCCAAAATACCTTCATAGCAACCCCAAGGTCAGTGTTTGACTGACGGGGTAAGCATAGTGTAGCCAGGTTGACACATAAAATTAACTGTCACCATGTACCTGGGTTCAAGAACTTAAAGCCAAATATGCAACCTGGTTTGGCAAGCCTGTGATGAGTTCAGGGGCTCCAGGTGCTCTCCAGGCTGTCAGGAAGGACATGGTTGATGACGGGGGCAAGATTTTCTGACCAGTCACATTTAATCACATTTTGGTTTAATGTGAACAAAAAAAGTTGCTTTTTATATTTTTTTATTTTTATTTTTTGAAAGGGAGTGTTGCTCTGTCGCCCAAGCTGGAGTCCAGTGGTACAATCTTGGCTCACTGCAACCTCTGCGTCCCGTGTTCAAGCGATTCTTCCACCTCAGCCTCCCCAGTAGCGGGCATGTGCCCAGTGGTGGGCATGTGCCACCACTCCCAGCTAATTTTTGTATTTTTAGTAGAGACGGGGTTTCACCATGTTGGCCAGACTGGTCTCGAACTCCTGACCTCAGTTGATCCACCTGCCTTGACCTCCCAAAGTGCTGAGATTACAGGCGTGAGCTGCCATGCCCGACCTCAAAAGTTTCTTATGAGAAAGTAGAGCCATGATTCACACCGTTATTTTGAGTAAATGCAAAACAGTACTTAAAAGATCATTCTTTTTATTATTTATTTACTTATTCTAGACCTTTTCTGACAGTGTGAAAGAGATTATTCTATCTATAGTGAAGATTGAAGTTTGAGGAGTTTTTTGTTAATTATACTGGGGAGTGGAGTAACATTCATTTGGGGTAAGCCTAAGAGTTTTGTTTCTTAACATGTTTGGCTTTTGATTTTGTTTTGTTGTTTTGCTCTTTTATTTACTCATTAGTCTTGCTATAGATACTAATGTTTGCTTGTGGTTTAAGAGAAATTAAGCAACTTAAAAACAGCAAATAGAAATGTATTTAGCTTTGCCTTTCTTTTTTGCTTAAGGTAAAGCTTTCATGGGAATTCATGTTTTGGGAGAAGTTCAAATGTACTTGCTTTTTGTCTATGGAACAATAATGGTAAGTGTAGGGTATATTAATGTAGATTAATTCAATTTAGATATGAAAGTCTGTGAAATTTATATTGACTTGAAGATTTTAGGGCAGGACAATTTTTAAAATTCTCTTGTTATTGTCATTTTATCGTGTCTGACACTTTTTCTTGAATGTAAATTCTCCTCCCCTCCTTATTCTAATGTGCATGTGTAATACCTCTCTTACCCAAATTAGATTGATTTACCAGCAGTCTTTCTTGTTTCCTCTCTTTTTTCCTCCTTTTCACTTGCTGTTGTTTAAATTCCAAGAGTTTTCTTTGTGGAAATTGAACCTAATAGTAAGCATAAAACACTGAGTTCAGCAGAAAGTGATTTGCTTGTGATTAACCCTTGAGAATTATTAACTCACTGCAGGATAACAAAGAATGAATGTTTTCAAAACCGGCTCATTCTTCTTTTCCATTAGTAGATGAGACCTCCCCATTTACCCCCTAGGTGTTAGGAATTCTCATACTGCTTCGCTTAGGCTTTATCATACTCGTCATGGCGTATTTTTAGAAAGTAAGTCCAAAAGAGAGTTCATGACATCCCCTTTCTCTGCCACAGACCTCTCTCAGTCCTGGCAGCAAAAGGCAGTTAGTGTCATTCTTTTAGCTGTTCAAGACAATAACTTTGACTCTTTTTCTTTTATTTGTTCAAGACGGTAACTTTGACTCCATATCCAGTCTCTCAGCAAATCCTATTGACCTTACCTCCAAACTCTAGCTAGTATCTCACCACTTTCCTCATTTCCATCATTAATCACTCTAGCCCAAGTGACCACTATCTCTTTCATGGATTATTTTAATAGACTTACAACTCATCCCCATGCCTCTGCTTTTCATCCTCTACAGTCTGTTCTCCACATGACAAATAGAATGCTCCTTAGAATTGTAATTGAAATGATCTTAGGCCTCTGCTTAAAACAATGATGTATCACTCAGAGAAAAGCTAGTCTTTATGTTGACTCTATAAGGCCCAGCATGATTTGCTCCCCTTGTGACCTGTTCGACCTCGTTGCCTATTTTTTCTACTTTTTCTTCCTGCTGTATGCACACTGGCCTTCTGGCTATTCGTCAGGCACACTGGGCATAGCCGTGCTTTAGGGCCTTTAAACTTGTTCCCATTGCTAGTCCGAAATCTAAGGAATCCTTTTACTTGCTTTAATTTTTTTCCAAAAGTCATTTTTTTCAGTGAAGCTTGCCCTACTCACTTTAAATTTGTTGCTGTCACCATGCAAACACACACCTACTTCTTTACCTGCTTAATTTTTCTCCATAGCACATATCACCGCGTAAAATAATTATATATTTTTCTTGTTAATATTGTTTGTTGTCTGTCTCTCTTGCTGAAATGTGCCTTTACGAGGATAGGGATTTTGTCTGATATATCCCTAGGGCTTAAAATCATGACTGGCACATAGTAAATACTCACTGAGTAATTTATTGAATTAATTAATGAGCCATCAGAGATGGGAAATAACCTTCAAGCCTGTTTGCTAAATTACCTAACCTTTTTATTGGAAGTTTATTTTCCTTAATGTTTGTTTAACAAATTAGTTATTCTTTCATGTTTTCCACATAACCTGTGGATTATCTTCTTTTTTTTTTTTTTTTTTTTTTTTTAAGGAAATTTACCAGACATAAGGTCCTAACTTAACGTTATCTTCTTTGTCTTCCATGAGACTTTTGGATATATTTACCTGTCCAGGATATTTTGAAGCATGACCATATGTTAGATGCTTAATTAAGTTTAACTAGCATTGTCCATTATATTTTCCCATTTCAAAACATAATTTCAGTCACCAGTATAGTACACATATATGAGCTACAAGAGGCATCTGAGTGGTGGCGAGAGACAGGACTAGCTGGATTTCCTAGGCGGACTAAGCCTAGCTGGGGAAGGTGACCGTACCTATCTTAAACACGGGGCTTGTAACTCAGCTAACACCCAACCAATCAGGTAGTAAAATACTCACTAAATACAAATTAAGCTAAAAGCAGGAGGTAAAGAAATAGTCAAATCATGTATCACCTGAGAGCACAGGGGGAGGGACAATGATGGGGATATAAACCCAGGCATTCAAACAGGGAGTGGGCAACCCCCTTTGGGTCCCCTCCCATTGTATGGAAGCTGTTTTCATTCTATTAAATCTTGCAGCTGCATACTCTTCTGGTCCGTGTTTGTTATAGTGTGAGCTGAAATTTCGCTTGCCGTCCACCACTACTGTTTGCTGCCCTCGCAGACCTGCGGCTGACTTCCACCCCTCCAGATCTGGCAGGATGTCCGCTGCGTTTCTGATCCTGCGAGGTGCCCGTTGCCGCACCTGATCGGGCTATAGACTCTCCTTTGTTCCTGCAGGCTAAGTGCCTGGGTTTGTCCTAATCGAGCTGAACACTGGTTGCTGGGTTCCACGGTTCTCTTCCCTCACTCACAGCTTCTAATAGAGCTGTTAACACTCACCGCATGGCTCAAGGTTCCATTCCTTGGAATCCTTGAGGCTAAGAACCCCAGGTCAGAGAACAAAAGGCTCCCGTCTTGGGAGTGGCCTGCCCCATATTGGGAGCGCTAAGAACAAAGACCTGCCCCTAACAGTGGGAAAGCTTCTTAAGATCATGTCCTTATACAAACTTTTAGAAAACGATGCTTTGCTAGATTTTGGAAGTCCAAAGAAATAAAACACAGTCCCTACCTCCAGAAGCCTACATGTTGGAAGGGATTTGAAATAGGTAAACGAGTACTAATGTAATATATATTACAGTAGAAAGATCTGCTGAGTACTATGGAGTACTGAAGAGTTTTGTTTGGGTGAGAGGTGAGTGAAGAAAGCTTTATTGAGAAGATGAGCTTGAAGTTGATTGCTGAGTAAGATTTCCCAGGAGGAGTAAAGCAGAGAGGAACAGAAGGAGTAAGAGTAAATAATATGAGAACGAAAAAAGGACCAGCATGGAATATCTGTGACGTTCACATAGGTGCTGGTCATTTTTTCATGACCTTGTTTGAATCATTATGAGCATATTATGATACAGGTATTTGTATCTTAATTTTATAGAAGAGGAAATGGGCCCAGAGAGAATAGTTTAGGATCGCAGAATGTTGAGTTGGAATTGGAGCCCAGGCCTGATTAACTTGAAGCCCATGGACTTTCCATAGCAGCCCCTTACATAGCATTCAGGTGCGAAGTAGTAGAAAGTGTAAGGGGCTCATGCTTGCTGCATGGATGAAAAACTTGAAGGCTTATGTAGAAAGTAAAACTTTAGTAAGAGCCATGAGGAATGGGAAATGGTACTAATTAATGATGAGGAAGATGATGGTACAGAGTAGGCTTGAAGGGCCAGCAGGCATCAGAAACTGTAATTGTGTAATGATGCTATTTAGTGAGAACATAAGATTTTTCTTTAGCTAGACCTAGCAGTCTAGGATGAGGATTCTCTGTGGTAACTCTGCCACCATTTTGAAACCAATCAATGATTTCGCTGACAATTTGCCATCTGTTGCTTTCTGCAGTGCCATTATGCATATGCCTGAAAGTTTTTAAATCCAAAATATTCATGCATTGTATATCGTCACAGAGAATGCAATGAAAGCTATGCTTTTTGTAATTTTTGACAAGTGTACTCTAAAGTCATAAATTTTAAAAACTTAGGCCGGGTACAGTGGCTCACACCTGTTATCCCAGCACTTTAGGAGGCCAAGGCAGGTGGATCACCTGAGGTCGGGAGTTTGAGACCAGCATGACCAACATGGAGAAACCTCATTTCTACTAAAAAAAAAAAAAAAAGTTATCCAGGCATGGTGGCTCATGCCTGTAATCCCAGCTACTGGGGAGGCTGAGGCAGGAGAATTGCTTGAAACCTGGAGGCAGAGGTTGTGGTGAGCCGACATTATATCACTGCACTCCAGCCTGGGCAGCAAGAGCAAAATTCTGTCTCAAACAAAAACCAAAAAACTTGAATACCCTTGTCCCATATCACATAAATTTGATTTTTGAATATATATCATTTTTTCCCCCATAGTGACCATGACAAGATTGTTAAAACTAAATTTCTAAATTTGACTTAAGTAGAATGTTAAGTTTTTGGTTTTTCTTACATAGAGACCACCGTTCCCAAACATTATGCTGGACCAGTTGTAAAAGAATTTTTTTGGTGGCGTTTGTAACTGATTTCATTTTTAAGTATATATGTGCGTGTATTTATGGAAAGATCTGCTTGTTCTATAAGTAGAAGTATGTGCTACCCTAATTTTGTGTAACAACAACAAAAATATATCCAGTAATTTGTTTAGATTTTCTGTAGGCCTAGAAAATGTTAGCTACTTTTTAAAGCCATAAACGTCTGAATCTTCAAAGAAAATGTTTCAAAAGTAAAACTTGCCCAAGGCAGCCTTGTGATTTTTTTTTTTTAATAATTAAAAAAAAAAACATGCCTCATGGCATCCACATTCATCATCCACTGCTACATATGTGTGACACTTAAGGCAGTTTTAGCCTATACTAGGGTACAGGAATATACTTAACTTTTTAACATCGTACTTCCTGATTTCTTTTATTTTCATATCCCAATTTTTCCTAAGTCAAAGAAACAGCAACATTTTTCTGTTTCTGCAGAATTCACAGATGTACTATTATGTTTGTCTGATCACGTCAACAGTTTTTGACATTTAACCTGGTTATTGCCTAGTTGGTAGAAAATGAGTGTAGTTGTGGTACTAACACTATGCCTGATTCACCATTTTACTATTATATTGTCTTTTCAATGTCATTTTTTCTCATTCTGTTACTGGCAGTTTAGTTTTAAAGCATCATTGTTTAAAAAACATTCAGAATAAAAATTGAAGTACATCTCCATGTTTACAACTGGATCAGATATGGTGTTGTGCATATGAAAGAAACAAAACACAGATCCTCTTAGCCCAAGGGTATGATACTGAAGTTTAGTAAATGAGAAATAGCATAGTGGTGAAAGCATGCTATTTTTTTTCCAACAATAGTAAAATAGAGAACACGTTAATTGAATTATCTGCTATTTACACAGTTATGCCAAGTAAACCATAGGTTATTCAAAAAACCCAGTGTGTTTTCGATGTTATTTTATTTTTAAAAATTAAAACCAAAGAAAGTTATGGTCAGGAGTTCTGTGTGAGTTACTTACTCACACAGATTGACTCCTTTTCTCTTATACTACTGTTTTCTACATTGGAAACTAGTTTCTTTTTCCTGTTTGAGTCATCCACATATGTGGAAGTTTGAGGAGAATTGTTACTGTTTTACAACTCACGAATTCTGTGTCTGAAAAGAGATACCAATGGCTTTTTATTTTTTTATTTTTTTATTTTTTATTTTTGAGACGGAGTCTCGCTCTGTCGCCCAGGCTGGAGTGCAGTGGCTGGATCTCAGCTCACTGCAAGCTCCGCCTCCCGGGTTCACGCCATTCTCCTGCCTCAGCCTCCCGAGTAGCTGGGACTACAGGCGCCCGCCACCTCGCCCGGCTAGTTTTTTGTATTTTTAGTAGAGACGGGGTTTCACCATGTTAGCCAGGATGGTCTCGATCTCCTGACCTTGTGATCCGCCCGTCTCGGCCTCCCAAAGTGCTGGGATTACAGGCTTGAGCCACCGCGCCCGGCCTCCCAATGGCTTTTTAGTGAATAAAAAAATGTTAGGTAGTAGATAAACTTTTTTCTAGGAAACAATTCATATTATTCTGGGCCAATTAAAGTTTTGTTTGTTTGTTTATTTTATTTGAGACAGAGTCTTGCTTTGTGGCCCAGACTGGAGTGCAATGGCATGATACCGGCACACGGCAACCTCCGCTTCCCAGGTTCAAGCAATTCTCCTGCCTCAGTGTTTTGAGTAGCTGGGACTACAGGCACCTGCCAACACACCTGGCTAATCTTTTGTATTTTTTTTTTTAGTAGACAGGGTTTTTGTCATGTTGGCCAGGCTGGTCTTGAACTCCTGACCTCAGGTGATCCACCTGCCTCAGCCTCCCAAAGTGCTGGGATTATAGGTGTGAGCCACTGTGCCCAGCCAGTTTTAATTGTTTGTAGATCTAACAGTTTTACTATTTCCACAGGAAACTTTATAAGGACTTTTATTCTTTCCTTTAAAATTTGAAAAATTTTTTTAGTTTTTTTGAGACAGGGTCTCACTGTCACCAAGCTGAAGTACAGTGGCATAATCACAGCTCACTCCGGCCTCAATACCCTGGGCTCAAGCAATCCTTCCACTTCAGGCTCCCAAGTGTCCAGGACTACAGGCACACCCCACCACACCCAATTAAGTTTTTTTTTTTTTTTTTTTTTTGGCAGAGACAGGGTCTTCTTGTGTTGCCCAGGCTGGTCTCAAACTCCTGGGCTAAATCAGTTCTCCCATCTCAGCCTCCCAAAGTGAAGACTTTTATTCTTGTTTCAGATTGCAAAATCTGATTGTATAGGATACATGATTTAAAAAAGAATTTCAAGTCGATTTCAACTTCTAAATATGTTTTTTGTTTGTTTACTATCAATTGTTCATGCTCAAAAAGTTTTATTTTAATATCAAATTAAAATACAAAGAAAAGTAATTTAGATTAAACCTTTCAATAGAGAATTTTTAAGATTTAAAAATTTTTTTTCAGCCTTGATTTGAAATTGAATAAGAAATTTTAATTCCAGTAAATAAATGGGTTTTTGATTAGCTGTGCTGTATTTTATCGTTTTAGTGTAGATAAGTAAGATTTGATTGCACAATTTTGGTTATTTACTGAACATCCTTTTTTTGCTCTAGTGATCTACCTAATGTGGGTTTATTTTTATTGTTTTTATTTCTTGCTATTTTATTTTTATTTTATTTTATTTATATTTTGAGACTAAGGGGATGTTACTCTTGTTGCCCAGGCTGGAGTGCAATGGCGAGATCTCAGCCCACTGCAACCTCCGCCTCCCAGGTTCAAGCGATTCTCCTGTCTTAGCCTCCCGAGTAGCTGGGATTACAGGCTCCTGCCACCATGCTCAGCTAATTTTTTTATTTTTAGTATAAGAGATGGGGTATCACCATGTTAGCCAGGCTGATCTCGAACTCCTGACTCAGGCGATCCACCCACCTCAGCCTCCCAGGGTGCTGGGATTACAGGCGTGAGCCACTGTGCCCAGCTATTTTATTTTATTTTTTATTTCAATAAGTTTTGGGGGAACAGGTGGTGTTTGGTTACATGGATAAGTTCTTTAGTGATGACATCTTAGATTTTAGTGTACTCATCACCTGAACACTGTACCCAGCGTGTAGTCTTTTATCCCTCACTCCCAGCCCTTATCTGCTCCACGAGTCTCCAGAATCTGTTGCATCAATTCTTTTTTTTTTTTTGAGACGGAGTCTCGCTCTGCCGCCCAGGCTGGAGTGCAATGGCCGGATCTCAGCTCACTGCAAGCTCCGCCTCCCGGGTTCACGCCATTCTCCTGCCTCAGCCTCCCGAGTAGCTGGGACTACAGGCGCCCGCCACCGCGCCCGGCTAGTTTTTTGTGTTTTTTAGTAGAGACGGGGTTTCACCGTGTTAGCCAGGATGGTCTCGATCTCCTGACCTCGTGATCCGCCCGTCTCGGCCTCCCAAAGTGCTGGGATTACAGGCTTGAGCCACCGCGCCCGGCCTGTTACATCAATTCTTATGCCTTGTGTCCTCATATCTTAGCTCCTAGTTGTAAATGAGAACATACAATATTTGGTTTTCCGTTCCTGAGTTACTTCATTTAGAATAATGGTCTCCAACTCCATCCAGGTTGCTACAAATGCCATTATTTGTTCATTTTTGTGGCTGAGTAGTACTTCACGGTGTGTGTGTGTGTATACATTTTCTTTATCTACTCTCTGACTGATGAGCATTTGGGCTGGTTCCGTATTTTTGCAGTTGTGAATTGTGCTGCTATAAACATGCATGTGCAGTATCTTTTTCATATGCTTACTTCCCTCTGGATGAAAACCCAAGAGTGGGATTGCTGGATCAAACAGTAGTTCTAATTTTAGTTATTTAAGGAATCTTTGTACTGTTTTTCATAGTGGTTGTACTAGTTTACGTTCCTACCAGCAGTGTAAAAGTGTTCCCTTTCACCATATCCACACCAACATCTTTTTTTTTTTTTTTTTTTTTTTTTGAGACAGAGTTTCACTCTGTTGCCCAGGCCGGAGTGCAGTGGCGTGATCTCGGCTCACTGCAACCTCTGACTGCTTGGTTCTCCTGCCTCAGCCTCCTGAGTAACTGGGATTACAGGCATACTCCACCACAGCCAGCTAATTTTTGTATTTTCAGTAGAGACAGGGTTTCACCATATTGGCCAGGATGGTCTCCTGACCTTGTGATCCGCCTGCCTCGGCCTCCCAAAGTGCTAGGATTACAGGCGTGAGCCACGATGCCTGGCCTATTTTTTGATTTTTAAATTATGGCCATTCTTGCAGGAGTGAGGTGGTATGGCATTATGGTTTTGATTTGCATTTCCCTGATAATTACTGATGTTGAGCATTTTTTCATGTTTTTTGGCCATTTGTATATCTTCTTTTGAGAATTGTCTATTCATGTCTTTAGCATTACCTTTTTTTTTTTTTTGAGACTGAGTCTCACTCTTGTTGCCCAGGCTGGAGTGGAGTGACCTCAGCTTACTACAACCTCCCCCTCCTGGGTTCAAGCGATTCTCCTGCCTCAACCTCCCAAGTAGCTGGATTACAGGTGCCTGCCACTACACCTGGCTAATTTTTATATTTTAGTAGAGACAGGGTTTCACCATGTTGGCCAGGCTGGTGTCGAACTCCTGACCTCAGGTGATCCACCTGCCTTGGTCTCCCAAAGTGCTGGATTACAGGCATGAGACACCGTGCCCCACCATTAGCATACTTTTTTGTGGTATTGTTTTTTCCTTGCTGATTGGTTTGAGTTTCTTGTAGATTGTGTATATTAGTCCTGTGTTGGATACATAGTTTGCAGATTTTCCCCTACTCTGTGGGTTGTTTATTCTGATTATTTCTTTTGCTGTGCAGCAGCTTTTTAGTTTAATTAGTTCCCATCTATTTGTATTAGTTTTTGTTGCATTTGCTTTTGGCTTTTTGATCATTCAGGAGCAGGTTGTTTAATGAAATCTTTGCCTAAACCAATGTTTAGAAGGGTTTTTCTGATGTTATCTTCTGTAATTTTTAGGCTTTTAGGTCTTAGATTTATCCATCTTGACTTGATTTTTGTATAAGGAAAGAGATGAGGATCCAGTTTCATTCTTCCACATGGGCTGGCCAGTTATCCCAGCACCATTTGTTGAATAGGGTGTCCTTTCCCCACTTTATGTTTTTGTTTGCTTTGTGGAAGATCAGTTGACTGTAAGTAATTGGCTTTATTTCTGGGTTCTCTATTCTGTTCTATTGGCCTATATGACTGTTTTTATACCAGTACCATGCTATTTTGGTGACTATGGCCTTATAGTATAGTCTGAAGTCGGGTAACGTGATACCTCCAGATTTGTTCTTTTTCCTTAGTCTTACTTTGG
Organism: Macaca mulatta; assembly: GCF_049350105.2. Lineage (NCBI taxonomy): Eukaryota > Metazoa > Chordata > Mammalia > Primates > Cercopithecidae > Macaca > Macaca mulatta. The sequence continues at coordinate 22,394,803 of NC_133422.1, forward strand.
CTATGTGGGCTCTTTTTTTGGTGCTGTATGAATTTTAGGATTGTTTTTTCTAGCTCTGTGAAGAATGATGCTTGTATTTTGATGGGAATTGCATTGAGTTTGTAGATTGCTTTTGGCAGTACAGTCATTTTCACAATATCGATTCTATCCATCCATGGGCATGTGATGTGTTTCCATTTGTGGTGTCTGTGATTTCTTTCAGCAGTCTTTTGTATGTTAGTTTTCCTTGTAGAGGTCTTTTATCTCCTTGGTTAGGTATATTCCTATGTATTTTTTGTTTGTTTGTTTTTTCTTTGCAGCTATTGTAAAAGGGGTTGAGTTCTTGATTTGAGTCTCAGCTTGGTTGCTGTTGGTGTGTAGCAGAGCTACTGATTTGTGTACATTAATTTTGTATCCTGAAACTTTGCTGAATTCATTTATCAATTCTAGGAGATGTTTGAAGGAGTCTTTAGGGTTTCCTAGTATACAGTCATATCTTCAGCAAATAGTGACAGTTGACCTCCTTTACCGATTTGGATGCCCTTTATTTCCCTGTTTGTCTGATTGCTCTGGCTAGGACTTCCAGGACTATGTTGAATAGGAATGCTTTCAACTTCTCCCCATTCAGTATTATGTTAGCTGTGGGTTTTTCTTTTATTACCCTAAGGTATGTTCCTTCTGTCCTGATTTTGCCGAGAGTTTTAATCATAATGGGATACTGGATTTTGTCAAATGCTTTTTCTGTGCCTGTTGAGATATCAGGTGATTTTTGTTTCCAATTCCGTTTAGTATATCACATTTATTCACTCGTGTGTGTAAACTATCTCTGCATCCCTTGGTATGAAACCTACTTAATCATATCTATTGATATGCTATTGGGTTTGGTTAGTATTTTGCTGAGGTTTTTTGCATCATGTTCATCAGGGATTTTGGTCTATAGGTGTTCTTTTTGTTGTTGTTTATGTCCTTTCCTGGGTTTGGTATTAGGGAGATAACTGGCTTCATAGAATGATTTAGGGAGGATTCCCTGTTTATTTTTTGGAATATTTTCAACAGGATTGGTACCAGTCCTCTGTATGTCTGACAGAATTCAGCTGTAAATCCATCTGGTCCTGGACTTTTTTGTTGTTGTTGACAATTTTTTTGATTACCATTTCAGTCTCACTTCTTGTTATTGGTATGTTCTGAGTTTCTAGTTCTACCTTGTTTAATCTTGGAGGGTTGTATATTTCCTGGAATTTATCCATCTCCTCTAGGTTTTCTAGTTTGTGCAGGTAAAGGTGTTCATAGTACTCTTGAATGATCTTTTTATTTCTGTGGTATTGGTTGTAATATTGTTATAGGAAATAGAAATAAAGTATTTGGATAGACAGGGAGAAGGGAGTCCCCAGCAGAAAACTTTCCTTCTAACATAAAACAGCTCAGAAATAGCTCCCTTCTAACCTCATGCAGTTGAAAGAAATAACTTCTCCTTTAACAACAAGCAGCCTGAAAGATCAGGCTGTAAATCACAGATAAACCACTGGAGCACAGAAGGAGGGTGGGGAGTCTCCTGGGTAATTACCAAACTTCAGTCATACAATGGGCCCCAGTAAAAACAGTGGGCCTTAATAAGCACATTCCTTTCCCTTTAGGACACCAAGATAGAGAAGCTAAAAGTGGACTTGGGGAGGCGGGTGTGGAGAGAGGTGGGGGGGTTGTGGGGGAGCGTTTGGGGGGGCTGGGGGGATGCCTGCACCTGCAAGAAGATGTCTGGGAACAGACACAGAAACTCTCCCTCCCAGATAAGCAAAAGAAAGCATCACATATTAAGTCTGCCCATGTGATCCAGGAATGAAGTGAGAGCTGATTAAAAAAAAAAACGATAAAACTCTGCGCTATACAGATAACACACCTGGTCCCAACTAAATCATCAGGCTCTAGGAGGATAAAACATCCCCTCCTTACTGGCACCACCCACGCCACCCGCCACGCGCCACGCGCCACCCGCCACCCGCCACTCGCCACTAACCCACTCCTCACTAGTCCATTTATAAAAACCCTCACTTTTTTTTTTTTTTTTTTTTTTTTTTTGAGACGGAGTCTCGCTCTGTAGCCCCGGCTGGAGTGCAGTGGCCGGATCTCAGCTCACTGCAAGCTCCGCCTCCCGGGTTCACGCCATTCTCCGGCCTCTGCCTCCCGAGTAGCTGGGACTACAGGCGCCCGCCACCTCGCCCGGCTAGTTTTTTGTATTTCTTAGTAGAGACGGGGTTTCACCGTGTTATCCAGGATGGTCTCGATCTCCTGACCTCGTGATCCACCCGTCTCGGCCTCCCAAAGTGCTGGGATTACAGGCTTGAGCCACCGCGCCCGGCCAAAAACCCTCACATTTTTACTACAACTTAGCAACCCGCTCAGGATCCCTCTCGGCAAGGGAAAGCTGTTCTTTCTTTTTGCCTACTAAACTCCCGCTCCAAACTCGTCTGTGTGTGTAGTGTGTGTCCACAACCTCTATCTCCCTGACCATTCGACCAAGAACCTTGGTATTTACCCCAGACAATGAGGCTGCTTCAATATCTCCCATTTCATTTCTAATTGAGCTTATTTGGATCTTCTTCTCTCTTCTTTTCTTGGTTAATCTGAGGGTCTACCCATTTTACTTATCTTTTCAAAGAACCAAACCACTTTTGTTTCACTTTTGTTGTTGTTGTTGCTGTTGTTTCAGTTTCCTTTAGTTATTCTCTGATCCTTCTTTCTTTTCTCTTGCTGGGTTTGAGTTTGGTTTGTTCCTGTTTCTCTTTTTCCTTGAGGTGTGACTTTACATTGTCTATTGTGCTCTTTCAGAATTTTTGATGTATTACATACATTTTGATTTAATGTTATGAACTTTCCTCTTAGCACTGCTTTTGTTTTATCCCAGAGGTTTTGATAGGTTGTGTCACTAATGTCATTCAATTCAAAGAATTTTTTATTTTTCATCTTGATTTCATTGTTGACCCAAACGTCATTCAGGAGCAGGTTATTTAATTTCTATGTATTTGCATGGTTTTGAGGGTTCTTTTTGGAGTTGATCTTCAGTTTTATTCCACTGTGGTCTGAGAGAGTACTTGATACAATTTTGATTTTCTTAAATTTATTGAGACTTGTTTTTTAATTTTTTTTTTGAGAAGGAGTCTTGCTCTTGTTCTACTTGTTCTACTTGATTTTGTTGTTGTAACTTTCCAGTGTATTTTTTATTTCATAAGTATGTCTTTCATTTCCAGAAGTTGTGGTTGTTTTTTCTTTATGGTATCTATGTCTCTGGAGATTTTTAATCCGTATCCTGTATTATATTTAAATTTCTTTAAGTTGGTTTTCACTTTTCTTTGGTGCCTCTTTGAGTAACATAATAATCGACCTTCTGAATTCTTTATCTGACAATTTAGAGCTTTCTTCTTGGTTTGGATCCATTGCTGGTGAGCTAGTGTGGTCTTTTGGGGATGTTAAAGAACCTTGCTTTGTCATATTACCAGAATTGTTTTTCTGGTTCTTTTTCGTTTGGGTAGACTATGTCGGAGGAAAGATCTGGGGCTCAAAGGCTGCTGTTCAGATCCTTTGTACCAGGGGGTGATCCTTTGATGTGGTGCACTCCCCCTTCCTCTAAGGATTGGGCTTCCTGAGAGCCAGACGGCAGTGGTTGTTACTGCTCTTCTGGGTCTAGCCACCCAGCAGAGCTACTGGGCTCTGGGCTAGTACTGGGGAGTGTCTGCAAAGAGTCTTGTGATGTGATCTGTGTTCGAGTCTCTCAGCTGTAGATACCAGCACCTGCTCCAGTGGAGGTAGCATAGCAGTGAAGTGGACTCTTTGTAGTTTTCTTTACTGAACTGGTTTTCTTGAATACTGGATGTACTAGCAGTGCAGTTGTTACGTGGACAGACTCAGGACCTCTGGTTAGCCAGGATGTTACAGGCGGTGGAATTAGCTGTTCTTTTATGAGTTGCTATAATGGCTTGAGTTAGTTGGTGTCTAGCCAGTAGGTAGCTTTCAAGAGAGAATCAGCTGTGGCAGTATGGGAGGATACAAGCTTGCCCTAAGGTCACCTGGATAAGTATTTGGTTTTTTCAGCTGATGGGTGGGGACATAGAACTCCCAAGAGATTATGTCCTTTGTTTTTGGCTGCATGGTGAGTTTGTGGTGGGGGCTGGCAGCAGTGTGTTGAGAAGGATCACCAGGTTGGGGAAGGGTGAGGCTTGTCTGAGCTTAGATTGTCCTTCGGCAGGGCTTGCTGTGGCCACTGTGGGGCATGGGGGTGTGGTTCTCAGCTCTGGGAACATGCCCCAGGCTATGAGCCTCACACTCAGGCTCCCTGCGTGCTGCATCTTCTGTGTTCATATGTGCACTTTCTGTTTGACCCTCTCCCACCCCTTCCTCGATTCTTCCCAGGAAAATTCACGCGCAATTGAAATTATTACAAAGTTCACCTGGAAGTTTCCTTCTACCTGTGGTCCTTCCCTAGTTCCAATGGCAGCCCTTCCGAAGGACCCCTGTGAGATAAAGTCAGAAATGGCTTCCCTGGGGACCTGGAGTGCTTATAGGGCGGTTCCTGCTGTTGCTTCTACTTTTATTTTTTGCTCAGCACTCCAGATTCATTTCAGCTGTAGGTAAGGTTAAATCGTACTGTTTCTGGGATTTTAAGTGAGGATGCATGTTCAGAGGCAGACTTTCCTCCTCTCACACTTTGGGCACTTAACAGTTTTTCTGCTGTCTCATGGAGTTTGCAATGGAAAGCTGCTGCTTTCAAAGGGTCTGTGAATTCTTTTGGTTTTCCTGGTATGTTTCTGGAGTAGTTCTTGGAGCAAAAGTTCATGATGTGAGTCTCCACATGCTGTTTCTGTGCGTCTGAGTGGGAGCTGGAAGTTAGTCCAGCCTCCTCCACCATTTTTTTCTCTTTTTGTTGTTTTTAAAGGTTACAAGGCCTTTTTCTTTCTGTAAAGTAAGTCTTTACAAGTAGTCTATTTTTTATTATTTAAAAGTTAAGTTTTTTGTTATATTATTGAATGAAAAGTGAAATATATGTGACAGGTCTTCTGATGTGCTCTAGGAGTCGAAAATTGAATGAGAGATCCTCTCTGACTTCAGTGAGCTCATATATTTATATTTCTTTTTTTCTGGAGACGGAGTTTTGCTCTTGTTCCCCAGGCTGGAGTGCAACGGTGCGATCTTGGCTCACCACTTCCCGGGTTCAAGCAATTCTCCTGTCTCAACCTCCTGAGTAGCTGGGATTACAGGTGTTCGGCTGGAGCCCGGGAACAAAGACACAAGGCAAATGGCAGTGAGAATAGCCTTTTATTAGGGCTTGCGGGTGAGGTTCCTTGGTCCAAAGGCGTGGGCCGAGGAAGTCACACTGAGGGAGGGGAGGGTAGGGGCTTTTTATAGCCCGAGAGGTAGGGAAGCTGGTTGTGCAAACAGGGCCTGGGGGGGTCTTGAAACTACTAGAGCAGGAGTAAGGGTCATGAGGAAGGGGTCTTTGGAAACTGTTAACCGAAACTGCTGTTTACGAACTTGTGGAATGCAAGTGAGCTGCAGGTCATGGGGGAGTGTGGTTGCCCAGACGTAGGCAAGTCTGCGGGTGTGTTCAAAGAGGAAGGGAAGTCTCGAACAAAGGGCCTGCTACACCGGGTAACGCCACTATGTTGGGTCTAGGTTCCTGCCTAACAACAGGCATGTGCCAACACGCCCGGCTAGTTTTGTATTTTTAGTAGGGTCAGGCTCCTGAACTCCCGGCCTCAGGTGATCTGCCCACCTTGGCCTGGGATTATAGGCGGGAGCCACCGTACCCAGGATTTGTTTCTTTTTAAAGAAAGATTCTTATGTTGGAGCTTGTGAGTTGAAAGACTTGCAGAAAACCCACAGAATCCCCTCATTGTATACAGATTTTTGTGATATATTTGTGTTTTTCTGAGTATTCGTGTGAGGAGACCACCAAACAGTCTTTGTGTGAGCAACAAGGCTGTTTATTTCACCTGGGTGGAGGCGGGCTGAGTCCGAAAAGAGTCAGCAGAGGGTGGATTATCATTAGTTATAGATTTTGGGATAGGTGGTGGAGTTAGGAGCAATGTTTTGCGGGCAGGGGGTGGATCCCACAAAGTACATTCTCAAGGTTGGGGAGAATTACAAAGAACCTTCTTAAAGGTGGGGGAGATTACAAAGTACATCGATCAGTTAGGGTGGGGCAGAAACAAATCACAATGGTGGAATGCCATCAGTTAAGGCTATTTTCACTTCTTTTGTGGATCTTCAGTTGCTTTAGGCCATCTGGATGTACATGCAGGGCACAGGGGATATGATGGCTTAGCTTGGGCTCAGAGGTCTGACATTCCTCTTCACTACAAAGTAGTGAAGTGTTGGAGCCGCGAAAAATTTTAGGGGTGGTATGGAGAGATAATGCGCGATGTTTCTCAGAGCTGCTTTCAGTGGGGTTAGGGGCAGCCTGGGAACCTACAGTGGGAAAGATTCAACTGAAGAAAGATTTTGGGGTAAGGGGTGATATTGTGGGGTTGTTAGAAGGAGCGTTTGTCGTATAGTATTATTGGTGATGGCCTGGATGTGGTTTTGTATGAATTGAGAAACTAAATGAAAGACACAAGGTCCGAATAAAAGAAGGAGAAAAATAAGTATTAAAGGACTAAGAATTGGGAGTACCCAGGATGTCCAATTAGAGAGTGTCCAAGGGGGTTCAATGTTATTGCTTGATTGGTTGGAGAGTTTTTGGCTCTATCTTTGAGTTTTTTTATGTTGTCATATACCAAGCCAGATTGATTTAGGTAAAAACAACAGTCTTCAATTAAAAATAAACAGAGTCCAGTGAGTAAGTCGAGGCCTCGGTGATTTTGGAGGAAAGAGAAATGCAAAGCCAGCAACTATTTGTTAAAGAAGGATTAGAAACGGCTAGGAGAGTGAGATTGATAGTGTGGTGGAGATGACTGGGGAGAGGTAGAGGGTGGCATAAGAACGGGAACCAGAATAAGAGTAAGTATAAAAGTAAAGAATAGGACTTCATCAGGGTGAAAGTATTGGACTGTACTTTGTCACTGAAGGTCTTCTATCCACTTAGAGAGACTTAAGGGTGGCAATTTGAGGTAAAACCAGGAGCCATTAAATACCAAGAGCCTGAGAAACTGTTTGGGTGATTTGACTTATAAAGGCCGGTCTGTTACTGGACTATATAGAAGTGTGAAGGTCAGACTGAGGAATTATGTCCGCAGTGGCCTTCTCAGACCCCGTGGGAAAGGCCTCTACCCACCTAGTGAAAGTGTCTACCCAGACCAAGAGGTATTTTAGTTTCCTGACTAAATAAAGGCATGTGAGTAAAGTCAATTTGCCAGTCCTGGATGGGGGCAAAACCCCCAGCTTGATGTGTAGGGAGGGGAGGGGGCCTGAGAAATTCCTGAGGAGTAGTAGAATAGCAGATGGAACACTGAGAAGTGATTTCCTTGAGGATTGATTTCCACAATGGAAAGGAAATGAGAGGTTCTAAGAGGCGGGCTAGCGGCTTCTAACCTACGTGGAAGAGGTTATGAAATGACGACAGAATAGAATGGGCCAGTGAGGCTGGAAGGGAATATTTTCCTTGGTCCAAGAACCATTTGCCTTGTGTGGGAAGAGATTGATTGGTGGAAGTTTCAGTGGGGGAGTGGGTGGGAGTGGCCAGATAAGAAGGAGAAAAGCTGCCGTGAGGGATGCAAGTTGGAACTCTAGCTGCTGCTTTAGTTACCTTATCAGCATAAGCATTGTCCTGAGCAATGGGATCTAATGTCTTTTGATGGCCTTTGCAGTGAATGACTCCAGCTTCCTTTGGAAGTAAGGCGGCTTTGAGAGGGGTTTTTATTAGAGGCATTAATGATGAAGGACCCTTGCATAGTGAGGAAACCCCTTTCAGCCCATATAACAGCATGGCGGTGCAAGATAATGTGAAGTGGGAGCAGGCATTTCAAATGGCAAAAGCAGTATCAAGAGAGGGAGAGTGTGGTGGGAGGTGCCACGTAGTTTTCAATGACCAAATCTCATTTGTATTCAGAGCGAGAGCTCACTTATCACCAAGGGAATGGCACAAGCCATTCATGAGGGATTTGCCCCCATGATCCAGACATCTCCTGTCAAGCCCTACCTCCACCACTGAATTTGCCCCCATGATCCAAACAGCTCCTGCCAAGCCCCACCTCATTACATCTCCACAGGAGATGGGAGTGTGGACAAATATTCAAACTATGTTGTAGCAGGACGAGTGGCAGACAAAATTCCTCAGACACCAAGTTACAGAAGGAAGGGGTTTATTCGGCCGGGGGCATCGTCAAGACTTCAGTCTCAAGAGCCGAGCTCCCCGAGTGAGCAGTTCCTGTCCCTTTTAAGGGCTCACAACTCTAAGGGGGTGCACGTGAGAGGGTCGTGATTGATTGAGCAAGCAGGGGGTACGTGACTGGGGGCTGCATGCTCCCATTAGATCGGAACAAAACAAGATAGGGATTTTCACTGTGCATTCCTATACAATGTCTGTAATCTGTAGATAACAGAACCAATTAGGTCAGGGGTCTATCTTTAACTACCAGGCCCAGGGCGATCTTTAACTACCAGGCCTAGGGCATGGCGCCGGGCTGTCTGCCTGTGAATTTCATTTCTGCCTTTTAGTTTTTACTTCTTCTTTCTTTGGAGGCAGAAATTGGGCATAAGACAATATGAGGAGTGGTCTCCTCCCTTAATGTCAAGACAGAACTCATCTAACTGAGTACAATTAATGTTGTAATAAGAATAAAAAGCAAGATCTGTAGGAGGTTAGTATAGAGATTTAGGAGATTAGCCTGCCTATCATGTTCAAGTTTCTATGTAGGACTCATTTGATATAGACCCTTGGGCCAAGTTTACCCTGTTTCATGTGTTATGCCCAGACCGTTTATTCCCCGAAGAAGACCACCAGAGTCCAGAGTCAAAGCTAAGCAGCAAGGATCTTTATTACAGGTTCGAACCTGGAGCTCTCACTTGCTCGTGAAACGAGACGGGCAGGAGAGCTCCCCTACTGAGCTCCGAACAATGTTATATAGTCTAAGGAAAGTAGGCATAGAATCATTATACAAATTAGAGGTATGATTGGCTGGAGTTTGAACAAAGCGATTTGGCAAACTATGATTGGTTCCCGCCATTTCTGATATTTCAGTACAACCCTTGAGGCGGAAGAGCAGTTTTACACAAAGGCAGTTAATTATATTGCATCAGGTTGCACGACCAGTTTATGGCTATCTTGCTTAAACACACCTTGTGACCTGGCTATCTTACTTAAACATTCCTTGTGACCTGGCCTCAGAAAGAGAAACATGTACTTACAGAACTTACGAAACCTCTGGTACGTGCAAAGATTAGAGAGCAGAACAAGGGTGTAGCGGGTGGGGGGCGGGTACACATCTATCTTTGTGTCCTTTCACATGCCCCATCTCTCACATGCGATACAGTGACTGGTATGTAGTGATGATTTTTATCAGTGAGGATCCTGGTAGTAATAGGTGGAATTTTTTTTTTTTTTTGGAAGATAGTTTATTGAAGGGACTATTTGCAGAGGTGTGACCATGTTTAAAATAACCAAGAAAGGATGATGAATCACTTAGGAACTAGCAACACTTGGAAACTGTTATCCATCCAGGCGACAGGGCAAGGGTAGAACTCAGTACGACTTCTAGGCATGAAAGAGGAGCCTTCCTAACAGAAGCTGTGGCCAAACAAGAAGCAAGGCAGGGAAGAAATGGGGAATAAATTATGCCATTATTTCTCTTTCCTTCTACCCTTTTTCTGCTGAAACTTCCTCTCACTGGTGAAACCAGAAGCTAAATGGCAAGTGAATCCCTAGAAATGAGGTGAGGCAGAGATGCAGAGCAAGGCAGATAAAACTTGAAAATGGATCTGGCGGGAGAAAAATGGAAATAATCAACAGAGTGCTCAATACTTATTTGTTGGATTAAATTGAATTTTTATTGTTAATCATAATTTAGCCTTACATATTCTTTTTTTTTTTTTTTTTTTTTTTTGAGACGGAGTCTCGCTCTGTCGCCCAGGCTGGAGTGCAGTGGCCTGATCTCAGCTCACTGCAAGCTCCGCCTCCCGGGTTCACGCCATTCTCCTGCCTCAGCCTCCCGAGTAGCTGGGACCACAGGTGCCCGCCAGCTCGCCCGGCTAGTTTTTTGTATTTTTTAGTAGAGACGGGGTTTCACTGTGTTAGCCAGGATGGTCTCGATCTCCTGACCTTGTGATCCACCCGTCTCAGCCTCCCAAAGTGCTGGGATTACAGGCTTGAGCCACTGCGCCCGGCCCAGCCTTACATATTCTTAAAGTGGAAAACAAGCAAATGCCTGATGGTTTAATGTTTTCTTACATACAAAACTTTAATCCTTGAAATAAAAATCTCTTTGAAATTTTGGAGGCAACTATTTCATCTTTTGAATAGTTGAAATAGTAAAAAGTTGCAAAAATTAATCTATAAAAATTTGATATTAAAATAACTCAGCTTTTTAATACTTTATATTTTTCTTTCTTCCATTTTTTTTTTCCCCCCGAGTTTTGCTCTTGATGCCCAGGCTGGAGTGCAATGGTGCAATCTTGGCTCACTGCAACCTCCGCCCCCTGGGTTCAAGTGATTCTCCTGCCTCAGCCACCTGAGTAGCTGGGATTACAGGCATGTGCCACCACACCCAGCTAATTTTGTAGTTTTAGTAGAGATGGGGTTTCTCCGTGTTGGTCAGGCTGGTCTCGAGCTACCAACCTCAGGTGATCCGCCCATCCCGACCTCCCAAAGTGCCAGGATTACAGGCGTGAGCCACCGCGCCCGGCCTGAGACTTTATATATTTCAAATGTGCGTTTTTCAAAATGTGGAAAACTGGGGTAGTTAACCTAGGAAAGCCCAGTTAGTTTTCCAGAGGCTACCTCAAAAACACTTTTCTGAATCTTCTCTTACTTTTACGTATTTAAGCGTTATAGAACTTTGAACTTCTGTTATAATACTCATTAAATAGTAGTCATTTTTATTGAACTTAAAAATTTTTTTTTTTTTTAGACAGAGTCTTGCTCTATCCCCCTGGCTGGAGTGCAGAGGCATGATCTCAGCCCACTGCAACCTCCACCTCCCAGGTTCAAGACATTCTCATGCCTAAGCCTCCTGAGTAGCTGGAATTACAGGAGCCTACCACCATGCCCGGCTAATTTCATATTTTTAGTAGGTACGGGGTTTCACCATATTGGCCAGGCTGGTCGCGAACTCCTGACCTCAGGTAATCCACCTACTTGACCTCAGGTAATCCACCTACTTCCCAAAGTGCTGGGATTACAGGCATGAGCCACCATGCCCAGCCTTTATTTTTTGAGAGTCTGACTCTATCGCCCAGGCTGGAGTATAGTGGCACAATCTCAGCTAACTGCAACCTCCACCTCCCAGGTTCAAGTGATTCTCATGCCTCAGCCTCCTGAGTAGCTGGGATTACAGGCACATGCTCCCATGCCCAGCTAATTTTTTTTGTATTTTTAATAGAGATGGGGGTTTCACCATGTTGGCAAGGCTGGTCTTGAAATTCTGACTTCAGGTGATCTGCCCTCCTTGGCCTCCCAAAGTGTTGGGATTACAGGCATGAGCCACTGTGCCCAGCTTTTATTGGTAATATTAAAAGCAGTTCACATTTACGGTTTGTTTGACATGTCCCAGGTCACTGTGCTAAATCTTTTACATATATTTTATCCTCACATAACCCTGTGAGGTGTCAATACTGTTTCTGTGCCCTTGGGATGCATCATTGTACAAAACAAGTTCCACAAAGGCTACAGATCTTTAGATTCTGATATTAATATTTCTATATCATTCTGTTGTTAGTATTCTCTGGTTACTCTTGAAATTGAGCACCTTTTCATATTTTTAGCCATTTAGTTTTGTGTGTGTGTTTTGTGAAATCACTGACTTTTAGTCTTTTGCCCATTTTCTATTTGGTTGTCTTTTTATTATTAATTTGGAGGTATCCTATATGTATATTTGAATATGTGCCGTTAGCTGTGTGTTGCAGATGACTTGTGTCATGTGTTTCAGATTCAAGCTGAGGTATTAAGAGCAGGTAGGATTTGGGTAGGCAAAGATGAGTGTTTCTAGTGAGATGAAAGAATAAACAAAATTGTAAGGGAAGAAGATATAATTCACATATGAAATAGTTGAATAGTTTGATTGGACTAAGACCAGAAAGCTCAAAATATATAACACCAGGGAAACCCTAGAAAATGACAAAAATATGCCTCAGCAGAACATTTTCTTTAAATCAATACATCTTCTGTTCAGGAATAACCTGTTTCAGGCAGACTAGACAACCAGAAAGGAACCCTAAAGATCGTTTGCCTCTCTGGTAGGTAGCTCTAGGCTTTCACTCCCCTGCCAGGGAATGAATCTTCTATTACTGAAATGGCCTTGATGTCATTGCCTGGTGAAAAGGTGTGACTTAAAGTTGGAACTGATGGGGAGAGAAGCCTAGAGGAAAGTCCTTCATCTTGTCCTCTGGCTCTAGATTTCTCAGAGTTTTTGCATATTAAAGTTAGATCACCTTCATGAGGCTGCCCTTGGTAACCTGATGTTTCTCATTATAAAGTCATTCCTTGAAGGTTGGGACTTTGATTTCCTATGACTCGGTGTATATTTCCTTACAGAACTTGAAGGCCAATGGCTGAATGGCTTTTTGGTTTTAGCCTCCCTTTAGTCTCAGCCTCCATCTTACTGTGTCTGCACCAATGAAGAAGTATATTCATTCTGTTCCCTAGGGAGATTATGCTAGTGTTTTTAAAGTCTCTGCCGACTCTTCAGAATTTGCCTCTCAAATCCTTATCAGACAAAAATGTTCCTGTGGTTTCACTGCTTAATTTTGTATCCATTAGAATTTGTTTTGGCTCCAAGTGCCTAAAACCCCAAAATATAGTGGCTTAGGAAGATAGAACTTTTATTTTTATCCCATGTATTAATAAATAGAGGCAATTCAGGGGTGGGAAGGCAGCTCCATCTGGAACCAATGTCTTTCCATCTCATTGTTCTTCCTACTTTATTCAAGAGGGCTGCTCCAGCAATAATGTATGCATTCCAGCCAGCAGGAAGGAGAAATGGAAAAGGAGAAGGACATCTCCCTACCCCTCTGTAGGACTTCTCAGAAGTTGCATACACTACTCTGGTTATATCTTATGAGCCAATGCTTAGTTAGCATAGCCATACCTAAGTCTAAAGGAGGCTTGGAAAAATGTATCTAGCTAAAAACAGGAATTCCTGATCCTATTGAAAAAAAGAGAATAGATATTGAGGATTACCATTGATCTTTGCCACACAAATCTTTTGTTATTGTGACACTAATAGTTTCCTGAGATGTTTAAGGAGAAAAGCTCAGAATAATATGGGTATATAGCCAATTTAAAATAAATTCTCATCAGAATTAGCTTATATCTGACATTCTGAATTTTGGGCCCTTACTTGAAAATTTTTACACTGGTCTAGAAGGGTAGACATTAAATTTTTTATCATTTTTGTTAAGTTTGGAAGCTTGACTTCTTTCCTAAACATTGATATAAGATTTCATGAAATTTTTAAATATAGCAAATGCTGTTGAACATTGCAAATGTAAAATATGGAGAAGGAAATAGGTGCTTTTTATCTTTATAGAAGATAAATATATCAAACCCACTTCAAAATCGTCTATAGAAAAAATTTTAGCAATAGGTAATATAAAAGCTCTCGGTTAGAATGGATTCAAATATATGGAAATTAAATGAAAATCTAGAATCATTTCGGTTCACTGAGAATTAGCTGATATAGTGAGCAGCAGATATAATCCCATAGACATTTTTTAAAGTCCTGGTCTTCACAGTAGAGCTTAAAGAAAATATAGTATTGTAACGTAATTATTCTCATTATTAAAAATGATTTACTTTTAAAACCCAGCATGTTACATCATAAGTAATACTCATTTTTTCTTCCATAGGTAAGAAGTTTGATAGCTGTAGGACTGGGTGTTGCGGCTCTTGCATTTGCAGGTAAGATAAAGAATATATACCAATAAATTGCATGAGACATATTTCCAAATAGTGTCTACAGTGATTCATTGAGTAGACCCTTAGTATTCTGAGGTTTTGTTTTTCAGACATAATACATTCTCACTCTTTCCACCATTTGTAGTTACTGAACATTTGTCATTGTAGCAAAATCTAGATAAACTTTATGGGGAAGAAAATTAGTGATACAAGAGCCCGGAAAACTAGCTCCAATAATAGTTTATCTTCCTAGCTTTTTTTTTCAGTTTGAGGTATAGTATACTATAAAAAGAAATTTTAATATTGTGCAATGTAAGTGGCATGGAGTTCCTTTATTCTCCCATATTTATTTTTTATTGCAGATAGGTTTATACATTTTAAGCTGTCAGTTCTTTCTCATGAGCATAGTTGTTCCATATAGTTTATTAATTTGTCTCTCAACATTTTGATATAATTACCTTGATAAATCCAGGAGAATTTTTTTCACTGCTAAAATTACCTTTTTGGAAAGAATAGTTCTGAAGATCTAAAGTGGATTTGCTGAGTCTGTCATTAACTTACCATAGTTTTAAATTACATAGCTATTTCCTAAATATTAATTTGCAAATATGTCCTTATTGTTAAAGATTTACTTTTTTGTTCTAGCATTTGTGTTTGTAAGTTCTATCGGTTTGATCTTGTTAATTGGATCTTTTAGGCAAAGCTGCATTCCATTGTAGCTATATGGAGTTTAGTAAGATCTAATAGAAAAATGAGAAATAAGAGGGTCTTGTTTTGTATGGTATTTAATTTCTCATAACTATCATTTAAAACACCATTTTAATCTTTTATCTTGGAAGTGATGAAACACTTCAACAATCAGAACTTTGAAATCTCGATCAGTGGTTCAGATTCTGTTCGTGTTTTTGTCATCAGGGTCTTACGTCTCAGTTATATAACTAAATGAATTTCTGAGGTTTCATGAGAATATCAGGTCTCAAACAGAATTCTGACAAACTTGCCCCTAAACATAAAGGAATTTTAGAACTAATTAGAGTAGGCATAGTTATGAATTCAAATGTAAGATTTTGATTTGAAATTAGATAAAGATATATTTTTCCAGTATCATCTTTGTAAAATGACAAGAATTGGTGTGTGTATTCTGTATAGACCACACTATTCCCAACCTCATATTACTGACTAGAATATTATATTAAATAACAGCAAGACCTCTTCCAGAGCCAAATACAACCAAATAGTAGAATTTAGGAGAAAGTACACTTAGATTTGTTAGCACTAGGTCTTCTAGTTAGAGTAAACCTCCAGATGTCGCTTCTTGAAGCATTCAAATGCTTTTTAACTGAAATTAGAAGTCAATCACTGTGGTTTTGAAGAATTTTGAGGTAATATAAAAGCTACATTTCATACTATTATAAAATCAAATGGAAGATGACATCTATGTGATAAGAGATACAGACAAGTTAGGGAATCAGCCTCATTTAATTTCACTTTATTTAATGTTCTCCTTTATCTCAAGAGCTTTTTATCTTCACATTTCCCCATTTCTGGCATCCTGTCTTTCACTGTAACATGTTTGCACAGAAATAACATTATACATAGGCAGGTAAATTTTTCTAAAAGGTCTAGGTAGTTGAATTTTTGCAGTAGAACTCTTGATTTGCAAATAGACTTATGGTTAGAAGTTGAATTAAAGCATGTAGTGTCATATACTGATTTTCTAGCAAGACTATTGGAGAAAGAGATACGGGTAGAAGACACAATCTGATTGGGGTACAAAAGATAAAATAGCTAGATAATATTTTACTCTTATTTGATGCCCTGAAAATAATTTAGAACCTGTTTTACTATTGACTTTTAGTTGTTAAAACTCAGGGGAGTTTTGATTATTAAGATTCCTAACTAAGGAAAGAACTAAAAATAAGTTTTTGGTGAGAGTAGCTATTCTCAGTGAGAAAAATTGATAATCAACATCCTTGGTAAATATTTCATATGTAATTGCTTTTTTACTTTAGAGATAATTCCATTAAAACCATTTCTGTGCAGTATAGATCTTAAATACAATTTGTTTTCTATATATTTCAAAGTGATTATCATAAAACACAATACAGTTAATCATTTTAGTATTTTAAGTATCTTTTATGCGTAATAGGACTTTACAGTTTGTTGTAGAAAGAATACTAGGATGTTATTTTTTGTGACATATACCATAATATAAATGTAAGATATTATACATAAACAATGAAAATTTCTAGTTTTATGATCATAAACCAAACTTGATAAATTTAACGGCTATGATAATGGTATTAACATGAAATTCTGCCCTCCAGTAAATTAAAAATATGAAAAAAATTGACCATCTTTCTGGGAGGTTTTGAAATACTTATTGAAATGATGTATGTAAACTATCAATAAATACTGTGGCAAGCACTTTGAAGGTGTTGATTGATTTTGATTATAGAAAATATGTTTGCTTTTATTCCTTTTACTATTTAGGTCGCTATGCATTTCGGATCTGGAAACCTCTAGAACAAGTTATCACGAAAACTGCAAAGAAGATTTCAACTCCTGTAAGTTAAATGTGGCTTTAGTTAGAAAACTCATTTTGATTTTTGTTCGTGTGACATATTTGAGTTAACTTAGAAAATGGTCTTGGATTTTCCAATGTTTGTAGAAGTTTATTTCCTTCACTATATCATTGGTGAGTTTGTCTAATTTACTGGCTCAGTTTCTTTTAATTTCTTGGTCACATTATTTTTATATCTAACTTTATTCCTGGTTTTGACATCTAATTATTATAATCTGTTTGGTAGTATTACATCAACTTTGATGTAACTTGTTTTCCCCATTTAGTTACTGTTCATTTATTCAATAAACATTTATTGAGTCCCCATCCCTGTGCCAGCAGCTTGGAATAGCTGATGAACAAAGAAGAAATGGTTCTTGTCCTGATGAATCTTACCCAAGAGTTGATGCCATCTTGAAATTTGAAACGAGTCCCTTTACAACATCATGCTTGGCCATCTCAAACATAAAACTATGAGATTCCAACCGTGAAATCCTGTAGAACTTATTATACATTTTTGCACTAGCATCATAGCTACTCTGGGGAGCTGAACATAAGTGAAAAAATGAATGACAGTATGTATCCGTAAAAGCAACAGTATGGATTGTAGTTTGCAACCACTGAAGACAATATAAAGAAAAGTCACTGAGGCCCTGCAGTGTAAACGTTGGCTTCAGGGAAGAAGCAGATCTGGGATAGATCAACTTGGTTGAGATTTGAGACTCTCAAATTGCTGCAAACCAAGTTGATCATCAGCTATTATAAGTTCCTGGCACAGGGATGAGGACTCACTAAATGTTTCTTAAACAAATGAATACTAATTAAACAGGGAAAGTAAGTTATGTCAAAGTTGATATAATACTACTAAATGTGAAACTACTAAAGTACCTATTTTATATATGTTTTTTCAATAAATATTTCAAAACTTACCAGAAAGACTCGTTTTTTCCAAATTTATAATTTATTGGAGGACAGAATGTCATGTTAATACCATTATCACAACTATTAAATTTATCAAGTTCTAGTTCATGATCATAAAACTAGAAATTTTCAATGTTTATGTATAGCATCTTACATTTATATTATGGTATAGGTCACAAAAAATGAATTGTTTCTTTTAGCAAAGGCATTACAGGCTTGTGAGGCTTAGTTAGCCATGAACAATGACAGCACCAAAGGATGACATACTGACAAATAATTAAACTTAGATTCAAAAAAACAGCAAGTGATTTTACTGTCCTATAAATGCATGTCTGTGATTAGAGGGGAACATAGGTGTATTTTCTGTTTTCCTATTTTTATTTTATTCAGCTAAAATATTGGTAGGTATTCAGTAAGTATTCTTTGAGCACCTACTACTTACTACATTATCATAGACAGTGGGATATAGGAGCTTACATGTTAGTGGAGAGACACAGTTTTTAAAAAAAAAAATGAAGTAAGATATATAATACCTAGAAGTGTTGAGTGCTTTTGAGAAAACCAAATCAGGGTAAGAGGCTAAAGAGTAACAGTAGTGAGGAATCTTTACATTAGATAGGCCAGGTAAGGTTTCTCCAAGAAGATAAGGGAGCAGGCCATACGAGCCTCTGGTATGAGAGCTTCCTGGGTGGTCGGATCACTGCGAAGGTCCTGAGGTGCAAATGAGCCTAGCAGCAAGAGGATCTCCAAAGGAGTGTTTGAAGGAAATAGTGGTAGCTTGGGCCCAGATCCCTTAGGACCTAATAGACAATGAAAAAAAACTTCAAATTTTACCTTAAGCATGATAGAAAGCCCTTGGAAGGGTTTGAGCAAGGAGGCAATGTGATTTGCATTGTAGGTTATCACTCTGCTTGCTACCTAGAGTCAGAGTAGAAGCTGTGAAACCAGTAAGCGGGTATTGAGATAGTCCAGGTGATAGATGATGATGGCTTGAAATAGAGTAGTAGCAATGGACACAGTAACATAGTTCTTTAAATGAATTCTATTTATATCTTTCCATATGTTTATAAATAATAAATGGAGAGAATTTCAGAAATTGTTTCTTTTCTGTTATGGTGATCTTCAGTACACCGTAAATAGAAAATTACCAAGCTTTGCAGAACTACATTATTTAACACTGTAAAGGAAGAGAGAGCAAGAAAATGAGAAAATCTTCAATACTTGGTAGAGGCTCACAGATAAGGCAGGGTAATTCAGGAGATTATAAGGGATACGCTCATGTAAACTCTTTCTTCAGTGGCTCATATGACCTGCTCCCTCATCATCTCAGAGGAATCTTATTTGTCCTATTTAATATAAAGAGTCTGAGCCTGGTACCTGCATTTCTTAAAGGGAAATGATGTGTACCCCCCTTTCCCTCCTTGTGGGCCTCAAGGTAAGAAACCTAGCTTTCAATAAATCTGGCTTCTTTTTCACAAAGTGCTACTCTTAGAGTTTGCAGTAAAACATCTTAGAATATCTTTATCTTTATTATAATCATTATTTTTACCTCAGTAAAGATGCAAGTATTTTTAAACAATTTAAAAAATAGTAATCATTCCAGGGAAACTGAGAAATGAAGTATGTGCATACTTTCTTTTGGTACTAATGAATCCCAATGTCACACCTCATAAACACAGTATATATAGTGTTTTGATTTTGTAAATATTATTAATTATTGAACCAAATAGGGTTTCTGAAAAGACAGGAACTGTAATTGTGTGTCACTAAGTCTCTGTCATTCAAAGGAGATTGTCCAGGGCTCAAGTTTCGATGGGGGTCTCTTTTCATTGTTTTTTTAAACTTTCTTTTTTTTTCTCTAAGCTTTAACATGTTGTTTTTCAATCTTATCTTTCTCTTTTTCATACTTTTTTTTCATTTTGCTGAAATAGTGCGTAGAATAAGTTTTTTATATGGAACACGTGGATGATAAATGTTTTTTCTGCTTTGTTAAACAGTTCGTTTCTTTTGTTCTCACTGTTAATTATCAGCTGCTAGCTCCTTGAAATTTGGTGGAGCCAGCATTAGAGAAGTATAGAAATCTCTGGTGAGACTAAGCCTCAGTGCCTGCACTCCTGCGTTCCTGCATACTCACAGCTAGATTTTTTGGTGGTCTTATTGTTCTTATTCCATTGTAGACAACCTGTTGTTTTGGTTTTTGTTGTTTGGGTTTTGGGTTTTAGGTTTTGATAGTGGTGGCTTTTTTTTGGCTCTGAAAGTTTGTAGGATTTTCTCTTTCTTACTGATCTGGAATTTCACAAGAATTCTTAGCCCTAATTTATTTGAAAATGGTCTTTAGTTCTGTAAGATTTTCTTACATTTTTTTCTTTTGTTATTTCTTCCTTTCATTGTCTCTTGGATTCTCGGCTGCTGGAACTCCAAACAGAAAGATGTTGGACCTGATAAAAAGATGTCTATCCTGTATGTCTCTTACCAATTTATCTCTTATTTTCCATCTCCTTATCTTTCTTTGCTCTTCATTCTACAGTGTTTTCACAGCTTATTTTCCAGATGACCAGGTTGGCCTTTAGCAATATCCATTCTGTTATTCAGTCTATCCACTGAATTCTTAACATCGGTAAAAAAATTTTTTTTTTTTTTGAGACAGGACCCGGTCTGTAGTGCACAATCTCAGCCCACTGCAACTTCTGCCTCCCGAGTTCAGGTGATTTTCCTACCTCAGCTTCCCAAGTAGTTGGGATTACAGGCACTCGCCACTACGCCCAGCTAACTTTTGTATTTTTAGTGGAGACGGAGTTTCACCATGTTGGCCAGGCTGGTCTCGAGCTTCTGACCTTAAGTGATCCACCCACCTCAACCTCACAAATTGCTGGGATTATAGGCGTGAGCCACTGCACTCGGCCAACATTAGTAATTTTCTAACTTCCAAGAATTCTTTCTTCTTTCTAGCAAACCATTTTTTAATTAATGTGGTATCCTTTTGAATATTTCTAAAGCCATTCATTAGAATTTGGCCAAATTCTCTTCTGCTTCCCAATTTATCTCCTTTTCCTTTTTTTTTTTTTTTTTTTTTTTTGAGACGGAGTCTTGCTGTGTCGCCCAGGCTGGAGTGCAGTGGCGGGATCTCGGCTCACTGCAAGCTCCGCCTCCCGGGTTCACGCCATTCTCCTGCCTCAGCCTCCCGAGTAGCTGGGACTACGGGCGCCCGCCACCTCGCCTGGCTAGTTTTTTTTTTTGTAGTTTTAGTACAGACGGGGTTTCACTGTGTTCACCAGGATGGTCTCGATCTCCTGACCTCGTGATCCACCCGTCTCGGCCTCCCAAAGTGCTGGGATTACAGGCTTGAGCCACCGCGCCCGGCCGGTATATCTCCTTTTCCTAAAGCCAGTTGTTAGGTGTTCATATTGGTTCTTTTTTTTCCCCTCCATGATATTGGATTTGCTCAAATGTCCAATGATCGTTGGTTGTTGATTTATATTTATGATGACTAAATTGACTAATAGAAGTAATGTTCTTAACTTTTCTTCAGCAGTTTGGTATGGTTGCCTCAACAACTTAATGGAATGAGCGTGTTGACCGTGGGCTGTAAATAACGTAGGTGGGTTTGTTAACAGGCATGTCTTTCAGAGCAAGGAGACTAGAGGCAGGTACCTGGAGAGTGCAGGAGAGGTTGAGCACTGTGTGCATTTTACTGCTTGGCATAGCTTCTCACCTCCCTGCACTTCTGGGTTCTGAAATGGGATCTGCTGGTATGCCTCTGGTTCTTTTAGTACCTACCACCCAGAATAAGATGCGTATCAGAGAAAGAGGCATGTAGTTCTCTTTCTCAGCCTAAGGGCAAAAGTGACAGGTGCCTGGCCTCTTAGGCTCTATATTAGTAAAGTAGGAATGATCTGTTTATATTGTTCTGGTTTAATAAGTTACGCTGATTTTTTATTGTTGTTGTTGACTCTGAATTTAGTGTTCTTGTTTTCTGAAAAGGGTTTCTTCTTTTCTCTGGTGTTTGAGGCTGCTGGGATTTTTCTGTATGTGCAAATTTTACCTAGGATTTCTTTAAACTTTCTGGTTTGCTGTTTATCCCATTTCTTGTTTTCCAGGTCTATTAAGGGTGTTTTAAAATGTACACTATCTTTTCTCATTTCAAAGGCACTTTGGAAAGCAAAATACCTTTATGATTCAGTCTGCTCTTTTGAACCAGTGCCCTTTTGCTTGATTTTTTTATTAATGTATTAATGTATATTATTGACTCAGCCAATGTCTAATTACCCTTAAATTTTTTTCTGGGGGAGAAAACCCATCCTTCATCTTTGTTTTTGAGGCTTTTAATTTTCTGTTTGTGAATCTGTCCTTTTATTTGAATATTATTTTCTAAATTGCATTTATTTTGTTTTATGGTCAAGTGAAATTTATGGAAAAATATACTAATTAAAATCATCCTTTGTTAGCTTTATATATCAAATAGATTATTGTATATAATAAAGTTTATAGCTTATGATAAATGTATTCTTTTAAAACTGTGGGATGATCCAGTTCTTCTCTAGTTGCCTGGAGGACTTTTGTGTTTCAAGCTATTGAATGAATGAATTAGCTAATGAAGACTTTGGTTTAACTTAGTAAAGGAGACACAAAATAATCTAACATGGCACTATAGCATTTAGTGCTAATTTTAGAAGGAAAATGATTTTGATTTTTGTTGTTTATATATACAATATTTTATGAATGGGATAGTACAAAATAATCATTTGTAAGGTCCAGGATGTGTTTCTGTTTTTAGAAAAAAGGACGATTTACTCCATCTATTTGATGGTATACTTGTTCCTTATAGTAATCTCATTTTTTGGATCTAAACATTTTCTTTGACCTACCACAGTGTTGTCAGAAAATGGTTCTGCAGTGGCTTATATCTGTAAGTCCTAATATAATGCAATATGGGTATATTCTTTTCAAGCTTAAAAGGACCTTTCAGTTTTATTAGTGGAGAGGAGTACAGAGTTACAATTTTGTACTTGCTCATGCATAGATATTAATTCAGACATAACAATAGATTAAAATACTGTGATAACAGTTTTGTTCTATTTAAAGTTATATATTATAAGGCCTAAAATTTCTAGAAGTTTAAGAAGCATGATTTTCTCTGAAGAAATGTGTAAATACAGTTGACCCTTGAACAACCTGGGTTTGAACTGCACAGGTCCACTTAATCATGATTTTAACAAATAAACTCAATGAGCCCTCCACGTCTGCAATGAAATGTAGATCAAAAATGTAGTATTCATGGGATGTAAAACCCACCTACACTGAGGCCAAGTTTTTGTATCTGTGGTTTCTATAGGGCTGACCGTGGTGCCTGAGTATGTGCAGATTTTAGTATGAGTGGTCCTGGAACCAGTCACCCACAGATACTGAGGGCTGAATGTATTTTAGTAGTGAGTAACATAGCAATTTTTTGTTTTCTCTTTGTATACTTTTCTGCACACAGCCCTAAATGTTAAGTCTCTGTTCTTAAAATGGTCTAGTTCTTTTGGAAGGGTTGTGTTGATTATATGTATATACAGATTGACTTACTCGTAATAAAATCAGTGTTCATATGAACTTCTTCCTGACACTAGATTTTAGGTAGCCTTTTCTGAAACTCTATGTCTACCTGGGCAAAACTGAAAGTGAAAAAATTACTCAGATACCAATACCTGCTTTTAAGGTTAATGAGCTTTGTGACTATAGTGGGAATGACAGTTAATGAAACATGATAAATTTATCTTTTTTATTATGCTGGTTCCAAATTTTAGAGCTCCCCAAGGTAAATAAAGACTCATTGAAATATTTTTTTCCTGAATAATTACTCTATGTATTAGTTCAGGCATGATTTAAAAACAAA
Organism: Macaca mulatta; assembly: GCF_049350105.2. Taxonomy (NCBI): domain Eukaryota; kingdom Metazoa; phylum Chordata; class Mammalia; order Primates; family Cercopithecidae; genus Macaca; species Macaca mulatta. Next base: position 22,418,176 of record NC_133422.1, read on the forward strand.
AGTAAGAACAAATATTTGGTGATACTTCTATTTTGTTATGACTAAATCAACTAATTACCTTTAATTTAGGGAGTAAGGTATGCATCGAGTTCAAATTTTGGTTTCCTGAAAGAAACCTTAAAACCAGCCCCTATTCCCCTATTCCTCTAAGTCCCTCGTTTTTTGAGACAGTCTGTCTCCATTGCCCAGGCTGGAGTGCAGTGGTGCACTCACAACTCACTGCCCTCCCAGGTTCAAGCGATTCTCCTGCCTCAGCCTCCAGAATAGCTGGGATTACAGGCGTGCACCACCACACCCAGCTAATTTTTGTATCTTTAGTAGAGGCGAAGTTGGCCAGGCTGGTCTCTAACTCCTGACCTGAGGTGGTCCGCCCACCTCGGCCTCCCAAAGTGCTGGGATTACAGGCGTGAGGCACCACAGTTGGCCGCCTTACTTCTTTCCATTTGTATCTGTATCTATATTTCTCTCTATATCTCTCTTTATATATGTACATACTCTCTGTGTATGTTTAGAAAGATATAAAATATGTTCAGGTTAGTATGTGTACTTAACCCAATTTGGTATCCTTCCTCTCCTCAAAACTTGTGTCAGGGGTGGGGGACTATTTGTCTTTTTACTGATTATAAATTACTTGAAACTTGGATAATACATTATATTCTCACAGTATTGATTCATTGATAGATTAGCATCTGTGTGATGAAGGACAGACCTTGATTCTCATTTGAAAAGTGCCTGGTACACAGCAGTTGCTGAAGTGTTTATTGAATGAATTAATTGCCAGGAATTATTTATTACCAAGTAGAAATTTATAACAAGCTGTTCAAAGAGTATAGCTTATATAAATGACCAGATCTGACTCCCTACAACCCATTTTTAAAGCTCTAGTCATTTCCTTGGTTTCTTTTAGTAGTCTTCTTTTTCTTTAATTGTATAAATAGCACGTGCTCATTGTTGAAAATTTAGAAGTTGAAAAAAAGAAAAAAAAGTATAATCCCACCAGCTAAAAAAACTTTAAAGTTATTTATATGCTTTCAGATTTTATTTCATGTAAGCATACCTATTTTTCCCTACTTTGTAAGGAAATGATTTCATGCTTAGAAACACATATGCCTGTAATCATATATGTGTATGTTTCCACCTAAAAGCTGAGTTTGTACATCCTGTTTCTCTGTTTAGCGCTACTGAAAATAGTGCCTTTACTTGCTGTCTCCATTCCTCTCTTCCCATTCTGTCTTAAACACACTGATCGTACGCTCACCTCACTGTCTGCAGCTCTTCTCAGTTTCTGATGTCCTCTTTGCTAAATCCAGAAGTCAGTTCTTGGCTCTCGTTTTTCCTTACCTATCAGAAACTTTGAAACCATTTTTAGTTTCCTCACTCTTGACTTGTAGTTATTTTCCTCCTTTACTGCTAGGCCTTCTCAGCCTCCTTTACTGATTCCTCTCCGTTTCTATATCAACAAAGTGTAGCAGTCTTTAGGGAACACTCCTTGGACTTCTAATTTTTAAACCATCTCATTCAGTCTCATGGCTTTAAATGCTGTCTGTCCACTAATGACTCACAAATGTTAAGTCTGATGTTAAGTCACACATTCTCCACTTGGATATTTAAGACATTTCAAACTTAATATATCCTAAATCATTCTCCTCATGTCTGTTATTCACAACAAATAAACAGCTGCTCCTTTCCTAAGTCATTAAATGGCAATTTGACAGTTTAGGCCAGAAACCTTGAAGTCATTTGCACAGCTTGGGTTCTCTTGAAAGCAGAGTGAGATAAAGATTAGCAAGCTATACCTTTATTAAAGAGTGCTCTTAGCATAAACAACTCCAGAAAGAAAGGGAAGGATAAGTTAGGCTTCAGTGCAGTCCTACCAAAAGCCTCAAGCCAATCTCACAATAACCTCTAAGCAAGGATGACCATTGTAGTTATCCCAAGTTGGGGCGAGGGGTCATAGGATTAAATGACATTACCCAGGTAGTGAGTATATATAAGAAGTCCAAGGACTGAACCCTAGAGAACTACAATGTTTCTATCCCATGTCAACCAGTCAGTAGATACAGGCTGCCCTGCAAAGTGGGATGAGGTGACTTCCTTTAGGCAAGGCAATTCCTAAAGTGTCTGACAGCTGGGAGCTCTCAGCCAGCCACAGCCCCAGTGTCTGGGGAGTAAGTCCTTCACTCCTGATGGGGGATCTGGTGAACACATAACAGTGTCCTCGGCCGGGCGCGGTGGCTCAAGCCTGTAATCCCAGCACTTTGGGAGGCCGAGGCGGGCGGATCACAAGGTCAGGAGATCGAGACCACAGTGAAACCCCGTCTCTACTAAAAATACAAAAAAAATGAGCCGGGCGCGGTGGCGGGCGCCTGTAGTCCCAGGTACTCAGGAGGCTGAGGCAGGAGAATGGCGGGAACCCGGGAGGCGGAGCTTGCAGTGAGCCGAGATCGCGCCACTGCACTCCAGCCTGGGCAACAGCGTGAGACTCCGTCTCAAAAAAAAAAAAAAAAAAAAAAAAAAAAAAAAAAAAAAAAAAAAAAAACAGTGTCCTCAACATCATTCTTAATTTTTCTTTTACTCATATCCCAAATTCAATCCATCAAGCAAATGTTAGTTCTGTTTTCAATATGCATCCAGAATCTAACCGTTTTTATCACCTGCTCTGCTACCACCTTAGTTCATACCATCATCATATATTGTCTGGATTATTGTTATGTTTTCTGAACTGGTCTGCTGCTTGCACCTTTCTATTGTCTACATGGCAGTTAGATTAAATCGAAGTTAGATTGTTACTCCAGTGCTCTGGCTTCTCCCACTTAAAATTCTAAATTCCTTCCATTGTTTACAAGGCCCTCCACAATCTGGTTCCCATTACATCTTGAATCCTCCTCTTCTCCTTGTTCACACCTCTCCAGGAGCATTGAAACCTTTCAGTCCAGCTTCCCAGTCTCTCTTGGCTTGCCTGTCTGCTAGTGTGACATACTCCCCACTTCATCAGTTCCTCCCCATTCTCTGTTGGCTAGTGTAAAAGGCCAAACAATGTCTGCCATATCAACATTAAATGACTTGATCAAGGTTATCCGATGAGAAAAGTACTACAGAGCTTAGAAAAAGTTCAAGCATTTTGCTTCTACCAATCTCTTTTGTTCTTCCTGTTATATCTTGGTGTAGAAAAATTAATCTGTTTTAAAGTGAAAAAAAGTTAACATTTTTTAAGACTTCCTATTGGTCAAAATTTCTTGAGAAGTTTCATTGTTTGGTGCTTCCCCCCTGCCCATAATTTTGAGTTGACTTCTAGTAAAATGCATTACTCTCACTGCAGCTACACGATGAGATTGAGGTCATGCCACCTCATACGTGTAACTAATGATTTCTTGCTCTTTCTTTCCTATACAGAGCTTTTCATTCTACTATAAAGGAGGATTTGAACAGAAAATGAGTAGGCGAGAAGCTGGTCTTATTTTAGGTGTAAGGTAGGTGTGCAGCATAAGTATTGTTTTGTTCTGTGACCAAGCTTATCTTTAAAAAAGAGAAAACGTTACAATAAGGTTATACTTAACATTTAAAATTATGAGTAGGCGGCAGAGGAAAAAATACCAAATTTTTACATTTTAAAGCCTCAAATCTAAAAGTATCCCACTCCCCTAAAAAAACAAAACAAAACAAAACAAAAAACAGGCAAAGTTGTGAAGTTCCTTTATTCTTTAACAAGGATCTATAATTGAATACTAATGTTTCAGTTAATCAAAATATCCCTTTTTGTGACATTCTCTCTGGACTCAGTTTTATAATTCGATATGTATCATTTTTAAAAATTCTAATGCAGGATATGTTTCATAGTTCTTTTCTGCTTCTGCATTGTGACATCAAGCATATTTATTGTACTTGTTTCACCTTAGTATCCTTTTATTGTCTAACTTTGGACAATATGAGAGAAAATTAATGATATATGATTGCTGTGTGATATCATTTAACATTTAATGTTAAGAATATTTTCCCCTATGATATTCATTTGTTTACCATATATTCCCTTAGAGCCCACTCTCAAGTTTTTGTGGGAATTGGTCACAGTATGTCAGGTACAACAAATCTTCTGATGATATAATCAACACAATTAAGCAAATTAGATAATAAAGTCCTATATTGACAAAATATTTTTGATATCTTGTAAATTTTTTAAAATTTAAAGATTTTTTTAAAAAGCCAAAACATTTTATTATTTTTTATGACCTAGCAGAAAAAACAAGAGAGTTGGGAGGAGGAACACAGTTTAGCTTGGCGCTTTATTTAAGAGATCTCATCTCTTCTTAGATGAGATCTCTCCTTATCAGACAATAGAAAATAGAAAATCATTTTAAGCATGAAAGTCAGATTAGGAAGTTAGCTATACTGCCAACTATTTCTTGCTTAATATCATTCAGAATGGCATTGTTATTTTTCCTGAACTTTTATTGGGCTCCCAAAATACCCTGTTAATGATCTTGAAATCTGAGTATGAAACACATTATAAAACCAAGTACAAAGGTTTTTGAGGATATCCTTTAATATTATGCAGGGCACTTATGTTGTTAGGACAGACAGGAATTGCCTATATTTTTACACTCTCTTAAGATATGTTTATAAAGTTTTATCCCATAGAACTGAAAGCTGTATAAAATTCACTTGGAAGATTCAGTGATTAGGAGCACAGACTCTGGTGATATCAAGTAGATCTGGGTGCAAATACCAGTTTACCACCTGCTAAATGGGTGACCCCGGTTTCATCATCTGAAAAATAGAGATAATAGGTTAGTTTTAACTGCATGAGGTTGCCATGAAGATTAAATTATATAATATATGTGAACTTCTTTTTTTGGAAGTTTGTTTTTTTCTTTTTTAAACTTTTAGGTTCAGGGTTACATGTGCAGGTTTATTATAAAGATAAACTCGTCACGGGTTTGTTGTATAGATTATTTTGTCACCCAAGTACTAAGCCTAGTACCCAATAGTTATTTTTTCTGCTCCTCTCTCACCTCCTACCCTCCACCCTCAGGTAAGCCTCAGTGTCTGTTTTTCCCCTCTTACCATTTAGCTCCCACATATAAGTGAGAACATGTGATATTTGGTTTTCTGTGTCTGCATTAGTTTGCTGAGGATAATGGCCTCCAGTTCACCCATGTTCCTGCAGAGCCCATGATCTCATTATTTGTTGTGACTGCATAGTATTCCATGGTGTATATGTACCACATTTTCTTTATCCTGTCTACCACTGATGGGCATTTAGGTTGATTCCTTATCTTTGCTATTGTAAATGGTGCCACAGTGAACATGTGTCTGCAACACATGGTACTTACTAACTACTCAATAAATGTCAGCCAAGCAAAGCAGATTCTTCCCCTGATTCTGTCGCTTAGGCATTGCCCTGTATGATCTTGGTCAAGCATTTTTGTTTTGTTTTGTTTTTAGCTTTTCTATACTTTGACTTCTTCATTTTTGAATTGAGATTAATAATATTCTGCATTGTGGGAACAATATAAGAATGATATGATGATACCTTTGTATATAATACCTACCAAATATCAGGTGCTGAAAAAAATTTGGCTCCTGTTTCTTTCCATGTCTGTCACGAATGCAGAAGCTAGACATTTGCCCTAACACATTAAGTGGAAAGGTGAATAAAACTTATCTGCTTTCATCTTGCCCTTTCTTTTCAGTCAGGCAATGTTGATTATGACAAGATGATTTAAGATGCGAGTATATTGCTATGGTTCCATTTTCTGTGATCCTTGATTCTCAGCTATGTAGACTCTGTAACAGGCAGGTGAAGGTGAAACGGAGCTGATCCTTTGGGTCACCTATTTTCAGAATGCTCTGTGTGTACTAGATGATTCTGTACATTCTGACATATTACGTATAATGAGAATTGTTTATTGAAATGCATATTTGAGTCTTTGCCTTATGTTTTTCCTTGCAAGAGAGTAGTGTCCTGCACTATAACTGATGTCTGTAACAAAAAGCCTGAATTATTTTACAAAGCTGCCCAGGAAAATTGTTTTTATACCTGGTATAGTAAGTCCTCACTTAGTATCACCCATGGGTTCTTGTAAACTGTGACTTTAAACAAAATGACTATAATGAAACCAATTTGTTTTTCCATCTATGTTACAAAGAAAGGATGTTGAAGGAAATGACATTATTCAGGGACCTGCCATACATTATTTTGCTTAAAATCACAGTTTTTAAGAACCTATCAACAACATTGTATATTGTCTGAAATGATGCACATTTATGTTTTTTTTTTTTCCCGAGACGGAGTCTTGCTCTGTCGCCCAGGCTGGGGTGCAGTGGCACGATGTCCGCTCACTGCAAGCTCCGTCTCCCGGGTTCACGCCATTCTCCTGCCTCAGTCTCCCAAGTAGCTGGGACTACAGGCGCCCGCCACCACGCCCGGCTAATTTTTTGTATTTTTAGTAGAGTTTCATGTTAGCAGGATGGTCTCCATCTCCTGACCTTGTGATCCACCCGCCTCGGCCTCCCAAAGTGCTGGAATTACAGGCGTGAGCCACCACGCCCAGTGCATTTAAGATTTCTAAGCTTTCTAAAAACTTTTGTGGAACTCTGTTTATATAAACTATATTAATCCATTCTCACACTGCTATGAAGAAATACCCAAGACTGGGTAATTTATAAGGAAAAAGAGGTTTAATGGACTCATAGTTCCACATAGCTGGGGAGGCCTCAGTTATGGCAGAAGGCAAGGAGGAGCAAAGGCACATCTTACATAGTGGCAGCAGGCAAGAGAGCATGTGCAGGGGAATTGCCCTTTATAAAATCATCAGATCTTGTGCGACTTAGTCACTATCATGAGAACAGCACAGGAAAAACCAGCCGCCGTCATTTGGTTACCTCCCACCGGTTCCCCTACCATGACATGCAGGGATTATCGGAGTTATAATTCAAGATGAGATTTGGGTGGAGACAGAGCCAAACCATATCACTATATGTTACTCAAAAGCTCAGTCGTGAAAAAAAAAAAGACGAAACCAAAACTGCTCCATTTGCTACAAGGTCCAAGAACACCACTCCACATATCCCCACTGCCAGCCAGGTGCATTCTAGGGAGCCGTTTGAAATCTCTGGTCTGGGTAACATCATATTTAAAGTTAAATTTTCAGCTTCATAATGAAGTTGTGTATACTGGAGGTATATCATCATAGCTACATTTAATTTTTTTTTTTTTTTTTTTGAGACGGAGTCTCGCTCTGCCGCCCGGGCTGGAGTGCAGTGGCCGGATCTCAGCTCACTGCAAGCTCTGCCTCCCGGGTTCACGCCATTCTCCTGCCTCAGCCTCCCGAGTAGCTGGGACTACAGGTGCCCGCCACCTCGCCCGGCTAGTTTTTTGTATTTTTTTTTTTTAGTAGAGACGGGGTTTCACCGTGTTAGCCAGGATGGTCTCGATCTCCTGACCTCGTGATCCGCCCGCCTCGGCCTCCCAAAGTGCTGGGATTACAGGCTTGAGCCACCACGCCCAGCCTAATTTTTATACTAAACTTAAAAACTAGGCCTCTCTCATGTTGTTTAATCCTTACAGCAACAAGCATGTATTAATATTAAAATGTATTAAGGTCCAAGAGACTTAATACAATAATAACTAAAAGGAAATAAACACTGCCCGCAAAGCAGAATAGGTCTCATTTCCCGAGCTCACCATTAGGAGTTTGATCATTATTATCTTAAAGGCAGAGTGTTTTGAATGCCATACTTGTGCATATGAACTTTCCTTCCTTGTGTTTACTTTAGTTCAGTGGTTGGTGTACCTCAGTATGCATAATACTTTATGGAATTTTATGTGCAAAACCATGTGGACTGATTTCCATAGCATTGTACTTGATTATCAAGGAAATTTGACAGAGACGTATATATGTGTGTATGTGTGTGTTGTGTATATGAAATTTGAGTTTTACTGAACTTTGATCTTCATTATTTAGAGGGCCACATGGTGATGAGCTTTATGAAATAAGGTTTTTAGAGCTACCCCTTTTTTACTTTAAAATTATTTGCATAGTAATCCTTTATAATGTTAGTATTTACTAATATGGAGTATTCTTTTCAGGAGTTTACCTTTTATAGTCATTTTTGGAGGGTGATGTAAAATGCATTAATAAGCACCTGCATTGTATGCAATCCTAAGTTCTGTTTTAAGAAACAAATCATAGCTTCAGCCCTAAAGTTATTTAGAATCTACCTAACACGACATGCCAAATACATACAGAACAGCTAGAAAACATGAATAATAAAGGCAAGACGTGCTACAGAGCACCTGTGTAGCAAAAAAAAAAGGAGGTGATAAATGTAGATTAGCCACAGAACTCGAAATCATTGAACTATAATATTTCAATGTAAGATGTTTTTTATTTCTTAATAGGCAGTTAAACAGTGTAGTGTTCATACATCTGGTATGATGTTTAACAGCTACTTTCTCAAAATTCAGTAGTCTTTTAACCAGACAATGTTTAATTGTCTATCTGGGAGATACCCACAAGCCAAAAAGTAAGTTTAGAATGCTGCCTGAAAGACGTAGGTAAACAGCCAAAAGGAATACTCTTAAGTCCTTCTAGGAAAATATTTAATTCATTTTACTCATGGAAGACTATGTTATGTGCTTACTCAGCAATTCATAGTGCATTTTAATGTGCTTGGTGATCTGTCACTTACCCACGGATTAGAGGTAGCAAGTAACTAGCAAGGAACTTCCAAAGACTAGAACAATAGCAGAATCAAGGATTGACCAGTAATAGCATGGGGGAGGCACTGTTCAAAATGGAACTTAAACGAATAACATTCTAGGTCTATTTAGTAGGAGGACAAGCAAACATCTGCAGACCTTGAGAGTTTTATCGGTGGTAATGACAATGCTGCGAGCCATCCAAGAAATGTTAAATTAGGTTATTCACACTTTATTTTCCAAACACAGGAGATATCTAATACATTCTCATAAGCATCCTTTATTTTCATGTGTGCTAGGTTATGTTAATCTTTTTACTTATATTATCTAATTTATCTTTAAAATAAACCTGGGAGGTAGTAGGTTTTATTACATGTATGCTACATTTGAGAAAATTGCAACTGAGTTTAAGCAAAACAAACTTTCACAGCTAATAAATAGTAGAATCTGTACATGCTTTTAACTATTATGTTGTGGTTCATCCATGCAAATTAAATTATTTTGAGCTTTACAATAATTGCCCTGTGCTTTAAGTCAACTATTATTATTATTTTTTTTTTTTTATTATTTTTTTTTTTTTAGACGGAGTCTCGCTCTGTAGCCCAGGCTGGAGTGCAGTGGCCGGATCTCAGCTCACTGCAAGCTCCGCTTCCCGGGTTCACGCCATTCTCTGGCCTCAGCCTCCCGAGTAGCTGGGACTACAGGCGCTGCCACCTCGCCCGGCTATTTTTTGTATTTCTTAGTAGAGATGGGGTTTCACCGTGTTAGCCAGGATGGTCTCGATCTCCTGACCTCGTGATCCGCCCGTCTCGGCCTCCCAAAGTGCTGGGATTACAGGCTTGAGCCACCGCGCCTGGCAAGTCAACTATTATTATCCCCATTTGAGACTCAAAAAAGTTAAGTAGCTTAAACAAGATAGTATAGCTATTAAGTAGCAGTAGTAGGATTTTGTTGTTGTTAGTGTTAATTTTTTTTCCTTGCCTAGAAAATGTACTAATGAGCAACATTTCCAATACTGGATAAATTGGGTTCTACCCAAATAATTTTAGGATTATTTAATTATCTACTTTAATTTTTGTTTACTGCATAGGCTTTAACAGCCAAGCTTTTCCTGTGGGTTTTTTCCCACAAAGCTAAACAACTATGAGATATAGAGTTTTGAGATCCTTTGTAAAGATAAAAGATAACTATAATGAAGCACTTGCTACATTCCAGGTACTGTTTTAACACTTCGTAGGCATTAACTCATTTAATCCTTGTAGTTGCTCTAGCCCTGTTTTACAATGAGGAAACTGAAGCACCAGGAAGATAAAAATTTGATCAAGTTTACCCAATCTTAAATATCAATGCTGGGATTAAAATCCAGCAGTGGGTCAGGCACGGTGGCTCACACCTTTAATCCTAGCACTTTGGGAGGCCGAGTTGCGCAGATCACGAGGTCAGGAGTTCGAGACCAGCCTGGACAACATGATGAAACCCCATCTCTACTAAAATACAAAAATTAGCCAGGTGGGGTGGTGCGCATCTGTAATCTCAGCTACTCGGGAGGCTGAGGCAGGAGAATTGCTTGAACCCGGGAGGCGGAGGTTGCAGTGAGCTGAGATCATGCAACTGCACTCCAGCCTGGGTGACAGAGCAAGACTCCTTCTCAGAGGGTGGGGGCGTGGGGAAAGTCCAGCAGTGTACCTCTGGAATCCAAATACTTTTCTACTATACCATATATACTGCCTTCCCCCCAAATAACTTAGAAGCGTAAGTTTTCAAACTTACAGTGTTATCTGCAGATGCTGACTCCCCTAACCTATATATTGTTTTGTTTTTTAAATTGAGAATAAGGACTGGCATTACAAAGGACTAAAGAAAAACACATGTAACATTGAATCAATGATTTATTTTGATGGTTAGTAGAATTAAGTGGAAAGCTGTAATTTCATATTTGTCCACAAGATGGTGAAATTCTCATTAAGTTTTAGTTTCTTGAAACCCATATAAACCGTTAATTTATAATCTGTATTTGTCACTATTTATTATAAGCACTTTAATTTCTTTTTACAGCCCATCTGCTGGCAAGGCTAGGATTAGAACAGCTCATAAGAGAATCATGATTTTGAATCACCCAGATAAAGGTAAGTAGAATTCCTGTTTTTCATAACATGTATATCAAAATATGCTGTGAATTCCTTTCAGATTACTTAAAGTCATTATAAATGATATGTAGTTGAGATGGAAGTTTGTGTGCCACATGTATTGTGATTTTTTTTTTTTCTCATAGAAGAGCATTTAGATTGGAGTGATTCACACAAGTAGATTTATATTATCTGTTTTCAAGAACTTAGTTGCTGGTTTTTATATATGACTTCCCAAACCCATGTGATGCACCTACCATTTTGATCAAGAAAAATAAAAAACATGAGTTATGAACTGATTTGGGCATAACAAGTTATATTTATTTAACCTTAAATGTAAAAGCACAAGAGTTAGAGGATTTCCTCCAAATCTGTGAATGTAATATGTCATAGATGATTCTGAATTTCTTAGTTTTATTCTGGAAGACTCTGAGGCCGAGCCATTTGTTTTTAACTGGCCAGGTTTTTAATGTAAATTTATCTTACAGAAAGACAATTATTATAACTTTAACTACACTACAGCTGCTTGAGAGAGAAAGCCCATATGTTCGTTGCTGTTTCTGCTTTAAAATAACAGATGGTAGAAAGTTACACTGTATTTCAGAAGTCAAAGGGGGGTGAGGGAGGAGAGTGAAGGGTTTTTTGGATTCTTATTTACAGACTTTCAGTTTTCTAATTATTTCAAAAAAAAAATTAAAAACAAATTTTGGATTACTCTCCATCCTAACCAATACCAAAATAAGGCATTCCTTTTCAGCTTTCTCACTTAATTACTTACCATAAAAATTCTTTTCGCTGAGCATCATCTCTGTTGGTTTTTGCACTTACTGTTCTTTAGTGTGAATAAACATGAGAATAAACTTTGAAAAGAGGTTTTGCTAAAAATTTCTAAACAGTTTCAACAGTTACTAAAAGATTCACTCGGTTAATTTACTTTGCATTGTGGGCTTTTGGAGTAATTGGCTAAGAAAGAAATGTGTTGAAGTGCCTCCTTGAAGCCCTCTGTTTCCTAAACAGTCCCTGTTCCTTCCAGGGCAAGTGAATACCCTTCTCTGATTGACTGCAGTAGGGTCAAGCACTCCTGTCTGTGTTTCCGATGATTGACAAGTTGTTGATTGTGCCCACTGGCAAGGAACCAAGTTCTAAAATGTATCTAACAATATGTATTTTTAGATAATTGTAGTAAAAAAGAAAATGTTTGTCTATCTTATGAGCCAGTAGTATTTAAAGAATTACTTGATTTATTTTGAGATGGTATATTTATTCGAGGTGGGATTGTTGACTGTAGTGGGCTTACTAATATCCTTTAGTCTGGCCCTGTGTGGGTAGCTGGGTGTGAAAGAATGGACTTGGGAGCGAGAGGTCAGTATTTTTCTTTGGCTTCTACCTTCTAGCCAGCATTGTGGCCTCAAATACTCCTTTAACTCCAAATATGAGTTTTATTTCTAAAGTCATTTTTATTTGCATTATTTAATAACCTTTTATGCCTGTTCAGTTAATGCAGAGGCTGTACCCTATGTTTCTGTTCAGATCAGATTTTTAACATGAGAAAAATGCCTTTTTTTTTTTTTTGGATTGTTGTACCCTCTTAAGAATATATTGACAACTGTGGACCTTTTTTCCATATAACTGCTCATTCACCCAAAATTTAAAAACATTTGGAGTTTCAGAAAGTTCATGCACTTCCTAAAACCCATCCATATAGTCACAGTTAGGAACTCCTGCTCTAGCAGAAGTGTAGTGTGATAGGAATGTTGGAACTTCTGTCTTTGATGGAGTTGGGAGATGATAGCTCATAAACCTGAAAATTATCTTTTGAGAAGGAAGATTGGTTTGTTTTCAATGGGAAGACAACAGATTTTCAAAAATGCCTCATTGCCTTTGGAAAGAGAAATCCAAGAGTATTTGGGGAAGTATGAGAATGGGCAGCTCTTAATTTTGTTTCTTCTTCTTAGAATCCTTCAACATACTTACTTGGGCCAGGTCACCACTGGGTATAATAGGTAGTTGGAAATACTTAAATCTCATTTCTAGTGCTTCTGAATTCATGAATATGTTTCCCCACCCCACCCCCAAGTAACTTTTTGGTTGGTTTTGCTACCAGCTGATAGGACAAGTTTGGAATTTCACATGTGTGACCGACTATAATTTGTTACACATTTCATTATCAGCTGTGCAAAGAAAGTGACACCAGAAAATTAGGTGTGGGAAATGGCTGAAAATAAATCTTTGTAATTAGTTTTAAATAAGCATTCAGATGTATTTTGGTAAAAAGGAAATTTTTCTTTTTCAATGTAGTGAGATAAAAAATTGATGTAGTAAAAACATCTCAGGTCCTTGATCTAATGCTTTCAAGGCTAATATCTTTTAGACTGCTTTTCTTAAATTGATGAAGAAAGAGGTTGGTGGTTATGAAATGAGTGGTTTTACAGTAATGCATAGTGAATATAGAAGGGGAGAGGACAGATTGCTCAGAGATTTCTTACAGGCTGTCTAATGCAGTCTTAATCAATGTGTATTCCGCCTATTCTTGCCAGGCCAGTTTGTGCAAGTTAAAAACAGAAATCAGAAGTAAACATTTAGAAAGCTTTATAACATCACCATGATACCCAAATGTGTGATACTTTCATACTGTGTAAAAGTATCGGTCCACTACAGATTGGAAATGTTTAAAACATTTAAAAAGTACTCCTTTGCTGTAGCTTGAGCGGCGCTGATCTAATCAATGCTGCCTCCTAAATCTGGACTTTCTGCTCTGTCCCGGGGAAAATGTCCTTTTAGCTCTCCTTCAAGACTTTTAGTGATTAAGAGCTTCCTGTTCACAAGGCAGCTTGCTCTACTGGTGAACAGCTCTAACTACTAGAAAGTTCTTTCTTGTATTTAGATGAAATCTGTCTGCCTGCAGTGGGGAGATTCTCAACCTTTTCCCACTCATATGCCTTTCAATAAACACACAGTATTCTCACACTTCCTTATTAGAGTGTTTAAGTCAAAATTAAATTAAATATTGGGATTAAAAACAAGTCAAAGTAATTATGCTGTTGAATGGATTTTCTCTAATTACTCTCACTATAAAAGAAGCTAATTTTTGTTTGAAGTCCTGGTAATAATATATTATAATTTCTTACAGTGCATGACATTAAAAACGTGTTCTAAATATTTAGAAAAAGAAAGAGGTGATCACCAAGAGTCAACATGGATTCACTAAGAAAAGGCGATGCCTAATGAGCTTGTTTTTTTTTTTTTTTTTGATAGATTTAGTAGACTCTTTGTTTTGGAGCGTTCATCTTTTCCCTTCATTTCAACATTTTAGATTTAAACCTTTGTGTTAACTAATTTTTTTGGTGAAGAGATAATTTGGTTTTAATCATGCATTGATTTTCCTTGATAAATGCTGAGATCCTTAAAAGTAAAGAACATAGCTTATTCTTCATAACTTATGGCTGACACATCATAAACTCTAAATTCATAATTTTTTTTGGTGAGTAAATGAATAAACAAATAGATAAAAACAAGGCAAACAATCGGTAGGTAAAACAGAATTGGGAGTGATAACTAATATATTAAATAATTTCTTAGATTAGATTGACAGGAAACAACCTGACACTGATCTTCCATTTATTCAAAAATTATTTATTTAGCACCTACTATGTGGCAGGCATTGTGCTAAATCTTAAGACAACTTCAACAAGACAGTTAGATCTCTGTCCCCATGGCAGCATGCATTCTAATGGAGGAGCAGACAAAAAAATAAGTAAACCTATTTCAAGTGGTAGCAAGGCAATAAAAAGTATGAGCTAAGATATAAAATGTAGGAGAGAGGCAACTTTACATAGGATGACTGGGAAAACCTCTGTGAGGACACTTAGGATGAGAAAGAGCTAGCTGTGTGAAAAGTGGTAAAGAAAGTAAAGGGGCTTAACGTGCAAAGCCTCTGAGGGAGGAAAGAATTTAGTGTGCTGAAAGACCTGAAGGAAAATTAGTGTGATAGAAATATAATAGGCAAGAGGAAAGATAGCATGAGGTAAAGTGGTAACCAGATTTTTAAAACTAGATATGTATTATGATAATGAAATACTGTAAGTTCTATATAAGATTTCAACTTTGTTCTAAATGCAAAGGGAAGTTACTGTCAGCTTTTAAGCACTAGAGTGATACAATTCAGTATACTTTTTAAGAGGTCGTTTTCCTTTCATCCTCAAACTCCACTTTTTAAATTTTTAAGTATACTTTTTATTGAAGTATAATATATGGGCAGAAAAGTGCACAAATCATAACTGTATGCCTTTTTCACTTTGCCAACCTTTGCTCTGATGGTGTAAAAATATTGGTGGGTAAAACTGGTGGTGTCTTAACATTAGTCAAGGCAGTGACACCAATCTGTCCATATATGCATATGGGAAAAATGAATCATGTGATGCCATATGCAAAATTAATTCTTAATGGATTATAACCTGTTAAAAGAAAAACTTCAGACAAATTTAGCAGAGTTTATTTGAGCAAGGAATGATTCATGAATTGGGCAGCACTCAGAACCAGAAAAGGTTCAGAGGACTCCCTTAACAGCATGAGCAGCAAGCTTTCATAGGCCAGATACAAAAGCAAAGCGGAGAATCACCTGATTGGCTTCAGCTAGGCATCTGCCTTATTTGGCATGGACATGGTATGGTGAAGCATTTGCCTTGTTTGAGCATGGTGTGATGAGTTGGCTGCTTGTGATCAGCTGAAACTGTGTGTTTGTTATACTTCTAAGTTGGGTTTCAGTTTGTGTAAGCACTAAGTTCGGTTGTAGTTCATTATGTAGGAACCAAGTACAGAGACACAGAGACAGCCCCAGGCTGATGACATCCTGCTTATTTAATTTAACAAACCTAAATGTGAAAGGTAAAACAAACTTCCATATTAAAAAAAACACAGGCAAAGATTTCCTATACAGGGCATAAATTAAAGGGGAAAATTTTGCCTCTGTTTGTGAAAAAAATTAACTGTTTATTTTGCCCTTTTTTGAAAGTTGATAAATATTGTTATCAAGAAACTCTGGCCTCTTAAAAGAAATTGGGCAGCATTCTTTACTTTCTGAGTATTTGTGTAAGATTAGTGTTATTTCTTTTCTTTTTTTTTTTTGATATGGAGTCTTGCTCTGTCGCCCAGGCTGGAGTGCAGTGGCACAATCTTGGCTCACTGCAAGCTCCGCCTCCCGCGTTCTCGCCATTCTCCTGCCACAGCTTCCTGAGTAGCTGGGACTACAGGCGCCCGCCACCATGCCTGGCTAATGTTTTTGTATTTTTAGTGGAGACGGGGTTTCACTGTGTGAGCCAGTATGGTCTCGATCTCCTGACCTCCTGATCCACCCGCCTTGGCCTCCCATTAATCTTATTTCTAAGTATTTGTAAGAGTTCACAAATGAAGCCATCTGGGCTTGGAGACTTCTTTGTGGGAAGGTTTAAAATTACTGATTCAATTTATTTATTTAATTTTTATTTCTTCATTTTTTTTTTTTTTTTTTTTTTTGAGATGGAATCTTCCTCTGTCGCCCAGGCTGGAGTGCAGTGGCACGATCTCTGCTCACTGCAACCTCCACCTCCTGAGTTCAAGTGATTGTCCTGCCTCAGCCTCCCGAGTAGCTGGGTCTACAGGTGTGTGCCACCAAGCCTGGCTAATTTTTGTAGATTTAGTTGAGATGGCATTTCACCATGTTGGCCAGGCTGGTCATGAACTCCTGACCTCAAGTGTTCCGCCTGCCTTGGCCTCTCAAAGTGCTGGGATTATAGGCGTGAGCCACTGCACCAGGCCAATTCAGTTCATTTAAAAGATACACATTTCTTTCACATCTTTCATTTCTCCCTAATATCGTTTTTGTTAGGTTTTTTTTCTTAGGAATTTGTTCATTTCCCCTAAAATTTCAGGTCTATTGTTACAAGTCAGTTCATAGTATCTTCTTATTACCTTGGTAATGTTTGTAATTACAGAGTTAAGCCACATTTTTATTCCCAATATTAGTAATTTATTTATATCATCTCTTATTTTATTGATCTCTATTTATAAAATAAATTTTTGCATCATTGTTATTTCATTCCTTCCACTATCTTTGGGTTTAATTTGCTGTTCTTTTTCTAATTTTTTGAAATGAATATTCAGATCACTGGTTTCAGCTGTCATTCAGTTCAAAATACTATAATTTTCATTATGATTTCTTTCTTTGACCTGTGTGTTATTTGACATGCATTCCCTCATTTTTGAACAATAGAGGATTTTGTAGTTATCTCTATAGTATTGATTTCTAGCTTAATTCCATTTGGGAAGAGAACATACTCTGATTTCAGTGATCTAGCATATCGTCAATTTTGGGAAAAATTTGTGATCACTTGAACAGAGTGTGTATTCTGCAGTTACTCGATGCAGTGTTCTAGATATGTGAGTAAAGTTTGTTGACTGTATTGTTGAGAACTTCTTCATTCTTACTATTTCATGTCTGCCTACTCCATTATCTGTTAAGATAGGGGTAAAACCTCCTACAGTGATTGTGGATTTGTCTGTTTCTTCATTTAGATTTTTGTTTGTTTATGGTGAAAAGGATTTTGGGGGCAAATGATTTAGGATTGTTATATATTACATATGGATTTCTCCCTTGTTTTAAATATCTCTCTTTGTTTATAGTAGTGCTTTTTGCCATAAAGCCTACCTTATCGAAAATATGTATAGCTGTACCAGCTTTCCTTTGGTTAGTGTTTACGTGGTATGTCTTTTTTCCATCTTTTTATTTTCAGCCTTTTTGTATCTCTCTTGTTGGTTTGTCTCTTCCAAGCAGCATGCAGTTTTCCTTGAATGTGACAATTTTAGACTTTTAATGTAACTATTTAGTCCTTTTACATTTAATGTAGTTACTGGTATTTGAATATATACATATACACACGCACATATATATGTTGGCTGTGTGTGTGTGTGTATGTGTGTGTGTGTTGTGTGTGTGTATATATATATTTATGTATAAAACATGTTACTTTTGGTTTTCTATTTGACTCACCTATATTCCTTTTTCTATTCCTTGACTTTTAGTTGGTTCAGTTTTTTTTAAATTTTATAATTTTTTCTTTAATAACTTGATAGATACCTTTTTTTAAAAGACAATTTATTTTGAGAGGCCTGGGCAAGAGGATTGCTTGGGCTGTGGAATTCAAGACCAGCCTGGGCAACATAGCAAGACCCTTTCTCTAGTAAAATTTTTAAAAAATTATCTGGACATCGTGGCACATGCCATTTGTCCCAGCTACTTGTAAAGCTGAGGTGGGAGGATTGCTTAAGCCTGGGAGATGGAGGCTACCGTGAGCTATGATCATGCTACTGTATACTCCAGCCTAGGTGACAGAGTGAAACCCTGCCTCAGAGAAAACAAAACAAAACAATTTCTTCAGTGACTGTCCAAAGAATACAGCATACTGGCTGGGCAAGGTGGCTCACACCTATAATCCTGGCACTTTGAGAGGCCGAGGTGGGCAGATCACGAGGTCAGGAGATCGAGACCATCCTGGCTAACACGGTGAAACCCTGTGTCTACCAAAAAAAATACAAACAAAATTAGCTGGACGTGGTGGCGGGTGCCTGTAGTCCCACCTACTCGGGAGGCTGAGGCGGGAGAATGACGTGAACCCGGGAGGTGGAGCTTGCAGTGAGCTGAGATTGCTCCACCGCACTCCAGCCTGGGCGACAGACGACGGAGCGAGAATCCATCTCAAAAACCAAAACAAAACAAAACAGAAAAAACTACAGCATACTTTCTTGACTTACTACAGTCTGAAATAAAATATTACTTTGGCCACTTCTCAAGTAATACTGGGACTATTAGTTTTTTCCAGTTCATTGTTCTTTCTTCTACACTGTCTTAACTATCTATTAAGCTCTTAATTTCATTTCTAAAATTGCCAGTTGATTCTTTTTTTATGAAATCCAATTCTCTGTGAAATTCTCTATAATTTTATGTATCTTTCCCGTCTTTCCTCTGTTTTCTTAAATATATTACTCATAGTTATTTGGATTTCAGGACTTCTGTTTGTATGCAAAGTAAATTTTTTAAATGCCCTACATTTTGTATGAAAGCAACAGTTTTCAAATTTTTTTGTCTCATACCAAAAAAGACTTTATATGGATTCTGTGAGTATTTACAATAATAGAAATTAACACTGAGTAATTGTTTTCTTTTTCTTTGTTTTCGTTGAGACAGGGTCTTGTTCCATTCCCCAGGCTGGAGTGCAGTGGTGTGATCACAGCCCACTTCAGCCTCGGCTTCTCAGACTCAAGCAATCGTCTCACCCCAGCCTCTCAAGTACTTGGGACAATAGGCGTGTGCCAACATACCCAGCTAATTTTTTATTTTTATCTTTGTAGAGGTGGAATCTCACTGTGTTGCCCAGGTCCCGAACTCATGGACTCAAGCAGTCCTCCCACGCTGGCCTCTCAAAGTGCTGGGATTACAGGCATGAGCCACTGTGTTGACCTAAAACTGAGCAAGTTTAAATATATTTACCTATTAATTCATTTTAAAATATTAAACTTGTCATATTATAATCTTTATAAAAATTTGTCTTTTCCACAATAAAATTTGAGAAGACTAATGAGTAAAGTGACATTGTTTTACCTTTTTGCACCTCTCTTTTAATGTCTGGCTTAACAGAAAGTACCCTGATACTTATATCAACCTCTACATTTATTCTCTTGTGATACATTGTTTTGTTTAAATGTATGAAGAAAATACGACTTCACACAAATGAGTAGTTGGGAAAGGAAATAGTATTTTATTCATCTTTTCAGATAATTGCAGATATTCTTCATTGCTGCTAAACCAGAACTCAACAAGTGGTAGTTTCTTAAAGATTAGTTGCATTGTGGAACCTGAAACCATGCCAATGAACTTTCAAAGTCTCTTATATTAAAATCCATTGGTCTGTCTGTTACTTTGAATTTTCTTTTTTCCCATCTGTGATTTTGTAACATCATTCATTGGTCATTTGGGGAATACTGCTTCACTGAGAGTTACAAATCATCCAAGTGTTGATGTATTTCATTTTATCAGTATTTCTAAAGATGTGGTCCCCACACTGTCAGCAGCTTCCCCTGGGCATTTGTTAGACATGCAAACTCTTGGGTTCTACCCTAGACCTACTTAATCAGAAACCCTGTGGTTGGGGCCCAGCATTTTGTGTTTTACGAAGCCCTCCAGTTGATTCTAATGTACACTAATGTTTGAGAACCACTGCTCTACGGGTTCCAGCCGGGTTTCTGGGGTGTTCAGTGGGGTTCCTATGCCTGGAAGGTTCTGATCTCTAATCACAGTCTCCTTAGCATTTTGAAACTTCCAAAAACTTTACTATGCTTTTCAGAAGCTTCTTGCTTTTTTCAGAAACTTTCTATTTTGCTTCTACCCTGTACAAGTTCAGAATTTGATATGTACTTAGAGGGAAAAATCAGCTGTGTATCAGGCTCTATTTTCAAGCTTGCCTTTGTCAATTGAGTGCTAAATCTTTGAGTCTACAGTTTTTGTCTTAGCAGCTTGTGATACCTTGCCTGCCCCAGCAGCAGCCTTCTTGTGTCCTTTGCCCATACTTTTAATTTCTTGCCTTACACCAAGCATCGTCAAATAATCTAAGGGAAAAAGCAATTTCAGAATGTCATTTTACCTCTCTAAGTTTCCTCCCCTTCCGGAATCTTTGGACCCTCAAGTCATGTTTTCTTAGAAGTTTCTCTATAAGACTAGTTTAAGAGGTGGGGTTTTTTAGTAGTGGTTTCATTTTTGTTGTGAATTTTGTCTGGCTTTTTTTAAGTTGCTTTCAATGTGAGCATCTAACGTACTACTCCATCATAACCAAAAACAAAAGTAAAGAAAGTTACTTTTGAGACAGTATGACAAATGAATTGACTAGCCGGTCATCTAGGAGGCTGGTAGGGTAATCTGAGTGAGAAATAATGATGACCTAGTTTAGGATGGAGACAAAGTGAATTTGAGATATGTTTTAGAAATAGAAGCAACAGTTGCTGCCACTTGATTTGACACAGGACATTTAGTATTTCCCCTTGATTTCTGATTCAAAAAATTAGGTAGATGGTGGAGCTATTTACCGAAATGGGGATGATCTAGAGTGGACAAGTGGATTGTAAACAGGTTTAGGAGAAAAAAAAATATTGTCTTGATGTTAAATGAATTAGTCAGTAGATTGTCCAAGTGGGAATGGAGAATAGGAATTGAATAAATGACTCTAGAGTTCAGAGAAGCAGACTGGACTTAAGAATCATCAACTTAAGATGGTGTTGAAACCAACTTTAAGAGGTCATGAGAAGAGAAAGTAAGGATAGAAATAGGAGGGAAAAAACCGGAACATCCAGGTCTAAGGAACCAAACACGTATAGATCAAGTTAATAAACGGGAAATCATCAAAGGAGACAGAAGGAAAAAAATGTAAGGAGAAAATGATACCATAGAAGCTAAGACAGGAATATATTTAAGGAAACCAAGTGATAAACTGGGCTGGATGCTGCTGTGAGAACCATTAAAATAAGGATAGAGAGGAGGGTCCAGAGTATTTTTTTCCACATTGGAAGACTTTGATGACCTTAAACAGTTTTAATTGGTGCTGGGCTAAGGAGTGAAAAGATACGGAAGTTGAGTTAGCTTATATACACAGCTATTTTGAGAAGTTTTGTGAGGAAGAGAAGGAGAGAAGTGGAATAGTATCTGCAAGAGAGGGATGAGTCATTAAGAGAAAAATTTATATTTTTTGTTTTCTTTTGCTTTTTACTTTTGTTTTTTAATTATAAAAGCTTGAATAGTTTTTAGCCAATGGTAATGATCAACTAGAGAAGGTGATGATTTAGAAGAGATTAAATGTTGGGGGAATAAATATAATGTTTTAAGTCTCAAGTCAATTGTATAATTATGGGACAGAGATTTGACAGTGTTTCATGTGGAAAAGAGCCGTAGGACATGCATTTGATCTCAAGGCCTATAAGATTAAATAGCATAAAAGCTGCTAAAATTTTAATGTGGTCCTAAGCTGCATAAAGGACACATAGTATCTTTACTAAAGACCAAATATTACTGCAGTCCTCTGTGTTTATTTGTTATGCATTGATTCAATTAACATTTATCCAGCTGTACTGAGCTAGGCATTTAGATCTTATCTAGAATTTTGTGTCTGTTTCTGGATCCCAGATTTTTTAAGGAGACTGACAAATCACATATTCAGAGGAAATTGAATAGGATCATGAAGTGTCTGGAAACAATGTCATATGAGCAATTATTCATTCAACAAAATGTATTGAGTACTTAATATAAGCCAGATAATGCACTAGATACTGAAGAAGATAACCGAAGGCCTTGCTGTTAGGAATCTTATATTCCACTGTGAGAGACAATAGTAGATAGGTAATTGGTAGTTTAAAAATGGCCGCAGATTCTTCATAGCTCCTCCATCAAGAGGTGGTCTGATTTTTCACCCTTTGTGTTCAGGCTGGCCTTTGTCATTTGCTTTGACCAATAGAATATAGCGAAAAATGACATTATGTGATTTCTGAGCCTAGGCCTCACAAAGCATTGCAGCTTCAGCTCTTACCTTCTTAGATCCTTGAGACCACCAAGTGAAGAAGACGAAGCTGTCCACCTGAAGGATGAAAGACCAAGTAGAGAGAGGCCTAGCTGTCCCAGCTTAAGCCCTAATGAGGCCATCCTGGACCACCCAGCTCAGAAGAACCACCCTGCCAATCCACAGAAAAGTGAGAAATAAAAAGAACATTGTTGCTTTTAGCCACTAAGTTTTGGGGTGGTTTGTTATGCAGAAAAGGCTGATATAAAAAATGCCCATGATGTCATGGATCATAAGCGCTTTGAAGAAAAAGCAGAGCATGAGATAGAGAATGGCAGCTGGAGGGGAGGCGGATGCTGATTTACTTATAGCCTTCTTAGAAATTCTGTCTAAGGGGATAATATTTGAGCAGAGACCTAAGGCAGTAAGTCATGCAAAATGAAGAAAGAGTATTTCAGGCTGAAGAAACACCAAGTGCATAGGTCCTGAAATGAGAGCATATGGTTTGTTTCTGGAATTATAAGCAGATCAGCTGGAGCATTAGCAAGCAAAGGGGAGAGTGGTAGGAAATACAATTGGAGAGGAAGCCCAAGGCTAAATGATGGAGTGGCTTGCAAGCCGTACTACAAACTGCAGGTTTTATTTTTAGGTATTATGGGAATGCTCTTACCTGTTTTGCAATATTAGGAACACTATTTTGGCAGCTATGAAGCAAATAGGGAGTCAAGAGTGGAAGCAAGGAAGTCACTAGAGAAAATTGTAGTAATCCAAGAGAATGATACTGTTTTGGATGAGGGTTGTTGTAGTAGAGGAGGTCAGGGGGAAAAAAAAAAAAGGGGGTCTAGGCCAGGCACGGTGGCTCATGCCTGTAGTCCCAGCACTTTGGGAGGCCAAGGCGGGCAGATCACCTGAGGTTGGGAGTTCGAGACCAGCCTGACCAACATGGAGAAACCCCATCTCTACTAAAAATACAAAATTAGCTGGGTGTGGTGGTGCATGCCTGTAATCCCAGCTACTCGGGAAGCTAATCCCAGCTACTTGGGAGGCTGAGGCAGGAGTATCACTTTAACCCGGGAGGCGGAGGTTGTGGTGAGCCAAGATCTAGCCTTTGCACTCCAGCCTGGGCAACAAGAGCGAAACTGTTTCAAACAAAAAGGTCTAATTCCAGATATATTTTGAAGGAATACCCAACAAAGCTTATGAATCAAGGGTAAGAAAAAATGAAGAAAGATGACTCCTAGGCTTTTGGCCAAAGCAATGGTTAAAGAAAAAGAAAATTTGCTGAGAAACTTAGAGGGGATCTTTGCAATATCAAATACCTAAAATGTGGCATGTATATGTGAAGTCCCTCTTCTATGCCTCTATGAGAACATAGTTATGTTCACTGAGAAGAAACTCTAAGCAGTGAAAATTTGACCCCTATAAGGAAGACTTTTCTTGTAGCTGGAACGCAAGACATCAGTCAGCTAGTAATTATTGAGGCTTCTGGAAGTCGGTAGAACAGGGTCCTCTTCTAGACATTGGAGCTACAGCTCCAATGGAAAAAGTGATGTGCAGATAGAGGCAGCAAAGGTAATTTGATTGAAAACTACTAGAGAGGAACTTATTAGTGATGTCATAGAAGGAATTCATTTATTGGGTAAGAGGTAGAACCCTTCCAACTCTGGGTTTCTGTGATTCTCTAATGATCTGATAAACCAAATCAGACTCAAATATTTTTCTTCAGATCCCCTTGTCTCTGCATTATTTTTTTAATGCTATATTGAGATATAATTCACATACCATACCAGTTCATCCATTTAAGGTATACGGTTCAGTAGTTCTGGCATATTCCTAGACATATGCAAACATCACACTTAATTTTGGAACATTTTCATCACCTCAGGAAGAAACCCCTTTAGCCATTGATCTGTCTGTCTGTCCTTGTCCTAGTACGACACTGTCTTGATTAGTGTTGCTTTGTAGTAAGTTTTAATATTGTGAAGTATGAGTCCTTCTACTTTATTCTTATTTTGTAGAATTGTTTTGGCTATTCTTGGTCCTTCTGTAATAATTCCATATGAATTTTAGAACCAACTTGTCAATTTCTACGGGGAAATCAGCTGAGATTTTTGATAAGGATTGCATTAAATCTGTAAAGTGGGGAATTTTGCCATTTTAACAGTGTTAAGTCTTCTGATCCACAGAGACAGGATGCTTTTCTATTTATTTAGATCTTCCTTAATTTCTTTCAACAATGTTTTGTAGTTTACAAGTCTGAGTTTTGTACTTCTTTTGTTAAATTTATTCCTGTTTTATTCTTTTTAATGCTATTGTGAATGGAATTATTTTTATAATTTTATTTTCAGATTGTTTATTATAAATGTATAGAAATACAGTTGAGTTGTAATTAATCTTTTATCCCATAACCTTCCTGAACTTATTTAATTAGGTCTAATAGTTATTAGTAGATTCTTTAGGATTTTCAGTATACAAGATCATGTCATCTAGGAATAGTGATAGTCTTACTTCTTGCTTTCCAGTCTGGATGTCTTTTTGTTTTTTAACCTCATTATCACCACCATTACAATGTTGACTAGGATCATTAAGAACAGACATCCTTGTCTTTCTTCTGGTCTTAGGGAAAAGCATCCAGTCTTTCTCCATTCAATCCGTGGGTTTTTTGTAGATGCTTTTTATCTACAAACATACTAACACTTAGACAGCTTCTCTGTATTCCTAGTTTGCTGGGTGCTTTTTTCACGAAAGGGTGTTGAATTTTGTCAAATGCTTTTTCTCCATGTATTGAGATCATTATGTGAATTTTATTTTCTTTTGATGAGATTGGTTATGTTTATTTTTTGGTGCTTAAACCAAACTTGCATCCCTGTGTTAAATCCCACAGGGATGCAAGGTTTATAATTCCTGCATCCCTTGGTTGGTCATGGTTTATAGTTCTTTTTATATGTTGCTGGGTTTGGTTTGCTGGTATTGTGTTTTAGTATCTTTGCATCCATACTTATAAGATATATTGATCAGTAGCTTTCTTGTGATATCTTTATCTGGTTTTGGCATGATGATAATATAGGCTTTATAAAATAAATTAGGAAATGTTCTCTCTTCTATAAGCCATCAGGGGCTGGGCTTTTCTTTGTGGGTAGTTTTTTGTTTACTGATTCAGTCTCTTGTTACAGGAATATTCAAGTTGTCTCTTCTTGAGTCAGTATCAGTAGTTTGTATCTTTGAGGAGCTTGTCCATTTTCTCTAAATTATCTAATTTATTGACGTACAGTAGTTTCTCTTCTTTTTCCATTGTCTTAGGTTGAATATTAAGTTATTGATTTGAAGTTTTGTTTTTTTTTTTTTTTGAAACAGGGTCTCACTGTCACCCAGACTGGAGTGACACTGTCACCCAGACTGGAGTGACACAGTCATAGCTCACTGCAGCCTCGACCCCTCGGGCTTAAGTGATCCTTCCACCTTAGCCTCCTGATTAGCTGAGACTACAGGCACATGTCACCTTTCTCAGCTAATTTTTGTATTTTTTGTAGAGATAGGGTTTTTGCCCTGTTGCCAGGCTGGTCTCAAATTCCTGAGATCTGCTCCACCCTCCCCCTCCCAAAGTGCTGGGATTACAAGTGTGACCCACTGTGCCCAGCCATCTTCTTTTTTTAACATGGATATTTGTAGCTATAAATTTCTCTGCACCGCTATCGCTGTGTCCCATAAGCTATAGGTGGTGGTATTCATGTTTAAGGTCATTCTATTATGGTAGGATAATATAATGTATTATTTATGTCATTTTCAACTTATTAAGGTTTGTTTTATGGCCTAGTATATGCTCTGTCCTGGAGAATATCCTCTGTGCATTTGGGAAGAATTGCATATTCTGTTGTTGGGTAGTGTTCTATAAATATCTGTTAGGTCTTGTTAGTTTATAGTATTAAGTCTTCTGTTTCCTTGTTGATCTTTTGTGTGGTTGTTCTGTTATTGAAAGTGGGGTATTAGCTGGAATTATAAAATATTTATTCATTTCTTAGTTTCTGTTTTTGTTTTGGTTGGTTTTTGCTTCATATATTTTGGTGCTCTATTGTTAGGTACACATAGGTTTACAGTTGTTCCATCTTCCAGATTGATTGGCCCATTTTTCATTATGGAATGTCCCTTTTTGTCTCTGATAACATTTTTGGTTTCCAAGTTTACTTTGTCTCATTAACTACTATAGCTTTTCAGTGATTGCTGCTGTCAGGATATGTCTTTTTCCATCCTTTTACTTTCAGTATTTTTGTCTTCAAATCTAAGTGTGTCTCCTATAGAGAACATATAGTTGGGTCATGCTTGTTTGCTTTTCTTCTATTTTTAATAGAGACAGTGTCTTGCAATATTGCACAGGCTAGCCTCAAAATCCTGAACTCAAGTGATCCTCCTGCCTCGGCCTCCCAAAGTGCTGGGTTTATAGGCATTGAGCCACTGCACCTGGCTGGATCATGTTGTCATTTAATCCGGTCTGACAGCCTTTGCCTTTTGACTAGATTGTTTAATCCATTCTCATTTAGTGTTATTATTTATTATTTATTTTTATTTCAATAGTTTTGGGGGAACAAGTGGTGTTTGGTTGCATGGAAAAGCTTTTTTATGGTGATTTCTGAGATTTTGGTGTGCTCATCACCCAAGCAGTGTACACTGTACCCAATGTGTAGTCTTTCATCCCTCATCTCCTTTTTCTCTCTTCCCCCCAAGTCTCCAAAGTCCATTATATCATTCTTATGCCCTTGTGTCCTCATAGCTTAGCTTCCACTTATAGTGAGAATATACACTGATTGGTTTTCCATTCCGGAGTTACTTCGCATAGAATGATGGTCTCCAATTCCATCCAGTTTGCTGCAAATGCCATTATTTTATTTCTTTTTATGGCTGAGTAGTATTCTATTACATATATGTACCATATTTTCTTTATCCTCATGTTGGTTGATGGGCATTTAGGCTGGTTCCATATTTTTACAATTGTGAATTGTGCTGCTATAAGCATGTGTGTACAATTTTTCATAGTGGTTTTACTAGTTTATACTCCCACCAACAGTGTAACAGTGTTCCCTTTTCACCACATCCATGCCAACATTTATAATTTTTTGATTTTTTAATTATGGCCATTCTTGGAGGAGTCAGATGGTATGGCATTGTGGTTTTGATTTGCATTTCCCTGATAAATAGTGATATTGAGCTTTTTAAAATATGTGTGTCGGCCATTTGTGTATCTTTTTTTGAGAATTGTCTTTTCGTGTCCTTAGCACACTTTTTGATGGGATTATTTATTTTTTTCTTGCTGATTGGTTTGAGTTTCTTACAGATTCTGGATATTAACCCTTTGTCTGATACACAGTTTGTGAAGATTTTCTCCTACTCTTTGTGGGTTGTCAGTTTATTCTGCTGATTATTTCTTTTGCTGTGCAGAAGCTTGACTGAAAGCTTTTATCATGAATGTGTGTTGAATTTTCTGAAGCTATTGGCATGATTATTTATTTTGGCTGGGCGCGGTGACTCATGCCTGTAATCCCAGCACTTTGGGAGGCCAGGGCAGGCAGATCACCTGAGATTGGGGGTTCAAGACCAGCCTGACCAACGTGGAGAAACCTCATCTCTACCGAAAATACAAAATTAGCCGGGCATGGTGGTGCATGCCTATAATCCCAGCTACTCGGAAGGCTGAGGCAGGAGAATCGCTTGAACCCGGGAGGCAGAGGCTGCAGTGAGCCAAAATCTAGCCGTTGCACTGCAGCCTGGGCAACAAAAGAGAAACTGTGTGTCAAAAAAATAAATTAATAAATATATATTTATTTTTTATTCTGTTAATGTGGTAAATTACATCAATTAATTTTTGGATATGTAAGCCAGTCTTGCATTCCTGATATAAACCTAACTTGGTCATCATATCTAGTCTGATTTGATAAGTGAATATTTTGTTTGTTTTGCACCTGTGCTCATGAGAGATATGGATCTGTGGTTTCCCTGTGACATTTTCATTAGGGTTTGTTATCAAAGATATGCTAACCTCATAAAAAGAGTTGAAAGTGTTTTCTTTCTCTTCTGTTTTTCGGAAAAATTCAACAAAATCATGGCCAGGATTATTATTTTTTGGGAAGATTTTTAATTACATGTTTAGCTTCTTAAATATTCTTTTGATTTTCCATTTCTTCTTATATTAGTTTTGAAAGGTTTTCTTTTTCTTGGAATTTATCTTTTACATTTTTACATGCTCTGACATGAAGTTGATTACTTTTTTAGAGAACTGATCTTTCATTGTGTTGATTCTCTCTCAAATGCTAATTTCTATTGTGCTACCTTCCTTGATGCGTGAGTTATTTAGGAGTGTATTGATTAATATTCAAACGTTGGCATCTTCTAGATGTGTTTGTTATTGATTTCTAGTTTAGTTCTCCTCTGGTCAGTTAACAGACTCTGTTTCAGTGTTTCTCAAACTCTGTTGGAGGACTTTTTTTTTTTTTTTCTCTCAATCTCTGGTGGACTGACAGCTTTTGTAAAATACAATGAAAATGAAATGAGAAAATTGAGGAAAAAAGTATGTATTTAAGATCCAGGTTTTACAGGGGTACACTATTATTTCAAACAGCTATATTTTCTGAACACTTAATCTCAATTTCCAAACCTATGGTCTAATAGCAGTTGTAAATCAACATTCATCCATGGAAGACACTTTACGTAGCACCATTTATTGTTATTTTAATCTTTGAAGTTTGTTGAGACTTACTTTATACCCTAGCACATGGTCAGTTACAGTAAATGTTCCATGTGCAGTTTAAAAGAAGATACATTCTACACTTGTAGGGCGGAATGTTTTATGTGTGTCAGTTAAATCAAGTTTGTTGATGTTATTTAACTTCAGTGTTCTTACTCTTTCATTTTGTCTACTTGTTTTATGCATTATTGAGAAGAGGGATCACTCACTAAGATTGTGGATTTGTGTGTTTTTCCTTTTGGTTTTCTCCTTTTTTTCTTTGTGTATTTTGAGGGCTATCTTATTAGGTATATTCAAATTTACAATTGCCTTCTCTTACCAGTAGACTGACCCTTGTAACACTGTGAAATTGCCCGTTTTAGTTTTGCATTTTACCTTAAAATGTACTTTATCTTATAATTAGTATAACAATGTCAGCTTTATTTTTGATAGTGTATGTTTTTCTGTTTCTTAAAAGTATAGTCTCTTAATATATAGTCTGCTGGATTTTTATTAATCAACTTTATTGAGATATAATTTATATAGAATAAAATGCACCCATTTAAATGCATAATTTGATGAGTTCTGGCAAATATATATGTGCATGTAACCACTAACAGTCAAGACATATACCATCTCCATAAGCTCCAGAGGTTCCTTTTTGCCCTTTCCCATTGCCAATCCCTCCCCACAGCCTGGGCAGTCCACAGCCTGGGCAGTCACCATTCTTCTTTCTGCCATAGACTATAGGTTAGACATACCTTTTATTTTATTTTATTTTATTTTATTTTATTTTATTTTATTTTTTTTTGAGACAGAGTCTAGCTGTCGCCAAGGCTGGAGTGCAGTGGCACGATCTCGGCTCACTGCAACATCAACCTCTGCCTCCCGGGTTCATGCCATTCTCCTGCCTCAGCCTCCTGAGCAGCTGGGACTACAGGTGCCCGCCACCACACCCGGCTAATTTTTTTTATTTTTAGTAGAGACGGGGTTTCCCTAAAATTTTTTATATTTTTGTATTTTTAGTAGAGATGTGTTAGCCAGGATGCTCTTGATCTCCTGACCTCGTGATCTGCCCGCCTCGGCCTCCCAAAGTGCCGGGATTACAGGTCTGAGCCACTGTGCTCGGCCTTAGACATGTTTCATATATATGGAATAGTATTATATACTCTTATGTGTCTGGCTTCTTTGAAGGAAAAAAGCAGTGCAGAATGTTGGACTCATCATAGTACATTTTCCTTATCTCCAGGTCCCTCAAGACCTGACTGACTTGGTAGCCCTCCAGTGCTTTTATACTGATGTGTTTATATTTTATTTAGCTCTTCTAGTTGGGTGTCAGTGGCAGAGTTGGTCTTAAACATGATGGTTCACAGTAGCCAAAAGCAGAAGACCTCTGGCAATATTTAGTGGTAGAAGAACAAAGGTACAGAAATACCAAGGGTGAAGGTGAGTGTTCTAATTAAATGGAACTCACCGAATTCCCCCAGAAAACTGAGAGGGATTGAAGAGTGTTATTTTCTTTATTCTTTTTCTTTTCTTTTTTGGAGATGGGGCCTCACTCTGTTGCCCAGGCTGGAGTGCAGTGGTGCGATCAAGGCTCACTGCAGCCTCAGGCTACAGGTGTGCACCACGACACCCAACTAATTTTTAAATTTTTTGTAGAGACAGAATCTTATTATGTTCCCCAGTCTGGTCTCAGACTCCTGGGCTCAAGCAGTCCTCTCACTTCAGCCTCCCAAAGTACTACGATGACAGGCGTGAGCCACTGTGTACAGCCGAGAGTATTTTGTTTTCGTTAAATTTAGGGTATGCATCCTATCCTGTGTTATCAGTCAGGATTCACTGCCAGCAACTAGGTATTTTAACCAGGAGAACATTTAGCACAGGTTACACGTTGTTCGAAGATCTGAAGGAGCAAGTTCTACACTTGACCTACAAGAATCATTCCTAAACAATTACGCAGCTACTGTGTCAGGGAAGCTGCTGCCTCACAGGCTGCCACTAGAACTGTGGGAGAAGCACAGTTGCTGCCACCACTATAACCGCACTCTTGCTTACTGGTAGTAATAATGATAAAGAGGTTCAGCAAGAAAGGCTTTCCCGCATTTCAACCTTCCAAGTCTCACAAGAATGGCTCTAATTAATGGAACCTGATGTGAATCAAACACTGCTTGAAGAGACTATAGGAATTGTAGTTTTGGACTGAGGAACTTCTCCAACTATTCAGAGGTAGAATGAGGGTCACAAGAACCAGTCCAAAATGTATAAGACTTTCTATCATCTAGGCCTTCAAACTGCTGAGTGAGCATATTACAGCCTATGATTGAAATATCCAGAATGCATATTAATCAAATGTTATGTTTAAGTTTAATTAATATTTTAATATTTGCTGAGGATATTCAAGACATTGAGGACATCACCCTGATAACTCTAAGAATTTAAACAGCTTACCACATTGACGTTACCTAATTCCTGATTGCTAGATCGTCTGCAAAGATAATCATGAAATCAACAGATTTCATAACCAAGTGCTTTAAACTTTTATCAGCTTTCTTTGTAACTCTTATAGCACATTCAAGGACATACTGTGATATATTCCATAAGTGTTTATAGCAATTCAGATCTTGATATGAAAATGTCAGTGGTATCCTCAAGGGCAAAGAGCTAAATATAGCTTTCTCCAGCATTACCCTTTCTACCACAACGCCATGTTTGTTGATGTATTTTCTTTGCTTTCTTTTTCCGTTCATAAGTTGGGTGGTATGATATCAATAAAAGGCTGGAAAAAAGTCAGGACAATGTACACCAATATTAGCTAGATGCTTTTTGGTTTGTTGTAAGCTACTAAGACCTTATGATGTTTTCAGCAGGTATAGATGGTTTGCACTTAAGGGGAGAATACAAAATAAAAAACACAGAGAGACTGGTGAGCTGTAATATGATTGTTAGTCTGAGCGTTAAACAATGACAGTATTTTTCTTTGTTGTCTCAGGTGGATCTCCTTACGTAGCGGCCAAAATAAATGAAGCAAAAGACTTGCTAGAATCTGGCACCAAACGTTGATTGATGCTTAAGGACCACGCTGAAGGAAAAAAAAAGAGGGGACTTCAAAAAAAAAAGACCTGCAAAATATTCTAAAACATGGTCTTCTTTTTTCTGTATGGATTGACCACAATCTTATCTTCCATCATTAAGCTGTATAACAATAAAATAATAATAGTCTTGCTTTTTATTATCTTTTAAAGGATCTCCTTAAAATTCTATAACTGACCTTTTTTTTAATTTTCTTTGTTACATTCATACATTTTTAAGATTTTTGTTATGTTCTAAATCCCCTCACCCCCCCACACACACACGTGTGCAAAAAGTATGATTATCAAGAATGCAATTGGGATTTGTGAGCAATGAGTAGAAGTTTTCTTATTGCTTATATTTGTACCCTAATTGTCTCTTTTTTTCAGGGAATTTGGGACTCTGCCTATATAAGGTGTTTTAAATGTCTTGAGAGCAAGTACTGGCTGATACCCCTTGGAGATATGATCTGAAATGTAATGGAATTTATTAAATGGTGTTTTGTAAAGTAAGGGTTAAGAACCCCGCTCCCTCTGAGACCCTATAGCTAAAGCATGAGGACTTGGAGAGCTACTAAAATGATTCACGTTTACAAAATGAGCCCTGTGAGGAAAGGTTGAGAGAAGTCTGAGGAATTTGTATTTAATTATATTCTCCCAGTACTGTATATTTATTCATTACTCAGTCTACAAATATTTATTGACCCCTTTGATGTGCAAGGCACTATCGTGGGTCCCCTGAGAGTTGCACGTATGAAGCAGTCATGGATCATGACCCAAAGGAACTTACATGTAGAGGAAGGATAAATCACACACATAGTGAATGCTGTTAGATACAGGTGATATATTTTAAAAGTTCAAAGGAAGAAAATAATATGTTAAACACTGCATGAGAGGAGGAATAAGTGGCATAGAGCTGGGCTTTAAAAAAGAAAAATAATCAGAGATACCATAATGATTGGTGAGGTGAGTCAGTGTTATTTCTTCTGAGATGAGTGTTATTCTGAGATGACAATTAGCAGAAATAGATATATCAATTGGAGTGATTAGAGTGCAGGGTTTCTAGAAAGCAAAGTTTGGACAGAGTGGTCATCAAAGGCCAGCTCTGTGACTTACACTGCATTAAATTAATTTCTTAAAACATAGTCCCTGATCATTATCACTTTACTATTCCAAAGGTGAAAGAACAGATTCAGATACAGAGTGCCAGCATTATTTCCCAGTATTCCTTTACAAATCTTGGGTTCATTTCAGGTAAACTGAACTACTGCATTTTCTGTATCTTAAAATACTTTTTAGATATCCTAGATGCATCTTTCAACTTGTAACATTCTGTAGTTTAGGAGTTCTCAACCTTGGCATTATTGACATGTTAGGCCAAATAATTCTTTTTTTGTGGGAGGTCTCTTGTGCATTTTAGATGATTAGCAATAATCCCTGACCTGTTATCTACTAAAGACTAGTCTTATCAGTTGTGACAACAAAAATGGTTCCAGATATTGCCAAATGCCCTTTAGAGGACAATAATCGCCCCCAGTTGAGAACCATTTCTGTAAAACTTTAATTACTATTTTTTCTTTTGGTTTATAAAATAATGATCCTGAATTAAATTCCTGGAACCTTAAAGTCGATAAAATATGGTTCTTGCTTTAAAGTCCCCATACATGTCCTACTAATTTTCTCATGCTTTAGTGTTTTTCATTTTTCTCCTGTTATCCTTGTACCTAAGAATGCCATCCCAATCCCCAGATCCCCACCTGTCTAGGCATAGTTGAAGTCTAGGCATAGTTGAAGGCCAAGCTAAAATGTATCCCTCTTTTTCTGGTGCATCCAGCAAAAGTAATATCATGAATTATCAGCTCTCTGAGAGCAGCATCATATCTGTCTTGTTTACTGTTACATTGGCAGCCAATAAATATTTGTTGAGTGAATGAATAAATCCCCATAGTACTTTATTCTTCACATGATACATACCTATAGGGGCTATAGCTTGGTACCTTGCGAAGCAACTCTTGGTGTAACATACCTTCTTTCTCATACTAAAATGCAAGAACCTTCAGAGCAAGAATATTGCCATTCATCTTTGTAACCTCTTTACTCTGGAGCACTTGCATTTAGCAGGCATCATAAAGTTTTACATACTAAGAAAATGTTGCTGTTTTCTGAATACTATGCATCAAAACATGTTACTGCTAATTTGGAAAGTTCTGCTAAGGAATATTGGGGCACCCTCAGTTGCACCTTTTAATTGATGTCATATTTTCCTAATCCATACTTTATTCATGAGAATTTGAGTCACCCCAGCATTAGCTTAGAATTTCCTTAATTCCTGTTTTCTTTGCAGGTACCTTGGAGCCAGGTCTGCTTTTGAATACTATCCTCCTGTTATGTGACCTTGGGCAGTTACTCAGTTTTCTAGTCAATAACCTGTATCTATAAAATAGAGAAAATAATCCTATCAAATATGGTTATTGTAGAGAATAAGGATGTATAAAGCATTTAGTCACATAAATGCTCAAAAAATATAATTTTTACTTCCTTCACTGCCTCATTTAGTTAGTTTTATCTTTAAAAATACCTCGGATTCAGGGTAAAGTTTCAGGTATGTCCCAGTAATCATTTATTTCACCCTTGAATCTGCAATTTGGGTAGAACATGGTGGGGACAGGTCGTCTGCATTCCTTGCAGCATTAACAGGCTGGAGGCACCAGTTCTCCGGCCAGCAAGTTGGGCCTGGTTGTTGGCTGAGAGCCTCGGTTTTTCTCTCTGCTTAGGTTCCTATTTACACAGGCTTCTCCACAGGGCTACTAGAGCATCGTCACCATAGCAGCTGTCTTATAACAGAGTGTTCCAAGAGACAAAAAATGGAAGCTGCCAGATTGCCCTGGGTCTGGAAACTGTCAGGGCGTCACTTGTGCCATATTCAGTTGGTCTAAGAATTACAGAGCCTGCCTCGATTCAAAGGGAGAGGATAGAAAGGACTGAAAGAATCAGTGGTCATCTTTAATATGCAACAGGACAGGGTTGGGATTTTTTCTTCCCCTTGAGTCTGTGAAGGCATTACTTAAAAAAATCAGGCATATACAATTGAACTACAGCTACTTGGAGTATAAGCTCAGAAAGTTTCAGATAATAAGTACAACTACTATTTTTCTGCTGTTATCCTTGTACCTAAGGATGCCATCCTAATCCCCAGATCTCCACAACTATACCTACATAGTTGAAGGCCAAGCTAAAATCTATCCCTCTCTTTCTGGTGCATCCAGCAAAAGTAATATCATGAATTATGAGCTCTCTGAGAACAGGGATCATATCTGTCTTGTTTACTGTTGCAGTGAATAAGTACAGTTGCAGATACTCAGGAGTAATTCTCTCAATGGCAGTATACTTATAAAACTGAATTTTCACCAGCTACACACCCTTCCCCCCAAACTCCTTATCTGTAAAAAGCTTGTTTGGTTACCTGTCTTCAGTAAAGATTGTGCTTGCATATTTGCTGTCATTGCATATTCTGCTTAATTAAGTCCTGTTGATATTGCAGTTTCTGTGTATTCTTACATCTTAGATGCAATCTGAGGGACTAGGAAGGCCTTTTAAAAATAAAACAATTCAGATTGCAGAGGAAGTGTAAGTCATGGACAGTTAATTAAAGGGGAACATAGAATGCTATTTAGATTTTAGTTGATGGTGCCAATCTTCAGCGTAAAGTCACAAGTGGAGAGAAGTTTAGTAAGGAAAAAATGTTGGGCTTGGAATGCATTGTTTAGTCTTCAAAGCACTTTACTTTTTGTGAAATATATTTTAGACATTCAGCAAATATTGAATACTTACTATATCAGGCAGTAAAGATATAAGTTCATTCTTAAAATGTTCATGTTCAAGCTAAATACAAAAAAAAAAATAAGTTCTTAAACAGAAAACTCTTTCCCTCATACTTTTTAATTAACAAGACATATAGGAGTTGCATTAATGGGCATGCTTATGATTGATCATCCAGCAGTGTCATTAGAAATACATTTTATTCATGTGCAGGAATCTTTTGGTTGTCATGGGGAACCTTGAACACAGAAAAGAGCTTTTTATTGATAAGGTAATTCAACACACTTGACAATTAGCTTAATACGGTTTAATACCATTTGTGGGAGAAGATGAGCCAGGCTCTTTATGTCAAGAATATGAAGTTTCTCTGACTCAACCAACTTAAGATGAGCTACAGAGACTGCAGTGAAAAGTGAAATATCCAAGTACTCCAGCTTATTTCACACAGTGGAACCATGCTGTCCTCTGGCACCCTGCACCTTACCCAACAGTCATCAACCAGATACAGGCTCCTGGCTGCAAGGAGGATTTGATGGGAATGAGTAAATGTGTCAGCATAGTCCCTCCCTTCTAATGGAAAAGCAACCTCAAGAGCAAATCCTATTAATGGGTGGATCAGTATCGTCTACTTGTCAAAAACATTCCATGAATTATGAATCAAAATTTTATTTATGGTGGCATTGCACACGTTAAGAGATTAGGATTTTTGTTAGCATAATTTATTAGCTGGAAAAGTTGAGAAGGTTCTTTGGACTCATTTTTGTAGGTGGAAGCTAAGTGATCTGGATCATTGCCCACCAGCGAAATTGCTGGGCATGGCGGACAAAGAAAATGTTCCTTCTAATGACTTTTTATGAGCTGAGTAGCTATTGTTCCCAGCTGAGTGCTCTTTTCCTCTTTTTATTGTTGCTGAGCAAAAGAATTTATAAAAAGCTCTTTCTTTTGTATTAAAAACCCTGCTCAACTGAAATGCAAGTTCATTAAGTAATGTTCATTTCTCTTCCTGCCATAATAACCCTTTCCCTCTCTGTTCGATTCAACAGTGTCTAGCAGCACTGGTCAAAATTTTAAGTCTGAACAGACTATATTACATAGATGTAGAGAAATAGATATTCAATCTTCAGCATTAAGGCGGAGCTTAATTTCACATGAGTAGAATATGATCACTTAGGCTAGATGTTGGCCATAAATTTCAAATTAGTATCTCAACTTAGCGGGGGGCAATCAACAGTGGCAAACTTCAATTATGACAGGATAAAAATCACATAGAGATAGTTCAATAT
The DNA here is from genome assembly GCF_049350105.2 of Macaca mulatta. Classification (NCBI taxonomy): domain Eukaryota; kingdom Metazoa; phylum Chordata; class Mammalia; order Primates; family Cercopithecidae; genus Macaca; species Macaca mulatta. The sequence continues at coordinate 22,455,458 of NC_133422.1, forward strand.
GGACATTAAACTATAATGCTAAATGCCAATAATTAGAATAAGTTCATTTTAAGAAAAGCAGTAATATTAGCTAACATTTGTTTAGTACCTGTGCCAAACATTTTGCCTATGTTACCTTGATTTTCGTAGCTAGCCTAAGAGGTACTATTATGTATCCCCGTTTTACAGGTTAACAAACAGGCTCAGAGGAGTTTAGGATCTTTTCCAAGATTACATAGCCAGTAAGTAATGAGACTAAGATCCAAATTCAGACTCTGAAACATACTCTTTATATTATATTGCACTTGTCCTAAAAATGTGGGAATCAGAATGAAGGGACTTGTATGACTTTTGGCTCATTCTTTGATGCACGTGGCCTGGAGTTATAAAGGATCCAGTGTCATTGTGCATCATGAGCAAGGAGTACCTAATCTCTTTAATTCTTCCCTGGAAGCTTATGACGTCCATCCAAGTGCACATAGCAAAAGTTCTGTTGTAAACTTTAGCAGAGTGAGTTTCTCTGACTCAGAGTGATGATGGAGGAAGCTTTGATGAGATTTTATCTGAAATGTTCATGGACAAGAGCTTTCAAGGAGAACATCCACAGCAAGGTTCCAAAAACAGCTCATGAAAGTGAAGCAGCAAGACCTTGCATGAGAAATGAAGAGAGAGCTCAATGTATTAAAGATGAAAACAAGAAGACCGAATTTATTGAAAGGAGCAGAGAGGCAATGAAAACAAGGCAACTGAAATGAGGTGACTTGCAGCAATTGAAAGGGAATTTCAGTACTTTTGTAGAATTTTAAAAAAATTGTTTTCTGCTGTTTATTTTCAATTTTGAACAGGGTTATTTGTTCATGCCATACTTATTTGCCAAATTCCAAAATTCTATCTATATAGTTTTACAGTTGTCTGGTGGAATCAATGGAACTTTAGTTACCAGTCAAATGCATCTTTGAGATTGTCCAGTTAATTCTCTATTTCTGGTAGCTGTAATAAATGTTGAAAAGGTTTCTAACTCCTGGAGAAAGTTTCTAACTCCTTATGACTCCTTATGACTAATATTCATAACAGACTTGTGAGTTCCTTGAACACGATACACCTGTATTCAAAAGAGTGTATTCCAAAGCTAACTCAGTGATCTTTCCATTTATCTATTGGATTAGCGGTGTCTTTGCTCTTTCCTTCTGTAAATGTGAATAGTTAAGGGTTGACTGCAGAAGTGTTTACACTTTGGCTTCCATGCCTCTGGAATGTTTGTGCTTTGGTGGTGAGATGTGAGACTATATTTGTATAGTCTGCATCTCTCAGGCTGCCCCAGAATGTTGTATAGTGCAGTGCCGAAGAAAGCAGCAGGTACACACAGAAATGGAGCCTTCCCTGGTTAACCCTGCTTGGATCTGAGTTACACTCTGTTTCTTGACTTCTTGGGACTTAGGTAATGAGTTTGCCTTATACTGTATCCCATTTTGTACTCGCTTACATACTACATTCTTGTTTGGGCTTTCCTTTCTTTCTTGTAAGCAGGTATTTTTTTAAAGCCAATATGTGAAAATACGGATACACTACAATTAAATAAAATGCTGTTGTGTTTGTTTTGCTTTAAAATTGTAAAGGATAAGCAATAAGATAGTTTTATCTACGTGGTTTTCCCAGTGCAGTTAAAATAAAACCTAACCTGCCAAAACTGAATTTACACTCAATTTTTCTGTTGTATAACTCTTGAAGAACACCTCATGTGTTATGTACTCTTTTATTTATTAAAAGTCAATGTTAATCTTTCATTTTTTCTACACTTCCCTTTACTTCCTCATGAGATGCTCAGCCCAGTTGTCCCTCAGGACACAGTATCAATTGGTTCACTTTCAAAAGCAGCTATTAGAAACCCAAATCATAGACATGTGAATTTTCTCAGAAGCCAGTATTGAAACTTGGATTTTTACCTCTCATACCAAAATAAAGAAGGGAAAAAACAGAAATCAGCCCAACAATACCTTTAAATTGATTTTTATATTTATCTTGTAATGCAAATACCAAAGAAAAGTACCTAGTTCCGTGGTTTATTTACTTATATCTTGCCTCTGTTATCTTCATAACAATTTTTGGCCTTAGCACTTTTGACTGCATGAAGAACTCTAAACATAGGCAATGGTAATAGAAATGCTGACACATCTGAACCGTCGGCCCCAGAATATATTATTGAATATGACTGCACAAATGCCTGGGAACCTATACTTAGCGTGAAGAATAAGGCCACTGTTTTCAACTTCCAGCAGGAGGAGAGTACAGACAGATGAGCCCGCTGTTTCCCCTCTCTGGCTCTTCCATTGTCTTTCCCTGGCTCTTGTGTGTGTGTGTATGCAGGCAGGCACACACACGTACAAACACATCCTGCCCCATGGAGTGGTCACATCTTAATATCTACTGAGGCCAGTTAGACATTCTGTGGGCCGAGTATGTATTGCAGTTGCTTAACCGGCCTAGAGGTCTTACGATGTCATGGGCACCATCAAGTGATCTGTTTCCAAATCTGTAGAAGGAGGAGGACTGGTAGTGTTGGGCTTACATGACGTAAAGGAGCTTGGATTTGTTTTCAGGAGATGAATGTGTTTTTCACAGCAGTCTGGTGAATTAAGAACAATACACAGAATCCCACAGCGAGCGTGTTCTATTTGACTCTGTTGATGGGATTTATGTATGGAACAACAATTTTCTGTATAGACATAATTGAATACATATTACCATGATCTGAAACCATGCAAGAATATGTATGGTGTGTGGGAAACCTGAAAACAGACACAACTGATGAAATTATTAGTTTACATTTTTTACTCAAAATATTTGTGAAGCAGCTATTCCCTACATATGCTCTATGTAGAAATGCAGAGACAAGTAGATGATTGTAATGTGTCACCATCTCTTTTTTGGACTGAACTTTTTTTTTTTTTTTTTAAGATGGAGTTTCGCTCTTGTTGCTCAGGCTGGAGTGCAATGGCACAATCTTGGCTCACCGCAACCACCACTTCCTGGGTTCAAGCGATTCTCCTGCCTCAGCCTCCCGAGTAGCTGGGATTACAAGGACTGAATTTTTAATAGAGCAAGAATGCCAAAAGGGAAGTCCCTCAGATCTGGTGTGTGGCTCAGTAATGCCCTCAGCTCCATGCGGCTTCTTCCCTTAGGGCTCTGAGTAAAGTCTGTGGGTGTCAGAAGGTATGAGGGTCTCTTGTATTTAATAATATCAAGGGAGTACAGTGTTCTCCCTCAAAGCCTGGCCAGCAGTTACTCCTGGAGAAAGAAGAACAATCTGGCTAACAAATGGGTCACCCACGTAAACTGACCAGAAATATCTGGAGCCGTGAACACCTAGTTAGTGGGGTCAGCAATAGGCCCGGCAGTAATTGCTCAGTGCCTTGTGCACTAGCAGCAGTGGGAATTGCCGTAGTGTAAATTGGTTTTAGGGGCCAAATTGATCAACCAAAAGAGGCTCAGAGATTTTTGGTGTTCGGGTTACTGACAAGGGTTCCGACTTTCTGGATCACGTGATGAAATGCATGGCAGTTGACTCTGCTCTCCTCTAGGTTTTCTGTCTCCCTTCCAACCCCCATCAGCAACCGTTTCTTGTTCTTGAGGCTGCTTAGCCTAAGAACTTTTGGTCTTTGCTGTCTGGGAGTTACAAATCCACAATGGCAGTGAAAGCTTTTCTTTCTCCCTCCTCCATCCTTTCCTACTTTTGGCCTTTTTTCGCTTTTGCAGCAGTTACACTTGCATCCATCTGCTAGACACCCACAACATCAGGGCGCTGGGGCGTGGTTCCTGCTGGGCAGTCAAGGAGCTCTGGGTCCGTGACAGAACTGAGGCAGCTTCCCCCAGGTTGCCTCACCTTGTTTTCCCCTTCTAAAATATCACCCACTTACCTGCCTACAGAGAGAGACAGGGCATAGGGAGTAACAAGAAGAAATGCACAGCATGTTCTGGACTCCTCGAAGAGAAGTGTTTGCTCAAGGCATTATTAATATTTTTGCAAGGCACAGTAACATTGATTTTTTCATCCAAGAAGCATTTTGCATTTGCACAGAGTAGTCACTAGAGTGTTGAACCATTTTCTTTGGTACATGGAGGAAGTGGCTCATCCTCGGCCTAAGAGCACCAAATTTGAGTTGGTATTTTTTATTTCCAGTTCCAGGCGTGAATCTTTACTCCATTTTGCAGGTAGCTGGAAAATCTTCTGTTTGTTTAAATTCACGCTGGGTAATACTGCATCATTTTAAGTTTTTTATCTGGAGCTCGGTATAGGAGTTCACCAATGCCAAGCACGGACTCTGCATAGAATGCCTTGTATAGGCTCCATGCTGCAAGCCTCCCACACTGATGGATTTAATTTTTTTTAACATCCCAGCCAATCAGGTGTCTGACTATAACTTGAAGCCAATTAGTATTTTTCACAGAGCCAGGTGCAAAGCTGCCAGGTAACATCTGCAAGTGACTTGCATTGCTCTAATGGGATCTGCATATGTTCAGCTCTATATGAAGATGTCTTTCACTTGACATGAAGTCATCTTTGGTCTTGTTCTCCCTCGACTCCATTAAGCAGACACACCTACATGTGTTGCCAATTTGATCCACTTTCAAAGGAGGATTGTGCCTAGTGTTTCTTTTCACGATCTAATATTTATGCTGATGCCTCTTGGAAAACTGTATCTACCAATCCAAAGTGCTTTGAGAAGGGAGGGGAGGGGGTATGGCAACACATCTCTCGTTACCATCAAGGCATTTGCTGATAATATGTGGTCTAACCTAAATTATCCAGTAAAGATTTACTTGAGGACTTTGTAAATTTCTTTTAAAAAATAAATCTGATGGAGGCAATTTTTTTTCCCTCAAAGACACAATATATCTGAGTTCCTGTAACTTTGAGTCTCCTAGAATCTATGTGACTATGAATGACTATGTGACTATGAATTCAATGACTATGAATCTAGAGCTATGTGACCCTAGGCAGGACAGCCTTTGCTGAGCCACTTGCATTAGGTGCTCACTGGTGGCCATAGGACCTGTAGAAGGAGCACACGTTTCCAAGTCACACTGACCTAAGTTTGAATCCCCGACCCACTCTGTTAGCACAGTCATCTTGTGGAAGTTTTGTAACCTCTCTTTTGATTTCCTGACCTATAAAATGGGTATGATAATACATACCTCAGAGTTTAATGATTTCATAGATACAGACATGCCTGCTTAGTGCCTGTACATGATAGCTTTTCAAAAACTGCTCATTTTCAGTGCCTATCTTTTTGTCTCCACTGCTTTTATTTTATTTCAAGTACTGTACAAATATTCCAAGTGAATTTTTAAAAGAATGGGTAACTACCAGTATTTCCAACATTTTAACCTCAACTATATTCTTTTTTTCTGGGGTCTCTTCTAGTATATATTCACATAAAGCCTTAGGAATTGATCTTATAGGAAATGCCTGTAGACAAATATGCTCATCTCTAGATTGGAAATTGAACCAAAGTATTTTACGACAACACTGGAATGCAGTTTGAATATTTTTATTAAAGTAAGTAAATGACTATCAATACTTGTGGCTAAATAAGAATACATGTTTAACAGCTGAAAACTTTATCCAAGAGCATTTAGAGAAAAAAAATAAACAGTCCTTTGGCCAGGTTTGTGGCAAAGCAAGGTATGATAATATTAATAGCTGTTCATTACTGAGTGCCTGATATTTGTGTCAAACATTCTTTATATTATTTCTTTCATCCTTACAACACCCAGTTAGCTATGAGTCTGTTTTCAAATGCATAACAAAAAAAAATTTCACAGGAAGCCAATTACTTTAAAACAGTACTTTTTATAAAACTGAAAAACATTTGTGATATAGTAATGTATATGGCTTATTATTAATGCATTAAATATCAAGATTTATTTCACAAAGAAGGGGTTCAAGAGCCTAAGTACTTTTCATAGAACCACATGGTCAGGAAGGGGTAGGATTGGATCTGCTCCCATGTCTTCTACCCCCATAGTCTCCTCTTTCCCCCTTATCCTGCTGCCTTAAGACTCTTACGGAGCTTAAGACTCTTAGCCAAAGTTCCAGAAAACTTCTCTCCTGGCTTAAAGTGAATGCTGGGTAATTTATTTAGTCTGCTCGGGGTAGTCATTCATTCCAACATGATTGTAGTGCAAGGACCTCCCTTCCTTTCAGAACATTTGTCACTTGTCATGTTGCATTTAGGACACCAGAGGAGGCATCCAGTGAAATGAACAGGAGGCACTTTTGTGACAAATAGACTTCAGAAGCCAAAGCTGGAGCTGGAAAAGACCTTGCAGATCTTCAAGCCTCCTTGAGGTGCTGCCTGATGGATTTCCAGATCCGTGACGTTTTCTAAACACTTGATCACAGCAAAAAGAATAAAGACTGATTTAAAAGGAAGACCCCGGGCCTAGGTGTAAGAGAGAATGTTGCCGTTTTTATGTCCTCTTCACAGGGAAATAGCAGATTTCATGAACTCAGACTTTGGAGAAAGGCTAATGTGGATTTAAATTCCAGGTCATATACTTACTTATTGTGCAGCTTTCGACAATTTACTGTAAAATAGAAGTATATCACCTACTTCACAGGATTGCTGTGAGAATGAAATAAAGTGGTGCGTATCACACACTGAACATAGTACCTGACACATGGCTGGCGCTCCGTAAATGTGTGCACAATTCAATTCCTTTCACTAAACCAGTGATCCTCTGCTCTGCCTGTTTCTTACAATCTCCTGTGTAGCTTTTACAAGTTCTAATGCCCAGGCAGCACCCCAGACCATCAGACTCTCTGGGGTGGGAGCCAGGCAACAGTATTTCTCCATATCCAGCCAACGTTGAGCATCCCTGGACTAGATGCAGGCTGAGTGAGGCCCTGGTACAGAGCGTCACCTGTCTGCAAGGGCTCTGCGGGAACACAGCTCAGGGATCAGGGCCTGGGACAGCGTGGAAGGGACCTCTCAGCTCACTCCAAGGGCTGCAGGCAAGGCCATCCCCAGGGCCTAACTGAGGGCAAATCTCTCTGAGGGCTTTTCTTCTGCCACAGCACTTTTATCCAAGTGAAACAGAACAAAAGGGCAGCCTGGAGAAGGATTATGATCAAAGCAGGCAGCTTAAAGAGCGACGGTAAGGAAACGGGGAAGCAGACAGTCCAACGGGGTGGTAAGAACAAGCCTGCACCAGCACATCTGACTGCGAAGGCTCTCTGACTGTCAGTGCAACTGTCCAAAGTGATCGTCTCTTTCACCCGCTCAGAAGTCAAGGACTGGGTGACTCACTGCTTTGAATAGAGTTGCCCCGAATCATGACTGGGAAGTTCGGTGTGGTCCCAGGGTCAGCAGCACAGCATCATCAGAGAGCTGGTCAGAAGTGCAGAATTTCAGGCCCTGCCGCGGGCCTGCTGAGTCAGAACCTCGAGTGGTGGAGCCCAGGAATATGCATTTTAACAAATTCACAAGTGAGCATGATTGAGAAGCACGGCTGTGTATAGTGAAAACAGCAAACTTTAGGCGGCAAACAGCACTTCTGAGTTTGAGCCCTGGCTCTTTCACTTACTGTGTGATCTTTGAAAGATTGCTTAACTTCTCTGAACCCCTGTTTCCTCATTTGTAAATTGGGGATAGAAAGATTTACCTTAATAATGGACATCCAAGGAAATTGTGAATGAAATAGAGGGGGGTCTTCGGGTTTGGATTGGAAAAAAAAAATCACTTTTGTTTTTCACAAATTTCTAACTAAAATTTAGCATTTTCTTTGATGATGAATGTCAGTAACATTTGTTAGCAGCCTGTGACTTTGTCACCAGAACAAACCACACATACTTCTATATTACATTACAGTTGTTACAGATAACTTCAAATATCATTTGTATTCATCCGGTTCAAAATTACAGTTGCTTTTAGACTTGCTGCTAGATATGTAATGCATTAGTAATGAGGCACTTACACCATGATATCACACATGTTTTTTTTCATTTTATTAAAACTGCGTTTTAAATTAATTGGTTTCCTTTATAATTTTTTTATATGCAGTTGAAAACTTTATTTGACGAGAGGTCCATAGACTCATGGCACAAAACACTTTTAAAAGCCCTCCCTGCCTGGAAAGTTGTTGTGATGATTTAGTGATGGAATCAAATGTGTCCAACGCTTTATAGAGACTCAAATAACAGTGCCCTGATTGTCCTCCCCAACATTGTCATGTCTTGCTTTGTCCTAAGCCTGGGCCAAAGATTCTCTAGACTTTCCTGGGGGTATGTCAGAATACCCACTGTCTGGTCAACTTTCCCAGCAGGCATTTCTCTCGCTAATCCTGGTTTTACGGAATGAGAGCTGTTGTGTGTTGAGTGGCTGCTCTTTGCCCCAGTGGTGAAGTGTGCTGTCTTGAATCACACAGCCAGTAAGTGGGAAAGCTGGCGGGTAGTCTCCACACTGCCATTTATATACCTGGGTGGAGCTAAGTCCAGATGTTGGGGGACAGGCTAAGGACTCCTGCATCCTCCTAGTTCAAGAAGATGACAGAAGGGCTATCTGTGAAATCATGAAGCACCTGCACTCTCTTAGTTCTTGTACATTCAATAAGCATTACTTAAGCACTTACTATGTGCCTGTCCCTTTGCTAGTCACTAGGATACGCAGCTGGGTAGGCCATGAGCCTTGGCTCTAAGAAGACTATGGGCCCTGGGAGCAGAGAAGGGTATCCCCTAACCCAGTGGGGCAAGAGGTGGGGACTGAAAGGAGGTTCCCCTGAGCAGATAGTTAATTTGTCAAATTGGCTGGATACTGTAGTGCCCAGGTGTTTGGTCAAACATTATTCTGGATGTTTCTGTGGGATGTTTTTGGATGAGATTCACATTCTAATGGGAGGACTTCAAGTAAAGCAGATTGCCTGCCATAATGTGGGTGGGCCTTATCCAGTCAGTCAAAGACTTTCATAGAACAAATACTGACCTCCTTCAAGCGAGAATGCATACTGCTAGCAGACAGCCTTCCGACTTCAGCTGCCGCATGACTTCTTCCCTGGGTCTCCAGCCTGGTGACCCACCTGGCAGATTTTCAACTTGCCAGCCTCTATAACCTCCTGAGCAAATCTCTTAAAATGGATTTCCCCTTCTATCCGCACCTCCCATTGATTCTGTTTCTCTGGAGTGCCCTAATACAAAGTCCAACTGGCTATATTCATTTGTGATGATGCTCCTGTGTGCTTTACTTTTTATTTGATTATGTCTCATTACACAGCTCCTGTCCCGGGACTCCGGGCCCCTGAGGGATTTTCATTTTATTACATAGACCCCTTATGACAATGTTATATCTGGGCTAATGTAACCAGTGGTGTTTCATTGGGCATGAACCATTTGGGGTGCACTGGGAAGCATGAGTGTAGGAGGGAAAAGGAAAGACATTTATTGCTGCCTACTGAGTGCCAGGCACTGTGCATTTTACACTCATTTCAGCCTCTAATGCTCGGTGTACAACAAGGTACACAGAATTATTCCCATTGCACAGACAAAGAAACTGAAGTCTGGAAAGGGTAAGTGACGCGTCTGAGCACACCCAGCTAATAAGAAGAATCAAAGATGGCGCCCCAATCTCAGTATCTGCTTGACGCCCAAGACACCCGAGACCAAGCTCTTTACAACATAAAATGCTGTTTCACACAAAAGGTGCCCGGCCCGGGGAAGAGGAGCCCCTTCTCAGGACAGCTGTGGCTCCATAGCCCAGTAAAGCTTCCCACCACCAAGGGGCCCTGCAGCCACACCACCCCCTCCCATGAGAGATCCTCTGCACCTTGCTTGAAGCTCATCAGGAAGGTCACCAAATTGTAAACTAAAGGAACCCTTCAGTCTCAGGAGGATCTTTGAAACACTGCACCTCAATCCTTGGCCCCAGAGCCTAGGTTCCACCCAGGGCTCCAGGGCCTCAGGCATTTGGCCCATCAAGTGCTGCTTGACTCCTCTGTATCTCACCCCACTGTGACCCTGCCATTTTGCTCGCCTGATGAGGATATCCGTCGGGCAGCATTGCAGCTGTTGTGCAGCCCGGGAGATTGCATCTATTGCTTGTTTCCTTATCTGTGTGCTCTTTCATTCTATCAGACAAGGAAATTAAATTGGTCTGGCACCATTTGCTCTCTAGAAAGCTACTTTGGCTGCTAAATCCACCAAAGGGGGTGGATTTATTTGGGTGTTTCTTTCCTAAGTGAGTGAACAGGCCTTTTCAGAGCCGCCCACAATTAACTGAAAGGCCTGAGCTGCTGTGCCAGGCCCACCTGTCGTGGGGATGGAAGCCAAATGGGGCAGATGGGATCGAAGTGGGGCCAGAAAATAGCCTCTTAATTTAGCACCAGAGTCCTCTCCCACTCTGCTCCAGCCCCCCTACAATTGGAAAAATGTGGAAGGCACAAATGTGAGTCAGAGAAAACCATCCAGGAACCTGGGTGTTAAAACCCCACCTCCAGACTGCAGCAGGGAATCTTAGGAAAAAAGGGCTGAAAACCAAACGTCAATATTGGTTTTGCTCCTGATGCTTGGAAGGGTCTTCCTTGCCTTGTCCTCTTCATGAATGAACATTCACCTCTTCAGCCTCCAAAGGGGGCCCTCGCAGTTTTCCACAGCCTCAGAGTCCCCATCTCTCCAGGCAGAGAGCCCACTGGCCCATCTGCATCTCCGGTATGTTGAAATGACCTGTTGGCATACTTATGGGCTGATACTATTATGTTTTTTTTTGTTTGTTTGTTTGTTTGTTTTTTTGACTTGCCCCAAAAAGGAGCTGAGGTGGATTACAAACCTATAACTGACCTTTAAAATACATCACTCACTTGAAAGTTGGTGCCAAGATCAGGGCAAAAGGAAATACGAAAAATTTATGTAAAATATCTACTCTGGGGTCTTCTTGGTGGGCATTGGCTTTAGCCCTCAGCTTTCCAGCAGCCAACCCGAAGCTGGTGCCTATCAGTTCCTTGATTCACGCTGTTCACGGCTGGTCAGCCAAGGCATGGCATTTCCAGTTCTGAGGCCTAAGAGCAACTTCACTCATCGTTTCTCATAAAAAGGACCCTGTGCAGGGTCATGAACAATGTCCTCAACATGTCGTGGACATTGTTCTTAGGATAGACGTATGTTTCACGGGGCTGTGTCATATAACATCCTTTCTGTCCACCTATGGCACCACATCACCATGCCCTTCGGGAAGGGCAGTTCCACAGGGTGGCCAATACAATGGGCCTTGGCTCTAGTTTCCTGTTAGCCTGCCTACATTCACAATAGGCTTTCCGGAATCTAGAGGATTCAGGATGCAGTTCTCGCTTGCCTCAATGGAGATTTGAATGAGTTTATGCAGTAGTCATGAATGAATATTCATTCGCACCATCGCTGAGCATCTGAGCCCGCTCCTTGGCTTTGTGGAATTCCCTGAGCTAAGGCAGATCTTGCCTCCCATTATAGAGGCTGAAAGTGGCAGCTACTTACTTTTCTAGCCTCCTTTGCAGCTAGCAGGTGGCCAGATGGCTCAGTCACCACCAAACAGACACATCGCCCCCGAGTTATAACCATGACAAGGGTGCTGGCAGTGGCTGCAGAAGGATAATCTTTTTAGGGCAGCATGTGCAGCAGCACAGTAAATGGGGGCATCCAGTGACTGGAGCTAGCAGTATCAGCAATGGAGACTGTGACCTCCTCACTTGACCCAAGCCACTGTCCAGTCCGTAGGAGCCTGAACTTAGTTCTTCTGCCCTCCTGCTGAATATGTGATCCTCTCGATGTCCTTGTAATGAGTGTATATCCTGCTTAAATCAGCCTGAGTTGGTTTGGTTGCAAGAAAAAAACCTGCTTGATGCAAGCAGCTGTTTTTCTCTGCCCCCCGCCCACCTACATGCAAGGCATAGGGAAGTCAAACTGCTGTGGAAACCAAGGATGCATATATGCATAAGGACACGAGCCGGGTCTTCTCAAAGAGTTCCTGTGATAGACAGATGGATAGAAACTTGTGGGCCCTGCCTGCAGCACAGACTCAGGGGCAGAAAGACTGTCCCAGAGCTGGCTAGCCCGGAATCCACAGTCTGGATTTATACTGTCCAATATGGTAGCCAGTAGTCACATGTTACTGTTTACATATGATTTTTAATTAGTTAGCATTTAGTACTATGGAGAACAGTTTGGAGGTTCCTCAAAACAATACAACTTGGGCTACCATACAGCAATCCCACTGCTGGGTATATACCCACGAGAAAGGAAATCAGTGTGTAGAAGAGATATCTGCAGTCTTATGTTTGTGGCAACAGTGTTTACAATGGCTAAGATTTGGGAGCAACCTAAGCATCCATCAACAGATGAATGGATAAGGAAAATATGGTACATAGACCAGGCATGGTGGCTCACGCCTGTAATCCCAGCACTTTGGGAGGCCAAGGCAGGTGGATCTCCTGAGGTAAGGAGTTCAAGACCAGCCTGGCCAACATGGTGAAACTCCATCTCTACTAAAAATACAAAAATTAGCTGGGCGTGGTGGCAGGTGCCTGTAATCCCAGCCAGTCAGGAGTCTGAGGCATGAGAATCGCTTGAGCGCAGAAGGTAGAGATTGCAGTGAGCTGAGATCATGCCACTGCACTCCAGCCTGGGGAATAGAGCAAGATTTTGTCTCCAGAAACAAAAAAAAAGAAAAAGAAAAAATATGGTACATATATTAATACTTAATGGAGTACTAATCCGCCATAAAAAAGAATGAGATCCTGTCATTTGCAACAACATGGATGGAACTGGAGGACATTATGTTAAGTGAAATCAGATAGGCACAGAAAGACAAACATCTCATGTTCTCACTTATTTGTAGGATCTAAAAATCGAAACAATTGAACTCATGGACATGGACATAGAGACTAAAAGGATGGTTACCAGAGGCTGGGAAGGGTAGTCAGGGGCTGGAGGCGGGGAGGTGGGTATAAAAAAGTAGAAAGAATGAATAAGACCTACTATTTGATAGCACAACAGGGTGACTGTAGTCAATAATAACTTAATTGTACATTTAAAAATAACTCTAGGAGTGTAACTGGATTGTTTGTAACTCAAAGGATAAATGCTTGAGGGGATGGATACCCCATTCTCCATGATGTGTATAAAATATACACATATATAAAATATAATTAAACAATAACAATATTAAATTAAATTTGTTTAAATTAAATAGAATTAAAAATCTGTTTCCGCAGGCACATCAGCCACTTATAGATGCTTGGCAGTCACATGCACCTACAGACTACCATTACGTACAGGACACATGGAGAACATGTCCAGCATCGCACAAGGTTCCATTGCACAGTGATGGCCCAGAACCTTGACATTCCAGGCTGAGTGGCAGGATTTCTGCCTTTTTGAGTCACACCTAATGCTTCTGGTGGCTGATGAGGCTGGGAGTTCCCAAGCAATGAGGCAGCAGTTCCACCCTCCTGCCTCCTGGTGGTCTGAAATCCGCATCAGCTGCCAGGACCACAGAGCACTGGGCCAAGGCTCCGGGAACCCTGTTTTCCCTGCTGCATCTTTGTCTGTGTCCCTTTTGCTGCTTGTTGTTGGCTGCTTCGGGGGGAAACAAAAGTAAAGACAACCTTGGGTCAAGTTCTCACCATCATTCTCATCATCCTGGAACCTGGACCAGGCTCTGCCTCCTGGGCTGGTGCAGAGGTCATCTCAGGTATGCAAATGAGTGTGTTATGCAAATAAGTGCTTTCTACAAATAAATGAGTCATGCAAATGAGATTTTGCATTCTCTGTCTCTCACACTGGGCTGAGCAGGGGCTTTGTACTTACTCCAGGACCTGGCACAGTGCTTGACACATCAAAGTACTCAGCAAACGTTCACTGGGTACACATGGATGTAACACAGATCCCAAGGGACGTGATGTACGACAATCATTTCCATGCACAGTGTCTTCCTTTCAGTCCAAGGCAAGGGGGGGGCGATACAGTAATAATGATGATGAGAGTGATGACATGTATGTGAAAAAATGAAAATATGGAATATGAGTTTATTATAAAGATGTAAAGAAATTGGTTACATGTGTAAAGAAATGTGGAGATATGGGCATATTTTTCTTTTAAAATTCCTTCAACATTGTTGTTACCCGTATCAGAGTAGTTAAGAATATGCTCTGACAGACATGGTCCTCCTCTGTGAAATGGGAGCTGTTACCTCATTTGGCTATGTAAGGACTAAATGAGATAATGCATGAAAAAATTCAGCGCTGCCTTTGGCATATAATAAATGCTAAGTACAAGGGAGCAATTATTGTTATTTTTGCACTAGAAAGCCGTGTGATAACAATAGAGCGGAGCGGGACTCTGGGCGTCCCTGTCATTTTGTGGCTGTTGCTTCCCTCCCCCCTGGAGTGGGGATGGAAAGCTCTGGGCCTGGGCATGATTTCTGTATCCTGACAGCCCAGCCCTCTGCCCAGAGGGCAACTGGGCCAAGTCCCCACTGTGTGCTCCCAGCACGAGGGCGCTGCCAACCTTCTCATACTTTTTCATGCTCCCAGGTTTAAGCCATGGGGGTTTGGAGGGATTTTATTTTATTTTATTTTATTTTTTTAATTTGAGATCTGTCATCCTTGCAAATGAGTTTGCCCTTTGCAGCAAATCCACACCAAACAGGGACACTCTCCAGTTTTCTTTCGGTTGCCTTTTCTCCTCCCTTCTGTTCAAGTCCTGCAGCTACTAATGAGGGCCTCTGTCAGCTCCCCGGGAGGACAGGAAGAGCTGCCTTCACTCTCCTCCCTCTCCCTCTGTCTCTCTCTCCCAGACACACACACACACTCAGGAGAGCTGCCCTTCTCATCTGGTCCTCCTTTTCCTCCTCTCCCCCATCTTCTGCCCTTTATCTTGCTGTTTTCACACTTTCTTCCTCCATTTCTCCTGTGACTCTTTTTCTCCGAATCTCATCATCTCTTCTACTTCCTCTCGCATAATAAGTGTGATATAAGTATTTGCTATGATTATGATGTCTCCCTCATCTCTTTCTCTCTTTCCCTCTCTCTCTTCCTGTGTCTATCTTTGTAATCTTTCTGTCTCTCTTGGTAACTGGCTATTTCTGTCTCTCACTGGCTCTGTCTATCTCCCTCTCTGTATGTATTTCTCTGTCGTCATCTTTCTGTGTGCATCTATTTCTGTCCCTCTCCTCTCCCTCGTCTGTGGCTCTTTGGCTGGCTCTTCATGTCCCTTAAATCTTCTAAGCCCCTCTGAGGGCTGTGGTCTGAGCACAGGAAGTAATAAGGAGGAGTATGCCTCACCCCGACCCCAACCACCCCAAGTCCTCACCACAGTGCCTGAGAAGTGGATCCGCTTCCCCTTGGCCTGAGATAAAAATGCATCTCTCTTCTTACAGCCCCTTTTCCTACAGAGAAAATACTGTGTATGGGGTCCTGCCTGGAAAAACTTCTGGTTGAGGAAGTCATTTTGCGATGCTTGCAACACAAACTTTCAAAAACCAAACGTCTTGAAACACAATCTTTGTGGCTGTTCTTAGTCTACTAGTCTGTTCTGTACTAGGCTGTTCTTAGTCTACTTAGTCTACACACAGAATAACGAAGAATAAGAAAGTTTATGGCGAAAGCATTGCATTTTATCTTCACCCTTTCATAATCTACTCTTTGATACTTTAGCCCACTCTTCTTTGATACTTTAGCCACACTATAGCCCAGTATAACCTTTTCATAGTAGGATAGGTGCCATTATTATGATCTCCATTTTTAAAAATGGAAACTGATACTCATAAAGATGCAATGATTGGCTCCCTGTCAAGGAGTTATTTTCAGTGCCCCAGGGCACAGAACACTTATCCCCTACGGACCATGAGCCCCTCTCGTGCCCGTCCACGCCCCTGTCAGCTCTAGGACTCTGTGATTTCCGCCAGAAATCCCAAACATCTCCCACCAAACCTGCCCAAGAGAGAATCTGTGTGGCCTTTTTGCACATCGTGTCCTTTGCACATAAGGCATCGTTCCCACTGCACGTGCCCCCACCATCCCCAGGCTGAACAGCTCAGAGATGTAATGACGTTCTCGGACTCAGGCCTTGGCACTGAATCTTACAGCCATGCAGCCAGAGCTGCAGCAGAAACCCTGGCGAGAGAAGCTCTCTGAGGGGTTGGTAGAATACATTACTCAAACACTTGGATTTCTGCAAAAGTAGTGACACTTAATTCCTGCTATGATATTGGGATAAACAAAATGTAATCTGTTGCATTGTCCTTGCCCATCCAAATCTTATCTTCTTTTTCCATCTAAGTAACTGGGGGAAAAAAATTACAGAAACCTTCATATCATATTAGGACCCAATTTTAAGCAGAATGCTGAAAATTTCATACTGAAGGCAAGTGCATAGTTGCCATAAATGCAGGCGAACTTCAAGGTGAAGGAACTCCCTTGTACAATCGCGAATGCAAATGTTTAAAGCTACTCAACAATTTTCCCCTTGCAGCTGCCCGTTTTATCTCTTGCAAAACTAGTAATGATACAAGCAGTTGATTATGGTTTACAATAGCAATAAACCTCTCAGAATTGGTTGTTTCCAAAATAAATAGCCATTCTGTTAAATGTTAAATAACAAGTCATAAACTGCTGAAAACAACCAATTTCTTGTGGATTATTGCCTGAATAAATTTCAGCAGGAACAGCAGATCATTAAGCTGTGAGCGTCACAGATCAAAACCATTGGATTAAAAAAAAAACAATCAATTTACTTAAATCCATCCAAAGGAATTCCCATTTTACAAACCAAGTCACAGCACACGTTTTTACGTCTTCTTTTGGGCTTTTCCTTTGGTAGTCACGGTTAGCTCAATTCTGGCCAAAATCCTTTCATTCTTTTTTGGAAATTAAGGCATACCTAACCTGGGTGGTTAAATTGGCTCATTCTGAGAGAATGCAGCTTTCCTCAGCTGCATTTTCTACAAGTCTCCGTCTACAGTGTTCCAATTGATAAAACACAGACCTGTCCACTAAGTTAAACATTTGAGTCAAGGCTCAGTGGCAAATATATTCAAACTGCAGCTCTAATAGAGGCTGTTCTGGTAAGAGAAGCCAACTTCATCGGGATGATTGACAGAAGATTCCTCGCCATAGCAACCAGGGTTATCTCTCTGGAATAACAACATTAACCTCCTTCATAACCAGTTTTTCATCCCTGAGTATAAAAGGCAGCTGCATGCATCTTGTATAATCCTTTATTTTTATTTTTGAATGAACAGTTAACACTTCTATAAAAATGGGACAAGATGCAGCAAAATCAAATTAATTTTGAATTCCTCTTGAAAAAAAGCATGGCAATGGATCTTGTAGGCAGAACAGTTAAAGAACAGGAAGGGTTCCTCTCTCTTCTGAGCATAGGGCAATAGCAGGGATATTTCTATTCATCTGCTGCCTCTGAAATAGCCTCCTGCATTGATTTGCTTTCTGCTGCTGTGGAGGGTGGGAAGGGGCAAAGAATTTGTTTCTTGTTTTGTTCCTGTCTTATTCTTTGTCCTCACAACTCCCAACACACACACAGACACACACACACACACACACACACACACAATCTTAGAGGCTCTCAGGTGCAAAGCAATGAATGGTCTATGAGAAAATGGTGGGAAAATGCATATTCTTTCTGAAAAAAATACGCATTTTCCACCACTTTTTTTTGAAAGAAATTGCTAAATGGACCCCAAACCATCTCCTTTGACTTATATCTAATGTTTTGTGAAAGCTGTGGACATTGGTGCCTTGAAATGTCACTGAAGCATCTCACCAGCCCCTCACAGAGATGCTGTGCCATGCTCTGGACCTGACTTCTCATGCCAGTCTCTGCAAGTAGCAAGCATGGCACTCAAGCCACAAGGAATAAAAACTGTGACAAGAAAAGACAGATTGTCCACCTGGATGGACCACTGCCAAGTCATGTCCTTCCCTGCGTCATTCCATCTCGGATGTGTTTCCCATTGGCACCAACTTCATTGCAACTGCCACCTTGAAAGGTGGAGCCATCTTGGTTGAGGCTTCTGTGTCACTTAAGGTCACAATCTTGTTGCCCAAGGCCCTGGTTGTAACCTCAAAGAACGTCAGTCCTCTGCTGAGAAAAGAGGCTGAGCAGGGAAAAGGTGCCACCTGGGCCCAAGCAAGGGGAACCTGGGAACATGGCATTTACAAAGAGCAGGACAGCATGGGGCCTTAGAGGGGAAAGTGGCCATTCAGCAGAACCACTCGGGTGAATCTCTGGCCCGATCTCGATGTAAGCAGACAAACTAGCCAAAAGGCATGACCGGTGGATTTCAAAAGATGTTCTGTGAGAAATGTTGTTATTTCTGAGTTGGAAGTAGGAAGAACTCTTGGAGATCCCCACTGTATTACACAAATGTTGACAGCCTCCTTAGTTTCCTTCAAAACCACCTTATTTCCAGAGGTGCTGCCTCACACCCCTCACCCCACCAACAGCATCACTGTCTTTGCCAAGATCTGGAACCACCTGGAATCCAGCTGGGGCCCTGAGTCCGTGTGACCCTGTTACCAGAAAGCGGTCTCAATTCAGACCCAAGAGAGGGTTCTTGGATCTTGCACAAAAAAGAATTTGGGGTGAGTTCATCGAGTAAAGTGAAAGCAAGTTTATTAGAGAAGTAAAGAAACAAAAGAATGGCTATTCCATAGGCAGAGCAGCGGCATGGGCTGCTTGACTGACTACACTATGGTTATTTCTTGATAATATGCTGAACAAGGGGTGGGTTATTCATGAATTTTCCAGGAAAGAGGTGGGTAATTCCTGGAACCGAGAGTTCCTCCACTTTGTAGACCATACAGAGTAACTTCCCAGTGTTGCCATGGCATTTGTAAACTGTCATGGCGCTGATGGGAGTGTCTTTTAGCACACGAATATAACAATGAATATATAATGAGCAGTGAGGATGACCAGAGGTCACTTCCGTCACTGTCTTGGGTTTGGTGGGTTTTGGCTGGCTTCTTTACTGCATCCTGTTTCGTTAGCAGGGGCTTTTTGACTTGAATCCTGTGACACTAGTCCTGCCGACCTCCTATCTCATCCTGTGCCTAAGAATGCCTAACCTCCTGGGAATGCAGCCCAGCAGGTCTCATCCTCATTTTACCCAACTCCTGTTCGAGATGGAGTCACTCTCCATCCCCACTGCTGAGCATCCCCATTCCAGGTCACCTTTCCACTCCAGGATTTGGATAAAATGCCACAGCCATGGGCGTGGGACCTGGCCTTCTGAGCAGCTCCTAAGGAACCAGATGATACCCAGAAATGCAGGGTGTTACCTCCCTGGAGTGTGATCCTGAACCCAGGTAACTGGAGGTGGAGAGTATGTCCTCCCTCCACCCTGAGGTGTGATTCATCCTGGCTAACCTTTTGCAGAAGTCCCACGAGCTGAGTGGACACACTCAGAGCAGCCTGTGTCTCTAGCCACTCACCAAGAAGCAGCATCGAGAGCAGCACCATTGCATCACCTTGATCCTCATCTTTTTTCCTTCCTCACGTCTCCAAGGTTACACCTCTCAAATAAAGCAGCCACACTCTAATCCTTGCCTCAGGCTCTGTATGGAGGACAGGGTTAGAAAAACTAGCTACACGAGTCACACTCAGAGTTCCTCCCTCTGGCGAGCATTTTAGGCAAAGGAGTGGGTGGTGAAAATCATGGCCTTTCTCTATGAATCAATCCAAAGACTCTCCCCTTCGTTTGCTAAATGACCCCTGATGTTACAGCCACCTCCGGAAGCTGCAAGTTTCCTGAAAGCTGAGGTTGAGGAAGGGTTGGTTGGTTGGTTAATTGCTTTTAAGAAGCAGTATAATGGGCCTTATTACTTAATTGACAAAGGGCTTGACTGGTGGAAAATGAAGCCTCCTTGCCTCAAAGATGTTTGCAATTAGTTTTCTTTAAAACAGAAGAGAAATGTTCTTGAATAATCAAAAGAACAATAGCAATAGTAGCAACACCCAGAGTTACAAATGAACTGAGGAGACCTAAAGCCTCCCTTAAACACACACTTAGAGGGGCATTGCCTTTCCCCGTCCGGAGGAAAGAAAACTGATGCTCTTCCCCTCTCACTCAAAGCCCTCCTCACAAAGTCTTGCTAACCCTGCCTCTGTAAATATTTCATTATTTACAGGTGTGTTGGTTTATTCATGCACCTGCCCAGCATCCCGTGATCTCTCTGTTTGTGTGGAGCCTGCGTGTGACTAGTTGGTTGCAGCTGGTGCTAATGAGGCCCGAGCCTAGGTTCAATCCCCAAGGGGGCCAGTTAACTTCACCTGCTCCATGGCTAGAGGCTGCACTCAACAGCTCTGAATGAAGCTTGTGTTGTATGTACTGGGCGAAGGGCAAACGGGTAGAGGGAAAGGAGGAGATGGTTCAACGTGTAGTCCCAACGTCTGCTGGAGAAACAGCCACTGCCCTTAGCACCTTCAACCCCTGCAAAGGTCAGCACTGTGTTTTTTGTTTTTTTCCCCAAGATTGCTTCTTTTATCCTAAGGTTAGAGGACGTGGGCATGTATGTTTTCAAATTTCCCCTTTTTATTTAATCGGCAAGTATTACATCTTATGAGTTAAAGAGTAAGGCACACTTTTTTTGCCTCAATTCCTTTGGGCATCCATTATTCATTTACTAGAACACACAGCCTATTGGAGAGGTGCATCTGTGGACATCAGAAAAAAAACTAGGTGGAGTTACAGATGGTGGCATAATGTTTAGTGAAAATATTCAAGAAAAAAATTATTCACTCAACAAATATTGACTGCCTATTATGTCTCAGGCACTAGAGATACAATAGTGAACACAATAGATTTTAAATTTTCTGCTCTCTGGAGCTTAAATTCCAGGGGGAGAGGGTGGTACAATAGATAGTAAATAAGAAAAGGTGGTAAAAAAATATGTATTTTACATGACCATAAGTTTGAAGAAGAAGAATAGAGCAGGAAATGGACAGAGGTCACTAGGAAGGGTACTCCAACTATAATAGGATGGTCAAGGTAGACCTCAATGAAAAGTGATGTTAGGGCAAGGACCCGAAGTGAGGGAGAGCGAGCTGTGTAGCTAGCAGAGGGAAGAGCAAAGGTGAGAATGGCAAGGAGGGAGCATGCGTAGTGCCTGGCGTGTTTGAGGAACAGCCAGGCAGAGGTGCAGTGTGGCTGAGGCAGAGGGAGTGAAGGGGAGGCGATGTTCCTGGACTGAACTGGGGTCTGCTCACCTGCTGCAATAAGGTCAAACATCCACAGTGAGGTTTGCAGGGGGAGAAAGGAGGGCATTTAGTTGCAGGGCACCAGGTAACGTTGATTGGGCAGCTCATGCTTAAGACGTGACCCCTTGCAAAGGTTTGCAAGCAAGAGTTTTTAAAGGCAGGGGAAATTTTCAGGAAAACAAGTTAATACAGGCAAATTTAAATCAAGACATGGAGGTTGTATATCGGTTTGACCTAAAAAGGTGAGATACCTTGAAGTGGGGGCTTTACAGATCTTAGGTGGGTTCACAGATTTTCTGATTTGCAATTGGTTAAGGAAGAGCAGCTTTGTTTAAACATTTGGGGTTAGCAGAAAAGAATGTTAGCTCTGGTTCACAGGTGTGACTTATTCCAGGCCCATCAGGAAGAAAGAAAGAACGAAGAGCAGCAGTCGGAGTTCAGTCCCCGGTTCCCCCTTATCCAAGGTCTGTGTGCCAGCAGATACATTTGGTGGGGGTCCAGGTTTTTGAAAAACAACTCAGGGACATACATCAAGAATTAATCTTTAGTTTCTCTAGGGAACCAAACATCCCGTGACTCTAACTTCCTTGGCTATTGTTTTAGGCTACTATTACCTTCTTGCTGATCAAATTGCTCATTTACTTCTCAGGGCCAGCTCAGTGCCTGCAATTTTCCTTGAAGGAACTTAAGATTTTTCATTCCATGCTTGTGGTGGTGGTGAGGGGGGCACAGACCCCTAAGAGGGATCCCTGCTCCATCTCAGGATGGGAGATGCAGCCAAGAAAAAAGGGAGGAAGGAGAATCAGGTGGCGTCTACGGCCCTTTTCTAAGGCTTTGACCTCTTTCTCAAAAAGTTAGAAAAGGCTTCATCAAAGATGTTGCTTCTTAGATCCCAGGGGCTGATTAGTGTTAACTCATTCATCTGCACTCCAGCTGAAGCAGGTGTTGCCAGACTGACCGTGTAATTTGCGAGATAATGTGTGTGTACCAGGCTGTGTTTTCCGACTTGAAGACAAAGTGGAGTTAGCATCTGCTCCTGCCCCTCCCTCACCCTTCCCCTCCCCACGCACTCATACACACTACCGGCCTGGGAGTCATATGAGGCTTATATGGTCCCACCCTGGGGGCCCACACAAGGAATGGGATTAGTTTGCCCACCAGCCAAGCAGGTGGGGGCTCAGAACAGATAAAGGGTTGTGTCATTTCTTGAGCCGTAGTTACAGACGTCGGCTCACGCTTGCTAAAGAAACAAATGAAAACCGGCAAGGCAACCTCAGGGCAATTGAATGAAGGCGAAAGCAAACACTTCCCGGGTTCCAAGCAGGAAGGAGCCACGTGGGGGCTACTTTGAGGGGCATAGAGGAAAAGGTAATTATAGAAGACTTTGAGGAGCAGATAAGATTTGAGTGGGTCTTGAAGCACAGGTGAGTGTGAATCTTCAAATGGAGCGAGAGCATGACAAGTCATTGTCCCTTTGTGAGGGGTGGTAGGAATTTTTGGAAATGTTCAGGAGTCACGAAGAGGACCGTCTAGGCTAGAATGGAGTGGTTGTGTAGGAAAAGGGCTGGCAGAGAGTGAGGCAGATTGTGGAAGTCCCGGAATGCCAGCTGGAGAAGTTTCGACTTTTGCTGAGGGCGATTCTCTGCTTTGGATGGCAGGACTGTAGCTGACAGAACCATGTCTGTTCCCGTATGCATATAAGTGTGTGTGTGGTAGCCTTGCCAGATATAAAATGCAAGAGAAACCCTGTTAAGTTTGGATTTCAGATTAACAACAAATAAGTTTTCAGTATAAGAATGTCCTGTGAAGCCAGGCACGGTGGTTCATGCCTGTAATCCCAGCACTTTGAGAAGCTAAGGCAGGTGGATCACTTGAGGTTGGGAGTTCGAGACCAGCCTGGCCAACATGGTGAAACCCCAGCTCTACTAAAAATAGAATTAGCTGGGCATGGTGGCGGGAGCCTATAGTCCCAGCTGCTAGGGAGGCTGAGGCAGGAGAATCACTTGAATCCAGGAGACAGAGGTTGCAGTGAGCCAAGATCGCGCCATTGCACTCTAGCCTGGGCAACAAGAGTGAAACTCAGTCTCAAAAAAAAAAAAAAAAAAAAAAATCCTATGAAATATTTGGGACATAAATACAGGATGCCCAGGTAAATTTAAATTTCACAAAAATAATGTACAATTTATTTTATTTTATTTTTTTGAGACAAGGTCTCTCTCTGTCACCCAGGCTGGAGTGCAGTGGCATGATCTCGGCTCACTGCAACCTCCACCTCCTGGGTTCAAGCTATTCTCTTGCCTCAGCCTCCTTAGTAGCTGGGACTACAGGTGCCCGCCACGACAACAGGCTGATTTTTGTATTTTTAGTAGAGATGGGGTTTCACCATGTTGGCCGGGCTGGTCTTGAACTCTTGACTTCAAGTGATCCGCCCACCTTGGCCTCCCAAAGTGCTGGGATTACAGGCGTGAGCCACCGCACCCAGCCAAACTATGTGCAATTTTTAAGTATAATTATGTCTTGCAATATTCGGGATGTTGTTGTGCTAAAAAAAATTCATTGCTCATATGAAATTCAAATTGAACTGGACATTCTGTATTTTTATTTGCTAAGTCTGGCCATCAGTATGTGATGCTGAATAAATGCTACTTAGCAATCCTGTGAACTCCAGGGCAGAGTCCCCACCTGTTACACGAACTAGCCTGGAGAGTTCTGCCACCAGAGAGCCAATTTCTCAGCCACCTTTGGGTGCTGGCTCAGCTCTGTGATGGCCCAAGTTTATGAGTTACCTGTGAGAATATCTGGGCCCCCAGTTTTCTCAAGAGTCAGCTCCAGATCCCCAATTCTGCCCCCCCAAATCAAGGAATAGGAGCCCTGGATTTTTCCAGCAGCAGCTGGAATCAATAAGCAGCCCTGATGGGTGGGGTGGGCTGGAACACAGCCTGCTACCTTGAGCCCTGCGGTATTGATCGCGCAGGCGGCTGTCCGTAAACCAAGCAGGCATGCTGAAATGGGGTACTGTTGTCAGCCTTCACTTTCACAGGGATGACTCTTCAGATTTCTCTCAAAGCCTGCCGGGCTCAAAGGGAAAACCGGCAAGTTCTTTTTTTTCCCACTAATGTAATGCCTTGGGGAGCTGCTGCATTACATTCTTTTTTTCTTTTTTCTTTTTTTAGTGCATAGTTGCGGGGGTGGAAGGCAGAAACCACAACAATCCTCTGTCTTTTGGGACTCTCTCTCTTAAATGTGGTCCATCATTCAGTTTTAAGAACTGAAGCACAAAATATAAAAACTAAAGTCATTTTTTATCGAAAGCCTCAAATGTACTGGGCATGAGAGTGAGCAGTTTGTATGTCTTGTGGTGTTTTATCCTTCTGATGATTCTCTGAGATTGATATTTATTACTATTCCCATTTTACAGATTCAGAAATGGAGGCTCACCCAGGCTACGTAATTTGCTCAGGACTGTGCATCCCGCAGTGAGTCTGTGCTATGGTCCAAACCCAGGTCTGTTTGACTTCTAACACTACTGTCTGCTCAATGAGCCCAAGACGTTGCAGACACGGCTGGCTTGTCATCCTATTTGTCCTTTCAGATTCCTGAGTGATGAACGTCCTCTGAGAAACTGTCGCTAGTTGCTCTGAAAAAAGCCGGTACCTCACTCTGCCCTCAGATGACTTTCTTCCCACCTGTGTGTTGTAGAACCTCCCTGTGGGGCTGTAAAAACACACCCACCTTTCTGTGTCCTCGTTAATCCACAAGGTCCTGCAGGGCAGCGGCAAAGCTGTTTTTCTACGAAGTGTGCTCCTCTCTAGCTGCAGGGACCAGACTATTGTTCAGCACACAAGCTCTGTAAATATCTGCTCGTGGTTATTACTGTTTTGAAATCTCTTTTCCCATTTGTTTAGGGAACTTCAAGGATGCTGTCCTGTAACCATGTTTCATTGTGATGCCGGTCTTCCGCATTCTTACCTATGTTTTTTACACTGAGTTTTGTATTTGCCTATCCTCATTGAGGACTCATCTGGCTGGTCCTTACCAATATTAATAGAAAGTTCTTCCATGGTTGAATGACTGAACAAGTGTGGTTGCCGTGATGATTGTATTTGTACAAATCCAAGTTGGTCTTCTCAATGGTTCTTCCCATGATTTGGTGGAAGGGTATAGCGGTAAATGAACCCAATGGGTAGCCAAACTTCCTGCACTTGGGATCTCAAGGTCATTTTTTTTTTTAATCACAGTGATAAAGGCGTCTCTTGGTGACTCAAGAGAAAGAGAGTTGTCAATGAGAGAGGGTGAAAGATGACAGAGTGGCTCTGATCCTACCTTCTCACAAAAGCTTCTTAGAAAAGTCAACCTACTTTTGAGAGGAGCACAGGTTCTCACAAAACCCCTTCCAGGAAATGGAGAGGCAAACTTTGCCGTGATTCTGCTTCCAGGAGTAAACATGTGATCTCACATGTACTCTGCCCCTTCAGGGATGAAAGAGCTAAGAAGCTGATGGTTGATCCTCAGGGACAGACATTGGCTGAGAGGATTGGATGGATTTCAGGTCTGCCCACCTGAAGCCCAAATGCTAAGGAAGTCTCTAAATGGGGATTAGAGCATCTAAAATTTTTTTTATCTTTATGCTCTTCTGTAGGTCTGAGGCCCTTCAGACTAACAGTGATCCCCCTGTCACATTAATTCTTCTCACATAGACTGTTTTTCTTATAGGTCCTATCTGGGGCAAAGACGACTATGACAGAAATCTCAGCTTGTTCTTGCTGACAGAGTTAAATTTGGTCTGTGTTTCCTCTGCACAAGAAGAAAGCCTGAACTGTGCTCAACAACTGTCTTGAGGGCACATCCAGAGCCGAGTTTGTCTCTCTCATGTTCCTCCTTTTATTGTTTTTGTTACTGTACATATTTCAGTGATGTCAGGATTTTTTTTTTTAAGCCTCCACCTTAGGGGAAGCTCAAGAAATGGTCTGTGTTAGCACTGGTGAGGCCCAGACAGTTTTATGCATATAAGCCTGGCTGTTTATTGATCCCTTGGAATGAGAAACCAATTGGAATATCCTGGCTGTGAGAAATATAACCCTTGACCAGCCAAAGTCATTTGTCTGCCTTCCCTGTTGAAAGAAGCACATTTAAAATTTCTCACCTGGGAGAAACTTCCTGGAAAGATTATTTCATGCAAAAGAATACACTTCTTGGACCTGAGTTGCAATTTGGATTAGAAAAAAATGACCTTGTTATGTCTGAGCATATATTTTTGTTAGAAGCCATTCTGAGAACAAGAGCATGTGGCCGGGTGGTGGTTCATGCCTGTAATCCCAGCACTTTGGAAGGCTGAGGCGGGCGGATCACTTGAGGTCAAGAGTTCGAGACCAGCCTGGCCAATATGGTGAAACCCCGTCTCTACTAAAAATACAAAAATTAGCCGGGCATGGTGGCACACACCTATAATCCCAGCTATTCAGGGGGCTGAGGCAGGAGAATCGCTGGAACTGGGAGGCAGAGCTTGCAGTGAGCCGAGATTATGGCACTGCACTCCAGCCTGGAGACAGAGTGAGACTCCATCTCCCCTCCCCCCCCCCCAAAAAAGCATGGGTCATGGGTTATTCAAGGGGTTGTTGAGTTGTTTATACATGATCTATAGATTGGAGTAGATTTTGGATGCATTTTGCTCCACATCCCGAATGAGGGGTTTGAAGCTTGAACTGCTCTGTTGATTTAATGCTGTGGTTGCTAGGGAGGAGGCCCCAGCAAAGTTCAGAATGTTAAAATCAAGTGTTAAAATATGCTGGGAGGAAATGGAGAACAGTTCTCAATTTCCATCATGAGAGCTTTAAGGATAGTCACTGGAAGAAAAAAAGAAAAAAAAAAAGCTCCAAAAATTAAAGTCAGAGATTTATACTTTGTACACATTTTGAATTTTGGAGAATGTTACATCTTCCTCCAGAGGTTTTGTTTTGCTTTTTAAATTAGCCAGGTTCTATGAAATACATTCCCTAAGGAACACTGAAGTCATTTCCAATCAGGATTCTTGTTCCTAGTGCTCTGAGGGCAACAATTGTACCCCAGAACTTTCTCTCTTTCTTAGAATCTGCCATTTCCAGAGGCCTGTGCTTGGAAGGCAGGTGACCAAGTGGCATTCGGGTACCTTGCCGGAGAATGGATTTTAGTACCTGCTCTGGGGTAACTAGGGTTGCCAGTTCTGCTAGGCAATTGGTTATGCATCTGTTGCAGCTGTACACTTTGCGAAAGATGGACGATGGGGCATGAGTACAGAAACCTTAGAAATTAAAAAAGATACATTTTATATATATCATCAGGGAGATCTTGAGAAATTGCCATTCAGAGTATGACTGGGAGAAACAAGACTATTTTGAATCCACAGGTTCAAATGCGTCATAGAAGATGCAGGAAGTGGTATTTGGCCTGATGTTTCTCTCCGTGTCATTGACAACAACAAGGGTATGTGCTAAAACCAGATTGCAGTGCCTTCCTGATTTCTACTGAGGAAAGCTGTGCTTCTCGAATGCTAATGTGTACATGAATCACCAGAGGATTGTGTTAAATTGCAGATCTTGGTGCAGTAGGTTTGGATGGAGCCTGAGATTCTTGTTTCTTGAGCTCCCAGGTGACGTTGGAGCTACAGGTGCAGGATCCGCCTCCTCCCTCACTCTTGCCAGGAGAATACCCAACATCTTTCCAGTGTCTATCAGACTAGGCTGAGCACTTCCTCTGAGATCTGCTGAACCCTGGCTCAGTAAGCTTGCAGCACAAAGGAAGGAACCAAGAGATGAAACCTCCCCTGGGAAGAGACGGGAGGAGACGGGGTTCTCTGAGTTAGAATGGGGGAGGGAACCCGAAAGGAAGCAGGGACCCTGAAGGAGGGAGCTGGATGGAGAAAACAGAGCGTTAGAAAGACAAAGGACAGGGAGGGATGTCTCCATGGGAAGCTGAAGCCCTTTACAACCTCTACCTTCCAAAGACTGGAGTCTGCAAGGCTGTCCTTCCACAATAGAATTCAATGGTTAAATGAAATCTACTTAGGACTTCTATTGCTCACTCATGGTAATGCTACTTTGAGCTACATCTGACCTTTCAATAAATAACTTTCTCCTAGCACCACTATAATCTTGTTATCATACCTATATCAGCAGGACACAGAGGGGTACCCACAGAAAACCCCTTCATTTTCTCTTACTGTTGTCTTTCAACCCCAGTCCTCCCCGGCCTTGGAAAGTATCTAGGGCCAAGTGCATCGCTTTTCTGATTACTTCCAGGTACTGATGTACATTCTTATCATCCGATATTACAAACTTCAAAAACAACCTGATCTCAAAACTGTCATCTCTCATCCTGTTTCAAGCTTCTCCTCTCCCTCTAGCTCAGACCAGACTCCTGCAGAAACCTGCAGGGAAAGAAGGTGTGAACAATTCCGCGGCCTCCGCCGCTGCTCTGCTGCTTCGGGTTCAGGTTGGACTGGGAGAGGGCAGAGGAGCAGCAATGGGAGGAGCTTTTCACCTGAGCCGTTGGAATCTGCAGTTGGGAATCTGCCCTCTGTGTGACCCGAGTCCTAACTCAGCTGTCTGCTAGTTCCCAGGATAATTCCAACAAGAGCACTTACCAAGTAATGACCTAGATCAGCCCTCTTCTAGATGTCACAGGAAATGAACATCCTCAAAGCAACCCTCATTGCAGAGCAATTCAGAGTTGGCAATTTGATTTTTCTCGTTTTTGGTCTCATAAACGGTTCTCCCTCAAGGAAAGCTGTATAAGTTCCCACTAAAAGTGGCCCTTGCGTTGAAGACTAGTTTGCAGGCATGAGACCTTTTCCTGGGTTACTGGCAGCCCTAGAATTCGCCTATGAAGCCTCCCTGTCCTGCAGTCACGGGTCCAAGAAGACAGCTCAGGACAGGCATCCCCACGTTATTTTTTGCTCAAGACATACAGATGCCTGGAAGTGGAACCATTCCAACTACTAAAACTTTCAGACCCCTCTTAAGAATTTGTAGGATAATGTCTACAAAGTACATTCTAGGTTTTTAGCATAAGATACCATGGGAAAAAGAAAGAAGAGAAAAAGAGAAGGGAGAACAGTCCCAGAAGTCCAACTTCAGAGGCTCCGTGGGTTTCTGGTCGGGCTGCCCTGATGCTCAGAGGACAAAGATCAATGTGGGACCATGTGAGGTGCTGACCCCTTGGTCAGATGAGCTGGATTATATTGATGCTTCGAGTCCTGCTCGCAGAGTAAGAACAAACCCTTAATGCTTTGCTGCCATTCACAAGAGGGCATCAGGTTTTAAAGATTCTTTTTTTTTTTTTGAGACGGGGTCTTGCTCTGTCGCCCAGGCTGGAGCGCAGTGGCCGGATCTGAGCTCACTGCAAGCTCCGCCTCCCGGGTTTACGCCATTCTCCTGCCTCAGCCTCCCAAGTAGCTGGGACTACAGGCGCCCGCCACCTCGCCCGGCTAGTTTTTTTTTGTATTTTTTAGTAGAGACGGGGTTTCACCGGGTTAGCCAGGATGGTCTCGATCTCCTGACCTCGTGATCCGCCCGTCTCGGCCTCCCAAAGTGCTGGGATTACAGGCTTGAGCCACCGCGCCCGGCCGGTTTTAAAGATTCTTTTGCCATGGTTTGAATTGTGTCTCCCTTTCGCTCCCCAAAAAGATAGGAAGTCGTAACCTCCATTCTACAGATGTGATCTTATTTGGAAATAGGGTCATTGCTGTAAACTGTAAACATAAACTGATGTAATCAGTTTAGGTTAGACTGGAGTAGGGCAGGCCCTGAATCCAGTAAAACTGGTGTCCTTATAAGAAGGCAGCCCTGGGCAGACAGAGACACACCGGGAGAGCCCCGAGTGAAAATGAGGCCA
Organism: Macaca mulatta; assembly: GCF_049350105.2. NCBI lineage: Eukaryota > Metazoa > Chordata > Mammalia > Primates > Cercopithecidae > Macaca > Macaca mulatta. The sequence continues at coordinate 22,485,540 of NC_133422.1, forward strand.
GAGCCAAGAAAGCCAGAGGTTGCTGAAGGCAGGGATGTAGGAAGGGACAAAGAGGGATCCTCGCCTAGAGCTTTCAGAGGGAGCGTGGCCCTGCCAACACCTTGATTTCCAACTTTTGGCCTCCAGAACTGAGAGACTACATTTCTGTTGTTTTAAGCCAACTGGTTTGTGGTACTTTATTACGGGAACCCAAGGAAATTAATACACCTCACATGGCCCTTACAGGAGGAAGGTAATTGCATTTGCTTGCGAGCATATCTGATCTCACGCAATAGACTGGAAGCTCCTAAGTTTCCCTGGATCCCATTGCCTAACACAGAACAAACAGTGCGTGCAGTAAATTTTGGTTGAATGAACAAACGTAGGACTTTCAATCTTAATGGTAGATTAAATACAAACAAAATATAAGAATTAACAAGGGAGGAAGGCCTACCCAGATTGGTGTGTATATTTCATTCATAACAACATTATATAATCTTGTTTATGATCTGCATAAATGAGCTATTATGCCGTAATTTGAAACTCAAATCGGTGGCTTCTCCCTGCAACATGAATGAGATGAAACAAGTCTTCCTCTCCTCTCTGCATGTTAAAGATGATTGCTGTGTTAGTCCAATGATAGATCCCTGTCTCCACTGTCTCATAATGTCTCAGCATCTTTTCTGGTTTCTCACTGGGGCTGGAATGGCTGCTGAGGGACTCTTCCTGCCCGTGAGATTTACATTATTTGAGATTTAAAGCAAACACTTTTTCAAAACTAGCGGTAACTTCAATAATTGGCAGAAGTTACTGCCCCAAGGCAGAATCTCAGTCATCAATTTAACCTACCTGGTTCTTAATCTCCAGAAAACAGCTGGCCTCTGGATCATTGGTGTACACTTCAGAGGCCACGACGGAAGAGTCTTGGGGCCTTGGAAAAGATTTGTGGTGATAATCTCATTGGGACTATTTCTTCCTGGATTCCTTTCTGAATAACAACTTAGCACATACACAATTGAGAGGGATAGAGGCCGGGCGCGGTGGCTCAAGCCTGTAATCCCAGCACTTTGGGAGGCCGAGGCGGGTGGATCACGAGGTCAGGAGATCGAGACTATCCTGGCTAACACGGTGAAACCCCGTCTCTACTAAACATACAAAAAAAAAACTAGCCGGGCGTGGTGGCGGGCGCCTGTAGTCTCAGCTACTTGGGAGGCTGAGGCGGGAGAATGGCGTGAACCCGGGAGGCGGAGCTTGCAGTGAGCCGAGATCCGGCCACTGCACTCCAGCCTGGGAGACACAGCGAGACTCCGTCTCAAAAAAAAAAAAAAAAAAAAAACAATTGAGAGGGATAACTGCATGTATGCGTGTGCATGTGTGTTCATGGATGGAGCACAACCAGCGGAAGAGAAGGACTAGAGGATCCATATTGCAATCACTTATGGAAGGATGTATAAAAAAATACATGGGAGATAAGAAAAAGAAAACCTAATTAATTAGAATTAATTAATTATGTTATTAACCAATTCCTTTAATAATTTTGTCTCTCTTTTCACAATATCTTTTGTATTTAAAGATTCTATTCCATTTGGTGATATCCATTTGCTTCTTATTCCAATAAGATGACCAGGGATAGTTTGAGGGAATTCTTTTTGGACCCTGACAGAGCTCATGTCTTTCAACCCTATCCTTAAATTCACACCCATATCTTCTTCAGTCCAGCCGTAATTCAGCCCAATACATATGGGTTGATTTCCTATCTTGTGCCAGGCTCAGTGCTTGACAGTTGAATACGAAGATGAGTAAGACACAGCTCCAGATTATGAGGAGTTTCTAATCTGGCAAGGGGATGAGATGCATTATCTAGGTGTGACAGGGACCTTTCATTTTTTGTCCTTACGGGTGATCTTTGCCAGTCCCTGGAGGGCAATCAAGAGGTTAAGTCATATTGCCTCCCAAGTCTGGAATCTTCTCTAGCTTCTCCCAGGTTCTGAGTCTCTTCTATGCAGCTGATCCTACAAGTGATCTCAAAAGCATCCCATCCAAAGGGTCGTACAGGCCCATTTCTCCTTGGGCCAACCTATACTGTAGACCTTGCCAAATTCAATACTTGAGACTACAATTTAGACACATGGAATTCTCTACCGAATGGCTATTGGTTTGGAGTTTCCATTTGGGTTCTAACCAATTGAGCAATGGTGCAAGCGTTCCCCAGGGGGAACAAAAAGTGGGATCTATTTTATTGTAGATGCAGCAAGTGCCCAGTGACCTCGAGAACGCAGGGCTCCTGGGCAACACTGGACTGCAGCATTGCAGGGCCCCTGGAACCAAAATCTTCCTTCTGATTCCCTCCACCAGAATTGAAGTTATGTGGCCCCCAGTGAATATCAGGCTGACCTCATCAAGTCGTAAATGAAGGAGAAAGATGAGATAGAAGAGAGAGAGAAGCCTGGCTGGGCTTCCCAATAACAGGCCTGTGTGGTTTGTGACCCAGCATGGAGCCTGAATACAAAGGACCCATCCTGCCTGAGCACAGATGGGCCAAAAAAGCAAGAGAGGGGCTGAGCCTGTTTTCTACTTTTAAAGCCAAGCATTCCACCCACGGGAATGTGGGATGTGATCCCAAGAATTTCTGCCTCTCTTGGATCATGAATCAAGCCAGTTCCTCCTCCCTTTTTTTAAGAAAGGGAAAACAGTAAAAATGGGGATCAAAATGTACATTCCCATACTTCCTTCTGATCTTGGAGTGGAAATCTCCTTTCCTTTATGAAAACATGGATGTGCTATTGGGTAGGGGAAGCAGCTGAGAATGTTTCTGGCAATGAGACAAGCAAACAACTACTAGACAAAACCTCGCAAGACTATTTCCAAGTACGTAGGGGGGATTCGAGTTGAAGTTCTAGGGAGACATTTCCTTCTCTTGCACCTTCCCATTTTGGCCTTGCATGAGGAGGCTGTCCCCTCAGATGTTCTGTGAGTGCTAGTCCTGAATTTCTTCCCTCTGATCATCCACTCTGCAGCTATATCCTCAAGTCTGTGAGTGCAGGAACACCACATCTGTGCAGGGAAAATGTCGTGCTTCTCTAAGGGTTGATTTAAGATTCTTGTAACGTAGAGCTTCAGCTACATGTATAATTATGTTTTCTGCTCGGTCACCACAGCTGCTGGGTGAGGGTGGGCTGAGAACTCCTAAATGGGACCTAGGGAAAAGCTACAGGTGGGCTTGTCACCTTACAAGTCATCTATGAAGTTGCACCTTGCCTCAGAGATCACACAGCCTGACCCTATAATCCTACATGGAGAAAGGGGCATGTTTCCAATTTGCCTTTCTTTTAGCTTTGCCTCTTAGGGACAGTGGACCCCTCGCTGCAGGGCAAGGAAGCACTGGATCCTCTTCGGCCCCTCCCAGGCCTGGCTGCCTTATGAGGCCATCAGAAGAAACTTGTTGTTGCAGAGTGAATGGTGATGTCAAGTGCAGGGCAGTGCCCTGGATTAAATTGTTTGTAGGTCTTCTTCTGATAAAAGCAGGCAGGAAAAGGGGTCTGTAGGTTGCTCCAATATAGACACATAGGTAAATGAGCTTATTCAGGGGAGGGAAGAGTGAGACCCCACAGGAAGTATCAATAAGCTTTTGAAAGTTTTCAAAGAGGAAAAACCTCAAACCTAACAGGCAGTAAGGGAGGCACGCTGGAGGCGGTGCTGGGGGAGGTTGCGGGAGGCAGAGGAAAGAGCAGAGGCCTCGGGTGAAAAAGCAAATTCAGCCGTGGTTTGTGTTCAGGAAAAGGGAGGGCCAGCTTTTGGCTGTGGTATAGAAAATCAGTAAGGAAGTGAGAAGACTGGAAAAGGCGAAGGGGCTGAAAGCCAGGCTGTGGAGTTGATATTTCATATGGGAGTATCCTGCAGTTATTGGAAGTGTCTGAGGAAAATGATTTGATCAAAGCAGCACTTCAAGAAGGCTAATCCGTCACAGTGTGTAGGAGGGACTGGAGGAGAGACAGGCAGGAAGGCAGGGGTGGGGGGACCGTCAGCTAGGACAAGGATGATGATGGTGATGAAAAGATGATGAAGATCATGACAAAGACAAAGACGATAGCAACTAAGATTCATTGTTTATTAATGACATTCATTATTGTAAGTACTTTGTATCTGTTATGTAATCCCCACACCCTCCTGTGAGGTGAGACTGTGTTACAAATAATAAAACTAAAAACCAGAGAAGTTAAGTAACTTGTCCAGGGTAACCTAGCTAATAAGTGGTGAACCTAGGGTACAATCCAGGTGCTCAAAGTTATTTATCAGGCAAAACGCAATGAGGAGCTGAGCAAAAGTGGAGTGGTGGTCACGGGAAGGTGGAGATGGGTTGGGATATCACAGGGTTGGAGGCCACCTGATCAGATGTGATGACAGAGAGGTAGGTGGATTGGGAGAAGGAAAAGTGGAAAGGGCCATCCAGCTTATTGCCATAGGTCACTGGGGACATAGTGGGAATATCAATTAAAATAGGGGTGCCCAGAAGAGGGACTGGTTTCCAGGCAAAGATGGTACACCAGTCAGCCACCAGAATCTCTGATCTGCAGTGCTGCAATTATGTCTCTTTGTCCCTTACAATCATTCTTTACATGGCAACTCTTACATGATGTAAAGTGGATCCTGCTATTCCCCGTTAACATCCTTCAATGTCTCTACAACTCTTGAATTTAAAATCCAGTCTCCTTACTCTGGCAGACAGATTCCACAAGAGCTGCCCCAGCTCTTTCTGGCACTGTGTCATAGCTTGTGGTGGCATCACTCTAACCCCCCGGGCTAGTACCTTCAAATCTCTCTATGCTCCATCATCACATGCTTTCTCCTCCATGTGTCGATGTCAGAATCTTTCTCTGGGCCAAATGTGGTGGCTCACACCTGTAATTCCAGCATTTGGGGAGGCCAAGGAGAGAGGATGGCTTAAACCCAGAAGTTCAAGACCAGCCTAGGCAACATAGTGAGAACCCATCTCTACAAAACATTTTGAAAAAATTAGCCAGGAATGGTGGTGCACACCTGTAGTCCTGGCTACTTGGGAGGCTGAAGCAGGAGCATCACTTGAGACCAGAAGATGGAAGCTGCAGTAAGCCATGTTCACACCACTGCACTCCAGCCTGGCTAGACAGTGAGACCTCATCTCTTAGAAGAAAAAAATCTCTCTCTGCTTCTCAATCAGAAAGATACCTACGTTTGTACTTAGGGTCCACTCTGAGAATCCAGGATAATCTTCTCATGTCAAGACCCTTATGTAGTCAAATCTTCAAAGACCCTCTTTCCACGTAAGGTGACATGTATAGGTTCCAGAGATTAGGACCTGATATTTTATGGGAACCATTACCCAGCCTCCTATAATTTCTGCTGCCCTCCACTTACTCTGTGGGGGAAATCAGCTGTACCCCAGGTGCCTAGAAGGGCACGAGGCACATTGTAGATGCTCTACTGTGATTTATTAAACTAGCAAATAAATGAATATAGCCAAGTGTATTTTATTCTAAAAAGTATTTTTCCTTATATGTTCATAATTTCATAACAAACATCATATTGTTCTAAATTCTATAACAGTCAAATAGCTTTGATACGACAGTCATCTTATATAATGAAAACATGATTTAATGAAATGGCATTTTATAAGCTTTAGGCAAAGCAAACATTTGAATGATCTTGTTTAAATTAAATGGCTCTTTTGTGTTCAGTAGTCAGCATCACTAAGTGTGTCTATCTTGCTAATACAGTGGCATCATTATATTCTAAATTATACAATTTAATTACAGGTAACTTGAAGCTGAAATATTGATGAGGTACAAGTATGACCTTTATATCCACTTATTAATGTTTTCTCAAATGACATGATACTCAGAAAAATTTAACAAAATCTTATGTTTTTGAATTGGCTAAATAAAACCTTAAGAAACTGACAAACCCAGTTCCAACCTTTGCTTTGCCATTTATTGACTGCATGATCCTGGGTAAGATATTTGAGCACTCTAAGATTCACAGTCCCCACTCTAGAGAGTTCTCAAGAAGAGTGAAATGAGTTAAGCATCTAAAATGTGCCTCCCAATTATTAGCCAATATTAGCTCCCTCTTCCTCCTTCCTTTGCCACATACATACCAGGGAAAAAAAATTCTGTTTTAGATATGATAAATAATTCCTGAAACCCAGCGTACCAGACATAAACACACTGGCCTAAAATGAGTGGGCAGCGTAGCGTGCAGCCATCATGAGCCCCGCCTGCTTGCTTTCCCACTGCATTATGCCCTGAGAAATTGCCCCATGTATTTTCTGGCGTCTGATGCCGTGCCAGAGCCATTAGGGTGGAAGAATGAGAAGGAGTTGAGTTGAGCCCTTTCAGAGAGGACACTCTCCTTTGGGCGTCTGGTGGTTATGCGGGAGCTTCTTGCCACAATTCAGGCTGCATGCCGCTGGCAGAACGAATGAAGGGACTGCACTGTCAGAAGGACAGAGACACCGAGAAGCAGACGGAAGCATGGCGATGGCCAAGTGTTCTTCAGGGAGAAACAGGCTACATATGGGGTAAGATTTTTGGAACATGAAAGAAGGGTCACCTGACCAATCTGAGGCTGCTCAGGCAGTGGTGCCAGAAGTCACAGAATATATGGCAAAGCAGAGTTTTTCCTCATGCAGTCATCCCTCAGGATCCATGGGGTATTGGTTCCAGGGCCCCCTCAGATACCAAAATCCATGGATGCTCAAGTCCCTGATATAAAGTGGCACAGTATTTGCATATAACCTACACACGTGCTCCTGTTTAATTTAAAACAACGACAGATTACTTATACCTAACACAGTGTAAGTGCGACGCAAATTGTTGTATTGTTTAAAAGTTGTATTTTTATTTTCTTATTGATATTTTTGTTTTTTCAAATATTTTTGATCCGTGCTTGATTGAATCCAGATCGCAGAACCTATAGATATTCCTTTATTCCAGCTCACTATTTATTTCGTAGAATCTCAGGTTTGGAGAAGTCCTTAGAGATATTTTGGCTCAACCTCCTTCTCCATGCAGAAATCTCCTTTACAACATACGACAGATGGCCATTGTGGTGTTGCTTTGTTGTAATTTATTTTATTTAGTAATTGGTTTTTATAGAACACCATTAAGTTAAACAGTTTATTTTTCAAGTCTCCATGGAAATGGCTCTCTTTACCATCTGTGTGTGCCTCTCATATGAGATTAGACCCTGGGACTTTCTGCCCCTTGATGGCCTGAACTATTAGTAAGGGCCGAAAAGGGAAAAGGACTTACCTCACTTCTCAATCAAGACTCCTGGTCAAGAGTCAGTGCCAGGGAATGGGGAGAGAAGGGTAGGAATGATTTAACAGATATTTACTAGCTTGAGAAAGGTCATTCTGACCTTTGGTGTTGTTTCTTTAAAAATAATACTATTTGAGATTTTCTGATTATGCAAGTAACCCAGGTGCACAAATTTTTAAAAATTATTCTAAAAGCACACAAAATTCCTAAGTATTTGGGAGTCCTGGGATGATACTGCTTCTTCAGTTTTATATTCTGCTCTTTTTACATTATAGTGTGTCATTACATGTTCTTCCATAATATAAGTCCTAGTTGCACATCATATTCTGTTTCATAGCTGTGGAATTATTTACTTAGCCCCTTCTGGTTTCATCTCACCTCTTGCTTCCTCATGCTGGTCAGAAAAACTGCCTCTGGCATAAGCACTTCTTAATCTGCCTTGACTTTCATCCAGACACATAAACGCTTGTCCCAACGCATTTGGATGGGATGATACAATTCCAGAGTGTTTCCTGGGAGTAATCATGGTGTTGCTGCGGAGTCCATCTTTGGGCTTTGTGTAGTTGATGTGTTAATTACACTCTGTCAAGCCACAAACTTCTATTCCCCAAGCCTCTCTAGGCAAGCACAATCATTTGTGTTTCATGCTGCAAGTGAGGATAAGTCTAAATGGACCCTTTAAATCAGCTTGGCTGCCAACTCTGGCTCTATTGACTTGTCAGGGCCCAGGCGATGGCACGGCCAGCAGTCTTGGCCCATATTGGACCAGAATGGGCTGCAGCAGAGCTACCAGCCTCACATCCTATGACAAACGACCCGGGACAAAGGGTGGCACCTGGGCTCCCGCTCTAGGAGCAGGCAGTCCTGCTCACATACCACTGCTTCCACCCCCGTCTGGCTCTCTGCTGGCCCTGATCCAAATGGGGCATTGTGCTTTGTTTTTGTTGCCATGAGAAGTGGCAGCAGGGCCTGGAAGTGCAAGGTAAACACTTACGATGGGATTCCAGGGGCATCTCCATGGCCTGATGCTTTGAGGAGGACAGAAATAGTCAGGAATATTAATGTCCCAGAATCTGAATCTGTCTAGAACTGACTGCTTATTGATGTGGGTTCTTCTACTCTGTAAGGGGACACACACACATACACACCTCAACCTTTTAGAAAAAATCCTGGGTCAATAAGACTCCACCTGCGGTTCCATCTCTGAGTTCCCCACCCTTGGTCCCATTTGGTCCTGACTGAACTGCTGACCATGAGGCTGACCTTGGTCCTTGGTCCTTGACGTTCTTGAGTCTGATGACCTTCACCTCCTCTTCACGTGGCTGCACACCCTGGATATTGCCCTCTTGCTTCCTCTCACATCCTTTGCCTGATATGACTGCTGGTTTCAAGAGGGGCCCTTGGCTGTCAGGCTAGGAGTTGTTGCATAAAATAATCCTCTTTGGTTCTTCTTTGTGACGTGCTTTGTCACTGGGACTTAAGCAGTGCTGCTTGTTCTCTGAGTCTCATGACACCAATGCCCAGGCTTTACCATGTGGCTCTGGAGGCAGCAGCCATGGGCATTCAGGAACCAGAGCAGGAAAGGAAGACAAAGGACAATGCTGTGGTGGCCTGTGGTAGCAATTGATTCTGGCTTTCCGCTCCTTCCTCCCTAGTTACAGACCTTGTCTCCTAGCTGAAAAGACAGGCTCCTGATCCAGGCCTGGCTAATCACGGTGCCCCTTTCCCTGCACGTAGCAACAGCCCAGGCACGGGTGTGAGTTCCACGTAGAGTTCACCAGTCCGTCCCTGGGATTGATTCATACATGTTGGGAGAGAAAGGTGCTTCCTTTCCATTGGGTTTGCTAAGCAAGGGCTGCCATGTGGTGTGCCATGGGTTACAGAGAAAACAAAGCTGGTACATAAAAGAGCAGAGACAGACAGAAATGAGAGACGGGAAAAGAGAAGCAGCACAGCGGAGGCGCTGAGCACTCGCATGGCTCTCGAGGCCACTGTGCCCTCCACTGCTACTTCAATTACATGAAAAGCTGCAGCATCTTTCTCAACAATGGGAGCCCATTATTCTCCTGTCTTTCATAAGTGAGTTTGTGATGGGCTCTGACACACATGGCCGAAAGGGCCCTGCCTAATGCACTTTCTGATGCCAGCAGGTGCCAGTTTGATTTGTGAATACAGATGAGACGTCCCTCCAGGAACTTTAGGAAATAGCATAAGGACACTTTGAAGAAGACCCGTTTCCTGCAGGCAAGCAGGATGAAGTCTTCTGCCGTCATAATTTGGATTATAAAAGGGAAGTGTGACTTTGTTTGGTTATCGTAAGCTGGGTGAGCCAGAAACATGTAGGCCATTCTCTCAAAAATTCATACATGTCTCTTACCAGATGGGCTTCCGGCTGGACCTCCTGCCCCCGGCCCAGGCCCCAGGCCATCAGACCTGCTCAGATACTTGTCTGAAACCGAGCCGTGGAGGTCGCCTGAGCTGGACACACCCTATACCTCACCCAACTCTCTACAGAGAGAATTTCCTGCAAGAGAATTGTGAGGTTTTAGTGGACAGATAAATGTAGAGCAGGAGAAATAATCAAGGGTAGCATCAAGATTTGAGACTGGGGAGGCAGGTGTTTGGTGAATCCATTAACCTAGAGAAAAGGTTATTAAGGGAAGAGGAGGTATGTGGAAGAGACTAACTCAGAGTTAGACATATTACACACACAGTAGGTGCAGAATGCCTGGCTCTACTGTGTCTACTGTTTCAGGAGGTGCTTGGAAACACAGGTCTCCATCTCAGGAGAGAGCTCCAGGCCAGCACATAAGTCACTGGAGTGTAGGTGAAATAGAAGCCATGAGGTTGAATTAAGAAGAGCGTTATATTGGTTTCCCAGGGCTACTATAACACATTACCACAAAGCGGGGTAGCATGAAACAACAGAAATTTATTCTCACACAGTTCCGGAGGCCAGAAATTTGAAATCAAGGTGTCAGCAGGGCTGTGCTCCCCTGAAGTCCCTAAAGAAGGACTCTTCCTTGCCTCTTCCTAGCTTATGGTAGTTTCTGTCCATCCTTGCCATTCCTTGGCTTCCAACTACATCACTCTTATGGCTGCCTCCATAGCCACATGGCCTTCTTCCCTCTGTGTCTTCCTATCTCTCTGTACCCTCTCCTCTTCTTATAAGCACATTGGTCACATTAGATCTAGGGCCCACTCTAATCTCACAGGACCTCATCTTAACTATTTACATCTGCAAGATCCTAGGTCCAACTGAGGTCACATTCTGAGGTTCTCAGTTGGACCTGAAGTGCTGTTTAACCCACTGTAATGGTGAAGAGAGAAAAAGAGAAAGCTAAAGGCAGAATCATGAGAAGCACGAACATTCTAGTGGTTAAAAGGGAAGTGTTAGCAAAGGAAAGAGAAAGAGAGGGAGAGACAGACCACATTCATAGCTGCTGAGAGGCCAGGTGGGGATGCAAGCAGGTCACTGTGTATGACCATCAGAGAATACTGGTAACTGCAGTTGGGTGACTGACTAACACACTTTGTCCATGACTAGAGTGGCAGTCCAGGATGCAGAACTTTCAGTGCTAAAACCCAACAGTACCAAGCACACTGGCATGGTTGGCTACTCTACCTGGGCACCAGCGATTCTATTACAACTGAATGTGGGGAGAAGGCAGGGCTGAAGCTTAACAGGTTGGGGAATGAGTGAGCCTTAAGAAATGTACTTGCCTGGGGTGTGATTTTGGTTGCGCTGTTTTTCTGACAATTCAACCACATTTGGAATTTTCTTTTTTTTTGTTTTTTTGTTTTTTTTTTTTTGAGACGGAGTCTCGCTCTGTCACCCAGGCTGGAGTGCAGTGGCCGGATCTCAGCTCACTGCAAACTCCGCCTCCTGGGTTTACGCCATTCTCCTGCCTCAGCCTCCCGAGTAGCTGGGACTACAGGTGCCCGCCACCTCGCCCGGCTAGTTTTTTGTATTTTTTTTAGTAGAGACGGGGTTTCACCGTGTTAGCCAGGATGGTCTCGATCTCCTGACCTCGTGATCCGCCTGTCTCGGCCTCCCAAAGTGCTGGGATTAGAGGCTTGAGCCACCGCGCCCGGCCTGGAATTTTCTTACTTAGGATATGGGCTTGGGTTTTTAATTTAAAGTCTTCGGTAAGGTCAGCTCAGTCCCTAACCACCGGACATTGTGGAATAACCAAGTTATTTGAGATTAAAGTGTCCCTCAACTGTCGTGAATGCCACTCTGACCCTCCTTGTCTGGAGGGGCCCTCCAGCGCATGCTATTTAAATGAACTCAATTTTGAAAGTTCACCTATCTCTACTGAATGTGATAGCTATCTCGCTCTGCCTTCAGAGCACTTATCTTCAAAGTATTCAGCATCAAGCAAAAGCCTTGATTTTTCCTTGAAAAAGAAATCGTCAGGATGTCTGACTCCATCCACCCTTTGCATGTGTGATTTCATTATTCATAGTCAGCATTCCTCTTCTGGCTTTTGATCTGTAGTTTACAGAATATGTGCATAAGGAGGCTCTCTTTCCCATAAACTGATCTCTTTACCCTCTCCGCCCGGAATAACTTTCCATTTATTCTTTTGATAAAGCGTTGATGCCGTGAGCCAGCATACATTAAATTTATCATGATACAAACACAGCACTACACTTTTATCCAGCCCAGATCAGCAACCAGATCACTGCCAGTGCCCCTCAAGTGTCTCTGATGATGAACAGCAAAGGGGACCTGTGGAATTTCTCACGACCATCAAATCTGAAGAAGGAATTCTTGTGAGAATGGTTTGCAAAGTCTATCACCAGTATCCAAAGTCTATTATTAGCTTGCAAGGTAGCTAAAGAAATCATGTCAGCCTTGACTCACTAATAAGCACTTTTAAATATATATCGAAAAGACCTCTTAATTAAAATGCTTCAACTGCTTTCCACCTCTCTTCTGATAAATGCCAATATCATTAACGTGGCTGCTTAGAACCCTGCCTGCCTCTCCAGTCTTGCCTGGTCCCAGACTCCTCTTTCCCTTCTGCTACTTCCCCTAAGTTGAATGTTATTCATTCTTCTTTCACCTGCTTATCTCCTACTCATCCTTCTCTTGTCACCTCAATTATCACTTTCCTTAGGAAGCTTTTCCTGACCCACCCCATGTGCCATCCACCTACTTGCCCCTGATCCCCAGGATATGTTAAATACCTTTATTTGCTTTCACAGAACTGCTACCAAGTCAAGATATGCTGACATGTGACCATAGCAAGCACCACCAAAACCTCAGGGTGGATGATGCTTGAGACACTCACCTTCCAAGGCCAAGTCCATGAGCCTGCCCTCTCCTGGGAGCTCATGGTGTATACATAGATGTGTATTTATAACCCAATTATTGTAACAAATTATTTATTGGATATAGACATCCATATCTTATCTGCATTTTAAGATAGAAATACTTTGGAAATAGGAAGATACTGTGTCTGTTTCACCTTTGACTCTCCCACAATGCCTGTAATCTGCACTGACAGACATGAGATGTTCCATAAAGTTCAATTAATGAATGAAATCATGAGCAAATGATATTTGAAATCATTTTTTCTTACATATTTTTGAGAAATGTAAGCATCTTTGTCTTCTCCCATCAATATTTTTAGAAAGCTTCATTTTCAGCAGCTCTGTTTAATCACGTAATTGAAAAGCAAAGATGTCTTTCTAAATATGTACAGTTTAAGTCTGTGATACTTTTGATCCCATAAAGAGTCAGTTCCATTTAGTTCAATTCAACAAGTATTAATTAAGTGTCTATGATGTCAAATGCCTGTAGTGTGGCAATAGAATGCTTCATTTCAGTGGGATAATTTGGGATGAAAAACTTCTAAACATGTTTAGCTCCTAAGTGTGACTTCAGCAGTCACAAAGCAATTCTCCCATGTTTAGACTACAGCCATTCATTCATTTGTTCAATAAAACTTTATTGGACATCTATTAGATATGATCATGACTGCTCTGGATTAGAGCTCTTGAAAAGTGTGATACAAAAGAAGAGGTTGTGCAGGGTCTTGCCCACTTGGAAAGAAAAGTTAAACAGATAAAGCTCCTGAGTAAGAGTAAGCACTGAGTAAGAGACCTGGGTTTGGCCGGGTGCGGTGGCTCAAGCCTGTAATCCCAGCACTTTGGGAGGCCGAGACAGGCGGATCACGAGGTCAGGAGATCGAGACCATCCTGGCTAACACAGTGAAACCCGTCTCTACTAAAAAAAAATACAAAAAACTAGCCGGGCAAGGTGGTGGGCGCCTGAGGCAGGAGAATGGCGTAAACCCGGGAGGCGGAGCTTGCAGTGAGCTGAGATCCAGCCACTGCACTCCAGCCTGGGTGACAGAGCGAGACTCCGTCTCAAAAAAAAAAAAAAAAAAAAAAAGGAGACCTGGTTTTAATTTCCCACTTCATTCTGTCGTTACATAGTGAAGGTGAGCTTAGCAAGTCACTCCATAGCTCCAGACCTCAATTTGTTATTTGTGTAGTAAGGGCATTAGACTGGATGATATCTAAAGAATATTAGGGATTAGAAAGTCATTGTTCTGGATGGCTCACACCAGTTACTGGAGTTGCTTGGCAGGAAGGCATAACAGCATTTTGTACTTCTAGAGCTCTGTCCCTCTCATGGGGCAAATGATGGAAGAAACCAGTGGCAAAGTTAGGTTTAGCAGGAAGTCCTCTCCCAATACCAGGGGCCTGAGTCCTGGTGCCATGCTTTGTTTATGTCCATCACTTGCAAGAATGAAAAAGCATCTCTAGGCCTGGCCCACTGTATGGAATCTAATTCATGGGACTAGATATTTTATTAGCACTTCCAATGGAACAAGTGATTTGGAGTTGGACAATGTGACAGTGAATAGATGATATATTCTTTAACTAGTGAACATGAAACTGCATAGGAATAAGATTTCACAATGTTATGATATTAATGTACTTTCTAATATTTTATATGATCCATATGAAGATATATTTTTTACAGTTTAGGGTAGATGTACATAGGTAACAAAAATAACTGGAGATTCCTTTTGGAGAAATCTGCAACTGGATCAGTTAGCATGCATTCCCTTACAAGTGACTCAAAACCCAACTAGCAGTGATGGAAATCTTAAGAACATTTATTGTTTACCCAGCAAGAGGTCTGGAGAGGGTGGTTCCAGGTGTCAGGGCCCGGATTTGTGTCTCTACCATTCTCTTGCTTTTTCCCAGTCACAAGATAACTAACATAGCTGCAGATATCAAATTCTCACATGACTGATGACTGTAACTACAGAAAGGAAGCAGGGGAGATGAACAGACCTCGCCCTTTGTACCTCTCTCCTAGTATTAGAGAGAAAAACACCTTTCCAGAAGCTTCCCCGGCTGACTTCTCCTCTGTCTCAGCAGCAAAGAAAGTTTGAGAAAGCAGAAATCTGTGGTTTTCAGCCTCTGCTGTGGAAGGAAGACAAGTGAAAAGCAAGTTGGGCATGTATGTGGATAGGCTGCCAAAGTGCTTACCAGAATCCATCCCGCAGGCCACCCACCATCTGTAGATATCCTTCCTCTCCCACAGCCACTGTGGGTGGAATGCTGTGGCCCATTATCTGAGAGAGAACAACTCCACAGGATCATCCAGTTACTGTAGCCAGCACCAAATCTTGCACATCTGGGTGATTTGTAGTCTCCATGCCATCACATCTCAGTGTAGATTCCTATGGTGTAGCAGTTGATAACTAAAAGAAAACTCGCTGGGCGCCATGGCTCATGCCTGTAATCCCAGCACTTTGGGAGGCCAAGGCGGGTGGATCACGAGGTCAGGAGATCAAGACCATCCTGGCTAACACAGTGAAACTCCGTCTCTACTAAAAATACAAAAAAGTAGCTGGGCATGGTGGCGGGCACCTGTAGTCCCAGCTACTCGGGAGGCTGAGGCAGGAGAATGGCGTGAACCCGGGAGGTGGAGCTTGCAGTGAGGCGAGATTGAGCCACTGCACTCCAGGCTGGGTGATAGAGCAAGATTCCATCTCAGATAAATAATTAAATAAATAAATAAATAAAATAAAAAGAAAACTTATCTGCTTCAAATGCAATGATGCTGAAGTTTAATTTACCTTCCATTAAAATTTGCAATTGGAAAAAAGAATGATAGGAAACACAATGGCCACTGTTTTTTTGTTTTTTTTCCCCCACATATCTAGTTTTGTTGATCTGTAATAATGAGGTTGAGAAAGGATTAAACTCCTTGGTTAGCCTATCTGGCAGCCTATAATACCGATCTTTGGGAAAATATTCCTTATTCATGTCCCCTGTGACCCACCTGAGACATTAGAGAAGACACTCCACTTAGAAATTGCACAGCCTTTCCAGCTCACTTCATTTTAGATCAAGGTTTTGGGATCTTGATATTGTCTTAGGAGTTTAACAGAGCTCAATGGTCATAACCTGTTGCGGAGCAGCCTTAGGGTCTATCTGGCAATGCAATTGCTTCAAAATCTTACTGGGCTTTCTGATATCTCGCTTCAAGTCAATTCCTGCAATCAATGTGTCTGTTTGGGTTCTTTAGGAAGCAGAACACTGAGATGGAGTTAGGAGTGCAAGCGATTTATTTTTAGGGGGTGACACTTATGAAAGTTAAAAGTTAAGGAGGCTGGATTGGAACGGGAGAGCTTTCAGACTATGATGTAAATCTCACACCTGTCACAAGAGATGGGGTAGAAGTAGGATTGGGCAGGAAAATCCTCAGACTATGACACAGATCTGGCATAAGTCTTTGCCAACTCAACAGGGAACTGCAGAGCAAAGCAGCTCATTAGGAGAGCTCCACATTGGGCAGAAATAGCCAGGCCCTTGGATGCCTGCTGTACTTGTCATCGTCTAGAAGCTGCTCAGAAACAGTAAGATTTCCACTCCAAAGTGGAGTGGGATCCCAAAGGCTGTCAGCTAACCACTCTCATTGCAAGTTCTTCCTCGAAGGGAGATCTGATTAGGGCACCTCCATGGTGGCCATGGCCCAGGATCTGGTCTGGCTGCTTCATGTCTCGCCTCTTTATCGGCTTAATGGTGGTGGTTCTGAAGCAATTCAAAATAAGAGGTTGGGTGGGGAGGCTCTATTTTGATCAGACCTTTGCCAGCACACTTGCCCTCTTTGCCTGTCGAAGAATACTGGATGAGGGGAATTTGGGAACTTGGGAATGTCGTCAGTCTTATTTCTTGTTATGTCTACACTCCCCTGCTTCTGACTCCAGCATGTCTCCAAATTATGAAACTCTCAGTCAATTCAGACCTCAGACTACTAACAGAGAACATCTCAGAAAAGTTCCTTTTCTTCCCTCCCTCCTGACAGATTTTCTCTAATCTGCATTCATCTTTTTCTTGTAGGACTTTGCCAAAAGCTTCAAGAAGTAGCCAACATAATTCAACATCCAAAACATCTCCCGCCATTTCCCTTAACACTACAGCCTCAGCTGGCACGTGATTGGAATCTCAAGGCATGACAAGCAAGAGTCCAAAGCAAATGTCTTGCTGCCACCCAGCAAGTGTTGCAGACATCCAGCCTATTCTAGCTGGGCCCTCACTGCCCTCTGTCCTGCCACCTCAATTCGGCCATTCTGTGTTTTCAGATATTATCTGTGCTGCTCTATTTACTGCAACTAAATTCAAAGGAATGTGTCTGGCTACAAGTAACAGAGGATAGGACAATAAAAAGGATTTTATTTAGTCAACAAGAAGTCTGGACAAAGGTGGTTCCAGGGTACGTTTAGCACTTCCATGACATCGAGGCACCAGCTTGTTATCGCAGCCGGTCTCCGGCCTTCCCCTCATGGCCACAAGATGGCTGCCACAGCTTCCGGGGTTATCCTCACCTAACAACATCCAAAGGCAGGAAGGAGGGTCACACAAGAGTGTTATCTTTGCATGCCTCCCACCTGTGATCGGAGAAGAGAAATCCTTCCCAGAGGCCTACTGGCATAGTTCTGTTACACTGCCTTCAGTTGCAGAGGAAGCTTGTAACATGAATCTCTGGCATTTTCATTCTGTAGAGTGGGAGGAGGACAAAGGCAGAGAGGGGTTTGGAGCACAGCCAGACAGCAGTGTTTGCCATGGGATCATGCCTATTGATCTTAGTTTTCCAACCTCCAACTTGGAAATAGATAAACCATCTGTCTTCCCTTCCTGGGGAGTAGCAGGTTATGAATAAATTATGCTGCCAGAGCCCAGAGAGTCCTTAAAACAAAGTACTGTCAATCCAAGGCCCTCATTTCATTAAATCCATATTAGTTTCTATTGCTCATTTGATGGCATCTGATTGTTCTCTAGGATGGGAGGTATTGGCAGAACAGGAAAAAGGGAGAAAATTAGCCCAAATCCACCTTCCCCACCACCCTCTTCCCCCAGTGCTGAATAGTTATGAGGTCCCCAGGTACTTGTTATTTCTGAGGAGCTAGTGAGCTGAGTACACAAGTCCAGGGCTGGGGGATAGATATGTTCCAGAAAACTCTGTGCTGGAGCACTGGAGAGGGCCGTTGGAGAGAAGATATATTACTGATGGAGCAAATTAAGCCACCATGAGGAGGCCGGGACAGTATTGGGGAGCACTACGCCTTCATTAGCCCCTGAACCTACACCTTATAAAGCTGCTGATCCACCTTTCCACACACATCATTGTTTTTTTTAAAAAATTTATTTTAACACGAATGCCACTTGCCAAATAACAGTATTCTTATCTCACAATAATTTTATCTTCCCAATTTCTGTAATCTCAGGATTCTTAAAAATGTTCTGAGAAAAGTCCCTTTAGTTTCCAGAAGATGCTGCTTCTGGAAGCAGGCCTGGCTGATGGCTGGTTGTAGACTCAGAGGTCTAAACCAGTCAGAGTGCCTTGAAAAATCAAATGCAACCATGTAATCATTATTGCCATTTCTGGCGGGAGCCGTTTAAATTGGCCCAGCCTTAACTATGCCAAAGGGCTGGGGAAGCAAATGCAAACAACTCTCACACATCCCTCCCACAGTTCTTGTTTTGGTCTTTGCTCCTTGGGTCCTCAGTGCTTCGCCAATATGTCTCCACTACATCTCTCTGACACAAGTTTCTGCTTGCTCCCTGGTGGTTGAGGGCACACCCAGAGACCCCCACTGACCACCCCAGGCTTCTAGAGACCCGACTTCTTGGGCCTCCCCAGGTTTCTCAAGTTCATCATTGCAAGCCAAGGAAAGAGGTGGTAATTGTGGAAACTGCCTGGACCTTAGAGGTCCAGCTCAACTTGAACTGGCTTCCTCAGGACTTTCCTGGATCTGGCTTGCAACTCTTCTAGATCAGGGTCAGTTCCTCTGCTCCCCTTTCACATTCCTAACATCTGGCTAGTGCTGGTCTGGCTCCCATAGATGGGAACGATGCACGCCCTCCATGCCAGGGCTGTCCCAATGGGCACTCTCCTTCACGGGCTAATGGGACTTCTGTTTGTGAGCACTGATCTGACTCTGGTTTCCAAGAACACGGAAACACTCTGCATTCAAAACGCAGCTCAGCCCCAAGTTCACTCATTTGAAAACTGTTAATCACAAGGTATTTGTACCCCAGATATCATCTGGGATCCTTTTGACTTTTGAGATTCAAGTGACATTGGCTTCAGAGTATAGTGAACAAAAACGTGAGTGCTAGAGTCCATCAGCCCAGATCCTACATTTGGGTACTCTTCTTACTCACCGTGATCTGGTGCAGGCCACTTAATTTCTCTGGTTTTTTTTGTTTTTTATTTTTTCTGTTTTTGTCTGTAAAATGGGCATAATAATACCTGTATAAGTTTGGGGTGCTGATTCAATAAACTATTGCAAGTGGAGCCTTAAGAACAATGGCGAGCATACAATGTTACCATTCGCCCTGCCCCATGAGGAAGAAAGACCCTGTTGGATGAATTTACATTTCTTCTAGTAACTCTTGGCTCTGAATTTCTGCTGCAACCAAAACAGACCAGTTTCAGGAACTGTCTTGACATATCGTGCTCTCTGATTCTTTTCTGTATTGTCAACCCTTGTTCAGTGCCACCTTGATTCCTTCACTCTTTCAGACACTTTCTGACTGATAAAGTCAGGAATGCAGAGGCTTCCTGAAGTATTAGGGCAATGAGAAGGATTTCTATTGCGGCATTACACAACTTAGATTTGAATTGAAGATATTTAGTTCTTTTTTTTTTTTTGAGACGGAGTCTCGCACTGTCGCCCAGGCTGGAGTGCAATGACACTATCTCGGCTCACTGCAACCTCTGCTTTCTGGGTTCAAGTAATTCTCCTGCCTCAGCCTCCTGAGTAGCTGGGATTACAGGCTCCTGCCACCATGCCCGGCTGATTTTTTTTGTACTTTTAGTCGAGATGGGGTTTCATTATGTTGGCCAGGCTGGTCTCGAAATCCTGACATTGTGATCCACCCGTCTTAGCCTCCCAAAGTGCTGGGATTACAGGCGTGAGCCACTGCACCCGGCCAGACATTTAATTCTTAAAAGTCCTTTGACTCTGCAGTCCCCAGCCTCTAGCCCTCTTCTCATCTCTTTTCTGGTTGTTTTTTTCCTTAAATTTGCTTATTTCTCTGTCTACTTAGGATAAAATTATTAGGGCCTTAGTTTCTACACCAAAAAATTTCTAGTACAGCACTTTCTTGCTCTTTTTAAAAAATTTTTTTGTTTTTATTTATTTATTTTAATTTTAATTTTTTAAATATACTTCAAGTTCTGGGATACATATACAGAACATGCAGGTTTGTTACATAGAGTATACACGTGCCATGGTGGTTTGCTGTACCCATCAACTGGTCATCTACATTAAATATTTCTCCTAATGCTATCCCTCTCCTAGCCCCACAAGCCCCCAACAGGCCCCAGTGTGTGATGTTCCCCTCCCTGTGTCCATGTGTTCTCATTGTTCAACTCCCACTTATAAGTGAGAACATGTGGTGTTTGGTTTTCTGTTCCTGTGTTAGTTTGTTGAAAATGATGGTTTCCAGCTTCATCCATGTCCCTGCAAAGGACATGAACTCATCCTTTTTTAAGGCTGCATAGTATTCCATGGTGTATATGTGACACATTTTCTTTATCCAGTCTATCATTGGTGGGCATTTGGGTTGGTTCCAAGTCTTTGCTATTGTGAATAGTGCTGCAATAAACACCTGTGTGGATGTGTGTTTATAGTAGAATAATTTATAATCCTTTGGGTATATATCCAGTAATGGGATTGCTGGGTCAAATGGCTGTTCTGGTTCTAGATCCTTGAGGAATTGCCACACTGTCTTCCACAATGGTTGAACTAATTTACACTCCCAACAACAGTGTAAAAGCATTCCTGTTTCTCCACATCCTCTCCAGAATCTGTTGTTTCCTGACTTTTTCATGATTTCCATTCTAACTGGCGTGAGATGGTATATCATTGTGGTTTTGACTTGCATTTCTCTAATGACCAGTGATGATAAGATTTTGTTCATATGTTTGTTGGCCACATAAATGTCTTCTTTTGAGAAGTGTCTGTTCATATCCTTTGCCCACTTTTTGATGTTTTTTTTTTTTTTTTTTTTTTTTCCTTGTAAATTTATTTAAGCACCTTATAGGTTCTGGATATTAGCCCTCTGTCAGATGGATAGATTGCAAAAATTTTCTCCCATTCTATAGGTTGCCTGTTCACTCTGATGATAGTTTCTTTTGCTGTGCAGAAGCTCTTTAGTTTAATTAGATCCCATTTGTCAATTTTGACTTTTGTTGCCATTGCTTTTGGTGTCTTAGTCATGAAATCTTTGCCTATGCCTGTGTCCTGAATGACATTGCCTAGGTTTTTTTCTAGAGTTTTTATGGTTTTAGGTCTTACGTTTGTCTTTAATCCATCTTGAGTTGATTTTTGTATAAGGTGTAAGGAAAGGGTCCAGTTTCTGTTTTCTGCATATGGCTAGCCAGTTTTCCCAACACCGTTGATTAAATAGGGAATCTTTTCCCCATTGTTTGTTTTTGTCAGGTTTGTCAAAGATCACATGGTTGTGGATGTGTGGCATTATTTCTGAGGCCTCCGTTCTGTTTCATTGTCTATATGTCTGTTTTGGTATCAGTGCCATGCTGTTTTGGTTACTGTAGCCTTGTAGTGTAGTTTGAAGTCAGGTAGCATGATGCCTCTAGCTTTGTTATTTTTGCTTAGAATTGTCTTGGCTATATGGTCTCTTTTTTATTCTATATGAAACTTAAAGTAGTTTTTTCTAATTCTGTGAAGAAAGTCAATGGCAGCTTGATGAGATAGTATTGAATCTATAAATTACTTTGGGCAGTATGGCCATTTTCATGATATTGCTTCTTCCTATCCATGAGGATGGAATTTTTTTCCATTTGTTTGTGTCCTCTCTTACTTCCTTGAGCAGTGGTTTGTAGCTCTCCTTGAAGAGGTCCTTCATATCCCTTGTAAGTTGCATTCCTAGGTAGTTTATTCTCTTTGTAGCAATTATGAATGGGAGTTCACTCATGATTTGGCTGTCTGTCTTAAAGATAGTTCTAGTCCTGAAAATAACTCAAGTTGCAGCTTTTTAAATAACAAAAATTCTCCTCTATATATGTTGATGATGATAACTAATTATGACAATCAAAGATTTAAATGGCACTAATAATAAAATGGCAACTACCAGTCATCATTAGCATGTGTTTTACAGCTTAGAAAGCACTTTCCAATTCTCTATTATCTCATTTGAATGAATTTCCTTTTCAGTTTATGCCTGGAGGATTTGCAAATAAGGGCTTCATAACAGTGGATGGCTACGCACGCACATGCACACACATGCAGACTCGTGTGCAGCACTGTTTCATGTGATACTCACATAAAGCTCCCTGAGATACAAGGCTTCTGTCAACCCATAGACAAAGTCATTGGTTCAGTGTCTATTGATCCTGGGTCCTGGGCTGGTAACCCTGACACAACAGGCCACTATGACGAGACATTACGGCCTTACTTTCTTAGTAGATATATGTATTGAGTTTCTGAAAATTCAGAGAACGGATGGGCTCATCTTCCTCTGGGATTATTGGGTCATTTCTCAGCATGTCTGAAGCCGAACAGGAGTGAGGCCCTGATGAATCACAGTCAGCATGCACAGTTCAAGCAAGAGAAATCTGAAATTTCAACAATGATTTAAGTACTTCCAAGCACACAGCCTTTCATCTTTAAGGACTAATTCACAGTGTGCATTTTATATGTCTTTATAGGGTCATGTTGCCATTCCTGGACCCTTATTTCTTGGCAAATGAGGGGTGGAGTGACATTTATAAGTGAATGCATTCAGTGGGAGAGGCCATAAATATATTTTTTTTTTTTTTTTGAGACGAAGTCTCGCTCTGCCGCCCAGGCTGGAGTACAGTGGCCAGATCTCAGCTCACTGCAAGCTCCGCCTCCCGGGTTTACACCATTCTCCTGCCTCAGCCTCCCGAGTAGCTGGGACTACAGGCGCCCGCCACTTCGCCCGGCTAGTTTTTTGTATTTTTAGTAGAGACGGGGTTTCACCGTGTTAGCCGGGATGGTCTCGATCTCCTGACCTCGTGATCCGCCCATCTCAGCCTCCCAAAGTGCTGGGATTACAGGCTTGAGCCACCGCGCCCGGCCGGCCATAAATATTTTTTGCACACATCTGTATACCCACGTGATGCTTCACTTTGGAAAGCAACAATAACAACTGCATCATTAAGCAACAGAGAGGCTAATGTGTCAGCTGGCCTAGTAGGAAAGACAAACAAGGATCATCTTGTCAAATCAAAATGGATTGTGCTTTGGCACCAGCTGACTGCTTGTTTGTAGGTCCCACAGTTCAAGGGTTTGAATTGAACCTGCAGTTGTAACTTAGGATATTACCACATTAGGCAACTCACCATCATTGTTTCTGCCCTCCAAGGTCCCTGCCCTGACTGTGATGGGAAGTTCCTAGAAGTCCACAGTGTGGGCCAATTATTGCCCAGGCCTTTTCAAAGTGTCCCTAAATAGCTGCTGAAATGGAACACACTAAGGCATGTCCCTAAGGCTCTTGGCTACTGTTACAGCTTTTAACACACTGCGTTGTAATTGTCTTGTTGAGGAGGAAAATATTTTTTCCTCTCTCCATCTTTGGTTTATGGGAGAGTTCCCTATTACAAAGGACAGATTAACAAGAGAAAAGCATACATATTTAATTAACGTGAGTTTTATGTGACACAGAAGCCTTCATAGGGAAATGAAGACCAAAGAAACAGTTAAACTTGAATGTTTTTATAGTCATTTTGATGAAGAGTGGAGCATCATGAAGAAATATGATAGGGCAAGGAGTATGATCTAATGGTAACAAATTGGGGGAACTTAGCAAGGCCTGTTTATTCAGTTTCTTCTCTGTGTCCCTTTGCCTTCAGAGATAAGGATATTCCTTTCCTCCTGGTATAGGGAGGGTGCCTCCTACATGAGGGTCTTATGACCTGCTTCAGAGGAATGTCAAGAAATCCTTCCTAGGTTATATGACCTGCTTCAGGGAAGAAGGGCAGAGGAAGGTGACAGTGATCTTCCTGCTTCTGCAGTTTTCTCAAATGTCTTCAGCTTAAAATACTGTTAAGTAGTGTGTCCTGAACCTCACTGTCAACTGGAGAATCATGGAGTTTGTAAATTTGGAAAGAAGAGCTTTCTTTCTTATAAAGAATTGCAGCCTGCAGGCTGGCTGTTCCACAGGCTGGGAAGTGTAGCCTCCCACAGAAACTGAAAGCAGGCACTTCAAGGGAGAGAAGAATGAGACAGAAATGTATGCTGAATGGGTTAGCTAAGTATATATATTCAACAGGTTTTAAGAGGAGCTATGGGCCAGGCACATTAGCTCACGCCTGTAATCCCAGCACTTTGGGTGGCAGAGGCGGGTGGATCACCTGAGGTCAGGAGTTTGAGACAAGCCTGGCCAACATGGCGAAACCCCATCTCTACTAAAAAAAAAAAAATATACAAAAATTAGCCAGGCATGGTGGTGGGAGCTTGTAACCCCAGCTACTCAGGAGGCTGAGGCAGGAGAACTGCTTAAACCTGGTAGGCAGAGGTTACAGTGAGCCAAGATTGTGCCATTGCACTCCAGCCTGGGTGACAAAAGCAAAACTCCGTCACACACACACACAAAAGGCTGTAAATATTCATGAGGGGCATACATATGCATAGTAAGCAAACATCCATCCATCCCATGTTTGCTTTGGGGTGGAGAGTTAACATTTAAATGCATTAAAATTAGGCTTTTTACATCAAAAGGTGAAATAGAGGACACAGAAGCACATAGTGTGCAGCCTCTGTAAACCGGCCTGAACCAGTCCATGGTCAGTGGCCTCTTATCAGGAAGGAACGCTGGTTGTTTGTTGTGTTGAAACTACAAACAAGGAGGGGAGTCTGGCAAGTCTTTCAGAAGGACTTAGAAACCCTTGGAAAAGAAAGTTTAACGACTGTTAGTGGAGGAGGGGGTATACGGAGGTGTGTATGACTTCCCATCCTATCATGGCTAGGAACTCAGTTTTAAGGTTACCTTGGGGTTCTCTTGGCCAAGAGGAGATCTGTTTAGTTGGTTGAGGGGGTTAGGATTTTATTTTTATTTCTCACCATCAATCTGATCACATCTCAGTCTCCATTATTAGATCAAAAACTCCATGAAGACATAGACTATGTCCTATTTATATCCATGTACCCCAGCATCTAATACACTGCCTGGCATATAATAACTAATCAATAGGTTTGCTGGTTGAATAAATGAATAGTCCTGTCCCAACAGGGCAAAGGAATTAATATTTTTTTTCTGAATGAAATTATTTCTCTATGACAAAGTTCACCTCCTCAAACTTCCTTTGGATCACTTTGTCTCTTGCATTGCATGTAGATGATAAATATTGAGAACATTTACACTTCATTTAGTCATTTTCTCCCCAAACAGATATGACAATGAATAATTTTATCATAAAATCAAATAAAAAGTGAAAGGGAAGTATATTGGGTTGGTAGCATAGAAGAAAGAATGCCTGGGATTGCCACGAGGCTGGGCTTGATGGAGATGTATCCTTCAGCTGAGAATGGGCCTCAGTCATCTCCTAGGGGCTATGAAATGTGGATGACTGTGTTTATCATAGAAGGAACTTGTATCTCTTAATCGGTGACGCTCAGGGATGTTAAACATCCTGTAACATTCCAGTCAAATCCTTATGAGGAAGAATTTTCAGACTTAATGCCATTAATATGCAATATGGGAATCATCTTCGTTTGTTTGTTTGAGATGGAGTCTCCCTCTGTCACCCAGGCTGGAGTACAGTGGCGCGATCTCGGCTCACTGCAGCTAACCTCCGCCTTCTGAGTTCAAGCAATTCTACCGTCTCAGCCTCCTGAGTACCTGGGACTACAGGCGTGTGCCACCATGCCTGGCTAATTTTACGTATTTTTAGTAGAGACAGGGTTTCATTGTGTTAGCCAGGATGGTCTCGATCTCCTGACCTCCTGCTCCGCCCGCCTTGGCCTCCCAAAGTGCTGGGATTATAGGCATGAGCCACCGCAACTGGCGGGAATCATCTTTTATACTGTAAGTTAGTTTAACTTCAGGATATGCTGTTTGTTTCCTCCCTCCACCTTCTTTATTCTTTTTTCCCTTTCTTCCCTTTCTTCCTTATTTCCTTCTTTTCTTTCCTTCCTCCTTCCAATACTTACTGAATATCTACTAAGGGAAATGGATGGTGATGCTTATGAAAATGAATCAGACATAGGCTTGACCTCAGGGATTAAAGTCATGCAGAGAAAGATGTGACATGTGTTTAAAAATCAAGAGAATTGGGCAGAAAGAAAGTAAGTGGAGGGAAAGTAAAGGTAAAATGTTATAGATCAGAGGAGAGAGAGATGTCCCTGATGTCTTACATGAAATGCATCTTATAAATCAACACTTCATTATGTTTTGCAGAACTCTATAGTGTACAAAGGCCTTTCCTATATGTTCTTTGGTTTACATTAATACTCACAGTAACCCTACAAAGGTACTTTATTTGCCCCCAGATTTATTCCTCACTGTTTCTCTGCTCTGCTTTGTATTACCAGGGGCTAGACCTTGCAAACTATGCCCCCATCCTTATTGGCTGGCTGCCAGTTGGGTTTGGCTAATGGAAAGCAATGGGTGATAGGGCCTTCTCCATTAAGCAGCAGGTAGCTGCTTCTCCTCTGGGAGTCCACTTCCTATGAGACAAGCCTTCTGTGTCTGGACTCCAGAACTCTGCTTCTTCCCTTTTGTCTCCTGCTGAGGAGTAGTATAGCTTCCTGTTGTTGAAATCTCTGGTTTACTTCACCATTTCCTTATGACTCTTAAAGTCTCCACCACCTGAGTAAGCAATGCTTTGTATTAAATTCCCTGGGCTGTAAATATTTGAATGGGATTTTGTTTTCTTAATTAGATACTAAGTAGAAAGAAAGCATTATTCTTACCACGTTAGAGATAAGGAGAAAGTTAAATGACTTTACCAAGGTCAACCAGCAATGAGAGGCAGAGTCCAGGTCTGTCTCCTGACTCCAAATCCAGGCTTTTATCCACTGCCTCATAATGCCTCCCTTAGAGATTATAACAATGAAAACATAATATAAATAAAGATTTTTCCAAGATCATATAAAAGACATATCAGATTGGAGGATTTTTTTTTCCCCTGTGTGCTTTTAAATTGAGAAGAGCTTCTTTTGTTTTTATTGTTCTTGGGGAAAGTTAAAATATTAGCTAGATTAGGAGAATGTAATACAAGTACATACGGATATTAGCCTGACATTTGAGAAAGTCATTCACGATAGCCTACTGGAACAATGCATGTTGGTGTAGTCACATGGATTAGTAAATGTTTGATGCAACGTTTTAAAAAGTCCACATAGTGCCTTATGCTGTCATATCTCATAATATTTCTATGATTATCATGATGACTTCACCTTGGAATGAGGAAAAGTAAAAGTCATATTGAAAATGTTTTCAGTTTAGAAAGCTTTCATAAATATATGAATCAGAGATACATTTATGGTCCAGGCTACCATACCCTGGCTACAATGTTATTTTAATTATCAAATATTACTAAATTAGTTACTGAATGTTACCAATCACCAAAATAACTAATTTAATAATAATTAAAAGGTCTGAAAAGACCTTATGGGGATGGACCAGGATCTGAAGTAAGGGCTTGGGGATATGGGCCTGGCAAAGACAGGAAGTAGGGCTCTGTGAAAAGGCTCAGTTTGGAGGGGCTGCTTGTTCAGAGGCTCATTTGGATGGGAGCTGCTTGTTCAGATTTTGCTATGACTTGAATCCTATTATTCCTCCTGGAGAACAAGATTCTATAAATGGGAATCCAGAAGCATCAGGTCACACTCCAAGACTGGTTACTTACACCACATCTGTCATCAGCCAAATCTATTCTGCCTTGAAACAGAGGAGAGAAATAGGAGGAAGGGCATTTGAGCCTTATTTCGTAAAGTGCATGGTGTTGAATGCTAAATTGTCCATGTCTTTGAAGGGTTGAGTTTGAATGAGTTCACATATACATCCCAGTGATTCTCAGTTGTGGATCCTAGATGAAAGTGACAGTTTTCTTTTTTTTTTTTTTGTCTCTCTTCTCTCTTCTTTCTCTCCGTCTCTCTCTCTCTCCCCCGCCGCCCCCATGCCACCGTGTAAGATGTGCCTTGACTCCCCTTGGCCTTCCACCATGATTGTAAGTTTCCTGAGGCCTCCCCAGCTATGCAGAACTGTGACTCAATTAAACCTCTTTTGTTTAGAAATTACCCAGTCTCAGGTAGTATCTTTATAGCAATGTGAAAACGGACTAATACAGGTATATACTTAGGAATGGAAATGCTGGGTCATGTGGCAACTCCATTTAACTGTTTGAGGAACTGCCCAGCTGATTTATGAATCAGCTGTACTGTTTTACATTCCCACCAACAATGACAACAGTTTTAATTTCTCCACAAACTGTCCAACACTTACTGTCATCTGTATTTTTTATTAGAGCCATCCTAGTGGGTGTGAAGTGGTATCTTATTCTGACTTGATTTGCATTTCTGTAATGATTAATGATGTTGAGCATCTTTTCATGTATTTATTGCCATTTGTATATCATTTTTTGAGAAATGTCTATTCAGATTATTTCCCAATTTTTATTGGGTTATTTGTCTTTTTGTTATTGAGTAATACTTCTTCTAATATTCTGGGTACTAGACCCTGATCAGATATATAATTTGAAAACACTCTATCCCATTTTGTGGGTTCTTTCAATTTCTTGATAGTGTCTTTTGATACATAAATTTTTTAAATTCTGAAGTCCAACGTTATTTTTTCTTTGGTTTCTTATACTTCACGTGTCATCTCTAGGAAATCATTGCTTAATGCAAGGCCATGGAAGATTTAACCTAAGCTATCTTCATTGTCCATAACTTAGGTCTTCAATACATTTTGAGTAAACTTATATTTGAATAAATATATTCTGAGTAAAAATATGGCATAAGGTACATACCCAACTTTATCTTTTTGCATGTACATATTCAGTTCACTATTTGTTGAAAAGACTATAATTTATTTAGACCCTGATCTATTATTTCCTTTCTTCTGCTTGCTTTGGGTTTAATTTACTATTCTTTGTCTAGTTTCTTAAGGAAAAAGATTAGATGATTGATTCAGGATCTTTTTTCTTTTTTAAACTACAGATACTTATAGCTATAAATTTCCTTTTAAGCACTGCTTTCATAGCCTCCCTTAAGTTTTGGTATGTTGTATTTTTGTTTTCATGCAACTCAAATTAATGTCTCTCGTGTTTTATTTTTTAACCCATTGGTTATTCAGAAGTGTGTTGTTTAATTTCTAGATATTTATAAATATTATAAATTTCCCTCTGTTATTGATTTCTAATTTCATTCCATTATGGCCAGAGAATATACTTTGTATGATTTTAATCCTTTAAAATATATTGAAACTTATTTTATGTCCTAACATGTGTTCTATCTCAGAGAATGTTTTATGTGTATTTGCAAAGAGTTTTTATTCTGCTACTTTTGGGTGGAATATTCTATAGATGTCTGTTAGCTCCTGCTGGCTTACAGAGCTGTTCATGACTTCTATTTCCTTGTTGATCTTCTGTCTAGTTGTTCCGTCCATTATTAAAAGTGAAGTGTTGAAGTCTCCAGCTATTATTGTTGAATTGTCTATTTCTTCAATTCCTGTCAGCTTTTACTCCATGTATTTTGGTGCTCTGTTATTAGGTGAATATATGCAAAAATTTTGTTTTGTATTGCACTGAATTGATAAATCAATTTAGATAAATTGTCATCTTGACAGTATTGATTCAATATGTGTATATAAAGGTACTTCAAAACATTTGTGGAAAGTATAAACTTTATTTCCAATATAAACTCCATCAAGTTCAAGACACCTTTATAAGTGATGGTATCAGCCATTTAGCTCATCCCTAAAGAGTTGAGGGTCTTGGGAACTTAATCATGTCAATGCAGTCATTTTTTGCAATATTAACTGAAGAATGGTAGGTGCCCTTTAAAGATATTTTAAGATAAGAAAAAAACAAAACAAAACACCTAGAAAATGTCAGAAGTAGCCAAATAAGGTCTGTAAGTGGATGCCTGATGATTTCCTATAGAAATTCTCACAAAATTGCCCTTGTTTGATAAGAAGATAGGAGCATCATCATGGTGGAGAAGAACTCTGGTGAAGCTTTCTCAGGCATTTTTCTACTAAAGCTTTGGTAACTTTCTCAAAATACTCTCATAATAAGGAGATATTATTGTTCTTTGGCCCTTGGGCAACCCAAAAAACTGTTGCCATGACCTTTGCTCTTGGCCAGTCTGCTCTGGCTTTGAGTGAACCACTTCCACTTCTTGGTAGTCATTGCTT
Source organism: Macaca mulatta (assembly GCF_049350105.2). Classification (NCBI taxonomy): domain Eukaryota; kingdom Metazoa; phylum Chordata; class Mammalia; order Primates; family Cercopithecidae; genus Macaca; species Macaca mulatta. Next base: position 22,515,710 of record NC_133422.1, read on the forward strand.
TGATTGTGCTTTGTCTTCAGGATCATACTGGTAAAATCACGTTTCATCTCCTGTCACAATTTTGCAAAGAAATACTTCAGGATCTTGATCTCAGTTGTTTTAAAACTTTCGTTGAAAGTTCTGCTCTTGTCTGCAGCTAATCTGGGCACATGGTTTTGGCATCTATTGAGTGGAAAGTTTGTTCAACGTTATTTTTTTATTTTTATTTTTTAGTCAGGATTGTGTAAGCCGAACCAATTGAGATGGTATTGACTATTGTTTCTGCTGTGGTTGGTCTTCTTTGATTAGAGCACAAACAAGTTTAATTATTTCCCTGAAAGAAGCTCTTTTCAAACTGACATCTTATACTTCTTAGTGCATCAAATAGGATTCGGTTCAGATATGTTATAACAAGTTAGTACAAGTTTATTTTAGTTTTTTCATAATACACATTTTTCATGAACTTTGTGAAGACCCCTTGTATGGTATATCTCTCCACTTATTTAGATATTTTCTAACTTATCTCAGTAATGTTTTATAGTTTCCTATGTAAAGGTTTTACATATATATATTTTTAGATTTTTTTCATATTTATTATAAATGGGATCTTATTGCAAATGGAATCTCTTTAAAAGTTTTGTTTTCCTTTTTTACTAGCACAAAGATATATAATTGGTGTATTTACCATGAAACTAGTACTTATAAATTATAAATTTTAATAGCTTTAGGTTACTTTGAACTTTCTACATATATAATCTTACCTTCTAGAATAAAAAGAAAAAAGCAACTGGTTGTTTTATTTCTTCCTCTCCAACTCTCAAATATTTATTTCTTATTCTGGCTGCATTGTACTGGCTATAACCTTTATTACAACATGAATATAAGTGGTGATGGCAAGAGTCCTTGATTCATTTCAAATCTCAGAGCAAAATCTTTCAACAATTTACCATCAGCTGTGACGATTGCTGTAGGTTTGGATAGGTATTCTTTAATAGATAAAGGATATTGCTTTCTATTCTTTGCAAACAAAGAGGTTTTTGTTTTGTTGTTTTTGAGTTTTTTGTTTTCAGTCTCCCCTCTCCGACTGTCATTTATTTCTATAACTCCTTGAGAGAAGCAGTCATAAGTGGCCTGTTCCATCTTCATAACAGAGAAGGGCCATAGGATACTTAAAGCCTAGCTATTCAAAGCATGAATTACCATATATTCCACAATGAAAAAGTGATGACTATCTCAATTTTGAAGTTGATTGTTAAACAACACAGGCTTTTAAAATAAAACAAAAACCCATTCCAGGGGTTGTAAACTGGTTACCAGTAGGGTAAATCGGGCTGTAGATGGTTTTATCTGCTCCAAAGTAGTTTTAAGCTTTTGTTTTTTTCTTAATTCTTCACCAAGGATACAACAATTTTACATTTACATCTGTGATTTCTGCCTTCTCTTTTTTAAAAAATTGGTAACAGTGAGCCTTAATGCAAAATCAGCTGGAGAATAAAAACCCCCTTGTTACAAGACGTGTATTCTTAAATTTGCCACTGATACTCACGTATCAAATTTCTCCTTCTAATTATGTTGTATAGTTTTGAATCTGGGCAGACTATCAGGCATTTGGTGAAAATGTTGCTAGGTATGTAAATAAGCAAAAACACCTGAATTTTACATGGCTATAGAATGCTGAATAATATAAATTGAATGAAAATAGAAAAGACGAATTAAAGGATGAGGGGTGGGGGGGGGGGGGAAGTTTGAACTTAAAGATTCCAAAGCAAGCGAAACCATGGTACATAGTTTAGAAAACGTTATATGTGTACAACATAAGGTGGACTGTGAGGCTAACTTTAAGAAAACATCAGTAATTTGTGAGGGAAACTGACAGACTACAAAGGTTGCTTCCTTTACCTTCCTAACCTATCAATATCCCACTTTGATATTAATTAAAAATGTTTAATGAAATGACTTCTCTGATAGTTAAGAAAATTTACATATTAAAACACTTATTTCTGTAGGATACAGTCTATCATTTGAATGAGAAGACCCAAAGAATGCCTCACTAAACAATAAACTGCCTTTACGTATATCATCCGTGATCAATTCAGTAAGACTAAGTTTATTACACTTCAATTCCAGGCATAAAATGACTATCTGGTAAACTACAAAGAGCTCCTTACAAAAGAAGTCCATATAATTACAGATATTGTAGAATTCTAGGCTCTTCTCTGAAAAATGCAAAGGAATCGATCTTCGAGTACTACGGTAATCCACAGCTTTCTGAGGTCAGACTATACCATATACTGCAGAAATGTTTAGTCAATTTTGGCAGCTCAGGCTGCCCCACCACAACATCCTGAACTGTTAGAGTCTAACTCTTGGGTCACTGTCAAGAACTGCAGGATCTTCAAGGCTTTCTGGAAAGCTTTGCTCAGTTTGCAAATCACACAAAAGGGAAGAGTTGCCTCTTCCTGTTTGCCTGACTTCCTCTCTGGGTTTGCTTCTCTTAGCAGTTTCAGTCTCTGGTATTTCTCTATTTTGAAGATTTCAAAGGAATGTGTAGGGCATGAGTCAAATGACACATATCCACCACCATATGAGGCCTGATGTCCCGCGTAAGGTGGGTTGTCTCAGAATCCAGAAGTCGCTTATAGTCTGTGATAGAATTCCAACCTTCCGCAACTGCGGGGAGCACCACTGAGGAGCCACAGAACGCCTTGTAGTTCTCCAGATCTGTCACTGTAGGCAGGCCCCACAAGCACGCTGCAACTGTATACTATGGAAATACCCTATGAAGGCCTCTAAGAATGAGAGGTGAAGCCAGCTGGACTTCTGGGTCAGCTGGGGACTTGGAGAACTTTTCTGTCTTACAAGAGGATTATAAAATGCTCCAATCAGCACTCTGTGGTTAGGACTGTAAAACGTGCCAAACAGCACTCTGCGGCTAGCTAGAGGTTTGTAAAATGGACCAATCAGCACACTGTAAAATGGACCAATCAGCACTCTGTAAAATGGACCAATCAGCAGGAGGTGAGCAGGGACAAATAAGAGAATAAAAGCTGGCCAGCCCCCCAAGCCCCCAGCGGCAACCCTCTAGTCACCTTTCAGGCAGTGGAAGCTTTGTTCTTTTGCTCTTTACAGTAAATCTTGCTGCTGGTTGCTCTTCGGGTGTGTGCCACCTTTAAGAGCTGTAACACTCACAGGGAAGGTCCGCGGCTTCATTCTTGAAGTTAGCAAGACCAAGAGCCCACAGGAAGGAACCAGCTTCGGACACAAGAGCAACAGGCTGCTACTGCGAAGAGGCCCAAACAGCAGAGATCTCAGCACTTCCAGCATGGGCAGACAACCCAGCATCCCATTACTACACGTTGACCCCCGTCTCACCGCCACCCCTAGATGTCCCCTGCCCACACTCCCTCTGCCTGGTTGGAAGTGGTTTGGGGGAAGACGAAAGGATAGCAAATGGTAGACTGTCACTTGATCCTCCAAGCCCAGGAGAGGCTGGCCAGCATTTATTAACCATGTGGTGATCGGCCGGTTGTCCGAACAGTCACCATCAGGTCCTAGCGGCCGGCCAGGTCAGCGCGGTGTCTGGTGTGAGGGCCTGGATTTAGGAAATGCATCCATGGCCAAGGTGAGGCAGCAGAGGCAGAAAAGGCCCAGGCCCAGCAGCAGCCAGCCCTTCAAACTGCAGCCGGCGCTGCTGGTACATAGTCGTGCGCAAACTTCTGCACACGCCAGCGCAGGCAGCACTAGCTGTTGGCTGAGCGCAGTCTCGACTTGGTGGCCGTCCGAAGACAGAACCAGGGGCTCAGGCTCTGGCTTCTGCTTTGCCAGAAGCGTCCATGGGCGTCTGCTTCCGCGAACTGAGCTCCTCCTCCTGCTGGGCAGCTTCGGCGGCAAGGTGAGTGTCCCCTTCCTAGAGGCCATGGTAGCCTCTTTTGGAAGTTATTTTAAAAATACATTGATTTTTGAGTGTGAAACCCAACTTTTTTTCTTAAACCCAAATTGTTCATGGTGTATTATCTCTTTTGTAGGTGGCTACATTTGATTTACTAAAACTTTGTATATCATTTTTTGCATCTGTGTAAATGTGAGCGAGCTGGAGCTCTAATTGTCTTTTATTGTAATGTCATTGGCAAATTTTGGTTTCAGTGTCATGCTGTCCTCAATGATTTGGTGAGGATTGTCTCTTAATACTTTACAGAATTTGTCTATTTTAGGTAATTTTTTTCCATAAATATTTCATGGAAGTCTCTGGTGAAATCTGGATCTAGAATTTTCATTAAGGGAAGGCTTCAATAGATGGAGAACTATTTTGAGTTTGCATTTGGTTTTGATAAGTTGCACTTTCCTTAGGGTTTATTTCATCTAAAATTTTAAATTATTTGGCCTAAAGTTGTTCACAATGATCTCTTATGAGCTTTCTAATGTCTTTTTTTTTTTTTTTTTTGAGACGGAGTCTCGCTCTGTCGCCCAGGCTGGAGTGCAGTGGCGCGATCTCGGCTCACTGCAAGCTCCGCCTCCTGGGTTTACGCCATTCTCCTGCCTCAGCCTCCTGAGTAGCTGGGACTACAGGCGCCCGCCACCGCGCCCGGCTAATTTTTTGTATTTTTAGTAGAGACGGGGTTTCACCGTGGTCTCGATCTCCTGACCTTGTGATCCGCCCGCCTCGGCCTCCCAAAGTGCTGGGATTATAGGCGTGAGCCACCGCGCCCGGCCTGAGCTTTCTAATGTCTAATAGGACCTGTAATGATGTGCTCTTTCTCAGCCCTAATTTTAGTTGTGTGAGCGCTCTCTCTTCATAGAAACTCACACCCCTGACCACGGCTCATTTTGTTGGGCTGGCCAGCTCCAGCCCTGGGCCAACTCTAGCCTGGGGTCTGTTTTAATAAAATAAACTTTTGTTGGGACACAATCACACTTATTCATTTGTATATTATCTATAGCAGCACCACAACGCCAGAGATAAAGAGTTTCACAGAGACCGTAAAGTCTGCAACGACCAAAAAAAAAAAAAAAAAAAAAAAAAAAAAAATTTATCTGGTCCTTTACAGAAGAAGTTATCTTATTCCTGATCTAGGCTATTAGTCTACTGAATGAACCAACTTTTTCCCTTAGTTTCTCCTCTCCTATGTTTATTTCAGTAATATCTTTTATTTTTTATTTAAATTTAATTTGCTTTTTAAAAACTTCTTGAAATAGTTTCTCAGATAAATTGATTTCCAGTTCTTTTTCTTGACTAGATTATTAGGCCATAAATTTCCCTCTAAATAAGGCTTTGACTGTGATTCATAAGCTTTGATATGTTTTCATTATCATTTAGTTCAAAATATTTTCTAATTTCCATTATAATTTTTTATTTGAATCTTGGGTTATTTAGCATTGGATTTCTTACTTTCCAAATATGTTTTCTAGTTATTTTTTTGTTGTTAATTTCTAGGTGAATTTTGGAGTCCCCTGGGAATATAGCATGTATGATTTTTTTTCTTTGAAATTTTTGAGACCTGCCCTATTCTCCAACATATGGTCAATTTTGGTAAATATTCTGTGTGCACTTGAAAATATGTGCATTCTGAAATTATGTGCAGTGTTCTAAATATGTCAATTAGGCCCGTTTTGTAATCCTGTTGCCCTAATCTGTATCCTTACTGATTTATTGTTTGCTTGTTCTTCTATTATTGAGTTATGTTATAATCTCTCATTGTAATTGTGATTTTTTTGCATGTCCTTTTACTTCTGTTATTTTGGCTTTATATATTTTTCATACAAATATGGGTTAGGTACATACAATTTCAGAATTGTATATGATCCTGGTGGATTGACCATTTTATCTTGTGAAACATCCTTATTTATCTCTGGTAATTAACCCTGCCTCAGTGTTTATTTTCCTGATACTTAATAAATTGTAGCAGCTAATTCTTTGCTCAGCATTCCAGTGTCCTATCTCTTCCTTCTTTTTTTATCTGACCAGTGGATTCACACATCACACAATTCTTTACTTTCAATATTTAAATGCTGTTATAATTAGTACCTGTTTCCTATCAGCCGTATATGGCTGATTTTTATTAAGTCTAATCTACCAATCTTTATATTTCAATTTGAGTATGTAATATACATATACTGTATTTACTGATATATTTTAGTAAAGGCTATTTTTCCCACTTGTTATCTTTCTTTTTCTAATCTTTATTGGCTCTTGTGAATTAATTATTTCTCATAATTCAAATATTCTCTCTTAATATTTATATTCTTTTAGTAGTTATCTTAAATTACTGACTTTTTAAAAAATAAAACAATGCCTTACCTCTCCCAAACAATGTAAGGACTTTAAATCTACTTCCCTCCCCATCAACTTATGTGATATTGTTGACATATGTGTTGATTCTATATAAATTTTAAATACTAGAGGATGCGATTATGTTATAGAGTCGGTATTCTTTTACATTTACCCATATTGTCACTAGTTCTCTTGGTTGTTACTCCTTTTGGCATCTCCTTGCTTCATTGAGAAGTCATCTTTCTTCAACCTAAAGAATATGTCAGTATTGGCCGTGTGTGGTGGCTCACGCCTGTAATCCCAGCAATTTGGGAGGCCATGGGGGGCAGATCACCTGAGGACAGGAGTTCAAGACCAGCCTGCCCAACGTGGCAAAACCCCATCTCTACTAAAAGTACAAAAATTAGCTGGGCATGGTGGCGGATGCCTGTAATCCCAGCTACTCAGGAGGCTGAGGCAGGAGAATCACTTGAACCCAGGAGGCGGAGGCTGCAGTGGGCCGAGATCCTGCCACTGCACTCCAGCCTAGGTGATAAGAGCAAGACTCCATCTAAAAACAAACAAACAAACAAAAAGTCAGTATTTCCTTTAGTGTGAAGCTTCTGTGGTGATTTTTTTCCCTTAGTTTTGTTTGACTGAAAAATGCCTTTATCTTCTTTTTTTTTTTTTATAATGAGACTTTATCTTCCTGCCTTTCTAATTTCCTCCTGGCTTTTATTTTCAAAAATGTAAGTGTGATATTTTCTAGGTGCTATTTCCTTCTATGTATCTTTCTTGTGGCTAATGGAGCTTGGTTAGTATCTTTTTTCTGTTGGAACATTGAGGGTCATGGTTATTTCTTCAGCTGTTACTTTTGCTCTATTTTTTCCCCCTAGAACTCCCATTATAGGTCTGTCAGACTTTTCACCATGTCCGTATAGTATAACTCTTAAGTATTTTTCCTGTATTTTCCATCTTTTTGTCCCTTCGTGTCAGTCAATATGTTTTATTTTGGCCTATATTCCACTTTACTAACCATCTTTTTAATAGTATCTTTTTCTTGTATGTTCTTTTTTTTTTTTTAGAGACAGGGTCTCACTCTATCACCCAGGCTGGAGTGCGATGGTGTGATCATAGTTCACTGTAACCTCGAACTAGTGGGCCCAAGTGTTCCTCCTGCCTCAGCCTCTCAAGTAGCTGGGTCAAGAGGCATGCACCACTACACCTGTCTTGAACTGTACCTAACTGACTTTTAAATCTATCCATTTGGAATCATGCTATGAGGATTTTTTTAAAGCAGCTTTATTGAGACATTAATTCACACACTATACAATTCACCCATTTAAAGTGTATAATTCAGTGGCTTTTAGTATATTTACATGGTTGTGTATCCATCACCACATTTCTTTTTTACATTTAGAACATTTTTAGAACATTTTTATTACCTGGAAAAGAAACCCTGACCCCTTAGCCATCACCACTTAACCTCCCATCATGCCCACCTCTGGGCAACCACTAGTCTCCTTTCTTCTATAGATTTGCTTGTTTTTGACATTTTCAGTATGTGGTATTTTGTGGCTGGTTTCTTTCATCCAGCATAGGATGTTTTCAAGGTGGATCCATGTTGTACCATGTATCAATCTTCATTTGTTTTTATTTCTGATAATAATGTATACATGTACCATATTTTATTCATTCATCTGTTGATGGATTATTATGTTGTTTCCATCTATTGAGTTTTATATTTCACCGATAGTTTTCAGTTTTAGAATGTAATTTGATTCTTTTTTATATTTTCTGGTTTTAACTCTTGTTAGAACTTCTTGTTAATTTATTGAACATATCTAGCTGTGTCTTATATCTACAGTATCTGGATTGTTTTTGTTGTTGCCGCTCTGTTTCTGTTTCTTTTTCTCTCATTTTCTTTTCTCTTTAGCCTTGTTTTTTTTGTATACCTATTTATTCTTTATTGAACTTTTCAGATATTCTTCATGAAAAATGGCAGAGATAATTTGTGGCTCTGGATTATCCTATCCCTTCCCAAGAGGATTTACTTCATTTCTGGAAGGCATTTAGGCAAGGAAGCTGATCACCTTAATCCAGTCATGCTTGCCTTAACTGTGAGGTGTGGTCTATTGCTGGTTAACCCATACATTTTAGGCTTCCAATCCTGAAAGCCCAGGGTGTTTACCAGGGTCCCTCCTTCTTAGTGATTTCCAAGTTTTGACCGTTAAATCTGGAGCTGTTAAAAGCCTTTCTCTGTTTCTCAGACTCTTAGCTGCCACTTTCACTTTGAACATCAGTAACAGCCGTGTATCAAAAACATCAGTAACAGCCGTAAGTATCAAAGTGACCCTGAATTGTGGGTTTGCTTTTTTTTGGTTTTCTCCTCTGCCATATCTTTGCCTCACAAGTCTTACTTTCTTGATAGGTCTCATGTCTTTAAAAATATTTTAAAAACATGTATTATCCTGCTTCTCTGGTTATTCTCAGCCAGAAGGCTTCTTTGAAACAATCTAGTTGGCCGATGCTGGAAACAGAAGCCTACCCACGAATTTCTTTCAAGGATATGGTAAAGCAAGCATTCTTACACATGGCCGATTAGAGTATAATCTAGTTCACCTCTCTAAAAAGCAGTATGTCAGTTAGCCCATGGTCTTAAACACATTATACCCTTTGATTCAGCCATTCTAATTCTGTGAGCAAATCAGAAATAAATTATTAGGCATAAAATATATTTACATACAAGGATATTCATTAAAACTCTTAATAGAGAAAATTGGTTCTGAACTAAATATTCAATGATAAGGATGATAATTATGGTACATCTATGAGATAGAATAGTATGTGGTGATTCAAAATCGTGTATTGAAAAGTATTTATTGATATAGAAGAATAAGAGATATAAAGAGGAAAATGATATATACTTTTCATGTAGCGTGATTCCAATTTTAAAAAAAATTATATGTTTAGGGAAAATGCCAGAAAGATACAAACCAATTTTTAATGAACTTAATGTTAGATGGTGAGATTAAGGGTTTTTAAACATTTTCTTCTTTATACATTTTTGTATTTTTCATATTGAGTATGTGCTATTTTTATAATGAAGAAAAAGTCACAAAAAAACCTAAACTCACTTTTAATCTGGCGGATTACATTCCAGTCTTTTAATATAGACTTTAGCAAGCTAGAAATTCTTTACATTTTTTAAATCTTAGAAATTAAGACAAAGACACTTGCAGAAAACCACATAGGATGTTGCTGGAGAGATGACGGTGAGCACCTTCATCATGCTCCAGGGATAAATTGGCTGCATGACTCTAGTTGTCCTTTCAATAATTGACAGAGGTTTCAGCCTTTGCAGACTTGGTGGTCTTCAGATTCGTATTGATTGAAAAAATACTTCTCTACATAAGTACAACAGATTTTGAAGTCTTTTTCATTGTGAAAGGCATATATCCAACCAGATTTTATTAGCTACAATTTTTGTTTTTAAAACCTCTTTGTGGTATTAGGGAAATTCTCTTCTTGAAATTCCAAATTGATTTTCCAGCTGAGTATGGTGGCTTACGCCTGTAATCCTAGCATTTTGAGAAGCTGAGGCGGTCGGATCACTTGAGGCCAAGAGTTTGAGACCAGCCTGGCTAACATGGTGAAATCCCATCTCTACCAAAAAATTAGGCGTGGAGGCGTGTGCCTGTAGTCCCAGCTACTTGGGAGGCTGAGGCACGAGAATTGCTCATACCTGGGAGGCGCAGGTACAGTGAGCCAAGATTGTGCTGCTGCACTCCAGCCTGCGTGACAAAGCGAGACTTTGTCTCAAAAAAGGAAAAAACAAAACAGAACAAAAAAAACCCCAAAAAAACTTCAAATCAATTTTCTAAGAACCGATTTTTCCCACTGTTCTTTACAGAACAGCTCATTTATGGAGGGATCTTATCTTCGAAGAGGGAGGGTGAGAAGGGGCAGTTTGATTATTTGACTGATTACGTAGCAACTCCATATGGGATGTTTTATTTCACATTCTTGAGTTAATCCTTAACTGATTTCTTATATCTGACCTCTATTTTCTTTGAAATGTTGGTGAACCAATCTTCTTCCCACCCACCCCAACACTTTACTTTCTTCCCCAGCTTGGTTTCAGATAACTGGCAACCTTATGATGTTTATTGCTTCAGATATGGACAGTTTGGGAACTATCGAAAGTTTCTCATTGCTCACCTGTAATAATACTTTTCATGATGGCACTAGGATCTTAAATTCTGGTCTGATTCAGGAAGGTGGTCTATTTTCATATTTAAATTGGCCTGAAAAAAGTAAGGCCTTCTTGATACAGGTAAGGGTCCACTGCCCTGAAATGTTGCTCAAAAGCACATTTCAATTTTATTCAAAAGCTTCTTTTATGTGTATTCCCCCAAAGCACCTTAGCTGAAAATCACATTTTATTTTAGAGCTTTATACAGACCAATGTCTCTTTCTTACTTCCTGTATACCAATAAAATTGTGTATTTCAATTTAACCTCAATCTGCCTGTGTTTAAAATATAAAGGTAAGGTTAAGGGCTTTCACTGCTAGCAACCCTACCTGGACATCTCTATTTCTAGAGAAAACCTTTTACTGAGAACATTTTATTGGTCCTGCAGCTCAACTCTGCTATATATGCCAGCCTATCCTATTAATCCTTAGCTACAAAAATATCAGAATCATTTATGAGCTAAAGTTTTTTTTTTTAGCTTTTTAATTTTCTGCACCTTTGTGGTATTATTTGGGTCAGTTTGGTTGCTGGCTCTTCCCCGCTGCCCCTCAACCCAGTGTCTCACAGTTGGGGAGAAGAGTCTCAGGACTATGGGGACCAAGAGGCTTTAGGACTGACCACCTACTGTAACTGGCTGTCTCATGCTGGCCCCTTGGCCTGATTTGAGACACAAGATGCCCCATCACTTTCCTTTTGTGTTGTTCTTCAAGTCCTGGAATCCCACACCAGCTCACCTTGTTTTTTTTGGTCTTCTTTGGGGCCTATTGCACTATTTCCAAATTTTATAGTGTGTTTAGTGGGAGGAGCTGGGAGAAATGGCTCTGCACCATTTTGTGTAGACTAGCTCTTTTTAGCTGTGTAAAAGGTTTCTTCTATTCAGACTTCTCTTGTTCATAAAGTGACACTCTACCTTCAGAGACCACATGTGATTTTAATGCCAGGATTCCAAGGCTTGTTCTCTGCTCATATACAAAAGCAGTGATTGGGTTGAGGTGGTGTAGAACCCGTGAAATACTGTCTGGACCAGTTCTCCAGTTGAGACTCAGACTAGGACGCAGTTCCAGATGTCATCTTCAAACTTCAATGTCATACTCAAATGAGTTTGGCAGAAATGTGTAAGTGTGTTAGAATTAGGGCCTGAGGAACCACTGTCATGCTTCATTTTGCCCTTTCATGGTTAACAAAAACAGACTGACTGCTGAGCCAGGGATCTTTGTTTCTTGGAAGATTTTGCCTCACCTGGGTTCTTGCCTCCTGACAGAAGCTTGGCTGTGTCCACATTTTTGTTCATCAAATCAGGGGTCTCAAGTGAAGTGTGGATGTCACCACTGGGCTTTAGGAATGTTGGTGGCTCCTGGAGAACTGGTAGAACAGACTGGAAACCTGGGTGTCTCCTGGGAAACAACTTCAGTCACGTCTTCTGCTGGAGTTCAGACAGAGGCATATGCTGTTCTTGACTCTTCTCTTTCATTTAGCTTCCATATCTAGGCCATCCACAAATCTGTTACCACAATCTTCCAATATATCCAGAATCCAATAGCTTCTCATTATCTCCGTTACTACCTCCCTGACAAGCCACCATCCACTCTCAGTGGACAACTGCACTAGCCCACTAGCTCATCTTTCCTCCTCCGTATCTCCCCTCCCCTAGAAATGCAAGTCAGACCATGAAACTCATCTGTTTAAATCCATCCAATGTTTTCCATCTCATTCAGGGTCAAATGCAAAGTTCTTCAGTGGCCTATAGTGCCTGGCACGATCTAGCCCTGATACTTCACTAGTTTCATTTGCTGCTTCTCTCCTCCTTGCTCATTTCTCTCCAGCAATGTCAGTCCTTGAACGTGCCAAGCACTGCCCCACCTCAGCACCCTTACCCTCAAATCCCCCAACTGCAATGTTCTTCCCCCAAACATCTGCATGGCTAACTCTTCACCTGCTCAAATGGCACCCCTCTCAGGTTTTGCAGACCACTCTGTAAAATTCGTTCTCCACTCTTGGGTTGCTCTTAATCCCCTTATCCTGCTCTATTTTTCTTCATGGCACTTGGCATCACCCAATATAGATAGGTATCTGTTTGCTTCTTTGCCCCTTATGGAAATGAGAGATAGGACTTTAATGTGTCCTTCTTTGTATCCAGAACCTAGAACAGAGCTTGGCTTGTGATGGGATTCCATGTTTAATGAATAAATGAAGGAGTAAATGAATCAAGATAACCTCATACATCTCTTCAATGTGGAATTGGAAAGCCTTCCACAGGAACTCGTCAGAAAGAAATAAGGCCTACAAGAGTTTTAACCAGTAGCTGAGAAAGGTAATTCTGAAAGCAAAATAATGACTATCTTTAGGTCCAGTGCCCACTGGACACATGTCTGGTCTTTGGAAAACAATGAGGTTGTAAATAAGATCAGAAAGATTCATTTACCCGAACTATAAAATATGAGTGCGGGCACAACACTGCTCTGGGAGTGCTGTTCTTCCCCTTTCGCGAGGCATTAGTTTTCTATCCTGTGTAACACAATACCAGACAGCATCATTACGTCACAGTTCTGTAGGTCAGAAGTGCAGGCAGGCTTGGCTGTGTTCTCTGCTTAGGGTCTCACACAGCTGATGTTAAGGTCTTGGTTGAGCTGGACTCTTATCTGGAGGTTCTGGGGAAAAATCTGGTATCAAGCTCATTCAGGTTGTGGCAGAATTAAGTTCCTTGCAGTTGCAGGGCTGAGGTTCCCATGTTTTTTCTGGCTGTCATCCGGGAGCCACTTTCAGCTTCTAGAGGCACCTGCATTTCTCCCCCACGTTGCCCGTCCATCTTCAAGCAAGCAATAGCACCTCAAGTCCTTCTTGTGCTTTCGATCTCTCTGCCTTCTCTCTCTACCATTAGCTGGAGAAAACTCTGCTTTTAAAGAGTTCCTTAGGTTTATGTTGGACCCACCTGGATAATCTTTCTTTTGCCAAATAAGGTAGCATAATCACAGAAGTGATTGCTCATCATATTTACAGATTCCGCTTACACTCAGAAGGACCCACACTGTGAGTCATTCCTAGAATTCTACCGCACATCACAATCCAGCTAGGCACTAAGAGGGTTCCTGGGGTCAGAGTGCTACCTGATGGAGGAGCAGTGGTCCCCACTGTACCTGCAAAATGGAGACCGTTTTGCCATGGGGCATATTGAAGGGAAATGGGCTACTTCTGGGAGAGGCAGCAAGATCCTTTAAGCCTGGTAGGCTAGAGGCACTAGCAGGAATAGACCTGTTTATGCACCTGTGATGATGACTTTATAGAGACCTATAGAAAGATTTCCAAAGAATTTCCAAAGGTTAAGTGATCCTGCAGGGCCACAGAGGAATCAAATGTGAGTTATTACTGTTCGAGTGACCATGTTTGTGTGCATTCAGTAGTGAGGACGGGAAAAATGTTCCCCAGGTCAGAGCAGATGTTAGTGACTCAGGGACTGATGACCCTTCTATGGCCTTGTCCTTTCAATTTCAAGATTATAAACCTGGTAAATAGCTAAGCCAGCATTCAACCACAGGTTGTCAAGCTCAAAAGCCCATGAATTTTCTCAAGACTCTGCCAGGGATGGGAAATGGGTGCCATGCTTACTGTGACGCAGCACTCCTGTACCCTATCACTGACCACACACCACCTTCCTGCAGCCTAGGAATCATCACGACTGCTGTCGACTACCACTGGCAGTTAAACGGAGTTGAAATCCAGCGCAGAACTTAACTCCCATCCCTGGAGACCACACTGTATCTCAAATTCCGGCAATGCCAGAAACAGAAAGATTTCTGCCAATTTCTTACTCAGCTGCAAAATCCTATATTGTAAATGTCAGAGGAATACCTTGACTCCCTCTATTGTGTACCTTTAGTTGAATCTGACTAGGGGAAGGGAATTTAAAAGAACTGAAATCTTTTATACATTTTTGGACTATTAAACTTATAATTCTGGGATTTTCCTCTCCTAGCTTTTCTTTTTTTCTAAGTATTTCACTGATTAAAATGAATGAGAAAGGAATTAAAATGAATAAATGGCAGGAATGTAGACCCAAAGAGGATATACTAAAGCCATTTGTGCTATTAAACCTTCTTAGAGGGAACTGATGATGTTAACATTAAGAGGCTGTGCTCTCTTCCCACAGAGAAGCAGGGCAGCCTTAGGTGAGCTGTCAGGAAGCTCAAGTTAATGGAAGTTACTGGAAGCTCTGAATGCATTGCTAAGAGAGGCGGGCGGGGGTGGGGTGGGGTCTCTTGGACGGTGCAGCAGCTGTATTTGGAACTGAGAAGGTAGGGAAGGGTCTACTGGAGTGTTATGTAGTCCTATATTTTTAAATGCAAAGGTTGTCTTCCTTGTATTGACATGTTTAGGATGCATTCACATGATGCAGCCATCTCACAATAAAGATCAGGTACTTCTTTCTAGATATTTCTTGTTCAGACAACCGAGACGAAAAGAAAAAACATACTTGAGACTCAAAGACAGCAGACGGAGGTTACTCTTAAGTTGGCCTTATGAGCCTGTGATGTAAACCCTACATACTCCACCATCACTTCTCAGGATCTGGGTGTGGAAGTCACACTGGCCTCAAGGTTTTCGGTGTGGCTGTTCTCCCTTTGGCGTGCTCTCGCCTACCTCTTTGTCAGACTAACTCCTATTTAGTGGTGCATGGTAGACACATCTGATAGCAATAACTTAACTTAAGCATACCCTGAGAATGACCCTTATGGCAGACACATCTGAATGTGGGTTCCAAGCTCAGGAATCTGGGAGTGGCCAACCCGGAGAGTCATTCTTTATCAGTGAGGAACACCTGAGCCCCCAGCCTGTTCCCTAGGAACCTGGGTCATACAGGGGATCTAGGCCCTTTGTGTTGGGTTAAATTAAGGTTGCCAGGTGGGGATTGTTGGGAGAGGGTTCTAAGTGAAGGTGCTGTACAAACGGCATGCTTTTTAACAAGCAGCGTTGGTTCTCTTGTCTAGCCTGCTGCCACCGCACCGTCTCTTTGGGTAAGTTTCCCACTGATAAAACCCTGTGTCTCGTTTGCTGGTTCTGGGACTCTTCTTTGGTTTCTTGAACTTAGTGCCGTCCCTACTGAAGTGAATAGGGATTCAACATGACAAGTTTTCTTGTCTTAATTTAGGTGCGTGCCTTGTGGGGCTCTTCTCTGTCTTGCAAACCTTATCAGATGCCCCAGTTACACACTTGGCCTAGAGCCTTGTACTTTGCCTCAGTCACACTTGTGGTTACTACTCAGTAATCCTTATTGAATAATTAATTTATTGTGTGCTGTAGTTCTTTTTATAAATGAGATTGTCAATTTCTTGAGGCCAGGAATTAAGTCTCTTTCGTTCGCTGCTGTATCTGCAAAACCTCGTTCAGTATTTAATACTCAGGCGAGGGCTTGGCAAGTATGTGTTGAATGAATTACCATGAGAAACAAAAAACTAGGACCTGGAGCGCTGGCTGTGATAAAAACATGCAGCAGGTGGGTTTTGTTTTGTTCATTCTCCCTCTTGTAGCATCTCTCCTCCTGCATACGTCCACACACGCCAGGTCATGTTGATAGGGTGTAGCTCCCAGTTGACTGTTAGGTATTTCCTCAGCTAACAAACAGAGTTGATGATGACCAGGGCTGTTTTCAGCTATATTTGGAGAAATTTAAACAACAGAGATGTTTCTAAGTTTCAGCTGCTTGGAAGATTTTAAATTGGTAACCAAGGTAGTGATCGAGGAAATGTCATGTGCTATAAGAAGATTCTCCCCCATACTATTAAAGGAATCTCCAAAATGAGGCCGCATAGCAGATGGGGGTAGGTGGGAGGGAAATTTTTGTGGCCGTGGTGATGCAGGTGGAGTGAATTAGATCAGCTGTTTTTGTTTTTAACAGAAAATGGTGATGGTTGAAACTGACAAGACAGCTGGCATTTTTATTAAAGCCTCCAGCAACTACACACCTTAGTAATATGAGGAGGGACCCTGCCTGGTTGATTGCTAGGTGGATGGGTGGATGGTTAGTTGGTTGTTCTGGTCAAGCTTGACTTTCTAAATGTGTAATAAAGTCATAAGACTTCCATGCCTTTGCCCGAAAGGAGCCTTTCTGGTCAGAATTAACTGTGTACCTTGGTGCTCCCAGAGTGGTCGGTAGACATTTTCTTTATTTCTTTTTTTTTTTTTTTTTTTTTGAGACTGAGTCTGGCTCTGTCGCCCAGGCTGGAGTGCAGTGGCCGGATCTCAGCTCACTGCAAGCTCTGCCTCCTGGGTTTATGCTATTCTCCTGCTTCAGCCTCCCGAGTAGCTGGGACCATAGGCGCCTGCCACCTTGCCCGACTAGTTTTTTGTATTTTTTAATAGAGATGGGGTTTCACCGTGTTAGCCAGGATGGTCTCGATCTCCTGACCTCGTGATCCGCCCGTCTCGGCCTCCCAAAGTGCTGGGATTACAGGCTTGAGCCACCGCGCCCGGCCGACATTTTATTTCATTTTGTGCTCCCCCAACAGGCAGTAGGCCTTTTAGGACAGGAAGCCCATTTCCAGAATCTGTGTCCAGAGTCTCAAGCCCAGTGCATTGCGAGTGTCAGTCCTTAAGACGAATGTGTTCATTTAAACCCAAACGAATGTTTTAGAGGAGCCGCCTGGCCTGGCCTCGCCTCTCTCACTACCAAGCGTTAGTTGACCATAGAGAAACAAGTCTGAGGCGTCTGGTGTGCGTGTGCATTCGCGCCCTTTCTCCTCCTTTTTTCCTTCTGAGTTTTTCTCCCCTCTCTCCTGCCTTTCTTTCTCTTCTTCCTTCCTCCTTGTCTCTATCTCAGTTTCTGAGTGATTCTTGTCTGTTTCTCTCCCTTTTCCTCCCTTCTTTGTGACATGAGGGGTTTATAAGTTGTGAAGTGCACAGGGAACGCTTGGCAAGAGGAGAAAAGAGGGCAGAAATCCAGCTATACTATACTGGCTGAGGCATAAGTGCTGGCATGGGATTTTGTCTGCCCAGAGAAGGCGTCTTTTTCTAACGGACACAGAAGTGTTTTGGGGGCTAACAGCGGCCCTTTCCTTCCCTAGAATATTACCAGGAAAACAGTCATTTTCTACTTTCTTTTTGATCTGGGCTTCCTCGTATCTCAATAAACCCTTCATTACCCACCTTCTCGCATCTGCTGACCAAACCTGGGCAGGTTGGAATTGCATTTCTATTAGAAACATATCATTAAAAAAGTGTTTTACAGTATTTAGGGCTTGTATCTTTTTTTCTGCTTATCTTTTATTTTTGTTGGGCTCTTTTGAGTAGAAGAGCTAAACTTCCAATTATTTTCCTTAGATGTTTCTCTCTAATTTTCTCTTCCCAATTGTCTGTATCACTAAACCCTGCTAAGCTCTTGTTGATCCACTGGCAGTGAAGGTGTGTTTATATAACAATGGTGTTTGTTCCATAGTCTCTGACTGAAAATATTGAGGATGGGAAACCTTTGCATCTGCAAGCTGCCTGACAGTCAGAACTGCAGACAGGGAAGTTTGCGTTTTGGGAATGCTCTTGAGATTGAGGTCCATTTCTAATTATCTTTTGTATCTGTAGTTCCTGGCACATTCTTAGCACATAACAGGCATTCAAAAAGACTGCTGAATGCCTGAAGAAGTGAGTGAATAAATCCTCCCCTAGCCACAGGCTATTTAGGAGACTCACACTATCGTTAGTAGCCAGTATAAATCCAGGTCAGGGCAGGCACTGACCCTTACATTCCGCTGGCCTTAGCTGCAGTGAGATGATACTTGTATTAGGCTCTTGTGAGATTCAAGAAACAGGAGCATGCTAAGGTTAACCCACTTAAAAAACACAAAATACATGGAAGCCAGGGAGACTGGAAACCAGTTCAGTATTTTATAGACAAGGTCTCCGCAAGGCCGGGCAGATCAAGAGAGCAGGACAGATTGTTCCCTGACCTGCCTCTCCACCATTGTGATGACAGTGATTTTGGTCTGCCTCTGCTATTCCCATTGACTGCTTCTTGCTGTTCTCCAACCTCACACCTCTGCCTGGTGTCTGGCCTTGGAGTTTCTCCCAGTTTCTGTAGATTCTCCTTTCTGGTGGCTGTCACTATAGGTCCTATTGTCCAACTCTTCTGACTAGGTTGTCCAGCCATGTCTGAAAGAGGTCCTGCTGTGGAATGCAAAGCCCTTGTATCGGGCTGCATCAGGGACAGTGTCCTGGATGTGTCAAGCCCTGGCAAGTCAGACCGGGACTGTTGGGGCTAGCATTTGAGGCTTCCCAGAAGCACATGGGCTGTGCACTTTGTAAAGATTGTTGCTGTATCTTGAGTGTCAAACCAGAATGCTTTTTCAATTTACAGTCATGCCTGATTCACTTAGGGCTGGCTGTCTCAGGAATACTTTTATGATACACACAAATGCAAATCCATTATGGTGCCAAATCATGTAGTCAGTAAAAAGACAAAAGAAGCCCAGGTTGACAATAGAGGGAGCACTTTAAAAGCTCTCAGGCAGTGACACTTGCAGGTCATAGAGACCTAGCTCTCCTTGATTTAGGGTCACTTTTCCTCAGCTGTGATCTCTCCTTATGTTCTTCACCCACAATGCCTGACAAAAGACGCTAGAGGTGCCTCAAAAGTGCCAGAGGTGGTTTTACAAAGTTTCAGTCTCTTTCAAGAAAATGGTTGTGGAAATAGAATTGAGGCTATTAGGGATGGGCAGAAATTCTTTGACAGCATTAAAGAAGGTCATCATAAAACTCGCCGCAGCCTGGGAGGACTGCCTGATGATCATACAGAATTGTAAGGAATGACGTTGGGGTATGTCAAACTTCAGGGTATTTGATGAGGACAGTCACTGTCTCTTTAATGATTATGCTATAAAGATGGTGCGCATTGCTTATCTCATTTTGGGGAATGCATTCTCCCCACCCTCAAGCTATTTCCCAAGAGATGAACACAGGACAGTTACCAGGGGAAGAGCCCTCATCTTTCCTCTGTCTTCACACAACTGGGGCTCGCTAACATTTTCTTTGCCAATGTAAAGAACAAACGGGGCTGAATCTGTTTTCTTATTCCATGGTGTCGCCCTAAGTCCATATACTGTTTCCCTTCTGGGGACTTGGCATCTAGCCTGAACCTCCTGCCTGGGATTAGCAGGGGCAAGGGGATGGAGGGGAGGCTGCCCAGGTCATTGTCCTTGTTCCCATTGATCTCTCCCTTTAAGCAGTAGACTCAGTCACTGGCACCATCAATCTAGCACATTTCATAAACAGTAAATTCATTTTAAAAACCTGCTGCTGAGCAGCCATCTGTCTCCATTTTTGTCAGTCTGCTGTTGCAGCAATGCTAGTGTACTCTGAGGTTGTCTTTCATTAAAGACTCCTTGATCTGAAGGCGAGCACGTTAAACACGGAGACAAGAGCTGTGGGCAGCTGAGAGCATTTCTGACCACTAGCCTTTCATCACCAGAACCTGGAATGTAAAACTTATTTTTGACCTAAAATGATGATATTGATGGTTTCTGTATCTTGCTGTGCTTGATTTACATCCTTTAAGATTACCGAGTGTTCTAACATCTTAATTTACTACTGATAGGAAGAAGACTGACAAGTCTTATTACCATTTAAGTATTAAGTAGATAAACCAAGGCACAGAGTAGTAAAGTACCCAAGGTCACATAGCAAGGAGGAGAACTGGGAATATATCTGGAGCTATGGTCTCCCTCCTGAACAACTGAGTCATCTCTCTGTATCTGTGTGTGTGTGTGTGTGTGTGTGTGTTTTAATATGACCATTTCACAAAATCTCTACACATGGACATTTTGCTCTCCAGAGGCCAGTGTGAGCATAGCAAAGAGAATTGGAACCACCTTTGAGCTGAGTTGTAGTAAGAAGCTGACACCTGGATCCCAAGCCAGTTTTTAATACATAACATCCTACAATGTATTCTCTTTGCAGCACACAGGACCTCTCTCCACTAATCATTTTTGTTAGGAGGAAAACATAAACAACGTAAAATCACTGAACAACGTAAAATCACTGAAAGCAAGCCAGGGATGCAGACAGCACCAGACGGGACTGTAGGCAGTGGAAACTCTCTCTTGCAAAGGAAGCGTGTTAACTTACCCTCAGGCCCCATAGGCTTGTCACCAAATGAAATGATCTGAAGGAGCTCAGAGGGTATTTTCCTGTGCTTACCACCCCTAAGCACCCTTACAAGCCATTTTGGATGATAGAAGAGTCTAGGTGGGAAGCTGGTTCAGAGCCCATCAGGATTCCATTATGCCCATGATGTTGGCATGCCCTGTTAACATGTTAATATTTAGACCTACCTAAAATAAGTCAGATCTAATCTCCAAGCATAGATTTCAAGGCAGTAAGCCACCCTGTTGTTCATTCCTGTGGCATCCTGGGTTGTCACTCCCTGCATTGCTCCCCTCCGCCTTCCTTTGAGGAAAGTGCTGGGCTTTGACATGTTCCCTCTAGTGTCTGTGACAATCCTCTTTGTGGTTCTTCTACTGCTTTGTTCTTATTTTTGACACATTGAGCAAAGCACCTGGAATTGAAAGGGTCAGCTTCCCTTTGAGCAATCAGTGGATGCCAAGAATAATACTTCTGCCTTATTCTTATTTCTTGGGGTGATGGTTAGTTCTGTGTGTCAACTTGGCTGGGCTGTGGTGCCCCATTGTTTGTTCAAACACTTGTCTAGATGTTGCTGTGAAGGTAATTTTTAGATGTGATTAACATTTCAATCAGTAGACTTGGAATAATAAAGTAGATTACCCTCCATAAAAGTGGATGGGCCTCATCCAATCTGTTGAAGGTCTTAAGAACAAAGACCAGTTTCCTAAAGCAGCAGCAATGTTTGCTTCAAGATGGCAACGTAGAAATTCTGCCAGTTTCCATCCTGCTGGCCTGCCCTGAAGATTTTGGACTCAAGGCTGTAGCATTGACTCTTATCTGTATTTACCGTCTGCCTACCTGCCCTACAGATTTTGGACTTCCCAGATTGCATATTTGCATGAACCATACCTTAAAATAAATGTCTGTCTACCTATCCATCCAACTACCCACTCAAACTATTTGTTCTGCTTCTCTGGAGAGAGGCATGAATACATTAAGTGACTAATACACTTAGTTAATTTCAACATTTCCTTCTCTACAAAGGACTAGAAGGTAATTAGAACATTCTGGAGCTTCCCCAGCCCTGCCTCTTATTAGCCCTGCCTCTTGTGTGATCTTGGGGAAGTTGCAAACATCGCGCTGCCTCTGTTTACTCAACTGTTAAATAGGAATAGGGTATTTGCTGCTAGGTTGTTATGAGGATTAAATGAGGATGTGCCACAGAGTAAATGTTATGTTTTTAAAATTAAAACGTGTATATTAAAACATATCCAGCACTTTGGGAGGCTGAGATGGGTGGATCACCTGAGGTCAGGAGTTTGAGACCTGCCTGGGCAAAATGTTGAAACCCTGTCTCTACTAAAAATACAAAAATTTGCCAGGCATGGTGGCACGCGTCTATAATCCCAGGTACTCGGGAGGCTGAGGCAGGAGAATCACTTGAATCTGGGAGACGGAGGTTGCAGTGAGCCAAGATTGTGCCACTACACTCCAGCCTGGGCAACAGAACGAGACTCTATCTCCAAAGAAATAAAAAAGAACAATTATTTGATATAATATCAAATCTATTGATTTCATGTTGTAGGCATGTAAAATTGTTCATGTGTGTTCTAGTATGTGAGGACGGCGGGAAGAAATGTGGAATGCCCTTCATGTTGTTTCTGAATCATTGCTTCTCGTTTTCTGGAGGAGTGTGGTTGGTGTGTTGGTGAAGGAAAATGCAGCGGCATTGGAGGTGGATCAATCCACCCTTAAATCCTTGTTCTCCCATCTTACCACTTTATGATTTAAAGCAAAGTATACTACCTTTCTGAGACTCAGGACTTTTTAAGACCCTCAGTTCAACCCTAGCTCTGTAGAGGTGGAGGTCTTGAGAATGTGCTTAGATGGGTCCACGGAGAATTCACCCTGAAAAGGAAGGAACTGGAGGACACATGCTTGGCCCATGACCTTGATTAGTCACCACTAGGACGCAAGACTTCAATGTGCCTATTCCCCAATTTTGCCACTAAATTAATCCCAAATCGGTCAAGAGTCATGGCTATAAAAGCTTGGAGAACATTCTCCCCACTGGAAGCCTAATGAAGAGCTATAAAACTTGGTGAGTAGAGCAGCAAAAGGTGTTGGCAGTCGAGGACAAGTGGAAAAGAGAAAAGAACAGCTGTTAAATGATGAGGGCTTTTAGTGTGAACAGCTGTTGAGATGTCTCAGCTGGACACAAGGGCAGGGGCTTGTAGGGAAGCTTGGCACCCCGCGGTCATTACCTGGTGGTGGTTGGGGGTGGGATCAGTTTTTACCAAAAAAAAAAAAAAAAAAAGTTTTTTTTGTTTTTGTTTGTTTTTTTTTTTCTTCTCTCATACTCTGGAGCAGTTGTTCTTAGCCAGTGGAGATTTTGCCCCCCAGGGGACTTTTGGAAATGTCTGGAGTCTTTGATTGTCATGAAGGGGGCCGGGGTTGCTGTAGTCATCTAGTGGGCGTCTAGAGCTGCTAAACATCCCACAATGCACAGGGCAGCCCCACCAGAAAATACTCGGCTCAAAATGTTAGTAGTGCCGAGGTTGAGAAATCCTGCTGTGGCAGCCCTCCGTGCCTTAAAGGAAGAGTAAGCAGCCGTGGTATGGACTGTTACACTGGCGGCAGTAACAGCACAGGAGTCGCATTTCTCCTCATAGGAGAACAGGAGGCTCAAATGTGTTTTGGATGTTTCCTCCAAGACGATGAATTTGCTTGAATGTCTTCTGTGGTGCTGTGGGCGCTGCCTCACCCAAACCAGGTGTATTTCAGAATTGATTTGGAAATGACTTTGGGACCAGTTCACTGATGGCCTCAGCATGATGGTAACATACAGCCAGGACAGAGTCCATGACGGTGAAATGGCTTTGATGAAGTGACTTTGTTCCCGCTGTTCAGCTGGGGCTTTCAGCTCCTCGTTTGATCTCCCCAGTTAGAGTGCAAACTCAGAGTGTGGCCAAGGGCTGCGGATCCTCCGTTTCCTGGACCTCCCTCCAGTCCTCACAAAGGGCAGGACCTCAAGAAAGAAATGTTTCATAGAGGAAAGTCACCCCCTACTTTAATATACTTCAACAACCTGACAACCTGAAAAAAAAATTAGGACAGGAAGGAGAAAGCCATCTCAGTGATGAATGTTCTAAAATTAGAGTCTACAATGCAGGTATTCTATTTCTTCAGAATATTAATATACCCTCACTGGAATACATCATTGAGATTTCACTGGAAAATTAGAAAGGACAAGGGAAGAGTTTCAGCCCGAAGGCTATTTTGAATATCTGAAGTGATTGAAATAAACAAATTAAAAAATGAATTTGTTATGTTCAGGACTAGATTTATGACAGGGAAGTACCTTGGAGGTCGTTTTTACTGTGGCACATGGGGAAGCTTCAGAAGATTTCTGTGTCCCAAAGACTGTTCACAAAAATCTTTTCCAGATTCTTCTAGCTGTATGGGAGCATAGAGAATGGTGTTTCCTATCGAAAGTGTTTAAGAGGCTGTCACTTGCTCAAGATCATTTAGTCAGTGGCTAAGCCAGGACTAAAGCCAGCTTCCTGGCTCAGACCATCACCCTGTGCTGCTCTGTCTGCCATTTCTCGTGGTGTCTGACATTCCACCCTTGACAAGTAGGGAGATAAAGAGATGATGGGTGTTTGGAATCAGGCAGATGTGAGGATATAGCACGGCTTTGCTGCTCCTTTTCTGTGGGGCTTGCTTAACTTTTCTGATTCTTGGTTTTCTCATATGAAAGTAGAGAAAAGAATTATTATTAGTGGTTTACTTACCTGTGTCATGAAAACTTCTAGGCCTCATAAAGCTCCTTATCATAATGCAGTTATTACAGTGACTTTGTATAGCATAGACTGGTGTTACTCAGATTGTGATTCATAGAACAGTTCTCAAGATGTGTTTAAGATTTTAAATAACTAATGTGTTTCATGGCTAAATAATTGTAGGAGACACCAGTTAAATCAAGGTAAACAGAATAGGAATTCTTAGAGCCTTTGATAGGCTAATGGGTGTGACTTAATAAGAGAATGTAATAAGCAGCATTTCACAAATATATATGACCATAGAACTTTTTTTAAGTGGAACATCTGATAATGTCTTGTGGGATGCTAGTTTCCATGGGACACAGTTTGGGAATTATGGTAGGTTGATTATATTGATATGTCCACTCCTTTTTTCTGGGCTTAGATATGTGACTTATTTTGGCTGATCAGCAGTTAACAGGCATGATGCAAGCAGAGACTGAGAAAGTCCTTGTGCATTGAGGCTTGCTGTCTTGCTGCTCTTTATAACTACAAATCTTAATCTTCCCTGGCTCCTTCATCATAACTGTTGTACTGAACCCCTATAGACTGCACTGGGGATGGTACCAGGTTCAAGAGGCAGAAGAAGAGACCCAGAGCCAGTGAATGAGACATGAGTTTTACTGGGGGCTTACATACAGGGGAGAGAGTCCAGAGGCGATGGGCTGGACAGAATAATTGCATGGCCTAGTGGTGGTGGGCTGGGCAGGAGAACCACAACCGCTTGCAAAAAACATGTGGCTTATATAGCATTTTCACTTAACACCCTTTTCCTGACAGCCTCCACTTGGCAATTTTCATGCAACCCCAATCTCGGGGTCTCAGTCCCCCATACAGCCCATGTTCCACTGGACAGGCAGGGAGCTCAGATGTTCCTCATAGACAAGGAATGAATCTCCAGATTGGCCACTCCCAAACCCCCTAGCTCAGAATACACATTCAGGTGCACCTGCCGTATATGGTCATTCTCAGGGTATGCTTAAGTTAATGCTGTCATTTGGCATTTACCATATGCTAACCATGAGTATAGGCTAGGGTTAGCCTGCTGGAAGAATGAGAAAGACGTGGGGGAGAGTGGGATTGACAAAGCTGAGGTCATTTGACCTTATTGCCCCAAGCCAACCACTAGCCAACCACCACCAGAAACGTGAGTCTCAGCTGAGAGCCAACTGACCTAGAAAACATTTAAGTGAGTCCAACCAAGATCAGGAGAAATTTCCAACTTAAATTACAAACTTGTAGGCCTGTGAGCCAATAAATGATGGTTGATTTAGCCACTCATTTTTGTGTGGTCAGTTATGTAGCATTATGTGTAGCAATGTAAGACTGATATAGGAATTGGAATGGAAACTGATAGGAAACGAATGTTCACACTCTGGCCCCAACTCTTTCTTTTATTCTCATGTATAAAATATACTCTCTCCCTCTTCCCAAGATCCTTAAAGGTCTCATCTAATCATAGCATCAGGCTCAAGGTCCAGGATCTCAAGGTGTCAAACAGGTCCTAATGCGGCTCCTTGGGTACAGTTGCTTTGATTTGAAGATCTATGAGTGAAAAAGACAAGAAATTTGACCTTCAAACCTAATGCATTAGGGTAAGAAAGGACAGAATAAGTATAGTGGACAACCCCATTCAAAAAGTGGAAGAATGGAAAGCTAGTAAGAGGCACTGGCTCATAGCAATCCTGAATTCTATCCCTGAAAATGCTGCCAGGACCTTCTCTTCCAGAGGAGGGAATATTCTTGATTAGGCCTCGGTTCTGCCCCCTGGAAGTGACTCCCCAGTCTGTTGTTTTCTAAGGCTCTGTTCTGTACCATCTGGGTGGTCTTTTCTACCCCCTTGGCTACTCCTGTGTGCTTTAGACAACTTTCTTAGCCTGTTTCTGGATTGTGGAAATTAGAGACCTAGAGGTTTTCTTACATTTTGAATAGTCTCAGTATCTTTTAGTGTAAACTGGTGATCCTTTTGTCAATATAGTACCATCAAAACTTTTGTGAGTTTCTTATAAATCTAATGGGCCAAAAGCAACACCTACAATACTTTCAGAGCTAGGTCTCTCTAGATTCAACCATAGTTATTTGGGCTGTGAGATAGTTAAGTACTGTGAGATAGTGGTCTTAAGACTCCTAGTAGCACATTTCTTGAGCTTAGAGGATCGCTGTTTTCTGTCCTGTTTCTTTCCAGGGTCTTAATAGACGGTCTTAAAGACAAGTATTTGATTAGATCTTTGTCCCAGGCTATGTTTTACTTTGAGACTCTTTTGCCAGCTGAAGAAACAGATGAAAAGCAATTTTCTTTTCCAACCAAGAAGTCCTATTTCCTCTATGGTCTCTCTCAATTTGCTTATGCACTGGACAGTTATTTTTCTAGCCCTTTCATTTCTTGTAGAATCTTAGCAGTATGCAGCAGACACTTTCAACATTATGCCTGGAAATGTTATTGCTCAAATCCCAAGTTTATTAGGCACATTTTCGACCATCTGAATTGACACATGTAGCAGTTTTCTCATTTTTTTGTTACTGCATAACCCATGTTGTCATCTTTCCATCCTCTTGTAGCAGTTTCCTCATAATTTTTCTAGCCTCTGCCCATTTTTTTTTTGTTAATCGCAGCACCCTAATTCTAAATAACAGTTTCAGTGTTAGTTGTTGCCACAAATAATGTTGCATGACAAGTCACTCCAAAATTCAGTGGCTTAAACAATCATTTAGCTCACAAGTCTGCAGATCAACTGTTGAGGCCGAATTGTTCCTCTTGTCTCTGACATATTTTCTTAAGGAATCAACTGGCCATCAGCAGATCCAGATGGGCTTGGCTGGGGCCACTTGACTCAGCTGCACATATGCGTCATGGCTAGCCCAGTGAGCTAGCCCAATGCATTCTCATTAGTAGTGTCTGAGTACAAGAGTATGTAAACCTAACCATGCAAGAGGGCAAGCAGAAATGCACAGGGTCTTCTCCAGCTGTCTCATTGGCCAAAGCAGCATAAATGATCAAGTCCAGAGCTGGAAAAGGACAAGATTACAATGTTACAGAACAAGAGGTATGGATATAGATAGACCATTAAATAGTGCCATTAATAACCTCTGTATGCCATAGAAATTATTTCTGTGTAAATATAAGAATTTCTGTCGGTTGTGGTGGCTAACACCTGTAATCCCAGCACTTTGGGTAGGCTGAGCAGGCGAATCACTTGAGGTCAGGAGTTAGAGACCAGCCTACCCAACATGGTGAAACTCCATCTCTACTAAAAATACAAAAATTAGCTGGGCGTGGTGGCAGGTACCTGTTATCCCAGCTACTGGGGAGGCTGAGGCAGGAGAATCACTTGAACCCGAGAGGTGGAGGATGCAGTGAACAGAGATTGCACCACTGTACTCCAGCCTGGGCAACAGAGTGAGACCCTGTCTCAAAAAAAAAAAAAAAAAAAAAAAAAAAAGAATTCCTGAGTTACAACCTTACGCCGGTGCCTCCCTGGAACAGAGTTCTCTGATGTCCTTGTGGGTTAACTGTGTCAGTTTCTTTGCCTTTTCTGGCTCTTTCATAAATTTGTTAGAAATATTTTCAATCCTCCTACATTTCCTGCCAGTATCATCTTTTTAAAGTAAATTCCTTATGTTTATTACCTACAGGGTTGAGTGTCACCTTCTGTTGTTTGTCCCAGGTTAGTCATCCCTATTGGGAAAAGTGAATAGCTGAAAGAAATAGAGGGAGGAGAGGGAAGAACCTGAGGGGTCAAAAATGATTGCCAAACCCAGAAGTATCTGGATGTCAGTGAAGTTGTGAATGTGTGTAAATGTGGCTACATATGTATATGTTTGTACCAGATGTAATATTTACATGAGTGTGTACAGGAATTTTTATTAGTGTGGGTATGTGTGGATGTGTATATATCTGTGTGTTAGCAAATGTATATGTGTGTGGTAATGGGTATTCCTTCCCAGTTCACTGAAAATCACTACACATGACCTGATTAATCAATGAGCCAGTTACATATGTACTCACAGAGCAAAGTCCTATGGGAAAAGAAGGAAGTGTGAAACACGGAGTCAAAAGGGTTGTAAGAACAAAGCAGGAGTTGGGGGCTCTTACACCCCAGCTTAAACTTCCAAGTTTGAGAAATTCCAAATGGCATTAAGAACCTTTTAACTCCTTCTCTCCCCGTGTCCTTCCTCCAGTCTGAACACTGGGGAAATATGGGATAAAGACATCCACGTTGCCTTTCCATAAAGTAATATGAAACCGAGGAGCACAAGATGGATTTTATCCCTTTGATTCTCCCACCAAAGTGTCCCATCCTTACTGGAGATAGAGGACCCAGGAGGAAGATATCTAGTCCCTTCTCTGTCTCAAGAGTGGGATGCTGTTCTGTTTCTTCCGAAATACTTTTATATTTGAGAAAACATACCAGGTATGTCTTTGCCAAGACTCTCTTCCAAGAGGTCTGGTTTGAGTTAGGAGCTTGCCTGTTATTCACTGGTTTCGTGAGTTCTCAGAATCTCTCAGTGAAGTGTCGGGAATCTGGGGTTGTTTGGAAGTCCTAATTCTAGTCCCACACTGGGCACAAACCTCTTTCGACAGGTGGGAGATTTTCTGTTATGTTGTATGGACGCATTTGTTGTTCCAGAGAGGAATCAGAAAGTGGATTCCACTGGATGTATTAGTGGTGATCTCTGAGGGGAAACACTTTTCAATTGGCAGGGGACGGTGAGGCCATGAGATTGAAAGCTGTCGCTTGAAGAATTCTGTAATCTTAGATGACCTAGTACTACTTAGTCAATGGATCAAATTACAGAATTACTCTATAAGGGTGAGTATTATCCCGTTTCAGGATTAAACTTCAGAGATTAAATCATGTGGCCATGATCACTGAATTGGGATGATTCCAGAAGAATGCTCTTGAGCACCTCACTCTACTGCCTCTCAGGCAGGTGATCTATCCCCTCCAGACCAAAAGGCTGTGTACTTCATTTACCAGTCCCCCGTGGTAGAGCAGCAATAGAAAAATGGGTTGACTAGGCCAGGCGTGGTGGCTCAAGGCTGTAATCCCAGCACTTCGGGAGGCTGAAGCGGGTGGATCACAAGGTCAGGAGTTCAAGACCAGCCTGGCCAACATAGTGAAATCCTGTCTCTACTAAAATGAAAATTAGCTGGGCATGGTGGCGGGCACCTGTAATCCTAGCTACTCGGGAGGCTGAGGCAGAAGAATTGCTTGTACATGGGAGGTGGAGGTTGCAGTGAGCCGAGATCGCACCACTGCACTCCAGCCTGGGTGACAGAGCGAGACTTTGTCTCCAAAAAAAAAAAGTTGACTATAGGTTAGCACAGTCTAGATTTCACACTGTCCCCCACTATCCACAGTCTAATTGCATACAAGGCTCAGCCTACAAAACCTTGTCTTAGATACACATTGAACCAAAGTTCCCTTTATCCCCTCAAGGAACAGACAGTGAGGTGCAAAATCCTACCCTGTTGTTGCTCAGCCTTAGACAGTGACAATTAATCTAAGAATTAATAGTACTTCATATTTGAAACTTGATTTACTATGATTGCAAATCTTAAAAATGATGCATGATGTTGATTTTGATATAATAATGTCTGTTTAATAAAAGACCCACAATGGTTTTCATACATTATCTCCACCTGAAGATAATGTTTGACTTCCCAGACCATACTTGCTATTTTATCTCAAGAAATACTAGAGAAACAAATCCTCACTTATGCATAAACATATTCAAAGGCAAAAGATTTATTTATTGATGAGAGCCTCAAATTGGCCAATTTTTAGCCTTTTCTTCTGAAAAGAAAAATGTTTTCCAAAATGAGATTGCTACCAGATGTAGTGAATTACATAGCACTTTCTCAGATATGGAAAGCAGATGAAATGGAATATTCTGGTTTCTGATTCAGTCCTATTCTTATCTACACATAGCTCTTCTTAAGTGAACTTGACAGTGTTGTGGGCTGATATTAAGATGGACTACTTTAGTAAACAAGAAAAAGGGTTTCACTCCCTGCAATAGCAAATGAGCTTTATAATAGAAATTTCTTTGTGCAGGGGAAGATATTACAACTTTCAACACACACTAAATATATTTGCTAGGCAAAAAATGCATTTCATTACATGCAATGCACTTGTACGTTAACCACTTTTTTGCCTTGTATTGAGGACGTAACATTTTCTACTGTAAAATGTCTGCAATTTATTTTTATGCTTCTGTTTTTCCCATGAAGTGAATAGCCCTGTACTGACAAATGTACATTATATGAGAGGTGAAATGTGCAGAGCAAACATCAGAGCTTGTTGGGTATCTGTACAGTTTTGTGAGCAGGCAACAGTTAAAATTTTGGACCACAACAGCTAATTTTATTAACATAACCAGTCTGTAATTACTAGATTAACTGGAGTCCTTTACTTTGACACTCTCAGCAACTATAATAGATGTGTATGTTCTCTAAAATAATACTATTGCAGCTACAACTATAATTTTTCCTGACAATGTCTCTGCTGGGTTAAAAAAAAACCATAATTAATACTTTATTTAATCTTTGCATACTGTATACCTAGTTGACCATCATTCAAAATGGCAGTAACCCAGAGCCATAGTTTCTTCACAGTTGAATGTATTTAACCCTAATTACTGCTTATTGGAAATATACCAAACAAGTAAAAAGGGAGCTGTAACAAAGAATTCAGGCTTTAATTTTTTTCTGTGATGAGAGAACTTTGATGGTCACTACTTATTTGTCTATAAGAGTTGCGGAAGTCTTTGCAGGTTAGAGAATTACAATTATCTTGCTAATGTCAGTCTTATACTTGAATATGTTTAATGGACTATTGGTGGGGATTATGCTTGTTTTATACTTATTTTATCTTGTATTTAGAAGCATACGATTGACTATTTGTCAATGGTCAGGATAGGAATAGGCTGATCGCAGGGAAAGGGTTTTTTCCCTTTTCTGGGAATGATGTAGTTTAAGTACTATTTTTGTAGAAACAAATGCCTTCGGTCTGCCTGGCTGTATGTTATGAGGTGCTTTATGCTTGCTCGCTTATTTAATCATCGCCCTATGACATAGGCATTAACGTTCCCATATTATCGATCTGGGACTAGCACCTCGGTGCGGTTAAGGGATGTGCCGTGGCCATAAGGTCAGTGAATGTTGGGCTGGGCTTGACCCCAGTGCAGCCTGAGTGCTCGCCTACACAGTAGGAGACATTTCCAAACATTTGAAGCCTGGGAATGAAAGAAAGTCCACTTGCCAAGTAGAGGAGGAAATTGGAGGTGGTGGAACTAGAGAGACAGTGTTTTAGTGATCTAATATGTAAACACATTCACTATAGCTTGTTGAAAATGCTTATTTTCAGTGTGCTACGCAGGATAGTTTCTTCAGTTACTTATGACGGGCTTATTTAATATACATGTGAACCTTTTACCATTTTGATGAAAAATAAGTCAAGCTATAAGATTTTGAGTGATCTGATGTCTCTATTTTCTCAGTTTATGAGAATAAACTGAGTACTATGGGAAAAGAGGTCTTACATTTTGGAGATAAACCACCTATTATTGAATCCAATAAATAAATACAGTAGCCATTTTCTGAAAAGGGCTACAACCCCCGCCAATAACAAAAAAACCCCAAGAACCAACCTCAAAGTAAAACATCCCCGACCCTTACCAAGAAAAACAACTTGTTGTGAATCATAATTTGTTGCATGGATATTTGTTGAGTCAGTCTCATTTTCTACACAATTACTACCAACTTTTTTTTTTTCATTTCATTTTTACCCTCAACAAAAATGAACAGTTTATTGAGTTAAAAATAAGCTTCCCTACACTTTCAAATGTTATTTTTGATGCGGTATTTAGATAGTTTCCAACACTGATCAAGGACTTTTTCTTACTGTAATAGGTAAAAAATACCTAAGCCAGCAAGAAGAGTTCTCTTACAACGGAATATTATTCCTTTTTTTTTTTTTTTGAGACAGGGTGTCACTCTATCACCCAGGTTGGGGTGCAGTGGCGTGATCTTGGCTCACTGCAACCTCCACCTTCCGGGTTCAAGCGATTCACCTGCCTCAGCCTCCCAAGTAGTTGGGATTACAGAAATGTGCCACCACACCTGGCTAATTTTTGTATTTTTAGTAGAGATGGGGTTTCGTTATGTTGGCCAGGCTGGTCTCGAACTCCTGACCTCAAGTGATCCACCTGCCTTAGCCTCCCAAAGTTCTGGGATTACAGGTGTGAGCCACAGTGCCCAGCCTATTATTCAGCCTTAAAAAGAAATGAAATTCTGATACATGCTACAGTATGAATGAAACTTAAAGTTGTTATGCTGAGTGAAAGAAACCGGACTCAGAAGGGCAAATGCCGTAAGATTCCACTTACCGGAGATACCTAGACCAGGGACATTCGTGGAGATGCAGGGAATAGAAGTTACCAGAGGTTATAAGGGTAAGAGGATGAGGAGTTATTGTATAGTGAGTACAGAATTTTGTTGGGGATAATGTAAAAGTTTTGGGTATAAATAGTGATAATTGGTTACATAATACTGTGAATGCATTTAATGTCACAGAATTGTACACTTATGACTAGCTAAATTGTTAAGTATTCTATTTTACCACAGTAAAAAAGAAAAATTTAAAAATAAGGGTTCTGCCAAGGCATTACAATGGAGAGACAAAAGTTTTAGCCTCTATTGCTGGACCTAATACCTGAATAGATTCTGATTCAACAACTTCAGAAAGTTCCTGTGTGAGTTCTTCTTTCATTAATGTGATAAATATTTATTTAAAAGTAATGATATGTCATGTCAGACTCTGAGGGACTAGAGGGTTGAGTAAGGGAGGTCTCCTGCCTACAAGAGTGGAAAGACAGCCACATTAAAAAATGATTAAAATACAGTAAATGGGCTGCAATAGATATGTAATGAATAGTAGGGGAAGCCCAGGAGAAGGACTCCTGAGGGAATCAGGACCTCATAGAACAGTTGATAAGTGATCTGGGTTTGAAGTTTGAATAGGAATTGGGTTGCTGATTTTTTATTTCAATAATATGCGGTACATTCTCGCTCACATTTCCCACCTTGGAATCTTGGATCTAAGATATTTGCAGCCTTTTCAAATATTTTGTAGTATTTTCCCTTTGGGTAAGTATAGGCAGATTGGTCCCCGGAGGTAG
Source organism: Macaca mulatta (assembly GCF_049350105.2). Lineage (NCBI taxonomy): Eukaryota > Metazoa > Chordata > Mammalia > Primates > Cercopithecidae > Macaca > Macaca mulatta. Next base: position 22,549,296 of record NC_133422.1, read on the forward strand.
AAAAACATCTTGGATCATTCTCTGTCCTACTTTCTAAATATTTGTAAACAAAACCACTTCGAGAAATTATTCCAAGTAAATGAGATGTGTTCAGGTCCATCAAAGAGCTTGTAATATAATAGGGCAAGGACAGCTGGGTGGCAGGTGCCTTCAGAAACAGTGTGGGATGGCTGTGTGCAGAGGCAGGAGGAGCGACTTCTGCTGGGGCATGAAGCCTTATTTCACATTTAAGGTTGGGTAGAACTGTGATAACTAGATATGATGAAGGTTGTTTCATTCAAATAGATGAACAAAAGCAGAAAAGCAAGAAAAAGGATGAATCGTTTTCAGGGAAACAGTGAAAAAGTAAGTTGGAAAGGCCCTTTGGGACCAGATCACAAGGATCTCCAAACCTTCAATATTTTGCTTATTCTAAGGAGAGAAAGGCGTGAAGAGTTTTCACCCCTCTACCCATGTGTAAAGGATGGTGGAGAATAAAGGAGGATAAAAAGGGATCCAAAGGCACTGGATGGCACTAGGCTCACAGTTGGGTGGAATGGGTTGAACTATTAATAGAAGTATGACTAGTGAAAAGGAGAATATGTTTTGGAGCCAGTTAGCCTTAGGTTCAAATCCTGATTCAAAATTTACTAACTGCAAAGTTGGCCAAATTACTTAAAACTTAGGAGCCTCGTTATCCTTGTGTGACAAATGGGTACAATAATATTATCTTCATATAGAGTTACCAGGAGGATTAAAGAGAATGGGGTGACAGATACACGTAGTCTCCAGACCACCCTCATAGGCACCGTTGTTAGTTCCTTCCCCAGGTGATCGCCAAAGTCCCATCTGAACTTGAGAGCCTGTGAAATAATTTATAGAGGATAAAAAAAAATCCAAAAATCAATTATTCACATAATTGAAGTTAAAATATATAACCAACGTATTTCTAGACAAGTAATAGAATTCATTTCAAGTGTAAATTAAAAAATTACAGTCAAAATAGATTTTCCAAGTGCAGAAGCTTCTCTCCAGCAACGACTCTAATATTTTTGGAAGCTGAATTAACCGTTTCACTCCCCCAAGTTGCCCCGTAGGGCTCATATCCATGTGTTTGGAAATGATATCTTCTTGTCAGATCTAATATGAGGTCCCTCAGCTTTGCGTGAGCACAGAGCTCAGTGTTAGGGGTTTACGCTGTGCAGGTTGTCTTTCTACTAAAGTGACTGCCAGTAATACTTGAAAGTATCAATGCATGTTTGAAAATATCCACCATGCTTTCCACTAGAAATAGCATAGGCTGTGGTACCTTCCCCTGTGTCCTTACTACACTTCATGACTTTATAGAACTAGCCACTTTACTGAATTCTTTTTTCCTTGTTTTCAGGTGAACGGCTTAGGTTTTCTATTTTATAATAATAGCATCATCTGTAAATGATGTCTTCTACTTTCTGACTGCTGTGTCTTTATTTGTGTCTCCTGATATGGAGATAAATCTGTCAGGATGACGGTGGTAGTAGGCATGGACTGATGGTAAGGGAAGATGTGTAGGGTTTAATACGATATGGACATATAGTTTGAATGCCATAGCACCTATCATATCTTGTTACCAGAATCACATCATATAGAACCTTTCGGGAAAATGCCTTTTTTTCTTTTCTTTTTTTTTTTTTTTTGAGACGGAGTCTTGGTTCTGTCATCCAGGCTGGAGTACAGTGGCGCAATCTCGGCTCACTGCAACCTCCACCTTCCGGGTTCAGGTGATTCTCCTGTCCCAGCCTCCTGAGTAGCTGGGACTACCGGTGCCTGCCACCACGCCCAGCTACTTTTTAAAAATAGAGATGGAGTTTCACCTTGTTGGCCAGGCTGGTCTCGAACTCCTAAACTCAAGTGATCTACCTGCCTCGGCCTCCCAAAGTGCTGGGATTACAGGCGTGAGCCACCGTGCTGGGCTGAAAATGTCTTTTTCACACTGAACTCTGAGCACATTAAGGAAGAGGGTCTTTTCTTACTTACCTTTATATTCATAGTGTTAGCCCTGAGCCTGAACAAAACACATGTGTAGATATTTATGGGAGGTATGAGTAAGTACCTTAATTTATCAGAGATCAATAAAGGTACTTATCAATAAAGATATCAATGAAGGACAAAAAGTCCAATAGGAAATTATGAGTATCTTTTCATAATACCAGAGAACATAAACTGTTTAGCTGTCTTCCTAAAAAATGTTTCAATTACGGTTAAGGATACTTGTCTTTTTTGTGATTCTTATGTAGGATAGCAGGAAGGGGACAAAATTTTAAGTCATATCCCATTTGTTACTAAAATAAAGAGGGGAAGCCCAAATTCTGTCTAAATTGTTGGTCTGAGTGTAGATTCCTTCGTTTCTTTTCTAATGTGTTTTCCAGTAAACATACAGATACGTAAATCCAAGAATTAATAAGATTAATGGACTACTTTTTACCTGCCCAGGGGGACAAAAAACAAAGTAAAAATTTATTATTTGTGGATTCTATGTTCTACTATTTTAAAAAATCTACTCTAATATTGTATATTAATGCTGTATGATCTCCTTTCTTGGTAATTTCCACTCCACAATTTTTATATATTCCTATTTGAAATAATGTTTTCTCTCTTAATGTCACTCATGTATTTTATCATTTTTAAATGATAGGATATGAGGTGGGACTGAATAATGAGAAAAAGATTTCTTAAGGGAGAAATAAAATGTGTCAAAGAATAATTTGTAAAACCAACATGGTAGAAGTCATATTTATTGAAAAAAATTAACATCTTTGCTATAAAATTTGTAACAGGAATATTTACTGAATGTTTATTTTGATGCATAAACCTGAATGCTACATACCAAGTACAAGACAATAACACTAGGTTCTCCTTTATTTACACTTTATGAAAATTGTTACGCAGTCCCTGTTAAAAGAACTTCTGATGGAGAATTGTTACATTAGAAAAATAATATTCTTGATAAAGCATTCTCAATGTGTCCAATCATATTTTCTGCCTTTTCAATAAGGCAAAAGTCCCTGGAACAGCATATAACTTAATTTACAAAATACAATAACTGTTTAGACACATATTCAAGTTTTCTTTTGGTATGATTTTCCCTCACTGTAAAATTATTTTTTCTTTTTTCTTTTCTTTTTCTTTCTTTTTTTTTTTTTTTAACTAAAACAGAAAGACTTTCAGGAAAATGTCATTTAATGATTTCAGCTATACATTACATACACAACTCTGTAGCCTAGCAACAATCATCGCTACACCATCATTAACTTTAAATATTTTGCTTGGTGAGCTATTCTCAAATGTAGCATATTTTAAGATTTTGCCATCATTATGACTGTGGAATCATTGTTTGGTTTTCATAGGAAACAGATCTGTCACAGTATGAAGCTTTGTTTATTTTAAGGAACTGGTACACAATTACATTTCCACTCACAAGAGAACGCCACACATATAACTAAAGGCAGGCTTCGACGGCTCCACAAAGGTTGCGTGCTGGACCAACCCCACACCTCCTGCTCCCCCATCGCACAGCCCTGGCCAGGTTCACATGGTTTCACTTCCAGAGATGTTTAGGTCTTCACAGTTAGGTAGTTTTAATTCCTTCAAAGGCACACAACTTCCATCTTTTTTCCAGCGTGGCTCCCACACCCGTGAATTCCTGTTTGAACATGCGTGGCAGCCTCATCAAAAGCATTTCTATTTCATTTGCAGATATCTGTTAGAAAGGAAGAAAAGTCACTTTGGGGAAAGGAACTCATCTTAAAGGAGGAATGGATTGGGGAAGGATGAGCCTTCCCAGTGATCTAAACAGCATTTAGTTTTCTACTGGGCTGTCAGGGGACGTCCTTACAGAAGGAACATTCAGAAGTACTGAATATGGGTATCCCATCTCCTGAGCAGCTGGCGGGGTGGGGCATGAGTTGGCTGGGCGGAAAGTGCTGAGTTCACCCTTCATATGGATGGCTACCTTACTGGCAGCACCAGGCCTGAACAGCCCTCCCCTGATATAAAAGGAGATGGGGAGGGAATTTAAGAGGGCTCAGAGCAAATCCATCACTACTCCTGGAAAACTACTAGTGGCTTCATCCTCATCTATGAAGGACGCAATTTTCTTTAATGCTGCCAGGAGCAGAGGACATTCGGGTGGATTTCTTGCCACCCACATTTCTTTCTCTTCCTTAATTTTCACATGGACCGGACACCATGAAGGTTTCGGAATGGAATCTAAACTCCAAAACCTACAACAATACAGGTCTTGATATCCAGTCATAAAATTCAGGTATATTTTTTAATGCAACTTCTTTCTTCTCCATATTTTTATTAGATGAAGTTTTACACCAATAATTCATTTTAAAGAGCAAATCAGCCATAGTCCCTCTGCTCTAGCACAGTGATTGCTTTTGTTTTCCTGTGTCAGTGTGCCAATCCATGTGTGTGCATGAGGATTTTATATCACAGGGTGGCCAATTTGGGGTCTGATATTCTGTTTGAATATTCCCAGAATTTGGGGTCTGATATTCTGTTTGAATCCTGTATCTTCAGTCTTACAAGTTAAATGACCTTTACAAAGGCAATTAGTCTCTTTAAGCCTCAGCAAATGGAAATAACATTTAATAAGGATAGCATGGAAACGACTGGCTTAGCACAGACTTGGGCACATAGAAATGTTCAATGAATCAGAGCTATTACACTTTTTCATGGTGTAATCACTCTAGAGATATCATTTTAGAGTCCACACTTTCCATTTAACAATATTAGGATTCATTTAAAAGAGACACCAAATAGACCAAGAAATCTAATCAACTGTTCATTTAATGTTCTCATGGAAAAGACTTCATATGATACATTCAATATTCCTGGGCCTATAATACAAAACTTTAGTTAAATAGAGGCAGTCCTGAAAATGGAAATAAATTGTATTCTAAAATTTTTTGTGAATTATTTTGAAATCCGAATGCATTTTCCCATAAACACCATATTAGAAGGATGGTTAAATTCCCAGGTCAACTGACAAAAGCCTGTGAGACAGATTATGTGAAGGTTCATAATAACTGAGAAGTAAATTTTCTTTCAGTGAGCACTGTGCAAAACCCCTTCACCACCAGTGTCCTTTCATCCTCATAGCACTCTGGTGAGATTTGGGAGCAGATACTATGATGTATCTCCACTTTATAGCTCAGAAAACTGTGTGAACTACAGACGGTTAAGTGTTTTATCAAAGACAAAACTTGGGAAAGAACCCAAGGGTTCTTTCATGGGTTGGGGCCTGGGCCTTGATTGGTGTGCCTTAAGCACTTCCCATGATTGTCAACAGCCAGGGGTGGACAACCAGGGGTGTTGGGAGGTCTTTCTCAGTAGCAGTCACCTGGGGCACTTGTTAAAAAAATCATATCCCTCAGCCAACCTCTTCTCTGGAGACCCTGATTCAGCTGGTCTTGGGGGTAGCCCACATAATCTATTTTTAACAACCGTCGCAGATCATTCTTATAGTCAGGCATATTTGGGTTAAGAATGGGGACTTAGGCCAGGCGTGGTTGCTCACACCTGTAATCCCAGCATTTGGGGAGGCCAGGGTGGGTGGATCACGAGGTCAGGAGGCCATCTTGGCTAACATGGTGAAACCCTGTCTCTACTAAAAATACAAAAAAATTAGCCTGGTGTGGTGGCACGTGCCTGTAATCCCAGCTACTCGGGAGGCTGAGAGGCAGGAGAATCACTTGAACCTGGGACGCAGAGGTTGCAGTGAGCCGAGATGGCACCACTGCACTCCATCCTGGGAGACAGACAGAGACTCTGTCTCAAAAAAAAGAGAATGGGGACTTAAGCCAGACAAGCTTGGATTTTACTCTGGCTAGGCCTCAAGCTGTGTGACTTTGGGAAGATTACTTAACATTTGTAATTCTCAGTTTCTTCAGGTGTGTAATAGAAGTCGTATCAGGGCATTGTAAGAATTATGTGTAAAAGGTAACACAGTGCCTGGCACAAGTTCTCTCTTATGTAGATATGTATATGTGTGTGTATGGAATACTGATAGAAAATGACACTATTATCTAACCTTTTGTGGCATGGAGTGGTATGTGGTCAAACCTAGTTTTTCACTGGTCTAGGAGGACGTTTTCTTTATGCCTTATGAGACCAAGTTACCTTCTCAACGAGTTCCCTTCTTTTGGAGGAGTACAGCACAGATCATCTATGGTGGGCTGTAGTCTCCAGTCAAATTCAAGTGCCACCCCTGGCACGTCCTTCCCCAGATCAACGAGAGGCCATAGCGGAACACACAGGCCGAGGTGCACGCCAGCCCACCAGCACCTTGTTTCCTGTAACCGCCACCTCCCTTGGAAATGTAGGGAAGAAGCCCTGTGCCATTCATTAGGAAGGGGAGAAAAAGCCAAGTTCTTGAGGGCAAAATAAATATCTGATTTAAAGATAACGTGTAGGAGGCCAGCTGGGGTCAGGAGGGGCAGTCCCATCCAGCAGCCCTGCAGCTGGCTGTAAAAAGTTTGACAACTTACAACCACCAGGAAACTTTTCCTTGCCAGACTCTTCTGAAAACACTGTTTAATTCTCACCACACTCTCATAAGATAGGGAATAATTTACCAACAAGAAAACTGAGGCTCTGAGAGACTCAGTAAGCCCCACAGGGTAACACAGGCAATAAGTGTGGACCAGACCTCCTGGCTGTGGTGCCTCATTCTTAACCACCCCTGCCCACCTCCACCAGGGAGGGGATCATGAAGTAAGGACAGGAAATAATCCTCTTGGTCACTGCCCCTCTGGCCCTGGGTGGGTGTGGATGCCATGGAAGGCATCTATGTATAAGAGGGCAGGGCTCTTCTGTGATGAATACTCTCAGACTGATATCAACATCAACAGCAAAACACTGAAAATTTCCAACTCAGCTGGCTCACACACATTCATATTGCTGATGCTTGGGCACCCCCACATGAACGATCCACCAAAACAGTAAGCAAATCGTGGCAAGTCTTGGCCAGCATGTACTGAAATGTGGCAACATCTTGTTTTCCGTGGCGTCTTTTGACCTGAGCCTAGACTTTAACCACAAAGGAATCAGGACAAGGCTTGGAGCAGGAGAGTGGTAGCTACCATCTGCTGAGTCTTCACTGTGGGGTAGGGAAGAATAAGTGCTTCACCTGCATTATCTCATTAGAAAGCTCAATAAACAAGCAATTGCACCCCTTACTTGCTGGAGTGAAGAAAACCAGACACAGAAGATTTGGATCACAGTGATAGAACAATCAGTAACCTCTTCCAGTTTAGTAACCAGTTAAGTAACCAGTCACTTAACTTCTTGGCACCTGTTTTCTCATTTGCAAGACAAGGGAATTGGAAAGAAACATGGGGAATGCCCTGAGGACTTGGTTTGAGTGCTGGCCTCTTCATATCCTAGCTCTAGTCTTAGGACAAGCCATTCAACATTTATCTGTCAGTTAGGTTGTGGCAAAGATCTCAAAATGAGAGGATGTGATAGGTCTTTTGTGCATCTTAAAGCACAAAACAAATGACAGTCCCCACTTTAGTAGCACTTACTGTGTGCCAGATACTGTTCTGGAATGCTTTGCATCTACTAAGTCATTTAATACAAGGATAACCCCCCAAAAACCATTTTACAGAGGGTGAAACTTAGGCACAGAGATGTTAAATAAACTGCCTGAGGTCAAACAGCTAAGAAGTAGTGAAACTAGGATTTGAAATCCTCGTAATTACTTAATACATGCTTCAGATTTTGAGAAAGCCAGAAATTAGTACAATGGGAATTAATCTCAAATGTATTAGCTGTAGTTGCTGTTGGTGGTGTAAGGTAACAGCTGGGTTCTGCCACAAAGATGCAAATTATGAGTTGTGTCACAATTATGGAACAGACCACTTCAAATAAAAGTCTAAAATATTCATTTAATAAGGCTCTCAGCAGCTGGGCATGGTGGCTCACACCTATATTCCCAGCACTTTGGGAGGCCAAGGTGAGAGGATCACTTGAGCCCAGGAGTTTGAGACCAACCTGGGCAACATAGAGAGACCCAATCTCTACAAAACATACAAAAATTAGCTGATACGGTGGTATGTCCCTGTGGTCCCAGCTACTCAGGAGACTGAGGCAAGAGGATCCCTTGAGCACAGCAGTTGGAGGCTGCAGTGAGCTGTGATCACTCCACTGCACTCCAGCTTGGGCGACAGACTGAGACCCTGTCACAAGAAAAAAAGGGATCCCAGCTAATTCTAGAAGAATTCCTTAAAGTTCTTTAAAGATATTTCTGTCTCATGACAGAAGAAAGATCAGGGTGAAACCTGTATCAAGTAAGTTAGTTTTATGATTTTCAAACTTTTCCCCTACTCTGACAAAATAACCTTTATGATATCTTTTGGGATTTTTAAGACAAATTCAAGAGAAAATTCAATTTGTCCTTCATTTTCTCCCTATGGCCAAATAATTTTTACTTTACAAATACTTCCACTTACTTCAGTTTTGTTCTCTTCCTAATAATTTGTCAGCTATTATCTTGCCCGTCACAATATCCTTTGCCTTCCCACCAGTACATTCTTTGTCTTCAGAACTGAGACTCTGGAGTCATTACATAAAACCAAGCCCCCAGACCTCAGTGGCTGAGCTCTGAGTGAAGTTTATCCCTTTCCTCATCCTGCACGAGAATCACTTCTGAAACCAGGGATTCTCTCTAAGCTCCTACTCCTGTTCACACATGGAGCGCCGGGGTCTAGGGAAGAGCTGTTGCTTGCCCAGCAGGTAAGTGAAGGAGTAGAACTTGGAGCAGGGCCTGTGAATCCAGCCCGGCTTTCAGAGTGACGCATTCCCTCATTCTCAAGCATATTATGAGGAGATTGCAATACATGTGGTTAAGGGAGCACTGTGCAGCACTGTGATATAGATTAGAGATAGATGCCATGACTATGAAATCTTTTTCCCATACACCATGTATTTGGTGCTCTAGCAAGTGCAGAGGATAGTCATAACCCTGAAGTTTTGATTACCCTCTTACCCAGCTGGCTTTTGTTCCAAGAAATTTGTGGCCTATATATTTTCAATCTTTGATATATATTCAATCTTTGATGGAAGTGGATTCTTCCATCTATTTTGTTTGAAACTTTCTTACACTTATTCTTTTAGGAAGGATTTATCTGCTATAAATACAAAAAAGAAAGCAAACATGAGAAGGAAACAGGCTCTGTGTAACCAAGGAGCTTGTGTGCTGTTAATACCACAGAGGTCATTTATAAAATCTGCTTGATTTATGTTTTAATTTGCTGACTCTAGGCCAAGCCTACTGCCTCCTTGCCTGGCCTCTAAGCACATGTACAAATGGACACAAGCAGATGCAAATCAATTTGTTCTCATCGTGGTTGGCTCCATACCCCATATCATCAGGCAAGGGAAGCCTGGCGAAGAGGGGCCTCTGTTTGGGCTACTGAAAAGACCCCAGCAGAGGCCGGAGCGTCAGGGAAGCCAGTTGAAAACCAGACTTCCTTCCATGGGCAAAACTGACTTTTAGCCTTTAAATGCACATTTAAATCTTGTTCATTCTTCACATCCTGGGCAGGGCACAGTGTTAGCACACACAGACACCTCGCAATAAATGTTCACAGAGAGAAATACAAAATGTAGATGGGGCAAAGGGAGGGGAGGAAGGAAGGGAGAAAGAAGGAAAAAAGGAAAGAAGACAAGAAGCCAGGAATTCGAAGGAGTGAAGCAAGCAACTGGTAGAGGAAGGGAAGGAGGGAGAAAAAATTGTGATGAAAGAAGATAAACAGGAGAGAATTAAAAGGAGCAAAGAATATGGAAGGAAAATGCGAAAGGAAGGAGAGAAGAAAGAGTGGGTAGAAAGGGGAGAACAGAAAGAAATGTTGGCAATGTTAGCTAAAGCATCCCCGAGGGAAGCCACCGGAAGAAGCGTGGACTTGAGGGTACCTTATGTTAAGCATGACTCCCACAGATTTCACCCTTCTTTAACTCCTGGTTCAGAGTATCTTCCCTACCCAGTTTAGCACTTCATTAGTTCATGTCTGATTCTCAAGTCATTTCATAACTAGGTGACAAGCTTGTTGAGAACAGGGTTCTATCTTAGATTTCTTTTGTGTCTTGGCCATCTCCTGTTCTTCTCTGGTCCCTAAGACAGTGCTGGTTACATGAAAAGCAGTGAATGATCCCGGCATTCATTAGGTGTTCACAGAGGTATGCTATTAGTACAGATGATTTTCCCCTCTGTGGGAAATGTAACACATGCCCATGACCTCTCAAGCTGGTCACAGTGGTGTCGTGCCAAAATAGCAGGTCATTCTCGATCCTCCAGCCTTTGTGGTCACATTACGCCAAGTCTGGTTTTCAGAACCGAATCTTCCACACCATGGGCCTTGGGAAGAGGCTGCAGGTGTGTAGAGGGGGCAACCAGACACGCTTGGAAAATTGGGCCTTCATCTCCTAAAGGATACATAAACAGGGAAGAGCAGATGAACCCTCCTCTTGACTGTAAGAAGTATTCATCTGCTAATGCTCCAGTCAAATGTGTCTTCTGGGCTGCTTCGGACAGACAAGAGGTTGGACTTGATGGGCCCTGGGGCTGACATGGGAGATCCTATGTATTGATAGAAACCATTTTCATGATAGGGCTGCCTATTTTAAAGAGTTTGCCTGCTGTGCTCTGGGCAAGATTTTTGACTCAGCAAAGCTGCAGAAGCCATGCCCACCCCCCAGCCCTTACCCTGTCTTCCTCTGAATGAATCTTTCTTTTTCAAGTATTTCTGATACAAGAGAACAGGGTGAATGACAGTGGGTAATTTAGAAAAGGCCAAGAAGAGAAAAATATGCAAATATCAAGAGCAGGAATAATATTTAACTGGAAGATAGCTTATTATTGGGCTACATGGGTTTTAGGAAGCCATGTGCAATGTACATGCCCAGCATAATTTAAATTAATTTCTTCCATTCCTAGTCACTCTTATGCCCATATGTAGGCTTGGGGGAAATCCTAACAACAGTGACATTACAGGACCGGGTTAAGCCTGCTTTCCCTGTTCTCGTCAGTACAGGGTGGGCATTGGATTTTGCTGTCTGGATTAAAAAGTCTATCCTCTCGGCCTCACTGGAATAGAAAGAGCATGTGGTCTGATCCCCGGTGCCCAGCAGTTTTAGAGTTCTTTTTCAATATACTTTCTACCCCAGGCATGAGGGAGGAACCAGACAGCTCTAGTGGGCATTTCATTCAGAAGATGGAGGGCTATCTGGGGGTAGGCAGGGGACACCTCGTGTGTTTCCTCTGTAAGGGAAATACTTTCTTCATCTTCCAAAATAAAAGTACCAGTCTGTGATGAGATGCACTTCCCTTGACTGAATCCCATCCAGAAAGGCCCATCATCTAATGGCCAGGGACCAGGCATGTGAATTCTCTCTCCTCAGAGACTGGTAAGGGAACATCACAAATCTTACCTGAGCCCTGAGGATAAGAATAGAACAAGAGCTTCCACCATTCCCCGGCCCCCAACCCTAGCCAAAACAAATCAATTCATTACTTATCGATCCCTCCCTGCCCATTCCCAGGAGATGATTTTACACACACACACACATACACACACACACACACATGCAGGCACACACACTTGTGATCATCATAGATTGTCAGCCTGCGATGATGGAGTGGAGGAAACAAAGAGTCCTGAAATTCTTCGATAAACGACAAGTGGATTCTTGGCCATTTCGGCTTCTACTAAAACAACAACTGCTTCTCAACAAAGGCTTCCCACTTGGGACTTCCAGAAAGGGGAGAACAGAAATGTCAACAATACAAGGGAAGGATGGTAGCAACAATAGGATTCATTTTTTGAGGGCTTATTGTTTGCCAAACACATTGGTGCAAGCAGTGTTTTGTTTAATCCTCCAGGCAAAGGTGGCGGTGATATTAAGGAACAAGATACCAGTAAAGAGGAAACAACAGCAGAGAAATCCTTCAAATCTATATGACAACAAAGGAACACTGTGCAGCAAGTCCTTCTCATTTCATCTGAGTTTAACATGAGTGCTTTCTCTTACTTCCCTGTGCATGTGAGGGGAAACTACAGAGAAACAAATAGATGATTCTGAACCTCCAGAATTTTAAAATTCCCTAACTCCTTTCACCCTGTTTTGTTCTACCCTGTCATGAAAGGCATGGATCTGTATAACTGAAAAGATTCCTCTCAAAGGGGAAGTGTTAGATTTATTGAAGAGGTTAAACACTTTTGGGATCACGTATTGGGAAGATTATTTGAATCAAAATAAGAACACAAGGTAGTCATTTGGTGCATGCTAGCCATTGAAAATTTAGCATGAGGTATCTGTATCTGTTCAGGGACACAGCACTGCAGGCTGCTGGTCTGGTCGTACCAATCCCATGCATTTTGCTGTGCTCTATAGAGGACCTTCTTACTTTTTTCCATTTTCTTTCATGACCAGAAATTTGACAGGCGACTAGCTGGCTTCTCTAGCTTCTCTGTTTTGCTTCTGTGTCCACCCCGCTCCTGGGCTTCCCTAGTATTGGTTAATGATGTTGTTTTATTTTGTCACGGCCCCTCCCATTGTTCACATGAATTTGACACATAAATCACATTCTTTTTGTCTCTTCTTTTTGGGCACACCAATACTGCAATGGGATAGGAGTACAGCTAATTTGTGGATGGGAAAAGCTGAGCTTCAGGGAGGTGAGGAGTGATGTCTGGCTCTGGATGTGAGCCTGGAGGGGCACAGCTGAGAAGAATTTTGCAGTCACTTTTTTCTACTTAGAGAACAATGCTGGAAAACAGCCATTAATACAGCTTTCTTGAGTCATATCAGATCTTTATGTTATTTGGGATGATTTTTCCTCAATTGTGTGAAGTCTAGAACATGGAATCCTATAATAATATGGTCTGAGGATGATGCCCTATTAGCCACACTCACCTGATTTCACCCTTATTTTGGGAACTTTCAGGTGAATCTATATTTTTAGATATCTCATAAGCTTTCCAAATTAATTTGGCATCTGCTAAAAGTCATTGTCATTTTGGATAACTGCTCTTCTTTTTACAAAGACAAAAGCAAGCAAAAAGAAGAGAACAATCTGCCAAAAACTGAGGTCCTTGCAAAAGAAAAGGGCTGATCAACCCCCATAGGCTGCTACAGCCCTAGCGCAGCTCATGCAGAGTCCACCTGCAGCCAGCAGTCAACATGCTAAATTTTAGCAATGAAAGTTCACTTGAGCAAAATAATTTACCTTGGAGTCCAGCTGCTGCATGTATGACCAAAGATATTCTATGTTGGCTCCAAAAGGATGGACGTGAAGAAACGTTGATATGATACCTGAATTAAAAAGGCAAACATTGGAAATTATTCAGAGGCAAATGAGAGTCTCCATTAAATAATGCTATCTAACCCCAGTGACTGTTTTCTCATGCTGAGTTATGGTCTTGCCATTTCTAGCAGCACTCAACAAGCATTCAATAATAGCACATTCTGAAGGCAGTAAGAGTAACATGGTAAACAGAACACTTGATCTCCTGGAATGATAGTAGTTAGCAAAGCTAGACTCTGAGATAATATACAGCTGAATAAAGGTATTTCAAAACAAAGACTCCTGGAAGCATTTCAACTACCAATTTTATGCTTGATTTACCAATATAAAATTATAGTTATTGGAAGGATAAAATTATCTTTTCTTTCCCTCAGTGGACTTTGCAGTATGAAAATGGCTCATACAACTGTGTCAGAAATCATACCGCCTCAAATTTTCCTGATAATTACAGTTGCTAGTTATGAAAAGTATTTAATCTATATTTCCCCCAACTGCCATTGAAGGAAGCCCAAATTCTTCCTGAAACATTTGCTGTTCTTCCTGGTTGTCGCTCTTGTCTAAAAGGAGCCAGCTCTTTCTCCCCTTCTTGCTGCTGTAATTTACAAGATCATTTTAAAAGGTCTGGGAATGGATGGTTTGGCTGCAGTTTGATTATAAATTATAAGGCTTTTCCATTGTGAAAATCAGCTGTCAACATTGTACTGACAAATGAAAAGTTGGATGTTGATGTCAGGAATGAAGTAAAAAGCAGTACCTTCCTCTTCTCCCTGTTCCTGGATCCAAAATCAAAATAGTGAACATGAGGAAGTCAGCTCCATAGACTGCAGACTGCTCTTTGTTAAGAAGCTGTGCACTTGTTATTCACAATAGCAAAAACATGAAATCAGCTCAGGTGCCCATCAGTGGCGGACTGCATAAAGAAAATGTGGTATGAACCATGGAATACTATGCAGCCATAAAAAAGAATGAAATCATGTGCTTTGCAGCAACATCGATGCACCTGGAGGCCATTATCCTAAGTGAACTAATGCAGAAATGAAACCAAATACTGCATGTTCTTATAAGTGGGAGCTTAAGAGTGGGTACTCATGGACATAAGGAGGAGAACAGTAGACACTGGGAACTGCTAGAGGCGGGAGAGAGGGATGAGGGAAAGGGCTGAGAATCTACCTGTTAGGGATTATGCCATTACCAGGGGGATGAGTTCAGTCATACCCCAAACCTCAGAGTCATGCAATAGACCTCTGTAACAATCCTGCACGTTGTACCCCTGGATTCTAAAATAAAAGTTGAAAAAGAAAAAGAAAAGTTGTCCTCAGACTGATAGTTTTTAGCTTTCTGTTAAATAGGTTTCATAGGTTTCAAGATGAATTAAATCAGAGGATAAGCCTTCATGTTCTGTTTTTTGTGAGCCTTCATGCTTGGGAGCCAGGGCAGACCCTCACCTGTATGAAATGCCATCTGGGTGGGCACAGGTGCACACAGCATTCTTGTACTACGTCATCCTATATTTGTAGGTGACCTTGGATTGATCTGCCATAGGGTTTCATGGCTCCCTGATGCTATGGGATGAGTGGCAAGTTTTTAAAGAAAAGTTCCCGGTTCATCCTCAGGCTGAGAACAGAGAACCAAAGGGACTCCCCAAGACCTATCCTCAGAACGCTGCGTTTCCAGGGCTTCTAGAGGTTGACGGTGAGATGGGGAGGTAGAAACAATGCCCACATTTCCCTGTAAAGGTAGAATATCTGTTTTTAAAGACTGACCTGTTCTTCCTGAGATACAAAGAACTACCATTTCATTCTGAGGTTATATTCTTCCTTTTTTCTTGTCGAAATGTCCTTTTTTGAAATAATGGCAATGGTAGAAGGCAATGATGGTACTTAAAAAATATCTTTAAGTGGAAAAATAGCCACTTTTAATGTACTTAGGGCATTGTGTTGTCCCCTCCCCTTATTTATTTACTTATATTTTAATTTTAGAGACCTGGCAGCTACTTCCCTGTGTCTGAAATTCTCAATTCTGGTGAAGTGGCATTGTAAGTAATTCTATTACTAATAAGAGTTAAAATATAAAAGCTCATGAGTGATTTCTTTAAAAAAATTAGAATATAGTAGAACTATTTAAAAACAATTATTTTCATTTGCATTTCCTTTTTTGTTTTAAAAAATTTTAATTGATATATAATATTTGTACATATTTTGGGATACATGGCATATTTTGATACCTGTACGCAATGTGTAATGATAAAATCAGGGTAATGTGCATGGCCATCACCTCAGACATTTATCATTTCTTTGTGTTGAGAACATCCCAAATATTTTCTTCTAGCTATTCTGAAGTATACGGTAAATTATTGTTAACTGTAATTTCCCTACTGTACTATCAAATACTAGAACTTAGTCTTTCTATTTTTTGAATGAAAGAGTAAGGGCTGAATCACAGTTCGTGTAGAGGGAATCCCCTGTTTCAGGATGGTGAGTGGGGCTTTCACTGACCATCCCAGGTCCTATGGCCACTGCTTTCCGCAGAGAGCCTCCCACAAGTGATGGACAGGAGAACGACAGGGGAGGGAGAAGGAAGAGTCAGCTTTGGCTTTGTGAGCAGGTGAGGGGGTGCTCCTAGCCGGAAGCTTTTTTCTCCTCCTCTATCGCGGGGTTCTCCCAGGGAGGTGAGGGCTGCTGCAAGGTGGGGAGCAGCATTCCTTGGGTGGAAAATACGCAGCAGGGCTGAGACAGGGAGTGGCAGTGGCACTGCAGCCTTTGGGGTGACAAGGGTGTATAAGTCTCCCATGGGGAAAGAGGGCATAAAACTTGAGCAGTCTTAAGTAAACTACCCCAGGCAAATAGGTAACAACATTTTTCATATTTAATATCCCCCCTGGCCGGAGAGTCTTCAAAATCTCCTGCATAACCTACAGCCTTTTGTAAATGTCCATGGGTGTATGGTTATCAACATAAATGCCTTTAGCAGGATGAATAGAACAAGTCAGAGGAGGATGGGGTGGGTTGGGGGGAGGTTGATAACCCTTAGCCTAGGAGATAAAGTGTTGACATGGGTCATTTAGGAACACCAGAAATGGGAGGACCTAGAGTAGCCCCTTTTGTTGCCTCTGTGAAGTTCGCACCCTCTGTGAACACGGATTTGCTCCTCCACTGTCTGCTCTCTCTCACCCCCAATCCTGGGTCTGCAGCCCAAGGAGCTGTGCGCTTGGTCTTTGTGTGTTCTGGTTCCATATCCACAACATAGTACACATTCATAAGAGGTATATGTTGAATGTATTTATTTGCCAGAACTGGCAATCACCAGTATACTTGTTTAAAAATTCTATTAGTCTATTATTGATAAATGGGAATAAATAAGAACCTTAAACATTTCTACAAGCAGTAACAGATCTTTCAAAAACCAGGTAACTTTGAGGTATTATTCAACTGAAAATTCTTATTCTTAACCCGTCCTGTCATGGATTTAGAAGGATGGAGTAACTTGGATGTTTTGAGCAAGGAAAATTTTCATTGAAACTATTTTGCTCATAACTAAGGGGGAAATCAGATTCTAAAATCAGATTAGAAATCCTGACGTGGACTTGAGTATTCTTTTAGGAGGGTATTCAGAACCATCCCTGTGGTAGCTGATATTAAGAAGCCATTAGCTTTTCCTTATAAGAGTTCAGCAGTTGCCACTAGATATATGTAGAGCCAAGGCAGGCAGTCACAAATAGGCTTCCCAAGCTTTTCCTGTGGATGACAACCCAATTATCCAGTGTTGTTAGAGACACAGCAGAAAGGAAAGCATGAGTCATCATCCTCCCCGGTACCTTGCCTCTCCTCAGCCCACCTCCCACTCCTGCATCTGTCCATCCCTGTAGCACCACAGAAGCATCAGTCATGCCACTTGAGAAAATGTTTCTAGGCCCTGTGATTTTGGATCAGGTTCATTTGAGGGGATCTTTCTAAATAAACAAGTAAAGCCTCTTTGCAGCTTTTTTTAAAGGAACTGGGACATTCCCTGCGGATGGAAAAAGGATGGCTGTAACTCAGAAGTTAATGAAAAATACCACAAACCTGGAAAACGGAGACTATTTTATAGTCCTCTGGAATGGACCTAAAGGCTTGTGGTAAAAGGAACACTAAGGAATGGAGGGTGGGGGATTTAGCTGTTACTGAACTGGTGGATCTCCAAGGGCATGGCTCAACAATTGGACTTGCTTGTTTCCATGGAGATGTAGAAGGCCTCCATATTTGAGAATGGGTTTCCAAAAGTGGAAAAAAAAACATTTTAAGTGCCTAATTTAAAAAGTTTTTTAAAAGAACAAAGGAGGTTATCAGTACTATTGGGCTTTTTTGCACATCTCAGAATCTTAAAAAACTACTTTAGAAAGAGAAAGTAACTAGCTCTAGATGCCTGTGGCCAACCTCGTTAGGAAGGCCCATTTAAATTGTCTACCCAAAAGCACTCTGAGTTTCTCTCATCAAAACCATCAAGTTTATTTTCATTATTGGGCCTCACTAAGACTAAGGATGCAGTATTTAAATTAACCAAATAGTGCCAGATTTGTACTGCTTCCTCACTTATTTTAATACTTGAAACACTTAGCAGCCAGGAGGTGGCAAGGTGCTAGAGGCACAGCATTGTATAAGATAGGCAAGGGGCTGGTCCTGTGGAACTTTTTTTTTTTTTTTTTTTTTTGAGGCGGAGTCTCGCTCTGTCGCCCAGGCTGGAGTGCAGTGGCGCGATCTCGGCTCACTGCAAGCTCCGCCTCCTGGGTTCCCGCCATTCTCCTGCCTCAGCCTCCCGAGTAGCTGGGACTACAGGCGCCGCCACCACGCCCGGCTAATTTTTTTGTATTTTTAGTGGAGACGGGGTTTCATTGTGTTAGCCAGGATGGTCTCGATCTCCTGACCTCGTGATCCGCCCGTCTCGGCCTCCCAAAGTGCTGGGATTACAGGCTTGAGCCACCGCGCCCGGCCGGAACTTTTATTCTAGGGGAGCAACACAAGACAATAAACACAAAGATGAAAAATAAAAATGTTTAGATAGTGCTTAGCACAAGGAAGAACACACATCAGGCAAGAGGACAGGAGAGACAGCAGCCTGCAGCTTGCTGGAATGCTACCTTACACAAAGCAGTTGATGTGGTTTGGCTATGTCCCCACGCAAATCTCACTGAATTATAGCTCCCATAATTCCCACATGTTGTGGGAGGGACTCGGTGGGAGACAACTGAATCATAGGGGGCAGTTTCCCCCATACTGCTCTCATGCTAGTGAATAAGTCTCACGAGATCTGATGGTTTTATAAGGGGAAACTTCTTTCACTTGGTTCTCACTTCTCTCTTGTTTGCTGCCATGTAAGATGTGCCTTTTGCCTTCCACCTTCTGCCAGGATTGTGAGGCCTCCCCAGCCCTGTGGAACTATAAGTCCATTAAACCTCTTTTTCTTTATAAAATACCCAGTCTTGGATATGTCTTTATCAGCAGCATGAGAATGGACTAACACAGTGATTATGTGAAGGCCTCTGCCTGAGAAAGCAGACCTTCTCAAGTGTGAGATGAGAAGGAGCCAGCCATGGAAAGCCTGGGGGAGACCATTCCAGGTACAGGCCACAGATAGTGCAAAGGCCCTGAGGTGGAGGTGAGGTGGCAGAATACACTGGGCTGGAGAGTGGCACGTGTTTAGAGGTAGATGGGGGCCAGATCATGCAGGACCTTGTGTGCCAGGTGAGAGTTTGGATTAGATTTAAATTCTAAATATGGCAGGAAACCAAAAGAGTGGTTTTAAGCAGGTGCTTATCATGATCTGAATTACGTTTTAAAAACTTCCCTCAAGCTGCTGTATGGAGAGTAGAACAGAGGGGAACTGGGAGGCTAGTCAAGTGTTTGCTTGAGACTGGAGTAGTAAGTCGTGCTCTGGACTGCAAAGGGAGAAGCAGACTCCAAAGGGAGAGCCAGGGGGCTGGTGTGAGAAGTGAGGCTGGGGAAGAATGAAATACGAGTAAACAATTTCTCACTTGAGCAACTGGGTGGGACTATTTTCTCAGATGAGAATATTGGGGCAGGAGCACATTAGGGCAGGAAAAAGGGGAATCAGGAGTTCTGTTTTGTCCTCATTAAACTTGAGATGTGCATTAGCATTTAAATGAAGAATATTAAATGGCACCTGGAGATGGTATACATTTGCAATGGCAACAAAAAGGGATTTGAAGCCAGAGTATTCATTGAGATTTCCTAGGTAGAGAAGGGGCCTCAAGACTGAAGCCTGAAGAAGCCCAAAATTTAGAGGTAAGCTGAAGAAAACTCATCAGAGGACTCTGAGAAGAGGGTGTGATCAATAAGAAAGTGTGGCATCATGATGGCGGAGAGAAGGAAGTATTTCCGGAAGATGTGAGTAGTCAACCATGTCAAGTAGCTGCCAGGTGGACAGAGTTGAGAAATTGGTGACATAAAATTCTCTGGTGATGTGGAAAAGAATGGTTTTGGTGTGAGGATGCAAGCCAGACTGGAGTAGGCTGGAGAGAGAGGGGAGGGAGGGAATGGTGACCGTAAGCATAGTGCGTTGGAGGGATCCTGCTTTGGACAGGGGCAGGAAATGGACTGTCGGTAGAAAGAGGTGATAGTGTCAAGACAGATTTTCCTTCTTGTTTGTTGTAAAGGTATAAGATAGTAGAGTTCATGTTTATATATTGATGCACATGAGCCTCTACTTACATACAAGATCACTAAGGGGCAATGCAGCTTTCCTAATAGTCCTTATATATTAGAGAATTGAGCTGAAAAAGACCATCTAATGGGCTTACACACTTATCACAGTGGTTTGGATAAGTGATTTGTGTTACATTACCCAGTGGATGAAATGCCTCAATCCACAAATATTTAGGACCCCTCCCACTCCCCCACCGTTCAGGGCTGCTTAGAGATCATTAGGTATTATGGTTTCTCCTTTGCATCCTTATGCAAAAGATGGGAGTGGGACAGGTTAGCCCTGATATAGTTTAATTATATTGGTTACCCGATGAAACTATCACTTTGTGCATTCAGTTTGGTCAGCATATTATTATTCTCTTTGAGTGGAATGAGAAATGGAATCTTTCTAGAATATACTTCCCCCTTCCCCCAGGCTGCTTGGAGTTTTTATTCCAAACTCTCTGTATCAGGTTCTAAAGTTCTGGCTGAGATTAGCTTTCTTTACACCCACACTGGTTGATAGTCTCCTAGGAAGCTTCAGAAGACCCTGGGCCCATCAGCTCACTGGGATAGAGGGGCAGCTTGGGCTTTCCGGAGACCTTGGCTCTGCAGATGAACAGCTGTGTCTCTAGACACAGTCACATCTTGCTGGGAATCACCAGAGGCCTGATGATAAACCAGCCTGAAATAGTCTTGTTTCATGTGGACGCCTATATAAAGGCTCCATGGATGTTGAACTGGAGAATCAGCGGGAAAAAAGCCACGTGAAATCTGGGTCTCCTAGTAAGCCATGAGGGGACAGTTGTCTGTGGGCAGCTGCAGAGTGATGAAGCGCATATGGGAAGTGGAGAAAAAACTGTATGAAACTGATCAAACACTTGTGGTTTGGGCTGATGCTTCTCAGTGCCTTGGGATTCTAAAAAGCTTTAATTTTCCAAAAAAGCAGTTTGTTCCACTTACTTGGTGAGTACAAAACCTGATCTTGTATGGTTGGTTAGTTAGTTTTATTTTGTAATATTTGTCTGTCTTATTTTTTCCATTAAACCCCTCAGACTGTATTTGGGCCTCTTAGTAAGTTATTCCTGGTACCTGAAATGCCCTTAACAACTTCTTTATCCATCCAGTGAAAACCTCTTCATCCTTTAGGACTAGCTCAGCTGTCCTTTCTTCTGACAAGGCATCTGTAACATAAGTAGCCCCTTCTCTGTGTCCCTCATTTTAGTACAAACCACAGTTCATTGTAATTAACTGCGTTCTTTCTCACTATCTGTGAACTTCTTGAGGGAGGATCATCTTTCCACCACCAGCTAACGCATGGGTTAGCATAAACCGGCCAGCGTTTCTCAAAAACATAGTACCAGATATGCCTGCTTTAGTATCCCGTCAGGTGTTAGTATTGCAATGAACAGGATCTCTCTTTCTTTTTTTGTTTTTTGACAGGGTCTTACTCTGTCACCCAGGCAGTCGTGCAGTGGTGCTGCTCACAGCTCACTGCAGCCTGATGCTCGTGGGCTCAAGAGATCCTCCCACCTCAGCCCCCCAAGTAGTTGGGATTACAGATGCATGCCACCATGCCCAGTTAACTTTTCTTTTTAAGAGATGAGAGTCTCACTATATTGCCTAGGCTGGTCTTGAACTCCTGAGCTCAAGTGATCCTCCTGTCTCATCCTCCCAAGGTGCTAGGATTATAGGTGTGAGCCACCACACCTGTGTGTGGGGCTAAAGATTCTACCTTTTAAATAGGCTGCCTAGATAATTATTTTGCATGATGAAGACTGATTATTCTTATCGTAGGCTCTTGACAAATGTTTGTTGATTTATTGATATGGACGTTTGTGCCTTGGAAACAAGATTTAGGTCAATGACTCATTCTTTATGGTCAGTAGTTTCCAGAGAGGAACATTCTCCCAAGATTACTTTTCTCAGGTACAGCCTAAATATAGCCTCAACTTTATTCACCGAAATCACCAAAAAGTTATTGCTTGACCTTCTTTAAAAATGTTTTTCCATATTCTATTCAGCTGTTTCTTAATACCCACATTAGGAGGAGCATTCCGCTTCTTGTATAGTCTGGTTTTGTGCATGTGTGAGATGGTGACTGTGATGGAAATGATGTGTATGTCCTGATCTGCAGAAGACTCAGGATATGTAATGAAGTTTGCCCAGTCATTGTCAACCTGAGGACAGTTCTCAGGGGACCAGGGAGGTTTTAGAGAAAAGCTGCTTTGTTACAGTTAAAAGTTGTGGAGAAGTTTTTGACTGTATCTGGATAGTATTTACAATGACTAGCATCAACAGGGTGCCAATCAGAGCTGCTGGGATTGAAATCTATTGTGTTGGAATTATTATAAAAAGCAAGGGAAGATAGAGTGATATGGACCCAGAGAGTTGTACTCTCAGTTTTCGGCAGAACTATTAGCTTATCAATAAAAAAAATCAGATCCATTTTCCTTCATAATATCCAGCCAAACACAGCTCCAAAAATTGGCCCCAAACTAAAAGTAATGACTCATTCTATCCCAAACAACTTCAGTGTATGCCAATCCAACATGTAGGCCATATGTGAAATGAACTAGGAGTTCTGGCATAGACATTGAGCAATGTCAAGCTGACCTTATGTGTGGTTACTATAGCATTAGGAAACATAAAATGCTACCCTGCAATGCCCCCATAAAAATGGAATTCTCTAAGGTCCAATTGTATGTCAACCTGTCTCCACAAAAATTGATTACAAAACGAATAACCCAGAAATCACAATAATAAAATATTTTCCAGGGGCCTATCTTTAGTTGAATTGGAAGACCCATTAATTGTCAAGAAGAAAGTCCGTCAGAATGGTCGAATTCTAACAATACTCAGGATCCAGATCTGCAAAATTCCAAATAATGTCAGTGAAATCCCACAGATCCTCTCTAATAAGTACCAACTTTATGCCTTGAAATAAAGACTCTAGTTTTATATAATGGTCATGAGACTGTCTGGACAGAATATACCGTTTTGCCCAGTCAAATCAGTGTCACAAATAATTATACGTAACTAGAATTGCTCATTGTTTAGGAAGTTCTAGCCTCCGCTGTATTCTCTCTGTAGATGGAATCCATTTGAAGAGCCTTTTTTCTCACTCCCTTTCTCTTCCAGGGAATGCTTTGTGCCAGTGTGCGTTTCTTATATAACATTTATGTGCCCCAAGAGGGCACTGATCATCTGACTATATTGGCATACAGCATACACTATAAGCATGCAGATGTGATGAAGATTTTGCCAATTAATGTTTCCAAGTTGTGGGAGATTTTCTGCTGTATCCTTGGCCTTCTAGGCTAGCCTAGAGCATGACTATTGTGTCCTCTCTACTGACTTTATTCCAAGGGAAGACTTCAGGGGAATTGCAGAGTATTTATGACTGCTCCAGATGTACCAGAAGGCCAGAGGGCTCCTAGAATCATTCAGTGTATGAGAATTCTTCAGTAAAGTGTAGCCCCAGCACCAGAAAATCCTTTTTCTCTATTCTGGTCCAGAGCAGTTTTATCCCTACCACAGTCTGTATCTAGATTCCAGAAGCTTCAGGGGAGCTCTTTATGGACCCAAGAGTCAGGTATCTACAAAGTATGAATGACCAAACTCAATTAGCAGATAGGATCATTTAGTAGCAGGCAGCAACTGCAGCTTTTGGCAGGATCCATTTTGCCAGTCTTGGAAACTCTTCCCCATTGTGGCATTCTTTTGGAGGGTTTTTCTCTCTTTGGAGGATTATCCTCTTTTGGAGGATTATACAAAAGAGTAGAAGCATATAGATGTTTTGGAAGTGGGTTTGGCCAGGAAATCACATCTGTTGTCAAACTGTCATTAAGAAGAATAAAATAAAATATCGAGAAAGGTAGCAAGGTAATGGATAACTGAAGGGAAAGTTAAACTCCTAAGTTTATTTTAATCAAA
The DNA here is from genome assembly GCF_049350105.2 of Macaca mulatta. NCBI lineage: Eukaryota > Metazoa > Chordata > Mammalia > Primates > Cercopithecidae > Macaca > Macaca mulatta. The sequence continues at coordinate 22,573,242 of NC_133422.1, forward strand.
CACTTAAGTCTCTGGCCTCCCTTCTACCTAAATATTCTCATATATTGATTCAAAATAAGTGTCACCCCCTGTTTCTCTTTTGCTCTACTCCTAACTTCAAATGCGAATATTGGTAAACTAGTTCAAAAGACCAACAGCGAGGGGAAAAGTCTTGGAAAGTTTAGTGTAGGTTGTGTATGCTTTTTATTGGAGATCCTGACTTACGAATATTTTTCTTTCTAACACACTTGAATTAACTAATTTTATATATTTTTTGTGATACCAAAGACATCAGCAGGCATAGCATGTTACAAATGTAATCTTCCTACTTATTCCTATTAATGTACCGCATATAAAGCACATCATTTAAAAATATTTGAAGTGGCCAACTGAAAAAAGTACATGTATGTGTGCACATATATAAATAAAACCTAATAACTACTTAGAAAACATTGTAAATGAACTGTGTTCTCCAATTAAAACATAAAAGCAGCAGCAATCTCTAGTGAAAGGAAGGAAATAAAGAAAATAGAGATCAGTTCCCATTTTTTTAACCTTCAGTGGACAGAATTATTCCCACTTAAACAAAGAGGGAAAAGTTTACTGCAAATCATTAATTGCTTTGTTCATACCCTAAAAACCTTATAGGGAAAAATCACACCTTGGTCACACTGAGTGACAGAGAAACAGTTGTCAGAGTTAGACATGTTTTCCACTAGAAGAAAAATCCAGTTACCAACTACATATGGGCTCATTCTGGGTTCCTGGAACTGATAGCACATCAGCATGTCTTCTGAGACTCGTGCATGGCATGTTATTACAGCTGTATATCATCAGAGCAAAAAAAAAATAATTGGTTTTCCTCGGAGTATCTCTAAGTTGATGTCATATTCAATAACCCTGTAGTTGAAAAATCTATATATGATGGATGGACTCTGGACTATCTTTTGAATTTAATTCCTCCTGTGCCAGCTTCTCTAGGCCCTGTCGTACCTGTCATTTTTAGGTGAGCACATGCAGTATTTACAAAATGCAACCAGGGACCAGGCATGGTGGCTCACGCCTGTAATCCCAGCACTTTGGGAGGCCAAGGCGGGTGGATCATCTGAGGTCAGGAGTTTGAGACCAGCCTGGCCAACTTGGCAAAACCCCGTCTCTACTAAAAATGCAAAATTAGCTGGGCGTGGTGATGCGCACCTGTAATCCCAGCCACTAGGGAGGCTGAGGCAGGAGAATCACTTGAACCCGGCAGGCAGAGGTGGTGGTGAGCCGAGATCATGCCATTTGCACTCCAGCCTGGGTGACAGAGTGAGACTCTGTCTCAAAAAAAAAAAAAAAAAAAAAAGCAACCAGGCACTATTTCTGCCAGATAACGAACTGCTGAAGAACAATTTGTCTTGCACGTACATTGGCCTCATTCAGTCTTAATCATGTCACCACGGAGCCAGTCTCACCTGGCAACCCCACACTGGGGTCAGTGCCGAGGTGCAGCTTGAATCAGTTCTGTGCATCACAGCATGAGGGTGGTGGCTTCCCTTTCTCTGAATTTGAGGGCTTCAAATACAGCCTTAAACATACAGCCATCTAAGATGGGCTTCCATGCGCACTGCCGGCACATCCTCATCAAGAATTCTTCCTTGTGAAAATAAGTACGACATCTGGATCCACTAAGGATGCTTCTTTTGTTCATCCTGGACAAAAGGATCCAAACTTGGACGGGGAAGCCTGGAGCCGACTGTCCTGGATTAGCCTAGCATCAGTACCCTGCATGGCCCTATTTGTCAGCATTGCAGGTCTAGCCTTGGGGGTGACTTTAGGATGTGGCCTCTGCTAAGGGGCTTAGAGTTTAATCTCAGGGTTCAAAGCTGCTCTTGAGCCTGGGGATATGGCTTGTTGGAACTAGATGCAACCTGGCCTCCAGTTGGAAGTGGCATGCCCAAAATTTGAAATTCAGATTTGTGACACATGAGATGCAAATTAGTGTCTTCTTGAACTCAGTTTTATGTCTGACAATCAGTTAATATATACAGTTACAGAAAGGCAAAACCCCCATTAGTCTGTATGCCACTAATTTGAAATGTATATAATATAATCTTGACGAAATTAATCTCACCTTTTACCAGAAGGCAATGTTGTTTAAATTAATAAGTTAATAACGAAAATATTAAGTTAATTACTAACAATTATTTAAGAGAACAGATGAAGACAACAGAATTTCCTTACCTATTAGCAGAGCTTCTTTCTCTGATTTTAAGCCTTGGCTTCTTTTCTCAATATTATTCTCTCGGTCTTGGTTGACTAATGCAACTGTCAACACATTGATTTCCTATAAAGTTAAAAACCAAAAACCATATATAGGTTTATGTAGATTCTGTGCATGTCAATAAAAAACACCAGATCTCTTAAACTCTATAAATGAGGTCATCATTTCTATTTATAACTAAAGATCAAATCTTTTATACAATTGATCTATTTGCCCAACAGTAGAAAAGTAATTATGCAAAGTTAGGCTCCTAGATACTGCTCCCAGCATACCAAGTAATTCTCTGCACAACTGGCAAATTTGGCACAAATTACCATAGATTTTTGTCCATGTTTTCATTAAACTCTGTTCACTAAAACTGTATTTGACTCTAACTACTTTAACATGTTTTATTTCAAATACGAATAATCTTTGGGAAAGCATACAGGAAACTGATTTATAATACCATGCTAAAAATTTGCGTGAGTGTGTGGAGAAACAGGGCCTATTGGGGAGCTAAGATAGAACCGTTAGAAGTGTTTTTAAATTGAGTAGGTATGGATCCTCATGAATAAATGCAAGAGGCAGATAAAGCAAAGCTTGGAAAATTCTTTTTTGTTTTTTTTGAAAACTAGAAATGAAGAGTTGTACAACAAGCCAATAACATGTGAAACATTGAGGCTGGACTATTTTTAGTTCTTTCTGTGATCTTTTACATTTAAAAACAGAGATGAAGATTTAACTCATACCATCCTAGACTTTTGATATTAGGACTCAAAATGGAGAGTGACTTAATGGAAAGTCAGATTAACGATCCGCCTATATGACCTGCATATATGGGATAGTAGAATCTTATTGTTGATTGTGTTTCCATTGAGGCTGGCTCCCAATATCCCGTTTTTGATTTGTAAGAGCATCTTTCGTCTCTAGTAACCTTTGATGTACAGCTGGCTCCAGACTTAGCTTAGACCATTCCCCAAACTCAAAAAAGAAGTTGAGTCTTATTGGAGGAAAGTTGCTCACTGAAAGATGGCTCCAAAGAAGGACTAGTATATTGAGCAGTGGCGGGGAACTTGCAGGAATGATAGAGAACAGGTAGGGAGAGCCAAATGGAAGAAGAAGAATTCAGAAGGTTTGAACAAATGGGTTGACAGATGTTCCCAGAACAGAAAGTGGTTATAGGAGAGATATTTAGATAGTTAGTACAAAGCAACAAAACTGGTCAGATCCAAGAATACAGGAAGTATTGGGAGCATGCCGAGCCTGCAAAAAGTGAAAACCACACCTGAAGGCATTCAAAGAAAAATAAACTCAGCACACGCCATCAAAACAGATCTATGAGCTTAATTTAACTTATGAGCTACTACTTTGTAATCCAGGGGTAATTAGAAATTGCCAAGAAAGAAGGCTCTACTGAGAAACTGCAGTTGGTAATATCTGATGAGCATTTTAGAGGCTCCTCTTAAGGTCCCACTTATTTGCTGAAGACCAAGTGATGAAGACTGAATGAGAAATGAAAATGGATAAGGTAAAGAATTGAGAAAATCACAATGATGTGATGATATATCACAGGGAAGACCTTGGTTGGCTAGAGGGTATAACAGGCCTCAGGCTGATGGTAGGAAAATCCCAATAAGGACAGGAGTCAGAAAGAGTTTGGGGAGTGGTCTAAGCTAAGTCTGGAGCCAGCTGTACATCAAAGGTTACTAGAGATGAAAGATGCTCTTACAAATCAAAAACAGGATCTTGAGAGCCAGCCTCAATGGAAACACAATCAAGAATTTTAAAATAGAACAAATCCAAAGGCTTATTATGTATATGGGATTAGAACATTTATAAAGAGGAATTGCAGGAAAGGAAATAGAAATTCCTCCTATAATAAAATAACATTTGGTACTTTCCGATTAGGCTGATTAGGCACTTTCTGGATTGGAGCAGAGCAGGTCTGTGTGTACACATCATCTTTCTGGGGTAGTGGGGTCAGTGGGCCTGCTGAATTCTGTTAGTTATATGCCCTAAGGACAAATAGGTCCCACAGGGACTTGGCACTGGACTTCCGGGCCTGGGAGGTTAAGATTGCTGAGCAGATGCAGGCTGAGGCTCTGTAAGGTCTCCCGAGAGAGGTGTAGGAAGAAAGAGGATGGAAGAACATTAACCAGGATAATGACTGCATCATTAAAAAAATACAAAAAATGAACCCTGGAGCTGAGTGGAAATAATATCTCCAAGACAGGGTGATCTGTTCACAGCCTAGATGATAATTGGGGCCAAATGAAATTATTCAGAATGAGTTTAGCAGATAACAGGCCCACATTAATTGCCAAGACTGAGTGGTGTCCTGGGGCCATCACACAGTTGAAGATCCAGTTTCATTGAGGGAAATGGACTGCAGAGGGCAGGCAGATGTCAGGAGCCAGCAGAGAAAGGCAAGGGCAGAATAGACAGACCACCTGAGAATGCTGTTTTCTTCCCAGGTCCAAAAGTAGAGTCACATAGAAAGGGGCACTCTGAGCAAGGCTCAAAGAAATGCTGCTGAATCAACAGTGTCTACAAGGAGCCAGATAAGACTCAGTGATTCTTGCTTTGATGATGTTTTAGGGTTGGAAAAATTAGTATGGAAAGATAAGAGTCTTAGGGTCACCGTTCTGTGGAAGTATTTCTTGAGATTGGATACTGGAGTGTGTGCTCTGCTGACCACAAATGGTGTGCTCTCACACAGTCATGGCCAGTGACTGGAGTGGACACATCTCTCTGCATGGTTCCCACAACAGTCCAGCAGGCCTGGGCTTGACGGAGACCCAAGGCTTGGCAGATATCCCAGCTTATGGGGACATCTGTGAGTTTTGTTCAGGTTGGAGACGGAGTTGTTTTTCTGACTCCTCTAGGAGGGAGAAGAGCTATGCTGGAAGTGGTACAGGATCATTGAAGCTGATCAGGCAGGCTCCAAGGAATGTTTGCATCTTATAATAAACTGGCCTTAAGAATCTCCAAAAGGGAAAACATCATTTCCATTAGAATCAAGGGTGTGCCCAAGCATATTAAATAATCTATAGCATCGAGTGAAGTGGACCAACTTGTGACCACTCAGAAGAGTCACTACTGACTAAGCTCTAGATCCTCAACCTGCCTTGGGCATGGTATAAGCCCAGGCTCTTGCTGACAGAGTCACAGAGCTAATTAGATGGGTGAATGCTTATGTCATCCGCTTTGCCAAAGAGCACAGTTAAAGTTCATATAATTGTGTTTCAAGGGACAGAAGACAGGATAGTGATTTTAGACAGCCACATTATATGTTGTGGTTTTACTTTTTCCAACTATTAAAAAAGGAGAGTTTTGTTTTAATGACTTTAATCATGGGTTTAATCATGTGTTCCTTAGAAAAATAAGGTTAATTTGATTTGTTTGTATTTATATTGGTATTGTTCAGTTGAACAAGATAATGACAAGTATTGATAACCTCCAAGTTTGGGGTAGTCTACAAAGTAGATATAAGCAACAACTGTACCCTCTCTCTCTGTTTTTATTTAATGTCTAGAAATAGAGCTCCATCATCATGATTGGTTAAGGTGAAGGGAATACACAGAATGTGGAATTAATTAATTCCCAAACCAATTCCCTGTTGCATTTAAGCTAAGTCAGTTTTTACTTTCAGCTACCGAATAAATATTTATGCTACATACAGACATCACATGCCTACTATATGCCAAGGAGTTCTAAGTTTTTAAGAATATGGCATTCAAAGTGATCAGAAGTGCAAGCTTACCCAGGGACCAGCAAGAAATTCTTATAAAAGGTCTAAAAGAAAGAAATATGAGTAGATGAAGCTGGAGAAGTAGGTAGATCATGGTAAGAAGTTTAGATTTTATCTGGGAGGCTTGACAAGTGAAGAGTTTTCAGCTCTGTGTTTTAGGACATTGGTTTGGAGGCAAATGAAACAAGTCAGCCTACTGCAAAAGTGTATCCATTTTTACCTTTTGATGATGACAGTCAAAACCCAAAATCAATGGTATGCAAAGTGCAAACAGCATTTAAGAGGTAGAACTAAAAAAAAAAAAATCTGGTGACCTGGCGGCTGATGAAAACATTGAGAACAAGTAGGTGGCTCAGTGAATAGGAAAATGGAGAAAGAAGCTAGTCTGGAAGAAGATTGCGTGTTCAGTTTTGGAAATGTTAAACTTAAGGTTTCTATAGCATCTTGTCAAAATATTTTGGAGGAAGTAGGATGTGCACGTTTCTGAACTTAGAAGCAAGGCTCTGACAGCTCTTTTTATGGGGCCTTTCTCTGGTTTTGTTTGCAGCAGGAAATCTTGATGTTTTCTTGTGGGACAAAGAGCAGGCTTGCTTACACTTGCTATAAAAAATGTAGATTCCCAAGCTCAGTGTTTCTATCTTGTAACACAAACCACTGCATGTACTGGCATCCTTCTGGGCCCCTCTATGGAGATGCTCAGGTTATAAGATCCATGAGAGTAAGTCTGGTGAAGCCAAAATTCTTCTGGGAACAGTCTCTCAGTTGGATTTCATATTCTCTACACAGGACATTCCAACGAATCTTTTTAGTAATTGGGGAACACATATTATGGGACACTGAATCATAAATTATGCATGGTTTTGCTCCTTTCTTAAAAAATTCATGGTCCTTATTACTCTCTCCACCCCAAATCTCTAGAGAATGGAAAGGACCTTATCAGAATGGGAAAGTTTTACCATTAGAAACATAAAGTTTTGAAGACCCTTTATCCTTTTATCACCTTAAAATTCTTTAGCCTGATAGATGCAACATGCCCAGAAGAATGATGAGTCTACAGATATTCCGGAAAAGAGGTTCCAAATGCCTAGCCATTACAAAGTAGAAGTGAGTGAGCGGGGATGGGATGGGAGGTGAGGAAGGCTACTAAGTACAAATTGTTAGTGGTATACAAAGTACACAGCAGGAAGGGAACATGAGGATGGAGACCAAAAGTGTCCTCCCAGTGAGATCTATTGGATTATGAAGTAGTCTCCCAAAGGAAGTGGCAGGAACACAGTAAAAAGCACCCCAGACTAGAAAATGCACTGCAGGTAAGTAACAATTCTGCACTTGACATGAGATTGGAGATTACCTAATAAATCTTTTCTCAGTCTACGTTTTAACTCTTAATTTCTGTGATACTTAGAAGGAGTCATTAAAGGGGCTGGAGAAGAGGTTTTCAGTAACTGGAAACTAGATATCACAGACTTTTAAAGAGACTTCTTAAAGAGTTAGCTACTTGAAGGCAGAAATTTCCCTTCTAAGAGTCCTCATCACTTACTTTGAGAAATGATCAAAGTAATTTATCATTTAGAGGAGCTCTTTTTCAATAGTTTACTGAGCTAGAATAGTGCTTTGTTATTTTTTGTTTCTCTCCACCTACCCAAGCCCCTAAGGACCAAGAAAATGGCTTCCCCGGCTTGTAAAATCCTTCTGTTACTGCTTTCACTTAATTATTCCTGTGGTTTCCTTACCTTTAGGGCTGTTTTCTTTCTGTTGCAAAGCTTCTTGAATACATGTTGTCCACCTGTGTGTACTGCCTCATCATCTGAAATCTCAGCTTTTTCATCAGTCACACCAACAAATCTACTCTGAAATATTTCCAGTGACCCTCTTCTTGCCAAATGATTATTTTCTCAGTCCTCTGACCAAGTGGTATTTGACACTCTTGACACTGGCCCCTCTTAAACCATCTGCCTCACATCTGCTACACAGGAGGTCCTGGTCTTTTTCCTCCTAATTTCTTGTTTAGTCTTCACTGGTTTTTTTGTTCCCTCTGCTGGCCCAGTGAATGTAACGAAGAGGCTACTCTCTTCCTCCTCTTCTCTAGCTTTGGCCCTTTCCAAAGTGTGGTCCCCAATTTTTCTTCTCTATTCCCTTTTATTAGAATTCTTTCATTCTCATGGATTCAGCTATCATCAAACTTAATTCTTTAAGCTTCTGTTATTTACCACCAACTGACCACTGGGCTTGTCTGCTTGAATTTACCAATGCCCAGTTCAAATTCAGAATGGGAGGTGGCCATGAGGCAGTGGAAGAGACACTAAATACTTGGGTTTCAGACTTGGCTCTTCCTGCAACAGCTGGGTAACCTTGTCAAATTATTCAGCATCTTCAAGACCCAGATCACTTGTCTAAAAATGAGGGTGCTGGGTAGGGCTAATCATCTTTGAATAGTAGTTGATGGAACCTCATTAGCTTTATAGAGGTGACATGGAAGGCCCACGGGGACACATCTCTGGAATTCTACTCTTTTATTCCTTTCTTTTGTTTAATGATACAGGGCTCCTATGTAAAGCTTCATTTAAAGAAATGTCCTTAGACGGGGTGCAGTGGTTCACGCCTGTAGTCTCAGCACTTTGGGAGATGGAGGCAGGTGGATCACTTGAGGTCAGGAGTTCGAGACTAGCCTGGCCAACATGGTAAAACCCTGTCTCTACTGAAAATACAAAAATTAGCTGGGCGTGGTGGTGCAGGAGAATTGCTTGAACCCGGAAGGTGGAGGTTGCAGTGAGCTGAGTTCCACCACTGCACTGCAGCCCGGGGAACAGAGTGAGACTCTGTCTCAAAAAAAAAAAAAAAGTCTGAGTCCAGGTCTTTCCTGATGTAATTTTCTAAAATTCTATAATTTTATGTCTAAAACCCAGTTCACCTCACTCATCAAACTGCATCCTCTTTTAACTTTTCTGTTTTTATTAATGTGAGCATTATTCTTCCACTTGCTGGCGCTCAAACCCTCATTTTGTCTTTGGTTCATTCTCTACTATCCCCTAAGTGCTTTTAAGATGTCTCTAGCCGGGCGCGGTGGCTCACGCCTGTAATCCCAGCACTTTGGGAGGCCGAGGCGGGTGGATCACAAGGTCAGGAGATCGAGACCACGGTGAAACCCCGTCTCTACTAAAAATACAAAAAATTAGCCGGGCGCGGTGGTGGGCGCCTGTAGTCCCAGCTACTCAGGAGGCTGAGGCAGGAGAATGGCGTAAACCCAGGAGGCGGAGCTTGCAGTGAGCCGAGATTGCGCCACTGCACTCCAGCCTGGGCGACAGAGCGAGACTCCATCTCAAAAAAAAAAAAAAAAAAAAAAAAAGATGTCTCTAAATCCAGATTCTCTCAAGTGTCTGTGAGGTGTCTCTCGTGCCGCATTCCCATCTCCGCAACTGGTGCTCTACTCTCAGTTCTACTTGTTTCATACTTTGTTTTAGGGATGTGGTCTCACTGTGTTGAGCAGGCTGGTCTTGAACTCCTGGCCTGAAGCGATCCTCTTGCCTCAGCTTCCCAAAGCACTGGGATTACAGGTATGAGCCACTGCACCTGGCTGATTTCACACTTTGACCACTTTGACTGCTGCAGGAACCTCCTACTTTGTCTCTGCCTCTAGGCTCTTCCTCTTCCGGTCTGTCTTACATAATACCACCGGTCAATTTCCTAATATGTGACTCTTATCTCATCCAACTCTGGTTTAAAACTTCAGATGCTTTCTGACAACCTACAGAAAAAGTCAGATGCTACTGCTTGGCATTTGGGGCCTACTCCTATCAAACTAGCCTATCTTCTTTCTATGCTATGTCCGGAAATGCTCTTAGAAAGCTCTCTCCTTTTCCTTGCCACTTCCTACGTACATTTTACACACAGCACAAGTCCCGTATCTCTCAGAGGCATCTGTTTCAGGCCACTTGCAAGGCTTCCTTATCTGCACACATTTCCTACGCCACTTATATGGCAGTTCATCGCTTATATATCACATTTCACCTTTTTGTTTCCTCCATAAAACCACTGCCGCCTTTAGACAGTAATCACAGTGATCTAAGCACGTGAGGCAGAATGGCCGAATGGAAGCTGTGTTCTAAATCTGTCATATTATTTACATACTAGATAACTTTAGGCAGGGCATTTCTCTAAGCCTTAACTGTTTTAAATGAAAAACATGGATAATACCCTATGCCTCTTCCCCATGGTCGCTGTGAGGACCAAATATAAGTGAGACAGTGCTTTCACAACTATAAATTTCTAGGAATATATTGCGGCATCATTATTACAACCATTACTCACTTTTATGATTCACAGGATTGACTGGATACAGAACAAGCGCTGATATATACTTAGGGTACTGAATCCATGCAATAATTCTGTATAAGACTTTGACTAAAATTATATAAAAATATTTTTGCAAAAATGATAACTGTAGTTGTGTTCAAATAGTCGATATTTTCTATTTTCTCTTTTTCTGTGTCAGTGTTATTATCCTTATAATTAAAGAAGAAAGAAAAAGAAACCAATGATATACAGTTGTTGTTTTGAAGAGCTATATGTAAGGATAGCCAGTTGCTGAATACTTAATTAACATACTGAGTGACACCACCCACCCCCTAAATAGAGAAACCACCGCCAGGTGACTTCGCCTGTGACCCTCCAAGGGCTGGTGGCCTCCATAGCTGCTAGTGCAAGGTGAGTGGGACAGCTGATAAGATCTGTGTGGTAAAGATTCACCATGTCACACCTGACTCTGCCAGCAGCATACCGCAAGGCTCGTTTTCTTTCCCTGCCCGCTTGTTCTGTGGCTGTCTTTTGCTGTTGGCTCAGTTCTGCTAATTGCTCATAGGCCCTACTCTTAAACATCACACTTCTTGAAATCTGGGGCCCTATAGATAATTGTCAAGATGTCTATCAGCGACATTCTTATCCTTTACTCCCATTTTGCAAAGTATCAAAAGCAATTCATCAAATGATATGCCAGTTGCCTATAACCTACAAATTATTCCTTATATGATTAGAACTGTGGTTGGGGGAGGATGGAGAATGGAGATAACCCTCACACTTTCCTTTATGAGCCAGAGACTAGCACATAGCAGGTGCCTAGTGGCTGATACATGAAAGAATGAGCCACAAACAATGGCCTGGAATATTGTAAACATGATGATTTGGACATAGAAGACACTGGTTCTATTTGCCACTGGCCTGCTGTGTTCCTTTGTTTCATTTTTGCTCTTTGTACAAAGACAGGATTGAAGTGGATGACCTCCACAGTGTCTTCCTGCTCCCTGATTCCATGCCTGCTCTGTGCCCTTTTCCCTGACTTGGACCTTCCCTTCAGATTCAGGTAGCCAGCTTGGTACAGACCATATAAACTTATCCTTTATTTCTGATGCCAATAAGAATTAGAGAGGAAAGAGGAAGCAGAGTGAGAAAAACAATTAAAAACCAAATGGATGAGGAAAGGATTGATAAGCATGAGTGACTAAGCTTTAGAATTTTTTATGGTTTCTTATGGGAACATAAGAATGCACCCACCCCCAAAGAGTGAGCAGGATCTCAGGAATTTCCTGTGGGGCAGAAATCCTGAGGCCTTGATGATCTGTTGTGAAATCTTGGCACTGCCCATCCCGAGGGTCATGGGCTCTCACCACTTCTGCCCTTTCCTAGAAGCCTTTGATGATCAAGGTCTGTACAAGGGGAGCCTCAGAGGCCCAACAGTTTTCAGCACCAGAGAGACAATCTGAAAGCAGATGTGTGGGGCTCCAAGATGCAGTGATTCATCATGATGTGACCATATTTTACATTCTGAGATGTTCCACCTCATTGGGGTTCAATTGCTGGATCGGGAGCACATACATTATGTCTTCAGACAACTCCAAGAACTGTGTTTTCTAAGATTTCCAATTGCAAAGATTAAAATAGGCGAGAACTAGTTACGGGTCACATAAAGGACCCTTTAAAGAAAGATGAAAACAGTGTAGTTTAGTGCCAGAGATACCCAGATACAGCATTTATCCTGGTGGCCTTCTTTCTAGGTCATCATTGGTTATATTTATTTAACAAACACCTGTACAGTACTTACTATATGTAGGAAGTGTTATAAGCACTTGACAAATATAAACTCACTTAATTGTCATAAGCGCTCTTCGAAGTCAGGCTATTACATTCTCAATTTACAGGTTAAGAAAATGAATAATGAGGCTAATGACTTGTCCGAGGTCACACAACTAGTTAGAAGTAGGCTCAGGATCTGAACCAATGTTGTCTCACTCCAGAGTCCTAACCACCGCACTAGGTTGCCGGTTGGGTGGGTATTGAGTGCCTGTGGCGCTCTGTGACCAAATCCCTCCTGAGGGCTGTCTATAGTCCTAGCTCACTCAGGAGCCAGCAAGGCTCCACGCAGGCCTGGTGAGCTGTGCTTCTTGCACAAACATGAAAGGAAAGGGGAGCAGGGAGGAAGCCACCCAGGGGCTGGCTGAGGAGCAGCATTAGCAGGGACTGAGGGGGCTGGCTGGCTGCTGCTGTTGGTGGTGACGGACTTCTTTAGTGTGACTTTTAACCACAGTCTGTGCAACGGGGAGGGATTTCAAAGGCAGGGTGCTGGGGCCAATGAAGAAGAAGAGGTGGGACACATGCTTTCTTGACTTGAAGGCTGTGGGTGTGGGAAAGCCAAGGTCAAAGCAGCACTCCAAAAGACTGTGGCTGGGCCACATGCAGGATTGGCTGGGCAGGTGGAGAGGCTCAGGAAAGGAGGACCCCAGTGCTTCTCCAGTCACACCCCAAGGATGTGGCAATAAGATGGAACCACAAAGGTGGTGGGAAGAGAGAGAAAAAGTGGATACAGAAGCCATTCTGAAGGAAGAATGGAAAGATTCTATGTGTGAAGCAGAGGGGGGTGAGTTAAAATCATTTAAACAAGTCAAGTCTACATAGCTAGCAGAATATGGATACCAGAATCAGAGATCACGAAGAATTAGAAGTATTGCCTCTAGGCTGGGTACGGTGGCTTGCACCTGTAATCCCAGCACTTTGGGAGGCCGAGGCAAGTGGATCACCTGATGTCAGGAGCTCGAGACCAGCCTGACCAATATGGTGAAACCCTGTCTCTACTAAAAATACAAAAATTAGGCATGGCAGCATGCATCTGTAATCCCAGCTACTTGGGAGGCTGAGGCAGGATAACTGATTGAACCCGGGAGGTGGAGGTTGCAGCGAGCCGAGATCGCGCCACTGCGCTCCAGCCTGGGCAACAGAGGAGACTCCGTCTCAAAAACAATAATAAATAAATAAATAAATATTGCCTCTAATATTTTAAAATATTGGAGTTGAGGTCTTAGAAAGGCAGCTGGAAATAGGGAAGATGAGGGTCATGGGCTCTCACCCCCTGTGCCCTTTCCCAGCAGCCTTCCATGGTCAAGGTCTGCCCAGGGGAAGCCTCAGGAGATTTTTCATGGTGGTACTTCAGGCTGTGAAGGGCGTGGACTTGAGTAGCTACAGCAGTGTGAGTTACATTTTCTACATACTGAAGAGAAACAGCTATTTTTGAGATCAAGTGTATTTTTTCATTTGGTTATGTCCACAGTGGCATTCAGGCTGGGAATACCCCTTTCTGGCCTGCCTCTTGCATGGTCCCAGTGCACCTGTTGTCCCTACAGAAGTAGCAGCAGTGCTGCCTTTCACCCTCAAAGACATCGGTTTGAATTTTATGTGATCACTGTACCTACAGTCTCTACACAGCAACTCAGTACCTGGCACAGTGCTCTGTACACAGATGCAACTGGTGTTTTTAAAAGAAAAAATATCAATAGTAGACCCTCTAATATTACATCAAATGAATTTGTTACTACATAGAGAGGCCAGACCTCATGGGTGAAAATCACTGGCCATCATAAGGGTTTGGTCAGTACCCTGGGCCTGGAGTCAGCTAGAAGTCTATGAGGAATATATATGTATAGCGGATAGGGAAAAAAATTATGCAGTCACTTTGGGCATGTAATTTTACAGCCTTTTGGTCCCTAAATGCATTTATTGTAGTATCATTTTAGAATAACACAATTTCTTTAATCTCATAGACTGAAGGAGGTAAGGAAGTTAATTTTTCATTTGTATCTACTATTAATGCTTTCAGTGTTTTAAGTATTAACTTTTAATTTTTTTGGAGACCAAACCATAAACTTATAACCTTTTTCCTTTCTTTTCCAAAATATAAGATATATTTCCTACTTGACTTTCTTAGTAATAACCTTTGTTTTCTCATTACAAATAAAAATATGTATTCACTGTAGAAAATATATGAAATAAAGATTAAAAATTAACTGAAATTCTACTGAGATATAAATGCTATTAACATTCAGATATTTGCCTTTTATAGTTTATATATAACCCCCTCCCACATATATATAACATATATATGTGTTTGCATATATACATGTATGTATATATTGTTTAATTCTTATTTGAAAAATAGGATTATGATACATATATAGTCCCCAAATAGAATATTCTACATAAAGAACAGAGACTTTGATAGGAAAGGATCATTTCAATTTCTTAATGTTTCCCATTAAATACTAAGAGGATCACTGCTGCCTGGATCATAACTTAATAATGACTATCACAGTTCACACCATGCTTAAATTGTGGTCTCAAGCTGGCAATTAAATGACTTTCTTTTGGTCTAGTTTTGTGACAGTCATGTTAAAAATGATCTAAAAACGAGAAAAAAAATCCCTTTGTGTCCAGTAACCGCATTCATTATTTAAACTGTTGTAGTATTTTATTTTTAGTTTTACTATATACCACTGTAGACATAACCAAATGAAAAAGTACACTTGATCTCAAAAATAGCTGTGTGTTTCTCTTCAGTATATAGAAAATGTAACCCACACTGTTATAGCTACTGAAGTCCATGCCCTTCACAGCCCGTAAAAGTACAAACATGAAAAATCTCCTCAACCAATAAAAATAGAGCAGCAAACAGAAGAAACTAAAGTGAAATACTTTTTTAAAATGTATGTATGTGCATCCAGAATTAGTCGGTTTGATTTATCTTGTATGATACTAACTCTATTGCTGGGAAAGATTAATTGTATTATGGTGCTCTTGGCATGTTATTTTCTCAGTTCATTTCTCAGTATGACATTTCTTCTTTTTCTCTGCTACAAAGCACCCACCATCATAACTTTCACCTGCTGAGTTTATGTTGCTAATGATAATATTAAAACTTAGAGGGTTGTTTGACCTTTATAGTGGTAAATTAGGTCATCAAAATAGATGGGACACAATCTGATAAATGGGAAAGAGAAAGATTTGATTATTATTAAAGTAAAATCAAATTTTACATGGTTTTCCTGGCATACTCTGAGATCTTAGTAAATACTGAATATCTTCATTCTCTCACACCCCCAAATTGAATTCTCTCTATTCACCGCTGCCTTGCATATGCCACATATCACAACTGTTCCAAGAACCAAGTGTTCCTGATTGCTCCTGCATGGTGCATTGGAGATCCTCTGATTATAAACCAAATAATACAAATAATAGTGGTGATAATAATACTAACAGCCCTTATTGAGTGCTGGGTAGATGACAGGTGCTGTTCTCTTACTATCTCCATTTTACAGATTAAACACTGAAGTACAAGTATGCCTCACTATTTAATCTGTAAAATGGAGATAATAATAGTAACTTCCTTAAGTTTACACACCTAGAAGTTAGTGGCATCATGACTGGGCCCCAGGCAGTCATACCCCAGGGCCTTTAGTCCATGCTGCCTTCTGAGTGAATGACCTCTCAGGAAACTATAGCTTCTCCACTTGGTTCAAGCCCTTGATCCCACCCCAAGTCTGTTCCTTACTGAGAAGTCTGCAGTCAGTCTTGAGTGAGACCCTTTTCAGTTGTGTGCCCTCTCTTCATTGGGCCATGTGCTCCTGGAGGACAGTGACTGCTCTGTGATCCAATGTGCTCCCAACAGGCGGCACTGTGCCTGTCATGTGGACTTGGATGGACCTTGTTAGGAGTGGCTAGTTATGGGTCCAGGGATTTTTTTTGTGTATTATCCAAATCAATGTGATTTCTTAATATCCAAATCAATGTGATTTCTTAAGAACCAGAGTCTCACAATTACTAATGATGTATTTTCTTTTGGGGTTGAATGGCAGCAAAGTGCAACATTTGGATTAAATGAAGTATCTGTACACCTGAGTTCAGTATAATTTGATTGGAATTTATTGAGCCTCCTCCTCTTTTCATTTATTGAGCACCTACAATAAGGGTACATTTTGTGTTAACACAACAAGATTCAAAGATGAATAATAGTGGTTCCTGCTATCAAAGAATGTAGGAGTCTAGAGGGCCGCCGGCTATGTAAAATGCATTAAAATACAGTATGACATAAGCCATGTAAAATATATTAAATACACTATGATACGCGCCATGATAAAGAAGAGCCAGGGTGCTGGGGAAGCCCAGAGGGGCACCTAGCCTGTCCTGGGGTGGAGAGTCTGTGGAAAAGTATGGTCCACAGGCTGGTAACACTGGCATTATCTGGGAGCTTACTAGAAATGCAAATTCTCAGGCCCCAGCTTGGACCTGCCCAATGGAAAACTCTAAGGTGGGGCCCAGCAATCTGTGTTTTAAAAAGCTATCTTAGATTTTATTGCTTATTAAAGTTTGAGAAGTATAACCTCAGAGAACATAAGACTCACAGATACAACAATTAGACAAGAAAACATATCTAATTAAAACCTGTAAAATAAGAAAGTTGGATGATGTGATCTCTACCACCTCAGTTTTAACTGTCAGTCCACAAGACTTTTATACACATCTTAAAGTTAACTGGAGTGATGTGTGTTTATCATCAAGATCACCTGCAGATAATATGCAGAAGGGAAGTTTGTACTTCTCACCTAACCTCTCCAAACAGATTCACAGAGCCAACTGAGGCTGCTGTAGTTCCATCAATGCAATCATCAATCAATGAGTATTACTAATGTACCCACCTACATAGGCTTATTACTGTGTTAGGTTCTGCAAGGAATACATACAAATTCTCCACTTTAAGGAACATGATCTGAGCTGGGGAGATAAGCCTGTCATAAGTGGGTTGTTCAAGGTGGTTGGAATGATGATAAATTGTAGGAATCTGGAGAAGATGGTGATTGATTTGGACTGATTTTAGGGTAAGGACCTAAGAAATGGGAATTGAGCTAGGCTTAAAAACAGGCAGAATTTGCATTGCAGACTAAAAGGGTGATAAGATAGATGGAGAAGCTGAGTTATCAATACAAAATCTAATTATTTAGCATTTTTAATGAATGGTGCACCAAGCTGAATTTGACCTGTTGACTCAAGCCATTTATTCAGGAAATCAGGCCAACATTATTTCTGAATACCAGGCTGATAGTTATTCTGTTTTTACCAAGGGGACTAGTTTGAATACTGTCATATAAAATGGTCAGGAATGGTATATATGCTTACAGCTGTGAGGCTTATATGTTATGCCTATATGTGTGTGTGATTGTGCATGTGTGTGGTGAGGGGGCCAGAGAATTATACTGACACAGGTACTGGGGCTTGATGTAGATTGTACTTGTATATTGTTCCCATAGTTTCAAGTCATCTTCCTAAAATTTGGCATGAAAAGAAATTGCCTTTGCAAATTAGATTCTGCGAGTCTCATAAACATAAGTAGCTCACCAGCATACACTGAACAGTCTGGAAATTGTCCAGACAGAGAAAGCCACTCTATGATCTCATAGAGAGGCTGACAGAACAATAGAAACGACATGTTAGTGAGCATCACGGCCACAAGTCTCCCCTGCAAGGACAGTTTCAAGCTGGGAAAGCTGAGACTTTGAGGTTTTTCTTGGAAAAAAATAATGAACAGATTTCTGTTATATTAAGTGTTCCAAGCCTGGTTGAATGTTTTCAGGGGAACCTAGAGTTTTCAGAGAACGGCCTCCATATACCTGGCAAGGGGCTGCTGCCCAGAGAGGGTGACTGACAGGCAAAGACTTCCCTGGCTCTGACGTCTGCACAGCTTAGAAATGCAGAGTCTTTTTTTTTTTTCTTCCTTCAGGAAACTCTTGCGGTCTTTCTATAAAAACATACTTTAAAACTGTAACAAAACATGTGAATGCCTTTTCCTTTGGGCAACAGCTTTCCTTCCGAATTCAACTTTTGCTCTGCCTGAATTAGGAACATGTGGAGGAGGTGAACACTGAGGTGCAGTTTGCTGAATTTCTGACATTTTGTGAGACCCTAGGTTAGATTTAAAGCCACTAGTGTGGGGTTCATAGTCTTGGAGGTTGGATTTAAATTCCAAGTTACAGGTGGTTACAAACAGGACGTCAGGTCCCCCTGGGCATGGTGGACAGGGCAGTAAGGAGGGAAGGTGTAGCTGCATTTGGTGGCCATGAACTCACACCTGGGGATACTTCTCACTGTTAGGCCCCAGCAAGAGAAGGGGGTGGGCACGGAGAGGGGGGTCTCCATCAGAGCTGGGAAGAGTTTTGAGGTTGGAAGGATTAGGACACACTTCAGTCTGTAGCAGGAAATGTAAACATATTTATTGCCAAGTCGAATCTTTGTTTCCCCCAGGAAGCCCACCAAAAATGTTACTTGTAGACTGACATTTGAGCTTTTTTGCTTCCAGTTCAAGAGCCTTATTTTAGGATAAGCATTTCATTAAGTGTAGATATTTGTGCAACTGCAAACATACCTTTGATGCAAGCGGATTTCACAGCTAGAGTTGGCAGGGCAGTTGCATGATGGTGAAAACTGCTGCTCTGCTGCCTGCCAGGGTCAATTTAGAAGGGCTGACGTGCACAGCACCATGAAACTTAGGCAGCTCTTCCTGTTCCAGTCTTTCCCACCTTTGTTCCCTTTTTTCTTCATTCTATCTTTGTACCTACTTTTTTCCTTGTCATTTTCCGACATATTTCCTCAAAGAAATGCCATATCCCAGTGAGCTATGTGTCAATGAGATGGATGAGGTTGGAGACGAGCAGTGTGTGAAGAAATAGAGAATGACCACCCTTTGCAGCACTGCAGAACCATCCTGGGAGAGCTGGAGAGTACCAGGCGAGGAATCCTTGTGGAAGGCTAGCATCAAGGACAGAGTCAGACCAGCACTGGCTGGTGCATTTCACAACTGTCCCCTTCCTGGTCTCATGTGTGGTTAGCAGAAATGAAGTGGTGTGGAAATCACTATGGAATATTTAATAATCTAAATCATAAAAACAAATGTCTAGGAAGCCCTGTGGCTCCTGAGTGACATACAGAACTAAGAGGAAGGGGAGTTCACCTGCTGGTGCATCCTTGCTCCTGGTGGTTTTTATACCACTAATCCTGGTGCCTTGTCAGTGGAGACTGAAGGTGCTTGAGGAAAGGAGACTCCCTCCCCTCCCCTGCTGTTTTATGAGGCACTAGGGCAATCTTCTGCTTCCGTCTACCTTTTTGGCTCCCAACTCTTTCCATAGATGCTACTGTATGTTCCTCCTGTTCTTTGTTGCTCAGGATATCAGGCAGTGCTAAGCCATACCTCTTGTGCTATCAAAATACCAGTGACATTCTTCATAGAAACAGAAAAAAGTCCTAAAATTTATATGAAACCACAAAAGATCCCAAATAGCCAATGCAATCCTGAGCAAAAAGAACAAAGCTGCAGGCATCACATTACCTGACTTCAAAATATACTGTGAAGCCACAGTAACCAAAACAGCATGCCACTAGCATAAAAATAAACACATAAGACTATTAAGAGTAGAGAACCTAGAAATAAATCCATGCATTTATAGACAACTGATTTTCAACAAAGGTGTCAAAAACATATAATGGGGAAAGGACAGTCTTTTCAATAAGTGGTGCTAGGAAAACAGTATGCAGCAGAATGGAACTAGACCCCTATCTCTCACCATGTACGAAAATCAAGTCAAAATGGATTAAATACGTAAATATAAGACCTGAAAGTATGAAACGACTAGAAGAAAACATTGGGAGAAAATATTTGCAAACTCTCCATCTGACAAGTGATTAAGAACCGTAATATAAGGAATTAATAACATAAGGAACTCAATAGCAAAAAGACAAATAATCTATTAAAAATAGGCAAAATATCTGAATAGACACTTCTCAAAAGAGGACATACAAATGGCCAACAGTTGTATGAAAAGAAAAAAAAAAGATGAACATCACTAATCATCAGAGGAATGCAAATCAAAACCACAGTGAGATAGCATCTCACCTCAGTTAAAATGGCTTTTATCAAAAAGACAAAAAATAATGGATGGCAGTGAGGATGTGAAGAAAGGGGGAACCCTAGTACTCTGTTAGTGGGAATATAAATTAGTACAGTTGTAGAAAACAGTATGGTGGTTCTACAGAAAAGTAACAATAGAGCTACTATATGATCCAGCAATCCCATTACTGGGTATATATTCAAAAGAAAATCAATATACTGAAGAGATATATTGATATATTGCAGTGCTATTCACAATACTCAAAATAAAGAATCAACCTAGTGTCCATCATCAGATAAATGGGTAAAGAAACTATGATAGGGGGTGCGCCCAAGATGGCCGAATAAGAACAGCTCCAGCCTCCAGCTCCCAGCGTGAGTGACACAGAAGACGGGTAATTTCTGCATTTTCAACTGAGGTACTGGGGTCATCTCACTGGGGAGTGCCGGACAATTGGTGCTGGTCAGCTGGTGCAGCCCGACCAGCCAGAGCTGTAGCAGGGCAAGGCATCGCCTCACCTGGGAAGCACAAGGGGGACGGGAATTCCTTTTCCTAGCCAAGGGAAACTGAGACACACAACACCTGGAAAATCAGGGAACTCACACCCTAATGCTGTGCTTTACCAAGGGTCTTAGCAAATGGCACACCAGGAGATTATATCCCACACCTGGCCCGGAGGGTCCCACGCCCACAGAGCCTCCCTCATTGCTAGCACAGCAGTCTGAGAGCTAACTGCAAGGAGGCAGCGAGGCTGGAAGAGGGGCGCCCGCCATTGCTGAGGCTTAAGTGGATAAAGCCACAGGGAAGCTCAAATTGGGTGGAGCCCACCACAGCTCAAGGAGGCAGGCCTGCCTCTATAGACTCCTCCTCTGGGGACAGACCATAGCTAAACAAAATGTAGCAGAAACCTCAGCAGAGGTAAATGCTCCTGTCTGATAACTTTGAAGAGAGCAGTGGATCTCCCAGCATGGAGGCTGAGATCTGAGAACGGGCAGACTGCCTGCTCAAGTGGGTCCCTGACCCCTGAGTAGCCTAACTGGGAGACATCCCCCACTAGGTGCAGACTGACACCTCACATGGCAGGGTATACCCCTGAGACGAAGCTTCCAGAGCAAGAATCAGACAGCAACACTCGCTGTGCAGCAATATTCTATCCTCTGCAGCCACCGCTGCTGATACCCAGGCAAATAGGGTCTGGAGTGCACCTCAAGCAAACTCCAACAGACCTACAGCTGAGGGTCCTGACTGTTAGAAGGAAAACTAACAAACAGAAAGGACACCCACACCAAAACCCCATCACCATCATCAAAGACCAAAGGCAGACAAAACCACAAAGATAGGGAAAAATCAGTGCAGAAAAACTGGAAATTCAAAAAGCAGAGCACATCTCCCCCTCCAAAGGAATGCAGCTCATCACCAGCAATGGAACAAAGCTGGAGGGTGAATGACTTTGAAGAGTTGAGAGAAGAAGGCTTCAGTCGATCACACTTCTCAGAGCTAAAGGAGGAACTACATAACCAGTGCAAAGAAACTAAAAACCTTGCAAAAAGAATGGATGAGTGGATAACTAGAATAATCAATGCAGAGAAGACCTTAAAATAACTGATAGAGATGAAAACCATAACATGAGAAATTCGTGACAAAGGCACAAACTTCAGTAACCAACTTGATCAACTGGAAGAAAGAGTATCAGCGATTGAAGATCAAATGAATGAAATGAAGTGAGAAGAGAAGTGTGGAGAAAAAAGAGTAAAAAGAAATGAACAAAGCCTACAAGAAGTATGGGATTATGTGAAAAGACCAAATCTATGTCTGATTGGTGTGCCTGAAAGTGACGGGGATAATGGAACCAAGTTGGAAAACACTCTGCAGGATATCATCCAGGAAAACTTTCCCAACCTAGTAAGGCAGGCCAACATCCAAATTCAGGAAATACAGAGAACGCCACAAAGTTACTCCTCGAGAAGAAAACTCCAAGACACATAATTGTCAAGATTCACCAAAGTTGAAATGAAGGAAAAAATGTTAAGGGCAGCCAGAGAGAAAGGTCAGGTTACACACAAAGGGAAGCCCATCAGTCCACTAACAGCAGATCTCTCAGCAGAAACTCTCCAAGCCAGAAGAGAGTGGGGGCCAATAGTCAACATTCTTAAAGAAAAGAATTTTCAACCCAGAATTTCATATCCAGTCAAACTAAGTTTCATAAGTGAAGGAGAAATAAAATCCTTTACAGACAAGCAAATGCTTAGAGGTTTTGTCACCACCAGGCCTGCTCTACAAGAGATCCTGAAGGAAGCACTAAACATGGAAAGGAACAACAGGTACCAGCCATTGCAAAAACATGTCAAAATGTAAAGTCCATCGATGCTAGGAAGAAACTGCATCAACTAGCGAGCAAAATAACCAGCTAATATCATAATGATGGGATCAAGTTCACACATAACAATATTAACCTTAAATGTAAATGGACTAAATGGTCCCATAAAAAGATACAGACTGGAAAACTGGATAAAAAGTCAAGACCCATCAGTTTGCTGTATTCGGGAGACCCATCTCACATGCAGAGACACACATAGGCTCAAAATAAAGGGATGGAGGAAGATCTACCAAGCAAATGGAAAACAAAAAAAAGCAGGGGTTGCAGTCTCTGATAAAACAGACTTTAAACCATCAAACATCAAAAGAGACAAAGAAAGCCATTACACAATGGTAAAGGGATCAATTGATCAGGAAGAGCTAACTATCCTAAATATATATGCACCCAATACAGGAGTACCCAGATTCATAAAGCAAGTCCTTAGAGACTTACAAAGAGACTTGGACACCCATACAATCATAATAGGAGATATTAACACCCCACTGCCAACATTAGACAGATTAACGAGACAGAAAGTTAGCAGGATACCCAGGAATCAAACTCAACTCTGCACCAAGTGGACCTAATAGACATCTACAGAACTCTCCACCCCAAAGCAACAGAATATACATTCTTCTCAGCACCACATCGCACTTATTCCAAAATTGACCACATAGTTGGAAGTAAAGCACTCCTCAGCAAATATAAAAGAACAGAAATTATAACAAACTGTCTCTCAGACCACAGTGCAATCAAACTACAACTCAGGACTAAGAAACTCAATCAAAACTGCTCAACTACATGGAAGCTGAACAACCTGCTCCTGAATGACTACTGGGTACATAACGAAATGAAGGCAGAAATAAAGATGTTCTTTGAAACCAATGAGAATAAAGATACAACATACCAGAATCTCTGGGACACATTTAAAGCTGTGTGTAGAGGGAAATTTATAGCACTAAATGCCCACAAGAGAAAGCAGGAAAGATCTAAAACTGACACTCTATCATCACAATTAAAAGAACTAGAGAAGCAAGAGCAAACACATTCAAAAGCTAGCAGAAGGCAAGAAATAACGAAGATCAGAGCAGAACTGAAGGACATAGAGACACAAAAAACCCTCCCAAGAATCAATGAATCCAGGAGCTGGTTTTTTGAAAAGATTAACAAAATTGATAGACCGCTAGCAAGACTAACAAGAGAGAAGAATCAAATGGATGCAATAAAAAATGTTAAAGGGGATATCACCAGTGACCCCACAGAAATACAAAGTGCCATCAGAGAATACTATAAACACCTCTATGCAAATAAACTAGAACACCTGGAAGAAATGGATAATTTCCTGGACACTTACACTCTCCCAAGACTAAACCAGGAAGAAGTTGAATCCCTGAACAGACCAATAGCAGGCTCTGAAATTGAGGCAATAATTAATAGCCTACCAACCAAAAACAGTCCAGGACCAGACAGATTCACAGCCGAATTCTACCAGAGGTACAAGGAGGAGTTGGTACCATTCCTTCTGAAACTATTCCAATCAATAGAAAAAGACGGAATCCTCCCTAACTCATTTTACAAGGCCAACATCATCCTGATACCAAAGCTTGACAGAGATACAACAAAAAAAGAGAATTTTAGACCAATATCCCTGATGAACATCAATGCAAAAATCCTCAATAAAATACTGGCAAACCAAATCCAGCAGCACATCAAAAACTTATCCACCATGATCAAGTGGGCTTCATCCCTGGGATGCAAGGCTGGTTCAACATATGCAAATCAATAAACATAATCCAGCATATAAACAGAACCAAAGACAAAAACCACATGATTATCTCAATAGATGTAGAAAAGTCCTTTGACAAAATTCAACAGCCCTTCATGCTAAAAATTTTCAATAAATTCGGTATTGATGGGACGTATCTCAAAATAATAAGAGATGTTTATGACAGACCCACAGCCAATATCATACTGAATGGGCAAAAACTGGAAACATTCCCTTTGAAAACTGGCACAAGACAGGGATGCCCTCTCTCACCACTCCTATTCAACATAGTGTTGGAAGTTCTGGCTAGGGCAATCAGACAAGAGAAAGAAATGAAGGGTATTCAGTTAGGAAAAGAAGAAGTCAAAATGTCCCTGTTTGCAGATGACATGATTGTATATTAGAAAACCCCATTGTCTTAGCCCAAAGTCTCCTTAAGCTGATAAGCAACTTCAGCAAAAAGTCTCAGGATACAAAATCAATGTGCAAAAATCACAAGCATTCTTATACACCAGTAACAGACAAACAGAGAGCCAAATCATGAATGAACTCCCATTCACAATAACTTCAAAGAGAATAAAATACCTAGGAATCCAACTTACAAGGGATGCAAAGGACCTCTTCAAGGAGAACTACAAACCACTGCTCAGTGAAATAAAAGAGGACACAAACAAATGGAAGATCATACTATGCTCATGGATAGGAAGAATCAATATTGTGAAAATGGCCATACTGCCCAAGGTAATTTATAGATTCAATGCCATCCCCATGAAGCTACCAATGACTTTCTTCACAGAATTGGAAAAAGCTGCTTTAAAGTTCATATGGAACCAAAAAAGACCCTGCACTGCCAAGACAATCCTAAGCCAAAAGAACAAAGCTGGAGGCATCACGCTACCTGACTTCAAACTATACTAGAAGGCTACAGTAACCAAAACAGCATGGTACTGATACCAAAACAGAGATATAGACCAATGGAACAGAATAGAGCCCTCAGAAATAGTACCACACATCTACAGCCATCTGATCTTTGACAAACCTGACAAAAACGAGCAATGGGGAAAGGATTCCCTATTTAATAAATGGTGCTGGGAAAACTGGCTAGCCCTAAGTAGAAAGCTGAAACTGGATCCTTTCCTTACTCCTTATATGAAAATTAATTCAAGATGGATTCGAGACTTAAATGTTAGACCTAAAACCATAAAAACCCTAGAAGAAAATCTAGGTAATACCATTCAGGACATAGGCATGGGTAAGGACTTCATGTCTAAAATACCAAAAGCAATGGCAACAAAAGCCAAAATTGACAAATGGGATCTAATTAAACTAAAGAGCTTCTGCACAGCAAAAGAAACTACCATCAGAGTGAACAGGGCAACCTACAGAATGGGAGAAAATGTTTGCAATCGACTCATCTGACAAAGGGCTAATATCCAGAACCTATAAAGAACTCAATCAGATTTGCAAGAAAAAAACAACCCCATCAAAAAGTGGGCAAAGGATATGAACACACACTTCTCAAAAGAAGACATTCATACAGCCAACAAACACATGAAAAAATGCTCATCATCACTCCCCATCAGAGAAATGCAAATCAAAAGCACAATGAGATACCATCTCACACCAGTTAGAATGGCAATCATTAAAAAATCAGGAAACAACAGGTGCTGGAGAGGATGTGGAGAAATAGGAACACTTTTACACTGTTGGTGGGACTGTAATTCAACTGTTGTGGAAGACAGTGTGGCGATTCCTCAAGGATCTAGAACTAGAAATACCATTTGACCCAGCCATCCCATTACTGGGGATATACCCAAAGAATTATAAGTCATGCTGCTATAAAGACACATGCACACATATGTTTATTGCGGCACTATGCACAATAGCAAAGACTTGGAATCAACCCAAATGTCCATCAGTGGCAGACTGGATTAAGAAAATGTGGCACATATACACCATGGAATGCTATGGAGCCATAAAAAAGGATGAGTTCGTGTCCTTTGTAGGGACATGGATGCAGCTGAAACCATCATTCTCAGCAAACTATCACAAGAACAGAAAACCAAATACCACATGTTCTCACTCATAGGTGGAAATTGAACAATGAGATCACTTGGACACAGGAAGGGGAGCATCACACACCGGGTCCTAGTGTGGGGAGGGGGTGGGGGGAGGGACAGCATTAGGTGATATACCTAATGTAAATGACGAATTAATGGGTGCAGCACACCAACAAGGCACATGTATACATATGTAACACACCTGCACATTGTGCACATGTACCCTAGAACTTTAATAATAAAAAAAGTGTGATATATATATATACACACACACATACACACACACACACACACACAATGGAATACTGTTTAGCCATACAGAGAATGGAATCCTCTCATTTGCAGCAACATGGATGAAACTGCAGGTCATTACGTAAAGTGAAATAACCCAGACACTGAAAGTTAAACACCACATGGGCTCACTCATATGGGGGAGCTAAAAAAGTGGATCTCATGAAGATAGAGAGTAGATTGGTTGCCATAGTCCAGGCCGGGCTAGGGTTAGGGATGAAGAGAGATTGATTATTGGGTATAAGAATACACTTAGATAGAATAGATAGAGTTTGATAGTTCAGTAGCTTGATGAGTTAACAGTAATCTATTGTATATTTCAATATAGCTAAAAGAGAAGAATTTGAGTGTTCATAGAACAAAGAAAAGCGTTTAAGGCAATGGATATCCAATTGTCCTGATTTGATCATTATACATTATATGAATATATGAAAATATCATAGATACCTGAAAATATGTACATCTACTATGCACTGATAAAATACATTTAAAAAACCTATTTAATAACATGAGCAAATGCTCATTATTGATAAAAATGTAGGTTGTAAAATTGTCCATATGATATGCTACAAATTTGGTAAAAATGTATATACATGCACATAAACAAAGACAATGGAAATACAAAGAAGTGGAAACTAATTTGTGAGTGGTGAGATGGCAAATGGTTATCTTTTTTTTTTTTCCTGCATTTCTACATTTTTCACAAAAAAAATGGTACTTTAGGGATAATGGTATTTGTGCATATTTATATGTATGTATATTGGCTCTATGAAAGTTACTAATCTCCATTCTAAACAATTGCTTTTGCATTTATCTCTGGTAGGATTATGAGCCTTTCTGGGGACAGGACATTCTGTCTCCAAAATGGGTAACTTTTGTTCAGATCTTGGTTTTACCTATACAGGTATCCATGTCCATGTCAGACCATTTCACACAGCATTGAAATTTGTTTCCTTTGCCTGATTTTCTCTAACCTGGCCTGGAGGAAGAAGGTATTTTCAATTCTCTAAACCCAATCTGTCAGCTTTATTAAGCCTGCTAATCCTGTTACATGCTCCAAATTCACTAATGACCAAGCAGGTACCACTAACTCCTGCCCTTATAAAAAGGACAAACTTCTAGCCCCAACCCCCAGCAGTGGAAACATAGTCAGTTGGCATTGAGGTGTCTGGGAAGGAAACTTCTCTGAGCCTTGACTGGATACAAGAGCACTCACCATGAGCCAGCTTCTGTCTGTTTTTGACAGCACTTTCCTCTCTAATCCTTCCTTGGAGCGCTGTACACGCTGGGATGGGAGTGTCCTAACAGGGTCCCTTTGCAATCATTGACCTTTTCAAGGGTGCTGGGTTGGGATGTGTGTGGATTTTTTCAGATGGAACTATGGGCTTCACAGTGAATTGCAGCACATGCAGCTAATTCACAGCAGAAAACGTGGTGAAACAGCTGCAAGAAGGCTGCTGCATAGGGGCAGGGGGTGTAGAGGTGAGGAAGGAAGCACTGGCAGGAGAAAAGCAATAATGTTACAGGGCTATAACTGGGGGAAAAGAGCAAGTTCTGGGTATGAGCATTTAATATGTGGACAGGGTAATATATTCAATAGGGTAAAGGAAATATTAGTCCATGAAAAGTTCACCTTCTTGACTACAGGCATCTGTAGCGCAAAGGTGACCTCAGATATCTACAGATATGGGCCCATCCCTCTCTAAAGGGGAGACAAAGTAGCTCCTAATTTTCCAGTTGAGCTTTCTGGAGGCCGTAAAGTTCTCTGTACTGCTCATTGTGCCCCACTCCTACCAGACTCTCCTCCCAAGCCTACCATGGAGCCAGTCCTTCCAAAAACGGTCTCGTCTCCAGAGGATTGCTGGAAAAATACAAATAAATTACTGCAAGCTCATCGTTCCCACGGTGATACTGACCTGCAGGCAGAGGATGAGTCCTGATGGAATCAAACAAGACTAGCTGGTTTTGGTAAGTGAGAGGCATGAGGACATGGAGTCAGCTCCATGCGGGGGCAGAAATCACATCTTTATTACTCACCACGGGGTCTCCACAACCTTGCCCAGTGTGTCCAAGGCTGGGTAACTGTAATGTCTAACATGTGCTGATCACATCAGCACTGCAAAGCAAGGCTCACGGTAACCCTGTGAGGTATGGTTATTACCTTCATTTTGGAGGTGAAAAAAATGGAGGTGCAGGGATTCAGTGTATGGCTCAGGGTCACCCACACTGAAACTGGGCTGATTCATGTCTAGATCTGTTCTTAACCTCTACACTCTGCTGCCTCCCTCAATGAATGTTTGTGGGTGTACCAAGTAGAAAGTGATGTCAGGCTGTGTGGGGACACAAATGAGGTCTCTGTACAGGTCGAGGGCAGCAAGGAGGAAGGCTGGAAGGAGAAATGTATGGAGCAGGATGCAAGAGCTGTGACACCTTTGGTCCCATGCCAGTGTCTGCTGGGCTCAGTCCTGGTGGGTCTGGGCTCATTTTCCGTTTTTTTTTTTTTTTGTTGTTGTTGTTGTTGTTTTTGTTTTTGTTTTTTGAGATGGAGCTGCACTGTCGCCCAGGCTGGAGTGCAGTGGTGCGATCTTGGCTCACTGCAAACTCCGCTTCCCAGGTTCATGTCATTCTCCTGCCTCAGCCTCCCGAGTAGCTGGGACTACAGGCGCCTGCCACCATGCTCGGCCAATTTTTTGTATTTTTAGTAGAGACAGGGTTTCACTGTGTTAGCCAGGATGGTCTCGATCTCCTGACCTCGTGATCCGCCCACCTCAGCCTCCTAAAGTGTTGGGATTACAGGCGTGAGCCACCGTGCCTGGCCTGGTTTTTTTTTTGTTTGTTTGTTTTAGAGTCTTGCTGTAGCCCAGGCTGGAGTGCAGTGGCACGATCTTGGCTCACTGCTACCTCTGCCTCCCGGGTCCCAGTTGAAGCAATTCTCCTGCCTCAGCCTCCCGAGTAGCTGGGATTTACAGGCACGCGCCACTATGCCCAGCTAATTTTTGTATTTTTAGTAGAGACGGGGTTTCACCATGTTGGTCAGGCTGGTCCTAAACTCCCGACCTCGTGATCCACCCGCCTCGGCCTCCCAAAGTGCTGGGAATACAGGTGTGAGCCACCACGCCCAGCCTCATTTTCCTTTTGATAGAGCTGTGGGTGGGGTGTGAAACCTTACATTTGTCCCTTTCTGTTTTGTCTGCTCCTCTCCCAGTTCAAGATCGGGACCCCTAAGACCAGGCAGCAAGTTCTGGGAAGAAAGAATCCAGCCTGAGTTGCTTTTTCCTTTTGAAGATATGGTCCCATTCTTTCGTAGAAGTGGTCTTTTTCGCCTTGTTTGGTACATCAGTACGTATTCTCTCTCACGCCTCCGTGCCTAAAGGGTGGAAGCTATACTCAGAAACTGAGCAGAGGACTCAGCACGTGCGGAGGTTCCTTACATACATCATTAAAATACATGGTTAACGATAGCCCTCAGCTGTGCTGTACTAAACTTGAAGAATGTTCTTTGCACATATCTCTTCCATACGCTCCTAACGTCTTTACTCTGACAGATTTAAAGACAGCTCCGAGGATTTACTTTCTTAAGGAGGTGACGTGAAAAACTGAAAAGTCTTTTTTCTTTTGTGTTTTTGTTTTATTGGTGGATGGGAAGGGTGTTCTGTTTGGCAGTGGCAACCTTCAGCATCACCCATTAAACCTCTTTCCAAATTGCCAGTGATTTCTTTAACCCCAGTGTGGGAGTGTGAATTGAGCAAATAGAGGAATGTGAGGTAGCAGCTTTCCTATAACAGAAACAAGGATGGGAGGAGAGAAAATTCATGGAAAGCTTTTAGATCAAATTCTTTTAAACATTGCTGGCTGAAGCTGTCACTGCATTTCATTCCTCCTAACTGATCCTACAGTTCTTCCTCCCCATCCTTCCCCCGCACAAGACACACACGCGAGGATCATAGGCCGCGATCCTGCTGGGAAGAAGGTCATCCAAAAAGATGCAAGATAAGAATATGGTATGTATATATTTTACAATTTAAGATGTTGATATCTGTTATACATAATTACCAGGGACCAGGTTAGTTATTCAACAGTCCTAGGAACGTGGAGATAGCTCAGAGACAGATGAAGAGAAAATTTATAGGTTTGCTTTCCAGGAAAGAAAATTGGGTCTGAAACAACTGAAATCCTTAAAGAAACTGGCATAAAGGTTAGTTTTAAATTTGGTTACACTTAAATGGTTGACTTGCCTGTCTGTCATTAATATATCCAGTTCCAAATACAAAGAGAAAACAACCAGCAGGGTGAGCGTGAACTGCACAAGTCCTCTTGGAGAACAAGGCCTTTGCAGTTGACTTCAGTTTCTGGCCCTCACAGTTTTAAATTTGCTTTCAGAAAACTTTTCTGTTGGTCATGCGTTCACAGGAGATCTTGTGGTAAGTTGGGGCAAGGGTTGGGTTTTTTTAGGGTGTAGCTGTTCTGAGACCTCCAGCATGCTGGACAATGTGTTGGTCATATCCTGGTGGTACACAGTAGAACGTAAAAACAACAGAAAAGTAATACTAACAGACCATAAGCTAGATGAGTCTTGAGACTAAGACAAATGAGGAAATTCAAGACTCCACATATCCTTTAGTGGATTCCTTCAGGACGACTAATAGATACTATAAGTGTGCAGCAGCCGCACCAGCATTCTGAATGCCAGGCAATTCCAGAAGTTTGAAGCTCCCTGCCAGACTCCACCACACAGCTATTAATATACAGAATCCCCCAGAAACAAATATGAGATGCAACCAAGATTTATGGATATGTTAATTACGGAATTATTTATGATAGCAAAAACAGGAAGTTAAATGCCTGACACACAGGCGTGTGGTTCAGTTATTTCATATCTACATTATATAGTCATTAAAAATCATATCTTTGAGGAACATTTGGTGACAAAAATATTTATGCTATAATGAAAAATCAAAAAGGTATAAAACTGAAGACAAGATGATAGTATTTATTTATTCATTTATTTATGGGTTTTTCCCTCTGGTCATATATATGACTGGAAAAACTAAAATAAAGTGTTAATGGTGGTTATCTCTGAGTAATGAGATACCAAGATTTTTTTTCCTTATCCCTGTATTCTTTTCTTTCTATAATTTGCAACCTCCAAACATACTTTTGTTTTTTACTTTTATAATAAAACATACTGGTTTTAAAAAAACAATTGTCAGCTCTCACAAGAACACTCAGCTAAGTTGGCACCAGTCCACTGTATAATTGTTATTAATAAATGATAATGCATAAAATTCCTGCCCCTGATATAAATAATTATAATGAAAAATAATTTATTTGTCTCAGTCAATAGCCTTTGGGCCAGAGGCTTTAAACCTTGCGTTGTGCCTTAAAATTCATCCTGCCAAAAGTCTTGTCTGCTATATTAAATACTTCTTTTTGTTTGTTTCTGAGACAGGATCTTGCTCTGTCACCCAGGTTGGAGTGCAGTGGTGTGAGCTCAGCTCAGTGCAACCTCTGCCTCCTGGGCTCAAGGGATGATCCTGCTTCAGCCTCCCAAGTAGCTGATACTACAGGTGCGCCACGTTGCCCAGTCTGGTCTTGAACTTCTAGGCTCAAGAGATCCCCCCCAACCTTGGCCTTCCAAAGTGCTGGGAATACAGACGTGAGCCTCCGCACCCAGCCTATATTAAATACTATTGATGCATGAAGAGAGAATTAATACTTGTTCAGTATGTACTCTAGGCTCGGTGTTAATGTACATAGTTTCATTTAACACACAAATGAGGAAGGTGAAGTTCAGAAATAACTTGCCTCAGTCACATCTACTCAGTGATCAAAGTGGATTCAAACCCTCTCAGTCAGGTTTGAAGGCCTCATCTCTTTGAACCACCACAAGGCTGGTGGCAACTTCAGATGAGACTAGACTTCATTTCAGACATTTAAGAATAGATTTGCAAAATATGTTGCCAGTGCTCCTAATGTGAGGGCAAAATAATTGATTATTTCTTTTCTTTCACATACCCTGTGGAGGTATTGGGGAAACTGCCAAAAGGAGACAAAGTTCAGACAGAAAAGAAGTTGAGTGAGTAATCCACCAACTGGGAAACCCCTGATAAAACAGGCAGTGATTGTAAAGATGAGCCCAGCCCTCTGCCTAGGGAGAGAGGTGGCCACGCGCAGTGACTGGCAAGGACGGTCAGGCTCTGTTACTTTACAAATATCTCCCCCACCCCCTAGGTCAAGGTGCTGCTCTTCCCTCCTACTGGGCCAGAACCGCATCTCTCAACAGTCATTGCCTTTGAGTTGATTACAAAGCCTATGTCATAGACTCTAGACAGGTATCTGAAAAAGCTGAAACCTTTGCTGTAGAAGGGACAAAGACCTCAAAGATTATCTCACTTCACTTTTTCCATTGAATAACAAAAGACCTTTAAAATTTTTCACAAAGGGCCTACGGGCTAGATATTGTGTTAGGCCTGTCTTTACATGTATCATCTATAATTCAATCAGCAGATCAATATATAATCAAAACATCTTAGAAACTCACAATTACAAGTGCTTCCACATATATTATCTCATTTGTTTCTCACAATAAGCCTTAAGGAAGGCAAGGTAGGAGCTATTCCCATTTTACAAACTAGGAAATTGAGGCCCACTGCCACTTTGGCTTATTGGAACAGACAGCAGCTTCCCTGGAAGCCACAGAGGGGCTGGCCCTGTGTGGAGTGGATATGAAGGTTTTGGTTGAGAATGTGGCAGCCATGTGTCCCTGGAAGACAGGGTGCTGAAGACAGGTTTTAGGGTAAGGATGAGGGTCATGAATATCAGAGTGGGAAGATAAACTATATCTCACAACATTGCCTATGGAGAGCTCTATATGAATGTCTTCCTCCTCTGGCTTTCCACTTTCTCAATCCTATTCACTCCCCAAAACCAAACCCAAGTCCCACAGATCCAGGAAACCTTTCTTGATTATCTAGCACAAAGAAACCATACTGGGGGGCACACCCAAGATGGCCGAATAAGAACAGTTTCAGCCTCGAGCTGCCGGTGTGAGTGACACAGAAGACGGGTGATTTCTGCATTTTCAATTGAGGTACCGGGTTCGTCTCATGGGGGAGTGCTGGACAATCGGTGCTGGTCAGCTGGTGCAGCCCAATCAGCCAGAGCTGAAGCAGGGTGAGACATGTCCTTACCTGGGAAGTGCAAGGGGGAAGGGAATCCCTTTTCCTAGCCAAGGGAATCTGAGACATACAACACCTGGAAAATCAGGGAACTCCCACCCTAATACTGTGCTTTACCAAGGGTCTTAGCAAACGGCACACCAGGAGATTATATCCCACACCTGGCCCAGAGGGTCCCACACCCACAGAGCCTCCCTCATTGCTAGCACAGCAGTCTGAGAGCTAACTGCAAGGAAGTAGCGAGGCTGGGGGAGGGTTGCCTACCATTGCTGAGGCTTAAGTGGGTAAACAAAGCCACAGGGAAGCTCGAATTGGGTGGAGCCCACCACAGCTCAAGGAGGCAGGCCTGCCTCTATAGACTTCTCCTCTGGGGACAGACCATAGCTAAACAAAATGTAGCAGAAACCTCAGCAGAGGTAAATGCTCCTGTCTGATAACTTTGAAGAGAGCAGTGGATCTCCCAGCATGGAGGCTGAGATCTGAGAACAGGCAGACTGCCTGCTCAAGTGGGTCCCTGACCCCTCAGTAGCCTAACTGGGAGACATCCCTCACTAGGTACAGACCGACACCTCACACCTCACATGGCAGGGTATACCCCTGAGACGAAGCTTCCAGAGCAAGAATCAGACAGCAACACTCGCTGTGCAGCAATATTCTATCCTCTGCAGCCACCGCTGCTGATACCCAGGCAAATAGGGTCTGGAGTGCACCTCAAGCAAACTCCAACAGACCTACAGCTGAGGGTCCTGACTGTTAGAAGGAAAACTAACAAACAGAAAGGACACCACACCAAAACCCCATCAGTACGTCACCATCATCAAAGACCAAAGGCAGACAAAACCAAAAAGATGGGGAAAAAGCAGTGTAGAAAAACCGGAAATTCAAAAAAATCAGAGTGCATCTTCCCCTCCAAAGAAACGCAGCTCATCGCCAGCAACGGAACAAAGCTGGACAGAGAATGACTTTGACCAGTTGAGAGAAGAAGGCTTCAGTCGATCAAACTTCTCAGAGCTAAAGGAGGAACTACATAACCAGCGCAAAGAAACTAAAAACCTTGAAAAAAGAATGGATGAATAGATAACCAGAATAATCAATGCAGAGAAGACCTTAAAAGAACTGATAGAGATGAAAACCATAACACGAGAACTACGTGACAAATGCACAAGCTTCAGTAACTGACTTGATCAACTGGAAGAAAGAGTATCAGCGATTGAAGATCAAACGAATGAAATGAAGTGAGAAGAGACGTGTGGAGAAAAAGAGTAAAAAGAAATGAACAAAGCCTCCAAGAAGTATGGGATTATGTGAAAAGACCAAATCTACGTCTGATTGGTGTGCCTGAAAGTGATGGATTAATGGACCCAAGTTAGAAAACACTCTGCAGGATATCATCCAGGAGACCTTCCCCAACCTAGTAAGGCAGGCCAACATCCAAATTCAGGAAACACAGAGAATGCCACAAAGATACTCCTCGAGAAGACCAACTCCAAGACACATACTTGTTAGATTCACCAAAGTTGAAATGAAGGAAAAAAAGTTAAGGGAAGCCAGAGAGAAAGGTCGGGTTACACACAAAGGGAAGCCCATCAGTCCACTAACAGCAGATCTCTCAGCAGAAACTCTACAAGCCAGAATACAGTGGGGGCCAATATTCAACATTCTTAAAGAAAAGAATTTTCAACCCAGAATTTCATATCCAGTCAAACTAAGTTTCATAAGTGAAGGAGAAATAAAATCCTTTACAGACAAGCAAATGCTTAGAGGTTTTGTCACCACCAGGCCTGCCCTACAAGAGATCCTGAAGGAATCACTAAACATAGAAAGGAACAATAGGTACCAGCCACTGCAAAAACATTTCAAAATGTAAAGTCCATCGATGCTAGGAAGAAACTGCATCAACTAGCGAGCAAAATAACCAGCTAATATCATAATGATGGGATCAAGTTCACACATAACAATATTAACCTTAAATGTAAAT
Organism: Macaca mulatta; assembly: GCF_049350105.2. Classification (NCBI taxonomy): domain Eukaryota; kingdom Metazoa; phylum Chordata; class Mammalia; order Primates; family Cercopithecidae; genus Macaca; species Macaca mulatta. Next base: position 22,609,094 of record NC_133422.1, read on the forward strand.
GGACTAAATGGTCCAATAAAAAGATACAGACTGGAAAATTGGATAAAGAGTCAAGACCCATCAGTTTGCTGTATTCAGGAGACCCATCTCACATGCAGAGACACACATAGGCTCAAAATAAAGGGATGGAGGAAGATCTACCAAGCAAATGGAAAACAAAAAAAAGCAGGGGTTGCAATCCTAGTCTCTGATAAAACAGACTTTAAACCATCAAACATCAAAAGAGACAAGGCCATTACACAATGGTAAAGGGATCAATTGATCAGGAAGAGCTAACTATCCTAAATATATATGCACCCAATACAGGAGCACCCAGATTCATAAAGCAAGTCCTTAGAGACTTACAAAGAGACTTGGACTCCCATACAATAATAATGGGAGACTTTACACTCCACTGCCAACATTAGACAGATCAACAAGACAGACAGTTAACAAGGATATCCAGGAATCAAACTCAACGCTGCACCAAGCGGACCTAATAGACATCTACAGAACTCTCCACCCCAAAGCAACAGAATATACATTCTTCTCAGCACCACATCGCACTTATTCCAAAATTGACCACATAGTTGGAAGTAAAGCACTCCTCAGCAAATATAAAAGAACAGAAATTATAACAAACTGTCTCTCAGACCACAGTGCAATCAAACTACAACTCAGGACTAAGAAACTCAATCAAAACTGCTCAACTACATGGAAGCTGAACAACCTGCTCCTGAATGACTACTGGGTACATAACGAAATGAAGGCAGAAATAAAGATGTTCTTTGAAACCAATGAGAATAAAGATACAACATACCAGAATCTCTGGGACACATTTAAAGCAGTGTGTAGAGGGAAATTTATAGCACTAAATGCCCACAAGAGAAAGCAGGAAAGATCTAAAACTGACACCCTATCATCACAATTAAAAGAACTAGAGAAGCAAGAGCAAACACATTCAAAAGCTAGCAGAAGGCAAGAAATAACGAAGATCAGAGCAGAACTGAAGGACATAGAGACACAAAAAACCCTCCCAAGAATCAATGAAGCCAGGAGCTGGTTTTTTGAAAAGATCAACAAAATTGATAGACCGCTAGCAAGACTAACAAGAAAAGAGAGAAGAATCAAATGGATGCAATAAAAAATGTTAAGGGGGATATCACCACCGACCCCATTGAAATACAAACTGCCATCAGAGAATACTGTAAACACCTCTACGCAAATAAACTAGAACACCTGGAAGAAATGGATAATTTCCTGGACACTTACACTCTCCCAAGACTAAACCAGGAAGAAGTTGAATCCCTGAACAGAGCAATAGCAGGCTCTGAAATTGAGGCAATAATTAATAGCCTACCAACCAAGAAAAGTCCAGGACCAGACAGATTCACAGCCAAATTCTACCAGAGGTATAAGGAGGAGTTGGTACCATTCCTTCTGAAACTATTCCAATCAATAGAAAAAGAGGAAATCTTCCCTAACTCATTTTACGAGGCCAACATCATCCTGATACCAAAGCTTGACAGAGATACAACCAAAAAAGAGAATTTTAGACCAATATCCCTGATGAACATCAATGCAAAAATCCTCAATAAAATACTGGCAAACCAAATCCAGCAGCACATCAAAAAGCTTATCCACCATGATCAAGTGGGCTTCGTCCCCGGGATGCAAGGCTGGTTCAACATACTCCAGCATATAAACAGAACCAAAACAAAAACCACATGATTCTCTCAATAGATGCAGAAAAGTCCTTTGACAAAATTCAACAGCCCTTCATGCTAAAAACTCTCAATAAATTCGGTATTGATGGGATGTATCTCAAAATAACAAGAGCTATTTATGAGAGACCCACAGCCAATATCATACTGAATGGGCAAAAACTGGAAACATTCCCTTTGAAAACTGGCATAAGACAGGGATGCCCTCTCTCACCACTCCTATTCAACATAATGTTGGAAGTTCTGGCTAGGGCAATCAGGCAAGAGAAAGAAATGAAGGGTATTCAGTTAGGAAAAGAAGAAGTCAAATTGTCCCTGTTTGCAGATGACATGATCGTATATTTAGAAAACCCCATTGTCTCAGCCCAAAATCTCCTTAAGCTGATAAGCAACTTCAGCAAAGTCCCAGGATACAAAATCAATATGCAAAAATCACAAGCATTCTTATACACCAGTAACAGACAAACAGAGAGCCAAATCATGAATGAACTCCCATTCACAATAACTTCAAAGAGAATAAAATACCTAGGAATCCAACTTACAAGGGATGTAAAGGACCTCTTCAAGGAGAACTACAAACCACTGCTCAGTGAAATAAAAGAGGACACAAACAAATGGAAGAACATACCATGCTCATGGATAGGAAGAATCAATATTGTGAAAATGGCCATACTGCCCAAGGTAATTTATAGATTCAATGCCATCCCCATGAAGCTACCAATGACTTTCTTCACAGAATTGGAAAAAGCTGCTTTAAAGTTCATATGGAACCAAAAAAGACCCTGCACTGCCAAGACAATCCTAAGCCAAAAGAACAAAGCTGGAGGCATCACGCTACCTGACTTCAAACTATACTACAAGGCTACAGTAACCAAAACAGCATGGTGCTGATACCAAAACAGAGATATAGACCAATGGAACAGAACAGAGCCCTCAGAAATAATGCCACACATCTACAGTCATCCGATCTTTGACAAACCTGACAAAAACGAGCAATGGGGAAAGGATTCCCTGTTTAATAAATGGTGCTGGGAAAATTGGCTAGCCATAAGTAGAAAGCTGAAACTGGATCCTTTCCTTACTCCTTATATGAAAATTAATTCAAGATGGATTCGAGACTTAAATGTTAGACCATAAAATCCCTAGAAGAAAATCTAGGTAATACCATTCAGGACATAGGCATGGGTAAGGACTTCATGTCTAAAACACCAAAAGCAACGGCAACAAAAGCCAAAATTGACAAATGGGATCTAATTAAACTAAAGAGCTTCTGCACGGCAAAAGAAACTACCATCAGAGTGAACAGGCAACCTACAGAATGGGAGAAAATGTTTGCAATCGACTCATCTGACAAAGGGCTAATATCCAGAACCTATAAAGAACTCAATCAGATTTGCAAGAAAAAAATAACCCCATCAAAAAGTGGGCAAAGGATATGAACACACACTTCTCAAAAGAAGACATTCATACAGCCAACAGACACATGAAAAAATGCTCATCATCACTCGCCCTCAGAAAAATGCAAATCAAAAGCACAATGAGATGCCATCTCACACCAGTTAGAATGGTAATCATTAAAAAATCAGGAAACAACAGGTGCTGGAGAGGATGTGGAGAAATAGGAATACTTTTACACTGTTGGTGGGACTGTAAACTAGTTCAACCGTTGTGGAAGACAGTATGGCGATTCCTCAAGGATCTAGAACTAGAAATACCATTTGACCCAGCCATCCCATTACTGGGGATATACCCAAAGGATTATAAATCATGCTGCATAAAGACACATGCACATATATGTTTATGGTGGCACTGTTCAGAATAGCAAAGACTTGGAACCAACCCAAATGTCCATCAATGATAGACTGGATTAAGAAAAGGTGGCACATATACATCATGGAATACTATGCAGCCATAAAAAAGGATGAGTTCCTGTCCTTTGTAGGGACATGGATGCAGCTGGAAACCATCATTCTCAGCAAACTATCACAAGAACAAAAAACCAAATACTGCATGTTCTCACTCATAGGTGGGAATTGACAATGGGATCACTTGGACACAGGATGGTGAGCATTACACACCAGGTCCTATTGTGGGGAGGTGGTGGGGGAAGGGATAGCATTAGGAGATATACCTAATGTAAATGACGAGTTTATGGGTGCAGCACACCAACATGGCACATGTATACATATGTAACAAACCTGCACATTGTTCACATGTACCCTAGAACTTAAATTAAAAAAAAAAAAAAACAAGAAAAACAGAAACCATACTGGTAACACCTTAAGGTCTTCCCAGGCCTTAGCTCATTACATTATGACATGTTTTTGAGATAGGCTTTGCCATTCTTTTTGCAAGTGAGAAAAAGGAAGCTCAGAGAGGTTAAGTAACTTGTCAGCCTAACACATGTAATAAGCAGCGAAGTCTGGATTTCAAACTACATCATATCATAGCTGCCTCAACTTCCTGTACACTTACCATGTCCTGTATATTGTCATGTGTTTCTTAATTCCTTAACTCAGTTATAAGTTCCCCGAGGGCAGACAACTAGTCTTATATTTCTTTGTAACCCCCATTTCTGTTCCCCTAGAACTTAGCAGAGCACTATGAACACGTAAGTCCTCAATAAACATCATATGTTAAATATCTGCTGGGTAGGAACAATAATAATTAAGTGGGATTTTTTTGATACTCTGAATATTAGGCTCTCTGTTGTATATAATTAAAACAAGAGTGAACAAGAAATATATAATTTCTCCTAGCTCTAGTGTAATCAGGCATTCATTATCATGTCTAATTCTGTGTTCTGTGAAAAGAACTGCTTAGTAAGCATTTTCTTTGATGAGGATAATCAAATACATACAGATATCAGAGAGATTTAAAAAAGACAAAATCATCAAACATATGGAGAGGCAATGATCTACATAGTGTAATATTCCATCTGAGACTAAAGAACTTTCAAGGCAAGAAGAATACTTGTTTACTTTTTGACAATTGGATATTCAAGGAACACTAAGAGAGGAAGTCATGGTGTAACTGGGATCTTGTACCATCACACATTATTCTCTATCAAGGAGATGGATGCACTGTGCTACTGTTCTGGGTGAGGAACAGAGAAGGAATACATTTCAAGGGCCATTCTGAGAGAAGGTGTTTGCTCTGAGACCGTTTCAGCATGTCAGTCATTTAGGTACCACCTTTGCTGGCAGGCAAACTTAATGAATATACATGCAATGCACAACTGATTACCCTGTCGGGTGTCTTTCCGTTTCCCTCCCAGTATATCATCAGTTACAGTTTTGGAAATACAAAGAGCTCAAGCAGACTCACTGAGATTAGAATTTTCGATGGTGGGGATTAACTCATATACTTCTAAATTGACATTTGATAAACCAGGCTAACAATAGCAGTGCCTGTCAATCACATTTTCTTGCCAAACCCTATATATTAATCTTAAGCTGCTGAGAGGCAGAGCTTCTGATTTCCTTTATGTGGTAGATAAAGTGCCACATCCCCATGTGTTCAACCAACATCAAGCAAGAAGAACAAATACCAGGTTTGTGGTACCTACATTTGAATCCTCATGGCTGTGGCCATTGGTCTCGACCAATTCCTTGGTACCTTTTAACTGCAAATTTTAAGGAAAAACAACACAAAACAAAAAAATGAATAAGCAAGCAAATCTCTTAAGTACATCATCTTGTTAACTGATTTATCTGAGGTTGTACTTTATAAAACTTCCAATGAGGTAAAACAGATGGAGCACATATTTTTAATGAGCCTTACTGGAGCCAATTTGAGACCAATATTTCATGAAGTTTGATGCCTGGCACAAGAATAAATGGGTCTTGGTCATTATTTTTTAAATAATAAGATTAGAAAGCAGTTCCATAGGCATAAAATGTATAAAATCGGTTCTTAAGAATAATAAATGATTTCATTTCCTAGTTGGATTGCTATTAATTTAAACCCTGCAGTGTTTGCAAGTTGCCCCCAGCAAAATGATGTTATATTAACGATTATTCGTGAATGATACATTTTCAGCTGCTTTTAACATGCTACTGTGTTAGACATGTCCTCCTTGAGAATATATTTGAATGACTGACATCTCTGGAGGACTAAAGACGGTTGCTTCTTTGGTAGAGAAAGAGTTTGGATGACATCTCCTTGGCCACGGAAGCATTAGAAGAAACGATATTTCTCAAATGAGATTTTTAACAGTGAATGTTTGAAAACACTTCTTTTTCTCAGAGGCTTAGGAGTAATCAGTTATCAGGAGGTTTCAGGAAACCTTTAATTGTCATTTTATCCTAGCCTGACTCAAAACAGATATTTAGTATCAGACAGCAAAGGAAGAGGGTGAGATGTCTTGAAACGGTTTTGCCAGTATTTTTTCCTGATTTAGGAAGCAGCATCTCCTTCATTATCTTGTTTATGCCTAATACAAAGTATTCATGGCAGGAAAAAATACTTAAGATGTGAAAGAAAATCAATGCACATATACCACCAATGTGTTTGCTTCAGAACATTGGTTCCTTCTGGCTACTTGTGCATATTAAAATGAAAGCTTCTTCAGTTTTTGAAGGCCAGTATTAAACTCCCAGCAAAAAACCCTAGCCACTCCATGCCAAAGGAGGGGTTTTGCCAAAGGAATGGGAACATGAAGACACTGAGGATCGGGTAGTTGATTATGCACAAGCCTCTTTGACTCATTTCCGTATCACTCCCAATTAAGAAGAAAGTCTGCCCACTGTTCTTTAGGGCAACATCATTGATGTTTCTACACAACGACAGACACAGGGGAGCATGGGCGATGTATGGCATATATGACAAGGCAGAGGTGTGCCACAGTGATAGGAATACTATCTATTATCACAGGACACAAAAGGACTTTTAAAAAATCGCCTCGCTCTTTTCCTAGCTGAGTGTTTCTTATTGAGGTATCCCCTCGTCTTCCTCTTCATCAACCCCTCTGCTCATCCCACCTTAGGTCCTGTAGCTTGTGCTCCCATGAGTTTGAGTGGGGTTAGCTCAGAAGGTCTTGTTCTTTTTCAGCAGAAGTAAAGGGCTATTTTATGAATGTCTGTTCCACCTTTACGTGTTTACCAACATGATGTGCCAGTTGCTCTCCTCCCTTTTAAATAAACTCCATTCTTCCCATTCCATGATGTCATCTAACTCTGCCCTTGCTTTTTCTGCTCCTGTTTCCTCTCCCCTCACTGTCTGTCTCCTGGCATTGTTCACTCTGCTGTGCTCTGTGGCCAGAACCACGGAGGAAACCCCTCCCCGCTGCAGCCCGCCCCTCTCCTTCCTCCAGCTGCAGCTCCAGGACAGCTGCTGCTTTGTTCTCCTCTCTGCCCCCTCTTCTTCTCTCCTTTAGCTGCTGCTCTCCCCCAGGTAGGGCTGCACATCTTGTCTGATGAAACTGAGGTTTGTGAACAAGCTCCAGAGGTAGGAAGCTATCCTCATTGTAAAGGAGATGAGAGGCAGGAGTCAGTGGGGCCTGGAGGGGCCCAGAAAAGCTGCATCTTCGCACATGGGAAGACTGAGAGCTTAGCGGGTAGCCTGGCCTTCCCTGGAGGGGCTGGGGCCTGAGGGTGGGAAAGGTCTGCCCTCAGGATCTGTCCTTGCCTGTCAGGATTCCCAGCACGAGGCAATTGTGTGAATAGCAACATTCCAAGTCTGCAGAGAAGGGTGTATCTTTCCTTGCGTGTGTCCATTTGTTTAGGCCACATCTATGTGGGCACTGAAACTGTTTACACATGGAGTTACTCTACACAAATCCAAAGACAGCCTCAAAGGCCGTGGTCAGTGGAGGTGCGAGGTGCCGTCAGTGCACATCTGTGTGTGGGTGCAGGGGCATGGAAAGAACCTGTACACTGCATGGCCCCTTTTGCAAGAACCACCAAGGGGTAGCAGGGGAGGGGCTCTTGGACAAACAGCTTGGTAATGGCACCAGCACCCACATACATTTGGTGTCTCAGGCTTAAAGATTCTTGGTATCTTTGCTTGGAAAGAGCTATCCCATTTTAATTAATATTTCAGATTTAAAATTCTTCCTTCTCAATTGTATTTTCTAGGTCTTTACTGATTTTAGCTCTTTCGAATCTTCTTCATGTTCTCTGTTTTTTAAATAATGAAGAGTGAAGTGTGATGTTTCACCCATACCTGTGTGTGCTCTTCTCTTTAAAAATGCATGCCATCACAAGATATATCAATACTTTCTGCAAAACTCAGAATCTATTTTTATGACTAGGGTTTGGACTTCAAGATCAAGGATTTGAGTCATTTAGAGAAAAGAGAAATTCACCCCTCCCCAGTCCGGTCAAAGCTATCTAAAAGAAAAAAAATTGGGGTGAGAGAGCAGAAAACAAAAGCTCAGAGCTATGTCGGTTGATTTGGAGCAAATTTGGACCAACTCAGTTCCACTTTGCTGGGAGTCTTTTCATAATATAACAGTGGAAAGGACAGTGATTTCAGGTCTCCTCAACTGCAGGTCATTGTGAATTCAGTCAACTAGATTTTTCACTTCAATCTCTTATATCTGAAATCATACAGCGTCAGCCTCAGTACAAGTTACTGAATCTATATTCATCACATGAAGATAACTATTAGTTTTATAAAGTATTTTCTTCCAAAGCTATAAAAGTTTATAAACTAATATCTGTACTTTTCTCTCACAAATCAATCATACCTTTAGGAGAAAATAACTAAAAAGATATTTCTGGGCCCCAAACCATTAAATAAAATCAAAAATCACTCACAAAGTGACATAGAGCTGACTTTATATTTTCTCAAATGTCACCTTTGAAGTTATATATACCGTGTAAGGTTATTTATACAATGAATAACCTTGATGTGTCAGTGAAAAATTTAAAACAATCTCATTTGATTACCCACAGAGGGTTGGGGTTACTGTATGCAATTTTTTTCCTTCAAATTACCATTCATACATTGTTGGCAGCAAGTGAAGGCCAGAAATAGGAAGGCATTTCAAGAGCTCTCCTGGTTCCTCTCATGTAGATAGTGGGCTTAGATTTCCCTCTGCTGCCTGCCGCGTACTCCATCTTACCCTGCTGTAAGACAATACTTTCCAATCCACTTATCAATGTCACGCCACACTTTTGTATCAAAGAAAACCACAAGGAAATGATCAGATTTACAAACTTCATATAAAAGGTCTGTTGCTCACCACGGTTAGATAAGTACCCTGATGCACAAGGAGGATAGTTTTTAAATGTTGCTATGAATCAGTCCTTGTTCATGTGTCTGCAGGAGTCTCATGGGTTATGCTAAACTCATTTTCCTCACTGTTAGACTTAAGAGGAAACCAGCTGCTTACTTTGAAACATACCTCATTGCCAGTATTTTGAAACTTTTATCAAAATTTGGTTGTCTTCTGGAAGAAACTTTCACACAACACTGGCAGGCCTGGGCAATCTAAACAGGTACAGGAGTGAGGACAGCGATGCTGGAAATGAGGTTATAAATTCCATACAGCAGAGCTGCTAGGAGGTTTGACAGGGTTCAGGCTAACTGTACTGCAGATTACCTTCGTAAATGTTTGCACGGGTGATGCACGAGGCAGGCAGGCATTGGGGTGTTTGGACTGATTCAGAAATCGGAGCTGTTTCATTCACTTACTTGTTCCTGCAGGACTTTTAATAATGCTTGCGTATGGGACTGCTCTTCCTTCGCTTGTTCCAGTTCTGACTTTTTGTTGTTTAACTCCTCTTGGATAGTTAGCAATTGCTGTGAAATTAAAGGATATTTAGCATAAGTAGGGTCGAAGGCCAGGTGATTTAAAAATATCCACAATATCCATTCAGAATTATCAGTAGAAGATGTTTACATGTCTTGAAGCTTAATTCAGACCTCAGTTGACCTCGTGTGTTTCCACACTAAGTATCAGGGGCATTGCAGTTTTGACACACTGTTAGGTTGTTTGTGATAATGATGCACAAAACTCATTTTCATATTTGTGAAGGCATCATTATATTCCTTTGAGCAAATGCCTATTTGTAAAAATATATAGGATAGTGCTAATACATTACATTGACAGACGAAAAAATTACAATATAGTCAACTTGTCCAGTGTTGCTTCATTTTACATATTGCAGTAAAGCTAGCTTTACAGAAACTCTATAAAGCTACTTTGCCAAGTGTCTGGGACCACAGAAGATCCTTTTGCTTTCTCTGTTATGACGGTGATGTTTTATTAGATCAGCAGGACTGAAGTCCAAACTGCAATCAATATATCAGCCGAGAAAACTGCTGATATAAACTGTCAAAACACTAAGCTATGGCCTACACTGCTATTTTTAAGCAGGGCCACTGAAGGGATTTTTGTAAGCCCTGAGCATCCCTTGCCCTATCAACTGTAACTCATGTGAAGGCTTTTCCTTGTCTGCCAAAAGCACAGCGCTGTGCAGTGCGAATTCTTTGGGACCCGGTGATGTGTTAATATATACATAGGCCGGAGAATACATTCAAGAGCTGCAAACCGGGCCCTGGAAACAGCTCTGACTATTCAAAGCTTCTTGACAACAAAGGACTAGTTCGAAGAGACAGAAGTGCATTTCTTCTGCTACCGTGCATAACAACTGCTGTACTAATGATCTGGAAATGTTAGTGGATTCCTGCCATGAAGAGACCTGTCTCCAACAGCCAGGCTACGTCTTCAGGGCCTTGACAAGCGGCTGCAGAGCTGCCTGGCCAGTTCCTAACCATCAAAGCCTGGAGAAACACTGGCACTGGATTTCTCAGGCTTAAACCTACCAACTGGAAGGATTACATTAAATCTCCAAAACTACTGGTTTGGGGGAATCTTGCAGGGTAGGAAATACTCAGAAAAACACACCGCGCTTTCCCTTGGGCTTGCTTGTTCTGCTAACTGCTGTAAGAACCTACTTTGGTCCTGTAGCATAAACAGTGATTTCTTGCAATTTTCTAAAAGCTCAGTGCATCCTATTTTACCACCTGCTCATGAAATAATCAATCACATGTGAGGTAATGTACACATTCCACATTCTCTCACTTAACAATGTATGGGATTTAATTGTGCATCATTGATTAAAGTACAGAAACCAAGGAGCCTATATTGCACTTTGGCATAGTGACAAGTACCTACATTGTGTCTAGACAGTGGGGAATGGCTCTGTTCCTTCATTCACATTCCTGACTGGCCCCAGAACAGTTCCAAAGGGAACTGGTGCCCTGACTTGGATAATGCTGAGTGGATTTTACTTTATGAGACAATTTCAAATCCAATCCTTAAATCTCTTTTGAAAAATGAGCCAAATGAAAGATAGGAAGTTGTCTTCAAAGGTAGGTAGCTTATGTTTGCTTACTGCAGCGCTTGAGGTGGCAAAACCAAATATAACTGATGTCCAGAAGAAGGGAGGTGGACATTAATAATGGTGTATCTGTATTATCAGACATTATGCAGTTCTTTAAAATGAAGTTGCACAAATGTCTTCTAATACACAGAAGCTCAAAAAGCACTGCTCAGCAAAAAATACATTCAGGTTACAAAATTTAACTTTGCAGCATATTTGTAGGAAAGGATCTAGACGCTGTCTCTAGGTGGGTGGGTTCATGGATCTTTCTGTTTTGCTTGTCAATTTTCTGATATATCTGTAACAAACACTGGTTTAGTAATGAGAAAAAATCAAATGAATTTCAGATTGGGGAAGAACAAAGAAAGGAATACTACTTGGACACATCTCTCAGCTATTACCAATACTGTGAATAAATAAGAGGGAGAAGTGCATTGGAGTCTTCATTTCATGCACACACTTACAACTCTTCCTTCTACTAAAACACACACACACACACACACACACACACACACCCCTTTCCCTTGACCACTCTTCTTCTTTTAGTCTCCCTCTTATCTCATCCATTCTTGGATTCACACTTTTTAAATGTAACGTCTTCCCTCTCATCAGTGCTTCCTTTTCTTCTTATGTGTAGGCAATCACTTCAATGATGTAGTGTCTAGATTTTTATTTCAATGTGTTTTTCCAGAACATATATTGTCATTGTTTTGTGTGTATTTTTATGTGATATTATGTTTCCTATTGTTTACTATATTTTAAATTAGCATTATGTTCCCAAGATCCATCCATGTTACTATTTTTTTTTTTTTTTTTTGAGACGGAGTCTTGCTCTGTAGCCCGGGCTGGAGTGCAGTGGCCGGATCTCAGCTCACTGCAAGCTCCGCCTCCTGGGTTTAGGCCATTCTCCTGCCTCAGCCTCCAGAGTAGCTGGGACTACAGGCGCCCGCCACCTCGCCCGGCTAGTTTTTTGTATTTTTAGTAGAGACGGGGTTTCACGGTGTTAGCCAGGATGGTCTCGATCTCCTGACCTCGTGATCCGCCCGTCTCGGCCTCCCAAAGTGCTGGGATTACAGGCTTGAGCCACCGCGCCCGGCCACTATTTTTTTAATAAATGAATTTATTAAAAAACCTAATGGATTTTCCCTTTTTAGTCCCAAAATGTGCTATACATAAGAAAACTTTGAAATTCCCTTGAGATTTTACTGAGCTTGACTTATTATTATTTTTATTATACTTTAAGTTCTGGGATATATGTGCAGAATGTGCAGGTTTGTTACACAGGTATATACACGTTACTATTTTATGTATCTAATCCATGCTTCTGATGGGGTACATCCACCCAATTTTACCCAACCCACTCTCACAGTGAAGGCCATTCAGATTACCCCAGTTCTTCCTGCTGTATACAAGCTTGCAATGGACCATGCTAGTGCAAGTTCCCTTATGGCCCTATGGGAGGATTTCCCTGGGATGCGTATCCAGTGGTAGAACTCTTAGGTCAAAGAATTTGGCAAAGCTGCTCTCCGGGATGGTCATGCCAGTCTACCTGCCTGTCAGTGGTGTGTAAGAGCTGCTGTACTCCACTGAATAATAACACTAAAAGCATTGTTTAGCTTTCTAATTGTTGCCAGTTTAATAGAACACCAAGATTCTTCATCTTTGAAAAATTTTATACTTCTTTGATTCCCTGTGATTATAAGCATCTTATATGCTTGCTAGCTATGGGGGTTTATTTATAATCCTTAAAACAGTGAAGAGCAGTGGTTTTTAATTCTGACTCTGCATTAATATTATCTGGGAAGATTTTTAAAAAAATACTTATTTCTGGGCTTGACAGAAGACCAATTAACCCAGAATATTGAGAGGTGGGACCCAGGCACTGATCATTTTTAAACACCTTCACAGGTAATTATTCTGATGTGTAACTGGGGATGAAAACCACTGTATCCTGAAATGCTTATTTAATCTTCATTCTACTATAATGTGACTTTAATCCCTAGTACTGTACTCAAACTGCTCTCACTACAGTCACCGGTGCCTTGCTAATTGCCAACTAGTATTCCAGGTTCTTTTCTTCTCACTACATGCTCTCTCCAGGGGATCCTATTCACACCCATGACTTTAACTACATATCACATGTGCTGGTGCTTTACAAGACTGCCTTTACAGCCTCTGCCTCTTTCTTACTACCTACCAGACCCTTCACTTCCTGTGTTTCCAACTGTGCCCATTAGCGCACCTACCCTTCCCACCCCAACCAGTCTAAACCTCTTCCCCTGGTATCCAGAGTTAAAACCGTGAAGTCAGCGCTGGCCCTTTCATCACTCTCACAACCTCTTTGCCGGTTCCTTGACCTTTCCTCCATCGCATCCTTGCTGTCGTAGTGAAGGCTACCATCTCCTCTCCTCTGGGTTCTTCCTGTTCTCTGTGCCGTTTACCCGACACTACTGAGAGAGCTGACTTCCCATGAATTAAAGTGCTCCCGTGATTAAAAGTACTGTAAATCCTCTAACCCCTACAGATAAAATCTAAACCACTAAACTCATCATTCCCCAGACATGCCAGTTGCTTCCATGACTTATGATAAGTTTCCTACTCAGAATTCTGTCTGGCTGATTCCTACTCATGCTTTAAGCACCACCTCAAATGCTGCTTTTGGCCCAAGATCAACTCAGATGATGCCTTTGTAAAACTGAAAAGAGCCCCATCCTCTCTAGGTGGACACAATCCCTCACCAGGCAGATGGTTGGGCACTGGCTTTGAGGCTTGATTTCATTCCCACTTACCCCTTTGGCCTGCTGCTCTTGTCCAGGGCAGAACCTACACTATGAAATGCGGTAGCCTTGGGTTCTTCCTCCATAAAAATGTTCTCTAATCACTGAAGCAAAGTTAGTTCATCTACCTTCTTGCTCCCAAAGCACTTAATACGGTATACCATATTTCATATCTGTCTCCCCAACCAGACTACATTCGCCAATATTAAGGTCAATGATTAGGTTACCTCGAATATATAATAGGTGCTGAATGAATAAATGAAGGGATAAATGAATGTTTGCTCTTGTTTCCCCACTTCTATGGGATTAAACCATGATCCAGCAATAAGAACAACAACAAAAAAACCCACCAAAACAAAAACAACCCCCCACAAAATCACCTGAGGAACGATAAACTACTAATGTATTGTTCTAAACATAGGGATATATAAAACTTTTTGAGGAAAAGAGCAGTTTCATTTAAGACGTTTTGATTCATTACTTGGCAGTTCCAGATATCCTTCTTAATCTGAAAAGAAATATTTCTCAACAGGCTAAGGAAATCTAATCAATGAATTTATAATTATGTAATTTATTCTTCAAGTTTCACCACAATAAGCACAAAATCACCACTATCAGAAAAATAACATCAACACTCCTAGACTGTTTTCTGCATTCTACAAAGTTAATGCGCTCTTTTGTTTTCAAGGTATAAACTCATAATCTAATATTTATATCTTCAAAACAACGATGATTCAAAACTGCCACTCATTTGACTAGAGGTCCTATAAAAACAGGGAGGTAGTTCACAACTAGATCATTTAAGTCAGCCTTTCAGGTCTTTTTCACTTGAAATGTATGAGTGTCTATAATATTCTTTCTAGTTTGAATTTTTAAGTACTAAAGTGCCTCAATTATGGAAGTTCATAAGCAGCTAGAACTTAATCAGAAGAGTCTCTTGGTTGGATTGGCTGATGGCAGCATAATTTTAATTTAACATTTGAGAGTGTGGTGTTAAACAGATGCACTATTACATTCTTTGGTGGTTTCAATTGAGTGTGTTCCGATTAGACAATTATCCATATGCCAATCAAGTGGAAACACTTGGGCAGACCATAAGCAGGTAAATAAATGCTGTACCTGACACATCTTGATATTTCCAGGCCACTGATTTAATGGTATCATCAAAGAGCATTACAAATGTTATTTGGAGACCTAGAATAAGTGAGGTCACATTTCCATTTTTACAGGTTGGAGAATCATGGGCACACAGAGGTTAAGTCAGGTATCCAAGGTCATGCTGTCTGGGAGAGACCCACCACTTGCACTACTCAATTTTCCTCCCTCAACCCGTGGTTTCTAGCCTGGCAATCACACTGCGCTGTGAATTTGGAATGGAAATCAGCACATGCCAAACGTAAAATCCTCCTAGCAACGACTTCTATCTAAACAGTCATCATTTCCACGTAGGAGCCAGGCTCCAGGCTTGTTAGAGACATGCTTTTGTGTATACTTCTGTGAGCGGTGTGGTAAATTTGACGTCCCTTTAAGAATAATAATCCCTTCCTTGTCTTTTTTCTTAAATTGTATAATTTTGTTACCAAGGTGAAGTTTTTATGTAGGTAACAGATTATATAAGGTTGGTTCCATGAAAGTCATAGATGACAGTGCAAATACCCTATGTGAAACACATCAGCCACATCTCGTTGTAAGCTGAAACTCAGGATTGTGATAATTCAGGAATCTTTGGCAGGATAGTGTGGGGTTAGGGGAACTTCTGTGGGAGAGAGGAAGTACCCTTCCTAAATTTAGGTTGGTGGTGGGTCAGGTAAACTAACACAAGGTCACAAGGTAGATATAGACAGTGACTGACACACACACACACACACACACACACACAATTTCTTCTTCTCCTTGTTTCAGGATTTCCCCAGTGCTTGGCTCTTCATTTAGTTCTAAAACAATCTGCTAATATTTATCCATTCATTCCTTTAGTCAACACTGAACTCCTGCTGTGTGCATGGTACGGGGCTGGGCAATGTGAAGGACACAGAGGAAACAACAGTTAAGTAGCCTCTTCTCTAGATGCTGGGTCACAAAGATTCTTGTACGTACATGATAACTAAGTCAGGACAGTACAAAGTACTCTTATAATGGCTATAACTGGTGTGGTTTCCATAGGAATCCAGGAGATTTCCGGGGATCAGTTTAGGGGTCAGGAAAATGAGCTCAGGGGATCCATCTTGAATCACAACTTATTCCGCTTATTGGAAATGAGCCACTGAATATTCACGATAATAGTCTGGAAATAGTTGAACTCACAGAATGTTATCAATTTAAATTCAATGTGTTTTTACTCTTTTGGTTCAGTTTTAATAATTGTTGTTCCATCTCTATAACTTTGCTATAAATCAGACGTCCCACTCAGTGGGATAATCCTTTAAGGATAGTAGAATATCACCTAAGGAAATGAGGCCCAGAGGTTTCCAAAGGGAATTCTCACCAAAGGCGATAGTGGGTGTGACTGTGTCTGATGATCTCATCCCAGCAGTCCTTTTACAATTTGCTCTACGTGGTGATACCCTGAGAGTGTCCTGCCCCATCCTGCCTCTGTACCCTGTTGCCAACCTGATTTTTCCCAGTATTTCAGCCAGAAATCTGAACTCCACCTGTGACCAGCTCTGCCAGATCCCTGTCCTACTGTAGATGGAAGTATCCACCCCTTCATCCCCTTTCTCTTGGTGGGATCCTGTTACATCCCACCACCCACAGCTTACTATGTCTTCATGTCTCCCCAGGACTCTCCAGACCGTCCACTGCTCCATCAAGTTTTGGTTCTCACCGACTTCAGAACTCTTTAGGAATGTCAGCCGTAGGTCCCACTGATGAGGTTCTACCTATGCTTGTTTTCCATCTGACACTGAATCCTGAGCTAATGCCTGATTGTTAGAGAAAGTTTGAGATGTAAAAAATCAAGTGAACATGATCACAACCTAAGAGCAAGGCTTTGCCTAAAGGCAAACACATCTAACAGGGTTTCTGACAAAGGAGAGAACCTGTCTCCGGGGAAGGACAATCATTTACCACCTGGTATCTACAATGCTCACTTTTCTCCTTGGGAAAAAGGAATTGAACTAGCTTGAATTTTCTTGTTACATGGGCTGGTAAGACTACTCAAGATCTATTCTGGTTTAAAATGTCATCTGCTTCCACCTGGGGATGAAACTGCACTCAATTTACACTAAGGTATGAGGGTATCCAAGCCTATGGCCAGTGTATTAACCCTGGTGCCCCCCTCTCTGCCTCAGGCATGGTGACCCCTGGGGGAGAAACATCTCTTGGAGAGAACTCCACCATTCAGATGACTGATAACAGGAATGCTGGATCATAGAAATGAAATTGTGTTCAGAGCCTAATATCCTATTACACTAGGCTATACATATTTAATTCCTTGGGTCTTTCCTCATAAATCAATTCCTCTAGGCCTTTAATCTCGTCAATATCTTTTCTGATATTGAATTTTAAATGCCATTCTCATTGCTAGGCAGAAAGGCAATCTCTTGTTCGTGATGAGATCAGGCTTCATTTATAGCTGGGAGATGGTGGGAGAATGACCCTGTTCTCTGACCCTGCTGTTAAGATCCTAATGTCAGCCAGACCACACAGCCCAGGTGCAGGCCTGCCTGGGTTGATCTCTGAGAGGTCCCTGGGGTCATGCCTATTATTACTCTGGGAGCCTGGGGCAGCTATGGAGAGGAGTGAGAAAGCTCAAGTGTTTCCAAGGGTCTGGCTTCTCATGGGGGTGCCTGAGGCATGAAGGACCCTGCTGCCCCTGACCTGGCAAGGATTCCTGTGGAATGAGGAAGGCACGAGCTGAAGGATGCACACCGTGTGCATACATCCGAGCAGTATCTCCCAGGGCAAGGGTGAAGGGAGGGCACAGGCTGTGTGTTCTCTAGGGGAAGACAGGGCATGGAGGAACTCCAGAGAACGAGGACTTAGAGCTGAAATGTTTCCAGGTTCTAGGGCTGGCCTAGAATGCAGTGGGATTTCCTCAGCTGCAGAGAAAAGGAAAAAAGTCCAAGAATCTTTGAGCCATGAAAAATTTCCAAAGGGAGGAGTGAGGTTTTTAGGACCTCAAGAGGCACAGAGAGGTTGAGAAAACACAGGAAGCCATCTGAGACGCAGATTTGAGGGCCTGAGTCTGCAGGAAGTGGTGGGGCACCAAGGACAGGGCCTGGGCTACCTGCCTCGGTATAGGAGTTAAGCAGGTACAATTGTACAAAATGTAAAAACAATAATAATTCTAAAGGTGTATCCATCTGTCATCACTATGCACCAGCAATTCTAAGCAAAATCATTGAAAAACTGTCCTTCCTCACAGCAATCTTTTGCTGATCTTAATTCTAATTGTTGCCATTCCTGTTGATTTAATAATATGTATGTAATCTTCAAATCAGCATATTCTGTTGCTTGCCTTTTAACAAACATTTTATGTGGAAAGTGATTTGGAAAATTTCTAGCTTTATACAGTCTGCCCCAGCTCTCTCTCACACATGGACTTAGCTGCACACATTTGTTCTGATTTGAGCTTGCTTTGGCTACTGTGTCTCCAGCCTCCTGTAGCACTACATATATTCTGCATTTCTATACTAGATTCAAAATAAACAATGACAGCACAGTTTTGTAAAGACGATGAACTAGAACTTGAGTTACTTCCGTTCATCCCACAACACCACTCTGAGAATTTTTATGTTTAAAATTTAAAACAATGAAACATTTTTAGTTGGCAAGTGAAAATTTTAGTTCGTATGTGAAATATGTTTATGTTTCAGTATTTTTAAAATTGAAATTTTTCTTTATAGATTGCTAGCTTTAAAACTAAAAGACAAATCAAGAAAATGTTACATCAGAGACACAATACTTGTCTAAATTGTGCCCTTTGCATTTGGTTTTATTAATACTTATGATTTACTGGACAATTATTTATATACAGCAATATGTTAACTATAATCAAGAATCAAAGTTCAAACTGGTAGGTAAAGAAAACTATTGAAGAGATAGTTGCAATTTTTTCCTTTTATCACACTATTTTATTTTCTTACTGACATAAATATACATGAAGTTCAAAAGAAGAAAAAATTTAGTCTGCATTTCTTTCTTGGCTATTCTTATTCATTCCATTTTATGATAGTTAATGAAAATAATGTTGTCTAAATTTAGAGGAGGAAATATTTAAAAAAGGATCCTCTGAGTGTTAAATTTCACTAGGCACACAATTATCAGGCAGCCAGTGCCTGAGACGGGGAGAGTCATGACCTTGGCCTGTTGGGCTGGGGGCTGGGGAGAACTGTTTCATCAGACAAGATTTTAGAGACCATTTCCTTTGCTTGAATGTGCCCCTGGGAGGGACTGGTGTGAAAGACAGATGCTTCATGGCATTCCCATAATCCACTGGAGTTACTAGTTATGATATACTATATCCCAATATGGCAACATGATTCTGAAAAGAAATATGGTCAAGGACTGGCAAAAAGGCAAAAATGAAGCTGCATGTCGGCATTTCAAAGGCTAGCATGATTAGCTCTATTATCGGCTTGCTGTGCAAGCTTGAACAAGCTACTTTACTACTCTGGTCTCCTCTTTTCCCTAAGCCTTCTATCCTTACAACTGTCGCATGATGAATTATTGATCATTTGCAAAGCAAGATATCGATGAATTTCTTGACTACAGAACAGAGTAAAGGTGGATGTAAAAGTGGTTTGGAAGGCTCTAAAATCTATTTTCTCTTCTACAGATGATTTTCTTAACAGTGTAATTTGCAGGGTCATCTTAGGTTCCCTTTTTTCACTTTCTTCATATGTTAAATAAATATAAAATGCTTACCAGTGGGATACTGTATGACTAAAGAACATGTGTTAAGTATGTGAGGCTCCTTGAAGGGCAAAGGGTGCCCACTGAGTTAAATGAAAGTGCTGCCATTATCCTCTTTGCAAAAATGGAGACACTAAGACCCACAAGGTGAAGTGACATTTAAGTCATATGAGCGGGCAGTACCGGGGATGAATATTCAGAGAGAAAGGTCGATTGTTCAGCCCCAGCCTAGCCATGCTGGGTGTCCTCCTCCAGCTCATGTTTAAAACATAGGCCAGCCAATTTGAATTAACACCATTCATGCAGTTCACAAGAGAAGGTGTCAAATACCTTGCTGAAGTAGGAACATGTATCAGTGATATTCTCTCCTTTGCCTTTGCTGGCAGTTCTGCTGCAAATGATAATCCAATTTGCTTGGATTTATTTATTCTTATCACTTTTGTTTTTTGCAATTATGTGAGGTGGTCATCACCCAACCTCTGGGCATGTGTACAGCTGTTAATGTAGAAATTTAAAATATTAACATGCTTTCCAGCCAGGTTGGCCCATTTACTTCAATCAAATAAGAACCTGATTGAACAGCTGGGTCTTGCACTACGCCCTGAAGGCCAACAGAAATTTATTCTTTCTTTACAGATTTTATAACCTAGTCATGATCAGAGATTACGGCTAGAAAAACCCCTATGGGTGACTTGTAACCAAAGGCCTGTGGCCCTCTTTGGAGGTGCCTTTTGCAGAGCGATCTGGGCCTCATTCAGTTTACATTGGAGAACCAAACAATAACTTGTTTTAGCATCATTAACAACAGATACTACCATCATCACTAGTCTCTTTGGTTGCAGTTTTAGGAAAGAAGCTTTTGCCTTAATGATTATGAGTAAGAATACGTATTGGGGTCCAGAGAGCTTTTAGTTGAATCTTAGTGGTGAGAGTTGCAGTGATCTAGCCTGTTTTGCAGATCAGTGAAGAGAGAAAATATAGCTGAAGGTCTGATCCATCAGCCATAGATGTCTGACTAAGGATGGAAAACTTTATTATGGATCTACAAGGTCTGTATCACCTATATTACTTAACTCTTGATAATTGTAGAACTTTAGTGAAGTTAATCCAATGATTACAATATTCCCAATTTTTCTTTGTTAACACAAGTAAACATTTTTATGACTATGAGAATCAGACATTTAGGGGTAGGGTAAAGAGAGAATAGCCCTGAACTTAGCACACTGAATCTTTAGGTGGCTCTGGAACAAGATATGTAAATGGCACATTCATCAATCACTAAGGGAAGTGAGAGGGAGAGGAAGTTTGCTCCTTCCCTCAAAGTCTCCATGTTATTTAAACACATTTAGGCTGGTCTGGAGCCCAACATTTAGTAGTGTCAGAGTAACTAGAACCTTTGGAGGTCTCCAAGTTTCACCTATTCCCTACTCCAGGTCAAGGCCTGGATAGACAGGTGAGGGCTGCATTAGACAGGAACAGTTTCCCCATAGGCTTTCAACCACCTGTAGCAACTACGGAACCTCTGAACTATCTCAGATTTGTCCTGTTTTTGAACTTCAGACTCCTTGTAAGGAAAAAAAAATAATAATAAAAATAGCAGCAGCAGCAGCAGCCAAAAACCTCAACAAATACTGTCATTGTGAAATGTGCCACATATTCTTAATACCTGCTGCTGAAATCTATCTGGCAAAATACAATACAGCAACACCATCTTGCATAGATTCCAAAGTGCAGAAAATTATCTTAAACCAATCTTCTCTGCTTCAGAAACATTAAATATAGAAAGCATTAAAGAAGTGAACTGAGTTAGTCAGACCCTTTGCAATAAATGGTGTCAGCATGGCCATGAATAATAACAGCAAAAAAGGCTTCCAAGATATGAAAATTAAGAGAAATTAGAGCCCCAACTTCACACTTATTATCAATATCCATGTGCCTGTGATGTAGTGCTTCTCTAGCTTTAGCAATCCCCCTACTCTCAGTTGGCAATTGCATACATTTTAACATTGCATGTGACATTTACCCGTGAAAATTTCCAATCACAAATTTTGCTGAAGTCATCTGAAAGTCCAGCTGCTCACAGTGATGGCACAGAAAAGATGATCATTTGTGATATATGGGTACTTAAGTTTTCACTGTAGAAATAGGGGAGGGATAACACCAAGGTTAGTGTTGATGATTTTTCAAAAGTGAAGAATAGGAAGACCACATTTTTAGGGTCTGCTACTAGACTTCATGTAGCAATCTTTTTCTGCTTCCAGGGACAATCTGAAAATGTGAATCATGATATAAATCAAGTGACATAAATCAGTTGCATTCTAGTCCAAGTGATTATATGAGGATTGAGAGACATTATATTGGGATTAATCTGGGAAGGTTAAAAAAAATCACATTTTGTCACTGAAGTTGCTGGGGATAACCTTTATCAGGATAAGAAAGTCCCTTTCTATTCTAAGTTGTTAAAAACTTCATTTTTCTTTGCTTGTTTTAATTTAAAATCATGAATGGATATTTGGTGGCCATCAAAGTGATTGTATTATTCTGGTTTTGCCTGTTAATGAGATATATTACATTGATAGATTTTTCAAATGTTGAACTAACCTTGCATTCCTAGAATAAATCCAGTTTGGTGATTTATAAAATACCAGATTAATTTTGCTTTTCTAAAGGAATTATAAATCTTTGTTCATAACTGAGCCTGGCCTATAATTTTTCGATTTTAACTTTTAACTGTTCTTGTTTTATTTCAGTATTAAGTATACTAGCCTTATGAATTAGTTGGAAAGTGTGTCTTCCTTTTGTGTTCTTTGAATGAGTTAGTTAAAGATTGGTATTCTTTTTCTCTTTTTTTTTTGAGATAGGGTCTTGCTCTGTTGTCCAGGCTGGAGTGCAGTGGCTCGACTGCAGCCTCAACCTCCTAGGCTCAATGATCCTCCCGAATAGCTGGGACTACAGGCATGTGCCACCATGCCAGGCTAATTTTTAAATTTTTTGTAGAGAGAGTTTTGCTATTTTACCCACACTGGTCTCAAACTTCTGGGCTCAAGTGATCTGCCTGCCTTAGCCTCCCAAAGCACTGGGATAACAGGCATGAGCCATCACGCCTACCCTTGGTATTATTTTTCTTGAATGTTTGGTAGAAGTTGCCTAAAAAGCAATTTTTGGTCTGTTGCTTTGATGTAAAATTTTAAGCTATTGGCCAGGCATGGTGGCTCACGCCTGTAATCCCAGCACTTTGGGAGGCCGAGGTGGGTAGATCACGAGGTCAGGAGTTTCAGACCAGTCTGGCCAATATGGTGAAACCCCGTCTCTACTAAAACAATACAAAAATTAGCTGGGCATGGTGGCACGCGCCTGTAGTCCCAGCTGCTCAGGAGGCTGAGGCAGGAGAATCGCTTGAAGCCAGAAGGTGGAAGTTGCAGTGAGCTGAGATCATGCCACTGCACTCCAGCCTGGGTGACAGAGCAAGACTCGGTCTCAAAAAAAAAAAAAAAATTAAGTTATTAATTCAAGCTTTTAATTTCTTTCCAATTGAGTTTTGATTATTTTTTCCTATTGAAATTTCTCTGTATCCCCAAAGTTAAAAACTTTTGTCATAAAGCTATTCCTAATATTCTTATATTTCTTTAGTCTCTGTTGCATCTATAGTCATACCTCATTTTTAATACTGTTTTTAGGTTGTTCTTTTTTCTTGACACCTATTGCCAAAGATTTTCCATTTTATTTGTCTTTTCAAACATTTGGCTTTGTTGATCTTCTCTATTGTATGGTTGGTTGCTATTTTAGTTATTTTTATTCTTTGTATTATCCCCTCTACTTTGTGTTTATTATTTTTTGTTTGTTTATTTGAGACAGGCTCTCACTCTGTTACCCAGGCTGGAGAATACAGTGGTGCAATCATGGCTCACTACAGCTTTGACCTCCCAGGCTCAAGGGAATTATCCCACCTTAGCTTCCCAGTTATCTGGGATCACAGGCAAGTGCCACTATGCTTAGCTAATTATTATTTTTTTAGAGATGGGGTCTCACTATGTTGACCAGGCTGGTCTCAAACTCCTGGGCTCAACCAGATCCTCCCTCCTTGGCCTCCCAAAGTGTTGAGATTATAAGTGTTAGCAACTGTACCTGGCCTCTTGTTTTTTTCAATAGAAATGAGATGCTTACCTCACTGTTACTAGTTTTCTTTTTTCCTAAAACAAAGTTTAAAATTTTTCCTCTAAGTTCTGCTTTAGCTGCATCCCACAAGTTTTGATATATTATGTTTTAATTATCAATTACTTCTAAGTATTTTTAAGTTAATTCTAATTTCTTTTTGAAGCTGTAAAAACGATGTATGTTTTAAACTTTCCAGATATATGGAATTTATTTTAGTTATCATTTTCGGCACTGATTTCTAACAATTTAGTGTGATCAGAAAATACAATACCATTCTTTTGACATCTGTTGAGATTTGCTTTAAGGCCTAGTATGGGATTAATTTTTGTAAATGTTCCCAGTATATTTGAAAAGTATGATTTTCTTTATATGTCCTACATATTGAGCTTATAGTAGCTTATAGTTACAATGTTATGGACTTTACAGTTAGGCCTTTACAAAAACTTCCTGAAATAAACTGTAAGTGGCACTGAAGATAAGATATACAAACCATCAGGAAAGAAATGTAAACACCAGAGAGAAGAGGACAAGGTGCACAGAGAATGAGAGAACAAAATCATAGCGTACCACCCTATGTTTAAATGACTGAAAAATGCATAACACACTGGCTCCGCAAATGACTTAGTATAAAAATGTAAACCACAGGTGAAAATATACATATCTTAATGCCATGAAGGAGAGTTCCAAAGCTGGCCAACGAAACCCACTCTGACTGAATCCCCGAGTGGTACCTGGTTTAAAATAAATTAAGATGGTAATGGTGGTGGAGGGCATAAAAAATAGAATGCAGTTGTCTTATGGGTCAGCAGGACGAATTAAGAGAACAAAAGGAAGAAGAAAATAAGATAATTTAAAAAATCTCTTTGAAAAGTCACTGTGTTGGTCTTTCATTTATAAGCACTACTTATTACACTCTTCCTGGGAAACTTACTGCCAAAGTTCAAATATACTTTCTTCTTCATTCTCTTTCCCAGTAAATAAGGCTGTTGTGGCTATTTGTGAAAGGGATATGTGTGTGTGTGTGTGTGTGTGTGTGTGTGTGTGTGTGTGTGTGTGTGTGTGAAAGAGAGAGAGGGGAGATAGGAATAGAGACAGAGACACAGAGAAGAAACAGAAAGCACAAAAACTGGAAACTGGAGAGGTAATGAGAGGCAATTATAAAAGAGGAGAAAGAAATATGTAGAGAAGGAGAGTCAGAGACACAGATAGAAGAAACAGAAAGTACAAAAACGAGACAGGTAATTACCAAATGGAAGAAGTTGCATGTAGATAAGAACTTGGCGATGCAGGGTGTATTTACTGATCAATTGAGTGAAATGGGTGGTCTGTAAAGTGAGGACCAGATTGGGCCCTAGCTTGTTTAAGTTTCCCTTGATGACTATTCAGGGTGCTTTGTTAAACAGAGGAGAAAACATAGTCTTTAACTAACCATCTAACATCTTGGAACTGAATTCCCAATTCCACACTTTGGTTCCAATTCCAGACACTTTAACTGACTAAGTTTGGCTGTTTGATTGGACAGTATTTAAAAATGATTAACACTCTACGTTTATATGTATATGGAGAAAAAGACTGAAAGGCTCTATGTAAATGTTAGCAATAGTTACATCTACGTAGTGACACCATGAATGATTTTTATTTCCTTTTATATATTTCTTTTATGTTTCCAAGTTTTGTGCATTGAGCATAAATTCTTTTGTAAAATGAAAAAATAAAACAAAAATTTAAATGACAAACCTAGACCCAGGAAAACTGCTACACCTACGTTTCTCTTCCTCTGTGTTTTCTCTTAGTCATATAAAGAGGATTTTTTTGCCAAGGCAGGCAGATCACCTGAGGTCAGGAGTTTGAGACCAGCCTGGCCAACATGGTGAAATCTCGTCTCTACTAAAAATACAAAAATCAGCCAGGCGTGGTGGCAGGTACCTGTATTCCCAGCACTTGGGAGGCTGAAGCAGGAGAATAGAATAGCTTGAACTTGGTAGGCAGAGGTTGCACTGAGCCGAGATTGCACCACTGTACTCCAGCCTGGGTGACAAGAGTGAGACTTTGTCTAAAAAAAAAAAGAAAACAGAGTTTTTCCCCCTCTAATTCTTCTTTCTTCTTTGTTCCAATGCTGTATTTCTTCACTCCCATCAAATTTCTCCCTGCATTTTCTTCACTGCTTTCAATTCTGATGAGAAGGGAATTGCCTGGTCTTCCTAATCCTCATGTTGCCTCTCCTAGCCAGCTGCATGAGAAAGCCCTGGAGCATGAAGACCCCCAACTACGGTGGGAGTTGAGATGGGTAATTACATCAGTTTGGCTGGGAGCAGGACACCTGCTATAGACAGACAGCCATGTTGCTGGCAGGGCTCAGGGCTTCAGTGTGAATGAGTCGGCTTCTTGGCATTGGTAGACTAGAAAGAAATGAAGTCAAAGCCAGACCACAAGGAATCATTTTAGTGTCTGTAGCTGGAGGGAGAAAGATGACAATGGTCAGCGTGGAAGGCCAGTGTGTGTCTGCAGCAAAAGTCCGCTTTGATGTATTACATTTAAGAAAAGATCCATTTCACTATAAATCTGGTACTCATAATGTGATATAGACTCTAAGTCAGAAGGCAGTTTCCAAAAGAGGCAGTGAAAGGGAAGGTCATTCAAAGGTCATCCAAAGACTGCCAGGGACACAGTGTTGGGAAAAGCAGGGTTCCTTTATCCTGGGAATGGAAGTCTACTGGAGAGTCAGGATTTCCCATTGCAGACATCAGGGAAAGCAGCAAAAGGCAGAAGCCAAATGATTTGAATAGTCTGCAGGGCAATGCCATTATTTCTGCCCCTGGCTCCTACATTGATTCGTCTGCTAGCCTCATTATTTTGAGAAGGAATGATTACTAATGAGGATGCATTTGATTAATGGCAGAGCAGGATAACTAATGATGAGACAAAGCCTCTCATAGTTAAATTTTATTAGGGCTTCTCTTCCCCTTCCCAGAAGTGAAGAGATTTGTTTTCATGACTCAAATTTAATCAATAAAAGCTGCATGTATGTTACTTTCCTTTCGCAGGCTCTTACTCTGCTAATGCAAAGACCGAAGTAGGGGCTATGACACAAAGTCAGAAAACAGGCAATGAGTTTTTGCCAGTAATATTTTAGCGATCTCCAAGCATATGAAGGATGGAACTTCCTAGTCTTCTGCTGTCTTGATGATTGCAGTTCTGAAGCACTGCTTTCAGGGTACACTCTGGAAAGCCATGGTGTGGGGTTATTGAGGGAACAAAGGGGCTGGGGCCAGACAGGCCTAGGCTGCAGTTCTGACTCTACGTGGTATACCTGTGCCCTAGGCCAGTCTCAGGTCTCACCTCTAGGTCTCAGTTTCCTACTTGACACACTGGGATAGCCACATACCCCTGAGTTGTTGTGAGGACCACATAAAATAATGTGAAGGTGCTTTTGTGAGTTACCTATAGAAACTGGGCCTTCCTGTTGTAAGGGGCATTGGAGCAAACAGCACAGGCCACCCTGTGTCAGGAAATTATGACCTGGACTTGTCCCGACTAACTCTGTGATCCTGAGTCTTCTTTTAAGTCTCAACATCTTTTCATACTTTCACCTGGAATATGGCAATGACAGTTCACATTTATTTGTGAAGAGCTTTTCAAAATGTCCTCACATACATGATCGCATGTGATGTATGATTTTATCATAGCAAGCCCTTAGTGAGGTTGGCGGCACCTAGTCTCCAGGAGAAGAATTGGAGGTCCAGATATCCTGACTTTCCCAAAGAAGTACAGAAAACAGTGAAGCTGGAGTCACATTTTTCTTCTACTAGTTCAGTGTTTTCATTTCATTATTCATGCCCTTAGGTGGCATGAGTACAGCTTATCTTCTTCCTTATCTTATGACCTCTGGTCAGTGAAGACGGCAAGATACTCAGTGACCCATCCTCACTCAAAACTGCTAAAAACATATAAGGAGGGTTCCTCTCCTCTTCATTTTAGTCTTTGTATCTTGTCCAGAATCAAAAGGGAAAGTGCTCTGGAAACTCCCAAAACTCTAACAGATGTCATGTGTGATCATTTCAAACAGGTAGGGCTTTGTAATGTAAAGCCCTGGGCCAAGAATTGGAGAATTGGTTTCTATTTCTGGTTCCAAATGGAGCCAACCGTTCCTTCAAGAGTCTCACATTGAAGTGAGATACTTACCTTCTTGGGATGTACCAGGAGTGTAATCTGCAAATGTCAGAAAATGTACACACTGCCAGCAGGAACCCTACAAATGACCTTGAACAGCCTAAGGAAAGGTGCCAAGGAATTATGAGAATTATCATCTTGTGGCCTATTATTATAATGCACCATCCCAATATTCTTGGCCGAGGAATGGATAAAAAATGAAATTACAAACCCTGGGGTTGTTAGGAGAAAGGAAGACCATGGTGGACCCCAAATTTGGCAACTCTTGTGAACCTTGATGTTTAAGTCACTGAACCTTTTTAAAGCCATGTAATCTGAGAGATATACATGTTTTATGATTTTTCTGATTCTAGTAAAATGTCAGTGACTTTTAATATGAATGTGGGAAATGTCTTCTGCATTTCCCACATCCATATTCTATTCTATCCTATTCAGAAAGAAAGAAACTTAATCAGGGTTGTCAAAGAATCAGATAAACATGGGGTATGTCTTTGCAGCCATAGCTTGTAAAGACTCCAGGTTTTTATATGTGCATGAGTGTCTATTTATATATACACATTTTTATGTTTTGAACTTTTTAAAGCTGAATATTTGACTACTTGTACACGAGAGTCTAAAAGCTCCTTTCTCTACACTGTAATGAGATTTTCTTGCCCTGTCCAGTGATACTGAATTATTTTCTGTACTGATGTATAATCTGTCATATATTAAAGATATTATGATATCATTCTTTCTGAATGAGCCAATAACCACATCATTATGTATGGGCCATTCCTTCCTTCTAATTGAACATTTTTGAGGCTCATGCACTCTACTTAGAAGGTAGATCCTCCTGATATACTGCAACTTAATTTCCAAACTTTCTATCTTTAGTTTTTTTTTTTTACATTCTACGTCTAAGTATTTAAATCTTTCATAAAGGACCTTAAAATTAGTAAAGTTTCAGGATACAATAACTGTACAAAAATCAGTAGCACTTCTATTCACCAACAATGTCCAGGCTGAGTGAAATCAAGAATACAACCGCACTTACGATAGCCAGAAAGACGATGAAATACCTAGGAATACAGCTAACCAAGGAGGTGAAAGATCTCTACAAGGAGAACTATGAAGCACTGCTAAAAGAAATCAGAGATGACACAAATACATGGAAAAACATTCCATCCTCATGGGTTGGAAGAATCAATATCATAACAATGTTCATACTGCCAAAGGAATTTACAGATTCACCACTATTCCTATCAAATTACTAATGTCATTCTTTACAAAATTAAGAAAAACTATTAAAAAATTCATATGGAACCAAAAAGCCCAGACAACCAAAGTAACTTTTAAGCCAAAAGAACAAAGCCAGAGGCATCACACTACCCAACTTCAAACTATATACTAAAACAGCATGATACTGGTACAAAAACAGACACCTAGACCAATGGAATAGAACAGAAAACTGGGAAACAAAGATGCACACTTAACAACCATCTAATATTTCACAAGGCTGACAAAAACAAGCAATGGGGAAATGACTCTCTATTCAATAAACGATTATAGGAAAACTGACTAGCCCTAGACAGAAGATTGAAGCTGGACCCCTAACCTTTCACTGTCTACAAAAATTAACTCAAAACAGGTCAAAGATTTAAATGCAGGACCTCACACTATAAAAATCCTAGAAGCCAATCTGGAAATTCTCTTCTCGACTTTGGCATTGGCACAGATTTTTTGGCTAAGTCCCCAAAAGCAATTGTAACAAAACCAAAAATAGACAAGTGGGACCTAATTAAAGAGCTTCTGCAAAGAAAACGAAACTATCAACAGAGTAAACAGACAACCTACACAGAGTGGGAGAAGATATTCACAGACTATGCAGCTGACAAAGGCCTAATATCCAGAATCTCTAGCGAACTTAAATCAACAAGCAAAAACCAAATAACCCCATTAAAAAATGGACAAGGCACACGAACAGATACTTCTCAAGAGAAGACACACAAGTACTCAGCAAACATACGAAAAAATGCTCAGTGTCACTAATCATCAGAGAAATACAAAGTAAAACCACGATGAGACACCATCTCACACCAGTCAGAATGGCTATCATTAAAAAAGTCAAAAACAACAGATGCTGGTGAGGATGTGGAGAAAAGGGAACACTTATACACTGTTGGTAAGGAGTATAAATTAGTAAAGCCACTGTGGAAAGCAGTCTGGAGATTTCTCAAAGAACTTAAAATAGAGCTACCATTTGACCCAGCAATGCCATTACTGGGTGTATACCTAAAGGAAAAGAAATCATTCTACGAAAAAGACACATGCACTCACATGTTCATTGCTATGCTGTTCACAATAGGAAAGTCACAGAAGCAACCTAGGTCCTCATAAATGATAAATTTGATAAGGAAGATGGGGCATATATATACCACGGAATACGAATACAACCATAAAAAAAGAATGAAATCATGTCCTTTGCAGTAACAGGGATATAGTTGGAGGCCTTAATCCTAAGCGAATTAACATAGTAACAGAAAATCAAATACTGCATCTTCTCAATTATAAGTGGGAGCTAAACACTGAGTATACATGGGCATAAATATGGGAGTGACAGACATTGCAGACTACTATAGGGGAGAGAGGGAGAAGGGCATGGGTTGAAAAACTACCTGTTGGGTACTATGCTCACTACCTGGGTGATGAGATCTGTACCCTAAACCTCAGCATCATGCAATATTCCCATGTAACAAATCTGTACATGTACCCCCTGTATCTAAAATAGAAGTTGAGGCTGGGTGCAGTAGCTCATGCCTGTAATCCCAGCACTTTGGGAGGCCGAGGTGGGCAGATCACTTGAAGTCAGGAGTTCAAGACCAGGCTGGCCAACATGGTGAAACCCTGTCTCTACTAAAAATACAAAAATTAGCCAGGCGCAGTGACACGTGCCTGTAGTCCCAGCTACTCAGGAGGCAGAGGCAGGAGAATCACCTGAACCTGGGAGGTGGAGGTTGCAGTGAGCCGAGATCACGCCATTATACTCCAGCCTGCACAACAGAATGAGACTCCATCTCAAAAAAATAAAGTTGAAAATTTTTTTTAAAAGCTCTTAAAATATAATTTATCATTACAAAATGTTGAATTTCTGCTTTTAAAGGGATTTCGCTTTTTCCATTTTTCTTGTTCTTCTATGCTTGTGCATTTTCCTTTGAAAGCAGTTTTTAACTGGAGAGGAAGAACTGTTTGTTCTTCTGCATCCCTCACTCCTTCTGCACATCCTTCCCACCCCTGCATCTGGAACGGACTCTACTGTTCTGTGCCCTGCACAGGCTTGGGAACTTAGGCGTGCCCTGCTCTGGACCATTAGTTCTGCCACCTTCTCTTCTAGGACAAGAAAACAGAAATAGCGTGGAGAGCAAGTTCACTATTTATGTGTCTTTGTTCCATATTTCAGCCTCTTCATGTCACCTTTTCCTATTTGTCTTCCTTTCTTGCTTTCAGAAACTATTTTACTTTGTGCATCTGCCTCTTCTTGCTGAGACAGCTATCTTCACTCCAAAGTATGCTACCTTAAGTTCCCTTGTCCTTCCTCCTAGACATTCACGAACCTGCCTGCTGTTCCTCCTTTCCCTGTATGTTTCTGGGCAGCCAGAACAATTTGCAATACTCCCCACACTTCCCACTGCACCGCCCCACCCCACCC
Organism: Macaca mulatta; assembly: GCF_049350105.2. Taxonomy (NCBI): domain Eukaryota; kingdom Metazoa; phylum Chordata; class Mammalia; order Primates; family Cercopithecidae; genus Macaca; species Macaca mulatta. Next base: position 22,640,772 of record NC_133422.1, read on the forward strand.
CGCCCCGGCCACATGGCAACCAAGAACTCATTCAAAGACTGGGTTAAAGTGAAAGGTAAAGGCCCCTGAAACAGGCTCCTGTTCAAGATGTCAGAGGCAATGTGTTTGTATTTTCTTCCTCCAGAGACTCAAAGTGTCTGTCGATGAATACACTTACAAAAACAAGGAGAAAGGAAAGTGAGTTCCAGGAGTTCCTTGTGTATGACAGGTTCTGGCATTCAAGGGATCCCCAAATCTCCTTAAAATGAAGCCTGCCTGACAAAGAGCTCTTGGCTGGCCACTGCCCAGGAGAAAGACGCGGCCATGCAGGAGATCCAGACACAGCAATGAGCAAAGCCACAGAGCTTCACAGAAAAGCAAACCAAGCCCTCCCCACCTAAATATACACAGGCTGCCAGCCATCACCTTGCTCGTGAAGAAGCCTGTACATAAAAGAGAAACTGAAACACAATAGCTAAACAACCAATCCTGAAGTAAAGACACATGATTCAGGAAACAAAAAGATCTTAAAAATTCTACTTAGTATTCTTAAAAAGATTTGAGAAGATACTGCACCCATAAGATACGAATTAAGATTGTATGAAAAGAATGATTAGAGGACAAAATAACCTCTTGAAAATAAAATAATATGATTACCAAGCAGAAACTTCAATTGGAAGGATCAAAGATAAAGTTAAAATGGAAGATAATAGGAAAAAGATGCTGGGCATGGAGCATCCACCTATTAGGTCCATTATCGGACTGGTGGGTATTTCAGATAGAAATTAAAAACAGAAAACAAAAGTGCAAAATGATCAGGAAAAAGGAGAGCCTCCTGTCACAAACTCTTGTGACACTTCTCTGTGCTCTTGCCTGCATCCCTGCATTTGCTCAGTGCTCTGGAGCACTACCTTGTGAAGTTGGCTGGGAGCATCTGGTTTGCTGCACTTTTGAGGATTTCTACAATTTTTAAGGGACAAGGTTTTAAGAAAAAAAAAAATCCCATAAAATATTCATGAATGTGCTCATTCTATCTCTTTCCCTAAGTTTTCTAATCATTAAAAGCACCAATAATGCTACCACGGCCTCCTTCACCACCATAGCCACCAACACAGCCATAGCCACCATTGCCACTATGACCCCCTTCACCACCATAGTCATCATCCTCACCACAGCTACCTTCATCACCACAGCCAACATGACCATCACAGTCACCATTTCCACCTCAGTCACCATTTTCAATCACAGCCGCCTTTAACACCATCCTCACCATGGCCATCACCACAACCACAGCCACGAGCACCAACATGGCCACCTTCACCACCACAGCCAACAACACAACCACAGCCACCATCCTCACCATAGCTCCCTTCATTACTACAGCTACTACAGCCATTTTCACTACCATAGCCACCATTCTCACCACAGCCAGCAACACAACAGAGGTTATCATCCCCCTCACCGATGCCTTCATCACCACAGTTGACATTACCATCAGTCACCATCCTCTCACTACAGTCACCATCACTACCACAGCCACCACAGCTACCTTTACCACCATAGCTAACAACACAACCACAGCCAGCACCCCCACCACGGCCACCTTCGCCACCACAGTTACCTTCACGAGCACAGTTACCTTCTCCACCACAGCTACCTTCATCACCACCCCCACCACAGTCACCAAAACAACCACAGCCACCATCCTCACCACAATCACCCTCACCTCCAGAGCCAATATCACTACTGCAGTCACCTCTACCACCATGGCAACCATCACCTCCACAGTCCCTTCATCTCCACAGCCACCATCACCACCACCGCTAACATTATTATGATCTTGATTTTGACATATAACATCAGACTTAATTACATGTGAATTTTGGGGAGGAATTGAATGCAAGCTTTTCTCCTTCTCTTAAAAAAAAAAGTACTTACTAAGCAACTAAATAGTTTCAACAAGATTGCAGAAGACAGGCTGAACTTACCCAAGGAGTCAGATGTAATCACTATGTTTAATTTCAAGACTAGTTTCATTTACTCCTTAATAGATATTCCAAAGTCTGACTCTTACCCAACATGCTGACAAAACTAAATGGGGTTACTTTGTATTTTAGGAAAGTAGTAATGTTATATTTCTTCATCTTCCATAAAATTAGTCTAAGTGGGTGAGATTTTAACAATGCACACACAGAAAATCACACGTATGTTCTACTTTGACTCTAAAGAAAAAAATGCTTGTCACTTAATTTCTAAATGCTTTTGATCATAATCATCTTACTTTTCCCATTTTTTTTTCCTGATCCTCCCTTGCTGAAAGTTGTCAAGACAGTGGACCAGGCCTGCGCCTTACTAATGTCAAGCTAAGAGTGTGAGAGAGCCACTGCACCATATGGGCCAATGGCTTGCTGGTCTAAGACAGCTGGTCTTCAGACTAGATTTAATACTGTTCAAAAGCATCCCCTTAAAGTATTTAGGAAGAAGCCTTCTGACATAATCATCATTAGTCATCCACACTTTCACGATCAGCAGTTTTTAATGGTATCCTGCTGTTATCCAAATATTTATTAGTCCTGTCAATATGATTTACACAAGGCTTCGAAAAGAATTCTGATTTTTAAGCGGATTATTCAAAAATTATGACATGTTGACCTAGCCTCATGAATGAAAATAAAAATACTGCAAATTTACGTGTGAATAAAACCATAATGAGATATCACTACAAATGTACTACAGGGATGGAAAACGACACGCTGACCCTGCCAGTGCTGCCTGATGAGGACGCAGAACGGGAGTTTGCAGACAGTCCTCAGGGAATGTATGATGGCACAGACACTTGTTTCTCCGAAAGGAAAACACGCTTGCCATATGACCCAACAATCATATTCCTAGGATTTACTCAAGTAAAATGAAAAATTATGTCTAAGCAAAAAGCCTGTAAGTGAATGTTTATAGCAGATTTATTCCTATTTGTCCCAAACTGGAAACTATCCCATCCACTAACTATTGACTAGACAGACAAACCACAGCTCTTTCTTATGGTGGAATACTACTCAGCATCAGAAGGAATGAATAGCCTGATACGTACAGCAACATGGATCAGTCTCAGATGTATTATGCTAAAGAAAGAAGCCCAACTCAACAGGTTGCATACTGTTCAATTCCCCTTATAGGATATTCTGGAAAAAGAAAACCTGTAAGGGCAGAAAACAGAGCAGTGGTTGCTGGGAGTGGGGTTGAATCAAAAGGGGCAAGAGGGAATGAGTGATGGAACTGATTTATATATAGATTGTGGTAGCGGTGGTTATGTGACTGTATGCATTTGTCAAACTTCACAGAACGTATGTCTAAAAAGAATGTATTTCATTGTATGTAAATTTTACCTCAATAAACCTAATGAAAGAATTCAGTGTGGTAACCTGAAGAAAAATAAGAGTTAAAAATATGTATAATCTTTCCTTGTACACCTAAAGTTACAAATGAAAGTCAAAAGCCTCACTATCCCTGAGGCAGAGACAAGTTAACTTCACTGCCAGTTTATGATCAGGTAAAGGCTACTGTGTTACCATGGATACAAGCTGTTATTCTCTTTTGTATGAAACCTTTCATATCATTAAATTGTGACTCACATGGTGCAGGGGTAAACTCAGAAACATCCAGGCAAAGTCACCCAAGGGTTTTTCCTGTTAGGAACCCTGCCCATAGCGTTTTCTTCATGAACACATGAAAAACTGTGTGATGTCAGTGATCATATCCTTAAGGGGTTAAAGAAAGAAAGGTTAGAGACTTTTTGGCTAAATTTGAAGGCGATTCCAAAAGCTGTCTGCTAGTCCTCAGGTCATTAAGGCTGTTTTTTTTTTATTGTTTGTTACAGAAATGATTTCCCAAACATAGACTGTGGAAATGGTGACATATGGGAGGCTGACCCCTCCTCTCTCTGTCATCTTTCATGTGAAACCATGATTTTCTGATTTATAAAGTAGATAGTGTGGAGATTGAAGGTAGGTTTTAAAGTCAGGCTAATTCTTTGTGGTGGGATTCAAATTAGCGAATTGTGGTAATTTATTCACACATGGTAGGTCATGATAGAAATAAGACTTTAAAAAGCACCTATATTTTAAAACTCTGTTAAAAATGTTCTGCCACAGAGATAGCCATACATCCGCCTAACAACCAGTAAATATTAAAATCACAGCAGCCACCAGGGACCTAGTGCTTTCTGTAGGTTAAGGAGGCACCACACACACCTCTCAGGCCTTGGCTCTCCCGCTCCCTGTCTTGCTTTTCATGATCCAGGATCCCACACAGTCCAGAGCTCCCACAGGCACCATGCTAGGCCTGCCTCCAGGCCTTTGTCTATTCATTGCTTCATCTGACATAGATATTTTGACTGTCTACTATGTGTCTGTTACGGATTGAATTGTGCCCTGCCCCCCAGCCCCAAATCCAAATGTTGAAGTCCTAGCCCCTACTAGGACCTTATCTGGAAATAAGTCCTTGCAGATATAAGTAATTAAGATGAGGTCATACTGGAGCAGGTGGGCCGCTAATCCTGTATGAATTGTGTCCTTATAAAAAGCAGAAATTTGGACACACACACACGGAGAATGACACAGGATGATGAAGGCAGAGAGCAGGGTGATGTGTCTACAAGTCAAGGAGGGCCAAAGATTGCCAACCAACCTCCAGAAGCTGGGAGAGAGGCAGGAGTCAGAGTCTTCCTTACAGCCTCGGAAGGAACCAACCCTGCTCTTGGACCCCAGATCTTGGACTTGTAGCCTTCAGAACTGTGAGATAATACGTTTCTGTCTCAACTACATTTTTTAGTTATATAAAGTACATTTCCTACTGACAAGGAGATGCTGAAAAGAGATAAGAAGCTCCCTTAACTGAATCCCTCGTTCAGGAGGATGGCTCAGGTGGTGATTTGGAACACTGCTCCTTTGCGGACCAGGCACGTGGCTCCTCAGTGCTTCTGCAGCCCTGACCGAGCAGCTCGCCCTCGCCTCCTCTGACTTCTTTTTGATTTGAATCTGCAATAACCTAAAATACTTTATATACTTTTAAAGCAACTGGGGTAATCTTTTCTAGAGGGAAAGAGGGAGAGTTGTGTAAAGTGTGGCATAGTGGCTTTTGGGCTAGGTCTGGCGTCACGGCCTTTGGGGAACTCGATGGTCTCTAATCTTGGCGAGGGCACCGACAAACACCCAATGTTGGGGCATATGGACAACCCCAGAAGTCTCACACAGCAGCTGTTACATCGATTTCCAAGTACAGAGACCTAAGCAATAACTGTAGTGACATTTTCCTGGCTTGCTCTGACCTCTGAATCTCACTGATTAGTCTAACACACACTGTGAACATCAACCAGTTAGGACTCTAAGCCAAAACTCAAAAATTGCTTTAAAATGGCAGGAGATGTTTAAGACATAATTTGTGCGAGTTGGTCATTAACTTTCTCACTTCCCAATCCGTGATTCTTTTTTATACTCTCCCTCTCAATTATTTTTCCCTGTTAGGCTGATGTTTCTGTAGTAGTTACCTCTAATCACTAAGATACTTCTGTAGGCAATCCATGCTCTGGATGTTACAGAGCAGTCAATATGGATGGGGAATTAAAAAAAAATTGACTCTCTGCATATTAACTTTCCATCATTCTACTTATATTTCCCTTGTTTAAATAAAAACAATCTTTTTTAAAGAAAATATTGATTGGATTTGTATATTCAGAGGAGTAATTTAAAAATCCCCATGATGATAATTTATGCTCTATTATTCTAAGGTAACTCAAAGGCCCAAACACCTTAAGAATATCATGTACCAGTTGAGGTTTTCAGATACAAATCTGGCTGTGAATCTTTGATTCTATTCCCTCACTGCCAACAGTCAATTTTCCCCCTTGTCACCATTTTATTTCCCACAGTACCTGTTCGTTTTCCATCCTCCAAAGCCCTCAACTTTCACTTCCTTTCTAACAATTGCCATAAATACACATCTTTAAATTCAGTATGCTAGGATGAAGTCTGGCACTCTTCAACAGAAACACAGCTATTGTCCTCTTTCTAAAGTTACCTGTCTCCCAAAACTCTGATGCTTCATCTGTTCCATCAACAAACATTTCTTAAACACGTAGTGTGCTCACAGAATCTGACTAGATCCTAAGTGCAATACAGGAAAAGTGATTGGCTTGGCTTTTCTCTAGATTCTACCCTTCCACAAACAGTCATTAGCACTTTTCTGTCCTAAGAACTTAGCTTTTTGGTTGTCATTTCTTCTCCTTCACCCTTTCCAGCATGCAGCCTTTCCATTTTCATTTAATACACATATCCCTTTCTCTCACAAAACCATCTGGGCCAGGTACCTGCTGCATGCCTTGCATGGTTTGCTGCAGGAACTGCAATTGCTGGTCCTTGGTGAGGTTCTCTTCTGTTCGGAAAAGCTGTTCTTTTTCTTGTTTCAGCAGCTCCACCTCATTCCTGTAGGCATCCAGCTGCCAGCGGAGACTGTCATTCTCCTCTTTCAGAGCGTAGGCCTGAGCAGCCAGAGCTAAAGGACAAACAGAATGAGTTCAAGTGAGTTACCTTCTTGCTTAGCTTGAGGAAAGGGAGTCTGCCACCCAAGTTCTTAATGTTTGTACCAGCTCAGAAGTAAAAGCAGAATGCCTTACCCCAGGGCTGTCTGTTTTGTAGTCAGTATGCATCACTTCTCTCGGAACTTTTATCTATTCTGTTTGTCCTGTCTTACGTATGAATGTTTCTTATGGGCACGGGATTAATTCCTCCCAAATTCTTGTCCCTTGACCTCTCTCCCTCAATGCTGGACACCCTCACAGACATTGGTATGTGGTGCTAGGTGGTGACAACATTCAGAATTCCAGGCAACGATCATATCTACTAAATATTGTCTTCCCCCTTTCTACAGGATTGCTTAGCTCCTTGGAGGGCTGCTTTCTTTCAAAGAATCAGCAGGTTGAGACATGCGGCAGCCTCCCAGGGGACAGAGGAATTTATATGCACACCGTTGCTTCCTGCTCTACTGCTGGGACAAATTGCACAGATTGTTTTCCTCCAACTCTGATCAGAATGGGAACCTAGTTCCATCTGTTTCACCAACAGATTAAAACTCTTTTCCTCTGCAAGGCTGAGTGGTTACTCTAATACCTCTCCCTGAAACCCCCAATTCTCCACATTTAGATTCAGACTTCATTCATATGTCCATCTTGTTAAGAAACCAAGACAGTTAACTCGGGGTCTCACACATCTCAAGGTTTCAGAAATAGCCGAAACTGAAAAAGAAAACAAATGGTACAAAACAAAGATTGAGGGTAGGGAATCCCTTTCCCTAGTTTCTATCTTATCGCTTAGGGGGCTCTCCAAAAATCAACATAGCCTGCTGGGCACTCACAAATTACTGGACCATGAGCTTTGTATGAACTCACTCACTTCATAGCCCCATCAAGCCTGTGATGCCGGTGCTGGTCTTATCCCCGTCTTTACAGATGAGAAAAATGTGGCACAGAGAAGTTACGTAACTCATCCAATCCCACAAAGTAAGTAGCAGAAAGCCTTCACACCCAGGCTGCAGGCAGGCTCCAGAGTCTCTGCTCTTGATTACGTCGGTCCATGTGTTCAGTTCTTACCAGGCTGTTCAAAACCAGTCTCACATTCCCCCACCAACTCTCCCACCAGTCTCCCTTTGATCTTCCCCCTCACAGAAAAGCCATTCCCCACTTGTGTAAGCAAGAGAAAAGTGAAAGCAAATTTGAAACGCTTGTTACCAGAAACTTCAAACATGTAACTTCCAGTAGATAAGGGCACGGTGTGGAGCCCACCACACACCAGAGCGTCAGTGCATTCACGTTTGCAGCCCGTTTCCCGTGTTAGAGGACCAAATCAAGGTCGCCTCCTGGGTGTTCTACCCGCACATTACAGTTCCATGGTGATAAAGCTTTACCGAGGTGCTCTGAGACCATAGTGAATTCTCTCCTCAAATATCAAACGTCAAATTATGTTAATAATAGTTTTATCGTTGAGTGTTTTACAGTATTCCATCTTGCAAAATAATCTCTGTGTGGTACACACTGAACTACTAATCAAACAGAACATGCAATTACCCAGACATTTCCCTACCTCAAGTCAGTAGGGATCAATTACTTAACAGGCATTTACTGCATATTTACCTGTGCTCAGGTCTGTGTGGGCATCTCAGACCACAAAAAGAGGAGACAGAATACATCTGTTCTCTCAAAGAGCTTAAAATCTAGTAGAAACTGACACATTTAAGAAGAAACGATTGCTTTCAAAGGAAGAAAGGATAATGTGATGTCTGGAATACAGCAGGCACTCAATAAACGTTGGTTGAATGAATAAATGAATAAATGAGTCTAGATGCATGACAAAAAAAAAGTATCCTATAGGAGTTCAGAGAAGAGAAAGAAAAATTCAGACTGAAGGAATAAATGAGGGCTTTGGAAGATGAAAAACCCAAGAACTCGGGAAGGATGTCTCTCAGTCAGGAGCCAGAGCATAAGCAAAAGCCCAGAGATGAAAATCAAAGGTAGAATACTTGGGGCAAGAAGGAGAGAAACTTGAGCAAAAGCCAAGTGTTTGCCTGGCAGCAGTGAGAGAACGGTGATCCACGTCAGGTGATGGGAGACGATGGGGAAGGTTAGGTTCAATGGAGCGGCCAATTGAGAACCACTGACAGTGCTTGGGGTGCTGGAAGGACATGATGAAATTGGGATTTAGGAACATTAGTTTGGCAATGGTGCATGGAATGAACTGGAGGCTGAGAGAATGAAAAAAGGAGATTTTATTTGGTGTATGTGTGTGCAAAACCAAGGAGCAGCCACTTTTACAGCTTTCAGAGACTTACTCATAAAATCAGAAATTATCCAGCATGTACCCCACGGCATGAGCCAGTGCCTTCTAACACTGTGCAGCCCAGCTTCGGATCTTGTCCACATCCTGAGATACCACCTCCTGACAGCTCCGTTTACCAAGCCAGAAGGAAATGGTTATGAGGAATCATTTGTGAGAGGGATGTTGTAATAGGGCAAAATCACAGAAAATGCAAATGATGAAAAAAGTGTTGGCACTACACAGGCACATTACTACATTTAGTAGCATTCAAAGACACTTAAGTCATTTCCTTAGGAAGCTCTATTTGGCCCTTTTTCAATTCAGAGTGGCATTTTTATTATCATAACTGATAGCAGGTGTTTGTGAAGAAATCGATTAGTATGCAGGGATGGAAATTACATTTTCCAAATGAATTGCATAGTCTGCAAGATATGCTGAAATCTGTATAGCAAAATGCAAGCAGCTATAAAGCATGTGCCAGCAGCATTATTTAAATAAATTATCTGAACATAAATACATACAGGAAAGTATACCATCCATTATTTTAGGGGATCTCTTATAAACCTATGGAATGGCACTGCTGAGAGTTCTTATTCTTGGCTAAGCCAAGTGACCACAGTGCCTGCCAAGCAGGATATAATATTGTTTGCATTCCTGGAATAGGAATGTGATATCATCATATTAAAAAAACCTGTAACAGCTGTAATTGCCCCCACCAAAAAAAAAAAAAAAAAAAATCAATACCATAGCAAATCCCATCAAAATTTTTATAATGGGGGCACATAACTGATTTACATTCTTGATTAAATGATTTCAAGCTTGATTTTTACAAAAAAATGTTCGTTACTCATGTGGCAGCAAGTAGTTATTTTCTAAAGGGTGAGAAATTGTATATTGACTCCACTTAGCTTCAGGCCACCTGTTTGTAAACATCATTCAGTGTCATACTGCAGCCCTGAATCTATTCCTCAGACGAGCCTGCCTGGAGGAGCCTATATTATGTTTCTTGGGCCAGAACTCTAACAGAAAAAAATCCTAATAATTTCTGACTTAACGTAATTTCTCAGTGTATTAAAAATTCAGAAATTGGAAAGGGCAACTCTTTCATTTCTCTCTTTCTCTTTAGTTCTTTCTGGAATACTGTACTAAATTAAAGAGTTTTGGAAAAATGTGTCATCGATCTTCCATGATAAAATTTACCTTATAAGACTGTACAACGAATCCACTATCCAAATAAGCATAAGAATTTTTTAAAAAGTACAGCATGCATCTTTCGGTAGGAATTCCTAAGGAGTGCACCGGGTGCCAATAAATGGAATATCTAAGAGACACCCCATGTGGATTACCAATTTCCGCTAATAAAAGAAGAATAGAATTAGGCCGGGCGCGGTGGTTCACACATGTAATCCCAGCACTTTGGGAGGCCGAGGAGGGTGGATCATGAGGTCAGGAGATCGAGACCATCCTGGCTAACATAGTGAAACCCTGTCTCTACTAAAAATAAAAAAAATTAGCCGGGCGTGGTGATGGGCACCTGCAGTCCCAGCTACTCAGGAGGCTGAGGCAGGAGAATGGTGTGAACCCGGGAGGCAGAGGCTGCAGTAAGCCAAGATGGCACCACTGTACTCCAGCCTGGGTGACAGAGCGAGACTCCATCTCAAAAAAAAAAAAAAAGAATAGAATTAGACACCTTAAATGTAAACTGGACTGAAGGTGATTAAATCTTTTGTTGGTGATTTTAAAGGCACTGGTGAATCTAGTGGTGCCTCTGGATTACATCAATTAATTCACCAACCATCCATTTATGTATTTATTAAGAAAACATGGTGAGGAGCTGTAGCATTCACAAGAAGCTTAAGGCCAGCATAGTCATCCATTTCTACTTACTGAGTACTTTAGAAAACTTCTGAATACTGGAATTTTCTGATTGGATCAAAAATGAAATAATAATGTTGGAAAAATTTTGCTAGGCAAGATTGTTATACTTCAAAAACTTAGCACTAGACTAAAAAACGACCAAAGTGACACTAGTGTATGAAAATCAATCCAAAGATTGAACTGCACTGCTGAAGAAAAGGCTTAAAGGTATTGCAGCATCTTGTTATATTCTTTACTAGATTCTATATAAACCATTATTCTTTACATTAATTATGGCCAAAGTGACCTCCTCTTCTGTCTCCTTACTGTGTTTCCATGGGAACAGCTAATGCCATGCTTAACTTCTTTAAGTAAATAATCTGGCGAAAGCCTTGAAATCTCTCTTACCAGCCTGAGCCAGCCTCAGAAAAATAATTAGCAATATATGAAACATGTAAGTTATTTTGGGTTATGTCCCAGTAAGCTGCCAGTCTGTTAATATCTTTTTCATGCTCAGGCAAGATGTAACTAAATAATAAAACATTTTAACATATTGTTTCTAACAATATCTGTGTTTCTCCAGAACTCTCAGTCTTTGTGTGTTTGGGGAACTCTGTGTTTAACATTCCCCCTCCACTTTGCCAGATGTCCTCCTGAAATGCTGGAAGGACACTGCTGAACTGTAGATTTCTTTCCCACATGCGAAGAAAGTCTTTTTCAAGAATTTCACTGGCTGCTACCCAGGGAGGCAGTTGTACCCATAGCCCCTGAACACCTGAACACAGGAGGACGGAGGCAGGCTGGCCTGGCAAATGCCACCACAATATCTGTGTGCCTTCAACGGCTGCCTCCTCAGTCACGATCCTGCCTCCTGCTCCCCTATGAAAGGGAGCTGTAGTTATGGCCCAGAGACAGGGACTCTCTCCAGCTTCTATCTGCTTCTCTGCATTCCGAATCTTCTTGTGAGGTGCCTTGAGGCCTTTAGATGGTGTTCTGTGGCAGAGGCATTATCACACTGTGTGCTCAAACTCATGCTTCTCTTTGTGCACAGCAGTGTTGCTCCTGAGAGGTGACTGCCCAGAGGTTGCCATGTGAGCAGTTCTCATCAATGGAGTGTGAGGGGGAGTGGGGATGCCTTCTGCACATTCCCTCATTCTCTGCCTGCTGCTGGAACGAGCTTGGGTCTCTGAGTCACCACATGGAGGAAAGGTGCCCACAGGCCCAGAATATCTGCCTTGGACTGTTGTGTGCTGAAAAAGTAACACTTTTTTTTTTTTTTTCTTGGTTAGGCCACTGAAAATTCAGGACTTCTTTATCTAGCAGCTGGTGTTACTCTAACCCAGTGTTCTCCAAACATTGGTATGCATTACAGGCTCCTGACGGGCATATTAAAACACACATTTCTGGGCCCTACCCTCAGAGTTTCCAGTTCAGTTTGTCTGGGAGGAAGCCCAAGAATTAGCATTCTTCCAAGTCCCCAGGTGGTGCTGATGCTGCTGGTGCAGAGACCACACTCTGCGAGCCACTGCTCAGACTGCCCCTCATTCTATCCCGATTCCTAAACTGGGGCTGTGGTTGGCTTATTTGGAGAAATGCTTCTGAAAGAACCACATGTTTGGCTTGTCATTCTGGTTTTATTCCTTGATCTTCTTTTGTATGAGCCCCAGCTCCACGTTCTGCACCTGGGAAGGCAGCCCTGTTGCATCCCTGTGCCCAGGTCCCATGAGCTCAGCTTGCCCCGTGCCCTGGCTATCTTCTATGGAAGATTTGGGCAAAAGGCACAGTCGCTATTCTGTTTTCCTCAAATAACAGTAGCAGGAATGGGAATAGCAATAGTGGTCGTGACAGCTAATGATTTTTATGTGCCAGGCACTGTGGTAAGCATATTATTTACACAGTATTCTTTCACCCTCATGAAAACACGATACAGTCAATATGATTATTATTTCTATTTTCCAGATGATGGAAGTGAGTTTCTGGGAGACAGAGGTTGCTGGTTGGAGGTACAAGGTGTGGCTCTAGAACTGTATTCCTCGATATATTGCCACCATGGTAGCTCACGTAAGTACTACCCATCCCAGGGAAAGGAGTGAACCAGGGACCCTACTGTAGTGGCTAGTTTGCTCCTAACAGAAGTAAAACATTCAATTTCTGGCTCTATCCTGGGAGTGTTCTGCTGGAGAGAGACTCTGCTACGAAAGCAGAGAGGATGATCCTCTTTTAAAACAAACATGCATGCATTTTCTGCGGGACAAACTTGGGGATGATTTATGGAGAAGTTAAACTCACCCTTCAGGAAATCTTGAGGCCTGGCTTGAACCACTTAGGGATCCTACTTTCTTCCCTGTGTCTCTCTTCTCTCAAACGGCCACAGTGATACTCACTAATCCCAGAGCTCAAGAGCCTGAGTTCCTAATAATGCTTTATTGAGAGAGTTTTGTCCATAGACCCATGCTGATCTCAGGATTCCAAAGATCCAGTATGAGACTATTCACCCCATCCATCTGAACTCACCTATGTTTGATTTTTAAAGTGTCTGTGCCTTCAGTTAGAATAAAGGTGACAGAAACTCCTCTCCTGTTGTGCTAACCTCCCATGAACTCTGTCTCCTGAGTCTACTTTGCTTGGGCTAATGAAGGCCAAAGACAAGCACCAGTGCCATGCTCAGAAGACCAATAGAGGCTTGGGGTCCCTCATTGTTGGTGGCCTCATTCTCGATGGCTGCTGTTGCCATCAGTGCCTCCCAGTGGCCAGGCACAGAGCTGGAAAGTATCCTGGGATGACATCTGCCAACAGCCAGTCTCGTGCTGGAGAGCCTCTTATGGTACCAAGAAAGTACAATCGACCTGCTTTTCAATAATACCTGTATCACCACTGAAGCAGCAGTCTTCCTCAAATTGCTCACGGAAATTTCTTCTGCTACATTTTTGCAGGATTATTATTATTACAACTTAGCATTGACATAACATTTCATATGTGCAGTGTGTATTTGAATCTGCACATTAGCTATTATTAGGGAAAGCTAAACAGAAGCACAATGCAGTGCCTAGTTTCATCTTTGTGTGAGGCCAGTGGAATAAGGATAATTTGGAGAATGCAGGTAAGTTAGATCCTGTTATTATGATGGCTTAAATGTGAGTCTGGAGGCACAACGGGCAGCAGGTGGCTCAGGAAAAAAAATTCTCTGCTCCTTCCTCCCTAGAGCTCTTCCTGAGGAAGTAGTCTGCACCAGCAGCAAAACTAGGGGGTGCCGCTGGGCTACTGCCACTATGGAGAATTCACGTCAGGCCTTATCACTTTTCCATTTACATTATTATCCTCTGATCCATCCCAAACCATCCCCATTTTCCTCAGAGGAAAAGAAGCAAGGGAAAGAGACATGTTCACTTCTTGCAAAAGCAGGATAAGTCTGTCATTTAAAACGCTGTTGAAGGATGCTCTGTCAGGTGGGGATGCCTTTAGAGACCTCCGGGAAGCACATCAGAAGTGAATGCTGCAAGCATGAGCTGAGCCCCCTACTCTAGACCAAGCCGGGGACAGGGTGGGGAAGCAAGGCTCTGAGCCCCTGCCCGGCCTGGCCTCAGCAGCTCCCAGCCCAGCTGCAGGGAGAGCTACAGATATGGAACCTGGTAGAAGCTGGTTAGAAGGGCTCCAGGAGGGGCCATCCTCACACTGTGTAGTGGGACTCAAATGAGGGAGAGAAGGCTTCTGGCTGGAACTTAAGAGCTGGAGGAGGCTCTTTCTGGAAGGCAGCGGTTGAGCTCACACATTGAAAAGCTGAAGGGAAGCAGAGTGGGACTGCTGCACAGTGGACACTGCTTTACCAAAAGATTCAGCGATCTCCAGGAGGAGGTGCCACGGCTATGGAGGAGAGGAGAGCAGCCTGCTTCCTACTGAGCCCCAAGGCCAGGCAGGAGCTTCTCAGGAGGGGGCATTTTCCCCCACTCTTCCTTTTCTTTTAATTAGATTTTAGTTTTCTTTGTCACTTTCAGTCCCTATTTTGATTTCCAAGATTATAGGGCCATTTTTTAAAAAATCCTCTAACGGCTTTAAAGATTCTTTTTTAGGAAAGTCAGACTTAGCTAAGCCAAGCTAGATCATAAAATGACACCGGCTTTCAGGAATGGTACCCCCTCCCCTGCAGACAGTGCACCTCCCTTGGGTGTAGTACTCCACCACGGGCTCAGCCCTGTATGACTTCATCCTAACTAGTAGTTGGTCTTGTCCAAAGAGAGAAACTTAAACAGCAATCCTTCCCTCCAAAACAACTGCTCTGATTTTCTCACCTGTCTGCAGTATAAAAGCAGTGACCTCTTTTTCCTCCCATCTTACAAATGTCCTTCCTTTTAACAAGTGGTCACTTCTAATTTTCATCAAGAAACCTTCCCCTTAAGAAGTGATAGTTCCCCTCTCCTGCTCTACCCCCGACACAGAAACACACGCATGCGCGCACACACAGTTATATTATACTTGAACGGGTGCTTCTACCGTGTAAAACACATCCACGCTATGAAATGTGAAAGGATGGCCAGCCCAAACCTAAGGTGTCTTCTCAGTTCTATGCATTGCTCTTTGCAAGGAGTAGCATCTTTTTTTTGTAAAGCTTTTATTTTATAATGCCAAAGACTTGTGATAACGAGTTGAACAGAAAACTTTCTTCGAAAGTTACTTCCGCCTTAGGTTAACCCTAACTATCCAGACTACTAACTGGGCACCAAGACTTCACTTTTATTGCTTGGGCACTGACTGTGCTGGGGCTGTCTCTGAGCCTCCTCCTCGCCACTGTTCTCATTACCAACATTGAAACTGACTTATGAATACTTACTTGTGTCTGGCAATAGGACAAAAAGTATCTGCATCCTCTCTAAATGTATAACCAAGGTAGGAGGACCCAGTGTGAACAGCTAGCTGGCATCTGGAGCTATCTGTACCACTTTGGTATCTCTTAAATGAGAAACCTTGGACTCATCCCAGATGTTATGAATCTGAGATTCTGGGATGGGGCCAGGGCTGTGCCTTTCAGCGAGTTTCTAGGGTGATTCTGATGCATGCCAACATTGTAGATCCACTTCCCTGGCCTTTAGGGACCAGCTCCCCACTTCCTAATGCTTTCTTCATGACTTTCTTCTGGTCTTAGATTTCTTTCATTAGTTTTCACACTTGCTTTCTTTCAGCCTTTTCCAACAGCTGAAAGGACCTTCTCTCCTGCTTTTACAACCCAGCACAGCCTTCTGGGCTTCTCTGCCTCTGCCATGTCTTCTCACATTCCATTAACCTATCAGCCTGCTCCTTGCTGAATACTTCCCTCTGACTCTCCTGGAATGACACTGCCTGTGACTGAATGCTTTCATAAATCCTACAGGCAGTGTCTCCAAAACACATTGTTCTCATCCGCTCGATGTTGTTGTGCATTACTTTTCTTTGCAGCCATATGTCTGGAGAAAGTTTCTGCTATGGCATGTTTGTGGCTTGCACCCAGGAGAGGCCAGGCTGAGCCTCTGGAACTAATTGCCCTTGACTGGGCCCCGGGATCAGCCTTTTCACTGTGGGAGATGAGGCCGCTCCTGTGTACACGTGCTTACCACACCAGTCTCTAGATTCGCAGAGGCTTTTCTCCTTGGCAAAGGGCCAGGCATGCCTGCTTCCCTCTCTCACTGCTGATGGATGAGCAGACAGTTCCTGTCTATTCTCCTAGAGGTAGAGAAAGGCAGGGCCTCTGTCCTTGGCTTGCATCACCACTCACATCAGGCCGCCCTCCTCCCCAGCCCTCGCTTTTCAAGCCGCCCTTTGTTCCAGTGAGCCAGAGGATACTCCAAACGCACCCGACACAGACCTGTGAGGGGACTTCTCCACCTGGGTCTTGCCTGCTCCACTTAAACTACCTCCCTCTCACTTCTCCTTTCTTTGCTCCTTTATCATTGCCTATGTCAGTCACTTCCTGTCCACTACAGATTTTTATCCTTTACTCCATTTTTGTTTTCTTCTCATTCCCACATTACCTTACCTCAACCCGTTTTGTTCTTCTTTCCCACCTAGGTAACCTTTCTCGCATCCTCACAAAAAAACAGTTTTTGCTTTGTTCATTAAAATGATTTGTTTTGCATTTCTGGTGAGTATAATTTTCCAGGTAGCAATGTTTTATTCTTACCAGTGCCTCCTTAAAAAGCCTCTGCAAGTGCTGAGGTGCCAGTTAAGCACTGTCTGACAGCCATCATCCTCACGTTACAGGCCAGTGGTTCTCAATCCTTTGTGCAGTAGCATCACCTGGGGACTGTTTTAATAACACAGATGCCTGGGTATTAACCCTCGGCCATTGGTATGTGTATAAAGTTGCCCAGTTGATTCTCATGTGCAGACGGGGCTGTGAACCACACATTCACACCTTCTGCTCTACACCAGTATCAACGCTCCACATTGCCACAGTGCCTGGTATTTGCAAGATACCACAGAATCCCTTAATTGTTTATTTCTCACAGCCTTATTGAGAAACTCCCAGGATGAGCCTCATGTCATTGCTGAGAAAGCTGAGGCTTAGAGAAGGGACATTATTTGCCAAGCCATGCCAGAAATAGAACCAAGGCACCTCAAGGGCCCTCTGACCTCATCCGCTCAAAGTTATTTTTAATTTTTTTAATTCTTATTTTTTAGACAGAGTCTCGCTGTCACCTAGGCTGAAGTGCAGTGGTGTGACCTTGGCTCACTGCAACCTGTGCCTCCCAGGCTTACATGATCCTCCTGCCTCAGCCTCCCGTGTAGCTGGGATTACAGGTGTGCGCCACCACACCTGGCTAATTTTTGTATTTTTAGTAGAGACGGGGTTTCACCATGTTGGCCAGGCTGGTCTAGAACTCTCGACCTCAAGTGATCCGCCCACCTTGGTCTCCCAAAGTGCTGGGATTACAGGTGTGAGTCACTGTACCCAGCCTCATAGTTACTTGTTTACTGCATCAGTGACTCTAAACTCCCCCTGCCAGCAACACTGGTCCTCACTCATAGAGGTCCCTTTCTCAGAGCCATTCTAATGCTTGACCCCCAAGATAAGCCTCTCTTCCAAAGAGATTATCATAGTGAGCTTGGCGGTGCTCAGCCACGCCCGACAGTGGGGAGGAAATGCAGAAGAAAGCCAAGGACTTATTTTCGGAATTCTGAATATTTCAGTGATTCAGATGGCTTCAGTTCACATTCTTCAACTGGACACATCATCACTTCTTTTTATCCCCAGAGTTTGAGTGCTACAAAATCTTGCTTCGACAAACTCAGCGTTAGTCTTCTTGGAGTCCTTGGGCAGGGGAAATGCATGTATTTTATAAAGTGTCTGGATGGATAAATTACAGCAATTTTTCCCTGGGAGAGAGTTGTTCAGACATTTAAACCCTCTGTATATTGAGCATGATAACCTTTCTCATATCCCCACAAAAAACCAGTTTTTGCTTTGTTCATTAAAATGATTTGTTTTGCATTTCTGATGAGTACAATTTTTCAGGTAGCCATGTTTTATTCTTACCGGAGTCTCCTTAAAAAGCCTCTGCAAGTGCTGAGGTGCCAGTTAAGCACTATTAATCAAACACTAAATGCTTTTTAAACAGCTCTACCTTTTTTTTCTAATTGAGAAACAGAGCTGTTTGGGCAAGTTTACGAGGTGACCTTGATTGAATTAAAGAGGTCAGCGATGGAACAGACCTCAAACCCATATTCAATGATTTTTTAAAAAATGACTTCCTTCCAATTAAACAGAAATTAGCATAAAATATTTTGTTTCTGAAAGGTTAAAAGAATTCCTCTGAGAAGGCAGCTCTCTTGTTACTAGCTTTTTATTGAACATGAGACTATGGATAGTTTCATATAAAGTGCTTTGTTAACATGACACTGATGATCGAGCATCAGTTACAATATTCCTTAGGAGCCTAAGTGTGACTTAGAAGGGTCAAAAAGTCCATTGTAAATTTTATTTCCTATTTCAAAGTCCAAGAACCCAATGACTTTCAATTACGAAGAAAGAAAGGAAGAAAAATTAAATCAAGATATAGTTTATCATTTGCAAAAATTGCAACCTAGTTCTACAGAAAAAAGCTTCAACTGTTACCTATTTCTTTACACATCTTCCTCTTAGCCCCATCCTTCTCCTTGCCGTAGTCCCCCATGTTTTAATGACCTGAAAGAACATCACATTCTTCCTGCCAAAAAAGAGTAACATACAGAGTGTCTGATATATAATGATGGAAGCAGAATTCCACAGAGGGGAAGGGGCACCACACACAGGTGATACTTTGGGGACTACTGGGTGTGTCTGAGGCACAGTCACCCTGAGAGACACACATGACATAACATAGTCCTCTGCATCCCACATATCTACCCCTGCCAACCTCAGAGATTTGAGGGGACATGGATTATATAGAGAAGAGGGGCACAAGTGTGCTAGAGAAAGAGAAGGTGCTCTGAAGCCAGATACCAGCTATGAGGCTTGGGGCAAGAAACTAAACCTCCAAGAGACCTCAGGGTCCTCATCCAAAAAATGTAGTCAGTACTTTGAGGATTAAATAGGTGATAGGATTTTTTTTTTCTTTAAAATGAAAAAAAATATCCCCCAACAGATTAAAAATTAGTTCTTCCTAGTTTTAATTTCCTATCCATTCATTTAACAAAATCTTGCCCCCCTACCATGTACAGTGCAGTGGGCTGGGCATTCTTTATGTTAAAGTTTATGCTCTCACACTTCTTTATGTTAGAGTTTATCTACTAGGTTTTGGCTACGACTTTGGAGGGCACAGTGGGCAGAGACTGTGAGGACCCATGATCTGACACTATTCCAGGAAAAGCAGAACTGATGTCATGCTACGAGGATTTTTCAGAGGAGATAAGTAACCTTCTCACATCCAAGTCTGAGTCTCAGTCTCTCAAGGCTTTGTTAGCTATTCTTTCCCCTTAATCTGGCACTGTAAAGAAGACAAAGGACTGTAATAAAGGACTATAAACTAGTTCAACCATTGTGGAAGACAGTATGGCGATTCCTCAAGGATCTAGAACTAGAAATACCATTTGACCCAGCCATCCCATTACTGGGACATACCCAAAGGATTATAAATCATGCTGCATAAAGACACATGCACATGTATGTTTATGGCAGCACTGTTCACAATAGCAAAGACTTGGAACCAACCCAAATGTCCATCAATGATAGACTGGATTAAGAAAATGTGGCACATATACATCATGGAATACTATGCAGCCATTAAAAAGGATGAGTTCATGTCCTTCGTGGGGACATGGATGAAGCTGGAAACTACCATTCTCAGCAAACTATCACAAGGACAGAAAACCAAACACCGCATGTTCTCACTCATAGGTGGGAATTGAACAATGAGAACACTTGGACACAGGAAGGGGAACATCACACAGTGGGGCCTGTTGTGGGGTGGGGGGAGCGGGGAGGGATAGCATTAGGCAATATACTTAATGTAAATGATGAGTTAATGGGCGCAGCACACCAACATGGCACATGTATACCTATGTAACAAACCTGCACGTTGTGCACATGTACCCTAGAACTTAAAGTATTAAAAAAAAAAAAAAGAAGACGACAAAGGATATGCTCCCATACACATTGTGAGAATTTACTGAATATTTGTTGTTTTAATTTTATCACTGCTTTGTATTATGACATTGTTTAAGACAATTCGTGGAGGCAAAGAACTGAGGGTAGAGAAATGGATGGTTTAGGATGCTCAGTAGAAAAACTGCACTAGAAAAGTCTAGTATTGCAGGTGCAGACATTTCATAAACAACTGACTGGTAAATCACTATAAGAAAAATAAAATCTCTCATCCTACCTCCAAAAGATTTGCCAAATACATGGTGTAGATAAAGTTGTGCCTGAAAACTTGTAATCACAAAAAAAATCACAAGTATCCAATATAAACTTGTGGTATTTATTCAGCAGCTCAACTGATCATTATTTGGAGGTACCAAAATTCATTTTTCTCATTAATTTAGGACATTGGGGGAAGGGAGAAGACATATTACTTCCAAAAATCTCTGCCAAATCAGAATTTCCCTGAGTCTGTGAATCTCAAGAAGATTGATATTACTGTAGATGCTGTCCCTCAGACTCTCATTTTTAAGTTATATAGAGAGGTACATCTCATAAAGAAAAGCCTCGGGAGCAGAGAAACAGGGAGAGGCACTTCAATAAGTCTTGAAATTAGATGGTGAGTCAATAAACTGGTGATCCTCAGGTAGGCTCTCCTAGACCCTGAGGGTGCAAAGAAAACATGGGATGAGATGGGAAATCAAAGGGCTGATATTGTAGCTCAGATCATTTCAGACCAACCATCAAGCATGTGCCTCAGGTTTGAGAAATGTCTTCGTTCTTCTCTTTATCTTTTTGGGGACTTGCTAAATGGAAAACGTGGGTTGTGACAGTGTGTATGGTTACCAAAGGAAACAGATAACACGGCAATGAACATTCCCTATGCACTTCACCTCTTCAAGGCATTTCCTTTTCTTCTTTTTCTTGTCTAAAGCCATACAGCAGACTCTGCTTTCAGGAAATAAATGTCACTCAATTAGGAAATGGGTGGTACCAATTTCCTGAATATTTTTTAAGGGCAGCATTTCTGTTGGGATGGGCTTACAAAGAGTTTGCTGGGTGCGTTGCTTATGTTGAAGCAAATCTCCTTCTAGTTAGTGGGAAAAAAAAAAGGTTGGGAAGACCAAGCAGAAGCCCCAGCTGGCTTTGTGTGGATGAACATTTTAAGGTAATAAGCATCTCCAGGCTATCTTTGCCTCCAAAAGGCATTATGGCACCACGTACCCTGCAGGCACTCAAAATCCTTGGTTGCTTTTATTTGGTTACTGACTCTTATGATGTCACTGAAGGCATTTGAAAGAGATTCTGGAGTCCTTTTCCCATAAAATTCAGTAGTGCCATAAAAGGATTATTAACCTCAAAAGGAGAAAGCTAGTATTGAGCTCTAGACTTTCCACTTACAATCTTGGGTAAATAATGTAACTTCTCATCACCGCTAATCTCTCTGTGGGTAAGAACTCAACATTTCTGCCTGGTTTAGAACTTGAATTATTTCTTGGATCCATTATTTAATATTTATACCAATATGATTAGCTCTTAGAATAGGAAATTGTAAGATTATGTGGTCTGGGAAGGTAAGCATACTATGGTGAGTTAAATGTGGAAATTCCCTAATTTAAAGCAAAAGAAGGCAATTCAATAAACTATCATCATCTGATACTAGTTACTATTCCTTACTATTCTTGACTTTCCAGAATGACTGAAAGTGTCTAGGTAGTATTCCTCAACAAACATGGATTTTTTCATAGATTCTCCTAGGTAATTTATAAATTAATATTTATTGTAGTTTTAATTAAATAATATGTGCATATATTGAGGACATTTTTGAAATGCACAGAAAAAAAAACAAAAGTCACTTGTAATTACACCATTTGGTGATAATCAGTCTGAATATTTTGACCTATATCCTCACATATTTTTCCCTAACATAAACTGTGAATATAACACATACACACACAAATGGAATTATCCATGCTGGTTTGTAACTTCTTTTATCACTTCACAATATATTAAGAACCTTCTCTCATTCCATTATGTAGTCTAAACCATGGTTTCTTTCAAGACTGCTCATGGATATACCATTAATTAACCAATACCCTAGTGTTCAATGTTTAGATGTTTCTAAACTAACTCTGAAAATTTAGGTAACTGCTTCGGGCTGCAGTGACCAGCATGCCCCAAGTAGAAAGCAAGGGCGTTTGGGATACAGCAGCTCTAGAACTTAAAGGGGGCTCATTAAAGATGCTGCAATGCCCTGCCGGAAATGCTACAATTAATAGACTCTGTCTTGCAACTTTCACTCCAGAAATGTTTCTTCCTACTTCTCTGCTAGTGACGGAAGTCTAAAATAAAATTTTCTGTCTCTAGCCACTTCCTAGAAGGCTTCACACATTGTGTCCTGGAACTGGGGAGAAGAGCTGCTGAGCTCTTGCTCCCTCTTTGATATCAAGAGCATTCAGTCAAGTGAAAGAGAAGGGTCTCTAAGCCTTTGAGATGTGGGAGAGCTTAGTATAATAATAATTTCCTACAAATTTCAATTTCCAGGATTTCTAAGTATCATATAACGGCAAGTGGAATTTCCAAGAAAGGGAAGGAAGTACTTACTTTTTAAATTAGTTATGTGGCTCTTAACTACCTATGGTTAACTAGAATTCTACAACACATCATCCTGTCTTCATTTTCTGTGTTCATGCAGTATACCTGCCATCTTCAAGTCTTTGATTAACGAAGCTTATGTGCAACAGCGTTAGGAGTCAAGCTATAATAGCTTTATGTACCTACTGTGTTTTGATGAACAATACAGTATAAAAGCAGAGGAGAATTAGGACAATGATGTTCATAAACAGCACATCACTGTGCTAAGAGGCTGGTAACAGTGTATGTTTTAATATGGCCTAGTATTGATTCTTTTGGTCAGTGTCCTACTTTTAACAATGCTACAGTCACACTTTAGGATTTCAGATGGAGAGGTAGAGAAGAAAATCAATAGATACTATTTTTCCACTACCACCTGGCCTACATATCTATAGCTTCTCTGCCATAATCACATTCAAGGGACCTAAAAAATGCCTTTGGAAAGTCTGGCCCAGTTACCACGCTTTTAATAACCTCAGGAATCTACTCTGACCACCTCAAAGATTTTAGCTTCAGCTCTCAAGGTCCACAGCAAAGAGCCTATGACCCAGGAAGAATACAAATTTATTTGTTCTCTATTTTCTGTTTCATTAATATATAAAAAGAAAACTTTAAAAAAAGCCTTGTTACACAAGGACTCTCGTCTGAAACCAAAATCATGTAGAATTTTACTACCGAGCCTTAAAAAAATACACGGAAAAATACTTATATAGCTAACTGTGAAAAGAAAAAAATTAGAAGCCAAACCATTCTTCTGTAATATTATAACACAATTTTGTTTTCTTCTTTATGTATTATTCTTAGTTGTTAGGTTTTCAAAAATGACCAGGTATTATTTTTATTCAAAAAACAACTTTTATTTTTTAAAATGTGACATGCTGTCAAATGCACTAGAGCGCAATGAGGTGACCTACTGAGTGTTTTCTATAAGCATCTGCTGGAATCACAGGTGAGCATTTGACAACATTCACTGATGTTGTAAAGGATAATCCCTTTTTCATAATCAGAGATTCTTGCATATTGCTTATAAATGAAAATGGAAAATCAGGAATAAATTCTACTGAAGAATTCTCTCCTTTATTTAGGAAAGAACAACAACAACAAAAAAAGCTTACAAACTTGCCCAGATTCTGTCATCTAAACTCCTTCAAAAAATATTCTGATTTTTTCTAGAAGTTGTGCAAACCGCACTTAAATTCCAACAACACTGTGTTAATTTTGCTCAAATGCAAGCTGAAAACATATTTTAACATCCTGTCAGAATGAGATACTAAGAGTGTCGATAAAATGACACTAAAATAAATGTAAATTTAGATTGCTGTTACAAGTGGCTGCTTGGCTCTGGGAAGACGTTAGGTTGCTATAGTATTTTCCATAGCAACTTTGCATCTTATTACATAAATATTCCCTCAGTGTCCTTAAAACCTGCTACAGAAACAGGATTAAATCCACTCTCCTATGTAATGATCCTGCATCAAACCTTACCAGAATGAAATGCCCAGAAAACATAATAATCTGTAATCTAGATAATGGTGTTCCTGGCAGTCAATAAGCATCAGGGTACTTTGGGCTGCACACAGGCGGCAGTGCGGTGACCCTGGACTGCTTCCTGGCCATGTGTCTTAACTTTTTCCAGGTCAAGACCTCGGCGGCTCTCCCTTTCTGAAGATTGGTTGCTAATGTCCTCATTCTTCTTCTCTGTCCCCAACTGCCCATCAGCCCAAGCCCTCCACCAGGCTCAAGGGACTCATGGCGCTAAGCAAGAAGCCAGGGCCTGACAGGAGCTGGGAACATGGTGGGCTGCCACACAGGAAACCTTGTGGAGACCCCATCCAGGTCTAAGCTAGGCTCAAACAGGTATGGATTGTTTAAGAACTTCAGCTAGGCCTCAACTGAGTTTCACGGAGGTGTGGCACAGTTGAGTAGTTAAGAGTATTACAGAAAGCCCTTGGTCCCGTAGACACCAATGTCAGCAACACAGATTAATCTTACATAAAATACCAGATTATGGAAAGTTTGTGCATATATGAGAGAGATGTCAAGAATCATGGCATTGATAGGTGCTACATAAAAATAGGATTATAAAGGGGCTTAGCTTAAAGACAGTTTAGGCTCCAAGTGTGAATTTACAAAACAGTCTGGTTGGGCAGAAGGAGTGCTTCCATTGAAATGGAATCTTCTGCGACAGGATCAATTTAAATAGCATCTGTTTTCTTGCATTTAAAAGGTGAAGCAATTTACAAAAAAAAATGTCTACACTTTTCAGAAGCATATCCATTATGGAAAGGGAATTGTCACTGCACACGAAATTAGGGAACTTAGAAACCCACCCAAAATAAACATTTATTTGAATTCCTTGGGTAAGATTAGCAAGATTTAAAAAAAAAAAAAAAAAAAGAAAGAAAGAAACAGGAAAGCCTTGGCTCCTTTGCAAATGAAACTCTGTTTAGAGTTTAGGAAGAAAGCAGGCTACTCAGCCCACCTTGCAAGATTTCTTTTATCCTCTTTAAGCTACATTAGTTCTGATTCATCACATCTCCTTGTTTGGGCCCCTTGGGTTCCCAGAAGAAAAAGAGCTTGTCTTTAATTCAGCGGTCACTGATGGACACACCCCACTGGTCTATTTCTCTTTCAGGAGATGGTGCCCTGGGCTGTCATTACATGTGAAAACAGCTTATCCTTCTATGCTTCCACTCAGCACAGACATCCCTGCCCTTGGGGTCTGCAGGTGCCCAGAGCTTGGATCCTGGCATGTGGCCTCAGACTGAGCCATCTCACTTCAGTGTCTGAATTCTCTTGTCCTTCTGCCAAGTTCTGAGCCAGTCTTGGGTGAGCCTGCTTTCGGTTACATTCAGTGCTTCCTAAAAGGAAGTTTCTACCAGTGTGAAGGATGGAGCCCCCTGCAGTGGGCCCCTTCAGTCAGCTGCTGCACCCTGGTCTGGTATTTAGTAACCCTCTCCTTCTTCTGTGCATGGCTGGTGATGGGGTAGCAGTGAGACTCTTCTTAAGCTTGTGCCTGATTATAATCTGCCTGATGGGCATTTTTAAGGATCTTTCAGAAGCACTAAAACAAAGAAAATACTTAATCAGAAAAAATAGGTTGTCCTGCTATTCAAAGAAATCAATGGGATGGTCAGAGAGTCCTATTATTATTATTATTATTACTTATTTTTTTAACATAAAGCTTCCAGCTACATATATAACTATTCAGGTAAGCCGATACTGCTAGTTCCAACCAAACCTAATTATGAGTTCCTAATTTGATTTAGTGGCTGAAAGATTTGGAAAGTCCTTGTTTGAATTCTTAGTGAAATTAAAACAAAATTCCTTTGTACCTATGTTACGGTGAATTTTCATGAAAAATTGACAACTCAGAAAACTTCATAATTAAGAGTGTCTGCTCCTATAAAGAGCTCAGAGTTTAAATGAAATGCAGTTAAAATCCAAAAACATTTGTTTGTGTATTATGGAAAGGAATTATGATTTGTCTACTGAGCAAGGGACTTTTTAGTTTCACTCTTCCAAAATTTGTGTTCAAAGTACTCTCATCAAATATTGGGTGAGGTATACACACTATGTAGTGATGTTCATTTTGGTTTATAATAAATTTAATTTATTGGCTTTAGGACATCCCTAATATTTTTAACTTAAAACACTTTTTATAAATGAGTCTTACACCCTGAGGACAGGGTACCCTGTATCTAACTAACTCTGTGTCCCCTGGGTCCACAGCATCCTGAGCATACAAAATGTAGACAGTCAAAACAATGCCAGGTTACAGCTCTCTGGGCCATGGCCTGTTTGCCATGTGACACTGAATTGTGTACGTATAAAGTTCTGAACATTTTGTTTGAACATGCCTCTTTAATACTTGCCATTTCAATTTAATTAGAGCAAATATTCTCAGGGTTATCATCTTCCTATCAACTTCTGGGATAAAGGCATCAAAAACATTAAGATCAGAAGAAGGGGAATGTGAATTGAAGTCCATAGACTTTTATTGATTACGTACTTGGGGAAAGGCCCAGTGCCAGGTGTTGGAGGATGACTAAGGTAACAAGCAGAGTTAACATTTACTGAGTACTTACTAGATGATCAACACTGTAAGTGAAGTCAGAAGTACCTTACATGCATTGACTCATTAACTCTCACAATGCTAAAATGTATCGGGTTTTGCCATCGGAGGCCTTACAATCTAGGATAGCCTTCCTCTTTCCTTTCTCCTTTTTATTTCTTGTGAACACTATCCTGCCCCACAGAGTCAACCTGGAGGGAGACAGGGAGGAAGGGAGTGGAAAAGGGGAAGGGAGAAGGAGAGAGGGAAAGAGAGGGAGGGAGGAAGAGAGAGAGACAGAAAGAGAAAAAGGAAGAACGGATTTGGATTTTAAAGTCTGGCTTCATTTCAGTAGGAGGCAGACTAAACAACAATAAATTTGAATTTTTGTCAAAAATTATCTTCACAGGCTTCAGAGCAGGATGCCGATCTTCTTGAATGAATGCTTCAATAAATCTGTCATCATTTTAAAATTTATTAGCAAAATTCATTTTCATTTTTATAAGCATCTTAGTTTTGCTCCAGTGAACTCCTTTTCCCCTTTAAGATTCAACTGATGAAGAAGAGTGAACACTCCACCCCCTCAGAATTCTATTGTAGGTACTGGAGAATTATAGCCAAAGATATATTGCAAATTATTATATATGGTAAAAAGCAAAAGTACAATGAAATATTCTTCATAACCAAAAAGCAGAGATATATTGAAACATTCTGATTATTTTTTAAAAAGTAAACCCAAGGTATCATATAAGTCCTTACACAATAAATTGCGACTTTTCTAAAAACCAAGCAAGTCAATTCTTTCCACCTCCTCCCTCTCCCCCCAGATAAAACCCATTACAGGGTACTTTTTGTCTTAGTATGGAGACGACAAGCAAAGCTGGCCCTGGGGGACCAGAGACAGAGCACCCTGCAGTGGGTGCAGCCTCAGCACCTCCTCCTGGCACAGGCAGGTGACAACGGAAGGATATTCTCTTCTGGAATTTCCAAGAATTCCTGGGTCAGCTACTACCCAGGAGGTCTGAGGCCAAAAACCCACTGTTTGAGCAGAGAGGAAATAGGCAGGGGACTCCTTAAAGGATGGAGGGTTTCACTGCCACTTCGGGACTGGCAATTCCCCTGTTAGTGAATTAGAGTGCTACATTTTGAGAGGACTGCTCCTGTGTAGGTGACTGGCAGATGCAAATGTGTACCTAAAAACAAGTGATGTGTCACCTCAGAAGATAGCGCTGGAAGGTGTTTCCCTCGGGCAACGGCCTCCATCCTCCCCTCTTCAAGCAACAGTTAGCAGGGATTTGTCTGAGGTTTGAACAAAAGACCAGATGGGAATTCTTGCTGTCAGGCTGTGTCCTCAAATATGCAGGGCTGAAAGCAAAACAACTGCCTGCCTCTGGGCCAGATCTTCAGGGCCCCGTGGAATAAAAAAGGTTAGTTGCCTTCCTTTCCCTTTAATCAGTCCTGGGCTTTCTTCAGAAACCACATGCCACATTCTCTGGTCCATCTCATTTTGAAAACTACGAAAAGACTTTGAACTCCTCGGGGCCTGGCATTTGAACTCCGGTTCTTTCATCTCTTCCCTCAGAACCTGGTATACAACATGCCCTGCACTTTGCTCATTAATTCTGCTGACCAAGTAACAAGACTGGTGAAAGTTTTTTAAAAGTTCAGGCTCCACTTCACGCTCTCATCAGATGCCTGGGGAATACACCGAGAGAGGTGTCAGGGGATCACATCTCCACTGATGCTTCTGCAGCGGAGGCCGGGCCCTGATCCAAACAGGCATGTATGTGTTGCAAGACCTCCTCAGGGAGCATACAGTTCATTATTCTGGTCCTATCCTAAGCAGACTGTGAAATGATCCACAATTCTTACTTGGGAAATTGACAAGTTATTTGAAAAGAAACATCACCAAAACAAACAAACAAAAAAGTCACAGGTTCAAATGAGAATTTCTGACTGACGCAATTCTTTTCTCCTACACCTACCTTGTCAGGATATTAAGAATCCAAGTTTCATCTCAACTTGCCCCTCATCCAGAAGCTTCACAAAGGATGAAAAGTGCTTTTGATAGAAAGAATTTATTTCTTTATTTGAAGATCTTGTTGAACTTAAGAAATTCACACAAATCCTTGCTCTCTTGTTTTGCTATGTGAAGGTTTGTAGAATAGAAATCTTGTGAGGAAGGTGGTCTCCTCAAATAAACAAACCTGAGAGTAAAGCAGTCCTGAGGAATCTGCTCTGGGTTTAGTAGGAGACATATGTCATTGACACATAAGTGCTGGGTTTTTTTCAGACAAGGGATATATGGCTTCAGAAAATAGTGGCATGGTGCCTACTTGTATGTTAAGCTTCTGAAAGATTAAAATGAATGGAATTTGAGGGTGAAAGGGGAAGTTTCTAAGGCAGTGGTTCTCAAACTTTGGCACGCATCAGAATTTCCTATAGGGCTTAAATCAGATTGATCGATGGATTTCACTTCCCAACACCCCCGTAGCCACTAGACATTTTTGATTCAGTAGGTCTTGGGTGGGGCCTGCTAATTTACATTTCTAATAAGTTCCTAGATGATGCTGGTGCTACTGGACTGAGAACCACACCTTTGAGAACCACTACTTCAAGGAAATTAAAGCCCTTTCTCTATATGCCTGTATGCAGGAGCTTTTTCTTATGATCATCACTCGCACCCCTGACATTCTCTTCTACAGCCCTGGAGAAACAGAGCATCCTGACCACCCTGCGGTCTTGGTGACCTGATCCTTTCAGAATCTTGATTTTGGCTTCTTAATAAATTAGCAAAGATCCTCGATTCCTGGTCACCTGTAATCTTTCTGTTAAAAAGTCTGTAACAGGTGTTTTATTCACTTGTACAGATGAGGAGACAGATCAAATCTACACCATCTCTGTAATTTTCCTTTTTGGCAATGATGGCAATTATGGTTCTTCCTAGGTCCTTTGGCGATGCCCTTCCACTCAGACAAGCAGTCTCCCTTGGTGTCTCATGTTTTGAATGAGCTTTTCCCTTGCCTGCTTTTATAATACCAATGGATTTATACATAATTCAATTATATATAAAACTCATTGTAAATTCAATTATATATATCCATTGGTATTGTAAAAACAATACCAATGAGCGTTTTAAATCAGCAACTCCCAATAGACAGAGCACACAAAGCAAGGTTCTCTCTAAGCTTCTCTTCTTTTCACAACCCAAGGAGTGACACCCCTAGCTTGGTACCAAATGGGGCCAGCCTTTTAATTACAGGTTAGGTGACAGAAGATTTATGGGAAAAGAAGTCTAATTCCCCAGCATGTTGGCTCGGAAGCTAGAAAGCTTCTTCAGGGATTAAACAATTCCCATGTAAGAAGTACACTGACTAAAACCAAGTTTTACCCATATTTTAGCATCAGCTGTGGCTGCCGTACTCTGGAAAAGGATTTTTATGGAAACAGGCAAACTTCCCTGAAAGAAGCATCATGGCCCCAGATCTGCGTACGGAGAAACAACTGGAGCAATTTAAATCACTCTGTTCCCAAGAAGGAGTTTAAAGTTCTATTAATAAAAAGCAGAGTCACTCAAAGATGAAAGTTTAGTATAATTCAAACAAAAGTGAGTTATAGGGCCATTTCCCAATACTTATGCCCCATCTGAGATTTGGAAGATCATGATACCTCATGGTTCTGTGGTAGTTATCAGCGTTACCTGATTCATCGACTCTCATTTTTTTGGTAGGGCTGTCACAATTCTCATCGTCAGACATTTCCATTTCTTCTTCGCGGCGGATGCCCATGAGCTGCTCACTTTGGGCATTCCGGAGCTCCTGCAAGTAGAGGATGCACACAAGTCAGAGTCACAGACACGTACGGCTTTCCCCAATGGTCTTTGGGTATATATGACTGGCATATTAACGTTCAGAATCCAAGGCTTTTATCTCCCAAATACAACCTCACCTAACCTAAAGGAGGTTCTGAGGGGTGTGGGGTAGAGAGTAGACCAAGGTCAGGCTTAGATTAATCCCTGCTCACCCATGACTAGTTAAGGGCTCTTTAGCAAATAATTTAATCTCTCTTGAGTCTCCATTTCCTCATTTGTACAAAGGGGATAATAATATCCACCTAAGAGGGCTGCAAAGATTACACAGAAATACCTGTTACATGGCTGGCCCATGTACAGTAAGGACTTAGAAATTATGGTTAAGAACATGAACACTGGAATTTTAAAAAAGGACTGTTCTGCCATTGGCCTATGGTGTGACATTAGGAAAGATTCTTCATCTCTATTAACCTAAATTGCTCACTGGAGTATTATGATTAAAAATAGTTTTGAGGATGAAATGAATTAATGCATGTACAATACTTAGCATCATGCCAGACACTTGGTTGGTCAGTTGATAATGCTGGACATTATTATTTCTCATGCAAACATAGTGCCCCTGCATGTGTGTATGTGCTCATGTGTGATCTCACACACACACACCATTCAGATATCCAAAATTTAAAATCAGTAAGATGTTAGGGAACAAAACACAAACAGATGCCTTTTCTTTTGTATTGCACATGGTCATGTAGGGGTTATTGTTTTTGTTGCAGTGGTTGCTTTAGCATCATGTTTAGAGCCACAGATCTTAAGATCACATCTTACTTTCTCCACTTATTAGGGGAGTGGCTACAATCAAGTTATTTAATTTATTTGAGACTTTGTCTATTCACTCACAAGTGAGGAATAATAATACAAGCTGTTTGGATGCAGTAGCATATGTGAAAACTCATTGTAAAGAGTAAAGAATCACACAGTACATTTCTTACTACTGTGCCTAAAATCAGAACACTGTAATCACTTAGGCTAAGTATTTATATTATTACTTTGTATCAAGGTGGATATTACATATTTGTGAATCCTTCCTTACTCATTCTGTTCTCTCACATCTACTATCTTCAGAAATACTTAAAACAGGGAAAGCCTCCATTATTCTTTTTTCCCTCTGTAAAGTCTCCAAATAAAAATCAAATAGTTAAAATAATTTCACGTTATGATCAATAAACATATGAGTAACAATAAAACTAAATTATTACAACTAATTTATTAGGGGCGTGACTTTAAACATGGTTCCAGTGCCCATTTGATGGACATGCATATATCACTCCATGTTGTGGGTTCTCTCAATTCTTTTCTCTCCTTAGCTCACAGATTTTAACTACCGCATGATGGAGAGGAAACTATTTATTGCTAACAGTATTTGAATGGTCAGCTCTGTACCCTGGGAATCACCCTTGCAGAGGACAGGGAAGGGAGAAAGCAGAGAGACAAGGTCCAAGATGGGGTGCAGGGGCACCAACCAGAGGCAGCCCTGAGAGGCCAGAGGGATGGCAGACAAGGCCTCCTTATTTGATTATGCCACCCAGAAGAAAGAGGTGCCAATTCCATCTTAAATAACACCATCAGGCATTGGAGGCGGGTGTCACATGTGATTAGTGGGGAAATTTTTAGGCTGTGGACAGCTAATTTTTCTACTGACAAAGAGCCCAATTCCCAAAGAGGTGGCTTGAAAACACTTGAAACAAGGAAAAGTCAGGTGGAAAGAATAAATGAGGCTGAAAGGGCCTGTTGTTTAGTCCCTGCGATTAATGACAAACTGTCATATGGTAGTTGTTCTTGTGGGAAAAGGTGGTGGAAAAGAAAAAAAAAATTGAGGAGAAAATGCTGAGGCTGTTTCCACAGGGTGCCTCTGGTTCAGCATTAAATCACTAGTACACTCTAATAAATCTGTAGAGGTGTTGGAGATAATTAACAGATGCTGTAACATGGGAATGTGGGAAAAAATCAAGCCAATTATCAAGCTTATACGCAACTGAGAAATCATCCACAATGTTAAATTACCAACTGGTATCTAATCAATTAAGCGACATGCGAGAGAAAAATCACAGCTAATTTAGAATTCTGGGTCCTAATGTATATCAAAAGAGGTGGGGAAAGTACCAGGAAGGCACAAAGACCCTTCGCAGGAGCACCTTTGACAGCTGCACTCCATGTGTCCCTCTGGAGCATCATTTCTGTCTCCTAGTACCGAACAAAGCAAGCAGGCTTCCTTAGACCTGCATAGAAGCCTTCACACATCCTGCTCCCCACCACACGCGCGCGGAGGAGGCAGGGTGAAGCGAAGGTGAGAAGCTGAGGCAGACGTGGCAGGAAGCGTGATTCGGATCAATATGTGACATTTGCTGACACTCACATTCTAATGATGGCCTTTTTATGCTCAGGTTTATTCGGTAGCAGGCCACCGGCCTTTCTCTCAACATTCCTTTTAATCACGTTTGGTTTTTATGTGAAGAAATAAACAATTCACAGATTGATCATTCCCAAATCTGAATCAGAGTTTATGGGCTCCAATTTGTGTTTTCATAACCCTCAGTTTGTATATTGCATCACAAACAGAGGACTCTTTTTTTTTTAATCTTGAAAATCAACCTTGACCTGAGTCTTAAGTCAGAGTCAGGGAGAACATCAGGTAAGCACCCTGCATTTTTCTGGTCCCTGAAAAATTAAAGAGAAATCCCACCTCTTCCTTACTCATAATCTTGAACAGAAAAACAGAACTGAATCAGTCACCAACCACCATAGGCATTAGTGAACAAAATAAAAAATGTCCTTCTTAACAATAAATTGCACTAGCATTTTAAGCGTCACATTATTGTGAAGTCATTCAGTATTCACCATAATAACAGTGATAATAAAGAATTCATTTGGTATTCATGTGGATGTTACATCTAGTGCTATTGGTATTCAACTGTAATTTAGCATTAGTTAATGGGCACTTAAAATGCTACCCAAATGATTGATCCCATAGTACTTTGTGATTCCTCAAACTCTATATAAAATACTTATTTTACAAGTGTGAGTCAAAATCATTAAATAAATAAACCTTACCTTCCGTAAGTTTGGGATTTTGAAAGAGGGGAATATCATTTAGAGAACTTTAATATTAACATGCTAGAGATGGAGCGGCATCCAAATGAAAAACATTCTTTCATTAAAAAAAAGAAGCAAAGACAGTATACTTACTTTTAAATTACAGGTTCAAAGCGTACACTACTCTGTGGGGTTAAAAATAACAGCTGGACGACCAATGACTAATGACACATTTTGGTCCTTCTAAGTGGCAAGGAGGTCAAATTCTCGGCTGTTCTCTTGGGGGTAGATACTCACACTTCACACATGCATGGATGCTGATGGGTGGACCCAGCTGGCCTAGATATTCACTCCCAACACTTACAACACTGGCTCTGGAGAGAAGTGTAATAGGACTTAACGGCTAGCACAGGGGACTCAGATGCTCCTTATGATGAGAAAATATGGACGGAAAGGCATCCTTGTCCAAAGAGTAAACTGTCATCATCGCATAGAACACTAAAAAAAACCCCTCTGTATTTAAAAGCCAGTTTTCTATTGTAAGTTTCATTTTTCTTTAAAATAATTTGCTAGGGAAAGTGTCTTGGTTGATTTCTGAGATCTTTATTATGAATGGGGAAAGTTATTTTCTCCCATTGCAGGGGAGAAAAACACTCTGTTCCTTAAGTGTTAAGTCAGCTGCTTTTCTGGACAAGGAACAAATCTCAGCTGCATTTGGAACTGACAGTGAGATCAGACAATGGCAGGCGGACTGCCCACTGTAATAGAAACCATCATGGCTGCAGCCATGCTACTCTCTGCCAATCCAGCTGTGTGATGGTGGTTAAAAAGTAATAATAAAATCACCAACCTCAGAATGCTTTCGCCAAATGTCTATGTTCTTGCGCTGGGCTTTCGAGAAATGGTCCCAAGCTTTTTGTCTGGTAGAAGCGTTGAAAACGGCCACAATCTGCTCAACTTTGGTGAACAAGGAAGTCAAACAAGACAAGTAATTTATGTTGTGATCACTATAGGGAAGCAAAGCAAAGACACTAGGAGTCTATGGATGATGTCACAATAGAAACAACATCATCAATATCCATCCAATTTGTGCCTTTCGTACTTACATTTTAGCAAGGTTGGGGATGTCTCCCTTCAAGTCTGTCTCCATAACTTTAGGTTAAAACAAATTCTAAGTATGACTGGGAAAAGGGCCTGGGCATCTACTTGCAAGCATTCTTTAGCTGTTGTTTCAATATGTGATTTGGTCTATCTATATACCTAGATCTATAGATATATAGACACTGGTGTTGGCATCCAGATATACAGACAAAGTAATGCCAGGGTTGGGTGCAGAGAAGTGAAGCCAGGGAGAAGTGGCTGAACAAGGAAGAGCCAAACATATATCATTTTCTCTTTTGGTCTCTATCTCAAGGACTCAGTCACAGTCCTCTCAAGACATTATCATGTCCAAGTTCCAAGTTGGGACAATGAATAGCCGTGCCATACCTCCCCTCAATCTCAGGGGGTCATTTTTCCTCCTTGGCTCCTTTTTCTCCCCCTGTTGCACCTACTGCAGCCAGCCCTCCAGCCCTCTGGCAGGGAACAGGAACCATAGCCTCTACCTCAAGACAGACCAAAGCTCACCCAACCAGCGGCAATGGCATGCGGTCTTATTTCAACCACCATATGGCGCCCTCCATAGCTCCTCATGATCACATTCCGTTATCACTTTCACAAGGCTCCCCGCCCTCTGGCTCCCAAACCACTAGAAGTTCTAACTCTATCATCTTGACTTAATTTAATACTTCTGCTGCTTCCAGGCCTGGTGCCACTGGACTGGTAAATGTTGAGGGTTGTGAACAAAACTACATAGACAAAGGCATGGGTTCTTAGTAGTGGGAATTATGGGTGGGGCCAAGTAACTGTGGACTTAATCTTGTTTAAACAGTTACTGATCCAGTAAGCATGAGATTAAGGAAATTAAAGCACTGAATTAATCATATGATTAAACCTGAACTTCTAAATTTTTAGTTAAGAAGGCACACTTAAAATTAGCTTCTCAAAGATTCTAACACCCTATCAACATAAATCTTTCATACGTGATTCCCAAGGCTCTATTATAAAAAAGGACATCAAAGCTCTTCCAAATCTTCTGGTGTCCAAAGAACGTTAAAGAGCAATAGATTAATCCCCACAGAAGAACAACACTTGGTGCCATAATTTTTAAAATCAGCACACCAAATAAGTGTATGATGCAGCAGAAGGAAAAAAAGCAGATTCCATTCACTTACAATATCGTGAATACTTTTCTATGCTGATGAGCAACTACTTCTCAATCTATGGCTGATTTTCACAGCGGGCTTTTATCTTTTTGCTATTAATATTTTTTACTATTTTCCACTTCAGGAGAATCCCAACCCCAAATCTCCTTATTTAGCAAAACCTGTCATCATATCACATGATGAATTTATTTCACTCAATTTTAACAGGAGGATTTGCCTTCGGTTTGGCTCATACTCTCCTTGGGCACACGTGGCTTCCCTCCTCGACCTCAACTGGAAGAACTAAACACCAGACTAAACACCTGGGGCTGCTCTCAGTGCTGCTCTTCAGCTGACCACTGACCCTTAGTGCTCTGGTTGGCTGCCCTGCAGCACAGCCAGCAGAGGAGAGAGAACCTGTTCCAGTGGACTGCTGGGGCTTTCTGCATGTTTTGTCTGTACACAGGCTGGGATAATTGGGAATTTCAGCTGCCTTCTGTAGAGGCAACACAGAACAGTCAGCCCCAAATTTAGGCTGGCAGGGGTGGTGATCAAGAGGTTATTAAAGAGTAATGGGCTTCGTTGCTTATAATAACAGACCTCTTTGGCATCATTTAGAAGAGGAAGAACTATGATGTCCTGACAGCAGTCCTGAGGGGAAAGGAAAATATGGGTTGAGACTGAGTGTTTAGGTGGTAATAGTGAAAATTCTGACATCAATCATAGAAGGCTGTTAATAAAAATGAAACACTAAAGAAAAGTATATCTGTTCATAAAAACGTGTAAGGGGCCACAGAGAATGAAGGTAAGGAAGACCAGTAATGCACCTGGAGGAGTACAGAAAAGAAAGAACTAAGAAGAAGGACCCAATGGCCCAATAGGGCACAGGTTTAGGGGTAAAAGGAGATTCCCTAATATCTACTCAAGCCATGTGCTATTAGATATTTGCTGTTTGTGGCTAAGTGCCTCAGTTACTTAGAGCACGTTACTACCATATCCCAGGGCATAAGTTCATTCATTCATTCAACAAACATCTGGATTCCTACTAGCTACCAGGAACTTGACTAATTGCTAGAAATATATGATCAAGGCCCAGTCCTGTCCTTGATGCAATCATAGTCTCAGAAGAGAAAGAAAGACAAGCAGATAATTATTCTATGTAAGAGAGGTGCAGACGACAGCTTTGACAACCCAGAGAAGAGAAGAGAGTAACTTAAGTAGATAGGTGGAATGAGAAAACATTCCACAAATAAGGCAACATTTCTGCCAAGTCTTAAATAGTGAAGTAATGCTTGCTTGGCAGAGAAGGCAGGGGTGGCCTGTTCAAAGGCTGGTGTAGAGTTGTGGGAGGAGGAGTGAAAGTAGCTGTGGGGCTGGGGCTGGGGCTAGTGTTAGGTATGAATCAAGAGGGACCATGTATGCTAACTCTGATTGGGAACTTTATATTGTAGGATTGGCTTGGGAGAAATTACAAAGGAATGAATTAAAGCAGAGGCTCTGGCGTGGAGTGTGGCACAGGCAGTCATGTGACAGGAAGACTTGATAGGAGGAGGCAGCTGATTTGCTACATGGGAGGAGGAAGAGTGGTGGGAGGTACCACGATGACTGGAGCTGGGAAGTACATCCCAAACTACGAGAACAAGCACCGGTGGAGGGCTGAGAAAGAAGATAAGGAATTTGCTTTCGGACATGTTGAGTTTGAGATGCCTGAAGACCATCCAAACGGAGCTGAAATATGGATTAGGGGTTCAGAAAGAAGTCAGAATTCAAAGAAATATGTCCAACATTTTCTGGGCCATTCTCAATTTCTTGTATTCTTTTTCAATAGGGTAATGAATTAGATGTAAAACTCAGTGGGATTTAATTTTATACTTATGAACTTACACACTCTTTTCCCTATACCAATCAAAAAGCAAAACAAAAACAAAACAAAAAAAATCCAACAAAACCCCAATAACTGTGTAACTCAGCTTATATTTGGAAACCACCCACAGTATTCACAAAGCCCAGTTTGCTTCTCTCATTGCTGGACACACTGTCTCTGAACCAGCCATTTGTCTTGCAATTGAAAGTTCTTGGGCACACATGAAAAAGGACTCTGGAGAAGTGCTTGGATCAGCATTAATTCATCATCATTAGGCAAAAAGCACCTCTAAGAGTATGCCCTAATGAATATCATTCAAAGACAGCATATTTTTAAACTCATAAATCAAGATGACTACTAGTATTGATGTAAATACACTATTCAGTGCTTATAGCAGGAAACACCAGAGAGGAAGTCCATGAATTAGATGACCACTTACTACCTCTCTGCTATAATTCATACTACTTACTCTATCTATATACAATAAAACCTGTTAAGTAGTTACTATCTGAACAGGCTCCTCAAAACTTTGCTTCTCAGAGAAAGATATAACCAGCAAACAAGGTGGCACTGGCATTTGTCCAAAACAAGCAGCTTATAGAAGTTGTGCTGCAGGTAGAACAAATTGAAACCAACTCCCTACCCAATGCCTTCACCACATTAGTGGTCTACAGAGTGGTGGCCAGAGGCCCCACACAATCCTGTATCAGACAAAAAGCATAGATTCTGTTCTGA
Organism: Macaca mulatta; assembly: GCF_049350105.2. NCBI lineage: Eukaryota > Metazoa > Chordata > Mammalia > Primates > Cercopithecidae > Macaca > Macaca mulatta. The sequence goes on from NC_133422.1 coordinate 22,679,489, forward strand.
TTGCCACTTACTTATGCAAGAAAGTAAACTCAAAAATTTTGCAGGAAAAGGAATGTTTTTTCTTTGAGGGATAACATTTTCCCACATCTTCTAATAGCAACTGAAAGAGCTCTCCATCAGAAAATTTAAATTTACCCCTCACACTTTGCAAATCTTTCCCCCCAATTCTGTGTTTTAATTGTTTTGCCTAAATTAGGGATTTGAGGATCATAAGAAAATTAAAAATGATAAATTCTTCAGAAGTAGGCCTGAATGCCAGTCTTAGATATCACAGTAGAGTCCCTAGTATACTCAGCAGCTATCAGTGACCCTAAGGGCAGGATAAACAGAGCTTTGATGAAGTTGCTAATCACTCCATACAGCTGCAAACCCTCACTAGTGGTTATTTATTAGCTTACACATGTGTATGAGTGGAGATACATACACTCACCTAGCATACATACATTACACACATATATGTATATATTCTTCCAATTTTAAACAAATCCATAAGACTAATTTAACAACTTTTTTTTTGCGCTTTTCCCCACCCCAAAATGTTTGGACATTTGCTGAGTTTAGAGCATACTTCTTACGGATAGAGAAATTTACAGACTATCATGAGAAGCACTGGTCCTTAACCTTCTCAGGGAGAGAAAGCTCAGAACAGGAGGACATCCATTTAGCCAGGACAGACCACACTGAAGCAAGCCCCCTGGGAAAAAGCAGCCACTGGGCACAAAAGCTCAGATTTCTGGGCTGCACAAGACTCCTGAATTTTGAGCTCTGGGCAGGAACGCATGGGAAGTGATGAAAGAGGAAGGTTAGGGTCCTCCAGAGAGCACAAATACAGCCCTTTTCCCTTCATGTCCTGCTGACTGCATTGTTTCTCACAGGCCCGGCACCTCTTGTATTCCTTGCTCCAGCTGAAGAGCGGTGAAAGAGCCTTAATTCAGTTCGTGTCCCAAATATCTGGAGAAACTGATCAAGTCCTTACAGGCAGTAGGCTTGCCTAAATAAAGTACCTCAAACAAATCTTCCAAGCTTAATTTTTGTTTTTTAATGCTACTTGGGCTCATGATAGAGCCTCAAATCTGTAGGGTGAAGAGGAAATTTTTTCCCTTTAAGGAATAACCTTTTCCCAAATCCTCTATGAATAGCCCATGAGAGATTTTGAAAGGCATATGACACAAATGAAATTGTTGACCGCTCCCACCCCAGCTTGTTTTTGTTGTTTTAAAATACTCATAGCTAGGGAGGAAGGGACAGAAGAAAAGTGTAAGGCTTTAGATGTAGTGCTGGAATCGGTGAGCCTTGGCTCTAGACTGAAGAATTATAATGGAGGGAATGCAGTAAGTGATTCTAGCTCTCAGGATACCCAGAGGAGCAAGACAAAGTCCAAGGGAGGAGCGGTAAGTGTCAGACAGCACGTTACAGGAAGCTGCTGCTGTAAAAGAGATTTCCAGGCAGAGTCCTGCACAGATACTCAGGTCCTGGGTCCTGAGCATGAAGGAGCTGGCAGTCAGCCTGGCAGAAAGCCCAGGAAATAGAGAATGAATACAGTCAAACCCATACTTTAAGGAGGCATGGACCGGAATTTCAAATTGAGCAGGAAAAGGGCATTCTGGGGTTTTGTCTTGAGATATGTAAAAAAAGCTTCATGTGACATTGTGAGTCCATTACAGCCCTCTTAAAACCGAGGCCAAAACACCAACAGCAGACATATTTCTGAGCTTCCCAGCTAGAGGAGACCAGATACTTGTTTCTTTTAGGGCAGCATCCCCAATGTTTTTGGCACCAGGAACTGGTTTCATGGAAGACAGTTTTTCCATGGACAGGGGGTTGGGGATGGTTTTGGGATGAAACTGTTCCACCTGAGATCATCATTAGTTAGACTCTCATAGGGAGCGCGCAGCCTAGATCCCTTGCATGCACAGTTCACAATAGGGTTCGCGCTCCTACAAGAATCTAGTGCCACTGCGGATCTAACAGGAGGTGGAGCTCAGGCGGCAATGCTCACTCACCTGGTGCTCACTTCCTGCTGTGCGGCCCAGTTCCTGACAGGCCACAAACAGTACTGGCCCGGGGGCTGGGGACCTCTGTTTTAGGGAATGGAATTTGAATAAAGAGAAACCTACTGATCACAGTATATAAAAAATAGGATGTTTTAAGCAAATTTCAAGCAGGCAAGAAATGATCAGATTGTTCAAATAAAACAGAAAGATATTAGGCATATAGTGACTTTTAAAGTTTTGCATCGCTCCAAGTACACCCCAGGGAATTGTAGAGCCCTTTATTGATGCATATATTTTAAAATTTTGAAAGTAACAAAGCAATCCATCAGATTATAAATCTAATAGTTCCTCAAAATATATAGCATTTATTAAGCTTTTTAAATCCAACAAATCTCCTGCCTAGATTACCCCTACTGACTAAATGAAAGTAATGTATGTACAGAAGAAAAAAGGGACAATCTAAAAAACAAAAGTCTACGTTCCCATCTTGACAACTCTACCAATTTCTCTTTTTAAAGGTAACCAGTAACCACTATTAACAGATCCTAGCACATCCATCCAGTACAAATGGTGTGTATTTTTCTATGAGAAACCTTTTCACTTACACAAAGGAGCTAATATTATATACACTATTCTGTACCTTGCTTTTTCCACTTAACCTATCTTGGAAATCTATTCATATGTATGTTATCAACAAGGCTGCTATAAACATCTTCCAACATATCTTCTGAAATCCTTACATAAATATCTTTATAAAAAATTCTTAGCAGTAGAAAGGCTAGATAAAAGAGCACCTGAAGTTTTCATTTTAAAAGGTACTGGCAAGTTGCACTCTATGTCCCTGAAGTGTTTTTCAGTTTGTTTCTCTTACCCTTTGCCAACAGTGCATAATCAAATTTAACTTTTGCCATTCCTCATAGATGAGAAAAGGCACGAATTACATGGTGACCAACTGTCTGCATCAGTAATATATATGTTTGCAGTTTCCATTACAAATAACAGAAACAAGTCCAGACTCATTGAGCCTGCCCTGTATTCAGTCGTTGGCTCGATGCTAAAAGTCATCACACAGCTGTAGGAGGAGAGACCTGGTTTCTGGGGATCTTTTCTTTTTTGTGACCCTCAAAATGGCAACCCTCATCTCCTCTGGGTCTCCACTAACTCCCTTAATGGTTATGAAAATCATATAATGGTGGTAGGAGATTTCTTTCTTTTGGAGACGGAGTCTCACTGTCACCCAGCCTGAAGTGCAGTGGCATGATCTCGGCTCACTGCAACCTCAGCCTCCCAGGTTCAAGTGATTCTCCAGCCTCAGCCTTCCAAGTAGCTGGTATTACAGGTGCCTGCCACCACACCTGGCTAATTTTTGTATTTTTAGTAGAGACGGGGTTTCACCATGTTGGCCAGGCTGGTCTCAAACTCCTGACCTCAAGTGATCCACCCGCCTTGGCCTCCCAAAGTGCTGGGATTACAGGCGTGAGCCACCGTGCCCAGCCCTGTGATAGGCAATTTCTAATTACTTAGCCCTTACTGGGCCAGGCACCATGCTTGATGATTTAAAACAGTAGTTATCAAAGTGTGGCTCCTGGACCAGCATCATCAGCATCACTTGAGAACTCACTAGAAAGGCAAACACTCAGACCCCAGACCTACCGAAGCAGAGACTCTAGGGATGGGGCCCAACAGACTCTGCTTTAACAAGCTCTCTGCATGATTCCAAGGCATGCTGAAGTTTGAGAACCTCTGGTGTAACACATTATCTTAGCTAAGTTTTCCAACAACCCTCTGAGGTAGGTGCTAGTATGAATGCCCATTTCACTGATGAAGAAACTGAGGTTCACTGAGATGAATATTTACTTGTTCAAGCTCATATATTTAGAAGTGGTGAAGTTGGGAATGAAAATTACATCTGTCCAACTTCAAATCATGTATTTATACCCATTTCATGACGGACCAAAGTCTTATGAGCTCTGTGGTATGTGATGTGCTAGACTTTGTACATATTTGGATAAAAAGGGCCAAATATGCAGCTGGTCCTTGAGCTGCTCAGAGTCCCTGGGGAAGACAACACATACATGATTGAATCGCAAGATGAGAACTGCTTAAGAGAGCTGCAGAGGGCACTGAGGGAGGCCAAGAAAGACTTAAAGGACCCCTTGGCTGAAACTTGCAGGTAAGTTGAATTTTCAATGCAAACAAGCCAAACATTGGAGGTTGTGATGGGGCAGGAAGCTGCATTTACCTCTCTACAAAAGTGTATTGAGGAACATGAGAGCCACAGTGCAGAAGAATCAAAGTGTCTGGAAAAAAAGGTCCCTACTTCTTTTGTGTCTACCAGGCTGGAACCAATTTCTCTCAGTGTATGCCCTCAGCCTTCTCATTTTGTCTAAAATCCAGTCTGTCCTACTTTTTTTGAAATAAAAGTCACTGAATAAGCCTCAGCAGGTGAAACTTAGACAGGTGGGGCCAAGGGAGTGTTTTCACGAATACAACACTGTTTTGGGGTTGCATGTAGAGGGGAAGAGGGAGTTGGGAAACCTGTGTTGGTCAAGTCTTAGCTCCATCACTAATTAGCTGTGTGACCTGAAGAAAGTGTCCATCTGTTTGAATCCCAAGGCAAAGGGGGCTGGACTAGACCATTCTGAATCTTCTTTCTGGCTCCGGGAGCCTTTAGAACAGGGCTTAGCAAACTTTATAAGGAAAGGAACAGACAGCGATTATTTTTGGCTTTGCAGGTCATACATCTACCTTGCTATAGAAGGTGTCTACCCATAGAAGTGGTTTGTCTCCTTAAATAGAAATCCTCTCACTTTGTCTGTGGCTACTCTTTCATGATTCTCCCCAGGTACGGTTTTCTTTGGTTGGAAAACAAACACTAAGTTGTACTTCTCTTTCGGTTATGCAAAGAGTCAAGAACACATCACCTCTGCTTTAAAGTAACTTTACTAACACCTCACTTTTCCTCAATTTGAAAGTGTCCTGGCTTTAAAAAATCTTTGTAAATTTTTTTTTTATGCATGGATTTTGTCCAGTGTAACTCAGAGACCGTTTCCCAGAGTCCCCCAATGCTATCAACACACACTCCCCTCGCCTGACGTTGGGCAGTGGCTAGAGTCCAGTCCTAGACCTGGGCTCATATCAAAGTGACAGAGTTTTCATCTTTAGCTCCCCGAAGTTATACCTTTCCTGAATTGCTGTATTTTACTTAACATGCACTCCAATTCTTTATTGTTCCAGAGTGTAAGACTTGATTTCTATCTTACATTTTGGTTTTATTAAAGATATTTTTTTAAAAACATAATGATTTGACTCAGTATATATATTTTCCATGAGACTGAAAGGAAGGATACCAAAAAAAAAAAAAAAAAGACTCAGTTCTGGCAGACATAGTGTCCTCCACCATCACCTTTGGCATCCTGTGAAATAGAACATTCTATGCTCATCCTTGATGTTGGAGTTTCTATACAAATTATTTTCTCTGGATATTTATTCCCTAAGACCAAAGAGGTATTTTTTAAATGGAAATAATGTTTCCAGCACTTAATGCGTTGGCAAATACAGCCATCAGTACAATTTTGAGGAGAAACAGAAAACCTGTCACATTGCTAAAGCAGTTACGGGGAATTTTTTTTCCCATGGATGAACTACAGCAATGACTGCTACAGACATGGGAAAACATTTTAACACTTCATAAAATTCCTTTTTGACAGCAGGGGACATAGAAGCCAAATTTCCCTTGATGGAAATAAAAAATGTTGGCTGAGATGTTCCTAAGAAGTAAATGATTTCAGAAAGCGTTTTCAGGCAGAAGAAATGTGGACGAGGACACCAATCTGCCTAAAAGGGGGATCACAGTACACAGAGATCAGAAACCCCTCACATTTCACTCTAGCACTTAGCACACAACCTGACACTTGACAAATATTTGTGGAATGAATTTAATCATTCATTCAGACACTCGAGGCTTTTACGATTTTACCCAAGAAGATAGATGAGGGCGTGACAGTGGAGAACTGTCAGTGCCCTGCGCAGCTGTCTTTGACAATAATTCTGACCAATCTTCAGCACCTGCAGAATCCAATGCACATAATCTCAGGATCGAAATGGGGCTTAAAATTCACAGAGTAGCCCAAGAGGAGTAACCTTCACAGCAAGGTATAGGCAGAGCATTTGCACGGATTAATATCTGATCACCTGTTCCATGATCACTTTAGGAGCTTTGAACCTCATGGTTGGGTCCTGGAAGATACCTGTATTTAGATATCCAGAGATGATAAAGGATTCACATGGTTGATATGATAAGAACTGTAGAATCTTAAGGGTGGAAAGGAACCTTAGGGGATTATATGATTAAACCCTTTTATTACAGAGATGAGAAAAAGGAGACTTTAGTTGCTTAAAAGACTTTCCCAAAGTCACAAGGCTAATTAATGGTCAAACTTGGATTAGAACCAGATCTCTCTGCCTAGTCAAAAGTCTTTCCACCATCTGCAGTTTTTAAGACCTAAGATGAGGTTGATGCCATTTCCTATCACAAATGTATAAAGCAAAGTTGCATGATAGTTCTAACCTTTCCAATCTCCAGGTTGAAATAATATTGATAACAGTACTCTAATACTCCTACTGTAAAATTCTCAACTAAAGTATATGCTGTGTGCTCTACTTTAAAGAGAATGGCATATTAGAGCTAAGATCATTGAGATCATTTCACTAATGATCTAAAATAAACAAACAAAAACACTTAGGTTGTGTTCTGCAATTATTAGGTTCTAGCCCAATTTTCAGCACCGCCTTCCTTTCCACCTGTGATTGGTCAACAACCAGTTTTTTTTTTTTTTTTTTTTTCCCTGAGGTCTTCTATGTGCTTACAAGAATTATGCCAGGTCCAGAAGTGGCACAGTGAAGTACAAAAGAGAATAGTAAGTGGCCCATATCTCTATTTAGCCTAAAATCTTGCTAGAGGGAAAAGCAAGCAAAAAAACCAATAAACTTGATGCACATAAAATAATTAGAAAATAAGTGCTCAAGTAGATAGTCTTAACAAGTGCTGCAGAAGGTAGGGGAAAGGGAGATGATTATGGGTTATAATGGAAGAACAAGGTTTCAAGGACGAAATGTGATAGAAGTGGGCTTCAATTTTGGCACTTGGAGGAGGGGAAATATTTCAGGCAAGGGAAACAGCACAAGCAAATGTGTGGAGGTAGGAAAGAGGGTAAGTGCCAGAAGTAAATACTTCATTTTCTAGCCAGATAGCAGCATTTATACTCAGTGTCATGTCAGCACACCTCTTCAACTCTACCTGTAAGCTGTACTTTCACATTTATAATATTCTTAATTTTCATTTTACACACACACATACACACACACACACACACACACACAGAAAGCAAACTGTACAAGGAGCCAAGAGTCTTGATTCTAATCTGCCCATAAACTACTAAATACCCATGGCCTCTCACGTCTGCTCTCTGAGCCTCAGTTTCCTCCTCTGTAAAATGAAAGGGTTTGGCCCAACCCTTTAAAGTCCCTCTTAGCTCTAACATTCTATAATTTCTGCTTTTTATCCATGCTCATTATATGGATGGCACATATTCTTAAATTAATATTAATCAACCCTCTGCACTGCCTCTGGCTTTCCCATTTGCCTTTTCTCCAGTTTGTTCCCTTCTCTCTTACTAGGAAGCATGTTGGGAAAGTAGCAAAATGGGGATATCATGGAGTGTTTAAATTTTTATTAGATATGTGTGTGCTGTAATTACAAAAAGGCAAGCAAAACTTATCATCTTGGCATGCATATTAATAACTGAATGCGGTAGTCCATGCTTCTTGAACTTTATAAACAGCTCCTGTATGAGCTTTGAAATGACAAGCTTTGTTCATAACTGAGAAACTGAAAGTGGGCAGGTCTGTGGGGAGTTCCTATGAAGCACAAATTTTTAAAAAGCGAAGATCAAAACTCCAACGTCTCTGAGTTGGAAAACCTGGGGAAGTTTCTGGCAAATGGACGGGTTAGGAAATGGCAAAAAGGTGAGATTAGGATGCTAGTCTAGTGACATGACAAAGATGATTTACCTGTGCCGAATTTTTTTTTCCTCTTTTTTCTGTACCTAGCAAATGAGGTCTATCCAGCTGTCCCAGAAGGGAGGAGAAAGCCCTAGGTGCCACAGCAGGATAGACGACGTCCTGATTTAACGTCTTTCATACTTAACTGGACATCCATGGTCAGAAGTGAAAAATCACCCCACACAGAAGCGAATGGATGCTGTACTCCCCAAACTTCTGGTGGGGTTTAGTTACAGTCCCCTGACACTTTAAGCCAAGGCTTTGCTAAAAACAATGACTGTTTGACATTTAATAGCTGGTCCTGGGGTGAAGACCAGAGATATAAAAAAGGTTAGAACTTTTGCAAATATGGACGAAACTAAACACCATCAAAGTTAGAGCTGCTGGACTTTGATGGAGACCTTTAAATAAATCACAGCTTATTCTGTATGTTATTATTAATGACTTGTGGTGTTTTTCAAAAAACTTTTGTAAAGCACTGAACTTCAGGAGTGGTATCTCAGCTTTCTTTCTCCTCAATGGCTGGAGAGCAATCTAGGCCACACATGTGAGCCTATGGATCCTTTCCAAATGAAAGCAAGAACAAGTACACAAGCACGGAAAGGAGACAGGTGCATCTAATCCAGCTCATGGATCACACCTGAAGTTTCCCTTGTCCTATACGACCAACTGGTTATTTCCAGCAAAATCCATAAGGGGACCCACATGCTTTTACCGTGCTTTGAACTCTGCAATGTACCTGAACTCTGCAATGTACCTGAGGGCTGAGTGAGCCCTCCGTTTGGGATACCCAGCCTGCTCCACTAGTTAGCTAATTTGCCAATACACGTGCTTCCAAACCACCTAACAACAATTTCCCAACATTCCCCTCCTGTCCCACGAAGTCAGGAGATCAAGACCAGCTTGGCTGTTTAGTGAACAGGCTACCATGGAATGCCATGAAGGACGGCACTGACACTGGGAAGATCTTTTGGCACTGACTCTGAGGAGATCCCTTATGTGGGAGGGAGCAGTCGGGGCTGCTATGGAATAACCAGGAGATTTCCAGCCACCTGGAAGAAGGAAAACTGAGGTGCAATTCCTGAATACTCATGCTTAACAATTCTAATCTCGTTCTAAGGGAAGAAGCCAAAATGTGGTTCCTGTGGTGTTTGCCAGGAATATTAATGCAGACAAATGGGGTGTGACTGGTTCTGCTTTCGGAAAATGCAGCAAGTGTGTCAGTCACTGAGGACTTTGGCAGTTATTGTTTTACCAGCATCCCCAAAGTCCTGACACCAAACACACCTTACCACACTGAAGAGAGCTGTGGAAACAGGAAGTGCAGTTGAAACACAAATATAGCTTCACTAGAGAGAGGGAAACTTGGGACAGGAAAGGAGATGCGTTCGGATTAAAGGATGAAGAGATGTGTATGTACCTACCAGGTTAGTCAGGTTACTGCTAATCTTTTCACAGATTGGGTTCCTTTTGGCAGTCCTTTTTGTAAAAGCACATAGAAGAGAATGGAAAGTTCTGAGGTTGCTCAATGAGATATGCAATCGTTCGGTTCTGCCTCACAGGCTTAATTCTAGCCCAGGCTCACATTTAAGGTATCCCCCATCTTCAAGTCATCCTGAAAGATCTTGGCTGTCAAAGATTCACATGAAGGCTCCTCAGAGTCTCCATGGCTGGGGTGTGTATGCCCTGGTCAGCACTGTAGGATTTTCAGTCTTGGCTATTATCTGCCAACTGCTGAAATACTTCTCAGAACCAAATTACAGGGCTAAGGGGGACTCCCAAATAGTAACAGGCAGATGGTAAATACAGAGCCTGTTGGATGGTTACAATTGGGAATACTACAACATAAATTTTTGATGATTCTTTCAACCCAACTCTCCTGATATTTCCTAGCCTCTGACCAAGAATTTGGTAAAGTGTGGCAATTTCCAATAAAAAGTATAGCTGTTGAGCTTTTTCTCTGATTTGCTTCATTACACATGCAAGTTGAAACCTCGTTTCCTGCAGATGATGCTGACATCAATGCCAAACTACTCAATGAGGTCACCAGAAATTTCTGAACTCACGGTTTCAGGGTTCCCTCCTTCCTGTCATCTGATTTACTCATTCATTCACTCACTCATTCACCCAATATTTCTTGCATATTTCTATGTTATAGGGCTTGATATATATTGATAACTAAAAAAGACATGTCTCTTCCTTTGTGATGCCTGCTATAATAACTAAAAGCAGACATATCATGAAATCACTACTCATTTGGATAAGTGTTACAAGGGACCCTAATAAAGATGCAGGGGGCGGGGCGCAGTGGCTTACATCTGTAATCCCAGCACTTTGGGAGGCCAAGGCAGGCGAATCAGGAGATCGAGACCATCCTGGCAAACATGGTAAAACCCCATCTCTACTAAAAATACAAAAAATTAGCCGCGCATGGTGGCACATGCCTGTAGTCCTAGCTACTCGGGAGGCTGAGGCAGGAGAATCATTTGAACCCGGGAGGCAGAGGTTGCAGTGAGCCGAGATTGTGCCACTGTACTCCAGCCTGGGTGACAGAGTGAGACACCATCTCAAAAATAAAATAAAATAAAATGCAGCGATGGCAGATCTACTAGAAGAGGGTGGACCAGAAAGACCTCTCTGAAGGGGTGGCCCCTCATCCAAGACCTACAGGATAAGAAGACGTCAAGCACACAGAGTATGGGAAAGGGCACCCCAGGCAGAGGGAACAGAATGTGTAAAGACCGAATGGTGGAAGGTGGTTTTGATGGGCTCAGGGGAAGAGTGGTCAATGGGGATGATGCATGGTGAGTCTGAGGATAACTGAAGGTAAAGAGGTGGGCACAGAGAGCTCTGTCGGCTAGGGACAGTGAATGTTCTCTAAATGCAATGGGGAGCTACTCAAAGGGTTTAGTGGGGAAGACGTGATCTAATTTGTATCAGATGGAATGTGAAAATAAATCAAACTAGAGTAGAAGTAGAAAGGGAGGCACTCTGTATGACAAAAACTGCAAAATTCTTCCTAGTAGCCATTCTCCCCTCCTGCCTTATTATGAGAACTCCAATTTTACTCTGAAGAGCGGTAGGCCCAGTAAAAATTGTATTTCTCACATTCTTTGTAGTTAGGCATGGCCAGGTATAATAATTCTGCCTAATGAGACCTACGTGGAAGTTAGCTGGGAATGGAATTTTGGGCAAGTTTTGCTTTCTTGCTATAATGACCCAACTCCTTCATGTGTCTTTCTTCCTCTTTCCTTACGTGATTTCAGCCTGGAAAAAGAAGATGTGATGGCAAGTGAAGCAGCAGCAACCATCATAGACAACTATCCAGGTAAAGTGAACAGCACCAGAGAGAGCTCAGCCCTGGCAGCCTTGAACCACTGGACCAGTGCCAACAAACCCCACATCTGGATTTTACTGTGTCCCAAGAGAAAAATCTTCTACTTGTCTCAGATGCCGTTTGGCAGAATTTTCTGTTACTCACACGTGGGTGCCATGTCTAACTGACACATCAGGTAACCAAAGCCTGACTTGGGTGGTGGCGGTTACAATGAAGAAGAGTGGGCTGAATCGGGGTATATTTTTGAAGGGAGAAACAACAGGACTTCCTGATGACCTAGATGTCGGTTGTGGTGGTGGGAGATGGCAATTATAAAAAGTACAAGACTTTGGCTTGAGAACTTATGAGAATGGGAAGGAAAAACCAAAAGAGGAGCAGGTTTGAAGATTAGAAGCAAGGATTCCATTTTTGATATTTCAAAGTTGAGGTGCCTAAGAGGCAGTCTCTACTCCTGTGGTTTCCAGGAGACAGGATCTTGCTGGCCCTGTTCCACCCCTTCATTCACTCCTTCTCAGGGAGTGATGAGCCAGCCTGCCCAGGGAGACTGCCTGTTCTGCCCACCTACTCCCTTGCTTAGGCATCCAAAGTGTAGCCTCCAGGAATGTGGCTGGGGTCTTCAGTACCGCCTGAAGCTGGATGCTCAACACAATGTCCAGCATTCAGAAGCCAATTATTGCTGTAAATCTCCACATCACTTTCCAATTTGGTTGTTATACCAAAAAGTATTTGTAGTCCCACATGCTACACTTTTCTGTCCATCTCTCAGTTGCTTCAAATATGGGCCAACTTACACCTATATAATGACAGGTAGACATTTCGTGTTCTTTCAGCCACATCATAGGGGCCTCATTGTAATAGGTGCCTCTTTCAATAGTTACTGCCAAAGAAAATGAAGTTCTCGCCTATTCATGGCTGCCCTCTTATCTTTATTGTTAGAGTCAAGGGTTGAGTCTTCCTTGCCCGTTGGGACTATAAACTGCATGGGAATTAGAACTTATTTAAAATTGATGCCAGTGAGCAAAAGGTAAACATACTGTAACCATTTCACTGTTCAGGCACATGACTTCTTACTATAACTCTGAAGAAATTGTATGATTAGAATTGTTTTACTGTGCTGTCTCTTATTTTTCTCCACTACCAGTTCACTCTTACCTTCCCTCCATCCACTGATCCATTCTTTCCTTCCCTCCTTTAAAAACTGCTGTTAATGTTGCTTTTCTTTATTCTATCCCTAATAACCTTAGAGTTTCTAGACATACACTGTTAAAGAAAGGGTCATTCATCAAGCCTGGTGAATCTAGGTAATGTGGTCTGGTATCAGTCTGTGTAAGGACAGAGCAGTCTTATTTTTCCTATTCCTTTTCTTTAAAGACAGATTGGTCTTATACTGGATATTAGATCACTTACCAGAATTTACATTTGGGAATTTGTTATACAATATGCTACGCTGCTGTAAAACCTGTCTTTTGATAAAGTCATATAAGATACTTTTACATTTAAGATCTCGGTTTTGCCCTCTCTTCCATCCCATCCTGACAGATACATTATTCCTTGTGTTTGCACTGATGAAAGAGGTGATAGGCATTTTGGCACACTACATCACAGAAAATAGTACTTATCTTTAGAATGGAAATATACATCCCACATGTCACTATCGCGTAGGGCCCTGCACCTGGTATGGAATGGAGCGTGGCATTGTTACAGTGTCATTCAATGGCTTTTACCAAGCAAGAGAACATCGGCAGCTGTGATGCATGATGCCGCTGTGACATTAACTACAGACACAGATAGAGTGCCCATAAAAAAAAATACGCCCTTTTTTTGAATAGAGCCCTGGGTAATTACCCTGACTATTGTTCTAAGAGAAAGCCCCATTTACACCCCTTCATCATTTAGACTCTGGACATAAAAAAAAAATCACTGGCATTAAGTAGTTAAGGCAATTTGCTTTCCAAATGAAGAAAGGACAAAAAAAAAATCCCTGCTCTTGAGTTGCTCATTTTGACAGCCACAGCTCACCCAAATAAAAGATCCTGAGGAGTTTTTCTGATAGTACCCTTTTCCTACACAGAGCCCAAGGAGAACGTGTTCAAGTTTGCTTTCTGCTGTCAGCACTAGGAGGACACAGGGGGCTGTGTGGACAGCCTGCGGGTGAAGGGTGGCGGCCCTGCAGCTATGATATGAACTGTGGTGGGTCCAGCAGGCACAGATGCATCTAGCTGCCCTGCCCTGGTGGCCAGGCTTGCTGTTCTGAGGAAAAGCTACAGAAACGTTGCTCACCTTGAGAAGTAAACTCTCAGGGCAGGGTCCGTGTTCCTCCAAGGTGCCACAGAACATGAAATAGGTTATGAGGTTTGCCATTCAATGTGGAGTAAAAATGGGAGATTATTGAACTACTTACCCCCAAATGAAAAAATAAAATTAATCAAAAAGAAAAGGCAAAATCACAACAAAAGAGATGTCCCCCAACATTTTACTTACATTGAGTGAGAATCCCAGTTAAGGCATTTTTGAAATTCTCCTTGGCTTCCTCCATCTCCTGCTCATGTGTGGCTTTTTCATTCATGAGCCGGCGGACGTGGCTGTTGGCCGACTGCACCATGGAATAGAACTGGTTTGCGGAACGCCGATTCACCTCCCCTCGTTCAATCCAGGAAAGCAGCACTGTGATCGCCTCTGAAAACTTGCTATCATCTGGAAATGGAAAACCACCAAGTACAAATCATGCCAAGATGAGAAAATACACTTTATTCGTATTCCTCTCAAAAGACAGAGCATAGTCCAACCTAGTGGATATATTTTCAGAACTCAACAAATTAGCTTTCCTGAGACTGACGGCCATATAATCACTTAATTTCTCTTTTCTCATCTAACTTCAGGGCACCATAGAACCACTCAGAAGGTTCACATTCTCATCTACCAACTCCATGAGCTCAGCTATAGGAGATTCGGTCTGGGCATTCTTAGGAATAAGGTACAGCCTAATTCTTCCACCAAACCTTGTTTTCTCTTTCTTAAGATGGACTTGAAAAACTGTTATTAACCTACTTGGTCTCTACTTCATTTCTTTGTTCCTTTAACAAAAATATGACACAGTGTTACCAGTTTTCTGATTTATAGAATCAGCTGACTTAGTGTTAAAATGTGGAAGAAAGATTGGATTACTTTAAAACTGGTTGTAATGTATGGTACTATCCCTAAGGCAGGTAGTAGGAATAAGTCAATTCTTGTTCTACTGTAGTTCAAAACGAATTCCATTTTAGGGCTAATACCATATATTTAATTAGGCTGAAAAACAGAATATTTCCTAGTTTTCCACAAAAGAGAACATGTTTCCTGAGGTGTTCAGTGTTTGCTTTGGATTGCTATGGAAAGCCCATTTGAACCCAGTTTGAGATGTGTGTGTGTGGTGTCGGGGGGGGGGGGGGACAGGAAGTAGGAAATGCAGTTCCATCTGAAAATAAGTGATAAATTCTATTTCAAAGAAAACAGACTTGCCTCTTTGAGAATGGTTACTGAACAAACCTGTGTTGTGTGGCTTGGAGGTGGAGAAAAAGGAAGTTTGTGGGTGATTAAGTTAATTAGAACTGGAAGTTGTATGTCAGCTGTTACAACATTAATCGATCTGACTACTGCTGAAGGCTCACTGCCTACTTTTCAGGCAAACCTGAGGGGAGAATCCTTTCATTTGTATTCTGCAATCCCTAGAAAATGTGCTTTAGGGGAAAATATCCTACACTTTTACAAGTAAACTAGGTAGACTCTGAATGCTAAAACTCAGGAGCAAAATTAGATTGAAAGATTCAGATTCTTACCCATTCGTTTAAAAAATACTGAGGGTCTACTGTGTGCCAGGCACTGTCCCCTCCACTGGAGGGGCATCGGAGACATCCTTATGTATTGTTTGCATATAAACATACATACAGTCCACACGAATAGACGGGGAGATTCATACTTGAGAAAAAGATTTCATTTCACTCAGCAGATTTTAAAATCAATCATTGAGTTCTTATTAGTATTTTACACATCATACGAAACCTTCCCACCATTGAATGCTTTGTAAATGTATAGGGTGCTTTACAAACATCTTTAGTGTCTTTTCTCCCAAAGACCTCCTCCCAGACCAGTACAGCTTCCTTAGTATGGCTGCTGCTTGCCCAGGAGGTGCGTGTCCTGAAAGAAGGTAGGGCTGAGCCTAATTCAAGGTCCTGCGGTTGAGCTCTGCCTTCCCCAGGGAAGAAAGCAGCTTTTAGGGATGTGCTCATGCTCAGCCACCATTCTAAGCCCTCTCCGGCTGCACAGCGGCCTTCTAGATTTGGGGATCAAAGCTTTTTTTCTGAGCAAACCTGCCCCCCTGCCCTCACACTTTAACCAGAGGAGACAACTGGCCTGGGAGTGCTCACAAAACACCCTGTGAATGACAGACTCAAGTTGCCTTGAAAATCTCAACCCATAGGCACAGAACACACTTACTGAGTATTGTAGCTGCTATTATACCATTTTGTTAACTCGGGAATTTCAGTCTAAGTTCAACCCTCAGTGAACTCCAGCTGCAATGGTTTCTTATCTCATTTCATGGACCGAAGCGGCTTGTATAAGATAAAATCCATCACACAACTTAACATTACGTTCAGTCCATGGAGAGGCCCATAATTTAACATTATGTTTGTGAGAGGCCCACTGCCACCGTTACTGGCGGAATAAATTTTGCCTCCCTCCACACTCTCTACCTCTCTTCCCACCAATATATGTTAGGAGAATGGACCTCAGCAAAGACAGCGGAAATAAACTTAATGCTCAGAAGAAATCTTTTTTTTTCCTCTGAAAAGATAACAACAGAAAAAGAGAACACTGATTTCATGTACTATTTTTTCCCCTTTGCTATGAGTTTCATGTCTACACAACACAGAGAAAGAAAAATCCTTAACATTTTTGTTATGAGCTTTACAGGGACAGAGTGTAATGCTGTTCTCCTCTTTCTCTCATATACAGGTGGTTTTTCCTTCTCTTGCTCATGGTGGCTTAGTTCATAAATAGACTAACTTTACTATCAGGAAAAAAACACTTCAATTTTAAAAACGTATGTTTGCTCAAATGGTCTGAAAGCCACATTTTATTGCTCGTCACACCTAGACCTAGAGCACAATACATTCACCTGCAGATTATAGTTTCAGAAAGAGGAAACAATATGCTTAGGATTAAGCCACTGAAAATACACGCTTTCAAAAGTAAGTAGCCAAGAGATTTTCTAACATGTTAACAAGTACTAGGAGACAGAATTCCATTAGCCTAAAAGAGAAATATAGTTTCACAGACTCCCAATTTCATCTTCATTTCTGAACTTTCTGAAACTGACAGGCCGATATATGATTGATGTACTGACATTCAAATTAAATTAAAAAAACATTAGTTAAGGCATGCTTGATAACTCCAGTCAATATTTGTTGCCATGTAAGAAGTGACTTTAATTTATATTAATTAAGACTAAGCCAGTAACTCCCTCTGGATGGCTACAGGAGGATATTGGGAGCGGTCATTTTCAATACTCAACTGTAAATTCAATTTTGTATTCAGTGGAAAGATCACTGAGAAGGCAGAAAACAATATAAACTAATTTAAACAGGATTTAGATTGCAGCATTATTAAAGCTATTCATGTGGAAAGAAATTAACACTGCTCATAAAAATCACATCAAAGACGCACTTATAAAAATTCCAAATACTTTCTGTGAACATGCTCAGGCATAACTCTGAATGTGGATGCAGTTTAGAAGCTAGAATGTGCAGATGTGCTTTTTCCACAGTAAGAATTGGGAAACATTGGTATATTATGGAGGGAATATAAATCATTTGCTCATTAGAAATTGCCCACCGTTTTCTAATCCGGATCCTCACAACGTTAATGCACCTGAGTTAATAGACAGGTTCATTTATGAGTCTTGCTTTTTTCCTTTCCATCCATCCGTCCCGCTTCCTTTTCCAGAGCCCTCTTTGTTAAACAGCACGGCATGCCTCCCTGCATTTGCTCATGCTGTGCACTTATCCTTGGGTCTCTCACACTCCTGGTCCCCCAGGCAGCTTTTATTCTTCCCTGAAGATTCTGCAACCCTAGGATGCATTCGGTGTCTCTTTGCTATGTTTCCACAATACCCTGCATATCCTGCTATTAAAGCATTAGTCACTCTGTACAGTAATTGTTGGTTTACAGATCTGTCTCCAGTTTTGAGGGGCTAATATGAGAATAAAATTTCCAAAACATATTTCAGTCCTCTGGTGACTCTGAGTTTTTTCCTTTGTATTTTATATGTCATTGCACTCTACAGTAGTTCCTCCTTATCCACAGTTTTACCTTCTGGGGTTACAGTTACTGTAGGTCTCAGTTAACTGTGGTCAACCGCAGACCAAAAATAATAAATGGAAAATTGCAGAAATAAGCAATTCATCCATTTTAAATTGCACACTGTTCTGAATGGCATGATGAAATGTCACGCTGTCTCACTCTGACCTGACCCGGATATGAATCATCCCTTTGTCCAGGGTTGATTGTCCATCCACATTGTCTACACTACCTCTCTGTGAATCACTTAGTAGCCACCTGGATTGCCAGATCCACTGTAATGGTACAGCAGTGTTTGTGTTCAAGTAACCCTTATTTGACTTAATAATGGCCCCAAAATGCAAGAGTAGTGATGCTGGCAATTTGGAAATGTCAAAGAAAGGCCACAAAGTGCTTCCTTTAAGTGAAAAGGTAAAAGTTCTTCACAATAAAGAAAGTAAAAAATTGTATGCTGAGGTTGCTAAAATTTAGGGTAAGAACAATTTATCTATGAAATTGTGAAGAAGTAAAAAGAAGCTTGTGCATAGTATATATAGTGTTCAGTACTATTCATGGTTTCAGGCATCCACTAGGATCTTGGAATGTATCCCCCAAGGATAAGGGGAAACTACTGTATTCCCAATAGATTTGTAGCAATTGATGCTGGAAAGATACAAATGCAATGGTTAAAAGTTAGGAAACATCATAGTTGATAATAAACATTTAAATTTCATGTCAAAGAGTATTTTCACACATGCCATTATCTACCAGAGATAGATGTTCTCATGACAATTAAGCTGAATGATCCTGTTATATACTTCAGGCTTCAGAAGTCATTATCACTGGCAATGAAAGTTAAGAGTGATGTCAGAGAATCCCACAGAAGCAAGGCCCTCTGCAGTGAGGCACTAAACGGTTTATCAAATAACTCAAAAATGTTTTTGAAAGCCTTTTTAATTTTGGGAAGGTAATTGCCCTTTAGCTTTGTGAAGAGTAAATAATATTATAGTGATACTATCAGATGTCACCGCTGGAATCCACGCCCATCTCATTTCATTTCTGGTTATTTCAGACTTTGTTAACCTCCTTCCCTCTCCCTCTCTTCCATGTTTCTTGAGAACTTGGCACACAGTAGGCATTACAAAACTGCATACGGGAGAGCTCTTTGCTATTCAAAGACCAGGCGCAGAAGCAGCCTTTGCGAGCTTGTTAAAAATGCAGACTCTGCCTTTCCCACACCTCCAGAATTGGAATCTGCATTTTACTCCAGGTGATTTCTATGCGCGTGGAGGTTTGAGAAGCACTGAATTAAGGACTCAGTGAAGGCCAGGTAAACTGGTTAGGAGCTGACCAAAGTTAAGAGATAATGAAAACCTGAAGTGGAAAGTAGCAGCTGAGATAGCAGAGACTTTCAAAAGGAATAGATGTGATTCTTAAGAGCTTTGTGAGTCTCCATCCCTGTCCCCATGACCAATTAAATAGCTGTCACTTCTATTCAGGAAAAAAAAAAGCGTTCAAGACTTGGAAATCGGCACAGAGACTATTACAGACCCTTTCTATGGAATGCTGGGCATGAATTACCTAATTCTACAGGGGGTGGGAATCTTTAATTCTTTGGCTAATGTCTGACTAGGCTATTTTACAACTTTGTAGGAGTAGAACATAAATTGTGGCAAACTGATTACAATACAAATAATTCCTCTCTGTAACAATGCAAATTAATTTTTGTTCAGTAGAAAGTGTAAATCTTTATAAAGTGAATTCTCCTTTGAAACAGTTTTAACATTTTCTTGGTCTCCTCATTAATTCGTGAGTTAAATAACATCATTAGCACATGTTCGTTTTGTATTTGTAAGACAGTCATGATTTCACTGCCACAGTATCCTTTAACAGAAGACAGGGCCCATGCTACAGTCACATCTGAAAGTCCAGGGCATGGCACAAAGTGGTGGGTACCTGGTGAATTTTAATTAAACTGATATATACATAATGATGGGGAAAAGGAACCAAATTGGTAAGTGTTTTTTGTTTTTGTTTTTGAGATGGAGTTTTGCTCTTGTTGCCCAAGCTGGAGTGCAATGGCGCGATCTCGGCTCACTGCAACCTCCAACTCCAGGGTTCAAGTGATTCTTCTCCCTCAGCCTCCTGAGTAGCTGGGATTACGGGCATGCACCACCACACCTGGCTAATTTTCTATTTTTAGAAGAGATGGGGTTTCTCCATGTTGGTCAGGCTGGTCTCGAACTCCCGACCTCAGGTGATCCACCCACTTGGGCCTCCCAAAGGGCTGGGATTACAGGTGTGAGCCACCACGCCCGGCCGTTAAGTGGTTTTTTTCCTCCCACTTTGTGTGCACAGGAAGAGGCAGCCCTGAATTTCGAACAATAGATAGAATAAGAGCCAAGCCGGGAGCACTGAATATGAAAC
This sequence comes from Macaca mulatta, assembly GCF_049350105.2. Lineage (NCBI taxonomy): Eukaryota > Metazoa > Chordata > Mammalia > Primates > Cercopithecidae > Macaca > Macaca mulatta. The sequence goes on from NC_133422.1 coordinate 22,699,625, forward strand.
TTAGGTGGGCTATAGTTTCCTTATTTACACCTGGGTCTATAAAGGAACAATGAGGAGACAGGGATTTTATGTTTGAACAGAACGTGGGAAAACAAGGAAGACATTCTAAAATGCTTTTCTTTCCAAAGAAATGGAGGGACACACACATGTGTACACACATACACACACAAGTAAAAGTGTGTCTGTAGTTATCAATGATTTCTGGCTCCAAAGACAGCCGGAAATTGCTCACAGTGTACAGTCACATAGTCATCTAAGCAGATGTGGAATTTCAGTATGGTCAAAGCATTGCTGCTATCACAATCCCCAAATTTCTGTACATGTCCCTAAACAAGTCTCCTTTTCCTGGCTGCTCAATTAACCTTGCATCAACTAACCAGATCACAGACAGCATAAAAGGCTAAACAGACAGGTAATGTTCCCTTCTACCCCCAAAACACACACGCAATCTTCTTAACTAGTTAGTAGCTGTAAAAATGAGAAAATTAAGGCAGCAATATGGAAATGCACCGATTATTCCTGCTTCAGGGTCAAGCAAAATGTTCCTAAATAAAACGGCCTATCTTACCTCTATGAAGGTCAATAACACATAAGGAAATAATTTGCAAACAGGCTCCTATGTTTCATATTTCCCTTACCCTATGAAGGAAGTCTGGCTTTTAGCTAATGGGACATCCACTTGGCTCATAACATTATTGATTTTTACTTTCATGGAACCATAAATATTGACAACCATCTCAGCAAAATGCTGGTACCATATCTGCCCCTTCCTCTGTCTGGCAGGCTGACATGGGGCCATTCTATATGCAAATCAGAGTCCAGTTCTCTGGAAATTATAAATGTTGATCCCAGGAGGATGGTACTCTTGTTGACACATTAGGGAATCCCAAAGGCCCTGCTTGCAAGGCTTTGTCAGGACTTCACCTGATTCAGAGAGAAACTCTTCATTTCATCACAAAATGAAAGATTATGTGAAGCTTTCTAAGGGGGTAAAAAGTACACAAAAACTTTTAAATGCTCTTGCCAAGAGAAATCCCAGTGAATTAGAATATAATCCTTCCTCACTGTCTAATCAATCTCTTCCTTCCACAGTCCAAACACAGGGTTCCTCCAGGGGTGGATGGTCTGTGTTAGACACACTGAAATTCATTATCTCATCTGCCTGGTGCCACTGTTTCCAATAAAGTGTAATTATGGTGTTATTGAGCTCCATCTCACTTTCTCAAAGCCATGCTATAAACTTTGGGTTTCTGAGTAGTTACTTCCCAGTCGGTCTTCATTAAGTTGAATTGTCTCACAACGATGTCTATGTAACCAGCAGGATGCCTACTAATTTTCTTTTATAGAATTTGTATTAACGTAACAGGCACTGGATGACTCCATGTCTCAGACACTACACAAACACAATAGTGTTACCTCTGGTTTCAGAAGGTCAAGTAGCCAGTGAATGGGATAACCTGGTCCTGGAAGATCCTCCCTCTCTCACTCCGGCACTGCCCATCTGGGCTGGCTCTCTCCCCTGCGACAGCACTTTGCACTTCCCACATATAACAAGGGGATTAGTATATTTATTATAATAAATATACTATTATAATAGTGCACTATTATAAGTGGCAAACGCAAGGTGATTTGTTATTGCCTCTGTCACTCAAGACATCTAAACTCTTTGAGGCAGGGGCTTGTTCACTGTTGTCCTTTCCACCACTGGCTAGGTCAGTGCCAGGCATATGGTAAAATACTGATTAATGAATACTTCTTGAGTGATTGGAAGGATGGCTGAGCACACATCGCATCATTTCCATGTACATCCGGTCATGCCCAGTAGAACCACTGGCCAGAAATTCAATGTGCTCATAGATCCAAAGAGCAGAAGAAGAGAGAAAAGAATTATTTTACTGAGCACCTACTATGTGCACAGTTTTAGCATTGGACAGGACATGGAGAGGGCATTGTGGGTCATAAGAAAGACTTGGTTTGTACAGATTTTGCTAAATAAAGCTGAGTTTCAAAGAGAAAATTGTAAGAATAAACAAGTATGATATAAAATAGAAGAAAGTATCTGTAATAAATCTAAGTAAGATTTCTCAGGGGAGGAAAAAAATCAAATCCAATTCGGTATTTTCAGATTGCATTTCCATTTCCTCTCTGACACAGGTTTCTTTACCTTAGGTCTTGACTGTATTTTATGTCCCCATATCAATGAAATCATCTTCAGGGAAACAGGGTCCTCAGCTCTTCCTGTCTGGCTTTGCAACATTATAAGGAGCATGGAGTGGATTTCCTCTCTAAGGCAGCCAATTTCCTAAGCAATTAAATGCTGTTTATATTCCAAACTCTATGCTTGGGTTGAAATTGTCAAGCTTGATATTACCTGACTCTTGCCTAAGATGTGTCCCCAGCTAGTTCATTCTACTGTAACAGCCATCTATTAAGATTTCCAATCTGTTCTTTCCTCAAGGGATCACACAGTACTTGGCAAAGGTACAGCTTCTGAATTCTGCAAATTATACTCATCTATATAAATATATACTTTTGAAATGGCAAGGCTTGCAAATTACTTTACCAAATTGACATCCCAATCTGTTATCCTCTAAAAGGAGAGGCAAATGCCACATACTTCATACGTGCGGAGATACTTCCGTACTGGGTTCTTAAAAACAACATAACTAGATGATACACTTTTATGAAATTCCTCCAGGAGGTCAAGATCAAGGTGCTAGTTTTTGTCACTTCTCGGTGTGGACAAACTGAATACAGTTAGTCTGTGTAGATCATAATCTGATACCACAATACATTGGATATTAAAGAAAAATTATTGTTCCAGTGAACACTCCTTGTTGAGAACATTGCTGCTATATCTCATTTTGGCCACTCCTTGCAGTTTCTAGGCTGGAGGGAAAAGTGAGATGATGTCTGTATCTGCACTGCATATGCCCTTTATTAAAGGGACAGCTATGGCCTATGTATTTACATTGGTAAGACATGGTTTCTCAAAGCAGCAGAACACACCACAAGAGCCTCAGCAAGAAGCATTCCCTGGTTACAGTGCGGGTATTTCAGTGGCAACTGCAGTTGATTAAGGATTCTCGAGCCCTGGATGGAAGATTGGAAGCACAGCGCCCCCGCTGCCACCTTTTTTTTTTTTTTTTTTAAAGTGTAGAATGTCAACTTCCTATCTTCCTAAAATAGGTGTTAGGCAGCTTTTCATACATTTTTCTTAGTGAAAACATCCAATCCACTTTATACACTGCCAGCAATACACCAGTTATGTTCTAAAACACTTGAAGGATCAATCACATCCCTCTTCTCGTCAGAAATCTGTGATGGCTTCTCCACTGTTTACGGAATAAAACCAAATTCCAGCAATAGCCTTCGGGGCTCTGCCATCTGGCCCAGACTGCCATTCTAGCTTTACCTCGCTCTAGAAAGGCAGCTTCTATGCTGAATTCCTTTCTGCTTCTGTGGGATTTTATTCTTAGGTTTCCAGCCTCTAACTAGAATGGCTTTATGCCTCTTTTTCTCCTGGGGAAAAACAATCTAGTTTATTCTGCAAATTTCAAATTATGCCTCCTGTATAAAGACTTTCTTGACACTTTCATCAACATTATTTGCACTGGCCCCTGAATCCCCAAAGCACGGTGCATATACGTTGGTTGACAATCATGCCACTGACTTGGTATTACAGTTAATTGTTTATCTGTAGACACCCACATGTGGCCGGCAACTGTGACTTACGTTCTCTCATCAAATCCTGACAGCACTCAATGACCTGAGGAGGGTCTGACCATCATTTTCCTGTAAAATGCCCATATATTTGCTCAGCTCACACAACTTTGGTCAGTAACAGAACTGAATTCACATGTCATCCTAACTTCAAAATCTGGCATCTGTAGTTCACGGGGGCAGGTACTAGAGCCTTCCTATGTCTTTATTTCCCACAGCATAAGACACCAGGGAGGGCCTCAGAAAACATTAGAAGAAATAAAACATACGCTCTTCTCTTGCTAATCGTCCTGTAAACGTTGCATGTATCCCCTCAACTGCATCTCTGAAGCAGGGATCCCATTCTGTGTTTCTTTTCTATTCTCGATGGACCCCAGCACCATGTCTGCAATTTTGCCTGATGAAGGCTTTCGGAGTCTGGTAAACACGCACACTCTACAGGGCTGGAGGAACACTAAGAACGCCCCACCAATGGCACAAATACTTGCCTGGCTCATTAAACACTGGGTCAGAATAGCCTGCTTTGGGGACCTTTCTGTCCCCTCATTCAGTGAGTTTTGTTGAGTGACTGTACATATACACTTTAATGGAGAACATGGGTGAGCATTCTGGGAAGGGGCAGGGTTCTGTCCCAGGCAGAAGATGAAGCCCAGGTGTCTGCAGTTTCCAGGGGACCTCCCAGCGACCCCACCCCAGCTCTGTAAAGAGTCTGTGCTTACACCAGACTCTTATGGCCATCTTAGGGCATAGCAGACATTGTACTGAAGGGACAACGGTGAAGAGGCAGGAGAAACGCACAGGGGTTCCGTGTCTGGGGATCCCTGTGCAGGAAGAAAAGCCAGCGTGGGTGGCCCATACCTTTCAGCTTTTCAGCTAGCAGAGCGGCTTCGTGCTCTGAGTAGTGCATTATGGCGGGCGGGGATGGGGGCCGGAGCCGGTCCTCCTCCAGCTTGCGCCGGTGCCGCTCCTCCCGGGCACGCATCCTCTGCTTGCATTCCCACTCATAGAAGTCATCCCTGGCCTGGGCAAAGTCCACATGAAGGCGGCCTGAATCCTTTTTGTCGGTGCTAGACCCTAATCGCATCCTGTAACCTGAAACCAATGGAAACTCTGGTCACACCATAATGTCACAATGGCCACATGTTTTTGGTCCAGACCTTCAAGGCACACTTAGGCAAATGCTCACTTATTTCTTTGCTGTTACTACAGATACATTTCCCATAGGAGGCGGGAAGCAATTATCCTTTTCCCCAGCAACCTTGAAGCTTTGTAAAGTTAGGCCTATTACAGGTTTGGGGATAAACACACCTTGGAGAGTTGTCTCCGAGGGCTGCTTACCCATCTTCCAAACCGGTATCCCCAAGAGAAGATGATCTCAAGAACTAGGGTCTTATCATGATCATTCCTTCTTCCCCCTGGCTTCTAGGAAGCTCAGAAACAAATTTGGCATGAAGCATTTTTTTTTTCTTTTTTATGTTCTTGGTTTTATTATATTTTCAGTTTACTATAATTCTATTGTATAGGTGAAATATGAGTAACTAAAGAGCATCTATGATATTTAAAAAGATCTACAAAGTGAATTCCAGAACATCTCACTCACAGGCTATTGCTACATTCCCCCAGAAAACGCCGCTGCTCAGTTCTCTCTCAGCAGCTGCAACAGGCACAATTACCAAGGCAATTTTGCAACGCTGTTTTATTTCCACTTATCCTCTGGGGCACGCGGGAGAATATTTTACCTGCAATCAAGAGGCCTCACCGCTGCCTTCCTCACAGCCCTGCAGCACCTCATCTGGTATGCATCACCACACAAATTGTTCATTTAATATTTTAAGGCCACAGGAGCCCGGTGCAAGAGCCCAGAGCTAGACAAAGAGAAAAATGGGCCTGGAAATCTTTAGGGGATTCACTGTGAGCTACCCAACTTATATAAAGATTATGAGCAGAAACTTGATCTGAGAAATCAACACTAACAGAACTGAAACCAGTCAGCCGGCCTAACTTCAAATGAAGAAGAATTGACTTTGAGGTTGCTCTTCAGTTTGGGGTACTCAGATTTTCAGAACATAAATCCAGGTCCCAGCAGGACCACAGCTGCTGGGGGCTGCCAGAGGAGAGAGCAACATAAGCACTTTTCCAGTGTGGGGGCTTTGCAAATGAGATACAGCTGTAAAATGCTAGGCTGCACTGTGCTGATGTTCACGATCTCATGGTAGATTTCAATGGATTATTTTAGCATTTGGGGATAAAACTCAGCTGAAAATCTCTGTAGAGGCTGGCTCCTCCCAGGAGGCCACTTTACACCTTTGAAAGTTACAAGTAAGATATTGACCTCACATCTGGTTTCTGTGATGCCACGGAACCCTTCTCACTGCTAGATTTTCAAGTGTTATCTAAAAATGGGAAGACATACCAATACCAATCAAAACCAAAAACATCCGATCACAGATGTGCAGAATTAATGCAAAAGCAAAATGTATCTTGGTTGTGGGTCATGGGAACTTAACAAGTCAGCAGGCCACAGTGATACAGGCATAACAGCTGAGCAGGCAGGACTGTTTCAACTGGCCAGCTATCCCAACTGGCCAAGCACCTTTCCCCTGCTCATTGTCCAGAGAATCCGTTTTCAAACATTTCTGGCTCCAGAAACACCCTCACTTTCACAGAAACATCATCACTAAGGACTTAAAAGAGACCCTGATGAGGCCGAGTCTAAAATTAGCTAGGCCTTCAAATGTGAATGTGGTCCTAAAATTAGACAGGCCTTCCAGCTGGGCTTGGGCTTGCTGGAGCCCACACACAGGAGGGGCCGCCTGACTTCCTTCCTGCCTTTCCAGTTAATTGGCCTTGCAGATCTTCCTGGGACTGATGCTGCAGCCTCTCAAGGGCAGGGAGGCAGAGTTAGGAGGCTCTTCTGCACCCAGGTAGGGAGGCTGGAGGTGAGGCTTAGCTGTGTTCTCCTCTTACAGTAATGGGGCAGACCAAGGAGCAATCAGGGGCTTGCTGAGGGAAGCAGGACCAGCCCCCAGGCTGGAAAATCATAGGATCAAGGTATAATCAATCAAGGAGCACCTTTCATATGCCTAAATTTGGGACTGTTCATCTTTGTCAGTGTCTTACGAGGCTTCTGATTGGGTGTGAACATTGTGTTGTATTAGAGTTGAAATGGGCCTTTGATTTACTCTAACCTTCTCATTTAATCAAGTAGGGTAAAGAATACAGTCGACCTGTGAACATGGGTTTAATCTGTGCAGGTCCTCTTATAGGTGGATTTTTTCCAACCAAATGTGTATCCAAAATATAGTATTTGAGGGATGTGAAACCCACATATATGGAGGGCTGACTTTTCATATACATGAGGGTTCCGCAGGATATACATGGGGCAGGGGCGGGGGTTCCTGGAACCAATCCTCCGAGTGTACTGAGGGATGATTGCAGTTTTATTGGTACAGCTGTGATTAGAACCCAGGTCCCCAGGACAGGGTTCTTGAGATAGAAAAATCAGTCCTTTATCATGATCAGGATATTTATGTTAAAAACAACCATTTCCTGAATGGTTTCTATGTTGCAGGTGCCCTGCTAAGCACTTAATATCCATTATTTGATTTATTCCTCCTCACAGTCCTACGAGGTCATACTGTTACTATCTTTATTTTGCAGATGAGAAAACGGAGGCAGGCTCTAGGCCATGAAACCCAGTGCCACGAACTCACCAGAAACCCCATTGTCTAACAGTGGATTGTGTGTTATGAAATGTCTTCATTCTACGCTTTGTCTTCCTTATCCATTTTCAATTGCTTTTAGTTTTTATTTTCTATTTTGTAAGGTTTTACTGAAATAAGGGGTTTTAAAGTTCTCCATATCACTATCTACCTCAGGAGAGTCTCTGCATTGCTGATAACCTCAAGGCTTCTGAGGTTTGCACAGAATTTCGTGGCAATAGAGGCAGACTGCAGAAATTAAGTAAAACCTGGCGGGAATGTTCAGATAGGTACCCCCAACACCACCCCCCACCCCTACTGTTTTCCCACCTTCCCTTATCAGCTTTGCCTCAGGAATAGGGAGGTGAAATGCAGAGGGACGACTGAAAAATGGAGGTGGGGAGTGTGAGGGAAGGGCAGTGAGTTCAATCTAAGAACGTGTCCTTCCAAAACCAGCCCCTAATTCTTCGATTTGGCAAGGCCTTGTGGACAGACTCCATCCACTTGGCCCAACACCCACAGATGGGAAGGCAGCACTGGGTCTAATCTCAGTATCTGTAAAAATCGCCTATAAACATTGGCACCAAAGGACAAGGCTTAATGAACCACCAACGAGGCAATGATCCTGTGCCTTTCTCCTAGGGCCCCTAAGCCACTTTCCTGCAGGGAACTGACCTTGCTTTGGTACCCTGGTGTCCAGAAAGTGAATCCACTTCCAAAAACCTGAAATTATTCTGAGAGAGTACTTTACTCTCCCAGAGGATTACATCCAGTAAGAATAATGGTCCTTAGTACTCATAATATTGCTTCTCATCTAATAAGCACTTGAGAACATTAATTAGAAACTCGATGGAATTCCTAAAGACTGGATGGTGGGAAATTGCTCCTGCAGTGAGGCACCTTCACAGACTTAGCACAGAGCTTCCGGCAGCCAAGGAAGAAGGCAGAATTCCTCCCTTTCCAGCCCCGAACTGTGAAGACTTTATTTTGCATTAAGGCCAAAGGGAATAAGCTCATATTAACATCACAAAACATAACAAAATGCCTAGAAAACTCCTTATGTAATGCAAAGTACCAGAAAGGTAAATGGCTTTATCAACCATGAATTCCTCTGCAAAGCGAATGTGACAAAAATTCTTCTTGCTTTTCCGAATTGCTGTAATATCACCGCACTGCTCAAAGACTTCTTGAATAATTTCCTCGGTAGCATTTTCTGGTAATCCTCCGACAAACACAGTCTTACACCCAGGAGGTCGTTCTCTTGTGGAAGGAGGTGGAAGATCTAATAATCACAACAAAACAGAAAGTTTTGTCTTTCATTTATTTGCTCTCTCTGGTTCTCCCGGCAAAACTAAAGCTTGCAGAGTAACTTTCTCCAGACGGAGTGACGATACATTTCTGTGCCAACTTACACTTATCCCAGGCTGTCTTGTTTCTAAGTTCCTCTCCCCTCCCACTCCCAACCTCTACCTTCTGTGTTTATTGCTACGCAGAGTGGCTATACGCTTGTCCATGAACAAACGTAAAGCAAATGTTTGCATAATTTCATTTCTCCTTTATACTACAGAAGCCCAGAAAAGGGAGGGAAAAAACTTCCCAAAGTACAAAACATGATGAAATGACAACATGATGAAGAACCTCAGCGTGTTATCTGCTTTGTCTTGTTTCCAGATAAAGGAGCAGCAAAGTGGAATACAGGAAGCATCACCCACAAAAGCGCGCACAATACTTACTTGGCTGTGCAACACCGGGCCTGAAAAAACCACTTTGTTATTATTCACATTTAAATGAGCAAACTATTACATTTTGGGGAGGCTGTATAAAAAGATAAAATGTACACTCTCACAACATTTTACCTAGTTTATATGTAGATTACTAAAGCAATCTCCTGAAAAGTCCACTTAAAAAAGGCAACCCTGATTAATATGAACGACCAGAAAAAAAAAAGTCCTAGCTTTTTTAGCCCATACACTTAGTATCTGAGGCAAAATTAAAAAATAAAATTCTGGCCCATTTACTTCATCAAATGTATGTTTCCTTCAAGCAAATGCAATTTGGTCCAGAAGCTCTGAGATGCAGGCTCCCCTCTCCTCGGTCCCCAAATTGCTAACTGTCAAATTAATTCAACTTTCCATCTAGCAAAACACATTTCGGAGTTTTTCTCCCACATTTGTGAAGATGGATGGAAGTGCTCACATATTTCACACTGTGTTCTCCAGCAAACACTAGGCTTCACTGCATGCAAAGTCTTACCGCCAGATACACATCCCCAAATCCCATGTACTGGCTTGATAGTGGGGACTCAGCTTCTGGACAGACACGTGGCCACATCCCTGTGTATTTATTCTAATCGAGAGACAAAAGGCCTCCTGTAGAACGGATCCCCACTCTGCGCATTTACGTGTGAGTCACATCTGAAAATGACTGCAATGCCATTTTAAAATTTAAAAAGAAAACAATTTAAAATGCGCAAATAGTTCCCATAGGCGTTACTCACTTGGATTTTGAGGAAAAAGAGTACAGCTTTTGCAGTGGATTATTTCTTTGACAACAGCCACTTCTGTTGGTGGTGGGGGAGGTACCAGTCCAAGGCCTGGGATCATTGGGTTAATGGGGGTGATTCCAGTCATCATGTTGAGGCTTGGATCAAAGCCTGGGACACAGATTGAGTCTGTAAAGTATACAAGATAACATTTTGACTGGAGATTAAATCCATTTTTGTTGTTGTTTTTGCCATTTTCCTGCAAAGATGTTTTGACTTTATACTTTCTATGTTTCGGGAATTTCTCCTGGCATAAGATGTAATATTATAGAAAGCTATGCCAGAAGGGTAAAGAGAAAAAAAGGAAAAGATGAACATAGAAATACACAAAGGAAATTATATTACTTAAAATATTAATACAACAGAAAGAACACAGCATATTAAAGTGTAAAAGCATGCACCATTAAGCTTCACTATTACTGTGAATACAATTTTCTATTTCTTAACATTGGTGTATTGTTTATACCACCTTATGACCCAGAATATGGGGAGAATATCATTTAACATTGAAGTGCCCTGTGAATCTAATTGTCAACGTGGTTTCATCAAAAGAGCCTTCTTACCCAAGTGACCTAGATTTAGGAAAGTTCAATTTATATGTGCATACTTTATAATGATGTATTCAGGTTCCACCTAACCTATTTCCCCCGAAATTTAAAAAAAAAAAAAAAAAAAAAAAAGCAAAACAAAGAGTGATTACAATTCCTATGGCTGGGTTAGATACATGCAGGCATAAAATTAGCTATATACATTTCTGGATTCTATTGGATAATTGCACTTTCTTCCTATAATTTAGTCAACAAATAATTGACCCACCCTTTTGAAATCTTTATGCCCTGTATTAAAACGCACACACACAAACTTGAAAATAGAAATAGAAAGTGTGCAAAACAAATGGGTTTTCCAGCATAAACCCGGTTTTTTTTTTTTTTTTTTTTTTTTTAGTGTGATAATGAAGCAAGTGATTTCAAAGGTGACATACAGACACTAATAAGTAAGACCTTTCTAACAGCAGGGACTATGAAAACACCGTACTGAGTAGCCACAAGGGGATCCCGTTCAGGAGGGTTTCCCTGTTGGCAGAAAACAGTCTCACGGGTGGCGTGAAAATGTTCCCAGGTAGACAGGCCAGGATAGATCATGGTGCCCTCCTTTACTCTGCAAGGATGAAACTTCCTTCTTGTCTTATACTCTCCTATCTTCTCCCTCCTCATCTTACATCATTTCCATTCTTCCTTCCTGCCCATCCCCCTGCTGCCCCCTACAGCCCCCTTGTACAGTTCTCCTGTACAGCCTGTGCCTTAGGCCTCTACATGCTCTCACTCTTTGCTTACCTGTGCTGAAAGGCTGGAGGAGCCCAGAAGCAGATGTAAGGATAACCACACCCTTTGTTTACTAAGAAGCTCCAGAGGATACAGAAGGTCTAGCAAAAGCGTTTCCTTTCTGGGAAAAGGTTTACAGATTCCACCAGCTACTTTGGACATTTCCACTCCTCCTCTGGGCTGAACAGAATAAACAGTGTGATTCTGATCTATAACCCCAAGAGGACTGCTGTCCCATTTATTTAAAACTCCATTTAATTTCATAGTGTACCAGTGTGACTTCAATAAAAGGTTTTTTTTTTTTTGTTTTGTTTTGTTTTTTAAAAAAAGAACCCTAAATATAAATGACAAACAAGCATTTTCTTTCAAAGTAGTCACCCTGATGTTCTAGGTACTTCCTCTACAATTATGGCTCTCAGTTTCTTCATCTGCAATATGGGACTGTTTGACTGGATTCTCTCTCGGAGTGCTAGAATTCCAAGACTCCAGGATTCCATGCTGATGTTGCGCAGAACAAACTGACACACAAAAGACATCAAGTTTTGTAAGTGACAGAGATGCCTCTGTTTATTCTGCCAATCATCAGAAAGTTTCACAAGTATGATTTCCATTTTACAGAAGAGAAAGTAAGGCCTAAAGTGCTTAAGTAAAACTTCTAACATTCCAAATCAAACAGACGGCAGAGTCAGAATGAGGGCCCAGGTCTTTGTCTCAGTATTTAAACACGTATTAAGTGTGACGATTTCAAAGTTTCCATCTAGAACGACCCAACCTGATTATTCATCTAATACATGCCACTACTTCTTAAAATGTACCTTACTCGTAAAAAAATCAAGATGGGTCCTGCTGATCAATTCCAAAGAAGTTCCAGAACAGAATGGTTTTCAACATCATCATCATTAAAATAACATATTGGCCTCCAAGGTGAATATATTAGAAAAAGAAATATTGGCAATGGGAATGTTGGCATGCTTGTGCTTTTATTTAATCTCATTCCGTACATAGGCTTCATCTGTTTCTTTCCTGGCCTGGCCCTCGCTATTATTTGCCAACACAGGATGATTTAAGGCTGAAACCACTCAGGACTGCAAACCCTGAAATGAGAGCCCTGTGAATTATAATCGGCAGATGTTTCCCGCAAATGAGGAGAGAAGCCCAGTGCTTGCATTCTCTTTAGTTGTTAACAGACTTCTGTTTTCTTTCTGAAGGCTAAGTAAATAAGTATATGTCCAGAAATGGGGACAGATGATACCACTCTTGTACAAAATATTTTAATATACAGCAAGAGTTACTTTGCTTTTTCTGAGACATCAGTATGAGGAGACTATGAGGTTTAATGAAATCTGCATGGCAAGTGCAGTAGCTTCAAAAGAGCTTAGAAAGGAATTAACACGTAAATTATGTTGGACCTCAAAGGATTGGAGATTCAGTATTTTAGAAGAGAAAGTAAGGAAGGATTAGACTTTAAGGGAAAAAAAAAAGAACCCATTACTTTTTAACAATATATATACAGATGGAAATTGTTTTCTCAAACAGCACAGGAGCATATGATGTACTCGCTCATTAAAGCAAACGCACAAACTGAAAATCGAGGAAGACATAAACACAGGAAGACAAAGGTGAGAAGGTGGCGCAACCCCGAGAGTCAGTTCCATGCCCTAGTAGGAAAAGCTGCCCCTGTGAGCTTCAGAGATAATGAGTTGTAATTCTACTCAGCGCAGAGAGGAGGACTGCTTAAATCACAGCAAGAAAGAATCCAATTACATATACAGTAGAACTTTATTATCAAAACTGTACTGAAACGAGAGGAAGGAAGGGTTACTCATCGCCGACCGTGGCCCTGTCTGGCTCCTCTCTGTGTTGCTGGCTCCAAGCAGAGAGTGGCCACAGCCAAGGCTCGGCAAAGGTTTCTTTTTGGTTGTCTGTTCCCAACTGGACGAGATGAAAACAAAACAAAAAAATCCTGTTTACTGATTCACAGGCCAGTGTTTTATCAATTGGATGAGCATTTTTCAGAAGGCAGGTTGGGGCTTTGTGTTTAGGATTTTAGAGGCATGGCAGTTGAATTAATTAAAGCACTCATTCATTTGAATTAAAGCATTCATTCAGCATTTCCTGGGCACATACGACTGCCAGGATCTGGAGTTACAGAGGTAACAGTAGTAAGTTCCCCACTTGAGTCTGAGGAGAGGATAAAGGATGGGAACCAAACTCAGCAAGAGTCGGGACACAGGAGCTGAGGCTTGGAGGACACAGAGAGAGTCCAGGAAGGGAATTGCTGGGAGAGAGCCTGGTAGGCCTGGGGAATTCCAAACAATTTTTCATGGCTCTTTCATGGTGTGCATCTGGCAGTGTGGCCACAATGTCTGGAGAGACTGCAGGATTTAGATCAGATCAGAGGGACCCTGCTGTGGAAGCTAGTGAGTTTCCACTTTGCTGTCCCTGGAACTCAGAGTCAGAAATGCACCCTGCCAGGCCAGGGCCCCGGTGCCTGGGCTGCCCTTCCTCACTCCTTCTCTCTTTGTCTGCTGCCCGCTAGCCATGGCTTGTTCCTTTTTCTGCCCTTTCTAGTCAATGCCTCAGTTAAGAGTCTCATATTTGAGACAAGAACTAGATTTCATTTGAAAGAAAGGCAGCTGAGGCCTCTTGCCAGGCAAGGCTGGGCATACTAACTAGGTTAGGTGTGGGCAGGGAGAAGGGACACAGATAAGTTGTCAGTACCAGGAACAAGTCTGGCCTGGAAGGAAGAACATCGTGTTTTAAGAAAATAATGAGAAAGAGGCGGTAATCAGCCTAAATGGTTGCATTACAGGTGTAGTCCTGGGCTGAGGGTGTCCTGACAAAGTGGCTGAACACAGAGATTATTAGCAGCAGATAAAACACAGGTCCAGGCAGGGCAGCTGCCCAGAGGACTCTGTCTACAGGTCACAGGGCCTGTACCCCCGGTCCAGGGTTCAGACCCAGCCCAGGGGAAATAAAGTTTGCAACAACATCATGGGGTCACAAGTTGAGAAATACTAGGCCAACTGGCGGGTTACCTAAGCCAGGATTCAGGCAGGAGAAGCAAGACAGGATCCAGACACCAGAATAGAAGCCTGGGGTTTGGCGGAAGGACATAGACCCCTCAGTTATCAGACACGCAGCACAGGTCACAGCCTGACCAGCATAAAGCCTGATTGGAGGCTGAGTCTTAGAATGCAGGGCTCCAGAGCCCTCTTCCTCCTGCCTGACACCAGATGGACCCTCAAGTCCAGGGACAGGGTGAGTGTGTGGGGCCAGATCCCAGGACTTGTGCAGAGCACAGAGACAGGCTGGAAGGGCTCTAACAAACATGCAATTGTGCTGCTGCTTTTTTCAGAATTACTGGGTTAAAATTACCGACCTATCATCACTCTGCAGAGAAGCCACGTGATACATGAGGACATTCTGTTTACCAGTTTCCAATGGAGAAACTTTTTCAGAGTAGTCTCCTATTGCAATTGGCAAGTCTTGTTGTTCTATAATATCGTTAAATTTGTGAACTATTAAAGTAATGCTCTTTTTCATTCCATGTTTTCCTTTTTTCAAGCATTCTTAAAAAAACTGCTTTGTGAACAGCAGAGGAAAAGTGAACATTTTATAAAAGGTGATCTTAAAGTCAAGGGATCGGGCACATCTGAATGACCTAAGGCTGACCAGCTTTTTTTTTTTTTTTTTTTTTTTGAGACGAGTCTCACACTGTCACCCAGGCTGGAGTGCAGTGGCCTCAGCCTCCTGAGTAGCTGGGACTACAGGCGCCCGCCACAACGCCCGGCTAATTTTTTTTGTATTTTTAGTACAGACGGGGTTTCACCATGTTAGCCAGGATGGTCTCGATCTCCTGACCTCGTGATCCACGCGCCTTGGCCTCCCAAAGTGCTGGGATTACAGGCGTGAGCCACTGCGCCTGGCCGGCTGACTGGCTTTTTAACCTCTCTGGGCTTCAGTGTCTTCACCAGGGGAAGGAGAACATGAATACTAGATAGACATACTGGTCTTCATGCTTATCCAAGAAGAACATCTGGGTGAAGGCAGTATATCAAAGTGTGGAGACTCCAAGTCTGCACTGGCTGTATGACTTTGGGAAATTTAACTAATCTTTCTAAGCCTCATTTATAATATCTATAAAATAGAATAATATTTACTTTTTAATGTTCTTGTGAGGTTTAAAAAAAACAAAACCAAAGTGTTTAGCATAATGTCCAGCACATGGTAAATACTCAATAAATGGTAGCAATTACATACAGCATTAATATATTAATATTAATATATAGAATATTTACATAACCTTAGAGAAATATGTTGTTAACATAGAAGACACACAATCATAATGATTAAAAAGTCTTTCACTTGACAAACATGAGTATTAATATATAGAATATTTACATAACCTTATAGAAATATGTTATTAACATAGAAGACACACAATCATAATGATGATTAAAAAGTCTTTCATTTGACAAACATATGAGTGCCTACTAGGTGTTGCGTGTTTTGCTAGGTACTCTGTATTCAAAGACAGTGCAATGTCCTTCCTTCAAAGATGTGGAAATCTAGTGACTGAAACAACTTAGCAGAAAATACCAATACAGTAATGACACCTATTTTGAGACATTTAAATAAAGGGTGCTATGAAAACACTGAAAAGGGGACATCTAAACCAGTCTGGGATAGGGTTTGTAAGGGTTGACTTATGTCCCCCCAAAAGATATGTTAAAGTCCTAATGCCCCGTACCTATGAGTGTGACTTCATTTAGAAATACTGTGTTTGCAGATGCAATCAAGATAAGATGAGGTCATACTGGATTAGGGTAGGCATGATCTAATATGACTGCTGTCCTTATAAGACGAGGAGAAAAGACACAGACACACAGGGCGAATGCAATGTGATGACTGGAGAGATGCACTTGCAAGTCAAGGATCCCCCAGGACAGCTGGCAAACACCAGAAGCTAAGAGAAAGACATGAAACAGATTCTTCCCTGGATCCTTCAGTGAGAACGAGGCCCTGTCAACAGCTTAATTTTAGACTTTTGGCCCCCAGAACTGCAAGACAATACGTTTCTGTTATTTTAAGCCACCCAGTTTGTGGTACTTTGATACAGCAGCCCTACCTAGAAAACAAATGGGGTTGAGGGTTGAGGGTCGAGGGTCGGGTGGGTGCCGGGGAAGTGTCAGGGAAGGAATACTAGAGGGGGTGACAGCTGACCAGGTTCTTGAAAGGGATGACATCTATATATGCAATGGACATGTAAAAAGGTATCCCCAAAATACACTTACTGGGATCATAAATACAAAGATATTTCTAAATGTTCTCTTAGGAGAAATGTTCAAACCCAGTGCCCTGGAAGCAGAATAGCTCTTAGGTTTTCCCTTTGTGAAATAAACAAACTCTGAAGATGGCTATATATTTGTTAAGAACAAATTAACCACACAGATTATGTTAATGTAACAGAATACTTTATAAGATGAGTGAATGTCTACAAGCTGGATCTTTAAGAAAGTGAAATTGAAAATGCTTTTATAATCTTTCCAAAGAGTTTCAAAGGCAGTGAGGTATGTTTTCCATTTGAACTCAAGACGTATATCCAGAGTGAGTTCCTGGTGCCCTGCTGTGCACGCTTTATAAACAAAGACCTCATTCCATCAGTAAAACCCTCTGTCTCCTTTGACCAGGATGCAATGCTGGCAGAACTGAGGAATGCAGCCGTCAACAGCTATTCTAAGTATTGTTGACTTGGGTGAGGAGATTTGTGTTCATGTTTGCAAATATGACATGACATGAAGCAAAGAGAATTTCAAAACTCCTGACCAAAGCTGGCACGGAGAAAAACTGACTGCTCAAAGAACTCCATCAGCTCTTTCCAGCAATCTGTGCATGGAGCATGCACTTGAAAAGCAAGCGTGTTTTGAGTGAGCAGGAGGTAAGAGCTCATCAAAGTTTCTGTAAAATTCACTCACACTGCGGGCCAGGAATTCAAGGGCAGAGCGGTTTCTGTGCAGAGGCCTGGGCTAACACACTCAGAGCAAACTGCTCCATGTTTCCTGGATCTGCTGAAACACAGTCTTAAGACACAGTGGGCCTCACAGCTGAGCCATGAAAACCATGCTGGCATAGGACAACCAGGTGTGGAGGGGTTCATTTTGACAAGCAGGCAACGGACACTGGCCCTAACCAAAGACTAGGAAATTTCAAAGCTGAAAGCAACCTGGGCATTACCTAGTCCTATCGTCTTGATTTAGAGATGAGAAAATGGATGCCCAGAGAAGTGAAGTGATTTGCCCAAAGTTACACGGCTAGTTAAGAGGAGAGCTGGAATTAGAATCAAGAGTCCTGCCGCTTCTTCACTGCACCTGAGCTCTCTGTCTCGATCCAGCCTGCCTTCCTTTGGATGCCTCTAGTGACACTGCACTCATGAACTCCTGACATGGCCCATTCCATTTTTTAACAGTTTTCACAGTAAGAAATTTATTCCTAATATGTTGACTTCGGACTTGATAACCTGTAGTTAAATCCATTGTCCTTATTCAGTATTCCTGGGTTCCTGTAACAAGTCTGATTCTCTTTCCCACCATTCCTGGTCAAACCCATAAAGAAAGCTCGCAACAATACCTGACTCTTCTGTCATTCAGCCTCAGCACCCTCTTCCCTCAGTCCTACTATGACCTAAAATTCACCTTTTCTGAGGTCTAAAAATTCTACAGATCCACCTTTTCTGAGGTCCAGGGTTATCCACAGAAAGAGGCCAAGCAGAAGCTGATCAACCAATTAATGGTGGTCTCTATCTTTCTTATTTCTGAACTTGTATGTATATATTTTACTAAGTTGTTATGTTATGATTAAAAAGCACGGTCATGTTTACTCCTTGCTTTGTGACAGGCCTGTGCTCAAAGCTTCATGTCATCTCATCATGTCATCTTTTTGGCAGTCCCATCACAAAGTTGACAAATGCTAAGTGACCTCATTCTACTAAAACACACACGTCTTGTCTTGCTGCAGAAGGATGAGCTCATGCAACTTTGCAGTTGACATTTTGAAACTAAATGAAGGATTTTGCATTTTCCATTTAATTTTCCAAAATCTGTCTTCTTACTTCTCCTCCTGTCTTGAATTTCTCTTCCCTTGTCCTCAATAGCTGTAAATGGCTAGACAATCGTCTCTTAAAGTTCCTGTCCCTTCTAATTCACCAGCAAATTTCTTCTTGCAGGACAGATTCAGCCACAGAGGGCAAGAAGATCCTCCTGTTGCCACATTTGGAAGGTGAACCATTAGCTGCCTTCCTGGCAGATGCCTACTGGGGGTCTGGAGCTTGGAGGTAGCACATGGAGCATGTTCTCCTCCACTTCCTCCCTCTGTCCAGGTGGTTGTTGCTTTGCTTTCATCACAGCATTGTTTCTGTTCTTTCCCCTCTCTACCTTCACCCCTTGGTGTGCGCCAGGTTCCCTGCACCCTCAGGTTTGTGAACTCTAGCATGTGCTTACAGAAATATCTTCTTAAGCAAATCTTCTTAGACTCCTTCCCCAACACTGATTTCTTCTGAATCGTCTGTTGTAAATTTCCAGTTTTAAGGGCCATTGCCAGGTCTCAGGGATGCACACAGGGGTCACTGTCAATTTCTTAGGCTGGAAGCTCATGTGTACTAAGTTATTTTCCCTGCTCCCTCTCACTCGTTTCTCCATCTTGTCTGAATGTACTCCATTCTGCTTACAGTACATTCTGCTTACAGGATCCTGGGCATCTGTCCTACTCCACTCCTCTTAGACACTTTTGGGTTAAGTAACTTTAGGGCTTGGTTGTTTCTTTTAATGGCACCACTTCTTCTCTCAGTCCTGGTTTAAAACCTCTATAGGTAACCACATCTAGTCACCCGCCAAGCCCTTTCAGATGGAGCCACCTTAGAAAGGATTTCTGGATCATTTTCTTTTTTGTTCCCATTGCTAATTTAGGTCCTCATTAGCTCTCATCTGGAGTACCGCGAAAGACTCTTTTTGTCCCCACAAACCGTAGCTTCTATATCTCCCCTGTCCCCGCTCCCTCCTGCTCTTCCTCCCTCCACCTCCTCCCTGCATGCCCTTCCCACACCCCTGGAACTGGGATCAGCCAGCGGTGCACACGGGAGAACCATGAGAACAGGCCCTAATTGGGGCCTCTAAATTACTTCTTTCAGACTTCTTTTCACATCCCTATCTCATTAGCCGATGATTAATTTTCTCTCTGCACGATGTTATGTGACTTTGTACAGCAGGACTGTTATATAATGATAGGGAGGGAGAAAAAGACTGAATTGGCTCTTGGTGTTCTCTGCTTTGTCCTAACTGACAAGCTCATGGTGTGGGAACAGACAGTAGAGGCAAAAAATGATTAAATCTTGAGAAATATTTTTGAACACTGAGTCAAGCCCCTAAGAAGTCTTTAATTTTTATACATCTACTTCTATCTTTCTGAGGAGTGGGGACGCTCCAAATATATGTTGAAAGACTAAATAAATTAGAATTTCTTTCTGGCATTCAATGCCTCCTTGCTCTATAGAACTTCCTCTTTATTTGAAGTCAGGTAATAGCTTGGTGACACCATATAGATATAAAGCCCACTATAGTCAGTATTTATAACAGCAGAGATGGTATTTCACAGCCTGTAAATGTCTTTATAGGAATCTTGCCTTTGAAACCTGCATCTTTCGGAGGCAATATGCAGGTGTTCACCTTTTGATTTTATTTATCAACCTTCATTTCTGTTTACAAAGGCATGTGAGAGATAGGTAACGTCTCATAAATTTTAAAAAGAACAAAGAAAAACATTCAATATTTAGTTTCAAAGAAAACATGCACATCATATTATTTTAAACAATTTATGTAGGTTTCAATTTAAACTTACTGCTTGAAGGGACTGAAACAACACAGAACTGGTCTGTTTAAATAATATCAGTATATAGCTGTAGACTTGGAGAGAAAAAATAGGGCCTGTTTTAAAGGTAAACACATCATGAATATTCCTAAAGGGAACTGCAAATTGTATGTGGTTTGTAAATCATAGACTGATCTAATATTAATTTAATTTTTCTACTAGACTGTGTGGGCAAGGAGAACTGGCTAACATAACTATCACTTATCTCAGCTCCAACATTGCCCTTGGCATAGTGTCCTTTTTCTGGAAAGGTCAAGGTCAAAAGCAGAGACTATCCCCCAGATTTTTCATTTTCTTTCTTTTCTTTCTTTTTTTTTTTCTTCAACAAGTATCAGTGAAATGAATGAAAGAAATTATAAAATTTACAGAATTTACAGAGTTCTTCCTAAAGAGACAAGGCAAAGTGGTATTTGGTTGTTGAATCCACAATGTCATAGCATAAATTCATATAGGATTCTAAGCAAATGACATGTGGTATTCTTTCTATTTGTCTTATTAACTGAACAGTAAGAGCCATGAGCATTCTTGTTAGTTGTTCCTTTATTATAATCAGAAAATTATGGTGACGACGACTTACATTTCACAGATAATGAGGCTAAGAGGCACAAGGAGTAAGAGTGTGTTCACAGAATAAATGGACAGAATTGGTCTTCGAATGCTTGTTAACATGGCATCTGGAAGGCAGACCTCATACTTCCCTACAAGAACCCAGACCTGAGATCAAAGGAATAACATAGAGGGGCAGTCGGGTAAATATGGTCTCATCTAAATCCACACAAAGTCATCTCATACCATTCAGCTTGGCAGTGCTTGAAAAATTCAGGACAGGAACAGGGACAGGAGAGGAGATCGTAATCCCATGCCTCAGGGGAATACTACAACCTAACAGGAACATAACTGAAAGGCAAGCCAACCAAAACAAGTTTACGAAAGAGGCAAAAATAAAATTTCACTCATCTACTATTAAAATTTTAAATAGGAAGCATAAACCATATGCAATAAACTCAATCTTCACTTCTATATTATGGTGAATTAGTGAATTAAGGGAAAAATAGAGAAAATACAGGAGCTGTAGATTCTGAGTAGAGATTAGAAATAAAAGGAAGAAATAAAGTTGAAGATGGAAAGAAAAGAAGTAAGTCAGAGGGAGAGGCAGCAGCAGACAGATGGAGGGACCGTCCGAGTTCTAGTTCAAGGGTAGACAAACAGAAACTGTGCCTCAGTTCTTCATCTGTAAAAGAAAGGACTAAACAGAGTATTTACCCTGACAGCATTGTTCTGAGGATTAGTATTATGAATTAAAACATGTACAAGGCTTCAAAGAATACCTGGTACAGAGTAAGCACTCAACACATATTACTATCACTTTGATGAACATTGTTATCATTTGTGTGTGTGAGTGTATGCATGTGTATATTAGAGTGTATATGTGCTACAAGACTGCTTTCGTGTCCTTCCTTTGAAAAAAAAAGCATATCCTACTTCTCGGTGGCTTTTTAAGTTCATGTTTTATTATCTGTCCTAACTTCTTTGGGTGGAAACCAGGAGGCCTTCTAGCAAAACAGCTGAGGAGACAGTGCCATATAGTTTCTCTACAAAAGAAACTTCTCCAAGGGAAATCAGAAACCTCCCCTCTCTTCTCCCCCAGGACCTAAGATATTTTTCATGCCTGGAAATGAGAGTTGCAGCACTGGGAGCTGTTTCTTCTCTGCTTTTTCTGCCAGGAAGATCAGGTGTTGTACCCGACACACCAACTGCACTTGTTCGCATGTTTGGCATACCTGCTTTCCCCTTAAACTGAGTTTTCCCTTTGTAATTCTATTTTATTCAGCCAAATGAATATGTCTATTTTGAGCTTTTTTACACACACACATACACATACACACTTGCGTGCATACACACACACATGTCTTTTTAATAAATTAAAACTGAGCAGTACCAGAATTTTAAAAATACTTCCTTACATCCGAGGCCCTGGCCAGATTTACTTATTTACATGTTGTTTTGCATTTTAATTTAGAAAGCACCAATGCCAACCATATCCCCCCATAGCTTGTCATTTCTGGCAACATCCTGAGTAATTCCAGGGGCGAGTTTTTCAGAGAAGTAAGCTAAGAGGGAATAATTTAACTAACAAATTGCCATTTAAAACTAATTTATCCTTTTGGGCTGAGTGCAGTGTACTTGGAGGAGCATTCCTTAATGATTTGTTTGGATAATGTTTTTCTCCACAGTGTTGATCCTTTAACATTAGAAACTCAGAGAGCTAATTTCTCACATAAAAAACATACCCCAAACGTTTTTTTCTGGAAAGGTCAGGTCAAATGCAGAGACTATTCCCCCAGATTTTTCATTTTCTTTCTTTCTTTTTTCTTTTTCTTTTTTTTGGAAACAGGGTCTCATTCTGTCACCCAGGCTGGAGTGTAGCAGCTCCATCACAGCTCATTGCAGCCTCAACCTCCCGGGCTGGAGTGATTCTCCTGCCTCAGCCTCCCAAGAAGCTGGGACTACAGGTGTGTGCCACTACACCTGGCTAATTTTCATATTTTTTGTAGAGATGGGGTTTCACCATGTTGCCCAGGCTGGTGTCGAACTCCTGGGCTCAAGTGATCCTCCTGCCTCAGCTTCCCAAATGTTGCGATTACGGGCATGAGCCACCGTGCCTAGAAAGGATTTTTCATTTTCAATTAAGTATCTTCTGCCCAGTTATAACTTCAAAGAACATTTTGTACTTCATTCGGGGGTCTACATTTCATTCTTATTCACAGAAGCATCTAGTTTTGAATTGTTACTATGTTTTTATGTAGGGCTATATTTTCAAAATCCTTTTTTGGTCATTTAAAAAGCTGGTCCTCATTATATCTCCACAAGATTTTTCCCCCTCCACAGATGAAGAAAGAAGTTGAGGTTTGGCATACTGAAGACATCTGCCCACAGTGTCACTGGAATCATAGGGAAATAGGCTGTGGTTCATGCTATCCTGCTGGTGATGAGAGTCTAACTGTCTGTGGTCTCCAGGGTGGCAAAGAGCAGAGGGGAAGAATCAGGAGGCACAGTATTCAGGGCTTCGCTGAATGTCAAGTTCAGCTTCCTCATCTCAGATGTGAGGCTGCAACCTGCCTACTTACTTCACATTGTTATTGTGAGTGCCAAACTGTATGATGGACGTTTATGTGCCAGCAATTTACAAACAAGCAATCAATACACAAATGTAAATTATAGTCAGCATTTTTTCCTGTTTTGGTGGCTTCTGAGACTCCACAATGGTGCTAAGTTCCCACCTTGTCCAGAAAGAGAATTCAAGATATTATTCAGTGTATTACTATGTTTTAACAAGTATACAGAAGTGTGACAGGTGAGAGGCAGAGAGGGAGAAGGGAGGGGGCAGAGACAGACACAGATAGTGTCTATGTATGTGTGTATCCTCAGTGCTTGTAATCCATGGTTCTCAGCAGAACTGTGCCATTCTCCATGTTAGGGTCAGCCAGTTTTTATAGTTGGAAAAATTGAGAAGCACAGTGGCATGCTGCCCTAGGTCCTTCTAAGATATTTGTTCAATCAACATGTATTAATTACATACAAGTTTGCTAGGCAAGACGCTGGGGGCATAGAGGTAAGTCAAGATCCCTGACCCTAAGGTACTCCCAGTCCATGGTGATGCAGACACCTGGGCACACAGTTGTGTTAGAAAGTGGCAACATTATTAGCAAGGCACACAAAGTACCTATATCATCAACCTGAAAAGAGCCTGACCATACTCTGAATTGTATGTGGCCTTCCTCAGTGAAAGCATCTATCTAGCCAAGCCACTGTATCCCCAAAGCCAAGAACGGAGCATTTTGTAAACACACACCTAAGTCAGAGAGTGGCTACCCCATGGGCCCCAGCCACACTTTCAATAGCAGTCATTTTCCTGCATTTATCAAAAGACATTTTGTGGGAAGAGGATTGTTGGGTGTTATATTATTTATCTTTATCTGTATTATTATTTACTTTTCTCCTCTTCTTAACGCAGGAACATTCCAAATCAGTAGGCCTCTTGCAAGCTGAGTCTACATCAAAAGTGCACATGTTGTGGAAGACTGAGGTTATAAAGGATAAATCTGTCACAGAGACAGAGTACAAGGGCTGGCTAATCTATATTTGCTTGTTGTAACTGAACGGGGAATTTACATTTGCCAGAATAGCAGAAAAGAAATATTAGCTTGGGCATTCATGCCCTTATTCAATTATTTTCTTTTTACTGTAGCAAAAACAGATCTTCACATTTTTTCAAATACATTTGGTCAGTCAGTCAAAAGAATTTGAAAAGCATATCACAAGTATTTAACTTCCTTCTATCAGAGAGTGATGGGACCGAGACAGGAGGGAAGTGAATCATTTCAGCATAAAGCTTCTGTTAAACACAGCTAAGTCAAACTGAACCAAAATAGAATAAATTGGATGTATGAAGTGTGTATTATGGGAACTTATCCTGGGACCTCTTCTGTTCAGTGTCTTTTCTTGATGTCTTGAACAAAGAACGCTATAATACACTAAATACCATCATCAAGTACTTGCGCTGAAGCATGTTAGGTGCTAAGAACACAGAAAGTTTGAAGACAAGTATTTAGGCTTCATGCTTCAAGAGAGACAGGAACTTTCAGAGTAAAAGTGACAAAAAAGTACTTTAGTGTATTGAAAAGCATGCTAAAATGAAATTAAAGAGCTGAAACTCTACCCAGAGTTACATGACTGACACAGTCACCATAGATTATAACAGAAAGTCATACATGTAAGAGGTAAATCCTAATTCCACAGGATAATGTCAGGGAAATCAGGTCCTATAAAGCATCCCTCACACTGTTGCCCTTGGCCACCATCTGTCCAGAAGTGGTACCAGGCCAGCTCTTGTTATTACCATAAGAAGCAGAGAGATATGAGTTGGAAAGATCCAGGTCAGATGGACTCCTACCAACCTCTTCCCATTGAAATCTGGGCATTTCTACCCTGGCCTCACCCTTCCACACCTGGCTTGGCTGGCCTGCCTTACACTGGCCTCACCTGTGACCATGCACAAGCTACCTCTTGGACAGACTTTATACTAGCCTGACCAGAAGGTTTTCTTAGCTATGATGCTCACTGCCCAATTTTTCCTTTTGTCCCACTATAGTTTGTATTATAAATTTCATGGTTAGAAATTTAATGTTGCCAAGCATTAAGAGGTGAGGCTTTTCAAAGGTGACTAGGCTATGAGGGAGGTTATGCCCTCATGAAGGGATTAATGCTGTTATTGTGGGAGTAGATTAGTTTTTGTAGGAGTGGGTTAGTTATTGTGAGAGTGGGCTCCTGATAAAAAGATAAGGTCAGCCCCCACTCTCTCTCTGTCTCACATGCTTACTTGCTTTTCTGCTTTCTACCATGGAATGATGCAACAAGAAGGCCCTCACCAGATGGCTGAGCAGATGCTGGCACTGTGCCCTTGGACTTCCCAATCTCTAGAACCATGAGCCAAATAAATCGCTTTTCTTTATAAATTACTCAGTCTGTGGTACTCTGTTAAAGCAGCATAAATGAACTAAGATACTCCCCACCTCACATTTGTGGTTGTTTTGGATCACTTTCCCACAAACAAAACTCCCAGATATGATCCTTTTTTTCCTTGAGTGAATTACCCTCCGAGTAAAAATCTAGCTTTTGGGACTCCAGATGAATTGTGGAAGAAGCTATGGGAAGAGGTAGAGTAATCATTTTAACCGAGTATTCTAGGTGCCAGGCAAGGTGCTAGGCATTTTTGCATACCTTATTTAATTTTATCTTCAGGACAACAATGCAAGGGAAGTTAAGATATGGAGAAAGTCAAGTGTCAGCTAGAAGCAGAAGAGTCAGAACTCACACTCAGGTCAGTTCTATTGCAAAGCTTTTTTGTGTCTCACCAGGGCTATCAATGATAAAACCCTAAATTGGATGGATTATAGGGTCTGGCCAGGACACAGGACAAGATGGACCTTTAGCTGGTAAACACCAGTATGGCCATATCACAGTTTTAGGCCAGCATCTGTTCTGTTTGGTCAGTGCCCAAGACCTATCAGTTGTTAAATATTTAGGCATCATTGTTGCCCATATCAAAATGAAATGTTTGGCAAATACCAAATGTTTGACTTTTACTCTGGCAAGGAGAGAGTAACAGTGACTGGATATGTTCTTCCACCTGAAACAACTAAAAAGTCAGATAAAGTATATGAAACATGGTTTTCAGATACTGGGCATGAGGTAATGCAAGACAATGATTCATGAAAGAAGTAAAACAAACAAAGTGAGCCACATAATTGCCCCAGCTTATTGCCGGGAGAGTTTCTGGACTATAGCACAGAGAAAAGGAACTCTGGAAAAGTCTGACAGTCACCCCGAGTAAAGAAATAGTTGGCAGTTTAGGAAGGCAGCTTAGAGTTCATAGGGTGAAGTACCAGAGAGAAGAGAATTGCACACACATGTGTGTACACAAACGCATCTCTCCTTGGAGATATAAAGAGGGTCTACCTCAAGTCTTGAGTTGAGAACTAATCAATGTGTGTGATAAAACTACACTAAGCTGAAGAACCACCCAAAAGGTTTAGAAGGAAGAATCCATAAAGATTACAAAAGACTATTCTCATCAGTCAGAGTGTCAGAGTAGAAAAGCCTCATAATTCATGAGGTTATTCGGTAGAATACTCAGAATGGTATCACCTTTGTAGTAGGACAAAATTAGCCCTAGACAAAAGGCTGCTGTAATCTCTCATAACAAAGCTTAAAAGCAAGTCTCAAAAGGTTCAACTGCTTCCCAGTAAGTTAAATGGGTCCTAAAATAAACTTCAAGGATATAAGAATACAAAAATACCCAGCACCTAACAAGGTAAAATTCACAATGTTTGGTAACCAATGAAAAATTACCAGGTATGACAGGATAATTCCAAAACCTCTGAATATATTATTTTACATGTCAAAGGAATTAAGGATACATATGGCATTAAGATTGCTAATCAGCTAACTTTATGACAGATTATTCTGGATCTGTCATAATCACAACATAATCACAAGAGTC
This sequence comes from Macaca mulatta, assembly GCF_049350105.2. Classification (NCBI taxonomy): domain Eukaryota; kingdom Metazoa; phylum Chordata; class Mammalia; order Primates; family Cercopithecidae; genus Macaca; species Macaca mulatta. The sequence continues at coordinate 22,726,898 of NC_133422.1, forward strand.
CTAAAAAGGGGAAGAGGGAGGCAGAAGAGAAGTCTGGAGTAATTTGATGTATGAAGAATTCAACCCTCCATTACTAGTTTTGAAGATGGAAGAGAGCAATGAGCCAAAAAATGGAGGCAACATCTAGAGGATGGAAAAGGCAAAGAAATAGATCCTCCTCTGGAGCCTCCAGAAAGAAATGCAGCTCCAATGAAATCTTGATTTTAGCCCAGTGAGATTTGCATGAGATTTCCAACCTACAGTACTACAAGATAATAAATGTGTGTTGTTTTTAACCCACTAAGTTTGTGGCTACTTGTTACAGCAATAGTAAAAAATAAATAAAAAGGGAAATTACACACCAGGCATACAAAGAAGCAGGAAAATGTGACCAATAATAATGAGAAAAATAAAACAGTAGAACAAAAAAATAAATAACACATAGATGACAGAATTAGTAGACAAAAATATTAAAGTCATAACTGTGTTCCATGTGTTCAAGAAGGCAGAAGAAAGATTTAACATATTAGAGAGATGGAAGATTAAAAGGAGACTCAGAATGTACTTGTAGGGATGAGAAGTACAATGTATGAGATAAAAAATATACTGTATGAAATTAAAAGCAGATTAGATGATTTATTTAAAAAGTTAGTAAACTCAAAGAAAAGCAATAGAAACTATTCAAATGAAACATGGAGAAAAAAGACAACAACAAAATGAACAGAGCATAAAAGGACTGTGGGACAACTGCAGGGAGTCTAATATATTTGTAATTAAATTACTTGAAGAGGGTGAGGCGAGAACAAATATTTGAAGAAATAATGGCTGAAGATTATCCAAATTTGATAGAAACTATAAGCTCACAGATCTAAGAAACTCGAGAGAAGAAGACAGAAGAAACATGAATAAAAGTATATGAGGGCACATCATAATGAAGTTACTTAAAATCAATGATAAAGACAAACTCTTAAGAGCATCCAGGAAAAAAAAGACATATTACATACAGAAGAACTAAGATAAAAATAAGAGTATATTTCTTGTTGGAAACAATGTAAGCCAGAAGACACCAGAATAGCACCTTTAAAGAACTGAAATTAAAAAAAATCTTTTCTTTCACTTTTTCTTTACCCAGTGAAAATATCTTTCAAAATGAAAGTGACAGAAAGACTTTTTCAGACATAATAAGTTGAAACAATCTATCACCAGCAGATCTATACCATAAGAAATATTAAAAAGGAATTTCTCTAGGCAGAGAAAAATGATGAGCTGTAAATCTTGATCTACACAATGGAATAAAGAAGATAGGAAATGGCAAATATATGGTTGAATAGAAAAAAATATTTTTTACTTATTTTTGAACTCTTTAAAAAATAATTGCCTGAAAAGAGCAAAAATACTAACAATGTATTTTAGGTTTATAATATATGTAGAAGTAAAATATATGACAGCAAACATAATACGAGAGTATATAGTTCTTACACTATATATGAAGAGATAAGCCAACAAAGGAGATAAAATTGAAATCATAAAGATACTAAATCCAAAAGGTGGCAGACAAGTAGAAAATTGGAATAAAAAACAGAATAAATAAAATCAATTATTAAGACTGATTTTAACCCAATCACACTGAAAATCACATTAAATATAAACAGTCTAAATAAATATCCAGTTAAAAGGCAGAGATCAATCCAATATATCAGATTGGATGTAAAAACTATATGTTACTTACAAGAAACTCACTTTTAATATGAAGTCATAAATAAGTTAAAAATAAAAGGACTGAAAAAAATACACCATGCTAACATTAATCAAAAGAAAGCTGGAAAGGGGGCATGCTAATATTAGGGAAAGTGAATTTCAGATAAAAAATATAATTATGAATAAACGAGTCATTTCATAATTATAAAGAGGTCAATTAAACAAGAAAATATAACAATCCCAAACATTTATTCACTGAATAACAGGACTTCAACATATATGAAATAAAAACCGATAAAATAGAAAGATGAAGTAGATGAACCCACAATTAACAGTAAGAAATTTCAACAACCCTCTCTTAATAATTGCTAGAACAAGTACACAGAAAATCAGTAAAGATATAAAAATTTAAATAATATCAACCAATTTGACCTAATTGATATTTATGGAGTACTTCACCCAACAAAACCAGAAAACACATTCTTCTCAAGATTACATGGGTGTATTTATCAAGATTGGCCATATTCTGGGCATAAACCAAACCTTAATAAAATTACAAAAACATAAATCATATAAAGTATATTCTGAGACCACAATAGTATTAAATTATAAAATAATGATGAAAAAACATCTAGAGAATCAGCAAATAATAAGAAAATACATAACACATTTCTGAATAGCCTATAGGTCCAATAAGGAACCAAAAGGGAAATTTAGAAGTATTGTGAATTAAAATAAAAATTCATGATATGCAGCTAAAACAGTACTTTAAAAATGTTTAAAGAACTAAATGCTTATATTAGAAAAGAAGAAAGGTCTCACATCACTGACCATGGCTTCTACCTTACAAAAAAAAACACTTATATTTTAAAAAAAGAGCAAATTGAGCCTGAAATAAGCAGAAAAAAAATTAAGAACAGGAATTAGTGAAATAGAAAAACTATAGAGAAAATCAATGAAACCAAATGCTAGTTCTTTGTGAAGATCAATGAAATTGATAAGCCTCCAGCCAGCCTTCGGAAGGAAAGCAGAGAAGATACAAACTACTAATATTAGACATAAGGAATGTAACATAACTACAGTTCCCATACATAAATATCAAGGTATATTACAAAAATTGTATGTCAATAAATTTAACAACTTAGATGGAACAGATTTCTTGAAAAACACAAATTACCAAAGATCATTGAAAGAAAAATAAATAATCTACATAGCATTGTATCTATTAAAGAAGTAGACTCTGTAGTTACAATTATTCCCACAAGGAAACTTCATGTCTAAATGACTTTGCTAGAGAATCCTACTCTAGTAGAAGTTAAATATTAATGAAAAAATATTACTAATTCTACACAAACTCTTCCAGAAAATTAAAGAAAAGGGTATACCTTCCAATTTGCTTTATGATTCCAGCATTACTTTTGATACTTAAACCAGATAAAAACATTAGAAGAAAAACTTATAGACAATATTCAGCATGAACTTTGATGTAAAATTCTAAACAAAATTTTAGCAAATTGAATACAGTATAATGAATAATACATCATGACCGAGTAGAGTTTATCCCAGAGATGCAAGGTTGGTTTAACATTTAAAAAGTAATTCATGTAATTTACCAAAGTAGTAGACTAAAAAAGAAAAACACACACACACAATCATCTCAATAGATGCAGAAAAAGCATCTGATGAAAATCTGACACCCATTCTCTTAGTAAACTAAAAATCAAAGGAAATTTCCTCAGTAAAGGTCATGTACTTTAAAACTACACAAATGATCATACTTAAAATGGTATTACTTCATAAGGTCAGAAACAAAGCAAGGATATCCACTCTATTTCTATGCAGCCATCAAGATACATGACAATATGAGTGACTTTCAGAATAACTATACTGAGTGAAAGAAACCAGAAACTGAGGACAATCTACAGGTATATAAAATTCTAGAAAATTCAAAATAATCTGTAGAGACAGAAGATCAGTGGTTGTCTCAGGATGGGGATGAGTAAGAGAGGGGGTCTGAGTAGGCAGGAGGAAGAGATAAGAAAGGGAACAGGAAATGTTTTGGTGTGGTTGATATGTCCGTTATTTTGATGATTTCACAAGTATATACATAAGTCAAAACTTACAAAATTGTAGAATTTAAATATGGACAATTTATTATATGCCAATTCATTAAAGCTATAAAATATAACAGATTCTTTAGGTCATAGGTAAAAATGAAAACACTGCCACAGTGAACCAAGCTATATTCAGCCAAGGTCTTGGTTTCAACTAGGGAATGCATGATAGGAGGGCACCGTTGTCCTCCCTGGCATCAACTCAAAAGCCTCAGATATGTATATATAAAGCTTTTTAGTTTCCTGACAAGAGATACTTAATAGATCTCAAATTAAACAAACACAGCCAGTTATATGCCAATTCTACAGTCTTAGAAGTCAACAAGCAGCATATTGGGGATTATGGATGAATTGAACAAAATCTAGCATAAAACATAGTACCAGACCTCAAAGGGTTTTTGAAGACTAGATGATTTGGTAGAGTGATGCTAATTCTCACTCTCAACACAATCCAAGAGAGGAAATTTCTCCAAAATAACATAAAAACTTGCAGGGTTTTAGGTGTCACTGTATATCTGAATGTACTCCACAGAAATTCTTCTCCCAACTTGTTAATTTCAAGACTTCTCTTTGGAGCCATGAGCAGAATAAGAAAAACACAGATGGCTCAACTTCACGGTAATAATGATTCAAGGCAAGCAAACCTCAAGCTGTTTGTATTTCAGATTAAAATAGAATTGAGGAGAGAAACACCATCCTGGGTGCTGAAATGAATATTAAGATAAAGCTAGTGTAAGTATTATTAATATTGCACTCTTATTATTTTGGGTTTGCAATCCATAGGAAATCCATGTATGCTTCTGTTTGCTTCCCTTAGAACTGGTATTTTAAATAAATTCTGCATGCTCAATAAATAGGGTCTATTTACTCAAAGGCGACAGACCCCATGGTACTCTCCACAAAGACTTCCCTCATGGCCTCCTGCTGCTGTTGTTTAGAGAGCTGCAATTACAGAAAGGATTCTCAGCAAAATGAGCAATGACACCATTACCATCAACAGGAATTCTCCTGGCACTGCGGAGATTCTTTATGGAAAGAAATACAAAGCCAGTGTGTTGCTAGTAGAATGCATGCATTTGTTTGGCAATGGCTTTCTCCTTCTGGACACCACCCTGCAGGTTAATGATTCTCAATTCTGAGCATCCTTCTTCTCTCCTTCCAGCAGGTGTTTTCACACCTTTCTAAGTTAAGTGTCCCAGAATGTAAAGACTGCTGCTACAGGGAGGCAGCAAGACACAATGCATGAGACTGATCGGCAGTGGAGCCGGACTCCCTGTGTTCACATCCTGGCTGCACCACTTACTAGCAGTGAGACTTCAAACAGATTACTTAGCTCCTCTGTGCCCTGGTGTGCTCATTCCTAAAAATGAAGTAATAACAGCACTGATTTCACTGGGTGAGGATTAGATAAGGATTGAGATGCTTACAAAAATGCCTGGCACATACAGAGTAAATGCAAGCAATTATTATTATTAACACAGCTTTGTTGACACAATAACATTTGTGGAGAATGAATGACAGCATCTACTCTAAGCTGCCTCCTTATGGCAAGCACAGTAGGAACAAGAAATAGAAATACCTCCTCTAACAATGCAGCAAAATCTTCTGGGAAAGAGAACCATACAAGACCAGCCTATCAAATAACAATAATTATATTAATACCACCCATTACTGAATACCTTCTACACACTGCAGTGTGTAAAATGCATCTATATATTATCTTATTCATTCCCACAACCTCACGAATTAGATGATATAACTTCCATTTTCCAGATAACGAAACTGGGACTCAGAGAAATTAAATAATTTCCCTCAGTTCACGTGGCTGAGACAAACATTTCTGCATAGAACCACCTGGCTCTTAGCCAGGTTTTTCCACTATGCCATGCACCTTTTCAACCCAAAAGGTAGTGGTGTGTTCTGAGCAAAGGAATTCAGGAGAAAACAGATCTGTCAGGAGGCAGAGTTTCCAACAGCGCACTGTCTTTGAAACTATTAAAAGGATAGTCTTAAGTACCGCTGGGTGAAACATAGTTTCCTTGTCACACCTGAATACAGAGATAGCAACCGTCATTGCTGGGTCATCTCTCAGTGTCAGGATAATATACTTGAGAGGATGATCAGTTGTTTCCCGGTTTTTTCCTTGACCCCTAAGTACCCTGATTCAAACCAGGCTGTTCATTGGTTACTTTCTCAAGAAGGACATTGTGCAGAAAGCTCACAGAAAAAAAGTGTGTGGTATGTTGGCATCATGGCATTACTAGAACTGGAAGGACTGTGGCACTGGGATTTAGTGGAAGGTGCCCCACTTTCTGGATGGGAGGGAAAGGTTCTCTGATCCTTAAATGAGTCCTTTTTTCTGCACATTTGGGATATTTCATAATTAAAAATTAAAAAGTAATTATCTATAAGCAGGAGAAAATTTTATGTTATAATATCAATAAGTAACTCTTAGAATACTCTCAAGATTAATTTTGAGAGGAAACTTATAATCATTAACTTTTATATTAAGTAATAATTCTATAAAAACACAACAGTCTAAATCAATTCAAACCTTAAGGTAAAAATGTTTGCAATATATATGACCTATTTTGTAAAGGGGCAGAATCCACAACAAAGAACCCTAGTAAATCAACAAGAAAAAAAGAGAATGTTTCAACAGATAATAAGTAAACAACAAAAGGGAAATTTAAAAGAGAAGAAATAGATATGGTAAATTAAGATTTGAAAAAGTTCAAATAAAAGCAAGATATTTTTCACTCATTAGCAAATATTTAAAGAAACAATAATAGTTTTGGTGAGAATTTGAGGGCTGGGCTAACAATATGTGTAGCTAGCATTCAACGGGTATTTATTGACATGAGAAAGTTTTGCCATTTTTTCTTCATTGGTAAGAAAAATTGATGAACAACTATATATTTGGAATGATATCAAGTTTTTAGGATTAAACACATTTGTTTATACATTTGTAGAAAAAGAAACTGGAAGGAAATACATCAAGATACATGTAGTGGTTATTTCTCCATCTTCAGATTACAATTTTTTTCTTATTTATACCTATGTGTATTCAATTTTTTATAAAAAAATTATATTATTAAAACTTTCCTTGGGGCCAGGCACCGCATACCTGTAATCTCAGCACTTTCGGAGACCAAGACAAGCAGATCACTTGAGGTCAGTAGTTTGAGACCAGCCTGGCCCAACATGGTGAAATCCCGTCTCTACTAAAAATACAAAAATTAGCTGGGTGTGGTAGCTGGTGCCTGTAATCCCAGTTACTCTGGAGCCTGAGGCAGGAGAATCAATTGAGCCTTGGAGGCGGAGGATGCAGTGAGCTGAGATTGTTCCACTGCCCTCCAACCTGAGCGACAGAGCAAGATTCTGTCTCAAAAACAAAACAAACAAACAAAACTTTCCTTGGTACATTCGAGGTTCTTACAAAAACAAAACAAAACAAAACAAAAACAAAAAAACACTCTTTGATGGAAAATGGAAGAGACAGGATTCATGTTACACATCCTTCTGTGTTCTTACAGGGACGTGCTGAGGATGTATGAAATTTCTTTGTAACAATGTTGTCGTTGTTTTCCCAAGAGCATTATTCAAGAAGAATGGATAGGTCTATGGGAAAATTTAACGTTATACCAAATGATTTTTAGGTCTAAAAAGTCTAGTTCAGCCTGGGAACACTCTTCTAAAGAACACAAATCACAATATCATATTAAGGTTAGTTTCCTAAGTTTTCCTGTGTTTGACAGCTACTCCCCATTCAGTATATCTGTAAGTGAAGAAAGTCAGTTGAAACTAACGTTCACCAAAGACCACTTTTAGCCACCCATTGTTGATGTGGATGTAAAATGGTAAGCATTTTGTCTGAACAATTAAAAAATCAGAAATAAAATTACTTTTTGATATTATAACCTAAATGGTCCAAGAATAAGATTGTCTTGGGGATTCTTTTTGAGAAATTAACTTTGACATTTCACTCACTTTATAAATAGAAATTTCTCCTTGGATATTTTCTTAAAATGTTTAGAACTGATGTTCACACACTTTATTCATTAGAGCCAACTTTTGACCACAAGCTTTCAAATTCTGAAGTTTAAATATCAAAACTTGATCTGATAACATTATAGAAAAAAGCTAGTGGAACACCTTTAAAAAATAGAATGTTGAAAAACAACTCCAATTAATTTAGAAATGGGAGAAGAAAATTATATGAAAAGATTTGGAGTCCTCTAAAGCAAGTGATTTATTGAAATATTTTTCACCCAGCAAGTATCAATAAGTACCTTCCATATGCCAGGCATTGTTTTAGGAACTGGAGACAAAACTTTGAACAGGACAGACTTGCTTCTTACTTTCTGGAAGCTTACCTCCCAGTGAGGATTGATAGACATAATCAAAAAGTAAAGAAAGAAGTTACTTTCAGATTGTGCTAAGTGCCACTTACAGGGATGTAGGAGAGTTACCTGGGGTGAGAGAGGAGGGGGGGAGGAAGCTGTTTGGTTGGTTAAGATGGTTTGTCTGGAAAAGAACTTTTGAGTTCAGTTCCTAAAAACAAGGAGCTGGCCTGTGGTGGGAAGATATGGAGGAGGAGATTATAGGCAGAGGGAAGAGAGGGAGCAAAGGCCTGAAGGCCAGAGCAAGCCTAGCATGTTTCAGAACTAAAAGGAGGCCAGTGTGGACAAAGCCTGGTGGGTAAAGGGTACAGTGACAGAGGTGAGATCCAACAGGGGGTTCCCAAGGGCCTCCTCATCCCCACTACTCAACTGGATAACTACTGTCTTTTATGCCTATTGACTTTCTGCTTGAACAGGCATTTAAAAGTTTTGAAAGGTGAAAAAGAAAGGTTTAAAAATCTCTGTAAGTAGTTTTAATTTTATTCTGATTGCTAGAGGAGATATATAAAGATACACATGCACACTCATACATATATATAAACATATATACACATATGCATGCAAACATAAATATGTAAATACATATGTACATATACATATTTAAACATATGTATATATACATATATGAACATTTATAGATACATATATGAAACCATAGACAGACTATTCATAACTGATGCTTTTGAATATTTGACAAGGATTTATACTAGAGAATCAGTGGCATAGAAATTGAAGTATATGAGGTTAGACTGGATATTAATGTTTGGAAGTACTTCAGACTGCTCAGGAAAAGTTAACCATAGGTGGGTGGAAGCTTTTCCCCAGCTGGAGAAGCTCAGTATGTCAATGAAACTGGAGGTTACTAATAAAAACATGAATGACATGAACAGGTCTATTCTGAAAATAGCAGAGTTGGAAAATGCTATCATTAGAGACAGAGTAACAACAATGAAGCCTGCCAGAATTAAGTGGATTGGTGTCACTTAAGAGACATGATCTAAATAGAAAGAAACTCAACCCACTGCATGAGGATGCTTAAGTTATTTTGTTTGAAGAGAAATTTATCTTGCTCAGTGGAATAAGCCAGAAGACTAAACAGGAAAAGACCATCAGGGAAAGATACCTAAAAAGCAAATCAGAACAATATGAAAACAATAATATCTGAAAGCCACCTGTATTAATAAATTTGGTTTGCCTGTTCAGAGTTCGAAAAATGACTTGTGAGGGAGAGTACAGTGTTTCTTTGTACTCCTTTACTCTTTGGGGTAAAACCTGTTTGACAAGGAACTCAGTTCAACGTGACTGACAGTATTAATTATGCACCTATATGTGGCTACCACTGTACTAGGAAGTGTCTCTGCTCATAAACAGTGAAACCTACTAAAGAGAAAAGGCATGATGTTGACACCACCTGGGATATGGAGTGTATCCATTTCACAAAATCCTATCAGCAGAGCAAATAATGGGAACAAATTGACTACAGGCCAGGGCCAAATCCTATGGTAAAAGCAATAACTGCCTACGGGTGCGTAAGAAAGAGCATCTCTGAAATTGGCCAGAGCTACCAGGGAAGGCTATTAGAATGAAGTGGGACTTGAGGCTGCCCTTGGAGGAGCTGGTAAAATTTTGATAGGTGGAGGCAGAGGAAAGTGTCTCTGAATCATTAACAGCTGCACAAGAGCAGTTCAATCTGATCCAACTGTGAGTCTGGAAATACTGCCTAATTATTAACTAGCAGGTGAAAAGAACAGAAAACAAACCACTGGTGCCACTGCCAGGCTTCCATCTGGCTGTGGTATCATTAGGAGGCCCTTAAAGTTATAGTTCTTGGGCAATAAGAAGGCAGCATCTTTTACGAAATTAACAAAATTAACTTACTAAACAACAAAAGCAATTTTAATTACACCCAAATTTAGCAGGGATACTAAAAAGCAAACATTCAAGTCAGTGTCTCTGTTGATAAGAATATAACTAGAAAAACTCTTTTGGAAGCAATTTTGTGATATCTCAAGAGTAACTAAATGACCATGTCATCTGTTGACCTGGCAGTTGACCTTAAAGAAATAGTCCAAATGGGAAATAAAAAGTCAAAGATACTAATTGCAGAGTTATTGATACTATTGAAAAACGGGGAACAGCTCGAAGACGACCAACAGAGTAGTCAAAGTCATGGACATAGACGTGTGATATCATCCATCCATGGAGTTAATAAAAGTTAAAATTATGTTAAACAGCCCCTATTGGTGTGAGTGTAGAATGGGTTTAAATTTTTTACAGGGCAGTTTTGGAAATATCAACATTTAAAATGTGCATTCCTCTGAATCAGCTCCAGAAACGCCGAGAAGGGATTGACAGTTACAATCCTTAATCCACGAAGAGGGCTTTACTGACTCTGAAACATCTCCTTATTTCCTTTTTCAAAAATGACGTTATCCACAATACATACGAACTTTGAAAGAAAAGGAAGAAAGACAGATATTATTGACAGTCCCATTTTCTAATGAGGAAACTGAAGGTCAAAGAGCTAAAGGAATTTAACTTTCTCTAGCCCTAAGTTCATATGCCTGAAAAACCATGATGCAACTGGTTGGAATTTCACAAGGCTAAATACGGTCATCTTGTTTATGTGAAAATATCTATTTAGACATAGGCCCCATTTCATGCAGCCAAGCCAGTAGGGTCTAGGGAAGCAATGGCTCTCCTATTCTTCCTTGGGGACGATAACACTGCTTCTACTACACTTGACAGAGGGAGAGAAGGGGAGAAAAAAAATTTTTTTGGTCTTCTGACCTAGCTTGTGTGAAAGAACATAAAAATAACTTATGTGCAAATATAAGATACAGTGTAAATGCTGAAAATGAGGTAAGGATTATGAGAGGCCTAGTATCTACACGTGTTGTATATACTTGGAGAGCACGTTTGAATGGGGGAGATGAGGCATTATTTCACAGCAGGAGAAATAATCATTCTCATCATTTCTAAAAGCCATGCAGCCTTCAGTTTCACAATAATCAATTAATTAGCCAAAGTAAATATTTAGAATGAGTTATGGCACAAAGATACGAAATCATGGCATATAAATGAGCTTTAGACATGTAAACTTACTCTTCAGGAGGAGAAATTACTCAAAAGGGAGAAGTGGTATTGCACCAGATGGCTGCGTCTAATAATAACTTCAATGGACATATACAATACTTGTTTAATTATTTATCAAGGAGAATGCCTGCAAAAATTTAGTAAGTTTATAAAATTTTTGGCAAGTACAAGACTGTGTCAGTCAATAATGCATTGTGAGTTTAAAATGTTCCTTCTTGGTGGCTTATTGGAATACTTAATCCTAGACCAAGGATTCACCATTTTTCTGTCTCAGTTTCACCATCTATATTAAGAACTAAAAAGTCTTTACCCAAATCAGGCAGTTTGGGACTCTTTAGGACTTTACTTTTTATATTAACCCCTGAATCAAATACTTCTTCCTACTTAAACCATTTCCAAAAGTATACTGTCATATCCTAATTGTCTTAATTCTGTCTCATTGCCATTTCCCCTTTAAGTTACCTCCCAATCTATCTGCCTGACTTCTAGACAAATAAGTCCAAAGAGTTGTCTATAGAAGGTTTCTAGTTTTCTTTTTCATTTCCCATTATTCTCTTTCATTTCTTCCTCCCTCCCTCCCTTCCCTTTTTTGGTTTTGTTTTTACTTATTGAAGGAGGGCCAATTCAAAAACAAAATGAAAATTAGCACATCCATTACTATCTGAAGGCACTGGCTACTACGAATCCCTTTTCCTTGTGCAGCCCTTTTGGCTTTTTGCAAGACCTCCCTATGTACCATCTCACCTGTTCCTTATGATATTGTTCAACCTTTAGCCCACCGACCTGCCTTCTATCCCCACAACTCCACCAAAACGGCCCTTGTGAAGGTCACCAATGACCCTGGTCCCCATTGCAGTCTTTCAACTTTGCCACTCAGAAGAAATCAATCATGCTGGCTACTACTTGGCTGAATATGTGACTTGGATCCCATAACGTTGTACACTTCTGTTTCTCTTCTAATTTTCTGACTACTCATTTCTTTTCAAACCCCTTTGCTGGCTTATCACCTTCCTCCTAAACTATAACTGCTGGAAGTTTTCAAAGCCTGCTGCTGTTCCCTCTATTCTCTTTTTGCCATTTCCCTCATGCCCATGGTGCCAGTCATGCTGATGAACACAGATCTCTCTGGATGCCATTATCTCTGGCCCACCCATCTCTTACTCCAGACCCATATATCCCTGTGTCTACTCAATATCACCACTTAGATTTCCCACAGGAGCTCCAACCCGGGAGGTACCAATCTGAGTGCATGATTTCTCCCTCTATTTGTTTCTCCTGTGTTTCTCACTTCATAAACCCCATTTACCCAGTTGCTTAAGCTAGAAACTTAGCATTCATCTTGATTCTCTCTCTCACTCCCCTGTCATCTAATCCATCACAAAATCTTAAGTCCTCTACCTCAAAAGCTTATCCCAATTTGTCTTCTCTCTCCAACTTCACTATCATGCCCTTAGTCAAAGCCCTACTCACCTGGGACCTGCACATGTGTGGCCTCTTAACTGATTCTCTTGCTTCTACTCCTACCCCACTTCCCAAATCCATTCTTTTTTAACATTAAACTCAATCATAGAATCCCTCAATTTCAGGGAATGAAAAAATAAGTCACCTTCAATCAATCAATTTTAGAATTAAGATCAAACTCTTTCCCGGGACCTGCAAGGCCTCTAACAACCACTTGGAGCTCTTCACATAACCAGTTCCACCTCAACCACCAAGCTGGTTGTCCAGGACTTCTCCAAGTGAGTCAAGCTCCTTCTGCCTCTGGCGTCCTCTTCCATGCTCTTCCTTCCCCACTTTCCATAGCTGGCTCCTTCTCATACCTCAGAATCTCAGCTTAAATTTAGTCTCCACAAAGACCCTGTTCATGGTAAGTTCCCCCGTATGGTCTATTATTGCAGCATTGTATTATTTCCTTTATAGCAATCATTACAATTTCTAATGATACGTTCATCAATCGGTTTACTTATTACCTGTCTCCACAATCAGAACATGAGCTCCGTGACAGCAGGAATAACTTTAGGTATTCACAATAAAAGATGGCTAATAAATATGGGGGTGAAGGAGGGATACTACTAAACTATGACATTAAAACTAGTATGAGGCTGGGTGCAGTGGCTCATGCCTGTAATCCCAGCACCTTGGGAGGGCAAGACGGGCGGATCCTCTGAGGTCAGGCGTTCAAGGCCTGGTGAACATGGTGAAACCCCGTCTCTACTAAAAATACAAAAAAAAAAAAAAAAAAATTAGCCAGGTGCGGTGGCAGGTGCCTGTAGTCCCAGTGACTCAGGAGGCTGAGCCAGGAGAATCATTTGAACCCAGGAAGTAGAGGTTGCGGTGAGCCAAGATCACGCCATTGCACTCCAGCCTGGGCAACAAGAGCTAAACTCCGGAGGAAGAATATAATATTCATTCAAATACCCATTTTTTTTTCTTGAGAATAAAATTTTAGTTTCAATATTTTCTATATATTTTGGTTTCACATTTACACACATTTAAAATCATTAATATGTTTTTCTTTAAAAGCTACTGATTTTCTTATGAATTTGTTTTTTCATTCAAAGTGTAAAATGAATGATTCTCCTTAGAAGTATTTTGAAAAAATATCTTTGCTGTGTTCTTTTCTCTGTGTTCAGCCACGAGAAATTGGTGTGAGGCTGCTGGAGTGGGGCGGGTCCCTAGCCTGACAATTGTAAGTCAGTATCAAAAAGTCTGAGGCAAAACCAGGCATAGCTCTGCGGGCATTTCTGATATTTTACATTAGTCATTAGAAATAATTCATATAAAAAGGAAGATGACCAATAATAAGAGAAAATAATGTGAAGCATTGTATTTTTTAATTGCTGCTCGAAGAGAGTTCATTTTCAGCCAAAACACAATAGTACTTCACTCCTTTGGCTGGAAGTACAAGTGATTCCAAGAAACTTAAGTATTCTCAGAGCTACCTGCTATGGGTGTTTAGGCCTAAGTCCTGATAAAAGGTAATTACAAGCTTTTAAGAAAGGTATTTTTTAATTTCTTCTTTTCAAATTGGAAAGAAAGTGGGCAAATGGTTTATAGTGTTGTAATAAAACAGATTAGGTAAAAGGGGCAAGAAATCACAGGAAATATTCAGTATATATTTATTGAATACCAATGCATAACAAGAATGGTTCTGGGAGGCATAAGAAACACAAAGATGAATAAAATATAGTTCTTTCCATTAAGTGACTCATCATTAGGCAGAACATACAGATTAGATAGATGGACGGATGGATGGATGGACTAATGACAGGTAGGTGGATGGATGGATGGATGGATGGGTGAACGGACAAATAGATACAGCATAAAGAGAGGATGAATGATTAAGTATGGTCTTCTAGCACAAAGAAAGTTACAAGAATTAAAAATGAAACAAGGAATAATTGAGACTCTACGAATGTAAAGAAATGAATGTGGTTCATTAATTTGATCCACATCTCAGTTGCCTTATTGATATGGTTTGGATGTGTGTCCCCTCCAAATCTCATGTCGAAATGTGATCTCCAGTGTTAGAAGTGGGGCCTGGTGGAGGTGTTTGTGTCATGGGAGTTGATCCCTTATGGATGGCCCCTTCTTATGGAAATGAATGAGTTCTCACTGTTATTCATACGAGAGTTGGTTGTTTAAAAGATCTTGGCACTACCTCCTCTCTCTCTTGCTCCTTCTCTTGCTAAGTGGGCATACCTACTGCTTTCTACCATGACTGTAAACTTCCTGAGACCTCATCACAAGCCTAGAAGATGCAGGTGCTGTGCTTGTATAGCCTGAAGAACTGTGAGCCAAATGAACATCTTTTCTTCATAAATTGCCTAGTCTCAGGGATTCTTTTACAGCAATACATAATGAACTAATACACTTGTGCAATATCAATAGGCTTTTCCTTTAATATCTACAAAATTCTTACAGAGAATGAATGAAAAATGAAGTCTCCTCTTGATCAGCCCAAGGTTAAGCTGCTCCTGTATGACTAGCCAATTTCACTGAGTGAAAATTCAATGGCATCCTGAACTTGGCATGTTCTTCATCAGGCAAGGAAAGGAATAAGCAAGAGTGCCTACAGTCTTTCTCTCAAATCTATCAAAAGTGGAGAAACCAATCAAGACACATTGTTCTGTAGAACTAAACAAGACAATCTCCAGACCTCTGTCTCCTTGTCCATCATATGAAAGTGCTGTGGCAGCCAATGATGAGCAGCAGCCATGGCTCTGCATTACTCTGGGGCCCTGGGCCTCAAACAAAGGTGACCAAGAACACAAGCTAGCTAAGGCACAGCTGCTGGCACGAACATCCCATCAAGCACACCAAGTTCATGGGAGATGTGATCCGAGAGGTATGTGGCTTTGCCCCATGCAACATGCCATGGAGCTGCCACAAGTCTCCAAAGACAAAGAGGCCCTCAAATTCATCAAGAAAAGGCCAAGGAGGAGGAAGAGAGAGGAGCTGAACAACATTCTGGTCATGGCTTCCATGAGGAAAGTGGCTGCCAAGAAGGAGGAATCCCTCCCCTCCCCACGTAATAAAACCTTTACAGGAAAAAAAAAATGCAAGGGCTGGACCAGATCAGTGTTAGCAGAAAGACTGGCAGCTAGATTTCTTTACATATGAACTGGTGTTGGCTCCTTGGAGTGCTATGTTGCAATGGAAGTGCACATTCTACCTCAGTAGCAAGAAAGTCCTCTGATGGACTAGCAACATCTGCCATGAGCACGGGAACAGCGTTACACATTCACTACTGCGGGGCAGATCACTAAGGTTTAAATGAAATATTGTCTCCAGGGCCGGGTGCAGTGGCTCACACCTATAATCCTGGAACTTTGGGAGGCCGAGGCGGGCAGATCACTTAAGCTCAGGAGTTCAAGACCAGCCTGGCAACATGGTGAAACCCCATCTCAACCAAAAATATAAAAATTAGTCAAGTGTGGTGGTGTGCGTTTGTCGTCCTAGTTACTCAGGAGACTGAGTTAGGAGGATCACTTGGATGGCTTGAGCCTGGGAGGTCAAGATGGCAGTGAGCCGAGATTGCACCACTGCACTCCAGCCTGGGCAGAGTAAGACTTTGTCTTCAAACAAAACAAAACTAGCACGAGATATTATTATCTAAAGTCCTTTCAAACTCTCAAATCTTATGATTTCCACAAACATTGAGTTGGTGTGATTATCTTCTTATATAGTGACAAACATATCACAATAAATTCTTAATTATCCATACTTTCGCTATTTTTGCCCCAGTGTTGCTTTCGTTCTCATGAATGTGATCCGAAGAAACATGGCCTTATCCACAAGCATGGAGCCCAGCAGGAAGCTGTTTAAAGCAGAATACTTTGTTTACTCATTCAAAGAAGAAGCCCATCCCATGTAGGCTGCGATGGGCTCAGGACCAGCAAGAGGTTTGCCAAGGGGATGCAGGTGAGAAAATATGCATTTCTTGTTCTTTCCTGCTCATATTTCCACAAAGTTTCTTTACAGAACTGTAAATTCAGTAATCAGATAGAGCCATGATAAAAACAATTACAAATGAAAACAAACAATGGCCACTTATTTGAGATTTCAGATAGCATGTACCCCGGTTACCTTTTACTGATAAGAAAATCTCTACTTGTGCTGCTCTTTTCTGAAGATTGCTTGAACTGAGACTATCTAATCGCTAGCATCTAAATTACTATTCATTTTCGTGTTTGTCCTCCGGTACCGGTTACTCAGCAGATGCCACTGCTACGTCAAAAGCCTGGAAACTGGCAGGAAAATGTCCTTCCTTTTCTTACCATTTGTTTCTTCAAAGCCTGGCAAGATTTGAGTTCCTTACAGTGATTCTCCGGCATCACTCACATGGTTGTATGTGTGACTGACTCTGTAGGAGCTCTCTGCATCCATTAAAGACCAGATATACAAACAAACAATATCATCCCCACCAAAAAGATTACCTTGATTTTTTTTTTAGACAGAGTTTTGCTCTTGTAGCCCGGGCTGTAGTGCAGTGGCACCATCTCAGCTCACTGCAACCTCTGCCTCCCGGGTTCAAGCGATTCTCCTGTGTCAGCCTCCTGAACAGCTGGGCTTACAGGCACACACCACCGTGCCTGGCTAATTTTTTGTATTTTTAGAAGAGATACGGTTTCACCACGTTGGCCAGACTGGTCTTGAATTTCTGACCTCAGGGGATCCACCCACCTCGGCCTCCCAAAGTGCTGGGATGACAGGCGTGAGCCACCAGTCCTGGCCAAGATTACCTTAACTTCAGGAGACACACTCTTCCTGTGGTTCCTGTTAAAAGTCACCATATTGCTTTACTCCTTCCAGACATTAACCAGACGTTAGTCATTTTAGCATTGTGCATATTAATGTCTTATGTTCTTGATTTTTAAGATTTTTCCCTCTAAGTCTTAGAAAGTCAGAGCTTCAAGGGAGCCTGAATACCTGCCTTTGACAGCTAGGCACTGCAAGGCCCTTGAAGTCTGTGTAACTTGCCCACGGCCACTTCGCCACCAGGTGACAGAGCAGGGTAGGAGCAACACCACCTCTCCCGGGCGCACAGACCTGTGCTTTCCTCTTGCCATACTGAGTGGCCTTTCCCGCACTTTCATGCCCTTTCCAGTCTTCTCTGGTGGCTGAGGCCTGCTGCATACTGGGCTCCTCTGGTGCCCCTGCAGAATCTCTGGCCTGCCCCTCTCCTGGCGAAGCCCCAGCAAGAATGACATACAAAATTCAGACAGGGATGAAATCATCGTTTTCCTCTATTATTTTTCTAAATTGCCTTTTTCCTACCCATGACTAGGCAGTATTTTCTCACAGCTGGGGATGAACAAATTCAAAAAGATGTTCTCCAATACATGGTTTCCAAGACAGGCCACTAAGTCTTGAAAGTATAAAATGAACATTTTTGAGTGATTGCACAGTTCATGAAAATGTCTCTGGTTAGAACCTCATCAGCAGTGATTCACTCTGTGCATAGGGTCCCCATGGAGACTGGAGTCACCTCACATTAGGGTATTGAGGCTCATTTTTCCTGCTGAGATGGAATAAATGGCTAGGATGCATTAACTGACGGAGGTCACAAGGCGCCTATCCAGGGAAGTGAGGAATATTTCTTTAAAGATGCCCTTGTGGTCAGAAAGACTTAGTGAACTTTAAGACTACCATATTTCTCCTTCCCCTTAAAGAAAAGGAGTCCTTTTGCCCTATAGGCATAAACATTCGGAAGTAAAGCCTCAAGGTCAAAATTGTATCTTCTATGATAGATAGCAGGATAATGTCCCTGTTAAAGAGGAAAATATAGTTTATTACAGCTCAATCATGTCTGTCTTGATGACCAAAACATCTTTTTTCAAGATAATAACCAATTAAATGAGATTATATACTGTGTGTCTTAGTCTATGGGGAGCTTCTGTAACTAATACTACAGACTAGGTAGCATATAAATAACAGAAACTTATGTTTTGGAGGCTAGGAAGTCCAAGACCAAGGCACTTGGAAGATGTGCCATCTGGTGAGGACCCACTTTCTGGTTCATATATGGCCTCTTCTCATTTCACCTTCACATGGTGGAAGCAGTGAGGGGGCTCTCTTGGGTCTCATTTAAAAGGGCACTGATCTCATTCATGAAGCCTCTGCCTTTATGACTTAATTACCACCCAAAGTCCCCATGTCCTAATATCATCACCTTGGGGGTTAGGATTTCAACATATGAATGCGGGGATATGCAAACATTCAGACCACAGCACAGTGCTCCAGCATAGCAGATACTCAATATACGAGTTTTAATTTGCATATGCAACTATGTTTTAGGTACTTTACAGCTGAGCTACTTTTATTGTAAAATTGCATTGTAAGTAAGACGGCAGAAATGTAGCATCAGAGAAGCTTCCCTACCCATTCCAAGGCCAAATGAGTTTTTTTTTTTTTTTTTGTTTCTCCACCAGCCAAGAACCTGGGGTACTTCAAGGACTCAAACTTTAGTTGCAGTTTCCAGGCCTCATGTTTTAGAAGGTCTAAAATAGGCCCAGAAATCTACTTTCCAGAGGATGCTGAAACAGATGACTAGAAAATACTCTAATATAATTGACTCTTGAACACCATGTGTTTGAACTTTGAAGGTCCACTTATCACCGATTTTCTTCAATAAAAGTTATAGTGAGTATGCCTGCCTCTCCTGCCTCCCCTTCCAACTCCCTCATCTCTTCCACCTCTCACACCTGAGACAGCAAGACCAACTCTGCCTTTTCCTCCTCCTCCTCAGCCTACCCAGCATGAAGACGAGGAGCATGGAGACCTTTATGATGATCCACTTCCACCTGATGAACAGTAAATGTATTTTCCCTTTTCTTCCTTTTTTTTGAGACAGGGTCTCTGTCACCCCGGCTGGAGTATGCTAGCACAATCATGGCTCACTGCAGCCTTGAACTCCCAGGCTCAAGCGATTTACCTGCCTCAGCCTCCTGAGTAGCTGGGACTACAGGTGCATGCCACCATGCCCCACTGTTTGTTTGTTTGTTTGTTTTTTCAGAGGCAGGATTTTACCACTATGTTGGTTAGGCTGGTTTCAAACTCTTGGACTCAAGCAATCCACCTGTCTCGGCCTCCCAAAGTACTGGGATTGTAGGTATGAGCCACTGGGCCCAGCCCCTTCCTTATCGTTTCTTAATAACATTTGTTTTTCTTCTAGCTTACTTTACTGTGAGAATATAGCATATAACACACATAAATATAAAATATGTGTTAATCAACTGTTTACATTATTATAAGGCTTTTGATCAACATCCGGCTACTGGTAGTTAAGTCTTGGGGGAGTCAAAACTTACATGTAGGTTTTTTACTCTGTGGGGTCAGCAGCCCTAACCCTGGCTTTGTCCAAAGGTCAGCTTCAGTGTCACAGAGCTATGATTTGTGGGTGTGCATTGGGTACGTGTGGGTGCCTCCACATGGCTTGTAGAGAATGGTTGTCACTTCTCCTCCAATAGAGGATGTCAGGACAAGGGGATCATTTTTTACAGGGGCCAAGTTTTCTCTCTTCATTCCCTTAAAATAGGAAGTCATCCAAGGTCACTCTTCTCCCCTTCCCCATGCCATCCTAAACTGCTCTCCAACGAGGGTAACATAAACGAACACATTTGATCCCTTTAATATGTACCACACTTTACCGATTCTAGAAAAGGCAACAGTTCTCTGACGATGATTTTCCTCTCCTTTACAGACAAACTCAGAGAAGTTAACTCACTTGCCCAAGTTTACACAGCTAAGGGAACAAGCCTGGATTCAAACCTAAGACCTCAGGTTCTAAAGCCACCATCTGCCTGTTGCAGAGACAGTTCCTCAGTGTTGAAGGAAAAGTTTTTTCTCCTGAAAAGACCGCAGGCAGGATCCCCACATACTGCTGTAATGGGCTAACGCCCCTCTGTCCTTGCACTTTCCCACCTTTCCAACCCTTTGCTTGCCGTCCTCAGTTCTGCCCATCCAACCACCCCTCCACTTTCTTGCCCCATCAACCCAGCCCCTTTTTCATGGCTCCACCCCCACTCTTGTAGGAGTGTGTAGTCCAGCTCCAAAATTACTCTCCTGAAAATGCTCATGCCTTCTTCGTGTTCTTATCCTTTCATTCTCCCCACCTGTTAAAATCCAACCTTGGATAAACCCCACCTTCCCTCTCCGTGCCTGCCTATTTGGAGGACACAAAAGTGCTGGAGAAAACCATGCAGGGCTCTCAAAGAGTGTCCAGACATCTTACCGTATATTTCTGGTCAGCTTCCCGTCTCTCCCCCAGTGAAACCTTCAAGCGTTCTCCCTTCTCTTCCAACTTGCCATTCCTCATCAGCCTACTAATCCTCAGCAGATGACCTTGCCTGTCCTTTTCTGAGAGATGGAATCCATTAGCCAGGAACTCCCTCCACCTGAGTTACCAAATCAGCAATCCCACCTGCTCTGCATTCTAGATTTCCCATGCAGGATGTACGTAGGTTCACTCAAGTCCATCTCATTCGTGTTAAACATTAAAAATTCCAAGTTTCTGTTTTCTTTGAGAGAGTATTACTTGCTTTCAGACTGCAATGTACATATTCTCTCCCAAACTGATGATCACTTTTTGGTTATTGTCATAAACCTGAGTACATGACCACCATGGTGTTACTCATAGAAGTCCACTTTATGTTACTAAGTTGTTCCTGGTTCAACTTTAGTACAATATCTAGATCACAGGACCCAGGTTCGAAAACAGAAATCTGCAGCATTCAAGGACAACAAAAAGCGATATGCATAATAATTAAATAATTGAAATCTTTAAATTTCAATGTAATACAAAGAAATCTCTATGATTCTCCCCTACCCCCGCCACCAATGATGTATTTCCACCCAAGGTATTTATTTTTAAAAACAAAAGTGTAAAGATAGAGCTGGCCTAAGGTAAAAAACATAGGAGGTTTTGCTTTAACCATCTGCCCCCAAATCCTGATATAGTGGAAACAGTTCAGGCAGACAAACCTGGTTATCAATTCCAGCACCGTTTCCTTCCAGCTGAGTAACCTCGGGTAAGTTAATTCACATCACCTAAACTCAGTTCCCTCATCTATAAAATGGTGTTAATAACATTTAGCTAGCAGAAGCTTCAATGATGCAAGATGTTTAGAGTATTTGTCACATATTAGGTGCCAAATAATTACAGGTTTTATTGCTATTCTTTTTAGTATTCCCAGTAAAGTCACTCATATCATAGCCTCAGATTTTTAACTTCTTATATCCCTAGGGAATATGTACATTCATTTTAAAAAGACTTTGTCTGTAAACTTCTGCTTCCAGCCACCAGGAAGTAACGAGGATAGAATTTATTCTCCTACTTTAAACAACTCAAAAATCAAACAAAATATATGAAATGATGGTTTTCAGATACTGTACAACAAGAGGTGCAGGACAGTGATCATTGAGAGAGGAGAAATAAATGAAGTGAAACTTATGATAGTCCCAGCCACTGTCTAGAAAGTTTCCAGGGTTTAATGCAAGGAAGAGAAACCAGAACAGAGCTCGAGGTCTGTCTAAATTTGACATCTGGGAAGACCAATGCGCCTGGAAATTTCAGGGCAGAGTACAAGAGAGGAAGGGGCCAATCAGAGACAGAGAGCTTTCGAGATCTTCAGAGGTCCTCTCAGAGTCTGTGGCTGCATGTTGATCAGGAGAGGCTGAGAGGGAAGTGCGAAGGCTGGGGCAAAAGCCACCGATGGAACCTTTCTGAAACTCACAAAGGGCAGGGAGTAGCTCAAGTTCCCAAGATCCAGAGAGAAGAAACCTTGCAATATACCGGTAAAGAGTTCCCAGAAGTGTTTTGCCTCAGAAATGGGATGAAATTATCTCCAATCTAAAGGCTGCTTAAATCCATTAACCCAAGTATAAAATCAAAGCCTTGAGAGAATCAAACTGTTTCCAAGGAGCCTGACTGCATCTCAGGAAAAAAAAAATCTTAAAAATATTTTAAGGAAGACAAAAAAGGAAAGAAAAAGAAAAAGTCCAGCACCTGACAACATAAAATTCACAATGTCTGGCAACCAATAGTAAATTAGTAGGCATGCAAAGAAACAGAAAAATAAGACCTATCATAAGGATAAAAATCAATCAAGAAAGAGATTCGGAAATGTCACAGATAATAGAATCAGTAGATAAGTACACTAAAACAGCTATTATAAATATACTCCATCTGTGCAAGAAGGTAGATGAAAGCATAATCATGATAAAGAAAGACAGGAAAGACACATTTTTATAAAAGAAGGAATCTGAAAACATAATGTTCAATTATGAGAAAAATAAATCATGGATGTCAAATAAGGGGGCTGGAAGTCATAATTACTCTTCGTATCTAACTGATTGAAGACATAAAAACTATAGTTTAGATAGTCTAAGGACCAAGTATAAAAGTGACTTTTCCAGGTATTATGCATTTTATGTAATTATTTATATAAATGAACCAAATTGGCCGGGCGCGGTGGCTCAAGCCTGTAATCCCAGCACTTTGGGAGGCCGAGACGGGCGGATCACGAGGTCAGGAGATCGAGACCATCCTGGCTAATATGGTGAAACCCCGTCTCTACTAAAAATACAAAAAACTAGCCGGGCGAGGTGGTGGGCGCCTGTAGTCCCAGCTACTCGGAAGGCTGAGGCTGGAGAATGGCGTAAACCCGGGAGGCGGAGCTTGCAGTGAGCTGAGATCCGGCCACTGCACTCCAGCCTGGGCGACAAAGCGAGACTCCGTCTCAAAAAAAAAAAAAATAAATAAATGAACCAAATTACATATTCATTCAACTATATAGTTACCAAGCACCCAACTTTAATGATAGAGGAAATACAAAGATGATTAGCTACAGTTCTTTCCCATAGAAGAAGTCCAGCACTGTCTATTAGACAGATGATAGAGTAATTATATTAGCACATAAATGACATGTGCTTAGAATCCAAGAATGCAGTATGTAACACATTGTAAACTATAAGGCAGGCTGCAGAATAATAAAAGGAAATAAAAGCAAACAATGGATATGGAAGAGAAGTCCCCTATGTAATTAATCCATAGTTACAAATAAAAGACTTTGACATTGACCCAATGCAAAAATCCAATATACAACAATTTACATGCATGCACACACATATATACACACACTTATATCAGTATAGGAACACTCAAACTCATTTTAATATGGGAATTTAATTGTCTGGCTTTTCTTTCTATTCTCTGCTGAATTAGAATGTCCACTCTGAGCAGAGGATACAATTTCCTAGTGTGGAATGCAAATATTTTCCCTCAGCTCATCGGGCTATTAAAGATACTGATCAAGAAAATTAGGGAATGTGTGTATTTGTGATATATACACACATAGAAAAATTATATATTGTAGAGTATATATTTAATACATGTACATATATACATGCAATTATTTAAAAATATTTTCTCTAGTTTTAGTCTAGTGAATAAGAATGTAGCCAGCATAGTTCAAAAGGCTAATGAGTAGTACATATACCAGAGTACAACAGAGCAAATAAAGATTAAGCTAATCAAGAGGTGCAAACTAGAATAAAATTTAAATATATATATATTTGTTGTAGTATACATAGGGCAAAAAAATTTTTACATTAATAATTCAGAAGAGGTCAACCTAATATTAAGCAAGTGACTTTATCTTATTCATTACATGGAATAAAAAAATGACAATACTATATTAAGCATTTAACAAGAAGTCTGTAACATCTCTAGCCAACAAGGATATAGGCTTTTGTCATTTGTGGAGAGTTATTTGAGAACAATCTTTGATTTGCTTTAAAAGATGTCAATTACCTTCTATAGTACATGGAACAGGCCAAAGCAAATCTTTTTCTGAAAACAGATTTTACACATTCTCTTATCTCTAGAAATACTGTAGACAGGCTGGGTGCAGTGGCTCACACCTGTAATCCTACCACTTTGGGAGGTCAAGACAGGCAGATTGCTTGATCAAGCAAGCCCAGGAGTGAGAGCCCAGCCTGGGCAACACGGTGTGAATTCTCATCTTTTCTAAAAATACAAAAAATTAGCTGGCACACACCTGTGGTCCCAGCTACTTGAGTAGCTGAGGGGGAGAATCACCTGAGCCCGGGAAGTTGAAGCTGTAGTTAGCTGTGATCGTGCCATTGCACTCTGGTCTGGATGACAGAGTAAAATCTTGTCTCAAACAAACAAACAAACAAACAAAAGAAATACTGTAGACACACACACATCAGCTTAGCACTAGAATGCAAGTTCCAGGAGAGCATGTGTAGCACCTATGGCAGTGCCTGCACATGGTAGGTGCTCCATATTCCAGTCCCATTGGATGTATCTAGGCTATCTACCTCTGCCCCATCTACCTCTGCCATCCCTTTTTGGACAGCAGCCTTCTAGACATAAACCCAGCCTCCCCTCTTGCCATTTTTCAACGCAGTCTGTATAAAACGAGTCAGATACCTTTTTATTAGGAGAAATAAAGAAACAAAAAACACGAGTCAGAGGTCACTTATCTCCTTAAAACGTCAGTAGTTTGCACTTCAAATAGAGTCTGTACTCCAAGCTTTGGAAGGCATGGCCTGGCCCCAGCCTATCCCACCAGACTTGTGTTAAGCACCAACCTGCAAATCCCACTCCGTCCGAACCATTACCTCTGGCCCACATACACCCACTCTTCTCTTCTTTAAAGGGGCTAAGCTCCTTTCATCTCAGGTCTTTGAACAGGACATTTTCTGCTTTTATAACTTTCTCATCTTTTCAAATTCTCCCTTTCTTCCTGCTCTTCCCTCCTGCTAACTAGATAAGTCTAATTTATCCTTCAGGTCTTAGTTTGAATATTACTACTTTAGAGGAACCTTTTCTGAAGCTTCTCCAATACCTCCAAACAAAGTTAGGCTCCCAATTCCTCTTTATAACATCCCATGATTATAATTAGTCATTTGTATAATTATTTGATGACATCTTCTTTAGAGATATGTGTTCTCCGGAAGAGCGTCACTGGTCGGTCATGCCAATTGCCGTTCCTCTAGTGCCTTGTAAAAAATACTGTAATACTGTGGTGAGTAAATAAATGTACAAATGTACTGTCCTGATGTCCTGGGGAAGAAAGGGTAACTGCACAGAGTGTAACAGAACTGTCACAAGTACATGAAATCAGGTACATACATTGCAAAACATAAGTCAAGGGTCTATTTGTTTTCTGACACTTGATAGTGAGAAATCTTTCAATAAGACGGAAGATAAAAACAAAAGAGAACTTTGAGCATCGTCCTTTAGAGACCCCCACTGGTACCTGCCAGGCTGTCTCTATCCCCTTCATCATGCTTGTGTCAGAGAATGCCACCATTAATATCTGAAGAGACTAAAGAAAGAACCTTTCCTGGTGTGAGTAGGATTTTCATTTTAAAAACAAGCATGTGGGGTGGTTTATCAACGGACAGTCCTGAGTGTATTTGTGAGCTGAAGAGATGGTTTCAGGCAGGATTTCCAGATTCCATTTTTTATTTCTGACCACTTCTCTCATTTCAAATCTTGGAGCCCTGCAATAGTGGGAATGTAGTGGGACACGAGAGAGGGATCTGGAGACCTGGCTGCAGGGTAGGCTGAAACCTGAAGGAGCATCTGAGAGCTTCCTCCTAATTTCACAGTAGAAGTGTGTCTGGGCATTACGGTCCCCAGGGCATCAACAACCATCCCTATGTTGTGGCCACCAAAGCCACATCTCCATCAGGCCTTCCTTCCTGCATGCCAGGACCATCAATCTCCCTGCTCACCACAGCTTTTCTTTCAACAGCTTCCTCAAACTCAACATATCCAAAAGAAAATGAGTCATCTTACCCACCCTTCTCTTTCAGCCTTCCCCACCTTCTAAGCAAATGGCTCTATGGTTAACCCAGCTTGCAAGCCTAGAAGCCTAGGGGTCACTGTTGATTCTTCACCCTCCTTATGTTCCATGTGGTCTTAGTCATCCATTCCTGTGGTTTTTACAATGAAATGTCTCACGAGTCCCTTCAGATCACTCCATCTCTACTGCTCAGGATAATCGCTGGCATTACTGCCGTTGCTGTCTCTTGTCTGGGTAACTCCTGTCTGGTTGCCAACCTTTCCACACCCCCATCAGTCCTCTATAGGGGTTACAAACATGCTCTGTAAAAATATAGTTCTGATCCTGCTACTCCCCTGCTTAACTCTCTTCAGTGACATCCTATAGCACCCTTTATTAGTAGCATAACCACTTATCAAGTTGATTTGTATTTGTGTATTTACTCTTTCCTGTTTCTCCCACCACTCTAAAGCATGACAGTAAGGTCTATGTCCTGTATTCCCGGTATTTAGCATAACATCTGGCTCAATAAATCTCAGTTAAAAGAGTGATGCTTGAGGAGATGAAAGGATTTAACAAATCCCTCTTCATATCTGGGCATATTAAAGAGGATGAAGGTGTTCCTGTGAGGATTAAACAACCCAAGAAGGAAATTAGAAAAAAGTACTCTGAGGAAGCAGAGAAGAATGAAAAGAAGTGGAAATACCAGTGAATGGGAGAGGGTAGTGAAGGGGACAGAGAAGGACTTGTAACCTATCTTAGCCTTCCAAGAGTTAGAAAGCTAAGTTCTTCTCAGAATGGCAGGAAACAGAAGCAGCGATAGTGAACCCAGGGCTTCTGAAAGAGAAACGGCGAAGTATGAGCCAAGGAACACTTAAGGGTGCTGATAGATCCTTACAAGTGTGAAGACGTCTTTCGTTGGCTCCAAATTAGTCACTGCTTAAGGATGTGGCTCTATGTTGTTAATTTGGAAGTATGATGTCTTTCTGGAACATGTGTTTAAAATACCACAAATGGCATGCTAAGAAGCTTGGAGTAAAAGATGTGTATCACCCCAGAGTCAATAACGGCTAAAGAAATATTGTTGAGAATAAGAAAGGAGATTTCAAAAAGTTTATAGAAAAGCAAGGTATTATCTCATGGCCAGAGAATATTCAGAAAGCGCTATTAGTTCCCATGCAGGCCTGGGCAAGAAACTTAAAAGCTGGGCACTCAGCTCCTGCTTTTCAGCTCTCCCTCCAGTTGATGATTATAACTTTGGAAAAGAAATTAGGGTATACAGGAAGAGAGCAGCTGGTCACACAAGAGGTGCCAAAGCTCAGGATTTGGTATCCTAGATTTCAACTTGTGACACCAGAGGCGTGGCCCCTGAAAAGGGACAACGTGTGCCACAGAAAACTGAGAAGAAGGTTTCAGGCAACACCTGACCACAAGGGAGTTATTTTGAAATTTGAGATTAGGGAGTGACACTGTTCAGCACAAACATAAACAAACAAAATTGTAAACTAGATCATGCAGAGGATATCATATGAGGCACAGAAGGATGGATGGTAGTGGAGAAGGATCTCCACAGTGAATATTTTAGCATCTCATGAGAGGCTCACAAGTTTGTTTTTTAATTAATTTTTAAATTTTACTTTAAGTTCCGGGATACATGTACAGAATGTGCAGGTTTGTTACATGTGCCATGGTGGTTTGCTGTACCTATCAACCCATCGTCTAGGTTTTAAGCCCCTCATGCTTTAGGTATTTGTCCTAACGCAGGCATTTTTTAAAGGCTAAATTAAGTTAGGAATTCTACAGAGTAGATACTACTCTTTGAGAACTACTTAGTGCACATTAGCATAGTAAAAGCCTTGTGAAAACCCACAAGGAAAGCAATTTATCTGTGTTTAACCCAGAGTTTGCCATCATTGTTAGGCCACTTAAGTATAATACTTATGCCTCCACTCTACCTTACAACAACAATGGAACACAAATGTTCCAACAGACTAGTTGAAAAAACCTGGATCTACACTAAGGCACACAGTATTGACAACAACAACAAAAGGCAAAGGCAACAAAAAAACTTCACAAAACCAAAACAAAGTATGGGAAATACAACAAACAAGAAACAATAATGGAGGTAAATATCATCTTACAGAGCAGCCAGGACTTTGGAGTATGGGATTTAGGATTAGAGTATAACAGTATAATGGTATATTTGGGATAAAAGGAACAAATTCAATGTAATGATCTCAAGTAGCACTTCCCATGAAGAAGGTAAACAGAGAAATTCATAAAGGTGGGAGCAGAATCACGGTGTGGGGAACATTTGGTGATGATGAAAGGGGAGGGAAGTGGAAGCGGCGTCGCTGGGGAAGTGCACGACAGCGCATCTGAAAGGTGTGCTACCACAGTAATGAGGGATTTGATTTCTTGGGAAACCCTTTTGATAAAATCAGAGGATATAAAAATTTTACGCCTTGCTTTGCTGATAATTTTAACCTCTCAATAAATTGAAGAAGCAGTGAGGAAAGGGATTTAGTGTCAGTTTAATTTCAACAAATATGGGAAGAGTGGTTGGTTATTTAGAAATATCAGAAACTTTGGGAGAAAGCCAAGTACTCATAAAATCCAGCCTCTCCATAATCCTGTCAGAAATGTTTTAAAGAGGATTTCTTGGAAGGAAGGTTATACTAAATAATCTTTAAGTCCCTTCTGAAACATTAAAAGGCTGCCTCTAACATTCTGCATTCACAGTGAAGAACTCCAGAGGTGGCCAGCATGACACCTGAGCAAGCAGTGGCATCCGTGGCTCTGTGGCCATGTGGAAAATAAACAATAGTGGGGCACACCAGATATAGTCAAAAGGGCATCAGATATGTCATGTAAACATACCATAGAACTATAAGAACTGAAACAATGTGGTCTTTGAATAAAAATAGATAAATCAGTAGTACAGAATAGATACTTCAGAAATAGATAAAAATATGCCTAAGAATTTAATTTCCAATAAAAGGCAGATTTAAGTCAATGGGGGCATGGAAAATAGGGAATATAACAACTTCCAGAGTGGGCAAACCTTTCTGCATTTAGAAATGGAATAAAGAACTCATAAACGGAAAATTAAATATAAAAACCATAAAAAAGAACTAACATTAGGAGGCAAAACCCGGACTAGATAAACATTTTCAGGAAATATGAAGTCCAAGGATTAAAATGTTTAACAAATGCCCAAATATAAACAACAACAACAAAATTACCAAGTATCCATTTATCAGAGAATAATTATTTGCAAAAGAGAAAATATGAATAGAAAATGAAGGAGAATAAGGAAATAAACAAGGGTAGTTATAGAATAATTTAAGATAAAATAATAGGATGCCATTTTTGCATATCAAATTAGTAAATATTAAGTCCATATGTATATTTTGGGAATTAATCGACCAGTATTCAGCAAGAAACTTGAAAATGCTCATTTCTTTTGACCTACTAGTTCCACATGTAGGAGCCTATCCAATGGAAATAATTCTAACAGCTAAAAAGCCCCATCCATAAAAATGTCTACTGCAATGTTTTAAAGGAAAATGTTACTTGCTTTAAAAAAGCAAAAAGGAGAAAGGAAGAAATAAGAACAAAGGAGTAAGAAGACTATTTAATGTATGCTTACCAGATGGAGGTTATATAAATTATCCCATTTAAATCTCAGCAGTTCCATGAAATAGATATGATCACCATTTTATAGAAAAGGTAAGATGTTTTTGCATGCTCAGGGAGACTAAGTTCTTTAAGGAAACTTGGCTAGTTAACAGTGAAAAAATGAAAACAGCCTAAATGTAAATAGTAGAATGGTTAAGTAATCTGGAGAGTTGATGAATTATTTTAAAAATTTTAATATAAAAGAATACAATGGAAAAATAGTTTAGGATGGCCGGGTGCGGTGGCTCAAGCCTGTAATCCCAGCACTTTGGGAGGCCGAGACGGGCGGATCACGAGGTCAGGAGATCGAGACCATCCTGGCAAACACGGTGAAACCCCGTCTCTACTAAAAAATACAAAAAATTAGCCGGGCGAGGTGGTGGGCACCTGTAGTCCCAGCTACTCGGGAGGCTGAGGCAGGAGAATGGCGTGAACCCGGGAGGCGGAGCTTGCAGTGAGCTGAGATCCGGCCACTGCGCTCCAGCCTGGGCGACAGAGCCAGACTCCGTCTCAAAAAAAAAAAAAAAAAAAAAAAAAAAATAATTGTTTAGGTAAGATGTTAAAACAGTTGGCTGGTGGCCCTGAGAACAAAGCAAAGTGCAGT
Source organism: Macaca mulatta (assembly GCF_049350105.2). Taxonomy (NCBI): domain Eukaryota; kingdom Metazoa; phylum Chordata; class Mammalia; order Primates; family Cercopithecidae; genus Macaca; species Macaca mulatta. The sequence goes on from NC_133422.1 coordinate 22,757,796, forward strand.
TAAATTATCAGGCTGTGTAAATGATGAAGGAAAGCCCAGAAAGACCCTGAAAGGCTCAAAAACAGTTTAAGCAATTTGGCTAACACAGGAGATAGAAAAAGTAATTCAGGCAGATACGGTAAATCTTCTATAACGAGTAGGGCTGTAATTCTTTTCATGGCAAGTTGCTGGGAAAATCGTAAATTGGTCACGGTGAAAATGTCAGAAGACTCAAAATCACAAGAAAAAAATAATGAATTAGGAAGGTTTTGGCTTACTCTAGAAGTCGTACAACATTTTCTGAGAGAAGTAGGAGGTGAGACAAGAGTAACTTACTTCTGCTTTCTGAATATTTCAATTAGGCAACTGGGGAAACTTGGGTGGAAAAATAGAAATCTTTACTCTCAAGTTATTAGAAGAAAGTATCTGTCTAGGTAAGCTTTAGGGGAAAGTGGCCTGGGATAAACACACGTTCAAGCCATAGAAAATGTCATTTATGTATACCCACCTCCCTAGAGCAGACTAATCTTCAGTTGTATGAATTTGATAGCATTTTGAAGACTTTAATAAATATCCTAAATGTAATGTTTTAAAACTCAGCCTTTGTATTTCCTTTGTCGCCTACTTTCCCTAGTCTCTTATCCATTTTCATGTTCTTTCTTGTTATATTAAAAAAGAAACCATATATATATGTGTGTGTATGTGTACACATATACACATACACACATGTACACATACACACACACACATATATATTACTATAATTAATTTGCAATTTTTCATTTATGGCCACTATTGAACAAAAAACAAATGCTTGGTCAACTCAGCATAAAGTGCACAGGTATGTGGGAGTAAAATTTAGCAACATTCCAAAAGCGATTGGTTTCTACTTAATGAACACCATCTACCCTCACCTACCTTGATGGCCAAAAGTGAAGTTTTCTTCTGCCATTATAACAATGACTACTGCATAATGCCTGGTTGTCACCTCTCCACTATAAATTCTGAGAGGGCAGACCATACCTGTCTTGTTTACTGTGGGAGCCCTTGCACCAGGACAGTGGCTCAATGAATATTTGTTGAATGAATGAATGAGTGAGTGCATATATAAATCCTACTCATGTCTCCAGACTTAGTGCAAGCCCCAGCTTCCTGATAACATCTTTCCTTAAAGCCCCAGTGACTGATCTGATTACTACATTACCAGTCTGCACCACTACTTAACACACCTGACTCTACACATCATTTTTATCATTGTTTTTCAGGTGTTGGTGTTTTGTTTTGTTTTTTCAATTTAAAGAGAAAGGATCTTCAAAGACACTTATATACATATATATTTATTCTGTTTCTCAAAGCACTTTTTACAGGGCACATGTAAAATCCTCAGCAAACACCTGTTAAATTCAATGATTAAATCTTTTAGATGACTTTTGACTTTGTGATATTTCTAAACATTTTCTCTACTGAATGCTTGCATTGTATTATGATTCCACCATGTGGTGGACAGAAAACAGGGAATTTAGTGTCACCTGAGCTGTTTATAGCTCTGCCACTTCAATGTGGAAAAGATACCTAAACTCTGCTCTTCTGTTTCTCTATTTGTAAAATGGAAACATTAACAAGAGCAATAACAAGAAATATCTACCTATCATAAAGGGAAGACAGTGCAATCAAATGGGATAATATAGGTGAATGAGTTTTGCAAATTGGAAAACAAATATTAGCCATTCTATTTACCAATTTTAAGAAATGCAATTGATGTTGCAAGACTGTGTATAGCAATAATAGTTAGCATGTTTTTTTCTGAGAACAGCTATTAGGTACAAGAGAAAGGTGATGAGGAAAAGAATCTCAAGTACAACTTGCCAAACATGCCCCAGTCATAAATAAAAGACCATGTCCAACACTCGCAGTGCAGAGAGATTACCAGGCACTTGTCACCTACACCTTTCGGGACTGCTGCAAGCATCTCTGAAACCAGGAGAAAGCTTACCAGACACGAGCTGCTGTCCAGGCAACCCCACGGGAACCATGCCCAGGTTATTCATGGCTGTAGCCCAGGCTGTGGGATCTGTCACGGACATGTTGAGCTGGGTCGTGTCTATTGCTATACTCCCCAAACCATCAGCTGCTGTGGGGAAAAACAAACCATGATTTAGAGTTCATAGGCAAGGGTGTTTGTTTTAAAGAAAATCACATTTCTAGAGATGTGAGGCTTCATTTAGCACATTCCCAAACTACACAAAAATAAAAAACTATAATCTACAGCAATGTTTTCTCCAGACATAAACATAAAGTGTTTCCAAATACTTTCTGGGAGAAAACTTAATGACATGTAGTTTATATTATACACAGCATGCTATTAAGGAGATACCCCTGGAAAAAAATTGAAGAATTGTTTGTTTCTCCCAGTGAAACAACATTAGTTAAGTCACAAGGCTGAGAGGCAAAGCAGTAATACTCTCTTGGTAAAACAAGTTAATTGGCTTACTGTTTCTAGGTGTAATTCTTGAGCAGGCAGGCCTTCTATCTAATAAGAAAATCGTTGTCAAGCAGGAGAACTGGTCCTGACTGAATTTATTAAGTGTTACCTCCTAACCTATTCCCTCCTTTACAAACTTTTACATTATTACGTTAAGAAAATGCAGGTGTCTACCTCAAGTGACTTTTCTGAAGGATTTCTAAATAAATAAACTTTGAAAACAAGTAGCACAAAGCTTAAGAAAACCCAAAACAAAACAGAAAAATGTGTCCAATTTGACTTAGTGCTCTTTCATTGTTACTAGTCCTACAGACTGATTTCTTCAAGGGCCCAGGCTCCTGGTTCAATGCATATTTTTCGAGGTGGGGCAAGTTTTCCACTAAGAACTCAAAAAAGCCTTGTTTGTGTCCTGTGCTGGCCACTGGCATTTACCTGCAGCCATCATCTGAGGAAGCTCCTGGGGAAGCTGGGTGATGTTCTCACCTCCACCTGCATCTACCATTGAATTATGAGCGTCCAGCGGGGCAGGAGCACTTTGATGGCTGAGTGCAGGGTCCCCTCGGAGGTCATCAGATTCTGCAAAACGGGACAGAAGTGTGGTGAGAAACCTTAATAGTTAACTGAGATAAAACGTCAAGGAGCAAACTGTTATCTATTCAAAATCAAAAACAAAGACCGATTTCCAGTCTCGGGCACAGAAGAAAGGCTGCTTCCCACGGCTCAGCGGCTGTCTTGTGGCTCAGTTATTAGAGCCCTGTGAGATGTGTGGGCCAACTCATGGAATCACCAGGAGCCAGGGCTGGCTGAATAAACAGCGCCATTTGTGAGTGCCTCAAAGGCCTTGTGAACTGAAGCACCTTCACAAATGGGGGCTTATCAGTCTCTGCACAGCCTCTTCCACACACGCTAGACATCAATGGAGAGGGCAGAATCAGGGCTAAAGAAGATTTTTTTTAAGTTAAAAAATTAATTGATGCTGTTATTTTGGAAGATGGTCGTCTGTGAAATGTATTCAGAGAGGATCAAAAGTTGGGAGGAGGAAGAAAAAAAGCAAGAACCCATTCACCATGCAGCTGGAAAAGGAGGGTACCTAAATTACAATAGTCCGGAAAGGCAAAAGAGAAGAATGGCATGCTGTCCACAAAGGAAGATCTAGAGGGTGCTAGGGAGGCAAAGGAAGAGCATTTGTTTTTTTTCAGCTCATTGGAAAGATAATTTAACTGGCCACAAGGTTTTTGGTTTGAATTTTCCTTAGAATTGCCCAGCTTATATATATATACACACACACATATATATATAAAATATATATTATATATAATAAAATATATTCTATATTTATAGATTATATATTTATGTATAATATAATATATAATATATAAAAGACTATATTATATATAAATATGTATAAATATATTAACATACTTATCTAATAAATATAAGTAACAAACATTAAAGTTACAAAGTTCTTCTCAATCTCACACAATTTATAAAATGCTATGCCTTCTCTCCACCCTTAGAAATGCAAAAACATAGAGCTTTCACATATATTTTAAGTGTACTTTCACCAGTTCAAAACTGGTGACATGACAAGTTTGATCTTATGTAGATTAGATATAACAACTAAGTCTAAATATTTATTTTTATTTTAGTATAAATTTAGAAGTTTTTCTAAACTATGTTCCTGTTAACGATTTTATAATTAGATCTTATGGTTTGAAGTTTGAACCTTTTATGGCATCTCTAATGTGAAGTTTGAACCTTTAATGGCATGTCTTTTTGTTTCATTCTTAGGTATAAGAATCAGTAATTCCTTGAGTACTGTACTGTCAAAAAGAACTTCTGATCAGTTGAGCAGAAGTTTAATTCAAATGGAAGCTAAGGGTTCAATTCTCAAGGATAGGTGAATAATGAGCAAATAGTTTTTATGGTCTCAACAAATCCCTATCCCTCAACTACAGGGGTATGTAAGATAGTGTGGAATTTTTTTCCAATTGTCTATCAGGAAGACGAATCATCATCATCATCCAACAGTGAATGATTCTAACTTTGGGAGCAAATTGTACTGAGAAGAAATATTTTATTCCTTCCCACTATACTATCCAAATGAACTCAGACCCTGCATGTGTATTGTGCATCGATTACCTTAGGCTATGAGTGCCATCAGACAAAGAGATTCTCACCATAGAAAATAAATTCAATAGCATAAGAAATGCAGAGCTAACCTAAATGTCTGGTCCATTCACCAACGATCTTTCTACGATGAAATCTCAAAGCACTTTTCTCTCTCCACTTCGAACCATTTCAGAGTAGCTTGGCAGAGTCAGGCTAGAATGTGTTCATTCTTTTGTTCAAATGGCCCTGTAGCAGAGCTGTTTCGGATCTTTGCAAGGTCACTATTTGTCTTACTTATCTCCCCAAATGAAGTTTAGCTGGCTAGCCTCCTTCTGCCTCAGATTCTTCCCAAATGGGCATTAATCACACATTTTTTTTCTCTCTAATGACTGCAGTTCTGGAACACTGTATCAGAGAACATCCCTCTACTTTGTAGGCTCATGACTTGTGCCTGACCCACCACATTTCACCTTGACTTTTTGCTATACTGTTTTAGGGATGGTTTTAGTTTTCCCTGACTCCATAACAGTCTGTTCCAATGGGAGTTTTCACCTTAGTGATTACAGTCGTATAAAGGGGCATCAAGTGTCCCGGAGACCCATAGTTTCTACCTAACACTTTCATGGCCATCTTAACAGACTGCAAGTGTTTCACTGAAAACAGTAACAAACTGCTACTGTTCCATTGAAAACAAAGCATTGTTCTGTTGGCAAGATGTGGTGTATAAACCTAGATTTATCCCCCAATCAAACTGTTGTGACATTCAATGTATTACATCTCTTCAGTCTCCCAATCCAATGGTTTTAATGACATACAACTTCGTGTAGCTACCATGTGCCTGGGATGGTGATTCTAAAGCAAGCTCTGTCACATCTTAGGAATTTCCAATAGTCTCAAGGCTGCCGTGACATTGTTCACAAAATTTAAATTGATTCGGTCACTCATTTCGGAAGAAAGGTAATACTTTTAATTAATTACTAACTAGTAATTTATGAATAGTTGCAAGAATGATTTTTGTACTTTGTTAGCATCTATTGTTCCCATTGAATACCTGCCTCTTTAAAGGATTCAAGGCCATAATGCCTAATTCATCATTCACATCAATTTCTCTGCCTTAGTTTTACTATTTCTAAAGTATGGAAAAGATTAATCTCCTTAGCGATGTTTATTTACACACAGAGATGTGGGGAGTTAAAAAATTATAGCTAATAAAGCACTCTGAATACAGTAGGTGATAATTATTATTATTTTATTTGGAAATGTAGTGTTTCCATTAAGGTACCCTGGGATCTTTGTGTTCTGGTAGATAATTATGTAATTAATTCTAAAACAGTGAATAACACTTGATATTTCTAAAAGTAAGTGTTGCCCTAGTTTTCCGTGCCACACCTCAGTTGGAGCACAATATTTCATTTTCCACCATTCCTTTATAAAATTACATGACGTAGGCTGGGCGTGGTGACTCACGCCTGTAATCCCAGCACTTCGGGAGGCCGAGGCAGGTGGATCATCTGAGGTCAGGAATTTGAGACCAGCCTGACCAAAACAGTGAAACACCATCTCTACTAAAAATACAAAAATTAGCTGTGTGGTGGCGCATGCCTGTAGTCCCAGCTACTCAGGAGGCTACAACAGGAGAATTGCTTGAACCCGGGACACAGAGGTTGTAGTGAGCCGAGATCACGCCACTGCACTCCAGTCTAGGTGCCAGAGTGAGACTCCATCTCTAAAAAACTAAATACATAAAATAATATAATGTAATTTAAGGCCAGGCACAGTGGCTCAAGCCTGTAATCCCAGAACTTTGGAAGGGTGAGGTGGGCAGATCACCTGAGGTCAGGTGTTCGAGACCAGCCTGGCCAACATGGTAAAACGCTGTCTCTACTAAAAATACAAAAATTAGCTGGGCATGGTGGTGCATGCCTGTAATCCCAGCTACCTGGGAGGCTGAGGCAGGAGAATCGCTTGAACCCAGGAGGCAGAGGTTGCAGCGAGCTGAGACTGCACCACTGCACTCTAGCCTGGGCAACAGCAAGACTCTGTCTCAAAAAAAATAAAAATAAAAACAAAATAAAAATAAATAATATGATGCAACTTAAATGATGTATAAATATTTTCTCTCTAGGATTTTTCTGCCTCTGTAACTACAAAAACTTTCAAGTGATTCATGACCATTTATGAAACTGGCAGTTTCTACTTATAGCTTTTAATGAAGTATGAGCACCACAAAACAATCTGATATACGAACTGCCAAGGATAAAAGTACAGCTTTGTTTGGCCTTAACCGATATCTAACCTGTTTCCTGTTAAGATATATTCAAGTACAAAATCTCATACCAATTTCGTAACTGTTCAACAAAATATATTTATGCTCAGTATTTCATTGGGCTAGATAATGGGGCAAATAGTTTTTGAAACTTATCAAGTCTATGAAAATACTATTTGGCTTAAAAAATGGCACAGGTTTGGGAGGCCGAGGCGGGAGGATCACAAGATCAGGAGTTTGAGACCAGCCTGGTCAATATAGTGAAACCCCGTCTCTACTAAAAATACAAAACTTAGCTGGGTGTGGTGGCAGGTGCCTGTAGTCCCAGTTACTCAGGAGGCTGAGGCAGGAGAATCGCTTGAACTCGAGAGGCAGAGGTTGCAGTGAGCCAAGATCGCGCCACTGCACCCCAGCCTGGATGACAGAGTGAGACTCCATCTCAAAAAAAAAAAAAAAAAAAACGGGCACAGGCTACTCCCACTATTAATAATAGAACTTATTCTAACCCTCTCCAATTTCTATAGGTAGCAAGGATACACACGTCATGAAGAATAAAGCCTACCTGTAATTGTCCACAAAACACAGATTCCTATTACAGGAGGGTAGAGATCAGTTAGGTATTAAAAATCCTTCTTATTAAAAAAAAGAAATAGACTGGGTGTGGTGGCTCATATCTATAATCCCAGATATGAGCTCATATCTATAACCCACTTTGGGAGACCAAAGTGGGAGGACTGGTTGAACCCAGGAGTTTGAGACCAGGCTGGGCAACATAGGGCGATTTCATCTCTACAATAACCTTAAAAAATTGGTAAAGCATGGTAGTGCCCTCCTGTCATCCCAGCTGCTCAGGAGGCTGGGGTGGGAGGATTGCTTGAGCTGGGGAGTGGGGGGTGTAGAGGTTGCAGTGAGCTGAGATTGTGCCATTGCACTCTAGCCTGGCGACAGAGTGAGGCCCTGTCTTAAAAAAGATAAAAAGCATGATTTTGTTTGATCTAAGTCCTTAGGTTTATACCTACTTCAATAACAAAATAATTATAGCAAAAATAAATCAGATTTGTTAATGTCTTGTAAAGAGTTGATACCAGGCCAGGCACGGTGGCTCATGCCTGTAATCCCAGCACTTTGGGAGGCCGAGGTGGGTGGATCACTTGAGGCCAGGATTTGAGACCAATCTGGGCAACATGGTAAAACCCCGTCTCTACTAAAAATACAACAATTAGCCGGGTGTGGTGACATGTGCCTGCAGTCCCAGCTACCTGGGCGGCTGAGGCAGGAGAATGGCTTTGAACCTGGGAGGCAAAGGTTGCAGTGAGCCAAGATCGAGTCACTGCACTATAACCTAGGCAACAGAGTGAGACTCCAACTCAAAAAGAAAAAGAAAAAAAAAAAAAGATACCAAAGGAAGCTTATTTCATACAGGATCTGCAACTTCCTTATTTTATAAGAACTCTCCATTAGCATTATCATGGTATCTATTTATAGTAAAAAGAAAGATACATTTCCATCCAAAGTTCACTCTCCTCTTCCATCACTAAGGAAATACCTAACTTCAATCTTCACATAGTCAGTACCATCCTCTCTTGAGGTTATGGAAATGTTCCACGGTTTAAAACAATATAGAAAACTGTGAAATAGGTATGCTTATGTATTAACTCTTCGATTTTTTAAGCAACTGTCTATGACTAGTAAGGGAGATACTTCTGCTTCCTGTAATGGTAAACTATGTAACTGCAGATCAATCTTCCCACTGAGGAACAACTGAAAATCTTAATATCTTCAATCAATTTTGTAAAATTCTCACTATCATCTCTTCAAATACAAAAGGAGTCCAAAGGACATTCTCTGATTATTGCAGCGGGTTACTAATCTGGCTTCTAAGGAGAATGGGTCCTGTTAACTACTGGTGTTTCATTTTATTGTTAAGGGAGGTGAGTGGAATGTGCAAGTTTAGGGACAGAGTAGGAATTGCTCTGTAAAGTGTGGTAAAAGAAAACACAAAAGCTGAATGTTTTGAGGGGAAAGAAAGAAGGGATGTTTGGTGTCCATCCATGAAAAAAAAGACAACTACAGAGAAGATCAATGACTTATGAACAATTTCAGGTGGTTTCACTGGGAAGCATACAGTGTAAATCTCTCCTCAGTCCCTCCTCAGAAATGTCAGCTAAGTCTACAGATTCTTAGACAGGAGTAAATTTTGGGGGATTGGGGAGCACTTAGAGGGGAGTTTCAAGAAAAGAATGGAAAGGTAGCTAATAATGGGGATTTTTATAACATCCTACATGATAACGCATGATAAAGTCTCAAATCTGTTAAATACAGAGGATAGTGGTTATCTGTTAATGATCAATGTCAGCTGATTAATGGGAAATAATAGGATTGAGGTTTTGAGGAATAGATTTAGATTAGGCATATCATGGGGAATTTCTGATGAGATGACTGTAAAGTAGGAATATTATATCAAATAACATTAAAAAGCTCTTTCTCAGGGATGGCGAGAAAAGCCATTTCTTGGAAACAGTATGGGCAGAAGATGGAGTTGGGCAAAGATCAATTCAGATAGGGGTGAACCCGACAGCACTTAATATCAAACCCATGAAATCAAAAGGTCTTCTTTAGTATCTAACTACATTGCACCTAAAGAGAGATGCCCTTCTTATTCTTTTTCCAGTTTTCTGTTAAAGTAGAAAGATAAAGGAGATATATACTCTTTCCCACATGCTCTCATAGCACTCTGTACCTTGCTCTAGCCCAGCACTTTCACTCATATTCTAATTAGTTTATCTCTATCTCCCTAATAAACTATAAGCTTAGGATGATCAAGGAAACTAATCATCTGTGCATACCCTGCAGCTAGCAAGCAAACTACCTGAAATGTGGTAGGTGTTAAATATATATATATATATATAAAAGTTATATAACATATATATATAAGTTATATATAATATATATTAGTTATAAATTTATAAAACATATTTTACATTTTATATAAAATATAAATATTTTACATGTAATCTCAAATTAATTCATGCAAGGAGAAGAGAGGAAAGTAAAAATGAAGAAAAAAAAAGGAAAAGAAGGAAATAATAAAGGAACCAAGAAAAACAAATCTCAGTTCCAGAGTTCAGTCCCAAAGCTTGGAAGTTTAAAGCTAAAGAACACAATGAGGGTGGAGGGATTTTTCTTGTATACTAGAACAAAGATGAATTCAAAGTGTCAAAGAATGACAATTAAAAAAAAAATCTGTCAGATCTTTCAAGATAAGCTTTAGATGCACTTAACAAGTCACCCTCTAAGCTTTAAGATTCCACACCTCCCTGGCAACCAATGCAGGGTCATAAGCAGGTTACAATGATGTTCACCTTTTGTGAGACTTCTTACAGCTGCTCTTTGAATGAGCTGAAATCTATAAATAACTGCATCTCCAGACCCATTAAGCAGTACATTAGTGTAACAAAGGCATATATGTACAGTACGAAAGAAGTGAAATTGTTGGAAGGAAGGAAAAGTTTCCATTTGGCATGCACCACAAAGGATGAAAAGCAGACCCAACCATTTCTCAAACATGAAATTCCATTATTGGTTTGTGATTACATCCTCCACTTTTCTACTTTGTATGGCAGCCAATTTTAAACTACAAATCATCATCTTTCCGTCTTAGAGAGGACATGGTTACTAAATGGGTAAGGTTTTACCCACGGCATGTCTGTCTTTGAAGAACTCCATATTGAGAGAAAGAGACAGAAAGAACCATGACCTGAAGGCTCCCCTGTAAAATCATGCAATCAAACAAAATGACCAAATTTGCCAAAGAGACAACTCAACTAGCATGGGCAGGACAGCAGATAAGAACAATTTTCTTTTGGCACAAAGAAAAATATCACTTGGCATTACATATGTAAGCATAGAGAAATGACAAGTAAAATTATTTTTCTCAGGAAAACTTTGCTTTTGGAGAAAAATATGCTTTATATTTCTAAATAGAAAAAATAACAAAATAAATCTTGAGACCTTACGTATAAAGTACCCTCTTTCCATTAAAAACAGAAAAGAAAAGAAAACAGGCCTTGATGCTACTATGGTAATATGTAGACAAGGATTGGTACCATCGGAGGTTTCCGGAAGCCACTGGAGGTCTTGCCACATATCCCCTGTGGGGAAGGGAGGGTACTGCATATAATTTTAAAGTCTTTGTATAGGCAGGTTTTAAAACATAGGACCTTTCACATTTAGACTTCTAGAGATTTTCTGAAAAGGGCAACATTAGACTTGAAGACAGTCTATGAAATACATAATGGCTCAACTCCTTCCCCTCATTCATGGATATCAATCAACCACATACACAACCTACTGTCATATGTTATTATTTTCTACTTTCCAAAATACACTGACCATAAAAAAAACGTGATCACTGCTAGACTTTGCTGGCGAGTAAATTATTAAAGAAAGCAATATCATCAGTAAACATAAGCCTGGATCTATTAAAGCTAGAAGAGTCCCACTTTATGCAAAGCTTTTCTAAGCCCCTGGGATTCAGGGCAAACACATACAGGTTCATAGAGTAATGCATCAAGGTTTGAAGAATCAGGTAAAATCTGAGTTTATCAATTCCCACTTCTCCCAGATAAACATGTTTCCAAAATGTTTCTGATGGGCAACTGTCCAGCCTCAGCTAGTGATGGGTGTGGCAGCTCACTGTGCCAAATAGTCCTAAGAGTTCACCGTTCTCCCTCCTGAGCACCTATCTGAAGAACAAAAGATCTAAATCTAAATTCTGTCCTCAAATCCTCCTTCTGCAGTGATATGTGGCCTTGGAAAGTGACTCTTCTATCCCTGGAATAGGGATACTGAGGCTTAACTACCATCTTACCTAGCCACAGGCAAATTTATGAAAGTAACGGCATATCAGATAATTCTTGTCTCCCCTTGGTCAACTTTTTTCTGTGTTTGTTCTCTTCACATTCACATTCTAAAAGTTCTAAAGAGTAGACAACGTAAACCGAATGTTGTAACTAAATAAAAGCCTCAACTAATATGGCAGAGCTATGGACTCCTGAGCCAGAGCAAGAGAGACGGGAAAGAGTCATGTTGAGGAAGGGATAATGCCTCTGGCACAAGACTTCAGGGGGATGTCAGGCTTCAAAGATGCAGCCATCAAGAGAGGTGAATTCTATAAACCATACACATGGCCACAAATCAAAGAATAATTTTGTATGCATACACAGTACAGAAAGGCAATGTTGGTCTGTTCAGCTGCACTGACACACAGAAAGCAACTTCTGTAAACATTATTGTCTTCTTACGTAAAGGAAATCAGACAATATATAATTCTATAATTTGTGCTGTTTTGTGCTCAGTTTTTTCATTATGTACTCATTTTACACCTTGACCCAACCGTGGAAAACATATTAAGCTACAAAGTGGAATATTTTAATTGTAGTGGATAAATAACTGACCCTTAAGTGGTGGCAAACCGGCAAATTAGTTATCTATTTTCCCAAATGCCCTGCTTAGAGCCCTTTAATTTATGGAAATCTACCTGCAATAAAACCCAGATCAGACCAAGACCAGCCTGAGCCAGTTGCTCATCCTGTTTAACATTTCTTCTAGTAGGGTCACAAATAACATGTTAGTTACTCTTTAAACAAATGTGCTCTTAATGATGCCACTGCAGCATGATGAATAAAGCATTAGCCCTGCAGTCCTGATCGCCCTGGGACAGGGAGCTTTAGCAGAACACACCCACCTTGCATGGATTGTCCTGGGCCAGAGACATTGCTTTATCTTTCTCTGAATGACCACCCACAGCCCTTGCTCATGCTCTGTAACCAGTGAGCAAGAACAGTGGAGCCTTGAGTCCCCTGTGACGGTCCTTTTTGCTTCTCAGGGCCTCATAAATGGTATGGCTACATTGTTGGGGGTAACCCAGAAGGCATGATGGGGTAGTTAGGGGAGGGCTATGGGGGCACAGGAGCCTGATGCAAATGCCTGCACAGCAGGACATCCAGTTGTAAAGTTCTAGTTCAGTAGCGAGCATTCTGAGGAAATGGGTCAAACCTTTAGTGCTGCGGGTTGTATCCAGCAAGATTTAAATGAAGGTGCTCAGAAGAGAAAAAGGCCTGAGTATCCAAAAGGTATTCAGGCTCCTGAGGCTAAAGGCAGATTAGGGGGCACAGAAAGGTCGTTCCAACCTCCAGGGACATACATGATTCAGAAGCTGAATCCCGGTTATTTCTTGGTAAAAGGTCTTTATGGCCTAGCTGCTTTTGGAGGTCAGGCACCATCAAAAGCAGGAATTGGCTACACCTAGTGATCTCAGCAGGCCCCCATAACCCAGATAACCTCCATGGAGCCTCCTACCTCAACAAAAGAGATGGGAGAATAAATGCTGATGGAAAGGCTCCAGCACTGAAGGCCAAGTTGAAGGGCACTACAAAACACTGCTCCTACAGACCCAAGGCCTTTAGCTTCTGTCTGTCTTGGTCACAGATTTGTATAAAAAAGTCCTCCACCCCTATTGTCCCCCATTAACATATTCTCCTTTTCAATAGGAGGAGATAATTGCCTCTCAAGAGTGCCACATAAAAATCCTTCCTTACAAGGAGATGACATTTGGAGGACTAAGTTCCTCAAATAGTCTCTTTTTCTACTATAGTTTTCCAGACGGAAGGATCCATCTGCCTCTGAGCAACTAGTCTATTTTTCTAACTAGGGCTGTGTTCTCAACTAGGCACTAGAGGCATAGGGTCTACAATAATGATGGAGACCTGAAAATATTTTGTGTCAACATGCAATGAAAAGCACACTATCTAAAACAAATATTTAACTAAATGTCTATAAATTGCATATTATGACAATTCTAATTATCAAATTCAGTATTCACATAAAAGTCATTATAGTTGAAAACCATTTGTAACTGGGCTATCTCACTTTGCAGAAATTACTGAGTCTGTACCATTATGGAGAAATCAGAGCTGGTTTTAAATGAAAGAAATAACTTGTAAGCAAATAATTTCAAAAGCAAAATGATTACAAAAAATCCTCTCCAAAATTCCTATAAACAAACTTACACTACACATCAGATGTGAACGCACTTGTTATGTTTGATCTCATATGGAATAAATAAATCTGCTGCTGCCTAGAAAGGTTTTAAATGGCTGTGTTCTGAGGTACTGTCTCCTTCCTGCCTACTGTGTGTAAGATAAAGCTATATGTCCTCTCAAATCTGCCAAACTCAGTTCAGGATTGAATGCCATTCCATTATTTATTCATGGATTACATAAATAATTGTGGAAAAGAAGAAGGAGGCATGAACAAAAATTGACCTTAAAGAATATAGATGAGAGAGAAAAACATCTGGCTCATGGTACCAAATGCAATTTCATGTTATCTTAGAGTCATCGTATGTATTTATGGTTTTATTATTTATAAAAAGGAAATCGTGCTGAATGTGCTTTGTGGGAATTGCAGTATATTGCTATTGCTACCATGGTTTATTATTTTCACAGCTAGATGGCTTAAACCCAACCTAAACAAATATTTTAAAAGAATTCCCACCAGCATTATTACTTTTTTTCATTTCTAGTGTTAATGAAAAAGATCTTCTGCTTTTCAAGCCCTCTGATCTCTTTACTCTTGAGCAATTCTCAATTTTATGGCTTATGATGAGATAATGTTTATTGAAAAATAACAACTTAAGAAAATAACCAGCAACTAGTGGTGGTTAAACAGTGCAGTGTGTGAAGCGAGGGCATTTGAGAACTGCAGTGGCTGTCAACTCCAAATATTCACCAGGCCTTGACTATTATGGCAATTAGGATGATGATTTTATTACTTGCACACTGAAGTAGACATATTTTTGTATACCTGTCCAAGTTATCAACTTGACACAATGTCTACTACACACAGAATTTTGCTAATAAGATAAAAATAAGGTAGACGTAACAGTGAGACACATAATCAACATAAAACAAAATACACCATCATGTCCAGACTTCTCACTGTATGATCAAACCCTTACTTTAACAGGGGTCACCACCTTCATTCAAACACACTCCCCAAACTCTTGCTACCATTCTTAACTACTGGCTAATTCACCATCCTTTTCTCTAGGGGTAAAATTTGCACAGAAATGCAATGACACATTTCTCTTCAATCTGAGAATAAATATCAATATACACTAGAGAGGTGGAGAATTTTTTATTTTAAAAGTACTATTGCTGATACATGTAATGAGTTCAAACAAAGCTAAAGTCTATAAAGTAAAAGGGGAGTGCCATTCCCTTACTCCTTATCTGCCAGCCAACCATACTTACCAGAGGCAACCGCTGGGAAAATAGCTCACTATATAGCAGCCACTGTGGCAAGCAGCTCACATCCTCAATCTCATGAAAAAGACTCACAACCACCTACGAGATAGATGTTATTCCAACTTTTTACAAAAGAAAATAAACTAAGGTCCAGAAGGCTACTCCCTCGGATTTTTACCCAAGGTCAGAAAGCCAATGAATGGCAGAGTCCAGGACTCAATGTGTCCTAGCCTGGACCTCTGTTTTTATAGATTTGGGGAACTCCAACTTTCTCCAACAAAAAGTCAGACTAGAAGGTTCCTCTGGGTTTAATTGTCTCTAAAGAGAGAAAGAAGTCTAGGGTAAAGGTTAGTTCCATCCCTGGGGGCAGATGCAGTTATGCAACAGATCTTTATAAGATGTTGACTGTATGTAGCACTGTGCTTGATACCAAGAACATGATAGTGAGCAAGACATAGACCCTGTCTTCAAAAAGTTTGCAATAATACAGTTAGGTAGCTAAACAAACTAAAAAGCACCGGCAGATACGAACTTGCTACAGCATGGCAAATTAGATACTCTTAGGAGCGTGTCTCTTACGAGAAAACAACAACGAGATTCTGTATAAAATCACTTACTTGTGTATTACTAGGCTTTCTGCTAGGCTTGGTAAAGGCAACTCTGCTAAGACATCTGCTTCTAAAAAAGAAAGAAAACAAAAAAGTTGGCTGAAACCAGAAAAATGAGCCAGGAGTAGTGAGTTGCTTGAGGGGAAGTGCCAACATCAACAATGCACCAGGAGACAGCCTGCCATGGCAAGGTCAAGCCCTGGTCTGAGGTTCCCACGGCAATCAGGACCTGAAGATTTATTGTACCTTTACAGGGCCCTTATCCCAGTCGGCCTTCTCAAACCCTCGACTTCAGTTCTAGAAGTAGGCAAGTGAAAGAATCTGGGCAAACCAGCAGAAATCACTGCTGAAAGACAACTCAAGACCCATGCTTTATTGACAGGCACATTTTTCTTAAATAAGTCAGAATAATAATTGTGTATTTAGAGAAAGAGAGAGAGAACAAACATATAAAGCGTCTACCTAGGGTTGATCTGTAACCCAAATTGGGCTTCACTCTGTCCAAATATATATATATACATATATTGAGGGTAAATTGGTGGTTTGAGCTGAGGGCTTGGGATAAAGAAGGTATAAACATCATCATTATCAAGGACTGTCCAGGTCCATTCTCCCCATGTCAACAGCTTCTATTTGCAATCTCTAAATCACTCACAGCCTCACCACAACTGTACTGCCTGAAAGAATGCACCAGTGAGTGAGGTGGATGGCAAGGTAGAAAGGCTGGTCCCAGCATTATGTATAGAAAGGCTGGGAGGTGGAGTCGGGTTACTACTACTTTTTCTTACCTCACCCCCTTTCTGCCAGAACCTTTTTCTGTTCTACTTCTCTTACTTGTACCAAATACACTCTCTCTAACACAAGCTATCTCATCATGTTGGAAGCTAGCTACAAAGAAGGGGCCTGGAATGCAGTTCTCCTTTCTATCTGTCATTGGGAAGAGGAGCTATAGAAACTAGGGTCAATTGTGAGGGGGAGGATAGGGGTGAGTACTATAGAGGTGGGTAAAGCCACAAGCTGAATAAACCAGAAAACCCAACTTCTAACTCCTATCCCAAGGGATCGCTGACATTCTGGAGGTGCTGAGAGAGTGAGGATAAATGTCAGTTATCACGTGGGACACTCAAATCAAAGTCCCCCCGCATGCTGATTAGAATCATCACCTATTGTGGCAGCTATTTTTTCATTCCCAGTAGCGATAAACTGAGACCCTGAGAACTGATCTGGGCAAGTCGCTTTCTCTGACTCTCCTAAGAAACCTGCACAGCAGTTTGGCAGCACAATTTGCATACCAGAGGAGAGCTCCTGTCACAAGTACCCTGTGGGCCAGTTTCCTGAGCTTTTCCACTTGATGCTTTCAATCCTCATCTCACGAGTCATTGGAGAGGCTAACGTATAATGCCTTTTGGAGGAGCTGAAAGGAATAAAACATTACTAGCAAAACTGTCATATATTTTGAGACTTAAAATCTAGATCCTTTTAGATAGGCCCTCTGAAAGAAATGCTTTTGACTACGACAGCTGCAGCAAAAACTCCATTAAGGACAGCTTCATGAGCACAACTTCCCAGCCACTATTCCCACCTGAAAAGTACATATTCTGGTCTACATTTTTTTTCTACCAGTATTTTGCTTTGATTCATTGTTGATACACATGAGAGCAGAATAATAAACTAGGTAGTTTGAGCCTGTATGTGACCGGGGTTCAGCACAAGCATCATGGTTTTGGTTTGTAAATTCCTCTGGTCCAGTAGATCAAATGGGGAAAGATTTGTGTAATGTGAAATTCAGAGCAATGACCAGCAATGGCAGGGATCTTTTGGATATGTAATCTGCTGTTGGAGCACATGCTTGGGAACCAAAGAGGCGAGCGGGCCATGTTAGGAAGGGCAGCAAGGAAAAGAGAAAACATGAGTTAATATTAAAAATGTGATGCAAAATAAAATGGAGGTTATAGTCATATCCTTCCAATTGTATTGAGCTGAAATTGTTTCTGGATTTGGAAGCTCCTTGCTGAGCTAAACTGCAAAAATAAGATTATATGAGGAGAAAAGGTAATTTCCGAAATATACTAAACATAATACAATTACTGTGCACTTATATATGAAATCCAGAAAGGTGTATTTCCTTCATGCCATGTAATCACAGTTGTGTTACAGTTATATGTTCTTATTTTATGCTATCCACTCGTTTTCTTGACTTTGCATATTCTTGACGCAAACCAGTGAATGCATATAAAGTATAAACAATAGGATCTCAACATAGAGCCTACCCAAACGATTTAACTGTGTAGCATTGATTGTCTTGTCCACTGTGTGAGCAACATGCACAAAATATGCATTTTGTATGTTACTGAGGTCTTGCTGATGTGGATGAAGAAGTGTGAGAATTAGGATGGAAAAGAAGCTAACTCCAACAGTCTACTCTTTAGTGTCCTCCCATTATCTACAACAAAACAAACAACTGATCAGCTGCTACTGAATAACACACTGAAATTTGCTGAGAGGAACAGTTAAATAGCAATACCAAGATGTAGAGGTTAGGGAAGGTTGTTTTGCCCCTGTCCATTGACCTACATATGCTGAAGCGAAACTGGAAAACTGCAGCATGTTTGGTCACAAGGTCTTTCTATTTACATTCATAATTTCTTTTCTTTATTCCCTCTTTTTTTTTTTTTTTTTTGTTCTTCAGAGAACACCTTTCTTGATATGGGTGTTTTAAAATTCTGATCAGAACTGGCAGTGGGAAAAGAGCTGAGGAAATAATGGAGACTCATACTTATGTGACACATTCACAAACCCTATGAATTTTTAATGAAGGCACAATGTCCACAATTAGATTTGAAATGAGGTTTTCTTTGTAGGCACTCTTACAGTAAGTGGAGTGCGAGTGAATTTTACTTTATATTCAGTAAACGATACCAAGTACAAAAAACAGTACAATTTAATAGAAAATAAAAACAAATTGTTGATTGTTCATAGCTCCTTTTTCATCTCTTAGATTTACAAAAGTGTAGCAGTTAAAAAAATTGCATTTCGTTTTATTTAAATACCACACGGATGCCAAGGCAACTCAATGGTACAGAAAGTCATTTTCAGTCATGACCTGAAGCTGTCCTTTTGCATTGTGTGGAGAAGTTTTCATTTGTTTTAAACTGTAAAAATAACTTCTAAATGTAGATCTTTGGGGAGAAAGATATTAAGTTTCCCTATTTGCAAACTAAGCCATTTCAAATGAACATAAAAAAAATCTAATAGTGTAGAAAATAAGGAAATAGAGTGGGCTGATGGCTACTTCATTTGCATTTTGATTTTAAAGCTTAACTCTTGTCTTCATAGGGCTTAGGGTTTCAGCTTCGCAGAAACAGACACAGTTTCCCATCCTTCTTGGGTGGTTTCCAAAGTCCTTCAGCTTCTGGCCCCTGGTCACCTTGGCAACATCATTTCCTAAAGCTTCTGCTTCTCTTGGAGCTCCCACAACACAGGTATTTTTACTCTTCCTTGAGCCTAGCAAGTGTGATCTTCTCTTAGTGACTTTGCACTTGTGGTTCCTCCAGATAATTGTGCAACCACCCTGTTCCCTCACCTGGGCCCTTCTCTGACAAAATGTCATCCCCGACCTCTACCTAAAATGCAACTGCAGTTACCTTCTGTCTTTCTACTAACCTTATTTTCTTTCTCTCTAGGATTTCTTGGCATCTGAGGTTATACTACATAGTTATTTCTTTGATAAATTAGTAATTCATGAGGGATTATTTTTAACCTTTTAAAAATGTTTTTCTTGGTAAATTGCCATCAGCCAAAACAGTGCCTAGTACTTAGTAGACACATACCCTTCCCTCCCACATACACAAATTTATTGATTAAATATTATGAGTGAGTGGGTGTATATATACACACACACATAAATATGTAGAAACATGCTGCATTAATCATTACTGTTTGATTTTCTATATTCCTGATGTTCTGACATATGGGTTCTTGCTGACATTGGCGGGATCACCCCTCCCGGGGCTAGCCAATCCAAGAGAGCAAACACCTCACCGGGGAGCACACACGTCAAAGGCAAACCAACCAATCCAGAGCCCAGACCCTCGACCACCTACTGGCTCTCAGATTCTCAACCACCATTCATTCCTCTGGCCTAATCACCCCAGAGCCAAGTATCACGTAATAGACAGAGCCCTTATACCCCAGAGCTTAAATTATTCAAACTAACCCATCCTGTGCCTGTTTATCCCACCTTGCCTTGTCTCCTCTTTTGCAGAAATCACAATAGAGGTGCTCTCACTTCCTCTCCCTTCTGACTGAGCCTGGCGCCTCCCTGTGTGGCTCCTCATTGTGTGGCATGGCATGCGTCCTTCTCTTGCAAACTGTGAGTAACAAACTATCTTTTCATCTCCTGATCTGTTGGCCTTACCACACCCAATAATAATAAAAACTGCATTTTCAAATGCAAACAAATAAATATTCAAATAAAATTCACTGTATTTTCAAGGACAATGAAATATAGTAATTGCCAGAAGTTATGGTTTCCCTGGACTCACAAGAAATAAAATCAGGCAGGGTGCAGTGGCTCACACCTGTAATCCCAGCACTGTGGGAGCCCAAGGCAGGTGGATCAATTTGAGGCCAGGAGTTCGAGAGCAGCCTGGCCAACATGGTGAAACCCCATCTCTACTAAAAATACAAAAAAAATTAGCCAGGTGTGGTGGCGCATGTCTGTAATCGCATGTCTGTAATCCCAGCTACTTGGGAGGCTGAGGCATGAGAACTGCTTGAGCCTGGGAGGCAGAGGTTGCAGTGAGCTGAGATTGTGCCACTGCACTCCAACCTGGGCAACAGAGTGAGACTGTCTCAAAAAATGAATAAATAAATAAAAATAGAAAGAAAGAAAATTACTTTGACGTTTTAAAGATCTGTGTACAGTTTCAACTCCGTCTCAGCCCTGAGATTCATTTATGGATTGCTTTTGTGGTTATTATTGTTGGTTTCTACTTTCTCCCTTTAAGTTTTTTTGTTTATTTATTTATTTATTTTTAAGGGGGATTCAGACACTATTATCTTAAGGGAGCAGCCCTGCCTTATTCTTTTTGCTAGACACAAATCGTTAACCCTATTCACCAAACAGCAATTGTCAATAAAACACGTCTACTCTGTGAACTCTGCTGTTAACGTAGGCTTATCAATAGTAACAGCTCTGAGGGGGATGTTACTATGGGGGAGACCATGCATGTCTGAAGTCTGGGGGGGGATCTACTATGGGGGAGACATGCTATGTCTTAGTCTGTTTAGTGTTGCTATAACAGAATACCCGAGGCCGAGTAATTGATAAAGATTTAGCCCATGGTTCCAGGATGTACAAAAGGCATGGTGCCAACATCTGCTTGGCTTCTGGTAAGGCCGTTTCATGCTGCATCATAACATGGCAGAGAAGATCGAGGGGGAAGTGAACATGTGTGAAGAGGCAAAACCTCAGGGGCATCCTATTTATAACAACTCACTCTCATGAGAACATTCCTCGGTGAACTAATTCAGTCTTCCTTGAGCGAGAACTCACTCACTACTTCAAGAACAACACCAAGCCATTCATGAGCGATCTGACCCCATGACCCAAACAGCTCCTATTAGGCCCACCTCCCAACACTGCCACACTGGGGATCAAGTTTAAACATGAGTGTTGGTGGGGACAAACTCAAACCATAGCAGATACATGGGAAATTTCTGTACCTTCTGCTCAAAATTGCTGTGAACCTAAAAGTGCTCTAAAAGAATTAAGTTTTAAAAAAAAATACACATATATGTTTATTCTCTTTAAATATAAGAAAATAATAAATCCTAGCCATAATTTCTTAAATTATATTGAGCTCTAAATGTAATAAGGACACACATTTCTATGACGTGATGCACTCTGAGTTTTTTCCACACATTTGTTCCTTTTTTATTCCAAAAACTATGGTTCATGTTGTTCCATGGCCAATTTGCCAGATGCTTCCACATTCCCTGCTGGAATGCACCTCAGACAGGGCTAAGTCAGGGCCTTCCAGGGGCATGGCAACCATGGAAACTGATCCTGGGAAACTGACCTTTAATATATTTTTATAGCAAGCGCAGAGGAATGTGCTGGGTGATAACCCATTACTTGCACCTGGTAAGGGCACAGGCCTGAGGCTGAAGTCTTTGCACAGTAGAGATGGGCCAGCGAGATATAAAGATGTCCACAGGAGTGGCCAAGGGAACCTCTAGAATGCACTGGAGGGAGCCTCAATTCAGTCAGTTGCTAACATTGGCAGTAGGGCCTTCCCTGGGATTTGATAGCCTAAGCAGCTGTCTTCATGCAGTTCAGATTCATGCCTCCTTTACTTACCTTACAGAGCTCTTGCCAACATGGTCACCCTGGTGACAACCATGTGCTCTCTAGCAGAAGTACCTGATCCTGCTCGAGGTATTCGAAACACTAAGAGAATAATTTTTAGGAGATTTGAGAGAGGCCTTAAAACTGTGCTCATATGCTTTTTTTGAAAACATGGTTTTCAAATAAAAGCAAGGGTTGAGACATCAAAGGAGCTAGTCGCTCTCCCTCTAGTCCTTCGGCCTTCCTTTCTGCCTGGTGTTACACGCTGCCTCCTACACGCCAGTGCTCACAGCTGCTCCACTGTGGGTGTGGCTGTTCCTTCTCTTCTCTATGCTTCTCTCTTTTTAGGCTCACTTAAAGGCCCACCTCCTCCAAGACACCGTGTAAGATCGATTCTCTACAACCACTTGCTTCTCTAAACTCCAGAGTTCCCCAAGGGTGGTATGTCAGAGGATTTAATGTGGGAACCAACACCATTATTTTAATTTTTAATAGCTGTATTTGCTTTGAGTCATGTGAAATCGATGTTTCTGTGGATTTAAAAAATGGTCAAATATTGGCAGTTTCATATAGTTCAACCTAATATGCGTCAGGGGAAAAAATATTAAAAGAAAACCAGACATCATTGTTTAGGATGAGGTTAAAATGAGTACTTTATTGAACTGCGTAAAAATGAATAAGTAAATAAATGTTTTGATGGTACAGATACAGCAAAAATTATTAAGCTTGTATCCACCATCAAACCACTGAACAAATGTATTTTGACAACCACTGTTCTATGTGTCCTTTTAACATGTCTTCTTATTGTGTGTGTGTGTGTTTTTGTATATCTATGTATTTGTGTTTTCTCTTCCATTAATTTCCCAGATATTTGTACACAAGAGGCAAGGCGAGATTACAAACCTCTTAGCATGATACCCTGCACGCAGAAGATGGACTTGTCATAGGAATTTGTCTGGTCACTGATGATGAGATCTTACCAGGAAACGCCATTTGTTTTCCTTATGGTCATTCTAAAACTGGAACCTGATGGGCCATACAACGGAGTATGCCATTCTAGCCACGAAACCTACGACCTGGAGCAACTGAAAACGCAGGACTCCTATGGAGCACTCCATGCTGGGAGCTCACCTCACCACTGGGAAGCATTAAGGGGTAGTGTGGTCTGTTGGCCAGAACATGGTTGACCATTTGGACTCATTCTATTCAGCAGTGTGATTGTACATTATATCCTCCCCTTCTCCGTTCCAACTGATAATGCCACCAAGAGCTGAGAAAGCGGAGGCCATGAGAAGCTGGTACGTACTAGGATATCCTATTGGCACCTGTCCTCTCTGCCCAGTTACTGACCACTGCACCAAGCTTCAGATTCTGTTTAATACTGTCCTTTACACAATGGTGCCTGGGTCTTTTGAAATGGATAGTGATAATTATGATTCATACGCTTCAAAAAATAAACCACAGTACTCACACAACCTACATATTTCATTTCGATTTTAAAAACACAAAATACTTACATGCTGTTGGTATTTTGAAAGCTTTTGTCACTTGTGCTTTTTTAAATATAATGGTTCAGAAATAAACTTCTGCCTGCTAATCAGGCTTTATTTCCATTCATAAAAAATGTGTCTCCATAATACCTTAGAGGTCAATAACTAGATGTTGAAACAAATAATATTAAAGAAAAACATTTATTGTAGAAGTGTGTGGTTGAGGCAGAAGAAAGGTGTTATTTTCATCTGTGGTATCAGGAAAGCACCATGAATAGAGAATAATATGGGCTGAGTCTCAAAAGATTAAAAAAAAAAACAAAAACCTATGTGGGAAGAGAGAGAGGGAAAGTGTGCAGGCAGCTCAGGCAGGAAATGGTAAACTCAAATGTGTGAAATCGGGAGTGTTGGAGGCTGCTGAAAGGACATAGCTGCCTCTTTACTGTTTTACATTTAAGTCAAGTTATTCAGATTATATTGGTCTCCGTATGTATATAATGACAACGGGAGTTTTATTCTCTAAAAAGTTGCTTTGAGAAAAATGTCAAGGGATTTAAATTCATGCTTCCAAAGTACAATGTTTTCCTACATAAAGATGCTGGTTTATCAACTAGAAAACTAAAGTGAGCTTCTTTATAAAAGACTGAAAAGATTAGGAAAGTCTTGACAATATAAACATACATTTACTCACCAACTCATGAAATACTACAACTAGGTTTTACTGCTCAAAGAAAGCATAAAATAGATCATTTCAGTAGAAAGAAAATAAAGCACATTTTTTTACAACATAGAAAGTAATCTCAGAATTCATTAACCAAGAGATCAAAAACAATACATAAAATATTATCTATTTTAAGAGAGCTTTAAATAAAGTCATGGAGAGCAGATTTACAATGCTTTAATTAAACCAGGATAGGAATGGCAGGAGTCTGTTTACAACCTTTCATGGCAGAGAAGAGCTATATAACAGCCTTGCTATTGACCAGCTGCAAAAAAAGTCAATAACAATATGAAGATGACAGGACTTTTGGAAGAAAGTTACTATGCAGCTTAGAGTTCATAATAGTGAGGATAGAGAACATTAATTCTAATCAGATCCACATCACTGACTTACAGAAAACATTTTTTTAAGGTTCAGAGAAAATATGAGTATGATATAAACACACAGGTAACAGGGCTAATAAGTGTAAGAGAGATTTAGAAAAATAAAATTTTGATTCTATAATTAGATAGTCATAATCCTAGCGAAAGAAAAGGAGGTGCCACTATAGGAATCACTATGGCTTACAAAATGACTTCTCTGATGAATTCTGATTCTAAAATGACAAGTAATAAATGGTACCAAGGACACAAGAGTAAAGTCAAACACCAGTGTGTGGGAATAATTCCTAGAAGAACGCTGAAGATGCCTAAATACAGGACTAGGAGTGAACACTTTGAAAAACATACCAACGGGATGTTTATAGAACGTATTTTAAAATATCTTCAGAGGAAGAACAAGGAAAAATAGCAACACTTTTGGGGAAGGCCATTAACAATAAACAGCAAAGATGACAGAACTGTTCAACTCCCATTTTGTGAGTCCTCCCCTGCAAGCAAAATAATCTGCACATTGGGAAGGGGAGAATAAACAAAATACACATGGAATTTCAGGCTGAGGTGGTGATGGGGGGATTTACTCACCAACCCAGAGCTAGCATCAGACATTCACAGAACAAGCCAGTAAGACCCAGTCCTGGAACCAATATAATATGACACTAGGTTAAATGCTTCCACTTTCCTTTCTCGAAAATCTGAGCTTGTGGTAACTTTATTGGGATTCAATCATTTGACCTTGAGAACTTAGTGCAACTATGGAAATGGCCCACAATGACTGCCGGAATTCCAAAGAGTTGGTGCCAGGTTTAGAATGACAACTTACTAGGTTTGTGACCTGGGGCCAAAGATACAGGATAAGACTGATCTTCACATATTAGAAGTAAAGCAGATATAGAAGGTGAACTAGATTAATCAAGCAATTCGCCAAAGAATGGACTTAGTGCCAGTGGGTAGGGTTTACGGCAGACCGATTTCATTCCCATTCATTCAGTGAATACTTAGTAACTTCCACTGTGTGCAGCACCATTTTAAATTCTAGGTGAACAAGAAACTCACTCCAAAGAAGGGAGGCCTGGATAAATACGTCAGTATAAAGCAGGTATACAGATACATGGGCAAATGCATTAAAACACAGGTTCATAGGAATAGCACGGAAGAAAAAACAATTAACTTTAAAGGTGATTTTAGATTTTCTCCAAGGTTAAATAGAGGAAAAAATTGGTGAGGAGGGATAATAAAACACCTTAAAATGTGTTTCGGGCATTGACAACACTATGATCAAAAATACTTCTGTGTGAAAAGTATGTGGCATGCTACAGAAAATGAGTGCTTTTGTTTGGCTGTAGTTTAAAGGGAACATGGTGAAAAAGTGGAGAATGATGCTAAAAATGTAGGCAGGATGCTAAGGAGTTTAACTCCCACAGGCAATGGGGACCAAATGGAATGTTTTAAATGGGGAGTGACGGGGTCAAATTTGTAATTTAGAGCGATAATTCTTAGAGAAGTACAGAGTAAGCTCTACAGGAAGACAAGCCCGAGGAGGGTAAATCTATTCGGAGGTAATTATGGGAGACCAGGCCAGATGAGGCAGTGGCAGTGGAAGTGGAGATGAAGAGAGGGAACAGATTTGAGAGGTACTTCTGGAGAGAGAAGAGGCAGCATTTGGTGAGCAACTGGAATGTGGAAGTGAGAGGGCCCAAGAAGGTAACACTCAAAAACGAATCCCAGGTTTCCACCTCAAAGGAATTGTTGGATAAAAATAGGGATTTCCATGGCACAAGAACACTTAAAGGATTAGTTTAGTTCAGGAGGAAAATGTAAGTTTTCCATAGAGCAATCAAATGCTTCAATATTAAACTTACAAACCATACAGAAATGTATCTGTCCCGTGGATGGCTATTTGCTTCTCTCAGTAGCCACAAAGCTATGCTGTGTGCCTGGCACACAGTGGCTCTCAACCTCTGATGGGCATTGCAATTGAATCAAATTGCCTGAGGAGGCTTTTCCAAATGCATATGCCTGGTCTTCACCCCCAGGGGATTTTGATGTCTGATGTGAGGTGCAGGCATTTTTAAAAACAGCTCCAAAGGAGATTCTGATACGCATCCAAATTTGACAGCCACTGTAGTATACAGTCAATCCATAGCTCTTTGAGTAATTAGTTAAAAGGAGGAAGGGAAGGAGAATGCTTCTTGAAATTTTTGAAGCAGCAGCTGGTTGACTTTCTATGCTCAACAGTGCAGCACTGCGTGAGAAATTTACAAAATGAACTTTCCTGTCTTTTAATGTTTTTTCTTTTTGAGACGGAGTTTGTCTCTTATTGCCCAAGCTGGAGTGCAGTGGTACAATCTCGGCTCACTGCAACCTCCTCCACCCGCCTCCCGGGTTCAAGAAATTCTCCTGCCTCAGCCTCCCGAGTAGCTGGGATTACAGGCACCCACAGGTCACACCTGGCTAATTTTTTTTTTTTAATCACTTTTTTTTTTGAGACGGAGTCTCGCTCTGTCACCCAGGCTGGAGTGCAACGGTGAGATCTCGGCTCAGTGCAACCTCTGCCTCCCAGGTTCAAGTGATCCTCTCACCTCAGCCACCATGCCTGGCTAATTTTCGTATTTTTAGTAGAGACGGGGTTTCACCATGTTGGTCAGGGTGGTCTCAAACTCCTGACCTTGTGATCTGCCCACCTCGGCCTCCCAAAGTGCTGGGATTACAGGCATGAGCCACGGTCCCTGGCCTTCCTATTTTCTAATCTTAAGGGTTCACAAATGTGATGTTACAGCGTTCCTGGCTTCAACCTGCAGACAGAACACTGGCTGAGAGATCACAGGACTCACTTGAAATTCAATCTTTTCTTACATTTTTTACATTATTGATGAACATCCTTTCTTACAGCAACTCGTTCTTTAACATTTTTTGTGTGCTTTTACATATTTTTCATTTACTTGTTTCTCAATGTCTATTGCTCCCACTAGACTGGCATTCCATGCAAGCAGGCATTCTGTTTCTTTTGTTCACTATCGTATATATAAGCACTGACCTAGCAAAACACACATGTTCAGTCAATAAATGAGCAACGAGCCAGATTTTTCTGGTGAAACATTTTAAGCCACAATGCATTATTTTCGATATGCCTATAGGTATGTCCGTGAGTGTATCATAGATTCAGAAAACGGTTGCAGAAATAATCAAAAGCATACAGCTATAGGCAAAACATGTTTTTTTTTTTTTTTTTTTTTTTTTTTTTTTTGAGGCGGAGTCTTCACTCTGTCGCCCAGGCTGGAGTGCAGTGGCACCATCTCGGCTCACTGCAAGCTCCGCCTCCCGGGTTCGCGCCATTCTCCTGCCTCAGCCTCCCGAGTAGCTGGGACTACAGGCGCCCACCACCGCGCCCGGCTAATTTTTTTTTTTTTTTTGTATTTTAGTAGAGACGGGGTTTCACCGTGTTAGCCAGGATGGTCTCGATCTGCTGACCTCGTGATCCGCCCATCTCGGCCTCCCAAAGTGCACGGATTACAGGCGTGAGCCACCGCGCCCGGCCGGCAAAACATGTTTAGATTTTTTTTTTTTTTACCTCGAGGAAACGCTCTGACTCCCAGAACTTTGATGTTATGTGAGACAGCCCCTTACATCAGCACATAAAATTAAAAATAGGGAATAAATGTCTACAAAGGGTGAATTAGGCACAGAGGTTTAGCCTGAGAAATAGAAGCTAAACCTCGTTCCTGTTCCTTATCTATTAATAGATCTCAGAAGTCTGAACCTTGAAGTCTGATAAATCTAGAGCTTTCCTGTCATTTATATCTAATGATCAATTCTAACAGTTAGATAAAAAACCACTAAATGAATGAAAAGATGAATTATTGATAAATTTAAAGTGTCTTTTAGCAGGGCAATTAAAGAAGAAACAAGTAGCTAACTTGAAGAGCCAGAAATGTTAAAAATCTCTATATTAATTGTGATTATTGAAGTGTTTTTAGGTTCCAAGTTAAACATTTGCTGACAGTGCTTACTATAATATGTAGATAACTCATGACTTTTTTTAGATATTTTGCTGCCCTGAGATTGAATGTGATTTTTTTTTAACACAAAAATTACCAAAATCAGAATTCTACTTTACCTAAAATTTGCCAAGCAACTACTATCTGCTATCACTTTCTCATGTATCATCTCAGGTAGTTTCCATAAAAACTGTACTTTACCAATCGGAAAACTAAAAATAAGAGCAACCTTAGATGAATGCCTAAAACTAGAATGCTATGAAAAGTGTTAATTATACTACAAATCACTGAAGTATCATTTTATCCACAAAAATTTATACATATTTATAAAAGTGTATTTTTAAAAATACTAAATATGAACCTCAATCATAAGAATGATACAAGAATACTATGTTTGATTAATGATATAATTTGGCTAACTGGAGAAAACATTGTTTCAATTGATGTTATCAAACAGGCAGTAATAAGACACATTGACATGATATGCTTAATACACTTCAGAAGGTTTTACCACCTCTGTGGCATTCTTGCCAAAATTTTATAACCTCAATTTAATCATGAGAGAACATCAGACAAACCCAAATCAAGGATATTCTATAAGATAACCAGTATGCTTCAAAAATGTCACAGTCATGAAAGACAAAAAAAGACTGAAGATCTGTCCTATTGATTTCTGATCTTTCTAATGTAAGATTAGTAGTCATTACATACTGTTGGATGTACAAATATAGGCTTAAGAAATTGGAATGATTCCATGTTGCATCCAGGGTATTAACTAAGTGTTATGATGTGAAGTTGTTTTCAAATTAGCTGCAATTTCCCCCAAGACTTATAAGAAAAAAAAATTCCGTATTAACTAATGACTCCAGTTAACTGATTGAAATTACATTATACTAAGCTAAATACACATGTCATTTCTTACAAGGGGTGTATGTTTTTATAAATCAGTATCTCAGCTCGAATTGTTGGAATGATCATGGTTACTTCCATCGTTCAGAGAGGAAAAAAGACAGGAGGAGTAAAACAAAGGGAGAGGGGCCATTTGAAGCAAAGAGAAAGGAAACATGATTCTAAAACATGTTCATTAACCTAGGACTACTACTAGATGCTCTAGGCTAGAATGACCAGTCTGCTTCTAAACAGATTTTAATTTTTAATTCAGTGGAATAGGTCAGATACAGCTCTCCCACCTGGAGGTCCTGCCCTAGAACCTACCTGCCCCAAGGCAGTACTGCGGGTCTGCTGGTAATCATCATCTTTGGGTAAACACAATCTCCAGCCAGCTACTCCCACTCTGCATGTTGTGATCCCAAGAACCAGTAATAAAAGTTGGACAAGATCCCACAATGAAGTGGAGGTTTTCTCCTTAGATATTTTTTTTTAGGAGCAAGAAAAGACACTTTTTTTTTTTTTAAGCCAATAGAAATGTTTTTAAAGGTACAGGTAGAAGGAGGGATGCTGGGGTTTGAAACAAAATTCTAATAAATAAAGATCAGTTTTACCACTTAATTAAAATTGGGTGGAGGCATACATGTGGGTCCAAATTTGATGCTCACCATACAAATGCCCAGACACGAGACAGATCTCCTGGGAAATTAAAACGCCTACATGTAGGGAGAATTGAACAGCCCAGGGCCCCAGAGCCTCTGCACATGGAGCTAAAACAAGCATAGAGGAGCCGAGTCGGACTGATTCCCCAGCTCTTCACAGCCCCCAGATTAGCTGGGTATTAGTGCAGGCTGGTCTCAGCTGCCCATGAAAATGAGAACACATTTGAAAACCTGCATTTGAATTTTAAAGGTACTCAACATTTCTAGTATTGTTTACTGAAAAAGGTCAACACTCAAGTGTTTTATTTATGCACGGCAGAACCTCAGTCCAAAAGCACTAGGCTTTCCATATGGCATAGCCTGAGAGTGTGTTAAATATGTAGTTCCAGAGCCAAGAATATTATTTTTCAACTTAGTGAATGCATTATTAAAAGACCTCTGCTGTGCCCACCACGGGGAGATAGGGCGAGAGGCAGCAGTGACGCTGCATTCTGAATGCACAGAGACACTGACAGTCACTCACCAACGACAATATCCCCAAACCCACACTACCCTACCCCGTGCCTTGCTCTGAATTTGGCCAATCTGGAAAAAATGAAAATGAAAACATTTAAATAAAAATCATATAAAAACTTCAGTTCCAAGCACAACAGTTTTGGTTCTTTGGACAATAAGTGTTTCACTGAGATTTATGCCTAG
The DNA here is from genome assembly GCF_049350105.2 of Macaca mulatta. NCBI lineage: Eukaryota > Metazoa > Chordata > Mammalia > Primates > Cercopithecidae > Macaca > Macaca mulatta. The sequence goes on from NC_133422.1 coordinate 22,788,739, forward strand.
GGTCCTTTTCTATACCCCGGCTCTGCGTCAGCGTTCACATCAGCCCTCAGTGCTTCTTGCCAATCAAGCGTATAATATACTGATTCCTTCAAATAATATTTGTGTTAAAATCATTAAATGCCCACGCCAGTCATCTTTTTGTTAATGGGATGAGAAATAATACATAATACATACCAATGTGATGACAGTAAGAGGAGTTGTCAACTTTAGAATATGTGTTGTATAAATTCAAAATCTTCTTAAGAATAAGTCCCGTGTTTTAAATATACTATGGAAAAACAAAATCAATACCAGGAGAATTTTGACTGGAATATACAAGTGCCTTTATCATTCTGGGAAAAATACTACTCTATAAAAGGCACATTCTCTGATAAGTTCAGAAATTATCCTTTTATATAAATATTATTCACTTGGAAAAATGTTTTCTATAAACAGCTCCCTTAGTGCATTTTCACACACACTTTTATTTACAGACATTAGATTTACACACGTTTCTAGTATAAATCTTTCGTATACAGCAAAGAGAATCTGTGACCAAAAATTCTGTCCAATTCAGATGTGGGGAGCAAATAAATGACCAGTGTCCCCATATACATAGTAATATATGGCTGATTTTATAAAACATGTTCACATTAAAAATAAGAATATAAAAATTTTTAAGTCTTCAGGAAATGTCTTTAGGAAATTTCAGAAGACTATGACTTTTAAATTACTCTTTTACATGATCCACCTTCCAAAAGCTCAGAATCCTTATATTAAAAGAGCTGGCGCTGACATAATTTGACTTAATCCCGTAAATATGCATAGAAATCCCGATGCACATCATCTACTATGCTCCGCCTGCGTGATACAAGATGAATCAGGCACCATCCACTGTCCCTCTTGTTAAGGAGTCCACAACTGTGCTGGCTGGACAGACACGTATATAACCGGTTGTAATGTACTTGAGATAACTGGTGTATTCTGGTGGTAGGAATAAGAGGCTCTGGCAGCACGGAGTAGAGATCCTGGAAGGCAACCTGCGCGTAGGGAGAGTGGAAGCTCACCCGAGGAGGTGACATTTGAGCTGGTTGTAAAGGATGAACAGGATCAGACCAGGCAGAGGAGAGGCGTTCCAAGTGAAGAAAAAAACAATTATCCACACATGCCAAGATTTTCAGAGTGGACTTTTAAAAGCGTTTTACTTCAAAAAGGTTTAAGTGTGCAATGTCTAACATGAAGCAAAAATTACCATCTAGATTGTTTCTTTATGACTAGCCTGTTCTTCTCCCAAGGACCCTAGCTGTTTAGGAAGTACAGGTAGTAAGAAGAGGATGTGAAGTACTTTGGTAGACACAGAGAAAGTGAGAATGCTGCAGTAACTGAACTACAGATTAGAATTAGCACTGTAGGCCTGTGAGCGGGGAGGGCTACCAGTGAACTGAGAAAAAGCAAAAGTGTTTTAAGCGGACTGTAATAGCACCCCTTTTCAGTCTGCTGAAAACACAGGCCTTAACCTTCTTAAGAAAGAGTCTGCTAAAACATAGTCTGCCAGGCTATCAATTACAGGGTCTGCAGATTTTGCTCTGAGCTGGGACCTGTTAGAAGCAAGGAGAGCAAGGAGAGCGGATCATTTTCTTTCAATAATTTAATCACACTGGTGTGAGTGGAGGTGAAGGCTGAGCTGCAGCCTTCATATTCTACTTCTTTCACAGAGGGCAAAGGAAGTGTAGAAAAGCAAGGTCCCCTGGGTGGACCTGGAGAGAGAAAAAAGTTCTGGGACTTCCCTTGTCTTCAGTTGGGTTCTAGGAAAAGGCCAGGGGTGACAATGGCTCAAGTGAAGATGACCAGTAAATGGCTGGGAAGACCAAGAAGACAGACGGTGACCTGTTTCACAGTGCCTAACTAAACCAGAATTTCAAATTCTGAAGTTAGCTAGAAACATATTTCCTTTATTCACATTTTAAAAAATCAAGTTAATTCATTCATACTGGCATTTAAAAAATGTGTGTAAGAGATGTACAAAAACTGAATTGTGTTCATTGTTCACCTTTGAGTCATCTACATACAGAGCCAAGTTGTAGGAGGGATGTATTCAGGAGGACAAGCCTTGGGGATTTCACTCTTTTATTATTCTCCGTATAAAAGAAGATGGTTTGTTGGATCCACGTGCCACCCGTACCTCTTCCCTGGGCATGTGGCCATGAGGCAGGCGGCAGGGGCTGCCCTGGGCTAGGGTGACGTGGGTTCTGCCTTCCAGTTCTGGGTCTGCCACTGACCTGCTACGTGAATTTGGGCTGGTCAGAGTTTTCTCAAATAAGAATGAGAAGCAAGGACTGGACTGTACTCTTTTCCTGGCTGTTTTCTGCTCCAGTGCTCTCTGATTCTATAGAACAATATTATGTTCTAGAGAAATGTTTTCTTCTTTCTGGGTCTTATACATTTCCTTTTTTAAAAAAAGCCACTGTAATAACAACAATGCCCCATCTAGTGTTAAAACAGGGAACATGGTCCAGGACTGCAGAATGAGGAATGGCGCTCAGGTCTTTCCTGGCTTGGGGGCTCTGAATGGCTATTGAAGGGTATGGATGCTGCCCAGGTGGTTTTTGTTGGATCTCAATGACCCAACTTTGTAAAAGAGGGCATTTTTTTAAAAGACTGTGTTTTACAACTTTTATGTGTGATGTACAACACCAGCACAATAGGACTGTTACCAAGGGCCCATGGAACAATCTTTCCTATTATTTTTACTGGCAGCTGTCACCAAAAGCAAAAGAGCCTCCTGGGGATGGAGGTCATCAGGCAGCCCCTTCCTGATGGGAGATAAGAAGAGATTCTGGGTGTGACGCAAGCAATTCAGCTAAGCTCTGGCTCCTCACTGAAATCATCACAGACATAAACCTGGGAGTTCTGCAAGGTTTAATCACTTCAGCCTTCCCTTTTCATTGCTTTCTTTCTGAAAGCTCCCATGAGGAAAACATCTCCAATCTCGGTAATAGCTAACCACACACTCTTAGAACTTTCCAGGCTCCACAGTAGTCTGTTCCCCTTCTTCCTAAATTCCATCCAACAAGAAAGGAAATCAAGGGAGGGAACAAATGTAAATACTGAGACAATGCAGGCATCTTTGAAACAAATGATCATCTTCCTTCTTGTGTGTTTGTCCTGTGCCTTTTTTTTTCATTAAGTGCCAAGACAATTTAATTTGTCTACTGCCATATAAAAATGGCCTCATTTTGGAATCCACCTCCCTCTTGGAACCCAGGTCAATTCAGTGGAATATTTGTGGAGTGACTACAGCATGCCAGACACTGTCTTAATGATGTCTGGGCTGAGAGAACAAAATGAGCCTGGACTCAAATTCTTCATCACACTGCCACTTGCTCAGAGCTTTGTGGCCGAGATTACCAGAATTTTCAGTGGCAAGGATTTCCGTTTTTTTTTTTTTCTTCTTAAACCTGAGTTTCTTGATGGTTGAACATCCCAGTGGCTCCTTATCTCCTAGAATGCTTAAATGCCTACTGGGCCTAGGGCTTTAACTCACCCGCTTGTAAACCTCCGTTGATCTCTCCTAACCGGCTGCCTCTCTATGCCCTCCATGGCTATTCTGCCTTCTGGGCTTACCAGTATTCTAGTCAAATACTTGGAATTCTCCTGTTTATAAGCCCCATCTAACTTCTGCCCAACCTTCAGCCTTGGCTTGCCAGTTTAATCTGTCTCTACTGTGATCCACATCCCCAAATCAGCTTGGTTCTCACATGCTTCAAATTGCCCTTAACTCCTTCATCCAACAATCCCATATTCCTATTTCACAGTCTTCATGCCCATCCTGGGGGCACAGTACTCTTTGACTAAAGTTTAGAATGAGAGTCTCTGGTCAGTCCTGTCCTACTAGTCAAACCCTAGTCTCAATCCAGGTCTGGCAGCTGCGATAATCTTGAGTACAATATGAACTGGCAATCAGCAAGTGGGGTAGCTCAAACAGAACACTGGCAAATGACATTTGCCTTAGAGGGCCATGAGAACAGTGGCCTCTGATTAATACCAAAGAAAGAAAACATCCAGAATATTTCTTGAACACCTAGAGCGTTGCCTAGTACACAACAGGAGCTAAAAAATTTGGCAAATTATAGAAAGATGTCTGTTAAATAACCTATTGCAAATGTTCAGAGATATGATTGCCTATTGTAAGCTTCTTCTGGATAAACTGTCTGATTCACGTGTATATCCCAAGGGCCCAGCACAGTGCCTGACATATAGTAGGTTTGATAAATATTTGTTGAACTGAAAAGACTTTGTTGAGAAAAGTATGTCAATGTCACTTTGTGGAGGATATCTACTTTCCCAGGAGTGTGGATGAGCAGGACATCTTAGGATGTCTACACTAAAGGATCAGCTTGGTTGGGCCCCTAAATTTACATGCCAAGGTGTTCTTAAGGCACTATAGTATGGGAGTCTATCAGATGGACATGGACCACAATAGGAGAGGGGTAGGAACCCTGCAAGATAGTCTGTGCCCTGACTTACCTTCCCCCTCTACTGGAATTCTCTGGACCTTTGGGTTTCATCCAGGATGCAGGAGATCTTTTTGACATCTTTTTTAGTCATTCATATGCAAAAGGAGAGATCTGGGTCTGGCCAAGCATCTCCGATGCTGGAAACATACACGAGCATAAAACAGCCAGCTCCTTCTAATGGAGACCTTCATAGCTGCCATAACAGCTGATGGACTGGTGTAAGGCTAGTGGTTTTGAAGTTATATTTTGTATTTATTGTTGAAGCTATCAGAAATGTAGAGAACACTGAGGTCAATCAAGAGTGTATGATTTTCCAAGTATATTAAAATGTGTTTGTGTTCCTTTCATACAAAATATAAAGCATTCATCTTTAAAATGTTCACAGCAATCAATGTCTTTAATTGAGCAGAAAAGCATACACAGATATAGAAATGTTTAGTCCTAGCTGTGGCTCCTGGCAATCATCTTCAGAGATAAATTTCTACAATGGATGTTTCAATTAAGACAGTAATATTTATTGAAAGGTAAGCCATAAATGTATACCCACTGGAAACATTATTGAACAGAAGTAATTTATGCTGCGCCTGGTGCACTGCATTTTCCCACTGCTTTGATTTTATCAGCATTTGTCAATTAATCAACATGAACCTTGTAAAACATGTTCTCTTATTAGCTGGAACAGGCAATTGCTTGCAGACTTTGCAGGAGAGGTCATTTAATAATTTGCTAATTGTGCAAAGACAGATTTAAATTAAAAATAAAAAAGGTAAACTCTCATTACCACTGTACCTAAATAAGACTTTGTTTAAGCTTGGCCTTGCCAATTTAAATATCGTCAATGGTTTAATTTTTTAAAAAACTTCAAACGGCAAAGAAAGATTAAGACGAAGATCAACTTAGCTCCAGATTTTTAAAATTTAAGAGCATTTTTGTTTAAACCTTTGCCATTTCAAAGAGTTACTAGCCTTGAGGCTATAAGACAAATCGACTATATTTTATTGGCAGAAAAGTGAAGAGAAAAAAGAAAAAGCAAAAGAAACAGGAAATGGCAGCAGCCCAAAGAGCAATCCAGTGGTAAAGTTCTTTCTTTGCTTTTTTTCCCTTTTTTGCCTCAACTCATTCTTCATTCCTCTAGATGAGATGTCACCTCCCCACTTTTGACTGCTGGTTCATTTTCAGTTCAGTAAGTGAGAAAGAAGCTGAGTCAAGCCCCCTCTTTGGGTAATCCATGCACCAGCACACTCGCCAACTCTCCTGGCAGCCAAGAAAGTACTTTAACTCTGAGCAGCATCACCACCAACAAGCATTCTGCAGCCATCTAAACGGACGCGACTGAGTTTAAAACGGGTAACATACCTTGGAGAGCAATTTCTACACTGGGGTCTGCAGGGCTGAATCGAGAAATCCGCACCATCTTAGAAGTGTCAGTGAAACTTAAAATGAAATGGCATGCCTTAAGGCATTTATAAGAGTAAGAATTTTGCACAGAGTTCACAGAGACAATGTTTGTTGAATGAAGATGGGCCTTGCCAGATACAGTGTAGGCAAAGTGCTTCGCTGCTGAGCTCCTTTTATAAGAGTTGAGAGGCCCAAGTCGCTTTCTGCCTGCTCAAACTGGCTTATCAATCCGTTCCATTCCATTCTGTTCTCAGTTCTAAATAAGTCATTATTTCAGGCACATTTCCCTAAGCAGACGCAAACACTGTTTTCCAGTGTGAGACTCCCTTGGGCAAATTAGGTTTCTTGGAAAAGGGTCAAGGAGTGATCAAACAAAATCCCTCCTAGAAACAAGCGGTTTCAGGGGACACTGTGATTCATGCAGGCTACAAGTCACATTTTATCCACTGCTTGGGCAGTAATGTTCAATCTGACAAGGCCAGTTATGGGGAGCAAAATCCTGCTACCTGCAGTTTCTTTTTAAGGGAATAATAAATGGGTGTATTTCTTATGGAAACAAAACTGATGATCATAAAACAATCAGTGGAAAGTTTCCTTTTCTAATATTTTGAATGAAAAGGTGTTAAACACATTTTAATTTCTTAATAAAACTGTAGTAAAATAACTTTCATAAGGCAAAAGTTCATATCTTCTATTCTCACAGTCTTCCCTAACAAACATGAAATACTTCTAAAATAGATACTTCTTATTGTATTTTTTTTTTGTTTGAGTCACAGAGAGAAAAGTCCCTTTTATGTTCTTTTAACACTTGCTTTTATTAACCTCAGCTTCAGTCAGCTCACTTCCATATATCAAGATTCTTTCTACAACCAAAGAGATAACAGGTAAACGCAAATGTGGGAAGGGAAGGGAAGCTGCTTGGTAACATAATAGCTGCGCCCTGGCAGGAGTTATTTCTCTCTAAAGCATATATGCCATATTAAGAGGCCACAGTGAAAGATGAAAGGATGGAATGGCAGGTTTTCACTTGTTTTTGACATTTCAGAATACCGTAAATAAGTTTGTTTCAATTAAAATGGTTCCATTACCTCGGAGGTAATGGAATCATTGTAATAGCAATGGAATCATTTGTAATAGCAAATGAGCAAAAATTGATCATTTGTAATAGCAAGTTTGGAAGTGTTCAAAGCTTGTGCTTAAGGAGTATTATTGGCATTCAATATAGTCATACGATATTAAACAGATTTACAACCTTCTGTGCGGTTATCCCTGATCATCTTTATTTAAAAGTAAGTTCCGGCTGATGAGGTAGCTTAGTATCCTCATGGATTTTGGCTTGTTGGCCATCCCCAGCCAGAAAATCGGGCTCTGCTGGACACCCTCACACCTCTCCAAATAAACCTTAAATTTGCAAGGTGAAGTGGGGGGTGGCAGATGGCAGGAAGAGTTCAACTAAGAAGCTTACAAGGGCAGTTTTTAAAAAAAATGTACCTGGGGTTTTGGTTTTATTCAGGTACGACGAGGGCAACAGATGAGGTGACTGCCATTGAGAGGACAGTTTGTCACAGTTCCCAAGAAAAGCAGGCATGTCAGACCATACTGGGCCACCAGGGTCAGTAGGAGGCAGAGGAAGGAAGGGGAAAATGTGGGCAAGGGCCTTTATTATGGTTTCCATGGAAAGAACAGGCAAGACAGAGTAAGCAGCTTTAGGACAGCTAATTTGAGTCATTTCAGCAGGCTCTGTGGTATAGGGGGGTTTCCTAGACATGCAGTACCTGGCCCTGGAGTGATTCAGGGCAGGTAAATAGTGTTCTGGATCACAGGAGCCTGATAAAAGGAAGCAGGTAGTGGCATGGACTCAGGATTGGTTGGCTTGAATATCAAAGGCAAGCTCACAGGCAAGACGTTTACTGTCTCTAGGAATCAGCTGACCCTGGAAGGTTAAGCATCCCAAGTCCACAAGGCCCCAAGATGTCAAAGCATTGTAAAATACAGAAATTTTTTAAACAGCAACAACATGATTAATAGAAGCCTGTCTGAAACACTGCTATAAGAAACCTGAAAACAGAGCTTTTCAAACTTCACTGTCCCCAGAGATCACCCGGGTATTTTGTTAAACTGCAGATTCTGACTCATTCAATTAGGTAAAGGTTGAGACTTGCATTTCTCAAACTTCTTGGTGATGTTGGGACCACATTTTGAGTAGTTAGAAGGGAAAATATCACTAAAGGTGTTCTCTCTGGCTCATCTTCTGTCAGGAAAGGGGAAGGATCTTACATACTGAGTCCTACCTTGAACCAGATGCTGCAAGGCATTGAATATATATATTTGGTCTTGTTTTGCTTTAAGGGCAGCCTTTGCTAGTGGGAAAATTATCCCAATTTATAGGTAAGGGAACGCAGGCTGGTTAAGTAACCTGCTCTAGGTCATTTAGTTAAAAGGCAGAAGACATAAATGTTATCTGGCCTAAAAATCCAACTTTCCCCCACCACAATGTAAGTATACATGGCACTGCTCTGATGGAAAATAAAAAGTCTGTTAGTAAAGGCTTCATAAAATATAAAGCCCATAAACTTGAATAGTGGCCCATTTATAACCTGACTTCTGGAAAGAAGAGAAATTAAGAATGCTATTGATTATCCCACAATTAGAAGTAAATGGTGTTTATTAATAAGTTATTATTTTATCACAGCCTTCACAAAACACTTGAAATGGGATTCCCTATAAAACCAGTGTTTTTATTTAAAAAAAGATACATACATGTACATGGTAAGATATATACAAGAAAAAGTTAGTCTTGCTCCTAGTCTCCTACTTCTACTGCTCACAGACAACTACTATGAAGTTTGTATAGCCTTCCAGAACTGTTTCTATGCAAATAATAAATGTTTCTCATATAAATTCATTCATTTGGTTATTCTAGGCACTTGGGGAAAAGCAGTAAATAAAACAGACAAAATCCCTTGTGTACATTATATTCCAGTATGAAGATAGCATCACAAATAAACAAATAAGTTATCAATTATGTCAGATGGGGATAAATGCTAATGGAGAAAAAGGGGAGAGGGGACAAAACGTTTTCAAGTACAAATTCAGTAGTTAAGGAAGGCCTCATTGGAAAGCTGACAGTTGAGTAGAGACCTGAAGGAGGTAATCCTATTCCACACTTACTCTTTCCTTTAACAGTATGTATTAAATGCTTCACCACAGCAGGGCTTACAGATCTTTTTCTTTCTTTCCTTCCTCCTTTCTTTTCTTTCTCTCTCTCTCTCTTTTTAAATTATACTTTAAGTTCTGGGATACATGTGCAGAACGTGTATACACGTGCCATGGTGGTTTGCTGCACCCATCAACCCGTCATCTACATTAGGTATTTCTCCTAATGCTCTCCTCCCCTTGCCCCCCATCCCTGAACAGGCCCCAGTGTGTGATGTTCCCCTCCCTGTGTCCATGTGTTCTAATTGTTGAGCTCCCACTTATGAGTGAGAACATGCAGTGTTTGGTTTTCTGTTCTTGTGTTAGTTCACTGAGGATGATAGTTTCTGGCTTCATCCATGTCCCTGCAAAGAACATGAACTTATCCTTTTTTATGGCTGCATAGTATTCCATGGTGCATATGTGCTACATTTCTTTATCCAGTCTATCATTGTATCTATCTATTTATTTTGAGATGGAGTCTCTCTCTGTCACCCAGGATGGAGTGCAGTGGCATGATCTCGGCTCACTGCAACCTCTGTCTCCTGGGTTCAAGCCCTTTTCCTGCCTCAGCCTCCCGGGTAGCTGGGATTACAGGTGCCTACCACCACGCCTGGCTAATTTTTGTATTTTTAGTAGAGATTGGGTTTCCCTATGTTGACCAGGTTGGTCTCAAACTCCTGACCTCAAGTGATCCACCCACCTCATCCTCCCAAAGTGTTGGGATTACAGGCATGAGCCACCGCCCTAGCCTACCTTATTCTTTTTAAAGTCTCCATTGCACTCCATTGTTTGCATGTGTCATAATATTGCTGGGCTTTTGTTATTTCCATAGGCGGATGTTTTAGATTAATCCTGTTATAGTCTGTTAGATGATCATTTGAATGGTTATAAAAGAGACTTGGGGCTTGTGGTATAAAGCCTGATTAAATAGAAGGAAACCTAAACTAAGCATGGGAAGCTATGATTGAAAGTCCTAGCTGTGCTACACTTGCTATTATCATTCAGTATTTGTGAACTTCCTTTTTTATTTTCCTGTTCTGGCCTCATGACAGGGTTTCCATTTTCCTGCCATATCTTAGGCTGTGCTGTTGTCCACCAGGCCCAGGGTCATATGTAGGTGATTCTTCAGTTGGAGACCTAAGTGACATCCTTCCCACAGCAACATCAGTGCCAAGCTACCTGTAACCTTGCAGAGTCCAATAAAAACTTGCAACCTTTCCACATTCCCCACGAAGGAAGTATAAGCAAACTTTTAGGGTGCGGTTTACCCTCTGGGCTCTGTGCATGCTCTCCATGCTTAGGAGGAAAGCACATGAGCTTCCTTAAAACAAAAACAAAAAGCCATACATTCTAGTGATGTTTACTTTTGCAGATAGAGATGTGTAGCACTGGACCATATGACAGAGTGGATTTCACCTTTAATGCAAGATTAATTTATCCAATTGATTAATATCTGAGGCGATCCCTGGAATATGCCAGCACTCTGCCTGGCACTATAGGAGGAACAAATACCAGTGCAATATGGTTCTTGTCCTCTGGTGTTAAAGGCAATACAGCAGGAATGAAAAGAAAGGGGAGAACACTATTATCTGGGGTCCCTCAAAGATCCCTCAGAGAGCTTTTAGAGCCAACATGTAAATAGGTAGGGAAGTGTGCAAGGGATGGAGGTGCTACAAGGGGACCTTGGTAAAGGATAAGTGTATGTGAGTGTGTGTGTGTGTTAGGAATATGTGTGAATGGAAGGTGAACAATAACTGCACTACAAGCAAAGGCCCAGGTAAAGGAAAATACAGGTGTTGTATAGGAAACATGAAGTAGCCCTGCTTAGCTTAAAGAATGTGGGGAGTAGGTGTAGATGACAGGAAATGTTGATTGGAGTAAGACTGGCAGAGGGTCCTGAGTCCTACTTTGCTATTAGATAGGAGATAGATAAACGAGTTTTAAAAGATTAAAAAATTACCATCAGCTTCTTCCTCTTTTGTTTTTGCTTTATTTGGTGGGGGTAGGGGAGCATTGTGCATGTTGGTTTTATAATTTCTACTTCTTTTTCCAGTAATTTTTAAAAATCAGCTTAGCATTTGTTAAAGTAATATATGCCCATAGTTTAAAAAGGTGAATAGTAATACAAGGTCTATAATCAAAAAAGAATACTCCCTTCCCCCACTTTGCCTACCACTCCCCCTTCCTGCTTCTCAAGGGAAACTTTTTGTTTTTTTGCTTTTATTATGAAAGATGTTTATTTTCCAGATTATATAGGTAAGACTTTCGCTGCAACCAATTCTTCTTGGTTTGGTTAATCTATAGTCTTGTCCAGCACAGGAAAACTAGCACTGTCCAGCAACTGTAACTAGGAGGTTGAATTTCACCATGGGAGAGGAAACCACTTTGAACTATGCTATCCCTATACTTAAGTACTGTGTGTATACTAATATTTATTATCATTTTTAGAGATTATCTGTCTTACTACTATGCAGAATGAGGAAAATTTAGCACTCTGATACTATCACATGCTCCCAAGTTTTCTTCCCTGATCTTTCCAGTGGGTTAAATAGCAACTTGGGGTTAAACTGATATTCTAGTTTACCTTACTATGACCATATAATATTGTTTACTACCGAGACAAGTAGTAAAAGAGTATGTGTTCGATGTTGTTCAACATCTTATTTTTCCTGGTGTTGTCTTTTATTTTGCTTACCTCTTTTGTGTATCTATCATGAACTGTTCATGAACTATCCAAAATAACTACAGAACTTATATTGAAACCATTTTTTTTTTTTACACAATTAGCCCACTGGTTAGGCTCCTGGATCTCTTTTTCCCTGGAGGAGCCTCCCGTCCAGCCCCTCTGGGGTCTAGTGGTTTTCCAGGCCAGATGCCCGCCTGTTGTCCTGGGACTTCTTTTTAACACCATCTTGCGAAATCCCTGTGCCTCTCTCCTGTGTTGGAGCCTCCGTTTCCGGGATCCCATGGTTTCCTCTTTGTTGGTTTACATCCTCATTTTTGTAGAGCACATTCTTTAGTAGCTTCCTGAGAAAAGGTACATGGGAGGTGAATTTGTTGAGACCTTGTGTGTCTGAAAATGTCTTAATGCTACTCTCATACTTGTTTGTGAGTTAAACTTGTAATTGAATTTTAAGTAAAATGTAATTTTCCCTCAAAATTTTTAGGCTGTACTTCATTGTCTTCTAGCTTCCAGTCTTGCAGTCTCAGGCCACTACTATTCTTTTTACCAAGTATGATCTTTTACATGTGACCTGTGTTACTCCTCTGGAATGTTTTGGAATCTTCTCTTTAATCCTGGTATTCTGAAGTCTCAGAGTAAAGAACCCTAATGAGCTAACGAGAATCTTTTCTTACCCATCATTTTGGGCACTTTATAGTGTCTCAAAATCTGGAAAACAGCATTGTTCCATTTTGACAATTCTTCTATTATTCTTTAGTACTTGTCTCTGAACCATTTTTTTCTTGTTTTCTCCTTCTGGCATGCCTATGGTAAAATGTGGAACCTCGTGGATTAATCCACTACATTTCTCACCTCACCCCATCTCCATCTAATATGGTTTGGCTGTGTTCCCATCCAAATCTCATCTTAAATTGTAGCTCCCATAATTTCCATGTGTTGTGGGAGGGACCCAGTGGGAGATACTTGAATCATGGGGGGTGGTTTCCCCCATACTGTTCTCATGGGAGTGAATAAGTCTCATGAGATCTGACAGTTTTATAAGGGGAAAATCCCTTTTGCTTGCTTCTCATTCTCTCTTTGCCTGCCACCATGTAAGATGTGACTTTGTTCTTTCCTTGCTTTCTGCCATGATTATGAGGCCTCCCCAGCCATGTGAAACTGTGAGTCCATTAAACCTCTTTTTTAAATAAATTATTCCATCTTGGGTGTGTCTTTATCAGCAGTGTGAAAACGTTTGGACTATCTACTTTCTAGAAAGTTTCACTTCTATACCTCTGAATCATTTCATATTCTTCTATACGTTTAATTTCCAATACCTCCTTCTTATTTTCTAATTGTTCCTGTTCTACAGAATACTTTTTATTTTATATATACAACAGTGTCTCTCATCTTTCTGAAGTTACTATAGGTTTTTAAAAGCTTTTCATTTGCTTCCTGAAATATCTGTATCTTCTCTGAGCCCCTTTAGCCCCTTTCTCTGTTTTGATCTCTATATTTTATTCTATATTTTATGTCAGTGGATAGCCTCAAATATCGGGTGGCCCTTCATTACTCATTTATATTTAAGAAATATATATATTTATTTCATATATATATAATATATATGAAACAAATAATTCATTTATATTTAAAAACGGTGGGTCCAGTTTCCAAGGGAAACCCTGAGTGTAGACAGGGTGTGCTTTTTCCTTGACTGGCATCCCTCTGAGGTAACAGAGTGGGGAATCTTACCATTTCAACAGGGACTCTGCCAATCAGTCATTTTCTGGACTGAATTTCTGCAGATAAGAATCTCCAAACCCTTGCCTAAGGAGCCAGTCCCTAGCTGTAGGTTCCCTGGGAGCTATGTCAGGGAATAGTCCAGGAGGGTTTCACCTGTTCTTTCGGTGGAGTTTCATCCTCTCTCCTGGGCCTAATCCCTGAGTCCAGAGTATCTCTGATTCAGTGTAGCCTAAGACTATCCCTGATGCTTCACACAGGGATGGGGAATTGGTAGTGGCAGTGTGAGCTAGGGAGGGCAGGGCCTACCTACTCCATATACTAGGCTGCTCTGAAGCTCCTGGCAATCGATTCTCCTTTTTCCAGTCTCAAAACTCCAAAGCCTCCGCAGCGACCCGTGCATGAATGTGAAGACTTCGCTCAATGCACCTCAGCTATTCCTCCTCCATCACCGCCGTCTTCCACAAATTGCCTGACATCTCACGTTCAGTAGCCTCTCCTCTGTTTGTTCTGTCTCATTTGCTTTATGTCCCTGCTTTATGGGTTTTGTTTTGTTTTGTTTTTTGGAGACGGAGCCTCCCTCTGTCACCCAGGCTGGAGTGCAGTGGTCCGATCTCGGCTCACTGCAAGCTCCGCCTCCCAGCTGGAGTAGCTGGGACTACAGGCGTCCGCCACCACACCTGGCTAAGTGTTTTGTATTTTTAGTAGAGACGGGGTTTCACCGTGTTAGCCAGGCTGGTCTTGATCTCCTGAACTTGTGATCCACCCGCCTCGGCCTCCCAAAGTGCTGGGATTACAGGCGTGAGTCACTGCGCCCGGCCGTTTTTATTTATTTATTTATTTTTATTTTTTATTATACTTTAAGTTCTAGGGTATGTGCACAACATGCAGGTTTGTTACATATGTATACATGTGCCATGTTGGTGTGCTGCACCCATTAACTCGTCATTTACATTAGGTATATCTCCTAATGCCATCCCTCCCCCCTCCCCTTGTTTTTTAAAATTCCTAATTTCAGTGAGATTTATTTTTTATTATTTACTAATTTTAGTGAGATTTATTTTTTATTCTTTATTAATTTTAGTGAGAGTAATTTTAGTGAGATTTCTGGAGCAGGAATATATGAAAGCATGTGTTCAATCTAATAAAACCAGAAGTTTCTAGTGTTATACATTTTATTTTGTAGTTATATGTACTTATGTATTTTGTTTTGGTCTAGTTTGTTCGTCCAGAGAACTTTATGAGTTACCTGAAATCAACTACTAACCACCTCACAACTACTTTTAAGGAGGGTATTGACAAAATCATTTTACTTCTTTGTTATTTTTTAGGGATTATCAGGCAAAGTCAAGTTGACTTTCCATAAATTTTATCTTTATCCAGATAACAACATTTTGTTATCTTGGCTGCAGAAGTTTGGACAAATAATCAATTTGAGGTAGACGCACATCAGTTTATCAAAAGAAGGAAGGAAGAATACAAGGAGGAGGGAAGAAAGAAAGGAGAAAGGGAGGGAGGGGGGAAGGAGAAAAAGGAAACAGACATAAAACATTTTAAAATAGAACAGCAGGAAGACTGGCCCAACTAAATACCTATACTAAGAAAAGCTATGTACGTTCACTTGGTAAGAGGACAAATTTCAGAAAATCATCTGACTTTAAGATAATTCCAAACAATGATCACTGACTTGGAAGGCAGTTAAGGAATTTATGTCATTGAATGTTAATGGTCAAACTACATTTTATCATTCAACAAAATGTACACAAATGCATATGAAAAGCAGTACAGCCTGCAACAAAACCTATCATATAATAAATTCTCACAATTACATGTCCAGATCAACTTTTAACTATATACTGACCCGGCCGGGCGCGGTGGCTCAAGCCTGTAATCCCAGCACTTTGGGAGGCCGAGACGGGCGGATCACGAGGTTAGGAGATCGAGACCATCCTGGCTAACACGATGAAACCCCGTCTCTACTAAAAAATACAAAAAAAAAACTAACCGGGCGCGGTGGCGGGTGCCTGTAGTCCCAGCTACTCGGGAGGCTGAGGCAGGAGAATGGCGTAAACCCGGGAGGCGGAGCTTGCAGTGAGCTGAGATCCGGCCACTGCACTCCAGCCTGGGCGACAGAGCGAGACTCCGTCTCAAAAAAAAAAAAAAAAAACTATATACTGACCCTTATCGCTCTGAATATATCTACTTTTTGGCTCAAGAATGTATGCATATATGTATGTACCAAGGTATATATGTGTGTATTCCTCCCCTCATCTCCCAAAGAAATTTATGTCTGCTTGCAGGTAATCCTTTTACTTGAATGTATGTTTATTTTCCTGATTATATTTCTTATAAATTTGTCTACCTCAAATTATGTAGTCCTCTATCCTCTGTCATACTCAATTGTGGACCAACAACTTTTTTAAAAAAGTTAACTATGTTGTCAACAACATCACTTCCAATGTAGCCATCATCATATCTTTGAGCTTAACAAGATGCTCAACTTTACAGTCAGACTGACCTTATTTTAAATCCCCCACCTTCCATTTACTAAATAAACTCCTCAATAGGAAAATTGACATATTCTCTATTTTGCAGGATTTTATGAGAATTAAATCATACAATGCATATAAAGAACCCGGCATATTGTAGCTACCCAATTTAAAAAAAGCTATTCAAATCAGAATATGAGATGATATTGAAACCTTAAGCCCTTTAAAAGTACATCTTTTCCAAGTGACTAGTTTTTCATTTCCATTTTTAGGCATCACATCACTGGTAAAGCTGGTCACCTGGAAGCAACGCATCAATTAGCCACTGAAAAGGGGTGTGCAGAGCTCTTATAGAAAATTAAGAAAATCATTATATTGATTATATTGATATATTGATTATATTAAGAAAATCAATATATTGATATCTACTTTTATATAAGTAGGGGAAAGGGATGACTGGACAAAAACAATAAAAGAAAGTATTTGTCCCAAAATCAATCAGTTTCTTGACCCCTTTGGAATTCTATTTGTTTAACTACAAAATTAGGAGACTAGATGAAGTCCCTCCGAGTGTTCATGACAAAGAGTTCTGTGGTTAGATGATTTTGAAACATACCTTGATCATCTCATGCCTCCCCCTCCCCCATTCTTGAAGCTCTGAAACACATATGAGTATATTCAAGGCATCGGTCCCATTTTGTTTTACCTTCCATTATACAAACTTACTTGACTACAGACTCTCCCCCTTTTTTCTTTTGTTTCAGGTAATATTTATTGACATACTTTGGAAAAGACTGGATGAGATTATCTCAACTTCCCACTCTAACATATGTTTCTCTGAGTTTCTACAACTTCAGCTAAATGTTTTAAGGAAGAAAAGGAAAACAGAATATGTTATAAATTTTATTGATTGATGCTTTCTCCTATAGCAGCATACAAATTTTAGAATGGGAGAAAAATCTATTATGATTTCAATGAAATGAGCTACTTTTTAAGTATAGCTTAATATCTTGTCCCTATGTGGTACCATCAACATTTTAGACAGATGAACACCAAACCATTGACTGAATTGCTGCGTAGTAGATTTGATTTGATTATAAAGACAGTTAAATGACCGGGGTACCTCTGGCAATTTTGGCAATCAATAAGTAACATGAATCAACTATGTAGTGGTCAGACTGGCTATCCAGTGATCAATCAAAACAGAAAATAACTGAGATAAGTTAATCCTTAGGTTGCCCATGATATCAGCATAAAACTCAAATGGACATTCATGATGAAAAAATTTTAATGCTATAGTTATACAACAAACTGCTAAAAGTATTTTTGTTAGCAAAACACTTTCATTTTTCTATCAATCTAACAACACTTATTTTTATCTGAAAGGAGGGTACTATGCTAAATGTCACTGGGACTAAAAGGATGTGTAGTAGGAAAAGGGCCAAAGATCCTACCAGAAAATGATCTTGGAGCCATAGGTTAGTTCTGTCAGTAATTTTCCATGTAGCTGTCAATAACGCTTTGGTTTCTCTTTGTAAAAATAACTATCCTCAGCTGGGTGCGGTGGCTCCCACCTATAATCCCAGCACTTTGGGAGGCCAAGACGGGTGGATCACGAAGTCAGGAGTCTGAGGCCAGCCTGACCAACACGGTGAAACCCCATCTCCACTAAGACTACAAAAAAATTAGCTGGGCGTGGTGGCGGCACCTGTGGTCCCAGCTACTCGGGAGGCTGAGGCAGGAGAATCTCTTGAACCCGGAAGGCGGAGCTTGCAGTGAGCGGAGATCGCGCCACTGCACTACAGCCTGGGCGACAGAGCGAGACTCCGTCTCAAAGAAACAAAAAATAAAAAACACCCAAAAACAACAAGAAAAAGCTATCCTCAAGGGGCTTATTGTTTAGTTAATTATATGTACAAGTTTGGGATTTTTGCTCCATGCCTTCTTATGTTACAAAATTATCCTTAATTTACCTACATAACAGAGATAAAAGTGAATGAATATGTTGATGTTCTTTAATTAATTACATGCCATAATCCCCCTCCTTCATCTTAACTGCAGAAATTCTATGAGAACCTATTGCAATGTTTTCCCTTTTTCTCTTGATATGTCTCTTTCCCCTCAAGGCTGCTAAAGTTTTAAAGTGTTCTATTTTTTTCACTAAAAATTCTATCAGAAACCCCACTTCCTCTCATGGGGAAATTTATCCAAAACCACCTCTGTGGTATCCAAGTAATAAGTGTTGGTAATAGGATGACCAACTGTCCTGGTTTGCCCAGTAATAAGGAGTTTCCTACTACGTGGATCTTTCTGTGTTAAAAAATGGGATAGTGGCCGGGCGCGATGGCTCATGCCTGTTATTCCGCACTTTAGGAGGCAGAGGCAGGTGGATCACGAGGTCAGGAGATCGAGACCATCCTGGCTAACACGGTGAAACACTGTCTCTACTAAAAATACGAAAAATTAGCCGGGCGTGGTGGCACATGCCTGTAGTCCCAGCTACTCAGGAGGCTGAGGCAGGAGACTGGCGTGAACCCTGGAGGCGGAGCTTGCAGTGAGTGGAGATCACGCCACTGCACTCCAGCCTGGGCGACAGTGTGACTCCGTCTCAAAAAAAAAAAAAAAAAAAAAAAAAAAAAGGGGGATAACTCTCTACAAACCAAGACAGTAGGTCACCTTGGGTGTTAGCTTCAGAGAAGGATCGGATATGGCACGGAAACCTGCACCAGAGAGCTGCAATTTTCATCCTGTTAGAAACACTCTTCTTTCATTGCTAAACAGCTGTATATAACAATCAAACACCAGATGGATATATGAATTTAATGACCTTTAAGTTTCCTTTACACTGGTGGTTCTCAATTCTGGTTTCTTACTAAAATTATCTGGTTAGCTTTTTAAAAAGTGCTCCCTGATTTAACTTATTTGAAGGTGAGTCCTTGTCATGGGCATACATGTTTGAAGTTCCCCAGCCAATTCTCATGTAAGTCAGGGTTACGAAACACTACTTTACACACATGCTGAGATTCAAACTATAGGCCTAGTAAGAGCTGTTTAAAGCAAGGAGAAATCTACTTTGTGATCTCTGACTTGTTAATTATTACATGCAAGTTTCTACTTCAACTTTAAAACAAATGAAAACCCGCAAACTGACTTTACATATTCAACTACATTTATTTATTCACCTAGGATTCAAGATCTATAAGCGTCTCCCTTGTCATGTTTGTATTCTGAACATCAATCACCACCATCTATTGATATATATATTTTTTTCTTACAAGAAACTGTATTAGGCACCGTGGGGTATAACGATTTAAATTGCAAGGTCTCTGTCCTCATAGAGTCTATAAGTAGAATATACAAAAGGTGACTACATGATCAAGGCAAATGACCCCACCGCCAACCAATGAGGACGTGGTCATGGCCTGGGATGGTTAGGAAATCTTCATAGAGCAGGTATGATTTTTAAGGGGCTTTGAAGACTGGGTGGAATGTTAATTAGAGAGCCAAAAAAAGAACTACAAAAAGAGACAAAAGCAGTTTGAGAATGGGTAGGGAGGAATCAGTTTACCAAAGTTAAGTATGTATACAAATAATACAGTTCGCATTCTGAGCCATGCAAACTGTATCTAAGGATGCACAGAACGTTCTATGAGGCCAACTGCTGAGCAAGGGAATGTGATTAGCCCAATCACTTTTTTTGGTGCTAATCACTTAAGACATTGAAAAAGAGGATTAGACTGACGGATGAAACAATTGGTTCTGGATAAACATACAAAGCTTGGTCTGTAATGTGGAGAACAAGCCAATGAACAGCAATAGCCCAAGCCCCTTCCCTCTGGTGCTGGGCCCACCCAAGAGCCCTGATCACACAGTGAGGACCCCGGGGGTCCCACTCCATCTGATCCAGTAAGACGACTTAGGGTTGAAGAAATAAATTTAGAACACAAGTCATGTAAAAAGTACATGTTACTTTATATGTGATGTTATGTGATTATCAGTCATTGATTTTCAATTACTTTTATAAGGCAAAAGCCTTTCCTCTGGATTTCAGAATTAAAGAATTTCTGTGCCATTTGTCTACTAAAATAGCTAATTCTCATATTTATTCCAATAGCTGGTCTTCATGTAAGATATTAACTAAATGCCCATTAATGGTCTGGGTATGCAACTCAGGAAGTCAGCTGGCAAAATTAACATTTAGAAGTAGGCACCACTGGTTATTTCACACATTATTAACTTATATTACAATTCAAATAAGCTTACAGCTGGCAAAAAAATCTCTTCTGTAAAGTGATCTCAAACATAATAGGCTTAATCAGAGATAAATTAAATTAGGCAGCCATGCATACTATAGCATATTAATTCTGAGTAGTTATTAAATACATTTTCTGTTATCGCTGGTGTGAACAACATCATATGCAAACAAATTCTTCAAGAGGGTAGCAAATAAAGTTTATGTTTGGGATGCCATGTGTCTGGCATTTTCCCATGTTTTCTTAAAATGTTAAATAATCTTTTTTGCTAATAACGGCACTAGGTTAAGTCCCCATAAATGAGTCAACCTCACTCCTAGGAAATTAAACAAATGAACCTCAGACGAAACTGCTAAGTGTGGTTTTGGATTTTTCCAAAGGGAACTTCTCAACTTTCTCTGGCAGTTAAAAAAAATTTCATTAATGAGTCATAGCTAGAGCAAAATTGTCCAAAATGTAAGGTAGTGAATAGTTGTTACGTTAAAATTGGTGTCTCTCATTCTCTGTTTTGGGTGACCTATGTTGCCTTAGAATACTCAAAGAAGAAAATTATTAAGGTAGAATGCTCTTTTCTAAATAAGATCCTGCCATTATCTCTCTCTTTCTTTAAACGATAGTAATCTAAGCCAGCAAACTAGCACTCAGATCCCACATGCTAGCAAATGATGCTTCGCTAGCAAATGATGCTTCGCTAGCAAATGATGCTTTTGTGAAAGAAAATGAAAAGATGCATCTAACCTTTATACACACACACTCATGTTGCCTTTTTTGATGCACTTTTGTCAGATTATTTTATTCTTTGTTAATGAACCAGGCCCTTTAATTTCTGTATCCAGGAGTAATTCAAGTTACTAGGCATGACAGCCACTACCACCCCCAAGTCTGAGAAACATGTTTCACATTCTTTGCGCTTTGCACATTTAAAACTCAATGTAAGGTGACAAGAACATTAAGCTGCCCAGTGAGCAAAATGTGAAACTAATCACTATCTGTTCTACAGATAGTGGGTACAATAATTGGCAAATTAAAGTGCCTGGGAAGAGCTGGGCCACCTGCATCAAAAAGCATCACCTTGGAATGGCTAATGAAGATAAATGTATGCAGCTAGCTTTACTGACAACTACTTCCAACACCAGCAGACTGAAAAAGCAACACTACAGTACCTATTTCATTTACCGTAAAGTACGTACCATGTGAAATTTTTGTTATTTAAAGGAAAAAAATACCCAACCACTCTCAATATGTTGTATACATGCTGGCTGAATTGAGGCTAGTACTTACTCCTAAAAAGCCAATGTTTTTCTTTTAAACCAGCAAACTGGGATCAATTTGCTTATTAAAACGTTGAATTTGTATTTTCATGACAACTAGATTCAAATAAATTAAAGGGCTACCAAAAAAAAATCTAATTTCAATAAAATTGCTACTCTTATTCATCCATTCATTCATTTATTTGGCAGTTATTGAATACCTACTATGTGCAGGTACTGTGCTTGACATTTGGCAAAGGGAGATGAATGACATCTCCTTAAGGAGCTTGTGGACTATTTGTAGGCAAGAGGTCTACAGGCACACACACACAGACAACTAGAAGGAACTATGTGCTATTGTAGAAATGTTTCAAAAAGGTGTCCCTTTCCCTTAGAAGCCTTTCAAGAGAAGGCTCACTCTTAAGTTGAATTCTAAGATGAATTCTGAAGAGTTTTTGAGGGTGAATAAGCTTGAGAATGTCTTCCAAGCTGAAAAAAAATAGTATGTTCAAAATCAACAAGAAGATCAGGATCTGCTTGAAGAAAAGAAAGTGCCTTCAAAATATATGAAAGAAATAAATACAGAAATAAATATAGGAGGCAAGAGGTCAACAGATGATGAAGATGAAAGCTAGACAAGGGTGAGAATATGAAGGGCCCCAGAAGACATGTTGAGGAGTTTGCATTTAATTCTGCAGGGCAGTACTTTCCAGAATATGTGACAGACGACCCTGGGGACCTGGGGAAGGAGGGAGGCAGCCTGGAAGGGAGTGAGGAGTGAGAAGAGGCTGAGCATTCAGGACTCAGGCCCTGCACCCCTACTCATACCACAAGAGCTTCACCAATATCTGTTTCACCTTTTGGGCCTTCTTACTATTACTGTTTTTGACAATTATTTTTATACGGGAATAATCTTAGATTTGCAGGAAAAATTGCAAAGATAATACGAAGAGTTCCTACATCTTCCTCCTCCAGTTTCCCCCAATGTTAACATCTCACATTACCATGGCCCAGCATGTTTGTCACGACTAAGAAGCCAACATTGGTGCATTACTAGTAACTCAACTCCAGACTTTACTTGGATTTTACCAGTCTTTCTACTAATGTTCTTTCTCTGTGCCAGGATCCAGTCCAGTCTAGATATCACATTGCATTGAGTCATCATGAGAGAGATAATGGCAGGATCTTATTTAGAAAAGAGCATTCTACCTTAATAATTTTCTTCTTTGAGTATTCTAAGGCAACATAGGTCACCCAAAACAGAGAATGAGAGACACCAATTTTAACGTAACAACTATTCACTACCTTACATTTTGGACAATTTTGCTCTAGCTATGACTCTTCAGTCTTTTTTGGTCTGTGACAGTTTCTCAGTTTTTTCTTGCTTCCCATGACATTGACAGTCTTGACGTGTATTAGCCAAGTATTTTTAAAGCATGCCTCACTTTTGGCTGATTAGGGTTATTGGGAAGAATATCACTGAGGCAAGGTAAACTTCTCATCACATCACATCGGGGGCAGGCAAATGACATCAACCTGACTTACTATCGTGATGTTAACCTTGATCACCTGGTTAAGATAATGTTTACCAGGCTTTTTCACTGCAAAGTTACTATTTCCCCTCTTTGGAAGTCAGTCATAAATCCAGCCCACATTTAAGGGGGAGGGTAAGCTTCACTATCTGAAGGGGGATATATAATTTGAAACTCTTTTAGAAGAAAGACTCTATTTATTTGTTTGATCATTGATTTATATTAGGATGAACTCAGATATATTTATTTTATATTTTGGGTTATAATCAAATACCATGTTATTTATATTGTGGCTCAAATTGTTCCAGCTTTGGTCTCTGGGAGCTCTATTAAATTGGTTCCTGTATGCCTTTCACATGCCTACATCCTTTTTGTTTTTGAGCATTTATTTTTTAAGGGCATACCATGTGCTCCAAGATCTTGTATTTTACTGTCCCAGCCACAGACTCAGTTATTTCTCTGAGGATCCCTAGTTCCTAATATTGGAGAACAATATTTAGAAACCACGGTCTGGGCACTGCATGTGCTTGATGCTACTGAGATATCACTGCTCCCAGGCCCCCTCAGCAGAAAGAGCCAAGAAGTATAAATACATATTCAAACCCAGGTATACACACATATCTATAATTGTTTCTGTATCTGCCCATATGTATATTTATCAAACTAAACAGTAGTTAAGCTAACATGAAGTTAGCTGATATGCCCAACTCTAATCCAGCATTATAGGGTTTATTGCAGCCCCCTCTCCTAGCTTATTGCAATTGCCCTGGCAATGAGAAACCTGGCTTGCACCACCCACCACCCATTCATTTATTTGTTCAACTTCAGTATGTGGGTCTTCTTTTGAAGACAGATTTCTGTTACTTTAAAATAATAATATATAAAAGGGCTTTATTTTTATTCATTACCATCACTCTAATTGCTCTGTTTTCATCAAATCATTTCATGTTTCTCCTAGGCACCCAGGAAGACTATAATTCTCATGATCCCTTGTATTTAGGTCTAGTTCCAGTTAAAGGAATGTGGGTAGAAGTGATACTAACCACTTGTAGCCCTAGCCTTTATAATCTGTTGTGGAATTCTCTACTTAAATTGTCTATTTCTTTGATATCAGGTATAAGACACAGTGGGCAATCCCAATATTAAAAGAGAAAAACGATACGACAATTCAATGGAAACAGAAAAAAAAAACTTGAAAAAAGTAAAAATTCACTAAGGATTTAAAAACAAACACACACTCATCAACTGGAAATGAAAGAGAACTTCCCTAATACAATAAAATACACCTCTGAAAATTCTACAGTGAAAATTATACTTGATTGTTAATATAATAAAAAATTCCTCATAAAATCAGGATCAAGACAAAGATGTCCACTCTCACCACTCGTACTCAGGATTTACTCCTCAAACAGGAAGTCTGAATCATTATAATAAAGAAAAAGAACAACTACAAAAATTAGAAAGGAACAAAACTGTCTGAATGGTATATTTTATATAAAAAATCCCATTAAACCTACCAAACAACTATCAGAACTAGTAAGCAGATTTACAAAAATTATAGAGTACAACTTTATTTTTTTATTGGAGATACAATTTATATAATGTACAGTTCACCCTTTTAAGGTGTACAGTTCAATGCTTCCTAGTACATTCGCAAGGTCGTGCGACCATTCTTCTTATCTAATTCCAGAACCTTTCATCACACAAAACGAAGTCTTGTACCCATTAACAGTCACTCCCCATTCCCCCCCAGCCCAGTCCCTTATAACCACTACTCAACTTTCTGTCCCCATGAAGTTGCCTATTCTGGACTTTTCATATAAATGGAATCAGACAATATGTAGTCTGTGTGTCTAGCTTCTTAATGTTCTCAAGGTTCATTCATTTTGTAGCATGTAAATGTATTCCATTCTGATTTTAGGTTGAATAATATTCTGCTGCATGCCTATATCACATTTTGTTCATCCATTCATCAGCTGATAGCTATTTGGGTTGTCTATTCTTTTGGTTATTAGGAATAAAATTGCTATGAACACTCATGTACAATTTTTGTGTGAATGTATGTTTTCAGTTCTCTTAGGTCTATACCTAGGAGTGAGATAACTCTATGATGAACTTTTTGAGAAAATGTCAAGGTGTTTTATCAAAAAGTGGTTACAGCACTTTACAATCCCATCAGAATGCATGAAGGTTCCAAATTTACCACAGCCCTGTCAACACTGTTACTGTCTGTCATTTTTAGACAATTACATTACTATATACTATATTACTATATTTACTGTCTAAAAATGAGAGACTATAGTAATTCGACAGCTAAAACAGTAACCCAAGTGGGTATGAAGTGGTACCACATTGTGGTTTTGATTTACATGTCCTAAGGGCTAATAATGTTGGGCAATTTTTCATGTGCTTATTGGCCATTTATAATATCTTCTTTGGACAAATGTCTGTTCATATCTTTTCCCCATTTCTAAATTGGGTTGTCTTTTTAAATGAATTTTAAAATTTCTTCATATATCTGGTGTACTCGTTACCAAATATAAAATTTGCAAATATTTTCTTCCGTCTTTGAGTTTTATTTTCACTTTCTTGATAGTGTCCTTTGAAGCACGAAAGTTTAAAATTTTGATAGTCTGATTTATCTATATTTTTCTTTTGCTGTACATGCTTTTGGTGTTTCACCCAAGAAACTATTGCCTAATCCAAGGTTATAAAGATTTGTACCTATGCTTCCTTATAAGAATTTCACAGTTTTAGCTTTTACATTTAAATCTTGGATCATTTTTAAATTTTGTATATGGTGTGACACAAACATTCCAATTCATTATTTTGTATTATTAATACATGTGGAAATCCATTTGTCCCAGAACCATTTGTTGAAAAGACTATTCTTTCTTCCATTGAATTGCTCTGGCACCCTTTTGAAAATCAATTGGCCATAGATATATAGGTTTATTCATGGAATCTCTATTCCATTCCATCTGTCTATCCTTCTGCCAGTACCAAAGACTCTTGATTACTCTAGCTTTGTAATAAGTTTTGAAATTGGGAGCTGTGAGTCCTCTAACATTGTTCTTTTTCAAGATTGTTTTGGCTGTTTTGGGTCTTTATATTTCCATATGAAGTTCAGAATCATAAATTTCTTTCTTTCTTTTTTTTTTTTGAGACAGAGTTTCACTCTGTCACCAGTTGGAGTACAGTGGCATGATCTTGGCTCACTGCAACCTCCGCCTCTAGGATACAAGCAATTCTCCTGCCTCAGCCTCCCGAGTAGCTGGGACTACAGGCACATGCCACCACGCCTGGCTAATTTTTTGTACTTTTAGTAGAGACAGGGTTTCACCATGTTGGCCAGGATGGTCTCAATCTCTTGACCTCATGATCTGCCCACCTCGACCGCCCAAAGTGCTGGGATTACAGGTATGAGTCACTGTGCCTGGCCTATAAATTTCTTTTAAAAAGCCAGCCAAACCAGGAGCAGTGGCTCACACCCATAATCCCATCTCTTAGGGAGGCAGAATCAGGAGGATAGCTTGAACCCAGGAGTTCAAGATCTGCCTGGGCAATATAGAAAGACCCCATTCTCCACAAAAAAGAAAAATAAAAAGACAAAAGCCAGATAAGATTTTGATAGGGATGGCACTGAATCTGTAGATATATTTGGGGGGTACTGATATTTTGCAAACTTAAGTTTTCTATGAGCATAGTGTGTTTCACCATTACTTGGGTCATGATTCCTCTTTCAATGATGCTTTGCAGTGTTCAGTGTGCATGTCTTACATTGCTTTTGTTAAGTTTATTCCTAAGTATTTTTTATTGATGCTATTATAAATAATTTTCTTAATTTCATTTTAAATTTCTCCTGCTAGTGTATACAAATATAACTGGTCTTCCTATACTGATTTTATATGTTGCAACCTTACAGAACTCATTTATTAGCTCATTGTCAATAGTACATTATTGACTAGAAGTGGGTAGAGTAGAAATCCTTGTCTTGTCTTGTTCCCAATCTTAGGCGGAAAACTTTCAGTCTTTCACTAATAACCCTAATGTTAGTTGTGGGTTTTCCATAGATGTTCTTTAGCTGGTTAAAAAGTTTCCTTATATTCCTAGTTTGTTGAGCATATTTATCATGAAATGGATTTTGTCAAATATTATTTCTAAGTTTACTGAGATGATAGTATGTTTTTCTTTCATTCTGTTAATATGGAGTTTACATTGATTAATTTTCAATGTTTAAGTAACCTTGTATTAATGGAATAAATTATATTTGGTTCTGGTGTATAATCTTTTTTATATGTTGCTGTATTCAATTTGCTAGTATCTTGCTGAGAGTTTTTCTATCTGTAGTTATAAAGAATGGTGGTCTACAGTTTCCTTTCTTCTTATGTATTTGTCAGGTTTTGCTATCAGGGTAATACTATAATTGTAGTTTCACATATTAACAGGAAACTTTGAAAAATAAAAATTTTAAATTCTATTTTCAATTTTAAAAATAAAATTCTGAGAAATACATATAATAGTAGGTATTTAAGATGTTTATATAAAATATTACTGAGAGGTTTTAAAGAAGACCTATATAAATGCAGAGATAGTGCATGTTCATGGATTGGAAGGCTTGATATTGGAGAGAGGTCAATTCTTCCCAAACTGACCGCTAGAATAAATATATTCCCAATCATAATCCCGTTTGTCTAATTTCTTAGAAACCAGCAAAATAATTCTGAAATAAATACAAAATTTTACAGGAACTAGGATATACAAACCAATTTTGTAAAAAACAAAAAAAGAACAAAGATGGAAGGCTTATACCATCTGACTTGAAGAGTGACTATAAAGCTACAGAAATCAGTGTAGTCTGGTACACTGATACATAAAGAGCTACAAAACCAATGGAACAGAGCAGAGAGCTCAGAAATAAATGCACATTTATGTGGTCATTTGATCTTCAAGAATAACATTAAGAAATTCCAGTGGGGGAAAGGAACGTCTTCAAATAGAGCTGGAAGAATTAAATATCCACACAGAAAATAAAGAACTCCACACTGACCTCACACAACAAATAAAAATTAATTTAATATGGATAATAAATCTAAACATAAAAGCTAAAACTATACTAGAAAGCTTTTCAAACTACATATGTGTGTGTGTGTGTGTGTGTGTGTGTGTATATATAACTTAGAGATAACCTTGTTTTAGACAGGATACAGAAAATAATTAACCATGAAAGAAAAAAAAAGCCCTGATAAATTAGACCTCAAAATTTAAAACTTCTGCTCATCAAAAGACATAACTAAGAGAATAAATTAGCAAGGCACAGATTGGAAAGAAATACTTGCAAAATATACCTCATAAAATACTTGTTTATACATTTATATCCAAATATTTTTATATAGGGCTCATACACATAAAGAACTTCTATATCTCAATAATAAAAATACAAATAATCCAATTTAAAAATGTGAAAATAATTGCAATGAACACTTTACCGAGAAAATTATATAAATGACCAGTAAGCATATGAAAATGATTTCAACATATTAGTCATCAAGGAAAAGGCATATTAAATTATGATTAAACATCACCACAAACCCACCAAAATGGCTAAACCTAAAAAATCAGACTGCACCAAATATGGGTGAGGATGTAGAACAACTAAAACTCTCACATTTTGTTGGTGGGAATATAAACAATAACTTTGGAAAAGATCTGGCAATTTCTTCAAAAATTAAAAGTACACCTATCTATGATCAGAATCCTACTTTTAGATGTTGATCTACTATAAATGAAGACCTATGCCCTCAAAAACATCTGTACAAGAATGTTTATAGAAGCTCATTCATACTAGTTGAAACGTGGAAGAATGGATAAACAAACTGGTAAAATGGAATACAAGTCAGCAATAGAGAACTACCAATGAACTCAAGAACAGCTTGATCTCAAAAACATTATGCTATATGAAAGGAGTCTGACACGAAAGAGTACATAGACTATGGTTCCATTTATATAAAACCCTGAAAGAAGTGATTTACTCTTGGTGGGGTAGGGATACTGGGAGGGGTCTACAGGAACTTTACGGAGTAATATAGATTTGGGTGCAACAGGGAGATACATTTGTCAGAACTCATGGAAATTCACTCATCAAAGTTGTGTGTTTTATCATATGTAAATTTTACCTCAAAAGAAAAAACAAAGAATCATAAAATTTAAATTCTGGTAATAATGCACATGTCCAAGTATTTAGGAGGATATGTACTAATGTCTAAACTTGCTTTGAAATGTGTCCAAGCTGGGTGCGGTGGCTCACGCCTGTAATCCCAGCACTTTGGGAGGTCGAGGTGGGCGGATCACAGGGTCAGGAGATCAAGACTATTCTGGCTAACATGGTGAAACCCCGTCTCTACTAAAAATACAAAAAATTAGCCGGGCATGGTTGCAGGCACCTGTAGTCCCAGCTACTCAGGCGGCTGAGGCAGGAGACTGGCGTGAACCTGGGAGACAGAGCTTGCAGTGAGCAGAGATTGTGCCACTGCACTCCAGCCTGGGTGACAGAGTGAGACTCCGTCTCACACACACAAAAAAAGCACTCCAGCCTGGGTGACAGAGCGAGACTCTGTCTCACAAAAAAAAAAAAAAAAAAGAAAGAAAGAAAAAAAAAAGAAATGCGTCCAAAAATAAGATTCATGAATGGATAGAGGGATAGAATGATGCATAGTGGTGGGTATATGAATATTTACCGTAAACTTCTTACCGTAAACTATTTGGCATAGTTAAACATTTGCATAATAAAATATTTAAATTAAAAAATCCTTCAAAACTGAGACTTTCACACACACAAAAAAAAAAAAAAGAAAAGAAAAATTAAAAGAAAAAAAGAGAAAGCAATCCCAGCTTCGTAAGTTACTAGCCATGCTTCATAAATAGTCTAGGCACAATTTGCTCATTTATAAAATATAAAAAATACCATCTACTACACAGGACTGTTAAAGGACTCTACTTGCCAATATATGTAAAAAACAGTTTCTGGTATAAATAAGCACTGAATAATGTTTTAGCTACTATTTTTAGTAAGCATAGAACGTCTGTAGCCAGAAACCCACAAAAATAAAACTTCTGGAAAAAGAGGACAATGTTTGCACACTTTGTTAAAACAATTGTTATGTTTGTTGCATAGAAAAAAATCAGATTCACCGTGATTTTTTTCTACATGTGAATACTATTTATTAAGCTCCCTAAGTGAATGAGCTAGTAGGAAATATTATATTTAAAAAAACCCATAAGACATATTTTTAGAAATGGTATTTCCTTGACTTTCGTTCCAGGAAAATTCTAACACATGGCATGGAGCATGTGGAGCCCAGAAAAGAAAGCCTGCCAGATGCCACAGCAATAAATAGAGTAGGGCCTTGGAGACGAAGCGTAAAAGGAAAATGTGGAGCATCATATCTGCAGCACCCTTCTCCATCTGGTATTTAGCCCACTGAAGTTATGGGATTTTTGGAAATTCACCTTTGTAGGCTACCTTTAATTATTTTTCTTGTTTATTTGTTCAGCAAACATTTAAATCGCAGCCTAATATGAGCAAGTTCTATGCATGTCTTCCAGGACCTCTGGAAAATGAAGTTGGGTATAGAAATTTCAGGAAAAAAAAAAAGTTCTAAGTACAGTGTAATGAAAGGTTAATACTATTTACATCTTGCCATCTCTTTTTACAATATTAATTTCACAAATACAATTTTAGCATTTCCAACCAATAAATTAAGCAACAGCATATTTTCTCAAATGGCAGGAATTCTCAGCCAGGAAAAAAAGGGAGTAGAATTTCTTAAGTGGGTTATGTCTCACTTTGCTAAGAAGGGCAGAAGTGAAAAGAGGTTTTTATGAATTATATTTTCTATGGGTCTTGTATTATCATTTTTATAAACAGATATTTTCCATGCAAGTGGAATTTCTTCACATGTTCTTTCAATTTAGTAATCTTTCTGATGAGCAAACGAGCTGTAGAATGTTGAACATTGTTTCATCCTACTATGACTGCCATCCTTTGGCTTGTTGAATATATATCCTTGTGATAATTCTAAGAAACTATGACTAATGGATTTTTATCCAGAATTTTAAAACAACAAAAAATTCTTTTAAATTAAATGAAAAATACATTCCATTCCCTTAACTTTTCTTTTTTGGGGGGATTACACATTCTCTGCTAAAATTTAGGATGGAATTTCTAACAGTGATGGCATTGTTCAGTAACAGTCTTTTGTGTGTGTGAAAAATTCTAAATGAATGGAAATGATTTCAGAAATTTTATCTTGAAAATGTTTGCCTATAGTATTTATTCAAATGTTGTCCATATTTTAGGAAAGAATTTCAAAAAATGTCCTTTTCATAAAAATACGCAGTTCTCTCGTGTCTATTTAAAAAGGAAGTCCCTCTCCTACCTCCAGCATACACACTCATCTCTGGGCTATCAATAGAAGCTAAAGAAAAAATTAAAGAAGCACTGGCTACATGTCAAATTCTGGGTTAATAGGGAAGAGAAAGCTGGTTGGCAATCTCCCTTCCTAGTCCTTATCTTTTCCTCCCCTTGTCTCTCCTGTGCTAGGGGTGCTGGGATGTCTGGACTCTGTAACCTCTTCCTCTGAATGGAGACAGAAGCAGGAAATCAGGTGCCCTGCACTTTAAAGTCATATTATTCTTTCCCTTGAGTGAAACCTAACCGTTAAGAGGAAATAAAATGATATATGTAAATGAACATCGTCACTTGGAAATCATCATTCTGGGTTACAGCACCAATACACCTGTAATCTTAAAACATCCTTTCAATAGTAATGAATTTGTCAAAAAAGTATATTAGAAGAGCTATATTCAAATTAAGTTCACCACTGGCTTAGGTTTTTTAAAATTAATACAAGTTGTTTAAGATGGTGAAAGGCCCAACTTTTATGATTCCTTCCACTATGTATCATCCTGGAGCAAAACTCTTAGGGGAAAATCAGGGATTCGTGAAGTAAGATAGCGAGGGTTTTTGTTGTTGTTGAGGTTCCCATCAGGAACAAGCTTATGTTATTGGATTTACTTGAGAGTGTACAACCGCCCTTGAAATGAAACATCACCTACTTCCAACAAGTGTGCTCTCCTCCTAGTTCACCCTAATTAAGTAGGCTTCCCTATATTCATTTTGTCTCTTATACAAGCATCCTTGAGACTCTTTGTGCTTAATTATTTATATCTATGTCTCAAGTATTCAGAGCACACTTGAAATTTAAGATTTTTCTAAGTTCCTAACACTTACTAGCTTTGTTTTTTGCCTAGACCTGTTAATCTAATTTTGTCTTCTCAACACTTTTGGGAATAATGCATTGATTGTCCTTAAATTTTGCATTGCAGTTTCTGTATGAAAGATTTCAAATTCAGGTTTCAATGTATTTGAAATGAAGTTGCTGATTCCTCTCACTGGAATTAAGACCTACACTTAAACTTTTCTCACTCTTCTTTATTCTGTTTCAAAGTTTCATGAGTACTTTCTCAAACTGTATTTGAAACATTTAGAATCCAGTACTATGATCAATCTTCCTTCTGCTAAGGCATTGGTGGTCTAATTATTACTTTCTTAAAAAAACTAATATGGACCCTGATATAAAAAAAAAAGAAAAATATAGAGTGATTTCAGCAGATCTATTACTAGACATGTTTTCTCACGTTCCTCGGTAGCTTGACCCTCTTGTCTGGTATTCCTGAGAGAATGGGCCTACCCACAGAGAAAGGGAGAGGGAGGGAAAGAAGTCGCAGGGTTTGCTGGTGATTTGAGCTGAGTCCACATGCAACAACTTGAAGGCAGACAGATTGGCAGAGCAGTGAGATGATTTTATAAAGTAAGATCCACCAGAAAGAGTTTACAAGGTGTTGGAATTCTACCACATTTATAAATAAATATGCCAGATGAGAACCCAAGGCCATCAGCAGATCAATCATTATGATGGCTATTGATAAATATAAAAATTTGACCGTTAAGAAAATAGCACTAATAATCTCATACTGGGGATATAAGTACCACCACAGAAAAATTCTACTTAAAAACATATGTGAGTTAAGACTGAAAAGCATTTCCCTGCTGATTCCACATGTCCACAACAGCCTAAGCAGTGTGCAGATGGCCAGCGGGGCAGCGATAGGGAATATGTGCCAACATTTCTGACAGGAACTCTATTTTCTGAGGATTTAGGCTCAATTATGAAAGTCTGCTGAAAATGAAACTTGGCATAAATATTGTAGCTTAGTAGAATTCCATCAAATACAACAAAAATGAAGATTAAGGAGAGGAAAACCCTATAAACTCAACTTTCAGAAAAGACCAGAGCATTGCTAAGGAAAACCAAAGGAAGTTCTCACTACTTCTTAATTAATCTTTTCATAAAGCAAATTACACTTGGGAAGTGGTGAAATCATTTACAGTCTAATAATTTCCAGCATATGGAAGGGAATAAATAATTTAAAAGGGTAATGATTGAACCTAGGGAAGGTTGTGTCAGTTCTAGAAATAGTTGCTTTTACTCTTGAATTTTTAAAAGTTCCATTTTCTTAGTGGTGGCATTGGCCCAGGCCACAATCACATACAAAAACATAACTGACAAAAAAAAAAAAAAAAAAAAGGCTTTACTCTCTTAGAATAGTAAAACAGAATTTGAGAAGAGCCTAAACTCTAAGACACACAGCTCTTAAAATTTTACCATAAAGGACATTTTTTAGAGCCCTAAGCAAGTTGGGAACCCTAAACACAGACCTCCATTTTAATAACTCTTGGGAATGGATGTTCTCAGTTAACTCTAATCTTCCATTTGTTTATAGACCTCAGCTTTCAATTACAGGAGGTCTAAGCATTGAAGTGTTGGAGTGTTCCAATAGATGAAAGATGATTAATAGAAATTTTAACATATCTCCAAGTCAAATGACCATGTAACTTCTACAAATACTACTGTAATTTCTACAAATATTTGTTACTTTATTCATTTAATAATTCAAAAAAAGATTTATTGAGCACATGCTAGGTAAAGTACTCCATAAAACACAAGCCTAAAATCTACCAAAAATACAAATATATATTCATTCGAGAATTTTTGATAGCTCTCATTTCGTGAAGGTACCAGAACTAAACAACATTTAACTTGCAATACATCTGAAACCTTTAACAATATACTAAACTTTAAAAAAATGCGTATTTTTCTAATGTGATTCTGAAACAAAGAGACAAAAAGAAATTTTTTATTCGTCTAACGGAAGAGAAAAGATCTCAAAAACTAGCTGACGTCCCAGATAATGAAGTGTAAAAGAATGTGCAAAGGCACTTCAAAAAGTAACTCTCCTGGACACCAACTGAACCCTTAGAAGCTAAAGGGGGAAAATAACCCCTTCTTCCTTCTTTTACTCTCTCTAGTTTGTCTTTGTTCTGTTTCCCTTGTCATTTCCTATTCTTCAGACACAATTATAGTTGACTGAGATATAACGCATAAAGCTACATTAGAAACTGCTCATGGAAAATTCAATAGAAAAAGATAGAGGCACATTCACCAGAAACAACAAAACAGAAACACTGTTGAGAAGAAGGAAGTGAAAGGTTCTTGTAGCAGAATGCACAGAACAGATATTTCCCAAGTGCCTCTTCTGTGGTAGGTGGGACGCAGCAGCATCATACAGCCACCTCACATATCCACTGTAAAAGAGGAGATGTGTGGGTGCAGGCAGGTCATTGTCCAGAAAAAGCAACAGACTGGCTCCATTACGAGGAAGTGAACGTACTTCATTTGTGGAAAACTATATAACAATTAACCACTATGAATGAAACAGATCTCCATATATTAACAGAGAGAATTCTAAAAATACATATCTATATATATAGAGAGAAAAAACAGGTTTCAAAGGTATATATTCAGTATGTTCACATCTGTGTAAACTTAAAAAATACCGCGCATATATATATATATATATATATGCACACATATATATGTAAAAGTATTTTAAAATATTTAAGTATTTAAAAATACTGCACATATATGTGTATATATACACATACATATACACACACATATAGAGAGAGATTAATTATAACTATATATGTGGTAAATGGTATAATATACAACAACTTTATTATCGTGATAGTACCTCTGGGAAAGGAGAAGTAGATATCTGAAGAACATTTAAAAATTTTTAAATATGGGGGTGAATACATATGCTTTTCTCTTTTCTGTAGGTTTAAGCTACTTGACAATAAAAATTTATTTTTCTTTTAATTTGTTGTTTAAAAAAAGAAAGCTGTAGAAACTGAGACAATTAGAAGGAGCTGTTCCAACAAAGTCTAACTTTCTTATTTCTGAGCTGAGCTGGGAATATACAGGCTGATTAGTTTCCATCTTCAGAAAAAGAAACAACGGAGACTTACTGCAGAAGAAAAGATTATCCTTGCAATGAGAAGTCAGTGGCACTTTTGGCAAATGAATGGTCATTTCTAGGTGGAAGTGAATTATCTGAATGTAGTTATATTGAATCCTCCAGCTTTAAAAGAACGTTTCAACTCATACATTACTTATATGAGTTACTCTTTTTCTTCCTTATGGAGTGTGAATACGAGGTTTAAGGGACACAGTTAATAGATGCCAAGTTTTCATTGTTTCTACAAATGTATATAGAGTCTGGATTTTGGAATAGCAATTTGCACACTTACAAGTAAGTGTTGATTAGCTGGGCAAGATTACAATTAATATTACTTTTTAAAGCTCCTCACAAAGACTTCCTTTTCTTTCAAAATTGCCAATAAACATTTTCTAATATAATCCCCAAGGAGGTCATTCATTGGGTGCTGGGGGTCTCCAGCAGGAAGGAAACCTACTAACATTTTACTAATTTTGGATCATGTGTAATTCTTAGAATTAATGGCAAGAAGCCAGAGAGGTTTTATTTTTTTTTTCATTTTTAAAATCACAGTGGAAAATAAGCCTGAAACGTTTCACTAGTAAGGCAAGAGTCACTTGAGATATATAATTAAATATAAGGGGTAGAACTAAATCACAGACACAAGTGGTATTATACAGTGTGCATTTTTCTGGAAAAAACAGACTCCATGCATGAGGATTAGATATACACCCACAATAAGAGGGCATACTGATCTATAATTTTCAATATTACATCCTTGTATTTTTTATTATATGCTATTTTTCAACTAGTAGAGGAACGTGTTCTCATAAAGCTAATACTTATTCTTCCATGTTTATACAGCTAGTAGTGCATTTCAGGAAATGAGAAATTCTGAGAAGCCAAATATAACTTGATGTCCTATGCAAAAAAAGAAGACAGGAAAATCCCCATATTTTAAAAACCTGACTCAAGAACTTACTCATAAAGCTTTAAATAATTAAATAACACAACATAATGAAAGTCTTTTGATACTATTTTTTCTATCCCTATAAATGAAGCCTTTTCATAGATGATACATCTCATCATGTAGTATTCCTCATTTTACCAGAAATCAAAGAAAAGGATCTTTTAGTCCAGTTCTCATTTTCAACACTGTACTCATTGTGTGCATTTTGTGGAAGCTGAGGTAGATATTAAGTGTAATCCCACTATAAAAATTGAGATATCCCTACTGGAAACTGTATTGTTAATTTATGAATTCTTCTCATTTTATTATTAAGTAACCTGTGTACTGGGCAACTCAATGATTTCTTAACTCAAAGGAAATGGTAGTGAATGATAATTTGGTTTTTCATGGAGAGGCTGTATTCATATTGTATTATGGTAAAAGTCTCAAGAGGTCAGAGCCATTTGTGGGGAGAAATTCCCTAAGCCTTTGGAGGAGAAATTCCCCAAAGTTTTTGGGGGAGAAATTCCCCAAAGGTCAATTGTTTCTATGTCCTCTCTTTTTAGTTTATAACTTTACTTGAACCCTTAGAGAAATCAGGAGAAACAGAAGTTGTCAAGTCATTTCCCCCATACTCTGCATGCATGAAGATGGAACTGGGTGTTGGCAACAGTAAGTAAGTGAGGCAGAAGGCAGAAATGTTGAGGGGGACAGCAGGAGATGAGGCTAAGGATGTTGGGACTAAAGGAATAGAGAGAGGTTAGGCTGTAATCGAGGGTTCTTTGAGCTCCCCACAAACTGATCCTTGAATTTCTGAGGCAGTTTGTGGCCTAGAGCAGAGAGAGCTGAAACTACGGTGCCTGTTGAAAAGCAAGTGAAAGGAAAAACAACAACAACAACACACACACACACACACACACACACACACACACACACACACACACAAACTACCTTATGACTTACCTTTTCCCAGTCTTCTCGCAGATTTCAGATTTTCTGCCCCTTCTGTTCTCAATAACTGACCTGCCACCTTTGCGGTATCAGCCCCACTACTTCTCCTGAGGTCCAAGCCCAGCTGCTCCCTCCATCCCCACAGCTGTCCTCCCTCTGCCATTTTCCCATACTGAGTTCTAATATTATCTTCCCCTCATCTATGTCCCTATATCGAGAAAAATGATCTCCTTTAAACACCAAACCAGAATTTCCGATTCTTCAAAAGAGTCTATCTATCCATTTATGTATGTTAGTGTATTTCTAGGCAGCTAAAAAATAAATGTAAGCTCAGAGTAGAAGTACAATAGAGTGGAAAGAGAATGGTACCCAGAGTTAGAGAAAGGGGGCTACACCCAGTTCCATCTTTCTGCCAATTTTGGCACTGTCAGCTTGAAGTGAAGTGTGTGTAGTCTGGGCAGTTGCAGACTTCTACTGCTGGACAAGAGAAAGAAGGTTTGAAGCTGGTTATTACAATAACTGGGGTTGGAGGAGATGTTGGCCTTTGGTTTCTGAGAACCATGGTTACTAAACATTCTTTTTTTTTTTTTTGAGACAGAGTCGTTCTCTTGTCGTCCAGGCTGGAGTGCAATGGCGTCATCTTGGCTCACTGCAACCTCTACCTCCCGGGTTCAAGCGATTTTCCTGCTGTAGTCTCCTGAAGTAGCTGGGATTACAGGCACCCACCACCATGCTCAGCTAATTTTTTTGTACTTTTAGTTGAGACGGGATTTCACCATGTTGGCCAGGCTGGCCTTGAACTCCTGACCTCAGGTGATCCACCTGCCTTGGCCTCCCAAACTGTTGCAATTACAGGCGTTAGCCTCTGTGCCCAGCTGGTTACTAAACATTCTAACATGCATGGGACAATCTTGCATCGCAAAGAACTGTCCCACTTAAAATGCCAATACTGCCCTGATGAAGAAACATCAATAGATGATTTTTAACATTCCTTCAACCTATTTGGCCTTCAAAACTTAAGTGAAATGTAGGGAATTTAAGAGACTCAGGAAAGAACTGTGAGGATAATTAAAATGTTGGATTATTCAAATTTATAGGAAAAGTTTTAAAAATGAGCTTATCTCTCCCAAAGAGAAAAAGGATGATTTAAGAATTGAGACTATGTTGATGATACAGGGGAAGTCTGACCAATAAATTTTCTTTTTCCATGGAAACATAAATAAATCAACATGCTATGGGGTCAGAAATTACATTGGCTTTCTTGAGAAAGACTTGAAATCACAGATGCAAGAGGGGACATTACAACTGATACCACAGAAATAAAAAGGATTAAGAGAGACTACAAGGAACAATGATATGCCAACCAATTAGATAACCTAGATGAAACGGATACATTTTCAGAAACATACAACCTACAAGACTAAAGAAAGAAAAAACAGAAAGCCTTAACAGACCCATAGCTAGCAAGGAGACTGAGTTAGTAATTAGAAATCTTCCAACAAAGAAAAGTCCTCTATCAGATAGCTTCACCAGATATTTCTACCAAACATTTAAAGAAGAATTAATGCTAATCCTTCTCAAATTCTTCTAAAAAACTGAAAAGGATGGAACATTTCCTAACTCATTTTATGAGGCCAGCATAAGCCTGATACCAAAGTCAACTATGCCACAAGAAAACTACAGGCCAGTATCCCTGATGAATGTAAGTGCAAAAATTCTCAACAAAATACTAGTAATTTTTTTGCTGGCAACAAATACTAGCAAACCAAATTCAACAGCAGTATGCAGTACTCTCTCTATACTATATGTATTATATATTATACATATATTATATATAATATAATATTTTATATTTTAATAATATAATTTTTAAATTTTTATATTTTTATAATTATTTTATATTTTTATTCATATAATTATTTATTTATTAATAATTATTTATATAATTATTTATGTAATTATTTTATAATTTATAATATATTTTAATATTTTATATAATTCTTAATATATTATATATCATACATAATATATATATTATATATTATATGATATAGTATACATATTATATATTATACATATACATTACATAATATATTATAATAGATATATTATGTATAATATATACATAATATATAATACATTATACATATATTATATATTATACATATATCATATATACCTATATTATATACAATATATAACTTATATAATATATAATGTATATGCATATATAATGTATGTAATATATAATATATAATGTATATGTATAATATATAGAATGATATGTATTATATTTAATTAATACGTATTATATATAATTTATATAATTAATATATATTATAAAATAATATATAAATACATGTTATATATAAATATATATTATATAACATATTATATATAAAAATTAATATATATTATATATAGGTTTTCAGTCATGCAAGATGAAAACATTGTAATATATAAGGTTACAGTAGTGAGAATGGCATGGTACTGACATAAAGGCAGATACATGGACCAATGGAACAGGATAGAGAGTCCAGAAATCTGCCCATATATAGAGGGTCAAATTATATTCAACAAGGGTTCCAAGACTCCACAAAAGTGTAAGAATTTATTCTTCAATAAATTGTGTTGGGAAAACTGTATATCCACACGCCACAGAAAAAAACTGGATCCTTATTTTATACCATACAACAAAATCAACCCAAAATGAATTAAAGAATTAAATATAAGATTTGAAACTACACAACTACTAGAAGAAAACCCAGGGAAAAAGCTCCATAATATTTGGTCTTGGCTGTGATTTCTTAGACATCACAAGAAAAGAACAGGTAACAAAACAAACATAGACAAGTAGAATTATATGAAATTAAAGGCTTCTATGCAGCAAAGGAAGCAATCAGTAGAGTGAAAAGGCAACTAACAGAATGGGAAAAAATTTGCAAACCATATATCTGATAAGGGGTTAATATATTAAATATATAACAAACTCCTACAACTCAACTGCAAAATTTCCAAATAATATAATTTTAAAAAGGGCAAAGGACTTGAATAGACATTTCTCCCAAGAAGATATACAAATGGTCAACAGATACATGAAATGATACTCAAAATCACTAATTATCAGGGAAATGCAAATCAAAACCAAAATGAAATGTCACCTCTTAAGATGGTTATTACTTAAAAAAATAGACAAGTGTTAGTAAAGTCGTGGAGAAACTGGAACTGGAGAAACTGGAACCCTTGTACACAGAGGGTAAGAATGCAAAATGGTACTTCTGCTATGCAGTATGAAGATTCCTCCACAAATTAAAAATAGAACTACCATATGATCTAGCAATTTCACCTCTGGGTACACATCAAAAAAACTGAAAACAGGATCTTGTAGAGATATTTGCACACTCATGTTCACTGTAGCATTATTTGCAATAGCTAAGATGTGGAAACAACGTAAATGCCCACTGACAAATGAATGAGTAAACACGGTCTATATGTAGGACAGAAGATTATTAAGCCTAACAAGGAAAATCCTGTCATATGTGACAACATGGACAAACGAAGGTCATTATGCTAAGTGAAACAAGCCGGTCACCGAAGGAAAAATACTGCATGATTTCATTCATATGAAGTACCTAAAGTAGTCAAACTCATAGAATAAGGTAAAATTATAGTTGCCAGAGCTGAAGGGAGGAGAAACAGGGAGTTGTTTTACAACAGGTATAGCATTTTAGTCATGCAAGTTGAAAAAATTGTAAGGATTTGCTGTACAACATGGAGAGAGTTAGCAACACTAAAGTATGCACTTAAAAACTGGTTAAAGGGTAGGTTTCATGTTGTGTGTGTGTGTGTGTGTGTGTGTGTGTGTGTTTTAATCACAATAAATTAAAAAAAAAAAAAAACTAAGAGAAAAAGGAAATTGGATCCCTGGGTATGAAGGTTTGAAAACAAATGGATTTTTATTGGTTTCAGACAGTTCACGCAGAATCTTGCTTGTAGACTAGGTAGGAGCATTTAGGTAACTTCTCACGTCGTGCCCAGCACTTCTGTTTCTATGGATACAGTTATTAGGTTCCAACACACTGTGATATCCTACTGAATTGCCAGGCTAGAAAGCTGAGGATGGAGGCACAACTTCCCATCTACCCCATACCCTAGTAAATACCCCCTGCCTCACTGTTCAATGGGGGTTAATCATGAGGCCCAACAACGAAGGGTACAGTGGGAAAACTGGAGTCTAGCCCAGCACTACAGTAAAATCTACTTTGATTCTTAGTAGCAATAAAAGAAAGAAAAAAAGTAGAACCACAGTAAAGGGCTACTAAGGGAGAAAGCATTTGTCACCGTGGACAGAATAAAAGTACCACCAAATGAAATAAATGCCTATGGGAAAAGATGTGTCATGCTAGAAAGTACTGTGCTCCTTCTCCTTTGCTCTTCATTTAGTTTTTATCCATGCAATGTACCAAGCCTTATCCTATATCCTGTTTCTTTTCCCAGCTTTGAAAGATGCATGGACTGAATTTAGCCCTTGGTTAGGTCTTTGTCAGAAAGTGCCTTCAAAATAAAAGTGTTTTACTTGGTACTATCTCAACAGCAAACATGTATTTCCAAAATGAAATGCTTGCTCTGCTAGCAAGCTTTTTCCTTGAGTAAGCAACAATACTGTTAGTAATTTTTCAAACTGTTAATACACATACACACACACATACAAAATGCCAAGCAAGTCCTGTTCTATCATTTATAAATCATACGGTGAATATCCTCTGGTAGAACTAAATGAAAACATTCAGGGCACTGAGTTTTATAATTTGAAAAATGATAATACTAGTTGATATTGACAAATTCAGTTTTGATTTTCAATGTTTCAAAATATAATTTATCCACAAGGTCTTAAACAATTGAAAGTACTTAACTAAATCTGATATATGTAGATGCTTGGCATAAATTTATTGAATCTATTCAGCTAGAATTTATAAACACAAAAATAAAATTTGTTTTAAGCCAACATGGGGTGTATTTTATTTCTAATATCCTTGTTGCATTCCACAGAGTATACACAAATAAGTATGACAAGATATTTATTTTCATTTATATCTGACTTTCAATGAAATTAAGAAATGAAAATGTTTAAAATCTACTCCCAGAGTTCTAACTGAAATAGAGTATAAATAATTTCCATTAAAAAAATCCCTCAAAATTAATATCTTCAGTAAGAAAAATGAAAAAATTAACACAAACCTTAAAACTGCCAGCAGTTCAGAAGATAAATGTGTTCTTTGGGGACTTGATTGAAACCATGTATTCATAAAAGTCTTTTAAATGGATGCTCTTCACAAAGGAACTCCCATGGAAGACAGCGTGGTTCTGACATACCAGAGGCTTCTGGAAGCAAAGAAAAGCACACGGTTAGGAAATGTCTAAAGTACCATTACTGTCTGTAATGGTATTATTATCACTTGTATGTATTATCAGCATGATGTTATTAATGTCTATCAATTTTGTACCCTAAATCATCTTATTCATCAATGGCAGAGTGGGACAGTAACCTTTCAATATTGTATTTAGAAATTTCTAAAGGTCAGGAGTATTTATAACTAAGCAAACTTCTGCTTTTCCTCTTATCTAGGCTGGGATTGAATAACTGTGGGCAGGGTATGAGCACAAGAGCGGTGACGGTATTTACTGAGTGCCTACCAGATATAAGGCAGTGTGCAAGTGGCTTTTAAATCTGGGATCTTTAATATAAAAACACTGTGATTGAAAAGTATTGGCTCCATTTTACAGATGAGAAAACTCAATGCACAGATTGC
The DNA here is from genome assembly GCF_049350105.2 of Macaca mulatta. Classification (NCBI taxonomy): domain Eukaryota; kingdom Metazoa; phylum Chordata; class Mammalia; order Primates; family Cercopithecidae; genus Macaca; species Macaca mulatta. The sequence goes on from NC_133422.1 coordinate 22,831,869, forward strand.
TGACCTCAGGCTTAGAACTTGTAACCATCAAAGTTCAAAGGCCTCAGGTCAGGTACTTTCCCTCATCTCACTCTGTAGCCTTGGTGATTTAGAAAAATATTTCCCAAACAGAACTGACAAGAGAACAGATAATGCTTCAACATACTAAATTAATTCAAATATTACTAATTAATTAAGAACTTGTCTTGCCTAATTTGCTTTAGTTTTATATTAAATATTGTCTTATTGAGTCAGGCCCACATAAATACAAATGCCCAGCTTTAAGCAGTATATGTTTTTCTTCCAACTTTTCTTCCTTAGGCAAAGAGAGAGAACTTGCTGGAAACTGAGAAGCTCCTTTGTGTTTGATGTGGGATTATGTGCAGCATTACATCAAGGCTGGCACTGCAAACTTCTCATTTTCCTCTGGCCCCTCCATGTGACCCACAGTTCCTCCACTGTCCTGATGAATGAGAACACTTGGTTTTCCTGATTGCATCAGGAACTGAGCCCACATCCTCTGTGGCTATCACTGAGTGATATTACTGTATCTCGTTGTGGCTACATCCACCTTAATGGCTGAGGGTGACAAAGCAAGGGCTCTAGTTGGGTTTCCATTCTCGTTTTTAGTCAACTATCTCTGTTTGTTTCTGATGGTTCCAGTGCCAACACAGAGACCCCCCCAACTTACCCACCACCAGCTGTCCCAGTACCCACTCTCACACTGTGTTGCGGGGTTACTGCTCACCAAATAAATGCTTCAACACACCCCTTGAAATGATAGCTTTGGATGCCATAGACTTTGTCCTGAACCTTTTAGCTCACGGCCCCATCGCATGACCAAAAGTCCCTTAGATGAGACTAGAAAATGATGGAGCCAGGAAGGTCATGCATAACTTTTGAAATTTTTAGTTTATTGGATTTTTGGCCACAAAAGCTTCAGTCATGAATAAAGAAACAAGGGAAAATGATTGATGGTATTTTCAAGTTCTACAGAACCAGAGCCTAGGATTATTACGCAAGGAAAAAGGAAAAAGAACAAAGGAAAACAGAGCTAGTTTATCTTTGCATGAAAGAAGAAAGGTGAGCTTGAAAAAGAATGAGGAAAAAAGACTTGAACCGATGGATCTAAACTAAGTGACATGAATGTGAAATGAACAGCAACTCTTCTTAAAACCTCATACACTAGCATTCTGTTTACTTCATACCACTCAAAAACAAATTATCAGGCCGGGCACAGTGGCCCACGCCTGTAATCCCAGCACTTTGGGAGGCCAAGGCAGGCAGATCACTTGAGTCCAGAAGTTTGAGACTGACCTGGCCAAGGTGGTGAAACCCTGTCTCTACAAAAAATACAAAAATTGGCCAGGCACGGTGGCTCATGCCTGTAATCCCAGCATTTTGGGAGACCGAGGTGGGTGGATCATGAGGTCAGGAGATGGAGACCATCCTGGCTAACACTGTGAAAGCCCATCTCTACTAAAAATACAAAAAATTAGCCAGGCGTGGTGGCAGGCGCCTGTAGTCCCAGCTGCTTGGGAGGCTGAGGCAGGAGAATGGCATGAACCTGGGAGGCAGAGCTTGCAGCGAGCTAAGATCACACCACTGTACTCCAGCCTGGGTGATAGAGCAAGACCCCATCTCAAAAACAAAAACAAAAACAAAAAACAAAAATTAGCCGGGTGTGGTGGTGCACACCTATTAATCCCAGCTATTCAGGAGGCTGAGGTATGAGAATCACTTGAACCCAGGAGATGGAGGTTGTAGTGAGCCAAGATTGCACCACTGCACTCGGACCTGGGTGAGTAAGTGAGACTCTGTTTCAAAAAAAAAAAAAAAAAAAAGTTAGGAAATAGTAGTAGTATTGTTGTATAGCAGATCATGGGTGTTATCGGTGATGGAAAATGTGTTCTGAAGCTCAGAGGAATTGGAGATCCTCTCTGTTGGGGATGAATGGAATCAAGAAGGCTTCAGTGACGAAGATAGCATTTAAGATCAACTATAAGTAAACACACAGACATGATTAGGCATTTATAGAAATTTTATTACAATTGAAAAGCCAGAATATTATATACTTTAGAAAAAAATAGGTTCATGAAATTAGACATTATTTTCCAGGATTTGGTATGAAAATAGACACCTAACCTGACAACACAGCCAGGTAATAGTACAAAGAAAATCAATGTACTGCTACCAAGAGAGGCACACGATCCCATGGGGTCCTGTTCTATTCAACTGTAATCCAAAATGACACCATGGCTTTTAATGGAGCTTGGCAAGCTCTAGACATGCCAATTTTAAACTTAGCCTCAAATTTAAATCATAGGGCTTGAGACTCAAATCTCCAATGTGATCTTTCCTGTGTATTGTTCAAGAAAACAGGTCTGTCACTGTGGACAGAAACCACATGCCCTTTTACTCTGGAAAGTATAATGAAAAGATGTACTGTACTTTTACAAGCACAGAGCCACAAAATGATGGTGGCTGTAATTCCCTAGAAGCAATAAAAGCAAAGACTGTTTGATTTGTAACATTCATTTAGAAATGTCTTATTGCATTAATGAACATTCTTATTTCCCCCATATTTGGGACTTTAATTCAAAAAAAGCTTGGCAGGAATCTCATCATTTATAAATTTAACATATAGTTCCTCTGAATACAGTCATTTTGCAAGGGTTCACTGAGCCACACTACTTCGTCCTTGCCAGACCCATACAATATTGTACTGAACAGAGGAGCTAAAAGCCCACAGTCGCTTGAATTCCCCTATACCCTCCCTATTTCCTAGCCGTGGAAGGTCTAATCAAGGAGAGTTCTAGGGTTGAAATGTGCTCAGGTTTGCCAATGTGATAGTATGACGAGGTACAGCCTTTAAGAGATGATTAGACCATGAGGACTCCTCCCTCATGAAGGTGATCAAGGCCCTTATAAAAGAGGCTTCACACAGCATTCAGGTAGCTGACCCGTCTGTCTTCCACCACGTGCAAACACAGCAATACTCCCCACTCCAGAGAAACCATCTTGGAAGTGGAGAGAAGCCGGCACCACAGACAACGGAATCTTCTGGTGCCTTAATCTTGAACTTTCTAGCCTCCAGGACTGTGAGAAAATAAAGGTGTATTCTTTATAAATTACCTAATCAATGGTATTTGTTATAGGAACAACAAACAAAGGCAGAAATTGGTACCAGAGGAATAGGATGATGCTGTAATAAATACCTAAAAATGTAGAAACAGCTTTGGAATCGGGTAATGGGTAGAAGCCGGAATGGTAATGGGTAAATGCTGGAAAAAGCCGTACTGTCACGAACAGAACATTAAGGGCAATTCCGGTGAGGGCTAAGCAGCAGCAGAAGACTAGGGAAAGCCTGACTTTCTTATGGATTACTTAAGTGGTTGTGAACAGAACGTTGGTATAACTATGAACAGTACAGATTATTCTGTTGAGATCTCAGATGGACATAAGGAACAGGGTACTGGAAGTTGGAGGAAGGGCCGTCCTTGTTATAAAATGGCAAAGAATTATGCTGAATTTATAATATATTTTATAATCCTGTCCTAGGACTCTGTGAAATGCACAACTTAAGAGCAATTAACTAGAATATTTGGTGGAGTAAATTCCGAATTTTCCATTATCTCAAATTGTGAGCATTTGGGAAATTTTCAGCTTGGACATGTGGAGAATAAAAAATAAGTGTATTTAGAAGAGAAAACCAAGGGCATGACCAAGTGACTGTTTGGTAAGGAGATTAATAGGGCTAGAAGAAAGCCAGGTGCTATTCATCAAGACAATGGACCAATGACCTTAAACACATTTTGAAGATCTTTGAGGCTGCCCCTCCCATCACGGGCCCAGAGTGCTAGGGCTTTGAGGGCAGAATGGTTTTGAGGAAGGGACCCAGGGTGCGTGGGAGATCTGGGGACTCACTGCCCAGGGCAAGCTCAAGTCTCTACTCCCCACATTCTGGTACAGCATTCCTCAGCCTCCCCAGCTGTGGCTTGAGTGGACCCAGCTGCAGCTGTAAACGTTGGCAGCCTCCATATGGTCGTAATTCTGAGGCTTACAGAGTGCAAGAGCCATGAGGCACAGCTACTTCCGCCTAGATGTCAAAGGATGTCTCAGGAAGCCTTGGGACCTAGGCAGGAACTTGCTTGCCACAAAGGTGGGGCCATGGCAGAGACCCTTCACTAGTGCAATGATTAGTGGAACTGTGGGGTCAGAGCCACTGCAGAGAGGCCTCAGTAGGGCAATTGTTAGTGCAGCCATGGGGGCAGGTTCACTCATAAAATCCCATTATTGTAGAGCCACAGCATGCATCTCCAGTCTGAGAGAGCTACAAGGGCTGAACTCCAACCGGCGAGAGCTTCTTCATGGGCTATGCTCAACAATGTTGTCATAGAAGGGTCTCCTGGAGCCTTGGAGACCCACCCCACCCCACTGTGTCTTGAAGGGAAGACACGAAGTAAAAGATTACTTTCAAGTCTTAAGATGTAATGTTTGCCTTGTTGGGTTTTAGACTTACTTGGGACCTGTTACCCCTTTCTTCTTTGCTATTTCTCCCTTTTGGAATGGAAATGTCTATCCTATGTCTGTCCCATCATTGTATCTTACTTTATTTTTGAGACAGAATCTTGCTCTGTTGCCCAGGCTGGAATGCAGTGTCAGGATGTCGGCTCACAGCAACCTCCACCTCCTGGGTTTAAGCGTTTCTCCTGCCTCAGCCTCCTGAGTAGCCTCCTGAGTAGACAGGTGCTTGCCCCCATACCTGGCTAAAGTTTTTGTGTTTTTGGTAGAGACAGGGTTTCGTCATGTTGGCCAGGCTGGTCTCGAACTCCAGGCCTCAAAGTGATCCACCTGCCTCGGCCTCCCAAAGTGCTGGGATTACAGGCGTAATCCATTGCGCCCAGTCCCACCATTGTATTAATATTTTAGAAGCGCACAACTTGTTTAACTTCACAGGTTCATAGCAGGAGAGCAATTTGCCTTGAGATAAATTGTGCCTTGAGTCTCACCCATATAGGATTTAGATGCGACTCTGGTTTTTAGACTTTGAGTTGATCCTAGAACAAGTTTAGACTGGGCTACTGGGATGGAATCAATGTATTTTGCATGTGAGAGGACATAAATTTGGGAGAGGGGCCAGGGTGGAATACTATGGTTAAAATGTAGCCCCTTCAAAATTCAAGTGTTGCCAACGTGATAGTATTAAGAAATTGGGCTTTTGAGAGGTGATTAGGCCATGGGGACTCCTCCCAGGTAAATGAGATTAAAGCCCTTATTAAAAAATGTTTCACACAGCATTTGGATAATTGCTCTTCTGCCTTCTGCCATGTGAGGAAAAAGGGTTCCTCCCCTCCAGAATAACCATCTTGGAAGAGAGCTTCCCTTTCCAGAAAACTGAACCTGCCAGTGCATTCATCTTTAACTTTTCAGCCTCCAGACCTGTGAACAAACAAATTTTTATGCTTTATAAATTACCCCATCTATTGTATTTTGGTATAGCAGCACCAATAGACTAAGAGAGTGAGCCTGTAATAAATACAGAGTATCCTTCTTTATTCCTTTCACTGAAAACCTGTCAACACTATTTTCCATTCATTCCAACTCATGACATCACAATTTATGCACTACCATTGTGTCAGTTCATTCTTAGATTGCTATAAAGAAATACCTGAGGCTGGGTAATTCATAATGTAAAATTTATTTTGGCTTATGGTTCTGCAGCCTATACAGGAAGCATGGTGCTGGCGTCTGCTCCTGGTGCAGCCTCAAGAAGCTTACTATCATGGTGGAAGGCAAAAGGGAGCAGGTTCATCACATGATGAGAACAGGGGCAGGAGAGAAAAGGGAGAGGTCCCAGACTCTTTTAAACAACCAGATCTTGCATGGACTTAGTGAGAATTCGCCTATCACAAAGGGGATGGTGCTAAACCATTTATGAGGGATCCACCCCTCCGTGATCGCATCACGTCCTACCAGGCCCCACCTTCAGCATTAGGAATCACATTTCAATGTGAGATTTGGAGGGGACAAACATCCAAATCATATCAACCATAAACTTCTAGCTAGTATTTATTCTTGTAGTTCATCCTGAAAAGAGCCCAAAATGAGTCATCCTCAGGCTATAATGGAGATAAACATTTGAACTAAAGTGAATACGGCAGGGCACTGTGACTCACGCCTGTAATCCCAGCACTCTGGGAGGCTCAGGCAGGCAGATCATTTGAGGTCAGGAGTTCGAGACCAGCCTGGCCAACATGGTGAAACCCCATCTCTACTAAAAGTACAAAAATAGCCAGGTATGGTGATGTGCTCCTGTAGACCCAGCTACTCGAGAGGAGAAGGCAGGAGAATGGCTTGAACACGGGAGATGGAGGTTGCAGTGAGCTAACACCACTGCACTCCAGCCAGGGCAAAAGAGTGAGACTCCATCTCAAAAATAAATAAGATAAGTGAATGAATGCATAGATGAGATAATTCTTAAGATGTAACTCTAATTATATACATCCACTACTCAAGAACTTACAAGGGCTCCCTATTTTCCAAAGATCAGACCTAAGTTCTTCACCAGAAATATCTGCTCCCACCATCCTCTGTAATCTCAAAACAGACTATTTCTGGCCAAAACCCTTGGATCAAGTAGAAATAGTCTCCTCATTATGTTATATAGTGAATCTCAACTAGAGGTGCATCATAGGTGCATGGGGTGTCACCTATGACAAAAGTGACACATGACATCTCTCTTGCCCTCTTTCTCTGATCAGCTGCTACTTTGTGAACCACCCTGTGGAGAGGCCCATTTGGAAAGAAACTGAGGGATGTTTCTAAGACAACAGCCAGTAAGAAACTTGGGCCCTTTGTCTATTAGCCTATGAGAAACTAAATCCTACCAACAACCAATGAGCTTGGAAATATATTCTGTCCAAACTGAGCAGATGCTGCTCTAGTTGAGATGACTGCAGGCCTGGCCATGGCTTTGACTGAAGCCTTATGAGAGACCTGGAGCTGGAGGACCCAGCTAAGGCATGCTCAGATTCCCAACTGTTGTTTAAGCAAAATGAAAATAGGGGCCAGGCCTGAAAATTCCTGAGCAAACAAAACCAGAGACCTTAAAAATAGCCTTAATCTTGCTTAAATTGCCAACATAAGCAAAACTTAACTCGGGTCACTTCTGAGAAATGCTTACGTTAGACCTAAAACTTAACCCCAGTGCATTATAAGCAGCTAACGAACATAATTACGTTACTAAGGACTTTCCAAGAAGGTACCAAAGAAAAGTCCGTTTTGTAATTGCAAACCAGTCAAATAATTTTATTTTACCTTAGCATTTTCCCAATAAATACTTGCCTCATTCTGTCATTGAGACACTAAACCTCTTGCAATCTGGTGTTCTCCATCCATAAATTGTTTCTTACTCAACTCTTTAAAATTTTATGTCTTAAATTTTAATGCAGTGATAGTTAATTTTATGTTGTCAACTTGGCTAGGCCATGGTACCCAGATAGTTGCAAACACCAGTCTAGATGTTACGGTGAAGATGTTAAAATTAACATTTAATGAGTAGACACTGAGTAAAGCAGATTACTTTCCATAATGTGGGTAGGCCTTATCTAATCAGTTGAACTGCGTAAGGCAACACAGACTGAGGTCCCCAAGAAAGGGAATTCTGCCTCCAGACTGTCTTTGGATTTGAGCTGTAATATTAAGTCTTCCCTAGATCTCCAGCCTGCTGGCCTACCCTGTAGATTTTGGACTTGCCAGTGTCCATAACTACATCAGCTAATTCCTTAAAATATTTCAAAATTATCTCTCTCTCTTCCTCCTCCCCCTCCCTCTCCTGTTGGTTATGTTTCTTTGGAGAGCCTTGACCTTTGAGATAGAACTGATAGGATCTATATATAGAGAGATGTATAAAAAGGGATTTATTAGGGGAATTGGCTCACTTGATTATGGAGGCTGAGAAGTTCCATGACAGGCCAGCCATCTGCAAGCTGAACAAGAGAAGCTGATAGCAAGGCTCAGTTCAAGTCTGAAGGCCTTAGAACCAAGGAAGTAGTAACTCTCACACCAAGCCCAAAGGCCTAGGAGCCTAGGGGCATTCCTGGTGTAACTCCTGGAGTCCAATGACAAGAGTCTGGACTTCTGATATACAAGGACAGAAGGAAAAGGGAGTTCTGACTTCCAAAGAGCAAGTATTCACCATTCCCCTGCCTTCTTTTTCCATCTGGGACCCCAGCTGATTGGAGAGTACCCGCCCACGTTGAAGGCAGATCTTCCCCATTCAGTCCACTGACTCAAGTGCTAATCTCTTCTGGAAACACCTTCACAGATTTCCCTGGGGGCAGCCCTATCATTCTAATCAAATGCCAAAACAGTCCATCCAGGTTTCCCTTTCAGCAGGAGAAGGACAAGCTCAGTGCCTACTGAAGCACTGAGAATAATTAATACTTTACCAGCTATCTGGGTATCCCTTTGTTTTAGTCTATTCTCACGCTGCTATAAAGAACTGCTCGAGACTGGATAATTTAGAAAGGAAACAGGTTTAATTGACTCACAGTTCTGCATGGCTGGGGAGGAATCAGGAAACTTATAATCATGGCAGAAGGTGAAGGGGAAGCAAGGCATCTTTTTCACAAGGTGCAGGAGGGAAAATGAATGGAGAAATTACCAAATACTTATAAAACCATCAGATCTCATGAGAACTCACTATTGTAAGAACGGCATGGGAAAAACTGCCCTTATGATTCAATTTCCTCCATCTGGTCTCTCCCTTGACATGTGGGGATTATGGGGATTACAATTCAAGATGCGATTTTGGGTGGGGACACAGCCAAACCATATCACCCTTAGACCAGTCACACTGACACCCAATCAACCATCACAGTAATCACAATTAACTAATATGAAGACCCACAGATACTGTGAGACTAACATGACAGCCCTCCCATCACACTTATCACATTGAATTATAATTTTTGGATTCTTCTCTAATATGGTAAGCTTCATGTTCTGTCAAGGCAGAGACCACGTACATTATGTTTGCAAACAAATCTTGTACTGTGTCCAGCACAGTGCACTACATTCTTATTAAACAAATGAGTAAAAAATAAAGCTTCACCAGCAGTGTCTTCATATAACCTAAGAAAATGATGGAACAGTCCCCCAACTAACTTATTGTTTACAATGTATTTGTACCTTTATTGAAGGTACCTTTAACAAATATTGTAAGAAGGCACATATATTCATTTTTTCACAATAATAAACAAAATAGTAGAGATGAGACAAATCATGACACATGGTGAGTGACACACAGAGTGGAGTTTTATGGAGTTGGAGAATAAGATGAGTGTGAAATTGAGAATAACAAATTTGAAATTTTGTAGGCTGGTTTAGAGCTATCAGAAGTATCAGATTTGTATCAGATTTCAATTAAAAGTTTTTGAAGATGAATGTGGCATCAAAGTTTAGAATAAGAAAAAAGGCTACTACTATTTGAATAGGTCAATTAGATAGTGGTGGAAATATAAAGGTAGGGTTGGATGGAAGAAAAATGCAGAGAAAAAATTCCATCAATTAGATGAAATGGATAATGAGAAAAAAAGATGTAGTCAAAGATTATAGGAATATTTTGAGCCTAGGTGTGGGGGAGATTGTAAGAACACTGACAGAATGCGGGGAGATTCAAGAGGGGAGAGGGTATATGTCTGCATGCTTAGGGAATGTAAAATGATAGTGACTTTACTTTGAGATATGCCAAGTTTGAGAAATGCCACATTCCTTCCTATGTTTTATGAATACAGAAAATCTAAGTTTGATAAATCTTTCACCAAAGATCAGTAGAGACTATCAAAGACTATCTTTAATTTATTGTTCAGTGAGTATAATATATGGTAAAATGCACTGATTTTAGGTGTACAGTTCACCAAGCTTTGATAAATGTACCTTCCCAAGTAACCTACACACAAGTCAAGATACAAAACATTTCCATCACCCCAGAAAGTTTCCTTCTAGTCAAGCCCCACTCAAATGTGAAATTCCAATGTCTATCACCATAAATGCCTTTGCCTATACTTGAACTTCGTATATAATTATACAGTATACCATATAGTATATGTTCTTTTATGCCTGGTTCCTTTTGTTCAATGTAATGATTACAATTCTTGTTAAATCTTCCAGTAGTTAATTCATAAGTATTCCATTGTATAAATGACTAGTAACCTACTACATATAATATTACATTATATGAATTTACCATAACTTATTCATTCTCCTGTCTATGGTCATTTGGCTTGATCCAGTATTTGGCTATTAATAAACAAAGCTATTATGAACATTCTTATCAAGGCTTTATGTTCTTATACAAAGCCATATATCCTTTCATTCTTAAGTAAATAGGTGTGAGGTTGCCAGGGCATAGTTAAGATACATGTTTAAGTTTATTAAAGACCCACTAGTTTTCAAAAATTGTTGTAATATGTTATACCCTAAGGAGCACAGTACAAGAATTTCAGTATTACCACGTCCTCACCAATGTTTAGTGAGCTCAGTCCTTTTATTTTTAGCTTTTTCTAGTGGATGTGAAGTGGTACTTAAATTTGCCTTTCCCTTATGGCTAATGGTATCATTATTATGCCTTCAAATGTTTATTAAACATTCTTATCTTCTTTTGTGAAGGTTCGTTTAAGTAATTTGCCAATTGGAAGAAATACTTTCTTTGTATTTCTTGAGTTGTAAAGATTTGTTATATATTCTATATTCAATTCCTTTTTTATACATATGTATTGCAAACTATTAATATTTTCCCTCTCTGTGGCTTACCTATTAAAAAAATTCGTATAGGGCATCTTTAATGTTTGTGGAGTACAGTTTACTGATTTTTTTCTATAATGTGAGTGCTTTTAGTATCCTAAGAAATAGTTATCATCTTTTGACTTTTTCTAGAAATCTTACAAAGTTTACTTTCATGTAAAGATCTAATTCAAAGTATATACTTTGAATCAATTTTTGTGTATGTCCTGAAGAAGGTATTAAGGTTCATTTTGTTTCAATACAGTTAAAGAATTGCTCTAGCAATTGACTCTCTCTCTCTCTCTCTCTCTCTTTTTCAAGAGACAGGATCTTACTCTGGTTGCCCAGGCTAGAGTGCTGTGGAATGATCATAGCTCACTGTAACCTAGTACCCCTGAGCTCAAGCAATCCTGCCTCAGCCTCCCAAGTAGCTGGAATTACAGATGTGCGCCACCATGCTCAGCTACTTTGACTATTTATTTAGAGATAGGGTCTCACTATGTTGCCCAGGCTGGTCTCAGACTCCTGGGCTCAAGCAATTCTCCCACCTCGGCCTCCCACAGTGTTGGGATTATAGGTGTGAGTCACCACACCCAGTCTCCATTTCTTAATGAGCCTTTCTCCTATATGTAACAAAATTGCTTTATTATTAAATCAATTTACTGTATAAGTCTGTGTCTATTTCATGACAACATATTCTGTTCCATTGATCTATTTGTCTATCCTTGTCTAATACCATATTTTCTTATCAATGCTTTTGTAGAAGTCTTGAAATCAGAAAGCTAGTCCCCCAGCACTGTCATTCTTTTTCCAAAATAATTTGACACTAATAAGTCCTTCTAATTCTGTATAAATTTTAGAACCAATTTATCAATTTCCACTGAAAAAAACCAAACTTTTGGAACTGTGTTAAACATAAACATATTTTGAAGAAAAAAATCTTAATAGTCTTCCATTTGCAATTTCATTTACCAAATATTTCTTACTGTATAGAAATAGCATTGATCCTTTACATTTATCTTGTATCCTGAAACCTTGTAAATTCAAGAAATTTTTGCTAAGTTCAAATAGATCTTTTTTAGATTCCTTAGGATTTTCTATACAATTTTTAAAGTAAATTTTTGACTTGCTGTCTCCAAGTATTTTTATTATTCTTTTACAATCTATATACTTTTTTTTTCTTTTACTGGCCCGACTGCATTGGTTAGGACCCCCTAAAATGTTGAACTGGTGAGAGAAAACACCCATATCTCTTTTCCTGATTTGGAGGGAAGGTATTCATTGTTAACATCATTAGTTGAAGGTTTTTCATAGATTCCCTTTAACAGATTAAGAAAGATACCTTTTATTCCTAGTTTGATTGAGTTTTTATCATGATTAGAGGTTGAATTTTATAAAATGCTGTCTCTGTAACTAGTAAGATAACGTTTTTTTTTTCTGTTGCGGATTGATTTTGAATATTAAAGAATGCATACATACTTGAAATTCATTTTTGTCAGGATGTATTATTGTATGTTAATACATAATAACACATCACTGCAGTGATTATGTGTTATTTCCTAATTGTAGGTTAAACATTTTTGTGTCTATGATCATAAATAATATCAATGTGTGATTTTTTTTAAATAATGTCTTTATCAGGACTTGGTATTAGAGTTATGAAGCTCTCAAACAATGACTAGAAGTGTTCTCCCCACCTCTATTTCCTGCCTTTGTTTAAGACTGGTATTTCTTCTTAAATGTGTGAAGGAATTCATTAGTGAAAGCATCTGAATCTGGAGTGTTCTTTGTGGGAAGGCTCTGAATTATAAATTCAATTTAGTTAACAAATACAGAGCTATTCCCATTTTCTGTTTCTTCTAATATAAGATTTAGTAAATTTTATCTTATAAAAACTTGTCCATTTCATCTAAGATGATTTTGTTTCTTATGGCTTCTCATAGCCTATAGTAATACTTCCTTCACTTGACTAAACCATATATATTTCCCTGGACCTCCTTTCTTGGTATATTAAACTCGGTGGTACTTTTTCCTCTTCTGAGAGCTTCTCCAGCCCTTACTGACATAATTTTTGCACTGCCATGTGTTTTGAATCATCTTTATTCATTTATTTTACCTTTGAAAAATAGATTATAGTGTACTCAAAGGCGGAAATATCTTTAACTTTCATTGTTCTCCATGGAATTTAGCATAGTCTGTTAACATTTAATATGTGTTTCTGAGATTACTGATATGTTCACTGTTGGTTAGCTTGATATCTATTACAGATGTGCTTGGGGCATCTTATAGTAACACGAAACATGAAAATGTTAAAAAAAAATGATAATAATAACTAGAACTGGACACATCAAAGTAACAGGAGCCAACCTTAAAGAGCTCCCAATGGCCAAAACTGCAACAATTTGAGAAACAATAAATAATAATACTGGACTATATACCTCAAAGAATAAAATAATTATCCATGAGTCCATAATATTGTCAATAGTCAACTGAATGACTGAATCAATAAATGGGTGAGAAAAGTATATTTCTTGCAGAATTCTAAATTAAAAATAAAGATGGAATGAAAGAAAAAATAATTAGAACATCTAGTTAGACCTGCTACAGGCAAAACTCAGTGATGAATACAAAAAATGAGTGGCCAAAAGTCACTCATTTAACAAGGAGTAGGACAGTTAAAATGACTCAAAGTAGTATCCCTAACATATTAATTACTATGGTGACTTTTAACATAGTCTACAATTCTTTCATATTCTTCCATCAGGAGATGGAATTTAATTTTTTTCCCCTTGACTGGATGATAGAATTAGTGACTTGCTTGAAACCAATATGGAAGAGGAAAGTAGTAATTGTGGAGAAACCTGGCAAGCACCGCCTTAATCATATAATCAAGGTTCACACATCACCATTTAAAGTCATGTTGAAGTCATGTACCTTTGATATTATGATAAATGTACTTTCCCACTGTGGTATTTTTCCCTAATATCCCTAATGCTCTTCTAACTGCAAAAACATATTAGGGAAATAATGAGTATTCCATGAAATATCAACCATTACTCTTAAACTTTATTGTCAAGGTCATGCAAATCAAGGAAAATCTAAAACCGTCACAGATTAGTAGATACTACAGAAATATGATCTCTGTGGTATCCTAGACTGGATCCTGGGACAAAAAGGGGACACAGTTGAAAAACTAGTTAAAAAAAAGAGTAAAGTATAGATTATAGTTAATTGTATTGTATAAATATTAATTTCTTAGTTTGATAAATACACTATGTTTAGGGACAAGCAAGAGTAATTCAGAAACATCTTTGGTAACAGCTATAACCACTACTTCCAAAAAAGACACAGGTTGCCCATAGAAAAATGAATAATAAAGGTCAATATCCACAATACAAAGACCCTGGACACAAATCCACTTACCCACAGACCCTGACACCTGACCCACCCATGGACCTCATCAACAGCGTCACCTGCAGACCTTGTCAAATGTCCTGCCCAGAATCTCTTTCCAGGATTACTTGTGAAAGGCTTTCCTTGCCAAAGCCAGTCTATAAAGATGGAGAGAGTTGACTGCTTCTTCAGCTGCACACACACCAACACAAAGATACAAGGATCACAAAGAATCAGGAAAATGACACCACCAAAAAGACAAACTAAAGCTCCAGTAACCAACCCTAAAGAAATGGAGATCTATAACTGCCAGACAAAGAATTCAAACAATTATCTTAAAGAAGCTCAGTGAGCTACAAGAGAACAAATCAGGAAAATAAATGAACAAAATTAGAAGTTCAACAAAGAGATAGAAACCATAAAAAAGAACCAAATAGAAATTCTGGAGCTGCAGTTATTATGACTGAACTAAAAAACAGTTTCAACAGCAGATTCAATTAAGCAGAAGAAAGAATAAACTCAAGGACATGCCATTTTGAATTACTAGAGAAGAAAGAAAAGTGTGAGGAAATCCCACTAGACTTAAGAGCAAGCAGACTAATCAGGAAGCAAACTAATATATGGATTAGCAAGCGACATCAGCAAGCAAACTAATATATGCATTAGGGGACATTCAGAAGAAGAAGAGAAAAAGGAACAGAAAGATTATTTAAAGAAATAATGGCTGAACTTTTTAAAACCTGAAGATGAAAATGGACATTCAAATTCATAAGAGAACTCAAATAGGTGGAACCTAAAGAGTTCTAGGAGAAATTAATCTTAAATTGTCAAACATCAAAGACAAACTTGAAAGCGAGAGAAAAATGACTCATCACATATATAAATCTCCATACAACTATTAGCAGATTTTTCAGCAGAAATGTTGCAGGCAAGATGAGAGCGGGATTTATATTCAAAGTGCTGAAAGAGAAAAAAAGCTGCCATCCAGAAATACTATATCTGGTAAAAATGTCCTTTAAAAATGAATGAGAGACAAAGATATTCCAAGACAAATGAAAACTAAGGAAGTATGTCAACACTAAGTCCTCCTTATAAGAAGTGTGAAAGAGAGTTCTTCAAGTTGTAACAAAAGGATACTAAACAGCAACATGAAAGTATATGAAAATATAAATCTTGGCTGGTAAAGGTAAATACACAGACTAATACATAACAATGTATATTGTAATGGAGATGTATAAATTACTTATAATCCTAATATAAAGTAAAAAGATAAAAGTTTTAATAAGTATAACCAAAAATATTAATAATGCACAATATAAAAAGTAAATTATCACATCAATAACAGTGTGTAATAAACATGAAGTTTTTGTATGTTATCTAAGATATGCTATCTTAAAACAGACTATTATAAGAAGTTTTATGTACACCTCACGGTAATTACAAAAGTATAGTAGATAAAAAAGATAGAATAAAAGCTTATTACTACAAAAGCTCACATAATAAAACAGCAAAAAGGAAGAGGAACAAAAGAACTATAAAACAGAAGACAACTAACAATATAACAATAGTATTTTACTTATCAATAATTTAAGTGGCTCAAACTTAATATATGTAAATATATTATAAATAATAAATAAACATAAAAATAAGATTCAACTGTGTTGTCTACAAGAGAAGTACTTTAAATTTAAGGACACATTGACTGAAAGTAAAAGAATGGAAAAAAATACTCCAAGCAAATAGTAACCAAAATAAAGCAGGGGTAGCTATTTTTATAATATACAAAACGCCTTTAAGTCAACTGTCACAAGAGACAAAGATCATTATATAGTGAAAAAAATAGTTCAACAGGAAGATAACAATAGTAGTAGACTTCAATAACTCACTTCAATATGGATTGATCATACAGAAAATTATTAAGGAAAACAGCAGTCCTGAATAACACTATGTACCAAATGGACCTAACAGAAATGTACAGAACATTCTACCCAGAAGAAGTAGAACAAACATTGTTCTCAAGTGCATATAGAACATTCTCTAGGATAGATCACATGCTTGGTCACAAAACAAATCTTTATTTTATAAAGATTAAAATCACACCAAGTATCTTTCTGACCACAATGAAATCAAACAAGACATCAATAACAAAAAAAGAGAAAATTCACAAATACATGGAAATTTGAAAACACACTTCTAAACAACTACTGGCTCACAAAAAGAAATGAAAAGGAAATTTACAAAATATCTTGAGAAAAATAAAAATAAAAAATATACTAAAACTTATTGGATGCATCAAAATAAATGAGGGAAGTTTATAAACAGCTACCTTAACAACAACAACAACAAAAACTAAAATGACTGACCTAATTGTAAGCTTTATAGAACTAGAAAAAGAATAAACCAGGCCAAAAGCTAACAGAAGAAAGAAAATATTAAACGTTAGAATAGAAATAAATAAACTAGAAAACAGAAAAACATTAGAAAATGATAAAACAAATAGTTGGTTTTTTTAAAAGATAAAATACACAAGTTCTTGCCCAGACTAAGAAAAAAAGATTCAAATAAGTCAAATAAAAGAGGGGCCATTACAACTGATGCCACAGAAATAAATAATATCATAATAAACTATCATATATAACAATACATACCAACACATTGGATAACCTAGGAGAAATGAATACATTCTTAGAAACACAGGACCTACCACACTGAATCATGAAGAAGTAGAAAGCCTAATCGGATCAAGGACAAATAAGGAGACCTAATCAGTAACCAAAAACCACCTACTAAGTAAAAGCCCAGTATCAGATGGTTCCACAGGTAAATTCTATCAAACATTTAAATAATTAATGCCAATATTCTTAAACTCTTTCAAAAACTAGAAGAGGAAACACTTTCAAACTCATTTTATGAGTCCCGGCACCCCAATACAAACCAAGACAAAGATTCCATGAGAAAAGAAAATAGGCCAATATCTCTGTTGAACATTAATGTAAAAATCCTTAACAAAATAACAGCAAACCAAATTCAATAGCGCATTAAAAGGCTCATACACCAAGACCAAATGGGATTTATTCCTGGGATGCAAGGATGGCTCAACATATGAAAATCAATCAATGTGATACATCATATTAATAAAATAAAGGATAAAAATCACATGATAATATCAATAGATGCAGAAAAGCACTCTATAAAATTAAACATGCTTTCATAATAAAAACTTAACAAATTAGGTAAAGGAGGAACTTAACAAAATAAAGGCCTTACAGGAAAAGCCCATAAGTATCATCACACTCAGTGGTGAAAAACTGAAAGATCTTATTGAATCTGGAACAAGGAAGGATATCCACTCTTACCATTTATATTCAAATGAGTACTGAAATTATAGCCAGAGCAACTAGGCAATAAAAAGAAATAATTTTTTTTTCTTTTTTTTTTTTTACTTTGTAAAGGAAATAATTGGAAAGAAAAAATAAAATCATCTGTTTGCTGACATGATTTTACATATAGAAAACTCTAAGAAGTCCATACACACAAAAAGTGTTATAACTAATAAATTTAATAAAGTTGTAGGTTATAAAAATCAACATATAAAAATTAGTTCTGTTTCTATACATAAACAATTAACTATCTGAAAAGGAAATTAAAACAATCTCACGTACAATAGCATCAAAAAGAACAAAGTACTCAGGAATAAACTTTACCAAGGAGGTTAAAGACTTGTATACAAAAACTGTAAAACACTGATGAAAGAAATTAAATCACACACAAATAAATAAATAAAAATCCCATGTTCATGGAAAAACTTGGGATATCAAACAAAAATATTTTGATTTGAAGAATATCAAAATGTTCACACTATCCAAAGCAATCTACAGATTCAATGAAACCTCTATAAAAATCCCAGTGGCATTTTTTTTACAGAAACAAAAAATACAATCCTAAAATGTATATGAAACCATAAAGGACCCTGAATAGCCAAAGCAATTTTGATCAAAGGAAAATCTGGAAGTATCACATTACCTGACTTCAAAATATATTACAAAGCTATAGCAATCAAAACAGGATAACCTGGGATAAAAACAGGCATATATAACAATGGAGCAAAGTAGAGAATCCAGAAATAAACCCAGGCATCTAAGATCAAATGATCTGCAACAAGGGTGCCAAGACTAAACAAATGATGGTGGAAAAAGTGGATATCCACGTACAACAGAACAAAATTTTACCCTTACTCTTACACTGTACACAAAAACAACTCAAAATGGAATAAAGAGTTTAATGGAAGGCCTGAAACCATAAATTTTCTAGAAGAAAGCGTAGAAGAAAAGCTCCCTAATGTTGATTTCAGCAATGATTTACTGGATATGATACCAAAGGACAGGCAACAAGAGCAAGCAATAGATATGTGATATCACATCAATCTAGAAAACTTCTACACCACAAAGGAAATAATAAAAAACATGAAAAGGTAACTTTCAAAATGGGAGAAAGCCTTTGCAAAATGGGGGAAAATAATTTATCTGATAAAGAGTTAATGTCAAAAATATATCAGGAATTCCTACAACTCAATAGCAAAAAAAAATCCCATAAAAATGGGCAAAGAAACTGAGTAGACATTTCTCTGAAGACGACATACAGGTATATGAAAACATACTCAACAGTACCAATCATCAGGGAAATTCAAATCAAAACTAAAACGAGATATCACCTCACATCTGTTAGGCTATTATAAAAAATAAAAAGATAACAAATGTTGGTGAGAACACAGAGAAAGGAACCTTTATAAGCTGTTGGTGGGAATGTAAATTGGTACAACCACTGTGGAAAACTGTATGGGGATTCCTTAAAGAATCAGAACTACCAGTGGATAGCAGAAACCCCACTTCTGAGTATATATCCAAAGGAACTGAAGTCTGGGTCACAAAGGGATTTCTGCACTGTCATGCTCACTGAAGCATTATTCACAATAGGCAAGATTTAGAAACAACCTAAATACCTGTTGACAGATGGATAAATAAAGAAAATGTGGTATATACATACAATGGGATATTATTCAGCCTTGAAAAAGAAAATCCTGTCATTTGCAGCAACATGGATGAATCTAGAAGACATTATGGTCAGTATACTAAGCCAGGCACAGAAGGAAAAATGCTACATCATACTACTAATATGAAGAATCTAAAATAATCAAACTCATAAAAGCAGATAGAATGGTGGTTGCCAAGGGCTAGGGGAAGGGCAAAATGTGGAGGTATTAGTCAAAGGGTAAAAATGTTTAGTTATAAAAGACAAGTCCTAGGACTCTACTGTACAGTACAGTGCCTATAGTTAATATTTTATAACACTTAAAATTTGCAGTGACATTATTTGCTAGATCTTATGTTAAATGTTCTTACTGCAAAATAATATGAAACTTTTGGAGGTGATTAATATGTTTATGGCACAGATTATGGTGATGGTTTCATGGTTATATACTTATCTCTAACTCACCAAGTTACATACATTAAATATGTAAAAGTTTTACATTATTCTTACCTCAAAGTGATTTCTCTTTAAAAAGATCAATATCCAAAGCCACTCTGACTTCAAAAGTCAGGTAGATAGTACTGACTCTTTTAGGAAATAAAAGAAACAGCTATCTTTTGGTGAGGTAATATCAAATTATTTTACATTTTAACTTTCAAGCAACTGTAAAGAGACATGAGATTTATACTTGTTCTAGATGCTTCCAGTTCAACATGGTAATCAGATCACATCAACTTATTCCATGCCTTCTCAGGTTCCCAAATAGCCATAAATCTACAAAGTCAAAGAAAATTGGAGAGGATGAGGAAATGCTAGAAAAATTCTACATGACAGAATTGAAGAGGACTGAGAAAGCTACAGCCTAAGTACATGTGAGAAGAAAGGATGATCAAAAGAAAGCAGAAACTTGAGAGAATTCTGTAGGGAAACAATCAGATTTCTAGACTATACCCTAAAAAGCAAGATATCAGGCTATAATCTCTGATACAAAGTTTGCAGTCAAATTTTCATTCTTAAATATAATTGTATAACACTTACTGACAGACATTTGAAGAAAGTTGGAAAGATAAAGAAATCTGCAATCAACAAACAAAAATAACCCTTGAGGAAATTTGAGAGTAACTGAGAGAATAGAACTTTTAAAACTCTAAAAACATAAACAAGATTTTATTAAATAATCAGACTATTATCAATTTTACAAAAATCAATATAAAGAAAATTGTGTTTAATAATTCTCCCAAAAAGCTTTTAAAAATTGAAAGAGAAATGAAAGAAGACAAAAGACAAAGGATATACAGAATCCAACCAGAAGACCTACTACTAAGAATGCCAAGAATTCCCAGTAAGGAAACCAATGAGAGGAATTAAAGAATTGAAAAGAAATTTCCACAACTGAAGGTCAGATGTTTTCAAAATTAAAGGGCTCATCAAGAGGCAAACATAATCAATGAAGAAAAGAATCATAACCAGATATGTTTTTGTAAGAGTTCCTATAAATAAGTTTCTAAAAATTGAGGAGGAAAAAATTAGTAACTTACAAAGGGACGGGAATCAAATTTCTTGTCAACAATACTGGATACTAAAAAATAGAGCAATGCCTCCAAATTTCCAATGGAAAATTGTTTTTAACTTATATATCTTAATCTAGCCAAATCTAGCCAAAATATTAATCAAGTCACTTTCAGATATACAAAGATTCAGAGCATTTACTTCCCACATGTCCTTTTTGGAAAAATTCTTGAGGATGTGCTTTAGCAGTAAATAAAATTAAAGTAAGAAAAGATATTAATCCAAGCAAGAGAAAGGCAAGATGCCTAGGTACCAGTTACCCCAACCTGGCACAGAGGGAGGTATGTAGGAAAAAGGGAATTTCTAAATATTTTATTCTATTTCCTGAGGTGAAAGTACCTAAGAATGCAATAAAGGCAGATTACACAAAGAAAAGTAAAAGCAATTAGAAACTCTAGGAAAAACAAAATGTTAAACAAAATAAAGCAATATAATCATAGTATAAAACTTAGGTCAGTAGTATAACTACATATTCATACCTATATACTGATTTTTAACCATTAGAATCAACCTACAAATATTACAACTAGAGTTGTAATATATTTGAAAAACATTATATCAACTTCAGTAATTTAAAATTAAAAGCATATATGAGAGGAACTGAAAGGTATTAAAGGGAGGAGTTATAGAAAGAATGATTGTTATGGTCTGAATTTGTCCAAAATTTGAAACTCAATCCTCATTGTGCTGTTATTAAGAGGTGGATGGAGGCTTTGGGGAAGTGACGAAGTCACGAGAGCTCCATCCTCATGAATGGATCAGTGCCTTATAAATGGGCTGGAGGGAACTAGCATAGGTCCTTTTAGCTCTTCTGCCATGTAAGGATATGGCATTTTCTCCTTTTGCCCTTCCTCCTCTTCTATGTGAGGATGCCCCCATGAAAACACACTGTGGATAGAATAGGCCTTCACTAGACACGGAACCTGCCAGCATCATGATCTTGCGCTTTCCAACCTCCAGAACTTAGAAGAAACAAATTTCTCTTCCTTATATATCACCTAGTATCAGGTATTTTTTGTTATAGTAACACAGACTAAGATAGTAATAGTCTCATCTTAAAAAGGAATCACTTGATACTATATATGACTGAGATAGAAATAAAGGAATAAGTATATTATTCAAACGTATACAGGTAACGAGAACCTTTGGGGTTTACTCTCTAAAATATTTAGAGGTTTTACTCTCTAAAATATGAGGGCATTTTATCAATGGGGAGCTGGCAGTACAGATGAGCTAGATCATTATGTATCACAGTGATTATTAAGTCAACAGATAATATTGAAATTTTATAAATCAAGAAATTGTGATCACATATACATGCATATACTTGATTCAGCCAATATTATATAATTAGAACTATAAAGGAACTAAAACAATATAAACATAGAAACAGCTAAAAAAAATTATTAGTTTTTCTTTGGGCAGTAAGTCTGGAGGTGGGATCCAGGATTATAGTTTTTCATTATAAGCCCTCCTATACTCTTTAATTTTTAAAAGCATATATATGCATTTATTGATCAAATAAATGTGAAACATAAATTAATGTTTAAAAATCCATCTGGAAATCATCCAGCTAGACTAATGCTTCATCATAATGCAGCTCTCAGCATTTAAATAAGGTCTTGTTGGTAATTCAGAAACTACTACATTTTAAAGCTCAAATAGCAATGTCTTCTACACATTCTACTCTGTGGTAGAAAATATCACAACAACATTTTAGAACAGATGATAAACTAGCCTATATCAGGGATATTAGGTGTTAAAGAAATAAAACTGTGGTTAAAATATTTGTTAAAAATATGAGGTGAATAAATGCCTGTCCTAATGAGTCTCCTCACTAGTATCTAATACATGTTAGAGAAAGGGGAACATTGGTCTCTCTGCTCACTAGTACAACAATGGACGACTGCTTAAATTGCAGCCATCCTCAAATACCTTGAGTTTGTCATTTATTCCCTCTGATTTCCCATGAGAAAGATTACAAATTGCCCCCTAGAATCAGGGTCTGTGAACACATCCTCAACTTTCATTTCTAGGACCTAATACCTCTGCTGTCAATCACGGCACAGCTCAAATTTTTTGAAGCATAGTGGGACACAACAGAATTGTCACTTAAAATTTGGAATACATCTGATGTAGCATGAACTGGACTTTCTAAGTGTGTTAACTACTCTGCAATATAGATTTGGAAAATATGAAAATGAAGTGGAAAACCTTAAAAAGACAAATGTCCAAATAAGAAAGATTATAGAGTCTGTGGATGGTATTCTCATTCATCTTCAAATTTCCTTTGCTTAGTGTTTAAAACAGATGAAGAGGTTTTCCAATGTCATTTGATACAGGCAAACATCTGAAATTCAACAGCAAACTCCCCTTCTTGCAGGAGCCTTAAAAATGAAAGCTGGCTTGCTTTTCCTAAAGAAAGAAAAAAAATGTCTCCCCAACCCCCAATACCCACCCTTTCCTGAATGAGAATTTTCCAGCAGCTGGAAGTTTCCAGACCTATGTTCTCAGTGTTGGACAGCCTTACATTTACTCATTTTTAGCAAAATTAGGGCTCAGAAAGTTTCATGAGTGGTGTTACACATCAGACGTCTGTCCGAAGTCATTGTGGAAAGGGTTTCTCTGTACGTATATATAGATCTAAGTAGGAGATGGAAGTCACCAAAATAATTTTGTAACAGAACAACAACAACAAAAAGAATAACCTATAAATATTATAGGACTCTCTTGGTGTGGATCAAATCAAAGCTCAAAGAGCCTCCAGATCAATCCATGTGAGATTTTACAGGCCTTCTAGAATTGGTAACAGACAAGGTTTTGCTTTCCTGCCAGCCGGCACTCCTATTTCCGATGCATTCATACATAGTGATGGTTGTTACTGACATTATAATTACCTATAAAATCCTTTTAAGAATGTAAGTTCCATGAGAGCAAGAATGTTATATCATCCACTACTGTATTCAATCATCTAGAAGAGTGTCTGACATATAATAGGTATTCTGTAAAATTTTTAAATGAATAAACACCTTGTGAATTTACTATAAAGAGCAAAGGAATAAGTACAGATGAAAGTGCTGTGCAAATTACATTCTAAAAGGTGAGCAGTTGTTATTCTGTATAATCCAATTCCTGTTGGGGCCCACTCCTAAAGGCTCTGACAGAGCCATTGCCTGCATTTTGATTCCTTCTACTGGGCCACAGTTAGACTCATCTACATGGGAGGGGCAGGATAATGCAGTTGTTCAAAGTGTAAACTCTGAAACTGGATTTCCTGAGTTCAAATCCCACCTCTGTGACTGACTTACTAGCTATATGATCTTGAGAAAGTTATTTAACCTCCCTATGCTTAATTTCCTTATATGTAAATTGGGAGATGATAATGATGCTTAACTTATAGGGTTGTGAGAATTAAATAGATTACTATCTGTAACTCATTGAAAACAGGGGCTGGTACAAAGTAAGCATTAAATACTGCTACTAGTGTTGTTGCTACCACTCCTATTATTATAGTGATGCAGAAAAAATATAAGGAAATTCAGCAATATCCATACTGCGAATTTTTTCTACTAATGCCACATGCAAGTTTAAGACTATATTTTATATTGCTGAATTCCTCTGAAGTTTCAACTTCATGAACTATTCTTCTACATATTTAGTTCCTTAAAGAGCTCAATGGAGCTACAGCTCAGTAAGTTATGTGTTTTGGATAAAATAAGGATATGAGCTGAGGCATTTAATCATAGAAGCAGCCTCAGGCTCTCGATCCATTCTTGGCTTGTTTTTCAAAGCACATTGCTAAATGTGTTTTCTCTTTCATAAAGTTTTTTAAAAGGTACTTGGACATGACAAGCTTCTTTAAATATAAAACAATTTTAATTTTTATTGAGATGTGCTACAGGAACATTCTTAGTGTTGGTAATATTTTTAGACAATAATTTTATTCAGAAGACCTTGCTTTATAGATTAACTGCACAATAGAGTTTGTGCAGTTACATTTACATGGACTTTGTGCTCCATAGTACTGAAATCCAAATATCAGTTTACTTCAGTATAAGCATATCAGATTGACCTGAATTGCTCTAGAACTTTTAAAAGGCAAACCCCAAAATGAAACAACACACCACCTCTGAACCATAAATTCTGCGCAGTGAGCAAGATCTTTCAGTTAGAACTTACTAAATTAGGTCAAGAGGTTCTCCTGGGATAAAGGAGTTTGCCAGAATAATTCTAAAATTCCCAAAATAAGGCATACAGCACTATCACATTTCACTGATTCTTATTCGTTCTTTCATAGTGCTATGGGAAATGTTAGACCATTGGTCTGCATCATTTCACCTCCTTGTAGGGGAAAAACTGTCACCAGCAACTGCTGCTTCAAACTGTAATAATCTTTCAGGTTCATTCTAGGGAATCCAAAAGGCGAGCACTAGATATTTCCTTTCCTTTCCACAGGCGATCATGCAAATTCCCTAGCTTAAGGCTGAGAAATATGCATGTGTGTGTGTGTACTTATGCATATTATGTATATATGGCCTATGGATATTATATATATATACACTATGTACAGTATATATATATACACACACTATCTATGGACAATATATACAGTGTCTATGGATATTATACATATGCCATCCATGAATATTATATATGCATAATCTATGAATACTATATGTAGATGTATATCTAATATACATACATATACATGTATTCATTATTTTTTTTTTTTTTTTGAGACGGAGTCTCGCTCTGTCGCCCAGGCTGGAGTGCAGTGGCCGGATCTCAGCTCACTGCAAGCTCCGCCTCCCGGGTTTATGCCATTCTCCTGCTTCAGCCTCCCGAGTAGCTGGGACTACAGGCGCCCACCACCTCGCCCGGCTAGTTTTTTTTTTTTTTTTTTGGTATTTTTTTTAGTAGAGACGGGGTTTCACCGGGTTAGCCAGGATGGTCTCGATCTCCTGACCTCGTGATCTGCCTGTCTTGGCCTCCCAAAGTGCTGGGATTACAGGCTTGAGCCACCGCGCCCGGCCGTATTCATTATTTTATAGAATCAGGTCGAGCTTTTCAATTACTGGCAGATCTGCAAAGGCTGTTGAGATTTAAACCATTACAAACAGTTACATGAGAGTTGTCCCGGAGTCACAGAGCCCAGAAAGCTAATTCTAACCTGCTTTCCTTCTTATGTACTATACACTTCTAATTACCCAACATGGTTAGGTTCTCATACCATTTTGCATATTTTCATCCAAAAATTCAAACCTACTCCATCCTGAGAACAAAAGCTGGCAAGAAGCACTCAAGTGATGGGTGAACAAAATGTATTTAAAAAAGCAACATTCTGACATGGAAATGTCATGTGAGCTGCCGAATGGCACACAGCTCCAAAGTCTACCATAATATTTTGAAACACTTTGCCAATGAGCATATAATTGACTGAAAAACTTGCCAGCACTATTCCAGAGACGTTTAACATACTATATAATAAAACAATTTACAAAAAAGAATTAAATGTTAGAAGTACATTTTTAGAGAGCTTCCAAAACCAGTGTGTGTGGGGTTTTTTTTTTTTCCATTTTGGGAACAAAGAAATAACTCTGATATTCTCAGTTTTCACACTTTGCCTTCCATATTTGACCTGCTGCCTATCACTTGCATTTCTGCATAACAGTCACATCAGTCAGTATTAAACCTGTATTTATTGAGAACTTTAGAAGTACAGATATCTTGGCTCAAATTGCTATAAGATCCTGCCTCATGAGGTCAGCATCTGAGCTTTTTTATGAGCATATTCCCATCCATCCCTCTTTCTAACAAGTATTTATTAAGCACCTAAGATATGTCAAGTATTGGGTTAGATGCCAGAGAGATAATGATGGGCAATATAATGTGACTGCCACCATGGAGTTTATAGCCTATCTGGGAAGGGTCATAGTTAAAGGAATAATAATCATAATTTGTGGCTGGGCGCAGTGGCTCACGCCTGTAATCTCAGCACTTTGGGAGGTCAAGGCACGCGGATCACATAAGGCCAGGAGTTCAAGAGCACCGTGGCCAACGTGGCGAAACCCTGTTTCTACTAAAAATACAAAAATTAGCGAGGCATGCTGGTGCAAGTTTCTAATCCCAGCTACTAGAGAGGCTGAGGCAGTAGAATGGCTCGAACCCGGGTGGCAGAGGTTGTAGTGAGCTGAGATCACGCCACTGCATTTCAGCCTGGGCAATAGAGCAGCGGAAGAAAGGGTGTAAAACATTTAAAAAAAAAATCAGAAAAACAATGCCTGGTATGTAGAGAGAACAAGGGGCAAAGTGATAAGAAAAAAGACCAGAGAGGTGAGCATAGGCTGGGACTATTACTGTTTTTCTAAGATCCATTCTTTGCCCTTGGTCTCTTTTCTACGATCATTTATAGTTTTAATAAATACTAGACTGGGTAACTAACAACACATCCTGAAGTAATAATATACAATAAAACTATTATTCCATTATTCTTAACACAGACCTCTCCTTGTAACCCAGTGAATCATCTGTAACAAAACCCAAAGCAACTGTGTATCTATTCCACCAGGAAATTTTGAGTTTTTTGTTAATAGATGATACGTCAGGCTTTATGACCATATCTGCATTTGTGACTGACATTTCCTTTACGAGATTTATTATAATGAGGACAAATCACACAAAAGCAATACATTTAAAACCAATAAAAAAGGAGAAAAATCACCAGTACTCCTTTACCTTTAAAGAAAAGTTAACACTTAGCTTTTTTTGTTTTTTGGTTTTTTTTTTTTTTTGAGACGGAGTCTGGCTCTGTCACCCAGGCTGGAGTGCAGTGGTGCAGTCTCGGCTCACTGCAAGCTCCGCCTCCCGGGTTCCCGCCATTCTCCTGCCTCAGCCTCCGAGTGAGTAGCTGGGACTACAGGCGCCGCCACCACACCTGGCTTATGTTTTTGTATTTTTACTAGAGATGGAGTTTCACTGTGTTAGCCAGGATGGTCTCGATCTGACCTCGTGATCCCCCCATCTCGACCTCCCATGGCTTATTTTTTTGTATTTTTACTAGAGATGGAGTTTCACTGTGTTAGCCAGGATGGTCTCGATCTGACCTCGTGATCCGCCCATCTCGACCTCCCAAAGTGCTGGGATTACAGGTGTGAGCCACCGCGCCCGGCCAACACTTAGCTATTGATCACATAGTTTAAACAACAACATAGGTTTCAAAGAAATATAAGGATCTCAAAACTACAATTCTGCATTAATTTATGATATAACTGTTTTCATAGAAAACATCAATATTTAACAGTGAAATATATTAATGCAATGTTTGTTTAGGTTCAGGTACATTTATATACACATTTGCATGTGCATTTATTTCTGTCAACAGGCAGTTACAGGAGCAGTAATAATTAGCTTTTATTCTTGTGGGTTAAGTAGAACAATAATATCTACTTCATGTTCACTTCTTGAGACAAAGAGGCAATTTTGTATTTCAGCTCTTTTCTTGTTGGATTCTATTAAAGGTGAGGTAGAACAAAATACAATTCAACCCAGTTTTACATATCTTTAATGTGCAATTGAGAGCTTTTTGTTTTTAGTCCTAAATATTTTGGCTCCATCACAGTAAGTCCCTATGGGTAGCTGCTAAATTCTTAAACCAGAAGCAATTATATTTCAGGAAAGAGTCATTTAAACGTTTGCATCAAGCACCAAATGTATTTTTGTCTTAATAAATTAGAACATGTCTTTCCTCTACCTTATTTTTCTAAGTCCACTCTTTCTTCTCTCTTGACTTTGGCATATGAACTTGTACTTGTAGCCAAACACATCGGTTGAGCTGGGAGTATTATCTTAAACAGCTGGAAGGGAATGATGAAGCTTGGCCAGCCCATCATCCAGTCAACCTTCCTCTGTTTCCTCCCCACCCACGTTCTAGATTTTGGCTTCACCCAATCCAACCAGCCTCTTCTAATTAACTCTTCCATACTCAGTTGTCTAAAGCGATATGGCAAAACTTACTGCCAGTCCTATTTTGGATTACTTTGTAGAATATTTGTGTCTTTACAAGTCATACCTTTATAACAGCTCTTGTTATATGAATATTCTACAAATTAACTCCCGTCACCTACGTCTGCTGAGCACTGGAATATTAGTTGGGCTGTCAAGATGCCATAGAGGAGACAGGTAGTTTCTATGGAGAAAAGCAGCTTCCAGAGGTCCAGCTCCAACTGCAGCCCCTCTACCTAAAATAACCTTGTCACCAGGATTGAGCCTTTCTATATGCCAGATTGTAGGTTGAGGCACCCACAGTTTCAACAACAAGACTACTTAGCCATGGTAGCTTCATCAGTAACTTTCAGACACACATTTTGTTTCATTTTCATGGGAATGCAACAATATTAACCCCACAGAAAGAAACGGATGCTCAGAGCATTAACTGATTTGTCCAAGGTCATGCAACCAGTACATGGCAGAGGTGGGACCAAAACACAGGGACTTCTGAGTGCCTGTGCGTCATGTACTCCAAAACAGCAAAGTCTTTGGCAATGTCTCTCAAAAATTCTCAGACTGTATCTGCATGAAATTGCTGTGGGTGATTTTTAAAATGCACGTTCCTGGATCCAGCCAAGACCTAAGAATTACATTCTTTGAGAGTGGAGCCAAGAATCTGCATTTTAAGGAGGTCCCCAGGTAATTTTCATTCACAGTAGAGACACAGAAAGGCTAAGTCTTTTCTTCTATTCCTAAACTTTGGAGTATCAGTTTTTCATCTGAAATGCTTCTGGGATCTTTAAATTCATTGCCTGAGTTGTCTTAGGAACAAGTCAAATGCTTACATAATATTTTCTACATCCTAGGTCTTGTTAATTGATTAAATTCTCACAACAACCTTACAAGGTAGATAACAGTATTATAACACTCATGTTATAGATAAGGAGACTTAGGCACAGAAAAGCTAAAGGAGCTCCCCTCAAATCACACACAAGATGTGATCCCGGGCCATCTGGCTCCAGAGTCCATTTGTCAACCACTACACTATGCTAGAGCTGCAGCTTCAAAGAATCACAGTCATTGAAAAGTGCTGGAGAGCAACTGCTCATGGAAATCTTTGATCTGAGCTTCATGGAACAGATCAGAGTTCCTCCAGGATGTCCTGCTCCATACTCCAGTGCCTTCACAGCTGTTCTCCCTGCTAACATGCCATGTATGCCCTCCTAATCTGACAAAACCTGGACAGTCATCCTGTATGTCCAGAGTGAGCCCGATGTCCCTCATTTGTGTTCCCAGGGCCTAGTGCACACAAGCCTCATGGCACTAATTATACTAACCTATACCTGCAACTCTAAGCCTATCTTCCACAGGAAATTAGAACTTCCTAAAGGTAGATATTGAGTCTTATTTTCTGCCCCAGGTATCCAGCAGTCAGCAGGAACTCCATAGATGCTTGTGGAATAAGTGAAAGGTGGAATATACAGTAAAGAATGGTTATTCACTTTATAACAGAATTTACCAAAAGTTTCGGAATCCCTGTTCATTGACATATCATTAATGTCTTGACAGAAAGCCTAAAGGACAGAAAGTTAAAGCCACTGCCAACTGGAGATCAATCCAATATCAGATAAAACATCTTTGAAGTTATAATGAAAGCTTCTATGGGATCTAAAAATGTGAATTAGACACAGCTTTTCAAGGACACTCCTGTTGCACAAAAGGGAGTGTACATGTTAGAGAAGGTTTGCCTCAGTGCTATCAACATGTAAGCAGATGGGGACATGAAACTTAGTTGTGGACTCAGTCCTTTTCTCTCCAGCTGGTAGAAGCAAAGATTTTGAGAACTCTGCTCTCCTGCCTACTGAAGGATCATGTTTCCCTGCTCTGCAATGACCATCAAAGCCAGCTGGGAAAAACAAAATTCTTTTGCACAAGAACATAGGGAGCAACAGGGAAGAACAAAGCTGTAGTACTTTGGTTCTTTGGCTCCTGCTTCTGGAAAACTCTACTTGGTATTTTATCTAGCTTGTACTCTCAGTGGTGTAGTAAATCAAACAGGATAGTTGCACAATGTTCTACAGTGTTGGGGACGAATTTCTTACATGCCTAGAAAGCTACCAGGGTTGTAATTAAATTCCTCAAACAAAGCAGCCCCAAACACACAGAATATTAGCTTCCCATTTTGTGTAGCTTGCTGAGCTCTTGAGATTGTGTACATGTTAAACACATTCACTCCCATTTTTCTTCCTTGAGATTTTGAGTTTTCTGTCACATCAAAGAATGTATATCAAAAAAATACAAATGGAATTTGTGATAAGTAGAAACAGGGCATATTAATTTTTCCTTCTAAACAATACCCTAAGACGAAAACAGGCTAAAGTCATTATGCTAACCCAGTGATGGAGGGCTCAGATTACCACACAAATAAACAATATGTTTTACAGAATATAGACTACAGTGTGCCTCACAATTATATTTTATGGTGGAGTATATTTTTACAGAGCTTTTGGCCTGGTCATTTAAGAAAAATGTCCTTAGGCCAGATGCGGTGGCTCATGCCTGTAATCCCAGCACTTTGGGAGGCCGAGGTGAGTGGATCACCTTGAGGTCAGGAGTTCAAGACCAGCCTGGCCAACATGGTGAAACCCCGTCTCTACTAAAAATACAAAAATTAGCTGGGCATGGTGGTGGGTACCTGCAACCCCAGCTATTCGGGAAGCTGAGACAGGAGAATCTCTTGAACCTAGGAGTTGGAGATTGCAATGAGCCCAGACTGCGCCATTGCACTCCAGCCTAGGCAACAAAAGCTAAACCCTATCTCATTAAAAAATGCCCTTAAGTTTGTAGTCCTCTACAAGTTGCATGTGAAATAAGGAGTTCTGTGAAAACTATATCTCATGGAATAAATCCCAATCAATGTCTTTGACTGGAAGTTCAGAAGTGAGTGCTCCCTGCCTATGGTCACAGGTTTAATCAACTCCAGTATGGGCCAATTATCTCTGCTACTATGGTCTGAATGTGTGTGTCTCCCCAAAATTCATATGTTGAAATCCTAACCTCCAAGGTGATATTCAGTGGTGGGGGCCTTTGGGAGGTGACTACATCATGAGAATGGGATTAGTGCTCTTATAAAAGAAACCCAAAAGAGAACCCTCATTCCTTCCACCATGCAAGGACACAACTAGAAGCTGTCATCTATGAACAACAAAGTAGGCCCTATCTAGACATTGAATCTGCTGGCACCTTGATCTTGAACTGTGGAAAATTCGGTTGTTCATAAGCCACATGGTTTATGATATTTTGTTACAGCAGCCTGAACAGACTAAGATATCTGCTCTGCCCAACGGTCAAAGAATGTACTATTATTTCCTTTCAACATGGGTCCTATGGGGCAATTAGTCAGGAAACATAGATGCTTGTTCAAAAAAACGGCATCCCCAAAACAAAACCAATCTAAGAAGTGCATTCCTCACCAAGAAGAATTTATCAACCATATTAACATGTCCTCTCTTTAAAACTCCTATTTTTTCCTCCTTTTTACACAGTTCATTCTAAGGAAGTGTGTTGTGGGAACAGATCTAAGCCAATGTAATCATCAATATTCGGTTCCTTTTGGTAGGTGAGATATGTAGGTCTCCTCTTCCACACCTTACTATCAAATTTGTCCTACACGCAGATGTCTATTAGCAAGCAGACACAGCACAGGTAATCCGTTCCATGGTCACTGTCTCTGTTCTTTTCAGTGCCCCCGGGCAGTTTGCATCAAGAGCTCAGTGGAGGCAGATGCATTGATGTTCTAGTGCAATACTCAGCATTATTTTAGTTACTACAGAACAATCCTGCATGCAGAAGGGCCTAGGCTATAAACCTACAGTGATATTAGAAAGGTGACCAGACTTGTATCACTAGATTCCCAAATTTTGTTCAAGCAATAGTACAGAATCCACAAATCTTAAATTCCATTTAACCATTGTAAAAAAAAAAAAAATACATTTCTAAGTCTTCTTTGTTGATCAGATATGTTGATAATTGAAATGTTTATGGTAACCACCTTATGCATCTTTGAAATACTAAATACTCTGAATTGAATATTCTCAATTAGGTGCTTCAGATATTGGTTTACCCTCTCTGAGAGATGGAATAATTCACATGTAATACACACACTCCACGGTGTCCACATGGAAGAATTTAAAAGTAAATTATAGAGAGTAAAAACAAGTGGAATCTCTATTTTTAACATGCTTTCATTAAATTCAGCATCAAAATGAGTGATTCCAGGCAGTACATGACAAAACTGCCCCCACCCATGTCAAGAGTCCTTAGCAAATCTCGTTTCCTTTCTACAGTATGTGAAAGCCTGGGGATCCAGAGTGCACAGATAGAGAACAACAACAACGACAACAGAAACCCTGAGTGTTAGTTCCAGGTAGGCAAAGAACCATACAAGTCCATTTAGTTAGGAAATTTTGTGCTGAAGTTTCCCTAAGAGGTATTGTCAGGCCAATTAAGATACATACTAGTTGTTCCTCAGACAAGTGCAACAGGTTCAATTCAATTGAGTTAAATAACATTACGGAATACATGCTTGTGTTTCTCCCAATCTCACCATCAACCTTATATGCCAACTTTGAACTATTGGCTTATAGGACTGCATTAATCACATGCATGCTTAAAAAACATATTTGCCTACTAATAAGAAAAAATTCTTTAGCCTAAGAACAGAACTTCAACCTACCTCTACAGCCTGGTTGGTGACTGCTTTGACCATTTCTTCCCATTCCATTGAGAATGTCAGTGTGAGCTAGTCTCAATAACCAAAATGACTTTTCACACCTCTCCAAGAATCTACCCTTAGCTAGCTCTGAGGATGTGGTAAATTCATCTGTCTCACCACAGCACCTGGCAGAAAGCTTATACTGAATGTTGATCTGGCAGCCACACAAACTGGGCCATGCAAAGACCAGGAGACCCCAGACCCCAGGAGCAGGCCTGAGGTAGACAAAGTAGGGAGTCAGCAAGAGAAGGCAGCATCAAGCAAAGAAAGTCCAAGGAACTCTGAATCCCCTGCGATCTTCTCTGACTTACCCCGTCAAGCCTGAAATGTCTTGTGCCATAAGCAACCTTCTTGGCAGTCCCAGACTCATACTCAAAGCCTTTGTCAAGCTTCCTCTGCTCTGTATACCCTTGATTTAGACTGCAGAATTGGTCCGGACTTCCAGTGGGTTTAGTGTCCCTCCCAGGCCCCCAGTGATATGTATCACATCTCCCTCCTTGAATGGCTGACCTTGCTTTTTAAGTATCTACTAATGCAACTGACTCCCCACTGGGCTATACATTTCCTAAATGAGCCTGGGCCCCATTCATCTTAGTGTTCCCAGAACCCAGCAAAGTGCTTAGCTCATAGTAAATGCTTTTAAAAATGTTCATCAAATAACAGAATAAATAAGTGCACTCTCGTTTAGAAATGTAATAGCACTTCCTCATTGCTGCAAGTCTTCTTGATTGAGAGTCTCATAATCATGACCCTGGATAGTACCCATTCTCAAACTCTTCCATAGTGGATCAGAAGCAAGCCCTTGAGCCCCTTCCCCAACAAACTTTACTGGAATGTACTTCATTATCCCTAGTTTTCATTATCCTTGGTAAGTACAACAGTCAACCTGCACACACACAAGGTATCTTGATGTTTTAATTATCTTACTAATAAGTTCCCTGAAGTAAAACCATGTTTGTTTGTTTTTCAATTTTATGACAGTGTTTTATTTAAATTATTAAAAGTGCTCCAGTATCACTAATAAATACCATATGCAAGAAACTAGGCTAGCTGGGTGGGGCCCAAAAATGATATGATATCATCTTTCTTTTCACAGAGCTTTTTATCTACAAGGGGAACAGGATATAGACCCATGAACTGAATCACCATCACACGAACCAGGCAGATGGAGGATCAGGGGGGCTTTGCCGGGTGGGGGCCACTGGTCAGGTAGAGATGGCATGTGAGGATTTGAGAAGAAAGTGGTACTGAGACAGAAGACATAATTTAAGCACTTAAGGGTCAGAAAAGTGGCAGCAAGCATGTCTAGGCTCTAAAATGCTTTGCAACAACCCCAGCAGGGAGCAAGAAGAGGCCGGGATCAGGCCCAGCAGAAAGGCTGGGTCGAAACAGGCTATTTAAGATCAGTGGTGGTCACCCACCACATCTAAACAATATGATTCTTCCAACTTAGCTAAGGGAAGGGAGGAAGGGAAGCAGGGAGGGAATGAGGGAAGCTCTTAGTGTAATTACTTCTAGAAATTTGGTAATATATGTACACTATGCAGGAAATAATGGTTTTTCCTTAACATAGCGATGCATGAGGACACACCACTATGTTTCAAACAAAACCCAGAATAGCGTACTTTGCCCTGCTCTCTTATTTGGAGCTGTGTGAAAAGGTAAACATAACTTTTGTCCAGACCTTCTGAATAAGGTAAACTGACTCATGCCTGGAAACAGGTTTTTTTCTATAGTAAGAGAATAATTAAATTTTATATTTTATGAATATATTATTAAAAACACCAATCAATAGACTCCAAAGGATATGCTCAAGTTTAGACCAATGAGCTAGCCACTATAAGATGGATCCGGGTACAACCTGATGTGGTGACACATATGGTGCAGGGTACCACAGGCCCCTAGAGAGCAGCAGCCAGTATTATCCAAAGACTGATGGCAGAGGCTCAGCTCAGGCTGCTTAACAACCACTGAGTTGGACTGGGTATTCCCGCTCTCATCGCGGGGACTGTGCCCAAATCCCACATAAGGAGGGCTGCAAAGTCTCCCCTGTGCCTTAGACACACTGCACACAGGTCAAGTCCTTTGATGCCAAATTAATTTTGTTACTGAGCCTTATAAGACCACTTTCATGTCCTTCCCCCTAAAAAGTAAGAGATATAAAATCAACTTTGCCCCAGAAGGTCCTTCCTTGGAGTGAATGTAAATAGAAGGCTTTGAGTGCAAAGACTTACTGAAAACATAAATGTTCTAATACTGCATTTATACTGTATTATAATGATTTATTTGTAAGCCTAACTCTTCTACTGGACTGGGAGCTCCCTGAGGTGAGGTCTGAATGGTGTCTCCAAGGCTTCATTCAGTGCTCAGTGGACAGTGTAGGCTCACTACATGCTTTTTTGAGTATACAAAGAAACAAATGCTACAAGGCAGGAGAGTGGCCCCAAATGAAAATTTGAGTTTTAAAGTTGCTATGGCACGTAAGTACTTAAAAGACACCACAGAAACTGTACAGAATCATGTATGGAATCATGAATAGAATCAATCCTACGTGTATAACAGTTTATTTGTAGACAAGATCACTGGAGCAGCACTGTGGATATCAAGGTGGGCTCACTTTCTAACGTCAGAGGCTGGTGCTCATTAGGGTATGCCTCTCAGTCACATCTAGTTCTTGAAATCTGAGGAAAAACTCTATTTAAAAGTAGGGAGACTGAAAAAAATGAGTCTTGCATTAACTAGATTCAGATAATTCAATATTTTTACTACTAAACTGCAGAGATCTAGATTACTAGGGAACAGAAATTGCCTTGAATTAAATACCACTCTGGGTAAGCCCGTATTGGCTTAATCAGCTTTTTGTGTACTGGGCTTAATAAAAAATTGTATTAGTCATTTTATACAAATATAGTAGAGCTGATGAATCACTCATAATAAAAAAAAAACCCCTAATCCATTTTAATAATTCCCATATTTCAAAATATAGAAATTTGTCCTTAAGCACACAGAGTCCTAGATGATAATACAGGCCCAGAGAAATGAAATGAGTTGCCAAAGTCACATAACTAATTAATGAAGGAGATAAGATTAGAACCAAGGTCTCGCAATGCCTTGTCTGGCACACATCTACCACATCAGTGATTTCCAAACAGTGTCCTGTAGAAGTCCTTCGAAGATCCTGGGACAGCAAGTGTGGGGACCTGGTGAGCACAGTTCCCCTCTTTGCATCATGCTGTCTTTTCATGCAGACCCTTGTGCTTTAGTGCACTGGTACCCAGATTTGTGGATTTCATGCTACTTTAGAAAAAATAAAGAATGACTACGTACAGTTACTATCATGTCATAAAAGAAAAGCTACTTTAAAACTCAAAACATTTGGAGGAGAGAATCTTGGAATAAATTATTTATAAAACACAGCATGGTTCCACATTTTTCTCATTTCACTAAGAATAACAGGAAAAAAGCCTCAATGTGGAAAGTCACTGTTCTGTAGACCTTCATTTGGGAAGCTGTGGTTTTGTGGCAAGAACACAGAATTTGGATTTCAACCACATCAGAGTAAGCAGTGCATCTTGAACAACTCATTTTGATTTCTATGTTTTGTTTCTTATGTATAAAGTTCAATAATAATTCCTGACACACACCACAGTCCCTCACTCCCATCCTCTGCAAGAGTTGCTCCTTTCAAAGATACCTAGCTCTGTCATTCTCAAAAGGTGGGCTCAGGACTACCTGCATCAGAATAATCTGAGGTGCAAGTTCCTTGAACCTAACCCAGATGAGGTTTCCAAGAAATGGGGTTGGTTTTAAGTAGTTTAGTTTAGAAGGCACAAAGCCTGAGTTGTTATTTTTAATGATGGTTTACAACATCTGCTCTAATTACCAGAGGCTGATGGTAAGATTATGTGGATAAAATTCCTTTGGAAAACTGCAATAACTATAAAAGTAGAAAAGAGAATAAGGGAAAGGAAGACAAGAATAAGGACTAAAGAGAAGATGTGAGGAGGGCAAACCATTTATTCTTAAATTAGTTTTCTTACCTGACGAACAAGTCAGTATACAGTTCACAGTGTGAACTCTATCAGTGACTTTTTAACCTCCCCGTTAGCAGCTAAACTATTTTCAAAGAAAATCTTTTAAAGAAAGAAATCTTTTAAGAAAGCAATGTCTTCTGACAAAGGCAGAGCTGCTCTAGTAGAAGTGGCCCAGAGTTCTGTCCCATCAATGCCCTCTCCCATTCCCTCCATTCTCCTGGTAGCCTCTGAGGCCCCCTACGCTAGAAGATAATAGAATGACCTGCTTGTTCTCTGAGGTACTGTTCTGATTCCAGAGAAGGTAGGTCTAACCATTAACTAACGCCATGTATTTTAATATAATCAGCACAGAAAATGTAGCCACCCAATCACGAGATTCTCCCTGAGAAGTGATTCATGTGCAGGACATCTTAAGCAGCGTGGCACACCACAAACACTATCAATAAGAAGGTACCAGACTTAAGTTTTTAGTCCATTACTGTTCTTAACCTAACACAGAGGTTCTTACCAAGTAATTTGCTCCCTTTCTTTCCTCACCAAACCCATGGAATCTGTCGCTTCCTTTCCATCCTCTGTGGCTACAGCCATTGTACAAGCTTCAGGAAGGCCACCCAACTGCCTTCTTCACGTCATCCTAGCCTTCAGACCCCTTTAGTCCATCTCAAATCTTCTTGCCAACTCATTGTCTTGATAGTGACATCTGAAAACAAGTTCTCACCCCATGGTCTTCATAGAGACAATTCCAACTCATTAACCCCAGCCACTCACGTTTCTTGGCTCCGCTCATTAAAAAGCACACTGATCTAGAGGTCTTTCTGAGTCATCAGGGTCCAAGCTGCTGCTCCACACCTCACACACGTGTTCCCCTCTGGGTTCCTAGCTCAGGAGATGACAGATTCCACCACTTGCCAAGGTGTTGAGATCAAATCCTTATAGTCATTCTTGACATGTTTACTTCTCTCAAATCCCCATCTCACCCACAGGTATGAAACATGGCCGCTCCTCACGCCCGTCACCCTGACCACCATCATGCCTGCCTGGCTTGCACTCTGCTCCCATCTTCTACTTTTCTTCTTGCTCAGCTCACTCTACTCCAGCCCCCTGGCTTTTTTGCTATCCTCAAATACACCAAGCACATTCCAGTTTCCGGGCCTTTGTACATTCCTGTTCCTCTGCCTGGAATACTCTTCCCCAAGATGTCTACGTGGATATAGCCCTCTTTGCATTGAGGTTTCTGCTTCAATATCACTGCTTCAGAGAGGTCTTCCCTAAGCACCTTATTTCAAAGAGTGCTTCTACAACTCTACTTTACCCTGCTTAGATTTTCTTCATAACATCACCACCTGAAATTCAATTATATATGCATTAGTCGACAGATTTATTATCTGATTCCACTCTCATTCATAGTGGAGCAGCATGAAGTTTGAGTGGTAGCTTTGTTTCTGACCCGGTGTCCCTGATGTCTAGAAATGATACAGGGCACTCTGAAGGTTTTCAGTAAGTCAATCACTCAATCAAAAAAAAAAAAAAAAATCGAACTCATCTTTAAATCCCTCATTTTATCAACTACTCCTTCACATTTAATATTAAATAATGTATATTTTTAAAGTTTTTAAATTGTGGTAAAATACACTTAACAAAATTTACCATCTTAACCATTTTTAAGTGTACAGTATGGTAGCAGTAATTGCATTCACATTGTGCAAGCATCATCACCATCCATCCACAGAACTCTCTCCATTTTGCAAAACGGAAACTCTACATCCATGAAACAATAACTCCCCTTTCTCCCTTCTCCAGTCCCTGGCAACCACCATTCTACTTTCTGTCTCTATGAATGTGACTACTCCAGGTACTTCACATAAATGGAATCCTATAAACTACAAAACATTATTTGCAAAACTTGAATAATTCTCTTTAAAGCTTGCATCAATTCAATTCAATTTTTGACTGGCTTATTTCCCTTAACATAATGTTCTCAAGGTTCATCCAAGTTGGTTCTTTGGCCTATATTCCCAGAAGTAGAACTGCTGGATCATATGGCAATTCTATTTTTGCTTTTTTGAGGAACTGTCCTGCCGTTTTCCACAGCAGCTGCAACATTTTGCGTTCCTAATATCAATGCACAAGGGTTCCAATTTCTGTACATCCTAACCAACACTTACTTTGGTTTTTTTGATAGTAGTCATCCTAACAGGTGTGAAATGACATCTCCATGTGGTTTTGGTTTGCATTTCCCTAGTCATTAGTGATGCTGAGTACCTCTACTTGTGCCCATTGCCCATTTGTATATCTTCTTTGGAGAAATGTCTTTTCCCGTCCTTTGCCCATTTTTTAATCAGGCTGCTTGGGTTTTTGTTGTTGTTGGGTTGTAGAGGTTTTTATATATTCTGGGTATTAACTCCTTATCAAATATATGATTTGCAAATATTTTCTCCCATCCAGTAGGGTTACTAAATAATTTATATTCTTCATTTCTTAAGTTGGTTCTCTTAATCCATAATGGTTTCTACTTTGGACAGTGTACTCATAGAGAAGAGAGATGGTGCCTGTTGATTTGATCATGCAATGCTTAACAAACAATGCTCTATGCAGGCTGGATGGTTAAAGTTTTTTGAAGATTATACAACAATATAGTATACTATTTGGTATCACTTTTCTTTCATTAGTGGCAGACAAATGGAAGTACAACTGTTAATTAAAAGCACATAACGTTGCCTGATTATGAGTAAAATGTCCCAGCTCACTAGAGCATAATTCATACAGCATTAGTGGAGAATTAACTAGCTTTATTAAAGATTTGGAGGACTAGTCACTTTTCATCATCCTTTAATTAAAACCTTCACATCTTCCACTTAAAAGCCTTTGTTTCGTGCCTATTATTTTCATTCTTTATTCTGGCCTTGAAAAACCAGGATGAAAAACAGTAAAAGCAAAAAAGTTTCTAAATGAGCTTTTCATGCTGTAATAAAAAAAAGGCATAGCTTTCTAAAATACTGAAAAAAATAAAATAAAATTTTAATGTTCTTTGAACTAGAAGGCCAGGAAAAAACATACAGAAAAGCAGTGTTGAGCAGAACATTTTGGAGTTAAATGGTTAAATGTTCTTTTATATTCTAAAATGAATGCATACTACTATGTAATTTCTCTCTACCTTCCCACTCACACTAACTGAAAGATACCACAGTTCAGGGGTACCAGCTCAAGGTCCTAAAGTGGAAAGCTATCGTTATACTCTAGCCTACTTTTCTTTTTTCTTAACTTGGAATCATGATTTATTTTGAAGTAAATGGCATGATGCAGTGGTTTGAATGTGCCCCCTCCAAAATTCAGGTGATGAAATTTAATGGCCAGTGTGATAGGATTAAGAGGTAACATGGTCATTCGGGCTTTTTCCTCATGAATGGGATTAAGGCCCATGTGAAACAGGCATTACACAGCATTCGCCCTCTTGCCCTTCTGCCATTGTGAAGACACGGCGTTCCTCCCCTCTGGAGGATGCAGAAACGATGTACTATATTGGAAGCAGAGTGCAGCCCTACAGACGCCAAAGTTGCCGAGCCTTGATCTTGAAATTCCCAACCTCCAGAACTGTGAGAAATGAATTTATGTTCTTCATAAATCACCCAGTTTCAGGTATTTTGTTATAGCAACACTAATGAACTAAGACACATGGCAAGACATAACCTCCCTCAACCTCAGCTCCCTCCTCCCAAAGATCCGTGCATAAGGGTGTCCAGCACAGTCCCTCACAAATATCAGACACTTAATAATAAATTAATAATTTTTAAAACATTAGCTAGAATTTGGTGGATGTTCTGGGCCAAACCTCATACTGTGTGCTTCACATTCACAGTGTCACAACAACTACAGAGGCAGCTGTGGTCACTTGATGACCACTAAACAATGTTACACTTAACTGCATATTTCTCCCCATAACTCCCCCAACCCAAGTTACAGGCTTTGTCTCCTCTAAAAATACTAGTATATGCTACTTAAGGATAGGAGAACTTGATTTTTAACAAAATATATTGATTTTGAAGCCTACATATCTAAATCTTTGTATACAGTTTATAGAGT
Organism: Macaca mulatta; assembly: GCF_049350105.2. Classification (NCBI taxonomy): domain Eukaryota; kingdom Metazoa; phylum Chordata; class Mammalia; order Primates; family Cercopithecidae; genus Macaca; species Macaca mulatta. The sequence continues at coordinate 22,873,500 of NC_133422.1, forward strand.
TCATTACATAGCTCATTTCAATCCAGCTAAGAAGAAATCTAAAAATAATACGCTTTTTGGTTTCATCATTGAAACATTCTTTCTGTCATTGAATTTAGCCTAATGCATCTTACAAGAAGAGAAATCTGATATAATGTGTGTGAACAAGAATCTGACTGATAGAAAGGAATAAAAGTGAGCCAGTGCAATGTCTATACCAGAATTATTATTTCTATGATTAAAACATAAAGACACCTGAATTTATCTTTTCTGTGTCTGCTGTTTCAGTCTCATCAAGACTATGTTTCTGCTTTCTTCTAAATATTGTTTTCCATATTGCAAACATCTAATTAAGTAAACACAATACAAAGTGAGATATATACTGTTTGGAAAACCATAAAATTATAGAGTAGATAGACTTCCATTATAATCCAATTTTCATTCTGTCATAATTTTCCAAGAGAGTTTCCTTTGGGGTTAAAATTTTCTAAGCTTGATTTCAGTTCAAAACTGAATGTTTTCATTCACTTGTATGTAGAAAAAACTCAATTCAGTCTTTTCTCTGTTGATCATATGAGTGTGTTTCCTTTAAAAGTAGACCAAGCTTAATTTTGTTGATGAAACCTATGACAGATTTCTAGACACACCTTACTTTCAAATTCTTGGACACTTAAAATAATTACTTAAGTAATATAAATGGTACAGAAGCCAACAGAGAATATGTTTCTTTGCCTTATTCCTCCAGTCCTACCCTATGTACAACGTGCCCCCAGTATATACCCTTTGTATACATAGGACTGTTGTCTTACCATAGAAACCAAGAACCAGAATTGGTGGATCAAATGGAATGCACATTTTAAATAGTAATGTATACTGCCCAACTATCTTCCAAAAGACTTCACTACATTATTATAATCTCACCAAAAGCATATAGATGAGAATACCTATTGCCTATATTTATTAACACTGAATGTCATTGATCTATTGGATAAAAATTATTTTAATATAAAATTTCAAAATTATTATGAGTTTATTTTATTGTCCATTTAAAAAATTGTATCTCTTATCTTGCCTTTGAATATTTATTTTTCATTTTGCTGCAGTAGTGCTGTAAGTTATTATTTTATAGAAGGTTTTGTACCTCTAAAAGTATTTTGCCGTTATGTTTGAGAATTCTAGGTTCAAAAAGTGTTTCCATGAGAATTTTAAAGTCTTGTGCTTCACTGTATTACAGAATCCAGGGTGGCCAAAAAGAAGTCCACTAACAGAATCCTCTTTCTTTCTTAGGTAGATTTTTAAATATATAGGTTATTTTTCTTTCATCATGCTGGGAAAGTGATTGACCCACTTAATCTGAAGACATAAATCTATCTTTGATTTAGAGAAATTATCTTATTTATTTGATAATTGTTTTGTATTTTGACAGGAGTGCTTCAATTTCTGAATAATAACAATATTGATAACAGAAGCTAATATATGTTAAACATTTCTGCTTGTTTTAAATATTTTACATGTATTAGGTCATTTAATCCTCATAGAAACTGTGTTACAGTAGTCCCTCCATCCTTAGTTTCACTGTTTTGTACTTTAGTTACCCACAGTCAACCACAGTCTGAAAGTATTATTGTGTGCTGTTCCGTAGCATGATGAAATCTTGCACCGTTCCACCCAAGACATGAATCCTCCTTTTGTCCAGAGGATTCTTGCTGTAGGCACTCATTCCCAGTTAGTCACTTAGTAGCCCTCTCAGTTGCTAAATCAACTGTCTTTGTATCTCAGTGCTGCTGTTAAAGTAACCCTTATCTGACTTACTAATGGGCCCAAAGCACAAAGTAGTGATGCTGGCAATTTGGAGATGCCAAAGAGAAACTTGACAGTGCTTCCTTTAAGTGAAAAAGTGAAAGTTCTTAATATGGAAAGAAAAAATCATATGCTGAGGTTGCTAAGATCTATGCTAAGAATCTATCTATGAAATTATAAAGAAGGAAAACGAAATTCATGCTAGTTTTGCTGTCACATCTCTTCAAACTGCAAAAGTTATGGCCTCAGCGTGTGATAAGTGCTTACTTAAGATAGAAAAGGCAGTAAATTTATGGGTGGAAGACATGTACAGAAATGAGTTCCAATTGACAGCAATTGGGTTTGGTACTGTCCGTGGTTTTAGGCATCCACTGGGAGTCTTGGAACACACACCCTTGGTTAAGGGGGACTACTGTATTCCCATTTTACCGATGAAGACATTGACAGAGGCTAAGTAACTTTCCTAAATGACACTATTAGAAGCAGAAGTGCCACGTTTACTCCTAGGCCAACTGTCTCTAGGCCCCCATCAATATAAAAATCCAATAACTAAAAATTATTTGCACAGCTATTAAAACAACAAACTATGAATGCAGCTGTCATACTAACCTGTCCAATCCAGGGTAGTCTGAATTTAAATGCCAAGAATGCCTCTGACTCAGGATTCTTCTGAATCAGTGACTGAAGTCAGATGACTCTCCTGTGTCCACGTGCTGTTTCAATATTCATCTAATATTTTATGTGGCATGTGAGTGAAGGTTACCTTGGAGAGGAAGGGAAGTAACTAAACAAAGCATCCAATGTTTATAGTATTTCAAACAATACCTATCAACTTTCATAAACGGTCTGATTCAATGGAGATAACAAGCTTGACATTGATATTGTTAAGAACTGAAGTGTATGATCAGAGTAGACAATGTACTTACAGGATTTATTTCCTGATAGACAAGAGTAGAATTTTTCCAAAAGAATCAGAGCTGTACAAAGGAAAGGTGCTTCCACCCAATTATTTCCTACTTATCAGCTCTGATAGGAACCCACCTGGGGGTGATCTGCAGAGTCTACCTGTGTTAAATTTCTTCGCATAGAGCTAGCTTATCATGCAAATGGTACTAAGAAATGAAAATTATATGGCTTAGAAAATGGTTGTAGCAGAATGCCAACAAGCAGAACTATCTCATGTGCAGATATTATGCAACCCCAGGATTTGAAAATAGTTACCTTTACCCACTAGTCCCATGCTGTGTGTAGAATAAACCAGGTTGAGAATGATCAAAAGTTAAAAAATTATAGCAACAATCGTATAAAACAAAACTGTGTCTAAACTGAAAGTACCTCTGGCTACTTTTAAATCTTTAAGAACAGGAATTTGCTAAATCATTAAAATCAAATTAGCATAATTAAGGATCTAAAATTGTGAGAGTATTAATGTGATTACATTTATTTAAACTCGGTGAATGAAAAATTACTGCTACATTCCTTTAAGAAAAAAAATTACATTAACTTATATCATTGGGTACCATTTAGATTAGCCAGTTAATCTCAATATAACCAAAATCTGTATCAGTAATAAGAGTGCTAGTAATTTATATATAATTAGAATGAAAGCTTTTTGGCCATAAACAATCTGGGGAAGTCCTTATAAAATAATAAGTGGGAAAACAAATTGTCCTACTCTATAAAAAACATTATGCAAAATATACAAAAAAACTAAAATAAAATAATACTTTTTTTTACAAGAAGTAAATAATACTTTTTTTTTTACAAGAAGTAAAAATAGTATTATTAGGGTAATAGTACTGTAGGAGGTTTTATATCTTCCTTAAATTTTTAATTTAAAAAGTTTTAATTTTTAACATGTTAAAGACTGAATAAATAGCTCTGCTAAAATAAAGAAAAAGAAGTAAATGAAATGGTAGTATTTTCTATCCAGTTTAACACTTTGATATATACTTTTCCAGTTTTTCTCTTTATTATTCAGATTTTTAATTTAAAATCTGTAACTCTTAAACTATAATGTTAATAACAATTCTGTCCCTTTGTCACTTAACAATACATTGTGGGCTTTTTTCACATGTTAAAATGTTCTTCTATGACAGTGGTTCTCAAAGTACGGTCCACAGAACCCTAGATGTCTCTGATAGATCCTTTCTTGCGATCTGGGAGGCTATGTCTATTTTCATATACTACAATTTTTTTTGCCTTTTTTACTGTGTTGACACTTGCACTGATGGGGCAAAAGCAATGGTTGGTAAAACTGTTGTATGATTCAAAAGAAACAAGGCAGGTTCTGATTGTTGGTGTAGTATCAAAGAACAATATCCAAAGTTATCTAAAAGATTATTAAAATACTCCTCTATTTACAACTACTTATATTTGTGAGGCTGGATTTTCTCCATTTTCCTTAACTGAAGCATCATAACAGGCTGAATAGTAACACAGTTACGAGGATCCAAATGTCTTCCATCAAGCCAGAGTAAGACATTAAAAAGATCTGCAAAAATGTAAAAGGATACTAACCTTCTTGTTAACATGTTTGGTTTTCAAAAATACATTTTTAAAGAGTATCTTGTGTTAAACAATGTGCTTTATTTTTAAATGTGTAAATACATATACAAATAAACAAATATACATATATTAAGATTTTCTATTTTAATTTCTAATACAGTATTGAGGGATATAACCACATGAACAAAAGCTTTTGAAGCCCCAAATAATTTTTACGATATTAAGAAGTATTGAGAAAAAGTTTGAGAAGTGCAGTTTGTAACAGCACTTTTATAGAAAGCACAGTGATTATGGACATGCCTTAATTAATTTAGTCCTAGAATATACATACATTTCTTGAGAACAAGGACTACTAGGTAAATCCTAAAAGGCCTAGTGAAAACTGTGCACCCAGTGAGTAAGGACCTGATTTTGGAGCCACGGCTCATGGTCATCACATCTTCCCCCAGGAGGAGGGCTGATTGAAGAAGAGGATCTAGGACTAGATAAAGCTGCCTTCAGCTACGGGTGGCTACATTCATTCTCCTGCTGAGGGTTTTTCTCCTTTCTCAATATTTTGTGTCATTTTTCTAGGCTTTCCACAGAGATACACTGAAAGAAGTTGGAATACAAATTTATTTCAGTAAATCGAGTATTTTCCTTCAGCTCTCATGAAGTCTCTGACACATTTTTTCCATTTCCGATTGGCATTCAATTAGGTTGAGTCCTGGGTACATGAGTTTTGTCTCCCAACTACCTTCCCGTCCTCACTACCTCTGAGTCCATCACTGGTGATGCACATGGCGCTTAATGACATGGTCCAGTTTATATGTTTTCCAACTCTAGACTTGTTAAACCAGATTACCTACACTAATTAATTTTTAAAATTAATTTAGAAATTAAAAAAAGTCTGCCCAGAGTTTGAAAGCATACAAAATTCTATAAAATGCCATTCTCTCATGCATTATATTACTTCTTAACAAATTAAATATATACAGAGTTAGCCTCATTAAACTCGAATGGTCTCTGGGAGACCTACCTAAGTAACTCTGAAGCAGACTATATTCCCTAAAATGCATTCTGAAGTACTGAGGAATTTTCATTGTTATGGAGGCATTTGAGCACCCATTTTTTAGCAGGCCAGGATATCCATGCCAGAATGCTAAAGAGAATAGAACTAAATGACAGTACAGCCATGTAAGGTTCTCAAACTGTGAACACTGATGCTGTTTATTCGATAATTTAGTGTAAAATGAGTGTGGGAATCTTTATTAGTGATTTTCAAGTGCAAAAGTTGAATTTGCCCTCCAAAAATTTGCACTGGCTTTTACTGTTATAAACCAAGCCACAACCTCCTTAACCCAACGTACTCTTTCCATTGTTTGAGTCCAACCACAAACATACTTTGGATCCTCAAGAAATAATTTCTCAAGAAAACATAGTGGAGTAAGTAGCAACCCACCTGGGTCCTTACCCAGGTTCCTCTGGGCCTAGGATAACTGCATCTGGGCTACAGGCTTGTGTTCTAAAGAATAGGCTCAGTGTTGCTGGCAATCACTGAGTTAAAATTTCTAGCCACCACACTCCTTGTTCACAGCCCTGATGTCTACCCCTTTCCTCTCCCAGAATATGTCAGTGATTTCCACACCAGGTACAGAGCCTGATCAATTTCCAGGGATAATATTTTACCTTCTCTCACTCCTATGATAAGAGGAAAAACACTGTCTGCTACCCCATCCCCTAACTTCTAGAGGGTAAATAATAATGCTATCACAGACTGAAGATGTAGATGTATCTAGGCTAGGTCTTCTAAGGATTGTGGAAAATGATGCTTTTAGTCTCTTTGCAAATTACAATATTCCAAGATGACCACAGTTGGAATGCGTGCTCCTAAAGCGCAGATGCCTTAAGGTGGTCTCTTCAGTCCAGTATTTGTTAACTGGCAACAATTTTGCTCTCTAGGAGACATGTGGCAATTTCTGGAGACATTTTTGGTTATCACAATGGGGTGGGGGGTGTAGTCACTAGCACCTAGTAAGCAGAAGTTAGGGATGCTGCTAAACATCCCCACAATGCTTAGGACAGACCCCCAAACGAAGTATTATTTAGCCCAAAATGACAACAGGTTAAGAAATCCTGCCCAGCCTAATGTAAAATGCATGCTTCTGGATCCATGGATTTAAATGAAAACATTGCTACATTACTTGATAGTTCATTGAACTATTTGCATTCGTGGACAGTTTTCATTATCGGAGATCTGAGCCTGGCTCTAACATCCGCTAGTTGTGTGACCTTGAGCAAGAAGCTTAAACACTCCACACCTGATCTATGAATAGAGAAAATAACTCCTCCACACAATTGTCAGAGATTACACTATGGAGTACATATAAAGTGCTTAGTGACTAAAGGTTAGCTGCTGCTGCTATCATCATCATCATCATTATCATGAAAGACTTAATAACTACTAGGTGCCTGACACTGTGTTTAGAAATACAAACACATTTTCTTGTATTCTGAAAATACAAGAAACAATAAAGACTTAGAACCTATCACTAAAGAGCTCACAGAAACACCTAGCCGAGCAAAAACATACAAGAAGACCTATCTGACTATGTAGCAAGATCCATCTTTTCATTTGCTCTAGCATCCCAAGAAGCAATGTTTGGCCCTCTTGGGTCTTCTTATACCCTGCCTGCCACTACCTCTCCCTCCGTCGTAACTCCATGCACTGTAGTACCTCAGGCACTTTGTAGCAAAGAGTTACTCTCGCAAAAAGAGAAAATAGCAAGCTAGTGAATGACTTCCCGTGGACCTCAGAAAGGACCTCAGAAATCTTCACCATGTTCAAGATTCAGAAGTTAAAAGTTTCAGCCCATAAGCAGCTATGGTCAGCACCTATCATCAGGCTACTTGCTCCCCATGGTATTTTTGGGATTTGTCAAGTAGAAACTCTTAATTTAGAAGAACTAAGCATCTTTCCAGGAAAAGAAAATTCCCTGCTAAAATATTATTCATCATTTATTTTCCTTATTGTATCAAGTGACTTTTACTTATCCTTCTTATATCACCTGATACAGTTCCGCTCCTTGTTCTGTGCAGGAAAGTTATAATTTGCACATACACATTATAATTTGTAACTGTAAGAATGACTGCAGTGTCACATTCACTAGAATAATGGCCTGTAGCATATAAATAGGGGTTATAAGGGAAGTATATGCCTTAGGAGAATATCCTTTAAGCTGTGCAGTTCAGAAATGAGGTTCTCTCTTGCACCGTTCTACAAATTCAGCAGCAGGAAAAATTACTTGGAAGGTAAAAACTCTATTTAGATGCTGTATTTTTTTTTTTTGTTAATTTGGATTAAACCCAAATGATTATTTTTAAGTTAATGTAAAAACACTGTGGAAAAATGAATCATGTTTTAATTGCTATAATGCTGCATCATTTACTTAAACTAGAAATGATTGGTGAATCCGGTTTGATGGTATGTCCCAAACAAGTCAATTAGTACAGAGATTAACCTCTATAATCACTCTCTAGCCAATTGCTTTCCATAATTTTTTCACAAAATTTGTTTGCATTCATGTTTTTTAATGAAGCAGGTAACTAGCCTTGCATTTTAGAATTTTAGTCCTTTTTCATAGAAAAGTTTACAATATTTGCTTTGGAGAAATTTATTGCTGATTTACTTGCATGTAATACAAAAATCCCATATTTTGCTGAGAGGCTTCAAACCATAAGAGGATACAAGATAATTACTTTTTGGACTATTTAGGAAGCAGGGAGTTTCATTAAAAAAAACCTCCATGGTTTCTCAACTCTATAAATGCTTCTTCAAGAAAAATATACATTCCAAACCAGAATGATAAAGGAGGCACAGAAGTGTCTGCATGACAGCCTTCTTCCTTCAAAATATATCACCACCTTCCGTAACATCTGCTCTATCATTCTGGTCACTCACAACCTTACATGCTCAGAAAGAAATATTTGTAAGATCTAACTGTAAAAAGTGTCCAGCTGTTCACCCTTTGCTGGGGCAATCCTAGTGGTATATTTGTCCTGTATCTGAGTGGATGCTCTATTTGTATCTGTCTCTATCAAATGTATCAGATACATATGGAGGATGTAAGGTGGATTATCTTTGGACCAATTTACATAAAAAACCAAGGAGCCTCCTCGGATGGAATGGAAAAAAATGCAGTTGCAAGGAAACAATTTGCTTCCAGGACAAGACACAATGATGCCAGAAAAACGAAGTAATGGTGAAAAAACCACACACAGGTAAAGTCTTTGAATATTGAGAGACTGGTTCAGTGGGCACTCACGAGTCCTGGGCAGAGAAACTGCAGTAAATACAGAGCTAAAAATTAAGAATGGTTTATCTGAAATCTCAGTGGGGCACTAGAAAGGCAAGACATTGGCACTCATCCACTGATGGGAGATAATACTCATCACTGAGCTACACATAGGTGCCACTAGATATGGGGCTCTGTCACCTTGGACGGGTATCAGTAGAAGTCACAACTCCCAGCTACCAATGACAAGTGAAGGCACAGCAACTGGAAACCTTCCCAGGGTAGAAGGGGAATAGCTTGCTGGTAATTAGTGGTAAATAAGAGGCTTCATTCACAGAATGTATGTGAGACACTCACTGGAGACTCCAGAGCTATTTGGGAGGAATCTGAGCGAGCCAGCTGGAGCCAAAGAAATGCTGTTTTGTAACTGTTACTGTGATTTGTTTTTATCCCTAGGATGATGTGGCTTGGGAAATATAGGAAACTTGCAGAAGTAATGATGATGACTGCAATAATAGCTACTTTATTTTCTGTGTAGTTCTCTGCATTGTTTCTGTGAAGTAAGACAACTGTATCAAAATATTTCACTGAAAATTAATAAGCTCTCAAGTGAAATTATAAAAGATGCTGTGATGTGGACACACTATCCAAAAGTACTGAACCAGGTGGAGGAAACTGCTGAAAATCAACGTCTCCTCTATTTTCTCACGATATACCGCAGACAGAGAACATTACCTAGCTTATTACTGATTGGAACTAAGGAGTAGAAAAAGCGCTATCTCATTTCCCTGGAGTCTCAGGGTTGTGTGGGGCATCCCCTGCACCTGCCCAGCCTTTTACCCAGAAGGAACACTCCTCAAACATACCTGGAGGCAGAAGACATCCTACAGGGTACTTAGCCTCTGTCCTCCAACCACACAATAGTCCTGCCTCTCAGTGAACTGGCCTTTCCTGGGCTCAGAGCCCAGCCTCTCTGGACCTATGACTGTCACAGTGCTCTTAGCGCTAGCTTAGCTCAGCCTGTCCCAGGGTTCAACCCATCTGATCAGGCTGCCTCTGAGTCTGGCCCTCCTGCCAGGTGTGTACACATTGACACAGCCACTCTCTCAGGTAATGCCTAACTTAACATCATGATACATTTAATCCTCCCATAAAATGTTTCCTTCATTTCTCTTTCATTTCATCATTTTTAAAAAACCATAGAGAATATGAGAAACTAAATGTGGAACAGTATGTCACAGGTCTGAATAAGGCTAGAATGACCCTAATGTGACACATTTTAGATTGTAGACTTGGGGTGCACATATATAAACTATTGTAGACTTTGGGGTGGATTAAATAATATTCAGATTAGGAAACTTCCTTTCATTGGTTTTATACTAAAAATTACTATATCAATTAATGTTGAATTTTAATAAATACTTCATCATCATATAATGAGGTAATCATGTTATTTTTCTTCTTTATAAAATTAGTATAAAAAATTACATTGAGTCAATCCTGTGTCCCTGGTTTAATTCCAATTTGCTCATGTATTAACTATTTAATACATCACTTGCTAATATTTTCATCAGGATTTTGTACTTATTTGACATAAAGTTGTTAATATCCTCTTATTATATTTTTAATGTCTGCAGGGAACTATAATGATGTCCTCTTTTTTCATTCTTACCACCTGGCTGTAGTTTTAGTCTCTTTTTCCTTGTCTGAGCTTGAAAATTTTAATAGACTTCTCAAGAAAACGTTTGCCTTTTTTTTTTCCTTTTTGGAGACAGGGTCTCACTCTCATTTACACTGGAGTATAGTGGTGTGATCACAGCTCACCGCAGCCTCAAACTGCTGGGCTCAAGCAATCCTCTCACATCAGACTCTCAAGCAGCTGGGACTATAGGTGTATGTCATGATGCCCAGCTAATTTTTTCATTTTTTAAGAGATGGTGGTCTCGCTATGTTGCCCAGGGTGGTCTTGAACTCCTGGCCTCAAGTGATCTTCCTGCCTTGGCCTCCATAGTCACTGGGATTACAGGCATGAACCACAACACGTGGCTCTTGGCTTTGATGATGATTTCTGCTGTACATTTATTTCTTGTTTCTGTTTCTAAATTTTCATTATTTTCTGTTCTCCTCTTTACTTTCCTTCTTTCTACTTTGCTTTAGTTTATTTTCCCTTTTTCTAAGTTTTTGAGATGAATGTTGTTTAATTTTTAGTCTTCCTTCGAACATATGCACTTAAGGCTATACATTTTCCTCAAAGATGGCATTAGCTGCATTTTATATATTTTGATATGTTGACATTTCAGTATCATTCAGGTCAAAATATTTTCTAATTTCCATTGTGATTTAGCCTTTAACCCATTATTTATACAGAACTATGTTTCCTAATTTTTAAATACAGAAATATTCAAGATTTTGCTGTTGTTTTCAGGATTATTGTTATTGTTATTGTCTTGTTATATGTCTTGTAGCTTAAATACATTATGATCAACTTTTGATTATAAGTTTTTAATCCTTTGAAACATTTTTAGATTTGCTTTTTGGCTCACAAGTTTTTTATATGTTCTATATATACTAGAAAAAATGATTTTCTGCACTTGTGTATCCAATATCTTTATGTGTTCATAAAGTTAATCATATTATTTAAACTTTCTAAATGCTTATTAATGTTTTGTGTGCACTCTCAATTCCTGAAAGAGATATATCGCAATGTCTTAGTATCTGAATTTTCCTGTTTCTCCTCTTAGTTCTATCAATCTTTGATTTAAATAGTTTATATTATTAAGTAACTAAAACTTTGAGATTATTTTAACTTCTAGGTATATTAAAGCTTTCACACTTGTAAAATATCCTCTTTGTATCTAGTAATGTTTTTTGATTTAAAGTCTTATTAGAGTTAGTGTAGCTACCATCACCCTTTGCTGGGCAGAGAACATTAGTGTTTACATCTTATCCATTCTTACATCTTTTGACTTTCAACCTTTTTACATGCTCATAATTTAGATATATCTCTTGAATGTAGCTTTAAGTTGGACCTTATCCAGTCTTACAGTCTTGTCCTTTAATCGAAACATTACATCTATTGACAATTAATACAATTACAAACATATTTGAGTTTAAGTCTACCATCTTAGCATCTACTCAGCTATTCCGAACCAAGTATCAGATTCGGTTCAGAAAAATGTAATTTGTTTTTTTCCCTAACACTATTCAGTATCAAGTTCAAACGTGTATTATGAGGATTAAACATATTTATATGAGATTTGTACAAGTGCTTTGAAAATCACAATGTCCTAAAGCAATCTTTGTGTTACTAAATATGCTTCTATTAAAGATTTTTCAAAGGTCTCTGACATAGGCTCTTGAATGCAGTTTCAGACAAGTAGAAAAAAAAAAGTATTGGCAGCGTGATAAGACTCCCAAGATGACCCTTTTAAAAGAAAGACCTTTGGCATAGAAAAGTATGTTGGAAAGCTCTCAGGAGGAAAGGGCTCGGTGAGTTTAAGGAATGGTAAAGATGCCAGTGTGGTGAGAAGTGGTGAGACTGGTGAGATGGCTATGAGCTATGTCCTGCAGAGCTTTGTGGGGTTAACTTTGTTAGAAATGTACTTCCCAGTATGTAGTGCAATATCATGGTCAGGTTTACGTTTTTAATTGTTTATTCAGTCAACTGTGGCAAAAACTAATTAGAGGAGGCAAGAATGGAGTGGAGTGGACAAGGTAAGCATTCAGTCTTCTGAAGGACCCCCCATCAAAAAAGGTGGTGACTTTAACTTGAGAAATAGAAGCAGGTGGCTTTGAGATGCCTCTGAGGGTGGAATCAATAGCACATGAGAATCTCATGGGGAATAAAGACAGGGTGATGTCAAGGATGATGTCGGTAATTCTAAATCAATCAACATGCTGATGAGAGGTATTTGTAGTAAATTTATATCTACAGTAAATAAAGTCTAATACCTATAGACCATTTATCAAATCTACTGCTTATCATTCTGTTGTCTTATTTCCGTTCTTTAATACATTACAAATATCACAAGCTTATGAAAATCTCTTATAGTTCCATCCTCTCCAATCTTACACTTTTTCTCTCTGTGTTTTTTTTTTTTTTTTTGCTAAAAATGATTTCAGGGACCAGATGCTGTGGCTCACACCTGTAATCCTAGCATTTTGGGAGGCCAAGGCAGGAGGATTGGTTGAGGCCAGGAGTTTTAGGCCAGCCTGGGCAAGATAGTGAGACCTCATCTCTACAAAAACAATTGAAAAACTAGCCAGGTATGGTGACATGCGCCTGTAGTGCCAGCTACTCAGAAGACTAAGGTAGGAGGATCACTTGGGGCCAGGAATTTGAGGCTGTAGTGAGCTATGACTGCACCACTGTACTCCAGCCTGGGCAAAAGTACGAGAGCTGTTTCTAAAAAATAAGAAATAAAAATATTTCAAATAAAACTGAACAGCGCACCACATACTATATTATTATTCTCACAAAAAACACACTGAACCTCAGAGGTTCAGACCAGGTTGACACTGTCTCTAAAAAAAATTAAAACATGAAAGTTTTATCATATTGCATTTTCACAAGAAAATAAATTGAAATAGGCAGTCCTTGCAAAACACAATTTGTTATTTCCCTAACACAATACTCCAGTACTGCTACTTACAAAAGAATCATTTCTATTATACAACCATCATGTTTGTAATTGAAATAATAATGTCAAATCATTATTGGGCCTGCATTCCATTTAGGTTTTCAAGTTCTGAGCTCCCTCCAAAATAAAAAGATAGAGTTTCTAATGGAATCATAAGACTGTTGAGTAACTGAACATTTTTCTTCTTTTTCTAGTTATAAAAGTTATGGCAAAAAGAATCCCTCCCAAAAAAAGAGAACGGTTTCTGAGCACTAGAAAAGCTTCACTCACTGTGGGGGGTTTCAGAAAATCGCCTTAGCAATCAATCTGCAGAACATCAATAACAAATGATACACTTCCCTCAACTGCAAAAACAAACAGTAGAGATGCCAGAGGTCCCTGGAATTTAACGCATAAGTGTCTTTTCTTTCTTTTTTTTTTTTTTAAGATGGAGTCTTGCTCTGTTGTTCTAGCAGAAGCGCAGTGGTGTGATCTCGGCTCACTGCAACCTCTGCCTCTCGGCTTCAAGCTGTTCTCAGTCCTCAGCCTCCTGAGTAGCTGAACTACAGGCACGTGCCAGCACACCTGGCTAACTTTTTGTATTTTCTGTAGAGACAGGGTTTCACCGTGTTAGCCAGGATGTTCTCCATCTCCTGACCTCGTGATCCACCCACCTCAGCCTCCCAAAGTGCTGGGATTAGAGGCGTGAGCCACTGTGCCCCGCCTTTTTTTTTGTTTGTTTGTTTGTTTAAACGAGACAGTGTCTCACTCTGTCGCCCAGGCTGGAGTGCAGTGTCACGATCTTGGCTCACTGCAACCTCTGCCTCCCTGGCAACCTCTGGCTCAAGCAATTCTCAGGCCTCAGCCTCCCAAATAGCTGGGATTACAAGCATCTGCCACCTCACCTGCCTAATTTTTTGTATTTTAATAGAGATGGGGTTTCACCATGTTGCCCAGGGTGGTTTCAAACTATTGAGCTCAGGCAATCTGCCCGCCTCGGCCTCCCAAAGTGATGGAATTACAGGCGTGAGCCACCGTGCCCAGTCGTAAGTGTCATCATTCATTCAGACTGCTCTAATACAATACTGTACACTGGGTGGCTTATAAACAACAGAAATCAACTTCTCACCGTTCTGGAGGCTGGGAAGTCCAAGATTCAGTTCCTAGTGAGGGCTCGCTTCCTGGTTCATAGACGGCTGTTCTCCTTGCTGAGTTCTCACATGGTGGAAGGGAGCTCTCTAGGGCCTCTTTTATGGGTACTTGTCTCCTTGATGAGGGCTCCAGCTACATGACCCAGTCACCTCCCAAAGGCCCTACCACCTAATACCATCATCTTAGGGGTGAAGATATCAACTTATGAATTTGCAGGGGACAAACTTTCAGTCTGTAAGAACAAGTATGCTTGAGGACTGAGAGGAGGGGAGTATGTACGTTACACATGGGGACATGGAAGGGGGAAGGGTGTGAAGGAAGGTGAAGGTTATTCTTTCTTCTACCGTTTGTTATAGTGATGTTTCTCCTGGGGTTGAGTGGTAAAGAGAGGAAGGAATAAAGAGAGGACGGGAAAAAACTGGGGGTCCTGTTTTCCAAACATCATGTTTTGAGCTATTAGTGAATGGATCAGAAACATAAATTGTTTTGGTAAGCTAGAACAGAAGATATCAGAGTATACTGTATGTAATAGAGGTAATATTTCATGAAATATTTTGTTTCACATATAGATGAGTGTTACTGTGTGGGTATATAAAAATTTGTGTGTGCTGATTTGTCATATAAAATGCTTTTCATATTATGGTTTGTAGTAAAAAATGAGTCACTGAACTAGAGTATTTAAGGTTCCCTGCCCCTGCTTCCCACAGTATAGGACTGTTATATTAAAGATGTGATGTTCATTTTTTTACTTGTGTTTTATGCCTTTAGAACAAAACAGTAAGTTTTTTCTTTATTTCTGTTACCCATAATGATGCAAAGACAAAAAAAAAAAAAAAAAACTCTTGCTTCTGACTTTTCAGAAATCCTGTCTTATTGTTCTCATTTCATGTCACACATTGATTTCCTGTTAAACAGTTTTCAAATCTCTAGCCATACCAGATCACTGAGCTTTCAAAGATTATGAAGATCGTCTCTCTCCTTTATCTCTTTTGTAGATAGTTTTTAAAACTGGCAAGTGAGGTGGCTTTATTTAAAAATACATTCCCATCTACATTACTGTCTTTTTTTTTTTTTTTTTTGATATGTAGTCTGTCTCCTAGGCTGGAGTGCAGTGGCACGATCTTGGCTCACGGCAACCTCCGCCTCCAGGGTTCAAGCAATTCTCCTTGAATTACAGGCATGTAATTCAAGGATTACAGGCATGAGTCACCACACCTGGCTAATGTTGGCCAGGTTAGTCTCAAACTCCTGACCTCAAGTGATCCATCCGCCTGGTTGGCCTCCCAAAGTGTTGGGATTACAGGCTTGAGCCATCACGCCCAGCCTAAGTTACTGTCTACCGGAAGAAAAAGTACACAATGAATCAGAATCACTTTCTTGCTGTACAAACTTGGAAAGTTATTCATTCTCTCTGAGTGCCAGTTTCTTTGGCTGTAAGTTAAAGCTAATATTATCTCCTTAACTAGACTGTTGTAAGGAATGGAGATGATTCATGTTAAGTGCCTGACCAAAGTTAGGCACTCACTAAATGATATTTTGAATTATAATAAAATGAGAACCCAGGAACACAACTGTTTCTTAGTAACCTCATATATAAGCAGGCCTCTTGTTGTCTACTGCCTTGAAGAGCCCACTGAATCTCCTCTCACCTCCACAAGGGTCAAAACGTGGCCCGACACACAGCTGATGCTTGATAAAAGTTGACAGAATTGAATTAAGGTGGGGTGCTGTTGTGTTATCCTGATAGGATAGTACACTTATTGCCAAAATAATTATAGAAATCAAGTTTTGTGCCCAAATTAGCTCATTAATTTAGGGGCTGGGAGCATAATCACAATAGAACTGTCTATCTCCCAAATGATGCAACTACAAAGAGAACAAAAGTCAAGCTTCATCCAGTAAGCGTCACCTTACCTGGCAGAGGTTTAGTGCGTCTCTCTGCTCTGGGAATAAGCCAGTAATTGAAAGCATCTGCTGGTCAAGACAAGCAGAGCATTTAGGCTGAAGAGGGAGTGATATTTCTGCTTATCTTTAAAAGGAAAGAACAAGTTGATAAGAGAGAACAGTGGTTTTGCTCTGAAACCAGCCTGACAAAGCATATTGAACAGAGGTCAGTACTTATTTTCTTTCAAAAAATTCCTTTCTTCTGCTCCCATTTATACATAAACAACACACATCCCTAAACTCCATCTATTGTTTTATCCTCGAAATTCTTAGCCCCAATTGGCCTCACTGGCAGCACATGCTCTCCTGACCACACAGCTGCGTCCAAGGGAGGTGGGGGCACAACCTTCAATGGTATCCCTGCTATCTCAAAGGAATTCCAGATATTATTAAAACAATGTCTGTGCCTCTAAATAAAACAGGCCAGGCATGTTTCACTAAACTGACAGTCTTCTCTTAAGGACCCTGAGGTGTACGAAGCTACTGAGTTTTCCCATCCTACCGTCTTCAAAGTGATAAAGAAAATGCAATTCTTATGCAACTAGCCTTTCCAGCTGACCCTAGGGTGGCATTTGCTGTCTACTCTTCTATTAAACTACCTCACAAAAATCATCTTTTTGTGAAGTTTCTTTCTGTTTCCTCTCTCATACATACAAAAGAGGCCCCAGGGGTGGAGGCAGTGTTAGGATGGGGAGGGATGGACTGGGCTCCTGGGAATGGCCTCCATCAGAGGCCTGGTCCGTGGGCCCCAGTCACTGTGAGGGGTCGGTGGGGAGTGCAGAGCTTCCCAGGATCCTGCCTCTCTCCCTGTTTACTGCCAAGCAGCAGGAACACACAATTCATTAAAGCAAAACCAAAGGTCACGGACTGAGAAATAGCAAGAAACTTCCAGGGACTTGTTGATTTTGGAAACTTAATGTCCAAGCTGTGTAACAGTGCGCATGTTCCCCAGGGGGAAAGAGATTGCTATCTATGTCAGAGAGATGCTTCAGAAGATGTCTCCTCCAAGCAAGTAGTATATGTCTAGTTGTTGGCATCTACTATCCTCTCTCTTCTTTTATTCAATAAAGTGAGCCACATTATCTGAGCTACAGAGACCTCTGATAGGTACAGGGGAGGATGTCGGAGGGGGTGCCCTTTTGGCAGGTTGGCATTTTCTCTGTAATGGCAGGAGGCAGTAGAACTATTTGTTTATGTTTCAAACATAAAAAATAATGAATCAGCACTCGAACAAGTCTTGAAAGATAAAATGTTCAGTGTTAATTGAATCTCTATATTGTGCCAGATAATATTTAAGTGCTAGGAACACAGTGCTGAATAAGGTCCCTGCCCTCATAGACAGGTGTTCTAGTAGGAAGAGACAAAACAGACAAGCTAAAACAAATTTTCAAAGTGTGATAAGTGCTATGAAGAAGGTTAAACATGGATAGAGACTGGCTATGGAGGGGGCAGATTTCAGCAGATTTAAGGAAGGCCTCTCAGATGAGCTGGCATTTAAACCAAAAGACTGCAATCAAATAAATCTCCTTTGCCACCTCACTGCCGGAGCCCTGCTCACCACATCTGAAGGATCCATAGCTTCCAGAGCTCTGCAGATTTTGACAGCAGAGATGTGCTCCTCACACCCCCATTTTCTGCTTTTTCATTATTTGTGACTGTCAAAACAGAACTTTGATGACAAATTATTTCTAAATAAACCAATCATTAAAATATGTAAGATCTCTCACCTATCACCATACTTCTCATTTACCATTCTCATGCATCCCAATGACTTGAACAAAAATAAACAGAACCAGAAAATAGTCAAAACAGTACAGTTTAATCTAAATTATCCTTCTCACAACATCCCTGAGATTGACTTGCCAAGTCCTGTTTGTTGTCAGATTGGATTCTCTGGAACTGAATGCCTTCTGCAAAGTATCTCAGACGTGGATAATGCAGGCAGGACTAAACTGCTTTTCTTCCCATTTGAGTTGTCAACACCTCCCTCTGGGCCAATTGAGGATTATTGTTTCAAAAATACATGTAAGTTAATTGTTTGTTAAGCCGGCTCAGCCAACCATAAAATCATAGGAGAGTCAGGCCTGGCCCATCCTCTTGCCTCTGAACTGGATCACAGTTAGGATCTCTGACAGCTCCACCCCAGGTTCACAGATCAACTGGGGAATACGGCTCTTGAGCAAAGTCTGAATTTTGTTTCCATGAAGACAGGTTTCTCCAACATAATAAACTACAATCACAAACAATCACAATTTTTGACACATTCACATTCTTAAGTCTGTATCTGCTTTGGTTTCCTTAAATAAAAACATGCCAGAGATAAAAGTATGGAAATAAAATAGTTTCAAACATCAGAGAGCCCTGTGGAAGAATGCACTAACCTAATATGTACTTCCAGATAAATGACAAGATATGTGTATGAGAAGCAAACTTCTAGAAACATTCATTAATGATATGTGAAGATAAAAGTTATCTTTGATGGAAAAAGGTAGCTGATAAAGACATCAAAGAGAAAGATCTGAAAGAACGTTCTACATACTCACCAGATAAAACATATAAAGGGGCAATTTTGGTTTGTTTTATTGTTGTAGGTCTAAAATACTTTCATTTTGAGTAGTTTGTCAGCAAACAGCTCAGGAAACTTTACTATTTGAAATGAGTAGTTTGAGTTAACAACAGTGACCAGATATTATAAAACCATGTTCTGCCTAAATATACCCCAGAATCTTCAGATTGCCTACAAACCCAATACTGAGGCTAAAAAAGACATGACCCCTTGAGAGGCTCTTCTGGAAAGTAGGGCTGTCTGGTACTAGGGATACAGCACTGTGAACCCCAAAAGAGAGAGAGCTGTGACCCCCAGTGCGATCAGGAAAGACAGATGCAAGCCCTAACTGGGTTTGCAGGTTTCATGTCCCCACTGCTGGGGGCATTCCTGTCCAGAAACCCAAGTCCTCCCCAGGAGAGTGGCTAGAGAGTATATACAAACACAATAAACCTTTCGCAGAAAAACGATGTCTTTCTTTGACTAGAATTTGGCCAAAGGCTCTTCTTTTGAGTGTTAGTGATATAAAATTCTGCTCTAAAATAAGATAATAGTTTTAAAACTAAGCTTAAATTCCTGATTATTTGAACACATTAGAAAAAGAAAAGGAGTTTCTATTTCAGAAGACGTAGTTATTTGGAAACTGCCACAGTTTCTTTTTAAGTCAAAAATAACAAAATTTCATAAAAGCAAAACAACTAACATCCCCCTCCCCCACCCTCCACAGAAACCTTTCTTAGAACTATTCTGGTTCCACATAATAGAAACCAAATTCAACGCGGCTGAAGTAAAAACAGGGATGTACTGGCACACTTAATGGAAAGTTCAAGGGATAAAGGGCTCAAGTATGGGTAGAACTAGATGCTTAAATTATGAGGACCTTTCTCCATCTCTTAATTCTGCTGCCCTCTGCATTGGCTTCATTTTTAAGTAGGTTATCTTTAACTGGAGGCAAAATGACTATCAGGATCTCCAGATTTGTGTTACATCATACAGCAACCTCAGTTTTATAAAACACAACAAAACTTCTTCTGGGAGTTCAACAAATGTCTCAGGATTGGGTCTCCTTAATCTGGCTGGGTCCACATGCCATCCCTGTGGTCTGCTATTCCTCTGGTCTGAATGGCCAGCCCTGGTGGCCTATTCCTGCAGATGTACCATGTGGATTCCATAAGCTAAGAAGGGACAACCCAAGGTGCAGCTGGCAGGAGAGGAATGCAAGCTGACAGATATCACTACTGGAATGCCCATGGCTCTCCCTCCACTTACCTGTTTCCTCCTCTTTCAATCAAAAGCCTATCAAAACTGGGTTCAGATATTATCTTCTGCAAAAACCCTTCCCAAATTCCATGGAATTGTTTACTTGAAAATGGTTAATTGAAAAAAAAAAAAAAACAAACCAAAAATAACCTCTTCGTAGAGTCTCTCCTTTTGGTGTAGAAGCCCTTTCTGATCCTCCCACAAACTCTTATGTTTCCCTCTAACACTGAATTGATTACACTTTTTGAAACTCTCTGTCCATATGTTTGTCTTAAGTATAATAAATTCCCAAAAGGCATTTTATCCTTGCCATGTAGGAAAGTCTCTGGCACAAAACAGTAAAAATTTATGAAATTAGGCTGTTGTTGTTGACAGAGACAGTTCTTCTCTCTCAGGGTGTATCAATCAGTCCACTGTAATATCAGTCACATTGAATTTACTCTGAAATAACAATGAAACAATCTCTAGCAAAACTCCCATCTTTAATGTCTCTATCTTACCAACAGAAATTTGAAAACTCAGCAACTGAGAAATGCATTTTTACCTAGTCAATGGAATTCAAACTCAGACAAGAATAGGAATA
Source organism: Macaca mulatta (assembly GCF_049350105.2). NCBI lineage: Eukaryota > Metazoa > Chordata > Mammalia > Primates > Cercopithecidae > Macaca > Macaca mulatta. Next base: position 22,894,164 of record NC_133422.1, read on the forward strand.
TAACAACTGCTAAAACTACTTTAAAATGACTCATTAGGAAGCACAAGTCCCTCTATTCAACAAAAAACCTAGTAAAATAACTAATTCATCTCTAACTTCATTTATATTTTCAGTTCATCTTCTGACTTCACAAGAATGGGAGTTTTGTATTCTACTATGATCAATACCTCATGTAAAAATAGTTACGGCACAGCAATGCATGACTTTTCAGATGATGTATTTTTGACATTGCTGACATTTACCATTACTTAAAATATACTAACTGCATTAGTAGAGTCTGGAGAATACTCCTCTGTATCTTGCAAATGTATATATGCTCTGAGCCTAATGCTCGTATGGCTCCTCCTCAGCCTCCAATGAAAATGAGGTGTATCCTACAAGAACCCAGTTCCAACATGTCTGGTTTCAGAATCACCCACTTCAAGTTGGTCTCCTGTGATCAAGGTCTTAAAAGCTGTACTGAATTCTACATTCAGGTCCCAACGGTTCAGGAGAGACTAATATCAAGGCTCTAAGACAGTGGTCCCCAACCTTTTTGGCACCGGGGACCAGTTTTGTGGATGACAATTTTTCCACGGATGGCAGCGGGGGGGGGGTGGTTTTGGGATGAAACTGTTCTACCTCAGATCACAAGGCATTAGATTCTCATAAGGAGTACACAACCTAGATCCCTCACAAGCACACCCCACAGTAGGGTTCTCGCCCCTATGAGAATCTAATGCCTTTGGTGATCTGAGAGGAGGTGGAGCTCAGGCGGTAATGCTCACTCGCCTGCCTCTCACCTCCTGCTGTGTAGCCTTGTTCCTAAGAGGCCACAAACTGGTATTGGTTCATGGCCTTGGTGCTGGGGACCCCTGCTTTAGGGTACAGGAGAAAGTGAACTAATATTAATAAAGGAAGGCAAACTAATATGAGTCGTGTGAGGCATGGTGCTGGGTATCCTACACACAGGTGGAGCCCCACAATACGCTATTGCTCATTCAACATGGCGTCTTCCTCCAGTGTCCATCAGCAGTTGGGTGTCATACTGGAGGGACATGCACTGTGAGGACATCCCAAGAGATGGTACAAGTAGGCAGAGAACCACATTTGCTGTTCTTTATAAAAAATTAGGCACATTTCAAGAATAGTTTTGCCCACACATATTTCTCATCTTCTACCTGACTATTCATCTAATCCTTGCTTGAGATAAGATGTGACTGCACTGCTCAGTGCCTCAGTCAGTTATCACAAAAACTCTGAGAGGGTTAAATTATTACTGGCCCAAATTTATAGGTGAGAAAACAGTGCCTCAAAGGGGTTAAGTAATTTTCCCATGATAATGTGCTCAAAAACTACAAAAACTCTCCTCCTCCTTACAAAGTTTCTAAGACCTATCTTCAGGGTATATGGACACAGCAAAGAAGTTGTACTTTGTATTGTGTGAAAGAATCAATCCTCTCTAGCCAAGGAGCTTTTTGTGACATTACAATAGCAATTTAGATCAGTAGTTTATGTTATTCAGGAAAGGAGTTCACATTACAAAACACGCTGCCTCTTAATTGTTTAAGACTTTAGACCATAAGTAACCCATATTTAGAGAGCAAAACCCTGGTGTCATTGTGCTTTTTCCCAGTAGCATCCTACAAATATTATCATACCCAAGAGACAAAGTTTTTTTAAAGAAATTTTGCATAACTCTTAAAAAGATACACAATCCTAAACTTCATTTCACTGGGATTTTTAAAATAAAATAAAAATTACAGATGCTATTTCAAGATATGCTTTCTCAAATACTTTTCCAAGTATAGCATACCTAACACAGAACATAGTTTACATTTGTCCACGGTGAGGCTTCAAAATGAAGCAATTAGATCAAGTTCAGGGGATAATTTATTTTCTAAAAATTACGTGGCCTTTCTTTTTAATTCTATTTATGTGAAGTATCACATCTATTGACTTATACATGTTAAATGATCCCTGCATCCCTGAGATGAAACCAATTTGATCATGATGTATTATCTTTTTGAGGTGCTGTTGGCCCAAAAGCTATTGGAATAAAAAATATTATATAATAAAGAGAGAAAAAAATAAAAATTATGCAGAATATTTCTGCTTCAGGAAACTACTGACCCATTTTTTATCTTTTAAGATAAAAACATTCTTGTATAGCAAAAACATTTATCTTAAAAGGTACATTATAATTTAGTCAAATTTGATAGTCATGGGTTTCATAAGCTGCAACAATTATTACATTTGATAATATGATGACTGAAAAGCAAAAGAACATTTGGTATCTTAATATCAATTTAAATTGCACCCAATCATGATGGCACAATTGCCCACAAAGCTGTTCTAGCTGTTCCTTACACCTCTCCTCTTCTACAGCACACCCAGCCAGTGCAGGAGAGGATGTGCCCAGCACAACTATGTCCACACACCAACTCGGACAAGATGAGGTTGTTTTGACTTAAAGGGTATGTAGTAAGCTTAATGAAATGATTTAAATAATCTTTACACAGGCCTTAATTTTTCTCCATTTGCTTCTTTAGTTTAGAAAACACTGGTTTTATAAGGAACTGGGTTTTGTTCTTAGCTTCTCTGTATTTTAATGTCCTGCTGGACTGACCTGGTCTCTACTTGATAGCCTGATGTCTAAGTCAACTCCAACCTCTGCAGAAAGAAGCAGGGACCTTTAGCCCTGTCACTCTGAGAGGTTTCTGATCTCTTACCAACCCTCTTTGAGGGCCCTGACTTAAGAAAACAAAATGCTTAAAAATAAAACACCAAAGTATTCACTGACAGCTTCAACTTCATTGTGGGAGACATTCTCTGATGTCATGAAAGCAGCATGCCAGGGAGGCCACCCACCAATTGATTTTTGAAATTCCTAGAAGCCATAGAAAAGGGCTCACCTCTGCTCTAGGAGGTAAACAGTAATTCATAAGGTATTTATTAACCTAGAGGCTCCTAACTAAAAAAAACAAAAAAACAAAAAAAATGCACCTTTTAGTATATTCCTAGATCTCTCCTCATTCCCCTTTCATTCCTTAGTTTGTTCCCTCCCTTCTTCTTTCTCATTTACACAGAATCTCAGGGTCAGAAGAAACCTCGCTGGTTAATTCAACTCTTCTGGCTATACAGCTATACATTCTCCTCTCTTATTATTTCTCTGCATCTCCGTGCCCCAGCTTGCGTCCCCTCTCATCTCTGCAACTGTTCTTCCTCCTCTCATTTGTTCTGAAATTGCTGCTGCCTACATGGTAGGCACTCCTGGGTATACATAGTAGGACCAAAATCAGCCTGACATGAATGGTTTTGCCTGGGTCATTAACTGAGGTCCAGGACTGACTCCCCAAAAAGAACGACCTAACCTTGTAGTCCTCTGCCTGTCTTAATACATGAAGGTAAGACTAGGCAATCAGTTATTTGTTGAGCTAATGAAGGAACAAATGATTGCTTATCCAAGCAAATAGTATATCTTATCATTTTCTGTTAAAGTGAAAATTCATCCCTAGGAGAATTAGGGAGGAGCTTCACGGGTCACAGATATCTTATTACCAATTAATTTAAGGATATTGCTCCTTCCTAATGGAACTAGTCATAATTTAAAAAAAAAAAGTGAGTTTGTAATAATATTGAAGAGGAAGAGGAGGTAATTTTGGAGCCTGGAATATTCTGTATGGGGAAATATGGGGGGTGGAGATGGGGGTTGGGAAATCTGAACAGTCAAGAGGCAACCTAGAGACACCACTGGTACCTAAAGACAGGCGTGAGGAGGCACCAGGAGGTGGGAACGGCACACAAAAGTGAAATACAGCAACAAAATTGAACATGAATGCTATTTTTTGATGTAGGTTTATGTAGCTATGTCATAACACCAATTCATATGTGCTGAATTGGGAAATCTTGCATTGAGTAGTCGATAAATAAGTAATAACTAAAGTTAACAGTGAATGTAGGATCATCACCATTTCGCTATTTTAATTTTCCAAACAAAACAAACAAGAAAAAAAAAAACGCTATCCCATAAGACAGACTGGGCTTGACACTTGGTTGCTCTGACAATGAAGGCCCAAAGAAAAAGTTTAGATTTTACTGGTGTGAAAGTACTCACCGCTCTTTAAAACTGGCTCACTTAAATATATCTGCCTTATCCCTTTTTGATGTCATTTGTACGATTCAGTTTTGCTTTGGTTTCTGGTTCTGCAAATTGTTAGTTCCTGCAGATAATGACAAGTAGAGGGATTAAAGGAAGTCCAGGATAATGAACAAACAAAAAGTATGATATAAATCAGGCACACAGTAATGTTTACTTAAGGCAGACATGTTGGAGAATTCACTGTTGTTGTTTTCCATTCTAGTCTGAGTATTGTGAGAAATAAAGTTCTCTCTTTCTTCCTTCCTTCCTTTCTTCCTTTCTCTTTCTTTCTTTTTCTGTCTCTCTGTCTCTCTCTCTGTCTCTCTCTCTCTCTCTCTTTCTCTCTTTCTTTCTGCTTTTAAGAGGGAATTTCACTCCTGTTGCCCAGGCTGGAATGTGGCAGTGCGATCTCCGCTTACTGCTTACGGCAGCCTCCACCTCCCAGGTTCAAGCGATTCTCCTGCTGTTTCAGCCTCCCAAGGAGCTGGGGTTACAGACACGCTGTCACCAAACCCGGCTAATTTTTGTATTTTTAGTAGAGACGGTGTTTTGCCATGTTGGTCAGGCTGGTCTCGAACACCTGAGATCAAGTGATCCACACACCTTGGTCTCCCAAAGTGCTGGGATTACAGGCATGAGCCACTGCGCCTGGCTGAGAAATCACAAAGTATCTTTCCAAGGGCACTAATGCTACTTGGGGAAAATATAAATAATTACAGGTGGATCCTAGATAAGGAGATATTCCTTGTTACTTCCAAAGAAATTCCATAATCTTTGGAGATTCCAAAGAGATTTGCCATCCCTCCCAAATCATATGGAATGCAAAAGGCAGGTATACATGAGAATCCATGTACACACTGAATCAGAAGGAACAACTATGGCAAAAATAGGGAGCCACATTAGAGACTTAACAGCAGTCTGGGCTAAAATCCTATTTCTGCCGTACATTTACCTTGAAAGGAATCCTTTGCTGCCCTTTATGTAAATGCAAATGATTTAAAAACATGGTTAGATCTGTATAGTGCTATACAGTTTACAAAGTACTTGGGCATTCATTATCCCTTTGATTTTCGTAATTTTTTTGTATCTCTAGTTCCAAAATGAGAAAAGTGATGCCCAGAGGGCTTGTGTAGCCAGTACAAAAACATATGGTAACTGGTTTCAAAGCTAGGACTCCAACCAGGTTTTGATTTTATTTTTGAGACAGGGTCTCACTCTGTCACCCAGGCTAGAGTGCAGTGGCACCATCTTGGCTCACTGCAGCCTTGACCGCCTGGGCACAAGCAATCCTCCCACAGCCTTCCGAGTAACTGGGACCACAGGTGCACACCACCACACCCAGCTAATTTTCATATTTTTTGCAGGATGGAGTTTTACCACGTCGCCCAGGAGTGTGGTCTCAAACTCCTGGGCTCAAGCAATCCACCTGCTTCAGCCTCCCAAAGTATTGCGATTACAAGTGTGAGCCACAGTGCCTGCCCCCATCCATGTTGTTTGACCTCTAGCCCAACATACTCTTACATCAGCAATGTTTTCTTGTTTTCAAAACTGAACTAATTATATCTTGGACAAGAATTAACACTTTAAAGACATTCTAAAACTACAAAGTAGCTTTAAAAATAACAAAGTGATTCTTGCATTCTTATCCTGTCTTTCTAATAGCTCAAGTGTCAAATGATACCTTCCTATCTATTGGTATCCCAAAATAGTAAAGTATAAAAAAAAATTGGAAACAAATTCCGAACCCGCTAATATCCCAAACCTTTCATGAGTAAAAATACGTTAGGATTAAGGAGAGAAGCTATAGAGGAAAAGTGCTATCATGAAAACATCATCTTAGCTGTGTCTTAATAATCACACAAAGACAGCTAGCATCAGCCATATATGTGTCCTCAACCATCTGTGTTCTCAACCCTCGCTTTTTTGCCTTGTAGCAAACTTTGCTAATTTCACAGTACTGTACAATACTTCTTGGTATTATGTGAAGTACTCTATTTAGACATGTTGACTTCACTAATTAGTCTATAAATACTTGACTTTTAGCCACTGCTTTAGCAAGTGAGATAATTGCTGAGGAAAGGCCAAAGCATTTATGGTCAATCAGATGAGGAAAAGGGGAATATGGTCTTTCAGCTGAGTAAAATGTAAAACATTATGTAGCAAGGCAGAAGCTATTAGCAGCATCAATATCTCTCCTAGTACCTTAATAAATCATTACATCAAAGCCCCGACAGAGGATGGAGAAAACCTCAGTCTACCTATGTGGAAGCTTCCAAACTGGAAAATAAAATTCCATTTAAATTACAAAGACCCAATTCCTGTACAATGGCAATGACAAGCTACAAAAGGAGTCTCCAGATCCTGGATGTGCTAAGAGTTTTGAATCATTAGTGAAGGGAGAAAAGCAGAAAGACAAAGAACACTGCTACTCTCTGGGTTGCACATTCATAATTCGCAAATGGTAAATATGTATGAATCTGCTCCACTGCAGCTAGGGATGACATACTGCTTTTTAGAGACAGCACAGAGCAGAGAAATCAAAGTAGAGGAAGGTTTGGCCGTTATAACTTACCTCCTCCCACATTTAACAGTTCTCAATCTTCTCAAATCTCCCCTTACTTAAATTGCTCTCCTTTGGGGATGGCTTCCTAAAATGAAAAGAACTTTGATACCAATGAATGTTCAATGTATAGCAAAAAGTATCCCATGGTGAGCTCTCACTGTAACATGGGGCGTAAATAATTGTATTTTTCTAAATCTTTAATCGCTCCCATTCTCTTTGATGCTTCCAGAAAAACAAGCAAGCAATTAAAAGAAGTTACTAGGCTAACTTGTCCAGTTTTTTTTTTTTTTAACTCAAGAACTAATTATTTCTCTTTTCTAACATGTAGCAAAAGACAAAAGAAACATTTTGCAGAGATTAATATTATAGAACATTAGGCTTTCCCTTAAGGATGCTGTATTTCCTTACTTACAGAGATGATAGTGAATATAGACACTATTTTGACTTCACCACAGCTTTTGCTTTGTAGTCATACTGTTTAATTAAAAACAGTTTTTTTTTCTTACAAGCTCAAATTACTCCACTGTAGATCTCTCAACCTCATAGCAAGTTGAAGCTGAGAACTAAGAGGTCACATCAGGAAATTTATTTACATAGGTCATAACTGGCAAATCAGCAACAAAAGAAAGCAGGGTTTCCCTACATCTTGAAACATTCATTCATGATTAATTAATTCTTTCTTGCATTCCACAATTATCTATTAGACACTTGAGTATCATGCTTGGGCTTGATGATAATTATATCAAAGAAAGTTCCCAGAAGGTTCTATTCTCAAAAGAGTCTGACCATCTAAGTGGGTACGTAAGTCACCCAATACTTAAAAAGTTAGATAACATTAGAAGATGTAAATTATATAAAGGTTGATTGTCACAAGTGCCATACATGGTTACGTGCCAAAGAAGGGCTACAGTAAGCTTTTATAAAGAAACCTCTATTAGCAGGGGTTACCAGGGAAGGGACTAGGGGAGAGGGTGAAAGACCTGAGCTATACAGAATTTGAACAAGTGAAAAAGAAAAGGCCACACACCTCAATCAGTAGAAAAAGCCGGGGCGAGCCAGTGCAAGCACACAGTGCAGTGCGAAGCAAGAGAGAGTTCACAATGCAGATGAGTGGTGGGTCCAGACAGAAAAGTCCCACCCCAACACCCAGGAAAGACAGTGGCTGGACTGCATATCTTAAGGTAGGAAAGTTTTTACTTCAGATGGGAGAGAAATAGAGACTCAGGAGAATTCTGATGCCATGTCCAAGTCCAAGACGTTTTGGGGAGTCAAAACTGTATAGGAAGAAATATCTTCTCTAGAAGAAGCAGATTTCATTGATGGCCAGAAGGTGGTAGGGGTTTCCATAAAGCGGTCTGAGGCTATCAGGAAGCCTGTTTCTTATAGAAAAGGGGTTTCAGAAGACCCAGGGACAAGACACAATTTCAGGAAAGGGGCACTGGGAGGATGGTTCTTTTAGCAGAAACTTCCTAACAGGAACAGGGATGAGTGCCTAAGGGAGGAGCTCTTGCTTGGGAGAGGCAAGAAAGGCAGAAATGAGAAAAAAAGAGAAAAAAAATGAGAAAGGCAGGGTGGCTTTGACTGATCTTCCTGTTCTAAATGGAACCTGGTGTCTTGCTGGTTCAGGAGCCTCATTCTGGGCTAGAAATAGCACCCCACTCCCACTTCACCAGCCAGGTTTGACACTGCATAAGAAGTTGAGCTAAAAACAGGAGATTCGTTTTGCATGCTGCATACCCATAGTTCCAGCTACTCAGGAGGCTGAGGCAGGAGGATCGTTTGAGCCCAGGCATTCGAGGTTGCAGTGAGCTATGATCATGCCACTGCCCTTCAGACTGGGTGACACAATGAGATATTGTCCCTAACAGAAGTTTTAAATTTTTAAAAAATTCATTTTGTGGTTATAAGTACAAAAAACCCCCAATAATGATGAGAAAAAAGATATAGGAAGATTTGTTGGTTAGGAGATCATAGCTGACAGGGTGTGTACTACTTACTACAACTGCTATTCTCCCACACTCACACTATGTCTTGTCTTAAGAAGTTTAAGCAAATCTAGGCCCAGTGTCCCACTGAGGGAAATCACAAGAAGACTCAGAGAGGTCCCGTCCATGAGCGCTGCACCAGGAGTACATGCTACTTGGAAGGCTGCTTCTGGGGTCATTCTGAGAGCTGGGAAACCAGCCTGGTGCTGAGCTGTCAAGAAGGCAGCATCTGCCGATTCTGGTACCACTGGGAAGAACAGGACACATCTTTACTAGGCAACTGGCTGCTAGTCAGCAGCTGCCCCTTCTGCTCCCCAGTAAGCACCTTTCTGATTACTGTCAGTTTTTCAGCAGAATGGCCATCAGCTGTTGTGTTGCTGTTGGGGCTTCACTGGCTGGAAGAATTTTGCAGTCTCCAGTCTGAACTATTCCTCTGGGTGTCCTTATTCAAGCAGCAGTTAATTTGAAAACAATTAGCTGGTTGTTCACTTCCTTAAGGCAAAGCAAGACTGGATGGGCTATCAGGTTGGACTCAGATTCCAGCAGAACACTCTGAACGAGCCAGGATGTTTCTAGGATGGGTCTGGTTTGTGTTGGCCTCAGCAGAAGTCTAGCATGTCTAACCCTGATCACTGTGAATTAGTCACTATTTCCCTTAGTTGCTCTGGCAGGCTTTCATTTATTTTTGCCTGGGTGACAAGGAGGCACTTCTGCATTTCAACATTAAACAGACTGGGTGATTCATTTGTTTTCTTCCTTTTTTCACTCTTCCAGGTAAAGGGAAAATGGATCCTTATGGTGAATTATAGATGAGAAATCAATGAAAGATACAGAGACTAAAGAGAGGTAGAGTTTTATTAAAAAGCAACTGGATTTGTTTTATAAAGTAGCAGATTTCCTTTTATAGGCTGGCCAACATCATCTTTGGGACTGAAATATCTTTCTGATAAAAGCATGTATTTTCTGTCACTGAATCCTCTACTTGCATCCCCTGCCACACTTCATCCTGTTAATGAGGACAAAACAATATGAGGAAAGTTTTCTGTTTTCCTCAATCTCCCAATTCCTCACCTCTCTTCTCTGCAAACCACTTGGCTTCCATAACAAAAAGGATGCCACAAACAGAGTAAAAATATGTTACTGAAGACCTTCTCAGTTCATGGCAGTATTCAATCAGCTAAATCTGGCAAACTCACACACATCTGGCCTGCTGGCAAATCTGACTAGAATTCAGCTGTGCCTGTACAAGGAAGCCGGCGAACAGCATTTCGAGTTAGACAGCCCTATGGCCTGCTGACTCCTCAAATATGCAAGGGGCTTATTCACAAAATGCTTTACAATAAACGGCTCCTCCAAACACATGCATACTTATTTGGTGTTTTTATACTTTTTTTTCTTTTCAGTGCTAAGCCATCTTCTTTAGTTAGAACTATTTTTATCCTCTGTCACTTTATAGACTGCACAGGAATTCAGTATTCCATGTACAACCTTACTTTTCTGTATGACATGGAAAACAATATGGGAATCAGAGGGACTTAAAACTAAGTCTATGGACCCCAATTCCCAAACTGCAGATTTAGGCCTTACTGTCTCTCAGGCTGATTAGACGACTTCTGAAAAGAAGTACTTATTTAAAAAATGCTTATTTTATTGTTATTGAGGTATGCATAAATTATCCCAAGTTATAGCCATCCAAAACTGTGAACAACAGAACAAGACCTGAAACTGCAGAGAATATGTGGAATGTTTTTTCCATCAACTCAGCTGCAAAAGATAAGACAGCAGGAAAGGTGCCATACAGAACCATGCTGGGAGTTGGCATCGTGAAGAAGGTTAGCAAGATGTGTTTATAATACAACTTGCATTCCAACAGAAATTCTAACATGCTAAGAGCATGGGCCTTGTGGAAAAATATCTATTTTCGGGGGCTAAGTAACTTTTGGAAAAGACTAAAACACAAACTCCTCTAGTAAAATGCTTTAATATACTCTAGGGCTTTTCCTTAAAAGTAAGGTATGATTAAAACTTTCAAGTAGTTCAATAAACTAAGCAAGAAATGTTGGCTTCCCTCCAACCACAGTCCCACTTGCTAGAGATAATAACCATACAAGTTTCATGTGCAGCCCACACATATACAAGCATATATATCTGCATATTTACACATGTGTGTATTTGCTGGTACAGGCCTAAAATATGGAAACATTTGCTATTTTATTAAAAAGTGCTCAACCATATGTAATATTCATGCAACACTGTTCTGTATCATTGACATAGATTGGTTTGTTCGTTTTAATGGCTATTTTGTGTACAATTGAACAGGTATGCTATAATACCTATATTCCTATTGGTATGCTTTTAGGTTACTTCTGAGTTTTAACAACTAAAAATATGCAATATGCCTTCTTACAGTTATAACTTTCTAACTTGTATAGATAGAACTAAAACTTCTCCAAAAATTATTATTCCAAGCTACACTCCTTCCAATGGAGTAACAATTTCTCACCACCACTAGATAGTATCAACTGTTTAAATTGTGTCCAATGGACAACTGAAAAATACTCTTATTTTCATTTTTGCCATCATTAATGAGGCCAACTTTGTTTGGCTGTTATATTCTTCTTTGAATAGCCCATTCATATTCTCTATTTGTTTTCTTCTCTTGAGTTGTTACTCTTTACTAATTGAGTCCCTTGTTTCACAGAGAAATTAGCCCATTATCTGTCATATGTACTGCAAATGCAATTCCTAATTTTTCATTTGTCTATTGACTTTGGTTTTGCTTTGGAATGAGGAGACAGTCTTCTAGAAAATAAGACACATTAAATAATATATCGATAACTGTAAAGCACAGATTGTATGGTGCCAGCCGTCATGTGCTTTGTTCAGGTGTTATGCTTATCTTAGGTAACAAGGTCACCAGGATTAATTAGTGAAAATCCTGCTGAGTTTCAGATCATCTCAGTGGCCCCCTATAAAGTGTTCCCACTCACCTGGCAGCCTCCTTTCTTAATCTCAGTTGGAATCTCAACCACAAAGTGGTTGCTCCTTGTATCTAGAAGTTATTTAAAAGACAGTAATCAAAATTTCTGTTCTCTTTTGTTCCTCTGCTTCCCTATCAATAATTCTGGGAGGAGTGGGAGAGAGAATGGTGCGTAATCAAAAGGCAGAACTAGCAAATTATTATTTTATTGATAAAATAATTCAGCAAATTCTCAATATTCCTACTTCACAGTGATTACCCTAGATTTTATATTTTAGGGTTTTGCACCTACCTCTTATTACCACTAACTAGAGTGTACTCTGTGTAGGGCACTGATTAGATTCACCACTGGCATGGTATGCAAAGAATGCCAAGGCAAAAGCACAGCTGACAAAGAGATCCCTGTACTTGTGCAGATAGAGAGTCAGAGCATACCCTGGAGCTGAGTTGCGAGGTACAAATCCTCACCCTCCTACTTGGTAACTGTATTACTCAGAAGCAGTTAACCTCTCAGGGCCTCAGATTCTTAATACATATGATGCATATAGGAACAGTCCCATCAGAATAAGAAGAGCAGCTACATCACAGGACTGCTATAGGGTGAATGGAGTTATTATGTAAAGTAGTGCCTGGCATACACATAGCACATTTTAAGTAAATATGGCATATCAATATAATAATTATATATACAGCAATAGAAGAGTTAGAGTGTGATGAAATCCAATAGGCATTACAACAATCAAGTAAGTATTAGTACTACGTAACCACAGAAAAGGGAAGCCCAAAGGAACAGTCAAAAAATGCGGTGAGGGCCAGGCACAGTGGCTCATGCCTGTAATTCCAACACTTTGAGAGGCCGAGGTGTGTGAGCCCAAGAGTTCAAGACCAGCTTGGGCTACAAGGTGAAATCCATCTCTACAAAAATACAAAAATTAGCCAGGCATGATGGTGTGCACCTATAGTCCCAGGTACTTGGGACACTGAGGTGAAAGGATCACTGGCTGAGGCTGCAGTGAGCCATAATAACACCACTGCACTCCATCCTGGACAACAGAATGAGACCCTGTCAAAAAATAGGAGAGAAGGAAGGAAGAGAGAGAGAGAGAAAGAGAGGGAGAGAGGGAGAGAGGAAGAGAGGGAGAGAGGAAGAGAGGGAGGGAGGGAAGGATGGATGGAGGAAAAGGCAGCAAAGAAAAGAGATGGGGAGCAACATGGCCAAATAGAAGCCTCCACCACTCATCTTCCTCATAGGAACACCATATCTTGAGTAGAAAGATGAAAAAATGAACCAATGCAAAATAATAGCTATAACAACTTTTCAAGATATAGCCAGTACAATAAGATATAAATAGAAACAATAAAAAGTTAAAAAGTTGGGGAATGAAGTTTAAACTGCAGAGTTTTTTAATAGTCTTCTCTATGTTTATTAGTTTGTTTGTTTATGCAGTAAGTGTAAGTTGTCATCAGTTTAAAATAATGGGTTATAAGATATTTGCAAGCCACATGGTAACCTCAAATCAAAAAACATACAATAGATACATAAAAAATAAAAAGCAAGAAATCAAAACATACCACCAGAAAAAAATCACCTTCATTAAAAGGAACACAGGAAAGAAGGAAGAGAGGACCACAGAACAACCAGAAAACAAGTAACAAAATGGCAGGAGTAAGTCCTTACTTATCAATAATAACAATGAATGTAAACGAACTAACCTCTCCAATCAAAAGGCACAGAGTGGCTGAATAGATAAAACAAAACTAAACTAAACAAAAAACAAGCCCCAATGATCTGCTGCCTGCAAGAAACATGCTCCACCTATAAAGACACACACAGATTGAAAATAAAGAACTGGAAAAGATACTCCATGCCCATGGAATCCAAAAAAAGAACAGGAGTAGCTATGGTGATACCAGACAAAACAGATTTCAAGACAAAAACTATAAATGGAGACAAAGAACTTCATTATAGAATGATCCATGGGTCAATTCAGCAAGAGGATATAACAATTTTAAATATAACACTGGAGCACCCAGATACATAAAGCAAATGTTACTAGAGCTAAAGAGACAGACAGACCACAATACAATAATCACTGGAGACTTCAACACCCCACTTTCAGCATTAGACAGATCATCGAGACAGAAAATCAACAAAGAAACATCAGATTTAATCTGTGGTACAGACTAAATGGACATCATAGATAATTCCAGAACATTTTGTCCAATGGCTGCAAAATATACACTCTACTCCTCAGCACATGGATCATTCTCAAAGACAGACCATATGGTAAGCCACAAAACAAGTCTGGAAAATTTTTAAAAAATGAAATCATATCAAGTATCTTATCTGACCGCAGTGGAACAAAACTAGAAACCAACAACAAGAGGAATTTTGGAAAGTATACAAACGCATGGAAATTAAATGATATGCTTCTGAATAAACTAGAGGGTCAAAGAAAAGACTGAGAAGGAAATTGAAAAATTTCTTGAAACAAATGATAATAGAAACACAACATTTCAAAACCTATGGGTTACAGAGAAAGAGTTAGAAGAGGGAAGTTTATAGCTACATTATAAGAGAAGAAAAACTTCAAAGAAAAAAACCTAGCAATGCATCTTAGTTAGCTAGAAAAGCAAGAGCAAACCTAACACAAAGTTAGTAGAACAGAATAAATAATAGAGACCAGAGCAGAAATAAATGAAATTAAAATGAAGACAATAGAAATGACTGATGAAATGAAAAGTTGGTTTTTTGAAAAGTTAAACAAAATTGACAAACCTTTACCTAGATTAATTGAGAAAACAGGGAAAGACCCAGATAAATAAAATCAGAAGAAAAAGGAGGCAAAGGACTGTTAGAGGCTACTATGAGCCACTGTATGCCAACACATTGGGAAACTTAAAAGAAATGGATAAAGACACATACAGTCTACCAATATTGAACCATGAAGAAACCCAAAACCTCAAAAGACAAATAACAAGTAATGAGATTGGAGCCATAATAAAAGGTCTCTCAGTAAAGAAAAGCCCAGGACCTGAGAGCTTCACTGCTGAATTCTCCCAAACATTTAAAGAAGAATGCTACTTCTATTTAAACTATTCTGGGGAAAAATGGAGGAGAGAATACTTCCAAACTCATTCTACAATGCCAGTATTACCCTGATACCAAGACCAGACAAAGACTCATTAAAAAATAAAATAAAATATAAAACTACAGACCAACATCCCTGATCAATATTGATGCAAAAATCCTTAACAAAATACCAACAAAATGAATTCAAGAAGTGAAAGATCTCTACAATGAAAACTTTAAAACATTAATGAAAGAAATTGAAGAAGTCACAAAAAGTGAAAAGATACTCCATGTTCATGGATTAGAAGAATGAATATTGTTAAAATAGCCATATTACCCAAAGCATTCTACAGAGTCAATATAATCCCTTTCAAAATGCCAATTACATTCTTCACAGAAACAGAAAAAAAATCCTAAAATTTATATGGAACCACAAAAAACCCAGAATAGACAAAACTATCATGAGCAAAAGCAACTGGAAGAATCACATTATCTGACTTCAAGTTATACTACAGAGCTACGGTAACCAAAACAGCATGATACTGGCATAAAAACAGACACATAGACCAATGGAACAGAATAGAGAACCCAGAAACAAATCCATATATTTACAGTGAACTCATTTTTGACAAAAGTACCAAGAACATACATTGGGGAAAAAAGTCTCTTCAATATATGGTGCTGGAAAAATTGTATATGCAGAAGAACGAAACTAGACCCCTCTCTCTCACCATATACAAACATCAAATCAAAAAGGATTAAGACTTAGTCTAAGACCTCAAACTATGAAACTGCTACAAAAAAACCTTGGGGAGACTCTCCAGGACATTGGAAATCAGTATTTCGAGGAGATATCTGCACTCTCATGTTTACTGCAGCACTATTCACAAGAGCCACTTTGGGAAGCAACCTAAGTGTCCACCAACAGATGAATGGATAAAGAAAATGGGGTATATATACACTATGGAGTACTATTCAGCCATAAAAAGAATGAGATCCTGTCATTTGCAACAACATGGATGGAACTAGAGGTCTTTCTGTTCCTAGCTTATTTCACTGAACATAATGAGTTCTAATGAGATCTCTTTAGTTCTTTTCTCTAATGAGAAAATAAGTTCTCACTTATTAGTGGATCTAAAAATCAAAACAATTGAACTCATGGAAAGAGAGAGCAGAAGGATGGTTACCAGAGGCTGGGAAGGGTAGTGTGGCATGGGTAGTGAGAATGCGCATGGTCAAGGGGTACAAAAATATAGTTAGAAAGAATGAATAAGATCTAGTATTTGATAGCACCACAGGGTGATTCCAGTCAACAATAATTTATTGTACATTTTAAAATAATTAAAGACTATAATTAGATTGTAACACAAAGGATAAATGCTTGAGGTGATAGATACCCCATCTACCCTGCTGTGATTACTATGCACCGCATGCCTGTATCAAAATATTTCATGTACCCCATAAATATGTACACTATGTACATACAAAAATTCAAAATAAAAAATTATAATAAACAGAAAAGAAAAAAGAAATGCAAAGGAATAGACAGGATTTGAGGAGGAGGCCTAAAATAAAGAAAATCAAGTATTGTGTGTATTCCAAAAGAGAAGAGCCTTACAAAAACACTGTTACCTCAGGGACAATGAATAAACTAGTGGGAGTGCAGTGAAAGACTGCGACTGGATAGTAGGAAGGGATTACTTTAAAAATGCAGATTGCCAACATCTCAAACTCTGTCTATTTAAATGAAAATATTTACTTATTCTTTGCTCTCAATTAATAAACTGAATCAGCTGTTATCAGAGTAGTATTTCAAATGTTAACCTTTATAGCAAATATTTTACAAAAGAAACACCTTTCCCACAGAAATCCTGATGTCCAGGGTGGAGGACTTTCCAGGCTGGTCCGTGCAGCCCCTGACTACAAATGCAAAGGCAGAGTAATGATATGATACTATCATCAGTCCCATTCATTTCTTCACTCAATAAGCATCTGCTGAATGTCTACCACCAGTCCATCCCTCTCCTAAAAAAGAAGTGAACAAAGAGAAACAAGGTCTTTACTCTTGTGAGGCTTCTATTTTAGGGTGGGGAAGGGGAGAAGCAATGGACACAGAGCATAAAAATAAACAGATGAGTAAGATTAAGATGACTTCAGACAGTGGAGAGTGTAATAAAGCAAATAAAAGCAGGTGCTGTTGTGGGGTGGAAGGCCCCTTTGAGGAAGTGACATCTGAGTTGACAGCTGAATGATGAAGCAGAAGATAAGTGTCAGGAAGTCCCTGGTGGAGGCAACAGCAAGAACAAAGACATTATGGCTGGAAAGAGCTTGATGTGTTCACAGAACAAAAGAAAGGGCAGTGAGGCTGGAGTCAAGTGCCAGGATCCTAAGCAAAAAGAAATTTTGAATTCCAACTTTGAACATCAAGCACACATCTCTCCCTTCCTTCTGTTGACTGCCAGAGTTTTAGCAGCTCCTCAGCTCTGGACGCAAACTGCATGGCGTTGAGTTCCTCAGACGCTCCCGTGGCCTGGGGCTCTCTCTCATGGATCCAGGAGGAAGCCTTGGGATCAAGAGCCTGATGTGAGGAAAGGGAAAGGACTAGGGGAAGGAAGGATAACCAGGGTGGTCACAGCACCAGTACCCACAAAGACACTCTTTAGAAAGTAGGGGATTTCAATCCATTTGGCAGAATTTCAGTTAAGTTTAGTTCATTTATTTAGATGAGGGAAGATTCTTGCCTTTTGTTTCCTTAGTTTGTCTGTGAGCTTCCAAATTAGCAGTTTGGACAAAATCAGGAACAGCAGGAAATCCAAGGGTGAGCTATGTGTAAATCAAGACCAGGAGAACTAGGACAGTTGCTAGTGCATCACTGATCTTTTAAGATTTATGTTAAAAAACAAGCAAGCAAAAACCCCACCATGCCATCCTAATAAACATCCCTCAGGATCATTCTGAAAAATAAAATAGATCCACTGATGGATAGAAAATGAATCTCACTGATTATGACAGTTTTTAACAAGATTTTTCTATTTGTTTGGCCTCATTTTTAAATTCTTGATCCTCGTAATCACCATGTGGGTTGCAGTAGCGAAATAACTTGTGACTGATGATAATTAAGAAAAGGAAATTTAAGAAATGCATGTTTTCCTGAGCCAAGTTTCAACTAAATGTTTTTGCTACTAAAATTATGCTTTCTTATACAAATGTTGAATATAAGTAAGTTGCTCTGGGGATGTTAGTGTTTACATTTTTTCCCATTTGTTATTTATTAGCATGAATTAATATGCCAGTTTGTATTTGACATGATTTTTTTTTCATTCTTGCAATAATAAGACTACCTTTCTCTATGCGGTCATATTGCTTTCTTGAAAAGTATGATTATCTCACAATCAATGAACTTGGTGACAAATTACAGGTATTTTGATAATGCAAGTATAGTAATTTTAATGCAACCCATCAATGCATAGATCAATGAATTTTATACTTATTATACCATATATATTCTAGTGTACTAGTATTTCTAAGGAAGATGAACACCCAGGGCCATAAATACATTTTATTTCTGAGTTTGGAATATGCAAATTGTTATTTTCAGTGGCAATAGCATATCTATCTTCTGTTGGAATGTTATTGAAAAAAATACTTATATCTGCAGCAATTCAGAAGGAACACTGGTTATTTGGGAAACAGTTATTTCTGAAAAAAATAAAGCAAAGACTAAATGCTAAGAACCTTGAGTTAATTGTACTAAATGTTATCTAGTATCATTTGAGAGATGAATAATAAGATACTGTCTCCACTCTCAGAAGAGAAGGTATAGATCTTTGAAAAATTTAATAATTTACTGAATTATATTCTAAATAAGTTTCAATGTTCATACATGTGAAAATGCTTTGTGAATTAAAAACTACCATCAAATTTAAGGGCATGACATTATTATTTTTGGAGTTAGTTTATCATGGCAATTCTTATGGCTATAACCCCATCAATTCTTATTTTTTCAGTGACCAGGTCCAGACCATCAAAATAAGAATGAGCAGAACAATGAGCCCTCCCAGAGGAAGAGACAGCCAACGGAAACTGCTATTCCATCCAAGAAATCAATTTGTTTATTCATTATTTGAACAAAGTATTTCCATGCCAATTCCTCACTGGTCTCTCCAAGGTCTTTTTGTTTTTTAATTCACCATAGCAGATGGAGGAAAATATGTATATAACTAAAACCTGATAGCATAATTCATGGACTGGAAGTTAGGGTAAAAACAACATAACCAAATCCTTAACAGGAAGGTCAGTATCAAGAAATATTCATTATACTTTGAATGGTTATCGAAATACATGTGTTAATGCAAATCAGTACCATGTGCTTTTTCCGAGTCAGTACTTGTTTTTTATCTAATTTACCTATGTTATTATTTTTAAAATGTGATCTTCAGCCCGGTGAGTTCTATCACTCTCCCTTTTATCTAGTCCTGTTATAATAATTTTCAATGTTTAATATGCTTTAAAATGGGACAAATCATATCCAGGAAATAAACTGCTTGCCAAGAGGCACTTCGTTAAAAAAAAAAAAAAAATTAACTGCCTGAAATGATTAAATTAACTGTAAAAGTTCATTTCATCCTTGTCTACATGTGGCTCGAAAATTAATTAATTAATCTTATATTTATGAAAAATAGGAGAAAGAGAATCATAAATGTTCATAATTTAGAGGAAAGGAACCGAGACACAGAGAGATGAGTACTTTGTAGATGAGGGATCAGTGCTTAATCTTCATGTCTACTCTATTCCCATAGTCTGCAAGGAAGAGAAACGGAATTTATAAAGTAGATTTGTAAATCCTGATGACATGAGTCAGGATATGATTATGTAACTTCAAATATCTTTGCATTTCACAAGCTAGAAACCCAGAGCTTGATATTTATTGAATTGCATACATGGCTTTTCCTGGTTTCTTGTTTACAATAAATTTTATGGCAGGAGATTTAGATTTGTGAATTCCAGCCAGACTGCTCTTTAATGAGACTACAGCTTGTTTGAGTTTTAAAGCTTTATGACATTTATAGATGTTTACTTTGCGTCTCTGAAAAACACAGAAATGCTCCCATACTACAAAAATACTGATCTCTAAACTTTCCAAGCATAATGCAGAAAATCCCTAGGTGACAAATCTTTCTTTGTGATAGAGTAATACGTTTTTCAATTCTTTGACAAGTGGCACTAGTATTTATAAACTTGAGTTACATAGGATAGTATATAACTACAGCAACAATATTTTGAGAGAAGGTGTCAGATAAATGCTTTGCCTGAAAAGGCTAATCCAGAAAACTTTTTTCCCCTTCCTTTTGCATAAAACCTCTTGAGCAGCCGACAGGCACAAGACAAATTGCCCACAGAGAGTGGCACACACTGAGAACACACAGTATCTGACTTAAAATTCCAGCTTTTGCCAAAGAAGAATTGTCTTCAGCAGCCATGTCAGGGTGCCCTGTGAAGAAAAACAGAGACTCCTCTGGTCTTTTCTGTCATTAAGTGTGAGAAAATAATACCTTATCTGAACTAGTGTCGTGGTGACTACCTCCTCCAAGATACATTTTGATAAAGTGGCCCACTCCACTTGAGCTGCTAGGGGTTAAGCCAGATCACAAGTTGAGAGGAGGCAGAGCAATGCAAAAAAGAAATAACCCTGAATGAGGCACCCCTAGCGCAGTTACCAATTCCAGCTTCAGCCATTCTTTTATCCAGAGCGGGTCCTAAAACTCCAGAGTTTTTTTTTTCTGGGTCTGCCAAAATTCAAGTTCCTACACTAATTTGTTGATTTGGGTCTATTAGTATAATTATTATTTTCATCCCCACATTTGAAACTCATTCTATGAGACTAAACAGAAGAAGGCAAACAGATTTCATTTCAAAAGCCAATTTTTATCTATTACTAGTGGCTGTCTTAGGGGTCTGATTTGAGCAGAATTCTGAGGCTGAGCATGGTGAGAAAGTACAACCTAGTGATTTCATGATGTCTGCTAGCTACAGGTATAGGTGTGTCAGATCCCGAGGGCTTGCAGCATGTGTAGGTAATCAAAAAAAAAAAAAGTTTGTTGAAACTTTGGCTTTATGCAGAATGGCTGAGGTCTCTTTGGAAAAGAAGCTTTAAAAACATAGGAAATAGACAATCAATGGCTATATGCCCTTAGATAGAAATGCAGCCATCCACTCACTTACCTTTCATCTGAAACACCTCACTAGCCCTTCCTCACCTCTTTCCAAGCTACACTGATATAAAAATGACCTTTCTAATTTGGAACATGGTTGCTTTTTCCATCCCTGGTTCCTTATTCTCATAAGGCTCTCTTAGGACACATACCACACAAGCATTTAAAACCACCTAGGATGGACAGATAGATAAATAAATTAGAGAGGTGAATGGATGGTAGGTAGGTGGGTAAGTAGAGATAGACAGATAGATAGAACTAGGGCACTTTCATTAATCAATTTGCTGGTTATTCTCTGAATTCTGTTCCCTTGCATCAGTATCTCAGACTCTTTGCTATGGCTCACAGACCTGGGTTCTCTTCTTGAAACCTTTGACTTCATTGTAGCCCATAGATTAAGATAAAAGAGACTCCTAGTGACACTCTCAGAAGAGGAAGGGTCCTCTGGCATTACTGCATGAAGAGGCAGATTGAGATGACAACTCATCCTTTATTAAAATATTTTCCTGTGTCTGTTGGCTGTATGAATGTCTTCTTTTGAGAAATGTCTGTTAATTGCTGGCCATCAGAGAAATGCAAATCAAAACCACAATGAGATACCATCTCACACCAGTTAGAATGGCAATCATTAAAAAGTCAGGAAACAACAGGTGCTGGAGAGGATGTGGAGAAATAGGAACACTTTTACACTGTTGGTGGGATTGTAAACTAGTTCAACCATTATGGAAAACAGTATGGCGATTCCTCAAGGATCTAGAACTAGATGTACCATATGACCCAGCCATCCCATTACTGGGTATATACCCAAAGGATTATAAATCATGCTGCTATAAAGACACATGCACACGTATGTTTATTGCGGCACTATTCACAATAGCAAAGACTTGGAATCAACCCATATGTCCATCAGTGGCAGACTGGATTAAGAAAATGTGGCACATATACACCATGGAATACTATGCAGCCATCAAAAAGGATGAGTTTGTGTCCTTTGTAGGGACATGGATGCAGCTGGAAACCATCATTCTTAGCAAACTATCACAAGAACAGAAAACCAAACACTGCATGTTCTCACTCATAGGTGGGAACTGAACAATGAGATCACTTGGACTCGGGAAGGGGAACATCACACACCGGGGCCTATCATGGGGAGGGGGGAGGGGGGAGGGATTGCACTGGGAGTTATACCTGATGTAAATGACTAGTTGATGGGTGCTGACGAGTTGATGGGTGCAGCACACCAACATGGCACAAGTATACATATGTAACAAACCTGCACGTTATGCACATGTACCCTAGAACTTAAAGTATAAAAAAATAAATAAATAAATAAGTAAATAAATAAATAAATATTTTCCTTAGAATATAAAGGGCAAGCTCCTTGGTGATTGGAAAAAAAAAAACTGTCTTTCTCCATCTGGTCCCTGCTGTTTTGCTCGGCTTCATACAACCAATCCTCATTCTCCAAGAATGAGCCTTTTAAAGCTTCCTTACTACACCATGATGTTTCTAAAGTTCTACTTCTCTTCAGTAGTGTTTTTGCTTTTTTGTCTGCTTGACAGACTCTGACTTGGTTTTGAAAACCTGGTTCATAATCATCCCACACCACACCCTGGAAAAAGTTAATCATTCTCTTCTCTGGGTTAGCTCTGCACCGTTCCCACAAATATTTCTATAGTTGCACGAATCATGTGCTTTGTTAGTTTAAATTAATATCTGCGAACTAGTTGAGAGAGGAACTTTGTCTTAATTTTCTGTTTTCTTAGCACCCAACACAGTTTAGGACACATTGAATATAACTGAGGATAACTTTGAGATTTTCCATTTGGGAGAAAAAGCGAATAATGATGATATTATCCAAGAAAGGAAAATGAAAAACAGGAGCAGATTGCATTGTGAGATGCCATTTGCTTCATTTGGAGATATTCATGTTTCAAAGTTCCAGTTAGATGTGCCACAGAAGAAATTAGAGAGTTGGGAAATCTGGGCTTAGGGTTGGGAAAGGGGGTTGGAGCTGTAGATGGTCATCTGAGAGTCAGCAACATATAGGTAGTAGCGGAAGGCAAAGATGCATATAGAGAACCTAATGAAAGACTAGAAAAAGTGGCAAGAACCCTGTAGATCACTAAAAGTTTGGCCCCAAAGTTAGGAGCCAATGAGGAACATGTGGATAGATGAAGACTGGGAAGAATGATAAGGAAGAACCTAGAGGACCTCAGAGGCCAAGGACATTAAAATTTAAAATAAGAAGGGGTATTGATGATGTTAGCATCTCATAATGGTTAAGTGGGATGAAAACTAAACAGATGAGATGAATTTTCTAATATGAAGAAAGGGGTGTGCAGGGCAAAGCAAGACATCATTGAGAGCAATTTCAGTAGAGGAAAAGCCCAGGGTAGAACAGACTGCAGTCAGTCGGAGTGAATGAGTGCCTTTCATCCAGACTCATTACAGAAACTATGGCTTAAGCAGGAAGCCTTCAGTGGCCATCTGGGTGGGAAGTGGAGGGGAAGAGGGATGGAAAGATGTGGTGAGAACGAATTAGCTAATGGGCAAAGCAGGAGGGATTCTACTGTTTGCATGACAACATTTCATATATTGTATATTTTAGGCAAGATGTCCCTAGACAAATGGTTCCATAATACCTTTTGTTGATAAATGCCTATTCCCTCATTCCTCATGTTTCTATAAAGGGGAAAGAACATCAACTCCACCAGAAGATACAGTCTCTGGCTTCTCATTCACTTCTCTTATGAAGGAATAATTTATCTGATTTTTGAGTTTGGGAGAAGAAACTGAACTTGTCTAGCTTACCATCTTCCTCCCTTAAATTCATAAGACGCACAGAATCTCCTATTCTGTTATGCTTTAAGCCACCTGCCACAGCAGGGGAGGATGATGGCTGTCTACCAATGCCTGTAACTGGGGGCTCAGTTTACATTGAAGAGAGTTGTATTAAGTCCATGTGATCACAGATGTAAATCACATTCTACAATTCAGTCATGTTAGTAATAAAGCTCATGGTATACACTCCATTTGTCTCACTCTCATGTTTGCTTCTCAACTAGATGTGAACTCAAGGTGGGAATTGGTGCTTAATTATCATTGCCTTAAAACCTTAAAATTAGGCTGGCCACAGTGGCTCACGCCTATAATCCCAGCACTTTGGGAGGCCGAGGCAGGCAGATCACCTGAGATCAGGAGTTCGAGCTTGACCAATACGGAGAAACCCCATCTCTAAAAAAAAAAAAAAAAAAAAAAAAATACAAAATTAGCCAGGTGTGGTGGTGCATGCCTGTAATCCCAGCTACTCGAGAGGCTGAGGCAGGAGAATCGTTTGAACCCTGGAGGCAGAGGTTGAAGTGAGCTGAGATCTTGCCACTGCACTCCAGCCTGGGCAACAAGAATGAAACTCTGTCTCAAAAAACAAACAAAAATCAAACCTTAAAATTACACTTCAAGAAGATCGTTTAAAAGTAAGAGAAATATAAGACCTCCAATTCCTCATCTGTGAGATGAAGGGGCTGAAGTGGATAATCTTTAAGTCCCTCCCAGCAATCTCTATACATTTGTTTGCTATTGTGTGCGTGTGCATATCAGACAAGCAGTGGGGTGGGGCGGGTGGTGCAGGGGGAGGGTGTGGGGGTGGGCAAGGAGTCAGACAATCTCAGGCAAAAGGTAAGGGAGGATTCAAAGCAGGAGTGGGCAGTCACCAGAGGAGTGAGCAGAAAGGTCTCTTAGGCTGAAGAAAAATTAAGAGATTCGAGGGTAGCTTACTTATCAAGAGCATTTTCTAAGACAAAAATGAAAGTTGCTATATATAAACAAAAATATATATATATACACACATATACATTATAATACATAGAGATAAACAAAAAGCAAAATACTGAATCAGGCTGGAAAAAAGTTCTCCCCAATTCACCAGCCCTTCCGTGCTCACATAAGCCCCTTCCCTCATTAGATTATAAGATTTTATACCTTTGCACCTAAACTTTCCAGGAGAAAAAATGAATAGGCCACAAAATGCCTAAAAGCAAATGCTAGGAATTGTTTGGCTCAAATAACAAAACAGAGACCCTGAACTAAGCTGAGGACGGTGGAATATTATTTTGCTCTTTTGCCTGTTGGAAGCACTAACACATTTCCAATTCCAACATTCCATAGACCAAGAGGCTTACTTAGGTGAAGAGGGTTTCCAGGCTCACAGCTCAATGAAAACAATGATGATCCAGGGGAGTCATGGCACTCATGTCTTCAACACTAATGGATTTCAGCTGATTCGTCAGTGAACGTTTCTCAGACCAAAGTGGAGAAAGCAATTTTGTCTTCTATTAAACAGAAATCTCACTCAGTCTTGCACTGAATTCTTTCACAGAAAATCACCGCTCTTCTGCCTTTTGAGACACACAAGGTCTCCAGCGGGTGCTCTCCAAAGGTGGAAGGAAGGTGTATTCTGTGCAGTGCATCACTTGTTATGTGTTCCATTGTGGCAACTGTGATTTGCAAGGGCATAGCTGAGCCACCACAGCTTTCAGCTGTAATCCTCCTGGAATCTATCCCTGCTGTTACAGGGATAATGATCTGGTTATCCCTGAGGCCAGTTCTTGCCATTTTCACATAAAAATCACCTCTTGCATAAGACGTGGAATTTAAAATCATCTCCTCATACATATCATTGAGTCACTTCATTACCTCTGGGACATATATAAATTATGCATTCTTTGATTCTCTTTAAATTTTTAGAGGCTCGTAGGGACAGTGAAGGATCTCATTGGCACTAAAAATATAAGGCATTCCAGAAAGAAACAATAACTTGTGTGATATTAACTGCTACTAGTGTTCCAAAGGCTCCCTGCTTGGTCAAGGAAATCACATAAAGCATGGAAAACTAATAGCAGGCTTGCATGCTAATGACTGCCGCTGACAAGGACTCACTGAATGTCACTGCCTCACATCCTCATGCTATTCATTTTTCTTATCTCAGTGACTTCTCCTTTCACAGGACTGATTTATTTCTCTGAATTGGCACCCTTCTGAGTGTCTGCAACCAAGAAGGCACTCAAAAATTAGAACCCACACGCCCTTATTCCCATTTCTTTCTCCAATCCCATGGAAGAGAGTTATTTGTCTGTACCATGGAAATAGTGTTTTATGAATTCTCTGGAGCTTGTTTGATTTTTACCTTTAGATGCATCCAAGACTCACTATCATACATGCATTCATGTTAAAGAGAGGGGGTGACATTAGCATGAATAAAATGCAATGGCTGTCACTGCAAGAATGAAGAAATGTGTGTGTTCTCATGCCCTGCCATTAAGATGAATTCACAGATGTAAGCTGGCAACACAGCACTGCAACTATGTTACCCAGACACCCATGGAGGGCTACACGTGTTTCATTCCATAATCCCCATTCAATATAAATATGGCTAACATTCCTTAAAGATTCAAACCCATAGTATGTTGTTCACCTCCAAACTGGGAAAAAACCTAGTCCTGTCACAGAAGTGAATTCAGTTGCTTGATCTTTACAGCTGCTAAAAGTTTGAGGAGTTCCCAGACTTATGGGAAAAGTGAGATAAACTTCAGTATCCAGCATTAAAGGCCTCCCGAGGCAAAATATGTTGTGCAATATTAATTTTTCAAGTTAAAAATTGGAAGTATTTGAAAACCACTGTTTCCCTAAACAGGAAGGAAAACCACTGTCTGGGTGGTAAAATGTGCCAATTCTGTACAAAATGCCTTTAAGCCCTTGACCTAATGAGGTTAGTGACAGGGATATGGATGACTAGAACAGAAAATGAAACTCAGTAAGAATTTTGTTCATGAACTGCCATATTTCTCCTGTCATTTAACCAATTTTCCCTCTCAAAATTACAACATGGACTGCAAATCTTCAAGGCTAATGCTTCATATGACAGACTAAGTGCTATTTAAAATGTAATAATATATCTGTCAATCTGAGAGGAAAAAACAAGAGGCCACACGAAGGACTTTTCAGGTAGACATGGGTCCTAAAAGGTTATGAAGATGGCAATCGGGAAAGCAAGCCACCACACAGCTTTTCCCCTCCAATTAGTAAAAGTGCAGTATTGTCAGCGAGTTCTACAAATGAAAGAATCCTTTCAGCCTGAGCACTCAATGGTGGATACCTACTCTATCAAGTGACCTTCATTGTACAATACATTAATTTCTACTAAAATTAATGTTTTGGGTTAAAATCAATGCTTAGAGGACATTAATGGAAATGATTTAATATGTGTGTCATGCATACTGTTTCAAAAGTTTTTAATCTTTGTAATTTGCTACAAACCTAAATTAGAAGAGAGGCGGAAGAACACTCAGAATTCTAACGCTCCCACTGCTGACTAAAACATACCACTTTTGTTTTCCACCTTCCTCTCAGTCAGGGCATCTGTGTTATTTTAATCTGCCATGCCTGAATTATCAGTAAAGAGAAAACACTGGTTTCCTACAAACATACTTTATCATAGTAGGGGACTTTCCCTCTAGACTCGCTGTGTGGATATTTTCAAGGATTCACAGCGGAGACACTGGGTGTGTACGACTGAGATTATTTAAGATCTTCCCACGGTGACTGGCATCCATGTGGAGAGACACCAAATTTCATGCCTCTTCTTAAGCAGTTCTGAGGCGGGGAAGGCGGGGAAGGCGGGGAGGGAAAAGCAGTGCGCCTGGGGAGGCGGCATGACGAGAGAGCCACATTCTGCTTAGGAGCCTATTGCTTTAAAAGTTCACCTAAGATTGAATTTAAAATGTGTTTTAAGCACCTATAATGACAGAACATTTTAGATCTTGGGAGAAAAGGCACAAGTGTCCAGCATGGAGTGAATCACTTGGCCCTTTAATATTTAACTTCACTGAAAAAGAAACCCTGTGAAGTCCTCTTAAAAGAACGCAGGGGACTGCACAGAACTTTCTCAATTGATGGTATAATGAGAACCATTAGGAAGTTTGACTCCATTTGACATCTTAAATCTCTGAGTCCTCCTTGCAAAAGGAAGCAAACAGTACCTGCTTCCCAAGTGAGAGCTGAGTGGAAAGTCTGCCAAAATGAGACAGTTTTCAGAAAACAAATTTCAGTTAAGTCCAGGAAGCTACACCACTACTGCTTTCTCTATTATCCATGCCCTGCTCCTGACAGATGGGAAATACATCCACTACATTCCGGGCAGAGGTAAGTGACACAGAAGATTTCAGTAGGTAGTGTTCAGGTCACACCTTCCTGAACAACTGGTGTTATTAAACTGTTCCTAAGAGGAACCTCTGCCTTCCTGTTGACCTTTAAATCTTCTCAAGAGGATTATAACACAAGATGCTTTTATATTGTGGTTATTAACAGCTACCATTTATCCCAGAGGCTCAAAACAATAGGATGAGGATTGTTACCAGAAGAATAAGACATAGATTCCTCGGTAATTTAGCAAGTTTCCAGCTGTAGTACTCCTTGCCCAATAAAATGCTTGGCTAACCCTTTGGTATTTTACTCCAGGTTCCTCTTCTGTAAAGTCAACCAACACGAGTGGCCCGACAGTCATTATGGTGACAAGGGATGAGATTCACTTTGATTGTATTTTCGAGGTAAATGCCTGGGCAAAGAATATAAGAAACCACATCCTAGCAATATGTTGTAATACATGTTTCTAAAAACTAAAAAACAACTAAAAGAATGTACATTCCATTGAAATGTACTGACCCTTGTGGTCTAATGAGAAATGCAACAGAAGACAATGAAACAAAAAATATTTTCTTCAATTAATAACACAACTCAGGAAGAAACATTAAGAATTAAGGAAAAGGACTCATAAAAAGCAACCAGAGTTAACTGTTTGAGAAATGCGTATCTAACCCCATCACTTCCCTACTTAGATTGGCACCAAATCCTTAACGCAGACTGTTGCAATAGGACAACAGAAGCTATTAAAGGGTTTTGAACTGGGAGGGGAGGGAAGCATGCAATCTGTCTTCCTACTTCTAAGACTCAATCCACTTGCCGCTATTTTCTGCTTTCTCTAGGAAAGCTTCCCGTCGCTGACAAGGAACTTAGATTCCCTAGAGTATCATCTTGCAGGACTGTATACTTTTTCTTGACACTTATCACACTTCCAATTACTTTTTCAATGTCTCTCTTTCTCCTCAGACCTGTGATGAGCAATACGGCAGACAAAAGTCACATGTAGCTATTGAGCATTTGAAATGTGCCTAGTTCACAATAAGATGTGCTCTAGTGTAAAACGCATGCCAGATTTGACAAACTTAGTACATACTGCTACAGGAAAAAAAAAAAAAAATGGGGCCCCTGCAGAAATCTTGATTTTAGCCCATGAGACCAATTTTAGTCTTCTTAGCTTTAGTAACAGGAGAGAATAAATTTAGGTTGTCTTAAGACACTGGTAATTGTAACAGTAGCAATAGAAAACTAATACGTGGCTTCCAGAAAGATTAAATTACATATGTAGATCGCATAGTATTTCTATGGAACAGCACTAGGCAAGAAAATGTCTGTTTTGTCAGCGGCTCCATGTTCTGCACCCAGCATGCTTCTTGATACATATAGTCAGTCCAAAATAGTGTGGATTAAACAAAGAAATTTAAAGAAGGTTTTATCCGCTTTATAATTCATAATTCAATCATTATTCCAATAAAAAATTATTAAGTGTTTACTCTGAACCACACATTGTGTAAGGCACTGAAGATACAAGTATAATAAGAAGTGGTTGCCAGAAGATGGGAGAGAAGGAAATAAGGAGCAACTGCTTAAATGGTATGGATGTTCCTTTTAGAGTGATAAAAATATTTTCTTTTTCTTTTTTTTTCTTTTTTTCCTTTTTTTTTTTTTTTGAGACAGAGTCTCGCTCAGTCGCCCAGGCTGGAGTGCAACGGTGCGATGTCGGCTCACTGCAACCACTGCCTCCTGGGTTCAAGTGATTCTCCTGCCTCAGTCTCCTGAGCAGCTGGGATTACAGGCATGCGCCACCGCACCTGGCTAGTTTTTGTATGTTTAGTAGAAATGGAGTTTCGCCATGTTGGACAGGCTGATCTCGAACTCCTGACCTCAGGTGATCCGCACGCCTTGGCCTCCCAAAGTGCTAGGATTACAGGCATGAGCCACCGTGCCCGGCCTCAATATTTTCAAACGAAATAGCAGGACCAGTGTCTGGAGAGGGCTGTCTCCACTTCCAAGATGTAACCTTATGGCTGTATTCCCCTAAGGGGAGGAACACTGTATCCTCATGTGGCAGAAAAGACAAAAGGGCAAAAGAAAGAAAAAAGAAATTCCCTCCATCAAGCTATTTTATAACAGCACTAACCCATTCATGAGAATGAAGCCCTCACAACCCCAAATCCTCCCAAAGGGCCCCACCTCACAACACTACTGCTCTGGGGACTCAGTTTTCAACATATGAATTTTGGGTGAGTCCTCCAGACCATAGCATTAACCATGCAAACTGCAGAAGGAGGAGTATTCCAGACAGAAAGCTCATTTATAGCATCCATAGATAGCTCTTCAAACTCTTGGCCTTCTGTATTAACTGACAACTTTCTGCTTCCTTGCCCCTATCCTGATTGACAGTTCTTAGAGAGTAAAGCCTGAATCTTTGAAGTCATAGTCACCATAATTACCCACAGTCACAGAGCCCAAGGAACAAAAAGCTGTTCAAAATGAGAAACTATAAAAAAAAAAGGAGAATGGGATCCAGAGACTTGATCAACTCTATGGGCAATCCAACAAAATATGCATGTAATATATAATCAGAGAGAAGAAAGGAAGAAAAAACCAGGTTTGCTTAGACTTTACCTGACAACACAGGACAGCCATTTGAAACAATGTGGCTTCTAATACAAATAAGATATAGAGCCCTAAACACAATTTGGGAAGGAAAACAAGAGGTCATAAAATCACAGGATACACATGATGGCGGATAGGGCCATTTGGCTTCTCTTGTGGCTGGGAAAGATTTAAAAACAACCTGGGAATATCAGTGAAATTTATTTCAACTAAGAATTGATGCAAACAACTGTACACTAGATAAAAAAGAAGTGGTAATTTGAGAAAAATGTATTATATTTGTGCTCTAGAATAATGTTTACAAAATTTTTTGACACATTTGAAAACTTTTATCTCTAATTTTTAATAATGAAATGCTAGTAATTCATACTTACTATGCTTGTAACAAAATTTACCTAATACTTAATACAATGAAATTTATCCTCAGTTCATGTATTATCTTCTCAGAAAGGCCTTCCCATCATAGTAGCACCACTCAAGAGGTACAATCAAATCCCCTTGCTTTATTTCCTTCAGATATTTATCTGACACTTTTTTGTTCACAATGCATCACTTTTCTGCTTACATTTGCCTCCTCTGTCTAGAATGTAAGCTCTGTTAGAGCATAGCTGGTATGGTCTTATTCACAGCTTTGTCTGCAACCACCATTAGTAGAGTCCCAACCCTTAGTAGGTACCTTTGTAGAAGGAATACAAAATCAAAATATTATTGTTTGACTTAATTCCACCTTTGATCTCCTCCCCCAATGATATATAAAACTTTATAACTGGAAAATCTGTTAATTTTATTTCTATTCTAGGAGTCTTACTAGATTTAATAGGTATTATAGAGTTAATTAAGCACATGAGACCAGAAATCATATTCCTAGATAGGAATTCTAGTTTCTTCATTTGTTTTTTCCTTCTACTTGAGTGGCCTTGGGTAAGCTACTTAACTTTCTTATGACTTAGTCACATCATTAAAATCAAGTGATTAATATTAATATTAGCTATGTCATAGGGTTGCTTGAAGACTCAAAGTGTAGAGAACAGTGTCCGGGATCTACTAAGCACACATTAAATGTAAATTCCATAATGGGTTGAAGTCATAAATGAAGAAGAATGGTGGCTTAACAAAATGTAGGATTTTGTATCGTCTCAAAGAAACAGATGGTTTTAGGAATAAGTTATCTGTACCCAGAGGTGTTCAAACAGAGATAATTATCCACTTGATGGGGATATTAGAAAGAAGATTTATATATCAGAAATCCAATTACATTAGATAACTTTTAACAGCTCCCTTTCTACTCTTGCAACGCTAAGCTCCCATTGTAAACTTAAGCTGAGAAGTACACAGTACAATTCCCAGATGCAAAGACAATGTGCATTTCAGTCTCCAATATCCAGCAGATGCATTTCTACTATTTTCACAAGGGATTCAGCGTCTTCTCTGTACTTTCAGAACTTCCTGTTTATCTTTCACTATCTGTGTCTATGTTCTTGATCTCCCCATAAGACTACAAGAAATCAGGGTGGAGGAACATGGGAAATGGAGCACAGGCATTCTGGGAGACAGAACACTGAGAGCTATGCTTGCTCAGAAGGCTCACGGTAAAGAAAATGGAGGGCAAACCTGAAGGGGAAGAACTGCAAAGACTTTGAGATCTTCAAATAAGTCAAAAAACAAAACGAAACAAAAACACAATTCTTAATTAGAAAGGAAGAATTTAAATGTATCCAAATTCAAAGCAGCCGGTATTCTACCAAAAGTAGAGAGATAGGAAATTGGAAACCAACTGACATCTCCCGAAGTGGTCCTAGAGTAGGAAAGAGTTCAAGTTGTTCCTCCAGGTGCCCACCAATATAGCCAGCAAGGAGGGCAGGGGTAGGGTGGGGAGGGCTGTGAAAAGGCGTGCACCCACATGCAAGCAGCTAGTAATCATGCCTTTCTCAAAAGAATAGAGACCTGAAAAATCTAAATCCAGGTGCAGACTTGAGAATGAGAATGAGTCAGTGGGCTTCTACAGGGACATCATCAGAACATTATCTGGGATATTCATGTCCTTGAGCTCTACAAAAAAATTCCAAAACATCTGCTATACCAGAAAAGATCAGTTAAATGACATTCTACATTAATATTTATGTTAAATGGGTTTTATCATATTCATATTATCTAAAAATCAGCAATTTATGTGTGCAAAGTTAGTTGACCCTTAGCCATTTGGTATTTTTTGGTAAACATTAGTGGACACTTTTGTCACCAACAAGTGATGTTACGTAGCATTCACAGGCATAGCATGAATTAATTCTCACCAGTGGTAAATTTGGAGCAGCTTCTCTGTGAGGTATTTTCAAGTGCCGACCAAAATAGCTGCACTAAGAACAGTTCTTGTATGCTCAGGTGAATACCTAAAAATACACACTTACTCTTCTTTCTGCAGCAGTGAAAGCCATTTTCACCTCCCCTACAAAAGACTTTGATGTTGGTGTGTGTTAGCCTCAGTTAAGCTGTTGCAAATCCTGTGTATACATTTGGGGAAGTTCTTTCAAATTCTGATGAGCTAGACAAAAACTGATTCAAAATTGTTACAGTCCTTCCTCACTGTTTGCACACAATTTTTTGGTAAGCTCACTTTGAGTTGAAAGAACTTGAACGTTTATTTTTATAGGTAAGGTTCCACCCTCTTTTTTTTTTTTTTTTTGAGACAGTGTCTCGCTCTATCGCCCAGGCTGGAGTGCAGTGGCGCTATCACAGCTCACTGCAAGCTCTGTCTCCCGGGTTCTGGCCATTCTCCTGCCTCAGCCTCCTGAGTGGCTGCGCTACAGGCGCCCGCCACCACGCCCGGCTAATTTTTTGTATTTTTAGTAGAGGCCGGGTTTCACTGCCTTAGCCAGGATGGTCTCCATCTCCTGACCTGTGATCTGCCCGCCTCGGCCTCCCAAAGTGCTGGGATTACAGGTGTGATCCACTGTGCCCGGCCTCCACCCTCTCTTAATAGAATTCTTATTTTGTACTGTATGTACAGACATTTGCTTGAGTCTTTAGAAGTTTTAGAACCTTGAGAAGTTTTAAATTTACATATATGTTATTTAGTAAGTCATATTTACATTCAAGAACTTGTCAATTTAATATAGCTTGTCCTTTAGGAGATTAATTGCAGCAGGTGGTAATAAAAGTAGGAGCTTGTGTTGAAATACGATAAATGAATTTATTTTAAGGCTATTGGAAGAGCTAGTTTATTTGGTATACCTTGTATTCTCTTATACCTAAACATACAGCAAAATGTAGAGATAATCAGGTATCTGACCTAAGTTATTTTAGCACTACCCGATTCTTAATGACTTCCTCTGGCATCAATATTTCATCAGTTTTATTCTATCCCCAGGGAGGAGAAGTCCATTTCTTACATATACAATTAAAAATTACTTTCTAAAAATCTTAACTTTTAGCACAAGACATATAGAATTATCATACAAGTGAGATAAAAAGTTTTAAAAACATTTTCCAAATATCAGTGGTTATCAGTTATGAGTCATACTTTCCCTACTCTCCTAGTGGGTATTTTTGATTGTCAAAATAAGCTGAAAGACTCTGTTGGCCTTTACTGTGCAGAGGAGCCAGGGATGCAAAACTGCCTGTAATGCTCATGGCAGCCATGCACAATAAAGGACTGTGCCACCCAAAATGTCAACATGGGGATACAAGAGAAAAATACAGAACCAATTAACAGCAGGAAATTATTTACCTCTTTCCATTTGTGATCAATCAAGTGGATAAAAAAAAATAAGGAATTATACAGAGAATCCAGAAAACCTAACTAAAATGGTAAATCATATACAGTATGATCTTCATCCATGTATATATCATTATCTGCACCCTGGAAACACAGAACGCACCTTCTTTTCCAGTATCTACTAAACAGGCACAAAATTTGACAATCTATTATGCCACAAATAAAACATCAAAAAATTCCCCAAAATAGAAAAGTATAGAAAACATTCTTTATCATGATACAATAAAACCATCAATATCTAACAAAACTAGAAGAAATATGTCTTATCTTCTGAAAATTTTAAACTTCCCTCATAATTTTGAGGTCAAGGAAGGAAAAAATTAATAACATGCAGAAAAGAACTCTTTTTAAAAAAATCCACAGGATAGCTAAAGTCATGCTGA
This sequence comes from Macaca mulatta, assembly GCF_049350105.2. Taxonomy (NCBI): domain Eukaryota; kingdom Metazoa; phylum Chordata; class Mammalia; order Primates; family Cercopithecidae; genus Macaca; species Macaca mulatta. The sequence continues at coordinate 22,929,065 of NC_133422.1, forward strand.
AAGGAAAATTCATAGATTTAAACAGTTTTTTAACAAACATGAAATAATAAAAACTAAATTAAACATTCCATTTAGGGAGTTAAAGGAAACAAAACTATAGAAAACAGAAAAGTAATAAACATACACAAATACAAATTAATTGAAAGAAAGTGTATTATTTATTTTCAATAAATAAATTGAGAAGATGGTACCTAATTACTTCACCAAATCAAGGGGGATAAGAAAGGAGGCTAAAACAATTACACAAAATAAAAATAATAAGAGCCAGATAATGCCAACATAGAAGACATTTTATTATTTTTCTCTTTTTATTGGAAACGGGGTCTCCCTCTGTCACCCAGGCTGGAGTGCAGTGGTACCATCATGGCTCACTGCACACTCAACCTCCCAGGCCCATGGGTTGCTCCCACCTCAGCCTCCTAAGTAGCTGGAACTACAAGTGCATACCACCACACCCAGCTAATTTTAAAATTTTCTTTGAGGAGATGGGGTCTTGCTATGTTGCCTAGGCTAAAGACATTTTTAAAAATTATAATTGATTCCTTTGCTCAACTCTGTGCAAATAATTTCAAAACATGGATGAAGGAGATAATTTTCTAGAAAATATCATATGTCAACCTACCTCCAGCAGAGAGAGAGAGAAATATTACACTAATTGTCACACAAATAAAGAAAATTGTTAGAGTTATCCCCCAAACTGGACACACATACACGCGCGCACGCGCGCGCGCGCGCGCACACACACACACACACACACACAGCCTAGATGGTTTCATAGCACAACTTGCCAAACCTTTAAAATAATAAAAAATTCCAATGCCATTTAAACTCCTTCAAAGCATAAGGGAAAAAAAGACTAGGACAGTTTCCAAGTTCTTTTTATAAAGCAATAGTAACATTGATACCAAAACTTGACAGATTGCACCAAAAAGAAAATTATGGAGCAAACTCATCTAGGAATAGCAATGCTAAAATTCTAAATTAAATATTGACAAATAGAATCCAACAGCAATTAAAATAATACACCATAACTGAGTGAAATTTATTTTATTCAGGAATGTAAAATAAATTTTTTAAAAAGACCAAAAACTTAGAAATAAATCTATCAACACCAAATTACTTATTATGGCATTCAAAGCCTTTTATAGATGACACAGTTTTCTCTTCCACGTTAATCCCACTATTTCAATGACAGTCAAACAATATTACTCACTTTTTCTCATACTTATGCTATTTCCTATCTCTTAACCTCCGCTAATTTTGTATCTATGTTTGGAATGCCATCTGTCTAAACTTCCTCTCAGTTCTAAATATCCTATCTACCCATACAAAGCAATCTAAATATTAACTCAAAAAAGCTTCCTTGATTCTTCCAACAGACACCTCTCTTCTGCTGAACAACCAACACGCTATCTTTCTTGCAGCACTCATTATATATATTTAAAAAACATCAGGTCTTCTCTTGTCATCAAGTAAACACTTGTTATTTTTAGCCATGTATTACAGATATTTGTGTAAAGGCTCTATGTCTCCTATTAGGTATAAACTTTTCTTTCCTTTCTTTCTTTCTTTTCTTTTTTTTTTTTTTTAAGGTAAGGGCCATGTCTTATGTGCCTTTGTATTCTAATTACTCCAAGGACAAATCCTTCCTTACTTAAACATTTTGATGCACGAGCACACAAAAACCCAGATTGTAAAAGCAAACTGAAGATCTGCGAAGAATAGTTTCCCTTAAAATGTAACCACATGTGCATAGGATGGAGCTAGAATCTGAAAATCAGCTGGGCACTAGCCATGCCCACCCTGCTATCTTCCCATAGCTAGAATCACAGCAGCATGAACTGCACTCAAGCTCCAGACTAAGAAACTCTAATTACCTTCAGCAAGCAAGTAAACTGACAGTAACAGCCATTGCAGGAGGCAAAAGCATCTACAATCTTCATTTCCAGGCACGGAAGTGGGAATAAGGAAAGAAGTTGGGATGGAACTGTTGGTTTCATTAGGTTGTTGGTTTGGAAGCAAGTATTTCACATACACACCCACCCCCCACTATACACACCCATCCCCTTCATATTTTCATTTTTCATACTGCCAAAATATTAACTTGTGTCCTAAAATTTCAGGGAAGATGTATAAGCTAGCGAGAGTCATAATGTCGAGTTTCAAAATGTATGTATAATTTGTTATGTGTGGCAGGGTCAACAGTCCTATCAGAAATGCACCCGAAGGTTTGCTAGGAACAGAATATTAAACAGAGCAGAGGCTATGGGATCTAACATGATAAACTGACATTAGGTTAGAACAGTACAAAAATGCCAGATTCCAACCATTGTTGATACACTTCTGGAGAACTGGACTTTCAATACAAAGCTGTTATTCTGGGTGCAATTTTAACAGCAATGAAATACAATGAAATGACAAATCTCTGGTTCATTCTGAATACAAGAGTTCCTGCTTGTTTTGAGACCATGTGAACCAAAGAAGTCGACACCACCAGCACTTTGCTTGTAGGCTAATCTAGTAGTGACTTTTCATTTCCTGCTCCCCGTTTTGATCCATCCATCCACAGCTTTAAGACCAGCCTGACTACAGTCATTCTTAATGTCACCCAAATCTCCATCTGCAGGCAAGAAGGAGATACCCAGCTGTCCCAGTTTGTTACCCGGATCACAAGCACAAACTAGGATCGCTCTCTCCATCCCAACTGTGGCAGGCTGAATAAAGGCCTCCCAAAGATGTGAATGTCCTAATCCCCAGAATCTCTGAACATGCTGTCTCATAAGGCAAACAGGATTATGCAGATGTGATTAGGTTACAGATCTTGAGATGGGGAGAATATCCTGGATGATCTCATGGACTCTATGTAATCACAAGGGTCCTATAAAGAGGAAGGCAGAAAAATCAGTGTTAGAGTGACTCAATGTGAGAAAGCCTTGACTGGCAATTGCAAATTTTGAAGATGGAAGGGGGCCATGAAGCAAAAAATGTGAACAGCCTTTAGGAGCTAGAAGAGCAAAGGAAAGGTTCTCCCCTAGAAGGTCGGGAAGGAGGGCAGCCCTGCTGACACCTTAATTCAGCCCACTGAAACCCGTTTCAGACTTCTGACTTCCAGAATTGTAAGATAACATATTTATATTGCTTTAAGGCACTAAATTGGTGGCAATTTGTTACAGCAGTAATACGAAATTTATAGACAGACAATTCCATTCTTGGTCTATAGCACCACCTCGAAGCATCCTTATTCATTGATCACTCACAGTTTACCACCCTGCCACTTGACTTGCCAAGACCTATTGATTCTGCCTCCTAAATTCTTTTAAGTTTTGGTTTTTTGCTTTTGGTTTTTGAGATGGAGTCTCACAACTGTGCCCTGGGCTGGAGTGCAATGGCGTGATCTCAGCTCACTGCAACCTCCGTCTCCTGGGTTCAAACGATTCTCCTGCCTCAGCCTCCCGAGTAGCTGGGATTACAGGCTCCTACCACACGCCTGGCTAATATTTTGTATTTTCAGTAGAGACAGGGTTTCACTATGTTGGCCAGGCTGGTCTCAAACTCCTGAGCTCATGATCCACCCACCTCGGCCTCCCAAAGTGCTGGGATTACAGGCGTGAGCCACCGCACCCGACCAAGTTTTGTTTTATTTTTATTTACTAACTAATAACAATTGTTTATATTTATGGGGTACAATGTGATGTTTTGATACATGTGTACACTGTGAAATGATCAAATCAGGCTAATTAGAATATGCATCACCTGAAATATTTATCATTTCTTTGCGGTGAGAATATGTGAAAGCCTGTCTTTTCCTAAAGCGTCTATGTTCCATCCATCTTTCCTTGTCTCCACAGCTACTCCCTGAGAGAAACCTTCAGCCTGTGGCTCCTTACTGTTCTCCCTGCATCTGCTCAAGCCACTCCCTTCTCCAACTCCAAGCTGGCCAGGCCATTCACCAAACTGCCCCAGAGGGTCTTTCAAAGACATAAATCTGAAATATCTCAAGACAAATGGTTTGCCGTTGACAGCAGAATGACAATCACCTTTCTTTACCTGATAAAATGTCTTTCACAGGTTGACACCTGCCTAAGCATCCAACTGTAATGTCTGCTTCCTGGTCAAACTTGCTGCACCACCAGCATGACGTTCATCTCCGGTGCTTCATCACGACTCTGTGCCTTTGTCTGCTGAGTTCTCTCACTGCTCCTCTAACTGCCAAACCCCTAAATATCTTTCAGTACTAAACCGTGTTGGCGGGCTCTTGACAGTGAGATCCTTGAGGGCTAGGACCTCTCTTCATCTCTTTGTCTGCAGTGGCTACCTGAGACCTCCCTCTGAATGAACAGGAGGGACAAGACTTCCTTTCTCATAACCACTAGCCTACCTTCTTTCCTGCTGCATTAGCTTACTTTTACTTTCGGCTCATATTTGGCTTTGGAATTACTTTCAGAATTAACAGCTGATACCTGCCCGGTCAGACACCATGTCCTCACACTCCTATGTTTTCAGTGAGCAGGTGCGAGATTTAAGAAACAGTGAAACAGGCAGTGGCTCACGCCTGTAATCCCAGCACTTTGGGAGGCTAAGGTGGGCGGATCACGAGGTCAGGAGATTGAGACCCTCCTGGACAATATGGTGAAACCCTGTCTCTACTAAAAATATAAAAAAAAAAAAAAAAAAAAATGAGCTGGGTGTGGTGGCACATGCCTGTAATCCCAGCTACTCAGGAGGCTGAGGCAGGAGAATCGCTTGAACCAGGGAGTTGGAGGTTGCAGCGAGCCAAGATCATGCCACTGCACTCCAGTCTGGCAACAGAGGGAGACCTCTGTCTCAGAAAAAAAAAAAAAAAAGAAATAGTAAAAGAACAATCAGCCCTGATATCCTGGCCACTTCTTCTAATGCTAAGACCTTCAACTTAAAAGATAGATTTAGGGTAAGAAGCACTTGTCAGTCTCAATTTTGCTCCAGATGACGACCCACACAAAACTACTTCTATGCTTTCCTTTCTTGGTTATAAAGAATTCCACTTTCAATTTTCAGCATAGATAAGTTTTTTACTTTCAAATCATCCATTATTTTTCTCTGGCCCATCTCCAATTTCCTAAATATTGTGTTTAAAATATGGAGCTCAAAATTAGGCTCTAATATAGACCTTATCAATGTTGAACACAGTGAGTAAATTTCATGGTTCTTGTGTACTACATACATTCTGGTTAATGCAATCCCAGATCATGTTCACCTTCTTGATAACAGCCCTATATTGCTGACACATATCCCTGAGTGACAGGTGAAATGGCTTTTTACCTGTAGAGTACTTACATGTCAATTCCAATCTTTATGACAGCTACGATAGTCTATCAGTAATTTTTTCTGGAATAATAAAAACCTCACCTATTGCAAAGAGCTATCTAATGAACTGACAGTATAGCTCATCTTGACTTGATGTTCCACTCTATAATTGGAACCATTAGACTCAAATCAGAGCTTCTGAAAATTCTCTAAGAGTTTTATTTTTAAACATGTTATATATTTATGTGGGTACATAACAATTTCATTCAAAGTAAAAATAAACACACTTATTCTTCAAATATTAGTTGATACAACTTCACATTAGAAGCCATAAATATCAGAAACAATGATTTAGATAAACCACCTGGAAATAGTTTTAGGAGGTATCCTCCAATTCCATTTATGGAATTCTCTTTGTATTTTCCAGAAAAAAATCTGTAACAGGAAAGACAGTTGAAGGCAGAGAGTGCGTTTTAAGTTATCTGCCTTTCTAACAAAGCAATGGAAAGGGAGACCCAAACTATGCTTCTGAAGTGAAAAGGGATTAGCTTAGCAAAAAATGTCATCTCTAATTAACTCCTTAAAAAGTTTCAGTCCAGATTAAGTATATTTCTGTCAATTTACATATATAATTTCAGTTTCTCATCTTGACGTGGTAAAATTAAAGCACACAAATACATCTAAAATTTTTGGACATACTTTAATGACAGATTGAACATGATCTTATTAAAACAAAGAGTATAAATAACTGCTTCGGAGTGAAAACATCTGGATCATAGTCTTGGCTCATTCAATCACTATAAGATCAAAAAAGTCACCTTACTCTTTAAGATCTCCATTTCTTTTACATGATAATGACAATCAGTAATCATCATAATGCTTACAACAATCTACTTCTTCCCTGTGATGTGAGTGTGGCTGAGAAATCCATATAACCCTTAAAAAATAAGGAATAAGATTAAAATACAAGCCTGTAATGTGGACCAGTATGATTTCTAAAATACGATCTGACACTTCAATATAGGGAAGTTGAGGTTGAAATTTGAAGTGGAAAGTCCTACTGGAGCCTCATTCCCCTTATCTCCTAGAGATATGGCCTCTGAGCCGTCACTTCCTCATTACTGCATCAGATAGACACGCTAGTTTCAAGTTTTTGTTCTTGGAGGTGAAATTCTGCTCAGATCCTCAATAAACGAATGACGAAAACAGGGCTGCTCTGGTGATGCCAATGTGGCAGATACGGGGCACTTTGCACCCTAACCCTCCATTCCATGGCCCCAGCAGCAGCTGCATGGAACAAAATGTTAAAACCAGTGGATGAGATTTAGATGTGATTGTTTTCAATCATCAAGTCTTGGTGTATCTTAACCATGTGCACTTGCCAGAGGTGGGGTGAGGGAGAAGTGGCATTTTAATGACAAAGAGCACTGGTACAGACTTGGACTTCTAATCCTTGGTAGACTAAATATTCAGGAAAGCTCTCCTTTCATAAAACACTTGCATGATGGATGAACAACTAACTTACAGGTAAACACATTGTTGAGCTCTCCAGAAAACAAGGGAAGCTAACAAAAGATGAAACCTACAAACTAAAATAAGAATGCTAAGCAAACCCTTATTTTAAAGGCCCCTGCTGGGCCTTCCATGCAGGAAAATACATGACCAAACCAGGTACCCAGAGCTTTGGACATTAATGGGGCGGGGGGGGGGGGGGGGGGGGAAGGAAAAGCAAAGGGTCTGCAGAAAGTGGTGCTGTTAAGTCTGAGACCCTAAATTCAACAGGTACTAAAAACAGCCTCACCCTCAGTGAAAGAGAGCACCAAAAGCCAATAGCCTGCAGAAGAGGAAACAGATAGGAAGCCTACATGTCCTTGCCTACTCTCAGGATAAATATAACAAGAAAATAATTGTCTCCCCTCAGAATCTACAACAGAAGACCAGATCTCGGATGGTGTGAAATTTATATTACTGAGGGTGTCAGGAAAACTCTAGGTCAAATAATAATAATTATCATTTTCAAGACAGGGTATCACTGTCACCCAGACTAAACTGCAATGGCATGATCATAGCTCACTCAGCCTTGAACCCATGGGCTCAAGCAATTCTCCCACCTCAACCTCCAAGTAGCCAGGACTATAGGCACATGCCACTATGCCCAGCTAATTTTTTATTTTTCATTTTTTTTGGAGAGATGCAGTCTCACTGTGTGGCCCAGTTAAGTCTTGAACTCCAGGCCTCAAGCAATCATCCCATCTTGTTCCCAACACATTGGGATCACAGGCCTGAGCCACCATGCCTGGCCCAGGCCAAATAATTAAATAAAAGCTGTTCTAAGTTCTCTGCTTATTGAAGCCCTGGTGCCCCAACGAAGCATAGGCAAGTCTATTCTGGAAAAAAATAATATCCTTAATATACATCCCTCATAATTCCCACAGATTAAGTTCAGTCAAGTATGAGCTCACAATCAAACATTAATATATGTAGGTGAGGAACCAAGCCAACAGCAAGCTACAAATTTAAAAGCTTGATGGCCTCAGGTATTAGCATTAATTGACATAGAACAGAAAATTGTTATATTCTAAGTGGCTAAATAAATGAAAGGGGAAAAATTTTTTAATGATCAAAAAATATCCAGTCAGACTTTAAAAATAACAAAACAGATGATTTTATAAATAAAAAAGAAAACTTTTGAAATAAAAAACTCAATGATGGGTTACACCACAAATTAGAACTCACTTGAAAAAAAATTTCAGTGAACGAAAACAAAGACTTGAGGGAGTAACCCCAGACTGCCGCACAGAGTGACAAAAAAACAGAAAATGTAAATTAGAGGCTATGAGGCAAGGATGATCGAAAATGAGAAGAAACACATTACAATTAAAACTGTCTTTATCCAAAGACACCATAAAGAAAATGAAGAGTTAATCCACAAACATGGTGAACATAAAACTAAAAAGGATGCTACATAGAATACATTGAAAATGGGCCAGGTGTGGTGGCTCATGCCTGTAATCCCAGCACTTTGGGAGGCCAAGGCGGGCGGATCACGAGGTCAGGAGATCGAGCCCATCCTGGCTAACATGGTGAAACCTTGTCTCTACTAAAAATACAAAAAAAAATTAGCCCAGCATAGTGGCACGCACCTGTAGTCCCAGCTGCTCAGGAAGCTGAGGCAGGAGAATCATTTGAACCTGGGAGGCGGAGGTTGCAGTGAGCCAGGATCATGCCACTGTCATGGAATTTAAATTTAACAACCACTTTACACAGTAATTTAGCATTATATTTGAAGATGCACATACCCACTGGCTAATTATTTCAATGACCAGATATATTTCCCAGAGAACCACCTGCACCTATGTCTCAGAGATATGTAAGATCTTAGCAGCATTATTTGTAATAGCAAAATAAAAATTAAAAAACCCAACTATGAACAATGCAAATGATCAAGAGATCATTAAAAACTTCTGAATAGTCATATGATGGAATATTTCACAGCAGTGAAAATTAATAAAATGTAGCTACACAAATTAATACAGATAAATCTCAGGGAAAAAATGTTGAATAAAAGAAAAGCCAAATAGAGTATGAGTCCCTCTAGATAAACTCAGAAACACATAAAACAATATGTTGTCTACAGATCACACATGTAGAATAAAACCATAAGACAGAACATAAAAGGTACAGAAAGGAGGTTTGGTGGGAGAGAGATGAGGGGCAGCAAACTGGAGAAAAGTACATAGGAGGCACTCCATTTATTGGCAATGGTCTTTAGCTGGGCAGTGCACACACAGGTGTTTGTCTTTCTAGTCTTACAATGTAATAACCTGTTACATGCTTTCTTTTATATGTATGTAATATTCTGTTAAAAGTATTACAATTCTAAAAAGAGCATTGGGGTTGGGAATGAGCAGCAAACCCCGGGGAAAACTGGAGCTTTGGCCAGATTTGTCTCAGACCCCTCCCACCTGCATTTTGTCTCAGCCTCTTAACAGCTCCCATTCACGAATACTGCCAAAGGAGTATGTGATAATCCTGGTGTTGGCAAATAGAAGTTGGAGGTAACTTTTCCCACGGAAACTCTGAAGGCAAAAGACCAGCCTGGCTTTGACGCCCTCCCCAAAACACCCCTGTGCCAGGGGACACCTTCTCACAGCAGCCCACACACAACTCAGCTCCACAATGGGGTGACTGGAGGGCCAGCCTGTGGACCACTTACAAGAGCATCCCAGAGCGCCCCTAGAGGGCTAGTTACCCCTAATGATCACAAAGCTCTCTCTATATTTTTCACCGTGTGTGGTCAACAAGCTCCTAGTCATTCGCCTTAGTTGAAAAAAACAAATAATTTGACCAACTTTTTGGCTAGATATAAATGTGAAAGGAGTCCAACAATGTACACAAGTCACACTTCTTACAATTATATTACTATTTAGTGACTTCGGAATTTAAGAATTGTGTTACTATTCGTCAGCTAGTCAATATGTTTACTGAAACACTCAGTCCTTATAAGCATAACTTAGTGCATACTGCAGTAATTTAAAATCTTGAGCATCTGGGACAGGTAAAATATGTGATTAAGTAATTTATGGGAACATTCATGCAGCTTTATAGATAATGTAAAATACCATCATTGCATTTTTTTTAAATAAAAACAAGTACACAAAGAGTAGAACAAAGTTCCAAGAAAAAAAAATCATAGTAAGGATTAGGCCACTAGAGGCTAACAGCTTGATTTATTCTTGTCAATAATACAATATCAATATCTATTAGAATGTGATTTAAGTTAATTCCTCAAAATTAGTTTGGCTGGATTTTCAATGTTTTTACATCAGAATGCAAAACTTATTGGTATAGATTTTTCTATGCTGCAAATGCTATCTTAATGAAATATAGAAGGAAGGGAGGGAAGGAAGAAAAAATTAAGATTTTTCTAAAGACAGGCTACATGATTCAACTAAGCCAATTTAACTTAACTGCATTGATATTTGCCAGATTGCTATGCTCCTCTGCAAAGAAAGACCCTGAAAGCACTAATGTTTATCACAAATTCTCCTAAAGTCAAATTTGGATCTGATAAAATCAATAATTCTTTGGCACACTAAAAATGGATCTCAAGGAGATATTGCCTTATAATTATTCCTTTGCCAGATACCCATGCAAAAACACTTTCATAAATTGTTGAAGTTTTACTTAGTATTCTGCATCCTTGAAGTTCTCAAAAATATCAGTAACTATCATGTTAGTTATTCGGCAGCAATGTTTGGCTAGTATTTCATATAGTAACAGAACAAACGCCAACTAATTCCAAGAACTGCTTGTATGACTGGATTAAAAATTTCACTAATAATTACTGTAGAGAAGACCAGCAGCCTAGAGTCTGACAAAGATTGTTGTCTGGAGTGATTTCTCATCTGTTTACCTTCCTACAGGCTTTGGAGAACATTTCACCGGCAATGAAAGAATTCTACTGATTTGCCCAAAATGCATCCTTAGGCCTACATCCTTTCAGGGAGAAGGAACGAAATGAATATATGATCCCATAGCCTTCTCTACATCAGAAATCAGAAATAAAACAGTTTGGAATTGAGGGTGAGCGGGGAGAGAGTGAGCTTGACAGGCCACTGTAGGAGGATCTTTCTAGGTCTCTGAGGCAGCCACAACTCCTCCAGCTTTGTTTTCTTGGTTACTCTGTCTGCAGTGAAACCCTTAAAACAAAACAAAACAAAACAAAAAAGGCCTTCAAAGCCTACCTGAGAGGTGAATAGAATTAAGGAGAGGTTATGGAGAGTGTTCGTACTCAGTAGGACTTTGAAACCATGGAGGTAGCCAACAAGGGCGTCCTCACCCCTGAGGGTCCATTTGCATTTGCAATTCTATTCCCCGACCCCAACCCTGCCACCAAAGCCCTGTACACACACACACACAGGCACCCCCTTTGAAGCAATTTATCAGGTTTTCTTCTGGGGAAAGTCTTGGAGTGAATGTTAATTTTCTTAACTTCTCCTCCTTCTTCTATTGACTATGACCTGTTTTGTACCAAAGAAGCTATTGAATAATGGAGTTATGAAGCACACTAAAACTGGGAGTTCATCCAGGTAAGGACACCCGGGATTTTGTGCCAGAGTCTAAGCCTCTTGCCCTCTAGGTCTGGAGGTATCTCTACAAGGTCAGGGAGATGTGCTCCTACCTAAGTGATTGTCTCTTACTGCGCCCAACAATGCCAGGCCCCACTGTGCTCGGAGGAGTGAAGGGATTACAAGGCAAGAGGGCAAAAGAAACTCTTCCAAGATGCACAGATACTTCCCTTCTACTGTCTCTGCACCATCCAGAGATATTACAAAGGAAGGAGAAGTTCCCTTTACAATTTGGCATGCAGGGTATCCAGGAATGGGGTATATATAATTCTTTCATTTGGGTGATAAGTATAAACAGCAGTGGTAAAAACAGCAAGCTACTTTGGTCTACAAACTGAGGTCAAGTCATCCCTTCTTAAAAACTGTTAGCTGGACTGTTCCTGGCTGGTATAATAGTGTGAATAAAGATTAGTCTGTACATACACACACAATTCCTCAAAGTAGTATCTTCATATAAGGAGAGTTATATTTGTATAAAAGAACGTGTTTGAAAATTACAGGCAATGTAGCAATGATTCCTGAATTATTCTTTTGTTTACTTAGCACTTCAGTTCAAAAGGCTAATTAGTATTTTGTTTAAGTCGAGAAAGAGGGGTTGAGGCTGACACAGAACCCACAGTATCTATCTTTGGCTTACTACATAGTAGGTGGTTAGGATATATCAGGTGCTGCGGTGCCCTCCCTTTATTTTCTCACTGAATTTTCACAACAACCCTGGGAAGGAGGTATTATTATCTCCATTTTGTAAGCGAAGAAACAAAGAGGGAGAGAACTTACTTAATGTCTCATGGTCCCATAGCTAACTATTAGCAGAGCCAACATTCAAACCCAAGCCTAACTCCAAACCTCATGACCAAAGTTGAACCAATATTTATTGGGAGATGGTGCATGAGGCAGCAGGGAGATTTCTGGCTCCGGTTTTCCTTCAAGAGACTCTGCTGCAAAGAGCATGGGTGATGAACAGCCTCCAGTTGCCATACCTTTGCATCACCACAGCTTTCACTCCAAGACCAAGATTTTCCAGGGCTTCTCTCGGCCCATCTAAGCATGGTGGGCTATTAGACTTAACCCATTGCTCGAAAGCTGGCATTCCTCTAAAGCTGCACTGTCTAATCTGGTAGCCACTAGCCACATGTAGCTACTGAGCATCTGAAATGGGGGTGGAATGACTAAGAAACTGAATATTTAATTTTATTTCATTTTAATTCATTAAAATCCATGTAGTCACATGTGGCTATTGGCTACCATATTGGACAGCATAGACATAGGACATTTCTGCCACTGCAGAAAGTTCTATTAAACAGCATTACCCCAAAGAGAAAATTTTTGCTCAGAGAGATTACCTGGCTGAATGCACAGCTCCAAACAGGAAGTAAAAAAGACTTACCTTAGATGCACTTCCTTTTGAGACAGTAGTCTGGGAAAAACTAGCAGGCACTAAGAAGGCTGTCAGAGGTGAAAGGCTCAGGTGGTTTATCAGAGAGGTGGGTGGAGATCTGGAAGGACAGTGGTGTGGATCTCAGATGCCTCAGAGACACCAGGGCTCCCTGGGGGTGAACCCACAGCTAGGGAAAGAGATGGTGCCTCAGGGAGGGAAGAGTGGCATACCTAGATCAGAAAGGGCTTAGTGTACCAGATTTTAAGAGGCTGTTAAGTGAGAAGGGAAACCAGGACCCAAGTGAGGTATAGATACTGGATGAATAGAAGTTTGTGGAGTAATAGCAGGTAGAAGGAATGATTTACATTTTCTTTTTCTTTGGTGTCTCCTGTTTTCTTCTTCCTCCTTGATTATCTAACTCTAATCTCCTCATAAAAAACTTACTCTTGTCCTTTTTCTTTTATCCTCCAGTCAGCAGAAAAACATAACTGCGATGAGCATTCATTTTTTTTTTATTATTATATTTTAAGTTCTAGGGTACATGTGCACAACGTGCAGGTCTCTTATGTATTAGACTTTTATGTTCATTGTTCTCCATACAGATTAATTGAACATTAAAATTTTTCTTTCTCAAGAAGAGTTAACTGCTCTTTTAACATGTATCATGGCCCTCAATTAACATTCTTTCATAGGGTCATAGGGCCAATGGTAAGAAGTGGGTACACTTTTTACTTTCATCAGAGGTATTTTCATAAGAAAATACTGGCTAACATAAGCTTTATCCTATACAATTGAAACACTAGTGAAAATCTAATCCACTTAGAAAATACCTATATACAATTTCACTTACTAAAACAGCTATAATAAAGGCAAAGGTTTTTCTTAAAGCAATCAACTTCAGGAGCTACTTGCAAATTAGTTTCTGTTCTGTTCTTTACCAGTTATTAGCCTGAATTGGTACCCAAGCCATGTTACAAGAAAATAAAGACTTATACAGACCCTTTTAAATTCTGTAGTCTCAATTACCACATATGCTCTTATTAATTGTTTCTATGAATTCCTCTTCAAAATGTGTGGAAGTAATGCATCATATGGAAAGGCAACTGAGTTTTCATATACGGCTTAAAAATACAAACTTCAGAAACACAGATGTTATACCAAATTCTCACTTGCTTACTGCTAGCTAAACTCAATCTCCGAGCTTTAAAAAGATTTTCTAAACTGCTAAAGATAAAAAAAAAATGACATTATACATTCACATCTGGCTCTGTCACCATTTAGGGCATGTTAACATAGACTTTAAACATCTGGGGACATGGGAAAGGATCTATTGGGAGCTTTTCGCTACCATGACAACTGAAGTGTACTGTTGCTCAAACAGCTCAGTCTCTGCTCATCTACATTTAATACCACCACAGGCCATCCATTTTTCACCACCTAAAAATGATAATCATCATAGGAAGTAATACTCATATGTAGAAAGTTCCTAGGGAGGGTGTTTCTTCTGTTTCCATCCTGCTTTAATCCTGTGGGTAGGACAGATCCTTTCTCTTTGCAGCAATGCAGTTAAACCAGTTTATATTTTCTGGCTTTTAGACATGGAAGTCCTTCCTCTATTTCTGAGTCACTCAAGAGATGGCTCTTAATGACAAAGTCTTAAAGGAAATGATGAAAATATACTATCATTATTTTTTCTATAAAGCAGCATCCTTTCTGTGTGTTCAAAATTTAATCAACATTATAGAGAGCATAGAATATGGTCAAAAAATTATAAGTTTCACGTGTTAATGTTTTCTGAATGGCAGATGTACAACATACTTTAGACATACTATTTTTCATTTATTTTTTAAAACTACTTATAGTTAGTAACCATGTACTAAGTGCCTATGCTCAGGCAAGTGCTGTGCTAGGCAACAGGAATATAATGGTAAAAATTACAGCATGCCCCACCCTCATGGAATGTATTAGTCTGTTCTCACACTGCTCTAAAGAAGTACCTGAGACTGAGTAATTTATGAAGAAAAGAGGTTTAATTGCCTCACAGTACCACACGCTTAACAGGAAGTATGGCTGGGAGACCTCAGGAAACTTACAATCACCTCAGAAGGCGAAGGGGAAGAAAGCATGTCTTACTATGGTAGAATGAGAGAGAGAGAGAGAGAGAGAGAGAGAGAAAGAGAGAGAGACTGACTTCTAAACCAAAAGCCTTGAAGTCACCTTTGACTCACCTCTTCCCGTGATACACAGTACATCCAATCCATCAGCAAATCTGGTTAGCTCTGGCACAAAATGAATCCAGATTACAACCACATCTAACCACCCAGGTCAAAATCACAACCATCTCTCACCTGGATTATTACTTCCACTCCTAACTAATCTCTCCATTTCTGGCCCTTTCTCTATTTATTCTGTTCTCAAGAGACAATCATCTGGGTCTTGTTAAAATGTTTTGTCAAACATGTCCCTCTTCTGCTCAAAACCCTGCAAAGTCTCCCATCTCACTCAGAGAAAAAGCTGAGTCCTTACATTAGCCTGCAGTGCCCTATACAGTGTAGGTCTGGGTCACTGTATCTCCCATTGCTCACTTTCTTCCTCACTCTTTTTTGGCCCATGGGCTTCTCTATTGTTCCTCAAACATATCTGGCCTCATCTCATATCAGGAGTCTGTACTTGCTGTTCCCTCTGCCTAGAACTCTCATTCCTTCTGAATGGTACCAGCTTAGCAAGCCCTATCCTGCCCATATGTATGACAGCAAGTCTCCTCTAGCATTCCCTATTCTCCCTTCCCTGCCTCATCACCCTCTGCAGCACACATCACCATCTGACATATATTTTACATGCTGAAATTGCTCAGTGGCTGCCTCTTGTGTCTCCCAGCTCTACACAGCTGACTGTGCTCATCTCTTCCCAGCTCCCATCCATTGATACCACATTGCTAGCCTGAAATCAGCTGTGATCAGCAAACACTACAAAGTAGGCGTTTAAAGGAAAAAAAAAAAAGACAGCCAAATTAGCATACAGCACTCTCCTCCTAAGAACACACAGCCCCCTCCAACAAGAAAATATGCTGCATGAAGCAGAGTTTTTCTCTATTTTGATCCATGCTTTCTCCACAGAACCTTGGTGCTTGGCACATCATAGGAGCAAGATAAATGTTTGTTAAATGAGTGAACATTTCTCCTATCCTCAAGCAGACTGAAAGTACTAGTACTAGAGCTCCAAACCTTCATTTTCAGAACTGCTCTAAGCACATTCTGTGGTTTAGAAAGTGTGGCCATTATCCTGAACCTACTCCATCTGTTCCTACCAGGGGCTCCTCTCTACTTGCATGGTCTATGGGCAGAAGACACAAGGATTGCCAGTGCCCTCCAGTCTCTGCACATGCCTCTAACTCACAGACAGCAAAGCAGTAAATTGGGAAAAGCTTGACAAAGCTGGTTTTTCATTTTTATTGTAACTTTTTAAAACAAATGTTAAAACTACAGATGATATGATGTGCTATGTTCAAAACTATAGAAAAATGTTTGTTAAAACTGTGGGTCATGTTTAAGAAGGCCCCTTTAAAAACACGTTGTTTAGAAAGTAAAACTTTTTTTTAGGATCCAAGGAGCAGTTTAACAGAGGCTCTAAAGGAAATAGCAAACTGATCAGGCTCTGCAGAGGAAACATGTTATTTTGTCACATACATGGAGGATAACTCTTTGGTAAGTAAAAGAGAAAGAATGTCACTGACCCACTTAAATGTGTTAACAGGGCCTTAATTCAATTTAAGTGGGAATTCTAGAACGTTCGTGAGCTTGGTGAACATGATGGAAGGAAGAGGTCAGAGTTCTGTGGGGCACGGGGGAGAGTTCATGATTAAGATAACAATCAAAGTATTGAACTAGGAGAAAAGATGGAAGAGGCTTAATAGAAGCCTCCACCAATCATGCTTCCTTTGGGAACACAAAATTGGACAACTATTCACACACAAAAAAGCACCTTCAAAAGAACCAAAAATCACAGTACCTGGTTTTAAATTCATATCACTGAAAGAAGCACTGAAGAGGATATAAAAGACAATATTGAATTCCTGATGCCCCCCCTCCCCATCCCATGGCAGTGCATCCCACCATCACTGCACTCTCCCTCCCCTAGACACACTTGGGAAAGGCAGAGTACAGTGATAGTGGGACTTTGCATTGAAACTCAGTGCTGCCCTGTCACAGAGGAAAGCAACACTAGGCAGAACTCAACTGGCACCTACAGAGGGAGCATTTAGACCAGCCCTAACCAGAGAAATACCATCCACCCCAGTGGTCAGAACTTGAGTTCCAGCAAGCCTCATCACTTCAGGCTAAAATGCTCTTAGAGATCTCAATAAACTTGAAGGCAGTCTAGGCTAAAAGGACTGCAATTCCTGCACAAGTTCTGGTGCTTTTTTGGGCTCAAAGCCAGTGGACTTGACCTAGCTGCATATGACCTAGGTGCATATGACCTAGTGAAACACCAGCCAGCGAAGCCAAAGGAGTGCGAGTACCACCCCTCCACCGACCCCAGGCAGCACAGCTCACAGCTCTAGGACAGACTCCTTACTTCTGCTTGAGAAGAGAAGAAGGAAGAGTAAAGACTTTGCAAGTCCAAGTTGAGGACTTGCAACTTGGATACGAGCTCAGCCACAGTAGACAAGGGCACCAGGCAAAGTCCTGAGGCCCCCATTCCAGGCCCTAGCACCTGAATGACATTTCTAGACACATTCTGGGCTGAAAGAAAAGGACCCAGTCTTGAGTGATTCATCACATGCTGACTAAAGAGCACTTTGACCCTGAATAATCAGCAGTAGGACCCAGGCACTACTCACTGCGAGCTTTGCATAAGACTCAGAGACATGCTGGCTTCAGGTGTGACCCAGCATATTGCCAGCTGAAGTGGCTATGGGGAAGGACCCCTTATGCTTGAGAAAAGGAAAGGGAAGGTTAAAGGAGACTTCGTCTTGCAGTTTAGGAAGCAGCTATGTCACAGTGGCACAGTGGAGTATCTGTGAGCATCAAGCAGGCTCTTGTGATCCTCAGTTCCAGGTGCTGACTCTTGCACAGCATTTCTGGAGCAGCACTGGCCAGAGAGAAGTTCACTGCCCTGAAGGGAGAGTTCTAGGCTGACAGCATCCACCACAAGTTGAACGAAGAGCCCTTGGGTCTTGAAGGACCAATGGTGGTAGCCAGGCAGTACTCACTGCGGACCTGGAGCAGCGGTGACCATGAGGAGAGACTCCTCTGCTGGTGGAAAGGAGAGGGAAGATTCAGGAGGACTTTCCCTTGTGGCTTGGGTGCCAGTTTAGCCACAGTAGAATAGAGCATCGGGTAGATTACTAAGGTTTCCAACTCTAGGCCCCAGCTCCAGGACAGCATCTCTAACCTGGGGGGAACCTGCTGCCCTAACAGGAAGAACACAAACTTGGCTGGCTTTACTACCTGCTGATTGTAGAGCCCTAAGGCCTTGAGTGAACACAAGTGGTATCCAGGCATTGGTTACCGCAGGCCTTTGGCAAGACCCAGTGCTGTGCTGGCTTCAGATCTCACACGCACAATCCCAATAATGGTGGCCACAGGGATGCTTATGTCACCCCTCTTCCAGCTCCAGGCAGCTCAGTGTTGAGAGAGAGAGAGAGAGAGAGAGAGAGAGAGAGAGAGAGAGAGAGAGAGAGAGAGACTCTGTTTGTCTGGGAGAAAGTAAGGGAAGAGAACAAGAGTCTCTGCCTGGTAATCCAGAGAATTCTTCCAGATCTTATCCAAGACCACCAAGGTGATAGCTCTGAGTCTGCAAGTGTCACAGCATTACTGGGCTTGGGGTACCCTCTAATGCAGATATGGCTACAGGGACCAAAAACTTATAACACTAACATGTTTTCAAATACTTGGAAAGCCTTCCCAAGAAGGACAGGTTCAAACAAGCCCAGACTATGAGGACTACAATAAACACCTAACTCTTCAATGACCAGACTGGACAAATATCCACAAGCATTAAGACCATCCAAAAAAACAAGACCTCACCAAATGAACTGAATAAGGCACCAGGGTTATATCCAGGAGAGAGAGAGAGATATGTGACTATTCAGTCACAGAATTCAAAATATCTGTTTTGAGGAAATTCAATGAAATTCAAGATAGCACAAAGAAGGAATTTAGAATACCGTCTAATTTAACAAAGAGATTGAAATAATTAAAAAGAATCAAGAATAAATTCTGGAGCAGAAAAATTCAGTTGACACACTAAAGATGCATTATAGTCTCTTAACAGCAGCATTGATCAAGCAGAAGAAAGAATTAGTGACCTTGGAGACAAACTTATTGGAAAATACACGAAGGAGACAAAAGAAAAAATAATCAAAAAGAATGAAGCATGCCTACAAGGTCTGGAAAATAGCCTCAAAACCCCAAAAGCACAAACCTAAGAGTCACTGGCCTTAAAAAAGAGGTAAAGAGAAAGAGAGATAGGGGTAGTAAGTTTATCCAAAGGGATAATAACACAGAACTTTCCAAACCAAGAGAAAGATATCAATATTTAAGTACAAGAAGGTTACAGAACACCAAGCAGACGTAACCAAAATAAGGTGACCAAGACATTTACTAATCAAACTCCCAAAGGTCAAGGATAAAGAAAGGATTCTAAAAGCAGCAAGAGAAAAGAAATAACATATAATGGAGTTCCAATGTGTCTGCTGGCAAACTTCTCAGTGGAAACTTTATAGGCCAGAAGAGAGTGAAATGACATATTTAAAGTGCTTATAGGAAAAAACATTTTATCCTAGAAAAGTATATCCAGTGAAAATATCCTTCAAATAGGAGGGAGAAATAAAGGAGCAATAAACTATACAAAAACATGGAAATTAGACAATAAGCTCCTAAATGACTAGTAGACCAATGAATAATTATGAAGGAAATTAAAAAATTTATTGAAACAAATAATAAAAGAAAAACAATACACCAAAACCTGCTGGATACTGCAAAAGCAGTACTAAAAAAGGAAAGTTTTTAGCTGTAACAGCCTACATCAAAAGAGCAGAAAAATTTTAAATAAACCTACTGATGCATCCTAATGAACTACAAAAGCAAGAACAAACTTAACCCCAAAGTAGAATAATAAATAATCAGAATAGAAATAAATTAAATTGAAATGAAAAAAGCAATACAAAAGATCAATGAAATGACAAGTTGGTTTTTTGGAAAGGAAAACGAAATTGACAAACCTTTAGCCAGACGAAGAAAAAGAGAGAAGACCCAAATAAATAAAATCTGATATGAAAATGGATACAATATATCTGATTGTACAGAAATTCAAAGGTCCATTAGAAGCTACTATGAGCCACTATACGCCAATACATTGGAAAACCTAGAAGAAATGAAGACATTCCTAGACACATACAACCTACCAAGATTGAATCTAAAGAAATTCAAAAAATGAACAGACCAATAATAAGTGATGAGATCAAAGCCAAAATAAAAGGTCTCGCAGCAAAGAAGAGCTCATGACCAGATGGCTTCAGTGCTGAATTTTACAAAACATTTAAGAAGAACTAATTCCAATACTACCCAAACAATTCTGAAAAATAGAAGAGGATGTAATACTTCCAAACTCATTCTATGAGGCTGATATTTCCTTCATACCAAAGCCAGACGAAGACACATCAAAAAAAGAAAACTATAGGCCAGTATCCCTGATGAACATTGATACAAAAATCTTCAATGAAATACTAGTAAACTGAATTCAGCAACACATTAAAAAGATCATTCATCATGACCAAGTGGGATTTATTCCTGGGATGTAAAGATAGCTCAACATAGGCAAATGAATCAATGTGACACATCATATGAACAGAATGAAGGATAAAAACTATATCAATTCATGCTGAATAAGCATTTGATAAAGTTCAACATCCCTTCATGTTAAAAACCCTCAAAAATCTAGGTATTAAGGAATATACCTCAATACAATAAAAGTCATACACAATCAACCAACAGCTAGTATTGCACTGAATGGGGAAAAACTGACACCCTTTCCTTTAAGATCTGGAACATGACATGAATGCCGACTTTCACCACTGTTATTCAACACAAATGGAAGTTCTAGCCAGAGCAATCAGACAAGAGAAAGAAATAAAGGGAATCCAAATTAGAAACGAAGAAGTCACATTTTTTGGTTGCAGATGATATGATCTCATATTTGGAAAAACCTCAAGACTTTACCAAAAAACTATTAGAAATGATAAATTTCAGTAAAGTTGCAGAATACAAAATTAATATTCAATGATCAGTAGTGTTTCTATATGCCAACAGCAAACAATCTGAAAAAGAAATCTAGAAAGTAATCCCATTTACAACAGCTACAGATAAAATGAAATCCACAGAAATTGTGTATTTCACAAAAATGTGAAAGATATCTATAATGAAATGAAATACATAAAAATTATGTATTTTACAAAAATACCTAAAATGAAAACAATAAAATACTGATGCAAGAAATTGAAGAGAACACACAACATGGAAAGATATTCCATATTCATGGGCTGGAAGAATCAATATGGTTAAATGTCCATACTACACAAAGCAATCCAATGTAATCCCTGTCAAAATACCAATGACAGTCTTCACAAAAATAGGAAAAACAATCCTAAAATTTATATGGAACCACAAAGATACAGAATAGCCAAAGCTATACCGAGCAAAAATAACGAGAGTAAAAGAATCACATTATCTGACTTCAAATTATACTACAGAGTTATAATAACCAAACAGCATGGCACTGGTATAAAAACAGACACATAGACCAATGGAACAGAATAGAGAACCCAGAAACAAATCCATACATCTACGGTAAACTTATTTTTGACAAAGATGTCAAGAACATACATTAGGGGAAAGTACAGTCTCTTCAATAAATGGTGCTGGAACAACTGGATATCCATATACAGAAGAATGAAACTAGACCCCTATCACTCACCACATACAAAAATCAAATCACAATGGATTAAAGACTAAAATCTAAGAGCTCAAACTGTAAAACTACTACAAGAAAACATTGGGGAAATTCTTCAGGACATTGGACTGGTCAGTGATTTCTTGAGTAATACCCTATAAACACAGGCAACCAAAACAAAAATGAACAAATAGGATCACATCAAGTTAAAAAGCTTCTCCACAGCAAAGGAAACAATCAACAAAGTAAAGAGATAACCCAAAGAATGGGAGAAAATATTTGCAAACTATCTATCTGACAAGGGATTAATAACCAGAATACAGACGGAGCTCAAACAACTCTCTAGGAAGAAATCTAATAATCCAATTAAAAAATGGGCAAAAGATCTGAATAGACCCTTCTCAAAAGAAGAGATACCAATGGCAAACATGTATGTGAAAAGATTCTCAATATCACTGACCATCAGAGAAATGCCAATCAAAAGTACTATGAGATATCATGTCACCCCAGTTAAAATGTCTTTTAACCAAAAGGCAATAGTAGATGTTTACAAGGATGTGAAAAAAAGGAAACACACACTGTTGTTAGGAATGTAAATTAGTATAACCACTAGGGAGAACAATTTGGAGGCACCTCAAAAAACTAAAAATAGAACTACCATATGATTTAGCAATCCCACTGTGAGTTACATACCCAAAAGAAAGGAAATCAGTATTTCAAAGAGATATCTGCACTCTCATGTTTATTAGAGCACTATTCACAATAGCCACAGTTTGGAAGTAACCTATGTGCCTATCAACGACAAATGGATAAAGAAAATGGGGTACATCTACACAAGGGGGTACTATTCAGCCATAAGAAAGAATGAGATCCTGTCATCTGCAACAAAAATAGATGCAAAGGAGGTCATTAGGTGAAATAAGCCAGGAATGGAAAGACAAACTTCTCATGTTCTCACTTATTTGTGGGAGCTAAAAATTAAAACAATTGTACTAACTGATATAGAGAGCAGAACAATGATTACCAGAGACTGGGAAGAATAGTAGGGGCAGAGGAAAGGGGAGTAGTTAATGGGTACAAAAACATAATTAGATAGAATGAATAAGATCTAGTATTTGATGGCAGGGCATGGTGGCTCAGGCTGTAGTCCCAGAACTTTGGGAGGCCAAAGTGGGTGAATCATTGAGCCCAGGAGTTCAAGATCAGCCTGGGCCACATGGGAAAACCCCATCTCTACCAAAAAAATAGAAAAATTAGCTGGGTATGGTGGCACATGCCTGTAGTCCTAGCTACTTAGGGGGACTAAGGTGGGAGTATCGCTTGAACCCAGGAGACGGAGGTTGCAGTGCGCTGAGATAGTGCCACTGTACTCCAGCCTGGGTGACAGAGCGAGACCCTGTCTCAAAAAATATATATATCTGGCATTTGACAGCACAACAGAGTGACTATAGTCAATGATTATTATACATTTAAAAATAACTAAGAGTATAGTTGGATTGTTTGTAACAAAGAAATGATAAATCCTTGAAGAGATGGACACCCCCTTTACCCTGATGTGATTATTATGCATTGTATGCATGTATCAAAATATCTCATGTATCTCATAAATGTGTACACCTGCTACGTACCCACAAAAATTAAAACTTAAAAAAAACACAGAGTATTGGATTGGGCCAAGAGTGTACATACAGAGTTTGTGCTTATTGTGCATAGAGTTTCCTTCTTTATTAATGAAGCTGTTTTTTCTTTCTTTAGAGTTATGAATATACCCTAAGTAATTTATTTGTAACCGCATAGTTTGTTGGTAAAAAGTTCTGTACAATTTTCCTTATTTTCAAATATTACCTGTGGTAGTAAGTTAATACATTCATGGGAGCAAAGCTACAAAAATGTTCGTCTGGTCATACAGAAAACCCTGGCTTGATGTGTGTTTAGCGCTTACAAATCCCCAAATATATGAGATACATTATTTCATATCATCTGACCAATAATTTTGTAGAGCAAATATTGCAAATCTTGAATATTACAACACTCATTTTATGTGTGTAGTTAAGTATAAAAACTGAAGCTCAGAGAGGTTACTGCTCACCAATTAGGGTAAACACAGTTGCTGAAGTCCCAGCCTGCAGACTCAAGACCCTACTGCTTTTTCTAATGCGTGATGCTGTTTCTCTTGAAGGGAAGTTTGGAATCTTCAGAGGTGTGTGTTAGGCATGGGTAGATATAAGGATTCTCTGATAAAGCCTCTGGTAGAGACATCCTGTGAAATGTCTGTGGCCTTTGTCTCTGGGTATTATCTGTCTAATCCTCTCTTGAGCTCAGGGAGTTGCAATGGCTTAAGGCTTGAAGCACCAAGTCCCTGAGCCGAAAAACATCCAGGAACAGGCGTGCACATATGATGCAGAATGGCTGGGAAT
The DNA here is from genome assembly GCF_049350105.2 of Macaca mulatta. Lineage (NCBI taxonomy): Eukaryota > Metazoa > Chordata > Mammalia > Primates > Cercopithecidae > Macaca > Macaca mulatta. The sequence continues at coordinate 22,953,226 of NC_133422.1, forward strand.
TATTCCATCATGTGACACCACTTTACAATATCTTCCTGTGTTATGTGTTCCTGAAAAATGCTTTAGAAACATATCCTCTTCACTAAAGACATTTCAGTAATTGACTCCTTAATTCAATAAATGAAAGCATCATTATTTTGAGGTCTGAGAATGGGTACAAGCATGGGGAGGGCAAAGTGTCATTTCTGGTTGAATTTCCTGAGAATAAGAACACTGGACTTTAAACAATATGATATGATTTTCCCGTAAACTTAAGTTATTTCTATTCTATTTAGTGTCATATATATTTTAACTATTATGTAAAAAACATTGTGTTAGATGTCAAAGGATATGAAGACGAATGAGATCATTTCTTCCCTCAAGGAATCACCAATCCAATGAAAAGATGAAACGCATCTTTCTAGAATACATTTTCCCTGTGTTTACCTTCTTTAAAAGAGTACACTGAATATTACACAACTTCTCCTTGATGACTGAGGGTCATCATTCGGAGCCAGCTGAGGTGCTGGGTCACAACAATAAGCACAGCTGTAGCTAGAAACGAGTGTGACAGGAGCTCCGGGCTATTGGTCATAGGAGTTAACCAACAACTGCCTTCTGCCATCTCAAATCGGGTGGATGAGGGGCTGGATAGATAGCAGATATAAATACCCCTGATGTCATGATTGCTTTTTGGTCTTTTCCCTTTTTCTTCCCATCCCATATACGAACCAAAGACCTGCTTTATGACTAATGTGCTTTGAACCAGCACAAAACCGCCATTAGCCATCATTGAGGTATACAGGTAGCAACAGCTGAAGACCTTTCCTGTTGGGCACCCTGCAGAGTGTCCATGTCTGACCTAAATGTCACTCCTTATTGCTGGGCCTCCTCTAACGTCAGTGTCAGCTACTCACCTCCTTTTCATCACTTGAATTTCTAAACTAACTGGCGTCACCCCTTCTAAGCTCTGCCAGTTATTCTGCTATTCAGAACTCTCTCTGTTCTCAAATTACGATGTGTATAAAATGTGCAGCACAGTGCCTGACACAGAGCAGGCACTCAGTAAGTGCTAGAGCCCCTTTCCTTGTATTTTATAGTCCAATCTTCGATCTGACATTTTTCCTGTCTCTGTGTCTTTTTATGGTCAGGTGGATACACATAGGTACGTCTCTTCTTTATGGTTAGCAAACCAAAAAATCCCAATCCATTACTTTCTATTTGTACATATCTGTGAATGAAGCTTTTTTTCCTTTTGCCCCGGCGTAAGATACTTATTAGCTTATCTACACCTTAATAACTCATTTGCAACTGTATAGATAGCTTAAAGGTTCTTTTTTACTTTCATAAATTTTCTCCACCCAGTGGTTGTAATTGAATAAAGTAGTCACTGTGGCTGTATTTACATTTTGTAAGTAGTTTATGTTTTGGTATAACGAATAATTCTGGTTCTACGTTATGTGATTGTGAATACACAATTTGAGCTTTCTAGAATCTCTTCACCACCATTCTGATGCTGCCTCCTCACATCTAATGACAACAACCTCATAGAAGAGAGAAAAGTCTACGATTCAAATCTAAAAGGCAAAGCAATTATAAAGTATAGCACATGCAGCATCTAATTATTTTTCCACATATAGTGTCACACATGCAATTGGAAAAATGTTCTTTTGTTATTTGTAACACAAACCATGTCATTTTATTTTATTTTCACTTCTTTGCAGACTCTCATTAAAGCCTGCACACATATTATTATTGCATTGAAAAGTAATAACTTCATTATTATGGCATAACAATTAATGTAAGGTGTATCAACACAAATATTTAAAATGACCATTACAAATGTAAGAAAAACATTAATCTACTACTAGGGACTTACTTCATTCATGTAAGAATTTTTTCATCTGGAGAGGAGCAAGATAAATTAATCTTTGGTTCCAAACATTTTTAGAGTTGTTTTATCAGGAAATAGCTTCCTATTTTCCCCCCAAGTTTTGAAATTTTGCGCCTTCTCATAAGTATAAAAGAATCTCAGCATTTCACTTTGACCCATTTCAAATTTATATGGCAGATTTCCAAATGCTGGGAATTGCAAAGTGCCTGTTCTTAGCACATGATATCTACCATCTGCCCTGGCCATCAGGATAGGGTCCAGATAGTTCTCCAACGTAATATTATAAAGTCAAAGTGCTCTTGGCATTTATGTAATATTTTTGCAACATTTTGCAGGTGATAAATAAATTGTAACTTTTTCAAACTAGGACTCATCTAATTACATGCATAGGAGCACTTTTCTTGTGCTGTGTATTCCACTGTGTATGCTTGTACCTGCTCACTCATCCTCCACACCCACCCCACACAATCCGTCTGACTGGGATTTGACCATGTGAGTGCTGAGAAAGCCTAAAGGTTTGGTACCCATTCAAAATGATATTTATTTTTAAAATACTTATTCAACATTTATTAGATGGAGTTGGGGAAAACTTAATTTCCATTAAGAAAAGTGTGTCTCTCTTTATGCTTAGTTAACAAACTGGGTTAGTTCATGCACTAAATGAGCACAGCACTTCCACTCGCATCAGTCTTTCACTTCACAATTTTGTGGTTTCTCATTAAGGGACAGCATCAGTTATTCATATTCAGGAGGGCAGAGGTAACTCTCACAGATATGGTTATAAAGTTACAAAACAGATTTCAAAGTTCTTTTATTTACTTGCATGTTGTTAAAACATTTCCCACTTTTCCATTGTTTTTTGTTTTTTTTCAGTTCAGTTTTATGACTTACTGAGCCAGGAAAATGCTTGGATAGCACAGTAACAACTTTTAAACTTAATATTCAAAACAAATCTAATCACTCGTTGCCAATAAACACACCTACGTAAAAATACTACTTAGTGTAAGAATTTCAATCGACAGTGACCTGTCAAATTCAGGAAATTCTAAAATAGGATGGTGGTGGTGCTTGCTGTTACACTGTGCAAAATATTCAATAGAGAGAGTTCAAGAATGCCAATGATTTTTTGTTATTGTTATAAAAACATTCAATAAAGATAGTTCAATAATGGCAGCAACTCTTACTGTTACCTCCTTCCTATCCCATCTTGGGGGCCTTGTAATAAATTTTGCTTGCAAACTGCCTAAGTGTTATATGTGGAAAGCTAAGTTAACAGGTGTCAAGTTTCCCATTTATACCACTGATGTTCCAATGCAAGGTGCCCGGGGAAACTGCCATCCCTTAATCCAATTCTGCTCACCCAGACATACACATGCACCCATCAATCCATCTGTTAGGCATTAAGAATTACAATAGTACAAAGAACAGTCCTTTGGTGTACATGTTTAAATGTTAAATGTTAAATATATACTGAAGGGTTTGAAGCAAGGATCTGGCAAACATGACTCCATCACACATCTGGTTGTCAGAATGCATCAGTCATTTTGGATTTATGTATAATGACAGAAATCAAGTCACAACCCATGTGGTCTCAAAAGGCTACTTAGATGATGATGAAGATCCATAATACTCCCTGAAGTATTGGTGATTCTTCAACTTTATTAGGAATATACATTTCTGACATTTTAAATATCTTAAGTCAGTGATTTTGGCCACCTGGGAAAAACAATGTTGCAGCATGTAATTTAGGTTATTTCAACAGAGCCAGTTCAATCTTAAATCATTATTTCTAACACATTCTGGAAATACTTTTTTTGTAAAGTAGAATTACACAACACTTCCAGAAACCACAGAATGTGACTTAACAACCCAATTACTCGTACAGTTTGCAAAACAAGTAAACCTCTCAGCAGTTGGCAGCTTGGCTGAGAGGCCTAGGCTTGCCCCTGGCATGGTACCTTGCTTTTTTCCATGAGTTCACATTACTTTCTAGCCTGCTAATGCACTGGCCTTATGAACACATATTCCCTAAATGCTCTCCAAGAGTCTGATATCACATTCAGGGTTAACACATTTTTTCCTTTGTTGCAATTCTGCAGTTTTTTTCAGTCATTCATATCCAACTAACTGCTGTCAACAGGCATCTTCACATATGAATGTTAATACCGTATTATTAAAGAGTTCCTGGTAATTTGTTTTGTGGGTAGAGTTGATGAGGGGTGACTATAGGAAGGGAAGCCAAAGGAAAAACATTTCAACTACTCTGGAAGCTGACCTCTGGAAAGCAGTCAGAGAGAACAGACGAAGGAGCCAGGCAAGCTCTTTTTGAATAAGACGGTGTGTATTACAGCTAGGAAGAGCCAACAGAGTAGGTCTCACAGTGACCAGCCCAGCTAACAGCAGTTGAAAATTGTTAGTCATGAAAAATACAGATGCCCCCTGTACAGACTACCCTCATATTTTCTCAGTCACTAGTTTGAGAGTATCATATTTGAGAGACAGAGTTTTTGATAATTGAGAAAGATCAAAATGGGAACTGAGTTTGCATTGGCAAAAAGCCTACATAAACAGAAGCAACATCTTCGTTGGTGCCTCACTTGTCATCAGCTAGAAAGGTCAGATTTTTTTTGCAAAAACCTGAGGAACAGGATTCAGGGTAACTTCCCAAAAGAGTAAAGCAAAAGCAGACTTCATGGCTACTAGAAAGTTTACATTCAAAAATTCTCTGTAATGTAAACTTGAAAATTAGTGCTTTTTCCTCCACAAGAACTTGTTTCAAAAATTTAATCTGGTAACTCATTCTCATAAATTGTCCTCAGTACTTTTCTCACAGACTTTCATGATATGGTTCCCAAAATAAAACAGTAGCAAGCATTATGATCTGTGCCTTCTACTTCAGCATAGTACTTTGCTCCATAAACATAACATAAAGAACATTTATGTATCACTACCTTTCTTTACTCACTTCATCAATATCATCAACAAAACGTATTTGATGCACAGTTGCAAATAGATATTAAGCTTTATATTTTGTAATAAATACTTCTGAGTAATAAAAATGTTCCAAGTGATCAAAACATTTGATATTTCATGATGGCATCTGAAGTGATGCATGTTTATTAGCTCAATTTAGCCATTTCACATTGTATACATTTTTCAAAACGTGTTGTACATGATAAACACATACAATTTTTATCAATTATAAAAAAATTTGAGTGTTATATTTGAGTGACAACAAATTTAGACCAGTTGATAATAAAATACATACCTTAATAAATTTTATTGTTTACTAGTCTATCTTCAAAAGTTCATCATATTAACTACAGTCAGAAATTGGTTCCCAAAGTTCATTGTATTTATTACAGCCAAAAACAGGTTCTAGGAAGTCTACTGTATTTATACAATTAAAATTGACTCAACCTGTTACTGGGTACAAGATTTCTTTTAGGATGGTGAAAATGTTCTAAAATGATGGTTGTACACCCTGAATGCAAATGAAAAATTTATATACTGCTGAATTGTACACTTTAAATGAGTGAATTTTATGGTATGTAAATTATATCCTAATAAAGCTGTTTTTATCAAGGACACTAAGAGTTGTTTATTTGAAAAGTTCAAAAAATTGACAAACCATTAGCTAGATTAGTTAAGAAAAAACTCAAATAAATCAAATGAGAAAGAGGAGGGATTATAACTGATGCCACAGAAATTAAAGGATGAGAGACTAATATGAAAAATTATATGCCAACAAATTAGATAATCCAAAAGAAATGGATTAATTCCTAGAAACGTACAACCTACCAAGACTGAACCATAAATGGAAAGTATTAACAGACCTATAAGTAGTAAGAAGATTAAATCTACTAAAACGCCAAAAATTAGCCGGGTGTGGTGGTGGGTGCCTATAGTCCCAGCTACGTGGGGGGCTGAGGCACAATAACCGCTTGAGCCCTGGAGGCGGAGGGTACAGTGAGCTGAGATCATGCCACTGCACTCCAGCCTGGGCTACAGAGTGAGACTCTGTCAAAAAAAAAAAAAAAAAAAAGGTATATCTCATTTCTTTCCACAATAACGAAAAATAAAAGTGTCAGCTGTCCTAGGAATGCAGAATATCAAAGGTGGGGCAACAGGGCATGTGGTGCTTTCCTTACTTTACTCTGACAAGAAAAACTCCTGTCTCTGTTGTTGCTGGAATAGTGTTTATTGGAAATCAGCCTCTCAACAGTCCTCACCCATCAGGAATCTGCGATGAGCTTGACAGCACACAGAGCACCATAGCAGGGTTACTATGGGAAGACTCTATTGTGGCATCAGAAACACAGAAGCACTGGATACAGTTCGTTTCTGTTGACAGTTCCAGAAGAAAAGCCCACAGACTGGACAGGCTGCCTGCTGAAAGGGTTGTCACTACACACAGCATGCCCTGAACCCTGGAATGAAAGTACCCCTATCTGTGTGACCAGGACTGAACAACTCTGAGGCTTTTCTTCTAAGCTCTTAGATTCCCGCAAGAATCTCACACTTACTGCCTCACCTGTGCTTTGGACCTCAAGCTGAAAGTGCAAACAGTCTGCCTACTTTCCTCATAAACATTTCCCCAAAATAAAGGGCTTTTTTTTTTCAGCACTTGCTTACTTGTGTTCTTGCTTTCTCTGTCTTCCTCTCCCTCCCTCCTTCTCTCCCCACTCACTGTCATCAGCTGGGTCTCAATCCAGTTTCTATACCTACATTCACGACTAGTGACCCACCAGCAGCCCCTAAGAACCACTAGGCTGTAACGAACATTTTCCCTGCCAGTTACATCTGGGAGGAGCCCCCCATTTCCAATGAGGGTATGTTAAGTACAATTAGAATGATGTGGGATGTGGACTCTGGAGCCTTGCTACATACAGAATGTGGTCTGAGGACCAGCAACAAGGCATCATGTGAGAACTTGCTAAATATGAAGAACCTTAGACCCCACCCCAGAACTATTGAATCAGAATGTGCCTTTTAACAAGATATCTTGGTGATCTGAATGTACATTAAAGTTTGAGGAGCCTTGGTATAAAATTTGAATATATTTTGAGAGAAGACTGAAATTTGGTGGGGGATGAGGAAGTGGTAGGATTCTTATGTACAGGGCTATTTACAGAGTAAATAAATAACATTCATTAAATACTGAATGAATAATTTACTTTCTTTAAAATAAGAGTCATAAATAAATCCAATTACTACATGTATAGGGCCTTGAGACATCAGTGAGCTTAATGAACCTTCAGCAGTAAGGCTTAAATACATATTCTTCTTATTTGTATTTTAATAAATCTGCCTGCATAAGAGCTTTAAATTATATCAGTGACAAGTAGGTATGTTTTCATAACTGAATAATAGTGAGCAATAATGCCCCCCAAAGAGGGGGAGCAAGGCATAAGTAAAGAAAATGTATGTGTGTAGCATATGTTTTAACAGGTGAATCCAGCATGGCATGATGGAAACTTAAGTTCCATAGGCCCGTACAGGCCCCTTCCAAGGACCAGGAGCTAACTTTGCATTCGAAATTTTGTTCTCTATTCTTACAGACAGCCTCAAAAATCATACAATCTTAAAACTTCACAAAACCTGGAACCATGCCTGATCTAATTAATTATGAAAACTCTTCTTAAGTTTTTATTATTATTATAGTTTAAGTTCTGGGATACATGTGCAGAACGCGCAGTTTTGTTACAAAGGTATACACGTGCCACGGTGGTTTGCTGCACCCATCAACCTGTCATCTACATTATGTATTTCTCCTAATGCTATCCCTCTCCTAACCCCGAGCCCCCTGACAGGCCCCAGTGTGTGATGCTCCCCTCCCTGCATCCATGTGTTCTCTTTATTCAACTCCCACTTATGAGTGAGAACATGTGGTGTTTGGTTTTCTGTTCCTGTGCTAGTTTGCTGAGAATGATGGTTTCCAGCTTCATCCATGTCCCTGCAAAGGACATGAACTCATCCTTTTTTGATGGCTGCATAGTATTCCAGGGTGTATATGTGCCACATTTTCTTTATCCAGTCTATCACTGATGAGCATTTGGGTTTGTTCCAAGTCTTTGCTATTGTGAACAGTGCTGCAACAAACACACATGTGTATGTGTCTTTAAGTATGACATATACTCTATATATATAGTGTATATATATGCATATGTGTGTATATATACATATATATGTATACACACACATATACACACACACATATACACACAGACACATATATATACACACACACACATATATGTTTTAGGCGGATTCTTACTGTTGCCCCGGCTGGAGTGCACTGACATGATCTTGGCTCACTGCAACCTCTACCTCCTGGCTTCAAGAGATCCTCCCACCTCAGCCTCCCAAGTAGCTGGGAGTACAGATGCTGCCACCACACCTGGCTAATTTTCATATTTTTAGTAGATGCAGGGTTTTGCCATGTTGGCCAGGCTGGTCTCAAACTCCTGACCTAGGTGATCCACCCTCCTCAGCCTCTCAAAGTGCTGGGATTATAGGCATGAGCCACCATGCCCAGTCAACAAATACAATATTTTTAAATCCTTTCAATGCGCTAGGAAACATTTAGAATTATATCACTACCATTCCATCTACAAATGAAAATAACAATTTAACTGACACATGACCTAGGAAAAATTCTGCTTATGTGTAAGAAAAACTGTTTGTAATTATATGGTTCATATCTTACTCTTCTTTCCATGTTATCACTTAACATGATTAAATTTAACAAATATATCGTTTGTTGACATTTCTCTCTCTTCCCTTCTTCTTTTCCTCCTATTTTATAAAAACCTAATTACTGCAGAGGCAGGGAGGTAACTAGAGGAAATATCCCAAAATGTTCCTCCGGAATTTTTGTTTGATTTTGTTTTATTATTTTCCTCAGGTTTGAAACTCATATCTACTTGTATTTTGTAAAGAATACAAAAGGCAAAACAAGAAAACACACACACACACACACACACAGAGAGATATACACACACACAAAAAAGATAAATTCTGGTGACATTTTAAGTGACTAGTATTTCAAACTATTTAGGTAGGATTTTTTTAACAGTGTGGTTTTCAGAGTTACATGTGAGTGTATGTGTAAGTATAACTTACGAGAGAGAGAGAGATCTAGAAATTGCTGTCTTCCTCACCAAACCACTGATACACCTTTTCATACAGATAAAGTAGGTCTGCCTCAGCATGAGCTCGAATGTATTCCATACGTATGGTTATCAATATAAACAATCTGCTAATGCTGGGCATTCTGTGTGTTTCTGATTTTCATTTTATAAATGAAGCTGCTATGGATATCCTTATGCACACTCCCTCTTGCCCTTTCCTCATTTTGTCCTGAGGACAAATTCCTGTAATGAAAATTGCTGGATAAAATTTTGAAACACAATACCAGTGTCCCTTCTGAAGAGTTTCATCAATTTACAGTATAATCAAAAGACAATTTCACTTTTAAAACATCATTTGCTAACCTGAGAGACAAAAAAAAAAATCTGCTTTTGTTTATATGCTTATTTTTTAAACTTTTAAAGTAAAATACACATACAGAATAGCACACAGCTTAATGAGTTATTACAAAGCAAACACCTCCCTGTTCTACCTGTAGCACTCTGTACTAGGTCAAGATACAGAATATTCACAGCTCCGTGGAGACTCCCTCACATCCCTGCCAGTCACTACTCCCTCCTTCCTCTTGGAAACTAACCCAACCTGATATTTAACACCATAGACTGGTTTTGTAAATAACTTCTTTGGCTCAACATTCTATGCATGAGATTTACCCATGCTGTTTCTTGTATCTGTAGTTTATTCATTGTTGTTGCTGTGGAGTAATCAATTATATGAATATATCACAGTTATTTTGCCATTTTCTTGTTGATGGACATCATATTACTAAATGTATTTTATATATTTGGGTGATGCTGCTTTGGTCATACAAAACCTTAAACTTTTATATGATTAAATTCATCAATCTTTTCCCTCTATGATTGTATTACTGGTGTCCCATTTTTAAAAGACTTTTCCCACTCCAAGATTATGAAATATTTACCTATACTTTCCACCATTATGTTTGTTTCCATTTGTTACATTTATAGCTTTACTTCATTTGGAATGTATTAGGATATATGGAGAAAGTATGCATATGTATGTGTACATACATACATATCTAAATGTGTATTTACGTGTGTGCGTGTATATATATATATATATATATATATATGTGAATAGGTACACTTGAGTCTGTTTCTGGAAATTCCATCCTTTTTAAAAAACATGCTAATATATACTTTGGTAATACAAGCACAAGGTGCAAAATTCGAGTGGAATAACAGGGTGTATAAAGCTAGTAAGTAAGGTTTTTCCCACATCTCCCATCAGACACACAGCTGTTTTCCCTAGGCTCAATCATGGTTTCTAGTCACATGTCTCTCATCCCAAAAGAACTCTATGCATATAAAAATGTACATATAAGCTCTTATTTTTTAACATTAACATGTCGTTATATAACATTCCATAACAGTTCTATATGTGCATTTTCATATAAATCAATACATTTGTATTATCTTACTCTTTGTAATATCTGCACAGAATTTCACCGTATGAATTTAGTAAAAACCTGTACCCCTGATGGGCTAAAACATTATTGGTAATCTTTTGCTACTACAGCTAATATTGAAATGAATATCCATTGAATGAATAATTGTGTACATGTGTGAGTACAAAATATTTGTAGAATAAGTTCTTAGAAATTCAATTCAAGATCAAAGTGTATGGTTTTTTGTTTTGTTTTGTATTTTTGTTTTTGAGATGGAGTGTTGCTCAGGCTGGAGTGCAGTGGTGTGACCTCGGCTCACTGCAACCTCCACCTCCCTCCCAGATTCAAGCGATTCTCCTGCCACAACCTCCTGAGTAGCCAGGACTATAGGTGCTCACCACCATGTCCAGCTAATTTTTTAGAATTTTTAGTAGAGACAGGGTTTCACCATGTTTGCCAGGCTGCTCTCAAACTCCTGACCTCACGTGATCCACCCATCTTGGGCTCCCAAAGTGCTGGGATTACAGGCATGAGCAACAGTGCTCGGCCAAAGTGTATGTGTATTTTTAAATTAAACTTTTTATTTTGAAATAATCCTATCTTCACATGCAGTTGTAAGAAACAATACAGAAACATACAGCGTAACCTTTGCCCAGTTTTCCCCAGTGGTAGCATCTTGCAAAACTATATAGCACAGTATCACAACCAGGATATTGACAATGATACAGCTAAGATAGAGAATATTTCTATTACCTGGAGAATCTCTCCTTTTGCCCTTTCACAGTCATATCCACTTAACTCTCTCCCCATGCTCTTCTTAGCTTCTGGCATCCACTCATCTGTTCTCCATTTCTATAGTTTTGTCATTTCAAGAATATTACATAAGTGGAATCATACAGCACGGAATTTTTGGGGATTTGTGTTGTTCATTCAGCATAACATTCTGGAGAGTCATCTAGGTTGTTGTGTATATCAATAATTCTTTCCTTTTCTTTTTTTTTATTTTTCCATAAGTCATTGGGGGTACAGGTGGTATTTGGTTATATGAGTAAGTTCTTTAGTGGTGATTTGTGAGATTCTGGTGCATCCATCCCCTGAGCAGTATACACTACACCATATTTGTAGTCTTTTATCCCTCGGCCCCCTCCCACTCATCCCCAAAGTCCCCAAAGTCCACTGTATCACTCTTATGCCTTTGCATCCTCATAGCTTAGCTCCCACATATCACTGAGAACATGGGATGTTTCATTTTCCATTCCTGAGTTACTTCACTTAGAGTAATAGTCTCCAGTCTCATCCAGGTCACTGCAAATGCTGTTAATTTATTCCTTTTTGTGGCTGCATAGTATTCCATTGTTTACATATACCACGGTTTCTTTATCCACTCGTTGACTGATGGGTATTTGGGCTGGTTCCACAATTTTGAAGTTGTGAATTGTGCCACTATAAACATGCATGTGCAAGTGTCTTTTACGAATAATGACTTCTTTTCCTCTGGGTAGATACCCAGTAGTGGGATTGCTGGATCAAATGGTAGTTCTACTTTTAGTTATTTAAGGAATCTCCACACTGTTTTCCAGAGCAGCTGTGCGAGTTTCCATTCCCACCAACAGTGTAGAAGTGTTCCCTGTTCACTGCATCCACACCAACATCTACTGGTTTTTTATTTTTTTGATTATGGCCATTCATGGAGGAGTGAGCTGGTATCGCATTGTGGTTTTGATTTGCATTTCCCTGCTCATAAGTGATGTTGAGCATTTTTTCATGTTTGTTGGCCATTTGTATATCTTCTTTTGAGAACTGTCCATTCATGTCCTTAGCCCACTTTTTGATGGGATTTTTTCTTATTGAGTTCGTTGTAGATTCTGGATATTAGCCCTTTGTCAGATGTATAGATTGTGAAGATTTTCTCCCACTCTTTGGTTTGTCTGTTTACTCTGCTATTTCTTTTGTCATGCAAAAGCTCTTTCATTTAATTAGGTCCCAGCTATTTATCTTTGTTTTTATTGCCTTTGCTTTTGAGTTTTGGTCATGAAATCCTTGCCTAAGCCAATGTCTAGAAGGGTTTTTCCAATGTTATCTTCTAGAATTTTTATAGTTTCAGGTCTTAGGTTTAAGTCCTTAGTCCATCTTGAGTTGGGTTTTATATAAGGTGAGAGATGAGGAACCAGTTTCATTCTCCTACATGTGGCTAGTCAATTATCCCAGCACCATTTGTTGAAAAGGGTGTCCTTTCCCCACTTTATGTTTTTGTTCACCTTGTCAAAGATCAGTTGGCTGTTAAGTATTTGGGTTTATCTCTGGGTTCTCTATTCTGTTTCATTGGTCTGTGTGCCTATTTCTGTACCAGTACAACGCTGTTTTGGTGACTATGGCCTTATAGTTTGAAATCAGGCAGTGTGATGCCTCCTGATTTGTTCTTTTTGCTTAGTTTTGATTTGGCTATGAGGGCTCTTTTTCTGGTTCCACATGAATTTTAGAATTGTTTTTTCTAATTCTGTGAAGAATGATGGTGGTATTTTGATGGGAATGGCACTGAATTTGTAGATTGCTTTTGGCAGTATGGTCATTATTCACAATATTGATTCTGCTCATCCATGAGCATGGGATGTGTTGCCATTTCTTTGTGCCATCTATTATTTCTTTCAGCTGTGTTTTGGAGTTTTCCTTGTAGAAGTCTTTCAACTCCTTGGTTAGGTATATTCCTAATTTTTTTTTTTTTTTTTTTTTTTTTTGCAGCTGTTGTAAAAGTGGTTGAGTTCTTGACTTGATTCTCTGTTTGGCCACTGTTGGTGTATAGAAGAGCTACTGATTTGTGTACATTAATCTTGTATCTGGAAAATTCACTGGATTCTTTTATCAGTTCCAGAAGTTTTCTGGAGAAGTCGTTAGGGTTTTCAAGGTAAAGAATCATATCATCACCAAACAGTGATAGTTTGACTTCTTTACTGATTTGGATGCCCTTTATTTCTTTCTCTTGTCTGATTGCTCTGGTTAGCACTTCCAGTACTGTGTTGAAGAGTAGTGGTGAGAGTGGGCATCCTTGTCTTGTTCTAGTTCTCAGAGGGAATGGTTTAAAGTTTTCCCCATTCAGTGTTATGTTGGTTGTGGATTTGTCTTAGATGGCTTTTATTACATTAAGGTATGTCCCTTGTATGCTGATTTTGCTGAGAATTTTAATCATAAAGGGGTGCTGGATTTTTTTCAAATGCTTTTTCTGCATCTATTTAAATGATCATGTAATTTTTGTCTTAAATTCTGTTTATGTGGTGTATCACATTTATTGACTCATGTATGCTAAACCATCCCTGCATCCCTGGTATGAAATCCACTTGATTATGGTGGATTATCTTTTGGATATGTTGTTGGATTCAGTTAACTAATATTTTGTTCAGGATTTTAGCATCTATGTTCATCAAGGATATTGGTCTGTAGCTTTCTTTTTTGGTTATATCCTTTCTTGGTTTTGGTATTAGGGTGATGCTAGCTTCACAGAATGAATTAGGGAGAGTTCCTTCTTTCTCTGTCTTGTGAAATAGTGTCAAAAGGATGGTTATCAATTCTTCTATTCTTCTTTGAATGTCTGGTAGAATTCTGCTGTGAATCTGTCTGGTCCTGGGCTTTTTCGTTGTTGGTAATTTTTAAATTACCATTTCAATCTCACTGCTTGCTATTCATCTGTTCAGGATATCTAATTCTTCCTGATTTAAGCTAGGAGGGTTGTATTTTTCCAGGAATTTATCCATCTCTTCTAGATTTTCTTGTTTATGTGTGTAAAGGTGTTCATGGTAGCCTTGAATGATTTTTTGTATTTCTGTGGTGTCAGTTGTAACATCTCCTGTTTCCTTTCTTAGTGAGGTTGTTTGGATTTTCTCTTTTCTTGATTAATCTTGCGAATGGTCTCTCAACTTTATTTATCTTTTCAAAGAACCAGTGTTTGGTTTCCTTTATCTTTTGCATTTTTTGTTTGTTTGTTTGTTTCAATTTCATTTAGTTCTGCTCTGATCTTGGTTATTTCCTTTCTTCTGCTGGGTTTGAGTATGGTTTGTTCTTGTTTCTTTGGTTCCTTAAAGTGTGACCTTAGAATGTCAGTTTGTGGTCTTTCAGTCTTTTTGATGTAGGGGTTTAGTGTTATGAACTTTCCTTTTAGCACTGCTTTGCTATATCCCAAAGGTTTTGATAGGTTGTGTCATTACTGTCGTTCAGTTTGAAGAATTTTTAAATTTCCATCTTGATTTTGTTTTTGACCCAATGCTCATTCAGGAGCTGGTTATTTAATTTCCAGGTATTTGCATAGTTTTGAAGGTTCCTTCTGGAGTTGATTTCCAGTTTTATTCCACTGTGGTCTGAGAGAGGAGTGCCTGATATAATTTCAATTTTCTTAAATTTATTAAGGCTCATTTTATGGCCTATCATATGGTCTACCTTAAAGAAAGTTCCATGCACTGTTGAATAGAATGTGTATTCTGTGGTTGTTGGATGAACTCTTCTGTATATATCTATTAAGTCCATTTGTTCCAAGGTATAGTTTAAATCCATTGTTTCTTTGTTAACGTTCTGTCTTGATGACCCGTCTAGTGCTATCAGTGGGTACTGAAGTCCCGCACTATTATTGTGTTGCCGTCTATCTCATTTCTTAAGTCTATTAGTAATAGTTTTATAAACTTGGGAGCTCCAGTGTTAGGTGCATATATGTTTAGGATTGTGATATTTTCCTGTTGGACAAGGCCTTTTACCATTATATAATGTTGCTCGTTGTCTCTTTTAACTGTTATTGCTTAAAAGTTTGTTTTGTCTTACATAAGAATTGCTACCCCTGTTCGCTTTTGGTGTCCATTTGCATGAAATGCCTTTTTCCACTCCTTTACTTAAGTTTATGTGAGTCCTTACGTGTCAGGTGAGTCTCTTGAAGGCAGCAGATGGTTAGTGAGTTCTTATACATTCTGCAGTTTTGTGTCTTTTAAGTGGAGCATTTAGGCCATTTATATTCAATGTTAGTATTGAGATGTGAGGTACCATTGCATTCATCATGCTATTTGTTGCCTGTGTACTTTGTTTTGTTGTTTGTTTGCTTTTTAACTTGTATTTTTATTTTATAGGTCCTGTGTGATTTATGCTTTAAAGAGGTCCTGTTTTGATGTGTTTCCAGAATTTGTTTCAAGATTTAGAGGTCCTTTTAGGAGATCCTGTAGTGGTGGTTTGGTAATGGCAAATTCTTTCAGCATTTGTTTGTCTGAAAGAGACTGTATCTTTCCTTCATATATAATGCTTAGTTTCGCTAGATACAAAATTCTTGGCTGATAGTTGTTTTGTTTGAGGAGGCTGAAGATAGGGCCCCAATTCATTCCAGCTTTCCAGCTTGTAAGGTTTCTGCTGAGAAATCTGCTGTTAATCTGATAGGTTTTCCTTTACAGGTTACCTGGTGCTCCTGTCTCACAGCTCTTAAGATTCTTTCCTTTGTCTTCATAACCTGATGACAATGTGCCTAGATGAATATCTTTTTGCAATAAATTTCCTGGGTGTTCTTTGTGCTTCTTGTATTTGGATGTGTAGGTCTACAGCAAGGCCAGGAAGTTTTCCTCAATTATTCCCCCAAATATGTTTTCCAAGATCTTAGAATTCTCTTCTTCCTCAGGAACACTGATTATTCTGAGGTTTGGTCATTTAACATAATCCCAGACTTCTTGGAGGCTCTGTTCATATTTTCTTATTCTTTTTTCTTTGTCTTTGTTGGATTGGGTTAATTTGAAGACCCTGTCTTTGAGTTATGAATTTCTTTCTTCTACTTGTTCAATTCTATTGCTGAGCCTTTCCAGAGCAAAAATGTGTCCAAAGCTTCCTGAATTTTTGACTTTTGTTTCTTTAAGCTATCTATTTCCTCGAATATTTCTCCCTTCACTTCTTGTATATTTTGGATTTCCTTGCATTGGGCTTTGCCTTTCTCTGGTCTCTCCCTGGTTAGATTAATAACTAACCTCCTGAATTCTTTTTCAGGTAAATCAGGGATTTTTTCGTGGTTTGGATCCATTGCTGGTGAACCATGATATTTTTGGGGGGTGTTGAAGAGTCTTGTTTTGCCATATTACCGGGGTTGTTTTTCTGGTTCCTTCTCATTCGGGTAGGCTCTGTCAGAGGGAAGGTCTAGGGCTGAAGGCTATTGTTCAGATTATTTTGTCTCATGTGGTGTTCCCTCGATGTAGTGCTCTCCCCCTTTTCCTACGGATGTGGCCTCCTGTGAGACAAACTGCAGTAACTGTTGTCTCTCTTCTGGGTCTAGCCACCCGGCAAGTCTACCTGGCTCCAGGCTGGTACTGGGGGTTGTCTGCACAGAGTCCTGTGATGTGAACCATCTATGGGTCTGTCAGCTGTGGATACCAGTGCCTGTTCTGGTGGAGGTGGCAGGGATGGGGTCAGGGATGCAATGGACTCCATAAGGCTCCTTAGCTTTGGTGGTTTAATGGTCTATTTTTGTGCTGGTTAGCCTCCTGCCAGGAGATGACACTTTCCAGAGAGCATCAGCTGTGGTAGTATGGGAAGGAATGGGTGGTGGGGCGGGGCCCTAGAATTTCTAAGATTATATGCCCCTTATCTTCCGCTACCAGGGTGGGTAGGGAAGGACCATTAGGTCAGGGCAGAGCTAGGCATGTTTGAGGTCAGACTCTCCTTGGGAGGGTCTTGCCGAGGCTGCTTTCAGGGATGGGGGTAAGACTCTCAGGTCACTGGAGTTGTCTGCCTAGGAGGATTATGACTGCCTCTGCTGAGTCATTGCAGGTTGTCAAGGAAGTGGGGGAAAGCCAGTAGTCACAGGCCTCACCCAGCTCCCACACAAATCAAAGGGCCAGTCTCACTCCCACCATGCTCCCCTCAACAGCCCCATGTTTGTTTCTAGGCAGAGAGCAATATAAGTCTGAAAACCTGCCCCAGGATACCTGCCTCCAACTACAAAAGAAAAGGGCTTGGTTCTTCACCTGCCTGTGGAGTCTGCACACCGGATTTGCACCCTCCTCTGAATTCTGGCCAGGAGGCTTCTCAACCCATTCAAATAGTTACAAAGTTCAGCTAGAGATGTCCTTCTCCCTGTGTGGTTTTACCCCCTGCTCCTCTCCTGTTGGATCCCTGTGGTGCCAGGCAGGAATGGCCTGCCAGAGAACCCAGTGAGTTCCCAGGGCCCTTCCCACTGTTTCCTCTACTCCTGTATTTTGCTCGGCTCTCCAAATGGACTCAGCTCCAGGTAAATTTGGAAACTTCTTCCACAAACAGACCTTCAGCTTCTCCAGTGGGAGTGTGTGCTCGGGAGAGGATGGTCTCCCTTTTCCACTTTCACAGTTGGGGCACTCACAGTTTTGGGGGGTGGTATCCCGGGTCCACTTCCTTCAGAGGGAGTGTGGGTCCTCTTGGGATTGCTACTTTGTTCTTGCAGTCGATCTGGAGCTAAAATTCACAATGCGAATAACCGCACACTGCTCTGTCCAGAGATGCAATCTAGTCCTGCCTCCATCTGCCATGATGATCCCGCTCCTCCTTTCCATTGTTGAACACTATTGTATGATATGCATATATCACAATTTGTTTAACCATTTACCCATTGAAAGACATCAGGGTTTTTTCCAATTTTTGAATATTGTAAATAAAGCTGCTATGAATATTTGTGTACCAATTTTTGTGTAAACATTAGTATTCATTTCTCCAAGATAAATGCCCAGGAATGCCATTACTGGTCTGTATGATTGTTGCATGTTTAGTTCTTTATGAAACTGTCAATTCATTTTTCAGGGTGGCTGTACCATTTTACATTCCCACCAGCAATGTACAAATGATCTAGTTTCCCTGCATTTTGCTAGCATTTGATGCTGTCAGTAGTTTTTATTTTACTCATTCTGATTCATGTATAGTGATACTCATTGTGATTTTAACTTGCATTCCCATAATGACTAATGATGTTCAGCATCTCTTAATAAGCTTATTTGCCATCTCTATATACTCTTCAGTAAAATATTTCTTTGTGTTTTTTCCTATTTTTTAACTGAACTGTTTCTTACTGTTCACTTTTGAGAGTTCTTTATATATTCCAGGATACTTGTCCTTTCTCAGATATCTGCTTTGCAAATATTTTCTCCCAATCTGTAGCTTATATTTTCGTCTACTCACCAAGGTCTTTTGCAGAGCAAAATTTTTAATTTTAATGAAGTGAAATTTTTCCATGCTTTGGCATCAAGTGTAAGAACTCTTTTTCTATATTTAGATATGAAAGATTTTTTCTTATTTTTTCCAATAGTTTTATAGTTTTGTGATTTGCATTAAGTCCATAATCCATTTTGAATTTTTACATAAGGTGTGATACTGAGAATGAGGTTCATTTTTTGGCCATGGATATCAAATTGCTCCAGAACCATTTATTTAAAAGAGCATCTTGTCTCTAGTGAACTGAATTTGCACCTCTGTCAAAAATCATATGTACTTCTGTTCATATTTGTGTGGGTCTTTACCTGTGTTCTCTATTTTCTTCCAGTGATATAGTTCTATCCATCACCAACCATAGTCTTGATTACTGTATCTATATAATCTCATAAAATTGCCTAGACTAAGTCCTTCTACTTCATTTTTAAAAATTGTTCAAAATATTCTAGTTCCTTTGCCAATCCATACAGAACTTAGAATAATTTTGTTGACATCCTCAAAAAATATTCTTGGGATTTTGATAGGAATTGCTAGCAATATCTACGTATCAGGTTGGGGAGAACTGACATCTTCCACTCCATAAACATGGTATGTCTCTTTGTTTATTTAAATCTTTTTTATTTCTTTCATCAGCATTGTATAGTTTTCAGCATGCATTTCTTAAACATGTTTTGTTATATTTATGCCTAAGTAACTCTTTTTAGAGCAATTGTAAATGGTATTGTATTCTTCAATTTCTGTGTCAATGTGTTCATTGCCAGTATATCAAAATACAATTGACTTTTGTATGTTCAGCTGGTATCTTGCAACCTTGCTGAACTAACTCCAGGATTTTTTTATAGATTCTTTGATATATTCTATATACACAATCATGCCATCTACAGATAAAAACAACTCTTTTTCTTCTTTCTCAGTCTATTGCTTTTTGCTCCTTTTCTTGCCTTTTGGCACTCTGTTGAATAAGAGTAGTGAGACTGAATATCCTTGCCTTGTTCTTAATCTTGAAGAGAAAGCATTCAGTCTTTCATCTTTAACTAAAATGTTATTTCCAGGATTATTATTTTTTTTTTTTTTGTAGACTGTCATATATCGAGTTGAAGAAATCCCACTATTCCTTCTTTTTTTCCAAGAATTTTCATCATAAACAGGTGTTGAATTTAATCAAATGTTTTTTTCTGCATCAATCAATATGATCATGTGGCTTCTTTAATCTGTTAATGTGGTGGATTGCATAGATTGATTTTCAAATATTGAATGAGCATTGCATCTATAAAATAAATACCACTAGGTTACGGTAAACAATTCTTTTATATATTGCTGAATTCTATTTGCTAATATTTTGGTAAGTAGTTTTACTTCTCTATTTATGATTGATATTGGTAGATAGTTTTCTTTTTTGTACTGTTTTTGTCTGGTTCTAGTATCAGGGAAATACTAGCTTAATAAATTGTGAAGAGTTGCTTCCTTTCCTATTTTCTGGAAGAGACTCTGTAGAATTAGTATTAATTATTCCTCAAACACGTGATAGAATTTTCCAGTAAAACCAATAGGGCCTGGATATTTCTTTGGGGGGGGGGAGTTTTAAAATTATAAATCATATTTCCTTAGTAATTACAGTACTATTCAAATTACAAACATAATGTTGGGTGAGTTGTGGTAGCTTGTTTTTTTCAAGGAATTGGCCCATTTCTTCTAAGTTGTCAAACTCATGTCAGTGAAGTTGCTCACAGTGTTATCTTAATTTCCTTTTGATGCCTGTAGGGTCTGCAGTGATATCTACATAGCAATTTATGTATCCTCCCTTTCTTGTCCGTCTTGCTAGAAGCTAATTGATCTTTCAAATAACCTGTACTTTGTTCCACTGATTTTCTCTACTATTTTTCTGTTTTCAATTTCTTTGACTTCTGCTCTTATCTCCCTTTTTCTGCTTCAAGTTTAACTTGCTTTGTTTTAGTTTTTTGGGGTGATAACTTATTAATTCAAGATTATTTCCTCATTTTTAATGTATTAATTTAGTCCTATAAATTTCCCTCTTATCACTGCTTTATCTGCTACCTACAAATTTTATGTTGTATTTTCATTTTCATTTAGTTCAATATATTTTTATGTCCCAGACACTCTGACCCATGCATTACTAAAAGTATATTATTTAGTTTCAAAGTGTTGGAGATTGTCCTCTTATATTTCTGTTATCTCTAGCTTGATTTATTTGGATCAGAGAACATACTCTATATGGTTTCAATGATCTTATATTGAGGGTTTTCAAAATCACTCAAGCTATTATCTTTTTTGGTATATGGTCCATAGGCATTTGAAAAAAAATAATATATATATATAGTGCTGTTATTGGGAGGAATGTTTTGTAAATGTAAATTTGATCCTATTAGTTGATAGTTTTGTGAGATATTCTATATCCTTACTGATTTTCTGTATAACTGTCCTATCAACTTTTCAGAAAGGGGTGTTGAACTCTCCACATGTAATTGTAGATTTGCCTGTTTCTCCTTTCTGTTCTATCAGTTTTCACTTCACATATTTCGTAGCTCTGTTGTCTCGTGCATTAACATTTAGAATTGCAATATCTTCCTGGTAGATTGACCTTTGCATCATTATATTATCTCCAGTTCTGTCTCTGACAATTTTCTTTGCTCTAAAGTCTACTTTATCTGATATTAACGTAGCCATCTTTGAATTCCATTGATTAATATTTGTATATGTTTTCTGCCCTTTTATTTTCAATGTGCATATGTCATTATATTTGATGTTTCTTGTAGATAGCATACAGTTGGTTCATGTTTTTAATCACCCTGACAGCCTCTGTCTTGATGGTTTTAAGACTATCTGCATTTAATGTAATTATTGATATGTTAGAGTTTCACTCTGTTGTCTTACTTTTTGTTTGGTTTGTTCTGTTTTTTTAATCTCTGTTTTTTCTTGTGTTTCAAGTAGGTTAATCATTTTAGAATTCCATTTTGATTCACCTATAGTGTTTTAAATGTATTTCTTATATTTTAGTGGTTGCTTGGGTATCACATATATATGTGTAATTCAGACAGTCTACTCGTATCATTTGATCAGTTTGAGTGAAGTATAGAAACCCTATCTACTTTGATGCCTCTTTGCCTTCCCCACTTGAAATATAGTTCTCTTAAATATTTCCTCTGCATTTATTTACAACCTACATCAGACAGTGTTGTAATTTACACTTCAACTACCAAATATATTTATTAAATTCAAAAGGAGAAGGAAAGCTTAATGTTTACCCAGGTTTATGCATGCTTTTGCTTACCGTGTTCTTTCTTCCTTCCTAGTTTCCAAGAGTCCCTTCTTTTATTGTTTCCTTTCTATTTAGAGAACTTTTTCAAATCACATTTCTAGGGTAGGTATACGGTGACTTAATCCCTTAGTCTTCCTTATCTTGAGAGTGTCCTTATTTCCTCTTCATTCCTGAAGGATAATTCCACTGGGTTTAGGATAATGAGTTGATAATTTTTCTTTCAGCACTTGAAAAATATTGTGCCACTTTATTCTGGGTTTCATTGTTTCTCAGGAGAAATATGCTGTCCTTCTAATTGATTTTTCCTGTGTCATTTTTTTCTCACTTTCAAGAATTTTTCTTGAATGTAGTTTTCAGAAGTTTAATTATAATGCATCTCAGTGTAAACTTTTTTGTGTTTATTCTGTTTGGGGTTTCCTCAGCTTCTTGAATCTGTAGGTTTATATCTTTTCCAAATTTGAGAAATTTTCAGCCATTATATCTTCAGGTACTTTTCCAGCACTGCTCTCTTTCTCCTTCCTTCTGGGACTTCAATGGCATGAATGTTAGATGTTTTGTTATAATCCCACAGGTCTGTGAGGTGCTGTTCATTGTTTGTTTATCATTATTCTCTTTTCTCTCATTGTTGAGATTGGAGTTTCTATTGTTATGTCTTCCAGTTATTGATGCCTTCCTTTCTCCCCTTCACTATGCCGTTGAGTCTATCCAATGAGCATCTTATTTCAGTTTCTGTATTCTCAGTTCTAAAATGTTCATTTAGTTCCTCTTCATATTTCCTTGCTGAGACTTTCTATTTCTTTGCTGAGCTTTCTATTTTTGCATTTATTTCAAGTGTAATTGCTTGTTTAAGGTTTTTTGTTTTTTGGTTTTTTTTTTTTTTTACCATAGCTGCTTTCAGATCCTTTTCAGATAATTCTGACAGTTATCCCAATGTTGGCAGCTATTGACTGTCTCTTCTCATACAATTTGAGGTCTTCCTGGTTCTTTGTATAAAGAGAGATTTTCAATTGAAAGCTGAACATTTTTATATTATGCTCTGAGATCTTGAACCTTATTTAAACCTTCTGTTTTCACTGGCTTTTCCTGACCTTGCTCCTGTAGGGGAAGGGAGAATGCCACCTCATATTGCCAGGTATAAAAGTCCGGGTTCCCCACTTGGCCTTCACTGACACCCAAGTGGGAGTTTCTTTTAACTGTTGGATATGGTTAGGGTTTCTGGATCTCTCTGTGGCCTCCTCAGACACTGATGTGGGGGTAGCCCCATGACCACTGGGCAATGGTAAAAGTCCTGAGTCTCCATTAGGTCTCCAATATCACAGTCCCAGCAAGGGGCAGGTGTACATACTTTTGTTAGGTGAAAGTGGAAATCTACACTCCCCATTGATACTGCAGCATGAATGAGGAGAGGGGACAAGTCGTTACCAGCCAGCAGGGATGAAAGTCCTAGCTCCCTACTTTGTCTCTGATTATTACCCCACAGGAGAATAGTTATAGCCTCTGGAAAATGAAAGAAAGTCTAGATTCTGCACTCAGGCTTCCCTGGTATGGGTGAGAGTGGGGCCACAATTTTTTCTGTTGTTTGGTAAAGAGATTAGTGTCTAAAAGTGTTCTGTCTCACAACAATGTCCCTTTTTCTACATTTCTGGCTAGAGAGAGTAAGCGTCACTGGGGGCTTTTTGTCTGTGCCCATTGGTATTCCTAGCTTGCTAGCTTCTTTAGTATCAAATCTTGGATATGTAAGATAAGAAGACAACATAGGGAATTTACCACCAGGTTATTCCTCTGGTTCTCAAGTCCTTAACCAGTATACTTCCTCCTCTCTGCCTTTCAGAATCTTGTTTGTTCTATATGGAATCTCCAGGAGTTTTTGTTGTATTTAGTGGGAGGAATAGGGAAATCACATCCACTCCAATTACTTGAAAGTGGAATTCTGTATTTTTAATTCACATAGCTGTTACCTAATTGTCTTTCATAGATGTATCAATGTACATTTACATTTCAGTTGAACCAATTACATTTTTGCAGAGTTAACATTGGTTTACACCACTGGTTTTCATTCCAGAAATTGCTCTTGGCCATCTGTTTTTATCCTCACATCTGCCATTTTAGAGTCAACTTAAGAACTTTTTTAATAGAAAATTCTTCCTATAGGGTAGAAAAGAAGTAATGGTGTTCAGGAGTGAGCTTCTAGTAGATGCCTTCCTTTAACTTGCCTGCCTCCCACCTAGCCCTAGTTCATCTAATTTGAAGGTGATTAGTGGAGCTTTTCCAAGCCTCCTCCACTTAACAAAAATGAACACTACACAGAGTCCTGAGAAGGAAATTTTTATTCCAGTTTCTGGTGTATTCTGTTTTATTCTAAATCAGATTATATTAAACAAAACTTCCTTGAAGTTTGAGGTATTTTATTGGGACTATTCCCTAATTTCACCATTCTCACCATGTGTGCTTATTTTGTCTGTTTTAGCCAGTATTTTGGGAGAATGGGGTGGACTGCTATCATTCAAAGAAGCGTTAAGTGGATACCTTTTATAGGCAGCTTCTTTTCAGGGGCGGAAATAAGCCATTATATGTGCAAAAACTAAGGTTGAGCAACAGCAATGTTGCCAGATGAGTATCCACTTTCACTGTTTAGTCCCTCACACTTGATTATACCACATCTTTATTTTCTGGGCTTGTTTGTATGGTAGTCCTTAAACCCCACATTCAACACTGGTATGAAAGAGTATTCCAAGAACAAGACAGCAGTAACTAGGAAGCCCTATCATTTTAGATAGGAATACAATTAAAACACTCTCCCCTCAATTAAAGCTTATTGCCATTAATACACAGTCCCCAGAAGGGTTTTTGTTGGTTTTACTTCAAAAGCTGAAGCTCCTACCCTTCACTACAAATAAACACATACAAATGAAGTAAAAGGATTACCTTGTGAACTTAAGTGTAGAATAGAGGGTGTGTGTATAGATATACTGCAACTTCTCAAACTAAAAAAAAAAAAAAAAATCTAAATACTTCTGATAAAATACCATACTTATACTAGAATATTTTGTACAAAAAATACATAAAAATGTAACTCCACATAATACTATCTAGCTATAAATTACTGTAAAATATTTTTGGAATATTTTGTTCTAGTCTCTTCCTAGGCATTTATATATACATACAACCACACACACATATATACATACGTGTGTGTGTGTATATAGATATAAAATACATATAATTAGATGGGCTCATACTATAAATACCACTTTGAACTCTGCTTTATTCACTTAACATAATAATGTATTTTCCTATTTGGTTAAGTGGTCTTTAAAAACATGAGTCTTTAATGGCTGCAATAATAATATTCTGCCTTATGAAGGTGCCATAACTTAAACATTCTTCTATTTGTGGGTATTTAAGTTTTTACATTTTAGCCACTTTTAATAACACTGCAACGCATATGCTTTTCCATAAATCTTTGAGTTTATTTTCCTCAGGATAGACTGCTAGAATTTGGATTAGTGAATTGCAGCTACTAACTGCACTAGGCTCCCTTCCACAGCAGGAATCCCTGTTCTGGGTTAGGGCCAAGTTCACGCTTGGCCTCAGCACTGAAAAGAGATTGCAGATTCTGTACCCCTCTAGCAAGACACTGTTGAGGTTCTCTTGAGAATACTTATTTCCTGTCAGTGGTGAGGCCAGGTAAGCCTGGGGGTCTTTCAGCTTGCACAAAGGTGAATTTGCTGCTTCTGCTCCTTAGAAGAACTGCTAGGAATCAGGGAAACTGAGTCATACGTGTATGTTTCCTCTGGTCTGTACTCTGCCAGTGTGAGTCAGTAGAAAGGTAAGAAACTTTTTTTTTTGCAAGAACCCCTGTCTGCTAATTTATTTTAGGACAAATATAATAGTTTCCATACCACAAGGAAACAGTATCTTTAAAACAAAATCGGGAACACAGTATCTATACGCAAGTAGGCTTTTATTATTTTTTCTTTTATTGTTTTTTTCTTTGGCTAAAATTTTGGCACTATATTGTTTTACCACATTATCTGATTGTGATGCTTCATCTCTGATCACACGTTGCTGTCATTAAGGCATTTCTGAGGCTTTTTTTTTAAATCTGGAAAGTTATTAAATTGTAAAAATGTGGCTTGTTGTACACTACCTTCTAAAATTATTAAAGAACACTCTTCTTTAAAACAAGAGTGTTCTCCATTGTCATCAAGACAAACAGCAGTACCTTTACACAAAAGCAGCATTCATCTGTCACCCTACTTTAAAACACCCAATATTCGTCAGCTGTTTGCCCTTCTTGGAGCAGCCTGAGCAGGAAAGGGTTAATGTTTTACCCACTCATGCCCTTTGATCAATTTTCTATTGAGATGTTAGGGTTTTTTCCTTTTGAATTTGAGAAAGCCCTTTAAGTACTGATTATATTAACCCTATGTTTATGTCTGTCATACTTGTCTAAAATAATTTTTCCCACTTTTCATTGCCATCTGACCTCATAGTGAATTTTTTTTTTACTATTCAGAAATATTTCAATTTAGTACATTATATAATGTTGTCTACTTTAGCATTTGTTTTTATTTTCAAAATTAGTACATCATCTCAACCTGAAAATCATGTATATTCATCAATTATATTTTATTTTCTAGTGTATTTCTTTTTCCAGTGTATTTTACATATATATAGCCTTATAAGATTATAATAATGTATTTCTATTATAATTATAATTTTTTTTTTTGAGATGGAGTTTTGCTCTTGTTGCCCAGGCTGAGCGCAATCTCAGCTCACTGCAACTTCTGCCTCCCGTGTTCAAGAGATTCTCCTGCCTCAGCCTCCCGAGTAGCTGGGATTACAGGTGCCTGCCACCATGCCCAGCTAATTTTTTGTATTTTTAGTAGAGATGGAGTTTCACCATATTGGGCAGGTTGGTCTTGAACTCCTGACCTCAGGTGATCCACCTGCCTCGGCTTCCCAAAGTGCTGGGATTACAGGCATGAGCCACAGCACCTGGCCTGATTTTTATAATTTTAATTATAAAATTATAAAAAAATTATTAAAAAATTAAAATACTTTTAACTGTTTTATTATAATTTTAAACAGTAATAAAATATCATTTTTGAGAGATTTGAGTCTTCATTGGTTTTGATACAACTTTTATCATATACTAAATTATTTCATACACTAGGTTTTTATACCCTGCTAGCTGTACCACTGTGATGTCTGTTGCTTCTCTGTTTACTGGAGGTGTATCATATATTTAATATCTTGTAAAACAAGTATTTTCTTTTGCTATCATTTACTTTTTCTTTTCCTCAAAATTTTAAGTAGCTCACCCTATTTGTTCTTCTAAACGACTTTCGATTTGACAATTCAAGTTTCAAAATTTCTAAATAAACTTCAGGGTCAACAATTTGAGTTTGATTTAAATTTCATGACAAATATAATGTTTATAGCAGTAAAGATGTAAAAGGGTACTCAAACTCACTACTAACCATGGAATTATAAACTATTTGCCATCAAATAAGTAAAACATTTTAAAGGTTGATAATCTTCAATGTTGATATAAATATGGGTAAAATAGTCATTTTCATAGACCATTGATGAGAAAATAAATTGGTAGAGTTATTTTAGAGGAAATTTGCCAGTATCTATTATAATGCAAAATGTGAGTATCATTTGATCCAACAATCCCCATCTAGGAATCTGTCTCATAGACGTTCTTACACATGTACACAAAGATACAAGGTAGTTCACCACAACACTGTTTGTAAAAACCCCACACTGGGATCCACAAAAACGTCCATGTGTAGGGGAATGATGAGGTATCCATAACAAGGAATGTTGTAGAGCCATTAAAAATAATGAAGTAGATATATGTATAATAATATGGTGAAAATCTTTTAAGATATATTATTACATAAAAAGACAAGTTTCAGAGCAATGTGACCAATATAATGCTATTTACATTTTAAAATGTGTGTGTGTGTATGTGTGTGCGTGTAGATAGGTGGGTTGCTAGTGTGTATAGGTATAATATATTTAGAAAGATAAGAACAAAAAGGATAGTAATATTTACTTTTGGGGAGGTAAGGGTAGAGAGTAAAAAGAGCTTATAACTTTTAAATCTAAGTATGTCTGTAGTATTGAGTACTATGTAGGTATTTCTCTTAAAAGTTTTAATTTAAAATATACTAGTTGTACATAAATGTAATCTTATAATAAGTAAAAATTTTAAATATATTTATATATTTTAAATTTAAAAACTTAAAAGCAACACCTACCTACTATTAACATCACCTTTACCTGGATCACCACTTTGTGTGTCTGTGTGTTTATTTACTGTTGAACTGGCAGGAAGTTCTTCATATTTGAACTGGCCAACAGATAATATGTGTACTCTCCTGCTGGTAATACCGCTCGGGTGGTAACTTCTGACTCCCTTTCTGGGTTCCATCCTATACGGCAAGTTGGTCTGCACATTTCTGATGTTTCGCAAGTTTTCATCCTGGACTAACCTAAGCAACTGGGCTGAGGTGTATTATTTCCTGTTGTAGAATATTTATATACTCAAAACTCCCATCAAACGAAGAGTACAAGGAAAGCCACAATACATGCACCCAGTGCTAGACAAGCTCTTCCTGCTTCCAGTTACATACTTGGATGGTGTGTTACAGAGGAGTGAGAGCTTTACCACCTATGATAGATTTCATTCTTCTTCTCCAGCACGACCTACTAAACAAGGATAGTAAATTTCTGGGAGTTGCCGTCTATGTAGATATTTTAAAAAGGTGTTGTAGAGAAGGAGTTCTGCAACAATATTTGGAACAGGTCAAAAAGCAGGACCCACAAGAGACGGATGCCCAGGCTTTCTAACTGCTACAGAAATCCAGTGTTGGCCAATGATAGTTATTCTCAATTCAGCTCCATCAGTCTTGTAATCAGCAGAAATTCCTCTAGAAATCCTGCAAAAGGCTATCAGTCTTATTTTCTACCAGCATGTTTTTATCTTTTTATGTCATCATGGGTATGTAAGTGGAAAGGTGGGAAAGGCCGCATCAGGGTCTATCAGCCAGATGATACTATAAACATGTTGTTTTGTAATTAAAAGTTCAAACATAAAATAACAATGTTAATGGGCAAAAGAGGCCATAAACACAGAAGGTGTATGTGGGCACACACCACTCTTAGAACATGTTTCCACACCATGGTGGCTGTAACTGCTGCTTACTAATCAGGCATGGTGGCTCTCCAGGGTATTAACTCCCCCAAGGACCAAGAACCCATTTATTGTGTATGTGTGCAGAGAACAGGGAAGCGTTTCTATGGCAGCTGCCCAGAAGAACAGAAGCAAGGGGAGAGAAAGGAATGAAGGAAAGCATTAACGAATACAGAAAGCCTGAAATCTGGGTAGAAATAAAGGTAGACAGTAGGGGATAAAAAGGGGATTAATACCTGTGAAGTGATAAAAGAGAACAGACTCCAAAAGGGGGTATGAGAGAAAAATTCTATAAATAATCAGTGGGAAATGGAAGCTCCACTGGAATAGTAATTCAGCTTAGTTTTATTCAGACTTAAAATCGGGATTTGGTGCCACCAGAAAAGAGTAGGTAAGCATGAAAGTTGAAGCAATTTATCAAAATTATCATTTCTACTGATGAGCATTTCTTTCAACAAATGTCCATTACAAAAAAAGCAAAGCCGCAATTGTATTAATTACTCAGCACCTAGTGCTATTTCCTATAAAGAAACTAAGGAAAAAATATAATATAAAAAGAATGAATATATGACTTTTTTGGTCTTTGACAGAGATAGATGTGCTGGAAGGAAATCTTCCACTCTATTTGAAATGTAAAAATACATGTTCAGCTCATATATTTCCTGTAATTTCCACATGTGAGAAGTGAGAATGTCTAAAATTATCTAATATAAAATACGACGTATATCAGGATTTTGTTGGATCTTGTCAGCTACTCATAGGCAAATAAGGCAGGAAAGGAAGGGCCAAAACTTGCATTAGATTTGCAGTTAAAGAGACAGAGAGATAAAGGAGAGGAGGGAGAGAGGCGGGGGAAGAGAGAGCGAGAGAGCGAGAGCGCGCGAGAGAGTGAGCACACGCATGCACTGAAATGGGCAAAACGTAATGCTCACTCTGACCTCAATCCAGGGGCAAAAGAACAGCTAGTTTCAGGAAGTAGGGCGAGATGCAGAAAGGGGACCAGCAGTTCTCGTAAGCCCTCTCGCACCAGTCAGCACACAACTATCAATCAATGGGGGAGAAGCAGGGCCCTATCATGGGACTGACCTTCTGGGGAAGCGCAGCCCCACCACAGCCAGAATTGCTGCCAGCACAGCTAGGTAGGGCTTCATTCCTAGCGTGGGGACCAAATAACTAAGAGAGTTCTGACCTGTACCGCCTCAGGCTGCCTGAGCTTGGAGAACTCAGGTACAGAAGTTTTGCTATAATTAAGAGACAAGTGGGCAGAGCTGAGGATGGGTCATGAGCACTGGGTCCCATGCTTATGGTCACGTGAATAATAGTGACATACAGCAAATACTATAAAAGGGCCTCCTGTTATTGGTAGTAGCAGGACATCACATCCAGTTGCAAATGATAACATCTTCTTGAAGGTGAAGTTTTTGCATTTAAAGTCTGTGGTTAATAACTGTTTCACGGAATCACGGGAAGATAACTCCAGAAGAGCCAGCAGATTATCTGGTGTCTGCCCAGGTTCCAGTGTAACTTGCTGTTTGACTTTGAGCATTATCATTAAACCTTACACAGCCTTGATTTTCTCATCCCAACAGTCTCCCTGGCCTCCTTGGAAAACTCTTGTGGCCCATGAATTTTTGTCATGAAGCTCTTCTTACAAATATTCTCTTAGTAAAAATTATCCTATATTTGACACTTCCAGTTATTCAACAAATCTAGAGGAAATAATCACACTACAAAATAGGTGTCCAGAACATTCCAGCTTGCTTCACAGAAATCCTTTGGAAGGTAGACATGGCAACAGCATAACCCACGGCACGGGTGTCAGGAAGGAACAGTGCTAAGGAGAGGAGGAGATCAGCCACTGAAGAAATTCTGGGACACTGCAATCAATTACTAGCAAAGAAGGTGCAGCTTTGAGAATACACGAAGGAAAAGGGAGGGAGGGAGGAAGAGACGGTAGGCGGGCAAGCGCATATTCTGTGTTTCGTACTGCACTGGGGAAAACAGGACCATGAATGAAAGGTTTGGACCATAAGTCCTGTCATAGTTCACCGTGAGATTTTGATCAAGTTACAACTCTTTGAGCTTTGGGTTCTTTTCTGTAAAATGAGAAATCAGGATTGGTGAGATGACAGATAAGTGGACTTCAAACAAAATGAGACGAATGGAGCAGAACCACATTCTATATGGACCTAATTTTATGGAGAAGACAAACTGTACCTCTCAAGTGGTTCTGATTGGGAGTGCTGCTATGCAAAGCCCAGTGTGTTCAGCCCAGAACTCCCTACCTTTTATGGAATTCCAACTCTGACACAACACTCATAGCTTAGATTTAGTCAGAATCAACTTACCAAGAGCTCAAAATATTCCACAGAAGCTTTTGTTTTTACTAATCTATTAAGACTTTACAAAGTTTCCTTGTCTTTGGTTAGAAATGAACAAAGCAGGTTAATCTTATGTCTTGTTTCAACTGGTAAGCCATGATTTAAGGAGAGCAGGCTATCTGCCACAGATGATACTGAAAGTTAAGGATACTCAAAAACGCTGCTCCCAAATCAATGGCATGTCCACAGCCTTTGTTCCCTTAAGATCTGCAGCTCATACACATCCAAGGGAGGCCAGGTCTCCTCTCTGTCCTGCCTAGTTGCAGATACTGATATAGCAGAAGGCAAATTCAGAACATGTATGGATTAGATTGTTCTGATCTCAGTGGGCAGTTGCCACATAGAATTCAAGACTTAAAGAATAGCACTCTAACAAATTCTGATTATCTCTGCTTTATCCACTGAGATTTTCAAACTACCTTTTCGTCGCCCATGCCTCCCAACCTATTAAAAACAGCTGTCCCCAAATTTTACAGTTAAGTCTCTAATTGTTCCCTAACAAATAAATTGAAAATGACAGACACATTTCACCTTCGTCCTGCCAGGATTTCACAAAGTTGAGAATATGGGTTTAATTTGAAATCCATCATTACAAAACCATCCTCATCTGGCAATAGGAAAGACTCCCAGCATAATTTTCTGCTGGGAATCATTAGAAAAAGCCAAAGCAATAGAAAGGAAAAGGGGCCGAGAGCACCTCTAACTTAAAAAAGCACAACCCACTTTGTTCAACAAATAAAAGCAGAGCCTGCTTTGTTCAACTCGTCCTCTAAGAGGATATGGACTAGAAAATATTGCTGCAGCCTCATTGTATAAAATAGGACTATATTTATCCATCTTTCTGGATGGCCAAGAAATAATGATACATCTTGTAAATATAGGTTGGTTACTTCAGGAAGGGATAGGAATTAATTTCAAATCTATCGCATAGTCTCAAGCTATTTCCCATGAGAGTTCATACCAGGCCACAGCACTGGAAGCCATAATTTCCATATTTATTGAAAACAGCATCTCAGCCAAAGTGGTGCATTGTGTCCTCATAGTGAAACCTCACCCAAGGAAATAGAATTAACGTGCACTATCATCATAAGTGTCTAGGGTTTTTTCCGAAAACTGTGATATTTGACCCCCTAATTCAGAGAAAGTTTCCTTAAACACACTGAGCTCTAGCAAAGACTGCAATTTAGGAAACTGATTCCTAACCTAGTAAACTTTCTTGCCAGCAAACCAAAAAGTTTAAATCAGTGCAGTGCATAGTAAAAGATAACAGAACCGGCGGGGCGCGGTGGCTCATGCCTGTAATCCCAGCACTTTCCGAGGCCGAGGCGGGCGGGCGGATCACAAGGTCAGGAGTTCGAGACCATCCTGGCTAACACGGTGAAACCCCGTCTCTACTAAAAAATACAAAAAATTAGCCGGGCGCGGTGGTGGGCACCTGTAGTCCCAGCTACTCAGGAGGCTGAGGCAGGAGAATGGCGTAAACCCGGGAGGCAGAGCTTGCAGTGAGCTGAGATCCGGCCACTGCACTCCAGCCTGGGCGACAGAGCCAGACTCAGTCTCAAAAAAAAAAAAAAAAAAAAAAGAAAGAAAGAAAAAATACATGTGTCTCCCAGCAGCATTGCCGGGTCTTCACTTATTTACAGTTGTGTAGTTTATTCTCCAAGGCTGTTTCACAATCTGTTTATATAAATTGTGTGTGTTAAATCATGTGTTTGAGTGGTGGGGGGCAATGTATAGATTCATCTAACTTTAGACTATGATGAAATAACTGATGATAAACTGATGATGATATCTATATATATATAGATATATATGTGTAATATATCTAAACACTGGATTTTAAAACCACTTTTGATGGATGGCATTATATGATTAATTTTTTGAGATTGCTGGCTCAGATTAAAACTTTCTACAAATCTAAACATTTTGTTTTTGTTTTCCTTTCTTCTAGGAATATTAATACAATTTTGGGAATGACAGACAGCACAGAATTGGCAGGAACATTAGTACTTTCACCAGAAAACAAATGTGACATATACAGGCTGGGCACAGTGGCTCACACCTGTAATCCCAGCACTTTGGGAAGCCGAGGCGGGCAGATCACCTGAGGTCAGGAGTTCGAGACCAGCCTGGCCAACAGGGCAAAACCCTGTCTCTACTAAAAACACAAAAATTAGCCGGCCATGGTGGGCGCCTGTAATCCCAGCTACTCAGGAGGCTATGGCAGGAAAATCGCTTGGACCCAGGAGGCAGAGGTTGCAGTGAGCTGAGACGACACCACTGCACTCCAACCTCGGCGATAGAGTGAGAATCCGTCTCAAAAATAATAAATAAAAACTATGACATGTAAAAACTTTCTCACTAAGATAAAAAAATTGGGAAATTAGGTAAAATTAATTAATGAGAACAAACTGTTTATTGTACCAAACTCTTAAGAATCTAGTATTTTCTTAAGAAGTTTTGCCCTGAAGATACATTGACGGTCTAAGATCACCAGTACCTGATTCAATTCCTATTTATCGACAGACCTGGATTGAAATACAAGGCACTGATGCAGATAGTTTCAGTTAGGAGCAGGCACTTAATTATTGGAGTTGACAATTATGCCCTCCCACAATGCATTTTTGGTGTCACTGAAGAGACCACCAGCATTCATGACTCTAAGCCAACATGGTTTTTATGTTTTAAAAAACACATACTTCACATGTATATGTGAAAAAATTCTAAGGAATTTTTTTCAATGCTATTTTAACAATAAATAAAAATCTTGGCTGGGCACAGTGGCTATAATCCCAGCAGTTTGGGAGGCTGAGGCTGGCGGGTCACTTGAGGCCGGGAGTTCAAGATTATCCTGGTCAACATGGCAAAACGCTGTCTCTACTAAAAATACGGAAATTAGCCAGGCATGGTGGTATGTGCCTGCAGTCCCAACTACTCAGGAAGCTGAGGCATGAGAATCACTTGAACCCAGGAGGCAGAGGTTGCAGTGAGCCGAGATCGTGCCGCTGCACTCCAGCCTGGGCAACAGAGCAAGACTCTGTCTCAAAAATAAAAATAAAAATATTTACCTATTGTTCTTCTTGATATTATTATATAAGAAATACATATTCTGGCTAACTTATAAAATTAATCTCACAATATTTTTCCTAAATTATTACGGTAAAAGTAGATTATATACCCCCTAACAAGGGCATCTGTTTTTAATCTTTGAGTAGTTGAAACCGTGTAATAAGTTTATGCCTATTAAAAAATGTAATCTTTCTAAGGAAAAAATTAAATTTCAGGGTGCTCATTATCATATCTAATTCCACTGCTCCTCAATTCCAGGATGCCTGCTTTTTTCACATTTGAACATTTTTTAAAATAAGATACATCTTAAAATAGTATCTACATTAAATGTGGCTCTGTTCTTTTTTATCTTCTAAAATGCTGTTATTGCATCCAGCAATCCATGGTGTATGAGACATGAGAAAATATGCTATTTTCTGCATGCCTACCACTCGCCAGGTTCTTCTAGATGCTCAGTACACAGAAACTTATAAGGACTAGGCTCACAACAACAGGCCAATTGCTCAGGAGGCAATGTATTTTACAGCGCTAAAGTAGTTACTTGAGTAATATGCACCAATCAGCTCAAATTCTGTTATATAATCCTTTATAACTCTCATTCTCAATAGGAAAAGAGTCTGTCCCCTCCACGTCCACCCACCTACACAAAGAATACCTACCCAGTATCACCTGTCTATCTCTGAATAACTCACTAATACTGTGTATTAAAACTGCACAATCAAATAAGTATGGCTGGTGCTCACTGACTGAAGAAAGTGAGATATTTTAATTATTAAGATTTAAATTATTTAATATGCCTCCCAATTACTTGTTTCAGAACACACACACATACACGCGTGCACACACACACACACGTAACCTACAGCAAAATCAACCTTAAGTAAAATATAGAACAATCTTTCACTACTTTTCCTCCAGAACACTGATCCTGCCTTGGACAGAGAAAGCAAATGATTTAGTGCATCTATTACTATACTACATTTTTATTAACTAAACATTGTTTCCCCCCATGCCTCCATTAAATAAATATTGATCAAATATTTAAGTAATATAGATTTGGAGGGGCATTAAACTATATGTGATCAGGAAACCCCACATAACTTGGAACAGCCCTCAGCAAAGCTGGAACCCAAACATCAGGCCTTTGGTTTCCAAACCTGGCTTTAGGTTTGGACCTCAAACTTAAAGGTTTAGGACCTCAACCCTGGGTTCAGAGAGGTGACCCAAGAAAGCCCAAAGCAGGTAACAAACAAGAACTAAATCCAGTCCTCTCAATTCCATGCCCCAGAGTTTTGTCCACATTTGTTAAGAACCTAATCTGAAACAGTGCCATCCCTATCTTGTCATATAATATACAAGAGTAAGACACGATCCTGCCCCCAAGGCCCTTGAGTCTCTATAAGGAATTGTGTGATTTAAATCAATACAACTGAAATTAGAGACACAAAACTAACACAGTAACATTCATTCTTAATTTTTTTTTTTTTTTTGAGACAGAGTCTTGCTCTGTTGCCCAGGCTGGAGTGCAGTGGCGTGATCTCGGCTCACTGCAAGCTCTGCCTCCCGGGTTGATGCCATTCTCCTGCTTCAGCCTTCTGAGTAGCTGGGACTACAGGCGCCTGCCACCACGCCTGGTTAATTTTGTGTGTTTTTTAGTAGAGACAGGGTTTCACCGTGTTAGCCAGGATGGTCTCCATCTCCTGACTTCGTGATCCACCCACCTCGGCCTCCCAAAGTGCTGGGATTACAGGCATGAGCCACCATGCTGGGCCATTTTTTAAATTTTTTCAAAAGAAGTCGCATGCATCTATCAAGATATTTCCAAATAAAAGGAAGTTTTCAGTTTGACAAAGCTATAAAATACAAATAATCAATATAGAAACAACATGATGATAATAGTCATGTTAACATTTATAGACTACTTACTACATAACACTCACTTTGTTAGGTGCTTTTCATCATTTAATCCACAACAAATCATTAGATATTATCATCCTAATTTTACAGAAGAGAAAACAAAAACGCTTTGAGAGTTGCTTAATAACTTACCCAAATTTACATATGCTAATAATCAATTCAGCCTCTAATTTCAAAGATCCTGCCACCATCCTATAAGTAGTTCTTTAAAAAGGGATAATAACCCTCCAACACACAATCACACACACATACGAACACCCAGGTTCAGTTTTATCTGTCTCTCTTTATGGTCTGCTTGCTTTGAATATCTCAAAATTCAATCATATTAAGAAAGAAAGCTGGGAGCTGGAAGCTGAAAAAAGTACTACCCACACTGAGTTGGTCATTGGTAATAAATAAATTAATCAATAAGGTGAAGAATAGGAAGAGTTTAAACAAGAAAGTTTTCAACATGTTATGCTTTAATTAATTGTGAATTGAAGTAATTCTTGGGAAAAAAGGACAGTATTTTTAGAAAAGCAATTAAATTTAGCCGATAGGTGTCACTGACACTGAGGTCATTTCAACAAAAAGGATTTTCGAAGTAACAGAAGCAGAATTTAGGCAGAAGCACCCAAGAGATGGCTTCAATAGAATCAAAGACCAATTTGCCCCCATGTTCAAGGAGAGGAACATATAGACTTCATTTCCCCCAAGATTCCGCTGGGATTGGATTCCTTTACTTAATTAACTACTCATCCATGATACTATCTAAAAAATGCTGACCCTACAGCTTTGTGCAGATAACATGCTATAGCGTCGACTACTCTATTCATTGGAATATCCATTTTCCTGCCTAATAGAGCTCAGAATTTGAACTTCCTTCACTTAAGCTGATATTCTGCTTCCTGATTTATACTACAGCTATGTTTGTACTGAAAGTCGTGAAATATTAATATTTCTGTCCATGATCATACAGTCCAATGTAAGGAAAAATACAAGTAGAAAACTAAGAGGAAGAAAAAGTTATTTCACTGTCTTTCAAAGTAAAACAACTACAATTATGTGGGGAAAATATTACTTATAAAAATTAACTCAAAACATTTTTTATTTATAAAGAAAAATTGTTATCAATTGATTTACATAGTTACAACTGTCCTGTCTCACCAATGTGCAAACTTCCCTAGCATATTATAAGGTCCTCAAGGGCAGGGATTAGATTCAGAAACTTCATCTCTTACATTGGATGCCAAGGACTGAGGGTGGGTACATAGTGTTTGTGTTCCCCCACCGTCTACCTCCTGGCTGTGAATGAACTGAGAAGACAGGCTAATGATCATGATCAGTTTAGTCATGACAGATCCAGCACAGCACCCTGGCCATTCATGACAGATGGCTATTTAATATGAGTTGGACAACAGGGAAGTAATATCAGCGTTATCCAGTTATCTCCATGAACTACCAATTGAAACTAGATTTGACATATCCTCCCAATTGTTTAGTTTGTTTTCTTCCTTTGGAATAGCTACTACTTTAAAAGTTTAGGCATATGGTAATACTTAGCAAGAAGTAAATATTTAACCCAATCTCCACTAAGTAAAGCCCTTAACATTTTATATATAATCTGAAGACATCCTGGATGTCTATATATATATATATATATATATATATACACACACACACACATACACACACACATATACACATGCACATACATATAAATATCCATATATACATAAATATATATCTATGTAAGCTGGCACTGTGATATAGTGCTATTTTCTACATCGTAGCAGCAAATCAAGATTGCATACCAAGAGAAGGCATTTATCTTCCATCATTCCATCTGCTGAAACACATTAACTTTCCTCTCCCCATCTCCCTACCTCTTCAGTCATGTCTACCTTTATATGAAAAATACAGTAGCTACTTATTTTAAGGAGTACAGAATTTCAGTAAATATTCTTCTGCTCATTGTGCTTTCTCATTCCATTCCCATTGCAAAGCTTTTAAGTTGTTTGTCAAGTGTAAAGTCACTCTCCTACTTTTCATTGGAGAGATTAATTTGGTAAAAATAGAACCCCAAACTGCCATTGCTCTTTTAGTCATCTTAATTAATTGTAATTAGTTTTAAAATATTCAGTTCCTGATTTCCCGTAAAACTGAGGGCATCACACACACGTGAGCTATCATTATTTCTTAATATAAGCATTTGTAATAGAAAGGTAACCATCCATTCTTTCCTGTGGTCTTTCATACTTTCAACCTTGATTAGTATGTGAGTGGCTGGTAAATAATTAATTTTAGAGTGAGTGACATATTTTGAAATCTACAAAGTATTTTATTCTGGGAATTTAAACCAACCCTTGCATTTCCCTAGATAGCTCTGTGTAACGCCTACAATTATAAGTTGAAGCAGATTCTTGACTTTCTCATTAGCATCTAACAATTTATGAGCTTTTGATATCCATGGGATGATTTTTAAATGATGACTTTAATTCCCCAATGCACCTAGATAACTAGAAAAATAATAGACAATAAGTGAATGCTTTAGCGAAGGAATTTAACTAGGAATTTAACTAAGAATTTAAAGATTCATCCAAGCTGAAAGTAATCAAAAAAAACTTTATGATGGTCCTGAACTGACTTCAATATTCTCTTTACATTTTTAAAGGAATGGAGCAGCTTCAAATAACTTATTTCATGTGTACTCTATAACTATCCTATTATGTAGTGATCATTATATACAATTTATAGATGAGAAAACTGAGGCTCATATATTTTAGTTGAATTGCAGAATTAGGAATTGGCAGTTGGAGTTCAATCCAGATTCAGCTGCCTTTAAAGCCACGTTCACAGTACCGCACCACCCCAGGCACAACGTGGGTCCTTGCTCTTCCAACATTTACAGCACCTTTCGGGTCTTATACCAAGTTTAAGCCTAAAAAACATATTCGGGGTTTGGTTATCTCATAGATTATACAAGTTATTTGGGTTCAATTTGTCACTGACCACACACTGGGTAGGCGGTGATAGGTCTGTAATATTAACCATAACTAAAGATAACATATTTTGGAAATTAAGTAATTTTAAAAATCAAATATAGAGAAACATGTATCAAGTAATAACTTTCCCATTAAGAATTTGGCTAACAATTATGATGGAAATCAAAGAAAAGTGTGTGTTTTTCTTAGCCAAAAATATTTATTTATTTATTTAGAGAAGGGTTTCACTCTGTACCCAGGCTAGAGTGCAGTGGTGTAATCATCACTCACGGCAGTTTCTAATACCTGAAGCTCAAGTGATCCTCCTGCCTCAGCCTCCCTCTGAGTAGCTGGAACTACAGGTGCATGCCATGATGTCCAGTTAATTTTTTTTTTTTTTGAAGAGAAGTAAGGTCTCACTCACTATGTTGCCCAGCCCAGCCTGGTCTAGAATTCTTGGCCTCAAGTGATCCTCCCACTAGAGCCTACCAAGTACTGGGATTACAGGCATGAGCCACTGCACTCAGCCACAAGTCTTTAATAAGATTCAATTGGTATCATCCATTGTCAAAGTATAAAATGTATACTTTCGTTTACTACTGCAACCAAAGGTGATTAAAGAGACAATCAATCATATGCCCTTTGCACATTCTATGTTAACAATCTTTCATTAAAAAACCAATTAATTACCAATTCATTGGAAGTTCTGAACTCCATGGAAATTGAGTATTTAAGCAACAACTTTGGTGGAATCCCTATTCCAAATTATTTAGTATAACTTGGTAAGTGAAAAGAATTAGAAAATAATTCTCCTTCTCAGAATTCAGATTATATAAATTCACTTGTAAAATTTTACATATTTAGAAAACACCTTTTATGGTCATTATTAGAAATTTAGCTAATTATGCACTAGTTTCTATTGGGAGACAATAGAATTCTCTACCCTTGGTACCTTTTATCTCAGACTACTATTCAAGGATGTTTGTAAAGCAAGCAGCCTGGGAGGATAAAGATTATGTCTTCCTCCTCCAGGACACAGGATAATTTTGTTTCCTGGCAAGAGTTATAAACATAATGCCTTCCTCCAGGGCAAAGGTTGGGCAAGTGTGCCAGAAACAGTTTATAAGACTGGTTATTTCCTAAACTCTATGTTCCTCAGTTTTGACACAGACCCAACACCCAACAGGCATGAAGTAACCACCTGGGCCCCCTCTGCATTGCCCCCAAGGGAGTTTCCCCTCAAGGGGAACCAAGATGAGAGCTTGTAGCCCATCCTGCCTGATGTGCCTTTATGTGCATAAATAACATCCTTTATGTCTGATCCAGGAGTTTCGTGTCTTCTGCCAGCATGTATGAAACA
Source organism: Macaca mulatta (assembly GCF_049350105.2). Classification (NCBI taxonomy): domain Eukaryota; kingdom Metazoa; phylum Chordata; class Mammalia; order Primates; family Cercopithecidae; genus Macaca; species Macaca mulatta. Next base: position 22,994,014 of record NC_133422.1, read on the forward strand.
GGCAGGCTAACTTGTTACCTCACAGGCAGGGTAAAATCTCAGATGCCTCACTGCTCTTGACAGCTCTGTATGATTGATTATTTAAATAAGTGTTTGCACATGTTGGCTAACTCCAAGGTACATTTTTACTCCTCCCTCCGAAGCCTAGAACTCACAGTTGTCACTTATGCTCATGCAATTAGGACAAAACTAAGGAATACCATCTTCATACATGAAATTCTTGGGATTGCCTGACGACTCTGCTGCTACTAAAATGAAGGAAGTGAAGACAAGCACAGGAGGCTTTTCCTTCTGGTGGTCACTGTTGGGTTATTAGAATCCTCATCTGTACACCAAAGACAAGCTATCCTTCTCATGCCCTGATTGATTACATGCTGTCACAGGCCAACCTGTACATCCCTGTCATCAATCACCCTCTCTCACAGAGGATACAGGAAGATTTCATGTCTCAATCATGCTCTCCAGTTTACCCCAGGGGGACAAAAGCCAGATGGATTCTTGGGGCACTGAGGTGATCGTACTCACTTTCCTTCCTCGCCTCATCATTTAGACATGTGGATAGTAATGGGCAACGTTTACAGAGCACGTCTCAATAATCGTTTTATCCTTCTCCCACACTAGAGATGCAGACAAGCAGAATTTCTATTTTCTCTTCACAGAGGCTCAATGAATTGAAGTGGCTTGATCCAGGCCCAGATCTGGTAACCAAGGAAGCAGAAGCTTCTGACCATTCCATGTTCTCTCTACTTCACAAAACCAAGGAGGCCAATAGATGGCCTCAGCACTCACTCTGGCCCTCTCAGAGGCTTCTTTGGCCACTCTCTAACGGGCCTCATAAGGGGCAGGGAAGTGCAGTGGTTAGGGAGCACAATCAAGAGCTAGATTGTCTGAGATTTTAAGTCCTGTCTCATTCACTCATTAGCTAGTCACTCCTGGCTCAGTTACTTAGGCAATTTATTTAACCTTTGTGTGCCTTAGTTTCATCATCTGTAAAATGGGGAGAATAACAGTGCTTCTATTACAGGATTATTATAAAGATTGAATAAAATAAATAAATTACTGTATCTGACACCACCATTGCTACTGCTACAACTGCTTTGAGTCCCTTTTAGACACACCGATCCCTTTCTGGTTAGAAGTCCAATTTCTGATTGTCAGGCTTGGGTTAGGAATTCAGGTGAACTTCCCCAGGGTTTCCATATCCAACCCCACAAAACAGCAATCTAGGCTCACTCTGCCATAAGGAACCAAATTATCAAGAAGAGCGTGATAAGTTCCACAAATACTTCTTGTGGAATGAATAAATGACTTGGGAAGCCTCTCTGTTTTGCAATATATATTCTGGAAGAGAAATGAGGCTTTGGGCTTGACTATCCCTATACCCCCTTTGTGAGTAAATCCACGTGACAGGCAGAATGCTGACTACCACCAAACCCCCAAAGATGTCCAGGGTCTATCTCCTGGAACCCGTGAATATGTTACCTTGTATGGCAAAATAGATTCTGTAGATGTGATTACGATTAATGACCTGGAGATGGGAGATTATCCTGTATTGTCCAAGTAAACTCAATCTAATCACATCAGTCCTTAAAAACGGAGAACCTTTTTCAGCTACAGAGAATCAGAGAGATGGCAGCATGAGAAGGTCTCGACCCACCATTTCTGGCTTTGAAGATGGAAAGGGATCACAACCAAGGAATGTGTGTGACCTGTAGAAACTGGAAAAGGCAAGAACATGGATCTCCCCCAAAGTCTCCATTAAGGAATGCAGCCATGCTGACACTTTGATTTGAGTTCAGGGAGAACTGTGTTAGACTTCTGACCTGCAGAACTGTTGAAACTATAAATCTGTGTTGTCTAAGCCACTGGGTTTGTGGTAATTTGTTAGGGCAACAATAGAAATCTCTGGATTCTTCCACTAGGGAAAGATCATAACCCAGTACTGGGACTATTCTGTAGGGTTAAGCAAGAGGACAGCACGTATTTACTCACCAATTCATTCATTGATTCATCTTTTTGATTCATACTGAGCACCTACCACAGCCCAGACACTGTTCTTTGGGCTACAGAAAACAACAGTGAACCAGAGAGCCATGGTCAGCTTCGGCAACCATGCAGCTTATAACCCAAAGCTGAGAGAGAGAGAGATTAAGCAAGCCAATTAATAAATTAGATAACTGCAAACAGTAGAAAGTGCTGTGAAGAAAATAAAATAAGATGATGAAATAGAGAACACACAGGGCAGAGCTAGAGAAACAGAAACCCCAGATTTGGGTGGATGGAAGGCTAAGAAATGACATTTGCCAGCCAAGCAAAGGTCCAAGTGAGTTCATAAGGCACTAACTCATGGCTGACCTAGCCTTCTTATGGATGCTGTAAGAGGTGAAATACCCGTTTTTGAGAAATTGATATGACTTCTCACTCCAAGGAAAAGTGCGCTGTGTGAATTGCTACTCTAATTTTCCTGTCTCCACTCTTCACAAGCGTGACTTTTAAGGCTTTATTTTTACCATATTTTATGAACAATGTGAAGGCAGCATTATCCCAGAGTCCCTGGATATCATTTTCAGTGAAAGCACTTGGTGTTCTCCTTATCTGAATATGGATGTGGTTAGATGCCCTGTGATGGCTACATTGCTGTTACTGTGATGGATTCCCCTGTGCTGGCTGCAGCCTGTATCAGCGACACTGGCTCCGAAACCAAATGCATTGCTCAGGGTTAGACCCAGACACAGTGCTAGAGCCTATGCAGACCACAGCTGGCTCCACTGCACATTTAGTTATAACAAAAATGTCAAAGTGTGAAGGTGGCAAATAAGGTGTCACATCATGTAGGAATGATGGTCTCTGATATCCAAATCATATACACACAAAACAGGCCACTCAATTCATTTATTGTAGTGTCTTGCTCTAATATCTATGGGAAAATAGTACAAACAACTTCGATTTTTATTCAGGTTGTCATAGTGTCAATAATTACTTCTCATAATTACTCCTTTCATAGGTTGCCTGTAAAAGTAAAACTAGGACATCCAAGTGATCTGTCTCAACCCAGAGTTCCCAGATACACACAAACAACGCAGGGCAGCACAAATTACCTTCACACTCTGGTTAGTTTGTTCTATAGATGCCTTCCTGTGTGAGTAGGGGCTACCCCTGAGGCATAAAATGAATCCAGTTCTGGAGCTACTCTAACCGTTTCTAGTGTTGTATACATTAATATAATGACCTTACAAATAAGCAATATTTAGTAAGATGGCTTTTGTGTTGGGGGTGAGAGGTGCAGAGTTCACACTTTGATAATTCACTGATTCCAAGAATGGGGCTCAGGTTTTAAAGCCAGAGTATCTAGATTTGATTTACAACTTCATCATATAATAACTCTATGACCTTGAAGAAGACATTTCCTTGACATAGCATCAATCCTTTTTTCCTCTATGAATTGAGGTCAAAAGTAACACACACTCTGCCTGCTTCAGGGGGTTCTCACAAAATGAGAAAGACTTTGTAAACTATAGAACACAAGTGCAAACCAAAAGTCCCCTGGCCTCCCAGTGCTACAGATATGTTGTATTTAAGGCAACAGCCTAAGTCCCAATCCTCTGAGCTCCATGAATGGACTAACAAGTCTGAGCTTTTCCTGGGACCCTCTCCTCAGTTACTCCCTCCAGGATACCCCAACAGTCAGACTTACCACCTGCTGCCTGACAACCCTCCTCTCCTACTCTCTTCAACTTTTCCTCTGCTCCACATGCCTTCATCACTCTGCCATCCACCAGTCACCATCAACACCTCTGACAACATTCTCATGGAAGACAACTTCTTCTATAGCACAAAGAAGGGTGTGAAGAGGGAAGGGAAGGAACCTCAAGGCCTCACCATCAGAGAAGCCATTTCCACTCTTGCATCTTGCTTTTTCAAAACAGGGCTGCCCAAGTAACACCACTAGGTATCACTGACCAGTTCTTGGCAGGGGTTGGCAAACTTTACCAACAAAGGGCCAGATAGTAAATATTTTAGCTTTTGAAGACCACATCTGTCTCTGTAGCATATTCTTTTTGGCTTTTTTTTTTTTTCTTTTTACGACCCTTTAAAAATGTAAAAACAATCCAGAAGGCCATAGGCTGGATTTTCTTCAAGGGCCATAGTTCACTGACTCCTGCTTTATGACACAGCCATCGTTCATGCCATAGTATACTTGTATTTTGTGTGAGCAGGAGTCTGTTGTCAGTAGGGGGAATTGAGGGGAGGCTCATTAGGTCAAGGGAGGTACCTAGAACCACTGCTCCTTGGACTTTGAAACCAGCTACTCAGCTTGGCCGGGTGTGGTGGCTCACTCCTGTAATCCCAACACTTTGGGAGGCCAAGGCGGGTGGATCACCTGAGGTCAGGAGTTCGAGACCATCCTGGGTAACATGGTAAAACCCCATCTCAACTAAAAATACAAAAATCAGCCAGGCGCGGTGGTGGGCACCTGTAATTCCAGTTACTTGGGAGGTAGAGGCAGGAGAATTTCTTGAACCTGGGAGGCGGAAGTTGTAGTTAGCTGAGATTGTACCACTATACTCCAGCCTGGGCAACAAGCGCAAGACTTGTCTCAAAAGCAAAACAAAACCAAACTCCTGTAGTTTGGTCTGGTCCACGTTAGCAGAGTCTGGTCTACGTTAGCAGATTTCGTCACTCATGGCTTTTGTTCAGGGACCCCATCACATCCCTCGATCCAGCCTCTTTTGGGGAATCCTAAACCATGAGAGAGATCACTGTATGTCTGAATGCCAAAAATGAGTCAAGCTCCAGTTCTTACACTCAGAGCCCCTAAGTTCTATGTAAATCTAGCATGTGACTTCCATGTTTCTATGACAGTTAGAAGGTTGCTCCACCCACAGCAAATGGGACCTCTGTGGTTAGAGTTTCCAATGATACAATCAAGCCTAGGAAAAATGCATCTCTGAGCCAGTAAGAATATTTTATACATTTATTAGCTACTATGATTATTATCTAAAAAGGAAGAAGAGGAGGAAGAAGAGGAAGAAAAAGGAAGAGCGGGAGGGAAGGAGGAGAAGAGGAGCAGGGATGAAGAGGGAAGGGAAGCAGAAGAAACTACTGCAGAAAATTTTGCCAGGATGCAATAATGATTACAAAATTATCCTCACCTAGTACTTTCTCCTTGTAATAAAAGACTTCACTTTGAGGCTGGGCATGTTGGCTCATGCCTGTAATCTCAGCACTTTGGGAGGCTGAGGCGGGCAGAGCACTTGAGGTCAGGAGTTCAAGATCAGCCTGGCCAACATGTCAAAACCCTGTCTCTACTAAAAAATACAAAAATTAGCTGAGTGTGGTGGCAGGCACCTGTAATCCCAGCTACTCAGGAGGCTATGGCAGGAGAATCACTTGGACCCAGGAGGCGGAGGTTGCAGTGAGCTGAGAGCATGCCACTACACTCCACCCTGGGCAACATAGTGAGACTCTGTCAAAAAAAAAAAAAAGAGAAAAAATCACGCCTGTAATCCTAGCACTTTGGGAGGCCAAGGCGGGCAGATCTCTTGAGGACAGGAGTTCAAGACCAACCTGACCAACATGGTGAAATCCCATCTCTACTGAAAAATACAAAAATTAGCCAGGGGTGGTGGTGCATGCCTGTAATCCCAGTTACTCAGGAGGCTGAGGCAGGAGAATCACTTGAACCTGGGAGGCAGAGGTTGCAGTGAGCCAAGATCACGCCATTGCAGCCTGGGCAACAAGAGTGAAACTTCATCTCAAAAAAACAAACAAACAAAAACTTCACTTTGAATCTTTTTGATTGTCATATCTATTCTGTAAGTGAAGGCTTCTATAAGCCTATAAGGTACCCAGTTGCAAATTAGTAAATAATGCCTACTTGGCCCAAAAGTGAAACAGAAAATGATGCCTCTTCAGGTCTATGCCTGAGCTCCATTTCACTATCCACAGATCACTTTTTTGGAAGGAAAGGGAGTCAGGGGTGGAGGGGTAGAAGTCACCTGTTAATCCTGGCAGATCCAGCCATGCCAAGGACATAAATGAAGAGCAGAACCAAGGTGGATTCTCATCCCTACTTGAGCCCTTGACCAGACTGCACAATAACACAGAGGCCCTAACTTAGGTTTTGAGTCAATGTCCACAGGCCCATTTTCTGTAGCTACTTGTAGTATGCTAACATGCTGGCACAGAAATTAGTGATAATATTTACTGTGATGGTGATGGTGATGGTGCCACCAAGAAAACTTGTCAGCTGAGGACCCTTGCTCTGGACCACTTAAAGAGGGCTGATTTTGCATGAGATGAAATAACTTAGAAACACAGAGGATACAGTGGTCCATAGAGTTAGTAAGGTGAAGGAGGGTGACTAAGTCATGAAAGAGGTACAGTGCAGACAGAAGAATGTTTTTAAAATGATTCTAAATAGTGTGCCAGAGCAGACTGCTGAAGTTGAGGACGAATGTTTGCACCCTGCAGAGAGTGCTGCACTCTAGAGTTTCACAGTGCAAGATGACCTGACTTTTATAGTAGGCAGGAAGGTCTGGGAGGCCTTGCTTTGGACTTAGGAAGAAGTAAGCAAGCTGAGTAGCCAGGATGCTGGTGATGAGCATTCATCTGTCCAAAGCAGAAAGACAAAACCAGGAGGTGGCCTGGAGATTTCCAAGAGAGAGAAAATCCAAAGCTGCCTGGAAGATGCATGGCAGAACCCTAAACAGACTGGAAAGGGGAAGAGAAAAGGTCATCGCAAAGTCAAGGATGCCTAGAGCTCCCTGCCTGGGGAAAGGATGGATGGCTGTGTTTTAGCTGCCAAGACAACAAGCCTCAATGGCAGGCAGAGAGGCTACAGAGTCCCTCTCTGGGAGTCTCCCGCCCTCAGTTGTGCAGCACAGGCAGGTCTTCTTCCACTGGGAAGTACAATGTGCTGCTCTGCTACTGGAGGTGTGTTTATCACTGAAAAGGCTCACCCGCAAGTATACTGGACTGCAGTAGGCTGCATTCATGCTACAGAAATGTATTTCTCAGCATTGTTCGTGGAAATAAACACCTGCAACACCTAATTGGAACCCATTCATAGGAAAGATAAATAAAAACATTCCAACCTTTAGCATTATGCACAACTTTTTGAATCCAGAGAATGTTACAGCAGAGATCTACCTTCCTGGTTGAGAGTGTGCTACATATTTTCCTTTGGAAACTAAAGATACTACAAATAAATTTGAAAACATATATTTCTTCAAAGTATTAATTTTTAAAGCGGCCAAAATTGCTAACAACCAGGGAAAGTACCAATTTATAATTTATGTTCTTGGCATAGAGTATATATTGTGAATTTGCATGCATATTAAATGCAAATAACCAGAAGAGCATAACATTAAGGCTTCAAATTTATATGTGCAAAAGACAGTAAATTCTAACATTAAAATTCTTCCCAGAAAATATTAACTCCCACATCCCCTGTGACTGTCACATAGTCAGCTGAGCAGCCTCACTACAGAACTTTAGTCAATAACCTTGTTCAATGAAAATTTGCATTTCCCATACCTACTCTGCTTACCAGGCAAAGAAGACAAGACCATTTGGCACCATGTGGGACACAGGGGTAAGGTGCTAACATGGCCCAGCTTTTCAAACAAATTATCTAACAATCTGACAGAAAAAAAAGTATCAGTAAAAATGCCACCACTGAACCACTAACAGAATCTTCACTCCCTTATAAAGATTACAACAGTAGGGAAATGAAGCAAAATGCAGCTGACTCTGCTCTTTCTACTACAGTAAAAATACGAGATTTGTGATGGCAAAATCATCTGAGTCAACCTGACTGGGCTAGAGTGCTCAGTTCTTTAGTCCAACACTAGTCTAGATGTTGCTGTAAAAGTATTTGAGAGATGGAATTAACATCTATAACCAGTTGACTTTAGCTACAGGAGGTCACCCTTGATCGTGTGGATGGGCCTCATCTAATCAGTTGAAGGCCTTAAGAGCAAAAACTGAGTTTCCGAGAGAAGGAGTTCTCCCTCAAGACTGTAACATAGACATCCTGCCTAAGTTTCCAGCCTGCTAACTTGCCCTACGCATTTCATACTCAAGGCTGTAACATCAACTCTTGCCTGAGTTTTCAGACTGCTGGCCTGCCCTATGATTTTTGGACTTACCAGCACCCACATTTGCATGAGCCAATTCCTTAAAATAAATCTCCTCATAAATACATGTTTATGTATCTACTATATAGAGAGACAGATTCTGTCTAGTGAGCACTGATACAGGATTCAAAGGGATTTTCAGTGTAGAACTAAAACAGTACACAGTATTATAATGCATTCTGGTGGATGTGTACGTGCTGGTTGATCTTGATTGCAATGTAAAAATTAATGTATTCTTTGTTTAAATAATGCTACTGCTTTGCAGTGCAGAATTTACTGGAGGATTTCCTTCTTGATATCCATTTAAAGCATTTCCATAGTCAACCCTAAGACAAATAAGGGTGAATTTTATTTGTAAAAGAAAAGGGGCTCATGATAATCTTTCTGGTGGCTGAGCCCAAAAGGTTTTGGGGCTCAGCTTGCTGCATTTATATAGTGAATTCTCTGTGGGTCCTAAGTCTTGAGAGATGGAACTATACCTTCATTTTTATGTATAATCTGAAAACACTAATCAGACCATTTACTCCAATGAAGCAGGTATCCACTTAAATTTAGATCGAACAATTCCATGAGTTTAATGCCACTCCAACCACTCTGTTTCTTTTTGTTCCTTGGCCTTTTTCATGAAGCATCTCACGGCATTTGCTTCCACACCTCTGTTTCTCCCTTTCTTCACTCCATGACACAGAACGCTCATCCATACACTCAGACCCCACTGCTGTGTTCACTGATGATCCCCAGACCTACGCTTCCTTCCCTGACCTCTAATTCCTATCACGCTCCTTATTTATTGCTGTCTGGATGATCTTCTGGGAATGGGTGGGGCAAGGGCTACAGTCATAGCACATCCAAAAGAGAAATGATCAGTTTAGCAAAGTTCTATGTTTCGCAAACTGTTCCATGTCCACTGTTCCATGACTTGTAAGGTGGGAAAAGAACTGACCTGTTACACAAGGCATTTGGACATTTGCTGGATAATCTTCTGGTCACTTTGCTTTTTGTTTTTTTTTTGACTGTTAAATATGGGAATTGTTCTCCAAGACAGCAATCCAGCCTTGACTTACACTGTCTATAACTTATCTTTTTCTTCTGTCTTCTCTATCAGCGCTGTCATCAAGTCCAATTCCTTCTCCTTCTCACTCTTCTGCAGTCCTTCTTAGCATGCACCAACTGTCTTCCTCCTCTCTGAGCTATTTTATAACACAGCAACAATCATCTACCCAAATGTCATGTTGATCGTGTCACTTGTTGCCAAATGTTTCAAATGTTTCTTCTTGAATCAAATTTCAACCCCAGATCTACAAGTCCACAGCTGACTCCCTTGATGCTCCTCTTCCTCCCTGTGGTCTGCAACCTGCCCCACCGCTCCCCATACTCCCTTGCTCTCCAAGGCTCACTGTACCCTCTCTGTTCTCCACATAGCAGGACAAACTCTTTGCTCTCATTACCTCTCCCCTTAATATGTTCCAGTTCTGGAAAAGTTCAAGAGCTGGTGGTTTCCTTGATTCCTCCTTCCAAATAACTAGTTCACCATGGTTTTCCACCATTCCTGATTCGGGGATAATAAGGTTTGGGCTCACATTCAGAATATCCTGGGGCAAAACAGTAGTAACTGAGTAATCACTGTCTTGACCTCATCCAAAAGACCCTTAGTTTTGCCTTTTCTCATAATGATATCTCAAATAAGAAACCTCTCAAAAATTTAAATTTCTTCTTGGTGAATTAGACATATAAACTTATCCAAGCAAGTATTATTATGCATGTGTTTCAGAATATATTTCCCATTGTGATTTATGCCCATGTTACATATAGTTATGGATATATTTTTAGAAAATTGTTTTTTAAATATTTAATAGCCATTAAAAGAGTAAAATAATAGTCCACTGCTTATGGAACAGTGAGATGCCATTCTGGTACTTTTGCAAGTATTTGTAATTATAATCAGTAACGCGGGCAGAAAGAATGCCAGCGTTTTTCAATCATCACTGGCAAAAATGTAAATTTTTTAAAATTAAGACTTTAAAGATCACCTGCATTAATCTTCTGCTAATGCAAGCTGGGACTATTTCCTAGGATTCTGAGTGGTTTAACATCATCAAGACATGTCACAGGCTTCATCCAAATTATTCAATTCCTACCATACATTATGCTGAGCCCCTCAGAAGATGAATCAGGAAGAGGCAATGTAAGTGTTTAGAGAACAAAAGGAAAAATGAGGCGTAGAGACCTCAAGCTAAAAGTATGAACCCTTGAGAGGGTTTTAAGGACATACTATAGGACTAAAAAATGAGAACAAATCAGCAGGCCCATTAACTATGCAGCAAATTAAAGCACCATTGTTTCCAATTTCAGCCTTGAATCTGGAGGGCACCAAATAGACCACACTCTCAGTACCCTCTGTGAAAGAACTGTATTCTCTGCTATGTATTCTGAAGTGCCTTTCCATTTTTTTCCAGCTAATTTATCAGTTTCCCACCTCTTCTCCTAAATCATTATTACAAACTTCCCCAGGAACATGTTAAAGGGACAACAGGAAAATAATCAATTAAAGTTTCAAAACACAATCTATATTTATCATGAATTTCAACTTCTCTTTTTCCTTGTATTAAAAAATGAAGCTTGCTATCTTCAGATTTATATTCCTTTTATCTTAATCCTTGGGGTAAAATATGGCATGTGGATAATCCACAAACTAGCCTCTGCATTTAAGAAGTAGACCATAGTCCACAGTTGTATATATTTTGTCGTCTCATCTTATAAAAACAAAGTTGAAAGCAGCTCTGTCCAATGTTTTGAGAGGGCAAAAGGTCTGGAAGATCCAATAAGACTACACAAGAGATTTTTAAAAATTAGTTTTTATTTAAACCAATTTATTCATAATATAGTCTCAACTGTTAAATAGGACTAGGCCCAGAGATAACTGCTTTCAATTCTTTAAGTAATTATTTTGGAATTTGTTTCCACATGTGGACATCAGAGCTTCCCAACTGGTAGGTGCTGGCACACTATTTTGCAAAGAATTGATCCCAGGTATGCAATGAGGTATGGATGTCTCTCAGCCTCAGGGAATCAGGTGGGGTTCTGAGGTAGCAGGTGCCAGGGCAGATCACACCTGGCCATCAGCTTCCTCAAGGTACAAAGGCATAGTCCTCATGGCTCTGCTGAGAGGCACTAGAAACATCCATGGACACCCACGTGTCTGCAGAAAGCACCCCTTCATTTTGTGCAGAAGCAGTCCATGTAGCCGCTGGAGAAGGTTTCATTCCAGGTATAGAAAGCACAGCTGGTTGAAAGTGGAGCTCTAGAAAGGTGTGGGCAGAAAGGCCTGGTAGGCAAAGCTACAAGTGATAGCTCCCCAAATTCTGTCTATACATACCAGGTATTTCTTTCCAGTTGAGTCAAATGCCCTCTTTTACCAGCATCCAAGCTACCTGTGGAGTGACTGCTCTAACAATAAACACACACTTTATAAATTCGGGCCTCATTATTATTTTTAATTACTTCATAGGAAAAAAATTAGTTGAATTGGAAATCTGTTGGAATTATCAGAGGATTGCATTTGTCTAGCAAAGAAGAAAGCTAAAACTATTAAGGTTTTTAAAGATAACTTTAACTTTTATAGAATATGAAATGGTGGTGAAATGGCTTGTTTTTTTAAAAATCACTACTTGTGTAATATCTCACCGACAATGACTAAAAAGAATTTGAAGAGAGAATCATTAAGATATTGATCAAGAATTGTGTTCAGCCATTTCAGGCATATAAGAAATATAAAAAGTTATGTTTATGAAAGCAAGCTCGGGTTTTTCATTGAAAAATCTGAAAATATTTTATTTGAAGTTTTATATCTACTTAATATTCTACAAATGAATGTCTCCAGCTTCCTACCTTATCTAGTATCATCTTCTAGGCATGCCATACTAAAGACGAAAATTTATTTGCACTGATTTAAATAACATGTTTCTCTTACTACTCTTAGTTTTTCAATTTCAGGTATTACTGATTGACCTCCCAATGAGGAAGATGAGGGTTAGGTTTGTTACCACACACACGCATGCCTCATGTTCCCATCCTCTGAGAATAATTCTGGTTGTGTTCAATATCCATATTTACATTCTTAGAATCATGTAGTGTTCTATGATTATATCTCATTTTCTTCCTTTTTGTCTTCCTTGGAATTAATCATTGTTATATTTCATTTGTGTTAATTTCTTATGTACTTATCATGATGCTATCCTCAAAGCCTCCCCAAGATCTGTAAATCCCCTCTCAGCACAAACACATTAGATGTTCAATCAATTTTACCATCTTGAAGAACTCTCTCCTGAACCCCTCTACTTACTGCAATTCAGATCAGTTGATCACTAGCCCAGCGCACAGCTGCTGAGATCTCTTTTACCATCACCTGTGAATTCTTTTCACCTCACTCTTGTGTTGGTCCCATCTCTGGGATACCAGGTCTTTCTTTTTATTAGTTTACCGTGTCATTTATTGGACCACATTCTAGTGTTATAAAGTTTCATGATCATCTATTGTTATTCCCTTTTAATCAGGACACTTCTGTTTTTGAGAAATTTTGTTGAATTATTCCTTTGATGGTTTTCTATCCTCTATTTTCTATATTCTGTCAATCTGGTGTACTATTTTTGGATGTATGAACCAATCCTCTAAGCTTCTTATTTTTTCTATGTTATTTTCTATTCTTTCTCTTTTTACTACGTTTTCTGGAAATTTTCCTTAATTTCACCTCCTAACCCTTATAAATCTTGTTGTGTTTCATGGTGATAATATCATGCCTTATCTGTCTGGTGATACCAATGATTTCTTTTTTCAGATTTATTCTTCTGGCCGAGCGCTGTGGCTCACATCTGTAATCCCAGCATTTTGGGAGGCAGAGGCGGGTGGATCATTTGAGGCCAGGAGTTCAAGACCAGCCTGGCCAACATGGTGAAACCCCATCTCTACTAAAAATACAAAAATTAGCCAGGTGGTAGTGGCACGCGCCTGTAATCCCAGCTACTAGGGAGGCTGAGGTGGGAGAATCGCTTGAGCTTGGGAGGCAGAGATTGCGGCGAGCCGAGATCACGCCACTGCACTCCAGCCTGGACGACAGAGTGAAACCCTGTCTTAAAAATAAAATAAAATAAAAAATAAATAAATAAATAGATTTATTCTTCCTATTAAGGTTGTTTCCTCCAAGTTGCTTTTTTTTGTTTGCATGCTTTAGTTTTTGTCTCTCATGATATCAGACATTTCCTTAAATGTCTCACGACCCTTGGCTGTCTGTGATCTTTAAGGGCAGGGCACTAGAAGGTCCACAGAAAGGTTGGGAGTGTGGTTGGTTGTTGATAAAGGATTTATTTTAGAATTGTTCTGGCTAGGCCCTTCCTTGAGGGAATCTCTGATATCAGTATCCCTGAGTTCTTTTTTTAGGTTAGAGTCCCAGGGATGTTTCCTGGAGCTTCCTGCAGGAAAGGTATCCTTAGCTGCCTGTAGGCTAAGGAACAGAGAACAGAAGGTATTGTCATTCTTGGGATTTGGAAAATCAGTGTAATCCACAATCCATCTGATTTCAGGACCATATTATACCACTTTTAACCTTTCCTGATACTTCTCAATCCAGAAACCTTCTGTTTTACTATCTCTATAGAAAACATAACCTTCATCCCTCCGCTGGAATAGAGGAGCAGTTTCCTCCTTGTATAAAGTTAGGAAGCAGATCTGAACTTTCAGCCAATACTTCTCAACTGTATCTTCACTCTCCGCTCCAGGGGTTCTTGTTCCTGAGTTTTTGCAGGGTTCATCAGTATAATTTGGGTTACCTTTTCCCTTTCTCCTCTGCCAGGTTAAAACTTCACTTTCTCAGGTCTGCTAAGTAAGTTAGCACTCATCCATCTATATCCCAAACCCCAAAATGCTGTAACTGTTGCCCTATTTCTTTGGTCTCATGGGTGTGTGCCTTTTAAAATAAAAATCCCTTAAACATCATTTTAAAGAAGTTTCAAGAAGGGTCAGGAACTAACACATGTATTTATCCTTAATCTGAAAACTATCAGTCAGTCTTTACCCTTTTGCATTGACATTGAAGTGGGGATTACTCTTTTTTGTTCCCCCAAAAACATTAAGCCAAGGCCCAATGTTCAGGAGGAACAGGAAGTAGAGAAAATAGCAATTTTTGGATTTAGATGAAACTGAATTTAATAACTGCATGCTCTTATAAGCTATATCACTGCTCTAACAAGGTATTAAACATTGTGGGAAATAAAAATATGTCTCTATTTCAAAACAGTCTCTAAAAGTTCTCAAAAAGATGAATGATTAAAGAGGTCCTTGAATTGATAATTAACCTAAAAGAGAGTATTCAGAGAGAAAAATCACCAGGCAAGGAAGAATGCTAAAAAACAAAATCGTGGAGGAAAAAGCACCTTAAACTCCATTTGGAACAATAAGTGTTACAGGTATTTCTTCTGCAGAGCTTGCATAATGTGTATTAGGTATAAAGTGATCAATTGACTGGGGAATATGATTTATTTTATGCATACTAGGACTCCTGGCATAAGGGAAAAAAAAAAAAAAGCTCCTTTGCTTACAACATAGCTGCTAAGGTCTTTATTCTCCATTTCTCACAATAGTGGATCATTAAGATGTTGAAACAATTTTTTTAAATATCAGCTTAGTTCACTACAATCTTATAAAAAGAGATACAACAAAATGCATTTTTTCGTGATATTCAGGTTTTAAAGTTATACTTTTACAGAGATAGAAAATATCATTATTATTTAAATAACTTCAGGTAAAACAACTCTGTTTATTGTGCCCCCGCAACCCTCAAGTCCCCAACACTATTTATGCCCCTGAAATAATTGTCTTTGTAGCACAGCTTTTGATAATGTGCAGCTTTAAGGACTATATTGCCTGGAGCAGAACTGACTTTAGTTGGATGGATATAGATATGGGAGGAAGGATCCAATGCAGAACACTGTGTGCATTGCAAAATGGGATGACAGAATGAAGAGACGGATCTGTCTTCCCCATAGGGTCTGGGCAGGAGGCTGGTAGAAGTTAAGTATGGACGGGTGTCTGGACAAGTCTGAACACACATGCTTTCAAAGTCAAGCAGTGGGGAATGAACTCTAAAGTACAATGAGCCCACAATTTTGTAGACAACAAAGAGACATTGACGTTTTCTGAATAGAGAGTAATGTTGTTAAAATGATATTTCAAAAAATGTAATCTGCCAATACTGTATAGGGCAGGAAGTCTGGTCACAGAAAACAGTTAAGACACTAAATAATACAGAGATCCAAAGTCATGTGAAGCTGGCCTGGACTCCTTGGCAGTAAAAATGTGAGAGAACGCACTTCAGAGCAAGAATCAATAAAAATGAGGAATCTACATTTACAGTACTATAGATATAGGCAGCCCAGTAAAAGAAATGGGACTGAATTAGGACTGATAAAAGGACTTACACTGAAGCAGTTTTTAAATTAAATCCATGATATCATTTGGTTTTCAATTCAAGAAACATATACTGAGTATCTACTATATGCAAGGCATACAGTCTTTTCTCATCATTTGTCTCATTATCTTAGAAGCCAAATGTAAAAATTTCCAGTTAATTGATTTCACAGACTGATTGATGTTCTTCTGTAAGAACAACAGATTGATTTTTTTTTTTATAGACAGCAATACTAATTCTTCCATCATGTCCTTCTCTTTCTGTGCACATAGTCCTATCGACTTTGGGGCCAACTCAATACAAAAGCAGAAGAAACGCATTAGGAGAACAAGGTCCATTAGGCCCAATATTGCCTCAATTACTTTAATTCCATTATTCCTGTTCATATTACTCCTTTAATCAATAACTCTTTTCAGTTTTTCATGTTTACCCTTTTCAAAATCACAAGTAATAGGATTACGGTCTTTTGAGCTCAGTGGCAACAGAGTTTCATAAATATATTTCTGAATTTGTGATTGTCTCCAGATCTGCAACTGAGAAGTCTTAAATTGAATCAAGTTTTCCAGAGGCCATTTTATTTAATAATGCAGAGCATCTTCATGCAATATAGGTGCTTTTCCCGGTTATTCCATTTGTCACTCACTGTCAAAGACAATCACACATGCTGAATGGCTTTCTAAGTATCTTCTTCCCATGTCTAAACCTTTGGGCAGTTTAACAGATTTTCAAATTGCATCTTTTTCTGTACATATTTCTGCCTTTTGTTTAATGTAATCCTTCTACCTTCACTGACAATTATTCTTCCTCTAAGAGTTTCATCTGGACATTATGTTAACTATACTCCTTCCAGATGACAATTAATCAATCCCTCAGTTCTACCTCTGTAGCAGCCTTTCAAATTAAAGGAACTCTGTTTTCCTCTACCATTTTAACAAACATCCATGCAATGTCTACTATTAATACATGCAAGAAGCTGCACTTCCAGCATACATAGGATACATGACAGGTAGAATGCCCTTCCCTTCAACATGTGGATAGTCTAAGAATGTTATAAAAATAACTTGTGACATATGAGAAGCATGCGAAGATTGCAATATGCAGAGTCTGTTCAAAGTTCTGGAATTCACAAGAGGTAAAATCATTCATGAGTAGAGAAAAGTTTTCACAAAGGATATGAATTTCAGTGAGGTCTTAAAGGAGGATTTTGAAAATGGAATCTGAGAAAGTAACAAATTCTGTGTGAAAAGCAAAGCAGGCAAATCTAGTGGAGGAAATGATTCAATGGAGTAAATTAAAGAGAGAAAATGCTTGACTTCCCTTTGGAAGCAGTGAGACCAGGACAAGGGTCATAAAGGAAGAGTTTGGCAGGATATAAGCACTCTTTCATACAGCCATTCTCCCTGCAAGGAGCAGGATGAACTGAAGACATACAAAAGAAGGCTCAACAACGTGTCAAAGGACCTTCAAGATTTGATTTCTGCCTTCCTATAGAGTCTCATCCAGCCCTATATCCCTCTTCACACTTTATGCTCCAGCAATACCTAAACAGCATGGAATACACAAACTTGCCCTGCCTCCTCAAACCTCTCTGCTAATCTCCCCTCTGTTTCCTTTAGAATGTTCTCTCTCTACCACTCATTTCCTATCAATTTCCATTCAAATACAATCTTCTCTATAAAGTATTTCCTAATTGTCCCAAGCCAATTTAGTTGCTCTGTTTCCTATATAAAAAGTATACTTAGTTTTATAGCTCTATCATACTCATGCAAAAATCATTGCTATCTCCCATATAAATTATAATATACTTGATACTATGCCCAGAACAATTTTTGGTACATGTCAAAAGGGTACTACATGAATGAATGAATGAATGAATGAATGAACGAACGAACGAACGAATAAACAACAAATGAACAAACCAAACAGAGTGGTCATATGAACAAGCAAGAAAAAGGTAAGAAATTCTTGGAAAGAATAATCGTAGATTTAAAAAAAGGAAAGTAAAAATATCAAAGAATTACAGAAATTTGACAGTTAAGTGGTAACTAAATGTAGATGAAAGAGAATTTCAAGCTTCTGAGTTCCCTGCCAAAAGCCACTGCTCTTCTTCATCACTTTTATATTACCAGCTCATAAGCACTTAACATAAACTCATGATTTAAATGAAACAAAGAAGGAACCGTCAGAGGGAGAGGCAGAAGATCCTACAGAAAGCAGATATTAAGATTCCTATTTTAATTGACTTGTGTACAAAAATTTTCTGAAAAATGTTGACAGAATCTTGAAGTATAATTTGTTTAATTAAAATACTTTCCATAATATAATAATTACATTCTAATGTCAGAGATCTAAGAAAAACTTACCATGTTAATTATTAACTAAAAGGACATCAGAATCATTTTTCTCATTTGCCCCTTTTTAAATCAGAGTTTAACGAGTTAGCAAATTATTATCAAGTCCATGAGAATCTTATAGCTGAGTTTTCAGAAATGTAAGATGAGTGAAATGAGAGAATGCAAAATGGAGTAAAGACAAAGCAACAATAATAAAACTCGTTTTCCATGTTCAAGGCACCCGAGGTTTTATTTCTGGATTATTTTCTCTTTAATAATAGAGAAGTGTTAGGTACACATAAGATAACTTAATTATTAAAATAAGACTTATTGGGATATTATAATTATTGTAGTGCACACTGCAGAGTACTTCACTGGCTATTCTGGAACAGCTGAATTACCAGAATATAATCGCTCACCAGGCCCTACCTGCAGCCAGCAAGGGCTGGCTCACCATCACTCTGTTTGATCACTGTATAACCAAAACGAATTAACGGTTTCAATTTTAATGAAACCCTATAGACACGCCCACAAGCCACACTAGGAGAGTTCACATGAAAAGTTATGGGAGACCTCTAATCAAAGGTAGTAAGCTCTTGCATAAAATGGAAAAGTAAAGTAAGCAAGGGAGACACAGGATGAAGTTATACATCTGTACCTGGCATTTGGTAGAACTGTGCCTACATGCATCACACATGCCATAAATATTTGCTGTTTGATTTACCAGTTTTCTTAGGACTAATGTCAGTGTGAAACATGCTAAAATGAATTTTCATTTTCATTTTCATTTTCTGCTGCCTGTCATCATCTTATAAATCCACTGCTGTCTAAGCCAATGCTATCAGTTGGCCATGGGACAGCCTGCAGCCCCACCCCCAGGAACACAAAAGCTCCTGTGGGGCTGGAAAAGCTTGTAAGTAAATGATTCCACCCTGCCTGCAGCTCAGAGTTCCTGGAGGCCTGGGCCTGACCCACACAGTCAATCTCTAGACATTGGCCTGCCTGCTTGCAGCAGCTCCACGCAGCACTAATCCAGGGGCTTAAGTGAATTTGCAGGGCTCCTAAAGATGCCTACCTCACTCCTAGGAGGAGATCTGCCCCTGGACTTTCACTCATCTCAGCAGGAGGCTCCGTTTTGCTATTAAAAAGGTAATCCTTTCCTGGAAGTAACAGTAGACATGGCTAGAAAGCACTGCCCCAAGAGGAAATAAAGGGTTTCCCAAATAAGCATCTCTCAAGAACAGATCATTTAAGTGCTACCTTGAGACCAGTATCCTAATAATTTATCAACACCCAAATCTGAACACTCAAAAGATAACTTGTAATAATGTTGAGCTAAGGAAGCATAAAGAAGGAAGAAGACACGATTAGGGCAGATCTATTTCAGGATAGCATTTAGAGATTAAAGCCAGAGAACAGAACGTTAAACTTAATAAGTGCAAAGCGATGCAGCTGGAAAGAAAGAATAGCCTGGCTAAGTATGATTTAAATGGTATTGAATTACCTGGAAAGATATCTTGATGTACTGATAGAGGCAGCATGTAAATTGGCAGTTCAACCTGCGACGCCAACAGAGACAGCAGTAGCAGCTCACACAAAGGGCTATATTTTATACAAACCCCACTGGCTACTACTTTTAAAGGAAAACTCTTATCTCATTTATGAGGTTGTTTAGCCTGAACTATCCTGAAGGCAACAGTTCCCTGAGGACAAATGCCAGCATAATACCTGCCCACCTCTGGTCACTACACTTGGCTTTGTCAAATTAAATTTGGCCATGGCCTTTATGGTCCTTGCCATTCACTAATTCAACAAATATTAAGCAGCAGGCACCATGCTAGAAGCTTTAGGGGTATCTAGAGGAATTCATTTCAAGCATGCCTTGAATATATTACAGACTCGGTTCCAGACCATTACAATAAAGCAAGTCACACAAACTTTTTGGTTTGCCAGTTATGTTTACACTATACTATACTCTATTAAGTGTGCAATAGCATTTTATCTAAAAAACAATGAACACACCTTAATTTAGAAATCCTTTATTGCTAAAACAGTGTTGATACAGGAACACAGTGTGAGCATGTGCTGTTGGAAAATGGTGCTGATAGACTTGCTGGATGCAGGGTTGCCACAAACCTTCAATTTGTAAAAAAACATAGTATCTGCAAAGCTCAACAAAACCAAGTGAAATAAAATGAGGTATGCCTGTACCCACATAGTGCTGTCGGCTGAATTATGTACCTCAAAAAGGTGCTACAATCTAAATCCCTCATACATATGAATGTGACATTTTTAGAAAGACTCCTTGCAGATTATTGAGTTAAGTTAAGGTCATTAGGGTGAGCCCTAATCCAATATGACTGGTGTCCTTACAAAAAGGAAACCTGGACATAAACACAGACACACATGTAGGGAAGTCAGTGGAAAGACACAGGGAGAATGCCATCTATAAGTCAAGGAATGCCCAAGGCTGCCAGAAGGTAGAAAGGCCTGGGACAGATTTTCCCTCACGGCCTAGAAGGAACCAACCCTGCTGACACCTGGACTTTGGACTTCTAGAATCCAGAACTGTGAAACAATAGGTTTCTATTGTGTAAGCCAGCCAGTTTGTGGCGCTTTGTTAAGGCAGTCAGATGAAACTAATACAGACCAGGTCACAAAAGAAGCAAGCCCAATAACAAAATTGCCATGGTCATCAGAACTCCTAGCGTGGGTCTACCTAAGGAAGCTTTGGCTCAGTTAATGGGTCCAGGTTCGGTCGGGCAATAGATCACCATCATCCACATCAGTTCTATAAAGGGCATCAAAGAAAAAGATGGCTCATATCCTAAGGAGAGACTAACCCAATGGGGACTGTTTAATCCTCTAAGAAGATGATTAGAAAGAAACAGAAGCAATAAAGGTTAATGGAAAATTAATCTCAGTGACCTGTTTGGGCAAATCAAATTGTGAGACATGCACTTATTTCAAAAGAAAATGCAAAGGAAATTTAGAAGGATAACTTTAGATAAGGGGACAGAGATAAGACTTTAATTAGGAGTCTTCAATATTCATGTATTTACATAAATGTTGAAAGATAAAGCCTTCATGATAAGGTGATAAAGATGAACAATGGTAGTACCTTTATGTAACCTCTGTAGAAGCTGGAAAGAGATTTCAAGTGACCAGTCCTATTTCCTTGCTGGCTGTTTAGAGGCCCTGTTGTAGGTACTTTGTAAATGCTCCCCCAAATGCATGTTAGTTCACTGAGATCTTCTGCCACAGGCCCTCTGAACCCCAGATATAACGAAGATGCACATTAGAGAATGATGCCAGAGGTATAATTAAACTACATCCCTTCCCATATGGTGACAACCAACCTGCTTGTTATTTATGGTACACACACCATCCCTTTACCTGAGCATGGTGAGCTCTCTCTCCTCCACATATTATAAATATGATATCATGCTGGCAGCAAAGGACCTGTAAAATAAAGGCCATCTTGTTAGAAAAACTTCAAACATGAATTTCAGAGAGCTGACTGAACATATATATGTAAGCAGATGCAAGGTTTCGCCTGCAAAGTTCGAGCTGAACATTGCCCTTTCCATTTCTGGCCATTGCAATTGAATACCCTTGGAGAAGGTCTCTGCATGGTGCTAACTTGGTAACAATCAATAAATGTGAAGGTCTCATCATAAACAAAGCCTTTGAACTGTCAATCTTTCAAAGAGTTATTTCTGCACTATCACAAGAACAGAAAACCAAACACCGCATGTTCTCACTCATAGGTGGGAACTGAACAATGAGATCACTTGGACTCAGGAAGGGGAACATCACACACCGGGACCTATCATGGGGAGGGGGGAGGGGGGAGGGATTGCATTGGGAGTTATACCTGATGTAAATGACGAGTTGATGGGTGCAGCACAGCAACATGGCACAAGTATACATATGTAACAAACCTGCACGTTATGCACATGTACCCTAGAACTTAAAGTATAATAATAATAATAAATAAATTTAAAAAAAAGAAGTAGTCTTCGTTGCTAAAGTAGCTACACTAAAGCCAGTGCTAGGGCCAGGGCCTCCCAAATCTAAGAAAGCCCAAATAAATGAAGCTGTATATTAATTAAGGGCAGTACAATCTAAAATGTCATTCAAAAGCAGTTTCAGGGGTTGACTGGTATCAGATGTACTGTTTTTAAGTGTGAGAAATTCTTGCAAGTTTCCAAATTGAAATAAGAGTTACACACAAGCTTTCTCTCAGGAAATTTGTGGTTCTTCAAACTATAAAGTACACCCAGATATTTTCATAGGATAAATCCCAATTTTATTTTCTAGAAAGTATTTCAAAGCCTTGTTACTCAGAGTGTGGTCCACGGGCAGCAAAATCAGCCTCACCAGTGAGCTTGAAGTGCTGAGTGTGAGAACCCACCTGAGAGCTACTGCAACAGAATCTGCATTTTAACAAGATCCTCAGATAAGCCCTATGCACATTAAAGTCTGAGAAGCATGGTTTTAAAGTGCCTCATGCATCAGGCCTGTGAGTCCGAGAATCATAAGAAACAGGTTGCCCCAAACTTCAAGACCATCCTCTGGTATCTAAAACTGAAGGGAATCACAATTCCTCTATTATAGTTGCATGAATCTGGAACCAAATATTCCTTTTTTATATATATATACTTTAAGTTCTAGGGTACATGCGCACAACGTGCAGGTTTGTTACATATGTATACACGTGCCATGTTGGTGTGCTGCACCCATTAACTCGTCATTTACATTAGGTATCTCTCCTAATGCTATCCCTCTTCCCTCCCCCCTCCCCGCAATAGGACCCAGTGTGTGATGTTCCCCTTCCTGTGTCCAAGTGATCTCATTGTGGAACCAAATATTCTACTAAACTCTCCAGAAACACCTTACATCTCGCTAAATCTCTTTTCTTTCCAGAACATGTAGACTAACTGTAAACAGGTATCTAAAAGCATAGCCAAATTTAGTAGTATGTTACACTCTAAAGACCAGCATCTGTAGACATCCAAGATAGACATTATTTGTCCCATAACTAGGTGCTCAGTAGTAACTAATACTGTGTAAAGAGCCCCAAAGTGGAAGGATAAAAATTACCACATGGCATGATAGATCTAACAGGGAAAGGTCAGCACAAGAAGCCAGGGGCAGGGGAAGGTACTGGTACACACTTAGAAAGTACCTGACGCAGGTGGAAAATACTGGGAAGGTTTCCTGAGCTGAGTCTTGAGAAAGGATGAGGAAAGATCTTCCAAGAAGCAGTCTGCCTACAGGTATAGTGAGTGTGGCCTTAGGTTAGGAGAGATCACTAGACCAGCAAGGAGACAACTACCTTATTTCAAAAAAAATATCAAAATGTGATTTTACCGAGTTTTTTCAGCTTTTTTAATATTTGTATGCATGAGCTATAAATGTGACAGCCCTTAGGAACATGTCTCTTCCCTTTCAACTCTCCGACAAGACGAGGAGGAAGAGCAAACATCAAACACAAGATGCACTACTCAGAAGTCGGCTGCAAACTGCAAGGGGGCAGGAATAGCAGAACTGTACCTCCACATTTGCTATTTGATCACACAGAGTGTCAATGAAACTGCAACCAGCAATACAGGTACCATAAGGAGAATCACATTAAAGTTAATACAAAAGTCAGGAAAATGTCTTCAGCCAGGGACACTGGCTATTTGGCAGATGCCCTGCTGGGAGTAATTGAAGGCTCTCAGTGTGACCAAAGTATGCACTCCCCTCTCTGAGCCCCTCTCTTCTTCCTGAATTTAAACAGTTCTCATCCCATCTCCTTCCCCCTCACTTATTCTTGCGATTTCTCTGACTCATTTTCCTTCTCCCTCACTATCTCCAAGTGCCCTCCTATCTCTAATTCAACTCCCTTCTTTTCCCTTTCAACCTGCCCATTTTTCTACCCCTTCCTTTTGTGAGAAGAAGGAGCTAAGGGAGAGAAGGAAGGACAACCAAATATCTTTTTTCCTTTTTTTCTTTGCTCCTTTCCCTTTTCTTCATTAACATCCCCACATTTTTATTTCCCTCTTCTATCCTCTCTTTTCTTTCCTGGAATCAAATCTCTGTTATCAGTATATAACCTGTCCTCCCAAGCACAGAACTTAGAAATGATAGGAAAATGGCTCAACTCCTCTACTGTTCCATTGTAATTCTTGGGAGTTCTCGGATTCTCCTAACCCACTGCCAGGTCAATGATTGAGAGAGAAAAGAAACACTTTCAAAACCTAGCATTTTCTTAGCATTTCCTAAAATGTAAAACAATTCTGGAGTATTCGGCTGCTGCACTGAAAAGGGATAAAGATGTAAAACATACTAGGTGAAAGGTTTCATTCTATCCCTGGTTCTCCCTAAGAGTATTTCCCTCCAACCCACCATGAAACCAACCCTTTTGTTCCTCTTATTCCTCTTTGTGCATATCCCCAAAACCCTCCTGGAATGACTGAAACATGCTTCATTACCAGTAAGAGCCAGATAAATGACTAGGCAGGAATTAACAGAGTGCTTCTTTACAAAGACACAGTGTAGCACACAAAGAGCCTCTATTATGCCCCATCAGGAAGCCTTACAAGTTACAGCTTAATAAATATATGAAGATTATCATAATATAGAAAACATCTGGTACCACTTCCCACATGAAATGCACTTATGGAGAACTCTACAGAGTAGGCTGTGATATGCCAATCTTGCATATAGTCTTTGAAATGCAGAAAAGCAATTTGGCTTCCTTTAGGTATTTCACTCCTTATTTTCAACATATGAACTATCAACGAAACTCTACAGGCAAATATGATTTCCCAATCTTTTTATCCCAGCCCCTAGATACCATATATGCCCCTGAAATAGAGTACATATTCCCAAAATAGTTGCTGAATGAATGAGTTAACTAGTCAAACAATCACTGGCCAATCAACATAAGCCTTAAGACACAACTGAATTAAGTATTTGAAGGAAAATAGGGCTGGGAGTGGTGGCTTATACCTGTAATCCCAGCACTTTGGGAGGCTGAGGCAGGTGGATCACTCGAGGTCAGGAGTTTGAGACCAACCTAGCCAACATGGTGAAAACCCACTTCCACTAAAAATACAAAAATTAGCTAGCATGCCTGTAATCCCAGCTACTCGGGAGGCTGAGGCAGGAGAATCACTTGAGCCTAGGAAGTGGAGGTTGTAGTGAGCCAAGATTGCAACATTGCATTCCAGCCTGGGTGACAGAGTGAGAGTCCATCTCAAACAACAACAACAACAACAAAAACAAAAAAACACAAAAAAAACCCCACCAGTATTTGAAGGAAAATATCACACAATAATAGGTTTTGAAAATTTCCTCTAGATTTTTGGCATCGACATCTGATATGATCTGGCTCTGTGTCCCCACCCAAATCTCATCTCAAATTGTAATCCCCACATGTTGAGGGAGGGAAGTGACTGGATTAAGGGGGTGGTTTCCCCCATGCTGTTCTCATGACAGTAAGATCTCATGAGATCTCATGGTTTTATAAGGCAGTTTTCCCTGCTCTCGCATGCTCTCTCTCTTGCCTGCTGCCATGTAAGACATGCCTGCTTCCCCTTCCACCATGATTCTAAGTTTCCTAAGGCTTCCCCAGCCATGCAGAACTGTCAGTCAATTAAACCTCCTTTGTTTATAGATTAGCCAGTCTCAGTATCTTTATAGCAGTGTGAGAACGGACTAATACATCATCTAATTGTAAGGTGAATATAGGGTCTTGGATGTAACTCACCTCTAAGAACTAGAATGAAAAGAGGTGCTGCTTTGGGCTGAGACACTGAGCAGTCAGATGTGTCAACATCCTAACAGCAAATGAATAAATGGAAAACTCTAGAAAGCAAACAATAGCTCTCAAAAACTACAGCAGCCTAGAATAGTCAATCCCTCTGTTTGTTCCTATGATACTCTCTATACATACCCCATTATTACTGAAGGTCTCATTACACCATTACACTTCTTCAAAGGTTTCTGAGTCACACTGGGAAGTGAGGACCTGATCACAGCCCACTACAATTTCCTAGGCAAGCCAAAAAGAAACCTCCAGAATAGATCTGCTCTACAGATCAGGAAAGGGATTGGAATCCTATTTTGCAGAAGGGGAAGAGGAAACATGATAAGTTGAACTGTGTCTGGATAGAGCTCAAGGATCCCTGTCTCTCTGGATTCACCTCTGAATTCAGGGACTGGGCTAGCAGTTCCCCAAGAAAGAGGTGGCAAGTCACTCCATTTCAATCACCCAAGAGTTTAGTGGAAGAGCCAGCAGAGGAAATTTGTTATATCTTGCTCTAAATCCCTTAATAATTTAAAAAATATGTTTTATTAAATATCATCAATAGTGTTCCAGATACTGGAATCTACTTTGTATTTAAAAACTATGAGATTCATACCATTGACAACATTGGACTGAGATCATCACCCCTTCAGAAAAGAAGTACTTAGAAACCGACGCAATCTATCATAGAGAGAGCGAGCTTCCTGTTAACTTTCAACTCCATTGCCCCCACAGACTTGAGCCAGTTTTAACAAACGCCCTGCACTGACATCTGAAAAGGATTTGACCCTTTGAAGAAAAAAGAAGACATTTCTACGATATATGTATTTTAGTGTAACTCCACCCAAAGTAAAGTACTTTGTAAAAACTTTAGTATTTACTAAAGTAAATTTGATAGTGTGTTTACTAAAGTAAATTTAATAGTAAATTTACTAAAGTAAAGCCTTTGTAAATTTCTCCTACTTTATTACCATGAGATAATATTTCCTTTAACCAATCCTATTTCTCCCCAACTATCCACTTTTTCATCACCTAGCATAAAAATAAACAAGTTTAACCATTTCGTCAGGTCCTTATGTCCATACAAAGGCTTCTTTGTCATGTACAATTTATATTAAATAAATTTGTGTGCTTTTCTCTTGTTAATTTTTTTTAAGAGGGGCATCAGCCACAAACTTAGGATGAATGAGGAAAAAATATTTTCTCCTTCTACACCATTTTAAAGCAATCCCTAGATACTGCCCATATTATATCTGCACATAGTGAGACTTAGATTTGTTACCATTCAACGAACAGGGGTTCTAATAATAAGGAATTAGAGAAAAGGTAAAATGTTCTAACCTTTTCCCCTTAAATTTCACTTTGAGATTTCCAACATAAATTTCCTACTTATATAAAAACCACCACTCTATGATTTCAGTCCAATAAGTCTGATTTCAACCTTATTTCATTTCCAGAAAGAAAAAAATAGTTGCATTTGCCATCTGAATTCACTACCTACAGTTCTACACTTTGTTTTTGTACTGGTGCATTGAATGACAGCAAAAAGTAGGGACAAAAAAGTCTGTTACCTCCCAAAGCCATCTGAGTGCCTTCTCACCCTGCAAATCACATGCCATATCTTTTCCAGATCAATTCTTTCTTTAGTTTCACCAGTACATCAGCATCTTTCAGTTTCTTCTATTCTCATCTCAATAAGCTATGGCTTACAGAAAAGATAAACCTATTGTTTTAAAAAGCAGCTTTTTAAAAACCTACTTCCTTCCACAATATTTTTTTTGCGTGTGTATATATATACATGTTCGATTCTCCTATGATTTCCAAATTAGAACTCAAGTTCAAATGATCAAATCATGCATACAAAACAAGATCTATAAAATTAAAACAGATTGATGGAGGACCCCTTACCATCACTTCTACCATATCCCTGACACATACGACCCACCCAGAGGATCCACTTTTCAGTCCCTAAGTGCAGCCAAGCCCTCCACTCAACACAGCTCTTCCTGACAGAGGGACTGGGTGAATGCCTCTATAAGAGATCACCACATATTTTCGTAGTTTACAAGGATAAAGCAATTACAGCTTCAGTCGTTCATGAATAAAGCCTCTTTAACATTTTAATGAGAACATTAACTCAGCTTCACTTGGTTTGGCCTCTCTAGAAAGTCTGTTAGCCTAAGAGAAAGTTTCTTTAAAAACCAGTAATGAAATTGAGGCCTCTCTGTGCCCTACGGGGCATAACTGGGCCACAAACACTGGCTAGACTCTTTCTCTCATGAAGTAGCCTATATTTTTTGATAAGACTACAGTTTGGTAAATGAAAGAAGGCATCCGAAGAAATACCTTTCTCTCTGCAGTATTTGTGTGCTTGTGTGTGCTCACTCATTTTATATCTGACTTGTCTCCTAATTCGCTTTTTATGTTATACACAGCTTTGAGTACAATGTGTGACTCAATAAATGTTAAATCATACTTTTCTGCAATTTTCCCTTAATCATTTTCTACTGCCTCTGTTCTCTCTTGCAGCGTGACTGATTCCCACCAAGGCCAGCAAACTGCCATTCGCCCAGAGACCCATTAAATTCAGCAGAAAACCAGCAGAGCTTCAGAAGCCAAAGGTGAACAAGAAATAATTCCCAGACTCAGTGACTTAACATGAATTTCTGCCTCTTCTCTGGACAAAACCTGAAGCAGAGTGAAAGAGTTTGTCACCTTAAGAGTAAAGCTAAAAAGAATGAATGTCCAAGTCACGCATACATTTAACCCTTCAAATGTCTGCTGAGTATGTATTATGCAGCAGCAATTGTTCTAGGTGCTGGGGATACAAGCCAGGAACAAGACAAGACTCTCACTCCCATGGAGCTAAAGTTCTAATGGGAAAGGCAGGCAATAAACCAAAAAGAGAATGTCAAAGTGCAACAGGCGCTAGGAAGAAAATGCAACAGGGTGATGAGATGCTAGATAAGTAAGGTGAAAATGTAAAGCCAAACAGAGCAAAGAGCTACCGCAAAAACCTCAAGGAATAACCTTAAAAGCACATTGCTAAGTGAGAGAAGTCAGTCTGAAAAGGCCGCATACTATGCTATTCCAACTACATGACATTGAGGGGAAACTCAAACTATGGAGACAATGAAAATATCAGTGGCTGCCAGGGGTTGCGGGGGAGGGAAGGGAGGGAGGAATAGGCAGAGGGCAGAAGATTTTAAGGGCAGTGAAACTATCCTGTATGATACTACAAGAGTGGATACATGTCATTATATGTTTATCCAAACCCACAGAATGTACAATACCAGGAACAAAATCTAATGCAAATGATGAACTTTGGATGACAATGATGTGTCATTACAGGTTCACGGATTGTAACAAACGTAGCACTCTGGTGAGGGATGCTGATAATACAGGAAGCTACACATGTGGGTTGTGGGGAGCTATATGGGAAATCTCTGTACATTCCACTAAATCTTACTGCCAACCTAAAACTGCCCCCCAAAATACAGCCTATTTTTAAAATCCTTAAAGTATGAAAGAATGCGGTGAGCTGAAGAACCCAAGAGCCCAGCTTGACTAAAGCACAGTGAACAAGATAACCAGTAGAGTGGCGAGAGTAAGCCTGGCATGTCATGGTTAGAAGTTTGAATTTCATTCTAAGAGCACCAAGAAGCCACTGAATAGTTTCAAGCAGGGCTTGTCATTATGTATTCTACATTTTTGAAAGGTCACTCAGGCTGCTGTATGGAAAATGGATCACAGGCAATCAACAGAGGCTGATGATGGTGGTCTAGTCTACGGTAGTAGCAACAGAGCAGTAGAAGTAGATGGATTTGAAAGAGGAGCTGACAGGATTGGTGATGGACAGATTGGATGTAGGGGATAAAGGAGAAAGAGGAATCAAAGATGATTTCTGAATGAGAGGAGAGACCATGCACTGAGATGGGGAAGACCCTAGCCACAAAGACCACACAAGGTGCCATGTGCCATGGTACAGATCTCTGGAAGCAGTGGGAATGTTCAGTTCTCCAAGGGAAATCAAGTTCAGCTTGCTTGATCTCCGCCTCAGCATGAGTAGCAAATGTGCGTGTGTACACACATATACACACATATCTGCACATATACATGGACATATGTAAACATATATGTTTTAATACTGTTTTTGAAATTCAAAGCAAGTTTTAAATCATGTCAGCAATCTTTCGAAGAACAGAGAGGCAGGGTTGTTATTGTTGTTCCAATTAACATGCAAGGAAGCTGATGGCAAATGAGGTGAAAGGTCTTCTGAAGGTCGCACAGCAAGCAGTCAAGGGGCTCCGGCTTCCCTTCAGGACTCCCTGCCGTACCTCACGCCCTCTGCCTATCATCTGGAGCGTGTGGGCACCCTGCAAGCCCTGTCCTCAGCGTGACAACATCATCGGATGAGGTAAGGGTGGGGGTGCTGCTCCCTCACTGGTGTCATTTTCTTTTTGCTCATCCCATCACAGGTGTATTTTAATAATCCATAAAATGTGGCTGATAAAGCCAAAAGATCGTTAACACCAAGGCAAACTTTACAGAGAACAAATGAAATATTAAGGTATATTGTGGCATAGATTTTTAGACAGACATTTAAATTATGAACCACAAGGCGTCTACTGCACAAGCTCTCCAGAAATCCTCTGAGGGCTGCACAGGTGGAGATTCCTCATGAGTGGAAGAAACACTCATGCCCAGGAATCACAGGCCTATCAGTAGCCTCACCTGGAATTCTTCATCTAGTCTTTAGGTTGCTCAAAGAACATCAAAAGCACTGCACACATTTTAGGAAAAGAGAAAAACAAAAACACTAGAACCAAAGAGTTCACAGGAGGTCTGGTCTTTGTAACATGACTTAAAGGAATACAATTTATCAAGATGAAATTACCACTAAAATAAGTCAGATCATATTTAAAGACATGCTAGGGGCAGGACTGGGAAGCCTGGACACACCGTTTAGTCTGTATACTACCTGTACAAGTTTTAAAAATACATTTTCGTTTTTCATTTATCAGGCTCTCCCTCAGAGCTGTGAGGACTCCCACCTCATATTTAGAAGTCTGAAAGAGAAACAGTGAAGGGGTGTCCGCCTCTGTGTTTGTCCCTGTGAGTCATACATTTTCTGTTCCTACTAAACGTGGGTTGGTTGTTTTCTAGTTGATTTGCAGACTTCCTCTCTGCTGCTTTTCTCTAATAATATTTTTCCAAAGGACTCCTACCTTGCAAGCACAGTCCCCCTAAGGAACAACAGGCAATTATGCACGATCACAGTGGTCACAGTTACTGGGGCCTGAAATAACTGGACTGAGAACACCCACAGAAAGGGGTTCAGGGAAAAGGAGTTTGAGATAGCTGGTCAGTTGCACCCTGACCTCCAGTCTACAGATTTAGAAAATCACTTGTCAGGGCTAAAATCACAGTGGTCATATGTGTTGCCTTCGTATGAAGATGGAGTCATTTCCATCTATTACTGATTGTCTTGCCAATACTTTCACAAAGGTACACAGTAATATGCTCTCAGCACACACAAAGTACAGTTGAAACTTGCCCTGCTATTAGACACTCAGGTGGCCCACCCTCTGAAACTGCCCACCGAGTCTCCCACCAAGACCCTCCATCAAGGCCTTATCTCCCCATCCAATCTGCCCTACAGAACCCTTTTTACTTCTGGACATATCACTTTCACATTTTCTCATGTCATTAAAATGTTATTTCCTTTCTGGTAGTGTGGTCAGTGAGACTGGCAGAGAATACAGGAAAGGCAGATGGCAAGAATGAAGGCAAACTGGGAGTAATTTGGAGGGCCCTGGGTTCAGAGAGCCTGCTCCCAGGAAAAGCCCGAGTCAGTCAGCCATGGAGATGGACTGCCAGTGGGAGGCAGGGAGAGCAAAGGGCACACAAGTGGGAGTGGCCAAAAGGAAGCAACGGGTCAGGAACAAGCAGAATCAAGATGAGGGCCTTTGGTGCTGCTATGAGACATCGTACAGGTGGCTCTGAGGCTGGAAGCAGGAGGCTGTAGGGCGCCAATGCCACCTAAACTGGAAAGGGTAAGAAACTGAGCCCTCAAAAATAAGACAAATACTGCAATCTTCTCCCTTCATACTGAAAGCAACCTCTCTCCAGAGCTCTCTTTCTCTTCTTCCCTTCAAATCTTGAGCCCAATGTTTGATGCTTGATACCTTGAGGTGGCAATTATCATAGTGATGATTCTATAAAGTACACAATTTCACACTATAACTATTTTTGCAAAGCATTTTTTTGCATCTATGGTATCTTTTAGTTCTCACAATGTTGTGACATAAGCATTATTAAATGCACACATCCAGACTCAAAGAGATTTAGAATCGTGCAGAATGCTACACAAGTGAAAGAATCTGTATCCAAATCCAGGTCTTCTGACTTGAGATCCTATGCTTTCTAGAATATACTATCAGTCTATTTCTTTTTTGTTATTTTTATTTATTTTTAGGTTTCACTTTATATTAAATTGACAAACAATAATTACATATTTTATGTTAGTCTGTCTTGTTCTCTGATTCTCTATTCTGTACCTTTCACTAATTTAGACTTCACTAATTCAGAATTGGTGAGGTAATAAAACATTACTTGATAACCTATTTACTTGGAAATCTGGGAGGTGCTAAAGAAATGTGTATACAATACATCCAGGAGGCTGAATGGGGAAGCTACCATCCTAAAAGTGGAGAATAAAAGAAAGCTTGCCTTCTTTTAGTCACCAGGGCCAACATCAGCAATTTAACATCACTATGAAGTTTTTTAAATGGATTTGCTAACTACAAATGACTTAATTTTGAATTCATGTCTAGTTAATATTTTATAAAACTCAAAAAAAAATCTCCCAAATATATCTTAAAGTAATGGTACTTAGTCTGCAGGCTAATTTTTAAAAAACACCACATTCTTATGATTTTTGTCACATGTCTTTATGATGTAATACATTATCCTGTAGTTAAATTTTTCTGTGAATTCGGATCTGCCTGTCCTTGTAGAGTCTGACATAAAGTTGGTTTTCAAATATTTGTTGACGAGATGGATGCATACATGAATGAGTGCATGTGTCTGTAAAGTTACACTCCATGTCAGCTGGAGAGTTAA
The DNA here is from genome assembly GCF_049350105.2 of Macaca mulatta. Lineage (NCBI taxonomy): Eukaryota > Metazoa > Chordata > Mammalia > Primates > Cercopithecidae > Macaca > Macaca mulatta. The sequence continues at coordinate 23,026,873 of NC_133422.1, forward strand.
ATGCCACTTCCATCGGGCACAATGGACCAGTCCTGAACTCTAGAATTCCATAGATACAAATTCCAATCTAGCTGTTTGTCAGCTACATCATCTTAAGCAAGTTACTTCACCTCTGGACTCCAAGTTTCCTCATCAGCAAAATGGTAACAACACTGAGTAGCACACAGGATTGCTGTGAGGATAAAATGAAGTCACACACTCGACACACTGCCTAGGTTGCAGGCATTAATATAGCTTATTTATCCTCTCTCCTCTCTCTGTCTCATATTTAGCCAGACCCCTTGCATAAGACCAACCTTGATAATGGTGTTCCAGTATATAAAACCCTGTTGTAAAGTTAACGGCCAAACATCAAGTTTATTTACAATGACTCAATTTCCCCTCTACTAACATTAAACTTATTTATTCATGGTCTAGAGATAGATTGTTATGCATAGCAGGTGTTCAATAAATTTTGATAACTTTGGGGAAAAAAATCCCAGGGAATTGAAGCTCACTCTTTTAGGCACTAATATTCTCTTCATTTGATAGCTTTCAAAAATGTATTATACCCTCAACCACTATGCTAAGCAGCAGGTTGAAAGAACTCTAACCTCTTCTTGACTCAGTTATCAACATGAACTTAGACTTAACACTGTAATGAAAAATAAAAATTCCTTGAGGGTTTTTTAAGTCAGTAGATCTGCTCGTACCAAATGTTCCCAGATTTCTATGCCGTGATCATTTCTTTCATTTCTTCCTGTGATCAGCAGCATGAGACACTGGGGAATGAACAAGATCAAGTCCCTGTCATCTTCGAAGGGTTTACCAGGAACAGTTTCCAGCTATTTCTTATCTGTGGCCTCATGACACACACACACGTTTTGGTAAAAGTTTTAAGGAGGGACCCTAGTCAAAGGAGGACTGTTCCATCCCTCATGTTTTACACATAATACCTACTCAACAAATATTTAAGAAGTGAACTGAGTAAACAGTATGTAACTTTTGTAATTAGTAGTTTCTATTTGGAGATGTTTTTCTAACCCATGGCTAGGCCCTTTATTCATTTGTGGCTATATTTCTTCGTCTTTAAGATAAGACAATTGGGTTAAATTATCCCTAAGATCCTTTTCAATACTTATATTCTACGATTGAATACTCCAAAGCTCCAGAGGATAGAACTGCTGGAAATATGACCACTGGATAAGTGAGGTATTAGGGGACATAATGAATAAACAATGCATCCTTTGCCTTCGAATGCAAAATCCTATCAAAAAGATATTATCTGTGTATCATGGAAACAAATGCCCAAAAGAGTAGCTTTCTTACTTCTTTCTCTCACCTGAATACCATATATAAGAGTAGACATACTGACCTTGGAGTGTAAACATACTGACCTTTTTTTTTTTCTTGTGTCAAATGTTCATAATAAATGAAAAACCTAGCATATCTCAAAAGAAGCCAACTGCATTCAGGCAAATACAACCCTAAAGGGGTTTTTCTAATAACTAAATACAGTAATGCAATGCTTCACTGACCTTTTGTTCACAGTTATTTCCTCAAATACCACTTGGTTCATATATTAATTTATTCACATATTTGTTTAGTGTTCCAGTTTTACTCTTCATGCAGAAATGCAATCCAACTTTCTTAAACTATGGTTTAACTGTATTAAAACTAAAACTTCTAAATTAAAAGAAGTTTCATAAGTGTACAAAGAAAGGAAGTAGATGCTTTCAAATAACAAGGTAAATATTTTTCAACAAGCACCTTGGGAAGGCATTCTGGACACAGTTATGCCCCTAGAGGCCCAGGGCAAGAGAAGCCATGGACAACTCTCTATTCCAGAAAGGATGGAATAGAGCCTTCAGTTCAATTCAAAGTACACCTTCCTCAAGCACTATACCAATTCTAAAGGGGATAAAAAAATGAAAAAAAAATACATCATCTCTGCCTTGGAGAAGATGCAGCAAGACTGAGTGCATAGAGTAGTGACATTGGAAAATAATGTCCTAGGATCAGATCCCAACTTCACCACAATTAACTGTAAAACTTGGGCAAGTTATTTAACCTTTCTGATTCAGTGTCCTTATCTGCATAATGGTGATGATAACAGTAGCTACCTCATTGAGTTGTATGAGGATTAAATACAGAATTCCTCCTAAAGCATTAAGAACGATTCCCAGCACACAGCAAGTACTCAAGGTTAGTATCATCACTGTGAACATACAACCCATTAACTATTTTTTTTCTAAGTGAAACTGAAGCTATAACAGATGTCAGGAAATGAGAAGACAAAAACAATCTGGAAAATTATTTTTCCAACTTTCATCATTATTCTTGTGTCTTCCTGATAAATCCTAACTACATCTATTCCTCAGAGAGATATAGAGATAGCAGAGAACGGAGGTGCGAAGAAAGAAAAAACAGAGAAATAGGAAAGAGAGAGCGAGCGAGCAAACAGGAGGTGCATTTCTGCATTATCCAAAGCCTTCAGAAAGGCAGACATGGATCTAAAGTTGGACAGAAGACCACACTTGCTGCAACCCTGCCCTGACCCTTTCCCTTCTCCTCCCAGAAACTCCTTCCTCAAGCACTGAGCTGCCACACTTTTATCCTAACCATTTCTGCGCTTTTCTTTCCCCTGCTTATACTTTCGTTTTATAGAATATGAGGAGAGACTTTATATGTTTTATAGAATAGAAAAGGCTTTAGAAGTCACCACCTAACACAATCCTCTCAATTTATACATGAGAAAAACTAAGGGCCCGTAAGACAAAGACATTTGCCCTGGGTTGTATAGCTCTATAATGGCACAAACAAAATTAAAACTGGACTCCCTAAGTCCATGCCATTCCCCTTAGGACAACAAAATGTATACATTTACCCAAATGCAATATGGCTGGCCCCGATCCCATTTGGCAGATATTTAAATTTTTCTCTTGGGAAGAAAATCTTGAGATTTCTTTTTTAAATGAGTTAACAAAAATTTTACTGTTTTTAATTTAATAAATGTGTTTTATGATTAACTTATTGCTTGCTAAGCCTGAAATTAGATTTCTCTATGTTTGGGCAGGTCTTGTCTAACCAATAACAGGACAACCAGACTGCAATTAAACAGATATTCTCACTTGGGCCACAATGCATACACACACACAATCAAGAGGAGCTTAAAGTTTTAGCACATTCTCATTGTCACTTTTCTGGCCTGTGTTAAGGAGAAGGAGATATCAAATATTATAAGGCTCTTCTAATATACAGACTTTAGATCATTTATCTTCCAAAGGAGGAACAAATTTCTTACCATTTCTCCATACGCTATTTCTAACCCCACTGCCTGCCCACTGTACTCAATAAGCTTTCATATCTGGCCTCAGACTCTCCTCAGTATGCTTTGCCCAGATCAGGTCTACGGCCTCCTAAATGTTCACTGTTCCTTACTCCCAACTTTCAACTCCACAATGAACGACTGAGGCTCTGAAACCAGAGCCTTATAATAAATTTTTTTAAATGGACTCAATAAGTATACTTTTCTATTGTTGTTAGATTTCAGATCTTTAAGTATAAGCATCTGGATAAAGCAAACATTTTAAAGCAAACAAAGCCTCCTGGTTTGTTTGTACTCTCCCCATTTCTCTAGCATTCAAGGTAGCGATCTTCTCTTCCATTCACTATGTGGGGCTTCATAAAAGGTAAGAACTCGCTGTGACTAAAGGAAAGGTTTTGGCAGTCCTCTCACACTTGTTCAGATAATAGGAACATCTGAATCTGGGCCACTAAAACCAACTCAGTTCCATGGTCTAAAGAGTTGTTTACTTTTAGTAGGCTAGACCTGCAGAAAGCCAGTTTACTAGAACCATGCTTGGTAAGTATTTTTTACATGGATCTATACTACTACTTTGTGTTTTGTTTTCATTTTTCTCTTAATTTTTCTTTCACAGCAAATGCAGGCTGGCCACCATGGGTGGCGGCGGCTGTAGTTGCCATTCTCATTCATATGAAATTCAATAATAGAAAAAGTAGAATTCAACATTACAAAAACAATTGCAAAAATTAAACACTCAAAGCTCAGAAAGAGTTGAGCCAAGATTTGAAAGTTTCTAAGGAAGGGAAAAAAACACATTGCTGTATCCTCCTACCCTGCATGCCAGCTAGCAGTGGCAGTTCAGTCTCTCCAGATGCCTCTCAGAAAAAGAAATGCCACAAATATAACAGGAGTTGAGATCCTGGGGGAGCCAATTAGATTTAAGCTGCTTTCAAAATTCTGTGAAAGAAAAAAAGGCATTAGAAAAAACCTGGCACTTGAAATGACATTTTATGTGTTCCGCTTAGGGCGTATGGAATACTACTCATATAAGGGCTAGTTGCCATGCTTATAAAAAAAACTTTGGATTTTTAATATAACAGAATAAAATCATTAGCTAGTAAAAAAAAAACTTAGTTTCAGAGGGAAAATGTGGCATATCAAATCTAAGGTATCTCATCCTTTATCTTTGCAATTGTCTGCCAAAATATGACAAATTAGGCCAAGGTCAATGGCAGACACTCTACTGAGAAACTCTCCTATGACTGGCTGTTGTGTAGTACTTCGAGGTTCTGGCACTTGTCGAGCAATTATTTGGGGGTGAGCTGCAAGGCAACAGAAATTTTCAGGCCCCCCACCCAACACCATACTAGTTCCTCAATTGCCTTTCGGTATCCTATGGCAAGAGAGGCAGGGGTTGGGAAGGAAGTGGGGAGCTCGAAAGGGACTGCCGTGTCTCCACAGTTACAGAAGCAGGTCTGGGGTCCAGCTCATGCTGGGGAGAGATGCACTACACTAATGTAATGGCTATTTGTCAGTCCATTATCACCTTTCCCAATGAGATGCAAGACAGATGCAACAAAGACAAGAGAACCAGACAAAAGAGTGAGATTTAAAAGTACACCAACTTCAGTTGGGTTTTGGGAATGATTCTTTTCATCCCAAGATGAAACAGCCACAGACCCACCTCCAAACTGGAGGCTCAACCAGGCTGTCCCCTCAGAGCCCCACTCACTCCTTCATCTTCTCTTTAATATGGCATCAAAGCAGTCAGGTCCAAGAAGCCAGCACAGGGGTACGTGCCCTCCTGAAAAACATTCCAGGGCTACTGGACAAGAACAACTTTTTGTTCTACCATGTAGTTGAATGTCTTGGTAACACCACCTTGACCTCCTCCTCCTGGTAGAAGGGTGGTTATTTCCTGCCTCTGGCCAGAATTTAAGTCTATAAATATGTATTTAGACATGGTTCTGTGTCAGCCACTAAACCATGTGTCGCAAAGGACACTATGGGAAGAGAACACATGTTCTGTCTCCATAGATTACCCTCTAAGCTAATGAAGATGTACATGTCTGTAAAAGAAGCAACTTTACCTGCTGAAACCCGATGATTTTCAAAGCATACCTTAAAATGTAACCTGCTCCATGAGGTTGTCCTAACCGGAAATAACATCTCCTCACTTGAGCTCCTATGTCCTTGTCTATCTTGTATTTTAGCCATTTGTGAAATTGTCTTATTGCCCCTTAATATTTTTTAAGCAGTGATATTTTAATAACTGGTAAGAGCAATGTATGTCAGAAAATGTCGAGTTCTTGACTATGCAGTAGACATAGGTATATCTCAATTACTGAGGAAACAAAGTGGTCAGAAAGGATTTCACTCAGCTATATTTGATGGGACACTAAAACTGAATTGTCTAGAGGAAGGAAGAAGAGCGTGTTAAATTAAGTAAGAAGATGAGCAAAAGTCAGATGTCCCAGGATGTCTCCTAGCACAGATATTTAAAATGTAAGAAGTTCTGACAACCTTCTGAGTGGCCATGAAGGGTGATCAAAAGTCCTTTTATAACAGATTCATCAGTCCCATGACAGCACCTCTAATCCACACTAGTAACAGTAACAACTGGGGAATAATAATATATTTGTTTTTGAGGCTCTGGAACATCTCTGAGGACTATCACCCTACAGAGAACAGGTAATCTTCAGAAGCACTTGAATTCCCATGTTTACATTTACTACAACGACTGATATGACCTCTTTGGAGGGAAGGAATGAGTAAGAGCTAAATTAAGCTAATGTTCCTTTCTGCATAGTAGCCATAGTCCACCATAGACAGCGAAAGTTGTGTCCCTTTACAGATTTTTGGAGCAATATTTTTCCCTAATTACAAAATAGAAATGTATGCTATCCTCAAACCAAAAAAAAAAAAAAAAAAAAAAAAAAATTCATGATCATAGCTAAATAATACCAATATAAATATTTGAACTTTATAATGGCTTTCAAAGAAATGCTATTTAGAATGTCTCTTGAGAGCTGATAGTTTTTAGAAATTACTGTCCCTTAAGCATTTACTTTCTTTTTGGCCTCACTGTGTAAACCATGCTGCTCTTCCTCAATTTCCCAGGATCCCCAAGGCTGTTCTCTACAGTGTTTGCTTTAAACAAAACTTGGTGCCGAAGAGTCTGCCACAGCTTTCAAGTTCACCCGGATGACACTGTCCCACAATGGGTCTCTTCATACTTCACTACATCCAGATCTAGTTGATCCGCATTTTCTGCACGAAATCTCACTTCCCAGCAATTGCAATGTGTGTCTTGCATAGTTTCCTTCCATTCCCCTGGGTAGGCTGCTGCCAGAAAGGCAGAGAAGAGGAGCTTTTTGATGCTAACAAGGCCTCTGTGTAGGACTCATAGCTAATGGTAAGGAATTGAGTATGGCATTTCTCAGGGGAGCCCAGGTGAGTGAAAGTGTACGGGCACAGCTGACAGCCACGTACGTACCTCGCTGCTGGCCTAAAGTAGGTCCTCCAACCTCTGAGCAGTAACCTGTTCATGGCTTACATCATGAAGAAATGAGTCAGTGTACTTGGCAACTCATGCCCTAAACTATGTGAGGCCTTAACTCAAAAGGAAATTCTGAAAGAAAGGCATTACATGGGGACAGGTTTTTTCTTTACGGTGCTGGTGGTAGGAAAAAGGCTACTGAATTACGAACATCTGTAGTATTCTGCTGTCTTCCTCCTTCTGGACTTTTAGATGACTGTGAGCTCAACTTTGAGCTCAGCTAGTATTGTCTCCTGGGCATTCTGAGAAATGAGAACACCTTTGCCTGCTGGGAGGCATACCCATTATTTATCAAATAATCCCTCCTCAGGAATCTAACAGACTTGTCACTGCCTTTCAGAAAACCCAGAAGGAAACACACATACACACACATACACACACACACGCGCGCGCACACACACACACACTACATGGTTGAAACACTCAGAAATCTCTTAATATACATGACATCTTGGCCAACACACAGCAACCAAGGAGTCAAAAGTCATGTATGACTTAATCTTCCAGCAGGCTCTTACCACTGTCATGATTGGAATAGCAAAGGGAAAGTGTCTGACCTTCTAAACAAAGAAGAAACAATTGGTAAGGCTTAGATATTGGGACTTAATAACAAAAGATAACCTTAAGTAGCTCTTGGGATATACCAGGACTTTATTTGTGTTATCTCATTTAATCCTCATAATAATATCTTGAGGTAGACCGGTAGTATTAATATTCTCATTTTTTAAGATGAGAAAATCAAAGCGTAGGAAGCTTCGGTAACTCATTCAAGTCTCCCCAGTTAATCAGTGGCAGAGATGGAATGTGAATGCATGCTATTAATTACTTCTGCTTATCAGTGGTCAATGAGATTTTCTATCAGGATCAGCCTACTTCCAATACATTTTGAAAGATGAAGGAAAAGATGAGCAGAAAAAACATACAGGAGTTTCTCATTTTATTTTATTTTTTTAACAAAGTGAAGATAACAAAGGGAAAGAGCACATTGCCAGTCCATTTCTGTGTTAATCTGGCTTACTGAGGCAAAAGGAGTTCTGGAGTTGAACCATATGAATGTTGACCCACAAAGACCAGGGTTTGTTCTCAGCTAAGTGAATCTTTGGTTAAAGATTCTCATGTAGACTCTGAGACCTTACACACAAGGCATCACACTCATTCAAGTGCAATTTGCCCCATTTGGCTATTTCAAGTAGTCAACCCACAGAAACTGAGTTTTCCTCCTGCGTCTCCTTGGGGAGGTCAGGGAGGGGTGGTGACATCATGGGAACAGTGTCTGTCTTCTCTCCTATGACTCACCCGAATATGTCAAAGAAATGCTGCTAATGCTAGTTCTGGAGCATGAATTATCCGATCTGCCAAGCAAATTCATGTGGAAAACAGTATACTCTCTCCATCACAGCCCCAAAGAAAGGTGGGAAAGGCAGCAGTGAAAAACTACTCACGCAAAACCAAAGCACAAGAGAGGTGAACTTTACTCATTTCCTCCGCTCCTCACAAAAAAGTATACATACATTTCCATTTTCATGTTGCCAGAAATAGGTAACGACGGAATTTGCTTCCTCCTCTGTGCTCTCATACCACTTTGTACAAATTGCTAAATTACAGTGCTTACCATATTGTCCTATAATTAGATTTTAGGTGTCTGCCTTCTCACTAGTATAATAACTCCTTCTATCCCTTACTATTTGTATTCCAAGCATCTGGTATCACATTTAACAAATATTTGCTAAACAAACAAATGAAAGGTTGAATGGAACAATGAATAAATGGCATTTGCTCAAGGCCTCTCTCTAGGACAAAAAGTAATGTTCTTTTTCCTCTATTCTTTGTGACTGAAGATGGCTGACATGGTCATATTGCACAGGGGAATGGATCATGTCAATCTGGAGTATTGGGTGTCTCAGATGTTCTGGCAATTCCTGAATGAGTGTCATATGTGTTGTTATACATGTATCTCGCAGTTTCCTCTGCTTTTGTATTCTACAGAGTTTGTCTCTTCCCCACTCGCACCCACTAAGCCAGCCTATTTCACGACTGGCTCCCTTAATCACTTATTTTCTTTGAACTTAATTAGTTCAGTTAAAATCCTTACTCTAAGAAGGCACTCTTCTTAAGTTCCCGGAGAGAGAGGAGGGCGGGAAACATGACTTGATATTACCCCACAGTGCATGCTATGTTCCAAGCATGATGGAGGCTGGATATTCAGGAAGACTCAGTACATCCAAGGCCTTTCCTCTTGCAGAATTTACAGTCAGTGGGAGAAAGAGAGATAAATCATGAAGTCAATCAAATGTAGTAACCATAAAGACAGACGAAGCACAGGGTGCTATGGGCCACATAGGAAGGAAACCAAAGCTAATCTGGAGATCAGAAAGAGCCTCTAGACAACATACCTGTTACATTTTGACCTAAGAGATGAGTGAGACTTATCCAGGTAAAAGCAGAATGTAGGAAAGGGGAGAAGGAGACCCATAGACTAGAGAGAACACAATATAAACAAAATACTCAAAGCCACTGAGGAGGGCTAGCGTTTAAGTGAGAAGGCAAACTCAGGCTCCAGCTATTTTCCCATTGCCCTTATCCTAAGGGCAATGGGAAGCCTTTGGAGGATTTTAACCAAGGTAGTGATATTTGGATCTGAGTTTCGGGAGAGAGACCTGGGTTGTAGGTAAAGTCACATCGATTTGGGAGGGGTATCATTATGGGAGGTTAACTGCAGCAACAAGTAGACCCTCAACATTTCCTTTTAGCAAGATTACTTTGGCTGCCATATGGAGAATGGATTATAAAACTGTGAGATTAGACGTGTAGAAATCACTTAGGATGCTATTTCAGTAGTCCAGATGAAGATGGTAATGGTGACATTTGAAATGGAAAGAAGGGGATGGGTTCAAAAGAATACTAAGACGACAGAATTAGCAGGCCTTGGTGATTGACTAGATGAGAGGTTGGCAAAATTTCTCTGCAAAGGACCAGATAAAAAACGTTTAGCCTTTGCCAGCCATATGGTTCCTGTCACCACTACTCAACTCTGCTGCTTTCGTGAGAAAGTGGACATAGACAATATAAAAATGAATGAGCATGCCTGTGTCCCCATAAAAACTTATTTACGAAAAAACAGGCCATAGGTCAAATTTGACCCAAGGCTAGGGCATGCCAACTCCTGGACTAAATGAGAAGTGTGGCAATCAGAACAGTAAAAATGGCTCCCATGTATGTGGACTCGGCATCCGGTTGTCCAGGGCTACTATCTGCAGAGAAAGGGGCACAGGAGAAGGAGCAGGGTCAGAGGGAAGGAGGCAGTGACCAGTTTTAGACAAGTTGAGTTTAATATACCTAAAATATATCACCCAAGATGTGTCTAATAAGCAGTTAGATAGTTGGATCTCAGTTTCAGGAAAAAGATCTGGGCTCTAGGTAAGTTGTTTTAGTTAGGGTCATCTAAAATATACTAACAGACCACACAAATCAGTGGCTTTAGTAATAAGAAGCTTAATTTCTTTCTCATATGATGATAGAACTCAGGCCAGGGCTGAGGGAGGACAGTCGTTCCAGGAGTCCATCCAATGGCAACATCCATCCTACTCAGCCAAAAGGAGGAAAGTTCAGAGACAAGCACTTGTAGGAAGTTTCTATGGAGAGATCTTAACTGCCAGAGCAGTGAGAAATGCAGTTTAGCTGTGTTTGTTTCTAGGATCAGGAGTAGACTGAATTTTGGTGAACAGCTAGCTACCAGGATATACCACCAGAGTCAAAAATACACAGAGAGGTCAAGAAGGCATGAAAATGAATAAAAGTGATTCAGGCAACTATAAAGCATGAGGGTCAGAGCTCTGAAGAACACCTATGTTAGGAAATACACTGAAGAGATAAAAGGAAGATCCAGCAAAGTAGAATGACAAAACAAAAATAAATTAGGAGACTGTGTTAGGTACTTAATCAATGTATGTAGAAATGTGAGCACAAATTTCACCATTAAGCACTGCGCACATCTCTGACAAGCTGACGTTATTTGGTGCCTCTGATACTTAGATGAAAAATAAGCCAAATTGGATTTAAGAGAAAATGGCAAAATCAGCTTCTCGAAAAAGCCAGATTTTCATTACCATGCAGAGAGCTTGCTTTAGGGCTACGTGTCATAATATGCATTTTTCCACTTACTTTTGTGTCTATAAATCAAGCTGTCTCTATAGGTGAAATGTGCATCCTGCATCAAAAATTTTATGTGATCTTATATACATATGAACATAATATAAATATGAATATACATCTGTCGTTGTATACATATACTCAGCACTCACAGGATTCATTACCAAATGCATTTCTTCTTCACTTCCATTTTTTTTGCAATTTTCTATGCTCTCTGCTTTGCTGAAGGCTTCTTCTCCACCACCCAAACCATCCCACTTTGCATGTCTGTTGGATATGCAACAGTGGAAAGACCAAGGAAAAGAAGTTGGACTTCACCCTGATAACATTTTAAGTCCTTCTCCATTATTACAGAATACAACAGAGTCTGTAGCCTGAATGAAAAATCCAGGCCAGAACACCCATGCCCCCTTCCTTGGCTCTTCCTCCAAGAGATCCCAGCTAGGAAAAGGGAGATCTGAAATCTTGCTGGCATGTTACCAACTAGCAGAGTGGTATCCATCAATCTAGCCTCTTCTCTCTCTTTAGAATGTAAGGTATTCAAGGCAACCATGGGAGTTCTGATATTTTTGTATTTAGAACACTCTTTTTGGCAAAAGAACAGCCAGCCTTGCTTATAAATAAGTTAAAAAAAAAAAAAAAGACAAGCATATTTTTAAAAAAAACTGCCCAGGAGGCACTCATATAGAAAACAAAATTAGTAACCTCTTCTACTTGCCCAGCATAAATTATTAGTGTACTCAGCCTGACCAAGTGACTATTTATAAGCCTGAACACCATGGTGTTCAATAAATATAAATTGAGGATGGTGACAATGCTACCCATATTTCCTTACTTAATGACACCCAGTTGGCAGTTCAGTAGCACAAATCATATGCATTTTATTCTTCCTTTACTCATCTTCACACTGTAACTCATCTCAGGAATGAATTTAACCATTGGAAATAGGCTTCCAATTAGCAAAATTAATTTTTCCTTTGATTTGAAAGAGACCAGCCAGTGGATATAAGCAAGGAAAAACTCTGCAAGCAGCATTTCTGGCTTCTGTGAGGAGATTTTCTGTCAGCGCCAACAAGTCTTTCTTATTGCTACTTTTATAGGGTCATCATTATTCAAAGTCTGCTAGCTTCAAATATCGTCTGCAAAGCACATCTAGAAATTAAGCTGCTGATGCAGATAATGTATGAAACTGAGAAACCACAACTTGTTTCCTACTGGCTAAGTTAAATATGTAGTTTAGAAGATTTTAGAACCTCTCAGCTAGTCTGAGGCGGGAGAAGGGCATGAGTTTGCCAACACCATGTGGACATAGCCTGTGAAACTTCTTAGGCATTTGTTCAAAAGAATATGTGAATGCAAAATTCACAATTTGGACATTTTATCTAGCCTTCAATTGGCAACTAGGCTGGAACTCCGTCAACTTTGTTTAGACAGATCCTTCTCTCATCTCTGCCATTCTTCTAAAGCCACAAAGTCAACCCTGCCATCTCCTTCTCTTCACAAGACAATCTTGTCTCCTCTATGTCTAGAAAATTGAAACCATTTGTCAATACTGGGAAACTTAGGACCACCTTTCACTCTCCCATCAGCATCATTCTTCATAAGTACCAAAACAAGTCTTTCATCTGCCTCTGTTCTTTCCCTCCACCACCCCTATCTTAGTCCAGGTGCCCGTCACTCCTTACTTAGACTCCTATAGAAACCTCCCATCATCTTCTTACCTACTGCCTAATTTCTCTAGAATCCATCCTACTCATCTTCCATGGAAAAAAAATATCTAAAACACAAATCAGATGGTATCATGCCTCTATATAAACCCTCACAACAATTACACCATCTGAGAATAAATCTACATTTACCCCATGGTTGCAACCTCATTTCTCATGACTTCTGTCACACATTTCACACCATACACACACAGCTGCTAGTCCTCACCTAAGAGACTTTACACTCAAGTCTCTGCCTAGTATGCACCTCCTCATTAATCACCCCACCCTCCTTTGGCTCATTCCTACTATATCTTTAATGTTCATGGACTCATTCTTTTTTTTTTTAAGACAGAGTCTCATTCTGTCACCCAGGCTGGAGGGCAGTGGTGTGATCTTGGCTCACTGCAATCTCTGCCTCCCGGATTCAAGTGATTCTCCTGCCACAGCCTCCTGAGTAGCTGGGAATACAGGTGCGTTCCACCACGCCCAGCTAATTTTTTGTATTTTTAGTAGAGATGGGGTTTCACCATTAGCCAGGATGGTCTCAATCTCCTGACCTTGTGACCCACCCACCTCGGCCTCCCAAAGTGCTGGGATTACAGGCAGGAGCCACCATGCCCGGCCACCTGGACTCATTCTTAATCCTCTCCAAACACTCTTTACCTAACTCCGTGAGTGAACTCTAATACTTCTATATGTGAATCTACTTTTGTATCTCTGAATTAGTGGATGGTAATTGACATATGGAACAGAATAGAGGAAAGAGAACTAGACCTAAAGATCTAGGGAAACTTGGTGTATGATGACTGGGAAAGCCACAGATTCTGAAATAATGGTGTTGGGATAACAAGTTAACATACAGAAAAAATAATTTTGGATTCTTACCAAGTATCTTCCCCCAAAATTAATTTGAGAAAGATTAAATCTTTAAATGATTTTTAAAATCACAGAATTAGAAGAAAATTTAAGGGACAATTTCTACAATCCAAGGGGAGAAAGTTTTTTCCAAGTATAATTGCAAAAGCCAGAAACTATAAGGATTGATACATTTGATTACACAAATAAGTAGCTTTTCAATTGGGAAAAAATGCTATAAATCCAAGTAAGAAGACAATCAACAAATAGAGAAAACTGCATATTTAGCACATTGCCTGACATCTAATTTACTTTGTATAAACTGATTTATATGTAGAGGGCTAATCTCCCTAATATATAAAGAACTCTTTTGAACCAATACAAAAAAGACAAGCCTCCTATCAGAAAAAGCAAAACAAATGACATGAACAGGCATACAAATTGCCTCTAAATTTATGTAAAGTTTTCAAACTCCCAAAGAAGTTCAAATTTTAAATGTTTTGTATAACAGAATAACAAAGATTTTAAAAAATACTCTGACTTATTGAAGATGTGGGAAAATGGGCACTGCTAAATACTGCTGAGAGTAAACTGATAAAAATTTGCGGGAAGTAGTTTAAGAGTACATATTAAAAATTATGACCCAGAATTTTCAACAGAGTTTATCCTAAGTAACAAGCTAAACATCTATCAATGAGGTATTCTTAAATTATAGTAGCTCTTTATAGTACAGTATCATGTACCATCAAAATCAATAATATGCATATTTACAAAAAAGCTATACCTGTTATAAATTTATTTAAAAAACTATATTTGAAAACAATTTATAACACAGTATTGTTTTTAAATAGGTGTGTTTACATGTACAACAAGAAAAAAACGTAGAAGGATATTTCTTAAAATGTGAATCATCATCATCTCTAAGAGGTGGAACTATGAATTCCTTCTTTATACCTTCTTTCCTATACATAGATTTTTGAATTATCTGATTTTTTTACAAAGAGCATGTATACTTTTATAATTAAAAATTGTTATGAACAGTATCATTATTTCTACTGTTTAATAAGAATGGAGAAAGATGAAAACCAGTGTTTGTGTGAATGGCTAGAGTCACATGTCTAAAAAAGCTGCCATTTTAACTAAATTATACCAACCACAACCAAGGAACACTCATAAAGTCCAGCTTGTACAAAGTTTGTGAAATCCAATTAACAAAATATCATAGACTGCCTGGACAATTAACACTATAGATTTCCTTTTCTGAATCTTTCTCATACACAAAACAGTCAGCCGCTATTCTAATTCCAGTGGCCGTGAAACAAGAATGAACTGTTTCCTATTCATTCAACTCTGATCATTTTTATAACAGAAAAGGTGAAGCTAATTTCCTCTCTCCCTCTCTCTGAAAGTTTGCCCATCTTTTGTCACAAAAAAGTTGGATGACCGTTCAGCTCTAAGGATAAATGCATGCATAGGTTACCAGGACATGTTGCAAGTCTATATGCATGTTCTCATATGAACAGTAATCACGTCTATGATTAGCCAATAATTCTCACCAAACAGACGGGTATCAGAGGATAGGCAGAAAAATCCAACAAACAAAAATATCAACTAAGCTTTAAATTCTTTTTATTACCCAATATTACAAATTCCACATATTTTATTCTCAATATTAGTTTAAGTCCATCATTTTAAAATAGGGTTTATCAACCACCAGGAGTATGGGGAAGCTAAGACTTAGTGACTGGTCTTTCTGAGAACAAAAGAAGTAAAAGTTATTTATAGTGACCTTTTAATGTTTACCTTAGAGCTGCTAATCAGATGTAAATTGTCACCCTGTGGATATGCATAATCAACTTTATTCCCTTTGCTAATTGAGAAATAGAGCTGTTAATGTCAAGAAACATTTGAAAAATGCACCAAGCCTGCTCAATGGAGCAAGTTCATTTTAAAAGTCAGAGTTTCCATATGGTAAAATCATGGAAATTAAGCTTACGGAAAAAGAAAAAAAAAAGAGAGAGAAACTAATTTGTTGAGCTAGTCGGTGCTAGAACAAAGTCAGCCTTAACAACCCCAAACCTGGAAATTTTGACCACTTCTTATGTTCAAAAATAACTCCCTCAGCTCTTATGAAAAATAATTCCATCTCATCGCTCCAAAGCTCCTCTCCTGCTGAGTTTCTGCTTTCCCACCTGCAGTGGGTCTGGCTTAGCAGTCGCTTTGCCAGGACACTCATACAATGCAGTTCACACAAGTCAGTCCTTCTCTTTCTTTTACTCTCTGGTAGGTCGTCTTTTGAGTTTCCTTTAAAACTGATCGCTGAGAAGTAAATGAGTCGTATGCCAATTGTGTAAAAAGGGGATGACAATATATTCCCTTGAGTGATACTTCAAGATTACTGTCACCTTTATAATGCCACATATGGTAGAAGTAGGCACAATTTTAATTTGTGGTTAATCTTAGAAGAGATGTGGTTAAAGCAGTCACTGGCTGCAAGGGAGCACTTTGCCCTCTCCTATTCCAAGACAAGACTCACCTCTATCCTTCCTCAGTGACTTCCTTGTTTTATAAAACCCAAGTTTTCTCCTGTTTCTTTGAGACAATCCTCATTAGTGAACATTCTCCTCCTTGAAATAGCTTAATTAAAATCTTCTCCCTAATTGTCTGCTGCATTTTATCTAAGAAATTAAAGCCAGCCCTAAGCATGTGCCCCAACCATTCTCTTCTCACAGGCAAGGCCAGCAACCATTCTGTTTCTAGTGAGGATAGAAAACACAAGTCACAGAGAGAAGAGCACAAGCACTAACTGCACACATCTATGGCACCCTGCAAGATCCTGCAAGGCAGACTTAATCCTGAGTGAGTGGGGCTTAGTCCTGAGCACATCTAGACTTCAATCTCCTGCAGGCACCAGGCCCCACAGAGTGATATGTTCACAAAGACACACCTGATATGAACTGCATGCTCTTCTGAGAAGGTAACCCATGATTAGCAGAACAAATTCACATTTTTTAAAAAAATGGTTCCTTACTCCATTCCCACTACACACTGCAGGAGTCTAAGTAGGGGTTACCTAACCTCTCTGAGCCTTGATCTCCTCATCCATCAAAGTGCTTTAACTGACCTAATCATAGCCAGAGGGCTCACCTTGGTTCAACAAAACATATTCAGACCCTTTCTCCTTTTACTTTTAAAATAATCTAATTATTTCTTCTTTTTTTTTGAGACAGAGTCTTGTTCTGTCACCCAGGCTGGAGTACAGTGGTGTGACCTTGGCGCATTGCAACCTCCACCTCCTGAGTTCAAGCAATTCTCCAGCCTCAGCCTCCCGAGTAGCTGTGACTACAGGCACATGCCACTGTGCCCAGCTAATTTTTGTATTTTTAGTAGAGACAGGTTTTCGCCATGTTGGCCAGGCTAGTCTCGAACTCCTGACCTCAGGTGATCGGCCCGCCTTGGCCTCCCAAAGTGCTGGGATTACAGGCATGAGCCACCCCATCTAGCCTCATTTTTTCTTCACATTTTACAAAATAACAGCTTTATTGAAATATGATCCACATACCCTAAATATTCCCCCTTTTTAAGTGTACAGTTCAGTGATTTTTAATATATTCACAGAGTTGGGCAATTATCACCATTATTTAATTCCAGAACATTTTCATCATCCTCAAAAGAAACCCCATATCCATAAGCAGTCACTCCCCATCCCCCAACTACAACCCATGATAACTACTACTCTACTTTGTTTCTATGAATTTGCCTATTCTAGACATTTCATATGAATGAAATTATATAATATACAGCCTTTTGTGACTAGCTTCTTTCACTCAGCATAATGTCTTCAAAGTTCATCTATGTTGCAACACCTGTTGGTACTTCATTCCTTTTGATGTCAGAATAATATTTCATGGTATAGCTATATTAACACCAGATTTTGTTTATCCATTCATCAGTTGATGGACATGTGGGTTCTTCCCATCGTTTAGCTATTATGACTGATGCTGTTATGAACATTCATGTACAGGTACTCATATGAAAATACGTTTTCAGTTCTCCTGGATACATATCTAAGAGATATCCTGGGTCATGTTTAACCTTTTCAGGAACTGCCAAATTGTTTTCCAAAATGGTTGTGCCATTTTCTTTGCTATTTGATTTATTTTGGTTCCTTGTGTGTCTGCTTTCTGGTTTTGGGGGACTCAACTGGGAAAGTAATTGGGATACTTCAACAGACATTTTATACATAGTGGACAATGTTTAGCCATTATAGGTGGACACAAACACAGAGTGGCTGACATAAGCTTGGGAGTCACAGAATGTGGTGTTATAGGACACATAGAAAGGATATCCATGCTAGTTAGCAATGATACCTGGAGTTCGGGGACCAATTTAGGAAGATCTAGGTGGGTTTTGATATGACATAGTAATAAACGACACATAGACACACGCACTTACACCTTTATCTCAGGTGCTTACACTATAACCAGGACAATTCAAGATGTATATAAATAATGACAGGATACATTTTTGAGATTCCTTTTTTTTTTTAAGAATATATAAGAATATTTCCAGCTGGCCATATCAGAGAAGATGGTTTTGGAACAGAAATCATCTTCACTGGCTCTTGAAGGATAAAAAAGTTTTAAACAAGCAGAAATAAGGAGTTGCATCTCAGACAGAAGCAACTGTATAAAAAAAGGCACAGAGTAAAACATACAAATGAGGAGTTGGAAAAAGATACAGAATAAATGAAATAATTAACACTGAATATGAACAGTGATTTAGAAGGTGGAATACAAGATGACTCTAGGTTTTTGGCATGGAAGATGGGATAGACCATTGTGTCATTAACAGAAAGGGTGGTCAAGTCCGAAGGAAGAACGAGTAGGAGTGGGAAGGAAATGAGTTCAATTTTAGACATAGATTGGGTTTAAGCTATCAGGGGAACATATGTAGGTAGGGTCCAGTAAGCAAATAAAAATATAGAATTGGAGCTTAAGCAATGTTTCCTAGTAGAGTTCATTGCTGAAACCTTCAGGGTGGGAACAGAGGGAGAAGAAAAGTGGCCTGTTATAACCTCAAATAGGAAACTCAGTCCACTGAAGAAGCAAAGAAGACCAGGACAAGGCCATGCAAGGGCTTGGGAAACTGACCCAATTTTAGGGCTCAACCTTGAGGAAGGGAGCTGGCTGTTCAACTACAATGTTCTGATGGACGGTGCAAACACAGGCTTAATCAGGCCAGTGCTGATATCTAGGAAGATTAATCTAGAAAGTCAGGCACAGCAGCAGGAATTTCCAATCAGAGGCTAGCCATATCAGGACAGATCACCTGCCACTGGATCAGGAGATGAAGGGCAGAACCCAGCCTCTCAGGACTAGCAGGACCTGGGCAAAATAGCCAAGTTCCATCCAAAGGGATGGGATTCCAGGAAGACTCTGGTTCACATAAATCGGACAGATCTGATAGGCTTTGTGGGAGGAATATAGGATGGTCTGAATATGAGTAACCAGAAGTAACTCTACCACCCCTCCGTCAACACCTGGCTTACAGGATCAGAACTGGTTTGGGTCCCCATATGCTACTTACTGTAGATGAAGCTTCTATTGTTCCTTCTGCCCTGTTCAGGAAAGGCTCATGAACTGAATGAAGCTAAGCTTCCAGATGCTCCATCACACCAGAATCAGCAAGGAGGAAGGAAAGGATAGGGCCTTGCAGTACATCCACATTTGGAAGGGAAAAGAAGGAAGAGAGAAAAAGAAGACACAGTGGAGAACACATTCAAACACTCTGTACATAAGCAGAGAGTAATGATGAAGCAGGACAGAAGCAGTCAGAGAAAATGAAGGAGTGTACTAAAAAAAAAATGGGTGAGTCATCAGGGAATCCCTTTGTGTCACTGGTTTTCACCTAAAATTTTACTTTACCATATCCAACAGTGACACTCTATTACAAATAATGCTTTGCTTGTCATCCCACCTTCAAAAGCCCTTTGGTTTTCAGCAACCAACATGTAAGAATCACAACTCCTACATACGAGTACCTTTTGGTAAACACATTTAATCTTGACCTGGAAGCTACAGTAAAAACAAAGAAAAGATCAATTATATAAAGTTGGAAATACAGACCTCCAAAGGCCCTAATTGTTAGAGTAGCCGGCAAATATCAGAAATTTTACAGAATGCCAAATCACAGCATAAATAATAAAATGTAAAACTCAGGGGTTATAAAGTAGACTGTGAGCTAAAATGCAAACCATTAAACCATATCATAGAAGGGCATCTTTTGAAAATTTAAAATATTATAATTTTAACACATATAAAAATCCACAAAAATGAAGTTTTTTTAACCTCATATTTTATTGAGGCAAGAGGTAAAACAAAACAATTATCTTAACATCATGATCAAAAATAGAAACTTTCAATCAACACTGCACTTTTCACAAAATTATAAGAGGCTGAAAACTGCAAATAGCACATGTCAAGTCTTTGCACACTTCACTAGAGATATATTTATTCAAAACTAAATGTCTCCCAATGATCTTACTCTAGAAAGAACATGAGTCATATATGCTGAGAAACTCTTCTTACAGTTTTAACCTTTTGGGGAAAAAAAGGCATAGCTTCCAGCCCATACACTAGTAAAGAGCCTGTGAAAAACAATTTCACAGTTTAAAAAGCAAGAATCACTTTGGCACTGATATCCAACATTTCAGATACAGAAGCAAAGAGCTCATCCCAGCTGATGACTGCCTCACAACTTGGGAAGCAACTGCATAATGACTAATTCTGGAGCTTGTGCAGACACTGGGACCAACACTGCAAACCTTGTAAAGGACAAAAAATTCCAGTGGGTGACAAATCAGCATGGTTGCTCAGTCCCTCCAAGTACTAGCATGGAGAAGTGCAGTGGCCCCTCATATCACACTGGCGCATCAGCTAAGAAATGACTTGAGGGAAAGAATGCCTCCTATGGAATCATCAACAAGTCAAACAGATCACTTCATGTTTATGCACTTCTGGTTCAGGAGTCTGATTTGATGCTCTACAGAGGAACACACACCCCATGCTAGCAAACAGAAGTAGAAAGAATTCTTTTCTCCTAGAATGGTATACCCCAGCACAATCGGAATTGCTAGAGGGCAGATATGCAATAGAGCGTTCTTAAAGTTACTCCTTTTCTGAATACTAAAGAACTTTTCTCAGGCTTTTTGCATGAGCTGAAAACCAGTTTCGAAAGATAAGATATTAAACCATTTCTATAGGGAATAAGAACACTGGAGATTATTTACTTTGCTGTAATTACTCTGGCACATAGGGAGATTAGCTTTCAAATGCTACTAGGTTTGCATACAGAGATTTCAATAATGAAGAAAAATTAGTTCATGTTTTGAATATTTAGGGCTTGAAGTATATATTACTGCTAAAGAGTGAAAACTGGCTAATACTTGTGCAGAGAAGAATAGTTACCAAAACCATTAATTGTTTTAAAGTCTGCACTTCTTTCCCCATGAACAATCACTTATTTGGTTTATTTTCTTTCCTTTTTAAATCAATACCTAATAGTTGTACATATTTTTGGGGAACGTGATATTTTGAAACATATGTACAATGTGTGTGCATATATGACACACATCAGGATAACTGAGATATCCATCACCTCAAACATTTATCTTTGCTTTATGTTGGCAACATTCCAATTCTTCTATTTTGAACTATATATTAATTGTTCATTATAGTCACCCTACCGTACTACCAAACCCTTGATATTATTCCTTCTATCCAAATGTATTTTTGTACCTGTTAACAATCGTTTGTTTTTAAAAAGCATCTTGACTTTTAAGAATCATTACTAAAAGAAAACTCACTTGTACATTCACAAACGAGTTTGAGTTTCATAAATCTTGGGTTTTTAAACCAGGAAGCAAGACAGCCAACAATTCCATCTAGTAAGGGGAAAACTAAAACTTGTTTTGAGTTAAGTGAACAAACTTCAAGAAGAGATAAATGGAATTTTAGAAATTCATTATTTAGTGGGATATTTTCTCGGGTTTTCGAGATTGTTTACATCATGACTTTAAGCTGGGACCAAATTTATTTCTGAAAAGAGTCTGGTAGTATGTCTCCCTTCATACATTATAGTTCATCCCCCTGCTTGCTATCTGTTAGGTGAGGAGGGGTTGGGATTCAGTGACAATGTTTGCACAGTTATTTTTGACTTTTTGTTCTGAAACAATTATCAATTTACAGGAAGTTGCAAATGTTCTGTGTTCTTTTAGCCAGCTTCCCCAGATGGTAACATCTCAACATGATTATCAAATCCAGGAAACTTGGTTTGGATCATAATCCTGAAAGATCCAATCCCAAATGTTAAAATCCCGAAGGATCAAAATCCCTAAATATCAAACGCCCTTTAAATCAAAATCTTAAAATCCAAAATTCTGAAAATTACAGTCACAGGATAGTTGCATCGTGTTAGATGAAACTATTAACTTGTTACTGTCTTTATTTGCAAATTGAATATGATTTAAGGAGAGCTGTGTCCTGAAAGAAAAACCTCAGCTATTCATCATGATACAAGACTTTAAGATATAATGATTGTGAAAAGTCACCCAACTCTTATAAACTATCTCCAGGAAACTACCCATAATCTATTCCTGCAATATACTTTTTCATACATGGAGTTTTAAAAGATTTTTTTCTTATTATTTTAGTTTTTCACTATTTTAAATTACCAGCATTATTTTCTACAATTCACTTGCTGTGTATTTCATCTTCACATCATTTCAATACTGGAGGTACAAATTCTGTAGAGACCTTTAGAGAGTTCCAATTCGTTTTACGCAGTTTTTTGCAAAAGAGACTCCACGAAAGCGCATTATCACAATGTTAATTTTTGTGTGTAACCATTGTACATGTATGTAAAAACAATAAAGAGATGTACCTTTTGTACACGTGCATTTGTAAAAAGTAACATTTCTCAAGAGCTCAGCAATTTGGGTGACTGTATATGTTGTGGTGACTCATCTTGGTTTTTTAACCCATCTCTTCAAAAGACTTAGGTTGTTCATCACAGTATTTCAGATGACCACAGGTACATGGCTGGGTGCACACGGTTACAAACCATAATGATATGCACTCATTATTTCCCTTTTTACCTATTTATGAATACTGTTTATTTGCTCATAACTGTTATACCCATGCAATTACTGTGTGTATACCTTGGTGCTTACACAAAATATCTGTTAGTATTGCATATTTTATTGTGTAAGGTAACCTATGAAGTGTTCTGTCATGTTTTTATATGTTTTATAAATAAATCCACTTTTAAAATGCAAATATATATCTTTTAAAGAATTTTTAAATTATTTTTTCCAGAACTATATTTTTGGGATTTTTATCTTTCAGGATTGTGATTTTGGGGATTTTAGACTGAAGGAATTTTATCTTTTGGGATTGTGTCTTTTGGAATTATAATCATCTTCCCAAGAAACTACAGTAGTATGATTACCTTATACAGACTACAGACCTTATTCAGGTTTTGCCAGCTTTTGCATGCACTCATTTGTACATATGTATGTATATATGTATATATATATAGTTCTACACAGGTTTAGTCCCTGTATAGATTGTGATAACCATCACTGTAATCAGAAAACAGCATTCTTCTATCTCCACCAGGGAACACCCTTATGCTACTCCCTCCCTATCTCTATCCCCTGGCCACCACTAATGTGTTCTCTATCTCCATAATTCTGTCCTTTCAAGAATGTTATATAAATAGAATTATACACTATGAAATTTTTTGAAACTAGCTTTTTTCATTCAGAATAATGCCCTTTAGACCCAGCCAAGTTGCTGCACATATCAATGGTTCATTTGTACCCTTTTTAGTGCTCTGAAATATTACTCTCATTTTGATCATCACACAAATTGACTGGATGCAGAAATATCTTGTTGAGGTTTAAATAGATAGAAAAATAGCACTTCTCACAAGTTCCAAAACAAATTAAAAGGCAAATGAAGCAGGCAGATAGGGGATAAAAAGATATCAATGCTTTACTGTTCAGTCTGATTGGAGAATATAGCTTTATATCTGATGCCAGAGGGGTTGGCTAATACTCTACTGCAGGATTAAACTTATCCATTGGCATAGATGAAAAGCTACTGGCAGGCAGATCTGGAAGCACAGGGCATGCTGAATTCCTACTCCGTAACTCACCTTTCAGTAATGCTATGGTCAAAATGTATCCCCCCAAACCTCATATGTAGAAACTTGGTAATAATAGATGGGCCTCTAGGAAGTGATTAAGTTATGAGGACAGAGCTCTCATAAATAGGATTAGAGTTCTTATAAAAGAAGTCTGGGCTGGGCGCGGTGGTTCATGCCTGTAATCCCAACACTTTGGGAGGCCAAGGTGGGTGGATCGCTTGAGGTCAAGAGTTCGAAACCAGCCTGGCCAACATGGTGAAACCCCGTCTCTACTAAAAATACAAAAAAAATTAGCTGAGCATGGGAGCGGGTGCCTGTAATCCCAGCTACTCAGAAGGCTGAGGCAGGAGAATGGCTTGAACCCAGGAGGCAGAGGTTGCAGTGAGCTGAGTTCGCACCATTGCACTCCAGCCTGGGCAACAAGAGTGAGGAGACTGTCTAAAATAAATAAATAAATAAATAAAAATAAAAAGTTTGAGGAAGCCCTTTAGCCCCTTCTGTGATGAGAGGACACACAGAAGACACCATCTATGAAAACAGGCCTTTATTAGACAACAGATCTGCTAGCATCTTGATCTAGACTCCAAAACAGAAAGCAATAAACTTCCACTGTTTATAAATTACCTATTCTATGGTATTTTGTTATAGTACCAGGCACAGACTAAGATAGGTAACCTCAAATCCAGGAGAGGAACAACTTGGGAGGCATAGAAAAATGGGTAGTGTTCTTTCCATATTTTTCCTTCCTCAGGTGCAGTGTGTACATTCTGTCCTCTGTAGAAACATAAGGAGTATGGAATAGACATTGTAGCCAACAATCTAGATTTTCTCTCCCTTAACCCTTTCACTGTCTTTTAGCTTTTCCCTTCCATTTATGGGTAACCAGAAATGTTGCTATTCCCCTGAATGAAGACTGCTTTTCAGGGCCATAAATCCAGGCAGCTTTAGACAGTATTCTTAGATACCTCTTTGAGGCATCTCTGGGAATGTTATATGCTTATCTTCCTTTCTACTTCAGAAGTCCTATTCATAGTCCTATTCCTTAGTTCTATAGAATGTCTCAATAACATTTCTTGAGAGTAGATTTTATGCAGTAGATGACAAATTTAAAGCAAAATATATAATAAACAGGCAATATGCTAGGAGTTAAGAGAATTTACCTTAATTTCCAAAAGAAGACCCTACCTGTTTTGTTTCCCCTAATGTTTGCCCAAAAAGGAATAACTAACTACTAAAAATACACTGTGCTTCCAGTTCTATAGCAACCTTCCTTTAGAAGCTGTTTCTTTATTAGCTTTTCCTATTTTAAAAAATGACGCTGTACCTAATGGAACATATATGTGTATTTTCTTTTTTTTAAAAAAAAACAGCTTTTTGTAATTTATAGCAAAATGGTAAACTAGAACAGGCTATTGTATCCCTTCCTCATGCTCAAACCTGAAAAAAAAATGACCTTAGTAGCAAAGAACTAAAAATGACAGGGATGGTGAAAGACACCAACAATAGGTATGCCATTGTATGCTTCTTGATAGAACTATGGATAACAAATTAAGATACTGATAGAGAAAAATGAAAAAGAAGAGTGTACTGTAATAAGTTAGCTAAGTTAGGGAGAATCACATAATGTTGAATTACTGTCTTTTAAACAAAAGAGAATGTGATGTATACAAAGGAAATCAGAAAAGAAGAAAAAGTAAAACCAAAAGAAAAAATAATAAACAGAAAATAAATATGACGAAGATAACAGGAATAAGTCCTGATGTAACAGTATTTAAAGTCATTGTAAATGGTATAAGCCCACCAACCAAGACCCTCAGAGAAGTTGTGACTTCTAATAATGGTGGAGTAGCTTATAACAGACTAACACTTTGCTGAAAACAGGTACAAACTCCACACAAAACATAAAAACAACTTTTTGAAGGCACTGAAGAGAAACCAAAAGAAGAAGGAAACTGACCTTTGAAAGAAAAAAACACACACACACTGGGTAAGATCTACTTTTATACATCTTTTCCCTTAGGACAGGACAGGTGGAATTCAAGTAGAAATCCAGTCTTGTTAGTATGAAGAGTCAGAGGACGGAGTCTGAGGCTGCCACAGCACTGCAAAAAGCAACAGGGGGTGGGGCTGGTGATCCAAAACGAAGAAATGCATAGAAATAAGACCTGAAACCTGCATATAAATCCTTGGCTGATCACTTAAATTGTACGTACATACATGCATGGGGCAAGACTCCAAAGAGCACAGGATAAAACCAACCAAAGGAAGGTGGAAGAAGGCAAACAGAGATTTCAGCAGCTGTATATTTCAGCTGCTGATGATTATTATCTTGAATTTGCAATTTAAGTCCTGCCAGCTAGTGGGGGCTTGGCAAATAACTTGAGCTTTCTAGTGACATCACAGAAGGGCCATGGGTTAAGAATAAATACTTGTTTGAAGAACTATTTTCCTTACAACTAAAGACAAAACAAAAACAGTCCTACCCTAACAAAGCCTAATATCGACCAGTAACATAATTGGATATCGGATATTATCCAATAATATGAAAGATATAGGTAAAAGACTATAGAGGATATAAAACATAATACTAAAAATATTTAATTAACCTAAAAAATTCAGGAAAGGAGGAACAGAGAAACAAAATAGAGGAGACAAATGGAAACCAAATAGCAAAATTGCACACTTAAAAACAAATATCGAAAATTACATTAAATATATGTAACACTCCTGCAGTTAGCCTAGATTGCACCACTGCACTCCAGCCTGAGTGACAGAGTGGGACTCCATCTCAAAAACAAACAAACAAACAAAAACAACTATATATATGTGTGTGTGTGTATATACACATATGTGTATATATACAAATATATATGTAACATATATACATATATACATGTATATATATGTAACACTCCAATTACAAGGCAAAGATTGTTAAACTAGATAAGAAAGCAAACAAATACATGCTCTATTAAAAAAGATACACTTTAAATGTAAAGATATGGGCAAGTTTAAATAAAAGAATGAAAAAATACATCAAATATTATACACATAGGAAAACCTGTCTGGCTATATAAATAGCAAACAAAATAGACTTCAAGCCAATGTATATTACCAGAGAAAATGAGGGTAATTTCACAATGACAATAGGGTGTTACTATAGAGGGCCATTTCATTAATAAAGCATAATAGCCCAAAATATGTAGACACCTAAGAATTTTAACATATATGAAACAAAGACTTAGTAGAAACAAGGAGAAAAAATAGAAACCACATAGTTGGAGATTTTTAACACCACTCTCTTAGGAAATTATAAAACGACAGACCAAGAGGATAGCATGAATGCAGAAGATTTGAACATTATCAGTGAACTTCAACTTAAAATATATTTTGAATACTAAACTCAACAAAGCAAAATTCATATAATACACATTCTTGTCAAGTACACTGAAAAATATTTAATCGGACAGACCATATATTGGAATAAAAAACAACTCCCAACAAATTTTTACAAATCAGAATATGTTTCCTGTCCATAAAGTATTTAATTAGATATCAATATTAAGAGGTCTAGAAATTATCAAATCTCTCAGAATATTCCAGGGGTACAAAGAAATCATAAGTGAAATTAGAAAATATTTAGAACTAAATAATAATAACATATAAAAATGTGTGAGATTTACTAAGGCAATGCTTAGAAAAAAATCTGTAGCTTTAAAAAGCTTATATTTAAAAAAGTAAGAAAGGTTTAAAGTGAACGATCTATGCTGCCAAGTTAAGAAGCTACAAATAGAATAAATTAATACAAAGTAATTAGAAAGGAGGAAGCAATAAAATAAAGAAGAAAACAATGAAATAGAAAAGAGACAGTAATGAATATCAGCAAGGCCAATTTGGGTTCTTGGAAAAAAAAGGAAGAAAGAGGTGGAAGGGGCATACCACAACACAATTTACAATTATCACCTTAATAACAAAACATGATAGTAATATTATAAAAAAGGAAAATTACAAACCAATATCACTCATAAAGATGTAGAAGTCATAACAAAATATTAGCAAATTAAACCCAGCAATACGGAAACAGATAATACAGCTTGACCATATGGTATTTTTCCCCAAAATACAAGATTAGTTCAACATTCAAAACAGTATCTGATTAACAAAAATATTAACAATATAAAAGGTAAAATAAAAACTATGATCATGTTAAGAGATATAGAAAGGACATTTTACAAAATTGAACACATGATCAAGAAAGAAAAAAAAAAAAAGCTCCTAGTAATAAAAGGGAACCTGATAAAACTATCTTAAAAAAAATCTCACTCTAATATCACAATTAATGTTGAAATATTGACTGCTTTTCCCCTCAAGTCAGGAAAATATCCACTCCTACTACTTCTACTCAACATTGAACTAGCAGTCCTGGATAGTGCAGTAAGGCAAGAAAGAGATATATATATAAGGCATAAACATTGGAACAGAAGAAGTAAAACTGTTTTTTGCCCCCACCCTACCCTCACTCCCAACCCAGACAACATGGTTGCTTACAGAGAAAATTTTAAGGAATGTACATACTCATAAAATTACTGGAACTGAAAAATTCCTTTAGTAAGGCCCAATGACAAAGTGACTATATGAAAATCAACTCTATTTCTATATACCGGCAACGAATAACCGACAATGAAATTTAAAACAATACTATTTACAATTGCATAATAAAACATTAAATAGGGAAAAAACATAATAACAAATACGCAAGACCTCTATATGGAAAACCAAAAAATAGTGGAGAAAAAAAATAAAGACCTATGCAAATGAATAGACGTTTCATGTTCAGGGAAGTCTCAACATTAAACCGTGACCTGCCCCAAAGTTGATCTGTAGATTCAATGCCATCACAATGAAAACCACATCAGGATTTTTGTAGAAATTGACAGGTGAGTCTAAAACTTGTATGGAAATGTAAAGAACCTATAGTTATTAAAACAATAAGAAAAGGGCCAGGTGCGGTGGCTTACGCCTGTAATCCCAGCACTCTGGGAGGCCAAGGCAGGCAGATCACAAGGTCAAGAGATCGAGACCATCCTGGCCAACATAGTGAAACCCCATCTCTACTAAAAGTACAAAAATTAGCTGGGCGTGGTGGCGCTCGCCTGTAGTCCCAGCTACTTGGGAGGCTGAGGCAGGAGAATTGCTTGAACCCGGGAGTTGTAAGTTGCAGTGAGCCAAGATTGCACCACTGCACTCCAGCCTGGAAACAGAGTGGGATTCCGTCTCAAAAAAAAAAAAAAAGAGAGCAGTAAGAACAAAGTAGAAAGATTTATAGGACCTGATTCCAAAATTTACAAAAATGCTATCAGAAAATGTGGTTCTGATATAAGGACAGAAAAAGAGATCAATTAAATGGAATAAGGAATTAAGAAATGTATGTGGACATATGTTGTTAGAGTAGGTAGTTAAGCAGACATGAGCAGAGTAGGAGAGGGAGCACCCTTATACCAGGAATGTCAGGCCACCATCAGGTGATGGCCAGGCAGTTGAACTGTCTCTCTAAAATAATTGGTTGTAGCTGGTGCCAGGGAAAGGCAGTTTCCCAAAAGATAGAGAACACCTGAAGCTGGTGATCAGCGGCTTCCCAATAAGATCTCAGGAGCTGGGCAAGTGGGCTCAAGCATGCACACTAAGAGGCAAACTGGCGCATTTAACTGGTATATGACCTTGCTCTAGGAACACTCGTCTGGTAAGGGCAGAATGCCTCAAGTGAGCATGTGTACAACTTCAATAAGCACACTGGGCATGCAGCCCCTCCCAAGTGCGGACAGGCCACTGCGCATGTGGACAGCCCGCTCTAAGGGAAGAATCAGGGTAGAAGTAACACAGACCCTGGAATCATGCCAATGTCTAAAGCCCCAAGTCAAAGGTCAAACAGTGCACTTGAATCTCTCGTCACCTGCTTGGCCCTCTTCCAGTGTACTTTACTTCCTTTTGTTCCTGTTCTAAAACTTTTTAATAAACTTTGACTCCTATTCTAAAACTTGTCTTGGTCTCTTGCACTGCCTTATGCCCCCTCAGTCAAATTCTTTCTTCTGAGGAGGCAAGAATTAAGGTTGCTGTAGACCCATACAGATTTGCTGCAGCTAACAATAGGACAAATTAATTTTCAACAAAAGCACTAGGGTAATTCAATAGAGACAGAAAATGTGATCTTTTCAACAAATGATGCTGAAACAAATGTAAATCTGTAATGAATAAATAGGCCTCACGATATATAGGTAAAGTAACCCAAGATGATTCACAGAGCTACATATAAAAACTAAAAATATAAAGCTGATAGAGGAAAAAACCTTTCTGACATTAGGATGGTAAAAAAGATCTTTCCATACACAAAACCCATTACGGGTTAGGCAAAACAAAACAGAAAAAAATTCTGCTCTTCAAAGGACATCATTAAGAAAATGAAAAGGCAAGCTATAGATTCCCAGAGTGGCTTTAAAAAGCAAATAGCTTGTCTATGAGAATTATAGTTTTTAAAATAAGGATATAAAATTACTGGGACAAAAAGGAAGAAAATATTTAAAATACACATTTCTGACAAATGATGTATATACAAATTATATTTTTAAATTCCACAATTTAATAAAGAGACAACACAGTAAGTAATGGGCAAAAGAAATAGAACCTTGAGAAATGAAGATGCAAAAGGCCGATTAGTATAAGAAATGGCTTCAATTTGACATCATTAGTTACCTGAGAAATGCAAATTAAAACCACAAATATTGATGAGGTAATAGGCCACAATATTGAAAAACACAATACATTCCAAGGAATCAACATCATATAGAAAAATCTTTATGACCATAATATGTAGTAAAATCAGAAATTAATAACAAAGGAACAAAAAAATTTTTTTAAAAGTTTGCAAAATAAATATTAACCATTACAGAAGAAATCTTAAGAGAAATTATAATTTTAAGTACGTTTTTAAGGAAACAAAAAAGGCTGAAAACAAGCAAGTTAAACAGTCAACACAAGAATCTGCAAAGAGCAAGTAACAAATTGAAACACACAAAAAGGAAAGAACAATGAGGGTAGGGATCAATGTGAAAAACATTCATAAAGGAAGGAGGAAGAAAAGAAGAAAGAAGAGGAGGAGAGAAGGAGGGAGAAGGAAGATTAGCAAGCTAGTTGTTGGAAAAGATTCCTACATTATACATAGTTCAAGAAAATCTGAAAAAGATAAAAAGGTAGAAGTTGCAAATTAAATTAAAAAACAAATAACCACAAACTGATATTCAAATAAGAAAAGAATATCAAATATTCTTGAAAATATTAAGCATCAAAATTGTTTGAGATAAAATAGAAATCTTGAATAAAACAATAATCATAAAAAACAGAACTGGAAATAATAATTTTTAAATCTCTTACAAAAAAAGGAAAATATTAGGCCCAGATCATTTTGCCAGTGAGTTTTACTTTCAACAAACAGATCATTCCTATTTTATATGTTATTAAAGTATACAGAAAAAAAGGATAAGCTGCCCAGCATATGTGATAAGAACACTGGTACCTAATACGGTCAATGAAAGAAAATCTCACTTATCAACATAGATGCAAATACGTTAATACAAACATAGTCAATCACATCCAACAGAATATTAAAACAGGAGGGGAGAGGAAAAAGAGGGCAGGAGGAGGGAAAGACGACAGCAGGGCAAGGAGACTATGGCAAAGATAACAAAGACATCATGATCAGATAAACTTTATCCCAATGTTCAGATATATCCTATGTCTGGAAAACAAATTTCCTAATAATTCAATGATGGTTTGACATTAGAAAACCTATTAAAGTAATCCATCACATTAATAGATTAAATGAAAAAGATCACTTGGTTATCTCAGTAAATGTAGAAATAACATTTGAAAAGTATACAATGATTCATGTTAAAAATTCTCAGACTACTAAGAATGAGAGTAACTTCCTTAATAAGATAAAGGTTATATACCAAAATTTACAGCAAGCATTCAATTAATTGAAAAACTTTAGACACATAATACTACCTGCTATCACTACTTCAGGCCAACACTATGAGAAAACAAAAAGAAATCAGAAGGATAATAATTGAAGGAGGAGAGAAAAAAAAGTGATGAGCATAAAATGTGTCTATCAACATAGAAAAATTAACACAATCAATAGATAAAGAGAAATGTGACCAACATAAAAAAGTAAGCTGAACCAATGGGTAAGAATTAACAGAATCAATACATAAGTAGAAAAAAATAACAAATTTGAACAAGGTGGTAGAATTCAAGATTAACTTATCAACATCTACAATATTGCTCTACAGAAACAATAATCAAGTAGAAAAATATAAAAGAAAATAAGATAGCATCCACAATAAAAGAAATATCTTGAAATTAACTTGAAAGTAAGAATGCTCAAGGAAGTCCTGGCCAGAGCATTCAGGCAAGAGAAAGATTTAATAAAAGGTATCCAAATAGGAAAAGAAGAAGTCAAATGATCTCCCTTTGCTGACAATATAATTCTACACATGGAAAATCCTAAAGACTCCACCAAAGGCTCCTGGAACTGATACACTAATTCAGTTAAATGTCAGGACATAAAGTCAATGTACAAAAATCAGTAGCATTCCTATAGAGCAATAACATTCTGACTGAGAACCAAATCAAGAATACAATCCCATTTACAATACCCACACACACGCAAAAAAAAAAAAAGAACTACATAGGAATTCATCTAACCAAATAGGTCAAAGATCTCTGCAGAGACAACTACAAAACACTGCTGAAAGAAATCAGAGAGGAAACAAATAAATGGAAAAACATATTAAGACCATGCTCATGGACTGGAAGAATAGATATTGTTAAAATGACCATATTGCCCAAAGCAACATACAGATTCAGCGCTATCCCTATAAAAATACTAACATCATTTTTCACAGAATTAGAAAAATTTATTCTAAAATTCATGTAGAACCAAAAAAAAAGCCTGAATAGCCAAAGCAATCCTAAGCAAAAAGAACAAAGCCAGAGACATCACATTACCTGACTTCAAA
This sequence comes from Macaca mulatta, assembly GCF_049350105.2. Lineage (NCBI taxonomy): Eukaryota > Metazoa > Chordata > Mammalia > Primates > Cercopithecidae > Macaca > Macaca mulatta. The sequence continues at coordinate 23,059,717 of NC_133422.1, forward strand.
GTATACTTTAAGGCTACAGTTACCCAAACAGCATGGTACTGGTATGAAAAAAGATACACAGACCAATAGAACAGAATACAGAACCCAGAAATAAACCTACATATCTACAACCATCTGATCTTCAACAAAATCAACAAAAATATGCAATGGGGAAAGGACTTTCTATTCAATAAATGGTTCTGTGGTAACCGGCTAGCCATATGCAGAAGAATGAAACTGGACCCCTACCTCTCAGCATAGCCAAAAATTTACTCAACATGAATTAAAGATTTAAATTTAAGACCTCAAATTATAAAATTCCTAGAAGAAAACCTAGGAAATCCCTTCTCAACATTGCCTTAGGCAAAGAACTTATGGCTAGATTCCTAAAAGCAATTGCAACCAAAACAAAAATTGACATGTGGGACCTAATTAAAACTAAAGAGCTTCTGCAGAGCAAAAGAAACTATCAACAGGGTAAACAGACAGCCTACAGAATGGGAGAAAATATTCACAAACTATGTATCTGACCAAGGTCTAATACCCAGAATCTACAAGCGAAAACAAATCAACAAGCAAAAAATAAATAATGCAATTTAAAAATGGGCAAAGGACATGAACAGACACTTCTCAAAAGAAGACGTACAAGTGGCCAACAGACATATGAAAAAAAGCTCGTCACTAATCGTCAGAGAAATGCAAATTAAAACTACAGTGAGATACCATCCCATACCCGTCAGAATGGCGATTATTAAAAAGTCAAAAAATACGATGCTGGTGAGGCTGCAGAGAAAAGGAATCACATATACACACTGGTGGGAATACAAACTAGTTCAGCCTCTTGGAAAGAAGTCTGGAAATTTCTCAAAAAAGTTAAAACAGAACTTCCATTTGACCTAGCAACTCACTACTGGGTATCTATCCCAAAGAAAGTAATCCATTCTATCAAAAAGACAGATGTACTTATAAGTTCACTGCAACACTATTCACAATCGCAGAGACGTGGACTCAATTTAGGTGCCCTTCGACAGTGGTTTGGATGAAGACAAGGTGGTACATATGCACTATGGAATACACTGCAGCCATACAAAAGTGAAATAATGTCCTTTGTAGCAATATAGATTGAGCTGAAGATCATTATCCTAAGTGAATTAATGCAACAGAAAACCAAATACAATATGATCTCACTTATAAATGGGAGCTAAACACTGAATACACATAGACATAAATATGGGAATGATAGACACTGGGAACTACCAGATGGGGAAAGGAGGGAGGGAAGAGGGGATGGTTGAAAAAGCCACCTACTGGGTACTATGCTCACTACCTGGAGGATAATATCATTTGTACCCCAAACTTCAGCATCACACAATATACCTATGTAACAAATCTGCACATGTACCCTTTCATCTATAATAAAAGTTGAAATTATTTAAAAATTAGAATCATCTGGGGAGGCTGAGGCAGGAGAATGGCGTGAACCCGGGAGGCGGAGCTTGCAGTGAGCCGAGATAGCACCACTGCACTCCAGCCTGGGAGACAGAGCAAGACTCCATCTCAAAACAAAACAAAACAAAACAAAACAAAAAAAATTAGAATCATAATAAAGCTGTTAAAATAGCTTAGGAATAATGATATAATATTGCTGTTTAATATCACTGTTGGACCCTTTAAACAAGAGTATGTTATATATTCCTCCTTGTGCAGGTATTCTACTGTGCCCTTTAGTAGTATTTTTAAATTTTCTTCATCAAGGTTTTACACATTTATAGTTTTAAAAAAGAATGCACAGGATCTCTGTGGAGAAACTTTAAAAACTACATTAAGATCAGATACAATGGAAAAGATGAATTAACCAAGAAATATTCCATACATAGGAAAAAATTATCATCATCCTGTAATTTATTTTTCCTCCCACTATTCTTCTCCAGCTTTCAGGGAGGCAAGTGATTTATCCCCTGAAGGCTCAGGGCCTGATTCCAAGCTGATCTAGATATAAGACAATCAGCATTTTAATTCCCACTGGCAACCATTCCCTGAAGGTCTGAAGCTACTCTTCCAGGTATTTGTTTCCACAAAGATTCTTAAGCCTCTTGTATTAACTGCCTATTAGAAGTCAGGTGTCCTTCAGCAATGTTAACTGTGCTTTTATACCTGCCACCGAGTTGTAGCACTCCGTATGTACTCATTCAAATACACACACACCAGCACTCCCATGTTCAAGGTTAGGTGTGGGCTTTGGTTTCTGTAACCCCGTCTTGCTCTAGCCTGCCCTTCTGCCTGGATGCTGGAGCTGCTCAATGCAGTGCCTGGGCATTCAGGCTCCCCTTGAATCTTCTGTGTCCCAGTGATCATAATCAATGCTGTGGCTGGAAAGATGAGAGATAAGAAGATCACACACGAAATTCTAGAAACCAGAAATGCACCAAGTCCTATGGCACTCATAGACAAAACACCTGATTAATCTCTCATTTCAACATAAGAAATCCAAAGGAACTAACCACCAGAGAACCCTAATGTAGTGCACCATGTGTGAACAGTCTCGGAACATGCAGTGGAGCACCAGAACCCTAAAAAGGCTGGCCAAAATCCTGAAAAAGCTTGCAACACCTTTTGGCTATAGAGCTTTTTGCCTAAGGGGCCATACCTGCATCCCAACCTCTAGCCTGTCCAAATGAACGAGTCTCTTGCCCAATTCTGACCTTCTGTCTAAGACTTCTAGAGAAGATCTCAGACCTCATATCCTATTTCTGAGACATGATAAGAGCAACATTTGTAAATTTGCTGGAATTTTCACATGTAAAGAAAATAACCTATAGCAAGTTACCTAATCCTCTCTTCAAGCAGATATATTTGAAAAAATTCAAGATGTATGTCTTTAACTGTAATCACTCTAAAAATAAGACAGAGAACAGTGTTTCATTTTGAAGGGAAATTGTCTAAAATTAACATAAATTACATATTATTGAAAAATCACATATGTAAGTATGATGTTTCTCTCAGGACTGTGCTTGCAGACTTATAGATCCTATGCAATATAAATAAGAAAGCAATGATCTTATTCAATATTCCTGTGCCACACAAGTAAATGTTCTATAAACACACCACGTTCTCTTTGACAAGGCAGCCCTGGACTAGGGCTGCGCCCTGAACCTACCAGTTTCTGTACTTCCATCTCTCAGTGACTTAGCACAAGTTTTCCTTCATACAGAAGCCCATTCAATGCCTCTCTCTATCATTTCCTTCCTCAATGGCTACTCAAAATCACCTCCTTGAAACTTTGCCCACTCTTCCCAGGTGCCCAAGCCCGTTGAGCTGTCTCAATTATAGCTCAGCTTCCATTGGCTTTGAATTGGACTTACCTTTTTCTCTACTACTCAGCGCTGGTGTCATGGGCCTGTGACTTTTGCAGCCACAAAGAGCTTCACTCTCAGGAGGGCCCATCTGAGTTTAATGCTCTACTGTCATCATCTTGACAGTTTTAAGAACTTTACTTTTGAATCTGTGTTTTGCAAGTGAAGCCTTGTGGGACACCGGAGCACGGGCACGAGCAGAGGGGTATGCACATGTGTGCCCCCATTCCTTTCTGCCTGATTTGTATATAGCTTTTTCGATGCTCCATGAAGACAGAATTCCAGTGGATCCACAATGGGTGGGAGGGAGTCTAACAAGACTCGAAGCCAAGTACAAGGTAAACATGTTACATTTATGACTAAGTAGTGAGTAAACAGGGACACTGACAACCCTGAGAGGGCATGCTTTCCACTTGAACCAGAACTTCATTCACAGACAGAAAGAAGGCAACGTTGTTCTAAATAGTAGTCAACCACTTGCTGGAAATAATGACATAGAAGAAAAGGGAAACACAGGGCAACTCATTGTTTATTTTCTTTTCAGTCCTTCCTTATTTACCCTTAGCCCAAAAGGAGAGAGTGGTGGGTAGAATGTGCACATGTCAAGAAGTGAAATAAAAACAACTGAGTCAGTTTTGTGCAGTGTTTCCACTGGTTTGGTAAGGACGGAGTTGTGTAATTTCAGGGATTCCACACACAAATTTAGTACCCTTACACTTGCATTTAAAACCAGTATTGCACAATATATAGATGAATGGTAAAATTCCTGCTAATAATTTACATTTTTAATTATTATTTTCTTAGGATATTAAATAGCAAATTTAAAACACCATAAATCCAGAGACTACATAAATAAGAAAAAGCTTTTATATATTTTATATCTTTACTGGCACTTTTCCCCCTGCTTTTTGCACAAGGGGCCCCACATTTTCATTTTGCACTGGACCCTACAAATTAGATAGACAGCCCTGCCACTGAGACATCAGTCCCTGGAGCATAGGGACTCTGCTTCATGCATGACTCTATAACTGCTATTGCTTTATGTTTATTCAGTGCTGAGTAAACACTTGTTAAACATAGAATGTGGTGTATAAAGAACAAAAGATCTTAGGGTCCCAAGCTAGGAAGACAATAACCCTGCTCTCGACTCTGTTAAACAGACCACACCTGGGGTATAATGTCCAGTTCTTGGGGACACCTTTGAACAGGAATGTAGAGAAGAACTCATCAAAAGGTACTGGGTTCAAATTATTTCATCAGCTTATTAGCTATATAACCAAATGGAAATTGATTAGCCTTTGTGAGCCTCAGTGTTCTTTTTTGCAAAATAGGGATAAAAGGGTATTTAAAAAGACAATGTAAGTGAAACCATTTTGCAAATTCTAATGCTTTATACAAATGTTAGTTATTATGATCCTAACTAGAAGGTGTCTATAGGAAATTAACTGGAATGATGAGATGGCATAACAGCAGGGCCTTAGGCAGCAGAGAAGATCTAAGAGGTACACAGCCACTGACTTCTAACAGTTAAATGTTCACAGAGGGATGCAGGTTTAAGAATGACTTGTGAGAACACAGTAAAAACCTCTGGGAAGAAATTTATAATAAGGCAGGAGAGGAGCATGAGGAAAAATTTCCAAAGAAGTAAACGTGAACCTGCCTGAGGATACAGTAAGCTCCCTGTCCCTTGAGACAGTATAGGACTACCTAAGGTTTTAAGAAACATGTAACATCAGGTAACAACCGGACATAAAATAATAATCATAATGATGGTGGTAGACATTGTTTATTGGTGCTTCCTAAATACCAGACATCACAAGAGGGACTTTACATACATTATCTTTTAAAATCATAACAAATCCATAAAGTGGGTAAAATTACTCTTATCACTGTTATTATTACTCTAAAGGTAAAAAAAAAAAAAAAAAAGGTTAAGTAATTTATCCAAGATCACAAAGCCTTCCACTGAATTCAAAGTCAATGTTGAACATTAATCTGGCTGCTAAAAGAAATAATAATGATTACACATCCCAGATTTATTTGTTAAAGACTCCCAAAATGGCATCCTCAATTTCACACAAACACGACAATAATCATTTGAATCATGAGGAAACCTAAAAGATATACCAAGAAAATTACATCATCATAAAACAGAGCTTTAAAAGTATCAATGAGACAAAAGGTTTTCTTCCTAGGGCATCAACACAGTTTGTGAGTTTCTAGCCCTTCCCAAACTGTTCCCACACCTTAAGAAACACTCAGGGCTCTAGAGCTCTCTCTCTACACAGAGGATTCCTGACCACAGATCTTAGGCCCTGCCTTGGCAGAGCAAGTGGGAGCCTGGGCCTGCCAGACAGCACTTTTTTCCCATTTGAAGATATACTATATAGCTTTTTATATTTAAACATCTTGAAAATCACTCTAGGAAAGTCATATTTGGGCACTTAGAAGTATAGCAGGTGTGAAATTACTTCTTGGTGGGACACTGTTCACTTCCCACCACTTAAGCCCAGAACGTGACCGAAACCAAAATCTGTAAAAGCAAAGCTGTGACATTCATTTAACATTTCCATTCTCAAAAAAATTACTCAGATGCCTTGTAAGTACTCTGTATTCTACCTGTTAGGATTGTTTTGAAATGACATCACCACAAATTTCAACTGAAAATTAAGAACTGGATGACAGCCGACTCTATATGCTATTCCTAAAAGCATTTCAAACCCTTAATCTTCTTATATTCATTTCAAGTAGGTAACAAAGCACTCCACGAGTACAAATGCATTTTAACAGACTTTTACCAAAGTCAAGACAATGTGAGAGTCACTGAAGATACTAAACATTTAAAAGTGGGTTGAAATCACACTATCATTGGGACCCAAGACACTTTCTGTCCAGGTGTTGCTATACTTCAAATTGGTGGTGGCATTTTAAGCATCTATACAAATGCCTGAACCTACACACACACACACACACACACACACACACACACACGCACGCATACACATGACAGGAAGAATTGGACCAAACCTTTAAGCCATAGAAAAACAGAAAATGAGACTCCAGAATATTTCATTAAGACAAAAATGTTAGGATAAAAATGTCCAAATATAAGCTTTGCTACTGAAAACAGTTATTCTGGGATATCTGATCAGCCATACAACACCTTATCTCTTCACATCACTAGGGTAGTTTTTATATTTGAAACCACATCATAAATTATACTGTAATACCTATCTGCCTCAAACACAGTAGCAAAACACCTACGCAGCATAAATCATACATGACATCACATTAGGTCTTTTAAATAATGTTGTGAACACCAGGAAAATATTCCAGAAATCCATTTTTCATGCTCTTTCTTTTTGCTACTACCCAAATGGAAGTGTCTACTTTGCCTCTCCACCAGTCCCTCCCAATTAAATAAATCAAATATATACAAAGGATTTCTCATGCATGAAAGGTCGCACATGTTTCTGCACAGATAGGAGTGGCATATCTATCCTCCCCAGGGCCCAGAATGCTGAGTTCAAGCAGGCCTGGTCTATCCTCTATGTGCTCCACCTCTTAGAGGTCTGACAGTGCTTCTCCTTGTGTCCACATTTTGACATCTCTGTTTCAACAGTACCTCTAACACGTGGACTGAAAGGACAGGGGAGAGAATTCTCCTAGCACCTATGCATCCCTCACTCCTTGGCAACACGATCTTACCACATTGATAAAATAATCTATTTGCCTGTACCTATGCACAAGGACTATGTTACTCATGTGCATATCTTCCCTGACTAGCAGGATAGTAGAAACAATTAACACCAAATCCGTAAGTATAGATTAAACAAAAACCAGTCAAGTTTGCCTTTGTATTGTAATTGTGGTAATAGGTTTCAGGGGAAATTCAACTAAAAAGGAAAATGAACTTAGAGAGTCCGGATTCTTTTCCCAATCCACAGTTATCTAATTTACCCTTTCTCAAAAGAAGGCTCTCTCTTTCTTCCTCTTTGTCAGCTCTTGCCTGTCTTTCCCTTTCTCCAGTTCTCTCTCACACACAGCTTGTGTCTAAAGCTATCTAAGAAATACATTTTACCTTAGTGATTTAGTCACTGTTACCCTGCTTCATCTTGCTATGAATGCAGCATATATGAGATAAGTACAAAAGAAAGAGTATCTAACTCTCTTACTCTCATCATGACCCACTGGGACACGGGGAGAGAGAGGACACAGCTGCCTCCATGGAATACCCTGTTGTTGGGCATGACAAAGCCCAACATGATTCAGACATGATTACGTGGATATATGGCTCACCTTCCTTGATTATTAAGTTGTAACTCAAGAGTATTTGGCCAGCAGGAAAGGATAAGCTTTTTCTGATGGGTATTTAGAAAGAAGGGTAGAATCATTTTATTTTTAAATCCTGCTTTTAAGAGGAAACCAAATAGGGTCTCCCTTCCCACTGGTTTGAGCAACTATCAGCCAATCACTCTCAGCCAAACACAACGACTACAAAAGACCTTGGTTCCCTGAAATGCTTGAAGGTTAAGGGATCACGATATGACTAACTGGACCTTCCTAATCATAGCCAAGCTGAAGAATACAGGCCTCCGAGCTCACCAAGTAGTAGTGTTATTCTTTTGTTGTAAAGGGACCCAAACAGGGGGACCTAAAGAGTTAACACAGTATCAGCCAAAGTCTGCTCCTCTCCCTGAGACAAGGACAAGAGCGGGATGCAAGAATTTTATAAATAAGAGCATATCTTTCGACTCCTGTGTCACATTTAACTTCCACAAGTATGAAATTTCTGCAAGAAAAGTGACTGCTGCTCTTTGCTGTTTTCATTTCTACAGCCACTTTCTTCCCTGACCAGCTCGAAGCCACTTAAAGATAGTTTTCGCCGGGCACGGTGACTCATGCCTATAATCCTAGCACTTTGGGAGGCAGAGGCCAGCAGATCACTTGAGCTCAGGAGTTCGAGACAAACCTGGGCAACTGGCAAAACCTTGTCTCTAAAAAAAAAAAAAAATTAGCCAGGCATGGTGGTGCACACCTGTGGTCCCAGCTGCTCAGGAGGCTGAGACAGGAGGGTTGCTTGAGCCCAGGAGGTGGAGGCTACAGTGAGCCGAGATTATGCCACTGCACTCCAGCCTAGACAACAGAATAAGACCCTGTCTCAAAAACAAACAAAAAAAATGTTCTGATTCTCTTACCTTCTTTGGTAACCAGATATAGTCCCAGGAGCATAAGATAATGTTTTATTGTTTGTTTTTTGTTTGTTTTTTTAACAAGCCATATACTTATACAACAAATGAACAAAAAATAAAGTATGATTATAAAATTAAAAAATAAACCCACAATAAAGAACACACCAAAAAAACGAAACTTTAAAGTTTTAAACTCTGACTTTTGTTATGAAATTTTTCATCTTTTTTTTTTTTTTTTTTTTTTTGAGACGGAGTTTCGCTCTGTTGCCCAGGCTCGAGTGTGCAGTGGTGCGATCTGGGCTCACTGCAACCTCTGCCTCCCAGATTCAAGTGATTCTCCTGTCTCAGCCTCCTGAGTAGCTGGTATTATAGTCGTGCACCACTACACCTAGCTAATTTTTGTATTTTTAATAGAGATGAGGTTTCACCATGTTGACCAGGCTGGTCTCAAACTCCTGACCTCAAGTGATCTGCCTGCCTAGTCCTCCCAAAGTGCTGGAATTATAGGCATAAGCCACCACGCCCGGTCTCATGTTTCAACTTTAATCATTCAGTGACCATGCTATCATCTGCATGAGCTTTAAAAAATGAACTGCTGGAGAACACCTAACTCACTCAACAAATACACACACGCTTGAAGGAGAAGAATTGACCTGGATGGGCAACGCAGAAATTCTCCTAGGATTGGAGTTCAGCTCTAAAGAAGGAAACTGAAGAAACATATTACTTTTGTGTGTGTGTGTGTGTGTGTGTGTGTGTGTGTGTGTGTGTGAGAGAGAGACAGGGTCTCACGGTGTCACCCAGGCTGAAGTGAAGTGGCGCGATCTCAGCTCCCTGCAACCTCTGCCTCCCAGGTTCAAGCGATTCTGGTGCCTCAGCCTCCCAAGGAGCTGGGATTACAGGCACACGTCCCCACGCCCAGCTAATTTTTGTATTTTTAATGGAGACGGGGTTTTTCACCATGTTGGTCAGGCTGGTCTCAAATTCCTGACCTCAAGTGATCCACCCACCTCAGCTTCCCAAAGTGCTGGGATTACAGGCGTGTGCATGGACTTTTGTCTCAAAGTCTAAGTGATGCACCAAAGAACACCCTGCACTTCTTAGTGTTTGCTCTCTCCTTTGTGGGTGCTGGTACTGAATTTCCAGCTCTTTCACGGGGCACTTCTCACCATCTCAGACTCCAGAGCAAAGGCAGATGTCCCGCAAAGGAGGTTAACAGACTCCAGTTACATTCTTTTTTAAAACCATCCTGCGGCTAATTCCTTAACACGTGTTAAACCAGGTGGGAATAAGAGACCAACATCTTCCTCTAGACTCAGCAATAATGGGTCCCCTCCACCCCCAGCTGAAGTTCTGCTTTGCAAGGATACCCCAAGTTGTACTGTTCATCACTCTTAGCAGACAACTTAGACACAGATAAAAATGAACGGAATCCATGTTCTTCTCTATTTGGCTGGCAGACAACAGAACTAGGCCATGCTTACAATGTTCCAGAAAGTTTGTTTTAGGCATGGGGTTCCTGCTGTCAGTTGGCTTTCGATGAGGAAAACTGGGATGGATAAAGATGATGCTGAAGTCCATGGATGGCTGCTGCTGGGGCCACGGGTGGAGAGAAAGGGCCAGACAGGATGGAGGGGAGCTTATAAATTAAATCTTACGTTAAATGGCTAAGTAAAAGAGAGAATTAGGCAGCCCCTCTCTATTCTCTCCTCTACCTCACTTTTCCCCACTGCCCCCACCTCTAAGTAAATGTATAGAACCATTGGAAATATATTAACAACTTTGAGAGGTTTTTAAAATAACTTTGGCTACTAATATTATTGCCATCAACATTATGCATTTGTTTACTGATACTTTCATTTTAAAGAAGTCAAAGTTTTAAAAAGGCTAATTGTAGATCCAAAATAACCATATTAACACATCTGGTATAAACAATACTGCCAATTCATAACAAGAAATTATTTTTAGTTTAAAACAAAAGCTCCCCCAACACTATTTTCTACTATAGAAAATATACAATAGTTTAATGTACTAAAGGCCATGGCAGCAGCTGCCAGAATTTGAGGCCCCTTAGGCTTTTATAAATCCAATTTCCCTTCCTCTTATTCTCCTTTGCTCTTTTCTTTTTATCTTTCTTTTCCTTCTTCTCTGGAGAGAGGTGAAAAAACAGAAATGACGTGGGGTTAGAGCAAGTGACCTGTGAATCAAACCAGGTCACATTCCCACAAGTTAGAGAACCTTCTTTTTCTAGAACTGTCCTTAGAGTAAAATAAAAAAGTGAAAAGCTCAAAATCGTAAGTCTTAGTTCCATTCTCTTACCTAATGTGAGATCAAAGTCAATCTAAACAAAATAGCAGCACTTGTCAGTTAAAGATTTTGAGGGGAGAAAAAAACATTTATTTCTTTCCATATCATATCCATTTTCCAGGCCCTTTTACACTGCAAGAATTCCTGGGGTGTTGATGCACATCTAAGTCCACTACAGTACTGCTCATCTCTCTGGCATTTCATACCCTCTCCCCTCAGCGAACATCTGGAGAGCTTGGGCAAACAGATCACTGTTTCCCAAAATGTGCACTGAGACCGAGGGCTCTCTAGGATGGTAATAGATTCTGAGGAAAATAAGCATCTCAAAAATTCACTTGGGAACTGCTGTGTCTAAAAAAAACAAAACTTAACCATATTTGTTTACAGCAGAACTTCTTGGAGACTGGAGATGCATTGGGAATTTCTAAGAGGGGGATATGGTAAGTAGTATTTCCCAAGACTTAGCTGACAACTAACTCCTTTGGGCTGAGGTGTCACTAACCTTTGTTCTATAAAACACAAACTGGAGGAAAAAAAAAATGGACCACATATCTACAATCCAATCATGCATATTTGTGAAATATTTTCTCTGAATAATGTTAAATGGCAAATCGAAGTATGGGAAGTATCACTAAGAATCTGACTGACTGGGAAAGAAAGACCGGGAGAAAATTTCTGCCCTTTCTTTGGCTAGCTAAGCTTCCGATGTGTTCTTTCTCAGCTGTATTCATTTGATCAATAATAATAACCACCACAAAAACCACTTAGTTCCGTCCCTTTGTTTTGCATATGAGAAAACTGAGGCCCAAAAAAGTTATCTGCTTTTCCTGAGGTCATTCAGTGAGAAAGTGGCAGAATATGGAACAGAAAATTCAGTGTTCCACAATCCAGCATTCCCTGAAATTATGTTTACCCAATACGTACTCTGGATGTAATTATATATGCCAAGATAAAGTATAAGATCTAAATAAGTATCTATTTAACTCAGATTAAACCACTCTACTGATTAAGTTATAGTAAAGCCTATTAATTTCTACTCTGCAAAATTGGCATTTGTGATAATTCAGCTAGGTCGAGGTAAATGTGACTCTTGTATTATTTATGAAGAAGGAATATATCTAATATAACACAATTAGCACAGGGAACACTTAATTCATATCTGACAGACAAAAAATGATTTGGAAACATCTTAACAGTAACCCACCAAGAACTGACTTTTTAATCTACTTTTCATCTATTTATTAAAATATTTTTGTAATGTTTTGTCGTGGTACTTAAATCTTGAAAAATAAATTGGCACTAGAAATATTCTTAGAAACAGCAGCCTTGGATTAACATGTGCATTCTCTGCCATGTCGCCCTGTCAACCCCTACAAGTCAATGGTTTGTTCAAAGTGGAATCAAGTTTTAAAAGTTAATATATTATGGGAGGCCGAGACGGGCGGATCACGAGGTCAGGAGATGGAGACCATCCTGGCTAACACGGTGAAACCCCGTCTCTACTAAAAAAAATACAAAAAACTAGCCGGGTGTAGTGGCGGGCGCCTGTAGTCCCAGCTACTCGGGAGGCTGAGGCAGGAGAATGATGTAAACCCGGGAGGCGGAGCTTGCAGTGAGCTGAGATCCGGCCACTGCACTCCAGCCTGGGCGACAGAGCGAGACTCCGTCTCAAAAAAAAAAAAAAAAAAAAAAAAAAAGTTAATATATTAAAGGAAACTACAAAAGGAAGCAGATGACAAAACAATAGGCTGAAAACAATAATGTCTCTCTAATGAAGGAGTATACCTTCGTCTTTACTGACAGAAAGTGAACTTTGTAAGCTAAATCTGGGTGTGTAAACGGCCTTCTGCCCTGCACTGGATCTCTGTATCATTCCGATTTTAGTATATGTGCTGCCAAAGCGAGCACTGCACTGGATCTCTTCTTGAGTTACCACCCACTCTGTGAGGGACATCTCCTCTGCTCCTACTCTGGGAGACCTTCCCATTCATTTCTGGGAGGGATCCCTCCCCTCTCTCCAGAGCTCCCCACTCTATCTATGGAAGATCTCCTCCACCCTGTGGGGGATCCTCATCACTCTCAGGGGGCATTCCCTCTCACCCAAGGGGGATAGGAGCAATCTCTTCTACTCTCACAATTTTATCTACCATCCTTATGTTTATGACTCCTAAATCCTTGCTGTGGTTGGCTACCTTAAATACTTCTGTAGGGGAGCAGCAAAGAAAATAAAGGAGAGAAGAAAGGTGGTATCTCTAGGGCTGACCTCACGCCAGAGTACTGTTTATACCCTACGAGCATATCTAATTAGCCTTGTTCTCATCTTTGTCCATAAACCTGATTCTCCACTTTTATTCTCAATCTGTTGTTAGCACCAGCCATCCACCAGATAGCCCAACAAGGACTCTAGGGTTCATTCCGTATTTCTCAATGCCCTGAAAACCTACATCCAATCACTCTCCAAAGTCTGCTTCGTTTACCAACGAGATTTTAATAATTCTTCCGTTTTGCTTGGAGAAATCAATGTCTCCTACCTGGTCTGCATGCCTCTGGCCTTGTTCTACCCTCAAAACCATGCTCTAATCAAGAAATCCCCAGAAATCCCTGTAAAACACCATACTGGCTCCATCACATTCTTGCCTAACACCCTTCAGTAGTACCATGTCACATACAGGACAAAGCCCAAAGCCCCAAACTCCCTAGCACAGGTTCCCATCTAGCGTCTGCCCACAGCCCGGCCTCACCATTGTGACCCTCACTCTGTGTGATCCAGGAACTATTTACAGCTCCCTGCAATGTCTGTGCAAATTCTGACCTGCGTGCTTTTGCTCCAGCTGTTCCTTCATCCTCACCTTCATTCCGCAGGACTCAGCTCAGGCCTCAGTTCCTCCAGGAAGCATTTCCTGTCATCTGGGATAGTCTAGTTATCCATTCTCAGCACTCCTGTGATACCCTGTAGCAGCTGCTGCTCTTTATCATTGCTCCCCAACTCTTTCTTCATGATGTGTCTCATCCTTGGGGGCAGAGGCAGTGTCTTACTCATCTGTGTATGCCCAGTTCCTATTACATAATGTATGCCAAATGAATGTCTACTGAATGAATAAAACGAGTAACCAGTGATGACAAGCACAGACCCACTAAGCCCACGTTCTCTCTGAGTTCCTCCTCAGTCCCAAGAACCCCAGCCAAATTCTAGGAATGACCCTGGGTAATTACATCAATTTGCCATACACTAAAAATTACTCTAATTTAAACTTCACTAATGTGGCTGGCCTTTCCAAGTCAGTTGTAATTAATGAGGTTCTCTCTGTTGAGATATTTCACATAGAGTGTTTTCCAGACTGAAAGATTCTGTGTGCCTCAGTTCTCTGCCACTTTCCATGGGTAGGGCTTTGTATAGTAAATGACAAAGTTTATAATTTTTTTTTTAAAGTTCCTGTTGAAGATATTTCTAAGCGGAATAGTATAGCCACCTGTTTTCACTCAATCAGAACTCCTTTCCTCAGCCAAGCTTTTTTAAGCTTGGTCCCAGTCCTATTTTTTTTTTTTTTTTCCTTCGGGAAGAATTTGAGAAAAAAAATCAAATTGCCATTCTGGAGTAAGAGGAGACTGAAAATTATTAAAACATACTTTCCATTGAAGGTGTAACTGCTTTTGGCTCAGAATAACCAACATATTTCAAAAATGTATTCAAACTACATTTAATTTAGTATCTAGCTTAGTCTTCCTCATGAAATCACTGTCTAACTGGCTTAAAGCAAAATAAACTATTTTGAAGCGAAAAAGAACTAAAGCTATCACTTCTGAGTAAGTGCAATCAGCACAATATTGTAGCAAAACATCACGATTTATAATACATAATGATAATAAACATGTCGCCATTGAGGTCCTTAGCACTGCAGAGAAAGGAAAGGAGCTTGCCCCCTGGGCTTGTAATCTAAATTAAACAAGCAATATGAGTCACACAAGTTTCACAGGTGAGAGTTAATTAACATTTTATCCCAAGCAGCGAAGGAAAGGGGAAAGAAAATTAAAATCAATATTAACAGCATCAGAATCTACCTCAACCTTATAGGAGTCATCTGAAACGTGAATATAATTTAAGAAGCTTGTAACACTACCAAGCCTGCCTGATAGCCCCTTGCTCCTTCTCCTACTTGGCTATCACCTAGCCAGCATAGTTATGGGGTTGATTCTTATGTAGCTTCACACAGCCAATGGGCAGAACTGCTAAAGATACAGGATGGATAAGATGAACTCCAAGGACCTGTTCCTGTTTTATGACACAAACATTTTCTCTTAGCTTTTTGTCTTCCTCACTCCTTATGACAAAGCATGCAATGACAGAAAATACATTGAACCCGTATTCATCTCACACTGTGTTTGTTCATGAGAATATACCCTCAAATCCTCATTACCAAAGACTATTTGAAATTGATGTATAAGCAATGTGAGCCCCTAGAATGTATTTCCAGTCTCATACAATTAACTTCATTTTCTACCAAGTCATTGAAAAATATGTACCAAGTAATGATGAGTGCCCAATCAGCCCCCTACTATTTTTTAAAAATTTAGAAGTGAACTAGCTTCCCACTGCTACACACTGAAGAACCAATACCAAAAACAGTACCCTAAAGAAAAAGACAATGCAAAATTACGTCAAAGAATACTAAGATATGTTGCCTCTTAAATCTAGGTCCAAGGTTTTCTTAAATGAGAATCCACACAAGAATTAGTTGGTAGATTTAAAAAGTTCAGAGGGCAGATGGTGGGTTCAGCAATGCTGTCTATTGATGGTTTTGGTTTACTGGCCCTCAACACTCACTGCATTTTCTCTGGCCTTTCATTCAGCCCCAGTAATGCAAGACAAAGCAAGTTCTCCACTTGCCCATTAGACTGCTCTGAATATGGCAATGTCAGTGCCCATGCTGCACACAGTGACAGTCCACATCACTGACACAAATTACATCTAATTGCACAGAGGCACACATGCAGAGGAAAAGGCGGCCCACACCTAACTGGCTGGGTCAGTTGCAAGACAGATCTCGCTATTATCTAGTCCCTTCGGAAACCTCCCTCCATACCTGGTGGAGGATTAAACTCCCTTCATATGTGAAGAATATACCTTCATACCTGGATAACCAGACCCATCTCCCACAACAGTGTAAGCATTATGAGGTTGGAGTACAAAATATAAGGATTTCATGCACTCTAAATAATTTTATATCATCCACTTAAGGAAACAGTAATAACAAGAACAACCCCCCCCCCCCCGGACCACCTCCCAAATACAACAAATGGTAGGTAAAATACCTTCTGTGCAACAGAAGAGCAAAGACCAGATAGCAATTGCTATATGGAAGGCACAGTAACTGTGCTATTGAAAAACACCATCAGTTCAGTTATTTTCTACACAAAGAACTGAAAGATAATAACCTGTATGCACAAATGAATCTTGGGCTTTACAAACATGTCAGAAGCATCAAAAGGCATTACAGTAAGCCACATCCTATGTGGCGAGTTATCCTTGACTTTGTCTGAATGCTCCATAGAAAAAGAGAGACCTAGTTTTTCAATACACCAAAAGCACTGCCCTTTAAAAAGCCTTCTCATCTTGCCTTCTACCAGACACTTGCTTTCCAAATATACCCTGTTCAAATTGCTGATCTTCAGGTTCAATCCTTCACTAAAAGACTTTCTGCATCATCGACATGGAAAAAAGCTTCAGAGTTATTAAAGGTTGAATTGTGTCCCCACAAAAGGTATATTACAATCCTAACATCCGGTACCTGTGAATCTGACTTTATTTGGGAATAGGGTCTTTCAAGATGCAATCAAGTTAAGATGAAGTCCTTAGGGTGAGCCCTAATCTAATCCGACTGGTAAGCTTGTAAGAAAGAGAACAGAACTCAGGAGTTCAAGGTTACAGTGAGCTATGATTGTGCCACTGCAATACGGCCTGGGTGCCACAGTGAAACCCTGCTCCTGCCCCCACACCAAAAAAAAAAAAAAGAAAAGAAAAGAAAAGAAAAAAAATAATAAAGAAAGAAGAGATACAGGCAGAACACCTTGTGACAGTGAAAGCAAAGATTGAAGTGCTGCTGTGTAAGCCAAGGAAAGTCTCGAGGACTTCAGACAAACCACCAGAAACAAGAGAAGATTCTCCTCTACAGGTGTCAAAGGAGCATGGCCCTCTCAACACCTTGATTTTAGACTTCTAGCCTCCAGAAATAAGAGACAGTGTTTTTTGTTGTTGTCATTGTTGCTTTAAGCCACCTAGTTTGCACTGAATGGCAACCCTAGAGAGCTAATACAAAGGTTGTGTCTTCCATTCTTTTACCTGCAAGCAGGGCTGCATGAAAATTAACCCTGATAGGCAGACTATATTAGACGCTATAGAACCTTCTGTAACCTATCCTAATGGAGAAGACCTCCCAAATTAGAAATTCTTATCAGTAACCAAAACAGAAACAAAAAAGTGTTACTCCAATTTACAGTTTCCCACCTGAAAGTATCTTTGAAAACTGCTGAGGTCATCCAGCCTTCCTTTCCTAAGGGAATCCTCGCGGAGGAGGCAAATCCAGAAGGACCAACAAGCAACTTTTCACTCTTGTCATGTGTTTTTCAGAATACCCAGATCCCAAACACTTGATGCTTCGACATCCGTGGGTATGAGGCAATGACAACTGTCTATCATTCAATGAAATCACAGCATGTACCACTAGCAACTGGGAAAACAGAGTATTCCTATTGAGGGCACTATAATAAAATGTGCTCTAAAGGAGATACTGGTTTGCTCTGTTTGGAACAAAGACATATGAGATATGGTCACAAAAATAGAGGACAGCTCTGGAAGACAGAATCAGAGAACTTGTTGTTAGCTAGTTAAAAATTACCATAAAAGTATGGTATGTTAGAGATCCCATAGCATAATTTCACAGATGAGAAAAATCACGCTCAAGATACATCTTTGAGTCACCACTGAGGGCCCTGGCTTAGGCAGGCTTTCAACCAGACTGTGATCCCAATGTTTCCCACCTCCAAAGGCAGGATGATAATATTTATTATGTGCTTCAGATACCCCAACTAAAACTCGTTTTGTCTGAAAGAAAAACCAGTTTTGTAAGAGAGGAAAAAAGAAAAGAAAGTCTATCATTTTAAAGTGGAAAATGGGGAAGATATTACCATGTTATAAAATCCCCAAATACTCAGTGTTTAAATGTGTCAGAAAGCATGACATTTGGGGCAACATGCTAGTAACTGGGCCTTTAAAGACCACAAGTACAACCTGGCTTTTCTAAACAGACATAAAAAATTCCTTTCTGCTATATTTAACAAAAGAGCCATATAATAAAACATATTACAGTATTTACCAAACTGAGACAAACAATAAAATTTATTACCGCCCATTTTAAATAATACAACTACTTGTGGAATCAAGGAGGATGAAAGGAAAAAGGCAAAGGTGGGCCGGGCGTGGTGGCTCACGCCTGTAATTCTAACACTTTGGGAGGCCGAGGCGGATGGATTGCCTGAGCTCAGGAGTTCGAGATCAGCCTGCGTAACACGGTGAAACCCCATCTCCACTAAAAATACAAAAAATTAGCTGGGCCTGGCAGCATGCAACTTTAGTCCCAGCTACTTGGGAGCCTGAGGCAGGAGAATTGCTTGAACCCAGGAGGCGGAGATTGCAGTGAGCTGAGATCAGGCCACTGCACTCCGGCCTGGGTGACAGAGCAAGACGCTATCTCCAAAAAAAAAAAAAAAAAAAAAAGGCAAATGTGGAGCAAAAATAAAATGTAAGAGATAAAAGACCATGGACAAAAATAATTCAAAATCTCTACATTGGTAGGACAGTTGAAACACATATATATAATCACACCAGAAGATCACTCAAGGTTAAGGCTTAAAACAACATCTATCCTGCCATTTCGTGGTGACCATAGCACAGACAATGACAGGAAGAATCCTTGCTTCTGCAAACTTCCCGTAAAAGTGCAACATTACAGAAGGTAAAGTGAGCAATAGAGAATAATGATCAAAACCCATTTTCAGGACTAACTCCTTCCATTTCCCTTCTTTTATTGATTTTTTTTTAAACCCACTTTGCACTCTCTCAGTCAGCTTGGTTGCAGGGAACATCATTTAATGCACCTTATTGATTCAATCGTACACATTTATACTTGTGTAGAAACTTCTGCTACAGTGCACTTATTGATCTTTTAATTATTAATGTAAGCCACAAAACCTGAAGAGCTTTATTGTAAATATTTTTTATTTTCTCAAATTATGACAAGAAAATTATCAAAAAATTGTCAGCAAATGAAACATGGTAGTTTGCTTATTCCCTCTGAAAAAGCTAGTCAACAGGCTATGTATCAAATGTACTGTCAATGCGAATTTTTTCTAAAGTCATAATTATATAAGCCTGAACAGTTCTCTGAAGAAAACTTTTTTTTTAATTTCTAGAATTATTATCACTGTGATGCCTTTAATTTGGCCCTGGACATGGCAAGCAAGTGTTCCATTCCAGTGTGGCCATTTTCAAATTGCACAGAGCCATCAGGTGAGCAAGCTGTCTGTCAAAATGGTCACAAGATAGGATCCTGTGCTAACAGTTGTGGACAAACTGTGAAGTGGCATGCATTGGCTGGTGAATTATTTTACCCCACTTGTCTCTACAGTATGGCCCTCTAGACCAAGAGTAAGATGCATTCTCACCCAGATACTCTGTACTAGATTCAAAATGAGAATTAAGGGGACTGTCTAGGTGGGAAGCTCTGCAGAACCAGCCACCAGGCTGTAACAAAAGGTAGGTCCTGCAGCCTTTAGATGAAGTGGAAGGGGTGGGGCTGAGGTCTTACTGAAGAAAAGGGAGGCAGAAAATACATTTAGGTTCAAGGTGGAAAGAGATGAGACTTTGATGGTCATCCTTTCCCATGCAAACTCCTCCCCCATCTCTCCCTTTAAATACTACTTCAGCTAGCCTTAAATAGTCAATGTAAACTTGGATGAATGAACTGAACCAGAAGATACTGTCCTCAAATAGGCTTAATTCTACCCTGCCATAGATGATTTCTAGTGGAAGCCAGCTTCACACTTAAATGTCTTTTAGAATACTGACCAGCAAATATGTTTGCCATCGCACCTTATTCTTTCCAATACCAAGGCAAGGGTGTGTGTAATAAAATCAAGTATAACCTCTAAAAAGCACCCCAGAATTTGAAATAATAATTTAAATTTGTGTTGCTACCTTCCAAAGTCCATTAGGTTTTTCCATTTCTAGACAATAACAAGAAGACCTGCCACTTCTGGACTGAATGGTCCTGAATATGAATAGATGGGTCACATATCTAACATGGAGCACTAACAGTAAATACCAGAAAGCCTGGGCACTGGACTAGTGACAAAAGCAGATATCCTTAAGCAAATGTTGCTCTAGATCTCTGGAGAATCTCTGCATTGCTCAGCAGTGGCAACAAATGCTTGAATGGTCTGTCAGGTTCCACTCTCTTCCAAGCTTCACTGTTCCCGAGGCCACAGAATGCTGCTTCTGTTTGGTTCAGACCTTCAGTGAACTATACCAAATAGATGGGAACCCTTCCTCAGAACTGATCTCACTAGCCAAGGACACCACCCCTTTGCATGAGTTATGTACGTTACCCAAAATGCATATTCAACATATTTATAGACCATGAGTGAAAAGCAGAATAACATATTCACAACAAGGAAGGAGACCAGGATTGACCTTCTAGACAGGACCACGTGGTTAAAGATCTGGTATCCACAAATACACATGTTGTCAAACAAGTCATAATTTGTGACCATCGTGCATTTACCTTGACTTTTATTATTTAAAATACACATACAGCTAATTTTCCAATTATGCAGAACACACAATGGGCCCTTACACAGCAAACATACCTACTAATGTGATGTCTAATTCTTACTTTGTTCTATATCCCCCACAGCAGATCAGAAGATCAGCCTCACTGAAATAATTTCTGCTAGGAAAATCTGAGCTATGATTTTAAACCATTTTTATGTTCCTTCTGAAGAATTCCTACTTTAATTGAGACCCAAATCACCATGATCAGTTTTCTTGAAAAATCATATGTAAGTAAAATGTGTACAAAAATGTTACTAATTAAATGGTATTTTCCAAATATCTTAAAGTATTAGAAATGCCAAATTCTTTATTTTAGAGTATGAATACCTTCACAAAAGCCCTTTTACCCAAGCTTAAATAGTACATAGTACATGATACCACCTAGAGGAAAATAATTTTATAAATTAGACCACAGTATTTTAAACATAAGTCTTTAATCAGTTTTTCAACATAACGATATGTAGCTATAGAGCCAAGTATATAGTCAAATAATGCAGTAAAGTTCTCTGACATTAAATGAATAAAGAAAATAACATATTACATTGAAAACATCTAGTCTATGGCTAACTACTATTCTCTCAGGCCATGTATAGAATTACAAAGGAACTAGTTCTTAAATTACCCATTTTAAAAATTAGTCAATATTAACAGTCTCTAGTTAAATAATCCACCACTCACCCACATTTAAATAGAAACAATGTTTTCCTTTATTACTTTTCAAAGACAGGTGTCTTCCAAACAATAATCCTTTAGTTGCATATCATTAGAAAGGTTTTGAAAAAAATATAAAGCAAGTAAATGTCCAACAAGCATACAAAGATGGCAGCTGATTCTTCCTGGGGAATGTTTGCTCAGTTATTTACAATGATATCTGATTATAGTAATATATATTTAGATGTTTTTGTTCCCCAAAACTCTGAAACCATTTTGCCTATTCATGCTAGTATTGCCAATCAGTAACTCATATCTGAAGGAGGTCCAGCACTCATCCCAATTAAAACTGCAAAGAAAAAGGTATTGCCTTTTACCTGGCCCATTTCTGCTTTGATAGTCCTGCCAGTCCATTTCCTCTCTGAACTTTGTTTCTCAATTAGCACCCAGGACCCTTACCCTCCATACTCATGGCTTAGTGGGGTCGCCCCTTTATGGACAGTGCCCGCCCTTCCAAAAATAGACAAATCTGCAAGGCCACACTAAAAAAAAAAAAATCCTATCTCCCATTTCCTCTATCACCAACTGTTTCCTAGGTTCCAACTAGCTAATCAGATTAATTTATAGCATTTGTTCACTAACAATCTTACACTAATTCATTCCTTCAACAAATATCCACTACATATCTACTATGTGCCAGCATTTTTCTACGTACTGGGGATATACTGATGAACAATACCAGGCCAAAATTCTTTCCTTCATGGAAGGTTAACACAATGTATCAATTAATAATAAATATATTGGCGGGTGTGGTGGCTCACATCTATAATCCCCGCAATTTGGGAGGCCGAGGCGAGAAGATTGCTTGAGTCCAGGAGTTCAAGACCAGCCTTGGCAATCTGGCAAAACCCCATCTCTACTAAAAACACAAAAAACTAGCCGGGTATGGTGGCATGCGCCTATAGTCCCAGCTACTTGGGAGGCTGAGGTGGGAAAATCACCTGAGCTCAGGAGGTGGACGCTGCAGTGAGCTGAGATAGCACCACTGCACTCCAGCCTGGGCAACCAGAGTGAGACCCTGTCTCAAATAATAATAATTATTATATAATAATAAATATATTTATTTAAATATATATAAACGTGTGTGGGGGTTAGATGATTCTAAGATCAAGAGAGAAAAATAACATAAGAAAAGAGCTGTTGTGATGAGGTTGTATTTTATTAATAAATAAGATGGTTAAATAAAGTGATGGATAAAGTCTAAAGAAGGTGAAGGAGTAAACTGTGTGATATACAGTTAACCCTTAACAGCATGGGTCTGAATTGCATGGGTCCACTTAAATGCAAATTTTCTTCTGCCCCTGCCACCCCTGAGACAGCAAGACCAACCCCTTCTGTTCCTCAACCTCTCCTCAGCCTACTCAACTTGAACACAACAAGGATGAAGACCTTATAATGATGCACTTCCACTTAATGAAGAGTAAAAATATATTTTCTCTTCCTTATGATTTTCTTAGTAACGTTTTCTTTTCTCAAGTTTACTTTGCTGTAAATTTTGGGCAAGTCAAAAGTTACGTACAGCTTTTCAACTGTGCGAGTGGTCAGCGCCCCTAACCCCCACATTGTTGGAGGGTCAACTGAATATGGGGAATGCGTTCCCAGCAGAGGGAACAACAGATTCATAAGTCATGAGTTAGAAGAATGACATTTCTGAGGCACAGAAATGAGGCCATGTGCCTGTAGTGGGGTAAATGAGACAAAAGGTAGTAGGCATTCAAGTCAGGGAAACACCAGGAACCACTGGAAGGACTTTGCATTTACTCTGAAAGAGAAGGGAAACCATTGGTAGGTTTTTAGCAAAGAAGTGACCTCAACTAATTTACTTGTTTTTTTTAACACGTTTACTGAGATATAACTGGCATATCATATCCATTTTAGATGTACAGTTGAATGGGTTTTAGTATATTCACAGAGTTGTACAATCATGATCACAGAGAACTTTATAACATTTTATTATTTTTATGTTTTTTTAACTTTTAAGTTCAGGGGTACAAGTGCAGGTTTGTTACATAAGTAAACATGTCTCGTGGGGTTTTTTTGGTACAGATTATGTCATTACTCAGGTATTAAGCCTAGTACCAATCAGTTATTTTTTCCTGATCCTCTCCCTCCTCCTACACTCCATCCTTGTTACTCCAAAAAGAAACCCCATATTCATCAGCAGTCACTTCAACCCTCACTGCATAGCCTCAGTCCCAGGCATTTCTTATAAATGGAGTCATACAATATGTGGTCTTTTATGTCTGGATTCTTACATTTCACGTTTTTAAGGTGCATTCTTGTTGTAGCATGTGTTAGTACTTCATTTCTTTTTATTGATGAATAATATTCCATTGTCTAGCTATATCACATTTTGTTTATTCAACAGTTGAAGGACATTTCTATTGTTCCCACTTTTTAGCTATTAGGGATAGTGCTGCTATAAACATTTGTGTACTAGTTTTGTGCAGACACATTTTCAGTTCTTTTGGGTAAATATCTAGGAGGAGAATTGCTAGGTCATACTGTAACTCTGTGTTGAACCTTTTGAAAAAGTGCCAAACTATTCTCCAAAATGGCTGAACCGTTTTTTTGTTTGTTTGTTTGTTTTTTGAGACAGAGTCTTGCTCTGTCATCCAGGCTGGAGTGCAGTGACATGATCTCAGTTCACTGCAACCTCCACCTCCCAGGTTGGAGAGATTCTTCTGCCTCAGCCTCCCAAGTAGCTGGGATCACAGGCACATGCCATCAGGCCTGGCTAATTTTTGCACTTTTAGTAGAGACGGGGTTTCACCATGTTGGCCAGGTTGGTCTCGAACTCCTGACCTCGTGATCCGCCCACCTAGGCGTCCCAAAGTGCTGGGATTACAGGCGTGAGCCACCGCGCCCATCTGAACCTTTTTATATTCTACCAGCAGTGTATGAGGGCTTCAAATTCTCTATAGCCTTAACAACACCTGTTATCATTGGTCTTTTTGAATATAACCATCTAAGCTGGTGTGAAGGGGTATCTCATAGTGGTTTTGATTTACATTTCAGAGATGGCTAATGATACTGAGTACCTTTTCATGTGCTTTTTGATCTCTTCGGATCTTTGCTCGTTTTTTAATCATGTTATGTGCCTTTTTTATTAAGTTGTATGAGTTCTTTATATATCCGAGATACAAGTCCCTTATCAGATATATGGTTTGCAACTTTTTCTCCCATTTCATAGATTGCTTTTCCACTTTTTTATGGTGTGCTTGAAAACACAGAATTATAAAATGTTGACGACGTACAATTCATCTATTTTTTGTTGCTGTTGCTTGTGCTTTTAGTGTCTAAGAAACTGTTGCCTAATCCAAGATCATGAAGATTTATATCTGTTTTCTTCTAATAGTTTCATAGCTTTAGGTCTTATTTTAGGCCTTCAAAATATTTTTGAATTAATTTTTGCATATGGTATAAGAGAAAGGGTCTAAGTTCATTCTTTTGCATGTAGAGATTCAGTTGTCCTGGCACCATTTATTGAAAAAACTATTCTTTCTCCCATTGAATTACCTTGCACTCTTATAAAACTAAATTACATTTTAACAGAATTTCTATAGTTGTATTAAGAATAGAAAAAATGGGCAAGGGTAGAAGCAGAGAAGCCAGTGAGAAAGCTATTATCATAAATCATGTATATTAGGGCTTGCCAGAGAAAAGGAATCCATAGAATATATAGAGACATATAGAAATAAATTATGAAGAATTGGCACACATATTACTGAGACTGAGAAGTCCCATGATCCACATGCTGGTCAGGAAAACCAGTGACATAGGAACAGTCCAAACCTGAAGGGCTGAGAAGCCAATAGTGTTAGTCCTGGTCCAAGTCCAAAGCCCCAAGAACTAGAAGTGTCAATGTCCAGTCAAAGACAGAAGAAAATGGATGCTCAAGCAGAGAGAGAGAGGGGGAGAGAGAGAGACAGAGACAGAGACACAGATAGACAGAGAGAGAGAGTGTGTGTGTGTGTGTGAGAGACAGAGTGTGTTAGTTCATCCCTCCTCCATCTTATTTTTCTATTTGGGCCATTAACAGATTATATGATGCCCACTCACATTGGTGAGAGCCATCTTCTTGACTCAGTCTACCAATGCAAATGTGAATCTCTTTCAGAAACACTCTCACAAACATACCCAGAAACAATGTTTTACCAGTTATCTGGGTACCCCTTGGCCTTGTCAAGTTGACACATAAAATTAACCACCACACCAAATAAGAGAATGGGGGCTCAACCAAGAGGGTAGCACCGGAAGTGGGGAGAAGTGGTTGAATTCTGGCTGTTTTGAAAGTGAAGCTGATAGGATCTGCTGAGAGATTGGATGTGGGTGTGAGATAAAGAAAAGACTGAAAGTTGACTCTACTATTTTTGGTTTTTCAGTTAGACAAACTGCAATTTTTGTTTGGGGAAGAGGAACCTGATCACTCAAACTACTATGTGTAAAACAGACTAGGAACAGGCAATTGGGGGACAGGATGAAAGCCCTCTATCCTAGAAACAATTTCTATTTCAGTGAAAATCTACTGAGTCCACAGGGCACAGGGATGACACTAATGTTCCTTTACAGTGAAAGAGGCTGTTGTTGGTTCACCGAAAAAAGAATGCCTTGAGGGTTTTATTCGGGTCTTGAACTGAACTCTTTCTGTCTGTTTGTATAACAGGTTCTCAGAACCAGTTCAGGGTTGCCCAGAAGTTGTTTTCAGAGAAGCCCTGAAGCCTTGTACTTTCACAGAAGGAGACCTTGATGATCTCTCATCAGGAATTTATTTGACATGTCATTAGAACGTCTTAGAGACATCATGACTAACCTAAAACAAATAATTAACTGTGAGAACTACAAATTTTACCACAAGGCAGTGGAGAAGACATTACAGGATAGATAGAATTTTAGGAACCCCTCAAACCACACTCCTCCAGAATATTTTCACTGCAAGAGAAGCCTCATTTCCTATTAACTCAGAAACTCTTTCAAGCATCTGTTATGGTAGATTTTCTAATAGGTCCAGCCCAGGGGGTTCTCAGACATAAATCCTCAAGGTCTATTAAAGCCCCTTGAGAAGATGGTCAAGGCACAACTTGAATAGCTCATACCACTGAACTGGAAAAAAGCTCCTAAAGCTCTAGTGTCCTTTGAAGAGACTTAATCTTCCTCCCCTGGCCTTAAGAGAGGCAGGTGCAGCAGGATAAGTACTGCAACACACAGGGAAGAAATGAAAGCACAGAAGATCTCTCTTTCTGCATAAAAATGGATGAATTTCTTCCAGATTTAGCAGCTATCTTAGTCTGTTTTGTACTGCTATAACAGAATACCTAAGATTGGGTAATTTATGAACTACAGAGATTTATTTCTTATAGCTCTGGAGGCTAGGAAGTCTAAGATTGAGGGGCCGGCATCCGGTCAGGGACTTCTTGCTGCATCAAAACATGGTAGAAGCCATCTTATGGTGAGAGAGAGCCAGAGAGAGGGGAGCAAACTTGCTTTTATAACAAACCCACTCTCACAATCGCAAACTCACTCTCATGACAATGACATTAATCCATCCATGAGGGCAAAGCCCTCATGAGCTAATCACCTCTTAAAGATTCCATCTCTCAAAACTGTTGCATTGGGGATGGGGTTTCCAACACATGAACTTTGGGAGAAGACATTTAAAACCACAGCAGCAGCTTTTCACTCTCTCTCTCCTAGAAACAACTTCTATTTCAGTGAAAATCTACTGAGTCCACAGGGCACAGGAATGGCACTAGTTAATGTTCTTTTACAGTGAAAGTATGAGACTTTCTCATACTTTTCAGAGCTACTCTGAAAACAAGTTCTGGGCAACCCTAAAGTGGTTCTGATAACCTGTTATAAAAACAGACAGAAAGAGTTCAGTTTAAGACCTTAATAAACCCCTCATGTCATTCTTTTTTCAGTGTACCAACAGCTAATGAGGAAGCTGTGCCTCTTAGTGAGGAAAGGAGCCTAGGATACCATGTCAAGGATCTCCAAGACACACAAAGGAAGATGTAAATCTTTCCTCAGGCCTGGTGACAAGACAAAGACCAAATGGAATCCTAAAATGGGCTCTTTGGCAGTTACATCTAGAGGAATGGAAGACGTGATGAACTACTCTAGGAACTGATATTAAAACAAGCAACCCAAATGTAAATAAAAGACTATTTGCTTCAATTAAGTCTTAGCTACAGGAGTGTGAACGTTAATATTTCCTCAGCGTACATCTCTGATAGTCCTTTCAGCATTATTAAAGTATGTTTATACAGGGTTTGGCTTTCCAGCTATTATGGAAAAACTATATCTTGCCAACAGTACTACAGGGGCCTAAACACAGTAAATCCTCCACTGACCTTGAACCCAAGCTAAAGCAAATAGTCACTCTCCTTGGTGCTGAATTGTCTAAATAATGCACTGCGTAAATGGCTGTGAATCTAAATTACATCTACAATGCATCTTAGCATCATGGATTACCAATAGTTTTTCCAGAAGGCAGTGTTTGTAGAGGCATTGCAATGTGAAGGAAATTCTTAGGGAGATAACTGGAAAAACATTCACTTGCAAATGATAATCATTTATTTATTGAACACTAGGAGTATGCTGGGCCTCGAGCTCCACAAAGGTAGCAGGCTGATGACAGCCTCTGGCTGCAAGGCTTCACAAGAGTGGAGGAAGAAGATGATGGTTAACAGACAATATGCAAGAAGAAAAAGAAGTGCAATAGAAAGCCTGAAGTGGTGAAACATCACGAGACAGGGAACAGAAAACAAAAGAGGGAGAAGACAACAAAAACATCAACTGAAATATCTATTTAATATAAAATTACACTTCCATTTAAACCAAAATAAAATTTATCCACATGTAAAAGTGCTCATAAAATAATATTAAATGAAAAAAGCAAAATATAAAATGATAAAAACATAAAATCATATATATATCCGAAAGCTGGAAGGGAATACGGAGAAATCAAAACCACTTAATGAAAACGTTAGAATTGTGGACATACCAGTTTTCTTTTGAAATTTCCTTTAATCATATTGTAAGTACACATATACTATATTTTTAAAAGGCAATTAGAGTATATGTGAATATTCACTACGGCTCTGTTTGTAATAGTAAAAGAAATAGAAACAACTAAAATATCCATCTATAAATAACATATTAAATGAATTCCAGCATATACATAAAATAAGCTGCTATACCACTGATACGGTTTGGCTGTGTCCCTACCCAAATCTTATCTTGCATGTGGTTCCCATAATCCCCAAATGTCGTGGGAGGGACCCAGTGGGGGGTTGATTTAATCATGGGGGCAGTTACCCTCATGCCATTCTTGTGATAGTGAGTGAGTTCTCATGAGATTCTATGGTTTTATAAGGGGCATTTCCCCCCTTTTGCTCAGCACTTCTCCTTGCTGCTGCCATGTGAAGAAGGACATGTTTGCTTCCCCTTCTGCTATGATTGTAAGTTTCCTGAGGCCTCCCAAGTCACACTGAACTGTGAGTCTTTCCTTTATAAATTACTCAGTCTTGAGTATCTCTTTATTAGCAGCGTGAGAACGGACTAATATAACCACTTTAAAAATTGAGGTATATCTATTTGAATTGACTTGAAGATATGTCTATGATACATGGCTAAGCAAAATTTTTAAAAGGCAAGTTGAGAAAAATACATATGGTATAATCATATTTATATGAATATAGACAACTATATTAATATATGTCAGTGTGGACACCAGAAAGAAAAAGTTTAAAGCAATATACACTAAATAGAAAAGAAATTACGGAATGGGGGATTTTTATTTTTTATATTAATGTATTTCTGTAGGTTTGAATTTTGTAACCTTGTATTACATATGTCATTAGAAAAAAACTGTAAAGAATAAACACTGAATTAAAATTTTAAATAACTGCCATGTCAGGAAAAATTCCTTGGAAATTTATTTTATGGTAATGAGGGTTAAAATTTAAGAGGAGCTTTGAAGGGCAGAGGGAGGTTAGGGCTGGAGACAGGTAGTGTAATTAAGGGAATTAAAATAAGTGGTCGATAAGCTGGACTCTTACCTGGCCAGTAGTAAACCAATCAACACTAAGTTGAGGTGTAACAGGAATGAGAAAATCAACTGAACATAAACATAAGAGAAGGTTTTTCATAGGGTACAACAGATCACTGTTCATCCATATAGTTCTGAGAAAAAGTAACAGGGAATTTTTGTTTTTTTTTTTTTTGTTTTTTTTTTTTTTTTTTTTTTTGAGACGGAGTCTTGCTCTGTAGCCCGGGCTGGAGTGCAGTGGCCGGATCTCAGCTCACTGCAAGCTCCGCCTCCCGGGTTTAGGCCATTCTCCTGCCTCAGCCTCCGGAGTAGCTGGGACTACAGGCGCCCGCCACCTCGCCCGGCTAGTTTTTTATATTTTTAGTAGAGACGGGGTTTCACGGTGTTAGCCAGGATGGTCTCGATCTCCTGACCTCGTGATCCGCCCGTCTCGGCCTCCCAAAGTGCTGGGATTACAGGCATGAGCCACCGCGCCCGGCCAGCAGGGAATTTTTGAAAGAGAGAAGCAAGCAAGCAGAAAAGAAAAAAAAAGAGAGGTTAAAAACTAGTGGGTAATGGAGAATAAAACAGCACAAAGAAAAACTGGAGGAAAGTACACAGAATTTATGAGGGGACTCATAACATATGGCCGATTGACCAAAAGCTAGTCAAGCTCAAAGTCATCTGACTCCAAATCCATTAACCTGAAATCCACTTTCTTGTTTTGAAATGCAATCTGAACTTTAAACTGCAGTTTGTCTCCTCTTAACCAGTTCAGCAAACTTCACTTGAAAATCACCATTACTCATGTTAGTCTGCATCACCATACCTCAGATACTTGCAAGAATCAGGGCAGCCAAAAGTGTTTCAGCTATTAGGACCCCCCCTCCAGTTTAGCAGGCTGGGAATGGTGACAAGTGTAAGTGGCATGCCTCAGTATAAAAAGTAAAATGATTGGCTCTATCATTTACAATCACATCACAACCCTTACTGCTTCATATTCCAAGTCTGAAAAATGGGTATAATCTCAAAGAATTGTGAGATTCAAGCAACAAACAAATGATAGCTCCATGCCTGGGATGCAGTAGACTCTCAATAAATATTTCTGAATGAACAAATGAACCAATGTGTTATGATACTATATGGTATTACTATTGTGCACAAAAAGAAGGTATGGAAAAGGGTAGTATTCTAGTGAATTCTATCACTGTAGTAAGGTCAAGTAACTTCCTTTTATCATCAAAGTCTTCCATGTACTGCTTCCACTGCCATAACTGCCCTTCATAAACAAGTTTCCCAGGCATCTGTAATCCCACCTCCAACTTTGAAAGTTTATGTCTGAACCTTTTGCCTTCTCTTTAGAACTATACATTCTGCAATGGTGAGGGGTGTATCTTCATGCTTCATGGACAGGCTTATACCCAACAAACCATGCAGAGGAGAAAACATGTCTAAGCCTTCCTCAGGCCCAGGCAGAATCCTCTGGTGCCAGAATTCTATGTGGTGGCAATGAAGACAATTCCAGATTCTTTGGTAATGTTGAGGCAAAAACATTTTGAGGACCTAGATGTGAACAGGCCCTTAAACTGGATACCTTTTTCACTTGAAGGATCTAAGATTCAGCAATACCCTCTGGAATACAGTTTGTTAATTCAGGTCCTCAGATCCCAAAGGGATCCATGGATAGAATTCATGGAAGTTCTTGAATTCAGATGGAAAAAAATCAGATCTTTACTATCACCAGCATGTAACTGAAAGTTAGCGTTCGCTTCCATTAGGAATTTAGGCAACAAATCATGGTAGCATTAGTAGTACTTACATATGTGTCACCAACAGAAATCACAGATATTTTCATATCTCATTGCAATTCTTGTTAGCTCAAACTATTATCTGTTTATCACCACTTTAAAATTCGTGGTCATTATGTGCTCTGCTAGATCCAATACAATGTTAATGAAGAAGCATGCATATTACCATAACACAAATTTGTTTTAATAACTTGATAACTATTTCAATATAATTGGTTCCTTGTCATTCTATGTGCTTTATTTCATTCGTTTACATATTTTACTCTGAGAAACAGTCCATAGACTTCAACAGACTACCAAAGATGTCCACAGCACTAACAAGATTAAGAAGCCCTGCTCCAAACCATAATGCCCGACAACCAAAAGCGTCACGCAGGTACAAATCCCATTGCTTGAAGGATGAAAACATTATTTGAAAATCTGCAATCATTCGGGTAGGTAGGAGTTATTTACATTGACTAAAAAGTTCTAAACTAATGGCCTGATTTACATAATAAAGCAGCCCATGTATGAAACAGTCCGATTTGAGTTCTTATTATTACATTTTAGCACAGAGTTAAAAACGTTAAGTATTTCTATCAAGGACTTGGCTTTGAAGTTTGTCTTGAATTTACTATCTGACCTTGGGCAAGTCAGTAAACCCAGCTAAGCCTTAGTTTTCTCATCTACAAAATGTTGAAAAATAATACCTCCTTCAAAGCATTATTAAGAGAATTAAATAATACACGCAAAATACTAAATGGATACAAGGTACTTAGCACGGTACCAGACATAATAAGTACTAAATAACTTACAACAATATTATTGCCCTATTTTACTTATTAATCTCTTTTAAGTAAAACTTTATATTGAGTCTTTAAGATGATTTCTTTGAAGTATTCTATAATTAAAAGATAAGAGTGCATGTTGCTTCAGAATACAGACTCTAATGACAGACTGCCTGGGTTTAAATTTTTTTGTACCGCTTATAAGCTGTGTGCCTCTGGATAAGTTACTTAATTTCTCTGAGGTTTAGTTTTAGATCTGTAAAATAGGGAAAATAATATCTACACCATAGGGTTGTTATGAAGGCCAAATTAGTAACCACATGTGAAGCACATTAAAACATGCCTGGAACATGGTACTTTGTAATTACTAGCTGTTATTATCAAGAGTAATTATTTAATAGTTTCACATCAAGTTACACAGGAGTCTTTCTTCCTCTTTAATCTGAATTTTAGTGAAAATTTCTTATAAATGAAGTGGAGTCAGCCACATTAATCATATTATTGACATGAATGTATTTGACATCAATAAGAACGAGGCAGGGAATAAATTCAGCTACAATTATTTACATGGAGGAATTAGGAAGACCCCACTTCCTTTGGCTTTGTAACCAAATTAAAGCACGTACAAGAAAGATTCTCTATAGTTTGAAATGCTTCTTTTATGGCAACAGGTCTATGAATTACAGGAATAAATATAATTTTGCTTTTTTGCCTTTAAACAGGTACAGAGAGGCGCCTCTGTGCCCCAGGCTGGAGCTCACCTTGGAGAAGGGAGCCATGGAAATGCTGGGCTTGGTGACAACAGAAAGGACAACATCAGCATCATGTAGCAGAGACGCACCTGTTTCCCTGTAGGGAACCAGCTTTGCTCCTCACGGGCAATTAGCAAGGTTTGACTTAATTTAAAACCTACACAAACCACTGATCTCTGAGAATATGACTGATGTTATTTTCTGTACTGAGAGTAACAGTAAAACAATAATAATGGTAATAACAAGCACTTCACTCTTCTCCATCTTTTAAGGTAGCTGAGTAATTAGTAACTCAACAATTAGTCATCACAGCAAAACTATGAATCATGTGAAAGTATTCTCACCATCATCTTATTTCAGTTTTTTACTTATGAGCTTTAAGAATTCAGGATCCTTTGCTGAATATATTAATCCTCCCAACATATAAGACAATGAATATTAAAGTCAAATTATGATACATACCCCAATAATTTGACTATACTCTAAAATTAATACTCATCACCATCTCCAGGACTTACCAAAAATGCAAATGCTGGCTGGATCTCATTTTTTAAAATTATAACAATTAAAAGGTTACTAAATCACTAGTGTTAAAAAGTCAGCAGCAATAAACCTTTAGGTTTTCACAAGATGCACACAGAGGTCTCCCTTGGAGATTTAGTTTTCCAACTTATAAGGCTGAAAGTCCATTCCCAGGAGGAAGAAAAAACAGGAAGCTTCTCCCCAGAGTAGGAAAATAAAATTTGTCATACTCTAGGTTTTAGTGACCAAAGATTATCAGGAAGTGGAAACATCTACAGTAGAATCAGTGCAAATGTGATCATTAGAGGGCTCCGTGCTTTATGCTAGTATTATTATTTCCAGCATCCCTTAATAGTGTCAAAAGCATAACATTCCAGCTGAGGGATTAATAGCTGCCCTAACAACAGAGCACACAGCTGGCTTTCAACACAGCAGGGGGCTTTTCAAAACACCCCACGATAGATAGGCCTGGTCTTTAGTGCTTGTACCATGGGAGCCCAACTACACTGAGATACCTTCCAAGTCTCCAGGTGATGAAGCTTGGTTCTCAGCTCCACTCTGATGTGATTCTGTAGTGGAGCACCTTCACAATTCAGATTAAGGCAAGATCTCTGATCTGGAACCTTCTGTCAAAGGAGTCTTGGAACAAGACTGACAGATGTGCCCTCTGCATCAACAGGTAGGGTAAGGGAAAGACAGGAGAGAAATCCAGAAATGTATCTACATGTGTATGCAGCTACACAGTTGGCATGTGGTGCGTAATGTTCCATGTGATCAAATTTCTTTCCGGCCCCTTCAAAACAGAATAGTTGCATGGAAAGTAATAATATAGAACCTTTTTTTTTTTTTGAGGCGGAGTCTCGCTCTGTCGCCCAGGCTGGAGTGCAGTGGCGCGATCTCGGCTCACTGCAAGCTCCGCCTCCCGGGTTCCCGCCATTCTCCTGCAATTCTCCTCTTATTTAACTAAAATCCTACAAATCCTTAATCCCTTAGTTTAGCATTCATTCTAGTGAGAATAATCTTCCCGGAACACAAACGTGGCCTGTTGCTCCTCAGATTAAACACCTTCAGTGGCTCCCCTGGGGCTACAGGCTAAAATTCTAATACTTTGGGATGACAAACAAGACCTCTGGTTTGGCCCCTACCTACTTCTCTAGCTTCATTTACCTCTCTGGCTGCCAGGACCCCACATTCCTTGTAAGTCCCCAAATTATCTGTCATGCTCCTTCACATCTCTCAACCCTTACTGGCAATATCTCTGCACCTAGAATGTTTTGTCTTTGTAGCAGTTTCAACAAATGCTTATTCCTCTTTCCCAGCTCAGCTAAGGTCAGCTAACCTTGTAAAGCCTTTACCAACTTTCCTTTCCCAGGAGAGACCCACTGCTTTCCTTGGACTAACAGTATCCCTTGCATCACTGCTCTTCTGGCTTGCCACAGCACTTTACTGCACTGTTGTTTTTTTTTTAAATAGCTGTATGGAATAATAGCTTAAACACAATAAACTCCACACTTTAAAGTGCACAATTTCGTAAGTTTTAACATATATCCCTACCTGTGAAACCATCACCACAATTAAGATAATGAACACATTCACTATTTCTAAAAGTTTTCCATGCCCTTTTGTCAGCTCTCTCTGTCACTCCTCTCTGTCCCTCCTCATCCCCAGGGAACCACTAATCTGCTTTCTAGAGAGTCATTAGCATTTTCTGGAGTTTGAAATATATGGAATCAGGCAATATGTGATCTTTTTATTTTTGCCTTGCTTCTTTCACACAACATAATTATACTGAGATTCATCCACATTGCATGAATCAATAGTTCATTACATTTTACTGCTGAGTGGTTTCAGCATGGATAGGACTATACTACAGTGAGTCTGTCTTTTCACCTGCTGATGGACATATGGGTTATTTCAAGTTTCTGATCATTACAAAGAACATTGCTATGAACATTCACATACAAGTCTTTGTACAGACATGTGTTCTTTCCTCTTGGGGAAATACTGAGGAGTGGAATAAATGAGTCATGTGGTAGGTGTATGTTTGATTTTTTAAGAAACTGCCAAACTATTTTCCAACAGGCTGTGCCATTTTACATTCCCACTAACAGTGTGTAAAAATTCCATTCCTCCATATCTTCATGAACATTTGATATGGTTTGTTGCTTTAATTACAACCATTCTACTATGTCTATTATATTATCTCACTGGGGTTTTAATTTGCATTTCCCTAATGATTAATCATGCTGAGCATCTTTTTATGTGCTTATTTACCACCCACATTTCTTATTCGGCAGAATATCTGTTCAATTCATTTCCCCATTTTTTAGTAGGTTTTTTTCTTATTATATTTTGAGAGTAATTTATATATTTTGAATGACAAATTAGATATATGATTTGTCATACATATTCGAAATATTTTCTCCCAATCTGTGGCTTATCTTTGCATTCTCTTAGTACTGTCTTTTGAAGAGCAGAAATTTTTAATTTTGATGTCTAATTTATCAATTTGTTCTTCTATGAATTATACTTTCTGTGTCATATCTAAGAAACCTTTGTCTAACCCAATGTCAAAAAGATTATTTCTTAGGTTTTCTTCCACAAGATTTATAGTTTTAGGTGTTACATATATGTCCATGTTGTGTTCATTTTTGTATATATTATAAAATATGGTTTGAATGTTCATTTTTTGCTTATGGATATCTTGTTGCTTTGGTACTATTTGTTGAAAAATTGATCCTTTCTCCACTGAATTGCCCTCATGCCTTGGTTGAAAATCCACGGTCTATACACATGTGGGTCTATTTCTGCCTCTTTCTACTGTTCCAGGGATCTGTTTTTCTGTTGTGACACCAGTCCCACACTCTTTTAATTACCGTAACTTTACAAGCCTTGAAATCAGTCAAATTTAGTACTTCAACCTTCTTTTTAAAAATTGTTTTCACTATTCCAGGTTCATTGCATTTCTTTTTTTTTTTTTTTTTTCTTATAAGACAGTCTCACTCTCTCATTCAGACTGGAGTGCGGTGGCACTATCTCGGCTCACTGCGACCTCTGCCTCCCAGGCTCAAGCGATTCTCCTGCCTCAGCCTTCTGAGTAGCTGGGATTACAGGCGCGCATCACTACATCCAGCTAATTTTTGTACTTTTAGTAGAGACAGGGTTTCACCATGTTGGCCAGGCTGGCCTCGAACTCCTGACCTCAAATGATCCACCCACATCAGCCTCTCAAACTGCTGGGATTACAGGCATGAGCTACCATGCCCGGCCTCATTGCATTTCTATATAACTTTTAAGATTCATCTTTTCAATTTAAAAACAGAGGCATTTTGATTGGGTTTTTGTTGAATCTATAGATCAATTTGGGAAAAATAACAATACTGAGACTGTTTATCAAATACAAGCTTTAACTCTCTAATAATTTAGGTCTTTTAAAATTTCTCCCAACAATATAGGGAGAAATATTGTATGGCTTCTGCACATTCTTGTCAGATGTATCCCTAAGTATTTCGTATTTTTGATATTATTGTAAATGGCATTTATGTTTCAGTTCCTGACTATTCATTGCTGGTATATAGTAACACAATTGATTTTTACGTGTGGATATTGCACCCCGGAACCTTGCCGGAGGACACTGGAATTAAGAATTAAGATCAACATTTTGATGCCTAAGGGGACAAAAGAAGTTGATCACAACTACTGATAGGAAAAGACATGCTGTGGAAACACATTTGCTCAGAAGAGAGGAGAAATGGAGGTATATCCTCAGCATTTATATTTCTATGCCTTTGGCCTAGATAGTTTGAGCCTTTAAGCCCATCAGCCAAGTGATATGGGAAAAATTCAAATACGTAATATCTATGGTTTTTCCTAAAAGTTTCTGAAATGTGAAACAGTATAATCCCTTACCACATAAGAGAAACTCAGGAGCCTAGTAACAATAATGCCTCACCTTTCTGTTGGTCTTGATTCTTTTAGGTTGATTTTTGCTTCTTATCCAATTATGACCAGATTTCCTTAATAGGAATCTAGTCCTGACATTTCAGAGATATAAGCTGATGTATTTCTTCTATGTACATAAGCTGATGTATTTCTTCTATGTATGTGTGTGTGTGTGTGTGTGTGTGTGTATATATATATATATATATATATATATATATATATATATATATTTTTTTTTTTTTTTTAACTCTGTCACCCAGGCTGGAGTACAGTGGCATGATCTCGGCTCACTGCAACCTCCACCTCCTGGGTTCAAGCAATTTTCCTGCCAGTTTCCCAGGTAGCTGGGAAGGTGTGTGCCACCATGCCTAGCTAATTTTTGTATTTTTAGTAGGGACGAGGTCTCATCATGTTGACTAGGTTGGTCTCGAACTCCTCTACTTGTATCTTTTAATTTTAGTGTTTTTTTTTTTTTTTTTTTTTTTTTTTTTTAAGAGACAGGTTATTCCTCTGCCACCCAGGCTAGAGTGCAGTGGCACAATCATAGCCCACTGCAGCCTCAAACTCCTGGGCTCAAGAGATCCTCTTGCCTCAGTCTCCTGAGTAACTGGGATGACAGGTACATGCCACCACACCCAGCTAATTTTTTAATTCTTTGTCACTATGTTGCTGAGTCCAGTTTCAAATTCCTGGTCTCAAGTGACCCTCCCACCATGGTCTTCCAAAGTGCTGGGATTCTATTTGTATTGTGAGTGACTGGTCTTAGACTGTCTACTCTAAAATCTGCAAATTAATGTATGCCTATATAACCAAAGCCACTTCTGTTCTTGTTGACCCTGCATCTGTAAATAAAATGCTTGCTTAACAATGCAGCATTTCCTGCTTGCTGCATTGATTTTCCACAATGGAAAACTCCGAGGTCACATGTTTCTCCATCCTTCAATTCACCAGAATTATATCTGCTCAGGAGAGTTAAAAAAAAAAAAAAAAAAAAAAGATACCATTGTTATAAACTCCAGAACACAAAACACTTCTCCATTTCATGCAGAAAAAAAATCAACACATGCTCCTAATTTTCTAATTGAAAGGATTTTTGGTTAAACATGAGCTTTTACAGCTTCCTCCACATCTCCATATGACCATCACTGTCAGAACCATCATCTTTGAGTATGAATGACATGCTATATGAAGGGCAGAGGAAAATAGACACCAGGAGAAAAACATACAGAATTAACATCAAAGAGTGAAATCTGGTCCAAATTCCATAACCTGCTTCTTTGTCTCTCCAGGTTGGTGTCACAGTCATTCAGGAGGCCTCGGGCACTGCTTTATTCAGGGGCTTATGTACTTGTGAAGCTGTTACACCTCTCACTCCTGCATGCTCTCTCACTTTCTCTCACTCTAAATAATCACTTGTGGGCCTTACATTTCTTCCCTATAAAAAATCTTTAATGATTTTACAGTTATAATACATGTTGACAGTATAAAATTAGAAAACCCAATTAAGCCTAGATAAGCAAACTAAAATCATCATTAAACCTAGTACTCAGAGACTACCACTCCTAACATCTGGTGCTTATCCTCCCACACTTTTCTCCTCTGTTATAACATTTTCAACAAAAATAAAATTATAAAATCACCCACAATTGTTTTCTAAGTTCTAAAATAGGTAAAATCGCAAGAATACACATTGATTACTTTCTGGTATGATCTTAGCAAAATAAGTAAAGCATTAGAGATAATTGGACCTTAAACCAAAGCCATAAAATAATTATGATGTGAGAACTGAACTCTCTCTAGCCAATCCATGGTTTATTACCAAGATGAGCAGAATGAACTAGCAAATAAAGAAATCCCTTACTAACTAAAAATAGAACACCATCACTCAGCCAGGTCATATGAGACAGTCCAGTCCATAGACGGAGCTTTAAGCAGACTACAAACATATGTGGTTGACACATTCAGGGTGACACAATGGAAAACAGTTGAGGCTGAATTGTTGTGGGCTGGGCATGGTGGCTCACACCTATAATCCCAGCACTTGGGAGGCCAAGGCAGGCAGATCGCTTGAGCCCAGGAGTTTGAGACCAACCTGGACAACACGGCAAAACCCCATCTCTACATGAAATGCAGAAATGAGCCAGTTGTGGTGGCTCATGCCTGTAGTTCCAGCTACTCCTCAGGAAGCTGAGGTGGGAGAATCACCTGAATCTTGTTGGGGGGTCAAGGCCGCAGTGAGCTGGGATTGCACCACTGCACTCCAGCCTGCGCGACAGAGCGAGACCCTGTCAAAAGGAGAGAAGAGGGGTGGGGAGTGGAGGAATGGGGAAGGAGAGGAGAAGAGGGAAAGGGGAGGGGAAGGGGAAGGGGATGGGAGGGCAGGGGAGGGGAAGGGGATGGGAGGGCAGAGGAGGGAAAG
Organism: Macaca mulatta; assembly: GCF_049350105.2. NCBI lineage: Eukaryota > Metazoa > Chordata > Mammalia > Primates > Cercopithecidae > Macaca > Macaca mulatta. The sequence continues at coordinate 23,099,387 of NC_133422.1, forward strand.
GGGAGGGAAGGGGAGGGGAGGGGAAAGGAAGAGAGAGGAGGGGAGGGGAGAGGAGGCAGAGAGAGAGATGTGCATGAAGCGGAGATGCAACACACCACTGGCCATTTGTTATGTGCATCCATGTGTCTCACTGGACTGGGAGCTCTCAGCAGGTATCTTATTCCTCTCTTTTATCCCCAGTGCCTAGTACTTAGGAAGGATTTGCTCATTAGGGGCTATCCCAGAAGCAGCTGAGCTGAAATTGGACAGGCAGGGACAAGTCTGCATTGTGCATGTTACAAAAAAGATGAAAATGACCTTCTCTAGTTATAACTGTCCCACTGTGATTGAGGCAAAAGCCATCCTGGATATGTCACAGGTAAATGTTTGTAAATAAGCAGGATATACTTGGGAGGCTGAGGTGGGAGGATCCTTTAAGCCCAGGGTTCCAACCCTGGACAACATAGTGAGACTCTGACTCAAAAAAAGAAAAAAAAAAAAAAAGCCAGATAATTTTAGGGTTGTAAGCATCCTTAACTCGATTTCTTAACATAGACACATAATATTGATTTTCAAACTCCCAGCTGAATACTTTTCCCCTAAAACATACTGTTTCCAAGGTTAATGTGTGTTATGAAAGATAAAAATGTATGGGAGATAATTATATGAGAGACCTGATGTGGCAGATTAATTGCAAAATGGCCCTCAATTCTCAGCTCCTCTTTGTATCCATTCCCTCTGATATCTGACTTTGCAACTTCTCCCATCAAGAGGTAGGGTCAATTTCCCCATCCCTTGAACCTGGATTGGCTTTATGACTTGCTTTGAAAACAGGATACAGGGGAAGTAAAAGTGTGTCAGTTCTGAGACTAGGTCTCCAAAGGTCTTATGAGCTTCTCCTCTCTCAGAACTCTGCCTGCCAACAAGCTGGCCAGCTGGATGATGAGACACATGTGGTTGTGTGGCTTGGCCACCTCATCACTCCAGCTGACAGTCGGCCAACCAGCAGACATGTGAGTGAGGGCACCCTCAACCAGCCGGCTCTGAGCCACGCTGTCATGTTAGCACAGATGCATGGCATTTCAGCAAAGAATTAGGGAAATGCAAATTAAAGCCATAGAGGTATCAATACACACCTATCAGAGTGGCTAAAATAAAAAATCACAACCCCAAATGTTGGTCAGCATGCAGAGAAACAAAGTCACTTTTACACTACAAGTGAGAATGTAAAATGGTACAACCACTGTGGAAAGCATTTTAAAAGTTTCCTATAACACTAAACATGCACTTACTTACTAGTACATTCTTGGTCAAACATGTATGACCTTTATTTTCATCCAGCCAAATAAAAACCTATATTCAAACAAAAACCTGTACAGGAATGTCCATCACAACTTTATTCACAGTAATCAAAAACTGGAAAACAACACAGAAGTCTCTCAACAGATTGGTTGGGCGCGGTGGCTCATGCCTGCAATCCCAGCACTTTGGGAGACCAAGGTGGGCAGATCACTTGAGGTCAGGAGTTCGAGACCAGCCTGGCCAACATGGTTGAAACCCTATCTCTACTAAAAACACAAAAATTAGCCAGGTTTGGTGGTACACGTCTGTAATCCCAGCTACTCTGGAGGCTGAGGCAGGAAAATTGCTTGAAGCTAGGATGCAGAGGTTTTAATGAGCCAAGATCATGCCACTGCACTCCAGCCTGGGTGACAGAGCAAGACTCCATCTCAAAAAAAAAAAAAAAAAAAAAACCAATAAATGTTTAAAAACCTGGATTACTCCTCAGCAATAAAATGGAACGAATTATTAATGTACACAATAACTTAGATAAATCTCCAGGTAGTTATGCTGAGTGGAAAAAAAGACGATCTTGAAAGGCTGAGCACTGTGTTTATAGAACATTCTTGACATTACAAAATTATAGAAATGGTGAACAGATCTGTTGCCAGTTCACAGACAGAGGAGGGACAAGAAGAGAGGGAGGTGGGTGTGCACAGAAGGGCAGCATGCGGATCCTTGTGGGATGGAAATGTCCTGTATCTACGTCAGTATCCTGACTGTGATATTGCACTACAGTTTTGTAAGATATGACTATTTGGAGAAACTAAGTAAAAGGAATCTCTCTGCATTATTTATTACAGCTGTGTAGGAATCTATATCTCAAAATAAGTTTAATTTAAACTAATTACCTCAATGGCTTTGGGCAGGTTACTAATCCTCTCTAAGCTCTGGTTTCCTTATCTGTAAAATGGGGAAAAATAGGACTTAATGAGGCTTAAATTAGATGATTAAATGATATTTACAGCATTCTTAGTGCATGATTCATGTTTAATAAATGTTATTGTTGATAATATTTGTAGTAATTGTAACAAGTAATAGTCAATAAACATAGTCATAAATTTTATTTGTTAAAGTCCTACCAAATTTGGCAGGGATGGTAGCAAGGCAGACAGCAGTCTGAGAAAGGATGCTCTGTTTGCTCAAGGTCCAGATAAACAGCTCTACCTTACAAACAGCTAGAGAATGAAGCAGAAAGTTAAGTAAATGAAAAACCTGGCCCCTGGCCCCTGGACAAGATAAGTTTTCTTTTTCTTTTCTTTTTTTTTTTTTTTTTTTTTTGAGACTGACTATCTCTCTGTCACCCAGGCTAGAGTGCAGTGGTGTCATCTCGGCTCACCCCAACCTCTGCCTCCTGGGTTCAAGCTATTCTCCTGCCTCAGCCTCCCAAATAGCTGGAATTACAAGCACTTGACACTATGCCCGGCTAATTTTTTGTATTTTTAGTAGAGACAGGTTTCACTGTGTTAGCCATGTTGATCTCAAACTCCTGACCTCAAGTGATCCACCTGCCTCAGCCTCCCAAAGTTCTGGGATTACAGACATGAGCCACTGCTCCCAGCTGCTAGAACTGATCAGTTTCTATAAAGCTATGTAAGTAAACACATATCCAAAGAGTCATAGAACCTTGGAGTTAAATTAGAACTTAACCTCACTGAACTTTTTCAACCCCTCATGCTATACTGAAAGTCTCTACAATATCTGATAAAGTTGTTTTCTTAACTTCTAGTGATGAAGCCACTATCTTGTAGAGTAAAATTGTTTAACTCTAAATCAGAGGATGACACTCTAAACTGCACATCAGAATCATTTGATAAACATTTTAAAAATAAGAGTTTAATGATTTTCAAAGGTATGACTTTTTTCATCACCTTGGAACATGTCTCTTCAGTGTGTGGATATAGGCAACACTTAAAGACACTGTATTTACTTCTTGAATGATGTCTTAATCCAGCCAGAGTACAGCATAATCAAGCTGCACCATATTAGGGCATATCCACCCACCCATCCATTCATTCAACAAATAATTACTGAGCATCTTCTATGTGTTAAGACACCATGTTAGATTCTGGAGCTACAACTGTAAGCAAGAGTGGCATAGTCTCTGCCTTCATAAAACGTCTATCAAGAGAGGAAAATAACTGCTTAATTATCACAAAATTATGCACAATGGTGGGGATTAAGGGGGAGCTTTGGGAATACCTCACAGGATGTAGAAGCATCTACTTGTCTGAAAGGTTATCAACAATAAGACTCTCTTCCCTATAGGAATACACTGAGAAAATATAGATCAACTCTTTTTTCATTAGATAATGAAAAGAAACACCTCATTTGTCTGCCATCATGAAAGAATATCCTGGTCTAAGTGCACTTTGTAGAAGGTTAGAATGTATCACCTTGTACTAAAAGTTTATTGAACATTTCTAAAACCAAGTCCTTCTAAAATGCAACATTAGGCACTGCCCTGAATCACTAAAATAGACAAATGATTGTAATTTACACTATTTTCAGTGGCTCCTGGTAATCCTCATGAATGTTAGTACTATGTATTTATACCAGGAAGACACGGAACTCTCTGAGGGATGTACAGGAACAGACCTCCTGCTGCATGCTGTCCCCCGCCATCTGTCCGTGCCCTCCCCCGAATGCCTGGAACCCAGGGTGTGCAGGTTTGCCCCCACACTAAACATCCCTGGATCAGTGATGCATTCTATTCTCTTTAGGGCCCGCTGATTCCACTAGCACTTGTCCACACTGCCCGCCTCTGCCATCATTCCTCCCTTCTAATCTGCTCTCTTCAGCTAAATTGTTCCTCTCCTTGCATTTTATAAGCTGGAACATAAATAAAAATTTCCAAGGGAATCCAAACAACAGTCATCATATATAAATTTAAAGTAAAAAGACTCTTTGCCCAAAACAAAGTTCACAGGCACAGAATTTGTGGAAAATATTTTCAGTGGGACAAGAGGCACTGCGCTTTCCTGACTTTACTTCCAGGATCACAAATATTCCAAAAGCATTAAGTGGAAAAAAAACCAAAAAACAAAAAACAAAACAAAAAAAAACAAGCAAACAAGCAGATGCCACCTGCCTGGCAGTGAGCATTATGTCAATTATGATTATGATTATATAGAATTTTCCCTAGAGGAAGCTCAAACATTTGTACTACTATCTCCTTTGATTTCCCCAAATTCCTGGGATATGAAAAAAGGCAAGTACAATTATTACTATTTTGAGAGGGAAGCTGAGACCACCAAGATTCTAAGTGAGCTGCCGAAAGTCACAGAAAGGGGTCTGAGAGTGCTCCTGCCTTCCTGTCCTGATTGTCCTTCCAGGAAACAATGCTCCCAGAGCAGAGATGCCCACGACACACCTAATTTTCCCCTCAGGTATAGAAAAATTAAGGCAAGAGAATGCAAATTCCTCAGCACTAAAACCAGTGAACATTTTTAACAGACATTTTCAATCTGAAGGAAACCACTTTTATTTCATACCAAAACACATGGAACTACCTCAGGCGACAAAGAAAATACCCTCACGTTTCTAAATCGCCACATTGGACTCTTCACCTTTCCAAACACCTTGAAATTACTTCGGATAAATGCAGTAACTCTCAGAGCACTTTTCATACAGAGAAAGAACACAGTTCTGTGAGAGTATAAAAAACTACCTACACACTTCCACAGAAATGACTCTGCATTAGCATGTTACAAATATCAACTCCCTGCCCACCATCTCTGGATGTCTGCTCACTTTTCAGCATGAGACTAGATTGTTTTCAGAAGAATTTCATTCTGTTGGGAGAGGCCTTTCCTTGCTCTTCAACTCAAGGGACTGTGGGTCCTCTTTCTTCGCCTCTGCATCTGCTAAATCTACTCAGGATTCTTGGAATATAACATTTTAAAGTGCTCACCATGTTCTTGCTACTTTAAGCCAAATCTGTGTCTCCTTCCAGCTCCAATTAGTAAAATATTACAAACTTTTACAGGAACGGAATTGGAAACATCATTCCAAGTAGTCAGCAGAACAGGAAGAGAAAGAGCAACAAAAACAATAAAACAGAATAAAATAAAAGTGTGTCTCTGCTTTTCTCTAGGGTCATGCTGCCTCCTCCTACAAATCTAATTAATGCATATTCTCCTTGTCTGCTTTTTCTAAACCATGTGTCCTATAACACTGGACTTACTGGTACAAGGAGAAGGGTAATGTTTAATGTGCATGGGTGTATCTGAGATGGATAGGGCTGCTGAGAGATGTCTTGAGGGATAGCTCAGTGTTGGCAAAAGTCTGAAGAATTCATCTGGCAACATCTCGATTAAGTGGGAAACTCATAAATTAAAGCAGCTCAGGGGCAATTTAAACTTCATTACCCAAGTCGGTCTGGAGCTCGAGGATGAATGTAAACTACAGATGTAGCCATTTCCATTTCCTCTAAGCAAACCTCTCCCTCCAGTTTTCCCATTGCTCCCTGTGCTGTCAACAGCCTACTGTTGAGAAGAGGGAAAGGTGTGCAGGTTGGGAGCTATTATTCATTCCACAGGACAGCCATGTCTCAGTTTTCTCAGATAATTAGGGACAGGTAAATTAAGCTTCACAATCTGATTTGAGTTTCTTATCAATTTTCTCACGTATATAGTTAACTATGAGATAAAATTTGAATTTAACTCCCTACAATTGTCCCTCTATGTCTTTTAAGTGGTAGTACTAGTAAGCATCGCACTAATCAAAACACAATATAGAAAGAGATGGAGAAGCACAACTTAAGTCTCTAGCCTCCAGTAAATGTAAGCCAGTGGCATCCATTTGCACCAGATGAAAGTTAATAATCCGGGACAAGCACTCACTCGGAATCCTAGAGTACTGAAAATGCACTCGTGGTAGCCAACTGTGGGAATCAGGCAAGATATTTACTTCTTACTATTGACAATGCAAAACAATGCTTAGTCTACCTAAAGTCAGAATATACTTTTTAAAAAGAAAGTGTCACATATGAAGCCTCTGAGGCATTACAAGAAATATTTATGGGAAATTTCTATATTTGTTAATGTAATTAGAAATGTGTCTAAGTGATTCGATCCATTCTCAATTAGTCCTACTAATGGGAGTTAATCAATGCAATGGATAGCCAAAAAAGGCAAACTGTGTAGTTTAAATATGGCTAATAAATTTACTCTCTTTATTAATGGTATATGATGCATTGAATCTTCATATTTAACTGAATTCATCATTTTTGAAGAAGTTGAAAATCTTAGAAAATAATTGTATTCAACCTTCTTACTTTTCATCCAAGGGAAGTTAGGCTTAAAATGTTTCAGGCAATTACAGTTTGCTAAGCAGAAGAGTTAGGCCTTGTCTTTGTCTGGGCTGCAATAACAGGACACCATAGATTAGGTGGCTTATAAACAATAGAAATCTATTTCTCACAGTTCTGGAGGCTGGCAAGCCCAACACGAGGTGCCAGCAGATCTGGTGTCTGGTGAGGGCCCACACCCTGGCTCATAGACGGCTGTGTTCGTACTGCATTTTCACAGAGTGTAAAGGGGACAAGGGAGTGCTTCTGGCTCTTTTACAAGGCACTAAGCCTGTTCATGAGACTCCTGCCTTCATGATCTAATCACCTGTGGATTAGGATTTAAACATAGATTTTTGGAGGACACAAACATTCAGTCTATAGCAGGTCTTAATCTAAACATTCCAAATGACATCATGAAGTGGAGCTATGAGGACTCTATTCAAAACAAGTCTGAAAATCAACTAGTTGCTTCAGTGTTTTCCCACTCCAACCCCAACCTTAGTTCAACCCTCAAGCCTCCTTCACTTCCCAAAATACTAGAAACGAATACCTCTGAGAACTTACTAAGTACAATGTCAGATTGATTTAATACTCCAACTTGAATAGAACTTCATTCCATATTATCTATTGGAATGTCCTATTATCTTTCCATAGCAGTTGATTGACATCTTCCCTGAGAAAGTAAGCAATTAGCAATTTTGAGCTAAAGAAAACATTACTGAAAATGTTGCTAGCCTAGAATAAGGAAAAAAAAATTTAGATCAATAATGCGTGTGGAACAACATAACATAAAATGTGAACACTATCTAGAAAAAGAGTTACATGTATTATCACAGATATATAAGATGCATAGAGAATGTGTCCTAGACCTATGAGAATTTTTCTGATTCCTGAAGAATCCCAAAGGAGATTCCACAGCTTTTCACAATATTCCCAGGTAGCACAGTTTAATGTTTACCTCTCTTACTACCGACATAAAACACCTATGTAAAACCTGCCTACCGCAGCTTAATAGGCATACTGTTTATTCTAATTTTGCCAAAACGAGGTTAGTGAAGATTTAAACAGAGGATACAGTGCCTCTTAAGTGTCACCCAGTATAGCTCAGTGACACTTCAGAGGTAAAGTCTAGCTTGTCTTAACTGCAGTCACAACCCTGAAACATCTACAAAAACATATTCTAACAAAAAATTAAAATGATTGGAGAGTTAGAGAAATCCTTAAGATGTTTGTAAAAGAAAACTGCTTGGACAGAGGGCCTTATATTCCACAATGAAACATCCTCACAAAGGCAACTAAGAAATGAGCGCACTTGTAACAGCACAACCAGGCGCCAGGATAATTACGATGGAAACACTTTATTTCAAATCATGAAAAGAGTTACACTTGATCTTCTTGTTAGCAGGGGCTGTGCAGACAGCAACATTTACTGTGAAATGTAAGGGCAGATAACAGCTGATTTGAAAGGGGATTGTGTAAATCGAGTTAAAGAGCAACTTTAGAAGATTATTTTCAATTACTAAGATAACATCATGGCTCTCAGAAAAAAAAAATGGAAAGGTTTGTTCTTTACACCACATACAGTGTACAAATCTAACAAAAAGGCCTGCTTTCAAGCAATAATATCAGCTAACAGCTAATATGCCTTACTTTATCCTCCTTCAAGTTGTTTTCAATTATTTCTAACATTTCCTCATGTCTGTGAACAAAAAAGTCACTTTTCAATCAGAAGAAACAGCTTAAAAAACACCATCTCCTTCAAAATAATCACTAAAGCTTTTATATTTGCAAGTGCCAAATATACATAATCTGTGAACCCTCTAAACTAGGGCTAAGGTCATGAGGTAAGAGTGCTTGCAACTTGGGGTTGATTAAAATGAAATTTGCTTCACTGGCAGAACACTTAAATGAGAATGTCTGGGCCTTAGCCCCCACTCACATCACCTTAACTGATCCATAGGAACACGCACCGATTTGTACATGGACCAAATGCTAGCTATACCTCTGGCTTAAATGGATAACCTTGCCAAGGTGAAACTCCTAGTTGTCATATTCCTCAACATGGCCTGTTTAGAGGGTGCTAATGATGTATTTAGGGGGAAAAGAACTAAATAACAAAGAACCTAGTCTAAAGGAAAAACATCAAACTGGGAAGCAGAAAAACCTGTACCTTTCCGACCATTTACAACTGATACGACCTTTCCAAACCTCATCTTCCTGTACTCTCCACATGTTCTCAACATCCCACCCACTTAATACTATGCTCCCTAGACATACTGTGTTCTTCTGTGTCTCTGCTTTGAATGACTTTCTCCACCCGGAGAGCCCCTGGAGCCTAGCTTAATTCCCTTGTCTATGAACGGCACCCCAACTCCCTTGTCAGAATTAATCTGACACCCTGCTGTGCACTCTTCCAATGCTTGATAACTATTTGCTTCCTAATGCTGATCACACACTGTTAGTTATCTATAGCTATCCATTCCTCAAGTAGCTTAAGTGCTCCTCCAGGGCAGGGACCATCTCATCTTTGTATATTCAGAGCTGCAGTAACATTAGGAAGCACTCAGTAGACACTTATGAAATAAACAATGAATCAAGGAAGGAAGGAATGACAAATTGACTTCACCAACTTTCAATTTCATCACCTTTATAACAGGGAACATAATCATTACCCAGTTCATTCAGAAATCATAGTGATCAAAAGATGCAATGATGCTTTTCACATTGCTAGGTAATAATTATAATAAAGATAGTAATGTTAAAAAGTCATAACATACAAATAGAGTATGATGTCTTCACATACAGTCTGCCTATACTCAATTTCAGTATCTTCTCATAAAAAGAAATTTAAATTTTAGCAAAAGGGGAGAGTTCATTGTACAAAAAGTATTCTTATGACACTAAAACTAAACCTCTAAAAGACAAAAGAATCATTAGCCATTTTATATGTGCTTCTCCTTCCCATCGATTAGCTGCATTTTTCTGCTTGGACATGTGGCTTGATACAGATTCTACTCTGTGATATGCACTGGACACTGCATATTCCACTCCTGTGTTGCCACCTCAAAACATTCTAAAAGAAAAAAAAATGCATTTCTCTGGAAAAACAGGTCCCTGATGCACTAAAGGACTGAGGCAACTCTTTGAAGAAAACAAAAGGTAACCGAGGGATCCTGAAGGTGCACAGGAGCAGTGATAATGATCTCATATTTCAACCGTAGGTAACTGAGGACTGTACGTTAAACATTTTCCTCCAAAGATCTATGTTCTTTCTAACCAAAACACTTTCTGGTCACAGAAAGAGAAAGAATTATCTTATTTGATTAAGACTATTGCTGTAACAATAAATCCTAACACAATTCATTCACCTGAGGAAGCACAGTATCCTAGCCATGCACTCAAGCCAAAGCACCACAATTGTCCCAGCCCCCGGGACAATGGGGTAGTGCACTGCTATAGCTCAACTGTAGAAAGGTAAACTTTGGAGCACTGAAGTCTAAAAACTCATACAGGGAACAGTTATGAGCTTGTATTTCATGATTATTTTAAGACGACAAATAATTAAAATTATATGCAAGTCCCAATGTTCCCATTGCTCAGAAGAGTAAAACAGACTTGGTTTCTAAATTTGTAGACACAGACAAGGTCAAGCTACGGACAGTCAAAAACCATGCAAAAAATTAAACTAATTTCATCATGGAACAGAAGAATGGGAATTGAGAATTCTCACTAAAAGGATGAAAAGGATATCCCAGCTGCAAGTTATCATAAGCTAGTTGGCCCATCATCTGCCCGGCTGCAGCTGTATCCAACTCTCAGCTCACCCAAAGAGATTCACGCTCTCATAGTGCCAAAATGAATGTCTCTCTTAAAAAAAAAAATTGCCCAATTGAAAATAACTCTCTAATCTGCATCCTTTCAATAGAAGTGAAGTGCACTTCACCAACACAGAGCACAGGCATCTTGAATTAGCAGAGAACTATTTTTAACACATGAAGGATAAGATATGAAATTAGTTTCACGGGGAATGAGAACCTTGGAGATTATTTACTTTGCCTTAATTACTCTGACTCACCATTAATTTAGCTTTCCTAGGGTACTAAATATTTCACGCTAAGATTTTCAGACTAAAGAGACAGGAGCAAAAATTTGGAGCACTGGAAGTTTGCAGTGGTATCTTCCACACTGAAACACAGATGTCCCCATTGGGCAGCGAAGGCCATTCAAGTATGCACTGCTCAATGACATTTTTAGTTACTGTTTCTGTGTTGTTTTCAACCTTGGGATCAGAACCTGTGCCCTGAAGTATGCAGGGAGCCAAACTTTATGCAGCTTCTGTTTTACTCCTCAGCCAACAATATCACCAGTGTTCACAGCTACTCCCAGCAACTGCCAAATAGGGCAGACAGCAATTGCCTCACGCCAAGGAGGGAAAAGTTTAGACTGTGCATTAAAAGAAAGTTTCTAACAATCAGTGCAATTGGGCAATGAAGTCAATTCCCAATAAAGGTGACTAAGGAGACAGTACAGCAGATATTCTGTAATGGGTTCATTAAAGCATCAGTGGGAAATAATGCACTCAGCTCCCACCAAAGCACTTACAGTGAGCAGGGTCTGTCATACACAGCTGGGCATTTGCCAAAGCCCTCTACTCTCCCCCGTGGCTCTTAATCAGTTGTCCACTGGCAGACACCACAAATATGGGCACTGCATAGCAGCCTGCAGGAGCCTGAGGAGAGCAATACACTGGATGCCAGATGCAATACCAGACTCACTAGGACCACTCAATCTGTCAGTGCCCTCCAGCTCCACCTGGCATTCAGCAGTTAGAGATGAGGAGGAGGGAGAGAGACTAAGAGAGTGTGTCTGTGTGGGGGGCTTCTTTTAGTGGATGCCCACAAATAACTGTTCCATACTCTAAATGTCAAATGAACTGGTTCTGTATTACATAACTCCATTCCAGTGAGCTTAAGCCATATTTTTCCCCACTAAGTACTCTACAACCTAACATTTTCTTTTTTATATACATATATTTTCACTCTGATAAAGTTGTGCTTCATTTATATTGTGCTTTTCTTCCTTTTTGATTACTGTTTAATTGTTCTATATCCTTCTAGCATTCTGAACCCAAATAAACATAGTATACAAGTTCAGACATCTCCAAATCTCCACCAATCAAATTTTCTGTAATGAACATATGCTTCAATAATAAACATTTCTAGGCTGAGTGTGGTGGCTCATGTCTATAATCCCAGCACTTTGGGAGGCTGAGGCAGGAGGATCACTTGAGGCCAGGAGTTTAAGACCAGCCTGGGCAACATAGTGAGATCCTGTCTCTGCAAAAAAAAAAAAAAAAAAAATTTAAAAACTACCCAGGCATGTTGGCACATGCCTTGCAGTCTTAGCTCCTTGGGTAGCTGAGATGGATATCACTTGAGCCCAGGAATTCGAGGTTACAGTGAGCTATGATTGTGCCACTGCACTCCAGACTGGGCAACAAAGCAAGATACTGCCTCTTAAAACATAAATAAATATTTAATTTGATAATAATAAGTACTAACATTTCTTTAGCATATTTATAGCTTTAAAACATATACATGCCATATTACTTTATCTCGTCTATTTTTACCACTTGGCCTCTTTCCATGTTTCTCATGCTCATGAATACTCCCAACTAGCAGTCATTTTTCACAAATAAGCCTGTTGCCTTTGCCATTGTCGATCCGATTTCTTTGTCTGCCTAGGTCAGAAACCTTACTTGGGCCGTTTACACTTCTCTCCAATGCCATTATCTCAATTTCAATACTTAACACTGTATTGCTTATTTTCTCGTATCAGTTAAAATAAAAGAAACAAATTGCCATTAGTTAATTTCTATTTGGGGAGAAAAGAAGCAACATGGTGAACAGTGTGGCAAAGGAAGGTGTTCAGAACTGTTGCTTCTTCTATTTGCCAGCTATCACAGTGGGCAAGTTACTTAATCTATGTTTTGGCTTCCTCTTACTGTCATTAAAAAGGTTGCCATGAGGATTGAATAGGATGACATATGCAACTGTGCCTGAAAATACTCAAAAGACATTACCCACAACACTGAATCTTCTGCTAGGTTTCTGTCTAAATGCCCTTCTCCTTCACATTAATAAAGGCTACTATGGCAAATAGCACCCCTCTGCCACCAGGTCCCTGCAAGTGAGCCACCCTAATGAGCTTCCCCATTCACTTCCTCAAAAGGATGACCAAGGCACACTCAGAGCTGCTACCCCAGAAATCACTGACTTCTAAGTTTTTTGTTTTGTTTTGTTTTTTTAACTAAATTCAACTGCAAGAATTTCAGAAAAACTACAGTTGAGAGCAGAGAGTAATTGCATAGATGGCCATTAGCTCCAAGCACTTTCAGTTATGCTTCACTGGTCTTTATATCCTATATTGGAATGGGGAAGTAGATAGTAACAGACTGACTGCAGAGCAAGCATGTGTTGACAGCAAGATACAGGTGGCCACTCAGGGGCTCCCAAATAGTCTATCTCTAGGCCATCGCCCACCAAGCACTAGGCTTACAGCTGGTAGAATACATTCCTCTCCATCCCTTTCTCTTTGCTTTCCTCTTGAAACACTTAAAAACCACAGGAGCTTTGATTAACCTCAAATGATGTCACTTCCAATTTGTCTTGCTCAGAGAAATTGTGACACCTGAAATTCTGCTTTAATTCTGAAGCCTCCACTTAAAGGTTCGGAGACTAAAAAAAAAAAGCTCACAATAGGCAGTTGAGGGATATCAGCGCATAATTGGCAATAGTGTAGTTTCATGGCTTAGATGGCTTATGTAAAATGCAAAAGGGGCATATCTTTTGATCCAGCAATTTCTCTAGTAAGAATTTACCCAAATGAGATAATTGCCCAAGTGTAAAATGGTGTACATACAAGTATGCCTAGAGCAGCAATGAATTTTAGAATGAAACATTGGAAACAAATGTCTATTCGTAAATCTAGAGTAAACTCTAACAAACACCATTAGCTGCCTAGTCAGCGAGGCATTTCCCCTTCTTCTCTAACAAAACTCTTAGTTTCCAATTCATGAAGTTTGGATGAAGTTAGTGTATGCTTCTACCCAGATCTGAAATAATGAGAAAAATGGCATTCCCCCGGTCACATGACCTATAATGGTGTAAGTAGAAGGAGTTAAAGAAGAGAAGCTCTTTTTCTCTGGAAAGTTGGTGTGCTCCTAGAGATGCAGAAATTTTGCTACCATTAGGAGTATGAAAAGAGTAAGAAATAGAAAACTATAAAGAAAGAAATCCTATATTCTGATTAAATTATGCCTGAATCCCCTATCCACTGGATTTTTCAGTATGTTCTACTTATGTTAGTTTGCCATGGGAAATGTATTACAATGAAAGGCATTAAATAAAAGTATTCAAGGCATTAAAAAATTTGTTGACATGGAGAGAGGCCCATTATATATTATTATGAAAAATGGATTATATAACAGTACATACAATGAAAATCTCATTTATTTACTTTATCTGCATATAGTATATGTATGTATGTACACACACACACATACTCAGAGATATACCTGGATATGTCAACAACGGTTATCTCTAGTAGGAATTCTGAGGAATTTTACTTTCTTTTTGTGTTCTTCTACAGTGTTTACCCTGGTGCAACAACATGCATTTTTGTGGGAGAAAAATACGCTTCTAAAAACTGGCTATTTACTGATTCTGTCTGTCTCTAGTGTAAAATAAAGGGATGGCTTTGCTTCATCTCTCTCTCCAAACTTAAGTGTTCCAGGAGAAAAAAAAAATCAAGAAAACTAGCCAGGCAGTCAAATTATTATTTCATTATAAAACTCCATGATGAAGCAATGAAACCCCTTTCAGATCTGAATTTATACATGCTGAAAAAGAAATACAAGAGTGGAAATAACATTAATCAAAATGAAACATCCTCCAGAAGCTGAACACTTCCTATCCCAAAAAGAGAGAATCCAAGGCGGGAGGGCAGAGTCATAGGCAGAGCAATGACACAGCTGCCTCCAGAAAGGGCAGGAACCTTTGAGGCCACGTAAAAGTTGCAAAGGGGTTCTGAGCGCTATCATATGAGACAGATGGTGCCTCCCTGACTGTCGCTAGGTATCCACACCTTTTTTTGTGTGGGATAAACCCCCAAGGACCTAACCCACTCCTCAGTAAAGAAGCCTCATTCTAGTCACTTCAGGCTCTCCAAAAGTAATAGTTTCAAGGAAACTAGAAGACTAGATGTTCTCTGGGACGTCTTTCAGTTCTATAACTATAACTTAATTAATTAAGTACATTACATATATTTTGTAAAGAAAGAGTCTTTGAAAGATTTTTGAAAAACATGGGTTAGAGACATCTGAGTGCTGTAGATTCAGGCTGGAAGTGACAGGTCTAAGAGGTAACGCTGGGTTTAGAAATATCCGCCAAAGGCAAACAGAAGTCAAAGATAAAATCTCTATTTGTTTACTGGTGATTTTTTTACCAGAGTTTGTAGAATCTTCCCAAAAAGGTCTCAAAAACTCTGGCTTCTAAAATCAGTTCATTGGTGTGATATCTCTTTAAAGTAAAAAGAATCTTATAGATACAAAGTAACTGCAAATATAGTAGGATACTTTCCATCAGTTACAAGTTAATTTCGAGCAGTTATTTGTTGCTTTTACAATAAATTACAACACTAATTACATTGTATTTCATGATACTGGCATTATTCACAGTCAGACACTATTTTGTTCTGAGAAAGCCATGGTACTAAAAGAAAATAATCTAAAATAAACACCAAGTATCAAATTGTCTATACTACATGTTGGCTTTGGGATCAAGTTAAAGATGCCTCCCCAAAAAGCGTTCCTCCCACTCAAAATTACAAGCATGCACTATGCTATCCATTTGTCTATTCTGTGTCTGACTCTAACTCCCTCCCGCCTAGATGGACTGTTGGCAGCCTTCAATCCTACAGAGCATAAACATGGGAAAGAAGTTCCCAGCACTTTGGGGGGCCGAGGCAGGTGAATCACCTGAGGTCAGGAGTTCAAGACCAGCCTGGCCAACATGGAGAAGCCCTGTCTCTACTAAAATACAAAGAATTAGCCTGGCATGGTGGTGCATGCCTGTAATCCCAGCTACTCGGGAGACTGAGGCAGAAGAATTGCATGAACCCAGAAGGCAGAGGTTGCAGTGAGCTGAGATTGTGCCACTGCACTCCAGCCTGGGTGACAGAGCAAGACTCTGTCTCCAAAAAAAAAAAAAAAAAAAAAAAAGGAAAGAAGACAATACTGAATACCGAGTGGTTCTCAAACTTCATTTCCAACACGAATCCTTCACGGACTATCTTCAGTGTTCGGCATCAGTAGCTTGAGATGGACTGCTAGCTGTAATTTTTAAAACAACCTAGATAGATCTGAATAGTGTACAGATCGCCCTTTCGGAAACAATGATGTAGATCATTACAAGGGGATTTTGTCACTTACAGATAATCAAACCTGATTCTATAACTCTATTCTGGATCATTCTACTCTTCTCTACATTTATGGTCACTATTCTTGTCCCTTGTCCAGGAACCCACCACCATCTATTCCTGCACTTGAAAATAATTTCCAAATTAGTTCTCCTGTTTCTAGTCTTGCCCTCTCCAATCTCTTCTCCGGAAACTTGCCAGAAGGGTTTTATGTATTACAAATCAGACCACTTCACTTCCCTTAAAACCCTTCAATGACTGCTTAAGGAGTATAGAATTTCACTTTGTTGGCTGCACAATATTGTGAATATACTAAATGCCACTGAATTGTTCACTTTAAGATGGTTCATTTTGTGTCATGTGAATTTCACTTCTTTTTTTAAATGGCAGACAAAAGCAAAAGCAAAAACACTTCAGTGGCTCTCCATTGCACATAGGAGAAAATCCAAAGTCCCTAGCATGGTTTATTAGGTCTGGCATAATTGAGTCCTAACCTCCACCTCAGCAACCTTGTTCCCACCACTGTTCACCCTTTCTCTCTATACTCTCCAGCCACACGGGTCTCCTGGTTTCTAAAAGCCAAGCTTTCGCTTATCTGGGCTTCATACTTGGGACTCTCACCTGGATAACCCCAACCACCCTTCTGGTAGGAATTTATAAATTACTCTCCCATATATGCCTCCTCTGACCACTTCCCCTTCATTATGCCCTTTCAGAGAAACCCGGTTTTTTCAAAGTACTTATCATAAGATCCAATTACATAATTTCTGTTCGGTTTATCTGTTTGATGTCTTTTCCAGTAAACTGTAGACTCCCAAGACAGGAATGCTGCTTATTTTGTTCACCACTATGTTCCCAGCATCTTGTGTGAACTTGGCACAACAAATACCTATTCATCAGGCACGCACAATGAATATCTAGCATGCTTTTCTCCAAAAACATTAAATCTCTACCGCAAAATGATTAAAGGACTATAATTGCAATATCATATGAAAATTAAAATTTTATAGTTATTCTAAAATTCATAATAACTAGATGAGAAAACTCAGAAACTTCTTAGAATCAACTCAATAGAGTGCCTCCACCAAGCACAGAAAACAGCTTCTCTGACTTCTAGCGCCTGCTTTGTGATGCTTGATAGAATCAAGTCTCTAATGCCCAAGAAAATTCCACTTAAAATTCCACTTCTTCATGCCACAGCACATTACTAAGTAACAAGGAAAGAAACATAGTGTACATCTCTGCAGAAAGATACAATTGAAATGGATAAAAGACTAGAATTCAGAAGGATGTCAGGAGAAACTGTTAGCTGCTTTCACACAGGCATGACTTTCTTGAAAAAGGGTGTATAGAGTACTATCAGAAAATAAGGGCCCTGGACTTAGTCGGTTCTGAGAGATAAAGAAAAAGGAAAATGGAGGAGAAACTCACATAAAGGCAGGCATAATTGGTGTTTTGTTACTAAACAAACTGCTCTTCAGTGATTATAGGTGTGCACGTGATTGATTTTTTTTTCCAATCTTGCACTTGTATTAACTAGAACCCTAATTTGTCCATGAGGCTGAAGTGTGTCTTAATTACTTGCCTTCAAAGCTTATGCCCATTTAAAATAAGCTTATTTCTTTTCCATTGTCAGTTCACTCAGAGCCGCCTAATCCACAATCCTCCCGCCCAGCACTCACCACTTCTGATCATTATGGAGAGCAGAGGCAAGGGATGGCCTTACAGACAGGTTCCAAAAAGATCCATCTGTTCATAACTGTGTGCATCAGCCCACAACACATCCCCCAGCCCTGCTCTCACTGCAAGGGCAGCAGAACATCAAAACCTGAACACATTTACCATCCATGCCGCAAGCCACAAGCGATCTTTCTTTTCTTTCTTTTTTTTTTTTTTTTTTTTGTGAGATGGAGTTTCGCTCGTCACTCAGGCTGGAGTGCAATGGCATGATCTCAGCTCACTGCAACCTCTGCCCCACGGGTTCAAGCGATTCTCCTGTTTCAGCCTCCAAAGTAGCTGGGACTACAGGTGCCTGCCATCATGCCCAGCTAATTTTTGAATTTTTAGTAGAGATGGGGTTTCAGTATGTTGGCCAGGCTGGCCTTAAACTCCTGACCTCAAGTGATCTGCCAGCCTCGGCCTCCCAAAGTGCTGGGATTACAGGCCTGAGCGACCGTGCCCAGCCTCTTTTCTTTTTTTAGAGACAAAGTCTCCCATGCTCTTTCACCAAGGCTGGAGTACAATGGCATGATCATAGCTCACTATAATCTCAAACTCCTCTGCGTTCAAGCAATCCTCCCACCCCAGCCTCCTGAGTAGCTTGGGACTATAGGTGTGCATCCTTAATATTTTTATTTTTTGTAGAGACAGGATCTCACTTTGTTGCCCAGGCTGGTTTCCAACTCTTAGCCTCAAGTGATCCTCCAATCTTGGTCTCACCAAGTGCTGGAATTACAGGTGTGAGTCACCTCACCTAGCCCACAGGTGATTTTTCAATACTTACGTTTTCTTCAGCCAGAACTTTGAGTTTTCCCAGGTCTCAGGTCAGTAGACCTGGTGGTGATTTGCATGGCTACTAATTTTAAGACTATCCCCATGTGTGCTACAATCCTTAAAACTGCTCCTGGCATCTGAGGATGGACTGCCCACAATTGGGTGGTCGATGTGCCCTTTTGAACATCTTAGTTAGAGATAGCTCTAAAGCTTGTTCTTAATTGAGGCTCCAGCTCCCTGCTCTCTCTGCTTGGCTTGGGGCCCCTGGAGGAAGAATGAAGCTACTAGGGAAACTACATGGTTGCAACCAACAAAACCTCTTTCCAACACAGACAGGGAGCCTGAAGAGTCACCACAATGCCCCACCGCCACCCCTAAGGAATCCAAGTTGCTCTTATGTGCCTCCTTCCTTAAGGCAGTGTATGTGACCACTACGGTGGCCCCCAGCTTTGCTCCATTGACAGACCTTCTTAATTTGCCTTATGTTTGAAGATGCTACTTGAGGCCTGTTTTTTCTTAATCAAGCATTCTTATTAATGTTCTTCACATTGTTTTTATGATATAACCACATATACTTCCAGAGGCAATAAGGTGGAGGAGCCTGATAATATTATAAAAAGTATTTTTTTGCAGTAAAGTGCCAGCCAAACCAAACCCTATGGAGCAGAGATATGAACTGAAAGCCAACATACATTTAGTAGTGAATCATAAGACCAATATATTAGTATGTTAAGGATATAACACATAAGAGATGAAGTCAGTAAGAACTGATGGTAGAAAATAAGACAGAGGGTGTTAGCAAATGAGGGTTTGAAGGACAGAATAACAAAGACATTGGAGGGGGATTACCAAGTTGACAAACATGTATGAAAAAGAGGTGCTTGGAAACCACAGACGAGGAGGGAACGAAGAATCAGCAAAGGGACAGAGATTCCTGGTGGCAGGGGTGAAGTTATAAATGCAGGTAACTTCTACCCCACCTGGAACTAGTAAGATTTTTTGCAGTGGAAGAAGCTACAATGTCAGAAGACAAAAAGTCTCACCAGATTTATAACATTCTCATGCTCTGAGGAACTGGGGAATGTCTAACTAGGAAAATAGAAATATCTTCAAGTATTTTCCACTGAGGAAATTAAATGCAGAGAATTAATTACTCAGGTGATGCAGCAGCAGGCAGCCTACCACCAGATACTGAGGTAATCTAGAGATTAGCATGGACAGGAAGCACTACCTCCCCTGGACTATAGCAGGAGATAGTATTGCTGGAATCTGTGGGACAAAGTCACTAGTAAGCAGCTAGAACCAGAGAAGGTCTGTTGAGCACAAGCTGTGCTACAGACGTGAATTCCCATTGCCAGGGATGCTACCCACAGCTAGGAAAACAAAAAACAAAAAAATTCTGCATCACCCTTTTCCCTGTGGTCTCCCACCAGTGCCTCCCAAGGGTAAAACACAGCAAGTCAGCTGACTCAGAAATCTGAGAAAGCAGCCTGCAGGGGTGAGCCCCCTCATCTACAGAGAGGAGGAAGGAAGAGCCAGGAATGCTGGACCCAACACCAGAGAGGAGGATAGAAATGCTGGTGAAAGGAAGAGGAGTTCCAGTGAGCTTGAATAAGAAGCTCTTTTTACAACAGGCATACTTAAAAAAGGTTTGCTTATTGCCATACAATGGTCACAAAGGAATAAATAAAATAGAAGTTCTACCTTCTGGAATAGCTGACTGACAGGAATTCCTGACACATTCAAGTGGCCCCTGATGCTGCCATGCAGAATCCACGTTGGAAGGGGGTTGGGGAATTTATTCTCTGTTACGCTTTCTTCAGTTACAATTAAGTCAGGACAAGTCCAAACCAGTGAAAAAAAATTCTTAAGAAAAATTCTACACTATAAAAGGCTAACTTTTCATAAAAATGATGAGTTCATGTCCTTTGTAGGGACATGGATGCAGCTGGAAACCATCATTCTCAGCAAACTATCGCAAGAACCGAAAACTAAACACCACATGTTCCCATTCACAGGTGGGAATTGAACAATGAGAACACTTGGACACAGGGTGGGGAACATCACACACCAGGACCCATTGTGGGGTGGGGGGTGGGGAGGGATAGCATTAGGAGATATACCTAACGTAAATGATGAGTTAATGGGTGCAGCACACCAACATGGCACATGTATACATATGTAACAAACCTGCACGTTGTGCACATATACCCTAGAACTTAAAGTATAATAAAACAATAATAATAATAATAATGTTTTAAAAATGGAAAAATTTCAAATCTGCTGCCTCATCATCAAACTCTTGGGCTTCTCTGCAACTACAGGTAGACAATCTACTGGCCACAGCAGCTGCTGTCACATCCTTCTACAGTGTTTGTAACAGAGGACTGGCCAGTCTCTGACCGTACACTTGCTGGTACAGGGAGCTCACCACATCCTGATACCGATTCTGTTGTTGGATGGAACTGTTGTTGGGAATTCTGCTTCACAATATGCCGAGACAACTGTAACCTTTGGACTCAAAAAAGTATGAGTTCTTATTTAATTTGAAAATAAGTATCTGAAGAGAGCTATAAACTATATACCACTTTTTCTAAAAAAAAAAAAAAAAAAGTTGACTTTTAAAATTAAAAATATAAATAGTCCATAAAAGTAAATACATATGTGCACACACACATGTACAAGTAAAACCGAGGAAATCTGAATAAGATTGATGGATCGTATCAATGTCAATATCCTGCTAATAAAACTGTACACTATAGTTTTATAAGATGTTATCTTTGTGGGAACTGGGCGAAGGGTACACACAATCTCTCTGTATTATTTCTTTCTTTCTTTCTTTCTTTCTTTTTTTTTTTTGGATGGAGTCTCACTCTGTTGCCCAGGCTGGAGCGCGATGGCACAATCTCGGCTCACTGCAACCTCTGCCTCCCAGGTTCAAGCAATTCTCTTGCCTCAGCCTCCCAAGTACCTGGGATTACAAGTGCCCACGACTATGCCTGGCTATTTTTTTTTCCTTGTATTTTTAGTAGAGATGGGGTTTTACCATGTTGGTCAGGTTGGTCTCGAACTCCTGACCTCAAGTGATCCACCCACCTCGGCCTCCCAAAGTCTGTATTATTTCTCAAAATTGCATGTGAATCTACAATTATCCCAAAATAAAATGTTCAATAAAAATATCATAAATGTGTACATAATATCCACAATTAACAAGGCCTCTTCTTTTATACTGTGTGTCCGGGTCCCCTTACACTCACACGCTCAGTATTTCAACTGTCAGCACTCTTCGTTCTCGCTGTTAAGCAAAGCCCAGTAAGCTCTTTGCTGACCCACCCCACAACTTCTCATAATTTGGTCTTTTCTTTGTCATTGACTTGATACTACTTTTGCAAAAATATGGGGATGATGTTGGGTTGCTATTGTTTGATTATTCAGCCTTTGCATTTCTGACTGTAGAGAGAGTCAGAATATTAGTATTCATACATGGGATAATTAGAAGCCTGCCTTATCTTATTTCATATCTTCTAACAAGCTTCAACCTGTTCATTTCATAATTAAGCATTTAATTCAAAACAGCTCTCTTTACAGATTTATGCTTGCTTTCTCCCACTCTCTTTACCCCTTTATCCCCTTTGGGAGCTAGTGGCCTAAGAACTGGCTGGAAAAATTGCAGTCAAAAGCTTGGCATTATGACAGAACAAGAGGAAAAAAACAACCCCACCCCCAGCTACCACTCATTCACTTAGCTAAAATATAGGCTATCAAAGCAGCAGGGAAAACAACAGATACAAATGCACAAAGAGTCATGCTAGGTCTTCCAGAAACTGATGGTGGATGAAAATCACCTCTTTGCCAAGAGCAAGGGGGGAAAAACATCACTATTCATCACAAATGATGCACCACAGATCTCTCTTCAGCTCTCCTCCTCTACAACTCCACAAATCCTTCCCGTAAAATATAACTTTCTTCCTTTAATGATCTGAAAGTGAATTATTCATATTCTCCAATTTATCTTTCCTTCTTTTATTTATGCTCAGACATGTACTACTTGACTGTAGAAAGCCTAAGATTACAGGCAAGACAGAGGATTCCCAGCCCTTCCAGGGGCGCCAAGTCCAATGGGCAGGGCAGGGCAACAGGACGAGGCAGAGGACTGAACACTCATCTGGGGAATGGCAGCTAAGTGACCACATGGCGCAGGCATCTACGTCATGCTGACTGTTTCAGACAATCCATCTCAAATCCTTTCCGTATTTCCATCCCTACAGTTACTACCTTAGCTTAGGTACTCATGATTGTTTGTCTGAGCAGTGCCACTTCCTAGGTGGTCTCCATGTCCCCCAACGCCTCCTCCATCAATCCATTTCCCACACATCTGCCAGAATCATCTTTCTAAGCTGCAAATCTAAGGAGCAATGCCCTCATCAGTAGGTCTCTATCACCTGAGGTCTCCCAAACTTGCCTCATTATTTAAATAAATAAATAAATAAGCAGATTCTTCCATATCTTTTGTTGAAGAAGCCAACCTTATGACAGAATTTAAGTACAAGTTATTTATTTGGGGAGGGGATCCTAGGAAGTACTGGAAGAGGAATGGAGAAAGGAGACAGCCATTTTTAAAGCACAGATTGTCTAGTTGGCTATGACTGTGGGTAACTGAGGCTCAGTTTCACATGGGAACCACAGGACACAGTGTGAAATATGCATCAGTTATTGTGCCCATTGGCAGAGGATGCTAGCAGATTACCCAGCTCTCTTGTGTCACTGGCTGAGGTCTATTCCTGAGGCTATTAACTGTGCCGCACTACTAAGCTTCCCCACACACAGGAGAGAAACGCTAGGTGGGGAATAGGAGGTACTTGCAGAACTGCATCCTGAAGAAGGGAGTGTCAGGGCATATGAGTAGCAAACTGACTATGTCTGCTACACCAAGCCATGTCCCTGAAGATGTCCACTCAGTGTGTCTTGGGTGGGATCTGGAAATCAGTATTGTGACAAACACATCGTGGAATTCCTATGAACAGACAGATTTGAAAAACATTGACAACATTATTAAGTCCAAAATCTTTGATGGACTCTACCAGGTCCTCCATGTTCTGTGTCTTCTGCCCTGCTCTCCATACCAACCTCCATGCACAGTCCACTTGCCAGAACACACTTGAATCTGTGCACCTGCAAGCAGCATGTTCTCTTCCATGAGCAGCAACTGCGCCTTAAGAATCTGTAAGAGGCCGGGTGCAGTGGCTCATGCCTCTAATCCCAGCACTTTGGCAGGCCGAGGCGGGCAGATCACGAGGTCAGGAGATCGAGACCATCCTGGCTAACATGGTGAAACCCCGTCTCTACTAAAAATACAAAAAATTAGCCGGGCATGGTGGCAGGCACCTGTAGTCCCAGCTAGTCGGGAGGCTGAGGCAGGAGAATGGCGTGAACCCGGGAGGCGGAGTTTGCAGTGAGTCCAGATCACGTCACTGCACTCCAGCCTGGGCGACAGAGCGAGACTCCGTCCCCCCACCAAAAAAAACAAGGATCTGTATGATCCCCAAAGCCAAATACAGTACCATTTATATAGTGAATGTTTATACAACAAATGTTTATTAAAGAAATAATTCCCAAAGAAATACATAGTATATTATTTAAGTGGTATTGAAAGGTTCCCTGGATTTAAAAAAAAAAAAAAATCTTCCCTATGTATTAAAATAGTAGGTACAATTCCACTATTAAAACTAAGCAAATACGTATTGAGCACCTAATATATGCAAGACACTCAGGAATCCCTCCAGAAAAGTACTTCAACCTTTTATCAGCTTTTACACTTTAACAAAGATGTGCTGATACACAGATGTGAATAAAACCCTACAAAGGAGATAAACACCTAGGCAGTGGTGAAAGGTAAAGGGCCTTCACTGTAAAAGGAACCGGAGGTATGAAAGACTTTGCCTATCCTGTGATTCTGTCAGGGTTGTCTTCGGGGACACTACCTCCTCCCTCACAAAGATTCAACAGGATAAAGAAGAAAGTTTTATTTCAATGGCACAAACACCTGGAATTTTGACTTCTTCCAGTGACTAGAAATGTGGTACTTGGGATCCAGATGGTAACTCTGGGCTCTCTCCCTTACATCCACAATGGCTTCTGAAGCTTTCGAGATGTTCAAGGTGCTCTCTTGCAAATGAGACCAGAACAAAGGCTTTGGCCACTGAAGTCATTACAGGCCTCACCTGTGGCTTTTCTCCCACTGTTAGAGATGTTAACACAGCACCTTGGTCACATTCCAGTCTGGATAATTACATTGGGGCTAGCAAACTTTATCCTCCAGCACCAACTAAACAAAGTATTCCTTTGGACTTGTTGCCGTAACCTTTGTTATGCTGCTGTGGGCTATTAAAGGGCTATTCTATACTTGGGATGGCTGTATCTGTGGAAAATAAATAGCCCTGGCATTACTTTCTATACTGATAAGAAATATATTCCAAATATCACTGGCTAAGTTGGCTATTTTGGCTTAAAATATGCAGTGCCAGAAACAATTAGAAATTACAATAATTTCTTCTCCATTCTCTAAACTTTTACTATCCACACAAATGAAGCTTGAGATATTTGCAGCATTACACAAAGAGGGAGAGACGATGCATTAATTCTACAAAATATATACTTAGTGTCTGCCATATGCCAGGCTATATGTCGTAGGTACTGGGCACTGTTGTCGCTGCTGGGGATTATGTTGACAGTGTACATATGAAAATTTTTCAGAAGGAGTAATTCAAATAAATTCTTCCTATGCTGCTACATTTCTAAAAATCTGAATATATTATTTTTACTTGAAAAACTACCATACACAGTTCTCCCAATCAAATACTACTTTTGTCCACCTTTTTTTTCTTTTTCTTTTTTTTTTTTTTTTTTGAGACAGAGTTTCACTCTTGTTGCCCAGACTGGAGTGCAGTGATGCAATCTCAGCTCACCGCAACCTCCACCTCCCAGGTTCAAGTGATACTCCTGCCTCAGCCTCCCAAGTAGCTGGGATCACAGGCATGCGCCACCACCCCAGCTAATTTTGTATTTTTAGTAGAGACAGGGTTTCTCCATGTCGGTCAGGCTGGTCTTGAACTCCCCACCTCAGGTGGTCTGCCCGCCTCAGCCTCCCAAAGTGCTGGGATTACAGGAGTGAGCCACTGCACCTGGCCTTATCCACTATTTAAATAAGAGTCTGTAGGACCTGAAACTGTATGTGTATGTGGAAGTATATGTGTACCTAAGAGTGAGAAAATATGCCTTCCTGGCTGTCCTGGAGGGTAGCTAATAGAATGCTGCTTATATATTTATTTGTTTGCTTATTTTTAGCAATCATCCCATTTGGGTGGGTAAGAGTTTACAGGTTATAATAGCAGAAGCTGACATAACAAAATTGAAAACATAAATACCTCTTGTTTAAAGCTCTTTACTGTATGAAAGAAACACAAATCAGGCCCTCTGATATTCTATCATAGGAATGAAAAATGACAAAAAGAAAAAAAATATAAGTATTGTGTGTGTTTGCACATACACACAAATTATCTTGCACATGAAAATAGGAGAGGGAAGCTAATTTAAATCTCAAGATTCCAGTAGGTTAAATTAAATGTATGAACTAAAGAATATTTAACATCACACTATGCAAGTGGATGCAGAAATAGTTCAGAAATTTTTTTAAGAAACCTAACCTTGAAATTCAGATTAATCCTAGTAGATCTGAAACAGGCACTTTCTCCTAGACAAATTATATCCAGACAGTGGAAAATATATTTTTTAAAAGTGAAGTTCACTTGAAATTTGCCAAATTATTATTCTTTTGGAAAATCCTTCTCGCTAGAACAAGTTAATAGCAGGCTTCTAAAACTAGGTTTAACATGCTGTAAATCCATTTATTCCCCTCCACAAATCTACTAACGTATGTCTTTTCTAGTGAAAAGGACTCTCTAATGGCACTTAATACTGTCACTACATTGTTTCTCCAATCAGTCAACGTCAAGGTTTTCCACTTAAGGAATTGTATTAAAGTTAAATGCTTACTTTTGTCATAAATAATAAACAATGGAATACAGATTATTTAAAATAGCACACGGAGCCTCAAAATGTATTACACACACAATGTATTTCCTAAGTTTAGAAGAAATGACTAATAATGCATATATGATCGAAGTTTTCCATCCAATAATCCATTATCATTTGAGCACTAAGAAACAATCTGCACTATCACCTCTCTCAGAGATGGATGACTCATCTTCCACTAACAGGCATTAGGTAACACCTTTGGCAAGAGGGTTTTGATAAAAGACTGAAACAAATATTATGCAG
This sequence comes from Macaca mulatta, assembly GCF_049350105.2. Classification (NCBI taxonomy): domain Eukaryota; kingdom Metazoa; phylum Chordata; class Mammalia; order Primates; family Cercopithecidae; genus Macaca; species Macaca mulatta. The sequence goes on from NC_133422.1 coordinate 23,126,307, forward strand.
GGACACAGGCACCCCACGAACTTTAAAGAGACCAGATCACTACACCAACAGTATGTCTACTGCATTGTAGGACAGGAGATTGTAATGAGTGATTGATTAATTAGCTATAATGTACAGGTATACAAACTGACCAACACAATCTTGAATCTCATCCCTGTTGAAAATTCACACAGAATAAGGGATTATTAAAGACTGCCCAAAGCCATAGACAACTACCAAAGCAAGGGACTGGGCTTCCCAGTTTACGGAAAGAGGCAGGAATCACAGGACTTTTAGAGATTCAAGGCACAATATATTGTACACAATGCATCTAAGACCACAATCTAGCCTAGCGTGTCGATGTTGAATTTTTACTCTCAAATGTTATTGTATTTTCTAAGTACAGTATTAGAAATTACAATATTCCATTTTTATAAAGATAAAAGTCTTGGTTGCAAATGTTATGTAAATAAAAAACCAAGAAAGAATAATAAAGGAGAGAAATGAGGGGGGAAATGGTCAAGTGTGACCCAGTGGAAGACATCCTGAGACTGGGTCTGTCACCAGGGTTGTGTCACATAATCTCACTATGCCTCAGTGTTCCTCCATATTAAAGGGTTAGGCTAGAGCCTCAGTCTCTACTTCATTCCTAGCAGTAAAATCGTGCCTTCTATTTAGGTATCATAGAAAACCCAAGTTTTTGTAATATCCTAAGAGCACCTGGCAGCAGCAGAAAATGTGCTTACAATGCTTAATGACTAAAAAGGGAAGAATGAGAAGGGTCTAAACAATCCTCTCAAACTTGCATTTTTCAGTTTATACTAGGCTTAAGAGGGCAATTGAAGTTAGATGCTTCATTTCATCCCACAGTAATTCGTATTATAATAAAATATTTAATATTCCTTAAAAAACATCCCCCCAAAAAAAGAAACAGCTTCACCTTACTCAAATGAAACTTAGTGGATCTGTCTCATTTGGAGTGTTGCAATGCCTGAGCTACAATGTGAGTATCAGGATGTGGAAGCAGCTGTCACTGCTTTGTTTTTCATTCACAGTAGGTGGTTGCCAGGCAACAAAATACTATTGTCTGTTTCCATGATCTATTGGCCAATTCTACTGGTGATAATGCTTTCTACAGTTTAAAACAGGGCCACCTTTTGGACAAAAAGAAATGAGAAAAAATTCTAAGGATGACAATAACATATATATGAATAAATACACTGAATGTACTCTAAAATTATGTGTATAAATATACAACCATGTGCTGATACACATACAAATATTTTGCATGTATGCATATGTGATTATATACATTCTCCTACATACAAACCCATCTAAATTTAATAGGCCCACAACTTGAATGTAAATCCCTTAGGGAAATCAAGGTATGAACTAGAGAAACAAAAACACAGAATCATTTTCTTAACAATAGCAATAACTTCCGATTTGTCCCATATATCAAATCCTGTTTCTTGAACAGGAGGTCCTCCAGTCAGAAAAGCAATTCTGTCTACTTATATAAAAAATAATAATGAAAAGCCTTTACCATCTACTTTAGAATCATGTAATACATTTAATATATTGTTTTATTATCACATGCTACCAATGTGTACAAAGATAATTCAAAGAGTGTTGCTGTTTACAACCAAGAATCTTAAATTTTATTCATCTTAAAAATAATTGAATTGTTCTCCCTGGAATAGCCTCATGTGATTCCCCACTTTGTTTTGATATGGGTCCCTGGGGAACAAGAGTCATGCTATGTTACTCTTGCATATTTCAGTAGCTTACAAATAAAATAACACACAGTGTACTCAATATAAAGTTGTCAACATTAACTTGCATCAGTTGCTGTTTGTTTTGCATTGACAAGGCTTCTTAAAGATAAGAATGACAATATTCTTAGATGTACAGACACAACATCAAAACAGCCTGAAGGAATTAAAGCTGGAAAATGCTAGAGGCAATCACGCTTTGAAATGAAGAGAAATCAGTATCATTTATACGTACACATATATTTGTTTAAAGGCTCTAAATAATGCCAGAACAATCTGTATTTTATGCAATGCTCATCCGTCTTCCGTCACAATATTCCGAAAGCACTTCAACTATTTAATGCATCCCCTCCACGAGGCCTTTCACTTTTTCAAACTAATTATCACTTTCAAATCTGTATATTACAAGAAACTGGAATAAGCAATATCCATTACATGAATAGACATTATTAATATAAAGTATCAAAGTGGCAACGCTAGCAAAACAAAAGCAGAGCGTGTTAACCATGAGCTAAGTACCAGCAAATGTTACCACTTTGCTTGACAGAGCCGTCTCCAACAGCACGCACCCGCCTCTCGAAAGGGCCCACCAGGTTTCTCCCTCACATCTCACCCCACAAATGACCCACTTCTTCCTCTCTGTTTTCCAAGCTCGCTCACCTGTGTCTCTCGTCCAGGAATCAATTTCCTTCCCACTTTCTCCACCCTCTTCAGATCCCTTAATCACCCTTCATTATTTTCTCCAAACTACCAGACTCAAATCTGCAGCCCAGTTGGCCAGGAACCTCTCCATACGCACGTATTTCCTTCATTCTCCTGGGTCTGCTTTTAAAAATTGCTACCACCAAACAAATGCAATCTTAACAAAATTAGGATTACACTGCCAGTGTCTTTTTTCATGTAATGTTACAGCAGTGAAAGATTGAGGGAGAGAAAAGGAGAGAAGCAGGAGTGTATCTGGGTGAAGGAGCGTGGCTCAGTGGCTATACAGTGAGACGCAGTGATTCCACACAGCTGGGCTTGCCCACCTGTCGACCCCACTTTCCCCATGTGCTCGCCGCGGGATGACAACCACAACACTTCAGAACCACCCCCCGAAAGGGGGCGGGGTTACGCCTTCAACCAATCAGGACCCGCGAGCCCCGGGTGTCCAACCTATGGGGTGGCTGTGGCCGTGCAGGGGGAGGACGTGGGGTGGTCTGGGAGGGGCCGCGTCCGTGGGAGGCTCGCACGTGTCGGGTCCGGAGAGGCGGGGAGGCGGCCGGCGTCCAGCGGCCGAGGCGCGGGCTCTGAACCCTGGCAGCTGCCGAGTCCAGGTGCCCCAGTGCCTCCTTTACCTCGCGCTGGACCAGGCAGGGCGCGCTCCCGCAGAGGAAGACCTGTCCAAGGTGTCCGAGCTCCCCATGAGAGGGGACAGTCACAAATAACAACAATAGTACCCAGCGCAGACGAGGCGGGGAGGAAAGTTTCCGGCCCGCAGCAAAGCAGAATCCGCCAAGGCTGGAGGAGAAGGGATGCAGAGCGGGAGGGTGACAACCTGAAAGAAGAGGGCAGCGGGAGCACCGTGCGGGCAGGACCGGGTCCCGGGGGCGACGCCCGCCGGGGGAGACGGGTGCGGGGTGCGCTGTCCAAGGTGCAGGGGAGGTGACTGGCGCGCGGCGGGCGCGGAGCCCGGAGCCGACACTGGCTGGCAGGCGGCGGGGAGATCGGGGAACAGCTGTCTGGGGCGCTGGGCACCCCCGAGCTCGTAAAAGTGACGGAGCTTGAGCCGGGGCACGGCAGGGAAGAGCGTGAGGGCTGCACCGAAGCCCCCACGCGTCCACGCACTCCTCCTTACCAGCCTCACCTCTAGCTCCACTCCCCTCCCCCCTCGCCCACTCCCCTCCCGGTCTAGATCCAGGTGCCGAGGCGGGGGCGAGACCAGAGGACCCAGGCTCGGAGCCCGGACGCCCCAGGGATGTTGCGGGCACCGGAGCTGCTTACCTGGGGCCGCCGTATGGGGAGCGGAGGCAACCCGCCGCGCGGAGTGGGGCGCCGGGCGCGGCGCGGCTCCTCCTAGCCTCGGCGTCCTCCTCCTTCTTTGCTTCTCCCGGACTCTGTCCCGGGCACGGAGCTGGGAGACGCGGCCGGGCTGCAGTCGCCTTTCCCTCCGCCGCCGCCGCCGCCGACGCCGCTGCAGCAGACAGAGGACGCCCCGTGGCGGCTGGAAGCCTGTGTGAGTAGCGGCGCCCGGGAGAGCGGGGATCTGCTGAGGGGCGCTGGAGACTCCGCGGCTGGAGGCGCGCGGGCGTGCGCACGCGCGCCTGCGAGTGTGAGTGTATGGGTGCGCGCGCGCCCACGGGGTGGGGGAGTCGCGAGGGGAGGGGGAGAGAGGCCGAGAGATGCTCGTAGGGACCGAGGCAAAATTCTGCGCCCCCGGAAATCCGTAAACGCTGGGAAGGAGGATCGAACGCGCGTCTCGCTTGGAGAAGCTGCCCACCGGGCGGCAGCAGAGGAGGAGGGGAAGTCAGCGAGGCGCGCTAGGGCTCCGGATCCCAGCCTGGCAGAGCCGAGCGGAGCGCGCAGCCACCGATGCAGCAGAGGCGGCGCCCGCAGCCCACGGTCGCGCTGCCCCCTCTCGGGAGGGGCCGAGGCCGCTCGCTCCCGCCACCGCCGCCGCGGTCCGGACTGCTCTACTAGGAGCGGGGGAACCGAGAGAGGGACCGCACGGTTGCTACGGCGACCTTGGAGGCGCCGGGCCCGCTGAAGGGCCAAGAGGAGAACCCGGGCGCACGTGGCCGACTCCAGGCTGGAGCGGGTGTGTGCCAGGGTTGTGGGCTTGGGGTAGAAGGTGGAATTGGGCCGCGCGGCCTGAGCAGAGGATGCAGGGTGTGCGGCCCAGAGTGGCTCGGCCGGGGTGCGATCAGCATGCAGGTTGGTAAGGGTGAGGGGATCCTAACCCCAGGTGACATGTTGCCTTTTTTTCCTCCTTGGAGGCTACTTTTTCTCAAAGTTATCCACTTCCCAGATAAGAGTGCCGGCCTCCTCTTTGTTAGGATTCAACTTAGCTGTGCAGGCAACCAGGCAGTGCCTCCTTCAAGTCAGGCTCTTCCAAGAACCGCTCCCACCAACCCCCCCCCATACATCCACATCCCCCGCTCCTCCTTCATCCCAACTACATTGTAATACTTTAGAAATAAATGTTTAAAGCACATTTACATTCTCTGCCTCTTAAAAGATATATTGTCCTAGTAGTATACTTTTCCTTGCTTATTTTAAATTCTGAGTGGGGTTTCATTCACACAAGCATTTCTTCAAGGGTTGTAAGGTCAGGGTAATACGCGAAATACCCTTCCTGGCAGGAATCCTTCGGGCAGGGATTGTGTTTTGCACACTTTTGCATGCCGCCGGTGCTTAGCATAGTACTCTGTACTTTGTGAGTTCCCTGTAAATGTTGAATGAATGACATTGTTTTCTAGCTTCACATAACCTGAAGGCAAAGACTTGGATGCTGGGAAAGTCATTACCACCCCACTAGGCTTGCTTGATTTTAACTTATGCCATTTCCCTGTGTGTGGCTATTTTCCCCCCTGGCGGTCAGAACCCTAGTGCAAAGAGAGAAAATAATACTTATCCACTGTGCACCCTTAAGAAAGGGCGCATGCAGAAGCACTCTGCAGGGACCCCAGTGGGATCCACTGGGTGTGAGGGGGCCAAAGCTCAGAATCTAACCTCTCAAAATGTGAAAGTCACTGTTCCTGAGCAGTTTATACTGTCCCTTCTAGAGCAGAAGGATGGGGAATAGAGTTTTAAGAGAAATACACTATTCTTTTGTTTTGTTTTGATTTTTGTTTTTTGAGACGGAACCTCGCTCTGTCACCCAGGCTGGAGTGCAGTGGCGCGATCTCGGCTCACTGCAACCTATGCCTCCCGGGTTCAAGCGAATTATCCTGCCTCCGCCTCTTAGTAGCTGGGATTACAGGCACTGGCCATCACAACCGGCTAATTTTTTTTTTTTTTTTAAGTTTTTAGTAGAGACAGAGTTTCACTGTGTTTTCCAGACTGGTCTCCAACTCCTGACCTCAAGTGATCCACCTGCCTCGGCCTCCCAGAGTGCTGGGATTACAGGTATGAGCCACCGCACCAGGCCAGAAATACACATTTCTAATAGATTATCAGGTATGCATTTTTCTCCTGTAAAGAGTAGTGTTCGTGGACACTGACCAATACGTGCAGGGTCACCCCGGACTGCTAATTCTGCTGTCTGGTGTAGCACCAAGTCTACATCCTTCACCCTTGGTATTTCTACAATCGTCGTCTTAGAAGCAGAAGTCTTCAATTTTGCATTCCGTGCTAAATTTCAATTCCTTTGAACTCAGGCTCGCCTATGAGCTGCTTCTCTCTCCACTCATGATACCACAGCTGTGAAGTATAACTGAAATAAAGTGAAAATTAAAATGGATTTATTTGGGTGCCGTGTGTTCTCTAGTGAGGGTCCCTTTACCTGATTTATCTACCTTCACTCAATTGACAGTCTTCTTAGAAGACATTTGTTGTGATATTGGAGCTTTTTTTTAGGTTGAAAGCTTAGACATTTAAATTTTTCAGTTGAAAGGAAGCTCTAAAACTTGCAGAAGAAGCAGAAAAATTCTGATACTGAAAATGGACCCTTGACAGCCAACCTATAGAATGGGTGTGAGTCAGAATTTTCCAAAACAATTTTAAAGCTTCATTTTCCTTGGAAAGTTGCTTTTAGGGTTTTGTTGGGCTCAGAAACTGATACCAGAAAATATGGCACTTTGACACGCTGGACTGAAGAAGCAGCCTCAAGGTCTGACGCGCTCTCTGCCTCCTGTCTGTCGGTCTTCTGTCTCACCCAAAGCACAAGATGAAATTGTTCTCTGAAGGTCTTTCATCTACCTAGAAACCAGACCTGCCAAAGAAGAACACACCTGCCTTCTCTGAGTGTTTATTAATCTAACTCACATCACAGGAAGAAAGATTGAAGACTGTCAACACAACTGGACATACTTTTGTCACACTGCTCTGGGGCCCGACAGACTTTATCCCAGGCCATTGTATGTTCACCAAGCTCATTGAATTCCACTAAAAATTCTTTACTCTCCCCCTTAAAATCATCCACACTTCCCTTTCTATTCTTCCCCTATGAAGAAGGGTATATGAGTATCGGTGTAACCCATTAGGTTATTGAGCAGTCATTCTCCTGCAATTCCCTTGGGTTACGCACACGAAAATAAGTTTTGTATGTCTTTTCTCCTATTAATAGGAGAAAAATCATCTGCTTTTTGCAAGGTGATTTTCAGTGAACCTTCAGAAGGTTGAAATCCCTACAGTTTCAACAGCTTCCCAAGTGCTCATCTTACTTGGTGGGTAGAAGGACCTTAATAAAGCTGTAACTTCTCTGATGACCACCAAAGGGAACAGTCTTGTCTTTGTAATAATAAATATAAGAAGCCAATATTTAAAAATAAGAATGTAAACATATAGCAATCTTAATGTATGTTAACTTAAAAATAAATTAGTTAATGTATGTTAACTTAAAAGGTAAACAATAGAAAGAAAGAATAACAACATAGATATATAGTATTTCTGACCAACTTAAACATAGAAGTTTGGAGGAGCAACTAGGATTATACGCTATCGACTCCATAGTTCCTTCTGCTACTTAAGTACTAGGTAATAATAAAATGTACAGCTGAGAGGTTCATTTTTATATGTTATTAGTCAGATTTAAAATGAGGAGCATATTTGTAAAAGTTCTATTTTTCTTCCTAAAGGGAATGTTCCTTAACATAACTGTTTTTTTCAGTTTGCAGCAGTGCAGTAAACTAGTCAATCATTAACTTAGAAACACAGGTTGGTGAAGGTGTGGGGCCTGTGGAGAAACACTCTAAACTTATTTGATCACAACAGTTTTGTCAGTCTAAATAAAAAAAAAAAAAAAAAGCTTTCCACTTTTAAAGACTGATACATTTAGACTGTGAGATGTACCATGGATTCCAAAGTCAACTCCTCATGCTAGCAGCCCATTGCCCCAAATCTTCTGAAGTGAGAAGGCAGGGACCGTTAGCTGAAATGCTGTTGATTTTAGTGGCTGTGGGCACGCATAAGGATATAGGTAATTTCCCTCACAATGAGGTCCAGATCACTTAGTCCATTACAGTTTTAAATGATAAAAAACACCCTGACCTGCACCTGGAAAGAAAGTACCAACTCAGTCCAGAGTATAGTATGGGAACAAGAAGCGGCCTTGAGTCATCCTATTTGTATCTACGTCTTTAAACATTGCCTATTCCACATACTACTTAGGAAAACTTAATTCTGACTGGAGATCAGACATCTTTAGGAAGGTTAAAAAATCAGAGAAAAAAAATGTTGTTATAGTTTACTAAGCAAAAGAAGACTGGTTTTCTTTCTTAGTCATCATTGCTGACATTTGGGGTACAGGTAGATATGTCTGGTATCAGTGGTTCTAACAGTTTATAGAGCTATATATTTCCAAGAAACTGAAGAAAGCTGTGGATCCTTTCTTCAGGAAAATGAACATATTAATGTATAAAAAATGTTTAAATAAAATTTCAGGGAGTTAAGGGAACTTCCTCTGAAGCTCACGTTAAGAGCTACTGCCTAATATACATTCATTGCACCATGACATTTTATAGCTAAACGGAAGAATTGGTAGATTTACTAATCTCACTTCTATTTTTAATCTAATAATTTATTTGATTGTCAACACCAAGAAGAGGCATAAGCAACTCAGTAAACCGAACAAGTATTTCTTGAGTACCTACTTCATAATCAGTTCTGTTCTTCAAGCTGTGTTTGTTACCAATAAAGTATAAAATACGATCTATCTATTCCTTTAAGGAGCCTACAGTCTAGTAATCATTATTCTTGAGGACAAAAAAAGTGAACATAGGTATAATTTATCACTTGACCAGGTGCAACAAACTTCAATTTGAATTACCAGTAGAACTTAATAAAGCTATTTGTTAAATAAACCACTTAGGTAATAATTAATTATCAGTGGCCAATGTATGTATGCATATCTTCATATTCATATTCCCTAGTATCAATCATTTAGATGTCACACCATACATAATGTAAAAAGCTAGTCTATTGCTGTAGCGTGAATTTTAGATTGAGGATATGAAGAAGTTGACAAGGAGAGATAGACCATGTGGGCAACGGCAGCTGTGGATTACCTTTCGCTGGGATCCCTGGGCAGACTGGAATAAGTTGGAATATGCTAGAGCTTATATTTAACCCATCCAAGAATTTATAGGGCAACCCATGAACAGTGTTTTGAAATTTATATGTCTACAAAAACCCAGAAGTCTCTTCTTGCATAATTTTAACATTTTATTATTACTCTCCTTACAATTTTTTTAATTTTCACTTTCTCAATTTCTTTCCACTTATTAACACAGAATTCTTTTTAATTAATGTAATTTTTAAAAACACAATTTCTTCACTCAATTTCTGACAAAATTATGAAGAGTCAAAAAGCACTTATAGAGTGAATTGACATAAAGCGATTTACTTAATTAGAGCTGTTTGAAGCCCAACCATCCATGTATTGAATGCTTTATATAACCTGCCTCCCGATGGGCCCCAGAGGCTTCATATGGGGAAGCTAGGACTATTAGTGCTATCTTTTGACTTTTCCAGTGGTGGTCTTAGCACAGCATTAAAATAACACAGGATACTGAATCATAAGATCTGAGTTCAAATCCCAGCCTTGCTGTGTGAGATTGGGCACCAAACTTTCTAAGCTTCACTTGTCCCCATCTGGGAAATGTGGACAATAACACCTACCTCATCAGTTTCTTAAGAAGCTTACATTAAGTAACATGAGAAAGAGTCCCTTTGTTGTGTTATAGGACTTCAGTAAATCTTTGTAAACCTTGGATCTAAATCAAAAGTGTGTGGCAGAAAATTGGAACACAGTCATGAATAGGAAGCTCCTGTAGAAATTATTTAAATCTTTATTATAATGTTGAACTGAGCTGATTTCCTGGGAGTCCCTTCCAAGGATATTTTAAGAAAACCACAGACAACCAAAAGTTGGCAGAAACTGACACATGCAGGAAATTGTGGATTCCATAATTCTAGAGGTGCTGTAGTTCTATAAATTCTGCTGCTGTTACCAAACCCAAGCTTTGTGTTCATTTGTTTTTAATTAGTCTCTGTTTTGTTTCTGTCACACAGATTCTGCCTCCCCAATGGTGCTTTGCCCTGCTAATTTAACTATGCAAACATTCATTTTACAGATTAATACCAACTGTGAAAATGTCTTTCTTTTAAACAAAAATAGTTCACTGTCCTCTCCTCCCCGCCACATCCCAATTGTAAAAGTAGTGTGTGTGCTTATGGAGAAAAAATAGGCAATACAAAAATGTATAAAGAAAAAGATTGGCTGGGCGCGGTGGCTCACGCCTGTAATCCTAGCACTTTGGGAGGCCAAGGAGGGTGGATTGCCTGAGCTCAGGAGTTCGAAACCAGCGTGGGCAATATGGCAAAACCCTGTCTCTACTAAAAACATAAAAAATTAGCCGGGTGTGATGGTGGGTGCCTGAAATCTCAGCTACTTGGGAGGCTGAGGCAGAAGAATCGCTTGAACCTGGGAGGCGGAGGTTGCAGTGAGCTGAGATCGTGCTGCTGCACTCCAGCCTAAGCAACACAGTGAAACTCTGTTTCCAAAAAAAAAAAAAAAAAAATGCAATAGTATTACCTCTCAGGGACCAACTACAATTACTATTTTGGTGTATGCCCTTCCAGACATTTTATTTGCATATGTTTATTCTTCTTGTTAAAAGTCATTCAGGTTGGCCAGGCACAGTAGCTCACGCCTATAATCCCAGCACTTTGGGAGGCTGAGGCAGGTGGATCACTTGAGGTCAGGAGTTCAAGAACAGCCTGGCCAACATGGTGAAACCCTGTCTCTAAGAAAAATACAAAAAATTAGCTGGACATGGTGGAATGTGCCTGTAATCCCAGCCACTGGGGAGGCTGAGGCAGGAGAATCGCTTGAACTCGGGAGGCAGAGGTTGCAGTGAGCCAAGATCATGCCATGGCACTCCAGCCTGGGGGACAGCAAGACTCCATCTCAAAAAATAAAAATAAAAAAAGTCATTCAAGTCAAGATTCAGCCATTTTTAATGTTACCATTTTAGAAACAAACAGTTAAACACTTTCACAAAAAGTCTCAAATGTGTTTCTTTTAACTTTTCCTACACCTTCTTTCCAAGATAGGCTGTTTGCTCAGCAAGTCCTTTAAAACAGGATTTTCACTGGTCATCCTTGAAACTTCTCTTTATATATCCTCACTTTTACCACTTTTAATAATTAATACTTTTAATGGCCCTTTAAAAACTTAATCTCACCTTGTGCTGATGCTAGCGTGTTCTGGAGTCACAAGCCCTGCCCTTGGCCTCTGGCCATTCTGTGGGTACTTTGCATTACTTAACCTCTACCCCCAAAATGAGGTCCAGTGCTAACCTTGGATTTGGTACTGCATTCCCTGATAGAACAGAAAAGATTCTTGATTTCAATAAGTAACCAGAGTGTTCATTGGAGTGACCATCTACATACTGGCTCTGCAGAAGCTTGGCCCAGAGGTGGTGAATTATTTGAATTCATGTTTTATGTCCATTGCTCTGCAGGCAAATTTTGGAAAGTCTGTTTTATTTTGCTTTGAAGAATCTATAAATAATCCTTAACAATTAATGCAAATGATAGCTAAAATTCCAGTAGAATTTTCTACTTCTGTAGTTCAGTATGTGCGCTAGTTTACCCAGGAGGGTATCATTATTAATAAAAAGTATAACAGTGTTTATAATTTTGCCAATTTTCTAGTTTATAGAGGGATACGGGTTCTGAAACTAAAACAGCTTCAATCCCAGCCCACCCCATTCTGCAAATCTGAGACAGAATTCTAGTGCCACTCCTAAAATGAAAGCTAGAGAACTGATGGAAGAAGAAAGGAAGGAAGGGGAGGGAGAGAACACAAGGTGGGGTTAATTATCTATAGAAGTTCTCTATAGAATATACACGCTACATTGTAAATTATGGAAGTTCTAAGTACAATTCATGTGCAAGTCTTTTCTAAGAAAACAATGAGATAGTAAAATGCAACACATGAGACAAGCTGTATCTTGGAAACTCTATACATGGTATAAAAATAAGCATTGAAAAGTTTTGGTCAATACTAAATTGCAAAAGAAGAATCAAAGAATTGGTATTATGTCTCTAGCATTAATCATTGAAGAGAGAGTCATCATGTTTAACAAATTAGAGAATGTTAGCAACTGGAAAGGTGAACTAATTGCACAGGAGCACTTACCTTGATTCTTTTGTGTGCTAGGTGCTGTAGATGTATTTAAATAGGTCCACCTTGGGCTGAAAAGTGACCTTGGGCAGGAAGAGGTACTGAAGTCTTTATTCAGAGATGCCAAGTTTATAGCATTAAATCTGGAAAATGAGGTGAGAGAAGAAACAGAAACTCTAGAACTGAGAGGATGAGGCCAGGGATCCAGAACCAAGTTTGTGAGAGTTGAGTGGATACAGAATGCCCCTCATGTGTGATACCTGGCTTAAAGTCCAAAGAGATGGAGGCTCTCCACTTCTATTTCCTTTGACTGCATTATCAGAAACCAGTCTTGAATATTATACAACCATATTTAACCAGAATGATTAAAAATGAAAATAAGTACCAAAATATTTTTAAATGTAACTACTTTGGTGGCAGTTCTACTAAAATGAAGTATGTTGTTCCTTTAATTCACAAATCAGAATCACCAGAATCAATATTAATATTTAATGAAAATATAGGCAAGCATGGAAAAGTAAAAGTATTATGAGATTTACCATCAGATTGAGCTGGATTTGAATCATGGGTCTGTCACAAGTGAACTTAGGTAAACTTCATAACCTTGATATCCTCATCTGAAAATAGGGATTATTTAATACCTATCTCTTAGGACTTTCTATGAAGATAAAATGAGATAATGTGAAGCATTCCCTTCTTACCTAACATTGACATACTCCTCGTTAACTGATTTTGGATATAACCACTTTCATTGATCCCCAAGGGACACCAGGGGTATGTAGAGTTTACCTTCCTCCTCTACCAAATAGACCATGGAGGTCACCTGTGTGGTTCCTCTGTGCTTCTTCAAGATGTCAGCTGGCTTTTCTTGTTTCTCTCAGTGTAATTGACTGTAGATTCTTATCTGCTCAAAAGAGAACTCCATTACGTAGACTCAGGCACATCTATGTTTCATTATGAATTCTCTCTTTACTAACTTCCTGTATCTAAGCTGCATTCTAAATAAATAAAGTACTACTGGAACTTTGTTTTTCAGACACATTGATATCTGTACAAGAACAGCCCAGCAGAAAATATGTACATCTGCCCTTCCTCCTTCTAGCTCAACTCCCCAGCCCTCATGTCACACCAATTCTCATGTTTGTAAATCAGTTTCCTATGATTTTAGTTAGCATGATTCCGTTGCTCAGGGATAGACCACTCCTCAACTTTTATGTATGTATGTATGTATGTATGTATGTATGTATTTATTTATTTATTTATTTGAGATGGAGTCTCACTCTGTTGCCCATGCTGGAGTGCAGTGGCACAATTTCACTCGCTGCAACCTCCACCACACAGGTTCAAGCGATTCTCCTGCCTCAGCCTCCCGAGTAGCTGGGATTACAGGTGCACACCACTACACCCAGCTAATTTTTGTATTTTTAGTAGAGACAGGGCTTCACCATGATGGCCAGGCTGGTCTCAAACTCCTGACCTCAGGTGATCCTCCCACCTCAGTCTCCCAATGTGCTGGGATTACAGGTGTGAGGCACTGTGCCTGGCCCACTCCTCAACTTTTAAAACTACAAAACTGGACCGAGCCCCAGACCATGAAGGTCCTCTCATTAAAGAGATGCCTCTTTTGTATGAACCAGCCAGAAACATTTGGTGAGTTTCTTTCATATTGTAAAAATCACAAGTTTTTGAAATAAGTGAATTCAAGTTCTTCCCATATCTAAAACATTCTATGAGTCAAATTTTCACATTTAGAGATTCAGTCTGTATATTTATATTTCTTAATCTGTGGCATGAGGGATTTAATCAAAGTATAGTTTCCTGGCAATGAAAGTGATTGTACCCAACATGAGTTAATAAGAAAGATGATGGAATTGTCTTCTTTGAAGATCTTTATAGTTTTTTTCAAAAGTATTTATGCACAGCCCTTCCTAAAGCCAGACACTGAAGATCAATCAAGTACTCTTCTCGTCAAAAGATTCTCTGATGCTATAGAAACTCCAGATTGTGGTTTTATTCTGACACATTTTGGTAGTTTTGTTCTGTGACAATTATAGGACAAAAAAATGAAAGAGTAAAGAAATGGAAATTGGCTTTTAGCAGCTGTTTTAGTGAGACCATTTACATTTTAGATTCCAGAATGGAGATACTAGTCCATCAGAGGAGAAACAAGATTTTGCTCTTATTGTAGTAAAAGATCCTGTGTTAATGTTAAAGATATTGTTCCTATTGTGGAGAGAGAGAGAGAGAGAGAGAGAGAGAGAGAGAGAGACAGTTATCTTTTACCCTGACTTTGGCGAAGGGGTCATGAAGTAACCTTTTCTTGGACCAGAAAGTAATTCTTTCCTTGGATTTCAAGGAAATCATCAAATTTTTGCTAACAACCGTGCTTAATTATTTGAATGGGTATGTGTTTTGTTTGTCTAGTCTTGTCATTAATACAATTAACTAGAATCCTATTTAATTCTTGAAATTGAAATGTCAATTGTGACTTTGTCTTACTTTTCACTAAAATCATTTTCACTCACTTTTTAGATATCATTTTTGCATATGCTTACCTATTACTGTATAACAATAAAATAAGTGCTTTAAACATTTTAATGAATATCCTATCAAGGCTCTCATTTGAGCAGCCTAACAAATATGAAAGAAATACGTGCTATGTATACGCAGAACCACACTCCACAATTAAACCCTCACAGTGACACTCCTTAAGGGGCAGTGTTAGCCTGCAAGAATCGTTTTATAAAATCCTTCTAATGATTGCATCACTTTGAAAGCCAACAAAATTGATTTGTAAACTCTGGAACTAGATTAAGATGAGGAGTATGAGGGAAAATGTTTCCAAATTCAACTTTTGCTTTGAATTTTCTATTAAATTTATTTTCCAGAGTTTCTTTTTTCCCCAGACGTAATAAAGCAGTCTTTATTCCATAAGAAAGTAGTATTATGATACTGTTTTATTTTAGACCATTGATTATTTTTGTGAAATGAAGATAAATAATGCACATATCTTCACATCAGAAAACTTAGGTTCAAGCCATGGGTCTCCTTCTTCTGTCTTACTTTGAGTAAATTATTTTGCCAACTTCTGTCCCAACTTTTTCCTCTCTAAATTAAATATGATGATTATGCTCATCCCACAAAGTTATTATGACAATTAAATTTAAATGTTTGCATAAAAATTTTGAAAAATCTGAGGCATTGTACAAATGCTAACATATTTGGGGTATTACTATAGTTGTTACTATTTTTAAATATTAATATTTTCAAAGCTAAATAATAGTATCATAGTGGAACTACTTGGCATAGTTTACTGAGCAAAGCAAACAGTCCACTTGCAAAGTGAGTTGTTGTTCATCTCATGCCTATATCAATGTTCCCCCCATCTAGGACTCAGTGTAATTTGAAGCATGTAATAAGATGTTCAATACATTTTTTGGTGTCACCTGCCCCATGCCTCTTTCTTTCATTCTGTCCGATTTCATTTTTTTTCAATCCTCTTGTATCTTTCTTTTCTTCTTGTTTTAAATCATGTAGGTTATCATTTTTCACAATAAGCAAATATCCTAAGAACTATGAAAAATGCCCATAGCACTTTCCATCTAAAAAATGCATAAGCCTTTTATAAACACATTAGTGATCATCACAAAATATTGTCTACCTTGAATGTTTTCTCATCTTTATTTTTTTTTTTTTTTGAGACGGGGTCTCGCTCTGTCGCCCAGGCTGGAGTGCAGTGGTGCAATCTGGGCTCACTGTCAGCTCCGCCCCCCGGGTTCACGCCATTCTCCTGCCTCAGCCTCCCAAGTAGCTGAGACTAGAGGCGCCTGCCACCACGCCCGGCTAATTTTTGTTTTTTTGTTTTTTGTTTTGTTTGTTTTTTGTATTTTTAGTAGAGACGGGGTTTCACCATGTTAGCGAGGATGGTCTCCATGTCCTGACCTCGTGATCCGCCCGCCTCGGCCTCCCAAAGTGCTGGGATTACAGGCTTGAGCCACCGCGCCCGGTCTTTCTCATCTTTTTATCATGCATGTCTGCCTAGTTTAAAATCACAGGGCAGGAACTCTGTCTAATTCTATTTGTAAAATCAGAGAGAAAGTGTTGTTGTTCAATAAATGCCAAGAAGCAACAGCATCCGTATGAGGTGAATAGGTGGAAATTATTATTTCTGTCTATAGCAAGGTGAAAATAAAATGAGTGCTTTACAATTTTCAAAGCATTCTCATATCGATTATCTCATTTGTACATCACGCCAACACTGGGAGAAAGCCAGATAGGGCAGTGGTACTGTTATCCTCTTGCTGTCCTTGTATGATTGTGGAAAGTGAGACTAAGAGATTAAGTGCCTTGTCCACGTCATCAGGGAAATCCCAGCCTACAGGATCTCTATGCTGCTCTTCTGGTTTTAAATCGGTACAAATATTTGTACATTCTGATGGAGTGCATGTGATATTTTGTTACATGTAATGATCAAATCAGAGTATTCTGGGTGTCCATTACCTTGAGTATTTGTCGTCTCTACGTGTTGGGGACAGTTCAAGTCCCCTTCTCTAGCTATTTTGAAATATATAATACATTGTTGTTAACTATAGTTACCCCATTCTGCTACTGAATATTAAAACTTAGCCCTTCTACCTAACTATATGTTTGTACACATTAACCAGCCTTTCGTTATCCCTCTCCCACCCACTCAGCCTTCCAGGATTCTGGTATCTGTCATTCTACTCTCTACCTCCATATAATTAACTTTTTTAGTTCCCACATATGAGTGAGAACATGCAGCGTCTGTCTTTCTGTGCCTGTTCTTATTTCACTTACCATAATAACCTCTAGTTCCATCCATGTTGCTGCATCTGACAGGATTTCATTCTCACATTATCTTTGTCCATTTGTCTGCTGATGGACACTTAGGTTGATTCCATACCTTCCCAATTGTTAGTCGTACTGCAATAAACATGGGAGTGCAGATATCAAACTTTTTAATCCTTTGAGTAAATACCAAGAGTGGGATTGCTGAATCATATGGTAATTTCCCTGCTTTTCTCAACTAATGCTGTGGGAACTTCATAGTGATATGGGTCTTGATAGGCCTTGAACATGTCAAGAAGTATATCTGTTTTGTTACCTTTGTGAGAAGGCACTTAACTCTGACCCTGGCCCACAACAAGTGCTTAGTAAATAGTTGTTTAATTAAAATAAATAAATAATATTATAGATATCAAGTCAGCAGAACTCATGAACTAATTCTTGAATCCAGGGCAACGCCTGACATCCTTGCCATCTTGGCTGCTGCTCAACCCACAAAAACCATTACATACTGTTAATTTTCTGTTTCATGTAGTGAAACTTGTAATGCCAGTTTTCAATACTACTTTCGAGTCATATCATTCTCCCAACTGCTACTACGTCTATTCAGTAGCTCAGGCACATAGGCACTCATTTAATAAACTTAATTATATCGTGCAAAATGCAGTCAATGGAACAGCCTTAAAAGTTTAAGCTTAACCTTTCATTTCACTAAGAAAATGTGTGACATGTTTATTTAATCCTTGTTAGTTGACAAGAAAGCCCCAGAAGCCAGACACTGATATCAGGACTCATGTGACTTACAATTGAGAGTCTGCTATTCATGTCTTCTGTTTATGCGAATGGCATATAAGAGTTCCAAGACATTTGTGTGTTATGTTGAGCTTTGAAGATTTGACATTTGTGTGTTATGTTGAGCACACAAGCTGGATTTTATAATCAGAGAGTTGAAGAATCATAGAAAATAAAAGAAGGGTAAGAGAATGGGTGTGCATTTCTTGGTGGCTATTTTCCTTAAATGTGGCTAGAGACAGTCAGTAACATTAGCCATGCTAGATTTGGGCTGAAGGAAATGCTCACATGTTAGTTGCTAGGAAAGCCCTACAACCCTTGATTGTGCCAAAATCAAATGACAATGCACATATATGATATATGCACTAGCTTAGAGACCATATCAGCATCCTTAACATCCTTTCTATATAGAATGTAAGTTTGCAGATGCATTTTGGTCTTTCAGTAGCATTTTAGCTAAATAACTTTTCAAAATGGTTCATCAAGGAAGCTGGTGATTGAACTTAGTATATCTTATTTCTCAGAATCATAATCAACTCAAGAAACCACCAGTCCTTTTTCACCCACACAGTCTTTCTTAAACACACATATTGTTCTATGACAGCTAACTTCATGTCTTTAGTTCAGTCGTTCATTTTTCAGAAAAACTGACAAAACATCAATTAAATTATTTCTCTTAGAAGAAAAGCTTAAAGTGAAGACCTTATGATAATATAGTCTAATAACATTTTGAATAATTATAGAATATACAATCCTGGATTCATTAGTGCATTCAGTGTCAACATGCGGTCATTCAGTTTTATTATCCCTTTAATAAAGCCATCTAAGATGTGTAAGTACTTTACCAACTTCTCATATTAAGTCAAAGGTCTGAGGGATATGCAGAGAAAGTTTACAGGAGAAAGTGAGTCCCAGCTCTTTATTGCACACATATTGATACTAGCTAAATTTAGAAATGAAATTACCTAAATATCTAAATAATATGGTTTACTTATTTAAAGTCCACAGAATTTGAGAGGCCAAGACAGGCAGATCACTTGAGGTCAGGAGTTCGAGATTAGCCTGGCCAACATGGCAGAACCCCATCTCTACTAGAAACACAAACATTAGCCAGCCATAGTAGTGCACACCTGTAATCCCAGCTACTAGGGAGGCTGAGGCAGAAGAATTGCTTGAACCCAAGGGGCGGATGTTTGAGTCAACCGAGATCACACCACTGCACTGTGTGGGAGACAGAGCAAGACTCTATCTCAAAAAACTTTTTTTTAAGTAAATAAATAAACAAATATATAAAATACTTATTGGGTGTTATTCAAGTGTGTGTATGTGGTGGTAGTGGGGGGTCATTTTTATTAGTAGAAGTGAGAAAATGAGTAACTTAGAAATAATACAATGTCTTGTCCTTTGGTGTTCTGTTAATTCTACCAGTATATTTCACCATACTTAATATTCTGCACCATGTTGTTTTTGTTAAATTTCAAATGTGCTAATAGATGATTATTAAAGTAATTCGGTTGTTATTTCTCTTAAAATAATCTTTTAAAAATAATTATCCACAACTACTTTTTTGTTGTTGCAAGTCTAGATTTTCATACATGAAGTCGCTTAAAGACTCGCCTACGTTAATTTTTAATCAAGTATCGAACATCTCCTACATTTCAGGCATTGTGATAAAATACACCAATCACTTCCTGTAGGGCATGGATGATTATTCTCATTTTTTATAGATGACAAAGCTCTGCTTCAAAAAGGTTAAATAAGTTCCAAAGGTAAGAAAACTAATAAATGCTAGAACCTGTCTAGGAATCCAAATCTGTCTTTCTCCAAGGCCTATGCTCTTTTCAGTATAGCAAGTAGCCTCTCAAAATTTAAAACTATCAAGGTTTAAACATATGTATGTACTTTCACACACATATACACCCAGGCAGAGTAGGATGCTTTTCTTTTGAAAAATAGCCTTGACAACCAAAACATAATTGCATTGGAAAGACATGAGTTTTGGTGGTGAACTTATGACATTTTGGTATATACCTGCCTTGGTTTTAACCTTTACAAAATCTCAATTAGCACTGGGCCAACCTTGGTGAATCATCCTTGCTCTTAGTAAAGTAAATATGGTTTGTGAAAGAGATGGTTTCCCATTTTCTGCACCACTAAAGAGTTGTGTCATCAGGTATAAAAGCTAACAATAGATTTAATAAGCTGTTTATTTCTGTAATGAGAGAAACCCTCATTATTCACTAGGAATAGACCAAATTGGGGGATACTATAATAGATGTCAGAAATAACAATTGAAATTCTGAATACATTAGAACCACAGCATGTTGCAGACCAATTAAAATTGACAACCAAGTGAAGCAAATACACATGGATAAATATAGAAAATTCAAGTTGCTATTAGGGTGATTTTTTTCCCTCTTTTCTCTTTACCACTTGATATTTTTCTTTCTTCTTGATATTTCAGTTCATTTTGTTAATCTTTTCCTGCTTGGCTTCTGAATTTTAATTAAATTGAAAGTTGTCAGATAATCAAACTTTAATGCATTGTAGAATACCGTAGCACTTTGATGTATTTAGTGCACTGATGTTAGGAAACTATCACTAACTAGAAATATCAGCATTTGTAGACAATATATAATTTTCATAATCTTAAAGTTGGGAAAAATACTGTGCTAAACATTTCAGCCGTGTGTTCACCTTTCTGTATTAGATTTAGTATTGGCAGCTGAGTAGGAGATTATAGGGTGCAGCTGCTTTAACCTTCAACAGTAAATGATGCTTGTTGAATTGTCTCCATGTGCCTCTAAAACCCAGGAAGCTTAAAAATATAGTCTTGATGCTAATGATGAGAAAACACAGTAAATTAACAACACTTTGGTTGGAGGAGAGTTGGGACTAAATATATTACTAATGAAGATTATGGAATTATTTTTTCTGAAGTTGTTGAAGAATGTTTTGTATAGGGCAGGCAAAAATTGGATTAAATTTGATATAACAACATAAAAAATAAATACCTGGCAGGGTGGTACAGGGCATGGCGGTGCACGCTTGTAATCCCAGCACTTTGGGAGGCCGAGGTGGAGGTGGGCGGATTGCTTGAGGAGCCTGGGCAACATGGCAAAACCCCACCTCTACAAAAAATACAGAAAAGTAGCTGAGTGTGGTGGCATGCACCTGTAGTCCCAGCTACCTGGGATGCTAAAGTGGGAGAATCCCCTGAGCCAGGAAGTCAAGATGTGATTGCACACTGCACTCCAGCCCAGGTGACACAGTGAGAGCCTGTCTCAATACAAAACAAACAAACAAAACCCAAACCGGATACCATTTATTGAGTACCACTTACTGTATATTGTGCGTTGTACTGGATGCTATACATTGTCTAATTTTATTTTTGTAGTATCCTACGGAGTAGGCATTATTATCACAGGTATACACATGATAAAATTGATGCTCAGAAAAATTAATTACCATACCCAGGGTTACATGATTAGAGCAGAGACGGGGACTCCAAAGCCCATACCTGTATCCCTTCTAATTTCAGTGACCTACCAACATCTATTATATATTAGTTCTCATGTCAAAAGACACAATAAAGTATTTATTCATAAATGTATTATAATGTTTAAAAAATAGTATCAGAGAACAGCTAGGTGTAATCCCAATACAAACATAATTTCATTTAAACACAAATGCAGTTCTGGCCTGAAATGGATTTTTAACTTCCATCTTTTTTGATGAAATAGTATCTGCAATGTGTATGGAGGTTAGTGGGGGAGGAGACGAACAGCAGTTCCAGGAACACTGAAAGAAAAGGATCAAGTTAAATGCTTTCTACTCTCAGACAAGAATAACCCTTAACATACTTTTCTTATTTAATAAATTGTGACAGAATTACTCAATGTGGGCTCAGGAAAGGACAAAATGATTGGGCTCCTTACAAGTAATGTTTTTTTAAAAATTGAAATCAGATTTATACTAATCTGAAAACAAATAGGTTTCAGGGTAAGGGGAATCATTCCTCACTGAATTAATGTGTAAAAAGTAGTAAACACTGCCATCTACTGGGCTTTAATTTTCTCTTTGTTATAAGTGTTGCGGATGATCACAGCTATTACGTATATTAAATACATAAATAAGAAAAGACATCCGTTAGTTGTTGTGAAGATTTCAAGCTACCTAAAAATAATTAAGTGGCTATGTTTATTTCTTTATGAATACATTCTAAGTCCCTTTATTATTGGTGTTAACAGAAATATTCAGGAAAAACAAAATAATTACCTTCAAAGACATGTTTTCTCAATATTTTGCAAAACCTTTTGAGGAAGAAAGTTAAACTCCCCTGCAGAGAAGCATCACCAAGTAAAACTTGAGAGAAACTGTCACAGGTTTGTGAAATGCTGCACTTTCTCTGCTCAGCTGACAACCCTTCTTCCCAAGCTGTCTGATCCGTCCCGGAGGCTAACATATTTCCCTCTTCACCAAAAAGAGGAGGAAAAGAGAACCACTTTTCCTAGCGAGGAGGCTGTGCCCTATGTAGTGTGCACAAAGGATCATTCTATCCCTCCAGCATGGTGGGAAAGAGGGGGCTGGGTGTGCTGGGCCCAATCCTCTCCGAAGGAGGACTCAGTGCCCTGGCTCATCTGACTCAGTCACTGTCAGTTCACTCAGGAAGATGGTTTGTGATTCACCCTCTGGGAACACTTCAGCACAGCGTTTGTGTTCCTTCGACAATCTGCATCAGCTTCACCGGGGGAGCTTGTTGAAGATTCAGGTTCCTGGCCTGAACCCAAGACATGCTGGATCATAAACCTCTGGTCTGGCACCCAGGGATCTGCATCAAACGGGCTATTCTTTTTTATTATTATTATTTTAAGTTCTGGGATACATGTGCAGAACGTGCAGGTTTGTTACATAGTGCCATGTGCCATGGTGCTTTGCTGCATCCATCAACCCATCATCTAGGTTTTAAGCCCTGCATGCATTAGATATTTGTCCTAATGCTCTCCCTCACCTCGCCCCCCACCCCCCAACAGGCCCTGGTATGTGATGTTCCCCTCCCTGTGTCCATGGATTCTCATTCCAACAGGCTATTCTTATGCGTTTTGGAGACTGATAACCACTGACCAGAACCTTGGGATTCTTACTCTTGTAGCCTCTGTGGTTCCTAAGATCAAACTGCCAGTGGGAGGGCCTACAATGCTTCATTCCAGGCCTTTCCGGCAAGGACTGTTCTAGAGCCATGTAGCCCTGCACATCAGCACCAGCTGTGGCACTTTGAAGAGTTCTGCTTCCTAAGTCCCTTCTCAGTGATTCTGATTCACTGAGTACTTCCTCAGGCTGCACCAATGTACAGCCAGGCTTAGTAAGCCGCAGCTCTAGGGAAACTCCAGGATTACCCCTGCAAAGACAGTCCCCAGAAGACTGTGAAGCAGGCAGAACATGTTTGCTGTCTCCCACTGTCTTCTGCATATGGCCTCCCCTTCCTCTTGGTACTCCACCTCCTGCTGTGGGCACCTCCTCTCTCTTTCACTACCAATTCTCTGATTCCTTTCATTTATCCCATTTTTGATAAGGGTGGTTGATGGCAGCTCACCTCTCCAAAACATTAGCTTTTAATGAACTGAGGTGCCCACAGGGTGGTGTATAAAATCTGGAAATATGAAATGTTGTTTGTCATATATTGTAATGTAGTATCCAAACCAACTATGTCTTCAGACTTAGTGCTTCTTCTTTATTTTATTTTATTATTTTATTTTATTTTATTTTATTTTATTTTATTTTATTTTATTGAGATGGAGTCTTGCTCTGTCACCCAGGCTGGAGTGCAGTGGTGCAATCTCAGCTCACTGCAACCTCCGCTCCCTAGGTTCAAGCGATTCTCTCACCTCAGCCTCCCAAGTAGCTGGGACTACAAGCATGCACCACCACCCCTGGCTATTTTGTTGTTGTTGTCGTATTTTTAGTAGAGATGGGGTTTCCCCATGTTGGCCAGGCTGGTCTCAAATTCCTGACCTCAAGTGATCTGCCTGCCTCGGCCTCCCAAAGTGCTGGGATTACAGGCGTGAGCCACCGCCGCACCTGGCCAAGTGCTCCTTCTTTAGATAGAATGTCATTGTGTTAGCCTGATAAAGGCTGCCAGCTTGTCATGAGAGGGAGTGTGTGTAGTTGGACCAGAGCGTACTGTGAACTGTGTGGCAGTATGAACAGAGCCTTGCTTCTGGAGACCTTTGTGGAAGTTGACTCATGTGAGTTATCACCTATTTTGGAGATGGTGGACATCACAAAGGCAGTGAGGTGTCAGCAAACCAGAGCTGTCTCTGACTTCCCTACCTGACACAGTGACACCAAGTAAAGGCATTTATCTCCAGGACCAAGAACACCCTTCTGTCCCTTATCTATAGCCAGTCTGGCCATCAAACCCAGCTCACATCTAAGCCCACTGTGGAGCCCTCCTAGGCCAGGCCTGTTCATAGCAATCTCTTCTTTTCCAAAACCACATCATGGATACTTTGATCCACCAAATGAAAACTAGTTATAGACTGTTTTGAAATATTCCTCATATCAAAGAAGGAGGTGTAAAGAAGGATGATTTGAAAGAGAAAATTTGGGATGACATGTAATATAAGTATTATTCACTTTACCATTATCTTTCCAACTCACTGGAAAGATGCTCATTGGAAGCAGCGACCATGTCTTGTCTTTTTTATATCTTGCATGGTACTCTCACAGAGCAAGTGCTCGATAAATATTAGCTCATTTGATACAGCTTTTTCTCTCGCATCTCTCCTCAGGAATGAGGCATGAATAGCAATTTACTGGAGTGCTCAAAAGTGCTTTTAATGTAGGACTTGTCGAATATTCTCCACATTGACAACTACAAAGCTGCCAAGTAGGAAATGTCTCAGGTAAGAGACCCTCTGGAGTCTCAGATTCAGATCCTTCCCAGATGAAGTCCTTCTTTGGTTGGTGATCTTAGACACCTACCTCTTCTGCTTAGTTCTAGCAAATTCTCATTGGTTCACTATGCCTTTTTCCTGTACATAGATCTTCCCCTTAGGCAATTCTGTTATTTTCTTAGAATAGTGTTTGTCCTGTTCCCCAGTCTCCCACAGCCATAGACATATCCTCTTCTGACTTACTGATGGTTTCTCTGTTCCGGTTACATTAGAAATATAACTTTGTAAAATGCTGCTATGCAAGCTTCTAAGCAAGTTTGATTTCATTGGTTTAGAGAGGGGGCCAAGAATTTGAAGTTTTCAACATTCTCTTGGGTAATTCTAGCATACAGTCAGATTGAGAACACTCCATTTTCTGTTTTACATTGTGCTCAGCTAAGAAGTTCCTGTTTTGTCCTTCTCCTCAATTTTAGGCCAGAACCCTGGCTTACAGTTTAACTGTTAAAAATTAATATTTGCAAGTATAGACATTCACCTAAAAAGCCAACAGTGATATAGACTATGTAAAATAAAACCAAATAAAATTATATAAACATAATGTATAATAGAAGAGTGTTATACTCTGCTCTACTTCTATTACTTTGTGGAGATAACTAGAATCCTCAGATATTTTAAAGGTTTTAAGGCTAGAGATTCCCCAAATGGGTTTAAGAATTGCTTAGTTAATATATGGATTATAAATTGATATGAAACTGAAAGATTTGGTGAAACAAGATCTTGAGACTCTACCAATGTTCGCTCTCCCCAAGCGTTTCTGCCAATTTCCCCAAGCATTTCTGCCAATTTCAAATGCTGGAGAAATCAAGGAGTCAAGAATGTGATTTTCTTCAAGGAAAGGATTGCCTTGAGTAGAATTTAGAACACATGACTCCCACTCAAATGTGCTGCCCAGTAGAAGATGCTGCCAATGATTAAATCAAACTGGGTTTGCTGCCCACTCTGTACCGTTTCCAGGATTTTTGATGTTAATTACTATTGAGTACAATGACATGGGATATTTCTCAGCCCATCACTATGTTTTGTATAGCACATAAAGTGTCTGGGGTATATGTGAATGACTAATAAATATATGTGTGTAATAGGTTTAGCTAAAATAAAATGATTCACATTAGGACAGAATGCCCTCCTCCATCCATTTGAAATTGTTTTATTTAATTGTATTCTACACTATTGAATCCCTAATATTTCTGTCAGCAATCAATGGAAATGATGATGGCATAAAATCTACATGCCTAACATCTAATTTATCAGGAAAAATTAGTGGGTTTAAATACATAATTAGTTTATAAAATGTGGTTTTGAACACATTTACAGAATGAGAGTTTTTATCTGCCAGCTCACTGAAAAGGCCTTTATGAGTGTTTAGGGAACTTTAAGGACAATTGTAAAAGAACTTGTAACCAATTGGAGGATGAGCCTTGGAAGAGGAGCATAAATTGTTGGCCCAAAATTGTTATGAAACTGTTTCATCTTCCCAAAAACATATTCTGTGTGAGTTCTGAACAGCCATTTCTCTATTTCTGTTCCACCTCCCTTGCTTTTTGTTTCTCTTTGGAGAATGTTAACAGAGTTTGCTAAGTCTAGGTTTTGTTACTTTTGTAAAGATACATAGATGAGTAATTGAAAAATCAAAAAGATTTGACAAATCAGAAAGCCAGAGTGAGAGACAGAATACACAAATGTGTGATTCTTGAGAGACCCCCAACCATGCTGCCTTCTCTTTAATTTGCAGACCTGTTATGTAGGTGTATCTTCTTTGTTCTCTTTTTCCCTGTCAACTAAGTAGGTCAAAGTTGACCCAGCAGCATTTAACAGCTCTTTAGAGATGAAGCAGAATACAGTGACACAGCAGAATCACTACTTTTAAGCATGAAGTTTTGTTCTTTTAGAACAGTTATTAAGATTGGGTAAATGCCCAGGTAACAGATTTTTTTCCCAGAACAGAATAAAGGACTTTCTTTCCTACCTCGAAAATTAATGGAGAATATCAATAGAATAAAAAATTGTCAAAACATGATGGTTCCCTGCTGCCACAGCAAGGACAAGGTAAAACTAGAAAGCAGATGGCAAACAGAAGCCTGCTTTGTAACAATGAGTGATTAACAGTGACTCAAGGGTTTTGAGCAACTGATCAATTGACGAAAGAAGGAAGGGGACACTGCAAGAGGTGGGAGGAAAATAAATCTGTCTCTATTTTGCTCTACTAAAGAAAATTCTGTTTTTTAACCCTTGAATAAAAAACAGAAGATATTTTTGGTTTTTCTCTTTTTATTTATTTATTTATTTATTTATTTATTTATTTATTTATTTTTGAGATGGAGTCTCACTCTGTCACCCAGGCTGGAGTACAGTGATGTGATCTCGGCTCACTGCAACCTCCACCTCCTGGGTTCAAGCAATCCTCCCACCTCAGCCTCCCGAGTAGCTGGGATAAAAGGTGCCTACCACCACTCCCAACTAATTTTTGTATTTTTAGTAGAGACAGGGTTTCGCCATGTTCGTCAGGCTGGTCTCCAACTCCTGATCCCAAGTGATCCACCCGCCTCAGCCTCTCCAAGTGCTGGGATTACAGACGTGAGCCACCATGCCCGGCCTAGATACTCTTTATTGAATATCATAATTTATAAAGTTACAAGCTGGTTAGAAATCATGCCTTCATCCTCTTGTAGGATAATGGCAATTGACTTCTTCTCTTCTGCAACTATTTCAAAGAAGTCCAGGGAAATGTATTGCAATGGACAAAACCTTATCGGCCTACATTAATAGATGATTAGGGCCAAGTGTTATACAATTCCAGGGGACAACATTCATTCAGGTGACTTACTATTTTTGCATAGCAGGTAGGAATCTCAAACCATGAACATAACTGTGCAAGACATACCCATTTGTTTTCTATAACCAAACTTAATTTCTGACTCTAGGATTCCCATCATCCATTTTTTGGAGGAAAATTTATCCTCTGCCTTTCTTGGAAGCCTCCTCCAGCCCAAAATGTGCCATTGTTCTGGGATTTTGCACACCACCAAGTGGATACTGGGAGGAGCCAGGCTCGAGCCATCTCCAGAGGCTGCCTGTTAAAGCGAATGGCCCCCAGCAAGTAGAAAGAGACGGTGGGTCATCACGAGAGGACAGAAGCTGAGGAGGCTGGTAAGAGGTCATTTGGAAAGTGTATCATAGAGAATGGTGCAGATTAGAATTCCTCGGAGGGGAGGCATTTAAGTAATCTGCAAATACAACCCAACAGAGACTACATTTTAATGACCATTGAGACAGAACCACAAACAGCAAAAGCAAGTAAAGAGGCCTTTTCTCTTGCTTTTAGCCCTCCTCTTCCCCACTGGAGGAGAGGAGGGGATGTGGTATTGGGAGCTGGAGTTTAGAAAAAGACAGCAGTAGAAACAGCCTGCGCTTCCTACTCCTGGTACCCAAACAAAGCCAGAAGTCAGGCTTCAGTTAAGAGGAGAGAAGCTTTAGTTTAAATTAAAAAATTGAAGTGAGACTTCTGTATACCTAAAGATAAGACTGTAGCTGTGGTTGAAAATGACCAGAAATGCTATGGGATCTCTCTGAGATATTGCCAAGTGGTAGGGAGGTGTCTAGCAGGGCATGGGTGAAGAGTGGTTTGCTGATTGTATCCTAAACAGAATGTGCTTACGTGCTTTGTCCCTTCCAGTCTGACTGCCCTCTGACGCCTCCCTGTCCTCCTTCCTCCCCAGTCAAACCATGACTTGAAGCCATTCTGCACTAGGCTCCTGCTGCCTCCCTGGAGGCTGCATTTGACTCCTCCCTGCTGCAGGGTCTCCCTTTCTAGGCAAACCTCTCTCTCCCTCCTACTTTTTTCAAATTCCACTTGTTCCTGCAAATATTGTCTCCCTTATATATCCTCTATAAACAGTGTAAGTTCTTCTGTCGGCTTACATTTTATTTTTAGAAACTAAAGCCAGAAGGGGCAAAGGCTACTTTACTTTCTATACCTGAAGTAGTGACTATTGGCATGAGTATGGAAAGGGCAAAGGACAAATAAAAATGGTGAGGAAAAAACATAAATTATATATCAAAGCCATATGCAGTTCTATGTTGATTTCCAATGGAACTTAGTCATTCTTGAGCTGATTGGATTTTGCTGTTGGACACAGAAGATAAATGTAACTGAAATGAATCACAGCATATTTTATACAGCATATGCTTGCCTTCTTCCATGTGCTTTATGTGGGCTGTGTAAGAGGAGAAGCAGAGAACTCACCATATTTATAATTAAATAATTAATCTAATAGCTCTTACAGATCTGCCTTTGATGCTCAACTGCAAGCTCCATGACTGCTGAAACTATGTTCGTTTTTTCACTGTGGATCTGAATTTCTTCTCCATAGGTATATTCTTGTTATATGAATGAGTGAATCTGTCAAAGTGGCAGGTATGGTGGGAGGTGTAGGTCAGGAGCGTGGCAGCCAGGACCAGGCTGCTATTCAGCCACTTTGCATGAAGAGCAGGGGATTTGGGAAAGGTGAGTAGACCTGGATTAAGTCATCTCCTGAGATCCCTTACAACACACCCAACTGTCCGGGGGCTTTCTGATTCAGGGTCAGTCTGGTCTTACATATGACCTGCCATAGCTTTGAGGGTTATAAGATATAATACAATAGGTTTTGTTCAAGCACTTGTCAAAACAGAAAATTACCAGACTATTTCTTTTTACTTTCAAGAGGCGTGAAAAAATGGCATCAACCCATTGGTAGCATTTATGCCTATAAACAATAGAAACACCTCAACTTAGTGTTTGGCTTTAAGAGAAAAATTTTAAAAATTAAATTGCCACTTCTTTACATTTAATTAGCATATTCACAGACTAAAAAAGAAATAATTGCAGGTCTCTTAAAGGCCTTATGGCTTACTCCAAAGTCAGTAGTTTCCAATTTAACTTAGACTAATGGGTTAGTCAGCTGAGGATTGCTTTGGAGAGAGGGACTTACTTTAGTGTTTACAGAGAACACTGATTCTTAAAGACTTCATGTTCTGAAAAGCATTATAATGATGAAATGATTATAAATAATAATATTCATAGGACACTTTATAAAGAAGCCTGCCATAGCTATGATTTCATGTCTAAACCAACCCAGGGAGTAGCACATGAACCAATGGTGTAGGTCCTCAGAGACATGTTTCCCTGCTTCCCCACTCCCACCCAGCCTCTGAGTCTCCATACAGCTCGGATTCAAAGATTCTCTTTTGTTCGTTCTCTATGATAGTTAGACCCACATGCTCAGTTCCTTAGTTGTTCCAGCACACAATGGCTATGGTTTGAAATATCCCAGCCTTTCCTTTCTATTTCATCCATATCCTACCCATCATCTCAAAGATAGCTCATCTTGTTCACTCCTCTGAAAATTTGTGAAACACATTTGGTATTTCATTATATTCACTCTTTCAGTGCTGCTGAACTGTTTCATCTGCTTCAGGTATTAGTGGCACAACTGGGTGTGAGATGAAGGAAGGAGGGGACCATGCCTTGTACATTACGTTGCAGAGATTCAGTTAGTAGATGTACACTTGTTGAATAAATGGTCCAGAATCATTCCAATTGGAATACTTCCTTAAGTCAAGTTACATGTTTGTTTGGTGCCCTAGAAAATGTCTAGCACTTATTAGATGTTCAGTAAATATTAATACTGCATTTGTAACCTGAGATGTTGAGTTTGGTTTTAAAATAAGCCAACAAAGTAAGCAAGCGACTTCCCAGGTATGTTAACTTTTATAACTTCTGTGTTTACAACTCTACTGCCATATTGAGAGAATAACTATTTAACATGATGACCCTGTGGTAAAAATCCATACTCATTAAGAAATAAAAGTTTGATTTTCAAGTCAGTTACAGGTAAAATCAAATAAAGGAAGAAAGGAAGGAAAGCAGGAGGAAGGGAAGGAGAGAGGGAGGGAGGAAAGAAGAAAAAAAGAAAGACATTAAAATGCATTTGACATATTGAATGTATTAATTCAATTGCCACCCAATCTTTTGCAGTGCCTCCTAATCCTGGACAACAGAACATTGCTGGACAATCATGGCAAAGCTGAGCTCAGTGGACTCACCATGGATTTACTCTGATCTGCATTACTTAGATCGTTAATGCCAATCCCTTTTTTCCCAGTAACTTTATGTCTGTTCACATCATTTCATTCTCAATTACACTAGCTCTATGCTGTTACCCTCAGCTGTTATCCTTACCCTCTATCTAAATAAGAACTCCTTTGATTTCCTTCTTCCTCATTTTAAAATTTTCTTTTTCCTTTGATCATTCTCTTATTTTTCTCATCCTGTCTCAGGAGTGCTCTTTCTTCCCAAGGCTGTGCCTTCCTCTCTGCGTGGATCTTGTCCCCTCCTGGCTTTCCAGGACCACTGCGTGAATTACCTTCTATTCTCTTGCATCTTTGGTGTCACCCTTTTCATGAGCTCTGCAACGGTACTATTGCCCAAGCTCTAGGAAACCCCCCTCTTTTAAATTAATGTATTTCTAGCCTTTCATTTACTATCTCGTTTCTCAAACGTGCAATGAACATGTTATTTCCTTTTATCTACTCTTTTGGTTTGAGGCATATCATCCTTCTAGTTCTCACACTTAAGGTCTCAAATTCCACCTGTAAGGGGGTGAGCTTGCACTTAGGTTCTAGGCTAAATCTAGTCACAGGAAAGTAACTAGTGCAGTTAGATTCACAGTTTAGAGTGTCTGTGGAAATGCTCCACCTTGAGATGGGATTCTGCCTGTGTTACTGTTACTTGAGCATACTGATGCCACCCGAATATTCACCTGCTTCAGCTTCTGCCTATTGACCCCTTGCACACTCCCTTCTCCCCCTCTCATGTTTGGAAGAATTAACCTTAAAATATTAACTTCATTATTGATAAAGCCAATTGGGGAACATATCTTTAGATGTTTGGTCAAAAGCCTTGCTGAGTTGAATTTTCTCCTACAACAGCAACCCAGAATGCATTCTCTCTGCACTTGGTTTGCAGGCTGGCTTATGGAGAGTCAGGGGTTAAGTGTTCTTCCAACTTTGCAAAAGAGAAATCAGTCATCTACTAGGAAAAGAGGAAAATCAGAGATAAGCTGAAAGCATTCCTCTCATAATTTTCCATTCCTGGGGAGTAGATTCGACATTTTTTTCCCTTAATGGAAACATGAGTCATGAGGTATAAATGCTCCCTGCTATCAGTCCTCTCTCTCCCTTCTGGGGCTTCTCCTGGTTCCTGTTCTGCCCCCAGAAAACTTGTCTAATCTTGGCTACCCTGATCCAGCCTCCACCAGCCCCGATGCTGCTGGTATACACTTGCTCCTTAACCACACATACTGTGGTTTCTGCTTTAATAACCAACCACACCAACATGGCACATGTGTACATATGTAACAAACCTGAACGTTGTGCACATGTACCTTAAAACTTAAAGTATAAAAACAAATCAACCATAAGGCTTTAATTACCCAATCTAGCCACACGTTCCCAGGCCTTTTCTTCTCTAACTTCTCAGCTCTAATACTGTGAATACATCCCGTTTGATTGTGGACAAAGAGACAATGATCATAGGTAATGCCCTATGTTTTTGTACACTAAGTTTCTTTTGTAAATACCGTTGTTTCTAGCCAGGCGTGGTGGCTCACACCTGTAATCCCAGCACTTTGGAAGGCTGAGGCAGGCGGATTGCTTGAGGTCAGGAGTTCGAGATCAGCCTGACCAACATGGTGAAACCCCATCGCTACTAAAAATACAAAAATTAGCTGGGTATGGTGGCACGTGCCTGTAATCCCAGCTACTGAGGAGGCTGAGGCAGGAGAATCGCTTGAACCCAGCAGGAGGAGATTGCAGTGAGCCAAGATTGTGCCACTGCACTCTAGCCTGGGTGAGAGAGCAAGATGCTGTCTCAGAAAAATTAAATAAACAAATAAATAAAAACTGTTGTTTTTAATTAAAAAAAAAAAGCAGTTTCCTTAATATTCAAGTATGCTCTATTCTAAGGCTTTTCTAAAAACCAGTATTCATGTAAAAAATACTTTCTACTGATGTAGAAGAGGGGTAAGAACTTTGGAGTGAAAACAGATTAGAGCTTGGGTTTGAATTCCAATTCTGACACTTACTAGTTAAATAACCTTATTTAATTTCTCATCACTTTAGTAATTTCATTTCTAAACTGGTGATTAACAGTGGCTAATGTGTATTAAATACATAATGCTAATCACTGAGGGCTTCATATGCATTATCTTATTTAATCTTACAACTCCATGAAATAATCATATTATTCTTTCCATTTTACAGATTTTAAAAATGAGATTTAATGAACAAAAGAAACTTGCCCAAAGTCACACAACCAGTAAGTGAGAGAGTTTGGAATCAAATCTAATAAAACACATATTTGAACTCAGGTTTATGTAACTCCAAAGTTAAAGCTCTTAAAAGCTGTGCTTTTCTTCTTTTTCTATACTTAGTGTATGCAAAGATCTCCTACAGTGCCTTGTAATGATTATGAAGTCGCTAGACAATAGCTGTCATTATCATCATTGTCATCATTATTATAAACAAAAGATTATGTTCGAGCTTGGCCATCAGTCTTTTTGCAGTATTTTTCAATTTGGTGTCTTATTATGGATTTACTAAAAGGAGTCAATTTCTCTTTTATATGGACACTTTGTAGTAGAATTGAAGATAACAATTGTTAGATAAATTGACATGGTGTTATTCATGTTCAAGAAGGAAACATTGACATGTTTCTTAATAAGCTAAGTATGAGAAAAATTTTCCTATGACACAAAACACAAAAACAGTAAAACAATTGATCAATTCAGCTACATAAAAATAAAACAACTTTTGCATGGCAAAAGTAAGTATTATTAAAAAGAAAGTGAAAAGATAAATGACAAGCTGGGGAAAATACTTGCTACTTCTGTCACAAACGAAAGATTATTCTGGCATGAAGACAGCCACACTGCCCTACAGGATAGACTAGAATGCCAAGAAACAAGCTCTCACACAGATGGTCAAAAGCTTTTACAAGGGGACCAAGATCATTCAATGAGGAAGAAACAGTCTTCCACAAATGGTGCTGGGAAAACTGGATATCTACTTGCAAAAGAATGAAGTTGACCCCTGCTTTTATACCACATACGAAAATCAACTCAAAATGTATCAAAGATTGGGCTGAGTGTGGTGGCTCACACTAACCCTAGTACTTTGGGAGGCCAAGGTGGGTGGATCACCTGAGGTCAGGAGTTCGAGACCAGACTGGCCAACATGGTGAAACCCCAACTCCACTAAAAATACACAAGTTAGCCGGGCGTGGTAACACATGCCTGTAATGCCAGCTACTTGGGAAGCTGAGGCAGGAGAATCACTTGAACCCAGGAGGCAGAAGTTGCTGTGACCTGAGATCGTGCCACTGCACTGCAATCTGGGTGATAGAGCCAGACTCTGTCTCAAAAAAAAAAAAGTATCAAAAATCTAAACATGAGGGCTAAAACAATAAAATTACTAGAAGAAAAAACATGGTGGAAAGCTTCATGACATTGGATTTAGCAAAGATTTCTTAGATATGATGTAAAATCACAGGCAATGAAAAAATAGATAAATTGTTGGACTACATCAAAATGTCAAAAATCTGTGCACCAAAGGACATAGTAAACAATGTAAAAAGGCAACTAAAGAATGCAGGAAAATATCTGCAAATCATATAATTGATAAAGAATTAATATCTAGAATTTATAAATAACTCTTAGAATTCAAATAATAACAAAACAACCTGATTAATAAATAGGCAAAGAACTTTAATACATATTTATCCAAAGAAGATATGCAAAAAGCCAATAAATAAGCACATAAAAAAGATGTTCAATATCACTTAGGAAAATGCAAATGAAAACCACAGTGCAAAACCACCTCACCCCATAAAGATGGCTACTATAAAAATAAAAAAAAAAAACAGAAAATAACAAGTGTTGGCAAGGATGTGAAGAAATTGGAACCATTGTGCATTGCTGGTATGACTGGAAAATGGTACAGATGGCGTGGAAAACAAATTGCAGTTGGTCCTTGAATACCATGGGTTTGAACTGCACAAGTTCATTTTATGTGAATTTTTTAAATTTTTTCAATAAAATGTGCACTGTGCTGCTTCTCCTGCCACTTCTTCCACCTCCTCCAAGTCTTCTGCCTCTGCCATCCTGGAGACAGCAAAGCCAACCCCTCCTTTTCCTCCTCTTCCTCAGCCTACTCAACATGAAGATGACAAGGATGAAGATATTTATGATGATCCACTTCCACTTAATGAATAGCAAATATATTTTCTCTTCCTTATGATTTTCTTAATGACATTTTCTTTCTTAGCTTCTTTTTTGTAAGAATATAATATAATATATATATATAACATGCAAAAAATGTGTTAATCAACTGTTTATGTTATTGGTGAAGCTTCTGGTCAACAGTAGACTATTAGTAGTGTTGTTTTGGGAGACTCAAAAGTTAGATGCAAATTTTTGACTGTGTAGGGGTCAGCACCCATAACTCCCAAGTCGTTCAAGGGTCATCTGTAAATATAGAGTTACCATATGATCCAGCTGTTTCACTTCTAGGTATATGTGTTAGTTTGCTTTGCATTCCTGTAACAGAACACCTGAGACAGTGTAATTTATAAGGAACAGAAATTTATTTCTCACAGTTCTGGAAGCTGGAAGTCCAAGACCAAGGCCAGGACTAGTGAGGACCTTCTCCTGCATTTTCCCATGGTGGAAGGTGGAAGAGCAAGAAAGAGAAACCCTGTGACCTCACATGGCAGCCAAGCAGAAGAGGACAGGTGAACCCACTCTCTTAATTCCTTTTTTATGATAGCATTAATCCATTCATGAGCCCTAATCTAAACACCTCCCACTGGGCCTCACCTCCCAGCACCGTCACTTTGGGGATAAAGTTTTCAACATATAAATTTTGGGGAACACATTCAGTTCATAGCAGTATATATACAAAAAATGAAAGCAGGGTCTCTAGCACCTGTACACTATGTACATAGCAGCATTACTCACAATAGCTAAAACAGGAAGCATCCCAAGTGTCCATCAATAGATAGATGAATGGATAAACAATGTGATATATGCCTACAGTAAAATACTACTTAGCCTTTAAAAAGAAGGTAATTCTGACACATGCTGCAATGTGGATAAACCTTGAAGACATTAAACTAAGTGAAATAAGCCAGGCACAAAAGGGCAAATATTATGATTCTACTTATATGAGGTAGCTAGAGTAGTCAAAATCACAGAGGCAGAAAGTAGAATGGTGGTTGCCAAGGGCTGGGGTAGGGGGAAAGGAAGAGTTATCGTTCAATAGTACAGAGATTCAGTTTGGGATGATGAAAAAGTTATGGAGATAGGTGGTGCTGATGGTGGTAATAACACAACAATGTGATTGAACTGTATGCTACTGAACTGTCCACATAGAAATGGCTAAAATGGTAAATTTTATGTTATACATATTTTAGCACAATACCAATACAAGAATGATTATTATTGCTTATATATAAAGTGCCTCTAAAAATTGAGAAGAAAAAAAATCAATTCAATTTTTTAAATGGGCAGAACACTTAAAAATACTTAGCAGAAAAAGAAATGCTTATGGCCTTTAAACATATGAAAAATGTTGAACCTCACTTATTTGAGAAAAGCATATTAAAATATATTTGTATAATAGTTCTCTGACTTATTATGTAGGAAAAATCCAAAAGCTTGACAATGTACAGTGATGGTAAGACTTTGGAGAAGCAAATAGTCTCATACATTGTTGGTGTGAATATAAAAATTGTAGGTACACCACCAGTGGGTGGAGTTTGCTAATATCTAGCAAAATTATATGTGCATGTATGTTTTCAGCCAGCAATTCCACTTCTAGGAGTCTATTTCAAAGATATACTGGCTAAAATAGAAAATGACGTTGTCATGAGGGAGCATCCATTGCAGTACTATTTGTAACAACAAAAGATTACAAACAACCCAAATATTCATTAAAAGTTGAATAACTGATGACATCTATTAGAATGAAAAGTGATATAACTATGAAAAAGAAACTAGGAAGACCTCTATGTATCACTGTGGAGATATGGCCAGGATATATTTAGTAAAAAGAAGCAACAAAGCCAACAAAGTTTAAAGAGCCTATACTATGCTACTTTTTGTCTCATAAAGGGATACAGTACTTTTTTATATTTAAAAAGAAAATGAAATGATGAATCAAAAAAATAAAAATCGTATGCTACAGAGGGATCAGGAAAGTAAGAAGAGAGCAGAAAGGGAATCCAGACCTCTCTAAAGTTACCTTATTTTATAATTTTAACTTGGAACCATGTAAATATCTCACATAATTAAAAAATAAGATGAAATAAAGATTTAAAATGTGATTTCTAGAAATATAAAAAAGAGAAACAAAATACATATTTTGTCTATTCATCGCTAGAATATCATAAGGACAAAAAGAACCAAAAAAACCTGAAGTTTTTTTTATTGTCAACACAATTGTTATTATTATTTTGAAACAATAAATATTTGTATTAATGTGATTTAGGAAGTAGGATTTTCAGCACAGGAGAAAAAAGTGCATCTATAAAAGCGAAGGCGTTAAGGAAAACTCTATGTAATCTTTGACTTGAAAAACATAGTATAAACTGATGGGTTTTTAAAAATCAGTCCAAACTATTGTCCAAAATAACAGTAGAAACTGATTATTTACTTATAAGTCCAAAAATATTGATATTTTCTACCTCTACCCATGGAAAAATCTGAGGAATAGTGACAACCTAGTTTTGATGAACACCCTTAATGCCCAGCTTGTGGTCTCTAAACACTATTTCCTAATTTAAAAAAACACAAGAGCTCCATGGTAAAGTAGCAGGTTTCATGTCTAAGGCAGGGAATATAGATGGTAAGTATGAGACAACTTGACACTCCTTAAGCAAGTAAGTTACAAAAAGCTTGGGGTTTTGCCGAAAGGACATTCAAGATAACTTGAGAAACTCTCACTGGTCAAAGATAGGGCTGTTTGAACACCAATAATAATACTGTCACTGATTAAAACATCAAATATATAAAAATCTATGAGTTCATTATAATGCTTCGAAAAGGGAATCTGGCTTATTACCTTTGAATGTGGTTAGAACACTGGCTTATTATTCTAAACGTTGAAAATTAAAAAGAATCGAGTATCAATCCTGCCTCTCTTCTATGAACCATGTTTCCAGTAAATCAAAGAGCTGACAAAGCTGAATTTGTCTTCATATAAGAATCACAGCAAATAAATCAGTTTCTCATCTCTAAAATGAGAATATTTGTGATCTACTTTATATTGTTGCTGTGGCTCACAGTAAAGGTGCAGTACACATTAGCTTTTACAATTACACATTTTGAAGGGTATGCTTTCTTTTTAAAAATGCTATAGAGAAAGTACACATGCTTTCAAATGTCTTATTCCATATGCTATTCCATAAAGATAAGCCAGGAAGAAAAATGTGTTTTAGGATTTTTTTTCTTTATCCTTAACCTTTGGGAGTTTGGAAATTTGATTATTAAATTCCTTGAGGTAGTCTTCTTTGGGTTAAATCTGCTCGCTGGTCAATATCCTTCTCAGACTTGAGTATTGATCTCTTTCTGTAGGGTTTTTTTTTTAATTTTTATTTTCTGAGACAGAATTTTGTTCAAGTCACCCAGGCTGGAGTGCAGTGGCGCAATCTTGGCTCACTGCAACCTCCACCTCCCAAGTTTAAGCCGTTCTCCTGCCTCAGCCTCCCGAGTAGTTGGGATTGCAGGCGTCCCCCACAATGCCTAGCTAATTTTTGTATTTTTGGTAGAGATGGGGTTTCAACATGTTGGCCAGGCTGGTCTCAAACTCCTGACCTCAAGTGATCCGCCTGGTTCAGCCTTCCAAAGTACTGGGATTATAGGCATAAGCCACCACACCTGGCACTTTCTCTAGGTTTGATAAGTTCTCTGATCTTATCCCTTTGAATAAACTTTCTACCGCATCTCTTTACCTCCTTTTTAAGGTCAATAACTCTTAGATTTGCCCTTTTGAGGCTATTTTCTAGATCTTTTAAGAGTACTTCATTCTTTCTTATTCTTTTGTCTTTTGTCTCCTCTGACTGTGTATTTTCAAATGCTTGTCTTCAAGCTCATTAATTCTTTCTTCTGCCTGATCAATTCTGATATTAAGAGGCTCTGATGCATTCTTCAGTGTGTCACTTGCATTTTTCAACTCGAGAATTTCTCCTTGATTCTTTTAAATAATTTCAATCTGCTTGTTAAATTCATCTGATAGAATTCTGAATTCCCTCTCTGTGTTATCTTGAATTTCTCATAAGTTTCCTCAACGCAGTCATTTTGAATTTTCTGTCTGGAAGGACACATATCTCTGTTTCTCCAGGATCAGTCCCTGGTGCCTTATTTAGTTTCTTTGGTGAGCTCATGTTTTCCTGGATGGTCTTGATACTGGTAGATGTTCGTCGGTGTCTGGTCATTGAAGTGTTAGGCATTTATTGTCGTCTTTGCAGTGTGGGCTGGTTTGTGCCCCTCCTTCTTGGGAAGGCTTTTCAGGTGTTGGAAGGAACTTGAGCCTCAAGCCCAATAATGCTGTGGTTCTTGCAGACTCATAGAGATACTGCCTTGGCAGTCTTGCATGAGATCTAGAAGAATTCTCTGGATTACCAAGCAGAGACTCTCGTTCTTTTCCCTCGCTTTCCCGCAAATGGAGTCTCTGTCTGTCTGCTGAGCTCCCTGAAACTGGGGGTGGGGAACACAGGTTACCACCACTGGGACTGCACCGATTCAGACTTGAAAACAGCACAGCACTGGGTTTCACCCAAGGCCCCCTGTAATCACTACCTGGCTACCGCCTATGATCACTCAAGGCCTTAGGGCTCTATGATTAGCAAGTGGTGAAGCCAGCCAAGTTTATGTCCCTTCTTTAAGGGTAGCAAGTTCCCCCAGGTCCCAGTTGGGTCCAAAGATGCTGTCTAGGAGCCAGGGATTAGAGTCAAAAACCTTAACAATTTACCTGATGTTCTATTCTACTGTGGCTAAGCTGGCATTCAACCACAATACAAACCCTTTCCCACTCTTCTCTCTCCTTTTCACAGAGAGAGGAGCCTTTCCCTGTGGCCACCACCACCACCAGTCCATGGTGGGGTTCTGCCAGGGCACTGCTGATGTTCACTTAAAGCCTAAGGGCTCTTCAGTCAACTTGTGATGAAGGCTTCCAGGCCTGGGACTTACCCTTCAGGGTGGTGGGCTCCCCTTCTTGTACAAGGCAGGTCTAGTAATGGCCATCCAAGAGCCTAGGCCTGGAATTGGGGGCTCCAAGAGTCTGCTGGTACTCTACTCCCCAGTGGCCAAGCTGGCACCTAAGGTGCAAGACAAAGTCCCCTTTACTTCTCTCTCTGCTTTTCTCAAACAGAAGGAGTCTTTTGCTGCAGTCACCACAGCTGGGAATGTGCTAAATCACAACTAAAGCCAACATGTCTCAGAGCCCAAGGCCCACGGTGTACTATCTGGGTATTGCTGTTTATTATCTGGGGCCCAACGACTCCTTAGTTAGCAGGTGATGAATTCTGCCAGGACTGGGTCCTTCTCTTCAAGGCAGCAGGTTTCATTCTGGCCCAGGGTGTGTCTAGAAATGTAATCCACTAGCTAGGGCCTGGAAAGAGGGGCCTCATGACTCTGCCTGATGCCCTGTCTCACTGTGGCTGGGCTGGTATCCAAAATGCAAGACAAAGTCCTCTTTACTCTTTGCTCTCCTTTCCCCAAGCAGAAGGAAGGAGTCACTTTCATCTCTGCGAGCTGCACCGCCTGGAGTTGAGGCAGGGGTGGTGCAAGCACTCCCTCGGCCGTGCTCTCTGGTATCACTCTAGACCATTTACCCAACAAGTTCACAGGATCTAATACCAGCCCAACGCTAGGAGTTGCCTAGGAATTGCAATCCTTGTGCCCTAGATTACTTTTCAAGCTTACCTAGGACATCAGAGCACTTATGGCCCACAGTGGCAAGGCTTTCAGAGAAACTCAAGTTTCCATCACTGGGATGGGTGATTCCCCTCTGGCTAGGTCTGCTCTGAAAGCCTCCCCCATGCGTGGGCGCTGGCTGACCCCAGCATACCTTTGCTCTCTACTCCCAGGGCAGCACTGAGTTCAGTGTAAAGTCCCCCAGTTTTCCTTCCCCCAAGTGCACAGATTCTCTCTCTCTGAGCCCCCAATCACTGCTGGGTTATGGAGGAGTGATGGTTTTCGTGATTCAAGACTGTCTCTTCTAGCCTCTTTCAGAAATAGGAGTTGAAACTAGGTACTGTGATTGTTCACCTGGTTTTGGGTTCTTGTGATGATGGTACTCTTTTGCGTGTAGTTAGAATTTGGTGTTCCTGCTGGGAGAATGAGTGGTGTGGGCTTCTATTGGGTCGTCTTGCTTTGCCCTCCAAAAAATGTATTAAATGACAATAAATAATGATTTCATGTTTTAGCAAGGAGTTTAACCCTTTTTATGCCAATGGAATCTCTCAGATTGGAGGAGTGAGTTCAATATGAGTGAACAGTATGCTATGACTACCATGAAAAGCACATGTAAACTGAGGTTGCATTAGTAGAAACTTGGGTCCCAAATATGGGATGAAATAGGTCTCTTATATAAGCAACTATTGAGACTGTATCTTCAGTATCATTTTCTCTTCTTCAACTTTCATCGGACAATGTGAAGGAAGAGTATATCCAAAGGGATGTGACTAGCATGGTGAAAGGACTTGCACTTATGCCACATAAGTTGTGATAGAAATGGAATCCCTGCTTTTCACTACATATAGAAATTAACTGAAGATGGATTAAAAACTTAAATGTAAGACCTCAAACTATAAAGATCCTAGAACAAAACCTAAAAAATACTTTTCTGGACATCTGCCTAGGCAAAGACTTTATGACTAAGTCCTCAAAAGCAATTGTAACAAAAACAAAAATTAACAATTTCGACTTAATTAAAGACCTTCTGCACAGCAAAAGAAACTAACAGCAGAGTAAGCAAACAATCTACAGAATGGGAGAAAATATTTGCAAACTATACAGCTGACAAAGATTCCTCAGAATCTATAAGGAACTTAAACAAATCAACAAGAAAAAAATCAAATAACCCCATTAAAAAGCGGGCAAAGGACACGAACAGACACTTCTCAAAAGAAGATATACAAGTGGCCAACAAACATATGAAAAAATGGTCAGCATTACTAATCATCAGAGAAATGCAAATCAAAACCACAATGAGATACCATCTCATACCAGTCAGAATGGCTATTGTTAAAAAGTCAAAAACAACAGATGCTGGTGAGGCTGCAGAGAAAAGAGAATGCTTATACATTGTTGGTGGACATGTAAATTAGTTCAGCCACTGTGGAAAGCAATTTGAAGATTTCTCAAAAAACTAAAAATAGAACTACCATTTAACCCAGCAGTACCATTACTGGGTATATACTCAAAGGAAAATAAATTGTTCTACCAAAAAGACACTTGCATGGGTATGTGTTTTAATTGAAGCACTATTCGCAATAGCAAAGACGTGCAATCAACCGAGGTACCTATAAATGGTGGACTGGATAAATAAAATGTGGTACATATACACCATGGAATACTATGCATCCATAAGAAAGAATGAAATCATGTCCTTTGCAGCAATATGGATGCATCTGGAGGCCACCATTCTAAGTGAATTAATGCAGAAAAAGAAAACCAAAATTTGCATGTTCTCACTTATAACTGGGAGCTAAACACTGGGTACACACAGACATAAAGATAGTACTGGGGACTCTAAAAGGAGTGGGTAGGGCAAGGGCTGAAAAACTTCCTGTTGGGTACTATCTTCACTATCTGGGTCACGGGATCAGTAGAAGTGGAACCTCAGCATCATGCAGTATACCCTGTAACAAACATGCACATGTACCCCCTGAATCTAAAATAAAAATAAACATTCTTAGAAAAGAAGAACTGGAAGTATTTAGCACAGACAAAACAGTACTCGATCTGGACATGGGTTAAATATTCCCAGCAATTTGAAACACAACTTATAGTCACTCTTTAAAAAACACAAGTAGAATATATTGTCTGTAATGCTTTGTAATCTACTTTTTGTCTCAACCCGTTCAGTGAATTTATACACTTGGAAACATGCATATTATTAAGTTATTTTTCCCCCATTATTTAGTAAAGTATATTTAGCCTTTCATTTTTTCTTCACTCTGCTCTAGTGCTCACCATATTAAATAGTGCTATTTTGTTAATTCAGATTCAAAGAATGCATACAATTTCAGGGACACTGTATTTTTTGAACTTATTTACCTAAATTGTGATGTATTCACAATTACAATAGTTAATACCACAAAACACACACTATCTCTTTGGTATATGGGATAGTAAATCATGTTACTGTGGTGGTTTATTTATTAGCTACCCAGTGCTTTTCCATTTTGTTGTGTACATTATTTCTCAAATATCCCTGGCTAAAGCAGCCATAATTGTGCTAAACTGTATTTGATAATTAAAGCATTTGGGAAACATCCTAATGAAAGCTCAAAACTCCCTTTGTACTAGAAAATTAGCACTCTCTAAGGTCTAATAAGCACGGTTAAGAATACCTGGGATGCCAAAACTCTGAAAAGTACTCAAAACCCCTGTGCCATCAACGAATAGGATATTGTAACTTTAGAGAAAAAAACTAAACACTACTTGAAAGTGATCAAAATAGAGGTTATTTTCAGCAGTGCAAAAAAAATAATTTAATAGACACAGAAAGCTGGTTTTCTGAAAATGACTTTGCTGTAGATGTAATTAGGAACGATATAA
This sequence comes from Macaca mulatta, assembly GCF_049350105.2. NCBI lineage: Eukaryota > Metazoa > Chordata > Mammalia > Primates > Cercopithecidae > Macaca > Macaca mulatta. The sequence continues at coordinate 23,169,826 of NC_133422.1, forward strand.
AGTGTATCATTGGAAAAAACTGTATTCGAATTACAGTTAAATTTCATAACCATGCATAACCATACAGAAACAATAGAACGAAGTGAAATTGCCCAAAATCATCTTAAATATTTATTACATTTATGACTAATTTATAGTACTGTATTCAGAGAAATGTTATGATTTCCATTTTTAATAAGAATTTTCGTTTCTATTCCCAGACAGTCCCACTTGGTTAGCTGTATTTTCATGAAGCTTATTACAGCTTTTTCTTTTAAAGATGGAATATTTTACATAATTATTCAATATATCAAACTCTTTTAAAGCATGGTTCAAAGTATTTATAATGAAAGGACACAAAAGCATATTTCTTGTGGCTTGTTAAGCACATTTACTTTCATTAGAGCTACCTAAAAGTATCATTACATGTTCCAGAAAAGCATTTTTTAAAAATGCTTGGGTATTTATAAACGTTCATACATTTTGGTGTAAAATTATAAAAGTAGATTTTGGAAATAGTCCAGGAAAAATGAATTTTCATTTTCTTTTATAAATCATAAATGAATTATCTTTTATTTGGTATCATTTTATGTCAATCAAATGCTAGAGTGTTCATAATGGAGCCCAAGACTCAAAAGCTTAAAATGATTTTAATCTATTCTAAACGAGAAGGCTTACATAAGTTCTCTAAATTGTAAGCCTCTGTCTCTATAAATTTGATTCAGAAATCATGATACAGTTTTTTTGGTACAGTTGACCCTTGAATAACACAAGTTTGGACTGCGTGGGTTGTGTGAGTCCACTTACATGGGATTCTTTTTCATCCAAATGCAGATGAAAAATACAGTATTCTAGGGATGCAAGACCATGTATATGGAGGGCTGACTTTTGCTATGCAGAAGTTCTGCAGGGCCGACTGTGGGCTTGAGCATGCTCAGATTTTGTTACACATAGGGGTCCTGGAACCCATCCGTTGTTTATACTGAGGGATGGCTGTGCTTCTAAACTGTGGCATTGCAGAGAAATTGAGACATGTTAAATGAAGTTCAGCTTTATTGTAGCTGTAACCATTGAAATTTGTCCTAAAGTGGGAGTTGGAGTTGACTCCTGGATGTTGGGAGAGAGAACTCCCAGGCAGAGGGAATAATATGGTAAAGCACATGCTTAGAGAAGAGTTAGAATTTTGTTTTGGCTGAAGTACAGAGTTTATCTGTTAGATAGAATGGGAAAAATCAGGTTGGATAAGCAGGTTGGGGACAGATTTTAAAGTGTTTGCTCTTTACTCATGGCAAGGATTTTGTGCCCATGGAAAGGTTTTTTTTTTTCTTCTTCTTACTTTTTAGAAGAGGCATTACATGCTCAATTTTTACTCAAAGAAGGCAACTCAAGCAATGGTACTGACAGTGAAGATTAGAGGTAGGAAAGACTGAAGATAGGATATTGGGAGATTTTGATGAGACTGATTATCTTGTTCATTAATTTATTCAACATACATCAGAGTACACATTATGTGTCAGGTGTCTGCTAGCTGGTGGAGATTATAATGGAGAATAAAATAGGAATGTTTCGAGTCTAATGAATGAGAATATCCATGAGAACTTATACTTGCTTTGCAGCCACGTCAAATGCCAAGTCTTCCTTTAAGCAACATCCTTCCCCAATTGGGATTAATTTCTCCTTATTTTGAGTTTCCAAAATAAAATAAGGGCTTGGTTTATGCTTCTGTTACAGGATGTTTTACATCATATTTGAGCCTATTTTATACAGAGATACACACACACACACACACACACACACACACACACACACACATCTTTCTTGCCAACTAAATTGATCTCCTGGGTAAGAAGAATTACATCATATTTATTCTTGCAGTTACCTAACACAGAGAAGGTATAACATGAAAATTGGTTACAATTCTTTGCCATCAGTTTCCTGTTTTGGGCTCTCACACTGGTCAGTGTGAGATAAATTTAATTTAAAGAACTAAATAAATAAATTTAGTTCTTTAAAAGTCAATATTCAAGTTTTGTTCCTATTACTATGCCCCACTTCCATAAGTGTATGACATTTTATGGCAGTTTTAAATTATTTGTATATAAGCTACAAATGTTGAGGACTAGCACCATTAATTTACAAGTTTACAAGTGTTTTGAGGTCCAGGGCAAAAAAGGTTACGTTGACTTTAGCGTAAGCTAAAATCATTTTTACAACACTAAAAATTAATTTTGATAAATTGTTACTAATCTTATATTTTAAGTTCTGATATAGTAAAAATATTACAAATATATCATGTTATGGTTGACAATAAATACTGTTAAAGTTACTCTAAGTTTTCTGTAACTATGATGACAAATGCTGTGGCTGATATTTTGCAGTGTTATGTCCTATAGATCCATACTCCTTTATAATTTTCGGAGTTAATTGCTCTTCATCTGCATCACACTATTACGCTAGTGTTTTTTGAGCTGTAGATGTGACAATGAATGGCTAAAAGGGAGAATTGCTAATTTTATTTTTATTTTTATTTTTATTTTTTTGGGACAGAGTCTTGCTCTGTCACCCAGCCTGGAGTATAGTGGTACGATCTCGGCTCACTGCACCCTCCCTTCCTAGCCTCATGTGATTCTCCTGCCTCCGCCTCCTGAGTAGCTGAGACTACAGGCGTGTGCCACCATACCTGGCTAATTTTTGTATTTTTAGTAGAGATGGGGTTTCAACATGTTGGCCAGACTGGTCTCGAACTTCTGACCTCAAGTGATCTGCCTGCCTTGACTTCCCAAAGTGCTGGGATTACAGGTGTGAGCCAACATACCCAACCAGCTCATTTTAAAAGATGAGAAAGAATGGTCTGAGAGAACCAAGGTGATTATAGAAGGACATAGGATCTGTACAGACATAATTTGCTCCTGTCCATGTCCCTGTCTTTGTCATCTAGTCGGAATGAGAACAACCAAAATATTGTCCCCAAATATCACTCTTTTGGTCTGGTTGCATGAGACTTCTAATCTGTCTAAAACATTGTGTGACCTCAACATAGTTGAAAAATATCCTAAACTTTTAAATTGGGGTTTCAGAATCTAGATTTATTTATTAATTTTTTTAAGATAGAGTCTCACTCTGTTGCCCAGACTGGAGTGCAGTGGCGCGATCTCAGCTCACTGCAGCCTCTGCCTCCCAGCTGCAAGTGATTCTTCTGCCTCAGCCTCCTGAGTAGCTAGGATTGCAGGCACGCGCCACCACGCCCAGCTAATTTTTGTATTTTTAGTAGAGACAGGGTTTCACCATGTTGGCCAGGCTGGTCTTGAACTCCTGACCTCAGGTGATCCACCTGCCTCAGCCTCCCAAAGTGCTGGGATTACAGGCATGAGCCACTGCGCCTGGCCTGGTTTGCTTTTCTATTTAAAGCAAATAAATAGTGTCAAAATTACATTGAATGGGACAGTGATTAGATGTCTTTCCTTTGGCTGCTGCTGGGAGTGGACCTGATTTGGGGTAAGGGAGGAGGGAGGAACAGGGAGTAGAACGATAGTCATCTCTTGAAAATAGAGATTTCCATGTGTGATTAATCTTGTAAGGTGACTTAGTTTGGGATTCCCAGAAGCAGATTCTGAGATGAAGATTCTTGAGCAAGTGATTTATTATTGAAGGCTTCCTCAGAGAAATTGGTAAAGGAAGCAAGACTGGTAAGGAGAAAAGAAGCCAAGAAAGGCTGCAATATCAAGGAAAGTCCCTTTAAGGGTAGGAAACATCCCGAAGAAAGTCTTAGGTGAGAGTTTTTGGAGGCGAAAGCATGACTCAACTGGGAGAGTGCTGCCCAAAAAGGATTTTTTAAAAATCTGAGAGGATTTGAGCAAAGCAGTAACTGTGTCTATTGCACAATGTTTCAGAAAGTTTTTCTTTGTGAGGCATGTCAAAGTAAAGAAATGATAGATTCTTGCATAAGCCAGTTCTAAATGAAGAGATTATTTTCAATGACTGAGATCTAAGTTGAGGCCACTGGACTAAGCTTTGGGGTTACCACAAAAAATGAGAATCGGAGCTTGAAGATGGTGCAACTTACGGCTGTGTAGGGACTGAAAAAGCTGAGGTGTGAATGAGGAAGCTGCTTTTTTTATTAAAAGAGATGAAAGAAACATGAGAGAATTACACTAATTATTAGAAAACTGTGCATGAGTAAATTATATTGACAGATTAATTGAGATTGAAAGGCTTAGAAGACAAATATTCTAAATTAGTGGAAGGTTAGAGTAAGGACGGATCTTTTTCTGAATTGAATGTTTTATATGTTTTATTCGTATGAACCACAAATTAAAATTAAAATACTATCAACATTATTTAACTGCCCAGCAAAGTCAATATTACATCTAAGTGAAGAAAGTGTTCTCAGAGAGGTTTCATTTTAAACAATGACACTTGAGAGTGGCTAGACAGTCTCTGTGGAAAAGGTGGAAAAGAAAATCATGTGATATTTTTTGCCAAGTAGGTGTGTAGGTCATGCACAGGGATCCAGATATCTGGCTTAGATTCCTGTGCATGAGTTAGTTAACGCTAGGTCACTGAAGACAAAAATAACGAATGCAAATTGTAGGCTTGCTATATATTTTTTCAGTGTCATATACACAAAGAAGCACTATGGATTCTGGGAGAAACAGTCTCAAAAGCATCTCAAGGAAGCCTCTCCAAAACAAGCATCGGGATTACATACGTCTATTTCATGTAAAATAATGTTCGGGAGACAGCAATAGCAGATGAAGTAGATGATGTGTCTTGACTTACTTATTTTGGACAAAAAATATTTAAAAATTCATCTTAGACTGGCAGTATATGTCAATGCCTCTAAATTACTTTGTGTTATGTGAGTGAGTAATGCTGGCAAATATCTGTAATTTAAGTGTTTTATTCCATTTTTGACATGATTTTTATGCCAGAGAGCTTTGTGGGTAAGAAGCCTTTTAAAACTATTTACCACATGAACTCTAATTTTCTTTTGGAATACATCATCTCATTAATTAAGAGGTTGAAGTCTCATTACTTCATGTCTGTCTTCACTGGATTATGTAAACAGCAACCCTGTCATTACCAGATCATATGCTATTTTTATTTTTCTAAAGATCTATAGCTCACAGTCATTATTTAAATAGAACATTACAGAAAAGAAAAAGCAATTTGGAGCGACCTATTCTTAGCTATGTATTGAATAGATCTATTTTTCTATTAGTGTCTGTTTCAATTTATTTTTCTTGGTTTTGGTCATAGTTCAGTAATATTCAAGAGAAAGTATTATATGGTAGCTAATGTGATATAGAAGACCCATTCCTTACATGCCATTTTTATCAGCAAAAAAAAAAAAAAAAAAAAAACTTCCCTTAGAAATACATTATAAATTCAAATAACAGATAACATGGGCTGTTTTTGACAGGCATATAACTTTTAGCTGCTGATCATTACCTTTAGTAATCATTAGCTTAGTTAATGAAAAATAAAATTTTTATAATATTAAAAATATAAGAAGCTAAACTATGAGCAACTAACAAATCAAAACCCCGTGTTCTTCTGAATTCCTGACTCCCCCCCCAAATAGTTCCAAATCACTATAGTATTCGCATAGCCCTTTAATAAATTTTATGGATAAACAGTGAATTCTGTGTTCAATGTAAAATAACATAGAAATTTAGAGTTTTAGTTGCAATGTCCTATGTAAACTTTAAAAGGTTCCAAAGCAATTTTCATAAATGCGATTCCATTTTCCACAGCCAAAATACTATACCGACCCTGACCCTCATGTACTGTTACCTATGCATTTGTGTGCCATTTATTTTTAATTACAAAATTTCTCCCCTTGATTAAATTTATTGTATGCCTTTCAATATATCAAAATGATAGATTAAATGTAGAAATAAATTATTACTTACTTAGAATAAAATTGAATCTTGCCCTTGGAATCATTTTCTTGTAGTTCCTTGTAGCTAAAATAGGGCTTTGATTTCAACCTTGCCCCTGACGTGCTGTGTGATGAAATCTTAGGCAAGTTACTCTACCTAAGCATCAGTTTCCCCATCTGCAAATCAGAGAAAATAATATATGTTTTCATTATTTTGAGAGTTAAATGAAATGATGTATACAAATTGTCAAATAGGACACAGCATACTCAGTACTTTATCATTGTTTAGTGTTGTTATTTTTTTATCTACAGTGTTTTTGGAAAACAGCATGATTAATCAATTGACTGGAAGAGACACAGTCTAACAGACAAAATATAGACCATTTATATTGGCCATGAAAGTGTCCGTAATGGCTGACTTAACTGGCTTTAGTGTGTAAAATATGGTGACTCCCATGGTTTTTAAGATACGGCTTTAAGTAGATATCAACTTCTTTACATTGGTCAACTATAATTTGTCCACAGATTCCACATGTAGTAATATTTTGAGATGTTAACTGTGGGTTTTTTTCCCTCCCTCTGTTTCCTTGCATTTGTTAGCTTTTACTGATCATTTAGGTAATGGTGCCTAGCAGGCCTGGGTCAGGACAGATACTACTGAGAATTCAGAAGTAATATATTTGCTTTGAGTTTCATATGAGGCTTTTTTAAAAGTCCACAGTAGAAACAGTATTCTTGAAATCATAGCGTTCCTTTGCAGAAGACTCGGTATTTTGAGAGTTGACATTTTGCTAAGCCATTAAAAGCACTGAGAACCTTGAAAGAATCCATTTATACTGAAATCGAGGAGTGGGGAAGAATGCATGGGTAGAATAACAGCTCCCAAAGAGATAAAAATTGACCACCATGCAGACAGAAAATGAAATAGGGCTAGAAGAGGTCTTGTGATTGGACAATGAAGCTGACCGTATTGACTAAACAATTGCAGGTATAGCGCAGACTCACGATGATCCTCAACACCAGGAAGAATGGATTAGATCTCTGCAGAGGCCAGTGAGATCAGAAAACGACATTTGGTGCAGAGCAGTGTCCCTGATGACACAAGTCCGCCGGAACTTAGAACACTTCCATGGAGAAAAAAAATGAGGAAGAGGAGAATTTTGAACAGAATATTTATCCCAAAGAGACTGAGTTTTAAACCAGAAGTATGTGTGTGAAATGCCACTAAGCAAAAGGGCTCATATTCTAAGCTAGGTTCAATTATACAGAACTAAAATTAAAAATAACTTCAATTTTCTAATTTTAGAGTTTGTGATTGTGTTGAAATACCATATCCACTAAATCATCAGGCTTTGGATATCTCAAATTTTAGTTCTTCATTAATCTGAAAGCCTCTATTATCTGAAATAGTTTCCAAGATAAGAAAAAACAGGGAAAAAAGGTTTCTTTTTCAAATAATTTTTGACTGTCATAAAATGTAAAATAGGTATATGGATTATCAAGGATATTTTAGAAAACTACATTAAAACTTACAAGCAGAGCACATTATCTTAAGCAGATTACACCTATTTTCTTCATATCTGAATTTAAAAGCAAACTTTCAAATCTATAACTCAAGGTGTTATCATTTACAAATGTTTTGAATCCCAATATAAACTTTAAAACAGTTTAGAAAACTAGAATTTTTTATAAGCGATAACTAAACTTACAAAGTATAATAACTTTTTAATTTGCAAGTTACATTAAAATCTATTTATATAATCAGCATTTGGTTCTGACTTGTCTTCAGCTGAGTATACTGTGTACTCCCCACAATCTGTAGGTTTCACCATTTTCACTGTAGCTGTTTCTGAGTCATGGACCAAAGCTGATTGTGTTACAGGATAAGCTGTTTGAAGTGTTAGCCATAGTAAGCCATGCTAAGCCATCATAAAACTATTACTGTTAGACATAATAAGATTATTAATATCAGGTTTTGTATCAGCTCCACTTACTGAATTTTAGGCACATAAAAAGGTAAGGAGAAAATGGATTTACATTTTTTTTTTTTGATGCTGTCTGTTTGAAATTATTTAATCCTACAAATGAATATTTTTTTATTATTTTTTTATTTTTTTATTATTATTATACTTTAAGTTCTAGGGTACATGTGCATAACGTGCAGGTTTGTTACATATGTATACTTGTGCCATGTTGCTGTGCTGCACCCATCAACTCGTCAGCACCCATCAACTCACCATTTACATCAGGTATAACTCCCAATGCAATCCCTCCCCCCTCCCCCTTCCCCATGATAGGCCCCGGTGTGTGATGTCCCCCTTCCCGAGTCCAAGTGATCTCATTGTTCAGTTCCCACCTATGAGTGAGAACATGCGGTGTTTGGTTTTCTGTTCTTGTGATAGTTTGCTAAGAATGATGGTTTCCAGCTGCATCCATGTCCCTACAAAGGACACAAACTCATCCTTTTTATGGCTGCATAGTATTCCATGGTGTATATGTGCCACATTTTCTTAATCCAGTCTGTCACTGATGGACATTTGGGTTGATTCCAAGTCTTTGCTATTGTGAATAGTGCCACAATAAACATACGTGTGCATGTGTCTTTATAGCAGCATGATTTATAATCCTTTGGGTATATACCCAGTAATGGGATGGCTGAGTCATATGGTACATCTAGTTCTAGATCCTTGAGGAATCGCCATACTGTTTTCCATAATGGTTGAACTAGTTTACAATCCCACCAACAGTGTAAAAGTGTTCCTATTTCTCCACATCCTCTCCAGCACCTGTTGTTTCCTGACTTTCTAATGATCGCCATTCTAACTGGTGTGAGATGGTATCTCATTGTGGTTTTGATTTGCATTTATCTGATGGCCAGTGATGATAAGCATTTTTTCATGTGTCTGTTGGCTGTATGAATGTCTTGAGAAATGTCTGTTCATATCCTTTGCCCACTTTTTGATGGGGTTGTTTTTTTCTTGTAAATTTGTTTGAGTTCTTTGTAAGTTCTGGATATTAGCCCTTTGTCAGAGAGTAGATTGCAAAAATTTTCTCCCATTCTGTAGGTTGCCTGTTCACTCTGACGGTAGTTTCTTTTGCTGTGCAGAAGCTTTTTAGTTTAATGAGATCCCATTTGTCAATTTTGGCTTTTGCTGCCGTTGCTTTTGGTGTTTTAGACATGAAGTCTTTGCCCATGCCTATGTCCTGAATGGTACTACCTAGGTTTTCCTCTAGGGTTTTTATGGTATTAGGTCTCACATTTAAGTCTCTAATCCATCTTGAATTAATTTTCATATAAGGAGTAAGGAAAGGATCCAGTTTCAGCTTTCTACTTATGGCTAGCCAATTTTCCCAGCACCATTTATTAAATAGGGAATCCTTTCCCCATTTCTTGTTTTTGTCAGGTTTGTCAAAGATCAGATGGCTGTAGATGTGTGGTATTAACAAATGAATATTTTAAAACCATATTTCCTATTTGTTTTTGTTTCTAAGTATTTGACTCAATGGAACCATGAAAAAGGGGAGCACTTTTATCTGAAAGGGACAAGTTACCATTTGATTTTTGACATTTTGCCTTTCAGTGAGAAAAAATATGTTAGTCTATACTGAGTAATACTCTTAAGAGTTACATGATGTTATAACTTTAATTTAGTTACAGAATATGAATAATTTATAGAAAGAAAAGTGAACAAAATATTTTATTCATTGTATCACTCTAAAATATGTTATTTTATAACAAAGAAAAATGATTGTTACCTTCTGGACAGAAGAGAAAATGGAGTAAAATATTTGAAGCATTGAACATACAAAAACATTATTATAAATATCAATATTTATGGGCTACTGTGAAGGCAGTTGTAAAAAAAAAACTTCCAATAAAAAGTTTGAAACAGACAAACATTTGAAAATATCTTAACAATTTAAATCATTGAAAATTCAAGTGTTTTTTCCCTTCTAAATTTTTACTTTATAAGGTAGCAAATGCAACATAAACAGGTATTCATGAGTATAATACATTTTACACACTCCCAATAGTCATAGAGACTCTTGCACTATTTTTCTGTAGGCATTCCTATTGTCTGTCTACTGCTATCAAGTGTAGGGTTAGAAGGCATTTTAACAAATGGATGACTGATTTAAAAACAACAACGACAACAACAACAAAGACATCTGTCATTAAGACAGGCCTCTGATAGTGGATGCTTGTTATTAAGAATCCAAAAGATTTTCTTAATGTTCTGTCCCGTAATTTTTGTTGTCATGGTCTGTGTTCCACACTGCCCTATGGCAATGTTATTCTTGCATTCCAATGCATTTTCTTAATTCGGCTGCAGTTTTTTCCAGTTGTTGAATGTTCCATTGCCACTGTCGTCTATTTGCCTGAAGCTTGTTCACCTGACAATGCAAACGCTTAAGAATTGCGTCATATCTCTTATGTTGTACCTATTGAAAGAAGAGCACACATCAACAGGGCTTGTGAAGTATAAATAGTAAGCAGCCATAAATAATATTTTGACTGCTCTAAAGAGGAAAGCACTTAATTAGAAACTATACACTATAAATAACTATGATAAAATAAACAGTAATTGTATAACTATTTATTCCACACTTATTACATGTTAGATACTGTGCTGAGAGCTTTCTGCATATAATTAAATTCTTATAACACCATATGATACGGGTATTATTATCCTCATTTTTGTGTGAAGAAACCAAAGATAAAAGAGTTCAAGTAATTTGACCAAAGTTTCATAGCTAGCAGGTGATAGAGTTTGGGAGTTGAGCTGAAGTGAAGTATCCATAATGGAATGTCTTCTTGTTAAGAGAGTTACCAGTGTTAAACTAAATTTGTCCTGGGGGACTCTACTTTGAGTCCCTATGTGAGGAACCACAACCTAACAGTATTTAAACTAACTGAAAGCCTAACTAGGAGTACATTTTTGTAACAATAGCTGAGACTCAGTCCACCACAGCAGCCAGCTTTGGTCAATCACAGGTGGTCCGCTGATCACACCATATTCAAATAAAACAGACATTGAGCTGTAACCAATCAAACTCTTTCTGCACCTCATTTCCATTTCCTGTCCATAAATGTTGCCTGCCCACTTTGTGAAGTGGAGCTCTCTGAACCTCTGCTGGTTCTGAGGGCTGCTGGTTCTCTCATCATTCTTCTATTAAGCTCTGTCAAATTTAATTTTATGAAATTTACATTTGTCTAAAGTTTTAAATTTATCAAATTTATTTAAAGTTTTTCTTTTAACATCAGTTAAGAAAAATGGTTCCATTTCCCATTTCCTGTATCCAGTGATTCACTGAAACATAGATCATTCGGTCTAAAAGATCCAGGAGATCATGTAGTCCATTTCCTTGCTATTAAATAAACCATCATTTATGCTGAGCCAGGCGAGGATACACTGGAAGGCAATGAAGCACAGTGGAAAGTGCTTCATTGGTCTTGGTGTTGGGCCACAAGAACACTCAATCTTTTTAAAAAACAGTTTTATGGAAATATAATTCACATACCATATAATTCATCCTTTAAAGTGTACAACTCAATGGCTTTTAGTATATTCACAGAGTTGTACAACTGTTACCGACCACAGGTTCTTGGGCTCTCATGTAATAGAAATTGACACGAGGCTGAGCAAGTTTCCCAAACAAGGCTTTTATTGGGGGCTTATGTTTGAACATAATGGAGACAGTGCAGGAGCAAGAGTTAGCTGGCTGGCTTTCCAAGGGCAGGTCTTTGTGGTGTTTTTAGGAAAGGTGACAGGAATGTGCATGGGGTATGGGAGTATCATTACAGTGCATGGTGGAGCGCAGAGTGTGCAGGCACAGTGAGAAATCATGCTAGCATGTACATTGCATGATCAAAATATGATGGATAAGCTCTTCCCTGGGTGAGGCTTTTAGTATTATAATGAGGCATGGGGTAAAGATCAGCCATTCTTCTGGTCTTGTGCACAGGCCTGCAATAAGGCTAACTCCCTTGAGTAAGGTTTACAGTGGGATGCTGCTTACCTCTGTTTCAAGAGGTATCTTGTGGTCAGCAGGCCAATGGATGGGGTTCTGCAAGGTCTGGTAATGGGTGGGTATGGAAAAAATGTATTAGTAGGGGTGGGGGCCAAATCATGGTGAGGGCTAAATTCCATTCCTACTCTGTTTCACAACTATAATCACAATCAATTTTAAAACATGTTCATCAACTGGTACCCATCAGCAGTCATTCCCTATTGAGTTGGTTCCACTTTCTGGCTATTATAAATAATACTGCCATGAACACTTGTCTGCAAGATTTTGTGTGAATATATGTTTTCACTTCTCAGGTATACAGTGAGGAGTAGAATTACTGGATCATATGGTAAGTCCATGTTTAACCATTTCAGGAACTGCCAAGCTGTTTTTCAAAACGACTGTATAATTTTACATTCCAGTGTAACTTTACACACCAGTAATGTGTGAAGGTTCCAATTTCTTCACATCCTTGAAAATACTTATTATCTATGTTTTTGGTCATGGCCATCGTTAAAATAAAAACTTCAGCCAAATTAAATTTAAAGAGTTTAATTGAGCAATGAATGATTCACAAATTGGGCACTCCCCAGAATCAGAGCAGATTCAGAGACTCCAGGGGTGCCTCGGGGTCAGAAGAAATGTATAGACAAAAAAAGTAAAGTGAGGTACAGGAATTGGAAGTGAGGTACAGAAACAGCAGGATTGGCTACAGCTCTGCGTTTGCCTTATTTGAACACAGTTTGAACACTCAGCAGTCTAGGAGTGGCTGAAGTATGGCCGCTGGGATTGTCCAACACTCAGCTGTTGTTACAGACACATACTCGTAAGTTGGGTTTTCAATCTTGTCTAAGAAGTATGGAGTTCTTCTCAGGCCATATTTAGTTTGCTTTAACACCATGCTCGTGGATGTGAAGTGGCATCTCATTATAGCAAAACATCTACTTTTAAATGGACTGATAAAATGATAGAATAATAGGGCTGGACAAGTTATCTATTCACAGGTAGTATGTGCAGTATTCCATTATATAAACATACCACAATTTATTTTTCCATTCTCCTTTCTAGGGATATTTGTGATGTTTCTATTTAGAGGCTTTTGTCAATAAAGCTACTATAAGAATGCATATACAAGTTTTACAAGTTTTTTAAGGCACATTTTTTTCATTTTTCTTGAGTAAACACCTAGGTGGAGAATTGTTTGTACAGTAGGTATATGCTAACTTTTTAGGAAACTCTCAAACTGTTTTTCCAAAGCAGTTGCACTATCTTATAATCTCCCCAGCAGTGCATGATCTTGACTGTTGTTTCATATCCTTAGCAACATTTGGTATTAATATTCATTGGAACTTTAATCATTCTAGGGGTAAAAACGTGTGAATAGTATCTCATTGTGGTTTTGATTTGTTTCCTTGGTGTTAAGGGTGTTATACATCTTGGTCATACTATGTCTTCCTCTGTTAAGTTCTGTTCAAATCTTTAGCCCATTTAAAAAAAAATGACTGTATGACTTTATTATTGGCTGATAGAAATTCTTTCTTTATACGTCCTGGATACAAGTCCTTTGTGCATATACATGTGTTGTAAATATTTTTACTTTTGTGATTTTCTCATTTTCTTTTGTTGTTGTTGTTGAAGTGGGGAGGTCTCACTTTGTTGCTGAGGCTGTACTGCAGTGGCATGATCACAGATCACTACAGCCTCGACCTCCTGGACTCAAGTGATCCTCCCACCTCAGCCTCCTGAGTAGCTAGGACCACAGGGGTGCGCCATCACACCTAATTTTTTATTTGTACAGACAAGATCTTACTGTATTACCCAGGCTGGTCTTCAACTCCTGGGCTCAAGACATTCTCCTGCCTCAGCCTCCCAAAGTGCTGGGATTATAGGCATGAGCCACTGTGCCCAGCCCTTTTCATTTTCTTAATGGTGTCTTTCAAAGAGTAAAAGTTTCAAAGTTTGAGGTCTAACATATCAATATTTTTCACTTATGGTTAGCGAAGTTTGTGTACCAAGAAATCTTTGCTAACCCAACATAATGAAGATATCCTCCTATAGTTTCTTCTGGAAGGTTTAGAGTTTTAACTTTCACATTGAGATCTATGATCCATTTCAGATGAATTTTTGTGTTTGTTGTGAGGTGGAGATACAGGTTCATTGTTTCCTCACCGATATCCAGTTGTTTTATCACCACTTGTTGATAAGACTTTCCTTTCTTCATTGAATTGCCTTGAAAACTTTGTCAAATTGACAAAATAGGATTAATTTCTGAACTCCATTCTGTTCCATTGGTCTATTTATTCTTTTACCAATACTACAGTTACTTGATAAGTATAGCTTTTTAATAAATCTTAACATCAGGTAGATTAGGTCCTACAAATTTATTCTTCTTTTATAAGGTTGTTTTGGCTACTAGATCCTTTGCATTTTCACGTAAATTTTAAAATTAGCTTATCAATTCCTGGAAAAAATACTTAGTGGGATTTTTATAGAACAATGTTGAACCTATACATCATTCAAAGGGAAAGTTGACACTAATAATATTGTGTTTTCTAAACTATGAACATAGAATATCATTCCATTTATTTAGTATCTTTAATTTCTCAGCAATTTTTATTGTAGTTTTGCACATTTTTTCACAAAATTCATTAGCAAGTATTTTATGTCATTTAGTGTTAATGAATAAAGTTTTGTTTTATTCATTTTACTTCCTCGTTGTTTATTGCTACTACACAGAAACTACATAAACATGTAACTGATTTTTGTATTTTGACCTTTTATGCTATGAGCTTTCTAAATTCACTTACTGGTTCTATTAGTCTTTTCTATTCCTTAAGATTTTCTACATAAACAATTATGCTATCTGTGAATAATGACAGTTTTACTTTTTTCTTTCCAATCTTTATGCCTTGTATTTATTTTTTTCTTATAACATTGATTAGGACTTCCAGAATAATGATGCATAAAGGAGGTGATACCAGACATCTTTGCCTTGTTCCCAATCTTAGGGGAGAAAGCATCCAACATTTCACCAGTAAGTATGATATGTTGTTAGCTATAAGGTTGTTTTTTAAAAATAAATTCCCTTTATCAAGTTGACGAAGTTTCCTTCTATTCTTAATTTGCTGAGATGTTACTCTCAGAAAATTTGTTACCCTCTGAAAATTTGTTGAGAGTGTTGAATTTTGTCTAATGCTGTTTCTGAAACTATTAAGTTGGTTACATCTTTTTTACTTCTGTCATTTTGTCACTACAGTAAATTACATCATTTGATTTTTGAAAGTTGAACCAGCCTTGTATTCTTAGGATAATCCCGCTTGGTTGTAATGTACTAGACTTTTGCTATATTGCTAAATTTAATTTGCAAGTATTTTGTTAGAGACTTGCATCTATACTCATGAGGGACATTGGTCTGTGATTTCTTTTCTGATAGGATTCCTGCTGATTTTTTTTCTTTTTGTATCAGGGTTATGTTCACCTCCTAAAATGAGTTGGGAGGAGTTTCCCCTTCTATTTTCTGAAATAGTCTGTTTAGATTGGGCATTATTTTTTCCTTAAATATATGATTAGAATTCACTAATGAAAATGTGTCCGTTGGAGTCTTATTTATGGGAAGAGTTTTTAATTATGAATTCAATTTCATTGATTCCTACCTACACCATTCATAAAGCTTAATTTGAAATAGATCATAAGGTTAAACATGGATGCAATTTCCTCTTGTGTTATAGTATGTTTTTTTTTTTTCCAAGGAATTTGTCTGTTTGTCTAATTGGCATAAAGTTTTTCATAATAGGCCTGCATCACCCTTTTAAGTCTACAGAACCTGGAGTAATGTCCCTACTAATCTCTCTCTTTTCTTGATCAGTATTGCTATGGGTTTCTCAATTTTATTACTCTTTTCAACTTTTGACTTTATTGATTTTTTTCTCATTTTTCTATTTCATTGATTTCTGTTATTTATCATTTAATTCCTTCTATTCACTTTTTGCTGAATTTATTTTTCTAGTCTGTGATGGTAGAAGCTTAGATAGTTGATTTCAAATCTTTTTCTCTTTTCTATTATAGGCATTAAAAACTTAATTTTCCTGTAAACACTGCTTTAGCTTCACCCCATAATTTTCCATATGTTGTGTTTTCATTATCCTTCAATTTCAAATATATTCTAATTTTTCTCGTGATTTCTTCTTTGACTCATGGGTTATTTAGAAGTATAATGCTCAATTTCCAAAAGCTTATGTATTTTCTAGCTATCTCACTGTTATTGATTTCTAATGGAATTCTGCTGTGATAATAGAATTTCAACTTTGAAATATATAATCTAGTATATTGTGTGTCTTGGTGAATGTTTCATGTACACTTAAAGCGTAATCAGTAGTTGTTATGTGCAGCACTTTATAAATGTTAATTAAGTTGATGGATAAGTTCTTCACATCTTCTATATGTTTACTGATATTCTGTATTGTACTATCAATTACTCAAAAAAGTTAAGATCTCTGATATGACTATAGATGTCTCTTTTTTTCCTTTGGTTCTGTTTGTTTTGCTCATGTATTTTGAAGCTCCATTATGTAAATATACATGGAGAATTGTTATTCCTTCTTGGTGAATTGACTGACCCTGTTTAACTTGGTTAGTAGTTCTTATCTTGAAATCTACTTGATATTAACACAGTTACACCAACTTTTTAAAGACTGGTGTATTCATAGTTTATCTTTTTCCTTTTTTTAACTTTCAAACTAAGTGTGGCTTTATATTAGAAGTGCATCTCTTGTGAAGAGGTTATGCTTGCCACTTGATTTTATTCAGTCTAATAATTTTCCCCCTTTTAATTGGAATGCTTAGTTCATTTACATTTAATGTAACTAATGATATTTTGGGGTTAAAATCTACCATCATAATGTTTGTCATCTATTAATCCCTTTTGTCCTTTTACTTTCTTCATTTTCTGTCTTCTTCTGGGTTGAGTATTTTTTGTTGTTCCATTTTATTTCTTCCTTTGTCCTTCTAGCTATGCCTATACCTTTATGTATTTTTTTAAGTTGCTCTAGGAATTTTAATATATTCTCTTAACTTATCACAATCTGTCTTCAATTAACATATCAGTACATGTAAAAATATAAGAACCTTACAACAAAAGGCTATTCTTGATATATATCTTACTCTACATCTTATAAAACCCAAAATCCATTATTGTTTTGTATTTAAAGTGTCAAATGACTTTTGAATTACTCAAAAGAAAAAAAGACTCATCTCTTTATGTATATATTTTCCATTTCTAGTCCTTCCCAGTATCATTTCCTTTCAGCTTTAAAAACTTCCTTTAGGCTGGGCATAGTGGCTCATGCCTTAATCCCAGCACTTTGGGAGGCTGAGGTGGGCAGACCACCTGAAGTCAGGAGTGCGAGACCAGCCTGGTCAGCATGGCGAAACCCCATCTCTACTAAAAATACAAAAAATTAGCAGGGCATGGTAGTGCATGCCTATAGTCCCAGATACTGGGGAGGCTGAGGCAGGAGAATTGCTGGAGCCCGGGAGGCAGAGGCTACAGTGAGCTGAGATTGTGCCACTGCACTCCAGTCTGGGCAGCGGCAAGACTCCAACTCTAAAAATAAAACAAAACAAAACTTTCTTTAGCATTTTTTATAGTGCAAGTCTATTGGAAACAAAGTCCACCAACTGTTGTTTATCAATACATTTTAAAAATTCAACTTATTTTTTCAGTATTAAGATTTCCATTTGGTTGTTTTATGTGATTAAAATCCTCTCTCTTTACCCACAATATCAATCATTATACACTTCCTTTAATTATAAAATGAAAAGGATGTTTGTATATCCACTATAAACATCCTGTAGAATGTGTAACATACTTACAGTTTTCTAGTCCTTGTCTAACAACTTCTGAGTCAACTGTCGCTATTTTTATTGGTTGATTCTACTTTTAGCTATGGATAATATTTTTCTTTTTCTTTCTTTCTTTTTTTTTTGAGATGGAGTTTCACTGTTGTTGCCCAGGCTGGAGTGCAATGGCACCATCTCAGCTCACTGCAACCTCCGCCTCCCAGGTTCAAGCAATTCTCCAGCCTCAGCCTCCTGAATAGCTGGGATTACAGGCCCCCACCACCACGCCCGGCTAATTTTTGTATTTTTAGTAGAGACGGGGTTTCAACACGTTGGCCAGGCTGGTCTCAAACTCCTGACCTCCAGTGATCTGCCCACCTTGGACTCCCAAAGTGCTGGGTTTACAGGCATGAGCCACCATGCCCGGCCAATATTTTTCTTTTTCCTCACATTGAGTAATGTTTTATTACTAACCATTGTGCACATGTTGAAAACTCTGAATTTTATTACTTTCCTCTGAAAAGTGTTTTGTTCTGTCAGTTAAATTACTGGTGGATCATCTTGAACTCTTGACACTTTGTTTTATACTTTAAGTTAGAGTATATCTATTTCAATTTTGTCCTTAGATCTAGGTCTTGCCTTTAGTCCAGCTTTGTTTTAGTTCTTAGTTATAGATGTGGTCTTTACTCCTAAAGTTTGGCAGTTGTGGGAATTGGGCAGCTGCTATAGTGGACAGATGTTGAAATCTCTACTCAGCTTATAAGCATTCTAATTGTTTCCCAGCTGTGCTCCTTGGAATTTTATCCCTCGTGTGTGCATTTAAGTTACAGCCAAGTTTTTGAGGGGACCTAATATGCAAATTTGGGGTTTCCAATAAGGAAAAATTCAACATTTACTCATCCAACCTCATGAAGGAGTAAGAATCCATAAAACAGTATAAAATTATTTCAACTATAAGATATTATTACTATTAGTTGTGTTCATAGTTATTAAGAGAACGTATTATGTAACAGAAAGAGCACAGATTTTATCTCATGACCCAGTAATTCTACTTCTTGGTGCAAAGGGTTTGTTTATTATGTTTCCTACAACATTACTTTTAATATTGAAAAAACTGGAAACCACTTATATGTTCACCAGTTGTAGCATGGCTAAATAAATTAAGGTATGGCCAAACTGTGGGATATTTTGCAGCAGTTAAAAATAATTAGCAGGCCAATTTGCACCAATATGAAAAATCTACAAGACAGATTGTTGAATAAGTAAATTAGTTGCAAAATGATACATATACTACATTTACATAATATTCTTCCACCCACAGGGGTTTGTGTTTGTGTGTACCATTAATAAGCGGTGAGAGTAATGAGAGAGAACAACATGCTAGAAGGTGGTATAAAAGGAACTATAGCCTTTCTTCTAACATTTTAATCCTTTTTAAGGAGAATGTATTCCTAGAAACAAAAGCTATATTTAAAAAAGAAGTGGGAAAATAGAGTCCAACAGGTTTGGATTCATATCCTACTTTGTCATTTATCATTAGCTATATAACCTTGTGCAAGTTATTTAAATTTTCTAAAATTTTGTAAGACATGTTATTATGGGGAATTTAAATAGGATAGCCTATGTAAAGTGCTTCAAAAATACCAGGCATTCAATAAATAATAACAGATTTAATAACATTGGACATTTCTTCTTATACTTTCTACAAAAGAGAATAATTAGTTGCTATCTTATCTTTGTATCTACCTGAATAATTCTTACTATGCCTTCAGATCAGCTTTTTTCCCTTTGCTTCTCTGGGTTTTTCTTTTTCCTTTGTTGAGACAGGGTCTTGCTCTGTTGCCTGGGCTGGGGTGTAGTGACATGATGTCAGCTCATTGCAACCTCTTCCTCCCAGTCTCAAGCAATCCTCCCACCTCAGCCTCCTGCGTAGCTGGAAATACAGGCACACACCACTGTGCCTAGCTAATTTTTGTATTTTTAGTACAGACAGTGTTTTGCCATGTTGTCCAGGCTGGTATCAAACTCTTGGGCTCAAGTGATCCACCCACCTTGGCCTCCCAAAGTGCTGGGATTACAGGTATGAGCCACTGTGCCCAGGCTCTGGGTTTTTCTCATAGGACTGGCTTTCTAGTTGTGTAATCATTTCTGTTGCTGACCTCAATAAATGAATACATTTGTTAATTATATAGCTGTGTATTACATCATACTAAATTAAACATGCTTTGTTCATCACCCTTAGCAGCTCTGAAAGTGTACACAATTTTCCCCTATTCTTTTAAATTTCAAACTCACGCTGTACAAAATTTAGGCAAGAGTAAGCCATCAGTGCTTTACACAATGTCTGTTATCCCAAAGCATTGCTTGCAGCATTCATCATTTGCTAAAAACTTCTCAACTGCTCCAGTATCCTTTGTATGAAAACTCTTGGATTTGGAAATAACACTTTTTTTTTTAACCTTGAACTAGAAACCACTGATTGTTGCTTAAATGTGTTATATTTGAAGCTTTGTGTTTGCATGCCTTGTATTTTGCTTCCCCAATTTTTTTTTGTCAATGACTCATAGCTTATCTTTTTTCTCCACTCTATCTTTAGTTCCTTTCTTCCAAAATATATGAAGACAGACAATAGACATTGGGGGGGAAGGACATTTTGGGAATAAATATTTGAAAAGGCTTTTTTCATTCAGATATGGCCTAAAAATACTGAAAGCATTTATTTGACAGGAAAACATTGATATTCAAAAACCATTTTTTATTCTTATGAACCAAAAAATGTAAAAGTAAGATTAATATGAGAACTAAAATATGTAAAGCACAATATTTAAAAGAATTAGAACAAAACAATGCTGTACTCCAGGCAAAAGATGATTCTTGAACTGTAACAAGGCCATGGATAAAGATATTCAGAAGGGATAGAAAAAAGACTCCAAAAAAGAAATAATAAAAATCTTTTGGTATGAATTCATCTTCTTTAAAAACTGGTTGTTTTGAGAAGGTTACTCATATTAATGATCAATTCTCATCATGGAATAAATAAAATTATTGACACAAATGCAACATTTTAGACAATGGTCTGACTATATTTGTCCTTCGGTTTCATAATTTGTTGTGGAGAATCTTTAAGTTCTTAAATTTTCATTTTTTAAACTGAATTGGGGACAACTTTTAAATGAATTAGAAGTAATAGAATTAAAATGAAAAAGTTCAAAAGAATCTTAACAGAGATGTCCCTATTATGAAAACTTAAAAAGTTTATTAAATTTCATGACAAGAAGTTTTATGATGGAAACATCAAAAAACAGAAGGCTTAACCTCAGTAACATTTCCTCTAAATCTAACATTAGTGACCACTTACATCATCCTTTACCAATTTATACTACTGCTGGCAAGATGAAGTTGATATACTTCAGTTACCTATTCTTCCTGATAAGTAGAACTAAAAGCCCTGGACATTGTATATTAAACAAACATCAGAAGCTCCTGAAAGTTGGAGAGAAGAAGGCAAACTGTCTAGGGAACATCAAGACCCAAGTAATATCATGGGCTTTCTTTTTTCCTCATATATCCCAGAGAGGATTCTGGAGAAGATAGCAATCTGGAAATGCCAAGAAGTACAGACAAAAAGCCCTAAGAAAAATTTGCTCCATCTAGTCAAAAGATAAGGAAAATAGCGGCTTAGTGAGACAGAAAACTTGTAGGCAGTAACTGTTTTACTAAAGTCAAACACCACAGAAAAAACTATGGCCCCTCCAACACTCATGCCAGCAACAGCTGGGTGGAAAGCCTAAACTTCTACCATTGCAAGGCTTTAATGAAGTGCCTAATCCCCCTGCTGGTGCACTCTCAGAGAAAGCTAACTAAAGAGCCAGGAGTTTTAACTGTGGAGTCAGGAGTTTTAATCCTCTCTAAGCAGCAAGAAACCATACACTGTGGTGTCGCTGGAGCCCATTTGAGGATCCTGGACTTCTCTGCCCATCAAGGTGTAATATTCTTCTCCTCCCTGATGTAATATCAAAGGAGGTCTAGTAGAGAGTCAGGACTTTCACCAGTACTCAGTAGTAACCAGGCCATGTCCTCGCAGTGTCCCTGGAGGCCATGTTAGGAGTAGTAGCAAGGATTCCTTTTCCCTCCAACCCAGAATGATATCAGCAGAGGCCTACAGAATAGCCTCTCCCGCTTCCATGGGAAACAATGGAGTCAGTGGAGACTGGTAGCAGAATCTAGACCCCAGTGGCCACCTGGAAATAGTGAAGATCCAGAATCTTAAAGCATAATACCCAACATGTCCATATTTCAATAAAAAATGGCTCGTAACACCAAAAAATAAGATCTCAAACTGAGCAAGAAACCACAACCAACATTCACCACACCAACATAACACAGAAGTTAAAATTATATGACAAGCATTTTAAAGCCTCTGTCATACAAATGCTTCAATAAACAATTACAAACATGCCTGGAAAAAATGTAAGAAATAGAAAGTCTGAGCAAAGGAATATAAGATATAAGAAAGACTCAAATGGAAATTTAAGAACTAAAAGCACAATAACCAAAGTGAAGAGTTCAGTGGAATTTAAGAGTGGATGGGAGAACAGAAAAACTAATCAGTGAACTGAAAAACAGAAAGCTAAAGTTACTCAATCTGAACAAAAGGGAGAAAACAGATTGAAAATAGAAATAAATAGAACCTCAGGGGCTTATGAGACTATAACAAAAGATGTCATATCTTTTGTTATGGAAGGAGAGGAGAAAGAAGGCACAGATTCAAGTAACTGATGGCTGAAAAATCCTAAATTTGGCAAAAGATATAAAACTACAGAATTGAGAAGCTGAGAGAACTCAAAAAAGGATAAATGCAAAGAAATCCACGCAAAAACATGTCATAGTAAAACTTCTGAAAACAGAAAAATGTTTTTTCCCCAATCCTGCTCATTCTGCAGACAGAAAAATCTTGAAGACACCAAGAAAGAAATACCTTACATATATAGGAAAACCAATTTGAATTACAGCAGATTTCGCACCAGAAATCACAGAGGCCAGAAGGAAGTGACATAACATTTTTCAACTGTGGAAAGAACTGTCAACCCAGAATTCTGTATCCAGCAAAAATAACCTTTAGGAATGAAGGAGAAATCAAGACATTCTTCCATGAAAAAAATAAAAGAATGTGTCACCAGCAGAGCTATCCTAAAAGAATGATTTTAGAAGTTGTATACAAAAAGGAAATGAAAGAAGAAGAAATCATAGAATGTCAGGAAGAAAGAACATAATAAAGCAAAAATATGAGTAAATACAATAGAGAGATAAAGAGGTCATAGCTAAAAAGTACAAGATTATTTGTGAGGTGATGAAAATTTCTAAATTTAACTTTGGTGAATGTTGCACATATCTGATTATATAAGAGGTCTCTGAATTATATGCTTTAAATGGTAAATTGGACACAGATCTGTGCCAACTAGCACTCTGCTCCTGAGCCAACACCACCACCAGTGAGACCAAACACACAGCCATCAGCAGGGGCCCCCTATCTCCCCGCAGCTACACTGTCTCTGCCACTGTAGTGAATGCCTGCAGGGAGGCAAGCACCCCAGGACTCATGAGCACTCTGCTGCAGCTGATGAGTTGCACCCCACTGCACTGCTACTACTGCTGCTGCTGGCATGCACAAACAAGAATGGATCCTGCTATCACTGCACTACTGACCACTTTGGCTGACATAACCCATCCGAGTATAGTGACCAGCAGTCTGGGAGCACCTTGGCACCCCCAGCACAGTGGATTCCTAACCTCGAGGGGCCAGAGAACAAAACTGGGGCCTGATAAAAGTCCTCTAGAGTTACAGCACACAGTCCAGGAGTTGGGAGCAGAGTGTTGGCCCTTCAAATCTTCCAGAAATGAAGCTAGTCAGATGAATCCACCTAATATAACAATCAAACCCTCAAGATCATCAAATAGGATAAAAGAAAAAAAAAACCATCCAAAGGTCAGCAGCTCAAAGATTGAAGGAGCATAAGCCCATAAAGATGAGGAAGAACCAGCACAAAACCCTGATAACCCCAAAAGCCAAAGTGCCTTCTTTCTTCCAAATGACCACATCACGTCCCCAGCAATGATTCTGAACTGGGCTGAAATGGCTTAAATGACAGAAATAGAATTCAGAGTATGGGAAGGAAGGTCATTAAGCTACAGAAGTATGTTAAAACCCAGTCCAAGGAAGCCAAGAATCATGATAAAACAATACAGGAGCTGACAGACAAAATAGCCAGTATAGAAAAGAACCTAAGTGACCTGATAGAGCTGAAAAACACACTACAAGAATTTCATAATGCTATCACAAATATTAATAGCAGAATAGACCAAACAGAAGAAGGAATCTCTGAGATTGAAGACTGGCTTTCTAAAATAAGACAGTCAGACAAGAATAAAGAAAAAAATAATGAAAAGGAAAGAACAAAACCTCTGAGAAATATTTAATTATGTAAAGAGACCAAGTCTATGACTCATTAGAGTCCTTGAAAGAGATGAGGAGAATGGAACCAATTTGGAAAACATATTTCAGGATATCATTTATGAGAACTTCCCCAACCTACCTAGAGAGGCTGACATTCAAATTCAGGAAGTGCAGAGATCCCCAGTAAGACGCTTCACAAGAAGATCATCCCCAAGACACATAATTTTCAGATTCTCCAAGGTTGAAATGAAAGGGAAAAATGTTATAGACAGCTAGTGAGAAAGGTCAGATCACCTACAAAGGGATACCCATCAGACTAACAGTGGACCTCTCAGCAGAAACCCTACAAGCAGAAGAGACTGGGGACCAATATTCAAAACTTTTACAGAAAAGAAATTCCAACCCAGAATTTCATATCCAGCCAAACTAAGCTTTATAAGCAAAGGAGAAATAAGATCCTTTTCAGATAAGCAAATGCTGAGGGAGTTCATTACCACAAGACCTCCCTTACAAGAGCTCCTGAGGAAAGCACTAAATATGGAAATGAAACACCAGAGTCAGCCACCACAAAAACACACTGAAGTACACAGACTAGTTACACTATAAGGCAACCACATAAACAAGTCTGCAAAATAACCAGTTACCATCATGATGACAGGATCAAATCTACACATATCAATACTAACCTTGAATGTAAATGGGCTAAATGCCCCAGTTAAAAGGGACAGAGTGGCAAGCTGGATAAAGAACTAAGATCCATTGGTATGCTGTCTTCAAGAGACCCATCTCACATGCAGTGACACACATAGACTCAAAATAAAGGGATAGAGGAAAATCCACTAAGCAAATGGAAAAACAGAAAAAAAAAATCAGGTGTTGCAATCCTAGTTTCACACAAAACAGACTTTAAAACAGCAAAGATTTAAAAAGACAAAGAAAGGCATTACATAATGGTAAAGGATTCAATTCAACAATAAGACCTAACTATCCTAAATATATACGCACCCAACACAGGAGCACCCAGATTCATAAAGTAAGTTCTTAGAGACCTTCAAAGAGACTTAGACTCCCACACAATAATGGTGGGAGATTCTAACACCCCACTGAAAATACTAGACAGATCATCAAGAGAGAAAATAAATAAAGATATTCAGGACCTGAACTCAACATGGGATCAAAAGAATCTGACAGACATCTACAGAACTCTCCATTCCAAAACAGCAGAATATACATTATTCTCATCGCCACATGGCACATATTCTAAAATCAATCACATAATCAGAAATAAAACATTCCACAGCAAATGCGAAATAACTGAATTCATAACAATCTCTTGGACTACAGCACAATCAAATTAGAAATGAAGACTAAGAAATTCACCCAAAACCATACAATTACATGGAAATTGAAAATTGAATAACCTGCTCCTGAATGATTTTTGAGTAAATTATGAAATTAAGGCAGAAATCAAGAAGTTATTTGAAACTAATGAGAACAAAGATACCAGAATCTCTGGGACACAGCTAAGGGCAGTATTAAGAGGGAAATTTATAGCATTAAATGCCCACATCAAAAAGTTAGAAAGATCTCAATTTAACAACCTAACATCATGACTAAAAGAACTAGAGAACCAAAAGCAAACCAAGCCCAAAGCTAGTAGAAGACAATAACCAAAATCAAAGCTGAAGGAGACTGAGACCAAAAAAACCCTTCAAAAAGATCAGTGAATCTAAGAGCTGGCTTTTTGAAAAAATTAATAAAACAGATAAACTCTTAGCTAGACTAATAAAGAAGAAAATAGAGAAGATCAAAATAAACCTAATCAGAAATGAGAAGGTGGATATTACCACTGACCCCACAGAAATACAAATAACCATAAGAGAATATTGTGAACACCCCTATACACATAAATGAGGAAATCTAGAAGAAATGGCTAAATTCCTAGACACATACACCCTCCCAAGACTGAACCAGGAAGAAATCGAATCCCTGAACAGACCAATAACAAGCTCTGTAATTAATTCAGTAATAAATAGCCTACTAACTGAAAAAAGCCCAGTACCAGATGGGTTCACAGCCGAATTCTACCAGATGTACAAAGAAGAGCTGGTACTATTCCTGCCAAAACTTCCCAAAAATTGAGGAGGAGGGACTCCTCCCTAACTCATTCTATGAGGCCAAAATCATCCTGATACCAAAACCTGAAAGAGACATAACAAAAAGGAAACTTCAGTCCAACATCCTTGATGAACATTGATGCAAAAATCCTCAACAAAATACTGTCAAACTGAATCCAGAAGCACATCAAAAAGCTTGTCCATCACCATCAAGTAGGCGTTATACCTGGGATGCAAGTTTGGTTAAATATATGCAAATCAATAAATATGATTCATCATATAAACAGAACTGAAGACAAACACAACATGAATTATCTCAATAGATGCAGAAAAGGCTGTCAATACAATTTAACAACCATTCATGTTAAAAACTCTCAATAAACTGAGTATTGAAGGAATATACCTGAAAATAATAAGAGCCATCTATGACAAATCTACAGCCAACATCATACTCCATGGGCAAAACCCAGAGGCATTCCTCTTGAAAACCAGCAAAAGACAAGGATCCCCTCTCTCACTACTCTTACTTGACATAGTATTCGAAGTCCTGGCCAGAGCAATCAGGCAAGAGAAAGAAATAAAACATATACAAACAAGAAGAGAGGAAGTCAAACTAGCCCTGTTTGCAGACGACATGATGCTATATCTAGAAAACCCAACAGTCCTGGCCCAAAAGCTTCTTAAGCTGATAAACAACTTCAGCAAAGTCTCAGGATACAAAATCAATATGCAAAAATCACTAGCACTTCTATATAACACCAATCAAGCTGAGAGCCAAATCCCATTCACAATTGCCCCCCACACACACCCCTAGGAATACAGCTAACGAGGGAGGTAAAAGATCTTTACAAGTAGAACTATAAAATACTCCTCAAATAAATCAGAGATGACAAACAAATGGAAAAACATTCCATGCT
Organism: Macaca mulatta; assembly: GCF_049350105.2. Classification (NCBI taxonomy): domain Eukaryota; kingdom Metazoa; phylum Chordata; class Mammalia; order Primates; family Cercopithecidae; genus Macaca; species Macaca mulatta. The sequence goes on from NC_133422.1 coordinate 23,197,027, forward strand.
CATGGGTAGGAAGAATCAATATCATTAAAATGGCCATACTATCCAAAGCAATGTATAGATTTGATGCTATTCCTATTAAACTACCAATGACATTCTTCACATGGCTAGAAAAAACTATTTTTAAATTCCTATGGAACCAAAAGGGAGTCCAAATAGCCAAGGCAATTCTAAGCCAAAAGAACAAAGCTGGAGGCATCATGCTACCTGACTTCAAACTATAATACAGGACTACAGTAACCAAAACAGCATGGTACTGGTACAAAAACAGACACATAGACCAATGGAACAGAATAGATAACCCAGAAATAAGACCATGCATCTACTACTATCTGATCTTTGACAAAGCTGACAAAAACAAGCACTGAGGAAGACTCCTTATTCAACAAATGGTGCTGGGATTACTGGTTAGCCATGTGCAGAAGATTGAAGCTGTACCCCTCCCTTACACCATACACAAAAATTAACTCAAGATGGGTTAAAGGCTTAAATATGAAACCCAAACTATAAAAAATCCTAGAAGACAACCTAGGCAATACCATTCTGGACATAGGAATGGGCAAATATTTCATGATGAAGATGCCAAAAGCAATTGCAACAAAAGCAAAAGTTGACAAATGGGATCTAATTAAACTAAAGAGCTTCTGCATACCAAAATAAACTATCAACAGAGTAAACAGAAAACCTACACAATGAGAGAAAATTTTTGCAAACTATACATCTGACAAAGGTCTAATATCCAGCATTTATAAGAAGCTTAAACAAATTTACGAGAAAAAATCAAACAACCCCATTAAAAAGTGGGCAAAGGAAATAAACAGATGCTTTTCAAAAGAAGACATACATGTGGACAACAATCATATAAAAAAATGTTCAGCATCATGAATCATTAGGGAAATGTAAATCAAAACCACAATGAGATACCATCATCACTATTATCAAAAAGTAAAACAACAACAACAACAACAACAACAAAAAACCCATGCTAACAAGGTTGCAGAGAAAAAGAACACTAATACACTGTTGGTGGGACTGTAAATTAGTTCAACTATTGTGGAAGACAGTGTGGCAATTCCTCAGACTTAAAAACAGAATAACATTCAACCCAGCAATCCCATTACTGATTATATACCCAAAGGAATATAAATCATTCTATCAAAAAGACACATACATGTGTAAGTGCATTGCAGCAATATTCACAATAGCAAAGACATGGAATCAACCTAAATGCCCATCAATGGTAGTCTGGATAAAGAAAATGTGGTACATATACACCATGAAATACTATGCAGCCATAAAAAGGAATGAGATTATGTCCTTTGCAGGAACATGAATGGAGCTGGAGGCCACTATCCTAATGAATTAATACAGGAACAGAAAACCAAATACTGGATGTTCTCACTTATAAGTGGGACCTAATGATGAGAACACATGGACACATAGAGGGAAACAACACACACTGGAGCCTATCAGAAATAACATACACAGGAGGGTGAGAGGAAGGAAAGGATCAGGAAAAATAACTAATGGGTACTGGGCTTAATACCTGGGTATTGAAATAATCTGTACAACAGACTATGACAGAAATTTACCTATATAACAAACTTGCACATGTACCTCTGAACTTAAAAGTTAAATTAAGGCCGGGCACGGTGGCTCATGCCTGTAATCCCAGCACTTTGGGAGGCCGAGGTGGGCGGATCACGAGGTCAGGAGATCGAGACTATCCTGGCTAACATGGTGAAACCTCATCTCTACTAAAAATACAAAAAATTAGCGGGGTGTGGTGGTGGGTGCCTGTAGTCCCAGCTACTCGGGAGGCTGAGGCAGGGGAATGGCATGAATCCAGAAGGCAGAGCTTGCAGTGAGCGGAGATCACGCCACTGCACTCCAGCCAGGGTGATGGAGTGAGACTCTGTCTCAAAAAAAAAGTTAAATAATAATAAAAAAAATCTCTGAATAATTTGTTTTCATTTTTAAAACTTTGTTGCAGGATATCTGACAAAAATTGGTGAACTGTATGGTATGTGAATTTTAGTGAAGCTGTTTATAAAAATCAGAATAGTGGCTATTTGATAAAAAGGGTAGAAGAGAACTTTCTGGACATGCTGGGAAAGTTCTATATCTTGATCTAGGTAATACCAACATAAATATATGTACATATTAGTCCAAATAAATCAAGCTATCCATTTATAATTTGTGTACTTACTCTTATGACAATTATACCTCAATAAAATATGTTACTGTAAAAAAATTACAAGGTAATTTCACATTTCTTTCCAAAGTGCTTTTAGCAATTCACACTCACAAGAATACTGTATTAAAATTCCCATGCTCAACATCTTACCAACTGTAATACTGATAATCAGATGGGCTAAACATGGAACTTCACTGTGGTTTTAATTATCAGTCTCTTATTGTTAATGAGGATGGTCATATTTTTCTTTATTTCTGATATTCATGTTTCAGAAAAATGGTCTTTTTATACCATTTGCCCAATGTTTCACTGATTTGACATTTTCTTATCTCTTTCTTATCACATACATGTGTTATAATAATCTAGAATGGAGTCTTGTTCTTTCTCTTGTTATGGTGTATTCCCATAATCTGAAAATTTACGGCATAGTCAAAACTAAAGATATTTAACCACAGAATTTATGGAGTGTTTTTCTCTTTTAAAATAAATGCTTTTCTGACACAAATTGTTAAGTTTTTCTCCTATGTTGTACTCAATACTCAGAAGTGTGTATGTGTGTGTGTGTGTGTGTGTGTGTGTGTGTGCATGCTCATGTGTGTATTATCAGGTAGAAATCCAGTTTTATTTCAACATTTTTCTTTATTTTTCCATAAAGGTAATCTATTTTGTTTTTACCATTCATGCATGCATAATTTCTGGATTCTTTTTTCATTAATAATTTTTTTTCTGGCTGGGCGTGGTGGCTCACACCTGTAAAATCAGCACTTTGGGAGACTGAGGCAGGCAGATCACCTGAGGTCAGGAGTTTGGGACCAGCCTGGTCAACATGGTGAAACCCCATCTCTACTAAAAATACAAAAATTAGCCAGGCATGGTGGTACGTGCCTGTAATCCCAGTTACCTGGGAGGCTAAGACAGGAGAAAGGCTGGAACCTGGGAGGCCGAGGCTGCAGTGAGCTGAGATCACACCACCATACTCCAGTCTGGGCAACAGAGCAAGATCCCTTCTCAAAAATAAAGAAAATAATAATAATAATAATAATTTTTTTTTCTACTTTTATACCACTAATACACTGTCTTACTATTTATTGCTTTATAATGAACCTTAATGTCTACAAGGGCAAAAAAAAAACCATTATTTGTTTAGATTCCTAGTAAACTATAAGGTAAAATCATATTTTTTAATAGCGAATATGTAAAGATGAGGGTTTTTATCTTTAATTTCCTCAGATGCTTTGTATTGTGTCAAATTAGTCAAAAGCAAGTTGAATCATGCATACTTTTATTTTCCAAATTAATGTATTCAGGTGAAAATTATTTGCCCTTAATCGCATATTATTTTACATTTCTGTTCACCATTCATCTAAACAATAATGACTATAGAAGTCCACAGGCGGCACCACAACACATTAAGAATTTAATTTACTCTGACTTTCAATTTTGCATATTTTCAGTTTGTTTTTTTTTTTTAACTTGTCTCTTGATAACCGCGAATAGGAAGTCAGAGAGGTTTGGAAAGACAATTCTTTCCATTGTGTTTTATTCTATTCTGAGGAGTCCTTGATGTCTAAGAATGGGCAGCCTCTTTGACTACACAGCTGCTTTCTAGCCATTAATTGGGTATCATGTTCTTAGTGGAATGAGAACAACCTGGAAGAACCCTCGCCCAGATTTGAACAGGAGTGAATGCTTGCATTGTTTGAACACATTCACATATTTGAACATCTTTGAATGAGGGGGTTATCTCTAGTTATCTATTGATGATTTGTATTTACTAAATTTTATAGTTCTTATTCTTCAGCTGTTTTGAGTATTGAGAGTAAATTATGGAAATATGAATATAGTGTAAGTTTAAAAAATGGTCCCATAAAACATTGAAATCTAGATAATTAAGACTTACCTCTATTTCTTTTCTTAATTTTTCATGTGTCTTTTTTTCTTCCTCAAGAAAACAAGTTTTCTCAATGATAGATTCTTTTACAGTTAAAATTTTATCCTTTAACTTTGTAATGTCTTCCTGTATGTTGACAACATTTGAAATATAGAAGTCAAAAAAGGATGATCAATATAAATCCAATATTTCAGTGTTTCTCTAATTTAAGAAAACTAGCCAAATCAAAATTTAGTTTTGATAAATAGCATTAGAATATTACTTCTATAGGAATACAAAAATAAAGAACTGTTACTTAAAGAAAATGTAAAGAAACCTTACATTTGAAACAGAACTAAAAACCAAATGAAATAAGACAAAAAGGAAAGTGGTACTTATGGTGGCAATTGCCCAACAACAGTGTAAAAGACACTTTTTAATTCTCTAGCAAGAAATGATCAATATTTTAAGTTGGTGTCTTCTATCGTCTTTAAATAACAGAGAAATAGTAAGATGCTTAAGCTTCAATTATTAATTTAGATTGCTTGCATAACAGCGTTAAGTGTACTAAATTGATTTGAATTGGTCTGGATCCATTGGCATAGAAGCTAAGGCTTCAACATTTTTGTGAATTACATTTTCTACAACAATGGACAATGGATTATAGATTAATTCTTCACTGTGATTTTATCTGACCATGTATTTTTATAAATCCAGGGGATTTGTGGATGTTTCCTTTACGCATTTGAGCATCTAAGGTAGTTGTTATATAACACATGTACTTATTCCAAGTTTTTTTCAATTGTGACAATAGTTTCTGAATGTAATAGAACAGCTATGGGCATTTTATTAACTTCACAATAAATTTACCATTTAATGTATGTACTTGCAAAAAAGGAGTTATAGAAAAAATAGTTTTACTAAGTAATTTTCCACACCTGTACTTGTGTTATTCGGTTCCCTCCTGGATTTTGAAGATCTTGCATAAGTTCTTCTTTCATCGTCTTTAATTTTTTAACAAAATCTCGTTTTTCATGGAGTTCGGTCATAAATGACCATTTGCTTTCTACTTCTCCCAAACTATTTTTATGTGCTTTTATTTTTGCATAATATGCATTATATTTTATCATGTGTTCCTCAAAATCTTCTTGGGCTGTTTCTATGTCAAATTTAAGCTTTACATTTTCTGAATGTAAAGATTTGATTTGAGTTTCCAGGCTATCACAGTGAAGTTTGGTATTCTGTATGGCAGCATCTTGTTGATAAATTTGTCTTTCTGTTCCTTTAGTTTCTGCAGAGATAGCTGCTATTTGTTTTTCAAGCTCATGAAGTTCATTCTGTAATATATTTTAACATTATCATTATTTATTCAAAATTTTAAACATGAGAGGAAAATCAATGTTTTAATCCATATGAATATAGGAAAAATCACTCATAAAAATATATTTATCAGATATTAAAAATTGATGAATAAAAGGAAACATGCAATAAACACTATTTTATAATTTCAGAAGGGATCTCAGTTACATATTTTTTAATGTTCTATCTCATGTTTTATCTTGACATTTTATATATGTAAGATACTTTATAATAATTTTACTAATTTATTTACAGGCATCAGAAGTACACACTCAGGAAAGACAATATGATAAAAAATGATAAAGACCTGAGTTAACAATCAAAAGATCTAGGTTCTAACACCCTTATTGCTATTTACTAGTTTGTATGATCATGCATAACAAACTTTGTTACCCCATTCAAACTACACTTTTCTCCATTTGTAAAATGAGTATAAAGATATTTACTTTGCCTCCCTGGGACATTTTGCATTCCTAACTGCTGCCTTCTTTTTAAAGCCTAGTTTTCACACCACCAGTCTTTTCCGGTTCTCCTTAGAAATTTCTGAGAATTCCTTCTCAATCTCAACAGTTCCTTCAAATATAGGTCTTCATCATAATTTCCTCTTCTCACTCTCTATATGTGCTCCTTGGGTAATTTCATCCAAATTTACATATTCAGCTACATATCTGCTGATGATTCACAGAATGTAAGTAGCTGCTGAGTTCTACACCCAGCCGCCACTGGCCACCTCAAATTCACCATATCCAAAAATTGAATGAATCCTTTCTACAACACAGCCAATTACTCCTTGTATCAATTATCTGTTGCCAGAACTACAAAACCTCAGTAGCATACAATAATACATAAGTATATACTGCTGACATGACTAGGAGCAGCTGAGGTTGTCTAGGTAGTTCATAAGCCTGGGAGAAGCAAGGGTTGGCTAGGTGGTTCTGCTGATCTTGGTTGAATCTGCCCAAGTGTCTGGGGATTGGCTGATTGTAAGATGATTTAAATTGGCTTTAACTGGGCTGACAGGGGTGTCTTGGCTTTGCTTTATATGTATCTTCTCCTCCAATGGGCCAACCCAGGCATGTCATGATAATAGTAGATGCAGAAGAGTGAAATTCAGTTATGGAAGAGTTTTTTAAAGCTTTTGTTTGAGTCATATCTGATAACACCCCAGCTAGTCACATAATCAAACCCAGAGTCAAGGGGTGGAAGTGTGTCCATCCATTATGGGAAAGCATTATAATATATGGCAAAGGGTACGGATAGACTAAGGGATGAAAAATTGGGACCAAAAATGCAAATTATCATACTCCTATGTTACCCAACTTAGTTAATGGAAAGGTGAGAACCTCTGATTTTATAGCCAGTTGGTCAGAAGTATGGGTAGCCTGGGACTTGTGACTGGCACATGAAGCAGGGGCAGTCTTATGGGACTGAACCCTTTATCTTCTGGGAGCTGATGCTAATTCCAGATAGATACAGTAGTCCCTCCTTATCTAGGCGGAATATGTTTCAAGACCTCCGTGGATGCCTGAAACCATGGACAGTACTGAACTCTATATATACTATGTTTTTTTTTCCTATACATACATACCTATGATAAAGTTTAACATATAAATCAGGCACAATAAGATAATAACAACGGAATAATTATAATGCTATACTATAAGTTATGTGAATGTGGTCTCTCTCTCCTATCTTATTGTACTGTAAGATAGGAGAAGCTGCTGTCAAATGGCAGCAGCTTCTTTATTGGCAGACTTGGTCTCTCCTTAATTTTTATATTTTTCAGTCCAAACCTGTTTCTGAATCTGTGTGACCATCCCTTACTTAGTGTCACTTATTTCAGAAAATCCCTTGCTGAGGTCTTCATATAGACTTAGTGCCTTCTGGAGCAACACGTGGCCGTTATTTGGAACATGTTTTCTGTTCATGTCTTCCACCCAGAAATTTAATGTCTTTTTCATCTTAACTAAGCACTATTACACACTGTGTCCGTAACTTCTGCAGTCTGAGGTGCAACAGCAAAATTAACAGGAATTTCTTTTTCTCTTTTGTTTTTGGAGATGGAATCTCTGAGTCTTGTTCTGTTGCCCAGGCTGGAGTGCAGTGGTGTGATCTCAGCTCACTGCAACCTCTGCCTCCCAGGTTCAAGTGATTGGCCAGCCTCAGCCTTCCAAGTAGCTGGGATTACAGGCGTGCACCACCATGCCTGGCTGTTTTGTATTTTTAGTAGAGACAGGGTTTCACCATATTGGCCAGGCTGGTCTCGAACTCCCGACCTCAAGTTATCCATCTGCCTCGGCCTCCCAAAGTGCTGGGATTACAGGAGTGAGCCACCACGCCCAGCCAGGAATTTATTTTTCCTTCTTTACAACTTCATAGATGGATGATTTGTCCTTACCATAGATCTTAGCAACTTCAGTGTATGATATTTTTCTTTCCTTTAAGTTGAGAACTTTCACCTTCTCACTTAAAGTAAGTACTTTACAGCTTCTCTTTGACATATCTGAATTGCCAGCATCACTACGCTGATACTTTGGGGCCATTAAGTAAAATAAGGTTTAGTTAAACATAAGCACTGTGATACTGCCACAATCAATCTGATAACTGAGACGACTACTAAGTGACTAAAGAATGGGTAGCTCATATGGCATAGATGTGCTGGACAAAAGGATGACTCATGTCCCAGGCAGGATGGAGCAGGACAGTGCGAGATTTCATCGTGCTATTCAGAATGACTTGCAATTTTAAATTTACAAATTGTTTATTTCTGTAATCTTCCATTTAATACTTTTAGAATTCAGCTCACTGTGGCTAACTGAAACTGCAAAAGCAAAACTGCAAATAAGGGAAAACTGTTGTAGTGTCAGAACAGAATCCAATCATTGGACACACAGTTGGCATCCAGAGAATCAGAAAATTGGTTGTTAGTGTTAGAAAATGTCCCAGGTAGTGTAAGATTTCCAACACTTTTCTTCTTCAAAATTGTTTTGGATATTCTAAGTCCTTTGCATTTCCATATGACTTTTAGAATTAGCCTATGTATTTCTCTCCCAAAAGCCTCCTGAAATTTTGACTGGGACTGCGTTTCATGTATAAATAAAACTGAGAGAACTAACATATTAGCAATACTGAGTCTTCTGTTTCATAAAAATGACATACCTCTACATTTAAGCCTTCTTTAATTTTTCTCACCAATGTTTTACAGTGTTCAGCATACTGGTCTTTAAACCTTTTGTCAAATTTGCCCCTAAGTATTGAATAGTTTTGTTGGCATTGTAAGTAGTATTGCTTTTGAAGTTTTAATTTCTGATTTTCTCTTGCCAATGTGTAGAAATACACTATAGTTTTATATATTAATCTTGTGCCCTGCAATCTTTCTAACCTCACTTATTAGTTCTAGTAGCTTTTTATAGCTTCCTTGGGATTTTATTTAAATAAAAAATAATGTCATCTGTGAATAAAAACAGCTTTACTTCTTTCTTTCTAAACGGAATGAGTTTTTTTCTTTTACTTGCATAGCTATACGGGCTTGAACTGCCAGTACCATCTTGAATAGAAGTAAGAGGAGACATCTTCGTCTTGTTCCTGATCTTAGGAGAAAAACATTCATTATTTCACCATTAAGTATGTGGTTGGTTAGAGAATTTACGTAGCTGTTCTTCCTTAGATTAAGGAAGTTCCCTTTTATTTCCAATTAGCTGAGAGTTTTTATCATGAATGGATATTGGATTATAATAAATGCTTTTTATGTATCTAGAATTCTTTCTAAAATATAAATTTAATTATTTGCTTCTTGCTTAAAATCTGTCAAATGCTTCTCATCAACTTTAGAATAAAGTTGAAGTTTCTTATCGTGGTATATATCTTCCATGATTTTTCAAAACGTACTGTAATTTATTTTACCATCAAACTATTTATGGTTCTAGGAATGTACCAATGCTATTTCAGGCCTCTGCAAATATCCTCTGTGAATATCCTTAGGTCCTTTTTATTTTGAATATTATCTTCCTTACTCCCTAACCTTTAAACTTGTCCTAGATACCTAATCATTCAGATGAACTCCAGCTGCCATTTAAAACTCAACTGAAACATCATTTATTTTGGGATCACTCTCTCTCTAGTGTTAAATCTGTGTTGCGTTCATGCCTCTATCATCGACACTACTACTCTACATGTAATTATTTGTTTACTTCTTTGTCTTCCCAACAGATGGTAAGTAACATGAGAGAGAAGACAATGTTCAGCAAAATGCTTAACACAAAGTAGGCTCTCAATATAAATGGAATAAAGTCTATGAAACTCTTTGAAGACTGAAAAGTTTTACAAAATAATTTCTTTACAAAACTATGACATTAGTTTTTGAATTACATTCTACTGTATAGCTGTATTCTTTTCTAGAAGTGACTAACATAATACAAATATTTATAAGAAATCCATATCACCATAATACAATTATTGTCATCATGTATCTGCTGATGCACTTAAAGCCAATGATACTTAAAGCCAATGTCAAATAGGGCCCTACCAGTACCATGTCCACCTGGTCCCCACCAAACACATTAACTCATTTAATCCTCATGAAAAGCTTATGGGCACGTCCTATTGTTATCTCTATTTTACAACTAAGGAAACAGGAGCACAACAAATTCAATCACGGAACAAGAAGTAGTAAATCTGGCCATTTGAACTAGGCGGTTCAGCTCCTGAGCCTATTCTTCTCATTTCTATGATATATTTAATAACAATCGTTACAGAGCACAAGATACTGTTTTCATTTTCATTTCTTTAGTCATATTCACATAGCATAGTTATATCTAATTATGTTGCATGCGAAGACCAAGTATGGCTCCCATATTCCCTGTAGTAGGATTATAAATATATTTAAAAAGGAAAGGAACATAGAGGGAGGCTACTTGAAATGTTCACTGACAACAAATAACTCACAATTCATAGCTTTACAAACACTGGCTTAAAACTTAACATTCCTTCAATTCAGCATTTTAGGAAAAACTATCAAATAAGGGAATGTAAAATAATTCTATCTAACATGTTAGGTTTTATATGCTTATCCTACAGTTGCAATGACACTGTTGAATCTTTATATGTTGGGAGTGTAAAATTTTCCATAAAACTGGAATACTCTCCCTAAGTAAACTCTACTTAGGGAGAACAGAATAATTGACAGAGAATAACTTTAAAAGTGACTCCCAGTAATAAGTATTTTTAATAACCTCCTGGTCATTTACTTTTAAAGAAAGTAAAGACATTTAAAAGACTATATAAAGAAGTTACCTTCAAACTGAACAGAACTTTTTTGTTTTTTTCTATCTCTGATGCTTGTGATTGTTGTTGCTTTGCAACTTTCTCTACAGCATCAGCTAACGAACTTGTGTCTTGGTTATCTACAATTAGACAAAAGAATAAAGTATATAATAAAAATTAAAATACAGCTATTTTAAGAAAGTTATGTTTCTTTATTCAAAATCATTAAATATTTGATGCTTTTGCCTCTAAACTAAATTTAGAATTAGGAATTTTCCCTTGCTGATATAAACAAAACCAAAAGTAAAGGCAACAATAATAGGCAATTCAAAGTTGCCTACTGCAATGTTATACCTGTTCCTTTATGGAACAGTATAAATATTTTGATTGTCCTAATTTTTTTATCCAGACCACTTGCACATATACTATAATTATAGTGCTACCATAACAGCTCTATAGCAATTACAGTTGATGCATTCTCATTATAATTCTGTATTTTCAGGTTAGTATGCCTTTTTTAAACACTGTATATGTTTGTCCCGGCTAAATGTAACTGCTTCCATCTATTCTAATTTGCTATCAATTTTAACACAATTATCCTACCAGACTACTTTTTTTGTTGTTGCTGATCTTTTAATTATTCATTTCGTAAGACTGTTTCATCACCTTTTTTAGGAAATCCTTGACTCTTCCTTTCTTTGTTGTCTGACATTTTCTGTGTCTGTAATCTCCTCTTTTCCCCTTTTTGATTTACCTTCTTTACTCCTACTCAATAATCTATATTGATAATCTTTCACTTTTGTTTTTTCCTGTTGTATACTGGTGACCCTGAAAGGTAAATTAATTGTCAAACATGTCACAGGGATGTCAATGACATTTCACCATTAGTACCAAGAATTAGAATACAATGGTTTAGTGATTTTGGAATGAAAGAAGAACTGTATTTGAATTTTGCTTCTTCTGCTTTTCCACTGTTGTGACCTTGAGTAAGTTTCTTAACTTCTTTGATCATCAGTACCTCATCTTTAAAACTTCATAAGGCTGTTCTAATAATTAAAGTAATATATATAGCATGCTTAGAATAGTACCTGATATACACTGCATAATTAATTTGGGTTAGTATTAATAGTATGTAACTCCAGTACTATGAGGAAATAGATTCTGAGACTATAACCAGAATCTGTGAGAAATGATATCAACAATGATTAACAACTTCTGCTATGGGTGTGGAATCCAGGGAATATAGCACTCCTGTCCAGTGCTATTCTGGACACAGTAAGCCCAAAGCAAATTTTGATCTACTCTTCATTTAGGAGTAACGATAGGAGGAATAAGTATTTTTCTCCTTAAATCACTAAATACCTTTCTAAAGATCAATTAACTACAAAGATCCATGTACTAGTTACATGTGTCCAAAAAAATTTAAAGGATTGAAACCTGATATATATGCAACAAAAAAGACAAGCAAAGTTAAATCGTTTCCTGTGTAGAGATCAAATCTATCTAGAAATATACAACCAAGCTAAAGAAATTATGAGGGCTTACCTAGCAGATTATCATAACCATTCCTTGAAATTTATAATTCTTTCCTGTTTCTTCATGTCACTTCCTTCAACTCTCACTTCAAACCTACTCCTTCATGAAGTCTTCCCTGAAGCTGAGCCATTTACTCCGTTCACGTTACATACTTTTTGCTCAACACACAGAACTGTCCCAGATTAGTGCTAATGAATCCAAACCTGATTTTCTCTCTAGCGCTTTCATTTGGGTTTTACCATCACAGACTTCATCCTTAAATATATCTACCTTGAAAAATGCATGCCCTCTACATCTATACTTTCAGTATATACTGTCAGTTCTCTCAATTAATTACAATGGTAAAAACTTATACTTACTTTGCGCTAGTCACTGCTGTTCCAAGTGCTTTAGATTAAAAAAAAAATTATATAGTGTTTATTCTGTGCCAGATGGTATTCAAAGAACTTTAAAAATAGTAACTCATTTAACCCTATAAGGTAGATATTATTACAATTTTCATTTTACGAAAGAAAGTACAGTGAGGTACACAGATATAAGGATTTATCCAAAGAGAGCCATTAAATGTAAGACATGTGATTTGAATTCAAGTATTTTGGTTCCAAAGTTCATGCTCTTAATGCTAGACTATGATAGACTACCAAGATTATGACTTTTTATGGGAAGAATTATGTCTTCCATATATCACTCCAGAATAAAACTAGAGTCATCCCACAGTATATGCAGGGGATTGGTTCCAAGTCACCCCCTTCCCCACTTCATATCAAAATCTGTGCATATTCAAGTCCCAAAGTCAGTGCTTCAGAACCCACTTACATGAAAACTTGGCCCTCCTTACATGGGGATTTCAAGTCCCGCATATACTGTATATTTGATCCGAGTTTGGCTTAAAATACCCACCGGTAAGTGAACCTGCACAGTTCAAACCCGTGTTGTTCAAGGGTCCACTACATTTTGTATTCCTATGATGCTAAAACATCACTTTCATCAACTTACTCTTTCTATTCCCACTACTACCATCTACATTTCTTCTTTGGGAAACTATTCTGGTAAAGTGCATTTATAGAGCTGCTGCAGCTCCAACAGGCCTCCAATGGCCTAAGGAGACAATTTGCATGCCTGAAGAGGTAATCCAATGAGTTCTTCATGCTCTCACCTAGCAGTAAATTCCTGTTAGGTAACTTACCTTCCTGGTGAGTCCCCATTTCTCTCTCCCCCAAATCACAGTGCAATTTCCATAAGCTGCCTAAAATATTGTGGGCATAATTCCCATTAAATTCTACCTCCTTATTAACTTCAGTCTTCAGAAGAAGCCAGCATTCTTCATCATGAGAACCCATCCTTATTCAGCTTGGTAAGCCCCTTAGTGTGATGCTGTATTACCCACTCCCCAACCCTTTTCTATCCTTCCACTTTGACTTCTGAAATTCATGGGCCATCTTCCGCAAAGTCCTTTCTATTGTCAACCTTTTCAGTGAACTTCCCTTTTACCTTTTGGCTTTAACTGAAGTCCGAAGACATAGCTTCCTCATTCTCAAGCCACTAAGTCTGGAGATGAAACATTTTTTTTTTCTGTTCTCCATTCCACTGCCACCATATTTCCTTTTCTTCTCTCTAAAACCCTCTCTGGTTTCTTTGAAATTCAGGCCATAGACTACATAGGCTTTATCTTTCCTTGTTGTTATCAGCTGTCATCCAGGTCTTGGAAGGCTCATTCCTAGATTATAGCATCTGACTTACTGTTCCTCTATCACTACTCTCCCGTATTTCCTTGGGAATTTCAATATCCACACAAATGGTATATCTAAAACCCTGAACTCTCAGTTGTTTCGAGGTCTTCTTTCATTTATTCTCCCCAGCAACCCATAGAGTATAACTGTACCTCATCCATAATCTCAGATTCAAACTACTGTTTATTTTTCTAGCTTATCCCATCTAGTATTTTGACATTATGTGCTGTTTAACCCCGCAAGACTTCCAGTCCATCGACTCTTGTATCTTTACACATTCCCTCAACCCTTCATATATTCTTCCCTCCTTACTTCGATTAGATTCCTTTGCTTTCACCCTCATTTCCCTTACAGCTCACTCCCTGTCCTAATTCCCTGGAAGAATCCCAACCAGCTGCTTTGCTTATACTCAAGTAGCTGAATATGCTTAAAGAAAGACATACAACTATGCTGTTGACTCACTTTAAATTCAAGACCATTTTATGTCAAGTGGGACCTTGATCCTAGGCTCTTAAGATGCACCAAGTTATGTAGATGACTGTTTCACTCTTTATCCTCTGTCTTCAAACCTCCCACACCTCGTTTCCCTTCCTTTGAGTTGATAATTTACCTTCTAATTTAACTGAGATAGAAGAAAAAAATCAGAGAAGATGGTAAATTACCCATCTACCAGATTTTGTACCTGCACCTGTATACCAGCATACTGTTTTCTTGCAATAAAGTGTTCTTGCTCCTATCTAAGGCCAGTCCTCTACTTTTGTACTCCCTTCTCATAGACATTACTTCTTTGAATGGCCCCTCAATAGAATTTCCCTATTTACTTGGTCAAACGTATTATTCTTAACAGCCCATCATAAATCAACAACCACTACCACCACCACCCTTGCTTGACACCATAACCTCCTTCAGTACTGACCCATTTCTTTGCTCCCCTTTAAAGCCAAGATCCTTGCTCTCCACTTCCTCTCCTCTTTCTTCTTGAACCCACTAGAACCAGTTATTTATCACTATGCTTTTAAGATTTTTATCACGGTATCTGTGAGCTCCACATTGCCACATTCAATGAACAAGTTCCGTCTTCATTTTACTTGACTTATTGACATCATTTAACACATTTGATAATAACTGCCTTCTTGAAACACCATACTTCTTGGTTTCCTTTGTTGGTCCTTTCTCGTCTTTTCTACTTATGTTATACCTCCCAGTGCTCAGTCCTCAGGCTTCCTTCTTTTCTCATACTTATTCTACATGTGATGCCATCTTGTTTTACGGCTTTAAAATCCACCTGTAGGCTGACAATTCCCAAATTATATCTCTACCCTGAACATTCCTGTTGAGATGCAGACTCATACTCATTGCTAACCTGATATCTCCATTTGGATTTTTAATAGACATTTCAACTCAGTATGTCCCAAACTGAACTCTTGATTCCTCTGTCCACTCTATTACCACCACTAAACCTGCACCTTCACAGTCTTCTCTATCTCGGTAAATTATAAGTTCATTTTTCTTGTTCTTTAGGCCAAAAACCCTGAATTCATTAGCAGGGAGGTCTCTACAAGGGTATAGAGCCCAAGGCAATTCAACTAGACTTGCCCAAGGCAATAATAAAGGATATCTTATTGTTGATGTTTCATAGGCCCTTTGAGAAATCCTTAACACTCCAAGGGTGCTGGCCCTATTGACCTACTCAAAAGATGAGCCAGAACCTTCACTGTTTTTCCATTACGAGCTGCATGCAGTTCTTTTGGCAAAGCCTATTGGCTCTACCTTTAAATTATACTGGAATCCAATCACTCCTTACCAATTTGAAATACTATCTTAGTAGAGAAGCCTTCTCTGATAACTCTCTCTTTCACCCTCTGTTTCCTTGCCCTGCCTCATTTTTCTTGACAGCATCTATCACCACTGACATCTCCATATCCTTCTACTAATGTAAGCTCCATGATGGCAGAGGTCTACAAGTGCCTGGCATATAACAGGTGTCTAATTATAGTCTATCTCCACTCCAATTTGCCCTTTTCTAACAGAATGATGCTCCAAAAGCACTATTCTGATCATGTCAACATCACAGCCAATCTTTCAATTCCATTTAGATGGCTTTTTCTTTAGGAGGTCTTTCTTGATCTTTCTGGGAAGATATGGTCTTTCTCTTTTTAGAAGAATTGTTTCAGTATTTCTATTATGCCATTTTAAATAAAGGTATAGGTCTAAAGTAAGACAGAGCTAGTTTTGAATCTAAATTACACTACTTATTAACTTTTTAGGAAAATTATTTCCAACCTGGGCCACAGACTCCTTACCCATAAAATGGAAACAATATTAGTGCCTGCTTCATTAGGGTGATTGTGAAGACTAAATGAAATAATGCATGTTAAGCATTTAGCAGATTCCTGTCCCACAATGAATACTCAACAGATTTTTATTTTTATTATTTTCATTATTTTATAGTATCTTTCCACATTAGATTGTAAGCACCGGGAAGGCAAACACAGTGTTTTATTCATTTTTGTATTCCTTAAAGTATTTGATAAAGTAACCTAAAGAATAAAGAAAATTTGATTTATACAATAAAAATAAAGTAACTAGTACTTCTTGATCTCTATTTCTATAGCAACATAAATTGAAGAACTCTTGGATAATATTTATTTAAACCAACTATTCATAAAATTCATGCCGTAAAATTGGAAAAGTTTTGGGTTTTTTCCCAGATTTCTATTGTGCAATGAAAAGAAAAATGAAAACAAATTACTGCCATCTACCGATAATTCATTAGAATTGCATAAATTAAGGAAACAGTCTTTTAGAGACAAGACTGTCTTTTCAAATACGTTTTTAAGATAAGTTAGAACATCATCAGAGTCATCCGAAAATAATTAATTGAATAATTAAAAATAAACTGTATACCTATCATATACCCATACCGCTGAATCTGCTGACACTAGGGATTACTTCCTTTTCTGGTCAGGCAATGAGATTAGAGTTTCTGGGCACTGAAAAAGAAAGAAACCAGAGGGTTTGTACTGTTCCTTACCTCCCTATCCAAGATAATATAGGCAACATTCATACATTATCCACACTGCTTCTAGATTTCTACCAAAGGAGGGGCTTTGCTGAATGTATAGACAGTACTGGACTACCAAAACATCTCTTGTTTTGGAGTGCAGACATAAAGGAGTTGGTCTGCAACTCAAATCCAAGCTTTAAAGGATGTCTAAGCAACTGTTTCAAAAAGATTTCTACCTCTGGGACAGAAGTTATATAGACCTTTGGTGAAATCCAGTTATAACCCACCTGCTTGTCTCATTCAGAGAGGCAAGAGGCAAGGTCTTTTTTTCCTCCCCCTCTAAATAAGTAAACATGATTTCTAAACCAAGAGGAAGTTTATAGTGGGTTAAATGGTGCCCTCGCACACATCCAAAGATATATCCATGTCCTAGCTCCCAGAACTTGCAAATGTGACCTTATTTTGAAAAAGGAGTTTTGCAGATATAACTGGGTTAAAGATCTTGAGATGAGATCATCCTGGCTTTAGGGTAGGTGACTGAATATGCCAATGGACAATGGCCAGACCATATGTAAAAACAGAACTCTGACCCACAACCTCCAGCAAGCAACCCAGGAGACCAACCCATTATCTACAGTAACCAGTCCAGGAAGTCTATAAATTAGACTTGTAGAAAGTCATATCATTATTGCTAATAACAATCCTAGGAGACAAACTATAACAATTGGCCCAAATGACCAGTACTGGATTAATAACTGGCATCTTCCCTAACTTTTGTCCCCATTTCCAAGTTGAGACTAACAAGAAGAAGCCACAGAATGCTCCACTTCTAGTTGGCCTGCCTGCAGCTTCCTCATGCCGAGAGCCTCTAATTAGGGCATGCCCACTCCTCTGCCTGCCTTTGGCTCTGCTAAAATGCAGGAGATCGTGGCTCCCTCCCTTACAAGGCCTGAATAAATAGCCTTTGTTTGTTCTCATTTGATTGATCTTCATTGATTTCTATACAAGAATCCTTATAAGAGAAAGGTAGAGGTCTATTTGAGACTCAGACCCACATAGAAGACCATTTGATGATGGAGGCATGGAGCTCCAAGTCACTGAGGCCCCTAGGCAAAGAACACCTGAAGTCACCAGACAACAGAAGACGTCAGTGAACAGAAGAGGTAAGTGCTGTCAACACCTCAGTTTCATTATCTGGCCTCTATAACTGTGAGAGAACAAGTTTTTGTTGTTTTTAGTCACCCAGTTAGTCCCAATTTGTTATGGTAGCCCTAGGAAATGAACAGAAGCTTTTAGCAAGGAAATTTGCATCTGCTACATGGCCTTTTCTGGACAGATCCATAAACCTTAGTGTAAATGGCTTAAAAATGACTGTTTTGTTTTTTAAAATCATACTTGTTCTCATGAGAAGATTTACATAGCATTATAAAAATGTCTGGGAAGTTCTTCAGTAGTTTCCCATAATAGCCAGGCACCATCTCTGCCCTCAAAACACTCTAGGTAGAAAGACACATAGTCAATTAAAATGGAGAGGTACGGTAGCTGATGTCTTAGCCTGTCTACACATAACCTCTAACCAGTTAACTCACTCTATTTCCTTTGTAAGTCATAAGTGACTAATTCCCATATCATGCTAGGAAACTGTTATCTAGTAAATCTGCCCATTTCTGGTCCTATCAATTGACTAGTTCAATCTTATGACTTACTTGTGTTTGCAAATCTGTTTTTGCCAGTTGTACTTGATATTGTGCTTTTGTAACTTTACATTGTATAAACCAATGAAAGAGTGTGAAAATTGTTTCTTTAAAAATCTATGTTTAATATTTTGGAAAGACCCAACAAAGGTATGTGAGATTAACTGTAAAAGATTATAAAGTATAGTGGTGGCTCACGCCTGTAATCCCAGCACTTTAGGAGGCTGAGGTGGGTGGATCACGAGGTCAGGAGTTCGAGACCATCCTGGCCAACATGGTGAAACTCTATCTCTACTAAAAATACAAAAATTAGCCGGGTGTGGTGGTGCATGCCCGTAATCCTAGCTACTCAAGAGGCTAAAGCAGGAGAATCACTTGAACCCGGCGGAGGTTGCAGTGAGCCAAGATCGCACCACTGTACTCCAGCCTGGTGACAGAGCGACATTCCATCTCAAAAAAAAAAAAAAAAAAAATTTATAAAGTATAAATCTGCTCTCAGATTGCTTCACAAGTACCTTTAAGTTATTTTCCCCTTAAAAGAACAAAATCTTGGGAAATCTTAGCTGATGGTTTATGGGTACGGTTTATGCAAGAGATAACATGCAGAATTCCAATCAATAGACTACATGCAAAGAAAAGGTCTTGGACCTTCTCAATAGATTGGCAAATGAACACACAGTTGTTTTAGGTTAGGATACAGTTTAAGGTATTTGCTATACTTTTTCATGACTCTGTGGTTTAACTGACCTTTTTTCTTTCAAAAAAGCTTCTTTTAGATATAATTTACATACCACAAAGTTCATCCTTATAAAGTGTACAATTCAATATTTAACCATTTTTTCCACTTATTGTTTGGCTAGGGGCCCAGACTACATCTATGAGAGGGCTTCTTATATATGAACAACATGTAAAGAAGCTATTAATTTTGCTTGATGAGGGATGGGGATTCAGGGAAGATTATGTTTGAGCTTGAAGAGCCTTGAACAAAAAGTAGCAGTTAGGCATATAAAGAGGAGGGTATTTTGCTAAGTAGAGGAATTGCAAATGTAAAGAATGAAATCATGTGGCCTCTAAAGAACAGCTTTTATTTGAGTGGCTTGGGAATAGGGCGTTTTTATTTTTTCAGACTTAATTATGCATCTGAATCATACATAGAGATTAAAACTAAACAAAAAAAGGAAAACATGTTCAGGCCTGACTCCTAGAGATTATGATTCAACGTATATCTGGGGTGGAGTCTCTATATTAATTTTTTTTTTTTTTTAAGTTGCCTTGCAGTTCTGATTTGCAGTCAAGACTGAGAACCACTGGAGTAGGATAGAGTGAAAATGGGATGAGGAAGTGTTAGGACATGACGCTAGGACCAGATGGTGAAAGGAAATGGTATGCAAATACAATATAACAAACTCTCTCTTCCCTGACAACTTCATTCTTTTGAAATATTTTCTTTTTCATTTTTTTTACTGCCACTACTGTTGCATGAAAGAATACGAATCCCACCATTGTAAAAACAGAGATAAATGTTTAAAACCTTTGTAACTAAAAGACCTCTATTTTGCTTGAGGTATTAAGCTGGTGCAAAAGTAATTGTGGTCTTTGTCAATGGCAAAACCCGCAATTACATTTGCACCAACCTAATGATATTTAACACAGACTCAAGGCAGAGTGCACCTTCTGATTTCGTGTACCATCTACCGCTTGGGGTTCTTAACAAATGACCAAAGAAAACACGAATTTTGACAAAACTGGTGCTAGGGCTATTGAAGGGTGGGTTCCTATTCCGGGTTAGTGCTCCCATTCTCTAGTCAAGCACAAGAACATGCCTACTCCAGAGGGCTCTTCCAAACCCCCAGCTGAGATTATGAGACAAAAGGTTCTTTAGCGCCTACCAAATGAGCAACAGTAAATGTAAAAAGGACCTCTCGTTTCATCATAAACAGTTCCTCAGGAAGCACCATTTCTCTTACTCTTGGAAAGTCGGATTTTTTTCCCTTTGGCATACACTGGCTTTCCATGTCCTAACTGCTATTTTCAAATAAATGAACGTTATATTCTTGGAGGACAGCTCAGGGATGCTAAACTGCACCTTTATCATGATTTTAGTTAGGGATGAGGGCCTTTTACTTAAGTCTTGCTAGTGGCACATATTTTAAAAGGCCATAGAGGTCATCCATGTTGTCAACGCAAGTGAAGGCGCTCAAAAGCGTGTTGGTCAACAAGAATCAGCACAAAGGCATTGGAGGAGAGACAACAGCTTGTTTCTGGAAACAAACGAACAACAAAAAAACACTAAAAACATCTCCTCGAGAGGCCCCCTGACTTGAGCCCTGCATGGGACAAGCTGCCAAGAGCTAACATGACAAGGGACTGGTCCCGGGCTGCGGTGAGGAAACCCAGCGTCCTGACAACGCTGCTGGGTCTCGAGGCGTCCTTGAGACCGGAAGCGCGGACTTCAGCTCTCTTGGGAAACGGCTTCCGTTAGCAGAAGGGAGACTGCGGTTTGGTCGCGAGGTGGCTCCGGCAGCCCCACCTCACGCGACCCGCCATTCCCACCGCCCCCTCAAGGTGCCCTCCGTCCCGCTCTCTAACCGGGCCCTTAGTTCCCCTCCCCGTGCCCTCTGGAGACCTGCAGCTCCTCCCGCCCCGCGCCCGCTCCCGGGTTCGGTCGTTCCGCCGCCCCATCCCCCATGACGGAGCCCCTAGCTGCCTCCTCGCGACCCTTTCCGGACTCGGCCTGCCCACTCCCGCCCGCTAACCCGCCTGGCTCCGAGCCGAGGGCCCTCGCGGGACTCTGGTTCCTGTTCCTCTAACGCCGGCGGGGCTGCTGGGTGCCGGCTCGGCAGGCCGCCTAGACCCGGAACTGCTGAGGCAGCAGCGGGCTCGCGGCGCTTGGCTCATCCCGGGATTCCCCAGCGCTCGTGCTGGGCCTGCAGCGTCCGCACCAAGCACGCCGGGCGGCCCTGCCCAAGCTCCCTCCCGCCTCCCGGCAGCTGGCCCGCGGGGCCCCGGCCTTCAGGTTTCCCCTGGGATCCCGGGACCGGCAGGCGGGGAATCTGTGCGGCGGCGGCAAGGTGGGTGAGGTGAGGCGGGGCGAGGTGGGTGAGGTGAGGCGGGGCGGGTGTCGTCGCCGCTGGGCCGAGCTTACGACTCCAGTTGACCCGCTCGCGGCTGCCCAATTTCGTTGGGGCTCAGGACGAGGGTCGGGGCGGCAAATCGTCACAGAGGTCGCTGTAGACCTGTGTGCAACCGAAGGTGAAAAGCGGGAAGGCGCGGCCCGAATCGCCTCTGGTGCGCGTTGTCCGACAGGAAGTCCCGAATGGGCGGTGAGCGGCCGGTGGAGGTGCACGGGCAGGTGCAGAGCCACAGCCTGCGCCCCGTGAGCCGAGGTGGGCAGGAGGAACAGGGACCCGGGGGCGACACACGTTGGGCGGAAATTTCACAATGAACAGGGAAGGGGGACAGTCACCCACTCAAAACTGGCTAAATGAACCTCAGAGGGAGCCCCGAGCGATGGGGAAAGAAGGTTAGGGGAAGCGGCAGGAGAAAACCTTGGGCCAAAGGGCGTAGCCAAAGGGGGTCACTGGAGACCCGCAGGATGGGGTGGGAGGGCTGGGCTGGAGGTGAGCAAAGCTGGATGGGGAGAATGAATTAAGAAAGTTGCGAGGAATCCTGTCTCGTCCAAATCACTATAGCTTTTGTGGTCATTGCTGTGTGGAGTACTGCGCAAATCCTCAGGGGAACTCTTATTAGCCATCTCAGCTTTTATCATCTTAAAAGGCGAATTTCGCGTGCAGCTCCATTTAGCTTCGTGAACTTAAGCCCCTGCATATGAAAGGATGAGACCTAATATGACAGTCATGTCAGGACTAATGATATATCACACAGGTTGACAACCTGCAATTTAAAAACAGGACTTTGTCTAAACTCAGCAAGTAATTCCTTACTTAAAAGTTCTATGTAAACAAAACAGAGGAACTGTTGTGCTGCTGGAAAGATGTACCAGCATTTTCACAAAACGAATTAAAAGATGGCTTTGCTTTCACTGTCATGGTTCTCTTGTGACAGAATAGACTGGCTTTTCTTGGAGGGGACTAGATTTACTATTTTAGTTACATTTTAAAAGCAATGTAATTATTCTTTTTTAATCTACCACAAATTTCTGTTGTAACTATAAGAGGGTTTATATAATTTTATATTCTTATACTAATTTTTATTTGCAGGTGATTTGGCACAAAAGTATTCTTTCAAGGATGGCAGAAGCAGTTTTGATTGATCTTTTTGGTTTGAAATTGAACTCTCAAAAAAACTGCCATCAGACATTACTGAAGACTTTGAATGCTGTCCAGTACCACCATGCCGCCAAGGCCAAGTTTCTTTGTATAATGTGTTGCAGTAACATCAGCTATGAAAGGGATGGAGAACAAGATAATTGTGAATTAGAAACAGGCAATGGATTATCAGCTCTCTTGAAAGAATTTGAGATTGTTAGCTGTCCCAGCATGGCTGCCTGTTTGTATACCATTAAACAGAAAATTGATGAAAGAAATCTGAGCAGCATTAAGGTAATTGTACCCAGGCACAGGAAGGCATTAATGAAAGCTTTTATTGATCAACTCTTCACTGATGTTTACAATTTCGAATTTGAAGATTTGCAAGTGACTTTGAGGGGAGGCCTTTTTAAACAGTCCATTGAAATAAACATAATCACAGCTCAAGAACTAAGAGAAATTCAGAATGAAATAGAAACATTTTTGAGAAGTCTGCCAGCACTGAGAGGAGAATTAACTATTATCACTTCTCCTTTGATCCCAGGTATATTAACCACTAACTGTTGTTTTTACTTTGTACATGAAAAACCAATCTTTCTTCAGAGGTAGTTCACCTCTTTTTTTCCTCCTTTTGTTGACTGTTGTGGGCTTATTACTCATTAGCATCAGTGGCAACACAGAGCTATCATGTATGACCCTATAGTATCAGGGTCAAGGGATAACGCCTTCAAAGCCACCCCAAATAAATAAATTTGCTTTATGAAAATTTGATGTTGAGACAAATAATCTAGCCCTCCTTTGCAATGAGATTTATGACACTTAAAATCTTCTATTTAGAAATTCTGAAATTTCAAATCATTGGCACCTTCATAGAAGAGTAAAATTTAAAACAATCAATCTTGCTTCTTGGTTAAACAATATTTTCTGTGAGCTATATGCTGTTAGATATAACAAAGCCAGATGAGACACAAGATACCTTTTGAAGAGCAACGATCTCATAGGGAGTGTAAAATAAACACAAAGCAGAACGCCATAAGAACCTATGGAGGTACAAAATGCCATAGAAATTAGAAGCCAAATAACAAGGGCAGGTAGCAGTGATCAGGGAAGGTCTAATTGAGAGACTGGTATTTTGAATAGCGTCTTTTAAATCTTCACTGCTTATCTTCAACAGATATTTTCATACATGGATTTACTACAAGAACAGGTGGAATATCTTATATACCAACTCTTAGCTCATTCAATCTCTTCAGTAGTTCCAAACGGAGAGATCCCAAGGCAGTGGTTCAAGAAAATCTGCGTAGGTTGGCGAATGCTGCAGGATTTAATATGGAGAAATTTTACCGAATAAAGGTAAAACTTTGCTTTATATTTTGAAAGATCTGAAGTATATTTTTTACTTTACTACTAACTACATGGACTTTAAGCTATTTAACTTTTGTATCTGCTTTTTCATCCAAAGTTTTAGAATAATGCTGTGGTTGTTTTTCTTAGATTTATACACCATAGCCTAAAGATCAGTTCTATTTTACACACACACACACACACACACACACACAGGCATATATATGCACACACACACACAGAGTAAGTCATCCTTTAATGTTGATGGGTTCTTGGAAATTGTGACTTTAAGCGAAACGACATAATAAAACCAATTTTACCATAGGCTAATTGATATAAATAAGAATAAAGTTTCTAAGGCATATTTCTTGTCACAAAAACATCACCAAACTTCTAAATAAAGACCAACACATTCCTAATATTAAATATTGAAATAAATATGAGCTAGACATACATTTACAAAAGAGTAATAAAAACAAATTAAGATAACTATCAAATTGTTTTGGTTCAGGGCTTCAGGTAGCTGGAGTCTATCCTGGCAGATCAGGATCCAAGGTCATAACCCACCCTTGAAAGGACGCCATTCCATTGCAGGGTGCTTTTACACACACACACGTACTCCTACTGGGACCAGGTAGACACCCCAGTTCATCTCATATACACTTCTTTGGGATGTGGAAGGAAACTGGGTTACCCAGAGAAAACCCACGCAGACATGAGGAGAAGGTGCATACCTCACACAGTCAGTGACAGGGTGGGTAGTCAATTTTTTTCATTAACATTATAATGAAATGATGTGGAATAAAATGACATTATTCAAGAGCCTACTGTATATTTCATCTGGAGTCCTCAATTCTAAAAGTACAGTTAATTCTTAGAGAGTATACTACCACTGCCCTTTTTGATTTGAAGAAAGGGAACTGCATGGTGGTAGAGAAAGGCCATTATTTTATAAATCTACTCCAGGAGGAACTAGGGTCATAGTTGATGAGATAATGTCTTATTCCTTACAGAATTCTAGCTTTACTTGAGTCTGGGAAAAGTAAAAGTATCATTGATTTGGTAATTAACTTTCTTTTACAGGAAAAATTTTCATTTTGTAGAAAGTGCATTAAGAAGTGTTATACCTATCTTTATGGAAAGATGTTCATTATTCACTATATTGAATTTTATAACGTTAAACTGTGCTTTTCTTTGTATAAACTATCAGAGAGTATAATACCAAAAGCTTAAATAGTTAAATTATAAGTAAATTTTGTGTTTTCTCATTTACAAAAGTGATATATTTAATGAATGCTAGTAATCTTAAACTGGTTATATAATTTTATACCATAATGAATACCTTCAGGAAAGCTTATGGTATGAGAAATCCCACTTCCAAAACATTTTTGTTGCACATTTTTGGTATTAGACTCATCATTCCAATGACATCTGGATTATGGGAAGAAAGGAGCCTGATTCTTATGATGGAATAACCACAAATCAGAGAGGAGTCACAATAGCAGCTCTTGGTGCTGACTGTATACCAATAGTTTTTGCAGATCCAGTCAAAAAAGCATGTGGGGTTGCTCATGCTGGTAAGTATACTTAATTAAACATTTAGGATTTTACTCATTTTATTGTGCAGGAAAAATTGTAATTTCTTTCTGATAGACATGGCAAACAGTTAATTACATTACACTGTGGTAAATGTAATGATGGGAGGGGGCGGCATAGTTTTATTATAGGGACGGCTAAGAGGAGTATCCACATCAAATTATATGAATTGTAGTAGAATTCCCAAAGGAGGTCGCACCTAGGTTGATTCCTAAAGAATTTGTTGGTTTTGGCTTAGTAACAGTGTTCCTCAGTAAGGGTGCTATTAACATTTTGGTCAAGATAATACCATATTGCAGATTAAGTGTCTTTAGCCCCTGAAATTCTTAATGACAGTAGCACCTCTAGTTCCTGTAATAACCAAAACCAACCAACCAACCAAACAACAATGAAACCCTCCAAGCTTTTCAAAACACTCCCTAGGGGAGTGGTACTGCCTTCGGTTGAGAATCCTTGAAATCCAGGCTATAGGAAATGGGAATGTTAGGCATGTTTCAGAAAAGTATTCACCCAGATGGAGCTGCAAGTGTAAAGCTAGGGAGGTAGGAAAAAGCAAGATGCTTTGAAAACTGTTTTTAGTTTAAATCATTTAATGTATTTAACTGCAACTATTCTCTGAGAGAAAAGAAGTATTTTTAGAAGGTATATTGTGTTAAAGATATGGAGTTTTGTTTTCTGAAGGTATTTTAAAATGGTATTTTAGATTACCCCATAGCTGTGATTTTGTGTGAAATGAGGGATGATCTTTAAAATTTCCTTCACTTGTAAATCTATTTCTACTTTGCTTTTTAGCTCATAGGTAAAAAAGAAAGTAGCATATTTTTGTTTTGACCTAGCTGAAATAATGGGATTGAATGAGTAGAAGTCAGGTTTACTACATGACATTGTCAAAAAGTTATTTAAAATTTGAATCTTGGCTCCTGGATATAAAAAGAGGATTTTTTTTTTTAGTTCTTAGGTTTGAAAACATTTAGTTTAAAAATATCCAAGATCAAGCAGTCAAAATGAAGTTATAAATGTGAATTTCAAGTCATTAATAAGTTAATTTTGAAAGAATAAAATACCTAGGAATACAGCTGCCTTAACCAAGGAGGTTAAAGATCTCTACAATAAGAATTACAAAAACACTGCTGAAAGAAAGCAGAGATAATGTAAACAAATGGAAAAACATTCCATGCTCATGGATAGGAAGAATCAATATTGTTAAAATGGTTACACTGCCCAAAGTAATTTATAGATTCAATACTATTCCTATCAAACTACCAATATCATTTTTCACAGATTTAGAAAAAACTATTTTAAAATTCATATGGAACCAAAAAAGAGCCCAAATAGCCAAAGCTATCCTAAGCAAAAAGAATAAAGCTGGAGGAGTCACATTGCTCCCTTCAAGCTGTACTACAAAGCTACTATTACCAAAACAGCATGGTGCTGGTACCATAACTGACACATAGGCCAATGGAACAGGGTAGAGAACCTAGAAATAAAGCCACATACCTACAACCCTCTGATCTTTGACAAAGTTGACAATAACAAGCAATGAGGAAAGGATTCCCTATTTGATAAATGTTGCTGGGATAACTGGCTAGCCATATGCAGGAGATTGATACTAGACCCCTTCCTTTCACCATATACAAAAACCAACTCAACATGGATTAAAGATTTAAACATATAGCCTAAAACTATTAAAACCCTAGGAGAAAACCTAGGAAATACCATTCTGGACATAGGCATAGGCCTTGGCAAAGATTTCATGGTGAAGACTTCAAGAGCAAACAAAAACAAAAATAGACAAGTGGGATTCAGTTAAACTAAGGAGCTTCTGCACAGCAAAGAAACTATCAACAGAGTAAACAGAAAACCTATAGAATTGCAGAAAATAAATCTATAAGGAACTTAAATCAACAAGCAAATAACAAATAATACCATTAAAAAATGGGCAAAGGACATGAAAAAATGCTTCTCAAAAGAAGACATACACGTGGTCAACAAGCATATGAAAAAATGCTTGATATCACTAATCATTAGAGAAATGCAAATCAAAACTACAATGAGATACCATTTCAGACCAGTCAGAATGGCTGCTATAAAAAAAAAAGTCAAAAAATAACATGTTGGTGAGATTGTGGAGAAAAGGAAATGCTTACACACTGCTAGTGGGAATGTAAATTAGTTTAGCCACTGTGGAAAGCAGTTTGGATATTTCTCAAAGAACTTAAAATTAGAACTACCATTCAACCCAGCAATCCCATTACTGGGTATATACCCAAAGGAATATAAATTATTCTGCCATAAAGACACATGCACATGTATGTTCATCACAGCACTTTTCACAATAATGAAGATGTGGAATCAACTTAGATGCCCATCAGTGGTGGACTGGATAAAGAAAATATGGTACATATACATAATGGAATACTATGCAGCCATACAAAAGAATGAAATCATATCCTTACAGCAACATAGATGCAGCTGGAAACCATCCTAAGTGAATTAATGCAGGAACAGAAAATCAGATACCATATGTATCCTTTAAGTGGGAGCTACACATTGAGTACACATGGACACAAAGAAAGGAACAGTGGACATGGGGGCTTACTTAAGGGTGGTGGGTGGGAGGAGGGTGACGACTGAAGAACTGTCTATTGGGTACTATGTCCACTACTTGGGTGATGAAATCGTTTATACATGAAACCCCAGTGACATGCAATTTACCCATGTAACAAACCTGCATATATGTACCCCCGAACCTAAAAATTTGTAAAAATAAAAATAAATTAACTTTAAAATATAATATAATTACATACATTGTATACTTATTTTATCAGATATCAAAAAGAATAAAATTCTTCTATGGGGCTACTTTAATAAAGATCTTTTAACCAGATATGTATACATAGATATACATGTGCTGTAGGAGAAAAATCAAATAGAAAGGAGGTGGATGAACTACAAGTGAGAGGATAATTAAGGAGGCTCACTGAAGAAGAGAGCTACTCTCATCTGTAGAAAAGCCCTGACAATTTCTCTCTTTAACTCAAAATGCCTATATGTAGTTGCTTCCCTTTGAACATCACTGTCTGTATCTTCCTAGGTGCCTCAAAATCATTATGTCAAAAACTCAACATCTTTTTCCCTGAAGTCTTCTCTGCCAGTTAGGTTTCCTATTTTGATTATTGACATCCTACCCACTTACAGATAGAAACTTGATTTCTTCATTCTGTTCTTCCCATAACCACATATCCAGTGGGTTACCTGTCGAGGCTGAACCTATCACCTAAGTACTTCTTGCTTTCATCATCTCCTTTTATCTGTAAAAAATGATCCCTTCACCTGAGTGCCTAGCTTTTGAAGGATATGAGTATGGAGTGCTTAAGGAAGGTGTAAGGGGAGTCATTATTGGCCAACCATATCAGCTGAATCAAACTCAGATATAGGGAATAAAGGAAAAATGCAATATTCTTAGCTTTCTGTCTTTGGCAACAAGAAGGTAGCAGAAGTAAAGAAGATGGTTTTATCTTAGAACACTGTAAGATGCAAGGCAGGTAAGGCAGAGATGGCAAGGGAACGATAGACTGGGCAAGTGGGAAGGGAGTAAAAAGAGACTGTTAATTGAAATATAATAGGTTTTGTTGTAAAAAGTGAGGGAGAGATGAAAACTGCAAAACATTGCTGAAGGACATTAAAGAAGACACAAATAAATGGAGAGAAGTTCTGTGTTCATGGATTAGAAGTTAGAGAAATGCAAATCAAAACCACAATGAAATATCACCCCACATCCATTAGGATGGCTAATATTTTAAAACCTCAGAAAATAAGTGTTGTTGAGGATGTGGAGAAATTGGAACCCTGGTGCACTGGTGGTGGTAATGTGAAATTGTGTAGCCACTATGGAAAACAGTACAGCAATTTTTCAAACAATTATAAATAGATTACCATATGATCCAGAAATTCCCCTTCTGGAAGTATATCCAAAATAATTGAAATCAGGAACTCAAAGAGATATTTGCACACCAGTGTTGATAACACAATTATTTGCAATAGCCAAAAGGTGAAAGCAATCTAAGGTACATTGGTAGATGAATGGGTAAGCAAAATGTGGTGTGTGCATACAATGGAATATTATTTAGCTTTAAAAAGGCAGGGAATTCTGACACATACTACAATAGAGATGAACCTTAAGGACATTATGCTAAGTGAAATCAGTCAGTCACAAAAAGATAAATACTGTATTATGATTTCACTTATATACCTACAATAATCAAATGTACAGGAACTGGAAGAAGAATGGTGATTGCCAGGGGCTGGTAAAAGGAAGAAACAAGGAGTTATTGTTAATAGTTGTAGAGGTTCCATTTTATCAGATGAAAAAGTTCTGGAGATTGGTTATACAACAATGTGAATTCAACACTGCTGAACTGTATACTTAGAATAGTAGATTTTGTGGTTTAACCACAATCTTTTAAAATGTGAAAAATAGAGAAGACTAAGCTATGATCTCAGTGGAAGCTAAAACTAGAGAGCATCTTTAAATGGAAGATGAAGAAAACTCGCACTTCGTGTCTCTTCTGTGTCAGGTGCTTTGTGTAGCATAGCTCATTTAAAAACCACATGATAATACAGTTAATCTTGTGGTTCATTCATTATTTCTGAACTTTGAAAAATATACAAACTATATCTGCTCACTTTTAACTTAGACATAAATTCAGGTGAAATTTTGCTACATTTTGACTTTCCTTATCTCTTTTTATTCCTATTTACCAGGTTGGAAAGGTACTTTGTTGGGTGTTGCTATGGCTACAGTGAATGCTATGATAGCAGAATATGGCTGCAGTTTGGAAGACATTGTTGTTGTACTTGGACCTTCAGTAGGACCTTGCTGTTTTACTCTTCCAAGAGAATCAGCAGAGGCATTTCATAATCTTCATCCTGCATGTGTACAACTATTTGATTCACCAAATCCCTATATTGACATCCGTAAAGCCACAAGGTATGTCTGATTTCATTCAACTGCAAGTTTGATTCTTTCTTATTGCTCTAAAATGAAATTTATTTTAGAGAACAATTAGTAACTCTAAGAAGAATTTAGGTGGCAGTTATTTAAGCAGCTGACATGAACATGTACACAAACACTCATTTTAAATATGAAATCTGTTTTCATTTGAGTTTGAATAACAGAATTTTTTTTGTCTCATTGATTTGAAAGTGAAGGAAGAAACATCTGGCATTTAATTTTAAGAGATCTACTTAAACTTCATATAGAAAAGTTGGCATGTACTTTACTTCACAGCCATTCCTCAGCTAAATTCTCCTAAATGTAATGAACTCTCAGGAAGCTGATATTTTAAAATTATTCTTATTATCTAATTAACTAGAGGAATATATTTTTTAGAAAAAATATTAGATAATATAAATACACAGATTTTTACTTTCAAGTTTTTTACAGTTCTTTGCATTTTTGAATTTATGAAGTTTTGCTATTAATAACTGGTGAAAATTATTTGTCATTACTACAAAGGCAAATTAATGTGTGTTTTAAATCACGTTTCCATTCCAGTCACCGAAACCTTACCCAGAGTCTGCCTCATTTAGTACAGACGTGGAAGAGATTGAAATTGATTCTTAAATGTGACTTTTTAAATCAAGTATCACTAATTTGTAGTCATATTTCATATCATAAAGTGTTCATGGAGAAGCAAGTTTTCTGAGAAAAATCTGGCTAATAGAAGGAAAGGAGATGAAGGGCCAGATGACTAAAAAGCATACTCTGGCTGAGCCAGATTAATTTTGTCTGATATCCTGGTAACTTTCGTAGAGATTTCTTCTTAAATAAGCACTTGATTTTGATTATAAAATTCTGTACCTAGATTTTGTCTATAGGACAATATGGAAGGTTGTACTGTGCATATATGAACTTATGTGATAAATGCTGATACAGTGTAGCATTTTTTTCCTGACTAGTCCATGTTCTGTAATTGAATAACAGTATACATTGTTCTAGGTACATCTTTCCTGGAACTCTTTCATGCCAACATCCGTATTTTTTTTCATATTGCTTTGGCTATTGGGACAATAAACTCTTGCTCTCTTTTGAAAAATATTTTTCCTAAGGATTCTTCTAGAACGGGGAGGAATTCTTCCACGGAATATTCAGGACCAGAACCAAGATCTCAACCTCTGTACATCTTGCCATCCTGACAAGTTTTTCTCCCATGTCCGAGATGGCCTTAATTTTGGTACACAAATTGGCTTCATATCAATTAGAGAATAAGGTACAGTAGGTTTTCTCTCCTCTTTCCATTTTTCCTCTCTTTCATCCCTCTCTCCACATCTCCCTCCCTTTCTCTTTCTTCCTCTTTTAGCTGTTTCTTCCCCTCATTTTAAAAAAACAGTTAATTATGTTTAACTTTACTCCTTTATTCCTATAGGAAGAATGATGTTTCTACTTTTTTAGTGATATAATAGTAGTAGCAAAGTTCATTTTCAGTAACACTCTATTATAAAGAGCAGCCACTCCTTTTCCTAGTTAATGAAGAATAATTAGCCAGGCTTATGTTAAAAGTATAAAAATAAAACAATTTAATCTTTAAAAAAGTATGTAAGTATTTCCTTTCTCTCTACTATGTACTTGCTATCTGTACATTCCTTATCCTAACATCCTTATAACTTTTATGTTATTTTCGAAAATAAATCTTTGCATAAAGATTCTAAATTCTAGGATAATAAGAAATTCTCACATACAAACTAGCTTGATTTTCAACTAGATTTCCAAATGATTATCTGCAGTTGGAGTTGGCCAAATTTTTGTTTTAAAATGACAGTAAATAGTTTAGACTTTGTGGGACATACAGTATATGTCTCAGCTACTCAACTTCACCATTGTAGAGGTAGAGCAACAAGAGATACTGATAATATAGAAATGAATGAATATATCTGTGTTTCAATAAAACTTTGTTTACAAAAATCAGGTGAGGGAGCCAGGCACAGTGGCCCTGCTCCTGTAGTCCCAGCTCCTCAGGAGGCTGAGGTGGGAGGACTGCTTTAGGCCAGGAGTTTGAGTACAGCATGGATAACATAAACCCTGTCTCTAAATAATAAAATAAACAGGTAAAGGGCCAGATTTGGCCTATCGGCTATAGTTTGCTGACACATGATCTAAAGTCATAGAGCAAGACTGAGTGTAATTTTCTTAAAATAGTATTTATTAGAGGTGGTTTTGTTGGAATTATACAAAAATATTTCATGGCACTGATTTAGCACCGCCCCCTTAGGACATATGTAATTTTCCCTAAGGTTACTTCTAGCTGAATTAATATTATTTTTTACTCTTTACAATGTTTTTAGCTCTTTAACTTACAGAAAAACTTTAATAGACTTCACGATTCTAAGGGTCTCATATTTGATTTCTATGTATTTTACAGATACTTGACTGGATTTTTGTATAACTGTTTCCTGCCTCCTTCCAAACTGACTGCAAGAGAGAAATTTAGCTGTTTAATCTACTTAAAACCAAATGGATTACAATGGATAATTCATCTTTAGGGTACATTTTTACTGTTATTCAAAGTCAAATGATTTTCATTTAATTATAATAATAACTGACAAAAATCAGTATGTTGTAGCTAATATGTTTTATGCATGACAATTATTCTTAAAGTTTGTTCTTCCTGTTTATTACACAGATCAGGAATAGATTTGTTCAGTTCAGTATTTATTGAATACCCTCTATTGGTCAGGCATTGTGTTAAGCATAGGTGAACAGAAATGAACACGACTTTTTTCCTTTGAGTCTAATACAATGAAGGAGATAAACACTTCTGCAACTTAATTTTAATAGCAGTAGAAGAGAACATAAGGAATAGAGGTTAATTTTACCCAGAAGGCAGAATAGAGAAAATATTACAAGAGAAAATCACATATCACATGGGCTCAAAAGATGTAGAGGTTTTTGACAAATGAAGAACAGCCATAACAGGTAGAGGGAACACCATGAACTAGGGCATGAAACTGAAAGTGCATAACATATTCTAGAGAGAAAAGGGTGTGGGCAGGAGTTAGGGCTGGAAAAACAGGTTGGAAACAGATAAGTAAGGGTCTCAACTGCAGTGTCAAAGAGCTTGCAGTTTATTTTCCAGGCAATGAGTAGGCAGCCAAAAAAAAAAAAGTAACGATTTTTTTTCTCCCTCCCCCATGGCATCATATTTAAGAGGACGAATTTAAATTGTGTGAGACCAAAG
This sequence comes from Macaca mulatta, assembly GCF_049350105.2. Taxonomy (NCBI): domain Eukaryota; kingdom Metazoa; phylum Chordata; class Mammalia; order Primates; family Cercopithecidae; genus Macaca; species Macaca mulatta. The sequence continues at coordinate 23,231,124 of NC_133422.1, forward strand.
CATAGAGACTAGATAAGGGGTGGTCAAAATATTTCAAAAAGAAATAATGAAGATCCAATGAAGGAAGTGGAAATTAAAATAGAGAAGAGAGTAGACGGATTAGAGAGACATTTAAGAGATGGAATCAATAGATCCTGTTACTAGATAATGGAAGTAAGAGGTGAGGAAGAGTGGAAAAGTCATTAATGACTCTTAAGATTTCTGCTTGGCTGTTTACCAAGATTGGCAGCAAAGAGAGGGAGAAGGTTTGGGAAAAGAGAGGAGGATAATGAGTTTGACTCTACATAGAATGAAGGACATCCAGATAGAAATCTTTGGTTAATAATTAGAAATATAGACCTAGAAATTAGGAGGAAACCTGAGACAGAGACAGAGATTTCAAGGTTTACAGTACAGAGATGATGCTTGATTCTGTTGGAGCAAGTTGGATCATCTAGGCAGAAATTAGGATGAGAAAAAGGAGGTCCAAGAATATAACCTTACAAAACACCTGCATTTCAGGAATAAGAAGCTGAAGGAGTAAAAAAAATTAGTCACAGAAGTAAGAAAAAATAGGGTAGTTGTTTTGAAGAAGCCAGGATAGGTGTGGAAAGTACTCAAAAAGAAATCTTCAGGGATAAAATAAAGAGATAATTAAAAAGAAATCAGTGGATTAAGCGCATTGAAACTGTTCTATAGGCAGTGGTCATTGAGTCGGCTTTCAGTGCATTAGGAAGAAGATGCATAGGTGTCAACTCTTCTTTGACAGCATTTACTAGAGAAGAGAAAAAGCTGGGGAACTACATCTTGAAGGAAGGGACTTTTTTTGGATGAGTGGTTTTGAGTATGTTTGTCAGTTAAAGAGAGAACTTAAGTTAGTTTTCATTTGGGAGAAATTGTATATATATTTAATGTAAGTTATCACATTGCATCTTAAAAATTTTCTTATTTAATACATGTATTTCCTACATGTATGTGTGGTGGCATGACAGCAAATAACATTTGTTTGGTATTTCCAAAGGACTTTCATGTACATTAGCTCATTTTACCTTTACAGCTACTCTGAAATACACGGGCATTATCCCTTTTATTCAGCTGAGAAAACTGAGCTTCATTGAGGTGGAAGTCAAAAATCACATAATTTGTGATGAAGTCAGATTTGAGCATACGTTTTGTGACTCCAATTTTCCTCTCAGATTTTAAAATTAATTAAAGGGACCTTAATTATATTTTTATTTTTAATTTTTTGTTAACATAATTTATTCAGTGAAAATTTTGTTGAGGTACTGGGACAGGTTAAAAAACTACAGTTGTAACCCTCAGGATATTTAATATCCAGTGAAAAGTGACAATCAGTAAACCAGCAATTTCAATACTTTGATATATGTTGTGAGGTTGTGACAACTGATTCTTGTTTAGTTTAATTCTATATCTCCCTTAGCCCAGTGTTAAATTTAAATAAAATACCTCATTTTTTCCAATTCAGGGAAGGCACTAAACATAAAGCATAGGATAAAAATGTTGAACTCATCCAAAATATTATTTTGTTTAATGAAAATGATAAAGATTAAGGAATACTTACATGTATTGAGAAAGGTTAATAATTTTCTAGTTCTTCACTGTGCATTATTTTGTTTGAAGTTGGTAAATTTGGAGTATCCTGCAGACACATTTTGCTTTATGTACTACAACATTCTACAACCAAATGAAAATTATTTTGATTATCTGATTTCGGATTATCTCTGCCAAAGTATGTAATGAAAAGTTGTCTCCTTGCTGTTTTACTGAATGAAAAGTGCTGATTTAGTAACTCAGAACTATCAGGTTATTAAATAATCATCTTATTGCATCTACAAGATAGCTGTCACTCTCACACATTTGTATGTAGGTTTCTAGGACTTTTGGGGTACAACAACAAAGATTTCTAGTAAATTAGGTTTTGGTTTTGTTTTTAATTTTAAATTTATAAATAACAATGGTACCTCTTCATGGGATACATAATAATGTTTCTGTTCATATAATGTATAGTGATCTGACCAAGGTAATTAGCATATCTATCATCTCAACCATTTTTCTTTGCGTTATGAAGATTTAATTGTTCCTTCCAGCAATTTTCAAACTATGTAATATACTATTGTTAACTATAGTTATCCTACAGTGGTATAGAACACTGGAACTTATTCCTCCTAAAGTTTTGTTTTTAATCTAAGCACTGCTACTAACTGCACATAGGAAATATTGATTGCTGTTTTATTAATAAGGGGAATTAAGTTTGTAAATCAAATAAACATTAATGAAATACCTTTTTGGAAGTACTATCAAACTAAAACTTACTGGGCCATTTATCTAACTGTAATTTTAAATAGTGAAGAATAGCACAGTGGCCAAATATGCGGTACTCCAGTGCTTTATAAAACAAATGAGATGATCTTACCACTAGGAGGTAGTATTTCAACAAGTAACTCTACTCTTATTTCTTGGTATAAAGTTGAACCAATCTTAAACTCTGTATTTTCTTGTGGAATAAAAAGGGAGGGGAGGGTGCATTTGAAGTTAGTGAATGTATTGCTCTTACTTTAGGCATAACATGGTAGTTCAAGTAGATAAAAGCATTTAGGAACCCTCACCCACTTCTATCTCATTCCTACAGAATCTCTAGTAACTGCTTTTCTGTAAGTAGATTTTTGGGAGAAACTCAGAGAAGCTTATTCTGTGTAACATGGCAAAACAGAAATAATACCCAAATATTCAGCAGCTGGAAGGAAAGATAACAGGGACATATGAGTTATATGCTTTTATATCTCAAAGTGGGATTTGATATTTATTTTTATTTGATTGTCGTAGAGTTATACTTCCAATGTATCCATCATACTTTTTGTGTGAACTCTTAGAGAATGCTACCAATCTATGAAAGTTCAGCACTTCAAAGAAAGCATTACTCAGTTATCTGTGTGTTATTGTGTTTGTATGCATGGGTCTTTGTGGATGTGCTAAATGGCAAACAAGAAATATATGTGTGTTAAATATGACATATAGCCTCTTTGCCCTAGCTAATATAAATCAACACACACATAACACATTGCATTCAGTGGAATCATAGATTTCTCCCTATAGATTTTTTAATAAATCATGCAATGAAGAATGGAAAACATGGTCCATATGCTTACTGGATGTGTTTCTGGGAACCCTGATCTAGGGCACATGCATTTTCATTGTAGGCAGTGTTTTTAAAGTTTACTTGTGATTTCAAAGATTGCCATAAGCAATGCATTGTTCTGTACTAGGTCATTGCTTAATGAAGGAAAAAGAAATCTGCCAGTACTGCTTTTTCCAGATTAACACATTTGGTTTGAACTCATAATGATTACATGTCAATTGTGTTGAGACAAACTTTTCATACTCTCCTTAGATGCATTTTTGTAGAGAAGGAAATGCTTACATCACATTCCCCATGCCCTTGTGCCAAGCACCTGAGGTGAGCTATGTCTCTGTATTTGGAGCAGACGTTTTGTTTTATTTAATTCTCAGAAGGTTGGGGTGTCCAGTTACTACATTTTGTTAAACAAAATTACCAGCAGACACTAGCTCAAAATACCACATTCCTTTCTAACCAAAACCAAAACAAAACAAAAGACAAAAAGAGGGAGTAAAGGGAGTACTCTTGTTTCATGAGAAACTGTAGAAAAGAGATTTGTTCATGGTAACAGTTGGGTTTTTAATGTCCTTCATTTTCTGAATTCTGCATCACATACTGCTTCAATTTACATCTCACCATGCTTTCCTGTTCCTTACATTTTTAAAGCACATGTTTTAAGGTTGTATTTTCTTATCCCTCCCATCAGCCTTGTTTTCATAGTTGATATTTCATATTCACAAGGTACCTTCATTCCTTTGGTTTTCTACTTTTCAATACATATCCAGATTTGGCTATAGAGTTGTCTGTTTGACATATCCTGTGTCCCCTCAAATACAACATCCTCCAAACTTAACTCATCATCTTCTCTCCAAAACCTGCTCCCATCCTGTCTTCTATCTCAGAAGATGAAATTGTTATTCATGCAGTTGCCCAGCCAGAAACCCTGGAGTGTCTCTGAATGCCTCCCTTTCCTTCTCCCCTTCCCTTCCCACACTACTGACTGTGTATCTACCATCTGTTCCCATGACTCTTTCTCAACTGCCACAGACATGCAGGTCGTCATCTCTCACCTATATCATTAGAGCAGCCTTCTGACTAGTCTTTCCTTATTGAATCCCTTCTTACAGTATCATTATTGATTGTTTTAAAATGCAAATCTGGTCATATTACATCTCTCAAAAAATTTTTATGGCTTTCCCACTGCCTCCAAGATAAAGACCTACTCACTAAAGTGTATAAGTGCTGTCATCCTCTCTCCCCTGCTTGCTTCTTTAATTTCTACCACTCCCCACTCTGTGCCACATGCTTTAGCCGTTCTGTACTTTTTTTCATTTCCTAGAGTATACCATTAAGCTAGGCCAGACCAACGAGGTTGGTTGGCATTCAAAGACTGACTAGAACTCAGATTTCTGTTTAGGATTACCTTCACCTAGGCTTTCTACTGAATTAGCAAATAGGAAGTACCAAGGACATCTACAATAAAAAAATTTATGTAAATGAGTACAACACTCTAGTGTCTCCCTAATTTCTTATGGAGATATGGCCAAAATTCAGTTGTCAATGTAGTATATATATAGTGAGTACCATACCAGATTGTACATGGAAGTTAAGTAGCTTTTGTTCCACTGGGCAGCATGAGGGGCCATGCTAATGCTCAAAGGTCTACCTTCTACTGTATGAGGAAAGTTTTACTATATTGAAAAGCATGCACAATATTTTTTTCTGTGTTATTGGGTCAACAGCAGTTCTCACCATGATCACCATCATCTTCCACAGCTATGTTTTCTCTTGCCCCTTGGCTTTGGACACATTGCTGGCTCTTTGTACACATTGCATACGCACAGCGTTTGTCAATGTCGCTTCTCTTGAATAACTCTTAACCATCCTTTAAGACTCAGATCTGGGGTCATCTCTTCCAGAATATTTTCCTTCATTGTTTGTCTCATTAGCACCCATCCTGAGCATCATTTTTTATAGTCCTCAGTGAACTGATTTTTAAATGTTGGTCTGTTTAATTGTCTACTACTAAATATAGACTCCATCAGAGTAAGGAGCATATCTTACTTATCTTCATATTTTTAGTACCTAGCAAAGATATTATCACATTATAATAATCTAGTATCTATGGGAGAAAAAAGGGAAAGAGGGAAGTGTATTAGTCCTTTCTCACACTGCAATAAAAAACTACCTGGGGCTGGGCACAGTGGCTCACCCCTGTAATCCCAGCACTTTGGGAGGCTGAGGCAGGCAGATCATGAGGTCAAGAGATCAAGACCATCCTGGCCAACATGGTGAAACCCTGTCTTTACTAAAAATACAAAAATTAGCTGGGCATGGTGCCACGCACCTGTAGTCCCAGCTACTTGGGAGGCTGAGGCAGGAGAATCGCTTGAACCCAGGAGGCAGAGGTTGCAGTGAGCCGAGATCACGCCACTGCACTCCATCCTGGGCAGCAGAGCGAGACTCTGTCTCAAAAGAAAAAAAAAAAAAAAAAGAACTACCTGAGCAATTTATGAACTACTGGGTAACTTATGAAGAAAAGAAGTTCAATTGACTCACAGTTCCATAGGTTTAACAAGAAGCATGACTGGGAGGTCTCAGGAAACTTACAATCATGGTGGAAGGTAAAGGGGAAGCAAGCATCTTTTTTTCACATGGCAGCAGGAAAGAGAGAATGGGAAGGGGGAAGTGCCCACACTTTTAAACCATCAGATCTCATGAGAACTCACAATCACCACAACAGCAAGGGGGAAATCCACCCCCATGATCTAATCACCTCCCACCAAGCCCCTTCTCTGACATGTGGGGATTACAATTCGATATGAGATTTGGGTGGGGACACAGAGCCAAACCGTATCAGAGGGGGAAGAATCCTTAAACAATCTCATACAAGGTCTGGAAGGATAAATATAATAAATCGTATTTTGGAGTGTTTGTGTTTTATTGATTTTCACAAGGTTCATTTATATTTCCAGTGTTTTGTTGAATCTATTTAAATAATAATGATATATCAAAGTCACTAAAGAAAGTTTTAAGACATTTGGCCGTATTTCTTTATCCATCATTAGAATTTACTGTTTTCAACTTGTATAGCAACATAAACTTTAAAATGCTGCTTTAGGACAAAAAATGCTGGTAAGGACGTGGAGAAAGGGGGAACTGTTATACACTGGTAGTGGGAATGTAAATTAATACAGCCATTATGGAAAACAGTATTGAAGTTCCTCAAAAACCTAAAATAGAACTACCATATGATCCAGCAATCCCACTACTGGGTGTATATCCAAAGGAAAGGATATAAGTATGTTGAAAGGCACTCCCACATTTTTTGCAACACTATTCACAATAGGCAATACAATCATCCTAAGTGTCCTTCAACAGATGAATGGATAAAGAAAATGTGGCATATATACATAACAGAATACTATTCAGCTGCAAAAAAGAATGAAATCCTGTCATTTATGGCAACATGGACAAGCTTAGAGGACATTATGTTAGGTAAAATAAGCTAGGCACAGAAAGATAAATACTGCACATTCTCACTCGTGTGAAAGCTTTAAAAAAATTGGTCTCAGAAGTAGAGATTAGAGCGGAGGTTACTAAAGGCAGGCAGGGAAGGGTAGAAGGTTTGGAGGGATAATAAGAAGTTGGATAACATAAAATTACAGTTAGGAGGTGTATGAGCTAGTTTTCCACAGCGCTGTAGGGTGACTATAATTAACAATTTGTTGTATATTTTCAAATAGCTTGACAAGCAGATTTTAAACATTTCCAACACAAAGACCGTATAAATGTTTGTATTGAATATGCTAATTACCCAGATTTGATCGTTATACATTGTATACATGTATCAAAATATCCTGTGCCCCATACAAAGGTACAATTATTATGTGTCAATTAAAAATAATAAAAGCAAAACAATTTTAAAAAGAAAAAAATACTGCTTTAGGATACATGTCTCCTGTGGGAATCACGTATGTTAAAAACTAATACTTATTTTAAAAAACTAATTATTTCCACTCCTGTAATAATATATTTTTAATATTTATCTTATACCATACCCTGTCTATGCCTTTAGTGAAACAAATACAAACTATTTAATCAAATCTCTATGACAGTGACCCAGAGAGTGAAGACCAAACATGTAGATCTTTTCCATGAAAATTCCAACTTTTCGATAGTTTTATTGATATTTGATAGTAAAGTAGTCAAATAGTTGTTTATTTTTATTTTTATTTTTTATTTTTCTCTTTCAGTAGTCTCTATTTTTAGAGTAGTTCTCAACCTTGGCTACATAATAGAATCACCTGTTAAGCTTTGAGAACCCCGATGTCTAAGCCACATGCCAGACCAATTAAATCAGAATCTGGGGTAGGACAACATCAAGGCTTTTAAAGCTTCCTGAAGGATTCTAATGTATAACCAATTTTGAGGACCCCTTCTCACTAGGTACTTTTATATCTTCAGTGTTTAGTTGAATTTATTAAAATAATATAACTTTAAAGTACTGCAGGCTGGGTGCAGTGGCTCACACCTGTAATCCCAGCACTTTGGGAGGCTGAGGTGGACAGATCACCTGAGGTCTAGAGTTTGAGACCAGTCTGGTCAACATGACGAAACCCCATCTCTACTAAAAATACAAAAATTAGCCTGGCATGGTCGCGGGCCTGTAGCCCCAGCTATTCAGGAGGCTAAGGCACGAGAATCGCTTGAACGCTGCAGGCAGAGTTTGCTGTGAGCTGACATTGCGTCACCGCACTCCAGCCTGGACGACAGAGTGAGACTCTGTCTCCAAATATAAAATAATAATAATAAAAGTACTACAAATAAAGAATGCTTGCAGTGGAGATCTGTTTTAAAGCATTCAGTCATGTTTCTTTACCCATCTTTAGACATTTCTGTTTCACTTGTGGTAAACTTTAGATATTATTAAGTCTAACCTGATTTAAATTTAGAGCTTCTCACCTCCCCAGCTTAGACCATACAAGCACTGGGACATAAGGCGTAATCTGTTCTCTGTTTTCCCTACTGTGATCATCTTTTTCACCTACTAATGCTAGGGTGTTGATAGTGAGGAAGGATGAGAAATAGGTTGGGTTAGTGGGCCACCTCTGCAACTCGCCTCCCCACCACTACCACACACCCTTTCAGACAAGGTGCTCTCCAGCTGACCATTTACCGCACCCATCCAGCTTTGATGGTACACTCTATACAGCCTCGTCCTATTTTACAAAGACCATTGTAGCCTAGCTATTGTCCCTTAACCCACAGGAAACTTGACATTTTTGCCCCATCAAATTCTAGATGTGCAAACGATTCCCAGTATAGCCCTGTCTCTTTGCTATCCAGGCAGCTCCAGGCACTAACCAGCCTCCTTTTTTTCAGACTGAAGCAGAGGAGAGTGAGGCAAAGGTCACAGTGTATTCAGCTCCCAAACTTAGGGGACCACAGGTCGAATTTAACTTAAACGATCTGCTTTGGTTCCCTGCAGCGCGTAGCTCTGATGGAGGGAGATGGGGCTTTTTTTTGAGGAGTAAAGGGAAACGCACAAGACTATGATAATGCTCTTTAAAAAATTCTCAGCCGAGTGCGGTGGCTCAAGACTGCAGTCCCAGCACTTTGGGAGGCCAAGGGGGGTGGATTGCCTGAGCTCAGGAGTTCGAGACCAGCCTGAGCAACACTGTGAAACCCTGTCTCTACTAAAATACAAAAAACTAGCTGGGCGTGGTGACAGGCATCTGTAGTCCCAGCTAGTCTGGAGACTGAGTCAGGAGAATCACTTGAACTTGGGAGCGAGACTCATCTCCAAAAAAAAAAAAAAAAAAAAAAGTTCTGATCTATTTCCCTTCTGAAGCTTTAGTCTCTGCAAGAATATGGGGCTACCACTTTTATCTATGGTATTTTACTTTATTATTTATTTATTTATTTATTGAGACGAAGTCTCCTTCTGTCACCCAGGCTGGAGTGCAGTGGCGCGATCTCCGCACACTGCAAGCTCCACCTCCTGGGTTCATGCCATTCTCCTGCCTCAGCCTCCTGAGTAGCTGGGACCACAGGCGCCCACCACCATGCCCGGCTAATTTTTTGTATTTTTAGTAGACACGGGGTTTCACCGTGTTAGCCAGGATGGTCTCGATCTCCTGACCTCGTGATCTGCCTGTCTTGGCCTTCCAGAGTGCTGGGATTACAGGCGTGAGCCACTGCGCCCGGCCAGCTTTGGTCTCTTAACAAAGACTGCACAACAGGAAAAATCTCATGTTACATTCTGTTACAGCTTTATGGGAAATCACATTTCTAGTAAGGAAGGAAAACTCAATAAAATGAGAGTCAATGAATAATTCCTTGACATGATTTCATCAGTGTGGCAACCATTATTGCTTCTCAATCTGCTGGAATAGGAAATACACAGAAACATCTTGAAATATTCCCTCCACAAATGTTGAGTCTGAATCTAATCAAACTCTAGAGCTAACCACAAGTTTATAAAAAATTTGGAGAAGGAAGGAGTAAGTTAAAAGATACCACAACTCAAAGTGTGGGACAATTGATCTAATTTTTGTAAATGGTCAATGGTAAGAATTGAAAGAAAGAATGAGAGGGGGACTATTAGATTAAAAGAGATTTATGAGACATGACAATCACAAGCAATGAGTGGACCTAGTTTGGAGTTTGATTAGAATAACCTAACTCTAAAGACACATGTTTTTAGAAAATTGTGGAAATTTAAATCCAGGGTAGGTATTAAATGATACTAAAGAATTATTGTTAATCTTGTTAGATGTTAATGACATTGAAGTTGTGTTAGAAATATCCATGTCAATACATATTGAACTATGTAGGGATAAACTGATGTGTTATCTGAGAGAGGCCACTAAATGCTTTAATAATAATAAAGAAAAGAAGGCATGGATGACACAAATGTGGCAAAAGTCTTTAATTGTTGAATCTGAGTGATGAGCATCTGGATCTTCATTATACTGTTTTCCATACTTTTCTGTATGTTTGTATTTAGCATAATTTTTAAAAAATTAAACTTATAATAATATCTAAAGTAATATCTCTGTTTTTGAAAAAGTAAATATACATGTCAGTTTTCTTTGTTAAACCAGAAGACAAACATTGTCAATTCCCTACTCTTCTATATGCATGAGTTGGAGGAGAAAATAAAAGCCTGTGACTGTTGGATTCTTATTTGAACAAAGAATATGAAGTCTAGGCAACACAGCAAGACCCCATCCCTACCAAAAAAAAAAAAAAAAATTAGCTTGGAGTGGTGGCAGTGCCTGTAGTCCCAGCTACTTGAGAGGTTGAGCCGGGAGGATTGCTTGAGTCCAGGAGGTCGAGGCTGTAGTGAGCCATGATTGCACCACTGCACTCCAGGCTGGGCAACAGAGTGAGATGGCGCACTCGTCTCCTGCCCCCCAAAAGGAGTATGGGAGTCATATGTCATTTATATTAACATGGAAAACAAAGAGTTCATATAGAGGAGGTCCATAATTTTTTTTTTTTTTTTTTTTTTGAGACGGAGTCTCCTTCTGTCACCCAGGCTGGAGTGCAGAGGCGCGATCTCCACTCACTGCAAGCTCTGCCTCCTGGGTTCACACCATTCTCCTGCCTCAGCCTCCTGAGTAGCTGGGACTACAGGCGCCCACCACCACGCCCGGCTAATTTTTGTATTTTTATGTAGAGACGGGATTTCACCGTGTTAGCCAGGATGGTCTCGATCTCCTGACCTTGTGATCCGCCCATCTCGGCCTCCCAAAGTGCTGGGATTACAGGCGTGAGCCACCGCGCCCGGCCCATAATTTTTAAAATACAGACAGTAATGACTTAACATTTTTCTGCTAGAACTGCTAAACAACTATTTAAATGAAGGAGCTTACTCTTAGACTTCCTGTTATATTAAATGAAATCTGGTTGGCATGATGATTCCTTTAATGAAAAACTACATAGTTTCCATCCACTGGCATAAGAGTGGAATAGAAATGTATAGCCAAATAACAGTTTATGGTCTATACTTGGAATATCGTAGTCCATTTTGGGAAGTAACACCTAAACAAGTTCAGAGGAAAGCCACACTAATGGTGAGGGAGCCCAAAGCCATATATGACCATGGAGGAATGGTCTCAAAGGGATTAGAAATTATTAGTGTAGAGAAAAATAAATCTCAGAGGCCATAAGATAGCACACTGCAGGTGTCTGACATCCAAAATACCAAAGAGATTGGAAAACACAGAACCAATCAGTAGAAATTATAGGAAGGCTGATTTTGGCTTTGTATGAATGTTAAGAAAGACAATTGCCAATAGGCCTTAAACCTCCCAGAACATTTTCCCTGGACATCCCAAAAATGCAACCATTTTTAATGCAACCTCTTTTTAATGCAACCATTTTTCAAGATTGTGTTTGCAGAAAGCAACCTTAAGGGATAAGCTTAGGTCCCACTTTGGAAAAAACAGCCACCTTACTTTCTGCTTATTATAAAAGCAGTTGATTTCCCAAACTCAGTATTCCTAACATAGGACACAAATCCACTGTATGCACAAGATATACCTGGACTTCTCTATGGTGCCTCCATGGAACTTAGGGGGCAAGGAGAACTAACTCAAATATGATGTTCACGCTGCTTGGTAAGCATGAATAATGAAGTCTTTTATCTCGTATCTTCTGCCAACATTTGTGAAACAGTGATAGGCTAATTTATTAACTTGTAAGTATGGTGAGATCAAGAAATCTCATACCCAACAATGGAGATCACATTAGTTAGTAGATTTCCTATCCAGAAGTGTTCACCTGTGGATGTGTAAACTTCTTGGAGAAGATAATTATAAACGTAGCAAAAAATAAAGTTTCAGACAAGTAGTTTTTCTTAGACTTTCAGTGTCATTTCAATTTCATAAATTGCATTATTCCTTTTTAGGAAACAAATAGTATTGGACTTATCTACAGAATACCAGGACTCCCTAGGAAGTCTCTACATAAATATGGCCTCAATATTCATTTAAATGACCCAAATTCCATCCATTGTCTCTATGTATTTCCACTCTAGTAAACCTTTAGTTGCTTTCAGATAAAGGGAAATCCAAGATTATTATGCCAAAAATGTAATTCTCTTAGACTTCATGCCAGAGTTCTTAGCATCCAAGGGAGTCAAGATTACCATAGCCAAGGTATATACTACCAATATGACTTAGTGTTGTTGATCATCTGACTGAGGCAGTGTTTACCAGATTTTTCCACTGTCTAGTCTCTGCCATGACATCCCTCTTTCTTCCTTACTAGAAGTTGAGTATCTCTGACTCATCTTATCGGAAATTCACTGACATTAGTTTTATTAATATTAATAAGAAGTTAGTATCTATAGTGTTGGTAAGCACACATAATATTTTTCTCCCATTGCCAAAAGCCTCTGGTAATATTTATCAGAATACCTTGAAAATGTGTATTAGAGTCTAATCTAGAATTTTGAATGAGTGGCGTAATTCAGTTTGGGATTAGATACGATGTATGGCCTTCACTGAATGCAGGCAAAGCTTTAATACTAGCATCATGGTCAAAAACTCTTTGTCCTCTTCGTTGGCAAATGCTTTGTGCATCACACGGATATATCCACTGGGTGGCAGTATGTACTCAAGAATATTTAATGTTTTCTCGTTGCTTCAATCTAACGGAATTTAAAGATGTCAAACTTTTTTTTAATCTGGAAAATAGCCATTGTAGCGAATCTTAAGAAACAACAATTGTCTGAATGCAAGCTCCTCCCTAGAGATGATTATGCAGAGTATAATAATGTTAATATTGTATACTTCCTACCGTTTACTCTCAATCATATTCTTTCTTCTGCCAATAATACTCTTAGTATGAGAATTGGTAAATACCTATTATCCTACCTCTTATTTCTGTATCCTATCTCTTAGTTCTGAGGAACTTGTCTGGCAATAGACTTTTCCCTTTCTCCATTTTGTTTCTTAAATATCATACCCTCTCCACAGTGAAATCAAGAGATAGACCTTTAAGCTTCTATATAGTACCATATGTACCGCTTTAGTTCTGCACTACCTCCTAGACAAATAGAGCAGATTCTTGATATTCACATAGTCTTGCGAGGTCATATGGTTCTCTTTCACATAAATTAATTCTGTCTGAAATGCAGAATGACACCAATTAACTTGCTCTACGTAAGATTTGTCTTCAATGAAGAGAGGGAAACCTTCCAAGAAATTAAATTGTGTAATTAGGTAGGATTACAACAATGAGAAAAACCCACAAAAATAAACATATTTTAAAAATTGAAAATAAAATACTAATGTAGTTGTGTTAGATGGTAGAATTATGAAAGCTTTTGTTTCCTTTTTTTGTGTAGTTTTTCCTATATTTTCTTTAATGAACTATATTCAAATAAAAAATATATAACTGCTCTTAAGCCATCTTTTATCTTTCTCCTGCCTCAAAGATCCCTGTTTTTAAAATATCCTGTCTAATTTTCTGCTATCTGACTTTCCAAAAGATATTTAGTAAGAGTTTGACATTTCCTTGCATCTCCACATGGCACTGGTTTCTGATGAATGTGATGGGAGATTTGACTCATTTTTTAAAATAAACATTTTACAGAGAGTTGCAGGGATAGTGCAGAGTTCCCATATACCCAACACTCAGTTTCATTTATTAGAAACATCTTATATTAGTTTGGTACATTTGTTGCAATTAATGACCCAATATTGATACATTATTATTAACTAAAGTCCATACTTTATTCAGATTTCCTTTGTTTTCACCTAATGTTCTTTTTCTGTTCTAGGATCCCATGCAAGATAACTTATTACAATTTATTTGTCATATCTCCTTAGATTCTTCTTGGCCATCACAGTTTCTCAGAGTTTATTTTTCATGACCTTGGCAGCTTTGAGGAGCACTGGCCAGGTATCTTGTATTAACAGAATGTCCCTCAGTTGGAATTTGTTTGATGTTTCTCTCATTAGAGTGAGGATATGGATTTGGGGGAGGAAGACCACAGAGGTAACTATTCTCATTACCTCACATGGAGGGTATGTGCTACCAGTCTGACTCAGCATTTGTTGATCGTCTGACTGAGGCAGTGTTTGCCAGGTTTTTCCATCACAAGGTGATTCCCTTTCCATACTACACTCTATGGCAGTGTGTGCACAGCCCACACTTAAAGAGTGAAGGGTTATGTTTCACTCTGTGATGGCGGATATCTACATCAATCATTACAAATTCTTCTATACCTGAGATTTGTCTACTGTCTCCCATTATTCAACCATTTATTTAAGTCAGTGTGAACTCATGGATATTTATTATATATTTTAGATTATAATATAATATTATTTATTTGTTTTTCTTAAATTGGCCATTATTGCTTTTTCAGTTGTGTTCCTGTGTCCCTTTGATATACTCCCATTGTTGTGAGATGTGATTTTAGCACGCTGTTACTTTCTGGCACTACTAGTACTTCCGAATCATCTTATGTAAGTCCCTCCCTGGTCCCTACATTGGATAATGCTTTTTAACTCTCATCATAACGATCAATATTGAAAAGGACACACTGAGTGTCCATTGCACAAAGACCTTGTGTTAGGAATACAACTTTTTTAAAAGTCCCTTTTTGGATAGGTCTTTTCCTTTAGCTGAGAAAATTAGACAAACACATATAATAGCATAATCCCATTTATTAAACATAATATTAGCCTAAAAAGAAAAAAACTCCACATAGTAGTGTGTACTCACCCTTCAATTCCCACCTGTGAGTATGGCCTGAATACTCATAGGAAGAGGTCAAATGTGCTGTGTAGGAGGAGATTCTGAGGCTGGACCAAACAGGAGGAATGTCATCTGAAAGCTATCATTAGAAACATCTGGCTAAGGAGAAACAATGATGTCATAATCAGAAGAGAACTTAGAACCAGCAAGTTTCCTCCAGCTGTAAGTTCAAATTCAATTGCCAGAAGTGTACGCATCACTACTGACAGCCCGTCTGATGTTGTGACTCTTCAAGGACTTTTGAGCTCAGTTAATAATTTTTCAAATAAAAACCCCAATATACATATATAGCAAAAAAGATATGTAAAAATTTCTTACAGTTATATTATTTGAGTTTTTGTTTGTACAAAAACTCAAATAATATAACTGTAAGAAATTTTTACATATCATTTTTTTTCAGATAAATATACTGAAACCCAAATATAAAGTCAAGAATGTTAGAGCTGGACATGACCTGAAAGAGGTCTGTGACCTGGGAATCACTCCACAGTTAATGTGGAACTAGATGCCAACTCTCTTGACTTTCGGATCAGAGCTTTTTTCACCACAGAGCTTTGCTTCATTGAATAATTTATTTACACATTCTACTCATCCATACATTCTACAAAAAAAAAAAATTAATAGCTCCTTCATGCCTGACACTGTGCTCAAGTTTATAAGTACAAATTTTGAGTTTGCACTACTGTAGAGAATTGAATAACAAAATTAGGTGAACTGCCACCAGGTGGCATAAATCCTCATACTGGCAAGGACATTTGTAGGTAATTTGTAGTAACTATTCAGTTTTTCCTCCTAGACGTTTTTTGTTTTTTTTTTGTTTTTTGGGTTTTTTTTTTGTTTTGTTTTTTTTCAAATTCAGATGGTGAGAATTGGTCTGAATGTACAATTCAGGCTTATCGTTTTCCATCAAGTTGTCACCAATCTTCCAGTCTCCCAGGCAGAAGTCTTTGAGTTATGTTTTGGTTTCATCTTCTGCTTACTGAGTCACAGCTTATTCAGACTGGCCGCTTTCCTCATTTTTAGCTGCTTTATAAAAGCCTTCAATTTAGCAGTGTCAGGGGAAAAAAAACTACCTTGGGTTGGTCTTAGCCTACTGCAAGTTCACTGCTGCCTCTGAGCCTTTGCTCCTGCTGTTCCACTTCCCTGAAATTCCTTCTTCTAAACTCTTTCATCATTGACTCACCAATGTTCAACAAATATTTGAGTGGTTGTTATGGTGATGCTGATATATGAAAATGCCAAACTATATACTCTCCTCTCATGCCAAGATCTGCTATGTCCCTCCCTGCCCTTCTGACAGTAGAGAAGTTCTAGTAGGTTAAATGGGTATATGATCAAATAATTGCTATATTAGGGACATTTACCAGCCATCGTGGTGACCAAAGTATCAGCCTTGCAGAGGTGATCAAGAAATAAATTGGTCCTTGGTTTACGTACAAAGGTAAGTCAACTAGTTTAAATGGATACAGGGTCAAATATTGTCCTACACAGTGAGATAAAATGGCTTGGTACTTCAAGTCTGACAACTTTAGACTTTGAAATTTTAGATGGGAAGAGGTATGATGCATGTAGGCAAGTGGCCAAAGTTGATTTTAAAACGAAAGGCTGGAACCAGATTAAAAGGGCCCTTGAATGACATGCAAAGAAGATAGGACTTTATCTTTTAGGCATTAGAAACCATTACAAGAGTTAGAAAGGGGATGACATGAACAGGTTTGCATTTTAGATCCTCTCTGGCTGTATGTGGCATGGATTGAAGAGAGGTGAGACCAGATATGTGCAACCAGTTGGGAAATAACCATAGAGTCTGGGTGGGTGGGGATGTTAAGGCCTGAACCAAGTAAAATCTGTGCTGAAGGAGAGGCAGGGATGGATCTGAGACAGTCAACAGAATTCGGTGAGGAATCAAATATGGGAATAAGGAGAAAGTGCTTTGCGACTGCCAGGTTCCTGGCTTAGGTCACTGAGTGGGGAGTGATGCCTTTAATTAGGCATAAAAGAATACCGGAGGCTGAGCAGTTTTTAGGGGGTGGTGGTGGTAGTGGTGGTGGTGAACGTTTTGAGTTTACTTTGAGACGACTGCATGATTATTTGCACTAATCAATTGCATATGAAAGGTCTCAGTAAAGAAAACTTTCTTACTACCATTCATTCATCAATCGATTTGTCAGCCGAAAGTGCCTCCTTTATGTCTTATAAGGAGTTAGGTGCAATGGGTATTATGAACCCTACATCCCAAATTTTCCAAAGTAGCTTTATTTTTCTACAGTTTTTCTTTTTGACAAATGCAATTCATTCAATATTTACTTAATGTGACTAAATTTTTATATCTTGTAAGACTTTTCTTATAAGTTAATAAATCACTAAAAGGTTTAAAGTATGAATCCTGCAAGTAATGTATTTGTAGCCTAATCCAGAAGAACTCCATACTCATTAGAGAACCATTTAGTGGTAAACTGCAATGTTGTAAGGTTTTCGGGGCATCCAGAAAGTGGCTTTCATTTTGGGTAGGAGGAATTAGGGAGGGCTGCACGAAGAAGCTGGAACTGCAGCAAGGATCTGAAGGTAGAACAATAGCTGAAAAGTCAGACAGTGGGTGAAGAAAGCAACATCAGCAAAAACATCTGGTTGGAATGACTTCGGTGTGTTCAAGGGAGATTGAAGACCTTGGCCTCCCTTGGTCAGCCTTTTGGCTCAGTCACAGAGAGTGACTAAATTCATCTGATAGGTTATATAACTCCTGTTACTACTTTCTTATATCTGTCTTCAATTTGGGATCAACTTTGTGATGATTTGTCTAAGGTATAATGAAAATTTTCAGTTGTGTGGTTTCCAGATTCTGTTTTTGCATTCCCTTCCTGGCATTTTTCAATTTGCATTCCATTCTGATTTTCAGCTTTTCTGACCTTCGTCAAAAAAGCTTTTGATAAATTTTAGTATTCCATAATCACCCTTGTTTCTCCTTTTGGTAACATCCCCATTTACTGTGAGGTCCACAAGTAGCCTTTTGAAGTAATGTAATTGCAACTTTTATTAAAATTAACTGTGAATAATAAGATATCTTAAAACACATCCTCAAGAGCTGTAAATGAAATAAACACTTGGTACTGAAAATCTATAATGTAATAAGGATATATAATAGTGCCTCCTGCACAGTCGATAAATGTAGTAGGCATTCAAGAAACATTTTGAATGTATGAATTTTACTCAATAACCTATTAATAAAGAAGACTGCATCTTCTTTGTTAAAAAAGTTTCTTATACTGCTAGAGCAAGAAATACAGCAGGAGGCTCAGGGCATAATCTGCCAGGCCCAGTGCTGCTGCAAATGATTTCCTCTGGTTTTGTCCCCAGTCAAGGCAAGCTCTGGCTTCCTGGTGCTCTGAGGTGAGATGAGGGTCAGGGACCTGGTGTGTCAACTCCCTTCTCTCCAGGCGGCCCTAGTTCAGGGATCTGTATGAAATGCATCAAAACATCAGTCCAAGTGGCTGACATCCACTTCAGCTATTTGTTTGCAAATAAGAGTTCTAAATGCTTTGAAAACAGTTTGTTCTTTAAAGTTGGTAAGCATTCCTTTTTAATTTGTTTACAGTCTTTTTGAGCAAGCTACTGATATTACTGATAAAATGAAAATTCAACTAACCTTACTTTGATGGTTGGTCATAAGTTCAAAATAAGCAAAGTCCAAATTAATGAGATTTTATTATCTGTGTATACAAGTTTACCTATATAAGCTTACATGTGTGTGAATTAAGAATCATAGCAATTTAGCACTGGAAGGAAACATAAAAAAGAATTCTTTCTAAACCCTACATTTTGCAAATGAAGAAATACGTAACTAGTAAATTGTTCTTTTTCTTGCACCCAAGAGACTAGTTCTATATTTAAACACAATCCATAAATAGCCTCCTTTACAGATACAATTTGCTGTGATTTCACGGCTCTGCTGAGCACATTACATGTTATGTAATGCTCTTCTATTAGCTGTGTCTTAGCATCTCTTATAAATCTGCAGGCTCTTTGAAGGTAGAGATTATATTTATTTTTGCATTCCCCAGAGAACCTGCCCCAGCCCTATCCCCACAGCTGATGTGGGATCGAACATCCAGCATCTGCAGGTGGCCATGAACCTATGCTGAAATCAAGGAACCAGACTGTGGGTTCCTGTGGGTCTCCTGTGGGCTAGGCAAATTTTCTTCTGCTTCAGAACAACTGATAGTTTCTCTGGACTGCCTTGTTTATATTTGGAGCCCTGTTGTCTCTATTCTTCACCTAATAGTTATGAATCTGTACCCCTATGCGGAGGCCCACCCATCCCATTGTTTTCCCCATCCCAACCTCAACTACCTTAAACTAGGCTGGATTTGCCATTCCCTTATTTGGACACAAATTAGAATTGCTGCCACTTCTCCACCCTCTCACCATTGTGCTGTGTGGTAAATAACCCAGGCAGCCTGCAGTGATCCCACTCTTAGAGCTAAAGCTATTTGCTTGCCTTGCACTGTTACATAACATAAATGAGTGCTCAATGATTTGAAAGAATAAATTTGGACATTAATGATTCACTCAACAAATACTTATTGAGTACCTAATATATTCCATACCACCATCACCCTATTCTGTGTGCTGGGATATAGCAGGGAATAAAACTAAGTCCCTGCCCTCATGAGATTTACATTCTAGTCAGGGAGGTACACAATAAGCAAATAAACAAATAGACATATAATATAAAGTCACTGCTAAAAAGTAAGTACTGTCACAAAATGTAAAGTAAGGAAAGGGAATAGAAAATGACAGGAGGGAGTGCTATTTTAGATAGGATAATCAGGAAAGGCCTGGACATAGAGACATTTTGAAATCATTTGCACATAGATGGTATTTAAAGCCATAGAGTAAGTGAGATCATCTGAAGAACAATGTGGTTAGTGAAGAGATGTGTGAGGACTCAGCCTGGGGCACTCCAACAGTTAGTGGTAGGGAAGATAGGGAGGGTTCAGGAAGGAAGGAAGGTTGAGGAGGAATAGCCAGAGAGGGAGAAGGGCAAGCAGGATAGAGTAGTGCTTTGGAAGCCAAATTGAGAAAATATTTCAAAAAGGAGGACAATTGGCTACGACCAAGGTTGACATTTGGATTGGCAATGTGGAAGTTAATGGAGGTAAAGGCAATAGTAGCTTCATTGAAATGAAGGGGACTCTGATAGGAATCTTGGACAGAACAAGAGAAGAAGAAATGGAGAGATGAATGTGCACTGTGCCTTTGAGGTACACTGCTACAAAAGGAAGAGGAAAAGAGGCAGTATCTACAAAGAACTGTGAGATCAAAAGAGGCTTTTGTTTTTGTTGTTGTTGTTGTTGTTGTTTTTACGATAGGAGAAATCACAGTATTTTACGTGCAAAAACAAAGATGCAGGAAATAGGGAAAATTGGTGATACAATACAGAGAGGGTAGTTATTGTACCGACAAGAGGCAGTGAGATTCAAAGACAGGACATTTCGAAAGAAGGCAAACTAATAGTCAATGATAAATTAACCATTCTGGCAAGCACACATTTCATTTTTGGTCTATTTTGCTTTCTCATCAAGTTGTGGTTAATGACATACATGAAATTTTCATAATAATAATATCATTGTGCAGAATTTTAGACAGTGGCCCTTCAGTGAAGTCATTGGTATTTTAATCAAAATGATTTGCAGATTCTAATTCCCAAACAACTTGAAATTTCCAGCCCTCAGTGTATGGTAAATTATCTATCACATTACCGTAATTAGACCCATGTAATTAAAACAACAGCAGCTTCTTTTATGTCTCTGTGGCACTTTTGCTAATGGGGCTTTAGTTCTCTCCAGTAAAGCCTTAGAGAAACCCAAATGGGAAAAGTATGACCCTATAAACAGAAAAGACAGCCTTTACTATTTAGGTTTTTCTCTTTATAGTACCTCAATTCTGAGTTCCCAGGCATAAATATAGGTAGAAACTGGCCTAAAGTCCAATCTACTTTTTGGAAAAGTATGTATTCCATAGGATGCAAAATTTAGATAAGATAAATAAGAAACAAGATTTTCAGAATATCAGAGCTATAAAGGAAGATCACCCTCAGTGAGTATAAAACCTTAATTAAGACCGCTATGACAGATTCCTTTTAATGTAAAACTAGTGATTTTTAAAGACATTAAAGATCACCTGTTACAACTTCTTTATTTTATAGACGAAAAAACTCAGTGCCCAAATGGTTAAATAACAAATACAAAGATGCATAGGTGATTAGTGGCTATGTTGGGTGGATTTTAAAATTAATTTAAAAAAACTAAAATAATAATATTTATTGACTGTTTCCACATACCAGGTACTGTGCTGATCACATTACAGTCACACCCTCATTTAAAATTTATAGCAACTCTATGAGGTGGATAATAGGAGATCTCTTCACCAGCTACCACTGCATTGACTTACTAACTTCACCACTTGTCTCCACTTCCTTCTTTGTAAAACACACTGACTGATGCTGGTACTATGTTAAATGCTTGAGGCTGGTAAATTTATTTGAAAATTTATTTTCACTTATCCAATCTGCAGTCTGTAGTCATAAGCTATGTTGGCATCAGTATCACCTGGGTACTTGTTAAAAATGCAGATTCTCAACCCCCAACCAGACTTACTGGATCAAAAACTGGGGGTGGGGTTTAACAATTTATGTTCTCCATTCAAGAGATTCTGATACATGCCAAAATAGAACACTACTTTAAAGGCTAATACAGGGGCCAAGCAGAAGCTCCTGGAGCTCCTCTCTCATGCTACCAAAAGAGTAAACCAAAAAGCAATACTGCATCCTTGAAGCACCATAGAGATCATTGCCACCACTGAAAACTTAGAAGCTATGTACCTAGAAGCTATGTTTGTTTAGGGAAGTGATTCCTTTTATATTCAGATTTAACATACAAATTTGACTGGATTTTCATGAATGACAATGGATTATTAAAACTCAACCAATGGTTACTTCAGTTAAGCTGCTGTTTCAGCTGTGGCCTTTTTTATTGAAACAAACTGACACCTCTCTTGGCATCTAACATGCAGTCATTAAATTAGCCCATTTTCCCACTATTCCAAAGAACAATCTGGTCTAAGGCTTATGTCAGCTCTTTAGCTCTGTGCCAAAATTAGGCCCACTAGGACCTTAAATGTCCTAACATCTCACAGAGCATAACATTAGTACACTACATCTGTGACATCATACTGTTAAGATCTGCATAGCAGGGAGTAACAGATACCCTAGAAACCTTTAAGGCACATTTGTGGCAGTAGCTGGAGGAGAAAATCCATGAACATTTAGGTGCCTACCATCTCAGCAAAGTTTCTAGAGTCAGGTTGTCTGCATCATGTTGGGTTATTCTGTCCAGAGGCAAACATTTTGCACCTTTGTGCCCCTACCACTGAGAAAGAGGCACAATGTTTAGTAGGTGTCTTTGGATTTTTTGAGGCAACATATACTACATTTGGTTGTTCTGCTCTGACTCATTTAGTCACTGACCAAAAATATTTCCAGCCTTGAATGGAGTCCAGAGCAAAAAGAAATCCATGGTTTGTTAGATTTTAGTTATAAGAGGCTCTGCAATTTCAGCTTTTATAAACCAGTGGAACGTAGGTTCCTTAAGTGTCTGTGGCAGATAAGGAATCTAAATGGAGCCTGCTCCTGCACCAAGTTTGACTAAGAGAATCATGGTGTGAGCCTGTAGGATTTTGCAACAAGTCTATAACCTCTTTATCAAGTCACTGTTTTCCTTCTGAAAACAGTTTGTGGCTTGCTGCCAGGTCCTGATAGGAGTGAATACCTGACCGTAGGTCTACAAATGACCTAAGCTTTCCAATATCAGTTGATTGTTTGGATCTAGCTGATCATAAAGTTAAATGTGTCTAGAGATGCTCCATTAGCAAATAAAAGTGCTATATATGACACTGGGCCTGAGCAAAACTCAAAGGCAATGTTAAGACATTAACAGGACTTGCTTCCACTCCCATGAGTAGAAGGCTGCTCATCGCCTTTTCCTCCTCAATTTGCACACATGGCCCCATGGGTAGTTCCCTATATCATACTGCATACAGAGAAAAAAATTTGGTTCTGCCCAAAATGGCACCAGGCATTCATGGGTGACATGAGAGGCAGTAGAGAAGGGAAATCTTCCCACTAGATTAAACTTCAGATGAACTTGAACTTCTCATGGTGAACTTCACCTAGAAAAAAATACTTTGCTTGAGGAAATTGCTCTCAGATTATCAATTTTAACCACTATACCATTGGAATCATAAGACACAAATAACACATTTATATTAGTGGGTAATCTACTGAGTTCAATTGAAAAATTGACTCATCTTGAAAGTATAGTCCACTCTGAGAACTTATAGCATAGCAAATGGTGTACATTCTTTAATCAAACACTATCTGCTTTAATAAGCTACAGCACAATTATGTTGTCTAGCAAACCACCCAAAACAGTGTAGAGTAATAAGTGTTTCTGGCTAACACATCTAAAAGTCAATTGAGGTTTGGCTGACCCAGCCTGGCTTTGGGAGGGCTTGACACCAAATATCTCTCATCCTCCTTGGACTACTTGTTACACAAGACACGCTCTTCTCATGGTGAAAGGCAGCAGTTCAAGAGAGCAAGCCCAGTTATGCAAGCTCAGTTCAAGCCTCTGCTCAGGTCATGGTCACTAGCATCCTATTAGCCAAAGCAAGGCACATGGGCACGACTAAATTCCAGGGGTTAGGGAATATACTTTTCTCATCAAGGAGTGGGACAAAGGTGAATATTTGCAGAACAATCGTCTAATCTACCATACCATCTGAATTTAAAACTGTAATTTTTGTTTTTATAAAAATATCATTCAGTATGTTGTCAAAGGGCTGCACTAGTGCAAATAGTTGATTCAACACAATTTCACAAATATTCATTGAATGTTTTTTATTTGCTGGGCACTATGTTAACTACCTAAAATTTAGGGATGGATAAGACATAGTCCCTGCCTTCAGGAATCTCAGAGACAGAACTGTAAACAAAATAAAATTGGATGTGATGAATGCAACAAAAGCCTTTACAACTCTCTAATTTTGGGTTGTTGCCATTTTACACAGAAGAAACTGATATTCAGAAAGATTAAATGATTTGTCCAATATTATATAACAGATCAAACTGAAATTAAAATTTCAGTTCAAATTTGGGAGCAGGAACTAAAACCTTAAACTCTTCCTATCATTCCACATAACCTTCCCCTGAAAGTGAGCATAGAGGTGATCCAGTTTAATACCTCACTTGATACTGGGCTCTTGGTATCTGTATGGTGACATAATGCCAGTATCTTGGTGAATTGACCCCAGGATAACAGATGTAGAATGAATTACATATGCTTTCCCCTGCTCCATAATTCTACTCTTTTTACTTTGGTTAGATTTACTTAGATTACCCATCAAACTAATCTTGATAATAATATTAAGTAGTAAGTCAGATTTGCATACCTCTTTTGGGCTAAGAGAGAACTGAGATGCTGAAGGATGCTTTAGTCAGGCTGCATATTTTTAAAATATGTGAGTCACAGGCAATAACTCTTTAGTGGATAGAACTTTTGGTAATATAAATGATTTTGATGACAAAGGTGTAAATTGAACAGACCATTATGTCCTTCATTTCTGAGAAGTAAAATGTCTGTGGTCAGTAATCAGGTATTCTGAGGGTTAGTGTGTAAGTATAATTATGACTTTCAGCTCTATTAGCCACTGTGAAGCTATTACTGTAATGTTTTGTTTTAATATTTTCTTAATGTGTATCATAACAGTTTCAATATAAAATGGCTCTTCATATTTGTTCAGAAGAATTTTCATGAGTTTGAAGAATACTTGCCATAACCCTAGTAAGGCAAATTATAGGTACCATATTGTTGTTTCCATGTTAAGAAAGAGAAACTGGAGAGAGAAAGAAAATATGCACTTAACTTGGGTAAAGTACCAAGTCACTGGAAAAGTCAAAGATAGGACTGGAGTCTAGTTATTACTAGCCTGGATAGTAGACTTTTGGTTCTTGAAACAAAACTTTTAGGGAAGTATTAAGGGCACAAAAATAAACTCAACCTCTAAGGCTTAATTTTGTGGGTCTTGTCAGAAAAAGATTGAATCATCACATTTAATGCTGGGGCAAAAAACCAGGATAATTATGAATATTAGAAAGGGTTCAGAAGCTTGGTGAATCACAATATTTCTGTGCCATGCTTTTATACTGAAGGATATTTATGTTCCGTTTATTTTTTGCAGTGAGTTTCACGTTGTTTGGGGTTGATTTCAGTACGCTCCAGTTATGGTTAGGGTAATACTAAATGACGGTGTTTTGTTACCTGAGTTCTCCCTCTTCTTTCACAACTCCCAAGCTTGTCAGCACTTGAAGGATCGCTTCCCTGGACGCTCAGTATTGAAAGTGTGTCTCAGTACTGAGGGTTTCTTTCTCAAACAATCCCAGTCAAAGCTGCATAGCTTGCTTCCCTTTCCTGAGGCCTGAGCACTGGAACTGGGCTGGACTGGGCCGCCTGTTCTTCAGGTAGTTTGCGACATTAAATGTGTTAGAAAATACTTTTTTTTTTTTTGAGACGGAGTCTCGCTCTGTCACCCAGGCTGAAGTGCAGTGGCGCGATCTCGGCTCACTGCAAGCTCTGCCTCCCACGTTCATGCCATTCTCCTGCCTCAGCCTCTCAAGTAGCTGGGACTACAGGCGAGCACCACCACCGCGCCCAGCTAATTTTTGTATTTTTTAGTAGAGGTGGGGTTTCACCGTGGTCTCAATCTCCTGACCTTGTGATCCGCCCGCCTTGGCCTCCCAGAGTGCTGGGATTACAGGTGTGAGCCACCGTGTCCGGCAGAAAATACTTTCAATAGACCTCTACAGAATCAGGAAAATAATGACAAGAAAAATACATACATCATTCCTAACTTTAGGTCCAGATACTCAGAGAATAACTGCCTTATTTACAGTGGGCAAATGCCCTTAGAGAGCTTTAGGGGCTGTTCCCACCTGTGTGCTTCTGATGCAGAAACAGATTCTCAGGTGTTTTATCTTCTGAAAGGAAATTTGTTTACACAAAAGGGAGGTGAGGAGATGGCATGAGATTTTAGAATGACTTGTCTATGAACCTATATGAGCAGACCACTGGCATAAGAAACTAGATCTATTGGGAATTGATATACTTTCTTTTTAATTTTTTTGTCTTATTTCTAAAGAGATAAGTGGATGGAAGAACTTTTTGACCCTCTTCCTTAGGATCGGAAGGTAAACATCCTCTCATGATGGGATGGATTATTTGGAAACCAGTCCATTAAAGAGAGCAATTTGAGATGGGAACGCTTAACCTATTTTCTTGCCAATAATGGATCCTTCCTCAGGCTGTGTTTAAAAATTTCCTCAGCCTGCTTGGAAGCACTGGAATTTATCAATTTAAGCATTTCCATGACATCAGTTTTGTATGTCTCCATCTGAATTTCACAAATGCTTTTAGCTAGAAGGTATTTTTTCCTGAATATTTAAAAAAGGTCAAAATAGCAAAAGTTTACAAGATCATTTTCTGTTATTTTTTTTTTTCTTTTGGTAAAACTAAACTGCTTCAATGGTCAATTGCCAAATGATCTATTCTAATTAAATAATTGTTTTCTTAATTTTTCTATGGCTTTCAGGGTTATGGTTTTTTAAAAAATTAAGTCCTATAGAAAACTCATGTAACTTGCACTGAAATTTTTTGCAAATACATTCCTTTCTCCTTTAAAAATCCTTTCATGTTTCTCTCCTGTAGAGATGGAATTACTTGTATATCCTTTTTGTTTTAAGGCAGACTGTTGAATTTCTTTCAGTTTGTTGATTCAGTCATCACTTCTATTACAAGTATAACTCAACTAAATTTATTTTACTCTTTCCTCTCTTGATTTTGGGGAATTGAATTGATATTCTAATGCATTTCTTTTCTGCGAGGCAGCCTTACTGTTCCTATGATGAAGATTCCTAATTTATTTGGACATCTCTAGATATAATTTAATTGCTTTTTGGTGGTTGAACTTTTTCCTTTGGGTAAACACCTATTCTGTGCCTTTCCCTTTATGTACTTTTCTTTATTCATGATTCAGATGGTATTGCTCAACTGTCTTAAGGAGAATTCAAACATTGCTCAGGTGAGATTCAGGTTTGTTAGTCCCATAATAGGGAAAGCAAAAATGATTATTAGGTGAAGTGTATGCAAACGAAACCAGAAGTTGAGATGAATGGAGCTGATTTTATTTCTAAGTGACTTCAGAATGCAGTATCAGGGCTAGAACCCAACTGGATTCCCTCTGATTTCAGATCCTAGATTTGTTGATTGGCTCTGTTGTCTCACTGGTCCATTGGCCAGGTTTGTCTTCTTCTGAGGGAGAACAGTAGCTGGAAACAAATGGAAACTAGTTTATATCTTCCAGGAAAGATTTTGCCCTGCTAACTTTAGCTCCTTCCCCTAAGTTGTTAAAAGTCTATTAGCATGCTGAAGGAAAGGCATTCAAGTTCTTCATCATTAATGAATTAATTAATCAATACACATTACTACCCATTATGCCAGATACTGTGGGTATACAAAGATAAATACAAATAACACCTTCTGTTTATTGAGCAAACCCATTTCTAGGAACTTTTTTCATATCTTCTTCCTAATTTTCATAACCATCTTTCAAGGGAAGGATTGTTATCCCCATTTTACAATGAGTAAACTGGTATTCAGAGAGATGAAATGACTTGCTCAAAGTCACACAACTAGTAAATAGCTGAATTGAGATTTTTAACTCAGGTCTGATTGCAAACTCATTTTCATAGATCCTGCTCATTTACTTTTCCATCTATGAATAGAACTTGATCTCTGCCTTTAGAAGATGACATGTACACAAAACACCACATATTGGATGATTCCATTTATATGAAATGCCCAGAATATGCAAATCTATAAAGACAGAAAGTAGTGTAAGGGCTGCCTAGGGCTGGGAGTAGGGGAGTAAGGAGTGATTGCTAATGGGTATAGGATTTCCTTTTGAGGTAGAAAAAATGTTCTAAAATTGTTTGTGATGATGGTTTTACAGTTTTGTGAATATACTAAAAATCATTCAATTGCGTAGTTTAAATGAGTGAATTCTATGGGATTATAGGTCAATAAAGCTGTGCGTGTATTTTCCCCCCCCCCAAGGTTAACAGTGTAATGAGGAAGATAGATCTATGAACAGCTAATATTTCCAGGGAA
This sequence comes from Macaca mulatta, assembly GCF_049350105.2. NCBI lineage: Eukaryota > Metazoa > Chordata > Mammalia > Primates > Cercopithecidae > Macaca > Macaca mulatta. The sequence goes on from NC_133422.1 coordinate 23,259,297, forward strand.
CATAAAAACAAATATGAGCAATGCACTCTGGAAACTCAGGGGAAGGTGTAGTTGTTAATAAGACCAGGAAACTGGGAGATGGCTTTATGGAGCAGATGGCTTTGAAGCTGAATCTAAGAGCAAAATTAGAATGTTGGTAGGCAGAGAAGAGTGGTGGCTGAGAAGTCAGCATGGGCACAGTCAGAGGTCCACGAGAGGACTGGGTTTTTTTGTAAGAGTGGCAAGTCATCCAGCTGGAAGGTGATGAAAGTTGAGTGAGGAACGCAGAGAGAAATGAGGTTGGAAAGGATCTGACTTGAGTGCCATGCTAAGGAGCTAAACTTCATTCTATATAATATGGGGAATCTTTTTCACAGGTGGGAGACAGTATTTTTTTTTAACTTTTATTTATTTATTTATTTTAATTGAGACAGAGTCTTGCTCTGTCACCCAGGCTGGAATGCAGTAGTGTGATCATAGCTCACTGTAGCCTCGAACTCCTGGGCTCAAAGGATTCTCCCATTTCAGCCTCCCAACTACCTGGGACTACAGGGACATGCCACCCAGCCCGGCTAATTTTTTAATTTTTTGTAGAGACAGGATCTTACTTTGTTGCCCAGGCTGGTCTCAAACTCCTAGGCACAAGTGATCCTCTCGCCTCAGCCTCTCAAATTGCAGGAATACAGGCCTGAACCACCGCCACTGGCTGAGAAAGAGTATATTTTAAAACCGGATCCGAGTTTCTGTTTTTCTACATTAGAGATCAGAGATCTATTTTCAGAAAACCAACATCACCCATTAAATGAAGGTTGCAAATCTGAGTTTTCCTAATTTTGTTTTAATGTGTTTATTGTATATATTTATAAATTTCTTTGGGTTTCATAATTGTGTGTTTAAAAGGTAAAATAGTATTATATGAATATAGATTTTTTTGGACACTTCCCTTTAAAGTGAGTTCATAATTTGCTTAAATAAGAAACATTTGTCTAGGAGATAGGATATTAATCAATGTCTCTTTCAAACTTGACCTAATGAGCCCCATTCTGTAGTAAAGGCACTCTAGGTATCTTCTTCTGCAGATCAAGAATCTGTACCGAAAAATCTCAGCACCAATCCTGTCACAGTAGAGCTTTTATATAACAATTGAATAGGAATTTGTAGTTTGTTAATATAGGCATAGAAGTAGGAAAATATGACCTATTAAGAAATGAAAGTTTAAATAGTTGAACCTTGTGAAGCAATCACTAGGCATGATCTTCATGTTCATGTAGGATAGAATCTTTGCTGTGGGTTTCATTTGATAAATTAAAATGTTTTTTTACATTAAGTAATGTTGCTCTGGTTGCTGCTATAGGTACTATAGGGAATAATGGCCACAACAACCAGCAGCTTTTCCTCCATGTGCACTCACTTAACTTTTTTTTTTTTTTTTTTTTTTTTGAGACAGAGTCTCACTCTGTCGCCCAGGCTGGAGTGCAGTGGCCGGATCTCAGCTCACTGCAAGCTCCGCCTCCCGGGTTTACACCATTCTCCTGCCTCAGCCTCCCGAGTAGCTGGGACTACAGGCGCCCGCCACCTCGCCTGGCTAGTTTTTTGTATTTTTTTAGTAGAGACGGGGTTTCACCGTGTTAGCCTGGATGGTCTCGATCTCCTGACCTCGTGATCCGCCCGTCTCGGCCTCCCAAAGTGCTGGGATTACAGGCTTGAGCCACCGCGCCCGGCCAACTTTTTTTTTTTTAAACGGAGTCTTGCTTTGTCGCCCAGGCTGGAGTGAATGGTGTGATCTTGGCGCACTGCCACCTCCATCTCTCCGGTTCAAGCGATGTTCCCGTTTCAGTGTCCTGAGTAGCTGGGACTACAGGCGCATGCCACCATGGTCGGCTAATTTTTGTATTTTTAGTAGAGACAAGGTTTCACCATATTCGTCAGGCTGGTCTGGAACTCCTGATCTCAGGTGATCCACCTGCCTCGGCCTCCTAAAGTGCTGGGATTATAGGCGTGAGCCACCGTGCCTGGCTGATTTAACATTTTAACAGACTTACTTGACAGAAAAAATTGGAGGTGGTGGCTGACCGTTTAACCCTCTGCTTTCCCCCCTGCAAAAAACCACAAGAGCTTCATTATATTTTAGCTACCAGGCATTGGGCAGTAGTACTCTTTTTCTTCTTCTTTTTTTTTTTCATTTCTTTGTTTCAAAGAGATAGCAGTTGACATATCCTTAAATACAAGCTCAGAGTTCATTTTCTGGTGAAAAAGGAATTTTGAAAAATTCCTATATTTTAACTTTACAAACTGTATCATGATGCCTTTCAAAAGGTGCAAAAAGCAGAGTTAGCACACTTGGTCAAATGAGACCTCATTTGAATTTTTTAATATTTAGGAAACTATATTTTTAAAATTTCTTAAAATTTAAATTAAAATATTTTTAAAAATTCAAGTGTTATATGTCCCCTATTATTAACATTTAAATTAAAAGATTATTACAAATTCAGTGAAGAAGGAGGCAAAAAGAAAGTGAGGGAGAGACATTTTATAATTACTTTAGTTTTTTAAAAAAATTGCTGTTATCTGTACTCGTTCCAATTGTTTTGATATATTTGACTTTCTTTTTGTTACTCTTCACCTCCTTCATTATTTTTCCCCCTTTCTCTCCTTTATTTCTCTTTACTATTTACCATTTTCTTTTTTATTGCCTACTCTCTACTCCCTTTTCTCCCTTCTTCTCTTAATGGATCATACTTGGGACTAAAGAATAATTAATAGAATTAATGTTTATTGAGGATGATTTAATGTAATTTATTAATCATTTAAATTGTGAGCAATTAAACTTTTAATATTTTTTTCTTTTTATGAGGATGATGGAGTTGAGTATGAGGGGTGGTAGATTCAGGTGTGAATAGTATATGCATGCACTTACTCTAATCTGCTTTATCTAAGAAAATAAAGTTTGAAGTTATTAATACTGTACCTGCATCTTATCTTTCCTTTTTTTTTTTTTTTTTTTTTTTTGGTCACCTCCTTCCCTATTTTGGTCCTGGCATGTAATGCTGATCTGTAGTTGAGATTATATGAACTTAGTATAAATTCTAGTTGAATATTTATACTGATCATTGTCTCTGACTTGAATTTTTTTTTTTTTTTTGAGACGGAGTCTCACTCTGCCACCCAAGCTGGAGTGCAGTGGCACCATCCTGGTTCACTGTAAGCTCTGCCTCCTGGGTTCACGCCATTCTCCTGCCTCAGCCTCCTGAGTAGCTGGGACTACAGGCGGCCGCCACCACACCTGGCTAATTTTTTGTATTTTTAGTAGAGATGGGGTTTCACTGTTTTAGCCAGGATGGTCTTGATCTCCTGACCTCGTGATCCGCCCGCCTCGGCCTCCCAAAGTGCTGGAATTACAGGCATGAGCCACTGCACCTGGCCTCTGACTCCAATTTTAAAAGCAAAATTAGTGTGCATGATTTGGCCTAACTTCTCCTGCCATTGGTGAAATAATCAGGAATTGAGAGAAATGTGTGTGAGCACTCCTTTCTAAGATTTCAGCAATACTATTGAGAAGCAGAAGCAGAGGCTCTTCAATCTCTTGGAATTATAATAACCTTCTCTCTTAGTCCATTTTGCATTGCTATAAAGGAGTACCCCAGGTTAGGTAATATATAAAGAAAAGAGGTTTATTTGGCTCACAGTTCTGCAGGCTGTATAAGTAGGTTGCCACCAGCATCTGCTTCTGGCAAGGAACCTCAAGAAGCTTCCACTTAAGGCAGAAAGTGAAGGGGATCAGGTATCACATGGCGAGAGGAGGGGAGCAAGAGAAAAGAAGAGGTGCCAGGCTCTTTTTAACAATCAGTTCCCCCACAAACTAATAGAGCGAACACTCACTCATTAGCAAGAGGATGGCACCAAGTCATTCATAAGGGATCTGCCCCTAGGACCCAAATGCCTCCTACCAGCCCCCACTTCCAACACTGGGGATCAAATTTTGATGTAGGATTTGGAGGGAACAAATATTCAGGCTATATCACCTTCCTTTTCCTTCCAAGACTCACAGTTTGACTCTTTCCTCTCTTTTTGATCATTTGAAACCTCAAATTGTTTTACCAACACATTCATATTAATGCTCTTGCCCATAAAGGAAGTAGAATTTTTATTTCTGCTTGTTGAGACTAAAGAACAGGTAGTGAAACCATTCTTGTGGTCACTGAGCAAATCAAGCCAGGAATGGCCCTAAGCTGCACTCTAGGACTTTTGACCACTAACTGTCCAAAGGAGGAAAAAGGAGTATGTGTGATTCATCTTCCAGTGAATTGTCTGAGCGAAACATTCTAATGCTTTTGCCCATGCTAGTCACATACTTACAATTTTAAGTACTAGGCTATATCTGAGACTTTTCCAGGGGCATTTATTCTGGAAGAGGGAGCTAGATTTTGTTATAAAAATATAATGAAGGCTGGGTGTGGTGGCTCATGCCTGTAATCCCAGCACTTTGGGAGGCTGAGGCAGGTGGATCACCTGAGGTCAGGAGTTTGAGACCAGCCTGACCAACATGGAGAAATCCTGTCTCTACTAAAAATACAAAATTAGCTGGGCATGGTGATGCGTGCCTGTAGTCCCAGCTACCCAGGAGGGCTGAGGCAGGAGAATCGCTTGAACCCGGGAGATGGAGGTTGCAGTGAGCCGAGATCGTGCCACTGCACTCCAGCCTAGGCAACAAGAACAAGACGCCATCTCAAAAAATATAATAATAATAATTTTATATATATGTGTATATATATATATATAAAATGAAAAGCATTCTAGATAGAGGAACTGATGGAAAATAATCATTTTACTAATGGGTGAGTTAAAGTGATTAAAGACAATGTGAGATTATGTATAGGTTTGGAAGAATATTCTTGAAATCTGTGAAGCTAGAAATTTTTTGTTAAGAAGAAATTTATTTTGGAAAATCTTATTTATGACAGTGGAAAAGTCAGAGTTCAGATAATCAGACAGCATTATTGATAGATTTGCTTTGTAAAAGTGAATGGAAGAAAGGATGTCAAGATAGTCGTAGACTATCTATAGACTTCTATATGTAGAGATAGAAGAAAGGATGTCAAGGTAGCAGTCTCCCATTGAGCCATCCTCTACTTTCTGCTACAACATTCATAGAACAGAATTGATTTAAAAAAAAAAATACAAGCCACTAATAAGACAGTTTGCTAACAACATCTTATGAGAAATTCCTCTAAAAACAAGATCAGGCCAGGTGCAGTGGCTTATGCCGGTGATTCCAGCACTTTGGGAGGCTGAGATGAGTGGATCACTTGAGGTCAGGAGTTCAGCCTGGTCAACATGGTGAAACCCTGTCTCTACTACAATACAAAAATTAGCCCAGCGTGGTGGTGTGCACCTGTAGTCCCAGCTACTTGGGAGGCTGAGGCAGGAGAATCGCTCGAACCTGGGAGGCAGAGGTTGCAGTGAGCCAAGATCGCACCACTGCACCCCAGCATGGGCAACAAAGTGAGACTGCATCTCAAAAACAAAACAAAACAAAACAAAAAACAAAACCAAAAACAAAAAAACAAGATCTATGGCACCAAATATAGAACTCTAATTGGTAATTGACACAACTGTGCCACACAAAATATGGTGTATTAGTCAGGGTTTCTGAGAGGGACAGAACTAATAGGATAGAGCTGGGTGTGATGGCTCCTGCCTGTAAGCCCAGCACTTTGGGAGGCCAAGGCAGGCGGATGAACTGAGGTCAGGAGTTTGAGACCAGCCAGGCCAACATGGTGAAACCCCGTCTCTAATAAATATACAAAAATTAGCTGAGTGTGGTGGTGCACACCTGTAATCCCAGCTACTTGGGAGGCTGAGGCAGGAGAATAGCTTGAACTCAGGAGGCGGAGGTTGCCATGAGCCGAGATAGTGCCACTGCACTCCAGCCTGGGCAACAGAGCGAGACTCTGTTGTCTCAAAAAAAAAAAAAGCGAGTCTCAAAAAAAAAAATACTAATAGGATATATATATATAATATATATATGTATAATATATATGTGGTAGCTTATTCAGCATGAATGCACATGATCACAAGATCTCACAATAGGCTGTCTGCAAGCTTGAGGAACAAGGAGAGCCAGTCCACGTCTCAAAACTGAAGAACATGGAGTCTGATATTCGGGGGCAGGAAGCATCCAGCATGGAAGAAAGATGCAGACTAGAAGGCTGGGCCAGTGTCACCTTTCCATGTTTTTCTGCCTGCTTTATATTCGCTGGCAGCTGATTAGATGGTGCCCACCATATTAAGGGTCGGTCTGCCTTTCCCAGCCTGCTGACTCAAATGTTAATCTCCTTTGGCAACACCCTCACAGATGCACCCAGGATCAATACTTTGCATCCTTCAATCTAATCAAGTTGACACTCAGTATTAACTATCACAAATGGCAAACTTACTATTGTAAAAGAAAGTAAAAATTTCTTTATCTCCCACGATCAGACTCAGATTCAGGGCCTATGACTAGAAAATTAAACTAGACTAGATTCAGGGCCTATGACTAGAAAATTAAAATGCTCTGATTTTCTGGTTCAACCAAAATATCTCCACACCAACTATCTTACTTAAGTAAACTGCATGGTTTTTTGGGGATTAAAATCCTGTGGAATCTAATTTTTTAGGAAGTGTGTCAGTTCTCAGGACAATACTAATTATGTGTTTCTGATCCTCATCCTACTGCCTCTCCTTCAAAAGGCCTTGGTTACATTTTCTTTTTTCTCTTTCTGCCTTCTATAAACTGACTTACTCTAAAAAAGGGAACTCAGTTTGAGCTAGGTGCCCACCTTTGTTTCAGTTTAATTAAGAGAGAAGAGGTACTATGATGGTTAATACTGTCAACTAGATTGAATTGAAGGATGCCAAATATTGTTCCTGGGTGTGTCTGTGAGGGTATTGCCCAAAGAGATTAACATTTGAGTCAGTGAACTAGGAGAGGTAGACCCACCCTCAATCTGGGTGGGCACCATCTAATCAGCTGCCAGTGAGGCTAGAATAAAAGCAGCAGAGAAACGTGGAAGGACTGACTGGTTTAGTCTTCTCCCCTACATCTTTCTCCTGTCCTGGATGCTTCCTGACCTCAAACATCAGATTCCAAATTCTTCAGCTTTGAGACTCTTGGGCCTTCCACCACAGACTGAAGGCTGCACTGTTGGCTTCCCTATTTTTGATATTTTGGGACTCAGACTGGCTTCCTTGCTCCTCAGCTTGCCTCAGACGGCCTATTGTGGGACTTCACCTTGTGATCATGTGCATCAGTACTCCTTAATAAACTCATGTATGTATATACACACACACACATATATATATGTATGTATGTATGTATCCTATTAGTACTGTCTCTCTAGAGAACCCTGACTAATACAGGTACTATGATACAATAGAGTCACAGGGGTTGAAAGTGAGACATCAAATACAAAGAAGGGGTATGGACTCTGCAGATACTCCAAAATGTGTCTACTTCAGGATTGTATTTTTTCAATATTCTACTAATTAAAGTTAGAGACAGGGTACTGGTTGTTTATAAAAAGAATCTACCTAAATTTAGAAAAGTTATAATAATTTAGGGCCTATGGGAACTGGAATTTGAGCTAGGTGAGAGCTGTGTGCTTGAGTATGTTCTGCGGCTGTAGACACAAAAAGGGAACCTTAAACTGCTGATGTGAAGAGTGAATAGTCCTATGTCTGACTGTATGACTTAGAAATTTCCAGAATTGATGAAAGCCATCAACCCTCAGATTGAGGAAACACAATGGATCCCATGCTAAAAAATACACCGGACAACATTATAGCGAGACTACAGGACGCAAAAGATAAAGATTTTAAAAACAACTAGAGAAAAAAGTTAAAATATATAAATCAACATTAAAAAGTAACTTAAAGATGCGTGTGTTTGGAAATTTAACTGTGAATTCAATTTTTTAAAAAGATATGGGGAATTTGAGACAAGCCTGGGGAACATGGTGAAACCCTGTCTCTACAAAAATAATGCAAAAATTAGTTGGGTGTGGTGGTATGTGCCTGTAGTTCCAGCTATTTTGGAGGCTGAGGTGGGAGGATGCCTTGAGCCCCGGAGGTTGAGGATGCAATGAGCTGAGATCGTACTGCTGCACTCCAGCCTGGGAAACAGAGTAAGACTGTCTCAATAATAATAATAATAATAATAATAATAATAATAATAAAGATATGGGGCAATCTAGGTTAGCTAATTCTTCTTAGGTGAGCTGTGGTTATTTGTGTCCTCCAAAGAATTTGTTCATTTTATCTAAGTTGAAGAATTTATTGGCATAAAGTTGCTCCTAATTTTCCTTTTAATGACTATAGAATCTGTAGTGATATTTCCTCTCTCATTCCTGATATTGGCAATTTATTTGTTTTCCCTTCTTTAGCTGATTAGCTAGAGTTTATTAATTTTATTGACTTTTTTCCCCATAGAACTGGGGTTTTTATTTTATTTCCCTGGTTTTTCTTTACTGCTTTTTTGTGTTCCATTTCATTGATTTCTATTTTTATTTTAATTCCTTTTTATGCTTATTTTGGGCTTTTCTTTCTCTCTTAATAGTTTCTTAAGGTGCAAACTTAAATCATTCGTTTTAAACCCTTCTGCTTTCCAAATACAAGCATTCTTACTCTATAAGCTCTTAAACCTCTGATGCCCCTAAAACTCCTTGGCTGTATCTAACAGATTTTAATATATTGTGTTGTTAAATCAAGGTTAGCCTAAAGCTGCCTCCTTACATATTTTAAGTTCATTCTAAAGGTTTCTCTGTTCACTGTGTACTGTAACAAGTGGAGGTGTAAACAGACCCAGCCTACACTTGTGCTAATTACTGAGTTTTAGCCAGTCAAACATAGCCAACTGTTTGAACCATGTTCAAATAAGGCAAACACCATGCTGTAGCCAATCAGAGTGTTTATCTTCATTCAGCTCAATTTCTAATTTCACTCATGGTTTGTTCTTTAGAAGTGTTGTCTAGTTTCCAAATATTTGGAGATTTTCTAAATGCATTTTTGTTATTGATTTTTAAATTTAATTTCATCGTGGTCAGAGAATATGTGTTATTTCAATCCTTTTAAATGTATGGTCTTGCAGGTTAAATTGCGTTCCCTCAAAATACATGTTTAAGTCCTAACCCCTCGTACCTGTCAATGTGACTTTACTTGAAAATAAGGTCTTTGCACATGTAGATGTAGTCAAGTTAAGATGAGGTCATACTGGATTAGGGTGGACCCTAATCCAATGACTGTTCTTGTGAGAAGAGAGAAATGTGGACACAGACACATACAGCAAGAATGCCATGTGATGGCAGAGGCAGAGATTGTAGTGACATACCTACAAAGCAAGGAACACCAAGGACTGCTAGTAACCACCAAAAGCTAGGAAAGAAGGCATGAAGCAGATTTTCCCTCAGGACCTCCAGAAGAAACCAACTTTGCCAATACCTTGATTTTAGGCTTCTAGCCTTCAGAACTAGAAGATAACAAATTTATGTTGTTTTAAGTCACCTAGTTTATGATATTTTGTTATGGTGGCCCTAGGAAATGAATATACCTCGTAAATGTTGCATGTGCATTTGTTAAAAAAAAAATGTGTGCAGATGTTCCTCCTTAACTTATGATGGGGTTATGTCCCAATAGACCTATTGTGAGTTAAAAATATATTAAGTTGAAAATGTATTTAATTCACCTAACCTACCTTAAACACGCTCAGGACACTTACATATGACCACAATTGGGAAAATCACCTGGCAACAGAGTATGCTATAGAGTATTGATTGTTTATTCTTGTGATCTTGTCACTGACTGGGAGCTTTGGCTTGCTGCTCCTGCCCAGTATTGAGAGAGTATAGTACCGCATATCACTAGCCTGCGAAAAGATAAAAATTCAAAATTCTAAGTAGGATTTCTACTGAATGTGTATGGCTTTTGCACCATCTTGAAGCTGAAAAACTGTAACTCACTGTAAGTCAGGGACCACCTGTATTCTGTGAATGTTGGATGGAGTCTTCTAAAACATTAGTTAGGTCAGGTTTGTTGATAGTGCTGTTTGAGTGTTCTATGTATTTCATGATTTTTCATCCACTTTCAATTATTGAGAGAAGGGTGTTGAAATCTTCAACTTTCACCGTGGATTTATTTATTTGTTTTTCCAGTATTATCAGTTTTTGCTTCATGTATTTTGAAGCTCTCTGATAATAGGTATAAAAACATTTAGAATTGTCATGTCCTCTTAATAGATTGCTTCCTTTATCATTAAAAATGACCCTCTTTATTCCAGCTAATTCTTTGAAATGCACTTTATCTGATATTAATACAACTATTCTAGATTTCTTTTAATGAGTGTTAGCATGGAAGATCTTTTTTAATTCTTTCACTTTTAACCCATCTGCTTTTTAAATTTAAAGTGGGTTTCTTATAGATAGCATGCAGTTATTTTTTGATGTTATCCAATCTGACAATCTCTGCTTTTTATTTGGTGTGTTTAGATCAATTACATTTAACATAATTAGTGATTGTTGAGTTTAAATCTATGCTTTTTGCCAGGTTTAGTGGCTCATGCCTGTAATCCCAGCACTTCGGGAGGGTGAGGCAGGAGGATAACTTGAGGCCAGGAGTTTGAGATCGGCCTGGGCAGCATAGCAAGACACCTTTTCTACAAAAATAATACAGTAAATAAATAAATACCTCTATGCTTTTTCTATTTATTTTTTAGTAATGATCATACTAAATTACACATTTTGGAAACCTGACAATTACTACAAGAAATTCGGAAAAAAGACATGTCTTTAAATTAATTTCTTTTTTTTTTTCTTTTCTTTTCTTATTTTATTTTATTTTATTTTATTTTTTTGAGACAGGGCCCTCACTCTGTCAACTAGACTGGAGTACAGTGGTACGATCTTGACTTACTGCAACCTCTGCCTCCCAGGCTCAAGTGAGTCTCCTGCCTCAGCCTTCTTAGTAGCTAGGATTACAGGCATGCACCACTACTGCCTGGCTAATTTTTGTATTTTTAGTAGCGACAGGATTTCACCATGTTGTCCAGGCTGGTCTTGAACTCCTGACCTCAAATGATCCATCTGCCTCGGCCTCCCAAAGTGCTGGGATTGCAGGTGTGAGCCACTGTGCCCAGCCTTAAATTAATTCCTTAAATATAATTTTGACTGTGTATTCTTTTACCCTTTGATTCTTCAAAGGATAAACTTTCACAACTCATTATAGGAATAGTTATATACATTTTTAGGATTTTTGTCAAATTTGGGAAAACCTTGGTCAAATTAGTTTCATACATGATTTGTAAGATTTGGAAGAATTTTCCAAAGGACTAGCTTCTAGTTCGAAACAGTTCATATTGTCTTTCTTTGCCTCTCATGTATTTCCAGTGCCAAGTGCAGTGTTCATATCACTATATGTCCTCTGGTCATGCATTATTTTGTCACAATTCTGAGTGAATTGGCGTGGTGAAACGAACATTTCTCCTCTACTAGTGCAGCAAGCAATAACTTAACTATACATGGAAGTGACTATGACCTACATAAAAATACCCCACTAAACCCAAACTAAATGAGTCCCCAACTCAACATCCCCTTAGAAGAACTCAAAAACCTGTTATACCAAATGTTTCTAGGAAAGTGTGATGGAGAGAAGTTGGAATAGTCTTAATGGTTGCATTTAAAGTATTTCACTTTTTCAAACTTTATAAAAACATGTGACTTGTAAATATATTATTGAGACAATAGAAACAGTCTGTGCAAGTGAGCTTCATTAGCTTCATGGTAAATCTATTCAAGGGATGACTATTGTAGGGGCAAGTCTGAAATTCTTAGTAAGTCCTAGAAGGAACATTTAGCATAGATTATTGATACTTATGTTTAGAATGTTAGGCACTTAGAACCAGTAGTTGTCAGCTACAGGCTTAAGTACCATTTCTGGGTCAACAGGAAAAGTCACCGACTTCCTCTGTTCTTTAGCGTTTTACTCTAGACCACAGTCCCTTCTTACCCCACACATTCTCCCAGGAACCTCATCTGCTCTCATCTATTTAATTGCCACCTATATGCTAATAATTCTCAAATCTAGCCCAATCTCTCTCTGAACTTTAGACATGTATGTTCCACTGTTCCTTGATATTCCTGCATCAACTAGAACCTTTTGTCTTTCTTTTCAACCTGCCCTGCCCTTACCTTCTGTGTTGACCAAATCAAAATGCTAAGAATTATCCATGGCTTCTTACTGTCTGACCTCACCCTACCAACTGCTGAGCACACTGCCAAGCACATAGTAGATGTGTACTAGACTTGAGGTATTATGTTATAATGTTATAATCATATCAGTAACTAAGTCCTGTTGGAGTTCATTCTAAGTATTTCTAATCCACCGCTCTCCAGTCCTACTATTCTCATCCAGGCTACCATGTTGTCTCATGTGGATGGATTATTGCAATACTCTCATCTCTACCTCCTATCTCACCCCCTCCCGTAAAATTCATTGTCCACACTGAAACCTGAATGTTTTTTGAAAATGGAACTCTTACTTAGGACACTCTTCTGATGACTATTCTTCAAAGCCTTCATATTGTCCTGGGTATGAAGTTCTGACTCCTTTACCCCTCTTTCAAGGGCCTATACCAGGCCCAATCATACCTCTACTCTCATTTCTTACCACTTCTCTGAAATGAACTCTGTTCTGGCCACATTGAGTCTTTCAGTTCCTCAAATTGCCATGCACTCAGTTCCCAGACCCTTTCACTTCTAAATTTCAATTGAGCACAATCATAATGACTCTATCACCTAAATATTTTTTCCATGCCTCTCTCCCACTCCCACATTGCTGCCAGTCTGTTTTTCATCACTTCTTTATCTGCAATAACCTCCCAACTGATCTCTTCTTGATCCTAGCTTGCTCCTTTCAATTCTTTCTTCACTCTGCCAGCAGAATGACCTTTCAGAAACATTTTATCTTATCTCTCCTTTCCTTAAACACATTAATGGCATGTATCCCTACAACTTTTAGGAGAAAAATAAAATGTCTTAACAGATAGAGTCCTTTGTGATTTGGTTTATGTCCATCTAGATCTCTAGTTTCATTTTTTACCCCTCTCTCATACAGATCATTTCCCAAATTGAGATCCTCAAGTTTTCTAAATATCATGCACTTTCCTACCTCTGGACTATGCCACATACAGTTTCCTTTGTGCTTTTATAGCATCCTTATCATACATTATCTTTCCAACTAGATCACACACTTCCAGGGTTGTTTCTTTATACTTTTATGTGTTTTCTATAATATTCATTTATTATTTTTACATTCTAACAAAATAAAAGAATTGTGAGGGGGCTATCCATTGAGGAAACTGGATATCCATTGAGAGAATTTAGCTGTAGAAGAGAAAAATGTGGTGGGATAAGACAGGCAACAAGTTGGGTGGTGGGTCACAATACCTGTTTTCAAACATCCAAGGGCTTTCTTGGAAGAGTTTAGATGTCCATCTGGTGTAGATTTTAGGGAAACAGATTTTTTCTTAGTGTAAGAAAGTTGAACAGAGTTGTCTGAAGAGGGAATTTGCTGCTGAGTCAATAGGAGGTGAATGAATCACTTCTGGGTTTGTTTAGTGGAAGGGCTCTCCCTGATACAGGGACATTTCTGTTCAAAGAGGGAATTCAGCCTCTTCTGGAAGGTTGGCTCAAGTGGTCTGTGAGGTCTCTTCTATCCTTTGAATTTCACCATTACAAAAATAATGTAATAGCTTTCCACCCTTATACCCTGAAAACAGATTGACTTTACACTATTTAGAGGGTTCTGGTGTAGCTAGAGGAGCACAGGCCCCTCTCAGAATTCAGTGTTAGTCCTATCTTTGGTAAGAACTCTTTGATAGAGCCCTTTTCCTTCTTTGTGTTGTTCATCTTTTTTTTCTCATCAGTATCCCATTCCTGAGGGCCAACACTTGACAGAATAGTAGTAAATGAATAACTTTCTATGTGTTAGGACACAACACCTTACTCTGTCCTATATTATGTTTCTCTTTGTGCTTGAATTATCTACCCAACTAGAATGTAAACTATGCCTTAAATTTGTATGTACCCCTTTGCAGCCTTAAATATGGAATTATGGAATTCTTACTAAAGATTATATTTATCTGTAGTAAAAATTCCAGGTCTAAATTAAACTGAATTGAATTTAGGCAACAGGAAAACAGACCCAACAAATCCACACTGAAATATTTTAGTAATCTATCAATCAAAGGGATTAAAAGAGATTTTAAAAACCCCATGAATATAGAACCTCAGTATAATCTGGCATACATAAAAGTAGTTTCTGAAATGTGGCAAATCACCAGTCCTGGCAAATTGGGAAGATAGGTATGCCAATTACAGAGTAAGAAGTTGAAGAGTGCCATGGAGAATTAGGAGCAATAACACAGGATGAATGCCTTCATACTGATTTAGCCTCAGGTGGTCCTCACCAGAATCTGACAGGCAGATCCCCTGGGATTCAGGGAGTATTATAATCCCAGGGAATTCAGTCCATTGTTAATGTTGGTCTGGAATCATACACAGTATGAGTTAAGAAATACCAGAATTCATAAAGCAAGAATGTTTCTCTTTTGGGCAGCTGAAAATTGAATTATCTGCCAATGGGAAGGAAAGCAGCAACCAGATTCCTCAAGGGGAGAGGCTTTGGTTTCTCTTTACTTGCAGATTTTTCTATAGGTAGTAAAACTATGAGCATCAGTCCCTTGGTCTTAACTGCAAAGTATCCCAGAGTATCGACCAGGGAGCTGTTGATCTGCAAATCCTCCACCTTCTCCCAGACTTACTGCATTTGAAGGTCCCCCAAGGGGCAGCATCTTGTTTGAAACCTAAAATAATTGCTTATCTTTATAGAGTCAGAGAGGGGTCTGAGGGAGAGAATAATGAAATGAAGACTAGTAGAAGCAGAAAAAAAAGGAAGTGTTTTGGATGGGGAAGGGAGAGACAGCTTGAAGCTTAGGAAAAAATTGACCAGTTTGGAGAATAACCTTTTCCTCAAAAATCCAATTGAAAGTGTTCACAAGTCTGTAGATCTAACCATGTTGGCTGGTTTGCAGCAGCAGAGATGATGACAAGCCTGTGACTCCTGGATGGAGGAAAGACACTCTTGTGGTGTGTCCCACAAGACCTTCTGCCTTCCAGCTGACAACATCATCTGTGTTTCAAAAAAATTTCTGCTTCCAATCAAGACTGAAACTGAGAAATTTTCCTGACAAGAGTGGAAGTTGTAGCATGCATAGCCTGTTAGATTTACTTCCTTTGTTTGGTGAGAAATAAAATCACTACTCCACCAACAAATTGGAATGCCTAGGATATTCTCTCTCTCTCTTTCTCACTCCCTCACGCATACACCTGCCTCCCCTTTGTGCCACGTGCATGCATGCATGTGCACACATCTACCTTATTACTTTAGAACTACGTCTGATAGTGATAGACATAATTATCTATCTATCTATCTATCTATCTATCTTATCTATCCTTGTCACTGTCTCTGTCTCTCTCTCTTTCCAATAGTTCCTAGATTATGGCTAAATTTCCCCCCACATTTGGTAGGACAAAGACTTTTTACCATTAAGGATTTTTTTTTTTTTAATGTGCCTGCTACCAGTCATAAAGGGAATACCAAAAGGTAACTCCAAACAATTTTTTGGACAGAGGTTTACTGCTGAAATAGATGAAATAACTGATAATTTATCACAGTAGTTAATTTGAAGGGGATAACTGGCACCTGGAACTACAGAGTTGCTGTGTTGATAAAAACAAAAACAGCCGCCTTACTTTGTAATTACAGCTTATGTTAAAGGTTTTCTTTTTCTATTGTGGAGTTGTTGCCAAGGCAATAGCTTGGCAATCTTCTACATGAATGCTTTGCACATTAATCCACACAGGCTTCACAGATGTTAATTTTTGTAACACACCTATGCATTCCAGAAGGGCAAAATATATTTTAAAAAATCTGTTTTATATGGTAGGAAAAGAGCATTAGAAAACAAGTTTTTCTGGCCTCCTGTGTCCCTTCCAGGACATACTCACAGTGACCATCATGGATTTTGAAATGGCCTCCAGACCTTAGCCCAGGACTGTGAGGAAAAAAGGGCAGGAAACCCAAAGGGAATCCACACGACAAACCAGATCAAGGACATGGCTAATGGTCAGAGTTGGAAGTTCTGCTACTGAGACAAGGCGGAAGCCAGGAGGCAGAAACCCAAGAGGAACTAAAGCCAAAAGTCACAGTTAGCAAAAATCAGGGCCAAAGCACAAGACAGAAACCAAAGGAGCGATCACTGTTGAGCAAAACAATCCAGTATCAGCATTCAGACACTGCCCTCGATGCAATTTCTGAATACTCTTGGTGCAACAATGCTTCTTTAACCCCAACTTGAGGCAGCTCATGTCGAAAACATCCACTATTGCTGGGCTTTGGGAGTGTGATTAATCTTGGAGGCAAGGTGAGCTGTTTAAGTTTTCACCCATCTTACGCTGTGAGGAGACAGAATAAAGAAAGCCCTTCATACTCGCTGGCTCTGGCGTCATAAAGCTTACCAAAGTAGTAACATTAAAGCAGGGCCTGGACCAGGTTGGGTGAGTGAGGTGCCTCGAGTACAAAACTTCAGGAGGCATTTACTCTTCAGGTCATACGAATGCGGGGCCACCGAGGCTCAGAGAGGGGAGGGGCCCCTTCACACCCCAGGCAGGGCAGCTCTGGACCAGACATCTGGTGCTCTGTGTCTCATGGACGTTAGGCCATGAGTTCATTCTGAATCAGAGAGTCTGTGGAACTCATGGTGTTTCTTGAAAAAGAAAAACAACATTATTAATATTTAGCTACTCCCTGGCATTTACTAATGTAGGATGGATAAAAAGAAACTCCCAAACTGGTGAAATAGAAAAATTTTGGTTAACACCATAGTAAAGACATTTTTTTCATATTCTTTTTCTGGCCAGAAAGTTCTAAATACCTTCCCAACAGTATTTGCTGCAAAAAGAACAGAGAGGAAATAAATTATTGTGTGACTCCAGCAAACACTTGCCAAATGAACAGACAATGAATTAGAATTGGCAAAAGGGAGAATGGAACTCACATGAACTCAATATCCTTTACTTTAGTTTCATTTAGTAGTTAAAGTATTACATTTATTTTATATACAATTTTTACACCTTTTTACAAAGGCTTTAAAAGGTATCTATATTAAGTGTCCACAAACTTTTCCTCTGAAACATGGCTTAAATCACTTTGGCTGACTCTGATCTCAACCAGGTAAGATGTTAAGGAAAGACAAGAACAACAACAACAAAATGGTGTAAAACTTTATCCAACCATGGCTTAACAGGACTTATTGGTTAATTTGGATTTGGGTTGATTGTCAGGATGGCCTTGAAATTCATGTTCTAAATTTAAATAGGAATTTCTTCAGTTTTCCATTCAAGAAGTGATTTTCTTTCTTTTGTTCCACTAGGCTGTACAGATTGTATTCTCTGTTTCTGAGGCTGTCATCCGTTAGCAGGATTTATAGTTGCTGACAGCTTGCTTTAATAATTCACAAGGAATAGAATCTATTTTGTGCTCTCCCTTTTCTCAGTCGGTTCAGTGATGCAGACAGATTAAAAACATGCTTTTTGTCAGTGAGATAAATTAAGAGGACTCAGAGACACCCTAGGAGGAGTCATACTGAACAAGTTACTACGATGAAATGTTTTCCCACCAGTACACAACTAGATAAAACCAGAAACAGACCAGGCTGTATTGTGAACCCTTCAATCTGGTAAGCCTGGTACTGAAGTTAAACCTGCTCTCTGGTCATACCCCAAACTGTTGAGTTAATTTATACAGGCAGCTGAATGTACTGGCTTTCAAGTTTTAGGGAAGGGAAATCATTTTAAGGACAAAATGAAATTCAAAATTCACACACAATTTATAAGCTGTGGCATTTTCTTTTTGTGAATTATGGTAGTAAAATGTGTAACTAGCACCTATTATGTATTGTTTATATAGTTATCTGAAAAAGAAGATGCCTTTATTTCTGAGTAGCATCAGACAGCAGAGCAGGAAAGAGAAGGCTGCCTGGCGATAACTTCTACTCCTCAGTTTCCAGGAGAAAGCGCCTCCTGGGTCCTGCTGTTGCTTCATGTTTCTTTAACATTAAATGTAACAAGTTCTGCATCAGGCTCAAATCCCATCTGGCCTCAGCCCAGAAGAGGCCGGGGGCCTGTCAGGCCTTACAGTGCCCTGACTTTGTTGATAGATTCTGTCTGCTCATTGAAATTCAGCAGTGGAGGAAGAAGGTGCCTCCTCCTTGCAGGCTGTTCCTCTCCCTAAGCAAACAAGACTGCGGCTCAAAGGCAATGTAGACCATGGAGTCCACAGCCAATTTCAATACTTAGTTCCTTCCTGACGCCAATAACCAGACCCACACCACAAGATGGACGCACCCTTCTGGGTAAAGAATGTATTTATTTAGGTTCATGCAGAAGCCAAAGAAGAATGAACAGGGCAGATGAGCAAATCCTACAATGGACCTTGCAAGTGAACTGAGAACTGTTTGGTGACTGGTTGACCACTTCAGCTCACTAGTGTGCACACATAACGCCCTTTCAGACTTTGGCATTCCTTGAATTTTCAGTTTGATTTTGGCACTAGCTGTTTTCATAGATATTTTTTCTTATTTTTCACGTATTTCATGCCATTATGGAAAGTAAGTGTGTTTTGGCTAGACATCCTAGCAAAAAAAAAAAAAAAAATTATGGCTTTGAAGAGTATTATCTTCGAAAGAATATTACAAATCACTATCTGGAAGTCAGCTGGCATCTGATATGTCTTTATTTGTCTACACATGTAAATGTACATAGATATATAGGTAAACATAGATATAAAATATTAACCAAATTTATACGTGGTTTTCTTTAGGTAACTATAGATAAAAACTGTAGTTTCACTTGGCTTTTGTAAAAAGTTGGCATCTAGTTTTTCATCTAATTGGTAAATGTACATAATTTTAAAATAGCTTAATATATTTTTTCTTAGTTTTCTTTAAAATGTGAATTGAAGTTGTGATTTGAAGTTGGAGTAAATATCACTGGAGGCCCAGACATTCCCTGAAGTTGAATAGGGTGACCCTTTGGTGCTTGGAGCCGTAACTTTACCATCTAAACTGCTCCAGAAATTCCAGTGACCAAACTCTGATATTTTTTTCACTCCTCCATCACATTTTAAACTTGTAGTGGACCTAAAAGGGTTTCCAGTTCACCCTTGCAACTTTGCCCCAAGTTGAAGGAAGAATTTACCCCAAAATGTGCTCTCTATAACAACAGCATTTTTCCAGTCCTTGCCTCACAAAGGTGAGGTCTCTTGAAACCATTATGGCTTCAAATGCAAGGGATGTGGTCTCAGCTTCACCATAGCAGCTGCTGGGAACAACCAGCTCTCCTAGATTTATGCCACATAAACACATACCCAAATACTCCAGTTCAATTTATTTTTCCTCATGCCATTACTCTTAAATATGAATTCTTCCAGTGGTGGGCAAACCAATTTCTAAGGCTGTTTTATTTTCTTCTTTCTTTCCTTCCTTCCTTCCCTCCTTCCTTCCCTCCTTCCTTCCTTCCTTCCTTCCTTCCTTCCTTCCTTCCTTCCTTCCTTCCTTCCTTCTCTCCATCTGTCCTTCCTTCCTTCCTTCCTTCCTCCAAATAACTACAATTCTTTTGATGGCATCCAAAAAATGAATGATTTTGAGGTATCTGGTTATGACTTCTGCAGACCTTTATATTCTGGCTTTGAACTACAAAAAGACAAACAGGAAGGAAGAAAGGAAGAAGAGAGCAACAAAAACACACACAAAAACACGCACAAAAACCCCTGCAATCTATCGGTGAAATTGTACCCTCAAATAACATTCTATAAATTATCTTTGGTTATTTTAATAGGAGTTATAACCAGTTTTAATTTACTCATTCAAAATTCAACAATATTTGTTGAGAATCTACCTACTACATGCCAAATAGATAAGTTATCAGCCCTCATGGTGTCTAGTTTTGCTTAGGGTAGATATTTAATAAATGAGAGAAAAAAATTAAGTAAAATAATTTCACATAATGACACATACTTGTAATTAGCTCTACCATAGCCTTCCCAGACACCCCTTTAGGTGTGATGTTCTTATTTCCCTGGTCAGTAGGAATGCTGTCTATACACAGCCTTCACCTCTCAGACCCTGTGATGGTTAACTTTATGGGTCAACTTGACTGGATTAAAGAATACCTAGACAGCTGGTAAAGCTTTATTTCCAGGTATGTCTGTAGAGTTATTTCAGGAAGAGATTGGCATTTGAATCAATAGACTGAGTAGGAAGATCTATCCTCACCCAATGTGTGTGGCACCATCCAATCCACTGAAGGCCTGGATAGAACAAAAAGGCAGAGGAAAGCTGAATTTGCTCTTTCTTCTGGGGCAGAGAAACTTGTCTTCTCCTGCCCTTGAACATTGGAACTTCAGGTTCTCTGGTCTTTGGTTCTCAACCCTTTGGACTTAGACTGAAGCAAGTTACCAGCTTCCCTGGTTCTCCAGCTTGCAAATGACCTATCATGAAACTTCTCAGCTTCAATAATCATGTCAGCTAATTTTTGTAATAAATCCTCTATCTATGTATCTATCTATTTATCTATCTATCTATGTATCTATCTATCCATCCTATTGACTCCGTTTCCCTGGAGAACCCTGAGTAACATAGTCTTCTTTGGGAATTGCCTTAGCTGAAGAGAGTCACCTTGCCAAAGGTCATGTTTCCTACCTATAGGGTAGTCATATCCAATAACTGGACCCCCTTAACCCAGCTCAGGACAACTCTGAAGGTCTATTCCATCTTTTGGTAGGATTAGCTCTGGTCCTTGTTGGGACCACATCACAACCTGACTTCTTCCTCTGCCTAATCCTGTTTCTATCCTTTCCATCAGTGAGGACCAAGAGGACTCCCTAATAAACTTTCTATTTATTAATCTCTACCTCAGTCTACTTCTTGGGAGTCCTGATCTGCAACAGTTAGTACTAGCAGAATATCAAGAAAACAGACACTGATTTAGCATTTGGGGGCTGGATGACTTGCTGCCTAGCTAGGAGTAAAGACACCGTCACTGGTGGTGGAGATTAGTACTACGCAGGAGCCCAACAGAAATCAGCATGGCCAGCAGCAGAGACCAGCCGAGTCCCCAGTATAGCACCAACCCTCCAGGATGCCAACCAGCCACTTGGTGGCAAGTAAAACACATTAGACACTTGGTGGCAAGTTAAACACATTAGACATTTTCTACCCTGGAAAGAGTAGTGGATTATTTTGATAGAAATAGAAATATATTTGGGGAATATACATAAAAGTTTGTCTTTCCTTTCCACAGAGCTTCAACCAGCACTACTACTTGAGGACCTATGCAGTGTTTGTCCATGAGCATGGAATGACTCATACTGGCATCAGAGTTAGGGTCCCACTTTGAAGGAAAGGGGATGCAGTAGTGGGCACATGACTAAGAAATCCACCAGTCCTCTCAGATACTGTACCACCAGAAGCTGCTGGCTTAGCGGAGCAAAGGTATGTTCAAAGAACAGCTGAAGCAGGAGCTTTGAGATTATACTTTGTGGGGATGGGTGTCATTATCTAGGGTGTGGTGCTTACCAGTAATCAATGAATTTTATGTAGTGCTACATCCTGACTAGATAGAATACGTGGGTCCTGGAATTAAGGGATAGAGGCATGAATGGTCCTTAATCTCTCCCAGTTACCTGTTTGCGGGATGTATCTTCCTCTCCTGGCGTCTCTGGGTTCTGTGGGTTTAGTGGTCCTGGTTCCCAGAGAGGAAATGCTTTCACCAGAGAACACAGCAGGAATCTTACTAAACTATAAGCTGAAGCTGACTCTTGGGCACTTTGAGATCTTTGTGCTAAGGGACCGATAGGCAAGAAGGGGATGCTTCCTGGCATCAGTAGGACATTGGGCTACTGTTATACAGTGGAGACAGGGAAGAATATATATGGCACCTACATTATCTATTTAGGTGCCTCTTGTTATTCCTTTGCCCAAGTTTGACAATAGTAGACAAGTGCAAAAGCCATAATCGGAGAAGGACATGGTGACTGAGAGCTCAGATCCCACAAGATAAGGGTCTGGTTCATGCTACCAGGCAAGACAAATAAACCCATGGAGTTTCTAGGTGAGTTTAGGGAGCATATAGAATGGAGAGTAGAGAAGGGAGAATGTGATCCCAAGACTGGCTGCAGTGGCTAGAAGTGTATTTCATTCCACTAAACCTCAATAATGTTCACTGAGAATCAGATGCCCCAGCATCCTAACTAAGCTGCCTCCAGAATTTATACAAAGCAGTGGATTCAAAGGATGGACTCTGGTGAGATGCTGCCCTATTCAATACTAAAAGTCTTACTCCTCAAGAGGCTGAGAGTGTTGCAAACAGATAGTTTTGGCTTTCAGGCTTCTTTGGAAATTGTCTCATCTCAAGAGCTGCTGTGCCTTCTTGGGGCAGCTAGCATCCAATGTGGGGGGCATAAAGACTTGTCTCCTCGTTTTGAAACTTGGTATATTCTAAAAAGTCATTCTAGCTTCAGAACTCCGTGTGGGATTGGCTGAGGTGTTTGTTGAGACCACAGTTGCAGCCTAATTTCTCCCTTTTCCTAGCACTCTTATCTTCCCATCTTCAGGTGTTGATCAAGAACACCTCTAATAACTTCTTCCATGCAAAACCACTCCTCACTCTCTGGTTCCCTGGGCATCCACCTGCAACAGTACTATTAAAATATATAAAACAGCAAAATGAAATAGAAGATCAGATACAAGGTGAGGCTACTCTAGTTATGATGATCAGATAAGTCTCCTCTAAGGAGCTGATATTTGAGCTGAGATGTGAATGATGAGAAAGATCACAGAAAGATCTGGGGGAGTAGCATGTACCATTCCAGACAGAGAGAAATATGAAGGCACTGAGGTGACAATGAGCTTAACATGTTCCACAAAATGAAAGAAGTTCAATGTAACTCAGGCAAGACAAATGAGAACGAGGCTGATGGAAACAGTGGCCAGATCATGGAATTTGAACTTTATTCTAAATGCAATAAGGAGTTACTAGAAGTAATTAAATATACGACTTTGACTTACAGGAGTAATAAATGACTTACAGGAGTTTGAAGAGTAGAATAAAGACAATCATTATAGTTATTATATATATTGTTATGAGACTATGTAATAGTCTCACCCCAAGAAAGAGACGGGGTGTTTTGAACTAGGGTGGTGATGGCGACAGGTGGTTGACTTTTGGTATTTATTTTGGAGGTGAATTCAAAAGGATTTGTGATGCATTACAATGTAGGACCATGAAAAGAGAATAATTAAAGATGACCCCTAGGTTAGGCCTGAGCAAGGAGTAGTACCACTAGTAGAGAAAGAAAAGAGGAGCATATTTGGAAACAGAGGATCTAAAGCTACCTAAGGACAGGGTACAAAGTTTCCAGAGAAAAAGAACAGATTAGAGAGTTAGATTACCTTTTTAATTAAGTAGTGAACTCAACTCTGTTAACCCCTTCAGTCTCTCTTTGTCTCAGTTTCTCTGCTTTCCATTCTTTCCTAGGCCACAATGAGATCTGATAGACCTCAACATCTATAATTATAAGCTGGTTTACGTTTCTCAGAGATGCTGCATTTTCAGCAGTCTCTCAGGTGACACTGAGGCTGTGGTCTGAGGACATTTTGTGTAGCAAGGTTCCACTGAAAATAACATCGTTGGATCAGACAGACCTGACTTTGAATTGTTTCCCAGCCAGTTATTAGTTGTGTAATATTGGAGAAGTTTAAATCTTCTCTGAGTTTAATTTCTTGTAAAAATAGGAATAATGTACCTGCCTCATAAAGTTACCATGAGAATTAAATGATGTCATGTCTCTAAAGCATAAAGCAAATAACCCAGCTCCTTACTCACAATGGGATTAACTAATTTAGTGTCCCTCCCTCCCACCCTCAAACAGACTATATGTTTACAGATTATATTAGAATCTTAAAAAATCATTGCAAGACCTTAGGCATCCAGAGAATTAGCATGTATAGTTTTGACTATTGCCAAGTAATTCCAATGGTCCACATAATGTAACAATTTGAAGGTGCACATTGGAATCCTATATACTGAGAAAAGGCTGGTTTGCAGGAGTGAGTAACTTACCTGGGGTATAGCCTACCCAATAACAAGCATCCTCATCTCAGGCTGACTTGATGGTTCTTAGCTCACCTTTCCATCTGCATGCCTTTTGTGAAACAATAAAACCTCTGTATCTTATGGAAAATGTCTCTGCTAAACAAAGGAACAAACAGAAAAACAAAAACTAAACTAAAACCAATTAGCAAATTGTGTTGGCATAGAAGTGAAAAAAAAGTTAAAAAAAAAAAAAAACAAAGAAACAGATGATATACAGAAAAACAGGAGTTTGGGATAAATAATGGAGTGGGAATGCCACATTGGCAGCAGCTTGGATCCATGCTATGAATGCTTTTACCATGTGCTCTACAAGGAAATAAAGAAAGCTAATTCACAAACGGTTTCAATAAGTTTTCCAGACAGAATTTGTATTATTAGCCTTATAAATGAGTCTAGCCCTCTATAGAATTCTAAAGGTCTTAAGGGGTTAATTATAAGTTTTTAGTAATACTTGACTGAACTTTATGGGAAAATTCTGTGCTATAATGGTATCTGTGATTTGGGGAATGTGTACATGTCTCAGGGTGTCTCTCTTAAGAATTTCAGGGTCTCTTGTAATTATTTTAATATTACCACATTGTTCTTGTTGTGTAGCAGATTGCAAAATGCTTATTATTAAACCATCATGGCAGTAATCACATTGTAAAGAAATAACTTGCATATTTAATTTCCTGTTTTACAATGAGGCTATAGCATTTGCCAGTAAATATTCAATACCATTGTACACAAGCACCATGCTACAAGGTACTTGGACAAACAAGACTCACCTGAGGAAGGGAAAATACTGGCTCCATGATGGAAATGTAACCTTGAGACTTGGGAGGGTAAATTATCTTGGGCCAATAACAGTGTTACCTATGACTGGCAGAAGGTCATAATACTGGTGCATTTTAACAGCTGTTAGTCCCCCAGTAGTCATCTAGGGAGACAAAAGAGAGAAATCACTTATTTTGATACTAAAAGCACAGAGCTAGCTCTAAAGTATCTGACATATCCTAATCCTGATCAGCAAATCTCAGCACTTTTGCTTGGTTTGAAATCACTTAATTTTGACTGGATACTCCCTGTAGTAGGTAAGACTAACACATCCAACGATAGATGTATTTCTACAAAAAATGATTTTTATACTCTCATTCATGAAACACGCAGTCTCATTTTCCCAAGGCTCTAAGCAGTGTCAACGCGGTGTTCCTTTCGTTTCAACTCTGAAGTCCTTGTAGGAATAACGATCTCACATTCCTTTGTTGTTTAAAGAGGATGAATTCCATGGACAATCCTCAGATGAATTAATTAGATGAACTCTGGTATTTTCTGGGGCAGGTTAAGGGGAGTGAACCACAAGATTGATAAAATTCAACTGGATGCCAACTCCTTTGTATTATTTTCTGGCACCCTTATTTAAAATGCAAATACCCAGAGATGGTAATACATTAAAGAGCATTAAGGAGTAAATACATGGGTGGTGAGGAAGAGAACCCAATGTCTTCAACAAAATTCCATAGGAAGGGTCCCTACCTTTTACTTGGTTCAATGGGATTTGAAATAAGTTCGAATTTGAGATCTGCTACTCTTTAGCTCCTTGCAGCAATTAAACTCCCATAGTCTCAGTTTCCCATGAAAGTAAAACAGTGATAATAGTAACAGCATAATAGCATTGAAGGGAGGAATTGATTAGATGACATATGCAAAAGACACAGAACAGAGCTTGGCAGATGGGAAAAATTTACCAAAAGTTTATTTTTCTCTTTTGATAAAAAGTACTTGAATATCATATTACATTTTCTCACCCTACTTCATTAGGACAACACCAGTGGATAGGCACCCCCGCTCAGGAGACCAGGAAATCTCCCCTAATAGGACTTCCAAGTGAATTATTGAACAGTGAAGTTATTCAAAAATTATTGAATGACTGAAAAGAATTCCAAGAATCAGTGGTATTCTGTGGAAGTTATTAGGAGTAAGATAGGGACTCTTCCTATGGAATTTTGTTGAAGACATTGGGTTCTCTTCCTCACCACCCATATATTATTATTATTATTATTATTATTATTATTATTATTATTATTGAGATGGAGACTCGCTCTGTAGTCACCCAGGCTGGAATGCAGTGGCATGATCTTAGCTCACTACAACCTCTGCCTCCCGGGTTCAAGCGATTCTCCAGCCTCAGTCTCCCAAGTAGCTGGAATTATGGGTGCACACCACCATGCCCAGCTAATTTTTGTATATTTTTAGTAGAGACAGGGTTTCACCATGTTGGCTAGGCTGGTCTTGAACTCCTGACCTCAGGTGATCCGCCCACCTTGGCCTCCCAAAGTGTTGGGATTACAGGCGTGAGCCACCTTGCCCAACCATATTATTTACTTGGTTCAGATTTGTTATACTAAGTAATTCAGAGGTTTCTTCAAGAGAAGAAATGTAGAGGATAATGTTAATAAATTAACAATGATCAGACTCATTATTGAGCAGGACTGGAGTAGCAACAGAAGGAAGTCTATTTCTAATGTCCTATTCTGAAGATGTATCTCATTTCTTCCTTTTTAGAATGCTTAAAAAGTTATTCTATCACAAAGCAAAACATAGTGCTACCATATGATTTACCAGTTGTATTCCCAGGTATTTGCTAAAATGAGTATAAAACTTATTTTCACACAAAAACCTACATACAAATGTTTATGGTAGCCAAAGGGGATCAGACTATGTCAGCCCCAAATATGCCACTTTGGCATAAGTGTTATTTTGGGCTCAAGGCAATTATAGGAGGAATTCTCTGACATCTCTCTTTCTGCCTAAAGCATGGCATAAATTTCCCTTTGTGAAGGCATCCTCCCTCTGCTCTCCCATGCCAGGAG
This sequence comes from Macaca mulatta, assembly GCF_049350105.2. NCBI lineage: Eukaryota > Metazoa > Chordata > Mammalia > Primates > Cercopithecidae > Macaca > Macaca mulatta. Next base: position 23,286,430 of record NC_133422.1, read on the forward strand.
GCAGTAAACAACTCTCATCACAGGAGACAGAAAGCTGGCATGAGATGTGTCTGCATAAGCAAACCTTACTAAAATAACTCTTATCCTCCATTAGTTTCCCCCATATATTTACCTTTCTGTAATTTAATGTCCCTAGAAACTCAAACTGCTTTCCTTTGTTTTGTCACTTCTCCACACTTTATCACCCTTTGTTAAAGTAGTATATAAGTACTTGGTCTAACCACGTCTTTGGGTTTTCACTTATTTTCTGTGAAGCTCCTTTGTGCATGCAAAATGAACCTTTTCTCCTATTAATCAGTCCTTTGTTCGTTTAATTTGCAAGCCTCTTTCATTGAACCTAAGAAGGCAAAGAAAACTTTTTTCTCCTACTCTACATAACTTTATTCATAATTACCCAAACTGAAGGCAACCAATGTGTTTGTTGTTCAATGGGGAAATGGATAAACAAATGATGACATATTCATATAATAAACTATCATTCAATGATAAAAATAAATCAGCTATCAAGCCTCAAAAAGACATGAAGGAAACCTAGATCATATTGCAAGTAAAATAAACCAATCTAGAAGGCTATATACTATATGATTCCAACTATATGACATTCTGGAAAAGACAAATTTATAGAGAGTAAAAAGATCAGAAGTTGTTGTGGGTTTGATGGGGGATGGAGAAGGGGAGAGGAGGGATTTTTAGGGCAGGGACACTATTTTGTATAAAATTGTAATGGTAGATAGATGATATTATGCATTTGTCAAAACTCATAGAACTGTACAACACAAAGAGTTAATCTTAATGTAAACTATAGACTTTAGTTAACAATAATGTATCAATATTGCTTCATTAATTGTACCACACAAATGCAAGATGTTAATAATCGGAAAACTGAGAATAACGGAGGGTAGATTGGAGAGAAGGTATATGGAAACTCTCTGTACTTTCTGCTCTTAAAAAAATCTATTAATTAAAAAGTCATTTAAGGATACCTCATGCTTTATATGGCTTATTAAAATACAACAGATATAGGTAGAGAGAAAAGAGGGAATAAGAAGACTGTAAAGCAAAGGGAGAGGCAGAAATATGTAAGAATTATAAGATAAAGAAAATGAATTTGTGGCACCAGAAAAAAAAATTAGAAATTTAGAGAACCATCTTTTCTTTCTCTTTTTTTTTCCTCTTTTCTTCCTTTGTTCCTTTTTAGGGAAGTGGAGTAGGAATGGGGACTGTAGCAAACTTAGAATGTGGAATAAGTTAATGGCATTGGATTTTTAAAATAGTTTGTGCACTTTTCCTGAAAGCATGCATTCTACTTATTTCTGATGGAAGGCTAGAGTGTCTGGCATGGTATATACTTATGAGATGATTAAGCAAAAGATGGTTTCTGGCGGAGGTTGTGTGAAGTAGTATAATGTGACACTAGAAAAGTCATGTGGCTGAACAATTGGGAACTTGCTCTCCGTTTGAACTCCAAGAATAAACAGGCCTTACTAGGAGTACTGGAAATCAGAGGTAATGGTGGTACAAGGCCTAGAGTAAGGCGAAGGGGCATAAAGTAGATGACAGTATGTTCCCCAAATTAACTTTTCTTTTATATCGAGATATAACATATATATAGGAGAGTGCATGAATCTTAAATGTACAACTTGTTGAATTTTTATTTATGCATAGACCCATGGATCCACAAACCAGTTCAAGATACAAAATATTTCCAGTACCTTAGAAAGCTTCCTTTTGCTCCTTCCCAGTCAATATCCCTGCCCTTAGAGGCAATCATTCTGATTTGTCACTAAAAGTAAGTTTTGCCTGTAAATCTCATATAAATGGAATTGCACTACACGCACAACATTTGTGTCCAGCTTTTTTTACCCAACGTATGTCTGTAAGAGTCTATATTGTTTCATGTAATGACAGTGGCTTTCTAAAATTGGTATTCATACACTTTATTGTATGAAATACCACAGTTTATCCATTTTATTGCTGATGATCATTTGGGTTGTTTCCAGTATTTTTGCTTTAATGAATAAACTTGCTATGAACATTCTTTTATATGTCTTTTGGTGGATATACACATGTATTTCTCTTGTGTCTTTACCAAGAAGTGGGCGTGCTGTGTCACAGGATAGGCACATAGATATTGCCAAACATTTTTCCAAAGCACTTTTACAATTTAAATTTCATAGCAACATATGAGGATTCCAGTTGCTCCATATCTTCAGCAACTTTTGCTAGTACTTGTCTTTTAAATTTAGTCATTACAGTGAGTGTAGAGTAGTAACCATTCTGGTTTTAGTTTGTATTTGCCCAAAGGGTAATAACATTGAGCATTTTTCCTGTTTAATTATTGTTCATTCGGATATCCACTTTGCTAAGTTCTTACTCAAGTATTTTGCCAATTATTGAACTTGGATTTACTTCTTATTATTAATCTGTGGGAGTTTTTCATATATTCTAAATAGAAGCCCTTTGTCAGATACGGCAACTATCTTTCAGTCTGTGGCTTGCCTTTTCACTCTCTTAATGTATCTTTTGATTAATAGAAGTTCTTAATTTTGATGAAATTTAATTTATCAATTTTTTGTTTTAAAAACAGTGCTTTTCTTAAACTGCTTCGGTCTTTTCTTATTCCAAGTTTTTAAACATATTATTCTCTTTTCTTTTTCTCAGCAACATTTATTGAAAATTCCAGTCTTTTCTCCCTAACTGAAGTGGTGTTTTTGTTGTATATCAGATGACTGTATATAACTGGGTCCTTCTCTGCATTCTACTTTGTCTTATTGCCATATTTGTCTATCTTTATGCCAGTATCACACTGACTCAATTACAAAGCTTTATAAAAGCATTTGTAGCTTATCTTGGTGATTCTAGATAGTTTGCATTATCATACACATTTTAGAATCAGTTCTAAGTAAACTCTTCTTTACGATTTTGTACTACTAAGTTATAGCTGGCATACTCTCTAATTTTTTATATTTTTTTAGTCAAAATTACATATGTACATAATTTAAATAGTCAAATAGCACTATAAACCTTTAAATGAAAAAAGTAGTCCTTTACTCCTAAATCTCATTTCAAGAAGCAAGCTTTTCAAGTCTTTTAGCATTCTTCTGGTATTTAATTTAATATTTTTCAACAATGTACTTATAATTTTATTTCTTGATTTTCAGCTTTAGATGATGTCTACTATGGAGCATAATTCAATTCTCTTACATTTTCTCAACATAAATCGCTTTTGTTAGGTCAATATTTGTTAGTTATATTATTATTATTATTTCCATGTAAATATTTTTCGCAGAATTCTTTTTTTTTTTTTTTTTTGAGATGGAGTTTTGCTCTTGTTGCCTAAGCTGGAGTGCAATGGCACGATCTCAGCTCACTGCAACCTCCACCTCCCGGGTTCAAGTGATTCTCCTGGCTCAGCCTCCCAAGTAGCTGGGATTACAGGTGTGTGCCACCATGCCTAGCTAATTTTGTATTTTTAGTAGAGATGGGGTTTCACCATATCGGTCAGGCTTGTCTTGAACGCCTGACCTCAAGTGATCCACCTACCTTGGCCTCTAAAAGTGCTGGGATTATAGGCATGAGCCACTGCAGTCGGCCTTCACAGCATTCTTCTATACCTTTTGTTTTCCCTAGAGATAATAATCACCTCCTTGCCCACATTCATTTTGTTTTATATAGTTTACTACTATTAATTCATTCTTGAACTCTGCCAAAACTGTTTCCTTTGAATATATTAAATTACATTAGGAAACCTATCACATTTTTTTTTTTCTTGAAAATATCTCTCTCATAGCCCTCTATTCCCCCTCAAGTCTGGACTGACTGATCTCTAGGTCTACAATGAGAGTTAGATGTTGCCAAAGAATCTGCCTTCATGTGTTAATTTATTTGTGCTGCTTTAACAGAATACCACAGACTGGGTAATTTATAAGCAATAGAAATTTATTTCTCACAGTTATGGAGGCTAGGAAGTCCAAGATCAAGGCACCGGCAGGTTTTGTGTGTGGTGAGAGCCTCTTTCTGCTTCCAAGATGGTGCCTGTTGCTGCATTTTCTGGAGGGGAGGAATGTTGTGTCCTTACCTGATGCAAGGGCAAAAGAGGGAACTCACTCTCTCCAGCCCTTTCATACAGGTCCTAATCCCATCCACGAAGGCTCTGCCCTCATGAAATAATCACCTCGTAAAGGCCACACTTCTTAATACTATCACATTGGCAATTAAGTTTCAATATACAAATCTGGGGGGACATATCAGACCATAGCATTTTATTACCATTTATGGGATTCCCTTCTCCTCTTGTGTGGGACTCCTTAATTCCAGCATCCCACATCTTCCTTTTTTTTGATTTCACCCTTTGTTTTGATGGAGCACATTTTGTAGTAGCTTCTTAGCAACGAGTTCATAGGAGATAAGTGTTTTGAGAACTTGCTGCCTTTGTTTTAGTCTTGTAATTAATTGATCATTTGACTAGGTGGTGAGATGGAAAGTTATTTCTCTTTCGGATTTTTAAGGCATTTCTCCATTATCTTCTAGCTTCTGATAATACCTTGTTATTTTGCAGTTGTAATAACATAATGCAATCAATGTTAGTTTGATTCCTAATACTTGTCAGTTTTTCACTCCCAAGAAGGTTTTAGAAATTCTTTGTCCTTCAGCTTCTAAAATGTCCTGACTATAGGAACCAATATGGATCTTTGCTCATGCTTTGTTCTGAGCATTTTGTGGATCCTTCAATGTTTTTTAATCCTGATACACTTTCAAATTATTTTTTAAATAATTTCTATGTCCCTGGGTTTTTGTTAAATCTCTCTTAAGATTCCATTAAAATGATGTTGAACCTCTAAATCAATTAAATTTTTAATCTTTCTATTTTCTATCTCTTGAACTATCAGACTTTCTACTTGATTTACTAAACTTTATCTTCCATTTCTTCTATTAAAATGTTCATTTCTGCTTTTGTTCCCTTGATTTCCAAGAGTTTGTTTTTGTTCACAAAATATTGCTTTTTTTATAGCCTCCTGTTCTTGTTTTGTGGATGCTATTTCTTTTTTATTTCTCTGAGAATTATGAGGATTAGTTATGTTTTGATTGATGGTTTCTTAGTGTTTTACTCAATGCCTTTTTCCTTAAATTTCTTTTTTTCTCTTTTTTGTTTGTTTTGGTTTGGTTTATGTCTTGTATACCATAGGTCTTTCATACTATTATTGGCTGTGTGCTTATTTATGGTTAAGATACAAAAATAGGCTGCTTATAACCCCTTAATGAGTATGGATGGGCCTTGTTGAGAAGTGAGCTCTAACATAATATCTAGCTGAAGTATTTTCTTAGAGGAAACCCAGCTTTAGTATCTGCAGACCTTTTTGCTGGGTCAGTTTCCCTGGATATGCATCTTCCTTTTTCATGCCTGAGGGTTATGACTTCCTGCCAGCATTTCTAGGGCTGAGTGGCAAAGGGGGCTGTGGTGGGGGTGGGGAGGGCTCATCTTTCAGAAATTTCACATTTGGCGTGTTCTCCCTGTTTTCAGTATAGTTCTTCTGTACTATGTGTAGTGAGATGAAGCTAGAGTTTCTCTGGTTCAGTCTTTCCAGGAAACGAACATACCTTTTGTTTTCTTTCAAGCGGGGAAAAGAGGCAGTTCTTTGCCTGAGCAGTGCGGGAAGAGATCTTTGGGGATAATTGTTTCTTATATGAATTTTCAATCAAATTTCTGGCTTCTAGCCTCACTTGAGACCCCCACTTTCAGAGGTAGTTGATACCCCAAATACTAAGGCTTTTTGTGGCTTTGTAATATGCATCTACTTATGTCTGGACGTACCTTGGAGGTTTCCCCAACCCATAGCTCTTCCAGGATTTTTCTAGTTTCCTAAGTCAGCGATCTCTCACCCATCTGATTTCTGATTTTTGATTTTTTATAGTCATTTATTTTCCTCTTTTCTTTGTACTTGTGGATTTATATGTTTTAATACCTTTACTGCTTTCCCTGTGAAGTTTCTGGAGAAAAAATACTTGTGTTCAATCTGCATTTTAACTGGAAGCTAGTTTTTTAATGTTTAAGAATTTAAAATCAGCTCTTGCCCAAAAATAGAGTGACCAGCTCTTGATAAAAAGTCTTTGAAACAGAAATAAGAATTGCCACTTTTTCTGTTGTTGTTCTAATGGCTGATTGACAAGAAAAGTGCCCCTTGTTAACATGTTCTTTTCAGGAATAAAATGGGAGCCAAGAAATGAATCACAGCCAAGGAGACATTTTGGGATTGGTTTTCTGGTCATATTTGGAATCAAAGCTGGGCACAATGGCTTGTGCCTATAGTCCCAGCTACTTGGGAGGCCGAGGCAGAAGGATCAGGGAGTTTGAACCTGGAGTTTGAACCTGCAAAGAACTACGATCTGCACTCCAATCTGGATGACAGAATGAGCTCCTGTCTAAAAATAATGATTTTTTTAAGAATAGAATAAAATCCCCACAAAGAGATGGCAATATTATTATATTATGAAACGGCTAATCTAGATTTGCTGGCTTGATTATTACAGGACAAGTACAAAAGAAATAATAAGATATAATCATTATTGAATACATGATTTTTATTTAGAAATTACTTTATTCATTTGATGCAAATATTAGAGATCTAATTTGGGATATCAATGGGACATTCAGATTTTATTTACCAGATATGTTTTAAATATATGAGCATATTTAAATATTCTCTACTTGCACTTTTAGTCTTCATAGAATCATTTCCATATTTTACCAAAAAATAGTTGTTTGTGTTATAACCAGTCATAAGGGGTAACTCTGGATATTCAAAATAATACACATTTGTTAAGAAACTTCACATGAGTTTGTTTTAATGATTTCTTTTTCCATGTTGCTTTGTGGAGCTAGAAAATTGGGCTGTATTTTTTTTAAGGACAAAATAAATCCTAGATGGGAGTAGTTTAGTGATACACTGCTCACATGCCATTCTTAGTGACTTGTACAGCCTTATTCGAAATGACTATTTCATTAACCTCCATTATTATGAATAAAGATGTGTTTCACATCAATAGTGGATAGTCTGCTAAAGCTAGATATAGATGCTGTTATAATCAATATTATATAGCCAAAAAAAGTGTCAGATAGGAAGAAAACATGGGAAAGTATGTTTCAGAGTAGCAAATGAATAGGGGCAGATATAAAATTCTCTAAGGAGACTTCAGAAATTTTGAGATTTTTTTCAGAGTATCCAAATACATGGAGCATTTAAAAGTGAAAAATGTGGACAGTAGCTGAATGAAAAATATTTCAGACATGTGAGGCTGTATGCAGGAGTTTTGAGGGAGAATAGGGAATAAAGAATTTATGCTCAATTGGAAGCAATTTTGGAGACACATGAAGAGTGTTGAGTGAGATAGGGAAGACTACACACCAAAAATGTCTTGAGTGTTGTAAATATAGTGAGTTTTTCGATGAATGGCAGCTGAAGTTGTGGCAGAAAAACTGAAAAGGTGTTGTAGAATTTAGAGTTTCGAACTGATGTGATGCTTATAAAGCCATGACCCATGTGGTCCAGTCCCAAAGTAGTGTCACTTTTGCAAAAACACAGCACAAATAAACAACTCAAGCTTTAACATGGTTCCCAAAAATGTTTGAGGAGGTTCAAGTACGTGACCCATTGCATTTGTTACTTAAGTAATTTTCCTTTCTAATCTACAGCACCCAGCTCTCACATTGTTATATGTCCAGATCTATAGGCTAGTCTTTATCAAGCAAGTTGTCTAACAAATGAGAATAGAACTTGTTTTCAGGGATATTATTAGTAGCTTTTGTGAGAGAGACATTGGTATAGGTATGTTCAAGTAGCTTCTAGATTATAGAAGACTTTCTGCTAGATATCATTTTCTTTGCATTAACCAATTATAAGGGAAAGGTAAGTCACTTATACCTTTTGTCCATCATGTAAATACTGGAGAATTCTATCAGTTGCCATGGTGTGTCTTTTGTCTTTGTGAGAGAAGCTTTACTGTCACGACTAGAGATGTTACAGAAAAAGCTATGATCTCTGAATTATTATCTTCCTGGAGAGGAGACTAGCTAGAGGCTTAAAGAAAGTGCTTTTTTTTTTTTTTTTTTTGAGACAGAGTCTTGCTCTGTCACCCAGGCTGGAGTGCAATGGCACAATCTCAGCTCACTGCAATCTCCGCCTCCTGGGTTCACACCATTCTCCTGCCTCAGCCTCCCGAGTAGCTGGGACCACAGGTGCTCACCACCATGCCCAGCTAATTTTTTGTATTTTTAGTGAGACAGGGTTTCACTGTGCTAGCCTGGATGGTCTCGACCTCCTGACCTCGTGATCTGCCCGCCTCAGCCTCCCAAAGTGCTGGGACTACAGGCGTGAGAAAAAGTGCTTTTTAAAGGAGCAACAGGTCCTTGTTATGTATGCCCATGTGAACACCAATCCTATGGGAAAAAATTAGCGTGTTGTACTTTTTAGCAATAAGGTGCCTACTTTTGCTAATGAAATGATCAAGATCTGTACTAAAAACGTATGATTGGAAAAAGCCTGCAAAAAAATAGTACATTTGAAACAAACCAATTAATTGAATTTAGTCTAAGCTAATTTTATTATTAATGAATGACAATTGTGAGAAACATTCAAATTTCTTCATTGCAACATACTAAAGGACAGATTCATTTCTTTTTTTTATTTTTTATTTTTTATACTTTAAGTTCTGGGATACATATGCAGAACGTGCAGGTTTGTTACGTAGGTATACACGTGCCATGGTGGTTTGCGGCACCCATCAACCCCTCATCTACATTAAGTATTTCTCCTAATGCTATCCCTCCCCTAACTCCCCAGCCCCAACAGGCCCCTCTGTGTGATGTTCCCCTCCCTGTGTCCATGTATTCTCATTGTTCAACTCCTGCTTATGAGTGAGAACATGTGGTGTTTGGTTTTCTGTTCCTGTGTTAGTTTGCTGAGAATGATGGTTTCCAGCTTCATTCATGTCCCTGCAAAGTACACGAACTCATTCTTTTTTATGGTTGCATAGTATTCCATGGTGTATATGTGCCACATTTTCTTTATCCAGTCTATCATTGATGGGCATTTGGCTGGTTCCAAGTCTCTGCTATTGTGAATAGTGCTGCAATAAACATAAGTGTCTTTATAGAAGAATGATTTATAATCCTTTGGGCGTACATCCAGTATTGGGATTGCTGGGTCAAATGGTATTTCTGGTTCTAGATCCTTGAGAAATCGCCACACTGTCTTCTACAACAGATGCTGGAGAGGATGTGGAGAAACAGGAATGCTTTTACACTGCTGGTGGGAGTGTAAATTAGTTCATTTCATTTTATATTAAAAATATTTTCTCAGGCCAGGCGCAGTGGCTCACACCTATAATCCCAGTCCTTTGGGAGGCTGAGATGGGCGGATCATGAGGTCAGGAGATCAAGACCATCCTGACTAACACGGTGAAACCCCCTCTCTACTAAAAACACAAAAAATTAGCCAGGCATGGTGGCACGCACCAATAGTCACAGCTACTCGGGAGGCAGGGGCAGGAGAATCGCTTGAACCCAGGAGGCAGAAGTTGCAGTGAGCCGAGATCGTGCCACTGCACTCCAGCCTGGGTGACAGAATGAGACTCCATCTGAAAAAAAAACAAAACAAAACCTCAAACCCAATTCGATAAAGTCACTCATGATTAAAACATAACATTTTGCTGAAAATTTCACATCAAAAATTATCCTTTGTTTTAATTTTTTACCCTTAAGAAATCCTGGAGTAGGTTTATGATGCTTTATCAAATCAAATCAGAAGAATGAATATTCATTAAGCACATATGATGTGCCAGGTTTTGCTTTAAGTCCTACAGAGTGAACAAAGAAGGTTCCTGGTTTCTTAAAATCTAGTAGAGAAAAAATTTTAAGAACTGAAAGTTAAAACAATATCCTGAGATAAAAGTAATACTTTAAGAAAACAGTGGAAAAGGACATTCAAGTCCAATTATGAATACAAGTCAGACATTAAAATTCCTTTGGGAATCAGTAGATCAGCTATTTGGCTAAAGAACAAGGTATGAGAAAATGGTAGGGGGGAAAGTCTGGAAAGATAAATTGGGTTAAAATTATGGGCTTTAGAGGCCAGGCTAAGGTCTTAGAACTTGATTTTGTAGGGAACCCTTGAACATTTTTAATTCTAAACGTAAGTGAAGAAGTGGCGAAATCAGAGCAGCTCGTTGTGGAAATGATAGTTTCAGCTGTGTGTAGACTGGACAGAGAAACTACCGAGATGGATGAAAAGGCTACTTCCATTTTTCAGATGGCTCAGGTCACTTTATGGACACCGGATAGACTCCCCCTCCTCCAGAAAATTTAGTTCCTGTGTCTAGACTGATGATGTCACACACACACACACACACACACACACACACACACACACACAACTCTCATGATGAGACTTTCTAAGGAAATCACAGTGAACTCCCAAGAAGGTCCAAAAATGGATTGAGAGAGCAGGGACAGGTCACTGGCTTGGAGTTTTATGACCATTAGGGCACAGGGCTGGGGTGAGGGTTCCCTCACATGTGCTGATTTGAACTTCCCATGGGTGCCAAGGGAGGGAGCACCCAGGCTTTTTTATCAGCTTACTAATATATGGGACAAAAGGAGAAGGGGAATGATGTAAATTGAAAGCTATCAGCAATCAAACATCAAAAGGGGAGCCAGGTCCTTTATTACACAAATGCAGGGTGGTAAGAGTGCTCTTGTGCTAACTTAGGGTACTACATTAATATTATCAATAAGTTATAAGCCTCTACCTGATAGAACCTGCTCTGTGGGAGGAAGCTCTCTAGAAGAAGGGATTTTCATGAACATGGGGACATATAACATTTATTTTACAGGCCCATTGAGGACCTTTGGAATGTCAAAGAGGTAGTCTCTAAGGCTTTGAAATAAATATCCCAGCAACTCTTGACCTTTTGTTCGCTGCATTTCCTTTCACAAAAATTCTAATCTATTACTTATGTTTGGAAGAAAGCATTTTTAAAATATGCAAAGCTAGATGGAGATTGTTTGCATTTGGGACCAGAGTTATCATTTTTTGTTTTTGCTCAATCAACCCATTAGTTTTGTTTTGAGACTCAGTTACATATTCTCAATTTATATGTGTAGAGAGAATCATCTAGAGGATTTGTTTAAAATGTCTATCCTTGTCCTCAACCCCAGGGACTCTGGCTAAGAATTCTTAGGCAGTGCTCAGGAATGTGCATTATGACAGGTGTTTCTGATGCAGGAGATTACATGCTTCACTTGAGTAACCTTGCCTCACCATGTACTCAGCACTGCACCAGGTATCGTAAAGGCTGCAGGCAAAGTCTAGCACAATCACAACCAACAAGAAGTTGACTGGTTTGCTGTCTCTTTCCCTACTTAACCAATCTTTTAGCTTCTGCACCTATAAAGAGTATGAAAGCAAATATAAAAGCCAAGACTACAGTTCTGTTTAGTTACCACTCAGAATTTAGTAGTGCCTAAATGCTTCCTTCAAGAAAGGGCTTTATATACTTTTTTCTAATTTAAATTTCACAAAGTCAAATTATTAACACATTAAAGTGCAGAAAATTGAGGCTTGGAAAAATTAAGTGACTTGCTTAAGAAATATAGCCACGAAGTGGGAAAGTCAGGTTTCAAACCCAGTCTCATCTACATCAAACTTCTGGCTTTTTTTTTTTTTTTTTTTTTTTTTTTGAGAAGGAGTCTCGTTCTGTCACCCAGGCTGGAGTGCAGTGGCACGATCTTGGCTCACTGCAAGCTCCACTTCCTGGGTTCATGCCATTCTCCTGCCTCAGCCTCCTGAGTAGCTGGGACTACAGGCGCCGCCACCACGCCCGGCTAATTTTTTTGTATTTTTGGTAGAGATGGGGTTTCACCATGTTAGCGAGGACGGTCTCGATCTCCTGACCTCGTGATCTGTCTGCTTGGCCTCCCAAAGTGCTGGGATTACAGGCGTGAGCCACCGCGCCTGGCCTAACTTCTGTTATTAACCGTGACACTCTTTACTGCCAGGAGCCTGGTGTTCGTTTTCTAGTCCCACTCGAGTGATGATTGAGATCCCCTGGTACTCAGAACAGGGGGAAAATTAGGCAGTTGCTCACTCAGTTTTGCTGTATATTGACAGTTGAATAACAGGTATGCATCTGCTGCCATAAAAGTCTCTGTCTCCCAGGGTAGAACTTTCTTATTGGCTGGCATTGCAGTCTTTTCCACAGGCTTTGCTAAGACCTGAGTTTTTCAGATGCTTCCCTGTAAGCACAATTTGTCTGGTTTAGAGTAATAAGTTTTGGACCAGGTGCTTTCCAGAGGCTGAGAGAAGCTAGGGTGGCTGGAAGAGACTAAGTGAGGAAAAGGGTGACATCCTTTGGGACTAGGGACATACACAGGCTCAGATCATACTGGGCTCTGGGAATCATGGTCAGAAATTTGGTTTTGATTCTACATATGGTGGGAAACAAATGCAATATTTTACACAAGGGACTTAGTGTTCTGATTTTATATCTTAAAAATAGCCTTTTGGTTGCTATGTGAAGAATGGGTGAAGGGAGCATGAGTTGAAGTGGGAAGTTGAGTAAGAAGGTTGTTTTACCCTCTGAGTACCTTAAGTGTGTAAAAGTTCCTCTTGAAGGAAAAGCTAACAAAAGAAATTTTACAGACGGAATGTTCATGTTGCCCTAAAAGTCATATGTTGAAATCCCCACCTCCAATGTGATGGTATTAGTAGGTGAGGTCTTTGGGAGGTAAGTAGGTTATGAGGGTAGAAACTTCATAAATGGGATTAGTGACTTACAAAAGGGACCCCAGAGAGCTCTCTTTCTGTTCTGTGCCGTGTGAAGATACAATAAAACGATGACCCTCTGCAGACCAGGAAGTGAGCCCCCAACAAACACTGGATGTGCAGGCACCCTGATCTCGAACTTCCTAGTCTCCAGAACTGTGAGAAATAAATATTTGTCATTTAAGTCACCCAGTCTATGGTATATTTATTATAGCAGTCTAAACTGATTAAGACAGCAGGAAAACTGCTGTTTCTGTCTAGATAAAGTAGGAACTCAGAAAAAAATTCTAGATGTCCCTCTACCTCCTCCCCAAAGTAAGTCTAGAGAGAAGGTAAGAAGTAGTGGGAGAGACTACCAACACTTAAGCATTTCCGGATTTCCCTTTTTCTTCTTTCTTATCCTTCTAAAATTCTTCCAAATATTTTAAGTCTTTTAAATTGTTTAATATTTAAATATTTCAAAGTTAATTTCAGCAGGGTTGACTCTCAGAACCTACATATCAGGCAGGTGTTTAAGATGATAAGACTTCTGTAGGAGATGATATATGGAAATGTCTTCCTAGGAGAGTTGAAGAAAACTCTTTTTCTTTTTTTTTTTTGAAACAGAGTCTTACTCTGTCACCCAGGCTAGAGTGCAATGGCGCGATCTCGGCTCACAGCAACCTCTGCCTCTGCCTCTGCCTCCTGGGTGCAAGTGATTCTCCTGCCTCAGCCTCCTGAGTAGCTGGGACTACAGGTGCCTGCCACCACCACATCCGGCTAATTTTTTGTATTTTTAGTAGAGACGGGGTTTTGCCATGTTGGCCAAGCTGGTCTTGAACTCCTGACCTCAGGTGATTTGCCCGCCTCAGCAAATCTCGCATTCGGCAATCCCAAAATGCTAGGATTACAGGTGTGAGCCACTGCGCCCGGCCAAAAATCGTTTTCTTGATGATGGATAAGAAGCCAGTTTTGCATCCCTCCCCACCCCCACCATGGCCCCCTTTCCCACTCAGCCCCAGAATGCTGGCAACAACCCATAACCTTCTGGAGGACTCCATCACACAAAGCACCTGTGGAGTGGCTTGAAGCTGGCACCCCCTTGGGCCGAGGGCAGGTTTCTACTTGTCCGAGACAAGCTGCTTTGAGACCAGGACAGAATGCTGGTTTCACAGATGCTGTTCTTTTCCATACATATTGCTTAGCACTCCTTTGATTGCAAATGACAGAAACCCAACTTGGATTACCATAATGAAACAAGGTATTTATTGTGAGGATAGAAACATGCCTCATGGAAACTAAGGTCAGAAAGATGGCTAGGCCTCCAGAACAATAGGAATTAGGTTCTTGAAAATCCTGTCTAACTCCCTGCGTTCACTTTTGATCAGCTTTATCCCATGACAGGGAATGTGGCCGCTGACATCTCTCAGAACTTTCGCCACGTAGAAGAGGACAGATAATGTGATTCTCTTATTCCAATTCCAGAACTGCAAGAGAAGAAGCTTGTTGGTTCTGCTAGAGTTAGGGTCTTCCTCTTGGGAGTCATTTGTGCAGAGGAGGTGGCACTGGGCTCATAGGGTGAACCCTACAGTACCATGGAAGTGGATAAGACGGGGTAGCTCTCCTAGGAGAGTTGAAGAGAAAATTTTCTTCATGGGTCTCCAATGACTGACAGAAGGGTACTAGGTAAAAAGTCCCACAGGTGTCAACTACATGAGAGATTTTGTGAAAATTGATGAAAAGCAGGTTGACTAATTAATACCCAGCCTAAACAACCAAAAAATAAGAAAACATTTAATCCAAGGGGATATCTGAAAATCAAGAGAATCCAGTGACTAATGAACGAAGATTAGTATTGTATTTTTCTGTTAACTGTTATTTGGGTAAGCAACTATTTTAGAAGGGATTGGTTCCTTTGCTTTACCTCATTAAATGGAATGCTAATACCTGCAGACTGCATCGTCCCACAGTGAATAAAGTATTTGTTTACGTTCGTGTAGCAAAGGTCCTCTTAGCCCCTACCCCACTCTCTGCCCAATTCCTAATCTGCTGTGTGTGAACTTTGAGGTAAGCCTGTTGAAGAGCCTTGGGGACAATGGGGTACAAGTGCCACATGGTTAATGAGGACACTCTTGGTTTACTCTGCCCAAAGGGTGCATGAGTCAAAATTCTCCAGAGAAACAGCCAACAAGATGTATGTATATACAGACAGAGACAGAGATTTATTTCAGGGAGTTGGGTCATGTGATTGTGGAGGCCTGGTAAATCCAAAATCTTCAGGATAGGCCAGCTGACTGGACACTCAGGTAAGAGCTGCAGTTAGAGTCTGAAGGCCGTCTGCTGGCAGAATCCTTCCTCCCTGAAGGATGTCCACCTTTGATCTATTAAGGCCCTCAACTATGAGGCCCACTCACATTATGGAGAGCACTCTGCTTTACTCAAAGTCTACTGACTTAAATGTTCATCTCATCCCAAACACTTTTTCAGGAATATTCAGAAGAACGTTTGAGTATCTGGGCATCTTGGCCCGGCCATATTTACACATAAAAGTAACAACCATCACAAAGAGGAAGTAACAGAATACCAGGCAAGGCATAGAATGGAACTGGAAAGTAGAAATTCATCAACAGTATCATGCCAGCCTGAGAAGGAGGGCGAGTGGTTCTTCAGACTTCTGGAGTCTGGAAATATTTATAGTTACACCGGAAGAAGGAAAGAAACTGTGAGAGGGAGACAGATGGGGAAGGAAGAGCCTCCTAATGGCCATAATAGAAACATTTCCCAACATGACGATGGGTTCCCATAGTGGGAAGAGTGACCATGTGTGTACATGTGCAGACACGACAAAAGCCTGAGAGGCAGGAGTGACTGTGGTGGGGGAGGCGTCCTCTTCCTGCCTGTGGTACAGAGTGGTGTGCACCTCTTACAGCTCCTCCCTGTGGCCTGTTGTGATCTGCATGTGAAATAGAAGCATGCAGGCTGACTGTGGCCCTTCTAAGCTGTGCAGCATTGGGCCAGGAAAACCTTTGCAAGGATTCGCAGAGGCCGTGTAACAATATAAACAATGTCAGATAACCTAGGAACGCTCTATTCTCAGGGCCAAATGGACACATTCAGGGAGGCCAGCAATTTAGTACTCTCTCAAACCAATATTTGAATGAGACTATTGTCCAATCTTTTTTGTTATTGTTATTGGCATGGGAAGGAACTGAATTTCCATGAAAAATTATATAGCCTGGTTTATGATGTTTGCTGTCTTCTTCTCAAAAACAACCATTTGCAAAAGGCCATTAGTAAACAATTTGGTGTTGGTTGAGGATTTTTGATAGGTGAATAGAGGAGGGATTTAAAAAGGGTGACTTCACATGCATACCCAGAAGACAGTTTCTTATTAAATCTTATGAATAAATGTGTTTCTTCCCTTATGTTTCTCTCGGGAATTTTGGTTGCCTCTCTTTTTTTCTCTCTGGTGCTTGGTCTTTTTGTCTTCTGCCTGCTCTTTCTTGAATATTCACCTCCCTTCCTCCATGTCTGTCTTTCTGCCTTTCTGACAAAGAGCAGTTTCATGCCTGTCCAGCTCTGTCTCCGTCCAACTTACAGCCGGGGGAACTGGTTTAGTGAATGGGCTGGACTCTAGTGTATAATCCAGAAACAACTTTTTCTTTCCTCATCACTATCTTCAAATGTTGTGGCATCTCCCTTCCCTTCCCCTTTGGTGACACTACAGATTCCCAACAAAGAAATAAGAAGACTATATTCCAACAGAATGGTGCAGATCTGTCACAACAAATGAAAAATTACATCGTGAACAGAGAAGCTGAGGGGAGTAATCTGCTCAAAGGCACTCAAAAGTGAGAGATAAGCGAGGTATGCAAAAGACAAAATTCCTTTTACAAACTGTGCTGATCTGTAACTCACCAGATGAGATACCTGCAAAATTAGGCACTAGCTGCATAGCTCCAGTGTCCACAGCTGGAATTCCAGAGGCATGGGCTTCATTGTTAATGAGGTTGACCTTTACCCAATAAATGAAGGTATTGATCTGTGAATGATTTTTGATTTGGGAAAAATAGCTTTAATCATTTGTTTGCTTAGATTTATGTTCCCTTCTCTTAATGTAACATCTTACTTCCCCACATCCATAAGTTTCAGTCCTTTTTCTTGGGATTAATGAATGAAGAGCTTGATGGTGAACACTGATGCCTGCAGCTCTCTGAGCAGAGCCCCTCTCTCTTGCTGAAGTAGATTTGGAAAGCAGACCAGGCCCTAATCATGACCGCAGGTTGACTGCCTGCATCACTGGTTCAGGGTGAGAAGTTACAACAAGAGCCAGCTTTAAAAAGTATCTAGTTGGCTGAGCGCAGAGGCTGCTACCTATAATCTCAGTACTTTGGGAGGCTGATGCAGGAGGATCGCTTGAGACCAGCCTGGGCAACATAGTGAAACACCATCTCTACAAAAGCTTTAAAAAATTAGCTGGGTGTGGCAGTACATACCTTGGCCTCAGCTACTTGGGAGGCTAAGGCAGGAGGATTGTTTGAGCCCAGGAGTTCAAGGCTGCAGTGAGCTGTGATCGCACCACTGCACTCTCGCCTAGGTGGCAGAGCGGGACCCTACCTCAAAGAAACAGTGTCTAATCACATTCCTGCTCTTCCCACTCTTGTTTTGTTTGATTGCTCCTATATTCTCATGACCCAAGAGAGAAAAGACTTTTGCTGGCTCCTGTCTCATGATGCAGAGAGGTCTAGGCTGGGGCACAAATGGATTTTTGTGTAATAATAATACAAGACAAAACAATGTGATTCTGAAGATTTAATGAAATAATCTGATTAACTGTAAAGTATTATATAAATGTCACTAGATTTAATTTTAATTTTTTGAGCTGCTGGCTTATAAGACTTAGGACTATTAATGTAATTGAGTACTTATAATTATGTAATTGAGGGCATTTAGTGACAACTTTAGGTCACTGCTTAGAACTTATTGAAATGTATACTTTAGAAAAAGTGATGATTTTACATCTACATGTCTGTGTCTTTCCTACGTATGAGTTGCTTATATGCATGCATTTATTTGTAGGCATACTGTAATTTCACTCCTGCCATTTGTGAAAACAAAGAGACTTGAAAAGTTTTGCAAATAAGAAGTTGTAATTATGAAGTTTTTACAAGATTGGCTTCAAAATGGAAATATATTTTATTTTCCTTTGATTAGGACAATTTAAAAGCTCATAAAAATCTCTAGTAATTCAAGAAGTACAAGGAAAATGTTAATACCTATAATTCTCTGGCTGTTAGTTCTTTTAACATATAAATATATGGAATACTCTACATAAATAAATCATGGACATATTTCAATTTCAATAAACATAAACCTTATACATCATTTTTTTAATAATTCAGTTTGAAATAATTTCAAATTTAAAGAACACCATATCCCTTTCAGGCAGATTTCCCTATATTAACATTTTACCATATTTACTCCTTCATCCTCTCCATTTCTCTCTCTGTCTTTCTGTGTGTGTGTGTGTGTATGTATAATCTCCATCACCATTAGTATTTTTCTGAATCACTTTGACAAAAAGGTGCAAACATAGTGCCCCATCATCTATACATCCTCCTTTGTGTACTTCCCCCCCACCGACCCCCACACAAGGACACTACCTACATTTCTGCAAGCCAACCTTCCCAACTGAGAAATTAACATTGATCTTACACTACCCTCCAATCCACAGACCCCATTTAAGTTTCCTCAGCAGTCTCTGTAATGTCTCTTTTCCCTTTCTGAACCCAGGCCACACTCCAGAATCAGGTACTGCATCTAGTTGTCATCTCTTCAGTTACTTTCTATCCAAAAGAGCTCCTTCTTCTTTCCCCATCTTCCATGGCCTTGATGTATTAACTTCTGTACTTTGTCTTTAATTCTGTATTTATTCTGTATAATTTCCCTCTACCTGGATCTGTCAGATCCCCATGCCCAGACCCAGGCCATGCATCCTCAGTGGCAATGCTGAAGACCCAATGCTCTGTTCTTCTCAGGGCATCACATCAGTGGACAGCATGATTCAGAGTCATCCTACGTCACCATCCTACAGTCATGATGCAAAGCTCAATCACCTCATGTAGTGGATGATCTGGCTTCCAAAGATGTCCTAGCCTTAAACCTAGCAATCTGCAAATATATTACCTTAAATTGCTAAAAGGGCTTTGCAGATGTATCTAAGACATTGAGAGAAGGAAATGATCCTGGATTTTCCAGGTGGGTATAATCTGGAATCTTTATAATTTGTATAAAGACCAAAACCTTTATTAAAACTACAGAGAACTAGAGAGGCAGCACGGTGAGAAGGACTCAGCCCACCAATGCTGGCTTTGAAGGTAGAGGAAGGGGGCCATGAGCTGAGGAACAAGGGCAGCCTCTAGAAGCTGGAAAAGGCAGAGAAATGGATTGTCCCCTTCAGTCTCCAGAAAAAAAAAAATAGTCCTGCCAACACCTTGATATTAGCCAGGTGAGACCTATGTTGGCTGTCCAACCTTCAGAACTGTGAAGATAAGTACTGTTTAAGCTGCCAAGCATGTGGCATAATTTGTTATGGCAGCAATTGAAAATAAATACATATGGTCAAAATGACTGAAAGCCACTGAAATGGACTGGGTTTATCTGTGCATAAAAGGTTATTAGTAGAACATCATGCTTCTAATGTGTCTGATCATAGGCTTGAGAACAAGGGCTTGGCAATGGTCAGAAATCAAGGGAGCTCTAAAATGCCAAGAAATGGGAACTAGAAAATATAGTACAGTAACAGTTTCATTCTTGGACTTTACCCCACCAAACCTATGCACAATGGGGAATGGCAACTTTTCAAAAAGTTAGGAAGGAGGAGAAGAAGCTAGAACAGCAAAGCAACAAACAAACAACCCCAAATAAACCGAAGCCAAACCAAACCAAAAACAGATATGCACCTCACCAAAGGAGTTTAGATTTTATCCTGAAGACCTCAGAGAGATTCTGGAGAGCCTTAAGCGTTTTTAACTTCACTTTGTAAAAGTGAAGTTTTCCATCCAGCTTCTCCCAAAATCTGTACACTAGCTTTCCATTTTAAAATACAGCTTCTGATTGTCTCTTGGATCCCAATTCCACACTCAAACTCCAGACAAGCAGCAAACCTGATTCCTTTTGTATCCTTTCCTCCCTTTTTTCCCTCCTTCCTCCTTCTCTCCCTTCTTCTTTCTTTCTTTCTCTTCTTCCCTCCCTCCCTCTTTCTTTCTTTTCCTTCTTTTTCTCTCCTTCCTTCCTTCCTCCCTCCCTCCCTCTTTCTCTCCCTTCCTTTCCCTTTCCTTTCCTTCCTTCCTTCCCTCCCCTTCTCTCTCTCTCCTTTCTTCCTTCCTTCCTTCCTTCCTTCCTTCCTTCCTTTCTTTCTTTCTCTTTCTTTCTTTCTTTCTTTCTTTCTTTCTTTCTTTCTTTCTTTCTTTCTTTCTTTCTTTCTTTCTTTCTTTCTTTTTTCTTTCTCTCTTTCTTTCTCTCTCTTTCTTTCTTTCTCTTTCTATTTTCTTGTCTCTTTCTTCCTCCCTCTCTCTCTTTCCTCCCTCCTTCCCTTCCCTTCCTTTTTTTGTCTCTTCTCAGTCATTATGAAAAATAGTGCATGTTCCTAGAAAGTTCTCCAAGCATGTGTTTCTAATTTTCCTGACACATCTTTGTGCTTACTGCTCTCTCTGCCTGAGTTGTCCCCACTCTACCACCGCCATGCCCATGCCTGGCAAACTACCACTTATCCTTCACAACCAAGGTTCATTCTCTGACCTTTCTCTAAGTCCCTAGGGTGGATCACTTTCTTCTCTGAGACAGCATTGTATCTTTCCTATTCCTCAACTATAACACTGTGTTGACATTATTTCTCCCTCCTCTTCTCCATTTTCTTCTGTCAGACCCTAAGCTCCCTTTCACAATGTATGCTGAGTGGCTTAGCATTATATCCGGCACATAATAGATATTGATTGAGTGAATGAAAGAGACTGCCAAGGACCCTTTCTGGAATTTACTAAGGTTGGTATATCCTACACATGCAGTTCACCCTATGAAATATAAGATGCAAGTCATCTTCCTAATGCACAGTGATACTGCCAGCCTAGGGTGGGATTAGCCACCAGCACACCCTGGCCCAGACACACTAGTTCCGCTCAGATCCTTCCTGTGCCCAGCCTTAGAAGGGGCCAGAGGGCGGCAGCCATGTCTAGGAAGGGTCAGGAAGGGGAGGCTGGGCATGGCCTTAGGCACCAGGGAATGGAAGAGTGGGCGGCTGAGAATCCTCCCCAGGGAAGTGGCAGGAGATAGGCCCTCCTGTGAACTAAGGCTCCAAGAAACCAGCACATGCTCCATTGCCTAATTAGACTTCATTTCAAAAACACAAATTCAAAGATAAAATGGAGAATTTCAAAATGACAACCACAGAGCGTTACGGGGCCCTTGTGAGAATGAGGCCCTGTGAGACTGCACTGGCAGCATGTTCATGAAGCTGGCCCTGGCTGGGAATTGTGTGAAAGGTTATCCAGCCCAGCCTTCATCTGTTGCTTGGGTCTATTTCTTGTGCTGAGTTATTTCTTGCTTCAGCCTTTGGTTTTTGATGCATTATACTTCATCTTAAAACATTGCTTTCTTTTCCGTGTCAGTAATTTAATTACTTTAATAATACCGCATGTCTGAAATCTTCCATGGAAAAAGAATAAATACACTGGTAATTTTCTGGGATAGTACACTGATATTCTTAATTTAAACAACAAAAAATACTGTTTCATTGACTTTAACTGGATTGGATTAAATTTTGTCTCCACAATTCCCCACCCTTTGTTTTTATCCTCGAAGGCATGATTTATTCTCCAAGGGACCTCTTTTGACATACTAGTTTTCACGGTTTATTTTGAGTGTAAAATTAGAATCTCACACTCATTTGCAAGTCTGAGTCTGAGGAATGAGAATATTGGGTTGATATATGAATGAGAATATAGGTTGATGCCCTACTTGGAAAAACACATTTCAAGCTCCCAAAGAGGTGGATGTGAGTTTTTTTGTTGGTTGTTTGTATTTTTCAAGATTTGTGATAAACGATGGAGCTAAAACCCAAATACTCCTACTGAAAATATTTTGGACTCATATGGACTAATTCCTGTAAAGTCCCTCTTCTAGAAACTTATACTGTATGATTTCTCAAAACAGGATCTTGAAATGATAACTTCTCATGGCATAGCTGGTACACTTTGTTCTTGGCTTCAAAGAAAAATATAATCTGAAGATGTGTCCAATACTTCTTAAAATACACTCTGACTCATCTCTCAGACTCCAGGCCACGTATTCCACTGTAAATCTGATATATAAATACACAGGTTGAAGTCTCAGGGGATGGGAACTTGGTTAGAGTCGAACTCTACTTACAATATACAATCGCCACTGGCTTTCCTTGTCTTTCTGAGAGATTTCTGGCTCATTAAACAAAACTGGGTTGGAAGTATTGGTGAGGAACTCATCAGCTCAAGCCATGCGAAAGGGAAAAGACAGGGGAATGGACACCTTGAGGGCCAGTAAGATAGACAAAAAGCATATATCCCTGGAGAGGGCTGTCTTCCATAAACTGAATCAGGTCTAGAAGTAATTCTCTACTGTCCCCAGTCTCCATTTGCCCAGACATCCCACAGAACACCTTGTTTCACTTGCAGAGTGCATGGGAGGGGTGCAGTAGCTGAAATGATGTGGCACTGGAAGGTCGTGGTGACAGGAGAAAGGGGGTTTCCAAAATGGTGACTGGCATTACCTGTTTCAATGGTGTGCTGGAGAAGGCTTGTATTGACTTAAGAGAACTGATTCTTAACTATATCGATTACCTGAAATTGGCCATGAAAATCACTATGTACTACTAATCAAGTCTCGTCTGTACCCCCACCTCAAAGTTGACTGGGAGGTCACTTATACTAAGCTTACACGGCTCTCTGGAAATGTTCTCTGGCTACCTCTGATTGCCTGTGGGACTTCCTTTTTGATGTTCTTGTGGCCCTTACCTCTATTTGTCATTATTGTGTATATACCTGCCCCAATTCATGGCCATAGGGGCCACAATGTCTAGCATTCAGCAGATGCTTGACAAATGTCCCCTGTATCAATGGGCACATAAAATGCATATTTTTCAGGTGCACATTAAAACTAAGAAAAGATCGATCTTTACTAAAGACATTTTTTATTCCTTTTTTTGTTTATATAACATTTAATGAGCTCCTATACTGTAATTTTAATAGGCCCTGGAGATTTACCAAATAGCAAGGCATGCTTCTCTTATCAAAGAAGCAGATGATTTACTGAGGAAGACATATATTGCTTTCTCTTTGTATTAATGTGTCCTTCCATCTGTTTCTATGTGTTTTTTACATGTTTGCATTAGTTGGTTTGCTAAGTTATGATGAAACTCCAGTACATACGAGTTTATATACAGAAGAAGATCTGAAGGGCCACGTACCAAAACATTAACAGTTTACCTCCAATGTGGAGATAGAATAGGGGAACATGATATTTTTTCTTTGTACTGTTTATACTGTTTGAATTTTTGAGTACGTATTATTTTAAACTTAAAATATCTAAGAAGAAATTTTTAAAACTTGTACAATTAATACAAATTCAAGGATGTATGAAGCAGGGATGGGGGCATGAGGGAGTAGGGGGGAAGTTTCAGGGTGAAACTGTTCCACCTCAGATCATCAGGCATTAGTTAGATTCCCATAAGGACCGTGCAACCTAAATCCATCCCTCACATGTGCAGTTCACAATAGGGCTTGTGCTCCTATGAGAATCTAATGCCACCACTGCTCTGACAGGAGAGAAAGCACAGGTGGTGATGCTCACTGGCCCGCCATTTACCTCCTGCTGTGAGGCCTGTTTCCTAACTGGCCACGGACTGGCATGGAAACCGACAGGCCACGGTCCTGGGGTTGGGGACCCCTGCTGTAGGTAATGAGAATTACCTGGAGAATTTTAACCAAAGGGTGATGAGATTCAATCTATATTTTTGGATGATAACAGATAAGATTGAGAACTAGGTTACACTGGTGAGTGGCAGACTGAGCTTAATGATATATTATCATTTGGTCTTTATATAACAAGACTGCTTCTCTACCTAGTTTTGGGTGGAAATAACTTGCACTGGAAGTTCCTAGGGTGTGGTACACAAGTTCTTAAATGGCTATAAAAACAGACAGTCCAGACACTCAGTCTCTCCTTCTTTCAGCTCTAATGTCATTGCTGTCTTGTATCCTGGAATCAGTTAAGTGTTGGCAAGGGAGAAATTCAGTCTTGTTCTGAGTCATGTGGGTGGACAATGGTGGTGAAGGGAAAAAAGCTCCTAGCAGAGGTTGGGCTTGCTGGAAATACAGAGATGGAAGTTCTCTGTTGCAAGAGTAGTTAATGGCATCAGGATATAGGGTACAAATTGTCCTTTGAGGGTGGCCTGGCTTATACTCGGTGGCACTGGCTTCAAACCAACTGACCTTTGAATTATAAAGATGTCAATTCCTTCATGTGGTGACTTTCTTTTTTTTTTCTTTTTCTTTTCTTTTTTTTTCTTTTTCTTTTCTTTTTTTTTTCTTTTTCTTTTCTTTTTTTTTTTTTTTTTTTTTTGAGACGGAGTCTTGCGCTGTCACACTGTCATCCAGGCTGGAGTGCAGTGGCACGAGCTCGGCTCACTGCAAGCTTCGCCTTCTGGGTTCACGCCATTCTCCTGCCTCAGCCTCCCGAGTAGCTGGGACTACAGGTGCCCGCCACCACGCCCGGCTAATTTTTTCTACTTTTAGTAGGGACAGGGTTTCACCGTGTTAGCCAGGATGGTCTCCACCTCCTGATCTCGTGATCCGCCCACCTCAGCCTCCCAAAGTGCTGGGATTACAGGCATGAGCCACTGCACCCGGCCCATGTGGTGACTTTCATAGGTGCTATCTCCTGTAGGGTGGATTCAGGTGAAAATGAGTGGAAGGTAGGTGACAGTCCATGGGGTACCACCCACTGGATGTGAAGCACCTCAATGGGGTAAGGTGACATGTTAGATCCCTCCAGCAGAAGAGGCAGGCAGGGAGGTGAAGCCTGATTTGTGTATTGATTTGACTCTGCCTGCTCTTGTTGCTAAACACTGCATGCTTTCCAGGAACATGGAAGTGGGGCTGGGTGAAATCTTCTGCTTTGAGAAAGTCTTTTCCTGACTGGAGCAATCCTTAAAGGGAAGGTCACTTCCTGTCCATTGCTCAGTTAAGATCACTTTAGACCATAATAAAGTGTGAAGCCCTTGTTATCATCCACAGACATGGGTTTTGTTTTGTTTTGTTTTTTTCATTATATACCCAGCCAGGTGCTAGCACAGGCCTTCCCAGAAACAATGGATCAGGACCAGTTCTAGTGTCTTCCACATCATAGAAATTAAACATCCACCTCATTTTCTGTTTCTAACTCAAATCTAGGGCATGTCTCCTGGTTTCAGGTCTTTCTACCTTGGTGATACCTGTAATTTGGACATTAATGCTGTCTGTCCCTGGAGCTTGATTGGTATTATTCTAAAAAGATCTTCTCAATTCATGCATTTATTTGTTCAACAGGTACTGGATTTTTTGAGTGCTAATGTGAGTCAGACACTGTGTGAGGCATTAGGAATATAATAGTAAACAAAGAGAACCTTGGGCCTGATGTAATGTTGCTTAAAGCCCAGGGTAGGATTAAAACATTAAATGAAGAATAACAATATAAAATGCAAAGCCACAACTGTGATAAGGCAAGGATGAAGTGCTATAAGGTGAAATTACATAAAAGGAGAATCATCTAGTGAGGGAAGTCTGAGGAGGCTTCCCTCAGGGGGTGATAACCCCACCAAGTTCTTCCTTCAGGAGTAGAAGGGCCTAGGTTTCTGGGCAGGTTGATCTACTTCCTACTAGAAAGTGAAGCAATATTTCCCAGGTCACACTAAACAATGGGCGGTAAAGGAGTCCCATCAGATTATAGTTCTAGTTCAATGGGGCTTACTCACCCTTATTCACATTACTGAGGGATGCTGAGGGATGCTCAAGTGACCCTTTGAAGGACAAAAATACAAGCTTCTCCAGAATAAAAAGAAAGCCAATAGATATACCCTGCTAAATGTATTAAAATGTCACTTAATATTTATAGAATATCACTGAAGTGTGGAGTCCCTTCCTGACACCTACTTCTTGTTGGACCAAATAGCCATTTTCCACTTACTTTGGGTACTTTCCCCACTCTGAAGGTTCTGTTCTATAGCCAGCCTGCTGAAGCCTGATTCCAATCACTTTTTCCAATTTTTCAAGGTCTTTTAGGATTTTTGAACAGTGGTTATTTCTTTTCTCCTCACAAAGAGACTTGCTATAAGTTGTCTATGACTAGAATTGAATCAGGTATTTAGTTATAACGCTGAAGAAGTGTTGAGGTGTAAATATAGTAGTTAAGGGACAAATTCTGCTTTCTGAAACTCCCAGGATGTAATTTCCAGCCATAAGCAAGGGTGCCATTTGGCATTTCTGGGTGGGGAGTCTGACTGACAAGCTCACTTCTCAGGAACAAGGAGCACCGGCCGCCTGGCACTTATTATTAGCAGCTGTGTGACTGGGCCCCACGGCAACGTGTTGCAAACTTCTCTTCAGAATTTCCCCAGCTAAGAGGAGATTCATGAGTCAGAATGTTGGGAACTGCACAGGCAAGTACATTGATCTTGAGGAAAATTTGTCTGGCTCATGAATCATAAAAATAAATAAGTGCCATATATTTAGAAAGAGGTATCAGGATGTGTGGGTGTGGAGAAATTGAAATGTATACAAATATACATACACCAAATCCTTCTTCTCCAAAGAGATCCCCTCAGAATGATGGCTTCCAGAGCACATGAATAAAAATGATCGCAATGAGTTTAAAATACTTAACATTATTTTGCAAATCATTAAATGCTGTACAAGTCATAACCCAGTGCACTCGCAAATTAAGCAGAGCTGATTGATAATAAAACAACAAATTAAGCAACATAGGGGAGTATTTGACTGTTGTTCAGAAATTAACCAACTCTAACATGTAGGAATAATTAAAATAATTCCAAAATAATGGAGCTTATTTATGTTGGAAACTGGAAAAGATAGTCCAATAGTATTTATTTAAAATGCTTATACTTTGTACTTAAATTGTATATTTTTTCATGTCTATTGTTCCTTGTGAGCATCATTACAACCTCTTTTTTTACATGTTGACATGAGTTTATTTCGTGGTTTTGATTACAACCAAAACATGTTCATCATGAGTAACTCAAAGATGTATAAGGAGAGATATAAAATTAAAAGCAAAGTTCACAGGGAAATCCCAACTGAGATAATTATTGTTAAGAATTTTGTCAACATCCTTGCAGATGCTTCTAGGCATATATGCAGTAGATATCACTTAAATAACTTGCGCTTGCTACAAGGTTAAGACATTGTAGTATATGCATAGTCAACCTCTTTTTCTCCTACTCTCTGGAAAGGAAATTTTGTCTACTTAGCATTTTCTTCTTTCTCCACCTTATTTTTTGGATTGTGGTAATCAGTGAAGGGAAAAAAAAACAAAGAAAGAAGGAAGAGGGACAAAAGAGAAGTGGCTGATCTGTTTGGGTATCATTGTGATGTCTTTGGTTGAGAGTAGAAAAGAGTATTGGGGAGGAGAAAGCCTTCAGGAGCTATTACAATGTGAGAATTAGAGAACAAGATGAAAAAGGTGGGATTATTTTAAGATGTTATTTTAAGACGTGGTGCTATGGGTTAGGAATTGTACGTTCTTTAATGTTTTCTGAAAATGGAGAGCCAAGGCTGAAATCACTCTGTAATGCCTTTTTGTTGCTGGGTTATGTCTGTGAATGTGACACTGTGCTGAATTGAACCACAGTGAAATCTGGAATTTATTTGATTTGCACATAAATGGGATTATATCAACCACACTGCTTTGTAATTCCTTTTGTCTTGAAAATATGTGATGGAGCTTCTATCTGAGTCAACGAATATGAATTACATAATTCTTTTCAGTGGATGCATAGAGTCTCTTGCATGAATACCTCGTATCTTTTTGAACTAGTCTCATGTTGGTGGACATTTTGGTTGTTTCTAATTGTGATGAACATCTTGTGTATACTTGCATATTTATGTAATTACCTCATAGGGATAGATTCTTGGATATAAATTTTCTGCATGAAATGGTATGTACATTTTAAATTTTATTACATAACACCGGCAAAAAGTCATGCTGATTTATATTCCTCTCACTGTGTATTAAAGTCCCATATCCACAAAAATCTCATTCTTGTCATTTATTAGTCGGTGAAGATTAGCACAATTTTGACAACATATCTACGGTACGCATATGAAGAAGCTGAAACCCAGAGAGATTGAGGGATTCTTGCCTAAGGTGTTAGAACTGATAGCGCTAGTTCATTGGCCTCTTTAGAGGTGCCATGTGCCTGGAAGATCCAGATGATAATACGTCCATCAGACCTTACAGAAACCCCCCACAGGGAAAAGGAAGATACTTAAAACTGACAAATGAAACAATTTCTAGTTCAATCCATCTGTGTAACAAGGGCATACACACCACTGTGACGAGATGATGTGTGTAAAAGTACTTTGTAAATCACGGGAGATTGAAGCAATGTTTGGGAAAACAATTACCCCTTTCATCTGGATAATTAGGACTGTGTATTTTAGCTAATAGACAGGAATTATAAATGTTTACGGTTTGACCTTGCATTTGAGTGTCATTTTTATGATCTGTAACTTGATAGCTAAATTCCTAGTAAATGAAGCATTTATTATAAAAAGTGCTGACACAGTACTAAATCTGGACCACTTTTCCTTGCAATAGCCTGATGATTAAAGGCCAGAATGTCCAATTCTGTGCTGTCTCATAGCAAATGTACTATAGGCAGTGTTCTTCCACTGTTAATTCACGTCCCCAGGTTGCCTCTGACCTTGGCCCAGGAGGCCTGTTGACTCCATGCTCATTTATACTCATTTTGGCTCTGGAAACACTGATCCAGACAACCCTTTCTGAGTTTATTTTACTTGCTCCGGTCCTGCTAGACTCTTAAGGAGTTCAGGCACCAGAACAGCTGTGTTTAACCTTGTCCATTAGGTCCTTACCCAAGAAACCCGTCTGAATTGGCAATGTTTCTGAAAACACAAATGAGGCCAAATTACAAATGGAGGAAGCATCTGGGTTAAAATAAACTGTCACCAGACAAAAGCTATCTGCTTCCATTTTCTTTCTTGTAAGAAAAACAGGTTACTAGCTTTAATCTTACTCTTAGGTAAAATGTGCTGTTCTAGTCTTTTTAAAAGCACTTGCCTCAGAATTTCTAATCAGCAATAAGAAGAGTGAGCAGGCCCAGTTATCTACTTGTAGTAATAAAGATCCACATTTATCTTCTGCAGCTCTCCTTTGGTATTCTTACTTTGAACTGGAATAGCACAGGAAAAGTGGATTGAGGACCGCACAATTGGAGCATGACTTGTGTTGCCTGGTTACTGAGCCTCTCCAGAGATTAGATTGTCAGGGTGTTTAGATGCACAGAAAAGCAAGCAAACAAACCTCCTACCTTCCTGGTAATTCTTTTATGAGGACAGAGCAGCTTCTAAAATTGGAAACCTAGATTAGGGGAGAAAATAGTTTCTATTAGGAGAAGATGAGGAATAGTAATTATCTTTAACGCTGTCAGGTGGCCTTACCATTTGTGAGTCATGGTCAGTGGGAAGTGGCCATGCTCAGTATGAAGAGTTTCATGTTGCTTTAATTCTGGGGACCCTCAGATGATGCTGCACAGGCCTGCTGATCTTCAGAAGCTGCCGTGCGCATCTGCAATAAAAGAGAAGACCTTCTAAGTCACTCACTGGTTTTAAAATAAGTAAAATAGAAGCAGGCTTTTAAGATATCCCTAAGGAGGGCACTATAGGATTTGTATTGGAAATGGATCTGAAGACTTAGGAGAGACTAGAAGATTAGAAATGCAGCGAGGCCAATTTGCTTCCACCAGCTACTTTATAACTAAGTGTTGGCCACGTTACCTGCTTTTAGCTCCGCGTCTTCATTGCCCTTCTCAGTGTTCTTCTTCCCTAGGTCACAGAACGTTTTCCTGAATCGGATTCTGGGTTAAAGCTGCCAGTAGGAAGAATTCACATGAGATTTGAAAGGTGGAAGAGAAGGAGAATGTGTTTTTTCTTGAAACAGTCTTGGCTGGGGAGCTGAGATTTTCACTGAGGGCTTCCTTTGGCTCTGGGTTCCCGTGGACAGGCAGCCGATGTCATCAGCGGTGGTTTCTCTGTGATCCCTATACCACAAGGTCTCCTAAAGTGGCCTTCTTGACCTTTGCCTCCCCAGCTCTTTCAATGGTTATGTGAAACTCTAATTATGTACATTAAATATCTTTCAGCTCAAAATACATAGAGTCACTTCCCTCCCCACATACGGAGTAATTCTGAATGACATAAAGGCTTAGGCACGAAGGCCCAAAACCTTGGTCACCTATGTTGATAAATCTGAATTTTGATTAGCGCCAAATTATAGACCAATATATGTCTTACAGACATTAAAAAACATATGGTATAATTTCATTTTTATAAAGTTCAAAAGCAAACTAATTTGTGGTTTTAGAAGTAATGATAAGTGTTTATGTTTGGAAAAGGCTGAGCAGGGTGGGGATTGGATGGGCCATGAGAGAGGCATGAGATGCTAGTAATGTTTGATTTCTTCATCAGGGTTGTGCTTAGATAGTTGAGTTCTTTTTGCGATAATTCATTAAGCAAGATCATCATAATATGCCACTTTTCTTTCTTTCTTTTTTTTTTTTTTGAGATGGAGTTTCACTCTTGTTGCCCAGGCTGGAGGGCAATGGTGCG
Source organism: Macaca mulatta (assembly GCF_049350105.2). NCBI lineage: Eukaryota > Metazoa > Chordata > Mammalia > Primates > Cercopithecidae > Macaca > Macaca mulatta. Next base: position 23,317,160 of record NC_133422.1, read on the forward strand.
ATCTCGGCTCACTGCAACCTTCGCCTCCCAGGTTCAAGCAATTCTCCTGCCTCAGCCTCCCAAGTAGCTGGGATTGCAGGAATGTGCCACCACACTTGGCTAATTTTGTATTTTTAGTAGAGATGGTGTTTCTCCATGTTGGTCAGGTTGATCTCAAACTCCTGACCTCAGGTGATCTGCCCGCCTCAGCCTCCCAAGGTGCTGGGATTACAGGTGTGAGCCACCGTGCCTGGCCAATATGCCACGTTTCTTTATACATATGTTAAAATTTAATAGAAATTTTATTTTAAAAAATTTAAGGCTGCTAGGAAATTTCATTTTCCTTGTGCCAATCCTAAAATGACAATTTAATTATTGAATCCAATCTTACTCTTTGACAGATGATACAACTGAGACAGCAAGAGACTAAGTAACCTGCTCAATGTCAACCTTCAAGCCCAGTTTTCCATCCATGTATAACCGGTTTAATGCGAGAATTTTAAAAATCAATTTTCCTAGTTATCTTTTCCCCCAATTTTTTTTCTATTTATAGTCAAATGGAAACAAACGTTGCATAAAAATAGATGGGAAGATTGACTCCAAGCTAATTTGTCGTCTCAGGCATTACTTAAGAAATGTCAAATCTCTAGTGAAAAGATCTATGAGTAATATCGGTAAAGAATGTGCCAAACTTGCCAAGGTATTTAGCATTTAGGAGTAGGAAGCAGAGGAGCTGCTTCAGCAGTGATTTGGATGTGGCTGTAAATCAAGCAAAAAAGCCGCATGTTGTAAAATGTCACCAAGAAAGGTAAGTTGGGTATTGCTTAAAAACTCACACCAGTTTTGTCCATTTGTCCATTTCCCACAGCTCCTGCTGCCACTGAACCACCTAGGTAGTCATCCCTGAATTCCTTAGGCCTAAGAGGCCCATCGGCTTAGCATTACTTTGCTTGCTGTTCTTGCCCAGAGAACATTGACTTACTGGTAAATACCCCCCAAGTGAACCCTACGTTACAGGGAGTTCCACCAAAGGAGGGCTACTTCCGGGAGAGCTGAGGATTTTACAGTTAACAAAGGACAAGAAGATTCTTTCTGCAGAGTGCTTCTCTCAGCTCCCCCTGGCTCCACCACCAGGGCCCAAATCTTAATATATTTTAGGACATTCTAGGTTCATTACAACACATATATGGTGTTGTAGTCTTTTAACCCATTACTTTCTTTTTTTGCTTTTTGTTTTTGAGATGGAGTCTTGCTCTGTCACCCAGGCTAGAGTGCAGTGGCACGATCTCAGCTCACTGCAACTTCTGCCTCCTGGGCTCAAGAGATTCTCCTGTCTCAGCCTCCCGAGTAGTTGGGATTACAGGTGCACACCACCATGCCCAGCTAATTTTTTTTTTTTTTTAGTAGAGGTGGGGTTTCACCAGGCTGATCTCAAGCTCCTGAGCTCAGGCAATCCACCCGCCTTGGCCTCCCAAAGTGCTAGGATTACAGGCGTGAGCCACCCCACCTGGCCAACCCATTACTTTCAAAAGTCAGCAATAGTGTGTGCTTTTGGCTTTTGCCTTCACTTTCCCTGAACTTGCATCCAGCACAATTCAGAAAAGACAACTTTTCGCAATCTGTTTCTTCGGTATACATGTGTTAAACTTTCACTATGTGCCTGTCAGTGGGCTAAGTGCTGAGGACACATAATGAAGAACGAACAGCCTCTGTCCCCAAGAAGTTCATGACTGGTTGCAGAACAGTCACACAAAATAATAGTTTAGCTTCAGGAATAAATTTTGGTGCTGCTAAAGCATATCATGTAGGTCCTAACTATGAATTTTAAATTCTGGTTTTTTTGATAGTCTTTGCTGGTGACCTTCCAATATGAGGCTTACTGCTATTTTGGATAAAATGATTTTTTTTTTGAGAATTCCTCCTGCTTGACTTCATTTAAATGTACCAAATTTGGGCATCGTTTGGGAGCATCCCAAGTTCAGATGAAGAAGAGAATATACATATAAGAAATAGGCTGAGACTTCTTGTATGAAATTGATACTGACTAGAAGTCCTAGGAGTAGGGAATTTTATTGCAAGGAGCTAGAACTAAAACTGAAATTTGAAAAGAAATTTATAAAAACACTTCTATTTCTGAGCTGACCTCAAAATATATTTTATTGTGGGGTGTCCTAGAGTCCATCTCTGCCACCCAGCTCCATCCAGATCCTGCCCATAGCCATCCTGGGACAGCCCCAGGGTCTGGCAGAGGAAATTACATGGACTTCAACCCAAAAAGCCATACCCAGAGGTGCTGGGAGCCTCTTTTATTGCTGATCTTCAGAAGCTGCCCGGCGCATCTGCAATAAAAGAGAAGACCTTCTAAGTCACTCACTGGTTTTAAAATAAGTAAAATAGAAGCAGGCTTTTAAGATATCCCTAAGGAGGGCACTATAGGATGGCCCAGATCACCCCTGAATTGTCACTGTGATGAAAGCAAGACTCTGTCCTGGACTTGTAGATACTGCGAGGGAGGGGCATGGATATGTTTTCCCTACTGGCATACAGTAAACTAGACTCCTTCCTTTGAGATACCTATGGACTCTCAGAGAACCTAGAAAGTGGGACAAAGAAGAAATGGAGATTTGAAGTAGAATAGGCTGGATTTCTGAACATTTTGTGATGACTGGACTGTGAAATCCTGACCATTGCATTTGGGGGATTTGTATAGGGGGATAGCCTAGTTTTATCACAAACTTATAGAGTTAAAAATAGTTACTAAAATTAGAAGGATAGCATATGGTCTTCAAAACTAGAACCTTAAGTGATGGCTCGGTAGTACTCTCAAGTTGCACTGCCACCTAAGCTTCATGTAAATATAGCTGCCTTAAAGGTATACCATCCTGTATTTCTTTGCCTGACAACTTTGCTATTTTTCCATGATAAAATTGATACATCACAGAATTGTCCATACTGTTGGTCTAAAAGTCAAAAAACCTGGATCTAGCTCCAGTTTGACTTCTAGCCAGCAATGTGCTACTAGGCAAGTTACTTAACTTCACCTAAAGAGCTTGTTAAAAATTTAGGTGCCTGAGGCTCCAGATACACACTGTTTGAATGGGAAATGTCATTGAAGAATGCTGGTAATCTGTATATTTAACAAACACCTGGGTGATTCTTACTGTCAAAGGACCACTAGATTTAATACCTACATTCTGCTGGTAGATATGTTCACCTTCCTAAAGAAAGGCATCAGAAATCTTTGTTAAATAACAGGACACCCAGGGGTCAAACAGTGGACTTTGCTTCCATTGGTTGACATCTGAGAAGAGCAAACGTCATTTTTCTTGCATCAGCTTCTTTAATAAGCGGCCGATGATTTTCTGACAATAAACAATGGGGATTAGCTTTTTTTAAAAATCTCACTTGGATTTGAAGCGAAAAAAACCTTGAAGTCCTCCTCCACAAATACACGTTTACTAAATAGCAATGTTTCAACAAACCATTGAGATTTAAGTTACACCTTAATATTATTCTTCCATATTCCAAATAGTTTGACCTGCAGATTTTTGTGGAAATAAGAATTTGAAACCCAGGAATAGGGAGTGGGTGGGAGGCAATTTCACAGGGTCTAGCAGATAACTATTGCCATGTTAACCCACATTTGCAGTGTGAAGAAACATTATTCACTGAGATTGAACTAAAAAACAGTCTTATTTCCCCACACATTTGTCCTGATCACTTTTCTGGAATCGTCATTTGTGCATCTTGTGCTGAGAGTCTGAGTGCAAAGAATAGACATTCTCTGCTGATGATTGAAAAAGGAAAGCATGGCAAGTGTCATAGGCACTTCCATCTAAGGAGACTGATAGCATTCTTTTCTGCTAAATAAATAAGAAAAAAAAGAGAAATATGTAAAATTTATTGTTTTTAAGCTCACTTTGTCACATCCATGCCTGTGCATGCCTATGTATGTGTGCACCCATGTGTGCATGAATGTGTTTGTGCACACCGCAAATGTGAACTAAGCTGAGGCTGGCCTCCTTCAGATTACAACACAAGGCCTGGAGCAGTCCCCATTTACCCTGGCAAGTGAGTGCATGAGGATGCAGGGCAATGCCTGGCAAATTGCCGTGTGCTCTTTTCCCTGATATTAGCCTGGCTGGTGTGCCAGTCCCTGGGGAAATGCTGTTACAGGCACTGAAGGCTAGCCCTGTGAAGCCTCTCAGGCTGATGGATGGGAGTGAGTCTCAAAGATCTGTCAATCCCGCCTGTCAGAAGCCTGCCAAATGAAAGATATGCCAGGCTGACTCAACAAAAAGCTCAGCAACACCCAGCAGAAATGGCTGCTGAAGGAAGGGAAGGACGATAGAATGGTGGGGGGTCGGGGGTGGGGAGAGGACACCAATAGCACTGGTTTTACATAGGAGGAACCTGTTTGACTTGTTAGGTCTGATTTCTGTGAACCAGTTTTTCTTGGTGTCATCTTAATTATCTTCTGTGCAAAGAAAAAAAGGCAGTGAGTGGCAATAATTAATTTGCATTGTCAATTGATTTTTTTTTCTTTCTAGGAATTCTTCTCACTCAAAAGCCATATTATATAACCATCTGTTTTTCTCTAAAGATGAATTCTGTTAGGTTTATTCATTTCTGTCTCTTCAGAAGATATATTAACATTGCCAATATTGAGCATCTGTGTGTGTGAGGGCAGAAAGAGAGAGATTGAGAGAGAGATTTGGTGGTTTTTCCTTTTTAAAACAGTTTTGTGTCCCTTGACACCATTTCTCTTGCTTTCTGGTTTCCAAACTCCAGTGGCCATTCTCACTTAGGAACAGATGCTATGCAAAAATCAGAGCCCAAACGTATCTTACTCTGAGGCTTAGATGGGAAAGAGAACCTTTCTCAAGGTGAAGATGAGGAATTCATGCAAATCAAAATTTCAGAGAAAGAGGTCTGCGTTCTATTCTTGCTGGCACTATCCTTAGAAGGCACATCAGTTAGCCACTCAGTTTTTATTTCTTTTCTTAGAAAATGGAGGGAGTGGCACATCCTCCCTTTTTTGAGGGGAAAAAAGAGGCAAGAACAAAGAAACACAGTCATTTTCTGCATTTCTACTTTTCTGATTTTGTCTTTTTGCTTATTTCATTCTCTGATAAAGGACCAGTATTCTCACCTCCTTTATCCCTTTATTCAACAGTTTCTGCTAATGTCTGAAAAGGCAAAGAAAGTATTTGCATATGTACAATCGAGGGCAGTGGGCATGCTTGGCAACTACTTGGTCCATGGTGTTCTACTCCAAGACTGTCTTCTGGAGTAAGCTCTGTCCAAAGTTAGGAGGAGGGTGGCTGTTTGGATATAAAAATTGGCTTACAAAAGCAATTGCAACAAAAGCAAAAATTGACAAATGTGATCTAATTAGACTAAAGAGCTCCTGCACAGCAAAATAAACTATCAACATAGTAAACAGACAATCTATAGAATGGGAGAAAGTTTTTGCAAACTATGCATCCAACAAAGGATCTAATATCCAGCATCTCTAAGGGACTTAAACAAATTTACAAGACAAAAAAGCCAAACAACTCCATTAAAAAGTGGGCAAGGATATGAACACACACTTTTCAAAAGAAGACATACATACAGTCAACAATCATTTAAAAAAAAAAAAGCTCAACATCACTAATCATTAGAGAAATGCAAATGAAAACCACAATGATATACTATCTCATACCAATCAGAATGGCTATTATTAAAAAGTCAAAAAATAGCATGCTGGTGAGGATGTGCAGAAAAAGGAACACTTATACACTGTTGGTGGAAGTGTAAACTAGTTCAACCATCGTGGAAGACAGTGTAGGGAATTCCCCAAAGACCTAAAGACAGAAATGACATTCCGCCTAGCAATCCCATTACTGGGTATTACCCAAAGGAATATAAATTGTTCTGTTATAAAGATGCATGCATATGTTCACTGCAGCACTGTTCACAATAATGAAGACATGGAATCAACATAAATGCCCATCAATGATAGTCTGGACAAAGAAAATGAGGTGCATATACACCATGGACTACTATGCAGCCATAGAAAGAATGAGATTGTGTCTTTTGCAGGGAGATGGAACTGGAGGCCATTATCCATAGCAAGCTAACGCAGGAACAGAAAACCAAATACAGCATGTTCTCACTTATAGGTGGGAGCTAAATGATGAGAACACATGAACACATAGAGGGGAAATGTGTTCACCCAGCAGAAATGGCTGGGGAACAACACACACTGGGGTCTATTGGAGGGTGGAGAGTAAGAAGAGGGAGAGGATCAGGAAAAATAATTAATGGTGCTAGGCTTAACACCTGGATGATGAAATAATCTGTACAACAAACCCCCATGACACAAGTTTACCTGTGTAACAAACCTGCACATGTGCCCCTGAACATAAAATTACTAAGGAAGAGAAAAAAGTACCTGAATAAAAGGAGCAATACAAAAAGTAAAATAAAAAGTGGCTTAAAGCTGACCTCTCCAAGCCTCCCTCACAGTCCCTTCATCCTGTAGTGTTTGCCCCCAAAGACACTGGATCCTCCTAACTTCTTCACACTCTTGACCCAGTGAACTCCTAGAGCAGGGTGGGAGGCAGAGTTGCGTGGCAGCCACCACATGTCAGCCTCTGAGTGCACTCCCTGCCACATTTCCAGAGATCCCTGTCTCCATGCCCCACCCCTCATAAAACCTAACAGAGCATCCTGTGCGGAGTAAGACTAAAAAGTGTCTGTTGAGTTAATGAAAAAGTGAATTAACTAGTTGATGTTACTTTTCTCAGTTTACTCTGGGTGAAAATGAGCCAGGAGAACATACTGTACAAGTAAATGAAAATCAGCAGGTTATTTTTTTTATGCTCTAGAGAATGAGCGAGGCGATCTGAGAGGAAGCCCTCTGGCGAGCCCCTGAGCGCCTCGGGCCTCGGTAATGAGATGAGGTCTAGAGAAGTTCAGTGGCCCAGACACTGAGAAAGGAGGCTTCTTGGGATTCTGGGACTTTCTGCTCTGCTAGCTCGGAAATCCTTGAACAGCAGGATCAGTGGTGATTAGAAAAGCTGTCGAAGGAGAAAAAATTCTCAGTTTCACACAGGGCTGGCTGCTCTCATCCTCACTGTGATCTCCAGAGCTCGTGGTTAGAAGATTCCTTTAGCAAACGGTGAAGAAGGGTTGTAACTGTACGTTTGACTGGAGAATTCTATAGGCTTACCCCGAGGCGTGGATTTGTGCTCTGGCTATGGAGATAGCAATGCCAGGGCTGAATGCAGGTGTCATCTCTAGAAACATGGATTTAAGTTTTGTAATAGCATACGGTGTTCTTATCATGTCTAACCTTGGAATATTGGAACTGGAATCTTCTCTGACCTGCTATGTTCATGTTTAAGGCATTACCTTTGGGCATCATCTTTATGGTAGCTCCTTGCTTACACACTTCTTTGAAGTCCTTTTTTTAGCGGCAGAATGCATCCGAGTCATGTGGCACCAAAGTATATTACCAGCAGTGAATCTCTATGGATCTACAGCAACCTTAATTCTTTCCTCCTCAGAAGAAATAATTTGATCAAGAGGCATAAGGCAGAGTGCTGAGGCAAGTTTTAGAGCAGGAGTGAAAGTTTATTAAAACGCTTTAAAACAGGAATAAAAGGAAGTAAAGTACACTTGGAAGAGAGCCAAGCAGGTGGCTTGAGAGATCAAGTGTGCATTCTGACCGTTGGACTTGGGGTTTTCTATGTTGGCATGCTTCCGGGATCTTGCGTTTATTCCCTTGGGGTGGGCTGTCTGTATGAGCAGTGGCCGGCCAGCACTTGGGAGGGGATCATGCGCAGTGTGTTTACTAAAGTTGTATGCATGCTCACTTGAGGCGCACTTCCCTTACCAACCGAATGTTCCTCGAAGGTCATATACCAGTTAAACTCCACCATTTTACCTCCTAAAGAGCATGTGTGAGCCTGCTCTCCCAACTCCTGAGATCTTATCAGGAAGCTGCTGATCACCCACTTCTGGTTTTTTCTCTCTCCTGGGAGACTGCCTTTCCCTGGCGCCAACTGCAACCAATAATTATTTTAGAGAGAGAGTTAACAACCACCTGACATCACCTGATGGTTGCCTGATATTCCTGGTTGGCGGGGGCCCTCTCCTGCTCTGCTCATGTCTGACTACCTACCTACTGTAACAGTGTCTGTGTTATCTTTAATATGTGAGCAAAATGACAAAATGACATTGTCCTTTAGAGATTAGCAATATGGAAATATTATCTATTGTTTTATCATTTGAGTCAGAAGAGGCATCTGAGGATCTGTAATAGGCTACACTAAATGTAACAACAGAAAAGCAGTTTTTCTTTCAAGGGTATATTTGCTTATCAACTTTCTGGAGAGGCTTTGGGTAAAACACAGCTGTTTTGGACTTCTGTCTCCTTCAGCCAAGCACATTGGTGCATGCTCATAGCTCACCTCCTTGTGCTTATGACGTTCTGAAAATGTTTTCCAGCCCTTAGCATACCCTTTTCTCATGGAGCCAGTCTCTTGATTCCTTGAAATTTTAACATTTGAAACATATCCTAAAGCTTCTGGCCTCCTTGAAGCCTTTTCAGAAAACCCTTCTCTAGATCGCTTCAGATTTGGGTTGGCTCAGTCAGAGCTTATTTGAAGCCAAAGCAAGCTACATATGTGACTTCTGTGTCTTATTTGCACATTGTCAAATCTTTTCATTTAACCTGGGCTTTGGGCCTGTGCCACATGGGCAAGGAAGTCCTTTGATATTGCCGTGATCTTGAGAAGCATGTTCTGCAGATGGTGGATGATGTTAATGGAGTCTAACTAATCAACAGGTTTAACTTGGCGAGAGGAAATGAGACATGAAGGCCCAAAGGGTGGCTGATAAACAGGCACAGAGTTACCTGAATGGGCTGTGTTCCATTTTAAGGTTCCCGGTCCAAATGCAATTGAGAACTGTCGTGGCTCAAAGCCCTAGTATCGCAACTGACGGCTATTTGGCCATTTCCTGCTTTGGGCTCTTAGTTCAGTTACTAGAGGACATATACCCTGCAGACTTCAAGTTACAAGTATAAAGAAATCATATCTTTAAAAAAATACAGTTTCCAAAAATATAACGTAACTAAATAAAACCCAGTGCTGAAGGCAGGAAGAAAGACCAGTCTCTTAATGCTTAGTTGAAGTAGCTGCCGCAGCACATGGGACATTTTGTTTGTTTCTTTTATTGAAGACAGATTGGAGAAATGAGGAGCAGTTGAGTTTGGGAAATTAATTCTTGTATCATGTTGTCAAATCTTGTAATATTTTAAATGCGAGATTACATGGACATCATCTGGGAACTAGCAGCTATAAGGCAGCAGGGAATTGATGAGGAAAAGCAAAACGTTCTCGAGTCAGTCATTAAATCAGTTTTCCTGAACAAAGGATAATCCTGTGTTATACGCATTCGGGGTTACAGAGTGAACGATGTGTTCCGCATTCTCATGGACACCAGGGGCATAATCTGACCCAGGTGTAACCCAATCTATGAATAAAAAGGTGCTTTATAACAGGGTTTAATTGTACTTGTCTGGAATTTTGCCTCTCCTTCCAGTTGTGGGATTTAATTAATCCTTACCCAGAGGTCAGTCACTTCGAGACAAATGCCATAAAAGGGCAGAGAATTATCTCACTGTGAATTACAGTTAAGCACAGCCAGTTTTCATTTTATTACTATTATCAATTGTTTAAAATCTTTGCTGAATGATTTCATTGTACATGTGCCTTCAGGCTTTCTACAGCAATTTGGAAAATACATTACAGAATAAACCACAAGATTATTAAAATGACTTTAAATAGTATAAGGCCTATTTTCAAAGAAGGTTGTAATATCCATATTTACTCATATTTCATCTCATTATGTAATTATTCACACTCTGTATTTTGGGGATAGAATTTATAAGCGCGTGTTCCTACCTAATTGTCTCACCACTTCCCCCTTAATTTTTTTTCTTTTCTTCTTTTCTGTTGAAGGAACTCTGACTTCTAGCAAGAGCTCTCGGGAGAATTTCAGAACTAGAGGCTGAGTGATCTGGATAAAAACACTGAAATCCCTTTTTAATGTTCTTTCCTTTCAACATATCTAATTTTTTTCCTTCCAAAGAATACCTTTGGAACAAAATGGAGTGGGTTTGTCCTCACCACAGTTGGCAGAGGCTTAGATTAAAGCTTTCTTCCTATTGCCCTTTTATTGCCAGTTTCTTACCTGTTTCTGCCCCCTCCTTTGCTGAGGTGATAGAGATTGGGCTGTGACTGCTGCTACTGCCACTGAGCGAAATTAAGAAGGGGAAATTAAGAAGGGGAGGACATGCCTAATAGCTCCCTCCAGACATCTGCTTGTGCTTCGGATCCCCACAACCCTGGGGGAATGGAGAGCAGATCTGAGGTGATTTGCCTGAAGCCGTTGCTTGGTAACCCGTTTTGAACCAAACGCACTGAAGTATTAAATATAAAACTTGAAAGAAAAGGAAATTTAAAATAAAGCCCACATTTTAATCACTGCATATTTTTCCCTCCCCCTTTTCTAATTCATCTTCCCTTTTTATCTCTTCAGATAAGGGGTCAGAGTTATATTTCAATCAAGATCTTTACCACAATCCCTTCTTTATACCCAGATAGAAGGTCCCATGTGGGAGGATGGTTTGTCACAAAAATATAAAATAACTTGCCGGGATAAGTTGCCATAGTACAAAGAGTGCTGCATGTACAGCCCGACCACCAGTGTTCAAGTTCTAGCTTAGCTATTAACTATTGCAATTACTTAACCACACAATTCTTCAGTTTATTAAGTTGCAACATGGGTGATATGGTTTGGTTCTGTGTCCCCACCCAAATCTCATCTCAAATTGTAATCCCCACGTGTGGAGGGAGGGACCTGCAATCTCCACATGTAGAGAAAGGGAGGTGATTGTTTCATGGGACAGTTTTCCCCATGCTGTTCTCGTGACAGTGAGTGAGTTCTCACAAGATCTGATGGTTTTTATAAGTGTTTGGGAGATCCTCCTTTGCACCTCTCTCTCCTGCCACCATGTGAAGAAGGTGCTTGCCTCTCCTTCCACCACGATTGTAAGTTTCCTGAGGCCTCCCTAGCCAGACAGAACACTAAGTCAATTAAACCTCCTTTGTTTATAAATTACCCAGTCTCTGGTTTTTTGTTTTTTGTTTTAAACAGAATCTCTCCCTGTTGCCCAGGCTGGAGTGCAGTGGCATGATCTTGGCTCACTGCAACCTCCGCTTCCTGGGTTCAAGTGATTCTTGTGCCTCAGCCTCCTGAGTAACTGGAGTGGCACGCACCACCACACCCAGCTAATTTTTGTATTTTTAGTAGAGATGGAGGTTTGCTATGTTGGCCAGGCTGGTCTTGAGCTCCTGGCCTCAAGTGATCCACCCGCCTCAGCCTCCCAAAATGCTGGATTACAGGTGTGCACCACCACACTTGGCTCTGGTAGTATCTTTATAGCAGTGTGAGAACAGACTAATACAATGGGCCTAATATTATTCTCAAACATCTTTTTCTATTTCACAAGTATTTGGTAATTCAGAAATGATATAAATATTATATAAAACTTAAAATGAAAAATACATACTATAGAAATGTATTGTGCATGTTAAAGGAGCAGTGTCATATTGATTTTGTTTTTTTCTTTGCTTGTGTGTTTCTTCTATTATACCAAGCAAATAGGAATAATCTAATATTTATGTTTCAAGTATCGTGCTAAGCGGCTTGCATGTATTATTTATTTATATAACTATTGGGTACTGGTACCATATCTATTTTGCAGACAAGGAAACAAAGGCACAGATAGGTAAAATAAGTGACCCAAGGTCACACAGTTGGTAGTAGGTACTGGAGTGGGTGGAATTTTGCTGCACCCCCAACCCAACAAAAAGATATGTCCAAATCCTAATTCCTGGTACTTGTGAATGTGGCCTTATTTGGAAAAAGATCTTTGTATGCGATTAAATTGAGGCTCTAGAAATGAGGTCATGCTAGATGAGAGTGGGCCCTGAATCCACTGTGAGTGTCCTTCTAAGAGACTGATGGACGCACAGACACACAAAGGGAAGATGGAGATAGAGATTGGAGTAACAGTGTCACAAGCCTAGAAATGTCTGGGGCCACCAGAAGCTCAGAAGAAGCAAGAAGGGATTCTTCCCTAGAGCCTTCAGAGGGAGCATGGCTTTGCCAACACCTTCCTTTAGGACTTCTAGCCTCCAGAACTGCCAAAGAATAAACGTGTGTTATTGTAAGCCACCCAGTTGGTGGTAATTTGTTGAGCAGCTTTAGGAAATAAATACAGGGCCCAGGATTGAAATTGAGGGACTCTAACTCCAGAACATGAACACTTGATCACTTTGTTTTACTTTCCCTTTTTATTTGAAATGTAAGTAAATTTGGGAGAAAAGAAAATTATCCAAGTGAATGTGGTTATAATTGTTTTTGGTGAAGTGGAATGGTTAATTAGATAAGTGTTTTGTCACACAAGCTAAGTTGTTGTGTAGGGGTGGGATTGTTGGAACTCTTAGTTTTTTAAATGTCCAGTCCAGAAGTTGCCTGGAATACATTTTAAAAATTAAAGACATCTTTTTGAAGGATGAAATAAATAGTGAATTAATACCCAGCAAAGATAAATAAAGTTACTAACGAGTAAACACAATTAAAGCAAAATACAAAAAGATTCTACTTGATGAGGTGAGATTTGTATTATTATTATTATTATTATAATGATTATTAGTCATTTAAAAAATTAATAATGACAATACCAATTTTTGATTAATATTGTCTTGTGTTCTAAGAGGGAAAAAATTATTGGATAGTTTGATAGTTTGATACTGAGCTTTTTGGATTAGACTAAAACTTCTCTGAAAAATCTAGCATTTCCTAGTGATACGTTAAGTATTTTCTTCATGTAAAAGTTTTCGTTTTGTAAAATATTTTCTCCGTTTTTACTGATTTACAAATCTACTTTTAAAAACCTTAAAAATGTACTTCTCTGGTGGTTGAGAAAAGCTCTGGGTGAAGCTTGCCTCTTCTCTTGTCCTTTTCTTCTGTCTTGCCTCTTTACCGATCCACTTTGCACAATGCAGCCCAGCTAGAAGGCTCACAAGCCACACTTTCCATGCGCCCCACTCACCTTTCTCTGAGGGACAAGAAGGACCAAAAAGCTTTAGCAAACGAGCAAGTGGGCACCAGCACCAGGGTCCCAATCCACCTATGGAAGTATACAGAGCAGCTACTAAGCTATGTCTTTTTATGCTCAGTAAAATCTTAAGTCTGTGTGAGCTAATTCCCTATCTCCGAGTTTTCTCTTCACCTCTGATCTCACATTTGCAACTCTCTGTTGCAGTCCTCCCCTTGGTTTCCCCGCTAGTCTATCAAATCAAACGCCCTTTTTGGAGTCCTTCCTTCTTTATCCCCTCCCAACATGACCCTAACCTGGACTTTTTCTAAATTACTAATTTCTGTTAAAGGCACCACATTCTCCCTGGAATGGAGGCTCACAGCTTTGCCATCATCTTTGATTCTGACCCCTCATTGCACGTGCTTCCAGTCAGTTACCAAGAGCTGTTAAGCATATGCCATAATGTCCTTCACACTGAGAGGTGAAGCCAGCTGGACTTCCTGGGTGGAGTGGGGACTTGGAGAACTTTTCTAACTAAAGGATTGTATATGCACCAATCAGCACTCTGTGTCCGGCTAAAGGATTGTAAGTGCACCCATCAGCACTCTGTAAAAATGCACCAATCAGCACTCTGTGTCTAGCTAAAGGATTGTAAATGCACCAATCAGCCCTCTGTAAAAACGCATCAATCAGCACTCTGTATCTAGCTAAAGGATAGTAAACACACCAATCAGCACTCTGTAAAATGGACCAATAAGTGCTCTGGAAAATGGACCAATCAGCAGGATGTGGGTGGGGCCAAATAAGGCAATAAAACAGCTGGCCAAGCGCGCTAGTGGCTGCACTGTGCTCGGGTCCTTTTCCATGCTGTGGAAACTTTGTTTTCGCTCTTCGCAATAAATCTTGCTGCTGCTCAGTTTTTGGGTCCGCACTACCTTTATGAGCTGTAACACTCACTGCGAGGGTCTGCGGCTTCATTCCCGAAGTCAGCAAGACCACAAACTCACTGGAAAGAAGAAACTCTGGACACATCTGAACATCTGAAGGAAAAAACTCTGGACACCCCATCTTTAAGAGCGGTAACACTCACCACGAGGGTCCACAGCTTCCTTCTTTAACTCAGTGAGACCAAGAACCCACCGAAAGGAATACTGGATAAGCATTCAAACCATCTTCTCTATTCCCACCGTCATTACCTAGTTTGGCCTCTTAGCGCTTCCTGCCAAGGCTGTTGAAACAACACTCCGCCCCCCATGCTTAGACTTTCCCACATCCATTTTGATTGGCCCAGACCTTGTCATTCTATTTATTAAATATTTTAGATTGGCCCAGACCTTGTCATTCTATTTTATTAAATATTTTAAATATCCCTCCTTTCTGTTTCACTAACAACAGATGAAAGTTTGGTATTAACAGAGATGGTAAGGGAAGACATTAAACCCCACTTGAGCAGGGCTCCATCCAATTCTTCCCAACTTGGGTTGGCCTTTCAGGATGGGTGCTCTTATCCGGAGTTGGTGCTCTGTGATCACAGAAAACTCACGTTGATGTCATTTTCCCTTAAAGGGTTTCTCATGCTGAAACACACTATTTCCCATGATTCTGTTGTTTAAAATACCGCTGCAGTCCTTGTTTCTTAGACATTCAGGACCCTGCCTAGGCTTCAAATATTTGAATGAAAAATTAACAAAGGTAGTGAAGTAATGGGTTCCTACAGATTTATTCTATGATTTAATTATATATTTGGCAGGAAGTTACTTACCCAGAGATACCTCTTTTCTTCCAGAAAGGACAATTTCTTTCTGATAATATGTCTTGCTCAAGTTGTTGCCATTCTTCCTCAGTACCCCTCCACCACGCTTGAACTCTTGACATCCTCCAAGTAAATCCAGAGATCTCTCTGGAATCGCTAAAGTTACTGTTTTTGTTGACAGTCTCACTATTGTCTGCTGAAATTTTACCAGTCAATTCAAGTGACAGTCGGAGGACACAGTAGAGAAAATGTTTCCATAATCAGAGGCCTTAGTGATGTGTAGTCATCAAGCTTCAGAGGGGCTGGAAACTCAAATAGGTTGAGAGTTGGTGAGGTCGGACATGAACTCTCAGCGCACTGTCAACACCGTGGGTCCTGCCAATTTCTTATACAAAATACCACTGTTTTTCTCTAAAGTGGTTTATATGCTCAGCAGTAAAGCTGAGGTATGCTCACGGTTTGTTTCTGTGCTGTATTTTGGGACGGGGTTTGTCCTGTGCAATCCAGAGGCCTGGACTGGGGGGGCACAGTCTTTTCACAGGTTAATGCTTTAGGTGATTGGCAGGTATGACAAGTTCCCATGGCTCCTCAGCTGACTTTTGGGCTCCAGAGTCCAAGCTGCTTTGTTCATTATTTCCCACTGTCTTGTCCCCCTTCCTTGCTCCTCTCTGGAGTGAAACTGAGAGACTAGTGCTGCTGTCTCCCAGCCTGTTGGTACCCTGTCACTTCTCAGAGCATTTTCTGTTTAACCAAAATCAAATAAAACAATTGCAACACCAAAACTCAAAGAAACAGAGGATGAAATGATGCATATGTGTAGTCAGAAAAGCAGTCCCTGGGTCTTAAAGGTGTTGTGCAAATTGAGTTCCTACCCTATATTCATCTTATGTTTGAACTTTTGTGTTCTCATTGAAATTAACCTTGTTCTGTTCCCTCCCGAGGTTGGAGCTTAAGCTCCCAGCTGTGGCTGGTAGCTGTTCCAAGATGTTTCTTTTACGTAACCTATATTTTTCAGTTCTGAACAGAGTGGTTCTGAAGTAAGTGTTTCACACCTGCGTGGGTGTCTGCTATTGTTTGAATGTGTCACCTAAAATCGACGTGTTGGAAATGTAATCTCCAATGCAGCAGTGTTGGGAAGTAGGGCCTTTTGGGAGGTGTTTAGGTCATGAAGATTCTGCCCTGATGAGTGGATGAATGCTGCTATAAAAAGGGTTTGTGGGAGTGGGTTTGCTCTTTCTTTTCCTTCCTCCTTCCACTATGTGAGGACCCAGCAAGCAGACTCTCACCAGATGCAGGCATCTTGATCACAGGTTTCCCAGACTCCAGAACCGTGAGACAATACATTTCTGGTCTTTATAAATTACCCAGGTGTTCTGTTGTAGAGGCACAAACAGACTAAGAGAGAATCTCCCTTCTTCTTTGACCTAAGGGTTATCTTGTATTTTCCATCTTGGCTAATTATATTTCCATCTAGTGTGTGCCAAAACTAGAAACTTCAGAGTTGTTCTCAGTGATTCCCCCTTTAAGTCATCACATCCCATATGTGTTCAGCCTTGAAGATTTTGTTTATCATTTATTTTTTATTTTTATTTCTTTTTTGAGACAGAGTCTTGCTTTATCTCCCCAGCTGGAGTGTAGTGGCATGGTCTTGGCTCATTGCAACCTCTGCCTCTCAGCTTCAAGTGATTCTCCTGCCTCAGCCTCCTGAGGTAGTTGCTGGTAGTAGCTAGGATTGCAGGGGGGCACCAACACGCTTGGCTAATATTTGTATTTTTAGTAGAGACGGGATTTCACCATGTTGGCCAGGATGGTCTCAAATTCCTGGCCTCAAGTGATCTGCCCACTTCAGCCTCCCAAAGTGCTGGGATTACAGGTGTGAGCCACTGTGCCCAGCCCAGCTGGGTGAAATCACCTCCTAACAATATCATTGCCACAAGTCTTACTGACCCACTTGCCCCTTTTGACTTACTACTCTGGCTGTGTTCATTTATCATGATTTTATGCCTTAGTTCCTGCTGTTTTCTCTGCTCTTGGTGCACTTCCACTTGGAACATCCCAACTCAAAATTGCTTCAAATCCTTGTTGGAACATAGTAAAACATGGTAAAATACAAAAAATGAATCAAACAATGCAAACAATCCAACAACTAAAGTCTACTCATTCTCAGAATCAGGTACGTTCATAGAACCCTTCCTGATCCCTGGTGGCAGGGCAGGTGGCTTCTTCCTGGTGCCCCCACAGGACTGTGATCACACCCTGGCCACTTCCCACATAGGCTGAAAAGTTTGTTGACAATGGGAGGACAGGGACCATATCCTACTCATCCTTCTGTCCCCCTTTCCAAACAGTCCATTATCCAGAGGGCCTGCTGTGTCCAGCTGATCTGCAGTTGACTACACATCCCCTGCACTGTTCTCCAGAGGCTGACGCTGATGACTCAGTGCCCGGAAGAGAAGGGCTTTTCCTGTATGAGCCACAGATTCTCTTTAAATTGCCTTCAGGTCATGCACATTTCTTGCCATCTTCTTTCTTTACTGTAAATTACCAGGATTCCTGGCTACTTTACCTTTATTTTCTCCAGGGTCTAGACTGTGTCTGATAGGATCATAGGTTGTTGCTCTCTGTGTGGTGTAGTAATTACAAACTTTCTTGGTGAGCAGATTAAACACATAGAATCACCTTCAACTCTGGGATTTTCCCCCAAAGGTTATAATTAATACCCCTGCAAACAGGGATATATGCATCCCCTGTTCACATCTGGGGTAGAGAAAGGGCACTCCTTGCCTCAACAGAGAACACAAACCATTAGCTTTGCTCTGATTGGCCCCATCCACCCCAAACCAATCTGGATGGCCAGGTTCACACATGGAAATGCAGCCATCCAAGCTGTTGATTCATCTGCACGACTTAAAGGACTTGAAATCTTTAACCAAATTTGACATAATTTAATTTGGCTGTGTGTAAGCATGATGATGAAATAACACTTTGACTCCAAACATTTAAGGGAAAGAAATATAATCAGGAAGAATTGTGGTCCAAGAAGAGTAACACCATATTTCCATAGTAGTTGCAAACACAGCCAGGAGCAGCCTGTCAGGCAGCAGGACTTAGAGACCTTACAGCAGGATCATATTTAATGTGGTGAAGCTCAGCTAGAACTTAGAACAGTGTTTGTCAGATTGAGCACAGGAATCAACAGAAGTGCTTGTAAAAAGTGCAGATTCCCAGACTCTCCCTTAGAGATTTTAATTCAGTTAGAGCTAGGTGGGACTGTATATAAAATATAAGAATCTGTATTTTTAATAAATTCTCCAGTTGATATTTTATGATTGGGCAAGCCTGGGGAATAGTGTTGCCAAAAAAGAAATCAAATCACTCTGTGGTAGGAAGAATAAGAAAGCATCAAGGGCTAGGTAGGCATTTAGTACAGACACTGGTCAATGGGATACAAAATCCTCAGGAGGCTCCAGCTTACTGAGTGGTAACTCTCTCCACTTCCCATATACACACTAATTTCAGTTCAATTTGGTTCTATCATTTAAACTGTCTCCTTAGAGTTAAATCAATGCTTTGGGGTAATTGCTTAGGCTTTTGAATGTCTCCCCTTTTCTTGGAACTCTGTGTAAGGTGATATCTGGGTAATGGGAGTGCAGCTCATGTACCCTCAATGCATGGGAGAAGAGGACCCTTGGCCTGGTGCTGGACTTTGAGTGGGCCCTGGCTGCCACCTGCTTTGGAGAGTTAGGCTCATTTTGTTGTTGGTATCTTGTAGCTAATGATGCCTTAATCTTTCTTTCTTGACTTGTACTGGTCGAGGGCCTCTCTCTGTCCACCCTCCTGTTCTTGGCTTTCCCTGACATGTAAATCTCCATGAGTCTCCCCACATCTGCCATGTGGTGTGCCCTTGGCCAAGGCTCTATCCTCCATAGCTTCTACAAGATTATCTGTCCTACCTCCTTATCTATTTTAAATCTTTGGATTGCAAAAATATCTTGTGGCAAGTTGACTGTATCAGTATATATATTGCTTCACAATAATCTACCCTAAAATTTAAACACTTCAACAACAAGAAAGGATTTATTTTGCTCATTAAAATACAATTTTTTTAGTGCTCAGCAAAGACAACTCATCTACTCAACACGGGGGTCAGCTTGGGCAGATTGACTGAAGGCTGGCAGATTCACTTTCGTGATGGCTCACTTACGTGCTTGGCAAATTGTTACTGTTATCTGGGAAGTCAGTGAGAGTGTGGGCTAGGGATATTGCTTGTCTTCAAGTAGGTTTTTTCATATGCTGCCTGAGCTTCCTTACAACATGGTGGTTAGATCTCAAGTATGAGCATCCCAAGGGATAGATCATAAAAACCCAGCATCTTGAAACCTGGGTACGAAAACTAGCATAGTGTTTCTTTCTCTGAATCCAGCTTATCGAGCAGTCATAAAGGCCAGACTTATGAGAAGAGGACATAGACCTGTCTCTCAATAGAAAGAGGGTCAAATAATTTAGGGGTCACCTTTTTAAAATGCCAGTGATCTTAATCTTGAATCTTGCCTATAAAATTAGGTTTCACTGATACATTGTATTGAATAATATCAATTTTGTGAGACTATCAGAGCTAGTTTAAATTTTTAGAATATTAGATATTTCCCTTTGATTCAAGTAATATGGCTCCAATTCATCAATGAAAGTATTCCCAAGATGTATAAATTCCAATTGGGACCTGTGTTGATGAGCTCTCATAGACCAAGATGGCCCTTATCACAGTACCTACCTGAAATTTGGCTCATGGAGATAATACCCTTCACTGCAGCTAAAGAAGTGAAAGCTGAGCTTGTTGGGAGACGTATCAACCAAGTAATGCCTGCTTTTCTTGTGTGAGAAATAGCCCTAACTTGGAACACTTCTATTCTTGCCAGTAAATTGTCCAAAACAGTTCAGATGTGAACTCTTTACAGTACCTCTTTGCTTGAATTATCTGGGCCTGTGGTTGATTAAGCACAAAGTGGACACATAAGCATCTTCCTGAGAAAACAGTGAGGCTATTCAGTGCCTCCTCAGGAAACACAACTCTTTTTGTAAGGTTGGGTCTCCTCCTGGGACAAGACTTCAGAGATTATACAAACTGCCTCCCCTGCCAGGGAAATATGCCAAAGTCAGGAGTACCAAGCAGACACAAGAATGGGGTTAGGAGGTGGAAGAGAATAGGGGTATGTTTCTTTGTAATCAGGAAAGTGTAACACATCTCCCTGGTATGAGTGTATCTGTCTACCATGCAATCCTGTACAATGGCTTTCGGAAATCCTTTTGGGGGACCATTTTCTAGGATAAACAGAAAGAAAAGCACCTTTCTGTCTTACTTTTCTTGCTGTTTCATACTGCTAGAATTACTTTTGGGGGATCCCTTGTGAATTGACAGAAAGCAGTGATGGTCCCTGTGTTTGGTTAACAACTGATATCCAGTCCCTGGAAATTCTGTAGTCCTAGCGAGGGGGTGAAAAGGGGGATGAAGAATGGTGTGGATATTGTCACTGGCCTTTGTCTACCCCAAGATACCAAGATTTAGTGACCTGGAGAGAGTAAAATCCTGAGGCTCCTGTCTTCTCAAGTGGAACCTTTCATTTGTCAAAGATGTGCACATTTAGTCTGGCTTGGAGTAGGACAAGTTTTCTTTTTTTTTTTTTTTTTTGAGACGGAGTCTCGCTTTGTCACCCAAGCTGGAGTGCGGTGGTGTGATCTCGGCTCACTGCAATCTCCGCCTCCTGGGTTCACACCATTCTCCTGCCTCAGCCTCCAAGTAGCTGGGACTACAGGAGCGTACCACCACGCCCGGCTAATTTTTTGTATTCTTAGTAGAGACGGGGTTTCACCGTGTTAGCCAGGATGGTCTCGAGCTCCTCACCTCGTGATCTGCCCGCCTCGGCCTCCCAAAGTGCTGGGATTACAGGCGTGAGCCACCGCGCCCGGCGACAAGTTTTCTAGTGTAAACACACTATCAGCATATGCAAAACACCATCCTCCAATCATGCCTGAGACCAGATGATGCAGATTTTAGTGTCTTTCCTTTTCTCATGGTTTGACACTCCCCTGGGATATTCTATTCTCTGAGCACAAAGTACACCAACATCAGTAGAAAAAAAACCTGTTTGCTTCCTGTGTGTTGGTGGCAGAATGTCAGAGCCTCTGAAAACTTCGAATGGAACTTGGTTATATTTCTCTATCAAGAGACACCCACAGCCAATTTATCAAGGGAACTGGGGAGAAATCCAGGTTGAGACTATTGTTAATTGGTTTTGAATTTATGATTCTGAAAAACTTATAATTATGAGTAACTGGTCATTGGAGTTGTCCCAAATTTATTCCAAAACAAGAAGCAAATATTCTTAATGTATTTGAAATGCATTGTCCCTATATCTTCAGACTTGAATATACTCTGACTCCACCTCCAAGTAATTCTCGTATGAATTAATGTATTAAGTGTTCTCTTTTTAACCTTTTACATTTCTTGTGCTAATTCATTTCTATTTTAATCTAGTTATTATTCTTTTAAATATCAGATCTCAAAATGCAGCACATTAAAAAAAATGAACTACAAAGCTATTCTTTACAAGGTATGAAGGTGATCTGCCCACATTGCTGTCTTGGTGATTGGATTTTCTTCTTCACTGTTTTCCCATATGGACCCCAAAGTCCCAAAGTTGTTATCTTTAGTTTACTTGGCCTTTCTTTACAGAAGAAGATAATGTTTCTCTTGCCACTGAGATATATACTTGTATATTTTCTTTATTTTGCTTCTTGTTTCAAGTATCTGTCTTATGCTTCAAGGCATTAGATTTATTTTTCAATTTTCTCTAGAAAGCCATTCACAACTTGGTTTTCCAGATCTTCTTTTTATTTTATTAGAATGTTGGATGAAAATTCTGCCTTCTTCATGGCTGGTTTTTCCCATGGCCTCTTCTTTTATTTATACTGACTATATTGTGTTTACTTTTATTGACTTCTCAATTGGGTTATCCCAGGCCTTTTCCTTGATTCATAACTCCTGGGCTCATCTGTGGGTTTTCTCTCTCTCTCTCTCTCTCTCTCTCTCTCATAGAAAGCAGGTGTATAGTGGATAAGTGGACTGTAGACATGGGTTTGGGGTTGTCAGTTTTGTATTTATTTAGCAGTTGACTGACAGGATCAGAATATGGAGGATAAGCAGATTGAACCAGAGGAGCTATATTTCAGCAAAATGTGAATTATGTTTGGAAAATTTGCTTGTAATATCTTTAGAGAGAGGGGATGCCAAGGTAGAGGATCTGATGATAAAGATGTCAGATGAACATCTACAAAGGATAAAAGAATAGGACTGTATTTCCATGGTTTTGAAAACCTAAATGTTAGGGAAAGACTAGTCATCAAAGCAATAAAGAACTTGAATGAGGGTGGAGGTCAAGGTTGCAGTGAGGTCATAGGATTCTGATTATAAAACCCAGAGAAAGGAACAAATTAAATAGCCATGACTACAGAATTAAGACTCAATGACTTAAGAAAGGAATCAATATTAGACTCAGCCTAAGGCAAGGGTATCTGGAACCCCATGTAAAGAGTTTTTTCCCCAGAAGACCAGCAAGAGGTAGATTGAAACTTGAAAAAGCTAGACTTGGGTGTGTACTCTGCAGACTGAGCAACTGGCTGGATAGTTATAATTTAGCCCTCTGGGTAGAGTTTGTCACCTGAAATAGCAAGGCCTTAAGGCAAAGCAAAGTCATAAAGCAAAGGAGTTGATGTTTGAAGATGAGACTTTAGGCCCTGACTCTTCTCCTAACTGCTGGGCAGTCTCTGCAGATAATGGAATTTCAGGAACCCACTGTTTCAAGGGGTGCTTGGCAGATATTTTCCATCATCATTCTTTAATTTCTTTTTTACTTTGTTGCACACTATACTGTGAGTCACCTATGATAGATGTTCCTACTCTTCTCCTTTATTCTGTCTCTAAATTATTAGGAGCTGGGGATATGGTAAAGATTAAATGAGATCCAGTGGGAGGAAGCACTATATGAGCAGAGGAGCATATAAACTGAAGGCCATTTCTCTGAACTGGGATTGGATTTTGAGGGTGTACTAATGCTATTATTCTCTGAGTTCATTAAGATCAAGTGGACTCTAAGTGTGACATCATAATATTTTAGATAAATGTTTTTAATATTTAATATTTATCTAAGTATTAATCTAAATATCAATATTTAGATAAATCTTTTTCAGCAAACATTTTTTGAGCATGCAGTGGGCATCTGGGCCTGGTCTAAGCAATGGAGCTACAAGGTGAAGAATTGAGGCTGCTATCTGGGGTCTGTAGCGGAGGCCAGGGGCACTCAATTTTGTGCAACCTGAAGTTAGTGTGATTTGCAGAACTCTCTTTAAGAAAAAAATTTTAAATTACAAATATAAATTTAAGTATAAAAGGGAATTTTTATTCAAACTGAGGAAAGAAATTACAACAAATTTCAAACTAAAAAAAAAATCTAACAGATACCATAAGCATCACAAAATCCAGAGGGGAAAAAAACCCTACATGGTATTTTTCTTAACAAACTGTCTAACAGACCTCTGTTAGATTTTTCCTCATATATGTTGGCTGTGTGCTCTTTGATAATATCTTCATGTAACAATGACTTTTAAATATAGTTTTCTATAGAGAGACCAGAAACATAATTCAGCCTCTCCTCCAGCATGGTTCATTGAACTTTGTTTTTTTAATTATTGATATTTTTGATTAGATCTGATTGAAAGCCAAATCATTCTCTTACAGGTTTGTATACTTAAAGATTGGAAAGAAGTTCAATAGATTTAAAACCTTGTTTCACCTAAGTACCTTCACAAAGTGCTAGGCACATCAGGCCATTCTTACTGTGATGTAGCCTTTGGCCTTGCCTGCCCCTGAGCGTCATAGCACAGGGCAGCCCCATGGGCAGTAGGAGGTATTCCTTGAAGCCAATGCTACACCAGACAGCTAGTGTGACTTCACTAGACATTGAAGTGATTATAAACCACATAAATATAGCTTATTAAAGCCAAATAAGTGATTCTCTAATTCAACTCTCCCTAAGCTGAATCCCCAAAGTGCTCTCAGCCATTCCAAGCTACCCAACTTGAGGAGACTTGTACAAAGGGGATCAGGGACTGATCAGAGTAGAAAGAAACCCTAGACTTAACTGGTCACAATTAAAATAGATTAGAACTGCAAATTTTACAAAGATCTTGGACCTCATGAACATATGAGGCCCAAGGTCTTTGCAAATAAAGGGCTCTGATGCTGAAGTTTAATTAACCTGCACATCAGTCCACCTCTGGGGAGGCCAGTAGGTAACCTGAGTGGGTGAACAAAGACTCCACAGTGGTATTAAACTTTGAGCTAAGTCTTGAAAGATAAGGAGATATGTTTTAGGAGGTCAGTGGAAATGGCCAGGCCTAATAGGAGGTGCCAGCAAAGGAGAAACAGAAGAAATGGTAAGAGAGAAAGAGAAGGGGAACCAGGTGAGAATGACCTCTTTGAAGAGTGTTACAGAAAATTTCAACAAGAAATGGTTAAATGCTGTTAAAAATGGAAGTGGGTCCAAGTAGTTGAGAACATGAAAGAGTCTATTGTCAATTAGGAAGCCACCTGAGGATCTTTGTCAATGCAGTTTCAAAGATGTGCTGCAAGTCAAAGCCCAGTCTCAATGAGCTGAAAAGTGAATAGATTACAAGCAAGTTGACTTTGATAGTTCAAGAAGTGCACCTGGGAAGGAAAGATGATGCATAGTGCTGTGGTTATAAGAAAACTTGGAGATGAAGGACTCTTCATTGGTATTAATTTTTAATTAAAGAAGAGTTTAATCAAACATGTCAAGAATGCCCCGTAAGTGGAGTGACTTCCTGTTCTGAGCAGAGGAAATGTGGTCTCCATTTGCTCATAATTTAATTTACCCTTGCTTCTCAGTACTCTAAAATTTTCAGGAATAGCTTACCAACACCAACCAACAGAACAGTAGACAAGTCCTCTGGAGAGCATATGTGCTCATCTTGACATTCCAGGGAATAGCCCACACCTTGCCCCTACCCTATGATCCCACATATCAGAAGTACAGCTGTTCACATTCTATTCTTCTCTTGTCTCCCAGATTCCAATCTCATCACCCCCGCCCCATCAACCCTTCAACCCCCTCTCTCTCTTTCTCTCTCTCCATCATTTTTGTGGGTGTGATATGGAATATTCTCCATGCAATTAACTATTCTTCACAGATACAGCTTTTAAATGGCTGCATTGTATTCTGTGACATGAATTAATCATTACTTATCCTAAATATCCTCTTATTGGACATTTGGTCTGTTTCAAGATGATTGTTCAGTCATCTAAATTTTTGTGTGCAATGGTGATTTCCTGAGGATATATTTCAAAAAATGCCAAGAAATGGAATCACTTGCACACAAAAAAGTCATGTTTTTATGGCTTTTGACATATATTACCAAATTGTTTTACTGGTAACTCAAATGCCTGATGATAACAAAGCTCTGAGAGAATGTAAGCCTTTGCCTTTGGTTGAACACATTTACATAATATGGTAAAAATCATCTGACACACAGGGAAAAACCAGATTTGATTGTTTTTGCCCATATTTTGAATTTACTAAGTTATACAGTGCTGGCCTCCACATTTTCCACTTGTGAAAATGTATTAGGATAAATTAAATTGCTTCAGACATGTAGTTGAATTTGTCTGGTTCCCAGACTGTGGTTATTCCCTTGACTGGTCAGCCTGGGGTGAAAAGCACTTCCTGGCAGTCAGCAGGTGTGTTGTGCTGGAATCTGGGAACATGAGAATCAACAAGAGGAAGGCTTTATCTACCAGATTAAACAAAAGGCATGGTGGATGCCTAAGGGCTAGCAGTAAACATAACCTCAAGGAGTGGGGCTGAAGGACCTACCTCCTGCCTAGTACCCCAGAGGGTTCTGAGCCTGGTCCCTTCCGAGTTGTAGTCCCTGATCCCCAGATTCTAGGATCTTGCTGAATGGCCTGAGGACAAAAGACATTTTCCAGAGGCTTCCCCTAAGAAGGGGTTGCCAAATTTCTGGGAATACATACAAAGCTTGAGACACAGAAAGCCTGAGTGATCCGTGAATATAAACACATCAGTAGTGAAGTCCAGCTTCACATTTTTGAAAAAAGCCCCTTTTAAAAATGTCTTGGTTTTCAAAATAGTACCTTTCCCAAATTATGTTTATAGAGTAGCATCGAACAAGAAAGCTCTTTGATAAAAGCCTGCCTATTTCTGGAAGGGTGGAGATGGGAAGATGTGGGTGGGAGTCATGTTTGTTCACAGGCTCTTAGCTGCTGAGCTTTGATCATTCTGCAGAAAAGAGGTGAGATCGTTATGCCACCAATTCGTACCCTCAAACTGAACCCTGTTAATAAGTCTTGTCTCATCCACTCCATTAATGATCAGCAAATGACTAGAACTCTGGCCAAAAGGCCTAGACATCAGGATGAATGTCAAATAACAGCTGACACTGCCAACTAAAAATAGCACTTTGGATTTAAATGGGTGACTCAGACTTGATTTCCTACACTTGCCTGGGATAATATGGTACAGAGCAGGGTTGTTTTATGTTTTTCTTTTTTCCTTTCATGTGAAAGGAGGGTTTTATTGCAACTGTCTGGGCAGTGAGCTCAGAGTCAGCTCTGTGGGAGTTGAGTGCACCCACACTTTTACCTCCAAGGCCCTGGGGGCACAGGGCACTGTCGGCTTCCTAAGCACATCTATGCACTTGAACTTGTAGTCCAGGTCGGCAAAGAATGAGAGGATGGTTTAGGAAGTTATGTCAAAATTTAACACCATTTCCAGAAACTTCTCTCTTCGTACTCTACCCATCATTCTCTTTCACACAATTAAAAGGCTAACTAGTCAACGACTAATGACACAGGCTACATAACCCAGGATACCTCTTGACAGAGATGGCAAACTGGAAAACCAAATGTACCTTTCCAGAATATGCCCATATGTATAATGAATATTAAGATGTTGACCAAATTGCCCAGATAAATATTTAAATAAAGTGTACAATGGAACATTACATCTGTTGCTCATTTGAGTTAAATACATTTTCACCAAATTAGTTAATTAATATTTGCTAATCAGATTGGTCGATGAGGTTTTCCTAGTTTCAAACAGTGACAGAATATGTCAGGCCAACAAAGGATGTTTCAACTGTGCCTTCTCAAGGTTTTTTGCCCCATCAAATGTATACCCCCGGAATCTAGATGAGTCTCTATTTACATACAAGTGTCTCCTCCCCTTGTACATTTTCCCACCTTACGGCCTGTTGCCAGATCCCATTATACTTAGGGAATATCCTGTCTGCCCAGACTCCCTTCCTGGCTATTAGAGGTCAAAGCCCTTCTGCGTGCCTGAAAACAATTCTGCAAGTCTGGTTTTTACAGGGATCACAGGCCAAGGATACCTGTCCAGAACTCATTTACCAGTTCCAAGTGGGACAGCACAGCAAGAGGACATCAAATTGTGAAACCTACTAGTTAGGAGCTAGGCAGAACTGAGGTTATGATGAGGTTCACAGTTTAGACAATGAGGCTTTGAGGAAAGTTCCCATAGCTGGGAATTCATAGCAGCTTTACTGTGCTTCTTAAACCTCAGACTTAGGTGTGGGAGGAGCACCTGGAGTTGATACAAAGCAGATACAGCAGCTAGTGGCACTCGAATTCAGAGTCAGAGCTCCCAACAAAATTTGATTGAGAAATCACAACCTAGTCAATTCTCAGCCTGTAGGCTAAGATCAAGTGTGAGGAAACCGCAGCCCATAGACCCTAGCCCAAATAAACTGGACTCTTCCCACACCTATGCTGGCTTTTTGCAGTAAGCCTAAGTGCTTTAAGGATGTATCTGTTCTGGTCTCACTGTTAGGCTGTGGTCGGACAGGCTGGTGAGCTGGGAAAAGCCTTTGTGAGGCCCAGAAACTCTTTGTGTGGTGGCTGGGAGCTCCTTGGGAAGGGAGAAATCCCCTCTGGCCTTATTTGTCCAAGCCTGGCTTTCTTCTCTCCTCTACCTCCTACCCCTGTCCTCTCTCCACGAGTGCCTCAGAACCATCAAACCCCTCGGTGCCTTAGCCCTGACATTAGGACGCTGTCGGAGCCTCTTGGGCGTGGCTGCTGAGTGGCCAGTCTCTGGAAGTGAGTCGTCCATTTGTCGGGATGGACAGGGACCCTGCACAGGGACCCCGTGGCTGATGCTGTCTTGTTCCAGTGCTCGTTTTGAATCTTGGCCAACAGAACACAGAGCTCATGCCACATGCAGTGAGCATAGCCCCTCCTTGGAGCCTGCCTACCTCTTCCCAAAGGAGGAAGAGTGGACAGTTTTGCAAACAGGAAAGGAGAATTTATGTGCTTCAGGAAGGGCAGTGCCCCTAAGAGGGAGAAATAACACTTGTTAAGAGGGAGAAGCTACGTCTAACTGTGTCTTTCTTGGTTTGCCTAAATGTAGGCCATTCAGTGGCTTCTCAGGAGAGAGAGAGGAGCGAGGGAGGGAGAGAGTGGGAGAGATATGCAGGGAAAGCGATTAACCTGACTTCTTGTTATTGCAAAAGAAGTGCCACAGAAAATAACAATGTCTGGAGAAAGAGTAAATAAAGGACCCCTGTGGCGCAAGAAGGAATGGGGTGAAGGATGGACTTCCTATTGAAAACCGGACTTCAGCAGTGGAAGCTGGTTGTGAGTTACTCAGACTTATAAGCCATGAAATCTTTCATTAGGTTGGAGGGTGGATGGGTTACTTTCAATAAATTACTTCCAGCGATTTTGCTCGTTCCTCGAATTCCTTCCTGAATGGATCTGGGATAAACTGCTGAATCAAAGTGCCAGACAGGACCTGCAGCGCGGCCACCCAAATGATGAACAAGGGCCAGGGAAGGCCCAGCAAACGGCAGGATCTGAAGTTTCTCACACCAAAAGAAAAGCTTGCAACCCAAGTCCTGTTTTTCTGTCCGTTTTTATAAAACTATAGCTACTGTGTGTAGTTGACAAGGTAGACAAGAATTGTTTACCTTGGAATTGCCTTTTATTATAAACTTTTGAATGATTCGAGCATAAAGCAAAGTTAGTTTCTGATTTGTTAGACTCATTATGAAAATATTGTTTGTAATACAGAACTCAGGTAAGCAAATATGACAATATCATAAAGGTCTAAAAGTGACCTGGCGAACTGTAGTTAATGCTATTGGATATATGATCCCCATGTGAAGTTTCCTTTTTTGAAGATAGATTTAAGAGCCCTTAAACACTGATTAGATAAGGAGGAAAATGACAACTATAAGATTTGAAACCCAAGTGGCCGAGGAAATAGAGTTGCCATTAATGGAAATAGAAAGGACCCCAGGAATGACTGGCTTGAGAGAAAGCTGATGTCACATGCTGAGTGTGAGATGTTAGAGAGATACCGAGTTAGAAACAGGACCTTGGAGGCAGGTGTGACTTGGAAAAAGTTCTAGGAATTAGTTGTAGTAGAAGCCAAGGAAGTAGATATGATCAAAAAGTGAGAGATGGTGAGGGAGCAGAGAAAGATGCGAAGAAGACACCTGGAAAACACAACTGTATGGGGACTGGCCAAGGACAGGAGTTCCTGGAGATGGAAACGAGGAAATAAACTAAGGAGAGAACCAGCACAGAGCGTTTGTATGGAGGCCAAGGGAGAGTGTGATCAACAGTGGCCTACAAGGCCTTAGATGGCCTGGGTTCTGTAGCTGTCTGACCCCTTGCTATGAGCCTTCCCTCAGCTTTTTCCTTTCTAGTGACCTGGCCTCCTTGCTGCTCCCTGAACACACAGATGTGTCCTAAGTTAGGGCCTTAGCACTGGCTATAGCTTCTACCTGGAGCACCCTCTCTCCGAGGTCCACATGGCTCGCTCTCTCTCCTCCTGCAAGCCTCTGTCACCTTCTCAGTGAAATGTACCCAACTGCCCTTGCAACACCAAAACCTCCTCCTACCTGCACCTCTGTGACTCCCTACCCTGCCCTATTTTTCCTTTTTTCTCTAGCTTTTGTTTATTAACACTGGATCATTTACTTACTAATTTGTCTATGTAGTTAATTCATAACCAGTACTAATAATTTACAATTTTATATGTTGTATAGTGTCTGCCTCTCTACACCAATAAAATATAACCTTTACAAAGGCAGAGATCCTTGTTTTATTAACCTATCCGAAGTGCCTAGGACAGTGCTTGATACAGAGAAACACTTAATGACTATTTGTTGAAGGAAGAATGAACAGTGTTGAATGCTGCTGAGAAGGAAAGGAGAATGGTACCAAGGCAAGGTCATTGGATGGATGTTTTAGGAAGCACTTGGCAATGCTAAGGAGAGCAGTTGTGGGAGAGTAATTGGACAGTGGAGTGGGTAAGTGGGGCAGGGTAGAGGAAGTGAAAGCAGCAAAGATCATAGTACCTAAATCACAGAGCAAATTAATGTTTGGGCATAATATTTAAAATTCCGGAACTGAAGTAACTGCATCAGGTCTTTCTGAGTCTGGTATTGGAAGACAAAAGGCACATCACTGGTAGGTAATCACAACAGGCTGGCCTGCGAGGAGTTGCAATTTAGAGGTCAGGATGTGACTTGCAGTGTATCCAGATTCATGTAATAATGCACTGTTCTGTAAGGGAGGTACACAGAGTGTTCAAGTACAACCTATTTTAAGACAGTCCAATTTTTGCAAAATGGAAAGCTACAAATCACATGAGTCAAGGGTGATGGATTTAGATGAAGATAAGAGAGGAAGGGGAAGTGGGAAACTGAGAGAGCCGCTAGGGCTAAACAAAAAGCACAGGAAGAAAACAGCAGGGAGAAGACACCTCCCTGCTGAGGAAAGGCGACAGTCTGGGCCTGCCCCAGAGAAAACAGCCCCATCCGAGGGCCACAAGGGAGGAAAGGGCAAGCCGAGGAGGAGGCCATTCTTGGAAGTTAAGACGGCCAGAGGAAAACAACAAGCTCAATTATAGAAAGATCTGCAGAAAGGGGATCTGCTGGAGGAGGGAGAAATTGGAACTTGAGACAGTGAATAAGCCAGAAAACAAAGCCTCAAGGAGGAGAGGGAAAGAGAAAACCTTGAGGGCAGTCAAAGGAGGAATAAATTCACTTCAAGAACGTGCTCCAAGAATAGGAGAGAACATGCAAGGGCACAGAGAGAGTTAAAGGAGAAACTCGAGAAACAAAAACTAAGAAGAGGGAGATGAAAATCTGAATGCACCTTTTGTATGAGACACTGGGAAGTGTTCAAGTTTGAGTATGAATTTGATGTTAGGTCATTCATTCATTCATTCTGTTGTAGCATGCACTTGCACACATAACATAAACACCTGGTGAGGGTGAGATGCAGAGAGCTGGGGCCCAGGAGGGGAAAGGGATGTTTAATTTCAGACCCACATGATGTTCACTTAAGGCTTCAGTAGTGTTTAACTCTAGAGAACCTGGAACGGGCTCACTAGGAGCCCATTAATTGGTGAAATGTGGAACCACTTAGGAAAAATTTATAACACTTTTCTTATGTGGGATGCAAGGCTTCATCAATGAGCTAGACCCGCCTACTGTTTGTCCTGGAGAACACAGTATCTCCTTTGGTAGAGGTGACTTTCCTGTGTCTTAGGACTTGGTAGGGGGCTTTTCCTCACTAACAAGAACCACACAAGAACGACAACAGTGAACATCAATTAGGGAGTTTCATGACATGAACTGTGCTAAGCTCTTTATATATGGTCGCTCCTTACTATTCACAAATTCTGCATTCATCTACTTGCTAAAATTTATTTATGACTCCAAAATCAATACTTGCAATGCTTTCATGGTCATTCATGGACAAGCACAGAGCAGAGGATAATTTAAGTCCCCCAGTGAGAATGCACCTTCCTCCTCACGCTTTGCCTTTTAGTTTCAGCTCTCATACCATAAACTGGGGTCCTTGTGGTGGTCTATTCTGTACCACATTTTTTTTTTTTTTGCATTTTTGTAGATATTTCACTGTTTCAAGTAGCCTCCAAGCT
The DNA here is from genome assembly GCF_049350105.2 of Macaca mulatta. NCBI lineage: Eukaryota > Metazoa > Chordata > Mammalia > Primates > Cercopithecidae > Macaca > Macaca mulatta. The sequence goes on from NC_133422.1 coordinate 23,349,120, forward strand.
AGTGCTGAAGTGCTGTCTGGCATTCCTGTGTGCAAGGAGGCTGTGATCTGCCTTACAGAGAATACATGATTAGATAAATCTCCACCAGGCATGAGTTATAGTGCTGTTGGCTAGGAGTTTAATGTTAAAGAATCAGTCAAATATATTGAATAAAATGCCTTTACACAGAAACACACGTAAAACAAGGGAATTGTATTGATTGGTTGGCAAAAGTATTGTGACCAGTAACTCACAGGAACCTAACTCTGTATTTCCATGAGGAACTTGGTTCAGTGTTTGCTAATTCAGTATTTGGAGTGACTTTATGGAGTGGAACTGCCACAAACAATGAGAATCAACTCTACTTTATTTCATTTAGTGGTTACAGGTAGATAAAGTAATTCTTCAAAGGGCCAATTTTACAGAAATACAGGCCTAGAAGAATGTTAGGCCTTAAATGTTGTATTCAAGGTCATAATACTGGCAAGGGACTCGAGCCCAGCTCTGCCTCCAGACCAGCACATGGTGTTTCTGCTGCCCTAGTGTGAGGGTGCCGAGGGGAAGGATGGATTCCATATAGTGGAGGGAGGATTTTATTCATGAACAAACATGAGCTGACTCCAGGAGACTCCTAGGAATTGTTTAATGGGAATTTAAAGTAAAACTGGAAGTTTTGAAATCACAAGTAGAGAAGGAACCAGGAAAACAGTTTGTTATTGTTGTGACTGTTTATATTCCTGAATGCTGTGACCTATGGAAACTTGGGGCTACGTGAGGTTGTGATCATACTTTGAAAAGAATAAAACATTATGCAAATATGTGGTACGATAGAAAAACACTGAACTGGGAGCAGAAAATTCTAGTTCTAGTCCCAATTCTGCCAGTAACTTGCTGTCGGCCTTTGAGAAAGTCTCCTTCTTAGCCCACACCTTAACCGCCTGACCTATAAATGAAAATGCTGGTAAATGATTTTCTCTGCTTGAAGTTTTTCTGATGTGGAAATGTACAGCTCTGTCTAGATTCTACCTGGGTGACTGGAAGTCCTACATTGCCTGGAGTAGGCTTGGTGTATGCCTTTTGTCTTAGCATTAATACTAACGGCATCTTCTTTCAGAATCAAAGGTGTGCCCGTTTGGATAATAAATCATGATTATCCTGTGCTTCACCAATATTTGTTCCTTGGGTCTTCTTGGCTGAGTCAGACTGAAGAAAACCTTACCCTTGTCTCAATAGTGGGGACCAGCTGGGGTCACCTCTTCCAGACACAGTGGGTTCTTGCTGTCTGGTTGCTGAGCTGCTTGGCTCTTACCTGCTGCCACATTCCTGGCCCATCTCACCTGGTTCTTGCCTCACATCTTACACCTTGAATATGAAATGTCCCGCTGCTTAAACTGAGAAACAATTCTGCTTTGCCTTTTGGCTTCCCAAAAAGGAAATTATTTCAGCTGTACTGTGAAAAGAGGACAGTAATTAATGTAAAGAAAAAGTAGTTTGATATAGTACTGCTGATTCAAAGACATAATATGTTATAATGTAGTCATTCCTAGTCCTATTAGATTTGATGCTATTTTTCATCAAATTACCTACAATCATAATATAATTATATCAATACTGACTGAATATAATAAAAATTAATTTTAAAATATGGAGCTAGATCAAGAAGTGAGATGTTGAAACAAAATCTTCTGCCACTCAATTTCAAGTCTTTCTAAACATACTCTTTCATTCTCTTACTATCGTAAAAAAGTTACATGAATCACTATGTGAAATAAAATTGTTTTCACTATAAAACAAAGCAATGACCTATAGAAATAAAACAAAAAGAAAATAGTTATACCTTATTCTTTTTAGTAGGTTAAAATGGACTACATAATTTTATTATACTCTTAATTTGCTTAGCAAAACGTTTCCTCCCAGATACTGAAACAAAAACTTTAGCTCAGGCCAGATTTAATAATCCTAAACTTTCTGAATGTCATCTGAAAAATTAAACAATTGGTCAAATTCTCTAATCTGTGTTTCTGGTTCAAAATCCTTGTCCCCGTCTTTCTAGGTGACCTTCAGCTATTCAACCCAAAAATGTAGTATGTTAATGATTGAACAAACATCACAATACTGGCATCCTGCTCAAAATACTGTTTCTGCACTCTGCTCATGGGTTTGAAACAAATAATTTCTCAGTAGTAATTGCTTGCTTTCCAGAAAGAGCTACGGTTCAAGAAGAAGGGTTGGGGGGAAACTGGTACTAGTCACAAACCTGATTGGCTAACATCTATTTTAGAATCCTTTGGGACAATATTGAGGTGGGTTATATTGGCTAAAAGACCATATTTCTGGGAACTTGCCAGCCAGAAACTCAAATGAAAGCCTGTGCCCTGGAAGCTCTGAAGCAAAGATATCAAAGTAATACTGTGTCCCTTCATAGTGCCTGCTCCGTAGTCAGGAAATGACCCTAGGTGACCCTGGGAAGACCCAAGGCCTGGCAAGGCCCTGGCTGGTCTACGCCCTAAAGAGGAAGAAACCACCAGCATCTTTTATTTGATTCAGTTCAGTTTAAAATATCATCCCCTGTCTGTGCCAACAAGGGGCAACTTGATCTTATGAGCAAACAACAAAAGCAATTTTGCATTAGAGGAGGAAAAAAAAACAAAAACTGTTTGTTTCTTACACTTTCTGCAAATATCTTAGTTTGAAATGCTAAATGTTTTTAGGACACTTTAACTTTGTTTGAGATGTGTATTAAGTACAAATCTTTTTTATGATATTGGGCATTTATGCTCAATCTCTTCTCTGTTAATAATTTTTCTTATTTGATTATTTTTAAAAAGAAAAAGAAAACAAATGTCTCTTTGTCCAGTGTGCGGTTCCAGATATTTTACTTTTAAATGTTTACCTAAGGAAAAAAGAATGAGATGGCTATTTTCCAAGCCTGGAAGGATGGAATTTGCTATTTGTTTATGGAAGTCATTGGTGCTACTGCCTTACCTGCTACCACTGCCCTACCCAGCCACTTTCTCATTCTTCAAAAGTTTCACTGACATGAACCTCACATGTGGGTGCCAGGTTATGACCACATGCATAGTTTCATCTTCATCTTATGCAACATTTGGGGTAAAAGGAAGGTTATGTGGTAACCAGTTTATGTCTTGAACTATGGGCAAAGATTGACCAGGCCAAGCCCTGAGACACACAGTGTTGAGAGCCAAGACATAAAGTCGTGAAGATTCAGGCCCAGAGCCCAGCAGGGCACAGGTTGGAGGGGCGATGTGAGTGATCAGCAACACCATGAAGACTCTGCTCCTGGCTCAGGAATGCTTTTTTGTCCCTGTTTTGGATTTTTCACCATGAGTGGATATGTTTTCTCACCTCAGGTGAGAGCCTGAGTGGGAGCTGGGGGACTATAGGTGTTCTCTGCCACTGACTGGAGGGGAGCACAGCCAAGAATCATGAGCACTTTTGCCTTCATGACTGTATTTTCTTATGGTTAGAAACAAAACTAAACAATGTAAATAACTCTGCTTAATGGAAATCAGGAAAGAGAAGAGGCAGCTATGAAGTGATGTTACACACCGTGCATGGACCCTAATTGTCACCTAAATATAAGAGGAGGCCAGGCACTGAGAACGCCCTGTGCAAGGAAATAATAAAAGCAAACCCTCCAGGACATTTCCCACAAACCCAAATATTTCAAAGTAACAAAAATAAGAAGAGTGCCCTTTCTGAGTCACAAAATTGGCATGAAGTGAATTGGTTCTATGCTCGCTGTAATCATTGTTCAAGGAGGAAGTGGGGAAGCCATTGAATGTGTTCGGTGAGCTAGAAAGTAACTTTCCTGACTGGAAGGAAATGATCAAGGATGAGAAGCTAGGAGGCAAGAGGTGTTTTTGACCAGGTCTCATTCTTCTCACTCTGTGTCTGGCCTTGAAAAGGACAGATTGCAGAATAGGAAAAAAAAATAGTTTGAACCTTCCCAAGAGATGAGCAAACAGCTCTCCTTCAGAAGAGGATGAGCTGTCAATGATACTGACTCTGTGACATCTCACAAAGGTAGGAACACTATTAGGCCATCACTGGTGTTTTGGTTTACAGGACTCTATTCTCCTTCCCTCAAAACTTTGATGAGATGCAACTTCCTTCCTGAGCTGAACTGTTGCGTTAGTTGTAGTATCTTGTCTTATGCCTCATTACTCACTATCAGAGCTCAGTGATGAAATGATAGAAAACTTGAGTCAGTGATGGGGACTACTTGAGACTGAGCAGGCAACAAAATGAAACCTTCAGGAGGCTTCCGGAAAGAGGGACAGGAGAGGAAGCAGTGGAGGGAATTTCGTGCTGGGCTCCTGGAGGTACCATAAACAGGATAAAGATCTGGGACTTGTCTGTAATCAAAAAGCACAGGGGATAACTCAAAAGTGTTCAAGGACAGGAAAGAAAGCAGACTTGGCCTTCTTGCAGTAGCACTGGCTGGTAATGGTTGAAATGTGAGTGATCACATTCTAGTTAGGCACATTTCTTCAACTTTCATTTCATATTGTATTGTACCTTATATATGTGAAAAATTTAATATGATAATGAAATTGCTTTTTGATTTTTTTTTTGTTTTAAAAAGCATAGTCAACTGTGTTCCTGCTTCATCCAGTTTCTCCTAATTAAAGAAAGCCTGTCTGCAGACCTCTGTACTTGTAGCTGATACCTGTGTATACACATTGGGGTACATTATAATTTCAGAGTTAGTGCACTTTAATAAATTATTTAACAAATCATCAGCCTCCATAAGATTGGCCTTGAATATCCATATCTGTTAAAGTCCTTTTCTTGTTAAACCTAAAAAATGCAAATGCCAAGATTGCTGCTATGGTGTACTAACTTTTGTCACAGTGACATGCCCTGTCACAGGGCGTATGTGTTCTGTTATACAATTGAAGTATTGGATATACTATTGAAATGTTTTTGTACTTTGAAATCTCAGATAAACTTAATTCTAAAAGAAGCATGACATCAACAGCCTCACACCTACTTATATCTTACAGTTCTTTCTGTCTAATGCTGGCAACCTGAGCATGTTCCAGGCAAGGAACATTCAGTAGCATTTTACTGCTCCAATAAGTTATTTCAATTAGCAATGTCAAAGGCAGTCACTAAACAGATGGTGCATAACCTTCATACAATCTCATATGATTTTCTACTAATTACTGTAGAAAAATTGATTAAGTTTTTTTTAATGGAATAACTTCTATCACACTTCAAAAACTACATAATGAAGATAGTCACAGCTTGCTGCTCTCTAAAAAAAAAAAAACAGAAATGGCATCTTTACTTTGTTTCAAATCCCCAACCCTGGTGGCGGTTCAAAGTTATGGCAGTTATAACCCCTTACGTCATTATAAGGAGGAAGGTTAAATACTGAGTTAGCATCCTTTAAAACTAAGAGTATGACTACAGTGGGGTGGAATTTGGGACTTCATGCCAACTCCCTGTTTCTGTTCTATTTTCCCTTTTCTGACTTCTAGGCCAACAGGAGAGCGGGGAGGGCCGCACTTTTGTTACCCTTCTTAAAGAATTGTGTTGAGTTTGGGAAACAAAGATGGGTGTCTGAGTGGGTAGTTGAGGATGGACTGCAGGCACAGAAAAAACCAGCTGGTATGCCCCTCTCACCACCAGCAGACCCTTCTTCCTCATTGGTTCAGGGCAAACAATCTCCAAGAATTCAAGGAAACACTTAGAGTTATTTTCTGTTATTTCACTTTTCCTTGATCTGGAGCCAATGCAGAAAGAAATCTAAAGGTGAAGGAAAGGCAGCATTCAGCACTGAGCAAGTCCATGTTGGAGAAGGGTAATGTTACCATCACCTATACCCAAGAGAAGGGACCAAGATGCCCTGGGTAATGCTCAGTATCACCTGGGACTGCCACTGTCTCCTGTCGTCGTTAGCACTGCTGAGTTTAAGCTTTGAGCCAGGAATTAAGCCAAAATCTCCATGGATCTGTCTAACTTAGTCTTTGCCTCCATGACAGCTTGTTACATCCTGAGGTAGAGCCTTTGTAAACCCTGTGTTCAAAGGGCCCTAGTAAGGCACATCTTCTGTCTTGGACCAGAAAGTTGCTTAAGCACAGAGCCTAAAGGCAGAGCTGCCATGGTCTACTCATGGGGATTGAGTACTTATTGAAGCCAATGTCACACACCTGTTTGTCATTTTCACCTCCAAACGAAGAGTCATGCTGTACATCAGTGAGAAATGTTCAGTTCTCATCTATCAGCTGTTTGTTTGTTTGTTTGTTTTTGCTCTCTTTCTATGTGAGAAGACATTTAATCATGGACTCATTGGGCAAGCAACATTGTGTGGCCTCTGAAGGCTGAGCTTTTAGTTCTGTCATCAGAACAAATGTAAAAGAATTGAATAATGAAATCTGAAAGATTGTTGCTTCAAATCTAAAAATATTTTATCCCTTTTTTACCTTCTCTAAATAGTATTATACATTGAAGGCAAAACAATAACTTCGGATTCTAAAAAGTTTAACATTGCTTACATGTTCAAATTTCTGTTTTGAAGTTCCTTTAAAGGGCCTAATTACTACAACCAAATCATACAATTAAAAAGTTTGTATGCTGCTGAAATAATCACATCAGATGTATTGCTTCCAGTAGGATAAATCTTCTCAAAGATTTCAGCTATGAAGACCAAATCTACAGAAGATAGCAACTCAGTAAGACTTATTTATAAAAGTTTAGTCTTATTGCCAATATCCATGAGATATCACAAAATCAACTTAAATATTTGTAATAAAGGATTACAGACTAGGAAATATATTTCTTTAATAAAAATAACTCATGAAAGTTGAATTGTGACTAAGAGGAAGAGAAAAGAAGGAAAGAAACTAACGATTGTTAAATACTTATTAGGTGCATAGATTTATATACTTTACATCATGTAACTGTTAAAAGAGCCCTGTGAAGTGGGTATTATGACTAATGCTTTGAAGCTGAGGGAATTGAAGCTCAGAGAATTTGAGTAACTGGACCAAAGTCATATAGCTAGTAAGTGAAGAGCTAGGATTCAAATCTAGGTCTGTATGCTTCCAAAATTCACTCTCATTCTTTGTATGAGAGGCCAATTAAAAACCCCCTACATCCCTCTGAATTTGAACTCAATTGAGAAATAAGACAGAGAGATGCAGATCAAAGCACTCATTTTCTTACCAATAAAAATGACTGCAAAATGTGGCTTTCGATGTGTGACTGATTTGCTTGCTATAGTTCTCAGGGAATTGGAAATCCTTGCCCTCGTGGTTCCTGGCTCAGCAGGACCCCTGAGGGGCCTCTCCCTGCCCAGGGAAACAGACTGCTCTAGAAGGTTTACTACACCAGTGAGGAGAAGATGAGCCCATGGGGGATTGGCTGGCTGAGGGCAAAATCGAGGCTGGAGCCAAGTGTGCTGAGCTTTCACATGAGGTCCTTTGCTCCTGTTCCCTGGAGGCATAAATGGCTGGGGTAGACAGAAGCAGGGGTATTTCTTCTGTCCTTTCTTGCTTAGGGAGTGGGGGTGGAAATCTCCCTGCATCTAAGGAAATTTGAAAAGACAAACTATGGTTGCTTCTTCAAGCAAACCACCTCACCACACTATCCAGGGGCTAAAACCCACTTGCCGCTGCTAAATTATGCCAAGAGAGAACATTCTGATCTTTCTCCTCCATTCTAGGCATGGCAGTATGGTTTGGTGCTTAAAGCCATGGAGTTTTGAGTTGCAGACCTAGGTTTGAGTGCTCAATCTACTAGCTTCAGGGTGTTAAACAAGGTTCTTAATCTCTCTAAACCTTATTTTTCTCAAAGATGAAAACTGGATGTAGTTGTGAGGATAGTGCATGCACATAGTATGTGCACTTGGCACGTTAATTAGCTATTATTGTGGACATAATTTCTCCTAAGAAAAAGGATGAACTAATTGCAGGGCCTAGCCTAAGCTCTGAGAAGTCATTCGTTATAGCATTTCAGTCCATAGTAAACAAGAAGAAATGAGCCAAAGAGTTTAAACCAGGGAAGGCATAGCTGTAGTCACCAAACAACCTGTTAAAGGCGAGCTGTAGTCACCAAACAACCTATTACGGACTGAATTGTGTTCTTCAAATTCATATGTTGAAGTCCTAACCCCAAGTACCGTATATGACTGTATTTGGGGATAGGGTCCCTAAAGAAGTCATTCAATTGGAATGAGTCATATTGGATTGGGTGTTGGGAATTGGCTGGCCAAGGGAGAAATCAAGGCTGGAACCCAGTGCTGAACTCTCACATCAGGTCCTTTGCTCCTCTTACCAGGACCCTAATCCAATATGACTGGCATCTTTATAAGAAGAGGAAGAGGCACCAGGGAGGTATACATGCGGAGAAAAGGCCATGTGTGGACACAGTAAGATGACGGACATCTGTAAGCCAAGGAGGGAGACCTCAGAAGAAACCAATCTTGCCTGCACCTTGATCTTGGATGTCCAGCCTCCAGAACTGTGAAAAAACTGAACTGGTAATGTTTAAGCCCCCCAGTCTGTGGTATTTTGTTGTGGTGGCCCTAGCAGACAAATATACAACCCAAAGGAATATTGTTTCCGCATTCTCCCTCTTCCACTTTATAGTTTTTTCTCCTTTGTTTCTTTCTTTTTCTCTTTTACTTTCCTTTTCTTCTCTTCTCTTTCCTCTTTCCTTTGGTTTTTAATTTTAATATTAATTTTTGGCCTTCCTATACCTCCTTTTTCCTTTCCAGGAAGCTGAATTCCAGACAATTAACTATTCATCTCATCAGTTCAGCAAAGCAAATGCCCTCAATGGTTTTTTTTGTGATTTAATTATTATAGGATCAGAATGTAACTTATTCCTCTGGGAAAAATGAAACATAAAAATTTCAGAAATAAGGTTTTGGGCCAGCTTCGTTGGTTTTAAGAGAAGGAAGGGAGGAGACTCATGCAGGTTTGACGCTGAGCCGCACCATGTTGTTGGGCCTGGCAGGCACTCGAGGCTTTAGGTCTTGTTTGAATCCAGACTAGAAAATCATTACTTTCTAAAAGCCTTGAGGGTTTGGGTCTAGAAAAGTCTATGTGAAGAGAGAATCGTTTGGAAAAAGTTTTGCCGAACTAAAGAAAAGTTTCCACAGTTACCTTTTCTGTCCTCATGTAGAGCATCTTTGTTAACTAGGTCTTGGATCAATCCAAGCTGTGTCTGAGAGTAACCATTCATAATTTCTCACTGGCCAACACTAACACCCTTTAGAAAAGGAACTCAAAGCAGCCTCGCAGCCAGAGTCATGCGATCGTGGTGGGAGTACAGCTCCTCACCAAGGTCAGCTCCTCAGTGAAATCCATGCCTTCTGGAGGACTGCTTGTAAATAAATATTAAGCACGAACATTAAAAAATAATTTGGCTCTGACCATCAAATAGTGAAAGAGTGTATCAATTTCATTATTATATAAGCATACATGACCAAATTCAGCTAGAGTGGAGTCTTGGCTCGAGTGCCAAGCTTGGATTTCCCCAAGGAACACTTTCCCATAATTCATAATGAAAATCTTTCCATTTACTGTGGTTCAACTATTTGCAGAAATTTCAGGCTGGGCTCAGTGGCCCTAAATTTATGCATGCTGGTATACTGAGAAGATCACCATGTCACGGAGGCTTGTCCCTCCCAGTTTACTCCTGGAGTCTATTTAATTTGCAACTCTAACTCTGTGTTCCCAGGATTGCATCAAATTTGGACTTTCCTCACATCTCAGCAGCCGCACTTTGCTTGAAATGAGATACTCCCATCTCCGGTCACTGTGCTCTGGCCCCCCAGGACATTCCTCTCACCCGCTGCCCACAGAGTAGCTGCTGAGAGTCCTCTGCCCAGGAGTCCCGAGTGAGAAGACAGTCTTGACTGTGCCTGCCCCCTTTTAGTGACATCCTTCAGGGATTCCTCAGTTCGTTCATTTCCTAGGGCTGCTGAAACAAGTTACCCCAAACTGCGCAGCATAAAACAATACAAATATTATGCTCTCATAGGTTGAGAGGCAAGAAGTTGAAACTCATGGTGTTGCCAGGACCATGCTCCCTCTGAAGGAGGGAGAAGAGTCCTTCCTTGCCACTTCCTAGATTCTGGTGGCTCTTGGCATTGTGGCTGCATCTTTCCAGTCCCTGCCTCTGTCATCACACAGCCATCTTTCTTCTTCTTTTTTTTTTTTTTTTTTTTTTTGAGACGGAGTCTTGCTCTGTCACCCAGGCTTGAGTGCAGTAGCGCGATCTCAGCTCACTGCAAACTTCACCTCCCAGGCTCAAGCGATTCTCCTGCCTCAGCCTCCTGAATAGCTGGGATTACAGGCGCATGCCACCAGGCATGGCTAATTTTTTTGTATTTTTAGTAGAGACGGGGTTTAACCATGTTGGTCAGGCTGGTCTTGAACTCCTGACCTCATGAGCTGTCTGCCTCGGCCTCCCAGAGTCCTGGGATTACAGGCATGAGCCACCGCACCCAGCCATCTCTTATTTTGCTTCTTATAAGAACACCAGTCATTGGGTTTAGGGTCCATCCTAATCCAGTATGACCTCATCCTAACCTAACTGATTATATCTACAAAGACCCTATTTTCAAATAAGGTAGCAATCTGAGGTTCCAGGTGGACATAAATTGAGTGAGGAGGGGAGGGCACTATTTAACCCAGTATACTCAGGGACCTTGCTGACCCTGCCTCTCTGCCCACACACACCATACAGGGTCACCTGGTGGTGACTGCTAAAAGTAACAAGCTACCATTTGTCCTGGATTCCAAACCAATTCAGAAGAACCCTGGGAGCCACATGACTATGAAGAACTGTTTCTTACCATGGAAATTACAGCAGAACATTCACTGGGATCGTTGTTTGTTATGAAACAGGTACTAGACTTAACTAGTTTTGAAGGGTAGAACATATTTTAGAGTATCTTTTATATGATTCATTAGACTTTATTTTTATTTTTATTTATTTATTTATCGAGACAGAATCTTACTTTGTCACCCAGGCTGGAGTGCAGTGGTATGATCTCGGCTCACTGCAACCTCTCCTCACAGGTTCAAGCGATTCTCTTGCCTCAGCCTCCCAAGTAGCTGGGACTACAGGCGACTGCCACCACACCTGGCTAATTTTTGTATTTTTAGTAGAGACAGGGTTTTGCCATGTTAGCCAGGCTGGTCTTGAACTCCTGACCTCAGGCAATCCACCTACCTAGCTAGGCATCCCAAAGTGCTGGGATTACAGGTGTGAGCCACCATGCCTGGACTCATTAGACTTTAAAGCAATAATTAAAAAAAAAAAAAATACCCTGAAGATGTTGAAAATAAGGCATAAAGTTGGTGTGGCAGTCAAAGAAGAACACATCAGTTTAAAAAATGATAGAAATAGCTTTTTGAAAATTGCCTTTACAGGACGGGCATGGTGGTTCACACCTGTAATCCCAGCACTTTAGGAGGCTGAGGCAGGCGGATCACCTGAGGTCAGGAGTTTGAGACCATCCTGGCCAATGGTGAAACCCAGTCTCTACTAAAAATACAAAAATTAGCCAGGCACAGTGGCGGGCACCCTTAGTCCCAACTACTCAGGAGGCTGAGGCAGGAGAATTGCTTGAACCCAGGAGGTGGAGGTTGCAATGAACTGAGATTGCGTCATTGCACTCCACCCTGGGCAATAGAGCCAGACTCTGTCTCAAAATAAATAAATAAATAAAAATTTAAAAAATTTAAAAATAAAAATTCCCTTCACAAAAAAAGATACTGAATTATACATTGTGCTTACCAAAATCCAGCTCTAAGAGTCCATTGTGTACCTGATATTTTTTCCAAGTTGAAAATGAATCAGGGCGTTGAAGTCACTTGAAAGAAAACATTTTTTGAAAAATACTCTGTTACGTCTACATTGTAGCAACTCCTCCTACCCTCATACACAATGCCAGCTGAGCTTCTGACAAGCTGCTCAATATATATCTAAAGTCAGAATCGAGATTTTGTACTACGATACATGGCTGAGTTATAGTGAAGAGAGAGGAGGGAGACTTTGCTCATTATCCTGCATTAGTCAGACTAGATTTACAGCTCAAAACAAAACAGCCACAGTAACTGAAGTGCAGACCAGGAACTTGAATTGATGAAAATCACTTCTATTTAAATGAACCCTAAAAAGCTTGCTGCATATAATTGTTATAATAGCCTTAAAAAGATCACTTTGCCAAATGTTTCCATCCAAAAAGAAGTAAGCCAGACTAGAAACAATCTGGAAAACTCTACTTTTTCTGTATTTCCTTTTCCCATGAGGATGGGAGAGCTCAGGATATGGAGAGGAGCTGACAGAACTCATCCATCTCTGAATCTAGAGATTTGCAAAGAGGTGGAAGAGGCAGGTATTGCTAAACAGACAGAGGGCATGAAAAATTTCAAGGCAATTTTTAAATTGTATGGGTGCTTGGATTATTTGAGCTTGCCTAGCAGGTTATGTTAACGCCTTGAACAATGTTTGTCAGGAAGCACCATAGTAGATTAATTACCAGCATGGATCTGAGAACCAGACAGACTTGTGAATGAGCCTCTCTTGTGGCTCCATGAGTAAAGAAGTTAATTTCCCTACATTTCATCATATCTAAGTCAGTGCTTATAAGAGTACCTATTACATAGACTTGTTAAAAGGCTTCGATCAGATAACACATGCAAAATGAATGGCAAATAATAAGTGTTTAATAAAACTTAGCAATTAACTAGAAACTTTTTACTGATTTATTTGATTTTTGCCTTTGGAACATATAAAGACTACTTTCTAATGACTTAGCTAATGCAAATATACTATAAAAATCTACCTCTTCAGAGATGCACTGTACGAAGGACTTGACCTGTTGTTCCTGACACTGAAGATGGAGGGAGAGACCAGGAACCAAGGAATGTGGATGGGTTCTGGAAGGTGGAAAAAGCAAGGAAACATTCTCCCCCAGACCCTCCAGAAAGGAACTCAGCCCTGCTGACATCTTTGTTTTTCTTTTCTCTTTTTAGTAGAGATGAGGTCTCCCTATGTTGTACAGGCTGTTCTCAAACTTCTGGGCTCAAGTGATCGTCTACCTTTTCAGTGGAATTTGCACTGTACAATGTTTAGGCACAATGCTCAGGGGTTTGTGTCCCTGACTTTGAGGATGGAGACAGATGGTGAAGTTTAAGGGAAAAGGGAAGAGGGTGAAAGAGGAAGAGAACAAAGTGGTCATAAGGGAGAGAGGTGAGGAAGACGAATGAGGACAAGAGAGGAAGAAGGATGAAGAAGGAAAGAGAGTGGGTAGAAAGAAGGAAAAAAAGGGCAATGTGAGAATCTTTGTTCTGGTTGGCTGTGTAAGCAATGAGCAAAGCTGCATCCCTGTGACCTGAGTTATGGCCCAGGGTTGTGGATGACAGTGGCTGAGTGGCTTGTATGAGCAGCCCTATGAAGTCAGCATTGCTATGTCCATCCTTTCCAGGAATTAGGATTTGAAGATACCAAGTTTTTCTTAAGGGGTCAATGTGGAATAAGACGGAAAACCAAACTGTTTGAAGTGTTCTTAGAAAAGGGATTAGAAAACAGAGGGGAGGAAATTACCATGTAAGTAATACAGGAAATTTTCCCTGAAGTGAAGGGCATGAGAATTCCAATAAAAGGGCCCTTCAAGTGTACAGCAGCACAACAAAATGAAAAGACAACAAAACTGCAAGGTCCTGAAATTTTATCACATTCATGAACAATAAAACATAACACATTTCCAGAGAGTTTTTGAAAAAATAGGTCACACACTATAGTTTAGGAATTAGAATGGCATTAGTCTTCTTAGGAATAACACTGAAAGCTTGCAGACAATAGAACAATGTCTTTGAACAGAGAAAAACATACCTCACTTCATATTATTTCTCCAAGAAAATAATTTCTGATCTTTATTTTTATACACAACTCAACTGTCAATTAAGAATGAGGCACTTTCAAATCTCAAAAATTTGCCTTTCACACATAATTTCTTAGGAAGCAACGAGATAACGTACTCTATCTAAATTAAGAAAAAACAAACAAGAAAGAAATTTAGGAAATAGGGGCTCTAATCGCAGGAGAAAAATGAAATCACCAGGTTGTTGGGGAGGATACATCCTTAGGAGTCCATAGAAACAGTAATGATTCCAGCCCAGGTGACATGGCGAAACCCTGGTTCTGCAAAAAGTAGCCAGGCATGGTGGCATTCAACTGTAGTCCCAGCAAGTCAGGAGGCTATGGTGGGAGGATTGCTTGAGCCCAGAAGGTTCACCTGTAGTGAACCATAATCATGCCACTGCACTGCAGCCTGGGTGATAGAACAAGACTCTGTCAGAAAGAAAGAGAAAGAAAGAAAGAGAGAAAGAGAGAAAGAGAGAGAGAGAGAGAAGGAAGGAAGGAAGGAAGGAAGGAAGGAAGGAAGGAAGGAAGGAAGGAAGGAAGGAAGGAAGGAGAAAGAAAGTAAAGAAGGAAAGAAAGAAAGAGGAAGGAAGGAAGAGAGAGAGAAAGAAAGAAAGGAGGGAGGGAGGGAGGGAGGAAGAGAGGAAGGGAGGAAGAAAGGAAGAAAGAGTAATGATTACAGCAGCAAGACAAAGGACTTCAAGAAGGTTATAGGAGAAAGAAATTGAACCTGATGCATTTCATCATGTTGACAGGGTATTTGTAGTTCAGGGGGAGATTTGGAAGAGGAATTAATGAAAAGGAAACTAGAAAAGGCATATATACAAACACAAATAACATGAGAAAAAGTTCTCTACGAAAGAAATGGCATCATAGTAGATTACATGGCTCGGCTCTAAACATTTTTATTGCCATAATAATGTAAGCCCTGAATACTTATTTAAACACAAATTGTGATAACTTTTTTGGTGAGGATGGGTGAGAGGAAAGTGTGTATGTATTGAGGGTGGTGTAGAGGAAGCAATTTCACATCATCCAACTTACAAATTTAATATACCATATCTGAATATAAGGAAACAACCAGAAATTATAAGCATATTATAAAAATGGAGATAGGCTGGGCGTGGTGGCTCACACCTGTAATCACAGCACTTTGGGAGGCCAATGTGGGTGAATCACAAGGTCAGGAGTTCGAGACCAGCCTGGCAAGATGGTGAAACACTGCCTCTACTAAAAACACAAAAATTAGCCGGGCATGGTGGAATGCACCTGTAATCCAAGCTACCCGGGAGGCTGAGGCAGGAGAATCTCTTGAACCCGGGAGGCGGAGGTTGCAGTGAGCTGAGCTCATGCCACTGCACTCCAGCTTGGGTAACAAGAGGAAAACTTCATCTTAAAAAAAAAAATTAAAAATGGAGATAAAAGACAAAACAAACAAAAGAATTGATTGAAAGTCATTGTCCCTGGAAAGCAGGAATTGGAAAGGAAACTGCTGGTTTTTAAAAATTGCTGTTGTTTCGGATCTTGTGGTAATATTCACATTTTTAAATTGTATACATTGATACTACAAAGAATTTAAAAGTAAATGTAAAGTACATTTGGAATGTTGAGAAAAACATACTTCCCTATAATGGCTGGTGTGACAACTCGGAAAAATCCCTAACAGATAAGCATTCTATCTTCACTTTATATATGAGGAAATTAAAGCCCACAGAGATTATGCAGGTTGACACAGTTATTCAGTGACAGAGCCAGGCATCAAACCCAATCTTTCTGCTTCCTGTTTCAGGGATCTTCATAATACCTCCTGCCTTCTCATTATCTAGTTTGTATTTGTCATGTTGCTTTAAATAATATCATCCACACAGAAACAACTTCAAAAAACTGAAAATAGAAAATGGCATCCTTCATTAGGCATGGCTGAGCTAGATGAACAGATTCTAACGATATCTTAGATCTCTGTTGCACCCTGTTTTGAAGACAGTGAGGAATGGAGATGAACATTAAGGTAAGTAGCACATATAACTTTGGAACCTAAAGCCTTTCCGAATGGATAAATGCTTCTCGTTAGACTATCCCAAGAAAAAGAATTGATCTCATCACTTAACAAATGTTTTCAATTTGATTCAGTGCACCTGGGAAATAACATTTCTATTTGCTGCCAAAATATGATTGCATTAAACTTTAATAATGTACCTGTCATGGGGGTTAGACAAGAATATTTTAATTGAGTGTCAGCTACACCGCACTGGAATACACTAATAGATTTACTTTTTCAAAAAGTTAGAAACATTGATGAACTCTTAGTTGTCTGCTATTAGTTTTATATAGCCACTGATTAGTATTGCCCCTCTTCCACAAGTACAAGGCATCACTAGACTTCTCCTTGGTAACCAGATATTTTTTTGTGTCCTTCGGTACTTGTTCCTGGAAGTGTCATTATGATGTCTGCAATTTGCGGAATTCAATGGCAGCTCCAGTTAAATAAACAAAATCTAATTATGTCAAAATTAGGCTTTGCTCAAATTAGTATGATTGATTTTCTTTCTGTATAATCTGTGAACACCTGCAAAAATGGTAAATGTCAAGGTGTTTCTTAGAAAACTTTAAAAAATTTAAAAGAACTGGTGAGGGAAATGTAGATTGCGTTGCTGTATAGTCTATATGTTTGATCTTTTTAATCTAGGTCCTTGCGTTTTGGATTTATGAACTCCTGCGATTTTATGCAAAATGACACATGAGTGTGCATTTTGCAAAAAGATTGTCTTTAACTTTCATGAATTTTAAAAGAGGTTTCTAACCCCCAAACCACAAAGAACCGTTGCTTTCCAGAAAGAAATAGAATCCATGTAGAATCCTTTAATTAGGTTTTTCTTAGTGGAAATAAAAATATTTTTGTAATAGGTGCTAGTAAATATCTGAGAGATAGAAAGTATTACATTTGCCTTCCGCTATTACTATTCGATTCCTTTTCTATTTCTGGAATCATGAATATCAAAGTTCATCTAAGACAAATTTCGTCTCCCCTCCCACTCTACCCCCAATTTTTTCTTCTAGCTTTTGAGGATTCATATGAGATTATCAACAGACAATACTTTTTGTCATGGCTTTCTAATTGAATTTTTTACTTCTCTTTCTGGATTACATACTGAAAATATTTATGAGAATAGTGAAAATCTCAAGCATTTATATTACTTAGTGATGCCAATGGAGTGACCCATTCGCATTGGTCTTAGTTTCTTTCATTGATCAGAAGCAGACTTTGCGCCATCTTTGCCAGAGCTCTCACAAGACATTTCCGCAAAGCAATTACAGAGCAAGAAGAGCCTCAACTCAATGATAGGTGTGTGGGCTGGCTTTATGGATTCTTTTTTGAAAAAAATTATATTTACTTAGATTTATAGCCAAGAGATTTTATCACTATTAAATTTAATCTCTAGCAACCTAGACACATCCCATAAAACTTCTAGGAAGAAAGTTTAATGGCTTATTATAGTTAATTAACATTTTTCTTTCATATTTTAAAGTTCAACTATATTATATTTTATATTAATAAGGAACACAACACATACTCTCAGAAGCTTAATAATCTACTGAGAAAAATCTACAGAGTTTAAAGAGAAATAAAACATAGGGTCAAGTCAGGTTTTCAGAGTCAGTAAAGGAGATGAGTCACCACATTGTGAAACTTTCTCAGTTTTCCACATCCAGAAATTAAATTTTGAAGTGCATTTAGCCTTCTTTGTTTCTTAGATATCAACTCACGCTAACCAAATTAATGAAACAGTAAGGTATAAATCAGACACAAATGTATGTGTTTCTAGGAAGCTGAATATATTAATGTTGGTTATATTTGTGTCTTCTACTTTTAATACTTCCTGGAATCTAGACACTTGGAAACAAAAACCATTAACAGTTAGTTGGTAGCTGAAATAGAGTTGTAACAGAAAACTGGCTATGGGGAGATTCCTAATGAATGATCTCAACTTTACCATAGTACAGCTCTCCAGAGACAAAGATTTTATGACTGCATGGTGGCTTGGCCCAGATTTCCTACGTGTGTGAATTGGCTTTGCCACTTTCTAGCAGTGAAACTTTGGATAGATATTTAGCTTTTCCAAGTCTCCTTTGCCTCAACTATCAGTAGGGAAAATAATAGTATCTACCTTATAGGTTGTTAATATGTTTGAAATAAGAGAATGAGTGTAACATACTTTGTGTTGTGTTGGCATGTAATTAATGAATTGTATCCATTGGCCACTCCATTTCCCCTTCTCTTATATTTATTCTTTTTCTTTGTCCTTATTCTCTTCATTCTTAATAAACTACATCCATTTTTCCTTGAAAAACAAGAAATAATCACGTATCTTCAGAAACGCTTAGCCTTGTTTTATGTGTATGGCTTGAAAATTTTACATAAATGACATTGTGTTCTAGATCTCATTCTGTTTCATGCATTTTTCATGCTACTATATGAGAATTTAATTCCTTACCTCCAAATGTTACATAGTATTCTTCCATGTGTATAAGCCATAATTTATGCATCTCTTCACTTGATGATGGACACATGTGGCTTCCAACTTTTTACTGTTCCCCAAACAACTCTGTGAAAAAGAAACACGTGCACAGTTCCTTGTGAATCTGTACTAGCTTTTCTCTGGGGTCTGCTTCCAGGGGCAAAATTGCTGGATCATAATGTACACATTTACATATGGTGGACTTGGAAGGACAGGACATACTTTTACATACTTTCCCAGTAGAATAGGGAAAGGGATAGGATGAGAAATGGAAGATGAATAGAAAAGTACTAAAACAAATCAAGGACTTTCCTCAGATTGATGTAATAGCATGACTTTGACTAATGAGTATGATCAACCTGTGCTGTGTACCTAAAATCCTTAAAAATGAAATTAAAAAGAGTGTGGCTTAATGCATTGCCAACATAAATACCATACCCACTACAATGGCTTAGTAGCTCCATCTGCACTCCATAGCCAGTGTGCCGGCCTCCTACTATCCTACCAAGATGGTGCAGAAAATCATTAGGTGGCATTCACACACGTAGGAAATCTGGGCCAAGCCACCATGCAGTCATAAAATCTTTGTCTCTGGAGAGCTGTACTATGGTAAAGTTGAGATCATTCATTAGGAATCTCCCCATAGCCAGTTTTCTGTTACAACTCTAATGATTTTAAAACTCCTGAGACTCAGACACAGACAGTGAAAAGCTATTATTCTGCTTTGCTAGTCTATGAAATTTTAACTATAGATCTCTTTGTTAATCAGCCCTGGAGACTGCTGTGACTTAAATGGTCTCCAGGCCTGACCATTGCTGACTCCCAATTAGCCTGTAAAGGTATCTTATAAGGGGACTGTTTTGACATCTTTGACCATTTCATCCAATCAAACAATAAAAGGTCTCACACTGAGGAAGCGTAATGTCACTGTGTTAATACACTCTGTGGTCACCAGTGTTAGCAAGAGGTATGGAATCAGGAGTGTTGAAGTTAAGCAGTGCGAAAAGAAGTGTCAAGCCAGGAGTCAGTATTAGTTTAAATTTCCTCTCATAAATAGATATTACTCTTCTTAGAAAAGAAAAATCATTCAAGTAACTGTTTTGCCTATGCCAAAGTATTGAAATAACTAAACCTTTCATTTTCAACAACACTTTTTGGTTTTTTGTAGGCCCAGTGCTAAATGACAAGGTAACGATTTCTTCAGGAATTGAGGAGAGACAGGCCTGGAAAGTTGTAATGATTTTCTTCACAACTAGTAAGAAGAGAAATGATATGAAAGAGGAATCTTCTCTGAGACATGTTCACAAGCAGGTCGGACCTTTCATTCAGAACAAGATTATTTTAATTTTTAACAGTTTAAGATATAACTGATTCCTTAAATTAGTTCATCTTGCTCAAGCCATTATATTATTAATTCACTGTTATTTTTGGTAATACAGATCATTGTTAATTTTTTCTATTTAGAAGCCAGGAATACACAAGGGAAGGGCACATTCAGAAGTAACTAATACCACTACAATTTTAGGACCTTTCCATTTTATTGAATTGGGTTTTATTTAAAATTTTGTATCTCTTTTTTTGTCATTATTATGTCTAATATGTTTTCATTCCTTAAATCTGCTCTGTATATGTTCTGTTCACAATATTTAAACATACAATGACTATAGCTTCATTTTCCAAATCTAATCTAGCCTAAACCCTTTGGTGGGGCAAGAAAAGCAAGTTGTAAAACAATCTCTTTGTCGTGACCCTCAAGTCATATCTTCTGGACTTCAAAGGTACACTGGATGTCCTATGTGTTGGTGCCTCATGCTACTCAGCAGGAAATCTGAACTGTTCTCACCTCTCTGGTCCTTCTCTCTCACCAGCAGATATACCCGAGAACATTCTCCACATTGTCTTAATTCTCCTGCTTTCTGCCTTGGGTCACTCAACCCAAATGGAAGAGATTGCACTGTTCATATTAGGGATGCTTTAATTCTATAGTTCAAAGATTGCAATTTAACACAAAAATCTACTTTTTCTAGTAGATAACAGTAAATAACAGTTCTGGTGAATATTAAGAGGAGGGAGTCTTTTGTTAAAAAATAGCCTGCAATTCAGTAGCATCATCTTTATAAGTAGAGGATGCACAATCACCCACTTACTGGTCACTGCTCTGCTTTGGGTCATCTGAAGTCGATCACTGCATCCTTGGAGGATGGTGTGAAATGCCAGTGAAACCGTGAACTAATTCAATGACATGCCCATTGTTCCACTCACTTAGGCAAATGCTTTTTCTCAACAGGGAAGCTTCTCACATATTCCTAACAGTACTAAATGAGCTCAAAAAACTTAAGAATGATACCCCACTGCTGCTTGTCTCTAGTTCTCAGTTCTCATCCTGGCGGGCAAGACCCCCAGCATCATCTCAGTCATAAAGTACTTGTGAGTATTCAGAAAGGCCTAAGTTAACTATCGTCAGGTTACACAGGTTTGGAAGCTTGAGCACATTCTATGGCATTTGTGGTATGGCCTCTGTAGAATCAATATCCTTAATCATAGATAGCAGATGGAGCTGTGAGACAATGACCTTCCAGAGTGCCTTCCCCAAATAGACTTAACGCTACCACACTTCAAAGGCAATCACTGTCCATCCGCTCCAGGTCAGCGTGCAGTGCTGGCCGGGGGCCTGGGCTACCAGAAAGACACTGGCTAGAGTTGAACGCTCAATCTCCCTGCTCCCAAGTACAGATAAGAGGAGAGAGAGAGGCTCACAGCCTTCTAGAACTTTATGTGCTTAAGTGCTGATAGGAGCTACCATTTGCTGCATTTT
This sequence comes from Macaca mulatta, assembly GCF_049350105.2. Classification (NCBI taxonomy): domain Eukaryota; kingdom Metazoa; phylum Chordata; class Mammalia; order Primates; family Cercopithecidae; genus Macaca; species Macaca mulatta. The sequence continues at coordinate 23,370,345 of NC_133422.1, forward strand.
GGTCACTCTGGAATATAAGACCCCTGAGACAGCAGCTGATGTGGCTAAGGAACAGTCAGGCCAGATTTGGTGATACTTATTTAGCAGAACACAGAATCCAAGAATCCTCATGGATACCAGTCAAAAGCATGACTCAGGCAAAGGGAACAGACAATAAAAAGAATGACTTCACATTTCACAGCAGGAATTCTCTGGCCTCGGAGAACACTAGATACCTCTGGACCACACATCCCTTTGGCAGAATACTTTTCTCATCTACAGATCACTGTATAGCTTGGTTTACCTGAAGCCTCTTGTGGTTTCTCCACCTAATAACCCACACGATTTTTTTCTAGAAAAGCAGCATAGATGGAGATGGAATGTAACACCTGAAATAATAGGATTTTACAGGAAATAATGTAAATCAAGCCTTTTGCCCTTAATGACCCATAATAAAATGCTCTTGTTACCAAGCTCTGCAGGCAACCCAGTGCAGGTTGCCATGGAAACACCCAGCTGCTCCTCTGCGCAGTTGCTTAATGATCAGTGTGATGTCAGGCTCTGGAGAGAAGCACAAGCTCAGACAACTCTTTACAGTCACAGGGACAGTCCACTTGGGACTGCAGTTATGTCTGAGTGGGGGCCCCTGTGTCCAGGTATAATTAAAATGCACTCAGACCTATGACTGGAAATGCTTTCAGCAGAAAATCACGTCGCCTTTTTCATTTCTCCATTCATTTTCATTTCTCCACATGACTGCCCAGTCAGAAGCAAGCCAGAAGCAGGGAGGCCATGGCATGTTGCTGCAGATGGCGCGTCATCAGTCTGTGACCCGGCTCCCGCTCTACACGGGTGGGAGATGCAGGGGCTCTACCTTGACCCATGCCATAAAAGGTCACCTTTTTGTCCCCTCTTCCCATGTTCCCTGCATCTACCTTTCACAGTGACTGGACCTGAAATTCTCACTATTACTCATGGCTTGATTTAGATAACAAAGGCAAGAGGTTTTGCCCAGAATATTATTTTCAAAATGTATTTATTATCTGGGAAGAAAAGACAAGCCCTGGGGAATCTCTTCCTGTCCTTCGCACCTTTTTTTTTTTTCTCCCTTCCTCTCTTTCATTCTCTCTCAAAAGGGTTTATTAGGTGCCTATTGTCTGCAGGTAATTACCAGAAACACAAGGATGAATGAAGCTTGATTGCTGTCCTCCAGGAGCTGACAGGTTATTAGATGGGGACAAGCATGTAAACGAATGCATGAGCTAAAGAGACAGAGGTGTGTACAGGGCACACGTGGATAAATCCTACCTGAGGGAGAGCTGGAAAGGCTTTTTCGGGGGTGGGGGGTGGGGGTGGGGGGAGTTGCTTACTGGGCAACCTCTTGGGAAGAAATTAATGGGATTGTGGAATTAATGGGAGGAAGGGAAGAGGGACACTGTGAGTAACGACTGAAGGCACAAAATAATCTTGTATGCTTGATAAATTGCAAGCAGTTGAGAATGGCTGGAGCTTTGGCCAGGATAGTAGTCTAGGGAGAAATACATCAGAAGTAGGCAGGAGTGAGAATCTAATGAAGTTTGACTTTACTTTACAGGCCAGTAGGAGCTACTTAAGCATTTTCAGGAGGGAAGACAGAGAATTAGAATTGCCGTTTAGGAAGATCACTTTTTTGGTTGGGGGGGGGCAACGAAGAGCATATACTGAGGAAGTAGGAGACACGGAATAATTAGGGAGTTAGTGGGAGAGCGTGACTGTACAGAATGGCTATTGGTTTTTTGTCTAGCATCTGTTTCTTTGGAAGAGAATCACCTGTCTCTCATTGCCTGGCCCACTCACACAGGGGTGGACAAATGACCCAAACTCAACCCATTACAGTACCCGTCCCTGGTTCGGGTGGGCACATAATCCAAGCAGTTTTTATCAAGCTTCTCTACTGAAAATTCACGTATGCACGCCTAGACATAGAATTATTTCTCCTCCTACTACTCCTTCTCCTCCTTCTTCTTCTTTCTTTTTCTTCTTCTTCTTTATAAAAGGATGTAGCCTTGCAGCTTCCAGAGGCCATCTTTCTTGTTACACAGAGAAAACCTGATCATTAAGCCAATACTTGCAGGAAAATGAACAAGAAGAAGGGGAAACAGAGCTGTATTAATATTGTTTGAGCCTCTAACAGTCTAGAGTCTACATCCCTCTGTGTCTGAAACCAGTTTACCAATGGACTTTAGGGTTATATACACCAATAAGTTTATTTTTGCTTGAGCAAGCTTGAGTTAGTTTTTAGTCACTTGGGGCTGAATGATTCCTGATTATGAAAACAGGTAAAAATGACGACAGCTTGAGCCAAGGTTGTAGGGGATGGAGAGGATGGTTTAGGCAAAGTTAAGGAAACCACCCAGGAATTGGAGAGAGAGAGACTATGGAGTGGAAGGGGAAAAAAATCAACCAGAATTATGCCCAGATCCTTTGTTTCAATGCATAACAATGCCACCTTATAAGACGTTGAATATAAGAAGAGAAACAATTATTTCGGGAAAGAGGTACATGTTTTAATTTATTGGGTTTTAGATATTTGAGGGATGTCCAGTTGAAATTTTCGAGTAAACAATTAAGATTTTCTATAACCCACTCCCTGAAATACGTGCAACTTATAGAACCACATGATGGTAAGCATCTTTTTTTTTTTTTTTTTTTTTTTTTTTTTGAGGCGGAGTCTTCACTCTGTCGCCCAGGCTGGAGTGCAGTGGCACCATCTCGGCTCACTGCAAGCTCCGCCTCCCGGGTTCGCGCCATTCTCCTGCCTCAGCCTCCCGAGTAGCTGGGACTACAGGCGCCCGCCACCGCGCCCGGCTAATTTTTTTTTTTTGTATTTTAGTAGAGACGGGGTTTCACCGTGTTAGCCAGGATGGTCTCGATCTCCTGACCTCGTGATCCGCCCATCTCGGCCTCCCAAAGTGCAGGGATTACAGGCGTGAGCCACCGCGCCCGGCCGATGGTAAGCATCTTAAAAGTCTTCCAATCATGCTACTCATTTGATACTTTAATTCCTTCTGTTGAACATTTATTAAGTGCCTGTTGGTGTCATGTGCTGTGCTAGGAGGAAGGTCACAATATGTATTCACAGCCTGCGTTCTCGTGAGGTTCACAGTCTAGCTGGGGAGACAGACATGATATTTCCATGGGCTGAGAGAGAAGAGCTACTAGTGGCACCTGCGAAGTACTGGAGGGACACAGAGGTTGAACCTTCCAGCTGTGGACCTACAACTCCTGATCAAAAGGGTTGTGCAGTTTCTGGTTTGGTAAGTAGATTGGAGAATATATCTTCTTCTGGAGTAGCCTTGATTTCCTTTGGGAAAACTAGATTTATAGGCAGTTTTATTGTATGTTGACTCAATTGTGTCTCTCGCTGGCCATGGTTCTATTCATCAGGCCCTTACACAATATATTTAGTCTGTCTCCTATGTAAAATAATCTTCTTATATTTTAATAAGATATTTGTGTGTTCCTTTCATCTTTCCCCTTCCAGTCTAAACATCAGATCTAGTACTTTTCAATGTGCTTCATGTGATATGGCTTTTGGTGGTTTTTAAAGTAGCTTTTATCATTATATAAAGTTATCTTATCCACTATGTATTTGTCTTTTGTTTAGCCATTAAATAATCATCCTCATGTGAACAGGAACCTTGTCCGTTGTAGCCATCATTTATCCCCAGCATCAGAATTAGTGACTGAAACAAAGTAGGCATTCAATAAACATTTGCTGGAGAATAGCTTCTAGTGTCTAGTCCATCATCATCTCAGTAGATATTTTGGAAAGGCATTAGTTTGTCTGTGACCCAACTAATGTACAGGGTCCATTGGAGAATATAACACTCTGAGATCACTAGAAACATCACAAAGTATAAAGGGGTGGTTGCCAATTTGTTCTGGTTTCATATGTCTATATTACGCAGTCCAAGATTGCACTGCTCTTTTGGGGAGCTGCGTCACATTGCACCCTATATCGGTCATCTCAAACCATTAATTTTTTTTTCATGAAGCAGTTACTAACGCCATAGCTTCCTACCCTGGAAGAGGATTCTTCTTCTGTTGCTGGATTCTTATTTTTTTTTTATCTTGAATTTAGAATACCACATACATCTCTGGGAAATTTAGCCTAAAAAATGTTTGCACGGCTTTTGCTTGTGATTCTGTTATCCAATCTTTAGTTCTTCCTGCTTTCTAGCATCAGCATAATTAAAGAGCCTGCAGCCTCCCAAAGGTCAGGCTTTCTGCATTGCCTGTACTGCTACCCTCGAATCCCAGCCCGTGCTCTGTCATCAAGAGCATCTTCAGTTGAATGTTTATTGGACAAATTTCTAAAGGCGTGCCTGTTATATTTCTTTCAAGTTATTAATTAAAATGTGAAACAAGAACAGAATGGTTTAGCTTTCTACTGGAAACATCCCTCTTTTGTTATTTATCTATCTATCTATCCCAAATCCAGCACATTTGGATTCAGTTCATTTTTTTCTCCTTCACCTTTCCGGAAATTTTGCTGTCATCTAGATACATTGCATTTATACTACAGTACCAATCTCAATGAAAGAAATGAGTTTGGACTGACATAACCTAATATTAAGAAACCCATACTGGCTCCAGGTGATCACCAGTTACTCTTCCATGGGTTCCAAACCCACCACTTACGGGCAGATGTTACTTGATCTCCCTCGTGGACACTCTGGTAGGGAAAGAATTTGTAGGAATCAATTGTGAAATTGCATTGACCTTTCTTTCACATTGCCACAGCAGTCAAAGATGTGTGTGGGGAAGTTGAAATAAAGAAGCAGCTACAGAAAAAAAAAAGAAAGAAAACAAAAACCGTAGAGGATGTATTTTTAAAGGATGTAATTTATGTAGTCTATTTTGGGGCTACATAAATTCTCATTTTGTTTAGAAAAGCATCACATACCCAGTGCTTATCCAAAATATGCACATTGATTATTTATAATGGGCAATGTTCAAGATAGAACCTTCCTCCCCTCTTTAAGCCAAAGGGTTATTTGGGCCAAGAGGGTGCTGAGTGGAGGAAGCAGGAAGTAGGGATGGGAGTTCACTCTGCTCCATAGCCCCTTTGAGAGCCTCATCGAGTTAAGAGAGCATTGGTTACATGAGCACTGCTTTTTTTCTCTATTTATGTCATGGAACACTGTGAAGGGCCTTCCCTAGATTTCAATGCCCTTTTAAAATCAAAGAGCATGTGGCAATGGACCAAGCCAATAGCCACTGTCAATACAAAACAGCATGGCCCTTTGGTCCTGAGTGCCTTCAACCAGAATCCATCAGCATAAAGAACCACATTTCCAGGAAATGTGCAGGATATTTAATGGCAATCAATGTATTTCCTCCATGATTTCTGGCTGCCTCTTTTCTGTGGAATTTGGCAAGAAGATGGGAATTCAGATGCGGCTATGTATGGGGTAATTCAGCAGGCTTGGAACATCATTTTGTTCCAGTTAATTTGAGGAGGCTGTCACTTTCCTCAAGTCTGTGACAGTTAGGATGTTTGTTATTACATCTCTGCTCTCCACACCCTGTAAACTATAATAAATTTGCAGATACCTCATGGACATGTTATTTTTGCTCATAAAGAGTCTTTAAGACACACTTAAATGATTTTAAAAATGAGCCTAAAATGTCATTTTGGGGATTTGTAAGGCATTAGAGAGTTGCATCCATCTCTTTCTCCTTCCCTTCTCTCTTTCTCTTTAGAAGTGCTTAGAAAAGCATGAGCATCTTGGGGTCAGAATATCATTATAAAGCAAATTACTACTAAAATGAGCTAAATGCTAACCTCATAGTCTTAAGGAGTCCTTTCCTTACATTGTATGTTGAACTGATTGCTTGAAAATAACTAAATCATCCGGGAGTTTTCAATCATGTAATATTTCATAGTTCTTCTGGGGACAGAGACTAAATGTGGTTACTTTGCAGAGCATGATGTTTAATCATGCGAAGTGTCTTGATGAGTACTGTTTGATGAATAATAATAATAAATAGTAATAATATCCCACAAGCATTTGCTGACTGATGCATTTAAGGACTGAAGAAACTCCTGGTTTCTTCAGTTTCACTGCTTCTCTATTTCTCCACCAGATGGCAGAAGAAGGGCCAGGATATTGATCCTGAAATATTTTTTTGATTCTTAGATATTAAATATGAGATGGTATCAAAGGTTGGAAGTGAACATTTAAGTATATTCCCATAAATTTATGTTTGTTATAAAATCATAAAGCCATTTATGATTTATCATTTATTATTTCATTATAAAATATATTTCCTACATAGAAATATCTTGAAATAAATACAGGGTGTGGAAAACTCTGGTAGTGTGTCAAAGGTTAAAAGTTAAACCAGGCATTATAGACCAGGGGATGTATTAATACTCTCTCTGATATCCTTATGAAATGGGCAGTGGGACAGGGAACCGTTTAGTGAAGGTTTTTTTACCCATCCTCCTTTTGCACATGGAAATGTAACTAGGCAAGATGTATAGATATAAAATATGGTGTTTCATCTAATGCTGCAATGGCTCTGGGCCTTATAAAAATTGCATTCTCTGCCTGGCGCAGTGACTCACGCCTGTAATCCCAGCACTTTGGGAGGCCAAGGCAGACGGATCACAAGGTCAGGAGTTCAAGACCAACCTGGCCACAATGGTGAAACCCCATCTCTACTAAAAATACAAAAATTAGCTGGGCATGGTGACCAGTGCCTGTAATCCCAGCTACCTGGGAAGCTGAGGCAGGAGAATCATTTGAACCCGGGAGGCAGAGGTTGCAGTGAGCTGAGATTGCGCCATTGTGCTCTAGCCTAGGTGACAGGGTGAGCTTCCATCTCAAGAAACAAAAACAAAAACAAACAGAATTGCATTCTGTACTCCTACCCAGTGTTATTTTGGGATAAACTCTTAAAATTTATCTCACAGGGTAAAGTGTGTAAGAAAATTAAAAGGGGTAGTCAGGGACCTGAGGGCCATCAGCCAACACAAAGAAGAGTCTGAATTCTTAGAGCTGGTGAATGTTTAACATCTTGGTATTGTTAAGGGTTGCCTAAGTTTATTTAGTAAGCTCCTAAATAAATGGAGAAAAATGTTTTATTACTCTCATATAAATGGATTTAAAAGAGAGATCTAAAAAAGACAGTTTGTTTCAGCCAGAAAACAACTTCATTCATATTCTCATTGGCATGTCTCTCATCCATATCTAAAAACCAAAGCACTTCTCATGTATTTACATAGTCTGTCTTTTGAGATAAATGGTCATTAAATGACAATTTAGAGAGAAAAGGAGTGAGGTGAAAGAGATTGTTTTAAGAATACCCTTTTTAGGCAATAATCTGAATACTAGGAATGAAAAATTAATTTTAAGACAGTGGTTTTAAGATTTCTTAATCCATATTTGAGAAGTATATTTTAGGAAGTATATACACACTTATGATATTTTACTGCACACCCTCTGGGTTTTCTGAGGCCCTGGCTTAACCCTTTTCTAGTTGCCATGACAACGAGGACACAAATACAACATCCATACCGTGAGCTGGATCTATGAGGAAGAATTTCCAACTGTATGCATAGTATGTGTATTTGACCCAAGCTTTTCAGAAAGAATTTAACACAATTTTAAATGTAGTAAAATGTCTGTGTGAGTCATACAATGGAAATAGCGTATGCAGCTAGGAAAATGTAGTCTCATAAATGAACCAAGGGAAAAATAACGTTGGAACCCTGTTCTCTCTAAAACCTCCATCTTGCCTTCCCTCATCTCTCTTCCTGATGTAAAGAATGTCATAGAAAACTTGAAGAAAATCATTCTAAGCTTTTATTTTTTTTTCTTTTTAAAATCCAAGCCTAAAATAAATGATTTATTTTCAAGTAAATCATAAATCTATAATCTGAGACATTGGTCTTGCAAAAACACTTCAACGCTTCCAACTACTGGCTGTAAACTGCTTTTCTAAAAACCCTCCTAAATTTTCACTCTGCATTCTGAAAAAAGAAAACAGACTGAAATTTCATCGTCATTTTCTCTGATTCCTAACTAAGGCGCTCCTCACACAGAATCTCCCGAAAGCAGAGATGGATGCGTAGACTCTACATTGGAGAAAGGAGCGGTCCATTCCCCAAGTTTCATTCTGGACACTGAATAGCATCTTGGGAGAAACCAAAATGGGATCCCACTCTAGGTAAGACATGATAACATGAGCAGTGAGATTCCTGTGGATAGGGGAGTTTTCTTGGGCAGGGGTGAAGAGACACAGAAGAAAAGCAGGGAAGTGTGAATGCTAGGGATACAAAGAGAAGCCCCAGCAGGGAGCCTCACACAGATGCTTAATAAATGCTTTTTGATTTGACTGAATGATCAAAGTGTGGTGTCAGCGTCAAGCAGTCTTAGCACCATCGCCTATGAATGCCTTTGCAATCCACATGTCGATTTATCTGGGGGTAGGGGTCAGGCTGTCGGAAGGGATGCTGTGCCCTTGCTTGATGTGAGTGGGCAGCCAGGGCCAGCCGTGGGAAGGGATTGAATCGTGGCGTCCTGTTCTTGCGACAGCCACATTCCTCATCGGAAGCTTGTGCTGTGCGTTTGTCCTGCAAGCAAGAGCAGTCTGGGTGCATTTTTGAGATTCTGTGGGAATTACTGCAACTCAGACCCTCGGTTTTCTGATGTCCAAAAGGAGGGCGATAGTAAACAAGTAATAAGTAATAGTATTTGTTTATGTACATAGCTTAACTCATAAAATTGTGTGATGATAAAATAAACTTTAAGCAGCAGATGTAAAAAGAGAAGGTCCTTTTCATCAGAGTGTCCTGCTAGAATCCTTTTAGGAGGCAGGAGGCGGCATAGCTGAGTGGAAAGAATGTTGGCCTGACAGGCCAGAGAAACAAATTCATCTCCCAGTTGAGCATAAACAGTTGTGAGACCTTGAACCTCTCAGCCTTTCTGAGTTCCAGCTTTCTCATCTGCAAATTTAAGGTGGTGGTCTAGAAGATCTTCCACTTCATATTTTATTATCATACAGAGAATTAAGAAAGGAACTGAGAGCCTAGTTTCCCTGGGGAGGTCAGTTTTACTTCTGAGGCCCTCAGATAGCCCTCTAGACATCTCGCTAAAGGACAGAGGCATTTATATTCACATTTTCCAGTTGTATTTGGGAAATTGGAGTAAGGACCGATACATTTCACATGCCCAGAAGCACAACCCAGGTTAGGAAGGAGTGGAAGGCACTGCCTTACAGCAAACATCCACCTTATCTCGACCCCTAACCTGTCCTGGTCACATACCTCTGTCTAGATGAGCCATTAGGGATGGCCAGTGACCAAATAGCATGTGCAAAAGGAGTGGGTACTGGTGGGTAATGGGGAGGGGAAAGAGAGAAACGACTTTTCTGGACCCATGGTAAATATGATTTCCTTGGTATTGAATGGAAAAGAATAAGCATTATTTTTGATAACTCAAGTCCAATTTTCAAGAGTTTCAACAATTTCAGTGGGAAAAAGTATGCGTATGTATATGTGTATGTAATGTGTGTATATATGTGTATATATGCATATACATGCACAGACATGTGTACACACAACACATAAATACCTACGTGCACAAAGCATAAATGTACACACATACACCTGTATGTTTATAAATTTATATTAAGAATCTTAGGAAGGGCCTCATCTTCTCACCAGTGGTCTCTTCTCTCTGTTTCTACATCTTAGTCTCTCCCCATAAGGCACGTACCCAGTGAAATTCACACTGAAATGTACAGAACTCTCTTCTAGATATTATTCTTGGTGCAAACACTCCCTTAGTCCATACCCCTGCCCTTGTGCCCCCACCATCATAAAAAACAGGGACAGGACTTGAGAATTCTAACAGTTTGGGAAACTGTAAATGCCCACACTTTTACATTTGCCACTGTTTCCATGACAAATTTTTTTCTCAGGAGAAAAGAACGTTTCTAAAAGATCAAAATTAAATCACTTTGAAGACTCAAAAAAGGATGGTGACTCTGGGAAAGTATTAACATGAAATAACACTATTTGTATCGAAAATCATTTATGCCATTTATAAAATTCTCCCTGCACTTCAAATTTGCTAAGTTTAAGTTCAGTCTTCTTCTTGTGTGTTTCTTGCCATTGGCACAGAATACAAAAGGGAGAATAGCTTTTGAACTCTTTGGTGATGCAACAAAATCTGATTTCATTAATGGGGATCATTGCTGAGTGAGGTATTTTGTGCTGAAAAAGTAATTGCTAGTTTGACATAGAGAAGCCATATCTATATCTACACAAATGCGTATATAGAATGAGTAATATACAGATGTGTGTATTTATGTATATCTGTGTGGATAGATTGATGGATGGATAGACTAATCCCCATTCAGACAAAAGTCCTCTTTGTCTTGTCCATATTATTCTTCAGTTATGTACAAAAGGATTTTACTATCATCAATCTACTTGCCAATTATTTCTATGTTTTATGATCAGTTTTGGTTTTCTTCCAAGAAACTGTTGTGAAATGGTATGTGATAAATGCTATATAAGCAGATATTACTTATCAGCCTGGAGAGACAGGATTGGATATTTTTAGGAAATCTCACTGAGAATACATGGGCCACCACCACCACCATCTCACACACACACACACACACACACACACACACACTATATATATATACCACTTTAACAGCAACAGCAAAAATAACTGCCCTTTCCCAAGTCCTCATCTCGTATTTCTCTTCCTGACCTTCCACTGAAACAATAAGATAACATTCTTATGGAATGGGACTCCCACTCGTGGCCATACCTTTATAGAGGGCATCAACAACCGTGAATGAGTTCATCACAGTTTCTGGGCTCTGACAGAGAGGGACCAATAACCTGCTACTGTCAACCAAAACGCATCTGAGACAGGTCTAAATCAATTCAGAAGTTTACTTTGCCAGGACAGGACCAGGAAAAAAGAACTCAGAACCACAGAAACAGTCTATGATCTGTGCCTTTTTCTAGAGATGATTTTGAGGGTTTCAATATTTAAAGGAGGACAGTGGGCAGGAGGGGAAAGAGGAAGGGGATAGATGTTCACATTGCTGAATCCACATATTGCAAGAGATAAAGAGCAGGTAGGAGAATAGTCAATTATATTTTTGTTTCACATTCAGTCAATTGAGATAAGGTGAACATAGAGTAGCTACCTGTGGAGATGTTTAGCCTTTTATCTGTAGCTGTATGCTTAGGAACAAAAGGAAAGGCAGTTTCTTGCATGACTCAGCTTTCAGCTTAATTTTTTTCTTTTTGGCCTAGTGAAAGTGTTTACTTTCCTTTCACACTATGAACCACTAAGTATCTGAAAGGAAAGGGGCGGGGATCCCAGCTACTCAAGAGGCTGAGACATGAGAATCACTTGAACCTGGGAGGCAGAGATTGCAGTGAGCCGAGATCGCACCATTGCACTCTAGCTTGGGTGACAGAGTAAGACTCCGTCTCAAAAAGAAAAAAGAAAAAGAAAGGGGCAGGGATAGGTCAAGAGAAAAAAAAATGCTTGTGTGGGGAGAGCAATGAAGTAAGGAAAGAGAGAGAGTTAAAGAAAAACTTCGTATTATCTCATGGAGTCTAACAGAAATTGAATTCAAACCTTGGCTCTTTCGTTTAGTGTTTGTTCTGTATACTTAAACCAGTTACCTAATCTCTATGGTACTTAGGTATTTATCTGTAAAAATAAAAGTAAATTACAGGCTCATGCCTGTAATCCCAGCACTTTGGGAGGTCAAGGCGGGAGGATCACCTGAGGTCAGGAGTTCAAGACCAGCCTGGCCAACATAGCAAAACCCTGTCTTTACTGAAAATACAAAAATTAGCTGGGCATGGTGGCACACGCCTGTGATCCCAGCTACTCATGAGGCTGAGGCAGGAGAATCGCTTGAACCCGGGAGGTGGAGATTACAGTGAGCCAAGATTGTGCCACTGCACTCCAGCCTAGGTGACAGAGTGAGATTCCATCCCAAAAAACAATTATAAAAATAATAAAAATATCTATATTACCATATTGTTTTAAGGATTATGTTAAATTATGTAATAAATATAAAACATATAGTACAATTCCTTTCAAAATAATTATAACTTTCATCAATTTATAATTTCCTAAGGATAATCACTATGCCCATATAACTATGGAAAAATTTTTGAAATATTTCTGGTCTGAGGGATGATAATTAAATGAATTTTATTCTAAGAAAATAATTAAACATCTGAAGGGAAACTATCTACAAAACAATGCTTAACATAAATAACCAACAATGAAGAAACAAAAAAATAAATTACAGCAGATTTGTGTTCCAATGGACACACTTTAGAGAGATACACTAATGCAAACGGTAACCAGAAGAAAGCTGAAATTATTGCATTAATATCAGACAAAATAGATTTTCAGACAAAAAATATTTCTAGAGACAAAGAGAGACATTTAATAACAATAAAGAGATCAACACATCAAGAAAATGAAACAATTATAAATGTATAGTTTATAATACATAATTTTTACAAAGCCCCAAAGTGCATGAAACAAAAACTGACAGACTTGGTAGTAGAAACAGTTGGAGTTATAGTTGGCATTATAGTTTGGAATTATAGTTGGAGATTTACATATTCCTCTCTCATTAACTGATAAGACAACTAGAAAGATTTAAACAACAGTTATCAATCAACTTGATCTAATTGACATATATGAGGTGCTCCACCACCAACAGCAGAATGTATATTCTTTTCAAGTACACATGGAAAAAATTCTAATATAGATTTTATGCTAGGCCATAAAGCAAGTAATAATAAATTTAAGAGATCATTAAAATTTTAAAATTAAAATATAATTAAGTATGATTACATGGGATTCATTCCAGAAATGCAAGAATAGTTTAATATATGAGAAATCAATAAATGCAATACATCACATTAACAGAAAGAAAGACAAAAACCGTATAATCATATTAATGGAAACAGAAAAAACATTTGACAGAATTCAACATTCCTTCATGATAAAAACTCTCGACAAATTAAGTATAGAAGATATGTACCTCAACACCATAAAGACCTATTCAGGATGAGCCTGGAGTATCTTATAGTGCAAGAAAGTAAGGAAGTGTCCAAAATACAAAAGCAAACATAAAGCAAACAAAACCCGACAGTGAGGAAGGTATTACAAAGGAATACAGGAGCTAACTGAAGGAAGGCTCCCAATGGCCAAAGCTGGAAAATTTTGAGCAAAAAATTAAATAAAGTAGTATGAGATTATAATTCAATATATAAAATAAATGTCCATGAGTCCGTAATGATATAAATAAAGAAATAAATGGAGTAAAAGGGACAAATCTCCCATACAGAACAATTCCGACTAATTCATGTGGATACGCCACCTTCAAAGAGGTGAGACGGTGTGGTCTGCCCACAGTCACTTCCTTCAGAAAACAGGGAATAAAAGAATATCTTTTCATTGGAGAAACCTGCTGGATACCACCTCAGCCAGGTGATCAAAGTCAACAACAGTGGTAAGTCATGTTCATCAAATGTATCCCTGACATGAGGAAAATGGTATTTTACCTCTGTGTTCTTCCTTTCCCAAACCTGTAACTCTAGATTAATCATGAGGAAAGCAACAGACAATTCCCAATGAAAGGACATTCAAAAAAATGCCTCAAAATTGTCAAGGTCATCAGAAATGAAAAACATGAGAAACTGTCTCAGCCTAAGAAGACACAACTAGTAAATACCATGTGGCATCCCAGATGAGATGCTGGAATAGAAAAAGGATGTTAGGTGAAATCTAAGGAAATCTGAATAAAGTATGAACTGAAATTAATAATAATGTGTCAACATTGGTGAATTAATTGCAGCAAATGTGCCTTAACGTAAGATGCTAATAACAAAGGAGACAGAGCATGGGGCATAAGAACTGTCTTTGCAAGTTTTCTGTAAGTCTAAGACTATTCTAAAAAATCAAGTTTATTTTTTTAACAATACTTCTCTTTCCTGTAATAATGTAAGACAGATTAGGGGAGAACCATATAACAAAGTCTAGAATCAATTGAAGTGGCATCATAAAGCTAAATTCCAGAAAAAGGTGACCATCTGGCTTTGTGGAACCCAAATGTGCTGGCTTAGTGCTAAAGTGGCAGCCAGGAAGGGTTTAAATGGTGTTATCATTAATACATATTTGGCAGCAGGAATTTCCATTATTAGCAGCTGAAAAAACATGCCATGGAACATTTGAACAGAACTGTACAGGAAAATACGAACTCTCCCAACTTTGCTCTCTTTATGCAGCTGACATCTCCTGAGAAACAAAGAGCCAAGTTTTTCTTTTCAGAGCCTGCAAGATTTATTTCTTTTAGAAAAATCTACCTTTAATTACTGTAGAATGCTCCCTAATGCTCAAAGACTACTGAGCTCATTGGATGCCTCCGGACTAAGAACTGGGCTTTGTTATTATTATTTAGAAAACAAACAGGTTCAGAGAGGGTCAGTGATTTGCTCTGAATTCACATCTGGTAAGTTGCGGAATTGGAACTTGAACCTAGGTCTTTCAAATAAAAACTGAATGTCCTTTATACAACTAAAAATGACTCGAGACATCTTTTTGTCCTGTTGTTTGGCTTATGTTAGTGGACATCAGACACCCAAAACAAAAATGTCACCTTCTGATGAGTGAAGGCAACAAGGTGGGCTTTGGCCTTCCCAATGGGTATTGACACTAACAAACCAGAAAATTCTTCTGAGCAACACTGAGCCTCAGTTTTATCATTTATTTTCTTCTTTCAATTTGTCCCTCAAATGCTTTCACCATCTCTGTTTCTTGTATTAATCTGATCATTTTTGTCTTTGATTTCTGCACAGCTGGTGAAGTCACTCTTCACCTTATTTGGTTCTCCTTCTACACTGCATTTCAGCTTTAATCACCTCTCTCATCTGCCTGATGCTGAGACCCTAGTCCCTGTTCCTGTTTGCCTTGGTCTTGACCATGTGACAAAGAGTATTAGACTATCAGAGAATACCCAAATGCTATTTTGAATCGAAAATCTGCACTATTTTCAAAAGTTCACTGGGAAACTGGAGTACTTGATAATTCAGTTATTAAGAACATCTAATTCTACCTCAACTCTCTTCTGTGGGAGATAAGATTTAACATGTATCACTTCTAATGAAAGGAAATGAGGAATTGGGTCATTCTTTTCAATTTCACAGTAATATTTCACTGACCTCTAAAAATACCTCCTATTAAAATGTATAGAAACCAATTCTTGGGCAGAGCTCAGACTTGAATAGATGCAAAGAATAATACTGCACATTAGAGGAAGAAATCTCTTCTGAATAGGACCTTAGGTTTTAACAATCCAACCAACTTAGAAACAATGGGACACTTTGAGATGTACTTAGATCTCTGTCAGTGAGTTTTCCAAAGAAAGTCAGGGCCACTTTTATTGGGGATGTTGTCAAAGAGATTCGTATTTTACATGTTGGGATGAAGGGCCTGGGGAAATGTTGTGGATCACTTTGAAATTAGTTTTTTAAACCTACATATAAAATGACATTTTATAATGAGTCACTCTAGCCTATTAAAACTCATCTCAACTTTTGTTACCAGAGTGCTATTTTCCTTGTGCAGCACTTTGCGAATTCTCACTGCCCTCTGCTAATAATTCTGAATTCAAATCTATATCCTCTTAGAGAGAGTGAGACCTTTGCACTTCTAAAGATTGCAGAGCCAGTGGCTTTGTCTCCATATGACTGTGCACTGAAGGGTAATGTTCTCATGCCTCAAGGGGCAGCCAGATAGCCTGAGGAAGAGCAATGGAATGGAGCATGCTGGGAGAGCCAAGGCCTGAAATTAGGGAGTAGGGAGAAATGTTGGCTACAGGCCCTGAGAAGTATAGTCTAGCAGATAGAACGCTGTATCCAAGGGTAGGGAAATAGATATGAGGGCAGGGCGTGGGAGGTGGAGAGAATGTGTTGGAAGCAAAGATCTCAGAGCAATGTAGTAGGAAAATTATGAAAGACAACCAGAGAAAAGTAATGAAGACTGAAGGATAGAGTAATAGTCAGGTGTTTCATGAAAGGGCTGTATATGTAAAGCAACCCCCAAAATGCAGAAGGAACTTAATAACCAAAGAAGGAGGCACACAAGTCCTGCTTGCATTATAGAGAGATTTTATTGAGGAATTTACAGACAGAAGTATGGTCTTCGGTAGACGCAAGTCAGGTAAATTTCCTCACCATTACTCCCAGACCCAGGGATTATATACCCTAGGAAAAGGGTACACATACTTCAGAGGGAATAGGAAGGAATTTGATCTAAGGGTAGGATTTATGGGAAGTATGAGTTTATGCAGGTTGATTTGATCTAAGGACAGGATTTATGGTAGCTGTGTGCTCTTACACAAGAAGCAGAGATAAATTGGAAATCTCAGAGTCAATCCTGGAAAGGGGGTTAATCAGAAGTCATTATGGCAGATTCGCTTCCAAGATGGAGTCACTTTAACCTTCACATCAGGAGTCTAGGAAGACAGAAAATAAGCACGTAGCAGAGTTTCACCATCTATGCTGGGCTTAAAAAAATAAGACTGATCCCGGATTAGTCCTTGTGGCCAAAGAAAAAGAAGTGGGCAGGCAAGAATGAGGCAAGACTCAGTACAAGAGACAATGCCAAGGCCCGGCGCAGTGGCTCACGCCTGTAATGCCAGCACTTTGGGAGGCCGAGGCGGGCAGATTACCTGAAGTCTGGAGTTCGAGACCAGCCTGGCCAATGCAGTGAAACCCCTTCTCTACTAAAAATACAAAAATTAGCTGGACATGGTGGCGCATGTCTGTAATCCCAGCTACTCAGGAGCTAAGGCAGGAGAATCGCTTGAACCTGGGAGGCGGAGGTTGCAGTGAGCCAAGATCATGCCACTGCATTCTAGCCTGGGCGACAGAGCAAAGCTCTGTCAAAAAAAAAAAAAAAAAAAAAGAGAGAGAGACAATGCCAATGGCCAGAGAGCAAAACAGGGGTTATCAGGGACTAGGGGTATTATGGAGTGGGGAAAATGAGGAGTAGCTTAATGGGTTCAGAGCTCAAGTATGGGATGATGAATAGCTTCTAGGGATGGAGTGATGATTGCACAGCAGTGTAAATGTACTTAGTGCCACTCTACTACACACTTAAAAATGGTCAAAATGGTAAATTTTAGATTATGTATATTTAACACAAAAAAAATTTAATGAATTTTTTTAAAAAGAGAGACAGTGGCAGCATCAGATTTCCATCACAGAAACTCAGGTACTAGCAACAACAGAGAAGCCCGATTCTCAGAACTGGCATGTGAGGTGGAGACTAGATCTTGGGTGACAGAAGGGACTGTGTGCAATGCTGAGCTCAAGGTCAGAATTGACCAGAGGTACATCTGACTGTGTGCAGAGATTTAGGGGGTGTGCTGGAACACTTGACTGCTGCTTAAACCTGGGAAATGACTGAGTCTGAAAGTGGGCTTAAGTAGCCTCAGCTATGGAAGTCAAGGAAGCCTAAAAAGGCTGGGTATTGGGCAAGACTAATACATGTTGGTTCTTTGTAATCTCATTTTCCTCACCCAGGACTCATGTTGAGGAGGACAACAAAAAAATCAGCCCTGAGACAAACCAGCTCCCACTGAAGGAAATAATTTGACCATGAACAGAGTGGAAACAGGATATAGAGCTCCCAATATTTTAGGCCAACTCACTAACTAGTAGACAATTCTTCCTTTTAAAGCATTCTATGCCTTTTTACTAATGAATTCATGTCCCTATGGAGCCACAAAGGATGAGAATTTAGCCCAAATGTATACTTAAATTGGATCGCCTTTTAAGAATGCTTTAAAAAATAAAATGCAGCCACCTGTGACATATTAAGACTGTTAATGTACTCATTGACATAAATACCTGAAGGGTTTTCATAACAGCTGGAACATGGCTCAAAGATCTTTTGTATTTGATTTTTAATGTACTTCCAAAGTGACTTCATAAAATTGCAACCACTACCACCAGTGGGATTGAGGTTTTGTTTAACTCCTTGAGTCCTCATCTTCCACTGCTATTGATGCCAGTGAATCCCATTACTGCTCACTCTAAACGTCTTGAAGATAAAAACCACATTCCAAATACATTATCAATTGAGAGACAAGACAGGCAATCAAGACCTACATGTCCCTGGCCACAACAACTCTCACAAAATAGCATTTTCTTGGCTCCGCCCTCACTTCCTCTGTAGAATCCATAGTCCCTTCAAATTCTTCCCACGTGGGTCTTAGCAAGGCCTAAATTCCTCCCATATGGCACCACTCAAGGGCTCAGGCAATAAACCTCCTCAACTGTGACTGGATCCCAGACAGTCCAGCCTACTGTGGGGCTGCATCCATCTCATCTCTGCCAGAGGTGACAGCTTGGCCTCTACTGCCCACTAGACAACCTGTTAACTGTCAATGTCCATGCCAAAGCTGATGGTGACTGAGGCAGAAGGAACTGATGTCTGAGCCACGACAGCCAGTTATGACAGACCCTGTACCACTCCTAGGGCCACCCTTCCATTTCATCTCCAACTCATTGTCCTTGAGTTTGGTTCAATCATTTTTCTGTTTGTTCAGTCAACAAATGTTTATTAAACATCTATTATGTGCTGAGCACTCAAATAGGCTGATGATGTAGAGGCTATGTGCAAAGGAAGCATATTGGAGCTTACATTCCAGTGTGCGGACCAACAGTAACAGGTGAACAAATTAATAAATGCGTAACTACTTAAGTGAAGTGCTAAGAAAGTAATAGTCAAGGTGCTGTGATCAGGAATAAGAGCTGATGGAGTGGTCAGGAGTGGGCCTCCTTCAGGAAATGACATTTAAATCGAGACCCAAAGGGTGAGAAGGAAACAACCATTTAAAGAACTGGGGAAAGAGTTTCACAGGCAAAGGGAGTATAAGGAAGAAAAACACATGGGCCATTCAAAGACCTAAAATAAAGCTGCAGTGGGTGTAGCTAGAGCCAAGTGAGAGAGGCAGAATGGGAGGAGGCTGGGTTGAGCAGTAAGGTGGGGCAGGCTATGTTTGACTTCTGTAGGTTGAACCTGAGAAGGGGTTAATTAATTAAATAGAAAGGGAATGAACAGTTTTGTTTTCACTTTGTAAAAAAATGTAAAGTTCATCTTGACTGCTGTGTGGAGAGTAGATTGGAAGAGACCAGGAAGGGAAATGGGAAAGTTATTTGTAATAATTCAGGTGAGAAATGATGATGGCTTAAAGTAGGACAGCAGCAGTGGAGATGAACATAAGTAAACGAGAGATGCATTTTGAAATAAGAAGGATTTGCTGATAGATTCAATATAGAGGTGTGGTAAGGGAGAAGAAGAATCAAGATGACTACCAAGTTTCTGGCTTGAGCAACCTGATGGATGATGATGCATTTACTGAGATCAAGAAGATAAAAGCGGCGAGGAAATCAAAAGTCTGCAACATACTAGGTTTGTTATGCTTATAAGACACTGCAGTGAAACACTGAGTAGGCATTTGTATACACTCATTTGTTCACATATACTTTTGAGTCTCTACTATGTTTAGGAACTGAGCCTAATTCTAGGGGTAGAGCAGTAAGCATAACAAAGATGATCTTTGACCTTAGGAAGTTTACAAACAAGCAGGTAGGACAAACACCGGACAAGTAACTAAGCATGATATAGGTACCAGTGTAGAAATTGGAGCTAGGGGGTAGGCAAGGGAGGAAGAAAACGGAGGCTGACAGTCTGGGTGGCTAGCAGAAGTTTCCTAAGGAAGTTTCCTAAGATACTTAGCTCTGAAATATGAACGAAATTAGCTCAGTAAAGAGGTGGAGGCAGAGTTTCAGGCAGAACATGTGCAGAGCGTGTGTAGAGGCCTGGAGGCAGGAGAGATTAGGTTTTTCCAGGAACAAGTCTTATAGAACTAATTCTTTCCCAGAATGTTCTCAGTCCTCACGGAATTCCCGTTAGCAGGCTAGTTCCATTCATCCTCCAGTCATGCTGGAGTGGCCAGAGGGTCAACACAGCTTGCACTCTAGCCAGGACTCCTGCTATACTGTGTCTAAAAGATTCTTTCAATATAGCAGGACTCCTGCTATGCTGTGTCTACAGTTCATTCTTTCAATTGACAATTCCTTGCGAACCTGACTATGGATCATGGACGTCTACATCAGCAGTCCCCAACCTTTTTGACAATAGGGACCTGTTTCATGGAAGACAATTTTTCCATGGATTGGCGTGGGGAGGGAGAGGTGGTTTGGGGATGAAACTCTTCCACCTAAGATCATCAATCATTAGATTCTCATGAGGAGCAAGCAACCTAGACCTCTCACATGCACAGTTCACAATAGGGTTTGTGCTCCTATGAGAATCTAAGGCCACTGCTGATCTGACAGGAGGCAGAACTCTGGCAGTGATGCTCACTTGCCCACTGCTCACCTCCTGCTGTGCAGCCTGGTTCCTAACAGGCCACGGGCTGGTACCAGTCTGCAGGCCTGGGGGTTGGGGACCCCTGCTCTAGATAAACTTCTTGCCTCTCAGAAAGAACTTGTCACTTAGTGGAGAATGAAGAGTGTTATACTAAAGGTATGTCTCAAGAACCATGGGGAGATTAAAGAAGGCATGACTGGCTCTCCTTGGAGCCACAAAGGAGACATCACAGAAAAGGAGGGAGAAAGAAACAAATGGCAACACTGACACTGGTTGAGCACTTGGGATCGATATGTGCATCTGGGAAATGGCAAGCCATTTGGGAGAATGAACCATTCTTAGAACGCAGTTTACCCAATGAATATAATTTCCTCTCCTGGATACGTGATCTTCCTCCTTAGCACTGAGAAGATTTCTCTGCATTTGGTAACAGCTATGATTTTGCAACTGGCAGGTTTTTTCAAGGAGAGACCCTAGTATGGAAGGCTTATGAAACAATCCAATGCTTGTGGTCCTATGAGTAAAGGAGGGAGAACCCCCTAGGAGTCAAGCTGAAGGCCACAATGCTTTATTTCCACCTGCCAAGTTTCCATCACCTTTACAGGTAGTCCTGAGATAACTAGGATAGAAACCCTCTCCTTACCAGTAAAGACAAGCCATCCACTTAGCGGTCCCTCTGTTCCATCCTCCAGAAAGACACAAGGCCTTTTGTAGCTTTCCATACTTCCTACTCCCCAACTCCCAATACCAACATTGTAGCATCTGCCATTTGGAAACTCTCAAGCACAGCCTTCCTTCAGGACTGGCTCGAAAAATCATTTTGCTTTTGGCATTTTTAATTAAAGTGGCATTGCATAAAAACAGATGAAAACATCTCAATAACTCAAACTTATTAGAAAATGGAGATGAGAAGAGAGAGAAAAAAAGTGAGAGTGGGAAGAATCCTAGAAAGGAAATGAATCTATGTGAGAAACGATTTCCCAATGAACTCCCATGCTAATCACAGCCTCCAGACGTCAGTAGCAGAGGCTACAGCAGAGTGATAATTAGAAACCAAGCAATCTTTCTGAAAGAAGTACAAGATGGAACATTATTAGGTAAAGTGGCGTTTTTCCTTTTTTTTTTTTTTTTACCCAAGAAGTGTGCTGCTGTTCCTTAATAACTTTGAAAAGCAAGAACATTTAACACAAAGGCAGTGTGTCAGGAGTAGCAGAAAACTCAAGGATGGGCTTTTCCTTGTCTCTCCTGGGAAGAGTCAAGTCATTTGGTCACATACAATTAAAACACCCCAGTGTTGCCAGGGGTGGGGGGTGAGGAGAGAGGGATGAACAGGGAAAGCACAGGGACTACTTAGGGCAGTGAAACTATCATGTATAAAACTATAATGGTGGATACACGGCATTGTGCATTTGTCAAAATCCCCAGGATGTAAACTCAATGTGTGAACCCTAATACAAACTATGAACTTTATTTAATAATAATGTTATTTAATAATATTAGTTCATAACTTAAAACAAATATATCAGACTACTGCAACATGTTAATAACAGGGGACGCTAGGGGAAGGAGAGGGAGTATATGGGAATTCTTGAGCTTTCTATTCAATTTTTCTGCAAATCTAAACCTGCTCTAAGAAATCAAGTCTATTAATTAAGAACAATTTAAAATACTTCAAAGTTAATTGCTCAACTTGATCTCTTCCTTCATTTCATATTAGACTTGATGAAATATGTAGATATCATTTAAAGTCATTGTCTGAACGAGATCATCAAGGGAATGAATCTGGATGAAGAGGAGTTTGAGGACTTGCCCCAGTGCACTCCTATATTCAGAAATCAGAAAAAAAGAGGATCCTCAGAGGAGACTGAGTAGAAACAGCCTGTGAAATCTGAGACAATCTGGGTAATTTTGTGTCCCCATCGTCAATTAAAGACTTGTCAGAGTGGGGAATCAAATACTACTCAATGAGATAAGGATGTAGAGTTGACTGCTGGATTTGATACCTTTGATATGAACAATTTTAGAGGAGTGGTGGACACAGTGTCCCAACTGGAGAAGATTTAAGAGAAATTAATGGAGACAGAGTAGGGAAAACAAGCCTAGAAATCTCAAGTTTCTTTATAAAGGGAAATGGAGGGATAGTGAGAAAGTCGATGTTTTGCCAGCCTTCATAATAGAAGAGGAAGGGGCAAGGAAGTTAAGAAGGAGACTGAATGATTTTAATTGTGGGCTCTGGATTCTAAACCAGTAAGGAGCTAAGTTGAGGACATGAAGAAGAGGGTGAGGTAGGCTCAATAAAGTAAAGGCTCTTATTTCTGAATAACCTTTAAAGTTGTGGTACAAGAAATACCATGCTGATCAGTGTCAAGGTCATTGTGCCACAATTAATTTTTGAGCTTCTAAGCACTGATGACAAAGGACCAAGCCTACAATGAGGTCTCATTGTATTCAAATGATAAATGGAATACAAATCATAATTACAAAGACTACCCACAGTTTGATTTCCTTCTTTCTCAACCTCATAGTTTTTAATTGTTTCATTTCCTCTTGAGAAATTTCTAACAGCTCTTGGTATAATTATTATGAGTTATTTTAATGAAATCATTATCTCACTCTTTTCTGGTTTCACATGACTCTTCTAATATAAAAATTGAAAGTTTCCTTCTGAAAAAAATGAGGCAAATTGTCCTCCGTGTAAATTATTACACATCAATAAATAACCAAATATATATTATTATTCTGGAGGTTTTGAGGAGGAAGTGACAGGAATACCAATTACTTATTAAGAGTTTCTTCATGCCTATCATTTTGCTAGGAGATTGCTCATCTGTGCAACAGCTTCACAATGTAGGTATTACTATTTTTCTCATTTCACAAATGAAGAAGGAAAGACTTAGGCCGTATGACTAAGAACACATAGCTAAGAAGTGACAAAATCTGGGAATTAGAACTCCAGACACAAGGATGCCAAGATTCCTTCTCATTCCTTGACTCTCTCTTTGGATTTCTTCCGTGCACTTTCTGGTATCACCTGCTTTGTGAACTGCAGCACCACTCCCTGGTGGTTTAACATTTTTGTTGTGGGAACACAAGTTAATAGTTTTCTGTAGGTTGACAACCCAATTAAAACCCCAGAGGTTGTGTTTGTTCATTTCTTCCGTCATTCACTCACTGTACATAACTACCCTTAGTATAAATTGGGCACAGAATATCACTTTTCTGTGAACGCTACCATGCAGTACTGACTCTCACCATGACGGATGCACCGCTGATTTTTCAATAGTTAAGGAAGAGGGGCTACTCAGTTCTGCCACTTTATTTTCAAAACCTCAGCAGACACAGAATGATTATTATCACCTGATTCTCAGTCAACATCTCATTTTACAAAATTACGCTGATCATAGTGCTACTTGATAAGCAGTCATATTTTTAGAATGAAAAAGATATTTTCTAAAAATAAATGAACTGTTAATGGTTCTCTTTCTCCTACAAACACCCACACCGACATTGAAGAGCTTTTTTTTTTTTCCAGTACCTTTCCCTTTGGTTTCAACTAACAACTTGCTGGTAATATGATCTCTTGGTTTGTTTCTTCCCTCCTACTGCTTGGTTTCTAGAGTGACCACATTGTAGTCATCTATTAAAAATGCAGTTGTCAAATAATAGGCATCCTAACTTCAGATTGTTATTTGACATGGAAGAAATATAAGATCTTTCGATGTTTAAATAAAATTTTAATCAAAATTATATTTAGAATTAAAAGAAATTTAAAAGCACAGTTCATCCACATTTTTAAGAATCAGAGAGTAGCTTATATGAAATCAGCTCTTCCTTTATTAACATCAGTGAAACCTGGACAAATAGTAAAATGCAGCAGTTTGAAGGCATTAGACAACAATCAAGGCAGAAAGGAGTTAGGAGATAAATATCCTGGAAAGAAAGGAAATGCAATGAAACAAAGTAATGTTATCTGTTGCTCCTCCTCTTGAGACATTGTGTCATTGCTAAACTGTGCAGGGTTAGAAGGCAAACAGAAAGATGCACAAAAAGATTAAAAAGCCTAGCAAATTTTTGTTCGTATCATGGTGCTAGGAGACAAAAATTGGAGTTCAAAGCCCAACCAAAGATGAGAGGCAGTGGTAAACATTCTGCTACTGAGTTGAGACCCATAAAGAACTGCACACTGAGAGTAAAGGCAGATTGGAAGTAGACAAGTCTTCACAAAACCAGAAACTCAGCCTCGATTTCTCCTAATTCCCCTTTGAACCAGGGTTATATACTTCTACTCTTATTATTTCCAAGAAGAAAAACAAATCTTTTGTACAAGAAGATATATCACCAGAGCCACTACAATTTTTCATAGGTAATAGGAATTATTCAATTGAAGATGACTGAGCATGCCTGGACATAGAACCGAACAATTGAATATCAAGAGATAAAGAGCAAATAGTAGAAATGGATCCACAGGTATCTCAGATATTGGAGTTATCAGAAAGAGACTTCAACTTTACTGTTATCAGTATTTTTGAGACAATTGATGACAAGAGTGTAAGGGTATATAAAATATAATCAGAAAGAGCTAACATTTGTGATTGGCCTTATGGAAGTAAATGAGCAAGAAAATGGGACAGGAGCAATATTTGAAGAGATAATGACTGAGAATTTCCAAAGTCCAGTGAAACATATCAGCCCACACATTCAAAAGCTCTAAGAAACTCAACAAAGATTAAATACAAAGAAAACTACTCCAGGCACAAGGTATTCAAACTGCTGAAAGCTAAAAGCAAAGCAATTTTATTTATTTATTTATTATTATTTTTTGAGACAGAGTTTTGCTCTTGTCACCCGGGCTGGAGTGCAATGGTGTGATCTCAGCTCACTGCAACCTCCACCTCCCGGGTTCAGGTGATTCTCCTGCCTCAGCCTCCCAAGTAGCTGGGATTACAGGTGCCTGCCACCATGCCTAGCTAATTTTTGTATTTTTAGTAGAGATGGAATTTCACCACGTTGCCCAAGCTGGTCTCAAACTCCTGATGTCAGGAGATCCACCTACCTCAACCTCCCAAAGTTCTGGGATTACAGGCGTGAGCCACTGCACCCAGACAAGCAAAGCAATTTAAAAGCAGCTAAAAGAAAAAGACTTATTACTTTAAAAGTAACAATGATAAATTGACTGATGCTCAACATTAATAATGGCAGACAAAAGACAATGGGATAGGATCTGTAAACTACTGAAATAAAATAACTGCCAACATAAAATTCTATATTGAGTGAAAATATTCTTCAAAAATCAAGGGGGAAAAATGTTTGCGTATTAACAAAAAAAAGCACAAATATACAATAACAAATATTTAAAATAATTATTCAGGAAGTTGAAGAATTATTTTAAATGGAATCACAGAAATGCATGAAGGTGGAAAGAGCACCAGAAAGGGTAAACATGTGAGTAAATATATTGACTGCATAAACAATAAGGTAACAATATAAATATATTTATATTACTATAAATAAACATATTATATGTATATGTTATAGGGTTAAAAACATATGGCAAAAATAGCACAAAAGGCAGCAAGTAAAAAATTGAATTAAAATATCCAAAGTCCTTGCATTGTCTGGGAGGTGTTAAAAATATCAATTTATTATGGGCCATAATAAGTCTAGTGTGTATATTATAATCTCTAAATTAATTGCTAAAATTACAATTAATATGCTTATAAAAGAAAATAATAAAAAATATTTGATTATTCAAAAAATATAAGAAATGAGAAGAAAAGGAATGATGGTTAATAAAAATGGTATGATAATAGAAGAAGCAGAATAAATGTTTTAAGAACACCACACAAAGGCGTATCATAATTAAATTTCAGAACATCAATGATAAAAAGAAAATCTTACAAACAGCAAGAGGGAAAAGATAAATATACAGAGTATCAAATATAAGAGTTACGAAAGACTTCTTTTCAGAAGCTATGCAAGCCAGTAGACAATGGAGTGAAGCACCAAAAGAAAGGAAAAAATCTAACTAGAATTCCATATCCAGAAAAAATATATTTGAAAAACTAAGTAAAAAAATAAGGACTTTTTAACAAGAAAAAAGTTGACAGAATTCACTGCCATTGCCATTGCATTGCCAGAACTGCAATGCAAGAAATAAAATCAGAAAGAAAGAGTACCTGAAAATTTGGGTCTACACTAAAGAATGAAGAGTATCAGCAATGGTTGATATGTGGGTAAATATAAAACTTTTTTCGCTGGGTGCGGGGGCTCATGCCTGTAATCCTAGCACTTTGGGAGGTTGAGGCAGGTGAATCACCTGAGATCAGGAGCTTGAGACCAGCCTGACCAACATGGCGAAACCCCATCTCTACTAAAAATACAAAATTAGCCGGGCATGGTGGCACACACCTGTAATCCCAGCTACTTGGGAGGCTGAGGCAGAATTGCTTAAACGCAGGAGGTGGAGGTTGCAGTGAGTCGAGATCATGCTATTGCACTCCAGGTTGGGCAACAAGAGTGAAACTTAGTCTCAAAAAAAAAAAAAAAAAAAAAACAGAAAAGCTTTTTTCATGTGTAGTCTGCTTAAAAGATAATTAACTTTTTAAAACAAAAATAGTATTAATGTATTGTGGCATTTATAACATGTAGAAGAAAAATCTGTCACAGCAATAACACAAAAGACAGAATGGGGAAGTACACTGTCGTAAGGTTTGTTTACTGTATGTCAGATAGTATTTGATTATTTAAAGGTAGAAAGTGATAATTCAGAAATGAGTATTACAACTTCTAGAAAAACTGCTAAAACAATTAAAAAGAGATATAGTTAATAAGACCATAGTGAAAATGACATGGAATCATAAGAAGTATTCACTCCAAAAGATGTCAAGAGAAGGATAAAAGAAAAAAAAGTTTTAAAAATAGAACTTTTAGCTATCAAGATGGTAGATTGCAACCCAATTACATAAAAATTATATTAAATTTAAGTTGTTTAAACACTCCAATTGAAAGGTAGAAATTTTTAGATTGAACAAAAAAGCAAAGTCCAATTATATTAACATCAGACAAAATATATTCCAAGAATATTGCCATAATGATTAACAAATTGCTTGACAGGACATAATTATGTATGTCTATGCCTCTATAATAGAGCTTCAAAATACATAAAGATAAAGCTGGTATAACTCGAAAGAGAAATACACATTTCAACACATTTCTATCACTAATTGATAGAAAAAAATAGCAGCGGGGGGAAAGAAAGATATATATATACACATACATATATACAGAATAGCAAATATGAATATGAAAGTTACGGAAGACTAATTTTCAGACGCTATGCAAGCCAGTAGACAATGGATAGTTGGAGATCTTCCACCCAAGACAGCAGAATATACATTATTTTCAAATGCACACAGGATAATCGTTAAGACCACATTGAATGCCATAAAACAAATCTCAATTTTGTAAAACTGCTGAAATCATACAAAGTATTTTCTCTGCCCACTACAGAATTAAAGTAGAAATCAATAACAGAAAGGTATGTGGAAGTTCCCCTAAAAAATGGACGATTATACTAATAATTGGTTGAAATCATGAATAAAGTCTTATAGCATTGGCCAGAGAATCTTTAATCTTTTCTTAAAAATGAATAAATCAAGTTAGAAATATTGAAGCAAACTACCTGTGGACACATGTAAACTTCCGGTGTATATAATACATTAAAAGAATTGTGAAATTTGAGGTAGATGAGGAAAATATTAAAAGAGAACTCTATCTAAAGTGAGTGTTATCTCCCAGAGCTAAACACAGGCCTTGCACTGTTGGATAAAGAGCTTCTCCGGACAAGAAGATGACAGTTCTGTAATATAAAGATGCTCTCTACTTTCGAGGTACCCACTGTCTTCTAATATTAACTATTAAGTATACACTGGTCTTCTTTTTAGGGTTAAACTTTAGCCACATTGGCCTCCTTGCTGTTACTCAAACTAGCTACACATATTCTTGCCTAAAGCCTTTGTACCGACAGCATAGTGAGACACTATCTCTAAAAAAAAAAAAAAAAAAAAAAAAATTCAGCTAGGCATGGTGTTGACTGCCTATAGTCAGTATACTTACTGAGTATACTTACTCAGAATGTTGAGTCCAGGAGTTTGAGGCTCGGCAAGCTGTGATTGTGCCACCGCATTTCAGCCTGAATAACATAGGGATACCTGGTCTCAAAAAAAAAAAAAAAAAGAAAAGAAAAAAGAAGAAGAAGAATCAGGAACAGCACACTCTATGAGGACAAAAATTTTGACTAATTTGTTCACCCAATATCCCCACTACCTAGAACGGTGCCTGGCACATAGTAGTCCAATATGCTATTTCATATAGTACTCCTGACACTGGAAGGGTCCTTCTCAGCATTCCAGTTTTTGGTTAAATGTCACCTCAGAGATGCCTTTCTTGACCACATTATTTAAAGTACCATCATTTCATTCTAGTTATACTCTCTGCCAATACTCTTACACTTTCGTCACATGCTTATACACATCTGAAATTATTTCACTATTTATTTACTTCTTTACTGTCAGCTTCTTGCTGTTGTAGAGGACAGAGTCCTTCTCTACCTTGTTCACAGCTGATCCCAGAACCTAGAACTGAACATTGCCAGATACATAGTAGGTGTCAATAAAACATCTAGTGAATGAATGAATGGATCTGAGTCCTTTGTGCTTTTCATTACTTTGCTGTAATGCTCATACAAACCTACCTCTAAATATCACTTTATGCCTTTTTGCTCTGAGTATTCTGACTGTAGCTTCTATGTAAACTGTAACTTTAGTTGCCTGGTGACCTACTGTCTTCCAATCTTGTAAAACACTCCAGTCTTCACATAAACAACTATAATAACAACAAAATCCTAAGCAGAGGAAGTTACTGTCCTTGGGCTAATAAAGGTAAGTTCTTCCTGTTTGGGCTTTTCTTGTTTTATCCACAGCCATTCTACTTCTACATCTTTTACTTTTCTGAGCTGAATTTACTGAGCAGCAAAAGTAAAATCCTTTAATCTTCCATTTTTGGGCCTATGTTTGAAAAGGATTAAAGAGTCAAACAAAATTAGTTTCCAAACCTTCAATTTTCCAGGCCCACAGGCACTCTCCCTCTCCTCAGAAATGAAGGTGGCTTTGAGCCATCTGTTACTTCCCATGAAACATTTCTCTCAGCTGTCACAGCTGATTGCTGTACTTCTTTTCATATACAAGAGAAAATGAAAGAAAGAAAAGAGAGGACAAAAAAAAGGGGGGGCTACTCTGTCCACCCTCATGCACAGTTTGTTTACTGGTCCTCTAGTTTCCTTGGGAGACCCTGCCAAGAAGAAGTGTCATTTAGCTAACAACAGCCATTTCTCATTAAACCCCCAACTTAAACAAGACCCAGAGTGGAAAATTGCAAAACAGGAAGCTTGCAAATTGCATCAAAGCAATGTTATTAGACATGGGAGTAAAGGATCCTGTATGATACAGGCTCTTGGGATGACTCCTACAGGAGAAATTTAGGGCTTCATGCATAGGCCG
The DNA here is from genome assembly GCF_049350105.2 of Macaca mulatta. Lineage (NCBI taxonomy): Eukaryota > Metazoa > Chordata > Mammalia > Primates > Cercopithecidae > Macaca > Macaca mulatta. Next base: position 23,400,385 of record NC_133422.1, read on the forward strand.
CTGTGGGAACTGGCATCTCCTCATTGAGTTACATGAATCCTGGAGATACATGTGACTACTGGCAGTAACCCAAGTTCTTTTGAGAGATGGAAAGATTGACTAAAGGTAGGGTGACCATATGTCCTGATTTGCCAGCAGGAACAGTCTCATATTATGCCTGTTGTCCCAGCACCATTATTAATGGTGCCTTTTTTGTCTCTCAAAAGTGTGCCAGTTTGGACAAAAAATTCTATGGTCATCCTAACTAAAGATCAGGATGGCTGATTAAATAAGAAAAAACATGTATGTTCTCATCTGGTGTGAACTGCAGACCTGTTTGGATGGCAAAGATAAATCTTGCCAAGTTTCACCCTTGTGCAACTAAGCTCATCCACTGATTGACTCTTGGCTGGCTAGAATCTTGGACAACCCAACTCAGACTGTTTGTAACCAGACTTCTCAGGTTTGGTGTTGTAAAAACCGAAGGCAACTAATCCCAGAGAAGCGTTTACGATTTGCCCAATGAGTCAAAAGAACTGAATTTGACTCTCTCACGTTTGGGTACTTTCTCCTCTTGCCTTATTATCAAGTCCTGTACTGCTCAATGCAGTGACCACTAGCCATATGTGGCTACTGAGCACTTGAAATGTGGCTAGTTTGAACTGAGATGTGCTCTAAGTACAATGGATTTTGAAGACTTTGTACAAAAAAAAGTAAACTATCCCATTAATAATTTTTATATTGATTACATATTAAAATGGTAATATTTTAAATGTACTGATTTAAGTAAAATGCATTAAAATTAATTTTATCTGTTTCATTTTTACTTTTTTAATGTAGTTATTAGAAATTAAGAATTATCGCCTGGGCACAGTGGCTCATGCCTATAATCCCAGCACTTTGGGAGGCTGAGGCAAGTGGATCATAAGGTCAGGAGTTCGAGACCAGCCTGACCAACATGGTGAAACCCCATCTCTACTAAAAATACAAAAATTAGCCAGGCGTGGTGGCGCACGCCTGTACTCAGCTACTCAGGAGGCTTAGGCAGGAGAATAGCTTGAACCCAGGAGGCGGAGGTTGCAATGGGCCGAGATTGCGCTACTGCACTCCTGTCTGGGTGACAGAGCAATACTCTGTCTCAAAAAAAAACAAAAAAACAAAAAAAAGAATTATCTATCTGGCTTGTATTATTTGCTATTAAACAGCAGTAATCTAGCCTGCCCACTTTTATTTTTGAGAGGGGGTCTTGCTCCACACCAGGCTGGAGTGGAGTTGCACGATCTTGGCTCACTGCTACCTCCACCTCCCGGGTTCAAGCAATTCTCCTGCCTCAGCCACCTCAATAGCTGAGATTACAGGCGCCCGCCCCCATGCCCAGTTAAGTTTTGTATTTTTGGTGATGGGGTTTCACCACGTTGGCCAGGCTGGTCTCGAACTCCTGGCCTCAGGTGATCCACCTGCCTCAGCTGGCTTCCCAAAGTGCTGAGATTATAGGTGTGAGCCACCGCACCTGGCCTAATCCATCTCTTTTAATTTTTATCCAGGGAGACCCACTGAACTAGAACTAAGCAAAAGATTCGGCTTTATTTTAGACTGCTCTTTGGAAATCTTTGTTTGTTTTCCTTGTGTCAGGTATCTACTAACACTTCTAGACTTATGTGAGATAACAAATATGAACTAGTTACCACCACAGATCAGAACTCAATAAATGTTAATATAATTCTCCCCTAGAGCAATAGTTTTCATCTCTCTCAAACAAATAGGGTTTTTGACACTAAAGCATACTCCTCTTATAAAAATAAAAAAGGAAAAAAACTGCTTAACATGAATTTATCTTGTCAATCATTCATTCATATTCCCTTACCTCAGTAGATATTACTAGCAGCATTTTCAGATGCTTTTTTTTGGTTACACTATATTTATGTGGGTAGGATGTGAAATACACACAGGTTCTATTAGTAAAAGTTGTTGAAAGTTGAGTAAGTGGTGAGTGTGAAATATAATTTATAGTCAACAATTTTGGTGAAATTTAGTGAACCGAAAAGCATAAATAGATTTAACATTTTTCAAGAAGACAATGATAAATTTCAAGAGAAATGGGAAATGTCTTTAAATGTGTACCTGATAAATATAGGACATAGATGGTAGGTCAGATCAAGCAAGTTATTTTCAACCAGTTAAGGATTTTTGGATTTCTGTTTGTAATAGAAAACCAATTTATTAAGAAGGGTCCATCTTATTTAAGAAGATCACTCCAGCTAATATTTAGATTGAAAAAACCATACAATAGTCAAAGTAGGGAGACTGGTTAGGGTGCTGTTGCAATGGCCTAGGCATGAGATGATGCCAGTTTGGAATATAAACTACATTAAAAAGAATTTAGGGTAAAAAATATTAAAAAGAAAAAAATCCTTAATTGTCGCATCCACACACAACCATAGATAACATCAAGTTATATTTCTTTCAAGTAATTTTTCTACACATAGTTTTGGCCTGTTTGCATTTATATTATAAATGTAAATTAAAATCATGTTTTTAAAACTTAGTATGGTAGAACTGTTTATGTTATAAAATACTTTATAAATACAGCCTTTAAGATCTGCATCACATTTTGTCAATAGCTGCCATTGGCTACTTAACTATCATCTACTGCTGGTCATTTGAGGTTACATAAAATAGTTTGCTATTTTAATTACATTAAGTTTTTATTACTGCATTCTCAGGGTTGAATGCCAGAAGTGTAATTACTGGGTTAGAGGTTATGAACATCTTAGTTTATATCCTCTAACGTTTGAATGTTGCCAAATAGTGTTGGATTCAGGGGTTTTTTTAAAGACAAGCATTTTTATTACTTTCAGATTCAGGCAGTATAAGACTAGGTCAACACACTGTTTTCAAGTAAAATGCTCTTTGGGGACCTTCCTTCTTAAATAAATATTTTTAATGTGTGAATTATTTCATTCATTCAACTATAACCTATTGAACATCCATTCTGTACCGGGAGCACCCTAGATGTGAGACTACAAAGAGAAATACATTGTCTCCTTGCCCTTGCCCCAGGGGGAGATTTAAATCAATAATTTCAAAGGAGTACAAGATTTTTTTAAATGACATGTTTCCACAAATATTTTAACTATTTATTTGCATTCCTACTCACATTTTAAATTAGTAAATTATTTCTATATAAACAATTACTAGGCAAATTTTAGCCCCGGTAGAATTATCAAATATTACAAATCAGTAAAGCCAAAGTTAACAGATTTTATTTTTGTGGTAAGTAAAAGTGCGTACGTTTGCAGTCTAGTCTAAGAAGGAGCCAGTGTCATTTAGTGTGCTACCCAGATGGAAAATTGAGCTTCTTTGGCCTTTGTGTATCTAAAATCTGAGTTAAGAGTCAGTCGGCAGTGCTTGATGGATGTTTTAAGACACTGATTGACAACTGTACTGGAGGCACTGGATTCAAATATAAGAAACTGAAATCCTAACACAAAGAGGCAGAAGTTTTCTTTCCTTACGTTTTCTACCTTTTCCTTCTTTTCTTCACCTCTTTCACTTTGATTCCTCTAAAGAAAAAAGACAGTTTTACTAGATATTGTTAATAGAGTCTAAACAAATCACAAAACCGTAGTGTCTTTGCAGTTGTAATTTACACCTTGAATTCAGCCAAGATCCAATTTACAAAGGAAGTTTTCATATATATTGTCTGGGCAGGGGGAGGGGTATGCAATGACACTTTTCACTCCCTAAACCCTTTCAGCTCCAAGAGAAGTCCAGTAGTGAGCCTTTGTCATGTAAAACGGAGTAGACAAAGGATAAATGCTTTCCAATGTTTGTCTCTTTTATGCAAGAGATAAGATTAAAATTATGCTAGCTAGTAGGGAGAAGATGAGTCTGAGGTACAGATCAGATAAGGGCTTTCAGGAGGAAATGAATCCTCTGAACGGACATTGTGCTAGACACTATGCAGCAAAGCCTTACTGGCCCGAACTCTCAATAATGCCATGATCTTGGGATTGTAAGAGAGGTCAAGACCCTCTCCATTCTCCATCCCATTTCCGACAAGACCAGAATTTAATCTTCACTCACTCATTCATTTGATAACTATCTCTCAAATGCCTACTATGTACCATGTGCCATTCTAGACACTGAATTGGCAAACAAAACAAAGGCAAAAAATAGTAAATACATAAGACGTCCTATTACATAACAAGCAATATGCGTATTAGTAAATGCTACGAGAAAGAAAAGGAGAGCAGGTAAGGTGGTTGGGAAAGCTGTGGCAGGGAATGGGAAGTGTGTTGTTAATCAGGATAAGCAGAATAGGCCTCACTGAGAAGCTAACATTTGAGCAGAGACCCGAGGGAGGTGAGGGATGTGGCTGTTTAGATGGCTGTCTGAGGGAAGGGCAGTCCAGGAAGAGGCAGGGCACAGGATCTAAGCAGCACACAGGCTGTGTCAAGGAACCACAGGGAGTTCTGTGTGGCTGAAACAGAGCGAGCAAGGAGGGCACAGCTATAGCAGCTGAGGTATTGCAGAGGCAAATGTAACGGCCAGATCATACAGGGCCTTACGCCCTTTGTAAGAATGTTGGATTTGATTCTGAATAAAAGGAGAAGCCTTTGCAGGTTTTTGAGCAGAGGAGTGGCATGATCTGATTCATGTTTAGAAAGGGTCAGCACTAACTTCTGGGCTGATGACAGATGGTGGACACCAAGGGTAGAAACAGAGAGACTGATGGGCATTTAGGGCAGTGATCCAGGCAAGAGCTAAAGCTGGCTCTGACCTGCTCGGTAACAGTGGAGGTTGTGAGAAGTGGTCAGATCCCTTCCTCTGTCCTCATCCCACTCTTGAGTCCATAAATACGGAGAAATGCACTCACTCCTCACACAGCAGAGCTAGCAGAACAGGAGAAAGGAGAAAAGTCTTGATATTCTTGTGCAAATGGAGGCTGTAAAATTGACAAGATAAGAGTGGACTTTGGACTTGATACTGAAACAAGCTGGGACATTGAGGAACTATTAGGATGCAATGATTGTATTTTGCAATGTAAGAAGAACATGAGATTTGGAGGGTCAGAGGTGAAATGGTATGTTTTGGATGTTTTTTTCCCTCCGAATCTCATGTTGAAATGTGACCTGCAATGTTAGAAGTGGGGTCTAGTGGGAGGTATTGGATTATGGAGGCAGATCCCTCATGAACAACTTAGCACCATCCCCTTGATTAGTAAGTGAGTTCTCACTCTGAGTTCATGCAAGATCTGGTTGTTTAAAAGTCTCTCTTTCTCTTGCTCACTCTCTCGCCATGTGACGTATCTGCTCCTGCTTCACCTTCTGCCATGAGTAGAAGCTCCCTGAGGTCTCACCAGAAGCAGAATAGGTGCCAGTGCCTTGCTTTCCGCACAGCCTGCAGAATTATGTGTCAATTAAGCCTGATTTTTAAAACAAATTGCTCAGTCTCTACTATTCCTTTATGACAACACGAAAACAGACTAATACACCTAGTATACTTCCAGGCACACTGTGTCAAACAATAGTAACTGATGGAAATACAGAGCTGTAAACACAGTGGTGTGACACACTTTCATGTGTCACATGAAAAACTACATGGTGTGACACACTTTCATGAAGTCAAGATCTTAGTCCTTCTAATCCAAATGTGTTCTCTTGACCTTTTTGAGATAGTGTAACATTTGGGCCTTTACTCAAAGACATGAAATCACTTAATGTAGACGAATATATTGTCAGAGGATAGATTGACATATATCTGCTACAGTTATGTCTCTTCAAATAATTGTAATATTCCTGTACATCTTAATTGGAAATTTCTGTTAGGGATATAAGTTTTATTACTCAATTCAATTAAATCAAGTACATGCAAGAAGTCATTGAGGAGTAGCAAGTATAGGTCTTACATGTTCAAACCCAGAAAATAGAACATAAGTGTGTTTTAAAATACAAACTTTTTCAATTAAACCAACCCCCTCCTGCTCAATAAAATTCATCTAAATCAAAATTGATGACAGTACTTTCTAACTGTAATAAGTGGCTGTAAATAAGCAATTCAATCTGCAGTGCCTGCAACATGAAATATAATTAACCTAGCATAACCTTCATTATAATATTTCCCACACCTTGAATCAAGGTTATCAAAATGGCCATTATTTACAAGGGACAGAAACCATTCATTGCTGAATTTGTTATGCCTGCATTCTGAGGCAACAGTTTATCTATCTTCGATTTGGAAATTAAAATTTTAAAGTAATTACATAAAATAATATATTACAATTATTTGTTGCTATAATACAGGATATGAAAAGTATTATACACAGAGAAATCTAAATAGCATGGCAACCCAGGTTCCATTTGTGAAATTTACTATCCTTTTATTGGGAGATTTTGATAAATCCTTTGTTACTAGAATGCTTCTGTATGTATTTTCATCAGTAAAATAAGAATAGGAGAAGTAGATGCCCCCTCATCTGAATGAAGCACATTAGGATTAAAACAGCAATATTCCAGTAGTCTTTTTTTTGAGACGGAGTCTGTCTCGCTCTGTCGCCCAGGCTGGAGTGCAGTGGCCTGATCTCAGCTCACTGCAAGCTCCGCCTCCCGGGTTCACGCCATTCTCCTGCCTCAGCCTCCCGAGTAGCTGGGACTACAGGCGCCCGCCACCTCGCCCGGCTAGTTTTTTTTTTTTTTTTGTAGTTTTAGTAGAGACGGGGTTTCACTGTGTTCACCAGGATGGTCTGGATCTCCTGACCTCGTGATCCACCCGTCTCGGCCTCCCAAAGTGCTGGGATTACAGGCTTGAGCCACCGCGCCCGGCCCAGTAGTCTTGCTTACAGCAAAATAAGCATTTTTGCTTGAAAAGACTAGATCAGTTGAGAACTGATGTTGGAAGATGATGCTTGAATTCTAAATAAAATTCTAAATAAAATTATTTAATTCTAAATAAAATTAACACTGGCTTTGTTTATGCAGAGATTGATTGTTTTTAAATCAGTGTATTCCTGTATTTATAGTGATGTTAATTGGATATAAAAATGTTATCATTTGAGTTAAGCGTCTTGCCACCTTTTTTTTAAATGGGAGCTATTATTATAATTCTTTATTATTATCATTATATTCTAAGTTCTGGGTTACATGTGCAGAACGTGCAGTTTTGTTACATAGGTATACACATGCCCTGGTGGTCTGCTGCACTCATCAACCCGTCACCTACATTAGGTATTTCTCCTAATGTTATCCCTCCGCTAGCCCCCCATTCCCTGACAGGCCCAGATGTGTGATGTTCCCCTCTCTGTGTCCATGTGTTCTCATTGTTCAACTCCCACTTATGAGTGAGAACATGTGGTGTTTGGTTTTCTGATCTTGTGATGGTTTGCTGAGAATGATGGTTTCCAGCTTCATCCATGTCCCTGCAAAGGACATGAACTCATCCTTTTTTATGGCTGCATAGTATTCCATGGTGCATATGTGCCACATTTTCTTTATGCAGGATATCATTGATGGGCATTTGGGTTGGTTCCCAGTCTTTGCTGTTGTGAATAGTGCTGCAATAAACATACACGTGCATGTGTCTTTATCATAGAATGATTTATAATCTTTTGGGTATATGTATATGCCCAGTAATGGGATTGCTGGGTCAAATGGTATTTCTGGTTCTAGATCCTTGAGGAATCACCACACTGTCTTCCACAATGTTTGAACTAATTTACACTCCCACCAACAGTGTAAAAGGGTTCCTATTTTTCTACAATCTCTCCAGCATCTGTTGTTTCCTGACTTTTTAATGATGACCATTCTAACTGGCATGAGATGGTATCTCACTGTAGTTTTGATTTGCATTTCTGTAATGACTGGTGATGGTGAACTTTTTTTCATGTGTCTGTTGGCTGCATAAATGTCTTCTTTTGAGAAGTGTCTGTTCATATCCTTTGCCCATTTTTTGATGGGGTTGTTTGTTTTTTTTCTTGTAAATTTGTTTAAGTTCTTTGTATATTCCAGTTATTAGCCCTTTGTCAGATGGACAGATTGCAAAAATTTTCTCCCATTCTGTAGGTTGCCTGTTCACTCTGATGGTAGTTTCTTTTGCTGTGCAGAAGCTCTGTAGTTTAATTAGATCCCACTGGTCAATTTTGGCTTTTGTTGCCATTGCTTTTGGTATTTTAGACATGAAGTCTTTGCCCATGCCTATGTCCTGAATAGTCCCAGGTTTTCTTCTAGGATTTTTATGGTCCTAGGTCTTACATTTAAGTCTTTGATCCATCTTGAGTTGATTTTTGTAACAGGTGTAAGGAAGGGGTCCAGTTTCAGTGTTCTGCATATGGCTAGCCAGTTTTCCCAACACTATTTATTAAATAGGGAATCTTTTTCCCCATTGCTTGTGCGTGTCAGGTTTGTCAAAGATCAGATGGTTGTAGATGTGTGATGTTGTTTCTGAGGCCTCAGTTCTGTTCCATTGGTCTATGTATCTTTTTTGGTATGAGTACCATGCTATTTTGGTTACTGTAGCCTTGTCGTAGAGTTTGAAGTCAGGTAGCATGATGCCTCCAGCTTTGTTCTTGTCCAGGATTGTCTTGGCTATGTGGGCTCTGTTTTTGTTCCATATGAAGTTTAAAGTACTTTTTTCCAATTCTGTGAAGAAAGTCAGTGGTAGCTTGATGGGGATAGCATTGAATGTATAAATTACTTTGGGCAGTATGTCCATTTTCACAATATTGATTCTTCCTATTGAAACTGAGTTTGAAAGAATTGCGGTTACATCAAGGACTCATACTAATTCTCACATCAGGTTAGAATCAGCAATAGGTTTACAACTATAAAAACAATGACAGCTCAAGGACGTTTGTTTTTTAAAAATAAAAATTTAAGTAGACATTTATAGATTTTACTTTTATTTGTTGGCTGAAGTTCTGTTTGGCATAAAATAATTGCAGGCCACTCTGAATTACACTTATCTGTCCTATTATCTCATATTTAAGAAATGGCTGAATCACTGGAAAGATTAGGAGGGAGGAAGGGCACTCCTAGGACCTGAAGGCTGTAAAGAATTTTCTGGGTCTCCAGAGTCCCTTATCCCCAGCATGGAATATTCTTTCAAATATTTTGATCATTCACTTTTATCATTAAAAGTTATATGTATATTAATTTATTATTATATATTAAGAATATATATAATGTGCATCTATTATGTTCAAATACAATAATTTTTAAAAGATGAAATATAGGTGAAATAAATCATACTTTAATAATAAATGCATATTTTCTTAACGAAGTAGAACCCATGTGCTCTCACTATAAACATTATATTGAATGTACTTCTGTATCAGTTAGCCTTTACTATATAACAAAATACCCAAAAACATAGTGACTGAAAACTGCTTTCACTCGCTAGCTCACAATTCTGTGAGGTGGCAGCTTTGGCTTTGTTTCTCTGGATGGTTCATAGGCTGCTCACTTCCAGGCTCATTCATGTGACTGCAGTCAGCTGGCATCTCAGCTGGGGTTGGATGGTCCAGAATGCTCTAAGTTGGAAATTGGCAGCCTGGATGTCTTGGTTTTCCTCCATGTGGCCTCTCTAGTGGGCTAACTTGGGCTTTTTCACGTGGTCACAGGGTTCCCAGCAGCAAGAGAGGAAGGTCCAAATGTGTAAGTTTTTTATTTTTTATTTTTCTTTTATTTAGTCGTAGTCTCACTCTGTGACCAGGCTGGAGTACAGTGGCACAAACTCGGCTCACTGCAATCTCCGCCTCCCAGGTTCAAGTGGTTCCCCTGCCTCAGCCTCCTGAGTAGCTGGGATTATAGGTGTGTACCACCATGCCTGGCTAATTTTTTGTATTTTAGTAGAAACAGGGTTTCACCATGTTGGCCAGGATGGTCTCGATCTTCTGACCTTGTGATCCGTCTACCTTGGCCTATAGAGTTTATTTTTAGAGCATTTTTAGGTTTACAGAAAAAAATTGAACAGAAAAGCAAACTTCCCAAAATACCCCTTCTCTACCCACTTGCATCCCCCGCAAGAGTTTCCCCTATTAACATCTTGCACCAATACAGTACTTTTGCTACAGTTGATGAACAAATATCAATACATTATTATTAACTAAAGTCCACAGTTTACATTAGGATTCACACTGTGCTGTGCAGTTCTACAGGTTTTGCCAAATGCCGGATGTCATGTATTCACCATTACAGTATTATACACAATAGTTCCACTAAAACTACCTTAAGTTCCACCTATCCATCCCTCTCTCCACCCCCCCGCCCACATACTCCTGGCAACCACTGATTTTTTTTTTTTTATTTTTACTATCTTTGGAAACTTGCCTTTTCCAGAATGTCTTATATTTGGAATCTTACAGTATGTAGCATTTTCAGACCAGTATTTTTCACTTAGCAATATGTAATTAAGGTTCTTTTTTGTTTTTTCATGACTGATAAGTTTTTTTCTTTTTGTAGCTAAATAATATTCCATTGTGCAATGTACCATACTTTGTTTATTCATTCACCCATTGAAGTAAAGTTGCTGTAAACATTCATGGGCAGATTTTTGTGTGAACCTAAGTTTTCAATTAATGTGGGTAAGTAGCAAGAAGTATGATTGCTGAATCATTTGGTAAGGTTATGTTTAGTTTGCAAGAAACCGCCAAACTGTCTTCCAAAATGGCTCTACTGTTTTGCATTTGCACCAGCAATGAATGAGAGTTCCTGTTGCTCTACACCCTCACTTAGCATTTTACATTGTCAGTGTTTTGGATTTTACTTACTCTAATAGATATGTAGTAAAATGCAAGCTTATTATTGTTTGAATTTATCTAAGTATGTTTCAAAGCCTGTTTGCATCATACTTGCTAGTGATCCCTTCACCAAAGCAAGTCATACAGACCAAGCCCCATGTCAGTGTGGGAAGAGAATACCCAAAAGGCACGGCTATCAAAAGAGAATTGTGAAGTCATTTAATAAACAATCTACCAGGGCTTTGTCATTGTTTTTCATCTTGGTTTTGTAGTTTGTGATATAGTGATTCCAAGTTCTGGATTATAACCATTACTTGGTTTTAATAATCATCAAGCTAAAAAGATATCTACAAAGATCACATTGAAAGTTGTTGACTGAGTTTACAATATAACATTCTGATTTTTTAGTCTCATTCATAATTATATAAAAAACCTTTTTGTTAAAATTTAACTATTAATTTCCATCTTCTCTGGCATCAATTCATTTTTCTTACAATTTTGAAGGTGAACTATTTTATTTTTTAAAACATTGATTTAAAAATTCAATGAAACTCTCTGAAAGATATTTGACATAATAAAACATTGTCTTGAATTTTATAATGGTACAGACAAGAGATTTCTAAATAGGTTGTCTACATTGTTTTCAGCATCAGGATCACATAATCAAGAGACATTTTCAAACATCTTTTTTCAGATTCTCTTTCTATAGCACACATTTCTTTCAAGAGCAATTTCTTTCTCACTTATCATTAAAATTAATGTGTTAATGTTTTAAAAATATCAACTAGCTTAACTATTAGCCATTTGTCATGGTAGAAATGGTAAGCAATTTTGGAACACTACTGTCTTTACAGAAGAAAGTAACTCATTTTAAAATTTAACAGTTCTTCTAAGTAACTTACTATGAGATAACTAAGGAAACTGTGTAGTACAAAAGTATTTTATGGTCATGGTCACAGGCACATGTAAACTTCAAAATAGTGGAATATGCTGAAAATGAAAAAGTGCTGGAAGGTGCTGCCATTAACACCTCTGTCTTGTGAAACCCCTGCCAACTGTGGGTTACACAAACCTCTGACACTTGAACCAAGTGAGGAAACCAGTATCAGTCCTTATGTTAATGGTGAATTTTACTCCTTTATTTATAATTTAAGATAAGTAAATAAAAGTCTGTTATGCTCAGCTCTGGGATGCCTGCACCCTCTTTGGAGACCCTTATAACAAACAGCCACTGATTTTAAGGTACATGTGAAGTGGGTCTTGGAAGCGGATTTGTGGCATGGTGTCAAGGAGGGTTTCTTCAGTGTCAGGTTGTATGGTACTTGTGTCATATTTGATTCAGAATACATTTTTCCATAGCATCCATGTTGTGATGCTTAGGGTCTTGAGTTATTTCTCAGATTTAAAAAAATCTATACCATAGCTATTAATCTATAATCTAAACTAATTAAAATACTATTTTGGTCACATAATAAATTAAGTCAATTTTATGAGCTAGCTTTCAAAATTAACCGATATCAGGATAATTCTGAGTGTCACTTGTTTTACTTTAACTCTCTTGTACCACCATGAATACATCCACCCACTCTGCCCCCTTGATGCTGAATGGAGCAGTGGGACACAGAGAGAGGTTGTCAGGACAATCAAACATCTTCCAAATGGGTTGTACCAATAGCTGTGGAGGAGAGTCATGGGCCCTTTCTTTTCTGAAACCATTCACCTGCCTTTCCTTGCAATGATAATAAATATACTACATGCTGAGAATGACAAAATCAGTTCTTTACTCAGGGGTTCAGTTGATAGGTGTAAAGCAGGACTTCTCAGCCACAGCACTGCTGGCATCTTGGGCCACATAATTCTTTGCTATGAATTTCAGTCCTGTGGATGTAGGATGTTTAGTAGTATCCCTGGCCTCTACTACTTCTAGATGCCAGAAGCACTCCTTTCCAGCGGTTACAATGACCAAATGTCCCCTGAGGGGCAGAGCCATCTGTTAAGAACCATTAGTCAAAAGGTTAAAGGATCAAGGGAGGGGTTGGATGTCCTGCTACTTCTTTCTTCCTTTGCACTAAACAACAAAGGCTGTTTCCCAAGTGAATTTCTTTTCTTTCCCTTCCTACATCCCAATCCTCTCTTCCTGAAGTCTCGTTTTTATTTCTTTCCTTTCTTGGTATCTTTACTTTCCCTATTTCCCTGGACATACCACTTAACCCTACAAAAATTATCAACCCCCAAATACACTCTTATCTTGTCAATTTTGCAGCCTCCATTTGCACAAGAATATCAAGACTTTTCTCCTTTATCCTGTTTCTGCTACCTCTGCTGAGTGGAGGAATGAGTGCATTTCTCAGTGTTTATGGACTCGAGGGTGGGATGAGGACGCAGGAAGGGATCCAGCCATTTCTCACAACCTCCACTGTTATCGAGCAGGTCAGCACCAGCTTTATCTCTTGCCTGGATCACTGCCCTAAATGCCCATCAGTCTCCCTGCTTCTACCCTTGCTGCCCACCATCTGTCATCAGCCCAGAAGCGAGGGCTGACCCTTTCTAAACATGAATCAGATTATGTCACTCCTCTGCTCAAAAGCCTGCAAAGGCTTCTTGTTTTACTCAGAATCAAATCCAACATTCTTACAATGGCCGTAAGGCCCTGTATGATCTGGCGCTCACATTTGCCTCTGCAATACCTCAGCTGCTATAGCTGTGCCCTCCTTGCTCGCTCTGCTTCAGTCACACAGAACTCCCTGTGGTTCCTTGACACAGCCTGCATGCTGCTTACATACTGTGCCCTGGTTCTTCGCTCTTCCTGGACTACCCTTGCCTCAGACAGCCATCCAAGTAGCCACCTCCCTCACCTCCCTCAGGTCTCTGCTCATGGGGCAGATCCCTCATGAATGTCTTGGTGCTGCCCTTGCATTAATGAGTGAGTTCTCACTCTTAGTTTACATGAGAGCTGGTTGTTTGAAAGAATGTGGTACCCCTTCCTCTCTCTCTTGCTTCCCTCTCTGGCCATGTGACATGTCGGTTCCCCCTTCTCCTTCTGCCATGAGTAAATGCTTCCTGAGGCCTCACTGGGAGCTGAGCAGATGCTGGTCCCATGCTTGCACAGCCTGCAGAACCATGAGCCAAATAAACATCTTTTCTTTATAAATTACCGAGTCTCAGGTATTCCTTTATAGCAACGCAAAATGGACTAACACCCTGGATATTGTGCAAAATGCACCAGAGAATGGAGGGGGCAAATTTCACCTGAGCATCAGTTTTAACTGATTAAGAAGGCTCATGTAAATGGCATCATAGAAATAAAAAACAGACTTGGGTCCTACGGAAAATTAGTCGCAAAGATGGTTCTACTTCATATTTCTTTTTCAAAGAGACACTTTTTTTTGTGGCATCAAAGGTCCTTCTTACTCTGGCTACTCTATTACTACAGTCTCCTCTCTCATGACATTCTACCACAAAACCTGCATTCCTGCTGTAGTGCTTTTTCAGGTCATGCCACAGGATAGAGACTGAATGTCATGTGTTGAAATCTATTGCCCGATGTGCTGCTATTTGGAGGCATCCTAATGTGATGACTTTAGGAGGTTATTAGGTCATGAGGGCTCCTCACAGGATTAGTAGCCTTAAACAAGAGATTCCAGAGAGCTCTGTATTTCTTCTGCATTGTGAAGACCCAGTGAAAAAAGGACCATCTATGAAACAGGAGGTGGACTCTCACTACTGAAACTGTTGGTGGCTTGATCTGGGACTTCCCAGTTTCTAGAACTATGAGAAATAAATTTGTGCTGTTTATAAGCCACCCAATCTGTGGCATTTTTTTATGGAAACCCAAATGGACCATGCTTTATTTCACTTCTGAATCTCTATTCATAACATCCTTTTGGACTGAAATTCCTATTGCCCTTTCTTCTCTAACTCTGCTTGGGGAATATCTGCTCGTTCTGGAACCCAACCTTCAGATAATCCATGAGGGCTTTTCTAAAACATTTTCACTCTTCAGGCCTCAAGGAGAATTTACCACTCTCTCCGTATTAATTTGCTAGGGCTGCCATAACAAAGTACCACAGACTGGGGGGTGGCTTATATAACAGAAATGGATTGTCTCACAGTTCTGGAGGCTTGAGCTCGAAAATCAAGGCGTCAGCAAAGTCGGTTCTGAGGGATGTAAAAGAATAATTTGATTCGAGGTTCTCTCTTTGGTTTGCAAATGGCCTTCTTCCTATGTCTCTTCACATCACCTCTCTCTGTGTGTGTCTATGTCCAAATTTCTCCCGGTTATGAGGGCACCAGTCCTATTAGGTTAGGGCCCACCCCAGTGACTTCATTTTAACTCTCTAAGATTATCTCTACAAATATCCTATCTCCAAATAAGGTCACATTCTGTGGTACTGGGGGTTAGGACTTCAACTCAGGAATTTTGGGGGAAATAATTCCACCCATACCACTCTATTTTGTTTATTTTCCTCTATTTATGCTGTAATAATTTTTTGAACTAGTGTATTTGTTTCTGCCTGACATCTTCCACTAGTGGGAACCACATTTGATTTTTCTTTATTCCTGACCCAGTGTAATTCATAGCACAAGAGGCTGATTGCTAAACTCAATTGGTTGGTTTTCTTTGCTGTGTTTTTTATTTTTGAGGCAGAGTCTGATTCTCTGTCACCCAGGCTGGAATGCAGTGGCACCATGTCGACTCACTGCAACCTGCATCTCCCCGGTTCAAGTGATTCCCGTGCCTCAGCCTCCTGAGTAGCTGGGACTATAGGTGCAAGTCATTATGTCCAGCTAATTTTTGTATTTTGAGTAGAGACGGATTTTTGCCATGTTGACCAGGCTGGTCGTGAACTCCTGACCTCAAGTGATCCACCTACCTCAGCCTCCCAAAGTGCTGGGATTACAGGCGTAAGCCACCACACCTAGCCTCAACTGGTTGTTTTACTGATTAAATGATCAACCAACAAAGATCCAAAATGATGGTAGTAAACCTTCCCCATTTAATGTTTAAGAGGGATGATGGAAATACATGTGTGGAATTCTACATTTACCTTTTATATAGGTCCATCTTCCCCATTAGACTATGATTTCTTTGAGGACAGAACCAGGTTTTATTCTTGATATACTAGATAGAAATCATTAATTAGTATCTTATCTGCTGTCTACCATACTCTTCCTTTTAAACAAAAGCTACATTTTGTAGTGGAAGGCAACATGTCTCAGACTCCTCTGCAGATAAATGAGGCTATGGGATGGCATTTTGGCCAATAAGAAGTAAATGGAAATGTGGATAGGACTTCCAGGAAAAGAGTAGAGGGCCCAGCTGGCATGTTTTCTTGCCCTTTGTCATTTCCCATTTTCCTATCTGGAGTGCAGAGGCAGTGTTCAGAAGTGAAGTGACCAGTCTGTAACAGGTAAATAGAATACAGTAGAAATGGCTAAGCAGAAGGATAGAAAATATCTTTACTTCAACCTCATTCTTGAAAGATGGTTTCCTAGTATAAGATTCTAAGTTGACATTTATATCCTCTCAGCATGAAGAAATTATTGCTGTCATTATTGCTGTTGAGAAGTTAGCCACCACTCTAATTGCCTTTTCTTTGCAGGTGGATGTGTCTTCTACTTGCTATTTTTAAAAATCATTTTCTCCCTCTCTTTTGGTGCTTTGCTTCACTGTAATAAGTTTAAGTATGAATTTATCTTGTTTATCAGACTTGTGACTCACTGGCCTTCTTGAACATGAGGATTGGAGTCTTTTGACAACTAAAAGCAATTATCAGTCATTCTCTCTCCAAATATTGTCTTTTTCTCATTATCTGAATATATCTCTCTAAAACTTTCACTAATATATGTCAAATATTCTTACTCTATCTTCCATCTCTCTTTACTCTCTTTCATACTTTCTATCTTTTGATGTCTCTGGACTGTATTCTGTATAGTTTCTTTAGCTACATCTCCCAATTGACTAATTCTCTCTCTAGCTACATCTCTCTTATCTGCTGTTTACATTGCCTTATTAATTTCAAGTTGTATATTTATTACTTCTAGAAGTTCTAAAACTTCTCTAGTGACACTTTTACAAATATATTTGGTTCTTCTTAGAACATTTCTTATTGTTGATATTCTTCCTTTCTTTCTCAAAACATTAAATATATTTTGCCTTTAGTATCTGGTAATTCCAGTATATGAAGTCTTTGTGAGTTTGATTCTTCTGTTTATTTTTTCTGCTGGTTTTTACTTATGGCTTCTTTGTTCTTTATGTGCTTTGTGAGTTTTGACTGTAGACTGCTTATTTTTCTCACAACATTTTCAGTGGGACTTCTTTGAGGCCTGACTTGAAATTCCTCTAAGAGTATTTGGATTTGTTTGGCTTACATAATATGACGAAAGACACTACTAATGTGGGGCCACTTTATATTCTTAATGTTTTTTTGAAACACAAAGACATTGTGAATTAGACAGCAAATCTACCATGAAGTCAGGTTTAATGGTTTGAATTCTCAGGAGAGATTCCCCTCATCCCCTAGACAGCACCCAGGTAGATTTCTTTGTTGTCCCTTCTAATGGTGGTTTTACTTCTTGTTTACTATTACCCTTTGGATACCAGCTTTATGTTGGGTGTTCTTTATTAGCTTCATTTCCTTATATGGACCTTAAGTTTCATTTCCTGACTCCTCTGATTTCACTAGACTAGCTCAACTTTTCCAGAGTTCAGCAGAAAATCTCAGAAAGAAAGACAACTTTGGCAATCTCTTGCTCCATGGGGTCTCTGCTTTCACTTTAGTTTTGACCTCTGTGGATTCCTTTCTTATGCACCAGGCATTAGATTATTTCTTCTCCAGCATTATGGTTGTTTCAGTTACCACATCATTCAATGCTATCTATAAGCCATACCACAAGACACAGAAACAAAAATTGTTTGTTTACATTGGTGAAAAATTTGCAAATCATCTGAATATTTACCCATGAAAAATTTATGGTGCATATACATGTATGAGCTGTACACATAAAATATCATGAAATCATGAAAAGGAATATGGTCGATGTACAGGTACTCACATAAAAATATGTTTAACATATATTTTTAAATGCAAAGAGCTAGTTGCACAACAATATACATAACATTACTCTGTTTATGGCTTATGTTTTAGAAAATGAGAAACGTATGTTCTTTTGCAAAGACACATTTTTATTTAAATGAACAGAAAAAGATCCAGATGCTTACATACTAAATGTAAAGGAATTTTATTTATACCTTTTTTAAACTTTTTAAAATGAAAATGTATTCCTGTACTACTCGAGTTTATTTAAAAATAAACACAAGTTTAAGAGATTATAAGTTATAAGGCATGTGAAGCACTTAGTACAGTGCCCGACACATCATAAGACCTTAAAAAATTTTTGCTTCTACTGTTATTTTCATTTAAAAGAAAGAATTATTGATACATAGTGGAGTATAGTATGATATGATGGTGGATTGTGCTGCTCTACTAATCAGTAGCAGACCTCAGATTGGAAATTTCATCTTTTTTTTTTTTTTTTCCGAGATGGAGTTTAGCTCTTGTTGCCCAGGCTGGAGTGCAATGGCGTGATCTCGGCTCACTGCAACCTCCGCCTCCTGGGTTCAAGCAATTCTCCTGCCTCAGCCTCCCTAGTAGCTGGGACTACAGGCATATGCCACCACACCTGGCTAATTTTTGTATTTTTAGTAGAGATGGGGTTTCTCCATGTTGGTCAGGCTGGTCTTGAACTCCCGACCTCAGGTGATCTGCCTGCCTCGGCCTCCCAAAGTGCTGGAATTACAGGCGTGAGCCACTACGCCTGGCCTAGAAACTTCATCTTTTTTTTTTTTTTTTTGAGACGGAGTCTCGCTCTGTCGCCCAGGCTGGAGTGCAGTGGCGCGATCTCGGCTCACTGCAAGCTCCGCCTCCCAGGTTCACGTGAAACTTCATCTTTTGATTAAAAATACCTATCTATTTCCAAACTATAATTTATAGATCACTTGTTTCACTTGCCGCTTTCATATGTTAATAGGTATTATTTAAAAAAAAATCCAGGATCAAATGTATTTTTAAATGCTGGGTTACACAAGTATAATAGTTTTTTGTTTGTTTTGGTTTTTAACAGAGTTATAAAATGCTAATATACATTACGAGTCTCAAAGAGGGAGATCTTGTATAAAACACTCCTCAGCTTATTGAAACCTAGAATCCTTTCTTTCAAGCATCCCCAGGGACTTCTCTTCCATGAAACACCCTTTTGGAAACACTTCACTAGACCATAATACATATAACAGATACCACAATATCCATTTACTGAGTCTGAATAAATTGTGAGTTTTTGTAGCCAAGTTGTCATGATGTTTAATGGATAGTGCATTCTCTTTTGTCCTTTAACTCGTCTAGAACAGATTCCAAGTATAAACAATGACTTGTTTTGTAACTGAAGGCAAGAGACCTTCCCTGTTGAGACATTCCCTGTCCATGTCTCAGTATACGAAACACTTCTTTGGATTAGCATTGATTAATGGATGGAAAATATGATGCATCTAGAGCTGTTTCTTGGCATCAGATAACCTAAAGCCAAACAACAAGGCAGGGATGAAAAATAAGAGGAGACAAAAACAAGGCCCCCGATGTCCTTGTTCCTGCTGACTGTTACTACACAATTAAGATCCCTGCTGATTGGGAAAAAAAAATACACTACCATCTGTAATTGGATGAAAAAAATATTTTTTGCACATGTTTGGACTGTATAAAGGAAAACTCAATGAAGTCAGAAGATATCAAAACAAAACATGCAATTTGTTAGCTGTAAGCTATATAAATAAGCTATGTAAATAATGAATGAATGTATACATCATGCTAAGTATCTCCTTCCTCCACTTTTTTCATCTGCTAATTGTAACATGTTTGCAGAGAGCTGTTATCTTGGCATTCTTCATCCTTTTGAAAATACACCATTCACACTTGTTAATTTGTTCTTACAGCATCAGTTAACCAAAGGGCAGGCATGGAGAAGAAGAGATTGTTACTGGTGGTAGGTACATGAGCTACTGGTGGCAAATCCATATGGGTCTGCAGCAACCTCAGTTCTTTTCTCCTCAGAAGAAAGAATTTGACTGAGGGGCAGAAAAAGAGACCAAGGCAAGTTTCAGAGCAGGAGCGGAAGTTTATTAAGAAGGCTTTAGGGGCGAGTGTGGTGGCTCACACCTGTAATCTCAGCACTTTGGGAGGCCGAGGCGGGTGGATCACAAGGTCAGGAGTTCGAGACCAGCCTGGCCAACATGGTGAAACACTGTCTCTGCTAAAAATACAAAAATTAGCCAGGCGTGGTGGCAGGCCCCTGTAATCCCAGTTACTCGGGAGGCTGAGGCAGGAGAATCGCTTGAACCCGGGAGGCAGAGGTTGCGATGAACTGAGATTGA
Source organism: Macaca mulatta (assembly GCF_049350105.2). Taxonomy (NCBI): domain Eukaryota; kingdom Metazoa; phylum Chordata; class Mammalia; order Primates; family Cercopithecidae; genus Macaca; species Macaca mulatta. The sequence goes on from NC_133422.1 coordinate 23,420,523, forward strand.
GTCCCTGCACTCTGGCCTAGGCAAAAGAGTGAAACTCTTATCAAAACACACACACACACACACACACACACACAAGCAACAAACAAAAACAAGGCTTTAGAACAGGAAAGAAAGGAAAGAACACTTGGAAGAATGTGAAGTGGGTGACGTAAAGAACAAGACTTAGTTTATTCCAGATTGTGGGTAAAGAGCAAGTGTGGTGTTTAACCATGATCCTAGGACTTTATAGGCTGCCATCTTGCACCCCTTTCCCATGATTCTTCTCTTGGGGTGAGCTGCCCACACGTGTAGTACCCTCCTTACCCTTGGGAAGTGAGCACTCACAGTGTGTTTAGGAAGTTGTATGCATGTCCATCTCAGGCTTTCTTCCCTTTTCCAGTGGAGTGCCCCCAGAAGGTCATATTCTACCATTTTGTCTCTTAATGCGTATGCCCAGGAAGTTGCTTCTCCGTGACATCGGCATTCAGTTAACACTTTAATGTTAACAGCTGTGGATCACCTGAAGCCTGTCTCTCCTGGCTCTGGCCACATTTTTTAGAGAGGCAGAATGATAATTGTTGAACCATCACCTGACATCCTAGTGGGTGGCGGAGAAAAGCCCTCTCCACCCTCACTCATGTCTGTCTAACTACCTGTAACAAGAAGATAAAATGAGACCCCCGATGTCCTTGTTTCTGCAGTCTATTAGCACCTTCAGACAGAACCATCCCTAGGCACATGCATTTTTACTATGAATGGCATGTTAGGAATACAGAGAGAGTACAACCTGAAGAGGTAGAATGGGGACTTGTGACTTCAATAGAAAAGAATTGCTTCCATTTTTAACATTGGGGATTAGGATAGTTTTGCTTCTGTAGTATGTGCAACTGGGCTTGACTTAGATTATTCCAGACTGTGGGGGAGGAGGAGGTCTTTACTTCCAAGAACTGTCTGAAGAACAGAGAACTCTCCCTGGAACATGATTTTTTTAAAAGCCTTCTAGAAGGAAAAGACCTCTCTGGTGACATCAAAGGGCTTCCTCATTCTAATTCATAAAGAAGTTCAGTTGAAGTGAATAGAAGTTCCTCCATGGCCTGAGATTGTAACATTACTTTTTTCCTCAATTACATAGAAAGCAAAAAGTGATAATTTGGATTCTTTAATTTTTTAAGCACAAAAGTACTAAGTACAGTATTTCCTGACCCTTGCCTCTGAGTGGGTTAATGAGGGGAGGGCACTGGTGAGAAAGAAGTATATAGAGTACTGTCTGTGACCAAGAAGTTCTCCATTCTCATAAGGTTGAATTTGATCATTCTATTAATAATAAGTGCTAAAGTCTGGAATACGTCTTCTATTGTCCTACATTTGTTAAAATTGTTCATCTGTGCTCTCTTGCTACTCATGAAAATGACAGTGAAAAATAGCTATCCATTAACACAAAAGCAAAATGTGATGCAGTAATGATGCTTGAAGCTTCCTGCAATGTTAGAGTTTTTAGAAATCATTAATAATAAATTACCAGCAATGCAATGGGCAGCTGATAACTCCTTTCTTTGGTAGGTAGAACTCTCCATTATAAAATAGTAATACACTAAGTCATATGCCATAGCCTTCAGCAATTTTCTTAAAGTTATTTTACTTTAAGACCGGTGTTGTCAACACTGAATTCATTTTACAGATAAGAAAACTGAGGCTATTTTACTCAATGATAATGTCAGAATGACTCAGAATATTGTAATTGAAATCACTAGCTTAGTTCCAGATTTAAATTAAGGCCTCTCTCATATTTGTAAATGTGACAGGCACCAGGAGAGATCATTGGTTAATGAGTGGAGGGTGGAGTGGAGATAGGGTTTCATTAATCACAAACTGTAGGCCATATTTCTCAATGTGTGGTTTGGGGCCATATGGGGAGTAAGAAAACATACTCTGGGAGGAAAGGAAACAAACATAAAGCTTGCAAACAGGATGGCAAAACACCCTTGAGTCAAAGACCCTTGTTTATCAGCTCAAGGGCTCAATACTCAGTTATCAGTGCGTAGCAGGGTCCAAGGCATGCAGCAAGTCCAAACATACTCTGAGATGCTTCCCTCCTCTCATTTCCCTTAGTTCCATTCAGCAATCATCCAAGAACCTGATGGCTTCCTTTTTATGACAGAGTCTGCAAGAATACGAAAGCGAAATAAAAATGGCCATCCAATTCCCAGAGCCCACATCCAATTCCCAGAGCCCACAAAGAGGGACTTCACGAAGGATAGTTCTGTCCGGTGCTATCATCCAACACTTTACCTTTGTAATATGTGAAATCAGTCTGTTAGATAAAGATTAGCTCACACACTCAGTTCTTTTTTCTGAAGAAGAACTCATAGGAAAATGAATTCTGAAATACAAATTGTGTGACTTTTGGTAGGACACTTCCCTCTGTGCCTTTGTTTCCTTATAGATAATGGGAGGTGGAAGGATTAAAATAAGTCAGGATCCTAAATCACTGGCCCACCAGAGAGCAGTGGCTTAAACACGATAGTTTAAGTTCCTCCCTGCTTCAAAATTTGATGGTGCTTTTATGTTGAGTAGCATTGATATTAAGCAGTCACGGTTCATTGTTCCACCCAGTTCTAGGCTAGATATATATAGCCTGATACTTTATAGACTCCTAAGGGATGATCCTCAAACACATCAGAAATATAGAAAACCATAGAAATAACAAGTTCCTGAACATCTACCACTGCTTGTGAAATAGTTGTAAATCATTTGTCTCCAACTATATTATTTGTATAGTTACAAAATTCAGGACTCCATTCCAAGTGAGGAAGCAGATCTTCTCTTCAGTTCTGCAACTGTTGAAACTTTAGGTAGACTCAATAATAATGGCTTAGGGCAAAACCTTAAAATTCAAGCTCTTTTAAGGAAGAACACATAATTTTAACCACATAAACAATCTTACAGTCCTCATTCAAATCAGATACCATAACACATTTCTTATCAGACCTTAATGAATAGAAATTCAATTTCTTATAACTTAAATTCTGAAAGAATTAAGTGACATGAGACAGAAGAAGGAAAAATGTATTGAACAAAAAGAGCCTGATACATCCTCATAAGCTTATTGGTAAATATTTCAAAAAATAGGGAAATAATCATGAATACACGTCTTTTTTTTCTGGATATAAATAGACTTCACTTCAGGCTGCCATCTTCATTGTGTTCTTTCTTTCTCTTTCTCTCTCTCTCTCTCTCTCTTTCTTTCTTTTGAGATGGAGTCTCGCTGTGCTGCCCAGGCTGGAATGCAGTGGTGCAATCTCAGCTTGCTGCAACCTCCACCTCCCAGATTCAAGCGATTCTCCTGCCCCAGCCTCCCAAGTAGCTGGGATTACAGGCATGTGCCACCATGCCCAGCTAATTTTTGTATTTTTAGTAGAGACAAGGGTTCACCATGTTGGTCAGGCTAGTCTCGAACTCCTGACCTCGTGATCCACTTGCCTCAGCCTCCCAAAGTGCTGGGATTACAGGTGTGAGCCACCGCATCGGGCTGACTGTGTTCTTTCTCATGGAAAGAATTTCAAAATGACCTGCCAACAGGGTCCCAACCAGCCTGGAACAAAAGAAATGGCATCACCCACCCTGGTGTTCTAACAAGAAATTGCTTTGGAAGAGTTGATTGGCCTCTCTTTTCATATGACACCTGATTCATATCCTTGACAGAATTAATTTTCAATGAAGGGAGAGCTAGTTAGTAATTCATTGAAATGGCCCTGTGCATTGAGAGCCAATTCTCCTAAACTTGAACATCCTTGTCTGGCATCTTCCAGGAAAACAATCTTGCCTCCTTGAATGGCTTTTAACACCTAGAGCCAGGAAAATTCCCTGACACATTTAGACTCTGACTGAGGTCAACGTTCAGCACCCCACTAGCACTCCTAGGGATAGTGACACATTTTCCATCTTCCCTCTTGTTTCCATTACTCCCTGGGAAGGTTCAAATTAGGCAAGCATCAATATTTTGATGCAGTGACATGACAAATATCCACGGTCAAGGCTTGCAATTGCATTTTTGAAATGTCAGATAGAAGGGAATAAAACAAGCAAATAAAACCAACCAAAAACACCACAAAGAGAAAATATATTAAGTGCCTTGAGAGATGTCCTATAGAACAATCTCTTATAGAAAAAAAAAAAAAAAAAACTCAATATCAACATGCCTAAAACAGAATTTATTAATTTCCCTTCAAAACCCAGTCTGTGTTTCTTAGAGAATGGCATCACTGTTAAACCCACTTGTACAACCAAAGAACTAAAAAGACATCCTTGATGACTCCCTTGCCTTCAGCCAGCATGTAGAATTCTTCACCAACGCCTGTTGATTTTACCCCTTAAATATCTCTTGACTCTGACTCCTCTCCATCTCCACTGTCATCACCATCATCCTTCATCTCTAGTTACTGGTTGTGTTAGGTCATTCTTGCACTGCTATAAAAAAGTATCTGAAACTGGGTAATTCATAAAAAAAAAAAAAGTTTAATTGGCTCACAGTTCTGCAGGCTCTACGAGAAACACAGCAGCATCTGCTTCTGGGGAGGCCTCGGGAACCATCCAATCATGGCAGAAGGCAAAGGGGGAGCAGGCACATCAAATGGTGAGAACAGGAGCGAGAGAGAGGTACGGGGGAGGTGACATACAACTTTAAATGACCAGATCTCACAAAAACTCACTATTACAAAGACAGTACCAAACCATGGGGGATCTGCCCCGTGATCCATCTGCCCCCATGATCTCCCACCAGGCCCCCACCTCCAGCATTGGGGATTACAGTTCAACATGAGATTTGGGTGGGGACAAATATCCAAACTATTATCACTGGCGAAAACTGCTGGATTGTCTAGCCTCCTCTGTTAACTCTGACCTTCTACAATTTATTCTTATGCCACAGCTAGAATAATCTTTTTCAAACATAAATCCAATTGTAATATTGCTTTCTGGATGAAGTCCAAGATCTGTACATGGCTGACAAAATTCTGAATCTTCTGGCCTGACCCACCTCTTCAGGTTGACTTTGAGCTACTTCTCTTCATACACTGTGATACACTGTGCTTTAGTCACTTGGACCTCCTTTCAGTTCTTCAAACTCATGTTTCCTCCCAACCATAGCATCTTTGAAGATGCCATGATGCCCAATGTCTAATGCTCTTTGGTTCACACTTCGTCCTCCATTCACCTAATTAGCCATTATTAGGTGAGATCAAGTGTCGCTCTCTCAGAAAGGCCTTTCTTGATTCCCTCAGTCCAGCCATGTTCATTGTTATAAAACTGTCTTTCTTTCCTTCAGAGCAAACAGCTAACGTGCAATTTTACATTCATTCATCCTTTAATCCATTGTAAGTTCAATATAGGTGGAGACCATGTCTGACTTTCTTTATCATTGTTTGTTTGTTTACCAGTTTCAGTGAGAAATATGTTTAAAAGCTTCCATTGGGATTATGAATTTTTCGGCTTCTGCTTTAATTCTATCTTTTTTATACATTCTGAAGCTACACGATAAAACACACAAATTAAGACGATTTTATCAGCCTAGTGGATTGACACTTTTACAGAGGGTCCTTCTTGACTTGCAGTTTACTTTGTTTAATATTAGTATAACTATGGCAGCTTTCTTTTAGTTAGGGTTTGTATGGTGTATCTCTCTCTATTATTTCACTTTTTTTCCTGTATCTTGTATTCAAGATGCTTCTCTTGTAAGCATTGCGTTATTGGGTCTTGTTATGTTTTAATACAGTCTGACAATATAAATGTTAAGAATTATTTACATTTAATATAATTGCTGAAACCCTTGGAGTTTTTTATGTTATTTTTTCCAATTTGTTTCATCTGTTCTACATTTTTTTCTTTACTTTCTTTTGAGTTAATCAAATTTGTTTTACTACTCCATTTTTTTTCCACATCTTAGCAGTTATAAATAATCTTTTGACATTCTTTCAAAAGTTATGTTAGAGATTCAACATGCATCCTGCATTGGTTAATGTATCATACAAATTTATACTTTTATCAATTTCTGTACAATTGAAGCGTATTTGAACATTTTGACTTTATCTTCTTTCTGCCTTTCAGGCTAACATTCTCATGTATTTTAAATCTACATATTAAAAATTTAAAACCTTTATAAGGACATCATTAGTATTGGCTTATATAGTCAATATTTATTTAGATTTACTTACATATTTATCTTTCTTTTACTATTCATTCTTTGCTACAATTTTTCCCTGTCATTTAGCATCACTTGTCTTCTGCCTGAGAAACTCCCTTGTGTTTATTTCCTTTACAGCAGGCATTAGTGACAGATTCTTCCAGAAAATGCAGTGTTCAAGGCTGTGGGTCCAGCCACAATTTTACTGGAAACACAGAGAAGAGAGGACTTCTTGAGCTCTATTCTGTGACTATGAGATTAATGAAATCCAGACTTCAGGAAGTTCTACAGGTGAAACGTCCCTAGATTTTCAACAGATAAAGTATGAGGAGAAGAAAGGATTAGAAGGAGGTGCAGTGGATTAAAAGAGATTTACATATCAAACATTTCTTATTGGGCAAGTCTAGACTATATTGTCTAGGGATGCATATGGGGGTAATAAAGCTATAAACACAAGAGAGAGATTACAATAAAAGTGTAAAGGTTGCTTCTAGGGAAGGTGGTGCATTGTGATCAGGCTAGCACACAAGGAACGTTTCCAAGTGGCTGGAAAAGTTCATTTCTTTATGGCTGTTACAAAAGTTTCTGCCTTAAAATAATTTATTAAGCTACACATTTGTTTTGAGTGGTTTCTGTCTTTGTGTTTTTTATTTTACAAAAAAATATACAAAGTAAAAAATGAATTAGAAATTGTAAAATTTCAACTTCAGTATTTTTTGTTATCTTACTTTGGCAGGGATATTTTACACTTCAGGGTGACTTACTATTGTCTTTTGCATCCATAATTTTGGTTGAGAATTCAGCTGTCCGCCTTATTGTTTTTAAAGACAATGTGTCCTTTTTCCTCTAGCTATTAACATTTTATCTTTGTCTTTGGTTTTCAACAATTTTATTACCGTGCACCTTGGTGAAGTTTATTTGCATTTGACTATCATTGGATTCATAGTGTTTCCTATAACTGTGGCTTGAAATATTGCTTCTACCCACACTTTCTTTTCTCCTCTTTCTGACATTACGATGTCCTGAATATCTCGTACTTTCTTTTTATCTTGTTTGAATGTTTTTTCCTCTCTGTGATTCAGTCTAGATATTTTCTACTGACCTATATTCTAGTTTATTATTTCTTTCTTCAGCTATGTTCAGTCTGCTCCTAATTAATTTCTTGAATTTAAATTTTATTTATTATGTTTTAGTTCTAGAATTTCCTTCTTACTCTTTTTTATAGATTTTAGTCTTCTGTTGAAATTCTCCATCTCATCAACAACTTTCATTCATATGTTTAATAAAGTATTTAAAGTCTGTGTCTGATAACTCCAGGATCGATATAGTATCCAGATCCCCTGTGGATCTCTTTCTATTGTCTCTGAATGATTTTTGGTCACTTGGCTTATCTCAACAAAAAGAATGTTGGGGCCGGGCGCGGTGGCTCAAGCCTGTAATCCCAGCACTTTGGGAGGCCGAGATGGGCGGATCAGGAGGTCAGGAGATCGAGACCATCCTGGCTAACACGGTGAAACCCCGTCTCTACTAAAAAATACAAAAAGCTAGCCGGGCGAGGTGGCGGGCACCTGTAGTCCCAGCTGCTCGGGAGGCTGAGGCAGGAGAATGGTGTGAACCCCAGAGGCGGAGCTTGCAGTGAGCTGAGATCCGGCCACTGCACTCCAGCCCAGGCGACAGAGCAAGACTCCATCTCAAAAAAAAAAAAAGAATGTTGGGCTTTATTCTTTGAAAAATTATAGAGATTATTTGAAGTTCTGGATGATGTTATTTTTCTTCCTGGGGGTTAATGCCAGGCAGTTAAGTGAACCAAGTCACCTTAGTCCAACCGGGCTTAAGCTGATTTTACTTTCTGTGAGAGCTGGTCTATACCTAGTTTGCCTTTATGCTTAGAGTGCTGTCCTTGAGGTATCCCAGCTGAAAGCCTAGGGTGTTTCTCAGTGCCCATCCTCATAGAGCCATGACCTCCAATTTTGTTCATGAGATTGCTGAAAACTATCTTCAGTCACTTATGAGCAGGCTAATGCCTCAAGGACAGAGTAGAACTGCATTTTGATCTTAACTTCTTTGTATTTATCTTCTGTCTGGAATGTTGTCTACTGATGCCCTTGCTGCCTTGATAGCTCTCATAATCCTTCAAGTAGTTTTTAAAATATATCATCCATTTTTTTCCCAGTTGTTCTTTGTGAAGCGTTTGTCTAATAGAAGCTAGTCTGTCATAGTTACAAAAAAAGGCTCTTTAACTACTATTTATTGATCATTTACTCAGAGGTCCTGTTATTTTCTCACATCACTCTGAGTTTTTTCTTTATTGAACTCTCTACAGTTTATAATTATTTTTATGTTTCTTTTTTTTGACATCTGTTTCCCCCTTAGACTGAAAACTCAGTGGGTCATCAGGAATCATGTGTTTTGCTCATCACTGAATCCTTGATATCTAGCCAAGAATAGGCACTCGATAAATATTTTTAAAAAATGAATATAGGCTCTTGGTCTAAGCATTTTATATACTTTATCTCATTTAATCCTTTCCATAACCATATGAAGCAAGTATTGTTAGCTCTGTTTTAGTGAAGAGATAACAGAAAATTAGAGAGATAAGTAACTTCACGTGATCACTAGATGTAAAATGTTCTGTAAAACTCCTCTTCCTGCACACCTCATCATTATGCTTCTGCAACCTGTTACGTGCAGCCAGCTTTTTATTTTTAAATATACAGGTTATAAAGTGTGTTCCAGTTCCTTCTCTTCATTTTCTCCTTCCTCCTTTTGTTAATATTTCATGCCTTGTTTTTTTAGGCCTTCAGTGCTCATAAGCATTTCATTACCCAGTGAGCTGGAAAAATAAAAGACGATGAAGCTCACATAGCTGAGCAAGGAGTCTATGCTCCAAAACACCAAGAGGAGGGTGCGCCCTCCCCTCCCCTCAGGCCACAATTGGTAGCTTTGGTAACTAGACTCATTCATTTAAAATTTTTAAACATTTAATTTAATTTTCTTTTAAAATACACTGTATTTTTTAGAGCAGTTTTAGGTTCACAGGAAAAATGAGCAGAAAGTACAGAGAGTTCCCACATACCCCCTCACACACATACAGAGTGGTGCATTTGTTACCATCGATGAACCCACATTGGCTCATTCATTTTTATGCTGTGTAAAACCATCTGGGATCGTGTGTTTGCCCAGTTTCAGCTACCTTGTGTTAAGAGTCCTCTTTTGACCTGCAGTTAAAATTAAAAAGTCTGCTTCTTTGTCAGCATTCATTCTGTTCTTAACACGCTGCAGTCAAGTTCACTTACCCCTGAACTTTGACCGTTCTAGCACATTTCAGCATTCACATGCTCAAAATCAAGCAATTAACTTTAATATGCATTCTTAAAGGAAATCAGGTACAATCTCTGGAAGCCGTAAAGGATCACATTGTCACATTGAGTCTCAAATCTTTGTGATGCTGCTCACACTCACGGTGCTCTCTCCTCCTGCCCAACAGACCAAGGCCTGGCTCAGGTCCCACCACAGCTGTGAAGCCTGTTCTAACAAGCTCCATCCCGCGACAATTTTTTTTTTTTTCATCTTTGGCATCATATCTGGTATCACACGCTCCCAGAGAAAGTCATTAACCCTCTCTGAGCTTCAGTTCTCTCTTCTGAAAATGTGGATTAAAACACCTCCTGACAGGCTTGTAGATCAATTTACATGCACCCAAATGTGTCCAGGAGAGGCACAGAGCAGACAGGCAGGAAACGCCAGTACTCCCCTTCTCCTTGCCTGCTCAGGGAAGTTTTCCTGGAGGACAGGTACACAATGTGGGAGACAAAACTGTAAAACTATATGCAAATGTGCTTAGACATAGATTAAAACAAAGAAACAATACCTCTGTGCTATCAAGTCCTTTCTGGATTTGTAAAGAAAGGGGACTAAGAAGTTGCCGGAGCAGAGCAGGGGAAAGATAGTAGAGCTGCCAGTGAAAATCAAAGAAAAAGTGGGGAACAGAGCACCATGTGGCCCAGGAATATCTTATTAATCTCCATCCATCTCAAAGGGAAATGGAGCATAACATGGCTACTCATCAAGACAGGTAGCCCTGTGCAGTCTCCATCTACGTGGAGACTGAGCTTCCAGTCACAGTACAAAAGGACATGGGTGAGATTTGGACAGACAAGGAAGAGGAAAATGGTTTCTGAAGGGGGAAGACAGACAGATCCATAACTCTAGGGCACAAAATAAAGGTATTTAAGCATCTCACAGCACACCGAGACAATGAGCAAACCCACTCGACAGGGTCAAGTGCCTGCAAAGTCAGAAGGAAGCTGATAGTAAAGGATTTTGAATGTCTGGTTGAGGACAATGGGTTTTGTAGGGAACTACTGGGGAACTTTGAGCTGGCATATCACATGACGACTGAGATACTTGAGCAGCACACACTGCACAGGAAACAGGCCAGAGAGCAAGTGCAAGGTTCTTACAACAGTCCTGGTAGGAGCTGAGAAGGCTTCACCTTAAATGGTTACAATGCAAATGAAGCAGAAGGAATTTGTGTTCAAGCCCTGCCTTCTAAGATATTCCCGTGGCCTCCATTTCTTCTGGATTCTTTCCCAATATCACTATATGGCAGACTCCAGGTGTTTAAATATGTTTTTTTAAAAGTTGGTGAGCATTATATGTGCTTTTTAAAATATATAAATATATATAATATATATTTTATATTATATATTATTATATATAATATATAATATATATTTTTTAATATATATTTATATTTAAAAGTAAAAGAAAGTAATAAAATGGCCTTAATTCTGAGGATTTATTTAAAAAGAATTGTAACACAAAGAATTGGCAAACCTTCTCCCTAACCCACCATCAAAGAGAGATCCAGAATACAATATAATATAACATCAAAACCGGTGCTATTCAACTCAGGAAGCAAAAAGCATAACTATGACAACCATTGTGATTTTTCTTATATAGTAGACAGGATCAGCACAGGCAGAAAGAAACAAAAGCTTCTTAGCATTCATGAGTATATTGTTCCAAAATGCAGAAGGTGAAAGTCATGGTCATGCAGAAGTCAAGTGACCTGGGAAGAGAATTGGCCATGGCTCTCCAGGTGAGGAGGAGACAGAAATGAAGCTGGGAGACTTACACCCTTCACCCTTGCTCATGGAACCAAGCTCAAGCCTCGCTCCCCTGCTCGCAGTATAAATTGAATAGAGAAGTATCAGTGAGTATCCAACTGAAAGGCTTAAGGAGGAATATTCTGGGATGTTTCAAGATGCAGAAAAGGATCCAAACATCAGTTCTCAAATGAACGATGAAACACAGCTACCATTTGTTGAGACCCCTTCTGTGCCAAGCTCTAAATGCCCTTCTGTTGTCACGTCACCTAATTCTCACCATCAAAGTGGATTTGGGGGTGGTCTTCATCCTATTTTATATATAAAACTATGAAGCTCAGAGACCTGCAGTAAGTAGTCCAAGACCTCAGTGTAGAGCCAGGATTAAAATCCAGCTATCCCTCCCTCCAAGGACTGATTTGCTTGCCTTGTTATGGCATTGAATATTATTACACATAAGGCTTATAAAGTGGGGAGAAGACACCTTTATGCAGTGGCCGTGTTTTGTTGGCCTCATTTGAGTCTTATTTTCTAGTCCAAAACATCACAGTCCTCCCACTGCACAGCTGCCTCTACCTGGCCTGTGCCTTCTTGTGAAAAGCTCTTTGGTGTGGCTGGCAAGACTTCGGAACTGCATGTTTCTGTTGAAGAAAAAAAAAGTCTGAGTTAGGAATTTAGTCTCACTCAGACTCAGCCCTTTGGCCCGAATGCAGAGAAAGAAGTCCAAGTCCCTGAAGTCCAGAGAAGGAAGAGTTTCTGGAGCTAAGCCAGGGTGACCTTTCAACAAGGAACACCCTTTATTGAGGCAAAGGAGAATCTTTGCTCTTTTGCTGAAGGTGCCCCCTCCACTTAGAAAACTGTTTCCCCCACTCTCCACTTGGCTGACTCCTGCTAGGCATTAGTAAGCCCCAAGTCAGGAGTTGCCCCTCTAGGACACTCACCCTACTACCTCCTGTGTTCCCACCACACCCGTGCTTTCCTCTGACATCACACTTGCCCTTTAGGTGACTTCTCTCCTGCTAAACTATGAGCTACTTAAGGTCAGAGCTGGTTTTACTCTGCTAAGAATCCCTAGTGCTATAAACTTCATAAATGTTGAGTGAATAAATGGACAAAAGTGGCCAATCCAAGCCTTTGTGGGGAGTATTAGAGTAGGGTTTAGATCTGGAGTACAGAGAGGGCCAGATACCTCCTACCTGACTCCAGAAACTTCCCCTCTCCTCTGTCACCCCTCAGACTTTGATGCTCTCTCAGTCATTGGTAGCAACGATACCAGAAATACTTTAGGGGAGTCACCTTTGTCTGTGAAGTCGGAGGTGTGAAAGCAGTTCAGCTCTTTGCTTTGGGTTCATGCTTCATTCTAGGAGGCTGAGAGCTGAGGCTCTGCCCTGGTGGGTTCCTAGCAGAGGAGAAGGAAGGTGCAGTTTCAGAATCCCACCTGATTATATTTATTTCAGACAGTTATGGCTAAAGGTGCTCTAGGTTGGGGAAACAAGAATCAGAGGATGCTTCCTTCCCATTCGACAGTATATATCAATCAACATGACCTTCTTGAGTTGACCGCAACATCCTGAAATAGGATTTAGAGGCAGCCCAGAGAACCTGGTGCAAGCCCTGAGCTGACACAGTGCAGGATGACAAGGCAGACACTGGGGAAGGAAGTTCGTCTCTCTGCAGGTAACTGAGTGTGCATAGGGTTACCTGCCCCAGTCAGGCCATGCCCTGTTCAACTTTCTACCAAATATCTCTCCTCTGCGCCTGCTTCTGAGGGTTGGACGGAAGCCAGGTGCTGCTGTAACCATGAAGACGGGTTATTTGCTCACTTGGGCTACTCTCCTTTTGGAATCCTCACCTGCAGGCGACACCCATGCTGTACAGCTGGCTCAGGGTGGCGGTGGAGCCTCCTATACACAAAGCTCCTGTGGGGTGCTGCTGCCCTGGGCTCCCTTTTCCTTGTCTGTGTGCTCTGTCTGTTCACTCTTTACCTAAGGATTCATGAAACACATGTGAAGCAAATTGCATCAGGGATTGGTGGCCAGACAGACTCAAGGTTGAAGTCCCTGATCTTGTACTTGCACAAGTTGTCTGTTGACCCTGGGCCCTATTTTCTTTATCCATCCAATGAAGCTAAAAATTCCTACCTTGCAGGTTGTTGTGATGATGAAAGCTGTGGTTCTCAATCTTAGCTACACATTCGAATTCCCTGGGGAGCCTTAATGTGCCAATGCCCTGGCCCTACCCAATCAATCTTTGGAGAGTAGACCCAGGCCCCGGTATTTTGAAGACTCCTGGGTGATTCCTAAGCGAACCCCAGGTTGTGACCACTGGATTACAGGCAATGTGTATAACCTGAGTGGCATACTGCTTTTGGAATAGGCTATCCCATTAATAAATGATACCAATATTACTATAATATTATTGCTGCTCCTAATCTTCCTTCTGCCAAGAAAGGAAGTATGGTTATGGGGCTAAAATATCCAAACTGTAAATAACAGAGCACATATAAGTGACATCACTAGCCTCCAAGCTGCTCAGTGAGATAATAACAAGAGTGGCTTGAAGTAGCCAGTCAGCTGTGAGGACCCCAGTTCTTTAAAATATGTGCATGCCATCTCTCACGTCCTTGCCTCATCCAGCCTGGGTCTGTGCCAGTAGAAACATTTCCAGTTAAAGTCCAGTGCCTTTATTTCTAGTACTGATTGTCTCCTGGGAGACAGCTGTCAACTTGTGCATCCCAAGTTACCTTTGCTCTGCAGTAAACAGATGAGTCACAGTTGGCCCCAGCAGGTCAAGGAACAAGCAGCCCTGGGCCATCCTGTCTGGTGGCTGAGGCTACTGAGACAATGCCCTTGGTGCCTATGAAGGAGTCATAAAGTTGGGCTTGACACTCTAAAAAGTTATCTTAGTTTGCTGATTGTTTGGCTAGAGGGACTGGTGTTGTGCCCTTCCTGGCTGTATTAGGGCTTTGCATGATAAGCGTAATTAGGGTGAGAGGAGGCCAAGCAGCCTGCAGTGTCTGAGGCAGCAATGGGTCAGGCAGAGCAGTGCAGATCATTGACCTCAGTAGAAAACCCCCAAGCTGCACTTTAGATACCAGGTCCCCTCTTTTTCCAAACTAAAAATGCCCTGGGTGTTGGTAGCAGAAGGGCTGACTATAGGTTAATGTTGCTACGTATCCTGATTTGTGGGGCAGGGAGGGCTAGCTTTAGTTTTAAGTCAAATGTTTAAATGATTCTCAAATCTGTCTGCCTCTTTACCTCCAAACCACCCAAGCCTGGGCCAGAATCATTAAAGGATGGTGCACTTGTGCCGACTCGACAGCTACAGCCTCCCACCAGGATCCCCACATTCTCTCCTGCCTCACAGAGCAGCCGAAATGATCCAGCCTCGCCTCAGGTCGGACCATTTCACTCTCAACGTGAAACCCTTCCGTGATGCCCTGATACTTTCAGGATCAAGTCTGACCCTTTGACATGGCCTCCAAGCCTAGGTCAGCCTGACCATCATCCTCTTGCCGCCTTACATTGCTGCAGGTGGGTGGAAGGCCTTGGCTGCTCTCAACTCCAAACTTCTTTTCCTTTTAGGTCTTGGAACCACATTCGTCCACCCACCTGGGGCTCTTTCTCAAGCATAACTCTCAACCCCCTTCAGTTCTGAGCTTAAACTTTACTTCTTTCTCCCTCCCCTTAGAGTTCCTCACACATGAGCCCCTTGAACTCTGAGTTTGGGATCCTAACCCTTCTTAGGTTTTATTATTACCCCTTGCCTAACCAGAATCTAAGTTCCACGAAGGAGGGACCCCATCCATACTCCCCATGCCAGTGAATACATTTCACGTAAACCCTGAAAGTATTTGCCAGTGATAAGGTAAAAGCAGTGGGTTCACAAAGGACAATACCATTTGCAGAAGAAGCACCATGTAGCAATGAAAACCCAAATGGTTACTCAGATTATGTGAGGGCCACAGTCATGGGCAAGGTCCCTGTCACGTGTAAGAGACAATGTGAGTTATTTTATCTACATGAAATATGCCTTTTTTTTGGTAATTGTCATTTTTTCAAAGAACTTTTTGCTAGGTATCGAAAAGGTGAACGACTCAGGAAAATGGGCATTGTAGTTGATGGTTATTTAGCACTACAGTGTGCCAGGTCCAACAACCTTATGAAGTAGGTGCTATTATTACTGCCATTTAGTGAATAGGGAAACTGAGATGCATAGGAAATTAAGTAATTTGCCCAGTGCTGTAGAGCTGATCGGTTGAAATTGTATCTGAAGCCAGGCACTGCTGTTTCCGGGCAGACACCCATTGTACTGTCTCCCTGTGGAACTGCAGACCACCTTCCAACACTGAGGGTCTTCCACATTTGCCAGAAAATACCAAGGGCTGAAGATATGCAATAGGCTTTACCTCGCTCTCTCAAGAGGTGGAGCTGGTGCATGCCTCAGAACATAAAAGGGTGGGGTTTGATTTCTCATCTTCGTGAATTATTTCTGAAGAGTTTATTGTATAATCAGTGACTAAGTAATTGTGGCCATGAGGAGATACAAAGTTGTTTCATTACAGACGGTGTAATCTTGAACTTCATGGAAAGGCCCCAGGGCTCTGTGGCTTCCCATCCGTCTTGTGATCCGGAATCATGCTGATCTGAAAGAGTACTGTGACTCTGGGAAATTTGTTACCAATGGATGTTAGCCACAAGTCCTATTGGCAAATGGACCCCAGGTGGCCTGCAGTGCCAGGCTATTTCCCTGCCAGCCTCCCAGTCTGGCCCTAACTCCCCAATGTAAGTGAAGGGCACAATGGAAACGTTATTTTAGGCCTTTCCACTTTAATTTCATTTCCTACAAGGGCATCTGCTGGTTTTTCTTCATTTGGCTGGTGCCTCCCATATGATTAGTGGAGATCCACTGAGCAAGGGCATTGACCTACTAATTGTTAAATGCATGTAGAAACTCTGAGGGTTCGGCTTTCAACGATATCCCAATTATTACTATACATTGTTTAGATGTTCTCTTCCCCATACTGCGTTATTGGGTTCATACTGGCTTCTAGTAGTAAAATCACTTGCTCTGTTTCTAAGCCTGGTGACAATTCTGTTGTGATTAACTCTTTCCCAACTTCTTGAACCTGAGAAATATATTATTCTATTAGAAGGAGCTCAAAAATGGTACATACATTTTTCTCTTTTATAACATACTTCTATGAAGTATCAGACATTTCATTTGCACTTTCTCATCTAACCTTTGCAACATCCATATGCATACTTATTATTATTGTGTCCATTTTATAGAGGGGAATATTGAACACACAGTGTTTGTTTTATTTTGTTTTTAAGTGACTGACCTATCAAATGTCACACAACTAGTAATTAGCAGATTGGTTTATAAACTCAGGCAACTGGCTTCAAGCTTAACTACTTCATGCTTAACTACTGTACTGTGCTGTTCTACTTGACTTCCTTGTATTGTTTTTAATTTGAGTGATTTTATCTATTGTAGTTGAATCGATGACTACTTGTTTGTTTGTTTATGAAAAACATATGGTCTTGAGTAATTAGGATGTATTTCCCAGCATCATTCAATTTCCATGACACATATTCTTCCAACCCCAACACACACACAACTGTGCACAACATACCGTTGGATTCAGACATATAAACATTGGTGCATTTTCCTTTTCATGATATAAAATTGTCCTCTTTCTTATACCCAATCACCTTACCATTTTTTTCAAGATGATCTGGAACCTGCTCTTGGTGAGCCACTTTGGAAATTAGGGGGACTTTTCTGAGACAGCAATAGTGTCTCTAATAAATATGGAATTCCAGGGAAGGTACACATAGTGTCTTAACACTGGATGGACAGTGTTTATCTCTTCAAATGGTTTGAAAGAATCCTTCAAATCTTTTTGGAACTGATTTCACTTCACCTTAGAAATCAACCACATAACACATTGGGTTGGATCAATGCATCCTCTGTATCTCTTGGAGCAGCAGCAGTGCAGAATTTTCCTTCTAAGATCAATGGCAGGCTGGGAAAATACCCAGACATTGTACCCAATGTGACAAGCAATAAGGAGTGGAGGTAAGAGATCCAGGCCAAGTCTTGGCCTCACCCCGCTTACTGGTCTTATGATCCTAGGCACATTACAGTTTCTTTGAGGCTTGCGTTTTATTTCTTCACAATGGGCCTGACAATCCCTGCTCTCCTTCTAGACTTTTCAAAGGGTGAAATGAGATGACAGCAGAAGCTGCCAGGCATGGTGATGAGCACACAGCAGGCCCTCACTAATGTGGAGTCCAAATCCCACACCTTAGCAAGGCTGGTTTAGGAACACTCCAGGGAATGTTCAACATTTTTCCTGTAAGGTAATTTCTTAAAATGAGTACATTGCTAGATCTCAGATCCCCAAATTTCCAGAATATAACGGAAATGAAGTTTCAGTCACTTCGCAATGAAACCGCAAACAAACTAAATGGAAAGTGATTTGAAGACTGTCAGAGGCACAAGGAAGTAGTCTCTTAAGAATCATTTTCTTTCTTCATTTTCTTTCCTTAGGATTTGGGAGTAGATTATTTAGATTCTTTTTTAAAGTAATTTAGATTAACTTTTGAACGGTCAGACTATTTGAGGTTAAAAAGAGTGAAGATAGATAAGGTTAACAATCATTTGATAACAGGAAAAAAAAAGTATAAATCATAGTAACTGTAACAGAACAAAATCCATTTTCCCCACTTAGAAACAGTAACTATTAGGTGGACAGAACCCAGAGAAAACACTTTAGCAGTATTGTTTGCTGAAGAGAATTCCTGTAACTAAATCAAAAATACTATTTTCGTGGGCCCTCTACCAAGGCATAGAAATAATTTTGTTATTACAGGCTCAACTTTCTAGAGATGATTTTGTGAGAAGATTTCACAAATGGTCGTGCTTGTCTTTTAAAGATAAATGGTGATGAATACACTGAGAAATCAACTACAATCTTCAGGGTATGTGTGAGTCTCAGACTCAACACCTTCATGACCTGTTTCTTTTTCCTGTGAGAGTTAGGAATCCCTCCTACGTGTCTGTGCTGTTGCATAGAGATGAAAATTTACTTTCTGTTACGTTGGGTACTGGAACTGGCAGAGGTAGATCTCATCCCTCTTGGTCTTCCAGCCATTTGTCTTCTTCCTCTCTCTGCAGAAACGCATCAGTAGACACTGCTTTCAATATTCGGGCTTCTCAAGAGGCTATTTTTGTTGTTTGTGACTTACAACTCATTAGAAGAAGGTGAAAGATAATTCTGTACCTCCGTGGCTGTTTAACTCCTTGAGAACTGTTTGCTTATGAAATCAAGCAAGACTGGAGAGGGTGCTCTGGGACAGTGAAAGAAGCCCAGGACAAATGATTTTAATTGGCAGAAGCAGTGCTGACTGGGACCCCAGACAGCCACCTGAGACCACTATAACTTTTCTCACTGTTGCCTGTCTCTGTTCTGGTAGATGCCGGGTTGTGGGTTAGATGTTCTTTTGCTTTTAGAAAAAAAGAAAAGAAAAAAGCACCTGAAATTATCTCTGCTTGTATTCATTCATTCATCAAATACTGATTGAATGCATATTGACAGGCAAAGATCTGTGCTGGTAGCCATAGTGATCAGAGCCAGGCCCAGTGTAAGGCAAGTGGGACACTCATCCCAGGGGCATCATTTAAGGGGACACACACACACAAACAGGAATCAAGATAAATAACACCTTAATGCAATATTTTAAGAAATCAAAAGTAATGCAAAAAAAGTGTAGTAAAGACAGAATCAGTAACAGTGCTATGCCAGACCATACTAGTGCCTGAGGCAAAAGGAGAAAATTGAAAGGAAAAGGGAAAGTAGAAGGAAAAATACGGATCCTGTCTTTATTCATAATGTTGATATATTGTTCATCACAGATTTTGCACTCATTTTTTAGAGTGTCACATTAAAGTATTATTTATTTTGACTTTTGTTGGGGGGGCCCTTTCAAATTCTGTATCTGAGGTAAACACCTCAGTGGCCTCACACTAGTCCCAGTCCTGATGGAGATGCAGAGCTCCTGCCCTTCAGCAGTTTATAGTAATAATGGGAGTGCTACATGCACTAAAAAAATTACTGTATTCCCCGGTAAAAAGTGATACATGCAAGGAGAGAGGTTATGGATAAATAGCATAGGCACTAACAGGAAGGAGAGTGTATTTCTACGCAGGGGTCAGTGAAGGTTTTGGAAGAGACTGTGTTTAAATGGGACCTTACCATGTTCTGGTTGGAGATTAAGAGAGAGATGACTCCAGAAACCACATCAAGTTTTTAAATGAAGAAAGAAGCCTTACCAGGTCAGAATAGAGTAAGGGAGCTCACAGGCTTTAAATGGAGAAGGCGTGCCAAGTGTGGATGAAAGGGTGTGTTTATAGGGTGCAGAGCGTGTCTGGGAGTCCTTCCTGTGGCAAAGGAGAAGGCCTGTAGGGGTGGATTCATTTTACAACCACCTTATATAAACAAGACCCTTCTTTCCAGTTCTCTGGATGGTGACAGAAGCCAGTGTGTGGAAACGAGTGAATAAATCCTGCTTGTGAATGATGAAGGAGGAGCCTTGTACCTAAAAGTTATCTTCATTCATCAGGTTAAATCTTGCCTCAAAGACTGATCTCTGACCCAGCAAGCAGCATTCTGCAGCGGTCAAGATGCATGCCAATGACAAAAATCTTAATGTAGAATATCAAATTTTTATAAGCCACAGTTACACAAAAGCAGAGGATAAAGCATGAATTCAGAATCTTCTACAAATTAATATCCAAGATCGAATCAGGGCTGAGCTAGAGGGTTTGATTCTGAATTCTGTAATTCATTCAGGGCCCAACCTCCTTTATTTACTACTAACCAACTTAAGGTTCAGAAACAGAGATTCTGGGAGGTTGTTTTAACCTAGTTCTCTGTTTTGAATAAGAGGAATCATTTGCGAATCTCCACTAACGCAGCTGGAGGAGGAGCAGAGAGAAGGTTCCCACTATGCAGAGTGAAAGGGAGTGTTAGCAAGAGTCAGTAGAGATCACCTGATCCACAACAAGTCAAACATAGACTGCTGGGCAAGCAGTGAATGGTCACCATTAGCAATTATTTGTTGAGTTAAGAAATGAACAGCACAAATCCTGCAGATTGTATTTTTCTAAAATCAGCTCACAAACACATAATATTTAACAGGAAGGGGGAGAAACAAGCCACCTGAAGATAAAATTGATGGCATTCTATGCTCCCAAAAGACATTCACCATCTTCCAGGAGGAGTGAAGGTATTGATTGTCCACTGGGTGACTTTACACTCACATCGTCAAAGCCTTTACCTCACCTAGAGGCTCTACTTTCTCAGAAAACCAAATGATCAAGTTACCAGATTAGAAAAACAATCTGTTTTAAGGACGAAAAAGTTTTGGCCTAAAGTGCATTGATGTACTTACTTTTAACAGAGTGATAGGAAATAGTTTTTCATAGACTCAGAGGAGGTGAGCATAGAAAGGGGGCATGGATGTTGCTAGCCCAGCAGTAGTACAGCTGTGGAATCCCTTCTCCAGGGGAGGCCCCTCAGCTACCCCAGTATGTAAAAGAAATCAAAGGGAGCTGCTCTGGCCAAAGTCAGAAAGGACCTGGAAACCTCAAATCACAGCTTTTGCCTAACCCTAAATAAGCCAGTGTAAAACCAAACAAAACAAAACAAAAAAGGAGAAGAAGACGAAAAATCCTCAAGGAAGCAGAAGCTGTGAAAGTTTGGATGATTTGCTCAAAGACACACAGGTGTAAGGGATGGGTTTGGGATACAGCTCCTGACTCCAGGTTCTGGCTTTTCCTGCTGTGCCCACAGAGAGGATGTCAAATCCAAAAGATGCCATTTCCCCTTGCAGTGTGTGCACTCACAGGACCCACATGGTGTATCTGTAAGGCACACTGGAGTAATAGACGGAGGTCATTGGTCCTTGGGGATTGGGTGGTTCCAAGCCTGGCCCAGCCACCCTGAGGGGCAAGAGACATTTTTCTCTCCATACATCTGTAACTCATCCCTGTGGGGAACACAAGCTGGGAAGCTCTAGGCTAAGTAGTCTGGCTCCCTACTCTTCCAGAGAAAAACAAGAGAGGAAAAGATTTGGGCCTGATCATGTTCTAACTGTGCCTTCAGTGCTAATCATGTACTGTTTTCTACACTTGCTCAGCAGCAAGACGTCCTATGCACCTGGAACAGGGCTGTGTGCTAAACCACGTCAGCAGAAGCTGGCTGTAGGGATGGGGAAAGAGGACAGATGCCAAATGTCTAGCACGGTGGTGACAACAGGAGATACTCAATGAAGAACATTCTCTCCCACATCCCCACCCACCCCTAGGACTGTTACCAACAGCAGTCTTCAAACCACAAGGGGGACATCAAAGCTGACTTCCAGTAAACCAGGCTTGCTCAAACTGCTTAAGAGAAAAAAAAAAGGACCTTTTGCTTTAAACATAGCTTTAAGGAGAAAAGTTGTGTCTCTCAACTAATATAAATATATTTAATATTTGAGATGTTGGCTACAACCAACCTTAATATTGTTTTGAAACGTTCAAGCAGTAACAGACCACAAATTGAGAGATATGCAGGCTTCCTCGATGTGCCAGCTCGATTATACTACTTACTCTGTGGACTTTCTGCTCAGAGATTAACTGTGACCGTTTCATTTCATTTCACACTTTCCCATTTAAAATGGTATGTCGCTGAGCTAATGCACTTAGCATAGCCATTTCCTGTTTGGTTTTCCTTTTCTATTTAAATACTGTAAAAGATATTGCACTATTCCCTGTGTGGGCTTTAATCAGTAAGTCTAATTTTATTGGGTAAATTACATAACCAGTGACCTACAAAGGCATCTGCTTCTAGCCAGTTGTGTGACCTTAGGCAAGTTTCTTATCTTCCTTGGTCTCAGGTCTTCGTTAAAAAAAATAGGATTAATAATGCCCCCACTGTTAGGAAAATTAATTGTTGGGGGGATTGAGATAATGTGTTTACATTTCTTAGCACATAGGCCCCTTCCCAGATTCTTGTAGGAAGGTAAGAGAGTAATAATTCAGATTCTGAATGTGCTAGAACTATTCTAAATGCTTTCTGCACACTTACTCACTTAATCTTTTCAAGGACGTTGTGAGCTAGAAATTATGATTATTCCCATTTTACAGAAGAAGAAACTGGGACATAGAGAGGTTAAGGAACTTGACCCCACACACAAGTAAGAGGGGTCAAGTTCATGCAGTTGGTTCCAGAAGCTGAATTCATAGCTCTATGACCCTTGCCAAATGTAGGTTCCTAACATCAACGTTTTTGGGTGATTCCATATGTCTGTGATTCATAAATTTTTGTGAAAGAAAGCCAACTTCTCTTTTAATATAGTCAAAGTGCTGGACAGAAGTTTAATAATTCTATTGGTATAGCCTCTCTTCCCAAGAATAATACTAGATTCAAACCGAATCAGATAAATGGCTGCCCAGGCACCTTCCCCTTCTCTGCTCAGTGTCCTCTTAATTTAACCAAAGTCTCAGAGAAAACCAAAATCTGTCCTTTGAGTTTCAAATGAATTGCCTCATATTCCCACCTGAGGGATGCTTACGCCCCTTTCTCCTGCTGGATTCTAGATGGAGAGGGAAGGTGTATTTTTCCATACTGCCGGTCAAGTTCCAGTTCTTTCTGCAGAAATATTAAATCTATGTATAAATATGTGCATCACCACACTGTCCACTGTGGGCTTTCTCTAACATGTGGATCTGGATGTCAAAAATCCAATCCCTTCTCTTGATTTATACACACACACACACACACACACACACACACACACACACACACGTCTTTATCTGTTCTGTTTTGTAATTTATATGTACTTTAGATCCTTTGCTGAAGACTTGGATAAATAAAGGGGTTTATATGATACCAATTCCAACAAATTAAAACAATTTAAAATTGACGTTATGTAATTTTTTTTCCCATCAATTGGGGCCTGTACCACGTGGTTCAACAATCTCCCCACCCTTCTACCCAGATTCTCACTAGTAAAAAATAGCATACTTTCTTTTTTTTATGCAGAGCAAGTCAACTCTGTCTTTGTTCAATCTTTTCCTTCCATAACTTTCCTTAGGCTTTTTTGTTCAACTCTTTGCATCAGGCTGGCTCATCAAGGTAGGAGAAATTCTGAAGCCAGCTACTTAGATAATCTGTTTTCTTAGATGGCATTAAGATTGTCCACAACTGGAATAAGTAATGCATCTCTGAGATTAACCAACCTTGACAGTTACATAGCAAGTTTCAACATCCCATTATAATTCTCTCTCTTACAACTCAAGGCAATTGCCTCTTGTCCTTTGTTCAGAAACCCAGGGTGCAGGATTCATTAACCCTTAACTAATATTCCATTCTAGAGATTGTGGGCTTCTTGGTGTGAAAGCTGTTTTTAATTTTCTCCAACCCTTGAGGCCACTGACTGGAGGTGAGGAGATAGAAAGTGAGGCAAGAGAAGCAGTTACCTGGGAAAGCTCTCAGCACTATGGGGGTGGGAAAGAAAGAGCACTGATCAAAGGACAAAGGGGCAGAGTTTAGGTGGCACCACTGGAGGTGACTCAGAGAAGGGACCATGGCAGAGACAGCCTCAAAGCTTGACTTGTCTGGGAGCCCTGAGAGAATAATTTTCAATTTTCAGTAACTGAAAATTAGGTCCAGGTCTGCCCTGTTTTATGTTTTGCTAATGTGCAACAAGCTGCCATTTTTCTTTCCTCTATTCATTTGATCTCATGACCAGCATTTCCAATTAATATTTGTTTAACACCAGGCCTGGGGTAGATATTTGGAGAACAGACTGAGAAGAAAATGCCCGCACCCTGCCCTGGAAACTTTCAGAGATACCTGCTGATTCTTCTGGTGCTGCTGTACTTGTAACTGCAAAGCAAGTGCACCAGCCATTCTGCCCAGATTCAGTCCCAACCAGCTTCCTACTGGGGGAAGGAAGAACACAATAGGAATTAGTGAAATTTCCAGTTTTGCCAAATACATGGACTTTGACACACAATAAAAATGTGTTTATAAAAGTTAAAAATGCCTTATGAAAGTGTACACTTACAAAGTAGAAAGCTGTTCAACCCTAGTCCTGCCAGCCCTGGGAACGCGGACAGCCCGGTCCTGAAGGAGGGCAGTGAGATCTTCCAGCAACACTTCAGAGTGGGTGCCATCGGATGGCTTCTCCTCAGGGAAGCCATTTGCCATCAAATAAAAATATTTCCTCTCATTTAATTATGTAGATTTTTGCTAAATTAAATGTACTAAGAGGCTGGAATCCAACATTTACAAAGGAGAAATCTCAGACTCCTCTGTTTTCTGCTGGCCTGTGCTTTCTTGAAAACAGACACCGGGCAATGGAAAATGTGGTAAAAGTTTTAATGCTCATGCTAAAAGGAAAAACACCTTTCCTTTCCTTTCCTTTCCTTTACATTGGCCAGCCACACCTGGCAAGGCAAAGATCAGCTGAGTGAAAAGTCATTTGTGTAAAATCCAGCCAAGCTGTCAGTTGAGCTTAGCAAGTAGTGACTTGGAAACAAAAAAATTAGGGGAAAGAAACTCATCTTCAGATATATTTTATTTTTGGTGTTTATATATATATATATATATATATATATATATATAATTGACAAGGAGTACATTGAATTCATCTTCAAAGAAATGTTCTCAAGAAAATATCCCAAAATATCCCAAAACATACCATTTTAATTTATATTAATGCTTGACATGAAATGGGAGAAAATGAAAAGTAATGAAAACCATTTTCCATAAAGTAGGACATATTTGCTCTAAAATTTCCAGTGTGATGCTACTCTTTTATGGAGCTGAAAAAAGGAGGCAGAAAAGAGGGACTCCTAACAATGTCTGTAAGTCTTTTCTCTAATTCAGCCACAAAGGGATTTACATGTTGTTCTTGCTTGATCCCAAAACATGTGTCCCCAGGTGGGAAAAGAAATCTGGTGGTAGGGAGAGGAGAAAATTCTACTCTCAGCTTTTCCACATGGCTTTATTAAAAAATCATTTTACTTTTTTGGAAACAATTTTTATATATGAAAAATAGAAACACAGATGCTTCCTAACAGATCCTGATGGTCCCATGCCTTGAGACTGTATTCAGAAAGGTGAAGAGATAGAGATGTTTCTCTCTGCTCTGAAAAGAGCACACAGTCACTGCCTCAGCACCACTACCTCCCTGTCCAGGGCAAGTCTTGGGATGCTTCTGAATTTGTACATAACGCTGAAGTCTGCAAAAGCCTTCTCTAGCATTAAATTCCCTAGTCAACTCTTAGGCCCCTTTAAACCGTGAACAAGACGACCCTTGTTCTGGAAAATCTATCTTGCCAACACACACATATATACAAAAACACAACTGTTGGGCAAATAAATCTTTCCAGAGAAAATAGATTCCTTTCCAATTCAGTCAACTGTACTGAGCTGGAAAGTGAGAAACGTTATTTTTCCAGGACGAAGGAAAAACAAGATCTCTCCTTGTTTACCCTGTCTAGCCCATTTCAAAAGAAGGTCAGTTTAATGCCTTCATTTAAAAAAAAAAAAAAAAAAAAAAAAAAAAAAAAAACTCAAGTGTTGTGTATCAGAAGACACTTAGTTCCTTTCAGGCTGGGAATCACACATTGAAGCTCTGTGGCTTTTTCCTTTGACCTAAGATACACATGGCAGGGCTGAATTGCCTACTGCCCTGGAGATGTCAAAAGTATCAGGAGTGGGAAGGACAGAGTCTGGTGATGTGGAATTCTTTGCTATTGGCCAGCCTCCTGATTGCCAGCCTGTGTCCCACCCCACTCACTGAGCATGAAACATGGAGCTTATGAATTGATCCCCACGTCATTCAAGGCCACACACATTCTCCATGCTTACTTCTCCCTATTCCCCATAATTTGAGGGCCTGGATCATCCCCTTGGAGAGTGAGAAAACATGGAGTTATAATATTCCTGACTGAAGAGCATGGATAGAATATAAATTGGACACAATGCTTGTCTATTCCCTGGGATGCTCTTTAGGACTTAGAGTTCTAAGTCTCAGGGAAGTCCTAACTACAGCGACAGTAACTGGAGTCTGAGGATTCCAGCTTCCTCGTTCCTCAACATAAATACAGGCTTCACATGTATAGCATGTAGCATATAGTTGTTGCCCAGTAAAAATTTGTTTCTATTTTTTCACCAAAAAATTTCTATTTGCCATTAGATATGGCAGAAAAAAGGTAATAATTTCATATATTTTCATTTCTTCCAAGCATCATTAGTTCTTGTCTTATCTAATTTGTGGTTGCCATAAGGGTATGCAATTATACATATTTCTTCTCTGCCTCATCCCAAACCTATTCCAAACAGAATAGTCTGATATATGACTGCTGGGTCACAGTGGCACATGAGCCAGAGCCAAATGGAAAAAAATGCAAAATATCTTACTAGTAACTATATTGATTACATGTTAACAAGATAATATTTTGTATATACTGGATTAAATTCAATATATCATTAAAATAAATTTGACCTATTCCTTTTTACTTTTTTAATATCGCTACTAGAAATTTAAAATTACACATGTGGCCTGCACTGTATTCCTATTAGACAGTGCTGGTGTAGACTACTTTGTGAAATGTAGAATAAATAAGGTAATAATTAAAGGTAAGGGCCTATGATAATAACTAGCCTTTATGGTACATTTACTATATCTGGCATTTTATATGATTTTATTTCATTCTAATAACGTTTATGAAAGGTAATTATTATTAGCCCATTTGTTGAAAGTATCCTGCCCAAAATTTTACAGCATGCTAGCAGAGCTGGTATTTAAATTCTGGGTTTCTGGCACTAGAATACACGAGCTTTACAGTCTAAAATGATATCTCTTAAGTATTCCTTATCTCACTTAAAAAAAATTCCCAAGAATGTTGACATCAGGTGACCTGGAAAAAATAGGATTATCTACTCCATTAGTTACTAATTACAGCTTTAAAATTTTGATAATCTGAAAATCAGTGTTATATATTTTTTATTTTATTATTGAGAAGGAATAATAATAGAAACGTTGGTCTCTAACCTATGAATTTAAACTGGAGAAAATTAAAAATTAAACTTCTGTCTTTCCTAAACACAGAAGAAAAGGGAAACTTATTTGATGGGAAAGACGTTAATATTCATTGAGCACCTACTATTTCCATTTGTGTCCCATAAATGCATTATTCTTAACAGGTCCAAAACAGAAAACATCATCTTTATCCCCAAACCAGCTCCTCCTCATCCTCCATTCTCTATCTTAGGTATAGTCACCTGAATCTACCTACTTACTCACTTACGCCAGAAACCTCATTCTTTTCTCAGCTCCTCTCATTTCTTTACCCTCCTTTCAGTCTTGCCAGTTTATAGAACACGGGTATTCTTACTTTGCCTGAGCAGTAGAGATTGTGCTTCCCAGTGACTGTGCCAAGTTCTTATTCTTATCAGCAGAACGTTTTCCCATATCCCCCAGCACATGGAGTTATTCAGCTTGCTAATGTTCTCCAAATAGGCATAAAATTATATCTCATTGTTATGTTAATTAGCTGAGGTACTTATGATTTGTTCATTTTTTGGGTTCATTGCTTTGTAAATTGCCTGTTCATATACTTTGCCCATTTCTCTAAATGAAGTTGCTCTCTTTACCTTGTTTGATTTGACTTCTTATTTGATCTGGTCTCTTCATTTATATTCTAGATAGGAATCCCTTGTCTGTTTGAATATTATAAGTCTCTGTTCCTATTTTTAAATATGTTTCTAACTTTATCCATGTTATGTGTCTTTCTGTATAATTAAAAAAACTTAATTTTGATATATATCAATAATCAATGTTATACCACATGGCTTTTGTGAAGTTTTTGTTTAAGTTTTGAAATGCTCTACTGGTCCAACATTACATACATTTTTAGAACAAATTTATTATGAATTTCAGACTAGAATTTTGATGGAATTACACTATACCTACTAGATATATGCAGAGAGGGTTAACGTCTTTATGATATTAAATCTTCCCATATAACAATAAGAAATATTTCTCATTCACTCAGGAAGTTTTTCAAGGGGGCTGTATGTATTCTTGTTTAATTACCAGATATTTTTAGTTGTTGCTACTATAAATCGTATCTTGCTTTTAAAAAAATAACATTTTATAGTTGCTTGCTGTTGGAAATGCTCTTATAGTTTGATCACATGTCCACCAAGTTTTTACTGTTTAGCTGTTGATCCTATTGTTTATTCTGAATAGATGGATATATCATCTGCAAACACTGACAGTTAATTTCTTCCTTTCCAATCACCATTTTTATCCTTCTTTCCTTCAATGTGGGTTAGGATTTCCAACAGTGTCGTATTGGTTGTGTTATATAGTGGCTTATCACAGTGAGAATGCTTGTCTTAACAGGAATGCACTTAAATTTTCTCCATTAACTATAATGTTTGTGGAGGTTTTGGAATATAACCAAAATCCACTTAGGGGAATTAAAGAAATCCTTTTCTACTCTTTGCTAAGAGCTTTTATCATAAATAAGCAAAGAATTTATCAAGTACTTTTTCTGCATCAATTGAAATTATTGTGAGATTTAAAAAATTTAATTTACTAATGTTCTTAATTTTGTTGGCAGAATCCCTAATAAGGAATCATTTATTAATCAAGCTGTATTATTTTAAAACATACTATTGGATTCAATTAGCTAATATTTTAAAAGATATTTTTCATCTACTTGAGTAAGATAAATGGAGCTATAATTTTCTTTCTTTCTTTGTAAAACACCATCGTTGTAAAATGTCCATCTGATTGCACCAATATCATAAAATGAACTCAGCCAGCTTTTGCCATATCTGTTTTGGAATAACAGAATACAGATGAGAATTTGTTGTTCCTCAAGAGTTTGATAGAATGCACCTGTAAAACCATTTGGGCCTACATTTTTTTGAGAAGACAGATCATTGATTGCATTTAATCTCTAAAATCTGTTGGTTTAGTCAAGTGTCCTATTCTTTATGTCAATTTTGGCATTTAATATTTTTTCATTTTGATTAGGTTTTCAAAATTTTTATATTTTCTCTCTTCTAATATTTCAATGCTTTTTGAAAATGATACCTGTTGATAGAGAATTCAAACAATATAGAAAATATTAAAGAAAAAAATAACAAAAATCCACCCCAAATCCTATGCTCCAGAAATAATCATAATATAAACATCTATAGAGATATTTTTATAGCAGTCATCTTTCTATGTACAGAATTATAATAATAATAATAACAATAGACACACATATAGCACTTATTATTATTATACACAGATACTGTATTAGTCTTTTCTTGCATTGCTATAAAGAAATATCTGAGACTGGGTAATTTATAAAGAAAAGAGGTTTAATTGGCTCGTGGTTCTTCAAGCTGTACAGGGAAGCATAGCAACTTCTGCTTTTGGAGAGGCCTCAGGAAACTTACAATCATGGCGGAAGGCAAAGAGGGAATGAGGCGTCTCACATGGTGGGAGTAGAAGCAAGAGAGAGGGGAGGTGATACACACTTTGAAACAACCAGATCATGCAAGAACTCACTCACTCATTACCACAAGAACAGTACCAAGAGGATGGTACTAAATCATTCATGAGAAACCGCCCCAACGATCCAATCACCTCTCACCAGGCCTCACCTCCAACACTGGGGATAACAACTGAACATGAGATTTGGGTGGGAACACAGATCTAAACCATATGAGATACTGATAGAATAATTATGTACATATATAGATAGAAGAATGGATGCTTAGAAAGCTAAATGATGGATAGACAGATATATAACCCTGCAAGTATTTCTATTACAAGACCTACAAGAACTTTTTATTTGCATTTAATGATCACAAATATATCCCCTACAGGATTCTGCACTCAATGAGAGTGGGAACCCTGTTCTATGCATCACTGCAGCCAGGCTGGTTTCTGGCATTGATTCAAGTTTATAGAATGTTTATTGAATGAGTGAGTAAATGAAGAACATGCAGTGCAATGTGCAAACATTGTTCAAGGAACGACATACATTTTGCTTATGTAATCCTTCCCAGCCCCTTGCAAAGAAGATGTATCATCCCCATTTTTCAGATGAGGAACTGAAATAGGAAGAAAGTAATTTGCCCAGGGCGTAAAGAGCAACATGCTGGATTCTGGCACGGGCTCTGATTCTGATAGCCCCCCTTTCCACTATACCACACTGATACTCAGAACAAATACCCCAAGAGGCCAAAAAAGGTATGAAGAATCTGCAGTTCCTTCATTGAAAAAATATTTATTAAACTCCTAAACACCATGCACTGGGATAGGAACTGAGTTTCAATGACTCCTAAACAAGGCTCCTGCACTGTATCCCAACAACGCAAAAAAAAACAACCTATGGTTATGCTGTGCTCTGGAGTGTGTTGTGTGAGTGAAGGGAGAAGTACAAAAAAGAAGGTAGTTCCTAGAGGCCTCCTATGTAAAAGCAGGAAAATAGAAGGCAGGCAATTGGAGGAGCCAGGGACACTGCTCCAGGCCAACACGGGTCCAGCAGTGGAAGTGACGAAAACAGGAGGGCCCTGTGGGAGACACAGCAGCCCTGCTTAGAAAATGGGCCTACCCACTTTGGGCCTACCAATTAGGGAAAAAGGCCCTCGCTGCTGACCAATTAGAAGAAGGTTCCCTTTCATCTCGCTGACCCAGCCCCATGCTGCACACATCGCAGGGGCCGAACAAGAGCGAGTCTCAGTCCCGACTGCCCTGACTTAGCTGGGTGCCCTTGTCACAACAAAACCCACATCATCACCCAGCCCCCTGGGCGAAGCTCTCAGTAGGGCAGCCCTCATCATAGCTCCCTTTATTTAAGGCCACTTTTACAAGTCATTAGAACAGATCCTGGTTGGTTTTATGACATCTGCCCCCTAAGGTTAACAAATATGTCAATCAAGAGGTTTATAATCCAAGGAGGGAAAGGAGGCAGGGCAGGTTATTTTCTAGTGACTTTCGTATTACCAGAAATCCCAATTAAGAATTTCAGATTTTTTTTTTTTTTTTTTTAGACACGGTCTTACTCTGTCACCCCGGCTGGAGTGCAGTGGCACAGTCTCAGCTCACTGCAACCTCCGCCTCCCAGGTTCAAGTGATTCTCCTGCCTCAGCCTCCCTAGTAGTTGGGATTACAGGCACCTGCCGCCATATCCAGCTAATTTTTGTAGAGAAGGGGTTTCATCATGTTGGCCAGGCTGGTCTTGAACTCCTGACCTCAAGTGATCCGCCTGCCTCAGACTCCCAAAGTGCTGGGATTAGAGGCATGAGCCATTGCACTGGCCAAGAATTCCAGATTTCTTAACATTGTTTTCAAACATCACCAGTTCTCCAAGAAGCTATATACACTGGAGAAGAGTGTGTTTAAAAACAATTTTTTGTACCGTGTTCTTTTCTCTTCGTTAAAAATTTTAAATCTTTGTTTTGAAGTTTAACATACACACAGAAAAGTGCACAAATTTTAAGTGTACAGCTCAATAAAGTTTTACAAAATGACTGTATCCAAGTAACCAGCACCCAAGTCAAAAAACAGAATTATTAATAACATCCAGAAACCCTCTCATATCTTCTTCCAGCCACTGCTCCCTCTCCACAGGTAACCTCTGCTTTTAACTGCTAACACCCCAGGCTCATTTTGCCTGTTTGTGAACTCTACATAAACAGAATAATTTAGTGGGTTCTCTTTCCTGTCTGGCTTCTTTTCCTCAACCTTATATTTGTGAGACTGATACATGGTCTTGCCAGTAGCAATAGTTCATTTATTCTCATGCTGTATAGTATGCCCTTGTGGGGATGTATCATAAATTATTTCATTCATTCTACTGTTGGTGGACATTTGGATCATCTTCAGTTTAGGGCTAATGTGAACAGTTACCAGTCTGTTTTTAGTGTTTGATTGTTATTAACATACCCCTGCCAAAAGCCACATCAAATGTGAATGTGAAATTCAAGGGCTGATAAATTGCTGTGGCCGTAGGAAGCAAAAATAACTGTAAAAGATCTTTTATCTTGATTAGAAAACTTAAAGACATGTTACCATATAAGCCAATTATATACTGTATAAGCAATTATATGCAGTTCATTGCATAATGCTGGTAGTCATTAGACTGTGAGAAGCAAATAAGATTGATGAATTATCAGGTAAAGAATGGGGGCTATGTGATTCTGGCAACAGCTGGTCAATTTTACTCCCTGCGTTTAGAAGAGCTTGGTAACTTTTTCATGATATGACAATGTGATATTCATAGGATTGTGCGTATAAACTGTGCTGATTGACTTCAAACTCTGTGAGGTAGGTGGCAAGTAGCATCACTTTCATTTTCCAGAAAAGGGAGTTTAGACAAATTGCTTTCCCTCCCTCTCCCCATGCTCAGGACGGCAAGTTAGTGTCATGGCTACAGAACGATAGGCTTCTGCCTGTGAGCTGAGCTTCTCCAACTGTCCTCCCCACATGTGCCCAATATGCAGCAGGAAGGCAGTGGGAGGAACTGCAGCCTTGAGGTGGGAGGAATTCTATTAATACCTTGGATATTTATAGTACTCTGGAGTACTTCGAGCATCTTTTCAGAAGAGCTGGCCAAAGTCTGTGACTCATATGCCAACACAAGGAGCAATGTCATTTTGGAGACAGGCTGTCACATGGCTCTTGCAACTTCCGAGACTCCTTATAGGGGCCAATTTCTCACCCCTGGTTATTATATTCAAGAAATTGATGAATTAATCAAGGAACAATCCTTGAAGATGTTTTCTGGGCATCTCCACACAGGCTGGCTCCATCCCAGCGGTTCTTTGCCTTTTGTGCTGTGAATTTCCTGGGCCATCTGGTAAAGGCTTACAGACTCCTTTTCAGAATATTGTTTTAAAATGTGTAAAATAAAATACATGGAATTACAAAGGAAACAAAGCATATTGAAATACAGTTATACAAACTGTAGAAACAAAAACAAGTTTGTGATCTAATAATATGTGTGTTTCTTTACTGACATGTTCCACAACCAGATCTAGAGGTGAGAAAAGAATCAACATAATTTCAAAGTAATGATAAGTATTCACAATATTTGACAATACCTGCAATAATGTGATGTGATATTAAAATACTTTTCCTTCTATTGGTGACAGTCACAGATACTGCAACTACTTCTGCAGTTTGCCGCCTATCATCATAGTTGAAAGAGATTTAAAATTTCCATTAGAGGTTAGTAAAAACGTCAGAGGTATCTTTTTTTCCTGTCTAAATTCACAGACACCTGAATTCCATCCCTCATTCCTGAAATCTATTCCTACCTTAATACCCCAAAGATGGCTCCTGGGTTAGGTGCACACACACACACACACCCCTACCTCTAAACACCATCAGCTATCTGAAACCTGGCAGCCTCTCTCCAGAAAGCTGGACTCCAGGCCAGTCCTATGGCCTAGCCAGAGAGTAGGAAGCTAAGGGCTTGTGATTATGAATCTCAGATTCTGCTACTACTACCAAGTAAGAATTGGCCTTAGGTATAATCAAGGTCAGTTCCCGCATGGCTCCTTGTGACAGGGCTGAGTAACAGGCCTTCTTTTCAATGATGTTCTAAACAATTGGCAAGTTCAGATAATATCCAGGAACTACTGTTAATATTAAGTTGATGCTCATTAAGTGGATGAAAGCATTATGATTATTAAAGAAAATGTCCACATTTTTAAAAGATGCATGCTGAAGTATACAGGGGTAAATAACATATCTGGGTTTTATAATCGAAGTTTTTTTTTTTTTAATGACTCTGGGTTAAGAAGGGGATGAATGAAGCAAGAGTGGTGAAAAATTCAATTAAAATTTCTGGACTGTAGGTGATGCTTATATAGGGGCTAGTTATACTGTTCCCTCTGCTTTAGCTTATGTTTAAAACTTTTTCCTATAAAAACCTTAAAAATAATTTTGGACCAAAAAATTAGGTGGAGAATAGTTTTTTATAGTGCCAATTTGCTTTTTATCATTTTTAATTTTTTTTTTTTACATTTTTACAATATTTTATTTTATTTTATTTTATTTTTACTTTTTATTTTTATTTTACTTTAAGTTCTGGGATACATGTGCAGAAAGTGCAGGTTTATCACATACGTATACATGTGCCATGGTGGTTTGCTGCACCCATCAACCCATCATATAGGTTTTAAGCCCCAAATGCATCAGGTATTTGTCCTAATGCTCTCCCTTCCCTTGCCCCCTACCCACTGACAGTCCCCGGTATGTGATGTTCCCCTCCCTGTGTCCATGTGTTCTCATTGTTCAGCTCCCACTTATTTTTTTTTCTTTTAGCAAAATTATTTATTTATTTATTTTTTATTATACTTTAAGTTCTAGGGTACATGTGCACAACGTGCAGGTTTGTTACATATGTATACACGTGCCATGTTGGTGTGCTGCACCCATTAACTTGTCATTTACATTAAGTATATCTCCTAATGCTGTCCCTCCCCCCTCCCCCCTCCCCACAATAGGACCCAGTGTGTGATGTTCATCTTCCTGTGTCCAAGTGATCTCATTGTTCAATTCCCACCTATGAGTGAGAACTTGCGGCATTTGGTTTTCTGTTCTTGTGATAGTTTGCTAAGAATGATGGTTTCCAGCTGCATCCATGTCCCCGCAAAGGACACGAACTCATCCTTTTTTATGGTTGCATAGTATTCCATGGTGTATATGTGCCACATTTTCTTAATCCAGTCTGTCACTGATGGACATTTGGGTTGATTCCAAGTCTTTGCTATTGTGAATAGTGCCGCGGTAAACATATGTGTGCATGTGTCTTTATAGCAGCATGACTTATAATCCTTTGGGTATATACCCAGTAATGGGATGGCTGGGTCAAATGGTATTTCTAGTTCTAGATCCTTGAGGAATCGCCACACTGTTTTCCACAATGGTTGAACTAGTTTACAGTCCCACCAACAGTGTAAAAGTGTTCCTGTTTTTCCACATCCTCTCCAGCACCTGTTGTTTCCTGATTTTTTAATGATTGCCATTCTAACTGGTGTGAGATGGTATCTCATTGTGGTTTTGATTTGCATTTCTCTGATGGCGAGTGATGATGAGCATTTTTTCACGTGTCTGTTGGCTGGCCAATTTGCTTTTTATAATAATTATTACTCAATTTAGTTCAACGTACAACGCAATGGCTAAATTGTATCATTTCTCTTATAGTAAGTATACGAGTTTTAAAAACTGGTTTTCTCCATACCTTCTGCCAGTTGTCATGCATGGTCTCACCCTCCAGGAGTTCATTTTTAAGCTGTGAAGACATAATGGATACACATGAGACAAGAGTTGGGAAACAATGTCAGACAGGGTATGATGTAAATGCCAAGACAAGTGACAAAAATGGAAAATGTGATATGTGTTCAGGAAAAGGGGTGATCAGGGAGGGCTGGAAGGCAAGGCTGGTGGCTTTGAGTTGCAAGTTGTTCGCTGCCTATTGGTCTCAGAGCTTTGGATTCATTGCCTCTTTCCGTTTAGGCTTCTTTCTTTGCATTCATTTCTCCATGGTAGAACTCCCTCTGGATTCTTAAAGCTTGTAAGCAACAACTTTTTTACTTTCAGTATCTCCCTGTGCCCTTTCCTTATGAGGCTGTATTTGACACATACTGAGTCTCCATGGATGTGTACCCTCCATCTGCTCACGGCTGCTCCATCTCACTGTTCTGTCCCAGATGGTGAACTGCAGCCCAGATGCAACCACCACCAGCATTCTTGCCTGCTCAACCCAGTGTCCCCCTGGCCCTGAGTGGCAGTAATGTCTGCCAGGCAGGCAGCCAGGGAGCTAACGTGCCTGGACGTGACAGTGGCCTCAGAGGAGAGCCCCTTCCTGCCAAGTGCTGGGGAAGGGGAAAATTGTCAACCATAAAGGAAAGAGTGGACACCTAACCAAGATAGGGAACTCAGCTGGTGCTGAAATCACAGCCCTTCAAATGGGCTAGAATGATCTCTCAAAACAGGAGGAAAAAAATTCCCTAGAAACCATTCAAAGAAGACCCAAGTTCAAGTTATGGATGATCTAAGTTAAAAAAAAAAAAAAATTTTGTCCCGACATTTCCTAGGTCATTCACACAAAAGAAAGTTTTTCTTTGCTTTTTTTCCCTTTTGGCTTATTCTCACTCTGAATTATCTGAAGCACTGTGACCAGGTTACTTGGCCATGCTGAGTTGGCAAACAGATGAAGCCATGTGGGTGAGGAGGTGGGATGTACCTAAGCATCTGCCATCCACATCACACTGGGAGACTGCCGTGTCACAGTAGCCATTGGATCCTTTCATGGCTTAGAATCACAAGTTTGAAGTAAAAAAGAAAACATCAAATCCATGTTACTTAAGAGTGGTAGGATTCAAGAAGACTATCAGAACACATTCCCTGCCTCACAGGCAGAACTTCAACCCAAGTAGTCATCTGTCTCTGGACCCTGCCTTCCCTGGGCTCCGTATCATTCCCCACACCTCCTTGGTTATGGGGGACTCCATAGGAGACTCGGGTCTACGGGACTAATTTCATTCCACCTCTCATGTGTACAAAAACGAAAACAAAATGCTTTAACATCATCAACAACAAAAGGAACACTGCTGTTCTGCATCTAGGGGAGAAGCTTCTCAAAGGAAAAGACATCAAAGTGTGGCCATGATTTATGCACACGAGGTCTGAGCCTGACCCGGAGAGGCTGGGACACAGAATCATTGAACTTTTGCTGAACGAAGTAATGGGAAGTTTGAGTTTTCTTCAGGGAAACAAAGAGACACCACAGGGGCTGCATCGCTGGGAACAAACAGGGGTCTCTGGTGAGAGACACGAGAGTCATGTGCATGTGGCAGGTGAGGGGCTCAAGAAGGACCGTGAGATATTTATTGGGGTGAGGATAGCTATGGCATTTTAAAGAACAGTGGCATTTGATTTTTTATTTGAAATAGTTTTCCTTCTGCATCATCTTGTGACCCATTCCATAACCCCAGCCCTCCCCCAAGTCTTTACATATGGCAGTTTTATGTGAGGGAATCTTTGGGGAAGAACAGATGTGAGATGCTGTCTGGTGAGGGGAAGGAGAAATAGGACAGTAACCACAGGAGCTGTGAGTAGTCACTAAGAAGAGGCGGTCGTGGAGAGAAGGCTGGAGCACAGGCCACCTCGCCTCAGGAGCAGATGTATTTCACTCAAAATATACTAGAAGAAGGTGACCCTGACGGCAAGGTGGGAGGGGAAAGCTGGTTCTTACTGGGGAAGGGGCTGTACTGGCAGGAGACACTTAGGTCCTTAAGAAACAAAAAATCACATTTCCCTGGTTTGAATGAGAACCCACATACACATACAGATACATATAATTAATCTTTGCCATTTTTGGCTTACTAAAGTTTTATCTTTCATTACAGAATTTATCACATTATACTGTATTATTTCTGATATATTCATATGTTTTATAAATACACATGTGAACTTTATATCTTTTGTACCGGCAAAGTGCCTGGCATATGTTAAGAATAGTTCGTTGAATGAATACTTGAATAAATGGCTGCTACATATATTTGTTAACAAGATGAAACTCTGAGTCACTCAGCAGAATCAGGTCTCATCTGCCATCATGGGACTGATGTCAGTTTTGTTCCTACTTTTCTCCACCTCCCTGATCCGTTTAGATGAACCCTGGGATTCAGGAAGTACTAGTTCTGTGATGTCCTGCACTGGGATACACAACACTCTTCTATGCACCACAGTTTCTGGCTGAGGAGGAGGTGTGAACAGGCTGGCGTGGGCATGTCACTCTCACTGGGCCTGGCAGAGCTGGCCAGCTGCACCGTGCAATACAGGGGTCAGCTCATTGCCAAGAGCAGTAGTGGCCTTGTGAGTAAGCTGAGTGGGCAGGCATGGCCTGAGTCATTTTGCAAGTGCCCGGAAGCTGACCATCCCACAGCCTCCAACACTGAACTTCCCATTTCCTGTTACGGTAGCCAAAACTCTACCACCCTTAGCTATTCATGTTTTTGGATCTTTCAGAGATCTCAATTAGTGAGTATTTGTGTTGGCTTCCAATACAGGGAGAGAAGGACAAGGGAGGAAGACAGTGAGAAAAAGAAACAGGAGGAAGATACCGATAGGCTTTGTACCCTTCCCTGTCCTTGTGCGGAACAACGCTTTCTCGAAAGAATAGCTTTAGCTCTTCCAAACTGCCCAGACAACCGTGAGAAGCCCACAGGGTCAGGACTCTCCACACATCTTCTTACACACATATTTACTCTGCCAGCCATACAACATCTGAAAACTCACACACATGACAGAGATGGGAGAGAAGGATAAGAAGATCAAAACAAAGTGTGCTGTACAGTAAAGGCACTGTAATCTTGACCTGATACCCCAGGCCCACATTTTAGGCTCCCTTCCCCAACTAGGTAAGACCTAAGATCTGAAGAAGAATCCTTTTCTAGATGAAGGTTACGATTAAGAGGAGACACACAACTGTATTTTCCTGATCCCAAATTAGAATGTAGGATCAGACAGATCTGTAAATATTTTTATCTATGAAGTCTTAAAAAAAGGAAAACAAATGAAATTGCTGCAGTTTACATGTAATAAATCTCCTTTATTGATGAATGGATTTAACTTTATTGACTTTGGTCTGGAAGAGAGCTACGAATCAGGTCTTCCACCGCATCAAGACCACTCTGGAGCTGCTGCTCTTAACCACCTACACCATGGACATATGCATAGGCCAGTCCCTGGAATCTCCATTTCATTTGCCTTTCATGACCTTTTGCCTTTCAAATCATTGAACAAATGATTTGTTTTGCTCTCACTTCTCATTCTAAGTAAATGTTCACTTTTTTTGTTTGTCTTTAAGAGATGAGGTCTTGATATGTTGCCCAGGCTGGACTCGAACTCCTGGGTTCAATTAATCCTCCTGTTTCAGCCTCCTGAGTAGCTGAGACTATAGCCCTGAGCCACTGTGCCCAGCTAATATTCACTTTTCTACCTAATTTTGTATTTGTGATTTTGTATTCCTTTTCATCAAGAGGGCCCCCATGTTATATAAGTTTCAGTCCCTACAAAGTTGTATCTGCCCTTTCATATACTACCCATGTAGTACACGCTCTTAGTGTGCATAATTACACAGGAAATCTCAACTAACGGATATCACATTACCATGTTTTTTTTTGTTTTTTGTTTTTTGTTTTTTTTGAGACAGAGCCTTGCTCTGTGACCTAAGCTGGAGTACATCTGGGCTCACTGCAACCTCTGCCTCCTGGGTTCAAGTGATTCTCCCGCCTCAGCCTCCTGAGTAGCTGAGATTACAGGCGCCCGCCACCATGCCTGGCTAATTTTTGTGTTTTTAGTAGAGATTGAGTTTCACCATGTTGGCCAGGCTGGTCTCGAACTCCTGACCTCCTCATGTACCTTGGTCTCCCAAAGTGCTGGGATTACAGGCATGAGCCACTGCTCCCAGCCACCATGATTCTTAATTAAGCAGAATGTTGTCTGCATGATGCCCTTAGAAGTAATTAATGAAATTAAAAGCATGAAAGCAGATAGTGGAGATTTCTATTTCAGAAATGTAGTAAGTACTTAACCTGGTCCCCAGACTTTTGTCCACCTGTATGCACAGAAAAATATGATAACAGCTAACACTCACATAGTGTTTACTGTGAACTAGGCCCCATTTAGTCCTCGTAGCCACCCATTGGAATAGGTGCTAACTCATTTTACAGATTAAAAAAACTGAGGCACAGAGAAATCAAGCATTTCTAAAGTTACACCTAATATAAGGCATACCTGGTTTGTTGACCCAGGCCATCTAGGTCCAGAATCCAAGGTCTCCACCTCTATGCTATTATCACCTATGTAGGGTCATTGCTGATGTGTGAGATGATGATCCAGTAGCACAGAAACAAATCATTACTTTGTTTTCTACTGACAAATATTGTCTTTTACTCTTAGCATTCTGGTTAAATAAAATCATGGTTGCTTTCCTTTCAGTTTCTTCCCTTCCTCAACTAGGAATGAGAGGTATCCCTGGACATGCCTGACACGTAGTCTGACGCATTGGCAGGGGTTGAAGTTGGCTGAGTGGTGCCTCCAAAGATATCAGGCCCTAATCCTCAGTCTGTGAATATTCTTTAATATGGTAAAGTTTTCACAGATACATCTAAATTAAGGATCTTGAGATGAGAAGAACATCTTGAATTATCTGGGTGGGCCCTAAATGCTATCAAAAGTGTCCTTATGAAAGAATAGCAGAGGGTAATTAAACACACAAAGGAGACAGCAATGTGAAGGCAAAAACAGAGATTGGAGTGATGCAGCCTCAGGCCAAAGAACAGGAAGGAATGCTTCCAGCAGAAGCTAGGAGAGACAAGGGACTGATTCTCCCCCAGAGCCTCTGCAAGTAGTGTGGCTCTACTGACACTTTGATTTCACATTTCTGGCCTCTGTAATTGTGAAAGAATACATTTCTGTTGTTCGAAGGCATTAAGATTGTGGCAATTTGTTACACAAGCAATAGGAAACTGATACAGGGGTCAATATATAGCAGTCAAAACAGTTTAAACGCAATAATAGTCATAACTGCCATGCCTTGCACCCTTGCAATGTACTGGGTATGTACTGTGTGACATACAGTCCTCCATTTCATTATCATAAGGTAAATGAAGAAACTGAGGCCACACAGCTACTAAATGGCAGAGGAAGGATTCGAACCAAGGTCTGTCCAACTCCAAAAACCATAAATAGAAAGACTACACTATTCTGTAAATTCCAGCATCCCACATA
Source organism: Macaca mulatta (assembly GCF_049350105.2). Taxonomy (NCBI): domain Eukaryota; kingdom Metazoa; phylum Chordata; class Mammalia; order Primates; family Cercopithecidae; genus Macaca; species Macaca mulatta. The sequence continues at coordinate 23,461,679 of NC_133422.1, forward strand.
GACATTCATTCCACTAAAATGATATCCAAATCCTAACAGTTCTTAATGCTCGCTATGGGTAGATTTATTTCTTAATCTTTCCCTCTTTGTCCATACACCCTCTCTCATTTTGTTATCTGTTGGTTGCTCTTAGTGCCACTTAAAAAAAAATAACGTCCAAATTACTATTAGTCTGTTTTCCCAATGAAGAAACTGAGGCACAGAGAGGTTAACTCACTTGCTGGAATCCTGCAGAGCCTGATCCTGGAAACTGTGCTCTCACTACTATGATACATACCCCTACAGAATCTTGGTCTGGGTCAGTAAGAAATATCTGGCAACTTAATACTTTTTTCTCATGTGACTTTTACTTTGTAGAGTAGGTGTATCAGCTCTCTGTGCACACTTAAAGGTTAATTAAACCACTACAAAATGCAAAAGCAGCTAGGTCTTTGTTTCCGAGGTAATAAAATCACAAAGGATTCCTGTTCAAAAATGAAGGCTATAATATTCTGTTGCCAGTGGGTTTTGTGCATTTTTCCTGTTTTAACAACGTGTACTTCTCTCTTCACCAGAAACATTAGGTCACAAAAGCCAATCTCATCTACATCTTTACAATGTTGTTTATCATCTTTTTGCATGCGGGAGATAGAACTGGTAATGAAACAGCCAAATTGGATTCCAGCGAGGATTTGTCCTGACTTAGAATACTTTCAGAATCCATTCAGAACGCCTCTGATTTATCATTAAGCCCCCAGAAGCCATTTATTTTGGGCCAGCTTTTCAGGGATAGGACATCAGTTGTGTGCTAGTTATTGGGAATTATAACACAGCTGATGAAGCGTGACAACACAGAGTCTATTGGATTCGCAAAAGATTACAGAAGGGTGTTACAGAAGTCAACAGCTATTATGCTGAAATTGTCTCTGAGCAGAGAGAGAACATGAAAATAAGGAAATAGATTCTATCCTGCTGCCTGTCATCCCTCCTAGGGTCTTTGGGTTCAGTGTACATGAATTCCCCTCCCACAGTTCCTTTTCCTACCCCTGCAGTTTTTCAGCGTCTACTCCCGCCCACTCCCTCTCTCCCTCAAGCAGGTTATCATACAAAATTAGAACTAGGGAAAAAGGGTGGATTGATACTTATGGCTGTGCAGTGGTAGGTGGTTAATTCAGCCACATCATGGATACAGTTATGTTAAGCAAAGGGCAGACAGCATGTTATTAAATGAGGTTTTAGCTGACCCATAAAATCCAAAACACTTCAGAAACCAGGAATCATAGTCTTGTCATACTCACTGTAGCATCCACTTGAAGGTGTTCTAGGTCAGCCTTCCGCCTTCCCACAGTGTATGTGGCATGCCCAGGAGAAGCTGGAGGAAAGCAGTAGTGAATTGTTTCAATCTCTCTGGCAATATTTTCTAAAATTACCAATGTACACACCTAGTGACCTAATGATTACACTTTTTGGTGATTCCATCCTAAGAGAAAAGAAAAGCATGACCTAGTACATAGTATAATATGTCCAAGCGTGTTTATTACAACATGATACCCCATAGTTAAAAAAAAATCTGGTAGGAAACAATCTGCATTTCTAGCAATAAGAAATGTCTGAAGAAAGCATGGGAAATATCTATCATGCAATATCATGCAGCTATAAAAAAGAATGAGTTAGATCTATATGCATGAACCTAGAAAGATATCCACATAGATTATTAAGTGGGGAAAAAAAAAGTCAGTTACAGAGTAACACACACAATACCGTATTATCAAACTTTAAATTTCTAGGCCTTTTCCCAGAGAGTGCCATCATGTTCATATCATCTCTAAGTTTGAGGCAGCTCTTCAGCATATCCATAATGCAAAAGGAAACTGGAATCACAAGTTGAGGTGGTTTCAATGCAGCTCTTCTTAGACAGACAGATGGACTTCATAACATGTATGTGTCCTGCCCGAGCTTTTACTGCCCTGGTAATCCTCATAAAGTAAAAATACCTCTCAGTCTCCAGAGAAATCTCTTCAAGTTGGGATTCTGGGGGAGGTATTAGGTTTAGGGGTAAGATGAAAGAAGGCATTTCAGATTTGCCTTTTCTTTTTTCTTTCCTTTTCTTTTCTTTTTTTTTTTTTTTAGACAGTCTCGCTCTGTCACCAGGCTGGAGTACGTGGCACAATCTTGGCTCGCTGCAACCTCTGACTCCCACGTTCAAGCGATTCTCCTGCCTCAGCCTCCCGAGTAGCTGGGATTACAGGCACGTGCCACCACACCCAGCTAATTTTTGTATTATTAGTAGAGACGGGGTTTCACCGGGTTAGCCAGGATGGTCTCGATCTCCTGACCTCGTGATCCACCTGTCTCGGCCTCCCAAAGTGCTGGGATTACAGGCTTGAGCCACCGCGCCCGGCCTGTGGCCATTAATTCTTAAAGTTTCAAGTCAAAGCCATCTTTACCTCATGCAAGCTGGGTTCCTTGGCTGATACCTTCTTCTACATCTTCTCTCTAGGCCCCCGTGGCTCCCTTTATTAAGGACAGGTGGTGAGCAGAAGTAGACAAGGCTTATAAACCAGGCTGCTCCTCAAATGCAGCCATAAGAAAAGAAACCTATGGGGTGTTTTAAATGCATGCCTGATATAAAGATAAACCTCGGGTATCATATATCAGGGGATCCCAATCCTCAGGCCACCTATGGGTACTAGTCCATGGCCTATTAGGAACTGAGCCGCACAACAGGAGGTGAGCAGCAGTCAAGCAAGTGAAGCTTCATCTGTATTTACAGCCGCTCCCCGTTGCTTGCATTGCCGCCTAAGCTCTGCCTCCCAACAGATCAGCAGCAGCGTTAGACGCTCATAGGAGTGCAAACCCTGTTGTGAACTGCACCTGCCAGGGATCTAGGTTGGGCGGTCTTTAGGAGAATATAATGCCTGATGATCTCTCACTGCCTCCCATCACCCCAAGTTGGGACCGTGTAGCTGCAGGAAAACAAGCTCAGGGCTCCCACTGATTCTTCATTATGGTGCACTGTATAATTATTTCACTATATATTGCAATGTAATAATAAAGTGCACAATAAATATAATGTGCTTGAATCATCCCCAAAACGTTCTCCCCACCTCCACCCTGGTCTGTGGGAAAAACTGTCTTCCACAAAACCAGTCCCTGGTGTCAAAAAGGTTGGGAACCACTGTCTTATAGGATATATAAAGTGCAAGTTCTATGTGTCCCAGAAAAGGATTTTAAAGGTAATTCATGGTGTGTACATGGCGTGTATCTTATTATATATTAGTAATACTTTGAATGTGTAAAGTGCTTCTCCCTGTTCTGTTGGATTTATCTTTGAAGTAGCTTATAAAGATATGAGTATAGAAAACATTCCTTCACTGGCCCTATTTTATAAATGAAGGAACAGAGACTGGATGCAACATGTGGCAGATTATGCGAAAAATCTAGTAGCTAAGCAAACGTAAGAATTCAGGTTCCCTGGATTCCACGACAGTTGACTTCCCCATCTGAAGTGATACCTGAGCACAATAGCTTTTAATCGTCAGATTATAATGGTTCCTTTTACTCTGATAATATTGCTGATATTTCTAGAAATAACTTGTTCATCCATTTATTAATCTCATAAACCCCTGACTGGGGGAAAGGGAGTGGAAAGTGGTCAGAAATGGGGCTGGAACCGTCATCAGGAAGCCAGAACCTCCACTGCCTGGAGAGTTCAGTTCAGTGTCAGGCCTTTGTCTTGAGGGCAACGGGAAACTATGGAAAGGTATTTAAGTTGGGGGATGTGGTGATCAGCAGCATTTGGCAGCAATCTAGTCAGAAGATCACGACGATAAAGCAGGTGAGAGACGACGGTGGCTCAAGGGCAAAGGGGATCCCATCAAGACATGGGAACCGCCACATCGTTCTTTCCCCAATATCACTGTTTCTATACTTTTCCTTCTAGGAGGCCTGCAAATGTCTGTTATCGGGAGGAAAATCCGGCCCTGCTATTTCTCCAGCCTTCCCTTGTTCCCAGTCCGGCCCTGCCCCTTTAACATTCAGGAATGAGAGCGGAAGCAGAAGGCCCAGGTCCCCGCGGGTCCCGACGCCCGGATTCCACAGCCTGTGAGGATCCCTTGCGCCTAGAGGGGGACGAGGCCACTGGCACTACGTCGTGACTTCACCAACAGCCTGCAGTTCTCGTTAACGGGCTTTCGCCAGGCCCCTTGGCCTAACGCCAGGATTCCCGGTGCCAGCCCTCAGCGCTCTGAGATTAGACAACGCCCCACAGGCCGCGGCTCTCTGTTGACCATCCGCAGCGCCGAGACCGGCCTACACAAGCCTGCGGCCGCTAGCTCTCCCACAAGGCCGAGCGCGGCCAAAGGGCAGCCCCGCCCCCGCCACCTCCTGCAGCTCTATTGGCTAATGCGCCTGCCACTCAGCCGCGCGCCCGACCTCGGCCTCGGGCCTGGAGGAGGGATCCCAAATCTCGGCTCGGCTCGGCTCCAGCTGCCTCGCTTCTCCTTGACGTTTACTGTGTTTGGCATCTCTGTTCCAACGCCAGCAGCCGTTTCGCGACCCACGGCGGACTTGCATAAACACTTTCTAGTTGGAATCTCACCCTACGAGGTGGGCAGGGTGGTGATATTCCTGTTTGACGCCGACAGAAATAAGAGAGATTGACTCTCAGAGTCTTGTGGCGGGATTTTAAAGGGGGATCTTAATAGTGGCTCCAGACAGACCCGTGTTTTCTGCTTCTAGCATTAACTACGTCATTAGACACTTCTGAATTAATTTTGTCTGTGAAATGGGGAAAAGATAGCCACCTTGCATAACTGGTGAAGAATTCGTAAACTGACAGAAAAATCTAGTAAGAGGATTGGCCCGTGGTCGGCTCTTAGTGGTGTATGTGGGGCTGTGAACATTCCCAGGTCTTCTGACCTCTTGTCTGGGACTCTTTCTGCTAAACTAGCGATTCTCAGAAGCCCAGAGACTTCGGGAGATCCGGGGGCATCTTCAAGGGGATCCCTGAGTTCTAAACTGCCGAGGAACACTCAAGAGAGAGAATAAATATTTCCACCATATTATTACGGATAATATATATGTTGTCATCTATTTGCCAAAGACTGTTGTAAGTGCTTGTATACATTAAGTCACTTAATCTTCACGGTGAACACTATGGTACATCCTATTATAATTCCTATTTTACAGGCAAATAAACTGAGGCACGGAGACGTTAAATACCTTTCCAGCTAAAAAGTGTGGGAGCTGTTTTACGTTCATGCAATCTAGCTGATAAAGCCACACACATTAGTGTTTGTACTATATATTATTGCGCAAGAGGTGTCTTTGATAATGATTCTTGAGACACAATTTACAAGATGCCTCTGACTTTTATTAAACTCTCAAAGGGCAGGAGAAGAAAAAAAGAAAAATACAGAGGAACCTAAACCCTAAATCAGAGACAGACTACATGCAGATGTACAAATGGAAGATTAGAAACCCAAGTTGTGGGTACCATGTTTGGAATTCCGTTTTAGCGGAATGCTTTGGACTATCACGTCCCTTGGTGGCTCCCTGGAGCTGCCCACTAAGGGAGAACGATTGAATGACAGGATTGGAATGGAATGTAGCCATCATCTTATCTGACCACACAGACACCTCCCAGCAGATGAATGCATCACCTCCACATGATAATTTTGAAGACTTTCTGAGAAAGTGATAATATTAGCCTGTTACCTCACAATCACAAGGAACAGTACAGTGACTACAAACCCTATGTGCCTTATTCAACAGATGTCACAGAATAAAGAAAAAGAATGGGAGAGAATGGGAGCTGATAGACCAGAGGAGACCAAAGACTTAAACTGAAGACTAAATCATGGGAAATGGGAGCAAGGACTTATTTGTTTAGAGGGTGAAAAGAGTGAATTTGCCTACAGGGCAAATCTGGAAGCAGCTCTCCCTGGGAGCCAGGTTAGAGTTCCTACTAAGGTGTCCTTGGCCTCTGCAGTGGTGGTGGCCTTGAACTACACAGCACACTTGGACACTCAGCTTCTGAATGTCCAGAGCAGTCCTGAGTCTTGCCTGAGAAAAATACTCAGGTGCTTGGGCTTCGCCTCTCCCTTCTGCCTTCTTTTCCTCCACCTTTCCAGGTCAGCCTGGGGAATATGGGGTGTGAGGAGGGAGGTGAGTGGAGGCTGAGTTTTGACCAATGTTATATGACATTTGAACCTGACCGATGGCAAAAGGAAGATCCTTTGGGAGGCAGGCCTATGTTCTCATCCCTCTTCCTGCCCCTTTGGATCAGATAGCTGTCAATCATTGTCTCTGGGGCTGGTAAAGAACAGAGAGGGGCACTGGACAACATCAGCCAAGTAAAAGTAGTGCTGGGGGTTGGGTCCCAAGTGATCTGTCAACACATCCTGAAATGGTATTTTGAGTGACCAGAGAAAATGCAGGCTCCATGAAGGAGAGAAGTCTAGGGTGATTCCTGTGGAGAAATATTGGTTGTGAGATTTAAGAGGTGAAAGTGACATAGGAAATGAGGCAAGAGGCTGAGAGTCAGTGGCACCACTTGCTTTGGAAATGGAGCAAAGGCTGTGAAGCTCACAAAAGCTTGGTCCTGGGGTGAGGTGTGGGGAAGGTTGGCCACATAGGACAAGAGCAGGGCTGCAGAGTTAAAGTCCCAAGGACAAGCAATGTGACTGTCTTTCCAGAAAGATTGGGACCTCACCAAACTACCATCTCCCAAGCCCTTCCATCCAACAACTGGATATTCTCTCTATGGCATGAATAACAGTTATTGTGCCACTTGGTATACAAAGACAATTATTATACATTTGCTTTGTACTGGGCTTTTGCTAACTGGCTGTAAGTGCTAACCTTTCATAAGTGACTCTAAAAAGGATGATTTCTGCACAGCTCTCTTAAGCATTTGTGGACCCAGTCAGGAAAGCGGAAAGAAGCAACAGGCTTAGCAGATCATTCTGAATAGCTTTGGAAACATAAGCCAGGGAGACCCAGAATGAGGTAAGGAAACTAGTCTTCTCATTTGGAACCTAGAACATTTGAATATGGACACTTTGATGTTTACCTTGGCACCATTAGTATTGAGCAGATTTGTTAAGTATTAGTTTGAACCATCTGAATGATGTGCTGATATTCAGCTGTTTTTGATGCACAAAACATAGCAATTTCCTATGGCTGAATCTGATAAAATCCTGAGGTAATAAGATACTCTAAGAGATGTTAACTTAGTTGACTAGGGGAGAAAACTGAGGAACTTTGGGGACCTAGGTCTCTAAGAGTGAGTGTTCCCAATTACAAAACAATTCATTAAAAAGAGGCTTGCAGGATCTCCAGTTAAAAATTCTAGCTTCATTTATTTATTCATTCATTGTAACAACATCAAAAATCATTAAGCATCTCCCATGTGTCAGCCACTGTGCTAGAAAGACAGAATAAAATGATGGTCACTGCCCTGAAGGAACACACAGAATAGCGGGAAAGGAGTGAGGATGGTGCAGTGGACAGGACTACAGGGAAGGCCTTGGGGAAACAGAAGAGGAACAGAGAGAATGATTCTGGGGAAGGAAAGGAGGAAGAGAAGGAGAGGTGTGGTCTTAGCCAGAGAAGGTTTTGATGTGGGAAAGGCAAGTAATAATTAGCCAAATAGGCAAGGCAGGAAGGAAAGTTCCAGACAAAACCAGGCAGAGATGACCATATGATTTAAAGAAACAAGTTATATTTAGAGTGAATATAGGTGTATTAAGTCTACAGAAAGGCATTTATCAAAGGGCTTTAGGCATCTCCAAGTCAGGAACCGTGTCATATTTATGTTCATATAGCCAGTGTTGTGTCCAGGACCATACCTAGCACATGGTAGGTGCTTGGTAGATATTGAAATAAACTGGCCTGAGGTAAAAAGCCTGAAATTGAAATATACCACAAATTTAAAAGAACTTTTTTCTTTCCTGCTCCCATTAGTCTGAATTGATGAGGTTTCAATGTATTACTTGAAATGTTATGCATGAAAACATTCATTTGCAACCTATCTCTAGAAAGAGATGTGGTTATGTAACCTTTTAATCTGTGTGTCTAAGTAGATATCAAAAGTATGTCTTGCCTTGAGGACTTTCCTAAGTCTGTTCAATGCTGCTATAATAGAATACCTGAGCCTAGGTAATTTATAAAGAAAAGAGGTTTATTTAGCTCACAGCTCTGCAGTCTGGGAAGTACGAGAAGCATGGTGCCAACATCTGCTCAGCATCTGGTGAGAACCACGTGCTGGGTTGAAAAACATGGCAGAGAAGGTCACAGGGGAAGCGAATACTTGTGAAGAGAGGCAAAACCTAAGGGACTCTGGGTTTTATACCAACGCACTCTTTTGGAAATAAATCCACTCTCACAAGAACTAGTCTAGCCTCCCCAGAGCAGGAACTCAGTCACTTGGTGAGAACCATGACAAGCCATTCATGAGGGATCTGCCCCTGTGACCCAAACACCTCCCATTAGGCCCCACCTCCCACCACCACCACAATGGGGGTCAAAGTTCAACATGAGTTTGGTGGGAACAAATAAACTATATCCAAACCATAATACAGACTTTTTCAGTTCCTTATGTTGAATATTTAGTGTGTACTCTCCATAGGCCAGGTGATATAACAGGCTTGTGACCACAGTGGTAAATAAGGCAAATATAGACCCTGCCTTGAGAGAGTTTAATATTTAGTAGATAAAACAGTTATTATCTGTTAATTTGCCTGGATGAATCAGGGAAGGCTCTCAAATGGAGCAGCCTCTGGAAGATGAGGGCATTCCAGGGAGGAAGGGCAGCATATGCGCCAGCATGGAGGCAGGAGGAGATAGCATGATGTACCTGGAGAAGAACAAATAATGAGTGCTACATGGGGCTATTGGAAACGAGAAGGAAATGTGGAAGAAGAAGTTAAAAAGGTGGGCAAGGGTTAGCTCTTGAAGTGTCTTGAAAAGGAGTTTGTATTTTATTTTGTAGTCAAAGAAGAGCCATTGGAGGATTTTAAACTAGGAACCAAAAATAGAGTCTGAAAATAGAGGTGCAGAGACTGGTAAGTTGGTGGTTGCCAATCAGTGGTCCAAGGAAAAGATAGATAAGCAGAGCCGTGATCAGCACCAGAGAGGAGGCAACAGAAGGGAGATGCTCAGGATACAATCAATGGGCTTCGAGAGTGACTGGACGTGGGGCACTGGAGAATAAGTGACATGGAGAGATCTAGATTGACCTCTGGGCCTACAGCTCAGGAAAGTGGGTGGGAGGTGGCATTCAGAGAGACCGGGAGCACTCTTCATCTTTCAGAGTCCAGCACATGATCAACAACAGCTGACTTATGAGTAAGATCTTGGGGTCCTCAAAACACCAAAACACTGGTATTTTTAGAATTTCACATTCTTACTGCCCAAGGAAACCCCTTGCAAAGAAAAAAAAAAAACCTTAAGAAAAGTAAAAGTATTTAAAAGGCTCCGACTTCTCCAAAACACCTCCTCTTTTCCTACTCTCCCAATTGTACAGTCAAAGCAATAACAGCAGCCACATATTAAGTCATTACCATCTATAGCCAAATAACTACAAAACCACAAGAGGGCAATGAAAATGGCCGTAAAGGCACAGAGTTGTAATTAGTTTCCCATTAGCACCAGCTACACTAATGTCAACATAGAACAATTAACATTCCTAACCTCATAATTAGGCTATAACCTCTGCATGTCTTGCCAGAGTAGATTGATGAATGGCACAGGAGGAATAAGCAATAATAAGGCAGCCGTGCAGTGAGACCACTGCATCCTGACCTTGTCTGCGGGTGATCCACAGTGCTGTTGGATAGAAAGGCAGTGGGAGAACTCAGTTGTGATTTCCACTGATCTAGCCAGTCCCCAGCTAAAAACCATCTAATTCAGCTGCACTTTCTTTGAGTCCCAGGAAGTGAGTGAGTGAGTGGGAGAAAAGCTACAGCAGTAATAACACAGAAGGCAGAGTCCTTTTGCATTTATATCTCTTTATTCTGTCCATCACTAGGCAACCATTCTTTGTGCTTAAAACTACACATCTTTGTACATGTGACACCTTCTTCTTTGACGTAACCACTTTGGTTTGCAGTGTGCTAAGGGATATCTATTCTATTTATTTCTGTTTAGGTCAACCGCAATGAAGACCAATCCATTTGACCTCCATCCTGGCTCATCTCCTCTGTGTTCTCATAGCATCATATTACAGAATGGATCACAGACGCCTTTGCAGTTGCCTATTTATTTGTCCATTTCTCCCTCCAGACTGTGAGTTCCCAGAGGGCATGTCTTATCTATGTTAGTAGCTACATCTCCAGTACGTGGCTTTGTGGACAACACTCCATAACTGTTGGAGGAATGAATGAATGAGTGAGTGAGTGAATGTTTTCCCTGAAATTCAAGCCTTGGTGGTTGAACTTGTGATTATTTGGTTTATGGAACAAGCTAGGCTGATTGAATTGACTCGGGCAGGCAGAATTAGGCAAAATGTAACACAAAGAAGATGAGTACACCAGCCTCGCTGATTGAGGAGGTTAGCTGTGGATGAGCCAAGTGCCAGCTGCCAGCTGCAGTTGCAAGGCCATGTTCTTCTTCTAGCTAAGAACATTTCGTGGCAGAGACTCACTCAGGGGTCTGAATATCAGAATCACAACCAGAAAATGGCATTATTGCACAGGCAAAAAGTTGGCGGCTGTCTCCAAGTAACAGTGTCTTGTTAGGTTCCCTAGAAGCAGAGTCTAAGACAAGGACTCTTGGTCAAGTGATTTACTGAGGTCATGCTCTCAGGAGAAAGGGAGTGAGAGGAGCATAATAGGCAGGGAGAAAAGCTAGAGGAGAGCTCAGCTGGAGACTGGCTGCAGCCTGATCACCTTGAGCTATGGGGTTGGCCAACCCTTTGTCTTTCTGTGTGGATCAGTCATTGGCTGTGGGCTATCCCCCTGGGGACAGGAACCCATAACCTCCTAGTGAACACATCTCTTATTTCAGTAGAGAGCCATTCTCTGGAAAAGTGGGCAGCTGTGAGCTGTTGACAGTATCCAGAGCTGGAGGATGGGTGCATGGCTGGTAAAGGTGCTCTGAGCATGGCACCTCCAGCATCTACAAGAGTTGTATTGTGTGAAATATTGTTATAGTCACTTCTCAAAAAAAGACATTTATGCAGCCAACAGACATATGAAAAAATGCTCATCATCACTGGTCATTAGAGAAATACAAATCAAAACCACAGTGAGATACCATCTCACGTCAGTTAGAATGGCGATCCTCAAAAAGTCAGTACACAACAGATGCTGGAGAGGATGTGGAGAAATAGGAACGCTTTTACACTGTGGGTGGGAGTGTAAAGTAGTTCAACCATTGTGGAAGACAGTGTGGCGATTCCTTAAGGATCTAGAACTGGAAATGCCATTTGACCCAGCAGTCCCATTACTGGGCATATACTCAAAGGATTATAAATCATTCTACTATAAAGACATGCACACGTATGTTTATTGCAGCACTATTCACAATAGCAAAGACTTGGAACCAACCCAAATGTCCATCAATAATAGACTGAATAAAGAAAATGTGGCACAGATACACCATGGAATACCATGCAGCCATAAAGGAGGATGAGTTCATGTCCTTTTCAGGGACATGGATGAAGCTGGAAACCATCATTTTCAGCAAACTAGCACAAGAACAAAAAAAAAACAAACACCGCATGTTCTTACCCATAAGTGGGAGTTGAACAATGAGAACACATGGACATAGGGAGGGGAACATCACACACTGGGGCCTGTTGGGGGATGGGGGGCTAGGGGAGGGATAACATTAGGAGAAATACCTAATGTAGGTGACAGGTTGATGGGTGCAGCAAACCATCATGGCATGTGCATAACTATGTAACAAAACTGCATTCTGCACATGTACCCCAGAACTTAAAGCATAATGAAAAAAAAGAGTTTAAAAAAAAAAAGAAATATTGTCATAGTAATCACTACTGATTATTGAGCATCTACTATATGCCAAGCGCTGTGATAATTAGATGTATTTGCTCAGATACTCCTTTGGATACACCTGTTAGAAAGGTAATATATTAGCATTTCCATCCGACAGATGAGGAAACTCAGATTCATGCTTAGAATAATTCCTTTCTCTGTCTACATTCCTATGATAGAATCAGGATAGTGCACATCCAACTGGCCTGAATTCCATGCATTCATTCTATTAATGAATTCCACCAATGCTTTTGAGCACCTATTACGTACCAAGACTAGGCTAGGCCCTAGGGATATATATCAGTGAAACGATAGTCTTGAATCCTGTCCTCAAAGGATAGGACTAAGCCTCAGGCCTAGATCCAATGTGATCTAATTAAAAAATATTATTTGGATATCTGCTATGTACATTCTGATTCACCATGCCCTGATCAAGAAAGAATCCAGACCCCGTGCCTCTGTGAAAGTCCACTTGAATCCCTCACGTAAAACATGCTACTGGATTGGGAAAACCTGTTTTCGATACTTCATACAAACCAAGCACGGCAGGCACTTTCCCTGTGCATGAAGATTAAATTTGGTGATCTCTAAATTCCCTTCCAGCTATCACATCCTCAGATTCCCATCTCTGACCATCCACAGTGCTCATGGCTACACCTTTACTGGGGACTGTGACGGTCTGTTTTATGTGTCAACTTGGGTAGACTGTAGCCAGTTAATCAAACACTTATCTAGGTGTTGCTATGGCAATATTTTGTAGATATGATTAACATCTACAATCACTTGACTTTAAGTGAAGGAGATTATTGTCACTAGTATGGGTGGACCTCATTCAATCAGTGAAAAGCCTTAGGAACAGAACTGAGGTTTCCCTGGGGAAGAAGAAATCCTGCCTGTGGAGTGTACCTTCACCTCTGCCTGAGTTTCCAGCCTGCTATCCATCACTACAAATTTTAGACTTTCAAGCCACCCCCACAATCACTTAAGTGAATTCCTTGAAATAAAACTCTCTCTCCCTCTTTCTCAACACACACACGCACGCACACACACACACACACACCCACCCCTCTCCTCTTGGTTCTGTTTTTCTGGAGAACCCTGAATGACACAGGGACTCACCATGTACTTTTCTCCTTGTAATATTGTCTGGTATATACAGTTTTACAGCTTCTGATGTGCATAGTTATGGCCCATCCAGGTTACTAGTACGTAGATGAAACCCATGCTTAGAACACCAACAAAACAAGGATACCAGAGCACGAGAAAAGCTTATCGTCAATTCAATTAACTTAACCAGAGTTTTACAATAAGAACATGCAGAAATTTTGCTTACACATGAATTCTAGGTTTTTTTTTTAAGTATCTGTATATGGGTGGGAAGGACTATAATCATTTCAGGTTGGAGCCCCTAAATGTATTAATCCAGCTCTGTACATCTCCAAGTAGAATATAAGGTCCATGAGGTCAGAGGCCAAGCCTTGGTTTCTTTATGAGCCTATAGTACCCAGTATGATATTTTACAGATAATCACATACATAGGAGGTGCTGCATCAACCTAGTATTTTCCTTTTGTTTTATTATCCAGAATATGTTAACTTTGGGAAATGGGAAAAACAGGCTCAGAGAAATGCAGATTTGTTTGTTTTTAGGAAAATTGATTTACCATCTCCAAAGGAGAGGCTGCTTCCTCCATATGGCTAGATTTATTATCTGGAAGGCAGTCCAGAAACCAGCCCTTCTCTTGTTTCTGTGTCCATTGGCAGGTGCTGGGAGTCCAACTGACTGACATGTGTCAGGTTTTGTGAGTGTTTTAAGAGAGATTCATTTTGCAACAGCACATAGGCAGGCTGTCCCAAGCCAGCAGCAAGCAATGTTGGCAGTGGAAGGGATTAAAAGGACTTTTGCAGAGACTCAGAGTCTAGACTCTTTCTTGAACACAACCTGGAATAGCAGTGTGATGTGTAAACAGCAGGTGTCCAGTAAATTTGTGTTTATAGGCCAGCTGACTTTTGACCCCTGAATGATTAACACCCCTGATGGAGTATGTAGAAAGGGGTCCAGATCCTTAAGCAAATAACTTCTGCTTCAGGTGAGAATCTACCAACTTGAAAAGAGTTGTTTCAACCATAAAAAGGGACTTCAGATTGAGTCCAGCCTGTGGTAGGAAACTTCCACTAACTTGAGTGTGCACCCTGGTGTGTCTCATCCCCAACCAAAGACAAAACTGATCATGCAGCCTAACATTACAGAAATAGAGAATAGAACTCAGAGCCCAAGAGAAATATATGGAAAGGCTTCCAGAATAAGAAAATTAGGAGAATTATAAGACAACTGTGTGTAGGGGTACCCGAAAGGCATTGAAGAGAGAAAAACAACATAAGAGCCGAATGAACTCCATCTCCCATGCATCTCTTTCCTGCAGGCCTTGCTAGCCCTGGCCTTCCCTCCTTCCATCCAGTCCCCTCCACACTGGCCAGAGTGAGGCTGTGTACGTCCTCTGTCTACCTAGAGCTGGTTATGTAAAGCCCACATCCTTCACAGGACACTCAAAAGCTCTCAGAACTAGCTATTCTCAGCCTCTCTCCAGCTGCATCCCCTCACTACGCCTTGCCCCAGATGCTCTTTGGTCGCACAGAACTACTTCACATTACTTTAACTACTCCATGCCCTTCCAGCTTCCAGGCCAAAAATGCCTGCAGCCAACCTTTCAAAAGTTCACCAACCTTTCCAGGCCTAATTCAAAGCTAGCTCCCATCCCCTCTGGCTGAATCCATCAGCCTTTCTTTGATGCTTTCCTAATACTCCCTACTCTCCATGGATATTGTATTCCAATTATTTATATAGTATATTCACACTTCAATTCTCAGCAGAATGTGAGCTCTTCAAAATCTCTGGGCAATGGTCCATTATTTTTAAAATTCTTGGTGCCTTGTTCCATACTTGTCACTTAGTGGGTCCTCAATAAATAGAATTAGATAAATGAAGTATTCAACCAAGTGACCTATATTGCCAAGCCTGCCCTGCAGCTCACACTCAGGCATTTCTCTCAAGCTCTTCCTCCCTTTTACCCCATCTGAAAATTGATGCTCGTTAGCGTGTCCGATGCTACTGCCGCAGATTTCCATATGTGCCCTGTGCCTTCCACACAGACTCTGTGCTCATGTTGCAGGAAAATAAGCTTCACAGGCTGTACGCATCCAGCACCAAACAATGTGAATATGGGGTGTCCAATAAACACTGATCACGTTAATGGTTTGTGATATTTTTCTGCCATTCAGTTATGTGCTTTGAGAAAAGAGATAATGGCACAGGGTCAAAGGCCGATGTGAATTGCAGGGAAATCCACTTGTTGGTTGGGGGCATTAGGTGCACCCTCTGCCTTCCTGCAGTCATTCTCTATCCACTGCGGGTGGGTGGCCCTCCGACACAAAGGGATCCATCCCACTGCAGGGCCCTGTTTGTGGAGGGGCTGATGAGTGACCTCTCTCAAGTCAGGTATAGCCCTTAGGCCAGGAGAGAAGCTAGAAACATGCTGTGGCGCCCAGTTCCAGGTTTCCAAAGACCGTGCCTCATTTGAGTGGGGGTTGCTCTTCAGATTGAACTGAGGTGTAATTCTGCTTAAATCAACATTCAGGACGAGCCATAACAAATGACAGCTTTTCATTGCTGCTGTAGCTCCATAAGCAAGATTATCTTAGCAATTAGAGTGTAATTATTGTCTACAATCAGAAGGGGAGAAGTGTCAGAACAAGGCCGGCAGAAGTGGTCACATGATGGATAATTTATTAGATGGTGAGTGGCTATTTTTCTCTCTCCAGGCCTTTGTGAGAAAAACACCCAAATGCCACAAGTGCATCCTCAGGGAGCTGCAGGGTGGCAGGAGCCGAGGATGCAAAAACATAATTGCCTTCTATCTACTCTGATTTGAGCTTCATCAAATCCTTTGGCTCCCAAGGTATTCTGCAGCAGATGTGTGCACAATATTCCAGCACTGGGACTTGTGTCTGCGGGTACTGCTGGGGGCCTAAGAGTCTGAGGGTCTGCAAAGCCTCCAAGCCCTTCCCCTTCCTCCCAGGCCTCAGGGCCTGTGCTGGCCACCCTCCTATACAGCCCTTACTTGGCATTCTTGCTAAGTTCTCTGGGGGCTCCAACCTTGACTCTTTTCATTCCATGATGATTTCTTCTGGGCTCTGCGCCTCGGGGGAGAACTTGCAATGCTAGTAATAAACAAAGAGCGCTCATGATTAAAAAAATGAATTTTCCTGTCTTAGGAGAGAACAGCAGAGCTTCAGGGCTTTCATAGGATTCTGAACAGCCACCTGTCCTGTCCGGCCATTGTCTACCCATGCATCCATCCATTCAGTAAAACTCTTTTGTGCTCACTGTGCTCAAAAAGCAGGAAGGTTTTGCCCCAAGGTAGTTCACAGCAGAGTGAAATACAGTCTAGAAACCAGATAAGCACCATGAGGCGATTTGAAAATAAAAGATCATTCTCCTCTACCATAAACCATGAGTCCTTAGGGAGACATGGGTATACACACACCCTCCCAGATGACAAGGCAATAGCTTATACATGGGATTTCAGCTTCCCTGGAGGAGCTAAATAAGTGAACCTATGAATGCCAGTGTTTGGTCACATAGAAGGCACTGAAAAACCTATGGTGACCAAAAAGGCCAGTGGTTGCCCTACCCTCCAACACTCACCCCCCCACACACACTCTTCTCTGATTTGACCAAGCCATTCTATTGCACCTCTCTGACACAATAGGCTGTTTCATACCTTTGCTATTTTTATGTTTGTCTTCCAGGGCCTGGTCTGCTTGGTGAGACCTCAGCAGCTTTGGAACCTGCTTTTCTAGAGACCTCTCCAGAATCTCCTGGCTAGGTTCAACCTCTGCCATTACTGTGCATTGTCCAAATCTTCCTTGCACTTAGCACCCTGGAGCATGTATGTGTGATCTCAGGCCAGCCAGTGAATGTGCACTTAGAAAGCTCACTCATCCTTAAATCCATGAGGCCCAGAACAGAAACAATCAGATGTTCTGAAAAAATATCAGTGTTAACTACTCAAGTATCTTCTTGTTAAAATATTCTTCTTAATCTGTCTCTCATATTCAATCATTCACTAACTCAATTTCAGACATTTATTGAACACCTACTATGTGCCAGATATTATGATCAGCCTACCTGTCATGGTCTCTTTTGGAAAGAATCTTCTAAACCTGCATCTTAAAATTACCTTTGGGGGTTGTGCTGATAGTGTGTATTCAAGTCTTGTGGTGAACAGGAGGAAAAATATATCATCTTACCTTTGCAGAGGTTATTTATTTTTTATAAAGCATCTTCAAACCCTTTGGTTAAGACCTCTCACAGTTGAGCAAGTAGAGTTGTGCTGAATTCTAATATAGGGAACCATGGGAGGCAACATGGTTTGAAAATCTGAGCTGTGTGTCTTCTCTGGAGAGAGCACATGCATCCACTAGCTCCTGACTCCACTTTGAAACAGGGATGGATAACAAATGGCATCAGTGCCACTCAAAGAGTTGTAAGTGGCAGCCAGCTATTCCTCTGCCTAATGATCGCTTTGTGTATTCATTTTCCTCTTTTCTCATTTTGATCTCTCCCATTTCCTATCTTCCCTTGCTTTCTGCTTTCTCTCTTTCTGATGACTTTATCCTCCCATACATTCATGCCCTTGAAGGGCATTACTTAACACCCGCCACTAGGCACTCAAGAGGTTTGCTTCCCTTTGCTTCTAGGCTGGATTAAACCCACGTTCCAGCATGTGGTATGGGAGGCAGGGAGGGCCAGAACTGGCACAGCCTCTGTGTCTTCAGGCTGCTGATCATTCCATTCCACACCAGACTTTCTCAGGTGAACGAGCTAAACCAGTGGCACAGGTCTGACCTATAAACAAGGCAGCACCCAGGAGCAGGCCATTGTTGCTTTGTCTGGGTTGAGCCCTCAGCTTTGTACAAGTCAGACAAAACACCTGAACATGGAGCCTGGGCTCCTGCCCAGGGTTTCATTCTCACTGTCGCTAAGCCACAGGATGGGAGCAGAAAGGCAATGCTTGCTTTCAACCCCCGTGCACACAGAAAAGCCTCCTCAGCCCAGCATCAGCTTCCCTAAACACCACCCAGGGGGCAGTGAATGTTGATTGACTGGTCCTGATTTATTGGAGCAGAAGAGGAAAAGAAATGACAGGCCCTAAATGTCAAGGCAAGGAGGAGTGTGGCCTGGCCGTAAAGAGAGCCGAGAGTGTGCACTGGGATGGGTCACGTGACTGGGATTCTCAGGCCAGGAGAGACCAGAAGCCAATTCAAGTGGGAGGTGTCAGAAATGCAAAGTCGGCTGTAAAAATGTCAAGAGCAAGGCAGGGAATGAGGCAAAGGGAAGAGTGCCTTCTGTTTTGTGGGAGGCAGGTTACAAAATGTTAGGAGTGCACATTTACTTTCATATGTCTGTTTGGTTGCAAGTCGAATCTGCTGTCTGCTGGAACTCAGGAGAACTGATAGAAATGCATCATCCAGAAACCTGATCCTACCCCAGGGAGTTCTGATGCTACCTTCCTATGCTGCAGAGGACTCTCTTGCTGCAGCACTAAGAGAAATTTAGATAGTAAGTCAATCCAGACATGCGCCGTGAAAGTGAGCTCTTACAGGCGTGGCTTGCCTGGTGAAAGGTAATGAGGAGTAGCTGAGGCTGCACCTGCTCAGGAGCCCATGTGCTCAACAAGAAAACTCCAAGCTTGCTTCAATTTGGCATTGTTTTTAATGAACATTCACTGTTTTAATTCCATTCACTGTTTCTTGTTTATTTGAGATGGGGTCTCTGTCACCCAAGCTGGAGTGCAGTTGTCATCTTAGTTCGCTGCAGCTTCAAACTCCTGGGCTCAGGTGATCCTCCCACCTCAGCCTCCCCAATTGAGACCACAGGCATGCACCCATCTTCATTCTGTTTCTTATCTTTGCTGGCCTACTGGGGGGGTCCTCCTGGAGATGAGATTCTTCCAACCTGACAAACTCTATAATTATTTCTACCAGAGCCACAATCTTCCTGGCCAGTGGCTGAAAGGGGGCAACGCCCAACATGGAAATGCATACCTGCCACTCAGCAGGAATCTGGCGGGGCTGAAAACCCACCACATAAAGGCACTCTCAGGAGGCAGGAACCGGGCCACTGTCTTAGTTTCGATTCCTGAAACAGGAATCTAGATGCAAATGTTTACTGGGAATGTGATCCCCAGAAACACAGTGAGGGATTGGAGAAGCAAGATAGAGAGAGGTGGGTTAGCCAATAAAGGGAGTATTCATGAGCAGGATGCTGCACAGAGCACTTGGGTTTTACTTGCCCTGGAGTCCCTCTCAAAGGCTCAGTAGAAAACACGTCAATTTTCCTGTTGGCAGGGGGTTAAAAAAAAAAAAAGACTTTATTATATTTTTTTAAAACCAGCTCCATCCTTCATTGGTTAAGGGTTGCTCCAGGCACCTTTAACTCTGATGCTGTTCTGGGCTTCCCCATGCAGGGGCTTAACAAATTTCTGTGGCCAGAGAGAGTCATCAGGCAGAGATGCAGAAGCATCTCTGGGTAAGAAGCCACAATGTGTCCATGAAGCTGCAGATGACCTGCAAGGGAACCTGTTCCATCCACCTGCAACAGCCATCATGACAGTAATGTCTTCTCATCTGTGTGCCCAGACATGTGCACATGTGCATGCACATGCACACACACTCACACATACACAAATGCAAATTGTTGTACCCTTTTCTCATTTGCACTCCCCCTCACCATGACCACGTAAAAATAGAGTCTCCAAATAGTCTCAGCCCTGCTGAGCCATATAGCCTTGCCCTGCAATATGAGCAAGTAGAAACAGTATATGTAGCCTCCCAGGCCCCAGCTACTCCAAGGTAAATCCATGCCAGTTTCTAACTTCAGCCCAGCTGGAAAGGCTAGGACTTGCATTGGCTGTTTTGCTTAAGCCCTGCTGAAGGGCAACATGGGGTGATGGGAAAAACTGGAACAGATGTCAGGAATTTGAGGTTTCTTGTGTCCTGTTTGCCAGTAAGTTACATAACTTCCTTAGTTGACTTCTAGAACTTAGTTTCTCCCTTGGTAGAACTAGAGTAATAATACCCGCCCTATTTGCCTCTAAGAGTTGTAGGAAGACTCAAAAGGAGCCAATTCACGTACCTGCGATCACCTTGACATGCTAGGGATATTCCTCGCAAAGCCTTATCCTGCTGAATCTTCACCTAAGTACACTGGTTTTAGGCTTGAAGCAGGGACCTTGCTGGCTGACCTCTCAAAGCCTCCCTTTCCCTTGTTCCCATGTGTAGCATTCTGTTTTGGGAGCACAGAATATCCTCTGGTCTAGAGGAAGCTAAGCCACTGTTTGCAATCAGTCCAAGCAGATCAAGTTAAGGACAAGGCCATTTTGGAGGCACACAAGGAGTCCTCTTTGCAGATGGGCACGACAGGCTTGCTTGCAGCCTGAGTGGTGAACAGCCCCTTCCATCTCTTCATTTACTCGTATCAAATAGCAAATTCCAGAATCACTGTACAGAGTGGTGGATGGGACAACACAACTTACCCAAAATATTAATAGGCACCCATGAGGGCACTAGCTGTTGTGCCTAGTCTGTGTCATTAAGGCCTGAGTGATGTCAACAGAGAAGCCATTGTTGGCTGGACCTGTCCCCTCCAGCTCAACCAGGGAGTGTTTGTTAGTCACTTAGGAAGAGCTGCCCTAAAAGGTGAGTGTGGTTCTCAAAGGTGGGAAAAACTAACAGTTCTTGAAGAGGATTCAAGGTGTATTGGACCATCAAATACTGGAGTTGATGCTGAAGTCTGTAACAATGGTAACAATACCCAACGTGTATTCATTGTGGGCTCAGCCAAGATCTCTGGGGACTAACGAGGGGAAGGGTGTTGAGCCCTTCTACACAGGCTCAGAAAGAAAGGTTCTCATCATCCATTTAGAAACAATGGAAGCAAAGGAACTCTCTGGGACAGAAACTTTGTCAGTCGGGGAGAGGCTTGAAGGAGACTCTAAATGGTTCCCAGAATGAATTCCCATGTAAACCTAAAGAATGCTGACGGGGAGAAGCCACTGCTCATTCTCCCTTTTAAGCCAAATAATATCCTCCTGCCGGAACAGAGTTGTTCTTGGCACTTGGAAGTAAATGTGAGGAGGGAATCAAAACACAATGCCTGAGAAAGAAATCCATAAGAAATCTGAAGGCCAGGACGTGGTGAAAAGTAATAAAGATAGACGGGTCAGTGGCAGGAACAAAGATTAACTGTACCAGAGGGGATGGTGCTTTGGCTCTGAAAATAGGGATGAGCCAAAGCAGGAAGTGCTGCAGAGACACACATGTCCTTCATTTCCACCCTGAAGGCTCAAAGGAAGGCCGCTGCCCAGCCACGCGGAAGCTGCAAGACAGGCTTCTGGAGGCTGGGGCCTCCTTGCCCTAATCCTGGAAGGATATTCCACGTCTAAATCACTGAAGCTTCATCCTGTGATGCAGAAGCTCTCCCCTTGTGAACAACCAACACAGGAAGTAGTGAAACCTGGTAGAGAGAATATTTTCTTTCTCCACCTTCAGTTATACCAGAACTGCCTCCAGGGACTTTGGCAGGTTTGACAAATGGCAGAATAATTGAGAAGATTTTCTTTGTTGGCAAAGGAAAGCCAATGGTTGGGCACAAACATGCTGCTGCGGTTGTTTGTACAATGAAGCTCTAGATTGCAGGCAGAAATGTCAGGTTCCTTTCAGCTCTCTTCAGAGCTAATCTAGT
This sequence comes from Macaca mulatta, assembly GCF_049350105.2. Classification (NCBI taxonomy): domain Eukaryota; kingdom Metazoa; phylum Chordata; class Mammalia; order Primates; family Cercopithecidae; genus Macaca; species Macaca mulatta. Next base: position 23,483,464 of record NC_133422.1, read on the forward strand.
TCCCACGTGCAAACTCAATCTGTAGCATTTGGGTAAAGAATACTCAGTCCTCTGCCATGACAAGAACAAATTCATCACCCACACCATACATTGTAGCTAAGGGCATCATTGTGCCCACATGAATCACCAGGCAGAGACGGCTGCCGACTCTGAAATTCTTTACTCATAGAAGACTCACGTACACTAATGCCGACTATTTACGCAAGCACATTTCTCCAGGTGGCCTGGAGCAGTTTACAAGATGCTGGCTCATTCCTTATCATGTCACTTGGAGGGAGAGCAAAAGGTGGGGAAGAGGAAGGGCCGGCATCATCATCTTCATTTTATGTGGGGAAACTGAGGCTCACACAAGCCATAAAGTGAAATGTATAGACATTTATGAGTCAGAAATCGACCATGGAAGAGGCAAAATGAGCTCATCTGAATCATGAGTGGACTATGTCTTGCCCAACAATTTCATGCAGCTCTTCCAACACAACTGTTTTGATACAGCAGCCTCAAAACAAGCCAAAATTCAGACTCGCTGTATTTGGTTTATAACCAATTTCCCATCTTTCATTCCTTCTCTGACTTCTACCTGATTTCTGAATTTGGTTGACCCTGTTTTTTGTTTGTTTGTTTGTTTGTTTTGTTTTACTTTAAAAGACCCTCAACCCTCCTGGGGTCCTGACCTGCTATTTCTTTCATTTTGAACCTCTACCAGTCCTTTCCTTCATCTGTTCCCAATCCTTATACCCTTGATGCCTGGAGGTAAGATTGACAATGGGGTGAAGATCAAGGTTGAGGCAAAGCTCACAGATGGCCTGCAAGATGCCTGTTTTACTCATCATTTATTTTTTAAAAAGCTGAACATTTATCGGCTGAATTTTTGAGCCATACCAAAATATCCTCATGTCAAAATAGCTGCAGTAAAGTGGTTCTATTAAAATAGCTGCCTCCAAAGAACTGAGAGTGGAGATGTCACCTGCTTCTGGCACCTGACTTTGGTCCTCTTCTGCGTGGCATTGCCTTCTGCTCTGCTGGATTCTGGTGTGTGGCTCATCAGAGGAGGCACTAACACCAGGGCTGCCTTTTATCTTGCTGATCCAAGCGAGGACTATGTAGGTGTCGCAGATGAAACTCATCCAGAAACCCAACAGGATGCTAATGGCATGGCCACGTGTTTCCAGCACACCATGAGGCAGCTGGCTGGCATCAGTCCTCTTCCCAGCCTCCATCCCACCCCCATCCACCCATAAGCTCTTCTTGGTCAGAAATGCAATTCTTTGATGGTGCCAGACAGCCAGATGATGCTGGAAAGAAGAAAGAAAAAGAAAAAGCAGGTTTCTAAATTAAGCACAAGGCTCGTTTATAAAAATAAATAGCCACAGCCTAGCAACGTGCTCACAGCTCAGCTTTCCTCCGTAATAAAACCTCTGTGGCTGAAGCCTGGGATGACACAGCCTTCAGAGGGCCCCACGCCCTGGCCCTCCTCATGCCCTGGCCCCTCCCAGGGTAGTACTCATCTGGAGAGTGCTGACAGTGGTACTTTGAGGGCCCCATTCTTCGTTCAAGGCCAACCAAGGGCCAGACTCCAAAAAGCAGAAGGAAGGCAGAGCTTAATGAGGCCCATGAACACTTGCAGACTCTTGGCAGCAACTAATACACCTGTAGCAAAAGTGGTCGAAGTTCCTTGGGCTACTCTGTTGAAATAGGGACTCCTCCTTAAGACCATGTCTTGTTTGTTCACCATTGAACAGTACTCAGCTTAGCACAGGGCACGTATTGAGTACTCATTCACTATGTGAGGGAAGGCTGGTTAGAGGCATAAATGAATGAATGAATGCTGCCATCCCATTATTGATGTTCCCCAAACTCTTCACTACAAATAGAGTCAGTTCCAGAATCCAAAGAGAGGCATCCTTCTCCTGATTATGACATGCACCAAAGAGGCATCCCCTGAGCTGGATATTTAAATCCGAACCCACAGCTGAAGTGAGCACCAACATGTACTGAACAAGTGTGGGCTCTTACTGACTCAAGTGGTGAGGCTGTTACAATGGGCAAGGGCAGAGGGCATGGGATATGTAGGTAAGTATTGTTAGCATTCCTGAATCTTCTCATGTTCTTTAGGCAGCAGCAGTTCCAAGGGTGAGCTGTTGCTCAGCAGAGAAATGGCAGGACAAAATAGCACATTTGCTTCTGGTCTTAGTCCTGTTGGAACACAAAAAGTGGAGTCTTCAATGCTGTTGGAGGCTCAACAGGTCAAATACATCAGTAATAGGCATGGTATGAAAAATTTAATCCTGCTACCAACTCCCCCAAGTCATGGAGTGGTTAAGTATGGCTGGGGTCATACAGAGACAGTCCTCAGAATACTGAAAATGTGATCATCCTGAATCCCATAAGGATCCTCGTGAGGTTAGAAGGGGGCAACGTGACTCCATTTTGACACCTGAGAGCAATTGCTTTGGTGAGTTTCTATGTATTCCTTTGTGATCAGAGAGTGGTACAGGACAGCATGTGAAAGTCATAAATCACCATCTCAGAGCAGGGCTACTTAGTTACAATATTTAAAAAGAACAGAGAAATTGTCACACAGCATCATTTAGAAATCTGTCTTCAGGCATCTTTGTCTGGCCTGGCTGGAAAGAGTAAAACCATATTTATGTCATTGAGAAAAAGGTTCTTAATTAAATTCAAATGTATAAGAATATATCCTAGGTCTACTTTTGGAACAATAATCTGGGAACAAAAAAAAAAAATCCAAACAGCAACAAAACTGGTACAGTAGCATTTAGCTTCACACAGCAGCATATAATAGAGAAGCAGAAGTCCTCGTAGACTCTGGACTCTTAGATTGACAAATCCCACAAGCCAGAGCACCAAAGTCATTGCACTGGGACATTTAGGAAGAAGAACTCTAGCAGTGACCGGATTAGGAGACAGCTCCAGCAGAGAGTCAGCACACAGACTGGCCAAGCTACCCCCAGATCTTTGGTGATATCTCTTTGGTGGAGATAAAGGAAACCCTTTCCAGAGCAGGCCAACTATGGCATCCACAACCATAGTCCCTGCTCCAGCCTAGTGAGGACATAATGTGTTCCATAAGTCCCTAAGGCTCCATGCCCAGGGCTCCCACTTCTGACACGGTGGCTCAAGGATAAGACCCCACTGACCCCATTCTCTATGGAGGGTACAGAAATACGTAAGAACAGAGTCCAGTACTCAGCTCTGTGACCTTAACTACTTGGAAACTCATTTTCCTTGTTCATAAAGTGGATAGAGTAAAAACAATGCTTTCTGTCTTCCAAGAGTGTATGAGGATCAAATAAAATACTATTATGTTCAAGTGCTTCCCAGTCTGCAAGCTATTGTTTCACGTGACCATGTTTTATAAAATATAAAGGTATACAGTGAGAAGTTTGCTTCTGATGTGAAGATTGAGGCTTCCTTTGTCACAAACTTTTAGGGTGCTGCCTGGTTCCATCTTATTCATAATCCTATTTTTTTTTCAGGTACCCCTGGCCAATTCCTTGGCTTAAAATACCAAAGACCTAGCATTTTAAAATTGTGTTTCTGTAACTGCTTCTTTCCTCTTACAATCCCTCAAAAAGTCTGCAATTCTAGAATGCATGAGGAACTCTGGGGCTCACATAGTCCACCACTCCACTTTGCAGATAAACACGCAGAGGCACAGAAAGGTTAGGCAGTTGTCCAAGGTCACCTGTGGAGTTTCACTCACCCTATCCTCAGCTTCTCCCACAGCCTGCCAGTGTCTGCCCTCCAGTGGGTCTTTGACAAGGGCCACAGTTCAGATTCTACTCTTCTGCAGCTGGGACATCCATCTTCTGCCCTCGGACATCAGAACTCCTTGTCCTCAGGCCTTCAGACTCCAGGGTTTACACTAACAGCATTCCCCCGCTGGTTCTCAGGCCTTTGGCCTTGGACTGAATTATACTACCAGCTTTCTTGGGTCTTCAACTTGCAGGCGTCATATTGTCCCTCCATAATTGCATAAGCCAATTTCTATAATAAATCCCTTCTTAAATATCTAGATAGATAGGTAGGTAGGTAGGTAGGTAGGTAGATAGATAGATAGATAGATAGATACATACATACATACATACATACATACATATCCTATTGGTTCTCCTTCTCTGTAAAACCTTGACTGATACAGATTTTGGTGCTACACTCCCTCAATAATGACCACATTTTCCCACTTTTAAGTGAGTAAATTGTTACTTAAGCTAGGTGTCTTATTTAGGATGTGAGGGATGGGGAGCCAGAGGATGGTACACAGTTGAGGGAAAGTGGATTAAAGCATGGCAGTCATGGGAACAGGCACCTCTAGTGATCATGATGCCTCATCTTAGATTATACCTTTGGAATTTGCCTTTTGTTTTTGAAAAAATAAATATATAACTATTTCATTTTTGTAGCTATTTGTAATAATTTGCTTCCTCACAGAAATGACAGAGTACATTCATGCAAAGCATATAAATGCACCTAAGTTGTTTTTGAGTTGTTTTAAAAGGATGTGTTAAGAAGTAGGATTTGTTAAGTGACAATTCTTCTACCATCAGCCCACCTTCCTGTCTGCAGATGACCTTATGTCTATCCAGGAAAGAAAAAATGAGGTTATTTTGTGTGAAATCCCACCCATCATCCCTACACCTACCTATCCATTTGAAGCCAAATTCTCCTCCTCTTTCCCTCCTCCCCAAACTACGTACTCATACAAAGAAGGGTCTTTCTTTCTGTCTGTGATTACAACTCTACCTCTGTGCTAGACCTATGGTGACCAACCATCCTGGCTTACTCAGGACTGAGGAGATTTCTGGGACACAAGACTTCAGTGTTAAAATCAGGAATATTCCTGGCAGACTGAGACAAGCTCGTAACCCTGGTAGGCCCCATGCCCTTGCCCAGGGACCTTTCTAAAGAAGCCATGATTGAATGAATTGATACCAAATAGTAGCAAATTGCTATGTGATATTGGTGGTCAGGAAGAGAACTAGAAGGGATGAATGAATGAAATGTAGTGATTTTTTTTTAATGAAAACCTTCATGAATATGTTGGGAAAAACCCAGAGGAGGATATCCTGTTATCCAGATGAGCAGAAGAGCAGAAAAGTTACACTGAAGAATTTATATAGAGATATAGATCCCATTCACTTGGTGGGTAAGTCAGGACAATACACATTACATAGGAAACAGACCATAGTATTGCTTCACAACTTTCTAACTTCCTGTCATGCATTTATTAAAAATTATAACATCTGCAACATAGGTTAAGTTGAAAGGAGAATCTTCTTACGGCCACACATGACCACCTGAGTGGCCTCATGACCACGGAAACTACCTAGACCCCTGAGGACTGAGAGGTTCAGTATTTCAGCTCACATGTGACCCACTGACCACATACCACTATGTGGCTGGTTGGGAATCTTTGAACTATAGGATTATAGCATTCTGGCCTAAACAGGCAGGTCTAGACTCTACTCCATCACAAATCTGAAATCTTGACCCACATTCTCCCTAGGTTTCTGGTAAAACTAGCAAAGCCTAGGAGGTCAAACTGCCTCTGATAACCCAATATTGCGAAGCTTCCTCAAAGGCTATTTCCTGAAATGTGGGTTCCTGTTTACATTTCCCCTTCCTTGGTCCAGGTTTATCCCTACATATGCACAGAGTTGCAGCTTGACCAATGACTTAATGATTTTGGGAAAGAAGGAAGTAATCCTATGCTACACTCAGCTTATACTCAATAGTTGACCTGAAATAAGATTTAAAAATTTTTTAAAGATATTGCCAACAATTTAAAAATTCAGATATTTTTCATTAAAAATTTGAAAAATAAGCTGGCTCCTTTCAAAAAAGGAAAGATCTAGTAGCTTGGGGCCATAGTTTTCCCATGGGCACAATCATCTAAGACTGAGGGCCTTGGATAGTCCAGCAGACGGGTGTGTTGGCTGCCAGGGTTCAAATTCCATCGCTGCTAACTTACAGGTAACTGTATACATGAATGTACCCTCTCAGAGCCTTGGTTTCTCATCTTTAAAGAGTGTAAAACTAATAGTATTCATTTTTGTATACAAAAAAATGCTTAAAACTATCACATATTAATCATTCAATAAATGCCAATGGTTTTCCCCCAACACATACACTTATACAGGTAGCTTTACTGTTTTTCTTACCTTCATGGTCCCATGAGCGTAACTGCTAGTCTAGATAATTAAACTAAATGAGTTTGGCAACTGTGATACTTCAAGTCACTAGGTTTGCTCAAGTCCACATCCTTTCCTGGGTTGACTGATCGCCATCCCAGCATGAAACATGTCCCTTCTCTGTCTCTGAGTTCCTTCCTCATCCTGGTGGAGCCCATAATGAGGCCTGACAGCAGGGCAAAAGACACACAGCCAAGCAGGGCTTCAGATTTCCTAAATTCGAGGTTTCTGGACAAAGAAACATGGTCCCTTAATCGCTTAAGACTGTCTCATCCACTTTCTAACATTGAGTCTTTCTCTACCACTTTGACTTCCCAGTCCTCCCATAGGTATAATGGGAAAATCTTTTGCAGAATTCGCTTAGAAAGTCAATCAACAAGACACAAATCCTTGGGAAAACAAGGGGTACTTTCCTCACAGAAAGTTGTTTCCAGTAAACCAATTTCTGCTGCTTAGCAACCTTAATGATGCCTTTTTCACAATTACAGCTAAATAGAATCCTGTTGTCTACAGGGGATTAAGTGGATGCTTTCATGAGTCAGAAGAAAGCACCAGGAAATGTTGTACTCAAGCTTTAGATGAATGTAAAGATACTACACAAGGAGCGAAAACAGGGAAGCATGCCCTGGTTGTGTTGCATGATGAATATAGCTATTTTATTCATGCTTTGGGGTTTGACGTTTGTTTTGGGAGTTAGTCGTAAAGAACTGGGTTGTTCGTTCATAGCTGAGTAGATGGAGTCGTGATACCACCACCCTGTTTCTCTCAAGACTAATAATTAAAGCTGTGGTTACATCTTACAGCAAACTAAGGGAGTGACAGTGGAACTCCCTGGAAGTGAGGAAGCGCTTCTGAGGCAGGTTAAATGTTGCAACTGTCAAATCCCACAGTGTAGTCATTATGGTAAGATGAGGTGAACTGTGAGCCAGCCAATAAGAACAGCTGCTGAGTGGTACCATTTCCAATCACAGTCATCTCTTGGTTCTGACTAGAGAGACAGGGCAGGGGCAAAACCAGTCCCACAATTCCTTTTTACAAAGTTTAACACACTGGATGACTACACCTCCCATTGCTGAAAGCATGGAAAATCCTTTGTCACAATTTCCTAAGCTTCTAACCATATATTTCCCCTAATAACCAAATGTGCCTGTTTCAACAAAGTCAATCAGTTAAAGAACAATATTTGGAGAGAGGAACATTTGGAGTGAGGAAGGAGGGTTTCCCAGAAAATTCGGTGTCTTATTTATAGCTTTTTCTTTTTTTTTCCACTTGATCCAGCAAATTTTTGTTGCATGCCTACTGTGTACCACATGGAAAACAAAAATTAACACTTACTAAGCTAAGACATACTATGTGCCATGCTACTGGCTGGCTCATGGTTCACCTCATCTCCTTACCATCATGACTACACTGTGGGATTTGATAGTTGCAACATCTAACCTGCCTCATACATGCACTGTTGCTAAACCCTTTTCATTCATCATGTCATTTACTCATTTATATAACCCTATGAGAGAAGTATCCTTATTCCCCCATTTTACAGATGAGGATGCTAAGGTCCACAGAGATATGGCTATTTACCCAAGGTTAATGGCAAAGCCATGGTTCAAACAAAGACAGCCTGGCTCCAGAGCCTGGGCGCAGTAAACTTGTTTCCCACAAAGTTTGTTTCTGGGTTCTCTATTCTGTTCCATTGGTCTATGTGTCTGTTTTTATGCTAGTACCTGCTGTTTTGGTTACTATAGCTCTGTAGAATAATTTGAAGTCAGATAATGTGACTCCTCCAATTTTGTTCTTTTTGCTCAAGATAGCTTTGGCTATTCTGGGTCTTCCTCAGTTCCATATAATTTTATAATTATTTTTCTATATCTGTGAAGAATGTCATTGGTATTTTGATAGGGATTGCATTGAATCTGTAGATTGCTTTGTATAGTATGGGCATTTTAATAATATTGATTATTCTAGCCCATGAACTGGATGGAATATCTTTCCATTTTTTGGTGTCCCCTATAATTTCTTGCACCAATGTTGTATGGTTTTCATTGTAGAGATCTTTCATTTCTTTGGTTAATTTAATTATTAGATATTTTATTTTATTTTTAGCTATTGTACATGAGATTACTTTCTTGATTTCTTGTGCAGATTAGTCGTCGTTGGCATATAGAAATGCTACTGATTTTTGTATGTTGATTTTGTATCCTTCAATGTTACTGAATTTGTTTATCAATTCTATTAATAATAGCTTTTTGGTAGAGTCTTTAGGTTTTCCCAAATGTAAGATGATATCATCTGCAATGAGGATAATTTGACTTCTTCCTTCCAATTTGAATGTCTTTTACTTCTTTCTTTTGTCTGATTGCTCTAGCTAGGACTTTGAGTACTATTTTGAATAAAATTGGTGAAAGTGGGCATCCCTGTCATATTCCAGATCTTAGAGGAAAGGCTTTCAGTTTTTCTCCATTCTGCATGATGTGCATCTGTCATACTATATGGCTTTTATTATGTTGAGGTATTTCTTCTATGCCCAGTTTTTTGAGGGTTTTATCAGGAAGGCATGTTGAATTTTATCGAATGTTTTTTCCACATCAACTGAAATGATTATATGGCTTTTTTCCTTCATTCTGTTGATATATCATATTGATTAATTTGTGCATATTGAACATCCTTGCGTCTCTGGGATAAATCCCACTTGGTCACAATGAATGATTTTGTAATATGCTGTTGAATTTAGTTTGGTAGTATTTTGTTGAGGATTTTGGCATCAATGTTCATCAGGGATATTGGCCTGTAGTTTTCTTTATTTGATGTCTTTGGCTTTGATAGCAGAGTAATACTGCCTGATATAATGCATTTCGAAGTATTCCCTCCTCCTCTATTTTTTGGAATAGTTTGAGTAGGATTGGTATTAGTTCTTCTTTAAATATCTGGTAAAACTCACCAGTGAAGCCATTGGGTCCCTGGCTTTTCTTTACTGAGAGACCTTTTATTATGGCTTAGATTTAGGTACTTGTTAGTCTGTTCAGGTTTTGGATTTCTTCATCGTTCAATCTTGGTAGGTTGTGTGTGTCTAGGAATTTATCCATTTCTTCTAGGTCTTCCAATTTATTGGCATTCAGTTACTTCTAGGAGCCTCTAATGATTCTTTGAATTTCTGCAGTATTGGTTTCGGTTTTTCCCCATTCAGTATGATGTGCATCTGTCATACTATATGCCTCCTCTTCCTTCTTTCTTTCCTTCCTGTCTTCCTTTAGTGAAGGTAATTTTCTCTGATACTATTATTTAGTTTCTTGCTTTTTATTTTTGGTATATTCATGTCTCCTTTTTCATCTCCGATTTTGTTGGAGTCTTCTCTCTTTTTTTCTTAGGCTAAAGATTTGTCCATTTTATTTATCTTTTTAAAAAACCAACTTTTCATTAATCTTTTGTATTTTTTGCATTTCAAATTTCATTTATTTCTGCTCTGATATTTATTATTATTTTCTTCTACTAATTTCGGGTTTCTTTTGCTCTGCTTTTCTAGTTCTCTAAGATGCATGTTTAGGTTATTTGAAGTTTTTCTACCTTTTTGATGTAGGCACTTATTGCTATAAACCTCCCTCTTAGTACTTATTTTGCTATTTCCCATAGGTTTTAGTATATTGTGCTTCAATTTTCACTTACGAAATTTAGGCCAGGTGTGATGGCTCACACCTGTAATTCCAGAACTCTTAGCGGCCAAGGCAGGTGGATTGCTTGAGCCCTGGAGTTTGAGACCAGCCTGGGCAACATGAAAAAAATCCATCTCTACAAAAAATACAAAAATTAGCTGGGGGTGGCAGTGCATGTCCATGGGTCCCACCTCCTTGCGGGGCTGAGGTGAGAGGATCACTTGAGCTCCAGGAGGTGAAGGTTGCAGTGAGCCAAGATTGTGCTGCTGCATTCCAGCCTGGGTGATACAGTGAAACCCTGTCTCAAAATAGAAAGAAAGAAGGAAAGAAAGAAAAAGAAAGAAAGACAGACAGGCAGGCAGGCAGGCAGGCAGGCAGGCAGGCAGGAAGGCAGGAAGGCAGGAAGGCAGGAAGGCAGGAAGGCAGGAAGGCAGGAAGGCAGGAAGGAAGGAAGGAAGGAAGGAAGGAAGGAAGGAAGGAAGGAAGGAAGGAAGGAAGGAAGGAAGGAAGGAAAAGAAAAATTTAAATTGACTCTGTCTCAAAAAAAGAAAACAGAAAATTTTGCACTGACTCACTGGTGATTCAGGAGCATATTGTTTAATTTCCATGTGTTTGTAAAGTTTCCAAAATTCCTCTTCTTATTAATTTCTAGTTTTATTTCTTTGTGGTCAGAGAAGATAGTTAATATTATTTCAATTGTTTTGAACTTTTTAAGACTTGCTTTGGGGCCTAACATATGGTCTATCCTTGAGAATGATCCACATGCTGAACAGAAGAATGTGTATTCTGCTGCTGTTGGATGAAATGTTCTGTAAATAGCTATGAGATCCATTTGGTCTGTAGCGCAGATTAATTCGGATGTTTCTTTGTTGATTCTCTGTTTGGTGATCTGTCCAGTGCTGAAAGTGGGGTGTTGAACTCTCCAGCCATTATTGTATTGGGGCCTATCTCTCTTTTGAGCTCTAATAATATTTGCTTTATATATCTGGGTGCTCCAAGATTGGGTGCATATATATTTAAAATTCCTCTTACTAAACTGACCCCTTTATTATTATATAGTGAGTTTTTTTGTCTCTTATAATTTCTTTCTTGAAATCTATTTTGTCTGATGTAAGTATAGCGTCTCCTGCTTTTTTTCATTTCTGTTGGCATGGAATATCTTTTTTCCAACCCTGTATTTTCAGTCTATGTGTGTTTTTATAGGTAAAGTGTGTTTCTTGTAGTGAACAGATCAGTAGGTCTTATTTGTTTGTTTGTTTATTTATTATCCATTCAGCTACTCTGTATGTTTTGATTGGAGAGTTCAGTGCATTTACATTCAATGTTATTATTGGCAAGTAAGGACTTAGTTCTGCCATTTTGTTATTTGTTTTCTAGTTGTTTTGTGGTCTTCTCTTCCTTCTTTTTTTCCTTCCTGTCTTCCTTTAGTGAAGGTGATTTTCTCTGATACTATTATTTAGTTTCTTGCTTTTTATTTTTTTGTGTATTCATTTCTTTTGGTTTGAGGTTAACATGAGGCTTGCAAATGCTATCTTATAACTCATTACTTTAAGCTGATAACAACACTTTGAATAAATAAACAAGCAAAAAGAAAACTAATAAAAACTCTGTGCCTTAACTTTATTCCCTGGCATTTTAACTTTTTGTTGTTTCGATTTTATATCCTATTCTACTGTTTATATCTTGAAAAGTTGTTGTAGTTATTCCTTTTGGTTGGTTCATCGTTTAGTCTTTCTACTTAGGGTAAGAGTAGCTTACACCACAGTTACAGTGTTAGTGTTCTGTGTTTTCTTGTGTACTTACTAGCGAGTTTTGTACCTTCAGGTGATTATTTATTCTTGCCCCATAGCCACCACAGCTGGGAATGTGCTGAATCTGACCTGAACTCACCAAGTCTCAGAGTCTTACCCAAGGCCCTTGACATAGTACCTGGGTATTGCTGCTGGTTATTCAGGGCCTAAGTGCTCTGCAGTTAGCAGGTAATGAATGCAGTCAGGACTGGGTCCTTCCTTTCAAGGCAGCAGTTTCCCTTCTGGCCCAGGGCATGTCTAGAAATGTCATCTGGGAACTAGGGCCTGGAAAATAGGCCTTGCAACTCTGACCAGTGCCCTATCCTGCTGTAACTGAGCTGGGATCCAAGATGCAAGACAAAGTCCTCCCCACTCTTCCCTATCCTCTACTCAAGCAGAAGGAAGGTGTCTCTTTTAGAGCCACGATCTGTGCAGCCTGATGTTAGGGTAGGGGTGATGCCAGCACTCTTTTAGCTGCCCCAGGTGGTGTGTCAGAGGTCCCATGCCCCCACCCCTCAGTCGATTAATTCTGGGCCCAGTTCATCCCTAGGATTCACCTATATGTTGCAATCCTTGTGGCCCAGGATACCTTTGAAGGTTATTTAGAGCCCAAGAGCACTTTAGCCCACAGTGGTGAGGTTTGGGAAAATTCAGCTTTCCACCACTGGGATCAGGAATTGCCCTCTGGCTAGAGCTAGTTTAAATGCTCCCTCTGTGTGTGGGCAACAGCTGAGTTGGGTTGATTTTCTTTCTGCTCATTATAATAGGACAGCACTGAGTTCAGTGTCTCACAGTTTGTGTACTCTCCTCTCCCAGTGACCAGAGACACTCTCTGAACCATGCTGCATCTGCCAGAAGGATGGGAATGGGATGGTGTCAGGAGTCAAGGCTATGTTTTCTACCTCTTCAGTGCCTCTTTCAGTGATATGAAGTTAAAACCAGGTACTGTGAGTGCTCACCTGATTTTTGGTTCTTATGAAGGTGCTTTTTTGTGTGTGTAGATAGTTGTTAAATTGGTGGGCTTGCCAGAGGGACCACTGATGAAGTTCTATTCTGCCATTTTGCTTGACCTCTCTAGGATACAAGTTTTTGGGGTTTTTTTTCCTTCAGCATATTAAATATATCATGTCACTCTATCCTGGATTGTAAGGTTTCCACTGAGAAGTCTGATACCAGATGGATTGGAGCTCCTTTGTATGTTATTTGTTTCCTTTATATTGCTGCTTTCTTTATCCTTGATCTTTATCCTTTCTTTATCCTTGATCTTTGGGAGTTTGATTATTAAATGCCTTGGGGTACTTCTTTGCATTAAACCTGCTTGGTGTTCTATTCTTGTATACTGCATCCTCTAGGTTTTGGAGGTTCTCTGTTATTATCCCTTTGAATAAATTTTCTACCTCTCTCTGTTTCTCTACCTCCTATTTAAGGCCAATAACTCTTAGATTTGCCCTTTTGAGGCTATTTTCTAGACCCTGTAGGCATCCTTTGTTTTTCATTCTTTTTTCTTCTGTCTCCTCTGACCGTGTAATTTCAAATAGCCTGTCTTCAAGCTCACTAATTCTTTGTTCTCATTAATCAATTCTGCCATTAAGGGACACTGATGCGTTCTTTAGTATGCCAATTGCACTTTTCAGCTCCAGAAATTTTGATTATTTTAATTATTTCTATCTCTTTACTAAATTTATCTGATAGAATTCCGAATTCCTTCTCTGTGTTATGTTGGATTTCATCAAGCTTCCTCAAAACAGATATTTTGAATTCTGTCTGGAAGGTCACATATCTCTCTCTCTCTGGGATTGGTCAATGGTGCCTTATTTATTTTATTTGGTCTTGATGCTTTTGGATATTTATCAGTGTCTAAGCATTGGAGAATTAGGTATTTATTTTCGTCTTCACAATCTGGGCTTTTTTGTACTTGTCCTTCTTGGAAAGGCTTCCCAGGTATTCAAAGAGACTTGGGTGTTGTGATCTAAGACTTTGCTCACTGCAGCTGTATCTGCTTTAGGGTACATCTTCAGCCCAGTTATACTGTGGCTCTTGCAGGCTCATAGAGATACCACCTTGATTGTCTTGAGTAAGATCCGGGAGAATTCTCTGGATTACCTGGCAAAAACTCTTTTCCCTTATTTTTCTTTAACAAACGGAGTCTCTTTCTCTCTGTTGAGCTTCCTGGAACTGGGGTAGGGGTGGCACAAGCACCACTGAGGCCAACATCCCTTGGACTGCTCTGGGTCAGACCTGAAGCCAGCATAGCCCTGGGTCTCACCCAAGACCTGAAGTGACCACTGCCTGGCTGCCACCTATGTTCACTCAAGACCTAAGGGCTCCACAATCAGCAGGTGGTGAATCCAGCCAGACTTGTGTCCTTTCCTTCAGGAAGGACAAGTTCCCCCTGCCCCTGGGGTGCATGTCCAGAGACGTCATCCAGGAGCCACAGCCTGGAGTTGGAAACTTTGAGAATCTACCTGGTTCTCTATTTACTGTGGACTGAGCTAGCATCCAAGCCAAAAGACAAAGTTCTCCCCATTCTTCCCTCCCCTTTCCTCAAGCAGAGGAGTCTCTCCCTATGGCCACCACACCTCAGGCCTAGGGCAAGTATTGCCTGGCTATCACTGATGTTCACGCAAGGACCATTGGCTCTTCAGTCAGCTTTGTTGAATGCTGCCAGTCCTGAGTCTCTCCCTTCAGGGCAGTGGGCTCCTCTCTGGTCCGGAGCAGGTCTAGAAATGCTGTCCAGGAGCCAAGGCTTGGAATAAGAGATCTCAGGAGCCTGCTTGGTGATCTATCCCACTGAGCTGGTACCCAAGCTGCAAGACAAAGTCTCCTTTACTGTTTCCTCTCCTTTCTTCAAGCAGAAGGGATGTCTTCTCATAACCTCCAGAGCTGGAAATGTGCTGGGTCACTCCTGAAGCCGGCGCAGCTCTGAGTCTCCCCCAATGCCTATAGCAAGTACTGCCTGGCTATCACTGCTGATTATTCAGGGCCCAAAGGCTCTTCAGTTAGAAAGCGATACATCCTGTCAGGACTGGGTCCTCCCTTTCAAGACAGAGAGTTCCTCCCTGGACCAGGGTGTGCTTAGAAATGTTATCAAGCAGCTAGGGCCTGGAATGCAGCCTCAGGACTCTGCCTGGTAGTCTTTCCTACTGTGGCTGGGCCCGTATCCTAGTTGCAAGATAAAATCCTCTTTATTCTTCCCCTCGTCTCCTCAAGTGGAGAGAAAGAGCCTGTCTTGGAGCTGTGAGCCATGCTGCTTGAGGCTGGGGGAGTGACTCAAACACTCCCTTGACTACCTCAAGCTGGTGTTTTCCTAGGTTGCATGCACCCCAAGTCCACTGGCTCCCTGCCCGGTACAGTACCAGGACTGGCCTAGGAATTGCAGTCCTTGTGGCCTAGACTGCCTTTCAAGTTTATTTAGGACTCTAGAGCACTTTAGCTCACGGTGGCAGGGCTTACTGGAACTCAGGTTCCAACTGCTGGGATGGACAATTTGCCTCTCCCTAGGACTCATCTATATGCTCCCTCCATGGGCACGGCTGAGTTCCGCCCCATGTTTCTTTCCATGACTAGGCAGCACTGAGTTCCAATGCAAAATCCCACAGTCACTGCACTCTCCCCCTACTATGCAAACAGATTCTCTCTCTACATTTCCCTGGCTGCTGGTGAGGGATGGGGGAGGGGTGGTGTAGGTAATTCAAGGCTGTCTTTCCTACCTTTTTCAGTGCCTCTTTCCTTAATATGCTAAAACAAGATACTCTGATCACTGACCTGATTTTTGGTTCTTATGAAGGGGCTTTACTGTGAGGACAGTTGTTCAATTTGGTGTTCCTGCAGGGTGGATGATCACTGGGGGCTTCTATTTTGCCATCTTGCTCTGCCTCTCTCAATTTGTTATAACTTTTTCATGATCATCTTTTTGATCCTGAAAGTCAAATTTAAAAATGTTAACCTATATTTAAATTAAACTCTTAAGTTGCTGAAGATAAAATTGCAAGAAATGTGAACAGAAAAATGTAAGAAGTATGAAGAACTGTTGTTTTGACTTTTTTGGTCCATTTTTGACCCTTCGCTCTCGCTTCCTTGTTCCTAATTCCTAAAAATATCACCAAGACCTCAGGCTTCTCAAATCAAATTTCTCTATGTCTTTTCCCACTTGCTGTGTCCTACTCTCAGCCTTTGCTTCCTCACACCTGGCCTGTGGAGTAGCCTCTCAAGTAGAGGTGAGAAAAATCAAGAGGCTTAAAAACATAAGATAACTGCCTCCCCAATTCTACCATATTCTCTGTCCTGCTAGAGGGAAAAAAACTCAAACCAATGACATACACTGGGTCATATAATCCTTGTTGGTGTCAGACTCATTAGCCAGGAAACTGTTTAACTTCACTTTCTCCAAGGTTCCCATCCACAAAAGCAAAGCTTATTCCTTGCTCCCTACTCAACACCCAGGATTGTGCTGGCAAGATTTATAAACAAAGGTTTATGGAGCGCTTCTGGTGGGAGTGGAGAAGTCTGACTACCATGTGTGTTCATTGTGAGGAAAGATCATTTGAAACTAGTAAACCAACAACAAACTACTGAGAAGGAAAAGACTGAAACAGCCCCTGCCTGGGGAAGTGAAAGAAATGGCCTCTAATCTGGCAAAAACTGTTTATGGTGAGGATCAGCAGACTAAAGATGCAATAAACAGCGCTGGAAGTCGCAAGAAACATGAGAAGGTAGGTGGAGGGGCATCAGGATTCAGCTGCCAACAAGTCCTATCAGGGAGCTGAACACACTGTCCAGGAAAGTCAGAAATCCAAAAGATCTTTCCCACATAATCCCTGCTTTCGAGATGTTCCATATCTTGAATAGTATATTGGATACATGGCTATATACTCTTTACAATATAAATCAGATCACTTATACCTAATATACAGCATATGTGAATTCTGTCTTAATTTGAACTTTTTTTAATCTGCCTGATCCAATTTTAATCAGTGAGTTTACTGATGTACCCATAAGCAGCTCTATTCCCATTTAACAATATTTACAACTGTCTTTATATTTATATTCAAATAAGATTCATACAACATAATCATAGATACGATCAAATTAAAACTGGCTTTATCTATCATTCTCTGGTAACTGTTATCACTGCACATCTATAACACATAGATAATTACTCATATGCCAAATGTCTTTGGAATTACCAAAAATAAAATTAAACTATGTGCCTCAGACTTTTGGTATGAAATGTATCTTACTATTTTAAAATCTATTAAAAATTGGTAAAGCATTATGGAAATGTGACAACTCTATTTATCAGGATATTAGTTTTCCCAAAAGATCCTATATTCTTACTAAGCCTAATAATAGAGTTTATAATATATTTAGACTTTGGGAAGAAATAGGTAACAACAGTTATTAGTGAATTATTAATTAGTTATTGTTCAGTTTACAGTTCTAACATAAAAGATAATATATCTCAACCCAGATTCCATGCCTTACTGAGAACAATCAATGTCTGAAAGCAGCCTAAAGTTGTATTCTTACTAAAAATCTATCACACTTTTGTAATTCACACATACTTGTGAAATTCAAGTTTGTGTATTCTCTTCCTAATGGGAACTTCAAATAACATATTTGAAAATAAGCAGTAAATATAAGTCAATTAATTCATTTGCCACCAGCTGAACATTCTTGTCAATATCAGCTCAGGCTCAATCTTCAAAGACAGTGAGGTATAATCACCACACCATCTTCCCCATCATTAGGGCTTGGGTAATGTGAGTCTGAGATTCACATGCAGGAAATGTACTGGGGTCTGCTCTAGGGAACAATCTCTCGGAAGGAGAAATTGAGCCCCTTGCAGTGACGACAAAGATCCAAGCCCATGGGAAAGGGGGCTAGACTTTTTATTCCCACCTCGACCCATCACTGAATGTAAGTGTCCCTGGCAAAGAGAGCCATCAGCAGCAGAGAAAGCTCTAGACATAGAGTCACAAGACCAGGGACCCGTCCCACTGACCAGCTGTGCAGACTTCACCAAGACACACAGCTCTGAATCTCTTCTTAACCTGGAGAGGGTAGATATGTTCCTGGAGCATTCAGGGACTCCTTAAGGCATCAGAGAGTGGGGAGGAAGGACAGCTGGGCCGGTTACTTATTTAGGAAGTAACTCTCCTGTGGATCTGCTCTCCACAGCTGATAGTATCCAATCATCAAATTGAAGGTGTCCACAGGAGGCAGTGAATCTGGGCACCAGTCAGGCCACTGTCAGTATCCAAGGGGCTTTTGGGAAGTGGTAGTGCTTGCAGTCAGATGGGTAGTCAGGCAATAGCTCTGGGTTGTCCATCCATCTGGAATCAGGACTCCACACACTAGAAAAGGGACAGAGAATTCAGCAAGAGCTGCAAGATGCTAAGGGTCCTGCTGACAGGCACTAATATGGAGGGCTCCCGTTCAGCTGGACTAGTAAACTCTCAGCATGGCTTATAAGGTCATGATGATCTTGTCCCTGCAGACATACTCTCTCTTTCTTTTTTTGAGATGGTGTCTCCCTCTGTCACCCAGGCTGGAGTTCAGTGGCACGGTCTCGGCTCACCGCAAGCTTCGCCTCCCGGGTTCGTGCCATTCTTCTGCCTCAACCTCCTGAGTATCTGGGACTACAGGCACCCACTACCATGCCCGGCTAATTTTTTTTGTATTTTTAGTAGATACAGGGTTTCACTGTGTTAGCTAGAATTGTCTCAATCTCCTGACCTCGTGATCCACCTGCCTCGGCCTCCCAAAGTGCTGGGATTACAGGTGTGAGCCACGACCCCCGGCCCAGACATACTCTCTTGCCACAACCATTGCTACTCCCACCTCCTGCCTTGCTCCCCAACTATACTGAACTCTTCTCCCTCTCTACAGCATATGCTGTGTGCTCTTTCAACTTGACTATTCTGCCTGAAGACCATTCTCCTTGGCACTCTTTCTTTACTTGAATAATGCCTACTTGTCCCTCAGGTGTCCACCAGGACCTCCCGGGAAGCCTTTCTTGACCTCCCTAGACTGGGTTAGGCAACCCTTCTGTGTTCTCCCAGAGCAGCACATGTACAAGGATTATATAATGACTGGCACATCATAAACACTCTAAAAACAGTGGCTACTATTGATATTATTCTTCCTTGATAGTACATATCTTTCTGAATTGTATGCCTGGGCCACCTGGGCCTTCACTGTATCTGCAGTTTTTGGTACATTGCAGAGCATACAATACGAACCTGATAATTGTTTGTTAAAATAATGAAATTCTCAGTTACACAACTGGGCAAACATGAATGTGACAGCATGGGGAAGGGGTTGGCCAGGGCTCCTTTGCAATATCCCAGAGACTTGCCCTCAGAACCAATGCCCAGCTCTGCCAGGGGCTGGGTCTAAGCCCCTATCTGTGTTGGCTGTTGTACTTAAGATTGTGTACGGAAAAGGGAGGAATCAACCTGTTGGCTGAAGACTCTCAGAGCCTGCAACCAAGAAGGACCAGGGCAGTCACAGACAGTCATATGGGCAGGACTGCTGCTCATAGTGCAACTCCATCATTTGTTTATTTAAGAAGCAGTGCAGTTTACGGAATGAACATCATGTTCTTTCCGTATTAGTGCCTGTCAGATACACCTGTGATTTGGGATCAGATACACCTGAATTCAAATCCCTATTCTTTACCCTAGAGCTATGGGGTAGAGGTTAAGGGCAGAATCTTTGGGGCAAGACTTCTTAGAATTGAATCTTAGCTTCACCACTTCCTGGCTGTGTGACATTAGACACATTATGTAACCTGTCTGTCCCTCAGTTTTCTCACCTGTAAAACAGAGAATAATAATTCCTGCTTCATAGGGCCATTATGAGGGTTAAGGAGTTAATAATTATAAAGTTCTTAGAACTTCATTTGGCAAATAGTGAAGCACTATAGCTAGGTTTGCCTAACCATTCTAAGCCTCAATTTTCTCATTAGAAAAAATGGACATAACTTGGAATACTTGGTACAATGTCTCACATATGGGTCATTCTCAGAAATTATATGATTTCCATTACTGTTACTTGTCTTGTAAGTGGAATATCTTTTCTAGGGTAAACTAACTTGATTAATAGAAACCTTCCTGTGGATACTTCTGGTCTCAACTGACAATCTGGGGAGAAAAGAAGCTGTTTCTTTGTGGTTCTGGGCCAGTCACATCCCTTCTGGCTTGCCTTTTTTTGTCTAATGTTCTGAGAACCTTCTTCATAGACCCAAACACTTAATACAAACCCATTTCTCTGGCAGATAAACAAAGGAGAGGTTCATTAGTTTCCAAGGGCTGTCATGAGAAAGTACCACAAATTTGTTGGTTTAAAGCAACAGAAATTTATTCTCTCACAGTTCTGGATCCAGAAGTCTGAAATCAAGGTGTCAACAGGGCTATGCTCCTCTTAAGGCTCTAGAGGAGAATTTACTTTCCTTTTCTGGCTTCTGGTGGCTCCAGGCATTCCTTGTCTTTACGCAGCAGAATGCCAATCTGTGTTTGTCTTCACTTGGCCCTCTCCCTCTGTCTGTTTCTGTCCCAAATCTCCTGCCTTTTTCTTATTACCTGTCTTTGAATTGAGGGTTCACCCTAAATTCTGGATAACCTCAAGATCCTTAACTTAATTACATCTGCAAAGACACTTTTCCAAATAGGTTCACATTTACAGGAACTAGGGGTTAGAATGTGGCCACATCTTTGGGGGTCGACTATTGAACTCACTGTAAGGCGTAACTGAGCCCTAACTGGGGCTAAATAGAATGCATCCGTTTACCTTGTTTGGACCTACCTGTGCTTCCTTTTCCTTTTTCCTTTTCCATGAACACTTGTTCCAGTTTTGTCTATTTGCCATAAATGGGATGGGCACAGCCAGAGGAACAAGCAAGAAATCACAACCCACAAATCTGCTTATTCCTGAGCCTCACCCTGGCCCACACCTGCAACTGCTTCTTGCCTCAGTGTTTGCTGTGGGCAGTACATGAGCTACTTGACCCAATACTCGTGTGAAACTTTATTCTGCTTGGCCCTCCCAATTGCCTTGCAGACATCCAGGAGAGTTGGGTATCACTTGGGACCTGGCAGTGCCGGCTTGCCCTGCCAGGCTCTTCAACGGGGTTGCCTTGGTCACATATTAGATTTCATACATGGGGCCAAACCAGGAGACCTTGGTGAGCTGGAACAAGAAGAGGCAGTGGATCTGGGTCAGAGCAGGAATTATACTTGCAGTTGGACTGGGCAAATAGGCTCAGAGAAGGAATCTGGGTCAAAAGCTTGGCAGACTGGCAGAAAACCTGAGCCCTGATGCACAAATTAAAATGGATACTAGCTTTCCATCTACACAGGCCAGTTCTTGGTTCTCATAAGTCTGACTTGGGGGTTCTGTGACATGTGGCATATCATGGATTGCAAGGGCCAACTAAATTCTGTTTTTCTCTCTTTCTGAGTCAGAGCCTCACTCTGTCACCCAGGCTGGAGAGCAGTGGCACAATCTTGACTCACTGCAACCTCCGCCTCCAGGATTCAAGCGATTCTCCTACCTCAACTTCCCAAGTAGTTGGGATTACAGGCATGCGCCACCACTCCCGGCTAATTTTTTTGTATTTTTGATAAAGGGTTTCACCATGTTGGCCAGGCTGGTCTTGAATTCCTGGCCTCAAGTGATCTGCCTGCCTTGGCCCCCCAAAGTGGTGGCATTACAGGCATGAGCCACTGTGCCCAGCAAGGTTCAACTAAATTTAGCATATATTTATTAAGGATTTGTTGTATGGCAGGATCTAGTAATATAGAGGTCAGACAATCCTTGTCTTCAAGTAGACGAAAGTATAGCAACAGATACTCACATAGAAGAATTGCCATAAAATGTGATAACTGTATGTGCACAGTGTTATGAGAGGCCAAAAGTAAGAAAAAATCATTCTGCCTTGGGCTAGGGAGTGGGTCATGACGGGAGCATAGAAGAGGAAATACTTGATCTGGATCTTAAAGAATTCAGTAACGAATGGCTGAGAAGAGCAGCCCAGGAAGCTTGTCCAACTGACTAAGTGGGTGCCTCTTCTTTTTTGTGTTTATCTCATCCATAACCTAGACCTTCGGTGGAAAGAGCAACCTTCATACAAGAACTTTTTAAAAAAATAAACATTACAGAGGCAGATATTAAACATATCCGACAAATGAGTCATGCCCAGAGAAACAACCAACCACAAAAGACGCCATTTGTAAGGAACTGGCTTAGTGGTTACTAACTTAATATCAGTGACCCACAGCCATTACTACTATTATTCCTACTGTTACGTACTGGTTTTAGACTTTAGTGTATCGTGATGTTTCAATGACCCATTACTATTGAGCATTTCATGTGGCCTATTTGAATATATATCTTATTAAAAATGTTTTTCATTTATTTCACATATAATATTGGTGTAAGACACTTATAATCACAATCTCTGGTAAAGGTAAGATGGCTACTGCTCATTATTGCCTGCTCCATGTATTTTTGGTATTTAATGAATATCTCTTTGAACTTTCTTGGGGGTGTCTTCTAACACAACACCTTTATAATTAGTAGAGATGTTGTTAAATTTGAAAATGATGCATCTTCACAGAGTACTAATTTTGTTTAATTATTATTCGGTTGCATTTAAGTAATTTAATTGTGTAAGTTTCAAATATAAGGTTTAAATGTATTCTAATACTAGAACAAACATAGATATATTACTCAACTTTTGATATATATAACATATATGTCAGCATTGAATATAAAATTCAAATAGTTTCTAGAATCATACAACAAATCTCTTTTAGATAAGAGAAAAAAAAATAAAGAACATCCAAACTAGAAAGAAGTCAAGTTATCCTTGTTTACAGATAAAATGGTCTTAGTTTTAGAAAAGAACTAAAGACTCCACCAAAAAGCTGTTAGAACTGATAAACAAATTAAGTAAATTTGTGGGATACAAAATCAAATACAAAAATCAGGAGGAATTCCCATAAGCCAACAGCAAACAATCTGAATAAAAGGAAATCAAGAAACCAATCCCATTTATAGTAACTACCAAGAAATAAAATACCTAGGAATAAAATCAAGCAAAGGAGAGAAATAATTTTTTTTTTTTTTTGAGACAGAGTCTCACTCTCTCATCCACCTCCTGGTTTCAAGCTATTCTCCTGCCTCAGCCTCCCAAGTAGCTGGGATTACAGGTGCCTGCCACCACAGCCAGCTATATTTTGTATTTTTAGTAGAGACAGGGTTTCACTATGTGGTCAGGCTGGTCTTGGACTCTTGACCTCAAGTGATCCACCTACCTCAGCCTCCCAAAATGTTTGGGATTACAGGCATGGGCCACCATCCCTGTCCCAAAAAAAAAGAAAGATTTCTACAAGGAAAAAGATAAAGCACTGATGAAAAAAAATTTAAGATGACACACCCCCAAAAATGGAAAGATAGCCCATGTTCACAGATTGGAAGAATTAATATTGTTAAAATGTCCAGACTACCCAAAGTAATCTACAGATGCAATGCAAACCCTATCCAAATACCAATTACATTGTTCGTAGAAATAGAAAAAAAATCCTAAAATTCGTATCAATTCTGAATAGCTAAAGCAATCCTAAGCAAAAAGAACAAAGCTGAAGGCATCATACCATCTGATTTCAAAATATACTATAAAGTTACAGTAACCAAAGCGCATGGTACTGGCATAAAAACAGACACATAAACCAATGGAACAGAATAGAAAGCCCAGAAATAAACTCATGCATTTACAGCCAACTAATTTTCAAGAAAGGTGCCAAGAACATGCATTGGGGAAATTACTGTCTCATCAATAAATGGTGCTAGGAAAACAGGATATCCGTATAGAGAAGAATAAAACTAGACTCCTATCTGTATTAATATATAAAAATCAAATCCAAATTAATTAAAAACTTAAATGTAAGGCCTGAAACTATAAAACTCCTAGCAGGAAACATTGGGAAAATATTTCAGAACATTTGTCTGGGCAAATTTTTTTTTTAAGTAAGATCCCAAAAGCATAGGCAACAAAAGCAAAAATTGATAAATGGGATTACATCAAACTAAAAGGCTTCTGCATAGCAAAGGAAACAATTAACAAAGTGAAAAGACAACCTACGGAATGGTGGGACACAAATTATGCATCTGACAAGAAATTAAGAACCATAATACATAAGGAACACAAACAACTCCACAGCAGTAAAAAAAATCGATTTTATAATGAGCAAAAGATGCGAATAGGCATTTCTCAAAAGAAGACATCCAAGTGGCCAACAGGTCTATGAAAAATATTCAAAATCACTGTTGTCAGAGAAAAGCAAATCAAAACCATAATGAGATATCACCTTATCCCCACTGAAATGACTATAATCAAAAGACAAAAAATAACAAGTGCTGGAGAGAATGCAGAGGAAGAGGAATACTTTTACACTATTGGTGGGAATGTAAACTAGTACAACTACAAAAAATGGTAGGGAGATTCCTCAAAAAACTAAAAACAGAATTACCATGTGATCCAGCAATCCCACTGCTGAGTATATACCCAAAAGAAAGACAATCAGTATGTGAAGGAGATATCTGCATTCCCATGTTTATTGCAGCACTATTCACAATAGTCAAGACATGGAATCAGCCTAAGTGTCCATCAATGGGTGAATGGATAAAGAAAATGTGGTATATATACATAATGGAATATTATCTGGCCATGAAAAAAGATGAAATCATGTCATTTGCAGCAACATGGATGAAACTAGAAGTTATCAAATGAAATAAGCCAGGCACATAATTAGAAATACTGCATGTTTTCACTCATATATGGTGAAAAATACATTGAGGTAGTAAACAGAATGGTGGTTACTAGAGGCTGGAAAGGGGAGAGGAAAGGGGGATGAAGAGAACTTGGTTAATACGTACAATAACACAGTTAAATAAAAGGAATAACTTCTAGTGTTTGATAGCACAGTAGGGCAACTACAGTTAACAATAATTTACTGTAAATTTCAAAATACCTGGAAGATTGAGAATGTTCTCAATGCAAAGAAAAGATAAATGTTTGAGGTGACAGATTTCTCAATTACCCTGATTTGAGCATTACACATTGTATAATTGTATGAAAATATCCATGTACCCCAAAGATATGTGCAACTATTATGTACCAATAAAAAAGGGGAAAACAGGCCTTAAACAATACAGAAGGAGCCAGACACAAAAGGCTGCATACTGTCTGAATCCATTTATATTTTGAAAAAGACAAAATTACAGGGGTACAAATTAGCTTGGTGGTTGACAGGGGCTGGGAGTAGAGGAAGGAAATTGACAGCAAAGGAGCATAAGGAAATTTGGGAATGATGACAATATCCTTTACCTTCATTGTGATGGTGGTTACATGATTGAATGTATTTGTAAAAATTCAACCAACTGTACAATAAAAATTTTACTTATGTAAATTATATCTCAAACCTGACTTTAAGGAAAGTCAGGTTAGTCCAGGCTCCCTTTCCAGGAAAATTCACTGCTGCGTCCATTTTTTCTGATCTGCTTTTAAGAATACCTAGAAGGAAGAGTTTGAGAATTACTCATTTAATATCTCTTTAAAAGAGGGGTCTTGGAGTATGATTCTGCCTGAGTTAAACCCCAAGATCTTGAACAATTTAAACTTGAACAATAATTGTAGGCATAGAGGTATAGGGCACTTTCAAATTGTATGAAATAACAACATACCTACCCACAATATTTTATAGATACATAATCATTTATTCTAGCCTTGTGTAGCTTCTTTACTTGTGAAATATTCACTTGTGACTACAAGTGCATTAGTTTCCTAGGGCTGCTGTGACAAGATACTACACACTAGATGGCTTAAACAACTAGAAATCTATTTTCTCACAATTCAGGAGGCTGGAAGTCTAAGATCAAGGTGTCAGCAGGGTTAGTCTCTTTTGAGGTCTCTCTTAGGCTTATAGATGGCTGCCTTTTTGCTGTGTCTTCACATGGTCTTCCCTCTGTGTTCTAATCGCCTCTTCTTATAAGGACACCATTCATATTGGATTAGAGTCCACCTTAATGAGTTCATTTTAACTTAATTGCCTCTTTAAAGGCCATATCTCCAAATGCAGTCACATTCTGAAGTATTGGGGGTTAGGACTTCAATATATGAAATTTGGGGAGATGCAATTCAGCCTGCTTCCCACCCCTTCCCTCTTCCACCAGGCACATTTTCCCTATTCCAGCCACCCTCCAACCACACTGCCTCTTCCAAGATGTAACTTTCTTCTTCTTGGTTTGCTTTGGTTACTTCCACATGTTGATCAAACATCTGTAAAAGGAAATCAAAGCACTAAGGCACTGTAAAGATGCTAATACACTGTATGCAGGCCCAGGTGGAAAAAAGTGTGTCATTTAATGTTTGTATGTATTTGTTTGCTTTGGTATATTTCTACAGATCCTTCTCTTGAAAGGCTATATGGAGCAGCTTTGAACATCCAAACTATATTGGGAACATACCAAATATGTGGAACAGAAGCCTAAGTGCTGCCCATACCACACAGCCTTGTACTCACTGCTCCTACACATATAAATGAGTGAACAATGGTTGAATAGAAAATCTGCAGCAAGGCAACAATAGTCCAGTTTTTAACCTCAGCTTCTCTGTAGCTAACATGAATAATTCATGGTAAGTTGGATCCCTACAGTAATTTATCGATGAGTAGTGTAATCATTTATTTCAAGCTAAACACATTTCTCTGGCTCTGCTTCCTCTACCACAAGATATTCTGAGGCAGCTCTGGGAGAATTAGAAGCATGTTTCCCCTCCAGTATTTGCCTGGTCTCATAGAGCAGCAAATAGGAACATAAAGAGCCCAATCTGTATGTACAAAAGCAGTTGATGTAGACTACTTTTTGGTTCAAGTTTTGAGCAAACAATATACAGAGAACCCTTTGCACTTAATACTAAGACAAGGAAGTGATGAGCCCATCAAGGTTGGGTGTGAGGCATGGATGAGGATCGGTGAAGGACATAAAGTCAGGGTGA
Organism: Macaca mulatta; assembly: GCF_049350105.2. Taxonomy (NCBI): domain Eukaryota; kingdom Metazoa; phylum Chordata; class Mammalia; order Primates; family Cercopithecidae; genus Macaca; species Macaca mulatta. Next base: position 23,510,174 of record NC_133422.1, read on the forward strand.
TAACAAGCGAACGGGACCTACATAAGAAGGAAGGCAGAAACATTTCAGGTTACACCATAACATCATCAGGAAGGGACTGGATGAATAATTGCAGCACCAGCTACCTTCTATTGAGTGTTTCTTACTCTGCAAGGCCTACACTAGGTGCTCTACATATCATGGGCTTAAGCTGAGCACAGCACTGCCATTTGCCTTGTAGGATCTCTCATTTGCAGATAAGGATAGTGAAGCTCTGTAAGATGCACTACATGGTGGAGTTAGAACCCAAGCACCGAGTTTTCCCTGATGCCCAAGCCCATTCTCTTTTGATATCCATTATAATGGTCCCACACTGTGGCTATAGCATTATGTTGTATTATGTGTTATTCATAGTTCATCATATTGAGTAGACAGGATGGACTTTCAGCAAACTGAGCAGAGTTTGTTTCTAAGTGTGGTTTCAATTCATCTCAAGTTTTCTTGTTTTTATTTGCCTATATAAAGTTCAAAGAAACCCTATCATGCAGATTCTGCTAAGAAGAAGATGCTTCAAGCAGAGAAATGCAGTTGACTTTTTCATTCAGGGTTCTAATGTCCAGAGTGGGCTAACTTTATTAAGGAGTGTAGGCCCTTTATTGAAAGGGGTGGGAAAGGTTCTATTTTGCAGCAGTTGGGAAGGCATGGTCTCTCCACAGGTGAGGTTGTTGTCTAGTGGGAGATAGAACAGACTGGGTTTCTGAATAAGTACCTGAATACATTCGATTTCAATATTCCCCAAGTGATTGAGGGGGTTGCTATAATGCTTGGTGCAAATTGGCAAGGTCAGTAGGGACAAGTGGGAAGAGTCCAAAAGAAGAAACCTGATGAAGGAAAGTGAATAGAAGAGAAGAAGGAGCACCAGGGGATGGCCACGGTGGCCATTGTAAGTGCCTTTGACCCAGACACTCAACAGAGCACCTAAGCCTAGATGGGTAGAGCTAAGATTGTTTTTGATGCCTGGGTTGGATCCAAAACTTCCAGCCAGATCTGCCTTTACTTGGGTGTCTTGGCTTTTGCATTCCCACAGCTGTGACTCAGACCTGTGTTTTCTGGGATGGGAAAGGAGTATGGCAAATTATTAGGTAAGAAGGGAAAAAAGAATAACTAGCAACCATTATTCCTGCACACTGGGAAAGAGGGTCCTGCCTGCCTGGCCCTGCCTCTCTTGGTGATTCATGCTGTGGTCGTGACAGTGCCTTTGACTCATCCAGCCTAGGAACCCAAGAATCAACTCTGACACTTCATTCCCATGCATGGCATACCTGGTCGTCAACACGGAGGAATTTTAATCCCAGACTATTTTTTGAGCCTGTTCCTTGCTCCATCCCACTACCAATGTGTTGAGTCAGGCCTTCCTCCTCTCTTATTTGGAGTAGTAAGAGTCTCCCAACTTGTCATCCTGCCTCCAGTCTACCCAGGCAGCCCATCCTCTGACCTTCCACCTGAGTGATCTTTCTGGAAAACAAACCAATCCCATCACTCCTCCCCTTCTTAATGCCAGAGTAGGATTCTCAACTGAAGACTCCCCTGAACTCCAAGAATCCAGGGGCAAAATTACACATTTATGCCATGTAGCAGAGTTAGTTAGTGATTGATAAATATTCCTTGTGTATCCCCATATATTTCAGCCTCCCTTGCAGTCAGGTTGGAGCATGGGACTAATTTGATCAACTCAGTGTGGTAACATGCTATATTTCACAGTTATCTGTGGCTCTGATTAGAAGTCATGAAGGTTGGATGACTTTTTTGAATGGGGAAACAAATTAGTTACTTCTTACTAATTGCAATATTTGGGGGGATTAAAAACAAATCTATGAAGACACATGAGCCATAGGAAATAAAGTATTTAAAGAGAGTCCTTAAGAATGAATATTGTGGACCACTGGCCTACAGAATAAAGTCCAAACATGATACTCACATCAAAGCAGATGAGACACAAAAGCCATTCTGGCTTTGTTGACAATAAAGTCTTGTTGCCCTGTGCTTTGCCAACCTGGACCTTGACTCATTATTTCCCAGTTACGCTTTACATTTCCAGGTGGGCCTGCCCTTGCAACCTCTAGTCCCTCATCTCCAGCCTGTCCAATTCTCCCCTTATCCTGCAAGACCCAGCTAAAATGTTGAACTCAACCTTCTCTGTTGAATTCCCATTGTCCTCAGCCACAATTTTAGTCACAGTGCTTCTTTCATCATATTGGCATCCCTGACTGTTCGTTAAAATGTGAACTTCTCCCACACAGGTAGTGTCTCCTTCCCATCTCTGCACCCCCTAACACCCAGGATAGTGCCTGGCACAGAGGGGGCATTCACCAACTACAGTCTCCTTGGGGGTACTCTTCTAGGCTCCTTAGATGGGTAGGTTGCACGTGACGACGAGTAAACTATTTATCTAAGTGCCCCCTTGCTGTTCCTCAAGTGTGCCAAGCCTGCTCTCCCCCACAGCCCTCAAGTTTGCACCTATCTCTGCCCAGAACTCTCTCCAGACCTCACATACCCCTCTCCCCGACATCAGTCAGAGCGGCTTTCTCTGGTCCTTCTCCCTTTCTCTCCTTATTCTGCCTTGTGTCTTCACAGCACATCTGGTATATTTTATTTTGCATTTACTGCTAAGTCTGTTCATTGTCTCCCCCAAGTAGACTATAGGCTCTGTGAGGTCAAGGGCTTTGTCTTGTTCATTGCATACTAGTGGGTACTCAAAAAATATTTTTGAATGAAGAAATAATAAAGTTATCATCTTTTAACACATCATATCTGAAACCAAGCCTCATTTTTCAAGCATTCTTTTCATAAAGCCGTAAAACTTTAGATTAAGAAAGGAATTTAGAGGGTTTACTTGAGCTCTGTATTCTCATTCAACTGAGGTGGAAGCAGAGATCTCTGACAGCAAAATCCCTCGCCCCATGCAGCGCTGAAGCTAGAACCCTTGTCTGACTCCTGGGCTTGACTCCTAGCACAGTGTTTTGCGTGGTAATAAGCATTTAGTTAATCAATGAGTGTTAAGTTGAATTAAAACTAGAAAAGGCTGAGCAGTTTGATGCCTGTGTGTGCAGCTTTCTGCGCTATAATAAACTGAGCTCAAAAGACATGGGCCTCTAGGGAGTTACTTGAGAAAACAGAAGTATAGCAGCTGGGGATCCAGGTTCTTACCCTGACACATGGACTCTGTTGGGCAGACCTAGACCAATTAACCATACAATTACCAGACCCTCCACGCTGCATGTCCCCCAGATCTGTAGACATAGCTGGCACTGTTTGCTGGTCACCAGTGGATGTTAAGGGTCAAAAGAGAAAAGGATCTCTCTTTTCGCCAGGAGCACTGACTGCTAGGGAAAAGCAAGAAATGCAACATCAGCCCACCATGGTAGGTAGTGGTTGAGGAGCCTGGGAACAAAAGCTCCTTCCCTTCTCAACCTCATACACTCTGGGCCAGTTACTAAAATTGTCTAGACCTTCACTTGGAAAATAAATCCTATAGTTAGGAATAACCAGGGTTTCATTACAAAGTTCTTGGCATATACTCCAGAACAAAATTATATATGGTAGTGGTGCAAATTGGCAATCAAACAGTGCCTTCTACAATGAGGGGCAAACATAATGAAACCTTAGTTTGGTAGATCATAACAAAATTGCTCATATTATTTCTTCATCTCTCCTTTAGATGGAAAAGTGTCACCTTTTCTATATGTTCTATGCCTATTTCAGCTTCTGCCCACAGACTCTCAGGAATACAGAGAAATCTTTCTCTAAACACTCAAGATTAAATAGATTAGGAGATTTCCTAGCCTGACATATGGTTGTTCAACAAGGACCCAGTTTCCACCACTCTCCTCTTCTGCAGCATGGCAGACAACCATGAATAACCACAGGGTCCCAACCCCAGCCTTGGAGCTCACCTCATAATTCCTCATGATCCACAGAGTCTTCATAATCAACTGGAGCTGTTTAGATGTAATGAAATTATTTGCCCTCCTCAGTTTCAGTTGTATAAATCCAGGACCAGAATGTACAAACTGTCCTCAAACTTTTATCTATCTCTACATCATGCATTTCTAAATCAAAGGCAGTTGCCTGTCTTGCAGGATTTGTTTTCTTTCTTTTTTGTTTTTCTATTTTCCTCTAAGCATACAAGGAAGAACAGAGATTTCAACCATTATTTCTCAGTGAACGAAACATCAAACTATAAGTTTTCAAGTCGGCCATGACCTGGCATATCTCCGCTCTGTCTTTTGAAAACAAAGCCAAACAATCTATGGTACGGTCTCCTTAAGTTGTGTCCTAAATATACAGGGTTGTGCAAGATGCAATGTTTTGGTCAGTCACTAGGTGGCATCTAATTGAGGGACTGGGTGAACTCTCCCAGAAAGCATGTTTTAGAGCACACCACAGTTCTCCATTTTGGCTGCCATTGTTTGGTGGGCGTGTTGGAGTTAATCCATTGCCATCTGTCTTTATTTTGCTAACTTACTCAGTCGGACGCCACACAATTGAGTTCTGCAAATGTCGGCTCTCCAGTACAGCAATTACCGAGTCTCTCTCTAAACAATATCACCGCACAGCATTCTTCCTGCCTTGCCTAGAGCTTGAAGCATTCAGGCTCATTTTGACTTCCTTTGCTTATAGCGCTTGTCATGTTCAAAGATGAAAGAAAAATGGTCTGAACTCAAAGCCACAACAAGGCATGGCTTCTCTTTCCAAACTGAGAACATACCAATCAACGTGTTCCTATTACATAAAAACCCCAGGCAGCACAGCCAAGGATGTGGGCTTGTGCTTGTGCAGTCCAGGAAGACACCACCTCCTCCTCCAGGACGCAGACAGAGTGCATTTTGTTGTTAATGATGATGTCGTTCTTTTAATATTTGAGGGACTGGTGGGAGAGGTGGCAAGTGAGGCATATGGAAGTAATAGGAGGAGGAAGGAAGGAGGGAAGGAAGGAAGGAAAGAGGAAAGAAGGAGGGAAGGAAAGAAGGAAAGAGGGAAGGAAGGAAGGAAAGAGGAAGGAAGGAAGGAAAGAGGGAGAGAGAGGAAGGAAGGAAGGAGAAAGAAAGGAGAAAGAGAAAGAAAGAAAGAGAGAGAGAAAGAAAGAAAGAAAGAGGAGGGAGGGAAGGAAGGAAGGAAGGAAGGAGGGAAGGAGGAAAGGGAAAGGGAAAGGAAAGGAAAGGAAAGGAAAGGAAAGGAAAGGAAAGGAAAGGAAAGGAAAGGAAAGGAAGGATATGGAGGAGTGGGGAGTGAGCTGATATTTGAAGGACCTAACTTCCATTGCTGTTTCAGAAGAGGGATGAATTAATTATCTCAGTAACCTAGAAATGGTGTTTATTTTCCATTGTTTGCTCATTTCATTCATTCATGTATTGTGTACTGAAGACCTACTCTGTGTGTCAGGCAGTGTATGAGATGTTCCAGATACAGGTAGGATCGATCCACCAAGAATCATTGTCCTCTTGGAGCTTACAATTTGTGGGGAGACAGATATTGATCAAGTAAACACAAGCATGATAGCTGTTGTGAAATAGACACAAAAACACACAGGGTGTTGCACAAGCACACAGTGGGTGCCCTGCCCTCGTCTGGGGGCCAGGAAAGGATCTCTGAGATAGGTGAAGATGAGGGGGTTTTTAGAGTATCATTCTTCTTTGTTGTACTCTCACATGCTAAATACTCTACTTTGCAATTAGCAGATGCTAGATTCATATTTGGTGACCAACTAGCAAGTGAGAAAGATCTAGCAGAATGAGAACCAGTGAAAATACAGCCCAGTCCCTGATGGGACTACTTCCTCCTTAATCCTTTGCTTTTGCCTTTTTTCCCCACCAAAATTATATTAAGATTTTCATCCATCTTTTATCTTTATTTAAGTCCATTTTGTTCAAAGTTTTCAATGCCTGGTAAACCAAAAGTGAATTAAACATTAACATATTAGTTTACATTGCTATCTACGGTAGTTCTTCAGAATTGATTCACTGTTTAAATTTTAGAAAATATGAGGCAATTTGGGGAGCGAAGAAGAGGAAGCAAGAAAAAAAAGGAACATACTGTGTTTGTCTTCTCCACTGTATTACTGTATTTTCAAATGTAATTTCTGTCTTCAGGGTTTCCACTATGAAGCAGAAGGAGTCCATATCCTATGTATTGACATAAGATTCAAGCAAAGGCAAGCCCACCAATATGTAGTTTTTGGGAACTGTAAGCTCCCTGAGTTTCATGATAGGTGCTGGAATAGGTGGATATTGTAAGGATGTAGTGTGGTCTCACTACTTACCAGTGCATTTGAGAGTGACCCATTCTTGTAGGACTTTATCTTGACAACCAAGTCTATTTGTCATTAAATATTTGTGGTCTGAGTCCTTTAAAGTCATTTCCTGGGAGAACTGCCTTGCCAGGTAGTTTGAAGACCAACCCCAGCTACACAGTAAAATAAGGAACCTTTGCCGTGCTTTATTTTGGTCTTAACTCATTGCTCCCCTAAGCTGAATCGGGAGTGTCAGGCAGCTGTCCTTCATGACAGTGAGATTCTCCTGCCTGAGGCTACAACCTTCCAGAAGGCTCAGGTGACTGGGGCCTTCCAGGGGGAGTGGCTGAGTCTGTCAGGTGGTCCCTGGGTAGAGCTGGGGTACCCTCTTCCTCCCGCCTCTCTGGGATCTGCCTACACTGTGGACCTGGTGGTGTCCTGGGGTGGGGGTGCAGAGGGCAAGTGGGGATACCAGGGGAAGAAGAAATGTCACTCGAGCTGTGGCAGACACTGGAGGGCCAGGCTCTGCACAACAGCCACTGTTACCATGGAAACTTCCAAGGAGACCGCCGAAGGCCACTAGAAGCAGCCCTGGCAACATTCTTCCCTTTCTGACCTCTCATTACATTTGACGTAACTGACCAAACTCATTCTGGAGACTTCTCCTTCCTCGGTTTATGTGACATGAACTCTCTTGGTTCTGCTCCTCTCACCCCGAGTGACCTCTGTCAGCCTCCTTTGCAGACACTCACTTCACTCTCTCTTCATTCACTCTCTCTTCATTCACTCATTAATCACCGTTACAAAAACCCGGCATTAGGACCCCTGCTTTCTTTCTCCCCTTTTTTGCGATGTTTCTTCATTTTCTCGGTTTGAGCTATAAGCTTTCTAAAGAAGACATAGGTGGAGTTCAGCAAAGAGATGGAGGAAACGAGTGTTCACTGGTTGGTTGCTGCTTCCTCTGTACCTGTGGCCCCGCTGTCCTGCATGTGGTGCCTCTGCTCATCCCCAAGAAAACCCTGCAAGAGTGGTGGGTCCTTAGCCTTTGCTGTTTTGTACATGATGTTCCTTTTGCCTGTGATGTTCCTTTTGTCCGTGATGTTCCTTTTATCTGAAATTCTTTTTGATTTCTCCCTCCACTCACCTTCCAAATTTCTACTCCTTTTCAAAGCCCAGTTCAATTACTGTTTCCTTTGTGGGATCTGCCTGAACTCCCCAAGCCCCATTATTCTCGTTGTCTGAATTTCATGGCACGAATGTCATCCTTCTATTAGATTATTTACCACATTACAGTACAGAGTGTAGTTTGCAAATTTTCCTCCCTCTCCCCTAAGGTTGTCTTTGGGGTGCTAGAGGACAAGATGAGGTCTTATCTGTCTTGGCATCCTGACATCTATCACAGTGCCTAACACACAAGCAGGTGCTTCGCAAACATTCCTTTATCATGTAATAGCTAGTGTTTCTTAGCTCAGCGCATTATCTCAGGCAGTCCTTCATATAACCCTATGGAGTTGGTCATTATCCAATGAGGAGAGTGAGCTTTAGAGAAGTTAAATAAATTGCCCAAGACCATACAGGAAGAATCGGGACATGAACCAGGGCAGACTGAATCTCGAGTCCACACTGTGCTGCATGGTCACCCTCTGGAAGCCTGTGGTGTCCCCTCTGGCTGCTGCCCTATAGCGAGCAGAGACGATCACTGAGCCCAGGCACTTGTACAACCCAAAGGTGAAGAAAGCAGGTGTAGATGCGTGAATGAAAGGTGAAGGAGCAAGTGAGTAAACCCACTCTCTGGGTCTTTCATACAATCCAGCTTTCATTCCTGCTCATTAACCCTACCCTCTGCTCCTCCCTTTTAGTCCCATCAGTACCCCTCCAGCCCTGACCTCCCTTATCTCACTCTGACTTCCTGCAGCACCTCATTGATGGGTTCCTCAACCCACAGCTCTTTCCTCCTCTCTCCCTCCCTGTGCCACACAACACATACAACACCTAAAAATTAATTCTCAAGGCCTGTTGTCAGATCCACACTCCAGGATTGATTTTGGCTTCTGATTCATTGTTGAGTGAAAGCTCTGCACTCGAGGCTGTCATTTCTCTTCATATATCTGTCGTTCTAAACCAAGCAGCGTTGTTGACTGCCTCTGGCCTGTGATTTGCCTGTGTTGCCTCCAGATCTTTGCCTGAGCCATTCTTCTGTGTTTTGAACACCTGTCCCACATCAGGAAATGAGCTGGGTTCTGGGAATACAGAGATTAAAGCTTCAGTCTCTGATGCTCCCAGATTAGTGCGAGACAGCTGAAAGAGCAATAACAAGGTCCCAGCACTATGGCAGGTGTTTCAGAGGAAAGCCCAGGTTGCTATGGAAGCACCTAGGTCATCTACCTTCCCCATCTCCAGTAATCTCAGCCCTCAGCCCCTTTTCCATCTGACCCGACTCACCTCTCCTAGGGGACTTTCTGTGCCTGACCCTTCATCTGCTCCCCTCATTTATGCAAAATCTTCAGAATATATCTGTATTTGTTGATTTATTCATCTGCAACAATATATTTGCTGAACGTGCCTCCTCAACTGGTGAACTGTAATGGGGGAGGAAAGGATAAAAGAAGGCCGACTGGAAGAAATGAACATGGTGTGTCTTCTTAAGGAGGTTGGATCCCAGAGAAGGAAGATAATGGGAGAGAGAGAGGGGTGGCTTTTGTTGGGCTTCACCCTAACTATCCATTTATGGAGTATGTCTTGAAGAGAAAGGATTATATGTAACTCAAACCTGATCCACAAAACTTCTCTATTCCAAGCAACTTCATGTGGGACCCTTTAGAAGAGGAGACCACGAAGAGAGGATGCAGTGTCTATACAGCCGAGCTGACCACTGAGCACAGGCAGCATAGCCTTGGAACTCTCAGAGATACTGGGGCGGGGAGGGGCTCATACTGTGAAAGGAGGACCAAAGTCCCACAGGGGCATGCAGCTAAGCAAGCAAAATCTGGTCTGCAGTCATCAGTCTCACTTGGGTCTAAGGTTAATGAGGCCCGGGGAACACTCACAAGGAGTCTAGTTATGGCTCTGTAGTGGTTTACCCATTGACTGAAGCAAAACAGGCTCCATAGAAGATCCCAGGAGAAACAGAACAGCTGGCGAGGCTCACCTAGCCAGACCCATAACTTTTCCCACCATCCTGCCAGGCAAACGTTGTCATCCCAGCACCTGGATCCAAGACACTTTGCTGCCATGTTTCCTCAGATCTCATCCTCTCTCCCTTCCTGCTCAGAATTCCACATTTGTCACTTTCTGACCTGCATTTGACAACACTCAATGTTGTCTAATCTAACCAATATCTATGCTTCAGCCTTCTTGCCCTCAACTCCAGCGTGTTCCTCTCTGGCTCCAAGCCCCTTTCCCTCCTCCAGCCTTTTACAACCACATCACTCCATGTAAGTCACTTGTCCTTTGAACAAGCTGATCTGTAGGCTGAGGAAAGTCTCTACTTTCCTCGCAGAGGAAAGGGTGCTGGGAGCTGAGCTGTAGATGTTCTCTTTGCTGTCTGTCATTCTAGGGGATTGCCAACATTGGGCAGAGTCTCCTGCTGGCTGAAACTCTCTCATCACAAAGGATTTCATTTTATGTCAGCAGTTTCATAGGCTGAGGGGGTGGTAGAGATAAGAGAAACATGAAGAGAATAAGCCACAAATGACTAAACTCAAGATAGATTTAGGGCAGAGATGTAGAGATTTGGTAAAGGTCCAGAAATCTAAATGCTGGGTGTGCTTACTAAGTGTACCTGTGCATTAAGCTAAGCAAACGGATTCCCTGTCTCCTTGACAACCAGAATACAAACATGTCTTACCTGCATTATCTGTTCTCTTTGCCATAGCCAGTGCATAATTAGTTGGGGGAAAATATGCACGCAAGATGAAAGAGTCCATAGCTCTTAAACGATATTCATCCCTCATTGCTCTCTGGTGGACAGTTCACCTACTCAACCTCACTAACATCTCCCTTGCCTCATTTATCAGCCATGCCTTTCACTTACTGTTGGAAAGCTAGTATAGCCCTGCTTCTCCCTCTCAGTCAACACTATTTAAGGGACTGATAAGGAAATTCACTAGGAAGGTTTTTCTGGAAAGCTCTCTATTTATAGAAACACACTGAGATAGCCATAGACACTGACTGTTAAATAGCCTCCGCTGTGCATGAAGGCCATGTTGTCACCATCTTAGACAAGGAGGAGAGACCTTTCCTCCTCCTCACGGAGACCATACTCCTCTTTGCTCTCTCGGCATGCAATACCAGCCATGTCAGGGATTTGCCTAACAAGCTGGACAATTTCCAGGATATGGGAGGCAGCAGCCTCTAAATGCTTAGGGGTTTTAGGGGCCTGGTCTCCTAAGACAAGCAGCAACCAGAGTAAAGAAGTCAGCCCTGAGAAGATAGAATCTCGGCCCTCAAGTCTGGAATGTTCCTTCCCCTATGCCTATCCTCACCACCACAGCCCGGGGCTAATGGGTGGACTGTCAGCATGGGAGGACCATGTCCTGACTCCCTCCTGGTGGGACACAAAGGGCCTGAAGGCTGCATTTAGAGCGAGTCATCGCACTGAACACACACACACACCCCAGACTTGTACCACAGGGCAGAACCTCCCCAGGGGTGAAGGAGGAAAGGATGGGAGCCAAGTGGGTGAGAGGAAGAGAATAAACATCAGGGTAGGGGCCCTGGTTCTTCAAAACAAGTGTGAAGCAACAGGATGAAAGAATTAAAGTGGATTGTGCTTTGAGGCCCCACTCCTTGGTCGCTATGTCAGGTCTTTTCAGGATAAGTCTGAACATTGCGTGAAGAAGAGAAGGGGCGCGAACGTGTGTACATGCAATGGGTATGTACTCCATGTGGATCCTGTGTGCATGTGCTGGTGCTTCTGGTTGTGTACAAACCCATATGATGCTGCAGACTACACAAGCACTCCACATGTTAGCCTAACCACAGAACCATTGTCAAACCCAGCTCTAACGCGAAAAGCCTCTTCCACGAGTTGACAGAAACCATATTCAGGTTCACATTCTGGGAATCACTTAGCATAGCTGGAGGAAGGAGGAGAGTTAAGTAATGAGATGGAATGGAACAAAGAAGAATGTCTACCCATTGTCATCACCAACATCCTGGTGGGGAGGTCACTTGGTGAGGAAAAAATAGGACCCATTAGGAATGAGTTGGGATTGGATTCCTGGTGGCCTTCCCAGAAGGCATTCTGCTGTCTTGTGAGAAGCGGGAACCAGAGACAGAGAGGCTGGCTGTGCAGATTCCTTCCAACCCTGCCAGCAGTGGCTTAGTGTGAGGTGCAGGTGAATTTCTTGACAGGGATACGTATCTTGGAAGTGGTAACAGATTTATGGCAAGTAATTGCACAATAATAGCTGGCCTGAACAGAGTTCTTGAGCAATTGCCAGAACTCTGGATTACTACTATCAATTTACATAACAAACATTTTACACCTACTTATTGAGAATAACTAACTTTTATTGAAGGTCACATTCTGTTCTGAGCTCTACGTATCTATTAATCTCCACAATAACTCTACGAAGTGGGTACTGTTGTTACCACTCGCATTACAGAGGAGGAAACTGAGGCATAGTGAGCTTAAGTAAGTTCCCCAAAGTCTCTCACGGTATGCAAAAGCCAGGGTTAGAAGGACATTTTATTTCAAATCCCACACTTTTAGTCAGTAAACATACCTGCTTCTTATATTTACTTTTGTACAAAGCTAGTACAAATAGTAGGCATTCGAAAGAAGCTAAAATATCATGATCCCTACCTTTAAAGGAGTTTATAGTCGGGGGAGAAACAGGCAGTGCTGCCTTCTGACTTAAGCAAATTTAGCCATTCAGAAAATTTCAGGTTCTTTTTACAACGACTGGTAACCTCTTGAGGTCAGAGACTTGTGGGGAACTAAAAATCCCCTCCCTATGACCTCAAAAATGTCTAATTGAACCCCATGTGACATATAGATGCATATTGGCAAGGAAGCACAAATACACTCATTCAACTTGTTCAGCAGTTTGGAGAAGACCCACTCTGGCCTAGGCACTCCAGCAAGCACCGTGTATTGAAGACTCCAGCTGGGGCAGATGTCTTGATAGTCCTAGGACAGTGCTGGACAGTTCTGGGTGGGATCAGGCAAGAGGGTCCTCTGTGAAGGAAGGGACAGAGGGCCATGGGCTGACTGTGGGTCTAGATTTACCATCTTCTTGTGCCTTGTTCATAAAGGAGAGCGAAGTCAGTGCAATATGTCTAACTGCTCACCAGTCTTGACACTATTCATATTACCAAAGAAATGATTTCACTGAAGATGTGGGGAATGCTAGATAATGCCCTGCAGATTCTTGTTCATGATCAGGCTCCTTAGGGACTGGCTCACCACCCCATAGTGTTACTTCTGATTTGCTGCTTAGGCTTCCTGTTTCACAGGTCCCACCTGATTACCTCTATGTGTTCAAAATCAGCACCACTGAGTCATTTTGTTGTACTATGCCTTTCCCAAATGGTACTTTGTTGTTCCAAATTAAAATAATTGGCCTGGTGCAGTGGCTCACACCTATAATCCCAGCAATTTGGAAGGCCAAAGCGGGAGGATTGCTTGAGCCCAGGAGTTTGAGAACAGCCTGGCTAATACAGTAAGACCTCGTCTCTACAAAAAATTTAAGAATCAGCTGGGCGTGGTGGTGTGCACCTGTAGTCCCAGCTACCCTGGAGTCTGAAGCAGAAGGATCGCTTGATCCCAGAAGGCAAAAGTTGCAGTAAGCCGTGATCACACCACTGCACTCCAACCTGGGCAACAGAGCGAGACCCTGTCTCAAATAAAACTGAAAAATATAAAATAAAATAATAGAGAACATCCCATAATATAAGAAACATTGTTAAGGACCTGAATGTAAGGCAAAGCTCTCTATATGAAAGGATACTTTGGGGGAAAATATGCCCTATATTTGTTTGCTTACTGTCATAGAAGAGCACCTAGTGTGTGCCTGACATACAGTAGGTGCTCAATAAATGTGAGTTTTCTTCCCTCCCTCATTATCTCACTTAGTTTCATGGAAGACACTATGAGGAAGCTATCATATTTATTTTATAGACAGGAAAACAAAAGTTTAGAGTTTAAGTAACTTACCTAGTTCATGTGACTACAAAGCGGCCACTCTGGTTTCCAACTGGAGCGCCCATGCTGTTCCTAGGATGGATACTGCCTCTCTAATCATCATAGCTGAGCTTTGCAGGTGTGCATTGACAAAGCTCTTCCACATGCCCCGTGTCACTGGATCCTCAGAACACTCCTGTAATATCAGAATCATTATTTTCTTCAATTTTAAGTGAATGAAGCACCTTGGGGAATTATAGCAGTCTGCCCAGGTTTTCTAACGTAGCAAATGGGTCCATCGGGATTTGAGCCTGTGTTTTAACTATTGCCCAAATCTTCCCTTTTGGTACCACACTATGTGGCATCTCAGCGTGGCACCCAAGGACGGCTAAAGGGTGAGCGTAAACTGAGCGATGGGGGCCCAGTTCACAATCCGACTGGCTCATCAGTTTCAGAGCAGCCCTTAAATCCTATCTCAGCCCCATGGAGAGGCCACTTTAAATAATTATAACCAACGTTTTCATTACATGCTATTGTTTATAAAATACCTATCTTGTGTTCTCATTTTGAATGAAGAGCCACTGCATTCAAAAACAGAACAGTAAGGTGACGATATTTTTCAAGCTGGCTAGGCCCAGCCCTAACAATATGCTTAGATGCCGAATCAATTTCCACATCCTGAAGGCCACTTTCCTAAGTGACAGTGAGTTTTCTTGCTTCACTTCATCTCATTGAAGTTACCTTGATCCTCTAGGTATAATATTCTTGATCTTTTAAAAACAGATTTGCTGTATCATGATTATACAAACAGTATATGCCTTTTGAAAATAATTTAGAAAATACAGGATAGAATAAAGAAGAAAGTAAGCATTTAACAAGTATCCCACTTACCAAGATATGGTAACATTAATGTCTGGTATATACTTCCTGTGTGTGTGTATAATGGCTTCATAATATTTCATCAAATATACATGTATGTGCATACCATTATTTATGTAAACATTCCATCCCTAATTCCTAATTAACGAACGTTTGCTGCTTGGTTTCTTCTCAATGCATATACAACATTTCAATGAAAATCTTTGAGCATTCATCTTTGTGTACTTGTCTCATTTCCTAGAAATGGAATTACTGTTCATGGGAATATACTTTTCAAAGGTTTTTAAAAGCATGTCGAAAATTACCCTCCCAAAAAGTTGAGTCTATTTATACGCTCACCAGGACAGCATAAGCATATACCTTTCCCACACTGCTGCAACAGTGAGAATTAGCAAACCTTTATTCTTTAACAGCTGGTAGGGAAAAACAGTAACTTTGTTCATGTTTCTTTCACTACTTACAAAGGTGAACATCTTTTTATTGGTGTGTTAGTAAGACGATCATATCATTTATTGTCCAATCTGGAGTATTTTAAGAGTAGAAGTGGGTACTGACTGGAGGATCAGTGAGAGCTTATGGTCACACTGTGGCTGACCACTTGCATTTCTTAGTTTGAGAATTCCTTGTTTGTAGCTTTTTCTTACTTTCCTATTGAGTTGTCTGCTCTTAATTACATAAAGGTCATGTTATAATAATAACAATAATCCTTCGTAATTTGTGTAAAATATATATTCCCTGTAGGTCACTTATTTTATTTTTAGTTTTGAAAGCAATACAAAAACATAGTTTTTAAAGTTTGCTTCAGATTTCTTAATTTCAACTCTTTTGAGACTATTGTAGATTCTCATGCAATTATAAGAAATAATATAGACAATCCTCTTGACTCGTTACCAAGTTATCTTCAGTGGTAACACCTTGCAAAGCTATGGCACAATATGCCAACCAGCTGTTGGCATCAATGCCTCGTGTTGCTCTTTTAGAGTCACACCCACTACCTTTCCACCCTCTCCTTAACCCCTGGCAACCACTAATCTGTTCTCCATTTCTATAATTTTGTCATTTCTAGACTGTTACATAAATGGAACTATACAGTATGTAACATTTTGGGATTTTTTTTTTTTCCACTCAGCATAATTCTCTGGAGATTCATCCAGTTTGTTGCATGTATCAGTAGCATGTTCCTTTTTATTACTAAGCAGTATTCCATGGTATAGATGTATCCCAGTTTGCTTAACCATTCACCCTTTGAGTAATATCTGAGTTGTTTCCAGTTTTTGCTACTACAAAAAGGCTGCAATAAATATTCACATACAGATTTTTGTATGAACATAAATCTTCATTTGTCTAGGATGAATGTCTAGGGGTATGATTGCTGCCTTACACAGTAGTTGCATGTTTAGTTTTTTTAAGAAATCGCCAAGCTGTTTTCAGAGTGTCTGAGCTATTCTATATTCCCCCCAGCAATGTATAAATCATTCGGTTTCTCTGCATCCTCACCAGCATTTGGTGTTGTCACTATTTGTTATTTTAGCTCAGCTAGCTGGATAGTGATATCTTATTGTGGTCTTCATTTGCATTTCCCTAATGGCCATTCATATTGAATATCTTTTCATGTGCTTATTGCCATTTATCTCTCTTCCTTGGTGAAATATCTCTTCATATCTTTTGCCCATTTTCTGACTGCGTTGTTTGATTTTTGCACTGTTCTATTGTGAGAGTTCTTTGTATATTCATTCAGATATTAGTCCTTTGTCAGATATGTAGTCTGCAAATATTTTCTCCCACTGTGTATCTTGTCTTTTCTTCCACTTAATACGGTCTGTCACAGAACAAAATTTTGACATTTCTAATTAATTAACTTTTCCTTCATGGATTGTACTTTTGATATTAAGTCTAATGACTCTTTGCCCTGTATCCTAAAAATATTCTATTTTATTCTAACAGTTTTAGAGTTATACATTTAACAATTAAGTTCATAATTTATTTTGTATTAATTTTGTGTAAAGTGTGAAAGTTAGATTGAGGTGCAATTTTTGCCTATGGATATGGCTCCAGAGCCATCTTTCTTGCTTTTTAAAAATTTTTTTTCAACCTTTGTTAAAAACCAATAGAGAATATTTGTGTGGGTCTATTTCTAAGTTCTCTGCTCTGTTCCATTGGTCCATGTGTCTCTCTCTCCACCACTAACACATAAGCTTTTTTTTTTTTTTGAGACGGAGTCTTGCTCTTGCCCAGGTTGGAGTGTCATGGCACAATCTCGGCTCACTACGACCTCCGCCTCCTGGGTTCAAGTGATTCTCCTGCCTCAGCCTTCTGAGTAGCTGGGATTACAGGTATGCACCCCGACGCCTGGCTAATTTTTGTATTTTTAGTAGAGATGGGGTTTTGCTATGTTGGCCAGGCTGGTCTTGAACTCCTGACCTCAAGTGATCTGCCCACCTCAGCCTTCCAAACTGCTGGGATTACAGGCATGAGCCACTGCAGCTGGCTATATAATCTTGATAACTGTAACTGTTTAATAAGTCTTGAAATCTGATAGGTTGATTCCTCTTATTCTTCCTTTTCAAAATTATTTTAGCCATTCTAAAGTTTTTGCCTTCCAATATAAATTCTAGAATAATCTTGTTTAGGTCTACAAAAATCCTGCTGAGGACTTGATAGAATTGAGCTAAGCCTTATAGTGGGTGGAATTATGGTAGCTCCAAAAATATATACACGTCATAATCTCTGAAACCAGTGAATGTGAGCTCATTTGGAGAAGGGGTCTCGCCAGAGTAACTAAGTTATGGATTTTGAGATGAGATCATCCTGGATTATCCAAGTGAGACCTATATCCAGCAAAAAGTGTCCTTATAAGAGACACATAGAAGAAGACAGAAGAGGAGGAGGCCATGTGATCATCATGGAGGCGGAGATTGGATTGGTGAGGCCACAAGCCAAGGAATGCCGACAGCCACCAGAAGCTGGAAAATGCAAGAAAGAATTCTCCCCTGGGGCCTTTGAAGAAAGTGCTTGAGTGCCAATACATTGACTTTAAAGTTCTGGCCTTCAGAACTGGGAGAGAATAAATTTCTCTTATTTTAAGCCACTCAGTTAATAGTAATTTGTTCCAGCAGTTATAGGAAACCAATAAAAAGCTGTATATCAAAATACGTTACAAGATTTTGGATTTTATCTAAACCTGTTTTTAGCTGGCTTCTTCTGACCCTGCTTTGGAGGGGTGGTGGGTGGGGGATGGAAGTCACCTCCTTGTTACTGTCAAATGGAGCTAGAAATCCAGGTCCATCACTCAGCCTATATAAGCACCAGAGATGGCAGTTCCTTGCTGCTGCTGGGTGAACATGAGAGTTGGTCTCCCCATATAATCTCCACTGACACTGTTGGTGGGGAGTGGGAGACTTTTGTACAGGCCAGTGGACATGCAAGTCTTGGTTCCCTATGTGGTCTTCTCTGACAGTACTGCACTGGGGGATGGGGGTTCCTAGTACAGCCTTACAGAAGGGGAAGTGTAGGTTCTCCACCAGGCCTTCACTGGCATGGGTAGGGTTGGGAACACAGTTTTTTCTAAGGTGTTTGGCTAAAATACAGCAGAGCGGTTATTGGCTAAAAGTCTGTCTTTCTAGACTGCCGCTTTCCTCTTCCTTTGGCTAGAGAGAGCAGGCTTTCCTTGGGGCTTTTGTCAGGGGCCTGGGGTCTGCTCCTATTAGCCTTTCTGGGTTCTCAGAAAGGCTTTCTCAGGCTTGGAGCTGAGCTGGCTTCCTCAGCTCCAAGCCTGGGGTAAATGAAGCAAAAGGAAAACTCAGGCAACTCACCACCATGTCATTTCACAGGTCCCGAGGTCCCTAGCTGCTCATGCCTCCTTCTCCCCACCTTTCAGAAACATCTCATGTTTGTTTTAGATTGAATATCCAGGGATTTTAGTTGTATTTAGTGAAGAAATAGGGGAAAGTACATCTACTCCATCTTCCTAGAAGCAAACGTTTATTTTATTTTTTAAAAATAACTAACACAACCTAAAGAAAACATCACAGCTCCTCACTGCTCCCGCCTTACCCTCACTGCAGTCTCCATAAGTAACTGCTGCGTCTCCAAGTGTCTGCAGGCAGCATAATTCAAAACAGAAGGCTCACGTCTTCCACTTCATGGTTCAATTTAAAGTAACTATTTTAAAGTAGGTACTATATTTACCTGTATGGTTCAAAAAGGCATATAGAGAAAAATCTCCTTCCCATTCTTATTTCATAGATACTAAATTATCTTCCCTAGAGGCAACCAATATTAGTATCCTCCTGTGCATGTTTCCAGAGATATTTTATGCATAGATTTGCAAATAAATCATGCCTCTTGGGATAAAATGTATTATGGTTTCCAGTTATTGATACCCTCTCTCCCAGTAAAGAGGAATGCCCTCTTTCCTCATTGCTGGCTGGGCAGTGCCTTCTGGAAGGAGGCACTTCTGGAAGGAGTGGAAGGAGTATACCTGCCCCCCCATAAACAGACACACCCCTGTGACTCACTCTGACCAATGAAATGTGAACAGAAGTCATGTATGCCAGTTCTAGGCAGAAAGTCTAAAGCCATCATGGGCTTCCACTCCCTTCTGGCTCTTTTTCTCTGCCATGAGAACAGATGTGCAAGCAGCTGCTCTTCCAGCCTGGGTTTCATATGTTTTGTGGAGCAGTCTCAGCAAACTCACAGCCACTGTATTAGTTAGCTATTGCTGCATAACAAATCACCCTAAAATTGAACAGCAGCTTACATAAAACTATTTACTGTCTCACAAAATTTCTGAAGGTCAGGAATCTGGAAGCAACTTAATAGGGTGATTCTGGCTCAGGGTCTCGTAAGGTTGCAGTCGAGCCGCCAGTGGGTCTTCAGCCATTTGAAGGCTTGACTGGGGCTTAGGCATCTGCTGCCAATATGACTCCTTTGTATGGACATCTGCAGGAGGCCTCAATTTCTTGCTAGTTGTTACCAGGAGATCTCAGTTCTCACCACATGGGGCTCTCCATAGAGCCACTCAACATGGCAACTGATTTCCTCCAAAATAAGTGATCCAAGAAAGAGAGAGACAGCATGTGCTCAGGATAGAAGCCACAGTGTCTTTTATTACCTAGTCTGAGAAATGGTATCGCATCACATCTGTAGTGTTGTGTTGTATTCTGTTGGTTGTAGAATACCAACTCTAGTGCCATGAGGGAGGGGACAACAGCCAAGAGGCAAGGATCACTAGGGCTGTCTTAAAGCCTGGCTTTCACAGCCACAGACAGGAGGACTAAGGGGGAAAAAAGCATGCTTTTAATATGTGGGAATCAGTTGTTGCCTCAATATAACCTATCAAAAGCTCACTGGTACACTACATATCTTTGTGTATAAATAGTTTGCATTCAATGTATTTGTACCTGCTGATACCTTTGTACATGCCGTGTCTTTCTCTAACAGATCCAGATTCAATACTTACTAAATGCCAACAATGAGACGGAGAATAGTATGAGGTGCTGTACTTATTTTCACAACAACCCTGTGAGGGAAGCCTCATTTATTATTATTGCTGATCCTATTTTCTAGATGAGAAAACTGAGCTTCAAAGATTCCCTGTAGCTGGGCTCAGTGGTGTGAGTCTGTAATTCCAGCTTCTTTGGAAATTGAGGCAGGAGGATGCCTTGAACCCAGAAGTTGGAGGGTGCAGTGAGCTATGATTGCACCACTGAACTCCAGTCTGGGTGACAGAGCAAGATGAAGAAGAAGGAGAAGGAGGGGGAGGAGGGGGAGGGGGAGGAAAGAGTCTCACCAAGAAGGCGTTACCTGAGGCCCCATAACTAATAAGTGCCATGGCTAAGATTTAAATTTCTTCCTAAAGATGAGCCACTCCCTGAACGCCTCCCTGATTTCCCATTCCCGCCCAAGCCACCTACTGCTCAATACTCCCACCAATGGCCAAGTATCATCTCCTCACTACCACTGAAACTCTTAAGAAAGCAGAATTCATGCAAAAGGAACAAGGGGGAGACACTCCCTCCTGCAGGATGGTGACTTGGTGCCTCTGGGATTTGCTATGAACACCATGAGAATCGATCAATACCTTTGTCCATAGAGACAAATTTATAAAAGGTGGACAAATCCACCTTGTTTGAAGAAGCAAATTGGCTGTGGTTTGCTGACCTAAGAACCTACTTAACCCTTATAGTACAATTTATATTGGCAGATGCAATGTGAGTTCATACCATTAACTTAGAAATGAACTTGTGCAATGCACATATTTGGAGACTTGCCTCTTCCACCTGTGTATGCATGCATGCAACTGTGTGCACCTTGTTCTTGCACTATACTGGAAGTTCAGTAGGGGTAGGGATCACACTTGTTTTGTTGGCTTGTTTTTTTCCCTGCAGCACTGGAGCATCCCTTTGGCCAGAGCTGAGGTTAATCTATGCTTTTCACTGATGAACAAAGCAAGGAAACCGTCACTTGCTTCTGTCTGTAGAAATTTTTGCAGGACAGGAGATTTGCAATCACTTGCAGTTATTATTAACTGCTAGCTAACTGCAACAATTATTTTTCTTAGTGGCATAAATGCCTAAGAGCTTTCAGTTTTCCCTGTTGAGAATGCACTGCGGCTTACTTTACATCCTCCCAGTTCCCTGAAAGAATCCAGAAAATGTAAAGAGAAGAAAACCACACAGAAATAACACAGGTATTGTGCTCCCTGGACCAAGGTAATATTCAGTTTCAATCTGGCGGTTAGGGAAGAGGAAGGAACATCTTAGTCTGAAATCCTACCCACGAAGAGTCCAAAATAAAATAAAATAAAACACGTATTGTTTAGGCAAGTGTTATTGCCAGATGACATTTCAATTCCAGTCTGCTCTGCCTAATGCCTTCGTTTCCTACTCTGTAGGACGAAAGCAGCCCTCTCATCCCACAGGTTCAGAAGAAAGCTCCCCTTTGCAGGCAGAGATGCCATTTTCGGCTTTGGAAGAGAAACAAATCATGTTATTGTCAAGGCTGTTACTGAGAACATCATGCTCTCAGCCCTACTGGCTTGGCCATAGTCAAAAGAATCAAACAAAGCTGTTTGCCTTGAATTTCATCATTCTGGCTTGCCCAGCTGGGATCTCCCCCCACCCCTACCCTAATTCCACTCTCAATTCAAATGCCCTAGAATTTGTTCCAGGAACAAGTTAAAATTCCTGCTAATTTCAGACTTACCAATAATGCAAGTCTTTTCTTTTTTTGTTAAGAAATGTTGATTGCTGGAAGATCCTGGACAGAGAGCTCCAGAGTCTGAAGCCCCTGAGTAAAAGAGGGAGATGGAATGATCAGTTTGCACGACTGGAGGATATACATGAAGTGTAGGCCACTGAGCAAATATCTAATTGCCTTTCAGGGCACAGAGGCCCTAAGGCCCCACGCTTGGCTCTGACACCTGTCACCACTCTTGAGTGGACCCAAGGGAGTCTGTCTGCGCAATAAAGGCATTTGGGTCCTACCTGTTAATCTCTCGCCTCAGGGCCTGTACGTAGGTCCCTTATTCATTATACTGTCAACTCCTTCACCTTTGAGGCGGAATAGAAATGCAATAATTGTCCCGTGGGATTGGGAAAACACAAAGGATAATGTGTTCCCCCAAACAGTGTTACTTAACAGTCCATCAGATAGGGGAAAATGTACTGGCAGCTTTTCTTATGCTTGCTTTGAGCACGCATGCATGTACACATGCATATGTGTGTGTGTGGGTGTGTGTGCGCATGTGTGTGTGCACACTTCAGTATGTGGGGCGGGGAGGAGCCCTTTTTTTCTTTTTGGAGTTTGCTTTGTTATTAAAATTTTCTTTGAAAAATGCCATTTGCTAGAACATTCTTTGTAGAAACCTCCAATAGGAAATACTAGAGTCAATACAGGTTAAGAGATACTGTTTAGAAAGCAACACCTTTGGAGACAGAAATAATGAGATTTGAATTCTTGCTCACACAGGGAGACTGATATGAAGCAAGTGAGGTTATTGTCTCTACTCCTCATTTCTAACCCACCTCTGGGAAATGGATATACTATAATAAAGCCTAAGGGACAGGGTGACTGTGAGCATAAAATAAAGTGGAATATATAAAGTACACATGCGAGGAACCAGGCATAAAGTAGATGGGTAAGAACAGTGACAGCCAACATTTATTTAGCTTCTATATGAAGACATTGGCTTCGGTGCTTTACCTAGAAGATGCCATTGAATCCTCACCACTACCCTGAGAGGTAGACACTACAATTATCCCCATTCTACAGAAAACGAGGCTTAGAAAGGCTCTGCCTGAGGACTGCAGCTAGTTAAGAGGTGGAGGCAGGATTGGAACTCAGGCCCAGCTCTATTCACAGAACCCTGTACCAAGTAACTCAGGTTACTGAGTCCCATGAGCCAGACCTGGCTTACGGGTATGTTTGCTGTGGCTTACTGTATTTATTTTTAAAAATCTAACTTACTTGCCAACAGTTAAAAATTGGGAGAGGTTTCACAGTTCTTAATCTTTGGCTTCGCTTTAAAAATCTGAAGCTCTGGTTACCCTGACCCTGTGTTCTCATGTGGCCATGACAGGCTGGAGCTGCCCAGTGGCTGTCACTTTTGGACAGCCAGGAGTGTGTCACAGTCCACCCGCTCCTCATCCTCACACATTCAAGTAACCACTGGGCCCCTGGGAGCATCTGAGGGTTTGACTTCTCTCCTACTGCCTTTTACATCCATATTCCTCTCTAAAGCCATAAAGTTGTTAGGCAACAATCTGGTATCTGTATATGGTTCCTTTGTGGAGTAAAATGCCTGCGGTAACTCTCATGTCTGCTGAATTCTAGTCATTCCTGTCTGATGCAACTCCCAGTACAATGTCAATAACACACAAATAGTCTCCTGGATGCCTCGGGGACCCTCCTGATGCCTCTCTCTGCTCTAAGCCTGGAAAGACCCAGAAGCATCCCCGGCTCTGAGCAAATATCATCCCTTAGGTTTGTCTTTTTCTTCCCTTTGATCTCCCAAAAAACTATCCTAGCCCAGAGACTCCCCACTTCTGCCTTCCTGGATTATTGCAGTAGCTTTCCACCTGACCCCCTAACATACCCCCACCCATTCAAAACCTTCATATTCATCTTCAGCAAATCCTTCTTTTCTCTTTTTTTTTATTTCCATACGTTTTGAGGGAACAGGTGGTATTTGGTTACAAGAGTAAGTTCTTTAGTGGTGATTTGTGAGATTTGGGTGCACCCATCACCCAAGCAGTATACACTGAACCCGAATGGTAATCTTTTATCCCTCACTTCCTTCCTGCCCTTTCCCCCTGAGTCCCCAAACTCTATTGTGTTATTCTTATGCCTTTGCATCCTCATAGTTTAGCCCCCACTTATGAGTGAGAACATACGATGCTTGGTTTTCCATTCCTGAGTTACTTCACTTAGAATAATACTCTCCAATCCCATCCAGGTTGCCACAGATACTATTAATTCATTCCTTTTTATGGCTGAGTAGTATTCCATTATATATATGTATATATATACCACATATATATATGCGTGCATATATATGCATATATATATGCCATATATATATAGATATAGATATAGATATATACCACAGTTTCTTTAACTACTGTTGATTAGTGCGTATATGGGTTGGTTCTACATTTTTGCAATTGTGAATTGTGCTGCTATAAACATGCATGTGCAAGTATCTTTTTCGTATAATGAATGACTTCTTTTCCTCTGGGTAAATACCCAGTAGTGGGATTGTTGGATCAAATGGTAGTTCTACTTTTAGTTCTTTAAGGAATCGCCACACTGTTTTCCATAGTGGTTGTACTAGTTTGCATTCCCCCCAGCAGTGTGTAGAAGTGTTCTCTGTTCACCACATCCATGGCAACATCTATTATTTTTTGATTTTTTGATTATGGCCATTCTTGCAGGAGTAAGGTGGTATGACATTGTGGTTTTGATTTGCAAGCAAATCCTTTTTTCATGGCCAGAGTTAGCCTCATGGGCGTGCAGTTTAGAAAGACCCCTGCTTAGAAAGACCCCTCAGCTGGTTTATACCTTGCTGTTGCATTTTGAAATGTCTCATGATTTCTGAACAAAGGCCTGCATTTTTATTTTGCACTAGGGCTGACAAGTAATGTAGGTTTCAATTCAAGAAGCTTTGATGGCTTCTAACCTTAGCAGTATTTCCATCTTTTCTGGACAATGACAAATAAAGAACGTGATAACATTTGTATGCTGCAGTGGGCTGCTCCGGAAACCCAGACCCTGACCAGCCATGCAGGAGAAAACAGATGTGATGGCAAATTGTGGCTCTTTAGCTTCAACCAAAGATGCTGAGTACACCTGTGAGGGCAGTTCTGGCCTGCAAGAGAGAGCCTGTGAGTTCACTATAGTTCCCATCAGCTTTATCTCAGGAAGCTTATCCTGCAGTCAGGCTGATCTCTGTGAGTTTATGTATTAGTCACACTCTCATCTCCAGGCCTTCATTCTTACGAATCCAGTTTCTAAGACTAATCACTTCCCTTCTCAGTGTTACCCAAATCCTGCCCACATTCTCAGAGCAGCTCAAGTCCGCAAAGTGTGCCCTGTGTATTAATATCAACCAACAGTGCTTCATTCACACATTGCATGATTATTGATGTCTTAATCTGTGGAGGTACTGAGCCAGTGTGGGGGATATGATTGTAATAGCATGTGCAAGCCCCTGCCTGATGAAATTAGGGATGCAAACGAGTAAAGGGGTCACTTCAGTGCAGTGTGACCAGAGGTGTCGCAGAAGAACTAAGGGGAGGATGCACCCATCTCCCAGGGCTGCTCTAATGAATTACCACCCACTGTGTGGCTTACAGCAACACAAATGTGTTCTCTCACTTGTCTCCTCCAGGATGGTTCAAGTGATTCACCATCCTGGAGGAGACAAGTCTGAAATCAAGGTGTCAGCAGGGCCGCACGCCCTCTGAAGGCTCTAGGGAAGCCTCCTTTCTTGCCAATCTCAGCTTCTGGTGCTTCTTGGTTTGGGGCTTGCATAGCTCTGGTCTTTGTCTCCTTCTCCATGTTGCCCTTTCCCTCTTCTCTCTGTGTCTCTCTTCTGCATGCCTCTCATAAAGACACTCACCATTGTATTAAGGGCCCACCTGGATAATCCAGGATTATCTCCTTTCAAGATCCTTAATTTCATTATGTCTGCAAACAGCCCTTTTTAAAACTAAGATAACATTCCCAGGTTCTGGGAATCAGGTTGTAGATGTATCTTTGTTGGTGACGGGTGGAGACCACCACTCAATTCACTTCAGAGGGTTTATGACAGGGGCAACTAAACCCACACTGGGGAGTTGGGGGAGGTCTCCTTGAATAAGTTAACATTTAAACTGAATACGTCAGGCAAGCGGGGAAAGAAAGGTGTGGAGGAGTGAAAGTGTTTCTGGAAATAACATGTGCAAAGATCCCAATACAAAGTTAAGCATCCTGGATACCTGGAGCTGAAAGAAGCTAAGTATGTCTGCAGAATACTTAGCAATGCAAGGAAGAAACGGTAAAAGAAGCAGCTGGAGAAGTAATCAGGGCCAAATCTAGATGGGCCTTGTAACCACAAAGTCAATCTGGCTGATGTAATGGGGAGGCATTGAAGGGTTTTCAGCAACAGAAGGACATTACCAGATTTAGGAAGATTGCTACGGCTGGAGAGTGAAGAATGGTTTGGAGCAGGCCAAGACTAGAACCAAGGAGACTGGTTAGGAAATGGTAACACAATCCAGGCAGTGCATGACAAGTTAGGATGATGCTGAAGGGAAGGGAGAAAAGTCAATACATTTGAGAGGTTACTTGGGAGGTAAAATCAACAGGACTTGGTAACTGATGGGGTTTCCATATGAAAGTTAAGGCTTCTGGCTTCTGGTGTGGACAGAGTTGCCATGGTTGAGGTGGGCACTGAGAAGGAAGTGCAGTTTAGGTGGGCACTATATGGGGTGAGTTTGAAGTGTCCATAGGACAGTTGACTGGAGTCTCTTATTGGGCATTTGAATTTGGATTTCTGAAGCAGAGCAGTGTGGGGCTAGAAATATAGACTTGGGACCCAATAGCACATGGATGCCATGTGAAGTCACGGAATGAATGACCTTGCTCAGGAATCGGTGGCAAGAAAAAAGAACACGTCCCAGGATGGAATGCCCAGGAGCACTGGTGCTTATGTGATGGACAGAGGACAAGGAACTGTGGCAAATGGCAAAAGACATAGAGGGCGACCACTTCCAATATTCAGTTATGTGTGACTTTTTACCATACAATTGGAAAGTTATTGTCAATTGTCCTATTTTATGTCCCTCATTTTATATTTCATCGGACAATTCAAGCACAATATTGTTCTGTGTTATGCTGTCTTGACCACTATTTTGTATACCTGGGAACCAAAGCAAGGGTTGAGAACAGTGGCCCCATCTGTTAATAAGCACTGCACAATCAGCTAGGTATTAACTGTCCAGAGCCTGAGTTAGAAAACAGGAAAAGGAGACATTCCCAATATCCTCTGATCCTTCCCCAAAACCCCATCATCCAATGTCACCATCAATGAACATTCTGAAGAATTATCTTAAGTTATAGTTAGGTTTCTCTAAATTAAGTAGTTATCTTTTTTGCTTAAGGTATTCCCTTCCTCTTCCCCTGTTCTCCTTTTCAGCTAGTTTTGTTTTGTTTTTTTTGTTTGTTTGTTTGTTTTTTAAGACAGAGTCTCCCTCTATCACCCAGGCTGGAGTGAAGTGGCATGATCTCGGCTCACTGCAACCTCTGCCTACCAGGTTCAAGTGATTCTCCCACTTCAGCCTCCTGAGTAGCTGGGATTACAGGCACCTGCCCCCATGCCCAGCTAATTTTTGTATTTTTAGCAGAGACATGGTTTCTCCATGTTGGCCAGGCTGGTCTTGAACTCCTGACCTCAAGTGATCTACCCGCCTCAGCCTCCCAAAGTGCTGGGATTATAGGCGTGAGCCACTGTACCTGGCCTTTTCATCTAGTTAAATCCTACATAACAACACCATCCAATAGAATTTTCTGCAATGATGGAAACATTCATTATCTGTGTTATGTGATATGGTAGCCACTTGCAGCAGGTGGCTAGTGAGCACCTGAATATGGCTAGCACAACCGAGAAACTGAACTTTTAATTTTATTTACATTTAATTTATTTAAATTTAAATGCCAACATGGGGCTAGTGGCTACCATATTGGACAACATAGCTATATAACTTTCCATGAACTCAAAATTCACTTCCTCAAGGAACATTCCCTTATCCCTCTTCCAAAATTAGGTCTCATCTGCCCACTCTATGCTGTCTAGAACCTTGTTCTTTCATAAAGTTAATTAGGATTATAATTTTGAATAAGTTTATGTGTATTCACAAGTTTAATGTCCATTTCCTCTGGTAGAACAAGCTCTAGGAGGGTAGAGACGATGTCTCAGTTACTATAATGTGTGATACTTACTCAGTGCTCAATAAATATTTATGGAAATAATGAATGAGGCCAGACGTGGTGGTTCATGCCTGTAATCCCAGCACTTTGGCATGCCAAGGCAGGCAGATTGCCTGAGCTGAGGAGCTCGAGACCAACCTTCGTAACATGGCAAAATCCCGTCTCAACTAAAAATACAGAAATTAGCCAGATGTGGTGGCACATACCTGTAGTCGCAGCTACTCGGGAGGTAGAGGCAAGAGAATCACTTGAACCCGGGAGGCAGAGGTTGCAGTGAGCTGAGATTGTGCCACTGTGCTCCAGTCTACAAGACAGAGTGAGACTGTCTCAAAAAAAAAAAAAAAAAAAGAATGAATGATCAAATGACTCATTAAAATATTTTATAAGATTATATACCAAATATTTGTTTATTAAATAGTTGACCACAGAATGCAATCGTATAATAAACAATCCTGGGAGGCTAACAGCTCTAATCAACAGAAATTGGGACTGACAGGGGAGGTATGAATTTGACATGTTCAGTTTTGGGTATGTGAAATTTGAGATGCCAGATCAAGTGCGTTAGGCCCTTTACCTTACTGTCAAGAGCCTAAAGGCTCTTCTAATTCATGATAACATCCCACATCTCCTCTTTCTTGTACTTTGTAGCTAAGAGAAAAACCATTCACCCTTCTCATTAACGTTTCTCATTCTTCCCTGAATGTTACATCATTGTTCAGCCTCTTGAAGTTGCTCTAAATCCTGAGTTTATCAGCATACTTATCTCCACTCCCAGCTTTGCATTGTGTCAGTATTTATTTAACATATTCTCAAAGCTGTGAATCCAGTTAATTGGTAAACATTGGCTATGTCAGAACCTGTAGCACAGTACCAAAGGAAGGCCTCCATATAGATACCAAAATGCCCGAATCAGTAGCACCCTTTGGATACGTCCTTTCACTCATTAAGTAAGCCCTGCCTGGAATGGAAGTTGAGCCAGGTCAGGCGCTCTGGCCTCATGCAGCACCTGGGAGCTGGTTAGCAAGCTTCTTAACTCTCTTCTGCTCCAGCTCCTTCTCAGCACTGTTGTTTCCTTCTTCTCCTAACAGATAAGTGGAAACTGGAGGGCCCTGTGGGCCTGGCTGAATCTAGCTCCCACACCCTGAGCAAGCAGAGGGCCAGGGCCCTTTGCCCAAGTTTCCTTGCAAAGCCATGAAGGACAATTTCAGAAAGCAGCACTCTAAAGGCACTCAGTGTCAGAGCCAAGGTAAACAGCCCGAGACACAGCTGCCGGTCCAACTGGGGTTAGGCAACGTGGACAACCAGCGTGGGAAGCCAAGAGAAGCCGAGGAAGCCAAACAGAAGGGAGGTTAGAAGGGGCAGTTGAGAGGGAGGCTTTGGCAGTTCTTGACTTCTGCTGCCATTGCAGTGGGCTCTGGAAGCCTCAAAAGGGACCATAAAGATGAGAGCCAAGGAGGTGGCCACCAGAGGATGGATCTGATTCGGAATAGACAAAAGAGACATCATCCGCACTTCAAAGCCATTTATCAAACACAGCAAGTGTGCTCTGCATAAGGCTAAAGACCACGGGCTGAAACATACAGCTCAGGGTCCCAGAGAGGACAGGCAGACACCTCCCTGTGAACCCCAAGGCCTTACTGGGCAGCTCCCAACCTGGAAAGGAAAGTTAGCACCACCAGCATACCATCCTCCCTGTTCTGCTTCCCTGAATTCCTTCTCAGCTTCTAGAAAGGGCAAACCGTCCTTCCATTACCAAAAGGCCCCCAACCACCACCCCTCCACTTCATAGAAAAGCCATCACATGTTAACAGTCCTCACACTTCCCTGCATGTTACATCACTGCTGACTTCTTTTAGTTTTCTCAAAAGACCTAAAAAACTACTATGAGGAAATGAATAAGTTTGTGTTGGATAACCCATAGCAATCTCATTTACTGTGAACAAGAGCCACAAACGGGACAGTGTGGTCATCTCTCAAGGGTGTTGGTGGCCGTTCGGGTGATTCCCAGAGGAGATCAAAGCCAGGCAGAAGAGATGGCAAGTGTAGCAACTGGTGTAGTCAGTGGGTTCTGATTTCGCCGGAGCTAAGGCAAGGGAACGTCTGAAGCGAATGAATAAAACCCTGCACAGCTCTGAGAATGCCTGTGGCCTGGTCTGTGCTGTTGTCACATTTGTATGTAATTCATGGAGTTGGTAGCTGAGTGGTCAGGGCCCAGCCAGACAGAAGCAGCCTGTGCAGTTCCCCCAGGAGCCCGTTGGCCAGGTTTACCCTGCCTAGTTTCACCTCAAAGAAAAACATCGATTTAACAAATATCAGACCTCGGGCCCCTGAGACATTGAAGCAATCAGGTTCTGTGGCCTGTAGGAAGCTTCTGCAATGCCAACCTGCTAAATGGTACCAAATGCCCAAACATTAGTCATATGCACTATTATCAATGACCTACTGCATGCCAAGTGCTTGTATATACACTGTTTCAGTTGATCCTATTCCAAAATTTCTCTCCTCTCATCCTTACAGGCAACCGCTCTCATTGAAGTCATGATTTCTGCCTTTATCTCTGACTGGATTTCCCTGACTCATCCACACACAGCCTGAATGAACTTGGAAATGTATACATACGAGCAAGTCATTCCCCTTCTTAAGACTCTATGCATTGCCAGTTTCCTTTGGGTCACATCTGCTCTCCTGGGTTCAGCATTTGAGGCCCTCTCTTGCTGCCGCTGCCCTCCTCCTGTCCCTCGGCCTCTCTTCTTGCGCCCACCCTGAGTAGGTGCACCCCTGTGCCTTTTCAAGAGAACTTCCCCTGCTTGTGGCCACCAGAGAGTTCAGATTCCTCCTCTGGGATCGCTGGCATCCCACTTTTCTCCCTGAGACCTTTCCTGACTTCACCCATTGCAGTGAGTCTCCCGTACCCACGGGGAGGCAAACTTGGCAGCTTGTCCTTCATCCAGTTGCACTCACTACACTCCTCTGTAATCATTCATTTCTTTCATTCTCAAAGGAGTTGATATCCTCAAGGGAGCCAGAAGTGGTTCTTGGTCGAGGGAGGCTGGAAAAATTTTGTTCTTTTTATTATAAATCACAGATATGCATATAGTACACAAATACAGTATATCTGTGGTATTAAAATTTCACAGGTTGGAGAAGGGAAGATTTTGAAAAAATGTCTACCAAGGCTCCTTAGAGGATAATAATGAAAAAAAGATTGAGAAATACTGAACCGGTTTGTTTGTACGTCTTCCTCACCAACTGGACCGTGATCCTCTGTGAATCCCCAGGGCCAATGGAGTGCCTGACACATGGAGTGCTTCTGAGGAAAGCTGAATGCATGCACACATGAAGGAATCCTCCCAATACTCCTGAGGGGTGGCATTGCTGCCCCATTGGGAAAGATGAGAGAACAGATGCTAAATGCCCCCCTCCAACACCATCAAAGTCCCAGAGTTAGTAAGCGTTGCAGTAGAAACATTTTACATTCAGAACTTCTAGACTTTAAACCCAATACTTTCACACCTTACTTTGGTGTAATTGATAGAATTTACACAAAAATAGGAGAATATATTTACCAATTTGCCTTATCCTTCAAGAATGTTCTGGTTGGAATATCCTAAGTCAATTTCCATATTCAAGAAGAACCTTAGGAAATCATGCCTATAGTCATATAGACTCCAGCAAAAATGCCTCAGCACCACAGTGAGTTTTGGTGGGAATGGTGGCCTAATGAGGTGAAGCTGTAGCACCCACTTAACTTGTAACTGAGCCTTGCAGTTAATCCAACTAAATTAAATTTTATAAAAATTCAGCCTTGAGCCTCTTCTATGTACACAACTGAGCAGCAGAGGGCCATTTTGCCCTCAGGAGGTGGGGGTGGTAGAATAAGAAAAGAATATAAGCAATTATAATGCAGGATTCAACAAGATCACAGTCCTGAGACATAAATTCTAAGCCAGGAGATGAGCCACAGTTGGGAGATAATGAGACCGGGAATGTTCCTAATAAAGATACTCTCCCTGTTGAAAGCCAAGCAAAGTGACATGTATAAAATGGTTTTATGAGTAAATTTGTTGAAGCAGGAGGAGTTGAGTAGCTCAAACCCGTGTTCTATCCTTTCCAGGGTCATGATGAGGTTTAAAAGCTGATTTATGAGTCTGTTTGTTTAATCAAACTTTCCTTATTTCCCACTCCTGAGCTTATGAGCAGAAGCGAAGCAGTGAGAAGAATCCCTGCTGAGCAGAAGTTCATCCTCCCAGGACACAGCCTGTTGCTTTTAAGCATAAACACTTCATATAAAGAAAAAGTGCACTATCGTAAGCGACCAATTGAACGAATTTTCACTAAAAGAACAAACCCTGTAACCACCACCCAGATGCAGAAATGGAACAGTACCACATCCACAAAGCTCTCCTGGTTATTCCTTCAATCTCTACCTCCCCTCGCAGGTTACCATAGATTCGTTGTGCTTCTTTTCTAACTTTAAAGAAATGCAACGATACACTAGATACTCTGACTCTGACCTCTTTTGCTCAGTAAATGTCTGTGAGATCCATCAAGCTTATATGTAGCCATACTTTGTTCATTTTTGTTGCTGAAAGAATTTCATTGTATGGATATACCACACTTATGTGTCCATTCTACCATTGAAATTTGGGTTGTTTCTGCTTTTTTAATATTATGCATAGTGCTGTTATGAATGTTCTTCCTACGTGTCTTTTGATAAGCATATGTACTCATGTATATCTAGGAGTGAAAATGCTAGGTCATGTGGCACATGTATGTTCAGCTTTAGGAGATCCTGCTGCATAGATTTGAAAAGTGGGTGTAACAACTATATACTAACACTGTATACTAACTGTGTAAGAGTTCCAAATACTACAAATCCTTGCCAACACTTGGTATTGAATGTCTTTTTCATTTTAGCCATTCTGGTGGGTTTGTTTTTGAAGTTCATGATTTTAATTGGCATTTTTCCGAAGAGTAATGGAATCAGAGGCAGCTTTTTATGCATTTATTGACCATTCAGAGTTCATCTTTTGTAAACTCTACAAGTGTTTTGCACACTTTTCTGTTGGGATATCTATCTTTTTCTTATTAATTTGTAGGAGAGCTTTGTATATTTGGATACAAGTTTTTTTCTCAGATATATGATTCACAAGTATCTTCTCCCAATCCATGACCTTGTTTTTCACCCTCTTAATGGTGTCTTCTGATAAACAGAGATTCTTATTTTTAATGCTGTCTAATTTATTTTATGTCTAATCAACTTTATTTTTAGTACATTTTTTGTGTTATTTATGAAAGCTTTGTCTTTTCCACTACCGTGAAGATACTCTTCTGCATCGTAACACTAAGTCCCCACCAAGAGCACAATTTATACTTTTACTTATTTAAGCCTTTTTTTTTCTTTAGGAGGTATAATTGACAAATAAAAGTTGTACATATTCAAGGTGTAGAATGTGATGTTTTGACATATGTATACATTGTAAAATAATTGCCACAATCAAGCTAATTAACATATCCACCACCTCACACAGTTACCTTTTTTGTGTGTGTGATGAAAATACTTAGGACCTACTTAGGCCTTCTTCAATTTATCTCAGTAATGTTCTCTAGTTTTTAGTATAAAGATTTTGCATATCTTTTGGTGGATGTACATGAAACTTTGAGCAAATACCAAGTACCTATCTTTCAAAATTGCAAGAGATATAAAAAAGAAATTTTGAAATATGTGTGCTGACTTGAAAATGCTTTGGTACCATAGTAGAACTCAATTGCAGAAAAATAAAAGTCTGAATATTAATGAAGCCATCATTGTGTGATGGTAGGCAATGAGAAAAGAAAGAAGCAAGCAATTGAAGTGTGCTGAAATTGTTGACAGGGATGCCTCACAAAGGATCTTGAAGATTTGAGATGAGCTTGAGGCAGGAACGGAAGTTAGAGAGTGGAATGGAGGGAAGTATTCCAAGAGGGGAAACTGAAATGAGTCAAATTTTGAGATTAGAATGAACTCAGCATGTTAAGGGATTAAGAAGATACTGGTTGACTAAAATGTATACTCTGACTCATGAGTTGGGGGAGATAAGATAACGCCTTGTGCTTAGAGGCACATAAACAAAAGAAGGAAGAGTTTCAAGTCCACCTTAGTGGTGAAGTTTGGTATCTTGGCCCCTGAAAGGTAACTCAGCAAATATTTATGTATCCTTGTTTGACACTAACTGGCAATCATATGGCTGCTTTTAACAACTTCCAGATAGGAACTGATAAGGACTCTTACACTCACACTTGAACCAGAGTACCTATCCAAGAAGGCCTCTAATCTGGAAATGAAATATGTTTTATAGACTGTATAATCCAGAGAGCCTTTCATAGTAAGCCAGCACTCAAGGACCAGCCAAAAGGCTTAGATCCAGCACCTACCACCAAGTGCTTCTGAGAGGGCTACAGTTGTAAAACCAAGTGGTGATAACTACTCAATGTCCTATCAGCAACAACTGGACTTCCTAGAAGCAATGGAGCTAGGTTGGCCTTCAAATCTTAGATCACTGAAAAGGTTTTTGTTGCCCTATTTCCATCCCAGCTGGGACATCGTCTTGCCAATAGCAAAAAAGAAATCAGCAGTCCTGGGGCAGGTCTGAAACACATGGAGGCAGGTCCTCAGGCCTCCTAGGAGCTAATGGAATGAGTAAGGAGTGGAACACTCAGAATTGAGTTCAAATGATAAGATTCCTAATGGGACATGAGTATGCATTTTGCCAAGATTTAGTCTAATTTTGGAACTCAATTGGAAACTTCTGAACGTCATGTTCCATTTGGCTCTGGCAAAACACAGTTCTGCATTGCTTTGTGTTTATTTTATCCCTCAAGATCAGAGCATAATTTACTTGTAGCTAGAATTTTGTGTTGAGTACAAACCTCCATTTAGAAAAACAAGCTGATATATATTTTTTCCTTGTGGGTCCCTAGGGGGGAAAAAGATGTACACAATGGAGAAAGGTTCCACTAGAAAAAACATGCATACCCAATATAGAAATTTTACGCAAACAGAAGCACCCAGAGGAGAAATATTTTATAAAGCCTAAAGTATGATGAGTCCTCAAACTTGGCATAAAGTAGTACAGATTAGATCCAGAAAATCCTCAGGACTCTCCTACATTTAGACAGAACAACATCTTCTCTAGCACCTCCTCCTTGTGAAAATTTCTTACCATATTTAAACAAATATTTTGAGAAGACATATTATAACTTCCTTTGGAATTATGTCCTCCAACACTTACAATAAGGATGCTTCCCTATAGGTACCATTCCCATCTTTATCTCATGTTTGGTTTACTCTCAAATGAACATCTTGGTCTTTATTGGTACAAAACCAAATTCTCCTATAGCTAAAGTACGCTGGGGCCTACAATAAGACAAAAACCGAAAAGAATTGAGGATAAGATTGTATTTATCATGACTCTTTCAGAACTCCAAATCAAAATAAACAAAACAAAACAAAAAAGATTATTTATTGACTCGTGTAGCTACACAGTCTTCTTCACCGCCAAAGACCTCCGGGAATGACTCTGATTGGCCCATCTGAACCATGTACTAAAGTGTGGCCCAACCACTATGGCTGGGCCTAGGTCACATGCCCACATAGCATGTGATCAGGGAAAGTGACTATATTTCCAGAAGAAAACAAGATTGTAGATGGCCACCTAGGGAAACTTGAAAAAAGCAAAAAGAAATGCTCTTACAAAGCCTTGAAGCTAATGTTAGGATTTTAGAGAAAGCATTATTTCTTTGAAAAACACAACGTGTCAACAAAAGAGGATGCCATCACTATCAGTGGTGCACTAGCACTAATTATCCATGAGATCTGTTCTAGAATGCCACAGTTACTTCCACTATGGACATCTTAGGGGAACAAAAAAGGCAGCATACCATAATGACTAAGGGCACAAACTTGGATTCTAACAGACTCAAATTCATATCCTAGTAGTGTCACTTGTTGGTTTTGGTATATGGGCAAGTTACTAATCCTCTTTAAGTATCAGTATTCTTACTTCATCATCATCATCATTATCGTCATCAAGAATGCCTAGGAACTTCAAGACAAGAGAGTTTTGGGATGAATGATAGTGATGATGTTCCATTCTACCACCTTTCTGGAATAAGAAACATCTCACTATATATCGTCTCCACTGATATGCAACCCTATCCCTTGCGTTAGATATGTTTCAAACCTCCCTCTTCCACTTTCCATAATTTCTCTTCTTATCCACTGAGGCATGAAATACTAATATATCTAGGTAGGAAAAGGAAGATAATGGTACCCTTGATACTTGATGTAGCCTTTCCAAAAGAGATTTCACAGGCAATTGAGGTCCAGGAAATTGCAGTCTTAGGAGGTGTCTATGCTATAAGCAACAAAGGATAACTCCTCAGAGGGATATTAAAACAGTTGACCAACTTCTGGAACCAATTGGCAAAGTAATGTATAACCCCACTAGACTATGTTGCAAAGGATGCAACTGTGAGGACACATAGGAAAAATTGGAGTCTTCAAAAAAATATGCTTCTACCTCATTACCTCTATTATATCTTACTTCTCATCAAACTTTCAAGTGAAGGCTCCAGAAAGGGGGACTTCTCAACAAAGACTGATTCCTTCACTTCCACTGCAGCTGTCAGGAATCCTGTAGCCTGTAGATTTAGGATGTAGAATTTTTTCAATTAAGACAAAAAGTTGGGGACAGGAAAATAGGTTACTCTTTGAGATTGTCCTCCATGCTGTAATCAATGTCTATAATACCAATGACTCAGGGTTCAAAGTCTTATGTTTTAAAAGAAAAATTCTCCTATTTTTTTCCTTTTAATTGTGAAAGGCAGATAGAATAACATCTTGTATTTATATAGAATGGGTCCTTAGAAAGTGCTACAAATGATGCCATTCCCTCTCCCCCCAAAATTTCTAATGGAAGCAACATATTTTCCTCACACCACTTTTATAGATTATATAGTCTGTCAGAAGTGTTGTAGAAGCCAGAATCTGGGTTTTCTTTGAATTCCAAATGTAGTGTTAGGTTTCCTTTCTATTAGAAAAACAACATTTCTAAGCAAAAATGGGCTTTTATGCATGGTGTTCAAGGTAATTGCCATGAGAAGGAACTCAGTTAAGACATCTTGCTTTTCAGCACTGTAAAATCAACATTTTTCCATTTTCTTAAGCACTCTTTACACCCATACCTGTAATGGTGGTTTAGTATTCTGTCCATATCAAACTTGTGTGCTCACAGTAAGCATTGCTCTGTGAAACTCATGTGTATCTTCAGTCACAATCCATTTCTTCTTGTGTGTTGCAGTCTTTAATGCATGGAAGCCACATATTGAGGCCAACATTATCTTATCTTCAGATGAGAAATAAGCTAAGGCTCAGAGAATCTAATGAAGTCAGTGATTTATATAGAGTTACACAGGTAATTAGTGGCATTAAAGTGACAAGAAGGTTGTAGTTTCTAGGTTTTGTTGTTTTTTGTCTTTGTTTATGGCATTATTACAGTGCTGGACTTCTCAGAGTAAAATAGCTGGTGTAACAAATGAGTCCCTTGATGCCCAATGGTTTAACACAATAAATATTTATTTATCACTCATGTGACAATACGATGTGGGTTTTCAGCAGGCGATGGCTCTCCTCCATACAGTGTCTCAGGGACCCAAGTCCTTCCAGTTGGCGGCATCACCACCTGAGGGTAGTGGTTCCCAGCATGGGGTGACTTTGCCCCCTGGGGCATATTTGGCAATGCCTGGAGGTATTTTGATTGTCGCTACTTAGGGAGATTCTCTTGGCATCTAGTGGGAAGGGAGCAGGGATGCTGCTAAACATCGTATAGCACACAGGATGGTCCCTACGACAAAGTATTTTTTTGGCCCAAAATGTTATTGGTGCTAAGGTTGAGAAACGCTGCCCAAGGGACGTGTTATCTTCTGTATGTAGCCAGCTAAACTGTAAGAGAGGGAACCGATTAGACTGAGCCACTTTGTAAATGTCTTGGCCTGGATCAATACTAGTCATGAAACTCCCACCCAAATGCAAGAGGGGTTGAGAAATTAGTCTGAGGGGGCAGCTGTTTCCAGCAACAACTCTTCTTTAGGGGAGCAAGAACTTTTGGTGAACAGCTAGTCAGTCATCCTGTCATGGTTGCACTGGTAAAATTTGAACCACGTATTTGCCTGCTTGCTCACCACATTGCTGAAGTGGGGCTAATAAAACTGATAAGAAATAAACAGCCCTAACCTCCTCCTTAGGTTCCAGATTCTTCTGTCCAGTGTCCTACTAAACACACTGTTAAGTGTCAAAAACAACACAGCCAAATAGAACTTTTTATCTTCCCATCAAAATTCTATCCCTCTCATCTTTCCTCTCTCAGCAAATGACATTAGTCTAGTCTCTTCCCTACTTTCCTACACCCCCATTCAAATATTTAGCAAGACTTCCTAGCTCTACCTGCAACATCTGTCCCTACAAGTATGACCATAGACCACCATCTCTGGCCTGAACTATTGCCATGACCTTCTAATTGGCCTCACTGCTACTTCTCTTATCCTATTCATCTATTCATCCATAGGAGCCAGGGAGGTCTTTGTAACTGTAAAGAAGATCATTTCTTCATAGTTGGTGCCAGCTCACTCTCTTGGGTGGCTTGGCACATGCCTGAGTAAGATTACGTGAACCCGTTCACTTCACCCATTTTTCCTCTAGGGATGGCAGACTCCCTCCATCATGCTCATAGGTCCCTAGACCTGCTTCTGGCACCGTTTTGGCGGTCTTTACATTCACCATGGTCACTTTCTGCGTACCTTTCTGGGTATGTGGAATGCACTGTGAATGCAGAGAGTTAATTTGGCTAAACAGATAGGCTAATTTGTACAAATATATCATCCCCACTATAATCTATGAAGCCCATCTCCTTCCAGCCTCTTTTACTTCACGGCAGACACACTGACATGCTCTCTGTCCCTCTGCCGTGCCAGCTCCTCCGGGTCTCCAGCCTCCGTGTTTGGTGTTGCTTTTCCCTTTGGAAAGGGACACTCTGCCCAGATGCCCACACAGTACCTCCTTCTCACCACTCCAGCCCCAGGCGGAGTGAAAGGGAGGACACTCCTGAAGATGCTGCCTCCACAAACCCCCATCCCAGCCTCATTTCATTGTCTCCATGGCATTTACCACCCTCTGGAACTGGAGTGTGTTATTTGTTTGTTAATGCACTATTTCTTCCCCGACTAATGGAAGCTCTACGAGGGCAGGGCTTTGCTCGTCCTGTCCCCGGCTGTATCTCTGGCTCTAAAGGAGTGCCTGGCATGTAGTCGCTAACAATACACAGTCAATACATAGTTCTTGAATCAATGAATGAATAAGAGAATATCAGTGCCCTAGGGGACAAGGATATGGAGAACATGAGATTTTGCCCTAGTTCCACAACAGATCTCCTGAAGTTCACAAATCAGTCACATAGAACACACTCCATTCTTGCCCCCCACCAACCTGTTTGGTCATTCAGAAAAAGCTAACCACAGAAACTTCCTAGGAATACATAGATAAACCCTCAGATTCTGCAAAGAATTCTCCCTAGAGCCAGCAGATGGCTGTCACTGGTGGGTCACTTCAGAAACCTTTGTGTTTTATGTGCACACAAGTGACCTGTGACATGCTCTCCTAGGACCTGTGCATGCAATTGCCATTGCTTGGGAGAGAACTGATGGCCCCATTTGGAAGAAAAGTTGTTTTGATCCTTCCTGCCCCACTCCCTACCTAACCTCTCATTCTCTTCTTCTCTATCATATTCAGGCTGCCCTCTCATCTTCACTATCAGCCAAGATAATCTGTACTTTTGAAAACTGTCATGATCTGAAAAACAGGTCTCCCTGGAGGGCTCTGTGGCTGGCCAACCAGTTGCATCCCTGGGATGGAGATGCCGTCGGCACACATGCATGGCTGGCAGCAGCCTTGCCTTTGATGTGTCCATCCATCCATCTGCATTGTCTTTTACAGATTAATTTCTCCATTCCTTCAATTAACAATTACTGATTGAGAGCCAAATTAGGCTTGCAAATGGATACAAGCAGAGGAAAATTCACCTTGAAGTTAATGAAGTCAAAGCTCCAGACCCTATGGTCACCTGAGTTTTACCAACTTTGCAAAAGTGAAATATTTTAACCGTAATCAGCTAAGGTTATCTCTTCCACTGTGACGTCCTCCCCACCACACTGGCAAGTCCCTTGTGTAGGGTTGCTTTGGAGTCGCCACTACAGCATTTTTGGAATTCTGCTGAGGCCAAGTTGAGTTGGAGATATGTTTAGTTTGGGCTTAAAGGATAAACAGTGTTTACATGGTTCACAGTCACCTCTGTATATAGTTAAGTCACTGCTGGCATGGTGATATAGGAATTGCTTCTAAAAATACTCCTATAACTCGTGTCAACTTAACCAGCATCATGATTTGGAGGCACATGGACAGAAGTCATATCATGATATAAATGGGTTGCTGTGTAGAATCTGGCCCTGAAAATATGTGGGAAATGGAGGATCAAGGTTCAAGATTGTGGAGGCAGATACTGGTCTGTGGGAATTTCTCCATCATCAAAATTACAAGCAGAGATTTGAATGTTCAGGAACATGTATTCAAAAGGAAAATTCTCTCTGTCTCTATGGCACAAAAATATAGTAGCACTAGCAATAGCAGATTGGCCTTATGTCAGTCACATGTTTATGTATTCAACTATTTAATTTAAAATG
Source organism: Macaca mulatta (assembly GCF_049350105.2). Lineage (NCBI taxonomy): Eukaryota > Metazoa > Chordata > Mammalia > Primates > Cercopithecidae > Macaca > Macaca mulatta. The sequence continues at coordinate 23,550,670 of NC_133422.1, forward strand.
TAAAAGAATTTTTTTGGATCAGCCATGTTAGATGGGTTGATTAGAGAAGACTGCATTATCTTTCTATCGTTTCTTCTTTAAAATTATTGTCCTATGAAGAGGCCATCAAAGAGTGTGTAGCCAAAACGGTGTGAAGAGAACAATAGAAGTATGTCATACAGAGATATGTCAGGAAGTTAATAAAAACAGTATGCTATGCTTCTGGATTTTTGTGATGTTTGTGGTATTTGTCAGCATTTTAAAATTTGTACTTTATTTTGAATTTTTTTCCTTATTCTGAATAAATATTTACTTTTCTTAAGCGAGGTCCCCACAGTTGGTCAGCCTCATGCCCCGGGAGACCAGGCTGGCTCCTGAATATAGATACAAATGATGTGCTTCTGGTCATTAAAGAGCTTGCAATAAACATTCAACAAGTCCCACATAGAAAAGGCATAGAAACTAAGTAAGAAATGATCAGAGCACATTTGACTTTCCTATCTTCCAATCCCCCATTCCCCTCATCCCTCCTAAAAAATTCTCTAAAAAATTGGACTGTTTGTTTGTTCATTTGTTTGAGACAGAGTCTCGTTCTGTCACCCCGGCTTGAGTGTAGTGGCTGATCTCAGCTCACTGCAAGGTCCGCCTCCCGGGTTCATGCCATTCTCCTGCCTCAGCCTCCCGAGTAGCTGGGACTACAGGTGCCCACCACCACATTCCACTAATATTTTGTATTTTTAGTAGAAACGGGGTTTCACCTTGTTAGCCAGGATGGTCTTGATCTCCTGACCTCATGATCCACCCACCTTGACCTCCCACAAATTGGGCTTTTAACATTTAGCCTCAAGATGAAAATGAAGGGGCTAAATTATAATGCTGAAGTATAGGTCAAATGTGGCAACTCTCCTCTTCCCGCTTAGCCATGATGATAATGAAAAAAGCCAGCAAGTGTGACCAGGCTGAATGACTCTTGACCAAGGTATCTTCTCGGGGCGCATGCTGACAGGTCGTAAGGGGGCTCCCAGCTGATCTCCCTGGGTCAGTCACTCTGAAAGCTGACAACAAGTTGGAAGCTGGAAGACGCTGAGTGCAGTTGCGGCATGCCACGCGTGGATCTCTCTAGAAGCCAAGTGTCCAGGACCTTTCTTCCTTCCCTGCTCAGACCACAGTAATTTTTCTCCTGGTTTCCAATCACTCAGTGAGGCTTCAACTTGGGAAACTGCACATTGAGGGCCATGCTGCCTACCCTGCCCTTTAAGCTTCCACCGAGTTGTTTGCATACCGTCGAATGGAGCCAGCTCACCAACAGACCACCGACTGTGGCTACCACCCCGGGAAACAAAATGAAGCACGTCATAGTTTTCTGACAAAAGGTAATCAAAGATGTGAAAGGATCACAATCAGAACAGTATGAGAAGCAGCCAGCAAATAACCATTCACCATAGAGTCGGTGACCTTTTCATTGAAGGCAACAGCTATGACTAAATAGCCTCTTACAAAGAGGGTGTTGCAACTGAAATTCTCTAGGCCTGACTCATGGCTTTTCAACCTTGGTCCAGGCTCCTCTTTACCTGGTGGGAGAGCAGGTTGCTTCTCATAACAAATTCTGGGAAATCCCCGCCCCAGGCCTGCCTCAGAACACAGAACATGCTGCCAGTGTTTTCCTTTATCATTTAAAGTTTGTTTGTGTGCTGGGCAAGAAGACGCTTGCAAGCAGGTTCTTGAACTGGATGGAATGAAAGCTGTAGGGATCGCATGGCACCCTAGACCCACTGCCAAGGCCAAGGGGAGGGACAAAGGCCTAATTGCAGAAAGTGGCTTCAGCTGCTCTCCAAAGCTGTCCTTACTTGCTTGCTGGAAACTTTGAAATATTATTTGTTTCCTGTTTCAAACTTCTGGAGATATACCATCCCAGTACCATGATTAAGGGCAATAGTGTCACAGGGAGGTGGGCTGGCCTCTGTATTTTTCATGTAGGCTTTTCCATTTTTAATTCCATATTGCTTTATAAATGTCTTTTTGTCTGAAGATATCTTCTGATCCCTGCTGCCACCACTCCCCACTCCTGGTTTCTGATGTGAAATGAGAGACTTACAGATTATCAAGTTCATGCTGATGTTTAATTCAGACTCAATGTTTCTCTGAAGTCTAAAATCCTTTGAATTCGATGGGAGAGAAGAAGGAAGTGAAACTGGATAGTGTAAATAATTTCTAGTTAGAGCTGAGATTTATGAGGGGAATTGCCGCACAGAGCTTGGTTTTGAATGTCTCTTTGGGCCCTGGGAGCCACATTCTCCACTTGACTGCACGTATGTCTCCCACCCTTCTGCTGGCGCCAGGAGGTGGAGGCGTCTCTGCCCTTCCAGGGTGTGAGAACATGTATGAGGGCCCCAAGAGCCTAGACCCTGGAGAGCTAGAGGAGGATGGGGGTGTTGCTGTATAAAGTAATTGGCATGTGGCTCTTCACAATGAAAAAAAAGAGATTTTGTGGCAGGAAGAAAGAAAAAGAGGAGGGAGGAGAGCAGGAACCATAGATTCTGAAAAACACACCAGGATGACTAGGCCTGGAGGAGTCCAGGGTGGGCCTCAGACCCTCACTTCTTGTCTGGCACCTGCCATTGCCAAAAATGCAGACTTCAGAGTAAGGCCATTTTTGGAGCCACGGGTAAGAAACAGATTTCTGTTTAGGTCAGGCCTTGCTAAAATCCATTTTGAGAAGTTCAAAGATTGAATGGAGCAAGACAAAACTGAAATTCTAGCATCCTTTTCCTCATACACTTCACCCTTTGTTTTATGAAGATATCAGACAAACTGAATTAATGTAACTTTCTTAGAAGAGCACCTGACACACATGGATGCCATGGAAGCACCATTGAATTCCATGCTTTAACTATAAATGATTATTGTTATTATTACTATTAGTATCTTGACTCTGCTTTCAAAGAGCTGATTTGAACACAACAAGTAGGTAAGGAAACTGCAACCCATCCTCTTGCTTTTCGCAGTTATTGCACGTAAGTAGCCAAAACAATAAGCTAAATGAGACTGTGTTGCTGAGATTAGACCTTTCAGGGAAGTAGGAGGCCCACTGAAAACAGGGGCAAACCTTGTTGGGTGCTTGTGGGTGGGAGTTGCTGTTTGCCTAGACTCCCTGCCCCAGACACTCTAGGGGTAAGAGCCAGAGAGATCTGAGCCCCAGATCTGAACTCTGCACCCATGAATTATCTAGCTGTAGAAATTACTGAGTACCGCTGAGCCACCATTTCCCCTTTTACAAATGGATATGATTAAACCACCACCTCCCAGGAAAGAGGAAAAGACTGAGTGGCCATGTAAGGATCAGCTGACTCCCACCTCTCACAGGATCGAACGGGGTTCTAACAACTCGAGTTTATAATGAAACAAAAAAGAATAGGGAAGGCAAAATCCACACCAAGGAATGACATACAACCAATTTACTCACAGTTAACTTAAGCATAAATGTATACACATAATCAGTTATAATTAATATCCACATCGAACTAGGGAGTACATGATTCTGGTGTTCTTTCCAATTCCTTCTCAGTGAGGGATCTCAGGAGAGCTTTGTCTATATGTGCCTAATCCGACAGGAACACCTCTGCCCTGGCCCTTTTAAAACCTTCTTTCTTCTACATTCATCACATGGTTCTTTGTGGCCTCTGGTCCCCCCTATATCCCCCACTAGTATCTGGCCCATGATGGGCCACTTGGGACCATCTGGGACCAGTTTTCTATTGCAGCCAATTCTTAATGCTTGAAGTTCAGAGTTTAAGAATCATCACCATTAACTCTGACCATTGTTGGTCCCAAATCCATTTTCTCTCAGTAAAACGAGAATAGTCTTACAGGGTTGTTCAAAAATAATATTTAATCCAGTTAGCACAATGCCAGCCACTTATATAGTAGGCATTTTTTATGTCAGCGATCATCATCCTGCTCTTCCTTATTCAGCTACTTGTTAAGGTGATTCCCAAAGATGCCCTTCAAAGCAACCTCCAGCAATTTCCCTTCACATTAAGAGAAGATGGTTTTATGAATCACCCTGAATTTGGCAGGAAAAAGACAACTTTCAAGTGGAGAGTTACAAACAAAGCAAAAAACTAATTCCCTGATGATGCAAAAGTAATCTACTTTTTGCCTACTTTTTCAGTTCCACTTTAAACCCATCCAAGTGTAGTTTTGTTGTTTGATTACTTAATGCCACACAGGTAGGTGCTTCTGGGGAGTTAATTTACCTTCAAAGGGCCAGCCTAGCATCTTTATCCTAAATGTGTAAAGGAACCAACAGAATCTCATTTTAACACATTACCATTCTACTCCTCATCCAAGCTTACTTAAATGCTAAGTTTAGGCAGCACATGGTGGCCCAGATTCAGTTCACACTGTGAAGTAGAAACCAGAAGAAAGCGACAGGTTTTCTATGGATGTGGCACCCTCAGAGTTGGTTTGCAAACCAGCTACTGCTGGGATCATGATGTTTGGGATCACACCCCAGACCAGAGCACAGCAACATGAAGAAGGGGGCAACCTATTCAGTTGTGCTGTAACTGACTTGGCATGAGGTGGTGGGGGTGACTCCTTCAAAGGAGAACTGAACACCATGCATGGATTAAGACTGTATTTAGCAGACAGGAGTACTTCATCCACCAGGAAGAAAAGTATTAAGCACAGGGATGATTTCCCAGATTCTATCTCAGTATGGTCAGCATCTCCTCTGAGATTTTGCAATTTGCTTTTTTTTTTTTTTTTTTTTTAATTCTGTGATCACTGAGCAAGCTTCTGACTCTTATTTCAGTCACCCCAGTCACCTTAATACTCAAAAGGGGTATCTTGGGTCATAGAAATAAATATCTCAGTTACTGGGATGGTAGTGCCTCTCATTTTATAGGAATAAATTTGTTTTGTTGCATATACATCAATTTTCTGGGAGTTTAGCATGATTCAGTCTAGTAAGATCCAAGTTCACTTCAAAACTAGAAGGTTTCTATTAGAAAGTTGAGAACCAAACTTTAAATCAGCATTTCATTTAACTCTACTGTACCTCGGTTTCCTTACCTATAAAAGCATAGAGAAATAACAGCACCTACTTTAAATGGTTGTTGTGAGGATTCATGATTTAATAGATACACATTATTCGTGTATATGTATGTATATGAAATGATTTAACATATGGAAAGTACTTAGGATGGTGCTTGTTTTTCATAATGACCCACAGGTGCTACCCACTTACAAAGAATGTCCTGGTAAAAGCAGCCAGCTGTCATCTCTCCTTCCTAAACTTTCTTGCACAACCCTCTAAGAACTTACCTCATTTAGCCACTCCACTGTGAAAACCAGAGGCTTCAAATAAAAGCTACACTGAGAATGGCTTTGGCTTCATAAGCACATGACTTGTATGATTGCATAGGCCCTGAGTTTGGTTTGATGCTCACCTGTTGCCATTTGGAAATTATTAATAATTTTTCAACGGAGGCCTGACATTTTTATTTTGCACTGCACCCTACATGTTATGCAGCCAATCCTAGCCACACAGGACCAAAAAACTAGCCTAGTGATCTCAGATAAACTACAGTACCCATACTTCCTTCTGGGTGACTCTGTCCTAGTTCCATGGTATGAGGAGAATGATGAGAAAGGTGGATTAATATAGCCATAGACATAGCCTTGCCAATGAGCAGAGTGGCAGCTTCTTGGATATGCAGCAACATTTCCAAGCTACAGGCAGTAAGTTCTCTTTCAAGGGTCTCAGTAGACTCAAGGAAAACTAAAAGAAACTCTGAAAGTGCTTCCCATCCCTCCTCCTCCGCACTGCAATAACAAACTCACTTGATAATTCATTGTAAAATGATCTGAATTCCTCAGAGACATGGAGAAATCAGCTTGGCTTTCAGCACAGGGAGTGACACCAGAACATCAGCCATTGCAGGGAAACAGAGCACGAGGTCACTCTGGATGAGGTCTCCCAATGGAGACTACTGCAGGGGAATGGGGAGGGTGCAGTGGCTTCAGAAAAGCAGCTGGTACCAGCAACCCTTACAGGTGACATGGAAGCAAGAGCTTTGGCTCTGGAAAATCTTTCACCAGTGAATGAGGAGGCTGTCCTGTCTAAGTGTCCCTCTGAGACACCCAGAAGGAACTCCCTGTTTGGGCGGAAGGAACTGTGGTTGGAGTTCTACTAAATTCAGTACTGGGAATTAGAGGCAGAGTGTGTGGAACACTACTGTAAAGTGTTCCTCCTTTGAGTTTCCAAGATGGATTGGTCCAGGGAGAAACGGACTCTACCAATGTTCGGTCCCATGGTTCTCATATGTATGAATGTCTGTGTTTATACAGTGGGTCTGACTTTGACACCTGCAGCCATAACATCACCTCTCCATTCCCAAGTGAGTTCCTGTCATCTTCTGATTCTCCTCTCTGTGGCCCTGATATCACCATGTAATTTCCCAATGGTTACTCGCCGCTAGGATGTGTGGATGAGCCTTTGGAAACACTGCTGCAAAGCCGCTTGTTGAGAAACCCATCTATGTGTCCTGGCTCTCAATAATTCAGTTCCTTTGAACATGCTGGTTCACTTTGTTCTGATTTTAGAATCTGGAAATGCAGAGCAAGACATTTCTAAGCTGGGAATTTGCCATCCTGTTGCAGGAGCACAGCAGCAGTCCCAGAGAAATATTTTTCAAGGCTGCAGAGAAAACAAGGGCTGGAAAAATGTTTGTTTATTGCCAGCTCTCCCCACAGCCGCTTACATAACAGCCTGTGCTGAGACAGGCTGTCCTGCCCAGGCTCAGAATCAAGAGTCACACTCCTTGGGATGATGACAGAGACAATGTGGGAACTACAGGGCTATGGCCTATGACGTCCAGGAAGGAAAACCAAGTGGTGTGTAGCGATTAGTTCTTTCACAATGAGGGGATGGCTTCCTGGGGTGTTTTCAAGCTTTCGGGTGGTGGCACAGTCTGCAAGACGGGGAAAGGCTCTGTGAACAAGATATGACTAAAGAATAGTTTCTCATTTTCCATTTTTAAAAATAAAACAATGCATACTCAACAGTGCGTGAGCTGAAGGGTAGAGTCAAAAGTTTAGGTATTTTCTGACCTTTCAGATCCATTCAGACTTTCTAAAAGCCACAGACATAAACACTATATCCAAATGTGGGAGCATTTAAAAAGTTTGGACAAAATAGTATACATTTTGTTCAACAGTTTATTGCAAAGAAAAAAAAAGGGAAGAAGCACATGAAGTTTTTTTCTTCAGAAAACAAACACAAAAAACTAACTCTGCCAGGAAAAAATGTGAAACCCGTAGACAGATCATGCTTAAGGGTTTAAGGGGACAGCTTGCCTCCCCCACGGCTTTACTGAAAAGCAGATGTGATGGGCAGCATCACAGAGGTCTGTAATCCAGCTCGGCGCAGCAGCCACAGGCAGCCTACACTCTTTCAACAGCCTTCCTCTCGGGGAGACCCAGGGCCTCTTGGACTGTTCCAGGCTTTAAGTGCATATCAAACAAACATTTGCCATATGTTTTAACTTAATTTCTAGGTTAAACGTAGGCCCATTCATTCTCATTCCTTGCTTAACAGCCTTCCTGAGTAATTGTCTATTGACTTTGCTGCTTGCTGGTCATACCTGGGTGTGCATTTGTCTTACACCAGACACACCTAACTCTCAGCCTCTGTAGTCACAAATAAGGGTTCTACTTGTTGCTTTAGAATGACAAGTTGCAACTAGCATAGTGTTACACATAGAAGATACTCAATTGGTATTTTGTTGATGGAGTCATGTCTCTGTCTCGCTTCTTATTCTTCTAGCTTACTTCCCCCACTCCTACTTTTATTTCTTTCTTCCCCCTCTTTTGTCAAAAGGTTGGGCTTACCAGAAAATCCACTGAGTACTTGCTAACCCTCTGATTTACACCACACGAGCAGCACCAGGTCCACAAGACAGAAAAAAACTCACCTTGGGTTCCCAAGGTTGGCCTGAATCTTTGAAAATGTGGGGTCGTGATTTATTTTAGTCAAGTGGAGATCTAAAAAGGAGCAAAGATAACAGGACCCCGCAATTCACCCACTGGATCCTGTATGTAAGAACCTTTGTGATTTCTCACCTTGGTAATTTCCTGCCCTCTCTTTCCGCGGGTTCTTCCCCAAACCATCATGGACCGGTTGGACTCTGAGAAGAAAAGTTTCTGATCTTTAGTTCATTCTTCCAAGTTTCTAGAAAGCAGGAAAACTGAGAATGAAAAATTCTAAATTACTCAGGACTCATGGGTCGCCAATAGAAGAAATACATCTTAAACTGGCATAAGCCTGAAAGGGAAATGTATTTGTTCATGTAATTGAACCATAATGAAGGATGGTGGACTGAGGGACCTGAAAACACCCTCAGGACTCCCTCACTCTCCTTTGTGCTCCTGTCTGATGCCATCTTCCCAGACCTGCTCACTCTCCGTAAGGTGGGGATGTAGTCATCAGCAAAGTGCACCTCCCCACAGCTTGTGACCTGAGTAGATAGGCGTCCCCCAACCCACGAGGATTGAAAAGTTCGTCTAGGAATTATGCAGATTGGCCCATTCACTATGACATGTTCCTCCTATGCAGCCAAAGGAACTGGGTCTGTTACCAGAAGAGGTGGGAGAGGGGTGCTAGGCAGATTCAACAACAGCCACTACAACATCTGAGGAGGAGACCTCCATGAAGGCCACCAAGTCTGTTAGCAGATATTTCCTCCCTCGGATCGCTCTCCCTATCCTCACAGTCTCATAAGTGAGGATTAAATGCTACATGTGGTGTAGGAGATCTTAGACCCTCCACACAAAGATATAGTAACAATCAGCATCCTAATATCCTGGCAGAGAAAAAATCAGAAAGAATCGTTTGCCTGATTTTTCCATCAATACCAAGAATTAATTAGAGATGAAATTTGTAATGGACTCAGAGAATTAGAGAAGATCTAAGGGAATCTCGATGATTTCCTACCCCTAACCAGAGCCTGACAAAAAAAGGTGAAGGTCTATGGCCATCTTGTATTTGTTATGAGGCTGGACAAGGAAGCTCCGAAGGTCGTTTAGACTCTGAGAGATCATGAGTCTGTAAAACCCTTCCAACTTGAAATTAGTTGATTCCTTCCTTAAATTGTCTAGGACATTCCCCCACTCCCTCCACTCTTATTAGCTGATTTTACTGACCAATAGGCCTTGAAGTTGGTGGTTCCATCTAGATGTCTCACATCCAACTCCCCTTTTGCAAATTAAGCCCATACCCTGAAACAGGGGAATTCTGAAGCCATTAGAAACTAGAGAGTCAGCCAGGCATGGTGGCTCATGCCTGTAATCCCAGCACTTTGGGAGGCCAAGGTGGGTAGATCACTTGACGTCAGGAGTTCGAGTCCAACCTGACCAACATGGTGAACCCCCGTCTCTACTAAAAATAGAAAAATTAGCCAGGGGTGATGGCATGCACCTGTAATCCCGGCTACTTGGGAGGCTGAGGCAGGAGAATCGCTTGAACCTGGGAGGTGGAGGTTGCAGTGAGCCGAGATAGCACCAATGCACTCCGGCCTGGGCAACAGAGTGAGACTCAGTTTCAAAAAACAAAAAAACAAACAAACAAAAACTAGAGGGTCTCCTCTTAGCTCTTAAACCCTCTTAGCCAACATTTGTGAGCCTCTTTTCTGTATGTTTTGGCATCTTTATCCCTTTCCTTTGTGTCTTGACCAAATTCACCAGATCATGACTCAGAACAAAATCCTGAGGTTGAATACAAAGGTCTAGAACATCTTCAAATTAACTTTTTCTCCTCATACAGAATTAGACAAATTGAGAAAGCAAGAGGGAGTGTGTGGAGTTTTTGTCCTCATTTTCCTCTTTCCTGTAGTAGGTAGAATAATGGCTGCCCAGAGATGTTCACATCCTAATCTCTGGAATCCATGAATATGTAATGTTGTATGGCCAGAGGAGAATTGAGATTGCTATTAAAATGACTTAAAATGGGAGATTATCCTGGATTATCCAGATGGGCCCAATGTAATCACAAGTGTCTTTAAAAGTAGAAGGAGGAGGCAGAAGATTAGGTCAGTCCGTGATACAATGTGAGAAAAGCTCGGCCTGACATTGCTGGCCTGGGAGATGGAAGAAGGGGCCACAAGGGGTACCAGCAGCCTGTAGAAAGTAGAAAAGGTAGAAACACAGATTCTTCCCTGGGGCCCCCAGAAAGGAACACAGCCCTGCCAACACTTTGAATTCAGCCTGGTGAGACCCGTGTTAGACTTCTGACCTACTGACTGCAAGATAATAAATGTGTGTTGTGTAAGCCACCAAATCTGTGGTTATCTGTTACAAGCACAATAGGAAATTAATACACTTTCTACTTGTTTTAAGTGTGTCCTGAAAGGTTAGGTTCTTTAGGATTCCGATTGCTGAACTATATGGAGACAGCAGAGTTTAGTCAAAAGAAAAATCTTAGACAAATTAAATTTAACAGAGTTTACTTGAGCAAAGAATAATTCATGACTTGGTAGCCCCAGAACCAGAATAGGTTCAGAGAGACTCTGTTGTTGCCACGGTGTCAAAGAAGATTTGTGGACAGAAAAAGGAAAGTGATGAACGGAAAACAGAATTGAGGGACAGAAACAGCCAGATTGATTACAGCTCAGTGTTTACCTTATTTGAACACCATTTAAACAGTTGGCTGGCCTTGATTGGCCAAAACTTGATGATTGGCACAAGGGCAAGTTACAGTCTGCTCACACATCCATTAGGTTACAGCTCACTATGTATGAAGAAACCTTTAGGATGAACTGAAAATATATAAGGAGGGAGCTTTAGGCTAAACTTAACAGTGGACAAGATTTGACTCTGCTACTACGTCACCTTGTGGTTTTGGGTGAATCAGTTTCTCTGGTTCTCAGTTTCCATATCCACAAAACAAGGTCGTTTTATTAAATGATCCCCAAGACTCTCCCCCTTTAAGTTTAGACATTCAGTATCCTCTCCCTCTTCTTAATGGTGTCAAATGCTCTGGAAGCCCCAGCAAATACCTGAGCTGCCCCTGTCACCGTCCACTGCAGAGTATGGACAGGGAAAGAATGTCCACAGGGTCCAGCTCTTTCAGGACTTGTCCACCACGAGTGAGGCCATAGGAGGTCAGGGCGGGCACAGCAGCTTCCAGTTCTCTCCACTCAGGAAGAACATACCCGATGCCAAGGAAGAAGCACTGTGGGGACAGAGGTGCTAGAGAATTCTAAAACCCAAGTGGCCATGGAAATCGTCCTAAAGGCAAGGAAACGTGTTAGCTTCACAGGAGAGATGGGCTCTGAATAAGGACACTGTATCCAGAAGTTGGGGTGACAAGAAAGACACCAGGTGGGTTATCATGGTGAATGGGCTAGGCTGGAAGAAAAGGTTTTGTGATAGGCATAAGGTCAGAAAGATCTGTTAAAACCAGATGGTGGGGCCTTAAAAGGTTCCAGGACAAGGACAGGAGGCTGAGGGAATGGCTTGATGAGGCCCTACTGCACTTTGTGCCATGTTGTATGCCTAGTAGTAAGCAGCAGGCACATAATAGGTGCTCAAGACAATAGGTGCTCAGTATGTTTTGGCTGAATAAATAAATAGGTATCAACGTATTTTTAGCAGGACATTGCCATTATCCAAGATGAATTTAAGGAAGATAAGTGGGACCTCCATAGACAGAGTGGACTGAAGGAGGCAGAGATGGAACATCTGTATGCTAGTCAAGAGGCTGCCAAACTGATTCAGACATAAGGGTCAAGCTCGGATGTTGGGCAGTGCAAACTGAAAGGAAGAAACGCAGGTGTCATGAAGACTAAACCATTCCAACTGGGAGGATGTCATTTCCATTCATGCAAATCTCCAAGGAAGGAGACCCACCACCTCATGAATAAGAATGCAATAACCCAGACAGGCCGGCACACCGGAGCAAAATCCTCGGGCAGCCATGGAAGCAAGCATTCAACCAACACCATATTTTCAGTAGAAATGACCACTAATTTCTACACAGGTATTCTGCTTATAATCAAAGCTAATTCTTAGTTCACCCTTGCTACCCCTAGACTCAACAACTCGAATTCTCCTAACTGCTTTCAGAGATCCATTCACTGAGTCTTCTCATTATTTCCATTTTTCTTCCCTTATCCCACTCCGGGTCCTCTCTGCCTTAAGTCATTTAGCTGGATCAGACCAGGTTTGCTCCAGTCACACTCATCTGACAGGCCTGCTTTTCCTCTAAGTAGCTGGCAGGAGCATAGCTCTGCTCCGGGAGGGGGACCTGTCCTCACGGGAACATGGCAGTTATGCTCCAAGTCCAGCTGGCCAAGAACTCAGACTGTCCTCCCTTGAAAGTTCCCCCACAGAAATCAATGAGAGCCCACCTCCAGACAGTGGCTGGCCTCCGATCCCAGAGGAACTCACCATCCTTTTCCTCTCCATCATCCTCTCGAAGCTTCCCCATCTCTGCCTCAGCCAAAGTCCAATTGGGCAGGGACAGAAGAGTAATTGAAGAAGGCCTTAAGGGATATCAAAGTGCTATTGAGCAAAACCACAACTCAACAGCCGTGCAGGTGCTTCCTGCGACAGGGAGGGAAAGAAGTGTCTGTAGAAAGCCCTAAATAACTCTAGGCAGGGATGTCAGCTTGACAAATGACTTGCGAGAAATAGCCCCGTTGTTCTCTGGTGTGTGATTCATCCGAGGCTGTGCTGGGGTGGGGGCACGGCCCAACCGTGAGTCCCACCCTTGGTCACTTGGGGCCGCTCTTCAGCTTGGCTCCAGGATGGCTAAGAAGGCACTTTTGTTGGTGCTCTTGACCTCTGTCACTTTGACCTTGTTTTCCAGTGGTTTTATTTAGTGGTTTGTGCTGATTTGGTTTGAGCTGCATCCAGAGGAGGACAGGAACTGTGGGGAGACTCTTTCTAAGCATCCAAAGGCCTCTCTCCCTTTGATGTTAGCTCCCAGTGCTTCTCACCATCATAACAACAAAGACCAGGGGCTCCTCGGGGCAGAAGCTCCTTTCATCTCCCTGTTCCCAGCTCCTCAAAGAGCTGGCTTATTGAAATGCTTGTCACATGTTGAATGGATAAGTGAAAATATCCCAAGACCAAGGGATATGACATGACAGCTAGTTTCTAGACTTAGCGCCAGGACCTTGACAAGGTACACAGGGTCTCTGGGCCTCTGTATCCCCGTCTGTGAAATAAGAAGGCAAGCTCTTGGGTCCCCTCAAACTCAGACCTTGAGGTTCAGAGAGGCCTGCAGAGGCTGACTGGGGCCTGCACCCAGCTCGCAGGGAGGGGAACAAAGGTAAGGAGAACATGAGGGATCCGTGGTTGTTTTGCATGCCCAGCAGTGGGAGTAAACACTAGCATGTTGAACACTTGCATGAAAGGTGTATGATGTTTTCAGTTAGGAGGTCGGCCTGGAGACCCCCTGCAGTAACACTAGATGAATGTATTGTGAGCAGCCAGTGTGCTGGTGTGGAACTCATAGGACACAAACAGCACCACTAGCCTCCCTGACTTTATTGGGTCCTCTTCAGCAAGGTGTCCCAGCCACCAGCTGGGCATTTAGTCTTTGGTTTATGGCGTGTTTTGTTTTTTTTGGTTGGTTTTTTTTTTTTTTCTTCCCATGAAACAGCACAGCAAATCCATTGTTAGAGGCGGGCCGTCCCACCAGCAGGGACAATTTCGTGAGTGAGTCATGCTGAGGAGGCGCTGTGTGAGGTGGGGCTGCGGTTTATAATGAAGTCCTGGGGCTGTACCGAGGAGACGGCCCAGTGTGTCCCAGTGCAGAGCCCATTTCTCAAAGCGGTCCTCGTCTGATACATTTTCTCATGCTGGTGGATGTGCTCTGGGTTTTAATGCCTTTAGTTTCCATCAATGGTAGCTTTGTCAGTGTTAACCGAAAGGAAGACAAATTTGTTTGAAATCAAAGCCTTGTGGATGCCTAAGTGTGTACCCTTCTCTGTGCAGAAAATGGTGGTAATCTTGAGATTGAAGACTTGAATGAAGTTGTCTTCTTTATGGAAAGGCATTTCAGCAACTGTAATTAATGGTCACAGAAGTCATCAAAAGTTTTAACAATCCCAACAATCCCAGCTTCCCCTCTGCAAATCATTTTAGGTTTTTATATACAGATTGCTGATGCCCCTATTAAGACTCTTACTGCTGTAAAAGTCAGGTAGGTGAGATTTCAACTAGCCCTTCATTTGTCCTTTCATTTACATAAAGCATCCAGTTACTCTTATACCTTGACGTTGCTTAAGCTGGTCTGATGGGAAATGGCTTTGTTTCGACAGTAGATATTTTCCAAAGTCTGGTAATCTCCAGGGAGTGGACAGACTTCCCACTGCAGAATTGAGGCAGATAAAAGGAAAAAGAAGTGCTCTCACGGCAAGACAGCAACACCTTCATATACGTGCGTGCACGCGCTCACACACACACACACACACACACGCCATTTGGGTGCAGAGTAAATACCTAGTTGACATATCTTTTCTGAAACACAGATTCTGAAACCACACAAACCTGGTTTGATCCCTCGCTACCACTTGTTATCTTGTGAGCCTGGATAAGTTGATTAACCTTTCTGAGCTTTGGTTCACTTGTTTATAAAATGAGGAAAATTAAAGGACCAAACCATAGTATTGTTGAAAGATCAAAGGAAGTAATATACATAAAGCACTTAGCACGGTGCCTGGAATATTCCAAGGTGTCGAACAAATGATTGATAATCATAACAATAACAATAACAGTAACAATTTTCCTCTTTCCTGACAGAACTCTCAGCTCCGTGGTGCTCTATAGAAAGTCAGAGTTGATTCCATTTGGGGTTTACCATTTAGGATTCACTATGAGGCAGAAGTACAATGTATGTTACAAGCTATTATTATTACAAATACGAATTCCTGGAGCAGAGACAATACGCAGTGGTCTGAGTTTGAAGGGACCTGAGATCTTACTTTCTTATCTCAAAAACAAGGATATGTAGGCCCAGAAACCCTGAGTGCTGACCAAGTTTCCAGCTACTTATTCTTACAGTTAAGACCAGAAACTAGTTATGAGTCTTGGTCTTGGGATCTTTTCACTTATCCATTCTATATTTGGCAAGCATTTAAGTAAGCCAGTTCTTTCAGAAGCTGGGCATAAGAAAAGGTGCCCATGGGCCGGGTGCAGTGGCTCACGCCTGTAATCCCAGCACTTTGGGAGGCCGAAGCCGGCAGATCACTCGAAGTCAGGAGTTCGAGACCAGCCTGGCCAACATGGTGAAACCCTGTCTCTACTAAACATACAAAAATTAGCCAGGTGTGGTAGTGGGCACCTGTAATTCCAGCTACTTGGGAAGTTGAGGCAGGAGAATCGCTTGAACCCAGGAGACAGAGGTTGTGATGAGCCGAGATCGTGCCACTGCACTTCAGCCGGGCAACAGAGGGAGACTCCGCCTCGAAAAAACAAAGAAAGAAAGAAAAGAAAAGGGGCTCATGGTCTTTGTTGCTATGATGGCAAGAAGTGCTGGGAGCTAACATCAAAGGGAGAGAGGTGTTTGGATGCTTAGAGAGCCAGTCTCTGCACGTTTCTCATCCTCCATTGAATGCAGCTCATACCTAAACAGCACAAATCCAGGAGAAGCAAAGCAGCCTGCAGTGTGGACAAAAGGGCTGAAACAAGAAGTCCACACTGAGAGCTCAGCTTCAGGCTTTCTTCCTGAGACCCTCCCCTGTCCCAAGTGAAATACAGTTTTTGCTGCATTAGGCAAAACATCTTAATTAGCAAGGAACCGATAGTTTCATAATCTTTAAAAAGAGTCCACAGTTCTCAAACACCCCCTCACATGGATGCACGTGAGGTATAAGACAGCAACCCAATGTCTGTTACTATGGAACTCAATGGTGTAAAATTAATTCACTAAAGCACACACCCACTGCAAAAAAAAAAAAAAAAAAAAAAACCACAAAAAAAAAACCAGCCTTTGCCAGCTAGGTGCTTCAGAAGGTGATATAGTTTAGATGTGTGTCCCCCTCCAAGTCTTATGTTGAAATGTAATTCCAAATGTTGGAGGTGGGGCCTAGTGGGAGGTGTCTGGGTCATGGGGGCAGGTCCATCATGAATGGCTTGGTGCCATCCCCTTGGTGATGAGTGAATTCTGTATTAGTTCATGTGAGAGTTGGTTGTTTACAGAGCTTGACACCTCCTCCTCCTCTCTCTGGCTCCCTCTTTCACCAGGTGACATGCCTGCTCCCCTTTCACCTTCTGCCATGAGTAAAAGTTCCCTGAGACCTCACCAGAAGCCAGTCGGATGGGGGTGCCATGCTTGTACAGCCTGCAAACCGTGAGCCAAATAAGCCTCTTTTCTTTGTAAATTGCCCAGTCTCAGGTATTTCTTTATAGCAGTGCAAAAGGGACTGATAGAGAAGGCATTGATGTCACACTACATACAACATTTGCTTTCTGAGAGTCGCCTCCCACTCAAACGTAAGCTCCACGTGTTCAGGGATTTGCCATGGATCTGTTCACTGCTGCATAGCCAGTGCCTAGAACAGCACCCAGGCAGGCAGCCAATAAATATTTATTGACCCAGTAAATGAATCATACATGAACCAAGTATGAACAGTGGAGGCTGTGGACTGTCTCATATGTGAGTTATTTACCATCTCTGTGCTGAGTTTCCTTATCTTGAAAAGGCTATATTAATAGGATTGTCATAAGAATTATTGGCTTGTGTAAATGTCTTTAAAGCAGTGCTAATGTTACCTATTTTGGGCTCCATAGAGATTGTGCTTTTTCTATGTCCTCACAGAGGAATGGCAGATAGATCTTCAGCAATGTAACATATATACCTGAAAATTATTTCACTCAAATAATCATGTTAGAAAAGTCCTGAAAGAGCCTGGGCAAGGTGGCTCATGCCTGTAATCCCAGCACTTTGGGAGGCCATGGCGGGTGGATTGCCTGAAGTCAGGAGTTCGAGGCCAGCCTGGGCAACATGGTGAAACCCCGTCTTTAGCCACACATGGCAGCGTGCACCTTTAGTCCCAGCTACTTGGGAAGCTGAGGCAGGAGAAGTGCTTGAACCCGGGAGGCAGAGGTTGCAATGAGCCGAGATCACACTACTGCTCTCCAGCCTGGGTGACAGAGCAAGATTCAAGCTCCAAAAAAAAAAAAAAGTCCTGAAAAGGATTTTTGGTGGTTGTTTATTTGTTGCTTGGTTTGACTTGTTTTCTTAAAAGGCCAGATGTGTATAAGGTGCTTGGTTTTATTCTCACTGTTTTATATGAAGTGTTCAGACTCACCCATGATACCAAAAGAGCCATATTATATTTGGACACTTTTCCTGGTGATCCCCTTCCTACAAGACTGGAACATGTAACCTCCTAGACACCCTGATGATTCTCTAGTATCAATCCCCGTCTTGGAAGAGGGCCTCAAAGAGGTTTCCAGGTGGTGAGCCAGGCCAACCTCCTCAGGCAGCGAATCACACCATCCCTAAAGCTCATACCAGCTCACAGATAAGGCCTCTCAGCTAGACCCCTCCAAAAGCTTCAGCTCAATTAAAAACAAAGTACATATGGTTGACTTTAATAAAAAAACTGAGCAAACAATCAGAACAACAACTAGCAAAATGTGTGAATACCTGTTTCTAAGGTATTGGAAACAACTTACAGACATGAATTCACCAAGTCTTATAAAATAGGGGGTAAGGGCACATAGCCTCATATTTATTTTACCAAAGAAAACAGAAAAAGTCATTAAGAACCAGCAATTGAATCCAGTCTCTGGCTCCTGGATGCACTGTTTAGGTAACCGCACACCCACCTGAAGTTCTCTATTAAAAGCCAATACATTGAGAAAACAGCCATTCACATATTATACTGCTGAATCTGGCTTGGGACATTGCATTTGTAATAATAAATATTTGCATACAAAGAAGAGCTGCAGAAATAGCATGGATTTTGGTATCTGAAAGATGAAGTCAAATTCCAGCCATGTGATCTTCAACAAGTTACTTACGTAATCTGAACACAACTTTGTTCTATAAAATGTGGGTAAGGATAGCACACCAGCAATGCTGTTATAAAAATTATGGATGCTGTCTGTAGATCTACTTCCAGTAGATTGCCTTGTTTATAAATGATACTTAGAAAAGGATGATGACGATAATGACGGCCTTCCCTATTCAAAAAGCACATTCTCAGCTGGCCACAGTGGCTCCCACCTATAATCCCAGAACTTTGAGAGGCCTAGGTGGAAGAATTGCTGGAGCCCCGCAGTTCAAGACCAGCCTGGCTACCATAGTGAGATCCCTTCTCTACAAAAAGAAATTATTTTTAAATTAGCTGGACATGGTGATGCAAGCCTGTAGTCCCAGCTACTCAGGAGGCTGAGATGGAAGGATCGCTTGAGCCTAGGAGGTTGAGGTTGCAGTGGACCATGATCATGTCACAGCACTCCAGCCTGGGTACAGAGCCAGATCTTGTTTCAATAAATAAATAAATAAATGTAAATAAAACAAAACTTCTCAGGTTGAACGAACACTTTGTCTTTCCCCCCAGTAGTGTTAGTACTTATGAAAACATCAGGTGCTAAGATTTAATAGCTTATTAGGTCAAGTTTTTTGGGGGATCCATTAGCAGAAATTAGATTTGCTGTTATTAATTTGACCACAACTTTGCATGATCCCAGCTGAACATTCCCATCTAAAACAGGATTTTTCTTTCCTGTTAAATTTAAGACTCTCTCTCTCTCTCTCTCTCTCTCCAGCAATTCATTTCTCATTTTGGTTTGGGACAGAGCCAGCTGGTAAAAGGTTTCAGCATGTGTTTATTGCCTCTTTGTTCTCAAGCATTTTCTGGGGCCTCCTGGCAGCTCTTTGGTCTGGAGCAAGCAGCAAAACCCTCCGGGGTTGCAAAGCCTAGACAAATCCCAGGATCTGACCACTGCCTAGGGGTGGAGAAGAACAGCTAGAAGCCTCCCCTCCCACCCCGAACTCCTGCTCAGAACTCTTAGTAAACACAGGGCAGGAGCCCAGCATTTGGCCCCCGGGGCTTGCTCTTACTGGAGTTGTTTTGGAGTCAGCTGTGCTGCCTCTTGTCAGGCCCCACACAGGACCTTTCCCCTTGAAACTTGCCTGGTCTCCAACAAGCAATTGTTTGGGGAAGAGTGTGTGTGTGTGTGTGTGTGTGTGTGTGTGTGTGTGTGTGTGTGTGTAACCCATCAAACCTGTCTTCAACAATGACACCGCTGCTTGTAGACATCACAGATACCCTTGTTCTGGGAGGTCCTTGGGTGTCTTTCCAAACAGATTGCCTGAACACTCAACCCCAGTCCACACCTCCAAGCCTGACCCCATTTAGGAGTCTTACTCTAAGCCTGGAGGTGAAAACAAGGCTTAGCCCCAGCAGAGTCACCACTGCCCAGCCTTCTCCACCTGCCAACTTCATACAACTTATGGTGTGCCATGGTGGATGCATTAAAGGGCAGTACAACTCAGTGGTCAAGAGCACTACTTTAGCCTTCAGTTGACCAAGAGCCATATCTAGCTTGGGCATTTTGGGGAGCTCTGTGTGCAAATATTTATTATAAATACGATGTCCCAGGCCAGAGCCATATTCAGCAGTAGGATTCAGGAGCTCTATGACATACCTGAGCCAAGTTCTCTATCTCACTTTCCCTCAGTTCCTCAAATGTAAAGGAAGGAGAGTAGCACCTATTTCACAGTACTGTTGTGACGGTTCAATGAGATGGTGGCTGGGAAGGGCCTGGTACATGTTGATAGTCAATAGAGAACAATCTGAACATAAAATTCCAGCCACCTGAGCTCTCCTCAAGCATACTCAGCAGCTTCGGGTTTGTTCGAGCAAACTCCTCACAACCCCCTCAAGAGGCTAAGCGTGATGAGAATGAATTGATCCTGGTTTCTCTGGGAGTTATTGTGCCACTCGTGCTTTTTCCCAGCTTTGGGAACGGCGGGATTGAGTGATGGAGTAATGAATCCAACAAACATTTTTGATGTCAGGCATTTTTGAGGCACAAGTCTACAGAGAGGAAAAGGAAGGCCTAGGTTTCCCAGGCTGTGCACATAGGACAGGGAGAGATGCAGACACCTGATCAGATATTGGCAATTCTCAGGGTGCTGAACTCTGTGGGGCTATGATGAAGACATTGGGAAGTGGCTAAGGCATCAACTAAGGCTCCCTAGATGGGGCGTCCTCTGACAAGGGTCTTGAATAGCGGCTTACCCAGAGGAGAAAATGAGGAAGGGAATTGCAGGCAGAGTGAATGAGCAAAGGCACAAAAACAGCAAAGAAAATGCCCTATTTGGAGAATGGTATAATAAATACCTCAATGTGGTTGGAATGGGAAGGAATTCATCTGGAAAAATTGGACCGTTAGGGACATCTATTCTGCTACAGTGACAGTTTGGCCTAGGCCACTCAGTAAGACACCAAAATGAGACAATCAGCCTGGCTCTGTCACCCACCCTCAAAGTCCCCCCAACCCCAGCCACTGAGAAACGAGAACAATAATTATCTTAACATGATTTAAATGGTTCTCTCAACTTTTGTTCTTTTGTGTAAACAAATGTCTTCTTTTTTATATTTTTTATTTTTTTAAGACAGAGTCTCACCCTTCATGGAGGCTGAAGCGCAATAGGGCAATCAGAGCTCACTGCAGCCTTGAGCTCCTGGGTTCAAGTGATCCTTCCACCTCAGCCTCTCAAGTAGCTGGGATTACAGGTGCATATAACCATGCCCCGCTAGTGTGTGTGTGTGTGTGTGTGTGTGTGTGGACAGAGATGGAGTCTCACCATGTTGCCCAGGCTGGTCTTGAGCTCCTGTCCTCAAGCAATCCTCTGCCTTGGACTCCCAAAGTGCTGGGATTACAGGGGTGAGCCCCCATGCCCAACACAAATGCCTTCTTAAACTTCAGTTTCTCATCTAGAAAATGGGTTTGGGGTAGGTTCTTTCTTTTAGAGGAAGAATGTCATGCAAAGCTCAGTTTCTCATCACCCACTGACGGAAATCATTTGGGGGCATTATTTGAATAAAGCAGTTGTTAAACATACCCTTCAAGAAGATCATGCAAAGCAACTTTCTGGAAATCAGTTTCACACGTGGTAATAAACATCTTGAATAAATTTCTTCTCATCTCCTCATGGCCCAACTTGATTTCTCCCTGTCGCCTCTGCTCCCACCTCCAGGGTGATGAGCGATCAAACCTAACTATTGCTTCCACTTCTGATTCCTCCAAGGAGGGGTCTTACATTTCAGCACAGGAGGAAACACTAACATAGGTGAAAGTATTTAAGCTCCTCCCAGCCATCCTCCCTCATCCTTCGCGCTGTCAAAGAAACACAGCTGAAATCTATCAGGGCCTTCAGTGATGAGCTGATAGATCTATTAAATAATCTGACCCATCAACTAGAGTGGTCTGACCCAAGTTCCTTTCCCATTCTGGTCCTAGAAAGATACTTTCTCTATTTCATCAGCAGTGAAATTATCTCCGTGTTCGATCTGATCACAGCACCTTTGGAAATCATAGCCAGGCTTCCTGAGGCCATTGCCAGGCCATGTTTCCTACACAAACTGCCTGGAAATTGCCCATCAGAGAGTCTTCAGGGTATTAAGCCATTGGAATATCGACAATTCCACTCTTCATCGAAAGAAACTGAGCCACAGTAAGGATATGGGCACGTTCTGGATCCAGAGAAATTCCTCATTGGAAAAGAAAAAAACATTCAGTGTCCTTATGTATGGCCTAAGATCCTGAAACTGCTTTCTCCAAGGAAACCTGAGGAATGCAGCACAAAGAGCCTGCAAAGAATTCTGGTAAGTGGCTAGGGTGGTAGGAAGAGATAACCTAAGTTACGGGCAAATGTTTAAATACATATATATATATATGCACACATACAGCAAAATCCTACTGACCCATGGGAGGTGACTAGAGTTCCACAATGAAAACTATTCCCTTCACCAAGATAACAATAAGAAACATTTTCACATGAGAAAGGGAAAGATTCAAGAAGGAAATGCCATTTTAAACCCTGGTTTACCAAAAGAGGTTGTTCTTCTTCCTATTCCCCGAACTTTCTCAAAAGGTCTCAAATATTTGAGTGGTTGCTTCCAGACTGAAGAGTGTCCTCCTCGTTCTTATCTAAGTTATTAAACACCCACTCTGCTCTGAGAACTCAGCATCGCAGGATGACACAGAGTCTTTGTAAAACGTACTCAGCCTGCCCAGAAGGGGAAAATACAATGAAAAGATCTAACTACACTATGGTAAGAACAATGGTGCATCCGGTTTGCTTTCTTCCGTTGAATTTACCTTGGCTTTGATGTCAGCTGGCCTAGTCCTAGACTCATTTCTTAGTAAAATGCACATACCCAGAACTTGGGGAGAGGTTGGTGGAAATTTTAAAAAAAAACAACAACCCTGAGATCCATGTCTGGGTCAACTAGGGGAAAATAGGCACTGAACTCACAGCAGCCCAAGTGGAACTGCTTGCTGGGGTGACTATGAGAACACAAACCTCCTTCTTCTATGAAGACATTCTGGAGACAGCCTTAAGAGCACCAAGAAATAAAGACTTGAGCTCATTTTAACTGGTTCTTAAGGAGTAGGAAACCCCCTAGGTGATATTTGGGTTGTAGTAGAAAATTTTGTATTTCAGGAAAGTTTTTATATTTCATTCAAGTGCTTTCAATAACCATGACCTCATTTTCTCTTCCCCAAAGCCTTAACGTGCTCCCAGAGAAAGACTATTACTGTTATTCCACAGGTAGTCCTGGGAAATGAAGGCAGAATGGTCGGGTGGAAGGAAGAATCCCATCAGGCTTTTAAGAACTCAAGACTGCACCTCTCACTACCAACCCACCTCTCTGGATTACCTTTCCCAACACATAGGGCTAAGCTATGGACTACGGCCCATCCTCCTACTTCCTGAAATTCAGGGTGTGATCTGAGGCAGACACTTGGCTGACCCCTATACGCAGGGTTCCGACTCCTTCTACTCCATTGCTGCCTACTACAGAGGCGTGAGTTTAATGGTGCATTTTCCCTTGCAGCTAAGCAAGGTGTAGGCACCTAACAGCAATAATTTAAGCACATTCTTGGAATGACCCCATATGGCAGATGCACCTGAATGTGTGTTTTGTGCTAGGCAATCTGGGAGTGGCCAACCCAGAGATTCATTCCTTGTCTGTGATAAATTTCTGAGCCCCCAGCCTGTCCCATGGAACATGGGCCATGCAGGTGATTGAGGTCCTACATTTTGGGTTAAGTGAAAGTTACCAGGTGGAGGTCATTGGTGGGAGGGTGTTAACTGAAAATGCCATGTGAACCGTATGCTGTTTGTAAATGGTTGCAGTTTTCCTGCCCAGCCTGCCACCACTGGGCTGTGCAGTTATGCTGTCCAATCCACCGCCACTGGACTCTTCCAGTACGGAAGGCAGTTCTCCCCTCCAGCCTGCTGCCACTGGATTCCCTCCCCTGTATGTAAGCCCCTAATCAAACCCCATGTCTTGTTTGCTGGCTCTAGGTCTTTTCTTCAGCCTTGTTGAAACTGGTGCCTTTCCTATTGAGATTAACAGGGGTTCAGCACAACACAAGGGCAGTGTACCCCATTCTGGAATATAAGCAGAAGACTCCTGTGTGCAGCTTCCAGAATGAATTTTCCCTTCTTGAGGAAAAAGGACAGCGTTGGCTGGCCCGACTCTACCACTCCCACTGCCTTGAACATGCCACTTGGTGCACAGCCATTGTACAACTGAGACAGAATGCAAATTTGGGTCTTGCCTACTCCAAAGGCCATGCTCCTAACCACCATGTTCTATTGCCTCCTTTTAATCCTTTCATTGGCCCACAAATCACAGCCAGCAGAAAAAGAAAAACAATACACAAGGCAGTGAGGAATAGAGAAAAGTGCCCTAGACCAGGCACCTGAAGATTTATCTGAGCTCGGGTGCTCGCTTTATACTAATTGTGTGGCCTTGGGTCACTCAATTAACCTCTGAGTATCATTTCCTGCCTTTGTGATAGCTAGCCTGGGAAACATCTAAAGCTCCTTCCAGTTTTCAAATTCTATGGCTATGATTCTAGAATATGAACCTACTCCAACCCTCCTGATAAGCTACCATATTCCCAAACCCCAGTGAATCTAAGGGCAATCCGGGCCCTATGGAGGAAGCAAGTTTGTGACTCAAACTATTCACGTCTCTATCCGTGTTCCTGCTGGACAACAGCTTCCTGATACATTGGGAATGCACGCATCCCTACATGTTTGAGAGGCTGAAGGAGAGTTTCCAATTATTAATAGGAATGCACTGTGGCCTGGTAGGATTTGCATTCCAGAGACAGGAGGCAGAATCCTACCCCTACCACTAGTCATTTAGTTGTTCTGAGCCCAGGTTTTTCCTGTAAAATTGGGATAACAATGAAATCTCCCTTATCCTAATTCCATCCAAAGTTATTGTGAAGTCATGCAAGATAAGTCACTTTTAAAATGGCAAACTTGCCATTATCTAGAGTTCAGCAATGCTCAGATAGGCCTAAGTAAGCACCTGATTCAATGCCTGGCATATAAAAATTCCACATGCCATTCATACATGCAATGCAGAGCCTACATTTCAAGGCAGCCCTATGGCCACTGAGCTGTCTAAACTTCCTGGTCTGTTTATGTGGGTGCTCATCTTTAACTCAATGAGGAAGAAAGTCTTCTTGTAGTACCCAATTTTATGTTATTGACAAGATCCAGAGGCAACAAAACAAAAGGATGAGGGGGTGTGCGGAGGAGTTTCTCCCTTCCAAGTACCGTTATTAAATACCTGCACCATCCCACCATCCCCCATCCTACCTCATGGGGTCTGGTGTAATCCCATTAAAGAATTTAAAAATCTAAAGAATGTTAAGTGCTCATACAAGACCTTTCCAGCCTGGTTGTGATTCGTTTGTTTCTTTTCACAGCGTGTATATTAATGCAGGTGCTGGTGTTTGGAATGCATGGTTTCTTTAGGAAAGAAATAGCACCATCCAAAAGCCAAACTGAAATTACTGAAACTTAGGGCAGCCAGCAGAGCAGGGAATTCGTTTTCCATCCTGTTACTTCCTCTCACTGCCTTTCTGGGATGTCAGACCAAAAGGTGCTTCAGCCTATGAGCTCCATGGGGCACCACAGTTTTGAAACTGCCGCCTGTGTCCTTGGTTGGAATCAATGAATATACCCTGTGTAGGCTTTTCAGAAGCAAAAGGAAGAGTGGCATAAGCTCCCTGAGGTATCATTTTGTCTCATATCCATCAGAAAAGCTGTACTCCAGGGAGAATATCAAATGATGTTATGCTGCTGGAGTCTAACACTGATGATTTTGATATCTCAGTGGTTCCCACTGGAAAATAATCTACTTCTCAGGATCTTGGTTGGGAGCCGGAGGCTTCTGATTCCTGACTCTCTGAAGCCAGCAGCCTCCTTGCCTAAGGAGCCCGATGCTCTAAGGCACTCAGAACCCAGGTCTGTGTGATCTGAAATTTTATGTGGAGTCTTGTGTGGAGGAAGCAATATTGTGTCAAGAGAACTGCCGTTGAAGGATTCTGGTGGTGACCCACTGCATAGCCAGTGGCTGTGAAGGGCACTTAGGAGATGAGCATCTGCTGGGGGTGGGGGTGGGGTGGAGAGCAGAGCCCAGCAGCTGATGCGAGACAAATACCCACTTTCTCGAACATGCTCGTGGAAGTGTGACAGACGCCACTGGTTGGCCAATCCAACTGCCATTCCCAGTCTCCTTCCCCCTTTCTCACAGAATCTCAATTTTATTTTACTTTTGTTCATTTATTTGTCCCACCACCCATCTCTAGAACTCTATTTGAGTCTCACGAAACTGAAACCTTGTGCTCATTAAACAATAACTCCTTATTTCCCCTATATCTCCAGCCCCTGGAATGCACCACTTTACTTTCTGTCTCTATGAGTTTGACTAAGTACTTCCTGTAAGTGGAATCATACAGCATTTTTCTTTCTGTAACAGACTTATTTCACTTAGTATAATGTCCTCAAAGTTTATCCCTGCGGTAGCATGTGTCAGAATTCCCTCCCTTTTTAAGGTTTAATAATGTTTCGTTGTGTGTATAGATCACATTTTGTTTATCCACTCCTCCCTTGATGGGCACCTGGCTTGCTTCTACCTTTTGGCTGTTGTGAATAATGCTTCTGCGAGCATGGGTGTCCAGCAGTCTCCACTTATTCTTGCATTTTAGTTACCCATGGTCAACTATGGTCCAAATATATTAAATGAAAACTTCCAGAAATAAATAACTCGTAAGTTTTAAATCGCATGCTACTCTGAGTGTCGTTATAAAATCTCACACCAACCTGCTCCATCCCCCCAGGACCGTGAATCACTCTTTTGTCCAGGGTGTATCCACACTATATATGCTACCCACCCATTAGTCACTCAGTTCTCAGATCCAGTGTCACAGCATCACCGTGCTTGTATTCAAGTAACTTTTATTTTACTTAATAATGGCCCCAAAGTACAAGAACAGTGAGGCTGGCATATTGTTATAACTGTTCTATTTTATTATTAGTTGTTGTTAATCTCTTCCTGTGTCTAATTTATGAACTAAACTGTATTCTAGGTATATATGTATGTATAGGACAAAGCATGGTATATATGGGAGAATCTGAATTTTAATAGGGTGACAATGCAACCATCCCTAGGAAAGGAATCATGGCTCTCTCACATTCCCCTTTGCTAGAAACTTACTGCTATGAACTGAAGGTTTTTGTCCAAACCAAAATTCATATGTTGAAATCTTATCACCAAGGTGATGGTGTTAGAAGGTGAGGCCTTTGGGAGGTGATTAGGTCATAAGAGTGGAACCCTCAAGAATGGGATTAGTGCCCTTACAAAAGAGACCCCAGAGAGCCACCTTGCCCCTTCCACCATGTAAGGGCACAGCAAGATGGCGCCCTGCACCCTCACCGTGTACCAGACCTGCTGGTTCCTTGATCTTAGATTTCCCAGCCTCCCTTCTCACCAATACATTTCCGTTGTTTATAAATTACCCACTCTATGGTATTTTGTTATAGTAGACCAAATGGACTGAGAGAGAAATATAAGGAAAAATGTATTGAGGGCTTTAGAAAGGACGTTTGTTTCCTAAAAAAGAAAAATCTAGAGCTTAATAAAGAGAAGATTTGCCCTTCTGATCCTCATGCAAGGACGGAAACTACAATAGGCACCCTAAGACCAAGAAGCATGAGAACACAGGCCAGCAGCATGGAGCATGGCGATGGAGAGCCTGGGAAAGCCTGGAAGGATAACCAAGTCAGCCAACAAACTCCGGGGCCACTTACGTCCAGACTTTTTAAGGAAATAAAAAGTGCACTTATGAGTTTATTTACTCATAGTCCTTAGTCAAGTGTTCTGTTCCTAAGTGAAACAGAAAGCGACCTTGAAGGAAAGGAGCTTAATGAAGCTAGATCTAGATCTGCTAGTCAACATTAAAACCCCTCTCTCTGCAGTCTCATGATGACTGTACCTCATTCTGCCTGATGTTTCCAAGACAGCTATTTACATAACTTTCTTCTTCCCCTTTCCATAACCACTGCCCCCGCCCCCATGCCACCAATGATAAGAAGGCAGAGTTTGTCTGAATCATTTTTGTACCCACTACTTCTCCCCACCCCTGCCTGCTATAGATGACTCATTACACCATTTCTATCTTAAATTGTCATTCCCATTACAGGCAGAGAGGACAAAACACACCCACATGCACACACATTTACACACACAGAACCATATATGTTTATTGACCTGATACAGGGAAATCAGTGGGCTACGAATGCTGTCCCCCCATTTGAAATCTAAGCACACCAGGAAGAAGGCGGAGAGATGAAAGAAAGTGGAGAGAGATTGAATGAAAGAAACTGAGGAGCAAAGGAAGAAGGAGAGAGAAAGAGAGAAAATAAAACCACACAGCAGCAGTTCCAGGGCTTGACATCAGCGAGATTTACTGCGCTAATATGTCAAGCTGCCTGCCATAATTAGTTTCTGTAAAAACCCTATCTCCTCGCTCAGATTCAATTAAATCATACAGTGTTGATTTGCAAGATTTCTTATTCCATGATGGGAGGGCTGGCAGGACCCCAAGCTCAGCTTACCCACCTATTCCTTGCCTGGCACTATTTGTGTATCAGTCACGTTGTTTTCAGGTGGTCAGGCAGCCAGGGGATGAACGGGTGAGTGTTTGGGCTCGGAGATACAGGAAGATACCACACACAGCAGCCAAGGCTCTGAATGATGTCATTTTCTTCATGGCTTGAAAAGAAAACATGCACCAGAAATGGGTACCAGAGTGATAGTGAACCTGGTGTTTGATCCTAACACTGGTTACTTTTAAACCCCGTTATGTCAAAGAGGCAAAACCAGAGTGATGGTTTTTAAAAATCATTTGTAAGAACAAGCTCTAGGCTTGTTAGAGAAAATCCTAACGAACCTAGGCTATAAGATAGCAAAACCTCTTATTCAGGGAACTCCTCTGTGTGGGATTTCCTGGTCACTCTCCAGGGGTGACTTGGACGGAATGCACTGTATGTGCTGCTCTCCATCGCCCTTGGAGTGAAAAAACAGCCCCTCAAAATGCCACCAGGGTAAGAGACATGTATGTGGGGAGGCTATGGGGAGAAGAGTCCTGCTCCTAATGAAAAAACAGATTTCTGCATGACACTCGCTCAGCTGCAAGAGCAATTTCTTCCTCCTGAAGCTGAAATCAATATTAAATTAATCTGTGTGCTATGTCTCCATGAATAACTTTCTAACCTTCTATGTTGACCAATCAGAATCCCTTCACCCTTGTCAATTCCACTTGGGTGACTTTTTTTTTTTTTTTTTCACTGTTTCTTTGCCATCAAACTGTATGTTCCCATAGGAAAGACACAGCATAACGCATCAGTTGCTCCTTGCTACTAAAGGGTTAGTGGGAAAACTAAAATCTGCAGGGAAGAAGAGTAAGATAATTTTTTTAACTCTTCAAGGACACATTTCCCGTTAACCAGCTCCATCCCCTGGGACAAGTCTGTTAAATGAATATTGACTTGGGGAAGAATCTGGGATCAAATAGGATTCTGAGCCTGTGAAGATGCTTCTCTCTCCTCATACCCCGGCTGTGGGTGATTTTTTTAAGGTCTTCATCTTCTAATTCCCCTATTTCAACTGTTTGAATCTTTCTGGGAGACTGATTCTTCATTGAGGCTGCACTTCAGAACATGACATCAAACAATAATTTTAAAGCACTCTAAGACTTGATACAATGAAATATACTTAAATGTAATCATTTCTTTCCAGGATATTCTTTTTTTTTCTTTTTTAAATCATTGCAGTTCTTTTCTGCTAATCTCTAACCACCCTATTCCACGGCCTCCCCATAAATCCTAGTTTTGCTTCCTTCATGGCCTGACTTTTGCTCATTACCCAGAAGCATAAAAGCATCTCAAGTTTAAAAGATGTGTGGTCAAAAGCAAAGACCCACCAAAGAAAGATGATGTCAATCAAGTCTAGCAGAAGCAATTCTTTCTGAAAAAGCACACAGCCCCCAGCATCTTGGGGGAGAAGCTAACACGGTTGAGTCCCTACTATATGGCAAGCATCTTCAATTAATTGAGACAACAACTTGCAATGCAGTGGTTATACTTTGTAAGTGAGGAAACTGATGTTTGGAAAGGTGAAGCAACTTTTAGCCCGGTGACAAGCAAAGACTCAACCTTTGCCAGTAGAATTCTCAAATCTGACATACTACTTGTACGTTGGCAGTAAAACATTCCCTAGTCTCCCTACACATCTCCACCATCCACAAACCTCAGTCCCTTCCTGAGGTGCTGAGCGCAGTGAGTGCACCATCCAACCAGAAGCAACAGCTGTGGAAAGAGCCCTTGGAGGGACTGGCATCAATCAAAGTCCAGGCATAAACCTCAACAGCACAGGACTGCATATCTAGGCTATAGGACATCCAGATTGCTGAATCTCCTTGGTGACTATTGAATAAATGTCCACCAAGAAGAGGAAGGAGAGATTATTACCCCCTAGAGGATAGAGCAGCAGTCACCGTTTAATACCAAAATGACCCCTTGCTCCGTGTGGTCCTGGCCAATGGCACCAAAAGGTCTTAACAGACCTTGCATTCTCCCTTGGTCCTGTGATTCTAAACCAAGAGACCCTTGATCTCTGTCCAACTAGAAAACAAGAAATTCATAATAGGCCAAGAATATGACTGTCTACTTCATTATTTGACACTGGGAGAGACAGAAGATTCAATTCTATGCCTGTCTTCAACTTGGCAAACACCCATTATTTTGCTTATGCTTACAACTTTTCACAAAATTGGCCCCACGTGCTGGCCTGAGCCCTGACCAGTGGATGGCAGGTGTATTCCAGTGCACCCAGATCAGGGGAGGGCTGACCCTCACCCACCTCCTGATTATGCTGTTGACCATCCCATCCCTAAGGTGGTACTGATTAAGAACATAAACTCAGGAGCCAGACAGCCTGGGTGAGTCCCCAGCTGTGTCACTTATAGCTGTGTGACCTTGTATGAAGTCTCTGTACTCTTTCTGTAAAGTAGAAAAGAGAGAATACATTTCCCTAGAATCATTGTGAGGGGCAAATGAAATATTATAGGTGAACTTAGAATGGCACTGACTTGAGTCAGGGCTCTATAAATGAGGGCCATGTCTAATATAATTATTAATATTGCTCCTGATAAGGTTTGGGAAAGGCAGCCTCCTTTTCCAGTACTTTCTGAAACCCATCCAGCTCTCACAAGGACAGAAGAGACTAAGGAGGCAGGACCCAGCATGGTTCTGGAGGTCAAAGCTGTGCATTAGAAGGCAAGGAGCCCCGGATTAGATGCTATCAGACCTAGGAGCAAGTCCCCCTCTGCTTAGATGAGCCACAGGATCTCCACAGATCTCAGCTTCCACACCTGCTGTGCACTGAATTATGTTCCCCCGAAATTCATATGTTGAAGCCCCAACCCCCAATGGAATGGTATCTGGAGATGGGGTCTTTGGAAGTTCCTTTGGTTTAGATAAGGTCCTTGTGATAAAATTCGTGCCCTTGTAAGAAGAGAGGCCAGAGAGCTTGCTCTCTCTCTCTCTACCTGACGTGTGAGGACACAGAGAAGAGGCCATCTATGAGCCAGGAAGTGGGCCCTCACCACAAACCATGCTGGCACCTTGATCTTGGACTTCTAGCCTCCAGAACTATGAGAAATAAATGTCTACTGTTTAAGCTACCCACTCTGCGGTGCTTACTTACAGCAGCCTGAGCTAACTAATACAACACTCGAACCTGGAACCACCTTTCTTACAGCTCCTTCCCCACAAGGGAGAGAAGGGTTTTCACATATAGACGGGGTTCCTGCACAAGATCCTATTGCAAAAAGGGTTCTAAGGCTGATAATTATTTTTAAACCACCATAACAGATGATTGAAAAATCCCTCGCGCTCTACCAGTGTTTCTGTGAAATCCATGCATAAGAACTCTTAATTCTTATGACATTGTACTAGAAAGTCACAGTTCACAGAACTTCATTTTCCACAAAATTGATGTTTTCCCCTGTCTAATGTTATCAAGTCAGTAGGAAATCTTCCTGAAATATTACTATACCTTATCACCTTAGAATATATATATATACATGTGTGTGTGCATGAGTATATATATGCATACATATCTGACTTTTCTTGATGACATATTGGTATTGTTCTGATCACCAATATTTGTACCTCTAGAAACAGAACAAGGCCTTCAGTGGCTATTGAGATATGCAATACTCTTTGCCTCCAGGATCATTTTGGGGGTGCTAAATGATCCCAGACTACTCTCTGAATAGATGTTGATCTCTATGTTGAATGTTGCCTCCAAATCTGTATGATGCTTTATTTCACATACTATTCATGGCGAGGCCCTGAGAATGGCTTCACATGGCATACATGCTGTAAAATGCATGTGCCCGGTGGGCTATTTTCCCCAGTGGCTTATACACTGGTGCCATAAGCATGCACCTGTTTACACCCACTACGTGACTTGGGGTGCTGGCCATCCAGCTGCTAGGCTTGGTGCTGCGGACACTCCTGCAGATGGCACTGCCCAGAGGGTCCCAGGCAGCTGGAGATCTCACGATGGATGCCATCAGCAGTGAGGAAGAAGAAGCTCACATCTTCCACATTCTAAACATGAAATGCTGGAAACAGAAAGTACCACTGTGGTCTGTTGTGGGAATGTACTGAGCAAGTGTCGGGGAGCCTGGACACTGCAAGAGGATCCTGAGGGTCCAGGAAGTCAGAGACATTGCTGTTGAAGGTCGCACATCATGGGCACACATATGAAGCAATGCACAGTGTATTCTGAGTAGATGGAGAGATAAAGGAATGAATGAATAAGGCCAGACTCAGGAAGCCTTGTGACAACCCACCATGGCTACCGCCCACGCACGCAGTGACAGCGTTCCCACCCTGGAGGCGCTTGCCAGCCAAAGTGGATACTTCTCTTAGTCCTCTTCTGCCCACTTAACGAGGCCCTGTGCAGACAAATTGTCTAAATGTTGTCCCCATGACAACGAACTAATTTGCAGAATGCCAGAACCAGGAGGGAATCAACCCCAGTGAAAAACAGACCTGAAACTTGCTCCTGATGGAGTTGGCGTGAGAACGCTCCAGGCCAGAGAACAACAGCAAGAGCTGAGGGGCAGTCCTCCCAGCCAGCCTTTTTCAGGGAAATCCCCTGACCATATTCCTTCATACACCATGTGGGGCTGGTTGTGTTTCCCACTTGGCCTCGGGAGGTGGCTCATACTTACAGATCCTCCTGACTTGCGATTTCTTCCTTGCTGTCAGCATCATAAGGCCTGCATTGCTGTGTCTCGACAAAGCTGACACTCATAAAATTTCCATTGTTTCGCCATCTTCTCAGCCTCCACCGCAGAAGATTTTGTATCGGGAATCTGCCTCATTTCCTTTTATTTGGGTTTTGATACCTACCCTTGTGGTTTTGGAACGTTTGCTTTGCTCTGTTTTGTTCTTTAAATGATTTTTGGTTGGAGCATTGAATTTGAGTTGTGAGACTCCTGTCTCAATTTCTCCCCACAAAATTATTCACTCTGTTGCCCCGGAGATGAGATAAAATTCACAGCTCTCTCATAGCAACACTTTTTTTTCCCCCCTCTGTGAGTCAAATAGCATCAGATTTTTAAATTTTTAAACATGGAGACAATTACATTTCTTAAATCCAATATTTTGTCTCTCATCTTTTGTTTACTCAGCCCAGAGCCTCAAGGTCAGGTTACAATGAAAATCATACTAAACCAGCTCTAGCTTGTTTTCCCAGTCCCAAAAATATCTTCTTAGACAACCCTTCACCAGGATTTTGTATTTTGTATTTGTAAAATACATAAAAATGATCATGCATTTATTCATTCATTTAGTGCATTTTATTGAACAGTTACTATATCTGGATAGTATGCTAGGTGCTGAATGCAGATGAACCAGAAACTATCTTTGCCCTCTCAAGAATTGTAAGGCCACACTTTGGGAGGCTGAGGCCAGCGGATCACTTGAGGTCAGGAATTCAAGACCAGCCTGGCCAATGTGGCAAAACCTCACCTCTACTAAAAATACAAAAATTAGCCAGGCATGGTGGCACATGCCTGTAATCCCAGCTACTCAGGAGGCTGAGGCAGGAGAATTGCTTGAACTCAGGAGGTGGAGATTGC
The DNA here is from genome assembly GCF_049350105.2 of Macaca mulatta. Classification (NCBI taxonomy): domain Eukaryota; kingdom Metazoa; phylum Chordata; class Mammalia; order Primates; family Cercopithecidae; genus Macaca; species Macaca mulatta. The sequence continues at coordinate 23,584,435 of NC_133422.1, forward strand.
AGTGAGCAGTGATCACACCACTGCACTCCAGTCTGGGCAGTACAGCGAGACTCTGTCTCAATAAATAAATAAATAAATAAATAAATAATAAAAATAAATCATAAGGTCAGAAAGGAGGCTGGTCCAGGAAGCAACTGCAATACCTGGGGTAACTGCTGTGAGAAGAATTTGCAACAGATTCTAAGCCATCAAAGGAGGAGCTTCTAATTCAGGGCTGGGAGAAAAGGGAAAAGGATGGAAAAGGGAGAGAAAAGTGATCAAAGTAGATGGAATTAAATGATGGGCAAGGCCCAAAGGACAAATGGGACCTAAACTAGGTTTGGTGGCCAGAGAAGAGCCAAGCTAGTTGGGTGAATGTGTGTTGAATCAAAGACTACAAGTAGAAAGTGTTCTAAGAGGGAACAAAAATATACAAAGACAGAGGCAAGACAGTACGGAATGGCTGAATTCTGAGGCCATAAAGATTAGAAACTTAGGAATTGCTCCCTCAGTATGGCTGGGAGGAGTGCCACTATGTCAGACAGATGGTTGTAGCCACAATCCAGGGCCAAATGTTGAAGCTCTTGAGGTAGTCTTGTTGTCTACACCCTTAGGAAACAAGCATCAAGCTGCCTAAGTTTAAGAGAGTGCCTGCGTTTGACAAAAGAGTCTAAATTCAGGGAGGGTCCCCCTCTCAGAGGATTCCCCAGTCTGCCAGCCTCACAGATGGTCACACCCCAGGGCTGCTGCTTTGGGACAGACCTGAGGCCAAATTCCCCAGGGGCAGTGGGACAGAGATGATGCAGTATGACGGCCAAGCCCAGCACAGAGGCTTCCCATGCACTCAGGTCTAGGACTGTGGGCAGGGATTCCCAGATCAAGAACTTCCATTCAAGTTTTGATGTCAGAATCTGAATGTGATATAAAAAGGAAAGCAGCTTCCCATATCCCATGAAAGAGAGCACCACTGCAGGGCAATCTGTGGAAGATAAATCCACACTCAGATGGGCTCATATACGGTGAGGGGTGCTTTGAACTCTTGCCTGCTGTGTCTTCCCAGAGGCCCTTTGTTGCCCCTACTCATCTGCCAGCAACACTGGAGGGTGCTGCTGAGACTCACAGTCCCAGGAAAGGGACATGCTAACTGGAGGAAAGACACCATTGTTATGCTGTGAATTTCAAACCGTTCTTCACCCTAAAGGCAATAGACTTTGTAAGTCTACTCAAAAGGCTGAGTTGGGAGGATGCTTGGGCCCAGAAGTTTGAGACCAGCCCAGGCAACCTAGCAAGACCCCATCTCAAAAAGAGAAAGAAAGGAAAGAAAGAGAGAAAGAGAGAGAAAGAGAGGAAGAAAGAGAGAGAGAAAAAAGAGAAAGGGAAAGAGAAAAAGAAAGAGAAAGGAAAGGAAAGGAAAAGAAAGAGTAAAGAAAAGAAAAGAAAAGGAAAGAAAAGAAAGAAGAAAGACTGGTAAGATAAAGGATTTCATCAGGATTTCCAAAGCTTTAAAAACAAAACAAAGTATAAAGATCCAAAGCTTTTCCATCTGACCCTGCATAGCAAGGCATAGAAGAAGGTATGCAGGGGGGCTCCCACCACACAGAGAGAAGAGGAGTCTTCTGTCCCCCAAACTTCCCCTCCTCCCACTACAGCATATGGGCTTAGACCCAACCACAGAGGGGTGTGCTGGATGAGAACTGCCAACCAGCCAACCCATCACGACAGTGGACTCAGACTGGCCAGGAGAGGGGTCTTGGAAGGTGAGCCTGAGGATGGCTTCACAGTGCCCTGCATACCCTTGTGTGGTAAGAGAAGGAGCCACTGGAAGTCCACAGGCCCCACAAGGACAGCCAATGAAGGAGGGTCTGGGGCACTGAAGAAGGACTAGTGTAGAGAAGGCAGGGAATAGATAATATTTGAAGAGAAGAATGAATGGGTAAATGGATAGATGGCTGGCTGGGTAGCTTGATGGATGGATGGATGGACAGATGGATGGATAGATGGATGGATGGGTGGATGGATGGATGGATGGATGGATGGATGGATGGATGGATGGTTGGCTGGATGGATGAATGGATGGATGGATGGATGGATGGATGCCTGGCTGGCTGGCTGGCTGGCTAAATAGATGGTTAGATGGACAGATGGCTGGTTGGCTGGCTGGCTGACTGGATGGATGTACGGATGTACGGATGGATGGATGGATGGATGGATGGATGGATGGATGGATGGATGGATGGACAGATAGAAGGATGGACAGATGGACAGATGGCTTTGCAGCAGAGAGTCAGAAATCCCAGTCCAAGGGGAAAGCTGTATCAGAAATGAAAAGTAGTATGAGGGCACTAAGGAAAAAATGGCTGGGAGGGGCCTCCCAGATGACTTGCATTCAATGATTTGCTCATTGCTGAGCCTTATTTTGATTGCAGCAAAAAGCCCTGTGGTAGATTCCCTGGGCAGGAAGAAACAGGGGAAAAATGGAGCAGTTTCAAGTCTTCTAACAAGGGAAGCTTCTAGTCACTTGAATGTTAGTCTCTCTTAGTATTAAGGATAAAATTAAAACCTATACAGAGCACAAATATATCTGTTTTTATATGAACGGTCTGCTATATAACTATGAGTTGAAAGTACCATGAGAAATGTCATCTTCATATCCAGAAATTAGTGCTGTGTGCGAAGTACTCACACATAAAACAAAGCCCTGATTTAAAAGCTACTCTTGCTATATCTTCTAAACCCTCACCTGTAATGATCTTTTGGGTATTTACCTATAAACAAATACTAAGCTCTATTTACATCCACACAGGAATTCCCCAAGGTAGTCAAAGTACCCTCCAAATCCCTAGTCAAATTTCATTTTAATGGAACGGTTCAGGTAAAACCATCCACTCTGTGTTTGCCACATCCGCTCAGCTAGAATTCAACATTCTTGCCAGAAAGCAAAGAGAATGTTGTTGTGATTCCACCCTGCCACTCCCTATATCTCAGCATTTCCAAAGACAAGCCCCACAGACCAGACCAGATTTGGTTTAGTTATGGAGTAGCACAGGAGGAATTTGCTCTAATCTGCTTCAAGATTGCCTCAGTTACTGAAAGTTATTTGTTGGCGCAAAATCTAGATTAAGCAAAATGTGCTAGGAAGAGAATTGCTTTGTACTGCTGACATGAAACAACCAAGAGTTATCCAGAGATCCCCTTTTGTTTCAGGACTTCTACAGATTCGTCCTAAAAAAATAAGTATTCTACCTCTTAATAACCACAAAAGAATATGCATATGACACCAGACATCCCAGCTTAGATGAGTCAAGATAGACGGGCAGGAGAATGCAGTTGCTAAGGGCAGGAACTCTGAAGATGGGCTGCCTAGTTCACTCCTGGCTTCATCTCTGACTAGTTCTATGATCTTGCACATTCTGTACCTCCGTGCAGTTTCTTTATCTCTACAATGGGAAGCTCCCAAAGTTGCTATGGGTACTGACGTCAACAGTGAGTGGATGTGTGTTACGTTCTTAGCATGGTACCTGGTTAGGGGTTTGCCATTGTCACAACTTCCGGGGCTTTGAAAGATTCTCAATGGGAAAAGAAGTGAAAGACACCTCAACTCCCAGCTCAGGTGAATGGCAGTCTCCACTCCACCCCGCCAGCCTGACTTCTGAAAGCTGGCTGTCAGCTTTTCCTCTTGCTCCACTGCCAACACGTGAAGCCCCTACAGTAGAAGATGTAGATGCTAGAAACCGGACTGGATATCAACTGACCCCATAGAGCCCCATGAGAGTTGAATTTCTAAAATAAGTACTGCCAACAAAGTGAGAGTAAGTTTGCTCATATTCAGCCACCCAAGAAATGTCACATTTATTTATTTTAATCAAATCCAACTCTGAGCAATGGTTTCAAGATCTTATCTCAGTACCTACTGGGGCTTTCTGACCTACCAGGGTCAAACAAAGAGCTGACATGATCCCTTGAAGTCTGAGTGCCTGGTACTTCCCAGCCTGTGAAAGGGGCAGAGGAATCCAATTGTTGCTGGAGCCAGTAGCCTCGTTCCCTGGGGTTCAGTCCTTCTGGGAACTCTATACAATCATCTCTGTCCTTGTCTTGTTGCTAACCTGGGGTGTGGACAGAGAAGGGTGAAAGTGCTGTCACTTGGTGGGTTCACCAATCTCTAACAGCCCCCCAGGCTTGGGATATCTTCTGCTCCCTCTCAGCTTCCACTTGACACCCCAAAAGCCCTCGTGTCTCTCTTCTCTGGGAGTTCACAATCTAAAAGACCTGTTGGAATGGAAACTTGGGATAAAATGAATAAAGCACAATAGTGTCTTACCCAACTGTATTCCTCTATCAGAACACAGACCACAAATTACTATCTTAATATATACCCTGACACACCAACTATGTGCCTTGGCTTGCTAGTGTTTCTTGTAAATACTAATGTAGCAACATAATTTTGGTGAATCTAGGGTCCTGATTATCTACTTAATCAGGCTTTGAAGTGCTTTATTTTCAGTGCAGAGGGAAGAACTCTAACTGCTTACATTGTCTTGCTGACAGAAAAAGCTGTTCTTATTTAAGAGTGGCAAGCATTACCTGGGCCCAGTTGGATACAGATATATCAGAAATATATGTGTCTGTTTGTACACCTGAACGCATCTCCCCAAAATGGGGGCTTTCAGCACAGGTGGCTTCCACTGCCCTCCTCCATCCCATCCTCATAGCAGACTGCCAAGATTCCAGTCCCTCTGGGTTACTTGCACGTACATAGGCCCAGAATTGGTGGTGGGGAGGCAGGAACAGACACGAGGACAGCAAAGAAAACAGACAAAAGGAAGACCCTGGACAAACTCATCCTCCTTTTATCTAATAATATCCTGGCTCCAGGTCACAGACCTTAATCTTAAACTATATTCCTGTGTGTTATCTCTTTTGATCCTCATGACAACCCTGGGAAATAGAACTGACAATTTCCTTAGAGATGAAGAACCCACAACAGGCAAAAAGTAATTTATGTGCCCAAGATCATCCAGAGAGCATGTGAGGAAACTACCCAGCAGTGTGCCTGTCCCGATCCCTGACTACAGATGTTTCTTTTCATTAATGATGATGCTTCTCCTCCATAAAACTCAGTCCAGTCAAAAGCCATTTTCATATCTATTGCCTCATTTAATCCTCTCCCAAATATCTAGAAGGAAAGCAGTATTATCACTGCATGGGAGACAAAAGGTCAAACTGATGGTTGGCCCATAGTGACAGGAACACCTAATAAATAAAAAAGGAATTCTGGTCTCCAAATGCTCTGCTCCTTCCTCTACCTCCTAACTGTCTTTCCATGAAGCTCTAATCCATTGTCATTTGACTACCAAAAACATCATCCCCCAGAATCAGGATGACCGCTCAGCATCAAATATGTGCCTACTATGTCCCAGGCACTATCCTCACGTTGAGAATACAAAAGGCAATGAAAGAACCCCTCATGGGGGTCAAAGATCAGTAGGAGAGGCCGACTCGTGAACAGATAATTTGCTGTAAGCAACTAGTGCTGTAATCGAGGCATGCACAAGCACTCTGGAAATTCAAAGTCAGGGAGATTCACTCCACCTGCCCGGGAAGAGGGTGGAGGCGATGGGGCTCCAGGAGGCTTCAGTGGTGGTACTGACACTCTCCACAATATTACCCAAATTTGGGAATCAGCTTATACACAACACAAAAGCTCAGAGAACAAAAATAGTTTTACCTCCCGCAGTTTAGTAAGAGTCATGGAAATTACAAGTGCAGAGAAGCACAAAAGAGAGTGATCAGATTTTTCTACTTTTGACAACTTAAGTGAAATTGTCCTGAGTCATACTTACTACAACCTTCGACATTTCTTAGACTTTTAACAGGTACAAATCCTTAGCGGCCACATGTTGTTTATCTAAATTCAGCCCAGAATCTGTGTCATGGTTGTCATTATATCCTGTGCAAGGAACATGAAAAGGCCAAATTTAGTAGCAGATGACGAGTGTCAGGTCTAGGAGTTTCCGAGAAGCTTATGAAATCCTCTGTCTTGTTTACACTACATTAAAATCTCCCTTCCCCAAGCCCGTCCTTCTCCGAAGGCTGAGGTGCTTATCCTGGAGCCGCTACTTCCTGCAGCTTGAAGATGAGTAAACCAGACCCGCCCCCCCCAGGGGTGCCCTCTGGGATTCTGGGCAGCTCAGGGAATCTGCTCTGCTGGCCTCATCATTTCCCTGAACCAAGTTCCCAAAACAACACAGTGATGAGAGAAGAAAAACAAAGTGGCATAGATGGTACAGGTACACATAGCACCTGGCCTTGGGTCATCTTAAGCGGGTGGCCCTCTATATAAATCCAGGGGACAGACAGACACAAGAGAGCAACAGACCAGCCCTTGTCTAAGGTTGGGTGCATTTTGCTAATGGAATACCACATGCCTGGTCACAGCAACCTCAGGAGAATGACTGAATTGTTGCGAGCTCAGGAAGAAACATTAAAAAGCTGGCTCCAGTTTGTTACATCCCTAACTTGTCCAGATACTAATATTTTATACAGCAGGACCGATAATCCTCTTGATACTCATCTATTAACAAAGTAATTTTTCCCCTGTGGCACTCAAAAAAAATCTTTGCGTTTGAATTTTTTTTAAAGTCATGGCTCATAAATATTTTTGTAACGTTTGCACCCCTTCTCTAGAAGGGATCACTCCCTTGTTCTCACTGTTTTACTGGCCTCCTGAGTGCTATGCCCACATACAGCAGTAATCTAATTTCCATCTGGTCAACCTCCAGGAGCTATTTTGAGTCTGGCCTGAATTTAGTCCACTTTTCCTGCCAGTGCAGACTCAGGCCCTCTACTCTCCTGGGGCTCTTTTCTCTAAAGAAGCTTTTGAAAAATACAGGCTTCCTATAGGGCTGGGGTCATTGCCCATCTCAGCTTGGAGTGGTGCCAGGAGATGCTAAGTACCACCCTACATGCCGCTGGGGAAAGACAGGAAAGGCAGGAGCTGGCCTTTCCATCCTCAGCTCTCACGGTTCTCGTCTCTCTCCCTGGCTCTGCCCCCAGCCATTTGCTTGATCCTGCAGAATGTTGAGCTCACCATGCTAAGTGTCTGATCCTTTGTTCCAATTTGACCCTGTGCCTGGAATGCACTTGCAGTTGTCTAGCTAACTCCTGCTGGTCTCTTCCTCATCGCCAAGATGGCTCAGGTAGTCCTCCTTGGTTTTTCTTTAGCCTCTGCCCCATCAGGGCATCCACCTCACCATCTAGAACCAGCCCGTTTTCTTGTCCATGCCCCACTCCTTCACGCTAGACTGTGATCTCCCTGAAAGTGACACTGTTCTGTTATCCCTTGCATCCTAAGTACCAGACACATAGAAGATGTCCCGTATACTTTTGCTGAATTGAATTCAATTGCCCTAGAAAAGAAAAGTGCCTAGACGGCATGATAAAAAAATAAATAAATAAAAAAGGAAGATTGGAAGAAGTGAAAAGAAAAAAAAAAAAGCATTTGGTAGAAAGTCAGAGGGCACCTCCAAACACCACCTCAACTATCATGCTTGACTTTGTAAGTGGACTAACACCAAGCTGATGATGAATCAGTCGGAAACGATGACACTATCTCCAACCCCTACTGCCTAGAGAAAGGGTTTCCAAGTCCAGTGCCTCCAGGGCCAAAGTAGGTAACCTCACTGTGAGGAAGTCAGCCAGATATGAAACAGCAGGGACTGATGGAATCATGGAAACCCTGTGCAGAGAGCCTCCTAGACCAAAACATTCTAATTCAAATCTAAACACAGGCAAAGCCAGCCTGAGGACCCGATTCATGCCCCAATGGCCAGATCTAGAAGGATAGTGCTCTGCATTGCAAAAAGTACCTCTAGCCTGGAACAGGACCTGTCCTCTTTGATTTTTCTATATTTCACAGGTTTAAATTAAGTACACTCAAAGCTGTTATTTGTAGCAATATCCTAATTACATTGAACTACCATTTAACATGCTGTTTCTATGGGAAACGTGTATTGCAAGTTCTAACTCTAAATGCTAGGAATGTCCCAGCATCCATCCTATCTTTGGTGATGACAGCATCCATGGGATCAACATCTGAGGTACAGAATGTCATTGGGGAGACCAGGAGAAAGCTCCTGGGTGCAGATAGCTTGTGATGGCTCCATATCTCTGTATGTATCTCAACACGACCCTCACACTCGATACTCCAGCCATGTCCACCTATCTACAGAGGGCCCACCATCCTCATCTCTTTACCACTGCTGTGCACCATGCTACGTCCTCAGCCTCACCTTCACCCAGCTGCTTGTTTTTAATCCTGTGGGCCACTTCTTTTCCTAACCCCTTCCCCGCTCTGTTGTCTGACACTCCAAAGCCACCAGAGCATGTTGTCCTTTCCCCAGTGTGGTGCTTCTCCACACTGGATTGTGCAGCATCCCTTCTACCTGCCGTTCCACACCTGCCTCCCTATGCCTACTCTCATCAACACATATTTAAAACCATTGAAGAACAATGTGGTCGGCATCTCCCCCAGACTGGTAGGAGGAGGACAGGGTCTGACTCTTTTCACAGCAGTATCCCCAACACCTGACCGGTGTCACACGCTTTGTGGCCAGCATTGAATGAATGAGCAAATGTATTAACAAAAAATTGAAGGAATGAATAGATAAAGCAACTCTTCATGATAAATCACTGGTATTCTCAAATGGGTCAGATGACACACTGTCCCCTGAAGGGACAGAGACAAAGCTTGCATCTGAAACTCCCCATACCTGCACATTCACTGCTCAGTTAACCTTCACAACAGCCAACATGAGGTATTTCTTTTACAGCAATCAAAACGTAAATTGATGACCAGAGATATTGAATAAATTGCCCAGCACCACAAAGCTAGTAAATGGCTGAACCCCAAACTCCAACCCAGCTCCCCTGACTGCAAAACCTGTGCTTTCCCACCACACTGGGCTGGCCAGGAGTTAGGAGCTCACTGATGCCCGATGGCAAATATTCTCCTGCTGTCACTGCTGCTGCTCCCACTCCTGACTTCAGTGTTCCAGGCTCACACGGCCAAATCAGCTCTTAGAAGAAGTCAACCCCAGAGTAGATTCTGGGTCACAGCTGTTACAATCAAGAAGTTGGTCTTTAACCCCAGGTAGAAGCTTCACTTCACTAGGGTGGGATCTTTGAACACAGAGCATCCCTTCCACCTGCCATCCCACACCTGCCTCCCTATGCCTATTCTCATCAACACATACTTAAAACCATTGAAGAACAACCTCAAGCCACATGCAAAAAACTTCCTAATTATTAGGGAGAGAATTTGCAATATTTTGGTATATATAAGTATGAGTGATGAAAGAGACATAGAGGCCGAGGGAGAGGCAGAGAGAGAGGGAAATAGAAAGTGAAAGCAGAGGCAGAATTATGCATAACAGGCTCTTAAAATACACTATTTGGTAGGGGCGTAATGATGACGCACATTGCTAGAGGAAAGAACAAAATGGAGGAAGCTCTCTGGCATCTATGTGCCTTATAAAATTATTAATTTAACCAATCCCTAAAGTCATGAGGTATTAAGTGACAAGTTGTCTAGCTACAATAGTATGAGTCAACTACTGCATATTCCATTCTATTTTAACTTTGAAGCCTAAGATGATTTAGGCTAACAAAGTCATTTTCCAAACAAATCTAAACATCAAATCTTCATACAAGAAAAGAGGGAGAATCACCAGACTTTAATCCCAAATGGCAGCCAGTCTTTATGAGATTCCGTTACAGGCTCTATAGAACTCTGAGCCAGCTGCATGGAAAGGACCCAGGGCCACTCACACTGACTGATGTGGTCTTTGAAAATGTGCCAGCAAGGCTCACAGAGAAGGAAACCAGAGCTTTTCAGAACTCAGCTCCTCTGCACAGCAACACAGGGAGATGGACAAGGGCTGCCTTACTGAATTTGCAAATGTGAATTTAACCCACCTGTGAAAACAGTACCTGGCATGGCTATATCACTTACCAGCTCATCAAGTTTGTTCTGGAGGGGAAGCAGTTTTGTGTGGCCCCACTATCAGGCACCAGCCTCATAAAGAAGCAAGCAGCACAAATCCTAAATTCTGTGGTGTTTAATGGAGGCCATGTCAACACGACAGTGGGAAAGAGAGGGACTATTTCTACCAACCGGTATACTAAGACATCATCTAGAGGCCAAAGGACTCCAGATAAATTACCCATTACCCAAAACAAAAGGAAATCTTTTGATAAGAGAAGTATTTACACCTGGGGAGTGAGCCATGGTCCCAGGAAGAAAATGTCTTAAAATGAACTTTGTATCTATTTAGTTTTACATTTTCAGTCCCCAAATACCCCATCGCTGTTTTCCTGTTTTCTTTTTCTCTCCCATGAGCGCACTATCCCTTTGCAAATGTAGGGGAAATAGAATTGCTGTTGATTCTGCAGCTGCAAGGAAAAAAAATTGCTAAGTGGAAGAAACCATTTAAAAAGGGCCACATATTGTATGATTCCATCTATATGTTACACATTTATAGCTGTCCCTCAGTTCTTGGATTTTCTGGTCTAAGTTTTTCCATCTTTTTCTTTACAGTTCTGGAAGTTTCTGTTGAGATATCCTCAAGCAATTCTTTCCTCAGCCTTATCTAGTCTACCAATGAGCCCATCAAAAACATTCTTTATTTCTGTTGAAGTGTTTTTGATCTCTAGCATTTTCTCTTGTTTCTTGGAATTTCCATCTCCTGGGTTACATTGCCTTATCTATTCTTGCTCTCTGTCTACTTTATCCATTAGAGTCAAATATTAATCATATTTGTTTTAAATTCCTGATCTAATAATTCCAACATCTCTGCCATGTGTGAGTCTGGTTCTGATGCTTGCTCTGGCTCTTCAGACTTTGTTTTTTGAGTTTTAGTATGCCTGGTAATACTTTTTTTTAACTTAACTTTCTTGATAGTTGGGTATGATATACTGGGTAAAAGGAGCTACTGTAAACAGGCCTTTAATAATGTAATGGTGAGGTGTGGGCAGGGGAAGCAATCTGTAGTCCTATAATTAGGTCTTAACTTAGTGAGCCTCTGCCTGCGAACTGTGAACTTCACAGATGTTCTCAGCCCAGCCCCCTTTAGGTGGGACAAGATGGCTACAGTGGGCTGGAGTTGGGTGGTTCCCATTCTCTAAGTCAGTTAAGGCTCTGATAAACCCCCATAGTTTATGCTCTGGTAAAACAGTTTCTCCTGAGTACAGACCTTGTTAAGAACAGAATGTTCTGTTGTATTTTAAAATGGTTCTTTCCCCATCTCCTACTGAATGCATGAGAAGATTTTTCTCTGATAGTCACTGTGAGAACCTGGTTGAGCCCCAGGAGTTAAAACTCACTATGCAGAACCCCTATGACCCAGTCATCCTGGCGTTTTCCACTCTGAGACTTGTCCATACTGAGCCGCCAGCAATTCGTTGGTTATAGTTCCAGTTTTCCTACCTCAGCACTGTTCCCCGTGGAGGGTTCTTCTTCCGGTTTTGGCTTCTGTAAGTTGTGATTCTCTGTGTCTACCTGTCTGCCTCTACAATTTAGAGGACAGCGGTTTGCCCTGTGATCTCAGTTCTCTGACAGATCCAAAAAGAGCCGTGGATTTTTCGTTTGTTCAGCCTTTTACTCCTTAGGATGGAGTGGTGACTTCCAAACTCCTTACATGCCTAACCAGAAACTGGAAGTCCCAATTCCATCTCTAAGAAATGTCCAGAATAGGTAAATTCGCAGAGACACAAAAAAATTTGGTTGTTTAGGGCTGGAAGGATAGGAGGTTGAGGAGTAATAGCTTAAGGGTACAAGGATTCTTTTTGAAGTGATGAAAATATACTAAAATTGATTATGATGATGGCTGCACAACTTTGTGAATATAAAACCAGTATATTGTACACTTTAAATAGGTAAACTGTACGGTATGTGAATTACAATGCTGAACGAAGGAAGGAAGAAAGGAAAAGAGGGAGGGAAAGGAAAAAAGAGAGAAGGAAGGGAAGAGAAGAAGGGGTAGGGAAGGGGAAGGAAAAGGAAGGGAAGGGGAGGAGAGGGGAGGGGAGGGGAGAGGAGGGAAGAGGAAGGGGAGGGAGGGGGAGGGAGGGGAAAAGAAGGGAAGGGGAGAGGAAGGGAAGAGAAGGGAGGGGAAGGGAGGGAAGGGGATGAAAGAGGAGGTAAAGGAAGGGGAGGGGAGGAAAGGGGAGGTAGGGGGAGGGGAAGGGAGGAGAGGGAAGAGGAAAGGAAGGAAGGGAAGAAGAAAGAAGGGGAGGGAAGGAGATGGGAGGGGAGGGGAGAGGAAGGGAAGGGAGAGAAGAGGAAAGAAGGGGAGGGGAGGAGAGGGGAAGGGAGGGGAGGAGAGGGGAAGGGAGGGGAGAGGAAGGGAGGGGAGGAGAGGGGAAGGAAGAGGAAGGGAGGGGAGGAAAGGGGAAAGAAGGGGGGAGAGGGGAGGGGAGGGAAGGGGAGGGGAGGGGAAAGGGAAGCAAAGCACCATAGTCCAAAGATAGAAGGAGTGGTATACAGTTGTGTCTGCATGGCCTGAAGTCTGAGCCTCTTCAGGGTCTTCAGCCTCCTTCCCTCTAGTGTGAGATTCCACCACCCTCCCCCTCCCACAACATACACATACATGCACCAAAACCTATGTTCCAGGCATCCCAAACAATTTGTATACCCACCCAAACTCTATGCAGTTCCATTCCTCTGAGCTTTTACACAAATTGTCCTCTCTACCTTGAAAGCCTATCCTACTCCATTTCCCACCAAGAGAATTCTCACTCAACCTTCAAGACCCAGTTTAAATGTCATGCCCTCCAGGATGTCTATCCTGACCTCCTCAGGTAGTTAGGGGGCTCCTCCTCTTCACCGGCAGAAGGTTTTACTGTACAAAATGGCATCGTATGAGAAGGTAGAACTTTTGTCACAATGCACTTAAGCCTATTTAGATGCATATCATCCCCAACAATACCACAAGCTCCTGAAGGACAAATGCTGTATTTTATTCATCTTGGTGCTGAAAAAACTTGGAACTGTGACTGTCGTATAAAAGATATCTAGTAAATATTTGCCAAATGAACAAATAGCAGACAGGCGTCATGCCTCCATGACACAGGTCATGGAAAGTTAACAGAAATTGTTCCTGTTTGCAGGAATATTTGCAAGTAGAAACATCAATGGTTTCACAAAATGTCTGTATACCCAAGTTTCTGCCCCAAATTGGAAGCCATTTTCAACTTGGCTTCTGCTCAGTATGTGACTTCCTGCCCAGAGAGCTCCGAAGTCCCCTCGCGCTGCTTGGGCAGGATCCAAATCTCAACAGAGAGTGAAACACGAAAGGCAGAGTATATGTGTTACTGAGAGACAAAGAGTAGATGTGCAGAGCAAGCCTTAGGGTTATGAGCAAAATAGGAAAGCAGCAGTTTGCAGCATGTTTTCTAGGGATGCCAAACTCCGTAGAAACTACTGATCAGAACTGTGTTTGAAGTTAAATATGAGCATTTCCTGATGTCAAGTCTAGAAGTTTCTGTACACAAAACAAGCATCCTGAACGAAAGAGTCTGCCAACCCTAGCTCTGACCAGAAGGGACAAGGAGAGTATGAAGCATAGAAGATGATCCACCACGCCTGGGAGAAGAGGCTAATAAGTTGGGGAGTGCCAGTTTCTCCATGAACAAGAACAGGAGCTATTATTTATATTTGCAGATTTTTATGAATTTATGTTGAAGACAATGGGTAGAATTCCTGAGTGTAGTTTCTGTCATTTGCAATAAGTCATTTTCTGTGGCCTCGTAAAGTCCAAAATTAAAGATCCCCTCCAGGTCAGATCAAATATAGATAGAGCCTGTTGATCCCCCTGTGATGGTTAGGTCTTCTCACACTGAGAGCTGTGGGAGCCTCTAAAGAGAAAATGGCATCCCTGACCTTCAGTGTTAATGAGAATTAGCCTTACTATACTGCTACTTAAAAATACACCAACATAAATCTGGGTATAAACTCTTCATGCTGACAGCTCTGACATAACTTGAAAAGCAACACAAACTCACAAATTAAATGAAAAATAAATCTTCAAAGGTCAATAAAATTTAAATTAACCACATTAAACTAATAACACCAGTAATGTTATTTTGTTGAAACGAATTTGCAACACACATACGATGCTGGCATTGTCAAGATGTTGGCATTTTTGAGTGTGGCATGTCTATGCTACCCTGTGCTGTGGGATAACTCAATTCTCCCACCACTCTCCTCAGTTTAATTTGGTGCTACACCTCCCTCCATTCATGCCAAGCTTCAAGATGTCATTTGCCCTTCATTGCAGTGAATACAACCATACACGTGGCCAACGAAATTGTACCTGCATACAGGTGATAACTTGGTCACCCAGTTGCTTCAATTATGGCATTAAATGTATAATTTTAAGTCATATTTATATTATAAGGTTAGACTAAAAGAAGATTATAATATTTGCTCAGAGAATCTGTGGATCCCAGTTTGCAAAACATTCTGTTAGACCAGCCAACACCCCTGGGAGCATTCCCCTATCGCTTTAACCAGTTTAATCAACGTTTGTGCCAAAGGAAAGACAAACTCACCCCAGGACAGTGTCAGTATTTCAAACACAGAGACAGATACTTTCACAATGGGTTGTCCTCTGTAAGTCATAGATGGAGGAAAGAATTCCCAGGAAGGCAAAGGTCAGAAGAAGACTCAACTCCCTCCTCAGTAAGCCCTCCCCAGAGCAACTGATCTTCCTGGCTTGAAAGCCCCTCCCCTGATCCCACTCTGGCTGGCCATGTGTGCTGTGTCTCCAGGAAGTCCAAGCTACAGTTAACAAAGCTCTATCAATCAGTGAATTGTTTTACCACGGGCTCGTCTTCCCTTATTTTGTGTTTTTGTTTTTTAATAGTGGTAGAATACACATAACATAAAAGTGACCATCTTAATCATTTTTCACTCTTCATTTCCCCTCCCTCCTGGCTACTACCATTCTCATTTTTGTTTCTATGAGTTTGACTACTCTAGGTGCCTCATATAAGGGAAATCATGTGGTATTTGTCCTTTTATGAATGGTTTATTTCCCTTAGCATAGTGTCCTCATGGTTAATCCAAATCATAGCATGTCAGAATTTCCTTCTTTTTGAAAACTGAATAATATTACATTGTACATATACAACATATTTTGCTTGTCCATTCATCGGTTGATGAACACGTAGGCTGCTTCTACCTTTTGGTTATTGTGTATAAAACTGCTATGAGCATGAATGTACCTTACTTTGTTTTTCACTGAATTGGCTGGTTCTTTTGGTTCTACCATATTAACATCTGCATTTTCCAGATTTCCCATCTCCATTTAAGCTTGGGAAGATGTGCCTTTTAGGATTTGGTGCTTTTTTCTCCAGTGTATAACTTTATATGCCCTCTGACTACAGACACGGGTGAAAAGCTGCATGGGTGATTAATTGTAACGGCTGGACTCCAGCACATCCTGCAGGAACGTGTAATGTGACTTAGACAACGATGCTTGATTCTACTTCCCAGCAGAGGAGAACTAAGTGGGGCGGGTTCTATAGGATCACTCTGAGCCACCAAGTCAGGGCTTCACCTCAGTGTGGAACCATCCTGGTGTGCTCTCAGGAGGAGCCTGTTATGAAGCTACTGGAAGCCCCTTCCCTTACCAGCTCCCCTTCCAGGGATCTCAAAAATGCTGCCGTGGAAGCTGCTTCCCTTACAAGTGAGAAAGGCACCCCAAAATTAGCTGTCATTCCATCGTGGTACCTTTACTGTGAGTGACGCAGTGAAAGGTGCTATGCCTTTTATGGAGGATCGTGCAGAGTACTGCCATCTAATAGCACGTGCACACACACCAACACACACACACACACACACACACGCCCCACAGAAATCAGGCAGCCTGCTGACCTGAAACCTATCCTCCCAGACTCAGGGCCACGCAAAAGCTCCCGTTAACATGACTCTATTTTCTATCGGTCAAAAAAAATAAACTCTCCTGGGGCATACTTCTTCTTCCCAGGCGGTTTCATGAAAAGAGAGGGTGAATCTCTCCCACACCACACAAGAACTTGTGTTTTCACAAGAGGGGGAAACCACAGCGGGGTCTTCTCTCTGGGTCCCTAGCGGCCCTGGGAGACCCAGGTTTTCCCAAGAGCCAACAGCTCTTCCCTGCATGCAGAGCTGGTCCTGGGCAGATTAAGAACTCAAAGGAGGCAGACGGGCAAAAGTCAGCTTTCAGAGCAAGCATCTTAGGGAGTGCCCATCTGCTGCAAGGAGAAGCCAGGGGGGCAGAGAAAGGGACACCAGACTGAGAGCCCTGACAGGGATCCTGGATCCCAGGGTGGCTGGCCTCCTCTTTTACCTACCTTATGAGGAGAATGTGAAGGCCAAACATGAGTTGTGAACATGTTTTCTGTAAATGGTAAAATGTCCTACAAGTGGGAGGTATCATTGTTTCATTTTTTTAAAAATTGATAAAAATAAGTTTCTGCTTTGAAACATTCTGTTCACTATGTCATGCCCCCAAGGTAGGATTTGGTCTTTGGCGTGAGCAAATGATTAAACCAAACCACCAGTGACGTTCCTCCTGACCTGAATCAAGTCCAGGATCAAAGTGCTGCCTCAAGATCAAAAGGCTCTGCAATCCAGACGCCAAGCCTGGATCTGCCTCACTGAGTGCTCCTGAAGGCGACCAGTCCGACAAAACAGTAGAAATCCCCTCTTTGTTCCCAAGAGAGTAGCACTTTGAGAAACTTCCTTCTCTGCCTGGGAAGCAATAAGTGATCACGGTGGTAGGGGGCAAAGTCGGGAGAGAAGTGGGCGGACACACAGCCTGATGTCTCACCTTGTGACATGGAAGGGCAGGCTCTTGGCCTCCCACATATTACCCAAAACGACCAATGGAAATTTCAGAAACAAGAACTCTCTCCTTTCGAAGGAAATACAAGTGCTTGTCTTTTCTGTTTTATCGTGGACCTCTAATGATAAAAATTATAAAAGTATGTTTACATAAGATCCCTGACTATAATAACTTTCCAACTCCTCTCTCCCAGTTTGAGAGAATTCCAAACTGCCCATTTTCATCTTCCCCTCCTTCCACTCCAATGGCTTCTACTTCAATCAGGGAAAGAAAAATCAGTATTTTCTTTCAATTATTCATTCATTTCCCACCTGCTAAGCAGTACCTTCTCCTCCTCTCCAGATCGTAAGCCCTGGTATTCACCTAACTATTGGAATTCTACCCCACTGTCAGGGTTTAATCAGGTAAAGATTATCAACAATACAGGAACCTTCATCTTACAGAATACCAGCACCCTCATGCCTGCCCCAAAACACACACATACACATGGGTGGTGACAGGTGAGATTTCCTCGGCTCTGTGGCATCTACAGGGATAACTGAAGGAACCTTCCCGCTCCTACCCAGGGAGTCCCTCCTAAGTATTTCTGGAACCCATAGCGGAGCCCTACACATCCACAGGCACATCCCCTTCGAGGATATTGCTGCTCTGACCAAGCCCCCATCACTCTTCTGTGCCTCTTTCTGGGCTCCTATGGGTCCCTGACAGCTGCTCCAGGCCTCTGTCTCCAAGTCTTCTCTGTGCCACTGACCCGGTCATCTCTCCACTGCAATGCCCTGGAATTGGCACAGCACACTGACCCCATGTACTCCTTCGCATGCCGGAGCCGGGCTGAGATGTGCTGTCTGCAGAGGCTCCCCTGTCCAGGGCAGGGTCTCCATTCCACAGCTCTTCCAGTTCTGCCCTGAACCCTCACTCTGAAGGCTCAAAACCCAGTCTCGCCCAATGTCAAATCTGAATCTAACCCCAAGGAAATAACCAGAAAAATCCAAACCGAGGATTTGTGAAACAACTGTCCTAGACTCTTCAAAAATCTTAATGTTATAGAAAGACCACAAAAAATCTAAGGATTGTTCTCCAGGCTAAAGGGGACTCCCCAACACTCCCCACTCCCCAGCAGGCCCCAGTGTGTGATGTTCCCCTCCCCGTGTCCATGTGTTCTCATTGTTCAACTCCCACTTATGAGTGAGAACATGCGGTGTTTGGTTTTCTGTCCCTGTGTTAGTTTGCTGAGAATGATGGTTTCCAGCTTCATCCATGTCCCTGCAAAGGATGACACCAGAGAAATGACAACTAAATATAGTGAGTGGCCCCACATTATATCCTGAAGTTTTCTTAAATGCCATGCAAGATATTAATGGGAACACTAAGGAAATTTGAATAGGATACATACTAGATAACATTGTTGTATAAACACTCAACTTTGAATGTAAAAATTATATTGTAGCTACACAGAATAATGCCCCTTTTCCTAGGATAGAAATGTTGAAGGATTTTGGGATAAAGACTCACGATGCTTGCAACTAACTCTCAAGTGGTTCAGCAAGAAATAAACACCTGTGTACACATGTGTACACAGAGTAAAAGGAAGCAAATACTACGAAGTGTTAATATTGGTGAGTCCAGGTGAAGGGTATTCAGTGCACTATTCTTGCAACCTTCGGAAGATTTCAAATTTTCCCAAATAAAAAGTTGAGGTTCACAACACGAAGTAAAGGAGATACACACTGTTGGAATTCTTGCCATTCATATTTCTTTCATGCCTCTCCAAGATCCCTGTGCACTAAACTACCTCCACCACCCTTCAGGAAAGAAAAAAACTCATGCAGAACAAGTCAAGAAACAGATGTGAGGGGGAAGGGGAAGCTAGCTAGTCAATAGCTCATTTACTCTGCTGATAAACATACTCTGAATTCCAGTTTACATATAACTGAGACCCCATTACACTTGTAAACAATGGAGTTCATTCATCATATACATTTAGGTGTATGCCCATTGGTTGACACAGGGTAGGAAAAGATGACACCAGTACAAATTACTAGATCTCAGAAGTCCAAAAGAGGACCTGGAGCCCTAAGACGCATCCCCTCTAAAATCCTTTAGCCGGAGTGAGCTTATTGCAGGACTCACAATTTTTTCACCAGTGCCAACCCTATTCTTGGCTGCAGGTTGACACAATATGCAACAAAGATAGTATTAAATACAGGTAGAGTTGAAGCTTTCTAAGTCCACTTTCAGGAATCATCTCAAATTCCTCTCTCTCTCTCCACAAATTTCTTAATTTCTTATTCAGTGTTTTAAAAACACTTTACTTAGCCTGGGCGACAGAGCGAGACTCCGTCTCAAAAAAAAAAAAAAAAAAAAAACACTTTACTTGTACCTCTATTAGAACTAAGCCAAGTGGATTTCTGACACAATTCTCCTTCAACAATTTTGTCTGTGGCCAAACCTTGGTGAGACCACATGATCCAATATTTGATAGGAAAAATGCAGTTGCTCTAAATATAGAGATTATTGTCTGGTTCCTTTATTACAGTTATTTGGGTACATACCTCTCTCCCCCATAGACTATGTATTCCCTCAAGGGAAGGAGGATTGTTATTCTTCTTTCTGTCTCCTGTTTTGCCCTTCATGAGTAAGTGACTCCAGGCCCTGTCTCAGTTCTCTTGCCACCCATATGCTGATGATGTTCACGGTGACTCCTGCTTCTCTTAGGAATTTCAGGTTAGATATCCAACTCCCTGATGAACAAGTCCTCTTTTTTTTTTTTTATTTTACTTCAAGTTCTGGGATACTTGTGCAGAATGTGCAGGTTTGTTACATAGGTATACATATGCCATGATGGTTTACTGCACCCAGCAACCCGTCATCTAGGTTTTAAGCTCCGTGTGCATTAGATATTTGTCCTAATACTCTCCCTCCCTTTGCCCCCCACTCCCCAGCAGGCCCCAGTGTGTGATGTTCCCCTCCCTGTGTCCATGTGTTCTCATTGTTCTTCTCCCACTTATGAGTGAGAACATGCGGTGTTTGGTTTTCTGTTCCCGTGTTAGTTTGCTGAGAATGATGGTTTCCAGTTTCATCAATGTCCCTGTGAAGGACATGAACTCATTGTTTTTATGGCTGCATAGTATTCCATGGTGTATATGTGCCACATTTTCTGTATCCAGTCTATCACTACAAAGAACTTAAACAAATTTACAAGAAAAAAACGAACAACCCCATCAAAAAGTGGGCACAGGATATGAACAAGTCCTCTTTCACACCCTCCAGGTGCTTCATATTCATCCAACCAAAGCTGAACCCATAACCTTTCCCCACATCCTCAACATTCTGCTCTTTCTCATATTCCCTATCTCAGTTGCCTCATTCAGCCAAGCTGTAGCCTGATTCATCCCTGCCTTCTCCTTTATCTCATCTCCCTTAGCCAGCCCATCATTAAAGCCAATTTCTTCTTTTACCTCCTAAACAGTCCTCAGACCCATCCCCTCCTCCCCGCCTACCCTGCCTTTTCCTAGCTGAGGAGCTCACTCTCTCTTTCCTGAACTGTTGAATAAGACTCCTGACTCCCTGCTTCCACTGTTGACCCTTTTGAGACATCTTCTTTTTTTTCTTTTCTAAGTATTATTTATTAAAGAAATATAAAACACATTAAGCACTAAGAATGATCATTTATCTTAATGTTCTGGAGTCCACGTGCAGGATGTGCAGGTCTGTTGCCTAGGTAAATGTGTGCCATGGCGGTTTGCTGCACCTATCAACCCATCACCAAGGTATTAAGCCCAGCATGCATTAGCTCTTTCCCCCAATGCTCTCTCCCCATCTGCCCTCCCCTGAGCCATCTTCTATTCTGCAGTTAGATGACATCTAAGCCTGTCCCTCTCAACGTAAAACATTCTATGGCTCCCCAATACAATAGAATAAAGGTCCACACTTTGCCCAGCACCTCAGGTCCTGCATGAACTGAACTCTACCCTTCTTATTTCCTCGTTGGCCTTTCCCTGACTTACACTTTATTCTCCAGCTGTGCTAAAGCACTGGTAGTTGCCAATATGTAGCCTGTTGTTCGGCATTTCTGCACCGTTGCTCATGTTCTTTCCTCCGTCTGGAGTTTCTGTCTATCTTTTTGACATAGGTACCCCTTATCCACCTTTGAACACTCAGCTCAGCCTCCAACACCTCTTGAAGCCTTCTCAGAAGCTCCAGGCTGGCCTGAGTGCTGCTTCTCTGTACCCCTGAGGAATCCTCTTCATACCTCCCCCTTGGCCATGACTCTATTACATGGAGATCCACATATAAATCTGGCTTCCCAACAAAAATTGCAAATTCTTAATGGCAGAAACTGTCAATTTTCATTTGCCTCCAAAGCAGCTAGCATGGTGCTGGAAAAATAGTAGATGTTCAACAAATACTTGTCAAAAAGCACACTAATTACCTCCCACTACACCTAGCACAGAGCCATGCTGCAAGAGATGCCCAATGGATATCTTTGGAATAAAATATCCATTGTTCTGTTTCCTGAGCCAGAAGGTAGGGAGGAATACAGCAGACCTGTCATCAGAATCCCAGTCGAGGAATTCTGATGACAGGAGCACAGGGCCCTGTTCCTTCCGCCAAGCACTTTCTCCAAATGCAGCATGAAACAAAGGTAGTTAAAGCAAGAACACTTTTTCTTGTGATCTCTCCCAAACCAATGATTTTACCACCCTCCTGGCCCCTTCTCTTTTTCCTGGCCCCCTGAGGTTGGAACCTGCCATCCATCTGTATTTTCAGACTTCAACATTTTGCTTGCCTCCTCCCTATTCTGTCATAGTGCCTGCAGTTCCCTTTTTCTCACACTCTAAATTTATATTCCCTAAACAATCCATTTTGAAGTATCTGTGAAACTCTTTCTCATCATGTCTTTGTTAGAGTGGCTACTCCCTATTTTGGCTATATCATCCTAGAACCCAAGATTTCATACACACAGGTTCACCTGTCTGTCTCTCTTGCTGAGACTGTAAGCTCCTTGAGGCCAGGGTCTATGGCCCATGTATCTTTGTGTCAGGAAGCCTAGCCCAGTGTCTAGTGTACGACCTGGTTTATATAGCTGACTAGCTGAATATTTTCATATAAAGAAAGAGAGTAGGGTTCTGAGAGAGTAGGGAGGATACACTTTGATGGTGGACAACAGGAGTGATTGAGAACCGAATGGATGAGTCAAGCCTCCTGTAGTTTGACATGATGACCCTCAGCAACACCGTCAGAGTATTGAGGTTGGATGGAGGGGATGTGAAGAAAGAATGGAGAAATCATTCCCAACAGACTCTGAGAAGTTTTCAGTGGTGTTTCCTATGCCTCAGGCTCTGCATCAGGAATCTTCCTGGGAGTTCTGGAAAATCCTGTAATAGCAGAACTTAGAGGACTCACATGTGCAGATATTCTATTTAAGTTTGGGTCTGTCAGTTTGGTCTCCTTGTTATACTCAAAAATCCCACATGGGCTAGGACCACAGTTTTCATTTGCCTTTAATTCTGGCAGCCCCTCCTGAATGCTTTCTTACTTTCAGCAGGTGGCTAGAGAATGTTTGGTGGCTGGCATGTTACATTTTTTGACATTGAAAAAGTCTTTAAACATGGGAGTGGCTTCAAATGAGTTTTGACTAATTCTTGGGCAAACAGTCCCAGTCAGATTATATTTGTTTAATTTTTGATTCACATTTCACCACCCCCAGGGATGTCATAGCCTCTTACTGATTGTGCTTCTGAAAGTCAGGAACGCATCCACGTAGAAAAGATTGCTGAGTGAACAATGGCGAGCACCACGGTGTCAGAGACATCCCGGTGGCACTCCCCAGTGGGGGTCTTGTTTTTCATCTTTGATTTATTGTTCAGTTTAAAGCCAACTCCCTTCATACTCATAACTATCACATCCTCATTCTGAAGTTGCTCAGGGTCATGCTAACTAATACAATAGAACTTCAGTCTTCTTATCTAAAACAAATACCCTAAATGAACCAAGGAAGCGGAAATAAGAAAGTCCAGACATGCCCAGAGGAGTTTATAAGCCCAAGAGTGAAAAGCAGAGGAATCTATAAGAGATACAAAATGCAAAGATATATTTCTGATACATGTAAAATGATAGCCAACATCTTTCAAATATTTGTTAGGTGCCAGACGCTTTTTAGACGTTATCTCATCCAACTATATGTATTCCTACAAGATAAACATTATTAATCCCACTTTACAAATAAGAAAATTGGACTCTCAAAGAAGCCAAGTATTTTGGCCAAGATTTCTCAGCTAGAAAGTAAAGAAGCCAAGGAACAAACTTCCATCTTTCTGGGTTTAATTCAGTGCTTATTCGGCTGTACCAACCATTTCTCATACACATAGGAAAGCAAGCAACCCGCAAAGAGTACAGTATTTGCCAGGGTGCAGTCAGAAACCAAAACTTCACTAGTGATTTTAACAAAGAGAATTTATTACAGGAAATTGGTTAAACAGGTGTGGGGGTACATGAGAGGCAAATGGGGAACCCTGAGTAACAAAAGCTTGTTAGGAAGTAGCGAGCACCTCTAGGACTGGATATAAGAAGTAGCTACCCTCTCTAAGGGGCAGGGAAGCTTAGGAAGCAGTCTGGGGTCATCAGCTCCCAGCAGCTTGAAGGAGGAGCCCCTCGGAAGCCGGGACTCAGACTCCTGCGGAGGGGGCACTGTCTGGTTCGTGCTGGTACCTCAAAGCAGCTGTGATGGGACAGGTTCCAGGAGTACTGCAAGAAGCTAGAAATCACAACGCACTGGAACAAAAACTGCTTCCAGGGTGAAAGGTCAATGCTGGGGTGCTGCTGATAGCACAGGCAGACAAACAGAAGGGGCAAGTCTCTCCTCCTATCCTGTGCCAACCAGCTTCCCCCGAGGGTCCCTGATTGGCAAAGAAGATGTGTAGTCAGCAGAGTCCCAGCCCAGCAGAGCAGAATATAGGAAGGTGGATCTGGAACTGAGACAGAACCCCTTCCCAGCCAGCACACAGGGGTGATGTGTGCACACGAGGGCACGAGGATTAAAGTAAGGGAGACAGTTGTCAGTATAATGACATCAGCCACCGTTACTGATCCTTTCCACACGCTGACTCCTTTACTCCTCACACCTATGAGGCAGATGCCATTATCTTAGCACTTTTTACAATGCCAAAGCTAATATTTAGAGATGCTATATAACTTGCAAAAGGCTAAGAAAAGGAGGAGTCAAGATTCACAGCCAGGTCTGTCTGGGTGCTAAGATCCTGCTACAACCACCTGTATTTGTTTTCTAGGGCTGCCGCAGCAAACTACAACAAACTGAGTGGCTTACAAACAGGGAAACTTTTTTATATCACAGTTCTAGAGGCCAGAAGTCCAAAATCAAAGTGCTGGCAGCACCAGGCTCCCTCTGAAATCGCTTAGCAGAGAATTTTTCTTTGCCTCTCCCAGTGTCTGGTGGCTCCAGGCATTTCTTGACTCGTAGCTATGTAACTTCAGTCTCTGCCACCTTCTTCACAAGGCCTTCTCCTCTGTGTCTCTGTGTGTTCTCTTTTGTGGCTATGGAACACTTATCATTGGATTTAGGACCCACCTGGGTTATCCAGGATGATCTCGTCTACAGATTCTTAACTTTAAGTTAGAAAAAAGGGGGTGGGGTAAGCACAGGCACAGAAATAATTAATTAATTTAATTAATTAATTAAAAGAAAAAACAAAGACACGTTTTCCAAATAAAGTTGCATTCACAGGTCTGGGGGTAGAATAGGGACATGTGTTTGGCAGCCACAATTCAACCACTGCACCATCATATCATGTAAAACAACTACTGGGCTTTTGAAAATCATTTTCAGCAAAGCCACTTAAAATTAAATCTGTATTCTTATAACATTTTCAGATTCTAAAACAATGTTTTGTGCCATATGTAGAACTTTTAATATTTGATGTTCCTGTCCCTTCAAGCTTTAAGCAGTGACACCTTCTGCAGCTCCTGTCTTCTAAACAGCCATCCTGCATGTCTTCACCTCATCAACTCATGATCTCATTTCAAATCTCATCTGGAAATATCCTCCCTCCACTCTGGTCCCTCCTTGGCTGCTTTCTTTGGCTTGACTTTCATCAGCACTTGTGTCACGCAGTCCAAGGATTCAGTGGGCACGCCTGGTCCAACAAGTATTATTTAAGATGAGAGTTTCCTCATCCATCGAGTGGAAGGCTCCCAAAGCCTCTAACGTGTGTCCCAAAAGAGTCCACCCTCCTCCCCCAAGTCTCCACTCCACACTCCAGCCTTAGGAAGGAAACTTTCAAATGATGGTTTCTCTCTTTGGTTGAAAGAACGGAATGATCCATTTTGCAACTCACCTGGTTGAGGATGTAGTTTGGAAATTTACCTACTTTGAAGACACGTGTCTGTGTGTCTGTGTGTGAAGGGTAAAAAGATTTCTCAAAGCAAGCAGACATTAGAGAGAAATGTACATAGTGCTCTTGTGCAAAATAAAATATGTGAGCTGAGGGCCTCTAATGCATTAGGGTTAATGACATATATTTCATATGCCTGATCTGAAAGAATTGAAAAGGTGTCTTTTCTCTCCCATGTAAATATGTCAGAGCCATCGTTATTAGTGTCTGACATATTTGCAGATTTCCAGCATCCCAAGTACTATATCCCTTAGATTTAATTCTGAAGTTCTTAGATTTGGCATCCTGTAAAGAAAGGAGATGAATATTAGAAAGTGAAATTTTAAAACCCATCCAAGGTTTCCTCTAAGTGTCTCAATATTGAAATCATCAATATCTGTTTGAAGTTTAATTTTAAGAAACTATTTCCTGCCTCCACAGACCTACATACTGATGTTACTGCATTGTTCTTCCCTCTTTTCCTACAAAATTCTCGGAAACATGTTTTTCTTCAGGCAAGGTATGTATTTGGCAGTCATCAAGAAATTTCCTCGGCCTTTCATTTCTTTTTATCAAGCTCTTCCTCATAAAATGTGGGTTCACATTTTACTTTTTTTTTTTTTCAGGGAGTAGATGAAAACACCGAATAGATTATTTCAGACGTACTTTCTCTCCCCTTCCCTATGACCAGGAAAAGACAAAACGCTGCCTCTTCTTTCATTTTTCTTCTTGGTATATTGATGGAGCTGTCATTATGCCCTCAACACCTCATCTGAAGTAATATGGGACAATAAGAGGTATTATTGTATGCCAGCTATTATTCTACCCAGGGGCGTTACTCTGTAACAGTGCATATTTGAGGTTTGAACAGGGAAAGATAAAGGTGTGCAAGGGACTCGCAAAGAGGAGAGCTTTTCTGGGATGGCGAATCCTAGCCAACAGGTAACCATGGCTCCAAAGGTGCCCCGCTTCCATACTCAAAGACAGGGCACCTCCCATGCTCCACCAATATATTTCCCTGAGATGTTCATTCATAATGGAAGCTGTGAACTCCATAGTTTATTGAAAGTAGGACAGGACATTTTTCTAGTTCAGTTTTCTAGATTAGCTCTCTGGCTCTCATCTTCTCCCTGGAGGAAGCGAATTCTCATGCAGAATCACAACTCTCTACAAGCAAGTTTACATTCAGCCTCACTTCTTTCAGGGGCAGCCGCTTCCCAAGACTTCACAGTCATCATGTAGTTCATCCAAGAGGTGAGTTTCCAGGGGGAAGGTGGAATTCCCAGTTCTGTTTTTGTTAACTGCCTGGGTTTTTCTGCTCACAACCTAGCAACCTCTTTTACAGCAAGTCTCTTGTCTACAGCTCCAGCCACACCAATCTGACCCTGCTATGGCTAAGGACAAGGTGTGTGCATGGGTAATTTGGGAATTCTGTGACTTGCTGGTGCAAGGAAGCAGAAAAATGGGAAAGAGAAAGAAAGAGATTAACTATTCTCTGTTTCTCAACCAGACCAAGGTTTGCTCCTTATGTTTTCACCACCTGAAATGCCTTTGTCTTCTCCACCTGGGGAAGTCTTATCACCCTTCAGGGACTACCAACAAATGTCTGTTGAGAGACTTAATGAGAGTAAGAGGAGTAAGCCTCCAGTTTTTAGAGAACCTTAGATGTTCAGAAAAAAGACAGGAGGATGTGGGTGGATAATTGCTGGCAGGAAAGGACATAGTGTTGCGGCAGAAGGTTTCATGTAAGCATTTGTTACACGTGAGAGATTCTGAGTTTTTTTCTATGGGTATCTCTGAGGAGACACACAGAGAGAAGAAGACCAAGGCAGAGATTAAAGTGATGCGTCTACATACCAAGGAACACCAAGGATTCCCAGCAGCCTCCAGAAGCCGGGGGAGGCCTGGAACAGAGTGTCCCTCAGAGCCTTCAGAAGAAATCAACCTCCACACCCCAATTTCAAACTTCTGGCCTCCGAAACTAGGACAGAGTCAGTTTCTGTCATTTTAAGCCACTAAGTTTGTAGAAATCTGTTACAGTAGCCCTAGCAAACTCATACAGATTTTTGCCTAGATGGTGCAGAAGTGTCTGGTTTAATGAGTCCCAAAGGATGTGGGGTCACTCATATGACCCCTAACTGATTTAATAAAAAATTTTGACACATATGTATTGAAGACCTATTATGGACTAGTCTGTATTCTCTTGCTGCTTTTAGTCAAATGAAAGCTATAAACCAATAACCATGCTAGTAGATCACTAATTCCAATGGAGACGAGTGCTCTGAAGGAAAGGAACGGGTTCTCAGAGAGTATACAGTGAAGAAGGCCAACGCTGAGTGAGGAGTCAGCAGGATTTCTCCGAGGAAGTCACTGCAAATGATCAGGCTTCAGGGAGGCCCGGCCTGTAGCCCTTTTCTTTTTGTTAGGCATTGCATGTGACAGGGGTGCTTTTCCGGTCAAAGTCAAGGCACTTTTATGTGCTTTGAATATTATTATGTCAGCTTCCTGCTACCATGGTGATTTACTAAACAGAGTCTGGGATTTACTAGTCTGAGTAACAGGCGATGGAAGCAGGTTCACTCTTTCAACCAGTAGATCCAGTCTTCTGCATCTGCCTCTTCCCTCAACGGTCAGTATTTTCCTGGGATATTCAGAGATGTGATGGGCGGGGGGGGAGTGGAGTTCCACATTCAGGAAAATTTTAGAAAACCTATCTGTCTTAGTGCTTTTGTGTTGCTCTAAAGGAATACCTCAGCCTGGGTGGTTTATAAAGGAAAGAGGTATATTTGGCTCACGGTTCTTCAGGCTGTACAAGAAGCATAGTGTCAGCATCTGCTTTTGGTGAGGGCTGCAGGAAGCTTCCACTCATGACAGAAGGCAAGGGGAGCTGCCATGCAGAGATCACATAGGGGAAAGAGAGGCGGCGAGGAAGGAGGTGCCAGACTGTTTAACAAATAGAGCTCATGGGAACTCTAAGAGCAAGGACATATTCAGTCCCACAAGGTGGGTACCAAGCCATTCATGAAGGATCCACCCCCATGACCCAAAAAGGCCCACCTCCAATGCCGCAGACCAAATTTCAACATGAGATCGGGAGGAGACAAACATCAAAAGATGCCAGTATCTTAAACGAAACGAGATGGGTTTCTTTTCTACAGGGCCTCCTGTCGTTTCTAATATGCTGATTTACACTGTGGGTCTCCACATGGGTGATGCCACCCACAACTTTCCCCAGATCTTTGGACCTGGAATCTGTTTATCAAAGATCAGTTCACGGAACTGGCATCTTGTGAAACACATTTTGAGGAACTCAGTATCAGAGCCACTGTGGATTTGTACACACGATTGACTTAATTTTTTTCTTTTTCTCTTTCATCCAGGCTGCCTTCCGGCAACCCCGAGAACAGAGTTGGACAGTCCATCCCTGGGAGACCCTGTCCCAGAACATCTAGACTCCCAGGTTGGTCCTCTTTGGAACATGAGAGGATGTGGTTACATTTGCAATTGAAAGACATCATCTAGGGGGTAAATGTGAAAGGAAAGGTCCAGGAAGGACCAGGGCAGAGGGCTCCCCTATAATTCTCTGATGTTCATTCCTTTGAACACCCTTAGCCATGTAGACACATTTGCAAGGAGAGAGTTTGCAAAGCCATTAATAGAAACAAAAGTAGTAAGGAAGATCTGATGTGACTCAACATGCTGTTCACATAAGAGAAACTAATCTCCAGGCAGAATGGCCTGTAACTGATGCCTGTGTTCTGTTATTGAAAGCCTCTTGGCATTGCTTTGTTGCATTCTGGAATACACAATTACAAGCACTGAAATTAAAGAAGCAAAAAACATTAACCAATTCCATAACTATAACAATAGATACAAAATATTATACATGCTAGATTCATGTCAGTTCTCAAAACAGTCTTAACTGTCCTCATTTCTGTACACACTTCACCAATGACTCACTTTTACACTCTGACAAGTCACATGACTTCCTTGCACTGTATTTTCTGCATTTACAGATGGGATAAAAAACAACTTTAATGCTGTTGTATGTTCAAGGAACCTAACCACAAAGTACTGTGAATTCCTTGTATAAATGGTACTGTGCAGAAACAAGCCAGTTTAAAACCAAAACTAAACCAAAAGAAGCATTAGCCAAGTCAGGAGTACCCCCAAAATTCAGAGATTACTGCAACTTATTGCATTAAAGTCTGGGCAACGTGTCTTCAGAGAGAACATGCTACTTGTTTAGGGGTAGTTTGGCATAGGCAGGAAGGTATGGATTTAAGGTTTAAATCTTGGATCTGCAAGTGATAGTTGCACAAATATATGTGACTTTGGGCAACTCACACTTATGAAATGGAGATAAAGACAGCTACCTTACAGGGTATTTGTAAGAAATACAGAGAAACATGAAGAATACTTAGAACATAGCAGATGCCCAAGAAATACATCCTCTGTATTTTCTGCATCCTATTTTCAGGTTAATCCTGCTCCACTCCCCTGCCCCATTAACTCAAGACTTCATATTGATGGAGAAGTCAGCAGAGCAGCCAAGAGCATCAGCAGCTGCCCATTAGCCTTTACCCACTGCATGGTTCATTCATTCATTCATTCATTCATTCATTCATTCAACAAGTATTTCTCAAGCTTCTCCCACACGCCAGGCCCTAGAGCTGATCCCCTGCAGCTTTTCAGCATTACCAGTATCCACTGCTAACCAGATCTGCTTGACCCCTCGAGTTCGCCTTTCTTCACTGGTTCCAGTGAAGAAACCCTGAGCCTCCCCCAGTCTATCTTGGACAGTTGTGCAAATTGAGCATTACCGAACTCATGGAGCAGCATCCACGTCACGGCGCTTCCTTCTTGCTCGTCCTCCCTGCCTACATGCACCTAGTATGTAGGCTTCCTCCCCTCATTGAGGACAGCATCTGGCTAGGAAGTCATGGGCCTCGTTAACATTATTAATCACTCTAATGCCAACATGGTTGTATTTTTATTTGATTTTCAAGGGGATCTTGTAGAAAAAGGTTATCTCCTTTTTACCAATGAAGAAGCAAGATCCAGAGGAATTAAACCATTTGACTGTGGTCACAAAGCCAGTGGGTGTCTGCACTAAGACCAAAATTCAGTTCTCCTGACCCCCAGGCCTGTTTCCTCACAGGCTGGTGGCCCAGCCGTGCTGTCCAATAGAATTATCTGTGTGATGGAATGTTCTAGATCTGTGCCAGCTAATGCAGTAGCCACCCAGCTCAATGTGCCTGTTGAGTACTTGAAATGTGGTTAGTGTAACTGAGGACTAACATTTTTTTTAAGTTTTATGTAATTTTAATGAATTTAAATTTAAATAGCCGCATGTGACTAGTGGCTACTATACTGGGCAATGCAGATAGGACCTTAATGCTAAACCTAAGCTGCACAGAGAGGGCTTCCGGACCAGTCACTCCTGCCTTTCTGTAGTTACCTTTCCCCAGAGCCAACCCTTCTCCATCCCAAGCCCCAGGCCCACATGCAGCCATTTGTAAATAATCACTGAGTGTCCCCAGAAAACTTGAAGAGGGAGCTAACTCTAGATAGGGTCAGAGCCCATAGGCTGCCCATAGGGTCTGTTGAGGGCTAGGACCAAAAAGGCCAGCCCACCCAGAGATGACTCCCACCTCCTATGGGGCCTCAATTTTCCCTATCTGCCCCAGTACCTCCAGGTCATGGCTTGGAAGGCAACGGCAAATTTGTCACCATGAAGCCATTATCAAGCTCAGAACTTAATTATCTGATCAGCCACCTCCCTGGGTCCTAAGGGAGCAGACCCTAGGAATGAGAGACAGTCTTTGAGAGAGAAAGAGAAAGAAACATGGCATTGACTGAAACAGAAGCACAGATGAGAGGCCCCCAGTAGAGGCCAGTCCAAGGTCTTATTTTATTTGGCCAATACTAACTGTGGGAAAAAAAAATGTTTAAATTCACTGGATATCCAAAATTTAAACACAGTGAAAATCTCCTATAAACTCATTTCCCCACTCCTGGAGCCTTGGGCTATCTAGTAACGTCCAGTTCCATTAGCATCCACAGTATTCATCTCGCAGAGCAGTAGCAGCTGCTCTGTTGAGATGGTGAGGAGCTATTTCTCCACAGCCCCCACCACTGGTCCCCTGTAACATCCTTCTTTACTCACTCATCTGACCTGACTGGCATCTGCAGGCATCTGGAGCTGTCATCCTAGCACAGGGGGACAGACTTGGGCAAGGTGTCTCTGTGAGGGGCTGGGATAACAGCACAGAACTACCTGTGTGTCTGGAGGCCCAGGACGTGCTGTGGGGGAGATGGTAGAGAAAGGGGGTGCTGAAATGGAGTGAGGAATAGAGGGAGAGAGTTGTAACACACTAAAATGTGACGGGACCACCTCCATACTCCACCTCCTACCTGACTTGCATTGATAACTGCCAGATGTTTCTTGGAACATCTTGATCTCCAGCCCCCAAACCCTTTTCTTCTACTTTCTTCCAGTACTTAGAACAATGCCAACCACATAGAAAGAACTCAAGAAATGTGAATTGTTCACAATAAAATGTACTCAATTCAGAATGCCTCCATCAGACTCCCCCGGCTATTGCTTCAACTTGTCACTCTCCCCGCTGAACGCTTCTGTATTCTCCCTCCTTCTTAAGCTCACACAGAATCTCTGCTGTCATGTCCCAGTGAGATAGGTTTTTTAATTCCAGGCCTCCACCCAAGTGGCTGGCTGACCCAGCCAAATGCTGGCACAACGTGGGATGCAATTCGCTCACTGTCTCTCAGCATGGTCCTGGAAGCTGAGTCAAAATTATTATCCAAACCATAGCCTGGCATATGGCTTTAACACTTTTTCTTTCCTTCCTTTTGTCATTCAGTCTGTTCACTTGAGATATTCTCCATGCCAGTGAGGCAGAGAGCAGGGAATTGGGGAAGGTCCCTAGGCCATAAGGTCCTCTAAAAGAAGAACTGCATTTTCTTCTTTTGCAGTCCTAGCATCTAGCAGGGTCCGTGGCACAGAGGACGGGTTCTCATGTAGACACAAGTGTGGCTAGAAGAAACAATTTGATTAACAGAGGCAAGCAGGAGAGAAAGGACCACTAGACTAAGGATGAGTTCAGGACACAGGTTCAAAGCACAGCTGTGTATTTTCCTACCTGTGTTAGCTAATTCACTAATCTGAGCTTCTCTTTTCTGATCTATGAAAAATAATTAATAATATAAATGCTGTTATTGACTGCTACAATCTTTAGGCAGTCAGACGACACTTGGCTGCAAAAAAGCATAAAAATTTTAGGAACAATGACTCATGATCTCAATCCTAGAAACTCATTTTAAGGAAGTAATTCAGCAGAAACAAACCCATTCTGTACATGAAGAAGTTTATTCAAACTCTATTCAATAGCAAAATACCTAACATTACCTAACTAGCCACAATAAGGAAATAATTAGTCACAAATAATATTTAAACATGACGGGATATTTTTCAACAATAAAAAATGAATGTTTCTGAAGACTAAACACAGAATCTCCTATCCCCCTCAGTGCTGCTAGAGCGTTCCTTTAAGAACCAAATCTGTTCCTGTTGCTGCCCTTATCAAAGTTATTCAATGGTTAAAAATTTAGTAGGTAGGGCATGGTGGCTCATGCCTGTAATCCTAGCATTTTAGGAGGTTAAGGTGGGAGGTTTGCTTGAGGCCAAAAGTTCAAGACCAGCCTGGGCAACATAGCAAGACTCTTGTCTCTGTAAAAAATAAGATCAATTAAATTAGCCAGGTATGGTTGTGCTCACCTGCAGTCCTAGCTATTTAGGAGGCTGAGGTGGGAGGATTGCTTGAGCCCAGGAGTTTGAGGCTGCAGTGAGCTACGATTGTGCCACTGCACTCCAGCCTAGGTGTTAGAGCAACATTATGACTCAAAAAAAAAAAAAAAAAAAAACTTACAAGTGGGATTGCTGGGTCATATGGTAAGTATATGAATATATATAGGAAACTGCCAAACTGTTTTCCAAAGTGGGTGTACTATTTTGTTTTCCCAGTAGCAGTATATGAGAGCCCAAGTTCCTCTCTGCCCTTACCAGCATTTGTTATGGTCAGTCTTTGTAATTTTAGCCATGCTAATAGGTATGTACTAGTCTCCTATTGTAGTTTCAATTTGCATTTCTTGATGACTAATGATATTGGACTAACTGTTCATGTGCTTATTGGATATTTGTATAGTTATTTACTCAACAGAAATAAAAACTCATGGCAGAAGGATTTCACATCCACATACCAAAATAATAATAACTTTAGAATAGTCCAAAACTGGAACTTCCAATAGCCATCAACAGATGAATGGAAAAACCAATTGTGATGTACAACAGAATACTACTCATCAATAAAAAGGAATGAACTTCTGACACATCCAAGAATATGGATGGATTTCCAAAACATTATACTGAGTAAAAGTAGCCAGATATAAAAGAGAACATACTGTGCGATTCTATTGATATGAAACTCTAGAATGAGCAGAATTAATCTATTGTGATGGAAAGCAGATAAGTGGTTGTCCAGAGTTGGGAGTTAGGCAAAGTGTTACTTAGAAAGGGGCTCAAGAAATTTTGGAGGAGATAGGAATGTTCTATATCTTATTTCGGACAATAGCCACACAGGTAAATGTGTCTATCAAAACTCATCAAGTTGCACACTTAAAACAAGTGCATTTTATTGCCTGTAAAAATAACTCAATGAAGTTAATTTGAAACAAATAGTCAGTTGTTTCTCATTACTTTAGAATAAAGTTTTAAAAAGTTAGTATGATATACAAGTTCTTCAATGATATGATCCTTTCTATCTCTCCGACTTTTTCTTTCTAGGCCTCCACCTTTTTTGCTCCTGTCATACTCTAATGCCTACTCCCTCCCCGTCATCACACTTTCTCATGTCTCTATATCTTTATAAATGCAATTCCCACTTCCTGGAATCTGAACCCTACCCCCTGACTCCTTGTAATTTGACTCACTCCCACTCATCCTTCAAGATCAACTCAAGACTGCCTGGACTTTTTTCCGAGGCTAGATCCAGCACCTCTCTTGGGTGTCCACAGACCATCCTGTACAGACCTCTAGTCTGATGTTTTCACACTCTGGTATCAAAGTTAATATTCTTGCTTAGGCTCTGAGCATCTTGAAACCAAGGTCTGTCTATGTTCTTAATTCCTAGCACAAAGTTTGGTACATGTTGCTTAGTATGTGTTGAATGGATAGATGAATGACTGAATGAATGAACTAATGCCCTGTCTACTCAGAAGGATATGATGAGAATCAAGTGACATAAGGGTGTGACTCCCTGCACTCTATTATTTGGGTGTTTGATTTGGCTCCATAATATAGTGGTGTGGCCAAGACTATGCCCTCTAAACCTCCACCTCCATCCCCAGGTACAGCCAGTAAAGAGAACTTTGCAAATTCCTATCTTGGAATCACAATGACAAACCCTCCAAGATGGCAGGAGCCTCTGAGCACCTTGAGAGTCAATCAAGAGAAGCTGGTCTCAGCAGACTCACCTCACTGCCAGGAGGTGGCTGCACACTCTCTGTAGGGTATCTCACCTCAAACCACAGCTCTGCAATCCTACAGTATCTTTCACCATCCTATATAGCATTTGTTAATTGAATTCTGTAATCTAATTGCATTTGCATTTCTAAGCACACTTGTTTTCATAGAATGTACACTCTTTAGCTCCTGAAGATTCTGACAAGTGCCTGTCCAGGCAGATACGAGGTAGCGTTGCCCTCACTCTCAGACACTCCCCTGTCCATTACTTAACCACGTGGAGTTGGAGTAGCCACTTTCCATGATTATGATCCATTTTCTTCACCCTTGTTGGAGCTTTCACAAGAATTAGCAGGAACTCTGCACACCCTCCTCCCTGTCACTACCTCACCACTTCACCAACATGCCCCCAGGCTCCAGTTCCATCCCATCAATGCCACTTCTGGCACATATGCCCAGTGGATCCATCCAGTGACAATCACCTGCATGCCATTTTCTTGAATGAAAGGAATGAAAGCATTTTCTACTCTATCATCATTCCTTGACCTTCACCTGCTTTGGTTTTTAAAGCGTTTTTTCTTCTGCATTAGCTGGAGTTCATTAGAGAGCTGTCCAGCCTCCATTCCTGGAGTTGGTCATTGATGGCCTTTTTTACTGTCTGCCACTGAAGGGTAATCTGGTCAAATGATCTTCAGTGAAGAACATTCAACAAATCAGTGCTCAAAGGCAAGTGGGTGAATCTTTGGAGGAGAGACTGGGGAAGACCAATGAGAGGGGAGAATTAGTGGTTAAATCTACAGTAAGGTTTCAAATTCTTTTTTCAAGTTTAGGGGAAGGATTCCTCTGTTAATTCATTTATTCATTGTTACAGTCTGGGGAGACCTACAGCCTCCCAGAAAACAGCTAAATTAGCCTCTTCTCTAATGTAGGCCCAGTGCTCCAGCTCTATCAGGGATTCCAAAGTCCCTCAACGCCACCCCTGGGCTTACCCTGGAGAGTAATGTTTTCCAGGCATTCACATCCACCGAGACCTTAAATATGGTTCTTCTGGGAGAGGGCCAGGAGACGGAATGGCCATTATCAGCAATCTGCTCTCTGCAGAGTCTGAGCCATGTGAACAAACAACCTCACACACTAGTGGGGAGAGAAGGGACTGGAATGTTCACTCCTATTTTCCTAAAATATCCAGTGAACCATGAACCTAAACTCTACACCTGAGGCAAACTGGGAGTTGCTATTTTAACAAAGCACAGCTTAGAAAACAATTCACACATGTTCTGTGACTTGGGCCAGCCCCAGAGAGATTCCTGGCAGCATTGCACGGGTGACTAATATTCACAGCCTCTCTGAGGGTGAAGGGTACGCTATTCACCTGTCTGCCACCGTTCACTTCAACATGCTTTGCCATGTGGGATCTGAGAGGAGTCTTTCTGGGAGTTTTAAATATCTTTTCAATGGGGCTTTTAAGATACTGTTGTCTGATCTAGGCTCGCTCCACTTAGTCTATTGGCATATCTCTTACACGAGAGGACAAGAGAGTGATGAAAAATGAGACAGGAAATGCACCCATTTATTTCGCAAACATCTGTGGAACTCCTCCCTCTGTGTTGGGCCATTGGGGAATATCAAGATGACTCAGCCACAGTTGAAGGAGGGCAGATAGGAAAACAAATCATTAAAATAATATAGTCAAATGCTGAATAAGGTTTGTACCAAGGGCTGTGGGAACACAAAGAAGGGATCATTAATTTTGTCAGAGGCAGTCAAGGAAGACTTTGTAGAGAGTGACCTCTGAGTTGTACCTTAACAGCTGTGTTGGAAAGTTCAGGTGAGAGAGGAAAGGAATGGTATTCAAGACAGAGGGAACAGCAGCTGCAAAGATGTGGAAGCTTGAAGACCCCTGAGAACTTTGCTGAGTTTGGGTCACAGGTTACACGGGAGCAAATGGGGCAGATATCATGGGTTGGGGTCAGATATGAAGGCATGTGTTCATGTTAAGGGGTCCAGACTTAATTCATTGGGCAACTGAGAAACAACAGAAGACTTGGAGCATAGGTGTGAAACATCAGATTTTAGAAAGACGTATCAGTAGATAACCACTATATTTCAGGCTTTAGTGATTCCTCACTTGGTCCATGGTACAAGCCTCCATGTCACACTTTGCTTGCTGCCTTGTATATCTGCTGAGCTAAGGCATTTTTTCGTAACCTTATGTTAAAAGGGTCATTATTCTCACTGTACAGTTGGCAAAAGAGAATCTCAGGGAGCTTAAAAACAATACCATTTGGCAAAGCCAAAGATTCACACCGAAGTCTGTTGGATCGCCAAGTCTGTGTTTCATTATACTGAATTAGAAGATAATAGCAACGAGAAAGAAAAAGATGGTGATTTGCAGCTCCAGCTGCACATTAGTTTCTCCTTGGGAGCTTTTTAAAATCATGATGTCCAGGCTGCGCCCTAGACTGATTAAACCAGAATATGTAGCAGTGGAACCCAAACATCGGGATTTGCTTAAAGCTCCTCAGGCGACTTTAGTGTGCAGCCAAGTTTGAGAATCAATAAGAGATGTTGCAAAGGAAGACTTGGTAATAATTGGCTAGCAAATGGGAAGACTGAGAGAGAAGGAGGAAAGAGGTGACTTTAAGATTTTTAACTCGGATGAAGGCAGAAAGGGATGTGAGTGGGGAAATGAGGAGTTCATTCTCATAGTCATTTACTTTGCCATCATAGTGTGACATCCAGGTGGAAATACCCAATAGATGCCTTGGCAAAGTGAGCCAGGGGCTTCAGAGGAGTCAAGGCTATAGCAAGGCCAACACCTCATCCAGTGGTATGCTGACGGCAGCTCACACCAGCTCCAGGGAGGTAACTATTAAATGTTCTGAAATTTTGTAAGCCAGTTGTTAACACAGCCATTAATAAAAATTAAATCAAAAGAATTAAATGAATTAAATAAATTATATTTTTGAAAGTGTAATAAACTCTCAAAACTCATTACTTCTAATTATAACACTTTAGTATTGCCTGTACTCTTGAAGTTGTTTATGTATACTTTATCTGTGTGGTGGGAAAGCCATATAATGGTAGCTTACCATGGGGCATCTTTGCCAGTTTTCATGATATAAATACTCCTTACCATCCATGGTAAGGAGTATTTATATCATGAAAACTGGCAAATACTACAAAATAGGGCCCCCATCATCTCCTACAAAGAGCCAGTTGTTAAAACATTTACCAGAGATGCCAGCATATGAGTATGCATGGGGAACCTCATCAAGATAAAACAAAGACAATAAGAGACAAGTTAAACTTCATAGATGGGGGTGGCGGGTGGTGTAAAGAAAAAAAAAAAAAGACTCCACACATGGGGGAAAAAAAAAATCTGATGCTAGAAACAGTTTTCCCCTTGACTAATATTTCCCAAAACACAAGCTTTTGCGATACTTAGGTCCTTTGGGATTGCTACTATTCCAAATAAACCTGTTTTATTTAGCTCCATGAATAAGGCCCTTCTAGCCAGAGAAGATATATTTTATATGCACACATAAAAATACTCTGTGTTTATGTAACACTTTCCTTTTAAGGACTCACAGCAATTCCACATGCTCTCTTTATTCTTATGAACACCCTGGGGAGGTAACTAGGTGGTAGAGGAAATAGGAAGGAATGAACAAAAAAATAGTTGAATTAGAAATCATGGCATTGCCTTGCCTCAGTACCGTAAACAAGCTTTTCCTCCCAGCGTAGGAAAGCCTAACTTCAGGACTATGAAGTGTCTTGCTCAAGAAGGTTCTAGAATTGGACTCCCATCACTGGCATTTTTCCATTGTCATGGCCTAGAAGCAGGGAAAACCTCCCATTATCTCCCTTCTCTTTGCATTCCCTTGCTTTTTTGGCTTTAGCCCCTAACTTGGGCCAGAGCTGGAGTTTGCAGTCCAAGCCCATCTGACTCCACAGTCTCTGCGAGGTCACCAAAGGGCCAGCAGCAGGAAAGGAGACGGGCCTGCCAAGGAGCAGCAGGGACCTATGTTAGGGCTTGTTCCCATGTGACTCCAGTGGTCCCTGATGATCATTCCTGGGCTCCTCGCCAGTGAGACCACTGTCCCCTCTGCACCTGCTGCACCGTCCCCCTGGGGATCCAAATGGCCTCTCTGAATGTGCTTGGCAATTCCTCCTGAGGCTCTGGACAATTTCAAATCGGTCCTTTGGAATACAAGTCAGCTTAACTTTAATGCTTGGTATCCTCCCCATTTACCCAGGATTTGTCCGTGCTGCAGAGCTGACACAGCTGCTGATAACGAAAGCTGGGGGAAAGAATTAACTGGGGTGTGTGTACGTGTGTGTATTTGTGTGTACATATGCACGCATTTGCATATATGTGTGTCAAAAACAGTCAAACAGAAAGGCAAAGGGGCAGAAACAAAGAAACAGAGGCAGAAAAACAGAGAAGCCAAGAGTTACGGAGGCTGTGGGAATTCCTGAACCAAGACAATCTCTTACTCACAGTGGTTTTGTTTCTAAGAAGTTCATTGTTCATTTTTAACTGCTAGAACAGTAGACTTTCAAGTGAAAAATACCCTGGGCTCCACCCAAGCCAGCCCCTCATGTTGTGTGGTTGTGTGCTCCCCTTGACAACCTCTCTGAAGACAACCCTCAGGGGGAGACTATTGCAAACAGCAGTGCCTTCAGGAGCACTTATCTCTGGCCAAATATTGATGTAGGATTTTTCTTCTTGGTCACTTTACAAGCCCTGGGCCTCACTCAGCCACGCTGGTGTTCCCCAGCACACCTGGGTTATACCTTGTACCCGCATTCGGTGATTCCCAAGCTCTTGTACCACACCCAGGAAGAATGAAGACACATTGGACATTAAAGGGTGAGGAGGGC
This sequence comes from Macaca mulatta, assembly GCF_049350105.2. NCBI lineage: Eukaryota > Metazoa > Chordata > Mammalia > Primates > Cercopithecidae > Macaca > Macaca mulatta. The sequence goes on from NC_133422.1 coordinate 23,624,118, forward strand.
AGAGAATAATTTTATTGAATGATGAAAACGGCTTTCAGCAGAGAGAGGACACGGGGTTGGTCCCCCTACCCAAAGGCAGGAACATTCCTCATGTGGCTGGGCTGGGGCCTTTTATGGTCATAGGGTTTTATGGACTCAGAATGGGGAGTGTGTGCTGATTGGTTTGTGAGTATGCAAAAAAGGTTAAAGCAAAGACATCACTCAAAGGTGGGCACAACGGTATAGAAAACCAATTAGGAAAGAGTAGGTATATGTAAAATAGGTGAAGGGCGAGGATCAATCAGAGGAAAGCATGCCAAATATAAATTCTCAATCTGGATCAAGGATTTCACTTGCAGCTTGGCTTTCAGGCTTTAAACTCTTCAGCTTGGAGGTAAGCTTCACCAGGGACCACCCCTATCTGCCTAGGCATTTGGCTGCCCCCGTTGCTATCAATATCACTGCATACTCAGATTGCCAGACCCAGCCAAGCCTGAAGAAGACTCACCCCCACTCGCACCTCCAATCTCAACGAGGCTTCTTAATTGCCACAAAAATGGTCTCAGCTGTCCTGCCGCTTTCCTCAGCAAGTGGGGGAGTTCTGAGGTGCTTCCTAAAGGCCCTCAGACTGAGCTTGAGTGCCTTTGAAGCAATCAGGGATCCACACTGGACAACTAAAACAAACAAGTCAATTAAGTGGAAAGTCACTCCCTTGGGAGGCAGGAGACAGGCTGTAATCTCCATAATCCCATCTAACTTCAGTGGGTCTGTGCTCCTCTCTGAGATGCCAGGTTGTGAGTAGTCACAGTCTTTCACTCCACAATCAATGACTGAGCCCCTGCTGAATGGCAAGGACTGCCCTGGGCACTGAGGACTCAATGGCTATAAAAACAAAAAGCAAAACGACCAACATGGACCCAGGCATAGTGGGCTTATAGGAGATGCTCTCTGATGTCCCTTCTCATCTAATATTCTCTAAATAATTCCTAAGTGGCAGGAGGGCTTCCCTACATCTCCCCAGCTAATGAATTCAGCCCCTACTGAGTAAGAGATCGGTGTTTTCTTTACATTTGAGTTCTCAAACTTAACTACTTTGCACTTGCAGTGTGGGTGTCTGAAATGTTAATTGAGCCTCACCACAGCCCCTGGAGAGAGGTAAGTGTTGCAACATCTGCCACAATTTAAAACACTTACTCAGGTGCCTGTCTGCTCAGGGTACCCTATGCGCTAAGTCAAAGAGGCCAGCTGTCCAGAAGCTGCCAGAAACCCTGGAACTCGCCCACACAAAGGACAAACAAGCAGCTGAGCAAATTCTGATAGAATGGTACTGTCAAGCAAATAAAGAGAATGCAAATGAGGAACTGGTGAAGAGGCCACCCTTTGAGAAGATGGAGGTGAGAGGGGAAGGAGAGGAGTTAGCACACGCCAGGCAACGGAGTGGGGCTAATCACTCACTCTGTCTCTCTCCATCAGTCCGGGGTTGCCAGGGCTTTGAATGGCAGAGAAAAGAGAGTGGAGAGAACTGGGATGGGGGGACACAGGGCCCTGGCCCTCAGTGACTGCTCCCCAAAAGTATTAATTAGATATCTCTGCAAAACAGCAAAACCAGAGTAAAACCTCCCCCAGGACTTCACTCACACAATGACCAAGCTCTTTCACCAAGCCCTCCTGGGTCCCTCCCTCCCCACTTTTACATCTTACATAAGGAGGCTTCTATTGTGCTAATATCCAAGGAAAAAAGTGACTAAGGGTGAGTGTGCGACTAAGGAAAATAAAGAAGGAAGAGAGCCTCCAAGGCTTGCCCCCACCCCCAAGTTTCTTGGCTCACTCCACGATTCCGTCAGTTCGCAGGCTCTGACATAAAAGGCAGGAAGCTACACACGCTAAACAAAGCTCCTTAGATGTCAGGAAATTAACCTGGGAAATCGGAGCCAAGAGAGATTAAAGGCATTGCAGGCCGAGTTCAAAAACCACTATGGCGTTACATCAAAAGCTGTTTTCTGGGCACCCCAGGCTCGGCTCTGCCAAACTGCACATCCAGAAAAACCTGGCCACAGGGCTGGCACGCCTGTGTGGTGTGCATTTTCCCTGCCACAAGACTGAATCCTCACTCAGATCTACAGCTTTTGACTCTTCCTGTCGTAAGAGTCTAAGGCCTGCCTGCCGTAGGCAAGTCTGCCCTGAGAAGAGCGGCTTGCCGCCCTGGCTTCCTTATAAGGGAAGAAAATCACACACCTAACCTCAGAGGGGGTCCAACGAGTGGCCCCAGGGAGAGGAAGAAAGTCCTTAAAAGGAGAGAGAGCCCTGCTAGCTTCAGCTGCACTCACACTGAAAAAAAAAAAAAAAAGGAAGGAAGGAAGGAAGGAAGGAAGGAGAAAGGAAGAAAGGAAGGAAAGAAAGAAAGAAAGAAAGAGAGAGAGAGAGAAAGAAAAGAAAGTAAGAGAAATAAAGAAAGAGAAAGAAAAAGAAAGAAAGAAAGAAAGAAAGAAAGAAAGAAAGAAAGAAAGAAAGAAAGAAAGAAAGAAAGAAAGAAAGAAAGAAAGAAAGAGAAAGAAAGGAGGTGCGGCAGCCTGGGATCTCTGACACTCCCAGCTAAGAAAACAAACCGCCTGGTGGAAGGTGAAAGGGTCAGAACAGAACAAACTAGAGAATTGTGAGAATCATTATTTATGTCCGCAGCAATAATACTGTCTCTTTAAGCCTCAGTTTCATTATCTTTACAACGAAGAAGGTTCTAGCTAAGATATCCTGGAATTCTTGAACAATCTTAACATTTAAATGGAATGAAATTGTCAGAGGGCTTTGTACACCACCATCTCATCGTATCTCCAGCAGTGAGTGCTAACCCCATCTCACAGAGGAGAAAACTGAGGCCCCATGTCATATATCTGGTAGAGAGAAGAACCCATAAGGAACTAGGGATTCCTGGCCCTAGTGATTCCAGGCCCAGTGCTCTAGGAGGGCAATGGTGGAGCAATAGTATTGTTCCTAAACTGCATCAAAGGGCATTTGCAAGAATAAGCTCAAAGTGTTGCTATTCCTGTTTCTTGTTTTGTTTTGTTTTTAAACTGGAGAGCAAGTGAAGGTAAGAGGGGAGCCATTAATTGTGTCAGCCTTTTGGGAAGTGGAACACTCAGATATATAAGCCCCACGGTAGCCTCAAAAGAGTGCAAAAATCTCTTCTCAAGTCTATAAAAGTGAAGTTAGTCGTATTAACTGGAAAGGAAAACTGTGAGAGAATATGACTCATTTGTTCTCCACCCATAACACCTTCAGGAACCTGCCCTGTCCCTAATCTGAGTGGGGTGGCCCCCAGAGGCGACATGATGCCCATCCAGGGCTGACGGGGCCGCAGTCACCCATCTGAGAGAAAATCAGAGTCACTCTCCCACAGGAATTCTACTGAGACTTAGAGAGTACAGCCAAGGAGTCTGTGAGCCTGAATCCATGCAACGACTGTGTTAGTAAAAGCTCCTCCGAGGAACAGAGTCAATAGGATGTAGTTCATTGTATGTATATACGATATAAATATGCATCACATGTGTGTGGGAGGGGGAGAGAGAGAGAGAGATTTTATAAAGAATTGATTCACATGCTTATGGAGGTTGGCTACAAAGTCCCAAGATCTGCAGGTGGTGAGCTGGAGGCCCAGGAGAGACCTACCTGAAGTCCAAAGGCAGGAGAAAAGGCAATGGCTGACAGGCAAGGGGAATTCTCTCTTTCCTCAGGGGAGGTTAGCCTTTTTGTTCTATGCAGAGCTTCAATGGGATGGGATGAGACCCACCCACGTTAGGAAGGACCATCTTCTTCACCCAGCCTGCACATTCACATGTTCATCTCTTCCAGAAACACCCTCAGAGACACATACAGAATAATGTTGACCAACTCTGTGGGTACCCCATGGCCCAGTCAAGTTGACACATAAAATTAACCATCACCATCACATAGAGAGGGGCCAGGTTAGCACAGCCACAGCAGCAAGGCAGAAGGAGGCAAGACTGAGTGAGGAAGCTGCAGGGTTGCTGGGAAAGCGAGCTTCCAGAGAGGAACATGGGACATTCTCAGTGAGAAATGGAGATGAGAGGCAGACGGGGTACCAGAGGCTGGGAGCCTTTCCAGTGCACAAGATTCCCCTTTATCCTTCCAGTCCCTAGTTCTAAACCGAACTGCTTCGAGTGGGTTTCTCTTTTGGATAACTGCACAACCTCTGATTAGAACAAGAACATCATGGATCTCCTTGAATTTTATTCTCTAACTTTAGCCCCATTCTCTAACTTTAGACCAGCCACTTACCAAGTGATAAACTATACTGCGTGTCATGCACTGCCAGGTTAAATACCACATACTCTTCCTTCTTAGATCATTTACATTTATGGTTTTGACTTCTTGCAAGCAACCACGTGATTAAAATAAAATATTTCCATGAGGGTTTGATAAAGTATTTTGATCTATAAGGCTTAGGTTTAATGAGTGAGCTACTCAACTCCTGAGGGGTCCATCCATCTGCCCAGCATCCACATCATCATACCTTTTTTGTTTTCTACTCACTGTTCTTTCAGCATTTTCTGGGGGATGTCAAATGTTAAGAGGTTTTCCTTAATTTGAGAATGTGTGACGGCCCAGTCTGAATTCCTTGCAAAAAGTATAGGTCTGCTATACAATGTTACTGACACAATTTTTAGAAATCTCTGTCTCTTCTCCTATGAGCTCTTGGAGGGACATGGCCCAGGCCTTACACAATTTTGTGGCCCTTATACCTTGAATACAGTACCTGGGACCTTATAGGTGCACAAAGCATTTTTTGGTTAATTCTCTCAAATAGTTCTCATAAAAAGTCCACCAAGTAGATCACATTATTCCCTGTTGCATTAATTTGTTTAAACTAAGTGATGCTACAACAACATACAACCCGAAAAATCTAACATTTGCCTCAACAAAAGTTTGTTTCTCACACATGCCACACATGCGTGATGGGTCAGCTGCAGCCCTTGTCCACGCCTTCTTTGCTCCAGAACTCAATAACAGAGAGAAATGGAGACGGCAGAACCAACAATGTCTCTTAAAGCATCTATACAATAGTGGCACAATTCCTCATACTCACTTTTGCCAGCCAAAGTAAATCTCATAGCCAAGCCAAGCCTGACGTCAATAGGGCAGGGATATACAGTCCTTCGCCAGGAGGAGGGAGGGGTGCCAGAAATCACATGGCCACACCTAGTATGACTTGACAAGGATGCATAATCTTTCCCCAGACAGAGACAGCAAAATGAGAGTGCTAGTACTACACAGCACACCATCTCCTAAAGAAACTGAGGGGAAGCAATCTGCCTGATCAAGTAGCTCATTAGTGGCAGAATCAGCCCTTAAACATCGTCAGACTCCAGGTTTGAGGATTCCTTCCAGCACACCACAGCTGTTTCTAGGTCTCACTCTGGGACAGAAGCACCTGCCCTGATCCACGCTTTCTGCCACTCTCCAGGAATATTCACATCAAGATGTCCCACTCAAACATTTGGCCCTTGAATGTTTTATTCATAAGGATCATATGTCCAAAGGAATCTGAGCAAGCCAAGTCAGACAAAATTAACAAGCGTAAATTAAGGAATGTAATAGAGCCAACACTGAAATTCTCAGTAAATGGAGTCATTTAAAACAGTTTTTCAGTTTAACCAGACTGAAGATCGAAAGGGGGTTGGTGGCACCTGAGAGGAACAAGAAGCTGTCACCACCCCCCTGCCCCGGGAGCAGAAGAGATGAATGACAGCACTGGCTGCTTTTGGCACTTCGGCGTGGTGTCAGCTGTGTCTCTCTGGCCATTGGTCAATTGCATCCTGCGGTAGCTGGAATGAGGGATCTGGGGAGGACAGGGACTAATGCCCAAGGAAAGCCTGGCACCAGTCATTTTAAAAGGGTCTTAACCATGACCTGGTCAGCATTTCCAAAGTTAATTAGTCCCATCATGACAAACGACACCCAATCCCAAATGGGCACCCTGGTTGCCTGTGGTGAGTGACTTATTTATTTGCCTCTCTCTGGCCAGCAAGTTTTGTTCAAGAAAAAAAAAAAACCTGACCACAGGCAGATCCTCAAATCTAGAAAAGAAATCAGAATTCACTGTTTTTCTGAATCATTTAATTTCCCTTAAGTTGAGTAGATGACATCTTTGGCCCTCAGACAGTGCGGATTATGAAAAGTCAAGCACTGTAACACTTGGCAGCAGAGGCTTTATGTAATACCTACTCCCCACCTCTGCCAATAACATTTTTAAGGAGATTTGGTTTGATTCAACTATACAAGGTAAATAATGAATCCAGCCTTCCCAGGATATATCAGGTTGCATAGTGTGATGAAACACATACCATCCTGAATGTTCTTCCAAAAGAACATGTACAGAAAATGCTGTCCTTCTGCCAGAATACAGGCTCCTTGCCAACCCCCGCCACTCTCCACCCTGAGACCAAACACTCAGCAAGCTGAAGCCTGCAGGCCACAGCGACCGGCTCCATGCTGCCTTGGGAAGCCCTACATGACCTCTGCATGGTCCTCCTTCGGTATGTGAAGTACACAGGAAACACCAGGACATTCTGAAGGGCAAAAGAAGGTTCAATGGGGCAATTTCCAAGGCATCTTGCTCCACTCTCGTAAGCAATTGGCAGGCTTTCTACAAGGACTTCTCAAAAGAGGATCCAGAAGGCAGGCTCAGCATTGCAGCCTGGCTGCAGGCCACAGTGTGGCAGACGCATGTATTCATGGGCATGTCAAATACATCACTTCAATACAAAATTCATAGGCCCAACATTCATCTGTGAGATTGAACGGTGGGTAGCTCAAAAGTGAGTCTTCTGAAAGCATCCTACAAAACACCCAAAGCTCCCGTTCCAGAATTGCTATAATTTCACGACTATGCAAGCTGTACTAATAGTACACAGGCAAAGGGATATAAAAAAGATTATATTAATGCTCAAGGGAGAAAAGCAAGATTATAAAGGACTTTGCAGAGCTATGTTCTGATAATAAACCAAGAGCATTTAGCACCCAACCTAGAAAAAACTGGATTTACAGCCTAAGTCTTTTCTGTTTGGGGCTACAGCATCATTCTGTCATTCTAACCACATTTATCCTGAACCTCCCTACACCACCCGTTGCCCATGTACTGGCCACCATGCTGGGATCAACAAAGCTGAATGAGACACAGGACCTGATATTGTGGAGCTGACCATCTAGCAGGTGAGGTATGGATGGATGAAGCATCTTAGGACGTCTAAAGAAAGAGATCACTCCTCTATACTGGCAAGTCCACAGACAGCTTTACGGAGACATTTGAGTAAAGTCCTAAAAAGGGGCAGGGATGCAGCCATGTGGAATGGGGAGAAAAGAATTTATCAGCTGTGACCATGGATGTAGATAGAGATGTTTGGGCCTCATCCAGATCCCCTCTCTGCCCTGTGGGGCTCCCATCTCCTGGCTGCTGGGACTTTGGTTGTTCTCTCCTCACAGCTGCTCCCCTTTCCTGGAGGTTTGCCCTTGTCTGACCGGAACACGTCACCAGGGAGGTTAACCGCATTTTGCCTCTGGGGATGGCCAACAGCCAGTGATGGCACAAAGGGCCAGCCCCCTTGCCTCGAGACAGGCAAACTTCTGAAGTGGGCTCATGAAGAGACTACCCCATCCCCACAGTGGACAGAGCTGAGGCTCATCTCCACCTGAGATAGGATTTTCGCGGAATTCCTTCTCCTCTTCTGTCTTGCTCCTCTCACTCCCTAGTAGATATTTCCTGAGAATACCTCTTCAGTAAAGCACACACATCCAAATCCTGTCCGAGGCTTTGCTTCTAGGAGCCCGACATAAGGCAGTAGGCCCCTGGCTTTCCCTCATGCAGCTGCACAGTTGCACTAACAAGGAATTCCTGAGGTGGCCTTCTAGAACCTCTGTAACCCCCCTATCCTACTCCACCCTTACCCCTCTGCTTCATCCGAAACTGACCCCTCGCTCTTCCCCCACCTCAGGTCTTATTTTTGTTAGAAAAGCTTACTTCCCACTTACCCATTTCTTTCAAGATCTAACTCAAGTTTTACTTATTCCAAGGTTTCCCAGGCTAGACTCTACCCACGGCCCTTACGTGTGTATTTTTTAACCACTTAAGAGATGTGCCAAAGCATGTATCCATTTTTATTTTTCAGACAATTAGATCAGAACTTAATCATCCAAATCGATGTTGTCACTTTCAAAATACTCATCTTGGGGGATTAATCACTTCCTTCAATGCAGCCACTGCCCATCATAATTTAGGGACTCCTCTTTGGGGTTTGCCCTCAGCGTATGCATCACCCACTGTTGAACATGGTAGCCTACAGCAATGTCTCAGAGGTTTTAGAACGTCATTCAGAACGATGACTCGTGATTGCAGGTTACTGAGAGCACATACATAGATATTTTGTAATTACACAATTTTTTTACACATCTCCAGCTGTCCTTTGTTGAGTGAAACCCTTCCTCTCGTTATGCTGCTCTAAATCCAACCAATTCCAGTGATGGCAAATGGTTTCTCTGTGAAAGTGACTTTTCTTTCCTCTTTGAGACGTTTGGATCCATGCCTGATGAGTAATGTAGGTACTGATTCATTCATTCAACAAATATTTATTGAATACTTTCCACATGGCAAACCCTGTGCTACAAGTGAGGCTATAAAATCAAATAAAACATGGTTTTTACTCACATGGGGTTTAGAGTCTATCTGAGGAAAATAACAAGTCAATTGACAATGTAGTACAGTGCAGTAAATGCTATAGAGAGATACACATGGGTCTATGGAAGAGAGAGGAGTAAAGGGAGGCTGGAGGAGCAGGAAAGCTTCTGGAGGCTATGTTTTAAAGGGCAATTCAGAGTTTTCTAGATAAAGAAGTTTCATGGGGTCAATGAGAACAGGGACTGCTCGTAGGAAGGCACAGATAGAATTCTGAAGCAGAAAAACATTCGAGACACTTCCTGTGAAGGGTGGATTTGGCAGAATGAGCATAGACAAGAGAGGTGGTCAGGCTATCTAGAAGCCAAGAAGTGTTTATCTCCAGAGCCATTGGAAAGCCACTGAGGGATCAGACTGGGGTAAAAACCAACCAACAAACCAAACCCATGTAGCGTGACTAACAACTAATGAGTCATTTAATGTGCGTGCCAGTACTTCTGCACATGTGCCATCCTGATGAATCCTTCAACATCTCTGTGAGAGGCACATGACTATCCTCACTTTCCAGAGGAGGAAACAGAGACTAGGAAAGTTTACTTACTTCCTCAAGATCACACAGGTAGTAAGTAGCAAAGCTGGGATTCAAATCCTTGACTCCAAAGCTCAGGATGAGTCTCTAAAAGAAGTCCAGCAAAGGATAAGAACAAATAAGTCATGTGAAAGGAAAAACTTCAACCAAATTAAATTTAAAGGAGTTTAATTGAGCAATGAATGATTCGTGAATCTGGTAGACCCCAGAATCACAACCAATTGAGAGAGACTCCAGGGGTGCCTCGTAGTCAGAACACAAATTTATAGACCAAAAAAAGGGAAGTGACAGACAGAAATCAAAGGTGAGGTACAGAAACAGTTGGATTGGTTACAGGTCTGCCTTTGCCTTACTTGAACATAGTTTGAACACTCAGCAGTGTATGAGTGGTTGAAGAATGACTGTTAGGATTGGCCAAGACTCCGCTATTGTTACAGGTGCATACTCCTAAGTTAGGTTTTCAATGTTGTCTACCTATTAAATTGGTTGCAGTCCGTCCACAAGGACTCAAATACGGAATATATGCTCAATCCATATTTAGTTTGCTTTAACAATCATTTAAAAGAGAACTTTAAATTCTACATAAATTTACAATGTTCAACTAAGGCACAAGTCAAAGCACTGGAAAGTAAAGCAATACTGAACCATTGTATACCCATTTAACTAACAGAAAACCTTAGTCATCATGTGCAATGCTGTCTACTTTGCATTACTCAACTGGTATTAATATATTGATGGTCATATTGTAAATAGTCATACATCTTTTGGAAAACAATATTAATAATATATACCAAAAGTCAACCCTCTTTTAAAATGTCCGTCCTCTTTTACCCACCTCTAGGAATGTATCCCAATAAAATATTTCAAAAGGAGACAAAAAGTTTATCATTGCAACATTATCTTGAATAGTGCTAAACTGAAAACAATTTAAATGTAGAGTGGTAGCACAATGGTTTGGTAAATGATCATACAACAAATCAATGGAATATTGTGTAGTCATTTAATATGATCTTTATGAGGATTATGTAACACTATGGGAAAATATTTATAAGAAGTAAACTGTCACGTGAAAACACAGAATACAGAACACTATTGATATTCACAAGGTATATAGCCGAATATCTCTGCAAATTCCCATATAAGTGGAAACCATTGTAGCATACAATTTTCCCTTTAAAATGCAATAGCTGAAAATGTTAAGTAACCCCTCAAGACTCTTAAGGAGTCTATAAACTCAGGATTTGCTTATAAAGCTATAAAAATAACTTCTGCCAATAAAATAAATTCTAGATTGCATTATATTACATCATTAGGCTACTTAACTAAATTTACCTAAATCTGCAAAGAAACAACATCTTTATCACGTCGTGAGAGTTCCTTGCAAGCTTCATATGAAAGCACAAAAGTCGTGTTGAAATGGTGGGCTGAACTCGTTTACTGACTGTGATTCTTCCTTGCACACCAGCTTTTTGTGTGTGTGTGTTTTGAGACGGAGGCTCGCACTGTCGCTCAGGCTGGAGTGCAGTGGCACGATCTCTGTTTACTGCAACCTCCGCCTCCCGGGTTCAAGCAATTCTCCTGCCTCAGCCTCCCAAATAGCTGTGATTACAGGTGCCCACCACTACGCCCAGCTAATTTTTTGCATTTTCACTATGTTGGCCAGGCTGGTCTCGAACTCCTGACCTCGTGATTGGCCCCCATCAGCCTCCCAAAGTGTTGGGATTACAGATGTGAGCCACCACACCCAGTCCACCAGCTTTAAAATCTAGCCATTTCCAAATCAAAGCTCTCAAAATTACAAACCACTGTGATCTTTGAAGTCCTAGGCAAATAATTGAAATTGAGAATGTCAAGTTCAAGAATGCTTCCAGTCTACTTCTGTATTCATAAGTACATATGCATTATGATTACAACAATTTGAAAATGTAGACATACAGCCAAAGCTGTCGGGAAACATAAAAAATAAAGACAATTGTACTTGGGTGAAAGAAATCTAGGTAGTAGTTTTCTTTTAAATCATTTCTAAGTATTGTATATTTTTTCATAATAAAATGCATACAAACAATTTATTACCCTGTTGTCATATTCTTGTAGGTTAAGCCCCGTTGCCTTTAACCCACTGATATTTTATAGTTTGTAATACATTTGCAGGGTTTTGGGGTTGCAGTAAATGGGTAAAGCCTGGAGAATTAAGCAAGAACTGGCTGTAGAAGTAACCACATTATGCTTCCTATCTGTATCCCTTGACATTCAACCAGGGATGCCAAAATCAGTGGTGTCTTTGTACCCACATACACTGGTAAGATGCACTAATACCTTGTTTTCAATGTGGGACCAAGGCTCATTCACTCAAATGACAAAACATGCCTATGATTTCTGTGACCTCGCTGATTGATTCGACAGGAACTACAAATTACATTCAGTGGTTTGATCCATGTGACACTAGGAGGGAGGAAAGAAGGGAGAGGCAGAAAAGATAGAAGGAGGGAAGGAATCATGTGTTCATGCTAACATGCACTGCAAACCAGTTTTCTTTTTCTTGTTTTTCACAGATCCTAAAGTTGACCTCCAGATAACATTCTGTCACATGCCATGTGCACCAGAGATGGGAAGAACACACTGAATGGGTGAGAGTAGCTCAGCCCACACTTTAGTATGCAAAATTGTCAGAGGCAGAGTCTGATACTGTTCCAGGGGAGACTCAGTCATACAGGGACACTTAACTGAGAAAATGAATTATATTATTCAGCTTGGGCTGCCATTACAAAATACTATCGACTGGGTGGCTTAAACAACAGAAATGTATTTTCTCACAGTTCTGGAGGCTGGAAGCCCAAGATCAAGGTGATAGCATGGTCAGGTCCTGGTGAGGGCTCTCTTCCTGGCTTGCAGACTGCCGCCTTCTCACTGTGTCCTCACATGGGGAAAAGAGAGAGAGCAAGCTCTCTGGTGTCTCTTCCTCTAAGCACACACATCCAATCGGATCAGGGTGCCACCCCTAGAACTTCATTTAACCTTAATTACTTTCTTAGAGGCCCTATGTCCAAATACAGCCACACTGTGAATTAAAGCTTCAACATGATTCTGGCAGGGACACAAACATTCAGTCCATAACATGTATGTTTTCTGTTTTTTCAGGAAGAACCACAACAGTTTAGGTGCATGAATTCTACAATTTGTAAAAACTCATTGTTTTTTCACCTAGTATACATAAGAACTGAATAATAACAAAGAGAAAGAAATTCTAGTGTTAAAGAATAAACCAGAAATCTTAAAGGAACACCAGTAACAAAACCTGGTAGTGGAGGGAAATAGCAGAAATTACATATTTTGCTTGGATCTTGAAAATTGTGAATTCTCAGTGAAGTTCAATTTTCACTTTTTAATAATGGAACTCTATAACATCTTAAAACTCTGGGTTTGTGTATTTTTATTATCAACTCTATAAATTCAATAAAGAAGTGGCGTAAAGGCTCAGGACAAGAAGAGGGGAGAAAAGAACAGTTAAAAATTTGGGAAATATTAGCACTTCATTCTTTACCAAGTTGTCACTCTGTCACTGCAGGGGTGAGGGTTGGTGAAAAGTACTAAGCAGACTAAGATTGCACCCCAGAGAGCCCAGGCTTATACAAACAGCACACGTCCCCCACTAAATGACATACTCAACTAATAACTACTGAATATTGCCCATTGGCCAGACACATCCAACCCTTATCCCACTGCGTCCTCAGATCTGCCACCTTACAGATGAAGAAATGGAAATGTAAACAAGTTAGGTGACTAAGAACAGAGTGTAATGAGCATCGTGGTTGACTCCCTGCCATTCATACACATCATGCTAATATAAAGTAATCAGGCTACATGATGCCCAGCCAAGAATGAATTCAAGAATATTCCTGGGATATATTTCTGCTGGAAGTCTCCCAGGGAACGTTTCCCTTTCCTGAGCACAGGCTCCCCAGTCAGAGATCTCTCTTCTTCAACTAGCAACAATGTGAATGCATTCTGCTCCCAAGGAGAATAACACCAAGGATGGCAAACAGGCAAGGGGGAAAGATGGCAAGGGTCCTTGATGACACCACTGAGCTGCCAACCCCACCAACCCACAGCCAGCCCAACTTCTGGACTTCATGTTATGAGATAATAAATTTCCTAAGCGCCTGTGCTGGTATGAGTCAGGTTCTCTTTCATTTTCATCAAAAGCATCTTGGCTGATACAAAAAGCCAGAATCCAAACCCAGGTCTGTGTGATTACCAAGAACCTACTCATTCCAAGAGTTTTCTAGTCTGTCTCTGGTATGCCTAAAGTCCCGAAGGGTTTCCAAGTCAACAGCTGCAGTGGTCCTGGAGTCAGACAGACTTGGACTAAATCCCAGATCTGCCACTAATTAGCTGGGTGATTGTGGGCAAATTACCTCTCCTTTTTATGCCTGTTACCTCATCTGAAAAATGGGGATAATCATTGCACCTGCCACAAAGAGCTGTTTTAAAACCAAAGGAAATTTCCACACAGTCGGTGTTCAGTGATCATTAGTTTTCATGAGCAGGGGAACTGAATGACTTTTGGTGGCTAGATTCTTTTGATCAGAATCTTTGTAATGTTTTGAATAGAGCAACATTTACTTTCTCAGGAAATATCACATCTATGCCAAAATAAAAATACAATGTGGCCAGGCACGGTGGCTCACGCCTGTAATCCCAGCACTTTGGGAGGCCAAGGCGAGTGGATCAGCTGAGGTCAGGAGTTTGAGACCAGCCTGGCCAGCATGGTGAAACCCCGTCTCTAGTAAAAATACAAACATTTGCTGGGCATGGTGGTGCGTACCTGTAATCTCAGCTACTCGGGAGGCTGAGGTAGGAGAATCGCTTGAATCTGGGAGGCGGAGGTTGCAGTGAACCGAGATTGTGCTATTGCACTCCAGCTGGGCAACAGAGCAAGGCTCCATCTCAAAAAACAAAACAAAACAAAACAAAAGAAACAAACAAAAAAAAAACACAATGTTTTCTTAATGTTTGACCTTGTCTGAGCTTTTGGCTTTTTAATTAGAAAATGCCTCATTCTTTATTGAAAGAACACATCATTCAAAAAAATATTTGAAATGTCACCCATAGTATCATGCTGCCTAATTAAACAATTTTTTTTATATTACCTCTGGCATGTAATATTCACATACCTACAATTGTAGTGAACATACTGTTTTACTTACTATTATTTTCACTTAAATTATAGCATATATCAACATGTTCTTTATAATTATTTGCCTTAATAGTTTTATAAGATTGGTATAATTTACTATATATTCCACCTAGGATTAATATTCTTGACATAAATTACTTTCTTATTTTTTATCTTCGAGATGATGCAGCAGTGATCATTTTTGTTTATATTTTGTTTTCTGTGCATTATTTCCCTAAGAGAAAATTCCGAGGCATGCAGTTCTGGGTCTAGGGCTATAAATTGTCTTAGTGCCTCCTGCTATGTAATTCTCTCCAAAAGGAATGTTCCAGTTTGTCATGTGAACTTTATCTTAACTACTCAAAACTGAAATTGAGTCCCTCTAAGCAGTTACCTGGTTTGAAATATCACATGAGCCTTTATACTTTGGGGAAATCAGTATTTTGATTGCCTCGCCATGGGTTTCAAGCTTTATAAGTGAAATTCTGCTTTCTTCACTTGAGGGACTAAAAGTTCCCTCTTGAACCAATCAGTCTTATTTTTCAAAGGCTGTGAACTTTTAAAAGCCTGTCTGGTTTTATCTCCCTATTCTTCTTCATGACTCTGACTTAATTATCATAGACCCCCAAGGATGCCTAAGTACCTCAAGGACACCATTTTAAATGGATGATCAAACCCAACTTCCTACTTCTCTGTGAGGAGCACGTTTCTAATCTGGGAGTGAGTAGTACAATCACTCTGTCCAGATGGAGTAACACCGGTTTCCTCTAGCAAAAGCCTAGGTCCTTGGAAAACCACTGACTGCTTCATGAATTCCTTGGACATTAATTGGTGAAGTAACTAAGAAAAAATGCACCCCACACAAAGTTTATTGTGGACCCCTCCTCACTCTCTCATGTAGCAAAACCAGCTAAGCTTCTTTTCCCTTTGAGCAGGACAATGGGTTTGGCTGTGCCAGGATGAGTCTCCCGGGGGTAGAGAAGGCCTGTGTATTTTCCTCTGGTGCTAAATTTGCCTGACTCCAGGGCAGGTGCCTCCAAGTCATAGGCAAGGGGGTTAACACACTTGGATGCTCCTAAAGGGACTTTGTCCCGCCTGCTGTGAGGTCTTTCCACCTTCTCATGTTTCTAACATGACCATAAAATCAAATTTAAATGCAAACATTAAAATGCAAGGCACTATGCCTAGGTCTAGGGTAGTCATTCAGGTGATGTGGAGCAGGCTTATGGTTTTTTTCCCCCTCCAGATTATCACAGACACAGGAACACAACATTTAAATGCCCTGGAAGAATTTCAAAAGTATGTCTAGAGATCCTAACGGAGTCACAAACCCCAGATTACGACACACATCAAGTTTGAGGGTCTAGAAACTTTTTCTGGAAAAGGTCAGATAGTAAATAATTTAGACTTTGGGGGCTATATGGTCTTTGTTCTAACCAATTCTACTAGCATGAAAGCAGCCATGGACATTTTGTAAGCAAATGGGGCAGAGAATTTTTTATTTCTTGTAGAGACATGGTCTTGCTATGTTTCCCAGCCATGTTCCAATAAAACTTTATTAACAAACACAAGCACTGGATTTGGCCTGAAGGCCGTAGTTTGCCAGTCCCTACTCTACTTACTGTGTGAATGATAAGATGGGAAGACCTCCTGACTATCAGCTCTGTATTCTCCCTATTTTCAGTTTGTGTTTGGTTAATATCTTCAATGTACGTCTTTATCATGGGATTTAGGAAGTGGATGTTCATTCAACCAAACATATAAGATTTTTTGTTGCCTTCAGTTCTGTTCTTAATTAGCCCTGTCTCTGTTAAGTATGACTCAAGACTACATTTCTTGATAACGTAGATGAAATTGGTTAAGAAAATTAAAAATTAGAAAGAGGCAGGCACTACAAATCAATTTTTAAGAATTTGTGGTGGGCAATTGAATCCAGCCTTTTCTTTGAGATGTGAGCAGACTCTGTTTTCAATGGCTTCTCTGGGTATAAGTAGACTTGAAGGCAGGGAAGCTGTCTGATGCAGCAGAGAGGATGTGATGCTCAGAGGTAATTATTGGTGCCACCAATATCTGGCTGTGTGACCTTTCCTTGCACAAGTTATTTAATTTCTCTGGGACCTGGTTTCCCCTTATATAGAGTAAGGGATTTGGATTAGATGAATTGGATTAGATGAGTCCTAAATCTGCTGAAGCTTTGAACATTTAAAATTTTGTGTCAAGTAATCTATGCTAAGAACTTTACAACATGTCAGAAAGCAAGTGATTTAGAGAGAGTTCTGCCTCTTGTGAAGCTCAAATGCACATCCTATGACGGCTTCTCACTTTGGTTTTCCCTAAAACCAGCACATTTTAGTCATCTTAGGAATCTCAATTATTATGAAAAGGTTCCTGACTTAACAGGGACAGATTTTCATAAACATAGAAGGGTGGGGGTGTTAGAAAACTTTACTAACAGAAGGTACTTCAAATGGAGAAATATAGTGGGTGTTTTAGTCAAGGTTATCCAGAAAAACAGAACCAATAGAATATAGAGACATATATATGTAAGAGGAGATGTAGGAATTTGTTCATGCGATTATGGAGACCAAGAAGCTCCATCGTCTACCACTGCAAGCTGAAGACCAGGAAAGCTGGTGGCATAACTCAGTCAGAAGGCCTGAGAGTGGGGGGCAAGGAGGTGAGAAAGAGGATAGTGACAGTGTAAGTCCCTGTCTGAGTCCAAAAGATGGATATCTCAGCTCAAGCAGAGAGAGCAAATTGGCCCCTTCCTCACCTTTTTGTTCTATTCAGGCCCCCAAATAATTGGAAAATGCCCAGGTTTGTTGGAGGGCCATCTGCTTTATTTTGTTCACCAAGTCAAATGCTAATTTCTTCCAAAAATACCCTCACCGACTCACCAGAAATAATGTTTTACCAGCTATCTGGGCATCCCTTAGCCCAGTCAAGTTGACACATAAAATTAACCATCATGGTGGAAGAATGGAGGCATCACCCTAGAGTCATACTTCTGAATCCTGTTTTGGTTTGTACCAGTCTCCAATAGTTCATTAACAGTAAATACTACAGCAAATATACAATGAAGACGTTTTCATTAAATACTTAAATTTTAGCATAGTATTTGATTTATACCCTTCAATTGATTGGTCCTTCACAACCATGGATCCATGGTTTAAAATGTGGTCAGGTTAAAATGGAAGAATAGTTACTATGGTAAACACAATGACTCAGACTAATCAAAGAATTCATATTGACAAGTGGGCTATAAAAATGTAGATACATCATTCTACCATTTAGCCCAGTATTAGCAATTTAGTTTCAGCAAAACATCACCTAACACGTGAAATCAGTTTTGTTAACTTGAATGTTATTGGTGGTGTTGTCTTGTTTGTATTTAATTAGTGCATTTTTTAATGTTTCTATAATAAACATAACCATATGAAATATATGGCTACTTTAATATATGTGCATTTTTATGTAATGCTATAATAAAAATAATTTAAATCAAAACTTGGGATCTGCAAGAATTTTTTTCAAAGATATTCATCACTCAGTTTCTCCAAACATCACAGTACATGAATATGAAGTTTATTTCTTCATATATCAGATGGAGATGATAATTGTTTATTTCACAAGGCTATTAAGAAGATGAAATGTGGTAAGAGTTGAAAGAAGTCTGGAAAGTATAATTTGTTACATAAAATCAAGGAAGTAAAACAGTATTTACTATAAAACAAGCACAAGTAAAAAGACAAAACAGCTAGCCAGTATCTACCTCTCAGCCTATGTGTTCAGGCCTCTTGGCAGAACTGTACTTACAGGTAAAGAGTAATGACTTATAACCTAGATATGTTCCTTGGGGATTCCCATACATGCAGCAGAATTTAACCTGCCTCTTTGCATCACTGTCTCTGTAAACACATAGAAACAAGTTTACTCAGGGCTCCTCTCAGCCATTTGGGGAAAAACCAGGTCCAGGGTAAATGCAGCTGCCTACTCATGAAACTGAAGCTTCCCAGAACTGTTTACAAGCACCTGATTACAGAAAAAAGCTTGAAATCTAAGCTGAAAAGCCTTTTGGCAAAGGCAGATAGGCAAGATTTTCTACAGCGTGGTCTTTAGCACCAACGGGTCCAAATGGTCTGCATTTCCTAAAGCACTGCAAGCCAGTCTGGACTCAGGGAGGTGAATGCATGTGGGGCCTGCAAGGCAGGCTTCTAGACAGCTCAAAGCATGAAGGACAGTGACGGGGAGCAAGGGAATACCAAGACATATCAGGATTTCTACATGAAGCTACTCACTAATACCAAGGTATTGGTATTTACTAAAGAGAGGGTAGGTCACTTCCACCAATTCAAATAAAATTTGGGAAAGCCAAACATTACCTAGTAATTGCAGGAATTTAAAATGTGGTATCTAGCACGAGATTTGCCACTCTCTACTCAAGGTGAGTCAGTTCTTATTTCTTGGGTATCCAGAGAATGCCTAGGTACTTATTCCTGGCCAATAAAAGTTCTTAAAGCCCCCAAGAATTTTTTTCAATTTTACAATGAGGTTGAAGTATGATCTTTAATTTAAGATAGATATCTGAATTATACTAACGGCTTTTCTAAAAATCACTGAGTAAAACTAGTATTTGCAATTACTGGTTCCTTCAATCTTCTCAAATGCATGACAAATTGCTCTAAGCAAGTGGATCGCCACATTGTGTCCGGAGCAGCCTACACTCCCTCTTCACTCTTTGCAAGCTGGGTGGTGAGTGATCCAGCTTCACAACCCCATCTTATTGCCTGCTTTCCTGAACCACTGCTGGTACCAACTCCTGCAGTTCAGTGGTGATTTTGGATTCTCCAGAAGCAAGCTCTGAGATAGAATTTGATGTACAGAGTATTTATTAGAGATCAACAGCTGTGGAGGAGATGGGGAGGAGGAAGATTTTCCAGAGGGGAAAACAAACCAATGCTGGCACAGCAAAATCTTGGCCAGCCCCACAAGGAGCTCACTGTGGAGGGCAAATAACCTATCAAGATTGTTCCACATGGACCTGAAACGGCTAGGCTTGCATACTCACCTCAATCAGTCACTGGATGTGGGCTGTCCTCAGAGGAAGCAGCTTTCTGCAGCTCAGGCAAATCCTAAAGGAGTTGACAGCTTGAAGATACATGCTGATAACAAGGGCAACAAGCCATTCTTTGAAGGGAGGCTCTGGGCAATGCAATTTTGTATCCACCACAGTCCACCCCTTGCATTGCTGTGATCCAGTATGGCATATCCATTTGGGGGACAACCTCTTTAGGATTCATTCTAGTGGAATGAACTGTAGCCCCCAATTCTGCACCTGTTATCAAGACCACAGCAATAAGCAGCATTTCCCTTCACTGCTTCCCTTTCTTGATTCCTCTTATCTTCAACCACCACATCTGCTGACCCCAGTGGTTTCCCTGGTGTCATGAACCCAACTCTTTTTCCTGAAGAATTTGAGTCTCTGGCCACCATGACCTTTTCAGGCCAGAGTTGTAGCACTTTTTTATTTACCATCACAGTGGAGCAAGGGAATATCAAGATGTACCCAAGTACATCATCTGCAGGCCCCTCATCTCCCTCCTGGCTTCACTGGGTAATGGGGTCCCTACTTTCCCTGCCAAGATGGTGACTCTGTTCAAGATGGTACCTAGATACCAGGAGTCCACACTTCCCGGTTGGCAGCCATAGCTTTATATTTAATGGAAATCTTATGTGTCCTCTTTTGGAGACCATAACCTCTAACCCTGAAGAGCCCAGATTTGTGGGAATGGGAAGGAAAAAGTTCCATCCCCCAACAGTGGGCTATTGGGAGTGACGGTAAATGTCACTATTATGTTTCTACCGCTTTTTTCCCCAGACCCATGTATTCTTCCCATTGTGGACATAGCACTACATAAAAATATTTGATTCAATGTGTATCCTGGAGGATGGAGCCTTATCTTTGTAGATTATCATCTTTGAGCTGGCTCCATAACTCTGCCTGCAACAGACCATCCAAAAGATCTATCAGGCTAGCAGCTTCTGAGTGGCATTGTATACAGTATAACCAGTGGGTCCTATATTTACAGAGCCCTTTCTCACATGTCCTTGCTAAGAAAATGATTTCTGGTCAGTTGCCATATTGTATAGGATTCCATGTTGGTGGTTCAAAAACTCCGTTAAGTCCTCAGATATCAGTGCTGGCTGAGGACCTGTGGTCAAGAAAAAGAAAACCTATACTTAAAATATGTAACTCCTATTAGAACAAATTTTTGACTCTTCCAGGAGCTCAATGTAATCAAGTTGCCACCAAATGGTTGGCTCCATACTGAGGGGCGAGAGTTCATCTCTGTTGCTGGCAAGCTAATATTTGGAAGCCGCAATAAGTAAATCAGCCTTAGTAAGTGGAAGCCCATTCTGTTGGGTCAATATGTACCCTCCATCTTTTCCACTACGGTTACTCCATTCGCATCCATCAGGCCAGCACTGGGATCACCGATGATCAAATTGGGCTGATGATGACTGGCTCTGCCATTCTGCCCACTTGGTTTCTTAGCGCCTCTTCTGTGGTTCTCAGGAGGGCTTCAAACATGATACAAACATCTTCATACTTTGATCCCACACAGATATGTCTTCCATAAAGGGGTCTCTACTCCAGACATTATTTTAATCTTTCTCTTTCCAAGCTTGACCAGCCATCCAGTCTATTCACCACTGCCCAGAAGTTCATATATATATTCTAACACCTGGCCACTTCTTTTTCCACATCAAGTGGATGACCAGTGCACCACCTGAAACCCCACCCATTGAGAGGATTTTACCTAGTCGCCATCTTTCAAGACCACTCCCAAGTGAGGCCGAAATGCCAGTGTCATCCATTTCCAGTTGACAAGCACCCACTTAGTTGACCTCGCATAAACCAATGGTGAATTTTTCCTGCTCTGACAACCGATGGTAAAAGATTCCCCATACGGTTTTTGCTGACACATGTAAAGGACCTGACATTACATATGATCAACTTAGGAGTTAGATATATAGTCATGATAAAGTCACTTTTCCATCTTGTGCCTTTATTTTGGATCTGTATTTAAAAGGTGCTGGAAGAGTCCTCTCTGCTCTATATTCTTCAAGAAGGCATGAGGATTAAGATCATACCTGTGAAGTGTTTGTGACCTTGGAAGGAAGAACCTTGCAGAGAGTCATCATCACTGTTAAAGCTGGGTTTGGCAAGGCCTGCTGAGATTTCCTTTTAGTGTTTAAACAAGGGATGGGTGAGGTTCTTAAAAAAAGAAAGAGAGAGAGAGAAGCCAAGGCAGGATACAAGGATGTGCCCAGACAGTGCCTGGTTTGTATCAGTAAACAAATGCCAAGGTGGTGACTAGATGTCCTGGGGCTGGTGGGCAGCACTTCAGTGATGTCTGCTAGTGGGGTTGCAGTTGACTGACCCTGTTCATCCTTGAAGTCAGTAGGATTCCCATGGAGATCTATATGCAGGCTGTGTGTGTGTGTGTGTGTGTGTGTGTGAGTGTGTGTGCGCCTGTGCATGCACATGTCTTTGGAGGACAGACGAAAGGACAAAGGAGAACCCATTTTCCCTACTTCTCTTTCATGCGTTTGATGGTCTATCCCACTCCAGTTGGTAACAGTGTAATAACCACCCATTACGAGAACTGTTTTAACTTCTACCCATTGTTTTAAGACTTTGTGCTGAGTGCTCTCAGGCAGCAAAAGGCTACACTACATGGGCCTGGCTTTGAGGGGACTTCAAACAAGCCAGTGCAGAAAAGCGAAATGCCTCCCACTGGATCGCACTTCTCCAACACTCATGTGCACATGGATCACCTGGGATCCTGTGAAAATGCAGACTCTGACTCAGGAGGCCTGAGTGGGGCCTGAGTCCTGTGTTTCTAACAGAATCCCAGGCAGCAGGATGCTGTAGTCCACAGACCCCACTGTGAGCAGCGATGAACTCAGGCTGAGGGGAAGAAGGGTCTTGGAAGTCAGGAGCCCAGGAGGCTGCTCTGGAGTGGCAAGGGTGGGGTGCACAGTAAGGTAGGTCAAGGGCTTAACCCTCAGACAAGGGGCGGACATGCTTGTAAAAGGGCACACATTGAGCAAGGGCTCAGAGAAGGGGATGCCAGGAGATTCCCAGTGTAGCTCCTAGGTCCTGGCTCCCTTAAAAGGGAGAATGTTGAGAAAGGGCTGTCAGGGCTAGAAAGGGGGTGGTCTGGAGCGCTGGGGGGTGACTCAGCCCTTTTGCTAAAGGGAAGCCATGGAGGGTTCTTCTCTTTAGTGTTGCTGTTATTGGTGCTGGTAAAAGTAGAGTTAGCTGGTCATGTTGAGCACTTTCAAGCAGGAAAAATGGAAAAGAAGACCTATTAAGCATCATGAAGAAAGTAGTTGACAGAGAGGATGAAGGGTCCTTTGACAGAAATATGAAATCATTACTTATTTGGGGTAGGAGCAGTCGGCAATAAAAGAGGCTGAATCCATACAAAATTTAAAGTAGTTTTTTCTAGTTCTGTGAAGAAAGTCAATGGTAGCTTGATGGGAATAGCACTGAATCTATAAATTACTTTGGGCAATATGGTCATTTTCATGATATTGATTCTTCCTATCCATAAGCATGGAATGTTTTTCCATTTGTTTGTGTCCTCTCTTATTTCCTTGAGCAGTGATTTGAAGTTCTCCTTGAAGAGGTCCTTCACATCCTTTGTAAGTTGTATTCCTATGTATTTTATTTTGTTTGTAGCAATTGTGGTGGGAGTTTATTCATGATTTGGCTTGCTGTTTGTCTACTATTGCTATATAGGAATGCTTGTGATTTTTGCACATTGATGTATAGCCAAGACACTCCTAAGCAAACAGAACAAAGCTGGAGGCATCATGCTACCTAACTTCAAACTCTATGACAAGGCTACAGTAACCAAAACAGCATGGTACTGGTACCAAAACAGATATATAGACCAAGGGAACAGAACAGAGGCCTCAGAAATAACACCACACATCTACAACCATCTGATCTTCAACAAAACTAACAAAAACAAGCAATGGGGAAAGGATTCCCTATTTAATAAACGGTGCTGGGAAAACTGGCTAGCCATATGCAAAAACTGAAACTGGACCCCTTCCTTACACCTTATACAAAAATTAATTCAAGATGGATTAAAGACTTAAACATAAAACCTAGAACCATAAAAACCCTAGAGGAAAACCTAGGCAAAACCATTCAGGACACAGGCATGGGCAAAGACTTCATTACTAAACACCAAAAGCAATGGCAGTAAAAGCCAAAATTGACAAATGGGATCTAATTAAACTAACGAGCTTCTGCACAGCAAAAGAAACTATCATCAGAGTGAACGGGCAACGTATAGAATGGGAGAAAATTTTTGCAATCTACCCATCTGACAAATGGCTAATATCCAGAATCTACAAGGAACTTAAACAAATTTACAAGAAAAAAACAACTCCTCAAAAAGTGGGCAAGGGATATGAACAGACACTTCTCAAAAGAAGACATTTATGTGGCCAAAAACCATGAAAAAAAGCTCATTATCACAGTTCATTAGAGAAATACAAATCAAAACCACAATGAGATACCACCTCACGCCAGTTAGAATGGTCACCATTAAAAAGTCAGGAAACAACAGATGCTGGAGAGGATATGGAGAAATAGGAACACTTTTATACTGTTGGTGGGAATGTAAATTAGTTCAACCATTGTGGAAGACAGTGTGGTGATTCCTCAAGGATCTAGAACCAGAAATACCATTTGACCCAGCAATCCCATTATGGGTATATACCCAAAGGATTATAAATCATTCTACCATAAAGATACACGCACATGTATGTTTATTGTAGCACTATCCACAATAGCAAAGACTTGGAACCAACCCAAATGCCCATCAATGATAGACTGGATAAAGAAAATCTGGCATATATACACCATGGAATACTATACAGCCATTAAAAGAATGAGTTCATATCCTTTGCAGGGACATTGATGAAGCTGGAAACCATCAATCTCAGCAAACTAACACAGGAACAGAAAACCAAACACCGCATGTTCTCACTTATAAGTGGGAGTTGAACAGTGAAAACACATGGACACAGGGAGGGGAACATCACACACTAGGGCCAGTCAAGGGGTGGGGGGCTAGGGGAGGCAGACCATTAGGACAAATACCTAATGCATGTGGGGCTTAAAACCTAGATGATGGGTTGATGAGTGCAGTAAACCATCATGGCACATGTATACCTATGTAACAAACCTACACATTCTGCACATATATCCCAGAACTTAAAGTATAATAATAAAAACAAAAGCGGGGGCGGGGGCGCTGAAAATTGTGCTATAAAGTACTTTTCCTCCTCAGTCGAGAATATGTATTTTTAAATCCAGAACTCACATATTCCATAATGGTGAAAGGAAACAGGTCTGCCCCACACCCTCCGCCTGAGTTGGGGCAACATGGAGTAAGAGAAGGTTAAAGCTGAGGGCACTGCCACCAGGGATGAGCCACCCCAAACCTTCAGTTAATGGATGGAGAGCAGGAGCCCCGGGAAGCAGAAGAGACTTTGCTCAGGACACAGCACACGGTGACAGGAAGGTGAGAATGAGCTTTGGAGTCTTTCAACGTTCAGTCTGGAAGCCTAAGTCTTCTTTTTGCCCTGTCGATATTTTCAAGTCACCAATCATTCAGAGACTGTTTGTGTTTTCTCTGAAGACCTCCTCTTGGCAGACCAGCTGCCTGCCCATCTCCTGCACAGGAGGCTGCGGGGCTGCTGCCCTCAGAGAAAGCGAAAGCTCCTGGTGTTCTGCTAGCTTCTGCCCCCAGGGCCTCCAGTGCAGTGGCCCCACTCCTGCCACAAGCAGCACGCTTGCCCTGGTTTCCCTGCAGATCTGGGGCAGACTAGCAAGGCTGGTGCACAGCCCAGATCCACCCTTGCTGGCTGGACCTGCATTCCCTAGAGCTGCTGGTAGAACTCTCCCCCTGCAGCCCGCTGTGTGGGCTATTCCGGCTGTGCTCTCCCACCACAGAAGGGTTCCAGCTGCCACCAATTTGCCCTCACTGTAGGCTACTGGGGGATTTCCCCAAACAGGTGCCTTGGGTCAGTATCTGCTGTAAGAAGCAAGGCTCCTTCTCATACTTCCATCCCTGTGGCCGTGGCCCATGATTTTATCACTACCATGTATTTAACACCTACATATAGGATAACCAACTTGTCCCAGGTTGCCTGGACTGCCCTGGTTTTACGACTGCAAATTTCCACCTCCTGGGAGCTCCTCAGACCCAGCCAAACCAGATTTGTTGGTCACCCTACTTACATGCTTTATAGACAATTTCAGGTCCTTTACATGCATATTCACAAATTCTCACAACCTGTGAGGCAGGTACTAATATTGTTCTTATTTAACAGATAGGAAAAATGATGCTTGTGGAGGTTAAGTAACATTCAAGTTCATACAACTTGTGTCAAGGTCACTGTTCAAACCTCAAATCCATCCTCTTAATTGCTGCTCCAAAAGGTGCACAGGTGGGCCTCCTGGCTTCTTGAGGCTTGTAGCCGCTGGAACACCCTCCCCGATTTAGGATCCAACACCAGGATCCTCCAGATCCCCTTGATTGGAATCGCAAGCCCTCCCAGGGAGGTGAGAGTGCAGAGCTTCCCAACTACTGTGAGCAAAGCCTGACCCTTCTGCTACGAAACAGAGCTTACATCCCACTGTGGAGACGCTCTCCCCTTGGGCTTCTACTCCAAAAACTTAAACCTAACCATTATGTCATCCTTTTCTTTGGTGAAACTCTAGTTCTGGAAACCCAGTTTCCCGCACTCTCCTCTAAGCGTCCATTCCCAGGGCAGCTGGGGCCCCTTTCTTCTCTCCTTGGGGTCAAAGAGAGCAAAAGGAGACTGAGTGGCGTATGAGTTCTATTTTCACTGCGGGTAACTGGAAAAAAACAAAGGCCATCTATACAGAGTCTCAGAAGTGACTATATAGAAGAAGCTGTCTTATTAGGAAGGATGTCTCATTCAGTTTAGCATTAAAATAATATGGCATCGGAATCTGCATTTGAATAGTTCTCAACCATCTTCTAAATGTCTTTCTAGAGCTTTATTATCTCATTGAGTCCTCCTGATAGCCTTTTGGGGTAGATGTCATTATT
This sequence comes from Macaca mulatta, assembly GCF_049350105.2. NCBI lineage: Eukaryota > Metazoa > Chordata > Mammalia > Primates > Cercopithecidae > Macaca > Macaca mulatta. Next base: position 23,650,715 of record NC_133422.1, read on the forward strand.
TTCCCAATTTTTCAGAAAAAGAAACTGAGGTTTCAGTTGTGCTGAGGTTTTCAGAGTGGTTGAGTCACTTTTCCACAGCCCATGTGTAGAGGGAGTCTGGATACAGAGATTTTGAAATCTTCTGGTAATAGATAGTACCCTAGAGAGAAATCTCCTTTCCCATCACCACCCCCTTAGAGGACTGGGGTCTCACTGGTGGCCTCCCCATGGGAGGAGACGACGTGATACCTTTGTGATGATGTGATACCCTACCAGTGCCTGGAAGAGTTCCCTGGTGAATGGAAAATAGTACTCATGCTACAGAAATTCGGCTTCCTCCAGAGTTTACCTCTACATCCCTCCTGTATATTTTCAGGAACTTACTTGGGGTTTCACAGACAGGATTTACAGTCAAGACCATCTGGGGTAGTCCCTGAAGGAGGAAAGGCTTGCCTGGATTAAAAGAGAGAATCCTCAAATCGCACCCCTGTGGCACACCTCACGGCAGGTGGAAGTGAGGCAAGCTCTTCTCACAGTGGCTTCCCTCCACCACCTCTTTTGTCAGAAGCTAAACAAGCCCTTCCAGCAAACGTTCTGGCTCTCAGAGGTTCTCTGCAGCTCCGCAGATATCCCAGGCTGAGATCCAGCAGGGGCCTGCTTAGTCATAGACACAGGAGCCTTGGAACAGAGCCCCCTTTTCAAACAAGAACCCTCCTAAGTCTCCAGGGGGTCTCAGTTTCCACAGATGCCGCTCAGCCCTTTGCCTTTAGGGTTTCTTTACTGGCCTGTTAAATTGCAAATTCCCCTAGGAGGAGTCTATTTAAAGCTCTTATCAGCCTTTTCACTTTAAGATAAATACAATACATTTCAGTCTTTCCTGAGGGTCTGATGGGAAAATGAGAGGAGTCTGGACTGTGTACCTTCCCTACCAAAAGACAAATGAGTCTAGGAAGGGAGAGTGGAGAGGAGTGAAAGGGAACTGGGCCTCCCACATGTTAAGGTTGCACCCTGCCTGCTGTGTGCGGCAGGTCTGCAGAGATCTCCAGGAGGATGGGCCAGTCAGGGTTCTCCGTTTGCAAACAACAGAAACTCACTGAGCTAAACTAAGCAGGAATGGGGCTTGTTAGAAGGCTACTGCGAGAAGACTAGAGAACAGTTAAGTCTGGGAAGCTGGGCACACAGCCAAGAACCCACCAAGGACATGATCCAATTAGGAGCCAGCTCTGCAGTCACAGGAAGCCCCATGCCTCTGAACACAGCCCTCCCTGCTGCTGCTGCTGCCGCCGCCGCCGCCGCCTCCAGCCAAGACATAGTGCAGCGGAGAATTACCCCAAAAGAGGAAGGCCCGCAAGTGACGGGCAGCTCCCACCCGTCTCACTCCCCACCTACTCCCTGCAAATGTCCCCTGCAGACAAGATACAGAGAGGAAGGTCTGTCCTTAGCTCTGTCTAAGAGAAGGAGCTTCACTGAATAAACGCTTTGCTCTCCGACCAGATCAGATGAATTCTATTAAATAATATCCCAATTCCACTGTAAGCCCATAGAGGCGGGAGAGATTTTGTATCAGGCCAATTTGAGCTCAAATCCTGTCTAAGCCACTTACTGGCTGTTTGATCTTGGATAAATGATTTCACTAATCAAGCCCTCAGTTTTCTCATCCATTACGTGGGGATATGTCGAATCTCACAAAGTAGTTGGGAGGTTTCTTAAGGACATAGAAACATCGAACAGCTGGCCCAGAGTGTGCTTGGCTTTTCCTCCTTCTACCACGTTTCCAAGTCATCATTGGCCCATTATCTCCAACTTGGGGCACAGTGAGCACTGGGCATTGCAGTGGCAGAAGTGTCTTTGTTGAGTGGAGGAAGCCATACTGAGCCCACATCTGCATTTCTGCAGCAGTAGGAGACTGGTATGTTAGATTCGGACCCAAGTCGCGCACAGGTAGACCATAAGACGACCTGACACACACATTGCCCAGCGGCCTGTGTGCTCCTGACTAACTCTGCCCATCCCCATCAGCAGCCTCAATGGCTGAGGTGCCCTGGTCCAAGTTCATGGCTCTGCAGAGCTGACCACAGAAAGCTGACCTTAGAAAGGCAAAAAGCAGAAGCAAAAAAGAACGAAGGACTTTTCCAGTTCAGTATTCATAACCATTTAGACCAAAGATGACATTTATGTATTTTTAATTCAGAAAATATATTCTCTTCCCAAAGGAAAGAAATAGGGGGGGTGCCTAGAGAAAAGAGGCGATGCCCTTTCACATTCTCTTTACAGAATTAGAATCTGAGCACAGCGCAAGCAAATACAACCTCAAATAAACCCCCTCAAAGTCCTTCCCAGGTGCAACAAGTTTGGAGAGCAAGCTGTCCAAAACCATCATCTTATACTTGCCTTAGAGTTGAAAATGTGGTCATTGAACTCCAATACCAAGTTAGGTGAAATATTTACACATCTGTAGATTTTAACAACCATCCTGGCTTCAGATGTTCTGTGTAGTTGCTTCCACAAACAAATATTTACTCAGGTTGTAAATTTGAATTTGGAAAATGCAGCCTGGTAAACATGGGCCCACTGTGTCTGCGGTGGAAGGGGGCCATCAGTCCCGGCTTGAACAGTTGGGCTTGAGAATGACTCTTGTGAAGACTCATAGTATGTCCTTCAGGTGCTAACAGGATGTGGGCATGAGCCAGTCACCTTTGAGGACGTTGCTTTCTTTGCGGACTCTAAGCTTAAGACTTTTTTAAAAATACACACTTGATTTATGGAGACACTGGCAGTTATTGGGTTCCTGTAAAAATTTTCCAGCAAAGGAATAAGCTTCTTGAAGCATTAGGTGGCAGTTTTCCTCTTGGTTTTGATTTTTTTTTTCCTCTTCTTTTTTTTTTTTTTTTTGAGATGCCGTCTCGCTCTGTCCCGCTCTGTCCCCCGGGCCGAGTGCAGTGGCCGGATCTCAGCTCACTGCAAGCTCCGCCTCCCGGGTTCACGCCATTCTCCTGCCTCAGCCTCCCGAGTAGCTGGGACTACAGGCGCCCGCCACCTCGCCCGGCTAGTTTTTGTATTTTTTAGTAGAGACGGGGTTTCACCGTGTTAGCCAGGATGGTCTCGATCTCCTGACCTCGTGATCCGCCCGTCTCGGCCTCCCAAAGTGCTGGGATTACAGGCTTGAGCCACCGCGCCCGGCCTTTTTCCTCTTCTTGTTTTTTAAATTTCAACATGCAGCTTGCTGTGTCCTGTCATTGAGAATAAGGCCAGGGCGGTGAGGGTGTTTAGGAGCAAGTAGCAGCATGGAAACCCCTCCACATGGCAAAACCAAAGTTCGAATATTCAGATCCCAGCAGGGCTGACAGCCGTTCAGCCCCCACAGCATGGATAAGAGGAACTTGGACAAGGATTTGCTGTTTGGGCATCTACTGACTAAAGATGCTGTTTTGCAAGATTCCGTTATCTTCATGGGCAACATTGTTACCCATTTCTTTAAGAAAATGTTCCTTTAGCAAAACTTCACATACAAGTGCAAATTAGTTTACCCAATTACCCTTCATCAAGAACTATTTACTTAAGTGTTCTGTTTGCACCTTCTGCATATATTATGTAGCTTTCATTTGAAATACCATTTAGAATTTAAGTATTTGATGAGGATGGCGTCTTAAGGCATGTTTACCAGGAATAATCATGGAACCAAAATAAAGTGAATGACAATCCTTTAAGTGGAGGCTAGAGCTTTGAATCCCCAGGCCAAGCGGTTTCACTTGTGAGGCACTTTAACCCTGCTGGCCAGCATGTGGTTGCTTAGTAACTGTCCTGATCAATGGTTCAGGTTTTCTTCTGATTGCCTTGTAAGAAGACAGCACCTTTGGTACCTTCTATCCCTTCCCTTAGAGATGTAATAAGAAATGATTTTGTAAAAGGTCACCCTCAAGAAATACACTTTCTAGCTGGGCGTGGTGGTGTGCACCTGTAGTCCCAACTACTAAGGAGGCTGAGGAGGTAAGATCACTTGAGCCCAGGAGTTCGAGGCTACAGTGAGATATGATCATGCCACAGCACTCCTGCCTGGGCAATAGAGCTAGACCCTGTCACTAAAATATATATATACTTTCATGTATAAGCACAACATCTAACTAGCAAGCCAACAAAGTTAAAGCATTTATAATAATTAGTGTTGTATTTAGAACAGTGATTCTCAAACAATGGTATGCATCAGAATCTCCTGGAGAATTCATAAAATACAAAGGTGCAGGTCCTATCCCATTTCAAAGAGCCTGAGCACTATATTCTTTCCAACACACCCATGTTGGAGAACCACTACTAGAGCGCACAAGCATTTGCTACAGAATATCCAGAGCCCAGTAGCTCCAACATGTTCACCTGCTGAGACCAATCAAAATCAGATCAGTGCCTGACCATTCATGAGTAGTCCTAAGGAGACGGCTGCAGTGCTCCATTGCAACCATGGACCCAGCCACCAAGAGGCTCCCAGAGAGGCTGAGTCAGCTCACTTATCTGTGCGTGTACACAGATGGGCTCTGGCAGTGATGTTTGGGTTGTCACTCCCAGAAGATAATTCTACGAAAAGATGAACATTCGAGAGAGCAACCCAGGCCATGCGAAAGGGAAAACAGTCTGAAGATGTCCTTCCTCTCAAGCTAGGATTTCAGTTAGCTAATAAAACTGACTGCATTCACCGGCCTGTGAGACGCCGAAGTTCATTTCCCTAAAAACTGTGGTGCCATTTTCTTCTCTGGAGATCTTAGGAGTTCAGAAAGCCCTGTTTATGGAGTAAAGGGTGGGTCTGGCTGCACATGTGTGACTTGAATTCTGTAATGGAATGATTTAGAACTTTCCTCCACCCTGTCACACTGGGTCAAACAGGGACAATACCACTGAGATGCAATTTCTCTGGATACACACACAAAGAAATGGAAAATGTGGAGAAAGACAGCAGAAGCAGAAAATACTCTGGATGTTGACAGAATTTCTGATCCCACATTCTTCTACTCTCTGACATGAAAAGTAAGTTGACAAATATTTTGCTTTTTTGCTTTTTTTTTTTTTTAAAGAGATTTACTAAACTATGAGCTTAAATAAAGTGCTTAGAAGATACCGCGTATTCTTCCTTCTGTTGGAAAGACTCATGGGGCAGACACTTGCCCCAAAGCTCACTGTCTCAGGTAGAAGCGTCTCTCAGCCTCCTTGACATCTTCACAAACCACAGGAAACTGAGTTCTGCAGAACAGATGACAAAGAATGCTGGAGTTCCCATCAATTGTTTTCAGAGATCTACTCTAGACTTCATTTGCACACATTCAGAAGCTTCCTTGGCCACAGACTCACACTGAAATCAGAGCAAGAATCAGAACTCTGGAGGTTTAACTTTTGCACAACAAAAAATAAAGCTTTACAACAAAGTCTAAATGTGGCCATCTTGTGCAAGTAAATGATAAACATTATCATTTGCTGTTTCACACCAGAACAGAAGGGAAGACTGACAAACGAGAGAATGCCCATTAATATGTAGAAGGAATGGACTTTGGTTTATACAGAGCTGAGTTTGAGATCTGGTTCCACCATTTGCCAGCCATGTGGCCTCAGGAAAAGTTGCTTAGCCTGTCCAGAACTTAGTTTCCTCATCTGTAAAACGAGAAGAGTAAACCTATCTCCTTTATCAGGTTACTGGGAGGATTAAATTTAATGAGGTGTTTCTTGCAGCACAGCACCGAACAAAGAAAGTACTCAGTAAGGCCAGTCATCATTTTCGATCTATATAGAAACAAGAGCAATTTACATTTTAAGTCATTGGAAATTTGGTGACTATAATGAGGAAAATGGTGGTGTGGGTAGCAGTGAAGGTATCCTACCTGTTACCTTTTTTAAAAAATTGCATGGAGAACTGAATCAATTATTTATTGAGCATCTGAACTACATGCCCAGGACTCTCCTTGGCATGACCGGGGATATCAGTATGGCCCCTGTCCTAGAGGAAACTGCAATCTAATTGTACAGACAAAGTATACAATTGTCTGACTATATAGACAAAGAAACATCAAGTATAAAACCAAATAATATATTCAGGGAAGAAAGCATGAGAGAAATGAGATCAGTGCAAGCTTGAAAAAAGTTTTTGGAAAGAGGTGGGGCCAGGGAGGGCCTTGAGTGATGGCGATTAAGATGTCTTGCATCTCTGCTTACATCAGTGGCTGTGGAAACCCAAGCTCCCAGCCCAGGCCAACTCCATCCTCCTTCTAGCTCTGTCTACCCTTATGCTGACCCAATCTCACCCTCTTCCTAATCTACCAAGCCCTTCCCCTGTGCCTCTGATCTCATGGTCTGAAACTGAAACCTAAACTCTGCTCTGTGAGTCCTTGTCACCTTCTCACCGTAGCTACACCTAGCTCGGCCCTAGGCGCCCTAGGATGGATTCTCCTCAGTCCTCTGAAGCAGTAGCCGTTTCTCCCACACATCTCCTAGTTGCCCCCGGGCCAGCCTCCTCCTTGTCTCCTCCAGCCTCTCTGCATAAACCTCCAGTGATTCTAACATGCATAGTGTCAGTCCAGAACTCCCCGTTGCAGTCTGGTGCATACATGTCGCCATGCCATAACTCCTTGAAGATTTTAGCACTGAGATGATTGTTACGCTCTTCAACATTACTCATGTGATAGACAGAAAAATGGCTCCCCAAAATGCCCACATCCTAATCCCTGGAACCTGTGAATATGTTATATGGTGCTATCGGCTGAATTGTGTCCCCCAAAACTTCATATGTTGCAGTCCTAAACCCCCAGTACCTCAAAACGGGAATGTATTTGGAGATAGGGCCCTTAAAGAGGTGATTACATTAAAATGGAGCCATGAATCCAATCTCAATGGAGTCTTTATGAGAAGAGGAAATTTGGACACAAGAGACACCAGGAATATGCACGTCCAGAGAAAGGCCTTGTGAAGACACAGCGAGAAGGTGACCATCTGCAAGCCAAGGAGAGAGGCCTCAGAAGAAGTGAAAACCTGACAACACGTTGATCTTGAACTTCCAGCCTCCAGAACGATGGAAAATGAATTTCTGTGGTTTAAGTTAACCAGTCTGTGGCATTTTGTGATGACAGTCCTAGAAAACTCATACACATGGAAAGGAAAACGAAAGTTGCAGATGGAATTAACGTTGCTAAAGTCCTGGCTTTAAATAGGGAAAGGATCCTGGCTTATGCCAGTGAACCTGATGTCATCGCAAAGGTCCTCCAAAGTTGGGGGGAGAGGCAGAAAGGTCAGAGTGATACAAAGAGAGGGCTGAGCAGGTGGCACTGGCCTTGAAGAGGAAGGAAGACACCACCAGCCAAGGGATGCAGGTGGCCTCTAACAGCTGGAAAAGGCAAGGAAACAGACTCTCCCCTAGAGTCTCCTAGGGCTTCCAGAAAGGAGCCTAGCCCTGCCAATACCTAGATTTCAACCCAGTGAGACCTGCGTTGGTCCTCTGTCCTACAGAAGAGAAAGATCATGCATTTGCATCGTTTAACCTGCTAAGTTTGTGATAATTTGTTAAAGCAGTCATAGGAAATGAATACCACTTTGTTCATAAACCCTGGAAATTTTAACATCCATGTAGAATTAACAATCCATCTAATATTTTCAATTCTTCCAGGTCCCTGAGTTTCTCTCCTCCCAGGTCCTGCCACACTTACCTCAGACCCCACTCCCAGGATCTAGTCACTGCCTCTAATTGTAACTCATCCATGGTCTCACTTGTGAGATCACACTCTCCAATCTCCACTTCTCTGATCTTTCCACCGACTCTCTTCGCTCCAATATCCGGACTCCAAATGTCCTTCCGCTATACCTTCCTCTTGTGTACCCTCTCCTCACTTGAGCTGTCACTGGTTAGAAATACAATTATCTCTTACATGTGCTCTCCTCAGCTTTGCTCCTCTCTCCTCCTCACCATGGAAAAACCAAATGCTGGAAAAAGCCCACTTCCCCACCTACTCTGTACTCTGTACATACACCCAAGCATCTGGCATGACTGGAGGAAAACACTCTGTCAGGCTCATCCGTCTCCATTTAAATTCACCAGTCAATCCTACCATATTCCCCTTCATTCATGCACTTCTTCTCCTGGATGAGTATTTCCCACTTGAACACTGAACCTGAGACATCACCTCTTACAGGAAGCCCTCCTTGACCCATTCCCTGATCACACCAAGGCTGGATGAAATGACTCCTCAGGGGTCTTAAAATATTCTGTGCATATTTTGCACTCACCATCTTGGATTGTAATTATCCACAGGCCTTATTACCACAAGATGGTAAGAGCTCAAAGAGACCAGGCGTCTGTCCATGTTTTGCAGTCAACTTGGTGCCCAGCACAGAGTAGGTACTCGGTAACTGCTTAATGAATGAATGAAGAAATGAGTGAACGAACCAACAAAGAAAGCAGAAGGAAAACACATCTAATAATCCAGATGACTTGTAACTTTATACAGTGGTTTTATTTTTTAACCTCTGATCCACTTTTTCCCAAAAGAAGAAACCAGGGTGGCTGACTATCTACCCAAGACCATGTAGTATCCTGGGGTAAACATCCTGAGACAGATAGATATATCCAATCTGAAAAACAAAAACAAACAAACAAACAAAACAGATTCCAGTGTAGATTTCCTTTGGAGGTATCCTCAAATGTGGAATCATGAAATCTTAGAATCAGATGGGTCCTGCAGAGTCATTTAATTTCATGCTCTGAGCTTGTCCAGCCCAACCTGAGGACTAACCCGGGCTTCAGGGCAATATTGTATGATATTTTGGTTGATTTGTCATTATAATTATTTAGTTTTTATAATTATTTTGAACCCAAGTTGTTTAGAACATCAAAAAGACACAGGGAAAAAAATATTCACCTTAAAAGAAGCCAATGAAAACATTCACTTTTTTGATTTGAAAAGCTAAGACAGAACCAGAGGGCATGTAGAAAGGTATGAACTGAAGTCAGGACACCAAGGCCTGCTGGGCTCCTGGGTGTGCTTGTGCAGAGAACTGACCCTTACTGAGTTTTTATCCCAGACAGTGGAGGTTATTATACCTCCCTTCCCCACTCCCAGCCCTGACTGCATTAGGTAATAACTGTAACTACACTGAGTTCCCTGGGGAGTGGGTATGAGTGGAAATTGTACTGTTACAAATATTCCAACAACAGTGGGAAACCAACGATTTTCTGTAGTTTTTTAAAAAAATCCTTAAACCACATGATTTGACTTGGCCAAGTTGAGACAAATGTCTCTCATGATTTGACCTGGTCAAGTTGTGAAAAATACAGCTGATCAACCTAATACTTACGAGATAACAAAGGGAAACCTCCAAATTGTGACTGCTTCTTACTAGAACAAGAGTAAAATACAAAAATACAGAACACACAGCTTCTCTGAGCCACGTATTTGTGCTTTCCATGGTGAATGTTTGTTGGTTTAATAAACATTTACACCACACCTACTAAGTGCCAGGCACAGTGCAGTACTGGGCCAAGATAGATCAAGATAACAAGTGGTAGTATCTGCTCTAGAGACCCTCACAGTTTGATGAGGGTGGGGAGACAGACATATAAACAAATCGCCATAGCAAGCACAGCAAGCACTGCTAAAGAGGCACTATAGCAATATGAGTGCCATCTACCCATATACCCATATGCCAGTTCCTCTTCCAGACTGAGACAAGTCACCTTGGTCAATAAACATTACAGAAAATTATGGAGGCAGGAGCATTTAATTGCCAGTGTGAGATGCCGCAAAGTCTTCATATGATATTCTGGTGATTGTGGAAATATGAGTTAAAACTAAGGTGCAATACTGAGCCAACATGAGGATCGGCTACTCAGGAGGGACCCTCAAACCCACAGCAAATTTTGCATCAACGACAAATACATACTTGTTGTTCTAAAATTGTAAGACTTAAGGCATGTTTGTTACCCAGCTACCCTGACTAATACAAGTATACAGGAAGAGCTTTGAGAATAAAGAGGAGGGAACTTGATGAAGTCAAATAAACATTCACAGTGGAGGTGACATTTGAGCTGAATGAAGGAGTGTGATGCTGAGCAGTCTGGTGTGGCTGGAATGCATCTGTATACAATGTGAGTTTTAATATTTAAAAACATTGAGGCTGAAGAGCAATGGAGGCCATGCTAAAAGGCGTGGGCTGGTTCCTATGAACCAGAGTGGCTGAGGACCAGTGTGCATATGTGGGGGGACTTTCGGTAGTTCTCCAACAGAGCAAACTAGTATCTAGTCATTTAGTGAAGAAAACATTATTTTCTTAAAATTTTTCTTTTAAAACTTGTAATTTCATCAAGAAGGAAGTCTCAGTGTGATGCTCTGTGATGGTTAATTTTTTTCTGCCAACTTGACTGGGTTAAAGGATGCCCAGATAGCCAGTAAAACATTATTTCTGGGTGTGTCTGTGAAGGTGTTTCTGGCAGAGATTAGCATCTGAATAAGAAGATTTTGCCCTATTAATGTGGGTGGGCCTCGTCCACTCTGTCAAAAGAACAAAAAGAGAGAACAAAAAGCAGGAGGAAGGGCAAATTTGCTCTCTCTTCCTAAGCTGGGACATCCACCTTCTCCATCCTTGGACATTGGTGCTCCTGGTTGCTGGGCCTTCAGACTCCAGGACTGACACCAGCAGTCCCCCGGCTCCCCAGTTCTCAGGACTTCCAACTTGACTGAGAATGACACCGTCTCCCCTGGTTCTCAGGCGTTCAGACTCAGACTGAATTACACGACTGGCTTTTCTGGTTTGCCAGCTTGCAAACAGAAGATTGTGAGACTTCTCGGTTTCCATAACCATGAGTACCAATTCTTATTTTTATATATATCCTATTTGTTCTGTTTCTCTGCAGAGCCCTAATACATGCTCCTCAACTCACTTGGAATAACAACCCAAGTCCTTTCAATGATCTACAAAGCCTTGCAACAACTTGACTTCCAATGACATCTCTGAGCTCATTTTGTCTCCTTCCCTCATGCATTCTGCTAGAGCCATGTTAGCCTCCTTCCTGGTCTTTGAACCCAACAAGCACATTCCTACCCAGGACCTTTGTACTTTCCATTCTCTCTGGAACGCCCTTCCCAGGACACCTGTGGTTCACACCTCTATTTTCTTCAAGTCTTGGTTCACATGTCATCTTCCCAGGGATGCCCTCCCTGACATCAGTTACATAAAATTGAACCCCCTTCATAACCCCATCCTTGACTTATTTTTCTCAATAGCATTTATCATCAGTTAGTATACTATATAATTTCCAATTTTATTTTGTTTAGTATCTATCTACCCCTACCAGAATATACGCTCATTAAGGACAGGAATTTTTAACATTTGTTCACACCTGAATAATTCCCAGCTATTAAAGTGAACAATGTTCAGCACACAGCAGATGTTCAAAAAATGTTTGCTGAATGAGTAAGTACCATGAAAAATGTGCTCATCTCCATTTTTATCAGACAGAGATTGACCTCAGGCTTAGAATTGTTGGAAAGCATCAGTATCTAGCTAGAGTTGAAAATTGTGTTTGTCAAAGGATAGATTTTAAAAGATAAAATCATGAAATCATGACTTTCATACAAATATAAAATGAACATGTGTTAATGATTTTAACTTATTAATTAATGAGTGAACCAATAAGATGTTACAACCAGTTCAAAGGAGAATTCAAGTAACACATAAAGAGGCAGATAAGGAATGCTGAGATGAATTTACCAACAAAGGCAAAACTGGTCAATATCAACAGGGCAGTAAGCAATTCCATTCCATGAGCTAAAACTCATTGGCTCTCCTATTGGTAAGATGTGTATTGTGTAAGTCTATTTATACATGAGTTTTCTATAACTTACAGTCTTATAAATTGCTCAAGGACAATTAAAAGAACAAGTAACCCAGAAGGGTGCAATAGACAAGATACCCAGTAACCTTATTTTTTGCCCATTTTAATGTCTTTCATAATTTTTCCTGGCACGTTGTTTTATTTTTATTGTATTTACTTTTACAGATAATATGCTATTTATAGAAAATGGCACTGGCTTTCCACTTACATTAGTGATATAGTTGTCTTTAAAGATAGATTTGTTTGCATTTTTAGAAGAATGCCAATTAAAAAAATATATATCTAGAAAGTGTAAGATAGTGTCCTTCAACCTTTAATATGCATACACATCATGTGGGTATCTTGTTCAAATGCAGATTCTGATAGTGGAGGTCAGGGGTAGAGCCTGAGACTCTGCATTTGTAGTAAGCTCCCAGGTGCTGCCCATGCAGCTGGTCCAAAGAGCACACTTTAAGTAGCAAGGGTATAAATGGCAATGGGATAAGGCAAAAATATATATATATTTTGACTAAAGTTTGAGGAAATTGCAATAGATTATTGAGTAGGATTGTCTGAAAGGTTTAAGCAGAGGAGTGACAGCATCAAATTTGTTCTTCGGGATCATATTTTTGCCCTCAGAGGGAGGGCTGCAAAGAAAGGTGGTTGGGGGACACCTCTTTTATCCTCTAGAACAAAAACTGTGGGGTCAGAACCCAGACAGAAGTACCACCTCAGCAACTGGTGATGTCTTATTACTGCTACTGTTGTTATTGTTGTTCAAGAACCTACTAGTTTCTTCATAATCTTCCCAGAGCATGGACATTGAATTTTCTGTTGGATTCGTTTCTTCTGTAACAGTTGGTGGGAAACAGGTCTTCACACCCTGAATCAGAGGTGCAAAGAACAGCCTTCTCTACTGTGTTAATAGACCCTATAAATGCAAAAGGCAATGACTCAATTCTTGGCAAATGTGAACCTAATAGCACTCTTTTCCATTAAAAAAATATGAAAATTGAAGGGTTTAGTTGCTTACTTGAGCGATTTCTCCTCCAATTATCCAAATGTGTCTCTTAAGAAATCATCTTTTGTAGAACTCTGCGATATCTATATACATCCTTTTCCTTCTGTAGTTCAGAACATTCCTAAGGGAAACAACTGGAAGGCAACAACAAATAGACAAACACACTTGCAAATGTGTTCCTACATGACTACTAATCCAAAACGTCGTAAGTGCCTGACACGCCAAGTATTGGAGGAAAAGCTATACCAGACAGAATAAGATGGCTAGTTAAATGCAATACATTTTATAAGTGCTTTATTGAAGTGTAATTTAGATACCATAAAATTCACCTATTTCAGGTGTGAAGTTTGATTAATTTTAGTAAACTAAGCCATCTGTACAAGCATCACCCCTATCCAGGTTGAGCACATTTTCAACACCCCAGAAAATTTCCTCATACCTGTTTGCAGTTAATCCCCACACTCAACCTCAAGTTACAGGTTTGCCTTTTTTTTTTTTTTTTTTTTTCCTGAGACAGAGTCTCACTCTGTCACCCAGGCTACAGTGCATTGGTGCAATCTCAGCTCGTTGCAACCTCTGCCTCCCAGGTTCAAGCAATTCTCTTGCCTCAGCCTCCCAAGTAGCTGGGATTACAGGCACATGCCACCACACCTGGCTAATTTTTGCATTTTTAGTAGAGACGGAGTTTCACCATCTTGGCCAGGCTGGTCTTGAACTCCTAACCCCGTAATAGACCCACCAACTCCCAAAGTGCTGGGATTACAGGCATGAGCCACCACACCCAGCCAACAGGTTTGTCTTTTCTAGAAACTTCATGTAAATTGAATCATACAATGTGTAGTCATTTGTATCTGACTTATTTCACTTTGTAAAATGTTTCTGAGTTTTATCTATGTTTTTGCATGTTTTAATAGTTCATTCCTTTTCCTTGCTGAGTAGTATTCCACAGTATGAATAGACCACATTTTGTTTGTCATCAGTTGATACTTTGGGGTTATTATTGAATACAGCTGCTATGAGCATTTATATACAAGTCTTTGTGCAGCTATGTATTTTCATGCCTTTTTACTAGATTCCTAAAAGTAGGATTGCCAGGTTGCACAGTAAATTTAAGTTTTTTAAAACTACAAAACTGCTTTCCAAAGAAACTACCATTTTTATATTCTTACCAACAATGTATGAGAGCTCCAGTGTCTCCATATTCTCTCCAACACTTGGCATTGTCCATCTTTTTGATTATAGATATTCTAGTGGATATGTACTGGTATCTCACCGTGGCTTTGTATGCATTTCCCTAATGATTAATGATAAGCATCTATTCGTGTGTTTTTGTTTTTCCATTCATGTATCTTCTTTGGTGAAATGTTTAAATTGTTTACACATTTTGCCCATTATTGACTTGTCATATTATTGAGTCATAAGCATGCTTTATGTATTCTAGATACAAGTCCTTTATCAAAGATAAATGATTTGCAAATCTTTTCTCCCAGTCTGTGGCCTGTCTTTCCATTCTCCTAACAATGTCATTCAGAAAGCAGAAGTTTATAATTTTGATAAAGGTTAACATCTATTTTTTCTTCCATGCAACTCACATCTTAGAAACTTTTGCCTAACTTAAGCTCACAAAGATTTTTCTACTGATTTTGTTTGGTAGTTTCATAGCTTTTGTTCTTATATGCAGATCTATGGTGTATTTTGAGTTATATTTTACATACAGTGTGAGGTAAAAATCTAAACTCTTTATTATCGTTGCTGTTGTTTGTTTGTGTATATAGACATCCAGTTGTTCCAGCACCATTTTTGAAAAGTCTCTTCTTTCCCCCATCATTGAAAAGGCTATCCTTTTGTTCTTTGCACCCTTTTCAAAATTCGATTAATGACAAATGCAAGAATTTATTTCTGGACTGTAGTCTCTACCATTGACCTATATGTCTATCCTTTTGCAAATACCACATGTGTCTGATTACCGTGGCGTTAAAACAACTTTTGAAATCAGATGGTGTAAGTCCTCCAACTTTGTTCTTTATCCAAAATTATTTGGCAATTTTAGGTACTTTGCATTTCCATATAAGTTTTAGAGAGAACTTGTCCTCCTTCTTGTTTGAGCATTATAGTTTTATCTTATGAAAACAATTTTGTATTTCTTCCACTTTTGCTTTTCTGAGAGATCAGAATTTAATCGAATTTGAAGAAAGGTTGTCAATAGTTTAAAGGGGCATAATAGGCACTAAAGAAATATTAGCTCTCCCCTCCTTCCACACCCCAGCCTACATTTTTAGTAGAAGTTGGAAGTCAGAACACCATAGGTTTAAATTCTTCCTCTGTCACTTACCAATTGGGTGATCTTATGCAAATCGTGTAACCTCACACTGAGCTTCATTTCTACATCTGTAAAATAGAGATAATAATATTGACTCCATGGGGTTATAAAAACTAGTAGGTGTAATATAAATGTGTCAAGTACATAGAAAGGCTTAATAAATATTTTATGAATGAGTGAATAAATAAATAAAGAGTTAACAACTATTCCAGCTATATGGCAGAATGAACCAATGACACTCCATGGCTTGATGATTTAACAAATATTTGGGAAAGAATAACCCATTTCCTAGTTTCCTATAGACATTCCTGGTAAGAAACTAGCCTCCCAGACTCTACCTACTTCTGATGATGGGTAGAAAGAAAATTCAACATTCCTCTCACAAGAGTCTTGGTGAGGATTTCCAGAATTCAGGGACCTGCCTTTCTGTTTTTTGTGTGCTAAATAATATACACAAAAGTGCATTATTTCTACCTATCACCAGAAGTAGGTACAGTAGGTCAGGCATGGTGGCTCACACTTGTAATCCCAGCACTTTGGGAGGACAAGATTGGCAGATCACCTGAGGTCAGGAGTTTGAGAGTGGAGATTGCAGTGAACTGAGATCATGCCATTGCACTCCAGCCTGGGCAACAGAGTGAGACTATGTTTTTTTTTAAAAAAAAAAAAAAAAGTAGGTAGATAGAGCCTGGAAGATTAGTTTCTTACCAGGAATGTAGGAATGTCTGTAGGAAAGTAGGAAACGGGCTCTTCTCTCCCAACTATTTCTTTAATCATCAAGCCATGATTAGTACTATATTTGTTTTTGCTTTTTTCAGAAAGGGTGGTCTCCTTATATCACCCAGGCTAGCTTCAAACTCCTGGGCTCAAGCGATGGTCTCACCCCAGCCTCCTGAGTAGCTGGGACTATTAGTGCTTTCTCTAGGTCTGGGCAAAAGAGAGCATGCTTGTTGCTCCTAAGTTTGCCAGATTTAGCAAATAAACCACAGTTAATAATGCCCAGTTAATTCCTAATTTCAGGTAATGAACAATTTTTGAGTATAAGTATGTCCCACACATTATTTGGGATATACTTATATTTAAAAAGTTTCATTTATCTGAAATTCAAATGTAACTGCATATCCTGTACTTTATTTGTTCCATGCTTTAGAGGGTCTTACATAACATAAATGCACTTAAGACAAAAAAATAATAAATGTAAAAAAAAAAATACAGGGCACTTGGGTATTTGTCATGCACATCTGGTGTTCATCAGTGGCACAACATAACTTGTAACCCTAAACATTCTCTTTTATAACTAAAACATTCTCATAGCTAACACTGTTCAGGCTCCACAGAATCACCTGTCCACCCCTCTTGCACTTTTGTCCTTGAAATAAAAGAGAACTTCTTCCAAATGTCATGACGGCTTATGGGTTGGGCCACTGCCAAGGTCTGAGGCAGATATTGCTTCAAAGTACTGGGAATTTTTGAGTGATCTTCCTTTCAGATAGCGTGGATGACATAGACTCTTACAAAGTTAAATATAGGTTCACAGTAGTGCTGAGTGACCTATTTGTGCTCAAGTGCGTGGTTCTGGAGATAGAGTCAGTACCCAAGGATCCCACATTCATGTATTCAACTAATCATGGATAGAAAGTAGGAAAAAAATAAAAATAACAATACAACAGTGCAAAATAATACCAATAGAAAAATAATACAGTATAACAACTGTTTACATAGCATTTATATTGTATTAGGTATTACAAATAATCTAGAGATGATTGAAAGTACACGGGAGAAAGTACCTAGGTTAGAGGCAAATACTATATCATTTTATATCAAGAACTTGAGCATTCACTAATTTTAGTATCTATCATGGTACTGGGACCAATCCCCTGCAATTACTGAGGAATGAATGTACTTGTAAATTAGTGAAGCATTCGTGACGTGATGACAGGAAAACATTTTGCAATATTAAACAAATTTGTATATTTATAAATGTGTGTATGACTGCATAAAACATGATAGCAATTCTTTATGTTGGCAAGTAGATAGATGTTTAATGCTAGAAATACAGAGAGATTTATTTTTATGAAATATTTAATAGGGTTTAAATATTTGCAAAACTAAATCATTTTAAATCATCAGCTGTATTTAGATAATTTTGATCTAAAAGTTTGGTATTCATTAACCGTTGTCAGTAACTTGCCTTTTAACTTTAAAAGGTAATTTTGACTATTTTAGGAGAAAAATAAGTGGCTTAAAATGTCTATAAAATAATTCTAATTTTTCACATTTAAATTAATTCACCTTT
This sequence comes from Macaca mulatta, assembly GCF_049350105.2. Lineage (NCBI taxonomy): Eukaryota > Metazoa > Chordata > Mammalia > Primates > Cercopithecidae > Macaca > Macaca mulatta. Next base: position 23,668,164 of record NC_133422.1, read on the forward strand.
TAAATATATTTTAAATAAAAATGTATTTGTAAGTATTTTTAATCTTTTATATCCCTATTATGAAGTGAGCATAAATGATATGAAAATATTGATTAGAATAAAATAGTGACTGAGCTAAAATAAGTAAGAAAAATAAAATATATGTAGTAATTATATAAGAATCATTATTTAAGCCTGTATTTATTATTTATGCAAATATTGCCAGCTCATCAAAAGATGACCTAGACATGTACAATGATAATTAAATTCAGTAGTCTGTAATATTTTACCAATTATTAGTCAAGTAAAAACAACAGCTTAACACGTATTTTTAAATTGTGTTGCTATTTTGCAAGCTAGGCAGACAGTACATTTTATTCACCAGTTTCTTAGCTCCATTAATAAGTTTTCCATGCTTAGACAAGAGAGCTATGCTTCTTCTCTGGAACTCTTGCTCTGGAGCAGTCTAGATTGCGCAGGTGAGGAAGGGAGCCGGCCCAATACTTTATCTTCCCTGAAGGGAGGAAAAAAAAGACATACCAGCGGGCTCTTGTACCTTGTCGTCAGGGAAGTCCAACTCTTGCTCCCTTATAAGACCAAAGACCTCGCTAGACTCTGCTGAAGAGGCAAGGTCAAGGTGGCGAGCGTGGGATTGGAAGGAAACACAGAAGGGCAGGGAGAGAGCCAGCTGAGTGGTGGGATGCTCAGAGAGGCAGCGCTTTCTTCACAGCGGCCTGGAATCGCTCCAAGGAATAGAGTTAGAGGGACATGTGTCTGGAGCACACTGCAAATGAGGCTGATGAGGCCCTGCACGGCCGAAATCCTGGCTGAGGATGAGCCCAAGGCCGGGTGAGGAAATGTGATTGGAATAGCAAGTGGAAGGCTGTGAGAAATCACCTACACTTTGTCTAGGATGGCATTAAAAAGCACTTTGCAGTGAAAAGGTTCCAAATACCCCTTCCTTGGGTGGCAGCCTTTCACTTCTAGCAGCAGGCCCAAGTGCCTCACCCCACAGCCCTGCCCTGGACACCAGCCTCCCAGCTTCTCTGCCTGGGGTCCACTGAACCCTGCAACTACATTGAGTAGTGGGCAGGGGGTGCTGCCAGGGGTTCCCCACGCTGTTTCACAAGCACATGCTCTTCCTTCTGCCCACACCCACTCCTTGACACCCCCTTTCTGTTTCTGGTGGACCTCCATGCACCTTCAAGACCTAGCACAGTGCCACCTCTCACCCACTGCCATCCCAGAGCAGGATGATGGCCTTCCCTGGGCTCCCCTGGGCTCACACAGAACGGATTCTACCCCAGTGGTCATCCTTTAGTATGGAACACATCACACATTAAAGGTTCTGTCTCCAGGAAACTGCAAGTGTTTGAGGCTCAAGGACCCTTTCATTCCTTGTTCCCAGTATCTGTCATATATTCCTGGCATGTAATCGACAATAAATGTCTATTGCCTGCATTGATCATAATCTTCCTTGATCCTCATTATACCAAGTAGAAATTGGCATATTACAATATCATCTCATTTGTGTAGGTGAAAACGAAGAAGTTAAGTTCACTGACCAAGGATCTCAGTGCTGTTGTCTGGCTTCTAAGGCCACACACAGGACTTTCTACTAAATTGTGGGTATTAAATTAAATGGTGCTTTTTTTTTTTAATTTAAGGAGATTCTGTTAGCTGTGAATTCTGTTTGAAGAACAAAGGGAACAAGTGGTTCTCACCTTTGAAGCTATGGAGCAATAGACATACACTTTAAAGCATTCCTTCACCAGTGAGAATTGGTTTTGAGCCTTCCTTTTGCCTAAGGTTGAGTTGGAATCATTAGTTGGGAAATAATTACACAGTGCGGAACATTCATCCCATGAGAGTCTTTGTTTTGTTTTTTTAATCAACCCTTTACAGGAAGTTGATTTTCACCCAGGTAACTGCTGCAAAATATTTATCCAGGTAAGAGAAACATTACTCAGCCAATCAGAGACATTTCTTCTGTGTGACTTCACCCACCTCATTACCATTTACTACACAGGCCTTGTAATTACCTTCAGAAGGGAACACATCCTGTTTCTGCTTGCTCAAACTCTCTGACTGACATTTTCTCTGACTTTCCAGAACTGTGCTGAGAAGTCTCGGTCAGACAGGTAATGAGGAGGCCTGGCTCTTTCGGTCAAAACGCTGCCTCAAAATGTGGGGGTAGAGGCAAATGTAAAGCCATCCCTGAAGAGTCAGATGTACCCCTCAGTTGGGAATGACCCTTAGTCCTTAGGGGAATAAACACAGGGATGGGCAAGGAGATGACCACCCGGGGAGGAGAGGCTCCAACCGGACATGGTAACTAATGCCCTGAGGCTCACACATGTGCACCCTTCTCTTCCCAGGAGCAGACTTGAAAATCGGTCATGCTACTGTAACATTTACATGGAGCCTCAGCTGGGATGGCCATTCAAATCTCTGATAAGCTGATTTCTATCCATTGGTACAATGTAATAAGTGAAAAATCCTTAGGAGTTCTAAAAGGCCAGCCTCTACTACCAGCTCTGCATCTTTGTAGCGGTGACCTTGGGCAAGTTACTCAACTCACCAAACATGTTTCACCGTCTGTAACATGGGAATGGCAGTATTTGTCTCACAGCTAGTGTGAAGATTCAATAACACAGGGTATGAAATGTGCAGAGCACAACTCTCTAGCACTGGAGCTGGCTGCCACCAAATATCAGCGTTCTTTCCTCTTTTGACCTCTGTCCCTGGAGAAGGACATTATAGGGACCTACCTGCTCAGGGAATGCTATTAATAGTTAATTATCATGGAGGAACCGTGAGGACCAGCAGTCACAAAAAGCAGGAGCTGCAAATTCAGCTTCCTATGAGGGCCAGGAAGGGGGCCCAGGGTGTGTGCAAGGGGCTATGACAAGTAGGAGAGAACATGCTCTTTAAAGAGGCTTCTCAGGATTATGTTAAATCCATAGACATCTGGCCTGATGTTAGCTGAGCTTCGATTTTTTAACAGAAGCAAACTTCAAGACATGTACTTGTGAGTTCCCAGTTTTTAAAAGTTGAATCAAATTAACATGAAAATGAATGTTTTGTAAGCCAAATAAAACACATTCCCACAGGCTACCTGTTTGCAATCTCTACACAAGGTAACAATGCAAATGGTACAATACAATTACATAGGGGACTGAACTTGAAAACCAGTGCAAATCTTGTCATACTTGCATCATTTACTGTGATCTGCAATACCATACACGAATCAGATATGTGTTACATAGACAGCTGACATCTAATGAGCTCTTCCTGTGTATCCACATTACCTTATTTAATCCTAGCAATCCTATAGGGTAGCTGTTGTTATGCTCACCATTTTACAGATGTGGTTTAGAGATAACTCTCCCAAGATCATCTATTTGTTAAGAGGTGGAGCTGAGATCAGCTATCTTGTGTACTCCAGATCCCAGGTTCCTCAACGCCACCCAATGCCTAATGCTTACATGACCTTGAAGAGTAAGGGAGCAAGGCCCAGGGAGAATCTCGGTCAACCAGTTATTACCACCATGCCTCCTTGGCATAAAATTTTAAAGTGAGATGTTGCTGCTGTCTTGGAGCAGAACATTTTCTGCCAAGGGTTGTTACCTGGAGGTGTTTTCTATACTGCATGCTCACCCAGAAGACTGGTTTTAAATATGCCCAACCAACAAACAGAGAGAAGCCTACACTTAAGAAAATTGGAGTCAATATTTGTTATGGCCCTGCAGTCCTGCAGACTAACAGGATGTGGGCACAGAAGCAGTCATCGGTCATGGAGTATGACACAGCTCCCACACACACTGCCAGCACCCTGGCCCACCCACCACCCCTGTCTGCTTCAGACACTTCAAGTGAGGATACAGAGTGGATTGTAGATGCAACTCCTAGGAGGCTGAGACCTGTGGTGTGTGGGCACAGTCCACATTCCCACAAGCTTTAACACATGTCAAAAATAAAATATCACCAGTCAATGAAAACAACAGAGCTCCCATTTCCCACCCATCCAATTGGCAAAATTTGAGAATACCAGTTCTTTGTATTGTCAAACATGTGGAGGAAATGAGAATTCTTGCACATGGCTGATAGTATGAATTAGTTCGGAAAACATTTGGTATGTTGAAAATGCATGTGGCCTATCACCCAGCTATACCATTTCTAGCTATATATTTCTGGAGGAAATGTCCCATATGTGCACAAGGAGATGTGTGTAAGAAGGTTCACTGTAACATTCTATGTGATGTCCAAAGATAGAGGGATTATAGATTTTGTGGCCGATTCACACTGGGGAACACCATGCAGAAGCTGAAAGGAATGAATTAGATTATTATAAATCCACACGGTTACATCCTGGGAACATAATGTTAACTGAAAAAAAGAAAGTCACAGGATGATAAATATAGCATTTCACCATCTCTGTGGGTGTTTTTAAAATACACTATTATGATATGTTATATGAGGAAAGAAAAAAGACATAAATTGAAAGATGTTCAATAAATTTGTGATACCAGTGATCTCTGGGGAGGGAAGAAGTGGAATGGGACTGGGAAGGAGAACAAAGGGGACTTGGACTTTCTCTGAAGCAAATACAATGAAACATGCACATCTGCTCCTTCTGGCTAGGGGAATTTGTTGCATTCTCTATTGTTTCTGTACTTACACACTTGTCCAAAATAAAAAGGAGAATGGTATCTTGAAAAAGCACTGCTCTGGAAAGCAGTTCGCGCACCACCTTGGCTGCGCCATCTTAGCTCCTCCTAACTCTGGTGTAACGTCGCCTGTCTTCTGGTAACGACCTGAGCAAGTATTGGGTCCAGTCCAATTCTTAGGTCAGTTATTCTGTGAAAGTCAAATGTAACTTAAGGTTTTAAAAGGAGGAAAGTCTAGCTAAGATGTAGAACATTGCCAGTTGTATTTTAAATAAGTTTTCTAATCTTAAAATACAGTCAGAGAAAGAGTAAAACTTCCTGATAAGTCAATATATAATAAATCCCAACATGGTGTGCTAAGGTTAGGAATCAGACAGACCTGAACTTAAATTCCAGGATCATTATTTCCTAGTTTTGAATCATTTGGCAGAGAAACATATTTGCATCTCAGGCTCCTTCACCATAAAATATGGAAAGGAATCTCTTCCTCATGGCTCTGTTGTGAGAACTTCATGAATGAATAAGGTCTGTCCTTATTCATTCCTCAGGCAAAATAGACACCTATAATCCTGACCATATTTCACTACTTCTAAGTCACACAGTTGCTTCCATTTAAGAATCTCTGAAACCAGGGACTACTTATAATCTATAGTATCTTAAAATTATAATTGGTGGAATATTTTCTTATTTCTTACCATGAACGACACAAAAATATGTCTTATAATTAGTGCAGTTTCAATTCTATTAAATATAGTAGTTTCTGACTTTCCTCTTTCATATAGTAGGTATGTGTAAATCTAGATTAATCAGTAATGTTATTAGGCTGCTATCTAATCTGTATCGCCAACCCTGAGAAAAGCACTCATAAGAACTTCCCTCATTTTAATCAGTCATACCAGCTTTCCTAGAGAAAAAAAATAAATGGGGTTCCCTCCACAGTGGAAGCTTTGGCCCTAGACAGGATGTATCCCTAAAATCAATCATCATACCTTCAACATGTTTTCTGGTTCTCCTGAAAGACTGAAGGTAGGCAAGATAGGCATATCTGAAGAAAGCATTAAGTACACAATAAAGCTGTAAACAAGCCCCAAGCTCATCTTCAGATGTAGTTTCTTAAAAAGCAAGAGAAGTATAGCTAAGCCTTTTTGAGAAATGAGGAACAGTTTGGATAACTTTTGAAACATAAAAAAATGTAACAGGAAAATAAGGTATAAGCCCCAGGAAATGTATATAATAAGAACACATTGTGCTTTATATTTTTTGAAGATTTTTCATCTATTTTATTTGATAGATTATCACGAAAATTCCATGAATTAAAAGAATAAATATTATTCTCCTTTTACACATCAGACAAATTAGGCATGGAAATAAGTGGTTTGTTAAGATCACATAACTAGTATAAATAGGAGTAGAACCCAGATGTTCAAATACTCATTCTTTTTTGTTTGCTTGTTTGTTTAGTTTTGTTTTGTTTTGCTGTAACAGCAACCAAGAAAAAAAAAACACAAAAAGATTTTATTTGTGTCCTCTTATGGGCTTGCACGCCAAATATTTTATTTATCTTGCTTTTCTGATCACGCTTTCAACCTATCTCATAAGCAACAGCCCTGAATTTCTCTTTTTCTTTCCTTCCAATGTATGGACCCATAAAATCACTCCTTTCAAAAAATCTGACAATCTGCTGTGACAGTAAAAGCCAATGTATTCACTTTTGTCATATCCCAGCCTGGCAATTTGCCTGTGTCTTCTGGCATATTCTAATGAAATTACTGCTCAACTTACAGTGTACTTTCTTACAGCCCTGAGTGAATTCCCCTGCCCCATTAATCTGTATTTTCATCTATCCAAGATGTCAACTTGATATCTTATTTTCCATTCTGCCTAACTCGCTAGTAACACAATCTGTGAAACAACACATCCAGTGGAAATTGCTCCGAGAAAATGTGGTCATAAACATGTGTCAGGTTTATCATGTGCTAAGGTTTTTTTTTTAATACAGTTCAGATAGGATTAGGATATATGTAATCAAAAAACACATCTGTGTTTTTATTTTCAAACCAAGAGAGATTCCCAGAACTCTTTAAAGTAGTGGTTTTTATCTTCAGCCAACTTGTTGTGGCCCATTGCTAGTCATTCATCCATTATTTTCTTGTGCAGAAATGACAAAAGAGGATTAATTTGTACCCTGTGGAACCTCCAGCCAAAACAGTTGGTCAATAATAATTGCTACTTTTCACTGAATGCCTACTATGCACCAAGTGTTATGCATTACTTGAGGAGATTAAGTATTATTAAACTGGTTTTACAAGTGATGAAGTTGAGATTTAGAGAAGTCAAGTAATTGTCATAGGTCACCTAGCTAATAAGTATAAAGTCAGGATTTGAACTCAAAGCCTATGCCCTTAACTACTCTGATATGAGTTTAATTTGATCTGAACTTCTATCTTTAAAAAAGGGATTGAAGGCTGGGTGTGGTGGCTCACGCCTGTAATCCCAGCACTTTGGGAGGCTGAGGCGGCTGGATCACAAGGTCAGGAGATCGAGACCATCCTGGCTAGCACAGTGAAATCCCATCTCTACTAAAAATACAAAAAATTAGACTGCCCTCCAGCTTGGGCGATAGAGCGAGACTCCATCTCAAAAAATATAAAATAAAATAAAATGAAAAGGGATTGAAGATTTAGAAATCTGGAATTCTGACTGAATGTTGAGTAGCTCTTTAATCCTATTAATATTAGTGTGTTTTGGTTTTTACATATTCAGTCAACTGATACCATTTTTCTTTATTCTGCTTGGTCCTGGGGATAACATGGTGAGTAAAAGCAGATATAGTGTCCATCCTTATGGAGTTTACAGCCCAGAGGAGACACCAACACTAATCAAATCACACAGAAAAAGGTAAAATTACACTTTGGCCGGGAGCAGTGGCTCACACCTATAATCCTAGCACTTTAGGGAGCTGAGGTGGGTGGATCACTTGAACCCAGGAGTTCAAGACCACCCTGGGCAACATAGTGAGACCCTATCTACAAAAAATACAAAAATCAGTCAGTCATGGTGGTGTGTGCCAGTAGTCCCAGCTACTCAGGAGGCTGAGGTGAGAAGACCACTTGATCCTGGGAGGTGGAGGTTGGAGTGCACTGAGATCATGCCACTGCACTCCAGGCTGTGTGACAGAGTAAGAACCTGTCAAAAAAAAAAAAATACATTTTGACATCCTATACCACATTTAATCCTATGAAGGAGACATCTGGTACCTGTTCAGGGACCCTGACTGAGACCTGGAGGTCAAGGCAAAGCTTTCAGAGTAGGAAATGTTGTGATCCACAATCCATGGAGCAAAGCCTTGGTTGCTGTTTCTAAAGCTGAGGAAACAACAAGAATAAGGATCTTCATCTGAGTCTGTGGTCAGTGCTTTTGAACTGAATCCAAAGTGTCCCCCACTGACTTGGTCTCATAGTAATTTTCTTATCAAAAAAGACACTGTCTCCATCCCTTTTGGCTGAGCGTAAGTATGTTTGCAATAGCACACATCGCATTGATGGCTTGGACATGAAGGATGGCAGGGAGAATAGAGTCAAGGATAACTGCAGTAATAGAAACATGGGCAACTAAGAATTGAGGACCATCCCTCACTAGCAGTAGTAGAGCTGAGCAGCAGAAAAGGTTTGGGGGAAACTTGGATTGCAATAATAGGATCCATTTTAGACACAGAGATTTAAATGATGGTAAAATACTAGTAGAAACACTTTGCAAGCGTGGGCAACACAGGGAGACCCTGTCTCTACACAAAGTAAAAAACAATTAGCTGGGCGTGGTAGCACATGCCTACAGTCTCAGCTACTACTAGGGAGGCAGAAGCAGGAAGATCACTTGAGCCCAGGGGTTCAAGGCTGTAATGAGCTGTGATTGCAGCACTGCACCCCAGCCTGGGTAACAGAGCAAGACCCTGGAAAGAAAGAGAGAAGGGAAGGGAAGGGAAGGGAAGGGAAGGGGAGGGGAGGGGAGGGGAGGGGAGGGGAGGGGAGGGGAGGGGAGGGGAGGGGAGGAGAGAAGGAAGGGGAAGAGAAGAAGGAAAGAAGAAAAGGACCTTGCAGATTGAGGGGGAAAAAACGATAGCAAAATATAAAAATGGGGATACAATTGGAATTTATCTACAGCCTGTAACAATAACCCTTTATAATTACATCATCATCATCATCATCATTTCCCATGGTGCTTATATAAGTCTACACACCTGTTAACTCTTGAAATCTCAGAACAAGCCTTCGAAGTGAGTATTGTTAACATCCCCATTGAATGGATCAGGAATCTGAGACCCAGAGTGTCTGTGGCACAGCCACAGCAATAATGCTGAGTCAGATCCAAACCCAGGCAAGCTGGTGCCCAAGGTCACATCCCTAACCACCCTAGTGCCTCCCTACATATCATGACAGAGTACAATTCACTTGGACATCTTATTCCACACTTCATCCTCACAGCAGCACCATGCAGGGAAAACTGTTAACTTATCTCTATAGATAGAACAACAAGGCCTTCCTGAGTCACAGAGTTCCAGATCCCAAACCCATGATTTCTGGTTCCAAATTCGGCATTTTTTCTGCTCTACTTCAGCTGCCCCTAAAAACTAAAGAGGTCCTGCTTTAGATAACATGGAGGGAAAAGAAGGAATTTGCACAAGTGTTGAGGGGAAAACAGGTGATGGTAAAGAATGAAAAGTCAGAAGAAAAAAAATCCCAGAGAGCTTAAAACAGATATTTTCCTTGCTAGTAACAATCTGGTCAAATGATAACTGACCACCTGCTGTGGGCAGAACTAACTTTGGTGTTTGATGTTTGCTGAAGGGCAGGTGCAAAGACAATGCTGATTAGACCTGATTCTTGCTCTAGATGAATTGATAATCTTATGGAGGCATAAGTTAGACCTTAAACAAAGATAAGCATTTTACAGGGCAATGCGTGGTCTCAGCCGGAGAACTCAAAGCGAGCAGCAGGATGTCAGCAGAGGCAGAAGTCCCAGCTGAACTGTCAGAAGAACCTTCGGGAGGGCAGGTGTGGCCTGAGTATTCTATTAAGAGAAGCATTTTGTGCTCTTGCTCTTCTGTTTATTTATACATAATATTTATAAGGCTCCTGAAGCCTTTTCTGACAATACAGTCTGGGACTTCTGCCTCTGCACATTTAGCTTAATCCTTTCTAGACCAAGATGGGAGAAAACTAATTCAAATCCTTCCCTCCCTCCTACTTTTCACTCTCCAAAATATGAAAGATAATGACAAGGCCACATGCTCACGCCTGTGATCCCAACACTTTGGGAGGCTGAGGCGGGAGGATCTCGTGAGCCCAGGAATTTGAGACCAGCGTGGGCAACACAGGGAGACCCTGTTTCTACAGAAAATTTAAAAATTAGCCAGGCGTGGTGGCGCACACCTGTAGTCCCAGCTACTCCAGAGGCTAAGGCGGGAGGATAGCTTGGGCCCAGGAAGTCAAGGCTTCAGTGAGCTATGCTTCAGTGAGATATGCACTTCAGCCTGGGTGACAGAGCTAGACTGTCTCAAAAAAATAAAAAAGAGAGATAACAACAAATTATCTAACCACAACACTGAGACGGTTACTTGAGTGGCCTACCCCAGAGTTAGAAAGTCCTTTGAATGAGTCCAGGGGCCCACACTCCAACTGTTAAACGAAGTCACACAGTCCCTCAAGGAAATAACCTCCCTTTTAGGACTCAGCACGCCTTGCCTGCAGTTAAAGAAACATTAGCCCATCCATGTGATTCCTGGTTCCCAAGAAGAAACTAACCCAACACGGACGTTTGTTAAAGTGGTTTCCTTGTCATGTTACAGGAATCACCAAAAGCTCATCTATAATCAGGAACCTTGGGTTTTATTTATTTTTATTTTTAAATTTTTGTCGTTGTTGTTTTTATTTTTTAGAGATGGTGTGGCTCTGTCACCCAGACTGGAGTGCAGTGACTCAGTCATACTCACTGCAACCTTGACCACCTGGGCTCAAGTCATCCTCCCACCTCAGCCTCCCAGGTAGCTGGGATTACAGGTGCATACCACTGCACCCAGCTAATTTTTTATTTTTATTTGGTAAAGACAGGGTCTCACTATGTTCACCAGGCTGGTCTTGAACTCCTGGACTCAAGTGATCCTCCTACCTTGATCTTCCAAAGTTCTGGGATTACAGGCGAGAGTCATCATGCCCAGCCTGAACTTTGGGGTTTTAAAATTCTGCCTATAAGTCCAGCTGTGTCAAAATATATGCCTGAAGTAAAGGTCATAAGTTTTACCAGTTCCTTTCCCCTTAATGTGGAATCCTATTTCTGCTATTGAATGGGATTTGTATACATTGAGTTCATTAAAGGCAATCATATAAGGGACCTAGAATAGGCAAATTCATAGAAACAGCAAGTAGAATAGTGGTTGCCAGGGATGGGAGCAGGGGAATATTGGGAGTTAGTGCTCATTGAGTATGGAGGTTCAATTTGGGATGATGGGAAAGTTCTGGAGATGAATGTTGGTGATGGTTGTATAACAATGTGAATGTACTTAATGCCACAGAGCTGTATGCCTAAAACTGGTTAAAATAGTAAACTTTACATTGTATATATTCACACAATTTCTTTTAAAGAGTGGAATGAAGAGAATTTGTTTCTAAACCAGTTACTAAAATCATCTCCTAAGGTCCATAACAAGACACCTTTTTATGACAGACAAATTTTTAGTAAACTTTTAGAAAATTCCCATAAGGAAGGGAAGGAAGAAATGATGGCTTTGTGCATAACATGAAAAAAGTCAAACTGTTTGCTAGGACCCATAGTATGAGTAATTCAGGTGAATCATGGCTGTTTCCTGGATTACTTAGGGAAAAACTCAGTCCCCAGAATGGTCACTCAGCAGTCTAATAGAAGTGCCTTGAGGCTTCCAGCCAATTGCTATGAGTTTAAGAAACCCAAGTCTTCAAAACTATTAGGTTGGTGCAAACGTAATCGCGGTTTTGCCATTCCTTTTTTTTTTTTTTTTTTTGTTTGAGACAGAGTTTCACTCTTGTTACCCAGACTGGAGTGCAATGGCCTGATCTCACTCACTGTCACTCACTGCAGCCTCGTCTCCCAGGTTCAAGCGATTCTCCTGCCTCAGTCTCTCAAGTAGCTGAGATTACAGGTGCTCGCCTTCACACCCAGCTAACCTTTTGTATTTTCAGTAGAGACGGGATTTCGCCATGTTGGCCAGGCTGGTCTCAAATTCCTGGCCTCAGGTGATCCACCGGCCTCCCAAAGTACTGGGATTACAGGTGTGAACCACCACGCCCAGCCTTTGCTATTACTTTTAATGGCAAAAATCACTAATGGCAAAAGCTGTGATTACTTTTGTACCAACCGAATACATTTCGTTACCTAGTACAGGCAACTTCATAGAGACAGAAGTGGAATAGAGGTTACCAAGGGATGGGGGGATATTGTTTAATGGGTACAGAGTTTCCCTTTGGGATAATGAGAAAGTTCTGGAAATAGTGGTGATGGTTGCATAGTATTGTGAATGTACTTGATGTCACTGAACTGTACACTTTAAAATGGTTACATTTTATGTTATGTATATTTTACCATACCTTTTAAAAGAAGGTAGACCACTTCAGCTATTTGCAACAATAAAATAAAGATCCCTTCTGGAAAAAAGAAAAAGTGAATCCTAAGGAAAAAGACCAATAAAGAATTGGCAGACGGCCAGGTGCTGTGGCTCAAGCCTGTAATCCCAGCACTTTGGGAGGCCGAGGCAGGTGGATCATGAGGTCAGGAATTCAAGACTAGCCTGACCAACATGATGAAACCCCGTCTCTACTAAAAATACAAAAATTAGCCAGGTGTGGTGGTGCATGCTTGTAATCCCAGCTACTCAGGAGGCTGAGGCAGGAGAATCACTTGAACCTGGGAGGTGGAGGTTGCAATGAGCCAAGATGGCACTATTGCACTCCAGCCTGGGTGACAGAGCGAGACACCATCTCAAAAAAAAAAAAGAATTGACAGACATTGGTGGGGCAGGGGAGGGAGGGTATTATATTTCACAAAACAGGTTGTTATGGACATGAGGCAGCATTTAGTCAGTCAGCTCTGCAGACATGTGTCCCAGGCAACCGACTGGCAAGGCCCTTGTCAGACAGAAGTTTTCCAAGTGGCCCAATCCCTCTCTCGTTGCCCTCCTGTGCCCTTCCTTTTCCTCCTTCTGAACTCTGTTAGAGTCCTAACTGATCATTTTCTGCCTTTTATATTGTCAACCACCCACGTTGAATAAACAAAACACACAGGATGGAGGGGGATGGTGAGGAGGAGGCACATTTCAGAGTTAAGAAAACAAATAACTAGAAAAGCACAGAAGACCACAACTTGATTTAGACAGGTTTAGCTATGGAAATAAGTGTCAGGCGAGTTGATTGTTTCCAGACCTCAACAGGCCAGAGATGGAGAGAGCAAACCGTACCATTTATCACAGCAAGTTCACACGGGGTGGAGTCGAGGTTAAGGAAATGGATGGGAAGAAACAAGAAGGGGAGTTAAGGTCCCTTTTCATTAAGTTGTCACTGAGAAAGCCAAGTGTGTAATAAAGCTCTGTTGGGTACTGATTAGACTCTGTGGGTTTGGGCAGGGAAGGAAAAGGGAAAACCCAGAGAGCCCAGAGAACAGGAGGAACTGCGAAAGGATGACGAAATACCAATCATGACATGATTCTCGATGGAGCAGAGCAGACAGGGTTGACCCAAACCAAACCCAGAGGCCACAGAGCCACACAGCCACTCATGGAGATGTTCCCATGGGCTGCCCAGATGGGAGCATCTCCGGAGGGATGAAGAGGCAAGAGGAAATGTGGACCTTGGGGAAGGTCAACAGGCTCTTCCTCTTTGGCCCTCTTGGCCATCAAGAGATAAAGAAAGACCCAGACGGACCTTTGCTTTCCATGAGCTCTTTACAGTGACACGAGCACAAAGACAACCAGAGCCTTAAAAAAAAAAAATAGCTGTGGTTGGCTGTATGTAGATGGAATTGATGAAGGCCTTGTTTTCCAAGTCGAATTATTATAACAGAGCTGCAGAATGAGCTACATGCATTGTAAGTCAAGTCTTCTATTTTGAGGGCTATCCATATAAACATTAAGCTCTTTCTTATTGCAGCGGGTCAAAATGCTACATATGCATTCAGACAACACCACTGTTAATCTAGGACAACTCTGCCAATCAAAAGGCCACATGCCTGAGCATCCTGGCCTTTGAAGGGTCTGTTAAACACTGTGAAAGGTGCTGTAGGGGCCATGGCCAGAGAAAGAGAGGGCAGACCAAGCAAATACAAACCAAGCGAACATACTCATGGAGTGCCAATTAGGACAAAGGAATACAGCCCAAAAGGAACCCCAAATTGCTAAAGCAAAAGAAAGTTTAAAGGGAATCAAAAATGGGAGCTTCCTGGAGAACCAGGTTTACAAGTAAAATTGTGAACGTTTGTTATTAAACCAGCAACACTAACATCATTAACCACCATCACGCTGAAAGAAACCTATTTTTGCCACTTCAGAGCAAAGGAACAAAATACCTTCAGCCGAACCAGTCATAGTTTTTTTCCTTCTAGACTTTGTTCCTTTAACTGCCAAATTCTGTACGATTTTTACTGGAGGATTATAATTAACTGTGTTAAAATGAAGACATTTTATTTTAACTTTTTGTGTCCTACATATTATCAAAATGATCGAGAAAGCAGCAGAAAATGAGTCCCCCATCCTTACATATACACACACACGCACACACGCTCACACTTCTCAAGTTCATTGAGTACAGTTCTTGCATATGGAAATCATCACTCTCAGTTACCAAGCAACTGCCATGATTCGTTTTTCTATCTTCTGATGGTTCCTTTGTGCTGCCTTTAATGGAGAATTGGACTGGTTAGTGTCCAAGGTCCTTTACAACACCGAGGTGCCGTGAGTCTATGAAGGAGGTGGGGTCATACACTGCCAAATGGGGAGTTCTAACAAAGAGCAGAGGGGCCAGGCAACTCTCACCCTCACCCAATGCTAACACTGGTACGGCCCTCAGGCAATCATGGTGCCAATACTGCAGTGACAGGAAGGGACCGGGCATAGTTGAGGTTTTCTTAATTTTATTTTTTTTAAAAAATGCTCTGCAAGCACAACTTCAAGACATACTCCAGCCACTGTCCACACTGCCCCACTTCTTAGCAGATTGCTGTCCCTAAGGTCCTCCTATATAGATACTCTGTAGCAGTCACGATCTGTGTGCTAGTTTCTCAGCAGTAAACTTGGAATAATAGTAACACCAACCTCTCTTTCCCAGTAGCAGTGGTGTGGGGATTGACTAATTAAGCCCTGTGAAATGCCTTGAAAAGTAGACAATAGGACTATCTGCCTGTCAGAAAGAATTCACACTATTCCCCCAATGCCTGACCCGAGGGTGGCGGCTGTAGTTCATGTCACCCTTTGCTGATATTTTGTCACACTTGGACAAAGGGCTCTGGAGTCAAAGGGCAGCTTAAACCACACACCCCATATCATGCTTAGAGGAATTCCTGGGAACTGGTTTGGTGTTGACAATTGCCCGCTGCTCTGAATCACTTCCTTTCTTCCTATAGATTGGCTCTTTTCCTGATTTTTACTCCCAGATGAACTGGGTGTGCATGTCTGTTGTGGGAGAGGGACCATCGCTCTGACCCCAGGCTTGTATTTCCAGATGACACGAGGCCTCCAATGCTTCTTTTTACTGTGCACCAGGTAGAGATCCCTTCAGAGCTTCCTATTCCTGCCGCTCTCACCTATTTCCTAATCTTGCCTCTGGTTTTCATTGTGATATTGATCAACCTTAGGGAAATCCTTGACTAGCAAGCAGTTCCACCAAGATGAAGCTGGAGAAACCAGAGTGGCTCAGTGCTCACCACCTACATAATTACCCAGGAATGTTGTGTGAGTAATAAGTTGCTGTGGTCTTGGTGCAAACAGGTCCCTGAAAACATCTGGGCTTCCTGCAGATGGTTTACTAATCCACATACATCACTGACAATAAGCTCTTTACAAAACCCTCTCAAAGCATATTGGATGTGACAGGTTTCCAGAATTTTTAGAAGCAGGGATCCTAGGTTTAATGTGCTGATGTTCAGAAAGGCTGGTGGCACTCTGAGCATCTGCATAGCTTCTTCTGAGTAACCTGGTGATGAAGTTATTGCAAAGGAGTGGACTTTTCTTTAAATTTGATGTGACAGAGATTAAAAAAAAAAACTATGATGAGGAATAAGTTAATGGAGTATATTAAACATGTATGTTCCTGTATTTAAAATGGTAATCTAACTTTTCATTTAGACCAAAGGAAAATAACATAGCCAATTAAATGAGGGCTTAAATTACCTATTTTAGATGGCTGTGTCACAGCTTGGAGTATGAACCTGCCTTGTGTATCTAACACAAGTTGACATGTTCTCTAAATGAATGAAACGCAAATTATATAAACCACTGAATAGATATTTAGTGTAATCAATACCTGAATCCCCCTAATCCTTTCAGTCTTTACGTCATGATGCTAGCCTCTGGGGATACCATGATGAATACACATGGTGTAGGAAGAAGCTACCAGTGCAATGCCTATCTGTCCATTTTCTCTTCTGATTCCTATTGTGACTTACAGACTGTGGAAAGAAGTGACCTTGATAAGGATACGGCAAACGAATTGACTACTTAATACACAAATTCATGACCTTGGCCTCATAAAAGTAGCACTCAATCAAACTAGTAAAGTCCATAAATAGAAAGAAGTAATGCTACTTACTCAGAATTGCTTGTCCAATGTCACATAACTATATATATATATATATATAACACTAGCCTGAACATACTCATAAACATTATGGAGGGAATATAAAGTGATAAACCTCTCAATTGGAGAAAGTGAGGACAATTTGGCAATGTCCGTCACTTCTATGCACATAACTTTTGACCCAGTGAATTACACTTCTAAGAAGTCCTCCAATAGACATACACATGTGTGTTTGCAAAAACACATATACAAGGCTATCTGTCGGTTTATAGCAGTGAAAAACTACAACAACCTAAATACTCATCCATAGGGAATTGGTTGAATCAATTACAATATCACCACACAATGCAACACCATGCGGTCATTTTTAAAGAATGAAATAGATCTAAATGTAATGATATGGATCAATCTTTTTTGTTTTTTCTGAGACAGAGTCTTGCTCTGTCGCCCAGGCTGGAGTGCAGTGGCGCGATCTCGGCTCACTGCAACCTCCACCTCCCAGGTTCAAGCAATTCTCCTGCCTCAGCCTCCCGGGTAGCTGGGACTACAGGTGCTCTCCACCATGCCCAGCTAATTTTTGTATTTTTAGTAGAGATGGGGTTTCACCACGTTGGACAGGCTGGTCTCGAACTCCTGACCTCGTGATCTGTCTGCCTTGGCCTCTCAGCATGAGCCATCGTGCCTGCCCTGGATCAATCTTTATGAAGTATTATTAACTGAAAAAAAAAAAAGGCAAAAATATGGTGCAGGTTGTAATGAATAACATGATACCATTGAGATTTTTAAAGGGATTAAAAGAACTTTTAAAAAAATACACAAATGAGCTTTTAAAAAAATAAAAAGTTTTTAAAAATATATGATACACAAATAAACACATAATATAAGCACATGTATCACAAATATATTATGCATGTGTGCTTGAATATACATAGACGCTTGCAGAAGTAGTAACAGAGGTTGCTTTGAATTTAATGTCAGGGATAACGGGAATCTACTTTTCTCTATATCCCTTTGGTATGGTAATGCTTGAATTTCCTCACCGCCTCCCCCCAGAATTTTAGAATAATTAACAAGATAAAAATGACCTGAAAAGCTTTGTCCCCATGTCCTGTCTCCCACTTCAGTAGCTCCTGGTGCTTATCTGTGCCTACAGCACCCAGTATGTTTGAGTGCCTCAAATAGACTCCAAACAACTTGAGGGCAGGACTATGGCTCATTTGTTTGGACCTTCCTTGGGCAAGCTCTGTAACTTCTGTCAATCTGTTTTCTCATCGGTAAAATGGAAATGAGCCTAATAGTGGTCGCTGATATTTATTAAGTAACTAGCATGGGTCCAGGCTGTGTGCTTAGTGCTTTTAATGTGGATTATTTTATCCAGTCTCAAAACGACCCTGATTAGTTTTGCTATCATCCCCATTTTATAGACAAGAAAAGAGATTTTTTATTTTTATTTTTGGAGACAAAGTCTTGCTGTATTACCCAGGCTGGAGTGCCATGGTGCATTCATAACTCGCTGTCGCTTGAAACTCCTAGATTCAAGTAATCCTCCCACCTCAGCCTCCCTCCCACCTCCCTCTTCCCAAGTAGCTGGGACTAGAGGCATGTACCACCATGCCTGGCTAATTTTTTTAAATTTTGTGTACAGACAGGGTCTCATTATGTTGTACAGGCTGTTCTCGAACTCTGGCCTCAAAGATCCTCCTGCTTCAGCCTCCCAAATCACTGGAGTTACAGGTGAGCCACCACACCTGGACAAGAAGAAAACTTTTATCATCAGACTAACAAGTGGAAGAGTCAGGAAGATGTGTCTGTTTCCACAATGCATGTACATTTATAGGGCTGTGGTAAGAAGTGAGAAAGTACAGGAGAAGTGTCTGGCCCTCAGTAGGTGTTTAGGAAATGCTAGATATGATTACTGGTGTTATTCCTGCCCTACCAAGAAACTCTTCCAGTCATTAAAAACATGCACCTGATTGAACAGAAACAAAGTGGCTTTATCCTGAAATAACATGAAATTTTAGCAGGCACATGGCCACAGCTTGGGCTCAAACATGTGGAAGCATCTCTCTTCTCTTCAGTTGTGAGTGAATCGCCACGGGAGGTCATTAGGGAAAGTACTGTAGCAGGGTGTGTTTTTTTTCCCTTCGGGATATAATGGTTTTACTGCTATTAATAACAGATGTGGCCAGGCAATTACAGACTTAAGATGGGTGATCACATCTTGCATTTTAAAACTTAATCTGATCACCTCCAGGGTCAAGGAATTACATAGCTATCATAATGCATAAAGTCTGTCTTGTGCCACCACTTTGTGGACCAAAGTTCAAGCCTTTGAGATCTGAAACATAGTTTATCTTTGTTCTGCAGTGTGTGTGTTTGGGGGTGGGGGGTGCGGGTGCAGGGGATATGGGGTGAGGGAGAGAGAGAGAGAGAGACAGAGAGAGACAGAGAGAGGAGATTTATTTTCTGTGCATGTGTAAGCTGAGAGAGAGAGAGAGAGAGAGAGAGAGAGAGATTTATTTCCTGTGCTTGTATAAGCTGCTCCAAAGCTCAGCCATGAGGGTGCCCTGTTACCCTGGCTCCCATTCAAGTTTAGCTAGTAAAGCTTCTTTTGGGAAAAATGAGAAGTCAGGAGGCCACAATTCTGCTTTTAGGTCTGCTACAATTCCCTTTGCAATTCTGAGGCTTTTACTCATTTGTGAAATTTGGACAATCTCACAACATTTACTTGTCCTGTCCACAAAACTTAGAGCTCTCTAAAGCAGAAACTCTTCTAGCAACCATTGAATTCTCAGCGTCTAAAATAGTGTCTGGTATATAGCAGACACTCAATAAACACTAAACAAATGAATAAATGACTCTCTGGGTCTCCTTCCAGTTACAACATAACGATTCCATAAAATCATAATCTAGTGCATTGAGTTGACTCCAATGCATGTGGCAGATAACATTTGCTGTCAGCTTTCTTGTTTTTCTCTGCCCACTATTGAGACATCTTCATGAACATTTCCACCAGAATGTAAATAACATGTACAAAAGGAGATGATTTGAGATTTGCCAAATTTTCCTCTTCTCTAGCAGTACTGAAAATGGTTTGGAAAAAGAAGAAAGCATTCATTTGAAGTGTCAGTGATCTGCTGGTTTTATTTACACAGGGTGTGCCTGTCAACCACTCCCATCCATAATTGAGACCAGCCACCCACAGCACCTGTCACCAAGGCCTCTATACTCAGTTCCCCTTAGTGAGATAAGGTGAAGAGAGGCCACTAGCTAACAATGTGTGAAAGCTTCAAGTGACATGACAGTCACTCCAGATCTGGAAGGGGAAATGACAAAGGAAGACATTCTGGTTTTTTGTTTGTTTTCATGTACATGAGTCAGAGTTCTTGGCTGTAAATAAGACAAACTCACCCTGGTTGATTGAAGTGGAAGAATTTATTGTAAGGATTTCAGGTACCATGGAATAAGAAGGATACCATCACTGGTTCCACCGTGACTGCTAGGTACTACCAGTCTCTAGAAACCCGACCACGAAGATGAAGTTTAACGTGTCTCTGTCTTTGCACCATTTGATCAGGATTCACAGTTCCCAAAAGGAGAATCTCATTGGCCAGATCACAAGCCACCCTAGCTGTGAGGGGTTGGGAGACCAAGTATCTGGCCCCTTTATGCTTCATGGTGGGAAAGAAGGTCCTAAGACTCTCACAGTGATGGAGTGCCCTAAATATAAAGAATGTTTGCATGCTGGTCAGCCACAGAAAAATGAGAGATGTCCAGTGCATCACAGTTTAATAGTGTAGCGTCATTTATAAAGATGCGTAAAACTCAGTCTGTACAGCCACACATCCAGTGCCCTGAGTGGGGCACATTCATGATTAATGGGCATAGGCTTGTTAGGAATTCTTGCTCTACAGGCTGAAAACTGGCTGGGCATGGTGGCTCACACTTGTAATCCCTGCATTTTGCGAGGCTTAGGTGGGCAGATCACTTGAGGACAAGAGTTTGAGACCACCCTGGCCAATATGGTGAACCGTCGTCTCTGCTAAAAATATA
This sequence comes from Macaca mulatta, assembly GCF_049350105.2. Classification (NCBI taxonomy): domain Eukaryota; kingdom Metazoa; phylum Chordata; class Mammalia; order Primates; family Cercopithecidae; genus Macaca; species Macaca mulatta. The sequence continues at coordinate 23,688,676 of NC_133422.1, forward strand.
AAGATTAGCTGGGCATGGTGGTGCACGCCTGTAGTCCCAGTTACTCAGCAGGCTGAGGCAGGAGGATTGCTTGAACCCGGGAGGCAGAGGTTACAGTGAGCCAAGATTATACCACTGTACTCCAGCCTGGGCGACAGAGTGAGACTCTGTCAAAAACAAAAATAAAAAAATAAAGGCTGAAAATTTTACCAGCCAAAATTAAATTTTAACCAGTTAGCAGTTTCCTGGTACTTTGCCCATAACAATTTTAAAAGTTGTGGTTGAGCACTGCATGCTAGTGGCATATCACAAAACTCCGTGCCGCCATCATAGATGAACTCAGAGGAACTTCCCCTTAACCAAGTTGCCATTTTCCCCTCCTGAGTCCTTGAAAGAGCAAGACGACTTCATGCTTTGCTCCTTCCTAGTCTAGTAGTGACTCAGGAACACAGCTTATAGACTTTAGCCCCAGCTCCCCACAGAAGGGTTTGGAGGCTGAGTATAGGAAGGGCCAGGATCCACGCTGGGAAACTGCTTGGTCCATGATGGTGACCCTCAAGGCAATAAACAGGACTGAGTCCTGCAGAGGAGCTGGCCTGACTGCAGAGGACAAAAGCAGGGGTGTGACTAGGTAAAGTGGAGGTCACAGCACGAGGCTTCTTCATCCAACCAAGGACATAAAAAGTTGCAGCAATTTCACATCCAGGAATCTAATTCCAGTATTGCGATATAGGAGAAACCAAAGTGTTGTCTCCCACTCTCACACAGCCAGCACACTTTTAACACCAGATGTGTGGGGGATGTTTCCCCATACACCAAGCAATTCTGCAACAGACGCCAGCTGGGTATCCTGTAATTCAATTCAATTCTGGCACTATGTACCTGGAAATAGCAGGGGCTCAGGGTTTGATCCTATGAGACTGCCCCCCGTTTCAGATGCCAATCCCAGGTAGTAGGTTGTCTCCTGTACCTCTGACTGCCCAGCTATAAACTGGAATTCCCACGACCCACTCCTTGTTTGGATTAATTTGCTAGAGTGGATCACAGACTCAGTGAAACACTTTACTTCTGTTTGCCCATTTATGACCAAGGATATTACAAAGCATATAGATGAACAGCGAGATGGAAGAGATGCACAGGGCAAGAAATATGGGAAGGGCTGTGGCACTTCCATATCCTCTCTGGGCACGCCACCGTCTAGGAACCTGATGTTCTGCTCTCCAGAACTCAACAAACCCTGTCCTCTGGGCTTTTATACAGGCTTCATTGCATATGTCTGATTGATAACATCATTGGTCATTGGTGTTCAACTTAACCTTCAGTTCCTCTCCTCTCTGTGGAGGTTTGGGGGGAGGGGGTGGGACTAAAAGTCCCAACCTTCTAATCCTGCCTTGATCTTTCTGGTGACCAGCCCCCATCCTGAAGCTATCTGGGGGCTCCAAGTCACCAACCATCTTATTAGCATACAAAAGGTATTTTCATCACTCTGGAAATTCCAAGGAATTTAAGAGCTTTAGGTCAGGAAATAGGGACTACAATCAAATATATATTTCACAATAGCACACACAGATGTACCTGCACAAGTACATACTGATCTATGTACAGGGATATTCACTGAAGCATTGTTGGCAACCACACAAAAAAACTGGAAATAATCATCCATGGTTATATCAGTTCAATATATTACTGTATAATCATACTATGAGATGTAACACAACTACAAGAAAGATCATATATAAGTGATATGATAATGTTGATACATTAAATTAGAAGAGTATGTGGCAGGACAATTTGCTTACTACTATTCCATTTTTTTGTAAGGGAATATACAAATAGTCTTGTATGTGTATAGAAAGCACTGGAAGGGCAACCTAGGAACTGTGGGAACTTTTTGGGCAGGGTGGCAAGGAAAGAGAGACCTTTACTTTTCATTTTCTATCCTATTTCTGTTTGACTATTTGCTGTGTGTATGCAGTCTATTCATAATTAAAACAAACTAATTTAAAATGACGGAAAAGTGAAGCATAGCAGGAAAAAGTAGTCAAGGGTAAAGAAAAATGTTCCCCAAAAGCTCAGTTAAGAACACTTCTTAACTGTACTCAGTGAATGTGGAGACCCAAAGAGAAAACAGTCTCCGTATCTTTTCCTTAATGTCGCTCAGAGCTAGGCCTCTACTTACCTGGTGAGGACCCAGGTCGGTCTCCTGCCCTGGCATTTGGACGTGATCTGAGAGGAGTGAGTCAGGTAAAGGAACCTTCTGGACCACAGACAACAGCCAGGCTCAGCAGGGATCACTGAGGTAGGAATCCCCCCACCCAACCCCTTAAAAAAGAGCCAGCAGTTATTAAAAACATGGGACTAGAGCAGGGTTTATGGGCCTGTTACTACGGTGGTGATGCTAACAGTTAAAAGGCCATGGAAGGTTGTTTCAAATTAATTGGCCTGCAGAGGAGGAAAAAAAAATGACCCTACTAATGATCCTAGGTAATTCTGTCTTCTAAGTTACAGCAAGCAGCCCCCAGAATGGCCTTTATTGAAGCCTGAGTGGTAAGAAGCCTGTAGCGGGGTGAGGGGGACCTGCTTGGAAAAAAGGCCCCGAAAGAGAGGAGCTCTCCCTAACTCTCCAATGACATGGGAAAATTTCACTCATACAAAATTCCCTGGAAACCCAGCCACCCACCCGCTGCAAGAGAAGGCCTAGAGATGCAGAGGCCAGAGCCAGCCTCGGGCCACAGCTCTTCTTCCCCATGCTGGGGGTGCTGCCGCTTGCCTTCACCCCGACCCTGTATCCCCACTTTCCACTGCCCCAGATCGCCCAGGCTGAATGTCTCCTCTTCTCCTCCACTATTCTGAGCTTCGAAGTGCTAACTCCAATGTGTTCAGTATATGGAAAAGTGAGGAACTGAACCCCTTCCACCCCTACCTCCCTAGGCAACCTGTAGAGCTCTTGAGCCCTAATACCAGTGTCTGGGAGGCGCGTAAACGCTCCCATTGTTATCCTTCCACTGCAGAAAATGCCCGGTTTATTCTGGGAGACACTCAGACCCCTCGGGACAAGGGTGGCTAGAGAGAGGTCCAAGCTGCCCTGGGTGGGTGGGGAGTCAAGGCAGGCCAAAGCTTCAGATTTAGACAGTAACCACCAAATCCGACCTGGGCTGCAGGTCCAAGGCCTTTTCCTCTTTCCTGCATGCTCCGCTCTGCCGCTGGCCCATCTTCCAATGTAACCCCTACAACCACCAAAGCAAAAAGGCCTGTCCCAACTCCATCCTCACGGCGCCATCCCCAACCCTCTGAGGATCCCGCTTCATGTCTCCTCTATTTTACAAAGCAGCCCTCCTTGCAGCCCTCACGAAAAGTTCTGCAGTGGGGTCCCCCAGCGCGGGGCCCTTCCCCAGACCCTTAAAGAGAACGTTCGTTTGGTGGGCCATACCCGGGCAGCGCGGGCCCTGCCCTGGCCTGGTTCTACTTGTGTTCTGAAGTCCCTGACCACCGCCTTGAGTCCAGCCCTCGTCCAGGGGGCGGCGGTGCAGGGGAGACCGCGCGGCCTGGCCTGAAGTGCGGCCGCTCCCATCCCTTCCCCGGGCCTGGGGTGGGTCCCCCGCCGACAAACTCAGGAGGGGCCGCGCCCCTGTCCCCTACACGCTCACAAACGCCTTGGTCGCCCGAACCTTCGGCCCCGCAGCGTTCGGCTGCAGGACCGCGACACTGCAGGGCCCCAGCTCTGCGCGCTGCGCTCCGGCCCGTCGGCGCGGGAGGACGCGCGGCCGCGCCTGCCTCGGTGGCCGCGCGGGGTAGGTAGTTGCGGGGACCGGAAGGATGGCGAGGAAGTCGGAGAGGGTTTCCTGAGATGAGAGATTACTTCCGTCCCGGCTGCGGCCTCTCTCTGGAGCCGGCTCGCCGGGGCTCGGGGAGCGGGGTGCGCGTGGCTCCGGGCCGCGCCTTGCCACCTGCAGCGCCCGGGTGGGCCGCGGGGGCCTCGGCGGGACGCGCTCGGCCCTGTCGCAGGAGCTAACGTGGGGGATCCTTGTAGGTGGGAGCATTTCAGAGCGCCCAAGCCATGGTGGCCAAACAGCGGATCCGGATGGCTAACGAGAAGCACAGCAAAAACATCACCCAAAGGGGGAACGTAGCCAAAACCCTGGTAAGGCGGGGTCGGCGCCCGCCGGGCCGAGCCGGGCAGCCGGGCGGGGTGGGGGCGGGGCCGGGCGGGTAGCGGCGCAGGGTCCGGCCTCTCTGCTCCCGGCCCGCCCCTTCTGCGGGGTCCTGCAGAGTGTGGGCTGAGAGCTGGGCTCAGGGCAGCGCGGTCCGCTTGGCGTCCTCGTGGGCGGAGAGGGCCCTGGTTGGTCGTGGCCCCTCTGGGAGTGGCCGCTTGGCTACCAGGGAGGTGCAGAGGAGCCCTCCTCCCCGCCAGGAGACAGCTGAGCCTTGTCCCAGGGAAAGATGGAAAGCCTCATCCTTAGGGGCCAGTTAAGTCAACTGCGTGACACAGAGCCTGGAACCTAGTATGTTCTCGACCGTTTGTTGAATGACTGAATGAATGAATCAATGGTTAAATGGAGGCCACTTTTCATCTCCTCCTCCCAGACTCCACTCCTGCTTTCCCTCCCCAACAGACTTGCACCAGGATCAGGTTTCTTTCCAGACCCTTTGTTAGGGTTTCCATGGAGATGTTGAAAGGGCACAAAATGGGGAGTGAGATTTGGACCCATATTCTCTCCAGCCTCCTTTTTCTCTTTTACCTGTCTTCCAGTGAAACCTCCCTCAGCCCCTAGGCTAAAGTCTAAGGGCAGCATTACTATTCCTTCCACTCGGTGAATTCAGACTCATTCTGATGGTATAACTTTAGAGACCAGTTTATTGTCAGGCGTTCGGTGTCCCTAGAACTGTAAATTGAAGGTTTGTAACTGGACTTTTAAGTAAAACCTGTGCGTTACACTCAGGAGTTTCTTTTAGCAAAGCAGATTATCTTCAACAGAAAATGCAAGGCCTGTGACTTTGGACATTCAGAGGCATGAGTCGCATGGGTAGTTTGGCGAAGTTGGTCTCCAAGTATATGAGCAAAGGCGCCTGGGATCTGTTACCCCATACAGTTAAGTGGAAATCCAGCTGAAGCTTGGAGTTTGGCTGGGAAAGCTTGCAGATTTGATGAATCAATTCCTTTTAGCCGAAGAAACTATACTGGTTTGATTAACTAAGCAAAAAGCTAGATCTGTAATCACCACACCAGAATTCTTGCAAAACCAAGCAGTATTATGGTAGAGAAACTCTAGGATCAAACTCAACTCTACTTAGAGCTTTATACACAACTCTAGACCTAAGTAATCCTTAAAATTCTCTCATTTAGGAATTAGATCACTTAGTTGTGATTAGGGCAGCAAATGTCAAGATGCCATCAAATTGGAACCATTTTGTTACATTGATTTATGTTTTCCCTATTTTTACTGAGGAAAAAAAATGGCTGCCCAGGTTGACATTGAGAAGCAACTTATAATTGATGTTAAGGCATGCAGGGTTTTATATCCCTAAGAGATCAATTCTTCCTTCTCAAGGGATCAGACCTGCTAACTGACACGGTGAAAAATAACTAGTCACGTGGCTCTTTTTCATGAACTAAAAAAACAGAGTTCAGTTGTCAGATCTCAGTTGACAGCTTATCTGATTACAAAAATAAGAAGAAAACAAGAACTAATTTCTAAGGCTGTTTTATCCATTAGGTTCTGTAGACTCAGTGTCTGCCACCTCAGGTTCTTCCAAAAGACTAGAAAACGTTTGGGACCCAAACAAAAATTATTGGCTCCAAAATAAAAGAAGAAAATGGAAAAATTGGGAAAACACTGTTTAAATACCTGGAAAAGGTACCAGTCACCTGCCATTCAACTCAATGTTCAGAGCTACATTTAAATTATATTTAATGTTCAGTGTGAGTTCATTTTAATATGCTCTAATATGTCATGGGATGGCCGCCAAGAAACTCTCATAGTGCCTTGCACCTATAAGAGTTTTTAAATGACCTGGCTAAATTTGTAATGAAAGGTTTCCAGACCAAGTCGCAATCAATGTTTGCTTTGCATTGGTTGGGGGAATTTTGGTTAACTTTATTGTAAATAGATTATTATCCAATAGAAAAATGAAATTTTCTTTCAAAGAGAAACTTGATAAATCCTAAATCTCATTTTCTTAATTACAAGTCAAATATGATTATACTTTGTTAAAAGTAACTTGCAAAAGATCACTATTCAGGATGAAATTCATTAAATGGGAACATATGTATAGATTCCAACTGAAAATTCAGACTAATTATTCAGAAATAAACTTCTTTAATTGTATGCAGATGATTCAGTATTTTATTATTAGCTAATAGCTTATGGATAAATTAATATTATTCTCCCAGATAGCAGACTAATCCAAGAAACAAGGCCGGGCACGATGGCTCATGCCTGTAATCCCAGCACTTTGGGAGGCCGAGGCGGACGGATCACCTGAGGTCAGGAGTTCAAAACCAGCCTGGCCAACATGGTGCAACCCCGTCCCTACTAAAAATACAAAAATTAGCCAGGCATGGTAGCAGGTGCCTGTAATCCCAGCTACTCGGGAGGCTGAGGCATGAGAGTCGCTTGAACCCGGGAGGCAGAGGTTGCAGTTAGCCGAGATCGTGCCACCGTACTCCAGCCTGGGTGACAGGGCAAGACTCCGTCAAAAAAAAAAAAGAAAGAAAGAAAGAAAGAAAGAAAAACAGAGAATTGGAATAATCATTTTGTGATTATACAGTAGTAACTTCTCCAGAATGAAGGGAGAATTTAAATTTCAGAGTTCTGAGTTACTCTACTGGTATCTTAATCACAGGGAAAGCCATTCCCTGACATTTTTGGAGCCTCAAGAAGTAGCAAACTCATGTTTGGAATAAACCATGTCATTTGCAGAACTGCTACTAGTTTTCCCCACCTTTTCCAGCCATAGAGTCAGGTTTATGTGAATTGTCCCAATGGGATTGTGCTGGGCACCCCTTCTAAAAAGCGGTCACCCAAAGCTGTCAAAAAAAGATATATAGGTACTCTGATCAGCCAAAGTCCCCAAATAATGTTGATTCCCTGGAGAATGTCATCCAAAAGGTTTTTGTGTTATATGCTCCAAGCTCTACATGCTGATCATCTGTTTTTTCTGCATATGAAAAATAAAGGACTCTGTTTGGTATCTGTCCTGGGCAAATAATTCATTACAGGCTCCTGAATTCACTTACTAGCTTTACTGGAAATAGAGATAAAATGAATCTTTTTATATAGCATTAGTGGCACAACAGCAACAGAACAGGTTTCTGGACAACTGTGACAAGTTCCTGGGTAGGTGGTGGAAGAGGGTGGGAAGGGCGAATGTCACACTTTGTTCAGGTAGCTTTATGAATGTTGTTTACCGGATCTGATCTTGGCCTGGCCTTAAGGGCCAAAAAATGGCACAGTTACCTTACGCAATTATTTAAGACTGATTTTGTCCTCATCTGATTAAGAGCAGCCACTGATTCCTTTGCAGTGTGACTTGCCGGCATGTGAGTGGTGGTAGATACAGGCTTAGTCAAGAACAGAGAAGTGAATGTCTTAATCCTTAGTCACAGTCTACCTGCAGTTGACACTTTAATCCATATTTCTTGTGTAGGAGAGATACAGGGATAATCCTACACCAATTAGGAAGTATTACTAAAAAGACAATATCCTTCCTAGAACCTGCGTTTACTCTGCCTAACCTAAGAAATCTTATTTAATGAAACTTGTACGTTTATTTGTTTTTCAATGAACGTTTATTATCCCCTATGTTTAACTTCTGTGCCAGGCATTTCTATACATTACTACATGAACAAGACATAGTCCCTGCCCTTGTGGGGTCTACAGTCTCATAGAGAGACAGATATTAAACACACTATCACAGGAATAAATACAGACCTACAAACTGTGGCACATGTTATCAAGAAAAAGTATATGGCCATACAAGTGACAAGTAGACCCAAGTGAGGCAAAATAGAAGGGCTCTTTGGTAAGCTGAAAACTAAAGAACTGTTGCCTTTATCTATGATAAAATAAATTCCTTTTTTAGATGAGAAGCCAGTTTATATTTACATTAGCCTAGAACTTAATTTTATATCTAAATACAACACATCATAGATTTTGCAGTTTTACTATATGATAAATTTTCTAGGAAAGCAACTGCAGTGAAAATCAGAGGAAGATTATCCTTTTTTAAAGAAATTTTTGTTGGAAACATTACTAAAATTTGTTCAACATTTCAAAAACTTACATCCTTCATGATAGCACCACTCATTTTTTTTTTGAAACACTATTACATACCTTCAGTCTGAATGTCAAGCTGTCATATTTGTATGGATATGAACATACGTTTTAGCCCGTATTTTACAATGTTGAATATAATGTTTAAATGTCAACAACATTTAATTGAAATCTGGAATTGGGTTTTATGATATCAACCACAAATCAATACTTGTGAACATTCCACTCTACCAACACGTTTTTCTTTGTGTGTTTTGCATGTGAATTCTTTAATGTGTATTGAATGCAGCCTATTTTTCAAGCTAATCAGAAAATAATTAGTGAGTTATTTGGGTTTTTTTTTTTTTCCAGTCTCCTATTCTGAGAAGTTTACTTCTTTTCTGATGCATCTGTCAGAAAATATTTGTTGTTCTGATTGATTTGGGTTTAAGGACCAAGCCCCACCTGCACATAGACCTGGAGGTGTTTTGTCTGTGCTTTTGGTTTGAAAAAACAGGAGGTCTGTAGGGCTTCATTCATGCAGTTTGGACAGTCACCTTCTGCTTCCCAGAGAATTCAGAGACCTATCCCAATTTCTAGCTTTATTAAGGCTTAGGAGTTTTATTACAAAATACTGCTTCACTCATAACCATTTACGATTGCTGTGGTGCTTCTATTGTTCCAAGGATTTCCACTGTACTGACTTCCTAATTTGGGGGTATGTAAAAGGTTTTGAGAAAATGTCTGTGATCTCTGATCCTGCTTGGAATTCACAGATGCAGAACCTAAATATCGAATCTGTTCATGGAAAACACCCAGTCTTTGTAATGAGGCAGACCTAAATTTGAATCCCAGCTCTTGCTCAAGTTAACAAACTTTGAACCTCAGTTTCTCAACTCCGAAATGGAAATAATAATACTTGCCAGAAATAATGAATACAGACTGCCTAGTATAGTGCCTGGCACGGAGCATACCTTCAGCAGATGCAAAATTATTATTAATATCATTTTGGTTCCTAAATCACCATATTGGTTTATGTATTCATACCATATCTGTCCCCAGTTACAGTTCACTGAGTTACAGGGATGTTAATAAGGTTATTGATGAATTTTTGCAAACCTATCTCAATCCTTTTAATGGAATTCATCCATCTATATCTGTCCACTGAGGGATTGAAATCAAGTCTGTCTCATTCACAGTAGAATCCCTAGCACCTAGCACAATGCCTAGTGATACTCAAATAGTTTCTTGAGTCAATGAACCTAATCTTACTTTTTCCCATTCCCTTTTAGAGGCCGCAAGAGGAGAAATATCCTGTGGGACCATGGCTGTTGGCACTGTTTGTTTTTGTTGTCTGTGGCTCAGGTATGGGAGTTTCACTGAACTTATATCCCATGTTCTCCGCTGGACTTTGAAAAACGTGTTTTCTTCACAAAGCAAATAGATGAAAAACATGTTGGTCTGGGATTCAAGTTTACCACTGCCTTAAACCTTAATCTTAATGGGTTTTGATTTAGTTTCTATTCCAAATATAGGTAGAGACAGAATTGATACACTATCAAATCCCAATCATAAAATGATTACACTGAGTAAAGTGGCTGTATACACTGTAGAGTTCAGTAAGTCTTTTTGTGCAGACATAGCTTTAAAAGGGCGTTGGAACAGAAGGTGAAACACCTGTCTGCCTGTGATAAATCCACATTCCAGAGAAAGGGAGAGGCCTTATGCCTTATGAGAAAGTTCTCCAGAACTCCTAGATACAACTGAGCCTTTGACCCAAGACTTAAGGTGTGGGTCACCTGATACTGTAAGGTGGCAAGTTGAGAGCTTTACTTACACACATGCAGATACACACGCACACACACAAATGCAGGGAAGATGAGCAGAAGCATTGTACCATTGTTTCTAGTTACATGCTGAACTAGCCTTGACATGGTTCCTGATCCCCATATGTTGGGTCTCAGAAGTCCTTGTGAGTGGAGGTCACTTCTTCTAACCACACAGCATATGCCTTTAGGGATTCCCACCCTCCATCAGCTCACTGTTACTGAGGGCAGGAAGGCAGGAGGTCCACATCTTCCTGCTCAGGCTTAGGCCTCCCAGCAAGACAGCGTCTGCCCCAGTGACAGGAGAAGCCCATGACTAAAGATGAATCATGCATTCAAACCTAAAATCATGAAAATTTAAAAAAAAATTTAAGATGGATCAGTTCCTTTTATCTTCAAGAGACCACTCTTCCAAAGAAGCAGAAACTCTTAGGAGGAAGGAAGGATCCAAAGTACTTGGCATTATTGTTGCTTGTGGCTCAAATATTTTAAAGATGATTTGTCATTCCAAGATGAGAAAATCTTCCAAAGAAACACAGTTCTACTCTATTCCCAAAGAAATATCCTTAAGGACGTCTTTTAAACAGCTGTTTACCCAATCCCTGTTTGAATACTTCTGAGGATGGGGTGCTCACTTCTTCAAAAGCCCATTCCATTTCTGCACAGCTGGAATTCTATTAGAAATGTCTCTCTTGTTTTAAATTACACGATGCTTCTTCTCAGTTGTTCAGATTTGAATTCCTAGGATAACACAGAATAGACTCATTCTTCTCTAAGCACCTTGAATCATCAGATATGTTAAAGATGACTGCCTGGTGGCTCCTTTTGCAAACTAAGCTTCCCTAATTCTCTCAACCTTGCCTCGTAAGATGTGGTTTCTAGACTCCTCTTCTGGATCTGCTCAATGACTTTCTTAAAGTATAGCATTTGGCAGCGCATGCCTGTAATCCCAGCTACTTGGGAGGCAGAGGTTGCCATGAACCACGGATCACGCCACAGGCACGGTGGCTCACACCTGTAATCCCAGCACTTTGGGAGGCCGAGGCGGGGAGGATCACGAGGTCTGGAGTTCGAGACCATCCTGGCCAACATGGTGAAACCTTGTCTCTATAAAAATACAAAAAAAATGAGCTGGGTGTGGTGGCACGCACTTGTAGTCGCGGCTACTCAGGAGGCTGAGGCAGGAGAATCGCTTGAACCACTGAGGCGGAGCTTGCAGTGAGCCGAGATGGCACCACCGCACTCCTTCCTGGGCGATCGAGCGAGACTTTGTCTCAATTAAAGAAAAAAAAAGTATAGCATGTACAGTTGCAGAAGGCGGTCTAGAAGCAGTGCGACCACCACAGAAGCAGTAGGATTGTCACTGCTCTTGCTTTTGCTCACCACTCTGCCTCTATTAATGTGACCCAGCCTTGCAGTTACTTTTTAACAGTTGCAGCACATCCTTGACTCACTTCTAGGTGACGGCCAGCCAAGTGCCACCCAGCTCTTCCTTACATAAACTTCCTGCAACCCTGGAGACACGTCTACATACCCCTTTATCCCAGAGTCCCTCCTGTCTCCATCACATGTGATTTTATTTTACTCGTAGCCCTCATTGGCAGTTGCAGCTATTTAGTTTACTTGCTTAGGTTCACTTCCCTCCAGTAGGATATAAGCTCAGGGGAGGCAGTGTTTACTTTTCATTTAATTAGTTTAGTATTTAGCATATAGCGCTCAGGATGGATGGATGGATGGATGGATGGATGGATAAAGCCAGATGTTCCTCATACTGTAGATATCTAGTTGACCTTTTTGGAGACCTAATATAAAACTCTATTACTTTTTTTTATTCTCAAAGAAGAATGATTACTTCTATTAAAATTTCATTGTTGGTTATCATTTATCTTTTAATGCCGTGTCCATAAAGTTCAGAAACATAGATGAACATGTATAATGAATGAATTATTACATTATAATATATAATATGGTCAGTGACATTACATGAGATATTCATGTATTGTCCTTCATTAGTAATGCATAAGTCCAAGCACCGTGCAAAATTGCAGTGAGTATGGTACATTAATGCAGTATTTCCATCAATACCTACATATTCATCTGTGATGCATTGCCTCAGATGATCTGTCTCTGGTATTCAACTAAGAACAAAATAAAAACAAAGCTATGCCTTTATCATACCACAGGAAAATCAAGATAATAAACCTGTACAAAAAAGTTAGCTATGTTTTCAGGCTGTATGACCAGTCTGTAGATTATCAGACCTTGAACTTTGAGCCTCTCATCTACTTACCCTTTTCTCCCAACGTTATGGTCTCTGAAAGTATATTATTCTTCCAAGTCACTGATAAAAGTCTAGACTTGGAGAAACACACAGAACACAATTAGAGATAACCGCTTTCAGGTTGACTTTGAGCCTCTAAGCAAAACTCATGCAAGCAATCATCATGTCTTGAGGGTCCCCCTCTGTGCCCGGCACCGTGCTGGGCTTTGGAAATACAATCCCGTTTGGGTGCTTGCAGGCATTGGGAGAGGCAGATAAGGAAACTGTCAGTTGCAGCCCAGGGAAAGCACACTGCGATAGTGACAGCCGAGTTTACAGGGTGCTTGGCCAGCGTGGATAAGGAACTTCTAAATCGTACTCAGCAGAAGAGAAAGTTTCCAAGGGGAGGTGCTGTTTGAGCGGAGTCTTGAAGAACAGACAGCCAGCCAAAGGGTGTGAGGAAGGTGACTCTGCATGGGAACACTACGTGGCGGTGGCATGGTGGCTTCAGAGAATGTGCTGGGCTCAAGACTATAAGGTGCTCAGAATGGCCGAAGCCTACTCTCAGGCATCCCTGAGCCCAGTGACCATGCCACCTGTGTTGTCAAGGGTCTAAGTAGATAAAGATGTATATCGGCTTCAAGATACACTGTAGCCTTCTCCAGTCTGCCCCCTTAGGCAGCCTATAAGCGAGAAAGCCAGTCAAGTCACTGGCCTGGCTTTTTCCTCTCAAACCCATGCCAACTCTCAAAACCCATCTCTTCCTTTTTGAAGGGCTTAAAAAACTATTATATGGCCTAAACTTTTGCCTGGCTTACCAGCCCATACAGGAGGACCTGTATCTTTCCCTCTTGGGTAAATTGGGACATTTGCTAACAAGCATCTTTTGGAACTCTCCTGGTCTCCAGCGGTTTCCCAGGGATTAAGTATGTTAGCTCTGCCTCTCTGGAGGTTTGTGCAGGGCCATGGGATGTGAGCCTGCAGGGCCTGGAGATTTGGATGAAAGAGCCCGAGAGGACCCACTCTTATTGCCATACCACAGCCCCTGCCCTTAGTGCCTAGGGCTCTTTTTGTTTTGTTTTGTTTTGTTTGTTTTTTTGAGACAGAGTCTCGCTCTCACCAGGCTGGAGTGCAGTGGCGCAATATTGGCCCACTGCCACCTCCACCTCCCAGGTTCAAGCGATTCTCCTGCCTCAGCCTCCTGAGTAGCTGGAACTACAGGCGCCCGCCACCATGCCCAGCTAATTTTTTTTTTTTTTTTCAGTAGGGACGGGGTTTCACCATGTTGGCCAGGATGGTCTTGATCTCTTGAGCTCATGATCCGCCCGCCTAGGCCTCCCAGAGTGCTAGGATTACAGGCGTGAACCACTGCGCCCAGCCGCCCAGGGCTCTTTCAGTGATGCTGATTTAAAGCTTTCTGGTTATAAAGCCATTTTGCTTTTATGGAGAGGTTAGACATGAAACGAGACTTGAGCCATCTTACTTTCTCTGTCTTCTGTTAACATGCTATCATGATCCCTAAGCAATGGGCCTCATGCCTTTTTTAATCATAACTAAAAATAATTACCACCACTGTTTTTTTTTTCTTGCCAACTTTAGCAATTTTTTTGTAAGCCTCAGCTCAAGTCGGGCACAGTTCTCACAGAAATGTGTCACTCTTCTCAGCTTGTCCTTGGTACCGTGCCCTTCCTTCTATCTTTGTACACGTCCTTTTCTAAACAGAAAATGTCATGAGAAACACAATAGCTCCTTTAGATCCGTCCCTGTTGCCACTTCTCGGGGATTAGTCACGATTCATTTCATCTTGCAGAGCCGACTATTCCCTCTTGAGTTTCTCCCGTTTTAGGGTCACAGGCCGTAAGTGCCTACCCATCTTTTCTCTACATTTAAAAGAATGTACGGTCCTCAAGTCTAGCCCATTTGTCAGCTGCTTTGTTTTAGGTAATGAGCTTTCTGGTAGGTGCTAGGATAGTTGAAGCCCTCATCAGTGGTCTGTCTCACCTCTGTTCCAGCTTTGTAATCTGAAATAGGAAAATTCCCTACATCTCACGTCTGCCTAGCTGTTTGCAGTATGCACACCTGCACCCGCACACCTGCCCTGGCCTGCAACAGTCAGGCCAAATGCACTGGAGTGTCTTGTAGGATCTCCACATCTTTGCAGACAGATAGGCCCTTTTCCTATTCCTTTCTATTAGCTCTCCTTTGAACAAGATACACCCCTATGCCAGGCTCAAGTTCCATTTCACCAAGTTCCAGTGGGACCTTGGAGGTCATATGGCCTTTCTTTGAGTTCATGTGGTTGGTTACTCTTATTTTGTGTGTTTTTATGCAGATGCTAAGGAAAAAGGCGAAATCTTCTAGTATTAATAAAGGCGTTGATCATTGATGTGAGTCTCTTGAAAGTCTCACTTGCTTTCATTACCTTACTCTATTAACCCACTTTTCTCATTGATGATTGGTTGGGCGAAGTGCTCTTTTTAGAAATAGTGCCAGTGTACCTAGGGTAAATAAATATTCAGGTCAGGCAGACAGTAACGAATGCACATTTTATCTGTTTTTCTGGCTGTCTTCTGGGAAAGAGTTAGGACTAGTAAGAAGCTGGCATTTAAGTATGTGCTCACTTATTGGTCAGCCTTTCTACGTTTTATGTGGAAAAACAGCTTAACAAGCCTGTAAAAAGTCTACAGGACCCCTTTCTTATAGAGAGTCGGGGGTCACTGCGATCACTTGCCTCCTGTTTCTCAGCTTCTCTCCTGTGGCTTCCTCCTCCTCTGCATGTGCTTTTCATGCCTGCCATCCTAGTAAGAGCAAGATAATGAAAAGGAAGGAACAAGGACTGGGAGAGTAGTGAGGGGACGCAGTCCAGGCACCCAGAGACCCCTGGCATAAACACACACTCAGGGAATGCCACCCCTCATTGCAAAGCCAGATGGGAGCAACAGACCTCCCGGGGCCGCCCCACGCCCCCACCCAGATCCGAGCGCAGCCCAGCCCTGTTCTGTCTTAGGCACTTGGTGGCAACCTCTAATACATTGCCCTGGTGAGAGGGAGTTTGGGGAGGTTATCTAAATACACCCTCTTCAGAATAAGCAAATTTCTACTTTCCATGATTGCAAAAGTTCTCTTAGGCAAGGGACTGCTTTGAAAACTGACCAGTTGGCACTCATAGAATAGGAGGCCTCTGAAGGGAGGATAGTTTCAGGATCTGCCAGATGTCAGCTCCGAGCCTAGATTCACTTTTGTCAGCTGAATGACCTTGGACAAGGTGTTTACTCTTGGTATTGATTCCCTTATCAAGAAAATGGGGATAATGAGCAGCCCTCCCAAGGTGTCCTGGCGTTGAGTGGCTCTGGGGATCTAAGTGCAGGCCCATAGCAAGCTCAAAGCCTGCAGCTACAGTCACCACCACCTCTGTCCCTGTAGCCCTCATGGGAAACAGTGGTACCACGGGACTATCGGTTGTGCTGTGGGGTGCTTCAACTTGCACACACCTGTCATCCTTCCAGGCTGTACATTCAGTTGCAGACTCGACCTCTCACATGGGTCTCAGTCTCTCAGCAAGCCATGGGCCCTGCCTCTTCACCCCACAGATGAGTGGAAGCAATGTGAGTGATAATACTTTGGGTGCATGAGACTGTTTTCCCACATGATAAAGCGTCAAGTCTTCCCCACAGAGGGAGAAGGGACACCAACATGCAGATCACAATCAATGAAAAGCAGTTTGTCCTTTAACTTGAATATCAGGAAAAAAAAAACGTGAGTTTCATTTCCTTAAAGCAACCCCAATCCACCACTCTTTTGCTGTAAAAGTTATCTTTATGAGATACAAAAGCTTTGGGAATAGTATATTCTTCTGAGACATGGTATTATCCAATTAGAACATCTCAGGGCTATATCTCGTTTCATTTTGTTTAATTTGATAACCAGTTTTTTTTTTTTCTTTTTTGAGACAGAGTCTCACTGTTGCCCAGGTGGAGTGCATTGGCACCATCTTAGCTCAATGCAACCTCTGCCTCCTGGGTTCAAGTGATTCTCCTGCCTCAGTCTCCCAAGTAGCTGGGATTACAGGCATGCGCCACCATGCCCAGCTAATTTTTGTGTTTTTAGTAGAGACGGGGTTTCACCCTGTTGTTGAGGCTGGTCTCAAACTCCTGGCCTCAAGTGATCCACCCTCCTCGGCCTCCCAAAGTGCTGGGATTACAGGTGTGAGCCACCACACCCAGACAGTTTTATTAATATATAGATTATGTAAGAAATCAAAAACCTATTTCTTAATCAATACCTGTTATGAGTCTGCTGAGATTATTAACCCAAACAGGCCATAAACTTCTTGTCAAACCTTAGCCTGGGATTTTGTTTTGCTTGAGCCTGTTTAACTGGCTGGATTTGTCTCCACTTGATCTGCTAGGACCCAGATCAACATCAAAGGCCAAGGGATTTCAGTGCCCTCATAAGAGACTTTGTGCTTTTTTTCTCTCCCCCTTTACTAAAAGTATTATCTTCCATTTCTGCAGGCAGTGGGGCCGGTTTCCAGGTAAGCAGCTCATCCTGGCTCTGCCAGTCCCGGGTTTTGAAACCTGCCTCTTTGCAGAGCTGTTTGAGAGCTTCTGAAGAATGCTTGCTTTTATCTCAAGACTCAGAGGCAAGCATTAGCTGGAACTGTCTGAGACTGTTCCCCACAAAGATACTGTCACACAGATAAGTCAACTGCTATCTTCTCAAGGCACTTGCAGACTTGACACGCTTCCCCAGCCCATTCATGGACCTAGTCACTGCTGTTTGTGCTCAGAGCCCTCTCCTCTGGGTGTTTCCTTTCCCTTTTGTCCCCAGCTCTTGCATGAGCCTTACTGAGGACTCTCAGGCTGTACCAATGCTTAGTGGGAAAGTGGGCTGCAGTTAATTGGTAATGTCTGTCCTGAACACGGTATGGCTGACAGCGCCACATTCTCATTCTCATCTTTGCTATCCTTAGCCTAAATTTTTTATAAGGTTATTGCCACAGTATTCACAAGATAACTGTCTTCGACATTTCCAACTTTCCTCTTTGACCAGAATGCCTCCTGGACTTGGTGAAATGAGGTCTTTTCCTTAATATGCTACCTGTTTGGATAATTTTATTTAGAGTCAGCCTATACATGTTTCTTGTGGTCTTACAGTATCATTTACCCTTTCTGAGTTCTTGGGTGTGATACCCTACGTTGACAGGATGCAGTAATCTGAGATGGCACTCTTTGCAATGCGGTTGTATTTCTCTCTGTCCTGATGCCTCAGTGATAGTTTCAGGCAGCATCAATGGAGTCACCATCTAATTCCCATCATCCTTTGACTCTCAGAGAGAAACTCTTAAATACCAACCATGCCCCAGTTCCCTCCCTCAGACTGTTTCTTCCTCATGTATTCCTAATTTCAATTTTATTTCTCTTTCTCTGGCCAACCCTGATATTCATTTCCTAATTAGAGATTATGAGAATTTTAATGGTGACTAAAGGCTGGCTATTCTTGAAACTGACAAATGTTTATTTCCCATCAAAGGGAAGCCTCTGGGGTAACAGGATTAACTAGTGACTGTTATTTTCTTCACTGTTTCCTATAGTTTCCAAATTTGTCAGTCAGCATATATTACGTTTATAAGCAGGAAAAAAAAATGTGTTTTAAAAAAAATCTAGACTAGTGGTTTTTGGTCTTTTTTTTTTTTTTTAAGCTGCAGAACTTTGTTCAAATCTCAGAGAGAAATAAATGAAAGAGCAGCTGTTCTGGTTGAAGTGAAGCCTGTGTATGTTTCTGTTTGCATTTGTGTGTGTGTTTGTATATGTGGGTTTTTTGTGTGTGTTTGTTTCCGTGTGTGTATTTGTGAATGTGTTTGTGTTAGTGTGTTCATGAATGTGTTCATATGTATATGCATGCATATGCATGCTTGCATGTGTGTGTGTGTGTATAGTATACCTCCCTATGTTGCTGGATATTATGACTTTCTCATCCCCAGAAGGGAGCACACATCTGGACTCTCTTTGCCCATCAAATAGGAAATTGTGCCTGGCTCCAGGGCTGGCCTCTGTTATTGCAGTTAATGCCTTTCAACAAAGAGCCTGCGAGGTTTATCAGGCACCATCCGTTGGGAGTCGCTCTGCCGTTTCTGGGCAAGGACATTCCTTTCATCTGTCAGTTAACAGGCGGCACTTTCCCCCTGTATTCTCCAGGGCCTCTGCCTGCTGCGTGGCAGGGGAGGGGAGAGAGAGCATGTCACAGACAGGTCCTTTTTCAGGACAGCCTTTTCAGAACAGATGTGAAGAAGTGATTCTCTGAGATGTCCTTGGCAGGGCCTGAATCCTCCCGTTCTCCCATCCTTGTGTTTTGGATGGTCCAGGTCTCTCCCTGTGTGAATGTGCTGGAGGCCTCTCCATTTCTGGAAGGACCACACCCGAACTTTCCCCAGGACTGGCTGTTCTGTTAAGGATGGTGTGGAAGAAGAAAAGTACAAGTCACAAACATGCCAGGGACATATGAGAGGCCAGAGACATTCTTTTCAGTGCTCTCTCTTCCCACTCCCTGTGTGGCCACCAGTTTTGTGGCAAACTGTCTTTGAGCCCAAAGGTTGAGGAGCCAGAATGGAGCCTTTTGCAACAACTAAGAAACATTTCTCTGTGAACTGTTAGCTGCTCTCTGAAATCTTTTGGGGACACAAAATTTGAGGAAGGTCTGTATTTTGTGGTGTACTGGGTGAAAACCACCACCTTAGCATGTGCACATGCCATAGCGGGGAAGTTAACATGGTTGCTAAGAGCTACAGCTTCAGGGCCAGACTTTGTGGATTTGAAACCACCTACTAGCTATGTAGCCTTGTCTAAGATACTTACACCGAATCTAAGCCTCAGTTCTTCTCTTCTTAAAAGAGAATGGTACTGGTTCCTAACTCCTGGGACCCTCAGGACTATTAATCCTGAGGATTAACTGAGGCAATGCATGTGGAATGTTTAGTAGAGTGAGAGTGTTGGCTTTGTAAGTGTTTGCTGTTCTTGTAATTATGTTTATGGTCTGGCTCACACTGCCTTCCCACCTCTCCATCTCCCTGGGAAGGTCCTCACCAAAGCTCTGAATGCTTAAGAGGGAAGAAATAAAATTTTGCCTATTTTGATAGCTTTGCTTGTTGATGGTGAGAAAATTTGTAGTGGGTGAACATAGCACTGAGATATTGAGGAACCTCCATGAGCCAAGACCAGCGGCCCCCCTGGATAGGTAAAGGATAGGGTTTGTAAACCAGAGTCAGTGGTGTCACCTCTGCAGGGATAGCTAGAACTTCTCTAAGTCTAGAAAGAGTTATTTATAAACTAGCCCATGAGGGTGAGCAAGATCTGTTTGTACAACTGTTTTGGCTACCATTTATTGAGGACTGACTTCTTGTAATGCCAGGCCCTACACATACATCTTCTCCTCTGGTCACACAGTCCCTGCAAAGATGCCATTACACTCATTTTTCCAGATCACGAAACTGCGGCTCATAGAAGAAATTGGCCAATGTCCCATAGCTAAAAAGTGAGAGAGCTAGTCCCCAAATCTAGTTCTTTCAGACTCTAAAACCCATCTGTTTTCCATTACCCTGCATTCCCTCTCTCTTACGGTTTCCCTGAAACTTCCATGAAGCAAAAGTTTTCCACCAATTTAGGCCTTTAGCATATGACTGTGTATTGAAAAAAGCTCCTGCTAAAACATCCCCTATTTTTCCTGCCAGAAAAAGTGTGTTTTCCAGAGGTTCCTGATGTGCAGCCATCCTGGTTCTTGCTCCCAGATGGAGAAAGACCTGACCCAGCCACAGGCTACCTCTTGGTTGGGCCACCGGTGTCCCCACTCACCCCCCGGACACTTGCTTCAGGACAGACTTGAATTCGCCATATTTGCAGGTCAACCACATAAATTGGCCTTTCCTGGAGACTGCCAGAACTTTCTCAAAACTGTAACATCCAGAGGGAGTCACCCCCACCCAGGACCGGCAAGTGGGATGTTTAAGGAACGGGCCGGCCCTGGACGAAAGACTGAGGCCATTCATCTGCTCTGGAGTTCATCCTCGGGATCTGAGAGGCACAGCCTGGAGAAGACATCTCATCAGCCATCGGCTCCCTTAAGGTGACCTGCGGCCTCCTTTGTGCCCTGGGGGCATTTGGGCTGGTGTAGAGGCTCTCTCTCAGAAGCTCTTTCTGCTATTTTAATGCGGATAGAAAGCTTTACATTCTTTGCTAATAACATCTGGGTTTTAACAGCATCTTGTTGCCCTCGCCTGTCTCTGGCATCTCTCTTTTTTCCCTCTTCTCCATCTCTAGAGAAGCCACCAGAAAATGGCATCTTGCTTTTGACTTTCTTTGTGCTGATTATTTTAGAGAACTTAGTGATCCACTTTGCAATGTCTTGTCTCCTAACATTTCAGCTTGTTTCTTAGAGAACCCATACTTTGCTTTCTACCAGCTCTTTCATCATTTTCATTTTCTTAAATGAAAAATAAGCAAAACGGTATGATTTCTACATTGTCTTCTTCTCCTAAAGGATATTCTTCTTCCGGCCTCTCTTAATCTCTCTTCTCAGCAACTCCCTTGATCTCCTTTAGCATCAATTTATTGTCAATAAAAGTGGCTTTAGGAAGCCTCCTGTTATCTGGCAGGGTTCCAGCTTTCTGACATTTACCTATGGGACCCACTTGTTATGTCATCCCTGTGTCCTTCTGGCACTCCCTCTTAGCTGGGGAGGGTCAGTCCCCAGGGTGAGAGTGGGTTGGGATGGCCCATTCTCAGGCCTTTAGGGGTTTATGGTCTTATACTTCCCCTTCGAAGACTGAGCTTTAGAGACATTTGGATCTAAAGGCAGCCATTTGATGCTGACTCTTTGGGTTTGCAGAGTAGTCATTTGAGGTTTTTAAAATATATTTTCCTCTGTGCTTTTTGCAATCATTCACTTTTCAGTAATTCAATAATATTTACAGAGGACCTACTTTGTGCCATCCCTTGTCCCTGTTATCCTGGAGCTTGTAGTCTAATGGCAAAGAAAGATGAGTTAATCAAGTAATCACACCAAAACACTTTCAATTCAGCCATGAAACTGTACAATTTCAGCCATGAAACTATGTAAAGAAGAGGCACATGGGGCTATGAAATCATATAATGCAAAGGACCTGTGTACTCTCAGGTAAGTGGTTCTCAAAGTGTGGTCCCTGGACCGGCATCTCAACGTCCGCTGTGAACTTGTTAGAAACACAGATTCTCAGTCCCTTAACTCCAGGGCTTGGGGAGAAGGTATCCAGCATTTGCGTTTTAACCTGTCCCCGAGAGACTGTGATGTGTGCTCAAGTCTGAGAACCTCTGCTCCAGGTGATCAAAGAAGGCTTCTCTGAAGACATTAACTTTTGGTTGATGAAGGAAAGTAGGGAATAGGGTAGGGTAGAAGTATTTCAGACAGAAAGAATGGCATGTGTAAAAGCCCTGTGGTCTCACGCCTGTAATCCCAGCACTTTGGGAGGCCGAGGCAGATGGATCACGAGATCAAGAGATCAACAAGATAACAGTTGTGTTTATTTCTTCCTGGCCAACACAGTGAAACCCTGTCTCTACTGAAAATACAAAAAAATTAGCTGGGTGTGCTGGTGCGTGCCTGTAGTCCCAGCTACTCAGGAGGCTGAGGCTGGAGAATCGCTTGAACCCGGAAGGCAGAAGTTGCAGTGAGCCGAGATCGTGCTACTGCACTCTAGGCTGGTGACAGAGCAAGACTCCATCTCCAAAAAAAAAAAAAAAAAAAAAAAAAAAAAAAAAAAAAGCCCTGTGGTGAGAACAGGGAGCTTTTGAAAACATGAGGGAGTGCCCCAAGCAAGGAGAAGAGTGATACAAGGTGAGTCTGACAGGTCTGGACAGGGGCCAGGATGTGCAGGTCATGGAGGCCTCATCAGGGACTGGGCAACGGGAAGCTTTTGATGTGCAGTAAACACGGGAGTGACAATATATTATTTGCTTTTATTGAAAGGATAATTCTAGCTACAGTATGGAGAAAGGATGGAAGAAGAACAAGAGTCGAGCACTGGGAGGGCCTCACTGGGGTCTTGGGGAGAATGATGGTAACTTGGACTAGGGTGGCTTCTGAGGAATGGAAAGAAGGGTGCATAATCACAAGATTCCCAGGTGAAATCCACAGGTCTTGGTTATCAATTGGAGGTGTCAGGAAGGACTGTGGTGTTTTGAGTCTACATGCAAGATGGAAGATAATGATGCCAGTTTTAGCAGTGGGAAGAGATCATGACAAGGTCCTGTTGAGTCTGAGGTACCTCTGAGCCACCCAGATGCAAATATCAAGTAGATAGTGGAAGGTGTGCTGGAGCTCAGAGAAGTTAGGGCTGGAGATACACATTTGTGCATCATCAACAGCTAGGTGGCAATTCAAACTGTGGGCTGGGAGGCATCGCCTAAGGAGGAAGAATGTAATGAGAAGAAAGCTAGTAACGTTCATTGCAGAATGTCAGCGCCCATGTTTAATGGTCAAGTGGATTGTTTCCTCTAAAATAAGCTTAGAGGAAAGAGCCAAGAGAAGGAGGAAAACTAGAACCTAGAAGACCATGGTTTCCCAGAGGCCGAGGGAAGAGAGTTTCCAACAGGAAGTGCCCAGCAGGGGTGAGTAGAGGGTAAGACAAGAGAAGGTGGAAGAACGCCTGTTACACTAAGCGACCCAAAAGTCATTTGTGACTTTAGCAAAAGATGTTCAATGGAGGGAAGAGAGCAGAAGCTAAAATGAGGTGGATTGACACGAGAATAGCAGGTAAGAGAGTGCAGAAAGTGAGCATAGACAGCTCTTTAGAAATGGTTGTGAAGAGGAAGAGAGGGCCCTGTGGATAGGGATGTGGAGTCAGGCACATAGCTTTGGTGTGTTTGATTTTGCAGTGGGAGTGCTCCTAGCATGTTAAAGCCTAAAGACTTCGTTGAAAGGGGGAGGTTGAAAAATGAGAAATGGGATCATCTAAGGTTACCAAGGGCCAGGATCCTTGACACAGGTAGGAGGATGCAGAGGCTTCGTGGGTCTCGTAGCTCCTGCTCTCGCCTGGACTTTTCTGAACCTCTGGGACCTGCCCACGCCCTGATCGCCTGCCCTGGAATGCCTGCTGTCCCTCCCTTTCTTGGCATCTCTCCTCCCCGCTGTCTCGCCTGCCCACAGTTCCTCTCCTGCAGCCTGCTCTGCTGTTTTCTCAGCTTTGTTCACCCACTGTTAAGTTATTAACTTGTCAGGGTCTAGACTCCCCGCTTCCTTTCCCTCTTTTGAACTCACTGCTGGCTCCCTTCCCATTTGCCGCCTCAGAAAGTCAGCATTTGGAAGGCGGAGGTTACTCTGCAGGTCAGTATTGGCAGGTACACAGGATTACAGTTAATATAATTAGTATAAGATGTGTAAGTTTTCTTAAAGACCATGATACAACTGAAAAAGAAATAAACACAACTGTTATCTTGTGGAGGTAAATGGTGAACTTAAAAAATAGACTTTATTCAAAGTAGTGTCTCCAAGAAGGTTCATCTGTGAACATGTTAAGGATCGCTGGACTCTTACACGTTAATTCATGGATTCAATTATGATCAGGAATGATCCTCAGTTTTTAAAGCAAACTCAAAGAACTAGATAAGTTATTTTAACATCAGTATCGCTGTTCTGAGACATACAAACTTTATCTTAGATTTTTTATTATTTTTTTTATTTTTATTTTATTTTTATTTTATTTTATTTTTTTGAGATAGTCATGCTCTGTCGCCCAGGCTGGAGTGCAATGGCGCAATCTCGGCTCACTGCAACCTCCACCTCCCGGGTTCAAGCGATTCTCCTGCCTCCCACGTAGCTGGCACCACCACACCCAGCTAATTTTGTACTTTTAGTAGAGACGGGGTTTCACCGTGTTGGCCAGGATGGTCTCCATCTCTTGACCTCGTGATCTGCCCACCTTGGCCTCCCAAAGTGCTGGGATTACAGGCATGAGCCACCGCACCTGCCCTGTCTTAGATTCTTTAGAGAGATTTGTAACAGTTCCTTAAACAAGAATTGCACGGTTTCTTATTATTACCCAGAACTTTTGAAGTTATGAATTAACTTAATATGGGGGCTATATGGACTGAGACACCGATGGTTTCCTGTTTGTTGACTTACATCCTGCTGATAATTTTTTGTCTAAGGGCAAGAGTAAGTAAGAAGTAATATTTTTGAGCATCTACTTACATCATCCTATTTATTCCTTGCCATCCTTTGAGGTACTTATTATCCACAGTTTTACAGGTAGAGAAAGCAGGCTCAGAACTGTGTAGTAATTTCCCAAAGTTCACAGCTTTGTAGGGTGGCAGATAGTGCTAAGCGCTGGCCTGCATGTGGGACATGGAGAAGCAGCAGTTGTTGAAGTCATGGTAACAGTGATGATAGCAGTAGCTACCAGGCACTGAGTCCTCCATGTGTGAGGACCCTTCCAATACGTCATGTGGTTTAATCCCTATGACAGCCCTGCAGGGGCCATGATCCTCATTTTACAGAACAGGAAGCAGCCTCGAAGAGGTTAATTATTTGTCCAGTCACACAGCTTTTCAGCAAAGAGCTGATATTCAACCCAATTCCATCGGATCCTAACTTTCTGCTCTAAAGTCAACTTGTTGGTCAGGATTAGCAATAGTTCCCTGATCACAAGAACAAAGCCTGAGGCATGGTAGATGTAATTTTTTTTTCTAATGTTGAATATACAGCTGCCTCCTGGCATTCCCATTGAGCCACAATACAGAATGTTTATTTAATTTTTATTCCTTGTGAGCCTTGGTGGGGAGGAAAGGAACATCACATATTTCTGCAAGCTTATAAATTGTTATAGGTACTTTCTCTTCTATCTACCAACTGCCCCTGTTAAGACCTGCCCAAGAACCCAAACTTAGAGCTAAGAAAACATCTGAGCACATCCAGAATTAAATATCACAAGTTGTTGAACCAACAACACCTTCACCATATCTACAGATGAATCCCTGACACTCACATGGAGCTGATTTACTCTGATTTGACTCATAATTCTAACAGTTTCTGTTTTCAGCTTAGTCTATAGCAACAAAATAATAGTAGAGGGCCCACTGCAGATGGGTATAGTAATACCAGAGATGAGAAGAAAGAGACCCAAAAACTGATCAGAAGCAGAAATGAGAGCCCAGAAGTGCAGCTGACCAGAAGCATTTCGGTGTCAGATCAAACGCTGCCTCCTCTGTAGCCAGATCACAGCACATCTCATCAGTTACTGGTTTTCATCATGGTGACACTGAACATTCATGGAAAGTTGGCATTGAAATATGTTGGTATCTATAATTCAGAAAGGTAGTGATGATGGGTGCAGTGGTTTTAGGGGAAAAAAGCCAAAAAATGCATTCGTGTTTGTCTACCCTTAAAACCCAGCTGTCCAAGAACAATTCCCCAAGGTTCCGTGCATCGTTTCTCTTTGTATCCTCGAAGTGCGGTGTCTGATACATAGAATGTGCTCACTGACGCCAGATGATGAAACGTTGAATGACTTGTTTCCTAGGGTTCTGGATAACTCTGTTTTACCGTGGATCCTGGATGTATTCCAGGATGACTTTATGAAGGCGAGAAGGGGTAAGACCCCTGAGAGCTCAGTGTTTATTCTGTTTTTACACATGGTTAGATGCGATAATACCCACCCTCCTTAAAAAAAAAAAAAAAATTCAATTTTTTGTTTTGCCAACTTTCCATGAATGTTCAGTGTCACCATGATGAAAACCATGGTAGTTACTCTTACCATTACCGTCATCTTTGTCAGCACTGACCAAGGTTGCTCACTGAGGAAGATGTGAAAAAGAAGTTGGGATCTTCCTCTCCTGGGACACATTTGAAACCCAGTAGCTGGAAGCAGGCCGAAGCTATGTAACCAGCTCTCATCCACATGGGCAGGGGTCCCAGGAGTTCTCTGTGGGCTTACAGGCTACCCAGCCCCTTGACAACCCCAGTTATTAAAGATTGAGCCCTGAATAAATCAGTGCAGCTCTCCATGAGAGACAGCTGCCTTCCAGAGAGTTCCCTGTAGCCGGAAGATACGCACGCATGGAGGGTTCTGGGCAGCCCGAGGCCGGCCCGTGGGCTGCTCAGAGCACCTGGTCTGCCTTCCCAGCACAGGGCTGATTGTTTTACAGGTCACAGCCATTTTGAAAAGGCAGACTCACTGACCTGTTTAATGAGTGCAGTTTCTGCACGAAAGCCCATATCCCTCTCCCAGGCAGCCCCAGAACTTTGCTGGGGAAGGGGGCCAAATCTCCTCTCAATGCCTGAGGGATTTCTGGCCTTAACTGCTGGTGGAATTAGCAGGAGTTATCTATAAATCCCTGAGGCATCCATCAGCCGACTGAGCGAGGCTGCCTTTTTAAAGAAGTTCACTGACCTCTTGTTAACTTAACTCCTTGTTAGGAAATATCTAATCAGCTGTGAACTAACACGTCAGGGCCCGGGGGTCTGCAGAAGCCGGGCTCACTGTGGGCTGGGTTTCCAGCTGTGTGCAGTCTGGTGTCTGAGCTGTTGTGTTTTCCTCTTTCAGCTATCTTTCAGATCATTCAGAGCATAAGGATGGGCATGTGAGAAGGCCAGGGATTTGACACCACCTCCCTCCCACTGGAGAGGGGAGGACCACGGAAGCGGTCAGCCAGTTTCTGCGGGAAGCAACAGGCCACACGGAATAGAAAAAATCGCTCCCCCACTTGTTCCCTGATCACTTCATCGTGGATGTCAGACCAAATTGCCTTCTCACAGGACATCTTGGTGCATCCGTGTTCTCAAGCGGAAAGGACATTTTGCTTTTCTGTTGGCAGGATTAGTAGCCACGCGGGTCGTCCGCGGCAGTGCTGTCTTTTTGGCTTTTCCCTTGGTTTCACTAATGCGTGCATGTGGCCCTCTGAAGGATCACTGGTTTACTTTCTATGGATACAATCTCTCCCCCATTGAGAAGTGGTTTTACAAATAAATGCCTTCGTTCAACCTTATACCATGTGTGGGTTATAGTGAGAAAATGAAAGTGAAGGAAATAGCAGAATAGCTCAAGGAAGGTTGGGAGGTGAAGAGACTTGGTTATGCAGTTGGAGGAGGGGCAGGGAATCTGTGGGAGGGGAACCAGAGCTAGATTTACTCAGCAGGTCCCTGGCCAGACCCTCAAGATCTTTGCCTGAATGAAGCCCTGGGCAGTTCTAATGACCTTGCATTTTCTACACATTTGATTCTTCTTTTTTTTTTTTTTCCAATATTTTTGTCTTGTCTTGTTTGTTCTTCTCTTTTTCAGTTCAGAAAAGGCATGTGCAATGTATGCGAAGGTCCGATTAGTCTTTATCTCCTCTGTAGTCGGCCTCGGAGCTTAGCACAGAGCAGACGTCCCAGGCCTCTTGGTGAGAACCATCCAACCCCAGGGCCCAGCCTCAGCCACTCCAGAGCTCTGGGTAAATCAGGAGCCTTGCAGCCCTCTGGGGGATCAGCTGGCAGAATAGGTGGGTGAGGCCCTCTCCCTGGCCAGCCTCCCCCGCAGCTTCTCAAAGCATGGTGTTGCCAAAGGAAGTTACAGGGACAGCCACAGGATCACTGGTAGGATTAGAGGTGGTCACCCTGCAATATGAAGCATGCTTTTGTTTTTATTAATTTCCATCTTTGCATTAGCAATTTTTTTCATTCATTAACTTCATGAGAGCTTTAAAAAGGAAAGTGACAGACATGACCAGCGTCTCTCTAGACCACTTTACAGGTTTTGGTGTTAGTGGCACTGTTTGAATTAGGGGGCTTTTTGTTAATTGGGGTCTTTCACTTCAGACCCTTTAGTGATGTTCTTGAAGGCTTGCTTTTATCCCACCCTTTGAGCTCCCCTCCAAAAGCATCCCTTCCCCCTTCTTCCTTCTTTCTTTCCCACTAAGAGGAGAGTAGTCAGACTGCTCCAAAATCAGCAGCCCTGAGAACAGTCTACCACCCCGTGTTCCCTTGCCACTCCCATTCCCCAGCCCCCAGCCCCTCACAAAGTGGCGGAAGACATTTCCAGCCACTCAAGGGTGGCACACAATAGATGCCCTCCAAACTTGTCCCCTCATCCTGTTGGCTCCGACTATCCTCTTCTAGGTCACCGAGTCAGACCAGTGTGTGGTAAGAGATCAGCCCTAAGGGATCCTGCTTGGGGCCCAGGAGCCCACACTGCCTGCCAAGAGGAGGAAAAAGAAAGGCTCCTTGCCTTCAGGTGACTGGGTCTGTGCTCCCACGTGTCTCTTTCCAACTCCCACATTGCCTAGACTTGATTTGAGTGCAGACTTTCTCTTTCTCCCTTAATGCCCATAAAAGCACACCTCCCAAACCACCAATAGAGGCCATTACTGACCTGCGCTTTGTGGTTCATCCTTTATTGGACAGAATTTTTTCCCCTAATTTGGCCTTTCCCATAACAGCAATAGTCAAGAGGGTGATTATCCCCATTTCAGGGAAAGGGAAACCGAATCCTGGCCAGAGTCCGTTCCAGATAGACCCTGCTTATCCCCAGGTGACAGGTGCAATGGGCTGAGCGTGGTGGGCTGTTGGCTGCCATCCATAAGACTGTCCAAGATTGATTTCTCTCCCCAGGCTCTGCAATCATCCACAAATTGGTTTTCTGTTAGTTTCCAGGTAGCCTCCCTGAAGTACTTGTATATGGCAGTCTACCCTCCCTAGTGACTTTTTCCATCTGTCCTCTGCAAGCAGAAATGAGAGCTGTCTTAAGGAAGTTAGGGCCATTGTTGATTTATATTGTACTGCAGAGAGGACAGCAGTTTCCCTGTGAAACATAGTAAGAAATACACAGCAGCCCAATGCATAACGTACCATCCAAAACAAGTTTTACAGAAAGAATTCCACTTATCCCTACCATACGTGATGCATTCTGATTTTTTTCTAGTCTATTTTTTGAATTAAAAATTAAAAATTTCTAGTCTATTTAATGTTTAAATGGTTGCATCCTCAACAATTGATTTTAGAACCCATGAACAGATTTCAACCACAGTTGAAAAAACACTGCTCTTCAGAAGAAAATCAAGCCCTTGGCTGAGGACAGATCAGCAGGGTTCAGAAGGCAGTAAAGTCGGAACCCCACTTTTTATCCTGGTGAGAACTTAAAGTCCCATCTCAGTCACAGCCAATCAAGAGCTCCAGCGGCACAGGATAAGCGACTTCTTGCGGGATTTAAGGCACAATGGCAGATTCTGCAGGGAAAGCTGGGGGGCCAGGTGAGCCTGTGGATCCAGCACCACCTTGAATCCATAGAAAGAGTATGAAATTAATGTTCATTTATTTCATAAATAAATGTCCATGCTGGCAGGTTCAATTTGTCAGCGTTCACTTACCGGGAGTCACAATCACTTAGGACGGGCGTGGGGAGTTCTTAAAAGTAGGAATCCACCCCAAGGCTGCTGAAAATCAAACTCTCACAGGAAGACATGCAGAAGTTTTACGTGTTTTTTAAAAGATGTAGATAATTCTGATGCCGCCCATCCACCAATGAACATTTGGGAACCAATTCACCACCAGACTTAGTTTAATTAAACCAAAACAGGGACCCAGAGACAATGTCACACACCTAACCCGCGGCGTTCAACCTGATCTCTGAGAGCGTCTTTCTCCTTTGATGTTCAGAAGCATCTGGGGGTTCCTGGGGGCTCAGTGGTGATGATACCCTTTGTTTGGTTTTGCTCCAGTTCTTGTGTGTATCTGTGGCCCCAGACTGGAGCACAGGGTGCTTACTACTTGACTTGACTTTTGAGGCTCTCTAGAGGAGAAGAATCGTGCCTTATGGGAAGGCTAAGGTCTTTTTCTAGGTCCCCTGCCCCCGGGACATCATCACAGGTCAAACACTGTTTCTGGGAAGACCAGTGCCCCTTGAAGGTGCTCCCTGCTTCGGAAGTGCCTAAACACAAGAAACATGCCCTCAGACGTGGGGGCTGCACTTTGTTATAAGACAGTTCTCATCCTATCCAGACACAAGAACGTTCTAACAGAATATCCCTGCAGTTCTTCCACAATTGTTCCCCAGAGCTTTGGAGGCAAAATGTCATCTGGGTGATGTCCTTTATCCTACAGCCATCATCAGGCTTCAGCTGCAAGCTGTGAACATATATTAATCGCTCTTAGCAGCAGGTCCCTTTCTTTGAGAAATCTTCAGGTCCTGAGGCTTCCATCTGCCAGCCATGGGCCATGACTTTCTCTCCAGGGGTCAGCAAACTTTATCTGTAAAGGGCCAGTAAATATTTTGGGCTTTGCAGGCCATATGGTCTTGAGACTGTTCAGTTCTGCTGTTGTAGCTTGAAAGCAGCCATTGACAATATGTAAATGAATGAGCATGGCTGTTACCCAGTAAAACTCGATTTAAAATACAGGTGAGGCCAGGTGTGGTGGCTCAGGCCTGTAATCCCAGCACTTGGGGAGGCCGAGGCAGGTGGATCGCCTGAGGTCAGGAGTTCAAGACTAGCCTGGCCAATGTGGAGAAACACTATCTCTACTAAAAATACAAAAATTAAGCTGGGCACAGCTGTGGGCACCTGTAATCCCAGTACTTTAGAAGGCTGAGGTGGGTGGATCACCTGAGGTCAGGAGTGCGAGACCAGCCTGGCCAACGTGGTGAGACCCCATCTCTAATAAAAATACAAAATTAGCTGGGCGTGGTGGCACATGCCGTAATCCTAGCTACTCAGGAGGCAAGGCTGGAGAATCACTTGAACCCAGGAGGCAGAGGTTGCAGTGAGCTGAGATTGTACCATTGCACCCCAGCCTGGGCAACAAGAGTGAAAATCCATCTCAAAAAAAAACAAACAAAAAAATTAGCTGGGCTTGGTGGCACATGCCTGAAATCCCAGCTACTGGGGAGGCTGAAGTGGGAGGATCGCTTAAACCAGGGAGTTTGAGGTTGCAGTGAGCTATGGTAGTGCCACTGCACCCCAGCCTGGGTAACAGAGCAAGACTCTGTCTAAAAAAATAAAAATAAAAAATAAAAAAATTAAAAATAAATTTTTAAAAATCCCCAGGTATAATCCAGATCTAGTGAATCAGAAACTCTGGGGGTGGGGCCAATAGTGTGGGTTTTAGAAGCCTTCCAGGTGATTCTTCTGCAAGCTCAAATTGGAGAACCCTGCTCTCAGTCTGGTGCCAAACCTGTCTGCCCCAGAGAGTTTTCGGTGGTGAGCCATACCTCTGGACAGTCCTCTTCCCCTTCCTCCCTCACAAATTTCACTACACCCTTAGTACTTAATTAACTCTTATGTATCTAGAGATCTGCTCTCTGCTTGTTTCATGTTTCTATATTTGTCTCCCAGTTTGATTGAAACCCCTTGAAGGTAGACTCTGTGTGTGACTCCTTCCATCTCTACCCGGCCACTGATCCATTTTAAGCATTTAATAAAGGCAAGGAAGGCCTTCACCTTTATTAACTTGTTTGAAAAATCCGTGCTTAACTATTTTCAGAATTTTAAGCCCACAATTCACTTTCAAAAATATACATTAAGTGCCTACTCTGTGCCAGGCCCTGTTTTACGGCACAAGTCCTGGCCTTCATGGAACTTACATTCCAGTCAGGGAAACATAATAAGTACATAAATTATCAGTAAATACTGTGAACAAAAATAAAGCAAGGTAATACAATGGTGACTGGCAGGGTGACAGATTTTAAACAGCCTGGTCAGAGCAAGGCCAAGAAAAGAGCACTGCATTTGCAGGACCTGACAGAGAATATGCAGGCCTTTTATGTTCTCCTCTTTATAGATCAAGCCTAGCAGTACTCGTTTCAGTATTAGGCAGGATGGAATGCCCTGTGCTGCAGGAACAACACCAAAAGCTCAGTGGTTTTGCACATAAACGTTCACTTCTGGCCGGGCACGGTGGCTCACGCCTGTAATCCCAGCACTTTGGGAGGCCGAGACGGGCGGATCACGAGGTCAGGAGATCGAGACCATCCTGGCTAACACCGTGAAACCCCATCTCTACTAAAAAAAAAAAATACAAAAAAAATTAGCCGGGCGAGGTGGCGGGCGCCTGTAGTCCCAGCTACTCGGGAGGCTGAGGCAGGAGAATGGTGTGAACCTGGGAGGCGGAGCTTGCAGTGAGCTGAGATCCAGCCACTGCATTCCAGCCTGGGCGACAGAGCGAGACTCCGTCTCAAAAAAAAAAAAAGAAACGTTCACTTTTCTCTCATACAAGTCGAATGCAGGCTGGTGAGGGCTTCCCTCCGTGTGTTGGCTCAGTTGTCCACGTTCTGCTGCCATCCCAACACTAGGTCGCCTGTGCACAGAGAAATGCCCGGGGATGACAGCTCCTCCTTTTAGTGATTCACTTTTTCATTCACAAGAAATCTGCAGGTGTGTTTTGCCTCAGCCAGTCCCAGGGTCTGGCAGGTGACACCTCCGACCCTCTCAGAAGTATACCCAGGGCGGAGGGAATGATGTTGGGAGAATAGTAGAAATTTCTTCAGTCCCAAAATCTGTATTGCTTCCTTGTGGGAAAGGACTTATTTTTCCTTGTTTTCCATCTGGCTATTACCATTTTGATAGCCTGTCTTCAGGCTAGATAAGCTGGGGGTGTCAGGGACAGATGAGAGAAGAAAAAAGGTACATTTCTGCTGACAAGGCACAAATAGGATTGTCAGGGAGCGAGACGCACACGCAGGATAAGGGCTGCCCGTGACGTGGAAGGAGCCTGTCTTTGGAGCTCAGTAAGGCAGAAAGCCAGATGGGCAGGAGCCCCACCCTTTCCTGAGCTCCTAGGCTGAGGCTCCTAAGGCTTCAGGGGCACAGCGGCACCTTGTCGACCCGCAGCACCCTGCCTGCTTGGCCGGGTCCCTTCACGCTGCCGCTTAGAGCACAATTGAATTTTCCTCCTGAGGAAGTTGGTGGCTCCTGGAACACACAACAATGTTGTGTGTTGATGAACAAAAAGTATCTGCAATTAGACATACCTCCGCAGCACTGGTGTTTGCTGTCTCTTAAAGGAGGTTATTTGGAAAAAAAATGAAGAGGAGCTGATGACATTGTTCCAAGCTCTACATATGGGAACACCTGGACTTTTTACACAGTAGGAAAACATTTCATTTGTCCCCTGCATATACGGCCCAAGCTCCTGTCTGGGTGTTTCTGTCTATTTTTCAGCAAGTGCTGCAAATAGGCTAAGGATGGCAAAGGAACAGCAACCCTCCCCTGTGAATCGGGGCCATTCACGGTCAGAGTCACCAAACCTGTATTTCAGGGGACATCTTTCCAGCTCCCAATCTCCCAGCTTGGCCGGCTGCCCTGAAAAGGGACCGGGACTTGGCTCTTGGAAAGACGTGGATCCCTTTGAGGCTGAGTGAAACCCCTAAGAGTCTCCCCCGTTTTCTAATATCAGGGCTTGCTGCCTGAGCTCATGGTTTGTTAGTGTTGGAAAAGGTTCCTGCTGCTTTCCAACCTGGCCCATCTACCCCGGGGCTGAGAAGGGGAAAAGTCGCTGATGTCATAACCCAGCATGGTTTTGCTGCCAGTGGCAAGGGGGTGGGAGGAAGCCAGCGAGCAGCCTTCCCTGGGGCAGCAATGATGGCAGCGGGAGGCCAAGGCCGGCCAGCCGTGCAAAATAGGCTGCAAATCTTCATAACAAAAAAGCCACCCTTGACAACATATCCCTGGGGTGCGGGGGGGCGGGGGGGGGGCCTCTTTACGCCTTTGTCTATCTGTACGTCTCTCTCTCTGTCTCTCCATTTCTCTTGTATTTTTCTGCCTCCATCTCTGTCTGTGTGTCTGTTCCTCTCTGTCTCTGTCTCTTGCTAAGGAACAGCTCCTGCCACTTTATAGCTAACACGACTACTTATTCTCTGTTTTGAAATGCAGAATATGCCAGGGATAGGGGTATCTAGCACCATCACCTCTTCAGTCTCCATGCACTGCGCCCACAGGGTCCCTCCGCAGGCCTGTGCTGGGCTGGACGAGCCTTTCCTCTGTCCCTCCCCAGGAGTAGGCAGCCAGCGTGCCCTCCCTGCAGAACCGGCCTCCTTTCCCCTCTCCCTGCACGCTCCCTACTGACCTCTTCCCGCAGCCAGGGAGCCTCTGGGGCAAATGCAAACAGTTCTTGGTCTGCTTATTTGCTTTTCTTAGTGCAAAGGTGGAGGAAGAGTGTGGTTAGTGCAGCCACCATGGCTGCGAGGGACAAAGTCGGTTCGGGGGACGGGGAGCGCCAGATCCTGCCAGCCCAGCCGCCAGCCCTGCCAGAGGGCTCCCCAGCCAGGCTCCTGTCAGTCTCCATCTAGAAACCAGACAGAAAGCACTTCTGTAAATGTTAACCAAAAAGGTCCCCCTGTGATGTCTGTGCTGTAAATCAAAGTAGACAATGTGGGGTGAAGGCGGGGCACACATCTTGTTTCTTTGGAGCCATCACAAAGCAGGGAGGGGTCTCCTTCAACTCTCAGGTGGGTGCTGGAGCTCCCCACTAGTCCACACTGGGGAAAGGTTCTTAGGGCCTGGAGTCACCCAGGACCCATCTCTGTCCAGGCGGTAGGATTCACCATTAATCCTACACATATGGGAAGCAGTGTTCCTGCTAAAGATAAGATAAAGCCCAAATGATTTGTGCTGGGGGCTGGCTGGGGGGCTGGGGGAGGTCAGGCCTGGAAGGCTGGGCATAGGAGCACCCTAACCAGCAAGCAGGGGACGCAGCCTCCGCGGCAGACTCCCACAGTCCGTCACGTTGCCGGGCAGATTCCCTAAGCATGGTGCACTGAGGTACAGCAGGGAATCCAGAAAATTATTTTGCTTTACACAATGGAGGCTGTGTTATTTAAGTTTAAAATACCATGGGGGAGGAAGGTAAGCATAATCAGCTTTATAAGAGAACAAGCAGGCAGGGGAGCTCTTCCCAGATTCCACCCGTTTGTTAAATCTCTGAGGTTTCCAGAATGTAGTTCTTCCTCCCTCCTGCAGCCTCCCACCTCCCTTCCTCACTCTCCCCTCTCCCTCTCTGCCTTTCTTTGTGTCTGTGCCTCTATAACAATAAAAACCATCAACACAGCCATTGCTGTGAGCAAGGTACTGTTCCAAGTGCTTTTCAGATCATGTCACCCCCAAAACTCTATGAGGAAGGTTCTGCCTGCTTCTCTGCATTGCACTCTCTTTCTCTCCTGCTGCCTCTGCCTCTCTCATACACACACCCACCCCTCCCCCTGACACACACACACACCCTTTAGGCCTCTCTGTATCACCTCCACACACTCACATTCACACTCACACACATACCCACAGTCTTGTCCACACCAGTAAGAAGCAGTTCACCTCCACCAGGAGGGACAGCCTCAGAGCCTGAAGAACACCAGCCTTTGCACTCCTGGGCTTGGCAGTTCTCCTGAGCTACCTGGGGCTGCAGCGGCTCTGAAGGCCTCAGTACTCAGACCTCCCTGAACTTGGTTGAAGCTTGTGAACAGCAAAGCAAGCTCTACCCCCGCCGACTCTACCTGCCAGGCTGCCCGGCCTAGCAGGGCCTAGGCTGGGTCTACTCTCTCTTCTGTCCTTGGCACTGCTCTGACCTTTGAGGGGAGGGAGAGGCAGCCAGAGGTGAGAGGGAAAACAAAAGAAGACTCTTTTCCAGCAGCAGCACTGACTAGAGAACAGGGAAGCAGGGATTCTGGTCCCGGCCACGCCCCTCACTGCACCTGGACAGCGGGCAGGACATTTAATCTCCTGGAAGAGACTAAATCTTTCATTTCTCTCACAGGAAAATGGATTATCCCCATTTTTATTTTAGGGACAGAGTCTCCTTTCCAACAAAATCAGAGAAGCCCAATGTAAAAACACAAAGGAGGGGCAGGCTCTGTGCAGCCCAGCCTTCACCCTTTCCAGACATGCTCACTGAATAAATCCTACTGGGACACAGACTGTGCGCTATCCGTGGCATCGGGGGTGCAGTGCCAAGCACCACTCCCTGTTCCCCAGGAACTTACAGTCGAGAGGAGGGAAACAGGTGACCCGATCAACACGGTCCCCCTAACAGTGACATAACTAACAAGGGGCAGCGTGCAAAGCACAGTGGATCAGCTCAAGGAAAAGGGAGCTAAAACTGTCTACTTCTAGGAATGTCCCCAAAAGAACTGAAAGAGGGACTTGGAGAGATTTTTGTACAGCCATGTTCACAGCAGCATTATCCACTCTAGCCAAGGGGCAGAAGCAACCCGGGTGTCCACTGACCGTAGAGAATGAATGGGTAAACCAAACGAGGCCCATCCACACCATGGACCACTATTCATCATTGAAAAGGAAGGACACTCTGACACATGCCCCACATGGATGAACCTGGAGAACATTACGCTTAAACGAAATAAGCCACTCACAAAAAGACAGACACTATGTGATTCCACCTGTGTGAGGTACCCGGAGCAGTCCCATTGACAGAGACAGAAAGGAAACAGTGGCTGCCAGCAGCTCAGGGGAGGAAGGAATGGGGAGCTGCTGTTTCATGGGTACAGAGTTCCGGTTTGGGATTATAAGAACATTCTGGAAATGGGTGATGATGGTGGTTGCACAATAATAAATATATTTAATGCCGCCAAATTGTACACTTACACATGACTAAGATGTTAAATTGATGCGTATTTCACCACAATTAAAAATAATAATTTTAAAAATTGTTGAGTATGTGTCCAAAGTGGCCAGGGTTTGGCATGGGTTGAGGGGGAGAAGCACAAAGGACGCTGCCCAGACCACTATGATAAGGCCCGAGGCCTGCCTCCACACCCCAGCATGAGGCCAAAGGGCCTTTGCCCATGCTCTTCCTTTCACCTGATGCTTTTCCCCTCAGTATTTCCATGACTCAAATTCACTCAGCTCTTTCTTCAAATGTCACTCCTCAAAAAGCCCTCACTGACACCACTAACTATAATAAAGCACATACGTGCATGTGCACACACACACACACGCACATTCTGCCCACCACGTACCATAGCAGATTTCTGCACAGCACTAACCACCATCTTCTATGCTGGTATATGTATCTCTATTTATTTCTTTTCTGTTTCCTCAACTAGAATATAAGCTTCAGGAGGACAGGGGCTCTGTTTTGTTCACTGTTCTCTCCCCATGCTTGAAAGATTGTAGGTGCTCGTATGAATTTGAAGGATGATGAGGAAACAAGGAAATGGGGGTGTCTGTCCAGCTTGCCAGGGCTCCCCTTCGAAATTTGAGCCCAATGCCCCCACCTGGCCACAAGTCCACCTACTGAGGCTTACCTTTTTTGCATTTTTCTCTCTCAAGAACCTTGCAGGGAGGTGATGACAGGGTTTGGGAATTTGACTCAGAATCACAGCTACATAATATCTATGATCATCTTCTACCCTTTTAACTTGGTCTTACGGTTTAGATACCAGGAGAATGACAGGGAGTGAATTAAGAGGGGAGATTCCATTTTAGAGAACATATGTAACTCAGTTTTTAAAATAGAATCATACGATTTTTGAGGTGGGCAAGATCACAGACTTCGACTGAGTTTGAAGCACTGAGAGAACATCCAGCTGCAAGTGGATTGCAGAGCCCTGGCGATGTGGACAGGCCTGTGCTGTGCATTCGGTCTAGCCCTGCCCATAACTAGGACACTAAGAAATGTGTTTGCTAAAGAGAAGCTGCTGGTGCCAGCAAGGACACAGGGAAACGCTCCAGAAGCCTGAGGCAAGCTCACCTGATTAGCCTCCACTTCAGGCTCACCCTGAACCCTCACGGGCATGTCTGGCTCTCAGGGCCTGTGGTTCCTAGACACTAATGCTTATGAACCTGATGCTTAAAATTGCTCATGGACATCGGCATGCATTACGAACTCCAGGGCCAGATGTGGTGGCTCATGCCTGTAATCCCAGCACTTTGGGAAGTCGAGGCACGTGGATTACTTGAGACCAGGAGTTCGAGACCAGCCTGGTCAACGTGGTGAAACTCGGTCTTTACTAAAAATGCAAAAATTAGCCGGGCATGGTGGCAGACATGTAATCCCAGCTACCAGGGAGACTGAGGCAGGAGAATCGCTTGAACCTGGGAGGTGGAGGTTGTGGTGAGCTGAGATCTTACCACTGCACTCTAGCCTGGGTGACAAAGTGAGATCCTATCTAAAATAAAAGAACTCCAACCTCCCCACCTCCCTACTCCCAAATTAGGTTTACCTAAAACAAAGTCAACTTTGAGTAAGAGTTCTATGAAAAACTGAAGATAGAATGGTGAGTTCCTTTGCCTTTTTTTTTTTTTTAAATGGAGTCTTACTCTGTTGCCCAGTCTGGAGTGCAGTGGCACAATTTTGGTTCACTGCAACCTCTGCCTCCCAAGTTCAAGTGATTTTCCTGCCTCAGCCTCCTGAATAGCTGGGACTACAGGTGCGTGCCACCACACTTGGCTAATTTTTTGTATTTTTGGCAATGATGGGGTTTTGCCATGTTGGCCAGGCTGGTCTTGAACTCCTGACCTCAGGTGATCCACCCACCTTGGCCTCTCAAAGTGCTGACTCCACAGGCATGAGCCCCCTTGCCTGGCCTCCTTTGCTTTTTCAAGGCAGTAAAGTTAACTCTCACTAAATGCATCGTCACTGCGACATGACTGCATCCTCATTCATTGCGCCTTCGAATTCTACTTCAGGAATCACAGATTCTCCAACCCAGAGGGAAAGTTAAACATCAGTAGTCTCATGCTTCCTAACCTGTGAGTTGCTATCGTTTCGCGGGCCATGAAGTCAATGCAGTGGACCATAATGAGAATTTCATTTGAAAATTAAAACAGAGCAGAATGAAATAGAAAAGATCACAGAGCATTGCACATACAAAGGTAAGCATTGCTTCATGAAATTTCTTGTTCAGTTATATATAATTGTGATGTGTTTACTGCGTTGCATTATGAAATGTTTCTTACTATAAGACCTGGTCAAAAAAATGTTGAAGGCTACTCCTCTGATCCATTTTCTATAGAGGTCTCAATACTCTCCTATGTTTAATCATTCCATAATCCATGAGCTTATTCAGTGCCTGTGGTGTGGAAGGCACAGAGCTGGATCCTGGGGCAATGAAGATGAACAGGACACTGTGTGTCATAGTCCAGGCAGGACCCAGGGCGGTGGAGGGCACACCCCGATTGGGTCGTCGGAGGAGAGTTTAATAAAGGAGCTATTTATTCAGTGTGGGCAGAGTATAGGGAACCCTAAAGAGATAGTGCAGACTTTCAGAGCCATGAACAGCAGAACAAGGCGGGCAGGGCTGAGGGAAGGGAGCTGCTTCCAGAACCTGAAGCTACGTCGGGGGGACTTCCTGAGAGAGAGGCTGTCGCCTTTAGTCAGGAGGCCACCAGCTCACAGGAACCCTGTAGGGAAGCTGCCAGAGAGACGGAGAGCAGCTCTCATCTCCCACTGATGATGAGCTGCATTGGCCAAATGCCCCCAGAAGCCAGAGGGCACAGGACCCCAGGCTGCCATCCACATGGGAGAGCAGCGGGTAGAGGGTAGAGGGTGGATATGGAGGGCAGACAGACAAAATCGCTGCCTACTGAGAACTTGTATTGGATGGATGAGAAGGCACATCATCAGAAAAACCACAGTGGTGCCGTAACTCATCCTGGAAGAGAGGTATTAATGAGAACTTCCAGAAGCACCCAGGAGGAAGCGCTTGACTTCTGGGGAAGGCCAGGGGAGGTTAGGGAAGGCTTGCAAGAAAGAAGTCCAGTGTTCTGTCTCCAAGCATCCTTTCATTTGAAGAGCCGCCTTCCCTGCTTCCCTCCCTCCACGTGGTCCTAGTAGGATCTCAGAACAGTGCGGACCATCTCTGGTACAGGGTAGCAAATCAGAGTATGCGCCTATTCCCTGGCCACAGGTTCTCAGAGTCTTCCCTGGGGATCTTCCACTAGTGACAAAAACTGTCTCTTGCCTCTGAATTCAGGAGACTGAGGGGCTGTACAGTTAGAACTGTTCTGCCGTCTCCTCCCTATCCCAGTAAGCATACATATTCAACTTAGGAAAAATTGCGTTGGGACAGAAATTTTACTGGGCCACGTTTTTCACTGAGGGTTACCTTCTATTGGGCGTATACTACTGTATGCTTGTTGATCGTTTCTCTTTTTGAATGTGAGTTTCTCTCCTTGCAGTCTTGAAGCTGAATTTCTGTCCTAGCACGCCCTGCAGGTGCAGAAGCATGGAAAGGAGAAGGCACTTAGCCTGGTGAGGAACCTGCTGGGCATATGACCTGACCAGAACCCAAGGTGCCTGTGACTGGGGACCTAGGAGGAGGTTGTCACAGTAAGTGTGGGTCAGATCATGAAAGGCTTGGATCAGATGGGGAATGCATGAGTATTTATTAAGGATTTTAACAGAGGGGACACACACAGAGGTGCATCTTAGAAAGCTCCCTCTGAGAGCTGTATGGAAGATGGGTGGAGGTGAGCCAGCCCAGAGGAAGCTGCGGGAGACACAGCAGGCACCAGAACTCAGCTGAGAACACTGGGGAATGGAGAGTGGTGCCTGGATCCCGGAGGAACTGAGTAAAGTACAAGAGTCTACAATTAGTAGCAAGGTTCTGGTTTGGGTGGGAAGGTGGATGGTGGCATGAATGGAATCTTGCTTCCGTTTTTTCCCACATCTCATAACTTTGAGGGTCTTCTCCTTCCTGATCGCCTTCCCTGAAAGCATTCTGAGTTTATCCATGTCCTATAGAAGACACGGCCCACAACAGAACAATACTCCAATGGAGGAAGTCACCATCATACACTTTTATGAACGCAGTCCCTGGGGCCTGAGGATCTTCCTCGAAGTCATCTCACTGTGATGGCTCACATGGAAAACAGTATTGTCTTGAAGTCCTAAGGTTTTTTTTTTTTTTCACGTAGGCTCTGGATCATTTTTTAATTGGCAAAAAAACATTTTTACAAGTGGTAATTTTTGTGTGAGTGGGTAATTTTTTGTTTTGTTTGTTTGTTTGTTTGTTTGGAGACGGAGTCTCACTCTGTTGCCCAGGCTGGAGTGTAGTGGCATGATCACGGATCACTGCAACCTCTGCCTCCAGGGTTCAAGCAATTCTCCTGCCTCCACCTTCAGAGTAGCTGGGATTACAGGCAAGCACCACCACGCCCAGCTAATTTTTGTATTTTTAGTAGAGACAGGGCTTCACCATGTTGGCCAGGCTGGTCTCAAACTCCTGGCCTCAAGTGACCCACCCTCCTCAGCCTCCCAAAGTGCTGGGATTACAGGTGTGAGCCACTACGCCTGGCCAATAATTCTTTTTAAACTACCTGAAATCATGACCTGTATCATTAAATAGCATGTCTTCCCTACATGTGAAAACTACACATCTCCAATCCTTTGAATCCAATTTAATTCAGCAAGTGAGTATGGTGTGAAAATTCTGGAATCATTACTATAGAAGATGCCTGAAAAGGACATGCTCTACTGTCTTGAAGCAGCTCTCTCCAATGTGGCAGAGTAACAGTGAGAGAGAGAGACAGAGACAGAGAGAGAGAGAGAGAGAGAGAGAGAGAGAGAGAGAGAGAGAGAGAGAGAGAGAGAGGAGACGAAGATCTTTGGAGCACTGTCTAGTTGTGAAATGCTGTGTGGAGTGGTTGCTATGACTTTTCAAGGCTCTGGCGATATTTTACCTTGAGGTTTACCATATATACCATTTTCCCAGCTCAACATGTCTGAAAAGTTTTTACCATGTGAACTTCTGATTTCCTGTTATCTGTCTACACTGTGGATAATTCATGACTAGTCACTGGCCCTTCACCTTTGTGATCTTTGTCTTAAAATGTGTCCCCTCACTCTACGGGTTTGTACTGTCCTCAGCTTTCTCTTTGCTTGGGCTGACCTTTTGTTTACTTCCAAAAACCTCATTAACTTTTACAGATGTACCTTACAGGCAGTGGTCATAGACAGCAGGCTTCCTAATACGCCCTTTGCACGTTTTGTGTAAACTACCTTAAAACTCACTGTTTCCCCCTTCTCCTTTCCCTCCCTGCTTTCAGTAAACTTCCACTTCAGGGCTCATCATCTCAAATTGTTTCTCCACCAGCCTCCTTCGTTCCTCTTAGATCACCATTTTTGCAATCCGAGCAGACAGGCCCTGCGCCAGGCGGTGTGTCCACCACGTCACGTGGCTCCGTCTTTCTGAAGATCCGGGGGGATCCTGACATGCAGATCTCAGGATGGGGAAAACTGTGTACTTTCAGCAGATCCACTCATTCTACCGACATTTCCCAAACGCCTACTCTGTGTCAAGCACCCTGAGAGGGACAGAGTGGTGACTATAGAGAAGACAGGCCCACATTTACAGGCAGGCAAGGGGAGCACACGAGGAAGCCTCCGGAGTGGAGCCGGCGACTGACCCAGGGCGGAGAAGAGTCACAGAGGAAAGGGTTGGTGAGCAGAGCTGGGAATGAAGAATGAGACAGCACGCACACAGCTGGCCCCAGAAATGGAGAAATTTGGTTTCTCCATGCTGTGGAACCGAAGAACTGGCAACAGGAGAGGAGTGTGTGAGACAGAATAAGGGGCTGGGATTTTATCTAAGAGCCACAGGAAGCCGTTGAAACACTCTAAGCCAGAAGCGATAGCATCAGCCTGATCATCTTTCCTTCTTTCTTTCATAGCTTGGAAACAGGAGCTGAAT
The DNA here is from genome assembly GCF_049350105.2 of Macaca mulatta. NCBI lineage: Eukaryota > Metazoa > Chordata > Mammalia > Primates > Cercopithecidae > Macaca > Macaca mulatta. The sequence goes on from NC_133422.1 coordinate 23,731,627, forward strand.
TTGCAGCCCACTGCTGCAACTCTTGGGGGCCATCATTGTGCAGTTTGAAGATGCATTCACCCTGCCTTCATCTTCTGATAACTGACCACTCTGTCCTCATTTATTAACTCTCCTGGTACTGAATGTATCTCCACAAGTCCCGTCAAATACTAATAAATAAACTATATTAGCACATTTACTCTCATAATAGCCCTTGAATTAAACATTTATATCCCATCTTACACGGAAGGAAACTGAGGCCCAGAGAAATTCAGTGACTCGCCTATGGCCTTAGAATTTTTTCATTCATTTCTGGGACTTGTTCACTATCTCGCTTCCTCAACTGACTGGAAACACAAGGGTAGCGACTGTGTTTGCAGTGGTCATGGGAGTGTGCGTGCCTCCAGCACAGGGGCCCTCACGCCGGGTCCCAGGTTGGGCTGCCGACCGAGCGACCCACCGACCCTCCCTTCTGGTAACACTGGGAACCAGCCAGGGTCAGAGTCAGTGTTGCCCTAGACTCCTAGACTTGAGCGCCGCCCACTCCACTGTCCCCTCCCGCCTGCCCTCTATATCCATGCTTTTAAAGAAGACCTGGCATTTAACTTCCAAGTATATCGGGTAACTAAAACCAGGTTCACATTTGGTTGCCCTTAAAGCTAGATCCTGCCAGGAGCGGTGGCTCACGCCTGTAATCCCAGCACTTTGGGAAGCCGAGGCAGGCTGATCGCCTAAGGTCAGGAGTTCGAGACCAGCCTGGCCAACATAGTGATACCCTGTCTCTACTAAAAAATACAAAAATTAGGCCGGCATGGTGGCAGGCATCTGTAATCCCAGCTACTCTGGAGGCTGAGACAAGAGAATCGCTTGAGTCTGGTAGGTGGAGGTTGCAGTGAGCCGAGACCGTGCCATTGCATTCCAGCCTGGGCAACAGAGCAGGACTCCATCTCGAAGAAGAAGAAAAAAAAAGCTAGACCCAGAGCTGAAAGGAACCCAAGCAATGATTCTAATCCAACCGACTCATTTTACAGTGAATATACTCAGGCTCAGAGCGCACAGTGACTCCCCAATGTCACGCAGCTCCTTACCAGCGAGGCGTGGTCTCAGCAGGGTCCCCAGGTGCTTCCAAGTGTCCTGAACAGTGTTTACTGTATCGCTTTATTCATTCAGAAACATCATGAGTAAATGTTTAATTCAGATTGCTTGTAAAACTCAGTTTTTTATATGCTTAGCTATAGGTCTGGTGAGAATTTATTTTAAAGAGATTTTAAACCACAGCCCCTCTGCATCACACTCAAAATCAGAGTGAGAAAACTTTCTTCCCCGCCGAGGCTCATCGCTGTCCCGGGGCCTCTCCCCGCTCGCTCACAATTCTCTTCCTGGGCTGTCGCATCCACCTAAGGTTTCAGCCACCACTTACGACCTGTAGAGTCCCAAACGGTCATAACAATAGCTAACACGCACTGAGCGTGGCTCATTCAATCCTCACCAACCTAATGCATTCCACACTACAGAGGAGGAAGCCAGGGCACAGAGAGAGGAAAAGAACTGCCCACAGTTATAGGCAGTGCACTGGGATGCGGCAGGACCCCTTCCCCAGGACAGTGTTATCCGTGAAGCTCAGCAGCAGCCCAGGCTCCTCCCTATCTCCAGCTCTAAATCCCAACGACCAACTGCTGGTTTCCCCGCAGGGCTGTCCCATAACCACCTCAAAACTGAACTCAGCTTCGTGACCCGGAGCACGCAGGTTGCCCGCACAGTACCAGTCGTTTTTGGCTCTCCCTTCCTTTCCCAACCCATCATATTCCATCCACCCTTTCATTCCTAAATATTTCTCAGACCCGCTCCCTCCTGCCAGTGCACATGGCTACAGCTGTCCAAGTGGCCTCTGTGCTGCAGTATCAGCTGTGGCCCCTGCCCAGGCTCTGGCCTCTAACCCACACTGCCTCACGAACATCAACATGGGATTCCTAAAGGGGAGTCTGGGCGCAGGCTCGCCTGCCTGCCTCAGTTCTCTTGGTGGCCCCGGAGCCTGCCGCCTGCCATGTTGCCAGCCTCTTCTATGGTGAGCAGCCTCGGCTTTGGCTGCAAGACCCAGTTCCCTGACAGGCTGTCCCGATTCACGTGGCTCTGCTTTTACACCTCTCTTCCTTCCTTCCCCTTGGTATTCCCTCCCTCCCCTCATCTCCAGCAGAGCTAGTCACTTCCTCTTTAGCTCCAGCGGGCTGCCCCTTAAACTCACACTCACCCAGGACTTTCTCTAGATGATCATTGTTTACTTGCCTTTCTCTGCTCCCAGGCAGTGGGAACTATGTTATGGTATCTAGAGCTATACAGTATACAGAGTAGTTTCACAGAGATCTCATCACATACAGATGCATGGGTGGAGTGAAGGAAAGAATGAGAGGTGTTGTGATCCTTAATTTGACGGGTCAACTTGACTGGGCTAAGGGATGTCCAGATGGATGGTAAAGCATGATTTCCGGGAGTGTCTGTGAGGGTTTCTGGAAATGATCAGCATTTGAATTGGTGAGCTGAGTAAAGTAGGTGGCCCTCCCCAGTGTCAGTGGGCCTCACCCAGTCCACTGAGGGCCGGAGTAGAACCAAGACAGAGGAAGGAAGAGTTCGCTCTCTCTGCTTGAGCTGATGTATCCATCTTCTCCTGACTTTGGATGTCGGAGCGCCGGGTTTTCAAGCCTTCAGACTCGTGCTGAATTACACCACCAGCTTCTGGGGTCCTCCAGCTTGCAGACAGCAGATCGTGGGATTTCTCAGCCTCTATAATCACATAAGCCACACTCCTGTAATATATCCCCTCTTATTTTCCCCTCTTATGTATGTGTATGTGTATGTGTATGTGTATGTGTATGTGTATGTGTATGTGTATGTGTATGTATATGTATCCCATTGGTTCTGTTTCTCTGGAGAACCCTGACTAGCACAGGCGTAAAACCCTACCGATCAGCGCCGCACACAATCGGGCCAGCTCATTTCTGCAGGGCTCTCCGCCTGCCCTGCATGGGCTACTCGTTGCTGCGCCTGTGACAACCACTCCTGACCAACTCCTCCCTCATCAAAACCCAGCTCCCTTCTGCCTCCAGCATCACCCGAGCGGGGCCTCCGCGGAACCCAGGATCAGTCCCTCCTTCATCCTCACCTGAAGGGCCTCCCTCGGCCACACTGGGAAGAATGGTTGGAATCTGCCTGTTGATGGTGGAGCAGAGAGGGGCCCAGTGGTCCTGGAGGGAGCCACAAATGATTTGCTCTGTCTGATGAAAACGACAGCTGGAGATTTGTATAGTGAAGGCACAAAGGTACCCTAAATATTATTTACAACTGAGATGTGATCAGCCTCTGAAAGGAAAGGTTTGTAAGGCCGAAGCAGAGCATCAGGAATTTCAAACATGTAAAGTTAGCGAATTCCAGAAGGCTACAGTTTTAGCGAGATGAGCCTATATTCCCTGCCGGAGTCACCTGGGTCCTCCTGCTGCCATGCCTGCCTCCTCCAGGTGAGAAGGAGGAAGTGAGAGCTCTGGAGTGTGGAGGGGTCCAATGAGCCCAGTAGTCCTTAAGCCCCAGGAGACACTCACCACTCTCATGTCCACGTCACAGTGCAGATGGCAGCCCAGAAGCCTTGCTTGCTTATAACAACAGTAAATGGGAGAGCTGGGCAGGACCTGCTTCACATCTTGCTGCCCTTATTTAGTGGCAGGAGGAGCCTCAAGACGGGAGCCACCAGGTCAACTCCCATCCAGACCTTTCCAAGTTATCTCATTGAGGATCAAGGATCCTGCCACTGCACTCCAGCCCGGGTGACAGAGGGAGAGTCTGTCTCAGAAACAAACAACCCCACCACCCCCCGCCAAAACCAGGTTGTCTTATTGAATTCACACTGTTAGGAGACAGATGATAGATTTGAATTGAGCTCTAATTTTGTGAAGAAATGATTTTTTGGAGCAAATGCACTGGTCCTTCTTTCAGACACGAACTTAGCATTCATATTCTCAAAAATAAACACATTTAGCTGAGCTACATAATACATGCGCACTGCAAGAACTTTAGAAAACCTAGAAGAGCACATGGAGGAAATAATACTCATCAGGAGTCCCACCAGGCAAAGATGACCACTGTTAACATTTCGTGTAAGTGCTTCTAGCATTTTTGATGTATATTTGTTTTAGCTTTCCAAATTGCTGTTGTACTGTAATACTCTTTTGAATCTTGGCAGCATTTGGTTTTGCACTTTTTGTAATATGTTGCAAATGGTTTCTTCTTTTTTTCTTCTTTTGCTTGGATTGTTTGTGTTTTAATATTCTATTTTTTTATTATTGTTTAAAATACCAATAAAAATTTTGTAGACATATCTTTATGAAAAATAATTATTTTCTTAAGAAAACATTGTAGCAGCCGGATTACTAGACCGAAGTGTATGCACAGATTTAAGGTTTGGGGTATACGTTGCCAAACCGCCGTGAAGAAATGTGAAGCCAAATGCGGAAGTCCTGTGTGTTTCCACACACTCTCAATCAACTCGAGGTTTTATTGGTCTTTCCTCCTCATCTCTAATTTGATACACAGCCCAGAAGACAAATAGGCAAACAAACAAAATGCTTCAACTGACTGCTAAGGTGTTTATCCCAGGGTTTCACTGAGCTCTTGTCTGCCGAGGAGAAAGGAGAAAATCCAGAGTTGAGGCCTGATAAAAGCCACCAAGCCAGGAGCCTATTCAACCCATTAGAGCTTCTGAGCCCAGTCATTTTTTTCTGGAGACAAATCCTGCACGGTCTTAGGCAAAGCAAATGACTTGTCTCTACCATTTCCTTCTGCAACCAAAGAACCAAAATTATTCTCAACTCCAGTAACTGGGTTTCCCCACCTGACCTTCCCACAGTGGTTTCACTCACAGGCTCAGGAGGACCTGGTCTCAGGTACGCCTCTTCCTCAGCGACCACGGCCTTTGCAAGAATAGCAGGTAAGGGTGCTGAGGAAGTTCATAACCAGGGATGGAATTCAGCGGCTTCATAAATTTGGATGGGGAAAAAAAAAGGCATCTTTGTTGCACTAATCTTTAGTTGTCACTTAGATGATAAATGGAGCAGGCAACAGGCCATACTAGTGTTAGCAGTTTTGTGACTTTGTCAACAGAAGAAAATCATAGATATTTTTAGATCTATTACAGTTGTTGCAGAGATTTTTAAATGTCATTAAGCTCATCATGGCTTTGAAATTACAGTAATTAATGAGACCTGACAGATCTTGTTATTTAATGTGTTAATGAACAAGTATATCTATGCATTTCTTAAAATATTCAGATAACTGTATTTCAATAGAAATGTTTTCTTTGTGATCCCATACATTCATCTTTTAACATTTAAAACTTCATTCTAAGGGGTTCTATAGGTTTTACCAGACACCAAAGGGGTTTGTGACACACAAAAAAATTAAGAACCTCAGAGAAAGAAGCTAAATGTTGGGCCCTGTAGGTAAACCAAATCTTCTGTTTTATAATCTCAAAGTTACAAAAGATTTCCCTAATAGTGGAAGGATAGAGATATTTTTGCATATCCCTTTTCCATTCATTCATTCATTCATTCATTCAACAGATACTTATTTAGCGTCAACAAAGTGCTAGGGCTGGGCAAAGTGGCTCATGTCTATAATTTCAACACTTAAGCAGGAGTATCGCTTGAGCTCAGGAGTTCGGGACCAGCCTGGGCAACATGGAGAGATCCCTGTCTCTACAAAAATAAAAAATAAAAAATAAATCAAAAAATTAGCCAGACTTGGTGGTGCATGCCTGTATGCCCAGCTACTCAGCACTGATTGAGCCCAGAAGGTCAAGGTTGCAGTGAGCCAAGATCGCACCACTGCACTCCAGCCTGGGCGACTGGGTGAGACTCTGCCTCGGAAAAAAAAAATGTTAAGTGCCAAACAAAGAGGAAAAACAATACCCACATGCCCTTCTGAATCACTGACTCTGGCAGGTTAGAGAATGAGGGCTGGGCCCACCAGCGGAGCCACAGCTCAAGGAAATGTAGATTTCGGCTGCTCATTGCTTTGAAACCCATGGACGCTCCCTCCCTAAGGAAGAAATTCCATCAGAATAATTAATAGTGTCCCCAGTAGAGAGCTCTTGCCACTCTGTGACTCCCAATCCTCTCTGTCTGTCAAAGGCCCCCGCGGCCCTCAAGACCCCACCTAGGATGCCCCTTCCCAGCTGGAGTGAATCATTCCTCCCTCAGCACGCTCCCTCCTAGATGTTAGCGCTGTCGCTTCTCATTTGCGTTATTTATGAGCCTGACTTGTCTCGGATCCAGAGCCCTCAGTGCTGTTGTGTGGTAGCGTGGGCCGCCCTAGTCCTGAAGCCCAGTAGGTCTGTTCCAAGCTCTGCCTCCCCCACTTCTAGGCTGAGTGACTTGGGTAGCTCACTCCCCTCTCCACTGGCCGATGGGCATCTGCCAGGTCCACCAGGGACAAAACCATGCCACCTGCTACACCCGGAGCTCTCTGAGAGTTGTCTCCTACATTCCCCACCCAACCCAAACATGGCGTCCAAGAAGCATTCATCTGCTCACCTGCTTAATGGAGGGCCACTTTCCTTCTCAAACTGCTCAGACACAATCCCCCTCGCCCACCCGCCAGGCCCGGCATCCCCACTCTCTCTGCTGAGATGGCCTCTTCCACTGAGTCCCCTGCATCTTTCCACACTCAGTTCAGGTGGCTTGTTTTTGTTTTTGAGACAGGGTCTCACTTTGTCGCCCAGGCTGGAGTGCAGTGGCACCATCTCGGCTCACAGCAACCTCCGTCTCCCAGGTTCAAGCGATCCTCCCACCTCAGCCTCCCTAGTGGCTGGGACTGTAGGCATGCACCACCACACTCGGTTAATTTTTATAGTTTTAGTAGAGACGGGGTTTCACCATGTTTGCCAGGCTTGTCTCAAACTGCTGACCTCAAGTGATCCACCCACCTCGGCCTCCCAAAGTGCTGGGATTACAGGCGTGAGCCGTGGCGCCTGGCCCAAGTGGCTTCTTTTTGGAAGCTTTTCCTGGTACTCATCTTCCAGCAGCTCAGGCAGAAGTGACCATTTCCTCCTCCACATCCCACCCTGTGTGCTGCACACGTGACGTCCCCTCCCTGGCTAGAAGTTCCTTCAAGGCAGATGCCAGGTCATATTTATATTCACGTTTGGGGCCCCAGTGGCTAAAAGGCTGTCCTTACTTGCTGAATGAAGAAGTGGAGGAACGAATGGATGAATGCCCCTCCTCTCTTCTTCCCCCTCTCATGGACTCTTTTCTCTTTCTCCTACAATCACTTGTGGTTCCAATGCTGGCTTGGTCATTAACTCTGTGCTATGGATAAGTGACTTTATGTCCCTGGGGTTCAGTGTCCCTGTAACAGAAGAGAGTGGGTAGAACTAGAGGCGGTTTAGAGACTGCTCTTTTGCTCCTATGTAATGTGATTTTGTTGTGTAATGGTGTGGGTGTCAGCATCTGCTGGGATGGAAGAGTCTCCCAAGGCCACACTTTCTGTCGCAGGTACCCACCCAAGACCAAGGTCCTAACCCTCACATCTAGCTGGCCACTTAGTCTTACTAACAGCTTTCATGTTTTTAAGTTCCACCCCTGCCTGCCCTTAGACCATGGCTGGAGTTCAGGCCCCCATTCTCTCTCTGCAAACTACCTCGATCAGCAACTCCGTGATCTCTCATCTCATCCAGGTCCATCCTGCCTTCCGCACAGCCTGGACTGCCAGCCCTAGACCCTGGTCTCCAGGTTACCTTATCTGGGGGCAAAGGCTGCTGTAGAGACTGCGAGGATTCTTCAAGGTCTGAATTTCCTGTTGGAATGAAGATTCTTTGACTTCAACACTGCTTTCCTCAAATCTTGGGTGTGATTCTAGCTTGATTGCTTTTCTCAAACTCCCTTGCAGTCCTTGCCATCTGAACTTTCTGGGCAGATCCCCACTTCCCTGTTCACAGAGGACAAATTTGGTTGGGAGGAGGGATGTTAAGTTTCCCAACACCTGCAGACTGACTTATCTTTTCACCGACCTTCGTTCTCTTGCCCTTTCTCTGAGAAGACCGTGATTCTCCTCCTGTGTGTGACTCCAATTTCCTCTTGCCTCCTCGGGGACGGTCAGCCTTTAGCTCTGTGATTGATAGGCTTGTGTCAATGTCTCCTATCTTCCTATGTTTCTCCTTGATCCTCCATCTAGTTGTTTCTCGATGTCTTTGTCTCGTAGCTGAGTTCCTTCAAATGCCGATTTCCACTGACTCCCCCTCACCTCCTACCCATTGCTCAGGCCTCTAAAACTAGGTTCTGCTCCAGCCCATGGAAGCTCCTCACAACCTGCGACTCACTGACCTGCACGGACACTTTCCTGTTTCGAGTCTGCCTGGCATCTCTCCAGCACGTGATGGCGTGCACCTCCTCTTCCTCCTGGACCTCCCAGGCTTTCAGGGCCCTCCTCCCTCGCCTCTGGCTGGTCTTCCCAGTCTCTTCTGTTGGCTCAGCCTTCAGCGAGCCCTGCCTGGGCTTCCATCCTGGGCCCTCTGCTCCTGGGCTACACTTGTCCTGAGCAGCTCCACCACCCCTTGTGTGGAAACCGCTCTCCGTCACCCCCTGCAGCTGGGTCAGTCCAGGCCGGTGGACCGCGGTCACCAGCCCTGAGTTTCTGTGGCTCAGCACATTTCAACTTTGTTTTTCACTCACTTCGGTGTTCATTATGAGTTGGAGGGAGTAAGGGGAGGAGGTGGCCCCCTCCAGAGTCACTAAGAGAGCCGGCTCCTTCAGTCCTGTGGCACTGTCCTCCCCCACATCCTCCAAGTGCTCCCAGGCAGCTGGTGGATGCAGAGAGTATGTGGGAAGTTTCCCCAGGGCCACGCCTGCAAGCAGCGCAGATCTGTTCTGCTCACATCCCGTGGGCAGACGTGGCTGTGCAGAGCTGCCAGGGAGGCTGGAGACTGTAGTGTAACTGTGCTCTGGACGAAGAGAAAGACACAGAAGGGATGTTGGTCAGTGTCAGAGCCTCTGCCGACCTAACCCAGATCTCTCCCCCAGCCCAGGAGCCTTAGGAGACGTCTCCACTTACGTATCTTACAGGCGCCTCACTCTACATAAGTCAGACTTATTGCTCCTTTATCTTCCTGTCCTGGCAGTGGTACTATCACCCACCCAATTACCTGAGCCAGAAGCCAGAGAAGGGCCCCACGCTCCTCCCCGGCCCCACCCTGACAAGCCTCTCTGTCCTAGTGAGTCTCTGGTTCACCCCTTCCTTGCCCTCGCCCTTACCCCACCGCTGGATTCAAGCCCTCGGTTAGCTGGCCTCTGTTCTATTTCAATAGCTCAACGGCAGATTGCTCTGCAGACCGTCTCATCCTCTTCATCCTTCCTGAAACAGAGTCTGCTGTGGTCCCCCTACAACCTGGTAGCATGGTTGCAGGGCCGGCCAGCCCTGAGCCCTCCCTCTCCCCGCTCCTACCTCGCTGGCCCTCTCTTTCCAGCCTATGGGCCCCAACCACAGGAAACCAGCTGCATTTTCTACTCCTTTCTGCATGTTCACAAGTAGATAGATGTCTCCGACACTCCTCTCCTCTTCCTGTTGGCGGTCTGCATTTTATCGTAGAAGGAGCCGCTTAATTATCACTTGCTCAGGGATCCTTCTAGATTTCCCCTGATAGAGCTGACCACTACCTCCATGTAGATTCCTGTCAGTCATTCACAGAATGGTCTCAACCATGAGGACCAGGTAAACATGTCAGAGAACGCGTCCCTCATCTGTGGTATCAGAGGAATGATAATGAATTCAACCGGACACTCTGGAGGGCAGTTCTAGCTCTTTCTCCATCTCATAACTGGATAATTATACGTATGATTTCTGTAAAACTATGGGAATTCAAAGTAGTATGCAACAGTAATTATTCCTTCTAAAATCCAAAGCATGCAACCATAATTATTTCTGTGTAAAAAATAAACGGAATCCCAATTTGTTGACAAGTAAACAGAGAAAGGACCTGTATTCATTAGGGATCCTCTAGTTTGCAAGCCACAATAAACCTAACTTAAACCAGTTCAGAGAAAATAGCAGTGTGCCTGTAGACCCACAGCTCAGCCTAGCTTTCCTTCAGCTGCCTCTGTCTTCTGGATCATATAATGGCTCCTGCAGGGTCCTCAAGCTTTCTGCTCACAATTGCATCTGTTCCTTCCTTCCTTCTCCCTCCCTCCCTCCCTTCTTTCTTTCCTTCTCCCTCCCTCCCTCCCTTCCTTCTCCCCCCCTCCCTTCCTTCCTTCTCCCTCCCTCCCTCCCTTCTTTCCTTCCTTCTCCCTCCCTCCCTCCCTTCCTTCCTCCTTCCCTCCCTTCCTTCCTTCTCCCTCCCTCCCTTCCTTCCTCTTTCCCTCCCTTCCTTCCTTCGTTCTCCCTCCCTCCCTCCCTTTCTTCCTTCTCCCTCCCTCCTTCCCTCCCTTCCTTCCTTCCTTCTCCCTCCCTCCCTTCCTTCCTCCCCTCTCTTCCTTCCTTCCTTCTCCCTCCCTTCCTCCCTTCCTTCCTCCTTCCCTCCCTCCCTTTCTTCCTTCCTTCCTTTTTCTTTCTGATGGGGTCTCACTCTGTCACCCAGGCTGGAGTGTAGTGGCATGATGACAGCTCACTGCAGCCTCAACCTCTTGGGCTCGTGATTCTCCTGCCTCAGCCTCCCAAGTAGCTGGACTACAGGCATGTGCCAACACACTCAGCTCGTTTTTGTATTTTTTTGTAGAGATGGTGTTTCATCATGTTGCCCAGGCTGGTCTCTATCTCCTGGGCTCAAATTGTCTGCTGCCTCAGCCTCCCAAAGTACTGCAATTACAGGCATGAGACACCATGCTTGACACTTTCAAGTGTTTGATTTTCAAATTGTCGATCCCGAGAAACAGAGAGAGACAGAGAGAGAAACTGGGACAAGAGCCTGGGACAAGATTCGGAATAACACACGTAAAGTTCACTCTGACCGGACCGGTTCACTCTGACAGGGCTGTGACCAGGTGAGTGACACATGCCAGTCAGGGCCATTTCTGTAGCCACAAGGGGTTTCCCAAAGGAAGGAAGGAGAATTCACGCTGGGCAGCCAACAGCAGATGGTATTATAATACTCTTCCCAAAACAAGTTAGTAATGAGACCAAAACTTCCTCTCTGAAGCTGTGTCTTTTCTTCTCTCAGTTACCCACTTCCCAGACAATTAAATCTTCCCGCTCTTTGTTCCCAGGACGCTTCAATGTATAATGATATTGAGGGAGTGTCATGTGGTCTTATAATAATTCTTAATATATCTTTCTTGGCCTCTAGACTGAGGTATCTCAAAAGCAGAAGAAAAGTGTTTTCATTTTGTACCCACAGCACCTAGGGGACTCCCTAAGCTTGGCACATTGTGGGTGCTTCATAACTATGGAGGGTTTTATGGATGAATAAATAGTAGCATTGTCTATAGAAACATTTAGTCCTCCAGCACTGGTTTTTCTGGGTCAAGTGGCCGTGATATCAGCGTGGGAAACGTAGTTGTCTTATCTATGCTGTGGATCTGTCTGCAGCTGTGCTGGGCAGGGCGAGTGTTGTCAGCACGATTTGCCTTTGTGTGTGTATTCCCCTGGAGACTTCTGACTCCATCTGTACCTACTCTGCCCTTTGTAGTCTCTGGAAAGACACAGAATTCCATCGGATCCCACTGGCCAAGCAACTTGATAGACTGGAAGGATTTGGCAGGATCCAGTCTGTTGCTGTTTTCTGAGGGAGATGGGATTCACATCCCTCTTTGGGGCACACACTAAGGGGATGGGCTGAATGCTAGCTCTGGGGAAGCCACAGATGCCAGACAGGCTCCACATGTCAGAAAGGAGCTGCCTGTCTTTGGGAAGCAGCTAAAACAGTGCTAAGAGCATGGACCTTGATGTTGGGCAAACCTGGTTTGCATCATACTTATCAGCTCTTTCAACTTGACTTGGCAAGTTACTTATTCTCTTTTCTGTAGTATGGGTTAATAATATCTTCTTCACAGGGCTGGTGTGAAGAATAAATGAGACACTGTCTTCAAAGTTCATAACACATAGTAAATCCTCGATAACATGTGATGGTAGCAAATGGATTCCATTTTCCTTTCTCCAGAAGGGGATCACAGGTCTTCATGCATCTAGGAAGGATAATGCAGAACTGCTCATTTCCAACTGCTTGCGTCTATGAAGCAAAATAAAATCCAACAGATACTAGAACAAGATCTAGTTGTCTTCTTTAAGAAATCATTTGAATTTTAAGAGTGGGATTAAAACGAATTAAGCTACAACATTTTTAAAACCAGATATTGTAGTCTGGCTTTGAAACACAACCTCAAATGCCTACCTGAGCCAGGTATGTAGCCAGATGAGTGGGGCATGTCAGCCACTGACAGCATGGGGCCACCATAGGTGTGGTGGGGCCACGGCAGCCAGAAGACCAAGCCGATTCTAAAGTGAGCAGCTTCTGTGACTCAGCACAGCTGATGACTCTCACACAGGAATATAGACTCAAAGCTGCTAGAACTGGGAACAATATCCCAGTTTCAGAAGAGGTATCACTAACTCACATTGTTTTTTAAAACACTGCATTAAAATCATGTCTGAGCAGCAGCTCTGGTTAGTGGGCCTTATGTGGTCTGAGACCCCAGATTGTGACCTCCAATCTCAGCTGACTCCTTGCCAGTGGTGTTTCTCAAAGTGAGTTACAAATTACAGGTTCAGCAGGCCAATGCTCACTGCATTGAAGAATGTTTCTAAACTCTTATATTCCTACCACATGGGAAGGTAATTGCTTTTTATAATTATGCCAAAAATTATTCTTCCCATGTGTTATTTTACAGCGCCTTCAAAGTCAGCCTCAACACTTACCTTTTTGACATATATTCTACTCATCTATTTACTGCCCCTTGGCTCTGACATGCTCAACTTGCATTACGTTAATCGGCAGTTGTATTTCTTTGTAATATTGTTTCAGGTTTTATGCACGTATGTATACCAATGAAGGTAGTAAACTCAAAAATTATGTCTAAAACACAATAGGAATTTGTTCCTTTCTTTCTTATAACAGTCTTGAGCAGTTCCAGGTTGAGGGCATGGCCAAAAACTCTGGTCCACTCAGTCACTCAGGGGCCCAGGCTGATGAGGCTCTGCCATCTGCCAACACGTGGTTTTCAAAGTGGTTGTAGTTGTCTCCAATCAGTTGGCTGAAGGGGAAAGAGCATGGAGGATTGCCCATGGGAAGTTTTTATGAATCAGGCCTGGAAATGATAAAATGACATTTATGCCCACATTTATTTTACTAGAACTTAATCACATGGGTTCACCTAGCTGCAAGAGAACCTGGGAAATGTGGTCTGTGTAACCAGGAAGACAGGAGGCTTTTTGGAAAACACCTACCAGTCTTTGCCAATAGATTCTAATGTATGTTTCATCTTCCTGCCCTCACAGAACACACTCACCCTCTCCAGGGGCAATAACCCAAAGTCCCATTGAGCTACTATATCCAGCTCAAAACTCCAAGATCTCTAGATGAGGCACAGGTCTGAATGTGGCTCCTTAAGGTCTGGTGATATGTAACCTAAGACAAATTGTCTTCCCCTCCACTGACAATGCACAATGGTGGAGTGCAGCATAATAATTGCAATAAACCTCCCATTGGAAGCATAGGAAACACACAGTAGGCTCCAGTCCTCAGCTATTAGGAAATCCTGCTGGGCGGGCATTGAGAGGATGCCTTTGCTCTGGCAATTCGGGAAGCTCTCCGATTAGACCCTGATTCTACTCTCTGGGAAGAAACCCTTGGTCCATTGTTCTCTAAAACTGTAGGCCTCTTACCTCTGGGAGGCTTTTCCTGTCCAGTATCCCCCAGGGCCATGTATGAAATGGACATTGGACAGAATGCTCTTCCTGGGAGCTAGACAGCCAGTGTGGGGGAGGCCTGAGGGTTGTTTGAAAGTTTCAACAAAGTTTTCTTGCTGTTATTAAGTCTGGGTTGGCTTGTGTTTCACTTGGTAGCAAATGTTCCTCAAAAACTTAGTAGGCTTCTCCCTTCTCTGTTTCCAGTCATTTTAATGTATCAGTAGCAAGACCTAAAATATTTTTCTGCACCTCCCTGTACTTCTGCTCCCCTACCTCTATCCACTGGACAGTGACCATGCAGAAGTCATCTGAAACAAAAGGCATATGTGGGGAATTAATACTCTTTGTCTAACCTTTGCTGAAGGGATAAAGCACCTTAAATGAAAAGGCTTAATGGGCCCTACTGATTTGCAGCTCCTTGGGGTGTAGAAACAATAGGCTTTTCCAGTATCGAATAGCCCCAAATTTCTGCATTTCTTTTTCCCCTTCCTTTGCACTTACAAACTATTTTGTGAGCTCACCTTTTCCTTGAAAAGCATACGAGGGTTAACAACGTGAAGAGTGACAGGTCCTAACATTCTAGTACCAGCTACATGCTCACCAGGCACATGGCCAGCCTCCCAAGTTATTGCCGGCCACAGTTAGAAAACATTTTGTCACTTCACAATACGGGTCTTGATCTCTCTATCCTCCAGTAGTTTCATTGCCATCCACCAGCCAACCATAGTCAATGCCCCATATTTAATGTTTTTTGACAACATCACTCCACTTCAGGTACTGATAACCATATTAGCAAAGGTTAGCCACTGAAGCAAATTTTAAAATGCCTAACGGCGGCAACACACTTGCTCATCCAACTATGCTGCCTAGTTCCTGGGGCAGGGCACTATACTTCGGTCATTCAGGGATCCATCTGACAAGGGCTCTGTCACTCCCAAGGTTGCTGGGTCTTCTCCATCCCATCAGTGGAAGGGGTAAGAGCCTGGCAGATCACTCAGAACGGTTTTCTCATGGGCCAAGTCTGGGAGGCTTCAGTCACCTCATCGTCACTCATCCATTGACTAAACCCGAATCCCATGGTCACTCCAAACTCCAAGGGGGTGGGGATGTAATTCAGGCATGTGCCCAGGTGGAAGAGAAAATGGAATCTCAGGCAACCAGTTTGTTTGTTGTTGTTTGCCTGGGACTTTCATAGACTTGGCACTGAAAGTCCCACTAACCAGAACACGCTCAGTCCTGGGTAAATCAGTACGGTTCGTCAGCCTACAAGTCTCCATTGCATCCTCATTCTTTAAGTAGAGACGCTAAGTCTTCTGTTTTCTTGGTCTCTGAGTCTACAGTGACGACAAAGCACTTATCATGGCATGAATTGGATGTACTTATGAGACAATAGGGCAGATTATTTTAACTGAAATATATGTTGTCCCTGGAAATTTGGGTCATGTGTTATATAACCTTGGTGATACACATCACCAAGTGATATGCACCAACCTTGGTGATAAACATGGTCTTTGTTCCTAAGTGAATCAGCTATAAAATGTAGTGGTAGGGGATATACCACATTGAAAAAACACTTCATTTAACAAGAGTTCCTAGAAGAATTCCCAGAAATATTTCTGCCAAAGGGTTCATCGGAGAAGGAACAACAAATGAATAATTTAGATTTTATATTGCATAAGGCAAATTTTGCCAGAAAACAAACTACCTCATTTATCTTAAAGGCAGCTTCTGTGAGCTGTCCTTGGGGACAGGGACTGTGGCTCGTTCACTGTACTATCTCTGGCTTGAGGCAGGTACTCAGTGCGTGTTCTCTGAGTAAGTTAACACATGGTTTTCAACACAAAGTACCAGTTTACTGTGCACCATAGTCGCACAAATAGCCTGTGCCCCCTTTCTCTCATCAAAAAGAAGACATGTTCCTGATTTATTGAGCTGAAGGGTGAGCTGCCATTTAGGGCAGATTCTAGTTCTTGAGATGGTCAGAAGACAGAAGGCAGGGGGGGACACATGCGGCCTGTGGGCCACACCAGCTTAATAGGTGTGCTCTCTTATTTGGTCTGTGCAGTGTCCAAAAGTCAGGCATTTCCAGACAGAACCCTGGATTTACGGAACTTGGAAGAAATTGGAAGATCGAGCAACACAGTGCTTGAATTTCCATATGGCAACTGGATGGAGCTACATAGCACTGTCCCTGTTAGCTGAGCACACTCCCCAAATGCCACAGTCACTACCACGTCCTACTGCTTACCTCACTCACTCAAGAAGCTTCTCCACCATATCCCACAGACACTGGGGTCCTGAACACCTGGTCTAAAGCACAGACCTCTCTTGTAATACTGCACATTTTTAAACGGCTACTGAACCTTCCAAGTAGCTGTTGCCAGAACCTGATCCCCAAGCCTAGCGACTTCAGGCCTGTCTGGTATTCCATAGCACTGGTTTACATAGAACCTTTTTCTGTAATGAAATTAATAATTTAAGATCTATCTACTCCACCTGTAATCATTTACTTCCACCAATATTATTTTTGTAATATTGAAAATATTGGACACTGAAACGTGGACAATTCCCAACGAATCCCTTCTCTGATTCACAGAAATGAAATGGCAGCCTTTTGCTATTATTTCTTTGATACAGAAAAAAATGGTGTGTTTCTATCTGTATTCTAAAGGATATTATTCCCATGTGTTTTCACAGTAAAGTTTAAACAGTCACTACTATTACCAAATACTAAATCAAAAGCTATTAGAAAATAAAGCTGCCACACCTTTATCCCTATGAAAAATACAAAATTAAATACATAAACAAACATAAACAAGCAGATGAATGACTCAGAAATAATAGTAATGGTTAACATTCCTTGAACCCACCTCACTCTGAACCCGTCTCTGTGCTGACAGCTTCCCAGCATGAGCCTCACAAACCCCTATGGAGACAGCATGTCCCCACCGTAAGCATGAGGAAACAGAGAACGAGGAACTTGCCTGAGGTCACTTAGCTAGTAACCAGCAGAGGAGCTAGGAAGAAAACCAAATTAATTTTAGTCATTAAGTTAAATGAACAAACAAAAACAGTGTGCACGCGCGCGCGCGCGCACACACACACACACACACACACACACCCTCCCACCAAAAGTTAGAATAATAAAATAAAGTCATTATCAAATGCAGAGACTGCAGCATCTGTGGCTAGACATGATCTTGGTGACCTGATCCAATCCTTATTTCACAGACGAGAACTCAGGTCTGAAGGATTCCGTTCCTGGTCCAAAGGTCAAATAGCTGATGACTGCAGGGCCAGGCCTGGCAGCCAGAAGCCTGCCTCTCAGCTCAGGGTCCTCCCACACACCAGTGCAGGGACCTATTGCACTGTCTGCTTCCAAGTTCTATCGGTGGGCACAGATCTCCACTTTCAGGCAATTTTAACTAAGAGGGAGAGGAAACTTGATTTTCTCTGCCTCCGTTTCTAATCGTAATGCCACAATTGCTGCCTGAATGGATTTGAGGTTGACATCCAAAAGCAGTCGTCAGGCCCTGGTAGTTTCAACTACTTATTTCACACAAAGCAAGAGCAGAGTAGTGTCTATATAGATTAATTTTCATTCCTAATTTTAGTTATAATTAACTTTTATAGATTTCTTGCATAAATTTAAAGCTGTTCTGGCATTGCATATTTATCCCATGATGAAAAATAAATTTTCTCTTTTAAAGTATGCAAAAAATGCACACAATTACTGAAATATGAACACTGTTCATTTGAAACAGAAAGTAGACGTTCATTAAAATCCATGTAAAATTCCTTCGATTTCTCCTTCACTGAACGGGGGTTTCTCCTGCTGCAACTGATGTCATGAACACTCAGTGCTGCTACAGCACGCCATTCCCCTTAAAAATCTTTCCTTCTCCACAGAACATAAGTGCAACATAATCAGTTCTATAATAACCCACAGGCCAGTAAGACCCATACTCAGGTCTACAAGCAAGTAGCAAAATGCCTTTTTAAATTACCTTAAATACCTTAAATACATAAATAAGTCAATAACTTCAAGTACGTTTAGTAATTACTAAAATGAGGAACATGTATGGAAAGACATCTTTTAATAATTCATATTTCACAAACAACATTCAGCTACCAAAATTTCATGAGTCTCACATTCTTAATAAAAAGACCCAAAGTTCCATTAAATAATGGAGGAAAAAGTTCTCCACCATCTTAATAATACACTGACATGAGATTTTGCAAATTTGCCACGATTACCACCTATGGTATTTTAAGGATCTTCATTAAAAACATAAAAAATGAAATGGCTAGGGATTTCTATTCACTATGGTTTTCTTTTTCAAGGAAATGTAATTACTACATAAGTATTCCTTTATTAAAGTTGAAGTTATATAACCAACAAGCCAATACGACAAAGATTTTTTTTCAAGTCCTCTTCAAATTCCCCCAAAATATCTTTATGACAACTGCTATCAGCCTATGGCAGTGAGCCATCCATCATTTCAATAGGAGGCCCGTGTCACCACTTTATAATGCATGCACATTATCGAACAATTCTTTTCAGGGAGCTTGGATGTCCTATTCACTTCTCAATCTCCCACCAGCTCTAGATTAGAGAAATGAAGGATTCAGAAAGTTGTCCTTGTCCTGCAAGGACTTAGACAAGCCTTAGAGCTTGGGATTGGCACACTTCCCACTGGGCAGGGGCCACTGCAGAGGTCCCAGGTTGATAGATTGCAGAGCTGGTAAACCCACCCATTCACTTGCTCGCTCACATTACTCCTACTGCAGAGGAGGATCCCTCAAGCTCACTCCTCAGGTGCCAATCTGCTTCAGGATTCCTTTGTGGTTTTAATTGTGGTCTATTTTATAGTCATGCAGAATCAACTGCAAGGACATCCTTACTCATGCGGTCCTACCCCAAATCATCTTTTGCTTACACAAAAGATGTAAGCAATTATTATCCCAGGAGCTAGAAACTCATCCTACACTAGGAGAAACATCCCAACCCAGGGTGACAGGGTTCTTAAAGTGGAAATCAGCTTCTCCAATTTCAGTCTTTTGATCCTAGATCTGCTTATTGCAATTATACAAATAAGGCTCCTTCTTCCTCTGTCAGTTCAACAAAAAGTGGAAGATTAAGATTTTCATGGACTCCTAGAATTTTAAAGCCAAAGGGGAATGTAAGAGATTGTCTCTTTCAAACCCCTACATCCGTCCAGGAGTGAAGCAACCTGTCCAAGTCACACAGTAATTAGAATTGAGCTGGACTCCTCCACTGTCTCTTCCCTTACCAGCTGAACAATGCAGTGTCAATTTCCTTTTACTTGATGTAGTCAAATCATGCCCCGACTTTTCCAACCATTCTACTCCCCTTCAGGATTCTACTAGTCAAATTGTTAAACTTTACCTGGAAACAGTTGTGGAAATGACTGCCATTATATTAACAGGGTCAGATGAAAACACTTGTTTATCAACATTTTATATGCTTTATTGAAAGTTGACAAGTGCAACAGTTAAATACAGTGACACCTTACAACTGTGTAGAGAACATGCACAGAAACATATGCATATAACTACTATACAGGTGATATGCAGAAACCCCTACTGGGAAATCCATTTCATTAGCTAGAATTGAGCATTTTTCAAAGTATTCAACCAGCTCAATTGAAAGACTTCAGTGAACAGGGATTTACTTCAGGGTATTCAGCAGCTAGATTTCAGATTACACAAAGTGAGTAACTGTGCCAAATTCTTCAAATTTCTTTAGGTGTGGTTTTTGTCATGTAGCAGTTTTTATGTAGATCGATATATAAAAGTCCACACCTCCTCAGATGGCCAATGGAACATCTAAATTTCAATCTGTACAACCTAAGTAGTAGTTACAGTCCTCTATTGTACAAAATAGTTACACTACATACACAAATATACAATAAGCAAAACAACCTTCATGGTAAGATAGCCTAGGTCCCAGCTACCTGTCACCATTTTGTCACTCTCATAGTTTTGTGTCATCCACTGTTTGAGAAGAGGCACAGTACTATTGTTTTTTATGGATTTTGGTGACAGTCGTCAAATCTGTACAGTGAACTCTGCTCCCCCTCACTTTAGTCTTTTTACCCTCCTTTCAAGCTCCTCCTGGGGGGAGGAGAGAGGCGAGTCCAGTGAGGAGCTCCATCGCTTCACAACCCCATGTAGGACACTAAGCGCAAGCAGGAGAGAGAACCCTTGGACGTGAGGGGTAGGGAGCCGGAAGGGATGGAAAGGCACACAGCTCCTGAGCATGAATTAAACCATTTCTCAGATATCTGCCAAGCTGCATGAGGTCCCAGTACATCCATGCTAATTCTCGGATTAACCTTTAATTCACCCAACTAAGAAATTTCTCCAAGCCATAAGCATATGAGTGTTTAATACTGGAAAAGAGAGAATGGCATATGTCAGTCTCACGTCTCTTTCGCAGTGAGCAATGAAATGGGTGACTGTGGAGGCAGATTCTCCCTAGCACATCTTCTCCGTCTGTTCAGTTCACACGCAGCAGCCAGTTCTGCGGGGGCATAGGCAGCTATGCGGTTGGTCCTGAGCCCTGCGATGCTGGCTGGGCGGGGGGCTGTGTGGTGCCCTGTGGCTGGGTGGTGGCAGGTGGGGAGCCAGTCTGCAGCTGTGCCTGAAACTGGGCAAGCTGCTCAGGACTGGCCAGTGTCTTCAGCAGATTGTTCTCCTGCTCCAGCTGGGAATTTTTCTCTATTAGTTCTTTGATTTGCTCTTTGAGGACCTCCACTTCTTCTCTGACCGCATACATCAAATGGCTTTTCACTAGATCCTGCAAAGAAGAGAGAAAAGGTTTAACTCACTATTTGCTATTTTCTGGACTCTGAGTTTCTAAGACATTATTTTATATGGCTCTCGCTATTTACATATTCCGCCTTTAAAGTTCGTTCAATGACACTTGGGGAATCTGAATACAGCCATGACTGTACAATACTTGAGTTTAACGTATAAATGATCAAGCTTTGTAAAAGTCTGTGCTTCTCTACAGACGTTGGCCAGAAACGCCCAAGTCCGGCTTCCTATCTGAGACTGGGCCAGAGCCGGGCGCTGGGTCCCCGACTGAGACCAGCAGCGGGGATGTTCAGGCCACAGCGCGCCCACCGCGTCCCCGCCCCCAGGCCCCGCCCCACGCTCGCCCGGAGCCGCCTCCTTCAGCACCGGCTGCAGCCAGTTCCTACCGAACATGTTGCCGCATTTTCTTCCCTCCACCCCCCCCCCCCCCCCCCCCCGCTTTTCGTGATTAAGCTGACATCACAGAAACCTGGGTAGACATCGCAGCCAATGGGAGCCCGAGTTATTTATAGCTCCGAATTAAAGGTTCAGAGTTTGCCTAGCAACAGTGGGCAGAGAATCCCGTGAGAAGAGCCACAGGCGCTGCTCCAATAACAAAGAACGGCCAAGGCGGAAATAAAAAATAGGAGAAATCCAGGCGCAGGCTAAGAAAACAAAACTTTTCTCCGATTCTTCTTCATTGTGCAGGAGCCCGCGCCACCGGGGACCCGTTTGTGCACCGTCTAGAAGGCCCTTACCCAGGATCCCGACTTCTGGGGCCCTCCCCACCTCCCGGCTCCCTAGTAAAATGTTAGGATTCCTAGTAAAGCCACATCGCTAAAGATGTGCTCACGACCAGCCGAAGGAGACACTGGGCGAGCGCTTGCTTCCCTAATAAATCCCCAGCAAAAAGGGTCACCGTGAGAAAATCCCCTTGTGTGAAACCAGTCCCGGGAAGGAGACTATTTACTACCCACAGGGCCCCTTTCTCCCTCCACGGCTGCCGTGTTAGGTGGCTCCACGCTGGCCGAATGGAGACAGCGCCGGCATTTCTACGCGCATCAAGAGCAATCGACATCATCTGAACTTAGGGATGCACTGGTTCCACGAAACATCTTATTTTTGTGCTGTGCCCACATTTACTATAAATGATTTTTCATCAGTACATACCATAGCTTGCTCGATTTTGTTGTCAATAGCTACCACACTTGCACCAGAGGAGCTGAAAAAGAGGAGGGAAAAAGGTCATCGATAAATGGTATCTTAAGCGTCCAAGATAAAAAGGATCTTGCAATTTTGTGATATTGCTAGCATCATATTTTGAATATTCTTTAACACTATGTAATGTATCACCCTCCAGGAAATGCCAGCCCCTTTCTTACTAACGAATATCCAGGCATCTCCCTATTTTAGTAAGCCACAAAGGACTAAATTACATAATGTGGGGAAAGCCTGTTCTCTGGCCAGATTTGAAAAAATAAGGTTATTCTAAACATATCGAAAAGCAACATCCATGTCACCATAATCTCTCAGCAATGGACAAAGGAATTCTCCTGGCTATCTTTCACCTGTATTATTGTAAGTATCCCACGAATAAATTTAAAGAAACTATCCTAGCCGACATTTACCTATTATCAAGTCTCACAGAAGCGTTTTCAGTCCCCAGCAAGGATGACAAGAAAGAAATTGAAAAATGTCTCAGTTGGTAAACTCCTAGATCCATCGCCACTGGTCTACACCATTGGGATTTCATGCAATTGCAGCCAAAAACACCCTCGTGGAAAAAAAGAGGGAACACCAGCAGCCTTGTATAAGCTAGATAAAAATCTTCTGGCTTTCCGCAGCCCAGGGAGAAACAGAAAACGGCAGCCCTAATTTAAAGAAACCCAGCTTCTGGGGCTTCGTGATCCCAGGAATATGCAGATCCCAGTGCCGTGCAGAGCCGCTTCCCAGATCCGCAGCCGGGCTCCACTCAGCTCTAGACCAGGACTCCCGGTCTTAGTGCAAAATATATGCAGGAAAGAGCTGCGCCGATTGGCCGGCACGCCACTGGGACCGCCCCCTTCTCCCTTCCCCTTCTCCCTTCCTGGTCCTCCCGCTTCTCTGCTTCCCCGCCTCCCCCCACCCCCACCTCCGCCCCCATTCTCCGGATCCCGCTCGTGGGGTGGGCTGGCCTGGCGAGGGCCGTGCTCAGAGGGAGTGGGGTGCTGGGCCCAGAGGTTTCCAGGGCGGCCTCAGAACACTGGGCCACTGCTTGGGCAGAAAATGTGAAGGGTCCCTGAAAAATACTATAGGGGCCCCCGCACGTGCTTACGTTTAAGGGAGTCAGACCCCGACCCCGGAGCTGTGTCCCGCGGCTGCTGAACGGCGAAAGCTTCCTATTTGCAACCAGAACCGTCTGAGCTACTGGGCATGCCCAGTCCCACCACTGTAAGACTTGCAAGAGCTCGAGTGTCTTGATTTCAATTATCTAGTTCTTACCGGCAGCGGTACTGGGAGGATTTTATAGACGGTTTTATTTTTAAGGATAATCATCCTGCGATCATACTATTTTTTTAATTTTAGAGGGAAAAAAATCACATTTACTCTTTGAGAGATACTACCTTTTGTTTTATAGAAACAAAACAAAAAACATTATATATTCTTTGCTAGGCATGAGGGAAAGACTCCAGATAAAATCCAGGATCTTCCCAAAAAGCCCCCAGAGCCACAAACCTTAAAATCATATCTCCCTATTAGCACCTTCTCCCCAGTAATTAAATATGCCTTCTTCTATTTAGACCTAGAAAAGTCAATCCACAGGTTGAATTCCACATAGATCTATTTTTAGTAAGTCCCTAAGGCACGTTTTTGGAAGCTGAGTAACAATTCCTCTAAGACTCAGTCCCTCAATCCTGTGCGCCTTCTTACATCAGAGGGATTGAAATATGGTCAAGTATGTATTCAAAGCACACAAATCCTTGAAGTTAGTCTCTTTGCCCATTTGCGTGTCCAGAACCAGAAAAAGGAGGATATAATCGTGGTTAAAAATAGTTAAGCAGCCAATAGATGCTGTAGGCTCACCTCTGTTTCATCCTCTTGGCCACACTGACCAAATAATTCTCTTCTCCAAACCAAAATCAAGAGATGTGGGAATAAAATAGCTTAACCCTTTCAAAATTTCCTATATTAATTTAAAATACTTTCAGGGATGCATCAATTAAGGCTACAACTTAATATACTAGAAATCTAAGCCCTGAAGTTTACTTGATTATAACATAAACAGTTTGCAAGTCAATACATGCGAGAAAGAAAACTTAACCTCTACAATACTGCCCTCTAATGGCATGATAATATAAAATCCAAAAAATCTACAAAGTACTTGGGGAGACCTCTAATCTGTAGATAAAATTGTCTCATCACAAGTAATTCCAACATAAAATCTGACCGTAGAACATATATATGTAATACACGCACATGCACAAACACACACAGTCTTCTCTCCCAAATAAGCATCTTTCCTCAAGCAGCATCCTTTCCTAAAACTGCCATCAGAGCCATTTAGACAATTTTTAAGTTAACTCAATGCTGATAGTGGGGGTAGGTGGATTTGGTTTTCAGAAACTGTCCAAAGTAATTAGGAACCAGACCAGATCTGGTGAGCGCAGTAGATGATGAAGACCACAATTCTCTTTTGGGTTAAAAACCAAAGTGGGACTAACTATAAAGCGATGAGATTCCCTTTTTACTGAAAGGTTCATATTCTCCAAATTTTAAGGTTTGGCTTTTAAATAACAGTAATTGTTAGCATATTTATAATTTATAAAAATTAAACATATTAACTCATATGATGCTTATTTTTTTAAAAAAAGATATCCATTTCCAATAAAAAGAGACTAAGTATAAGCTTGGAAATCATAATTATTTGGGAAGCAGGCATGTGGCCCCTAAGTCTATGAATGCTAACCAGAATATTATTTACTGCATGATAGTTTCTATATTTTGAAAGTTAAAGCTATACCTAAAACTATTTGTATGCTAAATTCCATGTACATATTTTAACTGAATGCCAACTTCACGAAAAAACGGTATTAAAGCATCATTTAAGCTATAAAAAGAGCTTTAAAAAACAAAACTCTAAGGTCATATAAAAAATTTTTAAATTCCCGCTTGAGTATTAAAAAATTACTAAATTAACTGAATTTATTCATGCTGTTCTTCAACATAAACAGAAAGCTGTTTTTATTTCAATCATTTTAACTGATCATCCATTGTATCAAGCAAGAGAAGCAAATATAAGCAACCATAGTCTAACCCATTTCCCTATTGAAGTACATTACAGTTATTGTTACTACTTGGATATTTTAAATAAAATTGCAAGAAACATCCTTCTACATACATCCTTGAACATGTATGTGTGTGTGCACACTTCTGGAGAATTTGTTGAGCCAAAGGATTTGCAACTAATAAAATGATTAGCAATCTAATCTTTTCATATATTTCACATAAATATGCTAGATTCCTTTAAAACTAGACTTTTGTATGAAAACTGAAAAGATAATTTGAAAAAGAAGGCAAAGGAAATGGAAAGCTACATGGAGGGAAAACCCTTGGATCAGAAATGTCTGTGGCACAAATGGCTAGAATTACGTTCAAAGGCTCTTCTAATTGCAAGACAAACGATCCATATGTCTGGTGCCTCGTCAGAGCTAAGACTTGCTGACAGGGCAGAGAAAAACACTACAAGGCTTCCAGGAGAGATCCTTAAAGTCATGGACCATATAAGTCCATTTCAGGACTGAGCAAAGATCAGGAGGTACCACCCCAGTGGGAACTCATACACATTAAACAGCCTGGACAACTGAGATTGAGGTATTTTCTGTTGTTGTCTGCCTAAGAGCCTTTTTACATAGACTCCAATTCAACCGCCACTGCATATTGGTAGCAAGCATGACAGGATAGGAAAAGAGGAACGGGCCTGAGTGTTTCTGGTTCCTATAACAAGTGCTTTTCTTCCAAACTTGATCTGACTTGGCCAACACAGGTACCGTCAGAGATTCAGCACTCAAGTAGAGTAACCTCTTTCTCCCCCTGTCCAAACTCCTTGCAAATCTAAAACAACTGCCAGGAAAGAAGCAAAGGCACATTACCCTGTACCTGACCAAATCACTCCTGTCTAAGGACTCCCACGTCACCTCCCTTTTTCTAGTTTACTCTCACTAGGCATGGGAATATACTTACCAGGTTTAACAAATGAAACTACAGGACTATCAGTTAAATGTGAATGGTAGATAAACAACAAATAATGTTTTAGTGTCGGGTCCCACCCACTGTCAAAACAAGAAGAAATGCCAAAGAAATGGCTGTTAAATTCAACCACATTTTACATTTCCTTATCTCCACAGAAAGGCTGGTTGGAAAAAGCTTCCAAAAAGAACAGTGGCCAGGCGCGAGCACAGTGGCTCATGCCTGTAATCCCAGCACTTTGAGAGGGTGAGGTGGGCAGATCACTTGAGGTCAGGAGTTCAAGACCAGCCTTGCCCACATGGTAAACCCCTGTCTATACTTAAAAATAAAAATAAAAATAAAAATAAATTAGCTGACGTGGTGGCACATGTCTATAATCCCAGTTACTGGGGAGAGGCTGACGAAGAATTGCTTGAACCCGGGAGGCAGAGGTTGCAGTGAGCTGAGATTGCATCATTGCACTCCAGCCTGAGCAACAGGGCAAGGCTCTGTCTCAAAAACAAACAAACAAAGAATCGGAAGAGAAACTTAAGGGATAAATCTAGGAGGTCCAACATCAAAATAGGATGCATTTCTATTTTAGAGAGAGAACAGATGGAAGAGAATTATCAAATAATTTAAGAATTGTTCCAGAACTGAAGGACACAAGTCTCCAGTTAAATGAGATGACCAAATGCCCACCACAAGAAATGAAAAAGCCCTCCACTGAAGCACACCACCCTGAAACCTTAATCACTAGGCAGACAGAGAAAATCCTAAAAGCTTCCAAATGGAAGAAACAAGTTACAAACACAGGGACTAGCAACAGAACCACTTTACTGGCAGCCAGAAAAAGATGAAGGAAATGTCTTTAAAATTCTGAGAGTAAAGAGTTTTTTATCCAGAATTCTTTATTTGGCCAAATCATCATTTGAGGGTAAAGGCAGAATTAAAACATTTTTAGATACTGCAGACACCAAAATGGAGGAGCAAATCAAGAAAAAAGGCAGGCATGGGAAATAGGAACCAGGAACTCAGATACTGGAGGAAAGGAAGGGAATCATCAGGCTGAAGTCCAGGGAGATCTCAGGGGGACTCCTGCTGGACAAGCCCAGGCTGCAGCTGGTCTGTACCTGGTCTGCAATGGTAAGGGAAGATGGAGAACTCCAGGAGGGAGAGCTTCCGTGCTAATGAACACACAGATTATCTAACACATCTAAGCATTTGCAGGGCACAGGGGAGCTACTGATAGGTATATGATAGATCTAATGGAACAATTAGATAAGCTCAAAGCAGTTTGAAAACAGAGCAAGGAAGAAAACATGGAATACTCATAAATAAAATCTACATGACCCATATTATTTTTTCATTTTTTTATGGATTTACCTTTAAAAAGTTAACTTTATTGAGGAGGTAACAGGAAGAAAAATTGCATGGCAGGAATGGTTTAGAAGTGCTAAATCCTATTCTACTACAACTTGATTACCTAAAATCTAAAATGGAAAAAGCAAGAAATAGTGTAAGTATAAATATATTACATAGAAATGTGGAGGTAAAGACGAGAAAAAACAACTAAAATTTAAAAGTGGCTGCGTCTAAGGCACCGACTGGATGAGTGAAAAAAGGGAACTGCTATTTTTTTTCCTATTCATTCTATTTGCTCTTTGGGTATGTACATGTATTTTGATTAAAACACACACACACACACACACACACACACACACACACACACACACTTTAAAAGGTTTATAGAGATCTGCAGCACTTTTCCTGCTTCCAGGCTTCAGCAGAGTCCTTACCACACCTGCATGTAGGAAACTACCAGAGGCTTGGGAGAGAACCACCAAAAAGCAGCAGGCAGAACAATTTTCAGAAATCACATAGGGTAGGCACAGTTGGTATTACCACCCACCAGCCTAAATGAAAAAACTCTGTAAACAGGGACATCAGATATTCAGAAGGATACTGCCTAAGTCTCCTTCTGAATGCTTAGAAGAATTCTAATTCCCTTCAGTCTAGGACTCATTTAAGGGAAAAATGAGTCCTAGACTGAAGGGTGTTTTGGTCCTACATAAAGCAGTTTAAAAGGAAGCCCTGAAAGGTCAAACTGTTTCCAAGTAACTTAATTTTCTCTCAAAACAAAGCTCAAGAATATTTAATAAAGTCTCTAGCATCCAATAATTCACAATGTCTGGCATCCAATAAAAAGTACCAGGCATATAAACAAGCAGGGAAATATGACTCATGAGGAGAAAAATTAATCAAAATGACCCAGATATGACAAAGATGATTTATAGACAGGAACATTAAAAACAGTTATAACTATATTTCATATGTTCAAGAAAGTAGATGAAAACATTAGCATATTAAGGACAGGTGTGAGAAATGTTAGAAAACCTAAATTAAATTATCAAGGTGAAAAATACAATATTTGAGAAGAAAAATACACTAGATGAGATTAACAGTAGATTCGATAGGGCAGAAGTAGTATTAGTGATATATGAGCAATCCAAAATAGAACACAGAAGAAATATTGAATCAAAAGAACAAATCGGCCAGGTGTGGTGGCTCACGCCTGTAATCCCAGCACTTTGGGAGGCCAAGGCAGGTGGATCTCTTTAGGTCAGGAGTTCGAGACAAGCCTGGCCAATATGGTGAAACCCCGTCTCTACTAAAAATATAAAATAGTCAGGTGTGGTGGCACGCACCTGTAATCCCAGCTACTCGGGAGGCTGAGGCTGGAGAATTGCTTGAACCCAGGAGGCGGAGGTTGGAGTGAGCTGAGATTGCACCACTGCACTCCAGCCTGGGCCACAGAGCGAGACTCAAAAAAACAAAAGAAAAACAAATCAAAAAAAGAACAAAGTGTCAATAAGCTGTGGGACAGTTTCAAGCAACCAAATATATCTGTAGCGAAGTCCCTAAAAAAAAAAAAAAAAAAAAAAAAGGAGAGAAAACATTTTAAGAAATAATGGTAATTTTCCTCACATTTTATTAAAACAATAACCTACAGATCCAAGAAGCTAAACCCCAAATGAGAACTGTGAAGAAGTCTACAAGGTGTATCATAATCAGATTGCTTACTATCAGTGATAAAATCTCAGAAGCAGCCAGAGGAAAAAAACTAGGTTATGTACAGAGCAACAAAGATAAGAATGATAGCTGACTTCTGGTTGGAAACAATGCTAGACAGAAGACAGTGCAGCAACATCTTTAACTGAAAGAAAAAAAACAAAACAAAACCCTGTCAATCTGTAATTCTATGCCCAGTGAAAACATCTTTCAGAAATTTAAGGTGAAATTAAGACTTTTCAGACACACAAAGCTGGAAGGATTCATCACTGTAACTCCTTCAGACAGAAGGAAAATGATACCAGATGAAAAAACTAGATCTATGCAAGAGAATGAAGAGCACCAGAAATGATAACTAATGGTTAAATACAAAAACTTCTCCCCCTTACTATTTACATCTAAGATAACCGACTGTTGCCAGGTGTAGTGCCACATACCTGTAGTCCCAGCTTCTCAAGAGGCTGAGGTGGGAGAACCACTTGAGCCTAGCTAGGAGTTTGAGGCCATCCTGGGCAACATACTGAGGCTCTGCCTATAATAATCATTGACTGTTTAAAGCCAAAAATAACAATGTATGGGAGTATACTACAATATGTAGATGTAAATGTATGACAAAGATAGAACAAGGGCTAAGAAGGGGGAAGGGAAGTATACTGCTGAGTACATTATGATAAGTTAAAGATGTATGCTATAAACTGTAAATCTAACGAGCTAACACAAGAGGATAAAATGGAATCATAAAAAATGTATAATCGGCCGGGCGCGGTGGCTCAAGCCTGTAATCCCAGCACTTTGGGAGGCCGAGACGGGCGGATCACAAGGTCAGGAGATCGAGACCATCCTGGCTGACACGGTGAAACCCCGTCTCTACTAAAAAATAAAAAAAACTAGCCAGGCGAGGTGGCGGGCGCCTGTAGTCCCAGCTACTCAGGAGGCTGAGGCAGGAGAATGGCGTGAACCTGGGAGGCAGAGCTTGCAGTGAGCCGAGATCTGGCCACTGCACTCCAGCCTGGGCGGCAGAGCGAGACTCCGTCTCAAAAAAAAAAAAAATGTATAATCTAAAAGAAAGCAGAATAAGAGGAAAAGGGGAATAAATAATAGAATAAAAAATGAATACCAAGATAGCAGATTTAAACCAACTGTATCAATAATCACATTAGGCTGGGCGTGGTAGCTCACACCTGTAATCCCAGCACTTTGGGAAGCCCAGGTGGGTGGGTCACTTAAGTTCAAGACCAGCCTGGCCAACATGGTAAAAACCCATCTCTACTAAAAATACAAAAATTAGCCGTGCCTGGTGGTGCATGCCTGTAATCCCAGCTACTTGGGAGGGCTGAGGCAGGAGAATTGCTTGAACCCAGGAGGCAGAGGTTGCAGTGAGTTGAGATTGCACTACTGCACTGCAGCCTGGCGAACAGAGCAAGACTTTGTCTCAAAAAAAAAAAAAAAAGAAAAAAAAGAAAAGAAAACAATAATCACATTAAATATAAATGGTCTCAATTAAGCACCTCAATTAAAAGGCAGATATTGCCAGTTTGGATGAAAAACCAAGACACAACTATATGCTGCCTATAAGAAATATACTTTAAATATAAAAACACAAATAGGTACAATAAGAATATGGAAGAAGATATGCCATGTTAACAATAAAAGAAAGCTGAGGTGGCTATATTATTCGAAGTAGACTGCAGTGCAAAGAATATTATAAAGAATAAAGGTCATTACATAATAAAAGGTCGATTTTATCATTATGTTCTCTGACTACAATATAATTAAATTAGAAATCAATAACATGAGATTATCTGAAAAATTTCCAAATACTTGGGGAAAAAATACACACATCTAAGTAACCCATGGGTCAAATAAGCAATCAAAAGGAAAATTAGGAAATATTTTGCACTGAATGAAAATAAAAACAAGGCATATCAAAATTTATTTCAATAAATTTAACAATTTAAACAAAAATGGACAAATTCTTATAAAGACACAAACTACCAAAACTCACATGAGAAGAAAAAGGTAACTCGAATAGTCCCGTATGTATTTGCAAAATTGAATTTATAGTTTAAACTCTTTCTATAAAGAGAACCTCAAGCTCAAATGGTTTCACTGGTAAATTCCACTAAATATTTAAAGAAAGAAATAACACCAATTCTATACAAACTCTTCCACAAGACTAAAGAGAGAAAATTTTAAAAAACCACTTTACAACTCATTCTATGAGGCCAGCACTCCCTTAACACTAAAGCCAGATAAAGACATTATAAAAAAGAAAAACTACAGACTAATAGCTCTGATAAACATAGATGCAAAAGTTCTTAACAAAATTTTAGCAAATCAAATCCAACTATATATAAAAAGAGTAATATATTATTAACAAATGGCATTTATCCTGGGAATGCAAAGTAAACATTCAAAAATCATGTAATTCACCCTATCAACAGACTAAAAAGAAAAAATATAATCTCATTATATGCAAAAAAAAAAAAAAAGCATTTGACAAAATCACCATCCATTCATGATTTTTTAAAAAGGAAAAGAGAAAAACTTTAAGCAAAATAGGAATTGAAGGAAACTTCCTCAACCTGATAAGGGGCATCTACAAAAAACATTCAGCAGACATCATATGTAACAGTAAAAGAATGAATGGTTTCCCCCTAAGGCTAGAAACAAGGCAATAGTCTACTCTCAGCATTCCTATTCAACATCATACTGAAGATAACAGCCAGGCAATAAGGCAAGAAAAAGAATAAAAGTCATCCAGACTAGAAAGAAAAAAAAAAAAAAACCTATTCACAGATAACATGACTATCTATGTGGACACTCCTCCAAAAATCTGCAAATAAATTATTAGAACTAACAAGATACAAGTTTCTCGAGGTCATGAGCTAGAATTTCAATGTACAAATATCAAATATATTTCTATATACCAGCAATGAACACAAAGTGAAATTTTAAAACAAAAATACATGAAATAGGTATAAATCTAAGAAAATATGTAGAAGAGCTCTATGCTGAAAACTATAAAACATTGCTGAAAGAAATCAAAGAGCACCTGACAAATGACAAGATACTCCATCTGTGGATTAGAAGATAATATCATTAAGCTATCAATTCCACACTTCCCAGCTACCGTATAGATTCAGTATAATCCCTATCAAAATTTTAAGACATTTTATTGAAAATGACAAAGTGATTCTAAAATTTATGTATAAAAGCTAAGAAACTAGAATAATTGAAACAATTTTTGAAAAAGAACAAAGCTGAAGAACTCCCATTACCAGATCTCAAGATTTTCTGTAAAGCTACTTGCATCACCATAGTGTGGTGCTAGTAAAAGGACAGACATAGAGTAACGGAACAAAACAGATTAGTCAAAGATACACACACACACACACACACACACACACACACACACACACACACACATGCAGCAAATCGATTTTCCACAAATATGTAAAGCAATTCAGAAAAGTCTTCAGCAAATGGTACTGGAACAACTGCAAAGAACAAATACAACTGATCCATTCTTTACACCATATGAAATATTAACTTAAAATAGATCATAGACCTAACTGTAAAATCCCAACCTATAAAACTTCTATAAGAAAACATAAATCTTTTGAACCTGAACCAGTAAAGATTTCTTAGGTAAGACACCAAAAGCACAATCCATGGAAGAAAAAAAATGGATAAAATGTACTTTTACCATAATGAAAACTTGTTTTTTGAAAGATCATGTTACAAGAATGAAAAAACAAACTATAGACCAGAATTAAGTACTGCAAGTCACATATCTGATAAAGGACTTATATCCAGAATATATAAAGAACTCAAAACTCAATAGCAAGAAAGCAAACAACCCAATAAAAGAAAAGGGCAAAAGACATGAACAGTCACTTTATCAAAGATACATGGATGGTAAATAAGTACCTGGAAAAAATGCTGAACACCATTAATTGTTAGAGAAATGCAAATTAAAACCATGATATGCCACTACACACCTATCAGAATAGCTAAAATATAGTTTAAAATTTTAAACCTGAAAATACAAAATGCTGAAAAGAAGGCAGAAAAATTGGAAGACATATATTGATGATGGGAATGCAAAATGGTACAACCACTTTGCAGAAGAGTTTTACACTTATTTATAAAGTTAGACACAGAGTTTCCATAAAAACCAGTAATCACAATGCAAGTTATTTATCCAAGAGAAATGAAAACATGTTACCACAAAAATTTGGACATGAATGCTTAGAGTGACTTTATTTTTAATCATCCCAAACTAGAAACAAACCAAATGTCACTCAACTGGAGAATGGATAACAAACTATAGTACATCTAGACAATGGAATAATACTCAGCAATACAAAGAAACAAACTACTGATACACATAACAACCTGAATGAATCTCAAATATAGTATGGTAAGAGAAAGAAACCGCATTCAAAGATTGCAAATCATATGATTCCATTTATGAGACATTCTGGAGAAGGTAAAACTATAGAGACAAAAACCAGATCAGAATTTCCCAGAAACTTGGGGTAGAGGAGGGGGATTGTTGTGGGTGATGGAACTGTCTCATATCTAAATTGTAGTGGTGATATGCCCACTGTTTTTCCAAACATGTAGAACTCAAAGATGGGAACAGTAAACACTGGAGACTCCAGAAGTGGGGAGGGAGGGGAGCCAGGGCTGAAAGGCTACCTATCAGGTACCATGTTCACCACTTGGGTAACGGGATTATTAGAACCTCAAAACTCAGCATCACGTAACATACCCATATTACAAACCTGTGCGTGTATGCCCTGAACCAAAACAAACAACACTATTGCTGTATACTAAAAAGGGAAACTTTACTATATGTAATTTACATCTTAAAAAATGAAAAGATGACTGCCCCTAAGTAGCAGACTGGGATGAAAAAAAAAAGAAGAAGAAACTGATAATTTTTAAAATTCTATCTAATCTTTATATTTTCATGTATCATTTTTTATTGTAGTAAAAAACACATAACAAAATTTATCACATTAACCATTTTAAAATGTATAGCTCAGTAGTGTTAAGCATATTGTTACTATTGTGAAATAGATCTTCAGAACTTTTTCATCTGCAGATCTGAAACTATCCATTGAATAACTTCCCATTTCCCCCTTCCCCTGCCCCTGGTAACTGCCACTCTAATTTCTATTTCTATGAATTTGGCTGCTTTAGATACCTATCCTTTCTTTTTTTTTTTTTTTTTAAATAGAGACGGTGTCTCGCTATGTTGCCCAGGCTGATCTCGAACTCCTGGGCTCAGGCAGTCCTCCCACCTTGGCCTTCCAGTGTTGAGATTATAGGCGTGAGCCATCATGCCCAGCCTACATGTAGTATTTTGATTTAAAACATTTTAAACTAAAAGAAAAAAAAAGGGAACAAAAGCTATTTTGAAAAATATAATACAAGGACTTAAATATAGTCATCGAAGAGACCTAAAAATGCCTATTTTATAACTAATTGTTCTATCATTATATAAAATGCATTACTAGGCTTGAATTTTTTAACTATAATTTTGCTTTGTTCTTAGACCTGTTGAGTTTGTTGGTGATTAATCATTCCTAAATCCCATATTAGCGTTAAAAGATTTGTAAAAATTAAATACTTGCTTTAAGTGTGAGAATTTTAAAAGTCCTAACAAAATGCTAACAGATTTAAATATAATCTTTTATTTATATATATCTACATATAGCACATGTATTTACCCTCTGTAAATACATTTTTTTTTCTCTCTCTAAACATTTATAATTACTTTTAAATTGTTACAATTCTAGACATGATTTTTAGTTTTCCCATGGCTGTCTTCACCTTATTTAACATAACTACTAGTTCCAAAAGAATATCTATAATGCTAAGAAGACCCAATGCTTTTTTGTTTTGTTTTTTTAAGATGGTAAGGGAGACTTTAAGAGGAACTACTGCAATGGGAGAGAAATGGGTCTCAACTCCCCTCAATGCCCTTCAGCAACAGGACTCAAATGGTTAACATTCTTATTTTACTTTTTATCTTCATGAAAATAATAAGCATTTCAAACCCAAATTTCTTCATAAATTACCACTTCTGCTTAATAGTGGTAGATTATGAAAATCTGGAGCCACAGACAAAAAAGGAATCACAGATTTAGAAGCCAAATGATATTCTATATAAAACATCTGAAGAAGTGAAAAGTTGTCCTGATTATGATTTTCTATTTCGAGAACCTCATGCAAGTGAGGTTCTTGCATGAAGTGAAAAATGAATATTATTTCTCTTTTACTTTTGCACAGCTATGAAAAATAGATGCTTTGAGTGCTTTTTAAAAATAACTAGTTACTTTAAGCTAATTTTCCTGTTAAATTCCAGAAGAAAACAACGATAAGCAGTCCTAAAAGAGCTGGTAGGAACTAGACTAACCGACTAACCACTTTTCTATGCATACAGAGCCACTTAGGGCCATTAGAGGCAGTCTCTTGGTGACCCTAAAACAATCAGATGAAGCTCAATTACACAGTTGTATTTACAAAGGTAAAGATAAATTTAAGGATATTACCCAGCTCCAGAATGTCTAATGTAGTACAGGCCTAGGTAAGCATTAACACATTGGCAAAGTTGACTCTCTGTGCTGGGGACACAGTGTGTGTATAATAAATACCACTGACTGCTTCGATCAAGGGACACATTTCTGTATTATGGCCTCCATGGGCAGCAGCTCTGTGACATAAATGGGGTCTGAGGGTTTCTTTAACCCTCTGATCTATTCAGAATTTTACAGCAAAATGGACCTTGGAGATCATTTAATTTCCTTATTCTGTAGGTTTAGAAGTGGAGGCCCAAAGGCATTATGTGCTTTGTCCAGGGTTTACCTAATCAACTGTTGGATGGAGCATAGAACCAAATGCTGATTCGATATTAGTGTGCCCTAGAAGTGTACACCAGAAATTCGAGATCTGTGTGTGTGTGTGCGCGCGCATAAGATGTTAGAGCTGGAAGAGCAAAGGGATCATAAAGGGAAACGCCCTTCTGCTGATCTCAACAGAGCCACAGTAGTCATCGAAAAACACCCATTTTACAGATGAAGAAACAAGCTGGGAGGCTGTGTGGAAACCAAAGCCAGAGTCCCACGCTGCTTATGAGTCAGGCAGCCTGGCTGCAGGGTCTCTGGGCCTAGTCTAGAGTGGAGATGGTGAGCTCTTGGTGAGACCTACCCCTCCACAGCTTCCTTTCTGAGGGTAGGCAGGCTGGCAGGGGCACTCAGATCAGTCCCAGTGCCAGTGAGGTCTACAGTTTGAGAAGGTGCTCTCCAGGCACTGGGACAAGGTCCCGGCAGAGAAGGGGGCTCACCACAGGCACAGAGCCACACCTGCTGACAGACACATTATTTAGTGAATGTGCATAAAGATGATTTTCAAATTGTGCTTTCATTAATCCTGGCAGTTCCTTGCAAAGCCCTCAAGAGCTGTGAGACGACGAGTTAGAGGAAGTCCAAGTGGATCAAAGAAAATGAAGCTCACTTGTAAAGAAGGCAGGCAGGCTGTGTCCCCCAGGCTCGTGGCCGGGAATAGGAGACATGGCTTTAGCAGCACATCACTGAGAACTTCTGTGGTGTCCCAATATACCCCAAGGATTTTTACTCTAGGTGGTCATCACCTTGGATCTCCTTCCATATCATCTGAGTGTGATTCGGACATTGCCACATTCTCCTTCATCCACGATTAAACAAGGGTAAGAAGACAATATGATGAAAATAATCAAGTGTTGAGTGGGGCCAATGAAGTGGGAAATAAAAATTTACAATGAGAATGAGGGTCACTTTTTAGCATTTAAACCTGCTGCCAACTACTGTCAAAGAAATGGTCGACATAATACATCTTAGCCGGAAAGATATAAACTAGAATTTAAAAACTTTCTATACATTAGCTCTTCAGCCATTTCTTTATTGATTTACCCGCATTTATTTAACAATGAGCACCCATGAAAGGCCAGGAACTTCCGGCTTGGCACCACAGTTATCAAGATGAGTAAGACACAATCCTTGCTTTTAGTGACTTGGGGGCAGTTGCAGGGAACAAGGGGAGAAAGACATACGATATTTCGTATAATGTGAGTGTATATAAAAAATGATGGTTAGCAGAAAGCAGCCTGGGAGTGCTTCTGAGAGCAGAAGACTTACCCTCTGGGTGTTGAAAAACAAATAGGAGTTGTCCAGTTAGACTACAAGGTATGAAGAGAATGAGAACACTCCATGAAAAAACAAGGGCCAGGCAAAAGCCAGGGTCATGAAGCAGCAAGCTGAGTTTGGACACCTCGCAGTAGTTGAGTGTGGCTAGGGAATAGGAGGTTGGGGTTTAGCAGTGGGAGATGAAGAGAAAGGCAGTAAAAGGAAAAAAGGTCAAGACAGGCTGGGGCCTCACAGGCCATGTGATGGGAGACTAGACTTTAGTCTGAGGGCAATGAAGGTTCACACAATAGGGTTTAAAGCAGGCAAATGATGCAACGGGATTTGTGTTTTGGCAAGGTCACTCTGACCACAATGTACAAGACTACAAGAGATGGAACTGGGGGTAAAAGGAAGGAAATAATGAGGGCCAAAACCAAGGAGCAAAGGGGAGACAGAGAGAAAAGTGGGATGGATTCAAAGACATTGGGACATAGAACTGACAGAACTGGCTGGCGTGAGGTAAGGGAGGCAGGATGACTCACAGGTTTCTGGATTATGTGAACAGGTGGAAGGTGATGCCATTAGCCAGAATAATGCTGTAGGCTAAGGGGAGTAAACCGGTGCTGGGGTATAACACTGATAGGACTTACTAGGCAGTGGGAAATATGGTTTTGGAACTCAGGAGGGGTCGAGCATAAGAAAATACTGGCATAAGAAAAGTTGTTAGGTAGCAGGAAGTCTCCTTGGGAGTGGATGAGATAACCTCAGAAATCCATATAGGAAAGAAATGGAAGAGCTGGGCGGTCGCACACATTGGAGCAGCCATTTGGCATGGCAAAGACACCTGAGTTTTCCGCGGGTCTAGTGGACACTACAGGAGGCGGCCAGGCTTGAGGCATCTGCGAGAACCTCGAATGGGAGAGTAGCCTCTACCTAACGAGGAGACCAAGACAATGAAAGTGATTTAACCGTGGAGGGAGCGGGGAAATGAAGACATCAGGTCAGCTCTCCAATGCCAGGTACCCTACGGAGCCAGCAAATGTGTCCTTCGAGAAACCCCATGTGGGATGGCAG
Organism: Macaca mulatta; assembly: GCF_049350105.2. NCBI lineage: Eukaryota > Metazoa > Chordata > Mammalia > Primates > Cercopithecidae > Macaca > Macaca mulatta. Next base: position 23,769,831 of record NC_133422.1, read on the forward strand.
CCTCACAGAATGAGCCAACGGACAGTCCGTTAGACAGAGGGAGACAGACGGCAGCTGCAACCGTGACAGAAGCGGGACACTGCCACAGTCGACACAGAGACTCTGCCCTCGGTTCTTCCTTCCCACCTCCATGCGAGTGCACTGCTACTGCCAAGACGAGGGATGCATGTGAGAGCCAAAAACAGCCTCCACTCCAGGGTGCCAGTAGCAGGCTGGGTTCTTTTTCTCCTTTTCAGGGAAAGAGTGGGCAGAGAAGAGAGCTTTGATTCTGACATGAGTGTCAAATTTCAAAATGCAAAGAACTGAGTGTTTAAAAAATGGTAAGTAACTGTTTAAATGACCAAAATTAGCTGGAAAGTGATAGAAATGGGTTGACATGCTAGTAAGGAAGCCTGCTACCAGAGTGAAAGGGCGATTCAACTGAGCACAATTAATAGCAGTTATTAGGAGAAAGAAAAACAAACCATGACATGCATATTTCTCACCAATGAATTGAGACTTTAAGCAAATGGCTCTGGAGGGGATCCAGAAGAATGCGACATGAAGCCACCAGCTGAGGGTCAACTGTGACATGAGGCCATATCGTGGAAGGGCTGAGGAGACCCCAGTGAGCTATAGGGGGCACAGCCCCTTACCTGTGAGGCCTGTTGGGGCCACTGCGTGCCCATATCTATCCCACTGATCACAAATATGACATCCGCCATGGCTGACCGAGGAGAGGACTGCAAGCTCACCAAAGGCTGCCTGGCAAGGACACCTCCGTGCTTTCCCACTTTTGCACTCCCGGCCCCACATCGGGGACTTGTTCAGTCAGGAAAGCGGACAGGGGACAGACATAGATGGAAACAGTCCAGGTCCTCTCATGTCGATTCCAAACTGCTGGAGACACAAGCTTAGTCTGACCTGACAGAAGAGGAGAACTTTGAACAAAACAAGATATAAAGCTATCAAATAACATAACTAAGTCTGAAGTACCCAAATGAGGTTAAGTAACCAGAAGTAACTAACAAGTCATGGAACTAAAGTGAGATGTTGTAAGGCAACCCCAATGTACAGCAGAAAGGAGGGGCAGAGTTGGTGGGAACTACTTGAAAAAGGAAACTGTTGCACACTCATACCCCAGTTAATCTTTACTACTCTCAGGCAGTAGGTACCATTCTTTTCTTCATTTTAAAGTCAAAAAGTCGGTTTGAAGTTGATGGCCTCCTCTGTGCCCACCCCCCTGCCTAATGTGTGGGTGACACGCTACAGTGGGCACCAGGGTGAGGGCACACTGTGCCCCCAGAGCCCGAGCACAGGGAGCCTGGGCCTCTGCACCTCACAGGGCCCCATGCCACCACTGTCCTCATGGCCTGGCTGGGCTACTCATAGGGAGGGGTAAGTATGTCTTATAAAGCAACTTGACTGCACTCTAGGAACATCTGCTTGCCTTCTGACAGCCTGGCGATGCCCCCACAGTACTGCCAGCTGCTGAGTGACTATGGGCCACCATCCGCAGGCTACACCCAGGGAGCTGGGATCAGCCAGGAGCCCCACTGAAGAGTTGGGAAGAGATCAAACCTGCCTACGTGGAGTAAGAACAGAATAAAGAGACTAAATTGAGGCATTATTCACTCTAGGAAGTTAATAAGTGCTTGGCTGAAACCGAACAGAGTGCTATATCTTTGCTGCTTTTGGCTTTAAAGGTTTTCCATCTTTTTACAAGATGAGAAGTTATGGTTCACCTCCCCTGTTCTGATGAAACTCTTGGTTTCAAAATGCTAACAGGTTGGTTCTTCCTCTCACATTTCACCAGGCTCTGAACTACAGTCACAGATTGAAAAAAGATTTTGCAGTTAATTAGAATTTACATTTTCAGTAGTTAGGAACTATCCAGGTTATTTTTTTAAGCCTTGATTTAAAAGGTGCATGTAAAGTTATCTTAGCAAACTGTAGTTTGCCTCCAAGATACCAGTGTTTCCCTTTAACCTTCTCTTTTGAATATGTTTCTGTGACCCAAACTGTTCTCTGTTAAGCTAATACAACTATAAGGATTTTAATGCATACTGACAGCGCACTTAGTAGCCAGTCCTCGTTTCTGCTTAATATAACTTATTTTTTGCATAAACATATGCATGACTATTAGTGCACTGAAGTCAATTTTAAAAATGCACAAGTTATAAACACAGCAGAGCAACGTACCAAACCTAACACGGAACACCCAAAATGTTCGAACTAAGACTACCAGTAGATTTCAGTGAAGCATACTTTATGTTGATCAAAACTGGAAGAAAATAACTGTTTATATCTTTGTATGTATTTATTACTTGATGCAATAAAGTTATTTTCATTAACATAAATAAAGAAATCTGAGAGTGGTCAGACAACTTACCTAAGGAGACATATGTTTAATAAATGGCAGAGCCAAGATCCAAACTCAAGTCAGTTGGCTTTGGTACAGGGCATGACTCAGTAATCTAGCAGAACCAAAAAGTGGGCTATTTCTAGACCCCCCAGAAATAAGCAGTTCAATTAATTTCATAAAAAACTGACACCTGTCCTTAAAATAGTAAATGTTACTTCTAGTCATCATGGCTAGACACCTTCAGACAATTTATATCCAAAATATACAGATTTATCAGAACATTACACATGTGTTTCTAATAAGAAATGCTCTTAATTGAAGATGCTTCACTTTTACTTAATGATTTTGCATTGGTTTGAAGGTAAAGTTAAAACATAAATGATTAATTTAGTCTGGTGTAGAGGGAATGAATTCCTTTGTTCCATTACCCAAATTAAATACTACATATATTTAAAAATTCAGCTGCATTATTTTGAATAAAACAAGATGTTTTGCAAAGGCCATTAAAATGATGTTGGTGACAAAGCATAAGTTCCATCACCTATTACTTAACCCAAGTTAGGGTAATTCTGCACAAACACATAAAACTGAATACCTCAAATACATATTGAGAGTAAAAACAGAGTTAATTATAAAAAAACTTTGTCTTTAATAAATTAGACTGGGGGAGGGGGACAGCAGGGGAAGACCAGTTACGTTATATGAAGAGATTTTCTTTAAAACCAAGCTTCTTACCTAATCAGGATAACTAAATTAAATGAGAGATTAACCTGTTTTAACACTGAAGTATGCTTGGAACAGAAAGCATTTTTAATGCAGTATTTAAATTAAACATATATAACAACATATATGTAAGTTAGGAAGCATAATGGTAGAACAAACACCCACAACCCCCCCCCCAAACTAAGTTATCAACACCATTGAAACCCTTATGCTCCTCCTCATCCTCTACTCCCACACCAGGAGCAATTCTTCTCCAGCCTGAAATCATTCCCATTTACTTAGTATATTTACTATGTTACTATGTTTAGTTACTATGTTTACTGGCTTCCTTCCTCCACTAAAACATACTAGACAAAGGCAGAAGTTTTGTTTTTCCATTTTATCTACCAATGTGTCCCATGCACAAAGTATCCAACAATTATTGTAATAACAGAAAATACTTGATTAGACTTATTACTTGTCAGTCCCTACCCTACACATTATGTATATTAGCTCATTTAATCCTTTCAATAACCACCCCATCTATGTATCATTATTATTCCCATTTATATAGAGGAAGAAACCAAGGCACAAAGGAGTTACGTGACTTGATAAGGTCATACTCATCACCACTATGAAAAGCAAAAAATATTTCTGCACTCTTATCCTAACAGATGCTGTCATGTTTTAGTAATCCTCAGTCCCTTGAAAGACTGGTTATAACTGGAAATAGTTTTTTTTTGAATGATGAAAATTCAACAAATATATATTGAGCACCCATTTTGTGTCAGGCACTGTTCTAGGCACGGGATTCGGTATGAACAGAACGGACGAAAGTCTCTGTCTTCCTGAAACTCACATTCAAATGGGGTTGAAAAGGTAAACAAGACAAATAAGTACATATATAGTACGTGAGATAAGGACAAGTACCTAGGAGACAAATTAAAGAACAGAAGCAGGGATATAAAAGATCAGAGAGGATGAAGTTTTAGCTAGCCTTCAAGGAAGGGCTCCCTGAGAAAGTGAGTTTTGAGTAAAGACCTGAAAGAGATGATGGGATTAGTCATGGAAGAACTCTTCCAGCAGGGAGAACAGCAAGGGGAAATGCTGTATTCTAGAGTCCCAACGAAGTCAGGACAGCATGATGCATCATAGGACCGCGCAGTAACCAATACATGATACAAGAGGTCTCTCTCACTTTCGCTCTCTTGGTTTTCTGAAAGACTCCTCTTTTCTTTAAAGCAGCATGCTTACTGAGACCATCATTATGGTACACAGCGCATTCAAGAAACACTGTTCTGCACTTCATAGCAATAGGTATTACATGCCACTTTATATTCTAAACTAGTCTCTTCAAGGATTATTTTGGGATGCTTTTCACCTTCCAGTAAAAACTTTTCCTGTCTGGAAGTACAAATAAGTCAGGTCCTCCTGTAGAATCATCTGCCTACAGAATTTAAGCACCGGATATGCAATGATAGCTCTTTGCTGAGTCTTGCTTTGGATAGTTTCAAGAAGCCATGAGAATTAATCTCATGGGGAATTTACTAGAGAGCCGTTTAAAGCTACTTCTGACTAAATATGGTGGACTGAACACACTCATTTATCTGTATTTCCACCTACACACCACTAAAGAGATGAGAACCCAGTTTTAAACACATAAGGATACAGTAAATATAAGAGAGGTCAATTTCAATAGTTTCTCAAAGCTGGAAAAAAGATGGCAATTCATCAAGTTGAAACGTGAGCAAGCCGTAAAAAAAGTCCAGAGACCATTGATATGCAGTGAAGAACTCAATACTCAAAAAGTGCAAGGTGCAGACAACATAAGATTCTGCATAAAACAGACCCAGTCTTACCCAACTGAATGAGCAATGTCTAACAATTCTCTAGTATAGCCAATACTCAGTCAAAAGGAACCTGGAGGAAACAGACAGTGTAGGGAATTGAGGAAACTTGTAAAATCCTAAAGGATTACATGGATAAAATAAGAGGAGGACAACATTCAGAATACCAGAAAGAGCTCTTGGAAACTGAAAAATTGGTATAAGAGCATAAGTGAAAATATGCTAGAATAGTAAGTAAAGTTGAAGAACTATCTCGGGAACTAGAACAAAATACCCAAAAAAGGTTAATACGGAAAGAAAATAAATAATAGCTATTAATATTTAGAAGGGCTAACACCTTAACGAAATAAGTTTCAGAAATGTAACAATATGAACAGGAGAAAAGTGTCATAAAATAATTCAAGAAAACTTCCTAGAACTACAGATCAAGCTTTTTAAAATTAACAGAGCCTATCAAGTACAATCTGTTCTGTTATAAAACTTGTTTGGAACACACCAATTTGTTCCAACACAATTTATATGTTAGAGAACAATTAGAGCATAATGCACATTTCACATTTTCTTCTGTGTGATTTTGTTTGTGAGAAACATCAGGTAAACGCAGGAAACTGCACCCAGCTGAACCAAAACTGCACCTAGCAAAACGCAAACAGCACATATCTCAAACATGTAACAGCTACCTCAGTTCAGCACGTTTGTTATTCTGCAAAATCATGTTTTGCTATTCTTTTGCAAAGGATAACTTTTCTATATAAAAACACTCATTCAACATCTCAAAAATGTCTAATCACACTGGTTCAAACACAAGCAGCATGCACAAAACAAAAGCTTTTAAATATTGAGGAGAAGCCAAAAACAAGGCATTTTGAAAGAAATGAGAGAATACGTGATGAGAACATGTGGTATCTCCCAAGCAACAGAAATAAAATTCATGTTGTGGGCCTTCCCAAACAATGCATGGAAATAAAAGAAACGCTTATTGCTAAAGCAATTTTAAGTGCTACAAAGTCAAAAAGAGCAACCCCTAAAGAAACAGAAGAAAAAGAAAGCTTGTTGAATATATGTACTGAAAAGCAAATAGCAAAAAAAAAAAAAAAAAAAGAGAGAGAGAAAGTACTATTTATATAAAAAGGAAATAGCTAAATCCTGCAGAATTTGCTCCTTTTGTGCCAGTAGTAGCTGGCTTAGTAGCTTCAAAAATCTCTAACATTTCCAAAGCCTTCAGTTGTAGGGTGAAGCAGAGAGCTCAGCTAAGAAAACTGCAAAAATAATTTCCAGCAATGATACAGAAGCTAATTGAAGAAGGTGGCTATATATTGGATCAAACTTTCAATTCTGATGAAATAGTTATCTATTACATATACATCAGATCTGTCAACTGACACTGTTTCATATTCTTGGACAGAATTAGAAAACTAAGTTTCCAAGGACTTCAAAGTCTGCTCATATAAAAGTAGAACAAGTTCTAGGATCTACTTTCACTCTCGAAACAGATCGATGAAGTCTTTGAAGCCTTTCCAGTCACTATATTCTATCAAATCTCATCCTCCTAATTTATTACTGTGATTCTATCAGCAAAAATTCTTAATGTTCTCTTAATAGTATGATCCCTTTCCTTTTTAATTCCAACTAAAATATCGTTTCCAAACAACCTTTGAAAGCATCTATGATGTTGTTTTAGCCATTTAAGTCCATAAATGCAACTATAAAACATCTTCATCAGTACTGATTTTAGTGCAGCTTTTTAAAGAGTCAGATTTTGAGCACTGGAGTTAGATCCTAATTCAAACTTCCAAAAATCACTTCTTCATAGTAAAATGGGAGTGAATAATACATATTTCATAATGATGGTAACAGCAGCCCATCTAGAGGTGCCACTGCAAAGACGCTGGCTGCAGTTGGGGAGGCACGGCGGGCAATGCAGGCTCCAGACAGCCAGCAAGGGCCAGGAACTGGCGGGAGCCCCGCCCCTTACCAAGTTGGCAGGGCAGAAGCCTGCACTGTCAGGCACAGCAGCAGCCGCCCAGCCGCACCTCCGGACCTGGGCATCTGTGTGCTCTCAGGGGCCCAGGAAGCCCCACTTCCCCCACAGGCTTGGGAGGGCCTGCTCCTGCTCTCTCCCCACTCCCAGTGCCCGCTCTGATTTTGCAGGAAAGTTATGGCCAAGCCTGGGCGCTGTCCGGCCAGGTGTGTGCATGCGCTCGGGGCAGCAGCTGACATGCCAGCCACCCCTACTCTGCCTCGGACCCTCTGGACTTTGGGCACCGACAAGTGCAGGAAGGAGGCCAGGGTGGGGCTGAGGGCAGCTCCATGCAAGCCTGCAGGCACCCCCCAGTACAAACAGCCTGGGCACTGTGAATGGCATGTTGATGGCGGGAGGCAGACAGGTTCTTGGAGGCAATGGGGAGGATCCCCGGTGAAACCCCACCTTCAAGCAGTGGATGGCCTAAAGCCTGGGGGCTGGGCTACCAGTTCTGGGTGGAGTCCGTGGGACAGGAGAACTTACGGTGCTTTTTCCAGGCCCACTCATGGTCATCCATGGACCAATCAGCGCATACTTCCTCCCTTTTAAGGCCATAAAACACCCCCGGACTCAGCCAGACTTGCACAGATGTAGGGACTACCAGCTGCAGGAAGGAGCTACCTACTTAGGGTCTGCTCGACTTGTAGGGAATGACCTGCCTATGGAAAGGAGCTGCCCACTATGGGTCTCCTCTCCACTGAGAGCTGGATACTTGCCAGGACGACCTGCCTGTGGAAAGGAGCCAACCACTTTGGGTCTCCTGAGAGCTGTTCTGTCACTCAATGAAGCTCCTCTGTGCCTTGCTTACCCTTCAGTTGTCCATGTACCTCATTCTTCCTGGACACGAGACAAGAACCCAGGACCTGCCGAGTGGTGGGACTGAAAGAGTTGTAACAGAAACAGGGCTTGCCACATTGCAGGTGACGAGAAAGAGAGAGAGCTGCAGCCCTTCAAGGAGTCCAGAAATAGGGAGTGCCCAACCCAGGGCTGTGACACCCTCTTAGGGGCTCTGCGGTTCCTGGCATCTGCAAGCTTCCAGGCACCACTGCATTCCCCAGTGCCCACAGTGGAAGCCACTTACAGTATGCCTGGTCCAGCCGCAGCCTTGCACAGAGCCGGCGCCTAGAGCTGCCTATCCCACTGCAGCCAGCATACCTGGCTGTGCGCAGTGGTGAGACCCCACGTTCGTTTCACACACCCCTGGCCACTGACCCCTGGCAGGCATGGGATCCAGGATGGTAGCACAAGCGGAGAGCAGCCAGCCAGGCCAAGTGGGCAGAATTTGCCCAGAGGGCCTGAGCAAAACACCAGCAAAGGCACCATCAGCCACAGAGGTTTCTGGCTGGAAAAGCGACACTGAGGATCCCGTGACAGTAATACTGTTATTAAAAGAGATAACACAAGAAAAGAACCTGGCACTTTCCACAGTAATTAAGGTGACCAATTAAGATGAAGACCTTGTGTTCTGAACTACTTGGTTTTAGCCATAATTGGGGTTAATCAAAAGAGATCCTCACATTTCTCAAATTACTCCTTAAAATAGAAAGTTGCTTGAGAATGGCCTAATATAAAAAGTATTATTATAGATTACTTCCGAAAGAATTTTTTTTCCAATATGAAAACCACCTTTATACAACTTGATGCCCTTTTCCCTGACACAGAATAATTATCTGGAGAAGCAATGTGTAAGTGACTTCACTGTTTTTGGTAAAAGGGCAACTCAAATTTTGCCTTAATCCCTATGACATGATGAATGAGTTCAGAGGGTGATTCCTAATATTTTTACTTTATGTCTTGAAAGAGAACCAGCTCTTACTTCTTCACCCATTTATTTGATGTCCTAAACTGTGTTAGAGTCCTCGCAGCCCCTTTCATAGAGGCCATCTCTGCCCTCTTAGACTGTCCTCTAGGAAAAGCTATGGAGGGAGGCCCCGACCGCTTCTAGTCTTCTCTTCCCTGGATTTTGGCATATTTGTTGGTCCAGCAGGAAATCAAATGACCTTCTCCCCAGAACAAGGAAGGGGAGATAATCTTTCTTTCCCACCACAGCTCCTTTCCACAAACACTTAATTCACAAACATCTTGTGCCTGGCATTATACTAGTTACTGGGCTTCTTTTGAAGAGTGAAGCAGCCCTCCTTCTAAAAAGCTTTCAAACCAAAAAATGCTAGTAGAAATGTGTAAACAATGGTTTTTCTTAGCAGTAGGAATGATATAATTTATCATCTAGTTTTATCACAGACCAGTAGAACAGAGATGTTTTCAGATAAAAACAGCTTTCTTGTTATAAATTAAAGTTCAAAGAGAAAAGGAAAGGCAAAACAATAATTTTAAAGCAAATTTAACTAGGAGAGTGGAATGTTTATTGAACAGCTAAATCCTAGGTAATATAAGCATGGTACACATTATCTAGCTTAATATTCAATTCACGTCTATTATCATTGCATATACAAATTAGTAGCTAACTGAGACTATGCAAAATTTATTTGTTCACTCTCATACTGCTAGTAAGTATAACAGCTGACCTAGAATATGAACTCAGGTTTTTCTGACTCAAAAATCTACCTTCTTCCCATACACTTAAATATTTATTTAGTGCCTACCTGTGGTAAGCATTGTGATTGGCCCACAGTCCAGAAGGACTGGTAGATTTATAAGCAATAATTAGAGGGCAAAGTAATAAGTGTGATATCTTAGGTATGGCAGGTACCAGGAAGGCATAAGAGAAGGGAACCGGGTAAAGTACTAGGTGGTAAGGAGTCAGTAAAGGTTTCACCAAGGAATTTTCTCCTGAATTAAATCTTCAAGAATAATCTTAAAATCATTAATTAGAGCAGAGAATGACCATATTAAGGAAAAAGCAGAAAATGTCCAAAACAGAGGCAGAAAGTGAAAGCATCATTATGGAAGGTGCCCAAACAGTAGGGTCCTCTGAAATAATTACAGAATGGTGGGAAATTAAGGCAGATAAATATTCATTCAGAGATCTTCTAATCCCCCCGCAAACACTGAAAACACTGCTAAGGAATCCGAAATTCACCCCACAGCACATGAGCCCCAGCCAATCAGAACAGATACCGGTTGTAAATGACCAGTAACTAACCAGTGCAAACCAGCGAAATATCAACCCTGCCTCTAGGAAACGCGAGCAGCCAGTGGCGTGTTTACTGCAGGGGAGTAGCCTGACCAGCTCTGTATTTTAGGAAGGCAATTCCTAAATATATAGCATGAAGATATAATATGAAGTATGAAGAGAAGGAAGGCAAAAGCAGAGACCAGGAATAAATTCTGTTAAAGGGTTTCTGCTGGAGGGAGAGGGGAAATAAATGATTTTAAAAGAAGCCAGGTAATCAAAATGTAATCATCATTTCAAATGAGTCTATTACAATAACAAATAGGATTATGTATTATACAGAAACCATTATACAATAAGAATAATTCAGACTGGTGACTCTGCGATTACCCCCACAAATAGATATGAATGTTATTTCAGCAGAGTAACAAGAAAAATTACTATCATTTAACTAAGCACCTTGTTTTGTTCAAGTTACATAACATCAAACATCTATTTTACAAATATTTTCAGAAAGGTGCTGGGCCATAGAAAATATGGGTCTATAAACTACATCACAATGGCCTCATTTAATCTATTTTATGGAAAAAGAAAGCAGACTCGTTCAACAAAAGAAATAAGTAATGACACATTTCTAATAAGCCTCTGAGTCCTACTCTGTGATCATTTTATTATAGCAAATATTCAAGCTATATATTCTTGCCCACACTACTATGGATCACTACTCCAGTAAATCAGTTACAAGCCTACAAATGGCAATGTGTACAATTACAGCACAAAAATCTAAATAAAAACAAATCTTACACAATATCAAGACATGTAAATAGAATTTAAAAGTCCGTATTATGAGGTACAAGATATTAGAGGTTCCTCTACTTACAGTATTTGTCTGGGTGCTTTAAGTACTTGATATAGGCTCTATTTCCAAATCAATAAGAGATATAAAAAATTCAGAAAGACCCTCAAGAGAACACAAAATAAGTCATAAAACTAGAGTACAAGAGAATAAGGAACAGAAAGAATCAAGCATGGTATGTCTCAGATCCATTAGGATGATTAACGTGTTTGGGAATTTTTAAAAACTGTTTACTTATTTGTGAAAAGTAAACAGTTACAAGCTAATATATAATTGCAAACTATAAATTATAAAGATTTTAGATGCATACTGCACTTACAAAGAGTTTGAGGAACTTAAACAGTTTAAATCCTGCCAGTCATCAGTGAAAGAGATCACTTAATATTTTCTTTCTTTCCCCTACTAATCCTAGTTCTAAAATAGAAACCAAAGCTGATCATACAAGAAAATATTGCCTATGAGTTTCTCATGTGTTTGATCAGAGGGATCAGTTTTACTTGACAAAGTAACAAAAACAGACGTCACCACTCTGTATAAGCATAGAGAAAAAAAGTAATAAATAGATTTAAAAGCCACATCGTATTTTCTAAAATTATGAATTTTCAGCAAACAGTCCATGGAAATTTCTTTTAAGTGTGGTAATGACCTAACTAACATTCATGCATCAAATTCAACTTATTTGACAAATCCACAAGCTTCTCACATATCTATATTACTCTTTAGTCTATCCAGAATTATAGACTAAATGGCTAAACTGCAGTTTAGTTACAGGTTGACTTTGAATTAGAAGTTAAGGTGGCTAAACAGCCCATATGTTAAACACAAAACACTTAAACTCAGAGGTGGGTCAATGCAAATAAAATCAGATTCACTGCTGAATTTCATTAGGAGGTTAGCACAAAGAGAATAGTTCTTTCAAAATGGCCGTTTTAAACAAATAGCTAACTCCTTAAATGTGTGGCATTTGATTAAAGGATTTCATGAAAAAAATTATATTTGCAAATTAATAGCCATTTGCTCTTAAGATATAATAAAGAAGAAAAGGTTTTACAGAATCCTTACCTATAATCCAATCATGGCAACTGTCAAAGAATGCCAGAATAGATTAAATCATAAGAGAAAAATTAGTCGTTTTCCCATACTGTTTACTGTAACTGTTGTTGAGTTATCTTACATGTATGTACCTAGCTTACATTTTCATATTCAAGCATGAAACCCTCATGCAGGCCTATGGAGAGTTTCACAGTGCTAAGAATTGAGGTGCTTCCTGCCAACAGCCAGCATCAGCTTGCCAGCCATACGAGTGAGCTCTCTTAGGATGGATCTTCTGGCCCCAGTGTCAAGTCTTGGGATGATGGAAGCCCTAGCTGACAGCTTGACTGTAACCTCATAAGAGACCCTGAGCCAGAACCACCTAGCTAAACACTTCCAAATTCCTGGCCCTCAGAAACTAAGATGATCCTCATTGTTTTAAGCCACTGAATTTTAGGGTAACTTGTAATGTAGCAATAGAGACCTAATAAAAGGACATGTAAAAATAATAATAGTATTTCAGTGTGACTGTAATAGAAGAGGACTGGGAGTAATTTCTTCTACTTCTTAAACTTTCTTTAAGGTTATGTCACTTTCATTGTTCCATATGTAATGTTCATATTACTCCCACCATTTTCTTTGTAGAAGCTTTACCTAAGTCATTCACTCATTGAACAAATGCCTGTGAGGATGACAAGTCAGAACAGTCACCATCACTGACCTTATGGAGTTTATAGGAGACTTTAATCAAATTTATCTAGGCTTACAGATAGTGATATAATGGTGAGTCTTTTTTTCCCCCTATGTTTCTGGAAGGCAAATTAATTCCTTCTAGAAGGCAAATCAATTAAGCGATTAGTAAATGGGAAAATGATGTTAGCACAACATAAAAGTCGTATTGGTTCACAGAGTTTTTTCCTTCACAAGAGCACTCAGTACAGCCAGAGAATTACAGCCTTTATCAAGAATAGAAAGAGCTCTCAGCTCTGCTGTATAGCAGCAGGAAGAATCTTTTCATTTGTATTTAACAAGACCTAAAAGCAAGCACTTCTACCAGGAGCCCCTACCAGTTTTGTGCTGCTTTCAGCTTATGCCAGGTTACCCTGCCTCTTGCACCCAGCCTTACTGCAGCCCCCCTGGTTTGGAGCTCCACTTCCTTCTGTGTTATATCAGCACCTGCCACCTCTGCTCTAATTAAAAATGTTGCTAGCATTTCACTCTTCTTCTTTGTGTATTTTTAATACCTACCATTAGAGCTTGCTGTTTTACTAAACTGGTACCAACTTTTTGTTTTCTCACTGCTCTGGTTACAATGTTGCACAAGTTGTGAGTAGTTGGCCCCCACCTTGTTTTCTCCATAAGCTGTCTTATTTTTAGCACATAATGCTGCAGAACCAGGTATTTAGGAACATATATGTCGTGGCATAGAAGAAATGTCTGAAGGAAACTTTCACAGTACTAGGACGATATATAACACAGGACCTTGACCTAATATGGAAATAGCATGTGTGAAGGTTTAAAGCACAGAGAGAGGAATACAAGGAGAGTCTCCCAGGGAAAAAAATGCAGGCTTAAACTTTGTCTTTACCCCCAAAGACTTTGCCAGGCTAAGAAAGCCATATTCACGTCGTATGGCTGAAGCATTCCTTCTTCTAATAGGATGCTATGGGGGGAGAGGTGCATGACAATGGTGAGACTAATTCAGTGGTTCTCAACCTTGGATGAACTTCAGAATCAATGTAGGAAGCTTTTAAAAAAATACAGATGTTCAGGCTCATACCTCAGAGATTCAGACTGCACTCATCTTGTGTGAGTCAGTTCCCCTAGGTGATGTCAATGTGAAGCCAGGGCTACAAACCACTAGACCAGAGAGGGCACTGGCAGCAATCAGAGCATTGAAGAATAGCTCTTAGGAAGAAATTTTCTTAACAACAACAAAGCCCATGACTGATAGTAATTATGTATTAAAAAGTTTGCAATTTGGGCCAGGCACAGTGGCTCATGCCTGTAATCCTAGCACTTTAGGAGGCCGATGTGGGTGGATCACCTGAAGTCAAGAGTTCGAGACCAGCCTGGCCAACATGGCGAAATCCTGTTTCTACTAAAATGACAAAAATTAGCCAGGCGTGCTGGTGGGCACTTGTAACCCCAGCTACTCAGGAGGCTGAAGCAGGAGAATCGCTTGAACCCAGGAGGCGGAGGTTGCAGTGAGCCCAGATTGCGCCATTGCACTCCAGCCTGGGCAACAAGAGCGAAACTCTGTCTCAAGAAAAAAAACGAAAGCAAAAAACTTTGCAATTTTTAATTAGTAAATAAGACTGTATGTTCATTTTTACCAACAAAATTTACAAGGATATTCCTAGGACACAAGGAGGGCTGGAAATGAACATAGCTGCAGTGTGAGGGCCAAGCCCCCAGGAGCACTCATCTAGGCTTCTCAAGAAGGCAGCACATAGGGCTGGCACCCAAGGGCTAGGATTTACGATCCTCAAGAAGCTAGGGAAGGGGTGTGGGGAGAGGGTAGAAGCTTAGAACTGGTACCAGAGGGATTTGGGTAAGCTATTCAGTGCGACTTAGCACATTCAAATAATAGCATGTACCATTTTAAAACATGGCCATCTTTGGAATGTCAAAATAAAAGATAAAAATGTATAAAGTGGTTTAAATACAGTCCTATTACATGGAGGTAGATAAGTGGGTGGCAACAGAAGTTTTCAAACTTGGTAATCAGAATCACAAGAGGGAATATTTTAAAAATACAGATTCCTTGGCCAGGCACAGTGGCTCATGCCTGTAATCCCAGCACTCTGGGAGGCCGTGACAGGCAAATCACTTGAGCTCAGGAGTTCAAGACCAGCCTGGAGAACACAGTAAAACCCTGTTTCTACTAAAAATACAAAAAAAATTAGCCTGGTTTGGTGATGCACACCTGTAGCCCCAGCTACTTGGGAGGCTGAGGTAGAAGGATCACCTGAGCCCAGGAGGTCAAGGCTGCAATGAGTTGAGATCATACCACTGCACTCCAGCCTGGGTGACAGAATAAGACCGTGTCTCAAAAAAAAAAAAAAAAAGAAAGAAAAGAAAAGAAAAAAGAAAAAAATATACAGATTCCTGAGCCCAATGTCAAACCTTATGAATTCGAATCTCCAGAGATATAAAATAATAAATTAGCAACAATAACTGCTATGGCTGGGCATGGTGGCTCATGCCTGTAATCCCAGCACTTTGGGAGGCTGAGGTGGGCAGACCACTTGAGGTCAGGAGTTTGAGACCAGCCTGGCCAACAAGGCGAAACCCCATCTACTAAAAATACAAAAATTAGCTGGGCGTGGTGGTGCATGCCTGTAGTCCCAGCTACTCGGGAGACTGAGGCAGGAGAATTGCTTGAACACGGGAGGCAGAGGTTGCAGTCAGCTAAGATCATGCCACTCTACTCCCGCCTGGGCAACAGAGTGAGACTCCTTCTCAAAACAAACAAACAAACAAACAAAAACAATAGCTGCTATGAAGAATGAAACTGAATCCCTCCTTCTCACCATATATAAAAATTAACATGAGATAGATTAAGGACATGGATCTCTGACCTGAAATCATAAATATTCTAGAAGAAAATCCAGGACACACTTTCTGGACACTGGCCTTAGCAAATAATTTATTACTAAGATCCCAAAAGCAAGTGTAACAAAAACAAAAATAAATAAATGGGACTTAATTAAACTAAAACTTCTGCACAAGAAATAACAGAGTTAACAGACAACCTACAGAATGGGAGAAAATATTTGCAAACTATACACCTGACAGAGGACTAACCTCCATAATCTACAAGGAACTCAAACAAATCAGCAAGAAACAAACAAACAAATAACTCCATTAAAAAGTGGACAAAGGACATGAATAGATATTTCTCAAAAGATGATATACAAATGGCCAAGAAACATATGAAAAAATGCTCAACATCACTAATCATCAGGGAAATGCAAATCAAAACCACAATGAGATACCACCTTACCCCAGGCAGAATGGTCATTGTTTAAAGTCAAAAAACAATGGACGCTGGTGCAGATACAGTGAAAAGGGAACTGTTGGTGGGAAATTGGTACAACCTCTGTAGAAAACAGTATGGAGATTTCTCAGAGAAATCCCACTACTGGGTATTTACCAAAAGGAAAAGAGTCATTATATAAAAAAGACACTAGCACTCATATGTTATCACAGCATAATTCATAATTGCAAAGATATGGGATCAACCTACATACATACACACACACACACACACGCACACACCATGGAATAAAAACAACACCCATATAAGAACAAAATAATGTCTTTTGCAGCAACTTGGACAGAACTGGAGGCCATCATTCAAAGCAAACTCAACTCAGGAATGGAAAACCAATACCAAATGTTCTCACCTATAAACACGAGCTAAGCCATGGGTATGCAGAGGCATACAGAGCTGTATAAGGGACACTGGAGACTCAGAAGCAGGGTGGGTAGAAAGGGGATGAGGGATAGAAAATCACCTATTGGGTACAATGTACACTATTCGGGTGATGGGTACACTAAAAGCCCAGACTTCACCACTGTACGATTCATCTATGTAACCAAAAACCACTTGTACCTATAAAACTATTGAATTTTTTTTAAAGCTGCTACCATTTATTCAGCATTTACAATATGCCAGGCAATTTTCTAAGCACTTTGTATGTATCATCTTATTTAGTTCCTCTAACAACCCTAACAGTCACCTGGGATGCAGAGAAATAGCTTGCCCATGGTAGACAGATCCAGGTTTCAAAACAGTCTGTGCTCCTAACCATGACATTCTGCATTATTTAAGATACCTTCCACCCGCAACAAACCAAGTAATTTTTTGAGGCAGCTGGTATTTATCCAGTATTTGGGAACCACTACACTATGGGAGCTTTCAAGTCGCTTTAGCCATTTCACTCTTTGAAATCAGACACAAAATCAATAGTATTTCCCATTATTGGTCTTTATATCAAGAAGTATTATTACCTTTATTATGAAGAATTTACAATATGCTAAATGCATAGAAACAGTTTTCCTGTAGAAGATGGGCTTATGTCTAAGTTTGCTGTTTCTAACAAAAATAGAAATTTTATATAACATAGTTTTTTCTTAACCTCACTTAGCAAGTTGCCATGTTTTATCAATTCTGCCCTAATAATATCTTAAAGGCTTTTAAATTTTCTGTATTCCTCCCGACATCACACCAATTTAGATTTATATCATACATCTTTCAGATTATTGATTGCCATATCATCTCAACTGGTCAATCTGACTCCAATCTCTCTCCAGCCGGATCCAAGCAAATCCACCCCGTGCTTTCAGGCTAATTCTCTTAAAACATTTCCTGCCTGTCACCCATGCAATTACAAGTCTGTTAATGACTACAGGGTACCTACAGGATAAGCCCCCAATCTTTATAGGCTGGGCATTCAAGATCTATAGCTACCCACCGCCTACCCATCTCTGGCTTCCCTTTTCTAAATTCAAATACAATGCATTTTTAATCCAAAATTCCTTCCGAAAAACAAATATATCTCAAGCTACATTTAAAATGAGAAAGTATTTAAATTGTGGGCTAATTCTTTAAATCCGGTTTAATAAAATTCTAGCTATCTTGGAGTTAAAAATGTTCAAATCTCATACTACTTCAAACGAGCTGCTTTTACTAATAGCTCTTAAACTTTTGGCAGAATATGTAGGAGGATGTTCTTAACACAAATTAAGCTCTTGCATCTGATCTTTCTGGTAATCTTGAGGTTCAGAGTTAGTTTTAGATGTCCAATTACACAAAAACTCTGCCCCAAAGCAACAGGGAGGGTTTAGACTGTGTTTTAAAGCACGAATCTTGTATAATTCACTGAGCCGGTTTGTCAGTCTTGAATCGTATTATTTTTACTTGAAAACACATAGTACCATGCCAAGAGGAAAATGTATCCAATCCTAGAAGTACAAGCTAGTGAAATTTATCTATATATTTAAGTCATGGAAGTTCCACTTACTCGTCTACTATGAAGTTAAAAAAAAAAAAAAGTTCTACTACCAAGCAGAACTGAGAAGAGTCAAATGACCATGCCCTAATATCCATTTCAGGTGGCACTAATTTATCAGTTATTTCCTGTGGCTTCTCTGGAGCTCTTATAAAAGTTCTCCATTACCGCCTGAGGACTGAATGTAAGATGAGGGGGAAAAAAACCCTCTGTAATTTGATGATTTATGTAGCCATCATGCAAAATCCATATGAGTAAGAAAGTGGCAGACAGGTAGATAAACATTTTAGTGAGCCAGAGAAAGGACTGCTGCTGGAAACCATGCCCTCTCCTCTCCCCTTAACATAAGGCTCAACTGTTGCTTTCTTGTGCTTATGTGAGGTTAAACTGATTCTTCTTTTAAAACATTAGAAAAATATGCAAATAATTAATGAAGGGAACAAATGCGAAAGAAAACTTCACCATAGTCCAATCTTTTATAACAGATTCGCAGAACAACTCCAGACCTGGAAGCCTGTGGAAAGGGAAAGAAAGGTTCTGGAAAAAGCAGTATCCACAAATGAGCAAACCAAGAAGTCCAAAGGATGAAGATTTTACCCACTGCTTGTTCACCAATAAACCCACAAACTGCCTTGAAACAGCTCTCCAATTACCAGAGCAAGTAATTGGATTCGAAAGGAAAACAGATTCGTGTCTGGCCACATCCTTTATAATTAATATTATCTCATTCATACAAATGATGCACAACTCAGAGTCTAAAATTTTTTTATAGGAAAGAGTCTTTAAAATTGCTCCATGAGCAGTTAGATTTGTTTTTAATATTCCCCATAACTACAGAACTCATTCCTCATGGTCTGGTGCTACCTTTACCATACTGGTGTTTGAAGAAGAAATTTTAAGGCCTCATAGTTTATTTTCCTTCCCCAAATACCCTGTGTCACAAAAGCTGCTGGGAGAAGGCAGTGTCTGCCTTCATTTGCTATTGAATTTTACAGAAAGTAGCCATGTTGTACCACACCAGAGCCTGGCACTTGACATGATTCACTTCACCTCCAACAGGAAAAAAATGTAGATAAAGCAAAAAGCAAGTTGACATCAGACCCAGCTTTTAAGAGTCAAGGTCCAGAGTCTCTGCTGGGACCAGTCCTTATTCCCTCCACACTACTGTTACTGACCACTCCATCTTAATCACATCCAATAACACATTCAAATGGCTCACTGACAACAGTTGTTATATTCTACTGCTTAAGAAATCAGGAAAGTGAGAAATATAGTTTAGTTTTCTGTCAAAAAAGTTAAAATTTAAAAGTTCTGGCATATAAAATGCGTAATAGCTAACCACCTGGAAAATTAGATTTTAGATAACCAAGGGTTTATCAAAGCAAAAGGAATCTACAAAATACAATCCTGCCACCTTGTGGTACCTATTCAAAAGTACTTCACACTTTACAATAAATTTTCTAATTTTAAAAAAATGTGCTCATTTGAAAAAATATTAATCAAGATAACAAAGTTATTTTAAAATATTAAATATTCATGCTGACATTAGCTAAAATGCACTGAAATTTGTTTGAAATGAAATTATTTCTCGGATCAAAACTAAATTCTCTCTTCCAACGTAAGATGTGGAAATGCAATTGGGTAGCACTTGGATGTCTCTTGATAAACTCTTACCATCACACTTTCCTTTCTGATAGTTAAATAGCCAGAATGTTAAATAAATAGAACTGCACAACTTTTACTAGATAGCATTGCTCGATCAATTTTTAACTATAAGTAGAGATCAAATATGGTAAATTTCTGTATCTTTACTAAACATACAATTTTTAGATTGTTCAGACTCTTCAATGAACCTAAATAGACTTAAGTTTCTTAACATCATATTGACATATAAGAGAATAGTTCTAAAATAGTGAATTAAAATACAGAACCACTGGCAGTTTCACAGCATCATCCACAATAATTACTTTTAGAAAACTGTTAAGTGATGACTAAGTCTCCTTTGACAAAAAAAATATTGAAAGCTTATCCTGTGAAAATATAAACTACCAATTACAGGAGTCCTCCCTTATCTGTGGTTTCATTTTCCATGATTTCAGTTACCCATACTCCAAAAATATTAAGTGGAAAATTCCAGAAATAAGTCATAAATGTTAAATTACGTGCTGAAATCCTCCCTTTGTCCAGCAGATCCACATTGTATACACTACTTGCCCATTCGTCACCCAGTAACTGTCTCAGTTATCAGATCCACTGTCAGCATGTCAAAGTGGTTGGAGGGTTCAAGTAACCCTTATCTTACTTCATAGCCCAAAGTGCAAGAGTAGTAATGCTGGCATATTGTTATAATTGTTCTATTTTATTACTGTTGTTGTTAATCTCTTACTGTGCCTAATTTATAAATTAGGCTTTACCACAGGTATGTATGTATAGGGAAATAACATAGTGAATATTGGTTTTGATCCTATCCTCAGTTTCAGGCATCCACGGGGAGTCTTAGAATGTGACCCCCGGAATAAAGAAGGGCCACAAATGCAAAGAGAAACTGTGGCATTTTTCTGTTACACAGCATCCTTTGAATTAATTCTTCTATTTAACAAGTACTGGTCATCTCTTTTATCTCACAACTTGAGAATTGTTCCTTCTCTTTTTTCACATAAGCCAGCATGTTTTACCTTGCACACTGGTATCGACTCTTCAGACACTCATAACCACTGACATATCTGATTTCTGTCTCCCCTCTCACCCACTCATTCACACAGCACACATATATGTGTACCAGGTCCTTAGAACAGAAACATGAAAAAGCACTGTCCTCGACTGTAACCCCAGTACTTTGGGAGGCTGAGGTGGGCGGATCACTTGAGTCTAAGAATTTGAGACCACCCTGGACAACATGGTGAAACCCAGCTCTACAAACAGTTATTCAGTTGTGGTGGCATGTGCCTGTAGATCCAGCTACCCTGGAGGTTGAGATGGGAGGACTGCCTTTGCCTGAGCCTGGGAGGTCAAAGCTGCAGTGAGCCACGACCTAATCTTGAAGAAAGGCAATTTTTTTTGTTTTCAGGTGTTTATTTTTGAACATACCTTCTATCCCTCAAACTGTTCTCGAAATAAGTTCCACATATAATTGTATAATTGCTTTAGTCCATTTTCATGCTGCAGATAAAGATCTGAGATTGGGCCATTTGAAAAAGAGGTTTACTTGGACTCACAGTTCCACATGGCCAGGGAAGCCCAATTATGACAAAAGTCAAGGAAGAGCAAGTCACGTCTTACATAGATGGCAGCAGGCAAAGAGAGAGAGCTTATGCAGGGGAATTCCTCTTTTTAAAACCATTAGATCTCATGAGACTTATTCACTATCATGAGAACAGCAGGGGAAAGACCTGCCCCCATGATTCAATTACCTCCCACCAGGTCCCTCTCACAACAAGTGGGAATTCAAGATGAGATCTGGGTGGTGACACGGTCAAACCATATCAACAACTTTGCTAAGTATTTATTTTTATAGCGTAAGTCTTGCTACAAAGACTCAGGATTGGCATTAACAGAAAAAAGTATAAAACAAAAAGGTTTATCAGGGATAATGATTATGCAAATAATTTTTTAATAATCTTTTATCTTTCTTGTCCATAAGTTAGAATGTCCAAATAATCCACTAAATGGCTACAGGAGATACAAGGATATCAGTATTATCTATAAATCCTTAAGTAAACTCAGAAAAATGTAAGATTAAAGAAAATTCAAGATGCTTTCAGAATGTGGTTTAAAACAAGAAATTAAAAAATAAAATTCAAGAAACAAGATTTGCAAGTTGATTTGCTTTAAATTTCATTGTTTTAATTAAGCATCATATGTGAAAGCTCTATCACAGTCCCTTCTAAAGTTACTCCATTCTCCCTTTCGGCTTTCTTAATAAAATAAATGGCTTTTCTTAGGTTTCTTCTTAAATGTCCCTGCAATTAGATATAATTTCCTCTAGAAAAGTGTCTCTCAGGTAGGGGTATGCTATCAGATTTAAAATATTCACTAAAGTATAATTTTAGTTAAAAGCACACACATTTACATATATACATGTCCATATATACATTATATACTATATGTTTTAAATATACACAGATATAAAACTATATCTATATATATTACAATCACATGCATCTGATATATAATTTCTTTATCCTTCATCCAGTGCCTTTGGTACACAGATTTGTTAGGCATTTCTCTTTTAATTTCTCGTATCTTCCAAAGTTTTCATTAAATAAATTTCTAATTAAATCTTTAAGGTGGGAGGATCACCTGAGCCTAGGAGGTGGAGGTTGCAGTGAGCTGAGATCATGCCACCGCACTCCAGCCTGGGCAACAGAGCGAGACCCTGTGTCAAAAAAAAAAAAAAAGTCTTTTTTTTTTTAAATCATCACAGTCAGTTCTAAAAATTATTTTTATTTTTATTTTTTTTTAAGACTAGTCAAGTGCAGTAGTGAGAAGTGGGAAAGAGTAAAACAAGGAGTTTAATCTGTAACTGACTGTGAACAATCAGTTGAGATAACTCACTCCCTTCAGACCAGCCAAAAATTACTCTTAACTCCCGGTTGTCTGTTAAGATCAACAACTAAAATCTAAGTTATTTCAATGTTCTTTTAAAAAAACAATCTTTCCATTTACATCTATATGGTTATAAAAACAAACATCATTTGACTATTAGTAATCAAATGCTATTTTTAGTTCCTTTCTTGCTCTAAAATTTCATGATTATTTTACTAGAAAGTTTACAAATACTTCAGAAACCCATAAATCAAAAAGAAATTTGAATTTTTAAATAATGGACTAATTAGTTTAGTGATAAACTTTTAGTGATAAAAGAATTAGAAAATTTTGCCATCATATGCAAGGGTTAATTTAGGTAAAAAGCTTATTTCTCTCTTTTTTTTTTTGGAGACAGTGTCTCACTTTGTCACCCAGGTTGAAGGGCAGTGGCTTGATATCAGCTCACCGCAGGCTCGACCTCCTAGGCTCAACTGATCCTCCCACTTCAGCCTCCCAAGTAGCTGGGACTACAGGTGCACACCACCACACACAGCTAATTTTCATATTTTTTGTAGAGACAGGTTTTCGCCATGTTGCCCAGGTGGGTCTTGAACTCCTAACCTCAAGTGATCCTCCTGCCTAGGCCTCCCAAAGTGCTGGAATTACAGGTGTGAGCCACCATGCCCAGCCTTATTTCTCCTTTAAGATTCAAGAATTTTTATTTAAGTATAAAATTTCTCAATTGGAATTTCAGACCCAATGTATATCTTTTATTCAAACTGATTAATGCATTTTTAGATTTATTTAAAATATTAAATTTATTAAATAATATTAAATTTGCCAATCATTCAAGTATTTTACATTCATTTAAAACTATACAACTGGAGGCCATGCACAATGGCTCACGCCTGTAATCCCAGCATGCTGGGAGGCCAAGTCAGGTGGATCACTTGAGGTCAGGAGTTTGAGACCAGCCTGAGCAACATGGTGAAAACCCATCTCTACAAAAAATACAAAAATTAGCCGGGCATGGTGGCACACACCTGTAGTTCCAACTACTTGGAAGGCTGAGGCAGGAGGACTGCTTGAGTCCAGGAGGTCGAGGGTGCAGTGAGCCAAGATCATGCCACTGCACTCCCAGCCTGGGTGACAGGGCAATACCTCTGACTCTAAAAATAAAAAATAAAAATAAAACTGTACAACTGGATGAGTAATTTTGTCAGCATGCAAATCAGTTTAAGTTACAGAAACAGTAGAAGCAGTACATATGTATGTATGTCTATGTGTATATATTTAGCATAGATGTATATATTTTTAAATCATTAAGCTAGAGTCAGGTCAGCTTTATTAAGCATTCAGAAAAATCCACATTTCAAAAGAACCATGCAACTGATGGTTTACATATAATTTAAGGACCTCTATTCCTAAGACAAACTAAAGTACAGCTAACATCATCTTTAATTATAGACTAACTAAGCTAATGTTTTCTGATAGAAAGGCTCAATATAATACTCAGTCTTTTACAATTTTAAGTCAATGCGTAATGGCTTCAACTGAGGAATCGAACAAATTGAAAAGCTGTTATGCAACTAAATGTTTAAAGATCTTAAGCTAAAAAAGGACTATATAATTCATCTCAGTTAACCAGTAAAGGAAAAAATTTCTATCATGATCTCCAAATAATCCTCCAAGGGGTTTTTAAAATAGCTTTAAAATGTTTCTAGCTAGGAAAAACAAAGCAAAAAACTAAAATGGCAGAACTGAACCTAATTTCACCATCCAAAATGGGTATTGAGAAACCAACTGCCTTCCAAGGTACTAGGCAGGACTTAGGACAACTGAGAGACAATTCCTTCCACAATTATTTGAATGACAGTGAAGTACTCACAGCAGGATTATCACTAGACTATAGGAAAAGCTTCATGCTACAGACAATGGTGGCTTTCTTGGGCCTCTCTTCTCACCCAGGCCCAACTGACACTCCTGGTGGACCAACAAGTGCTTCAGGAAGTAGCCCCAAAGTTCCATCGGTCCCCTGAGGCAGTTTCTACTTAAAGGGGCAGTGTCCAATTTATTTATGATGACTCATCACTTCAAAGAGAACAAAAATACTATGAATATAGTGATTTGTTATGTTTTCAGCATTTTAAAAGGCATGGGTGATTTTCTTTAGGTTTTCTTAGAGTGCGACAAGTAAATGACATATGACCTCTACAGATCATTTTGTCTTGATCCCAAAATCAGGAAGATCTAGTGAGGGTTTTCCCAACTTTTGAAACACTTATGTCAGGGTGAAAAAACAATAAGGACGCAAGAATGGAAGGAAGGAGAGGAGGAAAGGAAAGGATGAAGGAAGGGATAAAAATAGGAATGGAGGGAAGAAGGAGGAAGGAGGGAGAGATGAAGAAAGGGAGGTAGGGGAAGGAGGACAGGAGGAGAGTGAAAGGAGGGAGGGAGAGGAAAGGGAAGAAAAACTAACCAGACAAGCAAACCAAAACCCAGGCAAGCAGGTATCAGGAAGTCTCAGAAATGTAGAAATGAGATGTCTGACAACTTTTTCATTCCCAGTACAATAAGGTCTCATCGTATTTCCTGCAATTTATATCTTAGATATTTTACTCTAGCCCTAGAAATATACTATCTTATTGGAGCAGACGTGGGGAAGGGGCGGGAAACAAAAAGAAATCTACAATTCTTTATTTGTTTTTCTATTATTTAAACAGTCTGCAACGTTGTTCCAGAAGGTAGACAAGAGAATGATAAATTCAACCAAAAAAAACAAGTGAAAGGAATTAAATAAAAGCAGAATGGTATAAATCATGAGATGGAAAATGTGTATAATTAGTAAGAAAATATACAAGTTGGATCTTTTTTAAAAACTAAACTTTAGAAAATTAAAAGAAATTTTGTAATAGAAAAAGATAATCCAAAGGGTGCAACATCACAAAAGTAGTTTTGTTTTTAATTATAAGAATGAAATGAACAATGACAAATGTAGTATATATCAAAACTGTAGGATGCATCTAAAGTTGCACTTACAGGAAATGTATAGTCTTGAACATTAGAATAAAGGCTAAAGATTATTGGGATAAGGATTTCAAGGAAACTGGTAGGGTGGGCTAGTCAGGGGAGGGAGGTGAAACAAACAAAATAAAAGCAAAAAAAAAAAAAGTTCAAGAAAGGCGATAAAGACAACAGCAAAAACCATTGAAATAGAAAACAAGCATATATTAGAAGATCAACAAAGCCAAAACTTGGCTGTATGAAAAAGATCATAAACTGGCAAGCCTCCAGTATAATTTAATCAAGAAAAAAGAGAAGGAAGAAATAAGCAATATCAAGATTGAAAAAAATATATATAACCATAATTTAAGAGATATAGATTAAATGGTTAAATAGAAAAAATACAACTTACTGAAACAAAGAGACATAAAATCTGAATAGTCCTATATTGCCATCATATAAAATTAAATCAATATAATAGTGAAAAATATTTCCTCAAATAAAACTCCCAGACTAGACAGCGCCACCAAAAAGTCCTAAAAAGCACTAAGTGATCCAGCTCAGACAGTCCCTCTAAGGAAAGATCAGCAACAAAGCCCAACAAAAGTGGCAGTCTCCAGTGAACATGACATGTGTGCTGTTAGCACATGGCCAGAAGAAAAAAATTAAAATTAATGCCATGTGGTTGACACCCAGACATCTGCATGAACCCATATGATATACTCTGGGGACTCCAAAAACTATTTGGAAGAGGCACTGGTATCCCACATTAGGTGGGGGCTACATGGGTTATAATTAATAAAAACTCATATTCTAATAAAAACTGTTGACATCTTAAGGGATATAGAGTTTTCAAGTATTAGCTGAGATGTGATTATTGACATAATACATAAATTAAGTATTACTCCCAGTCTATCTAACTTTCTACTTTAATAGTTATATAAGCTATATACAAACTGTAGGGAAACTTGTGCTGTATCCAGGAATTTAAATATAAAAAATACGTTATGTTTATTACAAAACAGAATCATTAGTACTGTATCAGTCAACAATTATATAAATTATTTGTAACTTGAAATAAACAGAATAAATAATGAAGTGATTTTTTTTCTTTTTGTTGATTATCATCTAATAAAAAGTATCAATATACAAAAACAGGGATGATATGCTCTATTTTATAAAAAGAAAGTCATCAAGAGTATTCATAAACTGCACGATCTGACCCTTGAATTATGAAAAATAAATCTTATGCTTGAAGTCAACCTCTAATTTAAAAATCATAGTCAATTATGAGTCAAAGGGAAATTTTATGATGGCTGTTTTCTATAGTTAGTAATTACAATCTACATTAAAAATCAAATTTCTTTTTATATTTTCTTTTTCTTTTAGAGACAGGGTCTTGCTCTGTCACTCAGGCTGCAGTACAGCGGCATGATCATGGCTCACTGCAGCCTCAACCTCCTGGGCTCATATGATCCTCCTGCCTCAGCAGTCCAAGTAGCTAGGACTACTGGTGTATGCCACCAATTTTTTTATTTTTTGTAGAGATGGGGGTCTTGATATGCTGCCCAGGCTGGTCTCAAAACTCCTGGTCTCAAGCAATCTTCCTGCTTCAGCCTCCCAAAGTGCTGGGATTATAGGCACGAGTTGCCATGCCTGGCTTGTACATTTTTTTTTTTTTTTTAATTTGAGCAGAGTTTTACTCTGTTGCCCAGGCTGGAGTACAGTGGCGCGATCTTAGCTAACTGCAATCTCCACCTCCCAGGTTCAAGTGATTCTCGTGCCTCAGCCTGCCAAGTAGCTGGCTAATTTTTGTATTTTTAGTAGAGACAGGGTTTCACCATGTTGGCCAGGCTGGTCTCCAACTCCTGGCCTCAAGTGATCCACCTGCCTTGGCCTCCCAAAGTGCTGGGATTACAGGCGTGAGCCACCGCGCCTGGCCAACCCGGCCTATATTTTCTTAAACACAAAGATTTTACTAAGACTATATCAGACTCTCCTAGTCACTGATTGATTTTAAAAATTTAAAGATTGCTGCAGATGGAATATATTTAACAATAAAATACAATCACTGCAAAAATAAGAATCCATTATTCTTCCTGAAACAATGGATATTATTTATATATAATAATGGCACCTTCCATCTCTGCACACTTAAAGGTCTAATTCTGCATGAAAGGCATGTCCTTCCATGTCACACCTTTTCTAGTTAATAACTCTGATCACTCTTTGGATCTTAGGAAGTTCCTTCCCGAAGTGAGCCTTGCATGAACCCTTAGATCATGTGAGGTTTCCCTATCAAATGTGCTCATAGATTTTTTTTTTTTTTTTTTTTTTTTTTGCGATGGAGTCTTGCTTTGGGGTTGCCCAGGCTGGAGTGCAGTGGTGTGATCTCAGCTCACTGCAACTTCCGCCTCCTGGGCTCAAGTGATTCTCCTGGCTCAGCCTCCTGAGTAGCTGGGCTCACAGGCACATGCCACCACGCCTGGCTAACTTTTGTATTTTTAGTAGAGACGGGGTTTTGCCTTGTTGGCCAGGCTGGTCTCAAACTCCTGACCTAGTGATCCGCCCACCTCGGCCCCCCAAAATGCTGTGATTACAGGCGTGAGCCACCACGCCTGGTCTGCTAATAGATTTAAATATTACTCCTTAGGAGACAAAAGAAGAGACCATGAAGAATACAGAAATATTAACACTATTTTAAAGTAAATTCCTTATATAAAAAGTAAATAGTAAAATAATAAGTATAATAATAATAATAAAGTAAAATAATTTCTACAGATTCCTTGGGAAAACTAGGAGAAAATTTAAAACCAGAACTATTTTCAAATTACTTAAACAGTTAAATCACAACATTCTCTTAGAGATGCCAGAAAATTCTGCAAGCCTTAAGTTACAAGAAATACTAAAATTTACTCACATTTAAAATTTACTTACATTTCTGTATGTTTTATACAGAAAAATAATGCATGTAGAATAATATTACCAATTAGTAATTGATAATTAGTGTGTGAACTCCACACACTAAGTACTTAAGTACTTTATATGTATATTACCTCATGTAATCCTCATAACTCTAACTCTGTTTTACCATTTTATAGGCAGAAAAACTGAGACACGGAAAGACTAAATAACACGCCCAAGTTCGTAGGCATAAGTTAATTTTTTGTCAGGCTTGGAACCTGGGAGTCTGATGCCAGAGTGTATATGCTTTATTGTTTCTACAAAGAATAAAATAAATAAGAAGCTCAAAATTTGGGGCGGGGGAAGGTAAAATAACGGGGTATTTGAATTTTTTCACATTTTTCATGTATAACAATTCTTTACATAATTAAAATGAGCCAATGATAGTAAATTTATACCACATTCCAAAACATAAGCCAACATCAAACTATTTATGGAAAACTCACGATTAGTTTCCCACACTCTACCATGGTATCTGGTTTTCCCACTATGGACTCCACCCATCAAGAGAGCCCAGTATGCACACATGGACACTAATTGTCTTTATAAACAGCACCAGGTAGGGATTTCTGGCAGTGAACCAAAAGAAACAAGATTAATGAATTTTTGCTATGTCTGTATATAAACAAACACACAGGTACTGTCACGTTCTCTATCCTCCATCATCAAAGATTATGGGTCTCTGAATATTACTGAGTGAAAAAATATTAAGCCCTCTTACTTGGTCCTAGATAGCTCTATGCGCAGATCCAATGAAATAAACTACACAAGAGTGACTGATTCTAAAAAACACCAGAACTAGGCTATGAATGGGAAATGCATCTGTGTATCTAGATTCAGCAACCCTAACCTTTAGTACACAGGCTAGAAACTCGAAGAATCAAAACCAACTTCTACACCAAGCTTGCCCAACCCACAGGCATGGCCCAGGACAGCTTTGAATGTGGCCCAACGCAAATTCGCGAACTTTCTTAAAACACTATGAGATTTTTCTGTGATTATTTATTTATTTATTTATTTATTTAGAGCTCACCAGTCATCATTAGTGTTAGTGTATTTTATGTGTGGCCCAAGACAATTCTTCTTCCAGTGTGACCCAGAGAAACCAAAAGATTGGACACCCCTGCTCTAAACAGTTCAAAAAGCTCTCATAAAGCTACTGTACCAAAGCAATATACTCTGCTTTTAAGATCATGTTAGAAAATTATTGACTTGTATATCATATAATCCTTAAAACTTAATTATCTGGCTTCCTGGATTTCAGGAAAGTAAAAGTGACTAAACAAAAATGGCAAGCTGTTACCAGCCACATACACCAGCATTCTTAAGAAGAGATAGCTTTCAACCTAATAAGACAAAAAATAAGTACTGGCCACCAACTGAGACAACTCATCAGTCATATGCTAAATCTGAGTCATTAAGGACACACAGTCTTCTCAGAAGGTTAAAACAAGATTAGATAAAAGTTTAAGCTTCAATTTCTCTGTATCAAATACTCAAACCAATGAAAAATCAAGTAAATAGGTTGTTACTATTCACAATCTACAGCACGCCATCCTCTTATTTATTTAGGACTAAAATGGAAAAAGTCTATGATTCTAGGCTGGCCATATCAAGGACTGCTGTATAAAGTGAAAATTTTCTTTCAAAAATAGCAAATGGAAGACACAGCTCTGTATTTAACAAACATGAAACTATTAAGCCACCATTTGAGAGCATTCAATAAATAAATACTGAGAAACATTAAATTTGAAAAATAGGGTTCATAACAAGACTGATAAGAAGTTTGGATCTTTTTTTAAACTGAATATATAAGATGTGTACAAGTTCCAAAATGTATCAACAGTACCTAAAAAAAAATTTCCTTTACATTGAACAACCGTAAAAGACAAAGATCTTAAAAGTATTTCCTTTTAATACAGCATTAATTTAACATTCATTAACATTAACAAATTAAGATTGGAAAATCAATTGTTTTATGGTTTGGGCAATTTTTTAAAACAACAGGGTAACGCTATTAATTCCTTGGTAATTACTGATTGCTAATAAATTCATTTTTACATATAAAATATTAGTTGAACACAACACTATAAAAATTGTAGGTGCGGCCGGTCACGGTGGCTCAAGGCTGTAGTCCCAGCACTTTGGGAGGCCGAGACGGGCGGATCACAAGGTCAGGAGATCAAGACCATCCTGGCTAACACGGTGAAACCCCGTCTCTACTAAAAAATACAAAAAACTAGCCGGGCGAGATGGCGGGCGCCTGTAGTCCCAGCTACTCGGGAGGCTGAGGCAGGAGAATGGCGTGAACCCAAAAGGCGGAGCTTGCAGTGAGCTGAGATCCGGCCACTGCACTCCAGTTTGGGCGACAGAGCGAGACTCCGTCTCAAAAAAAAAAAAAAAAAAAAAAAATTGTAGGTGCCTGGGACATAAAGATTCTAATGAAAGAAATAGACATGAATCAAATAATTATAATATAGGAAACTCTCTCACAGATGAGCGATTAAGGCAGCAGCCATCCCAGGACCAGCTGTTGAGAATAAAGTAGAATTTAGGATGATGCAGGGTTTGGGCTTAAGGTAGAGTACATGTTGGTACTAGTAACTGTGAGAGAATACAGGAGGGGTGGATTATATGAAAGCAAGAATAAATAAGAGGCTGTTTGGAGGAGACATCCAAGTAGATATGTGTGCAGGGAAATTGAAGACACTCCGGGCAGCTCCAGAATTTCTACAAAGGAGTCCAGGGACAGGGGTTAGAAGACACTTCTTGAGGCCAAGTTTCCATACTAACCACACTCCTTTTACATAAATGTTTGTTTTTTGGTTGTTTGTTTTACATAGATTGTATGCTTACTCAGTGAAGCTTTCATGCATAACAGGTGTTAGAGATTATGGGGGGCTGCCGCCTACAACCTTTTCCCCTTGTGTTATCAGTGGCTGAATTGGGTTCCACAGATAAATCTCAAGTGGAGGCACCCAATTATCAGGATAAGGGTAGGGTCGCTGGAGTACAAAGAAAACCTACGGTAAAAAGTAGGAAGGCCAAGCAACAGAACCTAGGGAAACATCAATGTTTAAGAGAGTGGGGGAGAGAATCCAAACAAACAGTAAATGAGACTGAAAAGGAGAAGGCCAAGCAATAGAAGGAGAACCAGGAGACTGGTGCAATGGAGCCAACAGAGGAGCACTTCAGGAAGTAACAGGCAGCAATGTCAAAGATACAGAGAGATCAAATGAGACAAGCAGGATGGAAATGGGCTCCTCGGGACTTGAACCTTTGCAGTTAGGAAGTCATTGGTGACATCTGCAGAAAAAGCTTGGTGTGGGAGGTGGTAAGGAAAAAGGAACAGCCACGCCACAGCAGTGTAGATGAATGCGTAATGAGGAAGACAGGTAACTGGCGAGGGGTGGGTGGTTCTGGTTCACTTAGGTTGTCAATAAAGTGGAAAACGTTAAACAAGAGATGATATATCCTGATGAAGCAAAGTCCCAGAGAACTCAGGAAGGAATAAGCTATTTACCATTTGACACAGAAATTTAAATTAGTGTGTGATGAGAACACTAGCCTCAGTGAGTATAATAACCATGATGCAGACACTTTCATTTGTTCATTCAAATATTTATAAGCATCGACGATGCTCAGGAACAGTACTTGGTGCTGATCATTTACCAACACAGCCCACCTAACTCCACCCACCCTGAAGGCTGGATAGATCTACAGCTGTGGTCCATGATGCTGGTAGATAACATGAAATCAACAAATATTTCTAATAATCCACAAGTAGATTTCATCCTCTTTATGTCCTCCTAGAATGTGCAATAGGCCACACTACCGAAAAAATTATAGCAATAACAAAGTCGGCGGGGGATGTGGAATTGGGTCCAGTGTAGAAAGCATTCCTCCTTTGAATTAAAAAAAAAAATTCTGTATACTGAGCAATCACATACAAATATTACTGACTGAACCATTATTTCCAGTCAAAAAAAGAACCTTCAAGTTTATATTCCATCTTCAATTATACTTCTTAAGATGTCACAATTCCTTTGTTCCTTCTCAAACTCCATCAGCCCTTCAAATGTAAAGGGTGCCTAATATCTTTTAATTTTAGTATAAGTAATAGAAAGCAAAATTATAGAAACACGTGCATGTTAGTAAATTTGCAGTATGTTATGAAATAATTAACATTTATGCTGTTACTCTACTAAGTGCCAAGAATGACTTTATACATACATCATATAATTTAACTCTCAAAACAACTCATTTTCAGGCAAAGAGCTGAGCTTTAGAGAGGTTAGCCAGGCGTAGTGGCTCACGCCTATAAATCCAGACACTTCGGGAGGTTGAGGCAAGTGGATCACCTGAGGCCAGGAGTTCGAGACCAGTCTGACCAACATGGCAAAACCCCATCTCTACTAAAAATACAAAAAAAAATTAGCCAGGCATGGTGGCACACGCCTGTAATCCCAGTTCCTCAGAAGGCTGAGGCCGGAGGATCGCTTGAACCTGGGAGGCAGGGGCTGCAGTGAGCCAAGATCACGCCACGGCACTCCAGCCTGGGCAACAGAGTGAGACTCCACCTCAAAACAAAACAACAACAAAAAACCCAGTAGGGAGGTTAAATAATTAACCTCAAGTTACACTGCTAGCAACTGACAGAGCTGAGACTGAAGACTCAACTTTGTTGTTTCTGCTCTACCATACTAGCCTTTACTCTAAATGATATGCAGAAACAAACAGTAAACATTTTGAACGTTTATATTCTTAAGCTACATATTTTATGTCAAATATTATAGGTTTCATTACCAAAGAAGTTATTAGTCACTAAGTTAAAAATATAGTTACTGAAACATTATGTTCACTTTGGATATGTAAACAATGATTGAAATATTAATGATAGCAACTAACATTCATTGAGTGCTTACTAACATGCCAGATGTTACTCCAAGCGCCTTAGAAAGATAACAGTTATACTTCACAAGTATCCCAAGATCACAAATGCAACAAGTGCTAAAGCCAGTATTTAAACTCAAGAGAGTCTAACTGTAAAGCTTATATTCCTAATCAGTACATTATATAAAACTATTTTTGTAATATTATTTCCATTAAGAAATTAAAAAAAGAAAAATGAAAAAACCTATATCTATTATTTAGATATAGGTTTTCCCCTAAATTACCAATACACTCAATAGTGTACGATACAGAGTTAGACATTCAATGAATTAACAAGCAACATACTGAGATATAGCTTTCTCTAGACCAATTCAGCTACCAATTCGATGTTCAACTTCAATCTCTCAGTCTTTATAACAATTATCAATTAGCAAATTTTAAAACAAGGATGCTTTGTAAAAAGCTAGCACAATCAGCTAGCTTTATTTTAAAATCATGAACTATCAAGAAAATTGTAGGAAATTTGCCGTTGCTACTTTAACAATAATTATGGGCCGGGCGTGGTGGCTCAAGTCTGTAATCCCAGCAGGTTGGGAGGCCGAGGCGGGTGGATCATGAGGTCAGGAGATAGAGACCATCCTGGCTAACACGGTGAAACCCCGTCTCTACTAAAAATACCAAAAGAAAAAAAAGAAAAAAAAAGGAAAAAAAAATTATCCGGGCGTGGTGGCAGGCTCCTGTAGCCCCAGCTACAGGTTGAGGCAGGAGAATGACGTGAACCCGGGAGGCGGAGCTTGCAGTGAGCTGAGATCGCGCCACTGCACTCCAGCCTGGGCAACAGAGCGAGACTTCGTCTCAAAGAAAAAATTAATTATGAAACAACATCTACAAAAATTGGCCGACCCTGAACATAGACAGGATATTATTTGAATAACCCGAAACGCCCACATTCTACAGACTGGTCAACTAAGTTAAAGGACCTGCAGAAAGATGCCAGACTTGGAATATGCCACTGGAAAAAATCCAAATGTACACCAGGAAGTAATTATTCTGACCTAACAGTAGATGGCGCTAACACAACGTATCCTTTTTATTAAAAAATGGTCCATTTATCCTTCTAGGATATTTTTACGAATGCAACCAGGGCTCTTAAGTACAATTTTATTCATATAATATTCCATATAATTTCATTTATAACCTAATTTTTCTTAAGCTGAACACACAGGTATACACGAATCTTGGCCCTTTTTAAAAGCATTAAACAGAATAAAAAGCTACAAAATTTGCTAACAAATAAAACAGACATACATACTATCACAAAGTTTGAAATTGAGAAGAGTAGGAACAAGTTTTTTAAAAACCCTCAAAACAAAAAGTATCTGAATGTTTTGAGGTTTGAGTAGCCTAAGAGTTTGAAATTATATCTACAGTTCAACTATGGGAATGCTAAAAACAAACAAACAAACAAACAAACAAAAAAACCCTCGAAAATCTCTAGTCTCTACAGTAACAAGATTTCCATTTCTTACTGTAAAACCCTTTAAGGCTATAAAGAATATACTAATTTCTTGTTGACAAGCAAGGGAACACAGTCCTTCCTCCCTTCCCATACTAGCCCATCCTATATACTTTATAAATAATAGTGCTTCCCAATTCAGAGGTAAATAATGTCTCTGAATGTGAGCACATAAATACACGTTACTTTACTTAGTCTGGAAGAGGAAAAATGCATAGCTGTGTATTATTATCATGTTAGTCTAGAATGGGAGATACGGTTGGAGAAGGCAGGAAATGATGGAAATTATTAAAGGTACAACTAATATTCATGATAAACATATTTAACAATTTATGGCCCAACTCAAACCCTAGAAGTAAATCTAATTATAGGCCACACCACAGAATAATAGCACATATGCAGCACCACAGAATAATAGTACAGCAGTATCATTAGTTGACAGGCTGTTTCCCACATCGAACCTCAAGTCACACAGGTGAGTATCCCATCTGCCTACTGGGCTGCATATAAAGGACTGATTACCAGAAGGTATTTTAACTCATAACACTGGAATTGTAGAAAATACATGAGCATCTGTGTTTTGACTCCTAGTCCCAACACTTGTACACTTGTATAACTCAGGAGGTCACTTAACTTTCAAACTCAATTTCCTCATTTACAAAATGAAAGTAAGGTGGGATTATATGTAGTGAGAACTAAAAAAAAAAAAAAAAAAAAATAGATATGTACAGTATGTAAGATGAGTGACATATAAAGAGTCAATGAGTACTGGAGTCCATCCTCTTTCTTTTACCATATTATAGAAGCAATAAGGGGCAGGCAGCAATAATAGTACATATCCACTTAAGCTGACTCCAATCAAGACAATAGTTAGAAAAGAGTTTTAAAGAACAGAATGCACGCTGCCCTCCATCACCAAGAACTAACAAAACACAAGTTTTCTGAAAAATGAGTGCTTAGTATAAGTAAATGAAACTCAAAGCCACAAACAATAGGCCCTATAAATAGTGACTCCAGCTACAAACCTAAAAGCAATCATCATGTGTGTATGGAAAGTTTTTAGTCATATTTCAGTCTTTAAATGTATAGCAGTTCTTTCAGTGTAACACAAACTTTGTACAAGGTTATTAAAAGCGTTTTCAGTAAGATTTTTAAATTAATCCCATACATAACAAATATTAGACCTCTAGATTACCTTTCTCATTAGAAAGTCATTTCAAAAATGTCCTACTAGTTCAGAGAGAACCGATGACTAGAATAACCTGGAAATGGGTACCCAGATATTTCTAGAACTAGAATAAAATAAAGGCATTTTTCAGATAAACATAAAAGTTTACCACCATTTGACATTCACTAAAGGAACTCCCAAAAAAATATTCTTTAGGAAGAAGAAAAATACTCCATTAGAAAGTTACAAGAAAGAATAGTATGCAAAGAAACTGGTAAATGCAAGGGCCGATCTAAACAAACATTAACTATATAAAATAATGTCAAATTTGTAGAATTATTTTTTAAAAAGTTAAAATTATGGATAAGAATATCATATAAATTGTAGGTAGTGGGTAAGGTTAGGGTAATTAGTGTTAAACTGCTGTAAGGCTTCTGTGTTTTTTCAAGGGGGATAGGTTTTAAGATCTGGATTAATTTTAGATTTTGTTAGATGGATTAGACAAAAGTATAAACTAAGGGAACATTAATAAAATACATAGCTCCCCAACCAGAAAAGATGAAAAAGAAAATGTAAATAAACCAAAACAAAAATCTTAATCTAAAAAAATAAGGCAAGAATGGAGGGCAAAGCATAGAAAAAGCAGGACAAACAGGAAGCACAGGGATAGAATAAAGAAATTCAGATCCATAATCAAAATAAATATAAACAGACAAGACTCACCGAATATTTTAAATGTCACCCCCACAAAAAAAAATCCACTATATGATATTTACAAGAAACACACTAAAATATAAGGGCATGCAAATGCTAAACAATGGAAAGTGGAAGTAGAAAAAAAGATACCATTGGCAACATTAACCAAAGAAAGATGTAATAACCTTGTTATGTAAGACAAAATAAATCTAAGCAAAATGCATCATTAGGGTTAAAGAGAATCATGACATAACAGCTTCAATGCACCAAGAAGATATAAGAATTCTAAACTTATATGCACTGAATACATATAAATAGACAAAGCAAAATTTGATAGAACTCTAAGTATCAAATAATCTCTGTATTATTGTTAGGTCTAGCAGACAAAATCAGTTAAGATACTAAAGATCTAATTAAAGCAATTTAAAAGCTTGACTGAATGGACACACAGAGAATCCTCAGCCTCAGAATTAAAGAATTATAAGCATACATGGACGATCTATATAAACTATTCATGTGCTAAACCATACAGCAAGACCAAATACATTTAAAAGAATCAGTTCATACAACTATGTTTGCCGAACACTATGCAGTTAATTAATGTGTAATTCACTAACAAAATGACAAAGCATAAAAGCACCTACACTGGATAATTTCAAAGCACTTTAAATATGTGGATCAAAAAATAAATCTTAATAGAAATTTAAGACACTTAGAATGAAAAAGAAATGCAGATTTCTAAAATATGCTATGAATGTAGTCAGAAGGAATTGTATAGCTTAAATGCTTACATTATTGTAAATGCTTACAATAAGGTAGAGTATTATAAACTTAGGAAATACATAAAAAAAAAAATACCTGTAAGGTTTTAAATGCAAAGTTTCTACCATCTACCAAACTGCCAAGTAACAGAATATGAAACTCTTGTATAAAAACTTTTCTAGAGATTTTACATATATATAAAATTATTTACTCACCAGCTTATTTTAAGAGGCTAGTAAAACCTTTAAACCAAAATCAGAAAAGCTTAGTTAAAAAAAGAAATTACTGGCCAGGTGCGGTGGCTCACACCTGTAATCCTGGCACTTTGGGAGGCCGAGGCAGGTGGAACACCGGAGGTCAGGAGTTCAAGACCAGCCTGTCCAACACAGCAAAATCCCATCTCTACTAAAAATACAAAAATTAGCCGGGCATGGTGATGCATGCCTGTAATTCCAGCTACTCAGGAGGCTGAGGCAGGAGAATCACTTGAACCTGGGAGGCGGAGGATGCAGTGAGCCGAAATCATGCCATTGCACTCCAGCCTGGGCAACAGAGCAAGACTCCATCTCAAAAAAAAGAAAGAAAAAAGAAAAAGAAAGTACCAGTCATTTCTTCTATGAACAATGCAAAAATTCTTAAAAACAAAATTGAAACAAATCTAATAGTGAATAAAGAGATATCAGGACCAAGTTGACTTTATCCCAGCAATCCAAGAGTAGCTTACCATTAGAAAATCAAGAACGATCACTTCAAGAGGCTAAAAAAATTGATAAATAAATTTCTTGTTAAGAAGAAAACATAGTACACTAAACATATAAAAACACTTCTTGGCCAGGCGTGGTAGCTCACACTTGTAATCCCAGCACTCTGGGAAGCCAAGGCAGGCGGATCACTTCAGGCCAGGAGTTCGAGACCAGCCTGGCCAACAGGGCAAAACCCCCTCTCTACTAAAAATACAAAAGTTAGCTGGGCGTAGTGGTGCAGGCCTGTAATCCCAGTTATTTGGGAGGCTTGAGAGTTGCTTGAGCCTGGGAGATGGAGGTTGCAGTGAGTTGAGATCACGCCACTGCACTCCAGCCTGGGCAACAGATCAAGACTCTGTCTCGAAAGAAAAAAAAAGAAACTTCTTTAATAACATAAAAGATATCCACTAAAATCTACAGAACACATCCTTTTTAATGGTCAAATGTCAGAAGTATTTGTTTCAAAATGAGTAACAAGTATGTGCAGTATCAGCACTCTACTGGAAACTGAAGTCCTGCATTGTCTAATACAATAGCGACTAGCCATATACACATAGCTCTGAGCCCTGGAAATACAGCTAGTAAAAAACTGAGATGTGCTGTAAGTGCAAAATACACACCAGCTTTTTAAGATTTAGTACCCCCCCCAAAAGTAAAATATCTCATTAATTTTGATTACCTACTGAAATGACAATGTTGAGTTAAATAAAATAAAGCAAATTATTAAAACTAACTTCACCCCTTTTTTTTTTTTTTTTACTGTGACCACTAGCCATTTTTAAATTATACATAAGGCTAACATTATATTTCCATTGGATAGTTCTATCCTAATCAGTTCAGTAAAACAAGAAAAAAGAAGAGAAAGAACTAATATTGGAAAAGAAGAAACAAAGCTGTCATTATTCTCAGATGCTATGGTTATCTACACAGAAAAACAATATATAAAGAATCTGTTAGAATCAATAAGAAGGTTTAGCAAAATGACTAATTGAATTCTGCATATATCAACACTTAGAAAATGTAATTTTCAAAAAGATACCATTTACAAAAGAAACAAAAACATAAAACACCTAGAACTTAACAAAGGATACATAGAATTTTATTGAGCTATATTAAAGAGACTGAAATAAACACAGAAATTCAATATCGAAAATCTCCAAATTCATCTGTAGATTCAGCAGTATTCTTAAATCCAACGGTAGTCACCAAAATCCCAAAATGGTTTTATGAGGAACCATAAAATTTATATGGAAGACCCCACAATAGCATCTTAAAGAAGAAAGTGAAGAAACCTTCCCAGATACCAAAACTTGTCAGCAAAGCAATATTCCATTAAAAGAACAGAATGCAGAAATGAAATTAACCCTAAATATATGGATTTATGACAAAAGCAGCACTGCAAAAAAAGAAAGTCTTTTCAAATATTGGTGCTGAGTCAATTACGTATCCACATGGGGAAAAAATTACTTTTGGGCCTTACCTCATTTCATGAAAAAAAAAAAAAATCAGAAGAATTATAGCTCTAACTGTGAAAGGTAAAACTGTTTCTAGAAGATAAGTAGGAGAATACTTTGGGAATAGGCAAAGATTTTTTAAACAGGATACAAAAACATTAACCATAAAGGAAAAGCTGAACAAAGTAAACTACATCAAAATTAGGAATTTATGATTATTAAAAGACATCAATAAGAGAAAATTTAATTCACACGGGGAGAAGAGATTTTGTTAAACATCAAAGAGCTCATTTTATAAATATTAAAACAAGTCTTAAAATCAATAATAAAAAAAGACAAATAAACCACTAGAAAAATAGGCAAGGCTGAGTACACTGGCTCATGCCTATAATTCCAGCACTTTGGGATGCCAAGGTGGGAGGATTGTTGCAGGCCAGGAATTCCAGACCAGCCTGGGCAACATAGCAAGACTTCATCTCTATAAAATTTTTTTTAAATAAAAATAAATTACATAAATAAAATAAAAAAGAAAAATAGGCCAGAGATTTTAACAGGCATTTTATAAAATAATACATTGATCAATAGCCTGTCTGCCTATTGATCAATCTATGCTCATCTCAATAGCAATAAGGGAAATGCAATTTAAAACCACAATAAGGTACCACTACACACCACCAAGATGGCCAAAATTGGAAAAGACTGACAAGTGGGTTAAACCTAAGAGATGGATGGAATGTGGAACAGCTGGAACATTCACATACACAGCTAGTAGGAGTGAAAACAGGTACAACCACTTTGGAAATGTGGCAGTGTCTACTCAAGACGAACATACACAAACCTATCAGCAGTTCCGCTTCTACAAATATTCCCAACAGAGATGCAACATGCGTACCAAAAGACATGTAAGAGTGGTGATAGCTGCACTACTCATACTAGCCCCCAATTGGAAACAACCCAAATATCTATCAACAGAATAGAGAAAAATATGGCATACTTGTACAAACAAATAGTATATATCTATGAAAATGAACAAACTTCTATTAAGCTCAACATGAATCTCACATAGTATTGAGCAAGGAAGATAAGAAACAAAGCAATATACAGTATATAATTTCATTTATATAAATTTCAAAATGGCCAAAACTAACTGATAGTGTTAGAGGTCTGTAGAGGAGGTATCACTAGGGAGAAGAATAGTACTTAGCAGGTGGTTTGAGAGACTGCTAAGTTGTTTTTTTTTTTTTTTTTTTTCCATGTGGATGGAGGTTCCATACCCATTACTTTGTAATAATTCATCAAGTGATATGATTTGTACATTTTCCTTTCTGTATGCTATACTTCAATTTTTAAAATTCTGGATAATTAAAGATATAAATGTTCAACAAAAAAATCAATATTTTAGAAGAAATTATAGGAAACTCTCTTGATGACACTGAGGTAATAAAAGATGACACTGAGGTAATAAAAGATTCTTAAACCTAAGAATCGCTAACTATAAAGAATATACTCATAGGCTGGGCACAGTGGCTCACGCCTGTAATCCTGGCACTTTGGGAGGCTGAGGTGGGTGGACCACGAGGTCAGGAGTTTGAGACCAGCCTGACCAACATGGAGAAACCCTGTCTCTACTAAAAATACAAAATTAGCCAGGTATGGTGGTGCATGCCTGTAATCCCAGCTACTCAGGAGGCTGAGGCAGGAGAATCACTTGAACCTGGGAGGTGGAGAATCACTTGAACCTGGGAGGTGGAGAATCACTTGAACCAAGATCACACCATTGCACTCCAGCCTGGGCAACAAGAGTGAAACTCTGTCTCATTAAAAAAAAAAAAAAAAAAAAAAAAAAAGAATATATTCATAAATTTGACTACCTTAAAGTTAAGAACTTCTGTTCAAAGGACATCACAATTAGCCAGGCCTGATGCCACATGCCTGTGGTTCCAGCTACTTGGGAGGCTGAGGCAGAAAGAATCATTTGAACCCAGGAGGCGGAGGTTGCAGTGAGCCGAGATGGTGCCACTGCACTCCAGCCTGGGCGACAGAGCAAGACTCTGTCTCAAAAAAACAAAACCAACAAAGGACATCATAAAGAATGTGAAAAGGCATACCACAAATGAGGCAATAATATCGACAATATATGTAGCCAAAAGATTAGTATCCAGAATACATAAAGAGCTTCCACAAATAAGTACAATCCAAAAAAATCCAATAGAATATTGAGAAAATGAATTTTACAGAAAAGGAAATATGAACGGTTAAACACAGATATAACATGCTTAGCTTGAAATCAAAACCACAATGAACTAATATTTACAAGCATTATATCAGCAAAATTGAAGCAGCCCGACAATACCAAATGTTGGAAAAACAACAATCAGTGGGGTTTTTTATGTGTTGCTGGTAGGAAAGCAAAGCGGAACAATCATTGTAGAAAACCATGTGATATCATCTTGTAAAGCTGAACATGTATGTCTTCCATGATGCAATCATTTCATTTCAGTGGAAGCACTATACCTATCTTCTGAAGGACACACATAAAAATGTTCATACTATCATTGTTCATCTTCACAAAACATAAAAACTGGAAACAACCCTAAATGCCCATCAAGTAGAGAACAGATAAATTGTGGTACATTCATGTCTAAGTTTCATTCATTCATGAAATGAACAACATACAGATGCTCCTTAACCTACAATGGGGTTACGTTCTTATAAACCCATCATATGTTGAAAAATACTGTCAGTCTAAAATATATTTAATTACCTAGCTTACTGAACACCATAGCTTAGCCTAGCCTACCTTAAATGTGCTCAGAACATTTACATTAGCCTACAGTTGGGCAAAATCATCTAACACAAAAACTATTTTATAACAAAGTGTTGAATATCTCATGTAATTTACTGAATACTCAAAGTGAAAGAACAGAATGGCTGTACGGTTTTTACTGAATGTGTATTGCTTTTGCACCATTGTAAAGTTGGAAAATCTTGAGTTGAACCATGGTAAGTCAGAGACCATCTGTACAGCTATACACAACATGGATACTCTTAGATCAATACTGAGTGAAAAATGTAAAACAGACAAGACTGTACAGGATTCCATATAAAGCATAAAACAAAACTAAGCAACACATTGTCTAGGGATATGTACATATCTAGGTAAGCTGCCTTGGAGTCTGCTTTGTTTTAAAACACAGAAACATAAGCTCCCTCACCCCCCCAAAAAAATCACTCTAGTACTTATCTCTGGAGGAATGGTGGAGGATGGGGCTGGGAGGAATACAATATCGTTTCAAAGTTACTATGATGTGTTAGCTTTAAGTTTGGTATTAGATTCATAGGGGGTTTTTTTTCCTGATAATTTACTTTAAAAGTTATATATTATTTTTACACGAATCCTATAACAAATAACAAAAAAAAAACTTCTTAAAACACATAAATATGAATTCTAATATTTCCCTTGAAAACTGCTCAAGAGATATACCTCCCTTGTAACTCTTGGCATCTACTTCTCTCTCTGACTCAGAAACTCTTCTATCAAATTTATTCTTCAAAACAATCACCCATGGGAGTGATGTCAGCAAAGACAGCAGAGTACCAACGGCTCTTTCCTCCAGAAAAACACACAAACAAAAAAATGAGAAGAAACTATCAGAATCAACTTCATTTGAACGCTGGAAAACAGTCAAAGGTTTACAGCAACTAAGTGAATACTGACTCAAGAAGAGGAAACATGAAATCTTGGTGACATTTTTACTTGCCCTTGCCCCAGTGCCCTCCCTGATTTAGTGGCCATCTTGACCATGGCAGCCCACATTTCCAGTGTGGGACTCCAGTTCTGCAGAAGGCACAGCAGATCTTATTTTCAAAGAACTGTGTTTGTCTGTTTTGACCTATCTGGGAACAACCTTCAGGCCTGACAAAAGACACTTGCCTTTCTTTCACCTAACTTAAGACTCTCTCAAGGCAGAAAAGTGGCTATATAGAGGGCATTCTTTGAAAACACTGAAACGCAAATGAACAACCCACTGTCACCCGAAGCAAAAGATTACTATTAAGGCACACAAAAGATACGCTGCAGCCTGGGAAGAAAGATTCTTTGGCGATTTAGTGCATTGAAAAGCTGCCATGTGTCACTGGGGAATTTCGAAAGCCACATGCATGCCCGTGGTAGGATGCATATTCAGAAAAGACCTGAGAAGACCCTAAACTTTCACATCTTGCTGATCTTTCGGCTCAGTTTAAGCAGGCTATGAGAGGACTGTAAATAGCCTGTCTAAGCTTTGAAAAAGTACCCCAGTGCAGAGCCAATCAGCAAAGATTAGAAGAATCCGTTGTGTTGTTTATTTATTTTTATTTTGGAAGTGGTGGTGAGGTGGGTGGTGAGGCTCCAGGTATTCAAGGCCATCTGTCAAAACAATTGCTAACCACAAAGCTAATGGAACAGACACTTCAGACATCATACATGACCAAGGTACAGTCTTTACAAAAATAGTTTAAGAAAGTTGGCCGGGTGCAGTGGCTCAGGCCTGTAATCCCAGCACTTTGGGAGGATGAGGAGGGAAGATTGCTTACGTCCAGGAGTTCAAGACCAGTCTGTGCAACACAGCACAACATCATCTCTACAAACAATTTAAAAATTAGCCAAGCATGGTCAGGCATGGTGGGAGAAAATATTTGTGAATTGTATGTTATAAGGGACTTGTATCTAGAATACATAAAGGACTCTTACAACTCAACAAAAATGCAACTCAATTAAAAAATGTGCAAAGAATTTGAAAAGATCTTTTGGGTATACACCTGGGAGTGGAATTAAGAAGATATACAAACGGCTGACAAGCACATGAAAGATGCTCATCACTAGACATTAGGGAAATGGAAATCAAAGCCACAAGAGGCCAGTGTAGTGGCTCATGCCCATAATCCCAGCACTTTGGGAGGCTACTGCTTAGGCAGGAGTTTGAGACTAGCCTGGGCAACATAGAGAGACCCTGTCTCTACAAAATTTTTTTTTTAAATTAGTGGCGTGGCCGGGCGTGGTGGCTCATGCCTGTAATCCCAGCACTTTGGGAGGCCAAGGCGGGTGGATCACCTGAGGGCAGGAGTTCGAGACAGCCTGGCCAACACTGCAAAACCCCGTCTCTACTA
This sequence comes from Macaca mulatta, assembly GCF_049350105.2. Lineage (NCBI taxonomy): Eukaryota > Metazoa > Chordata > Mammalia > Primates > Cercopithecidae > Macaca > Macaca mulatta. The sequence goes on from NC_133422.1 coordinate 23,814,602, forward strand.
AAAATACAAAAAAATTAGCCAGGCATGGTGGCAAGTGCCTGTAGTCCCAGCTACTTGGGAGGCTGAGACAGGAGAATCACTGGAACCCAAGAGGTGGAGGTTGCAGTGAGCCAAGATCACGCCGCCATTGCATTCCTGCCTGGGCAACAAGAGCGAGACTCTGTCTCAAAAAAAAAAATAGTAATAATAATAATAATAAAATAATTAGTGGGGCGTAGTGGTATACACCTGCAGTCTCAGTTATTCAGGAGGCAGAGGTAGGGGGATTGCTTGAGCCCAGGAGTTTGAGGCTACCACTGTGCTCCAGCCTGGACAACAAAGTGAGACTCTGTCTCAAAAAACAAAGCCACAAGATACCACTTCACACCCACTAGGATAGCTACAATGAAAAATATGGAAAATAACAAGTGTTGCTGAGGATGAGAAGAAACTGGACCCCTCATACAATGGTGGGAGTGTAAAGTGGTATAGCCGCTGTGCAAAACAGTTTAGTAGTTTCTCAAAAAATTAAACAAGGAATTATAAGTCACTCTTCCACTCTTAGATAGTATCAAAATATTTGAAAATGGGTAGTCAGATGCTACCCATTATAATGTTCACAGGAGCTTTCACAATAGCCAAAAGGTGAAAACACCCCAAATGTCCATCAGCACATAAACAAACAAAACGTGGTGAATACATACATGAAATATTATTCAGCCACATAAATAAATTACTGGTTCATATTATAATATGGATGCTAAGTGAAAGAGGCCAGATACAAGGTCACATAGTATATGATGTCATTCATATGAAATATTCAGGGCCGGGCGTGGTGGCTCAAGCCTGTAATCCCACCACTTTGGGAGGCCGAGGCGGGTGGATCACGAGGTCAGGAGATCGAGACCATCCTGGCTAACATGGTGAAACCCCGTCTCTACTAAAAATACAAAAAACTAGCCGGGTGCGGTGGTGGGCGCCTGTAGTCCCAGCTACCCGGAGGCTGAGGCGGGAGAATGGCGTGAACCCGGGAGGCGGAGCTTGCAGTGAGCCGAGATCGCACCACTGAACTCCAGCCTGGGCGACAGAGCGAGACTCCGTCTCAAAAAAAAAAAAAAAAAAAGAAATATTCAGAATAGGTTAATTCATAGAAATAGAAAGCATATTGGTGGGTGCCAAGGGCTGGGGGCAGGAGTGAACTGGGAATTGCCACTTTCTTTTGGGGTGATGAAAATGTTTTGAGACTTGATAAAGGTGACAGTTATACAACACTGTGAATGCACCAAATACTACTGAATTATATAGTTTAAATGACTAATCTTATGTTGTTTATAAATTAAATGTCACCTCAATTTAAAAAGGAAACAAGAACAACAACAACAAAACACCTGTGGCCTTAATCAGAAAGCCACAAATTATCTTCAATTTCTTTTTTCCATCATCACTTATATCCCACCTGTCACTGAGCTAAGACAGATTCTACTTCCACTTTAAAAGGTGATTCTCCCCCTTTTTCCTTTGCAACTGTCCCTGCCCTTCATTCAGAACTATCACTTCTCATCCACTAATTACAACAGTTTCATAGATTGTCTAGTTGTCAACAGCACTGTTGCCACATTTAATCCCTTCTGAAGTTGCTGCCAGATTCACCTTTCTAAAAATGCAAATCTAATCTACAGGTTTCCTACTCAAAATCTTTCCTTGTTCCCTGATAGCTTTCAGGATAATATGAAGCTCCTTATCCTAGCACAAAAGGCCATTCCTATTCTAGCCCCTTCCTATCCCTCTCGGCTCACTTCCTGTCACTCCTCCCTTTCCTCTACTATACAGAAGATGTAGTCTTCCCACTTCCAAGATCTATGCTCAGCCTGGGCAACATGACAAACCCCCGCCCCCCCCCCCAAAAAAAAGTCTCTACAAAAAAAAATACAAAATTAGCTGGGCAAGGTGGCGTGTACCTGTGGTCTCAGCTACTCTGGAGGCTGAGGTGGGAAGATCACCTGAGGACTGGGAGGTTGAGGCTACAATGAGCTGTGATGGTGCCACTGCCCTTCAGCCTGGGCAACAAAGTGAGATTCTGTCTCAAAAACAAACAAAACCAAAAAACCAAAAAACCAAAAACCATGCTGTTTGATTAAGTTCTCTACTTCTGCCTGGGATACTCTTTCCCAAGTGAGCAACTTCCCTAAAAATTCAACTAAACGTCTCATTCAGTTTCCAATTCTCTATTTTCACAGCATACCAACCATTCCACAGCATACCAACCATTTATACCATGCTTGGATAATGGTTGGTATATAGTTATGCCACACTGTAGTATAACTGGCTTATTTTCTAATAAACTAGATAATCCCCCAGTAGACTCTCAGAGCAGGGGCCATGACTTTATCATATACTTCTATCTCAAGAACCTAGTTCAGCAAATGTCCAACCATTCAGTCATTCAGTCAAGCATAAAATAATTCAGGGATCCGCTCATCCTTCACTACTTGATCCTTAGTAGTCAGGATCACTATTTGTCATTCCCCATTCACCGTTGCCCTCACCCTTCATGGCTAGCCAGTATCTGAGAATAATTAGTAACTCGATTGTGTAATGTTTCTGTTTAGTACTCCATCCTCAAACTAATCAAAACAAGAGTTTTTGACATGATTAACACATTTAAAACATGAAAGAATACTTTCTAATCCTTCTTATTAAAAAACTGAAAACTAGTCTAAATCAATCTAAGGAAATGTAAAACAAAAACAAAAACAAAAACAAAAACGCAAAGTTTCATTAAATAAGACTGCAGTCAAGGTAAGTTTTGAAATTAAAAAAAAATCCTAAATACAAAAATTTAACTAACTGTTCTCTCCCTCACTGGAAATACAATTCAATTTCAGTCTTATAGTTTGACATAGTTATACTCACTCCTGTACCACTGTCTACCAATACCCTAAGGCATACTGCCAAGTTCTCAGGCTTGCCAAATCATTTGGTTGGCATTAGATAATATGCTGGAAACTAGATTCTTTCAGAATATTTTTCAAAGAAAGTATTCTCTACTCTTTCCTTTTGTTTGTGCTGACACACTTGATATCTGAGAATGTTTTGACAATCTGAATGTACCCAGGTGAGTCCAAGAAAAGCCAGAAGATCTCTCAGGATTTCCTTGATGACTAGAGATAAATTAGTATTTTTAAATGTCTAAAATATATAAATATTTCCTATTAAAATTACATTTGTGTGACACATTACAGTTAAGTGCTTTGTTAATGACGTCAGTTTTACTCTAGTTGTTCGAATCCAATCTAATTCTGCCTACTTTACAACATCTATAGATTTCAAACCCTGGAAAAAATGAAGCACAACTATAAACTTTCTTATCATCAAGGCTGATTCTTCCTAGGGCTATTTCTGCTGGACCCAAAGCATTTCCCCCAAGTTAATATTTGATAAATTCCCAGAAAAGACCTCAGGCAAACATTTTCTCAATGCCAGCAATTCTTGTGCTTTGCCTAAGTAATTAATTTGTTTTATATCTTACAGGCTTGGGATCACTTGATTATTATTTCCATCTTTGCAATTGACTACTAAAAAGCTCACAGCTAGCTGGGTACAGTGGCTCACATGTGTAATCACAGCACTTTGGGAGACCTAGGCAGGCAGGTCACTTGAAGTCAGGAGTTTGAGACCAGCCTGGCCAACATGGTGAAACCCTGTCTCTACTAAAAATACAAAAATTAGCCAGGCATGGTGGCACGTGCCTGTAATCCCAGCTACTGGGGAGGCTGAGGCAGGAGAATCACTTGAACCCGGGAGTGGAGGTTTCAGTGAGCTGAGATGGCGCCCACTGCACTCCAGCCTGGGTGACAAGAGTGAAAGTCCATCTCAAAAAAGAAAAAGAGAAAGAAAAAAGCTCATGGCTAATTTATGGCCCATTTCTAAACTTCCTCACATGCAATCTGGTTATTATCCTCATTCTGAACTCCATCTTATTAAACTTTTTTCTCCTTTGCCATTATATATATTTAATTTTGTCATGCTGGATATATTTTTGTAAACTGCCTTTAATCCCTTCTGGAAGAAATCCTTTAATAAAATCTCATATACACACTTGGCTAATTATTAGCCAGTCTGTTTCTAGGCCTCCAAATGTTACAGAAGCCAGACATAAAATTATTTCACAGCTGTTCAACAATCCTTGTGTTCATTCTTAGTTGACTATGTATCCGTTCCCCCATATAAACCATTATAGGGCTTTTTCATTCTCTTTGAGCCATCACAATTTATCTCACTCTCAATAATGTCTCTGCCTACATTTCAGAGATGATAGAACCAATCAGTTAAGCTCCCTCACTTTCCTCACCACACCCCATCTTAAAATTTCTAAATTATAATCTCGACCAAAAGAAAGGCCTTCATCTAACATTTTTCAGTTTCTTTCTATGGACATGCTTCATTTTTGATTAGAGACAGGATCTCGCTCTGCCACCCAGGCTGGAGTGCAGCGGTGCAGTCATAGCTCACTGCAGCCTCAAATTCCTGGGCTCAAGCAATCCTCCTACCTCAATCTCCTGAGTAGCTGGGACTACAGATGCACGCCACCATGCCTGGCTAATTTTTTTATTTTTTGTTAAGATGAGCATCTCACTGTATTGCCCAGGCTAGTTTCAAATCCTGGCCTCCAGCAATCCTCCTGTCTCAGCCTCCCAAAGTGCTGGGATTACAGGCATGAGCCACCATGCGTGGTCCAACTGGTATATTTAATGGCACTGATTCTGCTGGCTCCTTCATGTGCCAGAGAAGTTTTATAAAGAACACTACATTCTCTGCTGTTGTCATTTTCCAGGTAGTACCAGAGGTTCCTGCCACGGACCGAAAAGAATAATGATTTGGGACTAGAAACTGCGAGGTGGTAAACCAACAGCAAGCAGTGAGGGACAATTTAGAAGGTACAATAGAAAACAGATAAAACCCTGACAGGCAATAGTTAATAATTAGGCAAGTGGTTGGTTTGAGGGAAGTTCAGCAGGCATTAACAGATATCCCAATGATAGGAAATTGCAAATGTCACACATCAGAGAGACCCCTCTCCAAAGGCTTAGGGTTATCAAACCAAGGACTCTTCAAAGAGAAATGTAAGTAGCCCAGGTACCTGAATTGAGAGTGCAAGGTGGGGAACCAATCGCTGGAATAAGGTAGCATACCAATTATAAATACTGAATAAAGCATCGAACTAGCAACAACTACCCTTACTGCTGAATCCCCTGGCTTTGAAATGGAACTCTAAATCCTTCCTAAGGGCACACTTGGTCCCAGAGGCTAGGCTGGGTGGAGGGGGTAACATATTAGTGGGAATCAAGTGGAACCGATGGAAGAAAATGATCACAGCAGTGACATGCAGAACAAACTGCCAGGAAGAGGAACCCTACAAGTAGGATAATGAGCTAAGAGTCCACTGTAATAAACACATGAAAAACTAAACTTCTTAAGAAGCATATTACCTGTATCAAAGCCTCATAAATTTACTAATATCTTATTGAAACTAATGTATGTATGTCAGAGAGAGAAAACATGAGTGCTAACACATGTGCTGTGGGCTGACTGTCCATTAAAATGGCTCTTTTCCAAAGTCACCAAACGATCTTTATACTTAACAGCCAGTTCTTCACACTTAACCTACCTAAAATTGTACTCATATGGCACTGAAGACCAAGTGAAATAATTTGTCTTTATACATAGCAACAAAAGGTGTATCAGTTTACACAGCTTATCCTATATGGTTAATTTCCATTTGCCATCTCTTTCTTATTAGAAGTTTTTATGGCTTACTCTTATGTGTACTCTCTCTCCTATCGTTTCAATATATTTGCAAATTTTGATGATTCTGATACAGATAATATGCTTATTAAGAATCTTTTTTCTGGCCGGGCGCGGTGGCTCAAGCCTGTAATCCCAGCACTTTGGGAGGCCGAGACGGGCGGATCACGAGGTCAGGAGATCGAGACCATCCTGGCTAACACAATGAAACCCTGTCTCCACTAAAAATACAAAAAAATTAGCCGGGCGTGGTGGCGGCGCCTGTAGTCCCAGCTACTCGGGAGGCTGAGGCAGGAGAATGGCGGGAACCCGGGAGGCGGAGCTTGCAGTGAACCGAGATCGCGCCACTGCACTCCAGCCTGGGCCACAGAGCGAGACTCTGCCTCAAAAAAAAAAAAGAATCTTTTTTCTATGTGTGAGCCTCCTTCCAAATGTTGGATGCTTTTCTGATTGGTGAGTATGTTGTTGATTTTCCCAGTCCCATTTGGTCCCAGAGACACAAAGTAATTGGATATTTGCTTAAGATGAAAAACATTTTCACATAACCCTTGATTTCTCTCAGCCTGAAAACGCTCACCTCTGATTAATTAAACTGTCTTCATTTTTTGGAGTCCAACAATACTAGTTTTAACACTTCCAGGCCTCGTTTTCTGTTATTTATTATATGTTAACTCATTTAATCCTTAACTAAGATTCCTTCATTGGAACCACCGCACACAGAAAATGATCTGAGTGCCTGTTTTGTCAAATCTCCCAAGGATGGTTGATGACCAATGCTATTCCAGAACCACAAAATCTGTTGTATTCATTCATACAACAAATGCTTAGTTCATTAGGGCTTAATTTTCTCAGGAAATACCAGTAAAGGAAGGCCACAAGTCACAACTATACAGTAGGTAGGTTATATTATCATAACCATTTGACAGATGAGAAAACTGTTGACAGATGAGGAAACTGTGGCAGAGGCTGAGTTGCTTGACTAAGTTTACATAGCTAGTCAGTGGTGGATCAAAGATTCAAATCCAGGCTAGCTTCAAAATCTAACCATGTTATTCTGAGTCAACTTAGCTCTTCTTCCATGTACAGACTACACCTTATGACCTAATCTTTAATGATCTGCTCTTTTAAAATCTGTATATTTCACATGCATACATTTGTATACACAATAAAACTGCAAACTATTTAAAGTAAGAACCACAATAAACTTCCCCTGTATTTCCACAGTGCGAGACTCACAAAAGGTATTCAAAATTTGTTTGATTGTTGCCAACTAATAATAGCCAGAAGAAATCAAGAAACTAAGAAAAGTGAATTCAAATAGGTGTGACTAGCTTACATGATATAAGCCTCTCGAGCCAAACTATAGTCATCAGTTGTTAGAGACATGCTAATATGTGCATATTAAACATTCTGAAAGATAAAAATACTAACAAGGTTTCCATAACATAAACATATCACCAATAATTTTCAAGTTATCATAATACTAATATGAAGGTTGCTATTTCAGCAATTTTACTTCCTAGTTCCTTCCGATAGTTTCTTATGTTCCCACACAGATATCCTAAAGTACACAGAAAAAAAAAAAACAGAGAAGAGAGAGACAACATAGTTAAAGATGAAAGTCTCCAGAAATCTGTTGGGATACTATTTTGGAATCTACACATTGAGGCTAAAGTTGACATGGCAGAAGTGAAAGGAAAAAAAAATGATTTCCACCCAAACTACGGGATGCCATACATAAATACCTTCAAATTTTCATATTGTTGCCATTGCTAATAGATTTCTAAATCATCCAGTTGTCCCAATAGTTTTCTTCAATTTGGGTTGGGGCTGGGGGGAAAAGATATAATCTAGAAAATAAAAGTCTTTCTATACTCTATACTATTTCCAACTCTAAAGCAGAGAAAACAGAAGTTTACAAAATAAACTTCTTAAAAGGTTGTAAAGACAAATGAAACAGAAACAGGTTAGACCTGGCAAGTTGATGAGTAGGTCATTTTACATTTGATGAATATTTCATCATGACTCCTTGATAGCTTTCCTCCTTTTACTTGAATACCGATCAATTACAAAACCTAATTTTATAACTTCTTGAATATATCTATATTTTTATTGCAACTAGAAATACTTAAAATACTTTAATATTAAAAAATATTTGAAATAAACTCATAACAAAATAAGAATACAGTAAATAAGCCTTAGAGAATATTAACATTAAAAGATAAAAATTACATTCTTAACTCTGAAATATGCAAGATTATATAGCTGGACTCTATTTTAAGTCATGATTACTTAATGGGAATTTGAGCTATGTGTTAATTGTCATAACAGAAACCCCAAAACATTGCAAGTGGTTCTTTGTCAGACCCATCAAAGCCCCTGTGAAATCTACAGATGAAAAAAAAAAACTGCTTTATTTGACATTATCAAATGATTATATCTTAGGGTATTTAGTTAGATTTTGGCTTACTGGTGAAAATTCAATTTTTACCTCCCTGAAGCCAGAAGAAGTAAGCCTGTATTTAATAAATATTTCTTCCTTTTTCCCCCACCCCTGGAAACCAAATATCACTCTACATTTCACCTGTAGTCTAGTTTTAGAGCATTCTTAAGTCTCTCTTAAAAGTCTCAAGTGACTCTCTTAAAAGTCACTGGGTGGGCCCATGCCTGTAATCCCAGCACTCTGAGAGGCCAAGGAAAGAGAATCACAGTTCAAGAACAGCCTGAGAAACATGATGAAACCCTGTCTCTACAAAAAATATAAAAATTAGGTGGACATGGTGGCTCTCAGCTGTGTTCCCAGCTACTTGAGAGGCTCAGTGGGAGGATCACCTGAGCCTGGGAGGTGGAGGTTGCAGTGAGCAGTGATTGTACCACTGCACTCCAGCCTGGGTGACAGAGGGAGATTGTCTCAAAAAAAAAAAAAAAAAAAAAGTTTCAAGCAAATTGACAGAAGTAATTTGAATGAAATGTCTGCCCCAATGATAATGTTTTTCATTTCTTTAAAATCATAAAACCAACACCCCAAACAATGTCAAATACTTAAAAGTTGAAACATCGGATTACCACAATCTACAATGCATTAAAGTTCAACATATCAAGAGCAACAGCAAATTTTAATCCTGGACATCTCTTAATTCTAAGAGGTACTAAAAAGCTCTATTAAATATATCTTAAAGGCAAAATGCATACATAAGCTAAAATCCCAGAATCGTGCTTAAAACTAGTGTTCTTGAAAGAAAATTAAACATCATGACTGGATCGACTCTGGGATCTTTCTACTCCGGGATGCTTTCATTTAGAAGGTTATCTCCATTGCAGGCAAATTTTTGCCCAATGTGAATCGTAGTGTTCTTTTCCTTTCCTTTAATGCCAAAGCCTGTGTCTCGTATTTTAGTACTCACAGGTTTGCCATTTCATCATCCTTGTATGATTTGGTCAAAATATATATTTTTGGGTCAAGCACAGTGGCTCATGCCTGCAATCCCAGAACTTTGGGAGGCCAAGGCAGGATGATCACTTGAAGCCAGGAGCTTGAGTGAGCCTGAGCAACAAAACAAGACCTCATCTCCAAAAAAAATTTAAAATAAGGGTGGGTACAGCAGCTCCTGCCTGTAACCTCAGGAGGCTGAGGCAGGCAGATCATTTGAGCTCAGGAGCTCGAGACCGGCCTGAGCAATACGGCAAGACCCTGTCTCCACAAAAACACAAAAAATTAGCCAGGCGTGGTGGTGCGTGCCTATGATCCCAGCTACTTGGGAGGCTGAGGTGGGAGGATTGCTTGATCCCTGGAGGTTGAGGCTGCAGTAAGCCAAGATTGCACCACTGCACTCCAGCCTGGGGCAGAATGAGACCCTGTCTCAAAAAATAAAATAAATAAATAAATATATTTAAACTATTTAGTTTTTAAAAATCCAAATCGTGCAATTAAACAAGGAAACAACATATTCTGCTATTAAATTATCCCAGAAAAACTCTGTGGTTTTACTTTAGGATCAACACCAAAAATCATTGTTATTGAACTACTAGACTTTTCAATAAATTTACATTTCATTAAGTACTTACTTACTGAATGCTTACTATGTATAAGGCACCATGCTAGATTCTGTGAGGGCATCCAAAGAAGAATAAGACATTTCTTACCCTAAAGGGGCTTATGGAACAGAAGAAATCTTTTTTAACATGTAATGATAACAGCAGAAATCTCTCCAGTAGTGGGCAGTGTTTTCAGTATTTTAAACATACATTAACTCATTTTATTCCTCCTAACAGCCCTGTGAAATAGGTAGGAAAATGAGACTCAGAGAGGTTAAGTAACCAGAGCAAGGTGGGGAGTAATAAGAGGTGAACTGGGATGTGAATGCAGGCAGTGTGGCTCCAGAGTCCATGCTTCTAACCACTCTGCCCTGCTGACTCTCAAGCACTGATGAAGGTATAATGAAATAATAACGATGGCAGTTTCTTAAAACTACAAAAAAAAAAAAAAAAAAAAAAAAATTATGGAGTTTCCAAAATTAGATTACATTCCATCAAGCAGAAATTTAAATATGGTCCCAGAAGGGTAGGTGAGTTTCAGGAGAACAGTTGAGTAGGAATTCTGGGAAAGGGAGATGCATAAGAAAAAGCAAGATGCTGTGTAAAAGCAGTCTACCTTTGCAGGGTCATGGATAGAGCCAGAAGCCATTATCCTCAGCAAACTAACACAGGAAGAGGAAACCAAATGCCACATGTTCTCGCTTACAAGTGGGAGTTGAACAATGACGTCATACGAACACTTCAGGGGTTATAACACACACTGGGACCTGTTGCGGGGGTGGGGAGGGAGAGCATCAGCAAGAATAGCTAATGGATGCTGGGCTTAATACCTAGGGTTGATCTGTGCAGCAAATCACCATGGCACACGTCTACGTATGTAACAAAACTACACATCCTGCACATGTATCCCAGAACTTAAAAAGTGGATGGGAAAAAAAATAAAAAGTATGTAAGAAGACAGCTAGAAGGCAACCGGAAAAGTATTCTACCACTAAAGATTTCTTTTTTTTTTTTTTTTTCTTTTTTTTTGAGACGGAGTCTCGCTCTGCCGCCCAGGCTGGAGTGCAGTGGCCGGATCTCAGCTCACTGCAAGCTCCGCCCCCCGGGTTCCCGCCATTCTCCTGCCTCAGCCTCCCCAGTAGCTGGGACTACAGGCGCCCACCACCTCGCCCGGCTAGTTTTTTTTTGTATTTTTTAGTAGAGACGGGGTTTCACCATGTTAGCCAGGATGGTCTCGATCTCCCGACCTCGTGATCCGCCCGTCTCGGCCTCCCAAAGTGCTGGGATTACAGGCTTGAGCCGCCGCGCCCGGCCCTACCACTAAAGATTTCTGAGCTGGGTATTGAGAGAGTATGGAAAGGACGGAAGTGGGCTCGGACGCTGGGTGACCAGTAAGATGTCTCCACAGATCATTTAAAGAAGTCATACAGCCTGGACTATGGTGGTGATAAGGGGGATGGAGAGGAGAAGAACAAAAAGGCAAGACACTACAGAATCTGAGATTTCACAACAGGAAGAATGTGTACACAGTGCCTGCTGCGTATCTGGGGACTCAGGAACAAGCATGTCAGAGGCATGAGAAAATGGGAGTCAAAGGTTCTAGGCTTTTAGCCTGGAGTACTGGAATATTGGAACAATCATCAATAGAAGCTACAAGCTGAGGAGAGGGAGCGCATATAAATATGAGGCAGCTATCTCAGGACAGGGCAATGGGAAAGAGGCCCAGGTTGAAGATAAAAGATTTGGAGTCAATTGCAGAGTTTAGATTTTAAGAACTACAGCAAATGCTTCAGGAGTAAGTAGACTGAAAGGAACAGAACTAAGGAGATAACTTTTTATACTTAGAGGTACCTCATGGGAGGAAGGGTTAACAGTCAAGTAAGGAGATAAAAGCAGCAGAGGTAAGAATAACACTACAGTAGCGCAAGGGTCAAAATGAGGAAGGCTCAAAAAGGAGCAAAAGGCCAAGCTTAGGGAGGTCTAAGAAGGCATCAGAGTAATACATTATACTGAAGGACTAAGGAAGCTGAAATGTTTTCAAAGTTTTGCAAAGCATATATCTTACTTTTTTTTTTAATGTGCAAAGACTAGCATGTATTGATGCTAGCCCCCTATAGCTAACACAGGAGACAGATTTAAAGTACACAAAATACTATAGAACTGAAACCCCTCAGACTGAAGAAGATACTGAAAATAGATGAAGCTGCAATATAAACAAAATTTACAGCTTGCTGTAATGTCAATTTTATTCATTAGGTAAAGTATTTCATATGAAAACAAAATCGCATTAAGTAGAAGATTCACAAGACTTCAAATAATTTTCACTCTTGCCTCAAGTCCCTTCAGTTTTGCTTCCCCAACTCCCCATGTTCGCATTCATTCTCCCGAATCTTTGGCTCTGTCCTCAGAGTGCCATATAATTCAGCATGATAAATGCCTACCGTAGGGGAAGATATAAGGCACTACGACAGCACACAGAGGGACCCTTCCTGAGCCCTGGGAAATCACAGGCAGCTTCCTAGAGGAATTATACAAATTCTAACTTGGCACAGCAGTTATGTGTGGGAATAATTTAACTGGTGTCCTAAGAATAATATATCCCAGAACTCTCAAGTCTCATCTATACACTGAAGTTATAATAGATTTGGAGGGAATTAAACTTAAAGCATGTTGTTGATAAAATGGTGCTTGCAGCTAGGAGAAACTGACAAGTGTTTTGCTTTTTATTTCAGTACTATAAATGACCAGAATTCCTACTCTTCATATGTAAAATAGCAATATTAGTATCTTCTGAATTCAATCATTTATAATTAAAGGTCAGTTAACTTCACAGGGATGTTCAAAGACAGCTGAGAGTAAATGTTTGAGATTCACATACATAGAAACTATATTTAGCCAGGGGTTGGTTAGCTTGGTTAAAGTATGATACTAATGAACCCATGGTTCCAATGTTTATACATTCTATAAGCTTAACTTGTCCATGGTGTAAACTTGGCCAGTTATCTTCAGTTGTGCTGCAGATGGTCACAATATGAATTTTGTTTTTTTTAAAAAGGAAACGAATCAGTTTAACACTGCCACCTGGATAACATAAATCATGTCCCAACACACCTCCCAGCTTCCACTCTTATTCCTCTATAATCCGTTTCTCCATCCAACAGCCAGGATGATTTTTTTAAAGGCACATGAGACTATGTTTACCGCCACCCAGTTCCAGTTAAAAATATTTCAATAGAGCTCTATTCACAGCACAATAGGAATCTAACTCTTACAGGGCCCTACAGCATCTGGCCCCGCTTACCTCTGCAGCTTCATCTCACACCACTGTCCCCTTGCTCCCCATGCTCCGGCCACCCAAGCCTCCCTGCTGTTCCTCGAGCAAATCAAGGCTCCTTCCCACAGCAGACAGAGCCTTTGTAACTCCTGCGTCCTCAGCCAATACACACAGTCAGACACAGGCCCAAGCTCATCGGTAAGAACTGAGGAGGGAAATGTCCAAGCAAAAACAACAAACTATGTAAAAAGCACATGAGGCCCCATGTGATAAGCATGAAGTGGCAAATAAGCAACAATCTTGACAGGAAAAAATAACAACTTTAGGGAAAATTATAATTAATGCTAATAAGCCATACTCATTGAATGAAGAACTCTAAATTATTATCAAACAACCCAAGACCCAATATAAAGTGAAAATCTCAGCTTTACCCAGTGTGCTTCCACACTCAGATGGCCCAATAAAATTATTAGAAACAAAACAGTACCCCCCAAAAACGGTGCACTAACACTAACAATACTACAGGCAATACCAGTGAATTCTGAAGCCAAGATTATTATGCTGGAGGAGTAATCAAAATGATGAAGAAGGTAGGACGGTGGTGATGGTTGTACAACAATGTGAATATACTTAATGCCAGCGAACTGTAAACTTAAGAAATGTGTAAGGCAGGGTCTGGTGTCTCACACCTGTAATCCTAGCACTTTGAGAGGCCAAGGCGGACAGATCACTTGATGTCAGGAGTTTGAGACCAGCCTGGCCAACATGGTGAAACCCCGTCTCTACTAAAAATACAAAAAATGAGCCAGGCGTGGTGGCAGGTGCCTGTAGTCCCAGCTACTCGGGAGGCTGAAGCAGGAGAATCACTTGAACCCAGGAGGTGGACGTTGCAGTGAGCCAACATCGCGCCACTGTACTCCAGCCTGGGCGACAGAGCGAGACTCCATCTCAAAAAAAATAAAAAATTAAAATTAAAAAAAGAAGTGTATAAATGGTTTTATACACTTAAAAATGGTTAAGATGGTGAATTTTATGTTATGCGTATTTTACCCGGATTTTTTTCAAGGAATAGGAAAATTTCAACACATCTGTAAGACAAGAAAAATTGTAAGATAATTTTTCACCATGAAAAACCGTAAAAGCTAAGAAAGATACCTTCTAAATCTATTAAATCATTAAAGACACAGTAAGAATATGTAATTGCTCACTAAAAGAAAAAAGACAGTTGAAAGAAATATATTTTTAACATGTTTAGCTTCACTAATAAACTCACATTATTAAAACAAGATATTATTTTTACCTGTCAAACTAGAAAATAAGCAAAAAAAAAAAAAAAGGTTAAAAAAATTACCTGGGCAAGGAAAATGAGTTCTCATGTACGTTGTTAGTGGAGCTATAGACAAGGTCCTTTGGAAAAGGAACTTGCCAGCATATATTAGGAGCCTTAAAAATGTTTACACTCGGCTGGGCACAGTGGCTCACATCTGTAATCCCAGCACTTTGGGAGGCCGAGGCAGGCGGATCACCTGAGGTCGGGAGTTCGAGACCAGCCTGACCAACACGGAGAAACTCTGTCTGCTAAAAAAAAAAAAAAAAAAAATTAGCCAGGTGTGGTGGCACGTGTCTGTAATCCCAGCTACTCAGGAGGATGAGGCAGGAGAATCACTTGAACCCGGGAGGCGGGGGTTGCAATGAGCCGAGATCACACCATTGCACTCCAGCCTGAGCAACAAGAGCGAAACTCCGTCTCAAAAAAAAAAAAAAAGTTTATACTCTTTGGCCCTACAATTTCACTTCTGTGAATTAACTCTAACGAAATAACCCTAACTGTCTAAAAAGATTAATGCACAAATATGAATGTTCATCATAGCACTATTTATAAATATCTTAGAAAATGAAATGAACATCAAGCAATAAGAATAAAGCTCTGGTACAGCCATATGTTTTGTTTTGTTTTGAGACAGGGTCTCTCTGTTGCCCAGGCTGAAGTGAAGTGACATGATTTCGGCTCACTACAACCTCCATCTCCCAGGTTCAAGGGATTCTCCTGCCTCAGCCTCCCAAGTAGCTGGGACTACAGGAACGCGCCACCACACCCAGCTAACTCTTGTATTTTTTTTTTTTTTGGTACAGACAGGGTTTCCCCATGTTGGCCAGGCTGGTCTCAAACTCCTGACCTCACGTGATCCGCTCACCTTGGCCTCCCAAGTGCTGGAATTACAGGCACGGGCCACTGTGTCCAGCCCAGCCATATGTTGTTATAGGCAAATGAAAATGTTTCTGAAGAATTTGTGAAAAAGTTATGCAAAACTGTAAATACCAAGTAGAATTTCAAACATTTTCAGGCCGATCTTGGTTCACCGCAACCTCCGCCTCATGGGTTGGTGGTGCACACCTGTAGTCCCAGCACTTTGGGAGGCAGAGGTGGGAGGATGGCTTGAGCCCAGGAGTTGGAGACCAGCCTGGGCAACATGGCAAAACCCCATCTCTACAAAAAAATACAAAATATTCGCTGGGCATGGTGGTGAGCACCTATAATCCCAGCTACTCAGGAGGCTGAGAGGCTGGAGGATCAGTTGAGCCTGGGAGGTTGCAGCTGCAGTGAGCCATGATTGCACTACTGCACTTCAGACTGGGCAACAAAGCAAGAATCTGTTTCGAAAAAACAAAACAAAACAAAAAACAACATTTTCAAACAACATAAACAAAAACCTTTGCCTGTAATTCTGCTTTTCTATAGCTGAGCTCATGTCACAGTAATAGTGGGAAAGGAAGAAGGTTAATTTAACAATAATTCTAACTTATATGTGGGAAAAGCAAGCTATGAATGCATAAAACATCCACCCAGCTGTCTATCATTCCAATTAAGTTGTTGGTACTCTCAGATCAGGAGCTAAGTTTTATTTATTGCTAACATCTAGCATGTAACTAATTGACATATAGTAGTAATTGTTCAATATGACAATCTGAAAACACCTATCCACCTAAATGTCAGCTTTCTGAATAAAAAGAAATCTACACACACACACCCCTTCTTTTTGTTGTTAAACAATCAGGAATCAGACAACCAAGTCAAAAAACCTGTGAATCTCTGAAGTAGTATTTATGATTTTTTTAAAATGCTGCCACCAATTAATGCATTTTAAAAAAATCTTTAGAGAAAGTAGTAGAAATGGATTCACGAAGTGTTAAGACACTGAAGGAGGGCCTGATCATATTTGGTTAGGTGAAGAGGCTGGAGAGCAATTTAGATAAACTGGAACTACCCAAGCAAAGGGCAGAATTAGGATCTTCCATCCCCCTTAAATGCCCATGCTCCCAAAAGTTGTACCTTCAACCTTCTGCTCTTCTCATTCTACACACATTTCCAGGGCAATCGCATCTATTCTTACAGCTTTAATTATCACTTAACATGACAGCTCCCACCATCAACATCTTCATTTTAGAATGGTATCCCAATCTTCAAACTCATATTTGAATGCCCATGGCCATCTCTACCTGGATACTTATTTCAAACTCAACATACCTTAAACTTACTGTTACTTCTGTAAACCTGTTTCTCCTATATTCCCTATTACTGTGAAACATAACCACTTCCCATCTAGAAAATCAGATTACCTTTAATTTATCCCTTTCTCTACACCTACATCCATAAATTAACAAGTCTTCGGAATTCCTTAGTAAAAGCAATCTCTTTTATTTTACCTCTGCCTCCCAGGTTCAAGCGATTCTCTTGCCTCAGCCTCCCAAGTAGCGGGGACTACCAACGTGCAGCACCACACCGGCTAATTTTTTTTTTTTTTTTTTTTTTTTTTTTTTGAGACGGAGTCTCGCTCTGTCGCCCAGGCTGGAGTGCAGTGGCGTGATCTTGGCTCACTGCAAGCTCTGCCTCCCGGGTTCACGCCATTCTCCTGCCTCAGCCTCCCGAGTAGCTGGGACTACAGGCACCCGTCACCACGCCCGGCTAATGTTTTTTGTATTTTTTTAGTAGAGACAGGGTTTCACTGTGTTAGCCAGGATGGTCTCGATCTCCTGACCTCGTGATCCGCCCGCCTCGGCCTCCCAAAGTGCTGGATTACAGGTGTGAGCCACCGCGCCTGGCCTCTTCATTCTTATCTCTAAAGCCTGTGTCCTAATTCAGGATCAGGTTAGCCCCTTCCTAAATCCTGAAGTGGCTGCCTAGTTGACTTTCTCACCTCCAGTCCGAACTTTCACCAATTCTCTTCAGAAATCAGCTTAAATGTCGCCTCCTCAGGCAGGTCTTGCCCACTCTCCAGGCCAGGTTAGATGTAACTGTGATTGATCACATAGTACTCCTCTACTACCCCTAACACTTAAAAATGTCCTTGTGATGGTTGTCTTTATCCTATTAAGTCAGCTTCTGCATGACAGAAGGGATTGTCTCTGAGACCACTTTGCTTTACTGCATCTAGGAGTTGATTAAAATCACTTACTTAGAATCTAACATGTGACTAATAATTGCCTCATGCTTTATATCTCAAACATGAACACACTTTTCCAAACATACATACATGTTTTTGGTGATCAATACTATACCAATTTAAATCTCACTGCTAGAAACGATAGGTTTTTGTCACGTATTTTCAAAAGTCACAATACACAAAACACACAACCTGTGACTTTTTTTGATAACAGAAATAGGTCTTCATACTTGAAAATGTGGAGATAACTAGATTGGGAAGAAAATGGCCTAACAAAATAGAGTGAAATATTGAGCAATAGAAAACACTCCAGAAATAAAGTGAATTGACTAGGGCAGAGATCCACTTATAAATTCTGGCTATGTTTTTTCATTCAGATTCAGAGTTTGTGTAAACCACTGGAAACTCTTATAACAGGAGACATATCCAACTACAGTCACCATGGGAAGTATCAAGCAGGGCAAGGCTGAACCACAGCAGAGAACCTTCTCTCTCCTACCTTCTTTTAACTGTGTTCTCGGCTAATTAAGGCCTTTGGGAAAAGAGAATTCAGATGACAAGTTACTTCAGTAAGCACAAATAACCTCAGACACCAATTAAAAACAGTTTTGATAGATAAACCTTGAGGATAACCCACACCAAACTCTAACAATGTAGTAGAAAAGTTGCGAAAAGTTCCTTTCAACTTGCAGGTGTAGACAACTAAAGTTTTGGCAACTCAACAAGGAAACTGAGAATAGAAAATGTTACCTTTTCTATTACTCATTTATTTTATCACCCTTATATGCAAATTTGAAGGACATTCCAATTAAAACTCATTCTGAATATGATCAGAAGATCTAGAGAAAATATAAATTATTCATTAAGTGTTATTAGAAAAACTAGAAGCCATCTGCAACAAAAATACAATTGAATCCACTCAGTGCATCAAAATCAATTTCAAAGGAGTTGAAGATTTATGTAGGAAAAAAAATCAATAAAGTAAATGTAAAATAATTCCTTTATTGCATTGAAGTAAACAAGATCTTCCCTACTCAAAATTCTAGTCATAAAAGGAAACTTTGATGAATTTGACTACATTAAAAAAAAAAAACCTATGCATGCCTGACACCGCAAAAAAAAAAAAAAAAAAAAAAAAAAAAAAAAAATCCACCATGAACAAAATCAAAAGATAAATGTCAAACTGAGAAAAACATTTACTACTCATATCACTGACAAAGGGCTAATCCACAACACACACATACACACACACACACACACGATGATACACATTGGCAGTACATGGAAACACAAATTTTTTTTTTTTTTTTTTTTTTTGAGATGGAGTCTCGCTCTGCCGCCCAGGCTGGAGTGCAGTGGCCGGATCTCAGCTCACTGCAGGCTCCGCCTCCCGGGTTCTCCCATTCTCCTGCCTCAGCCTCCCGAGTAGCTGGGACTACAGGTGCCGCCACCTCGGAAACACAAATATTTATAAAAAGAGGTTTAGGCCAGGCACCGTGACTCACACCTGTAATCCCGACACTTTCGGAGGCCAAAGGGGGCAGATCACTTGAGGTCAGGAGTTCAAGACCAGCCTGGCCAACATGGCGAAACCCCGCCTCTACAAAAAATACAAAAATTAGCTGGACATGGTGGTATGCACCTGTAATTCCAACTACTCAGGAGGCTGAGGCAGGAGAATCGCTTGAACCCAGGAGGCAGAGGTTGCAGTGAACTGAGATCACACCACTGCACTTCAACCTGGGTAACAGAACAAGATCCTGTCTCAAAGGAAAAAAAAAAAAAAAAAAAAAAGAAGTTCATTCATTAAAAACATGCAAATTAAAATTACTCTGAGATACAGTATTCACCTAATAGATAAGCAAAACTCCAGACATTTAATAGCCTACTCTAAAGACAAGGCAGCAGGAAAACAGGCATTCTCGTCCATTGCTAGTAGGAAGGTAATCTGGTACAAATCCTACAGAGGGCATTTTGACAACAGTCATCAAAATTATAAAATCATACCCTTTGTCCCAGCAATTCTTCCTCTGGGAATTTAACTTATGAACATATACATGCAGATAGACAGGAATGACACCTGTACAAGGTTACTCACTACAGTATTATATTTAGTAGCAAAAGATAATAAACTACCTAAAATAAGCATTGATTAGAGACTGGTAAAGTAAAATGTGATACATCCATGAGATGCAATCCTCTACAACTATTCTTTTAAAAAAATAATAATAAAGTAGTCATCTATTCACTCTATGGAAAGATAGCCAAGAAATATTAAGTGAAAAAAAAGCAAAGAGCAGAACAGTGTGTATAGTGTACAAGATTTTGTGTAAATTTTTAAGTGAAAATTTAAGTGAAAAAAAATTTTTTTTTTTTTTTTTTTTGGAGATAGAGTTCTTTCTTTCACCCAGGCTGGAATGCAGTGGTGCAATCTTGGCTCTCTGCAGCCTCCACCTCCCGGGTTCCAGTGATTCTCCTGCCTCAGACTCCCGAGTAGCTGGACATGTGCCACCACACTCGGCTAATTTTTGTATTTTTAATAGAGACGGGATTTCACCATGTTGGCCAAGCTGGCCTCGAACTCCTGGCCTCAAGTGATCCACCTGCCTTGGCCTCCCAAAGTGCTGGGATTCCAGGTGTGAGCTACCACACCCAGCCTAAGTGAAAAAATTCTTAATTGCATGAATATGTATATATCTGAAAGAACATATAAAAAACGTAACAGTGGTTGCCTAGGGCTAGGAAGGTGATAAGTATTTTGGTGAATTTAAAACAGGTAAGAGCAAAACTTTGCAATATGTGCCATTTTAAACCTACTAAAATTTTTCAAAAGAAAAATCACCTCATTTCAAATAAGCAGTAAAACTTCGCAGAGGGAGAAATAAGGATATTAATATGAACAAAATCCATACTTCTAGTATACTATTTTCAAGAGTAGGTAAACTTTTCATGTTTTCTAATACTTTTTGAAATGAACAGCTGAAACAGAAAGTGGGGTTGATTTTAATAAAAACATATCCAATTTGCAAAAAGTGGTTTCAAGTGTTTTAGCTATTAGCAGTATGCAATAGCCCTGAAATAATACATTACTTGATCTGCAGAACGTTAGCATCTATGCTACTAAAAAAAAAAAGTTCTCTTGTTGAACATCATTAGTTTACTTGAGACTCTGGGGGCACTAGAAATTGATGCTGAATGGTGAAAAAGCACCTCCCCTTACCAGCTCCCCTCTACCACAGGTGACCTCCCGCTAATTCTGATGACCCTGCTTTTAAAAAACAAATTCTCTTAATAGTCTTTTTCAAATCTCTTAATAAATAAAAGTTCCTGAAGACTTAAATCAGGCTCTCATAGGGGACCTTAGTATAAAGGCTTATGGAAACTAGCCACTAGTCTGATGGTAGCCATCAGACAGAAAAGAAACCCAGGACACCCCAACACATCAAAGACACCCAGGCTATTTTCAAAGCACACCAGTGACTGCATTATACCAATAAAGAAATATCCCTTTTATGGGGGGGGGGGCAAACTCATATTACAAGTGAATACCCACTTGATTTACCTTTGTTAAAATTAGCAAAATGTATAAAGACACGTTTTTTAAAGCACTCCATCAAAAATCCATTAAGCAGATGAGGCTGAGGCACTTACAGTTTTCTTCCCTCAAAGGCAGGATTTTTAAAAGTTAAATTTTCCCTCTATAATTCCCTTCATTTCTCCTCCTATTTCTGGAAACAGCAACACTACTAACAACAGAAGCTTATCAAAGCAGAAAACATTTCAGCAAAAGCAGATCAATTACCTATAAGATGGAGGAAGAAAGGGATAGCAGTCTCTTTCTAAGTCCTGCCCAGTTAGTCACCCCGTCTTCTTCCTGCCACCTGCTGATCTCAGCTCTGCACCATGGCAACAATTCTAAAAAAGCAACCTGGAATTACAGCTGCCTGATCCATCATGTTCCCCTTCTGGTCTGAGATCAATGAAAGGTTTACACAGAGATATATACATGTGTATGTTTGTGTGTATACACATGTATACTTATATATAAAAATTTGATCTAGATTGTATGTGTATATGCATTTTAAAGGAAATAACTGAAACGGACCTATTTCTCAAACCTCTCTATTCATCCGATACTACAACCTATTTCACAAACTAATATTTATTTTTGTACACAATTTGCTCTTATGTATGACCATTACTTCTAAAACAACAGAGAGCAATAACCATCGTTACCATAAAAACAAAATACACACACACACACACAAATGTACTCCCTCCTCACAAAAGTTGGGTAAAGATTAGAAAAAATAAACCGTAAGCATAAATTAGAAAATTTCCCACAAGAAATTATCCCCTACAATTGGCAAGACGTATCAATAACAACAGAATGTAATTGTTAAATTTTCAAACTGAAAATGTGCAGGATTACTATCCATTGATCAATCAAAACCTGAGCATTTTGAAGTATTTTCCAGGCCGGGTGCGGTGGCTTGTGCCTATAATCCCAGCACTTTGGGAGACTGAGGTGGGTGGACCACTTGAGGTCACGAGTTCAAGACCAGGCTGGACAACATGGTGAAACCCTGTTTCTATTAAAAAAATTAAAACAAAACAAAAAAAAGTTTAAGTATTTTCCAGCTTAATATTTAAAAATAAATAAATAAATAAAAATAAAGCAGGGTCTCACTAAGCCCAGGCTGAGTGCACTGGCAGGATCACAGCTCACTACAGACACGGACCTCCCAGGCTCAAGTGACCCTCCCACCTTAGCCTCCAGAGTAGCTGGGGCTATAGGCATGCACCGCCACGCCCAGCTAACTTTTTATTTTTTGTAGAGACAGGTCTCTATGTTGTTCAGGCTGGTCTCAAACTCCTGGACTCAAGTGATCCTCCAGCGTCAGCCTCCCAAAGTGTTGGGATTACAGGAGTGAGCCACTGCCCCTAGCCCCTTATTTTCTTTAAATGTCTAGGAATTAAATCTCAGATATGTCAGCACGCTCAAAATAATTTTGATGAAAAAAGAAGTTAAAAATCTCAGAAGTGCGATGCCGCAAAGTAAACAAATGACATTCACAAAAGGTATTTCTAATTAGGCAAATTGTGTCATCCCTCAAAAAAAGGAAAAATTAAAAACAGATTTATTTTGTTCAGTTATAATTATAGTACCTAGCTTGCAAAGTATCATGAATGTAGTATTACTTTCATCGAATTTTGCTTTAATATTTATCTAAGATTGTACAATTATTTTATTCAGAAAAAGTTCAAAGATGTTGGAAATGAAAAAAAATGTGGAAATTAAGGTGGTGGAAAACCCTATTAAGGCTGGAATTTATTTTAATTAACATGCATATTGTTTTAATTTTAAAGGCCTATGAGAGAAAAAAATGTTAAACCATACTCTAAGCCAGTAACTTCCAACACAGGTGTGAAAAACAGTCTCCTTGATGCGGAATGAAAATATTA
This sequence comes from Macaca mulatta, assembly GCF_049350105.2. Classification (NCBI taxonomy): domain Eukaryota; kingdom Metazoa; phylum Chordata; class Mammalia; order Primates; family Cercopithecidae; genus Macaca; species Macaca mulatta. The sequence goes on from NC_133422.1 coordinate 23,837,603, forward strand.
TCCAAATTACTGGTTTTTTATCTTAAAAGGAAAGACTTTGTGCTTTGATTGTATTTAATAGCTAAACTGACACTGGTACACTTACTTAGTCCATCCCTTAGTCAGATGGTCTCCCAGTGTTCAAGTTGAGGTTTTTAAAATTCAGGCTATCACTAAGTATCCCTTCCCAGAGATGATCAGAAGTCAAAATCATCTGAGAGTTCTGAAAGTAGTCAAACCTTCTATGCTCATATCCAAATTAATTAAAACTATCTTGAAACTTTACTTTCAATGTTAGAAACACATGCAATTTTTCAGTTTTGAAAGGTCTGAAATAGTGGATTTTTTTTTTTTTTGAGATGGAGTCTTGCTGTCGCCCAGGCTGGAATGCAGTGGCGGGATCACCGCTCATTGCAAGCTCCGCCTTCCAGGTTCACACCATTCTCCTGGCTCAGCCTCCCGAGTAGCTGGGACTACAGGCACCCACCACCACACCCAGCTAATTTTGTGTGTGTGTATTTTTTTAGTAGAGATGGGTTTCACCATGTTAGCCAGGATGGTCTCGATCTCCTGATCTCGTGATCCGCCTGTCTCGGTCTTCTAAAGTGCTGGGATTACAGGTGTGAGCCACTGCACCCGCCCTGAAATAGTGGAATTATTAACTGCCAATTATTTTCTTAAGGTGTCAGAATCTAGAATCAGTCTAAATTTTTTTTCTTCAATAGCATTTACTTTACCATTACAGAAAAGCAAGGGGCTGGGAGAGGATGTTATAGTTCAAGTTAGTTAAGCCTTTACAGAAAATTATTTCAACAGTATCATTGTGATCTTATCTTTCACTGATTCAAAGCAGTATGTTTTACATCTCTCACATTAGGTTTCTTCTTTCACTGATTACTTTCCTTCCCTTTTTTTCATAGTAAATGAAAAATAAGGGTGACATCTTAAAATTCAATGAATGAAGTGGTATAAGCCAATTAGCTCTGCTAATAAGCAATGGCAAATGGTAAGCAAAAGTAAACAGGATCCTGGTCTCTCACAGGATTTTAGCTAGAGGGAGAAATGGCATGCAAAAATGTAAAACCAGGAGTATACGAAATGTAGTCTACATGGCACAATGACAGCAAACAAAATTACCTCACCTATTCAAGAGTATCACAGGAGACATCCCTGAAGTAAGTAAATGGACAAGAGAAACAGCCAAAAAGTGGTCAAAGGTGAGACTGGCAAGGTAAATGGCAACTCTCAGGTTTTCACAAATTACAGGAATAATTTTTGTCTCTACCCTACCCATGAATCCCAAAATTAATAGGAAGCCAATATTATGTTTTAATTAAAGGACTAACATCACTTCAGTCAAACTGTGGAGAATGAATTTGATTAGCACAGGGGTATATACAAGGAGAACTCTTGTGTCCAAGTTAGGAAATCATGGATTGAGACAAGGTAATGACAACAGGATACACAGCTGAGCTATTTCAGCCCCCAACCCCGTAAAAAAAATCAACAGGACTAGATGATAGATTACGGTGTAAGGACTACAGATATATTGAAATATGACACCCAGGTTTCCAGCATACATAACACCACATGCGGGTGACAGTCACTAAAATAAGGAATCCCAAAAGAAACCCAGATTTGAAGGTGAAGATCATAAATTCATAAAGCATACTTGAAGAGCTCCTGGGACACCCAAAAAGAGATGTCAAATAGGTAGATCTATGAAGTTGATCAGTGTTATAAACGCGAATCATCTGTGTGAAGGTATTCAATCTGTGGTATTGGTAGAAATGCCCAGAGAATTGATACACGATAACCAAGGACTATGCCTAAGAAACTCCCATATATAAAGTCCAAGTAGAGTGAGAATGAGTCTGTGAATCAGACTAATAACTGGCCAAAAAGACAGAAGGAAATCAGAGAACTAAAGATTGATAGCATCTGAAGTGTGAAAAGAGAATGTAGTCTATTGTTTCAAATGCTGCTGAGGGTACACATATGACTAGATACAAACCGGCCACTCGATTTAGTGATCAAGCTACTAATAACCTCAATAGTATTATTTCAGTGAGGTTATCAGAGGTGGAAGCAAGATTCAAGTGGGCTGATTGAGTAGGGGAGGAACGGAGAGATTATAGTTTTTAAGTTTGGGTACACAGAGGAAGGGTGGGGAAGTAGCTAGATATAAATCAATGAAAGTTTTAGAGAAACTTTAACATGCTTCTATGCATAGGAGAATGACCTAGTTGAAAGGAAAAAGTTAAATATGAGAAGTAATTTTTTAAAAATCGTAAGATCTCAGATAGCAAAGGCGATGAGATATAGAGCATAGCTGAAGCTGAAAGAATGGGTGTTGAACATGTCAGATTTATGTTTGGTAGCAGAATGACGGATATCCCATCTGATGGTTTCTAATTTCTCTGTAAAGTTGAAATGAAGTATCCATTGAAAAAGCTGTATATTACTCAATGTAAGTGTACTAGAATGTAATAAAATTTTGGCTAAACGAGAAGCCCTTTATGCAGTAACAGAGACTACTTTCACATCTATTGCAGTGTCTGGCACATAATAAATGCTTTACATATATTAGCCAATTTATTCCTCAAAACCACCCCAGGAGGTATGTTTATCACCCCCTTTGCAGATGAGGAAATTGAGACATGCAGTTTAAATGACTTGCCCAAGGTGAGGGGCAGTGCTGGATATTCAAATCCAAACACTGACCCTAGGAGCAAAAGCTTAGTGTGCTAAAAGACCTCTTATTGGGCTTAAGACTGCCCCTAGAGCACTCATATTGTCAATACAGATTGATGGTTTCTTAGGACAATTGAGAACCTAAGACTGGGACTTCTAGAACACTAACCCCACATTATCAAATAATAAAAAATACAAACTTACTTTTAGCTAAGAAACCTAGGCAATAAGACTTCATAAACTGACAGCTATAAAGTTCACACACTTGAGGAAGAATCCAAAAGATTTTTCTTTACCTTTCATGACTTGTTTTCCAATACTACAACTTTCTAACAGCACTAAAATGGCACTATAATTTACCTTCTTACATATGGGTCTTCCTCACTAAATTTGGGCATCTCAAAGGCTGCCTATGTCTTCTTCATTAAAATATTTGTTGGGTGCCTACTGTGTAGCAGCTGCTAAAAAACAACAGCAAACAAGACAGCCATAATCTCTGGTCTCAGGAAGTCAGATAATAAATAGACCAACAATATATGCTTTTAAATTCCGCAAAATAGTAGGAAAGAATCGATGTAATGTTAGAGAGTAAAAGTCAAGGAATAGAACTAAATGTTTAGATATAATGACTAGAGAAGGCATCCCTGAAGAGGAAACATTTAAGCTGAGACTTAAAAGGGGCATTCCAGTCATTAGGAATCCCCTAAGGTAGGAGAAAGTAACACATCCAGAGACTAAATGAGCCAAAGGTGGCTGGAGAGCAAGAATGAGGGTAAAGTTGGAGGAAAAGGTAGGGCCTGATCATTTAGGGTCTCACAGGCCATGATAAAGAATTTGGATGTTGTTGTTTGCATAAAGGAAAGTAATTAGATATTAAACAGAAAAGGCATTTTATTTATGCCTTAAAAATCACAAATCATATTCTGTGAATAAAACAGAGATCAAGAGATAAAACAAGACCAGTAAGGACTATTGCAATAATTAGGCAAGAGACGATGGTGGCTTGAGGAGATTGAAAATGGAGATGGTGAGAAGTGGACAGGTTTGACAAAGATTTAAGAGGTAAATCTGATCTTTGGCAAAAGTGCAAAGACAATTCAGTGGAGAAGGAAGAGTCTTCTCAATAAATGGTGCTGGACATCCATATGCAAAAGGAAAAAGAATCTATCCAACACTGACCTTATATCTTTCACAAAAGTTAACTCAAAATGTATCACAGGCCTATACGTACAATTCAAAACTGTAAAACTTGTACATAATGTGGAAGAAAATCTTGTTTGGCAATAAATTTGTAAACACAGCACCAAAATATAAACACTGATAAGGCAGACTTCATTAAGATTGAAAATTTTTCTTCTCTGTAAAATACTGTTAAAAAAAATGAAAAGACAAGCCACAGACTAGGAGAAAATATTTGTCAAACACATTATCTGATAAAGAACCAGTATGTAAAATATACCAAGAACTCTTAACACACAATAAAAAAACCAAATCTTAAAAAAGGGCAAAAAATGTGAGCAGACATATCACCAAAGATAATAGAGAGGAAGAAAAAAAAAATGAAGTGGAACTCAACACCCTATATCCCTAGAGAAATGCTAATTAAAACAACGGATAGTACAACACCCTTATTAGACAGGCTACAATCACTGACCATACCAAATGCTGCTAAGAATGTGGAGCAAACGAATTCACATTCATTGCTGGTGGAAACGCAAAAACAGTACAGTCGCGTTGAGACAGTTTGCAATCTCTTACAGAGCTAAGCATAGGCTTACTACATGACTCAGCAATTGCACACGTAGGTATTTTCCCAAATGAGTTGAAAACAAGTCCACATAAAAACCTGCACGGAATGTCTGCAGCAGATTTATTCAGAACTGCTAAAAACAGCAAGCAACCAAGCTGTCCTTCATTGGGTGATGGATAAACTGTGGTAGGTATATACAATAATAAGAAATGAGCTCCCAAGTCACAAAAAGACAAGAAAAAAACTTTCATATTGCTAAGTGAAAGCCAGTCTGAAAAGGCTACACACTGCATGACTCCAACACTATGACATTCCAGGAAAGGCAAAACTAGAGATAGTAAGATCTGTGGCTGCCAGAACCTGGGGTGGGGAGGTAAGAGTATGTAGCACACAGAAAAGGATTTTGCAACAGGGACGACCTTGATGACAGAGTATTCACAGTGGTATCAGAAGCAACAGCCAGAATGGAACAGATTGAAAAGTAAATTAAATTTGAGAAATTATAACAATATAAGTAGACAACTCTTGATAATGAAAGTGAACAGAGATTGCAGAAGTTAGGGGGTGTGGAAAAGCTCAAGATGGTTTCCTTTTCTTAAGATGATGTATGAAAGCACAGACACTCATGAAAATGAGCTAGTAGAGAAAAAAATTTGCTAATAGAAGGAAAGAGAAAATACCAAAAGCAACAAATCTTTAACAAAATACAACAGATAGACCCATCCTCTAGAGAACAATGAGAAAAAGCCTTTGAAAAAAGAAGTATGGGGATAGAAGCATCTTAATACTTCCAGTGCATGAAATACTATATATTATAAAAGATGCATGAAACTTAGTAGATCCTCAATAGAGATTAAATGAATTGTATTATTTAAATAACTATAATGGTTTAGAAAGCTCATAGACACACATACTTTTAAGTGGTGGGACTCAAACTAAATTGAAGGCAAATTCAGACATTGAAAAATTCATACTACTTCCAGTTTCGAGTTCAACTAGTGAAGTTGTCACTCCTATCGACAAAATAGAAAAAAAAAAAAAAAAAAAAAAAAAAACCTGAACTGGAATCAATAGCTTCTCTTAGATCCATCGGAGAACTGAGATCACAGGACAATCTGCTGCCTCCTCCAAAACTAAAGAAACCAGCAAATACAGAAAATCACAGCTTACCAGAAGCAGCAACTATTGCGGAAGCCAACAACTGGAAGAAAAACTTAAAGGATAACAGATCAATTAAGAGAATCTAAATATGGACTAGTTTGACAGATGGAAACTCCTAGCAAACCAGCCTTAAGGGGCTCCCCACACTTGCATGATTTTTTGTTTGTTTGAGATGGAGTTTTGCTCTTGTCACCCAGGCTGGAGTACAGTGGCGCGATCTCGGCTTACTGTAACCTCCGCTTTCCAGATTCAAGCAATTCTCCTGCCTCGGCCTCCTGAGTATTAATAGCACCCGCCATAACGCCCAGCTGATTTTTGTATTTTTTTAGTAGATATGAGGTTTCACCATGTTGGCTAGGCTGGTCTCGAATCCCTGACGTCAAGTGATCCACCTGCCTAGGCCTCCCAAAGTGCTGGGATTACAGACATGAGCCACCGTCCCCAGCTACTTCCATGATTTTTAATTCCAAAAGCCCCATCAGGTTAAAGAGAAAAAAAATCCCTGTGCTTCTGGAAGGAGAAAGAAAAACAGGAAAAAGTAACCATATTCAAATATTCCCAGAACATTCTGTTGTCCTTAACAAAGGACTGACCTTAAGGAAAATTATTTTACCAGAGGCTAACCAACAACAGGTATATCAAAGCCTGACCAAGTGGGTAGGGAAAATATCCAACTAGGGTTCTTTCTCTAGCTTTCTTGTTTCACCTACAGTGGGTTAAAAAGGTGAGAAGCATTTGTGAAGGTGAAAGCCCAGGGGCACTGTCCCACAAAAAACCTGAGGCCTAATCACAGGACTACAGGCTACTCTCCCCGCCCCACAACACATATCTTACTACAATCAACAGATCTCTTGTAAAATAGGAAATCACAACGGAAAGAATGGTAAGGCTCAGGCTCTATTTAAAAAGGGGTCTCATGCCTGTAATCATAGCACTTTGGGAGACCAAGGCAGGAGGATCACTTGAGCCCAGAATTCAAGACCAGCCTGGCAACCCAGTGAGACCACACCTCTATAAAAATAAAAAGATAAATTAGCCAAGCATGGAGGCGCCTGCCTGTAGGCCCATCTTCTCAAGAGCCTGAGGCAGGAGGATCAGTTGAGCCCAGGAGTTGAAGGCTGCAGTAAGCCATGACTGTGCCACTGCGCTGCAGCCTGGGTAACATAGCAAGACCCTGTCTCTCAAAAAGTAAAAATAAAAGGGAGTCTGTAGGGAAACCCAAATACCACAGAGTAGATAAAATCAAGGACACTATAGGAAATTTTAGCCTCTGACATCAACAGCAAATAAACACAGATTGACCCCTAGCCAGATCAACATGAAACTTCATACTCAAGGCCTACTGATCTTAGTTCCTTTTACCCAATACATCATATCTAGCTTTCAACAAAAAAACAAAACAAACATAGCCAGGCTCAGTGGCTCACACCTGTAATCCCAGCATTTTGGCAGGCTAAGGTGAGCAGACCGCCTTGATCTCAGGAGTTTGAACCCAATCTGGAGAACATGGCAAAAACCCGTCTCTACAAAAATACAAAAATTAGCCAGGTGTTGGTGGCTTGCGCCTGCAGTCCCAGCTCCTTAGGAGGTTGAGGCTGGAGAATCACTTGAGACCGGGAAGTGGAGGTTGCAGTTAGCTGAGACTGCACCACTGCACTCCAGCCTGGATAATAGAGTGAGACCCTGCCTCAAAAACAAACAAACGAACAAACAAAAAACACCATGAGACATGCTAAAAGGTTAGGAAAAATAAAAGTCTGAGGATCCAAAGCAAGTGTCAGAATCAGATTCAGATATGGCAGATATTTTGCAATTATAAGGCCAACAATTGCAAATAACTTACTAACATGCTAAGGGCTCTAGTGGAAAAAGTAGACAACACGTTAAGAACGGATGGGTAATATAAGCAGAGAGATGAAAATTCTGAGGATCAAAAGGAAATGCTAGAAATAAAAAACACAGCAACAGAAAAAAGAATGCATGTTACCAGATCATCTGCACATGGCCTAAGAATCAGTGAGCTCAAAGATATGTCAATAAAAACTTCCAAAACTGAAAAGCAAAGAAAAAAAAAAAAAAAGGAATAAAATATCCTAAGACTGTAGGACAATTTTAAAAGGTAAAATGTATGCATAATAGGAATCCAATACAGAAAAGAGAGAAGGAAACAGAATACAGATGCTCCTCCACTTAAGTCCCAATAAGTCCATCCTGAGTGAAAATACTGTCAGTCAAAAAGGCAAGCGGACTGGAAGCTGAGGCTTGCTGCTGCCCAGCATAGCAAGAGAAGTATTGTTTCTACTGAATGCATATTGCTTTTGCACCATCGTAAAGCTGAAAAATCATTAAAATCGTAATCGAAGAAATAATGGCTGAAAATTTTCCAACATTTATGACAGACACCAAATCACAGATGCAGAAAGTTTGGAGAACATGAAGTAAGATAAATACCAAAAATCTACACTTAGGCATGTCATATTCAATCTGCAGAAAATCAAAGACAACGAAAAAATACTTAAGACACAGATGGTAGTTAAGAGAAACCTTACCTATTGAGGAACAAGGATAAGAATTACATCAGACATTTCTTCAGAAACCATGAAAGCAAGAGATTGAAGTGAAATATTTAGTGCTGAAAGAAAAAACTATCAACCTACAATTCTGCATGCAGAAAAATTCTTAAAAATTATAACAGAAAAAAGACTTTCTCAGATAAAAATAATTTGTCACTACTAGAGTTGTCTTGAAAAAAATGTTAAAAGTTCTTCCGAAAGAAGGACAATATAGGTTACAAATCTACACAAAGAAAGGAAAGCATTAAAGAATAAAAGATAAAAACAAAACATTTATTTTAAAAATTCCTAACTGATCTAACATGTTTGTTCAATATAATGACAGCAACAATATATTGAATAATTATAGTTTATGGAAAGGCAAAATAAAAAACAGCATTTTATAAGAAATGGGAAAAATAATTGGGAATACTATGTTATAAGGTACCAGCACTGCCCATAAAACAGTTTTAATGTTAACTGAAGGTGGATTAGTCGTAAATGTACACTGCCAACTCTAAGAGCAGACAGAAAATGGAATTATTTAAAATGTTCAATTAGTAATAGAGAAGGCAGAAAAAGAGTGGAAGGCAAAATAAAGTTTTTTAAAAAGAACAAGAGCAATGAACGGAAAAGCTGCAAACCTAGACCAGATAATTAATCCAACTAAATCAATAATCATTTTAAATGTGACAGCTTAAATATACCAATTAAGACAGAGACTTTCAAAGTGGATTTAAAAAAACAAGACCCAACTGTACACTATATGTTGTCTACAAGAAACTCACTTTAAATATAAAAACACATAGAGGTTAAAAGTAAAAGGATAGGGACAGATATACTATGCTAACACTAATCAAAACAGTTGGAATAGCTGCATTAATTTTAAAGCAGATCTCAGAAGAAGGAAAATTATCAACGATAAAGAAAGGGCATTTCATCATGATAAAGGGGCCAATACTCCAAGAAGATATAACCATTCTTAATATGTATGTGCCTAGCAATAGAGCATCAAAATATGAGGCAAAAACTGAAAGAAATGTAAGGAGGACCAGTCAAATCCACTATCATAGTTAAAGACTTAAACAACCCTCAATCAGGAATTGACAGATCCAGAAGGCAGAAAATCGGTAAAGACATAATTGAATTAAACAGCACCATCAATTAACAGGAGCTAACTGGCATCTACAGGCTACTTCATCCAACAACAAACAAAATACACATTCTTCTCAAGCTCACATAAACGTTCACCAAAACAGACCATATTCTGGGCAATAAAAACATAACAAATGTAAAAGAATATAAAACTAAAAATCAATAACACATATCAAATATTTACAGATAGTTGCAAACCCACAAAATACTTAGAAATTTAAAAACACGGCCGGGCGCGGTGGCTCAAGCCTGTAATCCCAGCACTTTGGGAGGCCGAGACGGGCGGATCACGAGGTCAGGAGATCGAGACCATCCTGGCTAACACCATGAAACCCCGTCTCTACTAAAAATACAAAAAACTAGCCGGGCGAGGTGGCGGGCGCCTGTAGTCCCAGCTACTCCGGAGGCTGAGGCAGGAGAATGGCGTAAACCCGGGAGGCGGAGCTTGCAGTGAGCTGAGATCCGGCCACTGCACTCCAGCCCGGGCTACAGAGCAAGACTCCGTCTCAAAAAAAAAAAAAAAAAAAAAAAAAAAAAAAAAAATTTAAAAACACTTCTAAATATAACATGGGTCAAAGAAGCCTCAAATTGTTTTTGTTTCAAACTAAATGAAAATAAAAATAGTTTATCAAAATTTTTGGAATGCAGCAGAAACCGTGCAAGAGGGAAATTTATAACACTTAATGCATATAAAAGACTAAAAACCAATAATCTAGGAAAACTGAGACAGAAGAGCAATATAAATCTAAAGCAAACAGAAAAAAAAAATTAGATCAGAAATCAATGAAACTGAAAACATGGTAATGCAGAAAAATCAACAAAATCAAAATCTAGTTCTTTAATAAATAAAACTGATAAACTTAGGGCCAGGCTAGCCAATAAAAGACACCAAAAAATACTACCACAAATCAAAGAGGGGCCATGACTTCTGATCCCATGGGCATTAAAAGAATAGTAAGTGTTATGAGCAGTTCTGTCTCCACAAATCTGGTAAGTTAAATGAAACGGGCAAATTCCTTGAATAATACAATCTATCAAAACTCACGGGAAGAAACAGATAAACTGAATAGGCCCATATCTATTAAAGAAATTGAATCAATCATTAATAACTTCCCCATGTAGAGTTCTACCAGGTATCTGATGATATGATACCAATTCTCTATAATCTCTTTAGAAAGCAGAGACAGTAAACAATTCCTAGCTCATTCTGTGAGGCCTTTGTAACAGAACTAGACAAAGATAATACTAGAAAGGAAAATTACAGACCAACCTCTCATTAACATTGATGCAACAATCCTTGACAAAATACGAATCAAATTCAACAATGTATTAAAAAAAATTCTACACCATGACCAAGTGAGATTTTCCCATATATACAAGGCTGGTTTGACATTCAAAAGTCGGTTTATAAAATCTACTACATCAGTAGGCTAAAGAAAGATCATGTGATCCTATCAATGAATGCAGAAAAAGCATATGACAAAAATCCAACATCCATTCACAAAAACTCTGAGCAAACTCGGAAGAGAGGGAAACTCCCTCAACCTGATAAGAGTATCAACAACAAAAAAAAACCTACAGTTAACATCTCACTCACTGTTGAGAAATGTCTTTCTTGTTGGTGAAAAAGGATGCTTTCCCCTAATATTGGGAATAAGACAAGGATGTCTCCTCTCACCACCCCAATTCAACATTATACTGGGAAGTCCTAGCTAGTGCAATAAGCAAACAGAATGAAAAGTATGCAGACTGAAAAGGAACAAATAAAACTTGTTTGCAGATGATATGATTGTGTATGTTGAAAACCCCTAGGAATCAAGGAAAAGATTCCTGCAACTAACAACTAACAGCAAGGTTGAAGAATATAAGGTTAATATACAAGTCAATTGCTTTCCCATACACCAGCAATGAACAATTGGAATTTGAAATTAAAATGCCATTTACATTAACACCAAGAAATTAAACACTTTGGTATAAATCTAACAAAACAGGATCTCATATAAGGTCTATATAAGGAAAAAGCTAAAAAATGCTAATCAAAAAATCAAAGATCTGAAAAAATGGAGAGATGTTCCATGTTTATAGATAGGAATACTCAATAATGCTAAGATGCCAATTCTTCCCAACTTGATCTTTAGATTAAGTGCAATCCCAGCCAAAATCCTGGCACGGTGGACACAGGCAAACTGATTTGAAAGTCTACATGGAAAAGCAAAAGGTCCAGAATGGCCAACACAATATTCAAGAACCAAGTCAGAGGATTTACACTCTCCAGACTTCAAGACTTACTAAAAAGCTTCAGTATTCAACACAGCATGATATTGGCAAAAGAAAAGATCAGTGGAATGGAATAAAGAGTCCAGATTTAGAACCACATATAGTCAACTGATCTTTGAAAAGAGAGCAAAGGCAATTCATGGAGAAAGAACAGTCTTCAACGAATGGTGCTGGAACAACTGGACATCACACGTCCCTCATCCCCTCAAAAATCAATGTAAACACAAACCTTACTCCTTTCAGAAAACCTGAGAACAAGTCATAGATCTAAATGTAAACCACAAAACTTTAAAAAAAAAAAATCTGTAGAATATAAAACAGGGGAAAGTCTAGGTGGCCTTAAACTTTTAGATACACCACCAAAATCCTGCCCCAGTAAAGGCAGACTTTATTAAAATTTCAACTCTGCAAAAGACAGTATTAACAGAATGAGAAGACAAGCCACAGATTGGGAGAAAACATTTACCAAACACCTGATAAAGGGCTGGTATCCAAAATACATCAAGAACTCTTAAAACTCAAAAAAAGAAAACAAACAACTTATTTTTAAAATGAGTAAATAATGTAAGCAGACACTCAGCAGATTGAAAGTGCATGAGAAGATGTTCAACATCATATATCATTAGGGAATTGCAAAATAAAACAATAAGATACCACTACACACCTATTAGAGTAGCTACAATCACATGATAATATCAAACGCTGGTGAGAATGTGGAGCAACAGAAATCACATTCATTGCTGATGGGAATGCAAAATGGAAAAGCCACTTTGGAAGACAGTTTGACAGTCTCTGTACTGCCAAGCTAAGCATTAACTTACCATATGATCCAGCGATCACACAAATAAGGGAGCAAAGGACATTTCTAGGTCAAACTATTCTGTATGATACTAATGGTGAATACATGACATGTATTTGACAGAACCCATAGAACTGCATGACAGAAAGCATGAACCCCAATGTAAACTATGGACTTTAATTAATAATTGATCAATAATGGTTCATCAATTATAACAAATGTAACACACTAACAAAAGATGGTAACAGGGGAAACTGGGAGGGAGGAGGAGGTAAATGTGAACTCTCTATACTTACTGGTCAATTATTCCATAAATGTAAAACTGCCCTTTTTTAAAAAAGTCTATTAAAAAATACTAAAATAACCCTTTAATTCAGACCCTGAGGTTCTATATGAAATTCTCCTGAGAATATGCAAATGCATGATCAATGGTGTAATAGATCAACAGATCTGCCTTTGAATGCCATCTTCACTGCTTATTGATTATATGTCCTTGGCCAGGTCTTGTAACCCAACCTCTGAGCTTCAACATTTTTATGTGTAAAATGAAAAAATTATCACCTTTCTCACAGGTTAACTAAATTAAATTAGGTAAATATACGTGAAGCACCTAGCAAAGGTACACTGAGTAGGTATGTAAATGTTTGTTCTTTTCTTATTTTCCCCCAAATTCTTTCTAACTGAGGCAAGACAGGATATATCCTAACTCAATCAGTGTTTCTCAAATCGGGGTACCTATACCCTTAGATATACATGCAACCATTAAATAAATAAAACACCTCATGTCTTCCAGGAGTTCAAGATTTGAGGGATGAAAGATAAATATTTTAAATGGTAATTAAAAGCACTACTAAAATAATGTTGCTATAGCAGAATGTTTATACTGTATTTCAATATGCAATACAAGACTGTGCCTCAATTTGAACTTAGGCCATATTCTCAAACTTCCAGGACTACTTCTTCACCATCTTCTGCCATTTGATATATTTCCCACACTTTTCCACTAATTTTAATTATGTTACTAAACTCAAGTTTATTTTCTTCTCAATACCAGTCATATGACAAGTGTCTCCAACAAGCCTGGTTATCTTTAAATTAGTAAACACAACCTGAAAAATAACATTTTATACTTACACAACTTAATATACAATTTAAAGTCAGAATTAAGAAAGTAAACCGAAAATAACTTAAATTGAGACTGTACTTTTCCATGATTTCCCAAGGTTGTGGCTATAACATTGAGTCAATTCCTTTGATAAGCTGTGCAAAATACACATACTTTGCATATACAGACTACTAGCCTAATTTTTAGAAACAAAATACTTTTTCATATCACTATAATTTCTCTGCCTAGGAGAATCTCAACATGCATAAAATCAAGCACTTTACTGGATAAATATTTAAGGAGAAAGTGGTATGAGTATTCCAGGCCAAAGGTAACAGAAGGTCATGTGTTATAATAGCCCAGACAGAGCACATCTGTAATGTGCTGGTTTGGTGTCACACACTTACAGAAACTGCAGTACGCTCACAGATCTACAAAAATTTTTTTTTTTTTTTTTTTTTTTTTTTCCTGAGACGGAGTCTTGCTCGAGACGTACTCGCCCAGGCTAGAGTACAGTGGCACGATTTCAGCTGACTGCAAGCTCCGCCTCCCGGGTTCTCACCATCTCCTGCCTCTGCCTCCCTAGTATCTGGGACTACAGGCGGCCGCCACTACGCCCGGCTGGGTTTTTTTTATTTTTAGTAGAGACGGGGTTTTACCGTGTTAGCCAGGATGGTCTCAATCTCCTGATCTGTGATCTGCCTGCCTCAGCCTCCCAAAGCGCTAGGATTACAGGTGCGAGCCACTGTACCCAGCCCATCTACAAAATCTTTAAGGATCTCAAAAGCATGCTACATGAATAAGAGGTAAGAATATGGGGATACTTAATATGTAGAAGACTTGGGCTTGGAATTGATGGAAAAGTAATAGCTATCTTGAAGGCTGTCACATTTGAAAGGGATCAGACTTGCTCTGTCGTCCCAAACTAGGATCAACAAGAAGCAGCAAGTAGTAAAGTGGTACATCTGGTAGTGAAGAGACTTGAGTACTACAATTTGTTTAAAAATAGTATATTAGAAATGTATGTGGTATTTCTGGATACTAATTATCTTGTATGTAAAATAAAGGTGCTAAGCTAGGTAATTCTAAAGTAATTTTCAAGTAAAAATGGTATGGGAGGGGGGGGCTAGGCGTAGTGGTTCACTTGAGGGCATGATTAGCCAGGCATGATGGCTGATGCCTGTAATCCCAGTACTTTGGGAGGGTGAGGCAGATGGATCACTTGAGGTCAGGAGTTGGAGACCAGCCTGGCCAACATGGTGAAACCTCATCTCTACTAAAAGTACAAAAAATTAGCTGGGTGTGGTGGTCCATGCCTATAATCCCAGCTACTCATGAGGCTGAGGCAAGAGAACCACTTGAACCCAGGAGGCAGATGTTGCAGTGAGTCGAGATCATGCCACTGCACTCCAGCTTAGGCGAGAGTAAGACTCCGTATCAAATTAAAAAAAAAAAAAAAAAAAAAAAAGGCATGGAAGCAAATTCTGAATCAACTTCTTAGCAAAGAGTGTCCCTTCCCAGCACTTTGGGAGGCCGAGGCGGGTGGATCACCTGAGGTCAAGAGTTCAAGACCAGCCTGGCCACCATGGTGAAACCCGGTCTCTACAAAAATAGAAAAATCAGCCGAGCATGATGGCAGGTGCCTGTAATCCCAGGTACTCAGGAGGCTGAGGTGGGAGAATCACTTGAACCCAGAAGGCGGTGGCTACAGCAAGCTGAGATTGCGCCACTGCACTCCAGCCTGGGCAACAGAGCAAGACTGTCTCCAAAAAAACAAACAAACAAAAACAGTATCCTGAATGTACATGGAATCAGCTATGAAATGCTAAGTTCTATAACAAAGAACTTAGCAAAGATAATGGTGGCATATTGATTCACATTATCACTTTTTCTACATCAAAGTAAAATGGAATAAATAGCAAATTATTTTAATAAAGGCCAGGCCAGGAGCAGTAACCCATGCCTGTAATCTCAACATTTTAGGAGACTGAGGAGGGAGGATCACTTCTCAGCCTGGGCAACATAAACTCCAACTCTGCAAAAAGATACCAAAAATAGCTGGGTACAGTGGTGCATACCTATAGTCCCAGCTTGAGAGGCTGAGGTAGGAGGATCACCAGAACCTGGGGAGGTTGAGGCTGCAGTGAGCCATGATCGAGCCACTACACTCCAGCCTGGGCAACAGAATAAGACCCCGTCTCAAGGGGGAAAAAAAAAAAAAAAAAAGGCAGACATGGCAGTGCATGCCTATAGCAGAGAAGGCTGAGGCAACAGGATCACTTGAGGCTAAGAGTTCCAGGCTCCAGTGAACTACAGTGGTGCTACTGCACTCCAACCTAGGTGACACTGTGAGACCTTGTCTCAATAAAAAAATAAATAAATAAAAAAAGCCAAAAATGTCCACTAGCAGTTGTTTTTAAAGAACTCAAAAACATGATGAAGGATTATTGCATTTTTCGATGTTATCCTCTATTGAGTAAATTACACTAGTAATTTAATTGTAGCGGGAAAAGTCCTATTTTCCTACCTTGTCCATATTCAATATTGCATTTTGCTTCGTTTCTAGATATACTGATTATTCTAACATAACCCTTTGAACCTACTTATTCCCTAGAGAATAATAGTATATCACTTTCTCCCGTCAATTATTTTATATACCAGGCAACAATGTTATTTCTTGATCCTCAGGACAAGATTTCTGAGTTACAGTGTTGAGTAAATGTTTACAGAATTCCTTAATTTCTCAAACCAAAATAAAAGTTACAAAGTTGAGCAATTGTTTTCTAAGTTCTAGGTATTATTTAATAGAAACGGGCAAAACGAAACCGTACTTTCCTTTTGCTTTGCCAAAACCTGCAAAAACTTTTGCCAAAAATATTCCAGGCAATAATCTCATGAAATATGTACTCAACTTACCAAAGTACAATATTTTTATAGTGCTCAAGCTTGAGAAATTAAATATGAGTCATAAATACTAAGAGAGCAGGGGTAAGAAATGCCTTGGAATATAGGAGGCTACATATACAAACAGTACAATGTCTGTGGACATGTTTCTAAATGCACTCCAAAAACATACAAAAACAAATTTGTGGTTTATCAATTTCTCTTGAGAGTTTTAAGAAAAATTACTTTCCTAATTCTACATCTGTCTGAAAACCCATGGATACCTGTTGTTTACATTATAATTCAAATATTAAACATATTTTGAATATTTTTCTTCCTATGCCATACCTTACCTCTTGAGCAAAGATCCCTTTGATCATAATTCCTGAAAACTCCAGTGAATACTTCAAAGTTCACTAACATTTTTACTGAAGTAATCTAATTACCTTAGATGTATACATTAGTGGAAAAATCACTCCAGAATACCTAAGTACTTAATTTTGAAACAATCTTTCACATTTCAGGACTAAAGTACTATGAAATATTATTGTTAAAGGGAAACAAAAATACCTGGATAAAAATAAAGCAAAAAATTGCTTAGGACATCTAAGCACTGACATTTGTCAGACTACTTCAACATGGCAAAGAAAATAAGATCTGTGTACATATTTACAATAACCTATAAAGTCAGGATTTTGCAGTCACACTGCTTGTCATGTTTACTTTTTTTTAACAGAAGCTACAAAAAAAAACTTTGTTTCCTTACTAAAGAACAATCAAAACAGATTTTTATACTAATCTAGTCAGTGATGGTTAAACCATAAGCCTATGTTCCTACACCTTGAAAATACAATGGTAAGCCAAATTCAACATTCTGTAATATTTTTATTTTGAAGGTTACTGATGATGTAGAGAAGAGTCTATGTTTTAAAAATTATTTTTAAAAACTCATGTCACCATTATCTTTGCAATATTTTTCAGGTTTCTAATACAGGGTGTATTTTAACTTCCATGCCTACCCTACCCTTTCATACACATATAGGAAAAGTTATGGATTTCTTTTATATTCAAATAAAATACAGCCTTTCATTGACATATACTATGTCTGTAAACCTTTTAAAAGCTTTAATTCTGAAAACAAAATTTTGTCCACAGAATCTTTACATTTTTTTCCAAACTTACCAGGTTAATAAAGCCAAGAATGTTAGCTTCCTTTCTTTCCCCCACCCCCAATACAACAGCTATTCTAAATCATAACTGCCTTTTAGAAATTTGATTTTTTTCAGAGTATAATTTCTTTTGGGAGCCAAATTATTACATTTTAATCCACCAACTGTCACTAATTCAATCTTTATTTCTTGCCTAGGACCCCATCTTAACATTATTTTTAATTTTGGGGGTCTACTTCTTCAGTAACTTTTCTTCAACTCTGAAAGGAAATCCTCTAGCTTCTAAGCAAATCCTGCATAGAAAAGGTAAATTGTTCCTGTGGCTTCAATTAAGTTAAATTATATAGCTATAAAAACAAGAATCAATAAAAGTAAATATTACCCTTTCCATGCTGTCTTGATAAGATTTAAAAACAAGAGACTATGAGATCAAGATTTCTCCTTCTACAATTATTTGTGCAAGTAGAACACTAAAATACAAAACATTTTTCACTTCAACAGTTCTTATGAATTGCATAGTCCCTAATCAGCCATTATTTTCAAATGTTCTTCTGGGTAAAGGAACTGTTTTTGGATGCTATTCTATAAGAGTTATATTTTGATCAATCTAGCATCAAAAGACTTGGCCAAATTACTCTTGATATTTACAGTATCAACTCAAGAGAGTTTTAATGGTTTGCAAAATTGATGTACAAAAATTGCATCT
Source organism: Macaca mulatta (assembly GCF_049350105.2). Taxonomy (NCBI): domain Eukaryota; kingdom Metazoa; phylum Chordata; class Mammalia; order Primates; family Cercopithecidae; genus Macaca; species Macaca mulatta. Next base: position 23,855,833 of record NC_133422.1, read on the forward strand.
AAAAAAATCCAATTCTGGAAACAAAGGTAAGATGATGCTCATCAGGAAAATGCAAAAACATACAAAACAAATCACCTATTTCATACATTCACTGGTGACCCCCACGAAGAATCACTTTAACAGTTCAAAAAAGTTTTTTCTGGGGAAAAAAAAAATGTAACATACAGAAAGGTAGAATATATATTCAGAAATACTTAGAGAAAGACACTTAAAATTAAAATACATTTAAAAATACTGTTGCAGTTTTCAGTTTCTACTCCTGAAACAGAAATAAGCCATTATCAGTAAGTGCATTTTTTTCATGGAGAAAATATTTATTAGATTTTAAATTATCACATAATACAGATATTACACAATTAGTCATTCTAGAAAAAAGTTTATATTAATATTCATAAAGTAAACACTGAAAAATATAGGACTTCATTTTGTGACATAAAATATAAAAAAATTCAAAGGTAAATTCACCAAAAGTTTAAATAAACAAATCAGTTCACAATAATATACAAAAAGTTTCACTTTTAAATAAATAGCTTGTAGTGGCATGAGGTGACTAGAAATGCACTTACATTTCTTTTTGCATATTTTAAGGAACAGAGCTAAAATTCAATCAAAGCATGAGATTAAGAGATTAAATCACTTTTCATCTTCAAAGCTGAAACAAGAAGCTTATAATCTCACAGGCCACACAAAGTGGTTTGTACTTTGGTTCAAAGAATTCAACTAACTTAATTTCCAAGCAAATCTCATTTTTAGTTCCTTCAGTTCTTCCTAAAATGATTAACAGTTGTTTTTAAATTTATATGTGCTTGTAAACCAATTGTCTTATTAACATTTACTAAAAACAAGTCAGGAGTAAAAAGCTGTAACCATTTATGGGAATTCAAAGCTCTCTGGGGAAATTTCAGTTCAAATTGATCCTTTAAACTTACTTTTAAGTACTATACTTACAAAAATTTATTTATAATGATAAAAAAATACAGAGAGCCAAGAAAGACTAAGTGCAGGTTATGCTTTAGCAAACGTGGCTTCTAAAACTTTTGAGATTTCCTAAAACATTTTAGCTGCTTCCATATTAATAACTCTAGAATATCTGTTCTTAAAATGTATAACAAATTTAACAAACTGGCAGCATTATGTGACTTTAAAAATTTTCTTTAATAGCTTTTGACTGACCAGTTAATAGATACCAAAGAAAGAGAGAAACAGAAATATTTTGATAACTACTTCAATCAATTAATTGATGGCTTGGATAAATAACTATTTTGCAACACTTATTCCTTCACACCTACAGGCTTATTCTAATACTAAGTGCCTCTGCTCTGTAAACTACTGTTTTGTGTATTGTTCAAACTTTAGTATGCCTTTAGTGTGAAAAAAAATACCTCAAGTTTAACAGGTAGCTATTACTTTAGAGGACAGACCAAGCTACTTCCATCTCAAGAGATATTTCTTCTACTTCTCTGTTAGAAACGTTGATTTGACAATTATAATAAGGCTCAAGACCACCAAAGATGAGCTAAAAGAGTATATCCTAATATTAAAAGCAGTTTTCAAATAATTAAGAAGTTCACCCTTTATTTACTAGTTACTTTCAGTGTCAAGCAACAAAAACAACCATTTCATTAAGTTTTCTGGACTTCCTCTACTACTTAAAAAAACGTTTGCCTACTTCGTTAAGGTGATTTTCAATCCCACAAATCTTTTAAATGAAACAGATACAGAGAGCTGCTTTTAAAAGAAAGGAGTCTCTCAAGCTTCCTCTATTTCAGTCTTCTGAATAGAAAGAAATATTTTCATGGCCATGTAAAATTCCAATCTGAAAAGATTATTTCATTATTTGAGCCTTTCCATTTTCAGACCAAAAGTAATTCTTAAAAGTTTATAAATGACAAGATCAGGTGGCTGGCTCATCCTTGTGTCTTCTAGACATATTGCATGGATCCATTCACCACTGCCTTCCAAACTGCAGGTGCTGGCATGTGTGACAGATATCATCCATGAAGGCTCTGCTAGAAGAATTCCTTTTGCTGAAGAAGTATGATGTTTTACCAGTTGAAAGAAATCTGGGCAATTAGAGAACAAATAAACCAGTCTCCCATTATCAAGATACCTGGAGTCACAGAAGGAATCCACCAAGGAAAAATGAAAACTTGCCAAAAGGTAACAAGTTCACATTCTACCCATTGTAGGTGATAAGAACTTCCTGGAATCAAATCCTACCCTTGGCATCAAAGAAACTAAGAGAAAACCATCTTAATGCCATGGGTGAAATCTAGGAAAGGGTTCTTTTACCACAAATATTTATTCCTAGGGACTAAAAAATGACTTTTGAGTATATTAAACATAGCTTTCAGGGATATTGTATCCTGAAACTTACATTCATTCATACTTATTTTTTATTAAAGAATGAAGCCTAGAATTGACAGTAAAACCGTAATAGTACTATCATTGCATCTTTTAAAAGATCTAATATGAAGTCCTAACATTTGAGGTAGGAAGAAGACCAAAAGGTTCTCACTAACAGGGTAGGATAACACCTGGACATCTGACTGTATAAATTAGACTTCAAATGTCCAGTTTGCCCAAAGATGAAATACAGAACCTTTTAAATTACTGGAATATAAAGAGCACTTAGAAGTCCACTAATACCATAAAGGCCAAAATGGGTAGATATTCCCTTTTTAAAATTCCTGTGGACTACATAGGCATTCGTCAAATCATGTGCCCCAAATCATCCACTGCTTTAATTATCTGGAGAGAAAATTAAATTTTAGGTCTCATTTTTGAATGAGTACTAGTTAGCATTCTTAGAAAAACAAACAGATTGCAGTCCCACCTGGTTCTTAAATGAACCCAAGGAGTTTACCATAGAATTAAATGGGCAATGGAAGGACACTCCAATCTATAAATTAACCCAAGTAAATAATGGAAAGCACCCACTTGTTTATTATCCTTTCCCACTCTCTCCAGAAGCTGGATATTCTGTCTCCAAGGGTTCAGTGGAGAAAGTGGACCCCTGACGTCAAAAGCTCTCCGTGGTCTTGGCTGTATCTGTGGTTCTAGGATCACTCCTTGCACCTCTGGTAGGAGAGAAGCACTGAAATAGAGAGCTGAATATAGATTTAAGAAAAAATTCTTATTAAGAAATTACATTCTCTGGTCATTTGAGTTTGTAATGGCTTATCCTCAGGATAAAAAGAGCTACCTTTGGGCATACTTTCTTTAGTGCCTTCTTCATTTGAATTTTAGAAGTCTGTCACCACAAATGATTAATTCCTCAGTAACTATTAAGAAAGGACCTGTATTGGTCTAAGCCATAACACACTCTGTGATAAACCACTCAACTTTGAGTGGAAGACCAAATCAAAAATGATAAATTATGACTGGAAACAAGATCATAGTTGTCTTTAAGGGACAGGGAAAAGGCACGCAACCTCAGATATATCAAAGGAGGAGTCCCAGTTAATTCTTCTGTCAAAGAAAAGAAGATGGACTGAAAAGTAGAAACAGAAAAAAATCAAGCATATTAACAGGAATACTACTAAACTTTGGGAAAGTCTAAGAAGCTGAATTTCTTCTCTGAGTTCAAGTCTTCATTAACTTAAAGAATTAATCACACTATAGGCCCGTATTACAGCAATACAAAGCTAAGCCTGTATTTTATCAAAGCTTATGACTACTGTCACTGAAAAGATTTATTCTTCAAGCACTCAGCTTTAAAACTGGGAAGGCAGAATAGTGAATATAGGTAATACAGACTCAAAATCTTTTTTAAAATGCATAATCATTTTCTTTTGGGTCAAGAAGAACCAGGAATAATCATTAATGGCTATAACATAGAAATTAAGGCAGTAAGATATACCCAAATTACAGATGATGGCAAAGATACTAGAAAATAGTTAGCTTTATTATAGGAATAAGGTAAATAAGAGAAGGAAGTTCAAAGCACATAGCATCTGATCAAGGAAAAGCTGAAAGGAGAACAAGATAGGCAGATACATATTTAAAGTTACAGGGACTGCAGGATAAATTTTAACAGTGTTGCCTTTGGAAAACAGATCAATTATGCTTTGTGGTACAGAGTAATACATCCCTATTAAATTTCAGATCTTATTCTAAATATAATGATGCTGCATATCCTTGTTCTATGAAATACAGTCAGTCACAGTATCCTATTTCTGGGACATGTTATATTTTGGGATAAAGTTTTTATAAAATGCTATCAAGTAATCTCCCTCTCATACCAACTGTTTATCACAAGGGTTCCTTACCTGTTAGTGGAACGAGGATTGTGTTCTCTTGTTCTCTATCAATCAACCAACAAAGGTTATAGTCTCAGCACTAAGAATGTAGCAACCAACCAAAGTTAGTGTTTTTAATGCCTTCACTTCCTCCTGGCTCTGCCAGCCAGTTTGGAAATGTATCAAAAGCTGAAAAGGAATGGTTATTCCATTACCTAACAACATTCAGACTAAGTATTTTTAAAAGCTTAAAGATGAAAAGAATGAGCTAACCCTTCTGCAGAGGAACATACCCAATTCTGTACAAATGAGAAATGAAGACAGTTTGACCTAAGTAAAGAAAATCTATTAATTTAACCATCAAATCTGCAATTACCAAATATTAAAGAAAAGAAAAAAGAAATTGGAAAGAAGGTGAAACTGCCACCTAACAAGAGGTATCAAATAATTATGAAAGTACTTTATGCACCTAAGTGGCAGCTATTGTTTCAATTTAAGTTTCCAATAGATTTTAAGTCCAAAAGTCTTTTAGTAGTTAGAGTGTATTCTTTAGATCAGTAGGCTTTAAAAAGTATTTTACAGTATAATCACAATGAGGAGGTATATGACGGATGGTAAGAAGAAAGGAATACAAATTAAAAAAGGATCTGAATACTGAATCTTAATAAATGCAATCTAATTAAGTGGTTTCAAGAGCCTAAAAAACTCCCGAGTAGATTAACAAAGCATTCCACAGCTGGAGTTGTTAAGGAGTGGCACTTTAACAGATGAAAAAGGCTTAAAATCAGTACATTGGAGCTATCTACATACATTTTCACTGTACCTATATGGTGCAAATAGGTGCTACAAAAAGTGCTTTAAACAGTCATCCTCTAGTCTTTTCTAATCAATTTCCTTGACAAATTATTCTTTTTCATATAGTAATAGCTCAGTATTAACAGTGAAAATTATCTAAGATTTCTAAATTAATGAAATCTAAGTAAAACTTAACTACTTTAAAATAGTTTAAAACCTATTCAGAGATTATAATTAAGATATGATTTTCCAAATTTCCTTTAGTTTCCAATAGTTAACTTTTCAATAGTTTTCCTTTGGTTCTTGAATACTAATCAATAATAACATATAAGTGAGTGAAAATACAGGCAAAAAGAAAGAGGTACATTTTGAAATAGGAAATATACCTGGTAACTTTCATTTTTAAGTTTACAGGCCTACTTCACTTTGAAAATGAAAAACAACTCCCAAAAAACCAGATCTTGCTCAGATTAATATTAGTCTAAATTTAGAATTTCTCCTACAGCAGGAACTTTACATTAAATGCATCCAAATCTTTATCATACACCACAGTATAATATAGATTAAAAGTACAACAAACTTAGATTTTAAAAAACCAAATGTCGTTAGGTTAGGTTACACAGCAAGTTAAATATGAGAGCTCGCCGGAGAAAACGAATCTTTACAAACTTCCCCTAAGTCAGAACACTTTCAGAATATAACTTATTTATTTTGCCTGAAGTACCAAAACATCCTAATTCAACACTCATACTCAGAAATGAATAAACAGATTTCTCTAAGTAGAAATTATTTTGAAATCACTGAGAGGCGGTATCTCTCCTGCTTTAAGAGTTAATAATTTACGAAGACTCTGAATTTGATAATGTATCATTTATATAAAAAACGTAAAGATGCTTTCAAAATGACGTCATTATTTGAACAAGAAAGAGCAGCCTTTGTGAGATTATTATTGATGGAAACTCCTAAAAATGATACAGGAAGCCCTTACCTAATTCTATTTTAGTGGACAACATTCTTCTATGTGATATTTTAAGAGGGGGAAATATTTTTTCCACTGCAAGACTTACATTTCAACCACTAGAGAAAAAATTTCAAACCAAAGCTAACAAAATGAGCAATGCTGAGCTGCTACCTCAAATGGCTGTCATAGATCTATTAACCTACCAGTACATCAATGAAATCATTTTAACATTTTCTGTAAATAATGAAATTTTTAAAGATTCTTACTGAAAATCCATGTATATTCAAATCAGAAACAGTATTTGATATATAAATACCACTGAGAAAATGTTATGAGAAGTACATCAAATTAGGCTGTTTGCAATATTTGTTCTCAATATTAAATTATTAAATGAGTATACGCAGCTTATTAGTTTTAAGCATTTCTAATATCTAAGCATAAGGGAAGGCTACACCTATTTAAGCTATGAAATAGAAGGTACTATGTTTCTACAAAGACCAATTTCTACTCAAACGTGCTACAACTGACCGATCTAAAGTTGAACTTAATGGTTTATAAATTTACCGATTATTCATTAACCTGGACATTCTACATACATTGGAAGCATCTTTTTATTCTTTACCTATTATTACCCATTCATACTGGTTCTAAGGCACTTCTACAAAGAGAACAAATTTTTCACAAATTCCTCTAAGTATCCAAAACAGTCCTAGCTGGCAGTAAGAAGAAAAGGAAAGAACATGCTTAACAGAAGCAGTGTGTCTTTTATCTCCAGCCTCTAGAAAAGTGCTTGGCACATGGAATAGGTAACTCAGTAAATGCTTTACAAATAAGTTACTGATCAAAAAACAAAGAAGAATTTTGTCAAGTGGTTGATATCTAAAGTAGACACTGAAAAGTTCAACTTTCTAATCCTACAGAAAACAAAAAATTTATCAAAAGTATAAACTTTCAGCCAGGCACCACGGCTCACACTCATAATCCCAGCAATTTGTGAAGCTGAGGCGGGCCAATCACCTGAGGTCAGGAGTTCGAGACCAGACTGGCCCACATGGTGAAACCTGTCTCTACTAAAAATACAAAAAATTAGCTGGACATGGTGGCGCTCGCCCGTAGTCCCACTACTTGGGAGGCTGAAGCAGGAGAATCGCTTGAGCCTGGGAGGTGGAGGTTGCAGTGGGCTGAGATCGAGACACTGCACTCCAGCCTGGGCGACAGAGCAAGACTCCGCCAATCTCAAAAAATTAAAAATTAAAAAAAAAAAAACTTTCGTGGATCCATCTCTTTTTGGGGTTGTCAACTTCTAAGGATTAATTTTTTAGTATAGTTAGCAGAATTTCAAAGGTATTATCCTGAGATGACACAAATGTTACCCAAATTGCAACAATGATTACAGATTTCTGATATTATTTTTCAGAGATTTAATAGTATGAAAACCAGATACTGCCAGAATATCCAGTTTCAAAAAGGGAGATATCTTACCCCATAACAAAACAAAATGGTGGGGGAAAAAAAAAAAACCTAACCAAGTTCTTTGGAATTAGTTAACTAAGGTATTGTATTGGAGGTAAAGATTATTTCTTAACCATAAAGCTTATGTGTATTATCAAATGGAATATACATTTAAAAAAAAATAGGGAAGACTCTGAGCAAAGTTGTGTGTTAAAAATAATTTTTTTAATTAAAAAAAAAATGGGAAGGAAGTCTGAACTTAAGGGGCTGAATACCATCATGAGGATATGTGCCTAATCAAGGACATCAATTTCCTAAAAGAGAAGAAAATTGTAATGAAAATAGAAAAACCTAACTATTAAAGCATTTTTGGAACTCAACATCTTGCCAAATTCTATTATCAGTATATTTTCTCTTCATCCCTTTTGGAAAATATACCATCCAAAAATGTTACTGGTATTCAAGTTAGTCCACTAGATATAAGTATCAAATATTTGTGAAAAGACAAGCAACAGATAACCCAAATGTGTTCATGCTCCACTAAGGTAGAAGATTAAGTAAAACAGATGAAAAAGAAACGATCTACAATATATATATTTTAGAGTAGTTAATCCACTACAGAACAAAAGATAAAAGGCAATCATAGAAACACAGTTGCATAAACCACACTGACTATAAAAAAGGATAAGGCAACCTAAGGGTCAAGAAAACTAAATATAAAAATGGTTAAATTTGGCCGGGCACAGTGGCTCACACCTGAAATCTCAGCACTTTAGGAGGCCAAGGCAGGCGGATCACCTGAAGTCAGGAGTTCAAGAGCAGCCTGGCCAACATGGTGAAACCCATCTCTAATAAAAAATACAAAAATTAGCCAGGTGTGATGGCACACGCCTGTAGTCCCAGCTACTTGAGAGGCTGAGGCAAGAGAATCGCTCGAACCTGGGAGGCGGAGGTTGCAATGAGCCGCGATCACACCACTGCACTCCAGCCTGGGCAACGAGGGATATTCCGTCTCAAAACAAATAAATAAATAAAGCTTAAATTTGCCACTGACTCCTTTAAATGAAAAAGGCTAGTATATGTCAAAAAAAAAACCGCTGGGCGCAGTGGCTCACGCCTGTAATCCCAGCACTTTGGGAGGCCGAGGCGGGCGGATCACAAGGTCAGGAGATCGAGACCACAGTGAAACCCCGTCTCTACTAAAAATACAAAAAATTAGCCGGGCGCGGTGGCGGGCGCCTGTAGTCCCAGCTACTCAGGAGGCTGAGGCAGGAGAATGGCGTGAACCCGGGAGGCGGAGCTTGCAGTAAGCCAAGATCACGCCACTGCACTCCAGCCTGGGGGACAGAGCGAGACTCGAGACTCCGTCTCAAAAAAAAAAAAAAAAAACAAAAAAAACAAACAAAAAAAATGCTTAGTAAAAGTAATTTTAACAACAATCTCTAAATTACTCTAACAAATACTTTTATCATAACTAACCTATCCATTACTTTTACCTCTCTAGTGTTTTCTTCATTTTGCTAGCATGAAATATTTAGCTTGATCCTTAAGATGAAAGAAATTTGAAAGATCTATAAGGTATTGGGAAAAAAAAAAAAAGGATAATCTTCCTACAACATTTTTTCATTCTAGGATCTTGGGTTGTGTTACATTCTTAAGAGTGAACTCAGAAAAAGATAAACATGAAAGGCCAGGCCAGGCGTGGTGGTTCATGTCTGTAATCTCAGCATTTTGAGAGGCCAAGGCAGGCGGATCACTTGAGGCCAGGAGTTCAAGACCAGCCTGGCCAACATGGTGAAATTCTGTCTCTACTAAAAATATAAAAATTAGCCGGGTATGATGTTATGTACCTGTAATCCCAGCTACTTGGGAGGCTGAAGCACAAGAATCACTTGAACCCAGGAGGCAAAGGTTGCAGTGAGCCAAGATCATGCCACTGCACTCCAGCCTGGGTGACAGTGCGAGACTCCATCTCAAAAAAAAAACACAAAAAACAAAAAACAAATAAAAATAAAAATAAATAGAAAAGAAAGACCATAGCAACAAAAACACGTTTTGCGAGTTAGGTTGCCTTTACATTAATTCCTTTGGGGTTTTTATCCATTTATGACAAGGAAAATAATATATCAGTCAACAATGAAACAAAAAAAGATGTTAAATAATTAAATGTAAAAGATTATCAAGCAAGAATCATCAATGGATGCTAAAATTAATGGAAGTATGAGAAACAAGATTATTTACATAGTCTCAAAATATTCCCCCCAAGACACTTGTTAATTACAAAGTGAAAAAATAGTAACTTCATAGTTTAGAAACCTGGCAGGCACCTCCTTAATCAAATGATCAAGATGACATCACCAATAATGGGATGGATCATAATCATGTACCTCCTTATTTACTGATAAGAATACAGCATCACTTCTGTCATATCCTTGCCAAAAATGCACAAACACAGATTGAGGACCAATCATACCAACAAGTATTCTTCAAAAGTGTCAAAGTCATGAAAGGAAAGAAAGAATGAAGAGCAGGCCTAGATTGAAGGAGATTAAGGAGACATGACAACCAAGTACAATATGAACTCCTAAACTGGATCCTGGACCAGAAAAAGATCATTTAATAGACAATGTCAAAATTCGAAAATGTTTAGAGTAGTTGGTATTAATTTCCTGACTTCTGTACTATGGTTATACATGATTCGAACATTAAGGAAAGCTGGGTGACAGGTATATGGGAATTCTGTGTGAAATACATATGTATAGATGTGTGTGTATGTATGTGTGTGTGTATATATGTAGGTATGTATGTATATATTTAGATAGGGTGTGTGGCTCTGTTGCCCAGGCTGGAATACACTGGCACAACTGTGGCTCACTGCAACCTCCACTTCCCTGACTTGAGCGAACTTCCCACCTCAGACTCACTAATAGCTGGGACTACAGGGACACACCACCATGCTTGGCTAATTTTTGTAAAGACAGAGTTTCATCATGTTGCCCAGGCTGGTCTTGAACTCCTGGGCTCAAGTAATCTGCCTGCCTCAGTCTCCCAAAATGGTGAGATTACAGGCATGAGCCACCACACCGAGCCTGTGTACTAAATTTTTGCAACTTTTGGTAAGTCTAAAATTATTTCCAAAAAGAAAGTTGAAAATAAAAAATAGAAGAAAACATCCTGAATACGGTTCCATACTCAACACTCCTATGGAATACCCACTGAGAAACTAAGAAACATAAATCTCCAATTTTTCATTCAGATGAAAAATTTAGTCCAATCTTTCTTTAAAAGCTAATCCTAATGGAAATGATAGCATTATGTCATGTTCTGTACTAATAGCAGAAAAGTAACCAGATGTTAATAGGCTTTTTCTTTCCCTTTGATAAACAGTTCTTTAGATAGAGAACTTTAATTCAGAAGACAATATTTGAGAGATCAAAAGAGAAAAATCTCTCCTACAAAGAGAAAAACAATGTTTACATTAAATAGCAAGTGTGGAAATTAACTCCAGACTACAGCAAGCTTATCATAGAACAGGTGAATAAAAAAGCAAAAGTTCTTTCCAATTTACATGATCATGTATGTTTATTCCTGCATTATTAAAATTGAAGACTTTCTGCTCATTTCTTTCTTCAAAAATTTTCACAGGAAATACAGTTTAGTGCCATAAATACCCTTCTTCCTTTTTTTAAATTAAAATTCAAGAGATAAACTCCCAAATAATTTATTAATACCTTCACTTACAAAGTTGGTTACAGGTAAATATTCATAACTTTTGTTTTAATTTTTAATTTACTGAGAGCTTAGTATATGGCAGGTAGTGTATTATGCTTTTTAAAAAAGAGAGACAAGGTCTTCCTATGATGCCCAGGCTGGAATGCAGTGGCTATTTACAGGTACAATCATGGCACACTACAGCCTCAAACTCCTGGGCTCAAGCAATCCTCCTGTTTCAGCTACCCAAGTAGCCGGAACTACAGGAACTCACCACTGTGTGCAGTATTATTATGCATTGTATTATGCATTTTATATATACTGCCTCACTCAATCATTACAATAACCCTATAATATATGAAATATTATTATCATCACAACTTTACTTGATAAGGAAACTGAGGCACAAAGTGGTGAACTAACTCACCTAAGATCACATGCCTAGTGAAGAACAGGAAATTCAAAATCAGTTTGACTTTAGGGCTCTGAGGTTTAATTTACATTTTTCCAAATCATATTATTGTGATTAACAACTGAGTACTTCTTTTTAAATACTTAGTATATGGACTGGGGCTGGGCACAGTGGCACATGTCTGTAATCCCAGCACTTTGGGAGGCCGAGGCGGGCAGATCACTTAAGGTCAGGAGTTCGAGACCAGCCTGGCCAACATGGCGAAACCCCGTCTCTACTAAAAATATGAAAATTAGCCGGGAGTGGTGGCACAGGTCTGTAGTCCCAGCTACTTGGGAGGCTGAAGCAGGAGAATTGCTTGAACCCGGGAGGCAGAGGTTGCAGTGACTCAAGATCATATCACTGCACTCCAGCCTGGGTGACAGAGTGAGACTCCGTCTCAAATAAATAAATAAATACTTAGTATAGGATAAAAGCTAGAATAAATATACTGTTTTAAGTAGAATTCTGAAACAACTTCAAATTCATTTAAACATACATCAATTGACAGTTAAGCAAGCTAAGCTTAAGTCACGCAAGTTAACTTGTTTTGCCATTTCTATCAACCTATGAAATACGGAATTTTACAAGACAGTAAAACTATACAAAACTATGGAGTTTTACAAGACAGTAAAACTTAGAAATAAAGTATAGCATAATTTAACAATATCAGCAAGATAATCTAGGAAAAGATGTTTCTATTGAAACTAAAAAGCCCATATCTAAACATGTTAAAATGATAATCAGAAATTCCTTTCACCTTTTAAGAATCTGCAAAAACCAAGACACAAAAAGGATTTTTTTCTAACTAGAATTTCTAGTTTACCTGATCCATATCTATCGATTTGCATAATATGTAAGACAGACTTTTAAATGTATAAGAAATTCGTAATTTAATGAGTTTTTTATCCTAACATAATATAAACATTATAGCAACAGTTTAAGTCACCATTTCTGTTATAAGCATGATTAAAATGATAATCTGAAAATAATAAATTGGATTCAGAGCTCAATTCTGTCTAAAGACCCAGAGAAACAGTCTTTAGTTTATTACAAAATAGATAATAATCTGTATGAATGCTGTAGCTGACCTGAATTTTAATATATTTTAAGTATTACTTATGATAGCTTACAATGTATCTATTCAAGTTCCTCCATATATAAGACGAAAGGTCATTACCTTATCTCAATTTGAATTTAATAAAAAATAAATATAATATTAGACATCTGCAGAAGCAATCAACATTTTAGTTAAAACAGGGCGCTTTCCAATTCTTTACCAATCAAGTGGGGTAGGTTTTGTAAAAGAACGCATCTACTTACAAATAAATCCTTTTATCTACTCTATCGTATTATAACTTACAAAGCAATTGAGCCTAAAGTGACAAGGAAATATCAGTAGCTTCCACCAATCTCAGAAAAGCATCCTCGACCTTAGGGCCCATGTCAGCAAACTGTCAGAAATTAAGAAAGCCTGAGCTGGGCACAGCGGATCAGGCTTGTAATCCCAGCACATTGGGAGGCTGAGGAGAGAGGATCTCTTGAGCTCAGGAGTTCAAGACCAGCCTAAGCAACATGGTGAAATCCTATCTCTACAAAAAATTAGCCAGGCGTGGTTGCACACACCTGTAGTCGTAGCTACGTGGGGAGGCTGAGGTGGGAGGATGGCTTGAGCCCAAAGAGGCAGAGGTTGCAGTGAGCCGAGATCACACCATTGCACTCCAGCCTGGGGAACAGGGCCAGATCCTGTCTCAAAAAAAAAAAAAAAAAAAAAAAGGCAAGAAAAGCAAACAAGCAACCAAGCTAGCTGTGTTTGTTAACTACTCATCAGGTAGTTGATTTCTATACAGTAATGAGGCTACAAACCAGAAAAATTGTAAATGTCCAACATGATATTCTAAATTTAAATCCTGGAAAAAATAATTTGAATCCTGCTACCTTACTGACTATTCACAGTTTCCACAGTTATTTCCACTTTCCAAACATTTTAGTAATAAAATTTTGATAGTGACTAATCCACATCTGGAAAGTAAAATGTTGCCAAAAAGAAAATGAAACGGTATTAAGAAAGAAGAATGCCACCCCACCATCAAATTAACAATTTTAAAAATATGCTTTAAGTATGTGGAGTCTAGTTCACATTGTAATAACTATCAGTAAAACTTCGCAAAAGCCACAAAGGATCTTAGTTTATGTCTTTGAAAGTGCTAATATTACTAGAACTCAAGTTCTTTATTTGGCAAGCTCCATTAAGAAATAAAGCAGCCAGGCACGGTGCCTCACGCCTGTAATCCCAGCACTTTGGGAGGCCAGGGTGGGTGGATCACCTGAGGTCAGGAGTTCGAGACCAGCCTGACATGGTGAAACCCCATCTCTACTAAAAACACAAAAATTAGCCAGGCGTGGTGGTGCATGCCTGTAATCTCAGCTACTTGGGGGGCTGACGAAGGAGAATTGCCTGAAACTGGGAGACAGAGGTTGCAGTGAGTCGAGATTGTGCCATTACACTCCAGCCTGGGCAACAAGAATGAAATTTTGTCTCGGAGGGAAAAAAAAAGAAGTAAAGCTAGTGTACATTCCTTCAGTTTTTAATAAGCCACTTCTTAAAATATTATTCAGAATACCAGATTATAGTATTTCTAAATGGAAGAAAAGTTTATTTCCATACTTCCTTCAAAACCAATCAGCCCAGCCTGGGCAACATAGTGAGACTCCATCTCTACAAAAATTTAATATTAGCCAAGTGTGGTGGCACGCATCTGTAGTCCCAGCCACTTGGGAGGCTAAGGTAGGAGAATCACTTGAGCCCTGGAGGTTGAGGATGCAATGAGCTATGACTGCCACTGTACTCCAGCCTGGGTGACAAAGTGAGATCTAGTCTCAAAAAAAAAAATAATAAACTGGGCAAGGTGGCACCCGCCTGTTATCTCAGCTACTCAAGATGCTGAGGTGGAAGGATCACCTGAGCTTGGGGAAAGTTGAGGCTGCAGTGAGCTGTGATTGCACCACTGCACTCCAGCATGGGCAACAGAATGGAATCCCATCTCAAAAAACAAAAACAAGAATTAGGCATGGTGGCATGTACCTGCAGTCCTGGCTACTCAGGGAAACTGAAGTAGAAGAATTGCTTGAGCCTGGCGGCAGAAGTGACAGTGATCCGAGATCTCGCCACTACACTCCAGCCTGGGTGACAGAGCAAGACCCTGTCTCAAACACTAGAACAAAAACCCAAAACCCCAATCAGCTAGTACTGTTTTGTTTTGTTTTGTTTTTTTTGTCTGAGACTGAGTCTCACTCTGTTGCCCAGGCTGGAGTGCAGCCCAGGCTGCAGTACAGTGGCACATTCTTAGCTCATTGCAAACTCTGCCTCCTAGATTGAAACAATTCTCGTGCCTCAGCCTCCCAAGTAGCTGGGATTACAGAAGTGTGCCACCACGCCTGGCTAATTTTTGTGCTTTTAGTAGAGACGAGGTTTCACCATTTTGGGCAGGCTGGTCTTGAACTTCTAGGCTCAAGCAATCCACTTGCTTCAGCCTCTCAAAGTGGTGGGATTACAGGTGTGAGCCATTGTGCCTGGCCCCCATCAGCTAGTACTTTACAGATTTTGACACAGGCTGGGTACAGTGGTTCAGACCTGTAATCCCAACACTTTGGGAGGCTGAATCGGGAGGACTGCTTGAGGTCAGGTGTTCGAGCCTGCAGTGAGCTATGAGAGCGCCACTATACTCTAGCCTGGGCAACAGGGCAAGGCCCTGTGTCTAAAAATTAAAAGAAAAGAAAAAAAAAAAGACCAAGACTTTCAATCACTCTTATTTGGCACAGTAGTAAGAGCAGACACCATTTACAGAACCAAGAACTTCACTAGGTGCATTATACACCTCTCTCCTTTACAAGGGTAGCTGTTACCCCCACATGAAGTGTATGCTGGCCATCTTAAAGGCATTCCCAAAAGAGCCATGAATTCATTCCCTAATTTACCTGTATATCTTCAGAAACATCTCCCAATAACCATCTTTTAGCCCCAAATCTTTTAGCAAATCTTAATCCCAAAATGACTTCAAGGTTTCTCCAGTTTTTGACAACCCTTTTTGTACTTCTTTCATATTTTGTTTTTCTGATAAGCATAACCTAGGAAATGGATAAATAATAGACAAGAATGTTCAATCGGCTGCTTTACTGAGCTAACACCATCAAGGTTTAACTCTCCAACATGAGGAACAGAGAACATAAAGCTATTAAAATACCCCATACTGATGGCAATTGAAGCATGTAACAAACTGATAGTTTCCCTACATTTATGAAGTTAATTAGCTCTTTCTAACTTATGTACAAGATTTCCGTCAGGAATATACTACCACATAGAAAGTCTATTCCCCTGCTAAGGTCTGCAAACCATTTACAAAGACAGAGCCAAATAAAAGAGCCTGCAAATATGTCAGTGCTGCACTTCTCAAAATGTGTTCTTTAACATCTGCCAGATGTCTACTTGTTACACTCTCACATGACAACAATTATACTTTTATTTCTAATATGAATTGAATACTAATAGAAAATAAGGTGGTAAACAGAAAGGGAACTGTTAGAGCAGAATAATAAATGTAGAGATGGGCTCCAGTTGAGGCCTGCCATCACTCGGATATACATGACCAATGACATTTCTCATATATAAAATGAAGCAAACTAACATTTCTCAATCTGTATTTCAAAGAACGTTCTCCAGGTCAGTAACAGGTATTACATGATGAAAGAGCTGGATTTCAATAAAATCGTCTTTTTTCTTCAGAATGTATCGGTCTTCAATAAACGAAAATGCAATGTCAGTTTCCAAAATATATATAACAAAAAGCATTCCCCCAAATTCCTGGGCTCTAATACTAATTTTTTTTTTTTACTTTTAGAACCAGTATTACAAAAAAACTAGTTTTGAAACTTTACAGATTTCAAAATCCAGTTCAATGAATGTTTGAAACTTAAAAAACCAGATACTGACTTACAATCTTAAAACAAACAGATTAATCCCATTCATTCTAAGGAGATAGTTTTCAGGCCCATATGGGACTGAGCATGGAACAGATGGTCTTCAGGGCATAATGCCCATCTAAAACAATCTTTCAGAATGAAAAAGTTTGCGAATCACTTAATTAGGGTAATGGTACTATTTTAGAGTATTAACTAACTGCTACATGACGCTGTATTTCTTCCAAGTATTCCCCCATTTAAAAAAAAAGGAAAGGGTGCTTTTACAACAACTTATGTTTTTGTGAATTTAGGAATTTCAAAGCACTTCTCAATAATCACATCTAGTACTGAACTGGTAGCATGAGAGTCAGCAAAAGAATTAATCCCTGATGCCTCCACTGTATGTAATGAATTCACTATTCTCTTATATATTTAGAATGATGGTGCTAGATATATGCCATTCTTAGAATTAAGAAAGTAGGCACTCTTTTTCCCGTAGGGATTGTCTTATGGACCCCTGGTGAGAAAGACTGCACCACAACCGTCACAAAGGTACAGAACTGCTGCTTTAGAAAATTATGTATAAAGTCTCTGAACAAGTAAACAAGCATTCCATTTTAACTTACAGCGCTTAAGAAAGGAATCACTCTTACTTAGCACAGTAATAAGAACAGCCACCAATTTACAGAACTATCAGGAACTGAGCCAGGTGCATTATATGCCTATCTCCTTTTATCCTCACAACAGCACAGGTAGCTATTACCTGCACATAACAGGTATGGAAATTGGGCTTAAAAAAGTTAACTCATTTGCAAAGGTCATACAATGAAGAGGTAGCAGAAACAAGATTTGATGCAAAGACTAATGTTCATTAAACTCTACCTCATGATGCTCATTCTTCGATAGTCCAGATGCATCAATTCATTTGAATAGAAATCCTGTCATGTATACCATATACAGAATAACAACTGAGCACAATATAAACTTATTTGGATAATTAAGAAGATAAGCTAAGATCTTACGATGCTTCTTCAGTGTACTAGACGAAACTGCTGAAGACCAAAACCATGTCTTTTTTTTTCTTCATACCCTTAGTATCTTTGCTCAGTGCTAGGTACGTAACAAGCATTCAATAAATATTGAATGAGTATTTCTGAAGTAAATAAATCATCCCAGTACCAGGGGGAAAAAAAAGAGGTACTATTAAAAACCTTCTAGGCTAAAAGACAATTGCTTAAACTAGCTTAGGTAATTTTTCTAAAATAATTTTTATATAGATAAATTCACTGACGTAGGCAATGAGGACACAGTGCCCCCTAACTGCAAACTGCACCAAATGTTTACCAAATTATCAATTATCACCAAATCCCCTCTTTCTCTTCCACTCCTTCTAAGGGTCTTCAATTCCATATTTCTCTTGTCTCCTCTCCCCTTCTCATGTGTTAAGCCTAATTCAGATTACTGAATGAATGGTACTAATGGCATTTATAAACTCAAATATAGTATAACTTGGTTTTTGTTAGGCCAATGTGTCCACCTGGTAAAAGCTTTTGGTTCTACATATTGAATTAATTTCCCAATAAGCTACTTGTATATCCTTAAGAGCTAAGAATAGGAGTACAACTGGAAAGATAACTAGACCTCTAAATTTAAAAAAAAAAAAATCCAAAGTTGATCTTAGCCTGCCCATTTTATAAAAGGTAACCTCACTTTTTAAACATTATCTCTTAAGAAGATTCAACAATCACAAGTGTCTTGCAAAAATGCCTGAATGTTATTCTTAGGCCCTTATGAATTTTTTTTTCCCAGAAAACTTAAGCAAACAACAACAACAAAAGACTTAATAAGAAATACGTAGGCCGGGCATGGTGGGTCATGCCTGTAATCCCAGCACTTTGGGAGGCCAAGGAGGACCGATCGCCTGAGCTCAGGAGTTTGAGACCAGCCTGGCCAACAATGAACTCAGTTTCTACTAAAAAACACAAAAATTAGCCGGGCGTTGTGGTGTAATCCCAGCTACTCAGGAGGCTGAGGCAGGAGAACGACTTGAACCCACAAGGTGGAGGTTGCAGTGAGCCGAGACTGTGCCACTGCACTCCAGCGTGGGCGACAGCAAAAGACTCCATCTCCAAAAAAAAAAAAAAAAATACGTACAGCCATCCTTGTCTTCAGGCACTCTGAGAATATTTTAGCCAGTGATGTTTACATGTGGCATCAGCCCATGCAAGATAGGTTTCTGTATTTATACATTAAAATTTTTTTAAAAAGTATGAAATGCCTTCAAAAACGTTCAAAGCTTGAGAGAAAAGCTTTTTTCATTAGTCAAGGTGTTTTGATATGGTATTAATATCTAACAAAAGGAAAAAATTCTCTCTTCCCCACGAATGCTGACATGGATTGGGGAGAATGGCAATTTTAGGCTGTCAAGAGCATACCAAATAAGTAAAATATCTAGAAATGAAATCGACTCATACAGGATGTGAAAATTACTGGCTTTCAGTCACTTTTGGCTATTTCATACTAGCAGAAAGTAAAAATTATGGAACATGCAAGTAAGGCTTATATTACATTACTATTAAATGATAAATCAAGCTACTATATCTTTTAAGATAGATCTTTACTACTGTTAACTACAATTCAAAAAAATTCCAATTGCTTCGGTAGCTCCAACATTTATAAGTGAATCAGAAAATAAATAACGAAAATGAAAAAAAAAAAAGTTCTACTGTTAAAAAAAACAAAACAAAAAACCACCACCACCACCCACCTCTGGGGGCCGGGCACAGTGACTCAACGCCTGTAATCCCCGCACTTTGGGAGGCCAAGGCAGATGGATCACAAGGTCAGGAGTTCAAGACCAGCCTGACCAACATGGTGAAACCCTGTCTCTTAAAAAAATACAAAAATTAGCTGGGCGCAGTGGTGCATGCCTGTAGTTCCAGCTAGTAGGGACACTGAGGCAGGAGAATCACTTGAACCCAGGAAGCGGAGGTTGCAGTGAGCCAAGATCATGCAAGTGCACTCCAGTTGGGGCAAGAGTGAGACTCCATCTCAAAAAAAAAATCTCTGAATACTTTTAAAAACTTTTGTGGCCAGGTGCAGTGGCTCATGCCTGTAATCCCAGCATTTTGGAAGGCTGAGGCGAGCAGATCACTTGGGGTCAGGAGTTTAAGACCAGCCTAGCCAACATGGCAAAACTCCGTCTCTACTAAAAATACAAAAACTAATTGGACAGGGTGGTGCACGCCTGTAATCCCAGCTACTCAGGAGGCTGAGGGAGGAGAATCCCTTAAACCCATGAGGCGGAGGTTGCAGTGAGCCAAGATCATGCAACTGCACTCCAGTCTAGGCAACAAAGCAAGACTCTATCTCAAAAAAAACAAAAAAAAAATTTGTTACATGGGGGAAAAAAACCTTTGAAGACCTAATTCAGATGCCTAAGATTCAAGGCCAGGCATGGTGGCTCACGCCTGTTATCCCAGCACTTTGGGAGGCCAAGGCGGGTGGATCACCTGAGGTCAGGAGTTTGAGACCAGCCTGGCCAACATGGAGAAACCCCACCTCCACTAAAAATACAAAAATAGCCAGGCATGGTGGTGTATGCCTGTAATCCCAGCTACTCGGGAGGCTGAGGCAAGAGAATCGCTTGAACCCGGGAATCAGAGGTTGCAGTGGGCCGAGATCGCGCCATTGCACTCCAGCCTAGGCAACAAGGTAGAAACTCCATCTCAAAGGAAAAAAATAATAATAATAAAAAAATTTTTTAAAAGTGGCCAGGCACGGTGGAGCACACCTGTAATCCCAGCACTTTGGGAGGCCAAGGTGGATGGATCACAAGGTCAAGAGATTGAGACCATCCTGGCCAATGTGGTGAAACCCCGTCTCTACTAAAAATACAAAAATTAGCTGGGCGTGGTGGTGCGCGCCTGTAATCCCAGCTACTTGGGAGGCTGAGGCAGGAGAATCGCTTGAACCCAGGAGGTGGAGGTTGCAGTAAGCTGAGATCACACCACTGCACTCTAGCCAGGCGACAGAGCGAGACTCCATCTCAAAAAAAGAAAAGTTAATTCTACCTTCTAGAATAAGCAAAAGGACAAGCTAAATCCTATTTTTGAAACAAATATTAAAGCATTCATATAAACTATCATTTTTTATACTTCCCCAAGTGAGTTCACAGGAAAATTATCACTTTCTCTTGTTTCAATAATAAATGTGATGTGAAGATAAGCTGTAACCACTCAAAACCAAAAATCTGAATCATAAAATGTGCTATTATTATTCAACTGATTAAAATTAGGTTTCTACTTTAAAATCATTTTAATAAAATTTTAATTTGATTGCATTAAGCTTATAAAAAATGTCCTAAGTATCAACAGCGTATAGAATCTCACTGAGACCACTAGAAGGCTAGTAATCTAATTTATTGAAATATTTATGTCATGCAACTGGGTGTCTCCATATTCACCTACTTTTCTGAAATTGCAATTTACTTAAGCAAATTTTCCAAATTTAAAGTTTACTTTTTAGCAATAAATTTGGAGAATTTAACCACTGAGGTAGAAACTATACTTTTTAAATGTACTAAGAGAAAATAAAATTAAGATTGAAGGAATTATTAGGAACACTCATTAATGGACAACTCCATAAAATAGTGACTGAAAGAACCAGGAAAGTCTATAGTGTCAAATGCCTCTACACTGAATAGGCTAAGGACTCCTTTTTATAGTTGTCAGCTGTCACCTTTTGTCGCTTCTCAATGCACGTAAGAAACCTCCAGAACGTGGCTGAGTGCAAGTTTTGGAATGAAATCACCTAATAGAATACTGACTAGGCTCCATCACCTTAATAGTTATGTGACCCAGGCCCTTAACTTCACAATATTTTATCTGTAGTAACATATCAGTCAATAACATTTTAGAATCATTTCCCTGTCATATAATCCTCAGGTCTCCTATGAATTTATTATCCATCTTATACAAGTTCACAAAAAAGAGGAGCTACACAGTTGCCAATTTAAATGTTATGTACCTTCAGGCGGTGCATGGTAGCTCATGCCTGTAATCCCAGCACTTTGGGATGCTGATGCGGGGGGATAGCCTGAGCTCAGAAGTTCAAGACAAGCCTGGCCAACATGACGAAACCCCATCTTTACCAAAAATACAAAAATCAGCCGGGCGTGGTGCCACATGCCTGTAATCCTAGCTACTCAGGAGGCTGAGGCAGGAGAATCACTTGAACCCAGGAGGCGGAGGCTGCAGTGAGCCAAGATCGTGCCACTGCACTCCAGTCTAGGCAACAGAGCAAGACTCCATCTCAAAAAATAAATAAATAAAATAAAATAAAATAAACGTTATGTACCTTCAACAAGCATTAAATATACTTGTTCCTACAAGGATTAGGATATGATATCATGATCATTATTACGGGATTCAGAGATGGAGGTAGGAAACCACTAAGGTTATCTAGGGTGAAATTCTCATTTCTATCTCCTCTTTCTGTATCCACCCTTCCTGCCTGGAACCTCAAAATAGGTAAAATTCCTAATAATAAAACATAACCAACTGTACAAATGTATAAATCCTGCTATCCATCATTTCAGAGAATAACTGATGAATGTTTGGTGGATCCTCATAGAGGAAAATAACACATAGAAAACAAAGAACAGTTTAAAACTTTTATTCCAAAATTCTACAGTAAAATGAACCATCAACCAAAGACAACACTTGGCTCCATGTTTGACTCTCAAAGAGAAGTTTAGGTGAACTACAGCAACAAAAACCTTTTAAAAGAGGAAGAAAAGCAAAGACTCAGGTATCTGAGCACCTAAGCAGTGGACAGCACTACAGCCCAAACCACGGATTTTCTCAATTCACACATCTCACACCACCTTGTACTCAAAGGAACAACCTTGAAGAACCAAAAATAAAGCAAAAGACGCAACTTACAAAGTAGCATTTTTTCCTAAATTCACGAAGACGAATTTCACTAAATACCACCTTTTTTAAAAACTAATTTTTATTTATTTATTTATTTATTTATTTATTTATTTTGAGACGGAGTCTCGCTCTGTCGCCCGGCCTGGAGTGCAGTGGCCGGATCTCAGGTCACTGCAAGCTCCACCGCCCGGGTTTACGCCATTCTCCTGCCTCAGCCTCCCGAGTAGCTGGGGCTACAGGCGCCCGCCACCAAGCCCAGCTAGTTTTTTATATTTTTTAGTAGAGACAGAGTTTCACCATGTTAGCCAGGATGGTCTTGATCTCCTGACCTCGTGATCCGCCCGTCTCTGCCTCCCAAAGTGCTGGGATTACAGGCTTGAGCCACCGCGCCCGGCAAAAACTAATTTTTAAAACATGGGAGTATATTCCCTCAACAGGAAGATGTACTGGTCACTGTCAAAAGTACCACAACAAATCTGTTTAGAGGACACAACCAAGAAAAAAAATTAACTTTTTTTTTTTTCTTGGGACAGGGTCTCACTTGGTCACCCAGTCTAGAGTACAGTGGTGCCATCATAGCTCACTGCAGCCTCGAACTCCTGGGCTCAAGCAATTGTTCAGCCTCCCTAAGTGCTGGGATTACTGGTGTAAGCCACTGTGCCCAGCCCAAAAATGTATTCTTTTCTTATTTTTTTGAGACAAGAGTCTCATTCTGTTGCTGCAGGCTGGAGTACAGTGGTGTGATCTCAGTTCACTGCAACCTCTGCCTTCTAAGTTCAAGCGATTCTCATACCTCAGCCTCTCCAAGAATCTGGGACTGCAGGTGTGTGCCACCATGACTGGCTCATTTTTGTATTTTTAGTAGAGATGAGGTTTCACCATGTTGGCCAGGCTGGTCTTGAACTCCTGACCTCAAGTGATCCACCCACCTTGGCTTCCCACAGTGCTGGGATTACAGGTGTGAGCCACCATGCCCGGCCTCTAAAAATTAATTTAATATTAAGCACAAACAAAAGCTTCCTTATGAAAGAAACCAAGTTGGCTTGGTTGTCAATTTCTAGAAAAGGAAATAAAAACATATACAACAAGAAAAGTCAGTTTTCCTTGGTACAGTATTTGACTTACTGTGGTAATTAGGCCGGGCACAGTGGCTCACGCCTGTAAGAGGCCAAGGTGGGAAGATCACTTGAGCTCGGGAGTTTGAGACCAACCTAGGCAACACAGTGAAACTCGTCTCTTTTTTAAAAAATTAAAAAGGTAATTAATAAAAATATTTCAAAGAGAAAAACTGGGGGGGGATCTTCATTATACCTAAACATCTAAATCATTATATATCTACAAAATACCTTATGCAGACTTAGTACCTAATATGTCATTCACAGATTTAACTAAAAATAAAAATTATCACTACCAATTACTTACATCTCAGCATCTATTAGGATCTTTTAATTTTACTGCTGAATGTTACTACAAATATTCTTCATAATTTCTCTATGTAGAGGTCTAGCTTTTATTTCTGTAACATATTTGTAACATATGTTAAGAATGTCTTAGAGAATAACCTTGCTGCACTAAAAGGTAAAAAGTATAAAGCATCTTGTCCTATTTTAGAATGGGAAAAAAGCAATATAGAGGAGTAAAATGATTTGCCCATGCTTAAATGATACAGTGGAGGCAATACAACTAAAACATGGTTTCTTTATACTTGTCCATAGCTCAGTAATTAACATCATTTGGAATTTATTCTTACATCCATGATTCCTTAAAACAATATACCAAACATAATCTAACTTTCAACTAGCAAATATTCAATACCCTATCACAGTTCTTTGGGGTTTTCTTAAAATTTCTAACTCCTACCTTCATGTCAGGCTATAAATTGCTAACTTTCCTGATGTCAATTTACATGCCTCAGAATCCCATTGCTTCCCCCCCCCCCATTCTTATCTGCTTTAAGATAATAAAGCTAGTAAACGTAAGACTTATTAAAAGTCCAAAAAAAAGGATCAGAAATGCTATGCAAAAATACCCCCCAGGGGGCAGGGGACGAGGGAGAGGAGGGGACATGGCTTTGATAGCAATTTCAAGCAGTTTTGGGGCTCCTTACATTCCAGAGCTGGTTTAACCTCTGGATTAAGTGGAGTGTTACCACATGTGGACTGGGTCCTCCTTACTTTTCCTAATGAGGCCAAAAGGACTGATTCAAACCATTATCTCAGATCACAATGACACAGAATATGCCTCCATTTCCACCACTGAGGAAAAAGGAATTACTGAGTTTCTCATACTCAATTAAGGAAGGAAGCAACTAGACACCCCAAGTAAAGCCAGCACCCTCCTAAAAGATCAGGCCACTGCATGGTACAAAAACAAAAAAGAGCCCTCCATTCCATGTCCAATTAAATCCAGACTTCTCAATCTTACATTTAAGGCTTTTCAAAGTTAGCCTTATGTATACAAAGCCCATCTGATACCAACTTGGACTATGTCTTATATCCTTTTCTATAAACATCTGTGTACTTTGAACCTCTTTGCTTAATGTTTTCTTTACTAAAATGACTAAGCCCAGCAGCTATCAAACTCCTCCTCAAGCATGTGATCTTAACTTCTCTGACTCCCAATACTCCTTTATTAGTACCTCTCCTAAACATCGTTTTCTACCCTGCCATACTTTTCCCAAATGCAATTAGATTTCCATCTCAAGCCATTTCTTGAAATATTTAAAGCAGCTTACAAAGACAGAAATGTTTTGAGATAAAATAAATTTAAAATAGGTGAAAAAAAGTTGAAGGACCAAAAATTGCAGGAGAGTAATAGAAGGAACCTTTTGTCATTTTTCTTAAACACACATTTATTCTTGAATTCAACTGCTGCCTCTCCTTAAGAAGAGAGATAGAGCTATACATATACTTATTAAATAAATTACATTCTTTCAGATACCTAAGAGATTTTATTTTATTTTTTTATTATACTTTATGTTCTAGGGTACATGTGCACAACATGCAGGTTTGTTATGCTGCTTTTCTGGAATGTAGTTTTGTTCTTGTTGCCCAGGCTGGAGTACAGTGGCACAATCTTGGCTCATTGCAACCTCCGCCTCCCAGATTCAAGCGATTCTCCTGCCTCAGCCTCCCAAGTAACTGGGATTACAGGAATGTACCACCATGCCCAGCTAATTTTTTGTATTTAGTAGAGATGGGGTTTCACCATGTTGGTCAGGCTGGTCTCGAACTCCTGACCTCAGGTGGTCCACCCACCTGGGCCCCCAAAGTGCTGGGATTACAGGCGTAAGTCACCACGCCCAGCTATATTTTCAAGACAGGGTCTCACTCTGTCACTCAGGCTGGAGTACAGTGGCGCCATCTCAGCTCACTGCAACCTCCACCTCCCAGGTTCCACCTCAACCTCCCACGCAGCTGGGACAACAGGTGTGCACAACACCATGCCCAGCTAATTTCTGTATTTTTTTTGTAGAGACAGGGTTTTACCATGTTGCCCAGACTGGTCTCGAACTCCTGGACTCCAGCAATCAACCCGCCTCAGCCTCCCAAAGTACTGGGACTACAGGCGCAAGCCATTAAGCCCAGACCAAAAAATTGTTTTTCTTTATACGTGTATCTACATACATGTATATATATATATATCCTTATACTTTGAAAATGGCAACGTGAAAAGGCGCACCAACAAGGAACCGAATAAACATTACTACTGTGGCTCTTTAAACATCAAAATGCTCAAAATAATCAAAATGCTCACATTTAGTATCAACGGTAGCACGGATGTTTTTCACATTTTAAATAATTTAAGATGTACACCACTTCCTTTTTGGTAGAGACCCAGGAGTCCCCAGCAGACAGAAAAAAAAGAATTCCTCCTCTCTACTGCCTGGAAGAGACTGACAGTGGAAATCTATGTAGTACGAAAAGGAAGCCAGCAAAGGTCTCTACAATCACTGATATAAAGAACTAGTTCTAAATATTTGTGTTAGTTCACATTTACCTGGATTTTTCACCACTAAATATATTTGGGACAGCCCAGGTGGGTGGACCACCTGAGGTCAGGAGTTCGAGACCAGCCTGACCAACATGGTGAAACCCCATCTCTACTAAATACAAAAAATTAGCTGGGCATGGTGGTACATTTCTGTAATCCCAGTTACTTGGGAGGCTGAGGCAGGAGAATCGCTTGAATCTGGGAGGCAGAGGTTGCAATGAGCCAAGATTGTGCCACTGCACTCCAGCCTGGGCAACAAGAACAAAACTACATCCCAAAAAAAAAAAAAAAAAATTAAATTGCAGAAAACCCTGTCTTAAGGTTATAACCACTTACCCTTCAAATATTTAAAATGGAGGCTGGGTCATCAATTTTTTGGGAAAATGGGTTTTGGGGATTTTTTTTCCCCTTTTTCAAAATGAGAAGAGTAACATATTGCTTTGAGAGAGAAGACAGGAAAGTGAATACAGAGTTTTGTTAAATTGTGGACTCTGCTAAGCAAAGAAACCCTGTACTGAATCATTTTGCAATGAAATTCACTATCCCCCTCATTTATTTCCTTCATTCATTAACAAATTATATAAATGTATAACGTCCAACATGGTTCTTCCTGCTTCCCACTTCAATCCAAACTACAGATTCCCTTTACGCTAATCTTCCCGGAACACCACTTAGTCAACAAGTATTGAGGGCCAACCATTCCGCAATTCAACCTTCAGTCACTTCCTATCACTTCCTGGACAGTGACGAGACTTATTAACTCTAGTAAATCCAACTGTTGCCTCACTGCTGCCCAGGTGTTTTTCTTATTTCCCCCCATTTTTATTAATATTCTCCCACTTGAAACATTTTCCTTCACCCTAAAACTTGTGAAAAGTCACTTTAAATAACACTGCTTTTCTGACCTACCAAAGGTCAAATCCATACCATCTGTGAACTTTGCTTATGTCTTTTGAAAACCCATGTTCCAGGTACAGTCTAAGAAACAATTTGTAAAACTGTCTCGGGCGGGCGCGGTGGCTCACACCTGTAATCCCAGCACTTTGGGAAGCTGAGACGGGCGGATCACGAGGTCAGGAGATAGAGACCATCCTGGCTAACATGGTGAAACCCCATCTCTACTAAAAATACAAAAAAAATTAGCCGGGCATAGTGGTGGGCGCCTGTAGTCCCAGCTACTCAGGAGGCTGAGGCAGGAGAATGGCGTGAACCCGGGAGGCGGAGCTTGCAGTGAGCCAAGATCGCGCCACTGCACTCCAGCCTGGGCGACTGAGCGAGACTCTGTCTCAAAAAAAGAAATAAATAAAATAAATAAATAAATAAATAATAAAAAATGTCCCTGCGAATTCACCTAATCAAAACTTGTTCCTTCATGGGTTGAATAAGATCAAGATTTCCAACTCTTAAGTTTCTGATTCTTTGATTTAATATTTCATGTTGCTTAAAACTATTACTTAGTCCTTATATTGCCAAATAACTGCCACATGCATATATATCTTATTATACTATTATACACTCCCTGGGGACAAGGACCATATTTGATTATACCTAAGCATTGGTTTTTTTGGCTCACACACACAGCAAAAAGTAAATCAGTTAATTCTCTCTTAAAGGAGAAAACAGTTTTATCACCTGATCATAAAGAACTTTATCTTTCTGTTTTTAGAAATGTAAGTTCTCCTTGGTTTTTCTTATGCCAATATTAACAGTGTATTTTCTTGATTAAGCAGATTTTATCTAATAGGCACTCAAATAGGCTTTGAATACATGGAGCACATCAAACATCCCCATTTCTATTCATGAAGCTTAAAATAATCAGATAATCATGAAAACAAAATCTAAATACAAACTGTAATAAGCATTATAAAAGAACAAGGTGCTATTACACAGTTATTAACAAAGAACCTAAGTTTAGATTGGTACGTCAGAGGCAGCCTCTCAAAAAGTGAGTTCAGCTTTAAAGCTGAATGAAAGTGAGATGGCATAGGGGATATTCAGGCTAAAATAACAGCATGTGCAAAGGCCTAGAAGAATGGATGAAAACTGAAAAACTTTCTGAAAGGTCAAGTACAACTGGAATGAAGAAAGTTGGGGGAAAGAAGCATGATGAAGCCAGCAGTAAGCAAAGACAGAAAGAAATAACCTTAAAATAAATGGAAAGGCTTAAAAGGGGTTCTGGGCAAGTGAGTTACCTGAGCAGACTTCCATTTTAAGAATAAGATACAATATCAGAAAAAGACAAGACATATGCAGGAAGCTCTGTGAGGAAGCTACTACATGCAGTGCATTAAATGAGAGCTGATGTTATCTTAGAGCAATGGCAGTAAGGATAGAAAAAAAAAGATGAAGATATATATTAAAGAAATGATCAAGATGTAGAGAGCGAGGAAAAGAAACTATCAGGAATGACTCTCAAGTTTCTAAAGTGAAGAACTGCATTAAGAAATGATATTTGGCCGGGCGCGGTGGCTCAAGCCTGTAATCCCAGCACTTTGGGAGGCCGAGACGGGCGGATCACAAGGTCAGGAGATCGAGACCATCCTGGCTAACCCGGTGAAACCCCGTCTCTACTAAAAAATACAAAAAACTAGCCGGGCGAGGTGGCGGGCACCTGTAGTCCCAGCTACTGTGGAGGCTGAGGCAGGAGAATGGTGTAAACCCGGGAGGCGGAGCTTGCAGTGAGCTGAGATCTGGCCACTGCACTCCAGCCTGGGCGACAGAGCGAGACTCCGTCTCAAAAAAAAAAAGAAATGATATTTATCAAAATAAAGACAACTAAAAGAGGAAATTTGAGGGGCTAGGTAATCAAGAGTTACGTTTATGACCTGTTGAGACTGATAAGCCTATAAGAATGCAAGCAGAGATGTTATGAAGGCAGATGACTTTACCAGTATAAGGCTAAGAAGAGAAGTCTGCACTAGTGATAGGCATTCAGGAGCCAATAGCATACAAACTGTCTTTACAGCCATGGGGACAAATGATTACCTAGGGAAAAGGCAGTAAGTATAAAGAAGACTCAGAAAAACCTAGGAAACAGAGTCTGACAGAAGAGAGAAATCTGAAAGAGAGACTGAAAAGCAATGGCCAGAAGAGTGGGAAGAAAATGGAAGATTATCACAAAAAGCAAAATAGAGTGTTTCGAGGAGGGCAAACAAAGGTCAAGTAGGCCTAATTGTGCTGAAAGGTCAAGATTTCCTGGTCAAATTGACTGGTAAAGAAGAAATGGGGTGGTGGAGGGCAGCTTTTGAATATATGTGACACTAGGAAAAAAGTTAACCTAGAATCTAAAAAGTTGTTATAATTTTTTAAAAATCAGTATAGATACTCTAAAATTTTTCAACACGTGTAGTTTTTCTTAATGAGCCAGTAAAGCATGTTCTTACCATGACATATTCAACTTTAACAACAGTGAGAAGGCAAAAACCACCAAAGTTCTAATACTGCAGCACCAGAACAGGTCATGCTTAACAGCTTCATATTTTAAATTAAACTTTCTCTTTTATCTAATTTTTTACATTGAGATGGGGACTATGTTGCCTAGGTTGGTCTTGAACTCCTGAGTTCAAGTGATCCTCCTATCTTGGCCTCCCAAAGTGCTGGGATTACAGGTGTGAAATTGAACTTTCTAAACAAGAAATAGCATTTATGTGTTTTGTAATTCTGAAGCCAATGTTGCAAAGGCTGAATCTAAATTATTAAAAAATTAAAATGGTTTTCCTAAAATTTCCACATAAGTTTCAAAAGAAAAAAAATACCCCTGTCCACCTTAACATTTAACATTTGAATGTCTAATGCATTCCAGGCACACCACTGTTATGACTTTATCCACTTTTTTCTCACCAAGGACTTGCAAGGAAATGTTACGTTCTATGGCAATTCCATCAGTTACACAAATGCACAAAGCAATGAAGCAACGAAGCCTGCCTTTTTTTTTAGGTTTTCAGACACTCTTAAGAATTCCTTATGGGCACTAGCCTTACCTCTTACTAGCTCTGTTAGAAGTAAAACGGCACTAGATTTTGAAATGAAAAAACAGCCTTGAATCCTAGCTCTGCTTTACTGTTATGCATGTAACCTTAGACAACTCACCCTCTCTAAACACCCAGCAAGTTTCAGTTTATTCACCAATAAAATAGAAAAAAACTTAATTCACAAGTTTAGAGTGGTTAAATATGGTCGATATTAACTGAATCTAATACTAACACTTTTCATCACTTCTATGAACTGAAATTCTGAATTACATACTATTCTTACTTCTAATGAATATAAACCAAGTAATTCCACTCTTAAAATTTATGTATTCATTAGAGAACTAACTTGGAGCAATGACTTTATTAAAATTAGCATCATTCTTTACACTTAATAGTATTCTACCATCGAAACAGATGTGTAATAATACTAAACACACACATCTATTTTTTCACTCCTTCCCTAAAACCCCACTAAAATGACAGAAAAGCAATTTGTTAAGATATAAAGACATAAGCCCACAAAAACTGAGGCAGATGAAAAGACAATAGCAAAAAACATTTGAAAGCTGGAAAGCAGACAGTTGAGTGACAAATGACTTAGCAAACACTAGAAAATTAAATCTTTAGCAAACAATGGAGAATGCCAAGAACAAACCCAATTTAAACTGCAAAATCCCCAAAAGACTCAGGAATTGGCAGTACCACATCTATGTAAGTGGGATGTGGGGGGAAAGGGTGCTAAAATTAAAAAGATTGTTTAGAAGTCAGTTTAAGAAGCAGCCAGTCCTACAGATTCCCAACTGTCCCTCCCTAATCCCAAGAAAAAAAAAAGTATATTGTCTGAAGAAGGTAAAACATAAGATCACAGGACTAAGGAAATCAGGCACAGCAAAATGCGGAACATACTGAAAACAGGGTTGAGTGAAGAAACGTAAACCTCTCATTCCACATCCCCCTCACTGCCCACCCCACAGAATGCTTGTTGAAAGGCCTTCAATTCCAAGCAAGAAATCAGGAGAGCCTTCTTATAGGGACCTAACCAGCTAGGAGGATATAGAAGAAGAAACCAACACTAGAAGTCCTCCAATCAAACAGCCCAGCCAGGTTACCATATAGGAAAGCTAACAATTGACAAGCCACACTCAGAATTTCTAATTAGCGTTTTAATTCCTTACTCTTACACATGACTACCAACTATCTTAGGAACAGCTATAAGATGAAAGAAAAAGACCAAAGCAAACAAAAAGTAAGAAAATAAAAACCGGAGGAAATAGACCACACAGAAAGGAAAAAAAAAAAAAAAAAAACTTAAAAAAAAAGCTAACATTTTATATATTCAGATAGCTAAGAAAACAATACTATCATTACTAAAATAGAATAGTATACTATTAACAAGGAGCAAAAAAAAAAAAAAAGCACTTGGAAATTAAATATGTGATAAGGGAAATGGAAACTCAATAGAGCAAAAAGAAAAACAGGTGAAAAATAGTTGAGAAAACAAAAGGAAATTAGAAGACCAGTCAAGAAGGTCCATTATCCAAAAAAGAGGAGTTTGAGAAAGAGAGAAAAAATGGAAAGACATAATCAACAACCTGACTCAAGAAAAAGTCCCAGAATGAAAAGATGTTTCCAAACTGAAACGGTTCACCAAGTACTCAGCACAGTGGATGAAAAACGACCCACACAAAGATCCATCATGGCAAAACTTCAGAACACTGGAAACATAAAATCTTATAATGCTTTTAGATGTTTTAAAAATGAGGGGAGGAAAAGGAAGGAGAAAGAAAAGGAAGGGAAGGAAAAACAAAATACACAGGTCACATACAATATATGAGAAATCAGAATGGCTTCAGATTTCTCAAAAGCAATATGGATGCTAGAAAGTAATGGCACAAAATATAAGAGAACATAACTTCCCCTCCCTTGGTTTTCTTCACCTAAGAAAGTGTCAGAGTAAACTAAAGCCATTTTAAAACAAGTAAACTAAGAATAAAGACACTAGTCTCCGGAAAATGGAGATCCAACACAAGAGAAAGTGAAAGGAATCCCAGAATAATGGTTGTGTACCAAGCTAAGAAGGCAACCAGTCAAGAATGGAGGTCAGGGGGTATGAAACTTCCTAAGATAAAATTGTTAACAGTATCTGATATTGGAACATCTTAAAAGGCATCTGATGAAAAGTGGAATTAGTGATAAATATTGAGAACACTAGGCAAAGAGGTAAAAAAAAGATAATGAACTCCAGCCAGATTACTCTGTGGTAAAGAGTAAACAAGCCACATGGAAAAAGAATTAAAAATACGTATATATATACATACACATATATATATAGTAGAGACAGGATCTTGCTATATTGCCCAAACTAATCTCAAACTCCTGGCCTCAAGCAATCCTCTCACCTTGGTCTCCCAGTGCTGGAATTATAGGCATGAGCCACCATGGCCAGCCCCACACTGCAAATTTCTAATCAGCTCTTTAGTCCTTTAACACTTATTTGCAAGCAGATAATCAAGACTTACCAGACATCTAAGGAAAGGTTCTACAGGAAAGGTAGAGCCCAAAACATACAAAAATGGGAAGAGGGTGGGGAAAGGAGGGGCAACTTGGAGAAAACAGACAATGCTGACAGATGAAAACTTGGGAGTGGAGGAAAACCCATTTCTATTACAGACAGGTGGAGACAGAAAAGGGAAACAGCCACAAAACACTGTACAGGATAGGAAAAGTAGTATTTAACAAGAATACTGAATAATCAATAGTGATAACTACTGGGAGGAAGGGTACCGGGAAAAAAGGAGACCAGGTAGATAGATGGTAACAACAAAATTAAATCTTCATTTTCTATCCAGGAAGTTAATAAAGACAAAAACAAATGAAAGGTGTATTTTATTTAACAAATATTTACATAGGGCATGTGAGTTAGACAGAGTTCTAGGGAATTTCCAAATTAATTCAATTCTTATGTCAACCCTATGAGGTAACTACTATTGTCATCATTTTTTTAATGAGAAAATTGAGGCATAAAGAGGATAAATAGCCCAATGTTACTTAAAACTAGTAAATGACAAGAAAATTCAAATCTAGGCAATCTAACTCCACAGTCCATGCTCCTAACCAGCAGGCTATGTTACAAATCTAGTAGTAAGACAAGCAAGTTATTTAGAGACTGGGAGGTAAATACCACAATAATCATCTAAAAGAGATGAAAGTGATTATTTCTAGGAAAGGAAAACTGGAAAGTAAGGCTGCAGAAAGCTCTTCCATGTGTTTCTTGGACAACCATTTAAACTATCTTTAAACTGTGCATGTATATCTTGAAAAAAAACTTTAAAAATTATAATTCGGTATTTTATATTTTAACTGATAACTACTGCCATCCTCAGAAGTAGGCAAAATGAGTATTACTCCTATTTTATAAGTAACATGCATGCCTCTTAAATATTTGAGGACCTACTATAAAACAGGCACTGTACTTAGCAGACATCAATTCACTTAAAAATATTGAAGAGAGGTACAAAAAAAGCAAGTCTTTTTATCCATTTCCTTTCCATTTGTTGCATAAATTATATGATCCTGCATCTCTCACAGTTGTGCTTAAGATAAGGGACAATATAAACTTCAAATCATGACAAAAAAAACAAAATCAGAGAAATGTCTGCTAATTAATTCAAAAAAATACTTTGTCCCTGCCCTTGAGGAACTTCCAGTCTTGTGGGAAAGATTGGTAAACATAATTATAATTGAATGTATATAGTGCTTAAATAGAGGAATATTAAAAAGTGCTAAGGAAACAACATCCCCTGAGTGAAAACAATGCTTTGAAGAGAACATCTGAGCTAAGTCTTGAAGGATGTATGGAAGTTTGACCTATTTCACATTAAGAGGCTGTGCTAATAATAACAGTCACAAAACATAAAAGATGAAATATCTGTATTTTCCCATTCTTGTAAAGGAGAATTCACGGTTCATGTTATAGTCTAAGACATTAAGACTTTTTTTTGTTTTTTTTTTTGAGACAGGGTCCTGCTGTGCCACCCAGGCTGGAGTACACTGGCGTGACCCCAGCTCACTGCAGCCTTGACCTCCAGGGCTCCAGTGATCCTACCACCTCAGCCTTCCAGGTAGCTGGGAACTACACACATGCGCCACCATGCCTGGCTAATTTTTGTTATTTTTTTTGTAGAGACAGGGTTTTGCCATGTTGCCCAGGCTGGTCTCAAATTTCTGGGCACAAGCAATTCACCCACCTCAGCCTCCCAAAGTGCTAGGATTACAGGTGTGAGCCACCGCACATGGCCTGACATTAAGACCTTTTAAATAAGAATGATTTTTTTCAAAACAAGATACATAATCTTAACACCCTGATCCATGTTTATAGTCTCTCCCAGTGATCAAGTGAAGGCACTTTCCACATGTCTAAACATTTTATAATCTAAAGTGTTAGAGTATTATTTCAAAAGATGACTAAAAGATAACCATCCTCATTTGTCCTACTACCCAAGTTATATTGTTAACACATTTCCTGATTCA
This sequence comes from Macaca mulatta, assembly GCF_049350105.2. Taxonomy (NCBI): domain Eukaryota; kingdom Metazoa; phylum Chordata; class Mammalia; order Primates; family Cercopithecidae; genus Macaca; species Macaca mulatta. Next base: position 23,890,833 of record NC_133422.1, read on the forward strand.
CAATATTAAAATTATATATGTAGTCTCTCTCTCCTGAGACAAATGGTGACCAAGCCCACAAGATGCAAGTGACACAGAGGCTACCATGGGAAGAAAGGTTTTAAAAGTTTTTAAATCATATCATTGTTTTCTCTTGTAGTTATTCTTAATTTATCTTTCAAGGGCAAATTTAAATGAAATTAATTTCTTTTTCCAAACTGTAGTGATAAAAGAAATAATCTTCAGTAAAACACAATGAAGAATATAACATATATATTTTCTGATCTTACGAGGTGTTTTAGGGCTACATTCCGATTTTACAGAATTTAAGATATGGCTAAAACAAAAATTTTCTGGTTTTTAATCACAAAACTTTGATGTTAACTAACCAAGGCCCAAATAGGTAGTAAATTCAAAACAGTCCCTGCTCTTGAGGAACTCCTGGTCTTGTGGGAGAGACTGGTAAACATAATTATAATTGAATGTGTACAGTGTCTGAAGACAACTTGTTATATTAGATCAGTATTTCCTTATTTCTCATTATGTCTTTTTGTTCCTTTTTAGAATTCCATAATTTCCATAATTGGCTTATTAATCATTTTAGCAATTATCTGGAAAAATTAATTTTATATTAATATCTTAAACTGGGACCCTATTCCTATAATTAAAAATCTAGTTGAAAGTAGCATCATCTGACTTTGTCTGGAACAGCAAGCTGTGGAAAATCCTACCATGTCCTACCAATAGGAGGAAAAAGAGGGGAAAGACAAGCCAGGGGACCACAAATGGTAATTACAAAATCAAGGCAAGTTTGAATTCAAAATGAGTGTTTTCGTTTGTGTATTTTACCCATCTTTTATTTCTCTAAACTTAGCATCCACATAATATAGCTGTTTTTATAAAGGCTTCACTCAAATCATAAATTTGACTTAAAAAACATTAATAATTGTGGTAAATAATTCTTTAAAAATTACAGGTGAGTATTAGCATGAGAAAATTAAAGGTTTAACAATAATAATGGAACAATTAAAGAAAATACCTCCTAAAAGTTTATCTTTTAGACTACAGTTTTGTACAAATAATACAGAATACATTTGGTTAGGTAACAAGGTTTTAATTACATGACTATTAGAAAAATAATAAAAATCCTGAAAGACAAGATTTTATCAATTTAACCATGTCTTTACCTTATCTTTTAAACAACTAAATAACAAAAACCTCACTGAAACATTTGACCTTTGTTTTCTTTTTCTAAAATTACAATTATTTTGCAATATGCTCAATTTTTCCAAAGCAAAACCCACAAACATACATATAAAATATAAATGCTTATATTAGCTTGATGAAAGTTTACTCACAAAACCCTCCAATACTAAGATAATTAAATATCTTGCATGCTTAACTCCAAATTCCACAGGGAAAATGATGTCTTTTCATAACTCCTATAATAGTATTTTAATCAAGGTTAGTAACAGACTGGCAAATTTGTGAAAGAGCATTACTTTAAAAATCAAGTAGGGTTTAAAACGATGTAGAAACATGAAAGATTTCACAACTTTTCTAGCCAGTCAGCTTCAAAGACACAATTTGATTCAGTAAGAGTTACTGGCATATTATTTTCAGTCTGTGGAAAAACGCTTGGTTTAATAATGTACTTTAGGCTTTCTGTATCTTTTTGGTAAGGAAAAAAAGGAAGAGGTGGAGATTAGCCGGAGACCAAGGTCTTATTTTCATGCCTCTACAAATTCAATCCTCCAAGACTTACTTTCTTCTATTCTTTAAAATGGCTACCACCTTGATCTACCATGCAAAAGAAAAAATGTACAGCATACTATCAAGATAAATCTGGTTATTTTGACAGTTTATGTCCTCCTTTCCCGCAAAATACTTTAAGATTCCCATTCCTTTACTGTTCAGATAAAATGACCATTAAATAAGCACACAAAAGTTGGTCAGTTGCGGTATGAGGGCAACCTATATAACCCAGATTAAGTCATCTTTCATACCGTATCTGACTAGGAAAAGCAGGCAACAATATCTTTCACAGACTAAGATCAAACAGTAGAAATGAAAAAAGGATGTCTAGTAAAGGAGAACAAACGTGGGAACCACAACCCCCCAAGATATTATTTTAGCAGCTCAAAATAGATTAACTATTATGTGGGCTAGCAAAAATTAAGCTTTCCAATAATTAATATTTCTAAAAAGCATTTTATAGATAATAAAACCACTTGGTGCCCCCAAACCTATTTTTAATGTGAACACATGCTCAACAACTATTCTGAAAATATTGTTTACATATTACTATTTCCTACCCACTCTGAAACCATTCCATAACTCTTGCTCTATAAAACTTCCCATAAAAATGCATTCTTCACAAAAACGAAAATATACAATGCTTTGAACTAATTTTGTGCATACATGTAGCTACTAACTTCAAATCTGTTGAATGTCTCCAGAAATATGACATGATCTTACCTCTCATCCTCGCCATCCACCAGGGGTGTCGTCAGCGGTAGCACCTTCAACGGGAAAAGAGAAGCAGAGGCTGCTAGGCTGCTGCTACTCCCATCTGAAACTGCTGACATTCCCCCACTGTCACCACTGATAGTCTGAGGTAAGCCAACTAAGGAGGGCTCCGCTGGGCGCCTGGCATCTTCAATTTGGCTTCCAATTGCCTGAGCTAATGATTGTGCAGAGAACTGGGTAGAACTTAGTGGTATCTGTTGTGCCAAAGGCAAATTTATATTAGTTGCTATCAAGGGAGATTGACTAACACTTTGAACCAAATTACCATTTTGGGTAGCAGGGGTTTGTGCTATATTTTGTGGTGGAACCAAGTTTGCTGGGGCAGAAGGCATTCCAGAAGGACCAGTTGAACTAACCTGACTTGTAACAGAAATACTGCTAGCAGAGGGCAAAGGACTAACTGCAGGCAACTGCTGTGAAACAACTCCTTGAGCTACTGGTTCTACTCCTTGTGGCTGGGGAGGCACAGTTAACAAGGTACTTTGGGATGCAATAACCAATTGTTGAGGAAGGCTTGCAGCGCTAGTTTGAACTCCCTGATGAATAATCCCAGTTTGAGCAGGTGGAACCACTTGCGAAGATGGAGGAGCACCTTGCTGAATAACTGAAGGTGGAACCTGGGTAGAGGGCTGCTGCACTGCAGTAGGTATGTTTGCTTGCTGACCAATATTTGCAATCTGACTGCCAGTAGGTACAGCAGACACTGCTGCCTGAGCCTGGCCAACAGGCTGGACAGATGCCCCTGCAGGTTGTGCTGGGACTGCTGTGGGCTGCACTGGCAGCTGGATACCCTGTGGCTGAGCCACAGGAATCACTGTTGTTCCTGCTCCCACTCCTGCAGAACTGGGCTGTCCGGACGACATTGCTGTTTGAAGAATTGGCTGCTGTTGTACATACTCTGAAGCAGGATTTTGAGTCACTGATTTGACATGGCCTGGGGCCATCTGTGTAGAAACCATTGGTTGCTGTTGTCCATACTGTAACTGTTGGGGGGGTGGTGCCCCTGGAAGGGGAGTTTGCACTGGAGGAGCCGCCTGAGAATATGGGAGCTGGGGTTGAGCCAAACTGGAAATGGAAGGCTGCTGACCTAAAGCTGAAGTTACACCAACCACATTTACAGGCGATGGCTGGATACCAGTTGCAGCACTCATAGTGGCTTGCAGAGGTACTGGCTGAAGACTTTGCTTTTGCTGATAGCTCAGTTCTTGAGACTGCAACTGTACTTGTGAGATCTGTGACTGAGAAATACTCTGTGGCATACTAACTGCTGGAATACTCTGTGGACCAGTGCTACCAAAATCCATCTGCTGGAGGGTCACACCTTGGAGAGCTGGTTGTTGCTGTTGTTGCTGCTGCTGCACCACCACAGTAGGAGCTCCCATCTCTCCACTTCCCACACTCTCTGTATAGTGACTCAGTGTGCTGACACTACTGCTCACTGAACTCCCACTAGTGCTCTCCCTTTCAGAAGTCACTTCTATCGGATTTTGCTTTACAGTCTCCACCACTTTATTTATCAGCACACCTTCTGTAGCAGGTACAGCATTTTCTTTTTCATAGAACTCAGTGCAAGTCCATCTACCTTTTTTAAAGGGCTCAGAACTAGAATCTAACTTCACAACTCTGAACCTCGAAGTGTTAACTGTTGGTTGTTGCTGCTGACTTGAAACCGATCCCCCAGTCATCCCTGCAGCTGCAATAGGGACACTGCTAACGGCAGCGGAGGAAGAAATAGTACCATTGCCCATGCCACTCAAGATATTCACATTAACACCACTGGTAACTCCAGGCCCAACACTCACACTAGCAGCACTAGGAATATTGCTTGTACTTATATTAGCATTACCAAGCATGCTGCTTGTCATATTAGGATTCAAACTACCCACAGCAGTAATATTATTTACTGTACTAGTGCCAGTAACAGAACTTACACCTATTCCACCTGTAGTACTTGGAGCACGTATATTAGTCATTACAGATGCAGGTGAACCACTGGATGATACAGCAGAAGTTGGTGCAACTGGTGTGATACTGTCAGAGCTTCCAGTTGTAGAGAGTTTTCTAGATACTGGGCTTGAGGGTGGCCCACCAGGAATGGATGCACTGGCCACAGCAACATGAGATGGATGGTGGTGCCCATGTTGGAGGTGGTGCCCATGATGAATGTGATGGTGGTGATGGAGGTGGTGTGGATGAGCATTCCCATTGATCACAACATTCTGTTGTGGAAGGTGAGGCAAATGAGGCTGAGGAAGGTGGGGCTGGTTGGGAGAGACTGCCCCAGGTGTCTCGGCTTCCTGGAAGTTATTTAGGGTCTCTTCTGAGGAGCTGCGTTCGGGCTCCCCTAAGTCAGTAGCCCTGGAAAGTGACACATCAAGGATCTCCGAAGAAGAGAGATCTTCTGTGTGAGATTCATCCAAATCATCATAGCTCTCAGTGTCCTCTGCTATACTGTTGTTAGAGCTGATACTAGCGGAGATCTGAGCAGGAGTAACGCTAGTTATCTGGAAGCCACTTTTCTTTTTCATTTGAGTTCCGCCTGGCGCAAGAGGCTGTGCCTGCAGCTGAGCCTGCGAAAGGAGGTTCAGGCTTTGTGGAGGCGGAGGCTGTGGTCCCGACGTAGATGCTGCAGGGGGCGGCGGCTGAAGCAGCGACGGAGGCGGAAAATCCTCGGAAGATGTGGCACTACTACCGACGCCGGTACCTGCTGCATTGAGAGCAGAGGCGCTGCCACTACCGCTGCCCCTTCGAGGGAACACTGCCGGGTGCGCCATCTTCCTAGCGCTAATGTCTGCAGCGGCGGCGGCGGCCGCGGCGGTGGACTCAGGCGGCTGGTGCATTGTGTTGGGTACCGGGGGGGGGCCTAGGAGGCGAGTGCAATTTCCTTCTGCACCGTAATCTTTGTATTCGAGACGCCGGAGAGGAAAACGGGACCTGACGCTCCGCCTGGCGCGATTCCTCCTTCTCCTCCTCCTCAGCCGAAGGCGCCGGTCGCTCCTGCCTTCGAGAGCGAGCTTCGGAAAGGAGGATGAACGAGGGTGAACAGGGCGGCCGGGGACCCGAAGGGGGGACCCCTTCAGTCCTTCGCCATTCACTTTCCCCTGTAGCCTCACACCCCCCTTTATATTCCGTTTCACGTGGGGTGCGGGGCAGGAGGGAGGGGGAGAGCGCAGGAGGGGGAGGAAAAGCGAGAAATGCCCACCTTCTCCGGCCAACTCCGAAGCCGCCTCAGCCCCCTCCTCCCGCCGCGGCGGCGGCCGCTGCAAAGCCCTCCCGGCCGCTCTGCACGGAGGCAGCGCCGAGCAAGTGTCGCCTTCCCCTCGCCACCCCCGGGGCCGCCGCCGCAGGCGAGCCCCGAGCTCAGTGTCGCTCAAACCTCCCCTCCCGGCCCCGCTCGGCCCTCCCCCCGCGCCCCGCAGACCCTTTCAAACCCCCTGGGCTCGCGGCGGCTGCTCGGTGAGGAAACGCTGGCCGCGGCTGGGGCCGGGGCGACGCGGCTGCGAGCGGGGCGGCGGCGGGGCGCCCGGTACGGTGAGCCCAGCAACGAGGCGCGGGCGGGCGCGCAGAGACGCCGGGTCCTCGCGGAGCACGGCCGGGGCGCGGCGGCGGCGGTGGCAGCGGGAGCCCAGGGACCGCTCCATCACTGGCAGCCATGGAGCCCGAGCATTTTCCTCCCTCAGGGCAGGCGCCTCGGCTCGGCACACGTCCTCGGGGAGGAAGGGGCCGGCGCCCGAGCCTCCCCGGAGGGCGGCGGGACGTGCGCTAGGGCGGAGGGTGCGACCCTCTCTTGTCCTCTTCCTCCGCAGCCGGCTCTTCCTCACCCCGCTGCTCCCGCGACCGAGCGGGAGGGGGCCACAGGCGGCGGCGGCTCCTTTCTCGGCGGCGTTGGTGGCCAGACGGGCTGGTGCAGCGACTGCAGCCGACGCCGTTCAAAGGAACGAGAGGTGGGGTTGGTCGGTGTCGGCAAACGGGGCGGGGGAGTGGGTGGGTGCCGAGGGAGGGTGTCGGGCGGGGAGGGGGCTATGGTGGTTGTTACTAGTGCTCTTCTTCGGCTCCCCCGGCTCTACCGTATCCCCCAGTCTCTCGCGGCATCGGGAGGGGAGGGACCAGCGCGGAGCGCAGGAGGAGGAGGGGCGACCGCCGGCGAGAGGAGGCGGTGGTGGAGGGGGAGGGGGCAGGCGGAGGAGGAGGAGGGAAGATGGCGTCTGCGCATGCGCCTCGGCGCCGCAGACATAAAGCCGGGTCTGGCGGGGCAGGAGGCGGCGGATCTTCGGGCCTGTGCGAGCGCCGGGTCTCCCGACGGAAATTGCCGAAGGCTGGCGGAGGCGCCGAAGCCGGGAGTGGTGGAGCCGGAGGGGATAGTGGGGGTGGGGAATTTCGGCCAAAGGAGCGAATCCGGGTCGGACTGCCTGCTTCGGCCCGGTGGGGGTGGGCAGGGTGCGCGCCTGCCGCGCGCGCAGGCTAGGTGTGTCCGCTCTTTTCACACTCGCGGCCGGCGCGCGCGGGCACGCGGCAGAGGAGGGGGCGCGGCGCGGAAGGGCCGGCGGAGGCGGCGGGAGCGCCGGCGCTTGGTGTGCGCGCCCTGGGTGGTGTCCCCCGCCTGCGGAATGGGTAATGAGGCTTTTCTCCGCAGCAACAGCATCACGAGTTTCAGTTCCCAGGAGCCCGCCGCCGCCGCCGCCGCTGCCACGACATGAGTCAGGCTTTCTTCCCCGGCGCGTGGCGGAAACCTCCTCCCCCTCGCCGCACCTGGGCTCGCCCCCGGCCCTCGCCTCCTCGGGGGATGCCCCAGCGCCGGGAGCTGCGGGGTCTACGGAAGGCCGGTGGCTCCCAGTGATAGGTGTTGTCTTTTGTGCAGTGCAGTTGCTGCCATGCGGTCTCCTCGCCCTTCCACGGGCAGGGGCGAGGCAACCGGACAGATGTTGCAGCTGTTTCCAGTTAACTGCCTTAGCTCCTCTGGGGTAGGCTCTTCTCTAACGAGGAGTGGTTGCAATGCATCCTTAACTGGAGGACACAGGCAGGCCGGCCCTGTAAACGACTGATCTCAACAGGTGTCTCCAAGCAGCGACGCCTTTTTCGTTCATTGTCCTGGCTATATCCCCATTGGTTTGACTCAAGAGGCAAGGTGGCCCGGACATGTGAGCAACACAAATGATAAGCATGCCTTTTAGGGCTAGAAAAGAAAAAGCCATCAGAAATTCCAGTTTTAAAACACACACCCACACATATTACATTTCATGGGTCCGACTATAGTTCTACAGAAGCAATGTTAGGTTTGATTGGGGGCAATTTACTGGCAGTTACTTTATTGGCATTTCATGTCAAAACCTAGTTCTAAGCATTTCTTACCAATAATCGAGAATGTCCGTCTCTCCCAGGAATTTAAAAATGATAAAGCAAGCCCAAAAGCTGTAGGGAGGAATTTTCATTTTGTTAAATTTAGGTTAGGGGAATCGGCGCTTATGGTTAGACCTCTGATTCAGGAAATCTCACGGATTTACATTCCTATTTCAGAAGATTGTTAAAGCAAAAACGATTGTCATTTGCAGTTTTGATACACCTCTAGTTGTCAATTCAACTTTTTACCTTTAGTTTTCGCTGAACTCTTCCCCTTGCTCCAAGGGGAAGCCTTCAAAAAGTGAATTATATCACCTTTTGCATGTTATTGAATAGAAGTGCACCCTCAACATCGCGTCTATCCGCTATCAAAGCTATGATACATTGTTGCTTTATCTGGGGTCTCCTACACTGAAAAGAAAAACTGGGGCTTAATATATTTATTTTTTTTACTTTATATTGCTAATGTAAACCTCTGCTAGAAGTAAATAGGCTCTCACAAATATTCAAAGTGATACAGTAATAAAAATCAAATATGAGAAGACTGTACTTGTTCTCTGATATTAATTCATTAATATGTGAATGGTTGTGTTTTTATAGAGTCATGGCTATTTGTGTTTTCACAAAAATAATTATTTCTTTTTTCTCCAACAGCTTTTGTTGCAAGTGATATGCCTGGTTAATCGCTGCCATCCATTGTTGAAATGCAAATCTGACATTCTTTTTCAATAGTTTTTGAATGGAAAATGGAAACTACCCTAACCGATTGAAACTGCAATGGATGTAAATGGGTGGAATGTCCTTTCTTTGGACTGCAGTATGAAAGAAAATGCTCTTGATCTCTCAAACTGCAGCCTTAAGTCAAAGGTTTCTTGTTTTGTTTTGTTTTTTTAAGTCAAAGTTTTAAATTACCCCAAACAGCAGCTCTACACCCCTTGGGCCACCTAAATAACTCACTATTATTGTGCTGATACGGCTTGATGCTTAATAAACACATGTATTAAAGTCTTACCCAAAGCTAACAGAATAAAAGAGCTGTTGAGATAGCCCTATGGAAGCGGATACTTATTCTAATGACCAGTAGCAAAGGGTACTGTTTGAGCTGTTTTGATGGGGGAGGAAGAGTTGGGGTGTTACTCCTTTTAAAAGAAAGGTTTAAAAAACAAAATCCAGAATTAACACAAGACATAAGAAAATAAGATCTTTTGAAGCGTATTAATTTTTGCCTGCTAAGGCTGCATCAAGTCCCACTAAGATATAAAGAGCAACTGGGCCGGGTGCGGTGGCTCACGCCTGTAATCCCAGCACTTCGGGAGGCTGAGGCGGGCGAATCAGGAGGTCAGGAGATCCAGACCATCCTGGCTAACGCGGTGAAACCTTGTCTCTACTAAAAATGCAAAAAATTAGCTGGGCGTGGTGGCGGGCGCCTGTAGTCCCAGGTATGCGGGAGGCTGAGGCAGGAGAATGGTGTGAACCTGGAAGGCGGAGCTTGCAGTGAGCCGAGATCGGGCCATTACACTCCAGCCTGGGTGATAGAGCGAGACTCCGTCTCAAAAAAAGGATATAAAGGGGAACTCTATAGTTAGGGAAATCCTAGTTTCAAAAATCTGGGTCTCTCTTCCCCCTTCCAAAATTCTTACGACCAGCAATTTATGAACACAAATACATTTAAAAAAAGGAGAAGGCACCTGAAGACTAGATTTTGTTATGCTATCATCTTTTAATTAAAAAGGTCTGGATTTTTATTGCATAAACATTAAATGCCTACTGCTATGTATAATAAAGTCATTAAATCCTTTTAACCAAGTACTTAGAGCTATCCTTTGCCTTTTGAAAGGCCGAATTTTAGCTGTTTTCATTCTGAGGCTATACGTCTGAATTACTGTTCTGTTGTTTTTTGAGACAGTCTTTCTCTGTCGCCCGGGCTGTAGTACAATGACACAGTCTCAACTCACTGCAACCTCTGCCTCCCGGGTTCAAGCGATTCCCCTACCTCAGCCTCTCGAGTAGCTGGGATTACAGGCATGTGCCACCACTCCCGGCTAATTTTTGTATTTTTAGTAGAGACGGGGTTTTACCATGTTGGCCAGGATGGTCTCGAACACCTGACCTCAGGTGATCCATGCACCTCAGCCTCCCAAAGTGCTGGGATTACAGGCATGAGCCACCGCGCCCAGCCTCTGAATTACTTTTCTGCTGACTCAAAGATTAGCCTTTATTGTGGTGATCACTTAAATCCAGTTGCAACATTATAAACCAACCTTATATATTTTGACATGTTCAGTGTTTACTGTACCATAAAAATAGAAAATTTGGGCTGGGTGCGGTGGCATATGCCTGTAACCCCAGCACTTTGGGAGGCCTAGGCAGGCGGATCACCTGAGGTCAGGAGTTCAAGACCAGCCTGGCCAACATGGTGAAACGCCTCTCCACTAAAAATACAAGGATTAGCCAGACAACATGGTGCACGCCTATAATCCCAGCTACTTAGGAGGCTGAGGCAGGTGACTCGCTTGAACCTGGGAGGCGGAGGTTGCCGTGAGCTGAGATCGCAGTACTGCACTCCAGCCTGGGTGACAGAGTGAGACCCCGTCTCAAAAAAAAAAAAAAAGAAAAAAGAAAATATGCGGCCGGGCGCAGTGGCTCACGCCTATAATCCCAACACCTTGGGAAGTCGAGGCAGGCGGATCCCGAGGTCAGGAGATCGAGACCATCCTGGCTAACACGGTGAAACCCCGTCTCTAGTAAAAATGCAAAAAATTAGCCGGGCATGGTGGTCGGCACCTGTAGTCCCAGCTACTCGGGAGGCTGAGGCGGGAGAATGGCGTGAACCTGGGAGGCGGAGCTTGCAGTGAACCGAGATCGCACCACTGCACTCCAGCCTGGGCACAGAGCGAGACTCCGTCTCAAAAAAAAAAGAAAATTTGCTGAACATTGTACACAATTTATCTATTTGTGAGTACTGCGAAATAGATCAATTAAAATCAAGTAATTCTCTAAAAGCAATGCCCTTGAAGAGCAGGAAGGGAATACCTATACTCTAAATGGCTGAGCTACAAAAATAGATACTATTAAAGAGAAATGTGTACAGAAAATATGCCACTGTTCCACTCCAGTAATTATTCTGGCTAACCAGTGCTTTAGTCATGTAATATTATTAATACTTATTTACAGCTTTTAGATGTCATCTGGGAAAATAAAGTCAGATGTTTATGACATAAACTCAAAAAATCACACATTTTTACATATGAAGAACCTAATGCAAGGGGATATTGCAGTATGTTTATTAATCAATTTGCTCTCTGACAAATTTTAATGAGACCAGGAGTGTGCCATCACTATCAATATCACAAAATGCATATTTCAAAACTTTAATTCCAATTTTAATGAGTACAGTTTAGCTTATAACTGATTAATTTCAGCAGCATTTGTTAAGTTTTTCAATAGTATATTTCAGTTCAGCTAAACAATTTTATATCCTCAAAGGAGATAATGCTTACAAAACAGAAAAGTATAGTTATTTGAATGTATGGTTCAGAAGGTACACTGATACACATTAGCTCATTTAATTCTACCCTTTGAGGGAGAAGACATTATCATTCTCATTTTAGAAGTGAGTAATCACAGGGAAGTTAAATAACTTTTCCAAGATTCATGCCTAAATCTGGATACTCATGTCCTCTTAATATCAGATTCTATGCCTCTGTATTTAAGGATTTTTCTGAAAAAGTCTGAGCATTAGAGACAAGTGTTTTTCAAAAATCTCTTGAAATTAATAAATGTTCCTTCAGTGCTTTTGAGTGCCAAAGAAGATATGCCGTTAATTTGAAACAGCATTTCTTCTGTATGAAGAGGATAAAAGACTTTTTCCCTCTTTGAACCAATGTAAATGTTATAGATTCTTTTACACTCTTCTGATTTATGAATGTGTTAATTTGGAGACTGTTCTCACAACCTAATGTCTGCTACAGTACTGTGAAGTGACATTGAAAAAAGAATTTATTAATTTATATTTTTAAAGGCTATAATCAAATAGCCCTCCAAATCTCTCCAGTGTTAGCTAATTTTATTTAATGCCTACTATATACTGCACATTGGTTTTCAATGCTGTAAGTGTTCTATCCCACTCAGTCCTCACAGTTATACAAAGAGCTGAAATTGCCCCATGTTGCAAGTGAGGAAAGTGAGGTGCCAGTAGGTTTCAGTCTTACAACTTGACTAGAGTGGTAGGGCTAAAATGAAAATCCTGGCAGTCTAACCACCCCTTCACAGCTGCTTCCAAGGCATATTGTTAATTCAGGCTACTGCCAACTCATGCTCCCAAGTTAAGTTTCTACAGAATACTCATGTTTTAATTTTTCTAATTAGGCATCTCCAAAAAATCTATAAGCACCATTTTCTCCTATGCAGAGATATTCTAAGAATGTACATTTTAGAGACTACTGTGGCCATGTAGGAGTTAGACATAAAGGAACAGAACAATGATTTCAGTAGGAGGATTCTTCACTGATTGAAACAGATGCCAAATGCTTGAAAAAAGGCATCAATCACATGTAATTGAGAAATGCTATCTATATAGGACAAGATAAATGTTTTCCTGTTTTAGCAATTAGTCTTTATTGAACATAAGAGCCTGTAGAATAGAGAGAGTAATAAGAGAGTAATAACCTAATCTTTTCAACGTGTTCTAAGGGCCCATTTGTATTTATATATTTTTTGAATATGTAAAATTATAGAAATAAACACATATGTCACATTTGTTTATATCATGATTCTAATAAGACCTTTGTCCATCCACTGTCAACAAAAATAAGGTCAAGTTATACAAACAAACAAAAGCAGCTGGATGCGGTGGTTCACACCTGTAATCCCAGCGCTTTGGGAGGCTGAGGCAGACAGATTGCTTGAGCCCAGGAGTTTGAGACCAGACTGGGCAACATGGCAAGACCCTATCTCTACAAAAGATACAAAAATTAGCTGGGTGTGGTGGTGTGCGCCTGTGGTCCCAGCTACTTGGGAGGCTGAGGTGGGAAGATTGGTTGAGCCCTGGAGGTCAAGGCTGCAGTGAGCCCAGTAAGCATCATGCCTAGGCAGCCTAGAGAAAGACCCTGCCTCAAAAGAAATTAAATGAAATTTTAAAATGAAAGCAACCGATATTCCTTTGTATTTAAAGATTACATTCACAAACATTTAGGTATATCTCAAATCTTCAAGCTCAAAGAAAAAAGAATTTACTGGGGTCATTCCTTAGTCTGGAAATTTCCTTTGATCATTTATTTTCTCCCTCTGCTCTAACTTATCTTTTAAGGTAAGAACATTAATAAAATAGTTTTTAAATAATTTTTAATAACACATTCAAATAGACATTTCCAGCTATTTTCATTGTAGAAAACGGGAAATCAGTAGTCTTAAAGGCCAACATCTTTTCTGATTTTAATACCATGAATAAAAGAAGAAAAGAAAATCCTAAATGTATACACTCTAAATTGGAGTCAGAGACACAAAATAAAATCCCAAAAATATTATGACCACAAAAATTTAAATGCAACAGCACAATTTACATACGGTAGATGTTTACAAACCCTTTCTATATGAATGATAAATTAGAATGATTAAAGAGGAAATTAATAGAGTTTTTAGAACAAATCGTGAGATGGGATTTAGGAGAAAAAGCCCAGCAAAATGATTTGTTTTATATGCAATATATACACACTTATCACACTCAAGAAAATTTAAAATATGACTGGTTCAGCCCCTTCACTGAGTTAAACATAAAGTTAATTGCACAGATACCAACAAAGTTTTCCATCAGAAACTAGGAAGGTCCAGGTACTTTCTTGCCACAGTTATTTATAGACAGGAATGATAATGCCAACTTAGTGGTTTACCTTCAGTGTTTCAAAAGAATGTCTTTATTCAGGAGACATACTGACATAACTGACATACAAAATGGTTAGTAGATGTACAACTATATTACAACTCAAGGTATATTTCGAGTAAAATGGGAGTAATACTCTGTTTTACCCCAATGTTGATCCCAAATTATTTGATAATAAAAACAAGAGCTTTGAAAGAAATACTTCCAATTAAACTCATCTTGAGAAAGGTGCTAAGTTTTCTTTGTTCTTTTAAGTATATAGCAGAAACTTAAAAGTCCTTATAAAAAATTTTCTAAATCCTATACTATGTAGTAACATTGTCAACATAATTGATCACTTGAACTTTACTACTAAACTTTTCACAAGGTGTTTCTGAAGAACATAAAGTTCAGACATTACGGCGTTAAAAAACAAGCTCATTATTAAAATTTTGGTCAAGGGCATCCAATGGTATTAAATTTCCTTCTCTGTTCTTTTACTTGATCTCTGTAAAATTCTCCTTACCCAAGCTAAGCCAACAACAACTTGCTAACTACTCTTTTTCATTAAGCATCATGCCCAAAGCATTTTCTTTTTTTATTTTTGTAAGAAGCGAAGTTCAGTGAAAATGGTAAGAAGATATTAGTTGAATCTGTATCTCCTTTTCTGATAGCTTTGCATTTGTGTAGGGACAATGCATTATGTCAAATACTGACTACAAGTATAATCCTTAGCTTTTGTGTTCTATTCTGGAAATGAATTGCTTACATCCTGGCCTAAAAATAGGGGAGATTCATGAACATCTTCTAGTCAAATGAGCTCCAGAACTGTTTTCTAAGAAACTTAGTTGGTAATTTTTGGCATGACAAGTCACAGAAATCATACAAAACCTATGATAATTTCAGATGCAATGATCCATTTTTACAATTTTGACTTAGTCAATGTGTCTAAAACATTTACTAAGTGTTTATTGGTCAAAACTTCCATTTTAGGTAAAGCACGGTGGTTGATGCCTGTAATCCCAGTACTTTTGGGAGGCCAAGGCAGGAGGATTGTTTGAGGCCAGGAGTTTGAGACCAGAGGGGGCAATATAGTAAGATCTCTCTACAAGCAATTTAAAAATTAGCTAGTCATGGTGGCATGCACCCATAGTCCTAGCTACTCAGGAGGCTGAGGCAGGAATATTACTTGAGCCCAGGAGGTAAGGTTATAGTGAGCTGTGATCGCACCAGTGCATTGCAGCCTAAAGGACAAAGAAAGAGCCTGTCTCAAAAAAAATTAAAAATTAGAAAAGGCTTTCCTTTTGAAGTGTTAATATTAAATGAAGGTTCTGCTATTATTTTGCATTTCTCCCAACATGAAACATATTTTCTTTCATTTATGATTGTCAGTACAATAAAAACCACATTCTGTTATATAACTAAGGTTAGAATAAACCACCTTGCTGATTATGATGGATATGTTTTTAAAATTAAGTACATAATGAGTACAGTATACAAATGTTTCATAAATTAGTTTTAATGATAATTATTCTGTAGCTGAAATATATTCCCAGTGAATACATATTAATTGACTGAAAGCAGGACCTCTTTGTGCCACCCTTTTCTTTGGAAGAACAGGGAGATTTTGGCCCTAGAGCCTCTCAGATCTGTAGGATCTTCAGAGGAGGCAAATCATTTCCACCTAGCTCTACATTAACGTTTTGTTTTTTTTTTTTTTTGAGATGGAGTCTCACACTGTCACCCAGGCTGGAGTGCAGTGGCCCTATCTTGGCTCACTGCAACCTCTGCCTCCCAGGTTCTAGCGATTCTCCTGCCTTAGCCTCCTGAGTAGCTGGGACTACAGGCGTGCACCACCATGCCCAGCTAATTTTTGTATTTTTAGTAGAGATGGGGTTTCACCATGTTGGCCAGGCTGGTCTCAAACTCCTGACCTTGTGATCTGCCTGTCTCAGCCTCCCAAAGTGCTGGGATTACAGGTGTGAGCCACTGCGCCCGGCCAGCTCTACATTATAAAAATGTCCAAGGAGGATAGCCTTTGGCAGTGTGTTCAATAATTCTCTTCTAATAAAACATTAATTTAACATTCATCTTATTACTAGTTGTGCCAGATGAGTCACTTGTTTAAGACTCAGGTGTTAACATACAATCAAAATGGCTTTGATATACAAGTCAAGTTTTTTGAATGCCAAATACATTGTGTACTGGACACCAGTCCCCAACCCTTCTTCCCTTCCCTTCCCATTCACTGCTCCACTGTACTTTTCCCTCCGCTCCCATTTTCCTTACCATAACTCAGAAATTGAAATTACAGCCATTTTCATGTTGATGAAACCCCCAAATAGTAATATTTTTATTTTCTTCTTTGTAATAATTGTGCAGCAGCAGTCAGCTAATAACACTATTCATCATTCTGCTCATCCTAAGTACATAATGAGTGTATTTCATGAATAGTACTGCTACAGAAACTGGATAAAAATAAGTAAAGGGGGCCAGGTGCAATGGCTAAGGCCTGTAATCCCAACACTTTGGGAGGCTGAGGTGGGCGGATCACCTGAGATCAGGAGTTCAAGACCAGCCTGGCCAACATGGTGAAAGCACATCTCTACTAAAAATACAAAAATTAGCTGGACATGGTGGTTTGCACCTGTAATCGCAGCTACTTGGGAGGCTGAGGCAAGAGGATTGCTTGAACCTGGGAGGCAGAGGTTGCAGTAAACCGAGATTAGGCCACTGCGCTCCAGCCTGGGCAACAGAGTGAAACTGTGTCTCAGGAAAAAAAGGGAAAAAAGTATATGATAATTTATGGGCTGCTACATTGTTAAGGACTAGAAGATGGGAAATACGGGATTTTGTCTCCTTAGAAAAACAAGGAACAGGGACCAGGTGCAGTGGTTCACACCTGTAAACCCAGCACTTTAGGAGGCAGAGAGGGGAAGATGGCTTGAGCCCAGGAGTTCACAACAAGCCTAGGCAACTTAGTGAGACCCGGTCACTGTTGTGAAACGAAAACATCTGAGACAGGTCTCAGTCAATTTAGAAAGGTTATTTGGCCAAGGTTAGGGATGCACCTGTGACACAGCCTCAGGAGGTCCCGATGACATGTACTCACGGTTGTTGGGGTGCAGCTTGCTTTTGTACATTTTAGGGAGACATAATACATCAATCAATACATGTAAGGTTTACATTGGTTTGATCTGGACGGGCAGGACAACTCAAAGGTGTGAGGGAGGGGGTGTGGCTTCCAGGTCATAGGTAGATTTAAAAATCTCCTGATTGGCAATTGATTAAAAGAGTTATTATCAGTAGAAAGGAATGTCTGGGTTATGATAAGGGTTTGCGGATAAGGGGTTGCAGAGACCTACATTTCATCGTGCAGATGAAGTCTCCCATTAACAGGCTTTGGAGAGAATAGACTACTATATAAAGGTCTGTGTTGATGTTAATTCTAGAGAGGTATAATGAGGCATGTCCAACCCCTTCTTCTTTCATGGCCTGAACTAGATTTTCAGATGACTCTGGCATGTCCTTGACTGAGAGGAGGGGTCCATTCAGATGGTTGGGGTCCTTCAAATTTTACTTTTGGTTTAGACTATTAATTTTTTTCTTTTTCTTTTTTTTTTCTGAGACAAGGTCTTGCACTGCTGACCAGGCTGGAGTGCAGTGGCGTGATCTTGGCTCACTGCAGCCTCCGCCTCCTGGGTTCAAGTGATTCTTGTGCCTCAGCTTCCCAAGTAGCTGGGATTACAGGCGTGTGCCACCATGCCTGGCTAATTTTTGTATTTTTTGTAGAGGGGAGGTTTTGCCACATTGGCCAGGTTGGTCTCGAACCTCTGGCCTCGAGTGATGCACCTCAGCCTCCCAAAGTGCTGGGATTACAGGTGTAAGCCACTGCACACAGCCTACGCTATTAATTTTATATATATGTATGTATATATTTAAGTATATAATAAAAAGAAAAACTACAAACATATAAGGTTGGTCCAACTTTGGTGTCATTAATTAAATATCTACTTCCTGTTCTTTAGGAGACAAAAATGCCATGCAGTGGTGTTTTTACATATCAATGAGGGCACAAACTGAGACAACTTCCCCAAACCTCATCCCCAGCTCAGAGGTGTATTTACATAATTCTTATTCTAAACAAAGGACAAATGGGAAGTAGGCGAACAATTTGGTTCATGTTTCACCAAAGATATATTTTCTTCAGGTTAAAGGCAATCAGAGACTTCCAAATTATTGTGAGACAGCCAAGTATAAAGGGGTCCCAGGAGAAACTCCAACTGGCCTGCACACCGGGAGAATGGGGTGAGCCGTGGAAGTTCGCACCCTTTGCATGGGAGAGGAGTCTGGGATTCCAGCCTGTCCTCTCCTGTTCTGGGGTGGAACCTGGGATTCAATCTGTGATGGCGGAAACCAGCTAGGAAGCGAGAGGCCCCCATTTCCCTTTTTTTCCTTTTCACCCAATAAATTCCATTTTTCTTACCTTTCAAAGTGTCTGTGAGCCTAATTTCTCATGGCCATGTGACAAGAACCTGGCTTTTACCTGAACTAAGAAGCCCTACAACAATTGTAAATACCTGTTAATCCACCAATTACATGTAGGCACAATATGGATCTTTGGAAATCAGATAAGAATGATTTTAATGTGAAATAATGACAGCAAAATAGTTTAGAAACCATGATGGCGAGGCCTCATTGATGCATACATCTGCTGGGGACCGAGCATATGGTTAGTGCCTGGTACATATGTAAAAACTGCAATTACGGCTTCTTAGTAAGATAATTGATTCTGAGTAAACGTTTGAGTTTTCCTGGTTGTCTTAATTTTTTGTGTGTGTAATTGAGCTTTTGCTGTTTGTTTGGCTGGTTGGTTGGTTGGTTCGTTTTTCATGACAGACATTTAGGAAGAGAAAAGCCTACCAAAAAAAACAAGCAAAAGCCTACAAAAGATTGTGTTTGCAATATAACTAAATATAGTAATATTACTAGTAAGACCAGGAAAATACACAAAACTTAATGGAAAACAGGGACAATAACAACACACTTAAAGGACTATTTGAGGCTACTCGTTCCCTGATAAATGTGATAATAGCAAATGAGCATGCATATTAGAATAAAATTGTGTTTCTATCTTATATATTTAGCATTCACCAATTTTATTCCATCGCAGGCCATTGTCTACATAGTGACAGATAGAATATTCCATGAAGAGAAGGACTAGAAAGTGGGTTTTATTTTTTTGATAATTATAATAAATTATCAACTTTAAAGCACTGAACCGAAGATTTAAAATGTAAGTTTAAATTCCATTCTCAAGAAGGAACATGGGGATCATTTTAAAAGCTTGTCCTCTGCAGGAAAGGCCTCAGAAGAACAGAGACTGAAGTCTCTACACAGATTGAATAGCATTTTGATCGCTATTTCAGGTACAACCACCACTTCATTATCTGCATGTGAACTTCCCATGGGCCGTTTCCATTCCCAGACCATCTTGAACCTCTCACCCATCACCAATCAGGTCTCCCATGGCCACACCACAATATGTGCACAGGGGATGTGAAATCATTTAAAATTCAGACTAAAAGAGTTTAGTCAGTCAAATCCATTGAGTGGGAAGAAATCCATTAAATTTAATTTAAAGTGTATTATAGTTTATCCACTATTTTGGGAGAATTCTATTATTGCTTGCTTCTAATAGCAAAGTTAATGAAGAATTGATTGCTGTTTCAATGAGATCCCTCTGCACACAAACATTTACTAAGAACTCACCTAAATTGCAGCTCATTTTTAATGTGGAACAAAAAACTTGGCTTGTGCCTATGTATCTCATAACGGGTCATTCTAGAATGATTCTAACAATACATTTCAGTAAACTGTATTATACTTAGACCACCAGCAGAAATCTGGGATAATTGGGTCGTTGAAGAATAAACACTAAAGGCAGGACAAGGGGTCAATCGTGGAGCAAGAACTTCATTCAGGAAACTGGGGTAATGTCCAGATTTCTTCAAAGGCTGCATTGGGGAGACTGTTTAACATTAACACAGAATTCTCCAGTTGGCTGGAGAGCAGCTGGGAGAGGTCTCTGTAAGAGTAAGAAGCCTGCTTTCTATTTATTTATTTTTGGGGGCAGGCATGCCTTCTTCAAACAAAAAGAAAGCCTAGGCATGCAGAACCTGGATCTCATACAGACAGGGTCTCATTCTGTTGCCCAGGTTGGAGTGCAGTGGTGCGATCACGGCTCACTGCAGCCTGGACCTCTGGGCTCAATGGATCCTCCCACCTCAGCCTCCTGAGTAGTTGGGACTACAGGTGCCAGCCACCAAGCCTGGCAAAATGATAGAGACAGGATTTCACCATGTTGACCAGGCTGATCTCTAACTCCCGGACTCAGGTGATCCACCAGCCTCCCAAAGTGCTGGGATTACAGGCTTGAGCCACTATGCCTGGCCTGAATATCATTTTACATTGTTTATTATTATTATTACTATTATTATTGAGACAGAATCTCGCTCTGTTGCCCAGGTTGGAGTTCAGTGGTGTGATCTCAGCTCACTGCAATCTCCACCTCCCGGTTTCAAGTGATTCTCCTGCCTCAGCCTTCTGAATAGCTGGGATTACAGGTGCATGCCACCATCTCAAACTAATTTTTGTATTTTTGGTTGAGATGGGAGTTTCTCCATGTTGGCCAGACTGGTCTCCAACTCCTGGCCTCAAGTATTCTGCCCGCCTTGGCCTCCCAAAGTGCTGGGATTACGGGCATGAGGCACCGCAACCCGGCCCTATATTGTTATTATACTGTTGATGGCAGCAGTGGGCCATCTGGTGTGCCGCTGCCATCACGCTAGCCACTGCAGGGAGGGTGCAGGGAGGACGCAGACAGCCCGCACCCCTCTACCCCCCATTCCTCCACCCCTCCACCCCACTGCAAACCCCCCACCCCCAGCCTGCCACCCTGGGGGCCGCCACAGTGGGGCCTGCCCAAGTCGCCCGCCTGGCGAGGGGGAGCTCCAGGCCAACCCTGAGCACCAGGACCACAGCAGGAGCTTTCAGCAGTATCACCCTACACCAGATGCTGGTCCAGGCCCAGTGAGGACCTGGAGCCCCTGCCCCAGGCTTCGAGGGGGCGCTGCCGGTTGCTGGTGAGAGGCACTGGGAACCAGGGACAAGCAGGAACTCTGCCCCTTACAAGTTGGTGGGGCGGGACCTCCCCAGGTACAACTGCAGCTACCTAGGCTACAGCTGCAACTTCAGCATCTCTGTGTTCTTGGGAGCCAGGAGTAGGCAGGAGCTCTGCCTTCCTGGGCGGGGCTACAGCCGCCCAATCTTGGCTGTGGATCAGGGCCTCCAGCTCCACGCAACAGGCAGGAGCCCCACCCCACCCCACTGAAAACTGGGGCTGCAGCGCAAGGTATCCTGCAGGCTTGGGAGTCCTGGAAAGGACCCCCCATGCCCTTGCAGACTCAGAGGTGTCTGCTCCCACTGCCTAACATCTCCCCACTCGCAGGGCCTGCTCTGATCTTGGAGGCACACAAGCCAGGCCAGGTGTACGTAGGCTTGGGCCAGTGCTGATATGCCATCCCTCTGCCACCTCGGCCCCCTCTGGATTTTGGGAGCTGAGGAGCACAGGAGGGGAAGCTGAGGGTGGCTGGGTGGTGGCCTGAAGGTGCCCTTTGGTGCCAGCACCCTGCCATGGATGGCCGAGGGAGGCAGACAGGCTCCTGGGCAGAAGGGGGCTGATTCCCAGTAAGGCCCAACTTCAGGCCAGGGAGTGCCTAAAGGCTGAGCACTGGGCTACCAGTTCACGAACTGGAGTGGGGACTTGTGATGCCTCCTTTGGGCTGCCCATGGCCACCCATGGACCAATTGGCTGGCACTTCCTCCCCTCTGAGGTCCATAAAAGCCTCGGGCTCAGCCAGAGCAGGGCAGAGGGCAGAAGATGGAGAGACAACAGGAGGACCAGCTGCAAAGAGGAGCTACCCTTTCTGCTGAGCGCTTCAGAGGCCTGCAGAGATGTGTGCACGGCCTGCGGAGAGGAGCCACCCTTTCCAGGGCCTCCTCTCTGCCACCCTTTCCAGGGCCTCCTCTCTGCCACCCTTTCCAGGGCCTTCTCTCTGCCACCCTTTCCAGGGCCTCCTCTCTGCTGAGAGCTGAATATTCAATAGGAGGACTTGCCTGCAGAAAGGAGTTATCCACTGCGGGTCTCCTCTGAACTGTTCTAACACTAAATAAAACTCCTCTTCGTCTTCTTCACCCTTCACTTGTCTGCGTACCTCATTCTTCCTGGATGCAGGACAAGAACTCAGGCAAAAGTGCCACCAGCCACAGAGGTTTCCAGGAAGAAAACTGACACCCCAGAGATCCTGTAACATTGCTATTTTCTTCCACTGTGGCCTAAGCTGATTTTCAATGACAATGACCCTGATATACTGTTGAGTGGTTTGAATGACAGATGTAATCAGAACTATGCTCTGAAGATTTTGCCATCAAATGTGCATGAGGGACTTATTTCCTATCAGATTAGGCACATATTTTATATAAGATTCATGCTACCTGAATGATCCAAGTAAAGTGAGTAATGCAAATATTATTGGCACAACATTGTCATTTAAGCAACAAAAATTTACTATCAAGTACTATATATTGCATATATCAAATATCCCATATATCTTAGTCTGAGTTCCTCAAAATAAGAGACAAAGCTCACATGCAGAGTGTATTTGAAAAAATGGAGCCAGTGGGCATGAATGTCAGCAGGGGCAGTGAAACAGGGAAGGAAGGAAGACCGTAAGATGAGTACTGAGTTGCTATCACTGAGGAGCCTTTACAAATGTTTTCCAGGGCCAGCACGGTGGGTCACGCCTGGAATCCCAGCACTCTGGAAGGCCGAGACAGGTGACTCACCTGAGGTCAGAAGTTTGAGACCAGCCTGGCTAACATGGTGAAACCGGCCAAGGCGGATGGATCACCTGAGGTCAGGAGTTCAAGCCAGCCTGGCCAACATGGTAAAACCCTGTCTCTACTAAAAATACAAAAATTAGCTGGGCATGGTGGTGCACACCTGTAATCCCAGACACTTGGAAGGCTGAGGCAGGAGAATCACTTGAACCTGGGAGGTGGAGGTTGCAGTGAGCTGAGATTGTGCCATTGCACTCAGGCCTGGATGACAAGAGCGAGACTGTCTCAAAAATAAATAAATAAAATAAAAATAAAAATGTTTTCCAGGAGGCCAGGTGTGAAGGTTCACTCCTGTAATCCCAGCACTTTGAAAGCCAAGGTGGGCAGAGCAGTGAGCCGAGATCACACCACTGTACCTCAGCCTGGATGAGACTTTGTCTCAAAAAAAAAAAAAAAGTGTCCTGCTATCACTGTGCTTTAGAATTGATTGCCACAATTTGAATTTGAATATTAATCTAATTCTGATTAAATACCTTTTAATTAATATCTTATAGAGTTGTTTAGATTTACTGAGCACAACCTCATTAATACATGTGAAAATGTGTCCGGAATTAGTTCCTTCCAGTGGGTTCTTGGTCTCACTGACTTCAAAAATGAAGCCGCGGACCCTTGCAGTGAGTGTTACAGTTCTTAAAGATGGTGTGTCCGGAGTTTGATCCTTCAGATGTTCAGATGTGTCCAGAGTTTCTTCCTTCCAGTGGGTTCATGGTCTTGCTCACTTCAGCAGTGAAGCCGCAGACCTTTGCAGTGAGTGTTACAGCTCTTAAAGGTGGTGCATCCAGAGTTGTTTGTTCCTCCCTCCTGGTAGGTTCGTGGTCTCACTGACTTCAGGAGTGAAGCTGCAGACCTTGGCAGTGAGCGTTATAGCTCATAAAGGTAGTGTGGACCCAAAGAGTGAGCGGCAGCAAGATTTATTGTGAAAAGTGAAAGAATAAAGATTCCACAGCATGGAAGGGGACTGGAGTGGGTTGCCATGAGTGGCCAGCTTTTATTCCCTTATTTGGCCCACCCACATCCTGCTGATTAGTCCATTTTACAGAGCGCTGATTGGTCCATTTTACAGAGTGTTGATTGGGCTGTTTTTACAGAGTGCTGATTGGTGCGTTTACATACCTTTAGTTAGACACAGAGTGCTGATTGGTGCGTTTTTACAGAGTGCTGATTGGTGCGTTTACAAACCTTTAACTAGGCACAGAGGGCTGATTGGTGCATTTTTACAGAGTGCTGACTGGTGCATTTACAAACCTTTAGCTAGACACAGAGTGCTGATTGGTGTGTTTACAATCCTTTGGCTGGACAGAAAAGTTCTCCAAGTCCCCTCCTGACCCAGACGCCCAGCTGGCTTCGCCTTTCGAAAGCACAGTAAGATCTCACAAATTCAGACTGCATTAACCACCAGGATTCATGGACTGAGAGTAAATTTACATTTGTATTACCTTTTTTTTTTTTTTAACGGTCTGCTTAGAAATTAAGCACGTAAAGGGAAGTGAAGCCAGAGTTGCAGACACTTTTTCTGCCCACGGTGTCTCGGATTCATTCTTAAGGAACTGAGAACTTAATCTTCCAAAATGTCAAAAAAGACCATCTTATGCCCCACCTCCCACCCCAGCTCCTGCAACACAAATGCCCAGCACACCAGGGTGTGCGGGATACAGTCCATACAGTCATCTTGCCAACAACAACTACAGCCTGGGAGGAAACCCGGCCACCAACAGCTGGGTTACGGCATCCTCTGCTATTACGATTCCAAACCCTGAAAGTCACCAGAAAAGCTGCTGATGCCCTACATGAGGTACAGCAGAAAGGTCTGGGACCAAGTAAATTTTCCAACCCTGACCTAAAGTTGTGTGAGATTGGCTAGATTATTGGTGGCATCCGGCAAGATCTTGCTGATGAAAAACAAGAATATTTAAGTGAATACAAAGCAGAAAAGATAGAGTACAATGAATCTATGAAGGCCTATCGTAATTCCCCCATGTACCTTGCTTACATAAATGCAAAAAGTCATGCAGCAGGGAGAAAGTCAGCAGAGACAGTCTCGCTTGGAGAAAGGAGAACCATACATGTGCATTGAGCCTGCCCAAGATCCGGATGATTATGATGATGGCTTTTCAAGCATCCAGTCACCGCCCGTTTCCAGAGGAACCACTGCCTCATTAGTGAAATCCTTAGTGGGAGTGTGGTGCCAGACGTTTGGTCAGTTGTCAGAACAGCTAGAATGCAGGTCCTCAAACGACAGGTCCAACGACAGGTCTAGTCCTTAATGGTTCATCAGTGAAAACCAGAAGCTGAAATTCTTCAAATAGAGGAAAGACACCAGGAGAAAAAGAGGAAATTCCTGGAAAGCATAGATTCACTTAACAATGAACTTAAAAGGTTATGCTGTCTGAAAGTAGAAGTGGATATGGAGAAAATTGCAGCTGAGATTGCACAGGCAGAGGAACCGGCCCACAAAGGGCAAGAGGAAAGGGAGAAGGAGGCAGCAGAGCAAGCTGAGTGCAGTCAGAGCAACATCCTTCCTGAGGAATAACAAGCAGCCAACAAAGGCGAGGAGAAGAAAGATGACGACAACATTCCAATGGAGACAGAGGAGACACAGCTTGAAGAAATAACAGAGAGCCAACAGAATGGTGAAGAAGGCACGTCTACTCCTGAGGATAAGGAGAGTGGCAGGAGGGGTCGACAGTATGGCAGAGGAAGGAACCAGTGACAGTAACACTGGCTCAGAGAGCAACAGCACAACAGGGGAGGAGCCACCAACAGATTCCATACCAGAAGATGAGAAAAAAGAATCAATGTTGCCTTGTTTTATGTGTTCTAAATACTTTTTTAAATGAAAAAAATTTTTTTGGTTTAAAAAAAAAAAAGAAATTAAGCATGTAGGTGAGGCGCAGTGGCTCACTCCTGTAATCCCAACACTTTGGGAGGCCGAGGTGGGTGGACCACTTGAGGTCAGGAATTCAAGACTATCCCGGCCAACATGGTGAAACCCTGTCTCTACTAAAAATACAAAAATTATCTGGGCATGGTGGCGCACGCCTGTAGTCCCAGCTACTCGGGAGGCTAAGCAGGAGAATTGCTTGAACCCGGGCAGTGGAAGTTACAGTGACTCAAGATCGTGCCACTGCACTCTGGCCTGAGTGACAAAATAAGAGAAAGAAAGAAAGAAAGAAAGAAAGAGAGAAAGAAAGAGAGAAAGAAAGAGAGAAAGAAAGAGAGAAAGAAAGAGAGAGAGAGAGAGAGAAAGAGAGAGAGAAAGAAAGAAAGAAAGAAAGAAAGAAAGAAAGAAAGAAAGAAAGAAAGAAAGAAGAGAGAGAAAGAGCAAGCAGGGAGGGAGGGAAGGAAGGAAGAAAGGAGGGAGGGAGGGGGAGGGAGGAAAAATTCGAGAAATGAAGCATGTAAAACCTGGCTCCAAATAGTATTTTAAAATATTTATATCTATCATTAGCTAAATACAATTATATCTTGGCAGTTATCTCTAAAACTGGCCATAATATGAGCTGGCTACAGTAGCTGGTAATCCCAGCTACTCAGGTGGCTGAGTATGGGAGGATTGCTTGAGCCCAAGAGCGGGAGACCAGCCTGGGAAAAATAGTGAGACCCCGTCTTTGAAAAAAAAAAACAAAAAAAAAAAAACTAAAACTGGCCTTAATAAACATTCAATACTCATTTGCTGAAGGAATTAACATTTTAAATTGTAGTTACAGCGCAACTTAATAATTAAGGAGGGGGTCTTCTCTGATCCTCTACTAGCTTGATTCTAGTCATTGTGTATACTTTACATTTATTAAAGTATGTTTTAGAGAATAATTCTGTAAAACAAATGTTCCTCTACATCTAAATGCCTCCAGGCAGTCTGAATTTATGATGCTTCTTTTGGTAAAAATGCGGAAAATCTAAGCATAGAACAATAAGATTCTACTGAATATTTCACAAGTAGTTACAATAGACTTCTTATACCTTTAAGTCTCTTCAGATTGAGATTGTATGTTTCATCTGGCTAACGTCTTTTAATCTACATACCTTCTTTTAACATCGGAGATACTTATATACTATAAAATGCACCCATTCTGAAGCAGGACGTTTTCCTGACCCTTTCACTGGCAGGAACTGGAGTGCCCGGATGCTAGAACTAGCTGGCTGCTTCAGTGCTGGCAGGGGTGGACTCTACTCACGGGGTACCACTGCATTCCACCTCTCACAGGAGGGGGAGCTGAAAAGGGGTCAAATGGGAAGGTGATCTTCCCCTGGAGGCTGGCCGTCCCTGGCCTGACTCCTCTCCGAAGCTATGCTATCAAACTCTCCCTCTGAAGTCAGGAACTGCTTCTCTCCAACGTCCAACTGTAGTCTCTGATATCCAGCTGCTTCTCTTTTCCGCTGGCTGAATTCTGGGGTTTTTATAGGTATAGGATGGGTGGACAGGGTGGGCCATGGGTGCTTTTGGAAAAGGCAACATTTGAGCAGGAAAACAGGAATGTAAGTTCTCACTTTGGGCCATGGCATTAGGCTTTTTGGCTTGAGGGTGGGGCCATTGCCAGGCACCTGCCCTCTTCTTCCTAGAATTTCCCTGCCTCCTGTCTCTATCAATTCTAAGTATACAATTCAATGAATTTTATTATATTTACAGAGTTGTGTACCACAATCCCAAGCTAATTTTGGGACATTTCCATTACCCAAAAAAGAAACCTCATGTCCATTTACAGTTATCCCCATTGCCAACCCTAGGCACCACTAAACTTTCTGACTTTATATATTTGCCTTTCTTAGACATTTAATATAATAAACATAATGCTTTAAGGATCATCCATGTTGTTAACTTGTGTCTTTTAAAACCAACATACATGGTGGTTCTGAATGATATCTCCTAATCATCTCATTTCAATTTCAAGGCAAAATTTCTGCCATGTACAAAGTTAAATAAAGTTGTTTAAAGAATTTATAGAATCAGGTACACAAAACTAAAATGGATATTCCTAATAAAAAATAATCTGTCATTTTTTCTTTATTTTATTTTTATTTTTTTGAGGCAGAGTTTTGCTCTTTTGCCTAGGCTGGAATGCAATGGCTTGATCTCGGCTCACTGCAACCTCCAACCCCAGTGTTCAAGCCATCCTCCTGCCTCAGCCTCCTGAGTAGCTGAGATAATAAGCACCCATCACCATGTCCAGCTAATTTTTGTATTTTTAGTACAGATGGGTTTTTGCTATATTTGCCAGGCTGGTCTCAAACTCCTGACCTCAGGTGATCCACCCACCTCAGCCTCCTAAAGTGCTGGGATTACAGGCGTGAGCCACTGCTCCCAGCCTTTTTTCTATCTTTAACTATTTGCCAATAATAAAAACAGGCTCAACATGCTAAAATACTGAAAATACAGAACTGCAGAAAAGGGTAGTTTAAGTGATTATCCTGCCTCAGCCTCCCAAGCAGCTGGGACTGCAGGTGCAGGCCACCTCACCCAGCTGATTTTCTATTTTTCGGCGGAGACAGGGTTTCACCATGTTGGCCAGGCTGGTCTCAAAGTGCTGACCTCAGTGATCCAGCCACCTCAGCCTCCCAAAGTGATTACAGGTGTGAGTCATTGCACCTGGCCAAAAAGTGTAAAAATGTATCTTAATTTTACAATAAAATAAAGCTATGCTTAATACCTCAATTCCTTCTATTCTTGCATTTACTGTTAAGATGATTTTCTCAACTTTCAAATCACTTGAAAAGTTGTAATACTAGGATAAACAGCTTATACTCTTCACCTAGATTCACCAATTATTAATATATTACTACATTTATTTTTTCTCTGTGTAGCCCTCTCTTTCTGTCTGACTGACACACACGTACGCACGCACACACACACACACTCTCTTGAGAGTTGGTCTCATGACCCTTTAATCCTACAGCTTTCAATATGTATTTCCTAAGAATGATAGCATTCTTTCCCATAATCACAATACTCTGATCACACTTGAGGAATTTAACATTGATACAATCCTATTATCTAATATAAAGTCCACATTCAAATTTTCCCAATTAGTGTTCTCTTTTAAAAAACTTTTTCTTTAATTTTTTTAAATTTAAATTTTTTTTTAAAAAAATGGGGTCTTGTTATGTTGCCCAGCCACCGTGGCTGGCCTTGTTTGCTGGTCTTGAACCCCCGGCCCCAAGAGATCCTCCCACCCCAGCCTTCCAAAACTGGGAAATACAGGTGTGAGCCACCACACCTGGGCTCCAATTCTGTTCTAGTCATGTCTTTTATAACTTAAAAAAAAAAAAAAAAATCCAGAGTCAATGGAAGAAAATCCATTGCATTTTGTTACATGTCCCTTTACTGTTCTTTAATCTAGAACAATCTCTACTCTCTTTAGTTCTTTCCCTATACTGACAGTTTTAAAGATTGCAGGCCAGTTGTTTTGTAGTATGTCCCACAAGCTAGAATTTTTTTTTTTTTTTTTTTTTTTTGAGACAGAGTCTCACACTGTTGCACAGGCTAGAGTGCAGTGGTGTGATCTTGGCTCACAGCAACCTCTGCCTCCTGGTTCCAGTGATTCTTCTGCCTCAGCCTCCCAAGCAGCTGGGACTACAGGTGCATGCCACCACATCTGGCTAATTTTTGTATTTTTAGCAGAGACAAGGTTTTACCATGTTGGCCAGGCTGGTCTCGAACTCCTGACCTTGTGATCTGCCTACCTCGGCCTCCCAAAGTGCTGGGATTACAGACGTGAGCCACTGTGCCTGGCCTTGTTTGTTCTTTATAATCAGATTCAGGTTAAATTTTTTTTTGAGGAGGAGACTGCAGACGGGAATACTAGATATGTGCTGTTTTATCTTCTGAATGCTTAACCTCAGGGTGCACTCAGTCTTTTTTTTTTTTTAACATAATTATATATACATTTTAATTTTTACATGATTGGTATATTATATACAAATGTTTTTGCCCAACCTTTAAAAATAATCATTATAAAATTAGCCTGGCATGCTGGCATGCACCTGTAGTCTCAGCTACTCGGGAGGCTGAAGCAGGAGGATTTCTTGAGCTCAGGAGTTTGAGGCTGTAGTGAGCTATGATGGCACCAGCTTGGGCTGACAGATATTGGGATAAATCTTATTTGATTACAATGTTGTTATTGTTGTCGTTTGAGACAGGGTCTCACTCTGTCACCCAGGCTGGAATGCAGTGGTGCAATCATGGCTCACTGCAGCCTCAACCTCCCTGGGCTCAGGTGATCCTCCCACCTCAGCCTCTAGATTAGCTGGGATTACAAGCATATGCCACCGTGCCTGACTAATTTGTGTATTTTTTGTAGAGATGGGGTTTTACCATGTTGCCCAGGCTGGTCTCGAACTCCTAGGCTCAAGGGATCCTCCCACCTCAACCTCCCAAAATGCTGGGACTACAGGCGTGAACCACTGCTCCTAGTCCTTGTAATGTATTTTTAATGCATTATTGAATATGATTTGTTAGTAAATTAGAAATTTTGCATCTAAATTCATAAGTGAAATTAGCCTATAATTTTCTTTCCACAAATTACCTTGTCTGGATTATTTCCCAAAAATAGCTTTTGGTTTTGCTGGTTATATCTATATTTTTATTATTTTTTTCTATTTCGTTAATTTCCATTGCTAATTTTATTTTCTTCTTCTACTTTTATTTGTTTCTTATTAGCTTTTGAATTGCACATTTAGTTCAATTATTCTCAATCTGTCTTATATTTTGAATAAATTCATTTCTATTTATGCATTTCATTCTAATTGACACTAATTCCCATTATCTTTCTAGTTGTCCACAAGTTTTGATATGTTGTACACATAAAAATAGTTCATAATTTCCATTTTGATGTTCTCTTGAACCCATGAGTTTTTTTAGAAGAGTATTTTTTCAGTTTGCTACCCCTAAATTCTGTTTTACAGACAAAGTAAATAAAGTCCAGGAAAATTAAATGTCTTGCTCAAAATTTTATAGCAAATTCATGGCCGGAAGATAAAGTCTCCTAATTACTATTTCACTCTGACTTTCCAATTTCTTAATTCATATTCTTCCCCTATCAGAAAACTTCTTGAAATTAAATCAAAATTGTCTTTAACTCATGACACACCTAGCATTCCACTTTTTATTAGCCCTATCTGTTACACATTTAAAAAATATTTGCCTAAGCCTTTTCCTAAATGTATCCAGACAGTTTTCTCCAGTCAGGATTTATAAATTTCTAGATATATCATTTGGCATAATCCTCAGTACATAATGCTTAGCACATAGGCTCTCAATAAAAAAATTACTGAGGAAATTTTTATTTGATGAATGTTTGAAGAACATTATCAGTGCCACCTAAGAGTTTTATTAAACATCAAATGACAAGTCCCGGGCTAGGAGGAATCTGTCTGGGTTGTCATAGAACTAGTCCAGTAGATTAATGATAAGGATGAAATGAGCAAAGGCAAGCAACGAGAACCACTGTTGAAATGGGCGGCAATTCCATGGTCAAATAAGTAAGGGGCAAGTAGAAATACATGAAATAATATAAATGAATTATAAATGACAATAAACAAACTTTCAAGAAACATTTACTACTATGAAAAGTAGGTTTTATTGTCCCTACTGTATAAATGGGGAAAGGGAACCCCAGACAGTGAGGGTCACTTACCCAGGTGATACAGAAGGAACAACCCTTGGGTTGGAATGCAGCTAATCGCAGCCCATAATCACCTTTGCAACCAGCCACAGTCTTCTCTTAGGGCCCTTACTTTAGCTCCTTCCTCCTAGCTCTAGCCCAGGTCTAGCCCTCCCCTCTGGCTGTGATTGGGAAATTGGAGATAGCTCTGAAGCAAAGGGAGAGGCTGGTGCTATCAGAATCAGTAGCCTAACAAAATTCTTTGCTAGAGGTTAAACTCATTGTTTTTTTCTTGTCCTTGAGAATACTTTTTTTTCTTTTCGAGACAGAGCCTACCTCTGTCACCCAGGCTGGAGTGCAATAGCATGATCTCGGCTCACTGCAACTTCTGCCTCCTGGGTTCAAGCGATTCTCCTGCCTTAGCCTCCCGACTAGCTGGGATTACAGGTGCCTGCCACCGCGCACAGCTAATTTTGTTGTATTTTTTTTAGTAGAGATGGGGTTTCACCATGTTCGCTATGTTGGTCTCAAACTCCTGGCCTTAAGTGATCCACCCGCCTCGGCCCCCCAAAGTGCTGGGATTTACAGACGTGAGCCACTGCACCCAGCCAACAATATTTTTTGTTTTGGTGGAGAATGGAAGAATTGTCTAAGCAATGGACAGAATTGCCATCATCATACTGCTTACCTCATTAAAGCTGTTACCTCAGTAAAGCTGTTAATAAAAAGAGTCTAATGTCAGAAACTGCAATGTCATATTCAGAAAATTATACTTAGTGGCCATATGCAGTGGCTCACACTTGTAATCCCAGCATGTTGGGAGGCCAAGGCAAGAGGATCACTTGAGCCCGGGAGTCTGAGAACAGCCTGGGCAACAAAGGCAGACCCCGTCTCTATTAAAAAAAAAAATATATATATATATAGAGAGAGAGAGAGAGAGAGAGAGAGATAATTACAGTGTGAGTATGAACTGCTTCATGCGTATTTTCTCTAGGCATCTTTTTTTTAAAAAAATATTATTTTTTAAAATGGAGTCTTGCTCTATTGCCCAGACTGGAGTGCAGTGGCATGATCTTGGCTTACCACAACCTCTACCTCCCGGATTCGAGTTATTCTCCTGC
The DNA here is from genome assembly GCF_049350105.2 of Macaca mulatta. Classification (NCBI taxonomy): domain Eukaryota; kingdom Metazoa; phylum Chordata; class Mammalia; order Primates; family Cercopithecidae; genus Macaca; species Macaca mulatta. The sequence continues at coordinate 23,923,214 of NC_133422.1, forward strand.
CTCAGCCTCCCAAGTAGCTGGGATTATAGGCACACACCACCACACCCAGCTAGTTTTTGTATTTTCAGTAGAGTTGGGGTTTTACCATGTTGGCCAGGCTGGTCTCGAACTCCTGACCTCAAGTGATCTGCCCACCTTGGCCTCCCAAAGTGCTGGGATTACAGGTGTGAGCCACTGCTTCCCGCCTCCCTAGGCATCTTTTAAAAATGTATAGGTTTCTGACCGGGCGCCGTGGCTCACACCTGTAATCCCAGCACTTTGGGAGGCTGGTGGATCACGAGATCAGAAGTTCAAGACCAGCCTGGCCAACACGGTGAAATCCTATCTCTACTAAAAATACAAAAAATTAGCCAAGCATAGTGGTGGGCACCTGTAATCCCAGCTACTGGGGAGGCTGAGGCAGAGAATTGCTTGGACCCAGGAGGCAGAGGTTACAGTGAGCTGAGATCGCACCACTGCACTCCAGCCTGGACAGGGTGAGACTCCATCTCAAAAAATAGATGGATAGATAGATAGATAGATAGATAGATAGATAGATAGATAGATAGATAGATTGATTTTCCTTTTATTATTTAATAAACAACATTAATTAGTCTTACCAATATAATTTGGTGTTGCAGCTGACATGGTGGCTCATGTCTGTAATCCCAGCATTTTGGGAGGCTAAGGTAGCGGGGTTGCTTGAAGAGTTTGAGACCAGCCTAGGTTACATAGCAAGACCCTGTCTCTATAAAAATAAATTGAGGCCGGGCGCGGTGGCTTACGCCTGTAATCCCAGCACTTTGGGAAGCCGAGGCAGGCGGATCACTAGGTCAGGAATTCTAGACCAGCTTGCCCAACGCGGTAAAAACCTGTCTCTACTAAAAATACAAAAATTAGCTGAGTGTGGTGGCGCACTCCAGCCTGGGAGACAGAGAGAGACTCTGTCTCAAAAAAAAAAAAAAAAAAAAGTGTCTCCTGTTCACTTTGTCACTTAGAATATGGCTCTTTGCCACTAAATAATGTGGCATCTCTAGGTTAGAAAGACTCATGTACATATCTGTGTATGTGCCTGTGTGTGCACGTGTGTGTATGTGTATGTGTGTGTGTCTGTATGCATTCCTTTTTCTTTTCCTTTTAACTCTGAAGACTTTATGCCATATTTTTCTTCCTGGGAAATGAGACAGAAGAACTGAATTCCTGTCATCTTGAAAGTTTTAATGACCATCCCATGTGGACATATGCAGTCTTAGCTGATGACTGTTGTAACTGTGTAGGCCCATAAGACTGAATAATTCATCAAATATGAAAGAGTCATTTCACAGAATGACCTTTTTTCCAGTCACTTTTCAATAGGATTGAAGCTTGAGCAGTTACAATAAAAGCAGAGGACTCTAAGGTTTCTTTACTGAAGGTTCATCTAACCTTTTGGGAGATCTGACACAATAACCTAAGTGATTTTACCCCAAGCTAAGTTTTCTCGCACTGAACAAAACTGATGTCATTTCCCATGCAAAGAAGCATAAAGAAAAGACATTTTCAAGGGGCTGTTTTATAAGCGCTAATATTTAGAGCTCAGTTCTTGTTCACTGTATCAGATTTCCCCAAATCCAGTCTCAGGCTCCTCACAGTTTTTGGATTAATACACTGAACGGCCAACTACAATTGAGATGGTACCTTTCTGATAATACATCACTCTTCTATAATCCTCCTTATCATCATGTCTAAATCAATTTAGTTTGGCACAACTTATGACTCCACCCACCCATGTCAGTATGTAAAATTATTATATTTCATATATGAGGGTGGAGAGATTAAGGACTGATAAAAGAACAATAGTGAAGAATTTCACTACGTACTGTGGGTCCTTTTTATTTGTACTCATCACATTTGATGTTTGCATGTCACTAGTGGCATGATGCCTTTCATGTATGTGACTTGAGGGGCGGGTATTGGATCTGTACAACTGTGGGGCTGTGGGGTCATTTTCTTTTTTTTTTTTCTTTTTTTTTTTTTTTGAGACGGAGTCTCGCTCTGTCGCCCAGGTTGGAGTGCAGTGGCCGGATCTCAGCTCACTGCAAGCTCCACCTCCCAGGTTTACACCATTCTCCTGCCTCAGCCTCCTGAGTAGCTGGGACTACAGGCGCCCGCCACCTCACCTGGCTAGTTTTTTGTATTTTTAGTAGAGACGGGGTTTCACCGTGTTAGCCAGGATGGTCTCGATCTCCTGACCTCATGATCCGCCCGTCTCGGCCTCCCACAGTGCTGGGATTACAGGCTTGAGCCACCGCGCCCGGCCTGTGGGGTCATTTTCTAACTATCAAGATATGACCCAATAAAACCAGCATTTGCAGCAGGATTAGGACTCAATTCTAACTCAGCATTCTACCTTGAATTACTCAACTGCCAACACAGAACTGGTGAAACTGGGCTGTTCTGAAGGGCTGGCATGCTTGCAACTAGCTTCACATGGGGAGAAAGATCTATAACTTAGTTAAATTACAGGTGGTTTGCCGTTCTAAAACGTTTAGACATTTGGTTAAATTATGTTTATTACCGATATTCAAAGAATCTGATATGTGATGATGTGCTTTAGGTACAAGATCAGTTTGCATTCCTGGGCACACCAGATATTGACAGCAAGTCATTTTCTGTGGAAATGTTTGGTATTTAAAACATACAAAACTTTGCATAATAACAAGCTGAGTGCAGTGGTGGCCCATGCCAGCACTTTGAGAGGCTGAGGCAGGAGGATTGTTTGAGACTAGGAGTTTGACACTAGCTTGGAAAACATACAGAAACTCGATCTCTACAAAAAATAGAAAAAAAAAAGTTAGCCAGGCATGATGGCCCAGCTATTTGGGAGGCTGAGGTGGGAGAATCACTTGCGCCTGAAAAGTTGAGGCTGCAGTGAGCCGTGATCACATTACCGCACTCCAGCCTTGGCAACAAAGTGGGATTCTGTCTAAAAAAATAAATAAATAAAGTTTCTTTTTAACATCAATTATAATTCTTTTTATGACCAAAAAAAAAAAAAAAAAAAAAAACTCGGTTTGAAACCAGACATTTTCCCAATATGCATAAGCATTCAATTATTTTCTCACATAAGCTTTGAGGTTGCTTCATTCTTTCTGGATAGTTTTGTATCTCATTTCCAGTACAGATGTTTATTGCCTTCAAGGCTTTCACAGATAATTTAATCCGTGGCAGTGAAAAGAAAGAATCCCACAGGGGTAAGTTGGTGGGGGGAAGGGAGGGACTAGCCAAGTTGAAGGAGTTTAATTTGAATAGAAAATTCTTTAGTCATGCCAAAGATGTAAAATTATTAAAGAAACGAAGATTGTAAAAACAGAGGCAAACCTCTGCCTTGCATTCTCTTTTCAATTCTAAACATTATTACATCAATCCTATAGTAGGTTAGCCTTGTAAAAGACTATTACCCTCATCTTTTTTTTTTTTTTAACTTTTATTTTAGGTTTGGGGTTACATGTGAAGGTTTGTTACATAGGTAACTGTGTGTCAATAATATGTTGTACATATTATTTCATCACCCAGGTATTAAGCCCAGTTCCCAATAGTTACCTTTTCTGCTCCTTTCCCTCCTCTCACCCTCCTGCTTCAAGTAGACCCCAGTGTTTTCTTCTTTGTGTTCAGAAGCTCTTATCACTTAGCTACTACTTGTAAGTGAGAACATGCAGTATTTGGTTTTCTGTTCTTTCGTTAGTTTACTAAGGATAATAGCCTCCAGCTCCATCCATGTTCCCACAAAAGTCATGATCTCATTCTTTTTTATGGCTGCATAGTATTCTGTGGCGTATATGTACCACATTTTCTTTATCCAATCTGTCATTGATGGGCATTTAGATTGATTCCCTGTCTTTGCTATTGTGAATAGTGCTGCAATGAACACTTTTATGCCTGTGTCTTTATGGCAGAATGATTTATATTCCTCTGGGTATATACCTAGTAATGCAATTGCTGGGTTGAATGGTAGTTCTGCTTTTAACTCTTTGTACTCACATCTTTTGAAAGCTCTTTGCTACTTTACGGTGTAATTACATTTGCTCCTAGAGATGTACTAAGATGATTGAACACTAATTTGCACTTTGATTCAGATTTAAACTAGAATTGTTTGTCTCCAATAGCTACTATTTTAGGAAGTGAAAATATGTTTTTAATGGGTCTCATTCCAGGCCTTGATTTCAGCATTTATTTCCACTTATTTTCTTCTTCCTTGGCTGTATCAGAGTTCTTTGGCTGACAGCAATAATAGTTACTGCTGGCCAACTTAAGTAATAAGGGAATTCATTGGACAAATTGGGGAAACATCAAAGGATTGAGAAGACAGCCCTGGCAGCTCACGTGAGTCTCCAAAGCATGCACATCTAAACAACCCCATCTAGCACTAACGATGCCAATTCCAGGAAGAGAGTATTTGGTTTAACAGGGTCCTAGAGTCAGTTCCTCTTTCCTTGACTGGGAGAAGGCAGAGTATGTGAGAAACAGTCCCACAAGATTTATCCAGGTAGTAATTAGTAATTCTCAAATAGTAAGTGGGGAGGCTACTGCTGCAAGAAGGTGGACTGAAAGCTAGAAAGGCAAAAATAACCAAAAAAAAATGAATGGGTACCATCCCCATCCCTTTTCCACTTCACTGTGCTTTCTCCTTTTGTATATCTCCTCTCTTCCTTTGTCTGTCTCTTTTTAAATCTCCCCTTTTCTTGCCTTTTAAAATTTATCTCAGCTGAGTTCTGTGGCTCACGCCTGTAACCTCAGCACTTTGGGAGGCCAAAGAGTAAGGACTGCTTGAGGCCAGGAGTTCAAGACCAGCCTGGGTAACGTAGTGAAATTCTGTCTCAATTTTTAAAAGTTAAATAAATAGAAATAGAATTTACCTGTTGTCTTGGTTGGAATTTTTGTCATTGCTCCAGCTTCTTTACTAGTAACTCTAATATCAAAATTGTATCACGTAAACAACTGATCCTTATGGGCAATTGGTGTTGGCTAAATAGGCAAATGTCTACATAGCATATTATTTGAAGAAATATTCCTGAATTCATCCCTTCCAAACTACCAACTCATTCAATTGCCTGTCATTATGCCTACAATTTAATTGTTACAAATTCATTCCTTTGGTTAAAGCAACGAGACTTCAGGAATTTACCACTGAAAGATACTAATTCATTACTAATTTTTTTCCATCTTATAAAATCAGTCAACCTATGTTATCATAGGAAGCCAGGTATCAACCCACCTGCCCATGGGTGAGTGAAATTGTGGCAGAGTGAAATTAGCATTTTCTATGGAGGCAGAGCTCACAGGACTGACCTTAGATCTACTTCTTTCTGGTTGTGTGGGCTTGATGAAATTATTCATCTTCCTTAAGTTCCGTTTACCTCAGCTGTGAAATGGGGATAAAATTCTTATAACATTTGGTTGTGAAAAGTCAATAACATTGGCAGGGCACTGTGGCTCATGCATTTAGTCCCAGCTCTTTGGGAGGCTGAGGTGGGCAGATAGCTTGAGGCAAGGAATTTAAGACCAACCTGGGCAACATAACAAAACCCAGTCTCTACAAAAAATACAAAAATTAGCCAGGCATGGTGGTTCACTCCTGTAGATCCAGCTACCCAGGAGGCTGAGGTGAGAGGATCACCTGAGCCTTGGAAGTCAAGGCTGCAGTGAACCGAGAACATACCACTGCACTGCAGCCTGTGCAACAGATTGGGACCTTGTCTCAAAAAAAAAAAAGTCAATAAAATAGTATTTACAAAGTAGTTACTATATTGTCTGGCACATAGAGGGTATTTGGTAAGTGTTAAAATTCCTTTTTTTAAACAAATATTTATTGAGCACATGTGGTTTCCCTCTATGCTATGCTACACAGTAGGAATAAAATGGGAACAGACATACTTCCTACCTTCTTGGAGGTTTACATTGTCAGGGGAAAGACACACATTAGTCAAATCTAATGTAGACAATATTGGTATCAAAAGACATATTAATTAGAGGTTCACAAATGGTCACACTCACACTACATAAGTTAAATATATATATGAATTAATTAAGGGAAATATTCACATTCTGCAGATGCCAGGTGAACTCACTGGAGAAATACGATTGGTAACTCCGGGTGTTCAGGGGAAATTGTCCCATCTCTCACTCAGTCAAAGAGGATTTCACTAAAGAGATAATATTTCTATATTTGTGTAAGGAAGAGAAGAGAGATTGGCTTCCTTGGTAGAGAAGTTTCAATTGTAGGAATTTGCATGGAGAATCTTTGGGAAATTGAAATAGTGCATTTGAACGAGGTGGGTAGTGAATGAATGAGTCTATGAGCAGTAGTTGAGGAGGTCAAGATCAAGGAAAAAGACACTAAGAAACTCCAATTTCAGAAAACCATGCTTAGGGTTTGTGGAACAGATTGCTAGTTGCATACCAGTATCTGATTTCTCCTTTAATAAAAGTATGCCAATTTTTTAGCTAGGCACAATGCACTCCTCCAAAAGACTACATTTCCCAGCTGCCCTTGCAGCTAGATGAATCCATGTGACTAAGTTTTAGGTAAAGAGAATGAAAGCAGAGGAGGCATGTAGTACTTGTGAAAGGTCTCCTAAAATGTAGGAGCACCCTTTTACTTCCCTCTTTCTTCTTACTGCTACCTAGCGGGAGCTTTAGCAGCCATCTTAGACCACAGATGGCCTGCCATGTACAGTAAAGCAGACAGATAGAAAGAGCCTGGATTCCCAATACGTGCTGCTTTCATATCAGCCTTGAATTACCAATCTCTGGATTTCTTCCCTGTAAGCAAAAAGTACCTTTTCTAGTTGAAGCCACTATTTGGGGGATCTTTATTTTTTAAAGTAGTCAAATTTAATCATATTGATTATATTGCTTTGAAAATAATCTAAATGCTATAAACATATCACATGTTCTCTTTAGGAGTTTATATTGTATTGATCCTTAGATTTATAGAAAGCCACTCGAGAGTCTTAAAAGGAGAGACTGTCGTATTTATTGTTATATCCTTCCACCAAGGCATAGTGTAGGCAACCAACAATATTTATTGGTGAAGAACTGCTCTATGTTCACACAAACTGGCTTGCTAAATATAAATGAAAAGGAATAGAATTTCCTTTAATTTGCAGAAGACATTAAGAGAATTTTTGCCATCCTGGCTAACACGGTGAAACCCCGTCTCTACTAAAAATACAAGAAAATTAGCCGGGCGAGGTGGTGGGCGCCTGTAGTCCCAGCTACTCGGGAGGCTGAGGCAGGAGAATGGCGTGAACCCGGGGGGGCGGAGCTTGCAGTGAGCCGAGATCGCGCCACTGCACTCCAGCCTGGGGCACAGAGCAAGACTCCGTCTCAAAAAAAAAAAAAAAGAGAATTTTTGGATGCTAAGACACTTGGAGATCTCTTAACCAACTACAAGTTGCCAAAATTCAGGTATTTCTACAAGGCAATATTGGTTACTATATTTTTGTTTATTTGTTCAACACTTACTGAGTGTTTGCAATAATCAAAGCACTGTTCTAAGTGTCAGATACAGCCAAATAAAAGTCATCTTTACAGGGAAGCATATATTCAAATAGAGTGAGGCAAATCAAAACTAATTTATACATATAAAAATAATATATATATTTATACATATTATAAATATATTTATATTTATACATTTATATATTATATATAAATGTATATATTATACATTTATATTATACATATTATATATTTATACATATTATAAGAGCTGGAGCTGGAACACAGAGGCTCTTCTGGACCATTGTAATATGTGTATGTGTGTGTCTATATATCCTGGCTGACAGAGCAAGACTTCATCTTAAAAAGAAAATAAAATAAAAGAAAAGAGGCCGGTCACGGAGGCTCACGCCTGTAATCCCAGCACTTTGGGAGGCCAAGGTGGGCGGATCACGAGGTCAGGAGATTGAGACCATCCTGGCTAACACGGTGAAACCCATCTCTACTAAAAACACAAAAAATTAGCTGGCCATGGTGGCACGTGCCTGTAGTCCCAGCTACTTGGGAGGCTGAGGCAGAAGAATCACTTGAACCCGGGAGGTGGAGGTTGCATTGAGCCAAGATCGCACCACTGCACTCCAGCCTAGGCAACACAGCGAGACTTTGTCTCAATCAAAAGAAAAGGAAAAGAAAAGAAAAGAACCATCAAACTAGAATTATTTACCCAATGACAATATCCTTCAAGAATGAAGCTGAAATAAATATACGGGCAAATCAAAATTGGTAAAATACATTATTAGCAGATTCACAATAAAGAAAACACTAAGTGTGTTCTTTCGGCAGAAAGAAAATGACCCTATGTGGAAGCCCAGAGACATCAGAAAGAATAAAGAGCAATGAGAAAGGCAAATATGTGAATAAATATAGATAAATATGGACTGTATAACATAATAATGTAGAATCCTTAATAAATGTAAAATTAAAATATAACAACAATGTTATCTAAGTCATAAAGAGTATAAATGGCATTAAATGTTCTAAGGCGCTTTCATTAGAGCCTTGGGTAAGAGAGTGAAAATACCAATTAATACTAGATTTAGGGTCAGGCACAGAGGCTCATGCCTGTAATCCCAGCACTTTGGAGGGCTGAGGTAGGCAGACCACTTGAGACCAGGAGTTTAAGACCAGCCTAGGCAACATAGAGAGACCCTGTCTCTACAAAAAATTAAAAATAAATAAATAAATAAATTAGCTGGATCTGGTGGCATGCACCTGTTGTCTCAGCTACTTATGAAGCTGAGGTGGGAGGATCATTTGAGCCCAGGAGTTTGAGGCTGCAGTGATTTGTGATTGCGCCACTGCACTCTAGCCTAGGTGACAGAGTGAGACCCTGCCTCTTAAAAAAAAAATGGACTTTGATTTTTTTTTTTTTTGAGACAGGATCTTGCTTGTTGCCCAGGCTAGAGTGCAGTGGTACAAACACAGCTTATTGCAGCCTCAACCTTCCAGGCTTAAGCAATCTTCTCGCTTCAGCCCCTCAAGTAGCTGGGACTACAGGCAGGGGCCACCATGCCTGGCTAATTTTTGTATTTTTTGTAGAGATGGGGTTTCGTCATGTTGCCCAGGCTGGTCCTGAACTCCTGAGCTCAAGAGATCTACCTGCCTTGGCCTTCCAAAGTGCTGGGATTACAGGTGTGAACCACTGTGCCCAGTCTGAGACTTTGATAAATTAATAATCTCTGCAGTAAGAGAAAAATACGTGTATAACTTCTAAACTAATAGAGCGGGAAAATTGGAATTAACAATTTTTTCTTTCAGAGACAAGTTCTGTCTGTGTTGCTCAGTCTGACCTCAATGCCTGGGTTCAAGTGATCCTCCCACCTCATTCTCCCTGGTAGTTGTGGCTACAAGTATATGCCACTATGTCCAGTAAAAAACTGGAATATTAATAATAATAAAATAAGTTCAAAAGTTGACAGAAATAGGAGAAAATAGAACATGGAATAGAAGAACAAACAGAAAGCAAACACTATTATGGTAGATTTAAAATGAAACATTTCAATACATATATTAAATGTAAGTGGACTAAATGTTCTAATTAAAATGTGAAAATTGTCAAACTGGATAAGAAAACAAAACCCAGTTATATGTTGCTTACAAGAAGCATATCCTAAACATAAGGCTACAGAAAGGTTGAGAGTGAGATGATACAAAATGTTATGCCACTAAAATGTTTTGAAAGAATCGTTGTGGGCCGGGCACGGTGGCTCATGCCTGTAATACCAGCATTTTGGGAGGCCAAGGCAGGCGGATCACCTGAGGTCGGGAGTTTGAGACCAGCCTGACCAACATGGAGAAATCCTGTCTCTATCAAAAGTACAAAAAAATTAGCCGGGTGTGGAGTTGCATGCCTATAATCCCAGCTTCTTGGGAGGCTAAGGCAGGAGAAATCACTTGAACCCAGGAGGCAGAGGTTGTGGTGAGCCCGATTGCGCCATTGCACTCCAACCTGGGCAACAAGAGCAAAACTCTGTCTCAGAAAAAAAAAAAAAATCATTGTGGCTGTCATGAGGTTAATAAATCAGAACTATACTCAAGAAAGACAATTAGATGAGATTTATTTGAAGTGGGAAGTTATAGAGGCAAGAGGTTGAGATAACTTTAGATGCACTATAAGGTGCACTTAGATACACTAAAGCACTATAGAAAGACTACTAATATAAATAGAAAGGGAAGGGATGTATTGCTAAGAATACTAGGTGTAAGAATTAACATCTCCTCTATCATACTTCCCCTTTTGTTATCTTATATCTGTATTCTATTATTAGGATCAAACTAGGAACAAAAGAGTCCTGGAAAAAGGACAGATGACTCCTAAGACTCATTCAAAGGGGCCCTATATAGGATGTAAGATCCTCTAGGCTAGAGGCCATCCCACTTCACTTTATTATGCAAACCTGCCACAGGCTATGCTCATTGTAGTGGTGCTCTCACCTTGCTATTCTAAAAGGTCAAAATTTAAACCATGATTTTCTTTCTGAAAGACCTGTAATTTTTCAGTTTTAGAAATATTGGTTTACAGATTCCAGAAATAATAGGATTCTTTTATTTTTTTTTTTCCCCTGAGACAGAGTCTTGCTTTGTTGCCCAGGCTGGAGTGCAGTGAAACAATCTCAGCTCACTGCAACCTCCACCTCCCAGGTTCAAGCAATTCTCCTGCCTCAGCCTCCCGAGTAGCTGGGATTACAGGCACATGCCACCACACCTGGCTAATTTTTGTATTTTTAGTAGAGATGGGGTTTCATCATGACAATAGGGTTTCATCATGTTGGCCAGGCTGGTCTCGAACTCCTGACCTCGTGATCTGTCTGCTTCGGCCTCCCAAAGTGCTGGCATTACAGGTGTGAGCCACCGTGCCTGGCCAGGATTCTTCTTTAATACTGATTATTCCTCATCCCAGCAATGTGAACATGGATATTCATAGTGAATGCTTAGCTCTCTCAATTGTCAGCATAGAATGGAGAACATACGGCTAAGCACAGTGGCTAACACCTGTAATCCAAGCACTTTGGGAGGCTGAGTTGGGAAGATCACTTGAACCCAAGACTTCAAGACCAGCCTGGGCAACATAGTAAGACCCTGTTTCTACAAAAAAGTTTCTAAAAAAGGAAATTAGCTGGGCATGCTAGTGCATGCCTGTGGTCTCAGCTACTCAGTAGGCTGAGATGGGAGGATAACTTGAGCCCAGGAGGTTGAGGCTGCAGTGAGCCGTGATTATGCCACTGCACTCCAGCCTGGAGGACAGAGTGAGATCCCATTTCAAAAAAAAAGAATGGAGAACATACTAAGTCATAAATAAGATAATCATCAGATGGTGGAAGTGTTAGGGGAAGAATAAATTCTGTATAAATTCTTTTTTGTTGTTTTGTTTTTTTTTTTTTTGAGAGAAAATTCTCACTCTATTGCCCAGGCTGGAGTGCAGTGGTGCAATCTCGACTCACTGCAACCTCCACCTCTCAGGTTCAAGCAATTCTCCTGCCTCAGCCTCCTAAGTAGCTGTGATTACAGGTGCACCACCATGCCCAGCTAATTTTTGTATTTTTAGTAGAAGTGGGGTTTCACCATGTTGGCCAGGCTGGTCTTGAACTCCTGACCTCAGGTGATCTGCCCGCCTCAGCCTCCCAAAGTGCTGGGATTACAGACATGGGCCACTGCGCCCGACCATTCTGTATAAATTCTACAAATGTTTCTGTTCCCATTATTAGGAATATCAAGTATGCCAATTTTGTTATATAATCTAGAAAGGATAACATGTGACACCTGCATAGATGCTTCAAGTGTTATTCTACCAGTGATGCTGCTTGTTTGTCTTCCAGTTTTGAACACCAAAATCCTGGTTGCAAACCGTTAAAGTCAATTCATCAATTATCTTTCTTTTTTTTTTTGAGATGGAGTCTTGCTCTGTTGCCCAGGCTGGAGTACAGTGGCACAATCTTGGCTCAGTGCAACCTCTGCCTCCTGCGTTCAAGTGATTCTCCTGCCTCAGCCTCCTGAGTAGCTGGGACTACAGGCACGTGCCACCATGTCTGGCTAATTTTTGTATTTTTAGAAGAGACAGGATTTCACCATATTGGCCAGACTGGTCTTGAACTCCTGACCTCAGGTGATCCATCCACCTTAGCTTCCCGAAGTGCTGGGATTACAGGTGTGAGCCACCATGCCCAGCCATCAGTTATCTTTCTATTAACATGTAAAGTTTTTTTTTTTTTTTTTTTCTTAGAGACATTGTCTCACTCTGTCACCCAGGCTAGAGTTGTAGTTCAATGGCACAAATTATAGCTCACTGCAACCTTGAATGCCTACTCTGAAACATTCCTCTTGCCTCGGCCTCCCAAAGTACTGGGATTACAGGTGTGAGCCTCTGTGCCTTGCCCTAAAGTGATTTTTTTTTTTGGAAACAGAGCCTCACTCTATCACCCATGCTGGAGTGCCGAAGTGAAACCTCAGTTCACTGCTGCAACCTCCACTTCCTGGGTTCAAGTGATTCTCCTACCTCAGCCTCCCAAGAAGCTGAGACTACAGGCACCTGCCACCACACCCAGCTAATTTTTGTATATTTGTAGAGATGGGATATCGCCATGTTGGCCAGGCTAGCTTTTGAACTCCTGACCTCAGGTGATCCACCTGCCTTGGACTCCCAAAATGCTGGGATTACAGGCATGAGCCACTGCGCTTGGCCTAAAGTGCTTTTTTTTTTTTTTTTCTTTTTTTTTTTTTTCTGAGACGGAGTCTCACTCTGTCACCCAGGCTGGAGTTCAGTGGCTCGATCTCAGCTCACTGCAACCTCTGCCTCCCAGGCTCAGGTGATTCTCCTGCCTCAGCCTCCTGAGTAGCTGGGATTACAGGCATGCGCCACCACGCCCAGCTATAAAAAGTTCTTGAGTTAGGATTTAAGAAAGAGAATTTAGACTTCAGAAGTCAGAAGAGAACCCAAATTGTGGAATAAAGTAGGTGCAATTAACTTAATTATAAGTGCATATAATGAAAGTCATATTTAAAATATAACCATGGGCCGGGCGTGGTGGCTCACTCCTGTAATCCCAGCACTTTGGGAGGCTGAGGCAAGCAGATCACCTGAGGTCGGGAGTTCAAGACCAGCCTGACAAACATGGAGAAACCCTGTCTCTATTAAAAATACAAAATTAGCTGGACCTGGGGGTGGCACATGCTTGTAATCCCAGCTACTCAGGAGGCTGAGGCAGGAGAATCGCTTGAACCTGGGAGGTTGAGGTTGCGGTGAGCCGAGATCACGCCGTTGCACTCCAGTCTGGGCAACAAGAGCGAAACTCCATCTCAAAAAATAATATATATATAAAAAACCATGAAAGAATGTTGATAAAATATCTAATCTTTCCCATTAATTATAACAATTAGAATACTCCTGGTTAATCGTTAATAGAAAACCTTGATTTCAACTGGCTTAAACATTGGGAAACATTATTTTACCCAAATGAAAGTCCATAGTTATAGAAGAATTCAAGATTGGTTGATTTAGTAATTTAAAAATGTCATCAGATAGTGAAGTTCTTTCTACTCTGCCAACTTCTGGGTATAGATTTGGTTCCCAGAGAAGGAAGAAATTTCATTTTCTCCTCTCTTTCATGGTAGTGAGAAAATCTTTTCTAAACCCCTCCCCCTAGCCGACTGTTTCTCATTGAGTCACATTCCCATTCCTACCCCAATCACTGGCAAGACAAATGGGATGATCACAATTGACCTGTACCAATCACCTGCTGAGTGGAATGGATAATGAGGAGTCAACCATAATAAACATTATATAGCACCAAGGAACTGCTGTAGAGGCAACGCTTCCTCACCAGGTCTTGCTCATGTCCTCTGCTTCCTTTGCCCTCAGATTCTGAGTTACTCACATTCATCCCTTAATTCCAAACCAGCCCATGCTAAAAAGTTTACTTCTTTTTTTTTTTTTTTTTTTTTTTTTAGGACAGTCTCCCTCTGTCGCCCAGGCTGCAGTGCAGTGGCACAATCTCAGCTCGCTGGAACCTCCACCTCCCGGGTTCAAGTGATTCTCATGCTTCAGCCTTCTGAGTAACCGGGACTACAGGTATGCACCACCATGCCCGGGTAATTTTTGTATTTTTAGTAGAGATGGGGATTTCACCATGTTGGCCAGCCTGGACTGGAACTCCTGACCTCAAGTGATCTGCCTGCCTTGGCCTCCCAAATTGCTAAGATTACAGGCATGAGCCACTGTGCCTGGCTAGAGTGTTTTCTTAATATGATATTTGTAGCACATTCTCATTCTTTCATTTCTCTATCTGCAATTATTAAAAATATAAATTTCAGATAAGAGTATCTTTATCAGCTTAAATTCTGTACATCATTGCTTCTGTTCCTAGTAGCTGTTAAAAATATGTGTGCAGCACCAGACCTCAAGGAAGGGAAACTCTGTTTTCATGCCTTCTTTGCAAAAACAGGCCATTTAAAAAAAGATTTTCTTTGCCCTGCTGTGGAATTTGGAAGAAAGGGTAAGTGCTACCTCAAGGACTTCATTACCCCTAAAACATGTTTTCTATGGTTATTTTGTGTATACCACTAGCAAATGTACTCTTTGGCCTCAGTAAATGTGGTTACAGCTGTCCAGTGGCTGCCTCACTGACGTTTTGTAGTTTAACTCTTTTATGTCCAGTATGTGTGGGTGTTTTTTTAAACTTTTTTTAAATAGAGATGGGATTTCGCTGGATTGCCCAACCTATGCGGGTTTTAAAGACAAAGTAGGTACATTTAAAATTTTCTTAATAAATTATAATTCTAAAGAACTATCAAATTATGTGACTTAGGCCAGATACACTGGCTCATGCTTATAATCCCAGCACTTTGGGAGGCTGAGGAGGGTGGATCATTTGAGGTCAGGAGTTCAAGACCAGCCTGGACAACATGGTGAAACCCTGTCTCTACTAAAAATAAAAAAATTAGCTAGGCATGGTGGCGCATGCCTGTAACCCCAGCTACTAGGGAGGCTGAGGCAAGAGAACTGCTTGCACCCAGGAGGTGGAGGTTGCAGTGTGCCAAGATTGCACCCCCCCTGCACTCCAGCCTGGGTGACAGGACGAGACTCTGTCTCAAAGAAAAAAAAATTATGTGACTTGAAGATCAAGTAGTCAAATTATAATCATTTAATCTAATTATAAGTGAATTTTATCTAAATATGATAAATAATATTTTATTATTTAATAGTAAATGTTTAATGTTTAACAGTAAATAATAAAAATAATTTTTTATCTAAGCAAATCAGCTAAAAGTGTAAAATTTTTTCTTATATTTTGTATTTTAATTTATATATAATGTTGCATCTAAAAGGAATTCGTTAATAAAATTTTTTCTCATAATTTGAAATAGAACACAATGCCTTTTAATCCCCTCAAGGAAACAAATTTTTCCGAAATGCTTGATAATGTGAATTTAGATCTAAAGAAAGGCAGAAAAGCTTCTAAACTCTGATTAAGTCAGGAGAGCTTCTTTTTTATTGTCCCTTCCCACTTTTACTGGCTGTATCCCTTATTCCATTTTCATTGTCCCCTTCTGGAAAGCAGGAAAACAGTGCTTCTTTGTTGGTGCTCAGGGAGACCAGGTTTAATTAAAGTCTGAAAAGCACATTTGGAAATGAGGAATGTTAAGCCAGAAATAATTTGTGAAGTGTTTTACCCCAATCTGCATATCACCAGTAATTGAAAGAGAAGAAAAAAGTAAAAAAATTAAGGTAAAGAAATTAGGAAAATATGAAACCTAAGTCAGTTATCAACCCCAATCAGGAAGAGGATTCACTGGACACCACTTGGTGGGAAGGAAGGTAAGGTCCTGTCGGCCATTAGACTGTTCTTCTGGAATGTCCTATAGATGCTGCTTTGGAAAAAAAAAATGTGGTCATCACATATAATTGAGTGAATTCTGCATAGACAGCAGTAAAAATCATCACGAACAAACAGCCTTTGCACTCACATCATGTGCACGGTTCAGTTCAAGGCAGCATTCCATGCCACTTAGCCACTTGAGGCAAGGTAATAAGTCATCTTGTGTCATGTGCCATGTTTTCAGGAATGTCTATTTCTCCTTGTCCTCTTCTATACAAGAGGCTACAGGCCATTTCTTTGAAATGTATATCTAGTGCTCTTGTGTTTTTATTTTGGTTTTCTTTTTGGTTTTCTAATTGTTTTCCACATTGCATAGATTGTAAGCCTCAGAATTAATTTATCAAGCATAATATCCATTAGTGGGATTATCACTTGAGAACTGCCAATTTTTCAATAAATTCATCAAACAATCTGTTAATTGATGAGTTGGCAGCCATTGCACTTGAAGTCATTGTAGTATTGAATCCATGAAAGATGTTGTTATTGGATGAAATTTTTGAACCCTAGAGGTTGATATTCAATATTACTTTCATATGTAATCACTGGTATCTAGAGTATACTAGAGGGTCTTGGGAACTTGGTTTCTTGGTTTATGGGTCCTTTTTTGGATATGACTTTCTTATTTTAAGAAGACTCTCTCTTTTTTTTTTTCTTATTATAGAGACAGTGTCTTGCTATGTTGCTTGGGCTGGTCTCAAACTCCTGAACTCAAACAATCATTCTGCTTCAGCCTCCTAAAGTGCTAGGATTACAGGCATGAGCCGCTGTGCCCTGTCCTTATTTTAAGAACATTCTCAACCTGTAGTTGGCAACTTTTCATTGGCAACATGTCCTTGTCTACTATTCAGGACTTTGGTATCATGAGATTTAAGCAGGGACAGTATGTTTAAATTAACGAAGATATCAAAAAACAAGAAAGTAATTAGAAATAAAGGGCAGTCATGGGTTAATATTTAGATTATAAGAATTTATCTCAAATACAGACTAAGCTGTGCTCTAATTGTTCCTGAAATATTGTATGCAATAGTATTTGGCTTGAAAGGAAGAACACAGGAACAGGAATGAGCAATTGAAATTAAAGGGTAAGACTTACATGCCCATTACTCAACTAAATGGCTTCTACTTTATCCTTCCTTAAAGCCAAGGGAAAAAGGCTCTCAAAACTTAACTTGAGGGTTTTCCATTTTTCTATTTTGCATTAAAATGTATCTCACTTTATTGTTCATATCTAAAGAAATGAATACAGCTCACATAAAACAGCCCTTCACAAATTACCCTGTGAGGAAAGAGAATCTTCCTAGTACCCACAAATGCACAACTTACAGCAACTGATCTATTATCATACGCCTTAAGGACACTTATAAAGTGTCAGCAAATGTCAACAAAATATTGATGGCAAGGATAATAAATAATGAAACGCTGGTGAATTTGTGTAAGATTTTGGATAGTCTATCTGAATTCAACTTAGAATGAAAGAAAGAAGATAATATTATCCCTCCTCTTTGAGACTACAAAAGAAAATCTTACAAAATGATTTATGAAATTCATAAAATTATGAAATGTTATGATCATTTTAAGCAATCAAGAGCAATTAACACTATTCTCATATTACTGTTTACTTCCTATATACACTAGAGACCACAAGTCTGTAAGAGGTTAGAAAAGAAGCAAGGATGTCCTATGGCACATAAATGTCATCAGAGATAGATTAGCAAGATTCATAAAAACAAAATTTCCATTTCTGTTCAAGGAACTCTTCTATCTATGATTGTGAAATTAGAAATGAGGCGGGGCGCGGTGGCTCAAGCCTGTAATCCCAGCACTTTGGGAGGCCGAGACGGGCGGATCACGAGGTCAGGAGATCGAGACCATCCTGGCTAACATGGTGAAACCCCGTCTCTACTAAAAAATACAAAAAACTAGCCGGGCGAGGTGGCGGGCGCCTGTAGTCCCAGCTACTTGGGAGGCTGAGGCAGGAGAATGGCGTAAACCCGGGAGGCGGAGCTTGCAGTGAGCTGAGATCCGGCCACTGCACTCCAGCTCGGGTGACAGAGCGAGACTCCGTCTCAAAAAAAAAAAAGAAATTAGAAATGATTGTGAAGTTGACCGATGCTTATGATTTACCAAAGTTAATTTACTTACTTTTCATTGGTTGAATCTTTTTTTAGGCTAGAATTTACTCCTTTTTATATTCTAGTGAATTATCTCTCTGTCTAATAAAATAATTGACCAACAATTTATTTATAAAATTAAAGCCTTTATTTTTTTAAAACACTACAAGTAAAAAGTTAGTAGGTTTTTCCCATTTAATAAATTATGCCACAGGAGAGAAAGGGAAAAGAGTATCTCCCTGGTTTACAAAATGAATTGCTCCCTGATCACCTGGAAAAAACGAAAACGGAAATATGCAGTGTCAGCAGTAGCAAAGATTAGTTTGTAACAGAGACATGAAAAATCTTGGCTTCCATTTCCGGTTCAAGCACTGACCTATCTCACAAGAATCCTACCCTCTCCCTACTCCATATCCTTGTCTCAATAGAATGGGGTTATTACCGCTTGTTCAGATGTAGTGGCATAAGCTTAAGTCCTAGAAGCACCAAGAAAATATTTCAAACAGGAACCATGGCAACCTGAGCAATGACAAGATTAACACGTCTTGAACAAAAATGGAACTCCTCCTTTCAGCTTTTAGCCCCCTAGAGGAAATATTTACATCTTGGATTTTGATCCTATGAATGCAAATACTGTCTAGTTATTTACAGGGTGTAACACATTTCATTTCCATTGTTATTTCAACCAAATAGGTTGGTGAATAGGAAAACAAACAATTGCACAAGCAATAGTGAGGAGGCAGTTTGAAAAAACATCATGTATTTCAGAAAGGATGAGAACTGCCTGGTCTAAGTCTGGAGTTTCTCTAGGAAAGTAATAAGACATGAGGTTGAAAAAGCAGATTGGAGAGGGGATTACAAAGAGCCTTGAATGTCAGCCTGATAATAGCAAAACTAGTGAAAGTTTACACAACACTAACTGTGTGTCAGGCATAATGCTTAGACTCCACAGGGTTTTTTAATTCATTCTTCACAACCAGGGCTGCTGATCAGTCAGTATGCACCGTTACCATGAGAACTATTCTTCTTCTCTTTTCACAGAATTTAGGAAGCTTAGATAACTAGACCAAGCTTACATAGCTGGTACTCTGATCCTATAAGCTGAGCTCTTAGACTGCCAGGAGTTTGGGTTTTTTCCTACAGGTATGGGAAGTTTTTTTAAAGGAAAGTTTATATTTTTAATCAAAATTATGTATGCAAGAAGGGTAAACAGTTGTGCAATGCTTAGTACAAAAAACAGTAGTCATCTTTTCTCCCTGTTTCCACCATTTTTTCCTTCCAAAGACAAGTCCTTTTAAATCTTTATTTTTTGGCTGGACGTGGTGGCTTACGCCTGTAATCACAGCGCTTTGGGAGGCCGAGGTGGGCAGCTCACTTGAGCTCAGGAGTTTGAGACTAGCCTGGCCAACATGATGAAACCCCCATCTCTACTAAAAATATAAACATTAGCTGGACATGGTGGTGGGTGCCTGTAATCCCAGCTACTCGGGAGGCTGAGGCAGGAGAAACACTTGAACCTGGGAGGTGGAGGTTGCAGTGAACTGAGATCATGCCACCGCTCTCCAGCCTGGGTGACAGTGCAAGATGCCGTCTCAAAAATAAAATAAAATAAAATAAAATAAAATAAAATAATTAAAATATCAAATCTTTGTTTTTGTTATTATTTACCCCTAAATCTTTACACAACCCTCCTGAACCCGTGTTTCTTAATTTTGTGGTATTATATATTACCTATTTTCATCATAGATGATAAAATGATTAACTCTCTTTTTCCACTTCTTTGCCTTCACCACAAATATTATCCTTCATACAAATATGTAATTTTGGGCCAGGCATAGTGGCTCACATCTGTAATTCCAGCACTTTGGGAGGCTGAGGTAGGAGGATTGCTTGAGCCCAGGAGTTCAAGACCAGCTAGGGCAATAAAGTGAGACCCCAGTCTCTTTTTTAAAAATTTTAAAAATTAGTCAGGTATAATGATATGCACAAATTGCCGCAGCTACTTGGGAAACTGAGGTAGAAGGATCCCTTGAACCCAGGAAGTTGAGGTTGCAGTGAGCTCTGATCATGCCACTGCACTCCAACCTGGGCAACACAGTGAGATCCCTGTCTCAAAAAAAAGGTAATTTTGTTAAACAATATTCACTATTTACATTATTTTAACTAGGTAAATATTATTCATAACTGACCCAAGTAATATGAACCCACATTATTACTTTTCCATTCTTGAATAAACTTTTGCTTCTCTTAGGTTTAATACTTTTCTGGTTTCTTTTTGTTTTTGTTTTTGTTTTTGAGAGACTGTGTTTCGCTCTTTTTGCCCAGGCTGGAGGGCAATGGCGTGATCTCGGCTCACTGCAACCTCTGCCTCCCAGGTTCAAGCAATTCTCCCGCCTCAGCGTCCTGAGTAGCTGGGATTACAGGCACGCACCACTACCCTGGCTAATTTTGTATTTTTAGTAGAGACGGGGTTTCTCCATGTTGGTCAGGCTGGTCTTGAACTCCTGACATCAGGTGATCCACCTGCCTCGGCCTCCCAAAGTGCTGGGATTACAGGCATGAGCCACCGCACCTGGCTTTTCTTGTGTCTTTAAAAAAATTTTGCTTAGTTTTCTAGCCCCAAATTGTCCTCAAGAGGTATACATCTCCTCTTACTGTTTGAAATATGTCAGGTGCCCTGTAAATTCCATATTCTTGAACTCTTCTCTCCCAGAATCCTCTGACCTCATCCAGTTTGGACCAACTGCTATCTATGTCTAATGCTGTATCCTGGGATCTCCCTTTTTTTTTTTGAGATGGAGTTTTACTCCTGTTGCCTAGGCTAGATTGCAGTGGTGCAATCTCAGCTCACTGAAACCTCCGCCTCCCAGGTTCAAGCGATTCTTCTGCCTCAGCCTCCCAAATAGCTGGGATTACAGGCATCTGCCACCATGTCCAGCTAATTTTTTATATTTTTAGTAGAGATGGGGTTTCATGATGTTGGCCACACTGGTCTCAAACTCCTGACCTCAGGTGATCCACCCTTCTCAGCCTCCCAAAGTGCTGGGATTACAGGAGTGAGCCACCGCACGTGGCCTCAGATTCTCTTGATTCCTGACTGTTTTGTCCTCCTCTTTCTTTGGTTTCTCCTTTTTTTAGAGGAATACTTCCACTATCACTTGCTGATAAAAAGTACTTGGGAAGTAAATTTTTGGAGAATTTTCATTTTGTTTATTTTTTATTTATTTTTGATTTTCATATTTTTTATACATAATATTTTAAATTTAGAGACAGGGTCTTACTATATTGGCCAGGCTGGTCTCAAACTCCTGAGGTCAAGTGATCCTCCTGCCTTGGCCTCCCAAAGTGCTAGGATTACAGGCTTGAGTCACCATGCCTGGCCAAGAATTTTCATTTCTGAAAAGATCATCCTTAAATTTGCTATGTTTCGTTGGAAATAGAATCCTGGGTCAAAATGTCATTTTTCCTTAGAGTTTTGAAGGCATGTTCCATTGCCCTCTCCTGATACCTGAAGTCAGTCTGATTCTTGATCATTTCTGTGTCATCTGTCCCTCTCACGGACACAAAACTTTACTATCTTATCTTGGCTTTCTTTAATTTCTTCAATGATGAAGTGGTTTGGTGTGGATATGTAGTCAACCACTGTGCTGGGAACTTGGTAAACCTTTTTATTCTGGAAACTCATGATTGATAATGCTTAAACAATTTTGAGTTATTACTTAGACAATTTCCCCTCCTTCATTTTCTCCATTCTCTTTCTGGAAACTTTATTCAGATGCTAATCCTCCTAAACTGATATTTTCCTTCTCTTTTCTTTTTTCTGTGTCTTTACCATTTCGTTTAACTTTCTTGAAGATTTTCTTACCTTTAATTTATAATCCTTGTTACCGAGTTTTTCATTCATGTTATCATATTTGTAATTTCCAAGAGTTTCTTTTTATTCTCTGAAATCTTTTCCCCTCACTAGCTTCTTTCTTTCATGATTGAATTATCTTCTCTTATCTCTCTGAAGGTATTAATACTTTTTGTCACTTTCTTCTTCCTGAATTGTTTTCATTTCCTCCTAGTGACTTTCCACATATGTCTATTTATTTTTGGATCCCTGCTCTTTCTTTAGGATGGTGCAGTTAGAAGACTGACTGGGATTTCTGTGCTATGAGTGGACCTTGTTGATTGAGAGTGGACTTTGACATTGGGAGGCTCTAGCTGGGCAGTTTCACTGGGGAGTGTAAAACTAAATTGTATGCATCAACTTGACTAAGCTATGGAGCCTTGTTGTTTGGTCAAATACTAGGCTAGACGTTGCTGTGAAGGTGTTTTGTTGATATGACTGACATCAACAGTCAGTTGACTTTAAGTAAAAGAGATTACCCTCAATAATGTGAGTGGGCCTCTTTTAATCAGTTGAAGACCTTAAAATAAACAAAACAAAACAAAACGAAGCCTTCCCAGAGAAAAGGAAATTTGCTTCAAGACTGTAACAAAGAAATGCTGCCTCAGTTCCCAGCCTCTTGGCCTGCCCTACATGTTTCAGACTCAAGACTACTTGAGGAGTCAACTCTTACATGAGTTTCTAACCTGCTGGACAGCCCTACAGATTTTGGACTTTCCAGTTCCCATAATCACATGAGCCAATTCTTTAAAGTAAATCTCTTAATATAAATACACGTATAGCCTGTTGGTTCTGGTTCTCTGACAGCCCTGACAAAAGGAGTCCCAGCTGTCTGTATATTTAGGCTGTTCCTCCTGAGCTGGCCAGATTTCTTTTCTTTTCTTTTCTTTCTTTTCTTTTCTTTTCTTTTCTTTTCTTTCTTTTCTTTTCTTTTCTTTCTTTTCTTTTCTTTTCTTTTCTTTCTTCCTTCCTTCCTTCCTTCCTTCCTTCCTTCCTTCTTTCTTTCTTTCTTTTTTTTTTTTTAGATTGAGTCTCACTCTGTTGTAAAGGCTGGAGTGCAGTGGTGCAATGTCGGCTCACTGCAGCCTCCACCTCCCTGGTTCAAACAATTCTTGAGCCTCAGCCTCCCAAGTAGCAGGAATTACAGGCCCACACCACCACACCACACCGGTCTAATTGTTTTGTATTTTTTGTAGAGATGGAGGTTTTGCCATGTTGCCCAGGCTGGTCTCAAACTCCTGGGCTTAAGTGATCCGCCCACATCAGCCTCCATAACGCACTCTCAACAATCACTATTATAAAAACGCAACCATGACCTGTCCCCAAATCCTCTTCCCTTACTCTTCATTACTTTTCATAAATTCCCTAGAATTATCTCAGTCATTCTGTTTCAAACCAATAGCACTATAGAACCCTCTTTGTCTTAGTCGATTGGTCCACAGGATTTTTTTCTTTTCTTTCTTTTGAAAAGTCGTGTTCTTCATTTTTATCCCCTTTGTCACCATCATATTTTGGTCCTTTTATTGTCTCCCTTCTGGATTTTTGTGTGTCTTCCTGACCTCATGGCTTTAGTTTCTTCCCTTTTAATTTATTCTGCATTTTACGGATGATCTCAACTTCCTAAAATAAGGTTTCTTCCATGTTGTTCTCCTTTGCAGATACTTTCATGTTAGCCTCTTGTTTAAGATGATGGACTGAGCACATATTGACTTCAAATTCCTTTCTTAAACCCCTGAAAATGACAGTAAAATGTTTAAAATAAATAAACCCATAAAGACAAACATCATCAACATTTTGAAAACTGTAAAGCAGATGGATGAGGGATAACTGACTCACTAGACTTGTGAAAATTGAATTCTAAACCAGTGAGGGAAGTCTGTAAGTGACCTGATTTATACCACAAAGTCTCTGAAATGCTTAAAAATTGGAATCACAGGACGCTTGGGCACTCACTGGCAATGAACATGCAGCTGAAAACTAGCAGATAGGTTAAAAGTCTGCATAAAAAGTCATTAGATCTTTAAATTCCCACCCCTACTGCACACGGCCCCTTCTCCATCACAGCAAACTTTCCAGTCTTTTGTAGGACTAATATGGTTTGAATATATGTCCGTGCCAAATGTCATGTTGAATTGTAATCCCCAATGTTGGAGGTGGAGCCTGGACCGAGGTGTTTGGATTATGGGGGCAGATCCTTCATGTCTTACTGCTGTCCTTGAAATAGTGAGTGGAGCTCCTGGGAGATCTGGTTGCTTAAAAGTATGTGGCACTTGTCTCTCTTGCTCCTGCTCTGGTCATGTGGCATGCCTGCTCCCACTGCACCTTCTGCCATGAGTACAAGCTGAGCCATAATGCAAGCAAGAGCTGGTTCCAAGGTGTGTAGTTAGGCAATTGGAGTGAAAAGAGCAACTAGCCAAGGATTCACGTGGAGTCACTTTCAAGAACCAGAACTCCAGAGGGTCTTAGGTCACACTTGTAACTTTTCTGTTTTTTTTTTTTCAGGTCAGGCAGGTAATATGCTGACATTGTAACAAGGTTTGAGGGTGGCACATTTCACACACATGTGTGAAATACCCAATCATCATCCTCATGAACTACAAAAGGATCCTTTTTTTTTTTTTTTTGAGACAGGAGCTCACTCAGTTGCCCAGGCTGGAATGCAGTGGTATGATTGCAGCTCACTGCAGCTTCAACCTCCCCAGGCTCAGGTGATTCTCCCACGTCAACCTTCTGAGTAACTTGGACTACAGGCTTGAGCCACCATGCCTGGCTAATTTTTGTATTTTTTATAGAAACAGGGTTTCACCATGTTGCCCAGGCTGGTCTTGAACTCCTGGGCTCAAGAGATCTGCTTGCCTTAGCTTCCCGAAGTGTTGTGATTACAGACATGAGCCACTGCACCCAGCCCACACTTACATCTTTAAGTAATTTAGCATCTGGACTGGTTGTAACAAAGCCCGGTTAGAGTCACACTCTGGTATCTGGTTGCTGTGATTTGAACGTCCCCTCCAACACTCATGTTGAAATTTATTTATTTTATTTATTTATTTATTGAGGCAGAGCCTTCCTCTGTCACTCAGGTTGGAGTACAGTGTCATGATCTTGGCTCACTACAACCTCCGCCTCCCAGGTTCAAGTGATTATTCTGCCTCAGCCTCCCCAGTAGCCCTGATTATAGGCACATGCCCCCACACCCGGCTAATTTTTCTATTTTTAGTAGAGACGGGGTTTCACCATGTTGGCCAGGCTGGTCTTGAAACTCCTGAACTTGTCATCTGCCTACCTCGGCCTCCCAAAGTTCTGGTATTAGGGCGTGAGCCACCTCGCTGGGCCTTATGTTGAAATTTAATTGCCACTGTGACAGAATTAAGAGGTAGGACTTTTCAAAGGTGATTAGGTCATGGGGGGCTCCACCCGTAGGAACAGATTCATGTTGTTATCATGGGAATGGGTTCCTGGTTAAAGTGAGTTTACTCTCCGCTTGCCCTTTCTTGCTTTCTTGTGCTCTCTTAGCCTTCCACCTTCCCCCATGAGATGATACATCAAGACCAGTACGAGATGCCAGGCCCATGCTTTTGGATGTTCCAACCTCCAGAACCATGAGCCAAGTATATTTCTATTGTTTATAAATTATCCAGTCTGTGGTATTCTGTTACGGTAACGCGAAATGGGTAAGATAGAAAATTGTTATGGAGAAATGGGGCTGTTGCTATAACAAACACCTGAAAATGTGGAAGCAGTGTGAACTGGTAATGGGTAGAGGCTGGAAGAATTTAGACGAAAAGCCTAGAAAAAGTCCTTGTCTTGATGGAGCATTAAAAGCAATTCTGATGAAAGCTCAGAAGAAGACAAGGGATGTAGGAAAAGTCTGGAATTTCTTAGAGATTACCTAAGTTGTCATGATCAGAATGTTGGCACAAATATGGATAGTAAGGGCTGAAACTGAGGAATGAGCACTGGAAACTAGAGTAAAGGCCATCCTTGGTATAAATTGGTAAAGAACCTGGCTGAATTTTATCTATGCCCTAAGCCTCTATGGAAGGTGGAATTTGAGTGATAAACTAAGATACGCGGTGGAAGAAATTTCTAATTAAAACATTAAAGGAGATATGTGGCCACTTTTAACCACATACAGTAAGATATGAGAGGAAAAAAATGATGTGAAGTTGGAATTTATAATTAAAAGAAAAGCATAAGTCACCATAGTGTCTGCAGAAAAGAGAGAGAGAGAGAGACAGGAGAGAGACAGAAGCAGAATAAAAAGACTTTGAAGAAATTCAGCCTGGCTACATAAAGAATGAAAAAACATGTTGGGAGAGCAAACCAAGCATGTAGCCAAGTGACTGTTTGCTAAGTAGATTAATACATGGATGGAAGAGATCATCAAGACAATGGGAGAAAGACACTGAAGGCATTTCAGAGATCTTGGAGACAGCCTCTCCCATTACAGCCCCAGAGATCTAGGAGGGCAGAATGGTTTCAGGAGATAGGCCTGGGGTACCTTCCATGGACTTGCTGCTCAGAGCTGCCTCAGATCTCTGCTCCCTGCATTCTGGTGCAGTGCTCCTGGACGGCCCCAACCATGGCTCAAGCGGGCCCAGATACGTTTTGACCTGCTGCCCTGGAAGGAACAAGCCGGAAACCTTGGCAGCGTCCATGTGGTTCTACTTCCGCAGACAAGCAGAATGCTAGAGTTGTGGGGGCGTGGCGTCCTCCACCTTGATTTCAAAGGATGTTGCAGATAGTCTGGGGACCTTGGGAGACACTTGTTGCAGGGGTGGAGTCACCACAGAAAGCTTCCACTAGAGCATCGTGAAACGGAAATGTGGGGTCAGAGCTGCCACAGAGAGTCTCCACTAGGGTAGTGCCTACTAGGGCCATGAAAGTGGGGCCAGTCCTAAAACCCTAGAACTGTAGAGCTACCAGCTTGCAGCACCAGCTTCAGAGAGCTATAGGCACAAGACTCCAACCTATGAGAACTGCTGGGCAGACTGAGTCCAACAAAGCCACAGGAGTTGGACTGCCTGTGGCATTGGGAGGCCCATCCCCCACCCCAGTGTGCCCAGGATTCAGGGCATGGAGTCAAAGGAAATTATGCTGGAGCTTTAAGAAGACTTGATGTTGTTCCCCTTGTTAGCTGTTGGACTTACATGGGACCTGTTGGGTCCATGTAACTTGTTAATTTTACAGGCTCACAGCTAGAGAGTAATTTGTCTCAGGATGAATTGTGCTTTTAGGCTCACCCATATCTAACTTAGATGAGACCCCGGACTTTGGCTTTTTGAGTTAATGCTGGAATGAGTGAAAAATTTGAGGGCTGTTTTGATGGAATGAATGTATTTTGTATGTGAGAAAGGCCTAAGTTTTGGGAGACCAACGAAGAATGCTAGTGTTTGAATGTCTCCTCCAAAACTCATGTTGACATTTAATTGCTCTTGTAATGGTATTTTTTTTTTTTTTTTTTGAGATGGAATCTCTCTGTGTTGCCCAGGCTGGAGTGCCATGGTGCGATCTCAGCTCACTGCAACCTCCACCTCCCAGGTTCAAGTGATTGTCACACCTCAGCCTCCCGAGTTGCTAGGATTACAGGCGCCCACCACCATGCCTGGCTAATTTTTTTTGGTATTTTTAGCAGAGACAGGGTTTCACAATGTTGGTCAGGCTGGTCTTGAACTTCTGACCTCAAGTAATCCACCCACTTCGCCTCCCAAAGTGCTGGGATTACAAGCATGAGCCACCATGCCCAGCCAGGAGTGGGTTCTTGATAAAAGCATGTTTGGTCCCCTCTTGTCCTCTCTTCCTCTCTTGCCCATCCACCCTCCAGCATGGGATGAGGTAGCATGAAGGCCACTTGACTTCGGACTTTTCATCCTCCAGAAATGTAAGAAATAAATTATTTTTCTTTATCAACTACCCAGAATACTACCCAGTGGTAGTCTGTTATAGCAACACAAAACAGACTGACACTCGCAGAATTTCTACAAGATCTTTTTAATTTTGCTTCCATTGCAATTTCATTTTGGCTTTTGACCCTTGCATCTAGAATAGGCTTGGCCTTGCTCCAGGGAACATGCCATCCTGGCCTGACATACTTCACCTTCCCAACTTCTGTCTTCTTTGTCAACTACCCACTCCGAAGTATCCCTGACTTGCCTCCCTTGTCTTTGTTTCTCCTAGTGTGTTTTGTTTTGCTTTTTGATGCATGGGCCATGACAGAAATCTACTGAGGTGAAGGGGAATTGAGGAGAGACTCATTGTTTTCAGCAAGATGGGTAGTTATTGAGGAGAAATTAGAAAGCATCAACTAACTGAATGTGATAGGATCCACATTCCCACCACACGAAATGAGACAGATTTTTAAATATGGCTAAGCAGTGTAAGTATTCAGGCAAAGTCTGACAACTAAATATGTAGTGGGCTCTAATTAGATGCTTCTTCATTTGTCTCTAGGAAAAGGACTGAAGAAAACAGACAGTGAGACTGATCCAAAAACTCCCATGTATATACAAACACATGAAAAATGTCACCAAAATGTTAATGGCAGTTACGTTACAGTTGCATCAGGGATGGGCTTTCAGGTGAGTTTTTACTTTCTTCTTATAAATTTATGCATTGTTTAAATTTTTAAAATATGAAAATACATATAATTAGGAAAATAAGCTATTTTCATTGAGAGGGAGGAAAGTTTATTAATATAGAAAGAGGAAAAAAAGAGATCCAAGACTGAGGATAGGCACAATAAGCCCTTCAATCAGGTATTCAAGAAAATGAAAGTAGAGGTAAAAGCAGATTGGATTATTCCACACAGGCAATCAGATATCAGCAATAGAAACTGATGGATTGAAAATTTGGGAATCCCAGTTATGGCAGCCACTAAGTTGTATAACACTTTTTTTTTTTTTTTTTGAGATGGAGTCCCGCCCGCTCTGTTGCCCAGGCTGGAATGCAGTGGTGCGATCTCGGCTCACTGCAACCTCCACCTCCAAGGTTCAGGCAATTCTCCTGCTTCTGCCTCCTGAGTAGCTGGGACTACAAGCATGCAACACTATGCCTAGCTAATGTTTGTATTTTTAGTAGAGATGGGGTTTCACCATGTTGGCCAGGCTGATCTCGAACTCTTGACTTCAGGTGATCCACCCGCCTAGGCCTCCCAAAGTGCTGGGATTACAGGCTTAAGCCACCGTGCCTGGCCTAACACATTTACGGACTTAAAAAAAGACACCCCTGGCTGGGCGCAGTGGCTCACGCCTGTAATCCAGCACTTTGGGAGGCTGAGGCGGGCGGATGACCTGAGGTCAGGAGTTTGAGACCAGCCTGGCAAACATGGTGAAACCTCATCTCTACTAAAAATACAAAAAAATTAGCTGATCCTGGTGGCACACCTGTAATCTCAACTACACGGGAGGCTGAGGCAGGAGAATCTCTTGAACCTGGGAGGCAGAGGTTGCAGTGAGCCAAGATCACGCCACTGCACTCCAGCCCGGGCGACAGAGTGAGACTCTGTCTCAAAAACAAACAAACAAACGAAAACAAAAAATGACACCCCCATCAGCCACCACTCAACTCACTGGCCTGATACCTTTGTGCAGTGCATGACATCTACAAGTGTACAAGATGGTACTGGATCCAGTGAGGAAGACAAAAAGTCTGGCAGGAATGTGAGAGAGACTGGGAAGAATTGGCTCAATATGATGATGGAGTTCAGAGAGCTAAATGAAGTGCTGAGAAGTCACTGTTTTAAATGGCTTAGCCGTGTGGAGGTGAGAAACCCCAAGGATGTTCCAGTTATCTTTTGTTGCATTACAAACCATCCTGCAATTTAGTGGCATAAAATAACAAACATTTTATTGCACTCATGATTTGGGCAGTCAGGAACTTGGGTGCGGCACAGCAGAAATGGCTGGCTTATCTCTTCTCCATGATATCTGGGTCCTCCACTAGCGTGGCCTGAATGGTTGGAGATGACTGAGATATCTTTACTGGGGCCATATGTCTGAAACCTCCTTTCTTCTTTTTGGGATATCTGATGGGCCTAAGAAGTCTAAGTTGTCTCTTTCACTCAGGTATAGTGCCTGGGCTGGGATGGCTGGAATGGTTGAGGGCTGGCCAGCCTCACTCTGTCTGTCTCTGTCTACAAAGGTGGTTTCATGGTGGCCATAGTTCTTACATGGTAGGTGGTTTCCCCCAGAGTGCAAGAGAATCCCAACAGACAGCATGCCCATGGGTGTTAGGAGAAGCTGCAAGGCTTCTTATGACTGTGTCAACAGTCACGGTGTCACTTCTGCCATATTTATTGGTCCATGAGGTCACCAAGACTATTCCAGATTCAGGAGGAGGATAGGAACAGATTGATCTCTTTCTTGATATAAAAAATACTATGAGCACACATGAAGAAAAAGAATTTATTGTGGCCATCTTGAAAACAAGCAACCAGGCCGAGCGTGGGGGCTCACGCCTGTAATCCCAGCACTTTGGGAGGCTGAGGCGGGTGGATCACGAGGTCAGGAGATCGAGACCATCCTGGCTCACACGGTGAAACCCCGTCTCTACTAAAAATACAAAAAAAAAAAACTAGCAGGGCGAGGTGGTGGGCGCCTGTAGTCCCAGCTACTCAGGAGGCTGAGGCAGGAGAATGGTGTGAACCCGGGAGGCGGAGCTTGCAATGAGCTGAGATCACACCACTGCACTCCAGCCTGGGCGACAGAGGAGACTCCGTCTCAAAAAAACAAAAACGAAAACAGAACAAAACAAACAAAAAAAACAAGCAACCAAACTGGTGCTGATAGGAATTATCCAGAAAGGTAGGAGTGGATTTTGGGGATTGATCCAGAGGGAATGAGGAGTCTAGACTCTAAAAAATGGCGAGATTGGATACAATATACACTACTTGGGTGACAAGTACACTGAAAGCCCAGACATCACCACCGTACAATTCATCCGTGTGCAACCCGGAACCACTTGTACCCTTATAGCTATTGACATTTAAAGAAAATTTTTTCTTAGTGGCAAGAATTTTAAATGTAGGAAAGCTGAGAGAGGCCGGTAAATAAGGGGCTTGAATGTTGTGGTTTGGATATGGTGATATGGTGTGTTTGTTTCCACCAAAGCTCGTGTTGAAACCTGATCCCCAAGGTAGCAGTGTTGGGAGGTGAGGCTTAGTGGGAGGGGTTTGGGCCATGGGGGTGGAGTGGTCATGAATGACTTGGTGGTGAGTTCTCCATCTTACAGGGCAGGGTTAGTTATGAGGCAATGGATTAGTTTCTAAGAGAGTGAGTTGTTATAAAGCTAGGATGCCACTCGGGTTTGGTCTCTCTTTTCTCGTGCCCACTTCCCCTTTGACCTTCTCTACCATGTTTCCTTTTTTTTTTTTTTTTTTTTTTTTTTACGGCGTTTCCCTCTGTCATCCAGGCTGGAGTGCAGTGGTGCGATCTTGGCTCACTGTAAGCTCCAATTCCTGGGTTCAAGCAATTCTCCTGCCTCAGCCTCCCGAGTAGCTGGGATTACAGGCACCCGCCACTACGCTCAGCTAATTTTTTGTATTTTTAGTAGAAACAGGGTTTCACCATGTTGGCCAGGTTGGTCTCAAACTCCTCGCCTCGTGATTCGCCCGCCTTGGCCTCCCAAAGTGCTGGGATTACAGACATGAGCCACTGCACCCAGCCCCCTCTATCATGTTTCGATGCAGCACAAAAGCCCTCACCAACAGCTAAGCAGACGTTGGGGCTATGCTTCTTGTACAGCTTGCAGAACCGTAAACTAAATAAACCTTTTTAAAATAAACTACCTAGACTCAGGTATTCCTTTATAGAAACACAAAATGGACTAATACAAGCCCTCTTTTGCTTCATGCTTCAATCAGGCTGAGCGTCTTCTGGTTTCCTAGGTTAGATTATGTTCCTACCGAATCTAGCCAGGAGTATTGTGTTAGATTGGGTTCTTCAAGAAGTAGACTTCAAGAAAAGATTAGGCATACAAGAGATTTATCAGGAGAAATCCCCATGAAGGATAAAGAAGAGGAAAAAAGAGAAGGCAAGGAGAGCTTTCAGATCATAAGTGAATCTAATATCTAATGCTTGTGAAGAAGAGGGGCAAGGAAGGAGAATTAGAGAAAACAGCCTCACATGCAGATTTTTTTTTTTTTTTTTTTTGAGACAGTGTCTTGCTCTGTCACCCAGGTTGGAGTGCAGTGGCGTGATCTCTGCTCACTTCAAACTCTGCCTCCTGGGTTCATGCCATTCTCCTCTCTCAGCCTCCCGACTAGCTGGGACTACAGGTGTGCGCCACCACGCCCAGCTAATTTTTTGTATTTATTAGTAGAGATGGAGTTTCACCATGTTAACCAGGATGGTCTCGATTTCCTGACCATGTGATCTGCCCACCTTGGCCCCAAAGTGCTTGGATTACAGGCGTGAGCCACCGCGCCCGGCCTCATGCGGGATAATTTTTTAAAATTTCAGCAAGGTTGACAGGGAGTCGTTGAGCCAAAGTTGCCCATTAAAGGAGTCCTTCATCTTGCAAGAATGGGCCTGCATTAGTCTCCCTGCCTTGCTCAGTCACAGACTCAGAGCATCTCCCAAGAAGGATGGTCTTGGCATGAACCCAGGGCTGGGTCCCCGCTGGCAGTGACTGGAGCCATCAGTCAGTTGTACTCCCTGAAGCAGGAGATCTGAGCTATGTATTATAATGGCCACCTCAAATACAGAATCTCAGCAGATAAGACATTGCCTCATGGAGAAGGCGTAAATGGCCTCTCTGCATACATTATGTACCATGATGCTCTGTATCAATCAGGATTGCTTTTAGCTGCAAGTAATAGAACACTTAGTCAAAAGTGGCTCAAATGAACTGGTACAGCTTTTTTCCACCGAAGTTTAGTGATAAACAGTTGAGGTCTTTGATTTTGCAGCTCAACCATGACAAGATTGCTATGTATAATTCCCTTGGTTTTTCCCTTATACTTGCCTCTTCATAGTTGCATGATGTCTGTAGCATCTCTAAATGTCATATCCACACTGAAAGTAGCAATAAGGGGGAAGCATGCTGGTAGTAGAGCCACATCAGTTTCCCTTTATTGAGAGAGAAAAGTCTTCACAGAAACGCTGTCCTCCTTAGAGTTCTACTTAGATCTCATCTGGCAAATATGGATTATATGGCCATGCTCGCTCAAGGAGAGAATGGGAACACTGGAATAAAACTGCCAAATGGGTATAGAAAAATCTTCATCCACTGCCCTGGCTGGGGACATGACTGTCTTGAATAATATTGTATGAACATTATCAGAATCAAACTAGAGTTGCTTTTGTTAAAATAAAAATAAAACAAAAAAAAAGACCAGACAAGGTGGCTCACACCTGTAATCCCAGCACTTTGAGAGGCTGAGGTAGGCGGATCACCTGAGGTCAGGAGTTCAAGACCAGCCTGGCCAACATGGTGAAACCCTGTCCCTACTAAAAATACAAAAATTAGCTGGGCGTGGTGGTGTGCACCTGTAATCCCAGCTTCCCAGGAAGCTGAGGAAGGAGAATGACTTGAACCCTAGAGGTGGAGGTTGCAGTAAGCTGAGATTGCACCATTGCACTCCAGCCTGGGCAACAAGAGTGAAAATCCATCTCAAAATAATAATAATAATAAAGCAAAAAATAAAACAAAGCAAAAAAACCTGAAGGCCAAGGAAGGCCATGCATGAAGAGGGGTTTCTCATGCATAAATACCTGATAACAAAAACTATTACAAAAGACTGCAAAAACCACGACTTTGCACAAAGCCCATTGCAATCTTACACAAAAAATACTTGTGACAAAAAAATATTTCTGTGACTGGAACGCTTATTCTGTTTTATAGAATGAAGTGTTGCCTCATAAAAATTTTTCTTTCTTTTTTTTTTTTTTTTTTTTGAGATGGTGTCTAGCTCTGTCATGAGGCTGAAGTACAGTGGCATGATCTCAGCTCACTGCAATCTCCACCTCCTGTGTTTAATTGATTCTCCTGCCTCAGCTTCCTGAGTAGCTGGGATTACAGGCACACACCACCACACCCAACTAATTTTTATATTTTTAGTAGAGACAGAGTTTCACCATGTGGGCCAGGATGGTCTCGAACTTCTGACCTCATAATCCGCCCACCTCGGCCTCCCAAAGTGTTGGGATTACAGGCATGAGCCACCGCGCCAGGCCTTTGTTTTATTTTTCAATTTGAGATGGGATCTCACTCTGTCATCCAGGCTGTAGTGCAGTGACACAGTCACAGCTCATTGCAGCCTGGAACTCCTAGGCTCAAGTGATCCTCCCACCTCAGTCTACTGAATAGCTGGGACTACAAGCATGTGCCACCATGCCTGATTAATTTTTTAATTTGTAGAGATGCGGTTTTGCTTTGTTGCCCAGGCTGGTCTCGAACTCCTGGGCGCAAGTGATCCTCCTGCTTCAGCCTCTCAAAGTGCTAGGATTACAGATGTGAGTCACTTCACCTAGCCAACCAATAAAATGTTTCTATAAAAAGTGAAAATATGTAATAAACAAACAAACAAACAATATTTCTTTGAGGACATCTGTCCAGCAACTGCCTGTACCTCCTAGGACTGGCATCACAGTCTTTATTGGTCCTTATAGCCAAGGATAGTTATCTCAAAACAATTATGTAATCCTCATTTTTCCTTTAAAATCCTTTGTCCTTACCTCCCTGAATATGCACATAGTTTACTATGATATGTGTACTTCCATTGCAATGCCTTATTCCTACATAAATATAATTTTCCTCTAGAAAACCTCTCTCTGTTTGTTATTTAGGTTGATAATTGGGAGTCTATCAGTAAGGATAGAAGAAGGGAAGAAATATTAGATAGGTGACTAAGAATTTGCCTTCTCAGACTGGGGGCAGTGGCTCATGCCTGTAATCCCAGCATTTTGGGAGGCTAAGGCGGGCAAATGCTCCTGAGGTCAGGAGTTTGAGACCAGCCTGACCAACATGGTTCAAACCTGTCTCTACAAAAATACAAAAAATTAGCCAAGTGTGGTGGTGCAAACCTGTACTCCCAGCTACTTGGGAGGCTGAGGCAGGAGAATTGCTTGAACCCAGGAGGCGGAAATTGCAGTGAGCCAAGGTCACATCACTACATTCCAACCTGGGCAACAGAGCAAGACTCCGTCTCAAAAAAAAAAAAAAAAAAAAAGTAAAAGAATTTGTCTTCTGCAATGGAGCTTCTAGTCTCACTCCTGACCTGTTTAACAGCAGCAGAAGTCTTAAGGTCTGCAGTGTTCCTCAGAGCCATTCAGTCAATCAGTAATTATTCAATAGAACTATTTTCCTAAACAGTGTTAGGTGCTAGATTCTGGGAGAAACAACTGCCAATTCCTAGCAGAACTTAAATAGTACATTTATACAGCTTTTAATATAATACCTAGTGAGGTGCAAATGTTTTAAATAATGAATGAACAAGGCAACTCTGATGCAATAATTATGCAAAGCAATGAGAAGTGTTATAAGGAGGACTCCACATTTTTCCCATTTTCTTTTTTTCTTTTTCTTTTTCTTTCTTTCTTTCTTTCTTTCTTTCTTTCTTTTTTTTTTTTTTTTTGAGACGGAGTTTCGCTCTTGTTGCCCAGGCTAAAGTGCAGTGGCGCGATTGTGGCTCACCACAACCTCCAACTCCTGGGTTCAAGCGATTCTCCTGCCTCAGCCTTCCTGAGTAGCTGGGATTACAGGCATGTGCACCATGCCCGGCTAATTTTGTATTTTTAGTAGAAACGGGGTTTCTCCATGTTGGTCAGGCTCGTCTCGAACTCCCAGTCTCAGATGATCTGCCTGCCTCGACCTTCCAAAGTGCTGGGATTACAGGCGTGAGCCACTGCACCTGGCTACCCATTTTCTTTTAAAAAATTATTTTCTCTTCGCCACAATAGCCTCTCATTTGCCAGGATCTACAGCAGCATTGTCTAGTAGAACTTCTGCAAAGATGATAATGTTCTATATTTGCATGGTCCAATATGATAGCAGTAACCACATGTGACTATTGAGGACATGAAATGTGGCTAGTGCAACTGAAGAACAAAATTTTACATTTTATTTATTTATTTTTAAAGACAGGATCTCACTCTGTCACCCAGGCTGGGATGCAGTGGCTCAATCACACAGCTTATGTATCCTGTATCTCTTGGGCTCAAGCAATCCTCCCATCTCAACCTTCTGAGTAGCTGGGACTGCAGGCATGCACCACCTGTGTGGCAACTTTTATTTTATTTTTTGTAGAGATGGAGTCTTGTTGTGCTACCCAGGTTGGTCTTGAACTCTTGGCCTCAAGTTATCCTACTGCCTCAGCCTCCCTTTGCCTCAGCCTCCCCTTACTTTTTTCACTTTTTTTTTTTTTTTTTTGAGACAGAGTTTCACTTTCCTCATCCAGGCTGGAGTGCAATGGTGTAATCTCAGCTCACTTCAACCTCTGCCACCAGAATCAAATGATTCAAATGATCCTCCTTCCTCAGCCTCTCAAATAGCTGGGACTATGGGTGAGCACCAGCAATGCTTGGCTATTTTTTTTTTTTTTTTAATTTTTATTTTTAGTAGAGATGGGACTTCACCATGTTGTCCAGGCTGGTCTTGAACTCCTGAGCTCAAGTGATCCACCTGCCTTGGCCTCCCAAAATGCTGGGATTACAGGCATGAGCCACAGTGCCCAGCTTTTATTAAAATTTAAACAGCCACAGTACCTAGTAGCTACTGGCTAATGAATCAGGCAATGCTGTTGTAGCGTGCTTGAGTATTACTAATTCCATGAAGTTAGTAAAAATAAGAATCTAATGTTAATCTGTTTCATTCACTTATTATTGGGGCAAATCAAGATTACCTTAAATCCTTTTTTCCAATATTCTTAATATCTACACGTTAATGCTTTTCAAATGAAGTTATTTTATCAAGTTCCTTCAAGCTTAACTATTCTTTTCTATAAATAGAATTAACTATTTATAGGTGACAAAAGTAGGTGACAAAAATCTGATAAGAAATATGAGTCTAGTTTATGCATTTTTTTACTTGTTTGAAGTTAACAATAGTTTTTATATGATTATGTCAGATTCCAAACATGAGCTGTTAGTGCTTGTATGGGAAATACTATTTTCCATTTGCAATGAGCACAAAATCTGCTTCTCCATCAACAGTACTAAGTTCCTTTTGAACAGTGCTTATTCTCTCCCTTACCAGTTTGATCCTTAACTACTTACTACCCTGTAAAATTTCCTGAATAAGTATTTGTTTTGCTATCTAAATCTTGTTTGTTATTTAATTTTAAATATATGCATACCCTAGATCCCAACTTTTATACCTTAAGCTTCCTGAGGGCAACATGCAATTTGGGTTTGGTGGAAAATAAACCCTGAACTTAAAGTCAGGTTATGGAAATTTGGACATCTTTTTAGCCTCACATTTCTCATAGATAAAATAAGAATAATAATAATACTGGTTTCGCTGGGTTCTTCAGGGCATCAAATGAGGTGTATGTGAAGTTCTTGGGGGATGCTAAAGTACGAAGGTACTGCTAGATACTCCTGGTGTCCTTTACAGCAAAACCATAGGAAGAGCTCACTGAATATTCACTTAATGAGTGAATGAATGTATATAGAGGACTAAGGAGCTACAGTTTTTAGTGATTTTTTAGTGATTTAAATGAGCAACTGAATCCAGGTGGCTGGGACAACATATTTGCCTGGGTCTATGGTTCCTTTACCACCTTCAGAGCTCTCATCCCTGATTGTCTGATCACAAGCCTGGGATATTATAAAAGATGTGTCTGTTGGAAAGCTTTTGCCTGTGAGTCACAGAAGACTTGCCAATCTTGAAGTGCTTTAAACATAACAGCCTTCTCTGTGTGTATGTGTTTGGAGACAGGGTCTCATTCTGTGGCCCAGGCTGGAGTGCAGTAGTACAATCAGGGCTCACTGCAACCTCGACCACCTGCCTCAGCCTCCCAAAATGCTGGGATTACAAGTGTAAGCCACCATGCCCGTCCTAGGCGGCTTCTTCTTCTTCCTCTTCCTCTTCCTCTTCCTCCTCCTCCTTCTCTTCCTCCTCCTCCTCTTCTTCTTCTTCCTCTCCTTCCTCTTCCTCTTCCTCTTCCTCTTCCTCTTCCTCTCCTTCTCCTTCTCCTTCTCCTTCTCCTTCTCCTTCTCCTTCTTCTTCTTCTTGACAGGGTCTTGCTCTGTCACCCAGGCTGGAGTGCAGTGGTGCCATCTCGGCTCACTGCAACCTCTGCCTCCCAGCTTCAAGTGATTCTCCTGCCTCAGCCTCCTGAGTAGCTGGCAATACAGACACACACCACAATACCCGGCTAATTTTTGTATTTTTAGTAGAGACAGAGTTTCAACATGTTGGCCAGGCTGGTCTCCAACTCCTGACCTCAAGTGATCCACCTGCCTCGGCCTCCCAAAGGCGTGAGCCATAGCACTCGCCCATAACGGGCTTCTTATCTCACATAACTAGAAGTCCAGGGGGAGGGTAGTTCTAGGTTTGCTTACTACTGTGGGTCCCTGATGCCGTGAAGGACCCGGGTGCTTTCCTCTTTCTGATTCAGCAGCTCAACATCCCCAGTGTGTTGCCGATGTCTCCTCTCATGGGCTCCACGGGCTTCAGCACTTCCAGGCATCATATGCGGGTATGAAGGCATCCAGCAAAGGAGAGAAGTGTGTTCTCCTGTGCATCTTTTTGTATTTATTTATTTAGACGGAGTCTCACTCTATCGCCCAGGCTGGAGTGCAGTGGCGCCATCTTGGCTCACTGCAACCTCTGCCTCCTGGGCTCGAGTGATTCTCTTGCTCAGCCTCCTGAGGCGCGCGCCACCACGCCCGGCTAATTTTTGTATTTTTAGTAGAGACAGGGTTTCACCATGTTGGCCAGGCTGCTCTCGAACTCCTGACCTCAGGTGATCCGTCCTCTTTGGCCTCCCAAAGTGCTGGAATTACAGGTGTGGGCCACCACGCCCTACATCTTTTTGTTTTTATTGTTTTGTTTTGTTCTGTTTTTGGCATGGAGTCTCACTCTGTCGCCCATGCTGGAGTGCAGTGGTGCCATCTCAGCTCACTGCAACCTCCGGCTCCTGGCTTCAAGTGATTCTCCTGTCTCAGCCTCCCAAGCAGCTGGGATTACAGGCACCTGCCACCATGCCTGGCTAATTTTTTTTTTGTAGAGACAGGGTTTCAGCATGTTGGTCAGGTTGGTCTTGAACTCCTGACCTCAAACAATCCACCCGCCTCGGCCTCCCAAAGTGCTGGGATTACAGGCATGAGCCACCACAACTGGCCTCATCTTTTTGTTTTTAATAGATGAGGAACAGCTTCCTCAGAAGTAGCTCCAGTATCTTACCCTCAAATAAGGATTGAGTCATGGTGCCAAAGCCTACGGCAGTCGCTGGCCAAGAGAAGGACACTGCTGTGATTGCCTTTAACAATGAATGCCTTCCTTGAGCTCATGGCTGCAGAGTAAAAGCCAGAATGGGTGGGTTGAGACTGGCTGCTGAGTACGCAACGAACAGTGTCTGCTACAAAAAGCAAG
Source organism: Macaca mulatta (assembly GCF_049350105.2). NCBI lineage: Eukaryota > Metazoa > Chordata > Mammalia > Primates > Cercopithecidae > Macaca > Macaca mulatta. The sequence goes on from NC_133422.1 coordinate 23,962,645, forward strand.
ACCTGTTATTCTTTTCTAGCGGAGCTGAACTTGGACCTCATACAGATGGGGTTCTGAAAGGGCCCCAGACTCTGATCTTTATCCATGACTACAAGTGTGACAAGCAGAGGAGAAGAGTTGACACAACTTACCTCGTACCTTTCTTTCATTGGCCTTCCTGTGAGGAAGGAGTCTTTGGCTTTAAATACCCACCGTCCAATTTTTCTAGGTCTAGGCTAAGAGATGGGGAAATAGAGGAAATTAGGAATTGTTTGAGAGCAAAGGTACATTATCATGACCACTACCACCTTCATCGTGATTGCCACCATCACCAGCAGGTAACCTTTTTGAGATGCCCACTTGCAATGACACTGTATTCTACGCTGGGCAGAATCATCTGGGTCAACATGACCCCAAGCCATACAGGCTCTCAGTCTCAACCTTTGTTCTGCAGGGACACACCTGCTGAAGGACATTTGCCTGGGACACCAGCTCCCAGGGCTTCGTAAATGCTTTCTGGGCCTAGGCCGTGAGTTATACTCAATCCCACCCATATCCCACCCCATAAATTATGGTTCCTTTGCTTTCCCTTGTACAGGTAACGACATACTAACAGCTCATGACATCAGAGCTAAAGGCTACTGCTTGAGAGATTTCTAATCCAAAGGAATTAATTATGCAGATAAAAATGCTGGCAACATGCAGAGAATAAGATTTTTCTTTAATGTGAATGGATCAATTAAGCAGTTCTGTTATTTACTGGCATAAGGAAGTGCCATGAGGAAAGAAAAGTGGGGAAACATGAGGGACCCCTTGGAGTAAGAAAAATGGCACTTCTTAAATGATTCAAAAAATGCCTATTTGTTAATACATACTCCACGTTCTTAACGTACACAACTCTACAACTCGGCTGATTACCATTGGCATCACTAGGTTACTCCAAAAAATGCTGGGCAGTGTGTTTATATTAAAATAAACAAGCAAACAAACTTCATTTTCCAATCACTAATATACCTTACTCTCCTCTCTGCTTATTTAGTTACCGTTTGGCCAGGAAGAGGTGGAGAATCCACCTTCCTGAAGAAAAGATTTGTTAAATCATCTTCCCTGCCCTATTGAAATTTCAGGTTGGCTGGGCATGGTGGCTTACGCCTGTAATCCCAGCACTTTGGGAGGCCAAAGTGGGTGGATCACCTGAGGTCAGGAGTTCGAGACCAACCTGGCCAACATAGTGAAACCCTATCTCTCTACTAAAATACAAAAATTAGCCAGGCATGGTGGTGCACGCCTGTAGTCCCAGTTACTCAGGAGGCTGAGGCATGAGAATTGCTTGAACCTGGGAGGCGCAAATTGCAGTGAGCTGAGATTGCACCACTGCACTCCAGCCTGGGTGACAGAGCAAGACTTTGTCTCAATAAATAAATAAATAAACAAAGTTTGGATTTATCCATTTTTAAAATCATTTGCACAAGTATAGAAAAACATTAATAGATTTGAAGCAATGTCCTAATAACTGCATGCAGTTAATAAATTCTTAAAATGATAAATGATAAAATTAAAGTGAATTTTCCTTTGGGAGTCAGTCTGTTTTGGTATAATAACTCTGTTAGATATTATTACATAAAACAAGGACTTTTTTCTGATGTGACCTCACCCCAAACTACACACTCTGTACCACAAATAGAATTAGTGTGATTTCTTGAAAAATAAATTAAAACATGAAAATCTATGCAATATGGATCATTCTGCCATTTTTTTCTCTAATGAGCAAAACAGAGATTTATCTCTCATTTTGAAGATTTTTTTTCTAATAAGTGTTTAAAACATCTTGAAACCAGAAAACACCTTTACATAAAATTATTCACTTTAAGCAAGTCTTTTTGTGACCCAGCATTTAAAAATATACAACCTTGGGTGTGAATTTTCATCTAGACCTTGTTAGGTGATTAATTCTTCTTCAATGCTAGAATCCCTCTGCCATGTATCTTACCTCATTCCGGGTATCTCTACAGACACCTGGAAAAAACTCCATAAATAAAATGATTTTTATTTGGCTTTATTATTTTTCTGTGCTGGGGCTCAAAGAAGAGGACTTTTGTTACAGAAACTCTTCATTTGTGCTTATGATAAAAGAAGGGGGAATGGAAATTTCTTTTCTCTTCTTGGGACAAGCAGAATATTTCCCCTTATGGCTGCCTTTGCTGCCATAACTTCTATGAAACATCCCACTCTTCAGCGCCCGAAGGGGAGCCAGTGGTCCTAAGGATAATGTGCCACTTTTTTGGTAATGCCTCTATGAAAGATTTACCTATCTTGTAACAACAACAATGACAACAACACTATAGTAACAAAACAACAAACTAAGACGTAGATAGCACTGTGCGTTTTAAAATGAAGGGATCCCAAATGCACCTCAGTAGCATAAAAATTATTTCAAGCGGCTGGGCACAGTGGCTCACGCCTGGAATCCCAGCACTTTAGGAGGCTGAGTTGGGTGGATCACCTGAGGTTGGTAGTTCAAGACCAGCCTGGCCAACATGGTGAAACCCTGTCTCTACTAAAAATACAAAAATTAGCTGGGCGTGGTGCCGGGCATCTGTAATCCCAGCTACTTGGGAGGCTGAAGCATGATAATCGCTTGAACCTGGGAGGCAGAAGTTGCAGTGAGCTGAGATCTTGACATTGCACTCCAGCCTGGGCAACAAGAGCGAAACTCTGTTTCAAAAAAAAAAAAAAAATATTTCAAGCTAAAGCATCTGAAGAAGTAAAGCCTTGAAAAAGAAAACCTTTTCTAAACTTCATTTTGCTGACTTAAGCAGGATCTTCCAAAAATTACAGCTGCCATAAATTCCCTCTCCAGGGGGTTTACAGCCAGAAAGGAGGCTAACCATTAGTACTGGGATGAGCAATTGCTTAAACAAATTATCTGAAACTGTCATACCTTTCATTTGTTCTTCCATGGACGCCCTTTCTCCTGCCTCCTGTTTCTCTGTGTAGTTGGTATAAACTCCTATCTCTAGCTGCTTGAGGAGCCATTTCTTTTTCTTTTCTTTTTTTTTTATTTTAGAGATAGGTTCTCACTCTGTCACCCAGGCTGGAATGCAGTGGCACCTTCATAGCTCACTGCAGCCTCGAACTACTGGACTCTAGCCATGCTCCCACCTCAGCCTCCCAAGTAGGTAGGACCACAGGCATGCACCATCACACCCAACTAAGTTATATTTGTGTTTTTTTGTAGCGATGTGATCTTGCTATGTTGCCCGGGCTCAAATGATCTTCCCACTCAATCTCAGAGTGCTTGGGATTACAGGTATGAGCCACTGTGCCAAGCAAAACTATTTAATCTAAAAGCTCCTACCCACATAAATAAACTTTGTCTTCTCTCTGTTAATCTGTCTACAGTCAGTTAAATTTGTAGGCCCCTAGATGCTGAACCCAAGTTGGAAGAGGAAAAGCTTTTTTCCCAACAATATTATCTCACTTAACACTCACAACAACTCTATTGTACTCCCATTTTTCAGATAAGGAAACCAAGTCTTTGAGAGGTTAGGAAACTTACCCAAGATCACAGTCATTAAATAGCAGAGTTGGGGTATGAATACTTACAATCAGGACAGCTGATTGTCCTGATACACTAAATGCACAATGTCCTGGAACAACTGTGTTATTGATCCTATTTTCCTTTTTTTTTTTTTTTTTTTGAGACAGGGTCTTACTCTGTCACACAGGTTGGAGTGCAGTAGTGCATTCTCAGCTCACTGCAGCCCTTGCTTCCCCTGCTCAAGCAATCCTCCCACCTCAGCCTCCTGAGTAGCTGGGACCACAGGTGTGCACCACCACACCTGGTTAATTTTTTGTATTTTTTTTTGGTAGAAACGGTTTCGTCATGTTGCCCAGGCTGATTGGTTCTATTTCCTTGTTCCTTTGATATTTAAAGGTATGAGGGCAGAGCTACAGAACAGGTTGGAGGCAGCAGCTTGGCTCTAGACAACTCAGCGAAAGGAGGTTTCAGAGGAAGAGTGTCTGAAGTTAAGCGCCAGCTGGGCATTGTGTTGTGTTAGTACCTGTGGTCAGGCAGCAAACTGAGAAGGAAGAGGGAAAAAAATATGGTCATGTACATAAGTATGGTCCTACACCAGCTTAAGGGCCCAGAAATCCCCCCTGAGAGATTGTTCTTGTTCTTGGACCAGAGGTTCACAACCTTATTCTCGTCATGACACCCAACACAGGTGAGGATCTTAGGCACAAACCCCTCCTCAATCTCCTGCCCAGGAAGCTCATGGAATAGACCTGAGTGAGAGAGATGTTATTTATTTATTTATTTATTTTGAGACCAAGTTTCACTCTGTCGCCCAGGCAGGAGTACAGTGGTACAATCTCAGCTCACTGCAACCTCCACGTCCCAGGTTCAAGTGATTCTCCTGCCTCAGCCTCCCGAGTAGCTGGGATTACGGGTGCCCACCACCACATCTGGCTAATTTTTGTATTTTTAGTAGATACACAGTTTCACTATGTTGGCCAGACTGGCCTCAAACTCCTGAACTCAGGTGATCCACCCTCGGCTTCTCAAAGTGCTGGGATTACAGGTGTGAGCCACTACGCCTGGTCAAGAAACATATTCTTTTAAGCGCCACTAATCTGCTCACATTTATTTAATAATAATAAAGGTAGCTACTAATAAGCACTGTACAGCTTTGTTATTAGCAAGGTGTGTGCAGCATCTTACCTGGACTATAGAAAGCCAGTCGTTTGCTCCACCAGGAAAGTGCCGCTTTGTACTGTGGTCCATGTGATTCCAAAGAGAATGAATGGCCACAAAGGGTGGTAGTTACCGCCTCCTCTCCCAGATGCCAGGCCTGACCTCTTGGGGCATCTTCTCACAACTCTGGTTGCTCCGCACCTTGGCATGCAAAGACAAACAGCAGCAAGGAGAAGCACCATTCTGCATAGAGCTGGTACCTACTTTGCTAATCTTGAGCATGGAAGAAAAACTACAGTCACCAAAATGAAGTTTTCAAGCTACTGATGTATGCCTAAGAAACAAAGATCAGATTTCGATAATAAAGAGGGAAACTTGGAAAGTCTTAAACTGAGCAACGGCTTTCATGGCCCTTGGGGCTGCCTCTGCAGAGGCAGTTAATCATCCGCCTGAAGAATCAAATCAATACCCATGACCTTTCCCTTCAGTTGTTTCTCCTGCTGTCTCTCCCCCTACAGTCAAAAGGACGATAACGCGATCATTTCCTTTAGAAAAGAAACATGAATATAAAGCAAGTTTGTACATTATATGTTACTAAAATGAAATCATGTTGAGATACTGTAATTATAAGGCTTATTTTTGGTAATATTTATAGCTATAACATCTTCACGTGTATCAGTTTATCTGATCTATTAGTTTCCCCCCACTATCTCATAGAGAATGTGGGATAAATTACCTCTGAAAGGAGGGAAGTGTTCATTTCTATATCCTGTATGGGTGGAGATAGGGGAGGCTAAGTGAGCTGATTAAACTTTCACAAGTCAGTTCCCTGAGCAAAATATCCTGTATCCTCCAGAATACCTTACAGTCATAACTCTATTGACATGTTCTGAAATTGAACTCAAAAGACTCAAAACCTGGGTGATTTTCTACAGATCTTTGATATCTTTTTGTAAACTGAAATAGACTCTGATCAGCAGTTGTATCTCAGACCCATCAAGAATTCATTGTACCAGCAGGAGAGGCCCACACAGTTTGCCTTCTCAAGTTTCTCTTCCAAGAGACAATAAACAATACCTCCCTGCAGAGTGGTGAGAATGAGTGTGCCTCTCAAGTTAAAAGGAGGTGGGAAGTGTGACGTGAGGTCAGGGAGCACTGTGGCAAAGTCAGTGGCTCAACTTGAAACCCATCCGACAGACAGGTGTCAATGTCGACTGTGGTTAAAAGAGAAGCCCCACTAAAGGTCCTCAAAGTTGTGGAAAAACTGAAGCACCTTCCTACTCACCTTTAGCAATCAACTCTAGCAATCAACTTTAGCAGCCAAGTGAATAATTATTTATTTAAATAGGGCCTGGTCATCTGCTTTGTGCTTTTTCTGGGTGTCTTCCTCTAGGAAGCCTTCCTTGCACTTCTGTCAGGGGCTGAGGGTTCCCTGTCTGAAGTCTTGTAGCACTCCGGCTTGCCTCTAAGCCTTCACCATATCGAGATTTTTCTGCTCATGGGGTCATTAAGGAAGGGGGCACGGGGGGAGGGGAATCACCGTTGGCAGTGCAATGGGAAGAGAGCATAGACAAAGAACAGAGATGGAGTTCTTACAACAGAGTAAAATGACGAGGGTACAAAGGCAGCAGTAGTATGCATGGAGAGGAGATGACCAACAAATTCAACAGAAATTTTAAACATAAAGTCCATAGACCTTGGTTTCTGATTGTGTGGGCAGAACTGAGGGATAGGGAGGGATGAGCTTAAGGGATGGGTGGATAGTAGTGCCACATAGGGAGCTAGGGATTATAGAGAATGCGGAGCTTCAAGCAGTGAGGCCAGGAGAAGATAATGAGTCATTGTTGGCCATGCTGACATTGAGGTTCTGTGGGACTTGGATGCATATGGGAAGTGGTTGGGTATAAGACTGGAGCTGAAACAGGTTAGGACTGGAAATGTAGATTTGGGCTTTCTGGTGACCATGGAGGTGGACTGTTGGGATATCCTGATGGGAGAACCTGCTACTAGGAGTGTAGTTGGCAGACTTTCTTCTCCTTTACTCCAATCTGGGGCTCTTCCTTCCTACCCAATCCTCCTTCCTGCCCCTTTTCCTTTCACAGATATCTGATTGACACAATGGTCTGAAGGCTGGCCCTGCCTTCTTCCGCTCCCTCTCTTCTTTATCCCTTGCAGGCATTTCTCCCAATAATGCCTGGTACCTCTCATTCCCTTTTGGTGTTTGTTTCTTGGAGAGACTGAACTGACACAGAAATCATTAAGGTGCAGGTAGCTAATAATTAAAAGAATGGGAGCAAATTGGGCATCCCTGGGAGAACATACAGAATGAAAACAAAAAGTTGAAATGTTAAAATTAATAAACAGGTTGAGGAGAAGAACTCACATGTAGGTAGTGATAAGTGTTTTCTGGGGCTAGACCACATGGGTTTGAGGTAGGTCCCACCTCTTCTGAGCTATGTCACTCTCAGCAGATTGCTTAGCCTTTCCCATCCTTGCTTTCTTTGTATAGAAAAGGGGGGAAATAAGAGTACTCATTAAAGATTTGGGTGGGCATGGTGGCTCATGCTTGTAATCTCAGCAATTTGGGAGGCCAAGGCAGGAGGATGGCTTGGGACCAGGAGTTTGAGACCAGCCTGGGCAGCATAGGGAGACCCCCATCTCCACAAAAGATAAAAATGTGTTCAGGTATGGTGGTGCGTGCCTGCAGTCCTAGCTACTTAGGAGGCTGAGGCAGGAGGATTGCTTTAGCCCAGGAGTTTGAGGTTACAGTGAGGTATGGTCATGCCAGCCTGGGTGACAGAGCAAGACCCTGCCTCTAAAAAATAATAATAATAATAATAATAAAAGGTTTGTTGTTTAATATATGTAAAGGACTTAGAAAACCACCTGCACAAATTGAGGCCAGAATGTAGGTTGGTCATTATCATCAGATGCAGTGGATGAGGAGCTCCAGAGTAGCCAGGAAGGGGAGGACTCAAATGGCAGCACCACAGAGCCAAGGAAGTAGAAGTTTCAAAAAGAAAACAGTCTCCAAAGTCATGAAGAACTGAGGAGAAGAAGGAGGTGAAATAACATCCAGTAGGCCTGGAGATGCATGATCACCTTGGCAAGGGTTGCCTCAGTGGCACGGGGAAGCTGGAAGCCAGAGGACAGTGGTTTGTGTAGGGAAGGAGTAGACAGTTTCCACTCCTTCCAGAGCCCGGCTTGGAAGTAAAACAGAGGAGGGTTGTGGTCAGTCAGGTGGGAGCTCAAAAGCCCAGGAGGAAAGTCAAACTTCTTTATAGGCAGAAAGTAATATGGTACCTGAAGACAGGAAGAGAATGATGTTTTGGATGGCAGGGTGTCCTTAGGAATCAGGAAGGTGGGCTCCCAAGCACAGGAGGAATGGATCCGGCCAGCAGGAAGGATGGCTGATGCTCTGAGACCCAGTAGGTAAGAATGAGGATAGACTGGGAGGTCAGAAGACAGAAGTGTGACGGCATTTCCAAGAGTGCATCTGTAAAGCTGAAGAGGGCTGAAGTGGGGAAGGCAATCTGAAAAAAGCAAGGGAAAAAACAAAACAAAATATTTCCCTGATATGTGTGACCCTTCTCCCCTAGCGGTGAAGGAAACTCATGTTGACTGAACACCTTCCCTGGGATGTGTGGGCTCTTGGATGAGAACTTTCACATTTTTCACAATTTTTATGTCCACCACCACCCTGTGAGGTAGGTATCATTATTCCCATTTCACAGATGAGGAAAGCTGAGGCTCAAAAATTGAGTCATTGGTCTAAGATGTACAGGGTCTAGCAGAGTGCTCGATAAGTAATTGTTGAATGGATGGACTGCACAGATCATGCTCTCCAATTGGTTGTATACTTGTGTGATGCTTTTCCCCAGAGGTCTTTTTACTGTTAAGAGGATTCTTATATAGTTAAGTCTTGGATCAGTCATAACTTCCAAAAATGTGACAGTAATGAAAAATGCAAAAAGTGGCTGGACAAGGAAATGCCTGTGCTACCTTATTTACCCCAAACAGAAAAGCTACTTAAAAGATTATGACTGATTGGGAAATGTGATTTGGTTGGACAAAAGCACTTGAAGCTCTAGTCCCTAACAATTCCATCCAGGACCTCCCTGAGAGTCAGAATTGATGTGTGGATTGTTTTAGTTTGGCTGTTAATAATATCTGGATGAAAATGCCTGCCAAAACATTTCACTGGGGGATTTAGAATATGCTTTCCAAGTCTACAACTGAAGGGCAGCAGCCGATGTTAATGTGTGCCTGTTGGCATTCGCCAGTTCATCTGGCCAAATGACAAATCACCATTGTGTCCTCAAGAACACTGTGTGTTCTTGATACTTTTAAGTCAAAATATAATTGTGTTCTTCTTGTAATTATACCAGTCAAAAAGAGAATGGTACAAATAATAAAATTTAAGCTAATAAATGAATAGAGGACTAGATTCTAAGTTCATTGTGGGCAGGGATTGGGTCTTATTTAAATTTCTAGTATTCATTTTATTTTTTTAATTTTTAAATTTTACTATTATTATTATTATTATTGAATGGAGTCTTGCTCAGTCACCCAGGCTGGAGTGCAATGGCGCGATCTCGGTTCATTGCAACCTCCACCTCCCAGGTTCAAGCAATTCTCTTGCCTCAGCCTCCCGAGTAGCTGGGATTATAGGCATCCGCCACCGTGCATGGCTAATTTTTGTATCTTTAGTAGAGATGGGGTTTTGCCATGTTGGTCAGGCTGGTCTTGAACTCCACCCACCTTGGCCTCCCAAAGTGCTGGGATTACAGGCATGAGTCACCACACCCCAGTATTCATTTTAGAGGATTAGCCCAGTGCTTGGCACACAATGCGTGCTAAGTAAATTCTTGCTGAATTAAGTTGAACTGCATTAACGTTGTAGACAGTGGAGTGGTCAGAGATCCGTAAACCATTTAAACCTGCTTCATTTTTCTTCGAGGACAGAGCACAGAACTGTCACACAAAGATGCTGTGCATATAAACACTCTAATTCATTACTGAGGTTCAAAATGAATTATTAATCTCTGAGAATAGTCCATAGCCAGGGTTGGCTGTCAGTGAAGCAGGAGAAAGGGCAACTAATCTTCCTAAATTGTATTCTTTTTTATTTCTCATCTTCAAGTCTTTGTGGTTGCAGCTCTTTGGAGCTGTGATTTTAATTCTCATTCTATCCCTGACTTACTGTTTGACCTCAAAATGAGTCACTTAATTTTAGTTAACAGCTAAGTTTCCCATTCAGTGAGAGCCAAAGGGGCCTGGCTCTACCATTAGCTAATATCAAGCCTCAAATGCTAGATGTGCTATTCAGTGCTATCCATCATCCCTGTAAGGCTAACGGAAATGAATCACAAATACAGTGCCCCATGCAAACTCCCTCAACTCCTCCCAAATGAGTCCTTGGGGTTGCTCAGTCACTGTGCTGTATAGTAAAGAGGAAAAGATAAAGAAGCTGAGGATGGTTACCCCAAGCCCAAAGGAGAAGATACCCTGGCAACAGAGGGCAGCAAGGAGAAAGCTCAGCTCTCTGGCCAGAGTTACTATGATATGATCACCAACTTGGCCCCTTGGAAAGAGTAAAGTAACCACCATATATACATATTTGGAGATAAGATCTCACTTAATTACACAGACTAGAGTGCACTGGCATGATCACAGCTCACTGCAGCCTTACTTCCTGGGCTCCAGCTATCCTCCCACCTTAGCCTCCCAAGTAGCTGGGACTACAGGTGTGTGCCACCACACCTGGCTATTTTTATTTTTTATTTTTTTTATTTTTTGTAGACATAGGGTCTTTCTATGTTTCCCAGGCTTGTCTCAAATTCCTGGGCTCAAGCAATCTTCCTACCTCAGCTTCCCAAAGCACTGGGATTACAGTTGTGGACCAACTCACCCAAGCCTCCGATATTTAAATTTCAGTGTAATAAGATGCAAGTTTATAGAATAAATCAGTATGGAGTAATTACTCACACATTTCATTTCTTTCTTTTTTTCTTTTTTTCTTTCTTTCTTTCTTTCTTTCTTTCTTTCTTTCTTTCTTTCTTTCTTTCTTTCTTTCTTTCTTTCTTTCTTTTTCTTTTTTTTGAGACAGTTTTGTTCTTGTTGCACAGGCTGGAGTGCAATAGCACGATCTCAGACCATGGCAATCTCTGCCTCCTGGGTTCAAGAGATTCTCCTGCCTTAGCCTACTGAGTAGCTGGGATTACAGGCACACACCACCACGCCCGGCTAATTTTTGTGTTTTTGGTAGAGACAGGGTTTCACCATGTTGGTCAGGCTGGTCTCAAACTCCTGACCTCGTGGTCCACCTGCCTCAGCCTCCCAAAGTGCTGGGATTACAGGCGTGAGCCACTGTGCCCAGCCTACTCACACTTTTCTAAGATTTGCCCCTTGCTTTCTTTAAATGGAAAACATCTCCAGAACCTTTAAATAAGATATACTTTAAAGTTTAGATTGACATACTGAACGGCAGTAGCAATCTGAAAGTAAGAGAAATGCACAGCTTGTCTCAGAGAGCTATGGGTTATGAAGGATGAAATGCACAGGAAGTAGAGGCTGGGATTTCCTTAGCCAAGATCTAGGCACAAATGCAGGCTCCATCCAAGCCCACATTTCTCAGGAAGGAAACAGCTCCACAGATGTGAAGCCCAAGGCCCTGTAGGAAAGATCTATTAACAGAAGGGCCCGGCTGGGCGGGTGGCTCACACCTGTAATTCCAGCACTTTGGGAGGCCAAGGTGGGTGGATCACAAGGTCAGGAGATCGAGACCATCCTGGTTAATACGGTGAAACCCCGTCTCTACCAAAAATACAAAAAATTAGCCAGGTGTGGTGGCGGGTGCCTGTAGTCCCAGCTACTCGGGAGGCTGAGATGGGAGAATGGCGTGAACCCGGGAGGCAGAGCTTGCAGTGAGCTGAGATTGTGCCACTGCACTCCAGCCTGGGCGATAGAGCGAGACTCCGTCTCAATATCGATAAATAAATAAATAAATAAATAAATAAATAAATAAAGCACCCTGTGTAGATGACTCGCCTTGACTACAGCCGACCTTAGAAGCACTTCACCCAAAGCGTGTGATCAATTGTGGGGGCTGTGGTCACAGTGCTCCTTGGGACACAGGCCATTTGGAAACCTTGTAGAAACTGCATTGTCTAACTTGTCCCTGGAACAGCAGTACCTGCTGATTGAGGGTGTCAGACATGGAATTTGGCTGCATCACCTTCTACTCTGTTGCACTGGCCTCTGTAAGCACCAGGGAGTGCCTTTGAGTCCCCACCCACCTTGCTGCTCAGCTCGCAGCACCATCTGTGCACTTACTGGGTAACAGTATAATGGATGGGCACTTCAATCACATATGAAAACCTCTAAAGCTCCACTTGCAAGGACTGTAAATCTCATATATAACTTTCCTAAGTGACTAATGAGATAGGGTCTCGACATGGCAGAAGGCTCCAGGAATCTTTATGATAACGGTAGTTTATGAATTTATTTTCTTGTGACAGTATTTACAAACTCCATGATTCATCGTAGACTCAATATATATTCAATATGATAAAACACTAAACATGAAAGTAATGATTTACACATGGATAGAATAAAAAAGGCTATTTCTCAATGTTGAGAGGGAAAAATGGAACCATTAAGAAACGTGTCTGAAGGCCGGGCGCAGTGGCTCAAGCCTGTAATCCCAGCACTTTGGGAGGCCGAGACGGGTGGATCACGAGGTCAGGAGATCGAGACCATCCTGGCTCACACGGTGAAACCCCGTCTCTACTAAAAAATATAAAAAACTAGCCAGGCGTGGTGGCGGGTGCCTGTAGTCCCAGCTACTCAGGAGGCTGAGGCAGGAGAGTGGCGTAAACCCGGGAGGCGGAGCTTGCAGTGAGCGGAGATCCGGCCACTGCACTCCAGCCTGGGCGACAGAGCGAGACTCCGTCTCAAAAAAAAAAAAAAAAAAAAAAAAGAAAAGAAACGTGTCTGAAAACAACAATATACTGTTTAAAATAACAATCCACCCAACCAGTAACAAAACATTTCAGTTGAACTGAGGCTGCCCTCAGTGGTCTCCTGACCATAGTACAGATCCCAAAAGTAGCAATCAGATTGAGATTTGTATTTCATTCATTTGTCAAAGTCTGTATCAAAAGAAGTCTTTCTGGCTTCAGGTACAGATGCAGTGAACAGCTTCTTCCAACTACTATTTGAGAGAAATAAGGTCAGATCCAATGTAGTCATTTCCTTTTCAGCTTGCCCCTTGTATTGAAGTTGTTTAAGAGTTGTAAAGGAAGAGTGACAATTTTCTTCTGCCATACTAAAGTCATGAAATAAATGACCAGGGTTTTTGAGTGGCTCGTGTGTTTTCTCTCATGGGTTAATATGATTGGATGCTTATAAGTGCTTGATTAGCTTTAACGTTTTATGTTCAATTTTTCGATGTTCTTTGCAATGGAGAACCATTCCTTTTGTCTGGCATGCACCCATTTGCCTTTCTTTTGGCAATAGCATCTGGATTTTCTTTTGCAGAGCCATCCCTCCCTCACCTTAGGGGTGGAGTTACATGATTGTGGTGACTATATGCAGACACTGGCAAGACATTTAGTCCTGGCCAGTCAGAACTCAGGATCTTCCTGGGACCAGACTTGGTTCAAGAACAAGCCTGAAGTTTGTCAAAAAGGGACAGCCTGGGACATTTGCTGGAAAGATTGGACAAGAAGTGTTCTTTCTATGGAGGTTTCTAACTGGTAGGATGTGAGCTGCTTATTATCTTGACACCGGGCAGCAATGAGCCTGTTAGAAGAAAGCCACCTGACAGAAAGAGAAATATGACATCATCTGACCACCTAATACTTTCTCTTTTTTGCTTAAGCCTATTTGAGTTTGGTTTCTACTTGGAACTGAAAGTGTTCTGACTAATGAATACAATTTTTTATATGTTTTTCTTCCCCAATTATTTATTTTTAATGCTTTCACACCCCACAAAAAGTAAGCAGCCTGGACAACATGACAAAATGCTGTCTCTACTAAAAATACAAAAACTAGCTGGGTGTGTTGGTACATGCCTGTAGTCCCAGCTACTCGGGAGGCTGAGATGGGAGGATTGCTTGAGCCTGGTAGGTCGAGACTGCAGAGAGCTATGACCACACCACCGCACTCCAGCCTGGGTGACAGAGCGAGATCTTGAAAAAAAAAAAAAGAGAGAGAAAGAAAGGAGAAAAGAAAGGAGAAAAGAAAGAAAGAAAGAAAGAAAGAAAGAAAGAAAGAAAGAAAGAAAGAAAGAAAGAAAGAAAACGAACATCTGTATACTCCTCACCTAAATTCACCAATTATTGATAATTTGACACACTAACATTATCTCTGCTTGCCTACCTATTTGTATCTCTACCTGTCATCTGTCTTCATGTTTCATTTTGCTATGACACAACCTCAACAATGTTATTACACAAGAAAATTAAGATCAATTTAATAAGATTTAATAGTGGCCCATATTTAATTTTTCTTAATTGTATTCGATCTGCCTTTTAATTTTATTATTTTTTTAACATAGGAGCCAATCAAGTTTCATGCTTTGAATTTAGTTGTTCTGTCTCTTTTATTTAGAATATACCCTTAATTTTAATTTTTAAAATGACATTCTCTTTTATTTTATTTTTATTTTTGTGTCTTTTATATTTTAGAAGCCACAACAGTTGTCTTGTAGAATATACCATATTCTGATTCACCTGATCATTTACTCAGGATTAGATTCACATTTTTAACACAAATACTTCCTAGGTAGCACATTATATGCACTTTTGTACCTTGCTTCTGTTTTCTCTCAACTATTTACATTGGAAATTAATCCACTTAACCCATAACAGTTTTCCTCAGTATTTTTTAGGGTTGCATAGTATTCCATCATGTAGAATAAATTATAATAATTTATGATTAATATAATTATATAATTAACATTTAAAATAATTTATAATTATTACATAATAATTAATCATGTTTCATGATTTACTCTACCAGTCTTCTAAGGATAGATATTTAGGTTGTTTCCTAATTTTTCTATTACAAAATTATTACAATGAAAACTCTTGTACGTATGTTGTTTCATATATTTGGAGGCCTCTTTTCACGGTAAATTCTTAGAAGTGGCAGTGCTGGGTCAGGAGGTTAACTTACATGTAGTTCTGTTGGATGTTCTCAAATTCCATTGTACTGGAGGTTGGTAAAGTATCTTGACACATCATATTCTACCTTGTCTTTTAAAAATTTTATTCTTATTTTATATTTCATACAGGGTTTTGAATATCCTTAGGACACATCTGTTTTTCATCTTTTTTTGCTTCACAGCACTAACATAGTGTGTTGTTCATAGAAGGTGCTCGGCAGGTGCTGAATGTGTGAGTAAATGAATGAATCAGTGAATGAATGGGCTGTTCTTTTCCACAGTATCAGCACTGCTCACTCACTTTATGGGAAACTGGGACCCACCCAAGGTAAGAACGCTTTTCAAAGCCACTCTACCAGTCAGCAGAGGACATAAAGAATAGACAAATATGCAGGCAAGCAGGAAAAGGTGGGAGGCTAGCCTCAAAATTTTGAAATACAACCAAGCACATCAGATAAGCATGTACAATGTGCCAAGCAAGAAAGATACAAAGAGTATAAAGATGATGTTGTGGAGTTCAAGGAGGCTACAATCTTGTTATGTCCGTAGAGATACAGGACGGACACACACACACACACACACACACACACACACACAGAGCAACAAAAGAAGGTGATTGTAATAAATATCAAATGAATAGTGCAGAAGTTTTTATGCAATAGGAGTTACAAGGAGGGAAAACAAGAACTGCAGTTTGGAGTAGAAGAATGTACACTCAGTGGACAGATTCTGTTGCAGTCTTACTTTTATTTTATTTTATTTTATTTTTTAGAGAGAGTCTCACTCTGTCACCTAGGCTGGAGTGCAGTGGCACAATCATATAATAGCTCATTGTAACCTCAAAACTCTTGTGCTCAAGGGATCGTCCCACCTCAGCCTCCCAAATAGCTCGGACTACAGGTCATACCAACATGTCTGGCTAATTTTTAAAATTTTTCATAGATACGTAGTCTCACTATGTTGCCCAGGTTAATCTCAAACTCCTGGCCTCTAATGATCCTCCTGCCTTGGCCTCCCAAAGTGCTGGGATTACAGGCATGAGCCACAGTGCCTAGCCTGTTGAAGCCTCGAGACTTGATTTGAATAAGGCAGAATTCAAATCAAAAGAGGGCCTAAGGAACAAATATGGATATTTACGGTGTATTCAAGGAATAGTAAGCAGATCAGCCCAGCTGGATGGAGCAGGGAGGTCTTCCAGGAGAGTGGCGGGTACTGGAATTTACAGTCTATGGCCAAACTGAGTGGGGGGCGAAATCATGAATGTACTGCAAAGTAATATGGTAGATCACGGTAGCTATAGTTTTAGTTTCCACTGAAGTCTGTGTGTTTTCTCATGACCCTTTTTTTCTGTTTCTTTTGTGTAGTCCTTTCTAACGTCACACGGTCCTGGTGGGTCTGTGAAAACCGGGTCAGTCACTCTCCCCACCTCCAGAGGGTTGAGCATAACTAATGGCAGTTACTGTTCTGACATGAAGCCTTCAGCCAAGCAGGAGCACTCAGAATCGCCATGCGATCTGTGTGTAGATGTGGGAGAGGGAGGGGCCTTCCTCACTGGGGTTCCTGAGCCAGAGGATGTGGGTGTGGGGCAGTCACGATGGTATTGCCCAGCTTGTGGTGAGAGCTAGCATGAAGGACGACACGTCGCTGAGGCGGACAGTGTACAAAGCTGGAGGGAGACAGTTCTGATCGTCGCCGGAGCTCCCGCTTCCACTCATGCCGGAATCAGTGCTCCTCTCCTGGGCTTGTCAGTTACCTGTAAACCAACACATTCTCTTTCTGTTTCAGCTAGTTGGAGATTGGTTTCTGACACTTTCATCTGAAAGAAGCTTGCCTGATATGAGAGGCTTGGATTTCATCCCACAGATCAAAGCTTCCCAAAGTGGTTTCCTTTGATCACTGATCCTCCTTCAAAAAAGGAGTTTCATGCTAAAACTAGTTTAGGAATACTGCCTTCCATTGCCTCTTTTTGGATGGTTTGTGCTAAGAAGTCCTCCTGTGAAGGAACTTTGACTGTGCTGAGCCTTCCATTCATCCCTCCACACCCACTGTGCATCGTCCCCACCCTGTTCTGTGCCCTGGAGGCTGCCATGGTGCTCTCTATCCATGGGTCCTCCTGCCTTTGGGTCTCAACTGGCCCAAAGGCAGGGGCGTTTGGCCATCAAGTGGCAATGGGAGGTCAGAGGGAGGGAGGAGAGTGAGGCGGGCACGTTATTTTCCAGCCCTACCCTGTCCAGTCATCGTGGGCTGCCTGTGCCCCTCAAGTCAAGCACACAGGTCCTGCTGGGCATCTCTCTGAGGTGACCTTTCTCTCCCTCGCCTCTCAGCCATTTGGGTGGTTAACAGCTCCTGGCTGGTACCAGTCCGATGCCACTGTACTCTCCTTTGTGGTTTCTTCAAACCCTGCACAGTCACTAACTAAACTGTCCTAAAATTACTCACTTTGAGTACGCCATCTGAGTTGCACCAGGACCTGGACTTGAATGAAATTGTATTGTTGATTAATCTATTATTTCCTGCACTTATTAAGCCTGTAACCTTTTTCTTTTTAATTGAGGAACACCCTACAATGTCCTACAGACCATAAGTTTTGACTACATACTTTGGTGAATGCCTTCCTAGGACAGCAGCTTAGGAAGAGGATTCTGGAAAAATGGAGGCAGCCAGGCAGCTTTTCCACTCTTAACCCTGGAGCATTTCCCCACAAGGACCTGGTGCTTCCACCCGATGACCACATCCAGTGGCTTTCAGTTAAGCCTAGAGTTTTACCCCCTTTGTGTACAGCGTCTTCTTTACCTGGAAGCCCCTCTCCCTGCTCTTCTCCTATCGAAAGGCCACGCTTTGAAAACTCCAGGCCACATCACCATTCACCTTGAACATCACAGAAAGCACTGGGGCTCACCTTGGCCTCTGTCACTCACGTGGCCACTGTGGTTCACCTTAAGGTATGGTCACCCACATGCACGTGGCTTAGTCATGTTTCAAGCCTTTGCCTTGAAAGTTCACTTTTCTTAAGTTTGATTTCTGTCTGTTGAGCTAGACTGTGAGCTCCTTGATGGCAGGGACTACATCCCCACTTCTGTACGTATCTCATAATTCTAACAAATGTAGCTGCCTTGCATACCCAGAACACCCCTTCTTCATCTCTGTGTGATGCTTGGTTCAAATCCCATCATACCATGGGGCGTTCTCCGATCATCTCAGTCAAATGTATTATCTCGGGCTTCTAAAGAACAAGCACTGATTACCTCCTGAAGCAAACATTCATGCCCTCTGACATATAGTTCATGTGGAACTGTTGCTTAGTCTATTAGTTAACTCTTTGTGCACTTTAATCTCGAAGCCTTAACAAGTTTATAAGCATTATTATGGATTGAATTGTGTACCCCCCTCCTCTCCCCCAAAACCTTCATATGTTGAAGTCCTAATGCCCAGTACCTCAGAATGTGATCTTATTTGGAAATAACATAGTTGCAGATGAAATTAGTTAAGATGACATTATACTGGAGCAGGGCAGGTCCCTAATCCAATATGACTAGTATCATAAAAATGAGAACCTGGACACAGACATGAACACAGGAAGAATGCCATGTAAAGACTGGAGTTATGCTGCCACAAGCCAAGGAACATCAAAGATTACCAGCAAATCACTAGAAGATAGAAGAGGAGCACTCAACAGATTCTCCCTCATGGCCTCAGAAGTACCCAACCCTGCCAACACCTTAATCTTGGCTTCCAGGACTTAGAGACAGTCAATTGCTGTTGTAAAAGCCACTCAGTTTGACGTGCGTTATTACAGCAGTCCTCCCAAATGCTTACAAGCACCTGAAGGGCAAGGATCATATCTTGGATCCCCAAAGAGCAAGATTCCAATTGCAGATGCATCATTGGTTTCTTATGTCTCTTCTGGCATGTTAATTCACTTCTTTGGGCCTCAACTTTCTCTTCTGTAATGTGGAGATAATATCTACTTCAGACAGTTGTTTTAAGGATTAAAGGTAATACATTACAATGCCAGGCACAGTGCTTGACACTGTTAAAATGTGCAATAAATGCTAAGTCTTGTAAATATAATCCTCTTATTTTACAAATGAGGAAATAGGATCTAGACATGCAAAGTGCCTGTCTAAGCCCACACAGTTAAGTAGCAACAAGCTTGTCAAAAAAACCCTCCAAATAGATTCACTTCAATTCCTATCTATATTATGTCTTATCTTTTATTGCTAAAGAGAACAATTAGTGGGGTGACATTAATTTGATGGCATTTTGTGTGTGCTGTTTGCTTACTGCTGTGGGAGTTGAGATGCTGGACCTTGAGTTTGAGATTTTGGACCTTTGTGATTTCTTCCTCATCCACAGGTAACTGAGATAAGTCATATCTTAAAGCAAACCATCCCTTCTTTTTTTGTACAAAATTAAATTTATTTGCTTAAGAATGGTGTGAATTGGCCGGGAGCGGTGGCTCATGCCTGTAATCCTAGCACTTTGGGAGGCCAAGGTGGGTGGACCACGAGGTCAGGAGATCGAGACCATCTTGGTCAACACAGTGAAACCCCGTCTCTACTAAAAAATACAACATATTTGCCAGGCATGGTGGTGCGCGCCTGTAGTCCCAGCTATGTGCGAGGCTGAGGCAGGAGAATCGCTTGAACTTGGGAGGTGGTGATTGCAGTGAGCTGAGATTGTGTCACTGCTCTCCAGCCTGGCAACAGAGGGAGACTCTGTCTCAAAAAAAAAAAAAAAAAAAAAGAATGATGTGAATCATATAACTTATTTGTATAAGAGATTACAAATAAGAGCAGTAATTATCGAACAAAATTTATAGAAATAGGCTTATAGAACTCCACTGCTTTGCATGCACAGACTCTCTCTGTATAACTGTTATCAGATGATGCCTGGGTTAATTTAACATCCATATTCCTCTCAACTGCAGGGTCTTCACCTCTGTACATTTCCTAATAATCTATATTCTGGCTTCAACTTGTTTCTCTCTCATTTTGAACTAACTGAAGGTGAAGGCTGCTGCAGAATGGTTGTTTTTTTCACAAGTTAATCAGATGAAATATGAACATGCCATTCCTGCCCCATAATTACATGTATTCTGGTGATGTTAAGTCAAAATTGATGTCTACTACAACACATTTTTTCTATATAGTTGGTAATCAATGATCATATTTTTTAATGCATCAACATGCTACTTATCAAATGTTCTGTCTCTCAACATATTGAGAAGTCAATCATGATCTGAACAGGTGGAGCCCAGCAAAGATGACTTCCACCCTACAAAGAGGTTAAGAATCCTGTTTCAAATGCTGGATGGATCCCCATGAATCTGTCACTTTAAGAAGGGAGATTGCCCAGTGAAAGCAATGGAAAGAAAAACAGTATTAAAGGTGAGTAGATTGGGAGATATCACCAGATTTTCCTGTTCTCTTCTGTCATGCTACGACAACTTACATCAGTGAAATTTCTTTTTTAGAAATTGCAAAGGATATTGAAATATTGAAAGGATATTGAAACTTGGGAGCCCTTATTTATGGGATAAAGCTGTCAGGAAATTAAACTAGAATCAACATTTGACAGGTGAATGTTTATTTTTATTCTTGAGAACCTAATCTCTCTCTCCCACCAACCTTTGCTTATATATCAGATCTACACTCTATTTTGAAGCAGAAAGAACAAGAAAGGGATCAAGAAAGAAAGAAGAAAGAGAGAAAGGAAGGAAGGAAGGAAGGAAGGAAGGAAGGAAGGAAGGAGGGAAGGAAGGAGGGAAGGAAGGAGGAAAGAAAAGAAAGAAAAGAAAAGAAAAAAAGACTTCTCAAGCTCAGAATCAGCCCTTGCTATCAACATCTCCTTCAAGGATCGTTAGAGGCCCCCAGGGGCCAAAGGGGCTGGGTGGAAGGTAATTCTGTGCACTCTTTCATCAGCTGGCAATTTCTAAAGCACCTGCCTATTTTTCCAGGCTTCAAGAGTGGTCACATCAGCCAATCCTTTCTTGTTTTCCATAATCCCATGACAAAGACCATTGTTGACAAAGGCACAAAACATACTGTGCCCTGCCTCCTGGGTGTTTTCTGTTTTCCATCTCAAAATGGGTATTGATGGACTGATCCTGTGTGCCCCAATGTTAGGTGTCAGGGATGGGGGCAGGGGTAAGAGAGGGGAAAGAGGGGAAGGTCTTTTAGCTGCAGAAAACCTTCATTCTTCTCTAGCAGAAGTTCCAGGCTTGACTTCCATCAACTTTAGGGGTCTGTGTGGGGCTTAGGGAATTCCTGAGCTTCTTGACATCCTATTCAAAACTGTGCAGATACGCATAGGTGCTCCCAAGAGCATGGTCTCTCTTCATATCTTGTTTTCTTTTCCTTTTTCTTTTTCTTTTTTTTCTTTTTTTCTTTTCTTTTCTTTCTTTTTTTTTTTTTTTTTGAGACAGTCTTGCTCTGTCGCCCAGGCTGGAGTGCAGTGGCGCGATCTCAGCCCACTGCAGGCTCCGCCTCCTGGGTTCAAGTGATTCTTTTGCTTCAGTCCCCTGAGTAGCTGGGATTACAGGAGCCCACCACCATGCCCAGCTAATTTTTATATTTTCAGTAGAGACATGGTTTCACCATATTGGCCAGGCTGGTCATGAACTCCTGGCTTCAAACGATCCACCTACCTTGACCTCCCAAAGTGATGGGATTACAGGTGTGACCCACTGCATCTGGCCCACACATCTTGTTTTCTTGACTGTGGTTCCACCATAGTTCAGTCCTCCAGCTCTCATCTCTGGCTTCACTTCTTAGATTTAATTTCTACTTCCTGTCTTGGGTTGAGCTGATTTCAGGTGCTTTAGGTAAAGTTTTGCCTAGTCCAGCCAAGCCCTATAATCTTGGCAACCAGACACAAGACTTACTGGCTGCCTTCTATTCCCCAAACAGCCCAGGTCCAGACATTCAGAGTCCAGCTGTAAGACAGACGGGTTTGAACTGATGAAGATGTAATGCCACCTCACCATTCTTGTGGGCTAAGCAATCTGCTCTTGGGAGCATAGTGGTGGGAGTGGAACCTGATGTGTTCAGCAGGGTTCAACATAAACAGAACTATCTTCCTAAAGGAACATATATTGGCTCAAGCCCATAGGAATCCATCCAGATGAATAAATGACCAACTCAGAATTTCAAAAGATTAGAGTAGGAAGGGGCTTAACAATTTTTTTTAGAAAATTTTTTTGAGACAAGCTCTCGCTGTGTTGTCCAGGCAGGTCTTGAACTCCAGGGCCTAAGTGATCCTCCTGCCTTGGCCTCCCAAAGTGTTGGGATTACAGGCGTGAGCCACCGCACCCTGCCAGAAGGGGTTTTAGAGATAACCAAATTCTATCTTATCAAAGTGAGCAATTCTTTGTTTACCTCTCGAACTTTAATGTGCATATAAATCACTGGAGGATTCATATCCACACTTAAATAACTTCTGCCTTGTCATTTACTGGGAAGGAAACTGAGGCACATCAGCTTCAGATCCATAAGTTCCTCCCTGCCCAGTGCATTTTTCCAAACACTGTCCTGCCACACAATGGTTCAGTTAAAATGGAAAGAATAGATGTGTCATTTCGTTTTAAAAATTGTCAGAAGGGTCTGTGTTTCAAACATGGCCCTTAAAAAAAAAATTGCTGGGTGTGGTGGCTCACGCCTGTAGTCCTAGCACTTTGCGAGGCTGAGGTGGGTGAATTGCCTGAGCTCAGGAGTTTGAGACCAGCCTGGGCAACATGGCGAAACCCTGTCTACTACAACACAAAAAATTTGCCAGGCATGGTGGCACATGCCTGTAATCCCAGCTACTTAGGAGGCTGAGGCATGGGAATTGCTTGAACCCGGGAGGTGGAGGTTGCAGTGAGCCAAGATCATGCCACTGAACTCCAGCCTAGGCAACAGAGGGAGACTCCGTCTCAAAAAAAAAAATTATTGGCAAGTTGGGGTGACTCATGCCTGTAATATCAGCACTTTGGGAGGCTAAGGTGGGCAGATTGCTTGAACCTGGGAGGTCAAGGCTGCAATGAGCAGAGATCAGGGCACTGCACTCCAGCCTGGGAGACAGAGCCAGACCTATCTCTAAAATAAAGGGTCTCACCCAGGCTGCAGTGCAGTGATGCAATCATAGCTCACTGCAACTTTCAACTTATGGGCTGTAGTAATCCTCCTGCCTTAGTCTCTCCAGTAGCTGCAACTACAGGTGTGCCACCAAACCTGACTAACTTTTATATTTTTGTAGAGACAAGGTCTTGCTGTGTTGCCCAGATTGGTCTTGAATCCCTGGTCTCAAGTGATCCTCCTGCCCCAGCCTCCCTAAGTTCTGGGATTACAGGCATGAGCCACCGTGCTCAGCCTTGAACATATTCCCATGTGATATATCAAAGTCCTAGACACTGATATATTTCCTCAAGGATTCCAGAGGGAATAGCAAGGCCAAGAAGAAAAATGGATTTGAGAAGAGGTGAAGCAGGCAAGATATATCTGTAGAATGCCAATTATATCAGTCACCAGGCAAGTAAGATGGTGACATCTACATAGGGATTCTGAAAAAAAATGAAGTCCAAATTCACATCAGGGAGGGTATCTATTGTTTAGACCCTTCCTTTTCAAATTGTGGCCCACAATCAGGAGTATCAGAATACTCGGGAACCCAATAGAAATGGAACTTCCCAGTCTCTGTCACAGACCCACTGAATGCGAGTCTGCACTCCAACAAGATCCTCCAGTGACTTAGACGCACTCTAAAGTTTGAGAGACAAAGAATTGCCTATGCTGGCTTTTTTCCCTGTCTAGTTTAAATTACTTTGAAAGTTAGATAACAGAAATGGTAAACTAGGACAAATGAAATTTGTGGGGGTGCAAGGAGGGGGGTGTGTAAGGAAGACCACTAGAGGAAATTAAAGCAAGATCGCAGCAAGAGTTTGACTTCTTGAGTCGAGTATATTCCTTAAACAGCTCTCTTCCTCTGGGCCTTAATTAATTGTTTTGCATTAGTACACTGCATTGTGAAGGGCCTGTGTTTGCAATTAGGTGGCTCTCACAGATGGGGCAGGGTGATGAGGCGCTTGTGCCCAAGAGGCAGGATAGTTACCTGAGCCCAAGAGTGTATTTCTCACATACAAGAGCTCCTCTTTTTTTTTTTTTTTTTTTAAAGAGCACAGTACACCTTGCTTCCTGATGAAATTCCTGGCTAAGAGTTCAAATTTTTTAAAAATTATTTTAATAAATAAATGTACAAATGGGATATTGAACAAATAAATAAAAGTTGAATGTTAGCTGCCATCATCCAGACTGTATTTTACATGAGTAATTCACACATTTCCAGATTCTGAGGGAGCGGAGACAAGAGTTCCTGGATGTCCATGGATGTCCATCTGTAAACCCAAGCAGTTTAAAGCTTCTAAATCCCAATTAGGCTGCTCGAACCAACTGAGATGCCACAAATGCAACCTAGTGGCTTTTCCCATGGGAAGTCAGAGAAGTGGAAAATATTTCAAGCAATTTGGGCATGCTTGCATAACCCTTTTGTGGAAATTCCTGCACTAACAATTTGCAATTAAAGTGAAAGTGAGTAAAAATAGAATGACCTCTCATTTCCACAATGACTGTATTTTGTAGCCTCTGGTGTATGAATTTGCTTTACATCTGACCCATACATAATGATGAAGAAACTAAAAATAATCAGCTTTCTGTATGCCTAGCAGTACAGAGTGTCTATCAGGCAGCAGGTTGTAGCATTAATGACAGTTTTTAGCTAAGACAGAAGACATGGTTGCATAAAACATAAGCAAATCAACAGCCAAGTGAAGACAGAAAAACATACTCTCAGTCCAAATTATAATTGTAAATTCATATTATCTGTAGCAAACGTGGTCTCCCAGGCAGCCTGGTGCCTAAAATGCCCATGCTTTTGGGTGACTCCCCAGTTTAGCATTAACTGCTGATGTCTGGGATTAGTAATTAGTTTTTATCAACCTAATGAAAGCTTCCTTAGAAAAGTCACTCTGCAAGATTGAAAAAAGTCATATAATGTACTATACAACAAAATATGGGTATTTCTGCCTTTAATGCTGTGAGTTATCTATGCCATTTCCTTCTCTTAGCTTGGATAAATACAAGTTCAATGCTAACTGGAAAAAGTTGTGAGACTTACTCTGGTAATGTCATTATGCCATAATTCTTTCAAATATTTCTGAGACGCCATCAGATAGTTACAGGTTTCCTCCAAGATTTTTACAAACTCTGTGATTATTGTATAGAGTGTTTATGTCATTTGATGACTAAAAATATCCACGAGAAAAAATTTTCTGTGATTGAATCACCTACATATACTAAACAATTCAAGCAGAACTGGGTTATTTGGCAGAGGAGAGAGCCTGTGAATGAAAATGATCAGTTAATGAACTGAAATTGCAAGCTAAACAGAGGCCGCATACCACTCAGCCTGGGTCCAAGAGACTTTCAGCAAGGGGTGAGCATGAAAGGACAAATTGGAGCCCAATTGTGAGGGGCATGGAATGCCTCACTGATGATTTGGCAAAAAAACCCTTCCCAGGGACATTTAGGCAAGGTGACAATGTGAGTTCCCCATTTTAAAAGGATATCTCTGGCCCCAGCGAGAGGGCAGCCAGAAGGGAGACCAGTTTGGCTGAGTTTGAACCAAGCATCGTGAAATGATGGGAAACAAGTAAAAATAGAGACAGATAGAATGGGATTGGGGCAATAGTTAAAGACCAGGTCAGTGGTAAATGAAGTTTCTGTTTTGAGCGTGGGTGGGTGGGTGGTGGTTCCATTCACTGAGTTAGAGAACTCAAGAGAAAGGAGGGAATGGGATGCTGCTGGAGGTACGGTGTGAAGGCCCTCTAGACACGTGTGAGAGGCAACTAGAAACATGAGCATGGAGTTAGGAAGGGCCTAACCAGTGATTTGGAAGTTACCAGCATATAGACATGGCTGGAGTTTGTTGAAGTGCATGAAATTGCTCAAGCAAGAAAGTATAACAAGGCAGAGGGAGTGGGCATGAGGACAGGCAGAGCAAACAAGGAGTTAGAGTGAAATCAGTCATGACAATGGGAGAGATTTTAAAAGCCAGTCTGCAGACTGACATGATACAGAGAGGTATGAACCAGGCTGAGCAATTCAGAGAATGAACTCTGACCTTTGAGAGAGCAAGTTATGTTCTCAGGAACAAGTCATGATTCATGGCCAAGGTTTGAGACATTATGTGTCGTGAAGTTGAGGGTGGGATGGTCCGCTTATTTAGACAAAACAGAAACTGTGCAAATAGACCCAGCTGATTGAGTCGAGTTGCATGAAATGGAGAGGTGCAAGGTGAAGAGGTTGCTGATTTAAGCATGGTCACACACACCAGCCATATTGCCTGGGGAGATGCGCAGGCCAGGGTGCAGCTTCACTCTGGAAACAGTTGGCTTGTGGAGAGATGGGATAGAGGCTCGGCTGCTGGGGAGTGCTGGAGTCAGTTTTCTTTTTTTTTTTTTTTGAGATGGAGTCTCGCTCTGTCGCCCAGGCTGGAGTGCAGTGGCCGGATTTCAGCTCACTGCAAGCTCCGCCTCCCGGGTTCATGCCATTCTCCTGCCTCAGCCTCCCGAGTAGCTGGGACTACAGGCGCCCGCCACCTCGCCCGGCTAGTTTTTTGTATTTTTTAGTAGAGACGGGGTTTCACCGGGTTAGCCAGGATGGTCTCGATCTCCTGACCTTGTGATCCGCCCGTCTCGGCCTCCCAAAGTGCTGGGATTACAGGCTTGAGCCACCGCGCCCGGCCTGGAGTCAGTTTTCTGTAGTCCAGAGAACTCAGCTCTGACAAGAGCTGCCATTTCTTAGAGGACTTTTTCTTTTTTTTTTTTTGTGGCTTCACCTTCATTATCTTGTTTGAGCTTCAGAACAACTTCGCAAGGTATAATTTAAAAATGAGGAAAGTGAGGCTCAGAGAACCAAGGAACCGCCTGAATCCAACTGAGTGACAGGGCAGAATTTGAACCCACATTTGTGGAACCTCAAAGCCCTGATTCTTTCCTCCGTTAACATTCTGCCTTGGGTCAGAGACCTTTGTCCTCAGGTAGCAGTTCCATCGGGTCTCAGGAGAAAGTCAAGCCTGAGACAGACAAGACCACAGGGCTCCTGAGCTCCCAGCCACCAGCCCAGGAGCAGGAAAGGGTTGGTGTTCAGAGGGAGATTGTGGCGTGAAGAAGGGGACTGGTCGGAACCAAGGAGCAAGAGCCCAGCCTCCAGGACTTTAACAAATTGAGAGATGGGGAGGCAAGGGCAGCAGCTGTCTCCCAGCAACTTGGGGCCCCAGGTCTGAAAAAGAACAATGACGGGCAGGGGAGCAAGTTGCGTGTGGCCATGAAAAGGTCGTGTGTTTTATTTAGGGAATATAGGAATTAGGTGTATTAGTCTGTTCTCGAAGACACACCCCAAACCGGGTAATTTATAAAGGAAAGAGGTTTAATAGACTCACAGTTCCATCTGGCTAGGGAGACCTCACAATCATGGTGGAAGGCAAAGGAGGAGCAAAGTCATATCTTACACGGCAGCAGGTAAGAGAGAGCGTGTGTAGGGAAGCTCCCCTTTATAAAACCAGCAGGTCTTATGAGACTTAATCACTGTCACAAGAACAGCATGGGAAAGGCCTGCCCCGTGATTCAATTACCTCCAGCCAGGTCCCTCCCATGACATGTGGAATTATGTGAGCTACAATTCAAGACGAGATTTGGGTGAGAACACAGCCAAATCGTATCGTTAAGCATGTGTATAAGTCAGAGACTTGCCAGTGAGAAGAGAGAGGAAAGAGGGGAGAAGAGTCACAAATCAAGGATCAAGATCCAGGGAGGGGGATTTGCTCTGGAAAGAATGAAGGCTGAAGCTTCCTCTGAGACTGAAAGGGGGTCAGGATGGGTTAAGAGAGCATTAATTTTGACAAAGGTGGGGAAGGAAGTTGAAAAAGTTTAGACTAAACAGCCTCCTTTTGTTTTTTTAATTGAAAGAGGCTACATTATTTCTGTAGGGTAGGTGGTGAGAAAATAATTAAAAATGCAAACCAGAGCATCGAGGAATGAAAAAGCAAATTGGGTGGCAAGAGAACACCACATCAAGTACCCAGCAAAGTGGGAACGCTGTCACTGGGTCAAAGAGGATCAGGTAGATTAATTCCAGTATCTCCCTACCAAAGTCATATTCAAATCAGTTGCATCTGAATTACTCTTTGATTTTAAGGATGATGAAACAGATTTGGAGCAGTTAAGGGCATTTCTCAAGGTCACTGAGGCAGCATCTGGACTTGAACTCACATCCTCTAGCCCCAGCCCTGCTGCTCCTGCGGCCTGCCTCTGCACAGAGCAGCACTGAGTAATTGAGATTGGAAATGGAAGTGGTAAGGAGGAAAACAAAAGCTTCTCCCTTTAAATTCTTGTTCTGGGCCGGACACGATGGCTCACGCCTGTAATCCCAGCCCTTTGGGAGGCCGAGGCGGGAAGATCTCAAGGTCAGGAGATATCAAGACCATCATGGCCAACATGGTGAAACCTCATCTCTACTAAAATACAAAAAATTAGCCGGGCAGGGTGGTTTGTGCCTGTAATCACAGCTACTTGGGAGGCTGAGGCAGGAGAATCGCTTGAACTCAGAAGGTGGAGGTTGCAGTGAGCTGAGATCATGCCACTGTGCTCTAGCCTGGTGACAGAGCTAGACTCCATCTCAAAATAAATAAATAAATAAATATATAAATAAATAAAATACTGAGTTCAAATATTGAACTCAATAATTTAATATGAGTAAAATGATTCAAAAATGAGATACGTTTTTGAGTAGTGAGTTCCCTGTCACTGAAGGATTTCAAGTACAAACTAGACAACAGCTTGGAGAGATTGTTGTAGCATATCTAAAGGGTAATTTGTCTGGGGCAGGTTCTCCCAATTTGTGAATAAAAGATCTCCAGGGATGGGGTGGTGAGCAGTAGAGCTATTAGAAGGGGTTTGTGAATTCGTGTGCACAAGTGGTGTTGCTTTAGAAGGAATGAAAAATGTGTCTGGCAAGTGTATATACTGTTCCTTTTGAAACTATGCAAATGCTATTATGATTAATAAAATACAAATTAATTATGGATGTCACCGAATTTATAAAAGTCTTTTCCCATTTTGCATTTTCTCAAAGCTCAGATATTAAAAATGCAACTACTATCATGTGAAAGACTTGTAGCCTTTGTTCTTTTAAGGTTAAAAGGAATCTTCATGATCAAAAAGGTTAGAAACCATCTCACGAGAGAACTTTTCAAGTCCTTTTCAATGCAAAGATTGTGATTTCATGACTCCTAGGAGATCGGTGGATCACACTTGGTTTGGGGGAGAAAACTCCACCCAAGCCCCAGCAGTTGGTATACATACAACTCTTGTCATGTTAGCAGAAGAGCACCCATAAAAACACCCTGAAATGCCACAACCAGAACAGAGCCACCAGCTGTAGCTCATCGAAGGAGTATGTTTAGATACTCATCATTTCCTTGTTCCATAAGCTGATACATCTTTGTTCCTCCAAACAGCAAGGGTATATTCTTGCCACTGTACGTATTTAAGTAGTCATCTAATTTTTGTCGTTTCCAAATATCATTTGTTTTGTTTTGTTTCTGAGATGGAGTCTCTCTCTGTCACCCAGGCTAGAGTGCAGTGGTGCGATCTCGGCTCACTGCAACCTCTGCCTCCCGGGTTCAAGCGATCTCCTGCCTCAGCCTCCCAAGTAGCTGGGACTACAAGCGTGCACCACCAAGCCTAGCTGATTTTTGTATTTTTAGTAGAGACTGGGGTTTTTGCCATGTTGGCCAGGCTCCTGGCCTCCAGTGATCCACCCACTTCAGCCTCCCAATGTGCTGGGATTACAGGCGTGAACCACTGGGCCCAGATCCAAATATCTTGATAGTATCCTTTCTAAGTTTTTTTCATCTTTAAATATCTGGGTCACATTCTTTGCAATTCATATTCTTTGCTAATGAAATGCTTTTTGTTTAGAAAGAAGTGCTTGGATTTTCACTATCATAGCATGCATGAAATGGAGACATTTTGTTTTGTCAAAGTAAATCAGGAAAGTTGAGTCACCTCCCCAAATCTACTTTTTTTTGTTCACTGTGTGAGACAGTTAAGATGAAATCTTTTTTTGAGACAGGGTCTCACTCTGTCGCCTAGGCTGGAGTGTAGTGGTGCAATCACAGTTCACTGCAACCTCCACCTCTTGGGCTCAGGCGATCCTTCTGCTTCAGCCACCCAAGTAGCTGAGACTACTGGCGTGTGCCATCATGACTGGTTAATTTTTATGTTTTTTTTGTAGAGATGAGGTCTCCCTATTTTCCCCAGGCTGGTCTTGAACTCCTAGGCTCAAGTGATTCTACCACCTCAGCTTCGCAAAGTGCTGGGATTATAGGCGTGAGTCACAGTGCCTGGCTCTGAAATCTGATTTTTCATTCAGTTTCTTTCCACAGAAATTATAGTTCTCTACTCTCCAAAAGGTTTTTAATTTTGTTTTGTTTTGTTTTTTTGTGAGATGGAGTTTCGCTCTTGTTGCCCAGGCTGGAGTGCAATGGCACAATCTTGGCTTACTGTAACCTCTGCCTCCTGGGTTCAAGCGATTCTCCTGTCTCAGCCTCCAGAGTAGCTGGGATTACAGGTATGCACCACCATGCCCGGCTAATTTTGTATTTTTAGTAGAGATGGGGTTTCTCCATGCTGATCAGGCTGGTCTTGAACTCCCAACCTCAGGTGACCCGCCCACCTCAGCCTCCCAAAGTGTTGGGATTACAGGTGTGAGCCACTGTGCCCAGCCTAAAAGTCTTTAGTAGAAGGAACCATGGGGGCTCCTCCAAGGAGGACTGAGGAGCAGATTTAATTTCTCTTCAGAGCTTCTCCCTTCCTCCTTCCACGCTGTTTCCTTGCAATTCAACCACTGCCCCTACCCCAGATGTTTACTGTACGTCAAGCGCTTCTGGGGTAGCTTCCCTCATGGTAAGATCTTTTTGATCATACTGTGTGGGTGGGCCCAATTCTTATAAAGCTTGATAAAGCAGGCACGCTTGACCCTATCAACACAACATGATTTAAAGGGCCCCGACAGGACTCCCTGCCTAAAAATCTGTTTTTCATGCAGGTGTCCCAAGACCTGAACTCTTTCCATTCAGAGTTATATCTCTGAATTCTTTCCCCATCTTCTTTAAAATATACATACTTCTGGAAGAACAACTCATTAAAACATCCAAAAGATGCTGTTATAGGTCAGGTGCAGTGGCTCATGCCTGTAATCCCAGCACTTTAGGAGGCCAAGGTGGGAGGACCACTTGAGCACAGAAGTTTGAGACCAGCCTGGGCAATATAGGGAGACCCCATCTCTACAAAAACATAAATTAAAAAAAATTAGCCAGGTATGGTGGCACATGCCTGTAGTCTCAGCTACTCAGGAGGCTGAAATGGAAGGATCCCTTGAGCCCAGGAAGTCGAGGCACAGTGAGCTGTGGTTGTGCCACTGCACTGCCACCAAGGTTACAGAGGGAGACCCTGTCTCAAAAAAAAAACCTGAAAAAAAATGCTGTCATAGATTTAAATACGTATTAAAAGACTTTCTTCTACTGAGATTACGATTTTGTGTGATGATAGTCCAGTACTTCCTCTGTGATGTAGGTCCTAGACACAGTGAAAAGAAGTCTTGACATAGGGTTAAATATTTTCTATCATGTTTGAGGCTGATAGCTGGGAGTGGCAGGGGCCAGGCATGAATTGTGACCTAGAACCCCAGCATCCCTTCTAGCACTGCCTAAGAAATATATTAGTAGGTTAGCCTAACATCATAAAACAACGTAAAAGCAGCCATCCACTTCACAGTTCTGTAAGAAGATAAAAAATGCAGAACTCCTAGTAAATCTAGAAAACAGAATACTCTTCACACAGACAATTGCATAGGAGTCGAATGAATCCTTCTTTAGAAATAGTCACTAAGAACATTTATATTTATTAAAAGAATTAAAATTGGCCGGGAGCGGTGGCTTACGCCTGTAATCCCAGCACTTTGGGAGGCCGAGGCTGGCAGATCACGAGGTCAGGAGATCAAGACCATCCCGGCTAACATAGTGAAACCCCGTCTCTACTAAAAATACAAAAGATTAGCCAGGCATGGTGGCACACGTCTGTCATCCCAGCTACTTGGGAGGCTGAGGCAGGAGAATCGCTTGAACCTGGAAGGCGTAGGTTGCAGTGAGCCGAGATCAGGCCACTGCACTCCAGCCTGGGTGATGGAGCGAGACTCCATCGCAAAAAAAAAAAAAAAAGAATTAAAATTTAGAGTAGTTAAAGCCAAGAATCCGTGTCAAGTTCAAAATATATCAAATATGCAAAGTTTAATGCTAAGAACTACTATATGATATCAGAGCATCAAAATAAGGAGGAAGTTGAGGAATCAAAGACTGAACAAGCACTGGAATCTTTACAACATTCTCTCTGAGTTCCTTAATGAGGTGGTCTTACCTGGTGCTTGCAGAAAGGTGAAATTCTGCTGCATTGAGGCCCCCACAGCACGTGAGCCCACTGGGAACAGTGACCTGCTGAGATGAGACCAGGGAAGGACCAGGGGCCCGGGAGAGGGAACTCTGCGGACTTGCATAACACTGTATTTTTGGAAGCTCTTCTTGTAAAAGCTCTGAATTGGCTCCAAATACAAGAAAAATAAGCTTCCCTGCTAAATTCTGGAGTCTCAGTGAAGGATTCAGGGAGATGAAACCATCAAGAATGCCTTGATGACCTTTGCTGACGACCATGTGACCTTTCACTTTAGGACAACTTCACGTATTCTTAGGAAGAAACTTTGGATAATATTTTTCACTTTCCATAACCAGAAATGTCTAGACCCCCTGAGGTTCCTTTCAAGAATGTCATGTATCTCCCCTACTTTTTTTTTAATTAATAGAGACGGGTTCTCACTATATCACCCAGGCTGGTCTCGAACTCCTGGGCTCAAGCGATCCTCCCACTTCAGCCTCCCAAAGTGCTGGGATTCCAGGCATGAACTACTGCACCCGCCATCCCATACTTTTAAAAACTACCACAATTTCTGTCAAGAAGAGGTAGTATAAAAAATAAACAATACTCTGCTTTTCATTTAAACAGAAGTTTGAGACATAAAAATAATTGGAGGGTTAATCCATGATCTATTTCCAAACTTCTCCCTTGCCTTCTTTAATGGAAGGTTGCGGGATGGTCCTTTGATAGTTTTGGCCAATGACATGCCAGTGGGAGTTTCCTGGGGACTTCTGGGAAATATCTGGCTCTCCCAGTTAAGTGGATGGATAAGGCTGATGCTGTCCTCAACCCCCTTCTTCCTGCCTTAAATGCAAACTTGACATTTAAAACAGAGGCAGCCATTGTGTGACGGTGAGAAGAAGGCCTGAAGAATTGCCAAGACAGTGACCAGGACATTACCAACCTGCTGGTTCTAGGTTGCCCATCTTCAGACATTTTGCTGTGTAAGGAAAACAACCCACCATCTGCTAAAGCCACAGTGACTTGGACTTCCATTTACAATGATTCAAGATTTTCAGAGGCTTCACATGAAGGAAATAGCTTTGCCATTAGTTTCTGCCAACAATACGTAGCATTTAATAAAAAATCAAAATATTTCCTAGCCATTAATATCAGTATAGAAATAGGCTGATATAATAACACCGTAAAGCTTTTGGCAGTCACTGAAATCCAACCACAAAAGGAAAACAAAATCATTTCATTTGCTTCTAAATTGTTTGATTTATTGATTTTCCCCCAGTGTATTTATAATTAATTTAGGGTTTCTACAGTTTGACATATTGATTCTTGGGCTGTTACTCTTATTGAAACTTCACGCCAACTAGTGGTATGAAAAATTCCTGTAATATAAATACCCTCTGAGTCTAGTGAAACTTTGCTTTCTCTAAGATTGAAATAATCTTGTAATCTGTTTAATCTACTTAATACATCCCTGCTCTATTTCATAGAAGCCAAAACGCCTTAGTCTCAAGTAAAACACAAGGTTCAGGCAATTTTCTAATAACTTGGGGTAAAAGATGGAAAATTGGCCTCCTCTAAGGCTATTTCTAGAACGAAACCCAGCAGGCCTTAGATTCTTGCTTCTTGAAATGTGAGCCCTGAGTCAGTGGCATTGGATAGATCACCTGGGAGCTTGTTAAAAAAACAGAGTCTTGGGCCCCGCTCCAGGCCTACGGAGTCAGAATGTGCATTCGGACACCAGCTGCAGGGAATTTGTGTGCACGGTAAAGTGAGAGATGCAACGTCCAGAGTTCCTTAGCCTTGTCTTCATCACCACCATTTGGTAAAGGTGGACGATGGCCCCTCTGCAGCCAGGCAGGAGCCAATTGGCAATGGCTTGGTCCATCCACTGATGAGGACATGTGATGTCAAGTGGTGAGGAAGAAAAGAATGGAAAGAAGCCTGTTCTTGGGGCTTGGAGATGGCCCCTCCATCCCAACACTGTGCTGCTGCTGTTCTATCCATTGGGAGGTGGCCTGATAGAGCAGCGTTCTATACAGTGATATTTCTCAAGACGTAAGCTGCATGTTTTCTCAGGGGGGCCTGGAGTCTTCTTTTGTGTGTGTGTGTGGGCAGGTAATATTATATTTTAATTTCAGTGATAATCTTAAAAAAGAATTAATATTATTAGAACACATGGAGCCCTGAGTACATCCACACAATACTTGTACTTCAAAGAGGATGCTATACAGGCAAACATTTTGCAGGAGTTTGAAAAGAGGAAAGTGCTGAGAGAGTTCATTCACTAATCCCATGGTCAAAGTTTTACATTCAAAAAAATCTGCTCCACTGCAGTTGGTGCATATTCCTCCTGTAAGCAGAGCCTGTCATTGTCTGTACCGACTTGCAAAAATTCATTAGCAGCAAGCATAATGGTAAATCTACAATAAAGCATTTTTCTGTTTCTTATTCAAGCAGTGATTAGATTTGCTATCTATGTAATGCACATTTCAATTGCATCGTGATGTTAACTTTATCTTCAAGAATACAAGACAGTTTTACCAAACTACTTCTAAAATTTGACATTCATGGATTTCTTACTGTTTTCCTTATGTATGAAGTGAAATTTTATTGAACTAGAAAACCAGTCTGAAAATGTTAAGATAGTCTTAAAAAAGTATTCTTAGATGAATAGTAATATTATTATTAATTATTTTGTTTTGTTTTGTTTTGAGACGGAATTTCACTCTGTCGCCCAGGCTGCAGTGCAGCGGCACAATCTCAGCTCACTGCAACTTCTGCCTCCCGGGTTCAAGCAATTCTCCTGTCTCAGCCTCTTGAGTAGCTGGGACTACAGGTGCCTGCCACCATGCCCGTCTAATTTGTGTATTTTTAGTAGAGTCGGGGTTTCACCTGGTTGGTCAGGCTGGTCTCGAACTCCTGATCTCAGGTGATCTACCCGCCTTGGCCTCCCAAAGTGCTGGGATTACAGGCATGAGCCACGGTTCCTGTCCATATTAGTATTATTGAAGTCACATTAGAACTACTGAAGTCCCAAAAGGAAAACAAAAAATATATGACCCTGTCTCAAAAAAAAAAAAAAAAAAAAAGCTGAATTGCTTTGGCATATTTTGTTTTCAATCTGAAATTATGCTCTTCTGACTCACCATTTCTAAGAGTTTACATGGAGGCATTTGGATTGTGTATATCTGCTAGAGGATTCAGCAGGAACATGGTTTTTGTGCTGTATGTTTCTCCAAAACACAAAATGGCCACACAGTTTCAAATTATTACAGCCAGTTTATAGAAAGACAATTACCACTTCTTTAATACACACCCATCTTTCCTCATCCATCTTGACCTTCCTGGTCAATCAGTTTGCCTATTTATTTTTTCATTGCGTAGAAGTTTCTTTAAGTTAGAACGTGAGTAATTTGTGAGAATAATGTCTACATAGTAGTTTGATTTCCTTATTATCCAAATGGAGTTCTCTTTACCCTAAGGATTAAAAATATGTCATACTCAAGCAATGTCCCCAGTGACAGTTTCTTCCCTTCATTGCAAGGTGATATGGTTTGGTTCTGTGTCCCCACCCAAATCTCATCTTGTAACTTCCATAATCCCCACATGTTGTGGGAAGGACCCTGTGGGAGATGATTGAATCAGGGGGGTGGGTCTTTCCCATGCTGTTCTCATGATAGTGAATGGGTATCACAAGATCTGATGGTTTCAAAAACGGGAGTTTCCCTGCACAAGCTCTCTCTTTACCTGCTACCATCCTTGTAAGATATGACTTACTCCTCCTTGCCTTCCACCATAATTGTGAGGACTCTCCACCCATGTGGAACAGTAAGTCAAATAAACCTCTTCCTTTTGTGAATTTCCTAGTGTCGGGTATTTCTTTTTTTTTTTTTTTTTTTTAAGACGGAGTCTCACTCTGCCGCCCAGGCTGGAGTGTCGGGTATGTCTTTATCAGCAGGGTGAAAACAGATACAGGGTGACTGTTATCTTGACTTTTCACAAATTTTGCTACCATGCCTGAGATATCATGCCACACACATTGTCATGAGCTTTTTGGTCCTAATCCAAAGCATAAAAACAATTCTGTATTAAGAGTGAGATTTGTGGCACTATTTTGTAGATGGAAGAACTGAAACTTGACCAGAAATTTAGTCAGTGTTCGAGTTCTATATAGAAGAGGTATTTTGCAGACAGGTCATGAAAGAATAAATAACATAACACAAGTTTTACTAACACTACTGAGAATATTGGTGAAAATGAAGAGTCAATGGGAGTCACATTTAAGAATTCTGTTAACTCAGCAGTGGGACTTTCCCAAACTATCCTGTGTGGCCACATGACTGCTCCCTCTGCTACCCTGGAATGCCCCCACAGAGCAGAGAGGAGAAATGCAAATGCAAAGTTTAATTAAAAATAGCTCCTCAAGAGGTAGATCAACCCTGTTGTTTAATTAAATTGCAGACATTTTGGAAAACTGGATACTTAAGGGCTATATCTTATTTCTCAGGCATTCTTTGTCTGATTTCAGACTCTCCCCAACAAAATCCAAAGCCAGCCAGATAGTGGATGTCTTTTTTCTCCCCAAGGAGACTACTCAGTGTTCCAAAATTCCATTTACTACTCCTTTTCCCGGCCTTGAGAAATGAGGATTGAGTAGTATTTTCCTCTCCATTCTCTTTTATGTGGCTTTTTCTAGATCTTTGGCACATTTGGAAATGACATCAAAATCTAGCCTTAAAAAGGTAAATCTGGGCTGGGCACAGTGGCTCAGGCCTGTAATCCCAAC
The DNA here is from genome assembly GCF_049350105.2 of Macaca mulatta. Taxonomy (NCBI): domain Eukaryota; kingdom Metazoa; phylum Chordata; class Mammalia; order Primates; family Cercopithecidae; genus Macaca; species Macaca mulatta. Next base: position 23,999,804 of record NC_133422.1, read on the forward strand.
ACTTTGGGAGGCTGAGGAGGGTGGATGACAAGGTCAGGAGATCAAGACCATCCTGGCCAACATGGTGAAACCCTGTCTCTACTAAAAATACAAAAATTAGCCGGGCGTGGTGGTGGGTGCCTATAGTCCCAGCTACTAGGGAGCCTGAGGCAGGAGAATCACTTGAACCAGGGAATCTGAGGCTGCAGTGAGCCGAGATCACACCACCGTGCTCCAGCCTGGCAACAGAGCGAGACTTCATTTAAAAAAAAAAAAAAAAAAAAAAGGTAAATCTGTGCCCACGTGGAGTCAATCTGTGCCCAAGTGGAGCCAGGGTCATTTTGCAGATGCAGAAAGAAAGATAATGATGGCATTTGCAAATCCTTGCTTTTGATGTTTCCACCCTTACCATCATGACACTGAGGAAGGCTGAATCTGAAAAACTAGTCTGTTCTTCTGAATTTGGCAGCACCCTGAGAATTCTTCCTGCTCTCCAGCAGGACCGTTATGCTATCTGGTGATGACTTTCTATTATCTTAGTCCCTTATATAAGATTGTGGTGGCTGGGTGCAGTGACTCACCCCTGTAATCTCAGCACTTTGGGAGACCAAGGCAGGTGGATCACTTAAGGTCAGGAGTTTGAGACTAGCCAACATGGTAAAACCCTGTCTCTACTAAAAATACAACAATTAGCTGTGCATGGTGGCGGGCACCTGTAATCCCAGCTACTCAGGAGGATGAGGGAGGAGAATGAGGGAGGAGAATTGCTTGAACCCAGGAGGCGGAGGTTGCAGTGAGCCAAGATGATGCCGTTGCACTCCATCCAGCCTGGGTGACACAGTGAGACTCCATCTCAAAAAAAAAGATTGTGGCATTGTTAGCCAAAATATGGAGTCAACCTAAATGTCTATCAGTGGATGAATGGATAAAGAAATCATGGTATATGGACACAATGGAATATTATTCAGCCCCCAAATGGGGAAATCCTGTCATTTGGAACAACATGGAGGAATCTGGAGGACATTATGCTTAGTGAAATAAGCCAAGCACAGAAAGACAAATACCACATAATCTCACTTATCCGCAGAATCTAACAAGGTTGAACTCACAGAATTATAGAGTAGAATGGTGGTTACCAGAGGCTGGGGATGGTGTGTGGGGAGGGCGTGAATGGAGAGTTGTTGATCTAAGAATACAAAGTTTCTTTGTAGATAGGAAAAATAGGTTTTGAGATCTATTGCCTAGCAGAGTGACTATAGTCAATAATAATGTATGTATATTTCAAAATAACTAAGAATACATTTCAAATGTCTCACCATAAAAAATGATAGGCAAATTTTTAAAAATAATAAGCAACTGAGATGATGGATATGTTAATATCTTGATTTAATCATTCCTTGTTGTGTACATATATCAAAACATCACATTGTACCCCATAAATACACAATTATGATTTTTCTATTGAAAATAATATTAATAATAAAAAAGACTGTGAAATTATTGAGTGCGAAGGACTTAGAGCTCATCTAGACCATGTGATTTTCAGAAGTGGAAAATGAGACTCTCTGCTTTGAAGTGCCTGCCCGAGTTTGTGGTGGCATGGTATCAGAGTCCGGGTCCTTTACTCCTCTTCCAAAATGCTTCCATCTTGTGACTTGAAAAAGTTGAGTGCCACTGAAGAGACTGAGGTCTGGTGTTAGCCATACAACAGGGAAAGAGGAGGCACAGGAGGCAGACGCTGAGTTACAGACAATGGGAAGAATGGGTAACAAAGTTAGAGCCCCCATTTTCATCTATTGAGGTCCAGATTCTTCCCACACCTCCAGCAGCCTCTGCACTTAGTGCACTTAGTGCTGAGGAAGGTAGGGAAGGGAGTCAGCAGCATGCATCCCAAAGCTGCAGCCCCGAGGGGCTGGGAAATGGAAGCCATCCTGCATGGTCGAGGAGAGGCCTGGGAAAGATTGTCAGCATGGGAGACCCTTGAAGAAGGCAGATTCAGGAGCTCCATTTGAGGCCTGACAAAGTAAGGCTGGAAGTGCCTGAATAAGACACGGAGCAGCCAATGACAAATTTTTCTCTCACGCTTTGGTCTAGTGCAGGCCCTATTAGAGTCATATAATGGAGACTCAGACTGGTGATCTCAGGGCCCAAATAAGAGCCGTGCTGAACACAGAATTCCTCCTGGATGTTTAACTCCTTGATATTGTAACACGCATTGTGGTCCATCTTCTCTTGTGGATATGTGAAAGTTTTCACTATCTTCCTACAAAATAGGTTAGCTGTATGGATCTCAATTTATAGACAGAAGAAAAGGAAAAAAAAAAAAAAGATCAAAATGGCAAAACAACTTGCCCAAGAACAGAAAATGCTAAAAGCCAACCATGGTCTAGGATTCACAGGTATCAAGTTCTTCAGTCTATGATTCTATCCATGAATAAGCCACGGTTTCCCATGCAATCCAAAAGTTGTAACGTACTCTGTTCCACTGTTATTGTTTGTGTTACAAAATTAGGTTTCTAAAATATTCTGTAGCATCTGAACTGAGGCATGTCTTATAATTCAAATTCTGTCTTTCTTTCTTTAACCTATTTCCCGTTTGCCCTGAGAATACTATACTGGCAGCAAGCTGCACTTTGTTTTTCTAAACGGGAAATGGGTTAAACGTTCATCCTACCTTCCTGTCTCACTGGCTGCCACTTTCAGTCAGCTTTGCCAGCTCCTCCTTCGCTTCCAAGCCTCTAAGTGTTGGCCATTCAGAGCACTAGCTATATTCGCTCCCTAGGTGATCTCATCCTGTCTCATGACTTTATAAATTCTCTTGGTCCATTTTGTGTTGCTAGGAAGGAATACCTAAGGCTGGCTAATGTGTATATAGAAAAAGGTTCATTTGGCCCATGATTCTGGTGGTTGGAGAGTTCGAGAATTGGCATCGGCATCTGGTGAGAATCTCAGGCTTTGTCTACTCATGGAGGAAGGTGAAGGGGAGCTGGTGTGTGTAGCAATCACTTGGGGAGAGAGGAGGAAAGAGACAGTAGGGCAGTGCTAGGCTCTTCTTAACAACTCTTGTGGGAACTAATACAGTGAAAACTCACTCACCTCTGGGAGAGGGCATTCATCTCTTCATGAGGGATCTGCTCCCATGACCCAAACATGTCTCACTAGGCTCTGCTTTCAAACTTGGTGATCAAATTTTAACCTGAGGTTGAGAGGGGACAAACATCCAAACCATAGCTTATGCCTACTGTATATCCAGGATCCCCAAATTTAGCCCTCCAGTCCTTATTTCTTTTCCAAACGCCAGACTTACACCCAACTGTCTGCTCAGTAGCTCCATGTGCATGGTTCATAGGCCCGTCAAAGTTAACATGTTCCAAAAAGAACTCTTGGTTCCATAGCTGCTTCATTCCCCACTCCCAAACCTACTCCTCCCCAATCTTCTCCCTCTTGATAAGTGGCACCACGACTCACCCACTTGCTACAAACCTAAAAGTCTTGCCTGAGTGTTCTTTTCCCTCACACACCCACATTCAGTCTGTCATGAAATTCTGTCAGTTCTACCTTCAAAATACATTCATCATCGTGACCTCTTTCACCGCCTCCACCTCTACCACCCTAGCCCAAGTTCCTGTCATCTTCCAACTGGGCTGACCTTTTTATGGTCTCCAGGAGAGCACTCATGACCTTAGCAATCATTCCCCCATACCTTAGCCAGGGTGGCCAAATACTTAGATCATGTTACTTCCCTACTCAAAAGCCTCCAATAACTTCCCATAGCCCTCAGCAGAAAACCTCAATATTACAGCGTCTCCAGCCCTAGTGATCTCCTTTCCTTTAACTGGTAGCTCAACTATGACATCTCCACTTCCCTCCAGTCACACTTGCCTTCTTGCTTTCCTCTCCCCTGGGGGTTCTTAGCCTCTTCTGTGCCACGGACCCCTTCAGCAGTCTGGTAAGGCCTGTAGATCTCCCCTCAGAAAGTTTTTATTATTTTATTTTTTATTTTACTATTTTTTGAGCCGGAATCTTACTCTGTCACCCAGGCTGGACTGCAGTAGCACAATCTTGGCTCACTGTCACCTCTGCCTCCTGGGTTCTAGCGATTCTCCTGCCTCAGCCTCCCCAGTAGCTGGGACTATAGTCGTGTACCACCACGCCTGGATAATTTTTGTATTTTTAGTAGAGACGGGGTTTCGCCCTGTTGGCCAGGCTGGTCTCAAACTCCTGACCTCAAGAGATCCACCCGTTTCGGCCTCCCAAAGTGTTGGGATTACAGGTGTGAGCCACCACAACCAGGCCCCTCTCAGAAGGTGTTTTTGTTTTCAAATTTCAGTCAAAAAAGGCATGTTTTCACAGGGTTTTTAAATGTTTCAAAATTAAGATTTTTGAAGGAAAATGTTCCATATTTTATAGTCTTCTGGCTACGTGTCATGAACCAGCTTGGGCCTGTGCCTCCCCCACCAGAGGACTGAGTGTTACAGTCCCAGAAGGTTGGTGAACCTTGAACACAATGAGCAATGGCTGGTTTTCACTACCTCACATGAAAGTGTAACAGATTACTTCTAAAAATAGCTATTTTCTTTTAAACTTGTTCTTTCCATTTTGAATATAGCCGAAACTGAAAAAGGATTTATTAAATTCACATTATACTTCTCTCAAAAGCAAATAACATTAGAGAGCACACACAGTGGTGTATCACATGATGTGGAGGCAAATTCATCCTTTATTGCAAGATATAATTTAATATTGGGCACATTGTATTTGAGGCACCGAGGGACTTCCTAGTGATAGCTTGTTAGTCATTAAAAATGGGGATCTGGAACTCAGGAAAGCAGACACAGCTTCAGAGACAAATGGGTGTCACTGTTGCACATGCGGTACTGGAGCAATTGTAGGTAGGTAGGATTTCTCAGGTGGAACATGTGGAATCAGAGATGGAGCCAAAGTCATCTCCTAAAGAGCCCATAGAAGAGGGAAAAAAACAGGAAGGAAGATTTGGAATCAGAAGTACCAAGTCATTCAAGTAGCTACCTATCCAAGTATAAGTTGGCTTACTAGTCACCTAAGGTAAGTAATTCCTGACCAGCTCCTGAAGATAAGAAAGAAGACAGGAAGGTAATACATGTACCACGACCTTTAAAAGAAAGAGACAGTATTAGAACACAAAACTGACAAACAACATCTGAGAAAATGCTAATCATGCCTCATTCGCAAATTATCTTACAAAAGCAAACACCTAACTGGAAGAGTTGGCAAAATATAGAGCTTGGTAAAGAAAGCCAGAGAAGAAATACTAGGGCAAACCTCAAGTGAATACAGGAATAGCTCTGAGAGCTAAAAAGGAAAGTTAAAAAAAAAAACAAAAACTTATTAAATGCCAACCAGTAGATGTGTCCCTGCTGTACCAAGAAATGTTGGTGTTCCCAGGGCATCTGTGTTAAGTAACGGAAACAAAATGTTTTTCATTCAAACAACTGCATTTTGAACAGAAGACTGAAAACAAAGTAAAGCAAAAAAGAATGTAATCCTGAAACAAACTGACATACATATTCTATGAATGTGTATTACCAAAACACAGAAGCAGGATCATCATTTAATTGCATTTATGTAAGTACTTTGACTCTTCATTGTTGGCAAATACATTGATAAGATTTCTAAATGGCAGAGAGGACAGATCTAGGAAGCATAATGCTTGTTCCTGATCAAAATGAACTGATTGGAAAATTTTTCGAACATTTTCAAGCAAAACACTTGCATTTAATTCCGTTGACTCTGATGAAGTATGATTGACAGTGGACCAAGACCCCCAACCACTGTGCTCCCCATCCCCTGATCAAGGCACCACCTTACCTCACACTCATCTAAGTGGTCCCTGAGGAACCTCCAAGGAAACCCAGGAGTCTGTGCAGCACGTTTGAAAACCACTCAATCAAAGAAAGAAGACACAGTGCGTGTAATACACAAGAACAATAATTCATGCCCAACGTTTTCTTAGTGACTTGATCCAACTTAAATGTATCCACTTACTAAGCGGAAGTGCTTTAAGCACCGGAAGGAAGTCAGCTTGGGACCCTGATTCTAGTTTCAGTGTCTTCGCCACAGCTGCCATCTACGCACACCTTCATTCTAAGCTCGAGCTGAGCAATGGCAATGGTTGTAGCCACCCCAGCACACTGGCAGGTAGCAGTGGGAATGAGAAAGAGGTTTGTTGGGCATTTCCTACTCATTTTCCAGAGCAGATGGGTGGGAAGTCAAGGAGGCAGGTTTCCAGGAGGTCAATGAAGCTTACGTTTTAGAATCCCTCCCACTAACTCAGTTAATGAGTCTTACCAATCCAAAAAGCATTGAAGATTAGCTACTGTGCAAACATTTGAATGCCCTGGAATCTTATGGCTTATATATGAAAGAAATTTGAGAGGTTCTCCCTATCCTAAAAGTTTACAGTATATGACCAATAACATGTTGTGAAGCCAAGAAAACTTTTCTAATTACCAATAGTAATAAAAGACAATTTCCCCTCAACCATGCTAGAAGAAAGACTGAATTATTTATTATCGCTACAGACATTGATAGTACAAAATCATGACGATATAAATAAGTGTGCAGCCCCCAAAAATGTAATGAAAAGGCATTTAGAAAGATGTGCCTAGCAGTTTAGCAATAAAAATTATGACAGTAGCTGGGCATGGTGGCTCACGCCTGTAATCCCAGCACTTTGGGAGGTCGAGATGGGCGGATCACCTGAGGTTAGAAGTTCGAGACCAGCCTGACCAACATGGTGAAACCCCCGTCTCTACTAAAAATACAAAAATTAGCTGGGCATGGTGGCGCATGCCTGTAATCCCAGCTACTCAGGAGGCTGAGGCAGGAGAATTGCTCGTACCCAGGAGTTGGAGGTTGCAGTGAGCTGAGATTGCACCATTGCACTCCAGCCTGGGCGACAGAGCAAGACTCTGTCTCCAAAAAAAAAAAATTATGATAGTATTTTTCTAGATTTTGTAGTGTTTCTGTTATTGATCAGCTTTTCAAATTTTTTAATTTGTTGTGATTTCTTTTCTAATTCTAAAGAAATCACTTTTGTACCTGACTTTGTATTAGGCATTTTATATTCTTTTTTTCTTCTTCTTCGTGTATTCTTTTTTATTTAAGATGGCGCCAAAGGCCTGGCACAGTGGCTCATGCCTGTAATCCCAGCACTTTGGGAGGCTGAGGTGGGCAGATCACTTGAGGTCAGGCGTTCAAGACCCCCTGGCTAACATGGTGAAACCCTGTCTCTACTGAATATACAAACATTAGCCGAGTGTGCTGATGGGCACCTGCAGTTCCAGCTACTCAGGAGGCTGAGGCAGGAGAATCGCTCAAACCCAGGAAATGAAGGTTGCAGTGAGCCAAGATCGTGCCACTGCACTCCAGCCTGGGCAATAAGGAGAGACTGTGTCTCAAAACAAACAAACAAACAAATAAGATGGTGCCAAAAATTATACAAGCCCTCAGGTCTTTCAAAGCCTGGATCTGCATCTGTCTACCTTGGAGGTGTAGTGGGCAGACGACAATTGCTTCTTGGGCACTGTCCTACTCTGCTAGAGTTTGCAGTAATTGAAAGTGCAGACTGATGGGGATGGAATGGGGGCTTTCATAGATGAAACAATCAAGAGACACAAAGTGAGTCTTATTTTAGACCACATTCATAACAAACGTCAAACGGCACCTCCTCCCCTCAAGCTAACTAGATCCTTCAATATCCAATTATCACCATGGACACAAAAGACGGAAATGAACTGCTGGGGTTGGCCTATAAGATATTATTTGCATGAAGAACAGAGAAACCTTCAGGGAAATAACTCACCCTAAGGGAAGCAGGAGCCTCACATGAACAGGTTGCCCCTGTCATAATCCCTTGCAAGTTCTACAAAGAAAAGGTCAGAGCTTGCAAAAATATAGCTTACCTTGGGGTTTATACACTAAAACAAGGAGGGAGGTGGAGACAGGGTAACTTTAGTATCCTGAGGGCCCTACTGCTTTCCACTGCTATGGTATGAGACAGCAGCACCAACAGATATCTGGTGGGAAAAAGAGGCCTAGTGAGCACCGAGATCCCTGTTGGTGATCAGTGGAATGATGAGTGCGTGGCAAGAGTTAATTTGTCCATGAGTATACAGAGAATTGTAGAAGTAACACGGGAAGACATATTGCAGAGGACTGAAGAGGTCCTGGCTGACTGGTGTGGACACAAACTAGTGAAATTTGGTTTATTACTCTAGTAATGACAGGGCAGGGAGTTGGGATGCTCAGGGATAACATAATTAAGAGGACCTGGGTGTTATCTGCCACAAGCTTACCGTGTGACATTATACCTCTGCCTTCCTCATGTGGAGAAATTTGGTGCAGGTGTCAGACAAATGATCTCCAAGATGTCTGCTAGCAGATTCAAATTAATGTTCTCTTTATTTTATCAGAGATTATATGCAAATTGTTTCAGTCATGCCAACAGCTGGGCTCCCGCAGGCCTGCAGAAAGTGACTTTTAGAATTATGCCAAGCCTTGGCATAATTTCTAAAAGAAAATGACTTTTAGAATTATGCACCTATTTATTTCTAGATGAACAAAGTGAATCCCAGAGCAAACAAGCAACTTCTCTGGTGCTGCTTTTCTCAGATACACAACGTAACCAGAATCTGAGGCCGCTGAAGAGCTGGAATTCAAAAAAACAGTGCTTCTGCCAGGACTGTGGGATATGGCAGTAGGGGCAGTGGCTGTACGGCTCTGTGACCATACAACGCTGTCAGTGATGTCCCTAGAACTGTGCTGTGTGTCACCTGCCCAACCATACATGGTGGCCCTCCTCTGTTCCCCTTGTCCCTACTCTCAAAATTCAGTTCCAAGTCCCATGACTGGCAGTCCCAGGAAAAGGAAGGGTGGAGGTGCTGGAGCAGTCCTCTGCCCTGCCGACTGCCTTTTCCTCTCCTAGGAATGCATTTTATTTTAAAAAGTTGCTTACAGAGCAGAGCTGATGGCTTTCCCATATGCCCCGCCATCAGACAAGACGGCGCACACTGGGAAAACACAAATGAATTCTCATGCACACTGGAAAGGTTCAAAATGACAACAGGAAATTAGGGAATTGTGAGGAAAATGGAAAATTCTTAGGCAATTTAGGAAGATGACAGATTGGAATTCTCCAGTCACTTGCTTCTCTGCCAAGCATAGCTACTGCTAAAGAGAATAGCACAAAAATGCAGGACAGCCTCTTTCAAGATGGCAGCCTCCAGAAAGCCAGGGTCCCTGGTGAAGAGGCAAGGGAGCAGCCAAAGAGCACCCACAGAAGACAAGGAAGTCAGAGTCCTTGTGGAAAAGCATGCAGCCGAGCACACTTTCTCAAGCACACCCAGACTCATCGACTTCTATTAAAGTTGCCCAAACCTGTGTGGTGGCTCATGCCTGTAATCCCAGCACTTTGGAAGGCCGAGGCAGGCGGATCACCTGAGGTCAGGAGTTCAAGACCAGCCTGGCCAACATGGTGAAACCCTGTCTCTACTAAAATACAAAAATTAACCAGGCATGATGGCAAGTGCCTGTAATCCCAGCTACTTGGGAGGTGGAGGTTGCAGTGAGCCAAAAAAAAAAAGTTGTCCAAAGCTATGGTAGAAAATGACCCCAGGATTCTATACCCCAGCCCATGTCCACGCCAGGGAAATATCATAAATTTGGTATTAAGGTAGAGAATCAAACATGCTTTGAGCTCCTCTGCCACATTGTGCCCACATGCTCTTCCTGTGTTTGCCATGGGGTCACACATGCAGACCCCTGCTGCTCACCGCAACAGACCTTGCACCCGGTGGCTCTCCTGTGTTCTGCTCTGTGCAATGCATGTCCAAGAAGGAACTGACACAGGAGAGTCAGACAAGCTGATGTTTAGACCAGTGGACTTCAACCTTGGCTACACATTGGACTCATCTGGGGAGCTCTGTAAAAATGCCTAATGCCTGGCTCCTACCCTAGACCAAATAATTCCCCATGTCAGGCTGGAATACTGGCATTTGCTAAGAGCTGGTGCAGGTGGAAGCATCTGCCAATTCTGAGAGCTAAATCAGTGATTCCTAAACTTTGCTCAACCACAAAACTCTTTCCTTTGAATTTTAACTCTTTAGGACCCCAACATTCTGGTCACATATTTTGGGGAGCTTTAAAAAAGCCCACTGTTCAGGCTGTACCCCATATCAATTAAATCAGAATTTCTGGAGATGGGAACCAGGCATCAGTATTTTTAAAAATTTCTCAGGTACTTCAAAAGTTCAGCCTAATTGGGAACCAATGAGTTAAATGATAACAGTCTAGTTCACACAGTAGGATCTCGGTGTGTGGGGGTTGAGGAGGTTGGGAAAGGGGTCCTACCTTCCAAGCTGGGAATAAGAAATCAACAGAGTTTGGCAGGAGGCTGGTTGGTTGTATTAACAAATCTAAAGATAGAACATGTCAACCAAAGCAGGATGTCTGCATGGAACAGGGAAAGTGGGAGTCAGAGAGGAAGGTCTAGCCGAGGGGGCAGTGCATGGGCGACCTCATGGGAACATCCAGTCCTATCTGTTTGGCAGGTCTGTCCCCAAAGAAGAGATGAAGGCACAAGCTTAAGAAAATTTGACACCTGGCTGGGCACAGTGGCTCACGCCTGTAATCCCAGCACTTAGGGAGGTTGAGGCAGGTGGATCATTTTTGAGGTCAGGAGTTTGAGACTAGCCTGGCCAACATGATGAAACCCCATCTCTACTAAAAATACAAAAATAAGCCAGGCGTGGTGACAGGCACCTGTAATCCCAGCTACTCAGGAGACTGAGGCAGGAGAATTGCATGAACCCGAGAGGTGGAGGTTGCAGTGAGCCAAGATTGCTCCATTGCACTCCAGCTCTAGCCTGAGTGCCAGAATGAGACTCCGTCTAAAAAAAAAAAAAAAAAAAAAAAAACACCCTTTGACATTAAACCATCCTTCTAATATCCCCTGCTCAGTCTGTGCTCAAGCGGCATTCTCATTACCATTTGTCTTCCTTTTGGTTTTCTACTGGGAAAGAACATGTTAGTCAAGGTGACACAAGTGTCCACTCAGCTTAGAAGTTCTTATTTCTTGTTGCAAATTAATAAATTGTCATTTTGGTTTGGATAGCAACCTCCTGAGAGCTTGAGTGATGTGAATCTGTCCCTGAGAACCTGACTCCCTCTAGCAGGTTGATATCGTCCAGTTTCCAAGTCTGCAGATTAGTTTCACCAAAGTGGCACCATTTCAAAATTCCTGGGGCTTAGCACAGAGCGTTTTTCATGATCCACCAAATTGGGAGCTTCTGAAAGACGCTGGTCAGTGTTTGATTCTTCTGTGTATCACTAATACCACTCTAATTCCAAGACACCATAGGCAAGGATGATAGTCTAAATATATACATCCGTGTCAGCAGCACGGCTGTTTCTGTACAATGCCAGCCCCAGCACTGGAGCAGAGTCCTGGAGGCCCCCATAGAGCCAGGTGCTAATGCTGGTCTTATGGAATTCAGGGGGTCCTGGGGAAGAGATTGCTATGTCTGCAGCAGAGGAAGGCACTGGGGAGGTTCAAGGTAGAGACGTTTTGCCAATCAGTACAGAAGTATTTTGATATTTTAGAAATTAGTAGATACGGCCATACTGGTGCATGACAGCTAAATATCAGCTGTTTGTAGGTAACATGTATTTGTTGATTCAATGAGTGCCCCCACTAAAGCATCCTTCTTATGGCTGGTGGCACTCCTCCATCTACCTTCCCACAAAATGCCAAAGACTTTCCTGCCCAGGGCTCCTTGACCCATGAGAGAATGTGACTAAGTATGGTCATAGCTTCACATCACATATCCTGGGGAGCTGGTGGTTCTGGTGGCTGGGACCTGAGGATTGAGAAGAAAAGGAGTGCGGGCCAATTGCGGTGACTCACGCCTGTAATCCCAGCACTTTGGGAGGCTGAGGCAGGTGGATCATCTGAGGTCAGGAGTTCAAGATCAGCCTGGTTAACATGGTGAAACTCTGTCTCTACTAAAAATACAAAAAATTAGCCAGGCATGGTGGTGGACGCCTGTCATCCCAGCTACTTGGGAGGCTGAGGCAGGAGAATTGCTTGAACCTGGGAGTTGCAATGAGCCGAGATCGCGCCATTGCACTCCAGCCTGGGCAACAAGAGCGAAACTGCATCTCAAAAAAAAAAAAAAAAAAAAGAAAGAAAGAAAAGGAGTGTGGCCTCCTCACAGGGCTAAGAATATAATGCACAGACCTGCTTTTGCTTTAATTTAAAAAGAAAGTACTAAAGCCCCATGTCTTTGCAGCTATGGAATCGTTTGGCAAAATTACTTTTCTTTGTTGTGTTCTAATTTGAAAGCAAAAAAAAAAAAAAAAAAACCATTCGTCTAATATTTGTGTAGAGGGACTTGATCAGATAAGAACAAAACTTCTGGTCCCCTTTAAAGTGGCATCTACTATGATTCCCCAACAAAGCGACTGTCTAAGAACTGCCTCTTTAGCATTCTGCACTATCTCTCTCCTGCATTTGATATTCTGCCACAAGTGATGGCTGAGGGACCTCATCACTGGGGGAGGTCGCAGAAGAACACTTGTTTACCATGTCATTCCTGCTTTGTCATTCTGGTGGTGGCTTGTCCATCACCCTCCTCACAGCACTTTAAAGGCAGATGTGCAGTCAATGAAATGGACAGATCTAGAGAGTCTTTTATGGTTAATGGTGCTGTTACTGTGAAATATGAATGCTGTAGATGTCAGTTCATAGTTCATCATGCTGGCCACGGTTTTGGCTTTTTAGACCTTTCCCCCAATATTTTACTTTCCCCATTTCCCAATCCCCACCCTCTTAAATTTTAGTAAACTGTGTATTGTCATGCTATTGAGAAATCTAATCTGAAAATGGTTTGGGTTTTTTTTTTTTTTCAGCCAGAGTTTTGCTGTCATCCAGGCTGGAGTGCAGCGGCCCGATCTTGGCTCACTGCAACCTCTTCCTCCTGAGTTCAAGCGATTCTCCTGCCTCAGTCTCCTGAGTAGTTGGGATTACAGGCTCCTGCCACCACACCCGGCTAATTTTGTATTTTTAGTAGAGATGGGATTTCACTGTGTTGGTCAGGCTGGTCTTGAACTCCTGATCTCAAGTAATCCACCTGCCTCAGCCTTCCAAACTGCTGGGATTACAGGCATGAGCTACTGCACCTGGCCTGGAGATGTATTTAGAGAAGGCTGGTGTTCCTTCTAAAATCATTTATATTCTCACTAATACATATATTATCTCATAGCTTCTGAGTATGTACAGTTGGTAAGGGTTATTTGGTACCAGTTAGTGATAAAGAAGAGATGTCTAAACAAATAGATGGATGCCTATCCTGTTAGAGTAGCAAAATATATCTAGACCAACTCTGATGCTGGCCACAACGGCAAAGCGTTTGTTTCCAAGTTACTATTTTGGTGTCATCTTTTGGACATCTCAGAAAGCTCTCGGCTGAGCTAGACACAGAAAGAGTTTCATTATTCAAAAGGAAAAATCTATTATATCTTGTGGGCCCAGAGTGAAAACAGCACGTGAACTCAGGGCTGCCAGCCGACCCTCGTGCCAGCTGGTTCAATGGGCAGAAGTGAGAATGTTAATAAACACTCTAATGAAAGGAAGTTGTTGGATAGTAATTAACATATGCCATTAGTAGCTGTCCCTTTGGCCAGACACGGCAGACAGGCTGAAACCATACATACAAATGAGTGTCTGCTAGGACTGTGCGCGGAAGAAAGGGGGACAGTGTCATTGTGAGCGGCTGGTGTTGTCAGCAGCTTTAAATCACAGGGCCACTGAGTAACAAAAACAGGGAAGGCTTTTGTGTTTTGGAACAATTGGGTGGCTTACAATTTAAAATACTTAATAAACTGGTTTTTATTCTCATATACTTTCCTTTTACCTCAAAACCTTCTGTTTACAGTTGTGTTTTGTTAAGAAAAATACCGATTTAGCTTTTTTTTTTCCTAATCAGTGAGTGAAGGATTGCAACTTAGGGCTTTTTGTTTTTAAACCACAATTTCCTCATCTCGCCAGGAAGAGAGGTGACTACCTGTTTCTCAGGGGCACCCTGATAGTCGTATTTCTCAAGATCTACATTATTCCTTTCTAACTGACCTAAAATGAGTTAGAAATCATACCTACCACTCCCAAATACTGCCTCTTACAATACAGTGGAAAGTTAGGACTGCAAACACAGAGCTCAGTCGGCTTCAATGGCTTATTTTTTGCCAATGGGAAACTGAGGCCCAGAAAGGCGAACTGATGGTCCCTAAATCACAGGCCTGGTCTGCTGACCATTGTTAAGCCTTCTCCCCTCCTAGACCACACTGTTGCATTGCCTGCTTCTTTCTTACTTTGACAATGACCAATTCCATACTACTTTGCTGAGAAAAAAAAAAAAGAGAGAGACATTAAAAAGAGACGAAACCACATTTGGGTCTTCTTCATGTATGTTGATTTGCTGAAGCACACACAACATTTTAAGCATTTTAAACGCAACATTTTAAAGATACCAGAAACAGTGAAGCTTGGTGCCATTTGGTTGTATGATATCATGAGAAGTTAAAACTAGAAAGTCTAGCAGGAACAAAGGACCAGCAGATAATTAAAAGAACTTTTTTTTTTTTTTTTTTTTTTTTTTGAGACGGAGTCTCGCTCTGTCACCCAGGCTGGAGTGCAGTGGCCGGATCTCAGCTCACTGCAAACTCCGCCTCCCGGGTTTACGCCATTCTCCGGCCTCAGCCTCCCGAGTAGCTGGGACTACAGGTGCCCGCCACCTCGCCCGGCTAGTTTTTTGTATTTCTTAATAGAGACGGGGTTTCACCGTGTTAGCCAGGATGGTCTCGATCTCCTGACCTCATGATCCGCCCGTCTCGGCCTCCCAAAGTGCTGGGATTACAGGCTTGAGCCACCGCGCCCGGCCAAAAGAACTATTAATAGAAGTCAGAAAGATACAGCAAAATATAAGTTGACAAAGAAGACTGGGACCACAAGAAGTAAGTAGAAACTTCTGGAGGTGTCTAATGTGTGCTTTAACATATAATTTTCTTGTTATAAATTAATATGAATAATTGAATTTGGGCATCTGTGAATAATTAAAGTTGGCTAAAGTTTCTCTTTGTGTTATCTTTGAAGAACTAGTTAAACCATTCAAGAATAAACGAGGCCGGGTGCGGTGACTCACGCCTGTAATCCCAGCACTTTGGGAAGCCAAGGCAGGCCAGCCTGGCCAACATGATGAAACCCCGTATCTACTAAAAATACAAAAATTAGCTGGTTGTGGTGGTGCATGCCTGTAATTCCAACTACTCAGGAGGCTGAGGCAGGAGAATTGCTTTAACCCGGGAGGCGGAGGTTGCAGTGAGCCGAAACCATGCCACTGCACTCCAGCCTGGGCAACAGAGTGAGACTGTCTCAAAAATAATAAAATAAAATAAAATAAAGTAAATAAAATAAGCGAAAATATAGACAAATTAGTTTAACCTACTTAAGACAACAAAATAACTTTCAAGCATTATTCAGGCTTTTTTAAAAAATGCTTCCTTTAAATGGGTAGCATCTATTTGCTAAAACAGACCCAGAAAAAAACCTTTATTTGCATCTTTTCACTAGTGGTTAGTTTACCTTCCAACTTAATTGAAAAATAAAGAGCTCTATTTGTTGACAGATTAAAACTGCTTCTGTTTAAGAACATTCTATGGGTAGGGATGACCAATCTCAGGGTGCCATGTTGTTCTCCTCATTCACTGCACCTTGAGAAACTCTTAGCCATCAAGGAGATCTCCACAGAAAAGAAGGCAATTCATGGTGGACAGAAGTTGCTGTGGGCCTTGGAGAACCTTCAAACTGGCCCTCAAGGTCCATTTCAGGCAACTCGAGCTTTTCTCTTTTCAGGCAACTCGAGCTTTTCTCTGAACAAGTTTGCCTTCCTCTCAGCTGGTGGCATTGCTTATTCAGTCATTTACCTCTTCAAAGAACTTCTATTGAGCACCTTCTTAGTGTCGGATGCAGTGCCTGCCAATGGGCCTCCATCTTTGAACATGGCGGAATGGGCACCCTAATGTAGTTTCTGCTGTTTTCTGTGCTTGCCCCTTTGTCAGACTCTGTATCAGGTTACACCAACAGGGGTTAGCTTTCTGCCTTGGAAAAAGGACAAAGGAGCAATCAAAAGAGAAAAGGTTTCATGTTCACTTCAACTATAAAATTGAGGGCCTCACAATGCCACACAGCTCTTAGTAGGGAGCCTGTATCCATTCAAACGCTCATGGACAGGAGTATGAATGTTAGTGTGTATAAAGGCCCTGGAGATCATCTGGCGCAACTCTTTGGTTTTACAGACGAGGACCCTGAAGCACAGAGAAGGAAACAAGGCTCAGGGCAAAGCCAGCTCTGTCTCCTGTACCAACCTTGCATAAAAAACAACCAAGGGGCCGGGCACGGTGGCTCAAGCCTGTAATCCCAGCACTTTGGGAGGCCGAGATGGGCGGATCACGAGGTTAGGGGATCGAGACCATCCTGGCGAACACGGTGAAACCCCGTCTCTACTAAAAAAAATACAAAAAACTAGCCAGGCAAGGTGGCAGGCACCTGTAGTCCCAGCTACTCGGGAGGCTGAGGCAGGAGAATGGCGTAAACCCGGGAGGCCGAGCTTGCAGTGAGCTGAGATCAGGCCACTGCACTCCAGCCTGGGCGACAGAGCGAGACTCCGTCTCAAAAAACAAACAAACAAACAAACAAAAACAACCAAGGAAATCTTGCTTTAAACAGAAACGATTTGAGATTTAATACATATGTACTGGGAGGAAAGATGAACTGAGAGGACTCTACATAAAAGACAGATGCCAAGGAGCAACTTAAGGATATCCTGCAAAACTTTTTATAAATACTTATTTAGAAAAAGTCCTGACTAGGTGTCCTTATAGAGGTTCAAATATGAGTAGGACACATGCGCGGAGAGGCCTGGATTATAGGTGGCCACCAATTCCAGCCTACACTGCTAGGTGACTCTTGAGTCCTTCCCTGAAGATGTGTCTAACAGGAGGGAAAACCGTTTGTCCCCGATCGAAGAGCAATGATGACCAAGCAAGTGGCTGGTCCTTCCTGAGGCTCTGTTAATGTGAGGTCCATTTTGACAAACTCATATTCACATCAGTAGGGGACAGGTCCCCAAAGAGGACAGTGGCTCCAGCTCTCTGTGGCCCACTGACAACTCCTTTTTGGGTTTCAAAGGCCCCCTGTATGTTTACTGCAATCCTGACAGATTTCTGCCCAGGGAACTTCCTCTTTCTTTTAGTGATTTTGCTGTTATTGTTGTTTTTAATTGCAAAAATAATATGCATTTATTATAACAAATTCAAATAACACAGAAATATAAGTAAAAACTGAACAATATTTCTCCGTTTCCCACACTTTGTGCTTCTCCTCCAGTTCCTTTCTTTGTAGATAACTATAATGTACGAATTCAAGCTGGGCACGGTGGCTCATGCCTGTAATCATAGCACTTTGAGAGGCTGAGGCGTGTGGATCGCCTGAGGTCAGGAGCTCGAGACCAGCCTGGCCAACATAGTGAAACCCCATCTCTACTAGAAATACAAAAAAATTAGCTGGGCTTGGTGGCGGGCACCTGTAATTCCAGCTACTAGGGAGACTGAGGCGGGAAAATCGCTTGAACCTGGGAGGTGGAGGTTGCAGTGAGCTGAGATCGTGCCATTGCACTCCAGCCTGGAGTGCAAGAGGGAAACTCCGTCTCAAAAAAATAACAATAACAAAATAAATATAATGTACGAATTCTTCAAGAAGAAAATATGTAGTATATTTTTATATAAATATTTATATAGTATATATTTTACACATATATACTATATATGTATCTATCCACAATTTACAGTTTTAATTTACATGTATGTGCACTTACTTATATAGAAAGTTTTTTCCAACACAAATTATATCATGCCAAATGCATTGTTTCACAACTTGCTTTTCTGACCAAATAAGCTACGTATTATGCTTATTTTCTCACGATGGTATAATGTGTTACAATTATGGATATATACCGATTTATTGAATGAGTGCCCAGCTGATGAACATTTAGGTTGTTTATTTTTATAAATAACCTTCAATTACCATTAGGTAACTTTCTTAACAGTCTCCCCATCCCCTGCTTTAAGCTCAGTTATATAAATCTGCCACCATATCTCAATCCTATTATGAACATAACAGTCGATTGTGTACTAGTTAAGGAACTGCTGTACCAAATGAGGGGATGAATATGAGGTTTAAAATGTCACAAAATCAAAAGATACTAAAGGTGTACTACCACCATTTGTTACCTGTGGGTTTGCCTGATGTTGTGATCTATTTTCTTTCCAAGCCTAGCTGCTACATTTTACCTGTGTTGTCTCCCTCCTTCCCTCCTTTCTTTCTTTCTTTCTTTCTTTCTTTCTCTTTCTTTCTTTCTTTCTTTCTTTCTTTCTTTCTTTCTTTCTTTCCTTCCTTCTTTCTTTCTTTCTCTCTCTCTTTCTTTCCTTCTTTATTCCCTCCCTCCCTCCTTTCTTTTTCCTTCCTTCCTTCCTTCCTTCCTTCCTTCCTTCCTTCCTTCCCTTCTCTCTCTCTCTCTCTTTCTCTTTCTTTCTTTCTCTCACATTTGTCTCCCAGACCGGAGTGCAATGGCGTGATCTTGGTTCACTGCTACCTCCACCTCCCGGGTTCAAGCGATTCTCCTGCCTCAGCCTCCCAAGTAGCTGGGATTACAAGCGCCCACCACCACGCCCAGCTAATTTTTGTATTTTTAGTAGAGACAGGGTTTTACCATGTTGGCCAGGCTGGACTTGAACTCCTGACCTAAGGCAATACACCCACCTTGGCCTCCCAAAGTGCTGGGATTACAGGTGTGAGCCACCACAACTGGCCTCTTTCTTTCTTTCTCTCTCTTTCTTTCTTTCTTTCTTTTTCTTTCTTTCTTTTTCTTTCTTTCTTTCTTTCTTTTTCTTTCTTTCTTTCTCTTTCTTTCTTTCTTTCTTTTTCTTTCTTTCTTTCTTTCTTTCCTTCCTTCCTTCTTCCTTCCTTCCTTCTTTCCTTCCTCTCTCTCTGTCTTCTCTCTTTCTCTCTTTTTCTCTTTGAGATGGGGTCCTCACTCTGTCCTCCAGGCTAGGCTAGAATGCAGTGGCACAATTATGGCTCACTGCAGCCTCGGCCTTCCCAGGGTCAGGTAATCCTCCCACCTCAGCCTCCCAAGTAGCTGAGACTACAGGAACATGCCACTGTACTTGGCTAAATTTTTTTTATTTTTTTTTGTTGGAGACAGGGTTCCACTATGCTGCCCAGGCTGATCTCAACCTCCTGGGTTCAAGCAATCCTCCTGCCGTGGCTTCCCAAAGTACTAGGATTACAGGTGTAAGCCACCACACCCAGCATTACATTTTCATTTAAAAATTAAAATTTTAAAATTTTGATGATAAGAAATAAAAACCAAGTCCACAGGATTTGCCTGGTTACACATCTCGGTGAAGATGTGAGTGGCAGAGAAGATGCTGCTGAGCCCTGTCCAGGGTCTGCCTCACAGTGGACTCTCCATAAATATTAAACCACGTAGGCCGAGCTGAGCTGCAAAGAGAACATGCGTCTGTCAGACCTCCGTTGAGTCACCTACTTTGTGCAAAGTCCTGCAGATTTCCCGAAAGGAATCAGACAGTCTCTGCCAGCTAAAACCGCGGTTGCAGGAGAAGAGATAAACACAAAACACCACCTAAAATATGGCAAGATGATGCGCAATGGAAGAAACAGCCAAGGGCAGGGGTAGGGGATAGGAAAGCTTTCCATTGAAAAAGGAAGTCACCAGAATATGTGTTTGAACCGAGCCTCGAGTAGAATTTTGATGGTGATGTGAATGGTAGAGAGAAGAGTTTCAGGTTAAGGAATAAGTACACAGTTACCGAATATGGATAAATGTTTAGGGAGTGGCAAACAGTGAATGATGCACTATATCTAGAAACCAGAGGGACCTTGTTGGAGATCAGAAAGACACTTGGAGCCAGACTGTGACCTGGAATGGAAGTCCAAGGAGTTTCTGGGCCACTTGATAGGCAGTGGTGTTCCTTGCAGGTTTAGGAATGTGGTCTGTTCCATGGTCTGGGAAGATAATCTAAGATGGATGATGATGATTATTATTATTATTACTATTCTTATTATCATTCTTTTGAGATAGAATCTCACTCTGTCGCCTGGACTGGAGAGCAGTGGCACCATCTTGGCTCACAGCAACCTCTGCCTCCCAGGCTCAAGCGATCCTCCCACCTCAGCCTCCTGAGTAGCTGAGATTACAGGCACCATGCCTGGCTAATTTTTGTATTTTTTTATAGAGACGGGGATTTCACCATGTTGCCCAAGGTGGTCTTGAACTCCTGAACTCAAGCGATCAGGAAAGTGTTGGCCTCCCAAAGTGTTGTGATTACATGCATGAGGCACCACACCTGGCCTCTAAGATGGATCATTAAGGAACACAAAAGACTGAATTTTTTTTAATCAAAAGACTGGGGGTAGGAGAATAATGGTGTGCTAGCTTAAGTCCTCTGTTCATGACAGGGTTGTATTTTAAATATCCTCAGTTGACAAAAAGAGTCAATTTCTGTAAAATATTTGAAGAGATTTATTTTTTATTTATTTATTTATTTTTGAGACAGAGTCTTGCTCTGTTGCCCAGGCTGAAGTGCAATGGCATAGTCTCGGCTCACTGCAACCTCTGCCTCCTGGGTTCAAGCTATTCTCCTGCCTCAGCCTCCTGAGTAGCTGGGATTACAGGCGCCTGCCACCACACCCGGCTAATTTTTGTATTTTTAGTAGTGACAGGGTTTCACCATGTTGGTCAGGTTGGTCTCCAACTGCTGACCTCGTGACCCACCCACCTCGGCCTCCCAAAGTGCTGGGATTACAGGCGTGAGCCACCGGGCCTGGCCAGAAGAGACTTATTCTGAGCCAAATATGAGTGACCATGGCCCGTGACACAGCCCTCAGGAGGTCCTGAGAACACGTGCCCAAGGTGGCCTGGGGACAGTTTAGTTTTATACATTTTAGTGAGGCATGAGACACCAATCAAGTAATCAACCAAATACATTTAAGAAATACATTGGCCAGGCACAGTGGCTCATGCCTGTAATCCCAGCATTTTGGGAAGCCGAGGCGGGTGGATCACCTGAGGTCAGCAGTTCGAGACCGGCCTGACCAACATGGTGAAACCCCCATCTCTACTAAAAATACAAAAATTAGGCTGGCATAATAGCGGGCGCCTGCAATCCCAGCTACTTGGGCGGCTGAGGCAGGAGAATCGCTTGAAGCCAGGAGGCGGAGCTTGAGATGGCACTATTGCACTCCAGCCTGGGCGACAGAGCGAGACTCCGTCTCAAAAAAAAAAAAAAAAAAAAAAGAAAGAAATACATTGGTTTGGTCCAGAGAGACAAGAGAGACCGGACAACTCAAAAGGGAGGTAGTGGGGGAGCTTCCAGGCTACAGGTAAATGTAAACATCTTCTGGTTGACAATTGGCTGAGTTTGTCTAAAGACCCGGGATTGGTAGAAAGAGAATGTTCAGGTTAAGATAGAAGATTGTGGAGACCAAAGTTCTTTTGAAGTCTTACAGTGGCTGCCTTTAGAGACAATAGATGACAAATGTTTCCTATTCAGATCTTAATCTCTTAAGGATTGGGAGGGCCTGGAAGTAAAAGATCTAGCTATGTTAATAGAGATTCTTCACAGATGCAAATGTTCCTCCACAATGGACGGCTTTGAGGGAGCCATTTCAAAATATGGCAAAGAAATCTGTTTTGGGGTAAAATATTTTTATTTTCTTCCTTGTCTCGTAATGTTTTGCCAGAGTCAGGGTGAGTTAAAGAAAACCCATCTGATGAGAACTTATGATGTGTAGGGCATGACTCCACAGACCCCTTAGATAGGAATTTGGGCAAGAAAATAAAATCAGAGTTTAGTCCTCACCTCTTAAAAACAAAATTGGTCTCGTACAGCACCTTCCAAACACCCACGACATAAGGAATGTCTGGCGCTGCCACTAATAAAATGAAAACATGGCATAATGTGGAGAGTGTTTGCTTATAGAAGGTGTGTGAACCGGGGAAAAAAAAAAAAAGACATTTTTGGTCTGTTTTCATACTGTTAAATGCCTCATCTTTGCAGTGTCACCATTCCTCCTTATGTGCCATACTGACTTTTCTAGAATTTCATAATAATGATCTTTGAAATTGTTATCTATTTTTTACAGTTACATGCCAATAGATAAGAATCTTCCTATAATTTCTAGTTGTCTTATCCCAAAATCAGCCAGAATCAAACTATATCTGCAGTCTCAGTTCTGTTACCCTTCAATATTGAGTGCTAACCAGCGTTTTCTATGCACTGTCTGATTTTAATCTCCATGACAGTGTTACAAGGAAGGCACCATTCATTCATTCAGTCATCAAATATTTGAGTCCCTACTAACAGGCAGGCACTGTTCTAGGCACTGGAGATGCAATGATTTAAAAAATGACAGGCCAGGCACGGTGGCTCAGGCCTGTAATCCCAGCACTTTGGGAGACCGAGGCAGGCAGATCACCTGAGGTCAGGAGTTCAAGACCAGCCTGGCTGACATGGTGAAACCCCGTCACTATTAAAAATATAAAAATTAGCCGGGCGTGGTGGTGGACGCCTGTAATCCCAGCTACTCGGGAGGCTGAGGCAGGAGAATCACTTGAACCTGGGAGGCAGAGGTTGCAGTGAACTGAAATCGCTCCATTGCACTCCAGCCTAGGCAACAAGAGAGAAACTCTGTCTCAAAATAATAATAATAAAATACATTAAAAATTTAAAAATAGTCTGGGCTTGGTGGCTCACGTCTGTAATCCTAGCACACTTGGGAGGCCAAGGCGGGTGGATCACGAAGTCAAGAGATAGAGACCATTCTGGCCAACATGGTGAAACCCTGTCTCTACTAAAAATACAAAAATTAGCTGGGTGTGGCAGCAGATGCCTGTAGTCCTAGCTACTCAGGAGGCTGAGGCAGGAGAATCGCTTGAACCCAGGAGGCAGAGGTTGCAGTGAGCCAAGATCACACCACTGCACTCCAGCCTGGTGACAAAACAAGACTCCGTCTCAAAAATAAATACAATAAAGCAAAAAAAAAAAAAAAAAAAAAAGACAAAGTCACTGTTTTCGTGAAGCTGAGCTGACATTCAAGACAGTAATGGATAAATGCATAGCTGTATAACATAATGTTAGGTAGTGGTAAGAACTAGATTGGGGGAAAAAAAGCCTAGGAAGGGGACTAAGGGGATAGAGAAGGATGAAGGGGAGAGGGGAGAGGAAGCGGGGAGTGTGGTTGGGGGAAGGCCTTCTGAACAGAGACCTGAATGAAGCGAAGGAATGAACCACACACAAATCTGGAGCCAAGCGCATTCCAGGCAGAGCCTATACTACCTGGTTGTTTGCTGAGGGGAGTGCGAGCAAGTGTAAGAGAAAAAGCCAGGAGGCCAGTCTGGCTGGAGCAACGTGAGCAAGAGGTGGAATGAGAACTGAAGTAGGATCCAGGACCAGATCATATGGGGCCTTGTAGGTTTTTGGATTTTGTTCTGGGTGTGATCGGCCACCGCTGGAGGGTTTTGAGTAGAGTGACATGACCTGGTTCACAATTAGGATCCCTGATTTATAGATGGCGAATCTAAGGCTCAAAGAGGTAGTAAGTTGCTGAAAGCCACATAGCAGGAGAGTCCCAGAGCCTGAGCTGAAGTCCCGTCAGCATGACTCCCATCCTCCGCTCCAGACCATTCGGCCTCACTGTCTCCTTCACACAGCTGCTGGTTGGTATAGCTCACACTCACCACCATGCTCTCAGCAGGAAACACAAGTCTATGAAATGAACATTCTCTGCCTGAAGAGGAGGACAATTTGTGCACCCTGCCACTGGAGTTATTCTCCTGACTCTTGAGCTCTGGGACCTCTTCCTGTCTTGACCCTTACCATTTGGACTGACTTCCATACCTTGTCTTACTTCCGACCACCAATGGCCAGACACCCAGTCCCTGGAGTGACTTCCTGGTTTCTCAGCCTTAGGCTGCTTAACCTCAGCAACCACTTTCAGGCCTTAAGGAAAGTGGCAGTGGCATTGGCTGTTGCATTAAAATGTTTGGTTCAAGACCTGGCTCTGCTACTTGTTGCTGTGTGGCCTTGGGCAAGTCACTTGGCTGCCCTCAGCTTCAGTCTTCTCATCTACCAAACTGGGACAAGATTAACAGTACCTCATGAGAATGTTGTGAAGAGTGAGTGGAGAGTGACAATTGGCACAGGGCTACCTGCACAGTGGCTGGTGTGCAGACAGCATGCAGGAGAAGTGACCAGTGAGCCATTCTTTCAAATGTCTGCAAAACCTCTGTCTCTGATGTAGGCTCTGGCTCTCTGCCTTGTTCTGTGGTGGTCCCAGGCTCCCTCTCCAGGTTGACCACCACGTGACAACCTAAAAATTATTAGAGGAGGAAGAGGAGAGTGGTTTTACGAGGAAAAAAAGTCAAGTTGTGTATCTCTTTTCATTTTCTTTTTTTTTTTTTTTTTTTTTGTTTGAGACGGAGTCTCGCTCTGTCACCCAGGCTGGAGTGCAGTGGCCAGGTCTCAGCTCACTGCAAGCTCCGCCTCCCGGGTTTATGCCATTCTCCTGCCTCAGCCTCCCGAGTAGCTGGGACTACGGGCACCCGCCACCACGCCTGGCTAGTTTTTTGTATTTTTTAGTAGAGACGGGGTTTCACCATGTTAGCCAGGATGGTCTCGATCTCCTGACCTCGTGATCCACCCGTATCGGCCTCCTAAAGTGCTGGGATTACAGGCTTGAGCCACTGCTCCTGGCCTCTCTTTTCATTTTCATTAAAATGATTCTAACAACCAATTTGGAGCCACATCCTCTTTTTAAGGTTATATCAAACCTTCAACTTATAGGAAAAAAAAAATTAGCATGTTTAATAGATCTATAAAAAATAGAATTGACCATTCAATTCCTTAAAAGTTATTGACACTAGGCCAAGCGTGGTGGCTCACACCTGTAATCTCAGCACTTTGGGAGGCTGAGGCAGGAGGATCACTTGAGGTTAGGAGTTCGAGACCAGCCTGGCCAATATGGTGAAACCCCGTCTCTACTAAGTATGCAAAAATTGGCCCAGTGTGGTGGCTGTAATCCCAGTTATTTGGGAGGCTGAGGCAGGAAAATTGCTTGAACCCAGGAGGTAGAGGTTGCAATGAGCTGAGATTGTGCCATTACATTCCAACCTGAGTGACACAGTAAACCCTGTCTCAAAAAAAAAAAGTTATTAACACTGAAGAATATACAGTAGACAGGAATTCTTTGTGTTGCTTAATTACCTTGACGGACCTTTGGTGGCAATTTCTAGAAAATTTATGAATTTTTTCGGTTAGTGTCCAGCATTTGGAATGTAGTTTATGTTGTGATTGGACTGAGGCAGTTATGCAGAGAAATACTTCCATGTTTCTTATCTTTTAAAAAACTGTTTACTTTTGTATAATTTTAGACTTACAAAAAAGTTGCAAAAATAGTCCAGAGAGTTCCCATATAGTCTTCACCCAGTTTCCCCAAATGTTACCGTTCTGCATAACCATGATGCAATCAGCAAAATTAAGAAATTAACATTGATTCAATATTGTTAACTAAACTATGGACTCTCATTAGGTTTTCCCAATTTTTTTTGCTAATTTCCTTTTTCTTTCTTTTTTTTTTTTTGAGACAGAGTCTCACTCTGTTATCTAGACTGGAGTGCAATGGCACCATCTCAGCTCACTGCAACCTCCGCCTCCCAGTCAAGCAATTCTCCTGCCTCAGCCTCTCAAGTAGCTGAGACTACAGGCACACACCACCACACCAAGCTAATTTTTGTGTTTTTAGTAGAGATGGGGTTTCACCATGTTGGCCAGGCTGGTCTCGAACTCCTGACCTCATGTGATCCACCCACCTCGGTCTCCCAAAGTGCTGGGATTACAGGCGTGAGCCACTGTGCCCCGCCTGCTAATCTCCTTTTTCTATTCCAGCACCCACATTGCAATTAGCTGGCATGTCTCCTTAGTCTTTTTTAGTCTGTTACAGTTTCTTGGTCTTTCCTCGTAATTGGTGACCTTGACAGTTTTGAAGACTACAAATCAGGGATGTTGGAGAATGTCCCTCAATTTGGGTTTGTTTGATATATTCTCCTGGTTAGTTTGAGGCTATAGATTTGGGGGAAGAATACCACAGGTGGGGTCCCTTCTCAGGGGATTGTACAAGGGGATACATAATATCGGTAGGTCTTGTTACCAGTGATGCTAACAGTGATTGTTTGATTAAGGTGATATCTGCCAGGTTTCTCTAACATCCTGTTTCTTCTTAAACTTTCACCCACCTGTTTGATATTCATAAGTGGTTCTTGTCTGTTGCAATGATTACCGTGATGTTCTAATAGTTTTAATGATTTCCTTTGTTTCTTCTACATTGAGTAATTCGAATTCTTCTGGAAGGAACAATTGTCTTTCTCTTCCATTTATTCATTTACATCACTATAGACTCATGGATATTGTTGCTCATATTGTTCCAGCTTTGGTTAGTCCAAGTTCTTTTAGGTTTCAACAAGCCCTCATCCTGTTTTTTTGAGCACTTCCTTATTTTTATTGTACCACAAGATGCTTCGGGCTTATTTTGTATTTTTCCTGTCCTGGAATCAACCACTTTTTTTAAGGAGCCCTACTTCCTTGTATTGGAGAATGGTATTTAGAAACCAAGATCTGGGTGAGAGGTGGCTCACTGGTACTGGAGTGTCACCATTTCTAGGTCCTCTCAGGAAAAAGAGCTGGGAAATATTGTATGTATACTAACCCAGGCATACCTGCACATCTGTATTTACTTCTGTATATCTCTACCTCAGTAGTTCTTAACTTGGGGCAATTTTGCCCACCCCCAGGGGATATTTGGCAATCTCTGGAGACATTTTGGGGCATCACAACTCAAAGGGAAGATACTACTAGCATCTACTGTGTAGAGGCCAGAGATGCTGCTAACCATTCTACAATGCACAGGAGAGGCCCCAACAGCAAAGAATAATCCAGCCCGAATGTCCATAGTGTCAAATTGAAAAGCCCTGATCTGGCTGTATATTTATTAAAAACACACAAAACACCTATGAGTTCATGCTAATCCCTCGCACCCAACCCAGCTCAACAGAGAGCTTTATTCTAGCACTCTTCCTTTGCTTTTTTGTAACTTCTTTCTCCAATAGTAAGAAACTTGGCTATCAATATCCACAATATAGTTCCTTATTTGTTCAACCCTAGTATACAGATGGTTTCAAAATTGCTACTTCATACTCTGTGAGAGACAAATTTACTTACTATAGTGTTTGTGTCCAGTTCTTTTTTGTCTTTAGCCTTACAGTATCCACTCAAAACACTGTTTTTCGGCCAGGTATGGTGGCTCACGCCTGTAATCCCAGCACTTTGGGAGGCTGAGGCAGGCGGATTACCTGAGGTCAGGAGTTCAAGACCAGCCTGGCCAACATGGTGAAACCCCATCTCTACTAAAAATATAAAAAATTAGACAGGCGTGGTGTTGAGCACCTGTAATCCCAGCTACTCGGGAGGCTGAGGCAGGAGAATCACTTGAACCTGGTATGCAGTGGTTGCAGTGAGCTGAGATCGCAACACTGCACTCCAGCTTGGGTGACAGAGCGAGGCTCTGTCTCAAAAAAACAAAACCAAAAAAACTCCGCTGTTTTCCAAAGTTCCTCAGGTTGGCTCCTTTCTTCCCCCGCTCCCTTCAGCATGGTACGTCATTCATCTGTGATACCACTGGATTCATTTGCCACAGTCTGCATTCCATCTTAGGCCTCTGACAACCTGGTTTATACATACATATATATTTTAATTTGCATAGAGTAAAATTCATTCTTCGGCCTGTGCCATTCTATGGATTTTTGACAAATGCATTGAATTGTATATTCACCATCATAGTAACGTACAGGACAGTTCCATCACCCCCAAAATTCCTACATGCCCTTTGCAGTCAATTTATCTCCTCTCCTCACCCCCCAGCAACTGTCCTTATAGTTTTTGCATTTTTTGATAATGTAATATAAATGGAATCATACAATATGTAGCCTTTTGGTTCTGGATTCATCTATGTTGTTGTATGGATCAATAGTTAATTCTTTTTTATTGCTGAGCCATATTTCACTGTATGGATCCGGTTTATCAATTCACCAGTTGAAGGACATCTAGGCTGTTTCCAGTTTAGGTTGATTATGAGTTAAGCTAATATAAACATCCATGTATAGGTTTTGTGAAAACACAAGTTTCCAGTTCACATGGTAAATACCTCGGATGGGGTTGCTGGGCTGTATGGTAGGTATACTGTTTTCCAAAATGACTGGACCGTTTTGAAACCCCACCAACGAAGTATGAGGTGTCATCCTCACCAGCACTGGGTGTTTTCAGTTTGTTCTTCTTTCTTAAGCCATTGTAAAAGGTATGTCGTGATACCGCCTCATGATTTTAATGTGTATGTCCCTAATGACCAATGATGTTGAGCATCTGTTTATATGCTTTTTTTCCACCTGAATGTCTTCTTTGGTGAAGTGTCTCTTCAAATGTTTTGTCTGTCCTCTAGCTCATTATTTTTTAAGCCTTGTCCCTATTTTATAGACATGAAACTCTCACACTCACCCGTTTCTGAAATTCCCTCTTACAGGAGCTCCCCTAACTCTACTCCTTCCCACCTCCCACCGTTACAGTCACAGGTTCTTTTGGATATCCTCACCAGTTAACATGGCTTGTTGAGTTTTCCTTTTTGTAGTTTGTAATATGCAAGCCTTTTTTCTAAGTATAAAATTATACCCTTTTAGATGCTGAGTTAAAAAAAAAAATACAACAAATGAGGCTGAGTGCGGTGGCTCATGCCTGTAATCCCAGCACTTTGGGAGGCCAAGGCAGGTGGATCACGAGGTCAGGAGATCAAGACCATCCTGGCCAACATGGTGAAACCCCGTCTCTACTAAAAATACAAAAATTAGCTGGGCGCGGTGGTGCGTGCCTGTAATCCTAGCTACTCGGCAGGAGACTTGCTTGAACCAGGGAGTCAGAGGTTGCAGTGAGCCCAGATCGCGCCACTGCACTCCAGCCTGGAGACAGTGCGAGACTCTGTCTCAAAAAAAGGAAAGAAAGAAAAAGAAACAAATGAAAAAATAAATAAAAATAAAATTACACCTTTATATTGATCTACTTTGCCAGACCACCACCCCAAGACTCTTATATGACTCCCTAGGAAACATGGCTTCCATTCTCTAGCCTCCTAGTGACATGGTCCATTAGTATTGCCAAGAGAGTTACAGAAACTGGACATTCTTGAGGCTGGGCTTGGTGGCTCATGCCTGTAATCCCAGCACTTTGGGGGGCCGAGGCAGGTGGATCACGAGGTCAGGAGTTCAAGACCAGCCTGGCCAACATGATGAAACTCCTTCTCTACTAAAAAGACAAAAATTAACCAGGTGTGGTAGTGGGCGTCTGTAATCCCAGTTACTCGGGAGGTTGTGGCAGGAGAATCACTTGAACCTGGGAGGTAGAGGTTGCAGTGAACTGCGATCCCACCATTGTAGATCCCACCACTGTGCTCCAGCCTGGGCGACAGAGCGAGACTCCATCTAGAAAAAAAAGAAAAAGAAAAGAAACTGGACATTGTCTTTGGCAGAGTGAAGCATCCTAGAGAGGCTCAGTGTTGGGTGCTGGGAGCATTGCAGTGCAGATGTCATAGGCTGGGGACAATTGAAGTATAAGTGTCTCAGGTCTCAGGTTGATGTGGAGGTGGTGGTGCCTATGTGAGTATCTTGGGGATGGAGGAAATGATTCACTTCCACAGGACTCCTGACTCATGGAAGCATTTGGACGAAACTCATTTTCTAGAGTTAAATTTCATGAATTAGAATTAAAATATAATAGCCACAAGGGCTGGGGAGGATGGAAACTTTGTATTTATTAATTCATTTAATCCTCACAGCAACTCTATGAGGTCATTCACCTGCATTTGACAGAGGAGAAAACAAAACCCCTGGGATTCACAGGGCTGATAAATTGCGGGGCCTGGACAACGTTCCCACAGCTGACCCCAGAACTCTCATTCTTTCCACAGCATTATTTTACTACATCTTCGGTTTAATTCACATACTGTATAATATTAGAAAAAATATTTTAAGAAGGTGGGATTTTGGAGATCAAAGAGTCCCTGAGAGGTAGGAGCTGGCTGTGGCTGGGACTCTAGTAAGCCAGAACTTATTTCTGGCTCTCACTCATTTGCTTTGTGAATTTGGAGAAATAATTAAATATTCTTTTTTTTTTTTTTTTGAGATAGGGTCTCGCTCCATTGCCCAGGCTACAGTGCAGTAGCATGATCACGGCTCGCTGCAGCCTCGACCACCCAGGCTTAAGTGATCCTCCTACCTTCACCTCCCAAGTAGCTTGGACTACAGGCACGTGCCACCACATCCAGCTAATTTTCAAGATTTTGTAGAGATAGGGTCTCCCTAGGTTGCCCAGGCTGGTCTTGAACTCCTGGGCTCAAGCAATCCTCCCACCTTGGTCTCCGAAAGTGCGGGGGTCACACGTGTGAGCCACTGCACCCAGCCAGTTGAATATTCTTTTGTTTTAGTTTGCTTCTCCTTCACAGAGGTCTCTGAACTGTGTTGATGGCACATCCCACCAGTAAAAATAAAGTTTGAAAATACTTGTTCACAAAATGTTTATCTCTTTATAAAGTTATGTACATATAAAGCCATTTTAACATATTATGTATGCTAAAAATATTTACAAAAATAGAAATTTCAAAAGGATAAGATAAAAATAAAATAACCATAACTCTGCTCTCATTAATATTTTTAGTTGAGACCATACGACTGAACTAGATTGTCCTTATTTTTACTTCATGTGACAAATAAAGGTGGTGTCTGCTGTGCCATATTCTTGTAGTTTTACTTATGCTGGCACTTTGTTCTTAGCTTTACTCTCTGATTCCATTAGAAAAAAATATTTTCATGTCACTGACCTATTTCTGTCAAGTTTAACTTTATTAAAACTAAATTATGAAAGCTGTAAATCTATGTAACCTGCCATACATAAATGCACTGTGTCCCAATACACTAAAAACAATCAAATTATAGTGATGCTATTATTCCAGCCAAATCGTGGGATGCCCTTAGGCTCTTTTCTCCATCATCCAGAACACTCAACCTTCTGACATGTGGGCTGAGAGAGGAGAACAGTGCCAATCCACTGATTAACTATTAGTAAAGCTTAACTTCTGTCATATTTATTTCATTTATTATTATTATTATTTTTTGAGACAGAGTTTTGCTCTTGTGGCCCAGGCTGCAGTGCAATGGCATGATCTCGGCTCACTGCAACCCTGCTTCCTGGGTTCAAGCAATTCTCCTGCCTCAGCCTCCCAAGTAGCTGGGATTACAGGTGCCCACCACCATGCCCAGCTAATTTTTTTGTATTTTTAGTAGAGATGGCTTTCACCATGTTGCCCAGGCTGGTCTTGAACTCCCAACCTCAGTGGTCTTGATCCACCCACCTTGGCCTCCCAAAGTGCTGGGATTACAGGCATGAGCCACTGTGCCCGGCCAACTTTTGTCATATTTTAAGTCAAAATAAATTTAAGTTTAAATGTTTTCTTACTGTGCTCCAAAAGATTGTCTTGTGTCTCCACTAGGTACAGACACTTTATTTTAGAGACAGTTGACCCTTGAACAACACGGGTGTGAACTTTGTGAATCCACTTATACCCAGATTTTCTTCCACCTCTGCCATCCCTGAGGAGACAACAAGATTAATTCCTCTTCTTCCTCCTCCTCCACCTCCTTAATGTGAAGACGATGAGGATGAAGACCTTTATGATGATCCACTACCACTTAATGAAGAGTAAATAGGCTCGGGGCAGTGGCTCATGCCTGTAATCCCAGCACTTTGGGAGGCCAAAGCAAGTGGATCGCGTTGAACCCAGGAGTTCAAGACCAGCCTGGGCAACATGGAGAAACCCTGTCTGTACTAAAAAATACAAAAATTAGGCGTTGGTGGCTGTTGCCTGTAATCCCAGCTACATAGGAGGCTGAGGCACGAGAATAGCTTGAACCTGGGAGGGAAAGGTTGCAGTGATCTGAGATTGTGCCACTGCACCCCAGCCTGGGTGACAGAGAGAGACCCTGTCTCAAAAAAAAAAAAAAAAAAAAAAGAGGAGTAAATATATTTTCTTTTCCTTATAATTTTCTTAAAAGCATTTTCTTTTCTCTAGCTTACTTTGTTGTGAGAATACGGTACACAGGCTGGGCACGGTGGCTCATGCCTGTAATCCCAGCACTTTAGGAAGCCAAGCCAGGCGGATCACCTGAGGTCGGGAGTTCAAGACCAGCCTGACCAACATGGAGAAACCCCGTCTCTACTAAAAATACAAGATTAGCTGGGCGTGGTGACACATGCCTGTAATTCCAGCTACTCGGGAAGCTGAGGCAGGAGATCGCTTGAATCAGGAAGGCAGAGGTTGTGGTGAGCCAAGATTATGCCATTGGACTCCGGCCTGGGCAACAAGAGCAAAACTCTGTCTCAAAAAACAAAACAAAACACAACAGTATATAATACATATAACATATAAAATAGGTGTTAATTGACTTTATGTTACACATAAGGCTTCCAGGCAACAGTAGGCTGTTAGTACAGTTTTGGGGGAGTCAAAAGCTATTTTCAATTTCACACGGGGTTGGGGCCCCTAACCCCTGCATTGTTCAAAGGCCAACTATATGTTTCCCCCAAACAGGAGAAACATAGGAGTTGATGGTATGAGTTTCATTGCACATTGTTGAATTATTCAGGAAAAATGCTAAAATGCTTTTAAGAAAAATATTTTTGCATCTCTAAACTGTTTTTGCTACAAGAATTGAGAGAATCTAGAAGTGTGGTTGATGATAACCAAAGCAGGGATTCAAACTAAATGTGAGCTCCCTGAACTTCTGAAGACAGCCTGTTTTCTGCTGCAGCTTTGACAAGGAGGTCGGTCTCAGGACAGATGGAGGAGGCAACTTTGTTGGAGTAACCCAGACGAGTCTCAGATCCACTCAGAACCTTCCTCTCTGGATTCTCTTTCACATCTCAGGACATCTAAACCATTTCTAATAACTCGCTTCAGAGCAAGCTGAAACAAGGACCCCAAGATGGAGAACAAGCCTGGGCTGACCCAGACAAGGTTATCCTGGACCACAGCTCACGGAGCAGCCCCTTGGAGAACGTGAGCTGAATTTCAACCCCAGCCTGAGGGTTTTGGATGGAAGTGAGTCAACTTCTGGAATGCAGTGAATTCGACTTTTAGCCCAAGTTAGTCACCATCGCAAATAGCAGTGAGGGCTGTGGCTCTTGTTCCATCTCCTTTTCAGCTGCAACAAAGTGACCACTGAAAACAGAGGCCAGCGGAAAGAGCAGGCCAGCCTAAGTTAAGCAGGGAGCCCGGGGCCCATGTACACCGCCAACACCACTCTAGATCTGGCTTACTTTAATGCTACTGAGCTGAAGGCCGTATGGCTTTAATGGGAGTCTCTTCAAGCTGTAGCTTTAAAAAAGCAGTTCTGAATTAGCCCGGCATGGTGGCAGGTGCCTGTAGTCCCAGCTACTTGGGAGGCTGAGGCAAGAGAATGGCGTGAACCGGAGAGGCAGAGGTTGCAGTGAGCCAAGATTATGCCACTGCATTCCGGCCTGGGCGACAGTGCGAGACTCCATCTCAAAAAAAAAAAAAAAAAAAAAAGCAGTCCTGAAGTAGAGTTCAAAGCAACATGAGATGAAAGGAGCTGCTATTTATTTACTTACTTACTTATTTATTTGTTATTTATTTTCTGAGACAGTCTCACTTTGCTGCCTAGGCTGGAGTGCAGTGGAGCGATCTTGCTCACTGCAGCCTCTGCCTCCTTTGTTCAAGCTATTCTCCTGCCTCAGCCTCCCGAGTAGCTGGAACTACAGGCACATACCACCACGCCCAGTTAAGTTTTGTATTTTCAGTAGACAGGGTTTCACCATATTGGCCAGGCTGCTCTTGAACTCATGACCTCAGGTGATCCACCCGCCTCGGCCTCTCAAAGTGCTGGGATTACAAGAATGAGTCACCGTGCCTGGCCAGGACCTGCCACTTAAAATGCTCCATGAAATTGACAATTCAACAACAACAAAAAACATGATTGAAAAGACCTGGAGAAAAAGAAGCCTCCAATTCTCCAAAGTGTAATTCACGTCAACTACAATTTCTGCAGCAAAGGCAAAAAACAAAAACAAAACAAAACAAAAAAACCAGTACTTACTTTTTGGAATAGGAGACTCTTGCACATGGTTTCACCGAAATTCAAAAGTTATAACAGAGCATATAGTAAAAATCTCCCTCCCTCCCCATCACCCAGCCCCCCATTTCCTCTCCAATTCAGAGACAAGCTGGCACAGTTCATCTTTACTAGCCAACAAATATCTGAATTATGGGTGAGTTGGTTTGGCCCATGGTAAGGACAGTGATCCAAGAACAAATCCCAGCAGAATGGAAAAGTTGTTAATGAAGCCTTTAAAAAACATTCTTCCATGTACACACAATGTAACATCAGTAGAATTATCTTCAGATATGAAGCACAAGCGAAGACCATAGAAGTTAGCAGTTCCCAGGAGAGAAAACATTTTGGCAGACTGGGAACAGATGGAATTGTTTGGGTGAGGAAGAAGGGACAAGATGGAGGAAGGTGAACAAGATGGAGCAGTCCCTGTTGTTTCCGGGTTCTTCATCACAGATTTTCCCGCGCCCGGGGAACGAACCAAATCAACTGAGCATGCGCAGAGTGACGTCAAGCCGGGGACACCGAAATTCAAGAAGCCACTCCTACACACACGCCCCAAACTCCTCCCCCTGCAGCTCCCAGGCATAAAAGTCCGCTGCCGGTAAGCGCCGGTGTGACTTCTTCGGCCCCCGCGTTTGTGGACCGGAGAACATCACCCCAGAGCGCCTGCGCGACTTCCCTGGCCCCCCACACCTGAGGACCAGAGAACCTCGCCTGAGAGTGTGTGCATATTTACAATAAAAGACTGCCACTTTCTTACGTACTTTGGCCTCATGTTTAATTACTTAGCTCTCCCAAATTAAGTTACATTAAATTAAATTAAACAAAACAGGAATAATTTACTTTCTCTTGATTTTCTGCAGGACGTTTGAGGCTCCTGGCAGTGAGGATCTTCCTGTAAGTGCCTGAGTTAGGGTTTGGTATCTGGCTTGACCTGATTTGCTCAGACACAGCTGGCCCAAATTATTATGAAATCACATGTGACAAGAAGGGCTTCTCTTGGCACTGGAACATTCCAAGCCATTGGGTGGATGTAAAATCTGGTCATTATCCACTAATTTTTCCTTTCTTCTGATATACTTCCAGACCTTCCAGTCACCAGACTCTGTGCTGTGTTAAAGGAGCTCTTCACATCCCAACCATCACTTCAGTCCCATGTTCCTAGAACCCAAGAAATGATCAGTTGTAATCTGCACGATTGCCAGCTAATCTCCTTTCCCACGGGGGTGGGTAGGGGACCAGATAGCAGTTGTTCATTTAGTACCTGGTATTTTACACTCCTTATTCCATTGAATAACAGATCATATCTATGCCTGTTATATTTTCAATTAACTTAACAAATAGCAGGAAATGAAACGATTAAAATCTTATATCCTAGTCCCAGCCATTCTAGAGATTATCTTTAACTTTAAAAAAAGGAGGAGGGAGGTAATGTTTTACTAAGCAAAAATGTATAAATATACCTTTATAAATGAGTTCTTAAGTTTTTTTTTTTTTTTTTTTTTGAGACGGAGTCTTGCTCTCTCATCCAGCCTGGAGCGCAATGGCACTGTCTCAGCTCACTGCAACCTCCGTCTCCTGGATTCAAGCGATTCTCCTGCCTCAGCCTCCCGAGTAGCTGGGACTACAGGCACGTGCCACCATGCCTGGCTAATTTTTGTATTTTTAGTAGAGATGGGGTTTCACTATGTTGGCCAGGCTGGTCTCAAACTCCTGAACTCTTGTTCTGCCTGCCTTGGCCTCCCAAAGTGCTGGGATTACAGGCATAAGCCACCATGTCCAGCCTGAGTTCTTAAATTTTTTTAAGTGTTGCAGGTAGCTTCTAGCCCTGGCTTATGAAACCCTGTAATGTCTCCGTTTTATAATTCTCTACACCACCTTCCCCCAAATAATCCACTGTGATTTAAATAATAAATGTACTATGTGCTGTGGCTCATGCCTATAATCCCAGCACTTTGGGAGGCCCAGGTGAATTGATCACTTGAGACCAGGAGTTCAAGGCCAGCCTGGCCAACATGGTAACCTACCCTGCCGCGTCTCTACTAAAAATGCAAAAATTGACCAGGCGCCGAGGCACTCGCCTGTAGTTCCAGCTACCCCAGAGGCTGAGGCAGGAGAATCACTTGAACCTGGGAGATGGAGGCTGCGGTGAGTTGAGATCATGCCACCGCACTCCAGCCTGGGGGACAAAGTGACACCCTGTCTCAAAACAACCACCACTGCTACAACAACAACAGCAACAAAAACTAACTAGATTAAAAATAAAAGTAAGAAAAAATAAAGTAAAAAATACATGTAACATGCATGTGACTTAAGCTGTCTGGGTATCATGACAACAAACAAATGGCAATGGAGAGTCGGAACTCAGTGTTTCTTTAAATCAATTCACTGGCTGTCAGAATTTAAAAGACTTTCTGGTTAGTATTTTCCCAAGTTCACTTAGTTGCATACCACCTTCATAACTTTTTTAATGGAATTTTTTTTAAAGTATCAATTGCATATAGTTAATGATGAAATAGCTTTACAATATTTGTTATAAAAAAAGAAAACCTCTCCTCCTTTCCTTGAAGTTACAGCTTTCAACGCTGCTACATTATTCTTTTCTTTTTTTTTTTTTTTTTTTTTTTTTTTTGAGACGGAGTCTCACGCTGTTGCCCAGGCTGGAGTGCAGTGGCGCGATCTCGGCTCACTGCAAGCTCCGCCTCCCGGGTTCCCGCCATTCTCCTGCCTCAGCCTCCTGAGTAGCTGGGACTACAGACGCCCGCCACCGCGCCCGGCCAATTTTTTGTATTTTTAGTAGAGACAGGGTTTCACTGTGGTCTCGATCTCCTGACCTTGTGATCCGCCCGCCTCGGCCTCCCAAAGTGCTGGGATTACAGGCTTGAGCCACCGCGCCCGGCCCATTATTCTTTTCTTTTCTTTTCTTTTCTTTTCTTTTCTTTTCTTTTCTTTTCTTTTTCCTGAGACAGAGTCTTGCCCTGTTGCCCAGGCTAGAGTGCAGTGGCAGGATCTCGGCTCACTGCAACTTCTGCCTCCCAGGTTCAAGCGATTTTCCTGCCTCAGCCTCCCGAGTAGCTGAGATTACAGGTATGCACCACCATGCCCAGTTAATTTTTGTATTTTTAGTAGATACAGGTTTTGCCATGTTGGCAGGCTGCCCTCGAACTCCTGACCTCAGGTGATCTGCCCTCCCTGGCTTTCCAAAATGCTGGGATTACAGGCGTGAGCCACCTTGCCTGGCCACTAAATTATTATTTTCATGTTTACCTCCAACTCTTCCCTTTAAAAACAAGTCTTGATATTTGTGCTTGATTTTTAAAGTTTTAGCATTACCTATTGACTTCCTGCTATGGAAGATTCAGATTAAGCTTTATTTCAATGTTTCTGACCTAACTCCCTTTTATCCTTCCCCATTCTTCCAATACAGATACTTTCGTAAAATCAGTCTTTTGTTAGTATTCTGTACTTTAATGAGAAAGACGCTATTGACAGCTGAACTACATAGTGAACTGATTTTTCTGCACAGCTATTTATTTTTCTTGGAAAACCCTTTATAGAATAAATAATAATATAAATAATAGCTCGTTTAAGTTTTTTGTTTTTTTTTTTTTTTGAGACAGAGTTTCACTCTTGTTGCCCAGGCTAGAGTGCAATGGTGCAATCTCGGCTCACCACAGCCTCCGCCTCTTGAGTTCAAGCGATTTTCCTTCTTCAGCCTCCCAAGTAGCTGGGATTACAGGCATGGTGCGCTACCACGCCCGGCTTTTAATTTTGTATTTTTAGTAGAGATGGGTTTTCTCCATGTTGGTCAGGCAGGTCTCGAACTCCCGACCTCAGGTGATCCGCCCGCCTCAATCTCCCAAAATGCTGGGATTACAGGCATGAGCCACCGCGCCCAGCCTTTGTTTAAGATTTTTAAGTACACTTATCACTAATATATGTTCAAACTTTCCCCTAGTTGCATAAAGCTCTCAATCTTCATGCTGTTGGTAGCCTTATAGTGTGATCTTTTAGAAGAATTCTCTTCCGGGATCTTCTGAGAAGAGGCAGGTCTCTGGCTGTGTGGAACGACAGAGGGTGTCCCACTGCTTCTTACGATGACTTTCAACTGGAGTTGATTTGGACTTTACCTCCCCTGCTTCTGATTCCACAGACTATGGGTGCAACACATTTCTGGGCCTTCCAGAGGTTCTGGATGCAAATGAAGTTGCTTCTCAGCTTCCCCCACTACTGGCTGAGGGTTGAGATTTCCTGCATGTTCCAGGTAGGTTATCCCATGTCCGCCCAGTGTTTCTAAAATTGTTGCCATGGTATTTCTCTCATTTTATGTGTACTATTATGTGAAAATTATGTACTGTTGTGTATGCTTTTAAAAACATCCTTCTGAACCCACCTTTTAGTGGTTTTAAACTGAAAATCCTTTCAGTTTTTTACCTCCTGTCCTATTATTGTCTGGCCTTTACATAATACAGGTTGAATATCCCTTATATAAAATGCTTGGGGCCAGGCGTGGTGGCTCACACCTGTAATCCCAGCACTTTGGGAGGCTGAGGCGGGTGGATGACCTGAGGTCAGGAGTTCGAGACCAGCCTAACTAACATGGTGAAACCCCGTCTCTACTAAAAACACAAAATTAGCCGGATGTAGTGGTGCATGCCTGTAGTCCCAGCTACCAGGGAGGCTGAGGCAGAAGAATTGCTTGAACCCAGGAGGTGGAGATTGCAGTGAACTGAGATCATGCCATTGTGCTCCAGCCTGGGCAGCAGGAGCAAAACTCCATCTCAAAAAAATGTTTTAATTATAAAATAAAATGCTTGGGATCAAAAGTGTTTTAGATTTGGGAGTTTTTCAAATTTTGGAATATTATATACTCGCCAATTATGTATCCCTAATTTAAAAATCTGAAATGTGAAATGCTCCAGCGAGCATTTCCTTTCAATATCATGTCAGTCCTAAAATGTTTTGGATTTTGATCTGGACACGACGATGCATCCAGCTACTTTGGAGGCAGAGGTGGGAGGATTGCTTGAGGCCAGGAGTTGGAGATCAGCCTGGGCAACATAGCAAGACTCCATCTAAAAAAAGAGATTTTGGATTTGCCAGCATTTCAGATTCTGGATTTGGGACTAGGGATATTCAACCTGTAGTAGTCTTTATATTGACTTGATTTTTATATCTTAAACTAATCCTACTCAATAACATTAATAAAATTATGGGTGGAATATAGTTAGATTTTCTTATATAGTTATATTTTCTAAAATACATTAATATATATTAAAAAGAAAAAATTATTGGTGTACCACCAGTGGCATGCACTCTACTTATACACTGCCCTGGCTCAACGCAGACGGTAAGGTCCAGGGAGGTTACATCGTCTTGCTTGAGGTCTGGCAAATGGCAGAACTGGGACATTCCTTGGATCTCCTGAATTCCCTACTTGTTTTTACCGCGAAGTCAGCCAGCCTGGGCCTCTATCTAGAGGTACTCATTAACTATATGCCTTATTTCTCCAAGCTATTCACTACCACTTAACATGTCATACCACCATCAAATTACGCCCTAAGTTACAGAGCTTGTTTGAAGCTAACAATTCCAAATATGCCCCCACTTTTAGCCCTGAATAGAAAGATGCATTGGTGGAAAAATAAATGAGGTCAGTATTCTTTTCTACTCATCTGACAAGAATGGCAGTTTATTAAGTAAGCAAATTTTCCAATGTGATTTCCAAAAATCTTACTCATTCCAAAATGAATAAGGAGGTGCTCCATTCTTTTCTTTGCTATATCAACATATAGGACCTCCAAGTCACAGACCTTCAATATTTCCCCAATTAGAAAGTAGTACTGTTTGTAAGTGGCAGAATCAGTTTGTAAACACAATTTGTTCCAAACCCATCATTTAAATAGAAATGGCCCAAAGCCAGCATTGCTTCAAGCATAGGAATTCTCACATCATTTGTCCTCACCAACAAATTCCGCAGTACCAAATTTAGCTTGGTGAGACAAGCATGATGCTGAAAATACTTTCTCTGCTATTATTTGACAACATTTAATAAAAGAAGAGCAGATGTTGGACTATAGGGACAGGTTAAATTTTGAAATTACAGTGCCATTATAGCTAATTAAAGCCAGAATAAAAGACACAAATTTGAGAATGATAAAATTATTGAAATACGACTTTGGAGTTTGTTTTAACAGGATTTGATCTGTGTAACATATTTTGTAATATGTGTTTGTGTTTGTACATAATTGCACTTTAATTTATAACAGTTTAACTTCAAATATTTTTCCAGTTTAAGTACAGTGCAGCATAAGAATTTTAGAACACTACACTTCTATTTCTTCCTTCTTGTCTTTATACTATTGTGATACATTTTGCTTTAATATATGTTATGAATCCTGTAATATACTGTGATTATTTTTGCTTTAATTAGTTGATGATGTCTTAAATAAGTCATTTATATATTTACCATTTCTGACACTCTTCAGTCATTTGTATAGATCCTTTTCTTGTGCTATATCCTGCCTGAAAACTTCCATTTTCTTTCTTGTTGTGCTGATGGCTAGTGAAGAGTTCTTTCAGTTTTTGTTTGAAAAGTTTTAATTTCACTTTTATTATTATTATTATTATTTTGAGACAGACTCTTGCTCTATCGCCCAGGCTAGAGTGCAGTAGCATGATCTTGGTTCAC
Organism: Macaca mulatta; assembly: GCF_049350105.2. Classification (NCBI taxonomy): domain Eukaryota; kingdom Metazoa; phylum Chordata; class Mammalia; order Primates; family Cercopithecidae; genus Macaca; species Macaca mulatta. The sequence continues at coordinate 24,040,928 of NC_133422.1, forward strand.
TGCAACCTCTGCCTCCCAGGTTCAAGCGACTCTCCTGCCTCAGCATTCCAAGTAACTGGGATTACAGGCACCCACCATCGCATTCGGCTAATTTTTGTATTCTTAGTAGAGACAGGGTTTCACCATCTTGGCCCAGTTGGTCTTGAACTCCTGACCTTGTGATTCACCCACCTCAACCTCCCAAAGTGCTAGGATTACAGGCATAAGCCACAGCGCCCAGCAGTTCACTTTTATTTTTGAAACACTTTTTGCTGAGTATAAAATCCTAGATTTACAGCTTCTGTTTCATTACTTTAAAGATATTGTCTCATTGTCTTCTGGGTTATGTAGTTGCTGACAAGAATCTGCTGCCATTGGTTTGGCCGTTGTTCTTATGTAAATAAGATGTCCCTTTTCCACTGGCTGCTTTAACAAATTTTTTTGACACCAGTTTTCAACAGTTTGGCTATGGTGTGCCTTGGCATGATTTTCTTAATGTTTATTCTGCTTGGCGTTTGTTGAGTCCCTTGAATCTTCAATTTATAGTTTTCTTCAAAATTGGAACACTTTTATTTATTATTTCTTCAAATATTTTTTCTCCCCCCCCAACATCATTTTCTTGGCACTTTAGTTATACACATGTAGTTCGCTTAGGTTATATATGTAAAGTACACAAGTCACTAATGCTTTACTCATTTTTTTTAGTCTTTTTTCTGTGCTTCATTTTAGATAGTTTCTGTTGTTCTGTCTTCAACTTCACTTACCTTTTCTTCTGCAATATTTAATTAACTATTAATCACATGCAGTATTTTTCAATTAAGATACTGCATTTTTCATCTTTATGTGTTTTTTCTGAGTCTTTTAAACATATCATCAATTTGGCCGGGTGTGGTGGCTCACACCTGTAATCCCAGCACTTTGGGAGGCTGAGGCAGGCAGATCATCTGAGGTCGGGAGTTCAAGACCAGCCTGACCAACATGGAGAAACCCTGCCTCTACTAAAAATATAAAATTAGCTGGGCCTGGGATGGCACATGCCTGTAATCCCAGCTACGTGGGAGGCTGAGGCAGGGGAATCGCTTGAACCTGGGAGGCGGAGGTTGCGATGAGCCAAGATCACGCCATTGCACTCCAGCCTGGGCAACAAGAGCGAAACTCCATTCCCCCTCAAAAAAAAAAAGTATCATTATCTTTTCACCATATTCATGTTTTTATCTACTTTCTTATAGATAGGAGTGTATTTAAAATAGATATGTTCACATTCCTGTCTGCTAATTCATTATTTCCATAATTTCTGGGACTGTTTCTATTGATCACTTTTTCTTTTGGTTATAAGTAATGTTTTCCTGCTTTTTTGTATGCCTGATAATTTTTGACAGGATACCTGGCATTGTGATTCTACACTGTTGGTTGCTGGATTTTGTTATTTTCTTTTAAATAGTGTTGAGCTTTATGCTGGTACAAAATTAAGTTACTTGGAATCTATTGGATCCTTTCCTTTTTAAACCTTTTAATGGTGAGTTCAGAGCAGCTTTTAGTCTAGGGCTTATTTAGTCCCACTAGTAAGGTGGGACTACATAAGAAGAGTCCCCCTCTGAGGACTCTAGGAGGTCTTTCTGCTCTGACTGGTGGGAACACAAACTATTCCTAGCCCTGTGTAAGCCCCAGGAATTGTTCAGCTTGCTGCTTTTGGGTGATGGTTTCCCCTCAGATAGTTTCCTCTTGTGTATACACGGATCAGTCATCAGCCAAAGCTTCAAAGTGGCTCCTCTATAGATCTCTGGAGTGCTCTCTTTTTCTCCCTGTCTTTCCCTGCATCTCCCTCCTTTCCAATGCACAGACCCACACGTTCTAGTGACTTTGACCTCCCTTGGCCTGGATCTCTTGCTTCTCATCTCAGTGAGACTGCTATGCTCTATTTCTTCCTCCCTATACTGCAATCCGGAAATTGCCTCCAGGTAGCAAGTTGGGGCAATCATAGGGTTCACCTCTTTATTTTCCCTTCTTCTTGGATCATATTTCTGTGCTGCCTGTTGTCTAATATCTGAAAACTACAGTTTCATATATTTTGTCTAGTTTTTTAGTATTTTAAGACAGGAGAGTAAATCCATTCCCCATTACTCTATCATGGCCAGTAGCAGAAGTCTTCTGATCCCCCATAATGAATGTTTGTGGCTGGAAAAATGTTTATTTTCTATAACTTTCCCTAGTGATTCTACAGTTCCTTGCCAAGTTTGAAGGTACTTTAATAAAAATTAATCATGCTAGAAGCTGGGCACAGTGGCTCACACCTGTAATCCCAGCACTTTGGGAGGTGGAGGCAGGCAGATCACCTGAGGTCGGGAGTTCGAGACCAGCCTGACCAACATGGAGAAACCTATCTCTACTAAAAATACAAAATTAGCCAGGTGTCGTGGCGCATGCCTGTAATCCCAGCTAATTGGGAGGCTGAGGCAGGAGAATCGTTTGAACCTGGGAGGTAGAGGTTGAGGTGAGCCAAGATCGCACCATTGCACTCCAGCCTGGGCAACAAGAGCGAAACTCCATCTAAAAAAAAAAAAAAAAAAAATTAATCATTCTGGAACTTCACTTTGGTCATATTAACAGCAGACTTCTTTTCCTATTATGTTTCCTGGCACCTGCTGGATCTCTAAAGCAAGAGAGAGTCAAACCCTTGGTTTCCCAGGTTTGGGTCTGCCTGATTCATTCAAATATATTTTACGTGATGATCAATGCTTTCATGTTTACATTACCATAACTCATGATTATCTAATAGTGACTATAGTTGTTGAAAATATCATATAAAAAAGAGCTCTGATCAGAGTCGTAAGAAGGCAAGCATTCTCCTGAGTGCTCACCTTTTTTATTTCTCCTTCCACGTGCTGGAGCCCTCTCCTTGACTTCAGGCCTTCAGTGACATTCAGGCAGTTCCCTGACTCTCCAGAATCCCTTCCAGAAGCTTTGCATATAGACACATCCTATTTCAAAATTATGTTCTTTTCCTTTTTACAAAATAGTCAAATTCCAGTGACCTCAAAGTTTAACCCATTCACCATAAGAAGCTTGAAGGCAGGAACTAAATCTTCTTTTTGGTGTTTCATCAGATTCTAGAATGTCATCTGACACTGGACTTCTTCATTGTTCACTCTATGAGTATACCTTGAGTGATTGAGGGCAGGAAATTTGGAGCTACTGTCACAGTGCTTTCTACCACCTCCTCTGGCTTCTAAGGGGTCCAAGATAAAATAAGAAGGGACCCTGTTTTCTCATAGTTGCATTTTTCTAGTGGAGGCTCTACGTCTTATCTGGTCTTTAAAAGAGAAGAAAAGACTAACCCTTGGGAAGGTTGATTCTGGCTTCTGCCCAATAACCCCAATCCATGAACACTCTCCCACCTTCCGAAGTTGTATCTCTAATTTCTTCGTAGACATTTTAATAGGGTTTTCACTTCCCTACCGTTATTTTATATTTAATATCAATGAACTACATCTGTAGGATCTTTATCCCAAGTCTCTATTCCTCAGTTTTTTACAGACTTTATGCTTTCGGGTAATCATTTCAAGTTTCATCATTTTTCAATACATCCCACAAGCAATTTGTGACTTGGCTCTATCAGCTTGAAGTAATTAGAAATTCACTTGCACTATTGAGGACTTGCCTCTGTAAAAGAAAGAAATATTTTCTGTAAAAATGAATTTGCAAAATGAAGGCACTTTGGCTTGGTGAGTCCGGACCTCAGACAGGTTGAGACGGTCACAAGTTGAGACGGTGAGACGGGTGAGAAGGCCCTTGAACCAGAACACTAGAATCAAATGAGTCTTTTTTCCCATGTTGCCGTGTGGTGGACAGAATGTGGAGTTGGTGACCAGGCCAAGCTAAGGAAAGCTCAGGTGGATGGGCATGAGCAGGCTTGTTCGCAGATTTGAAGAGCATTTCAATACCTTCCAAACCATTTTCACCTGTTCATCACCCTGCTTTGCACCACCAATGAAATGTGGCCATTCCATTCGCCTCTGGACACTTTAGGTTCCTCTTTGTTTTCCTCCTTGAACCTCTCTCTCTCTCTGTTTTTGTTTTTTTTTTTTTTTGTTTGTTTGTTTGTTTTTTAAAGACAAAGTCTCACTCTGTCGCCCAGGCTGGAGTGCAGTGGCAGGATCTCGGCTCACTGCAACTTCTGCCTCCCAGGTTCAAGCAATTTTCCTGCCTCAGCCTCCCGAGCAGCTGGGATTATAGGTACACACCATCGCACCAGGCTAAGTTTTGTATTTTTAGTAGAGATGGGGTTTTGCTATGTTGGCCAGGCTGGTCCTGAACTCCTGAACTCAAGTGATCCTCCCACCTCAACCACCCACCGTGTTGGGATTACAGGCATGAGCCACTGCGCCCAGCCAAAAGCTAGGTTTACGTATCGCACAAGTCATAGTAAGAATAGCCGGGCGTGGTGGCTCACTCCTATAATCCCAGCACTTTGGGAGGCCGAGGTGGGCAGATCCCAAGGTCAGGAGTTCAAGACCAGCCTGGCCAACATGGTGAAACCCCGTTTCTACTAAAGATACAAAAAATTAGCTGGGCATGGTGGCACGTGCCTGTAATCCCAGCTATTTGGGAGGCTGAGGCAGGAGAATCCCTGAAACCTGGGAGGTGGAGGTTGCAGTGAGCCGAGATCGCGCCATTGCACTCCAGCCTATGTGACAGGGTGATTCCGTCTCAAAAAAAAAAAAAAAAAAAAAAAAAAGAATAAACATGCACATTTCTACCAGATTGTCAGTATATGGTTTTTGTCTGCTCACAATCTCCTTAGGGAATAACAAACACTTCTCCCTTTCCTGCACCATATGGTTCAGGCATGATTCAACACGTGCTTTGACTTAAAAACTGGACACATAGTTTAGGTTGGGCAATCAGAGAGATTGTTTCAAGGATGGGCAGAGCTCTCCCCAGGATTTTTCTGGAGTGATTACAAACCAGCCTCCCTCTATGTTTTGTTTGCCAGCTGTGAAGATAACGTAACACTGGAGACCTTGGTGGCCATATTTCCTACTGAGTTGGAAGAGAAAGAACGAAGGCAACACAGGAAATGTGGAAACATAATGAAACCGCCATTGCAAAATTATAACTGAGAAAATTATGACGGTGAAAGAGATCTGACCTAACCAACCCCATCTTGCTTCTAACCTCCAAGCTGTCCTTCTTCATTGCTGGGCACAGGCTGAACTAACCTTGGGAGGAACTTAGTTTAAAGTTTAACTTTGAAACAAAAATGATAACAGCCCTTTTACCAAAACAAATCCCCCTCCTGTATGGGGACAAGACTACCCTTGTAGGACTAACAAATTAGCTACAAGATTAGAAATTATGGTTTGGGAGTCATGCAGCTGGAGGCTACAAAATTCTGACCCTCCCCAGGGTCACTATTGTACCCTGGGATAACCTACTATAAAGCCTGCACTTGCTACATCAGCTGGCACTACCCAGATTGATAAACTGGCTCATCTAGTCTTGTGACCCCCACCCGGAAACTGACTTTTTAATCACAAAATGAAAATAAATATCCAGGCACTTGCAACTTAAGTTAGAAAAGAGAGACCCTGGCTAAAGTGGTTTCAGTGCTTTGAAGAGCAACACTGCAGCGACCCAACAATGCTTTCTTCTCACAGTTGGCCTCAGCCTCCCCTGGCAAACCCTAAAGTTCTTGTCTCTTCACTTTCCACAGGAATATTTTACTGGAAGGTAGAGACACTTTCCGTGTCTATGAATTTGACTACTCCAGACACTTCATATGTTTATCTGTATGTTAATGGAATCTCACAATATTTGTCTTTTTGTGACTGGTTTACTTCACTTAGCATAATGTCTTCAAAGTTCATCCATGTTGTGGCATGTGTCAGAATTTCCTTTCTTTTTAAGGCAGAATAATATTCCACTGTGTGTGTGTGTCACATTTTGTTTATCTAGTTAGGTATCTGTGGAACCAATCCACTTTTGAATTCTAAGGGATAGAAAAGCCTTCCTTATTTTGAACTCAATTTTGTTTCCTTCAAACTTGTGTTCACGGGTTCTAGTTTTGCCCTTCAAAAGTCACACAAAGCAAATTGAATCCCTTCTCCCATGTCAGTGCTCCACTTATTTTAGGACAATTTCCAGGTTGTCTCTAGGACTTTCCCTTTCTGGGCTATGAAATGAGGCCTGAGGACACGTGCCGAGTGCCTACGGGCTGCTTGAGACGGGAGATACCTTTCGTCCGTTCATTCTTCATCTCATGCTGACTGAAGCCTTCATGCCACTCACTCCGCACAATGGCACCTGCCTAGAGAAGTGGGTGAGAGGGTCGTTCAACTTCGCAGTCTCACCCCGTAGCAGGGGGGACTGGCAGAGCCTCCTAGATGCCACCCCTCCCAGGCACAGCTTCAGCCCACACCCCTGGACCAGGGCTAATAACATCAGCGACTGGCCATGTGACATGCTGCTGGGAGATTTCCCAAACACACGTTCCTGTCTTAGCAAATTAACTCCAAGAACACAGTGAGGAAGAAGGTAAGTTAAAGGAGAGATGTGTAAATGAGGAACTAAACTCGGTCCTCCTGAGACAGCCAGTGCCAACGGCTTGCTCTGGGTGGAAAGGTGAGATTTCATCACTGCTTCTCCCCAGGGCTGGCAGGGGCAGATCAAGTTGCCTCTCACTCCCGCCCCACCCTGAGGAATGGACTCATGGACACTGCAGGCCTTTCTCTCCTCTGATATCTTTGAGTCAAGGCGCCGTGTTGACCAAGTGGGTCAGATAAAGGACTGCAAAGCCATTGTCCGAATTGCCCAGGGAGGATGTGGCCAACATTCCTAGGTGTGTTTGGAAATATGGCTGAGAGAGTAGGCGCCAAGTGAGAGATGCTGGCAAAGGAAGCCTACATTTGGAGACCAGAGGTTCCCTCCTGCCACAGGGGACTTAGGAATAAATCCCTTCCAACCCACTAGCACACGCGCTGCCACACTGGACCGTAGAGGGTGAAGCCTGCACTCCCAACTCTCTCCCGATGGCGTCTACAACAGGATGTTGCTTATTACAATAGAATTATTCTGCTTTTCCAGAATTTAGTAATCTATCAATTGACAAACTTCCCTGATACATACTTTTAAGATTCTAGAAAAATTCAACTCATTATTATACATTTTTCACTTCCCAAATCAGTGAATACTGCATGTGATACATAGCCATAAAATTATTACATCAAGGACTTACAGGCAGAAGTTAAGTCACAAAACAGGTGGAAAGAAGAAAACAATTATATTAGAAGACTTAACCTAAGGAAGTATGAAATTTAGCTCTGAACTTCTGCAATAAAATAGAAAACAGGTGGGTGGATCACTTGAGGTCAGGAGTTCCAGACCAGCCTGGGCAACACGGTGAAATCCCATTTCTACTAAAAACACAAAAATTAGCAGGACGTACTGTTGCATGCTTGTAATCCCAGCTAGTTGGGAGGCTGAGACACGAGAATCCCTTAAACCCAGGAGGCAGAGGTTGCAGTGAGTAGAGATCTCACCACTGCACTCCAGCCTGGGCAACAGAGTGAGACTCTGTCTCAAAATAATAAATAAATAAATAAATAAGTAATAAAGTAATAAAAGCTACATATGTGCCATTATTTAACTCGAGAGAACATACAGATTCGTCTGGAGAAGTTGCCTTGATACATTTCAAGTAAGGATTGTTTATAAAAATATAATTTAGAGGGCTGGGTGCAGTGGCTCACGCCTATAATCCCAGCCGTTTGGGAGGCCAAGGCGGAAAGATCACAAGGTCAGGAGATCAAGACCATCCTGGCCACAATGGTGAAACCTCATCTCTACTAAAATACGAAAAATTAGCTGGTGGTGCACGCCTGTAATCCCAGCTACTTGAGAGGCTGAGGCAGGAGAACTGCTTGAACCCAGAAGGCGGAGGTTGCAGTGAGCCAAGATCGTGCCACTGCACTCCAGTCTGGTGACAGAGCAAGACTCTGTCTCAAAAAAAAAAAAAAAAAAAAAAGAATTTAAATTTAAATATGACTTTTTAGGGATTAATCTACTATGTATGGGAGACCTATCTGTATATGTGAGTATATTTCTGTGTATGCGTAGAAGTACACATCTATTATCTATAATCTCTTTTTGTACATATATTTCAGAGATTTAAGACAAAACAAAACTGCTAGGAACCTTTACAAGACCTCATCTGTTTCAGGTTATGGGAATGGCTGCCTATATGGGAAAGAATCTGGCAGGAGGTTGGGGTATAGTAATTCCATATCCCCCAGGGCATCTGTGCACTCACTCTGTCTTGCTAGGTAGCTGAGCTGATGCTACACAAGCCTGGCTGTTTCATAATCTAGGGCCCTTGCCTGCTAGTGGGGTGAATGGGGACTCAGTCTTGCTGCTCTAAGGCCAGGATCCAGGTGCTTGAGGAAAGCTCTTTGGCACCCAGATGTCCTGTCCCAGAGTGTTGCTGTCTAAACTTACCTGTGGGCCAAGCCTGGCATATGACTGGGTGCCTGCTCAGCTCCCATTTGGCACTGCAGCTCCCTGCTGGCCCTGGAACCCTGCCCCAAACCACAGCTGCCTGGCTTGGGGCCTGACAATCTGCCTCCTCCTTGCTAGAATGACCTCTGTCTCTCTCTGGAGGGCAGGAACTGGCCACCGTACCCTTCCCTCGGCGGCTGAGAGAGGTCCTGCTTCCACCCTGATGACCCAGACAGGCCCCACCCCCATGAAGCCACCTGCCTGTTGTGAATGTTCCTCTGTTCGGAAATCCTAACTATCCCATGCCTCCTGGATATTCCATCTCTCTGATTAAACCCCCTGGAAGGTTAGACCCAGGTACGCCAAATCCCTGAGTAGTCATGATGTAGATTCCAGGCTGTCCTTAGAAGCAGCTCAGGCCAATCCTGGGTCCTCCCCTCTTCCTGCTGACCCACTGTCTAAAAAGGTCGTGAAAGCAGATGGACGTCTCACCTTTCCCAGAAGGTGGTCCATGTGGAGGGTGCAACCAGGTCCCCAATATCAGGACAGTGTTGTTTGTACGACGATGACTACGGAGGGGCTTGCTCCTCTCTCCCACAAATTGAATCAGGAGGGTTTTCAAAAGGGTCAAAAGTGAGCACATTGCATTGGAGTGAACAAGGTTTGCTGCCCCGCCTGGCCATGCTGCTGTAGAGTAATGGAATGTTGCACCATCACTCCCACCTTGGGAAGAAGGACAGGGAAAGGGCCCCTCTGGTCCTATCCTTTAAGGTGGGAGTGCCTGAGAAGGAGCTGAAACCTTTCCTGACTCTCAGGGGCATGCTGTAAGACGAGAACACTTTGGGGTCAGTTCTCAGATAAACCTGAGGTTGGGGCAGGGAATGGTGGGGCTGTAACAGCCAATCATGTCCTACGGAAGCAGGGTTTTCTGGTGCCCCCAGCAATGGGTGCTGCTGGCCAAAAGGAGTTGTGATCTTTGGGGGGTCATCAGGAAACCCTGCCTAGCCCAGCTTGTGGGGTATAAGATCCCTGAAGCTGAGGGGTCCTAGATAGTACCAACCACCAAGGCAGCCACAGCTGGTGACTGCCATATGTAGCCCCATCTGCTTGAAAGAAAGAGACGTCTGTGACTGAGCAACGTCAGGCTGTCTGAAGCAGTTCTGCGGTGTCTGGCTCAGAGTGGGCACTCAGTATCCATTCATAGCTTCCACCCTCCGGAGACCCACGAAGCTGACATGAAGAGAGAGGCACATGCGCCTCCTGGGGTTGGCAGACACCACGCGGGGGCAGCCCAGGGCTCCTTTGGGTGAAGTGGAAATTTGCCCCTTCCCCCATACCTCCTGCTGACGCCATGTCTCTGGGGGGGACTTTGAGAAGCCGTCAGCAGTTTTCTCTGGGTTCTTGACTCTACCTTCCAGTAAAATATTCCTGTGGAAAGTGAAGAGACAAGAACTTTAGGGTTTGCCAGGGGAGGCTGAGGCCAACTGTGAGAAGAAAGCATTGTTGGGTCACTGCAGTGTTGCTCTTCAAAGCACTGAAACCACTTTAGCCAGGGTCTCTCTTTTCTAACTTAAGTTGCAAGTGCCTGGATATTTATTTTCATTTTGTGATTAAAAAGTGGATCAAAGGAATAAATAGTGAACCGCATGTCTTAAGTGACCTTCAAATAGAGTAGTAACAAAAAACAATTATATAAAGATATATATCTCATTTTAAATGTGCCAGAAAGATAACCAAAATAGAAAGAAAATTCATTATTCAGGCCAAACAAGACAAGGAGTGATTACGGATAACTTAGTTATTTTCTTAAAGGAAGAATGACAGATGCACTGAAGCCCCCACCTGCAGTTTGTTTGGGGGAAATACAAAAACCAGACTCTTCTGGCCCCTTTTCTCTGGAGCTACAAAATCTCAAGCACTGACTCTCTGAATCAGTTGAGGTTTCTACTCAGAAGAGGCAGCTGTGTGGCAGGCAAGGCTGGGCCGAGGGCTGTGGAGCACTGGAGGCCACTGCCTGCACCATGGCTCAGAGGCCAGCTGCTGGGGAGCCACAAGGAGAGGGGCCCGGGTGTGTGGACAGTGGTCACAGGAGAAGTTTCTGCCAGGACAGGAGTAAAAGGAACAAGGTAGTTGTTAAATAGCAAAAATAGTTTCAAAGCAACTATGCTAATTGTTTTAGTCCATTTAGGCTACTGTAACAAAATGCCTTAGACTGGGTGGCGTATAAACAACAGAAATTTATTGCTTACAATTCTGGAGACTGGGAAGTCCAAGATCAAGACATCAGCAGATTTGATGTCTGATGAGGGCTTGCTTCCTGGTTCATGGTTCACAGACCGCACCTTCTTGTTGTGCCCTCACATGGTGGAAGGGAGAGGCTACCTCTCCAGAGTACTAATCTCATTCATGAGAGTTCCCCTCTCATGACCTAATCACCGCCCAAAGCCCCCACCTCCTTATACCATCACCTTATGGGTTAGGATTTCTTTTTTCTTTTCTTTTCTTTATTTTATTTTATTTTTTTTTCAGATGGAGTCTTGCTCTGTCATCCAGGCTGGAGTGCAGTGACGTGATCTTGGCTCACTGCAAGCTCTGCCTCCTGGGTTCACACCATTCTCCTGTCTCAGCCTCCCGAGTAGCTGGGACTACAGGCGCCCGCCACCACGCCCGGCTAATTATTTTGTATTTTAGGGTAGACGGGGTTTCACCTTGTTAGCCAGGATGGTCTCAATCTCCTGACCTCGTGATCCGCCCGCCTTGGCCTCCCAAAGTGCTGGGATTACAGGCGTGAGCCACCGTGCCCGGCCTTAGGATTTCAACATATAGAATTGGTTGGGAGAGAACATAAGCATTATGTCCATTGCACTAATGCTATCCAGATTAGAAAAGGTGACCACTAAAATAATAGGTTTTAAAAACCTATATTCATTTTTAAATCATTGTGACATGCACCTGGAGAACAATTCACCAGGTTTAGTACTTACTCATGCATGGAAATTGGGAAAGCAATCAAAGACCCTTAGCAGTGCTGGTTTTGGGATTGTGGTCCGTGGGCCCCGTCCTTGCATCCCCCAGCAGGCTGCAGAGTTCCAGAGCCTCCTACCCCCGGAACTACTCAGTCAGAATCTCTGAGAGTCGTGCTCAGGAATCTGTATTTTTAAGCTTGTAAGTATAGCTCTTTTGAAAACCATTAACCCAAAGAACAAAAGATCAAACTATTAACATATATCTCACTCTTAATCTGGCAGCCAGGGCACTGGAAAGTGCATTGAATTTGGAATCAAAATGCTTGGGTTAAAATTATGCTACTTAGCCTTGAGCAATTCACTTAATTTTCTATGGCTCCAGTTTTTCTCATTTGCAATGTGGAAATTCTCCCCAGAGTTGTAAACATTAATTGGCAAAGAATGTGAAAGTGTTTGCACTGAAAACTCTAAAGGATCATAGAAATGTTTATTATGATCATCATTATTAATAGTTGATATCAGAAGTTCCTACCCATAGTGTCAGCATCCTAGTCTAAGCCACCATCATCTCTTGCCTAGGCTACTATAATGACCTCCCCTAAAGTCATTTTTCCTCATTTTTCCTTCTATTTCATACTCCCCTCTTTATACATCTCCCTTACTAAGCCCCTCAAAAGCTTTTTGTTGCCCTTAGGATATAGTCTAAAATCCTTAAGACTAACTAATTGTTACCAAGACCTGATTGAATGAAAGAAGGTAGAATTGAAATGCAAAGGATTCAGAGCATCCTTGGCTTCCAGGCAAAATATATCTAGGCTTAATTACAGCTTTTGGGAGCCCCAGATAGCCAAGACACAGCACAGAGGATGGAGCCTCTGGCAACACCAGAAGCCCCAGATGGAAGTGGGACAGGTTTATAGATAAAGCCAAGATCTCTCAGGCTCAACGGTGGGCAGCCCTATAAAGAAGGAGAAAGATTCAATATTAAAAACTTAGGCTTTGGACTCTGTGGGCCTAAAGAAATTATTCTAATTTGCAGTGTTTATAATAACATGATTAAATATAATATAAAAGGCTAAAACTACATTTAATTTGTTTTTAATATACAAAGATACTTGCTGATGGCATTTTTACTGATGGAAGCATTTTTCCTTTTTTAAAATAAACTTATTAATTTAAAACAGTTTTATATTTACGGAAAAGTTGCAAATAATAGTACAAGGGTTCCTACCCATCCATCAACCAGTTTTCCCCTGAGGTTGTCATATTACATTACTATAGTACATTTCTCAAAAGTAAGAAGCCAACAGTGGTACAGTACTGCTAACTAAACTCCAGCCAAGGCAAGGCAGCCACAGCTGAGTGCCTTTACTCAGATTTCACCAGTTCTTCCACTAATGCCTTTTTCTGTTCAGGATCTAATTCAGGATCTCGCCTTGCATTTGGTGGTCCTCTCTCCTAGTCTCTCCTTGGGGCTGTGACAGTTTCTCATATTTTTCCTTGTTTTTGATGAGCTTGACAGTTTTGAGGAGTGCTGGACAGGCATTTTGTAGAAAGTCCCTCCATTGGGATTTGTCTGGTGTTTTCTCATGACTTGGCTGGATGACAGTGTTTTGGGGAAGAAGAAAGACCACAGAGGGGAAGTGCCGTTTTAATCACCTTGTATCAAGGGTACCTACTGTTAACATGACTCATCACTGTGGGTGCTGACCTTGATCACCTTCCCGGGTAGTGCTTGCAAGTCCCTAAGCCAAGCTCCCACGCTCAAAGTGTGTGTGTGGTGGCAAGTGTGGGAGGGGGGCTGAGCTTTGCCTCCTGGAGGGGGAATATCTATGGAAATTATTTGGAATTCTTCTGCACAGAAGAGTTTTCTCTTTCCCCTCCTCCCCCTGCCCTGTGTATTTATTTCTTCAATCACTTATTTATATTAAGATGGACCCCTGGATATTTATTTTATACTTTGGGTTTGTAATCCAATACTATTTACAGATGATCCTCAAATTACAATAGGGTTATGTCCCAACAAACCCATTGTAAATTGAAAATCTTAAGTCAAAAATGCATTTAATACCCCCAATAAACCCATCGTAAAGTTGAAATCGTAGGTGGCACCATCGTAAGCGCAGAAGCGTCTGTGTTTTCCTGCTCGTATTGTTCCAGCTTTGGCCACTGGGAGCTCTTCCAGGCTGTCTGCCGTGCCCCTTGAAGGTGTCCCTTCCTTACTTTTGTTCTTTGAGCCCTTCCTTACTTTTGGCACCATGAGATGCTCCAGGCTCATCTTGCATTTTTCCTGCCCCAATCCTAGAGTTGGCCACTTTTCCAAGGAGCCCTGGTTCCTTTTATTGGAGAGTGGTGTGAGAAACCAAGACCTGGGTGCTGGGCATAAATGAGCGTATTAGGCTGTTTTTGTGTTGCTTAAAAGGAATACCTGAGACTGGGTAATTTATAAAGAAAAGAGATGTTATTTTGGCTCATGGTTCTGCAGCCTGTACGGGAAGCTTGGTGCTGGCGTCTGCTTCTGGTGAGGGCTTCAGGAAGCTTTTAATCATGACGAAGGCGACGGGCAGCCAGCATGTCACATGGAGAGAGCGGAAGCTAGAGAGAGGAGGAGGTGTTATATACTTTTAAACAACCAGATCTCGCAAGAACTCACTATCCAGAGGACAGTACCAAGCCATTCATGAGGAATCCGCCCTCGTGACGCAAACACTTCCCCGCCAGGCTCCACCTCCAACCTTAGGGATCACATTTCAACGTGATTTGGTGGAGACAGACATCCAAACTATATCAGTTAGATTTTTAAAACACTTCTTAGCATTTATTTTTAATTATAAAATTAATATACACTCTTGGAAAAATTTTCCTTCTTTCTGTTTGTTTTCTTGTAGAGACGGGTCTCACTTTGCTGCCCAGGCTGATCTCAAACTACTGGTCTCAAGCAATTTTCCCATGTTGGCCTCCCAAAGTGCTAGGATTATAGGCATGAGCCACCACTCCAGGCCAAAATTTCCAAACAACACAGGAATGTATCAAGTTAGACATGAAAAAGTCCCTGCCTGGGCGCGGTGGCACACACCTGTAATCCCAGCACTTTGGGCGGCAGAGGCAGGCGGATCACGAGGTCAGGAGTTTGAGACCAGCCTAGCCAATATGGTGAAACCGTGTCTCTACTCAAAATATTATCATTCATTTATAAAACGTAACTCTAAGAACCTGGTAAAAAGTATATAAAATAAAGACATTTAATTATATGAGAAAGTGTTCACAATATATTAAACAAAAACACTATGTACAATATTTATTCTTTTTTTATAAAAATAAAATTAAAAGTATTTGCACAAAAAAGATTAAAAGAACAAGTATCAGTATGTCATAGTGATTAGTTCTGAACGATGCGGTAATTACAGGTGATTTTACTTTTCTTCCTTTTCTTTACATGCATTTTCCAAATTCTGTACATTTAACATGCATTACTTTTGAACAAAGGAAGTAATACAGGCAGTGCTTATTTTACACAATACTGTGTTAACTGAAACAGTATATTGAAACTGTGACCTCAATTTACACAGTTCTGTGATAGGTATAGTTGTTTATATTTTCTTAAATTACTTATTTATTTATTTTTGAGACAAGGTCTCACTCTATCCCCCAGGCTGGAGTGCAGTGGTGCCATCTTAGCTCCCTGCAATCTCTGCTTCCTGGGCTCAAGCGATTCTCCATCCTCAGCCTCCCCAGTAGCTGGGATTACAAGCACACGCCACCACGCCAGGCTAATTTTTGTATTTTTTGTAGAGATGGGGTTTCGCCATGTTGCCCAGGCTGGTCTCAGAACTCCTGGGCTCAAGTGACCAGCCTGTCTCGGCCTGCCAAAGTGCTGGGATTACAGGTGTGAGCCACCGCGCCCTGCCTTATATTTTCTTTTAAAAAAATCTTTGTTGGGAGCTCTAGGTCTGTTAAAAGAAAAAAATTTTTTAAAAATTTAAATCTTTGGACTTAATACAGAATGTGAAAAGAAACACTAGCAAAGGGAATGGAAATTGAGTTGACGTATTCATTATTCACTCATTCACTCAACAAATATTTTATTGAGCATTTATTGTGCCAGCCACTGTTATGGGTGCCAGGGATATAGGGAGCCAGTATATAGTCCCAAGGATGTTCTCTAGAGAATTATTTATGATAGTGAAACACTGAAAACAACCTAAATGTCAAAACCACATTAAGAAAATTATGATATAGTCATAGGATAAAATAATATTTACCCATTTTTAAAAAATCATGTCTTGGACCACACTTGTTGACACTAGAGATCTTTAAAATTATTTGTTACAATGAATAAGAGCAGACAACAAAATATAGACCACAGTGCCATTTTTCACTAACAATGTATGTGTGTTTGAATTTGTGTGTAAATACTTTTATATTCACAGCCATATTCTATATTAGAGTAAAATCACCTCTCACTCCACATAGAGACTGGGGAAGAAGATGGCCCTTGTCTAAGAACTTCCTTTTTTTTGAGACAGAGTCTCACCCTGTCACCCAGGCGGGAGTGCAGTGGCACGATCTCCGCTCACTGCAACCTCTACCTCCCAGGTTCAAGCGGTTCTCTTGCCCCATTCTCCTGAGTAGCTGGTATTACAGGCACGCGTCACCATGCTCAGCTAATTTTTTATGTCTTTAGTAGAGATGGGGTTTCACCATGTTGACCAGGCTGGTCTTAAACTCCTGACCTCAAGTGATCCACCCATCTCAGCCTCCCAAAGTGCTGGGATTACAAGGCATGAGCCACCGTGCCCAGCCTTCAGTAGACATTTTTTTAAACAAGTGAATTAGCAAAGGGAATTATGTGTCTGGCTTGAGGCTAGGTAAATCAATAACATGTTCTAAATAAATATGGCTAGCATATTTTCTGGTACATAGCAAAATCCTCGATAAAAGGTAGATATATAATGGCTATTATTTTTAGATGTCTTGAAATATTAGAAGCCCTGAATTCAACACCCAGAGCCCAGGGCAGTAGAGGCTGAGCAGACAAGACAGGTAGAGGGAAGGAGGGAAGGAAGGCACATGGTGGCAGCTGCTGCTTGCCCAGAAAAAGAGTTAATGCGGGAGTGGAGCTGGACAGCTCGAGAAGGTACGGAGCAGGGTTTCCTTTAGGCAGAGGGCTCCTGGGACTTCTATAAGAAGCTGGGACTTGAGTTGTGGGGGCTGAGATTGGGAAGGAAAAAAAATCCTAATCCAAATCTTGTGGGGTTTTTTGTTTTGTTTTGTTTTAAGATGGAGTCTCACTCTGTCACCCAGGCTGGAGTGCAGTAGTATTATCTCCGCTCACTGCAACCTCTGCCTCCTGGGTTCAAGGGATTCTCATGCCTCAGCTTCCTGAGTAGCTGAGATTACAGGCGGCGGCCACCACATCTGACTGATTTTTATATTTTTAGTGGAGACGGGTTTCACCATGTTGGCCAGGCTGGTCTCGAACTCCTGACCTAAGGTGATCTGCCCACCTCGGCCTCTCAAAGTGCTGAGATTACAGGCGTGAGCCACCGTGCTGAGGCCAAATCTTGGTTTAATTATAAATTGACACTGGCAAGGTCTAGTTTAGTTCAACTTCAAAACTCCAGGCCGTATCTACTGAGCATTTCCTATATTTGGAGCACTTGCTGGCTCCAGTGCCGGACAGAGGGTTGAGTCACACACATGTGGTTCAGGCCCCACAGGACACACATTTTCTTGGGGAAGACAGAGAGGTAGGTCACAGCTAACTTTAATCCTGTGATAACATGCTCCAATAGTGATACCCAGCGGAGGAGGGATGATCACAGAAGGATGCCTTGGGAAGAGAGAGCAAGACTGAAGAAAGGATAAAGGAGGGGTCAAAACCATGTTGGTAACCAAAAACACGAAATTCAGGGAAAATATCTATTTCTTGGGTTTGTTCTGTTTGTCTTTTTTTTTTTTTTTTTTTTTGCTGAAATTATGTCAACAAGTTCAGTGTTACCTTTTGCTAGCTAAATAATATGGCTGGAAAAGATCATTTAATTAAGACAGACTGCATATCTGAGCTGAGCATAGCTATCAATAATTGGTTTTTGTCTTTTCCGAAGCAAAATATGCTGAAATTCAAGAACTGGGCATGAATGACTGTGTCACTCGCCAGAGCTGAGCCACCTCCACGCAGTGAGCCAGCCCAATCATGTGAGGTCCTGCCACCTTCAGACAGTGTCCTGTCGGCCTTCACCAGGAACAAACAGAGGACGGCCAGTCACCTCTCAGTTCCCTGCCTGCCCTCAGACTTTCACAGACTCTTTACAGAGTTTCACAGAGCTTTTCTGACTCTGTAACAGTCAAGTAAAAATGCTGTGTTCCCATACCAGAAAATGTTCTCCATCCGGACTTTTCCCAGGGCCTCAAATTTAAATTGATGAAATTATTTATCCCATGCTGCCCTCCTCACCAGCCTTTCTAAAATGGATAATTTACCATTAAGGAAAATCTGCACTTTATTATACAAATAGTAAAAGTAATGTACTTGGTTAACCCTCAAAAGAAACAAATTTTTTGCCTTGTAAGATAGATTCGATAGATAGATGATAGATTAGATAGATGGATGGATAGACAGACAGACAGACAGACAGACAGACAGACAGACAGACAGATAGATAGATAGATAGATAGATAGATAGATAGATAGATAGATAGATAGATAATACAGCAGCAAATATATCCCAAGAAAAGGAAGACTTGAGACACATGGACATATGGATCATGTACCTTTAAAGACATCTTTGCTGTTAGGATCCTGAGTGTCATATGCTGAAGTTAATTAAAGGTGAGTTAGAAACAAAGAAAACAAAAGAACATGAGTACACTTTTATAGATTAACTGATCTACCAAGGATTAAGTGGTCATCAAGCACTCACCATATGTTCAAAACCATTCTGGCTGGGCGTGGTGGCTCACACCTGTTATCCCAGTACTTTGGGAGGCCAAGGTGGGCGGGTTGCTTGAGCTCAGGAGTTCAAGACCAGCCTGGGCAGCACAGTGAAACCCCGTCTCTACTAAAAATACAAAAAATTAACCAGGCATGGTGGCAGGCGCCTGTAATCCCAGCTACTTGGGAGGCTGAGGCAGGAGAATCACTTGAACCTGGGAGGCGGAAGTTGCAGTGAGCCAAGATAGCACCACTGCACTCCAGCCTAGGCCAGCTGGTGGGAGTCTGTAATCCCAGCTACTTGGGAGGCTGAGGCAGGAGAATCACTTGAACCTGGGAGGTGGAAGTTGCAGTGAGCCGAGACAGCACCAATGCACTCAAGCCTATGCAGCAGAGCGAGACTCTGTCAAAACGACAACAAACAAACTAACAAAACGCCAGGAGTGTCCAATTTTTTGGCTTCCCTGGACCACACTGGAAGAAAAATTGTCCTGAGCCACACATAAAATACACTAAATACTAACTATAGCTGATGAGCTAAAAAAAAAAAAAAAAAATCACATAATGTTTTAAGAAAGTTAACGAACTTGTGTTGGGCTGCATTCAAAGCCATCCTGGGCAGCGTGTGGCCCACAGGCCACAGGTTGGACATGCTTAAGACATTAGTGCCTTTCGAACAAGGGGCTTAAGATGGTAGAACTTTCTAGAATAGAGCTCCTCGTAGGGTTGTTCTACAACATTTAAATTAGATTCTTCCTGAGGCAAACTGGTCACCTGATCACCTTAAAGCATCTTTGGAACCCAAAATTCTTGTGCTCTGAGTTCTGAATTTCCTGTGGCTATTTTAAGTAGCTGTGCCTTTGTAATGATATAAACTCCTCACACTGGCTAGCTTTTCAGCCTAGTAAATATCATCTCTGGTTTTCTTTATGATAGAGAACATTTCCACATGAAAACTGCCAACTCTGGGCTATACTTTTTGCTAAGTTCAGACCTTATATGTAATAGGGGTAGGCTCTTACTTATAGCATCTAACTTTTCAGGGCTCTAAAAAATAATTCATAAAACCCCCATTGACTGGTAATGACAGATGAGTTCTAAGACCAAATTCAGGTTGTGCAGGAAAAAGTGCTATAGGGAAGGCATTGAACTCTGGTATAATGCAATTACACCAGCAAGAAAAATCTTCTGAACCATTGACAGTCATTTGTACCTTCCTGAGAATGAAACTCCAAAAGCAGATGGAAAGCAGGAGAGGAGAGAGAATCGACAGGACATGCACGCCCTGTGGGGAAGAGTTACGCGGTAAGGGGAGGTCAAAGACCTTCACTGTTGTGGCTAGCGATGAAAATAAAACAACATGTTACCAAAACGGAATTGTCCAAGAGTATTCCAAGGTTGGACTGAGATCATCACAGGACAATGACTGCCCATTCTTCCTGGCCCCAGCACTTATTGCCGCACTTGGAACATAGTGACAACTCAGCAAATGTTGGCATTTTTAATGAATAACTATTTGTTGTGTGTGTGTGTGTGTGTGTGTGTGTGTGTTTTAACAATTAAGAAAAACCTCTTTACATGAACAAGATATAATTCCCTGGGCCAATAATTTTAGGAACAGAGACATTTGAATCAAAGATGTGAAGAAATGAACATGTTTTATGCTTTCCCTTGATGAGAGCCTAGGTTCCAAACATGCTTCCCTTGATTAAACAAGCTGAACCAGGCCGGGCGCGGTGGCTCAAGCCTGTAATCCCAGCACTTTGGGAGGCCGAGGCGGGTGGATCACGAGGTCAGGAGATCGAGACTATCCTGGCTAACATAGTGAAACCCCGTCTCTACTAAAAATACAAAAAACTAGCCGGGCGT
Organism: Macaca mulatta; assembly: GCF_049350105.2. Lineage (NCBI taxonomy): Eukaryota > Metazoa > Chordata > Mammalia > Primates > Cercopithecidae > Macaca > Macaca mulatta. The sequence goes on from NC_133422.1 coordinate 24,061,169, forward strand.
GGTGGCGGGCGCCTGTAGTCTCAGCTACTTGGGAGGCTGAGGCGGGAGAATGGCGTGAACCCGGGAGGCGGAGCTTGCAGTGAGCCGAGATCACGCCACTGCACTCCAGCCTGGGAGACACAGCCAGACTCCGTCTCAAAAAACAAAACAAAACAAAACAAAAAAAAAAAAACAAGCTGAACCAATCCAGATGGCCTGGGGGGTAGCAGGTGAAAATAGTAGCAACCAGAGCTCATTTTAGAATATTTTCTCATTGTATTTAACATTCAAAAGAAAGCTCACAGTCACTTCCCTTACAGAACACCCCCATCACACAAAGACATACACACACGCATACATGGGTCCGTGGATGTCTCCCTTTAATAACATTTTACAGCTAACAAAGAGATTGTATATGCCAGGAAGTGGAGGCCCAGAGAGGTGAGGTGAAACGCCTCTACAGTCTCATCTAGAATATGACAATATTTCCTAAACACAAGCCCAGTGTTTTTCCCAATGTACAAATAATAAAATTCGAGAGATACTCTCTGGATGCACAGTCCCAATCTACCTAGGTTTCTGTATATCTCATAATAGCAATAATGCTAGAAATCTTGAAGTGAAAGTTTATTTTTTATTTTTTTGTAGAGACAGGGTTTCAATACTCTTGGCCTCAATCAATCCTCCCACCTCAGCCTCCCGCATTGTTGGGATTACAGGTGTGGGCCACAGTACCTGGCAGAAAAGAAAGATATTTAAATGGAATTGAAGTAGGCCCTACTGGGCCCTTATTTTAAGGGGCATAGTGGGAGGTTAGCAGGAATTTCAAACCATCCACCATGGTTTGCCTACTTTTTCATGTTGTTGCTTCCTTCTGCTCAGTGACTGAGTCACACTCGTTTCACCACCTCATACCATGTTAAATTCCCTTTCATCTTAGGAGTACTCTGCAGTTGCCTTTTGAGATTATGGCCTCATTAATCAGAGCCAGAATTTGTCATCCATCGTTTGCTATGTGTCCTTATCTATCAATACTAGACTCTGGGAATATAGAAGGAGACTTCAGGGCTCTCCATGGTACTGAGATGTGAGGATATATGTGAGGACTTCTCCATTACTGAAGGGTACATACCATGTATCATAAGATACCAAGAACCAACAGAAAGGAGATAAAGTCTTGGACAAAACCTGAGGACAAAACCCTGTAACTGGCTGTAAATGTAACATAAGCAGGTTTCTCTTCTTCTCTCTTTAGATCAGAGGTCAGCAAACTTTTTCTTCAAGAGGGCCTGATATTAAGTATTTTCGTTTTATGGGTCACACCACCTATGTCACAAGTCTTCGATTCTGCCATTGCAGAAGAAAACTACTTAGACAATACATAAATGAATGGACGTGGTTGGATTTGGCCAATGAGCCATAGTTTGACAACCCCTGCTCTAGATGATAAACATTTTGAGTGCTATATACCAGGTACACTATCTTACCTAATCTTCTCAGCAATTCTATGAAGTGACTACTCTTATTTTCATTCCCATGTTACATATGTAAAGTTTAAGTCTTATATAGATTAAACAAAGCTGCTTCCTATCAAATAGCTAGAAATCTACATAACCAGGATTTTGATCCCTGGTTGGCTGAAATAAAAATCAAGGTCTATCTTTGATTCTTTTAAGGGAGGAGAGGTGTGGTGGTAATGCACAGAAAGGAGCTAACTGAGAGACAGTTGGAAAAAATGTTGGGAGACGGAAAGAGAATTGAGCATCAACTTCGGTTGATGTTCGTTCTTCTGAGCTGGACTTGCGATGTCCCATCACCTCCTTTGAGACAGGAGATGCCATGAAGTCAGTCATGCCTGCTCCCAAATTCTGTACACTGGTAGGCCGGCCTTAGCTCTGAATCACTGGTATCTTATTACTTAGTGAGGCCATGGCTGCTGGGAAGAGTGGGTGGTGGCCCCAGTAGAGGTAACAAGTGGTATTTTGTAAGTGAAGAGTGCTTTTCAGTTCATAGACTTCCATTGAGTTCTCATGGTGTCCTGTCTCTGCGCTTGGCTCTTGTTGTCCCTCTGTTTGGAAAACCTCTCTTCTAAAAAATCCTCCTTCAAGGTCTTACTCAAATGCTTCCACTTCCATGATCCCTTCCCCAGTGGCACCAGCCAGAATTCATGTTCCCTTTACTTGTGTCTGGATCACTCTGCTTGCCTGGCACCTAGATGGTGTGAAACTTTTTCTTCCTTCCTTCTTTCCTTTCTTTCTCTCTCTCTCTCTTTTTCTTTTCTTTCTTTCTTTCTTTCTTTCTTTCTTTCTTTCTTTCTTTCTTTCTTTCTTTCTTTCTTTCTTTCTCTCTCTCTCCCTCCCTTCCTCTCTCTCTCTCTCTCTCTCTTTCTTTCTTTCCTTCTTTCTTTCTTTCTTTTTTTTTTTTGAGACAGAGTCTCACTCTGTCACCCAGGCTGCAGTGCAATGGCATGATCTCAGGTCACTACAACCTCCGCCTCCCAGGTTAAAGGGATCCTCTTGCCTCAGCCTCCTGAGTAGCTGGGATTACAGGCACACACCACCATGCCTGGCTAATTTTTGTATTTTTAGTAGAGACAGGGTTTCGCCATGTTGGCCAGGTTGGTCTCAGAATCTTGATCTCAAGTGATGCACCCACCTCGGCCTCCCAAAGTGTTGAGATTACAGGTGTGAGCCACCGCACTCGGCCAACGTGATACTTTCTATTGTGAACTATACCTACTTTCCTCCTATGCTGGTCCATAAATTCCATGAAGGGTAGTAGGTGCCCACTAAACATTTGTTTACTTGAGTTCAGTTTAATTATCCTCATAATAACAACCTTGTGAAGTAAGCAGGGCAAATGTTACCCTCTTTTTTAGATACGAAGGCTGAGGATGAGAGCAACAGAATTACTTGTGTTGGGCATCCCATGAGAAGGTGTTGGCTAGAATCCTTGTGCAGTCTTTGACTCCTCATTGCAATGAAACCACTCTGAAGTTTTCCGTTTCCTGGTGGTAATAGGCTTCCAATGGCTCTAATTATATATGGAGAAATTATAAAAATTAAAACTCGAACACTTACCATCTATGAAAATGGTTGCTTACAATGTTTCTCAAAACAACAAGCATTGTCTTGTTTTGCTTCCTTTGCCCAATAATGGTACGGGAGCATTAATCAATACAGAAATCCACTTAAGGGATGCTTGAGCTCTCCTTAAATTTACCTCAAATTTGTACACAAAAAACTTCTTTTTTATTATTTATGTATTTATTTATTTTTAGGAGACTGGGTCTTGCTCTGTTGTCCAGGCTGTATTGCCGCGGCATGATCAGAGTTCACTGCAGTCTGGAACCCCAAAGCTCAAGTGATCCTCCTGCCTCAGCCTTCTGAGTAGCTGGGACTACCATCACACACCACCATGCCCAGCTATTTATTTATTAATTATTATTATTGAGGTATAATTTATATTTAATAAATTATACAGATTTTCAGTGTTCGGTTTGATGAGTTTTGACAGTTGTACGTACCCTTTATAAATATATAACTTCCTGTAAACCTAAATGTGTGCATGCATGTGTGCAAGAGAACATGTAGTATATCTGAGACAGAGAAAGGACAGGGACAGGCAAAAGACACTGAGATAGACCCAGAAAAACAGCATAAAGACAGACATGTGAAAGGACCGGGTATTGCTCACCAATTCTGACATGGTATGTGGTCAAAGAAGAACAAAACAAATGCCAAACCCCCCAAATAGACTCTTTAGGAAAAGAGGTTAAAGATTGCTGAGTGACTCAGGGATATGTGGGCAGAAAGGAAAAGCTGAAGTTTCTGAGACCAAAAGCAAGTTCCTTTCTTTGACAACTCTGTATGTACCTAAACAAGGATAAAGCCATTCTTATCAAGGAAAAAGCAAACTATAGACAGTTACATTGCTGAAAAGTCATAAGTAAAAAGGAGAGAACCGTCAAAATGGCCTCAGGAGACAGTCATATCTCAGTGGCTGAAATAATTTCTGCACAGATTCATAGGAGATATGGCGAGAAGCAGCACATCAAGATTGAATGCATGAAGTCTAATGCATGATGCATGGACTCATCCGGTGGAGGCTTGTTAAGTTTTTAATTCAGCTGAAAAAGGCAAAAGAGTAAACCATGTTTCCGTACTCCATATTTCATACCCCTAGTAACCAGACTGAGTTTCTAAAATGTCAGTTGTAAGGAATATTCCAGGAGCACTGGCTATAAATTATATTACAGGATCTGAAAGTGTTTTACGACTCAGGATTTCCTTATCTTATTTGGATTGCAACTTCTCTGGGTTGGCACAATCCTTCTTATCACCAAGACAGTCCTTACATACCAGTTGCTCGGTGATCTCTGTTTTATAAAATCAGCAGTATTTCCAACTGCAATACCAAACTGGATTACTTTCCTGAAGTCTTTAAACAGAGTGCTATTGAACCAAATAAAAGCTGTAAATCAAACTGGTGCACTCTCTTCACAGCTCTTTCCATTTTGCAGATACCCCTGCCATGCAAGGCTCCAGAGTCACACTGCCTGGGTTTGGACCCTGATTCTACCACTCCACTGCCTGTGTGACTTTGGGAAAGTTACTTAACTCCTTGTTGCCAATTTGCTCATCTGTAAAATAGGGAAAATAGTACCTGTTTCATAAGGATGCTGTGAAGACTAACTGAATAATATCTATGCTTTCATTTAACAAATCTTTATTTCTCGAGCACCAAGTATGTGCCAGGCACTGTTTTCAGCTCTGGGGAAAACAGTAGTAAATAAAACGGGCTGAAGTATCTGCCTTCGCAGGGCTACATTCTAATCATAGACACAGACAATAAACAAGCAAACAAGAACACATAAAATGTCAAATGGTGATAAGTACTGTAGAGAAAAGAAAAGCAGAGTAAAGGAGCTAGGGCCGGGCACCTACAGGCTCACGCCTGTAATCCCAGCACTTTGGGAGGCCAAAGACGGCAGATCACTTAAGGTCAGGAGTTGGAGACCAGCCTGGCCAACATGGTGAAACCCCCTCTCTACTAAAAATACAAAACTTAACTGGGCTTGGTGGCAGGTGCCTGTAATTCCAGCTACTCGGGAGGCTGAGGCACGAGAATCGCTTGAACCCGGGAGGTGAAGGTTACAGTGAGCTGAGATTGCACCACTGTACTCCAGCCTGGGTGACAGAGTGAGACCCTATCAAAAATAAATAAATAAATAAATAAATAAATAAAGGATCTAGGAGCTGGGGAACTGCCATCTAGAGTACTCAGGGACTATAATCATGAAGGTGACAGTTGACACCTCTGATGTATAAGTAAGCATTTAATAAGTGTTAGTGTTGTCATTATAATTGTTATTAATTAGACCCATATCTACCAAATTTGCTTATCATAAACTCCCAAAAGGAATTGAAGTGTGTTACATTTCTGCCAGGGTGATTATAATTTATAATCGCTATTCAATATAGCCTCCACCATCACTATTTGCTCTGGCAACCTGTAGGCTGTGCTTTCCCTGCTTCCCACTCTGTTCCCCATCTTCCCCTGGCACCACTTGACATCTCTTGTGTAAACAGCATCTTCCCTGATGCTCCAGCCTACGGATGTATCGTACACCATCACAGAGCCTTGTAGTTTTTCTTCCTAGTAACAAAGCATTTATCGCCTATGGCATTGCAGTCTTATGTATTATTTATTCTTGTTTATTGAAGTCTGTCTCACTAGACCCTACTTTCCATGAGGGTAGGGGGGGTCTCTGTCTTGTTTCTTTCTACACCGCTGTTTCTCCTGTATCTGGCATAGGAAATGGATGAATGAGTAGTTAGAGGTCTCCACTCAACTGTGCCTATGATTAGGCAAATGGAGTTGGCAGGGCGCATAGGTCTTAGGCATCTGCGTTCCATACCTTTTCTTGTATTTCCATGCAACATATTTTGAACTTCTCATCATTTTAACTGTAGGTAAAGATCAAAGTTAATCTACAAGGCATACAGTCTTTGAAGAAATAGACAGTAACTGGCCAGAGTAAAGAATCAGGCTATTTTAGAGAAATAGGAAAAAAAATCTCCTAAGGGGTAATAGATGTGTCATTTGAGTAGCCTGGTGTTTAGATCTCCTTAGGGTATTCTTATTTGTAATCATTCTGAATTAGCCGTAAGCATCTTGCCAAGACTCACTATCACAAACTCTTAACTCATAGCCTATGGAGAAAAGAGATCATAATATTCAGATTTTAAGTTATTAACCAGAAGGCAGCACAGAGATGGGAGGTCAGCACATTGGATGTGTGAGTGGGTGTGTGCCCACAAAGGAGAGGGCTCAGGGCAAAATTAACACTGATTGGAATAGGTCAGGTTGAGGAGCAAAACATGTGTGTTTTGATTTTTCTCTAGAAAGCAGAGTTGCTAGGGAACAATAATAGCCATATCATTACCTCCCAGGATATCACAACATATACATCACAGAAGTGATACAGACAAGAAAGCCAAACACAGAACAGAGCAGAGGCAGAGGCCGAAACGATTTTCAGATTTCAGATTTTCTGGCTCACCCTGTGTGGTGGTGGGATGATTCAGCAGGGCCAGGAAATGAGCAAAACACAGCACAGTTAAGGCCTGTCTGTCTGGTTTATAGATTCTCCACCCCCTTTGCCTTTATGTTCCCCTCTGCCTACATCTCCTCAACCCGAGCCTTGCTCATTCTCCCCCAGTGAGTACGCAGCAAGTAAATGTAAACTAATATTCAGCGACCAACTGTGACTCCGCCTGAGAGGTGGAGTATCGTTAGTTAGCTGTTGGCTTGTTTATTTATTTAGATACAGGTTTCACTTTTCCAAGCTATTTCTGCTTTACTCCTGGTCCCACCCTCTAATACAATAGATCAGCAAGAATAGACTGCCCAAAGCTTTCGGCGTTTCTCACTGCAGTTCAGGGCCCTGTAAGGCAGAAGGGGCGTGCCGCTTAGGGAAGGCAAGCCGGGATCTGCATTAAGCCCGGTCCGTGCTACATCAGAATGAATTTCAAGGGTGGACAGGTGACAGGGAGGCTAGGTAAAATAGCCAGGGCTCAGGAATGGTGTCACTCTGAGAAATTAACTGGAGGGAATGCCACTGGCACTAGCAGAAGTGGAAGACAAGGCCCAGGTGCAGGTTGACACTGGGGAGGCAAATGGAGTGCTAACGGTTTAGTCATGGTTTCTTTATGAAAAGCAAAGGAGAATCAGAGAGCAAGCTGCCAAATTAAAAGTAAAAGCCCACTGGAGAAGGACTGACCGGGGAGCTGTGTAGTAAAGGGCTGGGAGTGGGGTCGGGGAGGTGGGAGAGGGATAGAGAAAAAGGAGGAATCGAGTCATTGGCTGTATTTCTGGAGTAAGATGAGATGTCCGTCTCTCCCATGCCGTAGGAGGCCCAGGCATGACATGAGTGATTTCACACCCTGTAAAGGAGCATTTAAAAAGAAGCCAGGCAGGTTTTGAAATATGAGGCCATGGTGTGGCTGATTATATATCTTTGGCTGGTTTTTTTTTTTTTTTTCTTCCCCTGAGGCAATTACATTAAGTGCTTAATATCAATCCAGAAAGGAAAAAATGAGGGCACCATGGTTTTGGTGAGAGGATTTGGTGGGGGGCAGAGGGGGAAGGCTAAACTGTCTCCCTGCCAAATACAAACACTGCACATACAGAAAATAAGCCTTGTAGATCCTGAGTTCTGACTACAGTAGCGAGGGAGCACACAGGGGCCTAAGAGAATGAGGTAATATTAGTTATGTCAACAATTGCATGTTACAAATGCTGAAGGGGAGTGAAACTTGCCAAGTGTTAATGGAACTGCTGGAAAGAAAGACTACTGGGCACCTGCCGCCGCCCGCCTGACCTGGCCAACCCCACCTGATCTGGGGCCCACAGCAAGCTGTCTTTCTTGTTTCTTCTTTCCCGTTGGGTCAAAAATAAAGGTTGTTCTCAGTATTTTTTAGAACCTGGCCTGATTGCAAGGCAATCAACCAATGTCTGAGGGGATGCTGGGCATCAGGTGCTGGGGAAAATGTGCCACTTCCGGGTACAAATGCCCCAAGAGCTTCTGGAGTTCTCACTCCAGTTGTTCCTTGGGGTGGTGTCATCCCCCCACAGAAGGGTCAACCTTGGAGGGTCAATAGAGCAACCACAGAAGCAAGAGTTGCTGGAACATTTTGTGGAGCCCTGTGCAAAGAACCAGTGGTGAAAGTACTCAAAACGGTCAGGGCTATGAGCTCACCCGGAAGCAAGAGACATTGCCTAACCCATAAGAGCACCAAATGCATACTCGTAAGACTGATGGAGTCATTCTGGCCTTCAGGAAACATCAAATAATGGAGGTGACAAGGAGAGTAGGAAATTGCCCAAAAAAATCCATACAGAAAAATACATTCATTTTAAAAGAACTTAATGAAGGAGCTTAGTTAAACAGAATAATTCCTTTGTATTTTTCAATTTTCAATAAACATTTTCTTTCTTTCTTTCTTTCTTTTGTTTTTTGAGACAGAATCTCACTCTGTCACCCAGGCTGGAGTGTAGTGGCCCAATCTCGGCTCGCTGCAACCTCAACCTCCTGGGTTCAAACGATTCTCCTGCCTCAGCCTCCCAAGTAGCTGGGACTACAGGCGTGTGCCACCAAGTCCGACTAATTTTTGTATTTTTAGTAGAGACCAGGTTTCACCATGTTGGCCAGGCTGGTCTTGAACTCCTGACCTCAAGTGATCTGCCTGCCTCAACCTCCCAAAGTGCTGGGATTACAGGCGTGAGCCACCGAGTCTGACTAACATTTTCAAAAACAGAGAAAAGTAGAGAGAAGAGTAGAATGAGTCCCCAGGCACTCATCACCCCACTCCAACAAACATCAACATTTGCCCCTCTTATTTTATCTGGTCCTACCCCTCTTTTTCCCTGGAATATTTCAAAGAAAAATCACAGACGTTTTACCATTTCACTCATAAATATTTCAGAATGTATTTATGAAAGTTTGCTTCATTTGTATTTTTGAAAGAAGTTTCCATCTGGAAGATAGAAGATTTAAAGGGCATGTTACAAGGGGAGAATGGTCTCAGGGAAGCAATAACCGAGAATTTTTGGCTTTCATTCCTGCCTACCTGCTCTATGCTGCAGCATCACCCAAAGTCTCGGGTAGGTATATTGTACTAAACAGTTTTTTGTGTGGCTTCCCCAGAGCCCAGTGATTTCTGTTCCCTGGAAACTGATTAGTAATAATGTCTCCTGTCTGTGATCCTGCCCTGCGACCTTGAGGGAGTTCTTCCAAAGGTAGAGACTTTGGGTCAAGGTGGGCCAGTGGGATTCTCTCTGCTGGGATTTGAACTTGAGAGCAGAACATGGTCGGGAAAAACTCTAGATGAATGAAAACTTCTGCTGCTGAGAGCCTGGAAACTGCTCTACCCAAACCCAGGGAACATAGGTTCTTGGTTTTCCCAAAGTTTGGGGTAGAATGACATTTGCTGGAATTCCACTGTCTTAGTTCATTTGGTTGGCTACAGAAGAATACCTTAGGCTGGATAGTTTATAAAGAAAGGAAGTTTATTTGGCTCACAGTTCTGCAGGCTTATAAGAAGTAAGGTGCCAGCATCCACTTTTGGTGACCTCAGGAAGCTTACAATCATGAAGGTAGGTGAAGGGGGAGCAGATGTTTCACATGGCAGGAAAGCAAGAAAGAGGGAGTGGGTGCCACACTCGTTTAAACAATCAACTCCTTTTTCTTTTTCTTTTTTTGAGACAGAGTCTCACTCTATTGCCCAGGATGGAGTGCAGTGGCGCAATCTCAGCTCACTGCAACCTCTGTCTCCTGAGTTCAAGCAATTCTCCTGCCTCAGCCTCCCAAGTAGCTGGGACTGCAGGGACATGCCACCACACCTGGCTAATTTTTGTATTTTTAGTAGAGACAGGGTTTTGCCATGTTAGTCAGACTGGTCTTGGACTCCTGACCTCAGATGATCCACCCACCTCAGTTTCCCTAAATGCTGAGATTACAGGTGTGAGCCACCATGAGCCACCACGCCTGGCCTTAAACAACCAACTCTTACAGGAACCAATGGTGCTAGAACTCATTCATTACAGCAAGGACGGCACCAAACCATTCATGTGGGATCCACCCTCATGACCCAAACACCTCCCACCAGGCCTCACCTCCAACATTGGTGATCAAATTTCAACATGAGACTTGGAGGGGACAAATATCCAAAGTATATCAGCTACTCCATGATCTCTCAAATAAACTCCTTCTCTATGCATCAGCTAGCCAGACCTGACTTTTACTGTTTGGCCAAAAGAACTTTAACAACTACACATCTCTCTAGAAGGAACCGATGGCCTAGAGCGTCAAGCAAGGACAACACTAATATAGAGATGAAAATATTATGAAAACCTTCTATGTTATGTTCACTGCTCTCTCCCCAACATGTAGTACAGTGCTGAACATAGAATGGGCATTCATTACCTATTTATTGAATGAATTGACTATTGATCTTCCCAGTAAAGAGATTGTGGAATCTGTCCATTGTGGAGCAAGTCTTATTGTCTTATAGGAACATGGGTTTGGCTCTGACTCTGCCACTCTGTGTGAGTGAGTCACTTAGCCTCTTCGGACCTCAGTTTCCTCATCTATAAGCTGGGAATCATAAACTCAGCCAACCTTACAGATACATTGTGAGGCTCAAATGAGGTCATGCTATATGGAAGCACTTGGTCAGCTGTAAACTGTTTGCAACTAAAAAGTGTTATTATCTTCTCTAGCTGTGGATTCCATTCTGTCTATCTCAGCTTTTTGGCCAGAGAGGGTTTTAGGGCAAAAGTGGATGATAAACGGCTTCTTTCATCATTGTTTTCCCGTTTCCATTCTAACCACTTCTTTTAAGCCTGGAGTCTGCTTTGGGGACTCTGTTTTATGGATTAAACTCTGTGAAGCCTAAGAACCAAAACGATTCTCTTTTGTAAAGCCTATGGCATCTTCATTCATCTCATCAGGTTATCAAGATGCCTCCTGATGCACGTTGACTGGTGTCCACATATCCCTCTGATAATCAATAGTGTGGAGGCAGCAGCCTAATCCATTCGTATCTTCCTGGGGAGACACAGGAACTCATCTTATTGGGTGAGGGGTCTATGGAAAGACAGTGAGGCAGAGAACAGAAGAAATAAGTAACTGTCAGTCTTAGTAAGGCTTCCAGGTGCAGCTGTCCTGCCTGAGAGGCCACCAGGTTGGCAAGAAGCAGGTGGGTGTCCTGGTACCTGAGTCGTGAAACAGGTTGAACTTTCCCATTTCCTGAACAGCCCAACACTTGCAGAACATTGCTGCATTGTTCTGTGCCCTGAGGTCTCCTGGTGGCGGGCCAACCCTAGGCTGTGCCAGCAAGCACATGGCTGCGATGATTTGTCTGTACCTAGAGCCATTCACCTGGCTGAGTGTGCTGGGACATTATCCCAGTGTGTTACCCACCCAAGGAAACAGGAGAGGGGCTGTGGGGGAAGGGGATTACATCAGCATTATTATTGTTATTCACTTATCAGATGGTTATTAATTATACTTCAATTAAAGGCTTGCAGTCTTTACAAGCATGAGCTCATCAGCTCTCACAATGCCCAAAGGAGGTCAAGAACCAGGAGACTGCTGATTTGCTCATGAATGCAGCTGACTTGAGTTTCAGAAACCCTGTGATCTGGTTTTCCCCTTTCTGTCTGGCCACTGGCCACTTTCCCTTCGGGGGCCCTCAATTCCCCCGATGTATAGTGGACAGATATGTTGTTCACTCGGCTGCCTGGAGTCTGCAAAATTGGCAAGGATCAAATTTTCCTTTCTAAACCCTTCCATGGGTTTTTTTGTTTTTTTTTTAAAAAAGGTTAAAAAAAAAAAAAGAAGACATTTAACCAGGCGCTCCAACGCAGCCAGCTCGCCCTCAAGATCAATACACCAAGGAGTTAACTTCATGGGAATCCAAGGAGCAACAGTGGGGTGGTGAATTTTAATGAGACCTCGCTCAGTTCCAGGTTGGCTTTCTGGCCAAGGGAGGTGGCACCCTGCTTTGGTAATCAGGAAGTCGTTTCGTGGCTGGCGGTCAAAGAACAGAAGGCAGCGCGAAGGAATGATAAATGGTGAGCCAGGACCAGAGCCTGTCAGAAAGGGGCTGAGAGACGTGAAGGACGCAGGGCCTGCCCCTGCCAGCGCATCCCTGGGGCCCGCTCCCCTCCCCAGGCCCCCAAGAACCACCAAAGGTGCTCAGCCAGCCAGGCCGCGCCCAAAGAACTGGGCTCCTTTAAAATAAGAACCATGAAGAACTACAGAGTGCGGTGTTTTGTTGTATTGGGGTTTTTTATGTGTTTTTTTCTTTTCTTGTCTTCCTTTTTTTTTTTTTTTTTTTTTTAGAGGGGGTGGAATCTGTTGGCAGGAAAGGTACCAAGTTCCTGAGTGACCCAGAAGCCCTGGCCCCCAACCCCCACCTCCCACATGGCTACAGAGTTAATAAAACTTGAAGGAAATGGAAAACGGGAGAAGCAGAAACCTGAGGCAAAAAGGGCCTTATCTTCAAAGAGATCCGCGTTTTGGTTATGGAAAAGGTTTTCCAATTAAAAGCCTCCTGAAAGGAGTAAATAAATAAATCCCCACTTAGTTATGCTGCACGGAGCTGGGAGAAGTCTTGGCGCTTTGTTCTAGAAAGGGTTTGGGCTTTGCTGAGGCATTTTGAGTAAAGGGAGTCAGGGCTTTATCCTCCCCACCCCTCCTTCCTCTATCCTTACCCAATGAGGCTTGTAGTGATCTAATCTGAAAGAGATAAAGCCCAATTTCCTCAGCTCTGGAGCTGATAAACAAGCCAAAGACCAGCTCTGTTCACAGGGCAATAATTAGAGCTCTCAGGAATCCAACCAGCAAGGTGGTCAAAAGGACAAGGACAAACTCATATTTCCCAGTGCCATTCTGGGCAGCTGTGAGCACCTCGTGATGGAATTTAACCCTGTGGAAATAGCATTATTATCACCCGTATCTTTTTTTTTTTTTTTTTTTTTGAGATGGAGTTTTGATCTTATTGCCCAGGCTGGAGCGCAATGGCGCAATCTCGGCTCACTGCAACCTCTGCCTCCCGGGTTCAAACGATTCTCCTGCCTCAGCCTCCTGACTCGCTGGGATCACAGGCGCCTGCTGCCACCACACCTGGCTAATTTTTTGGATTTTTACTAGAGATGGGGTTTCACCATGTTGGCCAGGCTGGTCTGGAACTCCTGACCTCAAGTGATCCACCTGTCTTGGCCTCCCAAAGTGCTGGGATTATAGGCGTGAGCCACCGCGCCCGGTTCATCACCCATATCTTTATGGATTCAGCTAGACCCCTATCAAGCACATAACCAGCCAAAGTACTATGGAACTCTGCTGATCACAAGCACCAAATGTGCTGTTAATTTAGCACTCTGTAGGAGGCAAGATTTGGCAAATACATACATAATTTCTTGCTGATCAAGGAAGGATCTAAATCCTAGAAATTATATAATCTCATGTTGAAGTAGGGTGCCTTCTTTATTTAAAAATTCATGCATAGCAAGGTACTGTCTGACATTGTTGCAATCTTATTAGTTTTGTTGAGTAAGTTCTGTTCTTTGGAGTCTTTGGAATTAATAGACTAATGTGTGTGTATTGTGAGACGAGATGGGGCAGAGGGAGTGCAGTAAAAGGAAATACTATATGTGGCCATGCTATCAACACCCAGAGGCATCTTACAAGTGCAACCTGGTGAAAGGAGGGGAAAGGATAGGGCAGAGACCGTGGGGACATTCTGCCCAGAATCAGCCATACCTTAGCTCCCCTGAGAACATATGGGAAATGCCAACAGGAAATGCCAACAGGAAATGGACAGGTCTCCATTTGGATCAGAGGTAATCCTGGCTGGAACAGAAAACATAGATGTGGACACCTGGTGGTTCTCTTCTCTGCACTTGGAGGACATAATATGAACACCTTACTAGGATCAAGAGGAAGATAGAGTCTGTACTGATGTGTCAATGGTTCTCACATTAAAAAAAAATTACTGAAACCTGTCTTTTCAAATGAAATTTTTCTTGGGGCTCAAATATATAGAACAGATAAGGATGACATGTTTTACTGGTATACATTTATTTTGAACATTTTTATTTTTAATATTTGCTTATCAATAAGTAATAACAGCAAGACAACTTTGATGAACATAAATATTTGGAATTAGGTATCATGCTTTGCTCCACATCAATCCAAATTATCTATTTCAGTTGTCCTTGGTTATGTTTTGGCTTTTAAAAAATTGTTTATGTATATCTATGTAACTAGAAAACCCTTATTCACACAAGTAGATGCAAATGGAGTGTGTGTGTGTGTATGTGTGTGTATGTTTTAGATCTCCTTTCAAGTATAGTATACTCTCAAATGAATTAATCCAAAAACTTGGACAAGAAGTTGAAGAGATTTTTAGTTTCAAATTTTAGTCACAACAATATTTAACAATGGCTTGCATTTCTTATCATAATATAAAAGTCAGCATCAAACACTCTAACTTCAGAGTAAATGGTAAAATATCTCTAATAAAATACGATGCTTTGACATGTAGTGATAAGTATGTCAAGGCTATGGGCCTTCACCTGGTCTGAGGTTTCATTGAGCTCTATAGTAATGCTATATAATTTTTACTTGAGCAGATCTGTACTGGCCTAGTTTCAACAACAACAACAAAAAGGTGAGAACCATTGAACTATGCGAAACTACCCAGTTTTCTAATTAATGACATATTTACAAATACTTCAAGTATGTCTTAGTCTTTTTTTTTTTTCCTTTTGCTTATAGTAGAATACTTGAAACTGGGTGATTTCTAAGAAAAGAACTTTATTTCTTACAGTTATGGAAGCTAAGATGTCTAAGGTCAAGAGGCTGCATCTGGTGAGAGCCTTCCTGCTGTTGGGGACACTGGAGAATCCCAAGGCGGCACAGGGTACCGTATGACAATGGGGCTGGGCATGCTAGCTCAGGTCTCTCTTCTTTTTATAAAGCTACCAGTTCCTCTCCCGTGATAACCCATTCATCTATTAATCCATGAATTAATTAATTAATCAGGGCAGAGCCCTCATGATTCAGTCACCTCTTAAAGGCACCACCTCTCAAAACTGCCACATTGGTGATGAAGTTTCACCATGTGTTTTGAAGGGGACATTTAAGGCATGGCAGTGTATACTCACAGAGAAGGTAGAAGTTCCATACTGAAGAATTAACTCCATACCAAAATTAATGATGGTCCTTAACACATAGAACTGTGGTATGTAATACATTTACATGGATGCTTTTTCTTGTATAGGTTTTAAAATAACTAAAATGTATTTAAACCGTCAGTTTGAATCAGTCATTGGTAGAAATCTTAAAGAAACTTCTGAGAAATCTCTGCATCCAGCATGGGAGGAGTTTGGATTTTGGAGGGCAGAAGGTGAGAGGAGAGCTGTATGAATGGTAAAGGAACGAGTCAGGTTATAAAGGAACTTATACATAAAAGTAAAGAGTTGGAACTAGATTTTGAGAGTCATAAGCAAGAAAGCGGCATAATCAGGTCTGCATTTTAGAGATCACACTGGCTTCAGTGTGGACAATGGATTTGGGTGGGAGTGGAGGGCAGGGGAAAAGGGCAACAGACTGATGAATTAGGAGGTGCTATGACACAGGCCAGGGCTGATAATGGCAGAACTAAAGTCATAGGTCTGTGGCTAGAAGCAACAGGGGTGTAAATTTAAGAGTTATCAGAAAGGCAAAATTGATAGTACTGTTTCTGATCACATGGGGCCTGGGGATTGAGGTACAGAGGAGAAAGAATGACATGACATTTTCTGGCATGCGCAGTGAAGAGGATGGGGCTTCCATCAGCATGACGGGAAATCCAAGAGGGAGAGGTAGGGTGGGAGTGGAGGAAACAGATCATGAGCTCAGACATGTTGAGTTTGAGGTTCAAGCCAGTAAGCTGTCACTGAGTCCTGGCACAAACCATGCTAAACAGAGTGCAGCACACAAAAACAGAAAAGCAACAGATTTATCCTTCAAGCAGCGTATAACAAATATAAACAAATAATCTGATTATAAGGCAGAGGTGGTTGGTGCTTTAAGGGAGATGCATATCTCTAGAAAAATAAGAGAAGGTGACTGAGAGGTTCATGGGTCTTAAACAGTGAGGATGATTTGGCTTTTTGGAGCTGAGAAAGGAGAAAGGCAATCTAGGTAGGGACAACATGAGCCAGATACACAGGCCAAAAAAAGAAAACAATGACATGTAGGGGGAACTAGAATAATTCAGTTTGTTGGCTTAGAGTAAACAATAGTGATCAGTAAGGCTGGAGGGGCAGACTATGGCTGGTCAGGAAATGACTCGACCACTGTGCTTTTTTGTGGATCTGATTCCATACCTGTGGGAAGCCAGTGAAGGGCTCTGACAGGAAAAAGCATGTGGTTAGGGTTCCCTGAGATATAGTTTACTCCTTCACTTCCAAACGACCAGCCTGGGCAACATAGGGAGACTCTGTCTACAAAACATTTCAAAATTAGCTGCGTGTGGTGCCACACACCGGTAGTCCCAGCTACTGGGGAGGCTGAGGTGGGAGGAGTCCTTGAGTCCAGGAAGACTGAGGCTACAGTGAGCCATGATCGTGCCTCTGCACTCCAGCATGGGAGACCTGGTCTCAAAAAAAGAAAACAACAAAAAAATTCAAGACACTTCCAATGGCAGGGACTGACCACAGAAGTTGCCGGGAAAGCAATGACGTCACTACTCCTATCACTCTGCCCAGGTAAATGTCACTATCGGCAAAGGGAAATAGCAGTGGCAACTGAAAAACCTCTGCAGTGGGGCCATGTGAGTGAAGCCGTTCGGTCTGAGTCACTAATGCTGCTCTTTAACTCGTTTTGGAAACTTTGGTTTGTGGTGTGGGGGTGGATTAATTGGCAGAAATCACAGAAGTAGTTATTACTCCATCTTGATTTGGGGAACTTGTGCACAGATTTTTAAAAAACTCTTATTTTACTTTCGGGTTTGCCTCATTCTTATTCCTTTTTGAAAAAAAATGACCTTGATGTAATGAGGTGAAGTTCACATCCTATGTTAGCAGTCCCAAGAATGCTAGTGAAGTGGTTTTGTCATCAGGATATAAAAATTGGGCTTTTCCCCCAATAAAAAGCAGACTGTGTTCTGATAAATACTGTGAATGTAGAGCAGAGAAAAAGAAAAAACTTAAGAAATTCATTGCAGGCTCCTATTAATGCCATCTCCATTCTAACCACTGCCAATGGAAAAACCATGAGAAATGAGTCTGAAAAGGCCAAAATTTTCCAAATCAAGGAAGTTTCTCCCAGCTTCTCATTTGGTTTGTTTTCTGTCTGGTTACTTCAGACTATGACATATCTGGTACGTATATCTATGATCAGTTTCACACGTAAACACGTGTACACACACTGCAATGTTAGGAAGGTAACAGGAAAACGACTTCGAGAGAGTTCTGTTTCGAAACTGTTCATTTAAATATGCTTTAAAATTTTCAGATGATTAAAGATCCTATTCCATTTGGGATCTCTCCTAAAATATCTGGAAACTGGCATGGATTACTAAACAATCCTAAATTAGTAGTCTTAACCAAAAGTATATACAGTACGCTGGAGAAGGAAACTGGGAAGCAAATTAATGAGAGTTATCATCAGACAAATCCAATGAGAAATGACCACTGTTGGGACAGTTGTCATGGAGAAGTGGATGACCAGATGGTCTCTTCTGAGCTAAGCCAAGTTGGATGGAGCAGTAAACAGGTTTTTTCCCATAAGAGGTAGAAGGGAGAGTAAATATCAGTACCCTAAAAATCATTAGCAATGGTCAAAAGATCAATACACTCGTTATCTCCAACCAGTTACAAATCATGAGTCAAAATTTTTAACCAGAAAGAGGGATCAAAAGCTTTAATTGTTCTAGAGTTCTGAAGTGCTGGAGATAGAGATCAATGTTGTATACCCAAAGACGTTCAATCTAAAAATTTATGTAAGCGGCAGGCATGGTGGCTCATGCCTGTAATCCCAGCACTTTGGGAGGCCTCGGCGGGTGGATCACAAGGTCAGGAGTTCGAGACCAGCCTGGCCAATATGGTGAAACAACATCTCTACTAAAAATACAAAAATTAGCCTGGCTTGGTGATGGGCACCCGTAGTCCCAGCTACTTGGGAGGCTGAGGCAGGAGAATTGCTTGAACTCGGAAGGTGGAGGTTGCAGTGAGCCAAGATCGCACCACTGCACTCCAGCCTGGGTGACAGAGCGAGTCTCCGTCTTAAAAAAAAAAAGGTAAGCTAACCACTTTAGGTCTCATGGAGAGCCAAAGTTAGATTAAGCAATGGTAATTAACTGTCTATGTTAAATGCTAGCAGTAGCAAATTGTACTTAGGTTTTTGTTGTTGTTGTTTACTGCTCCTTTTGGACCAGGGCTATCCACAGGCAGTGCGCAAAAAATAGCTAAGGAATTTATTTTCATTTCTATCTTGCTCTAAGCTGCATTCTTCTTTTTACACAGGTTAGCAGTTAATGACTCTATGGTGGCAGCTACCTGAATTGCAGGCACATTCTTGGGAAATAAATAACATCTGACGGATTGTTTTTTGTTTTTGTTTTCGTTTGAGACGGAGTTTTGCTCTTGTTGCCCAGGCTGGAGTGCAATACTGTGATCTTGGCTCACTGCAACCTCTGCCCCCGGGTTCAAGCAATTCTCCTGCCTCAGCCTTCCTGAGTAGCTGGGATTACAGGCATATACCACCACGCCTGGCTAATTTTGTATTTTTAGTAAAGACCGGGTTTCTCTATGTTGATCAGGCCAGTCTTGAACTCCTGACCTCAGGTAATCCGCCCGCCTCGGCCTCCCAAAGTGTTGGAATTACAGGCGTGAGCCACTGAACCTGGCTTGACGGATTGTTTTTAAAACTGAAACTCAGCCGGGCATGGTGGCTCATGCCTGTAATCCCAGCACTTTGGGAGGCTGAGGTAGGTGGATCACTTGAACCCAGGAGTTCAAGACCAGCCTGGGAAACATGGCAAAACCCCTTCTCTACTAAAAATAGAAATAAAAAAATTAGCTGGGTGTGATGGCACACACCTGTAGTCTCAGTTGCTCAGGAGGCTGAGGCAGGAGAATTTCTTGAACCTGGCAGGTGGAGGCTGCAGTGAGCTGAGATCGTGTCATTGCACTCCAGTCTGGGCAACAGAGTGAGACTCTGTCTCAAAAAAAAAAAAAAAAAAAAGGAAAAGGAAAAAAAAAAACCAAACCCTGAAAACTCATAAAATTGGCCACAAATACAATCTATGTATTCAGGACTTTTGTCTGAATTACACAGTTTGAACCTGCTGTTAAATGGGTGAAACTATGTTTTATTTATCTATAAACATGAGAAATCCGCCATCGAAATTCTTCCTTTTTTTTTTTTTTTCTTTTTTTTTGAAACAGAGTCTCACTCTCTGTCACCCAGGCTGGAGTGTGGAGTGCAGTGGCATGATCTTGGCTCACTGCAACCTCTGCCTCCCAGGATCCAGCTATTCTCCTGCCTCAGCCTCCCATGTTGCTGGGATTACAGGTGCCCACCACCACGCCTGACTAATTTGTAATTTTAGTAGAGACAGGGTTTCACCATGTTGGCCAGGCACCACGCCTGGCCCAAAATTTTTCTTAATCAATCTTTGTTTCTTTTGCAATCTCACGTTACCAAAAATTTGTGGAGTGTAACTCCAAGAATTTCTTTTTGTATTTGTTAATTATACAAGGAATACATTCTCATTTTTAAAAATTCCAATAATCAGATAAATCAGAAGTTATCTTATTTAAAAAGCCCCCACCTGCTGTTACAGAAGCCCTTCTATTATTACCAGTTTGATGTGCATCATTCAAGATCTTTTTCTAATATTTTGGCATAATATACGTTTGCATGTACAGCATATGAATATATATTTTTGCTGTATGCTTTTTTTTCCCTCTTTGAGACAGGATCTCTCTCTGTCACCCAAGTGCAGTCAGGGCTTACTGCAGCCTCGACTTCCCCAGGCTCAAGTGATCCTCCCATCTCATCCTCCCAAGTAGCTGGGACTACAGGTACATGCCACCACACCTGTCTAAGTTTTGTAATTTTTGTAGATGAGGTTTCGACATGTTGCCCAGGCTGATCTCAAACTACTGGACTCAAGCGATCTGCCCACCCCAGCCTCCCAAAGTGCTGGGATTACAGGCATAAACCAATGCTTTTGGCCGTATATTATCATACTGTACCTATTTTTCTATAATTTTTTTTTATCTGTCACAGGTGACAAAACACTATTTATTTATTTATTTATTTATTTATTTATTTATTTATTTGAGATGGAGTCTTGCTCTGTTGCCCAGGCTAGAGTGCAGTGGCATGATCTCAGCTCACTCAACCTCTTGGTTCAAGCAATTCTCCTGCCTCAGCCTCTGGAGTAGCTGGGATTACAGGTGTATGTCACCGTGTCCAGCTAATTTTTGTACTTTTAGTAGGGACGGGGTTTCACCATGTTGGCCAAACTGGTCTTGAACTCTTGACATCATGATCCACCTGCCTCAGCCTCCCAAAGCGCTGGGATTACAGGCGTGAGCCACCACACCTGGCCACAGTTAATTTTTTAAACTTATCAAATATCTTGGAGATTTTTTATTAGTGTGTAGAGATTAACTTAATTTTTCTCTTACATGATTTTTTTTCATTTTTTTTATTTTGAAATAATTGTAGATTCACAAGAAATTACTGCCTCCCCCTGAAAAAAAAAAAAAAAAAAAAGGAAAGAGAGGTCCAGTCAGTGCACCTTTCACCCAGCCTCCATATAATGGTCACATCTTACCTATAGTGCATTACCATGAAAAGGAAATTGACATTGCTACAATCCACAGAACATATTCATATTTCACCAGTTTTACATAAGCTTATTTGTAAAAGTGTGTTTGTTTGTAGATAGTTCTTTTTTTATTATTATACTTTAAGTTCTAGGGTACATGTGCACAACGTTCAGGTTTGTTACATAGGTATACATGTGCCATGTTGGTTTGCTGCACCCATCAACTCGTCATTTTCATTAGGTATTTCTCCTAATGCTATCCCTCCCCCAGCCACTCCAACAACAGGCCCTGGTGTGTGATGCTCCCCTCCCTGTGTCCATGTGTTCTCCTTGTTCAACTCCTACTTATGAGTGAGAACATGCGGTGTTTGGTTTTCTGTCCTTGTGATATTTTGCTGAGAATGATGGTTTCCAGCTTCATCCATGTCCCTGCAAAGGACATGAGCTCATCCTTTTTTATGGCTGCATAGTATTCCATAGTGTATATGTGCCACATTTTCTTTATCCAGTCTATTATTGATGGACATTTGGGTTGGTTCCAAGTCTTTGCTATTGTGAATAGTGCCACAATAAACATACGTGTGCATGTGTCTTTATGGTAGCATGATTTATAATCATTTGGGTATATACTCAGTAATGGGATGGCTGGGTCAAATGGTATTTCTAGTTCTAGATCCTTGAGGAATCGCCACACTGTCTTCCACAATGGGTGAACTAATTTACACTCCCAACAACAGTATAAAAGCATTCCTATTTCTCTACATCCTCTCCAGCATCTGTTGTTTCCTGACTTTTTAATGATTGCCATTCTAACTGGTGTGAGATGGCATCTCATTGTGCTTTTGATTTGCATTTCTCTGATGACCAGTGATGATGAGCATTTTTTCACATGTCTGTTGGTTGCATAAATGTCTTCTTTTGAAAAGTGTCTGTTCATATCTTTTTTTTTCTGATGGAGTTGTTTGTTTTTTTCTTGTAAATTTGTTTAAGTTCTTTGTAGATTCTGAATATTAGTCCTTTGTCAGATGGATAGATTGCAAAAATTTTTCTGCATTCTGTAGGTTGCCTGTTCACTCTGATGATAGTTTCTTCTGCTGTGCAGAAGCTCTTTAGTTTAATTAGATCCCATTTGTCTGTTTTGGCTTTTGTTGCCATTGCTTTTGGTGTTTTAGTCATTAAGTCTTTGCCCATGCCTATGTCCTGAATGGTACTGCCTAGGTTTTCTTCTAGGATTTTTATGGTTTTAGGTCTTACATTTAAGTCTTTAATCCATCTTGAGTTAATTTTTGTGTAAGCTGTAAAGAAGGGATCCAGTTTCAGCTTTCTACATATGGCTAACCAGCTTTCCCAGCACCATTTATTAAATAGGGAATCCTTTCCCCATTGCTTGTTTTTGTCGAGTTTGTCAAAGATCAGATGGTTGTAGATGTGTGGTGTTATTTCTGAGGCCTCTGTTCTGTTCCACTGATGTATATATCTGTTTAGGTACCAGTACCATGCTGTTTTGGTTACTGTAGACTTGTAGTATAGTTTGAAGTCATGTAGCGTGGTGCCTCCAGCTTTGTTCTTTTTGCTTAGGATTATCTTGGCAATAGGGGCTCTTTTTTGGTTCCATATGGACTTTAAAGTAGTTTTTTTCCAATTCTGTGAAGAAAGTCAGTGGTAGCTTGCTGGGGATAGCATTGAATCTATAAATTACCTTGAGCAGTATGGCCATTTTCACAATATTGATTCTTCCTATCCATGAGCATGGAATGTTCTTCCATTTGTTTGTGTCCTCTTTTATTTCCTTGAGCAGTGGTTTGCAGTTCTTGAAGAGGTCCTTCACATCCCTTGTAAGTTGGATTCCTAGGTATTTTATTCTCTTTGTAATAATTGTGAATGGGAGTTCACTAATGATTTGGCTGTCTGTTTGTCTGTTCTTGGTGTATAGGGATGCTTGTGATTTTTGCACATTGATTTTGTATCCTGAGACTTTGCTGAAGTTGCTTATCAGCTTAAGGAGCTTTTGGACTGAGATGATGGCATTTTCTAAATATACAGTCATGTCACTTGCAAACAGAGACAATTTGACTTTGTCTTTTCCTAGTCGAATACCATTTATTTCTTTCTCTTACCTGGTTGCCCTGGCCAGAACTTCCAATACTATGTTGAATAGGAGTGGTGAGAGAGGGCATCCTTGTCTTGTGCCAGTTTTCAAAGGGAATGCTCCCAGTTTTTGCCTATTCAGGATGATATTGGCTGTGGGTTTGTCATACATAGCTCTTATTATTTTGAGATACGTTCCATCAATACCTAGTTTATTAAGAGTTTTTAGCATGAAAGGCTGTTGAATTTTGTCGAAGGCCTTTTCTGCATCTATTGAGATAATCGTGGGTTTTGTCGTTGGTTCTGTTTATGTGATGGATTACATTTATTGCTTTGTATATGTTGAATCAGCCTTGCATCCCGGGGATGAAACCAACTTGATCATGGTGGATAAGCTTTTTCATGTGCTGCTGGATTCAGTTTGCCAGTATTTTATTGAGGATTTTCGCATTGATGTTCATCAGGGATTTTGGCCTAAAATTCTTTTTTTGTTGTGTCTCTGCCAGGCTTTGGTATCAGGATGATGCTGGCCTCATAAAATGAGTTAGGGAGGATTTCTTCTTTTTCTATTGTTTGGAAGAGTTTCAGAAGGAATGGTACCAGCTCCTGTTTGCACCTCTGGTAGAATTCGGCTGTGAATCTGTCTGGTCCTGGACTTCTTATGCTTGGTAGGCTGTTAATTATTGCTTCAATTTTCAGAACCTGTTATTGGTCCATTTAGAGATTCAACTTCTTCCTGGTTTAGTCTTGGGACAAGGGTGTATGTGTCCAGGAATTTATCCATTTCTTCTAGATTTTCTAGTTTATTTGCATAGAGGTGTTTATAGTATTCTCTGATGGTAGTTTGTATTTCTAGGGGATTGGTGGTGATATCCCCTTTATCATTTTTTATTGCGTCTATTTGATTCTTCTCTCTTTTCTTCTTTATTAGTTTTACTAGCGGTCTATTTATTTTGTCGATCTTTTCAAAAAACCTGCTCCTGGATTCATTTATTTTTTGAAGGGTTTTTTATGTCTCTATCTCCTTCAGTTCTGCTCTGAGCTTAGTTATTTCTTGTCTTCTGCTAGCTTTTGAATTTGTTTGCTCTTGCTTCTCTAGTTCTTTCAATTGCGATGTTAGGGTGTTGATTTTAGATCTTTCCTGCTTTCTCCTGTGGGCATTTAGTGCTATAAATTTCCCTCTACAGGCTGCTACAAATGTGTCAGGGAGATTCTGGTACATTGTATCTTTGTTCTCATTGGTTTCAAAGAACATCTTTATTTCTGCCTTCATTTCGTTATTTACCCAGCAGTCATTCGGGGAGCAGGTTGTTCACTTTCCATGTGGTTGTGTGGCTTTGCCTGAGTTTTGTAATCCTGAGTTCTAATTTGATTGCACTGTGGTCTAAGAGACAGTTTGTTGTGATTTCTGTTCTTTCACATTTGCTGAGGAGTGTTTTACTTCCAATTATGTGGTCAATTTTAGAGTAAGTGCCATGTGGTGCTGAGAAGAATGTATATTCTGTTGAGTTGGGGTGGAGAGCTCTGTAGATGTCTATTAGGTCCACTTGGTCCAGAGCTGAGTTCAAGTCCTGGATACCCTTGTTAATTTTCTGTCTCGTTGATCTGTCTAATATTGACAGTGGGGTGTTAAAGTCTCCCATTATTATTGTATGGGAGTCTAAGTCTCTTTGTAGGTCTCCAAGAACTTGCTTTATGAATCTGGGTGTTCCTATATATATTTAGGATAGTTAGCTTTTCTTGTTGAATTGATCCCTTTACCCTTATGTAATGGCCTCCTTTGTCTCTTTTGATCTTTGTTGGATTAAAGTCTGTTTTATCAGAGACCATGATTGCAACCCCTGCTTTTTTTTGCTTTCCATTTGCTTGATAGATCTTCCTCCATCACTTAATTTTGAGCCTATGTGTGTCTTTGCACATGAGGGGGGTCTCCTGAATGCAGCACACTCATGGGTCTTAACTCTTTATCTCTGTCTTTTAATTGGGGCATTTAGGCTGTTTACAATTAAGATTAACATTGTTTTGTGTGAGTTTGATCCTGTCATTATGATGCTAGCTGGTTATTTTGCCCGTTAATTGGTGCAGTTTCTTCCTAGCATCAATAGTGTTTGCAATTTGGCATGTTTTTGCAGTGGCTGGTACCAGTTGTTCCTTTCTATGTTTAGTGCTTCCTTCAGGGCTCTTGTAAGACAGACCTGGTGGTGATAAAATCTCCAGCATTTGCTTGTCTGTAATCTCCTTCACTTATGAAGCTTAGTTTGGCTGGATATGAAATTCTGAGTTGAAAATTCTTTTCTTAAAGAATGTTGAATGTTGATCCCCCCGCCCCCACCCCTGCTTCTGGCTTGTAGGGTTTCTGCTGAGAGAGCCTCTGTTAGTCTGATGGGCTTCCCTTTGTGGGTAATCCGACCTTTCTCTCTGGCTGTGCTTAACATTGTTTCCTTCATTTCAACCTTGATGAATCTGACAATTATGTGTCTTGGGGCTGCTCTTCTAGATTCCCTCGAATATGCAATTCACAATTGGGGTTCATGTTCCTGTGAGAATCTGATGCCTCTACTGATCCAACAGGAGACAGAACTCAGGTGGTGATGCTAGCTTGCCCTTGGCTCACCTCCTGCTGTGCAGGCCAGGTTCCTAACAGTCCATGGACCTGTACCAGTCCGTGGCCTGCGGGCTGGGGACCCTGGTATAGCCTACTCCACACCTAGGCTATATAATATAGCTTGCTGTGCCTAGGCTGCAAACCTGTACAATATGTTGCTATACTGCGTACTGTAGGCAATTGTAACGTTATGATAAGTATTTGTGTATCTAAACATCTCTAGACATAGAAAGGGTACAGTAAAAATGTAACATAAAAGATTTTAAACACGGTGCACCTGTATTTGGCACCTGCCATGAATAGAGCTTGGAGCTTGCAGGACTGGAAGCTGCTCTGGATGAGTCAGTGAGTGAGTGGTGGGTGAGTGTGAAGGCCTAGGATATTGCTGTACTGTACTGTACTTTTATGCAATGGACAATGCAGTAGGTTTGCTTACACTAGCATCACCACTAACATGTCAGTAATGTGTTGTGCTATGAAGTTATACTGCCTCTGACGTCACTAAGAGATAGGAATTTTTCAGCTTCATTATAATCTCATGGGACCACTGTCATTACTCAGAGCATCATATGTAACACAGGACTGCATATGTGTAGAGAGAGAAAGAGGAGGATGATTGGATGGCTAGATAAATATTAGCTGTCCTCACTAGATTAAAACTCCCTTAAGAATAAGAATCCTAGTCTTAGAAGTCTGTAAAACTCACAATGTCAATGTATGCCTACTGCATGCTTAGTGTGTGCCTAATAAATGCCTGCTAGTGGTTAAGCTGGTTGATTGGGAGCAGAGTTATCTCATCCTACCAGAGCTACCTCTGGGTGATGGTATCTTCAGAGGAGCAGCAGCGCTAGCTGAATGAGCTAAGCTGTATGTCTCCACGCAGAAGTCTGCTCCTGGAAAACTTGAAACAAACAGATACATTTGCTTATACTGCTCCCAGTCTAATAAGCCTTAGCAAAATATTCTTGGGAACATTATAAAAGCACATAGACAGTACAGTGATAAGATGTGGGGTTTTTTTTGTGGGGGGGGGATCGGGGGGCGGGTTGTTTGTTTGAAACTGAGTCTCTGTTACCCAGGTGGGAGTGCAGTGGTGCGATCTCGGCTCACTGCAACCTCCACCTCACAGGTTCAAGTGATTCTCCTGCCTCAGCCTCCCGAGTAGCTGGGATTACAGGCACCTGCCACCGCACCTGGCTGATTTTTGTAGTTTTAGTAGACACAGGGTTTCACCATCTTGGCCAGGCTGGTCTTGAGCTCCTGTTGTGTTTTTTTATTTGTTTTTTGTTTGTTTGTTTGAGACAAGATCTTGGTCTGTCGCCCAGGTGGGAGTACAGTGGCGTGATCTCTGCTCACTGCAACCTCCACCACTGGGTTTAAGCAATTTCCATGCCTCAGCCTCCCGAGTAGCTGGGATTACAGATGTGCACCACCACACTCAGCTAATTTTTGTATTTTTAGTAGAGATAGGGTTTCACCATGTTGGCCAGGCCGGTGTGATCTGCCCGTCTCAAGTGATCTGCCCGTCTCAAGTGATCTGCCCACCTCAGCCTCCCAAATTGCTGGGATTACAGGTGCAAGCCACCACGCCTGGCCAAACAGCTTGGAGACAGGTAGCTAGACAGTTACACTCTTAGTTCCAAATTCCATCCAAGATGGTGGCAGTTTCCTACATGATTTCTGGCAAATGTGTTGTGCATATTAAAGAAACAAAGGATGAAAAAACACATGCTGCTTGTTAGCTATCCAGGGCTCCTCCTGGGATGCTAGGGCAGGCTTCAATTAAGGCTATGTTTGTCTGACTTTGTATTCTTTTTTGCAACATTATTATTGTATTATATACTTTGATTTCACTGGGGTCAGCCAGAAAAAGAAACCAGAATATTAGATGTCAAATTGATTGTAATTTTAAAGAACATTGCTTATTTTTTAACCAAGAAAACAAGAATCTGTAAATAGATAAGGATAATCTATCATAGAAAAGTTAAGTCTGTCTTTATTTTTTTTCAGCCTGAATATGTTTGTTTTTTTGTTTGTTTATGAGATGGAGTTTCACTCTTACTGCTCAGGCTGGAGTGCAATGGCGTGATCCAGGCTCACTGCAACCTCTGCCTCTCGAGTTCAAGCGATTCTCCTGCTTCAGCCTCCTGAGTAGCTGGGATTACAGGCATGTGCCACCACGCCTGGCTAATTTTTGTATTTTTAGTAGAGACAGGGTTTCACCATGTTGGTAAGGCTGCTCTCAAATTGCTGACCTCAGTTGATCCACCCGCCTCGGCCTCCCAAAGTGCTGGGATTACAGGAATGAGCCACCGAGCCTGGCCTTCAGCCTGAATGTGTTTGTTAAGTCTTTCTTTACCAATTCTATCCTTCTTTCAGTATGGACCTCAAACTCTACTACCTTCTTGAAAGATTCTCTGACTAAAATCCAAGACTTGTGTGACAGTCAAGAATGTGGAATTTGAGTAGGTGCAGTGGTTCACCCCTGTAATCCCAGCGCTTTGGGAGGCCATACAGGGAGGATCACTTGAGTCCAGGAGACCAGCCTGGGCAACAGTGAGACCTCATCACTACAAAAAGAAACAAAATTAGCAGAGTGTGGTGGTGCATGCCTGTAGTCCCAGCAACTCAGAAGGTTGAGGTGGGAGGATCACTCGGCCCTGGGAGGTCACAGCTGCGGTGAGCCGAGATGGTACCACTGAACTCCTGGGCAACACAGCAAGACCCTGTCTAAGAATATGAAAACTTGCCATCAAAAATGCTTGTCTGAGTCAAGTCCTGACTCTAACCATTTACAGTTCTGTCACTTTGAGCAAGTTATTAAATCTCTCTGAGCCCCAATTTCCTTATCTGTAATAACAGATAACAACAGTTTCTGGCTTGCTTTGAGAATTAAATGTAAAGTACTTAACACAATACTGACATGTGGTAAGCATTCAATAAACATTAGTTATTTATTATTATTTTATTATTATTATTTTTTACGCAGAGTCTCGCTCTGTCGCCCAGGCTGGAGTGCGATGGCACCATCTCAGTTCACTGCAACCTCTGTCTCCCTGGTTCAAGCAATTCTCCTGCCTCAGCCTCCAGAGTAGCTGGGATTACAGGCACGCGCTAATTTTTATTTTTAGCAGAGATGGGATTTCACCATGTTGACCAGGCTAGTCTGGAACTCCTGACCTCAGGTGATCCACCCGGCCTTGGCCTCCCAAAGTGCTGGGATTACAGGAGTAAGCCACCATGCCCAGGCAGTCATTTATCATTAGTAGCACTTACC
The DNA here is from genome assembly GCF_049350105.2 of Macaca mulatta. Lineage (NCBI taxonomy): Eukaryota > Metazoa > Chordata > Mammalia > Primates > Cercopithecidae > Macaca > Macaca mulatta. The sequence continues at coordinate 24,090,018 of NC_133422.1, forward strand.
ATCATATTTTTCAGCCTGTTTAAAATATGTTATAACTAGAAACCCCCTATACCAAGGACTGCAAACAATGACCTGTAGGTCAAATTGTGTTTAGCCAACAGTATTTCTAAACACATGTATTAGATTCATGCGTTGAGGCCTGGGATTTGTCCTTTATTAGCTAACACATCCTATTGTCACTTGCTGCATCACACATTTGCAATACTTGCATGGTCTGTGAAGACACCTGAGTTTGTGAATACCAATCTAAATTTTTAATTTTGTATCCTCAAAATACAAAAGAAGAGGAAGGAAGAAGACAAAAGAAAAGATTGGCCAGCCTTCAACGGCTGTCATCAAGAAAGAAAATGGAGGAAACAGTGGTAAAAATCTGCTTCACTAATCCATGCCCAGGACTTGAGAAAAAAAAATTTTTTTTTTTTTTTTTTTGAGACAGTCTCGCTCAGTCACCCAGGCTGGAGTGCAATGGTGCCATCTCGGCTCACTATAACCTCCACCTCCTGGGTTCAAGAGATTCTCCTGCCTCAGCCTTCCGAGTAGCTGGGATTACAGGCACCCGCCATCATGCCCTGCTAATTTTTGTTGTGTTTGTTTGTTTATTTGTTTTGAGACAGAATTTTGCTCTTGTTGCCCAGGCTGGAGTGCAGTGGCGCCATCTCGGCTCACCGCAACCTCCATCTCCCAGGTTCAAATGATTCTTCTGCCTCAGCCTCCTGAATAGCTGGGATTACAGGCGTGTGCCACCACACCTAGCTAATTTTGTATTTTTAGTAGAGACAGGTTTTCTCCATGTTGGTCAGACTGGTCTCGAACTCCTGACTTCAGGTGATTCACCTGCCTTGGCCTCCCAAAATGCTGGGATTACAGGCGTGAGCCACCGTGTCCAGTCAATTTTTGTATTTTTGTAGAGATGGGGTTTCACCATGTTGGCCAGGCTGGTCTTGAACTCCTGACCTCATGTGATCCTCCCGCCTCAGCCTCCCAAAGTGCTGGGATTACAGGTGTGAGCCAACATGCCTGGCTGAGAATTCTTGTCTGTTCTACTCATTGAATGCTTAACCATAGATTGACATATTATCTATTTACTCATGTTTATTTGTTTTATCTTCCTAAGAAACCTACAATCCTCTTGAGGATAGCAATTACATCACATTATTAATATTTTTTAATGCGTAAGATACCTAGCTCATTTTTTTCTCATAGTAATGAAGCAGGAAATTTTCCCTGACCCCTTTGTGGGCAGGAGCTGGAGTGCACGGGTGCTAGAACTAGCCAGCCACTTTGGTGCCAGCAGGGGCAGATTCCACTGTGTTCCACCCGACTCAGGATAGGGAGCACAGGTAAGCAAGTGCAGGAGCTGGAGCAAGCACTTTTAAGCGCTGGCAGGAGCAAAATTTCATGTGGTCCTGTGGTAGCATCTAGGAGGATGCCCGAGACCCCGGAAGCCCCAGAAAGAATGTTACAGTCAGTGGTCTTTTAACTTTGCTGTCCGTGATGGTTTAAGTGTTAACAGCTCAGTGGAGGGTCAGTGTAACAGCCTTTTGCATGCACACCCAAGTTCTTGTCTGGCATCCAGGAGGAATAAGGTCACACAAACAAATTGGGGATGGTAACATAGGAGATTTTATTGCCGATGAAAGTGGTGCTCGGTGGGAAGGGGAACTGAAAAGGAGCCAGAGCAGGAAGATGATCTTCCCCTGGCCAGCCAGACTCTTCTCTGAAGCAACACCATCAAGCTGTTCCTCTGAAGTCAAGCTGCTTCTCTCTAATGTCCACCCATAGTCTCCGACATCCAGCTGCTTCTCCTCTTCTCCTCTTCTCTCTCTGCCAGCAGAGCCTGGGGTTTTTATGGGCACAGGATGGGAGTTGGGTGGGCCATGGGTGGTTTTGGAAAAGGCAACATTTGAGCAGAAAAACAGAAAATCCTGTTCTCACTTTGCGCCATGGCTCCAGGATTGAGGGTGGGGCCCTCGATGGGGACCCACCCTCTTCTGACCAGAATTTCCCTGCCTTTTGTCCCTATCAGTAACACAACAGTAATAGCACTACATGTCAATGTAGGTTCATCACTTGTAAACAATGGACCTCTCTGGTGAAGGACATTGATAATAGGGTAGGCAATGCATGTGTGGGGGCAGGGTGCCTATGGGATAGCTTTGCACTTTCCTCAATTTTCCTATGAACCTAGACTACTCAAAAAAAAGTCTTTAAAAAAGATTTTAAAAATACTATATAGCATTTCCTGAACACTTGCTGTATGCCAGCATGCTATATACTAAGTGTTTGCTGCATCCATCCCATTTCATCTTTGCAGTAACCAAAAGAGGAAGGTACTACTACTACTTGGGCACATACTACTTGGCACGTTTTATGGCCTTTGTAAGTTTCACTTCCCTCATCTAATAAATTAGACCTATTTATTACATCTAATACATTACATCTAATTTATTAGAAGAAGAAAGAAACTTACAAAGGCTGTAAAGCGTGCCTAAGAGCACACAGTTGGTAAATGGTGAAGCCAAGATTGGAACAGTGGTCTGTGATCCCAAAGACCACACTTCCAGCACTTTTGAATATTGCCTCCCAAACACATAAACCAACAAACATTCCTTGGCGAACTAGATGGCTCAAGCTCCCTTGTAATTTCTAGGACACTTGACAATAACTATATATTTACTATTGTGGATGTTGGAATTTGAATTTTGTTCAGTCGGCAAAGAAAGTTTTGCTAAGTATATGCTCCCAAGGATAGATGAATAAGACAATGTAATGGAAACAATCATAGGACAATATAATAGAGTTTTAATGACCATTTGAAAAAAATGTTGTGGAAGCACAGATGATAAACTTATCTAAAAGTAGTTCACCATATGCAGTTGGCATTTCTGAAATTTCTGCTGTATTCCCAGCATTGTGCTAGGCAATTGACAAATACGTATTTGCTCAACGCTCACAACTACCTCATGAAGTAGGTTTTATTATCCATGTTTACAAATAAGTAAATTCAGACATGAAGTTGGTAAGTGGCTTGAACAAGGTCACACAACCAGTGGGTGGTAGAGCTGAGATGGAACCTCAGATATGCAAGGTGCCAAAGTCCATGGTTGTTCTAGCTTACCAACTAAGCTGTTGTAAGGTAAGTTTGCTTCTGGTCCTTTGCACAATTAGAAAACACCAACACAACTGACATGTATAAACAAGGCTCCAGATCTGTCTCTTTAAGGTACCTCTGGCAACTGTTTGAAGAAGCAGGGTCATGAGGCTGTCATTGTCTGACTTGGGGAATAACTTACTTAGATATTTTGCTGCTCACTTGTTTTTTTAAGGGCTAGGGTTTATAATTCCTCTTGTTCTTTAGGCTGACACTAGTTTTTATGCTTGATAATCGTGTTTAATAGTTTATCTTCTCATATTTAATGTAAGTTTCTTGCAACCATGGTCCTTTGGGTTAATGAATTTTTCCCTGTCCTCTTATCACATCAAACGAGAGAGCCTTGTCAGTTAGTTGGTGTGGTTTTATTTGCCATTCCCATGATGAAGGTTCTAGGGCAAAGCCAAAGCATGATCAATAACATTTATAGCACATTCTAAGGAAATAAAAACATCAAACTTGCCGGGCATGGTGGCTCACACCTATAATCCCAACACTTTGGGAGGCCGAGGCAGGTGGACCACATCGGCTCTGGAATTCGAGACTAGCCTGGCCAACATGGTGAAACCCTTTCTCTACTAAAAATACAAAAAATAACCGGGTGTGGTAGCGCACGCCTGTAATCCCAGCTACTCAGGAGGCAGAGGCGGGAAATCACTTGAACCTGGGAGGTTGAGGCTTCAGTGAGCCGAAATCATGTCACTGCACTCCAGCCTGGGTGACAGAGCAAGGCCCTGTCTCAAATAAATAAATAAATAAATAAATAAAAATAGCAAAAAAGAAAGAAAGAAAAAGAAAACCATCAAACAAATGGGGAATATTTTCAGTACACTCTTTTCAGGAGATGCTTTGGGACTGCTGTCCAGCAGGATCAATTCTGGAGCTTGGCTTGTATGTCCTACATCACTAATGGGAAATGCAGGAGGGAGCCCAAGACTGTTAGCAAAGAAGAGAGAAAAGGGGCTGTCACTGATGGAGCGCATTTTGGCAGCATGCAACCAAAGCTTGAATACAAGCCTGCCTCTGGGCTCAGCAGCTTCATTTCTAGGAATCCACTCTAAAGAAACAATTAGAGAGTGTACAGTGATTTGCATATCTTTAATAGCAAAAGAAAAAAATCCTTTAACAGTTTGACGATGAAAAAATTATGTCAATAAGTTATAATACATCCATACAATGGAGTGCTACATTAACAACTTCATGTTGTAGAAAAATATTTAATGACATAGAAAAATGTTCTCCATGTATTTCAATCTTTTTATAATACAATGTTTCAAGCATGTACAAAACAGCAAGTCCATTATAACAAACCGATTATCCAGTTTCAACAGTTATTTATTCATGGCCAATCTTATTTCATCTACAATCACACTAGTTTCCCTTCTCCTCCCTCCCTGCATCACACTGAAGCAGATCCCAGAGTTCTTAATGCTTTCATAAATATTTCAGCACGTATCTCCAAATAATAAGGCTCTTTTAAAACACTAAACCACAACACCATTAATACACCTCAAAATTGATGATGCCTTAATATCAATATCAAAACAGTGTTTAAATTTCTTCGATTATCTCATAATGTTGTGCCTTTTTAAAAAAAGTTAGTTCGTTCCAGTTAAGATCCAGATGCAAGGTTAGGCGCGGTGGCTCACGCCTGTAATCCCAGCACTTTGGGAGGCTGAGGTGGGTGGCTCATCTGAGGTCAGGCGTTCAAGACCAGCCTGGCCAACATGGTGAAACCCCCATCTCTACTAAAAATACAAAAAAACCCTGTAATCCCAGCTACTTGGGAGGCTGAGGCAGGAGAATCACTTGAACCCAGGAGGTGAAGTTTGCAGTGAGCCAAGATCGTGCCATTGCACTTCCAGCCTGTGCAACAAGAGCGAAAGTCTGTCTAAAAAAAAAAAAAGAAAGAAGGAAATCTCCAGATGCAGTCCATACCTAACTTTTGCTTACTAGGTCTCGGAAGTTTCTTTTAGTCATTAGGTTTCCATCCTATTTTTCCTTGCAATTGCAATTTGTTGAAGAGACCAGTTTATTTGTCCTGTAGAGTTTTTTCTTCCTAGATTTTGTTAATAACTTCCCCCATGATACTTTAAACAATTTCCTCTGTGTCCTGTATTTCCTTGACTTGATAGTTACTGTTGGCAAAAATACTATACAGGTTGTTACAGGCTGAATTGTATCTCCTTAAATTTATATGTTGAAGTCGTAACCCCTAGCACCTCAGAATGTGGCTATATTTGGAAATAAGGCCTTTAAAGAGGTCATTCAGTGAAAATGAGGTCATATGTGTGGGACCTAATCCAATTTGACTACTGTCCTTATAAGAAGAAGAGATTAGAACACATACAGGTACAGAGGGAAGGCCATCAGCAAGGCGAAAGAGAGAACTCAGAAGAAACCAACCCTGCCTAAACCTTGATCTTGGACTTCCAGCTTCCAGGGCTGTGATAAAATAAAATTGTTATTTTAGCCACCTGGTCTGTGGTTCTTTGTTACGGCAGTCCTAGCAAACCGCTGCATCAGTAGTGTTGTACTCTGATTAGAAGGAACATATAATTCATTCTTGAGTATGAAATTCTTTAATGGGGGAAAAACATATTACAAACTAATTTTTTAAAAATCTATGTAATAAGAATGGTGGCCAGGCATAGTGACTCACACCTGTAATCCCAGCACTTTGGGAGGCTGAGGTGGGAGGACTGCTTGAGGCCAGGAGTTCGAGACCAGCCTGGGCAACACAGTGAGATCCTGTTTCTGCTCACACAAAAAAGAATGATGATCAGATTGGACCACATTATGTACTACACACTATGCTAAACACCTTACATTCATTATATTAGTTGATCCTTTCACCAGCCCTGCAAGGTAGGGATTATTGTTGCTATTTTTAAATAATGAGACAATTCAGAGATATTTAGACATCAACCCCAGAACACACAGCTAGTGAGGAGCAGAGCTGAGACTCAAAGGCAGCTAACTTGGCCGTCTGCCTGCAAGTTCCAGGCTGCCCATGCATACGATCACTGAGAGTTTAGGTGATGTCAACTACAGCTAGGGGCCAGCCAACATTGCCAAACCCAATCTGGAGAAGAAAGCAGATTGGGGAGACAGCTCTCCCAGTAAGGAAATGAGGAGCGCCTCTCTGGGGTACTCAGCATCTGAGGTCTCCACCCTGGTTTTAATAGTTCACTCTGCAGTTACTGGCAGCTGTCTGCTGGTGGCTGCTGTAATGACCACAGCAGGGGATCATCAGGGAAAATCACCAAGGCATTATCTTTCACAGACCTCCTGCCTCTTCCCCTCTTCCCCTATCCCACTAATGACCCTGCACTTCATGTGCACATTCATGGCTGTTTCCTTCTGTTTTCATTTCCTTTGGATCAGATTTCTTTTTCAATTCAGAATGAAGAAGCAGTCAATGGAAGGCAATACAGTGCTGAGGTTCAAAGCACTGGCTTTGGAATAAAACTGACCCGGGTCAGCATCTGTGTTTTGTCCCTTTAACTGAGCAGCTTGGGTGAGGGCCTTATTTCCTCTAGGCCTTGGTTTCCTCATCTTTAAAACGGAGGGTGGCTGGTGATTAAATGAAGTAATGCATACAAAGCATACAGAGGCTGGAATTTAATGAGGCAGCTTTGAAACATTAGCCCTGAAAGAAAAAAGGATGGTAGAGACAAGTGATGGGAATCAGGACACCACAGAATTCCCTGCCTCTGCAGGGGGCAAGATCCACCACGGAAAATCAGGTCAAATGACTCTGAGTGACTTGGGCGCTAGCAGTACATGACCAGAAAGTTCCAGGCACTCCTGTCTTCCTCATACGGGCCCTCAGGTTACATTGCCCATGCTTTCAGGGACTTTTTAGCTCTCTTGTCACTCAATCATCTCTGGACAAATGGAGTTGACTCTGGAAGCTACCATCTGGGTAGTGGATCTAAGAAAGAGCCTAGAGCCAGTTTCTTGTTTTCCCATGAAATTCCTGGTCACTAGCTTTGACCAGCAATGGGAAATTTCACGTCTGGTAAGCATGTTAAGCTTTATCTTATGACGTTGGTCTAGGTCAGGGTTATCTCCCTTCTTCCCCCAGTGGAAAAATGCATTGTATTTAGGACAAACCTGCTGTGTTGATGTGACTAACCTGTGTTGATGGCACCCAGTGTGATGCAGTCAAGGCTGGTCCGACATTTTCTCTCCATTGCCTTCTCTCTACTGCTTTGGCCCAGGCCACATCAGTGCCACCAGCTTCTTCAGATCCTACTTGCTCTCCCGCTTGTTGGCTTGATCATTCTTGATCAATCCCAGTATGGTTTTGTCTTTTGTCTTCATGGTGGGCTCCGTGGTTGAGGAAGCATTATGCTGACACTGGTGATCAAACATGCCTATCTAGGGGTACTCAAGCAAGTAAAGCTCAGCTCAGGAATGCCTAGCCTTGGGCATTCCTGCGCCACAGCCTCCAGATCATCTTCTTGTGGGTGTGCATGTTTTCAGTATATGGCCTTTTGGGTTTTCAAGACCTTCACTCTGCTGGGGTAGGGTGGGAGGTGGAGGCTGGTGCAGAGCTACAGCTTCTTTTTTTACTTTCTCTGCTTTTTCTTGAGAAGAGTGTGAAGTTATATGTTTAAAGTAACCAATTCCAGAAAAGAGAACTACGTTGTTTTATCTGATGCCCTACAAATGCCATCAAAACCACATATTCCTGCTGTTATAGGATCTCTGGGGTGCCAATTTTTCTGGCCTGAAATCTCTGTGGCCATGACACCTTTGCTTGAGTTCTTGTCCTGCATCCAGGAAGAATGAGGTACACAGACAAGTGAAGGGTGAAGAAGAAGAGTTTTATTTAGTGTTAGAACAGCTGAGAGGAGTGGTAGTTCCTCTCCCTAGGCAGGTCATCCAGTCCAGTTGAGTGTTCAGCTCTTAGCAGAGAGGAGGCCCTGGAGACGGTGGCTCCTCTCTGTAGCCGAGTCATTGGAAGTCTCTGCAGGTCTCTGAACCTCCCAGGAGAGGATACTCCTCTCTGCTGGTCAGTCATCTCTGCAGCTGTCAGTGGAGAGGGTACTCCTCTCTGCAGCTGGTCATCCTGTCTGTAGTCTTTTTGACCTCTTTGCCCTCTAGCCACCCTCTGGCCCGCTTTGGCTGAGCCCAGGGCTTTTATGGACCTCAGAGGGGAGGAAGTGCCTGCAGATTGGTCCATGGGTGGCTATGGGCAGGCCCGGAAGAGGCACCACGAGTCCTCACTCCAGTCTGCACAACTGGCAGCTTGGCCCCCAACCTTCAGGCCCTCCCTGGCCTGAAGGTGGGGCCTTACTGGGAACCCCCAGCCCCTTCCACCCAGAACTCTGTCTGCCTCCAGCTGCCATTCGTGGCCCCAGGGCTTGGCCCCAACCCCACTCTGAGATCGGAGTGGGTGCTGGGAGTGGAGAGAGGCTGGGCAGTGGGAGCAGACGCCCCTGAGCCTGCAGGGATGGGGGTGGGGTCCTTACTGGGGTACCTGAGAGTGCAGGCTGCACAGATACCTCGGTCCTGCACCTGGGAGGGCAGCTACAGCTGCACCCGGGAGCTCCTGCCCTGCCAACTCTGAAGGGTCAGGACTCCCGCTTGTCCCCAGCTCCTGCCTGCTTCCTGGACCTGGAGGCCCAGGTCTGCTGCCACAGGTGCCAAGGCTGCAGCTGCACCTGGGAGGGCAGATCCTGCCTGTTCCCAGCTCCCCCAAGAGTACAGGGAGGCTCGGATACACAGCTGCAGTTTGGGTGGCTGTACTTGGGCCCAGGAGGGCGGAGCTCCTGCCTGTTCCGTAGAGCAGGAGGTCGGCCTGGGTCTGCAGCTGCGGTTTGGGCAGCTGCGGCAGGACGGGGAGCTCCTGTCCCAACTCAGAAGGGGCAGGGTTTCCACTGGCTTCATGGAGTGTGCAGCCCTAGCCATGCCTCCCTGCTACAGCTGGCATGGTGACAGCAGCCGCTGCCATCACTGGTAATCTTTGCTGTTCATAGCGTGGGCAGTTTAAGAATTAGGAGGGAAATAGGTAGTTTTTTTCCCCTGGGTCATTTTTCTAGCCTTTTATTCTTCTATTTTTTTATCTACCCAAAGACAGACCAATTCATTTATTTTTTGGTTGGTAGATTTGAGGGTTGTCTTCCAAGTAAAATGTTAAAATAAGAGTGGCAGTCACAATGACATAATATTTTATCCTACAAAAATAATTTTCAAGAAATTTACAGTGAATTATGTGTTACGTTTCACCAGAAATGCCCTATGCCACTTTAAAAAAATGAAGTGAGGAACAGAGCATTGAAGGTTTTAATGTTTGATTTACTTCTGTCAACACAGTATTTCAGATGTACCAGTCTTCTGTCCAAGAATCCCCAAACACATGGCATTGACTGCCCAGCAAAATAGAATGAACCCCTTATCCTCCCATCTGGAGGCTAAGTTAAGAAAAGTGAAGAAATTCATTTGGTTATTCAGTCAGTTCAGTGAAGCCTAGAGTGAAGAAACTAATATATATATATATGTGTGTGTGTGTATATATATATGTGTGTATATATATATGTGTGTATATATATATATGTGGCTTCTGTTAGTCCTCAGTATTAAAAGTTAACTGTTTTTAAAATTTTTTCATTTTTATGAACTTCTGAAATGTAATTTCAATTTTCCTCTTTGTTGGCCAATATTACCTAATATTAGCTAATTATGTTAGCTATATTAGCAATATTAGCTAATCATATTGCATGATTAGTCTTTTCATTGATATCACATTTTTTCAAGTTACAGACGTGTATCTGTATCTTGCATCTGCTATGGTTTAAATGTTTTCATCTCCTCTAAAATTCATGTTAAAACTTAATTTGTAATGCAAGAGTATTGGAGGATGTGGGTCATGAATGGGATTAGGGATTAATCCTTTATAAAAAGACTTGATGGAGTACCTGTAACAGTTGGAAGCTACCTCCTTGTCCTTCTGCCTTCTGCCATGTGAGGACATAGAATTCTTCTCCTCTGGAGGATGCAGCTTTCAAGGCACCATCTTGGAAGCAGAGATTGGACCCTCACCAGACAACTGAACCTGACAGTGCCTTGATCTGGGACTTCTTAACCTCTAGAACTGTGAGAAATAAATCTCTGTTCTTTTTAAATTACCCAGTCTTGGATATTCTGTTACAGCAGCTCAAAGAACTAAGACAGCACCTAATTCTACCCATAGACCAATATTTCTTCTATGATCCTTAATTAAGCCTCTGGTGTTGTTTGAAAACTCCTCTACAGGCTGGGCACAGGTGGCTCACGTCTATAATCCCAGCACTTTGGGAGGCCAAGGTGGGTGGATCATGAGGTCAGGAGTTTGAGACCAGCCTGGCCAGCATGGTGAAACCCTGTCTCCACTAAAAATATAAAAAATTAGCCAGGCATGGTGGCACACGTCTGTAGTCCCAGCTATTCGGGAGGCTGAGGCAGGAGAATTGCTTGTACCCGGGAGGTGGAGGTTGCAGTGAGCTGAGATCGTGCCACTGCATCTCAGCCTGGGTGACAGAGAAAGACTCCATCACGAAAACAAAAACAAAAACAAAAACAAAAACTCATGCAGGAAAAGAAAAGGGAACCACAGACATTGCACACCAGTATGTAGCAGGAAACCTACCAGGCGTTTATAAACATGACTTCAGCAAATCCTTCCTGTAATCTATAAGGAGGCTACTTTTACTCTCATTACATGTGAAGAGATTGGGGCTCAGAGAAGTTAAATAATAATTTACCCAATGTAATACAAACAAATAGGATAGTGGAATTGAATTTTGACCCATTCTCCAATGCCAGTATTCTCTAATGCCAAAGTCCATGCTAATTTTTAAAAATATTTTCATTTGTAGCCCAAATTCCTTACTTCTCCCAGAGAAGCAAACACTTAGACACAATGAATCTCTTTAAAGTTCAAGTAAATACTTGGCCCCTCTGAGAAGCTGGTCTTTTCCATAGAGGATCCAAAAACAAGTTTGAACACTTGCGGAATACAATTTTGAATTCTCTGTTATATGCTAGATAGGGGCTAGGTTTTGATAACTGTCTAGAAATGTTGATAGCAAATAGTGCGATTTGGTTTAGGAATTTTTACTTCTCAAGTACTATCATAAGTGATATTTCCAAATTTCTATATATTATTCTTACCTCTGATAACAGTAACATAGTGTTATTGCTCACATTCTAGAAGTAAAAACAAGACAAAGCAAGACAACGAGCTACCAAAAATGTGGGTAACTTGGATTAAGGACTTGGCTATATGCACAAAATAAATTATTGAAAAGTAGACTGGCAGTGGAATCTAGATTTCCCAATTCCTGGTTCCATACACACATTCTTTTTGACAGTAGTCTCTTTCTAGATTATTTTATGAGCACAAATTATAATAGAGGGACTTCTGTTTTGAGAATGTAACTTGCCATAAGGTTTAATTGTTTGACCAAAAAATAATGATTTACTGTCTTGCTGTGTTCAAAATGTTTAGGATTGGGATTATGTCTATAGTGAGACTCTGTTTTCCTATTTAAATATGCTTTTATTTGCCCCAGTGACCTCCCTCTTAATTTGTATGGCCCTATTCACTCTATGGTTTCTTCCAAAAAGGACATCTGGTGTGGGACTTTAGGCTAGATACTGAGGCCTATATGCAATAATTACAGTTGTTGGTAGGTGTACTAGTCTGTTTTCACACTGCTAAAAAGAAATGCCCAGCCAAGCATAGTGGTTCACACCTGTAATCCCAGCACTTTGGGAGGTCAAGGCAAGTGGATCACTTGAGGCCAGGAGTTCGAGACCAGCCTGGCCAACAATGGTGAAACCCCATCTTTACTTAAAACACAAAAATTGGGTCAGGCGCAGTGGCTCAAGCCTGTAATCCCAGCACTTTGGGAGGCCGAGACGGGTGGATCACGAGGTCAGGAGATCGAGACCATCCTGGCTAGAGATCGAGACCATCCTGGCTAACACCATGAAACCCTGTCTCTACCTAAAAATACAAAAACTAGCTGGGTGAGGTGGCGGGCGCCTGTAGTCCCAGCTACTCGGGGAGGCTGAGGCAGGAGAATGGCGTAAACCCGGGAGGCAGAGCTTGCAGTGAGCTGAGATCCGGCCACTGCACTCCAGCCTGGTTGACAGAGCGAGACTCCGTCTCAGAAAAAACAAAGACAAACAAAAAAACCACACAAAAATTAGCAAGGCATGATGTCACACACCTGTAGTGTGTAGTCCCAGCTACTCAGGAAGCTGAGGCAGGGGAATTGCTTGAACCCAGGAGGCAGAGGCTGCAGTGAGCTGAGATGGCACCTCTGCACTCCAGCCTGGGTGACAGAGCGAGACTCCGTCTCAAAAAAAAAAAAAAGAAAAAGAAAAGAAAGAAAGTAAAAAGAAAGAGAAATACCCAAGACTGGGTAATTTATAAAGAAAATAGGTTTAATTGATTCACAGTTCCACATGGCTGGGGAGGCCTTAGGAAACTTACAATCGTGGTGGAAGGGGAAGCAGGTACACCTTACATGGTGGCAAGCAAGAGAGAGAGAGACTGTGTAAGCAGGGGAAATGCCAGATGCTTATAAAACTATCAGATCTCATGAGAACTCACTCACTACCACAAGAACAACATGCGGGAAACCATTCACATGATCCAATCACCTCCCACCAGGACCCTCTCACATATGGGGATTATTAGGATCACAATTTGAGATAAGATTTGGGTGGGGACATAGCCAAACCATATCGGTAGGCATTTGTTAAAAGTGAAGAAGCTCAGGACATGGCCAGAGGACCTTCACAGACAGCTCACCCTCTCAGGGCGGTGCCTGGGAACAGTTCTCCAGAGCCCCAGATCACTTTACTCAATAGTGAAATGGCTAGATTGTTCCATCTCATCAAAGGAACAAACAAAGAAAACAAAACTAAGCAAAAGTGTAGCACTTGCAGAGGGAATTGGGTGAAATAAAATATAGGCGTGGGGATTCACATTGCTGGGAGTCAGATAATTCAACTCACTAAGGTAACAGAAATGGTTTGGATAGCTTTTCTTATTTTTCTCATCATCTCGCACAGTTTTGCGATTAAAAAAACAATCTGGGAGAAGATAAGAGAAAATACTGATTTTAGTCTGCTGCCTGGTGATGTGGGACCTAACAAATATTTGAGAAGGGAGATGAGTTTGCAGTGTTATAAATAAGAAATTCATTTTAGAAACTGTAAGACCTGTGCCCTGTGTACGTGTCCACCTGTGTGGGAGACATGGCCATGTGGCACCTGTTGATGAATGTTAGTCTTCTCCAATAAACCATAAGCTCCATAAGGTAAGGCCAAGGACCATGTGTGTTTTGTTGAAAATCAATCCTCTGGGCAATAGTAAGCCTTCATCATTGAATGAATGTATTGAATGAATGAATGATAGTATGTCTAGAAAGAATTATGTAATTAAAATATTCAGGTGATTTTTATTTTATTTGTGATAGTCTCTGAATTTTTCTTTTTACAATAAGTATTTGCTTTTTGTTATTGCTGGCATTTTTTCAAAGCATTAAAAGATTCATTTCAAAAAGAAGAGACAGAAATATATACAATACTTTTAGGCCCAAAGGAGAAAGCACTTCTTGTCAAACAGTCTAAATTTTAAGAAAACTGTCTGCACGAAGATCTTCTACCAACATTATCACCAAAGAGAGAGAGAATAGAAGAGAGAGTGGCAGCACTTCGCCAGAAGGTCAGGACAGCAACTCCACCTTTTTCCCAAGTGACTCATCCCTTATTGTAGGGGAGACTCCAGTCTGAAATATTGCACCCTACCCACCAGGAGATCCCCTTACATTAGGCTGTTAGGCCTTCCTAACAGCCAGATAGACAGCTTAACAAAGCAGTCCAATGGAGAGTTGTAGTAGTCAGAGTTCTTTAGAGAAACAGAGCCAATAGAAGATAATATATATAGATCGTGATGTATAGATGTCGAAAGAGATATATAGAGACATATAAAGAGACTTATTATAAGGAATTGACTCACATGATTATGAAGGCTGGCAAATCCCAAGATCTGCAGGGTGAGTCAGCAATCTGGAGACCCAGGAGAGACAACGATGTGTTTCCAGTAGAATCTGAAGGCCTGAGAACCAGGAATGCTGATGGTGTAGTTCGAGTCAAAAGGCAGAAAAAAAGCTGTCCCAGACCAAAGGCAGTCAGGCAGAAGGAATCCCCTGTTATCTGTGGAAAGGTCAGCCTTTTTGTTCTGACCAGGCCTACAACTGATGGGATGAGGCCCATCCACATTTGGGAAAGTGTTATGGACTCAATGTTTTGTGTCCTCCCAAAATTCGTATTTTGAAATCCTTACCCCGAGGAAGATGGTATCAGGAGGGAGGGGGGCCTTTAGGAGGTGATTAAGTCATGAGGGTGGCACTCTCATGAGTGGGATTAGTGCCCTTATAAAAGAGACCCCGAGCACTCTTTCGCTTTCCGCCATGTGGGGATACAAGAAGTTGGCAGTCTGTAACCCAGAAGAGGTACTGCAACCCCAGAACCTGACCATACCAGCACCCTGATCCGAGACTTCCAGCCTCCAGAACTGTGAGAAATAAGTTTCTGCTGGTTTTGTTTTTGTTTTGAGATGGAGTTTCGCTCTGGTTGTCCAGGCTGGAGTGCAATGGCACAATCTCAGTTCATTGCAACCTCTGCCTCCCAGGTTCAAGCAGTTCTCCTGCCTCAGCCACCCAAGTAGCTAGGATTACAGATGCCTGCCACCACGCCCAGCTAATTTTTTGCATTTTTAGTAGAAATGGGGTTTCACCATGTAGGCCAGGTTGGTCTCAAACTCTTGACCTCAGGTGATCCACCCACCTTGGCCTCCCAAATTGCTGGGATTACAAAAGTGAGCCACCATGTCTAGCCAGTTTCTGCTGTTTATAAGCCACCCAGACTATGGTGCTTTGCAATAACAGCTTGGCCATACTAAGACAGAAGACAATCTACTTTAAACATTAGTCATATCAAAAATCACCCTCACAGAAACACCCAGAATAATATTAGACCAAATATCTGGGCATTCTGTGGCCCAGTCATTGAAGCATAAAATTAACCATTACAGGAGTCGTTTCAAGGGCTGGCACCTCCATTTCTATCCATGCTTCATGGTAAAGATTATTCAAAGGGCTTGAGAGACTATCTTTTTGTCTTTTCCTATATCGTTCAGGGTTTGCAAGCAACAGAAACCAAATCTGGTTGATTTATGCAAAAAGGTATCTGTTGGAAGGATATCAGGTTGCTGGCAACATGGATAGAAGGGCTGGCGAAACATGATTTTAAAGTAGCATGTATCCAGGGAAGCTAGCCAGTAGAAACTAGCTTGCCAGAGTCCTACTACCACCAGCTTACACACGGCCCCACCACTGGACACTGAAGCCACACAGCTGCCACTGCTAAACCCACTCCATGGCTGTGAATTAAACCTCATCATTTGTCTGCCTCTGTGTCCCTCAAGGGTCGAAGTCCCTGGTGGGAGTGTCTGATTGGCCCAGACAGGTCGTATGCCTTTATCCTGATGTCAGAGGGATGGGAGAGGAAACATCATCTTTCCATTCCAGCTTATTTAGTGGAAGGTAGAGGCCTGTTTTCCACTTAAAAGAATAGAGGATTCTGCACAACCAGGAAGTGGATGAAGATGCTGGGAAGCCAAAAAGTAGCAATTGTGCACTGCAGTCCTGTTAGAACTGATCTGCTGTTCATGTGATCAGTCAGTGCTTAGAATAAAACGAACTCAAGGCAAACACGCCAATTAGTAAGCTTGGCACAGGGGATTATAATCAGAAGCAGGAAGCAACATCTGAGACAGGGCAGTTGGCTTGCTTTTGGATGACTTAGTGTTTGAGACCCAAGCAGAAACTTTGGAAAGAGTCCCTTCATCAATTAGTCTCCTGAAAAAGTACTTAGCATACATTGGTTATGCACCTGGTGTGGTACATACAAAAGAACAACCCTTGTGAAATAAACAGGTCTTTCAGCCTCTCCACTTGTCCTTGGCATACTGTGTTCACTTAGCAGGACAGAAAAAGGAGGAAGCTGTCAGAAGCTGGCCCTTGCTCTGTCTGTAGTTTGTTTCCATTACTTCCTGGGCTTTCTCTCCCTCTATGCCCACAGGTCCCAGTTCCTGGATCAAAACTTGGAAGTGAAATGAAGCTGAGTAAGGGTTGAGTGAGTAGCCACACTCAGTGGTCTCACTCTATGGGAAATATTCTTCACCTGTCTGGAAACAAGATGCCTTTAAAAATCTAATAAAAGCTACATCCCTCCTGCACCCTCCCCCCGAAAAAATTCATGTCTTCTGTCAAAAAACATTTCGACAAATTCAGTTAAATAATCTAATTGATTTTTACTTGCGATTCATGAATCAGGCAGCATCTCGTCTAAAAATAAAGAGGTGCTATGCCAAGCATGGCAGAATAGCCAGCTTTTATAAAGAAGCTGAGCAGGAACAAGGAAACTGCATAATATAAGAAATGAGTTGGTTAACATCAGGTTACTTTCCTTGGAAGTATTTAAGTGGAAGGGACTTCCTTATCATCCGGCCGAAATTGGCCTGTTTGGAGATTTGGCTATTATCTCTCCTGCCTGATTTCTCAGAAGGTCACTTAAAACAATTTGCTTTCAGCTTGGTGAAGCGGAAATTTAGCATCAGTGATTCCATTTTGGTTTGGTTGTTGGGGTCTAGTGCAGGAGCTCAGTCCAAATCAATGGTCTCCTATGAATTTGATTTAACACCTCACAAAACACCAACACATTTGCAAAACACTTGAGAAACCTTACAGCTTTCCTGAAACTCAAAAGAATCTAAGAAACAAAGATGAAGAATTGTGATCTAAAATTAAGAAAAGAACAATTTCCATAAATGTTTCTTCCTTCCTTTACCTTTAAAGCATAAAACCTGGGGAAAGACCATCTTTCTGCAGGAGACGTCTAGACTCAACCACCTCCTACAGACAAGAGTCCTCAGAAACAAGTTCACTGACAACTCTTTTTTTTTTCTTTTTTCGGTTTTTAAGTTCACTAACAACTCAGCGAAATTTCCTCCTCCTCCTTTATCAATACTCCAAGACGGTCATTCGCTTTGCTGTGCTGCAATTTTACACTGTTCAACTGTTACAAACTTTAAAAATTCTCTGAATACTGTACTGTGTTTCAGTAGAGTAGAATGGCTTTAGTCTATTAGAATAGAATGGCTATTTCTCATCAAGGGTCACATTTCTCATCATCTGGGCTAGAAAGAGTCCCTTAATCAATTAGCCACCTGAAAAGTATTTAATGTACATTGGTTATGCACCTGGTGTGGTGCATACAAAAGAGCAACCCTTGTGAAGTAAATTTCAAAAATCTCAGAAGCTTTTGGATTTTTTTGTTTTGTTTTGTTTTGTTTGGTTTTTTTTTTTTTTGAGAAGGAGTCTCCCTCTGTCGCCCAGGCTGGAGTGCAGTGGCTTCTCACTGCAACCTCCGCCTCCCGGGTTCAAGCGATTTCTCCAGCCTCAGCCTCCCATGTAGCTGAGATTATAGGTGCCTGCCACCACCCCCAACTAATTTTTGCATTCTTTTAGTAGAGGTGGGATTTCTACCAAGTTGGCCAGGCTGGTCTCAAACTCCTGACCTCAGGTGATCCGCCTGCCTTGGCCTCCCAGAGTGCTGGGATTACAGGCGTGAGCCACCACGCCCGGCCGCATTTTGGATTCTGTCATTGCCCTCACTCTCCAATTCAGCTGCTTAACAAGTTCTATCAATTCCTCCTTTAGAATGTTTCTAAAATCTGACACCTGATTTCCATGTTTTCCTGTTCAGATCTCTATAATCTCATACTGTCGCTGGTAAACTGAGTTTTTTCCCTACTTTGTATTGGTAGTAAAGAAAGAACATCAATTGTAAAAAGCAATCTGGTTTTGTTCACTAGCCAGAGATGGGAGAACGCGGACTCTCACTCTAAACGCACCTTCTCCCCAAGCAGGAGAAGGCATGGGGTGTGTAAGGTCTGGGGCAGGCAGCAGGGCGTTTGGGGGGTGCATGTAGGGAGGAATGTTAGCATGTACAGGTGGGACTCTAGGTGTGCAGAGGCAATTCATAAACTTATGTCTTCATACAACCCGTGTTCACAAAATGGCAGGGAATGTTAGCATTATAATCATGTGTTAATGATCTGAAGGCAACTGGGGGTTGCCAGTTCCAGTTCGTGCCCACTTGTGGGGTCCTACTTCTCTCTAGTACCCAGTCAAGGGTAAAGAAGCTCTGTTGCCATCCCAGGCCATCTGGTTTCTTCAGCAGTTGTGCCTATAGATAAAGGGACTGAAGAAAATCAGGCAGAAAAAAGGACTCTCCCAGTTATTTCATCATAGGTGCCCTGGTAACAACACCCGGACTACTCCAACAAACTTTTTTTTTTTTTTTGTGACGGAGTCTCACGTTGTCGCCTGGGCTGGAGTGCAATGGCATCATCTCGGCTCACTGCAACCTCTGCCTCCTGGGTTCAAGGGATTCTCCTGCCTCAGCCTCCCGAGTAGCTGGGATTACAGGCGTGCACCATCATGCCCAGCTAATTTTTTGTATTTTTATTAGAGATGGGGTTTCACTATGTTGGCCAAGCTGGTCTCGAGCTCCTAACCTCGTGATCCGCCCACCTCAGCCTCCCAAAGTGCTGGGATTACAGGCGTGAGCCATCGCGCCTGGCCTCCAACAAACTGTTAATTACACTCTACTCTCTCCATTTTCATCTTCCTCCAACCTGTTATATTTTACACAGCAGATTAATCTTCCCCAAAATATCAATTTCATCAAATGGATGCCTTTTTCAAAAAATTCTGTTTTCATTGCCTACAGAAAAAAGTTATAAGTCTATAGTCAAACCCTGTGATGGGTTTATGCTGAGTTAAATTGGCTAATCTTGGAACTGTATTTCCTCAATTCCCTTCCCCAAAGAGTTTCATGTTAGTGTTGCCCATCAGAGAAATTTGCATGATATTTGGATAGCAGGCATGAGGGATCAGCCATTTCCAGGCTCTGAAGGTCAGAATGGTCCCAGCTGTGGCGGCTAACATAGCACGGGGTCTACAGGCTAGCAGCCTGCAGCTCCTCAGGCTCCTGCTGGGTCCTGTCTTTCAGCTTCTCCAAGTCCAGGGCCAGGTTTTTGTGCAGCTCAAAGCAAAGGGCATCAGTTCTTCTATATGTCACCGTGTCATTGAGGCTGGAAGTGGTGAGAGACAGAGTCAAATGGTTCTTAAGAGTTTCGGTCCTTGAAGCTCCCTGTTTGCTCTGCTTTTTCCTACTTCTTATCCAGCCGTTCTTCCCAACTGCCAACATCTGACCTATGGAAACAGCAGGCCCAACATCAGATTCAAGAAGCAACAGCCCTGCATAGATTCCTCCAACAGCACCCATGACTGCATCAGGGCTAACCCGTGGAATAAACCACTCCTAATGGTTCCGCTTCTCTGAGCAAACCCTGATTATGCCCAGCCACCCCATTTCCCACTTAATCTCTTCACAGACATCTCTCTGGCACTTCAAGCAGTTTAATTACCCAGGCATGTTATGTGAGCTCCACCTGGATGCCATTGCTATGGCCTTGTCTTCCACTGACACCTCTCTAGTCACCCAAATCTCACGCACACCCTACAAACTCCAACTCAAGTCCTCTCTGCAGCTTCCCTTGACCACTTCAGCCCATGGTGACCTCCTCCCAGTGACTGGAATGGGGATTCTCAATTTTTCTCATGAGGATACACATGGGAAGTGAGCCCCAGGGTTCTGGCTGCTCCCAACACCAAGTCCCTCCAAGGATCGAAAGGATTAATATCTCAGCATCGATAATCATTTGCATCCACTTGGAGAGTCTGGTGCAGATCTCTTTTCTGTAATATCAAGTTGGAATTTACATTGTCTTGCAATGGAAAGAGGCAGTGTTACACAGTGACCCAACATAGAACAAATGAGTTCTGAATTTAAATCTCTACATCAGTGACAAGGGGAGCTCCAGGTGCAAATCACTCCGTCTTTCTAAGCCTCAGTTTCCACAGCTATAAAAGAGAAATAATCATGTCTACTTCACCGCCGTGATTGTAGAGATTTAATGAGATAATAAGGAGCAAGTATACAATGCCTTGCTTCTAAATTGCTAATAATATCTGCTGTAATTATTATTGTACATGTTTATTGACGAGTCAAACATAACAGCCATTAATAAGCTATTTGCAAGAAAACAAATATGTAACATTGTTAAATATTGACCTTGGGGTGGGCTTTAGACTAAGCACTTTTCATAACTTCTCTAATTCTCCAACAATGCTATCAGGTAGGTACCATTCAAATACTTAATTCGTACATGAGGACACCTCCATATAATTTTCTTGGCCACAGCAACATAGGGTTTCTCCTACCACCTGCTGGGAAGCACACATGTTGCTTCCTTTGCCTAATATGACCTTTCATGACCCTACCCTACCCCTTATATTCATAATTGTATCCTCCTGACCAGAATGCAACACTGGGTTCTGGCCAAGAGGGCCCCAGACCAGGGAAGTTGTTTAAAATGAGTCGCATGAATGTGCAGGAAGAAACATGTGGTTTTTCCTTCCCTAGTAGGAAAAAGGCTGTTGACTCCTATTATAGATTGAAGTGGGTTCCCCCAAAAGATGCTGAAGTCCTAATCCCCAGTACCTGTGACTGTGACCTTGTTTAGAAATAGGATCTCTGCAGATGATCAGGTAAAGATGAGGTCATGAGAGTGGACCTTAATCCACTATGACTGGTGTTCTTATAAAAAATGCAATTTAGACAACGGAAACCTGCATGCACAGTGGGAAGACCATGAAAAGACACAGAGAGAACGCCATCTACAAACCAAGGAACGGCTGAGCCCACGGAAGCGGCGAGAGAGGCATGGGGGCCATTCCCCACAACAGGTCTCACAAGAAACCAATCCTGCCGAAACCTTAATTTCCGACTTCCAGTTTCCAGAACTGTGAGCCAATAAATTTCCCTTTTTAAGCCACTCAGTGTACAATACTTTATTACAGAAGCCCCAGGAAACTATCACAAGTGCTAGTCATCTTTCCAAACCAGAGGCATCTCCATATTGCTCATGCTCTTCCAGGACGCTGAGCTCCTGACTTCTGGGAAGGAAAATGAACTGACCATTTTTGAGGGCACCAGACTCTATATTAGACATTCCTCATCCCATTTAGTCCTCAGACAGTCCTAGGACATACTCATTACTCTCTCCCTTTTAGAGATGAGCAAAATGGAGACAAAGAGATGTTCAATAATTGCCCAGCGTAAATGGTGGAAGTGAGAGTCAAACCCAAGTCTAGCTCCAAAGCCAATGCTCTTTCCAGTGTTCCATCCTGTTTCCCCTTCCATTAAATAGCAGATGATTCAATCTTGCAAATGTTCTTGTCCTCTAACCTTTCTCACCTTCTCTACACTTCCCAAAGGGGACACTCATCATTGCAGGAAGAAATTGAGAGGCAGGGTGTTCTCTTAATAAGGCTCAACCCCTAGCCCGGGGTCCCCAGACTTACACAGTTTCCCATCTTACAGAGATATTCAAGGATATCTCAGCTAATTAGACTGATTTCAAAGAATGTCAGAAAGAAATGGAAAAAAACAGACTTATGGGATGTCTTTAAAGTTGCAATTTTATTACTCCCAAGTGTACATGAAATATAAAATAGGCCAACAAAGTGCTGCCTGGGGGAGAATCCTTGGGGGATCGGCTTTAATGAATAAATAAGTGTGTTTTTGAAATTAGCTTTCCATTGTTTCTAGTAAATCCCCAGGAGAGCTTGCAAGTAGTTTCTTTCTTATTCATGAAAAGAATTTCCCTCTATTGTCTTCCTTACCCTGTTGGGGGGATGGTGATGATTGAGAACTTCAGTTCAGGGAAGGCCACTGATACAGACCAGCCAGAGCCAAGGTCAAAAGGCAGAAGTAGATGCTGTCAGGTCCAGCCCAGGGAAGGCCCCCATACAGGGAGGGTCAGATGAACCAGGCATCCTTGGGTCACTAGAGGTTCAGTCATTGATCCTACCTACTCCAGGAGAACTTCAGAGAAGAGCTCCTATCTACTAGAAGACCTCCTCACCCACTTTGTTGGTAAAAACCAAAATGCTCCTTGACTTAATATATTGATGGGCTTGGACCCAGGTTCCTGTATTGATGTGATTGGACCCAGACTCTTGACCCTGAACAAATTCTATCTCGTTTACCACATATGCTGGATATTTGCAAATCCATCTTAGTCCATTGTGTGTAGCTATAACAGATATAACAGAGTACCTGAGACTAAGCAATCAAAAAAAAAAAAAAAAAAAAAAAAAAAACACAGAGATTTGGCCGAGTGGGTGGCTCACGCCTGTAATCCCAGCACTTTGGGAGGCTGAGGCAGGCAGATTACCTGAGGTCAGGAGTTTGTGACCAGCCTAGCCAACATGGCAAAACCCTGTCTCTAATAAAAAAATTCAAAAATTAGCCGGGCATGGTGGTGTGCGACTGTAGTCCCAGCTACTCAGGAGGCTGAGGCAGGAGAATCACTTGAAACTGGGAGGCGGAGGTTGCAGTGAGCCAAGACCATGCCATTGCCCTCCACCTCAAAAAATAAATAAATAAATAAATAAAAATAAAAAAAACAGAGATTTGTTTCTTAGAGTTCTGGAGGTTGGGAGGTCCAAGGTTGAGGTGCCTGCGTCTGGCAAGGGCCTTTTTGTTGCCTTATCTCATCGTGAAATGTGGAAAGAAAAGAGAGCAGGAGTGACAGAGAGAGCAAGAGAGGGCTAAGCTTGCTTTTATAACAAAACCACTCTTGAAACAACAAGTCCACTCTGAAGATGACAGCATCAATCCATTCACAATGGCTGAGCTCTCATGACCTAAGCATCTTAAATGTCCTACCTCTCAACACTGTTGCACTGGGGATTAAGTTTTCAATACACAAATTGTGGAAGACACATTCAAACCATAGCCTCCCCTTCCTCCTGATCCATTCCATTCTCCGTTTTTCTCCACCCTGCTCCATGCCTCAGTTCTTTATCTCTAAGAGCTGCATCTTTGGACTCTTACCTTCTGGCTTCCCTTTGGGTTCATCAACGTTCCGGGTATTTATTACCCCCAGATTCTTCAAGGATGGGCCAAGATTTGGCAGTAACTGAATTCCTCTACCAAGGACCAGGTTAGCTATCTGGAAGCCCCATTTCTACACTACATTCTTTCCCTAGTTCCTTTAGTCCTTGCCTCCTCTTGCCCCTTCAGACTCAGCAGAGGTAAGAGTTTCCTGTTATTGCTATCCTGGGTCTTCCCCATCTCCCACCATTGCTCTGCCTACAACTTTTCTAATAGTCCCTTCAATTACCTCTCTTAAAGTGTACCCTCTCTTTTCTGCTGGGATCCTGACTGACATGCTACTGTAGCTTCAGTACCTAGCATTTTGGCAAACAGTAGTGTATTAGTCAGGAATCTCTAGAGGGACAGAACTAATAGGATAGATGTATATATGAAGAGAAGTTTATTAAGGAGAATAAACTCACAAGATCACAAGGTGAAGTCCCACAATAGGCTGTCTGAAAGCTGAGGAGCAAGAAAGCCAGTTCAAGTCCCAAAACCTCAAAAGTAGGGAAGCCGACAAGGCAGCCTTCAGTCTGTGGCTGAGGGCCTGAGAGCCCTTGGCAAATCACTGATGTAAGTTCAAGAGTCCAAAAGCTGAAAAACTTGGAATCTGCTGTTGGAAGGCAGGAAGCATCCAGCATGGGAGGAAGATGAAGGCCAAAAGATTCAGCAAGTCTGCTCTTTCCAAATTCTTCCGCCTGCTTTATTCTAGTCATGCTAGCAGCTGATTAAATGGTGCCCAAGAAGATTGAGGGTGGGTCTGCCTCTCCCAGTCCACTGACTCAAATGTTAATCTCCTATTGCTTGAACCCAGGAAGCGGAGGTTACAGTGAGCCTAGGTCGCACCACTGCACTCCAGACTGAGTGACAAAGCGAGACTCCGTCTCCGGAAAAAAAACAAAAAAAATGTTAATCTCTTTTGGCAACACCCTCACAGACACACCCAGGAACACTACTTTGCATCCTTCAATCCAATTAAATTGACACTCACTATTAACATCACAAGTAGTTACTCAATAAGTATTTGGGGGGAAAATGGATTGACGGATAGGCAATTAATTTTCCTTTAGCTCTGAGGTGATTCTGCTCCCTCTACTCTCTCTTCCTAGCTCCTTCTTTTCCTCTATTCCTTTCTCAAACTTTTGACCCTTCAGTCTTTGGTTATTGACATTGCTCTGAAATTGTCCCCTGCAACTGAGAACTGATAGGATAGTCACCCGTCACCTCTCAGACAAAAGCAGGAATTTGACACCTGGAACATCCCAAAACCTGATGCCCCAAACCAGTGTTTGGATTCTTCCTAAAATGTCAGTGGAAAATGTGACACAAGTGGTTGTTGAGATGGGAGACATCAGTGCGTGGAAGTCAGCAGACGGATATAGGAGTAGTATACCCCATCTAGCATAAATGGACACAACAGAGAATAAAACGAGCTTGGGAAGGGAAATTCCGGATTCACACTCACCATGCTAGAGAGCTTCTCATTCGGCATTTAACATGCTGACACACTGAGATGAAAGGTTGTCTCATTTTCTGGACCCATTATGAAATGATAAAGGAGAGAGGCCAGCTACTTGGGGGTCCTTCTCTATCTAAGGCCACACATGCTGATTGAGGGCATCTGGACAGTGAAAGGTGATTGCATTTAGTACACATGACGTCCAAGGTCGGGAACTGGAAATGATCAGCGATATAACCAGGTAGGAACATGTGTTAGCTGGAACTTCTGACCCTCATAAGAGAGAGACAAGAGACCAATAGTTTTACTGATAGAAAAGTTGATCTCGATTTCTTTTTTTTTTTTCATTTTATTATTATTTTTTAGACGAGATCTTGCTCTGT
The DNA here is from genome assembly GCF_049350105.2 of Macaca mulatta. Lineage (NCBI taxonomy): Eukaryota > Metazoa > Chordata > Mammalia > Primates > Cercopithecidae > Macaca > Macaca mulatta. The sequence goes on from NC_133422.1 coordinate 24,115,156, forward strand.
TGCCTGGGCTGAAATGCAGTGGTGCCATCATAGCTCACTGCAGACTCAAACTCCTGGGCTCGGGTGATCCTCCCATTTGAGCCTCCCAAGTGGCTGTGACTATGGATATGCCACTATGCCTGGCTAATTTTTATTTATGAATCTATTTTGTAGAGACAGGGTCTCACTCCGTAGCCCACGCTGGGATGCAGTGGCACAGTTGTAACTCACTACGGTCTCAAACTCCTGGGCTCAAGCAATCCCCCTACCTCAACCTTCTGAGTAGCTGGGACTATAGGCAAGTGCCACCATGCCCAGGGCTCTGCATTTCTTTTTATCTTGATTTTTTTTTCAACATTCTTTTTTTACAGGAGCATTTTCTGTGGCTTTTAGAAGAAAATATATGTGAATCTCTATGCCTTCATATCTTTTTGTTTCTGTTGCGTTTGACATAAGTATTTGCTGAAAGTCAGGGGCATTCCAGGCCTCCCTGGAGATGAAGGGTGAGAGGACAGGTCTACCTTTGGCCTGTCTGCCATCTGTAGCAGGTATATACTGGGAAAAGCAGTAAGCTGAGAGTGAATTGGGCCTGGGTAGCAATTCTGGTTCTGCCACTGTTCACTAGCTGTGTGACCTTCACCTCTTTGCGTCTCAATTTCCACATGACTACAGGGGGATAATCCCTACAGCATAGCTTTGTTGGGAGGATTAAATCAGGCAGCACGTGCCCAGTACCTAGAATAGTCCCTGGGCCTTAGTAGGCCCTCAGTAAGCAGTGGTTATAAGGATCGCTGGCCGCAAGGCCTCCCTGCATTGGTTGACCACAAAGAACGTGGTGATGGTGCATGATAAAATGAATCGTTTTTGTTTTCCCTGTCCTGACAAAAGAAGTCCCCTGGCTCTTGCTGGGTATGAAGCAGCCAAAGCAGAATGAGTACTAAGAGCCCCCTTTGTCCCGAGTGAGGCCTCATTTGTCGGACACAAATGCTGCTCTGGCAGTCCTGGATGCCTGGGCCACTGTTACAAATCTGTTTGGGATGGAGTAGCACCAGTCCACCACTGCGATGGGTCCAAGCTCCCAGGCTGCCTGAGTGCAGCTGTGAATTCATTCAGAGTGGCCCTGCACTCGGGGCTCTTGTAACCTCGGGCTTTAAATTCGGAGAATCAGCAATTCATTTTCATGACCTTGCTCCTCTCTGGATGGAGATTTCCCAGGGGCCCTGGCCTGCCAGTGGGTAGGATGACTTCCGAAGAGACTTCCTAGGTTCCAGGAGCCAGCGTTATTGGAGTTGGAAGGGCTAGGACCTGGCAGTCTTCTTGGCAGATGCTCTTCAGAGCCTGAGCATCCCACACATTGGCTGCGGAGAAGCCACTGCTACGGCTTTGTACGTTGTTAAGAAGGAAATGCAGGGTCGGGAAAGGGCGGTTAACCAAATTTAATGGAGAAATTTATTATGAAGAATTATTTCTTTATTATGCTCATTCTGCTCAGACAGACTGCAGGCTTGAAGAAAAGCACAACTGGGAAGCTAATTTCTGGGGCAGAGCCTCAAGCCTGTTAGCATACACCCAGGCCCTTGTGTATGAACCAGGGCCACTCTGTCTGGGAGTGCCTCGCAGGCACACCCATTCTGCTCAGGCAGTCTGGGCTTCCACTCTTCTACTTGGGGAGGGGAGAATGATCAACAAGAACAGAGCAATGGGTCTATAGAACTTTACTGCAAGTGAACATATGAGCTGTCTTTTTAAATAATCATTTTTATTTGTGGTAAAATACATATAAAACTTACCATCTTAACTATTTTCATGAGTACAGTTTAATAGTATTTAGTACACACACGTTGTTGTGCAACCAATCTCCAGAACTCTTCATTTTGCAAAACTGAAACTCTGCACCCATTAAACAATAATCTCCCCAGCTCCCTCTGCCCTCAGATCCTGGCAACCACCATTCTTCTTTCTGTCTCTATGAGTCTGACTATTCCAAGTACCTCAGATAGGTGGAATCATATGGTATTTATCCTTTGGTGACCAGGTTATTTCACTTAGTACAATGTCCTCAAGGTTCATCCATGTTATAGCATGTGTCAGAATTTCCTTCCTTTTTAAAGGCTGAATAACATGATAAGCTGTCTTTTAAAGTTGCAATTCAATTAGGGATCCTTTGAATATGACAGGGAGCAGGATTGGCCCTTCAGGGATAGAGGTTTTCATGAAGTCCACAGAGATTGACTCCTTTCATGGGTTTCCATAGCCCATATTTCAATGACCCCCTTCACATGCTGCCGGTCATTCAGTGGAATTTTATCACTGACTATGTTGACCGCCCTGGGCCATGCCTGCCCTTTGTCCCAACTTCTGGGGAAGACCAGGCCTTGCATCCAGGGGAGAGAGAGGCCCAGTCTCAACACAGCTCTGACATTTATAGTGGTGACATCCTGGGTAAGTCACTTCACCATTGTGAATACGGTGCCTCTGAAGTAAAATGGAGATGACATTACGAACTCTGTCTAGGTTGGGTGGAGATTAAATGAAAGAATATATCTTAAAGCACCAGGCATGGTACCTGGTAAGTTCTCAGCAAATGGATGTTAAATCTTAGTACAAAGCAAATTAAAGATGAGATTTCTATTTTGACCAAGCATAGAACCCAGACAGAGTAGTGGCTCTCCAACATTTTTTGAGTCAGGGGCTCCTCTGAGAGTCACTTACATGCCTACATAATGTGACACTAAATTTCTGGGAATTCTTGAATCTCATGATGTCCATCCATGCCTTTGGGCACAAGATCAAGGACCTGGGATCGAGATAGCAGAGGATAAAACATTCCCAGAAAATGTAGATCAGGCCGGGTATGCTAGCTCACCCCTGTAATCCCAGCACTTTGGGAGGCAAAAGCAGGAGAATTGCTTGAGCTCAGGAGTTTGAGACCAGCCTGAGCAACACAGTGAGACCCCATCTCTACAATAAATAAATAAATAAATAAACAAACAAACAAATAAAATAGCCAGGTGTGGTGGCATGCGCCTGTAGGTCCCAGCTACTCAGGAGGCTGAGGTGGGAGGATCACTTGAGCCTGGAGGTTGAGGCCACAGTCAGCCAAGATCATGCCACTGCCCTCCAGCCTGGGTGAAAATAAAAAAAAAGAAGAAAATGTAGATCATGTTTTATATAGAGTGTAAAAAGTAAGGAACAGAGACCTGCAAGTGCTAAAGAGACACTAATAGGGAACGCTAAAGCAGTCAGGTGGATCCAGCCAGGAATACTTCCTCGTGGATATTCAGAAATTTCTCAAGGACTCAGTGTTTACTTTTCATTCTCCTGTGAGTGGTTCACCAGTCTTAAGAAGTCTCCCTCATTTCCACTCTGGGAAAGCACTTGCTCTCGTGCAAGCTACACAATGGAAGCATTTACTTGTGTTTGTCTTGTGCTTCGGCTGATTCGACTGCGGTGGACCTTCGTGCATTCTTCCTCGTGCCGTGTGCTCCGGAGACCCTGTCTGCTGCTGAGTCTCTTCCAGGGCCCCACAGATGCAGCCTTTCCAACGAGATTGTGAGGTAAAGTTGCTCAGGGAATTGTTTTGAACTTTCAGATATGCCACTGTTCCATGAGGTGGAACCTGTTCTCGACTGTTTTTGTTTTGTTTTTTGTTTTGATATAAGTTCTAGCTCTGTCACCCAGGCTGGAGTGCAGGCGTGACCTCAGCTCACTGCAACCTCTCCCTCCTGGGCTCAAGCCGTCCTCCCACCTCAGCCTCCTGAGTAGCTGGGACTACAGACGCACACCACCACACCAGGCTAGTTTTTGTATTTTTAGTAGAGATGGGGTCTCGCCATGGTGACCAGGTTGGTCTCGAACTCCTGACCTCAGGTGATCCACCCACCTTGGCCTTCCAAAGTGCTGGGATTATAGGTGTAAGTCACCACACCCAGCCTGTTCTCCACTGGTTTAAAGACACTCCATATTTGTCTGTAGGGAAGCTTAGCACAGCATGGGCAAACATAGCCCCGTGTTTCAAGGGAAATTTTGTTCTAAGGGCTCAGATGTCTTAGCCCTATAATTCAACTGCCATCTTCCCCATCGTAGTTATCTCTTTCAAGTGCACAACTGCAGTAAATGATGTGGGGAAGCTTCCAGGCCTCCTGCCTCCCTGCCACACCCTGGCACATTCTCCAGCTAGTCCGGGCCATGGGCATCGCCAAAGCAGTTCTGCAAGTGCTAGTTGTCACCTCAAGCTGTCTTTCCCTGGCATCACTCCAACTGTTGTTACAGACACCATTTCCACACCCTCCCCTCTGTGGCCTGGTATGAGCATTTTACTAAATTTCAGTATTCCTTGTCACTGCTGCTGCACGTGTAGCATGAAAGACTTGTATGGTAACAAAAAGCCTCTTGTCTAAGCAGGTAGGGGAAAAACGTATAGGAAGCCTGATCTTCTAATTGCCCAGGAACTGGCAGGTGACCTTGCTCACCAATTATAGAGCCTTTGATTTAAGTCAAATAGCAAATCTATTAAACCTGATACCTTTGAATGGTTTGAGTAGCTATGCTGTTATAAACTACTTTAAAATGGCAGTAATCTGAAGAATCCAGAGGATGATAAGAAACGTGTCTACTCACAGGGCCGGAACAAATCACAGAACTGGCCCAAAGTATGCTAAGCCTTCCAAACCCAGAACCAAACCCAGATAGCATCGACTGGAAGGATTTTTACTCTTTTTTCCTCCAATAATCTTAATTCCAGCGAAGCCAAGTCTTCTCAGTGACAAGAAAAATAAGTCAGGGTGTATTTTTTTGTTTGCTTTTGTTTTTAAAATAGCACTTTTCTCCTAATTACAAAATCCATTTATGCTTCATGGGGAAAGCTTGGAAAACAAAAACACAACAGATTCAAGGTTACTTAAGATCTTGCCAAGACTACTTTAGGCATTCTAATATATGTCTCTTTTATATTTAAATAGATTTTTTTTTTACAAAAATTACATGTTTATACATAAAACCTTTTGGTTTACTGATGTATGTATTTTACTTAGCAATATGTTATAAATATTTTCCATACCAATTGATATTTTCTTTAATATGTTGCCTAGCAGCTACATACAGTTCTGTCATTTGGACGTATTATAATCCTTTATTTATTAAGTCATAAGTAAGGCTTTGATGGACATCTTTGAATGAAAATCTTTAACTTCATCTCTGATTACTCTTAGGATAACCTCCTAGACATTTACTTTCTGTTATTAATACATGCACATGTTTTTAATCAGCAGTCTTCAAGTTCATCCTTTGATTCTACTTACTTAGGAGTTATTTCACTAAAAAACAATAACATGAATATAGATGCCAAAACAAAAGGAATAAAAATGCCTCCAGTAGACCCAGAAACATGTTAAAGATTGCAGTTGTTCATTAAGGAAAGCTTTAAGGTCAGACCAGAGATGAGCTATTTCCTGAAACGTCAAATAGAGAAAATGAGCGGATGTCAACAGAGAAATTCAAGAGAAGTTACTATAACACAATTTCAAGTTAAATTTCTTAACACTTCCAGAAACAAGTGTCATTGAGGAAAGTAATACAGTTAGAAAAGACACGGGCACACTGTCAAAAACAATGTATTGCTTGCAGTGATAATAAATAAACTTCCAACATTTGTAGATTAGTATGTCAAAGATAAAATAGTTGGTGGTATGAGTCACATGTATTTTATTTTCTAACTGTGTTATGGCTACATACATTTAAAGAGTGAGATAGCTTTACAAGGTTTATTATGAAAAATAATAGTGGTCCCACCCAGTTGCTCTCATTTTCTCCTTATCAGAGGCAACCATTTTTCACATCTTTTTAGCCATTATCTTGACATTTGCCTCCATAATCCTAAATAGTTTATTTATATACTTGTTTTTACCCAATACTTTTCTGGCTTTTTGTTAAATCAATTGAGAGTACTTTTTAATTTTTTTTTTTTTTTTTTTTTTTGAGACAGAGTCTCCCTCTGTTGCCTAGGCTGGAAGGCAGTGGCGCCATCTCGGCTCACTGCAGCCTCAACCTACCAGGCTCAAGTGATCCTCCCATTTAGCCTCCCAAATAGCTGGGACTACAGGCATGCATCACCATGCCTGGCTAATTTCTTTTATTTGTTTCTTTATTTATTTTTTTTGTAGACATAGGGTCTCACCAGCTTGCCCAGGCTAGTCTTGAACTCCTGGGTTCAAGCGATCCTCCCTCTTCAGCCTCCCCAAATGCTGGGATTACAGGTGTGAGCCACTGTGCACCCTGCCACTTCTTAATATTTCTTAGATGAAATCATCACACTTCGACTTTCCACTGTGAAAGATGAGAATTTAACTCTATTTCCACCACCATCAACACACATATACATCTTCTCAATGTAGTTATCTATCAATCTATCTGCATGTGTATATGTATGTTGTATAATCTTGGTTAGATCAGTAACCAGTGATTACATTATTATAATAATATTCTCTGATTACTTTTCTGTACAATTGTGTTTTTCCTGGAGTTAATAATGATAGTTTTCTTTGTTGGTTTAGCTTTGTAATGGCAAATATGTATTTGCCATTGAGTCAACTTCAACCTTTCCACCTAGTCAAGAATTATTTAAAGACACTCAGCTGTCTAAATCAAGACATTCTGATGCATTAACTATTCTGCGATTTTTGCCTAGAAGTCATCTCTCCTAGAAATGCTGATGGCTCCAACCTGATCTGGTACACAGATCAGACTGCCAGGTACACAGCTGCCTCACCCTTGTCCTGAGGGGGTCTTTCATGCGAGACCTCCTGTTTTCTAAAACTCATGTCTTCCTTTTTCTTGATCAATTCTCCCAAGAGATTTTCAAGAAAAAGTGCTTGGGAATTAAACATTTTAAGATCAAGAAAATGTTTTTGTGCCACCCTCTCACTTGATTAATATTTGATTGAAAATAGAATACTAATCTAAAAATAACTTCAATAGCCTCATAATTTTAGGTGGAATTGATCCATTACTGTGTAGATTTCAGAACTGTTGAGAAACACAAAGCCCTTCAGATTTCCAGTCCTTTGTAAGTAGCTTGGTTTTCCTCCCTGGAAGCCCATAGGATCTTCTTTTGGTTTTAAGTGGTCTGAAAGCTCATGATGCGGTACCTTAATGTGGTGTTATTTTCCCCGGTTGTTCTGGATGTTTCATTCTGTAAAATCTTCTGATTGAGTGGTTATTTTCATTCCTTCTGTTTTTGCCGTCTTATCTTTTCTCTTTTCCCTCACTTCTGTTTTTATTTTTGTTCCACTTTGAGATAAGATAACTTTATCTTCCAAAACCTCTTGTTGGTTTTCCATTTCAGCTGCGGTGCTTTTAATTTCTAAAAGCCCTCTTTTATCCCCTTGATATTTTTTATAGCATAACAGCATCTTGTTCGTGTTTCATGGATGCTTTCTCTGAGAATTTAATTATATTTTTAAGTATTTTTTCTTAAATGGTCTCTGTTTCTCCAATTTGTTTTTTGCTATTTGTTTTGGTTTCCATCTTTATTTTTAGAGGTTCACCTCAAACGCCTAGTGACCCCTGATACTCTGCTCATATTTAAGAGCAAAGCCTTAAAATTCTGATTGGAAGCTGTCAACACACAGATGGGGCTTATTGAATGTGAGCTTCAGTGTAAAGTGACCAGGTTGGGCCATTCCCTTAGGGAACCTCTGACATTAGTATCTTTAGGTCTTTCCTCTCGAATTGGGCAAATTCCCCAGAGAAGAACCATCTGGTCTCTTGCCTGGAGGGTAGAGACCCGGCTGTCAATATTATGGGAAGAAGCCTGGGGGTCAATGCCCCTGTTTTTATGGTATCCTTATTGTTAACTGTGCCTAGTGTTCCCCAGGACAGAGACCCCCTCCTCTTAGTACTCAGTCCAGAAAATAACACTTATCTCCTGCTGGGAGTGGTGAAGAGCAGCCCCTGGTCTACATAGAGCAGGCAAAGCTATCTAGAGATCTAACTGCCTGTTGACTAGACTTTTCATCAAGAGTCGTGTTTCTAGTCTCACCTTTAAACCCATTTCCATAGATACTTGTGTCGTGGATGCCTGAGCCTTTGGGTATCTTTGTAAAATTGCTGGGCGTTTTTTTTGTTTTGTTTTTTTGTTTTTTTCCGACTATTGGCTAGGATTCTGCCTCCTCAGGTCAGCCAAATTGATCAACACTCATCCATCTGCTTACTGGTTTCCAAAATTTGTTGCTGTTATCTTTTTATTCCTATTGGAATTATATCCTGTAAAAAACAACGTCATTTAATTGGGGTTTCAAAGGAAGAAACTCCTGCATGAACTCCTGGAAGCTTTTAAGGAAGAGAAACCAAACTTTTCAGGAAGAGAAACCAAACAGTAAAACTACTACCACAAAAGTTCAAAGGGCGATATGCTGAGGGGAGGGTGAGAGTACAAGGAAAATGTCCCAAGCTTAGCTCTTTCTCCTAAAGCATGCAAGCGGAATGCAACCCAACCCAGAGAAAGAGGGAGCTAGCTCCTCACAACAGTAGAAAACCAGATTGGGAGGAAGCTTTATAACGATTGGTGATTTTATCTGCCCCAACTCATGTAGACCTACATTTGAATGTAGGTGATTTTCTGTACCAAAGCCTTGATAGGTGTGCATTTGACAGGTGTACCTTTGAATGTAGGTGAATTCCTGTACCAATGACCCTGGTGATGTTATCACTCTCATTCTTCAAATGAAGCAAAAGGCCCAAGAAGGCAAAGTAACATATTCATGATTACAGCGATCATCAGTGACAGGGTCAAGATATACACTCTTGTCTTTCTGATACTAAACTTATGTCCCTTGGCCATACTGATCATGTGGCACTCACAGGCCATATTGTTAATATTACACTTGAGAGTGACCAGCCGTCTATCTGTACTGTCCCCACCTTCTCCCCTGCCTCACTCACACTAACACTTGGAGCCGTGTGCCCCGTAGTTCTTCTTCTTCTTGCAGGACTGTTTGCCTTCTCTCCTCTGTTGGGAGGCTCATTTGTTTCCTTTAACTTCTTGGTTTCCAATTAGTCAAGATCCACATTGCTGACAGATGGTCAGGGTGTGGTTCTTAGTGATGTTTATGGATAATGTAACTTCATCCAAATAATGACTTGGGGGTTACTCAGAGAAATTTAGCAGATTAGCTAAAGGAAAGAAAGAAGTTTGATGTTATCTTTGCCAGATATAATGGATTAATAGCTAAGGACAAGTGATGATTTCTTTTGTGTATTACTTACAACATAGAAAATGAGTTTTTATTTCTAAATGATTAGTTTCTGGTCCATGCTTGGATGAGCCAGAAATATAGCTTTGTTGGCACTCTGGTTTTATCCATTTTTCTTCAATTATTCCTTGAGGTTTTTTTTTTTTTTTTTTTGAGACAGAGTCTTGCTCTGTCACTCAGGCTGGAGTGCAGTGGCGCAATCCCGCCTCCCAGATTCAAGCAATTCTCCTGCCTCAGCCTCCTGAGTAGCTGGGATTACAAGCGTGCGCCACCATGCCTGGCTAATTTCTGTATTTTTAGTAGAGACGGTGTTTCACCATGTTGGTCAGGCTGGTCTCAGACTCCTGACCTTGTGATCCACCCGCCTCGGCCTCCCAAAGTGCTGGGATTACAGGCGTGAGCCACCGCGCCCGGCCTCCTTGAGGTTTTGTATGTTGCTACTCCTTCTCCTTGCTCTGCTAACAACTCTTTCCAGAATTAACGCTTTCGGATATGAGTATTGTGGAGGATGCGGAAAGCGCGGCCTGGTATAAGATCACTGAACCAATGCTGAGTGTCACCGATGAATCTTTGCACCGTCCCTAGGTACCACTGGATACCACAACAGGCCTAGGGTGACAAAAAAAGGAGAAGATAAATGTGGGGGAAAAGATAAAGGACATAAAAGAAGGGAGGGCAAGAAAAAAGGGAGGGAAGGGGAAATAGAAGAAGGGGTGCTCCTGGGTGAGGGCGGCTAATCTGGCAACGAGACCCCCAGTCTCTGGCTCCACACCTGTGTCCCCCCCCCCCGGGGCCTGGGTATTGCACCACAGGTCCAAAGGGCAAGAGTTCTTCACCTTTCATTTTGGCCATAGTCTGGCTTCCTGTTATTGTCTCATTTTTTTTTAACCCATCCTATTTTCCTTTTCACTTCAAATCTCAGTAATTACAGCAGCTTCTGAGCATGACTCAGCCCTCAGATGTGATCGGTACAGCCCACAGAAAGTTTCACAATGCATTGGAATGCCTGCAGATAGACCTGCACGTCTGGAGGCATTGGAATGCCTGCAGACAGACCCGCATGTCTCGAGGTCTCAGACTCCCTACTTCTTGTTACATCCCTCACTTCCCGGCTTGAGCTGCCTACTTGGCCTTTTAACGCATTTGCGTATGTGACACCTGGCTTCCACCCTGTGAGCCCTAATCCGCATGTGACCTCCTAAGTATTATTTTATGTGTCTGTGTTCGTCATCCACCACCACATCCTGAAGTTACTGAAGGCAGGCACTGTCAGTAAAGGTCTCCCACTGCCGCTTGGCTTTACCACAGCTGTAACAGGAACCACAGATATCACCATAGCTGCCATTTAGTGAGCTCCTCACGTGTGGCAGGGTCTGTTCCAAACACTTTACATGCGATAACTCATTCGATCCTAAAATACAAAGAGGTTTAGATGAGGAAACTGAGGCACAGAGTAGTTAGCTTGGCCAAATTTAACACAGGGAAAGCCCAGGACTCCAAACCCTTTCAACTTTACAGACTGTGTGCCCAATCACCACACCCAAAGCCAATTGCCACCATTGACAGTGGACAGCCACTGAGTTATTTACATTGGAGAAGTCATGGGGAAGTCTGGGAGTTGAGGTGTCTGGATTCCAGTTCCTAGTCTCTCCATTTCCTTAATTTCTTTCCTCTCTATGTGAGGGGGCATATTAAGCAAACAAATTATGATGTACCCCAGCTTTTCTGTCTTTAAAATGGGAAGAACAGACCACCTGTATCCATCTACTGCCCAGAGAAGCCCCGTTTGTTGATGATGCATCTCTTCACCAACAGCCCGTCAGGGCTGCAACTCTTCTGAAGGAAGGTTGAGGGAAACCGTGAACAAAATCAGAGAACAGGTTTCAGAGCAGAGCAATAGCTTACTTTCTGAAAGCTTGGGACACGTTCCTTTTTTTTTTTTCTTCTATAATGTCTTTGAGCATTGCAGGAATGCAGCACACCAGGTGTTAGCTATTTTCTTAGAGTCCAGAAGTTTGCAGTACAAAAGCATTTGGAATTGCTTTTGAATGCCAGGTATTTAAAGTTGCCAACCTAAGACTTATTAATAAAGCTCTCCACTGCTTATAAGTGAATGTGATTAACAAAGCCTACTTAATCAGTTCATATAATCTGATTAGCTGGAATAAAACAGGCATCTAGCTCCCCTGTATTTTGCTGAACTTGCACTGCACTAAGGGATGTCTATGCTGCAAACCAATTTTTTAAATTTGTGTGTGAGAGGTACGAGCCATGCCCAACACCTTCCCAGGGTGCCATTGGCTTTTTGACTCATCCATACTCATCAGCAATCTCTCCAGGGGCCCTGTCTGATCTATCCAACTCCTGCTGGCAGGAAAGCTCCAGTTCCTCTGCCTGCCACGTTCTGAAGTCACAAAACTGTGCAGCCTCCTCTGGGCCCCCTGAGATCATGATGTGGGGAGGGGGTAGTGGAGCTGAAAATAGCCTCTGTTTGAGTTACAGGGACAGAGAATCAGGGGCAGCCACCCAGGGTCACCATCCGGTGCCACCCCCTGAGGGTCACCATCTGGGATCCATCACTTGAGGCCACTACCCGTAGCCACCATCTAATGCCACCTCCTGGGGCCACTACCCAGGACCCTCCCCTGGGGCCATCGCCTGGAGCCTTGTGAGTCAGAGCAGGTCAGGGTGCCTGTTCCTGCCTCTCCAGAGCTTGAGGTCTGTGGATCACCGTTTCCCATTCCTCTCTAGCAGTTTCCTGGGTTGTTTAAGCAAACAGCTGCTCCCTCATTGTGTCAATCGCAAATCTGGGCTATCACTGGAAGGAAAAATGGAAAAAATCAAGCAAAAAGGCCTCATTAACATCATTTAAAAACTCCTCAAATTAAATGCCTGGATCTGCTCTTCCAGTTGTATTTACCATAATCCCATATTTTTTTCTCCATGTCACAAGCAGCCCTGAACACGGCTTTCTGATTTCCACACCCCTTTGCCTCAGCTCCTCTAAACTCAGAATGTCCTCTTCCCCATGCTCCGGGCTGAGCGAGGTGAGTGGAGAGGGGGCTATCTGAGCCACTCCTAACCAGCCCCCTCTCCTTTGAGTCCTCTTCAAAATTCAGGCCAAATATTACCTTTCTGGCTCATTCTTTGACAAATTAGTCTACAGGAATTTTTGTCCCTAAACTCTGATACTATTTCAGCCCATGAGTTACTTATTTAACATGCAGTGAGCTCAGGTTGTTTATAATCCATCTTCAGTGAGCTCAGGTTGTTTATAATCCATCTTATATCTGAGGAAACAGATAAAGAAAGCATGGGTCCTTGTCCCAGGGAACTTCCAACCTAGGGAAACCTACTGATTCAGATTAAGGTATTATAGCATGGTGCGTGCTAAACTAATTATGTGACAAATTAGTCACATAACTGTGGAAGTGCTTCCCAGCAGGGGGAGAAAAATCACTTGTAATGGTCAGAATTCAGCATGAGATGCATCATCAGGGACAGTAGGTACCCCCAGCAGTGTGGCTTCACGCAGGATTCAGCCAGGTTCTGCATTTACTCAAGTACCCTTCAGCATGCACTTCGCAATACTTTTAATTGGATTTCTAAAAAATCTCATAATAAATGACCCTTCCTTTCCTCCTCTTGTTCCCGATTTAAAAGTTCTTGGCCCTACACAAATCTCCAGTTGCTCATGTGCATTGCTGAGCTCTAATCTAGGATCTAAACAGCCCCTGGGAGGTAACAGTAACATTCCTAAACATTGCCATCCTGTGGCCACATGAAGAGAGAAGAGGAAATGGTCACGGACGCTGCCATTTAAAGAGAGAAGTCAAGCGCAAGCTACAGTCCCCAGACCCTCCTTCTCACTCCATATCATGCCCCCAGACAATCGCTAGCAACCATAAAGATGAATTCCTGACCTGGAGAGGCTGCTACCCAAAAACAGACCCACAAGCAAAAGCATTAATGAATGCAGGCCCTCCTATCAATTCAAACGCTCTGCATCTTGGGAAGTCATATTTCTCAAGAGGGCAGGTTTGGGCAGGCTACCAACCAGCCACTCCTCCGAAAGTGCTGGTCTTCAGGAAGGTTGTAGACAGCCTGTTCTTAGAGGCTGCACCTCTTTTTCAGGTCAGAGTTTCTGCCTTCTGTTTGAATAAGGCTGTTGGGAACGGCACCACAGATTTTCAAATGTCTCCAGGAAGTCCCTTGCAGCTGGTAACCCTGCTGTTAGGCCATGTTGACAGCATAGGCCAGGCCTTTGGGACTCTGGCCAGTGATGCTGGCTAGGGAGGAAGGGGGATAAGCCTGAGTCTGTTTGCCTCTTGATCCGTGTGGGTCATTGTCACTGGGGGATACCTAAAATTGAGCCTGAGCAGCCAAGCATGAAGAGAAGAATGGACCCCATGCTTGACCTGCTCTTGGACACTTGATAGGTAAGACACTCACCAAGGTCATTATGTTCCCTGTCCGCACTATCCCAGGCTGGCTTAGGTAGCCTAGTCAATCTAGACAGTCTTTGTCTGTGATGAGGTCAGGTTTCTTTGCTAGGAGTCATTTCCCCCACTCACATAAATGGAAAAAATTCATCAAACACATGCTTGTTTGGTCAGCTCTGCAGCTTATCACACAAGGTGATGAGCACGTGACTTTGTCAGCCTGCAAATTTACTGGAGTAACTGCTGATGGACAAAGAAAATAGTTGATGCTAACCCCTCCACTAGTGACAATAATGACAGAAATATCTTACATTTGATTGAGTTTTTAAGCTATGTATGTACTGTGAAACACAGGCATGAATTTTTTGGTTGGGAAATTGATACTCTTTCAATTAACTAGAATGGAAAGGATGGAGAGCAGTTTTGTAATTTTAAAACATTAAATTTGTTTTTCTAGCCTCGAGTAAATATAATTAGTAAGGATAGAATGAAAATTGATTACCTTCTTTTATCTAACAGAGAATGATAGTAAGAGTCATGCCCATGATTGGAATCCCAACATTTATTTGATTAAATGGTCTATGTATTGAGCACCCATAGAGTACACTGCACAGACTCAAACTGTGGGAGCTTATGACCTAAACAAATCTCTCCAATGCAAGGCAGTTATGTGATGAGGCTTTGCATACATTCCAACAGCTCATTACTATACAGCACTGCGTCTGCAAAAGGAAATAATTCCAGACATGGTAATCAAGAGGGCATTGTAGCAAGAGGATGATTTTGAAGTGATCCTCCAAAAACCCAAATATTTTGACAAGCAAAGCCAATAATGGAGGAGGGGCATTTCACATGGACGGAGTGGCTTGAGCATACCTTTCCTGAAGCAGAAAACTATGTTTAAAAAAAAAAAAAATAATAATAATAATAATAACGTAGTTTGGGTTAGCTAGAATAAAGGAATCTAGGAGATAAAGTTAAACAAATAGTTTGGTGTAATGTTATAAAAACCCCTGAAAGCCAGTATATTAGTTGGGGTTCAGTCAGAGCCTATACAGCTCAAGACCAATTGAAATAATTTCATAAGAGGAATTAGTTACAAAGGTGTTGGGAAAGCTGAAAAGTTAATAAGGGATGGTGAAGCCACCTGGGCTTATCACCAACAGGGAGCTGCTACCACCCATAGGGCCAGAGCCTTAAGAGCTGGGGCTCCCCTGGAGGAGCTGGATCTTGGGTGGATGCTGCCCAGTAAGATCTGGGTCCATGGAGGGAGTCTGGCAAGAGTTTGGAACCCTAAAGAAGAGCACTGCCACTAAGAGACACTGCCTGACTTGGGGCAGAGGGTGTCCCCTGGCTTCTTCCACTACCCTCCAATCTCTCACCAGCACACTGGCCAAACACAGCTACGAGCTGGTTGGCAAGAGAGCCTTGGATTGGAAATTAATTTGCGGGGAAAAGCAGGACAGATCTGGGAGCAATCAGGCAAGCAACAGCATAGTCATATTGTAGGATTGGACTAGTCATTGTAGGATTAGACGAGTAGTGAATAGTCCAATCCCACAATCTGACTGTGCTTGGGGTTTTTGGAGGAGAATGTTAGCAATCATGGCATTGCAGTTTGGGAAGGAGGGGATCCTGGAGGAGAATGTAACAATCATAGCATTGGAGAGTGACAATAAGATCCATTAAATTGCTGTGAACTTTTATACAATCATGGTGGGCTGAAAGCCTCCAAAAGATATCCACATCCTGATCCCCAAAGCTTGTGATGTTACCTTATATGGCCAAAAGACTTTGCAGATGCTACTAAATGAAGATTTTTTTTTTTTTTTTTTTTTTTTGAGATGGAGTCTTGCTCTGTCACCCAGGCTAAAGTGCAGTGTGGCACAATCTCGGCTCATTGCAACCTCCGTCTCCCTGGTTCAAGAGATTCTCCTGCCTCAGCCTCCTGAGTAGCTGGGATTACAGGTGCCACCACCACACCTGGCTAATTTTTGTATTTTTAGTAGAGATGGGGTTTCGCCATGTTGGCCAGGCTGGTCTCGAACTCCTGACCTCAGGTGATCTGCCTGCGTTGGCCTCTCAAAGTGCTGAGATTACAGGTGTGAGGCACTGCACCCAGCCTAAATGAAGGATCTTGAGATGGGAAATTATACTGGATTATCCAAGTTGACCCAATGTAAACACAGGGGTCTGTATAAGAAAGATGAAGGAGGCATCAGAGTCATAAGGTGATGTGACAGTAGATGCAGAGGTTGGAGTGATGTGCTTGGAAGATGGAGGATGTGGCCTCCCAGAAGCTGGAAAAGGCAAGGAAATGGATTTTTCTCTAGAACTTCAGAAGGAACCAGCCTTTCCAATAACTTTAGCCAACTGAAAGTGACTTAGAATTTCTGGACTCCGGAACTGGAAGAGAATAACATTGTGCTGTTTTAAGCCATTAAATTTGTGTTAATTTGTTACAGCAGCAATAGGAACTGAATACAGTATGGGCCAAGTGCAGAAACTGTGGAGACTTCACATTCCCAGGTCTCATTTCCAGGGCCCGCTGGCCAGAATTATTCTTTTTCTCCAGTTTAAATCCTTTGAAAATGTAGATTACTCCACAAGTTCCTAGGCACACGGTGATACAAGTCCCTGCCCTCAAGATGCCTGTTTACTCCACCCTAGGTGGAGGTCCAATCCATCAGTAGGTCCACTCCATGAGGACCGACAGTGTGTGTGCACGAAGCAGATGCAGGTCCTTGTGGTAGACTGCTTCTGAAGTGGGTTCTGCTGTTCATGCCCTGATAGAATTCCCTCCCCTTGACGGGCGGGCTGGACCTGGTGACTTCCTTCTACTGGCTACACTGGAGTAGATAGGATGTCACTTCCAAGAGTGGGTTATGAAAGACTGTGACTCCTTGCTTGTACATTCTCCTTCCATCCTTCCCTCCCTTTCCCCTCCTCCCTGCCTTCTCCCGCCCCCTCCTCCTCCTTCTCTTTCTTCTCCTCCCCCTCCTTCTTTCCCTCTCTTTCTCTCTGCACCTCTCACTGTCTCTCTCTCTCTCTCTCTCTCTCTCTCTCTCTCTCTCTCTCTCTCTCTCTCACTCTCAGGAGCCAGCTACCAGCAGATGCATCCAGGAGACCTCCCAGCCTGTGAAGACTCATTCTTCTTCTGAGGCCTCACGCCTTGAATAGGAGACCAAATAGGGCCAGCATTTATTTGTCTTGGGCCGCTCTGTTTGTGCAGGCTGTCTTCCCGCAGTAACCCGGAGCGTCGCTTAAGGAGCGTGGGGAGAGGCGGCAAGCCGGCCGTGAGAATGCTTTCGTTTGTGTGAAGGCCCCCACAGGCCCCGGCCGTGGATTGCTTATTTACGTTCAAGAAATAAACATTGAAGAATGAAAATCAAAACCAGCAGGAATTTAGACAGAGACATTCTGGGTGGTAAGGCAGATTGTGTGATGATTTCACAAGCAGGATTTCGGAGAGGATTCTGTCCTCATACTAATATGTTTGAGGGTGGAACAGTCCGTTTTCTCGCTGCCCTGCTGTTACCTGCAGTCCTTGGATTCCAGGCCCCTGTTCTTCCTTGCTTTTGTTCTTACCTTGCCTCCGTTTATTAAGGGCTTATTGGATGCGACGCTTTGCACTGAGAGCCTTCTGTGAATCCCGAACATTTGAGATGGGTCTCAGTTAATTTAGAAAGTTTATTTTGCCAAGTTTGAGGACCCACGCCTGTGGCACAGCCTCGGGAAGTCCTGCTAACATGGAGACTTCACATTCCCAGGTCTCATTTCCAGGGCCCACTGGCCAGAACTATTCTTGGTCAGGGCGTAGGTTAGTTTTCTACATTTTAGGGAGACAGGAGACATCAATCCATACACGTAAGAAGTACATTGGTTCAGTCTGGGAAGGCGGGACAACTCGAAGCAAAGGCAGGAAGACTTAAAGCGAAGCGGAGGGGGCCTCCAGGTCACACGTAGGTGAGAGACTAATGGTTGCATTCTTTTGAGTTTCTGATTAGCCTTTCCAACAGAGGCAATCAGATATGCATCTATGTCAGCGAGCAGAGGGGTGACTTTGAATAGAATGGGAGCAGTTCCCAGCTTGAAGGGGCGCAAGATCTTATCCTTTCACACTTCTATGCTCTGCTCATTTAATTCTCACAGTTCAGTGCGGCAGGCACCATTACTAAACCTATGTTACAAACGGGGAAACATATCTAAAGAAGTTCACATCTTTCGCCAAGGTCACAGAGCAGTAAATACAGACTCTGGAGTCCAGCAGCACCTCAACTTTTACTTTAAAGCCAAGCCATTAACCGTTGGGCTTCACGACCTCCCTCAAAGAAAACTGCTGCCTGCCTTTCCTTTTAAATAAAAACTTTGTTCTTTACATTCTAAATTGATTTCACTTGTCAATAGCATTATGTATAAACCCATCTCCTCACAGTTTTATTTATGTATTTATGTATTTATTTTTATTTTTTTGAGACCGAGTCTCACTTTGTCACCCAGGCTAGAGTGCCATGGTATGATATCAGCTCACTGCAACCTCTGCCTCCCCAGTTCAAGCAATTCTTATGCCTCAGCCTCCTGGGTAGCTGGGATTACAGGTGCCACCACCATGCCTAGCTCATTTTTGTTATTTTAGTAGAGATGGGGTTTTGCCATATTGGCCAGGCTGGTCTCGAATTCCTGACCTCAAGTGATCTACCCGCCTCAGTCTCCTGAAGTGTTTGGATTACAGGCATGAGCCACCATGCCCAGACCCACAGTTTTATTTTTAAAGAGTTGGCTGTAGTGCAGTTTTCTCAGTTTCAGCACTATGGACATTTGAGGTTGGATGATTCTTTGTTGTGGGGTCTGTCCTGTGCATTGTAGGATGTTGAGCAGCATCCCTGGACTCAGCCCACTAGATGCCAGTAAAACGCCCCTTACCCCTGCAACAACTGTTGGAGCAGGATGAGCCACAGACAAAACTCCTCAGACACCAAGTTAAAGAAGGAAGGAGTTTATTCAACCGGGAGCTTTGCAAGACTCCTGTCTCAAGAGCCAAGCTCCCCGAGTGAGCAATTCCTGTCCCTTTTAAGGGTTCACAACTCTAAGCGGGTCTGCGTGAGAGGGTCGAGGGTCATGATCGATTGAGCAAGAAGAGGTATGTGACTGGGGGCCGCGTGCACCAGTAATCAGAATGAAACAGAACAGGACACGGATTTTCACAGTGCTTTTCCATTAAATGTCTGAAATCTATAGATAACATAACCGATTAGGTCAGGGGTTGATCTTTAACTACCAGGCCCAGGGCACAGCACCAGGGTGTCTGCCTGTGGATTTCATTTCTGCCTTTTAGTTTTTACTTCTTCTTCCTTTGGAGGCAGAAATTGGGCATAAGACAAGGTGAGGGGTGGTCTCCTCCCTTACTGTGACATTCAAAAATGTCTGCAGATATTGCAAATGTCCCCTAGAGGAAGAGGGAGCAAAATCATCCCCACTTGAGAACTGCTGGGCTGGGCTAGTGTTACACCCAGTGCCTATTTCCAAAGGGGCAGTGGATTTCAAGAGCTCCCCCTCACCATTCTCATCAGCTCATCTAGAAAGTATTTTCAACCTACGCTTACATTAGAATATCCTGGCAATGTGGTCATTTTCTTTCTTTCTTTCTTTTTTTTTTTTTGAGACAGGGTTTTACCCCAGACTGGAGTGCGGTGGTGCTATCTCAGCTCACTGCAACCTCTACCTCCTGGGTTCAAGCAATCCTACCACTTCAGCCTCCCGAGTAGCTGGACCACAGGTGTACCCCACCACATCTGGCTAATTTTTATAGTTATGGTAGAGAGGGACTTTCATCATGTTGCCCAGACTGGTCTCAAATTCCTGGACTCAAGTGATCCGTCTGCCTCAGCCTCCCGAAGTGCTGCGATTACAGGCATGAGCCACCACGCCCGTTCTCATTTTCAACTAATCCTCAAGAAAGGAGCCAAAGGATTATTAGAGGCATAAAAAGTTCTGTAATTTCCACAGGCACAGCAGTGCTGAGTGGGGCAGTGGAGTAGCGACAGAGGACTTGGTGAGGAGCAGAGACCATCAGCCGTTATCTCTATGGCACCAGCATCCACAGGATCCTCTGAGACCCATCACACAGCTTCACTATTTGATTGTTTGGGAATATCTAAATTCTCAACTCTAAAACATGTGTTGTTTGTGGTTGTCATTGTCACAAGCCCTAGGACTCTTAGCATCATGGAGCAGACATTGAGATTTATAAATGAGGAAAAAGAGAAAAAGTACTGCAAAAGTTGCTCAGGCTCACCCTATTCACCCTTGTCTAGAGGAGGTACTTGCTGTTGCCTTACATACGGAATTGAATACAACTTTTGGAGGTTGTGTTAGCTATTTTACATCCTTAAGGGAACTTTTAGAAAATACCATATAGAGGCTTCATTGGAGTTTCGGTTCCTTCGGACCCTGAGACAGTATTTGGATGCTAGTAGTTTATTTGGGAAGTGACCTCGGGAAGCATGGTAAGAAGTTGGGGAAGGGAAGGAAGCCACTGACATGTGCTTTAACAAATGGTGACCTATGTGGGCAACCGTGGCTCAGTTCCACTGGGCCCTCCAACGGGTTGTGCCAAACACGAACACGTCTTAGAACTGTGCCTCTAAGCCTTAGCAAGGGGGAATATTTATCTACCAACTCCCATTCCTCGCTGGTTGAGGGTTGCTCCTGGGACAGTAACTCCAGGCCTGTCTAGGCTGTCGCTTCTGCAACCAGGGATGCTCTAGTGGACAGAGAAGGCCCTTGGTCAGAAAGAAGCAGTAGTTGAAGTTAAGCAGACAGCAGAGCTGCATTTGTTTTCTATGGCTGCATAAAAAGTTACCCCAAAATTTAGTGGCTTCAAGCAACACACACTATGATATCGGTTTCTGGGGGTCAGGAACCCAGGCACAGCTTTCCTGGGTGATTCTGCTCAGCTTCTCTCAGGGGCTGCCAGCAAGGTTTTGTCTGGGACTGCGAGCATCTCAAGGTTCAACTGGGGGAGGATCCATTTCCAGGCTCACTCAGGGGTTTGTGGGCAGGATTCAGCTCCTCACAGGCTGATGGGCTGAGGAACTCAGTTCTCTGCTGGCTGTTGGTCAAAAGCCACCCTCAGTTCCTTGCCACAAGGGCCTTCCATGGGACAGCTCACACGTGGCAGCTGGCTTCCTCAGAGTAAGCAAGCAGGAGGGCAAGAGAGGACAAGCATGACCAAAGACAGTCTTCTGTGTGTAACCCAACCTCAAAAGTGACGTCCATCACTTTCATTGTGTTCTATTTATTAGAAATGAGTGCTAAGTTCATCCCACAGTCAAGGGGAAGGAGTTACACTAGAGATGGAATAGCAGGAGACCCCCAGGAGCTAATGTAGAGGATACCTATTGCAGGGGTGTAGGCAAACTGCCCACCAAAGTTCTAGGTGAACTCTCGGCTTAGCCAAGGACTGTGACTGGGGCACTGGCACGTCTGCCCAGGTGAAGTAACTTCATGCTGCTGCACTGTCGCTAGTCACTGGGAACCATTGCAGTTGTCTTGAAACAGAGAGGCCCTGGAACACAATATTTTTAAAGGTAAACATTATTAAAAATAAGGACATTTCATTAACCTGGTGCAGATTTAAAGAGTCCTTCTGTCTCTCTGCAGATCTGAAACTCACTTCAACTGAGTGACAGGGGCTTCGCTAAGTTCCAGGGACACAGTATTAAATCCAGAGCAATTCCCACCCTCAGGGGACTACATCTGCTAGAACTGAAAGGGACCGAAGCAAGCATGGCAGAACAGGGCAGTAACTGCTGTGCCGGATGTCAGTACACGCAGCAGACGGATGCCAGCCCACTGGGCTTCAGGCAGTCAATCCCAGCAGGGTGGGGAGGTGACTGCCTCTCCTTCCTCTAGAATGAGGCTTGCGGGATCACCAGCATTCTTACCATGTGCCTTCATGTGCTTTAATCTTTCGTGAAGATTTACTGTCAAGCACTTTCCAGGTAGGCGAGCCATGCTTTAGGAGGGACACTATGCTTGGCCCTCAAGAAAAACAGGAATAAAAGAGAAAGAAGAGGAAACAGAATGGCAGAAACTAACATATCCCAAACACATCGGATGACAAGCAGCTCTCCCTCTCCCACCAATTAGTGTCCAGTATCTGACCCCCACCCTGCCACACCAGCCCTCTGCCCCGCTAACCAGGCCACCTGCCCTACCCTCCACTATGGGTGGGCACTCCCAGGTGCTGATCTAATATACACCTGCCTACCAGCAGTATTGGAACCACAAATGCCTCCACAGCAGACAGCTCCTCACTGTGAGAGCACTTTATCCCCTTTATTTAAGACAAACTTTAGGCCGGGCGCGGTGGTTCAAGCCTGTAATCCCAGCATTTTGGGAGGCTGAGGCGGGCAGATCATGAGGTCAGGAGATGAGACCAGCCTGACCAACATAGGTGAAACTTCGTCTCTACTCAAAATACAAAAATTAGCCGGGCGTGGTAGCGCACACCTGTAATCCCAGCTACTCAGGAGGCCGAGGCAGGAGAATCGCCTGAACTTGGGAGGCGGAGGTTTCAGTGAGCTGAGATCACACCAGTGCACTCCAGCCTGGGTGACAGAGACTCCATCTCAAAAAAAAAAAAAAGAAAAAGAAAATTATCGTGAGGTTAAATCCATTATCCTGGACATGAGAATGAAGTTCAATATCTTATGATATTCACTATGTCTACCAGGCTGGTTTTAAACTCCTGACCTCAAGGGATCCACCTACCTCAGCCTCCCCAAGTGCTGGGATTAAAGGTGTGAGCTGCCACGCCCAGCTCTGTTTATTTTTTTAAACTAACTTCTGTTGAATCAGTATCTTCAGAGGGTGATTTAAATAGTTAATTAACCATTTAATAACAAATAATTATTCATATGAATAATGATGTAAGTCATTAAATTATTTAAATAATCATTTTAATACTTTCGATGCCGGTGGGTGAGGACATGGGACCTTGTTTCAGAAACCCCCGTGGTAAGTGCCACTCACTGCACCCCTTCACCTGTGTCTTCTAAATGGCACCTCATATAAGCATGCAAGGGAAGAATGAGGGCCCTGCTTTATAGAAGAAGAAATGAGGTGTGGCTAAGCGTCTCTTAAGTGACTGAGCTGAAAAACTGAACTCTTATCTGTGCGGCTCCAAAGTCTATGCTTTTTCAACCACACCAAATACCCTAAGTGCCCAAAACAAACCAAAGAACACTACTGTATTTTGCAAACCAAAGAACACTACATGTAAGTTGCAAATCCATTGATCCTATAACTTTTTACTGTCCTTACCCCTTCATGTCCATTTTTCCCTCCTCACCTTCACTAAATCTCACATCATTAAAATCTACAGTGTAGAATGCTTCCTCATGTACATTCTTGCCTAGTCCATTTTGTGCTGCTATAGCATAATACCCGAGACTGGGTAATTTATAATGAATGGAAATCTGTTTGACTCATGCTTCTGGAGACTGGGAAGTCCAAGATCAAGAAGCTGCATCTTCTTACTGTGAGGGTCTTCTTACTGTGTCGTGTCATCACATGACAGAAGGCGGAAGGGCAAGAAACAACAAGAGTGAGGAGAAGGAAAGGGGCTGAATTCATTTTTTTTTTTTTTTTTTTAGATAGAGTCTCACTCTGTTGCCCAGCTGGAGTGCAATGACACGATCTCAGCTCTCTGCAACCTCCGCCTCCCAGGTTCAAGTGATTCTCCTGCCTCAGCCTCCTGAGTAACTGGGACTACGGGTGCATGCCACCACATCTGGTTAATTTTTTTTTTTTTTTTTTTTTTTTTTTTGTAGAGACGGGGTTTCACAGTGTTAGCCAGGATGGTCTTGATCTCCTGACCTCATGATCCGCCCGCCTCAGCCTCCCACAGTGCTGGGATTGCAGGCATGAGCCACCATGCCCGGCCTGAATTCATTCTTTTATCAGGAGCCCACTGATGTGACATTACTCCATCCATGAGGGCCAAGCCCTCATGACCCAATCATCTCTGAAAGCTCCCACCTCTCAATGCTGTTGCAATGGGGATCAAATTTCCAATACATGAACTTTGGGGGACACATTCAAACCTCAGTATCTCTAAACTCTCTTTTCTCTCTCTGAACTAGTCAGTCTTACTTGCCAAGCGTCCACCTCTGGTAAAACCCAACTCTCCACCCATCTTAAACCCATGCCCAGGCTGCTGACTGTGGCTGGAGAAAAGCACGTGCTGGAGGATATGCTCCAGTGGCCCTCAGCCTTCTCCAGACATCCTTTGAAGTGCCCCTGGACCTTCCCTCCTACTGTGTGCTTTCCTCCAACCTCACACCCTACTCCCAGCTCCTCCCTCTCAAGTGGTACCTATGCTTCCTGTTTCCCCTAAAACCTTCCAAAGAGGGCACCCGAGCTCCCCTGCCCTCCTACTTTTACAGAAGAACAGTCCTGCTCCTGTGTAAGGGCTACAGTCATGTCCTCCCCAACCCCCTCGCCTGGTCCTGGCCTTTCTCCCTCTCTCCTGTAGCATCAATTCCTCTCTCTACTGATTCATTCAAACACACAGTTCCCATTCAACCCCATCTTCATGCTGCTACCACCCCATTTCATTCCTTCTTTATAAAGAAAGTTAAACTTCTTAAGAGAGTCATCTCTATTCTCCACCCCTAATTCCTTCCCTCTCATTCCCTCATCAATCCCCTATAATAGGACATTTGCCCTCACCCCTCACCAAAACTGATCTTGTCACCATTGACCTCACATTACCAAATCCAGCGGCCAATGCTCAGCCCTGCCCCCGCCTCCCCGGCCTGTTGGCATTGGACTAAGCTGATCTTTCCCTCTACTTGGAAGCACTTTATTCCCTTGGCTTCTGGAACTTCCCCCTCCCAGATATTCTTGTGCTTCAAAGGTGGCTCTTTTTCAGTCTTCTCTTCTGGTTCCTCCATATCTCCCCAACTTGTGAATGTTGTAGTACCCCAGAGATTATCCTTTGTCTTTTCTTTTTAATCAGCTATCCTCTCTTGGTGAGCTCAGTTAATCTACAGCTTTAGACACATCTAAACACTGCGAACTCTCATATTTCCCTCTGCGGACCAGATGTCTTCTCTGAACTCCAAACTCAGAGATGTATCTGCTTATTCAAGACCTTCACATACATATCTAGTAGACATCTCAAAAGTGATACATCCAAAGCTGACCTGCATCCATGAAAGTCCCCACTTTCCCACCAAGCCTGCCTTGCCTCCCTGCCTTACCTCCATCTCAGTTACCAGACATTTTTGTGGTCCAATTCTTTAGTCCCAAAACCTTGCTGTCACTAAAGTCAGTGGGGTTTCCTCAAATCCCACATCCAAGTCATCAACAATTCATGTCTCTTTTTCCTTTAAAGTATATCCAGCATCTGATTACTCCTGAGCACTGCTACCATCCTGCTCTGCACCATTATCCTCTCTCTCCTGGATTATTGCAAGCGCCTCTGACTGGTGGCTCTGCTTTTGCCTGTACACCCAGCAGTCTATTCCCCATACAGCAGCTCTAGCAAATCTGTTAAAATTCAAGTCAGGTAGATGATACTCCTCTGCTGAAAATCCTCCAATGACCAGACTGAAAGCCAAAGTCCTTAAAATGATGTGGGATGCCTGCATGATCCGGCCCCTGTCACCTGTTGGTCCTCAGTTCCTCCTACTCTTCCCCTTACTCTCTCTGCCACAGTAGCCCCTTCTGTTCCTTGAACATACCAGGCATGTTTCCACCCCAGGGCCTTTGCACTGGCTGTCTCTCTGCATGGGAGCACCTCCCAGCTATGAATATGGCTCACTCTTTCAAGTCTTTGGTTGAATATTACTTTCTCAGTGAGGCCTTTCCTGAGAAACCTATTTGGTATTATAGCACCTTATATTTCCAAATGCTGTTTTTCTGGTTTTATTTTTCTCTATAGCATTTATCATCATCAATATACTATATTTATCATTTTGTCAGCTGTCTCCCCTATTAGAAGATATGTCCCTTGAATGCAGGGAATTTGACTGGTTTGTTTGGTACTGTATCCTCAGAGCCTAGAGTTGTGCCTGGCACATAGTAAGTGTTCAATAAGTATTTGTGGGATGAATGAATACTCAGCCCAATTCTCTGAGATGCCCACATCCTTTCTTGGTAAGAAGTTGGCTGTTTCAGAAGTCCCCAGTGTCTTTCAGGTTTAGGAGGCAAAAAGTCTAAAGGTTAGTATTCTCTGCCCCTTGGGCCTTGTATTTATAATAGTGCCAGGCCTAAACTCCAGTGAACCTTAAACTCCAGACTAGGCTTGATCCACTTTCTCCCACCTTCCAGGCATGTGCATAAACTCAAGGTTCAGAAGTAAAATCAAAGAGACGGCCCTACTCCAAACCACCTGCCTGTCCAGGGTCCTTCCAGTTGTTATTATTCTCTGTCTTCCCTGAACTTGTCATCGGGCTTTCCTAAGGGGGAGAGTATGGCCATCCATCAGTGCCTGGGGCCGGCCCATTCCTTGGGCCAAATCCCACCAGCAAGCAGAAGAATGGCAGCTACTACCCAGCTCACCCCACAGACAGGGCCTGTGTCATGAAGCTCAGGAACCAGGAGTTCTCAGTAACACAATGGAAATGATGACACCCAACTCACGGGCTCTGATTCTTTCTTAATTTCCAATACAGCCAGAATCTGGGGATGGGAAAGGAAGAAGCAGAAGAGGAAGAGCTAAGAATGAAGCTAATGAAATAAGCTTTCCCCTTTCTCTAGGGACACCATCAACTGTGTCTCCAGGAGATTTAAAGGGCGGGGAACATCACACACTGGGGCCTGTCGTGGGATGGGGGTTGGGGGAGGGATAGCATTAGGAGAAATACCTAATGTAAACGATGAGTTAATGGATGCAGCAAACCAACATGGCACATGTATACATATATAACAAACCTGCACGTTGTGCACATGTACCCTAGAACTTAAAGTATAGTAAAATAAAAAATATGATAAAAATATATGAAATATATAAACAATATATAATAATATAATATATTATATTATAAATAATATGTAATAATATATTATAAATAATATGTAATAATATAATAATATAATATAATAATATAATGAATAATATAAAAATATAATAAAATATAAAAAATAAAATACAATAAAATAAAAAAATCCATTGATGAGTGGATTTTACAAGTGTGGCGTATTCATACAATGGAATATTATTAAGCGATAAAAAAGGAACTACTGCCACATGCTACAACATGGATGAACACTGAAAACACTAGCCGTGAACTACAGGTACATGCCACCACACCCGGCTAATTTTTGTATTTTTAGTAGAGATGGGTTTTCACCATGTTAGCCAGGCTGGTCTTGAATTCCTGACCTCGTGATCCACCCACCCCGGCTTCCCAAAGTGCTGGGATTACAGGCATGAGCCACCACGCCTGGCTTATCCTTTTTTTTTTTTTTTTTTCAAATTAGCTGATTAAAAAAAAAAAAAAGTATTCCCAAGCTGCATAAGCTTTAGGATCCACAAAACCTGGATGTGCCCAGGTAAACATAATTTTTATGATCAGAAAAAAGTAACCATGATTTAAGCTTTTTTATAAAATTATTAATGCAACTCCTTTTGTGCAGTGCTAGGGCCCCAAGGAAAGCAGAGCCTTTGAACCTCTTGAGATCTCTTCTCACAGTCACCTATAATGGAATCGTCATGTGACTTCACGGGGAATTTGATCACAGGCTCAGGCTGGAATAATTCACAGGTCCCTCCAGGCTGGAGAGAAGGAGAAACAAGGACACACAGCTCTCCCCGTCCATGTGGGAGGTGACTTGAGAACACTGGTGTTCCAGGAGCTTTTCCAAGAGTAAACAGCTCAGGAGCATCACGAGGAGAAAGGTTGTTTTAAAAAATAATAATTTGCTTATTTATTTTTTAAATCCATGGCTTAACTTTAGCCCTGTGGAGTCACCCTTTCCTTTAATATTTAAGAAAAACTGGCTCCAAGTCTCTAGTGCACAGACTGTAGGAAAGCTAGAGCCCGCTCCTCTCCCAGGTCTGTGGATCCCTTTGCCTCACGTTTCAAGGAGCGAGACTTTTAAATCCACTCCAGACAGAGTTCTAAGTACAGAGACAAACAAGAGACATTATTATAAAAATGAGCCGTTGTAAACCTGTCCTTTCCTCCAGGCCCTCGGGGGGTGGTGCGGGGGCTGGGCGCAGGATGCGCTTGAGCTGAGTGGGAAGGACAACTGGGAGACCCCATTCAAACCAGGATGGAGGGAGGCTTTTCCGGGTTTGAGGTACAGGGTATTTTCAGGCCTCCAGAAAGAATTCAAGAAGGAGGCAGAGTAGCAGGACTCCTGTGGTTTTACCAAGAGAGGGCATCCCTCAGGGAGAGGCAACTGCTCTGAGAATAGGGGGTCTACTCCTCACCCCCTGCTGCCCCCCTTCAGTTGTATAGACCCCTTGGTCAGGAATCAAGCAAATTAGAAAGAGACTCAAGATTTCAAGATCGCTAAAATTCAGGCTCATAGAAAATAAACAAGATGCCGTGTTTTTACATTAATACAAGATTTTTGTCCGTGGCTAATCAAGAGATAGCCTTATTGAGTTAACGGGATCAAATATTCTGGTTCTGGGATCCTCCCTGTAATCCTGTAACCATGCTGGCTGGACTCTGCACTACCACAGTTTCTGAAGCAAGCTGCTCATCAATATTTAGGACCCACCGCTTGAGGTAAAACCTCTAAAGCCTTTGGGATTTCCCAGAAACTGTGTATGATTGCAAATATTTAAATGCCAAAACAGTCCTTAGATTTAAATTAGCCAAGTTACACGACATGGACAAGAATTCAACTTAACAGATACTTTGTGGAGCCTAGGATCACACTGGTGGGGATGTGTGAAGTGGGAGATGGGTTCTGGGTCCCTCCACGCTCTCCGGGTGCTTTCTCCTCACCCCAGCATTAATTTCCCCACACCTTAGGGATAACCCAGTCACGGCTGGTGAGGCATTTTGCTATAAATACCATTTAAGCAGTCCCTATCAGAGGGAAAAAGGGCTAACATCATCCAGCACTTCCCAGCTCTGTACAAGTGGACTGTTTATCCATTATCAGATTTTAGCCTCACACAGCCCTGGAGCTGTACAGCGAATCGTCATTTTTCTAAAGAAAGAAGCTCGGAGAAGTTGAGTAACTCTCTCAAGGTCACCCAGTTATTATGTGGTAGAGCAGGGAGGGATTCCAACAAGTCTGGCTGATATCAAAAACTTTTTTTTTTCCCACTATGCCATCCTTTTTCAATTCTAAACAGCAGGGAGACTTTTGGCAATTAACAGAGGCTATGAAGGATGCTTCAGAAATTTTTACTTGGGGTCTTCATTTAACTTTATAAATAGTCTAGGAAGCCATTGATGGAAATTTTGACTCCCAAATTTTTATCCAGTCGGTTTTCCCTCTTGAACTTCAAACCATAGATCTGATTTAACATCTCCACTTGAATGTCTGATAAAGCTTCCAAATTTAACACACCCAAGCCAGTCTCTTGATCATCCTTAATGCTGCCACTCCTGCAGTCTTCCCACCTCAACTGATGATGACTCCAGCTTCCAATTGCTCAGAACAAATATTTTGCCATCATCCCTAACTCCTCTCTCGCTCACTCCCCACATCCCACCCAGCAACAAATATTGGTTTGTACAAAAGTAATTGCGGTTTTGGACAATGAATTTTAAGTCATTGTAACTAGGCTCAAACGCATTTTTATTAATCAAAATAGGAACTATTATAATCAACACATTTTTGCCAACAAGAAATAAGTTTGTTTATTGTTGTAGCATAAAAATCCATGCTTCAGGATTCAACAAACTCTTGGAAAGCATTTTCTGCATCCTGCTGGTTGTGAAAACATTTTCCCTGCAAAACGTTGTTGAGATGCTTGAAGAAGTGATCGTCGATTGGCAAGAGGTCAGGTGAATATGGCGGATGAGGCAAAACTTCGCGTCGCAATTCATTCAACTTTTGAAGCGTTGGTTGTGCGACATGCGGTTGGGTGTTGTGGTGAATTGGGCCCTTTCTGTTGACCAATGCTGGCTACAGGTGCTGCAGTTTTCTGTGCATCTCATGGATTTGCTGAGGATACTTCTTGGATGTAATGGTTTCATAGGGATTCAGAAAGCTGTAGTGGATCAGACCAGCAGCACAACACCAAACAGTGACCATGACCTTTTTTTGGTGCAAGTTTGGCTTTGGGAAGTGCCTTGGAGCTTCTTCTTGGTCCAGTCACTGAGCTGTTCATTGCCAGTTGTCAGTTGCTGTAGAAAATCCACTTTTCGTCATACCTCACAATCGGATCTAGAAATGGTTCATTGTTGTTGTGTAGAATAAGAGAAGATGACGCTTCAAATGATGATTTTTTAAATTTTCGCTCAGCTCATGAAGCACCCACTTATCAAGCTTATTCACCTTTCCAATTTGCTTCAAATGCCGAACAACCACAGAATAGTCAATGTTGAGTTCTTCAGCAACTTCTTGTGTGGTTGTAAGAGGATCAGCTTCCATGATTGCTCTCAACTGGTCATCGTCAACTTCTGATGGGAGCCACAAGACTCCCCATCTTCAAGGCTCTCGTCTCCTTTGCAAAACTTCCTTGAACCACCGTTCATTAGCAGTTCCTGGGGCGAAATACGTTGTTGATGTTGCGAGTTGTCTCCACTGCTTTATGACCCATTTTGAACTCAAATAAGAAAATCACTTGAATTTGCTTTTTGTCTAACATCATTTCCATAGCCTTAAATAAATATAAAATAACAAGTAATAAATCATTAGCAAAAAAAAGCAAGAAATGTGCATTGAAATGATGTATAATGTAAACACATTTATTTAAGAATGTATTCCAGGGTCAAACAGCAAATTTCAACAATGCAAAAACAGCAATTACTTTTGCACCAATATCAGTTGTACTTCCAAAACATGTACAGAATCCAAACACCTCTCACCATCCGCCTGCCAGCATCCTGCTCTCACCTGAATTACTGTTTGGGGTCCTGACTTGTCTCCATCGCCCTTGTTCTCCTACGGTCTTAACACAGCAACCAGAGTGATTTTTTTCAAGTGTAAGTTTTCTTTCCCATTTCACTCAGAGGAAGAGCCTGGCCTTCCCTGCCCGCAAGGCCCTGGGCTCTGGCCCCTCAGCCCCACCTCCTGCCTCTCTCTCCCTCCCATCACTGCCCCAGCCACACCAGACCAGCCTCCTTGCTGCTCCTGCATCAGGCCCTACCTGGACTCCTCTGCTCCCAAGTCACCCAGGCCAGCCCCCTCACTCTTTCAGTTCTTCACTCAAAAGCTGAGGAGGCCTTTCCTGGATGCCTGTTTTAGTCCCTCCAAGCTGCTAGAACAAAACACCATAAACTGGGTGGTTTATAAACAACAGACATTTGTTTCTCACGATCCTGGAGGCTGGGAAGTCCAAAATCAAGGCACCAGCAGACTTGGTGTCTGGGAAGAAATTGCTTTCTCGTTCTTAGATGGTGCTTTCTAGCTGTGTCCCTGCGTGGTGGAAAGGGCTAGCTGGCTCTCTGGAGCCTCTTTTATGAGCCCATTCATGAGGAATCTACCCTCTTGATCTAGTCACCTCCCAAAGGCTCCACGTCTTAGTATCATCACATTGGGGATTAAGTTTTCAACATATGAATTTGGGGGGACACCAGCATTCAGTCCACAGCACTGCCCTTTCTAACATCACAGCCTGTGCTTCCTTTTCCTCTTCACTGCTTTGTTTTCTGCCCACTCCTTACTTTCTGACTCACTGTGTGTAAACTTGTTTATTTTGGTTATCTGTCTCCTCCACTAGAATATAAACTCCAAGATGTCAGGAATTACATCTGTTCAACAAAATATCAGTAGAGCTTAGGAAAGTATCTGGCATACACGAGGCTCTCAATTAATATTTATTGAGTGAATGAACAAATGAATCTTCCCCTTATCATTCTTTTCAGTGCATACTATATAAAAAGAAACATGAGCTTTATGATCCCTACAGAAAATAATTCAGCTAATGTCAGCTATGGCTCCAAATTCAGTTTCAGCATAACAAATTTTTTTTTGTTGTTGTCTGAGACAGGATCTGGCTCTGATGCCCAGGCTGGAGTGCAATGACACGATCTCAGCTCATTGCACCTTCTGCCTCCCAGCCTCAAACCAGCCTCCCAAGTTGCTGGGACTACAGGTGCACACCACCACGCCCAGCTAATTTTTGTATTTCTTGTAGAGATCAGATTTCACCATGTTGCTTAGGTTGGTCTCGAACTCTTGGGCTCAAGCAATCCACCCGCTGCCTCAGCCTCCCAAAGTGCTGGGATCACAGGCATGAACCACCGCACCCAGGCTACATTTTTTAAAAGTAATATTTTATAAAAATCCCTGCAAAAATATTAGTATTCAAGACAGCAGATTCTTCTTTGCAGTACTCAATAGGTATAGGTATTTAATACTTTTTTCATTGACAAATGAATTAATGAATGCACAAATAAATAAGTGAGCCCATCATTCAAACCCGAACTCTGTTTTAATAAGAATGTGAGTGTCTCTCATAGGAAAGATGCACCAGAGAGCCATTCGAGTTTCATAATGGTAAAAAAGAATTAATATTCTCCTAAAATTTGGAACACTGCAGTACTTCTGGGAAGGGATTTGTGTAGGGAAAACGCACCAATGTCATGTTATAATTAACTGCACAAAATCGAACTGTCAGGAGAAAAATGTGTTAGAGAATGGATGAGAAAAGGTCCAGGAGGAAAAACCTGGGCTAGCAGTCAAGTGCTGCTTTAACAAAAAGGCAGATGCAGGAAGATGAAGGAAAATATACATGATAATAACCAAGCTTTTAATAAGTCTTGTCACAGAGGAGTGAAAAGAGTCCACAAGGAGAATGCCTGGATGAGTGCTGCCCTTAAGTGACATATTTACAGAACTGTTAAAAATGACAACGAAATATAATCAGCCAGGGGAGCTAGGGAGAAGACATCCTTACAGGGGATGAGCGATGTAGCTAAAACACTTTTTTGTTGATTTTTATTATGGTAAGTGTCAAATACACACAAACATATAGAGAATAGTATAATGAACTCCATCTATCTACTGCCTCATGACAACAATCATGGCCTATCTTATTTCCATTTAGTGCTACCCATTCCCCCTCCTCCACCAAATGAACTATTATGAAGCCAATCCCAGATATCACATCATTTCAATATGAATCTCTTAAAAGATAAGGAAGATACCTTTTAAAAATCACAACATAGGGCCAGGCATGGTGGTTCCCACCTATAATCCCAGCACTTTGGGAGGCCAAGGCAAGTGGATCACTTGAGCCCAGGAGTTTGAGAGCAGCCTGGGCAACATGGTAAAACCCTGTCTCTACAAAAAATACGAAAATTAGCTGGGCATGTTGGCACATGCCTGTAGTCTCAGCTACTCAGGAGGCTGAGGTGGGAAGATCATCTGAGCCTGGTGAGGTGAAGGCTACAGGGAGCCATGATAGCACCACTGCACTCCACCCTGGACGACAGACTGAGGGCATATTTCAAAAACAAAAACAAAACAAACAAAATCTGAACACCTACTATAAGCACACTTAAGAAAAAGCTAACAATAGACCTACAGATACTGAAAATCAGCAGCACAGAATGAGCTATATTCTAGTCTAGCTAACTAGAGGTACAGGGCACCTGACTACAAACTTCAAATAGGGAGACAAATTCAGCACCCATAGAATTTGCACTGGCCCACCTGACTGCTAATCAACACCTCCAATTTCTCTATCACTTGCTCCTTTATGGGTTCAAGGTCATCTGGCCACAGAGCAAAGTAATATCGAGTGGACTTCTGAAAAGGGCTCGACCCCAGCTGTGTCACATATCACTGTGTGAAACTGGGCAGAGCATTAATCTCTTGAGAAATCTCATCTGTACAGAGAGGAAAATCATATAATAGTATTTAGCTTGTAGGGTTTTTATAAGGACTAAATGAGCTAGTGCTTGCATTCACTCAGCGAAGCAAGTGCAAAATCTATCAACTTCTGCTGTTATCATTGGAAAGGGTGGTGGGTGAGGGTATCACAATCGGGATTAAGAGTGATGATTTTCTTAGGCTGGGCGCAGTGGCTCACATCTGTAATCTCAGCACTTTGGGAGGTTGAGGTGGGCAGATCATTTGAGGTCAGGAGTTCAGGACCAGCCTGGCCAACACAGCAAAACCCCATCTCTACTAAAAATACAAAAAAAAAAAAAAAAAAAAAGAAAGCTGGGTATGGTGGCGCATGCCTGTAACCGCATTAGCCCCTCTACAGCTACACAGGAGGCTAACGCAGGAGAATCACTTGAGCCCGGCAGGCAGAGGTTGCAGTGAGCCAAGATCACACCACTGCACTCCAGCCTGGGTGACAGAGCGAGACTCCATCTCAAAAAAAAAAAAAAAAAAAAAAAAAAAAAGGTGAAAAGTGATGATTTTCTGAGATATATAAGATATTCAGTTTTGAGCCAGTCACTAATCCTTCTGGGCAAATTTTGATTGTGGATTTTTAAGTGCCCAAGTATCTCAGACTCCATTTAAATAGCCAGTAGAAATGATTTATTTTGGTTTCAGCAAGGTATGTTATTCAAAAGCATGTGACATTTTTATTGTAATACCAATTTCGATATCTTGGCCAAGAACATCCTAAAAATGGACTAAGTCCTAGTAAAAGCATTGTATAGGAAGATGATCAGTGTGAAGGAAAATACTATATTCTAAAGACCATTTCGGGGACTAAACACATTTTAGTCTTCACTGCTCACAAGACAAAGGAATGAAATAAACACGTGAAAAACTTAAGCTTGACCATCCGTTGAAGGCACTAAGAACAACAGGAAACAGTGGGGGAAAAAAATCTAAGACTTTATAGAATGGGAAGAAAGTTAACCTTAAAAACAACAAACTAAATCTAAAAGCGTAAAAGAAGCTAAAACAAATATTTGCTGGGATGAAAAATCCCAGGGAGAGGGGGTGATGAACAAGACATAAAAGCTGAGGATGTGTAAGGGGAGAGGGAAGTCAGGCAAGATCTGAAGCTGTCCATGAGGAAGCAGAATCACACTGGTCCCGCTACACGAGGGGCCATCATTCTGGGCTCCATCCGGGACTTCTGAGAAGCAGAGAAAAACGCAAAAAGAACGAAAGATGTAGGGGGCGGGGAAGTTGTTTAATTTATTTTCACTCTTTCTTAGTGCATCAAGGATTTGAGGAGCTTAGATGGTAGGATTGCAGTGTCCACGGTCGTTCTTGCGTCTGGGACTTTGCACATGCTGTTGTTCCTGCTGCTCCGAATGCCTCATCAGACCCCACATGACCTCACTGGTTCTTGGTCACTCTTTAGGAGTCAGTGGAGACATCAGCCCTGGAAAGGTTTACCTGACTTCTCAACCATATAGGGGGCACTCCTATGGCATCTCAACTCCAATCACATTATGCCCTACTATTTACCTGCCTGCCTCCATGTGTGTACTGTCAGTCCCCAGAGAATAGAAAACACATCTTGTTCACTACTGTGTCCTCCGCATCTAGCATAGTGCCTCATCAATAGTGGGCATTCATTAAATACTGTTGAAAAAAAAATCAACACATACATTTACTGAACGCTTACTGTGTGCCAGCATGTAAGTAAATGCTTACTGTGTGCCAGGTTAAATGCGATTTCCATTTAATCCTTTCAACCCTATGAAGTAACTGTTGTTATTCCCCCCCACCCACTTTTTTTTTGAACAGAGTCTTGCTCTGTTGCCCAAGCTGGAGTGCAGTGGTGTGATCTCAGCTCACTGTAACCTCTGCCTCCTGGGTTCAGGCGATTCTCCTGCCTCAGCCTCCCAAGTAGCTGGGATTACAGGCACGTGCCACCACACTGAACTAATTTTTTCTATTTAGTAGAGACAGGGTTCCACCATGTTGGCCAGGCTGGTCTCAAACTCCTAACCTCAGGTGATCTGCCCGCCTTGGCCTCCCAAAGTGCTGGGATTGCAAGTGTGAGCCACCGTGCCCGGCCTATTTTCCCCATTTTAAGGTGGGAAGCTGAGGTGCAGGAACTCTAAATTATACAGTTGAGATTCAACAGAAAGTCTGACTCCAAACCTACCTCCTTCATTGATCATACTCATGGAATGAAAGGAAGAACAGATGGAAGATTCAAGAAGGAAATACACACATATAGCGCTCAGAAATTTCACTGATCTGTGACCAACAGCAAGGTGAAAATGTTTTAAATATTACTACCTGAAAGAAGGGACAAATATTATTTTGCATAAATGCAAGGGATAGAAAAATAGGTGAGAAAAATTTCCGGGTGAGAAAAAAACTTCAGGATGCCCTTTCTCATGGGGTCAGCTGTAGATCAATATTTACACCAATAACCCCTCACTGCCTTGCTTGAAAAACCTTCATCTCCAACATCCTACAGTGTCATCACTGGAGGTTATTATTATCTAAAGGGGTATTCTTTGAGCACAAAAATGAGAGGTCATGTTCTCCACCTTCTAGAATAATAAAGACTTTTCCTCTTTGGATAGTTAAGGATCAAGAGAAGAACCTCAAATATTCTTAGGTAAGAACTGAAATCCATTATGAACATTCGTTCTGGAAATGTTAACCTTGTTTCTAATCTAGAAACCAAAACATCTTTAAGGAAGATAGAATTATAGAAGGAAGTATAGCTTCTCAGGAAATGTGACTCACCCATTACTGCATTTTGGTAAATACTGGCCCATTAGGGGCCTATTTTTACTCCTACGGAGTTAGGCCATTTATACAAACATTAATTATAAGTCAGTTTTTGTGTATTGTTATGTTTCCTTTTAAAAAGTTGATGGAGCAAAGTACCGTGGCACGTGCCTGTAGTCCCAGCTACTTGGGAGGCTGAGGTGGAAGGATCACCTGAGCCCAGGAGTTTAAGGCCAGCCTGGGCAACATAGCAAGACCTCGTCTCTATTTAAAAAAAAAAAGAAAAAGAAAAAAGAAAAACAGTTGAGGGACTAGCAATGGCATTAAATATGGAACAGGTTTCACTGTTACTGTCAATTTGGGTTCCCATCTTTTGTTTGTGTGCATGTGTGTGTGCATGCATACATGTGTGCTAAGTGACTGTCATCATACAACAGCATAAGTGACAACAGAACTGGGCAAGCTAGAGGCCAGGAGTGGAAGTCCAGCCAGACTCAGGAGATCAATAAAATGAATGGACCAAGGCAAGGAGTCAACAATTATAGACAGACCATCTTAGATCTAGGCAAGAGGGCTCCTGGGCCCACACCAGAGAGGGGTCCCCTGTGGCCCGCTTCTGGCCATGCCCTTCCCCATGAGGGGAGAAATCTGTTGAACCAAAGGCATGATCCACCTGCAGCCAACTCCTAGATTATGTTCCAGGTACCCAAGGCCCTGGAATTGCCTGCCCAAGCAGTCCAAGCCCTTACCAGGCCTGTGGGGGCCTCTCTCCAGAGATCATCCTCCCAAGGATGCACATCACTGCCAGCGTGACTGGACCTCCAGGCCCAAGTGGTAGCGAGGGGTCAGCTTGGATGTGTGAAACGGGATATGCACACTCGTGAGTGTTCAGCCTTTCACAGCGCAAGACAAATTCAGAGCAGGGAGGAGCCAGTGAGGAGTGGGAGGAGAAGGGGTATGGAGATGGGTCCCCCCCCACTGCCATGTCCCAGTTCAGAACACTGAGGAGCTCAAGACTTCTCAATTCAAATATGACCCTCCTTGTCATTATGAAGGGAGGAAGAGAAAAGCAACGTGGCACCATTACCCAGACCAGTGTCACCAGGAGCTGGCTCCAGTTCTCAGATGGGCCCTGGTGTTCTCCAGTTGAACCCAAACAATTTCACAAAACACCAACATCAGACAAGGCCACTCTGTGACCAGGATGGAGCAAGATGAAAACAAGACCAGTCTGTAATCATATCTGAGCACAGACCAAAACAAGAACATTATCCAAACCACAACAATGACCACATCTCTTTTTCCTTGCTAGTGTGAGTGACCACTACTCCTTTACCAATCACGGCATGAGCCCTGCTTTGTTAAGATACTTGCTCACTGAACTACCCCCACTTTCTGATGGTGATTATTTAATTCAGAGCAAAGTTGTGCCTGCTTGAACCCTCCTCGCAAGTTCCCCATCACCAGCCCAAATGCTCCAACAACTCCCTTCTACACGTGATTGAGATACTCCTTGGGTCCCCATGGGGTGTGATCTCTCAGTGCAATGAGTCAACCCCCCCAACTTTGTTAGCTCCAAATATGTTCCT
Organism: Macaca mulatta; assembly: GCF_049350105.2. Taxonomy (NCBI): domain Eukaryota; kingdom Metazoa; phylum Chordata; class Mammalia; order Primates; family Cercopithecidae; genus Macaca; species Macaca mulatta. The sequence goes on from NC_133422.1 coordinate 24,153,181, forward strand.
GGTGGTCTTTGCCTGGAGGGCATCAAGAGAAGGTATATTTGCCAAGGAAGGAGGGTAGAACATAGTATATTTAACAGCTCATAAACTTGCTTTCAAACATTTATGCACTTAAACAGGCGTCATATGGGCCTCTACATGGATTCTCACCCAGCTCCTACAAATATTCCAGCAAACCTGCCTCTAAGGCAGGGCTTCGAGACGGCATGCCCTACTGTGACTGTGGGCTTCTGGAGAGCAGAGCCGTGTGTCCCAGGGAGATGCATTTGGGAAACCCAGAGACAGAGTGGTTTCTACGGAGGCAATGAGAACCGGAACAGGTTCCAAGGTGGGCAAATTGAAAATAGTGCTCCAGGATCCCAGAAAATGTTTAGAAGGTCAAGTAAAATACGGTATGAGGACAGATCCTAGAATGTGCCCATTTGGAGATGCCAGCGGGGACAGCAGACACTCCACGTGAGAGTGAGCTCCACAGAGTGCTGTAGTTACTGATGCCAACATGGGCAGGGTGTCCTCAGGGAGGGGAAGCTTACCAGAGAGGAGCCCTTCAGCATCCGCACGGAGGAGACCACACCGGGAATTCTAGGTTATAGCCATGATTCCCAAAGACGTCCACGTGTCTGTGTGAAGTGTTCCGTTTTGTTCTGGTGTCTCTGTGTGCCATCTGATTGTTCTGAAACTTTTAAGGTAGCACATCTTTTCATTTGTCCTTAAGCGGGAGCTGAGGATGAGAGTACCCTTAAAGTGAGAACTTCAAATCACTTCCTTTTTTTTTTTTTTTTTTTTTTTTGAGACGGAGTCTCACTCTGTCTCTCAACCTCCGCCTCCTGGGTTCAAGTGATTCTCCTGCCTCAGCCTCTCAAGTAGCTGGGATTACAGGCACACGCCATCACACCCGGCCAAATTTTGTATTTTCAGTAGAGACGAGGTTTCACCATGTTGTCCAGGCTGGTCTCAAACTCCTGACCTCAGGTGATCTGCCCACCTCGGCCTCCCAAAATGCTGGGATTATAGGCACGAGCCACCGTGCCCAGCCTCAAATCATTTCTTTAAGTGTTAATATGAGGTTATTTCCTGGATTTAGATATTACGACTCACCAGAATAGGTTTTAATTGGACAGTAATTGAAAACATTTCCCTTCATGCTGAAGTTTATTCCTAATATGATTTTAGTAAGATGTTAATACTTTAGTTATGACATAGGTAAGTAAAAAAATGAAAAGAAAAATAGCATTAGATGCACACCTATCATAAGTCTAGAACCTAACTAGTTCACTTAGGTAAATTCTAGTTTAAGTAAGGAAACTAAAACGGTTGGCTTGCAGAATTGAACAACTGAAGCCTTCTAGATGTGCCTCTTTGGGTCCTTCCCTAGTAGACCCTTAATAAAGGACTTGAAAGCCATCTATAGAGGTCCAGCTAGTCAGCCATTGCATCAACACTCCCAACCGAAGTCCCTCAAGTAAATCAACTTGAATGATTCCCATGGCCAGAAGCTCATAGCTTACCTCATATGAAATCTTTTTTTTTTTTTTTTTGTTAGACAGAGTCTCCTTCTGTCACCCAGGTTGGAGTGCAGTGGTGCAATCTCGACTCACCACAACCTCCACCTCCCAGGTTCAAGCGATTCTCCTGCTTCAGCCTCCCAAGTAGCTGAGATTACAGGCACCTGCCACCACACTTGGATAACTTTTGTATTTTTAGTAGAGACGAGGTTTCACCATGTTGGCCAGGCTAGCCTCGAACTCCTGACCTCAAGTGATCTGCCCACCTAGGTCTCCCAAATTGCTAGGATTACAGGCATGAGCCACCATGCCCAGCCTTTTTTTTTTTAGAAATGGAGTCCTGTGCTGCCACCCAGGCTGGAGTGCAGTGGTGCGATCTCGGCTCACTGCAACCTCAGCCTCCCGGGTTCAAGCGATTCTACTGCCTCAGCTTCCCAAGTAGCCAGGACTACAGGCATGCACCACCATGCCCAGCTAATTTTTGTATTTTTTAGTAGAGACGGGGTTTCAGCCTGGACGGGGTTTGACCAGGCTAGTCTCGAACTCCTGACCTCAGATGATCCACCCACCTTGCCCTCCCAAAGTACTGGGATTATAGGCATGAGCCACCATGCCCAGCCTTTTGTTTAAAAGTAAAAATTCCAAGCTGGGCAAGTTGGTTCATGCCTGTAATCCCAGCACTTCAGGAGGCCAAGGCAGGAGGATCCCTTGAGTCCAGGAGTTTGAGATCAGCCTGAGCAACATAATGAAACCCTGTCTCGATTAAATTTTTAAAATGGATAAATAAAAATAAAAATTATATTCCTATACAAAAGTTGAAAGGGTAGCAGCACAGTGGATACTCTTCACCTAGGTTAGCCACTCTTTCTATTAACATTTGCCTTCTCTCCTTCTCTCAACACACACACACACACACACACACACACACTTTTTTTGGGTAGACCATTAAAACTAAGTTGTATGCATTCTTACACTCCACTCTTAAATACTTCAGCATGCATCTCCTATGAATAAAGAAATTCTCCTACATAATTACAGCACTCTCTATTACTACACACACCCAAGAAATTAATATTAATTGAATAATACCATCTAATATACAACCTCTATTTAAACTTCTGCAATTGTCCTGGACAGAATTTATTTTCTTGTTTCTTTCTTCCCCCGGAAATCAGATCTTTTCAAGATTTATCTATCATATGTGATTGGTTTGTCTCCATCTTATTTTTCAAGCAATTATTTAGAGGAGTTTTAGATTCACAGCAAAATTGAGAGGAAGATAGACAGACTTGCCTTATATCCCCTGCACACACATGTGCAGTAGCTTCCCTTACTGTTAACCTCCCCACCAGAGTGATACGTTTGCTGTAACTGACGAACCTACATTGGCACATCATTATCACCCAAAGTCCACAGTTTACATTAAGATTCACTCTTGGTGTTATATGTTCTATATGATGGATAAAGGTATAATGACATGTACCATTATTGTATCACACAGAGTATTTTCACTGCCCTAAAAATTCTCTGTATTCTGTTTGTTTATTCGTCCCCCACAACTCCTGGCAACCGCTGATTTTTTTTACTGTTTCCATACTTCGCCTTTTCCAGAATGTCATTGTTGGAATCATACAGTATGTAGCCTTTTCAGATTAGTTCTTTTAACTTGGTAATGCGCATTTAGGTTTCTTCTATGTCTTTTCATGGCTTGACAGCTCATTTCTTTTTAGCATGGAATAATATTCCATTGTCTGGATGTACCACAATTTATTCATTTACCTAGCAGAGGACATCTTGGTTTCTTCCAAGTTTTGGCATTTATCAATACAGCTGCTATAAACATCTGTCTACAAGTTTTTGTGTGAACATAACTTCTCAATTTCTTTGGGTAAATACCAAAGAGTGTGATAGCCGGATCTGATAGTGAGAGTATGTTTAGGTTTGTTAAAAAACAAAACAAAACAAAACAAAAAATCCCACCTAACTGTCTTCTAAAGTGGCTGTACCATTTTGCATTCCCATCAGCAATGAGTGAGAGTTCCTGTTGCTCCACATCCTCACGAGCATTTGGTGTTGTCAGTGTTCTGGATTTTGGCCCTTCTAATACATGTATAGTGATTTTCTGCGTCCTATTTTCAGCATCTCTGATTCTCAGTAAATTTCTCCCAACATTCAGCCAACATAACCTCCCTGGAAATTTCACTTCTTGGCATTCTCCAGTTGTTCTCAATACATTCCTAACACACATCTGCAAGTACGAGTGACAAGATTAAACAAACAGAGGTTAATATCTAGCTCGTTCCAGACTTATAAATGGTTCTAAAAATGTCTTAGAGCAAAGGTCTCAAACTAGATGCCCACAGGTTCCTTCCAGACAGCAGCTACATATTGCTTGTCCCACCCAGTGAGTGTGCACACATGTGTACATATACATATACTCAGTGTGAATTTGTTGCCAGAATTTAAATATTAGGACTTTTTTTTTAAGATCTGAATTTCTGATTCTTCCTTAAAAACGAAATCAGAAGAACTGGCAACACTGGCTGCATATTCCCAAAAAAACAACATTTGGTTGAAATTGAGTAGCAGCTGCTGCCTTCAGATGCGCCTGGACCCGCATTTTCGTAGTCCACTAGCCGGATAACGTCTCCTAGTGTCAGCTGCCATTTTTCCTTGTGATGTTACTGTCACTTTTCTTATTCCTGGATTCTCTCACCTTCATGTTTCCCACCTGGTCTCAGTAGGCATTTGTGTAATCCACGCCAAGTGCTTCTTTACATTCAAGCACCTACACATCACCGTCTCATTCTTTTTTTTTTTTTTTTTTTTTTTGAGATGGGGTCTTGCTGTGTCACCCAGGCTGGAGTTCAGTGACTTGATAACGGCTTACTCTGGGCTTGAACTCCTGGGCTCAAGTGATCCTCCTGCTTCAGCTTGAGCAGCTGGGAATACAGGCAGACACCATCATGCCTGGCTAGTTTGTTGTTGTTGTTGTTGTTGTTGTTGTAGAGTAGGGTTCTCATTTTGTTGCCCAGGCTGGTCTCAAACTCCTGGCTTCAAGCCATCCTCCTGCCTCTGTGTCCCAAAGTGTTGGTACTTCAGGTGTGAGCCACAGTGCCCGGCATCCATCTTAATCTTGAACTAATCTTACAAAATAGATAGGAATATTATTATCCTCATTTTTCAAATGAGACCAAGATTAGTACGTAGTTTCCCTGTAGTAAAACAACAATTTGATAAGATATAGGATTCTGGGAACGACAAAAATGTGTAAAACCTGTGATGTGGAGGAGAGGATTCTTCAAGAGACAGTCATCAGAAGTGCAGGGAATCTAACCCTGCTACAGAGAAGAGACACCTATTTTATGCAATGTTACATCATTTGCATTAAGGTTGTTGTAGATGGACTTGAATAGAGCCATCAGTTGGTTGCCATGGAAACCATGAATTAGTGAAGGCAGTCTAGTAGCCTGGGTCATGTGGATTTAAAAGAAAGAAACTTTTGAAAATACCTAACTAAAGAATTTCTGGAATGAGAAGAAGGATAAATTATTCAAGGTGCTTATGAATTCCATCTGGGAAGCACATGCTGATCAGAAATCATGACCAAGGCTGAGGCCACGCGAATGAACCCTCGTGCTTTCCTGTTTTGCTTTAGTAGCTCAGACGTCTGCTTGGAACTGAACCGAACATCTCACAGTTCTGGCTGTGGGTCTTCCTGGGCTAAGTTATTGCAAAGAGATAAAGGACGTTTGTACTCATCTTAGCTAAACATGATCTTGTTACAGGCTCCTCTCCCTGATTTCTTCCCTTTGCTATATGGAACATCCGCTTATGTAAAAATATAAATCAACAAAGATTCACAAAGACCTTCTTGTCTATTGAAGCGGAACAGAGATCATAGGCTTCACTCCCAAACTCAACTTGGCTTACATGTTCTTGCTCAGATAATTAACTCTCCAATTAAACTCAGATCTGGAAAACAAGGCCACAAAGTCCTCTGAAGTGTTGGAGCCAGGAACAAATGGACATGGTTTAACAGTCAGAGAACACCGTGTTCCGGGACAGTCAAATATAGAAGCTTTCAGGGCCAGAAAATTCACCGAATCTCCAGAGTGATTTATTTTACAATTCAGACAAGTTTTAGGATAAAGATTTTAAAACTCATTTATTTTTAGGTAAACCTCCCTCCTTGCTAAAGAAATATTCCCTGGCTGATGACCATAAGAGGAAGTCAAAGTCTACAGTACCAATAATGGTGAGTAAAACAGAGAGTGTATTTCTCCAGCACAGTCCCCAGGATGGGTTCAGTATCAACTGCAAGTAGGCAATTGATATTCTTTATTTAAAATAGTCATTAATCATCATAGCAATGACCAGCACAGAGAGGATTTTTGTTAGAAGTGAGAGCTCACTTGAGAAATCAATGTAGAATGAGACTGAGCTCTATGGGTGTGGAGGAAATACTGGTACCCGTGCACAATGTCACCAGGTGTGGGCTCTTCAGGAATCACATTTCATTGGCTATGCAATTTTAAGAAAGCAACAGATGAAGAAAGCAAGATTAAGTCCTCGAAATAGTGGTGAACAGGATAACACAGCTTCTACATCCATGGAGTAATGAGCCCCTGGGAACAAGCATTTAGCACGTTTTTACAAGCATGATCAGTGATTTGAGAGTTTAGAATCCATGGGTGGATCAAGCAAGAGCCGGTGCACTGGTTGAACCTCACTCTCCACAGTGTCCTGGACATGGGCTCACAAGGCCTGACTGTGCCTGCCTTTCCCAACTCAGTAATCAGTGACCTCATGTCAGTAACCCGAATTCAGCTCTGGTAAGAATATTCACACCACAAAACTTAGTAAACTCCTCCCCTGGAGAACTGCTTGTTAAACAATACCAGCACACTACTGCACACTGTCACTGAGAGAATAAAAGATGTAACACAGGCGTGGTAGTGCACGCCTATATTCCCAGCTACTTGGGAGGCTGAGGTGAGAGGATCGCTTGAGCCCAGGAGTGCAAGGCTGCAGTGAGCTATGACTGTCCCACTGCCCTCCAGCCTAGGTGGGTAACACAGTGAGACACCGCCTCTAAAAAACAAATTTTTAGAAATATGATTATTAATCATAAAACATGAACAAACGTAAAGTGACAACAAAAAGCAGTAACGAGTAAAAACAATGGTGCTATCTTTTTTTACTCTGAATGTTTATAAATGTAAACATGTAAAGAAAACAGGATAACAATATTATGGCATTCCTATAAATCTTCAATTTGTGTTACCTTTGGCTTGGGCTACACCTATGTTCAGTGGCAGACTTTTAATTTCATTTCCGAAGATTCCCCTTATTTGCCCATCAGAGTAGTAGCAAATGCAAAGGATGTAGACGTCCACAAACCTGAGTTCTAGTCCAGTTCTCTGTGAGGAACTGGGTGAGTGTTATGTAAAGATCAGCATCTACCCAGTCTCTGCTTCAGAGTACTATCCAACAAATGATAATAATGAAACATACACTGTCTACCATCATGAGGATATTTCAAGAAGCCAAGAGTCGTAAATATTTCGATCTGGAAACTGAGCGGTCAGCTGGCCCCACCCCTCACTTTATGGATGAGGACAATGAGGCCCTAAGAGATTGAGTGACTACCCAAGGAACTGCTACGCATAAGTAGTAGAGCCATAACCTGAACCCAAAGCTTTCACCTGTAGTCTTTCCAGCAAGCCACGCTATTTACGCATAGAATGAAAGACTGCTATATAAATGAATCAAAGAAGGCTTCTGTGTATTGGTCCCTCAGTTGTTTCTTTCCACCACTGCAACCTGAGACCAATTAACTCAAAAGCCTGCAGGCACCAAACTCAAACTTTAATACATCCAGTTATTTTTTAAATAACCCAAACAAGTAGACTATTAGCCATTTAGAGTCCACCTGTTTTGCACACTTCTTGAAACCTCACCCAGCATCTGCTGGCCATTGATAAGATACAGCATTGCAATGATGAGACCCCCAAGCTACTACCGCCCTTTAGGGCTCTCCGATCCAGGGACTCGCCTCTGCTGCTGAGCAACATCATCTAGACACGGAAGCCCCTCACTGATCCCTCCTCTCCTTCTGGATGTTGGCCCCCCGGAGCCTCTGGCTATCTCATGCTGTGAGGGGCTTCCCTTCTCACGCAACCTTCACGTCACCCAGTAAAGGTTGTGTGTGATTGCCTCTTGCGGACCCCTCTTTCCTTGATCAGCCCCCAAGTCCCTCAAACCTATGGAAGATGCAAATGTGCAGAAGTGATAAACATGAACTAGGCAGGGCATGGTGGCTCACACCTGTAATTCCAGCACTTTGGGAAGCCAAGATGAGCAGATTGCTTGCGCTCGTGAGTTCAAGACCAGGAAGGGGAACATGACGAAACCTCGTGTCTACAAAAAAAATTTAAAAATTAGCCAGGCATGGTGATGGGTGCCTGTGGTCCCACCTGCTTGGGAGGCTGAGGTGGGAGGACGGTTTGAGCCCGGGAGGTCGAGGTTGCAGTGAGCTGAGATCATGCCACTGTACTCCAGCCTAGGTGACAGAGCCAGGCCTTGTCTCAAAAAACAATTAATTAATTAATTAATTAATTAAATTTAAAAACATGGACTATACTCAAAGTCCCAGCACGGGCAGATGTGGGGAGCAAATGCCACAGAGATGTTTGGTGCCACCACTAAGACTAAGAACCAGGGCAAAACGAACCCCAAATGCTGCTTTCCTGACTCCCCGCAGGTCTTCTTACTGCTGTGCAGCAAGAGACACTGATAGGTCTTAGTTTTGGCCATATGTAGATAAGGCCTGGTAACTTGGCCTGATCAAATTTTACACCTCTCTTACACTCATTCTCAGGTGTGAAAAAAAAGATTAAGAAGGCATCCATATCATGAATTGGCCCCTGCGGCCACAAAGCACAGGTGCATTCCCTTGGTGTGCATCTGGAGCACCACAATGAAACTGAGACTCCAGGACAATGCAGAATTCACACAGCATGTGGCTGTCATTCAACGGCAACACTGCTTTAGAAAACTAGGGAAGGAATTCCAGCTTTAAATGGAATGCTTTACTATTTTGGAAAGCTCCAAAATCAAAATTCTGCCCCTCAAAATGTAAGTGCATGTACTTTTACAAATAGTATAGTCACGCAAAACTATTCAGCTGCTTCAAATGTTTTTGACAAGCTGGAGTAAAAGTTGGCAGGTAACCAGTTAGAATTATTCTTACTTCCTCTTGCCATGGGAGTGGGGAGAGGCCATTTTATGAATTTTTCAGTGACAGATTTGATGAAATCATAGAATGAACTATTTCAAGTATATTTTCCTGGTTTTGGCTACTAAATAATTGCACCAAAATTTAAAAAAACTAAGCTGTAAATTCAACTCAATTTCACTTGGTTGGAATCACCACATTTTGAGATAATTTAACACATTCATCCCTTGTACTAAGAATCATAACTAATAATGATAGTTGCCACAGGTTGATCAAATCTATGCCAGGTACTGCACTAAGGTTTTAAATATATTTACACATATCATATTCATGACAAATCCAACAAGATAGACACTATCTTTATTCCCATTGTAGAGATGTGGAAACTGAGGATGCTTAAGTAACTTGCTTAAGATCAGGCAGTTTCTCAGTCAATTCGTTTTGGTTCTAGAACCACCCTGCCCAATACAGTAGCTACTAGCCACATACAGCTATCAAGCTCTTGAAATGTGCCTGGTCTGAATTGAGATGTGCGGTAAGTGTATATTTTGATGACTTGTATAAAGAAAAGAATGTAAAATAGCTCACTAATAATTTTTAAAATATTGATTCCATGTTAACATACAAAAACAAAAATGTGCTGTTAAAATTAATAAGTAAAATATGTATGCTACCACAATTAATTTCACCTACTTGTTTTGACTTTTTAAATGTGGCTATTAGAAAAGTTAACACTTCCGTGCTTGGACCTCACATTATACCCCTATTGGACCACACCACTCTACAGCCTCAACTCTACCATTTTGCTTTACCCTCCAAAGGAAAGAGTTTATACTATTTACATTTACAAGGAAGTGTGATCTTTCATTGCAAGATTTGTGTATTGTTTGTATGTGAAGAAATTGAGGCATAAAATGGTTAAGACCTAAAGTTAAATATTAATCCTAAAACAATCTTCAAAGCCTGCTGAGAACAAAAGATTGCATCCTCTACTCAGCTTGACTTGTTTGACCTGCTTTCCAACCTGGACTGAAGCCATGGAGTTCAAGAAGTTTAGCAACTGTTTGAGGTTTAATGCCTAATCGAAAGCCAAACATAGCCGTTGCTTGTGTTTTTATTCTTGTTTTATGCCCACTCATGCTATGCTCAGAGAGAAAAGCTCAGCAAGGTCGGGAGGATACCAGCTTGTGTGGCTTTTTTCCAGGGGTCATGTGTTGCGTTATATAGGATTCTCTAATTATTTAATGATAATCATTGGGTTTCCATTGTCAAGGAAAATATGTAAAACACATGCTGATAGGCAGATTCATTGAATGGCGTAAGGACTCCTTAAGAAAGCCGAAGCTATTTATGAACCCTACTCATGGCTCAGACACTGCCTTAGTTCAGAGTTGAGGCTGGATTTTCACATATTTCTCTGAAAGTCCCTCGGCAGAAAATATTTCCTGAAATATGAGCAACTCCGCAGGTGCCGTCTAATAGAACAGGACTTGGCAATTAAAACCAAAGACGTTCTTGTACTTTCTGCTGAGCTCCTGGTCCACCCCAGCCCCATCCAACTCTGAACATTTGACGTCTGTGCTTATTTACTTAGTTCCCTGGAGCACCGGCGGCTTTTCTCTGTCGCTGTGTTCACCTGTGAGAGGTCTATTTAAAGAGCCTTCATAATGTTCTGAACGTTTACATTTGAGCCAAGCCCTCAGCTCGACCTTTCGACATTCTCCCTCTTATTTTTTCTCTCTCCCACTGCAGTCCTCTCCTTCTTTCTCCCTTGCAGACCTGTGAAGGGAGAGGCTGTGACACTGAAAACCTTCCTGGGGAGGTGGTAGGACTGGCCCTCCGCCCTGCAGCCCCTCCTTAATGAGGATTAAGTGTTCCTCCCTCACGTCCCAACACTGGGCAGCTGTCCCCAAGCCATTTAGGACCAGCCAATGACATGCCAGAGAGCTACATTGGAGAGAACAGAGACCGCGTGCCTTTTTATTCATAGGACAGTGTGTGCTCATATAACCTCTCTCTATATATAGATAGACCCAGCTATTACCTTTCACAGTTCCTCCTTGTTTAACCTTATCTTTCTTGACTCATTGTATGTTTCGTGTTCCTAATGGACAGTATTCCACGTGGCACGGTGGAAGGCTCCTGAAAGCCTGGAGGCACAGATTCTAATCGCGGTTCTGCTGCTAACTCGCTGCCGCGTGGCTTGGGACATGTCATCAAACTCTCTGGGCCTGTTTCCTTAATGAAATAGAAAGTTGGATTGAATGATACCTAGAAGTCCTTGCTGTTTTACAATTCTATGATCCTTGAACTTCTCAGATCCTCTGTAATAATTAGTATTCACTTCTCGAAATATGTTTTTCCTGTGGCTGACCCCATGGATTTCCTTCTCTTTGGAGACGAGTGGCTGCCCAGTGACTAGCACACTGACCAGGTCCCCTCACAAGGTGATTAACGTGACTGCATCCCAGGCTCCAGGACAAGGCCCAGGCAATATGCAGCTGCACAGGAGTTAAATAGAAACATTTTTAAAAACACTTCAAGGGGAGGAAATTGATTTACTGAAGAGTAGTTTGTAGGAAACAGAATGTGGATAAGGCCCACATTAGTTCATAGAAGAATCTCATGAAGTTTTTTTTTTTTTTTTTTTTTTTGCGACAGTGTTTCGCTCCTGTTGTCCAGGCTGGAGTGCAATGGTGCGATCTCAGCTCACTGCAACCTCTGCCTCCCAGGTTCAAGCGATTCTCCTGCCTCAGCCTCCCAAGTAGCTGGGATTTCAGGTGCCCACCGCCACCACGCCTGGCTAACTTCTGTATTTTTGGTAGAGGTGGGGTTTCACCACGTTGGCCAGGCTGGTCTTGAACTCCTGACTTCAGGTGATCCACCCACCGTGGCCTTCCAAAGTGCTGGGATTACAGGCGTGAGCCACCGTGCCCGGCAAGAATCACATGAAGTGTTTATGGTTTGCTTTGTTTCTTTGTTGTCTAGAGTCTTGGCTGAAAGGAGGAAGCCCACCTTCTACCCTACGGGGTACTTCCGGAAGGACAGTGGGGTCGTCATAGCACGTCTCCCTGCTTCTGGTTCTCCCCACTCCATCCCATTTTGCACACTGGGGCCAGATAAACATCAATAAAGCTGCTCCTATCACTGTGCCCCCTGCCCCTCTGGGCCACCTGGACTAAGCACAGCCCGCTTGACCTGGCTGGTCAAGGCTCCCATGTTAAACCCTCCACTGTCCTGACCAGCTCTTTTGACAGCTGCTCCCTGAACACAATGCCCAGGGCTCTCCCGCACACCCAACTCACCTGGCATTACCCTACACCATGTCGTTGTGCAGTCTTCTCTCTCAGGAGGGCCCTCTATGCTCTCCAGCTGCTCAGTCCAATCGCTTCTGTAACACTTATGTCAAAACATTAACTTCATGATACACTTTCTCTTTCCTTCAAAACCCCTTGACCAATGCTGTTCAATAAAAAATAGATGCAAGTCACAAATGGAACTAAAATTTTCCAGCTGTCATATTTAAAAAAAAGAGGAAAGTGATGAAATCAGTTTTTGTAATATTATTCTATTTCACCTAAAATAGTTAAAATTCTTTTGTCTTGACATGTAACAAACATAAAAACTATCAATGCTTTATTTTACATTCTTTTATTTTGTACCTAATTTTCAAAATTCATTTGTGTTTTCAACTTATAGCACATCTCACTTAGAATGCTAAATTGTTTTTTGGTTTGGGGGATTTTTTTCAAGACAAAGTTTCCCTCTGTCACCCACACTGGAGTGCAGTAGTGTGATCATAGCTCACTGTAACCTTGAACTCCTGGGCTCAAGCATCCTCCTCCTTCAGCCTCCCGACTACCTGGGACTACAGGCGCATGCCACCACACCTGGCTAACTTTTTATTTTTTGTAGAGTCAGGGTCTCCCTATGTTGACAGGCGGGTCTCAAACTCCTGGACTCAAGAGAAGTTCCTGCCTGAGCTTCCCAGTCTTGGGATTGCAGGTGTGAGCCACTGCACCCAGCAGGATGCTCAGTTTTTATAGGAAGTACTTGATGTGTAAGTCAATCTCATAAAATTTACAATTAAAAGAGTACCTTCAAGTGCCCAGGTTTGTTCCAAACATACTAAAAAGTCTGCCAATCACTGAGTCAAGTATCCATTTTTTAAAATTTAAACCTAAACGAATTAAAATAAGATAATATTAAAATTCCAGCTCCTCAGTTCTCTAGCCATATTTCCAGTGTTCTGCAGCCACATGTGGCCGGGGAACAGTATTGGACAGTATTGGACAGCATAGCCACGGGCCCGTATGCCTCTGAGAGGTGTCTATCACGTTTGGTTTTGTTCGAGGTTTCGTTTTTGTGTAAACTCAGTTAGACCACATGACTCCCAGAGGGCAGAACCGTCTCATCCTCTCTCACCTCTCTACCTCCACTGTCCAGCCAGCCCTGAGCCTGACACACACCAGGCTCTGAATCAATACTTTATAAATAATAGAAGAATTAGCAGATGAGTAAATGATCATATTCTTCCTATCAGGTTATTAATTATTTGAGCACATATTTTATTCTTCTTAGCAGTTTCTATTGTGCTAACACAGGGCCATGCCCATAATAGACAGTCAGCAAGCATTTCTTCCTCACTTAGATGAATTTAGGATGCTATGGCCACATAGGTTTCACTCTTCACATTATTTTGTACTCAAGCACACAAAAAGCACCTGTATCTCATACATTAAAAAGAGCTTTTAAGGCTTCACTTTTTAAAATTCATTTTAGTGTTAAAATCAATGGATTTAACCACCAGATGTGTTAGGATCATACTGTAAAGTTAGCATAGAAATATCCATCCTTCTTAAGCAGTGATCTCAGCGGGAAGTTCTGACAGATCTCTCTTTCCCTCCTTCCCTCCCTCCTACGTTCATTATTCACCAAATCAAACACTTGACTTCTAAAGACATACAGGCACTATAAAAACTTTAAACAAGGTGGAAAAAAAAAAAAGAGACTAAGGAGGAAAAGAAACTAAGAAGGAAGAGGACAATGGTACCACCAAGTACAAAGCACCCTACTACGAAACCCTCCCAGGGCAGTGGGTTCACACAAGAGGGTGGGGCCAGATGGGCACAGCAGGGGTTACACCAATTTCCAGGGCATCGGGTGCCTCATCTGAAGGTCAGTTTCTTGAGAGAGAAATCTTGTGTCTATGATGGAAGTATTCCTATAAGAGAAAATGCTTCAATCCCATCAAACGTTTTCATAAAGACGTGAAATCAGTCCCATTGCTTCATGGAAAAATTCATAGTCAAGCCAGGTGAGGGCGACGAAGCCGACAGCAGTGCAAATGCAGAGTCCTTGACCTTCAACACTGAACGTGAGCGTGGGGGTTCTAGGGACGTCTATTCTCAAAATTCCTGAGGACTAGTGGGTTAGGAGCTTAAAGAGTTTATGATCCCTCCCATACCACAACCTTCCACTGTCTGACTGCTCCCCAAGAGAAGGATATCAGCCTTCATTCTTCAACTCTCTTTTTTCTCTCTCACTCCCACAAAATGAAACTAATGATTGGTGTTGTTGGTGTTCAACCCTTCAAGGTCCCAATATGCTGCCGATTAGTGGATTTACCTTGAACTGAGCTACTCCTTGCCATGTATCCTAATTAAGTCCCTGTGACAGAGTGGGGATGCCAATTAAAATCTTCCCACCACACATTCCATTTGCCTCTGCACTAGTCCAGCGGCTTCTCACCATGGCTCTATTTATCCAGCGGTACCTGACATCCGAATAGGAGACAGCAGAGTCTGCTCCAGGGCAGTGGCGCGGCGCAGCACAGCACAGATAATCGCTTGACCAGGATTCCTAGTGATTTCAATATGGTTGGGGGCAGGGGCTGCCTTCTTTGTTTCTTGCCTTTTTGTTATTTCTAAATGTATTGAAGGTTGTTTTCAAAAAACTTGTTTTGAACAAAATTGAAATTATAAAACTATCCAAGGCAGCAATTATAAATGGAACCTCACTCTTAAGCCTAAAATGTTCCACCCGAGTCGGAATTTCCTGCCAAGTTTCCTCCCTTGAATATTTTTCCTTATAGTTGCATGATTTCCAATTGATTTTATATTTAGTAGTGGTTCCCAGAAGTCCTAAGACAATAGCCATTTCAAAAAAAGTTACATGACTAAATGAATCCTCACCTTAAGGGAATTATGGCAGTGAAACAAATGTGATTCAGAAGCTAATCTTTATCATCAGATGAAGGATGGACTAAAACTATCCTTAAAGCAAGACTCAGTGACTGGATTACTGAGGACCCTTTAGAGCAAAAGTGACAGAAAACCAACTCAAACTACATAAACAAAATAGTCTGTCTTGCCTTATATATCTAGTATATTTATGAATGAATCTGGAACTCAGGCAGGGCTGGATCTAGGTGCTGAAACAAAGTTGTCAGGATTCTCAGCATTCATGAACTCCATTTCTCAGCTTGCTTTCCTCTGAAATTGTTAAATTTTTATTCACTCCTGTTTCAGCAGGCTTTCTTTAACATCTAGGGGGAAATGGCTATTGGTTATTCCAGACTATATGCTCCTGGCTTGGAAATCCTATTGGGAAGAGAAGATCTCTTTCTTATTATGTAAATCAATCAATCCTTAGAAGGATCCTCACTGGCACTGATTTTGTCACATGCCCTTATCTTCAGTAGTCACTTTTTCATGGGACTAGGGATTGAGAATGGATCATGAATGCAAACGTGATGGCAGGGCAGGGAGTTTTTTATCAGAAGGAGAGTGGGGGATAAAAACTACAGTGGTCCTTTCCAGCTTGGACCCGGCAGAATGGCTCCCGCAAAGAAGGGTGGCGAGAAGAAAAAGGGCCGTTCTGCCATCAACGAGGTGGTGACCCGAGAATACACCATCAACATTCACAAGCGCATCCATGAAGTGGGCTTCAAGAAGCGTGCCCCTCGGGCACTCAAAGAGATTCGGAAATTTGCCATGAAGGAGATGGGAACTCCAGATGTGCGCATTGATACCAGGCTCAACAAAGCTGTCTGGGCCAAAGGAATAAGGAATGTCCCATACCGAATCCGTGTGCGGCTGTCCAGAAAACGTAATGAGGATGAAGATTCACCAAATAAGCTCTATACTTTGGTTACCTATGTACCTGTTACCACTTTCAAAAATCTACAGACAGTCAATGTGGATGAGAACTAATCGCTGATCATCAAATAAAGTTATAAAATTGAAAAAAAAAAACAAAAAAAACTACAGTGGCTACACCAAGGAATGGCTGGGAGGAGTGGCAACTACTTCCCTAAATTTTCATTTATGAAACATCTACTCAGCTATGTAATAAACAAACCAAACACATTAAAATGGCTGCTCCCTCACAGTTTATAATCCATTACAATAATCTTTATCAAAATGTAAAAGCCATAACAACTAAATGCAAAGTGTGACCTTTAATGGGATCCTGTATTTTAAAAAACTATAAAGGACATTCTAGAGATGGTTGGAGAAATTTGAATGTAGACTGCATATTCAGTTACATTGTTATGAAATTTTTGGAGTCTATTTACATTGTTTTATAGTTGTGGGAGAATATCCTTTCTCTTAAGAGATGCATGCCAAAAGATCTAAGGCTAAAGAATGATGGATGCCTGCAACTAATTCTCAAGTGGTTCAGCAAAATCAAAGCGTGTGTGTGTGTGTGTGTGTGTGTGTGTGTGTGTGTGTGTGTTTTCATCTACAAGCCATCCTTAAACTATGAAAACCATGCAATCCAATTAACAGTAGTAGGTTTAGAAAAGCAGTAGGTTTACATACCCTGGTCTAATGCAAGTCCCTTAACCCCTTCCAAATTGATAAAAACCTTAGGTCAACCTACAGGGAAATTCTAGAACCCCCAACTGTCCATTACTATGGGCATTTAGTGAAATCAAGTTACATAATCTAATAAAATTCTAATAATTACGAAGAAGCTCTTCTACATCCTGTTTTACATCATCCTGGTCTCAATATTTAGGAGATCCCTCCTCTCCAGAGCCTCTACATGTTTTGAAAACTTTACCAACCTATGAAACAAAGCACATTCTTTCCTCCAGCTGCAGCTCTCTGTTCTTACTAAATCCAGAAAGGGTGTGACACCTCTGGATTAGTTTCCTATTGCTGCTCTAACAAAATGCCAACCCAGATGTATTCTCCTGCAGTCCTGGAGGTCGGAAGTCTAAAATCAAGGTGTTGGCCAGGCGGCACTCCTCCTGGAGGCTCTAAGGGACAATCTATTCCCTTGCCTCCCCAGCTAGACTATGCACATAAACAAAATTACCAGGCAGCTTTTGCAACTCCTAAAGAAAGCACATATCTAGGCAACAAGCTTCGATAATGACTGTCAAAACCAGTGGGTCACAAGTTGACTGGGGATTTTGAAAGGACTGGATGAAGGGCCAGGATAACAACACCAGGACCCTGTTATTAATCTTAATGTCTCAAGGGGAGGGAAATTCCACCATCTGAAGTGGTGCAGTAGGAAGTACACATCACGGCCTATGAAGAATTTTGACCTAAAAAATATGATAACCTGAATCTGATCAAGCTTCTAGATATATTTATCAGACTATAAGAAATAACAGAACATAGGCTGGGCATGGTGGCTCACGCCTATAATCCCAACACTCTGGCAGGCCAAGGTGGGCAGATCACAGGGTCCAGAGATCAAGACCATCCCGGCTAACAAGGGGAAACCCTGTCTCTAGTAAAAATACAAAAAAATTAGCCGGGCGTGGTGACGGGTGCCCGTAGTCCCAGCTACTCTGGAGGTTGAGGCAGGAGAATGGTGGGAACCGAGGAGGCGGAGCTTGCAGCGAGCCAAGATTGTGCCACTGCACTCCAGCCCAGGCGACAGTGCAAGACTCCGTCTCAAAAATAAATAAATAGGCCGGGCGCGGTGGCTCAAGCCTGTAATCCCAGCACTTTGGGAGGCCGAGACGGGTGGATCACGAGGTCAGGAGATCGAGACCATCCTGGCTAACACGGTGAAACCCCGTCTCTACTAAAAATACAAGAAAATTAGCCGGGCGAGGCGGCGGGCGCCTGTAGTCCCAGCTACTCGGGAGGCTGAGGCAGGAGAATGGCGTGAACCCGGGAGGCGGAGCTTGCAGTGAGCCGAGATCGCGCCACTGCACTCCAGCCTGGGGCACAGAGCAAGACTCCGTCTCAAAAAAAATAAATAAATAAATAAATAAATAAATAAAAATAAAGAAATACAGAGGATATGGAAAGTTGTTAAATAACATCTCAAGGATACAACCAACCAAATCCAGTATGTGGGAAATTCTATAGAACAAAGTACTTATTTTCATCCAGAAGTATCATGAAAAGAAAATAGGAGAAAACGGTGATTTAGATGAAAAGAGATGTATAGGCATATAATTCAAGGCTATGTGTGGACCTTCTTTGGATTCTGATGTAACTAAACCAACTATAAAAAGACATTTTTGAGACAACTGGAGAAAGTTGAACATAGACTATGATAATATTAAGGGATTTTTGTTAATTTTAGTGTTATTTTTGCTTATTTTTAAAGTCCTTATCTGTTAGAAAATCATACTAAAATTATTAATTTATTATTATTATTATTATTATTTATTTTTTGAGACAGAGCCTTGCTCTGTCGCCCAGGCTGGAGTGCAACCTAAAACACAGTATCTACGTGATACAAGGGCTATACTGGAAAAGAAGAGACTGCTATGAGAAAAATAGGTAAAAGGGACAACATTTTGATTAGGACAGAGGATGAAGAGGGCAGGGAAAACTTCTTTGAAGAGCTGACATTTACCTGAGATCTAAAAGACGAATAAATGTTTGCCATCGGTATATGTCCATCAAATACTAAAAAAAAGAGGGGCTGAGTATGGTAGCACGTGTCTGTCATATCACGCTTTTGGAGGCCAAGGCGGAAGAATCGCTTAGCCCGGGCGTTTGAGACCAGCCTGCGCAACATGGTGAGACCCTATTGCTACAGAAATTAAAAAAAAAAAAAAAGAAAGAAAATTTAAATTAGCCAGGCATGGTGATGTTCACCTGTAGTCCCAGCTACTCTGGAGACTGAGGTGGGAGAATTGTTTGAGCCCAGAAGGTCGAGGCTGCAGTGAGACATACAGAGTGAGACCCCGTGTCAAAAAATAAAAATAAATTAAAAAGGAGGAATATTATGAAAATAAACGTCCAAGTAATATCCTGGAATTTGCAGAAATATTGTGCTCTTCCCAAGCTTCAAACCCTGTTTGCTGAATGAATTAGGGCAGTGAATGATTAGAGTAACATGGGCTGTTGGTGACAGAAGCCAACTGGCAGTTGCCAGTCTTAATAACCTGACTCTACTTATGCACTGTCCCCCTTTTTCAGAGTGTGGATTTCAGGAACTCTGCCCATTTTTGCCCAGAATAACTCTAATTCAATGGGAACCAGAACTTTTCCACTGGGCTCTGAACGCTTCCCAAGTCACCCAGTTTCTCCTGACGCCAGCACTGTCTCCTTGAGATGGTCCAGGTTGCCTCTCACCTGCCCCAAGACAAAGTATCCCAAGGTTAAATCTGGGACTCTGGAGAAACCAGACAGGAAACAAGGGTGAGACCCAACCACAGGGAGCCCAAGACTGGGCCCAGAGGACGTGCGGGGGCAGGGGACTCGGGCTGAATGAAGGTCATCTGAATTTGGGAGTGTGTACCTAATCTGCAAGATGGGAGAGCTGATGCCAGCCGACCTCTGACTCAAATGTAAACTTGCATCAATCACTTCACAGCCCTACCCCTGAGTCTCAATGTCTTTTCATTTGTATCATAATGGTGAAAATCATGGTGGCACCCCTTTAGCCCTCAGGGATTCAGCTGTAAGATTTCAGTTATCCCAGTAACTTTGGAAAAGGCATGCTGGTACAGTTTATCCCTACAAGCAGAAGGCTGTCAAATTGTTGATTCTGGACACAGCATCCAGAGGGTGGTGCAGAGCCATTATTATCCCAACCCAGCATCTCTTGTTTCACCATGAATGGGAATCCTAGCTACCTTGTCTCTCTGGCCTTCCTCCCTTTCCTCCCCACCTCCCAGAGCTCATCTGTCTTTTCCAGTTCCTCTTTCCCTGGGACCAGGGAGCAACACAAAGTATTGCCTCCAGGAGGGCGGGGCAATTGGGAGGGTCTGTCCTGAGTCTTTCTTGAGCTTCAGAGGAGGAGACATTAGATTCTACAAAGTGGACCATCTACAAGAAAAATAGTCTTGTGAACATTGTTGGTTTTTTAAATACATAAATTTGTTATATTATAGTAATAAATCACAATCTCTGCTGTGCTTACCATATATTCCCTACCAAAGGAAAGGGGCAAGGGAGTGAGAAAGACAGAAGATAAAGAGGAAAGAAAATTCCATTTAACTGTAGATATAAATTATCATCAAACACTGTGAGCTATGGAACATCTTGTGACAATGTGAAGGCAAACACCTGCCAGTTTCCTCCTAAGTTCACTTTTAAGGATCTTTGTGTACATTGGACCCACCCAGATCATCCAGGACAATCTCCCTATCTTAGAGTTAGCTGTTTAACATCCTTAATTCCACCCTTAGTTCCAGACTCAAATATAGAGAATGAGGAGACAAAGTTGGCAAGAGTAGGTCAATGCATTCACTAGTTCTCAGAATAATTAATAGCTAACTCCCTATTCTTTTTAATATTGTACATTCTTGGCCAGGCATGGTGGCTCACACCTGTAATCCCAGCACTTTGGGAGGTCAAGGCGAGTGGATTGGCTGAGCTTAGGAGTTCATGACCAGCCTGGGCAACATGGTAAAAACCCCATCTCTACTAAAATACAAAAAATTATCTGGGCATGGTAGTGTGCGCCTGTAGTCCCAGCTACTCGGGAGGCTGAGGCAGGAGAATTGCTTGAACCTGGGAGGTGGAGGTTGCAGTGAGCTGAGATCACACCATTGCACTCCAGCCTGGGTGACAGAGTGAGACCCTGTCTCAAAAAAAAAAGTCCAAAATAGGCCTCACTGGGCTAAAATCAAGGTGTCAGCAGATCTTCGTTCCTTCTGGAGGCTCCGGGTAGAATCCATTTCCTTTTCTTTTCCAGCTTCTAGAGGCTGCCTGCATTCCTTGGCTGGTGGCCCCATCCTCCATCTTCAAAACCAGCAGCAATGAGCTGGGTCCTTGTCATGCTGGCATCTCTCTGGCTCTCTCTTCTGCCTCCCTCTTCCTGATTAGCAACTTTTAAGGACCCTTGCAATTACATGGAGCCCACTCACATAATCCAGGATAGTCTCCCTATGTTAAAGTCAGCTGATCAGCTACCTCCATCCTCCTTTGCTACATAATAGAACATATTCACAGCTTCCAGGGATTCAGATGTGAACATCCGTGGGAGGCCATAACCCTCCATGCCACAACTTGCAAATCCCCTCTTCAGGGCTGGAGGAGAAAAGGCCTGGATCATGACAAACCATGTTGAGGTGTCAGGGTCAAGAGTGCTGTGTCTGCTCCTGCCCCCACCACCCCCTGCACACCTATGCGCTGCTCCCGGTACTGAGTCATCCACACTAGCAACCCATAGCCTCCATTTTATGACTTTTCCAAGTAGGCCTCTAGCCTCTGAATCCTCAGGCGTCCTAACGATCTGATGTTTCTAAAGGCTTCTTCCATCCCAAACCCCAGATTTAGCTTGAAGCAAGGGAGGAAGTAAGAGTCAGCCAACTTCCTATGACCTCCGTGTCCCTCTGCCTCGCTTATACATCAGCAACCTCAGCAGAAGGCTCCAGGCCGTTCTCTTCCTCACACCCCTCCTCCCTCAGGGCTGACTCCACAGCCTCAGCCTGAACCAGCACAAGCAAGGGAGGAAGCGTCTGGACAGTGTGCTGAAGGAGCTCTAATGATTCAGGTTCTCCAGGCGTAGTTCTTGATATGCTAGATTCATTTAGGAATTTCTTCCTTTCACTACCCTCTCTTCCTCATTCCTGTAGTCTGGCTAAGGACTAAATCTAAATTTTTTTTTTTAACAATTAAAACTCACCAATTGCTTTATTGATCTATTGGCTATCTGCCTTTCACCCAAAGCTCCCAAAACCCATTGCTTCTTTGAACGCCAAGCCCCCAGGGTAACAAGGTTTATAGGCTACGGAAACACATCTGAAAATATTTCTAAAGTGCACTCCGATTTCTCTAATATAAAAATATGCATGAACCGAGAAGTGAAAACACGGAGGGTTACACTAGAGTCCAGGACAATCTGAAACCAATCTGAAAAGTCGTTAAAGCAGCTTCTAGCAAAGCCCCAAGCTGGAAGGGAAATTTCTTTACCTGTGGTACGTTACTCGCTTCTCACAATGAGCCACAGACATCCGGCAGGTCAGGAGGGAGTGCTTTCAGTCACAGGCTGTGAGAACATTTCATGATAAGGTGTTAGAAGCTATTAGGCTTCTTGTTGCTACTCTTGTTGACACTTACAAATCATCTAAAACCCCCCAGCATAACCCATTGCCACATCATTAAGTTTCTGAATGCATTTGGCTGAATGTGCTGTGTACTTGAATTTAAAAGCAAGGGAGCTTTTCCTATGAGATACTGTGAGGCAGCAGGGTTTGGTCTATGATTAAAAATCCAATTCAAAGCCCCATCATTCAGGGGCCAAATGATCTTCTTATGTAAAACGGCTTTTAACAGAATTGTGCACATCTTAATTATGGGAGGACTGGTATAGGGTTTGCTACCAACCTCCACTTAAAGGGCACAATAAAGAAGGAGCCTTGGACAGTGAGGCCAGAACTTGTAGACGTGGCGGGGTCGGTGGGGAAGAACAGAAGGACGCATATCCTCTTCCTTGAGAGCAGCCTTTGGTGGCAGCCCACACCCCAAGACATGGGAGGCAGGAGAAACTGGGCACACTGTTCAATTTTATTTCTAAGGAGAAAGGAAAGGAGATTTCGAAGCTTCAACAGCAGTAATGGGTCAGTTTCTTCAAGCTGGGTTGATAAGATGTGCCTGGGGTCTTGCCAGGGAGAGGTCCCTGTGCAGTGTGCACAATTCATCCTCCTACGAGTTTGTTCCGTCTGTTGTCTTTTGTTTGTTTGTTTGTTTGTTCGTTTGTTTGTTTTCGAGACAGAGTCTTGCTCTGTCGCCCAGGCTGGAGTGCAGTGGTGCAATCTTGGCTCACTGCAACCTTGAGCTCCCAGGTTCAGGTCATCTTCTCACCTCAGCCTTCCAAGTAGCTGGGAATACAGGTGCTGCCACTACACCCAGCTAATTTTTTGTATTTTTGTGGAGACAGAGTTAGGCTGTGTTGCGCATGCTGGTCTTGAGCTCCTGGGCTCAAGCGATTTGCCCACCTCGGCCTTCCAAAGTACTAGGATTACAGGCATGAGCCACTGCCCCAGCCCTTCTCTTGTCTTTCTAGTACAATGTAGAATGTGTCACACAGGATTGTTTAAAAGTCTGCCAAACCAGTCAGGCTCGGTGGTTCACGCCTATAATCCCAGCATTTCGGGAGGCTGAGGTGGGCACATCACCTGAGATCAGGAGTTCGAGACCAGCCTGGCCAACATGGTAAAACCCCGTTTCTACTAAAAATACAAAAATTAGCCAGGTGTGATGACAGGTGCTTGTAATCCCAGCTACTTAGGAGGCTGAGGCAGGAGAATCTCTTGAACCTGGGAGGCACAAGTTGCAATGACCTGAGATTGCGCTGCTGCTCTCCAGCCTGGGCGACAGAGCAAGACTCTGTTGCAAAAAAAAAAAAAAAAAAAAAAACAAAAAAACTCTGCCACACAATGTTGGTAGTAGTGATGTTCAGTAACATACTGATAAGCGAAAAAAAAAAGCAATTAACAATACAATATATATCATTCTAATTTTGTTAAAATCATTATATAGATCTGCTTTACATATGTGAGCATGATGTTAGAAGAAAATGCACAAAAATCTTAGAATGTAATACTCATGCGTGATTTTAAAACATGTTTCCATATTTTTTTGTATTTCTCAATTTTCTACAATCGATAAGTGTTGCTTTTATTATCCTAAAAACAAAGATGAATTAAAGCAAGATGTCAGGTAAGCCTCTTGCTAGGGAGAACAAAGTTTAAATTCCCTCTTCTCCTCCTCCTTTGGCAGACGATTCTATCTTCTAATGAACTGAAACCAGACTCTGCAGAAGAGAAGTGAGGGGATAAGAATTTCTGGGTGAACTTCTCTACACACTGGTAACCAAAGGGTTAGTGGGGCTGCAGAGGTTGGCGGATCCGGTGGGTAGGGATGGGGCGGGTCCCGTGTTGCTGAGAAACCTGCTCTTCTCTTTGGAGGCTGCAAGGCACTCATCCAGGGCCCTTTCCTGGATAGAGAGGTTGTCCTCACCAGGGTCTGGGTGACCAGGGAGATTTGAAAACAGGGCAGGTGGCCAAGATCCTGGGCAGGACTAGTTGAGTCTTTGAGGTGTCAGGTGGGAAGCAGAGAGAGTGAAGTCACAGGCTGTGTTTTCTCAGCACAGCCAGTTCCATTTGGCAGGCAGGTGTGGACAGAATGTCCACAGCAACTGAGAGCACAGCAAGCCGGCTGGGCGCGGGCGGTTTCCACAGCCATCTCCCAAGGACAACATCCTGCCCAGAGCCAGGCTTTCAGAGAGGTCCCCACCCCGACTCCAGGTATTATGGTTTAACAGAAGGAGCTCAGCCTAAGTCAAATGAGTTACCTTCTAGCTGTGTGACCGTGAGCAATTGCTGAACTTCCTGAACCTGCACCCTTATCTGTAAAAATGGGAACACTGTAATAGCAATCCCACTGAGTTGTTGGGAGTTTTAATGAGAACACATATATTAAACACACTCTGTAATTGTGCCATAGTAAACAAAACCTTGTTACTCTCATGAGGAGACAGGAGCCTAACCTTCTGCACCCCTATTCTCCATCAAGGCAGGACCTGATTAGGCAAAGGTCACAATCGTGAGTCACCTGAACAAAGAAGACCCTGTCCACTTTTGCCATCTCCTCTACCACGCTCTGCTACACATGCTGGCTTCCAGCAGAGCACGCACTCGTGGTCTGCCCCCATGAGAATCATGGGCACTAAACATTGTGGAAGAGGTTAAAATAGAAGTCTTCTGTTGGGTAAAGTGGCTCCCGTCTGTAATCCCAACACTTTGGGAGGCCAAGGCAGGAGGATCTCTTGAGGCCAGTAGTTTGAGACCAGCCTGGGCAACACAGAGAGATCCCATCTCTACAAAAATTAAAAATACAAAAATTAGTCATGTGTCTGTAGTCCCAGCTGAGAGTCTGAGATGGGAAGATCACTTGAACCCAGAAGTTTGAGACCAGCCTGGGCAACATAGGGAGACCCCCCATCTCTACAAAAAATTTTAAAATTAGCTGGGCATAGTGGCACACACCTGTAGTCCCAGCTGTTTGGTAGGCTGAAGTAGGAGGATCACTTGAGCCCAGGGGGCTGAGGCTGCAGTGAGCTATGATCAAACCACTGCACTCCAGCCCGGGCAACAGAGCAAGACCACATCTTGAAGAAAAACTAGAAGTTTCCACTGAAACACTGAGACAACAGACAGTAGACACTACATTAAGTTGTGATGCAAACCAGCCTGGAGCCCTAGCAAAGGTGGGGGTGGCCAAGAACTGTCCAGAAACTCAGATCCTCCCACTGTGGAGGGTATGAGGGGATTCTAGGAAGAGGGATTTGGGAGGAGGATTTTGAAGAATCACTTGTTTGCTGAGTTCCACTCTGCCTAAAGAGAAAGGACAGAGGTTGGGTCCCCCTTTACCTCAATGCAAGAGAGCAGAGCTTTAAGGAGACCACCTGGAGATCGATGTGAATCCCTTCCAGTTTGGGGACAGGGACGGGGCAGGCTGGTGTCTGTCTCCGGGTGAGAAGTCTGAAGGGCGCAGGGAAGCCTGGATAGGTGCTCCCAAGCCAGGGAAAGCTGCTGCATTGGGAAGGCACTGTCCTCCCAGCATCTACCGGGGCAAATTGTGTCTAGAAGTTCCCCAGGGCCCCACTCTGGGTAGGGCAGGAGGCTGTGTGGGGCTTCAAGCTGCTGTCCACCCGAGCGCTAGAGGCAGACTGCCGGGACACGAGGGGCTGGGAAGGTCAGACTAGAGCTGCTTCCGAATTCCTGGGGATGAATGGAGGGGGTGGGAGGGAGGCTCCGAAGAACCCACAAAAGCTCCCAGGAGAAAACAAGTCAGCTCGGAGCCCCTGGCAGCCTGGAGAGCACGAAGCCAGTTACGACCGTGTCTGAGGCGGCAGAGCTTCCAGTCACCCTCATCTCCCTCCCTACATCCCAACCCAGGGCAGCTCAATCACTACTAGACCATGAGTGAGGAAGAGAAAGGAGGCAACCCCATGCAGATTGTTGACCACAGCCAGACCACTGGACAGAGTGGAGGACTGAAGTGGTGACCAGGACATGAGCGTGGAGGTCTGATTTCTTAAAGTGAAAATGACTATACGGCATTATATTTCCTTAGTGAATGCTTACCATTTTATGTTTCCTCGGCATCCGTTTTTAATCTAGATTTAACCTTGTACCAGAAGCAGGGCTTAATCACCTTTGACACAGTTTCCAGCTCTCTGCCTCCGCCTTCTCCCAGGTCTTCAGTATGGTCAATCCAGAGATCTCCTTTCTCCAGTCCGCTCCCGGTGGCCACCTCCCTCCGGGACAGCTGGACACAGCCTGCTTGATTCTCCCACTGACCCCCGCATCCTGCACGGACTGGGAAGATTTGCTGCAGTGACTCCATAGAACTTGTGGTCACTTGCTGTACACCAGG
Source organism: Macaca mulatta (assembly GCF_049350105.2). Lineage (NCBI taxonomy): Eukaryota > Metazoa > Chordata > Mammalia > Primates > Cercopithecidae > Macaca > Macaca mulatta. The sequence goes on from NC_133422.1 coordinate 24,179,742, forward strand.
CAATTAGAACTCCCTGTGGGAAACCTGCTTGGTGATACCCTAAACCCCAACAAAAGCTTCAGCCTACAGGCCTCTCCCTCTCCTGCTCCCCACCCATTAGGCAAGGGTGACCCCCTTCTTCCCATAGGCTCCGAAAGGCATGTTGCCCTCTTCGTTCTGACCCGTAAGCCATCCACGGCTTCCGTCACTCTGTGTGCTTCCTTGAGTGGTCTCCTTTGTGTCTCACCTGACCCCCAGACCCATAGCCCACTTCTCTCATGGTCTGCACTCTCTAGAGTGGCTGTCGCAGGAGGAATGAACTGCACACGGGTCAGCCAAGAGCCACAGGGAGTTGCCAGTATAAGCAAGTTTCCTGTGAGTGGGACACCTGGTGACAGGCCGGACACGGAGGCATGAGGCTGTCCACGAGGATACAGAAGCACGTGGGAACAGCCACCTCCCCTGGAACCCCAGCAGGAGAGGGCTAGAGCGTATAGCCACTTTCCTGAGCGAGACCGCAGGACCAGATTAGAGGAAAATACAGCACCCGCAGAGTCACCCGGGAAGTCCTGAGACCTCCTATCCGGACACACAGGGCTGCTTTCCTGACCACACCGCGGGAATTTCCTTATTCAATGAATCAAAGCGCAAATTACACATTTATTGAGCCTGCTGAGCACTGTGGCAAGCCCTATTCCTAGCCCTTTACTTTTATTAAATCATTGAACCCTTACAACCACCATATAATGTATATAATGTAGTATCCCTGTGTTCACGATGAGAAAACGGAGGCACAGAGAAATGAAGTAACTTGTCCAAAGTTCACATGGATGGAAAGCAGCGGAGGCTGAGTTTCAAGCCAGATCCATCCTTCAAGCCTTCACTCAAGGGCTCCTCCGGCACCGTCTTTGAACTCTCCAGGATGTCACAGCAACTCTTAGGGTGTGTTTCGTGCAGAACCGCGATTGGTGCTGAGGCCCCAGTTAGGCAGTGATCTTCCTCGGGACAAGGGCTAGATCTCACTCATTTTTGTGAGACAGGACGGAGCCTCAGGGTGTCAAACTGTTTAATCATACCTGTCCCCTCTCCCCTGAAGAGAGCTCTGACTCCACACATCCTTGCTTTGCCCTGGCCCAACCAGCTCTTTGGATTTAGTGATGGCGAGCTGGGAGCTGGGGCAAAAGTCACACAGGAGAGGCCTGAAGGCTAGGGAGGAGTTTTTCAGAGTTTGGGAGAGGAATGGGATGACTGTGAGGGGTGAAGAGAGTGGAGAAGAGAGAAAAGGCATAATTTAAGGTACAAGCCAGAATCCACTTAGGGGTGTTCAAGAATCACATGCAAGATTTGCTAGAGATTACATTTTTGTGGCTGTACTGTAGCTTTTATTGTTCATTTCATTTTGTTTCTGTCCAACTATGCTCTGAGGCAGACTGTGTCTTGGCTTCCCAATCCTACCGGGTCTCTATTCCCAGAACCTAGTGTCTGATGCACAGTGGGTGCTAGGTAAATGTCTGCTGAACTGAATTGAAAGTACCTTGCTAAGAACTCTGTAACTCACAGCCCAGCTGCCTGCTTCAGTGGGTGAATGGGCACTGAGGAAGAGCTGGGAAAAGAATCCCGGAAATGCACACTGAGAGGCAGCCTTGGGGTAACTTGACCTCAGCTATTTAATAAAGACCTAACAGTTAACTGGTGTGTGTGTGGCTTAGGGTCGGGCAGGCTGACAGGAGCCTGGGCTGGTGCTCACGCTGTCAGAGCTTAGGCAAAGCAGTAAGTGTAAGGCCTCCCTAACTCCTAGACCTAGGCTTCGAATTGTTCCTCCGGGTGGTGTGAGTCAGAGGTGAGGGTGGACAATTTGACCTCCCACAATCCCAGCTTTGTCATATCTGTGTGGTTAGAGTGTGGCCTTCCAGCCCTTTTTTATTAACTTACATTTACCTTATTCTACTTTTAGGTAACCTTTGACAATGCCCACTCTTTGAAATGGTCCGTCCAAGGGATTTCAAGAGGTCAGCATCTTGTGTCAGGTATTTTATAAAAGGAGCCTTCTTTTCTACATGTGGAGCCCAGCTGGGGAGAAGTATGTTAAGAAGCCAGCCTTGAAATACCCATATGACACATCATCAATTCAAGACCAGGCCTCGTTTTTCTGCCACTTGGTTAGGGGATTTTTTTCAGACACTGTGGGACAGAAGGAGGCCTTGAGAGGCGTCAGTGCTCTTTCTCTCAGGAGTTCAGTGAAAAGTCTTATCTTTGCCAGCCTCAAAAATAAGGTCAAGAAGAGATAGTCTCTCCGTTTACAGTTGGACAGTTGTAGCCTCAAGAACATATAAGGTATTAATATTAGCTAGGAATCTCTGACAAGGACCAGAACTTGCATCCTCAGATATCTTCAGTGTCGTGGGTCTTCAGTACAGCCTTGAAGATAATTCCTAAAAAGCCTCAGTCCACAAAAATATCACCAACTTCAAAACTAATTCACATCACATCATTATTGCTCAGGAACAAATGCTTCAGATAAAAGTAGAAAAGCCAGATGACTCAAACTAGAGAGGAAGAAACGAGACCTCAAACTTTTGCTGCCACTTGGGAACAACATTGTTTTTTGTTTGTTTTGTTTTGTTTTTTTAGATAGGGTCTCACTCTGTCACCCAGGCTGGAGTGTGGTAGGGCAGTCCTGGCTAACTGCACCCTTAACTTCCCAGGCCTAGGTGACACTCCCACCTCAGCTTCCCGAGTAGCTAGGACTACAGGCATGCACCACCACAGCCGGCTAATTTTTGTATTTTTAGTAGAGACAGGGTGTCAACATGTTGGCCAGGCTGGTCTCAAACTCCTGACCTCAAGTGATCTGCCCACCTCGGCCTCCCAAAGTACTGGGATTATAGGCATGAGCCACTGCCCCCAGCAGGAACATTTTCTCCTCTCCTGCACATTTTCAAGAATTCCAGGACAGTGACCTTACTCCTTATTACTAGGCTAGCAAGGGGCTCTTTGCAAACACAAACAACAGAGAAATATTGTTGTGAATAGGCACTTGGCTGACTTTTGTCAAAGTGGTTTTAACTGTTTAATACAGATGATAAGAAATAGGACTTTGTTTTTCAACTTGGTATAATTTCAGTAGGAGGTTTATGTCTACTTTTCTGCTTAATGTGTTTCTTCTTAATGTAACATGGAATTTTTGGGCAGAGATTAAGAGGTACCTGCTGAGGAAGATGTTTATAAATTATGGCAGCCTTCCTATGCCTGGTGGAGGCCAGCTGGAGGTTACCTGAAGGGGAATCATTACCCCTCCCCTGCATCATATCAGGATCTCCTTTTAGTCAAATGATTCACACAGTCTATAAATTATATCGAGCCAGAACACATCTGCTGCCCAGAGGGAAGGAGACAATGGAACTGTTTGCAGTCAGTCAGATACAGGTTCCTGAAAAATAAATATACCTTGGTTTGCCCAGCAGTTCTCTAGGGACAAATGGGCCACTTTCATATTTCAAAATGGCATGCATATGGCAAGATGACAGCATACTTCAAAACGAGGAGCTGCGGAACGCCAGGGACATCTGGGTGAGGTCCTGGGCTCACTCCAGCGGTGGAGCAGTGTGCAAGGCAGATTGCTGGGGGCACAGCAGGCATGCTCAGGTATTGCGAGTAAACACCGAGGAACCGAGGCAGCTCATGCGGCGCACCTTGGCTGAGCGCGACATGGAGCAGGATGTGGGCCGTCATCTTTCAAATACCCACTGTAGCGGGGACCATCCCAGTGGAGGAACAAACCATGCAAGACTGGCCTCCAACAGCGACACCGTGTGGCAGCTACGCCAGCTGCAGGCGTGGGCCGCTCAGGCTCGCATCTAGCTCAGAGGGAAGAGGCAGGACTGTCGCTTTGGCTCAATAAGGCACTGGGATCATAAGCCCTGTGCCCCAAGTTTGGGCAGCCGCTCGTGCCAGTTACATTCATTTTCATCTCTCTCACAATTGCTCTATATGTAAGCATGGGAATGACTTTTAGCTGTATTGATTTATGGGTTGCCTGTGTCTCTGAATTTCTGGCCTCTTGGTAAAAGTCAGGGCTACCCTTAATAGACCCTGTTTTTGGGCTGGGCGCGGTGGCTCACGCCTGTGATCCCAACACTTTGGGAGGCCGAGGCGGGCGGATCACGAGGTCAGGAGATTGAGACGATTCTGGCTAACACGGTGAAACCCCCTCTCTACAAAAAATTAGCCAGGAGTGGTGACAGGGGCCTATAGTCCCAGCTACTCCGGAGGCTGAGGCAGGAGAATGGCGTGAACCCGGGAGGCGGAGCTTGCAGTGAGCCGAGATCGCGCCACTGTACTCCAGCCTGGGCAACAGTGAGACTCTGTCTCAAAAAAAAAAAAAAAAAAAAAAAAAAAAAAACCCTGTTTTTCGAGAGGACCTTATAGAAGTCCCTCTAAGTAGCAACAGTATACACACTGCTGGAAAAGTACAGTTCCTTCCTAATACGGTTTGGCTGTGTCCCCACCCAGATTTCATCTTGAATTCCCACGTGTTGCCGGAGGGACCCGGTGGGAGGTAATTGAATCACGGGGGCGGGCCTTTCCCATGCTGTTCTCCTGATCATGAATAAGTCTTACAAGATCTGATGGTTTTGAAAAACGGGAGGCTCCCTGCACACGCTCTCTCTTTACCTGCCACCATCCACGTAAGATGTGTCTTGCTCCTTCTTGCCTTCCACCGTGATTGTGAGGCTTCCCCAGCCACGTGGAACTGTGGATTCTGCATTAAACCTCTTTCTTTTATAAATTGCCCAGTCTCGGGCATGTCTTTATCAGCAGCATGAAAACGGACTAATACACCCCACTGACTGGATTAAAAAAAGGACTCAATGTTTCCAGTGCTCAACTGGCTGCTGGAATGATATCAGACTCCTCCTCTTCGGTCCATAACCACCTACCCCACCGGAGGTGGTAAGAAACTGTAACCCCTAACTCTGCTCTTTGCCCAGAGATCTCCCCTTTCTTTCCCCTGGGTCTCAGGAGGTCAGCAGTGCCAATGCAGTTTTCTCCTGTCTTCCTCAAATGCTGTGAGTGTGAACTCCCTGCACAGAGAAAAGCTGCAATGGGGGCCACCCTGGGACAGCGCTGCTCAATCAGGTATCAGTCAGGTGAGCATAAAGACAAACGTCACATGCCTCTCTTCCCTACAGCGGAAGAAAGTGCCTGAAAAAGAGACCGAGTGGGCTGAACTAACCTTTAGTATTTAAGTACCGTTTTCTCACACGTCTTAGTCACATAGGGAAGTCACTCAAAGGTGAATTGTAAGTGGGGAGAAGAAAATGGATCCATGGAAATTAAATGGAAAGTTATTTGAAATATGATGGAGGTGACACTCTACAATTTGCCTTCCAGCCCAGATCACAGACTTTCCATCCATCCCTCAGTGCGTCTCACCCTTCACCCAAAGCACCTGTTGAAGCCAGGTGTGCTGGCTGGCTCAGAAGATCAGGAATGAATATAGGATTGTTCGGACTTCCCTATTTTGTTAGGGAATATAATCCCAGGGAGCAGGGCCGAGGGAGAAAGGGAATGAAGCAGAGAAGGAAAGAGAACCCACTCAGGGGGCCAGTTACTGAGCTGCCTGCCACCAAGTGCCAATGATGGCTACATCTGTGGGCACTCATTCAAAATACATTTAACACTCATTAAATCCCAGGTATTGTGCAAAAAGCATTAGAGTCCCTGTTCTCACAGAGAAATCATGTGAATGGCATCTAAAGCCTGTCCATGGGAGTGCAGGGAAAGGAAAAATTTACCATCATCTCTTGCCTTCATTGGGCAAAGATTCACCCCAGAGGGCATAAACTCCCCAACACTTCCAGCTTGCATATGTATGGACACCAGGCAGGTCTCTGCCCTGAGGTGGGAGATGAGAGGTGACCAGTGTGCACATAGGGAAGGCACTGTTGTGCCCGTGTGATGTCAGCTGGAGCCCATGTGCCACAGCAGCTGAGACAAGAGGCAGGTGAGGCCAAGAGGATCCGAAACACCATCCTGGGAAGCATTAGAAGAACAGGACTGTAGCAACTGTTTGCAACTCCACACTGGGACATCTAGAGCTGTGTGGCAGCCAGCAGGACAACGTGAAAGAGCCAGGCTCTCCCAGAGACCCAAGTGACCCCAAGCACATACTAAGTCTGAGCAGTAAATGGGACTTCACAGGCCTTTGTGGTCTTCTGAAAACGTTCTACGCTCTGGTTCGTAATCCACATCCTGCACCACTTTGGAACCCAGCAGAATCACAATCCAACCCTCTCTCCCCCAGGAAGGCAGTTAGAAAAGAGGTGTCACAGGTCTGCAGTCAGCCCGTGTTCAAGTCCCAGGTCTGCCACCTACTGGCTTCGTGACCTTCTGCAAGATTCCTAAACTTCCTTGAGCCTCAGTGTCTTCCTCTGTAAAATGGGAAGTTGTGCTATCAAACGACATCATTGAATGTAATGTTTAGCCAGCCCATCGTCCAGCTCTAGCTCCCCATAAATCCTCCACAAATAGAAGTTGTTGTGGTTATTATGCCGCCAAACTCTGTGCCTCCGGGAGTATCAGGTTTCTCGGGGAAAAATTAGGATGGTGTGATACTCTGAAAGGATTCTAAACCTTTAAATATATCATGAACTGCTCCCCCCTTGTGGGCAAATAGGAAACTTGGCAACAGGAAAATGGGCTGAAACAGAAATAAAATTTGGTAGTAAAATTAGCATCACATTTTTCCATCTTTGTTCAGGGCCCATCAGGAGTGGGTTGGTTCTGGAAGAAGCGAAATGAATTCATCCTAAAAGAGAGTCTGGTATTCTTTGCCCCACTGTCAGACTTGGGGTGTCATCCTCAAGGCGATGCTTGTGAATGACTTCGTACTTTTATGAAAACAGTCCCAAGTGCTTAACTTTTCATAAGCGGACATACCCTGTTCCTTGACACGAAGAGGTTCCATGCTACTTTGGTTTTTGAGTACCTAACAATCAAGGCCAGATGCAATGGCTCACACCCACAGTAATCCCAGAACTTTGGGAAGCTGAGGCAGTTGGAAAACTTGAGCCCAGGAGTTCAAGACCAGCCTGGCCAATATAGTGAAACCCTGTCTCTACTAAAAGTACAAAAATAGCCAGGCATGGAGGCTCGCACCTGTAATCTCAGCTACTCAGTAGGCTAAGGCAGGAAAATCTCTTGAACCTGGGTGGTGGAAGTTGCAGTGAGCCAAGATTGTGCCACTGCACTTGAGCCAGAGTGACAGAGTGAGACTCTGTCTCAAGAAAGAACAAAGAGAGAAAGAAAGAGAGAGAGAGAAAGAAAGAAAGAAAGAAAGAAAGAAAGAAAGAAAGAAAGAAAGAAAGAAAGAAAGAAAAAAGAATCGTAGCTTTTTTTCCTTGCTTTCAGTTAGTTAAGGACTTTATTAGCCCCCCAGGTGTCTACGCAGCTCTAAATTTGTGCCAGCCTTCACACCGGGCTTGGGGATAGGGAGCTGAGCCTCTAGGGGAAAGTTGCTTAGAAGGGGACACACATCCCGAGATAGGTGCACACAGAGAGGCAGGCATTTGTTTAACAGACGCTCACTGAGCACTTCCTAAGCCCAAGTGCTATGCTAAAAGTCAAAGACTGAGTGCTGGCCCGGCACAGTGGCTCATGCCTCTAATCCCAGCCCTGCGGGAGGCTGAGGTGGGAGGATCCCTTGAGCTCAGGAGTTCAAGACCAGCCTGGGCAATACAGTGAAACCCCATCTCATTTTAAAAATAAAATGAAGACAACACAAAGCCTTAGGGCCTGCCCTCTGCAGTCTTAGTGTCTAGAGGAGGATACTGACCCATAGATGATTACAATACAACCGGGCTGAGAATGGGAACGGGAGAGCACACCAACATGCCCTTTCTAGAGATGTAGCACCAAGAGTCCACACCAAGCTTCACGGCAGCTAAGCCAGCCTACACTCAGTTCCCGGCACACCTCAGTCTTCCAGTCTCTGGTTATTGGTTCAGACCACTCCTTCCACTTAAATGGAATGTTTATATTTTATGTTTATCAAATAAGCATCAATTTTTTAAAGGATTGATGAGCATTCCTCTACAAGATCCTTTTCTACCCAAGTCAAAGCCACCAATTCGTATTACCAAAATTTCCCAGGGCCCAGGGCCATGAGGTTTAGAGAGAGGGAGAAATTCCTCTTGCCCCATAAAAGGCCTGCTTAGCAAGTTCCTCTTTCCAGTGCTAGAACTGCCTCTTCCCAGTGATGACAATGTGCAAGTCCATACCCTTCGGTGGAAGTGCTCCACCCCGTGCCCAAGAGCTGTATCAGGGGAGGCTATGCTCACTCAATGTGAGAGGAGAGGGAATGAGGATGTACCTCTATCTCCCGAATTACCAAAAGAATGGACAGCTCCTTGCCTTTTCATTTTCAAATGTTTTATTGATACATAACATTCATATAGAAAATTGCACAAATCATAAGGTATAGATAGATGAATTCTCTCAAAGGATTACCTCCCCCCATAAAAACTACTCAGGTCAGCAACTATGTTTACACTTTTGATATGTCTTAAACTCTAAGTTATTCCATCTTAAAGAGTTGCGATTTGCTGAACCCAGGCCAAGTGTGTGTGGTCTCTTCTCCAGCACGAGGCAGGCCGAGGCGATGCCAGCCTGTTCTTCCTGTGCGTTTGGGGTCTCTGCTCCTCATTCCAGCAAACAGCGAAGTCGGACCTAATACACACAGCTCCACAGAAACCACAGCAGTGTTTGCAGACACGCCACAGTGTGAGTCCACAGGCGGAACGAAGCCATTTCCCAAAGGAAACATTGGCTGCAAAACAAACAAACAAACAAACAAACAAACAAAAACCCTCTGCCTACCGTGAAGACAGCATTTGAATCCTTAAACAGGGCAACAATGACTGCTTGCAGCAGTCATTAGCCTCTCAACTAAACAGCCCATTCAGGTAGACTTCTCTTAAAAAGAAACAGTTTCCATTAAAAGTATATTCAAGACTTTACCCCTTGCATGACTAAAAACCCTTGAGGGTACTGAAATGATCTTTTCCACATCTTTTATCACTCCCAGAAAGGTTTCAAAGAATTACAATTAAATTCCACTTTCCCCCAGAGGCTCTGAAAGGAGGATGCTTTGCCAGGAGATGGAGGCAGCAGAAGAGACATTTCACTGAGATCCTGGGATCACCTGCCACACCCACACATATTCTCTTTCCTTCAAGATTAGCTGAAGTCCAATTCCTGCTCAGCCTTTCGTGCTCTCTCCAGGGACCTCATCTGGTATTTGCCAAACACTTTCTCATATACTAAATCTTTGCACTTGCCCTGGTGCCTTATGGTTATCTAAGGCTCAGACAAACTCATTTATAGACTTCCCAAACATTCCCTTGGTGGCAGACACTGAGTTAGGACCTGAATACATCAGGGACAGCATACTGATCACCAATTTATCTCCCCTTTTAATAAAGTTGTCCCTGGGAGCTGACTTCCAGACCAGGAGCTACATCTCCCATCCTCCTTGCATTAGATGAGGCCATGTGACCATTTCTCAACAACGGAAAGTGAGTAAAAGTGATGTGTATCATTCCTGAGAATAAGTGTTAAGAAGTGTGGCTGCCCTAGCCCCTCTTCCCTTATCCACTGGCTGGATATAGAGGACTGCAAAGCTGCAAGGCATGGAAAAGCCACAGAGTAGGAGCCAGAGTCCCCAGATCACCAAGGAAGGGAAAATCACCCACCAACCCAGAATATCTGCACGGGCTATTATGTGATTGAGAAATTGATTTCCACCATGCTAAACTACTGAAACATGAGGGATTATTTGTTACAGCACTAGTATTACTCTGACTTTACAATGAACAAGATATGATCTCGATCACAGAGATGCTGATATACAGAAAAGTTAGACTTGCACTTTAGAAACCTCTTTCTAGGTCACGCATGGTGGCTCACGCCTGTAATCTCAGCACTTTGGGAGGCTGAGGCAGGTGGATCACCAGGTCAGGAGTTTGAGACCAGCCTGGCCAATATGGTGAAACCTCATCTCTACTAAAAATACAATAGCCAGGTGTGGTGGCACGCACCTGTAGTCCCAGCTACTCAGGAGGCTGAGGAAGGAGAATTGCTTGAACCTGGGAGGCAGAGGGTGCAGTGAGCTGAGATCGTGCCACTGCACTACAGCCTGGGCAACAGAGCAAGACTCTGTCTCAAAAAAAAAAAGAAAAGGTGGCGGGCGCCTGTAGTCTCAGCTACTTGGGAGGCTGAGGCGGGAGAATGGCGTGAACCCGGGAGGCGGAGCTTGCAGTGAGCCGAGATCACGCCACTGCACTCCAGCCTGGGAGACACAGTGAGACTCCGTCTCAAAAAAAAGAAATCTTTTTGTAGCAACAAGATGGAGAATAGACTGAAGTGCCTCCCAAGAAGGAAGACAGACATAGATATAGATATAGACATAGATACACACACACCTACACATGTATATTTATACACACATCTATATATACATATATATATCAACTATTAATTTTATTTTTTCAAATCCAACATTTATTCTCCCTTCTTATAACATCCTAATTTTCCTTAATCCATGTAGTTTAAGTAGAACTGATTAAGTAGAACCAATTCTAAAGGTCTGTCAGAGTCATCAGAGCTACAATGGGACCTTTTCCAGAAGAATGAAAGAGAGGCATCCTCTTTCCTCAGTGGTCTCCTGAGAGATAGATTGTGGGACTGGTGCCCGTGGCAGCCATCTTGCCCCCATTAAGGGAGAGATTGCTGAAAATGTAATGAAGGAAGAGAGGAGGTGGAGTGGGTTCAAACATCTGGCCTATGATCCGTTTTCCTCCCAATCACTAGCGGGATTTGTAGAGAAAGAGGACAAATGACAAAATTTATTTGTAATTATGCTGATAACTGACCTCTTGATAAATAGTTTCAAGAAGAAAAGCCCTTATTTGTGGACTGCTGTTAGCAAGATGCCCCTGGCTTAGAACTGCTTATGGTAAACAAATCTAGAATCGATGGATAAATGAGGCACGTAAAAATTGAAAATGTCACATAAGCTCAGTAACAATCTTTCAAGAAAATGGAGATGTCTCATAATATAAACCCTCCTTGCTGTGTAAGATGAGCACAAACATTACTTAGAGACCTCATCTTACTACTCTCAGCCAGAAAGCATGTCTCATACAGGAAAGAAGGACCTGGGGAACCTTGTGGGATCTCTCTCAGCTCTCTCTGTATTCAGTTATCTATTGCTGTGTAACCAATTTCTTCAAAATTTAATGGTTTAAACAACATTGTTTTATTCTCTCTTGTGTTCTCTGTGGGCCAGGAATTTGGACAGGGCACAGCTGGGTCAGATTTTCTTTGCTCCATAGTGTCCGAGACCTCCCCTGGAAACACTAAGAAACTGGAAGTGACTCGGTGGCCGGGGCTGGAATTGCCTGAAGTCCTATTCACTCACATGTCTGGAGATGGGTGCTGCCTGGGAGCCCAGCTCATGCTAAGGATGGCATTTCTCCCCACGTGGCCTCTCCACAGCTTTCTTTGCTTCCCCACAGCATAGTGGCTGGACTCCAAGACTGCAAATCCCAAGAGGAACAGGCAGAAGCCATATCACCTTTTATGACCTAGACCCAAATGTCATCTAGTGCCACTTCTGTTGTGTTCACATGCCCACCCAGATGCAATCGAAGGCAACGTGGACCTCACCTCTTGAGGGAAAGGTGACAGTGTCACACAATGAGAAAGGCACATGGAATGGGAGAGCTTGCTGGGGCCATCATGCAAAGTGCAGCCTGCCTCGTGCTGCGCTCGCCTGTGCCATCAGATTGCTTATATATTTGCAATTACTAGTAAAGGTGAGATCTCCAATTTGACAGAGGAATTAAGAGTCAAGAGATGATGAACAAGAAAAAAAACTCAATGGGCCGGGTACGGCGGCTCACGCCTGTAATCCCAGCACCTAGGGAGGCCGAGGCAGATGAATCACTTGAGACCAGGAGTTCAAGACCAGCCTGGCCAACATGGTGAAACCCCGTCTCTACTAAAAAACACAAAAAATTAGTTGAGCGTGGGGTTGCACACCTGTAACCCTAGCTACTTGAGGGCTGAGGCAGGTGGATCGCCTGAGCCTGGGAGGTGGAGGCTGCAGTGAGCCAAGATCATGCCACTGTACTCCAGTCGGGGTAACAGAGTAAGACTCTGTCTCAAAAACAAACAAACAAAAAAGATATTTAATAACCATGTCTGTGCTGTATATCTGGCTGTGCCTGAAGTCAAAATCATCCTAGCACTGCCCAACTGCATGAGCCAATATGTTCTCCTTTTTATGTAAGCCTGTTTAGTCTGAGTTTTCTTTCCCTTGTAATCAAAATATTTAAGAATAATATAGTGTGTATATATTATTTACCACCCTATAAGGTGGTACTTTTAACTGTTTGTTTGTTTGTTTGTTTGTTTGTTTGTTTATGAGGTGGAGTCTCACTCTACTGCCCCAGGCTGGAGTGTCATGTGGCACAATCTCGGCTCACTGCAACCTCTGCCTCCTGGGTTTAAGCAATTCTCCTGCCTCAGCCTCCCGAGTAGCTGGGATTACAGGCACACACCACAACACCCGGGTGATTTTTGTATTTTTAGTAGAGACAGGGTTTCACAACGTTGGCCAGACTGGTCTCAAACTTCTGACCTCGGGTGATCCACCCACCTCGGCCTCCCAAAATGCTGGGATTACAGGCATGAGCCACCACACCCAGCCACTTTAAGCTGCTTATAAAAATATACACATACTGGGCTGGGTATGGTGGTTCACACCTGGAAGGCAATAGTTCAAGACCAGTCTGGGCCACATGGCAAGACTCCATCTCTACAAAAAAAATTTTTAATTAGCTAGGTGCAGTGGCTCATGCCCTGTCATCCCAGCAGTTTGGGAAGCTGAGGCAGGAGGACTGCTTGAGGCCAGTTATTCAAGATCAGCCTGGCAACATAGCGAGACCCTGTCTCTACACAAAGTAAAAATAGAAATACAGATTTGGTCATCAACAATACTTTTAAAAGCTGAGTATAGGCCGGGCGCGGTGGCTCAAGCCTGTAATCCCAGCACTTTGGGAGGCCGAGACGGGTGGATCACGAGGTCAGGAGATCGAGACCATCCTGGCTAACACCGTGAAACCCCGTCTCTACTAAAAATACAAAAAAACTAGCCGGGCGAGGTGGCGGGCGCCTGTAGTCCCAGCTACTCCGGAGGCTGAGGCAGGAGAATGGCATAAACCCGGGAGGCAGAGCTTGCAGTGAGCTGAGATCCGGCCACTGTACTCCAGCCCGGGCTACAGAGCAAGACTCCGTCTCAAAAAAAAAAAAAAAGCTGAGTATAGACAAGACATTCTGCTAAGTGCTGAAGATAAATGGATGAGCACAACAGGCAAGATGTCTGACCTCGTGGAGCTTCCTTCCAGGAAGAATCATTGTCATTGGATGAGTGACAGTTGAGGCCATGGGTGTGCATGAGGCCCACCAGGAATGCAGTCTTGGGTAAGTTGCAGACTATATTTCAGGGCTAAGCTGAGGCAAGGATCCCTCAAAGGAGATTGAGAAGGAATGGCCAGAGAGGGGAGATTAAAACCATAAAGAATGTCCTAACAGCCACCCAGGAGAGAGTATGTAGACTGAATATGAAAGTGTTTAGGCCAGGTGCAGTGGCTCACACCTGTAATCCCAGCACTTTGGTAGGCTGAGGTGGGCGGATCATGAGGTTAAGAGATTGAGACCCTCCAGGCCAACATGGTGAAATCCCGTCTCTACTAAAAATACAAAGATTAGCTGGGCATGGTGGAAGGCACTTGTAGTCCCAGCTACTTGGAGGGCTCAGGCAGGAGAATCACTTGAACCCGGGAGGTGGAGGTTGCAGTGAGCTGAGATCGCACCATTGCACTTCAGCCTGGCAACAGAGGGAGGCACCATCTCAAAAAAAAAAAAAAAAAAGTGTTTAGTAAGGTATTACACAATAATACCTTCAATAATTACTATTTTTTGCTCTCATCTCTACCTTTTTAAAATCATTGTTTAGGTATTTGCCTTACCTGAGTTTCCTGAGGATGGGAACATTTTCCACCTTGGTGCCCCTTGAATGACCTGGTGAGTGTCTTCCATGCTAAGTCGGTGTTTGTGGAAGTATCATGTGTGTTCATTATTGTGAGTGAGTGAGTGTGCGTATGGGTGTGTGTGTGAGAGAGAGAGAGAGAGTGTGCGTGCGTGTGTGTGTGTGCGTGTGTGTGTGTGTGTGTGTGTGTGTGTGTGTTAGATAATCAAGCTACCTGAGGGGAGGGGCTGGAGAGAAGCTTTGGTTTGGGTTCTTTATCATCAGACGCCCTAGCAATTAAGTCACTCAATCTTTGTGTGTTGAAGTTATTTCTCCTCTGTTCCAGTAGCTAAGCCTTCATGTATGATCTCTGAGCTCAGATGTGCCGCCTGTAGGGAAACACTTTGTTTACTGCTCCCTAATCCCTGTTGTTCCTTGGCACAGGTGCACAGGGTGTTCTCACAGGACTATTTTCGTTTCATTGTTAGAATCAAGATTTCCAAGACTAATAAGCAGAGCACTTGACCTAAACAAACCAGTTCAGCTGAGATATGAATAGGCAGCCACAGCTGCACAGAAATCATGACCAGAAAGGACCTAAGGGGCATCTAGAGATGGATGCATTTAGGCCAGCCCCCTTGTTACACAAGTGAGAAATAAGTACACAGAGAATTTCCAAAAATTGTGCAAGGACACAGGTAGTTAATGGCAGAGCTAGAATTGGAATTGAATATCCAGACTCCCAGACCTTTGATCCTTATACCATTCCCAAGGTTTCCTCTTAAACTGAGTTCATCTGTAAGCCTAGCGTGCTGCAACCTAAGTGATTCTGCAATTCACATATGATGTGATTAATGTTGCAGAGGGACTGCTAATAGTCCAGCTCTCCGAGTGGGCGCAGATGAAGGAATACATGAATTGCTGATCCCACCATTGCATGGTTTTTCCATAACTTATATACTAATGTTTCTAATCAACATTCATTATGGCATAATATTTGTAAAGGTCTGAGACTGGAAAGTTCTTCAGACTCAGATCTTATACTCTTTGCAAGACCTTTGTATGACCATCTTTCTTTCTTTTTTCTTTTTTTTCTTTTTCTTTTTGTCGAGACAGAGTTTCACTCTTTTTGCCCAGGCTGGGGTGCAATGGAGCAATCTCGGCTCACTGCAACCCCCGCCTCCTGGGTTCAAGCAATTCTCCTGCCTCAGCCTCCCAAGTAGCTGGGATTACAGGCACCTGCCGACAAGCCCAGCTAATTTTTTTTTTTTTTTTTGTATTTTTAGTAGAGACGGGGTTTCACCATGTTGGCCCAGGATGGTCTCGATCTCTGGACTTCGTGATCCACCCGCCTCGGCCTCCCAAAGTGCTGGGATTACAGGCGTGAGCCACCACACCCGGCCGACCATCTTTCTTTAAGCAGCTGCCACTGCTTTTAGCAACAGGATGAGAAAATGCCATCAGCCATGCAAAGCAACAGCAGCTGCAGCAACTTTGAAGTGGTCGTTGCTCCTGTCATCTCACCTCAGGTCCTAATCCTTTTGTGACATGATCATCTTCTCCAGTGGCAACTAATCATGATGTCACAAATAGAGGATTATAACTCTAGTTGAGGAATAAACAGTAGGAGGAAAAGAAAGATCCTGTTTCCATATCAGTGTTTCTGGAAAATTTGCCTTTAGGGAAAACACAAAACAGAAAATCCACTTTATTTTCACATTTAATAATAAGAAGAATAAGAATGTCTAACATGTCTTGAGTCTCTTTCTAAGAGGCAAACATTTTGCTGAGTTCTTTTTCACATACATGATCCCAGTTAATATCTATAACAACCCCACAAAGGAGAAATTAGTCACAATTCACCAAAATGGAAAAGTAGATTTAGAAAGGTTAAGTAAATTCCCCAAGGTTTTTATAGCTAGCAAGTGGCAGAACCAGAATTTCCTACAAGTGAGCTATGGGATGAAATTAGATCTTCAAAATATGGAATAAGATATGGAAAAATTCCATAGACCCACAGGTTCTTAAAGAAACCACAAATGGCAGACCGAAGTTATTGTCCCTTTTGTAGATGAAGTTCCTGACACCTGGAGACGTTTAAAAGCTTTCTCATATTTCCAGAGCTAGTAAGTAGCAGAAGAAAAAAAAAAAATTCTTTTTTTTTTTTTTTCTGAGACCTGGACCTGTCACTCAGGCTGAAGTGCAGTGGCACAATCTCTGCTCACTGCGACCTCTGCCTCCCAGGCTTAAGCGGTCCTCTCACCTCAGCCTCACAAACAGCTGGGACTACAGGCATGCACCACCACATCCAGCTTATATTTTTTATTTTTTGTAGAAATGGGATTTGGCCATGTTGCCCACACTGGTTTTGAACTCCTGAGCTCAAGCAATCTGCCCACCTTAGCCTCCCAAAGTGCTGGGATTACAGGTGTGAGCCACGGCACCCAGCCAAAAAACCTTTTCTGTTCATACTCCAGCACACTACCCTATAAGTAACTTTAATCATTACTGAGCATCTAATATATACTAGGAACTGTTCTGGACACATAATTTATCTCATTGAATTCTTGCAACAATCTTATCAGGCAGTTATCACTATCCTCATTTTACAGATTAGGAAACTGAGGCAAAGAGAAATGGAAAAATGAAATACACGAAAACCCAGGTCTCCCTACCTCTGGTTTGACTTATAGCACATATGTACTAACACTGGGAGACTGAATTTCCTTCATCATCAAAAAAATAAGCTTTCACAAAATAAGCTTTCACTCACCTACCACGTGCTTCAAATTTCTGTCATTTGATTCATTCCTTCTAAATTATGATATTATATTATTAGAAGAAAATGTCAGCCGGGTGCAGTGGCTCACGCCTGTAATCCCAGCATTTGGGGAGGCCGAGGCCAGCAGATTGCCTGAGGTCAGGAGTTCAAGACCAGCCTGGTTAACATGGTGAAATGCTATCTCTACTAAAAATACAAAAATTAGCCAGGTGTGGTGGTGCATGCCTGTAGCGAACCGAGATCGCGCCACTGCATTCTAGCCTGTGTGACAGAGCAAGACTCTGTCTCAAAAAAAAAAAAACAAAAAAACAAAAAAACAAAAACCAGTCAATGGTCCACCAATATCCATCTTCCCCTCCTCATTACTGAGTCCCCTTGCAATTAGCAGTGGAATGTGAAGAGAAGCGACATGTGCTACCTACCTCTGGCCTCCACTTCAAGACCATGGGTGTGTCTCCTTTATGTGCCCTTCCCTGTGGCTGGACATTGACATGAAGGCCCCTGAACTTCAGCTATGCAGATGGGGGTGACACCCTCAGAGATGGTGGAAAAGTGAAATGGAAGAAGCCTAAATCCTTGAATGACTCTATGGAGCAGACCCACCTACCAATCTGGAACATTTACTTCATACTGTTTTCTGAGGAAGAGGAAAAATTATGTCCTTTCTGAGCCACCATATTATTGAGCAATAATAAATATCTATTGTTTTAAGCCACTGAGTGATATTGTCACATAGCAGTAGGAGCTGATGCAGGTAGTATACTGAACATCTTTCACCAGGCCTCTTCATGGTTCTAGCAACAGGAAGTGACTAGCTAAGCAGAAAATACTTTCTTGAAAGAGTATTGCATGATCCATGGAATTAAGAGGAAGCCTACAGAAGCAACTTCAGGAAAACAGGCAGGAAGAAGGGAAGTTAGGCAGTTGGACTCATGCCCCAAAATTATACCATAGGAACCACTTGGCGATGTCACCCCAGTGGCCGCTGCAGGACCCTGGACATTAGACACCAGAGCTAGCAGCAGGAACTGGATGCTATATGTGTCATCATGACCACCATGGCCCCTGGAGTCCGTTGTCACTGCTACCAGAACAAATTTCCCACCATTCTTGCTTCCTTACTTCTGTTGTGCCACAGTCTAAGCCCAGGCCAGAGACTCTGACTGGCCATACCTAGATTAAGTACCCAAGCTTTGCCTGCCCAGGAAGCGGGTACATAGCAGGCTTTTTCCGCAAGTCTGGTCCCATTAGGACTCCTATAGGAGAGATGTTCAGTTGTCGGGCAGCCAAAAAATAAAAATAAAAAACTACAAATGTCCTCCCAGAAGAAAAATGCTTCCAGATCAATATGGTTCTGTGGAAACTCTCAGGTTTTAAAACCTCTCTAATGGCTGTTGGTTCCTCCAAGCTCTTTATATTCAACTTCCGGGTTTATCTTCATAAGGGACTCTTTCCATTATGAGTGACAGAAACTTCATTAAAACTATTACGGTATTTTTTTCAAAAAGAAGGGGGCTTACAGGCTCAAACAAGCAAAAAGCACGGGCATGTCCGGGTTCAAGGCCCTGCCTGATGTCATCGGGCCCCTTCTCTCCCTGTCTCTGCTCTGTGCTCCCGAAGGCCCTCCATTGTCACTGTGATCCTCCCTGTCACTGTGGCAAGACACAGGGCTGCCTCCTCAGGCGTCCGTTCTCTCCTCCTCACGCACCCATAGTCTCACATGGAGTTGAGACGCACCCATAGTCTCACATGGAGTTTGTGGCCAGGCATCCTCTCTAGAGAGAGATCCTCTCCCTGGCAGTTCACAAAAATCCTGGATGGCATCTCACTGGGATCTAACATGCCGTTGCTGAGCTAGCCACCAAGGGCAGGGAGTACAGCAGGTCACGTTGCTACACCTAAAGCCAGCTCCAGCAGGGCGCAGTGGCTCACCCGTGTAATCCCAGCACTTTGGGAAGCTGAGGCAGGTGGATCACTTGAGCCCAGGAGTTCAAGACCAGCCTGGCCAACATGGCGAAACCCCATCCCTACTAAAAAACACAAAAAATTAGCCAGGCATGGTGGCACACTCCTGTAATCCCAGCTACTCAGGAGGCTGAGGTGGGAGGGTTACCTGAGCCCAGGAGGTCAAGGCTGCAGTGAGTCGAGATTGCACCACTGCACAATAGTTTGGGCAACCGGAGTGAGACACTATAGTTTGGGCAACCGGAGTGAGACCCTGTCTCAAAAAAAAAAAAAAAAAAAAAAAATTACAGTTAATAAATGCCCAAACTGGGATTCAAATCGATGTCTTGGTCTCCAGGGCCCTTGCCCATTTCCAGTACACCCTGGGGCCTCTCTGCATTTCCACTATGTGAATTCTGCTTTAAGAGCTTAATCTCTTTATCTCTCTACAGGTCTAAAATAACAAAGGAAGCTAATGACAGTAATGATAACTATTGTTCACCCTCACATGAAGGACTGTACTTCACTATTTCTCTTGGAGACCTGGTCATTTTAGAGGTTTGTTTCATGCTTTGATTTAGAATTACAGGATTTAAATTTATCACTTGAGGGGCATCATAGCATGCTGAAGGGGCAAATGCCTGGGACTCAGAGGACCTGGGTTTTCACTCTGGTCCTGCTACAGACATGCTGTGTGACCTCGAGAAAATGACTTAACATCTCTGGGTCTCATTTGTTCAACTATAAAATTGGGGGTCTGGAATTTTTTTCCCCGTAGAGACAGGGTCTCACTGTGTTGCCTATGCTGGAGTGCAGTGGTGTGATTGAAGCTCACTGCAGCCTCAAACTCCTGGGCTCAAGTGATCCTCCTGCCTCAGCCTCTTGAGTAACTGGGACTACTGGCTCATACCACCACACCTGGCTAATGTTTGTATTTTTTGTAGAGACAGAGTCTCACTATGTTGCACACACTGGTCTCAAACTCCTGGCCTCTAGCAATCCTCTCACCTTGGCCTCCCAAAGTGCTAGGATTATGGCCTTGAGCCATCACACCTAGCAGCCTGGAATTATTAATCTACAAGAATTCTTCCAGCAATCTGATGAAGGCACTAGTCTAAAGTTATCTCCATGACCATTTAAAAAATCTTTAAAATATTCAGAATAGGTTTAAAATAAGTAGCAAGTGCTGCCGCATAGGGAGGTGGCTGGCAAGAGCTCCTCTGGGTAAAATAACAGCTTGTGGCTGACTTCAGTTCCATGAGGACAGAGAAGGGGGCAGGGCTGTGTCACCTGAGTCTTGATATAAATGTTAATTAAAAATGCATGCCCAGGCAGAAGGAGGACACCTGGTGCATTAGTGATGGCCCTCGGATGTCTTCGTTGCAGGGGTGACAGGGATCCGGACAGGAGGCAGGATCCCGCCGAGGGACAGGGTAGGCAGAGAGCCGGCTCTGAAGTCCCTCCCCATGGGGTTTAGGGTGTAACCCTGGAGCAGAAGGAGCCGACCATTGAGTATTAGGTGAGCATGTTTCATTTAGCAGGAGACGTGAGGACAGACGCTGCATCTCTCACACCCCAGCGCACGCACGGGCCAGCCCCCAGCCTTCTACCTTGAAGCCTGCAGGCCATGACAGAAAACAGTGACACCACAGTCAGAAACGGGAGCCCTGAAGCAGAGTGGCCTGTCCCTCCTGCCAGGAGCCAGTGACCGCTGGAGACAGCAAGGGCTCTGTAGCGTGGGCACCCTCCCTCGCTCTGCCTCTCTCTTGCTGATCCCTAGGCCAGCTGCTGTCCAGTTGTGTCTGTTTTGAATCCTCTAATGGATCCTCAGAGCCTAAGAATCAGAAACTCATCTGAGCTTCGTGGTAGAGAGGGTTGGAGAACTCGAGGAGAAAGCCCTGGGGAATAGCCAGGGAAAGGAGTCTCCCCATCTTTCTGCCTCCACCATAGGCCATGGCCCTTCCCACCTCCTGCGGCCTGGCCACAAACTCCATGGGAGACTATGGCCCAGTGGCTCTGAGAAGCCACCCAGGTCCTCCCCTGGCTCCTCAAGTCCTGTGCAAATACAAAGGTCAAGCTAGGCAAGCACCGGCTTCTGCCCCGGTCACAGTAACAGGGAGTCTGTTGCAAGCAGTGGAGAGGATTTTGGAATGTCGCATAGCTCCTGGCTGGGCAAGGTGGCTGGGAGTCATCCTGCCTGCAGGTAGACAGAGGGTGTGGAGCTCAGGGATCATGAGTAAGCAGTGGGAAGTGGACATTGGTTTTTGTTTTGGCTCGGGGTGTGGTTTTTTGGGTGTTTATTTATTTATTTTTGAGACAGCTCTATTACCCAGGCTGGACTGCAGTGGTGGGATCATAGCAAACTCCTGGGCTCAGGTGATCCTCACACCTCAGCCTCCCAAATAGCTGGGACTACACGTGTGCCATCACGCCCAGCTGATTTTTAAAAATATTTTGTAGAGGCAGGGGATCTCACTATGTTGCCCAGGCTGATCTCAAACCCCTGGCCTCAAGTGATCCTCCCACCTTTGCCTTCTAAAGTGCTGGGATTACAGGTGTGAGTCACTGTGCTCAGTCCAAGAGCGGACACCTTGAGAGTGGCTAGACTTACAGTCTGTATAGCAGAAGCACGTAGGCTGAGAAGATGGATAACAAAAAACATCATAGTAAAATTTCCTCCTCAACACAGATGAGATGCTGTGTTTCCAGTGCCAGATCACTTTAGGATTATCAGGAAGTACAATGGTGAGAACTGTCATATAAAAGGTTTGCAAAAACTCTAAAGTCACAGCTAAAAGAACAGGCAGCAGCAGCTCCTCAGTGCCTTCCAAGCTTTCAACGATGTGCTAAGACAGCTTTGCTGACTCCTCCAGGCACAATGAAGCATCCTCCATCCACTCGACCCATACCTCCTCTATTACATCCAGAGAGGGCGTGGCCTTCATCTGCTTTGTTTACCCGTGGACTCTCCGTATTTGGAACAGCCTCTGGCACATGGGAGAGACTCAACTATCTTAAGGTTAGATGAATAAATGAACGATGATTTAAATAATCATTCATCTTCCTAATAAACCATATACCCTTTTAAATAATTATTTTTATACCCACAGCCCCTGTAGCAGTGTCTGGCACATAGTATGTGATGATTAAATGTTTTTTGAATGAAGCAAAAGTTTCTGACGCCAACAGCAGGCACTGTTTGCTCTCTGGCTGCCCTGGGAATTGGGCACTCCCACCCCACACCCTCATTCCTCATCTAAGATTTAGATGAATTTCTGAGTTTCTCTCTTGACAAGGGATACATTCACTTCTTTCCCCTCCAAACACATGTGTGCGAATCATTTGTTTTGGCTAAAGATCAAGCCAGGCAAACACCGAGCCCCCTCCAACATCAGAAAAACAAACACAGGATGGAGAGAGGATGCGGCTTCAAGAGGAGAAAATGTCTACCCCTTCTGGCCCATTTGAGGAGTTTATTTTATAAGAAACTGTATTTGTAGGATTATAAATGAGAACGTCCAGACCTCCCAGGCTCTATGTGGGGACGCTAAACCTCCCCCATCAATTCCCTGCGGGTGTATGGCTCCGGGATAGCACCCCCACCATCATATCTGCATAATAGACATAATTACTGTTATCAGGGTGAGTGACAGAAACACTGTCATTAAAGATGTTGCGTAATCTTACTTTTTTGTTTTTGCCTATGGTAAATTAAGACAGTTTTGCTCTTGCCTTGAAAGGATTCAGCTGTCCAGCTTCTCCTCCCATCCTCCTTCCTCTCTCCCTCCCAACCCATTTTCCTCCCCTGCCCCCCATTCCTCCTCCCTTTTGTTCCTACACCCATTATCCATCGACTGGACTCCCAGTATTTTTCTCTGGGATCTAACCAAAAGCCTCACCTTTGCCCTTTCAATGTTGGGTTGAGATGTGTTCCCTGATTGGGTCACCACCCTCTGTTTAGGAGTCTAGGGAGCCATTCCTCCTCACCCCCACCCCAGCGGGCTGTCCAACTGTCATGTCCTGGAATTACTGCCATGGTCAGGCTTCCCTTCAGAAACGCGTTTGTTGCACAAAACTCTCAGCTGTGGTTTTTTGGTGCAGTGGGAGCTGAGCTTTATTTAGGTGGTGGTGTTTGAAGTCCCTCCAGTGGTAGAGAAGCATGGGGCAAAGGCTAACCTTTGGTTGGAAGTAGACACCCATTCTGAAAAGCAGGGAGTCTGAGCAGAAAGCCCACATGTTAATAAAAAACGAAAAGCAATTATAAAATTACCATTCGCATCAGTTTCCTAGGGCTGCAATTACTAAAAATTACCATTAACTGGGTGGCTTAACACAAGAGTGTATTCTCTCACAGTTATGGAGGCTGGTGCCACGCACCATGTGCCATACGCCATGCTCCCTGGGAGACTCTAGGGGAGGAGGCTTCCTTCCCGCTTAGCTTCCGGTAGCTCCTGGCTATCCTTGGCATTCCTTGGCTTGTAGATTTGTCACTGCAGTCTCTGCCTGTGCCTTCACTTGGGCTTCTTTCCTCTGTGTCTGTCTCTGAGTGTCCTCACCTCTTTCAAAAATACCAGTCACTGGATATAGGGCCCACTGTAACCCAGTATGATCTCATCTTAATTACATCTGCAAAGACCCTGTTTCCAAATCTAAGTGGACAGACTTTGGGAGGGACACTGTTCAAACCAATACACAATTTAAAAGACACAGGAAGAGAAACAAAATCTAAAAGCATTTTCTCTGGGTTTTTTTTTTTTTCTCCATATTCTCTTGCATAGCTTTCATATATCCTGTAGGGGAGAAGAGAAGCAATAAAAGGATATATTTTAATTTCTTGGTGGTAAAAATAAACTAAACCTCTTTTAAAAAAAATAAGAAGCATTGGTTCTCAACCAGGAGCAATTTTTGCCTCCAAGGAAACACTTGGCAATGTCTGGAGACATTTTTCTTGTCATGAATGGGTGAGTGTTGCTGGCACCTAGAGATCAAGGATGCTATTAAACATCCTACAACGCACAGGTCAGCCCTTCTCACAAGGGATTATCCAGCTCAAAACATCAATAGTGCCGAGGTTGAGAAGCTCTGATCTGGCATGTAGAAAATCTCTTTAAAACCACTCTTTGATCATATTTCTCTCCTGCTCAAATGGCTGCACATTATCTTTGAGAATTCAAGCTCCTTGGCCTTTCAAACCTTCCAGAATTTCCCCCAGGGTTCTCTTTCCAGCCTTATCTCTCTCTTTCTCTCTTATTTATTTATTTATTTTTATTTTTTATTTTTGAGATGGAGTCTCACTCTATCTCCCAGGCTGGAGTGCAGTGGCACCATCTCGGCTCACTACAACCTCCACCTCCTGGGTTCAAGCGATTCTCCTGCCTCAGCCTCCCGAGTAGCTGGGACTACAGGCGCCCGCCCCCAAGCCTGGCTAATTTTTTGTATTTTTAGTACAGACAGGGTTTCGCCATGTTGGCCAGGCTGGTCTGGAACTCCTGACCTCAGGTGATCCTCCCTCCTTGGCCTCCCAAAGTGCTGGGATTACAGGCATGAGCCACCACACCAGACCTCTCTCTCTTTTTTTACAGTAAGAAATGTTTTTATTATTTTTCTTCAAAATTGCCTTGACTATTTTTTTTTTTTACTTTTGTTTTTAAGTTAAGGGGTACAGGTGCAGGCTTGTTACATAGGTAAACTTTTGTCATGGAGGCTTTCTGTACAGATTATTTCATCACCCAGGTATTAAGCTTAGTATCCATTGGTTATTTTTCCTGATCCTCTCCCTCCTCCCACCCTCCATCCTCTGAAAGACCCCAGTGTGTGTTGTTCCCCTCTACATATCTATGTGTTGTCATCATTTAGCTCCCACTTGTGAGAACATGTGGTATTTGGTTTTCTGTTCCTGTGTTAGCTTCTAAGGATAATGAATGGCCTCCTGGAGCTCCATCCATGTCCCTGCAAAGGACATAATCTCATTCTTTTTTATGGCTGCATAGTATTCCATGGTGTATATAGACCTCGTTTTCTTTATCCATTGATGGGCATTTAGGTTAATTACATGTCTTTGCTACCAGCCTTCTCTCTTACTACTCCCTAACATGAACCCTTCCTGCCCACCACCCTGGGCTTCCACATACACTGCTCAGGCCCCTCACAGATCACTCTGCTTGGAAAATGTTTCCTTCCAGCCTTGCCTCAATCTCAAACCTCACCTGTACTTCCAGGACCAGCCCAAGCTCCACCTCCTTCTAGAAACTGTCTGGGACCAGCCTTCTCCCCTTCTCTGAGTAATCTCCAGCCATGTGGGTCACAGCACTGCCTAGCTAACACAGGAAGCTCTCTTCTACCTCTCTTCTCCTGGGTCCTTGTGTGGCTGACTGCTTCTTACCCTTTTGGTTTCAGCTTAAATGTCATCGACGCAGAGAGGCCCTCACTGACCTCCTGTTTACTCCCCACATTCTCTGTCATGGCTCTCTTTGGTTCCATCCTCATACTTGGCCCTGTAGAGTATCCTGTCTATTCAACTCAACTTCCTTCCCTGCCTTTTTTCTCACACTGAGAATAGGAATCTTGTCTACCTTGTTCCTCAATATAACCAGCCCCTTCACAATACCATAAGTCTGATTTACAATAAGTGTTCTATCAGATAAATGAATGAAAAAATGAGTACCTTAACTCATAAGTAGGGAACTTGTTGTTGAACTCTCAGGGTACATCGCTGTCATTCTCAAGAGCAGAGCTGCCCTGCCCACTAGCACAGCGTTATGCACTGGGTAGGTATCTCATAATTATGAATAAGTGCCTGCCACAAATTTAATATCTACAGAGATTACATTCGAGTATTTCTAGATTTAGACTCCACAGTGATCCTGCTTTATAGTTAATTCTAAATGGTTGATGGTGGGAGCCTGAAGCAGAATTCTGACTGATTAGGTAAACTACCTGGTAGGTGCTACATTCTAATGAAGATTTCAAAATTGCTTGCAGCCATGAAAAGGAATGAGATCGTGTCCTTTGCAGGGACATGGATGAAGCTGGAAGCCATCATCCTCAGCAAACACACACAGGAACAGAAAACCAAGCACTGAATGTTCTCACTTATAAGTGGGAGTTGAATGATGAGAACACATGGACACAGGGAGGGGAACATCACACGCCAGGGCTAGTTGGGGGGTGAGGGGCGAGGGGAGGGAGAGCATTAGGACAAACAGCTAATGAATGCAGGGCTTAAAACCTAGATGATGGGTTGATAGGTGCAGCAAACCACCGTGGCACATATATACGTATGTAACAAACCTGCACATTCTGCCCTTGTATCCCAGAACTTGAAGTAAAATTAAACAAAACAAAATAAAATTGCTACACTTGTGCTGTTTGATGGCACTAGTATACCTCATATATTATCACTGGGCTTTATTGTAGGAATGCATTTCCATCGGTCTGCTTGTCAAAAATCTATCCAGTTGTTTGCTCTGCAAAGACCTGACAGAGAGCCTTCCACTCCCATTTTATCTGCCCCCCCACCCGGGGCAGATGCAAAGGAGAATTTTCACTGTATTTAGATGGCATTTTGCCATAATTTCCTCCATCACCTGTGACAGAGAGGCTGTCTACTGATATCCCTGTTCCTTTTCTTTCATGGCTGTAGAATTTTCAGTTGGGGTACCTAGTTAGAAACCACATTTCCCAGACTCCCTTGCACTTAAGTATGGCCAGGAGACAAAGTTATGGCCAGTGGGTTGTGAATGGAAGGTATGTGTGCTACTTCCAGATCATGCACTTGAAAAATGAGCGTCTTCCCTTTCTTTCCTTCTCTGGCTTAAATGTGGACATGATAGTGCCAACCATGCAAATAAGAACAACATCCAAAGGTGGCAAAACAACGAAGTAGAAGGCAACTGGGTAAACAACCTCATAGCTGCCATGCAGCCCAGATGAGGGGTCAGAAGGTTCCACAAGATAGAACTTTCTATTTTGTTTAAGTGACTGTTATTTGGGATCTTTTTTAAAAAGGTGCCCTTGTAGGCCCCACACTTTTCTACCTTCCCCATTAAGAAAAGTCAGCAGTACCACCTCCATTTTGCCAAACTGAGGTCAAGATAGGGTATGCCCCTGTTGCTCAATGAAATCAGCAGAAATTCTAGGTGTTGAGTCAGCATCTCCTAGGATGCGTTTCCTCAGCTTCTTCGGCCACCCAACCTTCTTCTCTTCGTTGACCTGTCCTTAGCCTTCTCTCAGCTCCTGTCTTGATCTTGCCTGGGGACACTGATCAGACTGCACAACACATCTGAATAATGGATACTTTGAGAGACCCTAAGCAGGCTTATCTCCTACTAGCAATGTTTTTTACATTCCCAGGTGGAACTTGCCCCATTCCTTTTTCTCAGCTTTCCCTGAGGTTTCATTTACTGTACCAAAATAGAAGCACAGTTTCTTTCGCCTTAGAGATATCTCCAGAACATGTGATCTGAGCTTGTCGCTGTGGATTGTTTTCAGGTTATTAGAGACCCCCTCAGACATCAAAAATATCAAAGTGCTCTCAAGTGATCTCTGTTTACCCATGCCCATTCACCATTTGTTGAATAGCGATGATCATCATGTCTCTAAGTAGCCTAAATGAAAGCAGCCAAGAAAGAAGGTGGGGTAAGTCAACTCGTTCCTGCAAAAATTGTTTGTCAAGCACCTGCTCAGGTACCATCCTAGGCACTGGGGATACACTGGTGAACAGATAGTCAAGGACACAGAGCTCCCATTTTAGCTGGAGAGAAACAGGCAAGGAAGAAGAGGAGGAGGAGCAGAGGAAGAAAAGAGAGGAGAAGGGGAAGGAGAATGGGAAGAAGAAAAATGAAGCAATTTCAGATTGCTAGGAAGAAATTCAGCATGCTATGAAGAAAACACAATGGGTATGGATCAGAGCAGGTCTCTCCCAGGAGACACTGATTGACTTGAGGTTCCAATGACAGGAAGTTGTTGGTCCAGGAAAGGGAGCAGCAGATGCCCACCCAGGTGGGAATACACTGGGTATATTGAGGGGAAGACCCTTATGGCTACAGTGCAGTGAATAAGGGGTGAAGGGCATGAGACGGGGTCAGCTCATACTCCTTCCAGCCCCGCTTTTCACAGATTGGAAAGGTCAGGGAAAGAAGCAGTGAGATGCCTGTCTTTAAATATTGTTCTTCCCAACAAGAAGAGAGGAGCTGAAGAAACCTCTGTGAGTCTCGGTTCCTGGGCCCAGCCCCCATCTACTCAATGTCCTTTAGAGAACACTCTGCCTGCAGTGTTTACACTTGTACACTTGGTAATTCTGACAGTGACAATAAGTATTGGTAATTGACAGCATCACTAAGCTTCCACATTGAGTGTATCCTCCTCTTCCAACTCCTCTAAGGTACATACCTCTCAGCACACTCAGATTGTAAGACCTCCTTTTTATTAAGGCTGAATGTTTAATGGAACAACTAATCCTAAAAGCAAGGCTGAGAGCGACAAAAAAGAATCTTGCCTTGAAACTCCTTGTCTCTGCATTTAGGACATGACAGCTCAGATGGCCCCATCTCATCTCTGAGCCACCCAAGACAAGGGTTCCAGTTGGGTCTCTGGGATGGATGAGATGGGCTCATATGACTCTGTCTTCAGACTTCAGGTTTACCTTTGAAATGAACGTAAGTATGTCAGAGACTAATGTCAGCTAATCGGTATGTAGATTCTTGAATCTACTTTTTCTCTTTTCCTGTAAATCATGATAACTTCTTCCTCTCTCTGCGGCATACCTGTCATTCTCCGTAAATTCACAGAAGTCACTGCAGGCCTGTCTGTGGTCAGTTATTCAGCGTCTGTGCTGTAGATGGGGAAAGCACATGGACCGGCCACGGTCCCTCAAGTCTTGTGGACACAGATACTGAGCAAGTAATGTCTGGGGTGAGAAGCATCAGGGAGGAGAAAATCAAGTCCCTTTGCAAACAACCATCTTCAATGTCCAGCCCTGGGCCTGGAGAGCTAGGTGAGTTCTCACCTTGAGTGAGTTCTTAAAGTTCTCACCCATCTTCAGACATTTGTTCTGTCCTTGACAGATCATTTTGCTTTGTGATGTATACTGGAGGAAAAAAAATAGGAGCAACTAGTTTTGCTTGCTAGCATCTGCCTCCATTATCCTATCTCCCAAAGCATGACCCCATCCCATTTTTCTTACTCCAAACATCATCAGAATGTGGGCGATGTAACAGAAAAGGATGTGGAATGGTGGGAAAAGGCCAGCATTTGGCCTGAGATGATCTGGGCTCTCATCCCAGCTTTGCCTCTGAGAAGCCCCTCCACACTCCGAGGATAACTCCCATCCCCACTCACAGGGTTATTGTGAGGATCAATGTGATCATTTACATAAAAATGCTTTGCAGACTATGGAGCATTATTCTCATGTCAGCTGCTGTTCCACAAGTCATAGCATATTGTGGACTTCAGCTTTTCCTGACACTCAGATACAGATTCCTGCTATTCTTTTGTGACACCCTTCATTACATGCCCCTCCTTCCATCTTTTGTTTGTGTTCATTTAAAATCCAAGCTAGAATGGCTTTCCCTCAGCGCCATGCTGGTTCCTTTAACTGCCTCTCTTATTTTCTTCCTTGTAATGTTCCAGATGAGATGTCATTGCAAGCTTCGCAACCTTCCCGGGGCTTTTCAGAGTCATCCTCCAATCCAAATCCCAGGCACCCCCCTATTCCATTTTACCAACGTGGAAAATCAGAAAATTCCTTTCCATCTAGATCAGAGTTGTCTCTCTCAGACTGGGGTCAAGTAAAGATCTATCAAACCCTTGGCTTGTCCATGAAATCTGTCCCGTTTGCTGTGGCCCGGGAGGAACTCTACAGAAGCCAGGGGGTCTGAATTCCTTTTCAGGGTCTGATAGGGTGGTTCAGAG
This sequence comes from Macaca mulatta, assembly GCF_049350105.2. NCBI lineage: Eukaryota > Metazoa > Chordata > Mammalia > Primates > Cercopithecidae > Macaca > Macaca mulatta. The sequence continues at coordinate 24,209,453 of NC_133422.1, forward strand.
CCTCAGCAACTATTGACCAGGATGTTCGTCCTCACACTCAAAGTTTTCTTAGCACTTCCAGACTTTCCCTGAATCAGGCCCAGTCAAACCAAGCAGCCTTGCTCAGCCTGGCCTTGCTGGCTGCCATGTCTCTGTTCGCTACAGAGCATGACCTCAGCCTCCCAGGCAGTTTGCAGCAGCTGGGGCAAGCTTGAGAGCTGATTTACACTTGGTCTGGGAGGCAGGTCCTTTCTCTCAGGACGTACCAGAGGCAGCTCAAGCACAAGCTTCCTTTCTTTATCCAGGCTGGCCACCACTGACCCTCATGGCAACTGGCCAGCCGCATTCCTGCCCTCTCTGTTCCTAACAACCACAGAGGTCTTTGCATTGAAGCTCTTGGAGTCAGAGCAAGAATGTCATAATCCTCCACTTGGGAAGCTCCAGCAGTTGCCAGGTGACATCATAGGAGGGGACTGGGGAGAAGTCCTGAGGCAGGCAGGGAAGCAGATGCTGTGGATCAAGCCGGTGTTTAAGTACAAACATGGGAAAACTCAAGCATACAGAAAGGAAACTAACATCACTTTTCTCCACTTCACTTAAAGAGGTTGCTGGATAATTGCAGTTCAGATGCATCTCCTTAATTGGAGGTGCCTTGTAGCCAGCGACAGTGACTGGGGAAGGAAGCAAGGTGGATGATTAAATACTAGGGTGTTAAGGGGTGGGGAGGGGGGAACTTCATGATGCTGGCAAAGATACTATGGAAGCAGCTCCTTCCAAGCTGTGCACAAACAAGCCAGGGACCCAGCACACTTCGGCTGGGGTTCTCATCCTAGAATCCAACCGCTTTCTCCCTGGCCTGGGCAGCGTGGTTTCTGGAAACACAGAGAAGCATAACCAAAGAGCATCCCAGTAAAACGCATATGGTCCTTGAGCAAAAAGCCCAAACATGGCAGAGTGGTGGCTGTACCCCAGCTCTCAGCCTCGGACCTTTGCTTTACCAAGCACCTCTCTTTAGAGTGGCTTACGAGGAATCTCAGAGGGCATGCCTGTGTTTTCAAACAAAGACGCAGAGCTGTTTGGTTACTATGCAGGAATGAGTCTTTCTTCTTTCTTTACTTTTTTTAGCCTCCTTAATTCAATCTACGCATCTTCCATACTCATTACCAAATGTCCCCGAATCCCCTGTGTCAGACAGAAACAACAACTGTTTGCTTGAAACACAGGTTCATTTATATGCTGGAATATGACACATCTTACAAATGGCAAATCGAAAAGCATTCTGAAAAATAAGCACTGGCTGGGAAAAAAATGTAACTTTATATGGTCCAAAACACTCAATGGGGATATGCCATCATTTTTACTTGCTGCAATCAGAGCCATCGATAGACCTCATCTTTTTAAATTCTGAGTCCTTTTTAAAAACGTGTGTCCCTTTAGGTTCTGGTAACTACAGCCTGAGGGTTTTGTTGATTTCGGAACTGCTTAAGGATTTTCTTGGAGTTATCTAAGAAAGTGGCCCCTTTTCTTCTTTTTTGTTTTGTTTTGTTTTGTTTTATGGAAATATTGACCCATCAGGATTTACTTAAATCCTCCTTGGTTATGGGCCTCCAAAGACAAAGCCATATCCATGGCAACCACAGGCCACACAGCAGAAGAAAGAACACATCCAGACCCAGCACATAATAGCTCTGTTTACTGATGACTAAGATCTTGAAAGCACTACTGTACATTCCGACTCCCAGCTCAGGGCAGGACTCCAGCCTGTCCTCATCTTCCAAGTCCAGCATCTATAATTAGAGCCACAGAAAGGGAGAGAAGCCCTTTTCCCAGCCCTGGCCTCCTCCTCCCTGGGGGTGAGGGATATGCCACTTCTATCAAGGCTCTGGATGGTCCTGCAAGAAACAGTAGGCCAAAATGAGAGGGAGGCTGGATAGGGATGAGTTATGTGGGGAAGTGCTGGAGCCCTTACAATTCTAGGGGTTTCTCTGCCTAATTCTAGCTGTGGGTGGCTGCCTTCTGAGGCCGGCCCTGCAGGAACAGCCTCACCCTCAAGCCCATGCTCCAGAGACAGGCCTTCAGACCCCGAGAGGCACAGGTAGCAAGTTCAAGTTCACATTCACATGTTTTGTGACTTGCCCTTTGACCCCTTCATGCACCAGCATACCTCATTTCATCACTCTTTTCCATGTGCCAATAAAAGCCTGGTAAACACATAAGCCCGAGTAAAGGGCTGTGCACACCAAGTGCCCACCAGCTTCCTGACACACGGACGCAAAACAAGAACTGATATAACTCTCCTCAAACTGCTAAACAAGAACGAAGAAGTCTCAGGCTTGGGAAGAGCTCTCAGGCAGCCCAGCCATTCCTCTGAAAAATGAGTTCCTCAGAGAAAACACTTGGAATGGAAAGAACTCAAGTCCAGAGGGCTTTTATTTAAATCCCAAACACCAGAGCCCTCCACGGTAAGGTTTCAGGTGCCCAGGTCTGGGAGGCAGGGGCCAGGGAAGATGGGGAGCAGCCAGGGGCCTGCGATCCAATCCCATGTGCCCTGCAGGGACTCCCAGGCAATAAGAAGAGCCATTCCTGTGGCTCGTGAATTGTGGAAGCCACCGCTAAGGGGAGAAATAAGGAATAGAATCAGTGCTTCATTTGCAGCAGCTTGAGTTTTTATCTGTTTTCTATGTGTGATTCTACATGCATATTTGATTGAATTTTTTAAAAGTTTCAGCAGTTAAAACACTTTGAAAATCACAGTTTGAGAAAAGAAGAGGAATAGCAGCAGGAGAAGGAGGGAGGAGGGGTAGGAATACAGGTGTGCCGACTGGGCGGCATGCACACACACACACACACACACATTAGCTTATTTAGCCATCATCCCATTCACCTCATCAGGCAGGCATTGTGTGTTCTATTGCTTTCTATAGATGACACCGGGATTTGAACAAAATACAGAACTTTCCCCAAGGTCACACATTGGCAGAGTCATCCCAAGTCATGCATCAAGGCTGACGCTGCTCCCCAGGGCTAACTAAATCTCTCCCCTCCCCACCAGTTTATTTCTCTGCAAACTTGTAGCTGTTTGCATATGATTACAGAAAATAAGAAAGGTAACATGGGCTGGGACAGCTCTGCCAAGAAATTCCAAATATTAGGTGCCTGCTAATGTGCAGTACTCTCCAGGCTGAATCCGTCACTGTGACAACCTATGATGGCAGACATATTCCGACTTCTAAAAGCTCCATGCTGAAAAGCAGGACCCTGTTTCTCGTCATCAGTGCCTGAGGTACTCTTTTAGATCTCCAGACTTTGGAGGTGTTTAAGCTGCTCCAATTTTTACCATTACAGAGAACTTCGTAGAATTGCTGGGAATTGGAGCCAGCTCTCTATGCACAGGGAATTTTCCACAGTGTCCTTGCCAGAAAGGGAGCGTGAGCTCAAGTTACAAGGCCAAGTGAAAAGGATTTGTGAAGGTTTCCTTTCAGAGCCGTGTGCTGGGCAACCACTTACAACGAGGAACCAGCTTTTGGGCTCAAAAAGGCTGGTGAAAGTAGCCAAGTTTCTCTGCCCAGATCTGCTGGCTTTTTTATAATTTGGACTAGTTGGAAAACTTGCCAGAGAAGGTTGGGTTTAGCAGGAGCGTCAGGGCTGCTAGAACCGGGGAAGTAACGATGCCCCGGTATCAGGCTTTTTGCTTGGTGTCTGCTCATTGAGTTCATTTTGCTTGCCAGGGGCTTATGGATCAAGCAGAAGCTGGAGAATGAATCTGCGACACGAACTTCAAAAAGAATCTTGCATTGGCTGCACGGTTGATCCCTCAGAACATCTCCAAGGGTTATGGAACTTGTTTCACCCAACTCAACTTTGGGTGAAACAAGGAAGCAATTGGTGGTGAGGAAAGGAACAGAGAACTGCGATGCCAGGGACTCGCATCTACACCTGGTTACTTAAAACTAAAGAACCAACAGAATACAGCAGCTGCTTCGTCTATGTGCTGATGGAGCAGCGGAAGCATAGGTATTCTCTTCCAAGCCCTCTGACTCCTCTCTACCCCTGACTCCCAAGCCTATCACCCTCACTCAGCAGTGACCGACATTCACCTTTGTGTCATGCACTTGGGTCCACTGGCAGACTGTTGTGATAGACAGCGTATTGAACCCACATAATCCATAGGTTCCTTATGTTTATTCTTCTCACTAAACTTTTTAAAACTTTGTTTTGAAATAGTAATAGGCCCACAAGAAGTTGCAGAACTCTTAAAATTTAACAATAATTTACTTGAGACAAGACCTGTAGTTTTTGTTTGTTTGTTTGAGACAGAGTCTCACTCTGTCGCTCAGGCTGGCGTGTAGTGGCATAGTGTCTGCTCACTGCAACCTCCACCTCCCGGGTTCAAGCGATTCTCCTGCCCCAGCCACCTAAGTAGCTGAGATTAAGGGGCCTGCCACCATGCCCAGCTAATTTCCGTATTTTTAGTAGAGACGGGGTTTCACCATGTTGGCCAGGCTGGTCTCAAACTCCTGACCTCAAGTGATCCACCTGCCTCGGGCCTCCCAATGTCCTGGGATTACAGGTGTGAGCCACCACACCTGGCCTAGAGCTGTGGTCTTACTCACCGTATCTTCCTTTCTTGGAGGTCTGTTTGCTCTATATGGGGGACACAACATGAGGACAAGAGTAACAGGAAACTAGGCATTCATGAACGCTTAGGGTCTAACTTGCTTACAAGCAGAATGATTTATATATATATATATATATATATATATTTATACACATATATGAATACACACATATATATGTGAGAGACAACCACTCTGGAGAAGAATACACACACACACACACACACACACATTATACACACACATACATATATATGTGAGAGACAGAACCTGTTTCTAAATATCCAAGCTTTTCATTCTGTTTTTATTATTGCTGAGCCTCATAGGAAGTGAATTTTATTTTCCCTTTCTATGATTGTATTTGTCATATCTGACACTGGCCTCTTTCCAGCTTGTGAAAGTACCAGTTGTTTCTGCTAACCCTTAAATAAGAGCTCAAATTATTGTAATTCTCGATATAGAAATTCATTCTGATAAATCTCCCCAGGGCCTTCCACACCCGGCTAAGAAATAGCAGACCAAAACTCCACCTTACAAGAATTTAAGTTTAGGCCAGGCGCGGTGGCTCAAGCTTGTAATCCCAGCACTTTGGGAGGCCGAGACGGGCGGATCACGAGGTCAGGAGATCGAGACCATCCTGGCTAACACGGTGAAACCCCGTCTCTACTAAAAAATACAAAAAACTAGCCGGGCGAGGTGGGGGGCGCCTGTAGTCCCAGCTACTCCGGAGGCTGAGGCAGGAGAATGGCGTGAACCCGGGAGGCGGAGCTTGCAGTGAGCTGAGATCCGGCCACTGCACTCTAGCCTGCGCGACAGAGCCAGACTCCGTCTCAAAAAAAAAAAAAAAAAGAATTTAAGTTTAAATAAATAAATAAATAACAAATTTTTAAAAATCTTCAATTTTCATTTGCAAGAGAATAAGGAAAGGAGCACTCTGACAAGAGGGAAGTTACCCAGAGGAAAAAGATGAACGTGATCTAGGTTGTGTGCTTAAAAGTCTTCAAATGCTAGAGAAGAGCATTTTGTGAATGGTTGACACTTTTGGTTTACTAAAAAATGTCGCCTATAACCAAAATAGCATTTCCTGTGCAAGGCCCAGGGCATCTAGGTTTTGTTTCAGGGTGAGAAGAGGGACCACCCGCCTCGCCCTGGGGGAGGGGAGGAAGTGGTGCAGCACAGCTGGCTTGGAATCTTGTCCCTTCTCTGCCATCATTGCAAGTGATGCTGTAAGGAAAAACATCATTGTTCATAATCTGTATCTTTGCTCTTCTTTGATACTTAATGTATCAAAGATGTAGATTTCTGGAAGTAGAATTACCAAGTGAAAGGACAGGCATACCTATGGCTCTTACTATGTATCACATGCTAAGCAACTTTCCATGAAATGTGTACCAATTCACCTTCCCAGTGTATCCCACAGTCACACACAGAGCCTGCAAGATGCTAAGTGCCAACATTAAAGCACCCCACTTAGAAAATTATTACAGGGTCTTTGGGGAGTCAGGTTCTTTGATTCCTCACATAATGTAGCAAGATCAGAAGGGATTGGAAAATTTGCAGGCTTTATTGACCAAAACTTGTGAAAAATGAACTAACCCCAGAGCCCCTGTTAGCTCATAGTGTAACTTCGCACACATTAGAAAAAGTCACATCTTCCTCAAGGCACTTTACTCCATCTGCCAGAAAATGATCATAATAAATACCAAATCTACGCTGACTGCGATGGGCAGGCGGGTCCTTTGAGCCATGTGGTGCACATTTGCTACTCTCAAGATGTCTGCCACTGCAGGTCTAGAGGATTCTATGCCAAAGTTTGTCTCTGTCACTGCAGGCCAGATACACGACAGAACCTCTCTCACCTGCTGCTGCACACACTCAGTCTCCCTCCTTTCTCCACCACTCAGTGATTGCAACAGCCAGGCACTGCTCAGTTAGAAAACTCCTAAGCCTCCTATTTGCCTGGAAATTACAGTTGCCCCCAGAGGTGTCTGCTTTCAAAGGTGTTCCAGCCTGTGTTTCCTGCCCTCTTAGGTTGCTCCATTTAGATATCCCAGCAGTGCCTCAAATTTGTCAGAGGAGACAAATCTCATTCTCTCTGCCCCACTTCTCTGTCTCTCTGGGGATGCTTATCATCTTGGGGTTGTCAACAAATCATCCCTTCACGCCCCACCACCAAGCTGTTGCCAAATTCTGATTATTCCTCCTTCACTTCTCTTAGTGTTTCGCTCTCTCTCCGCCTCCCCTGAATCAGTTAACCCCAATCAGGACATTAACGAGCACAGGTTATGGAAAATTACTCCGACTTCTGTCTGAAAACTGTCAAGTTTACTGTTCCTACCTTAGACTCAATGAACATATTGAACACAATCCCCCTGTATGAGCGCTTACAGTGGAAAACAGCACTGGATGGAGAGGCACCCAGGGGCAAGAAATAAATGGTGAGGTCAATGCTTAGACTCGCTAAGCTTATGCATAATGAGAGTCAGATGGAAGGTGATGCAACTGCATGGGCTACAGGTGTTCAGCCAACAGAGCCAAAACCCACTGGGGGCTTCCCTGACAACAGCAAGGTGAGCTCCCCAGGTCCACTGTTAAGTGCTGCAACATCCAGGCAAAGTCCTGACAGGCTCCCCTTTGCTGCACACAGCAGCATTCCAATTCTGCAAGCTTTGAAGCTTCCAGTGGAAATCCTAATGCGGGCGTCATCTCCCCAACTAACCTGCAGTTTTGATGAGGCAGAAATCCCGAGCATCAGATCCACCCCAAGGATCTACTGTTTCCATTTTAAAATTCAGGGCACACAGGGCAGGCCTCCCATAAAACTTGCTGCTCCTCCCAGCCCCTCCTCACCCCTCTTTTGGGAACTTCCCCTTGGAAAGTCTGAAGAAGAGATGGAGACAGGTCAGAGCCAGCATGTTCCAGGTTTCCCTTGAGCTGCTGCTCTGAACACTGACCTATCTTTTTGCAAACAGTTTGTGGCAAGAGACAATCCTTCCTCCTTCATCTCTACTGAAAAGAAAACTGGAAGAAATAATGAGTGCTGGGCCAGGCGTCGTGGTGTACACCTATAGTCCCAGCACTTTGAGAGACTGACACGGGCAGATCACCTGAGATCAGGAGTTCAAGACCAGCGTAGCCAACATGGTGAAGCCTCATCTCCACTAAAAGTACAAAAATTAGCCAGGTATGGTGGTGCATGCCCGTAATCCTAGCTACTCAGGAGGCTGAGGCAGGAGAATCGCTTGAACCCAGGAGGTAGAGGTTGCAGTAAGCGAAGATCACGCCACTGCACTCCAGCCTGGGTGACAGAGCGAGATCCCATCTCAAAAAAGGAAAAAAATAAAAAAAGAGAGAGAATTTGGCTTTGCCCAAAGAGAGGTCTGGCCTTTGCCTTCAGCTTCTGGGATGAAATCTATATCATTTTTCATAGGAGTATCTTTGTTTAGGGCAGGGGCTGATCACTTCAGATTGTGGGGTGGGGCTGGCCATACTCAGTAGTCTTAGGTTGGGAGGTGGTCATGCTAGAAAGACCATCCATGTGCCTTAGAGTGGGGGCTTTGTGTCACATGGTATTAGTCAAGTTGGAGGCTGAGTTCAATCACACGGACAGTCGGTCAATCATGCACACGTAATAAAGCCCCAGTAAAAACTCTGGATAACAAAGTGCAGGTGAGCTTTCATGGTTGTCAGTACTGCATGCATCTTGTCACACATCAATATCAGGAGGGTCCACACACTCCACAGGGAAAGAGGGCAACAGAAGTTTTGCAGCTAGAACCCTACCAGACTCTGTCCTTTCCCTATAATAAACCATAACCATGAATATTGCAGCTTCCACTGCATTATTGGAATCCCTCTAGAACATCATCAAACCTGAGGGTGGTATTAGGAACCCCCCCAAACTTGCAGTTGGTGTTAGAAGTGAGGGCAGTCTTGAAACTGTGCCCTCAAATTTTGCAGTTTTGCTAACTCTGGGCAAATAGCCTTAAAACAAAGCATAATGTGATCTGGGTTAGTCCACAAGGAAAACTTTATTTTTGGACAAGTTTGCCAAATTCTGAAAATGAGGGTTCTGGAATCCATCTCAAGAGACCTCTTAAAACAGTCTCATCTTCCTTCCAAGGTGTGGTTTGTGCTGACCACAGCAAAGCACCAGCCAGAAGGCCCTAGAGTCCAGGGAGTCTCATCCAGGGGGTGGACCTCTCTCCACACCTAAACCTCCAGAGCTTTCCCATCACATTTAGAATGAAATCCAACCTTCTTACCCTTTTTGTGTGTTTGTGTGTGTGCTATTTCCCACACAACATAAATCTAGATAACTGCCAGCACATACTAGACACACTGTAAATGTTTGCTGAATACATGAATAGCCCAAATATAAAGAATATAGAAATGCTTATTTTTGCCAGCAAGATTTCATCTCTGGCTTAGTTTTTTCTTAATTGAGATATAATTCAGATTCCATACAATTCAGTCTTCTACAATTCAGGGATTTTTAGTATATTTACAAGGTTGTGCAACCTTGTAAATACGTTAAATCACCACTCTTTATGTTAAACCACCATTATTTAATTTTTTTGGCTTAACTTTAATACCAGTTCCTCCTTCCTCTCTACCTTGTGGTTCTAATGGTAGCTGCCAATCATAATACCCCACATTCATCAACCCCAGGCAGGGCCCAGGGCCTAGGCGAGGCCACATTCCCCCAGCACTTTCCAACAGAAACTAAGAAAGACCTTCCTTCTTGGGTGGGGAAGCTGGGAGGAAGGAATGAGTACTGAGCCAGGGTGCCCAGATCTCTTGCCATGTGGAAGAAGTTGGTCCATGATAGCTAAAAATAAATCTGACACACAGAGAGACACAGAGACGAAACACTGATTCTAATTGTCCCCAAGGCCAGCCATCCCATTCTACTTCCCACAGTTGGGTTACGTTAGCCAACGATCCTCTCCTAGTGGAGTTCCAATGGCTTTCCGTAATTTGAAACTTAACGTGCTCCAATCAATACTGTCCTTGTCCTGCTCACACATCCTTCAACCATGCTTATTAAGTGTTTACTGTGTGCACGGCACTGGCCTTGGAGAGTACAATCTAGCAGGGCCACAACAAGTGTGGTAAACGCAATGAGAGGGAAACGTGCAGAGAAAGCATCTCACCCACAGTCAGGGTGGAAATGACGCCTAAGCTAGGACCTAACTTCAGAAAGGAATAAGTATAGGAAGAGAAGTACACAAGATGCCAGGGGAATCAGAAGCAACCAGCATCCTCAGGAGAGGTAAGGGAAGCTATAGGAACCATGTGATGTTCAAGTTGAGCCTTAAAGTATGGATAAGATGTAGATATTTAGAGAAAGGGCATAAGAGCGTCTCAAGTAGAAGAAAAAATGAGTAAAGGCCAGATACAGGAAACAGTATGAAATTAACAGGAATCTAGGATACATGGAGGGAAGAGGTAGGAATGAGGCTGCAAAGGAAGATTGGGAACACTCAGCAAGACAAACTCTTCAGGTTTAGGGCAGGGAAGCACCATGCTCAGCTCTGCACTGTAACGGACAGGAGAATGCAAGATAGAGAAGATGGGCAAGATGGGGTCAGGGAAACCAGTGTGGTGGCTATTGCAATAGTCCAGAGAACCAGATGATTTAAATCAGCAGAGTGGCCAGGGAAGTAGATAAGAATATATGTGAGCGCCACTGAAGAGGTAGACATAAGATTTAATAAAATAATAAAATAAATAAATAGTAAAATAAAATAAGCTTTAATTAGATGTGGTGAGAGTGGAGGAGAAAGAGGGACTAAACATGCCGATGATGACAATGATGATGATGATGGTGATGGCCTTCAACTGGGCTAAGCCTTTTATGCGCATTATGTCATTTAATCTTCACAACCCTGTGAAGTAGGTCCCATTCTTATCCCCATGTTAGATTCTAGGCAACTGAGGAACAGAGAGATTAAGTAACTCAAACAAGAAGAACCTGATGACACTTTAAAAAATAAGTAATTCAAGTAGGAAAGGACTTGGGAAGGAGAAAGAGGTCACTTTCGCACATACTGTGTTTAAGTTGCCTATTTGCATAAAGCTGAGCCCCCAACTTCAGTCTGACTGTATCCCTATCAAACAGGAATAGTCTTACCTACATTTTCTTTCCTTCCTTCCCTCCCTCCCTCCCTCCCTCCCTCCCTCCTTCCTTCCTTCCTTCCTTCCTTCCTTCCTTCCTTCCTTCCTTCCTTCCTTCCTTCCTTCCTTCCTTCCTTCCTTTGTTTCTTCTTTTTTCTTTCTTTTTTTTTTGAAACAGTCTGGCTGTGTCACCCAGGCTGGAGTGCAGCAGTGCGATTTTGGCTCACTACAACCTCTGCCTTCCAGGCTGAAGCCATTCTCCCATCTCAGCCTCCTGAGTAGCTGGGACTACAGGTGTGCACCACCACACCCAGCTGTATTTTGTGTTTTTTGTAGAGACAAGGGGCAGGAGGAAGAGATTTGTGGTTTTTGCAGAGACAGGCGGCAGGGACGGGGAGAAGACACGGTGTAGGGGTTGGGAGGGTGTCTCACTTTGTTGCCCAAGCTGGCCTGGAACTCTTGAGCTCAAGCTGTCTGCCCACCTCAGCCTCCCGAAGTGCTAGGATTACAGACATGAGCCACCGTGCCGGCCTTACCTGCATTTTCTTAATGAGTACACAACAAGGTGCAAAATCCCAAGCTTTCTTAAATCAGGATAGATTATGTTGACTGCTCCCCCACCTACCGTGGCTGTCACTCTGTGACAAAAGGAAATTAGATTCATCAGATAAGCTTTGTTTTTCACAAAGTAATGTGGGATGATTACCCAGTGCCCTGTGGTCTTCTAGAAGTTTGCAAATTGATTTTTTGATTATTTGTTCCAGTGATTTTCCAAGTAGTCAGTGTTTTTCCAAGTTATTCAGCTTTACAGTGTGGGTGAGTTAAAATTCATATTTGCTTTCATATTAGTATATGAAGTGCTAATGTTGTAATTATTTAGGATATTTTTGCATGCAGCATCAGATATACTCTGAGGTAACATACATATGAATCTGCATGACTATAAACACATTTGTTGAGAGGCACAAGGCAATTTTCATGCGGAATCTCTCAGAGTTAATGACTGTATGCAAAAATGAAAGCATACAGGAACACATGGTTAGTTCAAATACCCCAAACAGGTTAAGCTCATCACTTTCTAGAAATGACTATATTATATGATGAATTTAAAAAAAAAAAAAAACTTCAAGTAGAAAAATTACTACTGTGTTTATGTAGCTATACTGTGAATCCTGACAAAAGTACAAAAGAATATTTTTTTGGCCAGGCACGGTGGCTCACGCCTGTAACCCCAGCACTTTGGGAGGCTGAGGCAGGTGGATCACTTGAGGTCAGGAATTCAAGATCAGCCTGGCCAACATGGTGAAATCCCATCTCTATTAAAAACATAAAAATTAGCCGGGCGCGGTGGTGCACACCTAAAATCCCAGCTACTCAGGAGGCTGAGACCTGAGAATCGCTCAAACCCAGGAGGCAGAGACTGCAGTGAGCTGAGATCGCGCCACTGCACTCCAGTCTGGGCGACAGAGCGAGACTTTGTCTCAAAAAAAAAAAAAAAATTACATGAATCTTCTCTGCACTCAATCCCCCTAAGCGACCCTCCTTGAAGCCAGGATTTGGAGGGAGTGGTGTCTGGCTAGAGCACCATGCAGGAATTCAATCTTTTGTGGATACAATCTAAAGTCCAATACTAGGGAATCAAAGAAATAAAATCTCAGAATAGATGTTTCACTGGTAAAACGAGGGTCTCAGTTAAACGACTGCTAAGGGCTTTTCCAGCTTAAATAGTCTATGAATCTAAAGACTGACTATGAGGATGATGAATGGAAGTTATGGCAAAATGTTTTACAAAAATACAAAGCCATAAAAATGCCAAATATAACTTAAGTAACCATCTCCCCACAAAGTTAAACCTTTTCATATCATTAAGTACCTGTCTTCAGAAATATCTTCTATGCTCTGAGTCCACCAAATATTACAGGCATCTCAAGAAAGCTTCTGTCAAATCCATAAGGTCAAAACTCTATTTTATGAAAATGAATGATTAATAGGATGAGTAGACGTGACAGCCTTCATATAAATGGAATTCACCTGCCATCTGAAAGCAGTTTTGTCTTGCTTTTTGGAGACAGGATCTCGCTAGCCCAGAATGGAGTGCAGCAGCAATCATAGCTCACTGCAGCCTCGAACTCCTGGGCTCAAAGCGATCCTCCCACCTCAGCCTCCTGAGCAACTGGGACTACAGGCACGCACCACTGCCCGGCTAATTATTATTATTTTTATTTTTGAGACGGTGTCTCCTTACGCTGTGCAGGCTGGTCTTGGTCTCCAATTCCTGCTTAAAGGATACTCCCACCTCGGCCTCATAAAGTGTTGGGATTATAGCCATGAGTCCCCGCGCCTGGCCTGAAAACAAGTTTAAAACAAACACACAGCTTCTGCCCGGCAGCCCCTGGCATCAGCTACCCTCCCTGGCCTTGCCCCTTAGACTCAGGAGCTGTGAGAGCTGCCTAACCCCTTCTTGTTTCCCTAAACCCTAAGAAAAACTTAAATAATCCCTGATTAAGCACTCTGTAATATCATCTGAGTAAAATAATCTAAAGTAATAATCAAAAAATAAAAATAGGCCAGGTGTGGTGGCTCACGCCTGCAATCCCAGCACTTTGGGAAGCCGAGGCAGGTGGATCACCTGAGGTCAGGAGTTCTAAACCAGCCTGACCAACATGGGGAAACCCCATCTCTATTAAAAATACAAAATTAGCTGGGCGTGGTGGTGGGCCCCTGCAACCCCAGCTACTCGGGAGGCCGAGGCAGGAGAATCGCTTGAATCCCGGAGGATTGCAGTGAGCTAAGATCGTGCCATTGCACTCCAGCCTGGGGGACAAGAGCCAGACTTCGTCTCAAAAAATAAATAAATAAATAATAAAAATAAAAATAATTTTATTATTAGATAAGATTATAGTGGGCCGGGTGCAGTGGTTCACGCCTGTAATCCCAGCACTCTGGGAGGACACGCGGGCGGATCACGAGGTCAGCAGATCGAGACCATCCTGGCTAACACGGTGAAACCCCGTCTCTACTAAAAAATTCAAAAAATTAGCCAGACTTGGTAGTGGGCGCCTGTAGTCCCAGCTACTCCGGAGGCTGAGGCAGGAGAATGGCGTGAACCCGGGAGGCGGAGCTTGCAGTGAGCCAGGATCGCGCCACTGCACTCCAGCCTGGGCAACAGAGCAAAACTCCTTCTTAAAAAAAAAAAGGTTTTAGTCTTTATTTTAGTCTTTAAATATAGTCTTCATTTTAGGTAATAACATCTCATCTAATAACAAAGGGATGCATTTATTTGCACGACAATTGGAAACTGTCACACGTCAATACTAACACTTCTAATTCTAATCTAGCATATCACAAATTCTTAAAGTTTTTTTAAAACACAATGTGTCAAATAAATGTATTAAGAGGAAAATGTGTTGGTTTTGTTTTGTTTTGTGTTTTGCCATCGACTGGAGCCTCAGTATTTGTTATAATCTAATTTCCTTCCCCACCTTCCAAACTGGTTTAGTTAGCTCTCTGCATCCCAAACACAATAGATTGTTCATTAAACTACCCTGTCTTTAATAATATGTATTTTCTAGAAATCTTGCTGTCCTAGAATGACTTTAGGTAACTTAAAAGCCCTGTAATGCTTCCCTCCCTCTCCCGGCATCCTCCTCTCTAACAACAACAACAAAAAAAACCCCTATAATGTTCTAAAATTGCATCTTTCCTTTTTCTTTCAAAAAAGAGCACTCTTTTGGTCATTTGCTCATCTCCACAGTACAAGGAGAAAATACTGGAGAAAAAACAGCGGGTGTATTTCGGCATGCCACCACTCGGTTCCCCCGCTTTCCTTCACCTCAGCCCTAATCTCTCATTTCAAAAACTGACTTGACGCTGTTGCCAGCTATGTCCCTTCCGCCGCCTGCTGCAGGTGGCTGGGGTCTGAGGAAGCTTGACCCTCACACCCGCACACCCGCACCAGGGTAGGTCCTTGGTTCCTTTCAGCCCCGGTGCGTCCCGCGTGCTTTGAAGTGGAATTATAGTTTTGGCTAAAAACTTTCCTTCTCCGTGTTACTGGGAATCTAAATTGACTAAATGCGCATTCTAAAATCTTGGCGTTCCCACACCGGGAGTCGAACCCGGGCCGCCTGGGTGAAAACCAGGAATCCTAACCGCTAGACCATGTGGGAGACGACGAAAAGCTAGGCAAACCTAGACAAATTGAGTCTTCTCAGTCGGCTTCCGCCCACTCTATCACGTTCGTCCGTAGGCGTCAAACCTCCTCCTGCGCCTGCGCGGAGTCTGCAGCCGTTTAAACTGCTCAGGTTCGTATTCTCTCCTTACAGGGGCCTTTGAATCTTTCTTCAATCTATACTCGCGTTTTTCGTGATCTCATCCAGTCTCCTGGTGCTAGGTACCATGTCGACACCAATGTAGACACTAGATTGGATGAGTCATTGTTCACAATTCCTCACTAGAGCTCCTGCAAAGTCCGAAAGAACTGGGGTTTGAACGTTAGAGGCTGGTGAAGAAGTGAGGACGGCGGGGCGTCATAACACCGCGCAGTGGAGGCCACGCTGCCCTGGCCGGTGTCCCCCGACAGGGTGTGTCCCACAGACGCGCAATGCCTTGCCTGAATCCGTCCTTCCCCTCAGCGCTGGTCCAGGCTGGCCACAGGCACCACCCCGTCCCTGAAAGTGGATCTTTTTCCTCTGAAAAAACAGGAACGAGGACTGCCCGGAAGCCTGGAACATTCCAGGTTCTGACGACCCAACGGCTAAAGGCAGGATTTGTGTCACCGAAAGCAGCCAGTGGCGGTCTGTAAATGTAGCTTAGAAAAGTGGAGAAAGTCTCTTACTGCAGGCGTTCATGATAGATGGAAACTCCTAGTGGTTTCCAAGGCGCTTTTCGATTTGAAGCATTTCAAGGGAGCGGTTGATGCCTTAGCAGTCTACTGTTTGAATTAGGGAAATGCAAAGAGTCAGCCATTGGGGATAGCCGGCGGAGGGCAGCTGTGGCTGTGGTGTCCTCAGTGGCTTAAGCTACAGATAAGTTGTGTTTACTAGCAGAAACTGTGTTAATGGAAGTCTGGGGACAAATTGTGGAAGTTTCAAAGAGTTCAACTAGCAGAGGATACTTTGAAGCCCATTTCAAAGCTAAGATCACTCCTCACTCCCCCAACTGCTGCAGGGACTTAGAAGGTCCTCCTCCTCCCTCCGAGGGTAAGGTTTATCTGTGACATTCATCCTCAACAGAGGAGGGGCGGGAATAAACTGGAAATAGAAATTGTTCTGCCTTGCACTCATTACCACGATGAAGCTCCCCACCAGGGAATGAGCATAACCCAACATAATTAAAAGTGAATTTGGGCCGGCGCCGTGGCTCACGCCTGTAAGTCCAACACCTTGCGAGGCTGAGGAGAGTGACTCACATCTGAGGTCAGGAGTTCGAGACCATCCTGGCCAACATGGCGAAACCCCTCTCTTAAAAATACAAAAATTAGCCAGGCGTGGTGGCGTATGCCTGTAATCTCAGCTACTGGGGGGCCGAGGCAGGGAGAATCGCTTGAACCGGGGAGGTGGAGGTTGTAGTGAGCTGAGATCATGCCACTGCACCCCAGGCTGGGTGACAAAGTAAGACTGTCTAAAAAAAAAAGGGGAATGTGGCTCTGAAAAAAAACAGAAGCATTGACAGCAAACCTACTCTGTGTATCAGACACATGCAAATGTGTTTATTTAATCCTCATAGTGTGCCTATGAGGTAGGTCTTACCCACATTTCAGTTGGTTCTTCCTGTACTATCTTTGAACAGAGTACAGAATTTCTTAATCAGACAGCTGCTTTCCTTTTGAGGATATCTGCTTTGGAACACCAAAGAAAACTCTCCAAAACAAACGCCTTCAACTACAGAATACCTGACATCTGTGGTTCTCAATCTGGGGGCTCAGATTCCATAAATACTTTTCAGTTTTATATTTCCCTTTGATGAGAATTCTTTTTTATAAAAGACATCTTACTGGTTTTCAAGATCTAATTTCTCACAGTAACCCATTCATTGGATGGGCACCATCCTTAGGATGTAACCAAAATGTGAATTTACTTTTGGTTTCTCACGATCCCTAAACTGAAATTTGTTCCCTTTTTCTCTTTACCAGTGGATGAAAACTTGAGCAGTAGCAGAAAGTCCTATGGTCACTTTATTTTTATTGTTTATGTTGAGACAGGGTCTCACTCAGTGGCCCAGGCTGGAGTGCAGTGGCTCAATCTTGTCTTACTGCAGCCTTGACCTCCCAGGCTCAAGTGATCCTCCCATCTCAGCCTCCCAAGTAGCTGGGACTGCTGGTGGCACTCACCACCAAGCCCAGCTAATTCTTGTCCTTTTTGTAGAGACGGGGTTCCACTGTGTTGCCAAGGCTGGTATCGAACTCCTGGACTCAAGAGGCCCACTTTGGCCTCCCAAAGTGCTGGGAGCCCTATGGTCACTTTAAGTAATAAAACACAATCCAGCACAATACACTGTTTAACAGCTCAGTCCTCATTCTCAAACAGTTCGCCCCAGCCCAACTTGGGCATGATTTCCAGCTCAAAGTGGTGGTTTGCTGGAGCAGGCTTCTACTGCCTCACAAGAGCCCATGGTGGGCTTTTCTTCCTAACTCCGTGTTCAGTGACATCACATTGGTAGCCTGAGATGGCCACACTGGGAGTATTTACCCCATGGAAACAGGTAAATGCTACAAGGCAGGGCGTTTTCCTTGAAAAGCCAGTGTGCTGGTCAAAAAATAGTGATGTGCTGGTTAAATTCACACCAGGTGTGATCCACTTCTTTCTTTCTTTGGCCTTCTGCCTTTCGAGGCTCTGGGGTCCTCCAAGATTGGAGTGTGGGGAAGGGAAAGAAAAAGGGCACAGGGCCAGGCACGGTGGCTCAAGCCTATAATCCCAGCACTTTAGGAGGCCGAGGCAGGTGGATCACCTGAGATCAGCAGTTCAAGACCAGCCTGGCCAACATGGTGAAACGCCGTCTCTACCAAAAATACAAAACTTAGCCGGGCACAGTGGCAGGTGCCTGTAATCCCAACTAGTTGGGAGGCTGAGGCAGGGGAATTGCTTGAACCGGGGAGGCGGAGGTTGCAGTGAGCCGAGATCGTGCCACTGCACTCCACCCTGGGCGACAGAGTAAGACCTTGCCTAAAAAAAAAAAAAAAAAAACGTAAGTGGGGGGGCACAGAAATTCCTACTCAACTGGCATTGTCCAGTGTCAGCTTCCAGCTCTCTGGGCCTAAACTTGTTTTAGGGCTGACTCCTTTTCTCAGTGGTACTCCATGGGTCTCTCAAAGGCTTCCCTGGGCCTCTTGGACAGGGCCTCATAGAAGCGGGTAGCAGTGTTTTGCCCTGGGCCTCAGATCACTGGTATTAGGATTGTCAGTGGCTTTGTTCACCTGCAGATTCCCAGCCCCACCCACCCAGGACTTACAAATGAGAATCTGAATTTTCACAAGGACTTCCCCCTCCAAATGATTCTGATGCCAGTAGAGTTTGAGAAACGCTGAACCACATGACAATAAATCCCCTTCAGTCGCTGAAAGCCCATGATCCCTGAGTTTCTATCATTTCCTGTTCCTGCTCAAAAGCCTGGAAAGATGGCATCTCGTTGCTTGTTGAGTAAAATATAAATTCTCTGGGCAAGCTTTCCAGGCTCTCCATAATCCAGCCCTGACATAGCCTACTAATACTATCCCACCACAGCCCTCTTCAGAGGGGCCACATTCTACATCTCCCCACCTGCTCTGTCCTTCCCATCCGTTTGTTCCACCTTGCTCCACACCAGCCTCTCACTCTTCTTTCCAAGCCTGACCTCAATCCCAAGGCCAGCTCAGCCTCTGAAGTCACCTCAGGTCCTCTTGTTCACAAGTCACTCCCTCCCGCTTCCTCTGAATCCCAAAGCACAGACCTTTAAAAAATGGTGATATAAGCTTACGTCTTGCCACCCTTATTATTTCAGTTATTTAGCAGGAAAGTCCATGAATAAAAATCAGATTTTGTAATCCCCCTGGGAACCCAGTCCTGCACTCAATCATTCTGTCACATACTCCTTCCTTTTATCTAACTTAAATACTTCCTGCTGTACTTCTATATGAAAGCTGCCACCTTTTAACCACCAGCAGGAACAAAATGTTCTTGGGTGGAGGGGAAAAAAAAATGAATTTTGAAGTTTGGCCAGACCAGTAAGTGAGCTGCATTTCTTTAGTTCCGCACACACACAAAAAAAGCCTTCTTGTTGACACAAGAAACAGTTATTCCTGTTCCCATGCATCTAGGCCTGATTTTCACTAGGCAACTGTCCCATTTTATCCACCATTTGATACTGGAAAAAAGCCCCAAACACATTGTACTTGCCAGGCATCTCCATTAGCCAAAGCAATCTGGGGTGTGATTCAGGTCTGTGTTTGCCAGTCATTTAGGAGTTAGAATGGTTTCCACTTTAGTAGGCCCAGGAGTCATCCTTTATAAGGCCATCACAAATAAGCACCAATTAAATTCCACTCTCCCAAGAACAGCTCTGGCCAGCACAAACTCAGCCTGTGGCACAAGGTTAACCTCAAAGCTCTCTTGAGTAATAGCACCTGCCCCTGCTGACCAGTGTGAATTAATCTTCATGGCCTAACACTAGGTTCAGTTTCTAAAACAGGGTTTGATCTCAGGAGGTCACTGGAATGACAGAGCTTCCTCGAGGGCTTGTTTAGATCATAGAATTCTGCCCCTCCCCTCTGTGCCAAATCTAGCAACTCCTACTTGTTCCATGACTCAGGGTAAACATCCTTGAACTCTCAGTGCTGGGTGAGGTGCTCATTCTGGATTATCATTAGGCTGGATGGAGTTCCCCGTTTTCCTCCCTGTGGTAGACAGTAAGCTTCCTCGTGGCAGAGTCTGGGTTTTATTCTGTTGTATTCCCAGCTTCCAGCACAGTGCTTGGCACACATAATGACTTAATGAATCAGCATTTTAAGATAGTAACAATTTAATTCTCACAGTGGCCCAATGAGATAGGTACCAATATTATTCCCATTTTATAAATTAGAAAACGGAAACATAGGACAGTAAGTAAGTTACAGAAGCAGGATTCAAATCCAGGCATTTCAACTGGGCATAATTAATTAATATTTTTTAATATATATATTTTTTTCATGTAAGACTTACTGCACCAACTTAATGAGTCTCTTAAAATATCTTGGTTTCTTTGGGGATCCTCCTATAAAAGTAACTTTTTCCCTTGAATCAGCATATAACGAGAGAGAACTATTCCTCAGCCAGGTAAAAATATCTCCACAGCATCTTTCTTTACACATCATCAGCACTCAGTGCATGTTTGCATGACTGATCGCTTGCTTCATTCATTCATGCAATAATGAATCAATCCATCTCAGAGAAATCGTCTTGGTTTCTACCTAGTACCTAAGTGGCAAAGCAAACTAATTCAGAGTCTCGGAAGGCCATAATTTTAATATTTAAGTAACAACAACATAGAACAATAAACTACATCCCTGTCTCCTAATATCGTTGACACACACTCTCTTTCTTCCCCTACCTTCCCTTCACCTGATCTGATAGCACAAGACAGGAAGAACTTTACCAGCCCATCATCATACTCACCCTCATCTGTGTGCTCCTACCAGAGCTCAGACCTGGGATGACATGTGCTTTTCTTGTTTTCCTTCAAGAACACACTTAGGAATTGTGAGTCCAAGCACTTCATGGCCTGGCATCCAGAAAACTTGCCACTGCTGTAGTTTCTTGTTCCATGTTGCAGTTGCTCAAATATTGAAATTTTGGCCCACTGAGACCCTCAGTTAATTTGCTTTGCTCCTTAGGTGCTAGGTAGAAATCAAGTTGGACCTTGTATTGGAGGTTAAAGGTATTTCTGGTTCATTTCTGGACTTCTCAGCAGTAGTTCAGAGTGGAGTGAGCTTTCTAAACTCATTTTCTTCTTTCCTCTTGAGATGATCTGTCTGAATAATCTTCAATAGGTCCATGGCCAGGGATTATGCCAAGTTTAATGTTCATCATGACACCTGATATATATTTGACAGTGCTTGATATAAAAACAATAGCTATCACATATAGGATTCACTATATGCCAGATAATTCTAAACACTTTAATAATTAACAATTTAATTCTCACAATGACCCAATGAGATAGGTACCAATATTATTCCCATTTTACAGATTAGAAAACTGAAACATAGGGAGGTTAAGTAACTTGCCCAAAGTCTGACAACTTATAAATAGTGATGCAGGATTCAAACCCAGGCATTTCATCTCTGGAGTCTTCATGTATCTTCATATACCTTAATAAATCTACCCCTACTATTATAAGCATAATGCCCAAAACAGAGCACTGTCATAAATAATCATAATAATGCCTTCAGCAACAATGGCAGCATAGTCTGAAGCCTGAAGGCATCTTCAAAGAAGAATGAGGAAGAGGTTATGGGCTCTTCTTAAAACAATAAAAATAAACATTTTGTGATCTAAGACTTCGTAGATGCTAACATTGGAACAGAGAAGATGTCTGTATCTGGCCCCTTCTTCCTCCTCACCTACCCATTTTCAGAAATATCACCTCATTTATGGCTGTTCAAAAATAAACTGTTTCTCTCAACCCGGTCTAGAGAGAGAAATCTCATCATTTCCCCTCGCAACCTCTACTCAGAAAGAACTTCACTGTTGTTCACTGATTGGGTAATTGATTGATTCATGCAATCAACA
Organism: Macaca mulatta; assembly: GCF_049350105.2. Taxonomy (NCBI): domain Eukaryota; kingdom Metazoa; phylum Chordata; class Mammalia; order Primates; family Cercopithecidae; genus Macaca; species Macaca mulatta. Next base: position 24,230,907 of record NC_133422.1, read on the forward strand.
AACCAGGCTGGAAGATTCATGAGGCATAAAACATCCTATCCCTCTAAAGCTGCAACCTTCTTGGCATCCACACGTGGGCAATTAATGAGGACCTCAGGATTCACATAGCTAAAGCTGAGCTCCTGAGAGTCCACCCCCAACCCCACTCCCCAACCAGCTCCCTCTGCATCTTCTCCATTCCAGTTAGTAGCAGCTTTATTTTTGCTGTTGTTCCAATCCAGAACCCTGGAATCACCCTTGATTCCATTCTCAGCCTACCTCCAACCCCTCAGAAAATCCTATTGGCTCCGTCATGAACATAGACCCAGAATTGGATCACTTCTATTCCCCTGAGCCACCATCCTTTCTCACCTGGGTTAGACTGTGCACCACTTCCCCACCTCTGCAGCCTATCCTCAACAAGGCAAGCAGAAGGAATCTTAAAACAAATCAGCTCATGCCACTTCTCAAAATCCTCCAGTGGCTTTCCATCTCATTCAAAATAAAAACCAGAATCCTGACTATAATCTACAAGGTCCTCCATGGACCCCTCCCATTCATTATTATGGAGACGGGGCTGTTTCCTGGGCAGGTTGCTGCAGGTTGCGGGCCAGAGCTCCATTTTTACATGTGGTCCAGCCATTGCCCATATGTGTACACAGTCTCTCATTTAGAAGAGGGTCAGCAGTCTCCCTGCAGCTTCAAAACTCCTCTGCACGACAAGATATAATCCAGCGTCCCCTCACTTCTTCCTTCCACTTGCCAACCCATGCCCCTCTCCTAAGGCCAAACAATGCTAAATCTTCCTTCGTTTTTTCCTCACTGTAGCATCCCTCCTACCTCAGCTATTTGAGCAAGATATCTCTTTTATATTTAAAATCCTTTTGAAAATCACCTTCAGCTGGGTGCAGTGGCTCACACCTGTAATCCTAGCACTTTGGGAGGCCGAGGCGGGTGAATCACCTGAGGTCTGCAGTTCGAGACCAGCCTGGCTAACATGGTGAAATCCCGTCTCTACTAAAAATATGAAGTTAGTCAGGTGTGGTGGCGGGTGCCTGTAATCCCAGCTACAAGGGAGGCTGAGGCAGGAGAATTGCTTGAACCCTGGGAAGCGGAGGTTGCAGTAAGCTGAATCTCGCCACTGCACTTCAGCCTGGAAACAGAGCAAGACTCTATCTCAAAAACAAAGAAAGAGAGAAAGAGAGAAAGAGAGAGAGAAAGAGAGAGAGAGAGAGAGAAAAGAAAGAAAAGAAAGAAGGAAAATCACCTTCATGCAGTCTCCGACACCAGCCCCCTCCCAAAAAACTCCGGTTCCCCTTTTCTCTCTACAGTGTTTATGGGTCCATTATTTATTTACAGGTACACATACTTATCATGGGGTATTAGCATAAATAACAGTGGGTATGTTGTTTCCCAAGACTGCTCAGAGCCTGGGATAGTGCCACATGCAGAGAAGTGCTTAGTAAATGGTTCTGAAGGATAAAAGACAGAGCTATGCCTTGGAAAAACCAAGAGCAATGCCAGTCAACCAGACCGAAGAGCTTCACATCATCTGCTTGACCCTGGGTGATAGCTTTTCTCCTCAGACCTTCTTTTACTTTAAATTCAGAAACACACCAGAGGCATTTCAGAACTGTGTGCATCCTCTACATTTGGAAAAACAGTTTCCCAGCTCTGTTTGGGGAGTGGTAAAATTATATATAACACCCGATATTATATGTATATAAATATTAAATAACATTTAATAGCTATCATAGGTGAGGATTTAATTAAATCAGTATCTGGATCTGTAAATGAAATCCAGGTACTGATTTAATTAAATTTCACCCATGATAGCTATTAAACTAAAGCCACATGGCAATAACAGGAATGAAATCAGCCTTCCACATTCACAATCAGAACTACAAAATAAATTGAGGAAGTATAATAAAGACGAACATAACAGCATCGCAATGTGACAATGCCCTTTACCTAGATTCAGATTGGCTCCTGAAACACCTTGGAATATCCACTAGGAAAGCCTGATGTGGCCTGAGCTTTTGTCCAATACTCAGTACCAGCACTATCATAAGTTCTATTCAATTAAAATAAATATATGGCCGGGCATGGTGGCTCACGTCTGTAATCCCAGCACTTTGGGAGGCTGACGCAGGCAGACCACCTGAGTTCAGGAATTCAAGACCAGCCCGGCCAACATGGCAAAACCCCACCTCTACTAAAAATACAAAAATTAGCCAAGCAAGGTGGTGCGCGCCTGTAATCCCAGCTACTCGGGAGGCTGAGGCAGGACTATCGCTTGAACCCAGAAGGTGGATGGTGCCACTGCACTCCAGCCTGGGTGACAAGAGCAAAACTTCATGTCAAAAAATAAAAAAAATTTTTTTAAAGTAAAATAAATAAATTTTTAAACCGTCCATGATAAAACTTTCAAATACATATATGGTCAAAATCAGTTCACAGCTGTTTTAAAACTGCAACAATACATGCACTACTGATCTCTTTTAAGATATTCACCCATTTTATCTGGGTTCAAATTCTAGATTCAAAAGAATAGTCAGGAGGGCCATTATGTGTAAACACTGAATCCGAAGAGTGTAAAACTATCCTGTTAATTTTGTAAGTTCTGGCCGGGCGCAGTGGCTCACACTTGTAATCATCCCAGCACTTTGGGAGGCCAAGGCAGGCAGATCACAAGGTCAGGAGTTCGAGACCAGCTGGCCAACACAGTGAAACCCCGTCTCTACTAAAAATACAAAAATTAGCTGGGCGTGGTGGCGGGCACCTGTAATTCCAGCTACTCGGGAGGCTGAGGCAGGAGAATCACTTGAACCCAGGAGGTGGAGGTTGCAGTGAGCCAAGATGACGCCACTGCACCCCAGCCTGGGCGATAGAGCAAGACTCCATCTCAAATCAAAAAACAAAACAAAACAACAAAACAACAACAAACAAATTTATAAGTTCTGGTGTTTACTCTCTGTAATCTTGATCTCCTCTGAAATCCTCTGTTGAAGACAGAAACCCATCATCTCCCTGGAACTCAGCCAATGGCCTGAAAAGATACAAATAATAAATACCACTTCTCATTTGCATCCTGCTTTATAGTTTACAAATCAGTTCATGTGAAAGTCATGTGGGCCACAAATGGTGGGGGAGGCATAATCAAACATCTGCCGAGTTCTTTCTCTTACAAGATAGCAGTCATTATCAGGGTAGGAGACAGACACAGGAGTTTGCACAGTTCTCTGCAAAGCCCATAAAATTGTATGCAATCTTAAAAAGTAACCAACGGGGTCATCTTCCCTGCAGCATATGAACATGTTTCTTTCTGCCTCTTTCCAGCATGCTCTACAAAATAGTCCCGGTAATCGCCCATGTTACCAAGTCAGCCGTCCATGGTTGCTCCCTTCCCTGACCTAAAGAAAGATTCAAGTTCAAGTTAATGCTGGAGACACCTAGGCAAATGCCCAACTCCCTCCCAGGCCATTCCCTCCTCCCACTTTCTAACCTGTAGTCAAACAGCCTTTTAAAATCCTGTGCTGATTATTTTTTATCCTTTGGGATGCTGGGACTGGGACCCTGCAGCCCAGGCTCCTTTTGGCAGCTGGCTCTCTCTGTTTGGCTCTGCCAGGAGGGGTACTAGAGGAAGGGAGCTGTTGGCTTCCTGTTCCTAAGAGTGACCGTGATCAAAACACCTCATCCTGGCAGCTGCAGTTGCTTCCAGTTTTTCCAGTATTTCCAGAATCAGCCTCACCACCTCCTTCCACTCAGAGACACCAGCACCTACTGGCTGGCATCCCCTTCTCAGCATGAGGCATCGGGGCCAGCCAAGGGGGACCTTCCTAGCCCAGAGTGCTGAGTCCTCACCCTGCAGGGCCCTGCTCCAAGCCCCTAAGTCAAAAAAAATCTTGGTCTCTGACTTTTGTTCACCCAGCCCCAAGGGTGATTGCTGTTTCTTCTTCTTCTCCTTCTTCTCCTTTTGCTCCTTCTCCTCCTCCTCCTCCTTCTTCCCCTTCTTCCTCCCCTTCTTCTTCCTCTTCTTCTTCCTCCTCTTCCTCCTCTCCTTCCTCCTTTTTCCTCCTCCTTCTTCTTTTTCTTCTTCTTCTTCAACAGAGTCTCACACTGTTGCTCTGGCTGGGGTGCAGGGGCATGATCTCGGCTCACTGCAACCTCCGCCTCTCGAGTCCTAGCGATTCTCCTGCCTCAGCCTCCCAAGTAGCTGGGATTACAGGCGGGCACCAGCAGACCCAGCTAAATTTTGTATTTCTAGTAGAGATGGGGTTTCACCTTGCTGGCCAGTCTGATCTCGAACTCCTAGGCTCAAGTGATCTGCCCACCTCCGCCCCACAAAGTGCTGGGATTACAGGTGTGAGCCACTGCACCCGGCCTGTTTCCTATTATTCTTACCTCTGTGATACCTAAGTATCCCCGCTTTGCTGTTCTCTTCCCTAATACCTGGCTAACAATCCCTTCTATGAAGTTATCTGTTGAAATTCCTGTCATGGTTTCTGTCTCCTGACTGGACTCAGACTGATACAGGTTCCTATAGGAACTCTTTTCATCTGCTTTCACGTGAGCAATTAAGAACACAGCTGCTGTTGCAATCTCTCAGGAGGTCTTTTGCTTTATTCATTCCTGTTCCTGGGACTGGTCCTCAACTTGTTAGGCTCAGAAATTGGCTGTGTTAGCAAAAAACAAAAGGAAGTCTGTCCCTCATGTCACTGTCATGAGGAAAGAGACATCTGGGTCAGCATGACGACAATTAGCCTGCCACAATTTCATGGATGCTGGAAGGCACAAAACCTCCGAGTCAGAGACAAAGGGCTTTCTATTCATGGCCAGAGCAGTAGGCAGAGTGTATTTGTACTGGTTCCTCAAGTTCCAATTGCCACATGACACCGTGAAGAGGACTAGGCAACATGTGCATATGCAGTGGATCGTGTTCCATAGGGAACCCTGGTCCCAGGAAACTCATATATTTTATAATGGGCAGTAGGCCTGCCTGCCCTGTGCTCCACAGACAGCCACGACGTCTCTTTTCCAAGGCTGTGTGCTACACAAACATCCTTGAAAAGACAGTCCAGCACCAAGGAAGCATGAGGGACCCTTGGAGAACTATCTCTCAACACTCATCTAGAGCTTGCATGTAAACATGAACTTCCGGTGAGGGTAATTAGTTGGACAATTCAGTTGGTTTCCATAGCAAAGATCTATCTACAGGAACTAGAGCAGTTGAGTCTTTGGGTCAGGGTCCCCCCGATCCTTTCTTATTTAGTGCCATTGGGACTCTCTGAATCTAGATTTTTTTTTTTAATTACAGCATATCAACTACCCTCCCCCTACCCCCCCCCCCCTTTTTTTTGTTGAGACAGTCTTGCTCTTTTGCCCAGGCTGGAGTGCAGTGGCGTGATCTTGGCTCATTGTAATCTCCACCTCCCAAGTTCAAGCGATTCTCCTGCCCTAGCCTCCCTAGGAGCGGGGATTACAAGTGCACACCACCACACCTGGCTAACTTTTGTATTTTCAGTAGAGACGTGGTTTCACCATGTTGGCCAGGCTAGTCTTGAACTCCTGACCTCAGGTGATCTGCCCAACCCTTGGCTTCCCAAAGTGCTGGGATTACAGGCATGAGCCACCACGCCCCGATCCCTTTCTTATTGACATAGATATGGTCTGGATATGTAAGTATTGTTAGTCAAGTCTTGTTCTGACCAGTAACTAAACTACCCTGTCTCTATAAAAGTGAGTGCGTTTTCTAGACATTACCAATTATGAGATTTAGAGGGCAGTCCTATTTCCAAGTTGCTAGAAATTACCTTACTATCTATCCTTTAGCACCACCTATCCCTAATTCCATAAAAAGCCTTAGTTTAAAAACTAAAATTGCTTTCTGCTGTTTTTCCTTAATATAAAACTAAAAAAAAAAAATACTTCTATCTATAGATTATATCTTTACAACACAAATTGTGGTTTTTAGAATCTCAGGGAAAAAATGCTACCTTAAATGTTAGTAGACTAAGATTCTTGACCTCCTAAATCAGTGTCAAATGTGAGATCATAGCTAATGCCTGGCCTAGGTAGTCAGCACTCAATAAATAGTAGTCGTATTGTCAGGGCTCTGGAAAATGAGAGAAATGAATCTGAGCAAAAAATAGGAAATTATAAGAATAACAGTATCTTCTAGAAACCTGCAGGCAGAAATGCAGCCAAGTTTGGAATATCTACCCTGCCCTTGCCACTCTGTTTGTACAGTATGACCCCATTCATCACTGCTCATTCAGCTACTATGTGCCAGGCACAGTGCCTGAGGCCGGGACACAATAGGAAACACAAACAGATACGGTTTTTTACATTGTAAAGCACAGAGGTTACAGTCTAGTGGAGAGAGACAAATCAAATTATCATGCAAGGAAATAAAAAACTGCCACTGTGGTAACTGCTGAGACAGGCAAGTACATGGTGCTGAGTGTGTATAAAAGGATGACCTGACCCACTGAGGGAGGTCATCAAAGGCTTTCCTGAGGAAGCGATGAGCAAGCAGAGACCCAAGTCTAAGCAAGCAATAAGACAATAGGGAAACGGGAAGAGCTTTCTAGACTTAGAGAAGAGCAAACACCTCCTGGCAGGCAGAAGGACACTGAGGAAGCATGGCTGGAGCTCAGGAAGATGAGACCTGCCAAATAACAGTAAAACCAAGGTCACAGAATGAGGATTTTGCCCACAGCTACACAACTTCTGGGATACTTTCCTTATACTACCACCTTCCTAGTCAACAGACATCATTTTCTTTCCTCTCCAAACCTTCCCCTGGGACAGAGGTCCATCAGTTAATGCTCATTCCAGAGTAAAAAAGAAATCACAAAGTAGAACATAAAAAGGAAATGCAAAAACTTAAGCCACAAAAACTGAAGACCTCACTATGGAATTTTTCTTTTTTGAGTGTGCCCAGGAGTCTTGGGGATGGTCTATGTCAGTGGTATTCAAAGTGTGGTCCCAGGACCAGCCACATCAGCATCTCCTGAACACTTATTAGAAATGCAAATTCACAGGCCCCACTCAAAACCTATGAATCAGAAATACCGGAGATGGGGCTCAGCAATCTGAATTTTAACAAGCAAAAAGCCCCACAAAAAGGGCTTCTGTTGCACAGACAATAGTCTCAATCAGTGCTTCCCAAACCTGTCTGATCATCTGAAGCAACTGGGAGCTTATTAAACTACTCCTGGACTACATCCCAAAACCTACAAAAATTGAAATCTCAGGGCAAGGCTTGGGAATCTATATTGAGATGATCACCCTGATTTGAGAACCACTGGTCTATATCAAAGTAACAGTGTCTGACACGGTGAGCAATTAATTTCAAGTGTCATTTGTCTTTGCCAAGTAATTAAGGGTAGTAAGTACCTCAGGCTCTGCCAGTCCAACTCACTACATTATTTGATTGATATCTTCCATCTCCTTAGCTCTTCCCAATTTTAAAACAATGTAAGACACTTCTAATTTTGACATTTATTGAGAAATTTATGCTTGTCTCTCAGTCTTTTTTTTTTTTTTTTTTTTTTGGAGACGGAGTCTCGCTCTGTCGCCCAGGCTGGAGTGCAGTGGCCGGATCTCAGCTCACTGCAAGCTCCGCCTCCCGGGTCTACGCCATTCTCCTGCCTCAGCCTCCCGAGTAGCTGGGACTACAGGCGCCCGCCACCTCGCCCAGCTAGTTTTTTGTATTTTTTAGTAGAGACGGGGTTTCACCGTGTTAGCCAGGATGGTCTCGATCTCCTGACCTCGTGATCTGCCCGTCTCGGCCTCCCAAAGTGCTGGGATTACAGGCTTGAGCCACCGCGCCCGGCCAGTCTCTCAGTCTTGTATCATCACAGCCACCAAACACTATATGAGACTTAATAAGTGCTTACCAAATTCAAGCATTATGCTTTTAGCTGCAGTCTAAAAATCTGTTCTGGAAAATGTCTATTTCAAAATATCAAAATCATCCAGCCTTATAATACAAATAGGCACCCAATTCAGAACTTTCTTTTTTTTTGAGACGGAGTCTCGCTCTGTCGCCCAGGCTGGAGTGCAGTGGCCAGATCTCAGCTCACTGCAAGCTCCGCCTCCCGGGTTTACACCATTCTCCTGCCTCAGCCTCCCCAGTAGCTGGGACTACAGGCACCCGCCACCTCGCTCGGCTAGTTTTTTGTATTTTTTAGTAGAGACGGGGCTTCACGGTGTTAGCCAGGATGGTCTCGATCTCCTGACCTCGTGATCTGCCCGTCTCGGCCTCCCAAGTGCTGGGATTACAGGCGTGAGCCACTGCGCCCGGCCAGAACTTTTTCTTTTCTCTGCCTCTGCAAAGAAATGGATTTTCTATTATTGTGACTCAGCATTGTTTTTATTTATTTATTTATTTATTTATGAGACAGAGTCTCACTCTGTTGCCCAGGCTGGAGTGCAGTGACTTGATCTCAGCTCACTGCAACTTTCACCTCCTAGGTTCAAGTGATTCTCATGCCTCCGCCTCTTGAGTAGCTGGGATTACAGGTGCCTGCCACCATGCCCAGTTAATTTTTGTATTTTTAGTGGAGATGGGTTTTCACCATGTTGGTTATGGCTGGTTTCAAACTCCTGACCTCAAGTGGTCCGCCCACCTTGGCTTCCCAAAGTGCTGGGATTACAGGCGTGAGCCACCACACCCAGCATCAGCACTGTTTTAAATAAACATACAAATAAATATGGGATGAATTAAGACAATATTATGTTTACACACAAAAAACCTTCCAGAGCTGAAAGGATAATATCATAGATTCATTTTCAAGCATCAGCATTTTCAAGAATTTTCCCATATGCTTAAATTTATGCAGCTGATCTACAAATAATATTGACTGGTCTCTTAGAGGTAATTTTACATTTCTCAAAAGCTCTTAAGCAAGATAATGATACGAGACTCACTTCCCACAAGATTTAAGAAGGCCACAGCCCCAGTAAGAAGTGGGAAAAAAAAAAAAAAAAAGAGTGGTCACCTTAACATGTAAAAAGTGTCCAATTATTGGTTAGGATAGTTTCAGAAAGTTTAGTGGTTACAGGCAGCAACCTTTTGAGTATATAAAATCAGAATTTATGAAGTGGCTGCTGCTATGACTCTAATAAAACAAGGAAGCAATTTAATAGTTTTAAGAAAATGGAAAGGAGCATAGGAAGGAAGAAAAGGTAGGCTTGAGTAAATTACTCTGCCCCTGAAGATAGCAAAAAGAAACCACTAACTGTAAAATTACATAATATTAATGAACTGTTTGCTGTCGTATGGTATTATCATGTTCAAAGGAAAAAAACCCTGCAAAACGTAGAAGGCATTATCAAGAAGATAGTCCATTTTACCTGTAAAAGTAAGGGGATTAGAGCAAAAACAAACAAGAAAAGTTGAAGGTCCTCTTCTCTACTTCTATAAAATAGAGAATTTAAAAGAAAAACATGACAGATCCCTATCTCATACCATATGGAAAACAGATTAAAGACTGATATGTAGTATCACAAAAGTAATAGAAAAAAATATGTATTTGGGGATGACACAAAGCCCCAAAGCTATAGAAAAAGTAATAAATCCAACCTCTGCAGAAGTTAAAATACTAGCAAGAAATTGAAACATTTAACAAAAGATTGAGATCTATAACAAAGTATTTGTACAAATCAAGAATAAAAAGCAAAACAACAGGAAAATAGAGAAAGGATTAGAACAGACAAGTCACAGAATACAAAGGCCAAAAATACACATATTTGAAAAAATGCATGGCTTCACTAGTGTCAGGAAAATGCAAGAAAAAAAAAAGGCATTCTCACCTGACAGAGTAACATTACCGCATTTGCTGTTAGGGGATGTTCTTGTCTCTCAGTAAGGTCATCTAAATGTAACCTGTTTTGCATTTGAAAAGTCTAACACTGGGATCCCTGCGCTGCTGTTCTGAACTGGGGGCTGCTGACTTGACTGGATCAGTCCTCAGGGTAGGGGGAGCTCCGGAAAGAAAGGCACAACTCCCCAGTCAAAAGCCATGTGGGGTATGAAAAAGGAGGCCTGGACACTACCTGGTCCTTCTTCCAGTCTCACATTCTCCTGAAGTGCCTGAATGATAAACCCCAACTGAACTCTGAGGAAATATTTAATTTTTTATTTTCTAAATTAGGATACATCTTACACACTGGCACATTTCATGCATTGGCAAAACTAGTAAAAAGATTTGTAATACATTGGTAAGAACATAGGTAAAAAGAAATTCTCATGTACTAGTCAAATAATAGTTTTCAGAAAGTAAAAAACATAACAAAGTAAGCACAGGTCAAAAAACTTATTAATTAACCAAAGGACCTTATTACCAAAGGACCCCACAAGATGACAAAAGAGAATGTCACACAAGAATGCTGGAATAAGATCTCATAGTTAAATGCTAATGTGGTTAATGTTCTACAAGGCTAAAAAACTGTAACCTCTTTTCTATCACAGAAAAGTAACATACCATTCTACCAGATCATCGTTTGCAGCTTACCAATGTTGTACAAGTTAACATCTAGCTCTAGAGTCTGGGCCCGAATCAACAGTAAATCATAGTCACAATATTGTAATTACCCACTAGGTGGATTTGTTTGACAATGCTCTAGTATACTGTTTCTCAAACGTTTTTATTGTTGTTAATTTTTTTTTTTTTTTTTGAGACAGAGACTCACTCTGTCACCCAGGCTAGAGTGCAGTGGTGCAATGTTAGCTCACTGAAACCTCTGCCTCCTGGGTTCAAGTGGTTATCATACCTCAGCCTCCCGCATAGCTGGGATTACAGAAATGCACTACGATGCCCAGCTAACTTTTATATTTTTAGTAAAGACAGGGTTTTGCCATTAGACTGTACATGAATCTAAGTGCAGCATTAGAGTCTCATAGGAATGCAAACCCTATTATGAACTGTGCATGCGAGGAATCTAGGTGCACTCCTTATGATAATCTAATGCCTGATGATCTGAAGTTGAACAGTTTCATCCCAAAACCATCCCCCTGCCCTGTCCATGGAAAAATTGTCTTCTATGAAACTGGTCCCTGCTGCCAAAGAGGTTGGGGACCACTGCTTTAAATCTTTGGCCAGTTAACAAGCTCCCTTCTCAATCAAGGTAAATGCAGAAAGACAACTTATACAAATGCAGGGAAAACATACACCAACTACCAAGAGGGAATCCCTCTTTCCTAGCTAAGAGGGAACATTTAAGGACAACAGATAGCACACAGAGCCACTGATAATCCAAGGGGAAAACAAGGAACAGAAAATGTGAAAATTCTGATTTCTTCTGAGATGAAAGGGTATTACATGTATGAAACAAGAATTAGAGGCTGGACGTGGTGGCTCATGTCTGTAATCCCAGCAATTTGGGAGCTGAGGCAGGCGGATTACCTGAGGTCGGGAGTTTGAGACCAGCCTGGCCAATATGGTGAAAGCCTATCTCTACTAAAAATACAAAAATTAGCCAGGCGTGGTAGTGCACACCTGTTAATTCCAGCTACTCTGGAGGCTGAGGCAGAAGAATCACTTGAACCCGAGAGGTGGAGGTTGCAGTGAGCCGAGATAGTGCCACTGCACTGCAGCCTACGTGACAGGGCAAGACTCTGTCTCAAAAAAAAAAAGCGGGGGGGGAGGCTGGGCATGGTGGTTCACGCCTGTAATCCCAGTACCGAGGCAAGCGGATCACCTGAGGTCGGGAGTTCGACACCAGCCTAACCAACATGGAGAAACCCTGTCTCTACAAAAAATACAAAATTAGTCAGGCATGGTGGTGCATGCCTGTAATCCCAGCTACTCAGGAGGCTGAGGTAGGAGAATCACTTGAACCCAGGACGTAGAGGTTGCGGTGAGCTGAGGTCAAGCCATTGCACTCCAGCCTGGGCAACAAGAGTGAAACTGTCTCAAAAAAAAAAGAAAAGAAAAGAAAAGAAAAGAATTAGAGACAGCAATCTTTAATATTTAAATACAAATTACTAGCCAGGCGAGGTGGCTCACACCTGTAATCCCAGCACTTTGGAAGGCCAAGGCAGAAGGATCACTTGGGGCCAGGAATTCGAGACCAGCCTTGGCAACAAAGAGACTCCATCTCTACAAAAAATTAAAATTAAAAAAGTAGCCAGGCTAATAGTGGTGTGCGTGCCTGTGGTCCCAGCTAATCAGGAGGCTGAGTGGGAGGATCACTTGAGCACCAGAATTTGAGATTACAGTGAGCTATGGCCATACCACTGCACTCTAGTCTGGGCAACAGAGTGAGACCCTGTCTCTAAAAAATAAAGAATTACTAAATTTAAAATGAAATAGAAGAGCTGAATAATAAGGTAATGGATGTGTTCAAAGGGTGAATTAGTGGTCTGGAAGGTGGTATTTGAAGAAATCTTTCAGAATAAATAGATGAAGACAAAATACAGAAGTATAGTGAAGAAGGTAAGTTAATAGGTCTGATATCCACCTAAGAAAACTATTTTTAAAAATCATATTTAAAATTGCCTTTAGTACAAGAATGGTACAATGACTCAGATGAAAGGACCGTGGGGTAAGCAGCATGAATGACAAATGTCCCAGAGATCTAGACACAAATTGGTGAAATTTTAGGACTCCAAGCATAAAAAGAAAACCCTAAAAGTTTTTCATGAGGAAAAAATAGGTTATTTATCAATAAATAAAGAGAGGTAATCAGATTGGTGTTTGACTTTAATCAGCAATACTGGATAATAGCATACGATTGTTATAGCTTCAAAATTCCAAAGGAAAATGATTTTGAGTCTAAAACCGTAACTTAATTTAAAAAATTTTAAATTGAAGATTCAACATTTAATTACTTGAAGATACGCAGCAGCACACCAGAAAACTAATCCTGGGATGCAAGAGAAAGCAATCAGAAGAAAACAGTAAAACTCATAGTGGCCTAATAACTATTTACACATACAGGCCAAGATCCTAGAGATTAATCTAAAACTAAAATTGAATCTGATTACATCACAAGAAAAGGCTGAGGTGGGGAAGTGAAACAATGCTAAGGTTACTGACTTAATTGGAAGATGGGTGGAAGATATGGCTACTAATTAACTCTAAACATAAAGAAAAAAAGGTAATCACTAAAGAAATAGCAATAGGTTTAATTACTTCCAAACCACTGGAGGAAAAACAAGGAGAAAAAAAAATAACAATCAAGCCAATAAGATGACAAAATAAAAACAAGAAAGCATGATATACAGAAAATACAAAATAAGACAGCCAGGAATAGTCCAAATGTTTTAATAATCTCAATTAATATAAATGGATTAAATTTCCCAGAGCTGGTTTGACTAATTAAGGAAAATAGAAGTCAATTATAGAGGATATGAGAAAAAGTAAAGTATTTCAGTTATAAAAGGCACAACTCACCAATAGTCATGTAATGCTTACATTTCAGAAACTGATTAAATGAACAATAAGATAAGAATGTAGAAGGCAGAAAGTCTGAACAATTAACAAGCTAAATCCAAAAAAACCTGTACCCAAAACAGGCAAAGCACCCCTCTACCCACCCAAAACTCACAGAATATTTACAAATATTGACCATATAATTCCATAAGGTAGAAACCATACAGGTTATATTGTATCTGCTTAGAAATTTTAAATACACTTTGAATCTGAAATACCCATTAAAAATAAACAATAGTTACCATAGCTAAAGGCATAGAGCCAACGGAGTACTGAGAGGAGTATTTTCAGTCCTAAATACATGTATTATCAGGAAACAAGAAAAACGGAAAAGAAAACTGTTTACATAATACACCTTAAGGCAGTGTGGGGATCAACAACATCCCTGGAGATACTGTCATCAGTGAAAGTAGTCCAGGAGTCCGTGAATTCATTTATTAACCATAAGCCTGTAAAATGTATATGCTAACTAGTAATAAAAGTGCAAACTGTGTTATATTTTAGAGTATCAACTCAGTTGTAACACTAGTTACTTCATCCTGATGAGATGGTTGGGAATCACATCTTTGAATATATCAAAATTAAACTGAGTTCCTTGAAGTCAGACATGGCCTCATTTATTTGTATACCTTTAATATAGGCACAATAGAGGTACCTGGAGTAAGCCCTCAACAGTGTTATATGAATTGAATTAATTAACGTATGAGGCAGATAATTTCCCAAAATATGGGGCTCACTGGAGGAGTAGGGTGAAACAGAATAAACAGATCTGTATGGTGGGTACAAGGCTGGAAAACACTGGCTAAACATGAATCTTCACCCCAGGTCTGTGACGTCACTAGGGTCACATGCCAGGTGTTCCAGGATTCTGGAGAGGATTTTACCAACATGGAGGAGCTATCAGATTTCTTACCTTTCTTCCTTGACAGCAAGATTCATGAACTTCAATAATCACAACATTAGGAAAAATTAATCTTCAACTATGACAGACTAATTTAAAAAAAAAAAAATTTAGTCCTTTTTAGCTGTATGTCAAAAGGGCAGACCAATAGCTACAGCTAGTAAAATGACTAGAACACAAGCTCAAATTCCCTGGTATTATAGGAGACAAAAAGATCTCAGTAGCTTTCATTTACTTTACAATTTTTAAAAAGTTTCAATTAAGTACTCCAATTGTATCTAAACATAAACAGAGGCCCCATCTGTATTAATATTTTAAACAGGCCGGGCGCGGTGGCTCAAGCCTGTAATCCCAGCACTTTGGGAGGCCGAGACGGGCGGATCACGAGGTCAGGAGATCGAGACCATCCTGGCTAACACGGTGAAACCCGGTCTCTACTAAAAAATACAAAAAACTAGCCGGGCGAGGTGGCGGGCGCCTATAGTCCCAGCTACTCGGGAGGCTGAGGCATGAGAATGGCGTAAACCCGGGAGGCGGAGCTTGCAGTGAGCTGAGATCCGGCCACTGCACTCCAGCCTGGGCGACAGAGCGAGACTCCGTCTCAAAAAAAAAAAAAAAAAAAAAAAATTTTAAACATTCAATATTTGAGCTATGTAAGTCATGCTAGTAGGTGAATTTAAACATGTCTTAAACAGGGAATACTGACATTTCGAAACCTTCTGACTGTATTAATTTGATCTGGTTTATTTTTAAAATATTCCCCGTTGCTACAGAACATCTTCCTTTTCTGCATTAAAAACAAAATGGCTGTATTTCTCTGCCCAACTTTGCTTAGCTGAATCAATCCTTTTAAAAGTTTTCTTCTTTACTGCTAAACCTATCTTCAATTCTTAACTGACACATCAGTCATTCTTACATGAGAACAATACATTAAAATAAATACAAAGAAAAAATTCTCCCAGCAAATACTAGATTCAATCCCAACAATATGGACACAGTCTTAAAAATCAGTTATGTATTTATTTGCATAGAACCAAAGGAAAGACTTAAAATTCCAACATACACCCTATGAGGCTTACAATTTAATTACAAATCCAGTTTTGAGGGAAAAAAGGGTTTTGGTTTTCCTCTACTAACGAGGATGATACTGTTTCACATGCTTCAGTTATGCATGCTGAAACATCAGACGCCTATACATCTTTACTTTTTGTAGAATTAGTATCCAGTCCAAAAAAGTCTTTTTTGATGATGTACCGAACACACTGCAAAATCACATTTCTTTCATGTCGAATGTCCGGAGCTAGAAGCTAAAAGACAATTTTAAAAAAGATTAGCTGGTAAATAAATTATATCTGGGAAATACAATCTAAAATACTGCATGTACCCTCTCCTCACAAAGAAGACAGAACAATAAGAAATATATATTATATTTACTATTTTGCTAAAAAACAATGCAAGAACATGTCCTTTTAAGTTACATCAAGACTATCTAGCTTTTTAAACAGTACTAATGCTTATATTTGGAGTCCTCTCTAAGAGTATCTAGCATATGACATGAAAGTATTTAATAGTCTGCAATTCTTTTTTTTTTTTTTTTTGAGACAGAATTCTGCTCTTGTCACCCAGGCTGGAGTGCAATGCTGAGATCTCGGCTCACCGCAACCTCTGCCTCCCGGGTTCAAGCGATTCTCCTGCCTCAGCCTCCCAAGTAGCTGGGATTACAGGCATGCGCCACCACATCTGGCTAAAAAGTCTGCAATTCTTTAATCTAAAATGTCAAAGAGGATTGCCCAAACTCAAATTCATAAACAGTCTAGAAACTGATAAGTACATCTATTTACATGTAACAATGAAAGTAGCAGTAAAAAATTCCAACATTCCTTGACTTTTATAACTTTCCATTTTTGTGCTTATTGTATTTTAAAAAAGCTAAAAATCCCTGGTATTCAGAATAAACACATAATCAAGGAATCATATGTAATTTGCCAAAAAGGATTTTATTTTCTGATGTTATTGACAGAGTTCAGAAACATCATACAGAAACTTTCAGTGGAAAGATTACTTAATTTACCGATTATAAGGTAACTTTTTAAATGTAATTTACTATCTATACAAAATGGAGCGTATATTTCAGATCCATTTTAATAGGAAGCAACTGTGTTTACACGTAGCACCTCAAGAGTGTAGCCACTGAACACTTTAGCTACAAAATAAGTACTTATCTTGTAAGTCAAAACCAAACAGACTTTTCACAGAATGTCAACTAAAAAATGTGGAATACGGCTGGGCGCGGTGGCTCAAGCCTGTAATCCCAGCACTTTGGGAGGCCGAGACGGGCGGATCACGAGGTCAGGAGATCGAGACCATCCTGGCTAACACGGTGAAACCCCGTCTCTACTAAAAAATACAAAAAACTAGCCGGGCGAGGTGGTGGGCGCCTGTAGTCCCAGCTACTCGGTTGGCTGAGGCAGGAGAATGGCGTAAACCTGGGAGGCGGAGCTTGCAGTGAGCTGAGATCCGGCCACTGCACTCCAGCCTGGGCGACAGAGCGAGACTCCATCTCAAACAAACAAACAAAAAAATGTGGAATACTTCTATTGCTGAGACATGAAAATCTTTGATCTTTGAACAGCTTCATGTCCACTACTGAGAACTCAAAGATGCACTGCTTCCTCTTTATAATTTGAAGAAAGCTGTTAGATTTTTGAGCACATAATGCTGAGAGTAAAGCCAAGAATGCACAGAATAAACACAAATAAATAAAGGTGTACAAAGAAACAAAATTAGCATGGTAGTGCATGCCCATAGTGCCAGCTACTTGGGACGCTGGGGCAGTAGGATCACTTGAGCCCAGGAATTTGAGGTGGCAGTGAGCTATGATCACACCACTGCACTCCAGCTTGGGTGACAAAGCAAGACCCCAACTCTTTAAAAAAAAAAAAAAAAAAGGTTAGGGAGGGAAGGAAGACAATCCCAGAAGATAACAAGTGAGAACTGTCAGAAAACCCTAGGCCTTTCCTTTTTGTTACTTTTGGTTCTCCATAGACATTTGTATTAAAAATCTTTTTTCCCTTCAGCTTGCCATTGTACTTTTAGCTGTGCTTTCGCTGGAAACTGTTTTTTGAGACGGAGTCTCTCTCTGTCGCCCAGGCTGGGGTGCAGTGGCCGGATCTCAGCTCACTGCAAGCTCCGCCTCCCGGGTTTACGCCATTCTCATGCCTCAGCCTCCCGAGTAGCTGGGACTACAGGCGCCCTCCACGTCGCCCGGCTAGTTTTTTGTATTTTTTTTTTTAGTAGAGACGGGGTTTCAACGTGTTAGCCAGGATGGTCTCGATCTCCGGACCTCGTGATCCGCCTGTCTCGGCCTCCCAAAGTGCTGGGATTACAGGCTTGAGCCACCGCGCCCGGCCTCGCTGGAAACTTAAAAGAAAATCAATAAACCTCAATAGATACTTCCTTACCAACTAGTGAAACCTAAATTCTTTTATTTTAAGTGGTTGTAAAAATTACATTATTCCACATTCACTGAACATACCAGCTATATGCCAAATGTAGCTGCAGAATTAAGATACAAAGTCTCCAAGGACAATGCGTCTCTGGTAACCTTAAAACATACACAGACACAGACAGACACACACACACACCCCCCCCAGTGGCTCTATCTTTATGACATGAGAACACAAAGATTAGAACCAAAAGAAAAACAATTTACCATTTCCAAGAGATATGGATGGTGTGTTCTTGGTTCGAATAATGTTTGATGGTTGTGATAATCTTTTTTCCTCTTAGGGTTTGTCTTTTTAAAGCTTTTCTTTCGGCTCTCACTCTTGGCTTCTGAAAAATTTCTAACAGTTGCTTTAACATCTTGACTTGGACTCTTAGGAGCACTGCTATCAAGAACCTGGTTTTCTGCCAGAACGTCTGCTTCAGTCTTGATGGGAGTTTCTAAGTGTGATGAAAAACAAACACAAAAATAAACAAAACAAAACAGGTAGACCTTTCAAAAGCAACCAAAAAATCCATAATAATCCTCCTAGCCATAATATTGTCCACTTAATAACTTAAAACTATGAAAGATTTTTGCAAGGCATTTATAATGTATTCTAGTATTTTTCAAATTGGAAGCTAAACTACCAAAAATTGCGGAGACTACCATGAAGAGCTACAGAAAGTGATGTCTATGAAGGAAATCATGCCACATGGAAACTTGGATCTATACAAAGGAATGATAAGTGCTGGGAAAAGTAAATATGTGAATAAATATAAGACTTTTTTTTCCTCATTGGAAAATTTTTAAAACTAAAGCAAAAATATTAAGTGTATGTGGAATTTATAACATCTATAGAAATAAAATCTATGACAACAATAGTAAAAAGGAAGGGAGAAGGAATATTTAAGTAGCATACTGCTGTAAAATTCTTGAATTACATGTGAAGTAGATAATACCATTTGAAAGTACACTATGAAAAGTTAAGCTGCACACTATAAACTGCAGACCAACTCCTAAAAAGTAAAACAAAGAAGTTACAAGGATGAAAGATGATAGCAAGCATACACCAATCACATGAAAGCTGGAAAGGCTGTAGTAATGTCAGACAAAAAAAGACTTCAGAATAGTGAATATCACCAGGGATAAAGAGGAACAGTTCATAATGCTAAAGGGGCCAATTCATCAGTAAGACAAAACAATAACACCTAAAAACAGATTTTCAATATAACATGCAGCAAAAACTGATGGAACTGAGAAGAGAAATAGACAAACCCATTATTATGATTCAATACTTGAACACTCCAATCTCAGTAATTAAAGAAAAATTGGACAAAAAATTCGTATGGATACAGAATACCACAAAGAATTAACTCAAATTGACAAAGAACACCCGACCTAATACATTTTCTTGTCAAGCTCATATGAACATTCACCTTGTGTTGGGCCATAAAATAAGTATCAATAAATTGAAGTAACTGAAAGGATAGAGGTATGTTCTCTGACCGTAACAGAATTAAACTAAAATCATTAACAGAAAACTAGCTAGAAAACAAACAAATATTTAGAAACTAAGTAACACACTTCTAAATAAACCATAAGTTAAAGAACAAATTGTAAGAGAGATTAGGAAATATTTTGAAATAAATAAAAATGAAAACATAATGTATCATATTTGTGGACTACAGCTAAAGCAGTTCATGAAGTTACATTTATGACTTTCAGTGCTTAAATCAGAAATGAGAAAAGTCTAAAATCAATTATCTAAGCTTCTATTATAATGTGGTAGGGTCTGAGGAAAGAGGAAATACTAAAAAGTGAAAAACAGTGGATTAGAGTGAAAATCAATGACAACAGAGAAAAACCAACAAAGCCAGAAGTTGGTTCATTGAAAAGATTAATAAAATTAATAAATGCACCAAGATTTTTTGAGAAAAGAATCAATTAACAACTTGGAGAAATAAAAGAGGAGGACATCATCATGGATCCTACAGATATCACAGGAAATATTATGAACTATATACCAATAAATTAACAACTTAGGTGAAGTAAATTCTTTTGAAAAACACGAATTACCGAAACCCACTCAAGAAGAAATAGGAAAATATGAATAGTTCTGTACCTATTAAGGAAATTTAATTCATAATTTAAAACATTCCCAAAAACAAAATGGCTTCACTACTGAATTCTACAAACAAGAAAAGAAAAACTGGTAGAAATCCTAAACAAAACCTTAAAAAAGAGAAGGAAATAGATCCTTACTCATACCAAATCTATTATAATAAAAGAAAACCAAAGACCAATATCCTTCATGAACATGTATGCAAGACTCCTTAATAAAGTATTAGCAAATCAAATCCATCAATGTATTAAAAGGGTAATAGACCATGACCAAGTGGATTTTATCCTGGGAATACAGGCTGGTTTGACATTTGAAAAATCAATGGACATTCCACCATTATTAACAGAATAAAGGAGAAAAACCATATCAACAGTTGAAAATTCACAAATTTTAAGCTCAGAATCTTCACCTCTCCCCCTTCTCCAATGGTTATACTACTTACTTACTATAAGTGAATGTGATATGAGATAAAGAATTATATTCTAGAAGCTGGGAGACAGGGTTCAATTGCCTAGACAAGAGTGGCAAAACCCATAATACTCAAACATTACATACGACTGAATGTAGAAATTATATTTGAAAAGAAGTATAGCAACAAGTGTTAAAAGCAGACTCTGGTGCCAGACTGTTAGGTTCAAGTCCTAGTTCTATCATTTACTAGCTGTGTGACCTTTGGGCAAGCTATTTATCTCTACCTAAATATCTTCATCTATAAAACAGAGATGATAAATAAGAAAAACCAGGACACTATTTTCTATTATTTCCTTCCACCTCAAGTATCAATCACTCAAATCAGGAACACAAAGTCAAATGAATCAGAGCTTATAACTGCCAATTTTCTGCTAAGAAATGAGGACAGGGACTAACATTTATGTTTTTCTCTTTCTTGAGATTTACAACATTTCCCAGCTAAGTGTCATATATTAATGTAATGTTGACCAATTACATTTTAAATATAGCCCGTTCGGTTCTATCAAACGCTTAACACACTTTTTGGTTTGTGGCCTTCTGAAATAGTCTTTAATTTGGAAATCTCCCCATCATAGCCAAATCAGTTTAAGGAAACATAATTCTGGGGAGTTGTAAAACTGTGCTTAAATTCTAATACGGTTTAAAAAATGCTAAAATGCTAACATGCAGAACAGATATTAAACCAACCCATTTGGAAATATTTCTTATTAAATTTATATCTTAGTGATTCTTACAGTCCCAGATGTATTACCTCTTTCTTTGCTTCAGTCTTACTTGAGGGACCCTTTCTTTGTTTAAATATCTTTCCAGAAAAATGCTATTCATGTTTAAGATTCCAAACACTTTTATGCTAATTCTTAAGTCAAGACAGATCTTAATTATGAAGACACAATTGTTAAACTCTGTTAGGAAGAAACAGATTGTTCCTATACATTTAGAATCCAGGTAAATAAGCAGTCTTCTAGATACTATTCCACAGTTAAAAGACCACTTTGTTTCCTTGGTTTATTAATTTAAAACTCCCTATGTGTCAATATCCCATCCTAGATCCCAGAATTAATACTGAAAGCTAGAAATTTGCTGGTGACATGGATGGCTTAATAAAGCTGAATTCAAACTACATAAAATAATTCTTAAGACTTAGGAATGTGAAGCAAGGGTTTTTTCCTTAAAGCAGGACATTTTAACAATTAGTCAAAATAAATTCACACAAAATCATATATAATTTAACAGATAATATCCTCTGTTATCTATAAAAGTCTACGCATTACTGTGCAGGATGACAGTAAATGCCAAAGACAGAAAGACTATAATGGAAGGCAAGGTAAGTTGGTTTCTTTGGACTTTTAAGTCTCCAAACCTATATGTCAGGTCTGCTACATAATAGCTTGCCAAGTTTTTTCCATTTTATTTTTTTATTTTATTTATTTATTTATTTATTTTGAGATGGAGTTTCACTCTGTTGCCCAGGCTGGAGTGCAGTGGTGTGATCTTGGCTCACTGCAACCTCTGCCTTCTGGGTTCAAGCAATTCTCCCGTCTCAGCCTCCCGAGTAGCTGGGATTACAGGCGCGCAACACCACGCCAGGCTAATTTCTGTATTTTTAGTAGAGACAGGGTTTCATCATGTTGACCAGACTGGTCTTGAACTCCTAACCTCAGGTGATCCGCCCGCCTCAGTCTCCCAAAGTGCTGGGATTGCAGGCATGAGCCACCGCGCCCAACCAAGCTTATCCTTTCTATGCTTAAGGTTCTATAAAATAAAGAGGTGATCTCAAAGATCCCTTCCAGTTTCCTTTCTTGCAATTTAAAATGATGGCAGTCTCAAAATGAAGGTATGAGTATAAAAATACTGTTCCATCTTAAGAAACAGAGAAGCAAGCATTAGTCCAGCCTGTTGTTATGGGATTCTGTAATTCTGGTAATAGTTTTCTTTGTTATCACCTGTTATGAATACAACTGATAAGCAGGAAATGTAATATGTGTTTAAAGAATAACTCCATCTTCAAACCAGTGTATGAGAAACAAGACTACAAAAAAACACTGTTTTTCTTAAAATTAAAATGAGGCAACCATCTGTTAAGGAATACTCTGATAAAGCCAAAGTAGCTTATATTTCAAAATTCAAGTAGCTATTAAGAAGCTACCATAGTAAGCCATGGCCCACTTAAAAAAGAAAAAACTTCCCATGTTACAGATACATATAAACATCATTTTTTATATTAAAGCCTAATGGCTCCTTATTCAACATCTTCCAAATACATAAACATTGATTATCTCTAGCCTAGTCAACATTAAAAGTGCTGCCATCTCCATCAAACTACATTTCCTTTTTTTTTTTTTTTTGAGTCAGAGTCTCACTGTCACCCAGGCTGGAGTGCAGTGGCATGATCTCGCCTCACTGCAACCTCTGCCTCCTGGGTTCAAGCAATTCTCCTGCCTCAGACTCCTGGGTACTGGGACTACAGGCATGCACTGCCATGCCCGGCTAACTTTTGTATTTTTTGTAGAGAAGGGGTTTCACCATGTTGGCCAGGCTGGTCTCGAACTCCTGACCTCAGGCGATCCACCCTCTTCGGCCTCCCAAAGTGCTGGGATTACAGGCGTTGAGCCACCGTGCCCCGCCCATCCAATTACATTTGAATCTTCTCTTCATTCTATATAAACACTTACAGACCTGTATTCTTATCCTCAGTACAGCTCCTACTTTGATTACACATCTTGTCCTGAGACATACACACGAATTCTCTCACAGCCAGTAAAGTCTAAATAAAATTACCACACAGAGCCAGGTATCCACAACAGTAGGACACAGATTTATTCATTAAACATATGCTGGATTATTGATATAAACCTTGGATTAAAAACTGCTACACTGCATCAGATCAAGAGCCTACTCATGGCTCTTTCAGGTAGCTCTGAAAGAGATGCTGTAGGAAATTAAACTGGTTTATCACAATTAAATTTCACAATGAAGCCGCACACGTTACCATCTGTAACATCATCTTTAAAGGTAAGACATGTATCCTGAATGTTACTGACTTCTCAGAAAGACTCGTGAAAAGATTCAATTTCTACTGACCTTTAAAATGCACAAGCTAATGCAACCACAAGTATAAGGTTGTGTATTCCAAGTGAGATCATTTATGTAAATATGCTCTAGGAAGAACAATGCCCTATATGCATTAAAAAAATTGTATCGCACTCTTTGTCATAAAGGATCTCTCTCCATCTACCAAAGATGCTATAAACACGTTATAATAAAGGTTCTTGAGAGCAAAGAGAAAAAAATGAATTTTCTTTTTGCCATTTCTTTTAGAATTTTCTTCAATTCCATTAGTGGATATTTTCTCTTTTCCTTCCAATTCTTTCATTATATTGTATTTTTTGCTTTTTTATTCCCAGAGTAGTAACACATTTCTTTATTACTCCAGAGTTCCTTTAACCCAAGTTAACTTTACTTCTGATTCAAATGAAAAAGGAATTTGAAGACCAAATAAAGAATGCACGTCCTGGATGCTATTAATGTGCAGCACGCACCAAAGGCAAAAAGCAACAAAACAAAACCCTGTAACAACATACACCATGACTTACCTTCTGGCTCACTCTCTGACCCTGAAAGACTGCCATAGCTACTCATTAGTGAGCATAGGGCTGGTGTCACTTCCTTGGGTATCACAGAGCGTTGTGGTTTCTCCTCCTTATCAGACTCTGAAGGGAAAAGAACTCAGATTCAAAACATCTACCACTATAAAAAAGCTGACCATCCCCCACTCCCACATTTGTTAGTGAAAATTAAGTAATTTCTGATCATTTCCTTAATCTTTCCAAAAAACGAATTCTAGGAGGCCAGGAACACTTTCCCCTGGTTTACACATCTTCATGGGCCAAGAAACCATTTGCCCCAGAGGAGACAGTGGGGGGAAAGGAAACTATATAGAGCTCAGTTACTCAGCATGCTTCACAGGTTATACAATCTGAGCATACTCTAAATTAACTTAATTACATAGTCTTTGCTGTTCATTTACAAGTAGTAGGAAGGCCCAAACTTTATTTAACTTCACTGGATTGGGATCACTGCCTCTGAAAATTAAGTTTAGAAATAAATGAAATATTAACATACCTATGCTTTTAACTGTTTTTAAGACTGTTTTTCAGGATCCAAATAATATTCAAAGCATTTCTATAGGCTTAGTCAAACAGTAATGCTGAAATTAATCCACCCAAAGTTTTTTAGAGACAGAGTCTTGCTGTGTCACACAGGTTGGAGTGCAGTGGCATAATCTCGGCTCACCACAACCTCTGCCTGCCAGGCCCAAGCAATCATCTTACCTGAGCCTCCTGAGTAGCTGGGATTACAGGTGTGTGCCACTATGCCCGGCTAATTTTTTGTATTTTTAGTAGAGATGGGGTTTCACCATGTTGGCCAGGCTGGTCTCAAACTCCTGGCCCCAAGTTGATCCACTTGCCTTGGCCTCCCAAAGTGCTGAGATTACTGTGACCAGCCCACCCAAAGTTTTTATTATTTAAAACTTAAATAAACAAGAACTTAAATAAACAAGGCAACCATGAGAATTTACCAAGCATAATACTAAAGTGCCTGCCAAATGTAAAGTGTTTGATCCAGGCCCAGCAAGCCTAGTTGTAGCCCCAGGACACCACCTATTACATTTCTTTTTGGCAGCTCTAACAATCTATTAACTCTATTCTAGACAACCAATAAAAATAAGGCCTCACTGAAGACAATAAGTAATTTGTGTATTTAATTAACCAACTCAACCCAAAACCAAGATAAAATGTTTCAAGACTAAGCATTTAATGTTCACCAAGCCAGTCTAGGGGAAACCAAAGCATGCCAGTAGGAAATGGGAGTATCTTTCTGTGTGAATGTTCAACTGCCACCTTCTGCTGGATGAAGCTAAATCCTCTCTCCTCACTACCCACCATCATACCTATAAAAGTACTCCTTGTCAATTTTAAGCTAAATTACCTTTTCTCCTTGATTAATAAAGGGAAAGGAAAGTATGCAGTTTATGTGAATTACGAGTAGATTAAGCAGAAATCTACCACAGTGTTAGTATGCAGACTTTCCATTCATTGGTTGAATGATGAAAGACCAAACTGTAGCATTTATTTCCAAGACTCAAAGAGAGGTAACAAAAATTACAGTAATAGTTGAATATTATGTTCTTCAAAAGCATGATCTGACCTAATCCTTACGAGGTATGTGATGAGTGATGAAACAAAAATCCAGAGATTTTGAGTACTTTTCCTTAAGACAACTATAAATCAGTTGGGTCAAATTTAAAGCCTGGCTATCTGACTCCAAATCCAAATTGTTATCAGTGAGCTAGAATGCTTCCCACAGACATATAGTCTTCTTAAAATGAAGCCATCCTATCAAAGTGTTTTTATGGTCCACAATAATGCTAACAATGTCTCCCAGCCATAGCTCCATTCCTTTCTTCCCTTTTATAGTAAAACTCTAAACAGTTATTTGATATGCAATCATACCTTGGAGATATTGTGGATTTGGTTCCAGACCACTGGAATCAAGTGAATACAGCAATAAAGCAAGTCACACACATTTTCTGGTTTCTCAGTGCATATAAAAGTTATGTTTACACTACACTGTAGCATATGAAATGTGCAATAGCATTATGTTTTAAAACATAATGCTTGTACCTTAATTTAAAAATATTTCATTGCTAAAAGATGCTAAAACTCATCTGAGACTTCAGGAAGTTGTGATATTTTTGCTGACGGAGGGTCTTGCCTTGATGTTGCTGGCTGCTGACTGATCAGGGTTGTGGTCACTAAAGGCTGGGGTGACTGTGGCAGTCTCTCTGCCTTGACTGCTATTCCTTTAGGTATCGGCCCCACATTTCATTCAGATGTCTTGTTTTTTTTTTTTTTTTTTTTTTTTTTTGAGACGGAGTCTCGCTCTGTCGCCCAGGCTGGAGTGCAGTGGCCGGATCTCAGCTCACTGCAAGCTCCGCCTCCCGGGTTTACGCCATTCTCCTGCCTCAGCCTCCCGAGTAGCTGGGACTACAGGCGCCCGCCACCTCGCCCGGCTAGTTTTTTGTATTTTTTTTTAGTAGAGATAGGGTTTCACCGTGTTAGCCAGGATGGTCTCGATCTCCTGACCTCGTGATCCACCCGTCTCGGCCTCCCAAAGTGCTGGGATTACAGGCTTGAGCCACCGCACCCGGCCTCATTCAGATGTCTTAATGTCACCTTATCAGAGATGCCTTTACTGATCACTTCAGATAAAAGAGCATATCCCCTTCTCTGACCACTATTCTCTATTATTTTACTCAGCTTCACTCATCTTTATAATTCTGTTTTTTGTTTGTTTGTTTGTTTTTGTTTTTTTCAAGATGGAGTTTCACTCTGCTGCCCAGGCTGGAGTGCAGTGCATTCCACCTCCTGAGTTCAAGCGATTCTCCCCTTAGCCACCTGAGTAGCCGGAATTACAGGCACTTGCCACCACGCCGGGCTAATTTTTATAGTTTTAGTAGAGACAGAGTTTCACCATGTTGGCCAGGCTGGTCTCGAACTCCTTACCTCAAGTGATCTGCCCCCCTTGGCCTCCCAAAGTGCTGGGATTACAGGCGTGAGCCACTATGCCCAGCTCCCACATTTTCTGTATTACTTTTATAATCAGAAAATAACAGAAAAAAAAAAAAAAAAAACAAAGGGAAACTGACTCTGGAAAACTATTCCTCACAATCCAATTCATGAAGCAGAGGGCAAGGCTTTAATGTCCTTTCCTTGCTGGCTTCTTTTTCAAACTTTGTATTTTGAAACAATTTTGGATTTATACAAATGTTGCAAAGATAGTACAGAGTCTCCATATACCTTTCATGCAACTTCCCTAATGTTACCATCTTACATAACTAAAGTACCTTATTATAGCTAAGAAGTTAACACTGGTACCACACTAGTATTTAAACTACAGACTGTAATGTAATTTCACCAGCTTTTCCACTAACGTCCTTTTTCTGTTCCAGGATACAATCTGCTATACTACACTGCATTCGGTTGTCATGACTCCTTAATCTTTTCTAAATCTGTGACAGTTTCTCAGTCTTTCCTTGTTTTTTTACGAACTTGACACTTTGAAGATTATTGTCAGGTATTTTTAGAATGTCCCTCAGTTTGGGTCTGTCTGACATTTTTGAAGATTAGACTGAGACTATGGATTTTGGGGAGGAATACCACAGAGATGTGCCCTTCTCATCACATCCCAGGTCCATGATATCAGTAAGACTTGTTACTGGTAATGTTGACTTTGACTGCTTGATGGTCTGCCTGCTTTCTCTACTACAAAGTTACAATTTTTCTCTTTCATTATTATATTTTTTGAAATGAGTTACTAAGTTTAGCTCACACTCCTGGGAAGAAGAATTAAGTTTCAACTCAAGTAAGGAATATTAAAGAATTTTGGACATATGTTAAAACCACGGTAACTAATAATTAATAAATAAATATTTTGGGGGGAGATATTTTGATGCTATAGCAAATATTGTTTCATTTTAACGTTTCACCACTAATTTTACCATTCATCAGTGGATCTTGCCCAAAACAATTATTGGTGCTCTAATGCTGACTTGCTATTTCTCTCATTTCTTCTACATTTAATAATTAGAATTCTTTTGTAAGAAAGATCTGTCCCTCCTCCCCCACATTTATTTATTTATTTAGGCACTGATATCAGTATAGACTCATGGATATTTATTCTATTCTGAGGGTTATAATTTATTATTATTTATTTTGTGGCACCAATTGTTCCAACTTTGGCCCTTGAGAACTCTTTCTAGTATCCTTCTGACATGCCCACACCTTCACATTTTTTGAGTATTTTCTTACTTTCTGGCACTATGAGATTGGCTCTAGGTTCAGTTTATATTTTCCCTGTCCCAACCCCAGAATTAGCCATTTCTCCAAAAGGCTCTGGTTCCTTTACCTGGAGAACAGCATTTGGAAACCACAATTAGAGACCTAGGTGTACTTGTTCCTAAGAGTGTCAAAGCTCACTATACTTGACTTACCCAAAGGGTAAGTTACAAATTCACAAAATAACTCTTTCCCTATGTTTTCTTCTCCACTCAGTTAAATGTTTAAGGGACAAACCACATGTAATAACACTTCGAAAAATACTGTCCTTTTGGCACTATCAGAACATCTTCTACAGTGACTTTTCATCTTAAAAAAAAAAAAAAAAAAAAAAAAACAGTCCCTGGGATCTACCTAGCAGCTCCAATGCAGGCATTTTTAGCACCTATCTGTAAAGACTATGCTGAAGGCATTGTACTGGCTGACAAAATAATACTCAAGAAACTTCATTTTTAAAAAGCTGCTAAAACATCTTTCTAAACTGAAAATACTAGTATAGAGATAGCAGCAATTGATCTGATAAAACCAGACTTCAGCATTTTTATAAAATACGAGCTCAAACAATTTCTCTTACCATTAAAACATTAGCGACACTGTTCTTAGGGTAAATCTCACCTCTCTCTCTCATATATACACATCATGTTCCCACCATCCCAAAAAATAATCTAATGCAATCATCTTAAAAATTATCCTTAGACTATGAGTTTCTGGAAGGCAGGGAGACTCCTTTGAAATCCTTGGCATTATAGTGAATTACAGCGCTGGGTAAGCCAAACGCAGGACCTTATAAATCCCCACCAAAAGGAAAGTAGCAAAATAACATTGCCCTTTGAATATCTTGTCCACTCTAAACACCAGCTGTAAAACTTCCTATCTGGCTTCTTTCTGTAACTTATTTCTTTACTTACTTATCCGTACACCCCGCCCACCAACCCCATCCCACTATTTCCTATTGCCTTTATGGAGCAAAGCACAATAATATGCTCGAGCCCAAGATTTGTAATTAAGTATTCTTTTAAAAATGCTTAAAAGTTTAAAATGTTTAATAATAATAATAATAATAATAATAATGCTTAAATGTTTAAAAGTCACCCTCAAAAATAGGGACTTTGCTTTATAGTCTCCAACTCTCAAAGAAGGCAGTTAACAATGGGTATCCATGACGCCTGATGTGCTGGGCCAGCTTATTTTCTTATTTTAATGCCTACCTTTAAAACAACCTAGGTTATGTGAGTGTGCAGTTAGACTTATGTCCCAGTGTTCTATGACAACAGCTATATTTTAACAAATGACTAATAAGTTGGATTGCCTTTGTCTTGTGGATACTGAGGCACTTCAGTCATAGATGATCAATGCCACCTTACTGACCCGCTTTCTTTCTAGCTCAGACAACTGACTTATTGTTTAAAACTACAGGCCAGGAAAGCCATAAACTTGTTGCATATGTATTTAAACAATGGCAACAAAATGAACTGGATGCTAACTAATGAGATACCAAATCAAACAAAGAAAAAACAATCCTTAAGTTAGGCCAGTCAGCAGAATACACAAGGAAATAAAAAATATGCTAGTAAGGAAATCTAATGACAGACAATAAACCACACTCAAAACTGATAAATTGGGAGACTCCTTTAAATAAAAGGCTTTCCCATCAAAACAACGTCAATTCTCAATTCAAAGTAGCTGCACAATTACTGAGAGTACACATAGCACCAAATACAATAAAGAAAAGGTAAGCCCAGGCAATGATTTTCCAAGCATGATCTGAAATTTTTGAAAATCCTCTAGAACTTGAGTCTTGTTTAAAATGTGAGTGCTGATGTCTGGATTAAGTTCTGAGCCAGAAAAAGGCAAAAAATGGAAGCAATTGGGAGAACTTTATTATTAAAGTGAGCTTAGTGCTAAAAAGTGTCAACTGCCATATGAGAACAGTGGGTCATGTTATCACAATGCTGGCCGCTGGCCTGCCACTGACAACTTGAATAACCAGATTTTAAGGTTGGCTGGTTCTGGCCCAAGGTAAGAGAAGCTGCCTCCAAACAAGTGGAAAACATATTGGAGAGTGGAGAATATTTAGGGCAGCGGTATCCAATCTTTTGGCTTCCCTGGGCCACACTGGAAGATTTGTCTTGGGCCACACATAAAACACACTAACAGCTGATGAGCTTAAAAAAACAAAAATCACACAAAAGAATCTCATATTTTAAGGAAGTTTACAAATTTTTATTGGGCTGCATTCAAAGCCATCCTTGGGGGCATACGGCCTGTGGGCCATGGACAAACCTGACTTAGGACATATGAAAACAGGGGGATGGAGTGTCTGTAGCTATACCTGCAGTGAAAAGTTAAAGAACCTATGGCTTAAAACAACCGTCCCCAGCCTTTTTGGCATGCGGGACCAGTTTTGTGGAAGACAATTTTTCCAAGGACAGAGGGTGCATGGATTGCGGATGGTTTCGGGATGATTCAGCACATTACATTTACTGTGTACTTTATTTCTATTATTATTACATTGTAATATACAATAAAATAATTGTACAATGCACCATAATGTAGAATCAGTGGGAGCCCTGAGCTTGTTTTCCTGCAACTAGACAGTCCCATGTTGGGATGATGGGAGACACTGACAGATAATCAGGCATTGGATTCTCATAAGGAGCACACAACCTAAATCCCTCGTGTGCAGTTCACAACAGGGTTCACACCCCTATGAGAATCTAATGCTGCCACTCATCTGACAGGAGGCGGAGCTCACAGGTAGTAAGGCAGGCAATAGGGAATGGGTGTAAATACAGATGAAGCCATGCTTGCTCACTGCTCCCCGCCTCCCCATCCCCGCTCCCCGCTGGGGTTCCTAATAGGCCAAGGAAGTATACCCCTGGCCTAAAACAGATTTGGAAAATATCAAAGTCCAGAAGAAATCCCAGGTACAAGATAAGGTGAATTTAAATGACAGCTTTCCTACAAAATTAAGCTACCATAATTTGATCATTGGCATTGTGATTTCCTTGGTTATAATACAATATTATAAAAATTAATAAATTTTTAAATATTCAAAATTATAAATTTGTAGCTTATATGGGTAATTTTTATATTCAAGATATATGTTCTCATCTTTGACACTCGAAACAGGCATGTTCCCATCCTTGACCCTCATTATAGGTAAGGGTTTCAACATTTAAACCAAAACAAAATTATTTGAGATCTCTCTTTTTTTTTTTTTTTGAGACCGAGTCTTGCTCTGTCGCCCAGGCTAGAGTGCAATGGTGTGATCTCAGCTCACTGCAACCTCCACCTCGTGGGTTCAAGCGATTCTCCTGCCTCAGCCTCCCAAGTAGCTGGGATTACAAGCATGCGCCATCACGCCCGGCTAATTTTTGTATTTTTAGTAGAGATGGGGTTTCATCATGTTGGCCAGGCTGGTCTCGAACTCCTGACTTCAGCTGATCCACTTGCCTCAGCTTCCCAAAGTGCTGGGATTACAGGCGTGAGCCACCACGCCCGGCCTGAGATCTCTCTTTCAACTGCTTCTCAGAATCCAACTGAGTTATTTCTACCAATAAGGATGAGAGGATTTACCACTGTTTCTCATGTCTAAGGCATCTATTGAGGACTAAGACAAGCTTAAATAGAAGCAAGATACAACCGTCTTTTAGTTGGTGTTTTACTAGATGAGTACATACTGAAATACTTTTTTTTTTAAAAAAAAGGGAAAACAGTATTAACCATCTACCAAAGCTAAGTTAACAAAATGAAGACAACAAAGATTATCCAATATCAGAGTCTTAGTCCTTCAAGTGTTCATTTAGAAAATTGCACAAAGTAAAAGAATTACATAATTTTCAAATTAGTAACTTACTGATTATAATGGTAGTCTTCACATTTGTGTTTTAAGTGTTTTAATGACATAAAAGCTTATATTTGAGTACAGATGGTCTTTTGTCATCAAGGCCACACATTACAAGTCTGAAGAAGCAAGTGATCTTTCTCTAAAATTTTTTGAAAGAAAACAACAACAACAAAAAATCAGTGCCCAAGAGTCAACTCAGCACTGGCTCAAAATACCATCTGCCTTCTTCTTGCTCTCTCTCACATCTCAACTACCTTAGACTCAAACAATATTTTTTTACACAAATTCAGACTTCATATTTAGAGGATGTGCAGTGTACTGGCAGAGTGAGACTCATACGTTCAAATTCTCAATCTGCCACTAATGAGTAGAATGACTCAGGTAAACTATTAGGTTGATGCAAAAGTAACTGCATTTTTTACTATTACTTTCAATGGCATAAGCATACGTAGTCTCTATGTTCCTCATTTCTAAAATGGAAACAATAATGGTATATGTGTAAAAGGTCATCATGAGAAGACTTCATCTATATAAAGCATATAGAACTCAGTAAGTGCCTTATTCAATAAGTGTTAGTTGATATTAACTTATCATTAATGTTTTTACTAAATTTTATCTTCCACTAAGTCTAATGTTCCCTTATGCAATGATCTTTTTCCATCCTAATTCAGTCAGCGAATTAGTTATCCTTTCTCTTCTTGCCATTCCTAAGTTCAAAAACTTGCCATGTGATTATCATAGAAGCCAACATCATCCAAGTTAAACAGGCTACAATCGAATCTACAATGTCAGTAATGTCAGTTCATTCACTAATAATCTTTGGGTATTCCTTTGCAGTACAAAGCATATGAAATTAGATAAAGCATCACAATGTTACTGGAGGAATAGGTAGTATAAATATTTACATATACATTTCATTTTTCAGGAAGAGAAATGGAGTCTCAAAGGCTAAATGATATCTGTATGTGATAGCAGCATTTTAATGCTTTTATTTTTCAACTAATAAGCAAGGTAACTTGCCTTATACATTTTACAGGAAATTCAAGGACAAATATATATAAATATAACCTATGCTCTGAAGAAGAACAGTACTAATCAAACATAATGAATTAGTACTTTTTGCCCAGAGATCATGCTCATGCTCAGTAGCATAAAGTATACTGACTTCCATTAGAATTGTTGCTTTATAGGTAAAGGGAAAATCCACATATTTGAGTAAACTTGAATGTACAGCATTAATCCATTCAAAACAATCTTAAGAAATTTCTAAGGTTACATCATACTAATGAAAATTATCCAGCAACAACAGTCTTTCTCCTATAGCCTCCCTTCCCCATGTACCCACCCAAGACTTAGAAAAGATGTTCTGAAATGACGTTTTAAACAAGATGCTCCTATTAAAAACAAAACAAAAGCATCATTCTGCATTGTTACACATTTGATATTAAACTTTCCACAAACAAGGCTGTGAATAATCAACTTCAGCATCATTGTCTATACACTTATAAATGTTATTTTCCTGTTTAGCTTACCAGAATCACTGTTTATCAAAACACCAAGAGGATCTGCATTTGCCTCAGGTGGACTTTCTGGCTTCAAATCACACAAGTGATTGCCTGATCCAGTGACTGCTCTCTGTCTAGCATTGTCGTTTTTCCATTTGTGATTCTTGCCAGGACTTCTGATCTTTGCCATTTGTGAATGTCTGGACATCCCCTTCATCTTTCTGGAGTAAGAAAATTGCAATTTTTAACATAAAAGGCACTGACCTTCCAAGAAAAAAAAGACTACTAAATACAAAAGAAACTTAGTTGTAAAATTGATCACTTGTAGCCTAGTACATTAAATAGACCAAAATAAAAGAAATTCCAGTGACTTCCAAAGACAGGGAAGCCTATGATAGAACTTTAGAAGGACAGCAACCACAATATACCACACCTTATTGATTCTATGCTGCAAATTTCTACCCATATTGTTATCCTTCTGAAATTGGGCTGCATAGTATCATCATTAAAGGCCAATTTAACTGGCAGCATTCTTTCGTTCTTCTATTGTACACGAAAGTGTTTTTTTTTTTTTGAAACAGTGTCTCGCTCTATCACCAGGCTGGAGTGCAGTGGCATTATCTCAGCTGACTGTCACCTCCACCTCCCAGGTTCAAGCGATTTTCCTGCCTTAGCTTCCCAAGTAGCTGGGATTATAGGCACGTGCCACCACGCCCAGCTAATTTTTGTATTTTTAGTAGAGACAAGGTTTCACCATGTCGGCCAGGATGGTCTCGATCTTCTGACCTCGTGATCTGCCCACCTCTGCCTCACAAAGTGCTGGGGTTACAGATGTGAGCCACCATGCCCAGCTGAAAGTGTTTCTTAGAGTTTATAAAATATGTTCACTCTTGTCTACTCATTTTATTTTCTTTTGAGATGGAGTCTTGCTCTGTCGCCCAGGCTGGAGTGCAACGGCATGATCCTGGCTCACTGCAACTTCCACCTCCCAGTTTCAAGTGATTCTCCTGCCTCAGCCTCCCAAGTAGCTGGGATTATAGGCACCCACCATCAGCCTGGCTAATTTTTGTATTTTTGTAGAGACAAGGTTTCACTGTGTTGGCCAGGATGGTTTCGAACTCCTGACCTCAGGTGATCCACCCACCTCGGCCTCCCACGGTGCTGGAATTACAGGCATGAGGACACCCGCCTTGTCTACTCGTTTTTAAGGAGCTAAAGTTTCTGAAGCATTTACAAATATGCCTTGTTTGACCTTCACGAACCCTCTGAAATAGGTAAGACAGGTACTATTTTCTCTACTTTATAGGCCTATCACAACACATAAGCATAATTGCAATTTCACAGCCAGCTCAAATCAAGTGCCCTCTCAACAGCCACAACTACTTTCGGAAAGAAAGCAAGTATTGGCCAGGTGCGGTGGCTCATGCCTGTAATTTCAGCACTTTGGGAGGCCAAGGTGGGCGGACCACTTGAGCTCAGGAGTTCGAAATTACCTTGGGCAACCTTGTCTCTACTAAAATAAAAAATAAGCTGGGCGTGGTAGCAGGCGCCTGCAGTCCCAGCTTCTCGGGAGGCTAAGGCACGAGAATTGCTTAAACTTGGGACGTGGAAGTCACAGTGAGCCGAGATTGTGCCACTGTACTCCAGCCTGAGCAAAGCAAGACTGTCTCCAGAAAAAAAGAAAAGAAAAAGAAAGCAAGTATTTATGTGAGCATCTTCTAATTTAAACTATGTGTGTGTGTGCAGGGGCGGGAAAGACGGTTAAAAAAGGTTCCTTCATAGTAGACAATAACACAAGGTATTCTTTGGTGGAACTGAGTTTTCACAAAGATAGGTTTTTGACAGTTTGTCATTTATTGGGCAAAATTCATTTTTCATTAATAATGGAGGATGCAGTAAACAGATTAATTAGAAATCTGCATCTAAATCTCAATTTTGTCACTTACAGGCTGTGTCTGCTGCACAAATATTTGCATGCCTAAGCCTGTTTATTCCTTTAAACAGAATGGGAATCATAGGGACATAGAATTAAGATAATATACAGTACTTCACAGTTAGAGCAAGATAACACATTAAGCCTAATGACAGTTTACTATCATAACATTTTTGAAATAATTTGTTAAACCAACATGTTTAATTTATGTATCTGCAAATCTGCAACCCAGAGATTATTAATCCCTTTAGGGTCATAATAACCCTTGGAGAATCTCATTATAAAAATTAATATATAGGTATAGTTCAAATTTTGCAAAATGCCATGGACGAATCTCCAGTGTCCATCCACAGATGTCAGGCTGAGAACCTAACAGTGTCAGTGCAAAGAAAACAGGTCTAGTTTCTGCCTCTGGCTCACTGGCCCCATAAGAATAATGAAGAGATGCCACTTTCCTTGAGCTCCCATTCACAGATACCTTCCCTGTATCTTTTCTCTTATAGCGTCTGACCACAGCTAGCTTGAATGATCATCATTAAGGTATTCACTAATAAGTAATGAGTTAAAAAGATCCTTCACTAATGACATCTATAAGAATTAACTGAGAAAGTAGTGTATCTGTTATTTGCACTCTATTTCACCTTCGAGGGAGTAGTTCTGTTATACCACTTGACAATCATTTGAAAGGAAAAGTTTATTTAATCAACCATCTAAAAATAGTTATAAAAGGTATAACGTAAATAAAAATGTAGATGTACATAAAATGGAGAGATTAAGGAATAAAAAAAGATTCCATCCAAAAGAAGGCAAAAAAGGAACAAAGAACAAATTAAAAACCCAACTATATTAGGAATTACATTAAATGTAAATGAACTAAGCACTAGTTAAAAGGCAAAGATTTTCAGTTTGGATCACTAAGAAGATAAAATTATATAATATATAGGAGATACACTTTAAATAAAGAGACACAAAAAGTTTAAAAGGAATAGGTTGTTGAAAACACGATCCTTTCTGCACTGCATTATACTGCCAGATTTATCGTAAGTTAGGTGATTGTTTCTCAGTGGATCTGTTTGTGGACTCTATTCTGCTCTATTTATCTATTTAACCTTGGACAACACGACACTATCTTCATTACTCTAGCTTTCTTAGTTGCTGTTCTAGATCCTTTGTATTTTCATATGCAATCATGTACCACATAATGACATTTTGATCAACAATGGACCACATATATGACAGCAGTCCTATAATAGCAGAGTTAAATAATTCCCAATAATGTCATATCATCATAAAGTAAAAAATCACTTTTACAAAACAATTTAGTGTAGCCTATGTGTACAATGTTTGTAATGTCTTAGTGTATAGTAATGTCCTGGGCCTTCACATTCACTCACCACTCACTCACTGACTCACCCAGGGCAACTTCCAGTCCTGCAAGTTCTCTTCATGGTAAGTGTCCCATTCAGGTATATCATTTTTTACCTTTAATGGTGTATTTTTACTGAAACTCTTCTATATTTAGATACACAAATACTTAGCATTGTGTTACAACTGGATACAGTAAGACAGGGTATGGGGATGTAGCCTAAGAGCAATAGGCTTTACTGCACAGCCTAGGTATGTAGTAGGCTGTATTATCTAAGTTTGTGTAAGTATACTCTATGATGTTCATAACAACAAAATTGCCTAACCCGCTTCTCAGAATGTATCCCTGTCATTAAGTGACACACTGTAATTTTAAAGCTTATCAATCTCCCCCATCCCTCCTCCACATAAATAAATAAATAAATAAATAAATAAATAAATAAATAAATAAACTTGCTGGAATTCTGACTGTAATCAATTGGATTTGGGGGAGAATTAAGATAATTATATTGTTTTCCAGTCCGTGTATATTATATATTGCTCCATTTATGCAGGCCTTGAATTTTTCTGAGCAATGTTTTGTAGTTTTGAGTGTAGAGTCTTGCAGATCTTTTGTTAGGTTTATTCCTAGGCATTTGATACTATTCTAAATGGTATCTTTTAAATTTTCACTTTTTAATTGTTTGTTGCTACTTTATAGAAATAGAGTTGATTTTTAAAACATTGTTTTTACAAGTATTTGGCAACTTTGCTAAATTCATTTATAAAAGTGGTAACACTGGACATCCTTATCTTGCTTCTAATCTCAGGGGAGGTGGAGGAGTGATCACTACTGCACCATTAAGTATGATATGGCTATAGAGTATTGATAGATATCCTTTATTAGATTAAAGAAATTATTTTCTATTACTAGTTTGCTGATATGTCTTTTTTTATGAACAGGTGGTACATTTTATCAAACTGTTTTCCCTACTCATTAAGTTAATAGCATTTTCCTCCTTCACTGTGTTAATGTGATAAATAAACATGCTCCTGGAATAAGTCCCATTTAGTCATGATGTTTATCCTTTTTACATACTGCCAGATTTAATTTGCTAACATTTTGTATAGGATTTTTGTCTCTCTGCTCAAGAGTTGTGTTTGTTTCAAAATTTTCACTTTACATATTTTAAAGCTATATTACTAGACACATACAGATTTAGAATTGGTATGTCTTCTTGTTGTTGCACTGACTCTTTTAACATTACAAAATATTCCCATTTATCCCTAATAACACATCTTGCTTTAACATCTATTTGGTCTGATATTAATATTGTTGTACCAGGTTACTTTTGGTTGGGGTCTGCATGGTATAACAATTAGTACTGGATCAACTGTAATTCATATGTGAAAAAATTTTAAAGGTCCTTAACCCCTACACTATGTACAATAATTAATTCTAGACATATACCACAATGGCAAAGCAATAAATCTTCTAAAAGAAAACAAAGAAATAGCTTTATGATCTCCAAGTAAGCAAATATTTTTTAAGGCAGAATACACACAGCACTGACCATAAAAATAAAAGATTAATAAATCAGACTTCATGAAAATTGCAACTTTTATTTATAAAAGACACCATTAAGAACTTCTGTTTCTGGCCAAAATAAAGTAACAGGAACTGAATTTATCCTCCTACCTGAAATAACCAAAAAATTAGCCAAAATGAAGAAACAACAGTCTCTATGACATAGGACATCAAGCAATAAGAGCAGTGATCCCTGAAAGACGGAAAATAAATGAACAGTAAACCCTGCAACTGCCCTTGCTTACAGCCTTAAGAGTTTCCAGACTGTAGAAAAGAGGAATCCAGATGGGACGTGGTAGAAACCCTGAGGTGAGGAACTGGAGTTGAGACACCAGAGAGAGCAAGACATCTAGAGCTTGCAGGATGTACCTGAGAGGAAAAAACTAGAGAGAGAGAGAGAACTCTAGAGATTTGCAGAGGATTTACCCTGGACTATTTAGCAGAAGAATGATCGGCATGTATTTGTCAGGAAACTACCCAAAGTTGGGAAAAAAAAAACCATCCAAAAGGATCAGAGTTATCAGCACCTTATCTTCACTCGGAGTCATAACTAGGTCCTGTTTGTACCTCATATTTCATAGGGCATGGGGTAAGATACCCAGTAAGATCTTACATCAGTAGTGAGTAGTTAGGTTCAGACTAAACACTGCTCTGGCTTCGTCTACCAAATCTTAAAAGCAAGACCCAGAAGGATCAAACTGTTTCTAAGTAACTCAGTTGTGTTCTCAGAAAAAAGTTCAAGAACATTTATAGAAACACAAAAATATACAGCACCTAATGTGGTTTGGTTGTGTCCCCACCCAAATCTCATCTTGAATTGTAACTCCCACAATCCCACATGTCATGGGAGGAACCCGGTGGGAGGTGATTGAAATATGGGGGTGGGTCTTTCCTGTGCTGTTCTTGTGATAGTGAGTGAATGAGTCTCGTGAGGTCTGATGGTTTTAAAAAGCAGAGTTTCCCTGCACAAGCTCTCCTCTCTCTGCCTAATGCCATTCACAGAAAATGTGACTTGCCCCTCTTTGCCTTCCTCCACAATTGTGAGGCTTCCCCAGCCACGTGGAACTGTAGGTCCAGTTAAACCTCTTTCTTTTGTAAATTGCCCAGTCTCGGGTATTCTTTATCAGCAGGGTGAAAATGGACTAATACAGCATCCAATAATGTAAAATTTCCAGTGTCAAGTATCCAATAAAAAATTACCAGGCATGGGGCCAGGAGCAGTGGCTCACACCTGTAATCCCAGCACTTTGGGTGGAAAGGTGGGCAGATCACGAGGTCAAGAGATTGAGACCATCCTGGCCAACATGGTGAAACCCTGTTTTCGCTAAAATACAAAAATTAGCTGGGCGTGATGGCGCATGCCTGTAGTCCCAGCTACTCGGGAGGCTGAGGCAGGAGAATCGCTTGAACCCAGGAGTCAGAGGTTGCAGTGAGCCAAGATCATGCCACTGCACTCCAGCCTGGGGACAGAGCGAGACTCCATCTCAAAAAAAGAAAAAAAATTACCACGCTTGCAACAAAGCAGGAAAATATAACACAAAATAAAGAGAAATATCAATTAAAAGGTGATCCAGAACCAACACAAATATTAAAATTAGCAGGAAGAAATTAAAAGTTACTATAACTGTACTTTATGTTTAAAAAGTTAAGCAGAGAAATAAAAGAACCAAACCAACCTTTTTTTTTTTTTTAACAAGACAGAGACTCGTTCTGTCAATCAGGCTGGAGGGCAGTAGCACAATCACAGACCACGGTAGCCTTGAACTCCTGGGCTCAAGTGACCTCCTGCCTCAGCCCCTCGAGAAGCTGGGACTACAGGTGTGTACCACCATGTTCAGCTAACTTTTAAATTTTTTTTGTATAGAGAAAGTCTTGCTATGTTGCCCAGGCTGGTCTTGAACTCCTAGGCTCAAGCACTCCTCCCACGTTGGCCCCCCAAAGCACTAGGATTACAGGCATGAGCTACCATGCCCAGCCCAAATCAAACGTCTAAGAATAAAAACTACAATGTCTGAGATAAAACATGCAAAATTACATTGAGACAAAATATACATATACATAAGACTAATGAAAGATTAGACACTGCATAAGAAAGATTAATGAACATGAAGGCATAGCAATAGAAATGATCTAAAATGAGACACAGAGGAAAAAAAGTTTTAAAAAATGAGGCCGGGCGCGGTGGCTCAAGCCTGTAATCCCAGCACTTTGGGAGGCCGAGGCGGGTGGATCACGAGGTCAGGAGATCGAGACTATCCTGGCTAACATGGTGAAACCCCGTCTCTACTAAAAATACAAAAAACTAGCCGGGCGTGGTGGCGGGCGCCTGTAGTCTCAGCTACTTGGGAGGCTGAGGCGGGAGAATGGCGTGAACCCGGGAGGCGGAGCTTGCAGTGAGCCGAGATCACACCACTGCACTCCAGCCTGGGAGACACAGCGAGACTCCGTCTCAAAAAAAAAAAAATAAATAAAAAATAAAAAATAAAAAATGAAAAGAGCATCAGTAAGCAATAGAACAACTTTAAACAGCCTATTATACATGTAACTGGAGTCTGAAAGGGAGAGGAAGGTAGAGAAAAAACATTTGCAGAAATAATGGCCAACATTTTCCCAAATCTGATAAAAATTATAATCCAAGAAGTTCAACAAATGCCAAGCACAAGAAACATAAAGAAAACTATACCGAGACACATCATAAATTGCTTAAAACTGGTGATAAACAGAAAAATCTTAAAAGAAGCCAGAGATAAATTTATACAGATAAAAAAGATAATAATGACAACAGATTTCTCATTGAAAACAATGATAATGAGAGGACAATGGAATCACATCTTTAGAGTACTACACATTTGAAAAACTGTTAACTGATTACATATCCTGCAGAAGTATCTTTCAAAAAGGCAAAATACTTTTTCAGACACACAAAGCTGAAAAAAGTAATTCCCAGCAAATTCTCACTGCAAGAAATATTAAAGGAAGTCCTTCAGACAGAGGAAAAATGACATCAAATGGAAAGATGGATCTACACAAAAGAAGGAAGAGCCCTAAAAATAGTAACTACATAGCTATCCTAACTATCACTGACCAATCCCCAGCTTTAATGGAGCCTTGTCAAGATCAACAGATATGCCTGACTCCTAGCTGATCCCAAATATCTGAGCAATGAACAGTTATTGTTGTATAAAAAAAGGAAAAAGGATATCCATTAAGACAATAAAAAGACAAGCCACATATTGTGAGATATATCTGCAATACATATACTCCAAAGTAAGATTTGTATCCGAGTAAATGACTCTTACAAATCAGAAAAGCAACCCCAATTAAAAACTGGTCAAAGGCTTGAACTGGTACTACCCAAGAGAATATTCAAATAGTCAATAAGCATATGAAAAGGGATTAACACCATAAGACAGGAGGAAAATGTTACGACAAGAGGAAAAGGTGTAACTTACCAAGCACTGACCAGG
Source organism: Macaca mulatta (assembly GCF_049350105.2). Lineage (NCBI taxonomy): Eukaryota > Metazoa > Chordata > Mammalia > Primates > Cercopithecidae > Macaca > Macaca mulatta. Next base: position 24,272,897 of record NC_133422.1, read on the forward strand.
ACACAGAGCAATAAGATGCATTTAGTAGAAGTGTTAAACTAGTTCGACCACTTCGGAAAACTGGCCATATCTATTAAAGCTAAACATGTGGATACCCTATGACCTAGCATATTTATATGACCAATGAAAATGAGCCCTATGTAAACAAGACAGGTAAAAGAATGTTCACAGTAGCTTTATTTATATTAGCCCATATAACCCAAATGTCCATTAACAGTAGAATACATATATATTCTCACAATTAAGTTCTATACAGCAATAAAAACAAAACATTTTACAACTATACACAACATGGATAAATCTCACAAAATAATTTTGGGCCATAGAACTCATACACCCAAGAATACATACTATATAATTCCATTTATCTACAGTTCCCAGAACAGGTAATATAATCTATGATGACAGAAATCAGAAAAGGGGTTACCTTTGTGGTGAAGCATTGAACAGCGGAGGGCTTAAGAGAGCTTCATGAGGTGAAGAAGTTATGTACATTCACCTGTGTGGAGGTTACATGGATGTATGGGATGGGAGGGGTGTATGTGTATATGTGTATAAAAATTCCTCAAGCGCATTTAAGATTTCTATATTTTTCATATATTATAATGTACTTCAATAAAAAATGAAATGGAAAAAATTCTTAAAACGTCTATGAAAGTGAGGGAGTTGCGGGGGGAAGATAGCTCATACATTGCTGGTGGGAGAGTAAACTGGTCCAGCTCCATGATATTCGGTAGTACATGTGAATATTACAGATGCACATAACTCTTTGACTCAGCAAATCAATTTCTAGTAATCTATCTTCAGAAATACTTACTCATATGTAAAATATTGTTATGTATAAGGGCAATATGAAAACATTTTTTATTGGCAAAAGGTTGGTAAGAACTGAAATGTCCATCAACAAGAAGCTAATTTAAAAAAAAAAACGACACTGTGGGACATCCTTAAGCTTCCTACACATCCTGTTTTTGTTTTTGTTTTGTTTTGTTTTTAAAAGAGACAGGGTCTTGATCTGTCATTCAGGCTGCAGTGCAGCAGCACCCATCTCCAACCTCTGGGCTCAAGTGATCCTCCTGCCTCAGCCTCCCAACTAGCTGGAACTACAGGCACATGCCACTATGCCCGGCTAATTTTTCTGTTTTTATTTTTGTAGAGACGAGGTCTTGCTATGTCACCCAGGCTGGTCTTGAACCCCTGGGATTAAGTGATCCTCCCTCCTTAGCCTTCCAAAGTTCTGGAACTGCAGGTGTGAGCCACTGTGCCCAGCCACATCCTTAAATAATGAGGTTTGTTACACATTAATGTGGGACAATCTCTAAGTATACTGCATGGCTAACAAAGCAAATATAGTATCAAAAAAAGGAGGGGAAAGACTGTATCTATCATCTACCTGCTGTATAGACATCAGGTATCTCTGGAAGGATAAAATGGATCGCCTCTGGGAGGAAACTAATTAGCTGGGAGACAAAGATTGAAAGGTCTTATTAATTATCCTTTGAAAACCATATGAATATAGGGTAATCCTTATTTTAAGATATAACTATTTGTATTATCAGGCTGGTGTTAAAAAAAAAGATAAATTGATCTTTTTTAAGTAAATAAGTTATAAAAGCAAAGATTTCAGAACTGAGTACATAAGGATTTTAAGATTTTGATTTGTGCTCCTTTTCATTATTCATAAGCATGAGGAACTTACCCATACTGTGTTGTTGTCAATACTGCTCCTCTCTTTTCCTTTTCAAGTTTTAACTTCTTCTTTCTTTCAATATTGGCCAGAGTTGGATAGTTTCTAGAAAATAATAAAAGTTCATTATAATACGGCTTTTACAGTACAACTTTAAGCAATCAAGCAATTGCTGAATTTAGCAATTTTGTTTAACAACTAACACAGCAAATTATAAACCTTTAACTGCTTCTATAGTTTTTTAAGAGGGAAAAAAGTACTTATGACAATGTTACTCAAAGTCTGGACCAGCTGCTGATCCACAAACTTTGCTAGCAGTCTGCAACTAGATAAGAAGGGTACACTGGAATTTAAATCAAATATATCATACAATGTGCTCAAACTGATCTAATTCATTTATATGGCATGTACCTATAAATACTGCTTTTAAAAAATTTTAAGTCTATTCAATTTATTCTAGTAACTACCTTTTATTTCTCTTATTTATTTATTTATTTTTGAGTCGGAATCTCGCTCTGTCACCCAGGTTGGAGTGCAATGGCACAATCTCAGCTCACTGCAACCTCAGCCTCCCGGGTTCAAGCAATTCTCCTGCCTCGGCCTCCCAAGAAGCTGGGATTACAGTCACCTGCCATCACGCCCAGCTAATTTTTGTATTTTTTTGTAAAGACAGGGTCACATCACGTTGGCCAGGCTGGTTTTGAACTCCTGACCTCAGGTGATCCACCCACCTCAGCTTCCCCAAATGCTGGGATTACAGGCATGAGCCACCATGCCTGGCCAAGTCTATTCAATTTCTTATGCAAACACATGCTAGGTATATCGAAATTACCAAGATGAGGAGGAGACAGTTCTCAAAAAATATACAGGCCAGGCACGGTGGCTCACGCCTGTAATCCCAGCATTTTGGGAGGCTGAGGTGGGTGGATCATTTGAGGTCAGGAGTTTGAGACCAGCTTGACCTACATAGTGAAACACCATCTCTACTAAAATACAAAAATTAGCCAGGTGTGGTGACGGGCGCCTGTAATCCCAGCTACTCGCGAGGCTGAGGCAGGAGAATCGCTTGAACCCAGGAGGTGAAGGTTGCAGTGAGCAGAGATTGTGCCACTGCACTCCAGCCTGGGTGACAGAGCAAGACTCCCTCCCATTAAATAAATAAATAAATAAATAAATAAATAAATAAATAGTCTACCAGGAGGATAAGAAAAACACACAAATAGCGATAACATAAGACAAAAGTACCCCAAAGGGTATAAAGATTTGTGCAGGGGATGGTGTGGAACGGAAAGACTATATCTAATTGGAAAAATCCATAAAGAAAAGAAATGAAATTGGTCTTAAATGGTTACAGAAATGAGAGTGTGCTAAACAGGCCAAACAATGCAAACAAACCAAGACTTCAGAAAGTGAAAGAGGCTGGGCGTGGTGGCTCATGCCTGTAATCCCAGCACTTTGGGAGGCCGAGGTAGGTGGGTCACTTGAGGTCAGGAGTTCGAGACCAGCCTTGCCAACATGGTGAAACCCCATCCCTACTAAAAATACAAAAAATTAGTTGGGCATGGTGGCAGATGCCTACAATCCCAGCTACTCAGGAGGCTGAGACAAGAGAATTGCTTGAACCCAGGAGGCGGAGGTTGCAGTGAGCTGAGATCACGCTACTACACTCCAGCCTGGGTGACACAGCAAGATTCTGTCTCAAAAAAAAAAGAAAAAGTGAAAGAGATATCTGGAGAATGACAAGTAATTAATATGGTAGGAAACACAGTTACAGGCAATCAGACTGGAAAGGAAGACTCAGGCCAAAATATGCCTTGAATACAAAACTAGAAAGTTTATATTTAATTCAGCAGCTGATGGAGAGCCACAGAAAGTTATGAACAGGGAGAGATATATACAAGGCAGTGATTAAGATGAAATCTGACAGAAGTGTGCAAGATTAATTGCTTTGTTTCTCTACACAGCTGTGTGGAGATGCAGACACCAAACTTTCAGGGTGAGGGCAATAGATTCCAGGAGTATCAAAAACACAGAAGGAGGGGAACAGCTCTCTACTACTCAATCTGGCTGCTGATCAGAGTAAGTTTTGAGAAACATCAACAAATGTTTTCTGCCACTGCTTCTAGGACACTTCTCTACCTTCTTCCTATTTTTAATAATTTCATTACTGACTTGAATAGCACAGACAATATATAAAGCCTATGGGTGGGGCATACTGAAAGACAGGAATGGAAATGACATTGGGTAAGTAGTTTAGTAATCAGAAAAAAATGCAATGAATTTCAGCGAGGACAGTGTGAAGCAATATATATCCAGTCAAGAAAAATAGACTCAATAAAAAAAGATGATGAATGTACAAACTATAAATAAACATAAAAGGAAACGATCAAGGTCATAGGAGATAAAAATCTGACAGTCAGTCAGCAATATATGACTACATTTTTAGAAAGCAAACATAATCTAAGGTTATATGAAGTAGACTCTGGCACTTGTACGAGTGTGAAGTCTTCCTCCAGGACACTCAAAAGCAGTCAGATACTCTCAGGGTACTGTTTCCAGTTCTGTACTTCCAAACTAAAGGAACGCCGAGGGAAAAAAAAAAAAAAAGACTTGGAAGGGATTCAGAAGAGACTCAAGGATGATTAATAGGATGAAAAATAAAACCTCCAAAGAAAGATGAAAGGAATATTTGCAGCCTTTAAAAGAAGATGAGAAGTGACAATAAAAACAGTTTTACAGAGAGGATGGTCCAGTTGTTCTCAAACTGAAGAGAATATGCAGATGTAGAAATGAGAAAAACAGTGATGACTTTCACAGGCCTCACAGTGGCGAGACACATAACTCACAGCTACTCAACACCCTCCACAACTTTTAAATTTACTTCTTATTACTTAAGTTTCTTCAACATTTTTGCAGAGTACTGCAGACTCTTACCATGCTGGGCTATATGTTACATGATAAAATTAGGCACTACAGTGTACCATGTACCAGAGAGCAGATGCTAGGTAACTGCTTTTCAATAGTAAAGAATTTAAACGTGTTATAGCAAGTGGATTTTAGGTAAGACATAAGAAAGAATTCCCTAAATGAAACATCAAAGATGTGATGTGTAGAAACTCCTTTGATGGAAGCCTTCTAAAATAGCAAATTTTCTCTTTCTGGCAGACTGCAGTATCATGTTCCTAAAGGTAAGAAAACTTGTATTCCTAAAATTAAGTATCATGTTCCTAAAAGTAAGATTAGAGTTTTTAAAAGTTGTAAGATTTTATTTTTCTTGGTGCTGAAATCATTTTCCCTAAAGCCAAATCATACAGCATTAGTACTGCATAGGTCAGGAATTAAGAAAGAATCGCTTTTTTTGGTGGCTTTTTTGGGGAGGTAGGGGAAAGCAGGTTATTAGTGGAAAGCCTTAAAAGTTACCAAATTAAATACACTCTTCCAAAATTTATTACATTCTTATTTACACAGAATACAGATATTTAAAACTAGGGGAAAAAAGGTTGCTAGAAAGCAAATTATCCCAAAAGAGAAAAATCAGACACACAAGACCTAGTTACACACATAAACAACAGTAGGAAGCCACACTCCACCAACATGAAGCTGAGATAAATGAATAAGGAAACAAAGGAGGTCTGATGAAGGAGTTCAGGTTCCTAAAGTACAAGAAATAACAAATCCAAAGACTATTAAAAAAACATAAATTATGTCTTACATTGCAGTTACATACATGTAAAGCTTAGTCCAATATCTCCTGTTAGAGAATGGATAACATGAAGTTATAAAGACCATGACAAGGGAAATTTTCACAGTTGGTTTCTCTATATTTTTATCTACTAAAATCATTTTCTCCCTATACTTCTATCTTTCCTCAGTTCACTAAGAGGAAATGGCCCTGAAATTATGCTTTTTTCCTTCCTCTCTTCTCTTTCATTTTTTACCTCTTCTTCACCTTCCCCATTGCCTATACCTTATGCCTCCAGTGACAATCTTTAAGCACTACAGAGCCAACACATGGGCAAACCGTGCTAACCATTATCTTAGCACAGATCATTCTGGTCACATTATTCTCTCCAATTTTTTTTCCTATGCTCAAATTACGACCCATTTATTGGCTTTTCCCCTCTGCCTGTTCTATAAAATATAGTTACTCTTCCCACTCTCATTGAACCACAACTGCTTCCACACAAGCTACACTACTGTACTTTTATTTCTTTCTGAACATCAAAAAGATGTAGCATTCTTTAGGAGCAGATCTCCTGTGCTGGAATTCTGCACGAACCAGGGAAACAAAAGGATTTCCTCAGAGTCACAGTAAGCGTTGAAATAAATTGTAAAACTTCTCCACCTAGTGGACTCCCAGTCTGCTGTGAAAAATGTTCCACTGTTTTCTACAATAAAAGCTAGGTTTTGGAAACAAACCTCTACCACTCATTTTCCCTAAAGCCAAATCATACAGCACTGGTACCGCACAGGTCAGGAATTAAGAAAGAATCACTTTTTTTGGTGGCTTTTTTGGGGAGGTAGGGGAAAGCAGGTTATTAGTGGAAAGCCTTAAAAGTTACCAAATTGGGCCGGGCGCGGTGGCTCACGCCTGTAATCCCAGCACTTTGGGAGGCCGAGACGGGCGGATCACAAGGTCAGGAGATCGAGACCATCCTGGCTAACATGGTGAAACCCCGTCTCTACTAAAAGTACAAAAAAAAACTAGCCGGGCGAGGTGGCGGGCGCCTGTAGTCCCAGCTACTCGGGAGGCTGAGGTTGGAGAATGGCGTAAACCCAGGAGGCGGAGCTTGTAGTGAGCCGAGTTCGCACCACTGCACCCCAGCCTGGGTGACAGAGCAAAGACTCCGTCTCAAAAAAAAAAAAAAAAAAAAAAAAAAGTTACCAAATTAAATACACTAGATACCTCTGAGTCTGACTAACCTGAAAAATACAGAGATGAAGATATAAAGACAAAGATGTACTTTTGTTAAAGATAAAGAAGCCACATGCCAAGCAAACCTTCAGTTTTCTTTAGGCTTTAAAATTCTTACTCTGTGAACTCTTTCACAAGCTTTTCCTAACACAGCAGTTACATAAAGACCTTTTTTCCCCTGCATGTCAAAAGAATATAGTGGCTTCATCAGAAAGAATGTAGCTCTCGCAGAAAGACTAAATTCATGAAATAAGGACTATTCTGCCATACCAATGTGGAGCTTACTCTTTTTAGGAGTTTAATATTTTTTAAAAACTGAGAATGACAGGAATGTAGAAAGTAAGTATATTTTCGTAACAGGTTTTTTTTTTGTTCGTTTGTTTGTTGTTGTTTTTTAATTATACCTTAAGTTCTAGGGTATATGTATGTGCACAACGTGCAGGTTTGTTACATATGTATACTTGTGCCATGTTGGTATGCTGCACCCATCAACTTGTCAGCACCCATCAACTCGTCATTTGTAATTCCCAATGCCATCCCTCTCCCCTCCCTGCTGTTTGTTGTTTTTTTATTGAGACAGTCTCACTCTGTTGCCCAGGTTGGAGTACAGTGGCACGATCTTGGCTCACTGCAACCTCCGCCCCCCGGGTTCAAGCAATTCTCCTGCCTCAGCCTCCCAAGTATCTGGGATTACAGGCACATGCCACGATGCCCGGCTAATTTTTGTATTTTTAGTAGAGATAGGGTTTCGCCATGTTGGCCAGGCTGGTCTCGAACTCCTGACCTCAAGTGATCTGCCCACCTCGGCCTCCCAAAGTGCTGGGATTACAGGTGTGAGTCACCGTGCCCGGCCCATAATAGGTCTTTAAAAAACTGCTAGTGGGGATAGTATTTGTGTATTTTTGAGAAATCTATCAAGCATACCAATAGAAGAGCAGTATTTCCCATATCCTCCAATAAAATATACATATAGAAAAAACATATATAACATAAACTTCAGAATACGTTAAAGAGCAATAAGCTGAGAAACAAAATATGGAAGAACCTCAGATGAACTCAGCCAGTGCCCAAAGAATTTTCAGAGCACTTACTAACAAAGCAACACCACAGGTACAAATAAACTTCTTCCAAAACTGTCATCTTCACCCCATTTCCTCATTCTCTTTAAACACCTCTAAATTTCACAAACCTATAACCTCACTTATTGCCAACAGATTTTGCCCATTCCTCTTCCAAGGCACTTCTGCCTGCTGTCATAGCATACCTCTGGAAACCAGAGCTAGACTCTATCCCCTCTGCCCCCACCTGTCCTACATAAAAAGAATCACCAGCAAGCCTATCAAACACTTGCTCAAGCCAATCCTTTATTCAGAAGGATAGAGCTGCTTCCAAAACTCACCTACAGTTTTGAAATTCCACTGTGCCACTAAGAATTAAAGCAAACACTGCTAATAGCCTATTCTCCCCCATTCCTTAGCAATTTTGTTTTGGGGCATCCCATCAACTCCACTCCCACTGAAGGTAGTCAAGCAACCCACTTCTAGCCAATGAGATCCATATAAGTATCTCCTGGTTGGAACTAAAAACAAAGCTACTGTTTTCCCAATGAAAAGGGGGGAAACAAGGCTACATATACCTTTTGCCTTTTTCTCTTCTTTCTGCCTATTCTGTGGCTTAATATTTGCATATGCAAGAACATTCTGGTGACAGGCAAGAGGAGAGCCACCTACTCCAGTGCAACAAGAGACCGCCTACGTCCATGGTACTGTCATGCAGCAACAGCAGCCCTGATTATTTTTTTTTTTGAACCTTGGGAAAACGACACCTCTTTGCACTAAGCCATGGTAGTAAGGTTGCCATTCCATTTCCTAGAGCATGACTAGCTGACGCAAGCACCACTGCACCCTACCATCTCCTTTTATCCGAATACTTTCCATGCTCAAATAGGCATATCTTGATTTAAAAATATCCTCCTAAACAGTTTGGCAGTTCCTCATAAAGTTAAACATATGCTTACCATATGACTAACCAATCCCACTCCTGGATATTTATCCAAGCCAAATAAAACCCTATATTCAAAACAAAAACCTACACATGAGTGTTTATGAAGACTTTACATAAAGGCTAACTACTGGAAACAACACTCAACTGGGAATGGATAAACAAACTGTGATGTATCCACGCAATGGAAAAGAGTAATACTCAGCAATAAAAAACAAACAACTGCTACAAGGAACAACATGGATAACTCTCAAATGCAGACTAAGAATAAGTGAGACAGACTATAAAGGCCACATACTATATGATTCCATTTATGTGATGTTTCTGCAGAAGTATGAATATAAGAACAAAAAATAAACCAGTGGTTGCCAGTGGGTGGAGGGGAGGCTGCCATCAGGGCATAAGGCAATTTTTCCAGGTGAAGAAACACTGTTCTATATCATGATTCTGGTGGTATTTACATGACAGTACATATTTGTCAGAACTATCCACTAAAAAGGGTGAATTTCACTATCTGTACAATATACATTAAAATAAATTGGGGGAGGGAGACACAGCACCTCTTATAGGAAGTCTTGAAAAACACATTGATGGCCCTCCCCTCCAAAAACTCAAATATCCCTTGACCAGTCAGGATTATCCCTACATAGCTAAAATTAAAGCTTCAGTTACCTGTGGTCTTATGGCCACCTCATATATATTTATTCATTTCATATTACAGTGAGAATCCTAAAGGCAAGAGGTTACTTGTGTCTGTTTTTGGTGAACTCAGCCACATAGCAAAATCTCTGTCCTTTCAAATACTGAATGTTCACCTCTAATTTTCAAACTAAACTACTGTCAAGAAGTTATTCAAAGATAAGCAAAATGTCTATTAACATTTATTGAAAGGTTGCTGAGATTTCTTGCTAACATTAGAAAATCAAACTAGTCTTCTACAGGAACTTTATATAAATACAAGCTGCCTAAGCTAGTTTTCATCTTCAAATATTAATATTCCTCAAGTTTCTCTAGCCAGTGGAAAATTTTTCCTTTAAACATTTGTTGCACAAAACCACAAGGGGGCATAGTTCGCACTCACGTAGGGAAAAGTCATTAATACTTTAAAATGCGGATCAATTTGGTTTGTCTCAGTGATGGTCTACCCTATGTAGTGAGAATTTAATGTTCAAAACCACAGCAGTTTAAGTACTATTAGTTACACTATAATTTCCAAGCATAATTATTAATCATATCAACACATTTCTGCCCAATTTCTCTAAGAACAACAAAGGTACAGCTCAAACATTACTTACAAATACAAGTCTCAGTAAGATTTCTCCAACCACTTACTTGTGTGTACCAAAACAGAATTATACCCATAATAAAAATATCTTCAAGCCCCATTTACACACAATAACATTTATAAGCCTTCCCTATAACTGTGGCACTATGGGATAGAAACAGCCAGGTAAAAGTTGGTTCTTACATTTCAGAGCTCACACTTAATTCAAGAATAAAAGACACATATGCAAAGAAGTTCACCAACAGGGTCATAATAAAGGATATCTGTGCTAAAGAGGCAGAAAGGAGGTACCGTATTCAAAGAAGGGCAAGACATTTCTCTAGGCAGATGAGAAAAAATATCCCCAAAAGTGGATGGATTTCAGATGAGCTAAGAGCAATGAGCAGAACTTGAAAGATGGAGAAGGTAAGGCCGGGCGCAGTGGCTCACACCTGTAACCCCAGCACTTTGGGAGGCCGAGGCGGGCCAATCATGAGGTCAGGAGATTGAGACTATCCTGGCTTAACATGGTGAAACCCCATCTCTACTAAAAATACAAAAAAAAATTAGCCGGCCGTGGTGGCAGGCGCCTGTAGCCCCAGCTACTCAGGAGGCTGAGGCAGGAGAATGACGTGGACCCAGGAGGCAGAGCTTGCAGTGAGCCGAGATCATAACACTGCACTCCAGCCTGGGCAACAGAGCGAGACTCAGTCTCAAAAAAAAAAAAAGAAAAGATGGAGAAGGTAAGATCTTCCAGAAGCAGCACCATGAACAAAACTAAAAGGGCAAGAGTTCACAAACCCTGTATGAGATATGATAAATAACAAGTATGACTGAGACAAAAAGCCCCTATAAGCAAATAATGTGGAAATAACCAGAAAAGACAAGTTAAGCCCACATTATAGGATTCTGGTTGCTAGTTCTATGGAGTTTTATTCTCATGGGCATTTTAGTTGATTAAAAATAAAATCAGTTTAGGAAACTTTTAAATTTTACACTACACAGTCATCCATATAACTAAGAAACATATGCATATTGAACATCTAATTTTGCACCACAAAACAACAAACACAAAGAAAATACCCTAAATTTCTCTTTGGTCAAGCCAACTTCTTAAGTCAGATAGCACTGCCAAGTGTTCACTTGCAGACTACATTTCAATTGTGTGGGTTTTCTTGAACAGGATGTAGCAACTGAGCCAGAGCTGGGATTTTGCCAGATGAGTGCAATGGAGGACAAAGGAAGAAGGAAGCTGATATTGATAGGAGCAGCTGAAGTGAGCTAGGCTGGGTAGGGAAGTGAAGGAAGAAGGAATATGACAGAAAAACAAGGTAAAGAGGATGGGAAGCCTCAACTATTCCAAGCCTGGTAGAGGTGACAGTGAGCTGAACAGATGGAAAGAGGAGTACGTCCAACTTTAGAATCCAGGATGTAAAGTAAGTGGCTGAAACTGCATGAAGGTGAAGGGCACTGGAAATTTATTTTGTTTTGTTTTGTTTGAGACAAGGTCTCGCTCTATTACCCAAGCTGCAGCGCAGTGGTGTGAGTTGCCCACTGCAACTTCAAACTCCTGGGCTCAAGGGATCTTCCTGCCTCAGTCTCCTGAGTGGCTTGGACTACAGGTGCAGACCACTACGCCTGGCTAATTTTTTATTTTTGTAGATACAGGGTATCATTTGATTGCCCAGGCTTGGCGGTTAGAAATCTGAAAGTGAAAAGGTATTGAATGAATTCAAAATATATACAATTCCACTGCAGCATCTAACATGCCAAGGGCGAGCGACAAAAGCAATCAATCCCCGGGGAGGGTATGAGAATTGAAGACAGATGGCACAGAGCTCAAAGGAGAAGGGCCAAGGAGGAATCACCTGGAACCCTCATCAAGGACGCCCTGTGTATGTCACAACATCAGTCACTTTCTGTTCTCGTTTTATTTGACCTTTCCATCGCAATCTGCACTGCTAACCATATCTCCCTTCTCAAATTCTCCCCTCCGCTGGCTTCCAAAGGAAGTTTTCTTTGACCTCTCTGGTTACCACTCAGCAGGCTTGTTGGATTTTATTCTTTATTAGACCTTTATGTTGTAAGGGCTCAAGGTTCAATATTAGGCTACCTTCTCTTTCCACTCTACCCTGTCTCTGTGGGGAATCTCTTCCATATTCACAGTTTCATGACTCAGAAAACTATCTCCAGTCTAGTCTGGTCCAAGTCCCAATGCCTACTCAACATCTTCAAATAGATGCCTCAGGATCTCCTCAGACTCAACAATGTCCAAACCAATACCTCCAAACCCCATCCTCTTCCAGTGTTCCCTGCCTCAGTAAGAGGAACCACCTTTCACAGAGGTGCTCGGCCCAGAAACCTGGAAGTCTCCTAAAACCTCTCTCCTCTTCAACCTCATAATCATTTAATCCCCACTGTCCATTTTCACCTCCCAAATGTTCTACATCCACCTAGTTCTCTCCACCCCCACAACTGCCATCTTTTTTTCTTACCTATACTCACAGTTCCTTGAACATGCTAACCTCTGTCCGACCACTAATCCCTGCCTCCCCTTATCTTTTCCTAGTTAGTTCTGAGTTGAGCTACCCCCCCTTTGTCATGAAACATGCTAATCTTCCAGACGAGATGAAATCCCCTTCCTCTTTTTTTTTGTTTTGAGACAGAGTCTCGCTCTGTCACCCAGGCTGGAGTGCAGTGGCACAATCTCAGCTCATTGCAAGTTCCGCCTCCCGAGTTCACGCCATTCTCCTGCCTCAGCCTCTGGAGTAGCTGGGACTACAGGTGCGTGCCACCACGCCTGGCTAATTTTTTTGTATTTTTAGTAGAGACGGAGTTTCATCGTGTTAGCCAGGATGGTCTCGATCTCCTGACCTTGTGATCCAACTGCCTCGGCCTCCCAAAGTGCTGGGATTACAGAAGTCCCCTTCCTCTTATATGCTGAGGGAGGGAATAGTAGAGGGTCATGGGAGAGTGAAAGTGCTATAGACAAAGTAGAAAGAGTAAAGTTGGTTACCATTAATTTAATAGTGGCTCCACATTTCCCAGTTTAAATGATTTAATTTATACAACCACAAGATAGAAGAACCAAAGTTGGCAAATCGAGAAGTCACTTCAGACTTTTCCTATACCCTTCAGTAAACTCAAAGCTTCAGAAATGTAAGTTTAGTCAGATAACTTTCGAGTTGTTTTACAATCAGTGCTGACTAGTAACTGCTACCATTCCCCTCAAGAGAATTAAACATTTATAAAAGGGACTGACACCAATGAGTTGAATGAACCTCTAACTGATCAAAGTCAAGGCTAAGTAGCAATGGGAAAAAACCTAGTGTCTTAGCAGTTAGGCCATTTCCATCCCATCTAGCAGGATACAATCTTTCATACATTCAGCAGCAGCTCTTTATAATGTACATGTCAGAAAGGAAGTGGAGTTAACTTCTTGTTTGATTACTGCTCTATGCAAAAAATGAAAGAAGAAGGAAAGAAAAGGAGAAGAAAGGAGGAGGAGGAGGAAGAGGAGGAGGAAGAGGAGGAGGAGGAAGAGGAGGTGGAAGAAGAGGAAGAGAAGGAGGAGGAGGAAGAGGAGGAAGAGGAAGAGGAAGAGGAGGAGGAGGAAGAGAAGGAGGAGGAAGAGGACAAGGAGGAAGAGGAGGAAGAGGATGAGGAGGAAGAGGAGGAAGAGGATGAGGAGGAAGAGGAGGAAGAGGACAAGGAGGAGGAAGAAGAAAAAGAAGAGGAAGAACAAGAGGAGGAAGAAGAAACAACCAACAGATAGAAAAGAAACAAGGAGAACAAACCCGGGAGGCGGAGCTTGCAGTGAGCTGAGATCCGGCCACTGCACTCCAGCCTGGGCGACAGAGCGAGACTCCGTCTCAAAAAAAAAAAAAAAAAAAAAAAAAAGCCCAGCTACTTGGGGAGTGATGTCATGAGGAGAAAAACTTGTATCTGCAAAGAAGCTACCTACAGAAGGCAAGGAGCTTCAGATCCCGTGCTTCAAAATTCCTAAGTCAAACTACCTCATGGTCTCAGTCCATTTTATGTTGCTATAACTGAATACGTGAGATTGGATAATTTATAAAGAAAAAAAAATTATTTCTTGCAGTTTTGGTGGCTGGGTGGGGACTCTCTGTAGAGTCCCAAGGCAGCAGAGGGCATCACATGGCAAGGGGGTGCACAGGAGACAGGCAAACTGATCTTTATAATTGACTCACTCTGATGATAATAAGCCCACTCCCTTGATAATTCATGAATCCTTTAATCCATTAATCCACCAATCCATGAATGAATTAATCCATTTATGAGGGTTCTACCTTCATGATCCAATTACCTCCCAAAGGTCCCACCTCTCAACACTGCCACACTGGGGACCAAGTTTCCAACAAATGAACTTTTGGGGAACACATTCAAACCACAGCATGGTCCAAACTCCTTCAACTTCTAAGTTTGACCTTGCAATTGGCTAAGGCTCCCTTATCACTGCCACGGTTAAGTATTCCCACTCTACACTATTTAACAGTACTTCAGTCAACAAATATGTATTTCTCACATACTAAATTCTAGGCACTGTGCAAAGCACAGCAGAATCAAAGATGTATAAGAGCAGGGCCAACTATAATGTAATGTGACAAATGTACTATGGTTGTATAAATAAGCTATGTATTTGCAAAGGAGGTAGTAACTAATGCTTTAGGGTAGTGTATTTCAGGGACTGGCAACCAGCCAATCCACACACACCAGAGTAGAAATCAACTATGTCACTAAGCATGATATTTAGTTCAGCTGACATTTTTTCATTTTTTCTTATCAATAAAGGAAGTAATATACTGATTTACATTCTGGTACAAGCTCTTTTGTTATAGACTGGCACTCTGGTAGCACTGACATAGAGGAAGTGAAGAGTAAGAAGAGAGTGGTAAATCAGGCAACCTTTAAAACAGGCCTACAAGATAAATGAGATTTTGCCAAAGAGATCAAAGGAAAAAGGCATTCTAATATACTCTACTCCAGGTGGCCTAGATTCCTTCATTTGTTAGCCACAGATGCTCTTGAAATGCTACGTTATGTCCACCAAGTCCCTGTTGACTGGCTAGACCCGACTTGTTTAAAAATTGAATTCCTCGGCTGGGCGTGGTGGCTCACGCCTGTAATCCCAGCACTTTGGAAGGCCAAGACAGGTGGATCACTTGAGGTCAGAAGTTTGAGACCAGCCTGGCCAACATGGCAAAACCCTGTCTCTACTAAAAATACAAAACTTAGTCAGGTGTGGTGGCACACACCTGTAATCCCAGCTACTTGGGAGGCTGAGGCAGGAGAATCACTTGAACTCAGGAGGTGGAGGTTGCAGTGAGCCGAGATTGCGCCACTGCACTCCAGCCTGAGTAACAGAGTGAGACTCTGTCTCAAAAAAAAAATTGATTTCTAATTGTCCCTTCACCCTCATCCAACTCTTTCCTTTGCACATAGTATTAATACCTAATACACGTATATTGAATTATATTTATTCTCAGTTAGTTCTGAATCTTCATGCTTCTGCTGGTCTCCCTCACAATTACCTCTAAAGCTGTAAAGGGCAGCATCTAACTTTTTCACAGAAGAGTACATCTGGCACATCACCACCCATGTCAGTGTATTTAAACTGAACCTTAAACTAAGGTGAGCCAAGTACAAACGTAACCTACTGTTCACAAGAGTTTGAAGTATCTTTCTTGACCTTTAAGGATAGTTCTTCTTGTTTTCATCCCAGGCTCTCTTTGTTTTTTAATTCCAGGAAAAGAGCAGTTGACTTTAAAAGTGCAACTGATCATTAGAGTAGTTCTGCATAGTCTTCCGCTTCAGGAAGAAGCGTTCTAGTCTTTTCTGAGAAGGCAGTATAACAGGGCCCTAGTGGAATTTCAAGTATATTACAGCTAGACATCAACTAAACTTTCTTCCTTAGTAAGTGTAAAACCACAAGTTACATGGCGATGCTCAAATTTCTTTAATTACAGGAATGAATTCCTGATCTTCTCATTGTTAAGGAAAAGCACCTGTATATCTTAGCCTTAGCACCTGTATATCTTATTTAGAGGTAAGCCTGGGATGAAAACAAGAAGAACTATCCTTAAAGATCAAGAAAGATACTTCAAACTCTTGTGAGCAACAGGTTACATTTGTACTTGGCTCACCTTAAGGGTTTTGGTTTAAATCCACTGACATATGTGGTGATGTACCAGATGTACTGTTCTGTGATAATACACTTCTGTATAATACACTTTTTGGTAACAGCATCCACCCATTATTGCCTCAACCACTGAACATCTAATAGGTGACATGTAGTAGCCCCCCTCAAAAAGCAACATACAGTCCCATTATGACACATTCGCTACTTAAATGAAGAGTTCTTATTAGGTCTTCCTAAAACTACATTCAATAATAGTCTTACATAATATGCCTTATGGTCCTGTTCCCTAGTTCCAACATTCTAAGGGAATTCAATGAATTTAACTATATTAATAAGCCTTGCCACAGTAAAATAGTTATTTCACCAGTTTTGAACTCTACTCACTTCCTTCTTTCTTCCCTCCACCGTGCAATTTCCTCTGGAGTGTCTAACTTGATCTTCTTCATGCCAGGAGCATGCATCTAGGGGGAAAAAGCCTGCTGAACATCAGGAGGAAATATCATATGCTTTTTTTTTTTTTTTTTTTTTTTTTGAGATGCAGTCTCGCTCTGCCGCCCAGGCTGGAGTGCAGTGGCCGGATCTCAGCTCACTGCAAGCTCCGCCTCCCGGGTTCACGCCATTCTCCTGCCTCAGCCTCCCGAGTAGTTGGGACTACAGGCGCCCGCCACTGCGCCCGGCTAGTTTTTTGTATTTTTTAGTAGAGACGGGGTTTCACCGTGTTAGCCAGGATGGTCTCGATCTCCTGACCTCGTGATCCGCCCGTCTCGGCCTCCCAAAGTGCTGGGATTACAGGCTTGAGCCACCGCGCCCAGCCTATCATATGCTTTTGACTAATTTGGAGACTTTGTTTCTACAAGTAAACTTATGTTGGATACAATTTTAAAACTAAGTAAGGAGGTTGTATCTATCTACTATAACTTTTTCCTTAAAGAAAGAAGAATCTACCATGTATTTAATTAGTGCTATTAATAGAGGGAAAAGGGGTAACATAATTTTGATTACAAAGTAGATATGTCACCCATTCTTTCAAACCACATTAAACACCCAAATGAATGACTTACCAACCAAAACCTAGAGAGGTCACTAAAGATACGAGTAGACGTGACAATCTGTAGCAGCATGGTGTAGTAAAGCAGTATACAATTTGGAGTCAAGAAACTGAGGTCCAAGAATCAGTTCTCAGGACTTGGGCAATTCATTTTTTAAAATATTTTAAATGGGGCCAATGTAAACAACCACAGTTGTTTGTGAGGAAAAACTTGAATAAATGATGTCCAAATCCTTACAAAGTACTCCATGAATGTTACTTATTATTAGGTATATAAATGAACAGTTGTGAAGATAACAGATCAATAAAATAAAAAGAGCATGTATTTAAAAATAGGATAAAAAAACAGAACTTACATTTCTCCAATGGAACTGGACAATCTTCTCGTGTGCAGTAAAAGAGCAATCTACTTCAGGGCACTATAAGAGTTAAAAAAAAAAACAAAAAACACTATTTAATAAATGTTTCCATGTTACATTTACCCCACTATACATACACAGACATATTCTGGCTGTATTACATAGTTATCCCATCTACATGGTATTATCTCTGCATACTTATGTCAGTAGTAAAACAAAAATGATTCCAAAACAGGGCTGCCTTTAGGCAAAAGAATGACACTCTCAGAGTACACGGCACAATAATGTATCTTATTTACTTCTCCACTTGAGTGAAGGCATACATCGGTAAACCTGTGAAATGTTGATTCCTAAAGTTGAGGGGCATTCCCAAAAGCAGAAAAAGAACCTTTCCAAACCAAAGGTTTCCTTTTTAACCTTTAAAACATTTTGGTTAAAGTTTTCTAGAAAGTACTTGACAAGGTGTGGACCAGCCTTTGAGGGTGACAGGCACGGCCACATTACACAGTATGGTTCAAGGGCAGACTTAAAGGGGAAAGAACTCATCAAGATGCACAAGGTAACTGGAGGGGACCACAGCCTCTTCCCAAGCAGTAGAGGTACACAAATACAAAAAGCTGCCAGAGCTCCCTTCTTTGCTACCACCTTACCTCCTCCCTGAAGCAGTGGGATCCCCACTTTCAAACCCCAGGGTCACTGCCCCCGTCTGTCAAGTCATCAAACTATATTTCTATGGAAACTATAAACTTTAAAGGAAAACAAGCTTGGAATTTCTACCAAATATACATATAGAAGAAGGCCACTTTGCTACATCAGTTTCAGGACAACTAAGAAAACCTACTTTTGTATGTTCAGACATGTGTTTGTCATACTTTTCTTGATTTTTAAAACCACGATCACAGGTATCACAAAAAAAGTGAAAAACTGGTTCCTTTCTTTTCTGCAAACAAAAACAGAGAGGAATTAGGCTTTTGGTGAAAAATCTCTAATCAACAATAAAAACATAACTATTGTTCTAGTAATACATACTTTGATGTTTCCAATAACCCTTTCATGTGGGAGAAACTTGTGAGTATATTTCCAATGAAGAGATTATTCTGTTTCTTTCTTTTATTTTGTTTTTAACAAATATATTAGTAAACTCCAGGCATAATTTTAAACTTTTTAAATCCAAATAGTGCTAATATAAATTATGAGCAGATTGCAAATTGGTTATCTAATTAAGACTCAGTACAGAATATGTTGAAATGACCTGAAAATAGAGTAAAAACAGCAGCTCCTCTTTTAGAAAAAAATAACTACCGCTGACCCTTGAACAACACAGGTTTGAACTGCAAGGGTCCACTTATAAAAGGATTTTTTTCAATAAATATATTGCAAAAATTTTTTTGGAGATTTGTGACAATTTGGAAAAACAGATAAACCACATAGCCTTAGAAATATCAAAAAAAAGAAAAAAAAGAAATAGTTAAGTATGTTAGGAAAGTATAAAATATATGTGGACACCATTCTATTTATATATTAACCAACTATTTATGTTATTGGTAAGACTTCCAGTCAACAGTAGGCCATCAGTAGTTAAGTTTTAGAGGAGTCAAAAGTTATACACAAACTTTTGACTGCACCCCTAACTGTTGCGTTGTTCAAATATCAACTATATGGCCAGGCTTGTTGGCTCATGCCTGTAATCCCAGCCCTTTGGGAGGCAGAGGCAGGTGGATCACTTGAGGTCAGGAGTTCAAGACCAGCCTGGCCAACATAGTGAAACCCCAATTCTACTAAAACTACAAAAATTAGCCAGGTGTAGTGGTGTGCGCCTGCAGTCCCACCTACTCTGGGAGGCTGAGGCAGGAGAATTGCATGAACCCAGGAGGCGGAGGTTGCAGTGAGCCAAGATCGTACCACTGCACTCCAGCCTGGGTGACAGAGTGAAACTCCATCTCAAAAAAATAAATAAATAAATAAAATGAAAGTACCAAATATATAGCTATTTTTAAAACCACAGAAAAGAAAAAAAAATTTAGGTAAATATTATTTTTGAATCATAATTTGCTATATTCATGTTTAACCATAAAATTCCTTTTTATAGCAAGGCTCCACTGTGTCAATAATGGAAGCAAAACACTGAAGACAGTTATGACAGAAATGCAAGATATAAAACAGTAACATAGGGACCAAGGGGTCAAATTCAAGAACATCTTTCAAATACCTTTTTTTTCTGTTTTTTACTGGGAGGTAAGCTGAAGTCTGTGAATTTTGCATCATACTTTCGTGGATAATAAGAATGTTTAACTAAAAAAAAAAGAGATCCATAAACGTTTGAAACAATATAATTATTTAAATTATAATTAAATTTTATCTACTATAGTATGTTACAAATATTTCAGTAAAAACACTGCTAAACTACCCTTCTAGGAGGAATAGTAGTTCAAACAAAATAACAAAGATTAAGATTAGTCTACCAAATGACTATTTTTCAAACAAAGACTGGTGTGATATGTCCACAGATGCTTTAGGCGTCAAAGTTCAGAAATGGACAACCTAACCTGATGAAATTCCTTCGGTTATTTCAAATATCAGAAATGTAACCAGTAAAATCCCCAACACAGATCCTTCAGCATCAATTTCACATCAGGAAAACAGAACCTTGTGAAATATATCTCCTCTCAAATCCCACTGTACTTTTCTATTCTTATTACCATGCCCCAAGTCAGAAATTCTGATCTTCCACCAGATTACTCGTAGATTATCTTCCAGTTCCTAAGCCCCCTCTTCCAACAAACCTTGCATACTGACACACACAAAAAAAAAAAAAAAAAAAAAAATTCTCCAATCCTGTCACAACTTGACTCAAAAATCTGCATATGGGCCAGGCATGGTGGCTCATGCCTATAATCCTAGCACTTTGGGAAGCTGAGGCAGGAGGATTGCACAAGGCCAGGACTTCAGGACCAGCCTAGGTAACCTCACATGACCCCATTTCTACAAAAAAATTTAAAAATTAGCTTGGCATGATGGCACGCACCTGTAGTCCTAGCTGCAGTGGAGGCTGAGGTGGGAGGATCACTTGAGCTCAGGACTTTGAGGCTGCAGTAAGCCATGATCATGCCACTACACTCCAGCCTGGGCAACAGCACAAGACCTTGTTTCTGTCTCTTTTTTAAAAATTATTCTTTTTATAGGCCGGGCGCGGTGGCTCAAGCCTGTAATCCCAGCACTTTGGGAGGCCGAGACGGGCGGATCACGAGGTCAGGAGGTCGAGACCATCCTGGCTAACACAGTGAAACCCCGTCTCTACTAAAAATACAAAAACTTAGCCGGGCAAGGTGGCAGGCGCCTGTAGTCCCAGCTACTCGGGAGGCTGAGGCAGGAGAATGGCGTAAACCCGGGAGGCGGAGCTTGCAGTGAGCTGAGATCCGGCCACTGCACTCCAGCCTGGGTGACAGAGCGAGACTCCGTCTCAAAAAAAAAAAAAAAAAAAAAAAAAATTATTCTTTTTATAGAGATGGGGTCTCTTTTTATAGAGATGGAGTGTGAGGCTGATCTCACACTCCTGGCCTCAACCGATCTGCCTGCCTCAGCCTCCCAAAGTCCTGGGACTACAGGCATAAGCCACCACGCCCAGCTGACCCTGTCTCTTATTTATTTATTCATTTTTTTGGTCGGCGGGGGGAGATGGAGTTTTGCTCTTGTTGCCCAGCCTAGAGTGCGGTGGCACAATCTTGGCTCACTGCAACCTCCGCTTCCCAGGTTCAAGCGATTCTCCTGCCTCAGCCTCCCGAGTAGCTGGGATTGCAGGCATGTGCCACCACGCCTGGGTAATTATTGTATTTTTTAGTAGAGACAGGGTTTCACCATGTTGGCCACACTGGTCTCGAACTCCTGACCTCGTGTCTTGGCTTCCCAAAGTGCTGGGATTACAGGCGTGAGCCACTGCACCCGGCCCCTTGTCTCTTAAAAAAAAAAAAAAAAAAAGTGGGGGGAGGGGCTGGCATGATGGCTCACACTTATAATTCCAACACTTTGGGAGGCCAAGGTGGGCGGATCACTTGAGCCCAGGAGTTTGAGATCAACCTGAGTAGCCTGGCGAGACTCTGTCTCTACAAAAAATACAAAAATTAGCCAGGCTTGGTGGTGTGTGCCTGTAGTCCCAGCTACTTGTGAGGCTGAGATGGGAGAAACACTTGAGCCCAGCAGGTCGAGGCTGCAGTGAACTGTATATGTGCCACTGCACTCCAGCCTGGGCGACAGAACAAGACCCTGTCTCAAAAAGTAATAATAATAAAGGATGAGTTTGACCTTCTCTCATTCTCTCTCATCATGTGATGCCTTCCTTGATGTTACAATGCAGCAAGGTCCTCAAGAGCCACTTGATCTTGGACTTAACCTCCAAAACTATCAGCCAAATAAATTTCTGTTCATTATATATTACCCAACAGGTCATACTCCGTCATGGTAGCACAATAGGGACTAAGACAGCTTCCTAGAGACCTTCCATGAGATTCTAATTTACTTTCTTACCCTACTCTTCCCCCATACCTTTTACATACTCTGCTTCAGTCACACCAGAACCCTGCAATCTCCAGAACTTGCCTTGTATTGACACCTCCTTCTCTACCTAAGAAACATCTCTTCCCAAATTCTATACATCTCCTAAAACACTTCTTCCAAAAGCTTTTCCCAATTTCCTCTACATTCTGAAATCAGCTATTATATGCCTCTATCATCAGTCACATTGTATTTTGGTTCATACTTATGAACATATCTCATCTGACTTAGCCAAGTCCATATTTCCAGCATCTGCCATACAATAAACACTAACTGTCTGGGCCATGCGGGGTGGCTCATTCCTGTATTCCCAGTGCTTTGGGAGGCCAAGGCGGGCAGATCACTTGCAGTCAGCAGCTCGAGACCAGCCTGGCCAATATGGTGAAACCCAGTCTCTACTAAAAATACAAAAATTAGCCAGGCGTGGTAGTGCGTGCCTGTAGTCCCAGCTACTCAGGAGGCTGAGGCAGAAGGATCCCTTGAACCCAGGAGGTGGAGGTTGCAGTGAGCTGAGATGCTGCCACTGGTCCAGCCTGGGTGACAGAGAGGGACTCTATTTAAAAAAATAAATAAATAAAATAAAATAATAAATAAAACACTAATTGTTTGGATTCAGTTTAACGCAGAATTGAATTTTATGCAAAGTTGGAGAAAGGTTTTAAGTGAACAATCTTGTAGCTTGAAATATGATCTATATGGTGTCAACACCCAAATTTATAGCTCCAGCCACAAATCTCCCCTGAAAGTACAGACTAATAGCTAAAAGCCTATTCAGAATCTCTACCTGACACAAATATATGCCAATTTCAATTCCTGGACTTCCTTCCAAATCTGCTCCATCTACATTCTTACCTATCTCAGTTAGTAGCAACTCCACCCTTCCAATTACTTGGCAAAAAGCTTTAAATTATCCTTCTCTCCTCTTTATCTTGCATCCCATATACCCTATCTTTCAGTAAATCATGCTGTCCGCACTTTTAAGGTATAAAAGCATACCTTGTTTCACTGCACTTCATTTTACTGAGATTTTGCAAGCTAAGGGTCTGTGGCAACCCTACATCAAGCAGGTCTATCGGCACCATTTTTCCAACAATGTGCTGTCTCTGTGTCACATTTTGATGATTCTCGAAATATTTCAAACTTTGTCATTTTTATTACATCTGTTATACTTTGATGCTACTACTCTAATTGTTTTGAGACACCATGAATCATGGCCATATAAGATGGTGAACTTTATAAATGCTGTGTATGTTCTAACTGCTCCACCAACCGGTGCTTCTCCTCTCCCTCTCCTCAGGACTCCCTATCCTCTGAGACACAATATTCAAAAGTAGGCCAATTAATAACCCCATCATGGCCTCTAAGTGTTCAAGCAAAAGGAAATCGCATGTCTCTCATTTTAAATCAAAAGCCAGAAATGATTAAGCTTAGTGAGGAAGACATGTTGAAAGCTGATACAAGCCAAAAGCCAGGCCTCTTGTGCCAAACAGCTAGCCAAGTTGTGAATGCAACTACTGAGAAAGGGTCTCACTCTATTAGCCAGGCTGGAATGTAAAGGTGCAGTCAAAGCTCATTGCAACCTCAACCTCCTGGGCTCAAGGGATCCTCCTGTTCTGGCCTCCTGAAGTGCTAGGATCACAGTTGTGAGCCACTGTGCCTGGCTGAAAAGTTCTTGAAAGAAATTCATAGTGATTCATAGATAGTGATTCCTCCAATGGATCTGAGCAAAGTAGATTAAAAACCTAGAAAGGTTTCGATTCACTATTCAAGACACCATTAAGAACATTCATGATTTATGGAAGGAGGTCAAAAGATCAACATTAACAGGAGTTTGAAAGAAGAAATTCCAACCCTCATAGATGATTTTGAGGAGTTCAAGACTTCAGTGGAGGAAGTCACTTCAGATGCAGTAGAAACAGCAAGAGAACTAGAATTAGAAGTGGAGGGGCCGGGCACAGTGGCTCACGCCTATAATCCCAACACTCTGGGAGGCCTAGGCGGGTGGATCACAAGGTCAGGCGATTGAGACCATCCTGGCTAACACAGTGAAACCCCACCTCCAATAAAAATACAAAAAATTAGCCAGGCATGGGGGCCAGCGCCTGTAGTCCCAGCGACTTGGGAGGCTGAGGCAGGAGAATGACATGAACCCAGGAGGCGGAGCTTGCAGTGAGCCAAGATCTCGCCACTGCACTCCAGCCTGGGCGACAGAACGAGACTGTCTCAAAAAAAAAAAAAAAAGTAAAGCCACAAGATGTGACTGATTTGCTGCAATCTCGTGGTAAAACTTTAATGGATGAGGAGTGGCTTCTTATGGATGAGGAAAGAAAGTGCTTTTTTGAGAGGAATCTACTCCTGGTGAACACTGTTGAAATGACAACAAAGGATTTATAATATTATACAAACTCAGTTGATAAAGTAGCCTCGACTTCCTGGGCTCAAGGAATCCTCCTGCCTCAGCCTCCCATGCACCTGGGACCACAGGCATGCCACTATGCCTGGTTAATTTTATTTTTTTTGTAGAGACGGGGGTCTCACTTTGTTGCCCAGGCAGGTCTCAAACTCCTGGGCTCAAGCAATCCTCTTGTCTCTGCCTCTCAAAGTGCTGAGATTAGGCTAGGTGCAGTGGCTCATGCTTGTAATCCCAGCACTTTCAGAGGCCAAGGAGGGTGGATCGCTTGAGGTCAGGAGTTTGAGATCAGCCTGGCCAACATGGTGAAACTTTGTCTCTACTAAAAATACAAAAATTAGCCAGGCTTGGTGGTGGACACCTGTAATAACAGCTACTCGGGAGGCTGAGGCAGGAGAATCACTTGAACCTTGGAGGTGGAGGTTGCAGTGAGCCAAGATCGCGCCATTGCACTCCAGCCTGAGCAACAGAGACTCTGTCTCAACAAATTTAAAAACAGAAATAAATAAAGTGCCGAGATTATAGGTGTGAGTTACCCTGCTCAGCCTAAAGTATTTTTTAATCAAGGTATGTAAGTTGTTTTTTGAGACATAATGGTATTGCACACTTAATAGACTGTGGTATAATGTAAAAATAACTTTTTTGCCCCATATGATCTGCAGGAAAACATAACTTTTACATGCACTGGAAAACCAAAAAAAAAAAAAAATTGTGTGACTTGCTTTACTGCAGTGGTCTGTAATTGAACCCACAAGAGCTCCAAGGTATCCCTAGATCTAGAATCCAACTACTTCTCACCATCCTTTGGGCTTCACCTTGGTCCAAGTCTCCAGTGTCTCTCATTTAGACAAGTAATTACAATAGCTTCCTAACCGGTTTCCCTTTCAGTCAGTTCCCACCAACAGACACATTAATCCTCTTAAGTAAATCAGATCATGTCAATCCCCTGTACTACCCACCTCACAACAGTAAAAGTCAGAGTCCCACGATCTACAAAGATATACCAGGTCTTACCCTCTTCCCCCATCTTCTACAATTATACTCCAGACTCAGTCCTCTGTAGCCACGCTGGTTCCCATTTTGATGTATAGCTTCTAAGCCTTAAGGCCTTTGCACTTGCAGTTCCTTCTGCCTATACCCCTATTCTCCCAGATGTATGCATGGCTGTGATCCCTCACCTCCCTGAAGTCTTTGCTCATATGTCACCTTTCTTATGACTAACAATGATATTTAAAACTGCACTACCCGGCCGGGCACGGTGGCTCACGCCTGTAATCCCAACACTCTGGGAGGCCGAAACGGGCGGATGCCTGAGCTCAGGAGTTCGAGACAGGCCTGGCCAACACGGCGCAACCCCATCTCTACTAAAAATACAAAAAATTAGCCAGGCGTGGTGGCGCGGGCCTGTAGTCCCAGCTACTCGGGAGTTTGACGCACGAGAATTGCTTGAACCCGGCAGAGGTTGCAGTGAGCCTCTCTGCAGATTGCATAGGCTGGAGTGAAGTAGATCGCGCTACTCTTCACTCCACCCCGGGCGACAGAGGCGCTCTGTCTCCAAAAAAGAAAAGAAAAGAAAAAAAAAAAGAAAACCCTGCACTACTTACCATTCTTCTTTGTTTTATCTCTCTCCACTGCACTCTTAACCTTCTAATGCACAATATTTTATTTTATTGTCTGTCTTCCTACACAAGAGAGATATTAATATTAAGCTCCGTAATATTTTTTGTATGTTCTGCTCACTGCTATATACCTAAATTCTGGTACATAGTTGGAATTCAATAAACAACTGCTAAATGGAATTAACAGGCAACAGGAAAACATTCCAATCAGATATATTTTGAGATACTAATGACCAGACTCCAAGAGTGCAGAGGCAAGGCAGAGTGGAGTGAGGAAACGGAGAAACGGGAGAGGAAAGAACGGGGAAAAAAGGTAAAGGGGTTGACCCACGTGGAAAAATAGCCTACCTGGAGGGTTGAAGGACTTCTGATGCCGAGGAAACCTATCAGAAGACTGTCTCCAATACCATGATGTCGAAGCGTGGAAATTCCAAGGTTGGCCGTTGGGTTGAGGTTGAGAATCAAGAGGGGACTGGGCGTCGAAAGGGGGTTGCGCCCCGGGAAGAATCTGAGCGTCGAAGGGGGGCGGCGCCCCAGGAAGAGACTGGGCCTCCATGGGGGGCTGCGACTCAGAGGAAGGCTTTGACCCGGCTGCGGGAAGCGAGGACGTAAGCGGTGGTGGCGGCGGCGGCAGCATTGCCCAGAACACCCAGCTGTCCCGTGGCGGGGCAGTGTCGCTCAGCGGCCCTAACGTGGGAGTCAGCTCGGGAGACGCACGCCACCCGGTTGGAGTCACGAAATCACTAGCCGGCTCAGCCATACCACCTGCAAGGTCCGGAGTCTAGCACGCGACTGTGGAGCAAGCATTAGGCGTCACTTCCTTTACGGTGAACTACGCCGCTCAGCCAACCACAGGCCTTACGTCATTGGTCGGCGTCGGGAAACCTTCCATTCTTTGCTGCTGATCGCGGGATTCCATTTGGGTAGTTTTGACGTTCGTGGATAGACTCGTATCTGTGACCAGTGTCAGCCACCGCGGATGGCAAGAGACCTAATCGGACCGGCCCTGCCGCCCGGCTTCAAGGCCCGCGGAACAGCGGAGGACGAAGAGCGGGACCCGAGCCCTGGTAAGCGGCTGCGTCTCCGCTGCCCACCAGGCCCATCTACCCCCTCCCTGGGCCGGCCCTGCTCGCTGAAGAAAGTCGGAGGCCTAGGAGGGCTGAGGAATGGGGAGTGGGCGCGGCCCGACCCGAGAGAACTTTTTTTCCCTAACGGTAGCAGTGGGGAGGAGGCTGGGGGACCCTCCTAGAAACCGAGCTTTTGCGTGATTTGGCTTCGTGATGATAATACATTCTCATTTAGCGCTTAATAAAAACTGCACGCTGCCCTAACTGACTGATATCCATTCAGTCATTTAAGCCGTATAAGGAAAAGACTATTTTCCCATGTTGCAAATGGGTACGCCCAAGCCCATGCCAGCGTAGATCATACTGCTAGCAAGTGATGGAGCGCGACTTAGAAGGAAGCGTTTCTCCTAACCTCTGTGCCATATTGCCTTCTGATTTACAAGAACCTTGCAGATCCTGTTCTCTCCAGCCCCCGACCTGCTTTCCTTGCCTCTAATTCTGTTATTGCATCTGACACATCAGCCCAGTACTCAATCCAGCCTGAGTTGCTGCGCAGTTCCTTAACGCTCTAGGCTTCTGGGCTTCCTCTGGTTACATTTCTAAACATAACTGACAAACATCTCCCTATCCTTCAAGGCCCAACTTAAATGTCATACCAATAAAACCTTTCCAGATTCCCCAAAGCATTGTCACGCCTTTCTTTTTGCCCTCGGGTTTTTTCCTAATTACATTGCATATTTGGTACACTATATTTGAATAATTTGTCGACATAATCTGTCCCCACCATTGCACTATGGTCTTCTACCTGAACACGCAACAGGCACTTTGTATATACGAAACGAATGCTTCTCAGATTCCGCCATGCATACCTATCTGCTTTAATGTTTATCACATTTGTGGACTAGCACCGACAACCCAGTTGGAGAAGAGTAAAGCTGAGTAGCCCTGCCATTTCTGAATCTAATTTTTCTTCCTGGTCTACCCGGAGGTCATGTTTCTACTACAGGCCCCTTTCCAATCTAATTTCTGTTATAACCATTTTGAAAATTATGCTTTCCAGCCGGGCGAGGTGGCACAAGCCTGTAATCTCAGCACTTTGGGAGGCCAAGGCGGGCGGATCACTTGAACTCAGGAGTTCGAGACCAGACTGGCCAACGTGGTGAAACCCCATCTCTACTAAAAGTACAAAAATCAGCCAGACGTGGTGGCAGGCGCCTGTAATCCCAGCTACTCGGGAGGCTGAGGCAGGAGAATCGCTTGAACCCAGGAGGCGGAGGTTGCAGTGAGCCAAGAGCGCCACTGCACTCCAGCCTGGGCGACTGAACGAGAGTCTCCAAAAAAAAAAAAAAAAGTAAAAATAAAAAATTATGTGTTCCTTCCTGTAGGAGATAGCTTTAAAAAAAATGAAATAAGGCCAGGCGCAGTGGCTCACACCTGTGATCCAGCGCTTTGGGAGGCTGAGGTGGGAGGATCATGAGGTTAGGAATTCGAGACCAGCCTGGCCAACATGGTGAAACCCCATCTCTACTAGAAATAGCTGGGCGTGGTGGCATGCACCTATAATCCCAGCTACTCAGGAGGCTGAGGCAGGAGAATCGCTTGAACCTGGAGGCAGAGGTTGCAATGAGCTGAGATCGCGCCATTGCACTCCAGCCTGGGCAACTCAGTGAGACTCTGTCTCAAAATAAAATAAATAAATAAATAAATAAATAAATAAATAGTGATTTTATTTTAGCAAGAAAAGTTCCATTCGACCAAGGTTGAATAAAGCTGTGGTTAACCAATGTAGCTAGTTGGGTTCCTATGTGTATGTTGTTGCTGGTTCACCACATTCCCTGATTTTTTTTTTTTTTTTTTTTTTTTTTTGGAGACGGAGGCTCACTCTGTCGCCCAGGCTGGAGTGCAATGGCACAATCCCATCTCACTGCAACCTCCACTTCCCCGGTTTAAGCAATTCTTCTGCCTCAACCTCCTGAGTACCTGGGATTACAGGCACACGCCACTGCGCCCAACTAATTTTGTATTTGTAGTAGAGAGGGGGTTTCCCCATGTTGGCCAGGCTGGTCTCCAACTCCCGACCTCAGGCGATCCGCCCACCCCAGCTTCCCAAAGTGCTGGGATTACAGGCGCGAGCTGCCACACCCGGCCCATATTCCCTGATTTTAAACCAAGGCAGGATTTGCAGATAAGCAACCACCAACTCCTGCATAGATAATTCTGTTATGGTTGCTTCCATCATTCTACCAGCTTTTATGTCAAGTACGTCTTTCTTTGTCTGCTCTCTTCTGTTTCTTTTATGTGTTAGTTCTCCGCTTCCCCCAGCACTTAACGCCGTGCATGTGTAATATGTGTATTGCCCTCTACTTGAAGGAGTTGCATTACAATCTGCCTGGCACATAAAAGATTCTGGGGCCAGGCGCGGTGGCTCACACCTGTAATCCCAGCACTTTGGGAGGCCAAGGCCGGTGGATCTCGGGGTGAGAGATCAAGACGATTCCGGCCAACATGGTGAAACCCCGTCTCTACTAAAAATACAAAAATTAGCCAGGCATGGTGGCGCATACTTGTAGTCCCAACTACTCTGGAGGCTGAGGCAGGAGAATGACTTGAACCCGGGAGGCGGAGGTTGCAGTGAGCTGAGATTGCGCCACTGCACTCCAGCCTGGCGACAGAGTGAGACTCTGTCTAAAAAAAAAAAAAAAAAATTCTTCGTATATATATGTTGAATGACTGCTCTTCGTCAAGCACAGTATCTTACACATAGTGTGTCATTTTTAACGCATAATCCCCCCTGCTATAATTCCATTCCCTTCATAACCTCCTAGATGGCTGAACCTAAAACAGTTGCCAAAAAATCTTCACATATAATTTTTATTCATCTATCTGGATTTTTAAGAAGCTTACCAGTACCAATGGTTTTCTTTTTTTTTTTTTTTTTTGAGATGGAGTCTCGCTCTGTCACCCAGGCTGGAGTGCAGTGGCGGGATCTCAGCTCACTGCAAGCTCCGCCTCCCGGGTTCACGCCATTCTCCTGCCTCAGCCTCCCGAGTAGCTGGGACTACAGGCGCCTGCCACCTCGCCCGGCTAAGTTTTTGTATTTTTAGTAGAGACGGGGTTTCACTGTGTTACCCAGGATGGTCTCGATCTCCTGACCTCGTGATCCGCCCGTCTCGGCCTCCCAAAGTGCTGGGATTACAGGCTTGAGCCACCGCGCCTGGCCTAGAAGCTTACCAGTACCAATGGTTTTCACATCCACTATATCACACCATAGAAGCTGCACTTGGACCATCTTTCAGTTACTACCTGCATCACCACCCCTCCTACAACCAAAGGGTAACTGCATGTTTTCTCTTTCGTAACTGGCTTCCTATCTTGGTACTATATTACTTTGTGAGATTCATTGATGTAGATTAGCATTATTATAGATTGTTGAAGTTCATAATCTGGTCTTTAAACAAATAGAATTATTATAGGTTGTTTCTTTACATTGCTATATAGTCATCCATTGGATGAATATTCTGCAATCTATCCATTTTACATTGGATGGACATTTGAGTAATTTCCATTTGGAGGCTGTTATAAAATGTGCTGCTCTGTATTGTAGTATATGTCTTATGGTGGATACTCCCACCTTCCAAAGTCACCAAAGTTCTCAGCGTGTATGAGAATTCTAGTTGTTCCACATTCTAATAGTTTTTTCTTTTAAATCCGGTGGTTTGTAGCAATATCTCATGGTAGTTTTAATTTGTATTTCCCCGGTGACAAATGAAATTGACCACCTTTTCATGTGTTATTTGACCATATGGATACATGCTGTGTTCGGTCTTTTGCTTATTTTTCCATTGAGTTGTCTGTCTTCATATTGATTTATAGAGTTCTTTTTATAGTCTGGATATGAGTCATTTTCCAGATTGGGGTATCAGAAATACCTTCTCTAATTCTGTGGTTGTTTTTTCACTCATGTTGGTATGTTTTGATTAACGTAAGTTTTTAATTTTAATATATTCTGACTTTTAATTTTCTTCTTTTACGGTAGAATTTTTTGCACCCTATTTAAGGTATCTTGCCCACCCCAAGGTTATAAAGCTGTTCTATGTTTTCTTCTAAAAGCATTATTGTTTCAGCTTTCACATTTATATTTGCAATTCATCTGGAATTGATGTTTGTGTGTGGTGTGAGATAGGGATGAAAATTTTTTGCCCCGTAAGGGTATCCTGGCACCATTTATTGAACAGACCATCCTTTCTCCACTATCACCTTCCATCAGGCAACCATATATATGCATCTGGTTTTTTTTCTTGTTTATTCTGGTAAAATATACATATCTATCATATTAGCCATTTGTAAGCATATAGTTCAGTGGCACTTAGGTACAGTCACGTTGTTGTGCAGTCATCACCACCATCCATCTCTTAGAACTATTTTCACCTTCAAAATTGAAACCTATACCCATTAAATAATAATTCTCCATTCTCCCCTCTCCCCCAGTCCCTGGTAACCACCATCTACTTCCTTTTTCTGTTAATTGGACTCTTCTAGGTACTTCATTTAATGGAATCATACAGTACTTGTCCTTTGGTTACTGGCTTATTTCACTTAGCATGATTTCTTCAAGCTTCACTTATTGTAGCACGTTAGAATTTCTTTTCAAGACTCAACAATATTCCATGTAAGTATATACTGTACAGACTACATTTTGTTTATTCATCTGTTGCTGGACCCTTGGGTAGCTATGTATGCTATTGTGAATAATGCTGTTATGAACATGGGTGTACAAATAATCTGTTCAAGTCCCTGCTTTCATTTCTTTTGGTCGTATACCCAGAAATGGGATTGCTGGATCATGTGGTAATTTTCCAACGTTTTGAGAGGCTGGGCACGGTGACTTACACCTGTAATCCTAGCACTTTGGGAGGCCGAGGCAGGTGGATCACCTGAGGTCAGGAGGTCAAGACCAGCCTGGCCAACATGGTGAAACCTCGTCTGTACTAAAAATACAAAAATTAGCCAGGTGTGGTGGCTTGCACCTGTAGTCCCAGCTACTGGGGAGGCTGAGGCATGAGAATCACTTGTACCTGGGAGGTAGAGGTTGCAGTGAGCCAAGATCGCGCCACTGCACTCCAGCCTGGGTGACAGAGCGAGACTCTGTCTCAAAACAAAACAAAACAAAACAAAACAAAAACAAACAAACAAAAAACAATTTGAGGAACTAGCATACTGTTGTCTATAGCAGCTGCACCATTTTACGTTCCCACTAGTAGTGTACAAGGGTCTCAGTTTCTCCACACCCTCCCATTGCTTGTTAATTTGTTTGTCTTTTTTTTTTTTTTAATAATAGTCATCCTAATGGGTGTGAAGTGATATCTCATTGCTTTGATTGGCATTTCCTTAACAATTAGTGATGTTGAGCACCTTTTCATGTGCTTATTGGCTTGTGCATCTAGTTTTAAGAAACTTGGGCCAGGTATGGTTGTTTACGCTTGTAATCCCAGCACTTTGGGAAGCTGAGGCAGACAGATTCTTGATCGAATGAGTTCAAGACCAGCCTGGGCAACATGGCAAAACCCCATCCCTACAAAAAATACAGGTAGTGCATGCCTGTAGTCCCAGCTACTTGGGAGGCTGAGGTGGGAAGATCGCATGAGCCCAGGAGTTGGAGGTTGTAGTAAGCTACGATCATGCCACGGCACTCCAGCCTGGATGATAGAGTAAGACCCTGTCTCAACAAAAAAAAAAAAAAAAAAGAAAAAGAAAAAAAGAAACTTGAATTTAGAGTCTAATTTCTAAAAAAAAAAAAAATGCTCTGTCTCCAATGCCTCACATTTCTAATGATCTAACGATATATATGATGTGATATTCTGCACAATGACCCTATGTTAACAACAACAACAAAAACACGAATAATTTCAAGAATACTTTTATTAAGAAGAAAACCATGTGTTTTAGAAAACTGTGTGACTTTATGTTTATCACATGAGAAGGCCCATAACACCTGAATCCCAAGATTAAGTTTTGCACTGAGCTCTGAAAACTAGCAAAATGAATGAAACTAAGGGATGGGAGGGAACACTCAAACTGAGGGAACAACATGTATGAAGACTTTAAGGCAGGATGGGACATAGTGGGCAGCAGGAACAGAGAAGACCATGTAACAGAAGCAGAGAAAGCGAGGGGTAGATGAAATCACTGCTGCTGCTGCTGCTGCCTGGATGGCCACATTCTGGCAGGAAGGCAAATGAGGACTGGAGAGACCACATGAAGGACCTTGGTCTCTATTCCAGGAGCAACAGATGTCACTGAAGTTTCATTTTATTTTTTTACATTTTTACTCAAGTGTAATATGTATATAGATCCTTCCATGCTGCTAAATCAAATGGAACTTTTTCAGTCTTTCTCTTATTACTTAACAGTTTTTTTTTTTTTTTTTTGAGACGGAGTCTCACGCTGTTGCCCAGGCTGGAGTGCAGTGGCGCGATCTCGGCTCACTGCAAGCTCCGCCTCCTGGGTTCACGCCATTCTCCTGCCTCAGCCTCCTGAGTAGCTAGGACTACAGGCGCCCACCACCGCGCCTTGCTAATTTTTTGTATTTTTAGTAGAGACGGGGTTTCACTGTGGTCTCGATCTCCTGACCTTGTGATCCGCCCGCCTCGGCCTCCCAAAGTGCTGGGATTACAGGCTTGAGCCACCGCGCCCGGCCTACTTAACAGTATTTTAAGATTACCTACTCCTCTTAAAACTCTCTTACGGCTGGGCACGGTAGCTCACACCTGTAATCCTAGCACTTTGGGAGGCTGAAGTGGGAGCATCTCTTGAGCCCAGAAGTTGGAGATCAGCCTGGGCAACATAGCAAGACCACGTCTATACTAAAAAAATTTAAAAATTAGCTAGGTGTGGTGGTGCACACCTGTAGTCCCAGCTACTTGGGAGGTTGAGGTGGGAGGATCACTTAAGCCCAGGAGGCCAAGGCTGCAGGAAGATAGGATCATGCCACTGCACTCCAACCTGGACCACAGAGCAAGACCCCCTTTTTTTTTCGAGACGGAGTTTTGCTCCTGTTGCCCAGGCTGGAGTGCAATGGTGCGATCTCAGCTCACCGCAACCTCCGCCTCTCGGGTTCAGGCTATTCTCCTGCCTCCCCCTCCCAAGTAGCTGGGATTACAGGCATGCGCCACCATGCCCAACTAATTTTGTATTTTTAGTAAAGACAGGGTTTCTCCATGTTGGTCAGGCTGGTCTCAAACTCCCGACCTCAGGTGATCCACCCGCCTTGGCCTCCCAAAGTTCTGGGATTATAGGCATGAGCCACGGCGCCCAGATGCAAGCCCCTATCTTTAAACACACACACACACACACACACACACACACACACACACACACCCTTCTCTTCTGTCGGTTTCTGTGATACTATACTCCCCTCAATTTTGTCTTCTCTTTGGGCAGCTCCTCTTCATCTCGAATAGTTTATCTTCGATTAAACCTTCAGGTGTTAAAGATTCTGAAAGCTGACTCCTAAGCTCTCTTTTTTTATATATATACTCTATTCTCTCTTTTAAGTGATGATATTCCCACCCATGGGGTGAAGGTTTTTATATAAGAACTTAGATGCTTATCTGACATCTTTGTTTAATGATTCCTGATGAGAGTTCCTATCAGAATCTTTAAGAAAGGACATGAACTTCTAAAACAAATCTTTCAATGTCCTAGCCGGTCTCTTCTTCCCCCCCCCCCCCCGTCAGGATTTTAATGTATTCCAAGTTCAGGAGCAAAGACTAAATTACCCCCTCAATCCCTGGGACTGTCCCAGTTTTAGCACTAAAGATGCCACATCCCAAGAAGCCCTTCAATCCCAAGCAAACTAGCACAGTTGGTCACCCTATTTCTGTCTTCTGTAGCAGTGCACCTTAAACTTGAACGTGTACGTGGATTACCCAGAGATCTTATTAAGATGCCAACTCTGATTCAGGTGATGTGGGTGAGGCCTGAGATTCTGCATTTCTGACAAGCTCCCAGCTGCTGCTGCTGCTGGTGGTCCTGCTGTTGCCAAGACCACAGTGTTTGTGGTGAGGGATGGGAGCACACGTGGCTTTCTCTGTCTGCAGTTATTATGCTGGATTGTTTGCTGGTTTGCCCACTAAACCATGAGGACAGGAACCACGTGCTAAGCCTCTATAATCCCCAATACTAGCAGGGTACCCAGCACAAAGCGGGTACTCAGTAGATTCCTTTTGGCCGACTAGAGGACAGAGTAAAAATTCCTGCCAGGCACAGTGGCTCATGCCTATAATCCCAGCACTTTGGGAGGCTAAGGTGGGAGGATCACTTGAGCCCGGGACGTCCAGAACAGCCTAGACAACATAGTAAGACCTCATCTCTACTAAAAATGTAGAAATTAGCCAGGTGTGGTAGCATGCACATGCAGTCTCAACTACTCCGGGGGCTGAGGCAAGAGGATTGCTTGAGCCCAGGAGTTTGAGGTTGCAGTGAGCTGTGATCACACCACTGCACTCCAGCCTGAGAGTTAGAACAAGACCTTGTCTCAAAAAAAAAAAAAAAAATTCCTTAAGAGGGGCCCAGGATTTATGGGGGTTGGGGAAGCCAGGACCTGCACGAATGCAGCTAACCATAATCCTTTGTATGGAGTCCGGAAGAAACCTAATGGCTGGCGGGGAAGGGGATTTTGTTTGTTTGTTTGTTTTTGTTTTTGAGACAGAGTTTTGCTTTGTCACCCAGGCTGGAGTTCAGTGACGCTATCTCAGCTCATTGCAAGCCCGCCTCCCGGGTTCATGCCATTCTCTTGCACCAGCCTCCCGAGTAGCTGGGACTACAGGTGCCTGCCACCACGCCCAGCTAATTTTTGCATTTTTAGTAGAGATGGGGTTTCACCATGTTAGCCAGGCTAGTCTCGAACACCTGACCTTGGGTGATCCGCCCACCTTGGCGGCCTCCCAAAGTGCTGGGATTATAGGCTTGAGCGACCTTGCCTGGCCTTTTTTTTTTTTTTTTTTGGAAACAGAGTCTCACTGTCACCCAGGCTGGAGTGCAGTGGCATGATCTCAGCTCACTGCAACCTCTGCTTCCTGGTTCAAGTGATTCTCCTGCATCAGCCTCCCAACTAGCTGAGATTACAGGCGTGTGCCACCACACCTGGCTGATTTTTGTATTTTTAGTAGAGACGGGGTTTCACCATGTTGGCCAGGCTGGTCTCAAACTCCTGGGCTCAAGTGATCCACCCGCCTCAGCCTCCCAAAGTGCTGGGATTATAGGCATGAGCCACTGTGCCCAGCCTCTTTTTTTTTTTTTTTTTTTTTCAGTTTTTACAAATTGTGATAAAATATACATGACATGAAATTTACCATCTTAACCATCTTTAAATGTACAGTTCAGTGGCATTAAATATATTCAGATGGTTGAGCAACTATTACCACCATATCCACATCTCTTTTCATCTTATAAAACAGAAAGAAACTCTGTACTCATTAAGCAATAACTCCTCATTCCCCCCTCCAGCTCCTGACAAGCACTGTTCTATTTTCCATCTCTACGAATTTGACTACTCTAAGTACATCATTTGAGTGGAATCATACAGTATTTGTCTTTTTTTTTTTTTTTTTTTTTTTGGACTGGCTTATTTGGACTTTTATTTGGACTGGCTTAGCATAATGTCCTTTTATTTGGACTGGCTTAGCATAATGTCCTTTTATTTGGACTGGCTTAGCATAATGTCCTTAAGGTTCATCCATGTTGTAGCAGGTGTCAGGATTACCTTCAAGTGAGGATTCCTGAATCCAGTCTGATATCTGCCCTGTGTTCCTCACATTCTGCTGTCCCAGAAAGATCTGACAAGCATGACCAGAGTAAAGAGGAGAGAGGGAGCACACAGGTCTGAGATGGAACAAGTTAACTTCATTTGAATACTGTGAAAATTGACTGCTGGGAAATGACCCTGAAGTCATGTCATTAGAAACCCTGGGGTGCAAATATTTTCTCAAGAGACTCCATATTCTGTTCTTTGGAAGCTGAGTGGAGCCTTGGCCATTTTGACTCTAACTCGAGTCTCCTTATCTGCAGTGACCTTCACCTCCACTAATTTCACCTACATTTGAAGCTGGAGTAGGGAGTCTACCCTCCCTAAGGTAGACTCCCAGCTCCAAAAACTTAAATTCAGATCTCATTCTCAGCAAGAACCCCTTATTCATTCATTGTTCCCACTCAAGTTACTCCCATTTCATTTGCTTTTTATTTTTGTTTTTTAACCTCATTGAGCCTTGCATCCCTAAGTACTTCTATCCTTAAGCACTTCTATCTGAGAGGAGTGCTTACATCCCTACTCCTGTTAGACGCCACGGTCCATCCATTCATCCACTCGCTTGCTGGTGCTCTCAACTGCTTTATCCCATTGGGTATTCTGCCAAACCCGTCTAACGAAAGCCCAGCCCTGGATCAGTGCAAGTGTTTACCCTTTGTGAGCCTCCAGCCAGGCTGCCTAGTGCTGCTGGAAGAAACCTCATGCCTCCACGAACTCATGCTGCTAAAAGTTAGCCTGTTCCCTAACTGGGTCCATAGGTCTGTCCAGTAATCTTCACAGGCTTCACCTCCTTTCTCTTCCCCAATCTGCAACCATGGCTTTTTAAAACTTTCCCTGTCTTCTAAAATTGTATTTTTCTGTCTACTTCATTGAACAAGTAAATGCCATCATAAGAGAACTTCCTCAGTTTTCTGTTACTATAGCTAAAAACTTCCCTGAATCCATGCCAAGCTTTTTGTCTGCCCTTTGGTAACAATGGAAGAGGTATACTGCTTCCTTCTAAAGCTAATCCTTCCATTTTTACTCTGACTCCCTTCCCTGTCCTTAGGGCCGTCTGCCCTTAGCATTTAACCAAAACATTCAAATCTTTCCCATCTTTGAAGAAAACTCTACTTCATATCCTCCTCTAGCTGCTCCTTTTTCTTTCTTACTATCTCTGGGTCTTCCGTTTTCTCCTTAACCCATTGCATTTCTTCTCTCACCAGTCCACTGAGACTCTCACCAATTCAAGGCTCCCTTTTCAGTCCTAGTCTTCCTTGACCTCACAGCAACATTTGGCCGCTCTTTCTATCCTCTCTTGGTTCCAACCATCCTGAACACCTTTCAGTTTTCTAAATGTGGTGACTTTTGCTTTCAGGCTTTTGTAGATGCTTTTCTTTCTGCCTGGACTACTCTTCCTCCAGTCTCCACCTTCTTTGCCCAGCTAACTCAGGTCCCACCCCTACATCACTGCTTCTAGGAAACATTCTTTGATGTTAACTGCCTACTGCCTGTAAAAGATGGGTTGGTTGCCCCTTCTTTATATTTGCATGACTTAACCATGTCATGGGGTCAGCAAACTTTTCTTGTAAAGGACCAGATAGTAAATATAGTTGACTCTGTAGATCTGTGGGTTCTCAGTCTTCAGGTTCAACCAACTCTAGATTGAAAGTACAATATTCAAGGGATGTGGAACAAAGGCCATAGCCACAGATTTTGGTAGCTGCAAACCGGGGAGCTGGTCTTGGAACCAATCTCCCGAGGGACAACTATACTTTTGACTTTGCAGGTCAGTAGGCAAAATCAAGATGGTTGTGAAAGTATGTGTATAACAAGAAGGAAGCAAACTTCACAAAATTTTATTGTTGCAATCCAAAACATAATACCATATAATTTTTTTTTGTAATACAGGTCTACTAATGAGAAGAATAGAATTGGTTTTGGGGAAGTGACATATCATTTCATCAGGGTTCAAGTTAGCATTCCTAGTCATCAAAATCAATTGCAGATGTTCATCTGTTAATGCTGATCTGTAATGAGATTTTATGTATTATACTGACTTCATTTTTTTGTATGCGTAATTCTGTGTGATATGAAAAGAGAAATAAAGTGAAATATAAGGAAGGCATAACTCCTGTTCTCATGGAATTTATAATCTGTTTGGAAAATTATCATTGCAATAGGAAAGCCTCCTTAATGACGACAAGCATCACTGCTTTAGGAGAGATATGGAATAGTTCATTACATGTTCCCAAAATAGTTTTTTCAGATTATTCATAGTTCAGAAGGATATCTATCTATAAAAAAGTGAAGCCAGACATGTCCTTACTTTTATTAGGAGGTCTGTATTGTGATGTATACTGACTGATACTTTTAATATTCTTCTCTTTTTTCTTTTTTCTTTTTTTTTTTTTTTGAGACAGAGTCTTGCTCTGTCACCAGGCTGGAGTGCAGTGGCATGATCTTGGCTGACAGCAACGTCCGCCTCCTAGGTTCAAGTGATTCTCCTTCCTCAGCCTCCTGAGTAGCTGGGACTACAAACACATGCCACCACGCCCGGCTAGTTTTTTTATTTTTAGTACCGACGGGGTTTCACCATGTTGGCCAGGATGGTCTCGATCTCTTGACCTTATGATCCGCCTGCCACGGCCTCCCAAAGTGCTGGGATTACAGGCATGAGCCACCATGCCTGGCCTCTTTTTTCTTTTCTATATCGCCATCTCAGTATTCTGTCATTTCGTGATGAAATAGTTGTTTATTTTGACACAACTCAAATAGAAATTAATGGTACTATGTGCTAAATGTTACTTTTTTATACTATTTTTCCTGTGATTATTTTTAAAAGGCCAGGTTTTCTTAGATGAGTTTTATCTTCATCTGCTTATTATCTTTTTAAAAAATGTATACCTATTTGTTTCTTTAAAAATCCAAGGCAATTTTTTAGTTGTAATAGCACCAGGTGTGGTGGCTCATGCCTGTAATCCCAGTGCTTTGGGAGGCCAAGGCAGAAAGATCACTTGAGGCCAAGAGTTCAAGACTAAGCTGGACAACATAGCGAGACCCTGGTCTTAAAAAAATAAATAAAATAAAATTTAAAAATTATCTGTGCATGGTGGAAGACACCTGTAGTCCTAGCCATGCAGGAGGCTGAGATGGGAGGATCGCTTGAGTCCAGGAGTTCGAGGTTACAGTGAGCCATAATCAGATCACTGCTTTCTAACCCAGGAAACAGAGCAAGACCCCATCACTAAATAAATAAATGAATGAATGAATACATAAATAAATAAAATGTATGTATGTATGTTATAATACCAAGAACAGCACATATTTAGACAATATTACACATCTAATTGCTTAAAATATATAAAACAATAATAAAATTTTTTCTTGATACACACCTATCCAAAATTGGCCGATAGTATACAATTGATAAATTACATTGATAGCAGTCATATATAAGAAGAGAAAGAAGCAGAAGAGGGAAAAACATATCTTCCCTCTTTAATGTACTTAGAATCAAGAAGATAAAAAGAGACAATCACTCCTATGGGGCCACATTATTCATTGAGGTTAGAGGTCACATATAGTCTCTATTTATAATTGGGGAACACTTACATACTAAGACATTAAGTCTTCTTCAGGAAACCCTAAACAGCAGTTGGAGACAGGAATCCCATCCATGATGCTTGATGTTTTCCTCTTTTTGCTGTAATGCAGCATGCCTTAGTTATTCTTTTCTAAGGCACGTTATGTACCTGTTCTATAGTAATGCACCAAGAGAGATAGGAAAAAAAATTTTTTAATAGGCTGGTGATTCCAGAACTAGCCTTAGTTTCTCCCCTGAGCTTTATACTGTGATAATGTTTGGCTGTGTCTCCACCCAAATCTCATCTTGAATTGTAGTTTCCATAATCCCTGCATGTTGTGGGAGGGACCTGGTGGGAGGTAATTGAATCATGGTGGTGGTTACCGTCATGCTGTTCTCGTGATAGTGAGTGAGTTCTCATGAGATCTGATAGTTTTACAAGTTTCCCCCTTTCTCTCCACACTTCTCCTTCCTCCTGCCATGTGAAGAAGGATGTGTTTGCTTCCCCTTCCACCATAATTGTAAGTTTCCTGAGGCCTCTGCAACCATGCTGAGCTGTAGGTCAATTAAAACTCTTTCCTTTATAAATTATTCAGTCTCAGGTATTTCTTCATAGCAGCGTGAGAACGGACTTACACACCCTGTACACCCTAGTATGCCCAAGTGCCACTGATAGCATCACCTAAATTTTTAAGGCTGTATGAAACTTAAAATGTGAAAAACAAATTCTCAACTCTCCCCTCCCAGCCTATTTTCTTCCCAGCCTTCTCCATATTAGAGAATAGCATCGCCATCCATCTGCCTAGCTC
Source organism: Macaca mulatta (assembly GCF_049350105.2). Taxonomy (NCBI): domain Eukaryota; kingdom Metazoa; phylum Chordata; class Mammalia; order Primates; family Cercopithecidae; genus Macaca; species Macaca mulatta. The sequence goes on from NC_133422.1 coordinate 24,314,154, forward strand.
GTCAGGCACAAAACCTAACACCTATCCTTGGTTCCTTTTTTTTTCTTCTCACCTCTAACATCCAAACCATTAGCAGTCCTCTTTGCCCTTCCATCAGAGTATGTTGCAAATCATACCTTTTTTTTCTTCTTTTTTTTTTTAGATGGAGTCTCGCTCTGTCGCCCAGGCTGGAGTGCAATGGCGTGATCTCGGCTCACTGCAACCTCCACTGCCGGGGTTCAAGCAATTCACCTGCCTCAGCCTCCCAAGTAGCTGGGATTACAGACGCACGCCACCACGCCCAGCTAATTTTGTATTTTTAGTAGAGACAGGGTTTCACCATGTTGCCCAGGCTGGTCCTGAACTCCTGACCTCGGGTGATCCACCCACCTCGGCCTCCCAAAGTGCTGGGATTACAGGTGTGAGCCACCGCACCTGGCCAAACCATTTTTTATCAGCTTTCTAATGCATATCCCCTGTTGCTGATCTCTCTTGTGTATTGTCCATAAGCAGACAGTTTGTTTGTTTGTTTGTTTGGTAATTCGTATCATGTCTCTCCTGACCCACAACCTCCCAATGACTGCCTGTTGTAATTAAAAGTCCAAACTCCTGCTGGATGTGGTGGTGCATGCCTGTAGTCCCAGGTACTCAGGAAGCTGAGGCAGGAGGATCACTTGAGTCCAGGAGTTCTGGGCTATAGTACGCTATGCAATCTGGTGTCCACGCTAAGTTCAACATCAGTATGGTGACCTCCGGGAGTGAAGGACCACCAGATTGCCCTAAGGAGGGGTGAACCAGCCCGGGTCAGAAACAAAGCATGTGAAAACTCTCATGCTGGTCAGCAGTGGGATCGCACCCATGAATAGCCGCTGCCCTCCAACCTGGACAACACAGTGAGATCTTGCCTCTTAGGGAAAGGGAACAGAAAATGGAAAGGGAAAGGGAAGTCCTAACTCCTTATTGTAGCCTATGCTAGCTAGCATTTATTGAGCACTTGCTATATGCCAAAGACTTTGTTAGGTGCTTTGCATATATTAACTGATGTAATCTTCACAACAGTCCTGTGAGGTTGAAACTATTATTAACCTTATTTTACAAAGCAAGAGTGTAATAGGAAGGTTAAGTAACTTATCCAAATCACACAGCTAGTAAGTGGCCAACCTGGAATTCAAAGCACAGAGTCTGACTCCAAAGCATAGGGTCTGGGCCCTCTATACCATCCAACTCGAGCTTGTCATTTTGCTTTTCTTAAGCCACACTGGCCTTTTTCTCCCTCAAGCACATCAGGCTTGCTCCCTGCATAGGAGTTTTGCACTGGCTGTTCCTCTGTCCATGGTGCCTGTCATCTCATCATTTAAGTCTCCACTCAAATGTCTTTTTCTCAGAGAGATTTTTGCCTTACCACTGTCTTTAAAATTACTCTCCCACATATACAGTGTCACCTTTTTCCTATTTTCATAGCAGCACTTACAATATCTGAATTGATCTTAATTCTTTTAATGTTTGTTTCTCTATAAGTATTTACTTAATAACTGTTGCTGGATGGATGGTTGCTGACTATTGAATATTGGCTAGTATAGTGGTTAAGGATACAGGCTTTGAAATCAGATTCCTGGGTTCATATCCCAGCCCCACTCTTTAGTTGTATGAAGTTAGGCAAGTCACTTAACAATTCTCTGCCTCAGTTTCTTCATCTGTAAAATAGAAATAATACCTCCCGCATAGGATTGTTATCGGAATTAAATAGAATAATGTGTATGTCTCTTAAAACAATTCATAACACCTGAGAACTCAAACCATGTTATTTGTTTTTTTATTTATTACACTAAAGTTTTTGTAGCAACAAATATTACTATTATTATAATATTGAATGAATGGCATACCCAGAATACTCTTTGGAAAGTCATGTTTCCAGGCCCTCCTCCAGGCCAACTGGGTCAGAATATCTGAGAAAAGGGCCCATGAATCTTTAAATATATATATATATTTAGGGAGTCTGATAAATATCCAACCTTGGAAACTATGACAGTAGCCTTTTAGCATCACTATTTAGGATCAACCTGGACAGTTGTGTCTGTGTGACATCATCAGTGACATCATGACACTGCAGTGACACCATGCAATAATTTGTAATTTTGCTGAGATGTAAAGTGAGAGCAAGTCATCCTGATAAATGGACCTAGAAGACCCTTACCACTCTCCCTAACATCCCCATTACAGTGCAGCCTCATTCTCTTCCATGTATCTCTGTTGGCAAGCAGTAAAACTTAGAGTGACTCTAATTTTATTTCTGCTTGGAAAATCATCTCAAAAAGAAAACTAACCAAGAAATATGGGGATGCCAGGAAAGATTTTTTTTTTTTTTTAAGTAGTGATTCTACCTTAAACTGTAAGAAAAAAAAATCATGAAGCCGTTTTTTTTGTTTTTTGTTTTTGGCAGGTGCACCAACCAATGCAAAAACTGCACGTTATCAAGGAAATTACATGCTATTGCTATAAGTTCGGGTTTATAAGTTCAGATATTAACAAAGCTTTTATGAATGTCATGAAAGAGATTGTGTAAGACATAATTTCTGCCTTCCTAGAGCTGGAAAGACAAAACTACCATACACAAAACAGCAAGTGAAATTAAAGCGAATAATAAATGATAGACAGCCAGTGCTGTTTATTTCAGAAAAGAAAGTAAAAATATCAGCTAGAAGGGTTCACTGAAACAGTAGTGGCTAATGATGACAAACAACAAATCTTCTTTAGTTGCAGGACCAGCTCTGCCCCCTAATTATAAAAGCAGTAGTTCAGATTCATCAGACAGCGATGAAGACAGTAGTTCTTTGTACGAAGAAGGAAATCAGGAATCTGAAGAAGATGACACTGGTCCAACTGCAAGGTCAGTCATTTAATTAAATTAAATGATAGACCAAACTTCAGAGCTAGTATAAGTTGGCTGGAACAGATAACTAATAAGGGGATATCAAATTTCCATTTATACAGCACAGGGAGAAATCATTTTGTATGGCATTTCATCCTGAACTATACCTTTTACAAAGAAATTTATTCTAGTAGGGTGCAGCTATAGAGATATCTAGAATTTCAATATATATTTTTTTTTTCCCTGAGACAGGGGCTCACTCTGGCACACACTGGGGTGAAGTGGCATGATCTTGGCTCACTGCAGCCTCTGCCTTCCAAGCTCAAGTGATCCTCCCACCTCAGTCTCCTGAGAAGCTGGGACCACACCACAGGCGCCCAGCAAATTTTTGTATTTTTTGTAGATTTTTTTGGTATTTTTTGTAGAGATGGGGTTTCATCATGTTGCTCAGGCTGGTCTCAAACTCCTGGACTCAAGTGATCTGCCTGCCTCAGCCTCACAGTGCTGGGATTATAAGCATGAGCCACCACACCAGCCAATAAAATTCTTACATAAAGGATTTTTCTTAAGATGTCATTGAAGTGATGAAGTAGGCACATAAACCATAGAATTTCTTCTTAAAATTATATATGCGGTATATGTTTTCTTTAAATAAACTAATGATTTCTTCTTTTTCTTTTTTTTTTTTTGAGACGAAGTCTCGCTCTGTAGCCCAGACTGGAATCCGGTGGCATGATCTCGGCTCACTGTAGCCTCTGTCCTAAGTTCAAGTGATTCTCCTGTCTCAGCCTTCCAAGTAGCTGGAACTACAGGCGTGTGCCACCATACCTGGCTAATTTTTGTATTTTTTAGTAGAGACAGAGTTTCACCATGTTGACCAGGCTGGTCTTGAACTCCTGACCCCAAGTGATCTGCCCGCCTCGGCCTCCCAAGGTGCTGGGATTACAGGCGTGAGCCATCGCACTCAGCTGAATGATTTTCTTCTAATCTAGCCTTAATACTATGGGTCTATGTAAATGAGATGTCAAATCTTTGTTTATTATTGAGTAACAAGCTTTTTTTAAATTCATTTTAAATATTATCAGGTGGAAATAGCAACTTAAACCCCTTCCTTAAATGAGAATAAAAGTCACAGTCATAAACTTTTTACTTAGAAACATCTGACCAATAGACTTTGAAACTTCATTGAGGGAAATCTTTAATACCACAGAAAATATAGAATAGTGATATATTACTGCTGTAAAGAAATAACCAATCTGTATTTTAGGCCAAAAATAAATTCCAGGAAAAGACTAGTTATGAACTGTTGTCATAGGCCGGGTGCAGTGGCTCACACCTGTAATCCCAGCACTTTGGAAGGCCAACGTGCGCAGCTCACTTGAGGTCAGGAGTTTGAGACCAGCCTGGCCAACATGGTGAAACCCCGTCTCTACTAAAAAGATACAAAAATTAACTGGGTGTGGTGGCACTTGCCTGTAATCCCAGCTACCTGGGAGGCTGAGGCAGGAGAATTGCTTGGACCTAGGAGTGGGAGGTTCCAGTGAGCCAATATCACACCACTGCACTCCAGCCTGGCCAACAGGGCAAGAGTTCCTCTCAAAAAATAAAAAAATAAAAATAAAAAGAACTATCATAGTATCCAGTTTTTATTTGGCAAGATTAATTTATTGTTGCAGTGTTTATACAACTAGATTTAATGCTTTTATTAAAAAATTAAAGTGTGTTTTTGTGAAAAAAATTTTGATATATATGCATAAAGTTATACTACTGTGTTTTCAGAAAACAGAGGAAAAATCAGGATAAGGATGATGATGATGATGATGATGATGATGATGGGTTTTTTGGACCAGCCCTTCCTCCTGGATTTAAAAAGCAGGATGATTCTCCTCCAAGGTGATAATGTGTAATATTTTAGGCTAGTCTTTCTTTAAATATTTTAACTAAGGAATCTTTAATGAATTAAAGAATTGTCTGAAATTATGTTTTAACTGAAATATAACATTTTGAAATGGGTCATTCATAGGGAAAAGAAGTTGTTTCCTATAATAAAAATAATTATTTACATGTTTATGACACTTTCATAGTTTACAGAAAACTTCCACATCTGTTATTTGATATTCACAAAAGTGTTTTGTGGTAAACAGGGTGGATCATCCCTCTCCCCACTTTATAAACAGATAAGGTCACACACACATAGTAGCAGACCTGGGGCTAGAATCTTGATGTTCTGACTTTTAATTCAATTGTTTTCTTAATTGTTTATCAGTAGAAGAAACAAATCCCCATGTGCCATATTAGACATTGGACTAACTTCTCTGAATCTCAAATTTGTTATCTGTAAGCTAGGATAACAGCATGTACTTTACAGAATTGTTTTGATGATTGAGGTTTCATAGTTGTATACCTAGACTTTGTGTGTATGTGTGTGTGTGTTTAATTTATATGGAGCCTGGCACAGAGTAAGTATAGAGTAAATATTTATTCCTGTCTTCTTCCCAGAATTGTAAAATTTTTAAATGCCAAATATAAGATTGCACGTTAAATTGTTTATACTTCATAATACCGTATACCAATATGCAAGAACAAGCAGAAAAGGCTGTTTATTTTATATTCAAAGTTTATAATCACATTTGGCAGCTCCTAACTTCCATTAACTTTGGTTGTTTTAGATATACAGAGATAGGCAGTCTACAGACCCCAAACTAAAAATGATTTTTACATTTTTGAGAGTAGCTAAAAAAACGACAACAGATATGCCACAGAGAGCCACATGTGGCTTTCAAAGCCTAAGAGTTACTGTCTAGCCCTTTATAGAAAGTTGTAACATTCTAGGATGTAACATTCCTTTTAAGAAAACACATTACTTGGCCGGGCGCGGTGGCTCAAGCCTGTAATCCCAGCACTTTGGGAGGCCGAGGCGGGTGGATCACGAGGTCAGGAGATCGAGACTATCCTGGCTAACATGGTGAAACCTCGTCTCTACTAAAAATACAAAAAACTAGCCGGGCATGGTGGCGGGCGCCTGTAGTCTCAGCTACTTGGGAGGCTGAGGCGGGAGAATGGCGTGAACCCGGGAGGCGGAGCTTGCAGTGAGCCGAGATCACGCCACTGCACTCCAGCCTGGGAGACACAGCGAGACTCTGTCTCAAAACAAAACAAAACAAAACAAAACAAAAAAAAGAAAGAAAACACATTACTTAAATGTATAGCAATTTTTTTTCTTGAGAGTATTATTTTGGCAATAATAAAATACATGTGTAAAATAAACAGCTGGCATTATATATTGGAGTTATAAACCTTTTATAGTATCATAACATGCCATGGTTATATTCCTTTACTGTGTTTTAAGATTTTATATACTGGTAATTTTATTACCACCAATCCCCTGAGGCCAGAAAGTTAAGTTTTAATTGCATTTGTAGATTGCTAAAAATTGTACTCAGAAAAAATCTATGCTGTACTCATAGCTTATAAATGATACCTAATTTTATCTTTTTAACAGTGCCAAACTTCCCTGTCTCATAAGCAAATTGTTCTGCTCGAAGAAGTTTCATGAATCAAGACAAGAGGTTATTAAATGGTCAGGATGGGAGCCCAGAGTTTCTGACTGTCAGTACTGTTTTTTCCCCTGCCAGGATGCCTGTCTGTGGGGTTCTAATAGAACATGGTGCAACCTGGAAATTTTAGCTTAGGACTTCATTTCCATCTGGGTTGGTAACACTGGCACAGTGACAACTATGGAAAAAACATTGGTACAAAAGCAAGGATGAAGTATCTTAAAAGTATGAAAGAGGGTATTTTTTTATTTTTTATTTTTATCTTTTTAATTTTTTCCTTCATAAAGTAAGGCTGTCTCTTTTTAAGACCCAGTATTCAGGCAAGTCTGTCTTCTGAAGTGATGACAGTTGCCTCATTATGTGGCAGTAGGGCAGCTGGAAAGAAAATGCGCTTTGACATCAAGTAGACCAGGGTCTGAACTCTAGCTCAGCCACTTACTAATTGTGTTCATCTTGGACATGATTTTGCTCATCTTAAAGGTGGAGTGACTGACACTGACCAGGATTGTTTTAAGGAAACCAATGCACTGCTTGAAATGTGGTTAGCACAGTACCTTTTTCCCTTTCTATGTGTCTTAATGAACTAGCTGCATTCTTCTACAGTTCCACATCATTACTGTATTATCAAGTGAGAACAATGGATAGATTTTTAATACTGCCATGTTATATAGACCACAGATTGCTGGCATTGTCTGCACATGCTATATATGTCCTTGAAGAACTCGATTTCTACTTTGGTAGTTCTGACCATAATTATAATGCCCCTAAGGTATCTTTCACTGGACAGTGAATCTCAAAACTGAAGGAAAGCCAAGGCACAAAATAAAAAAAGACCATCACAGATTTTAGTACAATTTTTTTAAAACATTGCCATTTTTATTTAATATAGTTCTTTTTAGGAAGTGTGCATATGCCAGTGTCACAAAGATTGAGAATTACTGGCTTGGTCTCTAATTATTGACTAACAAGTAGAAAATTCAAATGTGAAAATTAGGTTTTTAAAAGACATCTAGCAGAAAGATACTAGGTAATACTAGTAAAAATAAAGTGTTAAATAAAATTCTTATTTTCAACATTTGTTACTATCTGGCTTTATTATTTTTGTGAACTTTTGTTCTAAAAACTGCTTTTTAAAGTCAGGGAGAATGATAAAAGTACATTTTATTTTTCAGGCCCATAATAGGTCCTGCACTGCCACCTGGTTTCATTAAATCTACACAGAAAAGTGACAAGGGCAGAGATGATCCAGGACAACAGGTATCATCATCCCATTTCAACTCTAAGGTTTGGAAAGTTTTCATTGAAAGGATAAGATGTATTGTAACAAACTCCAAACTTTATGCATGCAGTTACTACAATCACTGGACTCAACTGTAATGTAAGACTCAGTTATATTCAGATTAATTTAAGATTGTAACATAAGTAGATGAAATAAAAAGCTATTCAAAACCTGAGATTCTGTTAGGAAAATAACAGGGTTGACGGGGTGTTACCTATTCATGCTTCTTATCTTTGAAGGGGGGCTTTAAAGTGTTAGAAGGATGGAACATGAAGAAAAGTTTAAGAAATGATTGTGATGTGGGCTGGAGGAGAGAAGGTTGAAGAGCTTTTTAACAATGGTCTTTACCTTGAAATTTACTTTCTCCTAACCAAGCTCTAGTACCTGTGTATAAAAAAATACACTGGTGGATAAGTAATTTTAGGAAAAGATAGACCAAATGACTTTGGAGTAAAGTATAAAGGCTGTTTCTCTCCTTAACAAGAGTTGAGATTTGTAGAGTACTTTATAATTTGTAATGTGTTTTCCCAATATGTGGACCTTATTTTATCTTCTCCACAGTTTCATGAAATAGATATTATCTGCACCTTACAAATTCTAAAGACCAAAAAAATTGGGTACCTTACCCAAGATTACACAATTTTTACTGATCAAACCCATGGCACAAACTCAGTTCTTATGACTTTAAATCACTTGTTCAGTCTGTTATACTGCAGTGCCTTCCTATATATGAATTCATATATTCCAGAGACTCCTGTTTATCTCCACTAAGAATTCAACAGTTACACTGAGGTTGTTACTCAAAGGATGTATAATGCAGTGGTTAAAATTATTAATTTCAGAGTCATTTACTTACTCTTTCAACACATGCTTGTAGAACACCTGCAGTGTGGCAGGCACATAGTCACAGAAGTGAATCTGTCAACAAATTAGTTTGTTCCTATCTTCACAAGACATCCAGGACTCAGCCACTTCTGCTCCCACCCTGGTCCAAGTGACCATCAAATTTCACCCCTTTTATTGGTCTTCATGCTTTATGTAGCCATTTCTCCTCTACTACCCCTTCTCAACACAAAAGTTGAAGGGGTCCAGATAAAACAAAGGCAGATCGAAGTCAGATCATGTCACTAACACTCAAAACCACCAAATTACTCCTCCTCTCCCTAAGTCAAAGCCAAAGTCCTTTTAGGGCCCTATACTGGCCTCCATTAGTACTCTGATTTTATCTTTTGCTTTGATGTGACCACACTGGGCTCCTTGCTGTTCCTCCTCAAATACAGCAGGCCAGCTCCTACTTCTGAGCCTTTATGCCTGCTGTCCAAGCCTATGCAAAATGGTCTTCCCCTACATATCTATGTGGCTGACCTCCTAGACCTTTGGTTTTTTTTGCTGGAATATTATCTTTCCAATAAATCATCTCTGGCCTCCAAATTAAAATATGCTAACCTCCTCTTCCCTTCTTTAATTTTCCCCATAGTATTTATTGCCACCAAAGAAACCATTAATTTTACTGCTTCTTTTTGTTTATTGTTGGCCTCTTTCCACTAGAATGTGACTCCATAAGAACAGAGATTTTTTTTTTATCTTATCACCAGTGCCTTATATATAGCAGATATTCAGAAGTATTTGTTGAATGAATGAATGAATAAATCAAACACAGTGCCTGCCCTCATCACACCTACAAGGTAGTGGGGAATACATACATCAGTATATAACATTGTGAATTATTCAAAAGATGAGACAAAATATAAATGGAACCATGATGGGGGAATCTAATCTGAAAATGAGAAAAAGTCTTTTTCAGCCAGGCGCAGTGGTTCATGCCTGTAATCCCAGCACTTTGGGAAGCCAAAGCGGGTGGATTGCTTGAGCTCAGGAGTTCAAGACCACCTGGGGCAACATAGCAAAACCGCATCTCTACCAAAAATAAAAAAAATTAGCAAGGCATGGTGGCACATGCCTGTGGTGCCAGCTACCTGGGAGCTGAGGTGGAGGATGGCTTGAATCCAGGAGGTAGAGGTTGCAGTGAGCTGAGATCGTGCCACTGCACTCCAGCCTGGGTGACAAAGCAAGACCCTGTCTCAAAAATAAAAAAAAATAAAAAATAAAGGTCTTTATTTGAGTGAATGTCTACTAACCTGAAGTTTGATTAATTGGACTAGCTCAGCAAAGAAGGCAGGGAACATTGTTCCAGAGAGAGCAGATGGCTTAAGGCAAAAGAGAGTGTGGAGAGGATGAAAGTTAGGGTTAAAGAAGTTCAATATGGTTAGAATGGAGAGTGCAGGGAGAATGGTGAGAGAGAAGGTGAGGAAAGTAGGTAAGAGCTGTTCGAAGCTTTGCATTGAGCCTAACTTGGGTACGCTTAACTTCATGATCAGTAACATGCAGGTCATTACACTTACCTCATAGGGTTGTTACAAGGATTAAATCAGAGTAGTAGTTGTATTAGTCTATTTTCACACTGCTAATAAAGACATGCCCAAGACTGGGTAATTTATAAGGAAAGAGGTTTAATTGACTCACAGTTTAGCATGGCTGGGGAGGCCTCAGGAAACCTACAGTCATGGCGGAAGGGGAAGCAAACATGTCCGTCTTCACGTGGCGGCACCAAGGAGAAGAGTGAGTGCCCAGCGAAGGGGGAAGCCCCTGATGAAACCATCAGATCTTGTGAGAACAAACTCACTCTCACAAGAACAGGATGCGGGAAACCACCCCATGATTCAATGATCTCCACCTGGTCCCTCCCATGGCACCTGGGGATTATGGGAACTGCAATTCAAGATGAGATTTGGGTGGGGACACAGCCAAACCATCAGTAGGTATTCAACTTAAAGTAGCTCTCATTATTACCATTGTTCTTATTGCCTCCACTATGGATGCCATGAGCATAACTGAAGAATTTAGGCTAAGTATGAGGAATCCTTTCTTTTTTTTTTTTTTTTTTTTTTTTTGAGATGGAGTCTCGCTCTGTCGCCCAGACTGGAGTGCAGTGGCGCGATCTCGGCTCACTGCAAGCTCCGCCTCCCGGGTTCACGCCATTCTCCTGCCTCAGCCTCCCGAGTAGCTGGGACTACAGGCGCCCGCCACCACGCCCGGCTAATTTCTTTTTGTATTTTTAGTAGAGACGGGGTTTCACCGTGTTAGCCAGGATGGTCTCGATCTCCTGACCTCGTGATCCGCCCGCCTCGGCCTCCCAAAGTGCTGGGATTACAGGCTTGAGCCACCGCGCCCGGCCGAGGAATCCTTTCTAACAAGGGTGTTGAAGAAAAAATTACCAGAGGAAGGACTTCCAGCCATATGGAAGACTGAGATGACATCGTCAGGCTAGGCATTCCCCGCCATGAACACAAAGGAGTGCTAGGGGAAGAAAGAAAATAACAACCAGTTTAAAACACAGCAAAGCTCAAAAGGAAGAAAGGAAAATCCACACATACTAACAACATTGAGGGAATTCAAAGCCAGACACAGGTTTACACAGCAGGGAACCACAGTCATTTTAGAGAACCCAGTCATAAACCCCAGAGAATCTGGGAACAGGAGCCTTGGCTTCTGGCTCACTCAGCCAGAGGAGATTGAATTGAGCCCCCTACATAAAGCCTGCAGCCTCAAAGTTCTGCTGTGTCTGTAAAAGGAGGACAAGGGGACTAGAGGACTAGAGAAATGTAACCCACTGTCCCTAGGAAGGTGGCAAGGAAATTTGCTTCTGCCTAGAGCCTTGTCATACTATCTGTAACCTACTTTCAGATGGTTCTGAATAAAAGCGTGTGTGTGTCTATTTCATGGGGAGAGGGACAGAAAACAAACCAAAAAAATGAATGTGTTAAAATGACATGTGCCACTCAGTTGGTAAATCTGAGTGAGGACATATTGGTCTTTATTGTACTCATCTTAGCACTTTTTTATAGGTTCAAAATTTTTCAAAATAAAAAATTGGGGAAAAAATTTTCAGAGGAGTAGCATAATTCAGCATTATTCGCCCTTGGAATTTTGTCCTAACCTACCTAGTTAGCAAATGCATAGCTTACATCATTTCCTAGGTGGTACACATTCTACATTCCCTAGCTTCTTTTGGTGGAAGGCGAGGGTCAGGCTGAGAGAGATTACACTGTAGGTCCATGTGTGAAATACTCTCGCTCTGATTGTTTGACTTATAATTTCCCTTTAATTGCACCTTTTTCAAAAGACCTTTCTTTTTCAGTTTTGAGATTTTCGTTTCTCAAAGATAGGCCTCTCTTAGCCTCATTCCCGGCATATACCCCCAAATTAAGACATAATAATACTAATGTTTGACATTTCTTGAGCACTTACCACAAGACAGACACTGCAACAGCAGTATAAACCTAACTTAATCCAAACAACAATCCAGGGAGGTAGTGTATCAACTGAATGCCTTCAGCTACAAATAACAGAAAATCCAACTCAAAATGGAACTTTACCTTAACCTACTTAGTTAGCAAATGGGTTAATTTACTTGGTGATATATGTTCTGTATTCTCAAAATAAGGAAAATATGTTTCATACATAATAAGAGGTCAAGAGGCAAGATGATTCCAAGCTTGATTAATTCATTTGCCTCATGATATCATCCAAGGCTCCAGTTTTTCTACCTTCCTGCTCTATAAGAGAATTAACAGTATGTTAATTCCGCCCTCATCGTACCAAGAAGCCTGCCAAAGTTCTAAGACTTAGGCTGACTGCCTTCATCATACTAAGAAGCCTGCCAAAGTTCTAAGACTTAGGCTGACTGCCTTCATCATACTAAGAAGCCTGCCAAAGTTCTAAGACTTAAAGGCAGCTAGCAGTGTCCAGACACAGAAGAGGACTGGTCCTTTCCCTGTGCCTCTTTTGTAGCGGAAGGAAAACCTGTACCAGTTTCCTATAGACCTTTTGTGTTTATTTCCCAAGAATTGTGTCATGTGTCCATGCCTAAACCAGTCAGCTGAGCAAGAAGAAGAAGACCAAAGTGACTGCTTTGTAATATTTTGTAAACACATCCATACAATAGTTATACTTTTTTTTGTGACTGGCCTAGAATTATCAATATTTTTCCCCAGGTGTTAGAGAAGGTCCCAGTTCCCTGAGAAGGGTGTGGCTTTAAAGAGGATAAACAAAATGCAGGGTTCTCTTGGCAATAGTTATTGGTAGAAGCTGTTATAATTCTCTTGTCAAAGACGAGAAAACCAGGGCTTAGAAAGGTTAAATAACATGCCTGAAGTCACAGGGCTAGTACAATGGCAAATGAGGCCTTCAACAAAATCAGCCCAAAATATAAATCAATAGGGTACCTAATTTCTATCGTAATTCTGGATAAAATGTGCAACATTTTTTTATTTAAAGAAATAACTCATCCAGGACACCAAAATAATTTAATACCCATAGAGAGGAATTGGGCATATTATTCTGTTTCTGATTTTCAGTTTAGTGTGTTTGGCCTAATTTTCTGTTTGCTTCTCCATCTCCGCTTTTATTTACCCCTGAACATAAGTGATACTTATTTCTAAAAATTGCAGGCATCATCCTACCAGGACATGCTGAAATTCCACCTTTATGAAACCATCTCATATTAAGATGGAAGTGAGACTATCATTAGCTTATTCCACTAATACTGTATTGGTGCCATGACTCTTAGAGTTAGTGTTTTGTTCTGTTTTCATGTCTCATAGTTTTAAAATTTCATTATAGCTTTTATATCTGAACATTTTGCGTCACCAAATATTTATATCTGTAGTGGGTTATAAATATGTTTAACATAATGTCTGTAACATCAGAAAGCTTACTATTGTAGATATAAGCTAGAAACACTTAAAGCTAAATCACTAACAGTTGAGATAAAATGATAGAGGGATCGCTGTTATATACATAGAAAAAATACTGGCCTTGATCTTGGAATATTTGATTCTTAGATAATAGTTTTATAAAATCAGACAAGTTGTTTATTCTAATTACACTCTTAAGTCTAAGTCTCCTCCAAAAAAAAAAAAAAAAGAAACCAGAAATAGTGCCATTTTACAGTTTTGTTACAAGGATCTAATGAGGTATATGCCAAAATCCATAGTTATTAAGAATGTGTTTGTGTGTGTGTGTGTTAGAGTAAGCCACAACACAGTATATAATTGTCTACTTATTGTACTATGTTGAGAAGAGCTCTAAGTCTACATCTATGTCCTTCAGGAAGAGAGTGAGGTCTGTCATGGACACAGGAAGAGAGGTGGGAGGTGGGAGAGAGTCTGCATGCCATGGATTTGTCATCTCTGTGCTAGGCACTTGAGGAAGGTGAGGAAAAAGTCCCCATGGTTCAGTGATGAGCCAGCAATACATTGTTTACTTTTTAATTTTTTATGGATAATAAGTTTCAGTTAAATGCAGGTAATTTAGAATTATTTTTTATACCTGTAGCTCTGCTCTTGGTTTAAAGATAATGTCTTGTTTTAAAAGGAAACAGACAGCAGTGAAGATGAGGATATTATTGGACCAATGCCTGCAAAAGGACCAGTTAACTATAACGTAACGACAGAGTTTGAAAAAAGGGCTGAGAGAATGAAAGAAAAACTGACCAAAGGAGATGATGTAAGTTTTAAAAACACTTTAAGAAATACACTAAATAGATTAAAAATCTAAATTTTAGAAATAAACACTAAACCATTTAACTTTTAATATATTTTGTTTTTAGGTATAACATTTTTGTTTAATTTAGGAGTTAGAACCCAGAAACTATAAAAGAAAAGTAACAAATTGGATGAAAGTCTTTGTAACGTATGTGACAAACATATGTGACAAAAACATAAGTAACTTTAAAACTTCAATTGCATGACATAGTTGCTTGTACATACATATGTACTCATCTTATACACGATACATACTTTCCATGCTACATTTCTTTTTTTCTGTTAAAGGATTCATCTAAACCCATCGTAAGAGAGTCATGGATGACTGAACTTCCTCCAGAAATGAAAGACTTTGGTCTTGGGCCAAGGACTTTTAAGAGAAGAGCTGATGACACATCTGGAGATCGATCAATCTGGACAGATACTCCAGCTGATAGGGAAAGGAAAGCTAAGGTGAGACGCTTTGTTTGTTAATGTATTTCTGTTCATGTTGGCTGGATTTTGAAAAGATACAATGCAAGATTATTTAAGGGTACTATTTTTTAAAATTATGATTCCAAAAGGATAATACAGATTTTCCTCTGGAGCAAGATTATGAGGAAGGAAACTGACACCAGTTGCTTGCTGTTTACTTACTATTTCCCAATAAACGGTCTCATTTAAACCTCAGGAAAACTCAGAGACATAGGTATAATGACCTTATTTTATAGATGGAGAAACTATCCTCTATGAGGTCAATGTTTCTAGGGTCACAAAGCTAGTAAGTGATGAAAAACAATCTCATTTTAGACCTGGTCAAAAAGACCAGATTCCCTGGTCTTTTTACACCATACTATCTTTATGATCATATATCTTTTAAAATATTTTAGAAAAAAAAAAATGCTGCAGATTAACCAGGCAAATTAAATGGTGCCTAGAGGACCTCTCTCAAAATGACCGTATCTCAGGTGCACTAAACTTCATGTTACTGTCAAGATAGACAAGAACCACTATCATTAATACATTAAGTTATCCAAAAAATACCAGCTGGCCGCAGTGGCTCATGCCTGTAATCCCAGCACTTTCCGAGGCCAAGGAGGGCAGATCACCTGAAATCAGGAGTTCGAGACCAGCCTGGTCAACATGGCGAAACCCTGTCTCTATTAAAAATAAAAAAATTAGCCGGGCATGGTGGCATGCACCTATAATCCCAGCTACTTGGGAAGCCGAGGCAGGAGAATCAGTTGAACCCAGTAGGCGGAGGCTGCAGTGAGCCAAGATTGTGCCACTGCACTCCAGCCTGAGCAACAGAGCAAAACTCCATCTCAAAAAGAAAAAAAAAAAAAAAAAAAAAATCTGTATGCATAAAATACATTATTTTTAATTTTCTCTTCTTGAATCTTTTTCTGTTACAAAATATTTCATTGTATATTAGGAATTAAACCAGTATCCCCAGTACTACTCCTTCAATTTAGTCCATCTGTGGGTTTTGGTTTTTTCTTTTTGGTTTTTTGTTTGTTTGTTTTTTAAGAGACAGGGTGTCTCTGTCACCCAGGTTGGACTGCAGTGGCGCAGTCATAGCTCACTGCAGCCCTCAAACTTCTGGGCTCAGGTGATCCTCCTGCCTCAGCCTCCTGAGGAGCTGGGACTGCAGGCACACAACTAATTTTTTTATTTTTTATTTTTGTAGAGACAAGGCCTTGCTGTGTTGTCCAGGCTAGTCTCAAACTCCTGGGCTCAAGCAAAGTGCTTGAGCCAAAGTGCTGGGATTACAGGCGTGAGCCACTATGCGCAGCCTCTCTCTGAAGGTTTTAATTTCTGTAAGACATCCCATTCAATTCTCAAATGCTTGACTAATTGTCACCTTATGATTATAAATTCATCAGTTCTGACTAAAGCAGTTCCACACTTAGTTCATTCCACTAGCTCTGTTTATATTACTCATCAGTACCTAGAATTACCAGGATTTCTGTTTTCAATCTGGAATGAACTAGCTCTGTTTATATTACTCATCAGTACCTAGAATTATCAGGATTTCTGTTTTCAATCTGGAATGATCAATTTTCCTGTTCTATCAGGAATTGTATTTCGTTGCAGGTGATAGAAAGAGGCAAGAGCTCCTTAAGGACTTTCCATTTTACTGGAGAATTGCCTGTGAAATAAACAGTGGTACCATTAAAGTGTGGAGGGCGTGTTGCAGTCTCCACACTTGAGCACCCTGCCTGCATAGTAGGCAACATTATGCATAATTTCTTTTTTGTCCTAAGATTAAAGAGAATCTGACAGTTATAATAGGAAGGTGAGGCGAACCAACACACATAGGGGCAGGAGAGGCAGCAAAGGATGTGGATCCAAGAGAGCCACAAAAACCTTGAAAGGCTGGTGTTGGAATGCCTATTATTTCTTAGCTGGTTTTGAAATAATAATTATTTATTGCAGTTTTTATAATTTAGCCTTTAAGATTGTCTCCAAAAAGACAATTAATTCCCTTGCTTACATGCCTTTTTATTTGTGTCCTTATTTATTTGTTCTTTTTTATATCCTGTTTCTCATTGTAGATGAATAGATGTCTAGCTTACAACCAGATATGTAGGGAGTCTTCCTTGGAGGAAAATATCATGGAATAATGGAACACATGGAAACCAGGCTATATTGTTTGAACTTAAGAGATTTTAATCCCTATGACTGAGTTCTTTAGACCTGGTCATTCTTTTCTGTGCTGAAATGTTTTGTTTAGTATTTACAGTGGACTCATAAAGGGATTATTAATAAGTCTTAAATTGTATATAACACTACATTACAGAATATAGTACCACACACATATATTTATGTCACAAACTATATAGTATCACAGAGCTATTCATTTTCTGTTGTCTTTGATCCTGTGTAAAGTTCATGACTAATTTTTATAACAGATCTTAGCCATATTTCCTTCTTGATAGATTCCCTCCACTCCATCCTACTTCTTATATTTGATTTTCCAGCATACCTCTCATACCTCTACTGTTCTCACATTAATTTAGCCAATATGGCCTAAAAGAAGATTGCTCTTGGCGGGGCACGGTGGCTCATACCTGTAATCCCAACACTTTGGGAGGCTGAGGTGGGTGGATCACAAGGTCCGGAGATCAAGACCATCCTGGTTAACCCGGTGAAACCCTGTCTCTACTAAAAATACAAAAAATTAACCAGGCGTGGTGGCGGGCGCCTGTAGTCCCAGCTACTCGGGAGGCTAAGGCAGGAGAATGGCATGAACCCAGGAGGCAGATCTTGCAGTGAGCCAAGATTGTGCCACTGCACTCCAGCCTGGGCGACAGAGTGAGACTCCGTCTAAAAAAAAACAAAAAAAGATTGCTCTTTAGAAAGTATTGAAAGTGTTTTACATACATTAATTGAATGAGATCAGTTATGTCCTCACTTTCCAGTCTTGACAATATCTACTACCTCTTAATATTAAATGGTTAGGTTTTTATCTCCATTGTATCATAACATCACTTTTCTTTTTTTATAAGTAAAACATCTATTTTCTGGGAAAATGTAGAAATGAACTATTTCTATGTTTTTAACTTACTTTATTAAATACAGTGTTGTTTTAGTCCATGAGGCCTCCTAAGCAAATAAAAATAAGAATATGCTTAGAGACGAGTGGTTTTCAGTAGTTTTTATATGGGCCCTCCCCATTCCTGCTTGGGAGCATATGCTGTAGAATATTACTGTAACATTTTTTCTAAATAAAATGTGTTAGACTAGACACTTCGTGTGTGTGTGTGCGTGCTAATATAAATGATAGTTTTGTTTCAAATTCTAGTTGTTTCTTGCTGATATTGATATATATATATATTTTTTTTCTTCTTCTTTTTTTTTTTTTGAGACAGAATCTTACTCTGTTGCCCAGGCTGGAGTGCAGTGGCACCATCTCAGCTCACTGCAACCTCTGCCTTCCAGGTTCAAGCAATTCTTGTGTCTCAGCCTCTCGAATAGCTGAGACCACAAACACTCGCCACCACGCCCAGCTAATTTTTTGTATTTTAGTAGAGACAGGGGTTTCACCATGTTGCCCAGCGTGGTCTCGAAATCCTGAGCTCAGGCAGTCTGCCTGCCTCTGCCTCCCAAAGTACTAGGATTGCAGGTGTGAGCTACCATGCCCAGCCTCTTGCTGCTATATTTTGTATATTGATCTTGTATCCTGCAACTTTGCTATACTTGCTTAGTAGTTCCAGGAGTTTTTTGGTAAATTCTTTGGAGTTTGCTACACAGTCCACAGTTTGCTACACAGTGCTAGGATCTGTGAATAAACACAATTTTTCTTTTTTTTTTTTTTTTAAATGTACACCTTTTATTTCCTTTTCTTTGTTTTTTGTTTGTTTGTTTGTTTTCCTACAGGGTGATTTTATTATTTTAGAAAACAGTAATATAGGATATCTTTTTAAGCCTTATTTTCACTTCCACCTCTCACCACTGTTAGTCAAACTCATCCTGAATTCAATAAATAGGTTGAGTGGGGTGGTTTTTTTTTTCCTTGTTTTCAAGAAAATCATAGACTAGAGCAGTAACTGATCCCTTATCAAGTATGTTAATATTTTGATTTTTTTTTTTTTATGAGACCGAGTCTCACTCTGTCTCCCAGGCTGGAGTGCAGTGGAACGATTTCAGCTCACTGTAACCTCTGCCTCCCAGATTCAAGTGATTCTCCTGCCTCAGCCTCTGGATTAGGTGGGATTACAGGTGCCCACCACCACGCCCAGCTAACTTTTATATTTTTGGTAGAGATGAGGTTTCACCATGTTGCCCAGGCTGGTCTCGAACTCCTCACCTCAGGTGATTCGCCTGCCTCGGCCTCCCAAAGTGCTAGGATTACAGGCGTGAGTCACTACGCCTGGCCAAGTATGTTAATATTTCTAATCAGAAGGGATTTCACAAACCTGGCTTAGTTGTGTCTCTTGTTACTTAATCTAAGTAAAAATAATATTTATTTTTTGTTTTATCTTAATTTTATGATTCAGTAGTGTGTTATCTGTGTTCATTCCTCAGGAAACACAAGAAGCAAGGAAGTCATCCGGTAAGAAAGATGAAGAACATATATTATCAGGAAGAGATAAGAGACTGGCTGAGCAGGTATCTTCATACAATGTAAGTAAGAAAATAAGATATATAGAGCCAGGTGTGATGACTCTTGCCTATAATCCCAGCTACTTGGGAGGCTGAGGCAGGAGGATCACTTGAGGCCAAGAGTTCAAGACCAGCTTGGGCAACATAGCAAGACCTTGTTTCTAAAAACATATTTTTTTAATGAGCCAACTGAGTTGTGAGGATCACTTGAAAGCCTCCCTGCCTCAAAAAAAAAAAAACAGAAACAAAATATATAGCCCTTTTCCCCCTATCTTTTAGTTCTGTGTTTATTTTTTTCTCTTTTGCTTATTTCTCTTTCTTTTATATGTCTACCTCTTTACCATGTACTTTTTATACATCTATCCTGAAATAAACTCTGTTGCATATATATATGTTTTTATAAAATTCTTCTGTGTTTTTCACAGATATTTCCAATTCACATTTTACATATTAAATTAGCAGAAATCTAATTATTAGAGATAGGTAGCACTTGATGAGAGAAAGCAAGACCCCTGCTCACTCATGGAGATCTTCCATTTATAAATGTTTACATTATAAACAGATTTGGAATGTTGGATGTAAATATTTAAATATGGGAGAAAAAACGTTTTTTGAATGTAGTTCAATCTAAATTTATAAACTAAACAGTCAGTATTCATTTGGCATATTATTTTGTTATCTTCTGTCTTAAAAAAAAAAAGGCAAATGTTGGATGGTGCCTGTACAAAAAGAAAAGGAAAATGATAAATGTCCCAGCTCAAAGAATAAATGTAAATTACTGAACCCATTGGTCCCTGAAAGGTGTTTAGGAAAATTATTTTCTGTTCCCAGTGTATTAAAGAAAATTCCATAAGCTCTAAAATATAGTTAGCTTGATTTATTATATATATGTTGACCAGTACCACAGTGAAGCACGCTTAAAACATTTTTGGAAATTGACCAAAAACTTAGCTCACTTGAAGTATTTATGAAAACTGACCAGGTGCTCAGAAGTCAAGTATCAACAAAATCGAAGGAATTACTATCATTCAACCCAAATTATCTGACCACAAAGAATTGAAGTTTGGATTCAGAATATCTTAAAAAACCCACTATGGCCAGTTGTAGTGGCTCATGTCTATAATCCCAGCACTTTGGGATGCTGGGGCAGACCGATTGGTTGAGTCAAGCCATGGTTGTGCCACTGCACTCCAATCTGGATGGCAGAGCGAGACCTTGTCTCAAAAAAATAAAAATTAAAAAACTGGAAATCAGAAAAACTCAACATTTAAACTTTGTATCAAAGAAAAAATGATAATGGAAATTAGAAAAATGTAGACCTGAATGACAAAAATACAACATATCACAATGTGTGGGATGCCATATGAAGTGGTATTTAGAGGGAAAATTTACAGCCATAATGAGTTATGTAAGAAAAGACCAATGACTGAAGATAAATAAGCTAAGCCTTTTTCCAAACTGGCATTTCTTATCAAACTAAACAGACACGTACCCTGCTATTTTCCTCCTGGGTATTTTCCTAAGACAAATGAAAACACATCCACACAAAGAGTTGAACGTGTTATTCTTAATAGCCTCAAAAAAATTTACCCAAGAATGTTCATAGACGCTTTGTTCATAATAGTTAAATACTGTAAGCAGCTCAAATGTTGATCAGTAAGAGAAAGAAAACCAAACTGTGGTATAAATGAAACTACTCACCAATAAAAAGGAACACATTACAAATAAATCCAACATGCATGAATCTCAAAGTCATACTGAGTGAAAGAAGTCTTACACAAGCAAGTACATACTTCTTATTATGTTTATATGGAGCTGTACAATAAGCAAAATGCATCTATGGTGGGAAAAAAATCAGAATGCTAGTAGTTGGAATTGGGGTATGGAATTTGACTAGGAAACAGCGTATGCCTGAAGTGATAGAAAGGTTCCAGATCTGGATTGGATTTTGAGCTATAAAACTCATTGAATATACACTTAATATTTATGTATTTTATCATATGTATATTCATCTTAAAAAAAAAAAAATATATATATATATATAAAAACAAATATTGAACTCAAATGCATGCCTAGGTATTTAGGGGGACATGTAGTGATGTTTACAGTTTACTTTAAAATGCATCCAAAAAAATAGGGTTCTAATCTGAACCCTGAAAGCTGAAATTCCAGATACTTTCTATTCAAAGTATTAATATAGTCTTAAGACTAAGCCACTCTAGAAACTGTAGCTTTTGATAAATCGAGCAGTCTTTAAAATACTTTAATGAAGACAAAAACCAATCAAGTAGAAGTTTGGCATTAGTTTTCAAAAGCCGTTACAAACACATCTTATTCAAAAATGAATTGCTGTTGGCCAACCATGGTGGCTCACACATGTAATCCCAGCACTTTGGGGGAGACTGAGACGGGAGGATCTTCTGAGGCCAAGAGATGGGCAGTATAGCAAGACCCCATCTCTACCAAAATAAAAAGGTAAAAAATTAGCCAGGTGTGATGGCACACACTCGAAGTCCCAGCTACTTGGGAGGCTGGAGTTGGAGGATCACTTGAGCCTAGGAGTTTGAGGTTACAGTGAGCTATGACCACACCACTGCACTCCACTGCAGGGTCTATACAGAGCAAGACCCTGTCTCTAAAAAAAAATTTTTTTAATAAATAAAAAATGCTGTAAGTATTGTATATTGTTAGAAAATGCAAACATTTATGTTAAATGATTAAATGTGGTAAGTCAGCAAGTTAGTCATTTAGCAGATTAATCTCTTACATCAGTCGGCTTTCAGCTTTTGATTTTCAGTGAATTGACTGCTTCTAGGTGTTATTTATTATTTTATTATATTTTGGCTCTAGTTTGTTCCTGTGTGTCACAATGTGCAAATTATCCTAAATCAGACCAACAGTAGTACACCTGAAACAACTGATATAAAAGTTTATTTCTTTTATCATCATGAGTTTGAGCACTTGAATTGTTTGGATTGATTGTATAATAATAGTCCAGTGATTTAATGTATTCCTCTGTCTCTATTGATGGTTCATTTGCTAATATAAGGAATAATCAGTACCTTGAAACCTGACATCTTTATTTCTCCATTTTTGTTTGCTTTTTGTTACCTTACATACAATTTTGCTCATTGTTATAAATCATTTTCCTCAGTAGTGGCTTTAGGTAAAGTAGTTAGATCCCTACAACTCCATTCTTTCTCACATCTCCACACATCTGCTCAAACTTTGTTCTCAATTTTCTCCAGGTCTTTGTTATATATTTAGGCTTTCCCCTTCCAACTCTTGTTAGCCTGTCAACCTTCATCATTACCACCTCACTAAGGAATTATTATCTCATTAGCAAGGAAAGATGTGAAAGCAAGGAAGGAAGGAGAATTGTGGAGAAATGGAGCTAAAAGATCAAGTTTTGATAGTGTAGCTTTTTTACATTTATACATACATATAATGCTACATATATGGTTTTCCATCCTAAAATTCACCTTACTACACTCCTTTGTATTGGCATCCTATCTCCTATTAATACCAAACTACTAGAAAGAATGATCCAAAAGTGAGTTCCACATCCCATGGATCACCTCTATCAGAACTTGGGCAGTAAAAGCGAGGTTTCTGAGACCCACAGTTGGCAGTTTTGATTCACTAAATCTATGATAGGACAGGCAATCTATATTTCTTTTCAACCCGTCAGTGCTGGAGACCAGCAATCTTCAAGTGTTTTTGCTTGGTATCCCCTAAAACTCTGTGTGTGTGTGTGTGTGTGTGTGTGTGTGTGTGTGTGTGTGCGCGCGCAATCTTCAAGTGTTTTTGCTTGGTATCCCCTAAAACTCTGTGTGTGTGTGTGTGTGTGTGTGTGTGTGTGTGTGTGTTGAGACTGAGTCTCGCTCTGCTCCATTGCCCTGGCGTGTGTGTGTGTGTGTGTGTGTGTGTGTGTGTGTATGTGTGTGTTTTGAGACTGAGTCTCGCTCTGCTCCATTGCCCTGGCTGGAGTGCAGTGGCGCGATCTCGGCTTACTGCAATCTCCACCTCCTGGGTTTAAGTGATTCTCTTGCCTCAGACTCCCAACCACATACCACCATACTGGCTAATTTTTGTATTTTTAGTAGAGACAGGGTTTCACTATGTTGGCTAGGCTGATCTTGAACTCCTGACCTCAGGTCATCTGCCTGCCTTGGCCTTCCAAAGTGCTGGGATTACAGGTGTGAACCACCACACCTGGCCCTAAAACTGTGTATTTTTTAATTTGACATCTAACATTTTTCATCATAAGGGCCAGGCATGGTGGATTATGCCTGTAATCCCAGCACTTTGGGAGGCTGAGGCAGGCGGATCATGAGTTCAGGAGTTCAAGACCAGCCTGACCAACATGGTGGAACCCCCCTGTCTACTAAACATACAAAAATTAGCTGGGTATGGTGGCGGGCACCTGTAATCCCAGCTACTCAGGAGGCTAAGGCAGGAGAATCACTTGAACTCAGGAGGCAGAGGTTGCAGTGAGCCGAGATCCCACCATTGCCCTCCAGCCTGGAGACACAGCAAGACTCTGTAAAAAGTAAAATGTAAATTTAATTTATTCTTTTAATGAAAGACTTTTTTCTAGTTAGTTCCTGGTCTTTGGATGAATGTTACTTATTGCCAGAATAAGACAGATTTCATACAATGTATACTACTTGGTTGACTGGTACACTGAAACTTCAGACTTCACCATTGTACAATTCATCCATGTAATCAAAAACCACTTGTACCCCTAAAGCTATTGAAATAAAAATAGAAACAAAAAAAATTAAGACAGATTTTACCATCAATTGTATTTTTTTATACTTCTAAGAGTTAAGAAGCCAGGTTTTTATAAAGAAGTGAATGAGAATGAACCTATTTTGTTATAGCGATGTCATTCAGTTCTTTGAACAATTTGAGTTATTCTCTTAAACCTCATATTGATCTATTTACAAAAACTATTATTAATAGTCTCTTAACTGTCAAGTCATTAGGATCTCCTTTGATTTTTTTTCCACATTGATCCTATTAATAAGTTTTCTCATTCTTTCCAAGTCTGTATAATGAGAATAACAACATTTAATTTACAAATACATTGTGAGGATATAGTAAATGCTCAATAAATCTAACATTTAGCATTGATTTATTGTTTCTTATATAGCCAACACTGTACTAAATCCTTTGTATTCATTAGATCATTTAATTCCTCCCTTCTTCCTTCAAATATTTAGAAATTATCATTATGACTACTACTATTTTACAGCTGGGGAAATGAGACTTAAATTACTTGCCCATTGTTACCAGTGTTGAAAGCAGCAGGACCATCATTACAATGCAGATTTTTCTGAATTTGGAACTTAAGTTTATTTCTCCATGCTCCATG
Organism: Macaca mulatta; assembly: GCF_049350105.2. Lineage (NCBI taxonomy): Eukaryota > Metazoa > Chordata > Mammalia > Primates > Cercopithecidae > Macaca > Macaca mulatta. The sequence continues at coordinate 24,338,911 of NC_133422.1, forward strand.
TATTGATTACCTTTTTTTTTTTTTTTTTTTTTTTTTTTTTTTTTTTTTTTTTTTTAAGACAGAGTTTTGCTCTTGTTGCCCAGGCTGGAGTGCAATGGCATGCTCTTGGCTTACCGCAACCTGCACCTCCCGGGTTCAAGCAATTCTCCTGCCTCAGCCTCCGAGTAGCTGGGTTTATAGGCATGCACCACCATACACGGCTAATTTTGTATTTTTAGTAGAGACAAGGTTTCTCCATGTTGGTCAGACTGGTCTTGAACTTCCGACCTCAGGTGATCCACCCACCTTGGCCTCCCAAAGTGCTGGGATTACAGGCGTGAGCCACCGTGCCCAACCTTGATTACCTATTTTTTCTTAGCAATATTTGATGATTTTTTTTTTAACCTCCTTCAATTTTGTTGAACATAAAGAACTGGAAAGCACTTGATTTGCTAATCAGTTTGTTTCTAAAGACTTTATCAATATTTATAAAATAATTAAGAGTACTTTGCTTAACCCAGTATATTGAGCAGAAATGGGAAAATGCAAATGGTGTCAATTTAAATACATATTTACTAATTTATCTTTTGTACATGCTACTAAAACCTTATGGCTCCAGATTGAGTTCAGTTAATTTACGAAACATGTCTGTCACATAATCTAATTGACAAAGTCATTTCTGGTTGTCAGATCAGCCAGACCAGACTTTCTGATTCACTTTTTCCATTCAAATGTGTTAGGACCATTCATGTGATACTTTGAATTCTGATCTAGGTGCCATTTTTACCTTCTGGATAAAATAAGATACTGTCACTTTCAGCATTTTTTACTAGTGCCTTGTTATTTTGCTTTTACTGAGCTTTCTTCACTCCTTTCCCCTCAAGTACATTCTTTGGCAGTAGGAAGGGCCTGGAAAAGGTATGGTTGTTAAGCAAAAATTGTCTTTTCTTCCATTATCCACTCTTCAATATATCTGAATTCAGAACATTTCAATAAAAGGTAAAAAACCCATTTCTAAAGGACCCTACGCTCTTAGGAGAAATGTGTTTCAGACACAGAAGGACACAGAGCCCTCCTGTGTTTACAGTTTCTTGATTAAAGGAAGTTTCAATCATACCGGTATTTTAGATTTTTGTCTCATAACCTGAAGACTTTTGCTTTCCTAAATAATATTCTATAGTCTCCTTTGTTAAATGAGAAAGGGCTATAATGAAAGGGATGGCATCTTCACAAGAGGTAGTCTAGACCAAATCAGTTGTAAGAAAGACTATACGAAGAAGTAGAGAACCATGGAAAAATAACCTTAAAATTACCCATGCCTTCATACTGCATGGACGCTACTCTGTGTAGCCCCCAGGGATACGTATACCCCAGTTTGAAGGCTGCTGGTCTGTACTACCAGCATCTCCTTTTCCATCTCCCTCCCTGCTCCTTCCATCCAGGACTGTTCTGTCCTTTACCTTAGTCAATACTCAAAGGTCTGTAATCAATCCCTAGTTTATTAAATCAATTGTTTTTGCTGAGACCTTGTCTTACTAGATACATCTGAAAATGTGAACACCTACCCTAGCTAAGAAGAAAAAAAAAAAAAATGAGGGAATTAAGGGAAAAAGAGAAAGAAAACTGAAAGGAACAAAAATTATCTTAGGTTATGGAACATGCCAACATATGCTGCACAGGCCTTGAATTTTGCCACATCCGTGCTCTTACTACTTTTCTTTTACCTTTGTTTTTGCTTCAGCCTGACAGTGCCTTCCCTTCCTGTTCATCCATTTAGCCTTCAAAGACCAGCACATCTATGAAGTGACAATATGATTGCTCTTTCTTTCACACCCCTGTTCTTGGTTTGTACTTGATGTTTAGTATTTAAATAACCATAATGCTTTTCATTGCATATTTTCTTTATAAATGCTGTCTTGGATTTGGGGAAAAAAAAAAACAACTATTGGGGTTTGTAAATAACCCTCCTTAATGTGCACCATTACTATCTAATTATGCCATTTCATGATCATATTCTGTCAATAATCTATACAAACTATAGTTTTTATTTCTGCTCTCCTGCTCTCTCCAGGAATCAAAAAGATCAGAATCTCTTATGGACATGCATCATAAAAAGTTAAAGAGTAAGGCGGCTGAAGACAAAAATAAGCCTCAAGAGAGAATACCATTTGACCGTGATAAGGATCTCAAGGTTAATCGGTTTGATGAAGCTCAGAAAAAGGCCCTGATAAAAAAATCTAGAGAACTAAACACCAGATTTTCACATGGCAAAGGCAATATGTTTTTATAAGTAAGTATATTTCAGTGAGGTATATTTTAATACTGATCAATGTGAACTTTTACAAATACTCTGTTGTCTTTAATATTGTGCTCAAATCTATTTCCTTTTATAATAGATTAAAAATTATATATTTTTGTAAGTAAACAGTGATTTTTGAAAAGTCAGCCTTGTGGGATGAAAAATATGGCTTACTGGAAAAATAGCCTTTCCTTCATAATAACCTAATAGGGCATTGCTATTAAAAATGTTAAAATAAAAATTCAGCGTATGAGAAATAGCAAAGGAAGGTGTGATCTGATACTTGAGTAAATATGCACACTTTATTAAAGATGAAGAAAGGCTTGCTGGTAGTTTGTATGTTAAACAAAATCCCAACTAGGAAATGTTTGTTGCTTAGAAAGGTCCCCTATAAGTTAAGGTTCAAAACTATTCCAATATTCATCCGTAGCCCAATCTGACAAGGGTTCAGAATGGTAATTAAGAAATTACATAAAGCTGGGTGCAGTGGCTCGCGCCTGTAATCCCAACACTTTGGGAGGCCAGTGTGGGAGGATCACTTGAGCCCAGTAGTTTGAGACCAGCCTGCTTAAGATGGTGAGACCCCATATCTACAAAACACTAGCCAGGTGCAGTGGAGCACACCTACAGTCCCAGCTACTCAGCAGCCTAAGGCGGGAGGATCCCTTGAGCCCAGGAATTCGAGGCAGCAGTGAGCTGTGATTATGCCATTGCACTCCAGCCTGGGCAACAAAGTGAGACCTCGTCTCTTTAGAAAAAAAAAAAAGAGGCCAGTGGCTCACACCTGTAATCCTAGCACTTTGGGAGGCTGAGGCGGGTGGATCACCTGAGGTCGGGAGTTCGAGACCAGCCTGAACAACATGGTGAAACCCCATCTCTGATAAAAATATATTAAAAAAAAAAAAAATTACCCAGGTGTGGTGGCACGCACCTGCAATCCCAGCTACTTGGGAGTCTGACGCAGAAGAATTGCTTGAACCTGGGAGACGGAGGTTACAGTGAGCCGAGATCGTGCCACTGCACTCTAGCCTGGGTGACAGGAGCAAGAGACTCCGTCTCAAAAATGAAAGAAAAAGAGAAAAAGAAAAGAAATTACATAAAAGCTGAGGTTGCTTCTTCAAATCTTTATGATTTTTAATTGTATGAAACCTATATCAATATTCAAATGTGATTTTTGAGGGAAATATAGTTAAATTTATAAATATTTTCCAACTTACTGAGTTTTCTTATTCTTACCTCAGGGGGATTTCCCTGTGCAATGAAGAAAAGTTGAAGAATACTCTTTGTCCATCTTTATTTGTTTTTGGCTTCTTAAGATTAGAGATTATTTTAATCTTAAAAAACATACAGATTTACCTTGTTCTTTGTGTCCTTTTAAGGTCATGTGGAAACATAAAACAAATGTTTCTTATATAGAACAGGATATTCTATGTGCCTTTAGCTTCTGTGGAAGTATGGGGAATTATGGGCTTTTCTTCAAATAATTATTTTAAGAGGCTTCCATTCCCCCTGATTTTTGTGGTGTCTCACAAGTACCCTCTAAGGTCTGGTCAGGACTGACTGCCAAATCTCTACCACAGCCTGGACCTCCTCGTGAAATATACCTAACCTGCCCTGGAGTCAGTGTGTCAAGTCCTTCCTGTAAATCCGTGACTTTGAAATGTGTTGTTATTTCCCTTTAAACTGCAGCCAGTGAATACAAATTTACTTGAAAATAGAGGGTATGGGTTTTGCCTGTTTTGTAATCAGTTTTCTTGTTTTAGTACTCAGGGCTTTTTATTTGTTGTTTAATTTTTTTAATTGTTTTTAAGTCAGAAAGATCTCTGGGTTATCTCATGTGCTAAGGGAAAACTATTTTGGTTTTTCCAACTTTAATAGTTCGTATTTCTAGGGGAGGCAATCAGGACAAGATATGCCATTAACTGTTGGCAGTGTGAAATCTGTAAGACTCAATCTCTATGATCTCAACCAAAGCTTTCTGAGTCCTGGAACTTTGCTTTGGGACAATCTGACTTTACTCATTTATATACTGTACTTAACAGTTTGTAGCTAATATATGGGGTCATAACCTTTTTTTTTAGCTAATTTACGGGGGTCATATCAATCGTGAATAGCCTTTTTAAAAAAATTTATAATCCCTAAATACAAAAATGGAAATGGAAAATTTATAATCATAACCCTCCTAATTGGGAGTATTATAAGTTTGTAATGCTTTAAGCACTGCCTCTTACGATGGTAAATTTATAAGATGATAAATTTTATTTAAACTATTAAACTATTGTTAAATAAATGGAAATTCTATAAGTTATATTTTCTTGCAGATTAATCCCAATTGTTCCACTAGTATTCTAGTTTTGATGAGACACAAATTTTTATTGTTGTTTATTTTTGTTTTTTTGAGAGACAGAATCTTGCTCTGTCACCCAGGCTGGAGTAGAGTGCTGTGATCTCGGCTCACTACAACCTCCACCTCCTGGGTTCAAGCAAGTCTCCTGCCTCAGTGTCCCAAGTAGCTGGGACTACAGGCATGCGCCATCACACTCAGCTAATTTTTGTATTTTTTAGTAGAGATGGAGTTTCACTGTATATTGTTCCAGGCTGGTCTCGAACTCCAGACCTCAGGTGATCCACCTGCCTCGGCCTCCCAAAGTGCTAGGATTACAGGCATGAGCCACCACGCCCAGCCGAGACACAAATTTTTAATGGAAAAAGATTCTGATTCCTAGTTCCTGTAAGCTTTATGAAAACTGAGTAAACTATTTATATGATGGTACAAATTATTCTTCCTCTAATAATAACAGTACAATATAGTTTTTCCATGGCATCAGTGTAAACCATAGCAAAAGGAGCGTTGCTATTAAAAAGATGAATTAGCTGGGCGCGGTGGCTCACACCTATAATCTCAGCACTTTGGGAGGCCGAGGTGGGTGGATCACCTGAGGTCAGGAGTTCGAGACCAGCCTGACCAACATGGTGAAATCCCATCTCTACTAAAAATATAAAAATTAGTCGGGTGTGGTGGCGGTCACCTGTAATCTCAGCTACTCGGGAGGCTAAAGCAGGAGAATCACTTGAACCTGGGAGGCAGAGGTTGTAGTGAGCCAAGATCGCACCACTGCACTCCAGCCTGGGCAACAAGAGCGAAGCTCCATCTCTAAATAAATAAATAAATAAATAAATAGATGAATTATTCTCCTAAGCAAATTGAAAAACTTTCTTACGTACTCAAAATTGAACAGAGCTACCTTTTGACCAAAAATGTCATTTTTAATGAGCAGTATTTTCTGAACACAAAATTTTGTACAAGAGTATCTCCATTGCATTAATATTATTTGTTATAATTTTTTCCCAATGAAAGGAAAAACTATTTTCTAGCTCCTCTTTGTTATGTAAATTCTTAACATATTTTTGAGAAATTTGTATTTTTTAAAGTAAAACTGTTATCTTTGGATACTTACTTTTCTTTGTTTTTCTCATTTAAAGAGAATAGGGATATTTCTGTATTATATATTTACTGTTTCATCCCTCAACTTTGGAGTGACCATGACCTTGGCATAAAGGAGAGAAACCTCTGCTTTCCGCCTAATGCTTCCAGAAGTTACTACCTTACTGGCTTTGGAGCTAATGCTCTTTTGTGCCAACCTGAGGATAATTTTGACACAATGTAAGGCCAGTTTCAGAGGTTGTTTTGCCCCACAGAGAGACTAATCCCAATACAAGAGTATTGAAGGACAAAGTAGTTATTGCACAGGATGGAAAGGTGTTCTTTATTTCATCCCTCCCCACTTCCGAAGCTGCAAAAGACCTAACTGAATCAAGTCTCCTTTCCATCTGGCAGAAGACATTTTAATAAGGACCTTTTAATTTCCTACATTTTTTGGCCAAGTATCATAGGAATGTGACCTCTTTTGAAATTTAAAAATGAAGAAGAAAAAAGAGCAACACTAAGTTCATATAATGGAGCAGATACTTTTAATGTTCGTACCATCGAAGGTGCCATTTAAGTTTATTATACTTGAAATTATATGATTTTGTCCAGCTCTCTAAATTGTCATCTCCAATAGGTTTAGATGCTTCAAATAGTAACCACATTACTGGTAAGTAAATAGTGGGGTTATTTGGTTTAGCAGGTGGGGAAGTAAGGAGGGATATAACAAAACACGACAGATGGTGGGTACACCCCTAGTAAGACCGCCTTACCAGATAAATGAAATCCTTTTTGTATTGGGCACAACATAGTAAATTAAGTCTTGCTCTAAAAAAAAAAAAAAGAAAAGGAAAAAAAAAAAAAAAAGAAAAGCCCTCATCTAAGAGTTTTTAATCTTGTTTAGATGTAGCAACCACTTGACATTTATCATTTTAACATCGAATGATTCTTTGTTTTGTTTTTTGTTTTTGCGATGGAGTCTCACTCTTGTTGCCTAGGCTGGAGTGCAATGGCGTGATCTCGGCTCACTGCAACCTCCACCTCCCGGGTTCAAGTGATTCTTCTGCCTCAGCCTCCCAAGTAGCTGGGACTACAGGCGCCCACCACCACGCCTGGCTAATTTTTGTATTTTTAGTAGAGACGGGGTTTCACCATGTTAGTTAGACTGGTCTCAAACTCCTGACCTCAGGTGATCTGCCCACCTTGGCCTCCCAAAGTGCTGGGATTACAGGTGTGAGCCACCACGCCTGGCCTGAATGATTCTTTGAATTAACAATTTATTTAGAAGTGAAGTTGAGGTTGGCCAGGTGCCGTGGCTCACGCCTGTAATTCTAGCACTTTGGGAGGCCAAGGCAGGCGGATTGCCTGAGCTCAGGAGTTCGAGACCAGCCTGGGCAACACGATGAAACCCTGTCTCTACTAAAATATAAAAAATTAGCCGGGCGTGGTGGCGGCGTGCGCCTGTAGTCCCAGCTACTCGGGAGGCTGAGGCAGAGGAATTGCTTGAACCCGGGAGGCAGAGGTTGCAGTGAGCCGAGATCGTGCCACTGCACTCCAACCTGGGCAACAGAGTGAGACTCCATCTCCAAAAAAAAAAAGAAGTGATTTGCATGGTACCAAGGCTTACATGCTTTAGAATAGATCAATGATTATTATATAAATAATTTTATCCTAAAACATTATGGCATTTTTTGTTTCTTATTGAGGGTAGATAATGTTAATATTAAACTACTAATAGGAGGCCCTTATCACTTCTCTTTTCATTTTTTCCATGCAGTGATAGGTATTATTAGAAAAAGTTATTTGTTGAGTTACAACTAAGAGGAAGAAGTAACATGATGGAAAGTGGTTGGAGATAGCACCCCATTAACATCGACAGCCAAGTCTTCTGTTTCAGAATATTGATTTATTTTGCTTTAGCTTTTGATGCCATCGTGAGATTTAAGTCTTCAGTTTCAAAAGCTCATGCTACTTAGGAGAGGTGATTTTTGCAGCTTAAAAAATTGCTTGTGACTGCAGTGTGTACACAGTTAAAAAGCTGTTCACTGCCCCTTTCAACCTTTTCATTTTGAGCTTTACTAAGAGAATGTTTTTAGGAACAGAATTCCTGAATGTAATTTTTTACGTATAAATAAAGTTTTATCTATATCTGAGAAGTTGTAGTTTTTATTTTTGTTTTGTTTTAACATTATTAGCTTTTCTAATATTATTAGCAGGCAGTATTGGTAAAGATAATATTCTGCAAAGGTTTATTCCGGCCATCCAGATCATTGTAAGCTATTGTAAACAACAACAACAACAACTTTAACTCTAGACAACTCGTTTGCCAGGTTTTCATTATCCTAAGGTAACTATACAGATATTGTCTGTTTATTTAGAAACACGAGACAGACAAACTGGAAATGCTCTTGAGAGCACTGTGGCACTGGGTTATAACCAAGATTCCATTGTTCTTCCTATCACAGGACCTGTAACAGTGGGTAGGTTTTTCTGGATTGTTTGAGTATGAGTTTCTTTGGTTTGGTTTGGTCTCTCTACCTCCCAAATTGAAAGTGACCAAAAGAGATGCTTTGCAACATAAAAACTAAGCATTGAATGATAGGAATCTGAACATGTAGGGTCAAAAAGAGAACCTTTGCTTTCTCAGATCATTTCCCGATAATAAGTATTTCTTGAGGAGCTTATATGTTTGTTCATTTATTCAATAAACATTTATTAAATGCCTCAGTGCATGCTAGGTGCTAAGGACACGATGGTGAACCAGGCAGGCATAATCTTCCTGCCTGGGAGAAGATTCTGTGCTGGTCACTTCCAGGGTATTCACAGATAAGTAAAGCAGACTCGTTGATTTGTGATTTTATATTCTAGTGGGAGAGCAGAAAAAGATCTGAGTAAAAAAGATCAAGTAATTGCACATTGTTGATAGCTGTTAGAAAACAGGGCGGTGAGAGACTAGAACAAGTAGTTGAGGATGGGCATTCTATCGAATCAGGGTGAGAAGAAGTCTCTGAAGATGTGTCATTTAAGCTGAAACCTAAAAAAATGAAAAGCTAGCAGTGTGAAAAGTGACTGATCACATATGCAAATGCCCTGAAGCTTTAGTTCTTTGGTGTTTGAAGAACTGCACCAGTGTGGTGGGTATATTGTGAGAAATGTGATGGCTCAGGGTTGGGTCTTCATAGTATCTAGTGATACTATGAAGCCTATATAGGAGCATCTAACCCAGTCCTGGGAGGTGAAAGGAAGCTTCCTAATGGAGAATACTTTTTTTTTTTTTTTGAGACAGAGTCTCGCTCTGTCGCCCAGACTGGAGTATAATGGCGCAATCTCAGCTCACTGCACCCTCCACCTTCCAGGTTCAATTGATTCTCCTGCCTCAGCCTCCTGATAGCTGGGATTACAGGTGCCCACCACCACACCTGGCTAATTTCTGTATTTTTAGTAGAGACGGGGTTTCACCATGTTGGCCAGGCTGGTCTTGAGCTTCTGACCTCAGGTGATCCACCCGCCTCGGACTCCCAAAGTGCTGGGATTACAGGCGTGAGCCACTGCCCCGGCCTCCAATGGAGAATACTTCTTAACCAAGTTATAAACATTACATTGGAATTGATCAGATGGTTCTTACACCAAAGGTCTACTTTGCTGGCCTTCCAGAATTCCCCAAATGTGTCTGAATTCACTCTTAGGCCCTTGCTCTGCAAACACCCTGTATGTAACTCCACTAATAACTGTCATTAGTTATCAGAACATTAATACATTAAACTGAACAGTGAACCTATACTTTATCATCAAAACTATAAATATTTAAGAATAGATTTTTTTTCAGAAGTTGTAAATTACTTGTTTCCTCCTGGGCCTGGTTATTGAGGGTTATTTATATTCTTTTTAAGAACTGAATAGCACCAGATGGATTCAACAGTTATTACTCAAGTCTTTAGAATTCTGGACATAGCAGGATGTTTTTACTTAGGGACTGAAAAATACAGTAGGTCAGTCTGTCTCTTAATTTGTAATCCTTAAACTATTTCTAACAGAATCACCTAGGAGTTCATTTAAATGCAGATCTCCAGGCCCACACCTATTGAATAGGAATCTTTGGGGTTAGAATCAGAGAATCTTCATTTTTAACAATTATTCCAGGCCATTCTTTATAAATTCAAGTTTAAGAATCACTGCGCTTACGTGCAGACAAGGTAGCTCATGCCTGTAATCTCAGCACTTTGGAAAGCCAAGGTGGGAGGATTGCTTGAGGCCAGGAGTTTAAGGCTACCCTGGCCAATGTGGTGAAACCCTGTCTCTAAAAAGAAATTAAATTTAAAAAAAAAGAACCACTGCACTTACATGTGTTCCTAAAAGCAATCCCCTCTCCCTTGTTACATGTTCTGTTTTCCCATTATATATTCCTAAATACATAATCACTTTACGTTGCATAGCAACAAACACCAGTACCAGCAATACTTGCCTCTTGAAGAATGGATTGTCACTTCTGTTGAGTGAATGCCTAAAAGCATTCACCCTTCAAACATCTACCAACCAGCTGCTACAGTGCTCAAGATTCTACTGCCAATGATAATTCAGTTTCATTGCACTTTACCATCCCTTCAGCACCTTTTAAAATAGATAAGTCCCTAAGAGGAATAGTCAGATTATAAGGTCCTTGTCCCTGGCTGACTTGAGGCCAGGGATGCCTGATGACTGAATGCCTCAGAAATGCAGAACATTGAAAAGGCAGGGAGCACAAAAAGGGAGCACTGGTAGGCTATAGATAATCTGCAAAGAGTGGTCTCTACCTTATGACTATTTTCCTTGGGGGAATTAACCAGTTAATGTTACTTTGAGGTCTTAGATAACTGTGCTTTGGCAGCTAAGGTATTAACTTCAGAAGCAACTGAGTTTACTTTTAGATACCAGTTTCTATACTTGCTGACAAAGAAGAGACAACAGTAGGTGAAAGAATGTTAAAAAGAAACAAAAGGCTAGGCACAGAGGCTCACATTTGTAATCCCAGCACTTCAAGAGGCCAAGGCAGGAGGATCACTTGAGGGCCAGAAGTTCAAGACCAAACTGGGCAACATGGCATGACCTTGTCTCTACAAAAAAAAAAAAAAAAAATTAAAAATTATCTGGGCATGGTGGCATGGCATACATCTGTAGTCCCAGCTACTCAGGAAACTGAGGCAGGAGGATCACTTGAGTCCAAGAGTTGAAGGCTGCGGTGAGCTATGAACGTGCCACTGCACCCCAGTCAGGGCGACAGAGACCCCGTCTCTAAAAAGGAAAAAAAAAAAAAAAGCAACAAACTTCTGCAGAACTAGGTATGAAAGACAAATAATAAAAGTTATAAGGGTGCATCATTGTTTTGAGATCTGGACAAATTTCAAGAACCTATTCAAGAATATTGAAAAGCATTTCAAAGTTCATTTTCATATCTCTGATTACTTACCACTGTCCTGCCCTTTAAAGCACTTCCATTTGTTTTCTTTATGATGGGGTAATGTTGGCCAAACAGGCTATATGATAAGGTATTTAGTCCTAGTTTTGTCTTCATATAATCAGAGCTCTGAGATGAAAATAAACTTGTTCCTTTTTTATCACTAGGTACAAAAGAACAAATGAAGTTGCTTATATATATAACATGATGATTTTTGTCTTTTTAGGTGATGGCTGAAAGCAACACATTTTGCTCACCTAAGGATAAATAATACTATAATACCTAATTCACACTACACACTTAACAAAAGCAATTTATCATCAGCCTAAGATTGCTCATATTTATAACAGATACAGATATAATTAATTTAATATTGTCCAGCAAATAAATCTAGAAACTGTGGTTATTCTTTAGTCTTCATTTTAACTGAATTTAAATTAGTGTTTTCCCCTAAAAGCCTTGTATATTGCCTAATAAAATTGTCATATTTGAAAACAGAGGTTCTTAAAGTTTAAAATGTTTGCAGTCAAATGAGTTTATCAATAAAGATTTAAAACTATCTTTTAACCTGTCAGTTTGTAAGATGTTAATCAATCCATTCTACTGTGTTGCCTCTAAGAAAATGACATGAGAAGATGGTTTCAGAGTATTTCTTTCTACCAGCAAATCATAAAGAGCTTTTTAAAATCACATTTATAGTCTTTCTAGCGAGCATATGTGAACACACAGTGGAGCTGCATCTTTATTGAGTGTTTACCAGAAATGAGCAATATCTAGGCTTAGGCGAATGGAAGGTGATAGTTGAACAAAAATGAAGCCCAATTTAGTCAGCAAAACCGATGTCTTTCCAACTTTGATGTTCATCAGAATCCCCTGGGAGCTTATTACAAGCATAGATGCCCTAACCTTACCAGAGGGTTTTTTTGTTTGTTTTTTGTTGTTGTTTTGTTTTGTTTTGTTTTTTTGGAGACAGAGTCTCACTCTGTTGCCCAGACCGGAGTGCCGTGGTGCACATCTTGGCCCACTGCAACCTCTGCCTCCCAGGCTCAAGCGATTCTCATGCCACAGCCTCGTGGGTAGCTGGGATTACAGGCATGCACCACCACACCAGGCTGTTATTTGTATTTTTAGTAAAGACAGGGGTTTCACCACGTTGGCCAGGCTGGTCTCAAACTCCTGGTCTTAAGTGATCAGCCCACCTCGGCCTCCCAAAGTGCTGGGATTACAGGTGTGAGCCACCGTGCCCAGCCAATCAGAAGTTTTTATTCCATCTATAGGTTTGGGGTTGGACCCAATAGATGGTTGGGCCGTCTATTTTGGGCAAGCTGCCCAGGTGATTCTGTGTACCCTGAAGTATGAGAATCCAACTTGTTTTGGTCTGAACATGACATTGCTAGAGGTTCTTAAAGTTTAAAATGTTTGCAGTCAAGCCACAGTTTAGAGTCTCACATTAAGATTAATAGAATTGAGGTTAAGATTTCTAGAATCAAAGATGTTAGATGGTTGTCAGATTGTGGCCACTGAGCCTCTTGATTCAAAAGACAGAAGGTAAAACTCATTTTCCTAGGCTCCCTTGCTACTAGAGCACGAGTATGTGGCCTGGCCTCTGCCAATCAGATGCATCCACGTGCAATTGGTATTCCAAGGGAGAAAAGGGAAGAAGCTGGTATTCCCAGAATCATCTTCTGATGGGCATGTTAGTGGACATGGACAGATCGTCAACAGCAACAGAGGTGGCATGTCTGGCACCCAGTCCCAAGCATCCGTGGTGTCAACTGCTGTGACTGTGAGACGGGCTTCTCTAGAGGAGCATTGCAGTGTGGGTGGACACATTCCTGCTTATATAATTTCTGGGTCGGCTTAAACTAATCAGAGTATACTCCTTTGTTTGCAACTAAGCCCTGACTAACATATTGAAGTTATACCATGCCAGTTAACCATGGTATAAACTTTGGAGACAGCAGCCTGCAGTCAATTCCTATGGAAACACTAGCTATGTAAACCTGACAAAGTTTCTTAACCTATTTCAACTGTAATTTCTTTGTCTCTTAAGTGGGGCAATAATAACTCACAAGATGTTACCAGGATTACATGAGATGACATATTTAAATAGTTAGCACAAAATCCAGCATAAATGATGGTGGTTGTTATTGTAGCCCCCTGGCTAATAGATGCACTCAGACAACTTTGGTAAATAGGCTCACTTATTTCTTATGACCTCAGAAGATTCCTGTATTGGGACTCTTGGCAGCGAGTGATAGCAACTGAACTCAAATTGGCTTAATCAAAAAAAAAGATAGTTTATTCACTCATGTGGCCAGGCACAGTGGCTCACACCTATAATTCCGGCACTTTGGGAGGCCAAGTCAGGAGGACTGCTTGAGGCCAGGAGTTCAAGACCAGCCTTAGCAACACAGGAGACCACGTCTGTACAAAAAATTTTTTAAATTAGCTGGGCACCGGGTGTGGTGGCTCACGCCTGTAATCCCAACACTTTGGGAGGCAGAGGCGGGCAGATCACGAGGTCAGGAGATCAAGACCATCTGGCTAACATGGTGAAACCCTGTCTCTACTAAAAATACAAAAAAATTAGCCAGGTGTGGTGGCGGGTGCCTGTAGTCCCAGCTACTTGGGAAGCTGAGGCAGGAGAACCACTTGAACCTGGGAGGTGGAGGTTGCAGTGAGCCAAGATTGTGCCACTGCACTCCAGCCTGGGTGACAGAGCAAGACTCTGTCTCAAAAAAAGAAAAAAATCAAAAACAAAACCAAAATTAGCTGGGCATGGTGGTGTGTGCCTGTAATCTCAGCTACTTGGGAGACTGAGATGGGAGGCTGAGGCTGCAATGAGCCATGTTCACGCTACTGGACTCCAGCCTGGGCAACAGAGTGAGACCCCTTCTCAAAAAACTAATTAAAAATAAAAGATTTTTTAAAAATAAAAATAGTAAAAAACAAAAACAAAAGGAAAAAAAAAAGAAACAAAAAAAGGAAGAAAAAATAAGATAAAGATTTATTCACTCATGTAATGAAAAGTCCAGACTGTAGCCCTGGCTTTAGGTACAACTGGATCTGGGTGCCCAGAATGCGTCACAGGATTCTGTCTCTCGTCCTCGGCCCGCCTTCCGCTGTGTGGGCTTCATCCTCAGGTGGCTTCCTAGATGGTGACAAGCTGGATAGCAGCATGCCTAAAGTGGCGTTCTGCCAGTGTAACCAACCAGTGAAAAGAAAGTTGCTCTTTCCCAGTAGTTCCTGCCAAATCCAAGAACTGATGCTGATCGGCTCACCTTTGGTCACTTGTTCACCCTAAATCAACCACATGGACAGGAGATAAAACACCCAGTAGCCCAGGCTAGTTCCTATCTCCACCCATGGAGCCAAAGGCTGGGTTAAACTCTATCTCAACCACCTAGAACAAAAACTTGGTAAGGTAGTTCCCTAAAAGAAAGTGGAAATGTTACCATTGGAAACAAAGATTACACATACTATAATGACAAAAACATCTGATGCTATGGCTCCGTCTCAACCTTTGATTCCCACCAGTTTTCTAATGAGAATGCCGACATTGTGTTTACCAAATTGGGGTCTCACCCACCTAACCTGTCCATTCATCTCAGGTTTACCAGTGTTAGCATCTGGCCATTGTGAACCCCCTTTTCATTCGGTATCTGCTAATCCTGGCTCATGGTTATGAATTTTCATGTGCAGAGGGGATGGGTCCCATGCACACATCGACATGCTTCAGAGATGACTCAGCCAGGGTAGGTGCCGCGCAGTAAGATGGCACTGTCTCTAAAATGCCTGCTCCTCCCTCCTGATTTGCTTCCATCACATCCTCTGACATCAAGAAGTACATTTAGCACAAACAAGGTAGTTGAGAAATGAGCTGTCACAGTTTATTCACCACATTCTGCTGCAATTTATAAATCACAGTACAATTCAAAATTATTTATTTAGCTTTTCAATCTAAAAAAAAAAAGAAGACAGGGAAATGAAAAAAATATGAAGGATGACCAGCTCCATCCCAATCAATAGCAAGTAAGTCTGCCTGACTCTGCCAATTAATCGTGTCTCTTGAATATGAGATGTCCAATGACAAGAGGCTTGGAGAGAGGTTAGCCAAAGTTGAAACCAGATTCGCCGTCACTTCAAGCCCAAGGGGCCTAGAGTTAGCAACTCCCAGCTAACCATTATCATTGGTTGAGGCCACTGGTAGGCCACTGGATTCCTCAGCTTGCTCAGCAGTTCTCTACCCTGTGTGCACCATAATGTTTCCCTAAAGGAAACTGGAGGTATTGTTACCAAAAGAAGATAACGCATTCTGGGTAGGCAAAACATAAAGAAGAAAAAGGAAACTACGATCAGTAAAAAGCCTGACATAGAGTAGTTTGAAAAGGATTTCTTAAAGCATTATAGAGAGGTAGGTATTTAATAAATCGTTGTTTATAATATAATTAGCAATCAAATATGATGCTATAATCCTGCTGGCCTCTCATACATGGCCATTAGATAACTTGTAAATGTATTATTCTAAAGAGAATAGAAGGGCAGGTGTGGTGGCTCCCACCTGTAATCCCAGCATTTTGGGAGACAGAGGTGGGAGGATCACTTGAGGTCAGGAGTTCAAGACCAGCCTGGCCAACATGGCAAAACCCCGTCTCTATCAAAATTACAAAAATTAACCAAACATGGTGACACGTGCCTGTAGTCCCAGCTACTCAGGAGACTGAGGCAGGAGGATCACTTGAACCCGGGAGGCGGAGGTTGCAGTGAGCCAAGATCATGCCACTGCACTCCAGCCTGGGTGACAGAACAAGACTCTGTCTCGGAAAAAAAAAAAAAAAAAGGAAGTATTTTTTTTCTTACATAGGTAAATATTCCTAAACGAGCTTTGTTTATACTGCCTAGTAAGCAGTTGAACTTCAGTGTGAGCAATAATGACATTAATTTAAGGCATTTAATAATACAAATGATAGCCGGGCGCGGTGGCTCACGCCTGTAATCCCAGCACTTTGGGAGGCTGAGGCGGGTGGGTCACGAGGTCAGGAGATCAAGACCATCCTGGCTAACACAGTGAAACCCCGTCTCTACTAAAAATACAAACAAATTAGCCAGGCGTAGTGGCGGGCGCCTGTAGTCCCAGCTAATCGGGAGGCTGAGGCAGGAGAATGGTGTGAACCTGGGAGGCGGAGCTTGCAGTGAGCTGAGATCCGACCACTGTACTCCAGCCTGGGTGACAGAGCAAGTCTCCGTCTCAAAAATAATAATAATAATAATAATACAAATTATACCTATTAGAGTGTGAGCTTTGAGTTCTCAGTCATAATGAAAAAAAAAAAGCTGGCGGGGGGGATGTAGCTATAGCCAAAAAAAAGCTAGTAGAATATTGGATAATAGAAGAGAGAAAAGAAATACAAAAGAAAACTGTGCTACACCTGAACAAACCTATGGTGGGGCTATCTAGAAAACTGTTTCTTGGCCGGGTGCAGTGGCTCACGCCTATAATCCCAGCACCTTGGGAGGCCAAGGCGGGTGGATCACCCGAGGTCAGGAGTTTGAGACCAGCCTGGCCAACATGGTGAAGCCCTCATCTCTACTAAAATACAAAATTAGCTGGGCGTGGTGGCTCACACCTGAAGTCCCAGCTACTCAGGAGGCTGAAGCATGAGAATCACTTGAACCCAGGAGGCAGAGGTTGCAGTGAGCTGAGATCGCATCATTGCACTCCAGCCTGGGCAACAGAACGAGACGCCATCTCAAAAGACAAAAACAAAAACCTGTTTCTTATTCTAGTTTTGATACCTCAAGAAAAAACATGGTAAGAAAAGAAGATCTAGAGAAGAACAACTAAATTGATGAGTAGTTCTTGTCTCCAAATATTTATCGAGCTTCCACAATGTGTGAGACTGGTCTGAAGATAAAGACGACGTGGTCTTCGGCTTCACAGTCCAATGGGAGAGACAGAGACGCAGAAATAGCTCTAATTATGCAATGTGGTGAGCAGAGAACAGAAATATGCACAGGACACTGATTGAGGTCACAGAGGGGAGGCACCAGGCATGGCTAGGGATGAGCTGACAACAGACAGAACGAGAGAGGAATACAAAGGGACCTGTGGGTGTTGTTTCTGCTATTGTTACGTGTACATTTAGGAGTGAGAGAAGCCAGTTTGAAAAAAAGAAGCAATGGAAGGCGAGAGCTGGAGTAACTAAGAGAGAAAACAGATCCAGCAGGAAGGCTAGAGTTACGGGATGATGTATAACGGGTGGGCCCAGAATAAACAGGGAGAGGGGCCCAACCTCCTCCAAACCCAGAGAAGGGCAGATAAAGATGGTTATGGGCAGTGATAAGCTTGGAGGTAGAGGGCCAGAAAGTTAAGGGAGATCAGACCTGGCATATTCAATGTGTTGCAGTAGAGATTTTTAGCCTTTCCAGATGTTGAGAATCTGATGAAAACTACACGTTTTTCTCTCAAAAAGGCACATTAGGCTGGGAGCCATGGCTCACGCCTATAATCCCAGCACTTTGGGAGGCCAAGACAGGAGGATTGCTTGAGCCTGGGAGTTCAAGACCAGCCTGGGCAATATAGTGAGACCTCATCTGTACAAAAAAATAAAATAAAATAAAATAAAACTAGCTGAGAGTAGTGGCACATGCCTGTGGTTCCAGGTACTTGGGAAGCTGGGGTGAAAGGATCACTTGAGACCTAGAAGCAGAGGCTGCAGTGAGCCAAGATCATGCTACTGTACTCCAGCCTGGACAACAGAGCAAGATCCCATCTCAAAAAAATAAAGGCGGCCGGGCGCGGTGGCTCAAGCCTGTAATCCCAGCACTTTGGGAGGCCGAGACGGGCGGATCACGAGGTCAGGAGATCGAGACCATCCTGGCTAACACGGTGAAACCCCGTCTCTACTAAAAAATACAAAAAACTAGCCGGGCGAGGTGGCGGGCGCCTGTAGTCCCAGCTACTCGGGAGGCTGAGGCAGGAGAATGGTCTAAACCCGGGAGGCGGAGCTTGCAGTGAGCTGAGATCCGGCCACTGCACCCCAGCCTGGGTGACAGAGCAAGACTCTGTCTCAAAAAATAAATAAATAAAATAAAGGCACATTACCCAAATTTTAACATATAATTTTAGTTTCTCAACCTGCTGAACCCCAGCCACAGACACCAGGTGGAGAGGCTGCATTCTACCCAGGTAAGACAGGTCATTTGCTGAGAGTAAGGAACTGGGGGGACAGAGGGTGCTTAAAGGTTTGGAATAAACACTGCAGCCCAAGTGAGAGGGACCAAAACAAAGAGGAGCGGACGGCAGAGCTAAAGTTCCTGGCCTGGGTTAGAAACAGTGGTGGGACATGTCTGTCAGCACAACTGTGCCAAGGTGAATGGCAGCATTGATCCAGGCTGGGAACTTAAGAGAGCAGAAGGCCCATTAGGAAAGATTGAAGTGATGAACATGAATTCCAGAGCAGGTAGGGAAGAAGAGAGCCCAGGAGGGGACTGACAAACTAGGAGAGAGGGCTTTGTTAGCTGGAAGCGGTGCTACCTCACACGATACCAAAAACTCCTGGAAAAATGCAGAGCACTTCCTCCCTTGCTGAGGTGGGCACACCCGTCAGCTCTTTGGATGTGTCACTGATTGTCATAACCCATCTTCCCTTCATGGTCGCATCCGGATCTCCTCTGCACCTCTCCCCGACCACCTGCTCTTCTCCCTCCACATACAAACATGCTCAAGGCTTTCCCACATCAAAAACAAAACAACAGAAACAATGAACCTTGCTTCAAGGACAAGGTTAGACGGAATTAAAGCTCATCTGCTGGTCAGGCGCAGTAGCTCACGCCTGTAATCTCAGTACTTTGGGAGGCAGAAGCGGGCAGATCACCTAAGGTCAGGAGTTCAAGACTAGCCTGACCAACATGGTGAAACCCCATCTCTACTAAAAATATAAAATTAGCTGGGCGTGGTGGTGGGCGCCTGTATCCCAGCTATTCAGGAGGCTGAGGCACGAGAATTACTTGAATCCAGGAGGTGGAGGTTGCAGTGAGCTGCGATCACGCCATTGCACTCCAGTCTGGGCAACAAGAGCAAAACTTCGTCCAAAAAATAAAGCTCATCTGCCATAAAAAAACTCTGAAACAGACACACATATAAAGACAGCGTTTCAAATAAATGGTGTTGAGACTACTAGGTAGACATGTGGGGGGAAAATACATTAGATCTCTGTAAATCAAAATAAGCTCCAGATAGATTAAACCTTTTTTCCCTGGGACGGAGTCTCGCTGTCTCCTAGGCTAGAGTGCAGTGGCACCATATCAACTCACTGTAACCTCCGCCTCCCGGGTTCAAGCAATTCTTCTACTTCAGCCTCCCCAGTGGTTGGAATTACAGGTGCACACCACCACACCTGGCTAATGTTTGTATTTTTAGTAGAGACAGAGTTTTACCATGTTGCCGAGGCTGGTCTCAAACTCCTAACCTCAAGTGATCCACCTGCACTGGCCTCCCAAAGTGGTGGCTTTGTGGAGCCACCGCAAGTGGCTAGATTAAACATTTATAAATGCAGCAAGCGAAACCATAAAAGTCTGATAGAAAACACAGGAGAATTAGTTTTTGTATTTTATATATAAAATATATATAAATACATATATAAATACATAGCTGGGAGTACAGGCACGTGCCGCCGCACCCAGCTAATTTTTAGTAGACACGGGTTTTCACCACACTGGCCAGGCTGGTCTCAAACTCCTGACCTCGTGATCTGCCTGTCCTCCCAAAGTGCTGGGATTACAGGCGTGAGCCACCACGTCCTGCGGTGTGGCCTTTTAAAGCCCATTAAAAGGGGCCTGGTTAAATACATTGTTACCTCCATTCTACCTCTATTCTACACTGCTATTTAAAAGAATGAGTCAGTTCTGTATATCCATCTCCAAGATATAGTAAGAATACTGAAGTGTAGAATCATGTGTTTCCAAAAATAAGGGTAAGGAGGGCCTACTTGCTGCTGCTCTCTCCACTCGGATGATCCGCGAGCACTTGAAACACACACAACAGGACCAAAGGAAAATTCAATATTTCCTTTAAATCAAAATCTGCCTATAAAAGCAAAGAATGTCTCTGGGAGAAGGCACAATAAACCAGTAAGTGTAGCTGTCGTGTTACAACCTCTTCCCCTAATATTCCCTCTTTCTACGAATCAGAAGCACAGACAACGAAGTCGCCCAATCCGGGGCCCGAGAGTCATTCTGGAACTTGGCTATGAATGTAATGCCAGAGAAACAAATCCGTAAAATTCAAATTTGATGACATTACTCCCCTATTTAAAGTCATTGATTTCTGCCCCCCTCCTCACACTCCTTCCCTCCCTCCCCCTGCTCAGTGAAGAGCCTGTTCCTGCAAGGAGGTGCCTACCATCTCTGCTCTGGATGCTAGCAAACGGCCCGAAGAGGCTTTCGTATGCGGTCCAATACTGATAGCTGCTTCTCAGGTTTTTCCACCAGCACTGTCTGTGCACCTGCTTCCGCCTGAAGAGCTGTTTGGAAGGTAGCAAGCATATGAACCCAAACAGAAACAGGAATTACTTACTACATGTTATCCTCTGGTTTATTTTGATGACAAAGTCCCCCTACTGATAAAACATTGCATTATTTCATCTTTCAACCTTGAGGGACAGAATCCTTGAACACCCAGCTCAAAAATGTCCTCTAGCGCTGGGTGCGGTGGATCACGCCTGTAATCCTAGCACCTTGGCAGGCCGAGGCGGGCGGATCATGAGGTCAGGAGATCGAGACCATCCCGGCTAACACGGTGAAATCCCGTCTCTACTAAAAATACAAAAAAATTAGCTGGGCGTGGTGGCGGGCACCTGTAGTCCCGGCTACTCGGGAGGCTGAGGCAGGCGAATGACGTGAACCCGGGAGGCGGAGCTTACAGTGAGCCGAGATGGCGCCACTGCACTCCAGCCTGGGCGACAGAGCGAGACTCCGTCTCAGAAAAAAAAAAAAAAAAAAAAAAGTCCTCTAGCTCGATAGCTTACACAGCTTTCCCAGCCAGGAGGTCACCCCCACTGTCGTTCTTCCATTAGCTCTTGGGACTGCTAGTAGCTGTTTACTTGTTTTGCAACGGATTACGAACTGTGTGAAGGTAATATTCTATCTTTTTTATTAGTATTATTTCTAGGGCCTAGCTGAAATATAATTGATACTCAGTGAAGTTTGTAGGAGAGAGAGAGGGATGGATACATTAAAAGAAATGGAGAAAAACTTCTTAAAATCTTAGGAGTACAAACTTGAGTTCTTTTCTAGGTGAGGTAGACCTGGAAATGTTAGAGATTCCACAAGGAGGCACTAGAGTTCCACCTGTCTCCCTCCGCCAAGAACAGCCGGAGCCAACTAAGTCTTGCCTGGGCTGATACCTTTTAACAGATGCCTGCTTTAGCCGAGTAAGCCAAGAAAGATGATTTGAAATGAGGACGGAGGGAGGAATGAATGCAGGGAGGCCACAACACTGTTATGGTAAATAAATGATCATTTTAAAGGGACTTCAATAGAGAGCCCCCCAGCCCCACCTCTGCACAACATCCTACTCCTAGCGCTGGGAGCCACCCATCCAAACAATAGGATATTGTTTTCTCAGCCCAGTTTTTCCGCCTCCTCTAATTAAGCTAAACACTAAGGCTCATAAAATACTGGGTTATCATTCTAGCTCCACAGTATTTCCCAATTGAGTGCTCATTCCGTGATAGATCACAGCTGTCACAAATATTACTACCATTTCCTCCTTGGTAACCTCCCAAGAGGTCACTGAAACTTTCATCCTGGACCTCTGAACCCTAGATTTCTGTGTAGGCTGACAAGAAAGAAAAAAAAAATCCTTTTAAATTTCAAACACATATCTAACTCCTATGAGAGACCGGGAAATGTAACCATGGAAACCAGAGCATGAGTGTAACCATGGAGACCCATTGAAACCGGCTGGGCCATTACCATCTAGAAGCTGGTGGGGCTCTGGCAATTAGAAAGACTGTTAGCCCTAGTTAATATGGTCAAGTGATGTCAATTGTTTAGGTGAGTGTTTTACAGACATTTAAGTAATTTCTGGGTACTGCCAATGCTTTAAAATGTTTGAGAGAAAGCCTTTTCATAGGGCTTCTTATGTCAGACTAATTTCTCACATCTTTCTCCCCAACCCTCTTACCACACTTGCAGAGTCATGACTTAATCAGTCACTCATTCAGCAGACACATGCTAATTACCTTGTAATCACCTTGGTGTGCTGGGCACTACTGGATCCTATCACATACATTATATAATATGGTGTATACAGATATAAACATTATCTGTATATAGCCCAGTTCATATACATCGTCTGTCCTAGCAGCTTTAATGCCCAGGCAAATCCTGAATAAAAGGGTCTGTTTATCACAAGTCTTCTTTACCAGAATCTGTCAGAATTTGGATTTGTGGTTTCAGTAAGTGAGATGAGAACTAGACTTCTTTCATTCTGAAGGAAATGTTCGTTATTCCAATGTCACAGAAGTCCTTCACAAAGTCAGACCATTCTCTCTGTCCCACTTATTTTCTTCTTTCCCTGTGTGCATTACAACTCCATCACTCCTCCAGCAAACACAGGTTCAAAGGCCTTGATGACAGTTTGTCGGGGGAACAGCTTTGTTGTGTGTTTTGAACACCAGTATGGTGAAAAGGTAGAGTGCAGTGTCAAATCACCTGTGCCTGCCACTTACCCGTGTGTTACCCCAAACAAGCTATTAAACCTTCCTAAGCCTCAAGTTTCCTCATCTGTAAAGGGGAAATAAAACCAATCTCTTTGGTTATTCAGTGACAACTTCACACAACTGTGAAACTTTAGACTGCTACAGAGTTTTATCTTCTGGTTTTATCTTTGCTTCCCAATATCACTCAGCAGTCTTTCATGTTCTTAGCCCTTTCTCCTAGCTTACTCAGCAGGTGGTCTAAATGTGTACAGCTTCCAACAATGCATTCAAAACCAGCCGAGCATGGCGGCTCATGGGTGTAATCCCAGCACTTCGGGTGGCCAAGGTGGGAGGATCACTCAAGCCTAGGAATTTGAGAATGGCCTGGGTGAGACCTACTGAGAACCCATCTCTACAAAACAAATTTTAAAATTAGCTGAGTGTGCCTGTAATCCCAGCTACTCAGGAGGCTGAGGTGGGAGGTGCACTTGAGCCTGGGAGGTGGAG
The DNA here is from genome assembly GCF_049350105.2 of Macaca mulatta. Lineage (NCBI taxonomy): Eukaryota > Metazoa > Chordata > Mammalia > Primates > Cercopithecidae > Macaca > Macaca mulatta. The sequence goes on from NC_133422.1 coordinate 24,362,262, forward strand.
GTTGCAGTGAGCCAAGATTGCACCTCTGCACTCCAGCCTGGGTGACAGAGCAAGATCCTATCTCAAAAAGACAGCAAAACAAACAACCATCTGTCTCAGCAGAAAATGACGGAGACAATGATGACAACCACAGTTGTTATATGAGGCCTATTTTATACTAGACACTGTTCTAAGCACTTCACATATTTTAACTCACTTAATTCTTACCACAGTCCATTGAGGATTATTGTCATCTCCATTTTACAGATGAGAAAACTGAGGCACATGGTGTTTAGGGAAATTTCCCGAGGTCATAAGCTACAGAATGGCAGAAAAAGCATTTGAACCCTAGTAATGCCTCCAAAGTCTGCCCTTTCAGCCACCGTTCAATAATCAGGCTTTCTCCAGTGATAATGTTCACTGTGAATAAAGAGTCCAATGGGTATGAATGAACTCCCTCAGATGTCTCCTGTTCAACGTCAACATCTGCCTGCACTAACCAACATCTTCATCAGCCCCTAGTCCATGTTTCAGAAGAAAAAAACAGCCTTCCTCTAATCCTCCCACGTCAACTTCAAGTTCCTTGCTCCCTCAGTTACCCCTTTGTTTCTGATCCCCAATCCTTCCTCTCACTTGACACCTTCCTCTCAGTATGTCAGCAGGTGCAAGCCTATCCTGCCTTGTATATTTTTTCCCTATTCTTGAACTTGGTTGAAATGTCCTATCTTACTTTTAAAATTTTATTTTATGTATGTATTTTATTTATTCATTTATTTATTTTGAGACAGAGTCTCACTCTGTTGCTCAGGCTAGAGTGCAGCTCACTGCAACTTCCGCTTCCTGGGTTCAAGCGATTCTCGTGCCTCAGCCTCCCCCAAGTAGCTAGGATTACAGACACCCGCCACCATGACGGCTAATTTTTGTATTTTTAGTGGAGACGGGGTTTCACCATGTGAAACCTGATCTCGAACACCTGACCTCAAGTGATCTGCCCACCTCAGCCTCCCAAAGTTCTGGGATTACAGGTGTGAGCCACCACGCCCAGCCCCTACCTTACTTTTTTCAACACCACTTGAATCTCGCTGCTTGTTATCCTCTCTCCTCTCCCCAGCCAAGCTCCTGGCTCAAGTTGTCTATGCTTGTCTCCACCCATTCATCTCCCATGGGTGCTGCACCCTCTAAGGTCTGGCTTCCTCACTTTACTGCAGTTGCTCTCCCGGTGTCCCCCAAAGTTGCTAAAATAAACGGCTTTTTAAAAGTCTCAGTCCCACTCCTTTCTGTAGCGTTTAACTCTATTAATCACTTTCTCCCCTCTAAAACTTTCACCTCCCTTGGCCTGACCTTCTTCTGTGCTTCCACTCTGGATTTTCCTTCTCTGTCTCCTTTACTGGCTCTTCCCTCATGGCCTATCATTACTTTGGGGTAATCTTCTGGACCCTTAACCTGCTCTTCCTCTCTCTGGGCACTGTCAGTATCATGTCTGTATCTTCAGCTAAACCTCCATTCTGAATTCACATCAATAGATAAAAATGGCAATTGACTATCTCAGCTGGACGATCTGTGAGTTCCCCATTCTCAGCTCAACACTGCATCCACCCAAGTCACAATACCTGAAGTCATTCTCCAGCCCTTCATTCCTCTGACAGGCATCTCCATGACCCCTTATGTGTAGCTTTCTGTTCCTTGTCCTGACCCCTTCACCACTGCCTTAGTCATCCTTTCTCTCCTAAAATATTAAAATCACCTCCTTACCAGTCTCCCTTCTCCTTAAGCCTCAACCATAAGGATACCAGTGAGGTCTTTCTAATGTACATCTCAACCCATTCCACAAAATTGCCAGAGATCCCCAATGCCAATATAATGAAAACCAATTCCTTTGCATATGACCTGACTCCCACCTCTCTCTCCAGCCTCACCAGTTGTCTGGCCACTTCCCTAACCCCTGCCTTTCTAGCACTGTGGCTACAGTACTGGGCCAGATGGAATGGCCGCAAGCATGTCTCTCACACCTCCCCACTTGGCACATCCATTCCTTCTCTCCGGAACTATTTCCCTAGGGTGTTCATCCAGCAGACTCCTCCCCCGTATTCTCTACTTCCTCTTTGCCACCGCCCGTTCCCTCACAGGCCTGGCTTTCCTTGTGCCTTTTACAAACTCTCACCCAACAATTCTCTGCTTGTACTATAATTGTCGGACTCATCTATTTTCCTTCTTAGACTTACTAGTTCTTCAAGGACAAGTACTACTTATTTGTTGTCCTTGTATTTTTTGTCCCGTCAGTACCCCACAAAATTTCTTGACAACAGTAGATGTTTAATAAATATTATATATTAATATTGTTATCAAGGAGACAAGAGTGAAACTGCCTTGGCAGCTAACACCTTCCATCATCATCGCCACCACCAACATCAGAAAGCACACACCAAATGCCTGTGTAACTGAACAGAGACCTGACCATGTCGTAACTTAGACCAAGTTAGTAGAGATAGTATCCACACGTGTGTGATGTACACTCATTGGTACAGCCTCCGGAGTGGCTGGGATTACAGGTGCATACCACCATGCCCAGGTGATTTTTGTATTTTGAGGAGAGATGGGGTTTCACATGGGGGCCAGGCTGGTCTTGAACTCCTGACCTCAGGTGAACCACCCACCTCGGCCTCCCAAAGTGCTGGGATTATAGGCATGAGCCACAGTGCCCGGCTAGTACTAGATGACTTCTAAGGTCTCTTCAAAGTCACATCCTGTGAATGAAGGCATTAAACCAAGACATCCAATTAACCACCAAGTGCACACTTATGACGCACAAGCTATTGCGCTAAATGCTGTAATAAATGGATAGGAACGAACACTTACCAATATTTAGATCAAAGACAAATACAATTAAAGGCCATTTCAATATGAGACTGTGTAGGTAAATAGGAGAAGACAAAGGAGAGTACTCATTCAATTAGCTCAGCTGACATTTGTCAGGGACCAGCTCTTTGCTGGGTCAATGTCGGAAGCTGGGTGGAACAACGAAAACCGTGTGGTCTCTGCCCTCCGTATGCTCCTGGCCCAGCAAGGCAGACAGCCACGCAGCCTTCAAATGCAAAGGGCAGGGAAAGAGGGCTGCAATTAATTCTGTCTAGAAAGGGAACATAGGTCTTAAGAAATTTCTCAGTCTTGACATTCGGTCTGGCTCTTGAGGGACTAATGGGTTTTTTCAAGTGTAGAAGAGAGAGTTCCACAGCGAGGCAACAGAACGAAAAGGAGGACATAGGCTCCGATGCTGAGGCACCTTGGAAACCATTGATTTTCCCAGGTCACAAGCAGCAGCAGCTGAGCCACTACCCTGAATTCCACATGAGAACATCGGCTTTGTGAGCCCTACAGGTGATGCATGCAGGGTCTGGAGAATGATGGCTGGGGCAAAAGATATGGGTTCGCAAGTGGAGAAAGCAGGGTTACCAAGGTTAATACATGTCATTATTCAGGTGTGCAGAAAGAAAACTTTTTTTTTTCTTTTCTTTTTTTGAGACAGGGTCTTGCTCTGTCACCTGGGCTGGAGTGCAGTGTTTTGATCATAGCTCACTGCAGCCTCAAACTGCTGGGCTTAATGAATCCTCCCACTTCAGCGTCCCAAACAGCTGCACCACAGGCATGTGCCACCACACCCAGCTAATTAGTTTTGAATTTTTTGTAGAGACAGAGGTCTCATTATGTGACCCAGGCTGGTCTTGAACTCCTAGCCTCAAGAGATCCTCCCACTTCACCCTCCCAAAGTATTGAGATTACAGGCATGGGCCACAGACGTGACTAAATATCTAATACAATAATTTGGCCATCCATGTAGGTCACCTACGTCCATGTATGTGTCTTATGCCCACCTTGCCCTCTGCTTTTCTCCCTAAGGGATCATGGAAGATTATGGTTTTTATAACTTCATGATGGCCAAAAAGAGTTGGGGACTTCAAGAACATAGGCAGCATCTCTTTCCTCCAGGGTAATGCTGGCCGTGCTGGCATTTGAGGCTGAAAGTCCATGGCTATCCTAGTCTAACTTAGCTTGACCCGGCCCAGGGGTGTTGCCTGGACTATGAACCCTTATGGGCCCCCTATCACAGTGAAGTCTGTCTGTGTTTCCCATTCAACCCTGGCTTGAGTGCTGTTCACTGCACAGAACTACCTCTCCTCCACCATGTCAAACTCCTCAGCTAAACTCTAGATTTTATCTGTAACATACTGGTATCAAGGGAGGCTTTAGACAACTAACTCTCAGAGACTCTCCAAGATGAAATGTGTGCACCCAGGAGTCATTCGAAATACTTAAAATCCCGTAAAGTACAAGCACCATACAATCAGCATGGAAACTGGTCCTTATGAATCAAAAGTGGCTGCAACCTCCCCAAGTGGCTCTGTGAGTGAAGAATGGTACAGGGGCATCCTGTAAGAAGGCCCCTATCCTCCCCTGATTTACTGTATACCACCTGCTCTCCCGGCACTTTTCTGTCCACTCTGTTCTCCCATCTCACTCCTCTTGTTATCTCCACAGTTCCTCACTCCTCAAAAGGCTTTTATTTCATTTATCACTCAGTTTTTAGGTGCAAGGAACAGAACCAACACTGCTGGACTTAAGGAGCAAAGGAATTTATCCAAAGGATATTGCATGGCTTGCAGAGAACCTGAGACACCCAGAGCCAGGCACTGAGGCTCTGCAGCCAGGAACAATTGCCCACGAGAAGGATTTAGAAACACTTCCGTTGCTATGGGTGCTGGACCCCACAGGTTCCACCACTGACAACGCATGACGAACAATGCGGCTACAGTCACTGCCGTATTCTGCTCTGCACTGCACCTGCTTCTTCCAAACCCCTGATTTCTTATCAATCAAGGTTAGGGAAGATGTCCCTGACTGGCATGTGCCTTCAGTTGTGCTCAAGGAGCTGGAAAAGCAAGATCTGGTACTTTCTGATTCTCTAGTGGGAATGGGTTCTGCTCAAATAGAGAAAGGGGCTTTCAAGGCTGGCCTGCCAGTGTGACTAGCACACTCTACTCTTCCCTCCTGGTTTATTTTCCCACTATAGATACAGTGGCACCTATCTAGCTGTCCTACACCTTAGGGGTGGGATTGCCAGGTTTACAAATACAAATACAGGTCGGGCACAGTGGCTCACGTCTGTAATCCCAGCACTTTGGGAGGCCAAGGCAGGCAGGTTCCTTGAGCTCAGGAGTTCGAGACAAACCTGGCCAACGTGGTGAAACCCCATCTCTACTAAAAATACAAAAAATTAGCCAGGCGTGGTGGCACACACCTGTGGTCCCAGCTACTTGGGAGGCTAAGGCATGAGAACTGCTTGAACCCAGGAGGTGGAAGTTGCAGTGAGCTGATATCACGCCACCGCACTCCAGCCTGAGTGACAGAGTGAGACTCCCTATAAAAAAAAAAAAAAAGTACAAGATGCCCAGTTATATTTAAATAAACAGCAAATTTTTTAGTGTAATTATGTTCCATGCAATATTTGGAACATATTTATTCTAACAAATTATTCATTGTTTATCTAAAATTCACATCTAACTGGGCATTCTGTATCTTCTCTGGCAGCTCGCCTTAGGAGTATCTTCTCTATGCTGCACTGCCCTTTCCTAAACTGAGCCAGGCCCTGGTTTCTGGGTGTGATAAAGATGCTGAAGTGCAAAATCTACCTTCAAGATGAAAGCCAGCTGCCTGATCCTGGTTTTGAGTGCCAAAAATTCGAAATTACCCAGTCTTTCTCTCGGCTTTCCTCCCATAACAGATGTTCATCTTCTCCAATCAGACAGATGCCTGGAGCCAGCTAAAGTAGAGGTTGTATCCTTGGGAAAGCAAAGGAGAAGCACATTAAAATTTAAAAAAACGATTACCCAGTTGCAATAAGTAAAAGTAGAGTAAGTGTTGCAGAAAGATTTCATGAATTTTTATACTGGGCTCTCTCAAATTCTAGTACCTCAAGTTTCCTCTGACTCACACTTTACAGGGCTTTAATAGGAGGTGAAGCTATAAAGTAATGAAACTGATTTTCATGTGTTACCACACATACATGGAGATGAGTCAACAACTACTTTTGCTCTCACCTCCCACGTCCCAGGGTGGATCCATTACTCAATTGCCGATCTGTTCCTTTAATTCAAAAAGGCAAATGATTTTCAAAGCCGCTGCATTTCAATATATTATAGACAAGATGCTAAGACTGTTTCCTAAGCTTTCTTAAAATTATAAATAACATAAACGAGGCACACAACTTTGCCAAATTCTTCTAAAGCAACCCACACAAAGACTTTACTCATTTACCCAAGTCTTACACGAGGAATAATTAGACCTTCTCAAACCAATGTCAGCTTTCTCTGGGCTGCCAGACAAACCACCGTGGGATGTTTCCAAGCCACAGAAAACAAATGGTATCTGTGAGAGCTGGTGCTCACGCTGGAATATCTTTCACTAGCCAGGCTCCATTCCTTGGGAAGAAACCCCATCTATGCTTCTCCTTAAATTAAACCTTTTTTCAATTCCTCAAACACGCCCTGTCTTTCCCATTTTGGGGTCTTTGTGCAGTGTTCCTCCTTCTGGAACCCTCTTCTTTGCTTCATTCAGTGACCTCCATCAGATCTCCGCTCAAAATCATTTCCTCTGGAAAATGTCAGTTCCCTAAACCTCCTCACCCCCACCCCTACGGCTGAATCAGAGTTCCCTGTTATATGCTTTCAGAGTTCACGCTGCCACTCCTTCTTAGGCTTATACGGCTATTGTTGTGTGATTTTGGGATTAAGTCCTATCTCCTGTCTTACTCAGTCATGGAAGTTTTGGCTGGGTGGCTGCTTGTCTGAAACCCCATCCCCAGCCTTCTTTGCAGCGAGGTGTGGCCTCGTGACCGGTATCTGGCCAATGACATGCATTCGACTTCTGAGTGTAGCAGTTAGGAGGAAAGGAGGGGAGCCTCCTCTTTTCTGTTTCTCCCTTCAACAGCCTGAAGGCAAATGTAATGGTGAACTGATAAGGGACAGGAGAGCAGAGGGAAAAAGGGAGCCTGGGTGTCCATCACCATCAAGCCACCAGAACAGCTCCACTCCCTGTCTGGATTGTGAACCTGAGAACTGCACGACTTTCCTGGTTTGGTGGTGGTGGTGGTTGTTGTTTGAAGATGGAGTCTCTGTCGCCCAGGCTGGAGTGCAGTGGTGTGATCTCGGCTCACTGCAACCTCTGCCTCCCGGATTCAAGTGATTCTCCTGCCTCAGCCTCCCAAGTAGCTGGGATTACAGGCGCGTGCCACCATGCCGGACTAAGTTTTGTTTTTTGAAATGGAGTTTCTCATCACCCAGGCTGGAGTGCAATGGCATGATCTCGATTCACTGCAACCTCCACCTCCTGGGTTCAAATGATTCTCCTGCCTCAGCCTCCTGAGTAGTTGGGATTACAGGCACCTGCCACCACACAGGCTAATTTTTCATATTTTTAGTAGAGACAGGGTTTTACCATGTTGGCCAAGCTGGTCTTGAACTCCTGACCTCAGGCAATCCACCCACCTCGGCCTCCCAAAGTTCTGGGATTACATGCGTGAGCCACCGTACCCGGACTAAGTTTTGTATTTCTAGTAGAGACAGGGTTTTGCCATGTTGGCCAGGCTGCTCTCAAACTCCTGGTCTCAAGTGATCCACCTGCCTCAGCATCCCAAAATGCTGGGATTACAGGCGTGAGCCACCATGCCTGGCCATGACTTTCCCGTTTAAGCCACCGTACTGAGTCTCATGAAAGTAGCCTATATCTAGCAAATGCAGATTGGAACCCAGAGCCACTTGATCTCAGAATCCAAGCTCTGAATGACCACCACAGGATGTTTTCCACACCATGGGCCTCTTCTCTCTTGTACATGTTACATATACATCTTACATTTCGCAGATCATGTCGCAGACCCCTTCGATGAAGGTGGGCTCACTTCCTGGATCTGTCCTAGATCCCAGAGTGAATATGGCGCCCTCCAAGAGTTGTTTGCGGTACTTTTTCCTTCTCACTCAATTTCCATCTATGTTTTTAGCCCTGAGAGCCTGTGATAAGGTCCTCAGGATCACCTTTGTTTCTATTATTATTAATAAGTAACTTGGTTCCCAGCACGCCCTCACCCCCACCCCATCACACCCAGGAGAAAGGAAAGCTGACCATGATAGACAGTCCTGATCTCTCTTGGAGGCCAGCATCACTCAAGGCTGTTCCACCCCGCTGTTATAAGTTCCACAAATGGTGGAACCAAAGCTAAAGAGAAGCCTCCTGATATCAGGAAGCAAGTAGTTAGCTTTTTCTGCATAATTTATTTATTTTTTTCTGTTTCACATATAATTTTATTTGTTTTTTGTTTTGTTTTGTTTTTTTGAGACGGAATCTCCCTCTATCGCCCAGGCTGGAGTGCAGTGGTATGATCCCGGTTCACTGCAACCTCCACCTCCCGGGTTCAAGCAGTTCTCCTCCCTCAGCCTCCTAAGTAGCTGGGACTACAAGCATGCACCACCACACCCGGCTAATTTTTGTATTTTTAATGGAGGATGGGGTTTTGCCATGTTGGCCAGGCTGGTATCAAACTCCTGACCTTAAGTGATCCACCTGCTTCGGCCTCCCAAAGTGCTGGGATTACAGGTGTGAGCCACTGCGCCTGGCCACATATGATTTTACATAGATACACATCATTGGCTATTTGGGCTCAATGCTTTTTTTTTTTTTCTGCTTGATTTACCCCTTCTCTTCTACTTCTCCTTTCTCACCTCCAGCACCAGCCATTGCTCCACTAACACACACAACAAGCAAGATCACCAACCAAGTATGCACACTCCTATATTTTTCTCCATGCTTACAAAATCTTGTGTAGACATTGGGAGTTTGGACATTTTCTTCTTTATAAAAGTGAGAACGTGGCTGGGTACGGTGGCTCGCACCTGTAATCCCAGCACTTTGGAAGGCCGAGATGGGTGGATCACTTGAGGTTAGGAGTTCAAGACCAGCCTGGCCGACATGGTGAAACCCTGTCTCTACTAAACGTACAAAAAATTAGCCAGACGTGGTGGTGCATGCCTGTAATCCCAGCTACTTGGGAGGCTGAGGCAGAAGAATTGCATGAACCCAGAAGGCAGACATTGCAGTGAGCAAAGTTTGTGCCACTGCACTCCATCCTGGGCATCAGAGTGAACTCCATTTAAAAAAAAAAAAAAGTGAGAACGTATTATATACACTTTTCTGCATCTTCCTTTTCTCATTCAACTATACCTCATGAACATCTGTTTAAATCCATTGGTTTAGATTTATTTCGTTATTTTTAATGGCTGAATAATAATTCATTATATTGATATGCCATAAATTATTCAGCCATAGGCTGTGCTTTTTGTCACAACAAATAATGCTGCAATAGCATCCATGTCCATATGTCTTTATGAACTCGTGGTTTTATCTCTGTGGGGTAGATTCCCAAGCATGAGCTTGCTGGGTCAAAAGCAATATGAATGTTTAATTTTAATCAACATTGTCTTCAATTGCAATGGCTTGAATCCCTCACGTCATCCTTTTATTCTCCCTAGCTTCCTACAGTTCTCCACTTTCCCCTCTTCCTTGCTACATCCTTTCTTGCTTCTATTTTCCATAATTAAATTAAAAGGCTGAAATGTTTTATTTTAGGTCAACTTACAGGCTAAAATGTAAGACATTTGTGTTACTATATAAAAATACAATAAATATTATATAATAAAGAAATCCCCATTGTTTTAAAAGGCTTAAAGAAAGAAGCCCTTTTCCGCATGAGACCAAGTAATTAACAATGTGATTACAGGTTTGTAATATGACACCTATTTTTCCTCTCTTTCAGTAGTTAATCAAGATATATGTTCACAAATTCTCAAACTCTATGGTAACTGAATATTATCAGTAGCAAATTATTCCCCTGCCAAAGTTTCCAAGGTAATTCATTATGTGAGATACTGCTTTTCTGGAGCATCCTCTGCCCCCAGATCCCACTCCTAGGACGATTTATTCATTTGGCAAATATCTATAGAGCTATTGCTATGTGCTAGACACTGTACTAGATGTAGGGCACATACCAGGGAATAAGGTGAACAAGATCCCATTCTCACAGAACGCCTAGTAGAAGGAAAAAACAGCGAACAACGAATTACGCATGCTTTTGGATAATATTATTTTAGTTGGGGTAAAATACACATAAAATATACCATCTTAATCATTTGTAGGTGTACAGTTCAGAGGTATTAAGCACATTCACACTGTTGTACAGCCATCACCACCATCCATCTGCAGAGCTCTTTTCATCTAGCAGAACTGAAACTCTGTACCCATTAAATGGTAACTCACTGCCCTCTCCCTCCACCTGCTAGTCATCACCAGTCTTTCCCATCCCTATGAACCTGACTACCCTAGGTACCTCATACAAGTGGAGTCACAGTATTTGTCTTTTTGTGTTATGTCACCTAGCATAATGTCCTCAAGGTTCGTTCATGTTGTACTGTGTGTCACAATAGCTTTCCTCTAGAAGGCTGAATAAAATCCCATTGTAGGTATACACCATATTTTGCTTATCCATTCAACTGTCAATGGACACTTGGGTCACCTCCACTTTTTGGATAATATCTTAAAGCTATTTTTGGCAGGGCACGGTGGCTCACAGCTGTAATCCCAGCACATTGAGAGGCTGACGTGGGCGGATCTCTTGAGTACAGGAGTTTGAGACGAGTTGGGCAACATATGGAGACCCCGTCTCTACAAAAAATACCAAAAATAAATTAGCTGGCCCAGTCTCTACAAAAAGTACAAAAAAAAAGGATGTAAGGGCTATCTGGCTGCAACATCTGTCACCCCACTGATCGCCAGGGTTGGCTAGGAGGGTGTCCCCTTCCTCCCTCACCGCTCCATGTGCGTCCCTCCCGAAGCTGTGCGCTTGGTCAAAGAGGACGAACATCCCCGACGGAGGAGGACTGGTCTTCGGTCAAGGGTATACAAGTAACTGCACTCCCCTGCTAGAACCTCCATTCAAGCTCTCAAAAAATTGGAAAAAAAAAATTAGCTGCTTGGGAGGCTGAGGTGGGAGCCTGAGCCCAGAGAGGTCGAGTGAGCCATGATTGTGTCACTGCGCTCCAGCCTGGGAAACAGTGAGACCTTGTCTCAAAAGAAAAAGAGGTATTTAAAAAATTTTTAAAAAGAAGTTTGAGTTTCCACACTAGATTTATAGAACCAGTAAACACTGGGAAATTATTCCTCTCACATAACTTTAACTACACATTCCCAGACAAAGTAAATATATATTTGAACTTCTATTTTTAAAATATTAACCATTGTTTTTTTCTCTCTAGCTATTTCCTTCCTCTCCCTGTGCTCTCCCCATTTAAATAGTGAGGCTGGCCAGGCACAGTGGCTCACACCTGTAATTGCAGCAATTTGGGAGGCCGAGGCAGGAAGCTCACTTGAGCCCAGGAGTTTGAGACCAGCCTGGGCCACATAGCGAGACTCTCATCTCTTACCACAAAACAGCTTGGGCAACATACAAAACCCTGTCTCTACAAAAAATATGAAAAATTAGCTAGGCATGGTGGCATACGCCTGTGGTCCTGGCTAGTAGGGAGACTGAGATGGCAGGATCACTAGAACCTGGGAGGTGGAGGTCACAGTGAGCCAACATCATGCCACTGCACTCCAACCTATGCCACAGAGCGAGTCTGTCTCAAAAAAAAAAAAGTGAGGCTGTGTTCACTGCTCAGAGGAGGTGTTAGCAGCAAAAAGCCTTTTCCAATGGTCTCTCTGGCTGTGGCGTCCAATAGCCTAGGTACTTAAGTAGAACCATATAGGACTTTAAATTATCTTAACAGACAGCTTCATAGACAAGTAACACTGAAGATAAGGGTGGCACCCCCCACACCTTCCTTTCTTCTCTTCACTCCAACTATAGAGGCTTAGTCCTATGTAGCTATAGAACCTTTTGGGGCCAAGCAGGGTGGCTCATGCCTGTCATCCAGCACTTTGGGAGGCTGAGGCAGGCATATCCCTTGAGGTCAGGAGTTCAAAACCAGCCTGGCCAACATGGTGAAACCCCAACTCTACTAAAAATACAAAAGTTATCCGGGTGTGGTGGCACGCACCTGTATTCCCAGCTACTTGGGAGGCTGAGGTGAGAACCGCTTGAACCCGGGAGGTGGAGGTTGCAGTGAGCAGAGATCATGCCACTGAACTCTAGCCTGGGTGACAGAGTAAGATCTGTCTCAAAAAAAAAAAAAAAAAAAAAAAAAAAAAAAAACCTTTGGGACCCCCAGATTGACTGAAATTCTGTTTCTATCACCATGGTTGAATAGGATCTCGAAGTATAAATTAAGTTCTATTTCTTGCTCACCTGAGGTGAACTGAAACCCCTACTCCTACACGCAGTTAATGAATCTATTACAATGGTATTATGCTCTGTGAAAGAAGGACAGGGGTTCATGAGAGCCTATAATGGGCATCTGATCTTGTTGGGAGAAAAGGGGACAGCAGGCGATTGGGTTAGGCTTCCTTGAATTTGAGCTCAGATCTCAAAGATGAATATGAAGTAACTTGACGAAGGATGTTGTCCAAGCAGTTATGTCTCATCTCCAATGCTTTCAGCTCCAACATTCTCATATCCTTTCCCCCCACCAAAAATATTCCCACCATTACTTTGTTACCAGGAAAATTTGTCTAGCCACATCTCCTTTCAACAGCCTTAGTTTCTCGATTCTTAGATGCCCAAAGCTTCTTATGGATGTTATCATTTTGTAAGAGTTTTAAATGGAAAATTTTCTTTCTTTATTACTTGTTTATTTTATTCTTTTATTTATTTATTTTGAGTCAGGATCTTGCTCTGTCGCCCAGGCTGGAGTGCAGTGGTGCATCTCAGCTCACTGCAGCCTCAACATCCCAAGGCTCAAACGATCCTCTCACCTCAGCCCCTCAAGTAGCTGGGACCTCAGGTGCGCACAACCACACCTGGATACGTTTTTGTATTTTTTGTAGAGACAAGGTCCACATTGTTGCCTAGGCTGGTCTCGAACCCCTGGACTCAAGTGATTCTCCAGCCTCAGCCTCCGTAAGTGCTGGGATTACAGGCATGAGTCACCGTGCCTAGCCTATATTGAGAATTCTCTAGATGTTTTAAGATGCCATCTTGATTTTTGCAGCATATCTGTGACACATCTAAACATTTTCATACAACTCAGGCATATCAACTCACATATTTTCCCTTCATAGTATTCATATGGAACTGTAATACTCCATCTTTTGCCATACAAATGTACCGTGTTGAGTAGCAAATGAAGGAAAAATATTTTCCCACATCATTAATTACTCCACTTTTAAGCAAATACTTTTCCTCTTTGGCTTTAGAACAGCTATTATGGCTGCCAGCTGGGATTCCCAGGAGGTTTAAAAGCATTAATCACTAGAATATGCTTTGTTCTTTTTCAGGGAAAATAAGACTAAATTAAGCTGGGCATGATGGCTCATGCCTGTAATCTGAGAGACTCAGGAGGCTGATGTGAGAGGATCGCTTGAGGCCAGGAGTTCAATACCAGCCTGGGCAGCATAGTGAGACCCCATCTAAAAGACTAAATTAAAGACACACTCAGATATTTTTCCCCTGGTTAGAAGAGGCACAAAATTTGGTGATTAACTTCTTAATACCCACTAGTGATTTTTTTTCAGTTACTATAATTTTAGTAATTCTTAATTGATATATCAGCAAATTAAAATTGAACTATTTAGCCTAAATCTATTAATATTTTCTGAGCTCCAAACTCCCAAATCCAATTGCCTTCTGACTTCCCTTCCCTTCCCTTCCCTTCCCTTCCCTCCTTCTCTCCTTCTCTCCTTCTCTCCTTCTCTCTTTCTCTCTTTCTCTCTTTCTCTCTTTCTTTCTTTCGAGATGGAGTCTCACTCTTGTTGCCCAGGCTGGAGTGCAGTGGCGCGATCTCAACTCACTGCAACCTCTGCCTCCCAGCTTCAAGCGATTCTCCTGCCTCGGCTTCCTAAGTAGCTGGGATTACAGGTGCCAGCCACCACGCCTGGCTAATTTTTGTAGTTTTAGCAGAGATGGGGTTTCACCATGTTGGCCAGGCTGGTCTGGAACTCCTGACCTCTGGCAATCTGCCCACCTTGGCCTCCCAAAGTGCTGGGATTACAGGTGTGAGCCACTGCACCTAGCCCCTGTCTCTCTTTTTCTTTCTTTCTTTTTCTTCCCCTCCCTCTCTCCCTCCCTCCCTCCCTCCCTCCCTCCCTCCCTTCCTTCCTTCTTTCCTTCCTTCCTTCCTTCCTTCCTTCCTTCCTTCCTTCCTTCCTCTTTCTCTCTTTCTTCTTTCTCTCTTTCTTTCTTCTTTCTCTCTTTCTTTCTCTCTTTCTTTCTTTCAAGACAGGGTCTCACTCTGTCACCCAGGCTGCAGTGCAATGGCACAATTACAGCTCACTGACTGCAGTCTCAACTCCCAGGCCCAAGCAATCTTCCCATCTCAGCCTCCAGAGAAGATGGGACTACAGGTGTGTGCCACCACACCTGACTAATTTTTAAAAAATTTTTTGTGGAGATAGGGTTTCACCATGTTGTCCAGGCTCTTCTCAAACTCATAGGCTGAAGCGTTCCTCCCACCTTGGCCTCCCAAGTTGCTGAGATTACAGACATGAAACACCACACCAGCCTGTCTTTCAAGATGAGTGTTCTAAAGACCATATGGGGGAAATTCTAGCAAACAACAATAATTTGGCACTTAATAAATGTTTTTGGCTGGGTGCAGCAGCTCAGACCTATAATCCCAGCAATTTGGGAGACTGAGATGGGAGGATCCTTTTAGTCCAGGAGTTCGAGACCAACCTGGGCAACATAGTGAGATTCTGTCTCTACAAAAAAAAAGAAAAAATTAAAAAGCCAGGCATGGTGGCACACACCTGTAGTCCCAGCTACTCAGGAGGCTGGGGTAGGAGGATTGCCTGAGCCCAGGAGGTCAAGGCTGCAGTGAGCATGATTGCACCACAAATGTTTCATTTTAAAATATATATTTATATGTATTGTGCAGTCACTACCTAAGGCTTCTGTAAGCATCATTTTATTTACCTTTCACAATATTCCTAGATGTTATGTAGTTTATAGATGATCAAGCAGCTTGTAAGAGGTGCAGTCAGGATTTAAATCTGCTCATTTTGACTGCAAAGCCTGAGCTCTTAATTACTAAACACAGACTCTCAAAAATATCCTCCAGAGGGTGCGGCAGTGCATGCCTCTAGTCCCAGCTCCTCGGGAAGCTGAAGCAAGAGGCTCACTTGAGTCCAGGAGTTGAGTCCAGCCTGGGCAAAATAACACAGACGCACAATCAAAAAAAAAAAAATCCTCCAGACTCCTTCACACTATGTACACATATAACCTGCTCTAGAGATAGAGGCAGCTCCACTTGTAATACAGTAGCATGTCTGACATGAAAGCTTTCTTGTAATATTATCTTTTCATGCATGTAGTAGTTTTCTATTATTGTGTAACAAATTACACAAACTTAGTGGCTTAGAACAACACTCATTTCGGAGCCCACAGTTCCATAGGCCAGAAGTCTGGGCAGATTTGACTGAGTTCTCTGCTCATGGTCTGATTTGGCTGATATCAAGATGTTGGTCCAGCTATATTTCTTGCTGGAAGCTCTCAAAAACAAAACAAAAACCAAAAAACTCCTTCCAAGGTCATTTGGGTTGTTGGCTAGATGCAGTTCTTTGTGGTTGAAAAACTGAGGTCCTTCTTTTCTCTCTGGCTGTTAGCCAGGGGCCACTCTCATCTCCTAGAGGCCACCCACATTCTTGGTCAAATGGCCCCTCCATCTTCAATGAAGAGTCTTTGCCACATTAAATCCTTCTCACATTTTCTTTTTTATTTTATTTATTTACTTATTTACTTATTTAATTTATTTATTTATTTATTTATTTATTTATTTCTGAGATGGAGTCTCGCTCTGTTGCCCAGGCTGGAGAATGCAGTGGCGTGATCTCGGCTCACTGTAACCTCCGTCTCCCAGGTTCAAGCGATTCTCCTGCCTCAGCCTCCTGAGTAGCTGGGATTACAAGCCCATGCCACCATACCCGGCTAATTTTTGTGTTTTCAGTAGAGACAGAGTTTCGCCCTGTTGGCCAGGCTGTTCTAGAACTCCTGACCTCAAGTGATCCACCCGCCTCGGCCTCCCAAAGTGCTGGGATTACAGGCATGAGCCACCACACTGGGCCCTCTCTCACATTTTCAAGTTTTAACTTCCCCTGTCTTGGACCTCTAGACCTAGACACAGATTTAAAGAGCTCATGTGAGGAGGTCAGGCCCATCTAGATAAAGTCTCTTTATCTTAAAGTCAACTGACTTGGGACCTTAATTACATCTTCGAAATCTCTTCACAGCAATGCCGAGATTATCATCTGGTTTACCAAGTGGGAGAAGGTGTGTGTACACTTGGGGCTACGTATATTTAGAGCTATCTTCGATAGCTAACTTCTGCTGCCCACATGCATTCTTCACCAGATCGTAAGCCATCCAAAAGCAGGAACCACGTTTTGTTCTTGTGGTTTCCTGTCAGTACTTGGGACACAGGCACTCGCTCCATGTTTCCACATGGTTGGTTATCACCACCCTCCCACCGCCGTGCATAAGATCTTCACTGTAATTTCGTTGTTGTCAAGCTTTAATCTGTTGATTTTTCTGTGATGCTTATCTAAAGAATGACTAGGAAAGTTAAATCCTTAAATCCAAATTCAACTTTTTTCAGTAAGTACTCGGAACTTTGGTGTCACCACTCTAGGAAATCGGGAAGAAAGTTTCAAAATTCAATAAATTTTACAGAGAAGAGCTGTGGACCAAGATCTAGAAAAGTCCATAATTTCTTCCCTTGAGTATTTTAGAGTAAAAGTATCAGAAAAGGGGGTCTACTTGGAACCTTGGGTACATTCATTACAAATTTCCCTTGGTGGGCAGATAAAATACGCCAACAGCTAAAGACTGTAGTCAATGAATACTTGGCAAGTACAACAAAAAGTGCACTGTGTACTTCCATGATGACTTCCTGCCCACAAACCTGGTGCCTACAACAGGATCAAATTGGCAGGTGCTGCTCTGTTATGACCAGGTGGCTCAGAGTCCTGAAACCTCTCTTGTCTCAGGAGTGCTTTTCATGACAAGAGGCAGTGTCAATAATAGCATCCTTATTCGATGCATATTGACCATCAGTACCTGACAGTGACTCTCCAAATAAGTTTGGGAACAAGAGACAATCCAATTATATGTATGTGTATATATATATAAAATTTGCAAGCTCAGCTGGATTCACAATAACAAAGGTATGGAATCAACCTAAGCATCCATCACTGGATGATTGGATAAAGAAGATGTGGCATATATGCATAACAGAATACTTAGATGAAATGGACATATTCCTAGAAACACTGAAACTACCAACATTGACTCAAGAAGGAATAGACATGAGCTCACTTCTTTGTGCAAGATTTTTCTTTGAAGAAGATTGGCTGTAAAGAGAAAGAGAGAGATGTGGTTACTAAAGGAAAGAAGTAGCCTCTGGAGAGTCAGCGTTCCTGTTTTTAGGATGCAGGAACTTGAACATGGTTGAACAATAAAGGACCAATGTAGTGAAGTGGCTGAGGACATAAGAGGAGAAAGAGAAGCAGGGTGCTGAGCAGGTAGGAGACAGACAGTATCTGTTAGGACAAAGCCAATGCCCTGCCTGCCCGCAGCCACAAGGAGTCAGGTGTGGGAACACGGACAGCCTCCGGGAGGGCCACCAGAGAGGCAGTATCTCTAGAGAGAAGCAAGTCTTGCGGCAAGGAGATACAGAGGCTACAGACTAAGAGACTGTGTTTTCCAATGGGCAGGCATCTTGGAGGACATAAAGAGAATGATTAAAACAGAGGCTGGTAGTAGGTGGAGGTACACTTGGGTCTCAGTCACTGCGGAAGCCAAACAGACTGTATTTTATTTCAACCTGGGTAGTGTGCCGTCCTCCAAAGCCTTCTCCTTCTCTGATACTCCAGGCTGGGCTGAGTGACCCTCACCTACACATATTCTACGCTATGGTACTTCTATTACAGCAGTTAATTGCATTGTATTTTAATTGCGTGTTCACTTGCCTTTCTCCACTACTAGACCATAACAGCAATTAGTATAATCTTTACGTAAACGGTTTTTGCAATTTTCTTTTCTCACTTTTTTTTTTTTTTAGATCTCCAAGTCAATACTTATAAAGAAGAATTTTGAAAGAAAAACTTATTATGGAAAATTTTAAACATGTACAAAAGCAGAGGGAATAGTATAATGAATTTCTATGTACTTACTTGTCATCCAGATTCAGCAATTATTACTTCATGGCCATTCTTCCTTCATCTATACTCCCACCCACTACCCAACCCCAGTTCCTTTGAAGTGTATCACAGGCCCCACATCATTTCATCTGAAATGTCTCGAAAAGATAATTCTGACCAGGCGCAGAGGCTCACACCTGTAATCTCAGCATGCTGGGAGGCCAAGGCAAGAGAGGATCACTTGAGCCCAGAAGTTCAAGGCCAGCCCGAGCAACATAGGGAGACCCCGTCTCTACAAATAATTTAAAAATTAGCCAAGCGTAGTGGCACACACCTGTGGTCCCAGCTACTCAGGAGGCTGATGTGGGAGGATCACTTGAGCCCAGGAGTTTGAGGCTACAGTGAGGCATGATCACCCCACTGCACTCCAGCCTGGGTGACAGAGTGAGAGGGTCTGAAAAATTTTTTTTTTTTTTTTTTGAGATGGAGTCTCACTCTGTGGCCCAGACTGGAGTGTGCAATGGCATGATTTTGGTTCACTGCAATCTCTGCCTCCCAGGTTCCAGTGATTCTTCTGCCTCAGCCTCCCGAATAGCTGAGATTACAGGCATGCACCACCATGCTTGGCTAATTTTTCTATTTTTAGTAGAGACGGGGTTTCACTATGTTGGCCAGGCTGGTCTCAAACTCCTGACCTCAGGTGATCCACCCGTCTCGGCTTCCCAAAGTGCTGGGATTACAGGCATGAGCCACCGCGCCCAGCCTGAAAAATTGTTTTAAAATAGGAAGACAGGCTGGGCACGGTGGCTCACGCCTGTAATCCCAGCACTTTGGGAGGCCGAGACGGGCGGATCACGAGGTCAGGAGTTCGAGACCATCCTGGCTAACACGGTGAAACCCCGTCTCTACTAAAAAATACAAAAAACTAGCCGGGCGAGGTGGCGGGCGCCTGTAGTCCCGGCTACTCGGGAGGCTGAGGCAGGAGAATGGTGTAAAAACCCGGGAGGCAGAGCTTGCAGTGAGCTGAGATCCGGCCACTGCACTCCAGCCTAGGCGACACAGCGAGACTCCGTCTCAAAAAAAAAAAAATAAAAATAAAAAATAAAATAAAATAGGAAGACAGGCTGGGCACGGTGGCTCACGCCTGTAATCCCGGCACTTTGGGAGGCCGAGGCGGGCGGATCACGAGGTCAGGAGATCGAGACCATCCTGGCTAACACAGTGAAACCCCGTCTCTACTAAAAATACAAAAAATTAGCCTGGCGTGGTGGTGGGCACCTGTATCCCAGCTACTTGGGAGGCTGAGGCAGGAGAATGGCGTGAACCCGGGAGGCGGAGCTTGCAGTGAGCCGAGATCGCACCACCACACTCCAGCCTGGGCAAGACAGCAAGACTCTGTCTCAAAAATAAAATAAAATAAAATAAGAAGATAATTATGTTTTTAAAAACATAACCACAAGGCCGGGCGCGGTGGCTCAAGCCTGTAATCCCAGCACTTTGGGAGGCCGAGGCGGGCGGATCACAAGGTCAGGAGATCGAGACCACAGTGAAACCCCGTCTCTACTAAAAATACAAAAAATTAGCCGGGCGCGGTGGCGGGCGCCTGTAGTCCCAGCTATTCAGGAGGCTGAGGCAGGAGAATGGCGGGAACCCGGGAGGCAGAGCTTGCAGTGAGCCGAGATCGCGCCACTGCACTCCAGCCTGGGCAACAGCGTGAGACTCCGTCTCAAAAAAAAAAAAAAAAAAAAAACATAACCACAATATCATTATAATATACTTCTTAAATTAACAATTATTGATATTTGATATTAACCATCAAATATCCAGTCAATATTCAAATTTCCTGAATTGACTCATAAGCATTTTTAATTTTTAAAAAATCATTACAATTGGTTGATATAGCTACTTTTATTTACTTATTTATTTATTTAATACCATTAAGTCTCTTTTAGTCATAGATTCCCTCTTCCTCTCATTTCTTCACAAAATTAATTTTTTTAAAAAAACTGGAGAATTTCTCCTACAGAGTTCCCCACATTGTGGATTTTGATGGTTGCATCCCCATTGTGGTATTTTATGTATTTCTAAAGAGGTTCCTTTTTAAACAGTATATAGTTTACCCTGTTAAAATATTCAATTTAATTCTCATAGCACAATTACTGACATATTTTCTTAGGACCTTGTGCCTAAAAATAGCAAGAACAGGCAAGGTGTGGTGACACATGCCTATAATCCCAGCACTTTGGGAGACCAAGGCATGTGGATCACTTGAGGTCAGGAGTTCGAGACCAGCCTGGCCAACATGGTGAAACCCCATCTCTACTAAAAATACAAACATTAGCTGAGAGTGGTGGTGGGTGCCTTTCGTCCCAGCTACTCGGGAGGCTGAGGCAGGAGAATCACTTGAACCCGGGAGGCAGAGGTTGCAGTGAGCGGAGATCACACTCCTGCACTCCAACCTGGGTGATAGAGTGAGACTCAGTCTTAAAAATAAATAAATAAAATAAAATTAGCAAGAACCAACTCAAGCTAGCTATCTTAGTTCAGGCTGCTATAACAAAAATACCACAGGCTGGATGGCTTAAACAACATTTAATTCTCATAGGTCTGGAGGCAGAGAAGCCAAAGATGAAGGTTGTGGCAGGTCCAGTATCTGGTGAGGGCTTGCCTCCTGATCTGCAGGGGGCTGTCCTCTTGCTGTGTCCTTACACAGTGGAGAGCAGAGAAAGACAAGCAAACTCTTTTGTGTCTTTTTTTTTTTTTTCTTCTGAGACGGAGTTTTGCTCTTGTTGCCCAGGCTGGAGTGCAGTGGCGCCATCTCAGCTCACTGCAACCTCTGCCTCCTGGGTTCAAGCGATTCTCCTACCTCAGCCTCCCAAGTAGCTGGGATTACATGTGGCCGCCATCATGCCTGGCTAACTTTTTGTATTTTAGTAGAGATGGGGTTTGCCCTGTTGGCCGGGCTGGTCTTGAATTCCTGAACTCAGGTGATCCACCTGCCTAGGCCTCCCAAAGTGCTGGGATCACAGGCATGAGCCTCCGTGCCCAGCCTCTTCTTCATTATTATTATTTGTTTGTTTGTTTGTTTTTATATTCCTGGATGTGAGTATAACATCTAAATTTTTTTTTTTTTTTTTTTGAGACAGGGTCTCACTCCATCACCCAGCCTAGAGTGCAATGATGAGATCATGGCTCCCTGCAGCCTCAAATTCTCGGGCTCAATCTCCCGAGGAACTGAGACCACAGGCACGTGGCACCATAACTGGCTCTTTTTTTTTTTTTTTTTTTTTCAGTAGAGATGAGCTACCGCTACCTTGCCCAGGCTGTTCTCAAACTCCTGGGCTTAAGCAATCCTCTCACCTTGGCCTCTGAAAGTGCTGTGATTACAGGAGAATATAGGAGTGAGCCACCATTTCAGCCTCTTATATCTCTTCTTTTAAGGGCACTGATCCTATCACAAGGGCCCCACCCTCATGACCTGATCACCTCCCACAGGCTCCATCTCCAAATACCATTGTATTAGGGATTAGAGTTTCGAAGTATGACTTTGGGGGAAACGTAAACATGCAGACCATAACAACAGCCCAAGCAGAAAGATGGAACTTTAGAACTTGGCAAACTAGCAACAGCTGCTGGCTCCCCTCTCCCAGCCCAGCCCTGCCCCGGGAAAACTGGATTATGATTGAACAATTCTATATATTTTTAACACCTATGTTCTAGTAGGGAAATACAGATAATAAATAAGTAAAATACATACGATGGCTGATGGTAATAAATGCTACAGAGGAAAAGTGTATGGACCTAGGAGACTAAAAAGGCTACAAGAATTCTTCTCCCCTTCCTCCAAGGGAGAAAGAGAGAGTGGTTGGGATTTGGTGCTGGGGACAGGCTGGGGGAGGGTGCTGTTCTGTCTCCAGATGATTACAATTCAGAATTAAAGTTATATGATACCAGCATGTTGGGGAAGGGAAGCAGGGTTGGTTGGAGACAGAGGGAATGCTATTAGATTTGTCATATATGCGGGAAGATAAATATTTTAATCCATTTAAGAAAGTGATAGGGAAAAATAAACAAAATTAAAGGTCCTAATTCAATCTATCCAGGGAAAGCTGGAAGGAAGAGATAAATCCAAAAAATTTGAGTATAAAAAACATAAAATAAGGCAAGGCCAGTGGCTCACACCTGTAATCCCAGCACTTTGAGAGGCCAAGGTGGGTGGATCACCTGAGGTCAGGAGTTCGAGACCAGCCTGGCCAACAAGGTGAAACCCCGTCTCTACTAAAATTACAAAAATTTGCCAGGTGTGGTGGCATGCGCCTGTAGTCCCAGTTATTCAGGAGGCTGAGGCAGGAGAATCACTTGAACCTGGGAGGCGGAGGTTGAAGTGAGCCAAGATCACGCCACTGCACTCCAGCCTGTACAACACAGCCAGACTCCATCTCAAAAAAAAAAAAATATATATATATATGTGTGTGTGTGTGTGTGTATATATATATGTATGTGTGTGTGTGTATATGTATATACACACACATATATAAAATAAGTGGCAAAAATGAATGGCAAAACAGAGAGAAATAAAAGTTGAATTCATCAATCTGAAGATAATGACTTTCATAGTTTTTTAAAATGAATAAGATCTAGTAATGTGTAAACTACATAACAACAGACACACTTAAAACAAAAAGGATATAGACAGGTGAAACATAAAAAGGTAGAAAAAGACGAAGGCATAGAAACGCCAAGATAACACAGATCACAACTTCAATATTGGAAAAAATAGGATTCAAAGTTCAAGTATCATAAAGAGGACATTAAATATTGAAAAATGGAACAATACATCAGGAAGATTTAAAGATCATGAATATATTACGTATAGCAACTGTATTAGTTCTTGCACTGCTATAAATACCTGAGACTGGGTAATTTATAAAGAAAAGAGGTTCTGCAGGCTGTACAGGAAGCACGGCTGGGGAGGCCTTGGGAAACTTACAATCATGATGGAAGGTGAAGGGGAAGCAGGCACGTCTTACATGGCTGGAGCAGGAGGAAATGGGGGGCGGGGAGGTGCCACACACTTTTAAACAACCAGATCTTGTGAGAACTCTGTCACAAGTCAGCACTAGGGGGATGGGGGTAAACCATTAGAAACCACCCCCATGATCCAATCACCTCCCAGCAGGCCCCACCTCCAACACTGGGGATTACAATTCAACATGAAATTTAGGCAGGGGCAACGATCCAAACCATATTAGCAACAACAGCTCCAAAATATATAAAGCATCCATGTGCAGAATCACAAAGATAAACAGATGGGTAATTTTTTTTTTTTTTTCCTGAGACAGAGTTTTGCTCTTGTTGCCCAGGCTGGAGTGCAATGGCATGATCTTGGCTCACTGCAACCTCTGCCTCCCAGGTTCAAGCAATTCTCCTGCCTCAGCCTCCTGAGTAGCTGGGATTACAGGCGCCTGCCACCATGCCCAGCTAATTTTTTGTATTTTTACTAGAGACGGAGTTTCACTATGTTAGCCAGGCTGACCTTGCCTTGTGATCCACCCCCACAGGCCTCCCAAAGCGCTGGGATTACAGGCATGAGCCATGGAGCCTGGCAGGTAAAGAAATATGTTTAACACATTTTTAGAAACCAATAGATCACACAGGCAAAAAAAGAAAAAAAAAAAAGATTATTTGAAATAATCACTTAAATATTTATTGATTACATATTATGTGCCAGATACATTCTAGATATTGGGCATACGGAAGTGAACAAAGCAGTCAAAATTCCTATCTCCCAAATTTATAGAGACAGATGTGGATCTGTGGTTGCCTAGGACTGGAGTAGAACAGAAATTAATGGTAAAGGGGCATAGGAAAGTGTCTGGGGTGATGAAAATGTTCTAGACACGATCATGATTGAACAATTCCATAAATTTACTGAAATTAAAAGAAATTGCATTCTCCTGGGAGGAAATAGACAATAAATAGTAAGTAAAATGCACACACAAATGCTATAGAGAAAATAACCCAGGGAAGGGGCATGGAGAGGGAGGAGGAGGGGCAAGTTTAAACAGAGCAGGCAGGGAAGGCAGGGCTGAGAGGGTGTCATTCAAATGGCATCTGGAAGGAGGGAAAGAGCATTTGTGAAGCTGCCTGGAGGACAGTGATTCCAAGCAGAAAAATAAGAACGCAAAGAAACAAGCAAAAACCAAATCCTGAAAACAAATGAACCTAAGAAATCAGAAAACAAGGCCAGGCGCGGTGGCTCACGCCTGTAATCCCAGCACTTTGGGAGTCCGAGGCGGGCAGATCACGAGGTTAGGAGTTCGAGACCAGCCTGGCCAACATGGTGAAACTCATCTCTACCAAAAATACAAAAATTAGCTTAGCATGGTGGTGCGCACCTGTAATCCTAGCTACTCAGGAGGCTGAGGCAGGAGAATTGCTTGAACCTGAGAGGCGGAGATTGCAGTGAGCCGAGATCACACCATTGCACTCCAGCCAGGCAATAGAGTGAGACTCCATCTCAAAAAAAAAAAAAGAAAAAGAAAATAAATCGGAAAGAACAAGTCACACCCAAATAAACAGAAGAAAAAAATCCAGAAAAATAAAGGCAGAAATTAAAGAGAACACCCAAAACAATGACACAATAGAGAACATCAACAAAATTAAAGCTGTTTTATAAAAAAGAACTGACAAAACTAATAAAGAAAACAGCAGACCAGAAGTCACCAAATCACAAAATGGAAAAATAAATACTATGCAAACACAACAGAGTTTAACATAACAATAAAATAATAAAATGAGGCTGGGCACAGTGGCTCACGCCTGTAATCACAGCACTTTGGGAGGCGGAGGCGGACGGATCACGAGGTCAAGAAATCAAGACCATCCTGGCCAACACGGTGAAACCCGTCTCTACTACAACTACAAAAAAATTAGCCGGGCATGGTGCTGGGCATCTGTAATCCCAGATACTCGAGAGGCTGAGGCAGGACACTCGCTTGAACCCAGGAGGTGGGGAGGTTGCAGTGAGCTGTGATCGCACCATTGCACCACAGCCTGGGCAACAGAGCAAAAACCCTGTCTCAAAAAAAAAAAAAAAAAAAAAGAAAGAAAGGGTAAAAGACAAAAGTGAAAAATTCATTAAAACCAAGAGAAGTGATTTGCATGTCAAATGAGCATAGTATGCTATACTCTGCAAGTGAGAAGGAAAAAAATTCAAAGACAAGGATTTAGTATAAGGATACATTGTTATTTCATAGACTCCAAAGACAGGAATGTAGCCAAGGAACTAAAGTTCTTTAACACCTAGGAAGCTTCTAGGTCTCTTTCTCCATCTCTCGTCTCTACTTCTCCATATGGATTTGTTACACTTTTCTCTCTCCATAAACTTATTTCCTCTGTATCTTCTGCAGGTTCACAGTCAGGACAACTGCTTCACACTTGTTAAATGTGTTAAGTGTGGTTCTAACCATGCAATGAGTATGACCTAATTCTTCCTAGGCCCCAGTTTAAAATTTCCAGAAAAAAGAATTCTACAGAGTGTCAAGCAGTTGCCCCCCAAACTGTGGATCATACGGAACAAATGCAGCTGCCAGAGGTCTACTCCTGTAACCTATGGATCCAGGTGGCAACTCTCAAAAGAGGGAATCCTGATAGCTGGGCAGGTACCTATTTGCAAATGACCCATGCAAGTATCAAACTGACACTCACGTACAGATCAAAGGACAAGGATCTTGACTCACGCCCTAAATCTGGGATTCCAAGTGCAGTCATTTTGTCTACACCCCCAACCTACTTGTCATTTGGATTGATTCTTAAAAGGCTCGGGAGAGTGATCCACGTGAAGTGGCAGGGCAGTCTAGACAGAGGAAGCACCACAGTTAGAAACAAGGAAGAAAAAAATGTGCATCAAAACAGGAGTGGCTGGACCAAGCGCAGTGGCTCATGCCTGTAATCCCCAGCACTTTGGGAGGCCGAGGTGGGCCTCCCACTTGAGGTCAGGAGTTCGAGGCCAGCTTGCCCAACACGGTGAAACCCTATCTCTACTAAAAATACAAAAAAAAAGTAGCTGGGCATGGTTGTGCACCTCTCTAGTCCCAGCTACTAAGGGGGCTGAGGCAGGAGAATCACTTGAATCCAGGAGGCGGAGGTTGCAGTGAGCCGACCACTGTACTCCAGCCTGGGTGAAAAAAAAAAAAAAACCAGGAAGGCTGGACCCCTGTTGTGACTACTGCACAGATTCCATATTGGGATCCCAAATGGAGGAAAGAAACGTAGATTTGATAGAGTCAGATTGTGAAAGGGTTTGTATGTCAGCCATTTTGAACTTCCGTTTGAAAAATAGGAAAGGTTTGAAAAGTGAAGCTTCTGGAGCATAGATGTGTCATGATATCATGTACAGTTTACAAAACTAAATCCAACAGCAATGTGGAGGGCAAAGCATTAGTGTAACCACCAATGTTAAATGGCTAAAACCTATAATCTCCGCTGATGAAAATTATTTCTTGGATTTAATCTAATCTTCAACTTAGTTTGTATTTATTGGCAAATATCTCCCAGATAAATCAGAGAAGTTGTTAAGCAGTCATTGCTCTTGGCCAGTAAATATGCAGTTTATTCACAGAATCCTCCTCTTCACCACCTGCAGAACAGAAGGAGAACATGCACCTTCACCCCAGCGTCGTTGGAGGACACTATAAACAAAGAGCCCACGAAGAAGCTTCATCATGCCTCGTGGGAAAAGTTAGCACATTGCCAAAACCATGCAGTCTGTTTATGGACCTTGAGTAGGAGATGCTCTGAAAGTAAGTGATACGAACAAGCCATACTTTAAGCAAGATGCTCTCAATGTGCTGTACTTCTATATGAATACCGGCATTTCATTCTAATCCACTTATGAAGGTAACATGTTCTGTGTATGTGCTCATTTTTCCAAACTTAGGTAATTTACCAACATCTGGTTTCAATTAAGTTTCACAGCCCATTACTTTTGACTAGCCAGTAATATCCCTATGGTGATAATAGCACCTATGCATTTGTGAACTCTTCTTATAGTCCATCTTTGTTTAAACTAATACCACAACAGTTCATGTGCAGACAGTTGCTGGAGGAGAATTTTATTTCATTATGCAGTTCTAAGCAGCTGAGGCATAATCAAGGTTCGTAAAAGGGAAAATAACAGAGCAAGAGCAATACATTGGTGGTAGGCAGGAGCATAAGGCAATTAAGATCCTTCATGCACAGCTTTGTCCCTTCTGCACATAGAAGGCCAGAAAGCATCTCTTCTTTTCTTTTTCCGCTGGGATTTCCTCCTGTCATAGGCAGAAGGGCAGTTTTTGTCCCCTTATGTAATGAGGAAAGTCAAGAAATACAAAATGTATTTTTATTTTATGTATTTATTTTTATGTTTTTGTGACAGAGTTTTGCTCTTGTTGCCCAGGCTGGAGTGCAATGGCGTGATCTCGGCTCACTGCAACCTCTGCCTCCTGGGTTCAAGCGATTCTCCTGCCTCAGCCTCCTGAGTAGCTGGGATTACAGGCACCTGCCACCACACACGGCTAATTTTTTGTATTTTTAGTAGAGACGTGGGTTCACCATGTTGGCCAGGCTGGTCTCGAACTCCTGACCTCAGGTGATCCACCAGCCTCAGCCTCCCAAATTGCTGGGATTACAGGTGTGAGCCACCACACCTGGTCGAGAATGTATTTTTAGAATGGAAATAATAACAGCCTTCCTTCCTTCCTATTATGAAGATCTGATGAGAAACATTTGAGATTCCTTTGCAAGCTGTAAAGGGAAAACCTGCCTTGCCTAAAGCCCTCCAATGTCCCATAGGACCTGGGAATGAAGTCCAGAGTCCATGCCTTAAAGATTCTTCCTACCTGGGCTTGCCTCTGCAGACATCTTTCTCTCAGCCACATCCCACCCTAGGCTGCACCCATCCAGTGCCCTTCACAGGCCCTGGGTACCCCCATGGGCTCAGGCCCATTCCCTCTGTCTACACCCTTTCTTCCCTGTTCCTCCCGTTCACCCGCCTCTAGCTGGGTGTTCCTCTGAAATGCCAAAACTTGTGTTTTGCCCTAAGGCAGAATCTCTCAACAGCAACACCACTAACATGTTGGGCATGATAGTTTTTTGTTTGTTTTTTGTGGAGGGTCGTCCTGTGCACTGTAGGGTGTTCAGCAGTATCAATGACTTCTACCCACTAGGTGCCAACAGCACACCGTTCCAGTTGTGACAAACAAATATGTCTCCAGACATTGCCAGCGTCCTCTGGGAAGCAAAATTGTGCCAGTTGAGAATCACTACACTCAAGTGCTGCTTATATTAGGGTCAACTGTAATTCAGCTATGTTCAGATGTTTAAAAAATGAATAAATAAAAATGCATGGCCAGGCGCAGTGGTTCATGCCTGTAATCCCAGAACTTTGGGGTGCTGAGGCGGGCGGATCACGTGAGGTCAGGAGTTTGAGACCAGCCAGGCTAACAAGGTGAAACCCTGTCTCTACTAAAAATACAAAAATTAGCCAGCGTGGTGGCGAGCGCCTGTAGTCCCAGCTACTCGAGAGGCTGAGGTGGGAGAATTGCTTGAACCTGGGAGGTGGAGGTTGTGGTGAGCCGAGATCACGCCACTGCACTCCAGCCTGGGCAACAGAGCAAGACTCTGTCTCAAAAAGAAAAAAAAAATTGAAAAAATTTAAAATGCAGTGTTCTTCATTTGTTTGTCGTAGTCATCTGATCTTGCTTTCAAGCCACAAAGCTGCCATCATACTGGTGAGAAAAAATACTTTGTCTTGCTAATTAGAGGTACTATGTTCTTTTCTGCTTTAAATTGTGTGTGTGTGTGTGAAATGTGAAAAGCTCCTCTATGAAATTTGATTTCATATGTACTCATGAATAGCAGCTGCTCTCAAAAGTTATTCATTTCAGAGTAAGTAATAAGTTTGCCTCTGAGCACATACATATCCTAAAGGTTTGTTTTGTTTTGTGTCTCTGAAGTGGGGCAGAATGAGCTGGACATGCGTAGGGTTCTTGATTAAAAGTCTGGGCAGTTAGGGCGGGGGCAGCCAGGGGACTTTCATTCCGGCCTTCTCTCTGTCTAGCTCCATTTGTAGCTTACTACCCAAGCAGGGGCATATTGGATTCAGCTCCTCTCTAAAGATTCTCGGGATTTTCCTAGTATTTACCCAAAGAAGAGAAGACAAACATCGCCTATTCTGAGATCTCCCCAAAACTTTTCTGGTTATTAAAACCTCCCCACTCCCCCAAATTTGAGGTGGAAGATGGTAGAAGACATGTCCAAGTGGGTTACCTCCTCTGCCCTCTTCCTCCTCTGCCTCTCTTCTTAGAACCAAATGGGCTCTGTTTCTCCTTCTCTGCCTGATTTCTTCTAATGCCACATCCTCATCCTTTTCTAGAAATGGCATTCTCTGTTCCCCTTTGGTGCAGCCATTATGGCAGAAGGGCTGCAGTGAAAGGCTCATTGAAGAACAGTTAATTCAAAAGTACTATTTCTTGATACATTGATCGACAATATTTAGTCATGTACTTCCTTGTTTGTGGACCCAGTAGGGCAGGATTGTGCTTGCCATGAGAACCTTTGTACCCCCAGCTCTTAGCATAATGCTATGTAACAAATTACCAGGAGGGTAGTGGCTTAGAAGAACACGTTTATTATCTCACAGTTTCCATGGATCAGGAGTCCAAGCATGGTGTAACTGAGTCCTTGGCTCAGTCTCACAAAGCTGACGTCACAATCAGATATCAGCCACTATAAGATAGGGTCTCATCTGAGACTCAAGGTCCCCTTTTAAGGTTGTTGGCCAACTTCACTTCCTTGCAGTTACAGAACTCATGATCTGTACAGAACTCAAGGCCAACAGGAGACTCTTTCTGATACTTCTAAGACTTTCATCTAATTTAGACCCACCCAGGATAATTTCCTTTTTGATCAACTCAAAATCAACTGATTTGCAAAATCCCTTAACCTGGACGCAGTGGCTCACACCTTTAATCCCAGCACTTTGGGAGGCTGAGGCAGGTGGATCACTTGAGGTCAGGAGTTCCAGACCAGTCTGGCCAACATGCTGAAACCCTGTCTCTGCTAAAAATACAAAAATTAGCCAGGCATGGTGACAGGCACCTGTAGTTCCAGCTACTTGGGAGGCTGAGGCAAGAGAATCGCTTGAACCCAGGAGGAGGAGGTTGCAGTGAGCCGAGATTGCACCATTGCACCCTAGGCTGGGCAACAGAGAGACTCCATCTCAAAAAAAAAAAAAAAGCCCTTAACCTTTTCCATAATACAAACCTTAATCACAGGAATGGCACCCATCATATTCATAGGTCCTGCTTGTCTTCAAAGGGAGGAAACCATACAAGGGCCTGGGTCACTGGGAGGTCATCTTAGAGATCTGCCTGCCACAGGACCCCAAAAAATGTGTCGGCTGAAAGAAGGAGTGAAGGCATGTGTCCCATTTGTCTTCACACTCCGAGTGTAAGTAGTATTATCTTAACTTACAGAAAAACACATTCTATTTGAGAGAGCAGAAAATGATTTGTCTTTGTTCAAAGAGGTAGAAATTATAGGACAAGCCTCCAGACTGAAGTCTGTCTGAATCCTTAGCCCTTTATCCAGTGAAATGTTCCCTCTGGAACCTCATGCCTGCCAGGCTGTCCCAGGCCAGAGCCCCGCCACAAGCTGGTTCAGCCTCTCTCCTTCCACTCACCAGGCTAGAGCCACAGGGTCGGATCACTTTTCATCCTCCCGCAGATGAAACCCCAGGCACCAGGCTGCCCCACAGACCCCGGAGGCCAGTTCAGGGCACACCAGGGCTTCTGGACACTGAGGGAGGACAAGGATCAGCTTGTCCCTGCCCCGAGGTTTCGCCTGACAGCCCATCTCAAGACCAGCTGGCACCTGTCAGTTCTCTCTCCGGGTGGAGAAGAGGAGGCTGGTGAGCCATTTCTTCTCTGTGCTCCTCCTGCCCTTCAGATGCTTCATAAGTGGGGCCCTTGCTAGTGGGAATGGGGGTGGACAATGGTCCCTAGGCTACAGAAAGGCAGGCATCCTGGGAAGCCCTGGGAGAAGGTCTGGAGCCAGGTTGGACAGCAATGAGAGAGTTTTACACACGTGAAAATAGAACTTGTGAGAGAAGAGTGACAGACTAGGGTCCTCCTTTGATCTGCTTCCCCGTCACTCCTTCCCCACGTCCCTTTGATTATGCACTGGATATTGTACATCTTCTATGTGTCTGGCACATGATGCCTTCTATTTCTTCCCTACCCCTTAATTTCTCCTAGTCTAGTAGTGTTTTTTTTTTTTTTTTTTGTAGAGACGGGGTCTTGCTGTGGTTCCCAAGATGTTTTCCAACTCCTGGGCTCAAGCGATCTTCCCACCTCTGCCTCCCAAAGCGCTGGGATTTTACAGGTGTGAGCCACCACACCCAGATTTGCTTAAGATCTTTAATAAACAATAATCTTTATGTCTGCCTTTGTGTTGACAGACTTACATTTTTATCACATGGAAACTCCATTACATATTACAGTCCCTCCATTATAGTAAAATCTATATAATGTTAACCATATCCCACCACAATTTCATAGCATGCCAGGAGGAAATCCACAGTGGAAGATATTTGTTTGTATATTTTCATAATCTATTTTAGGCTTTAATTGCAATGAGGCAATAACAGAGGGATATGAATACATTAATCTGTGGCTGACTCTTTGTCATTCACTTCATGTTGACTACTCCCATTGAAATTCAAGCATCTCTCTTCATCAACTGCTGCTCCTCAGTCTACTGAAAGCGTCCAAAACAAGTTATCCGCAACCTCATGAATATCCAGCTCATTTTGTTCCTCTTCTCTCGAGACACAAAATGAAATAAACCTTTAGGATATTTATGTGCTCAGAGGCAAACTTATCATTTACTCAAAAAGTGAACAACTTTTGAGAGCAGCTGCTATTCATGAGTAAACAAGAAATCAGATTTCAGAGACAAACTTTTCACATGTCACACAAATAAACCCTCTAACTGCTACTTACATAAAGTCAGGCCAAATAGTGAAAGGACCTCCAGAGCTTACATAAATTGCCCAAAAGAAGCTTTTATTGTTGAGATATGAACATTTGGAACCAGAAAGTCTGTTCCCATTCTGCAAACCTGCTCCCAACAACCCCTCCATCCTATTGATTTCCCTTCCAGCATCTGACTGGATTAATTAAAACTGAAAGGGGAACTGCATGGAAGCATAGAGACATGAAAAACAAAAAAACAAAAAAACAAAAAAACACCTTTCATTTGTAGAAAGAAAAGAATTAATCACACCTTGAAGTCAGAGAAGATGGGGATGATGGGATTTGAAAGACAGTGATCATCAAAGACCTGTTCATCAAAGGTCTTTTGTTAAGAAGAGTGGGTTCTGTCCCAAAGACCCTCAGGATGGAGCACCTTCTGTAGCGGATGGAATGGTGATCACCCAAAAGATGTGTTCACACCCTAACCCCTGCAACCTGTGAATGTGACTATTTGGAAAGCAGATCTTCCCTGGTGGAATTAATTTAAGGGTCTTGACATGAGATCGTCCTGAGTTACCTAGGCGGACCCTAAATCCAATGACAAATGTCATTAAAGAGACAGAAGAGAAGATGAGGCCAGATGCAGTGGCTCACGCCTGTAATCTCAGCACTTTGGGAGGCCAAGGTGGGTGAATCACCTGAGGTCAGGAGTCAAAGACCAGCCTGGCCAACATGGTGAAGTCCAGTCTCTACTAAAAATACAAAAAATTTGCCAGGCATGGTTGCAGGCACCTGTAATCTCAGCTTCTCTGGAGGCTGAGAAAGGAGAATCGCTTGAACCCAGGAGGTGGAGGTTGCAGTAAGCTGAGATAACGCCATCACACTCCAGCCTGGGCAACAGAGCAAGACTCCATCTGAAAAAAAAAAAAAAGAGAGAGAGAGAGACAGCCAGGCGCGGTGGCTCGGGCCAGGCACAGTGGCTCACACCTGTAATCCCAGTACTTTGGTAGGCCAAGGCGGGTGGATCACCTGAGTTCAGGAGTTCAAGATCAGCCTGGCCAACATGGTGAAGCCCCGTCTCTACAAAAATACAAAAAGTAGCCGGGCGTGACAGTGGGTGCCTGTAATCCCAGCTACTCGGGAGCCTGAGGCGGGAGAATAGCTTGATCCCAGGAGGCAGAAGTTGCAGTGAGCTGAGATCACACCATTGCACTCCAACCTTGGCAACTAAGCAAGACTCCATCTCAAAAAAAAAAAAAAAAAAAAAAAAAAAGGAGGAGAAAACAGACATAAAGGAGAAGAGGACAAGGCCGTGTGAAGATGGAGGCAGAGGGGGCCACAACCACGGAAGCCAGCAACCACTGGAAGCTGAACCAGGCAAGGAATGGAGTCTCTTCTAGAGGGACCATGACCCTGCCACAATTTTGACTTAAAGCCTCCAGAACAGTAAGAGAATAAGTTTCTGCTGCTGTGGCCCACCCAGTTTGTTACTGCAGCTGTAGGAAACCAATCCACCCTCCCACACTCTGTCCTCCCGGTGATCTGCTATTCATCTTTCAGTCTTCACTCAGGTGTTACGTTCTCCCTGAGGACCCCCTCATCATCTCAGGCAGAGCAGGGCCCTTCTTGCTCTCAACTTGTCCAGGGTCTTTCGCAGTGGTTCTTACTTGCCATGTGGTTTCTCCCATTGTTCTTGTTTCATTTTCTGGTGACACCCACCTGCCCTTGGTCTTCTCTTTGGCCCAGTGCCTAAGCCCTGCAGGGACTGTCTTCAAGGATTCTCAGGTCCCTTCCCAAAGGTGTGGCTAAAAGTTGTGACTCAGCCTCACATCTAAGGGATCCTCCTCCCCCTTACGCTTGCTCCCTTGAGTTTTGACAGAAGGGTAAAAACAGACTTATAGATTTGTTACCTAAAACAGTACCTAGAGCAAGTCTTCGGACACGCAGCATTATCCGTCAGCAGCAACCTCTCCTTACCTCCTTCAACACTTGCTGTCAGAAATTGGCTTTCCTGGCTTCTTCTCGCTCTGTTGAAACAACTCATGAAAGCCATACAGCTGCTTTCCTGGGAGGAAGGCCAGAATTAATCATCTCACATAATCTCTAATAAAAGGTTAAATACATATCTGAGGCATAATTGACACAAAAAGAATGGAATTTAATGAACTCTAGGAACTGGTGTGTTGGCTTCCAAAATCTCTTTCTAGGCCGGGCGTGGTGACTCATACCTGTAATCCCAGCACTTTGGGAGCCCAAGGTGGGCGGATCATCTGAGGTCAGGAGTTCGAGACCAGCCTGGCCAACATGGTAAAACCCCGTCTCTACTAGAAATACAAAATTTAGCCAGTCGTGATGGTGCAAGCCTGTAATCCCAGCTACTTGGGAAGCTGAGGCAGGAGAATCACTTGAACCCGGGAGGTGGAGGTCGCAGTGAGCTGAGATCATGCCACTGCACTCCAGCCTGGGTGACAGAGCAAGACTCCATCTCAAAAAAAAAAAAAGAAAAAAAAAATCCCTTTCTATTGCTCTGTGTCTGGGATTTACCTCTCGGTCCTTCCCCTTCCCAGATTCAGTGACACGGGCTTCTGGAGCCCTCTTCTCAGAGACCTCACCCCACCTGCCGACTTCAAATTTTCCCCTCTGTAATGGGGGAGACTGGGTTGTGTCTCAGGGCTTATCCTGAAACGCAAGCTCAGCAAGGCAAGAATCCCATTCTCCTTGGAGAGCTATTCACTGGAACATTCCCAGGTAGAATTCTCTCTCACCACAAGCAGCTTCTCCAGGTATTTCATTCAAACTCCTACAGTGCTTTCCTTGATAGGCCAAGGGAAATAAATTTTCCCCATTTCCTGAAACATATAGCTTTTATAATCAGAAAAATAAACTTTAAAAAATTAAATAATGTGTGAAATGTTCTCTCATGTGTACCATACCCAGACAGAAACGAGTTTTGTTAATATACAGCCTGACTGTTGATATAGTTACATATCAGAAGAATCTTTTAGGAAGTTGATTTGCCAGCATCTGTCAGTATTTAAATATGCTTTCTCTTAGACCTGGAAATCCTCCTATTAAGACTCCATTCTGGCCAGGCGCGGTGGCTCATGCCTGTAATCCCAGCACTTTGGGAGGCCAAGGTGGGTGGATCACGAGGTCAGGAGATCAAGACCATCCTAGCTAACACGGTGAAACCCCATCTCTACTAAAAATACAAAAAAATTAAGCAGGCGTGGTGGTGAACACCTGTAGTCCCAGCTACTCAGGAGGCTGAGGCAGGAGAATGGCGTGAACCTAGAAGGCGGCGAAGCTTGCAGTGAGCAGAGATCGTGCCACTGCACTCCAGCCTGGGCGACAGAGCGAGACTCTGTCTCAGAAAAAAAAAAAAAGACTCCATTCTGGCCAGGCACAGTGGCTCATACCTGTAATTCTGGCACTTTGGGAGGCGAAGGCAGGAGGATCGCTTGAAGCCAGGAGTTTAAAACCAGCCTGGGCAACAGAGTAAGACCCTGTCTCTACAAAAAAATAAAAAATTAGCCGGGCATGATGGCATCCACCTGTGGTTCCAGCTACTTGGGAGGCTGAGGTGGGAGGATCACTTGAGCCAAGAAGGTTGAGGCTGTAGTGAGCTGTGACCACACCACTGTACTCACTGCCTGGGCAACAGAGCAAGGCTCTGTCTCAAAAAAATTTTTTTTGAGACTCTATTCCTAAACATACATTCAGAAGTGTACATGGATATATGTGCAATGTGCTGGTGTAATCTAGCAAAATACCAGAGACAGACTGCTTACCAATTAAAAAGAAAATAGTTAAATAATAGGACACGCATGCAAGGAGTACTGCAGCCATTTCAGAGAATGCCTTAGGTGAGTATATTCTGACCTGAAAGCATGTTTATAATACATTGTTGAGTGTTTATTATACACCTCTCACACTGTACTCAGGTGTATAAATAGAATCTTACTCCATTATGGCCGGGCGCGGTGGCTCAAGCCTGTAATCCCAGCACTTTGGGAGGCCGAGGCGGGCGGATCACAAGGTCAGGAGATCGAGACCACAGTGAAACCCCGTCTCTACTAAAAATACAAAAAATTGGCCGGGCGCGGTGGCGGGTGCCTGTAGTCCCAGCTACTCAGGAGGCTGAGGCAGGAGAATGGCGTAAACCCGGGAGGCGGAGCTTGCAGTGAGCCGAGATCGCGCCACTGCACTCCAGCCTGGGCAACAGCGTAAGACTCCGTCTCAAAAAAAAAAAAAAAAAAAAAAAAAAAAAAAAAAAAAATCTTACTCCATTATATCCTATTACAGATTGTATCTTATGAACTCTCATCAGTTGAGGCGGAAGCCAGAGTAAAAAGTTAGTCCAATATCACAATCTTAAACCAATCCAATGATCTCAATACCATTTTAGTTACTCTTTCTCTGCTTGGCTATTTCAGGCAAATATTCAGCTCTAGTTCTCTCAAAGAGGGGGTCTGGGTCTATGGTGAGGGGTGTGGCTTGGAGGACCTCCTGGCACTGGGAAAAGGGGGCTTGGCCTCCGGCTGGCTGTTGCAGGTGATGGGGGATAGCAGTGTCTGCTGGGATGTGGTGTATTCACTCATAATCCCTGGGCCTTCGGCTGGCATCAGACTCTCCCTCTCCCTTCAATTTGTAGTCTGCATTGCAGCCAGAGTGATGCTTTCAAAACTGCAAATCTAGGCCGGGTGCGGTGGCTCACGCCTGTAATCCCAGCATTTTAGTAGACCAAGGCAAGCGGATCACTTCAGGTCAGGAGTTCAAGACCAGCCTGACCAGCATGATGAAACCCTGTCCCTACTAAAAATACAAACAATTTAGCCAGGCATGGTGGTGCACTCTTGTAGTCCCAGCGACTTGGGAGGCTGAGGCAGGAGAATCGCTTGAACCTGGGGGTTGGAGGTTGCAGTGAGCCGAGATCAAACCACTGCACTCCAGCCTGGGCAACAGAATGAGACTCTGTCTCAAAACAGTAAATAAATAAAAAGAAACAAAACTGCAAATCTAATCATGGCACTCCTTTGTAGAGTAAAATTTAACGTCTCCTCACTGTCCTTAGGAGAAAGACACAAACCTTAACACCATCTAGGAGGCCTTGCATGTGTTACCCTTAACTTTCTCTCCTCCCTCACCTTGTACAACCTCACCCCATTCCTTGATGTACCTGGCCCTTCTTTCAGTTCCTTGGATGCGTATGGCTTTTGGACCTGCCGTCCGCCACCTGCCCCCACACGGTGTCCCATTCATTTTCTTAATTTCTGTTATTCTTCCAAATCCATTCCCCACAGTCCTCATCCTTTATCTCCTTGACATTCCAATTTCCCTCGATTATGTGCCACAATATATCTCCCTTCAAATCTCTTATAACAGTTGTAATTTTATATGTATTTTTGACACATACGGTACTTGAAATATATCAGATGTTTGATAAATACTAGTTCCTCCTTCTTTCTCATTTATAATTTAAGCCTGTCAACCAGGTTGGTGTTCGCTGAGGGAATGCCTATTATCCTGCCAGCTATTTCCCACTGTAGATTAATAAACTGAATTCAAGATTATAAAGCAGCTGGAGAGTTCTGGTTACAATGAGTCAGTTCCCCAAAGCCCAGTTGCATGTGACATTGCAATGTTTTTTCAGTTTCCAGGGCCACTGTAACAAATTATCATAAACTGGTATGGCTTAAAACAATAGAAATGTATTTCCTCACAGTTCTGGAGGCCAGAAATTCCAATCAAGGGGTCAGCAGCGGGGCCAGGCACGGTGGCTCACACGTGTAATCCCAGAACTCTGGGAGGCCGAGGCGGGTGGATCACGAGGTCAGGAGTTTGAGACCAGCCTGGCCAATATGGTGAAACCCCGTCTCTAATAAAAATACAAAAATTAGCCAGATGTGTTGGCATGCGCCTGTAGTCCCAGCTACTCGAGAGGCTGAGGCAGGAGAATTGCGTGAACCTGGGAGGCAGAGGTTGCAGTGAGCTGAGATCGCGCCACTGCACTCCAGCCTGGGCAACAGAGTGAGAATCAGCCTCAAAAAAAAAAAAAAAAAAAAAGTGTCATCAGGGCTGTGCTTCTCTGAAGGCTCTAAGGGAGGATGTTTCCTTGCCTCTTCCTAACGTCTTGTGGTTACTGGCAACCCCTGGCATTCCTCGACTTGAAGATGCCTCATTCCAGTCTCTGCCTCCATCAGCACACAGCCTTCTCCCAACATGTCTGTGTCCAGATTTACCTCTTCTTACAAAGACATCATTCATTCGATTAGGACCCATCCTCATCCAGTATGACCTCACTTTAACTTAACTAGTTACATCGGTAAAGATCTTATTTCCAAGTAAGGTCACATTCTGAGGTTTAGGGTAAACATGAATTTTGGAGCGATGCTATTTGACCCAGTACAAATGTTCATTAGTTACTATTAAATATGACTTATTGATAGGCTTATTAACATGCTTGTTAATAATAGGCACTCACCACCTCCTGGGTTCAAGTGGTTCTCCTGCCTCAGCCTCCCAAGTAGCTGGGATTACAAACATGCACCACCACACCCAGCTAATTTTTGTATTTTTTGTGGAGACGAGGTTTCACTATGTGGGCCAGGCTGGTCTCGAACTCCTGACCTCAACCAATCCATCCCTGCCTCAGCCTCCCTAAGCACAGGATTACAGGCTGAGACACCACGCCCAGCTGAACTCTTTAGAAGTAATAGCCAGGGCATTTTACTGACATTAAAGAATGCTGTGTTCATCCGTTTGGGCTGCTATAACAGAATACTTTAGACTGGGTAATTTATAAACAATAGAAATATATTTCTGGCCAGGCATAGTGGTTCACACCTGTAATCCCAGCACTTTGAGAGGCCAAGATGGGTGGATCAGTTGAGGACAAGAGTTCAAGACCAGCTGGCCAACATGGTGAAAACGCGTCTCTACTAAAAATGCAAAAATTGGCCAGATTCGGTGGCTCTCACCTGTAATCCCAGCACTTTTGAAGTCCGAGGCAGGCGGATCATGACGTCAGGAGTTCGAGACCAGCCTGACCAACATGGTGAAACCCTGTCTCTACTAAAAACAAAAACAAAAACAAAAATTAGCCAGGTGTGGTGGCATGCGCCTGTAATCCCAGTTACTCAGGAGGCTGAGGCAGAAGAATCACTTGAACCTGGGAGGCAGAGGTTGCAGTGAGCCGAGATCGTGCCACTGCACTCCAGCCTGGGCGATGAATCAAGACTCCGTCTCCAAAAAAAAAAAAAAAAAAGTTCTGGAGGCTGGGAAGTTCAAGATCAAGGCACCAGTATATTTGGGGTCTGGTGAGGGCTTGCCCTCTACCTCAAGGACAATGACCGCTTCCTTCATCCTCACATGGGAGAAAAGGTGAACAAGCTCCTTCAGGCCTGTTGTATAAGTGCACTAATCTCAGTCATGAGAGCTCTGCCACCCAAAGACCCAACCTCCCAACACCACTGCACTGGGGATTAGGCTTCAAGATAGGAAGCTGCAGGGGCCACAAACATTCAGACCATAGCTAATGTTTATGCAATATTGTTTAGTGTTTGTTTTCCTGTATCATAGCTGGAGATTCATTCCCACTCCACTCAGATCTATAAATATAATGTTAATCCATTGCTTCCAATTAAAGTATCTAATTTAATGAATTCTCACCTTCTTTCTGCCATTTATATAGAAAACATGGAAAAACAAATCAAAACATCTTCAGACTACAGACTTATCTTTCTTTGTGTGAATAGAGCATTCTTTATCCAATTCCTTGTGGCTTGAAGTTTTCTTCTTGTTTGCCTTTCGACATTTTTTATGGCAAGTATATTTGTATTAATACTTTATATATGATAAATGATGAGCATTTTCTTCTGTTTCTTTCATTTTTTCTTTTTCTGAGATAGGATCTTTCATCCAGACTGGAGTGTAGTGGTGGAACACAGCTCACTGCAGTCTCAGCCTGCTGGGCTTAAGCAATCCTCCCACCTCAGCCTCTCAAGTAGCTCAGGCCACAGGTACCCCCACATCCAGCTTTTTATTTATTTATTGAGAAAGAGTCTTGCTCTGTCACCTAGGCTGGAGTGCAATGGTATGATCTCAGCTCACTGCAACCTCCAACTCCCAGGTTCAAGCAATTCTCATACCTCCTCCCAAGTAGCTGAGATTGGGTACCCACCGCCACGCCCGGATAATATTTTGTATTTTTAGTAGAAATGGGGTTTCACCATGTTGGCCAGGCTGGTCTCGAACTCCTGACCTCAGGGACCTCAGGTGATCTACCTACCTCGGCCTCCCAAAGTGCTGGGATTATAGGCATGGGCCACTGCACCCAGCCCCAGCTAATTTTTTAAAAATGTTTTTGTAGTGACAGGGTCTTGCTATGTTGCCCAGACTGGTCTCAAACTCCTAGGCTCAAGCAATCCTCCTGCCTCAGCCTCTGAAAATGCTGGGATTACAGGCCTGAGCCAATGTACCTGGCCATGATGAGCTTTGTCTTAGAAACTGCTGGCGCTAGGTACTTTCTTATTGGCATTGCAACAAGAAAACCAGAGTTCAGAGAGTTGAGTCTTGGCTATAGTTTATGAGGCAGAAGCTGAGGACCTAGGGTAACTAGACAAGGCCACATAGAATTGCTCAGAGAGCCAGGTTCTGATTCAACTGAAATCCTGTCCTGATCTACAGTGGTGAGAGCTCTCACGCCTGGCATGAGAATGACTTCTGGAACCTTGGAACCTCAGCCAAACATTTCTTCTTCCTCCTTCCTCCTTCTCCTTCTTTCCTCCTCCTCCTCCTCCTCCTCCTCCTCCTCCTCCTCCTCCTCCTCCTCCTCCTCCTCCTCCTCCTCCTCCTCCTCTTCTTCTTCTTCTTCTTCTTCTTCTTCTTCTTCCCCTTCTCCTTCTCCTTCTCCTTCTCCTCCTTCTCCTTCTCCTTCTCCTTCTTCTTCTCCATTGATATGAGATGGAGTCTCAGTCTGCTGCCTAGGCTAGAGTACAGTGGCACAATCTCGGCTTACTGCAACCTCTGCCTCTCAGGTTCACGCGGTTCTCCTGCCTCAGCCTCCCAAGTAGCTGGGATTACAGATCACACCAACGCACCTGGCTAATTTTTGTATTTTTGGTAGAGATGAGGTTTTGCCATGTTGGCCAGGCTGACCTCAAGTGATCTACCCACCTTAGCCTCCCAAAGTGGTAGGATTACAGGTGTGAGCCACTGCACCCGGCCACAATTCTTTAATATTATCTAATACCTCAGTCCACATTCAATTTCTTTCTGTTGTTCCAGAAATGTCTTCTATGGTTCATTTGTCCAAACCAGGATTCAGTCCACAATTGGACATTTGTAACTGATTGCTATGTCCTCTAAACATCTTCTGTCCCAGAATCTATGTTGAACAGTAAGAAACAGTAAGGAAGGAAGCAAGAGTAAGGAAGGAAGAGTTCGAGACCAGCTTGACCAACATGGAGAAACCTTGTCTCCACTTAAAAAAAAAAAAATACAAAATTAGCCAGGAGTGGTGGCACCTGCCTGTAATCCCAGCTACTCGGGAGGCTGAGGCAAGATAATCTCTTGAACCCGGAAGGCAGAGGTTACGGTGAGCCAAGATCGCGCCACTGCACTCCAGCCTGGGCAACAAGAACGAAATTCCGTCTAAAAAAAAAAAACAACAAGGATTGTGATCAATTTTAAGGTGATACGTTGTTTCAGCCATGTTCTTAAACTTTCAGCTTTACAAACGAACAATTATTTATTTATTTTTGGGGACAAAGTCTCACTCTGTCACCCAGGCTGGAGTGCAGTGGCACAATCTCAGCTCACTGCAACCTCTGCCTCCTAGGATCAAGTGATTCTCCTGCCTCAGCCTCCGGAGTAGCTGGGACTACAGGCGCTCACCACCACGCCAGGCTAATGTTTGTATTTTTAGTAGAGGCGAGGTTTTGCCATGTTGTCCCGAACTCCTGACCTCAAGTGATCTGCCTGCCTCAGCATCCCAAAGTGCTGGGATTGCAGGCATGAGCCACTGTGCCTGGCCAAAACATTTATTATTTTATTTATGTATTTATTTATTTATTTTAAAGTGAAAGCAAGTTTATTAAGAAAGTAAAGAAATAAAGAATGGCTACTCCATAGGCGGAGCAGCCCAAAAAATGCATTTTTAAGCAACATTTTAAAATTTTTTAAAAGCATTTTTAAGCAAATTCTAAATTTTTTTTTGTTTTGTAGAGACAGGGTCTCACTGTATTGCCCAGGCTGGTCTCAAACTCCTGACTCAAATGATCCTCCCACCTCAGCCTCCCAAAGTGCTGGGATTACAGGCGTGAGCTACTGCGCCCAGGCTCTAACATGTTCTAAAAGTAAAATTGTTACCAAACAGTGATTTATGGTGCGGGAGATGGAGAAGAGGACATTTTTACTTTCTACTTTATACACAGGGGAAAATATATCTATTTAACTATCTACTCAAGAAATACCAGACAAACCCAGATTAAGAGACATTCTATAAAATAAAATAACTGGCTTTTCTACGTCAAAATGATAAGGTCATGGAAGACTGAGACGAGGAACTATTTCAATTAAGGGAGACTAAATTAGCTTGACAATACAATGGACAAGTCTGGATTACATCCTGGACCGAAAAAAAAAATTCAAACATCTTGCTACAAAGGACATTATTGGCAAAATATAAAGTCTGTAGATTAGAAGATAGTATCGTATCAATGCCAAGTTAATGACTTTGATTATTATACTATAGTCATGTAAGTGAATATCCTCATTCTTAGGAAAAATATACCCTGAAATATTTAAGGGCAAAGGGCATCACGTCTGCATCATGTCTGCAATGCATATTTTGTTTACATACAAAATATATACAAAATACTATGTATATCTGGGAGATAATATGTACTCATGAGTATTATGAGAAAGAGAGAGAGAAAATGTGAGAAAAAATGTGAGGGAAAAAAGCAATGTGGTAAAATATTTACAACTGGGGAACATAAGTGAAAAGTTCTTTCTACTATTCTTGCTATTTTCTTTTTTTTCTGAGACAGGGTCTCACCCTGTCACTCAGGCTGGAGTGCAGTGGCATGATCATAGCTCACTGCAGCCTCGACCTCCCAGGCTCAGGTGATCCTCCCACCTCAGCCACTTAAGTAGCTGGGACTACAGGTGTGTGCCATCACATCTGGCTAATTTTTAAAATTTTTTGTAGAAACAGGGTCTCACTATGTTGCCCAGGCTGGTTTCAAACTCCTGAGCTCAAGCAATCCTCCTGCCTCAGCCTCCCAAAGTGCTAGGATTACTGGTGTAAGCCACCACACCTGGCCTCTGGCAAGTTTCTATAATAAAAAGTTACCCTCCAACATCCCTTCTCTATCTTTTGAAGAGAATCAAAAAGTTGTTTCCTCATCTGCAAAATAGAAATAAAGGCTGGGCATGGTGGCTCATGCCTGTAATCCCAACACTTTGGGAAACAGGAGGATCATCTGAACCCAGGAGTTTGAGACCAGCCTGGGAAATATAGTAAGACCCC
The DNA here is from genome assembly GCF_049350105.2 of Macaca mulatta. NCBI lineage: Eukaryota > Metazoa > Chordata > Mammalia > Primates > Cercopithecidae > Macaca > Macaca mulatta. The sequence goes on from NC_133422.1 coordinate 24,406,122, forward strand.
ATCTCTCTCCCCAAAAATAAAAAATTAGCCAAGCATGGTGGTGTGTGCCTGTAGTCTCAGGAAATGTGGAGGCTGCAATGGGAGGATTGTTTGAGCCCAGGAGGCAGAGGTTGCCGTGAGCCATGATGGCACCACTGCACTCCAACCTGACCAACAGAACGAGACTTTGTTTTCTTTCTTTCTTTCTTTCTTTTTTTAAAAAAAGAAATAAATGGCCGGGCGTGGTGTCTCATGCCTCTAATCCCAGCACTTTGGGAGGTCAAGGCAGGCGGATCATCTGAGGTTGGGAGTTTGAGACCACCCTGACCAACATGGAGAAACCCCATCTCTACTAAAAATACAAAATTAGCTGGGTGTGGTGGCATACGCCTGTAATCTCAGCTACTTGGGAGGCTGAGGCAGGAGAATCACTTGAACCTGGGAGGCGGAGGTTGCGGTGAGCCGGAGATTGCGCCATTGCACTCCAGCCTGGGCAATAAGAGCAAAACTCTATCTCAAAAAAAAAAAAAAAAAAAAAAAGAAAGAAAGAAAAAGAAGAAGAAGAAAGAAATAATAGTAATTATATCTTGGTCTTGTGGTTACTAAATTAATGTAGCGAAAGGGCTTGGCATGTTACAAGGCACGTTGAATTGGTCAAGTCACAAACAGTTGAAAAGAGAATCCTCTCTCATCAATTTAAGTATAAAGGCATTGATTGAGGGGACTGAAGAGCTCACAGAACTTTTACAAGGGGAAAAACCTGGACTCACAGAACAAAATCACACCAATTAAAAAAACTAGCCTGCCAAGAGAGCTGCTACCCCTGCCACAACTAGGAAATTAAGGACTATGGAAACCACAACCACAGCTGCTGTCTGACTATGCCGTCTTTGCCATCATCCATGCCAGCCAAGAGATGATTCATAGCCTGCCTCTCTCTCCAGAATTTTCATTGCAAATTAAAACTTCATGCGAGTTTATCTAATCAGGGAAGCCTAAAATACTTCTATCCCCTAGCTGCAGAGGATCCTGGGAATGTCGTTTTTAGTTTTCCAGGCTTTGCCATGCAGAAAGCCATGACAGCAGGTGGTTGTAATGGACATGGAGACAGTCGGTATCTACAAGAGTTCACAACTGTAGCTACTCAATCTATGAGGCTTCTTCCTATATTTAAATTTCTTTTTTTGTTCGGGCATGGTGGCTCATGCCTGTAATCCCAGCAACTTTGGGAGGCCGAGGCGGGTGAATCACCTGAAGTCAGGAGTTCGAGACCAGCCCGGCCAACATGCTAAAACTCCATCTCTACTAAAAACAGAAGTTGGGCATGGTGGCACATGCCTGTAATCCCAGCTACTCGGGAGGCTGAGGCAGGAGAATCACTGAACCTGGGAGGTGGAGGTTGCAGTGAACCAAGGTTGTACCACTGCACTCCAGCCTAGGCAACAGAGTGAGACTCCATCTCAAAAGAAAAAGAAAAAAATTTTTCCCAGCTCCCAAAGTGCTGGGATTACAGGCGTAAGCCACCGCGCCCAGCCATATACTTAAATTTCTGTACAGCAAAACACCTGCTTTGCATAAAGCAACTATCTTGTGTATAATCAAAAGGTCTCTCCTCTTTAAAATCGGAAGCCCAGAGTCACAGGACTTCCTGGGAGTCCTCTGGGAGACTTTTAATTATTCTAGATTAGTCAAATTTCATCTTGATATACTGTAACCTGTGGACTAAATTGAAAATTAACCAAACCAACACATACAAAATGGTAAGGGAAAGGGGAGTGGGGGTGGAAAGAGGAAAACTCATGTTAAAACATAAAAAATATGTTACTAATAGAGTTAATAGGTACAGATATTGGCTGAAAGCTTAGTGGCCAAGTGTTAATGTTAAAATCAATTCTTTTTTCTTTTCCTTTTTTTTTTTTTTTTTTGAAACAGAGTCTTGCTCTGTCACCCAGGCTGGAGTGCAGTGGTGCGATCTCAGCTCACTACAACCTCTACCTCCCAGGTTCAAGCGATCCTCCTGCTTCAGCATTCCAAGTAGCTGGGACCGCAGGTGCCCGGTACCACACCCAGCTAATTTTTGTATATTTTTAGTAGAGTTGGGGTTCCACCATATTGGTCAGGTTGATTTTGAACTCCTGATCTCAAGTGATCCACCTGCCTGGGCCTCCCAAAGTGTTGGGATTTCAGGTTTGAGACATCGTGCTTGGCTAAAATCAATTATTTGACAAAAGCAAGATCAAGACTAAGTATTACTAACATAGAGTGAATTTCTGAAATATAGGAATAAAGCTGGCATTTTATCAAAATGTCTCAATAATTGTTACAAATTTTTTATGATAGATTTTGGTGGTCTATGTTAAAAGTTGATATAGTAAAGAACAACGTTGTCAGCCCCTGGATTGCGTCTGTCATCACCACACTGCACATGAATGTTATTAAATGGTCAATTTCCTATGAAGTTGGAAGAGTAGTGAGACTTTTTTCCTAGCACAGCCAATAGAGTCTTTGGCTGATGGAGATGTTACCATTGCAGTATGAAGTTTACTTCTACTCTAATCAGAATTGACTAAAGTAAGGACTTATTTTCCACTCCTGGCCTTGGAGATAAGCAGATTGTGATAATGCAATTTCATTGAAACGATCCTGCAAATAGAAGCTCTGTGAACCACTTGAAAATGCTTCTGCACACTTTCAGAAGCCGACTTGAGACAGTCGTGGGGATTTTTGCTCTTCTGTTTCTAATGTTTTAGTATGCACATGCAACCTCACACAATTGCTTGAGAAAACACTGTCCTTAAACTTTGGAAATAGAAATTTTTTTCAATGAACAGTATACTTCATTGGACTTGTAAGGATAAAATGTGTTTTGAATACTTCATTTTTTCCACCACTTTCTTCTCTTCTTTATGCTTTTTCTGTTCTTTATTACGCATGGATTATAAATGATTGTCGTGCTCCATGTGACTTTGGAAGGTTTCTTGCTTGTAAAAAATTCTGAAGTGATAGAGTTGATATTGTACTTTAAAATTAAAATTTGGCCTCACAAAAATATAAAGAAATCTCTATTAGAACTTTAAAAGATAAACCCATGCCCTAAACTTAATTAAAAACAAAAAAATTATGTAAATTGTAAAAGAAACACATTTGCCTCCCATTATGCCTCAGCTCATCATAGGAGAAGAACATGAGAAAGCAGGAATAAAGACCATGAGAAGGGTGAGGCAGTGGCCCACGCCTGTAATCCCAGCTACTCGGAAGGCTGAGGCAGGAAAATCGCGTGTAGTGAGTTCCAGGCTGTAGTGAGCTATGATTGCGCCACGGCACTCCGGCCTGGGCGACAGAGCCAGACTATGTCTCAGGGGAAAAAAAAGGCTTGGGGCGGTGGCTCATGCCTGTAATTCCAGCACTTGGGAGGCTGAGGCAGGTGGATCACTTGAGGTCAGGAGTTCGAGACCAGCCTGGACAACATGGTGAAACCCCATATCTCTAAAAACACAAAAATTAGCTGGGTGTGGTGGTGCATGCCTATAATCCCAGCTACTCGGGAGGCTGAGGCATGAGCATCACTTGAACCTGGGAGGCAGAGGCCATAGTGAGTCAAGATTGTGCCATTGCCTCCAGCCTGAGCAACAGAGCAAGACTTTGTCTCAAAAATACAAACAACAAAAAACAAAAGAACAAAAAAGACAGTGAGAAGACAGAGGAATGATAGATGGTCACACACCCAGCCACTGGGGAGGTAGACTCTGGGAAATCCTGAGGTGCTGAGCATGCATTTGAGAATGAATACCTCCCAAGTGACAAGCCTTACCAGGTGCGGTGGTGCACATCTGTAGTCTGAGCTACTTTGGAGGCTGAGGTGGGAGGATCGCTCAACCCCAGGAGTTCAAAACCAGCATGGACAGCATAGAGATCCTGTTACTTTTTATTTTTATTTTTTTGGAGACAGGGTCTTGCTCTAGCACCCAGGCTGGAGTGCAGTGGCATGATCACAGCTCACTGCGGCCCCTGTCTCAAATGATCCTCCCACCTCAACCTCTTGAGTAGCTGGGACTACAGGCATCTAAGTTTTGTATTTTTTGTAGAGACAGGGTTGTTGCCCAAGCTGGTCTCGAGCTCCTGAGCTCAAGTGATCCTCCCGCCTCAACCTTTCAAAGTGCTGGGATTACCTACGTGAGTCACCTCAGCCAGCCTTTTTTTTTTTTTTTTTTTCTTTTAAGACATGGTTTTGCTCTGTTGCCCAGTCAAGCTGGAGTAGATTGACATGATCACATCTCACTGTAGCTTGGATCTCCTAAGCTCAAGTGATCCTCCCCCCTCAGCCTCCCTAGAAGGTAGCTTGGACCACAGGTGTGTGCCACCATGCCTAGCTCTTTGATATTTTGTAGAATCAAGGTCTCACTGTGTTATTTAGGCTGGTCTTGATTGGACTGAAGTGATCCTCCCACCTAAGTCTCCCAAAGTGCTGGGATTACAGGTGTGAGCCACCATATCCAACCTGGTTAATTTATTTTTGATAAAAGTATCAAGACAATTCAATAGCAGAATAGACAATCTTTTCAATTAATGATGCTGAAACAAAAGACTTGCCATATGCAAAAAACCAACCAACTCAACAAACAAAAAACAATGAACCTTTACCCTTACCTAGCACCATAATTAAAAATTGACAAAATTTGGCTGGGCATGGCGGCTCACACCTGTAATCCCAGCACTCTGGGAGGCCAAGGTGGGTGGATCACCTGAGGTCAGGAGTTTGAGACCAGCCTGGCCCACATGGTAAAACCCTGTCTCTACTAAAAACACACACACATGCAAAAATTAGCCAGGCGTGGTGGCACACACCTGTGATCCCAGCTACTCAGGAGGCTGAGGCAGGAGAATCACTTGAACCTGGAAGGGAGAGATTGCAGTGAGCGCAGATCGCACCATTGCACTCCAGCCTGGGTGACAGAGCAAGACTCTGTCTCAAAGAAAAAAAAATTGAGAAAATTTAATCATGTACCTAATGTAGGGGTTAAAACTATAAAGCTCAAAAAAAAAAAAAACACACATAAGAAAAACATTTTTAAACTTTTTTTTTTTTCTTGAGACATGGTCTCAGTCTGTCACCCAGGCTGAAATGCAGTGGCATGATCACAGCTCACCGCAGCCTTGACCTCCCAGGCTCAAGCAATGCTCCCACCTTAGCCTACCAAGTAACAATGTAATTAGCCACAACCGGCTAATTTTTAAATTATATTTTAGTTGGAGGAGGTCTTCCTGTGTTTCCAGGCTGGTCTCGAACTCCTAGGCTCAAGCAATCCTCCTTCCTTTGCCTCACTAAGTGCTGGGATTACAGGTGTGAGACACCACACCCTGCCAGAAAATTTTAATGATACAGTGTAGGCAAATATTTCTTGAAGAAGAGACAAAGCATGGATTATAAGATAAAGTTTTGATAAATTGGACTTTATGAAAATTTAAAACTTGCTCTTCAAAAGACACTGTTAAGAAAATGAAAATGCAAGGCCAGGCGCAGTGGCTTAAGCCTGTAATCCCTTGGGAGGCTGAAGTGGGCAGATCACGAGGTCAGGAGTTCAAGACCAGCCTGGCCAACATGGTGAAACTCCATCTCTACTAAAAATACAAAAAAAATTAGCCAGGCATGGTGGCAGGTGCCCAGGTGGCTAAGGCAGGAGAATTGCTTGAACCCGGGAGGCAGAGGTTGCAGTGAGCCAAGATCACACCATTGCACTCCAGCCTAGGCAACAGAGCAAGACTCTCTCGAAAGAAAGAAAGAAAGAAAGAAAGAAAGAAAGAAAGAAAGAAAGAAAGAAAGAAAGAAAGAAAGAAAGAAAGAAAGAAAGAAAGAAAAGGAAAACGAAAACTACAGACTGAGAGATAATAGTCACAAAACACATACTTGATGAAGGATTTGTAACTAAAATATACCAGGAACTCTTACAGCTCATTAATGCAAGACAAACAATCCAATAAAAAATTGGCAAAATATTTGAACAAGCACTTCACAAGAGATATATGGATGGCAAATAAGTACACACACACAAAATGTTCAACATCATTAGTCATTAGGAAAATGCAAATTAAAACCACAATGAAATAGAATTAAACACCCACTAGAATAATTTGCAGGAAACAGACTGATTATACTAAGTGTTGCAAGGCTATAGAGCAATTGAAACTCTTTTACTATGTTGGTAGGAATGTAAAATGAAATGACCACTTTGGAAAACAGCTTGACAGTTTCTTAAAAGTTATACATATACATACCCTATGACACAGCCATTCCAATCCTAAAGTATTCAAGAGAAATGAATGCATATGTTCACCCAAAGACTTGTACATAAATGTTATTAGCACTTTATATCTAATATCCCAAGTGTCCATCAACTGGTGAATGGTTAAACAAATTGTGGTACATCCATATAATGGAACACTACCCAGCAACAGAAAAGAATGGGCCAACTGCGGCAGCTTTTATCTGTAATCCCAGACTTTGGGAGGCCAAGGCAGGCAGACAGCTTGAGCCCAGGAATTCCAGCCCAGGAGTTCCAGACCATGGGCAACATGATGAAACCCATCTCTACAAAAAAGAAAAAAAAAATTAGTTACTTGGGAGGCTGAGGAGGAAGGAGGATCACCTGAGCCCAGAGAGGTCAGGGCTGCAGTGAGCCGTGATTGCACCACTGCACTCCAGCCTTGGCAACAGAGGGAGATCCTGACTCCTCAAAATAAAAAAAAAAAAGAATGAATTGTATATGCAACAACATGGATGAATCTCAAAATAATTATAGTAGTTAAAAGAAGCAAGACAAAAAGAGTACGCACTGTGTGATTCCATTCATGTGAAATCCTAGAAAATACAATTAATGTATAGGGACAGAAGCAGGCCAATTTTGTCTGGGCCGTGGGGTGGGGTGTCAGGGAGGAAGTACTGGATCACAAAGGAGCAAGGGGAATCATTTGAGCCTAAGCCAAAACGTTCATTATCTTGATAGCTGGTTTTACAAGTATTTAAATATGCAAAAACTAGTTAAATTATACAATGTAAATGTGTACAACTTATTGTACGTTACTTATACCTCAGTGAAGCTGTAAAAAAAAAAAAGTTGATTGGGGCCAGGCACGGTGGCTTATGCCTGTAATCCTAGCACTTTGGGAGGCCGAGGTGGGCAGATCACCTGAGGCCAGGAGTTCAAGACCAGCCTGGCTAATATAGTGAGACCCCGGTCTCTACTAAAAATGCAAAAATTAGCCAGGTGCAGGGGCATGCGCCTGTAGTCGCAGCTACTCGGGAGGCTGAGGCGGGAGGATCACTTGAACCTGGGAGGTGGAGGTTGCAGTAGGCTGAGATTGTGCCACTGCACTCCAGCCTGGGTGACATAGCGAGACTCTGTTTCAAAAAAAAAAAAAAAAAAAAAAGTTGATTGGGTACTCTGTGTGTACAAATTTATTCAAAGTCTTACTTTGTTGGACTGTCTGGGGATCTTCCTTTTAGAAAGGAATATTCACTGCTACTTGTACTTTGTCTAATCCTGAATTTATTAACATTTAAACAATTAGCATTCCTCTATTTACAAACTACTCAGACCACTGACATCTCAGGACTGAGGACAGGGTGCCTGAGGGGCCCTTGCAGGGTGATTCTCTAATCTATCACCCAATCAGTTAGGTCCCTTATTATAGGCTGTTACATCAGGAAATTTACAGTGATTGGCCCTAACCAAACAGAAAGGGTATAATTTCTTCAACTCTAGTCTTTTTTCCTCAAAGTATTTGTCCTGAACACCTTCTCTTCAGCACATCCTAAACAGCCTATTTTGCAACTGGGACCTGATTTGGTTTGCTAAAATCTTAGTCAAGTTGTTTCACTAAAATGACAACTTTTCTTTTTCATCAACTCTTAAGACTTATGAAAATGACAGTGCAACCCGTATCAGGAAGTCTGTTCTCTGGGGATGTTCCCTGTTTTCGGGAAGGGAACCTCGGGGCTCCTGCCTGGATGTTATATGTGGCTGCTGGCATGCGAGGAGCTGGGCAATCTCCCTAGCGTGCCACTGCTTCACATGCAAACGCCTTCCTTTCAGTCTGGATCTTTACTCCTGCCCCCTGAAGAGCCCTGTAGCCCCTGATTCAGAGCCTCTCCCCTTTTGATTTTTCTGGAAAATAATTTCTACCTCCAAAAAGCAAGGGAAGGGACAAAGTTAAGCTGGCAGGACAGGTGTTGGAGATAATCTGCACAGGTGTGCACTGGCTTGGCAACAGGTTTTTAACAAATTGCAAGTCCAAGATCAGGGTGCCAGGATGGTTGGGGTCCTGGTGAAGGGCTCTCTTCCTGGTGTGCGAACAGCTGCCTTCTCACTGTGACTTCACATGGTGGAAATAGAGAGCGCTCTCGTCTCTTCCTCTTCTATAAGGACACCAATCCTATCATGGAGGTTCCACCGTCACGACCTCATCTAAACCTAATTACCTCCCAAAGACCACATCTTCAAATACTATTACAGTGGGGATTAGGGCTTCAACATATGCAGGGAGAAAAAAAGGTTTGTTCTATTCAAGAAAATGCTGAAGGACCATTCTATTGTCAGAGCTCACCAGTAGGGTTAGCTGAGTCTGTTGTTGGGCCTGCATTGATTCACCGTTCGGCTTCTCCCTCTACTTATCCACTTCCATCTTATTCCTTCCAGGAGCACTGATCCTAGGACTCCCTAATAAATATGCTGGAGGGTAAATTCCTGAAAGTCTGTGCCCTAGGGGAACCACATTTAGGACAGTAACTGACAGCTGTTGTAATTTATGAGTAGCTTTTGACATGTTCTCACTCTTACCTTTAATCCTCACAAAGAGCACTGTGAGGCATTAACTATTTTTCTGCTCTTAGGATAAGAAAACTGAGTGTCAGGAGGACATTTGCCCAGGGCCATATAGCTTGTTAGAAAAAAAGCTGGGGCCCTGTGCAGTGGCTCACGCCTGCAATCTCAGCTCTTTGGTAGGCTGAGATGAGTGGATCACTTGAGCCAGGAGTTCAAGACCAGTCTGGCCAACATGGTGAAACCCCATCTCTACCAAAAATTAGCTGGGTGTGGTGGTGCGTGCCTGTAATCCCAGCTACTCACGAGGCTGAGGCAAGAGAATCGCTTGAACCCAGGAGGTGGAGGTTGCAGTGAGCTGAGATTGCCCCATCACATTCCAGCCTGGGCAACAGAGTAAGACTGTCTCAAAAAAAAAACGCTGGGATTTAATCTTGATCTCCTGACTCTGACAAAACAAAACAAAGAAACAAATACAGGCCTGTGCCACGAGCTGGGCCATAGAATTTGATACGAAGACGCTGACTACTTACGCCTCTTTTCTATAACAAAGCTGCACTGTCATTTCTGAAAGCATACACATTTAGATGCCAACATGTTCACCAGTTATGCTCCAAGGCCAGAAACACTCAAAACATTAAAGAGACCAACAAAATCTTAAAATGTTGACTGCCCTAATGAGTTTTCAGGTTTTCTCTCTGGGAAAATAACAGGCAAAAGATGCTGTAATTCTCTCCAAGCAATGGGGCACCTAGGACACAGAGATGCCAATAGTCTCCTTAGCAACCATCCAAAATCAAGTTGCTAGAAGATGAAATCCTGATCTATTCATGCAAGAGATCACATGGGGTCAGGTACTGTTTATCTCTCTAGCAGAAACCACCAGTCACTGGGATTTTAATTGCATCCTTATGATTTCTTTAAAAAAAAAAAAAAAAGAAGTAAACAGCAGAAATGAGACCAGTTACTAATGAGCATGCAGTGAACATAAAACCTTCAGCTGACTTCTTCAAAGCACATACTTTTGTAAAGTGTGCTTCAGAAGCCATTGCTTACATACATGGACACACACGCACACACACATACACACACACACACACACACACACACACATGCTTTTTAGGGCTTCAGATGCTGCCTGTTCTTCATTATAATTCAAAACTCACAAACTGAGCTCATTAGGTGAATGTTTGGTTCAGGGGGATTTTACAGTCACATAGCCATTTGACTGTGATGTGTTTGCCTCACCCCACATTGCTTTTTAATGAGCTTGCCTCCTAAAAGACCATAATACTGAGCAGTCCTGGGGTCAACCTGGAACTAAAGGATATAAATCAATGGCTTTTTTTTTTTTTTTCTCATTAAAACAGCCTTGCTGAAGAAGCAGGTGGTGACGGGTCATATAACTAACTGCTGAGTCCTTGACAGTTGCGGGTCTGAATTATATTTTCTGTCGCCTTTCAGAACACTTATTTATTGATTTAACAAATATTTATTGATATATTTTTGACATTAATATGTGTCGGGCACTCATTAAGACTTAAAAGTACAGATATACAGTGGTATAATTAATTAACAAAATTTCTCTACCAACAAATACTCTGAACCATGTTGCTTCATCCCATTTCTGCAAATATCGAAGACTAGAGATGTTACTGGCAGAATAGCGCCCTGTTTCTCATATGCATAAAGAAGAGTCACACTATTTTCAAGGGCCAACAAAGGAGCAATTTTGTAAAATCAAGTGTCTTGTCTTACAAATCAATTTTTCCTTAAGCTTTTGAAAAGAGTCACTTCAAACATCTAACCTCTGAAGGAAAAGGAGTGACATTTTAAAATGATAGCTGTGGCTTTTCCTTTACAGCTCTAAACGAGCTATAAAGAGCTAGTGCTGCTAAATGAAGGCAACAGACCAAAGGCCCAAGGTACCTGGTGACACTGAATAGGAATGGAGCTTAGTCCTGATGGTATTGCGGTTCTTTCTTTCTTTTTGCTTTATCTTCCATTTTCTTTTTCTTTCTTTTTTTTTTTTTTTTTTTTGAGATGGAGTCTAGCTCTGTCACCCAGGCTGGAGTGCAGTGGCGAAAACTTGGCTCACTGCAACCTCCGCCCCCTGGGTTCAAGCGATTCTTCTGCCTCAGCCTCCTGAGTAACTGGGACTACAGGCATGCGCCACCACACCCAGCTAATTTTTGTATTTTCAGTAGAGATGGGGTTTCACCATGTTGGCCAGGCTGACCATTTTCTTTTTATTCTCCTCCCCATTTTCTTTTGTTCTGCCTAATCGCCTATTAATGGAACTTAAACAGGTTTCAAGCCCCTTGGCTGGTAGCAAACATCAGCAAGTTTGGGCTTTATAATTATAGCTGACCCTCCTCTGCCACTTTTTCTAGCATGCCCTATGGGTTTGTTGTTAGAGATATAACTAGGAAGACACAGCGGAAGATGCCTGACATGCTGTCAGAATCACGCTGTTTGTAAAATACTGTGAAATTTCCCGTGATTTGTGGAGCAATTTTGAAAGTCAAGTCAGGGAACCTCAGACTCCTTATGGAAGGAATTTGTAGCAAGCTGGCAGCAGCAGTGGGCGTTTAATGTATGTGTTCATTCTCTTACTCCAATTTTAAGTGGGTTTCTGATCTCGAGGGAGTTGTTTTCTCCCATTTTCTCTGGCACCTGTCTTCTTATGCAAAATTGCGTGATGCTGTAAGTACTCTCATGAGATCGGGAGGTGGGGCAGGGAGTGAAAGGCTAGGGAAAAATAATTCTATCGAGGAATCAGATTAAAGAGCTGTACAACTTTACAGCTGGAAGAGGACTGAAAAATTATTTGTCTTGTTCACTCTTCTATCCCCAGAGCAATGAATATTCAGTCAGTAATTACCGAATGCGTACATGAGTGAAGCAGCACTCTTGCCCGTTTTACAGACGGGAAATCTGGAGTCACAATGATGAATGATGTGCCTACAGTTTCACAGGAAATTGGGGGAGCCAGAATTCCAAATCAGGCTTCTCAGACTTTCACATGCACAACAATCACGTGGGGATATTGTTAAAATGTAGATTCTGCTTCAGTAGGTTGGAGATGGGCCTCTAAATTCTACATTTCTAATAAAACGCTGAGATAATTTAATATCGTTAGTCTTGGGACTACACTTTGTTTTGGGGTTTGTTTGTTTGTTTTTGAGACAGGGTCTTGCTCTATTGTCCAGGCTGGGGTGCAGTGATGCCATCATGGCTCACTACAGCCTTGATTTCCTAGGCTCAAGAATCCTCCCACCTCAGCCTCCCAAGAAGTTGGGACCACAGGTATGTGCCACTACGCCTGGCTAATTTTTTAATTTTTTGTAGAGACAGGCTCTAGCACTGTTGCCAAGGCTGGTGTTGAACCCCTGGGCTCAAGTGATCCTCCTGCCTCAGCCTTCCAAAGTTCTCAGATTACAGATGCGAGCCACCATGCTCAGCCACAGGCACCACACTTTGAATGGCAAGGTTCTAATCACACATTTCAAACTTCTTTTTATTATTATTTTTATTTATTTTTATTTATTTAATTTTTTGAGGTGGAGTCTCACTTTGTTGCTCAGGCTAGAGTGCAATGGTGCTCTCTCAGTTCACTGAAACCTCCATCTCCCAGGTTCAAGTGATTCTTCTGCCTCAGCCTCCCAAGCAGCTGGGACTACAGGCATGTGCCACCATGCCCAGCTAATTTTTATATTTTTAGTAGGGATGGAGTTTCACCACATTGACCAGGCTGGTGTTGAACTCCTGACCTCAAATGATCCACCCGCCTCGGCCTCCCAAAGTGCTGGAATTACCAGCATGAACCACCGTCCCTAGCTCAAACTTCTTATAAGTATTGCCATGTTTTAAAAAAATACAACTGGCTTTACCAGTTGTATATTTTGTTTTACTCATTAAACTTGAGATTTTAAAACTGGATTATGTTACAATCAGCCCTTGTTGCATCACAAATGAGTATGTGGAGATTGTAAACTAAATGAACTGACTTATCCAGTTGCCAAAGTGATGCAGGATTTTTCTCAACCCCTTTGTCAGACTTGTGATGGGGGTACCCCATTTACTCAGCCTGCCACGCTCAACCCCTTGCAGGAGGGAGCACATGAGTGAGCAAGTGCGGGATCTGGATGGCTGCTCTGGGTGCTGCCAGGAGCAGGCTGCGTACGGGCCTGGGAGCAGTGCCCAGGTTGGGGTGCCCGCAACCCCTGAAGCTCCAGAGGGCATGCTACAGTGCTCTTTTAGCTCTGCCGTCTATGGACAGCAGTGTGTTATCAGCTCCGTGAGCCCCTTGCCTCATCATGTGGGGTGGCTGCCCTCTGCCAGTATGACCAAAGGACCAGTGTGACAGCGTTTTTTGGGTACCCACCTTCAGTGGCTCCTGAGCTCTTGTCTGGCATCCAAGATGAACGAGATAGCCCAGACACTTGAAGGATGGTGAAGGTGGAGAATTGTATTAGGCAATGGGAAATGGCTCTCAGCAGAGAGGGGAACTGGAGAGGGGACAGGACAGGCACGTAATCTTCCCATGAAATCCGGCTGTCTCCAGCCAGCTCTTTCTTGTGGTCAAGCTGTCTTTCTGAAATTAAGCCATCTCCCCTCTGAAGCCCATCTGTCTCTCTGAAGTCAAGTTGCCTCCCTCCAGTCAAGCCACTTCTCTCCCTCCACTGACTGAGTCTGGGGTCTTTATAGGCACAGGATAGAGGCATGGGGTGGGCCATAGGTAGTTTCAGAAAAGGCAACATTCGATCAGTAAAAAGACATTATTCAGAAAGAACCCACCGGAAGAGAGCCAGCAAACGGGGATAGGCATTCTCACTTTGGATGCAGGTTTGAGGCTTTTTGGCTCAAAGGTAGGGTCTTGCCAGGGACCCACCTGTCTGCCTAGAATTTCTCTGCCTCCTGCCTCTATCCAAGGGGTATGGTTAAAAGGAGAATTTTTTTTTTTTTTTTTGAAACAGAATCTTGCTTTGTTGCCCAGGCTGGAGTGCAGTGGCAGGTTCTTAGCTCACTACAACCTCTGCCTCCTGGGTTCAAGAGATTCTCATGTCTCAGTCACCCAAGTACATAGGATTACAGGCACGCACCAACACACCCAGCTAATTTTCGTATTTTTATTAGAGATGAGGTTTCACCATTTTGGCTAGGCTGGTCTTAAACTCCTGACCTCAAATGATCTGCCCACCTCAGTCTCCCAAAGTGCTGGGATTACAGGCATGAGCCACCTCATCCAGCCCTAGACCAAGGACCAAGGTTTCATCATGCAGATTAAGCCTCCCTGTAGCAAGCTTCAGAGTTCTTACCAGACCTGAAAAGGTGCCAAACTCTTAGTGAATTCTCTCCTAGATCAGGGAAAAGACTTGGAAAGGAACAGGGACTTTTTTTTTTTTTTTTTTAAACAAAATATAGATTTTCCCCACAAGAGGCAGCTTTGCAGGGTCATTTCAAAACATGTCAAAGAAATGCATTTTGGAGTAAAATATTTTTATTTCTTTCAGGGCCTGCTATCTGTCATGTGATGTTATACCAAAGTCAGGCTGGAATTTGGTGTCTTATTGCTACCAAAAGTCTGTTTCTCCAATCTTGAGATTTCTACTGTAATGTTTAAACTGCCCGGCTGTGCCTGAATTTCAAAGGGAGGAAAGTAAAATGAGGGATGTCAGACAACCCCCTTCCAATCATGACCTGAACAAAATTTTCAGATTTCCTTTGGAATGCCTTTGGCTAAGGCAGGGGGTGGGCATCAGTAGGTTGAGGTGCATAGAATTTTATTTTTGGTTTACACTATCATGAGACAAAAAAACCGGAAGTTGGAGGACCATGTTGGAGCATGTGTTCAGTGGGTTCAAGCAAAAAGGAAAGGGTCTGTGTTTGTCCATGTCTCCTCACTCATTCTGGAGGAGTGATTCTTCTGAACACCATATGACACTCAAGCAGCCCAGCTACTCAGGAGACTGAGGCAGGAGAATTGCTTGAACCTGGGAGGCGGAGGTTGCAGTGAACTGAGATTGGGCCACTGTATTCCAGCCAGGGTGACAAAGCAAGACTCCATCTCAAAAAAAGAGAAAATCTTGGTCTCCATAACCTCTTATCTTTTTTGTTGTTGTTCTTTTCTTTTTCTTTTTTCTTTTGAGATGGTAGCAGCAAGATCGTGGCTCATGGTGGCCTCAGCCTCCTGGGCTCAAGTGATCCTCTCACTTCAGCTTCCCAAGTAGCTAATAATTTTTTTTGTTTGTAGAGACGAGGTCTTGCTTATGTTGCCCAGGCTGGTCTAGAACTTCTGGCTGAAGCAATCTTCTTGCCTCAGCCTCCCAAAATGCTGGGAATACAGGCATGAGCCACCACACCTGGCCCCAGATATTCCTTTCTACTGATTCCAGCTATTTAGATAATAACTCTTTCAACCAATTGCCAATCAGAAAATTGAGTCCGCCTATGACCCAGAAGCCCCCACTTCTAGTTATCCCACCTTTCTAGACCAAACCAATGTATATCTTACACCAATTTGTTGCGGGACCTTTCCTTGGTTCAGCTAAAGACGGGGTTCCTTGTCCCACAGCCGCAAAAGTTTAGGCTTGTAGATGGTTTGAAGGGTGAGTAAAACAGGGTATTATTGGGTGAAAAGGAATAAAAGGGGGAACAGGGACTCTCCACAAGGCCAGAGTTACTCTAGTGTGCTTCCCGCCTTGCAGTCTGAATCCTAGGTTTCACACAGGAAGAGGAGGGGCCAGGCTCCGCCCCACTGCCAACTGTGTGAACTTCTGTAGCTCCACGCCAGTGCCCATGCGGGTTGGAGTTTTGCCAGGGACCCCTCCCACGCGGCTGTCTCATATTGACTGATGTCTATGTCTCTCTAAAATGTATAAAACCAAGCTGTAACCTGATCACTTTGGGCACATGTTGTTAGGACTTCCTGAGGCTGTGCAATAGGCATGTCCTTAACCTTGGCAAAATAAACTTCTAAATTGATTGAAACTCATCTCAATACTTTCTGGTTTACAGTTGATTAGTTAAGCTTAGAACTGTTCGTCCCCCTGAAACCAGCTAACCACAGAGAATACCCTTTCCTCTTCAGATTACGGAGACTTTCCCTGCTTGCAAAAGAACCCAAACCATAAAAGTCACCCCATCTGCAACTTGTTGCCCCACTGGAAAAAAAAAGTCTAAAGTAAAACTACTGTGACACTCTGGAGTGCAATAGCCAGAAAAAGATCATCTCCTGAGAGAGAGAGAGAGAGCGCACGAGCGAGCACAAGCTATCCTTATGACCTAGCTGTGGAAATCCTGTAACATCACTTTCACCACATTCTATTTCTTTGAAGTGAATCATCAGGAGTCTGGCCCACATCATGAGGGAGTGTACTAGGCTTCACGTTTTCAAGAAAGGAGTGTCAGATGTATTGGGACATACTTTAAAACCACCTGATGGTCATATCCAATGGCGGTAGAAGGAGTTGCCCAGGAAGACAGGCAGTAACTCAGGTCCAATAGCAGCTTGTTCTAGCAGTCTCTCAGCATAAGTATTATTGTCCTCATTTTTCTTGCTTGGAGGAATTAAAATAATATAGAGTTCATCTAAATTCAAATAGTACTATAGCAGGTGCAACATATTTACTCTAGTCTGCCGCCTCACACAAGAAGATATTGATTAAATCTGTCTGGATACAGAGAGGAATTTTTATCCTAGTATTTGTCTCTCTGCCATTTGGCAATCCCACTGCCACAACCAATACAGAAAATCAGGGATGTTAGGTGTACACATTGGAAAATCATCAGAGACACATGCTTTATGCAAAAAAAAAAAAAAAAAAAAAAATAGAAGAGTGAGGTGTTTTCATCACAGAGGGAAGAGATTCTTGGAAGGAAGCCTCATAGCATTAACCAAAATAATGAATAAGCTAAGTCTAAAGAGTCACAGTAATTATTTCATGTTAAAGATGCTAGAGGAAAAAAAAAAACTGAAAAAAATTTTGCCTTAGAATTAAATTTAAAAGGCTCAATTATAACTCTCATAAGACTAATGGTCAATTTTTTGTTTGGGTTCTTTGTGGCTATTGGATTTGTGATTTACAAAGAGGATGTTTGACCCCAGGGAAGCAATTAACATCCCTTTCACAAAATAGCATTTATTGCTCAAGGTCTCTGAAAGCTGAAGGAACTGTAAAAGATCAATAATCAGTTTTAAAATATGATTCACATAATACTGTCTGGATTCAGGAAATGGGCAAATTCTGATTTTTTTTTTTTTTGAGACAGAGTCTCACTGCACTCGCCCAGGCTGGAGTGCAGTGGCGCAATCTCGGCTCACTGCAACTGTGAATTTCGGGGCTTCCATTTTAATGGGCTATAAAGGACTTTCTTGATGGGTGATCAAAAGATGTTGTGGAAAAAAATAAAACAAAAAAGACAATGGCTTTGAATTAGCCGAGTGTGGTAGCACATGCCTGTAATCCCAGTTACTCAAGAGGCTGAGGCAGGAGAATCACTGGAACCCGGGAGGCAGAGGTTGCAGCGAGCCAAGATGGCACCACTGCACTCCAGCCTGGGTGACAAAGTGAGACTCCGTCTCAAAAGGCAATGGCTTTGGAGTGGAGGTTGATAAAGAGGATTGTGAGCATGGAAATCAGTATTGTAGAGGATTGAGCGCTGATGTGTCGGGGTACTCTTACACTGCTCAGGGTACATTTTTTTTTCTTTTTTTCTCCTTAACACAAAATGAGAAAGGATGCATTTTTGAATCCAAGTACTTGTTGACCAACTATTTCACATTCACAGTATGAAAACTTCACACTACCTTTGCTCAGGTCTGTGCCGGAATCAACTTTTAATGCTATATTTAATAGAGAAAATGATGAGGAAGTTTCTACAAAGAAGGAATGACAGAATTAGAATATGACAATTTTGCAATCCCTAGTGAATTACTGGGTCTAGACAATATTCGTCAATGGCTGCTAACATCATAGAAAGAAAGAAAATCAGACATTATATATCTCATGCTAGAAGTGCACAAGACCACTTAAATAGTCTTCCCCCCCACCAAAATTCAACCTGAGACTGATCATACCTTGAAATCTAACTACTATGTTTAGAAAATACTAAGGGAAGGCCAGGTGCAGAGACTCACGCCTATAATCCCAGCACTTTGGGAGGCCAAGGTGGGTGGATGGATTACTTGAGGTCAGGAGTTCAAGACCAGTCTGGCCAACATCGCAAAACACCAGTCTCTGATAAAAATACAAAAATTAGCTGGGCTTGTGGTGCGCACCTGTAGTCCCAGCTACTTGGGAGGCTGAGGCATGAGAAACACTTGAATCTAGGAGGCAAAGATTGCAGTGAGTTGAGATCGCACTGCTGCACTTCAGCCTGGGCGACAGAGTGAGAGACTCTGTTTCAAAAAAAAAGGCCAGGCGTGGTGCGTGGTGGCTCACACCTGTAATTCCAGCACGTTGGGAGGCCACGGCGGGCAGACCACCTGAGGTCAGGAGTTTGAGACCAGCCTGGCCAACATGGTGAAACTCCATCTCTACTAAAAATACAAAAATTAGCTGGATGCGGTGGCGCGTGCCTACAGTCCCAGCTTCTCAGGAGGCTGAGGCAGGAGACGTGCTTGAACCTGGGAGGCGGAGGTTGCAGTGAGCTGAGATCACGCCCCTGCACTCCAGCCTGGTGACAGTGAGACTCTGTCTCAAAAAAAAAAAAAAACAAGGGAAGAAGTAACGTCATATGTGAGACCTTGGAGATGCAATCAGAAAACTCTAGAATGTAGAGAACTGTATGGGAGGGCCGGGTGTGGTGGCTCACGCCTGTAATCCCAGCACTTTGGGAGGCCGAGGCGGGCAGATCATGAGGTCAAGGGATCGAGAGCATCCTGGCCAACATGGTGAAACCCCGTCTCTATTAAAAATACAAAAATTAGCTGGGTGTGGTGGCACGTGCCTGTAGTCCCAGCTACTCGGGAGGCTGAGGCAGGAGAATTGCTTGAATCCGGGAGGTGGAAGTTGCCAAGATCGTGCCACTGCACTCCAGCCTGGTGACAGAGTGAGACTCTGTCTCAAACAGCAACAACAACAACAACAACAAAAAACTGTATGGGACAAGTAAATTAATTATTCATCCACAACAATGACAGAGAGTGGTGTATGAAACAGAGAGAGGAGGAGAGAGAAGGGGAACAGAGGGAAGGCAAAGAGAAAGGAGAGGAGAGGACTAAGAGACATCAAAACCAACCACAATGTATGGACCTTATTTGGTTTCTAATCTAAACACACTGTTAAAAAAAAAAAAAAAAAAAAAAACAGAAAAAAAGAAAAGAAAAAAAAAGGCCAAAGTCATGTACACTCTTTTTACCCTTCCCCTTTTCCTCTTGGCTGAAAAATGCAGACATTATGGTCCCCTATGCAGACAAGGACACCACACAGGGATGGTAAAATTATGAGATGGAAGGACCCTAGTCCCCAACAGCTTTATATGCAGCAGAGCCACCATGTTGGCTCAGTTGTTTACACACCGGGGAAGTGAATTATGTTGACAAAGCTATGGCAAGAGCTCAACCTATGGAAAGGGTCCTTAAACTGAACATTCCTTGACTCCACCCATTGATATTTATCTAATATTTTCACCTACCCCCGGATGTGAAAACTGTCTTCCCCTGATGCTTATGTATTTGGGGAGGAAATCCATCAAAAAGGAAGCCCCAAGATTTGCTCTTAGTGGGATGTGGACACAATTGCTCATTGATATTCAGCACACATGGCTTCTCTGGCTTTGAAATCTGAACACTAGTGGGGATCTGTCTGTTTAATATGGTATTTTAGGGCTTATTCTTATTTGTGGTTTTTATTTGGGTACTTTGATCAAGTATTTCAGTGCTGTTTCCTACACTATAATTTTATTTAATGTATAAAGTATGATATAAATGTTTTGGTAAATTACATATTTTCATACTGTAATTGGATTTCATTACAGTAATGATAAATTAAATTTTCTCATGCTTTAACACTTTATTCCCACAGCAATACCTAATGAGCAATTAAAGTGACTTACTGAGAGTGAAGGCTTCTTGCAGGCCGCAGCAGCCATATGTCACATCAGACATAAGGCACTGAACAGACGCAATTCAATGGAATCCTGTCATCCATCAGGCAAAATACATGCAGAGTCTTGTCTGATCTCCCAGAAGGAGCAATGCTGTGTGTGTAGTTTTGTTTTCTTATTCTGAGTTATCACTTGGTAGATGGTCCTGTTCCTATTGTGCTATACAGCAAAGAATTACAAAGCCTTGTCAATTCTGCCTCCTAAACCTATCTCTGATGTGTTTCAAATTGATCCGCTTCCTTTATCTTCACTACCACTTTCCTAATCAAAACCACTATCCTTTTCCATTTGGATTAGTACAATAGTGTCTCAACTGGTCTCTTGGTTTTTCATTCGGGTCTCCTCCAATCCATTTTTTCCACAGCAACTACAGGGATCTTTTGAAAAAGTAAATATAATTATTTTATATTCAAGCTTAAATTAACCTTCCAGTTGGCCAGGCATGGTGGCTCATGCCTGTAATCTCAGCACTTTGGGAGGCTGAGGCGGGTGAATCACAAGGTCAAAAGTTCGAGACCAGCCTGACCAACATGGTAAAATTCTGTCTTTACTGAAAATACAAAAAATTAGCCAGGTGTGGTGGCACGCACCTGTAATCCAGGCAGGAGAATTGCTTGAACCTGGGAGGTGGAGGTTGCAGTGAGCCAAGATCGCGCCACTGCACTCTAGCCTGGGCGACAGTGACACTCTGTCTCCAAAAAAAAAAAAAAAAGTCTCCTTCCAGTTTACATTTGCTTTGTACAAGGTCTCCAAGGCCTTGCATGGTCTAGCCACTCCCTCCCTCTTCAGCCAATGGCACTGCTACAGTTTCACTATATCCTGCCCACTGGCATCCTCTCTCTCCCACAGATACCAACATACCAGGGGCTTCCCTCCTCAGGGTTTGCAGATGCGACTTCTTTTTCCTAAAACACTGCTGAAGAAATAAATAATATTAAACATAAAGGTAATAAAAATACTCATCACTTCCTTATTTTTTTGTATTTTATTATTATCCATGCTCTTAAAGTTATATTTAAGTATCTATCTAGTGAAAATACTACACAATGTATTACAATACTATACAGTATATTTTATTTATTTATTGAAACTTAGTCTCGCCCTGTCACCCAGGCTGGAGTGCAGTGGCATGATCTTGGCTCATTGCAACCTCTACCTCCTGGGTTCAAGCGATTCTTGTGTCTCAGCCTCCCGAGTAGCTGGTATTACAGGGGTGTACTACCACGTCCGGCTAATTTTTGTATTTTTAGTAGAGACGGGGTTTCTTCATTTTGGCAGGGCTGATCTCAAACTCCTGGACTCAAGTGATCCACCCGCCTTGGTCTCCCAAAGTGCTGGAATTATAGGCCTCAGCCACTGTGCCCAGCCTATAGAGTTTATATACTATACAATGTACAGTGCACCTCTTCCAACGTTACCTTCAGTGATCTCTTCTTGGCAGCTTGAAATCAGCTATTGTAGAAGTACTTGCACCATGGAAATTGGTAAACACTACAAATCAGGGCTTTCCTGTGGGTAGGGGAGTTTAGGGAGCCCAGCTGTTAAACATTTACCAGTATACTGCTGCCTATAATAAATCTTTTGTGTTTCCTTTCAATTATGTATATTTATTGCAATATATATAATTGCAATATAATTAATGCAGTTACAAAATAATTTCCACATCATAATGTTAAATTCTTTTAATATGTTTTCTCATTTAGTCACATCATAACTCTACAGAGTATAATAATTCCATTATATAAGCAAGGAAGCAGGTGCAGAGAGATTAACATAATTAGGCTGGTACACAGCAGAAGTATCACTTGAAATATGTTTGACTGGCCAGGCAGTGGCTCACGCCTGTAATCCCAGCACTTTGGGAGGCAGAGGGGGGCAGATCACCTGAGGTCAGGAGTTCGAGACCAGCCTGGCCAACATGGTAAAATTCCATCTCTACTAAAAATACAAAAGTTAGCTGGGCATGGTGGTACGTGCCTGTAGTTCCAGCTACTTCAGAGGCTGAGGCACGAGAATCACTGGAGGTTGCAGTGAGCCAAGATAGTGCCACTACACTCCAGCCTGGGTGACAAAGCAAAAAAAAAAAAAAAAGGTAAAAAGTTTGACTCCAAAGCTCATACTCTCTTTCTATACTAAACAATATGGAAACTATTTTAGGAAGTATTTCTTTTTGCTTGTGTATAACTGGAGAAACAAGGGATCTCTCAGGAATTTAGGCAGGGAGAATTCAGAGAAGGAGTTTTATAGCCTTGGTGTCATATTGAAGCAAAATTATCAACCTACTACATCACTAATGTCAGGGAAATTGAATGAATTACCACAATGCCATATTCATTTGTAATTTTTGAATGACAATGTTTATGTTAGTAACCAATAGGTAATGAGTCTGGTTTATTAAGAAAGTCTTGGTCGTAGCATTTTTTGCCTATATGAACTCCCCTGGAGATAATACTTTCTCTTGCTAGAATGTTTCTGAGTGAACATGAACAAAGAAAATCTCTGGCCTGGAGAAATTAGGCTTGTGCATGATAGACAAGGACAAAATCTAAAAGTGAGCTCAGCTATCTGTTAAAGTCATTGTAATTCCCTCAACTCACTTGTAACATCTCGCCTAATGGTTTTGCTGCTTAATGGCTACCTGATAGAATTGTGGTGTTCTGAATTAACAAGGCATGAGGGAATTCTAGCTAGAATTTCTGGTAAACTTTTTCACACGTCTCAGACTTTGGAAACTGGCCCAGTTCTAATGACCTACATTGATCAGAAAAATATCAATTAGAATTCTATCTATTAGAACTCTATCATTTAGAACAACGATTCTCAGATTTTGGTGTGCCTAGGAAACACTCTGGGAGCTTGCTACAAATGTCAGTTTCTAGACTCACCTCCAGAAAGTCTAATTTTGTTTGCCTGGATTGGGGCTCAGGTGTCTTCATTTTAAAACACATTTCCCCCAGGGAATTCTAATGCAACTTATACAGGAACCAGAGGCTGAGAACACTCATCTAGGTTGAAGCATGTTTGGTGGTGGGTGTGGTGTTAGGAGTTTTTCCCGCTGCACCTAGTCTAGAAGACCCACAAAAAAGAATGTAGTTCTGCCTATTAAGCAGGTTGGGGCTGGGCACGGTGGCTCATGCCTGTAATCCCAGCATTTTGGGAGGCCGAGGTGGGTGGATTGCTTGAGCCCAGGAGTTCAAGACCAGCCTGGGCAATGCAGTGAAACCCCATCTCTACAAAAAAGACAAAAATTAGCTAGGTGTGATGGCGTGCACCTGTAGTCCCAGCTACTTGGAAGGCTGAGGTGGGAGGACAGCTTGAGCCTGAAAGGTCGAGGCTGTAGTGAGCTGTGATCATGCCACTGCACATTCCAGCCTGGGTGACAGAGCAAGACTCTGTCTAAAAACAAAAACAAAAACAAAGCAGCAAAGAAGGTTGGGTGGCCTTGAGGTCTGACCTAGAATCTAAGCCCTAGATAAGGATGGAGCTTCAAGTTGGCCTAAGCACTACTAGACTTTTTGGAAAAATTGTAGCCAGCAACGAGTTGTTGGGCCTTCCTTCCTAGAATTGCATTTGTGCCTTAAAAATTTTGATAACAACTTGACCAATCATCTGAGGGAGTAAAAAATTCTGGTGTTACCTTTTTTAGGGCACTGGCCTCTGCATCCTATGCTCTGTGAGCCCTATCCTGGGATGTGGTCTCAGCTCTTGGATGTTGATATGTTTAATGACATATAGGGCTATATTGAGGAAAAATAATATCTACTCTGGCAAATTGTTATAAGGATTAAATGGGATAATACAAAAAACAACTAGCCAAGAATCTGGCATATAATGAGTCCTTAGGAAGGTGAGGGATCTGGCTGTAATATCTATCACCCTAAGGGCCTCCACAGTAAATCTGTGAATTTAGTTCACAGAGGCCATGCCCTCCTTTTCTCTCACGGTTCTGTAAACATCCCTCTTCAAGCTGTTTGAAAAGGACAGTAGGGGAAGCTTGCTCTTTGTTCAACAGTGTATGAGGAAGAGGTGCTCAATAAGTTGTTTTTTTCTTTCTTCTATATAATCATTTTTAAATCTCCACTTTTCCTTTCTTCTCTAGCCTTTTTATCAACAATTTTTTTCTCTCCCAATCTCTGTGCACACACACATACACACACCACATACACATTTTAAGGCCTCCCATGACCCAGAGACCAAGGCCAAGGCTCCAATCTTTAAAGTTTATTCCTGGGGTGCTCTAGACTCTGCTTCTCTTCTCCCATGGTCTCATATTTCAATTTATTCCTTCTACCTGAGTAAAGCTTAGAGCAGTTCCCTTCATCTGCTTACCCTTTATATGTTTTAGGCCCTTTTCCAAGTTGTTGCACAAGAAGAAACCTTCATTTTCTGCTTAAAATTTCTTTTTTCTTTTTCTTCTTTTTAGAAATGGGGGTCTCGCTATGTTAACTAGGCTGGTCTTGAACTCCTACCCTCAAGTGATCTTCCCATCTCGGTCTCCCAAAGTGTTGGGATTACAGGCGTGAGCCACTGTGGCTGGCCAAAAAAAATTTTGGTTTTAGTATTTATTTTTCAGAGACAGGGCCTTGCTCTGTCACCCAGGCTGGAGTGCAAGGCACGATCATGACTCACTGTAGCCTTGAACTCCTGGGCAGACACAATCCTCCCACCTCAGCCTCCCAAAGGTGGGGTTACAGGGTCCAGCCACTGAAACTTTCATTTTCGACACACTCCAGGTCTCTTCCCATCTTTCCTGTTAATTTTGCTAGCTAATCGCAGAGTTCTGACAGCTTTTCCTGGCCCTGTGCTGAACACACATAAAATTTCCTCAATTTTGTGCAAGGCTCTGATGTGTGATTCAATACATTACTTGCCCTTCTTAACAATACCTTACTGTTTGTTTCTCTTCAGCGAATGTTCTTTCACCCAAAGCCTGCTGAAACCTGACAATGTGTCAAACACTGTGCTATACATTGTGGATATAACATGAATAAAGCACCATTTTTTATTTGTAAATTATACCTCAATAAAGCTCTTTCTGCCTAGGAGGAGTTCGTTGTCTGGAAAGCAAAGGCAGATATGTAAACATATGTATTATAGTGCAGAGTGCTAAGTATCACACTGTGATGTGAAGAAAAACTAATTTCTTCTGGGGAAGTTGATAAAAGATCTCATAAGAAGTGACATTTCCATTGGTCTTGAACCATAAGTAGGAGTTTGCCAACCAGAGGAAAGAGTGGGAGTGAGGGCAGGGGTAAAAGAGGGCTTCCAAGGAAGGGAATCCAGTGTGCAGAGGCTCTGAAATGACCGAGGAAGATTCTGACGTGTTCCGGGAAGTCTGCTGGGTTTGGTGCGGTTCGGTGCATGGTGGAGTAATGGTGGGAGGGGAAAACGGATGAAATTAAGAGGGCCCAGTTGAAGCAGGAGGATTGAATTTTATTCTAGAGGCAAGAAGAGAAAGAGAAAACTTTAAGCAGGGGAGGAAACGATCAGTTTTGTCTCTTACTTGTTCGTTTCGTCACAGACCTTCGGGTTTTGGAATATGAGGTGCTCTGCTTGCTTAATCAGAGGAGCTCGGGCAGCCTCTGAGCTGAAACACGGCTTTCTTTTCAGGTCTAGAAACGGCATGTTTTCAATATACCCAGGGCTACCAAGTCTGATCCCAGTGCCCACTTGTGCTAATGACGTTGGCCAGGGGGGATGCCAATTTACTAACCTAAGCCTGTCCTTCAAATATTCTTTCTCTCTCTTTGGCTAGGGTTGGACACGTTCTGACAACTTTTGTCTCTTTGAACCCCGTTTTTCCGTTCTGATAATCTTTTTCTTCAGTTATGCTGGCCATGTCTTTAAATACGTTGCTAACGTTTTGGCTCATCTTACCCTATGTTTTAATCCCTCAGATACACACTACGCTGACAGCCACGCCCACCCAAGGAATTTCCGAAACAGAAAGTTTGTCTGCAACAGCGCGCCGTACGAACGTACAGTGCGCAGGCGCAGTCTGGCTACCGGCGGCGTGTTCCTCTTTCCCCCCGGTTTCCAGTGTCCTGGCAGGTAAGGAACGCCGCCTCTTCACCTCTCAGCGCGGCTTGCCCTTTGTTCCGGACGCCCACTTCTCAGCCCTCCGGCTCCTGGTGTCGCTGCTGTAGGCCACACGCGTCCACCGGCAACAGACCCATGGCCGAGCGCGGGGAACTCGACCTGACCGGCGCCAAACAGAACACAGGAGTGTGGCTAGTCAAGGTAATGTTCACGAGTCTCCCACTTGCGCTCCTCCTAACACAAGTATAATTTAAGTAACTTGAGCCCATCCCGCTCCGTGCACCTCTTAAAGTTCTTTTACGGCTATCTCGTTAGAGCTTCACATATTTTGAGAGGCAGGAGTCATTGTTGTATCTGTTTGCAGATGAGGAGATTAGTTTAGGGACGCAAAGTGTCTTTCAGCCGGTTACTGGTCTGAATCAGCCTGGACTAGATCTCTTTCTCACGGCTTTCCTGGAGCCCTGTCTTGGTGTTCCTAGACTTGGGCGGTGCATTTTATCCCAGACCGAAGAATTACTTGTATCTTTCCCTTGGTGAAACTGGTTTTAGCCATGAGCCTGTGTGAGGTAGTTGAATGTCTGCTTTCTGTACAGTTTTTTCGGCGAGAAACTAGAACTGGTCCCTGCGTACTCTTATTCTCTTAGGTAAATGGTCCTTAATGAAGCTCTCAAAAGAGGCGAGAGAGCCCTGAACAAACAGAAGGAGAGGTCAGGAGAGGTCATTGGACTGGAGTATTCTTTCAGAGCACATTTGGGTCTGATGAAACTGGCCGTCAATAAATGTTTTATGTAAAGACAGCAATTTTGGTTGGCTCACAGCGGGCACTATTTGTGCTTTACTGTTTCATGTTGGGAAGTGTTTTCTCCTAGGGGAGTTTCATAATACTTAAGCAAATTCAAAATGTGATCCTGAAAGTCGTTGAGACTTAAAATGTAAGGACTTTCGGTTTCTTAATGCTTTAACTGATTTATCATATGGCTGAGTTCTCGTCAATTAAATCTAAGAGGTCTTTCTTGTCGGCCTTCTTAAAAATGGCTCCCTTATGATCATTTGCTAACACGACAGATCCGTATTACATTCTTTCTTTTCTTTTTTTCTTTTTTTTTTTTTTTGAATCAGAGTCTTGCTCTGTCGCCCAATCTGGAGTGCAGTAGTGCGATCTTGGCTCACTGCAAGCTCCGCCTCCCAGGTTCACGCCATTCTCCTCTCTCAGCCTCCCGAATAACTGGGACTACAGGCACTCGCCCCCACGCCCGGCTAATTTTTTGTATTTTTAGTAGAGACAGGGTTTCACCGTGTTAGCCAGGATGGTCTCGATCTCCTGACCTCGTGATCCGCCCGCCTTGGCCTCCCAAAGTGCTGGGATTACAGGCGTGAGCCACCGCACCTGGCCGTTACATTCTTCAAAGCACTTTTCACAGTGTAGAGTGATTTTGTGTTAATATGTTCAAAGTTGGTTACCTCCGTCTTTCCAACACACAAAATCACATTCCATGAGATTGGATCTTTGCCTGTCATACCCAGAATAGTGTTTGGCACATGGTAATTACTCAACAAAAAGGTGATGAATAAATGCATGACCTCTCATTCTTTAACCCTCGCCTTAATCTGTGGCACTGATTTGACTTATTTCCAAGCTCAGTGTGACTTAAAAGGATGAATTAAATAGGCATTTCTCTCTCCAGCAGCGTGTTAATTGGAGGAGAGTCACTAAGGAGGAGATGGCCCTTGCAGACTGAAGGAAAAAGCTTGAAAAAATGGTGTGACTTGAGATGGTGCCATTGTTCTAGGAGCATGGTAAATGCTCAGTGTTTACGCCTTACAGGATTTGGGTGGGTGGACATAGCATATACCATGGGGAATGGAACAGAAATGCAAGACTCAAAATACATAATCAGCATGGTGTGTCGTGGAAAACAGAGAGAACCTAGAGCAGAAGATCTGTGTAGATAAAGGTTGGGACCATATACTCAGATTGTCATATCATGAAACGGAGATGTTCTAACTTTAGTTTACAAGGAAGTAACAAACTTTTTGGAGGATTTGAGTGAGGGAGAGATGCCAAATATTTATTCAGAAAAAAAAAAGTTTGGCAGTGTGCAGTACGAATTAGAGGGGAGGGTAAGTAACCAGAGTCACATTTAGAAAATCATCACAGGATTGGGCCGGGCACGGTGGCTCACACCTGTAATCCCAACACTTTGAGAGGCCGAGACAGGTGGATCATGAGGTCAATAGTTTGAGACTAGCCTGGCCAGTATGGTGAAATCCCATCTCTACTAAAAATACCAAAATTAGCCGGTTATGGTGGCATGCGCCTGTATTCCCAGCTACTCAGGAGACTAAGGCAGAAGAATTGCTTGAAACTGGGAGGCGGAGGTTGCAGTGAGCTGAGATTGCTCCGTTGCACTCCAGCCTGGGCAACAGAACAAAAACTCCATCTCAGAAAAAAAAAAAAAAAGAAGTAGTAACTTGTTGCTTAGAAAGTGTGTCTTCATTCTCATCTCATCAGAATTTTATTTGAACTACGTATTGATTTCAAGTTTTTTCTCCTTACATTAATATTTTCTGTTAAAAATAATACCTTGAGTTCTGATCTTTGTTGCTGAAAAATGTTTCTTCCTAGGATATATCAAGGTCATCTTGTACATATTTAATTCCATCACCAGTTACAGAACTGTGTAAATGCAGTAAGGACTGTACATACAAGATCTCTTAGAGTTTTGAGCAGGAAAAAAATTAATGCTTCACCAGAACTGGAAAGACATCATAGAGAAGGTGATGTTTAAGAAGAGCCTGTTTGGAGGTTGCAGTGAGTCGAGATTGTGCCACTGCGCTCCTGCCTGGGCAACTAGAGTGACACCCTGTCTCAAAAAATAAATAAATAAATAAATAAATTGGATGTGAGTGTGATCTGGCTGGGACATCTGTCACCCCATTGATCACCAGGGTTGATTTGGCTAATCTGGCTGGCTAGGTGGGTGTCCCCTTCCTCCCACTCCACTCCATGTATGTCCCTCCTGAAGCTGCACCCTTGATCAAAGAGGATGACCATCCCGATAGAGGAGGACTGGTCTTCAGTCAAGGGTATATGTGTGGCTGTACTCCCCTGCTGGAACCTCCAAACAAGCTTTCAAGAAGAGCTTATGGAAGGCCGGGTGCAGTGGCTCATGCCTGGAATCCCAGCACTTTGGGAGGACCAGGTGGGCGAATTGCTTAAGCCCAGGAATTTGAGACCAGCCTGGGCAATATAGCAAAACCTTTTATGTACAAAAACTACAAAAAGTTAGCTGGGCATGGTGGCATACGCTTGTAGTCCCAGCTACTTGGGAGACTGAGGTGGGAGGATCACTTGAGCCCAGGAGGTTGAGGCTGCAGTGAGTTGAGATCACACCCCTTGTACTCTAGGCTGGGCGACAGAGTGAAACCCTATCTGAAAAGGAAAAAAAAAAAAACCTTGCCAGCAAGACTGGGGATAAATAGTGTGTTTAGGGAAAAACAAATATAGTAGTAGATTGTTTACCAAAAAAGCAAAATATCCAGGACCTGTACTGTTCTGGCCTAATGAAGTGCTATTTCTGGAATTTTGAGTATCTTTTTTTTTTGGATGAGCACAGGGGACTTTATTGATGGCACACGACAAGGCAGAGCTCCCTAGGCCCCTCCCTCTTCAGGGGGTCTGCATGGAAACTGAGGAGGGGAGATTCTCAGTGTGGTTGGGGACTGAGTATGGCAGGGACTCCCCAGCATGAGGGCCTCTCTTTTCCTCTTGTTCTCTCACTGGGGCTGGTGGTCCGGGGTCTTACTTCTTAGAGGCCATGTGGGCCATGAAGTCCACCACCCTGTTGCTGTAGCCAGATTCCTTGTCATACCAGGAAATGAGCTTGACAAAGCGCCAGCCCCAGCATTGAAGGTGGAAGAGTGAGTGTTGCTGTTGAAGTCAGAGGAAACCACCTGGTGCTCAGTGTAGCCCAGGATGCCCTTGAGGGAGCCCCCTCCAATGCCTGCTTCACACCTTCTTGATGTCATCATATCTGGCAGGTTTTTCCAGATGGCAGGTCACGTCCATGACTGACACATTGGCAGTGGGGACATGGAAGGCCATGCCAGTGAGCTTCCCATTCAGCTCAGGGATGACCTTGCTCACAGCCTCGGCAGCGCCAGTAGAGCCAGGGATGATGTTCTGGAGAGCCCTGCAGCTGTCACGCCACAGTTTCTGGAGGGGCCATCCACAGTCTTCTGGGTGACAGTGATGGCGTGTACTGTGGTCATGAGTCCTTCCACGATACCGAAGTTGTCATGAATGACCTTGACCAGGGGCGCTAAGCGGTTAGTGCAGGAGGCATTGCTGACGATCTTGAGGCTGTTGTCGTACTTCTCATGGTTCACGCCCATCACAAACATGGGGGCGTCAGCAGAGGGGGCAGAGATGATAACCCTTTTGACTGCTTCCTGCAAGTGAGCCCCAGCCTTCTCCATGGAGGTGAAGACACCGGTGGACTCCACAATGTACTCAGCGCCAACATCGCCCCACTTTATTTTGGAAGGATCTCGCTCCTGGAGGATGGTGATGGGATTTCCATTAATGACAGGCTTCCTGTTCTCAGCCTTGATGGTGCCATGGGATTTGCCATGGGTGGAATCAATACGGCAACATGTAGACCATGTAGTTGAGGTCAATGAAGGAGTCACTGATGGCGACCATATCCACTTTACCAAAGTTAAAAGCAGCCCTCGTGACCAGGCGCCCAATATGACCCAATCCGTTGACTCCTACCTTCACCTTCACCATGGTGCCTCAGGGACGCGGCTGGTGATGTGAGAGAAGATGCGACTGTCTGTCAAACGGGAGGAGCAGATAGCCAATTTTGAATATCTTAAATCTACAAAAGAAAGATGATCCAAACACATTTTGATAGGCATTAGACATGATTGAATTTAACACTTTACAATAGCTGTCACCTGCCAAAACATGTAATTAGCTATAATTTTTACCTTGTCATAGAGCTAGTCTTTTGTAGTTTGTACTACCCTGTTTATATTGCTCAGTTTATGCTATTGTTAGGTTACCTACTGGGCACACCACTGCTGTGCACCCTATACCAAGTAATGATTTAAAAATTGGGTGATGTGCTGGGCACAGTGGCTCATGCCTGAAATCCCAGCATTTTCGGAGGCTGAGGCAGGTGGATCACTTGAGGTCAGGAGTTCAAGACCAGCCTGGCCAATATGGTGAAACCCCGTCTCTACTGAAAATACAAAAATTAGCTGGGTGTGGTGGCGGGCACCTGTGTAATCCCAGCTACTCTGAAGGCTGAGGCAGGAGAATTGCTTGGATCTGGGAGGTGGAGGTTGCTGTGAGTTGAGATCGTACCATTGCACGCTAGCCTGGGCAATAGAGTGAGACTCTGATGTTTAAAAATATTTTAGCAGAGTTCTTTTTTCTTAAATTTTTCAATATTGTTTTAAAGAATACAGATGGGGTCTCGCTGTGTTGATCAGGCTGGTCTCAAACTCCTTTTCTCAAGCAATCCTCCCATTTCGGCCTCCCAAAGTGCTGGGATTACAGGCGTGAGCCACTGTGCCTGGCTGATTTTAGCATGGTTGGTTTTTGGCCTCTAATATTTAGATTTCTGGAAAACCATTTTCTCTAGTTATGGTTCCCTGGAGGGTAAGGTATATGATGGGGAAGAGGAGATACAGTTGGCAAGATTGTTAGGAGTGGGATTTTTAAAGTTGTGAATATCATTGGGGCTTGAATGATAAGAAGTACAGTCTTTTTTTGGAGGGAGAAGTGGAGAGGTGCACCAGGTCTAACCAACAGCTTTCTAGGCAACAGAAAGATGTTTTTCTAGCCCAGTAAACTTTCCTCTTGTAAGCACTGTGGCTAATGTTTGTTGGAGGAGAGGGTCAGGATTGGAAGGATGGACATCATGCCCTATGAATGTTGTGTTCTTCTTATTTATTTTTGGAGATGAAGTCTTGCTCTGTTACCCAGGCTGGAGTGCAGGTGGCGCAGTCTTGGCTCACTGCAACCTCCGCCTCCTGGGTTTAAACAGCTCTCCTGCCTCAGCCTAAGTAGCTGGGATTACAGGCATCCACCACCACGCCTGGCTAATTTTTGTGTGTTTAGTAGAGATGGGGTTTCTTTTTCTTTTTCTTTTTTTTTTTTGAGACGGAGTCTCACACTGTCACCCAGGCTGGAGTGCAGTGACGCAATCTCGGCTCACTGCAAACTTTGCCTCCCAGGTTCAAGCTATTCTCCTGCCTCAGCCTCCTGAATAGCTGGGATTACAGGCGTGCACCACCACACCTGGCTAATTTTTTGTATCTTTAGTAGAGATGGGGTTTCACCATGTTGGTCTCGAACACCTGACCTTGTGATCCACCTACCTCAGCTTCCCAAAGTGCTGGAATTACGGGCGTGAGCCACCGTTCCTGGCTAGCTTATATTTTTTCAGACAGGCAAGCACTTGGACATTGTTGGCCAAAGAGAGTTATATACGAGGGAGAGATGAAACTGGAGTGGGTGATACCCTAAAGCCTTGCAGCTAGTAGGAGAAAAAGGAACTTAACATTTCTTGTGTATCGAGTATTTTGCAAAGCAAACCTATGAAGCAGGTACTAATTGTATATTTCAGATGATAAAATTTAAGGTTAGGGAGGTTAATTATCTTGCCTAAGTATGGAAATAGTGATTCAGATTTGTTAGGCTAAAAGCTTTGCAATAGAAAAATGTTTTTTTTTTCCTTTTTGTCTCTCCCTTTTTTTTTTTGAGACGGAGTTGAGTCTCGCTCTGTTGCCAGGCTGGAGTGCAGTGGTGAAATTTTGGCTCACTGGGACAACTTAATAGGCTGGGACTTCTGGGAAGCCAATTTCTGTAAGTTCTTGGTGTAGAGAGCTATATATAATTAATGTGCTCTTATTATTATTATTTTTACTGCAAGAGTATAGTATTTTAGGAACCGTTGAATTAAATAAGCTGGTGAGCTTACCTGGGAACCTACAGTTTTATTATAATAATGAAGACAGTGCAATATGAGCTGCAAACTTGTTTTTGTCCTTTAACTTCTGGAACACCATCTGCTTTTTTTTCTTTCTTTCTTTTTGAGACAGGGTCTCACTCTGTCTCCCAGGCTGGAGTGAAGTGCTGTGAACGGCTCACTGCAACCTCTGCCTCCTGGGCTGCAGTGATCCTCCTGCATCAGCCTTCTGAGTAGCTGGGACTATAGGCATGTGTCACTATGCCTAGCTAATTTTTTTTTTTTTTTGTAGAGACAGGGTTTCACCATGTTGCCCAGGCTGATCTCAAATTCCTGGACACAAGCAGTCCACCTGCCTTGGCCTTCCAAAGTGCTAGAGTGTTGGGATTATGGCGTGAGCCACCACCCCTGGCCTTTTTTGGGGCGGGGGCGGAGTCTTGCTTTTGTCGCCCAGGCTGGAGTGCAATGCCACAATCTCGGCTCACTACAACCTCCGCCTCCCGGGTTCAAGTGATTCTCTTTTCTCAGTCTACTGAGTAGCTAGGATTACAGGCGCCCGCCACCACGCCCAGCTAATTTTTGTATTTTTGGTAGAGACGGGGTTTTGCCATGTTGGCCAGGCTAGACTCGAACTCCTGACCTTGTGATCCACCCGCCTCAGCCTCCCAAAGTGCTGGGATTACAGGTGTGAGCCACCGCGCCTGGCATCCCTGGCCTTTTTAAAAAATTATTTTTGTGGCCGGGCATTGTGGTAATTGCAGCACTTTGGGAGGCTGAGGCGGGTGGATTACCTGAGGTCAGGAGTTCGAGACCAGCCTGACCAACATGGTGAAACCCTGTCTCTACTGAAAATACAAAAATTAGCCAGGCGTAGTGGTGGGTGCCTGTAATCCTAGCTACTTGGGAGGCTGAGGCAGGAGAATCGCTTGCACGAGGGGCCGAGGTTGCAGTGAGCTGATATTGCGCCAGTGCCCTCCAGCCTGGGCGACAGAGTGAGACTCCGTCTCAAAAGAAAAAAGAAAATTTATTTTATTTTATTTTTTGAGAAAGAGCCTCACTCTGTCGCCCAGGCTGGAGTACAGTGGCATGTGATCATGGCTCACTGTAGCCTCAATCAAACTCCTGGGCTTAAACGATCCTTCTGTCTCAACCTCCTGAGTACCTTGAATCACAAGTGTGCGCTACCATGCCTGGCTAATTTTTAGATTTTTTGTAGAGATGGGGTCTCTGTATATTGCCCATGGTGGTGTCGAACTCCTGGGCTCAAGTGATCCTCCCACTTCAGCCTCCCAAAGTGCTGGGTTTATAGGTATGAGCCACCATGCCCGACACACTGTTTTTAAGTTGGTAATTGCTTGTATTAGGTACATTTTGTTGTACTGAATTTGATTCTTAAATTTGCTTTAATGTATGATATATAGTTACTTTCCCTTGAACTGTTTTCTTGTTTGAAGGCCTGAATTATAGTCTCCGGTAATTTGATCACAGAAAATCCTGATCTGGTTAATATGTTGAAGAAGTATAATCTCATTTAACAGTTCCAAAGCTCCCAAACATTCTTGTGTTCTCTTTGAGAGCATTTCAGGGTATAGCAGTGAGGGCAAAGTAGTAGGTTAGAAAATGCCCTACTCCACTATTTGCATTTTGTCCTCTTCCTAGTTATTTATTTATTTGAGACGGAGTCTTACACTGTCACCCAGGCTGGAGTGCAGTGGCACAATCATGGTTCACTGTAGCCTTGACCTCCCCGGACTTAGGTGATCCTCCCATCTCAGCCTCCTGAGTAGCTGGGACTACAGGCACACACCACCATGCCTGGCTAAATTTTTGTATTTTTTGTAGAGATGGGGTTTTGCAATGTTGCCCAGGGTGGTCTTGAACTCCTGTGCTCAAACGATCCACCCACCTCAGCCTCCCAAAGTGCTGAGATTACAGGCATGAGCCACCATGCCCAGCCCTTCCCCTTATTTTAAGGTGGGTCTCTGAACTGAGACTTCCCTCTGAGAATGAAATGAAGTGTAGTAAATTATATATCCTAGGTATATTACAGTATTAACCATCATTGCTATTACGTTAGTGTTTCTTCAACAATATCCAGTCATTAAAATAACTATTCTTCTATTATTCTAGGTGCTAGATATATGACAGTAAACAAAAGTTACAAAATAAAACAAGATCTAGGATCTAGAACATAATGTGATGCAATGTGATGCTATTTTAACTAGGGCGGGAAAGGACCTCACTGATAAGATGGTCTTTGAGCAGAGATGTAAAGGAATTTATGGGCTTGCCCTTGCAGATACCCATGGGAAGAGTGTTCCAGACAGAAATAACAGCAAATGGGTCTTTAGATGGGACGTCACTGCAAATGTTGACAGGTCTGTGTGGTTTGAGTAAGATGAGAGGGAGAGTAGGAGATGAAGATATGGGATAGGATCATCCAGGGGACTGGGTCACCTAAGACATTATAGGATTTTTCTTCTGAGTGAGATGGAAAGCCAGCAGCCATGGAGAGGCAGCATGGTATGGTGACTAAAATCGTGGACTATGGAGTGGACATACTTAGATTGGAATCCTAGCTTCATCACTAGTAATTGTGAGACTTTGAGCAAATAATAGCTTTTTGGTGCTTCAGTTTCTGCAGTTGCAAAATAGAATGATGATGGGACTGTTATAAGGATTAAATGAAATAATATTTGTATACTGTTTAGAAAAGTATCTGGTAAACATACTAAGCACTATGTAGATGTCTGTTAAATACATGGAAAGGTTTTGAGCAGAACAGTATCATCTGACTTGGGTTTTAAGATGCCAATTCTGGCTGCTTTATTGAGAATAAACTACATGGGCAAAAGTGGAAGCAAGGAATTCAGGAGGCTGTTAACAATAATTATTCTAGAGATGATGGTGGCTTGGGCTAGGGTAGTAACTTGAGTTGGTGAGAAAAGGCTGGAGTCTGGATATAATCTGAAGATGTTGACAGGATGTATCAGTTGATTGGTTTTGGGGTATAAGAAAAAGGATATTCAGGATGACTCCAAGGTTTCAGCCTGAGTGCTTGGAAGAATGGAGTTCCCTTTTACTAAGATATGGAAAATTGCAGCAGGAGCAAGGTTTATGAGGGAGAAATGAGTTCTGGTATGGAGATTTTAACTTTGAAATGCTTACTGAATATTAAGATGGAGAGTTTGAGTAGGCAGTTGGATATATAAATTGAGACTTTGGGGGAGAACCTGAGCTTGTTGTAAGTTTGAGAGTTGTCATTATACAGATGATATTTAAAGCCATGAGACTGGATGAAGTTACATAAGATTGAGAGTATACAGGGCCGGGTGTGGTGGCTCACGCCTGTAATCTCAGCACTTCAGGAGGCCAAGGCAGGCAGATCGCCTGAGGTCAGGAGTTCAAGACCAGCCTGACCAACATGGAGAAACCCTATCTCTCCTAAAAATACAAAATTAGCCGCGGCAGGAGAATTGCTTGAACCCAGGAGGTGGAAGTTGCGGTGAGCCAAGATCGCGCCATTGCACTCCAGCCTGGGCAACAAGAGCGAAACTCCGTCTCAAAAAAAAAAAAAAGAGAGTATACAGAGAAGAGCGGGGATCCAAGGACCGAATCCAGTGCCCATTGAAGTTAAGAGGCCAGAAAGATGAGCATCTAGATGTGGAGACCAAAAAGGAAGAGTCCAGAGAAGTAGAGGGAGAAATCGAGAGAATGTGATTACTCGGATGCCAAGTGAATAAAATGTTTGAAGGAATAGGAAATGATTAGTTCTCAAATATTGTTGATAAGTGTGAGAGATGAGGACTAAACTTTGACTTGGCAATTTGGAGATCTTAATAACCCTGTGATCAGTTTCAGTGGAGTGGTAGGGAGGAAAGCCTATCTAGAGTAAGTTCAAAACAAAGTGGCAGAGGAGTAAGTGTAGACAGCTGACATAGAGAACTCTCTCAAGGAGTTCTGCCATAAAGAGAGGCAGAGGACCAGGCATGATGGCTCGTGCCTGTAATCCCAGCGCTTTGGAAGGCTGAGGTGAGATGATCCCTTGAGCCCAGAAGTTCGAGACCAGCCTGGGCAATGTGGTGAGACCTCGTCTCTACCAAAAATACAAAACTTAGCTGGGCATTGTGGTGCAAACCTGTAGCTACTTGGGAGGCTGAGGTGGAAGGATCGTTGGAGCCCGGGAGGTGGA
The DNA here is from genome assembly GCF_049350105.2 of Macaca mulatta. Lineage (NCBI taxonomy): Eukaryota > Metazoa > Chordata > Mammalia > Primates > Cercopithecidae > Macaca > Macaca mulatta. The sequence goes on from NC_133422.1 coordinate 24,443,243, forward strand.
GGCTGCAGTGAGCCAAAATTGTGAATCCAGCCTGGGTGACAGAATGAGACCCTGTCTCAAAAAAAAAAAAAAAAAAAAAAAGAAAAGGCAGAGAAATCAAACACTGGGTGGAAAGGATTATTAAGTTTGCCCTTACCAAGGTGCATGATCTTGAACAAATTTATAAGCCTCCCTGTGCCTTAGTTTCCTCATCTGTAAAATGAAGACAGTGTGAGAAGTAGATGGTTAATATATTTACAGCATTTAGAAGAGTGCTTGTTGCTTAATGTATTAATTATCTATTGGCATATAACCTATTACTACGGACTTATTAGTTTAAAACAACACGCATTTATTATTTCACAGTTTCTGTGGGCTGGACTCTGGCATGGCTTAGTTGGCTCCTTTGCCTCAGAGTCTCTCACTGGCGATAGTCAAGGTATCAGCCAGGGTTGGATTCTCATCTGAAGTCTTGACTGGGAAAATATTGTTTCCAAGCTCATGTGATTGGTAGAATGCAGTTCCTCCAGGGTTGTTGGACTTAAGAGTCCAAGTTCCCTAGCTGACTCTTGGCTGAAGCCGGTCATTAGTGTTTTTTTTTGGTTTGTTTTTTGTTTTGCCACGTGGGCCTCTTCAATATGGCAGATTTCTAAATCAGAGTTTGCAGACTGAGAAAACAATGAGAGAAGACAGAAGTCATAATCTTATGTAACCCAGTAACAGAAGTGAAGTCCTGTCACTTTTGCCCTGAGTCACAGATACTGCTCACACTGAAGGAGAGGAGATTACACCAGTACGTGGATGGGGTTGATAGCAGGTGGGATCCTTGGGAACCGTCTTAGAAATCTCCCTGCTACATTTAGTAAGCACTTTGTCTTAGCTGCTGTTATTATCATTATTGTGCTGATGGGAATGATTAAGCAGAGAAGGCAATAGAGGAGAGAAAGGGTATACTTGAAGGAAAGATGTCCTCGGTTAGTTACATAACAGGGAAAGAAATTCAGTGCACAAGTGGAGGGATTGGCCATAGTTTACCATTGTTTAAAGAGGGTAAAGCGAGTAAAAGGATCCAACTGTGGCTAGGTGGTATATGTAGAAGTTTAGATTTGATGGTTTGCTTTTCCTCAGTGGAAGAGGAAGTCAGGTCAGCACAGAGGGAGGAGGAAGGAAGAGGTATAGTTTCGAGAAGTGAAAAGAGAATATTTGAATAATCAGGAGTGAGGAACTGAATTGATTAGGGAGATGTAGTTAACTTGCCAGGTGTCACTAAGGGCTTACTTGATGTTTGTAGCCATGTATTTAATGTGAGACCAGCTAGCATGATCGTGAGCTTTCCTTCAGCTGCTCAGGTGCAAGTGTGGCAGAGAGGTGAAATAACACAATAAAATAAAACCATGGATAAATTATAAATTAATAAAGAAAAGTAGAGATTGGCTTTAATCAGGATTAAGGTTCTGCCAGGCCAGTATGACGGAGGAAGATAGAGGCAAGGGAATGATTATAGTGATGGACCATGGAATGTAGTTTCATTAAAGAGAGAAATGAGGACATAGCAGATGGGGGACAGTGAGAAGATGTTAATTAGAGTCAGCGAATTGAAGGGTTAGAAGAATTGTTGGGAGTCAAAGTGAGGCGGGAAATTAAAGAAAGAAAAATAAAAAGAGAAATAAGCTTTCCTGTATTAGGCTAACTTGTCCCAGAGGGAGCAATGGGCACAGCCCAGACCCAGGAAAAGTCTTGATAATGCTATCTAAGAAGCCAGGACACAAAAGAATGTGCTCTGGAGACTCTCCCAGCACTCCCTCAACATAGGGAGAAGAAAAACAAATTTTCCTTTGTTTTATGGTATCAGTTTGTAAATTCCTGTTCTCTGTAACTGGTGACTTCTAGTCTTCTGTTTTATCTAATCAGTGGGGTGAAGTCCATAAACCATCTGAGCAGGCCACCTGGGCGCCATAGTGAAAGCCATGGAATAAGCTGTGCTAGGCACTAGGCAAACCTAGATAGTGGACATCTGGGCTGCATAGCAGCAGTCACGTGTAATCCTGAGTTGTGAACCTGTTACAATTTGATTAACCGTCTTTGTCCTGCCTCTGTATCCCTGCGTTCGCGCCGCTGTAAGCCTGCTTCAAGCTAGCCCACCCCTTTTTAAGGTGTGTATAAAAGTCAAGTGCTGTCTTTGTTCTGGGCCCAGTCTTTGGATGTTAAGCCCGTTGGGTCTGAGTGCACTCAGTAAAGATATCCTCCTGTATTCACCCCAGGGTCTCTCCCTGGTTCTCCTGATTCCACAACAGAAGTACGAAGGAGAGAGCTAGGAATTTAGGAGATGGTGCTCAGAATAATTGCTTGAAATACAGGTTGTGAAAGGGGTACTGCTGTTGATAATGAGAAATTCGTAGGCTGTCCAACAGGTAATGTTGTGGACATATGCTTCTTTAACCAGTATCCATTTACTTTGACACTGTTGCAGAATCTTGACTGTGCTTGTGGAAACCAGTGCTTCCCCTTTTCAATCTGTGTGATTTTAGTGATGTTGACTACCCTTCCCCAAAGATGTCATTGACTCAGCCTGGCCAGTGAAGTATCTCATCTCTGGGAACAGTGATAGGTCTAAGGAAGGGCACACACCCTTGTCAGCTTCATGAAAGACAAATTTTCGCTGGGGACTTCTGGGAAGGAGACTTGTGCTCTTCAGGAGCTGCCTCTGCCATCTTGCTACCTGAGGTGATAGGTAAGAAATAGTGAAAGAGTCCTGGGGACATTGTTTGAGCCCTTAATGAAGCCACCTTAAAGCTACCTCTGGAATTTTTTGTTATTTGTCACATTAAATCTTCTTTTAAGTGGGTTTTCTGTCACCTGTAATCAAAGGAGACCGAGTGGGTAGATACAGTTATCATAAGGAGTTTGCCAAATCCTCTTAGCTTGTTTGGATGAATGGAGTACAGTGTAGTGGAAGTTCTGTTGAGATATGGAATCTTCAAAATCCTCTTTCCCTTAGATCTTTTACATACTCTTCTTTAGCACATATACCCTCCTGAGAGGTAGTATGGTCTAGTGAAGAAAGCAAAAGACCTGTCCGGAGTTGAGTCTTGAATCTGATCCTAGCTACCTGAGTTATTTCAACCCTCTGAACCTCAGTTTTCTCATCTGTAGAGTGAGGAGAATGTGATTTTGCAGGGTGATTGGAAGGATGAAACAGGATAATGGATGTTTAGCATGGTACCTGACTGACTCAAGTATATTGTCTAACTCTTTTTTTTTTTTTTTTTTTTTTTGAGACAGAGTCTCTCTCTGTCACCCAGTCTTGAGTGCAGTGGAGTAATCTCAGCTCATTGCAACCACCACCTCCTGGGTTCAAGCGATTCTTGTGCCTCAGTCTTCCACGTAGCTGGGACCACAGGCATGTGCCACTGTGTCTTGCTAGTTTTTGTATTTTTAGTAGAGACAGGGTTTCGCCACGATGGCCAGGCTGGTCTCGAACTCCTGACCTCAAGTGATCTGCCCTCCTCGGTCTCCCAAAGTGCTGGGATTACAGGAGTGAGCCACCACGCCCGGTGAACCCATAATGTTTAATAGTTGTTCAGTAACTTTGTTTATTTATTTGTTTTTTCTAGATGGAGTCTTGCTCTGGCACGATCTAATTTTTGTATTCTTAGTAGAGGTGAGGTTTCACCATGTTGGCCAGGCTGGCCTCAAACTCTTGACCTCGTGATCTGCCCTCCTCGGCCTCCCAAAGTGCTGGGATTACAGGCGTGAGCCACCACGCCCAGCCCTGTTCAGTAACTTTTAGTGTGAGGAGTGCGTATGTAAGTGAACAAATACCATCAGGGGCTTCTTTTCACCCTTCAATTCCTGAATTTTTGCTGTTCCAAGGTACTGCAATTTATTTGACTAGTGGTCAAGTGGTGTTTTTTTGTCTTGCTAGGTAGAATTTCTTTCCTTCTCAGCTTTGGCAGCTGGACTATCATTCCAAATTTATCATGAAAAAATAATGACACCTGACACTGAGCACTTGCTTTGTGTAAGGCATTATGCTTCATACTTGGTGTATCTCATTTACTCCTAATAATAGGATAGCTTTCAAAGTATGCACTGATTCGAGTCCAAATTACTTTTTAGAAGAAATGAGATAGATAAGTTATATAATAGGGATTCGGCATATATCGTCTACTTCTCCTTTTTGAGAATTATAGTCCTTTTGATTGCATGTATCCAGTTACAGACACAATATGGTGTATTGGTTAAAAACACAGTCCCTGGAGGCAGACTGCCTGGGTTAGAATCCTGGCTCCATCTTTACTAATTATATAACCTTGAGTAAATTGTATAGTCCCTCAGTGCCTCAGATTCATCATCTATAAAATGGGGGTAATAGACCTGTTCCATAGAGATGTGAGGATTAAATGTGTCAATCTATATAAAGTGCTTACAACAGTGTCAGGAAGGCAGGATTATATAAATGTTAGCTATGCTGTTTGATAACCCTTTTATATTAGCAGCTTCTTCTTCACAGTAGTCAAAGTTACAATTTTCTACATAATAAAACTTGACTTTTGAAATAATCTTAAGCCCAGTGGTGTTTCTAAATCATGCTATTACTGTAGTCAGTGCTGTTCTCTTCTGAGAAGCCTTTTCTGGTAACCTTTCTGTTCTGTGACCTTTAATTGGACTGACTTGGGAAGATAAGTTAGTGCTTTATTATTGTTAGATTATTTGACCTATGTTAGTTTTGTGTTGCCACCTCGATTAAGCTCTTTTGAGAGCTAAAATCATTTTTTTTTCTTTGAGACGGAGTCTTGCTCAGTCGCCCAGGCTGGAGTGCAGTGGCTGGATCTTGGCTCACTGCAAGCCCCGCCTCCCGGGTTCACGCCATTCTTCTGCCTCAGCCTCCCAAGTAGCTGGGACCACAGGCGCCCGCCACTGCGCCTGGCTAGTTTTTTGTATTTTTAGTAGAGACGGGGTTTCACCGTGTTAGCCAGGATGGTCTCGATCTCCTGACCTTGTGATCTGCCCGCCTCGGCCTCCCAAAGTGCTGGGATTACAGGCGTGAGCCACCATGCCTGGTGCTAAAATCATTTTTTACGTGTCTTCGTATTTCATGTAGTATAAAACATACAGTGATGACTTGATAATGATCCCTTATTAGAGGCAGAAAATAAAAATAGAAGCAGTATATCGTTTTATGTTTGAAAAGATCTGTTATCATCTAAAATAGTCTTATTAGTGTTTTACTTTGTTTTAGGTTCCCAAATATTTGTCACAGCAATGGGCTAAAGCCCCTGGAAGAGGTGAAGTTGGGAAACTGCGGATTGCCAAGTAAGTTATTTAGATATTCTTGACATTTTGAAAAGCTATTTTTGAAATTTTTGTAAATGCTTTTAAATGTGATTATAATTTCTGATCAGAGAATTTACTTGGAAAATGACAAGTAATGAACATGTCAAGGCTTGTCAGGAGATGGTTAGGTACCCTGTAAGGAGACATCCGTGCAATACACACATCCCCACCCCCACACTCCTAGTGACAGGTGGTATAAATATAATACCAAGTTTATTGGTTTACTTTAATGGCGGTGAAGCAGCAGAGTATGTAGTTCTTTCACCCCTCCATCCTGTCTGCCTCCATGAGCAGGTGTGCTTGGGTTGGGTATAACTGGATGCACCCGGGAAAGTGCTTGCAGTAGGACTTTGCCACTGTACCACTGGGCCTACTCACAGGTGCTTTGGAAGTGGGTAGGGAGTATGTAGAAAACAGTGTAATGACATAGTTTTCTGGTTGAGGAAATAGCCCTGTTAGAAAGGAAAGCCTCTAAAGCTCAGCTGGTGTCAGCTGGAGGCCCTGTGTTCTATTCTTTCCATCCATTCATTCTTAACCAACTCCAGTCAGATTCCTATGCCCATGATTCCATTGAAACAGCTCTTGTCTGTTACTGGTATCTTCCTCTTTATCAATTACTTTTTGCTTCATAACAAACCATCCCGAAACTTAGTGGTTTAGAACAAAAGCCATTTTATTTGCTCATAATTCTGTGGATCAATTCTGGTTGGGGCTGGCCTGGTGGCCTTCCTGGCGAGAGTGACCTCACTTGTGTGTGGTGGTTGATTTGACATCAGCAACCACCTCTAGCAAGCTCATTCACATGATGGTGAAAGAGTTCTAGTAGCAAAAGAGAAACAAAGCCCCAGTGCACAAGCACTTTGAAAGCCTGTGCTTGTGTCACGTTTGCTTAAAGTCCTTTTGACCAAAGCAACTCACATGGCCAAGCCAGATTCAGTTGTGGGAAAATAAGACTCCACCTGTTGATGGAAGCTGCTGCAAGAAAAATTTGTGTTCCTTATGTATTTATTTCAAAATATGGAATACTTTCGAATTCGCATGTCATCCTTGTGTAGGGGCCATGCTCATCCTCTCTGTATTGTTCCAATTTTAGTATATGCTGCTGAGGCGAGCACATGTTCCTTTTCTATAGTCTGCCACATCCACATTCCTAAATCCAGGAGTCAACTAGCAGCTCTCTTACTTGAACTTCAGTGGAATTTGACATAGTTGATCACTTTTTTCCTGAAACTTTGTTTTCCCACTCTACTCTAGGACACATCTCTTCTCCTCTCCCCTCATTGGCTGTTCCTTCTTAGTTTCTTGCTAAGCCCCTTCTCATCTTCTGTCTCTAAATGTTATGTGACCCCAGGACTCAGTCCTTAGTTCTTTCCTTTTCTCTCTTTTCACTTCCTGGGTGGTCTCATTTGGTCTCATGGCTTTAAGTACCAGGTGGTATTTAAATATATAGTTCAAGATGCTTCTGGCCGGGCGCGGTGGCTCAAGCCTGTAATCCCAGCACTTTGGGAGGCCGAGACGGGCGGATCACGAGGTCAGGAGATCGAGACCATCCTGGCTAACATGGTGAAACCCCGTCTCTACTAAGAAATACAAAAAAAATAGCCGGGCGAGGTGGCAGCGCCTGTAGTCCCAGCTACTCGGGAGGCTGAGGCCAGAGAATGGCGTGAACCCGGGAAGCGGAGCTTGCAGTGAGCTGAGATCCGGCCACTGCACTCCAGCCTGGGCAACAGAGCGAGACTCCGTCTCAAAAAAAAAAAAAAAAAAAAAAAAAAAGATGCTTCTGCCCTCCCTGGAGGCACCGTGCTCAGGAAGGTCCTGATTTTCTTTGTGTTCCGTGCCCTGGCTGTGACTTTCTCCACACTACTCCCAGAATCAACCACTGACCTATTAGAATTGACCACTGATGTAGAGTTAACCGCAGACCGAGATTTAACCGTTAACCTAGACTTGACCACAGACCTGGAGCCAACCACAGAACACACAGGCTTTGGAATTCTCTACTGATGTGGAGTCAGCCAACTCTAGCTTTGTGGAAGAAGCTGCTGAGGCCATAGCCGATTATAATCCATTTCAGAGAGCTTGTGAGTGACAATTATGACATGAGTAAAGATTAATATTATTATTTTTCGAGACAGTGTCTCACTCTGTCACTCAGGCTGGAGTGCAGTGGCATGATCTCAGCTCACTGCGTCCTCCACCTCCCGGGTTCAAGTGTTTCTCCTGCCTCAGTCTCCTGAGTAGCTGGAATTACAGATGTGCACCACCATACCTGGCTAATTTTTGTATTTTTAGTAGAGATGGGGTTTCACTGTGTTGGCCAGGCTGGTCTCGAACTCCTGACCTCAAGTGAGCTGCCTACTTTGGCCTCCTAAAGCGCTGGGATTACAGGCGGGAGCCACTGCACCTGGCCACGAGTGAAGATTATTATGAATGCTGTTTATTCCCAAGAGCCCATGATTAGAGTGACAGACAAGCTTAGCAGATTCACAGGAAGCAATGAGTCCATCTCAGCGCATGTTTAAATAAAGCAAATTTTTTGTTAGCTGTGACTATCACTCTGTTATCCACTACTTTCTAAGAAGATTCTGAGCTTTAAGACAAGCCTGTCACTCCACTATAGGAGATTGCATAATGGTAGAAAACTAGTGAAATGTAGGATGTACCTAGCTGAGGAGAAACAGCAAGACATTGATCCTGGGTTGGGTGATGTAAATTGTGCATGGATGGGGCAGGGGCATTTCTTAGCTCTGTGTTATTTAATATGGACTCAATAAATGTTCATTTCAACTGAAAATAAGTAAAAATCAAAAAATATATTTACACACCTCTCTGTCTCTCCATATTCATGATTTTGACTGGGTCTTTGATGTTTGGACTGTGTCCTTGGATGTTTCAGAAGCATCTCAAACTTAATAATTGCTGTTCTTCTGTTTTTTCTCTCTGGAACACTCTCCCTTTAGGTAATCCCCGTGGCTTACTCCCACATTTCTTTTTGGTCTCTGTTCACAATTTCAGCTCCTTGAGGTATTTTCTGGCCCCTATATGTAAAATAGCACCCTGTAGGCTCTACCTCCCTTACCCTCTTATTATTCACCATTCTTTTGTGTTGTTGTTATTTATTCTCCTTCTACTATACCCATCTGACATACCGTATATGTTTGTTTGTGTGTTGTTCATATCACCTACTAAAGTATAAACTCTACCAGGTCAGGATTTTTGTCTTGATGATTACTATATCTCCATTGTCTAGAACAGTGCTTGGCATAGTAGACACTGTGTTCTAAAGTTAGGTGGGGACAAGTACAGTTGTCCCTTAGTACCTGCAGGAGATTGGTGTCTGGCATGCCCCATCCCCTATACCAAAATCTACCATGCTCAAGTGCTTTACATAAAATGGCACAGTATCTCAAGTGCTTTACATAAAATGGCACAGTATTTACGTATAACCTACACGCATCCTTCTGTGTACTTTAAAGCATATCTAGACTACTTATAACTAATACAGTGTAAAAACTGTGTAAATAGTTGTTACTATTTTTTTCCTCTCTTTTTTTGAAACAGGATCTCACTCTCTTGCCCAGGAATACAGGCAACCACTGCAACGCCCAGCTAATTTTTTTTTTTTTTTTTTTTTTTCCGTAGAGACAGGATCTCCCTGTGTTGCCTAGGTTGGTCTCAAACTCCTGGGCTTAAGGGATCCTCCCTCCTCAGCCCCCAAAGTGTGGGCATTGCAGGTGTGAACCACCATGCCCAGCTGATTTTTAAAATAGTTTCAGTCTGCAGTTGGTTGACTCCACGTATATTGAATACTCAGATATAGGGGGCCAAGTGTAATATCTCATTTTCTCAAGGAATGATTGAGTGTACGTTCATAGTGGAGTCAGGCTTGTATTCTGGCCTTTTATTAGTCAGAAAACTCCAGCAGGTCCTAGTTGTAGCTCAATAATTTACTATAAGTGAGACTTTGTATAAGTCACTGAATCTTCTGACTTTAGATTTCTTATCCTAAAAGTTGCCTTTTTGCAGGGCTTTTATATTAATAATCCATTGAGATAATATGGAAATAGTTATTATTTATTTGTATATTTAAGTTTATAAGATGAACGTATTCCTGGAAAGTTGTAGATGTATCACATTTTTATGAGTTGTCATACTTTTATTGAAAGAGAAAAATAATATTGAAATCTACGGGATTTTTTTTTTTTTCTCCTCAGTGTGAAGTTCTTTTTAATGTACATAATTAGCTACTGTTCTGTAATGAACATCAGAGTTTTTTTATGTTAGGTTTTACTGAAATGGGAGCCACAACCAAGATAAAATCTCAAGAATGTATGTCACTGAAGAAAGGCAGGCTAAAGGAGAAAGGACTTAGATGATGAACCTCATGGTATTGTGGAGTGCCTTCACTATAGAGCTCAAGATCTGGCTTCTAGTCCTAAATGGCTGTTGATAGTTGTTTGGCTTTGGGCCTTACACTTCTTATTTGTAAAATGTGGATAATAATGCCTTCCCAACCCATAGGATGTTTATAAAACAAATTAAATAGCTTAGCATTTGTTAAAATATTTGTAAACTCAAATGTTCTCCTTCCATGTAATATTCTTGTCCCACCATGAATATTATATTCCTGAAAACCTCTATGTAAAGAAAATACCTGGTTGAGAAATATAATATCTCTTTTTGGGAGGAGGGGGAAAAGATTACAGGAAAAAGAGTAAAAGGAAACAAGGCTGAGAGGAAATCCATGTAAATCTCAAGTACCACTTTGATCACTAAAGTAAAATATTAAAGATAACATGCTAAATAAGCAATAATGGGCATGCTGCAATTTTTCCTTATCAATCCTTGCCTGGTAGAAAATCTCAAGGTCTTTTTCTTAGTTTAAAGCAGATGGTCCACATAGTTGCATCTAATTCACATAGGGTGGCTAAACCTCCAGGTTTGCCTGGAACCCTCCCAGTTTATGTGTTTCCTTATGCAATTATTAGTGCCCCCGTTTCCACCCTCCAGGATGTCCTGGTTTTGATAATATAGTTGTCCTAAATGTTAGCAGATGTGTGTGTAGGGGTATGGGTGAGGACGGTGGGTGGTGGTTCTATGCATTACCAGGCTGATTTATGAGCTGGCATTGTTTGATTTCTCTAGGGATCCAACCAAAGTTCCTTAGAAATACTGTGTGTGTGTTTTAGTGTATAAGTAATACTTCCTTGTTTTTTTCCTTTTAAATTTTTACGAAATGAAAAGGTCTCTGTTTTCCCCATTCACATGCGTCAGAGGTGGCCATGGGTGGCCATGGGTAACTGCTTGGTATGTAACCCTCCAGGTTACTCTCCATACAAATCATTTTGGGTGTTTAATACAGACAAAGTTTTAAAACATTGTTATGTTTTAAATCCAGAGCGAAGTATTTTTCTAACCCCTTTAGGCTTAGTTTTGCTAACTTCAGAACATAGCGCAGAAGTCGGATTTTGCTTTCTTTGTTGTTCTCTCTTATATGTAGTTCTAAGGCTTTGGTGTACTTTGTTGCATCTTGATCTCTTCCCTATGGTGCGTGGCCGGTACTTATATTCCTTGTTTTTCTCATTTTAGTCTCTGAATCCTTTTGAAAGTAAAACCTCAGTAGAAGTGAGTTGAAATTCTTTTATTCAAATCAGTTTCCTCAGCCACAGTGGAAGAAAAAGTAAGCCCACCATATTTTCTTTTTTGAGACAGTCTCGCTCTGTCGCCCAGGCTGGAGTGCAGTGGCATGATCTCGGCTCACTGCAACCTCTACCTCCTGAGTTCAAGCAATTCTAGTGCCTCAGCCTCTTGAGTAGCTGGGATTACAGGCACCTGCCACCATGCCTGGCTAATTTTTTTTTTTTTTCAGTAGAGCCGGGGTTTCACCATGTTGGCCAGGCTGGTCTTGAACTCCTGACCTCAAGTGATCCACCCGCCTCAGCCTCCCAAAGTGCTAGGATTACAGGCGTGAGCCACCATGCCTGGCCCTCAGAATTTCTTAAAAGGGAATCTAGTGGTTTCTATCTATACCAATATCAGAGACAAGGAGCAGATTGTGTGTGTTTGTGTGTTTTATATGTAGGCAACAGGTCTAGCAGATTTTCTACCTAACGTAACACAGTCTTATAGAAGATCTAGATGCTTTTAGTGATGAGAACAGACTTATAGTAATTAGAACCCTAAGACTGCCATGAAAATGCTTGAAAACAGCTTGTTCCCTAGTTGGTCTCCTGGCTGTATTCTCCAGGCTGTCTTACTTTCCTAATTTATTTAGTTTTCATTGCTGTTACCGAATTAACTAAATTCCCTATTAAACAAGTGTAGGATGGGTGAGGAATGGCCTGCAGTGCATGTGACCAGGCTATCAGGACCTTAGTTGATTTTGAGGTAAATATGAGTCATCAAATTTATGAGCCTACAAACAAAAGACTCCATTAATAGATGTTTGTTGTTTAGAATGAAGTGGAATGATAATCCTACTCCTTTCTTTGCCAGTCAGCTCACAGTGAAAACATTATGTTCAGTTCTTAGTGCTGCACTTAAAGAGAGACATGGATGAATAAGATCATTCAGTGGAGTGAGACTAGGATAATCAGAAAGTTGAAAAAAAATTAATGTCTTATAAGGAACGTTTGAAAGTCTAGGGCTGTTAAGAGAAGATGTAGGGCAAACCAGGTAAACTGTACTCACATATTTTAAATGTAGAATCAACTACTGATTCCTAGAGACAGATTAACCTCTAAGTTTGCAGGTTTATAGGTAATAGGTTACCTGTGGTTAAAAAAATACGTATATTTGAAGGCCGGGCATGGTGGCTTATACCTGTAATCCCAGCACTTTGGGAGGCTGAGGCGGGCGGATCACGAGGTCAAGAGATCAAGACCTTCCTGGCTAACAATGGTGAAACCCCGTCTCTAAAAAAAAAACATACAAAAATTAGCCAGGCGTGGTGGCCGGCGCCTGTAGTCCCAGCTACTCGGGAGGCTGAGGCAGGCGAATGGTGTGAACCCAGCAGGCAGAGCTTGCAGTGAGCCGGGATCGCACCACTGCACTCCAGCCTGGGCGACAGGGCAAGACTCTGTCTCAAAAAAACAAAAACAAAACAACAACACAAAAAAACGTATATTTGGGTAAAATGAAAACAACTAAGATTTTAGAAAGGCAGCGTAACATACTGGTTATGAGTATGGACCTGTGAATTAGCCTGAGGTTTAGTCCTTACCCTGTCACTTACTAGCTATGTGACTTTGGGTAAATTGTTTACTCTGTTTCCTCATCTGAGGAGATGGTATTAATACCTCATAGGTTCAAATGCATGTAGAATATGTAGTTAATAAGAGTTCTCTTGCTGTCGTAACCACACATAGTACACGGTCCAGATAGTAGACACTGCATTGTGTCTAATGTGGTGCGGGAGGACCTCCCCTCCTTACCACATCTTCCGAAGCTCAGCAGCAGCTTGCTGTGTGGTGCAGGCCAGAAACTGGGAGATCTGTGTAGTGTGGCTGCTCATTCCAGAAGACAGGGCTATGGGTGGAGAGATTGGGATAGGCAGAGAGGAGGGAAAAGACGTGCAACTTGGAATGCAGCTCTTCCTGCATTTGGTTCTGTCTTAATAATCAAAAAAAGGAGAGTCTAGTTGTGAATAAGATGAGAGTAACAGCTTGTTCTGACAGTTGGTAACATTTGGACCATTTTTATCAAGCAATTTATATGACATTTCTAAATCAATGTACCTGGATTATTTTTGTATTTTTGGACATCTGATGTGTGCCACATTTTAATATAGTTTATAGTTTTGCTGGGCTGGGCACGGTGGCTCACACCTGTAATCCTAACACTTTGGGAGGCCGAGGCAGGTGGATCACATGAGGTCAGGAGTTCGAGACCAGCCTGGCCAACGTGGTGAAGCTCCATCTCTACTAAAAACACAAAAATTAGCCAGATGTGTTGGTGCGTGCCTATAATCCCAGCTCCTCGGGAGGCTGAGGCAGGAGAGTCGCTTGAACCAGTGGTAGGGGGCAGGGGGTGGGCAGAAGTTGTAGTGAGCAGAGATCGCACCATTGCACTTCAGCTTGGGCAACAAGTGCAAAACTCCGTCTCAAAAAAAAAAATTATAGTTTTGCTTTAGCTTGTTCAATTTTAAAGGCAGCCTTGTTTCTACATTACCATCCTGCCTCAGAATACTTCAGTTTTCCAAATGTTTGATATACGTTGTATCTTATTGATAATCACGTAGCCTGTACTGATGATACGGCTTCTCCCAGAGACTTAATTTCTAGCTTTATTTCTAAACACGTTTAACATTCTGGGTCCTGTGGGGACCCGCTAATAATAAAAAGTATGGAAACGAAAAATTAATGAGACACATTTTTTTCTGTTACAAAATTGACTAAGTTTAGAGCAGTGTCACACTGATGATATGATGATGGGAGTTCAATTTGTTACAAACTTTCTGAAAGGCAGTCTGGCAACATATGTGTGTGGGTATAACTTGTACAACATACACATATATTCCTGCTCTAAACAACATAGACTAATAATCCCACTGTTTTCTCTGCCAGTTAGCTCACAGCTCAAGCATTTTGTTCAGTTCTTGATGCTGCCATTATCTAGAGAGACAGACAAATAAGCTCATCTAGTAGAGTGGGACTGGGATAATGAGAAAGCTAGAAAAATTAATAACAAAATATTCATGCCTTTCACCCAGCAATTCCATAAATTTCTCTTTGTTTCTTTAATTCCATCAACTGCTAGGAACTTATCCCATGGAAGTAATAAGTGAGTGATGGAAAGATTAATATGTGAGGATAAATTAATGATAAAATATTTGTGCCCTTTTGACATGTCTTCATCATTCTTTGAGCACTTGTTATTTTTTGACATAGAGAGATGTTTTAAGACTCATCTTGTACATTTCTGCCTAAGCCCTGGAGTTAGCCATTTCTCCAAGGAGTTGGCCATGGTTCCTTTTAGGGGCGAATGATATTTAGAAACTAAGATCTGGATACCCCAAATGCTTATTGCTGCTTCCAAGGCCTTCTCAGTGAACCGAGCTAGGGAGCATATGTATATACACACACCCCACACATCCCTCTTTACATCTATATTTCTGTATTTACATTTATTGAATTGAGCTTGCACTGATATATCCAGTTCCAGTAAAATACCACATGCTTTGTTCCAGTTTTCTTCCTTTTCTTACTGGTACTTCTTTTCCAAAAGTGAGAAACCTGGTTCCTGTTGTCCTTAATATATTTACTTATTTGTTTGGGCCTCTGTTCTTACTTGTTCAGTTTGTTCCCCACTCCTTGTGCGAATGCCCTACTCACTCTGCTTGGGCTGTAGCTCCCCTCAGTGTACTGCCACTTTCGCTGTCCTGCACTGGGACACCCTCCTCACCCTGTTCAGGCTTCCATTCCGGTTCTGAGGCTTCTCCTCTCCTCCATAGGAATGCCTCCTTACCGCACGAAGGGTCCAGCATCCTGTTTCAGGTTGTCCTCCTATACGTGGATGCTCTCACCTGCTAGGCTCTGACACACTTCTTACTGCGCCACTTCTTTATCGCGATGCCCTCCTTACCTGATTGGGCGCTGATACCTTGCCCCTGCTTGCCTGCTTCACTCCAGTGACATCCTCTTCACCCCATTTGGACATGACCATCCTATCCAACCCACTCTGAAGAAGATACCTATGTTGTTTGGCTTCATCTAATGGTTTTTGTGCTCAGTTTTTCAGTTAGGGGAAGTATGAATAGGAATTAAAAGAAGGCCTGGTGCGGTGCCTTAAATCTGTAATCTCAGCACTTTGCGAGGCCAAGGCAGGAGGATCACTTGAGTCTAGGTGTTGCAAACCAACTGGGACAACATAGTGAGACCCTGTCTCCACAAAAATAAAAATAAATGTTAGCTAGATATGGTAATGGGCACCTGTGGTCCCAGCTACTCCAGAGGCTGAGGTGGGAGGATCACTTCAGCCCAGGAGGTCAAGGCTGCAGTGAGCCATCATCATGCCACTGCACTCTAGACTGGGTGACAGGTCAAAAAGAAAATAAAACCAACAAGAGCCAACAGTTGAATATTGATATTATTTTATTGGTTTTCTTAACCTGGAAAAAGTGTTGCTTATTGGCTGTTAGTGATAGTGAAAAGCCAGGCCCCATTGGTACCAAATCTAAGAAGTATTTTAAAAGTGTAAGAAAAAGGAAAGATATGATTAATACAAATTAAGAAAGGCAAAAGGAATGAGACCGGAATCTAAAAAAGTAGCTGTGGGGTATTGAGAAACAGAATCAGAGTAGTAAAGGAGAAAATGCCTAGCATTCTGAGAAATTTAGTGAAAGGGTGGCCAGATGTTTACTTCATTAATTTCTGAAGATAGCACTGTATTGTACAATAATTAGCATTTAAAATTTTGCACACAGGTCATCATACAAAGAGTATATTATAGTTGTAATGTAGAATAACAAAAGGTTGTGTGTACTTCATACATTCACACAGCAAGACAAGGGAATGTCATTCTTTTTCAATAAGTTTTAAGTCTTCAAGGATTAGCTTTTTTTCTAGAGAATATTAACTCATCTAGAGCTCATCAATCTATCATTCCAATTAAGATGCTGTTATAATTATATATGTGTGAAAATGAAGTTGTCTCCTCCTGTGTTCCCTAATTGCATTTAGTTACCAAGACTGAAAATGTCAACATGATCTTTAATTCATCTTTTTTCCTATGCTGCCCACTTCCAGTCATTTCCTCTTCTCTTGGTTTTAACAATTTAATGACCTGCTGTGTATCTCTTCCTTACATTCTACCACTAGCTGCTTCAAGCTTTCTTTACTTTCTATGTGGGTGTTTGCCTTAGCCTCAGTATAATTGTGTAAATGTTATGGAAATGTCTTCTGCATCTTTTCCTTTGCTTGTCTACAGCACCTCTGCCTTACACAGGTAGTTAAATAAACGGTAGTTACGTTAAATTGAGCTCTAGAAGCTAAATTCAGGAGTACTAGAGAAGGGACTATGGTGAATTTAGTGCCTGCCTCAAAATGCATGTTGAGGGTATTGTTGTCATGCTGAATTGGGGGCCAATCTTTGCCATATCTCTAATTCTTGTAAGAGAAGCTGGAAAATCATATTTTTCTGTGAAATCTTAAAATTTTCTCACCTCATTTTAAGATACTTCCTCAACAAAAAAGAGATTGACATTGCATTTTAATAAATAAAAGACTGAGAAGTTCTACAGTAAACAAATCTGTGGAAAAATCTGGAATCCTTAGTCTGTCGTAAGTGATTCTTTACCATTTGACTCCAGGCTGCCATTCACTAGTGTCAGAAAGAATGTGCTAGATATTTTATTTTTTCATTTGGGCTATTCCCTTAGCCTGGAATTCCCCCATGTTCTTTGTTTGTTTGTTTGTTTTTCGAGATGGAGTCTCGCTGTTGCCCAGGCTGGTGTGCAGTGGCACAATCTCAGCTCACTGCAGCCTCTGCCTCCCAGGTTCAAGCAGCAGTTCTCTCTGCCTCAGCTTCTTGAGTAGCTGGAATTACAGGCACCCGCCATTATGCCCGGCTAATTTTTGTATTTTTAGTAGAGATGGCATTTCGCCATGTTGGCCAGGCTGTTCTTGAACTCCTGACCGCAGATGATCTACCTGCCTCGGCCTCCCAAAGTGCAGAGATTACAGGCGTGAGCCACTAAGCCCGGCCCCCCCGTGTTTTCGACTTCATCCCTTACTCACTTCTTTTCCTGGCTTTCTAGTTTGCATTTCCCTGACAGGTACATTTATGGTATATACCTTTGCCATAAAGTTTTTGTTGTTATGGCAAGATATAACTGTCTTATTTATTTGTTTATGTATTAGACGTGTCTATTTTCATTGAACTGGGACTTCCTTGAGGTCAAGGATCCACACTTAATACTGTACCATATACCTAGCACAGTGCATAGTGGATGTATAGTAGACCCTTCATAATGAGTGATTAACTGAGCTAGTGAATGAAGGCAGGTAGGAACTAAACTGAATGTTATGGAGAAACAGTGGTTTTCTAATTGATCTTCCTATCTCTAGTCACCTTTAGTCTATTCTGTATATATTTTCTAGTGCAAGTTTCCTGTAGGAAATGTTTGTACTTGTTATTCTTTTGGTCAAACAGTATCTACTGATTTCCATTGCCCAAAGAATAAAGTCTGTACTTTGTCTGTGATATTCAAGAGCTTCTATGGTTGAGCCCCACTTCTGCTTTAGAGTTCATCTCCTACCCTTTCTTATTTTGCCTTTCCCTTCTAGCCAAATCTGATCACTCATTTGTGATCAGACCCTTTCGTGACTTTTGTTCAACTCTCACTTCTGATACTGTATTTCCCCACTCGAAGTTATTGCAATCTTAGTATGCTTTAAGGCTCAGCTCAGAGTTCCCTCTTTGTTGGACCATTCCTTAATTCTTCAAATGGAAGAAATGGCTTCTTGCTGTATGATCCTGGTGCATTGCGGCTCCCTTAATTGAACATTAAAATTTATCTCACTGTATAGTTTATGGATACACCTTTTATACCTTCTGCTGGCTGGGACAGGGCTAACTCAGTACTTTGCATGTAGGAGGTATTTAATACATGTTTTTGAAAAAATTAAGTTCTAATATAGGATGTGCATTGATTTTGCTTTGTAAAAAAAATTAAAATTTAAAAACATAATTCAAGTACAGTATATAGAAAATAGTGTGGAAAGATACTGTACCAGGAAGTTAACAATGGAATTGTGGCTATTTTAAAACTTATTTTTTGCTTGTCTGTATTAAAAATATTTATATAATGGGCATATATTGTTTTATAATAGAGAAAAATTGCTCATAATTTAAATTATTACATTTAATAACTTGATCTTTAAGATTTTGTTAGGTAAATGAAACCTCTTCAGCTAGATAAAATGAATAGTAAAATTTGATGAAGTACTATGTAGATCTGGTATTATATATGTATTAACATGCTGCTGAATGCCAAAAATGCTCAGAAATAAAGATAAAAATTGTAATAAGGCTGAGTGCAGTGTCCCACACCTGTAATCCCAGCACTTTGGGAGGCTGAGGCAGGTGGATTGTTTGGGACCAGGAGTTCAAGACCAGCCTGGACAACACGGTGAGACCTTGTCTTTACAAAAGAAAAGGCAGAAGTTAGCTGGGTGTGATGGCATGCACCTGTAGACCCAGCTACGTGGGAGGCTGAGGTGGGAGGATCGGTTGAGCCTAGGAGGTCAAGACTGCCGTGAGTCATGATTGGGGCTCTGTGGTTGATAGAGGGAGACCCTGTCTCAAAAACAAAAAGAAAAAAAAAAAAAAAGAAGGAGACCCTGTCTCAAAAACAAAAAAAAAATCTAAAAAAGAAAAAAGAAAGAATTGTAATAAGATCATTATTTGGACAAAATAGAACTAGCAGAGGTTATAATAGAGTTAAGTGACATAAACTCATAATATACAAAATAGTGATGTGTGATTAATGTGAGTTTGTTTTTCTCATAAGATTGTAAATAGGACAGTTGTGGGGAGTCAAGGGTAAATATTGGTTAATCTCTGTAATGTAATATTTTATGTAAATATGAAGTGTTTTTTTTTTTTAAGCTCTTAACTCACATTTGAAAACAACATGACATCTAAATAATTTAAAATATTTCTTTTCCTCTCCTTTAGGAATCAAGGAAGGACTGAGGTAAGATTATTTATATGGAAATTTTAGTTAAAACTTGAGACTATCTTACTTTTCATTAAGAATAGTGAAGAAAGAGTGTTTGAATTTTAGAAAACGCCACATCAAGTGCATGACTGATGGTTAGGAATACATAAAGGTATAAATGCCACCCTTGTGTGAATGAATGGACTCTTTTCTAGTTGTTCATTCTCAGCATTTTTCTTCTTTGACCTACATTTCCCCTCTTTTGGTACCATGAAACTGAGTAAAACTTCTGTAATACTGTACTAATACGTTAGTATTATTTCAGTGCAACAAAGGCATTTGATACGGAGTTTTTGAGGACTTTAGATTCTGACCCATTGAGTACAGTTTGTGATTTACAGTACTTATCACATAGTAGAGAGATATTTAATAAATACTTTATGATCTTCCTACATGCTTGGGAGATGAGTAATTTTGTTTATAAGTCTGTTTAGTGTAAAATGTGATGTTCTTTTGGGGAGATCTGATATCTGATACAAAGCATTTTGAAAGAACACCTAGTATGTCTTTTTATTCTAAACCTTATTATTGAGCTATCCTTGTAACTGTTGAGTTGTATTTGTCAAAACATTCAAAAATAATACCATGTACTCATATAGTTGTCATTAAGACCTACGAAATAAATACATCCTCTGTTTATGGGAGTGTTTAAGCTTTTCGGAGTAAATAGTTCACACCCCCACATCTTAAGTACAATTGCTTTCTTAATATTCTTAAAATATTCGCTTATTCAGCAATATTATTTTCTTCTATAAGCCAGGCACTCTGCTAGATCTTAAGGATATAAAATATAGTAAGACATGATCCCTTGACCTCAGACCTCAGAGATTTTTAGGAAAAAAGAAAAAAGATGATTTTTTTTTTTTTTTTTTTTTTGAGATGGAGTCTCATTCTGTCATGCCTGGCTAATTTTTGTATTTTTAGTAGAGACAGGGTTTTGCCATGTTGGCCAGGCTGGTCTCAATCTCCTGACCTCAAGTGATCCGCCTGCCTCGGCCTCTCAGGGTGCTGGGATTACCAGCACCACTGCGCCCAGCTGGAAAAAAATAATCTTACCCCTGTTTTGGAAAGAGTTCTTCAGCCACAGACTAGAGAAAACATGAAAACTGTCTTTTTTTATGATGGTAGATTAGCCCCATTGTTCTTTTTGTTTTTGTTTTTTATTTTCTTACTAGTTGTAGTAATTTTTATTTTATTTCGGGGGTACATGTGTAGGTTTGTTACATAGGTATGTTGCATGATGCTGAGATTTGGGCTGATATTTATCCTGTCACCCAGATAGTGAACATGGTAACCAATAGGTAGTTTTTTAACTCTTGGTCTCTTCTCTCTTTTTGGAGTCCCTAATGTCTATTGTTCCCATCTTTAGGTCCATGTCTACCCAATGTTTAGCTCCCACTTGTAAGTGAGAACATGTGGTATTTGGCTTTCTGTTTCTGCACTAATTCACATAGGATAATGGCTTCCAGCTGCATCATTGCTGCAAAGGATGTGATTTTGTTATTTTTTTATTAGCCCCATTATTCTGACAAACGGGAATAGATTGTCTTTCTCTCTTTTGATTTTTTTAAGAGACAGGGTTTTGCTGTGTTGCCAAGGTTGGAGTGCAATGGCTTTTCATAGTGAACTACAGCCTGGAACTCCTGGCCCAAGGAATCTTCTTACCTCAGCCTCCCAAGTAGCAGGGATTATAGGTGTGCACCAGTGTGTCCAGTTTACATTCTCTTTTTGTGAGCAAGTATTAAGGAGTTTTTAATAAAGTTAAAGTGTTTAATGAAATGACTGGAAAACACATTTAAAAACAATTTGATTTATAACTAAAATTTTTTTATATGTAGTTTGAATACAAAAGTCTGTTATAATCTCTGGTTAATGTGTCTATTAGGTGTCATTTACTTTGAATGAGGACCTTGCAAATATTCATGATATTGGTGGAAAACCGGCTTCAGTCAGTGCTCCTAGAGAACACCCATTTGTCTTGCAAAGTGTCGGAGGACAGACATTAACAGTGTTTACTGAGAGCTCATCAGGTAAGTGGGAATGGAATTATTTAATGTGATTCCTGTACTTGTTGTATAGATTTTCTGTCTCAACATACACTCCTGTTTGCTTTTTTTTTTTTTTGCGATGGCGTTTCGCTCTCGTTGCCCAGGCTGGAGTGCAGTGGCACAATCTCAGCTCACTGCAACCTCCACCTCCCAGGTTCAAGCGATTCTCCTGCCTCGGCCCCCCGAGTAGCTGGGATTGCAGGCATGCACCACCATGCCCGACTAATTTTGTATTTTTGGTAGAGACGAGGTTTCTCCATGTTGGTCAGGCTGGTCTCAAACTCCTGACCTCAGGTGATCCGCCTGCCTCTGCCTCCCAAAGTGCTGGGATTACAGGCGTGGGCCACCGCACCCGGCCTCCTGTTTGCTTTTTTAAGGTCATTACCAAGACTGTTCCATCTCTCATTTTGTGTACCTCTGTTATTCATACTATGCTACTTCTCTGCTCTGTGTACTTTCTTGTGATTAATGAAATTTTGGCCATTACTTGAGAAGGGTTTAATTATTTGGGATATGAAGATATAGAACAAAGCAGATGGAAGAATGTGGTTCATCAAGCTGCCTTCTCAGATGTTGAAGAAACAGTATTCTGAATTTTGCCAAGATAAGGTCATCGTTGCTTGTTTTAGTAAATTGATATTTAGCAAGTATAAGTTGTACTTTAAAAATACAGCTCGATATTAGGGAATATTTTAGTCTGAATTTTTCATCTTGTATGCTTTGTATACCAAGGGGACCTTTTTATTGCACAGAGATAACTTTTAATTGATATTGGCTTCTAAGAAGTTTCTGTGTAGAGTTTTAAGATTGTGTGTGTTTGCAATGAGATATTTTAACAGTTCAATAAATCAGAAGCAAATGTTTCCATTTGTGAATTAAATACAGAAGGAACTTTCTTGTGGCACACACTCAGCATGAGTATATTTTCCATGTTTTGGGATTTTTATCTTTCACTGAGTTTAGAATACTATTAAAGCAACAGGCCACCTTAGTTTAATGGAGCTAATTTTCTGCTATCTGGTTCAAAAAGCTTATTGATAAAAGAAAACATTTGTGATTTTGTTGTATTTCATCAAACATTGCAAAGGAAGCTATAAGAAATTATAGTATGTTAAGAACACCATTGGTTAAAAAAAGGTACATCCTCATAAATTTTTTTGTGGTGTCTTCAATTACCAATAGCTACATAAAATGATCTAAAAATTATTCTTTTTTTCTTGGGTGTACAGTATAACAAAATGGTAAATTATAATTCTTCAGTTATGTAGTTGAAGGTAGAAGGTTGGTTTCACTGCAGTTTTCTGATGCTCTAATAATTAATAGTGTAGTAGTATGGAAGGCAGAAAAGTAACAGTTTCTTCAATACATCCATTTTATACTGGAGAAGATTCAACCTTTCAACAAATATTTATTGCATGCTGCATAGTTCAGGGCATAGTATAGACCTATCTAAAAATCTGAAATTTGTCTGAAATTAAAAGCGCATTTGAATTCAGTATGTTAAAGAGTTTTAGTTTTGGCGGGGCGCGGTGGCTCGTGCCTGTAATCCCAGCACTTCAGGAGGCCGAAGTGGGCAGATCACCTAAGGCCGGGAGTCCGAGACCAGCTGGGCCAACATGGTGAAACCCTGTCTCTATTAAATAAAAAATTGGCCAGGCGTGGTGGCGGGTGCCTGTAATCCCAGCTACTCAGGAAGCTGAGGCAGGAGAATCGCTTGAACCCAGGAGGTGGAAGTAGAAGTGAGCCGAGATTGCACCACCGTACTCCAACCTGGGTGATGGAGGGAGACTCAATCTCAAAAAAAAAAAAAAAGAGTTAAGGAGTTTTAGTTTCAACAACTCTATTCCTTTTGATTGATGAGATTTAATAAGATCCATTGAACCTGTGAGGTTTTCTCTACTTTTGTGATTGTCCTAGAGTGGAAGAGGCATGGCACCAAGATAGTAAAAAGGAGACATCGCCTTGATAAAAGTTTGAGGTAGGGAAACTTGAACTTTTTTTTGTAGAAAAAAGTACCCTATTACAGATTTTTTACATCTTATTAAGTGACTAATTTTTTGAAAACATGATTTATTTCTGGTGCTTCTACAAAGACAGTGATTTAGAAAGCTAACATTTGTTAGCCTCAAAATTAGTCTTCCATTTTACATTTTAAAAATACTTTAGTGTTGTGCTCTTTTTGAACATTTCGTGTTCACATTTCTGGCTACAGTGTACTCTGAAGGGAACGTGGTTTTATGAGGATTATCTTGGCAGGGATATGGAAAAGAATTAAGATTGTCATCCTTATTCTGGGGCTTGGACGGTATGTTCTTGCTTTGCACAACTGTGATAATACAAATGCAGTTCTAAGTTGCTATTAGTTATAATACACTATAACAATATTTTACTTCTTAACCTCATTATTTCTGTTTCAAGTCATTGTTCCTTGATTCTCTTTGCACCTTTCTGTGCCTTAATTTTCTCATTTATGAAATGAGGATAATTTGTTGACATATAAAAATATGAATACATTTAAACACTTAGAACAATGCTCAGTATATAATGAATGCTCAAATATTAGCTGCTGTTGTTAATATTACACCTTGTTTTTAAACACTTTAGGTTTCAAGTTTAAGGCAAGTGCATGCATTTTAGCTCAATCTGGATGTATATCACTTGATAAAATTCAGCCAGTAGGGATTTTTATATTAAATGTTTCTCAATTGCCTGCATGACCAAGAAAAAAGCTCTAGAATTGTGAGTAGTTTATCTCCTCTGAGGAGTCTTATGTATTTGCTGTTTCTAGTCATTAAAGCAGCGGTTATACAAGTGGGTTCCTTGTATCTCTTGGAAGTCATAAATAGTACAATGGGCTCTGTGACTGCTGCGACGTATTTAAAATGTTAGATGTATGTTGTATTTGTGCATTCTTTTCTATAGGATGGTTCCAGCGCTTTCACTGGCATCTCAGAGGAATCTGTGGCTCAGAAAAGCTACAGAACCACTATCCTAGTTTTAACCTTAGTTGGTCATGAACCTGCCAAAGTATAAGTGACTAAGCCATTTTATAGGGAGTAAGCTGTTGATTTTACATTGAAATATAAATGAGGTAGGCATTATCTGGAATATTTCTACATTTTCTATCAAGCATAGAACCATACTTGCTTTTCTAGGCTCTTCATTTCTTTTTATTAGTGCACAGGTCTATAAAATGTAGAGTTTGTAAGGAAGCTTGAAATCACATTTTAGTTCACTATGTTAGGAGTTTTAGTTTTAATAACTTTATTCCTGTTAATGTGATTTTGCTAGTTTTTGAGAGGCCTCCTTTGAGCCTATTTTCCTAATGATAGAATTTGGCACATTTGGGTCTTCTAGGGAGAGGGAATTAGAGGGGACTAATGATAAGTTATACAGTATTTTCTCTTCAATTAAAATAATCTGCGTGTCATCAACATTTTATGAACTCAATTAATGTATTTCTAATTCAGTGTTCCTGTCTGAAAGAATATATTTTATTTTTATAGGCTATTTTGGGTTACCCCTTCTTCCACTTCTGCTTTCCTCTATGAAAGTCGAAATGATCTATTAATATTTCTCTGTTATTTTCATGGAGCTCTCTTATCCATTACCCTTATCTCTGTGGAAATACCTCATGTGTTTGGCCTTGCATTTCCCCGCCTTGGGTCTTCAGTTTAGTATTTTCATCTACTATTTATTGATAACTATAGATAATTTCTATTTTTTCTGCCTTTGGCATCCTCCTTGGCATTCCTACTTTTATTCAAAGTTAGATTTTCTTGTTTTTTTTTTAGAGGCGGTGTCTCACTCTGTTGCCCAGGCTGAACTTCTGGGCCCAAGTGATCCTCCCACCTCAGCCTCCTGAGTAGCTGGGACTACAGGCGTGCACCACCATGTCTGACTCTTAGATATTATTATTTATAACTACCAATTCTAGACAAAAATGTTCATTCATCTGTTCAATAGATATTTTTGGTGCTAAGCCCTGTGCTAGAATAAGATTAGCCTCCTGTGCACTGAGGCAACTGGTATGTGAATACAAGTGCTCCAATGGAGTTATGCACAAAGAGGAAAAAAAGCATGTGTACTTTGCCTGAGGGAACTGGCTTCAGAAGTAGAGATAATATTTGAGCTGGACCTTGAAGTATATGAATAGGACGAAAGATAGTAAAGATAAATTCATTTTTCTAGCCTTCAAGGATCCAATTCTTCACTTGGCATTCTTTTGCCTGTCATCCTCTGTCATAGCTATCTAAAAAATCATTAAATAAAAATTCTTTAAAGCAAAAAACTTGGTTATGGATGTCATAGTCTAGGTTAGAGATGAAAAAAGTTTGAATTGGTGCAATGGGAGTGGAAAAGATGGATCATATTCCAGGGATAATAGAGGTAATTTTTTTTTTAAATCTTTTTTGCCATCAGATAAGTCGACCAGAATTAGAGGTTATTTTGACAGCTTTTGGTGATGAATCAGCTGTGAGGGAATTGGAAGACTGAGAAGCTTAGAATGGTTTCTAGGCTTTTTTGGCTCTAGGCTTTTTTTGGCTTGAGCATCTGGAGGGATAGTGAAACCATTACTGAGTTAGAAAATATTGAAAGAAATGGGCAGGGTTAGAGCTGATAACGCAGTGACTTTTTTGCTTTCATTTTTCATTGTCTTTGACGCCTTTGTAGGAGTTATTTAATTCAATAAGTTAATATATGTGCCTGCTTTTTTCAGGCCCCCTTTTAGGCTTGGGATACTTTAACCAGCAAAGGCTCAGCCCTTGTGGTGCTTACATTTTACTAAGCGGAGACAACAATAAACATAAGTAAATTATATTGCTGGCTAGAAGTTGATAAATTTTCTGGGAATAAAGTGGGAAGTAGGCTCAGGAGTATCAGATTGAGGTTAGGACCTACAATTTAAAATAGTGCAATCGGGGTGGGACCTCATTGAGAAGGTGAAATTTGAACATCTTGAAGGAGGCGAAAGGGGTAGCTATGTGGAGTGAGTTAGCCAGCTAGGAGTTTTTAAGGCAGACAGAGAACAGTAATGACTAATGCTCCAAGTTGGGAACAAGCCTGGTATGTTCATGGAGTGGCCAAGAGGTCAGTATGGATAAAGTAGATGAGCAAGGGGGAAGAGTAGTGGGCTGTTAGGCTAGAGAAGAAGGGTGGGTGTTGGCATTGGCAGATCATGAAAAGATTTGTAAACTATAAGAAGTATTTTGGATTTTACTTTTAGTGAAGTGGGAAGTCACTGGAGAGTTTTAAGCAGCATAGTGATATAATTTGATTTACATCTTAAAAACTTTTTCTGGGCCGGGCGCGGTGGCTCAAGCCTGTAATCCCAGCACTTTGGGAGGCCGAGACGGGCGGATCACGAGGTCAGGAGATCGAGACCATCCTGGCTAACATGGTGAAACCCCGTCTCTACTAAAAAATACAAAAAAAACTAGCCGGGCGAGGTGGCGGGCGCTTAGTCCCAGCTACTCGGGAGGCTGAGGCAGGAGAATGGCGTAAACCCGGGAGGCGGAGCTTGCAGTGAGCTGAGATCCGGCCACTGCACTCCAGCTTGGGAGACAGAGCGAGACTCCGCCTCAAAAAAAAAAAAAAAAAAAAA
Organism: Macaca mulatta; assembly: GCF_049350105.2. Classification (NCBI taxonomy): domain Eukaryota; kingdom Metazoa; phylum Chordata; class Mammalia; order Primates; family Cercopithecidae; genus Macaca; species Macaca mulatta. Next base: position 24,469,932 of record NC_133422.1, read on the forward strand.
AAAACTTTCTCTGACTGGTAGGTTGAGAAGAGACCATGGAGTGGGGGCAGGGCTGGAACCAGGAGGCTGTTATAGTCATCCAGGGGAGACATGACAGAAGCTTGGTTTAGAGTGGTAGCAGTGACAGAGGTCTACTCACTCACCTGATATCCAGCTTTATATCTTTAGTTGTCTTAACAGACAGTCCACTTGGATATCCTTTTTTGGTGGGGGGAGATGGATCTCATCCTGTCACCCAGGCTGGAGTGCAGTGGCGCAATCTCAGCTCTCTAAAACCTCTGCCTCCTGGGCTCAGGCAGTCCTCCTACCTCAGCCGCCCGAGTAGCTGGAACTACAGGTGCATGCAACCATGCCTGGCTAGTTTTTTATTTTTTTATTTTTTTATTTTTTTGTAGAGACAGGGTTTCGGTGCCCAGGCTAGTCTCGAACTCCTGAGTGCAAAGCTGTCCACCTGCCTCGGCCTCCCAAAGTGCTGGCATTATAGGCAGGAGCCACTGTGCCCAGCCTGCTAATTGGATTTATTACCTGAAACCAGGAGATAGAAAATCAAGTTCATTTATCCATTTCCTTATTCTCCATATATCCATGTTTCTGCCAGTAATACATTATTCTTCTATTATCTTGGCCATAGTAATTCTTAGCTTCCTCTTATTCTCGCATTTGGTCGTTTGGTCGTTTCTGTAGTAGGAATCACATATACACATTTCTGGATACCACTTGATATGGTTTGGCTCTGTCCCCACCCAAATCTCATCTTGAATTTTAGCTCCCATAGTTCCCGCATGTTGTGAGAGGGACCTGGTGGGAGATAATTGAATCATGGAGGCAGCTTCCCCCATACTGTTCTTGTGGTAGTGAATGAGTCTCATGAGAGCTGTTGGGTTGATAAGGGGTTTCCCCTTTCACTTGGCTCTCATTCTGTCTTGTCTACCACCATGTAAGACATGCCTTTTGCCTTCTGCCACGATCATGAGGCCTCCCCAGCCATGTGGAACTGAGTCTGTTAAACCTCTTTTTCTTTATAAATTACCCAGTCTTGGGTATGTCATTATCAGCAGTATGAAAACAGACTAATACACCACTGAATCAAAGCAACCCTCTGAAAACTCCACCCATCATCCCCAGCCCTTTTCCAGCCCCATCTGTGGAAATCTCTTACCTTTACCATACCTTCCTGCACAGTGGCCTGTGCTTTTCCCTTTCTTTTTCCTCTGTCAGGGATTTGTCCTTTATAGTCATAATCAGCCTTCCCTTACTGATCCAGCCTTTGTTGATTTTTCCTTCATTTAGACTTGTATGGCAGTAGGTTAACTTGTTTTGTCCCAAGGACCGTTTCTCATGCTTATCTTCATGGTGCCTGGTATAGCATTGAGCACATCTGTGGCTTGGGATTGAGCACAGAGTGATAGGTTCATTAAAGCAAACATGTTGAAATCATTTATTTCCTCCTAAGAATTAGTACTCTAATGGTACTTTTTAGAATGGTTCTCAAGTGAGATAGCTTGTTGTAGTTACTCACGGGATGGCTAGTCTGCCTTCAGATATTCTTGATTCAAAGTGTTTTTCTTAAGACACTTGAGGTTCAGAGTCGAATATTAAATCCCTTTGTTCCTCACTTTAGTTTTTGCTCATTGTATTTTGGCACAGATGATTTTTTAAACTTTCTCTTGGCTAATCAGATTAGCTCAGTACCATATTCTGTGACACTTGGTTAGCCACTCTGCATATTGTCATGAGACATATTCCCCAGATAAAGTAGCAGCCGAGTTCACTGATGGTAGGTATTTACTTTCAAGCTTGAATTTGGTAACATGTACCAATTACACATATGACTAAGAACATACTAGTTTGTATTTGAGAAGAATGTATAGAAATGGTAATGCTCTTTGAAGATGCTGAATTACCAGTCCTTTTGAAAACTTAACTGAAACTGTACAATTTATAATCTGTCCTGTATAGTACTGTCCTGCAAGTATAGTAAATGAAAAATAAAGGTAAGTGTTTTCTTTCTTTCTTTTTTTTTTTTTGAGACTGAGTCTCAGTGTGTTGCCAAGGCTGAAGCGCAGTGGTGCAATCCCAGCTCACTGCAACCTCTGCCTCCCGGGTTCAAGTGATTCTCCTGCCTCAGCCTTCCGAGTAACAGAATACTCCAAGTAGCAGAATACACCTGAGGTCGAGAGTTCAAGATCAGCCTAGCCAACATGGTAAAACTCCGTCTCTCCGTCTCTCTAATACAAAAAATTAGAGACTCCAGACGTGCGCCACCACGCCTGGCTAATTTTTTGTATTTTTAGTAGAGATGGAGTTTTACCATGTTACCTAGGCTGTTGTCAAACTCCTGACTTCAGGTAATCTGCGTGCCTCAACCTCCCAAGTTCTGGGATTACAGGCGTGAGCCACTGTGCCTGGCCATGTTTTCATTTTTAAGTTGGATTGTTGGGTGCTTATAGGAAACATTAATTTGCTGCATTTCCCTTATTTTTTGGGGAATATCATATCAGGTATATGATTTTAAGAGGTTTGAATTAAACCTTCTTTATATGTATGCTTATAAGCATTCGAAGTACTTTTTCATTGAACTTTTTTTCTTGTCACTGGTTTAAGACACGAATTACACTCTTGTTCCCTGAATTGTCACCAGATGCATATGCAGTGGGACTTTCTGAGGCTTTATTTACATTATCTATCATAATTTATTGTTATCACTTTAATGGAGCATTTCTTAAACTTTTCAGTCTCACAGGTCTTTTATACATTATATGCTAACTTTTTTTTTTAATCTGTTTTCCAAGAAAATAGTGGGAAAAGTGCCATTTTGCAGGTATCATTAATGTCTGGCTTAAGACAAGCTGGATTTTCATCTCCACTTCGGTATTCAGTCTATAACCATCTGCTGTTTTGGTTGAAGTATCTGAAGAAAATCTACCTCTTATAAATACATAGTTGGAAAGGGAGGAGTAGCTAGTAGCATTTTCAGATAGTTGTAGATATTCTTCTTTTGCTATTACACTAAAACTCTGCAAGTGGTAGTTTCTTAAAGGTCACTTGCAGTATAGAATCTGAAACTCTATAGCAAATCTTTTCTACCCTCTTACATTAAATTCACTGGTCTGTCTTGTATTTGGAATGAATCTCTTACCCAGACATGGTTTTGTAGCATCATACATCCATCATCTGGAGACTGTTGGTTCTCTGAATTATGTAGTTCTTTTGAATGCTGACATATGTCATTATAGAATATCAAAAATTGGCATCACTACTGATTTTATCAGAAAAGTCTTTAAGTATAGGAGAGCTGTTAAGTTTATGGTGGTAGGTAGAAGTTCTTTAGACTTTAATTTTCACTTAAAAAGTTGAATTTTATTAATGACAAATCCTGTCAGCTTTTTTTTTTTTTTTTTTTAAAGGATGGGCTTTTTTCATTGATTTTTGAAAAAATATCTTTCAGATACCCAAGTCTGAATGATTATGCTTTGTCTGTCATTCATTCTTTGAAGTAACAATGATCTTCCACAACAAAAGTAGCAGCTCAGTACTCAACTCAAACAGTTGCAACTGTGCTTTTCTTTGAGGCAATCATCTTATGTTAGTGTCCAGCAGAAGCAGTTCCTGTGTATTTGCCCTTTGGTGTCACAGGATGTTAAGGGATGCATACTCAAGGGTTGAAATTTAATAAAAACAGTTTTTACTGTTCATCAAGGACATTCTGAAGTGAAACAGACTTTTTAGAAAATTGCAAGTGCTAGGTGGTGAAGAATACAGTGGTACAGTTTTGGTACCATTTGGCCTCAAAGGTGGGTAGCCTTACCCACTGTTACTTTTGCACTATCGGCAAATATCAACGCAATGAAAAACGTAATTAAATATTTTAAGAAAATATTTTGACCTTGTGGACACCCAAATGATCTTGAGGACCCCTAGGGATTTATAGACCATACTTTGAAGAATGCTAATTTAGTGTGTTGTAGTGTGAAAAGATTGCAAGCTCTTTTTTAAAATACCTGGTGAAGTGTTGATCCCTTCTTATTGGGATGGCCTGCCTAATAGAGACATTCTTCCCCCTAGTGCTTCTTAGGGGAACCTCATCCATAACACTGAATTGCATGCCTGTTTCAGTGTTTATTGTTGGTTTTAAGAACACAGGGGCTGGTCACCGTGGCTCAGGCCTGTAATCCCAGCACTTTGGGAGGCTGAGGTGGGCGGATCACCTGAGGTCAGGAGTTCAAGACCAGCCTGGCCAACATTGTGAAACCCCATGCCTACTAAAAATACAAAAAATTAGCCGGGTGTGGTGGCAGGCGCCTGTAATCCCAGCTATTCGGGAGGCTGAGGCAGGAGAATCACTTGAACCCAGGAGGCAGAGGTTGCAGTGAGCTGAGATCGCGCCATCGCATTCCAGCCTGGGCAACAAGAGCAAAACTCTGTCTCAAAAAGGAAAAAAAAGAAAAAATGAATACAGTACATATTTTTAAACCAGATTTGAACCACTTTTGAACTATTTCTTTCAGGTGTGTATTTATTACACTTCCGTTGGTGGATAACCTGTTTTTGTATTTACTGTCTTATTTAATTCTCACAACTCCATGCGGGAGGGACTTTTAAAAAATCTTCATTTTGCAGATGATATGACAGAAGCTCTAAGAGATTGTGTGACTAGCCACTATTTCCTGATATTTAGAAATATATTGTTAAAACAGTCTCTTTAAGTAGGTAATAGAAATCCTGCTAGGTCTGCCTGGATAGATGCTCTGTGGTGACTCCAGCTTGTCTCTTTCCTCACTGCATTTCACAGGGCAGCCAACTTCAAGTCCCATTCACCTCGGCAGCTAGTGGTTCTTTCTCACTCTCCTGGTAAAGGCCCTACAGAAGGAGTAAGGAAGCTCTGTTTTTTGCTTACTCCTTTGAGTAACAGCCTTGCCACTGAACATTTGGAATCATACCAGCTTCTGACAATCTTATACTTGTGAGGGGGAACAAACAGGAACAAAAATATATGAGTTTAGTGTTTATTTCCTGAACTGCCACCAAGGTTGTGGCTGACTACAGTTTTGTATTTTACTGCCAGCCGCCTGAGCCAGGTCTACTCTCTGAAAAGTTAAACCTAATAGCAGAAAATGTTCCTTTATTTAGTGGCTAGAGACTTCTGAAAACAATGTTTGTACTCTTCATATTCAGGTATTCATACATAAATATGTGGTAGCTTTCATAGTCTGAGGATGGGATGAGGAGGATTAAAAGAAAAAACCGCAATGTAGGATAATATTAAGGTTTGGAATCAAAAACATATTAAAACTTATGGTTTACTCTTCAGTTTTTTAATTATGAAATATTTCAAATGTACAGAAAAGTGTAGTGAATAGTATAACCTATGCCTAACAGCTATATTTCATAAGTGTTGACATTTGCCATATTTCTTTAAAGCTAGAAAACGTTTTAGATTTCTTCCCCCTGCCCAGACCCCCCAACCCTTACCTCACTTGCTAGAGGTAACTATTGTCCTGGAGTTGGCGTGTATTATTGTGACTCATTGTGACTAGTCTGCAATTCTCAAAACGGAATCTGTATAGTTTAACTGGTGGAAAACAACCAAGTTTCTTGGAGATGTGTTAGGCAGTGCGCTCCAAATTTCTAGCAGTTGTGGAAGTCCAGTGTTGAGCTTGAGTCGAGATTTTTTAGTGTAGATTATATCTTGACAAGCTGTTTTTTCTTCTATTTTTATAGTATATTAATTAAAATTTTTTTCTGGAATTTTAACATAAATTAGATGATCAAAAGTAATTATCAGTGAAACTTAAAAATTCAGTCCCATGGTTTCTAGTGAAATACTGAATGATCGGTAGAGTATAAGGATAAAAGATGTTTAAATTGTTTTGGCCTTGCCACCCATGTGTTATTTTGGTAATGTAGTTTCTCTTCTTCATCTGTATTGTAATAATCACACTGACAGTGTTTTTGCTGTTGTTTTTGAGACAAGGTATCACTCTGTTACCCAGGTTGGAGTGCAGTGGCACCATCTTGGCTTACTGTAACCTCTGCCTCCTGGGTTCAAGTGATTCTCGTTCCTCAGCCTCCCAAGTAGCTGTAGCTGGGATTACAGGCATGTGCCACCACGCCTGGCTAATTTTTGTATTTTTAATAGAGGTTTTACCATGTTGTCCAGGCTGGTCTCGAACTCCTGGCCTTAAGTGGTCTGCCTGCCTGGGCCCCCCAAAGTGCTGGCATTACAGAAGTCAGCCACTGCGCCTGGCCACTGACAATGTTTTGAATATGGAATAGTATTTAGAGTATTCTTTCTCAGAAGACTTGATCTCTAATTTATGCAAGGAGTGTTGGCACATTATTTTTTTCTTCAGTTTTATTTATTGCTATGAATGTATTAGTGTGACCTCAACTTTTAGTTCCAGTGTTCATGAATTCCACCTAAATTTTATGGTCTCGAATTTATTGAAGTTTGGATTGTGATTCTACTAAATAAATATCTTTATTTAGGATCTCTGTTTTCTGTGTATCTTTGTTATGATTTTTATGGAGAATGCCAGAAAGCACCATCAAGTTTTTACTTTTATTGTATGTCATATTTGCCTGTTTCTAAAATTTTGTGATAGTCAGCTTTGATCACACCTGTCCATTTCATATTTGATAAAACAATTAGGAAGAACTTAGGAAATTCTTGTCATATCTGGAGAAAATGACAGGCTGTACCAACATATTTCTCTTTCTTCCTTTTGATTTTCTGTAGCTTCCAGTTTATAAAGTTGGTTCTTTGCTTTGATTCATTGTATACTTAAAATCTTAGGAAGAACTTGGTTTCTTTGTATAACTAAACCTAACTTAGTAAAATCAATTAAAATGTAAATTACTTCAGTGTGGGCAATATGGTGATTCCCCGTCTCTACTAAAAATACAAAAAACATTAGCCAGGCATGGTGGCACGCACTTGTAGCCCCAGCTGTTCTGGAGGCTGAGGCAGGAGAATCGCTTGAACCCAGGAGGTGGAGGCTGCAGTGAGCCGAGATAGTGTCACTGCACTCCAGCCTGGGCAACAGAGTGAGACTCGGTCTCAAAAAAAAAAAAAGAAAATAAAAATTACTTAGTTGAGGTATTAAAACTAAGTAATTGAAACAATTTTAATTTTAAAATATTTTAATTAAAAAAATTTCATTTTCTTTGGCTTTTTCAAATAACATTATTGCCACTGTTTTTAAAAACCTCATCCAAGGTTATAGTAGCATGATTTTTTCTCTAGTTCTTTGAGCATAAGGGTACTATTATCAAAATTTAAAATGTAAAAAATGCCATGTAACTGATTTTCTCTCTGCAGTATAGCATTGCATTATAAAAACAGAGACAGGTTATTTGGTTGCCTTTCTATTTTTATCACTTAGAAATGTAGTCTGTTGAGGGTCCGGTGCAGTGGCTCACACCTGTAATCTCAGCACTTTGGGAGGCCAAGGTGGGCAGATCACTTAAGGCCAGGAGTTTGAGACCAGCCTGGCCAACTTGACGAAACCCCATCACTACTAAAAATACAAAAATTAGCCAAGCGTGGTGGTGCGCATCTGTAATCCCAGCTACTTAGTGCACATCTATAATTCCAACCAGGAGTTCAAGACCAGCCCGGCCAACTTGGCAAAACCCCATCCCTACTAAAAATACAAAAATCAGTCCAGTGTGATGGCAGACACCTGTAATCTCAGCTGCTCGGGAGGCTGAGGCACGAGAATCATTTGAACCCGGGAAGCGGAGGTTGCAGCGAGCTGGGATTGTGCTACTGCACTCTAGCCTGGGCAACAGAGTGAGACAGTCTCAAAAAAAAAAAAAAAAGAAAAAAGAGAGAAAGGCAGTCTGTTGATATGGTGATAGTACTAGTATAGTAATTCCCTTGGAAAAAAGAAGAAAAGAAGGTAAGACTTTAAAACTGACCTATTTCTTTAAAAAGCAATAAAACATGTCGATTTACTGAAGGTTTTCAAGTAAAAAAGTAGCAGCCCTAGTGGCCAGGTAGAGGCTCCTGCCTGTAACCCCAGCACTTTGGGAGGCCAGATGGAGTGGACTGCTTGAGCCCAGAAGTTAGAGAGAGACCAGCCTGGACAAAAGAGTGAAACCCTATCTCTACAAAAAATAGCTGGGTGTGATGGCGTGCACCTGTAGTATCAACTGTTTTGGAGGCTTAGGTGGGAGGATCACCTGAGCCTGGGATGTTGAGGCTACAGTGAGCTGTGATTGTGCCACTGCACTCCAGTGTCAGTGACAGAGTGAGACCCTGTTTAAAAAAAAAACAAACTGTAGCTCCTTCTCCCCCAGCATTACTAGTGCCACTTTTGGGGTACCCAGTGCTGGTAAAAAGGCTATACAAAAAAAAGTTGGATCACAGCAGAATAGGAAGGGTTACCAAAAAATGAATTAGAGACCTACACTTGAACTATGTTCTTGATTACATTGGTTCTGATACAAAGTGCCTAGTACCATTTTACATTCTCATAACTATTTGTTTTGGAAGAATCGAAGGAAGTTTTAATTATAGCATATAGATACACAGTGTTTACATCTTTATTAAGCAATGATTTTATTAAGCTCTGGCTGCTTTATTAAGCTTTATTAAGCGGACAGAAATAGGTAACCTGTTGAGCGCTTATTTTGTTTGCTATGGTGAGCACTTATACAGTGTGGATGCAGAATCAATTTGTGAGGTACTAGGCAACATTAAGAAATAAAGAGAAACAGAATGGAAAAAATATATATTGATATCTATATATTCATATATATATGGAATAGAATGGAAAAATGGAGAAATAGAATGAAAAAAGATATATTTATATATAATATATATCCATTATCCATTTTATATATATATATATATATATATATATATATATTTTTTTTTTTTTTTTTTTTTTTTCTTTGAGACAAAATCTTGCTCTGTCTCCCAGGCTGGAGGACAGTAGCATGAACTCAGCTCACTGCAACCCCTGCCTCCTGAGTTCAAGAGATTCTCATGTCTCAGCCTCCTCAGTAACTGGGATTACAGGCATGCACCACCACGGCTGGCTAATTTTTGTATTTTTAGTAGAGACAGGGTTTTGCTGTGTTAACCAGGCTGGTCTTGAACTCCTGGCTTCAGCCTCCTAAAGTGCTGGGATTACTGGTGTGAACCACCACGCCTGGCCAATATTTGTTTTTATTTGGAACATTTCAAACATACACTGAAGTAGAATAATATAACAAATTCTATGTACTCCCACCCAACTTTTTGAATTTATAGTAGATTTTTTTTTTTTTTTTTTGAGTCAGAGTTTCAGTCTGTCACCAGGCTGGAGTGCAATGACGCGATCTCAGCTCACTACAACCTCTGCCTCCCGAGTTCATGCGATTCTCCTGCCTCGGCCTCCCAAGTAACTGGGACTATAGTCGCACACCACCACACTCGGCTAATTTTTTGTATTTTTAGTAGAGACAGGGTTTCACCATGTTGGCTAGGATGGTCGCGATCTCTTGACCTAGTGATCCTTCTGCCTTGACCTCCCAAAGTTCTGGGATTACAGGTGTGAGCAGCCACCACGCCCTGCTATAGTAGATATTTTAATTTGCTATCAATGATTAGCAGCAAATTACTTTTGTAAAAAGGTATAATTTCACTTATATATGTTTGTATTTCTCTGCCATTAGTCTTGGTAAAAAAATTTTTTTTTTTTTTTGAGACAGAGTCCTGCTCTGTCACCTAGGCTGGAGTGCAGTGGCACAATCTCGGCTCACTGCAACCTCCGCCTCCCAGGTTCAAGCAATCGTGCTGCCTCAGCCTCCCAAGTAGCTAGGATTACAGGTGCGTGCCGCCACGCCTGGCTAATTTTTTGTATTTTTAGTAGAGATGGGGTTTCATCATGTTGGCCAGGCTGGTCTCAAACTCCTGACCTCAAGTAATCCACCTACCTCAGCCTCCCCAAGTGCTGGAATTACAGGCGTGAGCCACCACGCCTCGCCATAGTCTTGGTAAATTTTATCTCCTAAGGCTCTATTAGGCTATATATCACTTGATAAAGTCAAAATATATCAAAGTGATATATCAAAGTGACATGTAGTTTCTTCACTTATTATGGAACTCAGTTCCTTTGTAAATTATCTGTTTGGTTTGCCCTGAAGAAACAAATCCCTTTTTAGAAAAATACACAACCATAATATCGTTATGACACCTAAAAAAATTAACAATTCCAAAATATCATGGTAGATATAGTCACTGGGAACTATGTGATGCTTAAATTCCAATGTTTTCTGATACTTTTTCCCTTTTAAATACATTCTGTTTTCTGGTTTATGGTCCACCTCTACCAGAAGTCACCATGGATTGCAGTTGTATAGGTTATAGCATCCCCTGAAGAAGATACACTTCGTCAAGTCATTCATATTACTATGAAGACATAATTCAGTCTTTCTGCAGAACTGTTTGAGGGATTTGGCTGATAAGGAAATGACGAATAGAAAATTATTTCTAGAACAGTACTGAGGTACTGATGTCAAACTGGAGACAGTGTTAGGGAAAGTACGAAAGCTGTGTTCACTGAGCGTCGTATGGATTGTTTTCAGATTGCATCAAGTTGAAGTTAATAAGCAGATGAGTTTAGAAGGAAAATCTTGTCAATCCACTATGACCAGACTTTAGGGAATAGGGGGCTTTAAAATAAAAGTTAAAGTAAGATAGAAGTAGGTGTTATGAGAATTCATATGATGAATGGAATAAAAAATGTTATTTAACGTAATAGAGTGAATATGCATAGGGACTGTGTTGGTATATCCCAATATAAATATGAAGGACATTATATACAACTTGTATACAAACCTCAGTTTAGAGTGTGAATTTCTTACCTGGAATATTGATCAATAATTGAGAAACCAATTTTGTCTTGAATTTAAAATCTGTTGAAAGTTAGGTCTGTTTATATATCTTTAATGCAAAAATGACTAACTAAACATGTTTAAGTTCTGAAAGAAAATCTTAGTCTTACATGTTCCTACCAGCTGTTAGACAGCTGTGGCCTGCCCAGAGGTGAAACTCTGGTGGTGGCCAGCACACTTTGAAAGACTGCTCTGTTTAGAAAGAAATCCAGCTGAAGTTTTTTTGTTTTTTTTAAAGCACTTCATGTATGTGTGTCAGCCCACAAATTCTTGCTTATGCAGACTGTATCATTAGCCATTTCAAAATAAGAAAGAGTAAAAAGCCCTATAGACACATACTATACACACTATTTTTACTTTTTTTTTTTTTTTTTAAAGATGGAGTCTCACTCTGTTGCTCAGGCTGGAGTGCAGTGTCACAATCTCGGCTCACTGCAACCTCCGCCGCCTCCCGGGTTCAGGGAATTCTCCTGCCTCAGCCTTCATAGTAACTGTTACTACAGGCATCTGCCACCACACCCAGCTAAATTTTTTTTTTTTTTTTTTTTTTTTGAGATGGAGTCTTGCTCTGTCACCAGGCTGGAGTGCAGTGGCGTGATCTCGGCTCACTGCAACCTCCGCCTCCCAGATTCAAGTGATTCTCCTGCCTTAGCCTCCCAAGTAGCTGGGACTATAGGCACGCACCACCACACCCAGCTAATTTTTGTATTTTTAGTAGAGACAGGGTTCTACCATGTTGGCCAGGATGGTCTTGATCTCTTGACATCATGATCTGCCCACCTGAGCCTCCCAAAAGTGCTGGGATTACAGGCGTGAGCCACTGTGCTTGACCCCCTAGCTGACTTCTGTATTTTAAGTAGCGATGGGCTTTCCCATGTTGGCCAGGCTGGCTTCAAACTCCTGACCTCAAGTGATCCTCCCACCTCAGGCCTCCCAAACCTCTCAAAGTGCTGGAATTACAGGCATGAGCCACCGCGCCCAGCCTCACTTTTTTTACCCCGCTCTAAAAGAACCTTTCTTGAGAATATTTTATGGTTGAAAGTTGTGGCATTTTCTGTTCATAGAGGGGAAAAAAAGTACACCACCCAGTGTTGTTTACAGCTTCAGTTTCTTTCATATAACCATGCAGAACTTAATGACTATGATGATTTGACACATTTTTTTCCTTACTGTATACTGTGTTATGTGCCAGACTTTTCTTGAGAGAAACACCTGTACCGTTTAGCAAAGAAAAAAGTCTGGTGTAGAGCACTTCTCAACCCTTTTTCTGCTGCTTCTAGGTGAAAGCTGATGTGTCTTACATTCACAAGTTCAGGACAGACTCCTATAGATTAGGGGCTGTGGCATAGATGCCCCAGGTGCTGTCAGTGTTTACCCATAGCCTCTCAAGGCCTTGCCGTTACTGTGCACACTAGCCAAATTCTACATCTCGGCACCTTTGCCTCTGCCTGAGAGCTTTTCTTGCTGCCAACTACTCTGCCTGCCTGGAGGGCAGGCCAGAAATGCCAGGATATTAACACTCACTTTGGGAGTGGCGTTCAGCCAGTATCTGCCCCGAGTTGGTGGATAAACACCCAGCTCCTTTAATCCTCAGATAGGGTGATTAAGGCACATACTAAGCAACAGTTGTCCTTAGTAGTATCTGGCTGGTACTAGTTTTCTACACTAATCACTTCACAGGCTTGTTTCTTCTTCCTCTCTCTCTTTTCCAACCCTCAGTGTTTTCTGACAAATAAACTACCTGAACTTTATTTATTTATTTATTCGAGACAGGGTGTCAGTCTGTCGCCCAGGCTGGAGTGCAGTGGCCCGATTTCAGCTCATGGCACCCCCGACCTCTTGGGCTGTAGTGATTTCCCCACCTCAGCCTCCTGAGTAGCTAGGGCTGCAAGTGTGTGCCACCACACATGGCTGCCTGCCTGCCTGCCTGCCTGCCTGGCTGCCTGCCTGCCTTCCTTCCTTCCTTCCTTCCTTCCTTCCTTCCCTCCCTCCCTCCCTCCCTCCCTCCTTCCCTCCTTCTTTACTTTCGCCATGTTGCCCAGGCTGGGATTTCTCCATGTTGGCCAGGTTGGTCTCGAACTCCTGACCTCAAGTGATCGATCGCCTCGGCCTCCCAAAGTGCTGGGATTATAGGCGTGAACCACTGCACCCGCCCCCCTCCAAATTCATATGTTGAAGTCCTAACCCCAGGTACCTCAGAATGTGACTGTATTTGGAGATCAGACCTTTAAAGAGGCAATGAAGTTAAAAAGAGGCAGTGGCAATTGACTGGTGTCCTTATAAGAGAAGGAAATTTGGACATCCAGGAGAGACCGGGGATGCACGTGAACAGAGGAATGACAGTGTGAGGAGGCAGCAAGTGAGTGGCCATCTGCAAGCCCAGGAGCTGAGCCTTAGAAGAAACCAAAGTTATAGGCCCCTCAATCTTGGACTTCAGCCCCCAGAACTGTGAGAAAATACCTTCCTGTAGCTTAAGCCACCCAGTCTGTGGAAATTTGTTATGGCAGCCCTAGCAAACTAATGCAGTGTTATTTAATACTTGTGGTTTAAGTTTTTGAACTAAGAAGTCTAGTTGATGGATTTTTAGAAAAATTGATTTTCTTCTTGTGTTTTGCTTTTTTGTTACTAAAATTTTAATTGAAACATAACCTACATTTAAGAAAACAGCACAAATCATAAGTTTATACTGTTGATTTCTCGCAAAGTGAACATATCCCTGTAACCACCACCCAGGTAACAAAAAGAACATTGTCAGCTATGCTTTGATTTCTGAATTCATGGATCCAGTATCAAATTTTCTAGACTAATTTTTTTTTTTTACATATCTTCAGTAACTTATTCCCTTTTAAATGTAGATTACTGTTTTTTAACCTTCAAGCACAAGTTTTACATGGATACAACCAGAATTGTTTAGAAATGTTGCAATATTAGGAATATTAAGCTTCTTAAGAACTAGGTTTTTAACACAAACCAACCAGAAAGTTATAGTTCCAACATTTATCTTTCTTTCTTCTTCTCTTTTTTTTTTTTTAAATAAGAGACTGATTATTTATTTATTTAGAGACAGGGTCTTGCTCTGTCACCCAGGCTGTACTGCAGTGCTGTGATCTCGGTTCACTGCAGTCTCTAACTTCTGGGCTCAAGTGATCTTCCCACCCCAGCCTCCCAAATAGCTGGGACTACAGGCATACACCACCACACCCAGCTAATTTTTTAAAAAGTTTTTTGCAGAGACAGGGTCTCATTTTCTTGCTCAGGCTGGTCTCAAACTCCCCTGCCTTGGCCTCCCAAAGTGTTGGGATTATAGGTGTGTGCCACTGTGCCCAGCTGAGACTGGTTATCTTTGTAAGACACATAGCCTGGTAAATTTATCATTACATAGGCTCCAATTAGTTTTTCTTTCTCCCACTTAACATCTTTTAAATTTTTTTTCTGACAAGGCTTAGAAGCAAATAAAAGCTTTTGTGGAAAGTGAATGTCAGTTGAATCAGTGATGCAGGTAATTTATTTGAATTACTTTTCATGAGTTTTACAGTCTTGAAATCATCTCCAACAAATGACTTTTTTTTTCAGCTAGTGAGGTACTCTGTACACAGAATATTTTCCCCTTGAAACTGTCTTTCTGAGTAAATTGTATTCTAGTGGAAATGTTATGTGGCTTTGAAGTAGTTATTCCTGAAAGCTGGAAAATATAGAGAATCTGCATACAAGAAAGACTAGGGGCTGTAGTCAGAGAAAGGATCAGAGGTGGTATCTGAGAGAAGCATCATGAGATCAGAAGAATGGCTCCTGGAGGAATTGGAGAAATCCAGACGGAAGAGAAGGGTCGGAATGAAAAGGATGTGGCTTCCAGCTGACTGAGGGGAGATTGTAATGAAAGCCCAGTGAAGGTAGTAGCAGTGTGATCTGTCATACTGGGAGGGTAGCAGAGAGAGTAGAGGAAGATCATGGTGGTCAGTCAGAATGGTAACAGACAGTTGGCTCTGGCAGCAGCAGAAATTAAATAGGCAGCAATTTGGAAGAGAGAAAGCAATGTTGCTTGCATGCGGTGACATAGTTGTGAAAATGCTAGTGTCTAAAACCCTGTCTTTTTTTTGTTTTTGAGACAGAGTCTTGCTCTGTCACCCCGGCTGCAGTGCAGTAGCTTGATCTTGGCTCACTGCAACCTCCACCTCCCAGGTTCGAGTGATTCTCCTGCCTCAACCTCCTAAGTAGCCAGGACTACAGGTGCATGCCACCAGGCCCGGCTAACTTTTCTATTTTTTAGTAGAGATGGAGTTTCACCATGTCAGCCAGGTTGGTCTTGAACTCATGACCTCAGGTGATCTGCCCACATTGGCCTCCCAAAGTGCTGGGATTACAGTCATGAGCTGCAGCACCTGGCTTAAAACCATATCTTGACTTTAATTCAACTTTAAAGGAAACAGGTTTAGCTAATTTGAGGGTTCTGCATGATGTTGCCACACATTCTGATATCCATTTTGTACCTTTGCAATGAGTAAAAAGGATCCCTATTGGAACACTATAGAGTTTCCTTTCTATCTGAAGTTTGGAGGGAAGTAAACCTAATATTATTTAGTGGTATTTTAAATGAAAAGGAGTATTTACATTATATTGGCTTTAAAAAAATTACAGCTTTATTGAGATGAAAATTCCCATACCATACAATTCACCCATTTAAAGTGTACAAGTGAATGGTTTTAGTACATCCATCACCACAAGTTTAGATTTTCATCACCTCAAAAGAAACCCACACCTATTCGTAGTCACCTGTTATTCTCACCCCAACCTCCCACACCATAGGCAACTCCCATACCATAGTCTACTTTCTGGTTCCATAGATTTATCTCTTCTGGACAGTTTATATAAGTGGAATCCTAAAATACTTGATCTTTTGTGACTTTTTTTTTTTTTTTCTTAGCATGATGTTTCCAGGGCTCATTCATGTTGTAGCATGTATTAGTACTTAATTCTGCTTTATTGCTAGATAGTATTCCATCGTCTGAATATTTCATGGTTTATCCATTCATCAGTTCATGGACATTTAGATTGTTTCCTTTTTTTTGGCTATTGTGAATGATGCTGCTATGAATATTTGTGTACAAGTTTTTGTGGGAACTTAAGTTTTTATTTCTCTTGTATATATACCTAGGAGTGGAATGTAGAGTGTGAGGGTTCCAGTTTCACCACATCCCCACCAACACTTGTTATTGTCTGTCCGTTTGATTATAGCCAACCTAGTGGGTGTGCAGTGGCGTTTCATTGTGATTTTCATTTTCATTTCCCCATGGTTTTGACTTGTATTTCTATGACAGCTGATGATCGATGTTGAATATCTTTTCATGTGCTTGTTAGCGATTTGTATATCTCATTTGGACAAGTATCTGTTCCAGACCCTTTGCCTATCATTAAACTGGGTTGTTTATCTTTTTATGATTGAGTTGTAAGAGTTAGATATATATACACAAATCCCTTAATCAGATATATGATTTGCAAATATTTTATCCCACTCTGTAGGTTGTCTTTTTCACTTTTCTGATGGTATTCATTGCAGTACAAAACTTTTAATTTTGATATAATCTAATGTTTCTATTTTTATTTTTATTGTCTTAGCTCTTTGATTTAGGTTGTGATCCATGTTGAGTTAATTTTGTATATGGTATGAAATAGGAAGCCAACTTTGTTCTTTTCCATGCAGCTATCCAGTGTTCCCAGCACTGTTTGTTGAAAAGGCTATTTTTTCCCCATTGAATTCTCTTGGCACCTTTGTTGAAAATTAGTTGATCAGGAGTTATTTATGGACTCTCAGTTCTATTCCATTGCTCCATGTATCTATCCTCATGCCAGTACCACACAGTCTTGATGACTATAGCTTTGTAGTAAGTTTTGAAATTGGGAAACACGAACCCTCCAATCCTCCACCTTTCTTTTTTTTTTTTTTTTTCATGATTGTTGACCTATTTTGAGTACCTCAAGTTTGCATGTGAATTTTAAGATCAGTTTGTTAATTTTTGCAAAAGGTAAACAGTCCAACTGGGATTTTGGTAATGATGGTATTGAATCTGTGCATCAGTTTGAAGAATATTGCCATCTTAACAGTATTATATGGTGGACAGCATTACGAAATATGCAGTATAGAGATACATAAATATAGAAAAAAGTATGACGAGAGAAAAAAGGTGTGTTCTATTTTCCTAATTAAGTTTTTTATTTTGAGGTAATTATAGATTCACATGTAGTTGTAAAAAATAATGCAGAGATATTGGATGTACCCTTTACTCAGTTTTCCTCAGTGGTAATATTGCAATTCATGGTACTATACAAACCACTGACATTGATATTGACATTGATATAGTCCACTGATCCCTTTCAGATTTCCCTAGTTTTACTTGTACTTACTTGTGTGTGTGTGTGTGTGTGTGTGTGTGTATTGTTTAGTTTCATGCAATTTTATCACGTGTTTCATATACCCATCACCAGACTAAAGATGCAGAACAGTTCCATCGCCACAAGAATCCCTCAGATTACCCTTTGTAACCATACCACCTTCCTCCTAACCACCCCCACTTCCCGCCCCTTTCCCCAACCCTGTCTTAACCCCGGAAACGACTGATCTCTTCTGCATTTCTATAACTTTGTCATTTTTAAAAAGTGTCATATAACTGTTATGTAAATAAGTACCATATACATGCTTTTTTCACTCAGCATAAATTCTCTAGAGATTCATCCAAGGTTTTATGTGAATCAATCGTTGATTCCTTTCTATTGCTGAGTATTCCATGATATGGATGTACCACAGTACATCTAACTAGTCTCTCATTGAAGAATATCTGGGTTGTTCCCAGATTTTGGCTATAGAAATAAAGCTGTTGTGAACATTTGTGTATAGATCTTTGTGTGAGCGCAAGTTTTCATTTCTTTGGGATTAATACCCAAGAGTGCATTTGCTGGGTAATGTGGTAATTGCAAGTTAAATTTAATACATAACCACCAGACTGTTTTCCAGAGAAGCTATTTTTAAAAGTACAAGTATAGATAATTTTTTTTAAAACTTGAAAATGTGACCACTGCCACATACAGAAAAGATGTATTAACATGAAACAGCTGAAATAGAACATGTTAAGCCCCTCAAAAGCTGCCAGGTATCCCTTCTTGATCACAGCTCACTCCTTCATCCAAAAAAGAAACCTGTCATTGACATTTATGATAGTAACTTTTTCTTTTATAATATGAGCATTTAAGCCTTTCTTCCTCTGTAATATATTTTACTTTACCTGTTTTTTAGTGTTATGTAAATAGAGTCAATATGTACCATTTTTTTGGTATGAGTTTTTCATGGAGCACTTTTTTTTTTTTTTTAAAATAAGAAATAATGGTTTTATTACTTACAGGTCCTGGATACATGACATACCTGGAGGCCATACACAGAGGTCAGAGAGCATGTCAGAGGGAAGGAGAGGGAGAAATATCCACGGGTTAATGCCTTCATTGAGGTCTAGGGTATCTAGTTACCCTAGGTCCTCAGCTTCTGCCTCATGAACTATAGCCAAGACTCAACTCTCTGAACTCTGGTTTTCTCTTTGCAGTGCCAATAAGAAAGTACCTAGTCCCAGCAGTTTCTAAGACAAAGCTCATCATGGCCAGGTACATTGGCTCAGGCCTGTAATCCCAGCATTTTCAGAGGCTGAGGCAGGAGGATTGCTTGAGCCTAGGAGTTTGAGACCAGTCTGGGCAACATAGCAAGACCCTGTCACTACAAAAACATTTTTAAAAAATTAGCTGGGGCTGGGTGCAGTGGCCCACGCCTGTAATCCCAGCACTTTGGGAGGCCGAGGTAGGTAGATCACCTGAGGTCCCTGAGGTCAGGAGCTCGAGACCAGCCTGGCCAACATGGTGAAACCCCATTTCTACTAAAAATACAAAATATTATCCGGGCGTGGCGGTGGGTACCCAATCTCAGCTACTTGGGAGGAGGTATGAGAATTGCTTGAACCTGGGAGTTGGAGGTTGCAGTGAGCTGAGATCATGCCATTGCACTCCAGCCTAGGTAACAGAGCAAGACTCTTTCTCAATAAATAAATAAAAAGCTGGATGTGGGGGTACCTGTGGCCTGAGCTACTTGAGAGGCTGAGGTGGGAGGATTGCTTAAGCCCAGCAGGCTGAGGCTGCAGTGAGCTGTGTTCCACCACTACACTCCAGTCTGGATGAAAGATCCTATCTCAGAAAAAGAAAAAATGAAAGAAACAGAAGAAAATGCTCATCATTTATCATATATAAAGTATTAATACAAATATACTTGCCATAAAAAATGTCGAAAGGCAAACAAGAAGAAAACTTCAAGCCACAAGGAATTGGATAAAGAATGCTCTATTCACACAAAGAAAGACAAGTCTGTAGTCTGAAGATGTTTTGATTTGTTTTTCCATGTTTTCTATATAAATGGCAGTAAGAAGGTGAGAATTCATTAAATTAGATACTTTAATTGGAAGCAATGGATTAACATTATATTTATAGATCTGAGTGGAGTGGGAATGAATCTCCAGCTATGATACAGGAAAACAAACACTAAACAATAGCATAAACATTAGCTATGGTCTGAATGTTTGTGGCCCCTGCAGCTTCCTATCTTGAAGCCTAATCCCCAGTGCAGTGGTGTTGGGAGGTTGGGTCTTTGGGTGGCAGAGCTCTCATGACTGAGATTAGTGCACTTATACAACAGGCCTGAAGGAGCTTGTTCACCTTTTCTCCCATGTGAAGGTGAAGGAAGCAGGCATTGTCCTTGAGGTAGAGGGCAAGCCCTCACCAGACCCCAAATATACTGGTGCCTCGATCTTGAACTTCCCAGCCTCCAGAACTTTTTTTTTTGGAGATGGAGTCTTGATTTATCGCCCAGGCTGGAGTGCAGTGGCACGATCTCGGCTCACTGCAACCTCTGTCTCCCAGGTTCAAGCGATTCTCCTGCCTCAGCCTCCCGAGTAGCCGGGATTGTAGGTGCCCGCCACCATGCCTAGCTAATTTTTTTTTGTATTTTTAGTAGAGATGGAGTTTCACCATATTGGTCAGGCTGGTTTTGAACTCCTGGCCTGAAGTGATCCACCCACCTCAGCCTCTCAAGGTGCTAGGATTATAGGCGTGAGTCACTGCGCCCAGCCTGGAATTGTTTTTTCTGTAGGTGTGAGATAGGGGTCAAATTGTGGTTTTCTTCCATATGAATGAGAATGATGTATTTTTTTAAATAAAGACCATCTTTTTCTCACTGTTCTACAGTGCCAGCTTTGCCATAAATCAACTATTTATTGAAGTACAGTTCTGCTTTTAGGCTCACTCTCTTCTCCAGTGGTTGATATCATTTAGCCTTATTTTGGTATCAAAGTTGCACAGTTGCATCCCCCTACCACCTGCCATCTGCAGTTTCAGTTATCCATGGTCCACTGAGGTCCAAAAAAAATTAAATGGAAAATTCCAGAAATAATACAAAAGTTTTAAACTGTACATTGTTCTGGGTAGAATGATGAACTCTCGGGCCATCTGAGTTCATCCTGCCTGGGATGTGAGTCCTCCCTTCGTCCAGCATACTCATGCTGTATATGCTACCTGCCCATGAGTCACTTAGTAACTGTCTTGGTTATCAGACAGACTGTCTTAATATCACTGTGTGTGTGTTCAAATGACCCTTATTTTACGTAATAATGGCCCCAAAGTATAAGAGTAGTGATGCTGGTAACTCAGATATGCCAAAGAGAAACCTTAAAGTGCCTTCTCTAAGTGAGAAAGAGTTCCTAACTTAATAAGGAAAGGAACAAAAATATGTTGTGGTTGCTAAGATCTACAGTAAAAACAAATCTTTCATTCGTAAAACTGTGAAGAAGGGAAAAAGAGTCCACAGTCTTGCTTTTCTGTGGAGTATTCTACTGTTAGTTTTATTGCTGAAAGAGTCCGCAGTCTTGTTTTTTCTGTGGAGAAATCTTAGTTTTATTGCTGATGCTTTAAGGGTAATGTCTTTTTATTTCCTGTGAGTATATAAAATTTTTTTGATTATCTTTGATTTCAATGTAATATGTCTACATGTGGGTTTCTCTTTATTTAAGCAGCCTGGGATTCATTGAGCTTCTTGTGTCTGTTGATTGCTGTCTTCCTTCATTTGTAGAAAACTTTCAGACACCTGCCCTTTAAATGTTACCTCTATGTTTTTCTCTCCTCCTGATGAGATTCTGATGAAACAAATATTTTAAACATATGCCCAACCGTTTCTTTATATCTTCTGTGTCTCTCTAATGATTTTTCTGCCCCTTTTCTGCTTGTGCTGCACTTTGGGAAATTTATTTTTCCTATATACCAGCTCACTAATGGTTTCTTCACTTGTGTCTAGTCTGATATTAAACTTGTCCAGTGAGGTTTAAATTATGCTTATTATTATTATTTCTAGATGTCTTATGTGGTTCTTTTTTGAATCTGTGACAATTTTCCCTGTAGGTATTTCTGAGTTTGTCTTTTTTTTTTTTTTTAATCACAGTCCAGTTGTTTTATAGTGTGTATCTGAGAAGTCCAATCTCTGAAGTCTTTTAGAGTCCCTTTATGTTGATGTTTTTACTGGTACTTGGTCAAGTTTCAAAGCTTCGTGTTTGGCATTATATTTATTTGTAGGAATAACATGACTTTCTTTAAGTTTTTTTTCTTTTTCTCCTCAAATTCCGTTTACCAAACATGTAACTTTAAATGAAAGTTATGTACCTACTCTCACCCAAGCACTACAGACCACTACCAGTTCTGATCCACTGTTTCAGTAATTTATAACAAATCACCACCAAAGTGGGGGCTTAAAACAATAATGATGTGTTTCCATGAATCTGTGAGTTGGCTGGATTAAGCTGGGGGCTCCACTGTTCCACATGATGTTGACAGGAGTAACTCATGCATCTGCATTCAGCTGGGAGGTTGGCTAGGGTGCAGTGTCGAGGACTGCTTCACTTATTGCCTGAGACTTGGTGCATGTGGGTTGGGGTACCTTTGCTCTGTCCTTTGTGGTCTCTCTTTAGTGCTCCCATCATTTAGTAGGTCTAGCCCATGCTTCTTTACATGGTGGCTGTTTTCCAAGAAAGCAAAAGCAAAAGCTGCTAGGTCTCTTAAGGTCTGGGCTTGGAACTGATGCAGCATCACTTCAGCTGCAGTCTGTTGGTCACAGCAAGTCACAGGACCCGCTCAGATTCAAAGGGAGGGAAAATATAATAGACCCCACCTCTTGATGAAACTAGCTGTGTGCAAGTACAGGGAAGAAAGGGATTGTTTTCAGTCATCTTCAGAGACAGTCTACCATGATCACGTTAACCATGCTCAAGGCTTGAGATGTCTTTGATGGGGTAGTCCAGGGATTGAAACTAGGTTATCATTACCGTGACCGTGTAGCTTACCTGGTTACAAGACAGAATCTTTTTGAGAGTAAAAAGGAGCACTATTTTTAAGCATGCCAGTACTTCGGGCGTAACTAGACTGTCTCTGGCAAACTAGGACTCTTGGTCACCCTAGTTAGTTTATCAGGAGCTTTTAAAATTTCCTTCTTATCACCACCCTGAAGGTATGTAGTCCTTTGGGGTTTAATTTTTTGTGGTAATGAACTCCTGTTAGACTTTCTACCTTGTATAGGCACTGGACTTCGATTTATGCCCCCCATGCCTTGGGAGGCTGTCTTAAACAAAGGGTCTCATTTTCCTTGCATTGGCTCATGACCACAGGGAATCTCGTTTTCCCTGTGTTTGGGGCTTGTAATTCCTTATTATCTTGTGGTCTTTTTGATACTTTTAAGATTTTTATTAAGCTTTTTAATTGTTTTCAGTGGGAGATTTGATCTAAATAAGCCCACCATTATAGACAATATAGACCAGCATAGTTAATTTACTCGAAATAACAGATGAAAAAGAACTGAAGGAATTTCTTAACATCAAATAAATGCCTCTTTTTCACAAGAAATACAAGTTCCTAAGAGTTTCTTTTAAGTTGGGAGGTGGGGGTGTAGATGTGGGTGAGGAATTAAAGAATCGGAGTCATTATATTATCTTTTTAAAAAACTCCATGTTTTTCACTTTTTGACAATCTATTGATTCTCTGTTATGAAATTTTTGAAAATTATAATCCTCCTAACAACTTCTCATTTTTACTTAGTTGTATTATCACTTCGTCAAGGCTGTAAAGACTAGCGTTCCACAACTAATTTCCCTGCTGTTTAACCTTAGTGTACATTATAAATACATTTGTACTTCTTTCTAGGCTTTTTTGATCATGTCATCTTATTCTTGAATTATTTATTTTTATTCTGTATTGTCTAGATTTCACTGTTATATCTCTTTTCTTAAAAAACACTCAATAGGTGAGCTTTACAAAATATACGTAGTTTCTTTTCAGGTCCATTGTAGAATTTTAGTATATACTATAGACTCATGCGTATTTTGTGTCTGTTTTAGACAGACATTTATAATTTTCTCATTTTTTTCAGTATGTGCATGTGTATATGTATGTGTATATATATCTTCCCCAATGCAGAGTTTTGGCTGCTCAGCAGATGTTTAAATGAGTATTTTTGTCATAATTATAAACTCTGATCTAATTTAGTCCATACTGCTTGTATAAAGAAAAGATTGCTCATTTTGTTTTTCTCAAGTTTTGTGTGTTTATAGCCAGATGAATTGTACTTTTATTTCTACATGTTTATTATACTTCATGTCAGTCATCTAAGTTCCCTTACTTTGTTGCTTTAATACATTTTTATCCAATAAAAATTTATTTAATTAATTTTTTATTGTGTCCTAATGTTTTCTTTAGAAGGGTTCAGCGACTTGAAGAAAGCATGGATTTTTCTTTAAAAGAAGTATATTTTTATATTGGTAAATTGCTAGTCTCTGATGTGGTCTTTGTCATATGTAGTCATCAAACAACAAAAGTGATCTGAGTGTGTTGGGTCACGCCTATAATCCCAGCACTTTGGGAGACCAAGGCGGGAGGATCACTTGAGGCCAGGAGTTTGAGACCAGCCTGGACAGCACAGTGAAACCCTGTCTCTACCAAAAAATACAAAAATTAGCTGGGCATGGTGGTGCATGCCTATAGTGTAGTTCCAGCTACTCAGGAGGCTGAGACAGGAGAATTGCCTGAACCCAGGAGGTGGAGGTTGCAGTGAGCCAAAAATCACACCACTGCACTCCAGCCTGGGCAACAGAGGGAAACCCTGTCTCAAAAGACCAAAAAAAAAAAAAAAAAAAACCAAAACCAAAACAGAAAAACCGAAAGTGATATCCAGATATCATGGCATCAATCCCTTTCATATACCTCCCTCTCTTCTTCTTGCTGGCTACCTTAAGAAAAAGAAAGGGTCATATATTTCAACTAGTGGCACCTTAAAATATATTTTATTTTTCACAGTAGTTTTAAGGAATCTTTGCTTTTGCTGTAAAATAATGAGTTAGAGTAAAAAAGCTTAGTCAATAGACATCCTTTAGGGAATCCTTAAATGAATAATCAAGAACATTTTAAGCATGTCAATTACTTGTATATGAACATTTCTGTCTGATGTTCTTAAAGATAATTTTTAGGTTTTAAACAACAGCAACTTTACATTTTATCTTATAAAGCTTACAAAAACAATTAGTATGTATTTAGAAGTAAATATAAAATAAATCTATTAGCCTGTGGATGAGTGAGTATTGCTTTTAAGTGATCTTCATATTTCGGCTGTATAAGCCAGAAAAACTTACTTAGCATTGTCTTTTGGGTCACTTTTGAAAGCTAGAGGGAGAGTTTAGGTTGAGAAAATGTCTTATCCAAAAGCATTTCTTTTGGGTTACTTTACATCTGTTTTTTATTTTTTGAAAAACAGTTTGTGAACTTGAGCACATTATGTTAGCTTAAGTGTACAAAAAGCTAGCAGTAGCTTTTCTTGATGCTTCTGTTGATGTGGTATTGGGGAAAATGACTAATTGTTTGAATAGTCTACCACAAGCTTATTAATTTAGAAAACTAGAGATAATAATGCTAGCTCCTTCGGTAACTAATGGCTGCCCTGCTGACCGAAGCTTTAGACTCCTCCCTCTCTCTGGAGGTAGCTCCTTATGTAGCCCCTTCTTCCTTCATACCCTGCCGTTTCTAAGAATTTGACCATGTCTTTCTTCCAGCTTCCACCAGTTTAGTTTTTTAGACTACATTTCACTTTCCTAGTGTTTTTCGTTTGTTTGTTTTTTGAGACAGTCTCACTCTGTCGCCCAGGCTGGAGTGCAGTGGTGCAATCTTGGCTCACTGCAGCCTCTTCCTCCCAGGCTCAAGTGATTCCCCTGCCCCAGCCTCCCGAGTAGCTGGGATTACAGATGCCCGCTGCTGCGCCCGGCTAACTTTTGTTGCCTCAGGTGATCCACCTGCCCCGGCCTCCCAGAGTGCTGGGATTACAGGTATGAATCACTGCGCCCGGCCACTTTCCCGGTGTTCTTACTTCACTCCTTCCCAGATGACTCTAAAATAGCATTCAAGATGCTTTGTGATCTTAAGTGTTTTTTATAATTGCTTTGTACTGTGGGGAAACAGAATTATGCCTTTCTGTTTCTATGTTTATACTCTTCCTCTATCTCCAGAGCAGGGCAGCACAAGAGTTTACTATAGCTCAAAAATCTGTGAAGTTGTTCCTTTGCTTACTTGATGTAAAAATAGTCTCCCTCCTCCCTTTTGCTTAATGTTAGTCTACTTTTTTCTTAGATGGTCCCATGGAAGAATTTTTAGTTCATTTTTAGAAATCATTTTGCTGGTTATTCCCTATTGGTAGCTATTCTTCAAATTTAATTTGTTAGTAATTCTGTATATGAGTGAAGAAAATATGCCTAGCTCACAGAGGCCTCTTTCTTGGTTATCCCTCACATGCCAGTCCCCTCTTTTCTTTCTGTGGTTAAGGCCCCACAAGTCTCAGAAATGGAGTCTCTATACTAGTTTTTTCTTATAGCATACTCATCAGGCAGGCTGGGTTCCCTTCTTAACTGGTTAACTGTGGCTTCTTCCATTATTTTAACTAGGTCTTGGCCTAGACTAATGAATGAGTGGAGGCACCCCCTTCCTTTAATATTATTTTGCCCATTTTCAAGGTTCATGTCCTCTGTCAAGTAAGTCTCTTACTGAGTTCCAGGATCTGGTCTGAAGGCATTATCACACAGTGGTTAAGAGCTTGGCACTTCGAAGGTTGCTTGGTTGCTGTGTGACTGCAGGCAAATCGCTTAACTCTGGGGATCCCTGTTTCTTCATCTATAAAATAATAGTTTTAATACCACCTACCTCTATCTGTTAGAATTAACTCCGCTAACAAAATATCAGTGACTTAAGCACATTGTTTTCCCTCATAAGGGAAGTCACTATGTAAGGAGTCCTTGTCTGCTATGACATTTCCAAGGTCATCAGCCGGCCTCTGCCATTGTTTAACTGTGGCTTCCATCCTCGGGGGATCCAGAATGACGCTGGAGTTATTACTGTCATATCTACCTCTCAGGCATCAAAAGGGAGGCAAGATGGGGAAGGTAAAGGGACTTTTTAATTCTTTGCAGGAACATATCCAAAAGTCACACTTTGCTTACATTCCCCTAGTCAGAACTTCATAACTTGGCCACACCTTGCAGCCATAGAACACTGGGAAATGCAGGTTTAATTTGGGTGTAGTTGCCACCCTTAGTTAGGGATCCATTTCTGACAAAGAAGAGAATGGATACAGGAGAAGTAACTAGCAATCTCTACCCCATCACCTCATGAGATCATTATGTGTTGTGCGCTTTAAAGCAGACAATGCTTATCAATACTTAGTACCGTGCCTCATGCAAAGTAATACCTCAGCAAATGCCAGACATTTTTATGATCTCCTCTGTTAAAGATTCAGATTATCTACATTTACCATTTCTTTTTTCTTTTTCTTTTCTTATTATTTTTTTTTTTTTTTTGAGACAGAGTGTCTCTTGGTCACCCAGGCTAGAGTACAGTGGCACGATCTTGGCTCACTGCAACGTCTTCCTCCCGGGCTCAAGCAGTTGTCCTGCCTCAGCCTCCTGAGTAACTGGGATTACAAGTGTGCACCACCACCCCTGGCTAATTTTTGTATCTTTTTTTTTTTAGTAGAGACAGGGTTTTACCATGTTGGCCAGGCTGGTCTTGAACTCCCAACAAGTGATCTGCCTGCCTTGACTTCCCAAAGCGAGCCACTGCACTGGCCTCTTACTCTTTTTGACTCATTCACATACTTTCCCAGAAGAGTGATTTCTTATAATATTGTACTACCTGAAACTTGTTTCTGTATAGAAACAACCATAGATGATTTCTCTGCAGGAAAGAGGTAGCTGGGGGGTGGCTGTTCCCTTATTGGGAAACCGTTAGTTTTAGCCTTTTACTTAATTAGTAATTCTTAACATGGTTGGAGTTGATTGGTGAAGTCTTTTTTAACTTTATTTTCCCTCTTTTTTATTGAGGCAGGGTCTTGCTCTGTCACCCAGGCTGGAGTACAGTGGCATGATCCTACCTCACTGCAGCCTCAGACTCTTGGGCTCAAGCAGTCTTCCCACCTCGACCTCCCGAAGTGCTGGGATTACCATGTGAGCCACTGTAGCCAGCCTTTTTTCCCTAATTGTGAAATCTTCACCTGCTTTTCTTTTCCACTGCCTGGAACCAAAACACCACTGTTTGATGCATATTCATTGTTAAAAAGATAAAGTGAATTAAGATTCTACCTAAACTTTTTTCCTTTATTACATCCTTTAGTTAAATGGAAAGTCTTCGGAAAGTTAGGAAAGATTTTACTTAGGGTGCCTTTTGCTTCACTAAACACCTCAGTGTTAACTGCGAAATTTGTATATGTTTTATATAAGCACAAGGTTGTTATTTTCTTTGTTTTTGACAGGGTCTTGCTCTGTCGCCCAGACAGGAAGTGCAGTGGCATCGTCACGGCTCACTGCAGCCAATCTCCTGTGCTCAAGCGATCTTGCCACCTCTGCCTCTTAAGTAGCTGGAACTACAGGTGTGGGCCACCACACCCGACTTTTTAAATTTTTTTAAATTTTTTTATTTTTTGTGGAGACAGGTTTTGCCATGTTGCCTAGGCTGGTCTTGAACTCCTGGGCTCAAGTGATCCTCCAGCCTTGGCCTTTGAAAGTGCCCGGATTATAGGTGCACCACCCCGCTTAGCCCATTATTTTCTATATACCTGTCACCTAGTGAATTTTTAATATACCTAACTATGTTGTATTCTATAACAGCAAGAGATATATTTGAAGCTCCTTTTTCTTGTCTCTTATTAAGAACAATCTGCCTGATATCCCAATAATCCAAATTTTCCTTAAGACACAAAGAAGAGCAGAGGGAAATATAACTGAGAACCAAAATGTATTTTAATATAGCCTTCTTCCACTTTTCAAGGTAGCTGAATTTTATGTTCTAAATCTCAATGTGTTAGTTTTTGGCTGTGGTGTAACAACACCAACTTATAATTATGTTGTAAACTTGTACATATTGTAAACACATGTAGACTTACACATGTTGTAAATGCCTGCGGTTGTGTTTGGTTTTAGTTTTGGTTTTGTTGTTTTATAAATCCATCACCCACGACCTTTAGCTATTGTGCAGCATGGTGAATATACCCAATAACAATGTATTATATACTTTTAAGTGTTCTTACCACAAAACTAAGTATATAAGGTAGTACATATGTTAATTAGTTTGATTAGCCATTCCATAATATATACATATTTCAAAACATGTTGTATACCATAAATGTATACAAATTTTATCAATTAAAAATAGTTTTTTAAGAAAGAAAGTACACTAAAAAATCACTTGTGACTTTTAGATTCTTCTGTTTGGTGTTTCCAGTTATCTCACCTTTATTAGTAATTATTTCCATGCACAGCTATGCACAGTCTTTCTTTTTTCTTTCTAGATGGATTTCTCTTAAAATATCTTTGCATAGAAAAAAATGTGCAAAAATCAAAATAGTTTTGTTAGGATATAGGATTATGGTATCTGCATTCATACTTATTTTTAATGTGGTTTTTTTTTCCCCCCTGAGACAGAGTCTCATTCTGTGGCCCAGGCTGGAGTGCAGTGGCGCGATCTCGGCTTACTGCAACCTCCGCCTCCTGGGTTCAAACGATTCTTGTGCCTCAGCCTCCTGAGTAGCTGGGATTACAGGCATGGGCCACCATGCCAAACTAAGTTTTGTATTTTTAGTAGAGATGGGGTTTCACCGTGTTGGCCAGGCTGGTCTTGAACTCCTGACCTCAAGTGATCTGCCCACCTTGGCCTCCCAAAGTGTTAGGATTACAGGCGTGAGCCCTGGCACCTGACCTATTTTTTTTTCTTTTAATTTTAATTTTTTTTTTAGATGGAGTCTGTCCCTGTCGCCCAGACTGGAGTGCAGTAACTCGATCTCAGCTCACTGCAACCTCCACCTCCCAGGTTCAAATTATTCTCCTGCCTCAGCCTCCCGAGTAGCTGGGATTACAGGCGCCCACCACTATGCCCAGCTAATTTTTTGTATTTTTAGTAGAGATGGGGTTTCACCATGTTGACCAGGCTGGTCTCGAACTCCTGACCTCGTGATTCGCCCGCCTCAGAGTGCTGGGATTATAGGCGTGAACCACTGCGCCTGGCCACCTGACTGCCCAGCCTATTTTTAGTGTTTTAAAAAATAAATAAAAATTCATCAAATGCTGTGATACCTAATGTGAATGCTAAATTGTCTAGTTCTTTGTAAAATAACATTAAGTGAGAGAAGATAAATCAAGTCAAAATTAGTATCATTCAACATTTTTTAAGAACCTTAAAAATAGTTAATAAATACCTGTTTTAACGAGGCAAAAATCAGTGGACTGCAAATTAAGAATTAGTAGACTTCCTCGATTTTATACTTTAATAATGTCAAAACCTACGTGCTAAACATCCTAAAGGACAATAATCAAAATAACTTTTGAAAAGTTGAGCCTGCTTTTAAAAACGAATTTTCAAAAATTAACTGGTTTTTAAAATAAAATTACTATTAAAACTTGCATTTAAATGTAACTGAATATTCTGGAATTGTGGTTTTGGAAAAACCTGTCATGGTTTTAGGTTAAATGTGTTATATTTTATAATATGGAGTAGGTTTTTAAAACATTTACAAAGGGATATGTTGGCGAGGCGTGGTGACTCACGCTTGTAATCCCAGCACTTTGGGAGACCAAGGCAGGAGGATTGCTTGAGCCCAGGAGTTTGAGACCAGCCTGCTGGGGCAACGAAGTGAGACTCCATCTCTATGAAAAAAAAAATATATTTTTTAATTAATATTTTAAAACTTTAAAAGGGGTATGTTATAATGGTCTCATTTTTAAATATCCAATTCAGTATCTTTTCTAAAATAACTAGTGGTTGAAATAAAGCTAGACTTTCTGCATTTTATTATACAATGCTTAATGTACATTTTGCATTGTAAGAAAAGTTTTATTACATATAGGTTGTTTCTAACAATTTGTATGTGTTCATGATTGTTTGCTAGAAAATATTGAACCATTATGTATTTTTGTTAAGAAAAGAAGTAGAGGCCGGGCACAGTGGCTCACGCCTGTAATCCCAGCACTTTGGGAGGCCAAGGCGGGCGGATCACGAGGTCAGGAGATCGAGACCATCCTGGCTAACACGGTGAAACCCCGTCTCTGCTAAAAATACAAAAACTTAGCCGGGCATGGTGGCAGGCGCCTGTAGTCCCAGCTACTGGGGAGGCTGAGGCAGAAGAATGGCGTGAACCCGGGAGGCAGAGCTTGCAGTGAGCCGAGGTCGCGCCACTGCACTCCAGCCCGGGCAACAGAGCAAGACTCTGTCTCAAAAAAAAAAAAAAAAGAAAAGAAGTAGAAATACAGTCCACCTCTTCATAAATTTTTTTAGCCATATTTTAGATTCATCTTAAATATTTCTCTCTGTCCAGCCTATTTTCCTTTACCGCCACTCCCTTGGTGTTTATTGACAGAAACAAATTAATTTTAATATTATCTTAAGCAAAATATGATTAGGACAATAAGTTGGCTACAGAAGAAGCCATTGTATATTTTAAAGTTAAATACAAATGATTTCTGAGTTGCATGCTGTGTTGCATAGTCCTCCATATTACATATTTGCTTTATTAGCAAGGATAATTATGATTCAAATGCTGTAATTTTAACCTTGACTAATATGCATTGCTGTTTAAAATATTCATAATTTATTAGATAGGTGTGTGTTTATCACGTATATTACTCCTTACTGATTTTATTTATTTGAGATGGGAGTCTCACTCTGTTGCCCAGGCTGGAGTGCAGTAGCACAGTCTCAACTCGCTGTAACCTCCACCTCCTGGGTTCTAGCGATTCTCATGCCTCAGCCTCCCAAGTAGCTCAGATTACAGGCGAGCACCACCATGCCCAGCTAATATTTATAGTTTTAGCAGAGACAGGGTTTCACCATGTTGGTCATGCTGGTCTTGAACTCCTGACCTCAAGTGATCTGCCCGCCTTGGCCTCCCGAAGTGGTGGGATTACAGATGTGAACCACTGTACCTGGCCCTGACTGATTTTACATTGCTGACAAAACAGCTGCTATGATTATTTTGTTATTGTAGATTTTGACATGAAGCTAGAAAACAAAAGTCCTAAAAAACCTATTATATCTATATTTTAAATGAATAGAATGAAAACCATGTTTGCCTATAGCAGTTTAAAGTACAGTCTTGTGTTTTGTAGTATTTCATCACATATTAAACATGTGCTTGTTAAAAGTTCTCTGTTCTGTTCATGTCTAAGTAGAAAGCCTAATTAATGTAAATGTGCATTTTGGGAAGACCTGTTCATGGTTATGCCATGAAAATACTTTTTACTGGACAAAATGATTAGTGCTTTATCAAAAGTTCATGAAGGTGAAGTACTTTACACACAATTTAGAATTATTATTATTATTATTTTTTGGGCCGCAGTCTCGCTTTGTCGCCCAGGCTGGAGTGCAGTGGCTGGATCTCAGCTCACTGCAAGCTCCGCCTCCCGGGTTTACGCCATTCTCCTGCCTCAGCCTCCCCAGTAGCTGGGACTACAGGCGCCCACCACCTCGCCTGGCTAGTTTTTTGTATTTTTTAGTAGAGACGGGGTTTCATCATGTTAGCCAGGATGGTCTCGATCTCCTGACCTCGTGATCTGCCCGTCTTGGCCTCCCAAAGTGCTAGGATTACAGGCTTGACCCACCGCGCCCGGCCAATTTAGAATTTAATTGAAACCTTGCAAAAGCCCTGTCAAATAGTTACTATTATCCTTATTTTACTGTGAGGATGTTGAAATTTTAAAAAGTTAAGGATCTTGCTTATAATCATGTAAGCAAGTTAGTGAAAGTTAATGGAATTAGAACCCAAGTGTAATTCCAGAGCCCATGTGTGTTTCACTGTGCTTTGTTTTTTCTCCTAATATGTCAGTTCTGTGGATTATACAGTCATAAAAAGTTAACCTATTTTTGAACAAACCTGATATGTGAAAGTGTTAGATTCACCAGCAGACAAATTTGTGATATTCTTTACTGTTGTGACAGGGGATGGTTCACTTTTTTTTTTTAATTTAAGTTATAGGGTACATGTGCACAACGCACAGGTTTGTTACATAGGTATACATGTGCCATGTTGGTTTGCTACACCCATCAACTTATCATTTACGTTAGCTATTTCTCTTAATGCTATCCCTCCCCTGTCCCCCACCCCGCAACAGGCCCCAGTGTGTGATGTTCCCCTCCCTGTGTCCATATGTTCTCATTGTTCAACTCCCACTTGTGAGTGAGAACATGTGGTGTTTGGTTTTCTGTCCTTGTGATATTTTGCTGAGAATTATGGTTTCCAGCTTCATCCATGTCCCTGCAAAGGACACGAACTCATCCTTTTTTATGGCTGCATAGTATTCTATGGTGTGTATGTGCCACATTTCCTTTATCCATTCTGTTATTGATGGACATTTGGGTTGGTTCCAAGTCTTTGCTATTGTGAATAGTGCCGCAATAAACATACATGTGCTTGTGTCTTTATAGCAGCATAATTTATAATCATTTGGGTACATACCCAGTAATGGGATCGCTGGGTCAAATGATATTTCTAGTTCTAGATCCTTGAGAAATTACCACACTGTCTTCCACAATGGTTGAACTAATTTACACTCCCTCCAGCAGTGTAAAAGCATTCCTGTTTCTTCACATCCTCTCCAGCATTTGTTGCTTCCTGACTTTTTAATGATCGCCGTTCTAACTGGCGTGAGATGGTGTATCTCATTGAGGTTTTGATTTGCAGTACCATTCAGGGTGGTATTGCAAATGGTAATACCATAGGCAATACCATTCAGGACATAGGCATGGGCAAAGGCCATTGTGGTTTTGATTTGCAGTACCATTCAGGACATAGGCATGGGCAAAGGCCATTGTGGTTTTGATTTGCAGTACCATTCAGGACGTAGGCATGGGCAAAGGCCATTGTGGTTTTGATTTGTAGTACCATTCAGGACATAGGCATGGGCAAAGGCCATGGTGGTTTTGACTTGCAATCAAAAATCAATGGGTTGCAAATTAAGAATTAGTAGACTTCCTCAATTTTATACTTTAAAATTATGCCGTAGGCAATGCCATTCAGGACATAGGCATGGGCAAAGACTTCAATGACTAAAACACCAAAAGCAATGGCAGCAAAAGCCAAAATAGACGAATGGGATCTAATTAAAGAGCTTTTGCGCAGCAAAAGAAACTACCATCAGAGTGAACAGGCAACCTACAGAATGGGAGAAAATTTTTGCAATCTAACCCTCTGACAAAGGGCTAATATCCAGAATCTACAAAGAACTTAAACAAATCTACAAGAAAAAACCCCATAAAAAAGTGGGGCAAAGGATGTGAACACACTTCTCAAAAGAAGACATTTATGCAGCCAATAGACATATGATTCACCTGTTTTTTAAATGACATGACGTTAAAAATACTACTTTTCTAAAATTCAGTTTTTCACTCAACGTTTTAGGAATACTTACATTGTAAGATTGTATCAAGTGAGGCAAACCTATATTTTGATGTTCTGTATTCAACACCTACCTTGTGAATGCCTGTTTTCTGCCACGTTCTAGGTGTTAGGGATATAAATGGCTTGCAAAATCAGACACGGTTTCTGTTGGCTCTGGTACAGGTATACCTGGGCTTCAAATCTTGGTTCCACCTCTTTATAATTATGTAATCTTGGGCAGATTACTTAACTCCCTAAGTCTCCATTTCTTCATCAATAAAAAGGGAAGAATAATTAATACCTTTCTTAGAATTGTTTGAGGTTTGAGAGAATGTATGTTCATAACATGGTATCTGGCATGTAGTAAAATGCTCAATAAATGTTAGCTTTTATTATCACCCTAAAAGTAAGTAGCGTTTGAAGTATAAGTTTTGTGGATTTTTTTGTTTGTTTTGTTTTTGTTTTTTGAGACGGAATCTCGCTCTGTCACCCAGGCTGGATTGCAGTGGTGTGATCTCAGCTCACCACAACCTCCACCTCTCAGTTTAAGCAATCCTTTTGCCTCAGCCTCCCAAGTAGCTGGGATTACAAGTGTATACCACCATGTGTGGCTAATTGAAATACAAGTAATTTTCTTAAAAAAAAAAAAAAGACAAACTGAATAAGCTGATTCAGTAACATCATCTTCAGTCTGGCATGGTAGTCATCTTCCTTGAATTATTTGAAAAGTCTTGTGTTTCATTTGTTGTGTATACCACCATATATACATTTTGAAAGTATAGTAAAAGCCATGATCTTTTCACATTTTAAGGATGGTGCTAGAGTCACTGCATGGGGTAATTCCAAATATAAAAGAATATATGTTTGGCTCATGGCAACTATAGTAACCTACTTTTTTATTACCTTTCTTTTGAGAAAGATAGTCACTTTGTGATTTGTTTTTTGGAACAGTATTTGTGAGAAAAAATTTGAGAAATAAATTTTTAAGTGACTGGGAACAGAAATACTCTGAGAGCTTCACTCTGACTTATAATTGACGTTTTGTATGATATCTTGAGTTTTTTGAATGGAAAGTATTTCTAAATATATTTAGAAAATACTAACATTAAAATACAGATATTTTCTATATACTTAGAGCACAATATTTAGGCACTTGAATATATAAATCCAAGTACAAGTAATTTGGAATTTAAAAAGGTACATTTATAAAAAGTTATAAGGGTGGTCAGTCTAGTCAGATTTCCTTCTAGATTACTAAATTGTTTTAGAACATTGTGATTTATTAGAAGTATAAGGAGGAATTAAATGTGTCCAGATACAAGTTCTAAAAGATGCTACATAAAAATGAATCTGATATTTTTAATAGTTTCTATCAATGATAACTTTGTTAAAATAGTTAAATTTTCCTCTTTTGATTTGATGAAAAACCTTACTTGTAATGCTTCTCAGGAGATCTCTTCAGCTATATCTCCTGTAAAAAGATATGTCAGGGTTATTTTTATTATCTGTAATGAAATCTTGTTAGAGAAAATCTTGCTCTGACAGTCAATCACTACCTTTTTTTCATTACCAAAGTCCAAATGCCAAGGAAAAGTCAACTCTTAAATTGGAGAGGCGTATAAACAGTTCAATTATAGTGGCTATTCAAATACATTTTACAATTCTTTTCCTGTTTTTATAGTTTGTTCAGTCTTGATTAGGCTGTTTTAAACTATGTAAAAGATAATGTTTTAGTAGAAATCTGTTTTTCTTAGTGTACATAAAAACATTGTGTAGCTGATGTGGAATTTGGTTGTTAAATGTGATTTTTGAAGGAATTTTTTTGTAGAATAGATTTTAAAAGGTTTCTTTTAGTATATACAGCCAGCTTTTACATTATGTTAGACGTTATAACTAGAAGTCAGTTGTAGTTCTGGAAATGAATATTAGCTTTACTTATTCTAAATTTTTATGAGTAATCAAACTTTTGGCATATATGCTAATTTATGTAACCTCAGTCAAGATTTTCAGACATCTTCTTGAGATTTATTAAAATTAAGATTTACTTACCAGATTTAATGGTTTAATTTTAAAGGAGCAAATTTAAGTATATTTTGTTCTTAGAAGTTAAAGAACAAATGAAATGATTTAGCTGTCTTTTGCAGGGGGGAAATACACTCATTTAAAGTTAAGTTTGTAGATTACTTCATTGAAATGGCCATACATAAAACGTAATTTTTAAAATAACTTTTTGTTTGGCATGAAGTAATATTAACTCATTGAGTCTGAGATTTAGCATCCAAAAAGGTATTGAAAACAAAGTTCTTTCATAAGAATAATGTTTAGTGATGTTCATTTAATATTTTTGAGCTTGAAAAATGAACACTTAGGGTGATTCTGAAAATCAACTCCTTTATTATTCTAATAACACATACTCTATTGAGACCAAGTTATCCATGCTTTGTGGGAACTCAGCCTGCAAAGAATTGAATTTGCTGGGTTTTGTCACTTCCAGGACCAGCCAGGGTTACTGTAGCCTGCTGTTTGACTACATCTATGCATAATTTTGTGCAAAATCATCAAGTGGTACTGTTTGCTTTTAAAGTGATGTGTAACTTTTTATTATAATCATTAATACAATCAAAGAAGGTAGCAGTGCTTTTATTTACTTTTTATTGTCATCAAGCAGTTTTCTAGGAATTTTCAGCAAAATACCAATTCAGCTATAAGTCTAGTATGAAACACAGGAACTGTGAATATGAGCTTTTGGTGCCTGCTATGGAAAAATCAAATCAATAGCTTTAATGTCTTCTTACAATCTCATTTTGCTTCACTATAGCTCTGTTTTAGTTAGATCTGCACATCTGTTTTGCTCCAGGTGGTTAATTTTACCAGTTCAGTTTCTCTGTAGATTTTTGCCATAGTAGAAAGGATTTCAAATCTTAATAGCCCCTTAAAATATTTTATTACCAGTTACTGAAATGAACGATAGATAATGTACATGCTTTGTTTTTTGTGCAAATACCCAAGACAATCTGATTGAAAGACAGCTTAAGGACAAATAAATAGCAAAAGCATTCAGTCTTTATTTACAGTATATAGAAGGTTACTGTTTTCATCTTAGGTGGAAGAGTCTGATCAGCAGGAACACCCCAGAGGAAGGACATCTTTAGCGATAGAATTTACATACCGTTAGCTCACAGTAATTGATTAGTAGCAGGGCTCTGTAGTACAGAGCTAGCTGGGCATGTTATTTGGGATGCCTTTGATGCTGTGGTTTTCCGAAGCTTGCTGGCTGCATGCTTGTTGCCTTTGTTCGTGACACAGGTAATTACTTGATAAAATGAAGTGCATCGCTGTGAACAATTGACCCTTTGGAACAATCCAGGCTGGTCAGCAGTCTAAAGCCACACTTTAAAGCCATCATGATAGCCTCAAACTTAAGAGTTTCCAAGGTACAGACAAAGGTGTTGTCTTCCTTTAGTACAAGTCGAGTGCCATTTTCAGACTTTATGAAGTATTTAAATTGGATGATATTTGACGATATTGAAAACTCCTCTGGAAATCCATCCAGCCTGCTTTTGGACACCAGAACAATGCGAGACTTTATTTTTGATATGAAATCAGGAGCATTACAGAAGATTCTCAGTCCTTGTGAACGATCGTGATTATCTGTTATTTCCAAGAAAGTAGTCTCTCTGGGTGTTAGCTGTTCTTTCTCCCACCTGGATTTCACTTCCTCTGCCAGTCCCTTGAGCTGAAAGAATTCTGCTTCTTGTGCAAGAAGTTGATTTTCTCGAAACCCTTCGGGCAATAGAAGTTCTCCATTTCGTAGGAAGTTTAGGACATGCCTGAAGAGGAGCCCATCCCTGTCTATGAAATAATGACCATCAGCATCAAACGGGCAGAGGATTTTTCCGTTTACTATACCTTCAAGGAAAGTGTCTGGGTACTTGGTCAGCGTTTGTTTTTGAGTAATGTATAAATATCCACCAACGTTGAGGGTCATCAGTGTAGATTTGCAGTTCTTTCCTTGATCAGTATCTTCCAGGCTGTTGTGTTTCCCTTCGTACTCTTTTTCTTTTTCTCTTCTGTTTATTTTACGCTCCATTTTTTGAAGATGCTATTTCAGCTTGTTCTTCTTGGCTTTGAGATTTTTTAAAAAGAAACACTACCACACAAGCACGCCTTTATTCAGCCCCAGCCTGGTGATGGAATGGAAACGCTGGCAGCATCGCCTGCGCTGTCAGCTCGGTTTTGCAGTAGGTGGCGTATCAGCCTCTGTATGCAGGAGCTTTCTGGAGTAAGACGGAAAAGAGAATTTGCATTTAACTGTATCAGGGAAGGGATTTGTTGTGAAAGGATTTTCATGTCTATCCTTTGAAGTAATAAGAGGTACTTAGAATAAATTGAATTTCCTCTTGTCAGTTAAGCAGATGCAAATATTTAATTCTTCATCCAAATGTGAATGTTTAACTATTTCTAAATGCCTGAGTTATTTTTTAATCAGGCAGGCTTAATATTGAATAATATTGTCATCTTTTGGAAAATAATGTATATTGATTTAGTGTCACCTTTTTAAAGTAAACATAAGGTGAAAATTCTAGGTGTATACAATTTTCTTTCCTGGAAAAAGTCACGCATTTCACAGTGGTGTAGTCATTTTTGAGACACAAATAAGAATACTTAACCTGCTACTTGTGACACTGTACTTGATTTTAATTGGATTTGCATGTGATTCTGATTTGGAGATCTTTGTTAAAGGATGTTAAGAAATTTATTTTTATTTATTTTTATTATTTTATTTACCCTAAAAGTAAAAAAATCAAATAGACAGGCTTTACAGTAATCTCTTACTTTTTTTGGTTAAGATTTTCTGTGGAAAATTCATGAACTTGTTTCACTTGGAACCTGCTTTTGTGCTGAACAAAGACTTGGGCAATTATAGAAAATACTGTAACTGTGTATGTGCATGCATATATATGCCATATAGGAAGATAGGAGAAAGATATAGATTCAGAATACCTACTACAAAATAGTGTCATAGGTAAGTTAGTTTGTTTCTTGTTTGTTTCACAGTGGGTAAAAGAAACCACCAAAGCCTAACCTTGTTTTTCAACTTGGGAGCTGGAACAGTGTGAATGATGTCACCCTCCACTTCCCAGATCTTTTTCCTCTTTCCCCTATAACTTCCCTTCCAAAGCAATTTAGGGTTCTGAACTGTCACTTCTAGCATTTAAAGGCTCAGTGGTAAGGAATGTAAACATTGTCCCCAGTATACTATTATTTGGCCTATCTGCTAAATTATTCTGGGAATCTACATTGTTTTTTGTTTTTGTGTCAATTTTTTATTTTTATTTTTGTAGAGACAAGTTTTTACCATGTTGCCCAGACTGGTCTCAAACTCCTGGATTCAGGTGATCTGCCCATCTCAGCCTCCCCGAGTGCTGGGATTACAGGCATGAGCCACTGCCCTGGGCCACACTGTTAAAAGTTAGACTTTGGTTTATATTTCTCTTGCATTAGAAGTATTTTAAAATTACTTAACTGTATGTTGACATAGAAATATTGGAAGAGATTCTTCTAAAGTGCTTACTTCTTATTTTCTTTAAACAATATTAGATTTTCACGTATAAAAAACTATATTCTTACAGTGATCTTGAAGTTAACTTTCATGCATTATTAAGATCAAATGTTCATTGAAATTGAACTAGAACACTAAGGCGTAATGTTTTTAGAGCTGTGTTTTTGCTTAGAGACTATGAAATTCAACTTCCTCATTTCACCAAAGATAAAATTGCATTCCAGAGAATTGTTAGTATTTTATCTAGGACTTTACAGCAAAGCCAACTTTTTGACTAAAACTTCCTTTCAGTCCTGCAGCACTTAATAAGACTTACGGTTATATTCTGACAATCTCATGTTTGTCTTGATTTTGCTTTTTTAGATTAAGTTGTTTCTGTCAATACAAGTTTTTAAGAAATACTGAATAGATTTTGAGGGAGAAGGGATACAACTTTGGAAGTTTATTTTCTTGTCTTACCATTACAAATAGTCACTGCACTTGAGTAGCATCGTATAATAACAGAATCAGAAAGGCAGAACAGTTTCATTTATAGGTTTAGTCCTCTTTTTTTGAACTTTATACGGTACCAGAATTAGTACAACATAACTGTAGTATAGTAATGGGAGACTGTGCTAGCATGTTCTTGCTTGTTTAAATAAAGTGATGTGGATAGATACTATGTATGCTGGGTCTGCTTCCTTACACCCTGTTTGGCCTGTCTATAGATGCCTTCATGGGAAGCCCCAATGCTGTTCCTTTTGGAGGATGGGCTTCCATGGGGTGATGAGAGGGCAGGAGTGAGGCAGGACAGCTGGAAATGGGACTGCTGACCTTCAGTCATCACTCCAGGCCCACCTTACACTTCCTAACTCACTCACTCCTGGTTTCTGCTGCCGGGCTTTCAAAACCCCTGATGAGTGCTCGTTTCTGCAGGCTTGCCTGAACAGACCCTGAACCATTCCATCTTGTGCCTCTTTTCCTTGATTGATTTTCTCAGTCTAGACTTCACTCTGGTGTTCTCGGCTTCTGCAAAGTTGACGTGTGATTTCTTTGCCACCCATGGCCTGGCAACAGCAGTGTAACTGAAGCCTTGTCTTAGTGCCTGGCTGATACAAATCCATAGGACTTTGGTGTCCTCTTTGGCCCAACTTGCAGACTTAAGGAAGAAAAATGTAGGCCGGGCATATTGGCTCACGCCTGTAATCCCAGCACTTTGGGAGGCTGAGGGGGTGGATCACTTGAGGCCAGGAGTTTGAGACCAGCCTGGCCAATATAGGGAAATCCCTTGTCTACCAAAAATTAAAAAAAAAAAAAAAAAATTAACTGGGGTGTGTTGGTGTATGTCTGTAGTCCCAGCTACTTGGGAGGCTGAGGCAGGAGACTTGTCTGAGCCCGGGAGGTGTAGGTTGCAGTGAGTCGAGATAGCGCCACTGCACTCCAGTGTGGGCAACACAGTAAGACCCTGTCTCAAAAAATAAAAATAAAAAATAAAAATGGCGCCCAGTAGA
Source organism: Macaca mulatta (assembly GCF_049350105.2). Classification (NCBI taxonomy): domain Eukaryota; kingdom Metazoa; phylum Chordata; class Mammalia; order Primates; family Cercopithecidae; genus Macaca; species Macaca mulatta. The sequence goes on from NC_133422.1 coordinate 24,510,883, forward strand.
CCCCACTGTATCCCTGTTACTCCATATTACCTCCAGCAAAGCAAGATGACCGTAATTCATGAAAATTATAGGAGTTCATTGATCATTGCTGCCTGTGGTGGTACACATGCCCCTTAGGAGAAAGCCAGATTATCTCTTTTTAGGCTATTCTAAATTTATATTTACTTGCTAGAGGGTGGGAAGTGGGTGTTACTTGTCCGAGGTAGTGTCAGTAAGGTCTCCACAGCCCTAAAACTATAAAAATGGTATTTCAGTACCTGTACCAAGGGAGACATCCCTGGATCATGGGACTATGTTTCTCTGCCTCATTGCAGATACAAACTGGAACTGCTCAATTTAGTGGTTTCAGCAGAAGGGTTTAAACCACACATGTCACAGATTAGCTTACCTGGATCCACTTGGCCACTAGATTTGAAGATTTTATCTGCCTTTGCAGGCAAAAACATATAAAATTTTGAAAGATTGGGGTCCTGTTTCCTACTCCGTACCTTAACTCTTTGTTAGAGTTAGATCACCTCTGTCTTAGACATCTTTAATCATACATAACCAACTTCGAGAATTTAAACTGGTCCTTAGTATGAGTATATCCTATAGTTAATTGGGTCCAATGCCTAACTAAATTCTGGCAGAACCTTCCCCTATGAGGTAATGCTAATGTCCTACCGTCTGCATAAGGCAGAACTCACTCCAGTAGGAATTCCCATCTTTTCTACCAATTCCTTTTGGGAAATGAGGTCTTTGTCATCCCGCGATTGATGCAGGACATCATTGTAATATATACACTTGCTCCATTTATATGCCAGAGATATTCCCATGCCGTGGAAGGAAGTGGAACCTTATCAGGAGGTTATCTCTCCCGATTGGAAGATACAGAAAGTACGATAATTCTCCTAGACTTCACAGGTCACTCCTCTATAAAATTCAAACACTCTTCAAGGAAAAGGGATGGTCTTAGAAGCTGCCTTTGAGAAGAACAGGGAGCTTCTGTCTCCACATTCTCCCCTTCTATCAAATCTTGGTTGTTGTCAGCTGCATGCTTCTCTGCTTGTCTTTTAAAAGGATTTCTTTCCCATTACCTTAGAAAGTAAAAGCTAGAGAAACTGGTGTCAATTTTTTACTTAAACCTGACACTTTCTCTGCCTTGGACTTGCCCACATTTTTTGTTTGTTTGTTTATTGATCTGTGTTTTGACCTTTCTCTGCCTTTCACAAGCTGAGTTTCTTTTTTTTTTAACATGTACTTGCTTCATCTCCTCTTGTCAATAGCATTGAATATAAGAAACGCTCGAGGTATGAATATTTTATGTTGGCTTCTTTTGTGTGTTAAAAATAAAAATTACACTGTCTAATGATTGATGTATTTTAAGAATCAAGGACTTTCCCATATTAATGTAATTATTTTTGAATGTCCAAATTTTAGTTCTATTTCGAAATATAAAATGTATCTGCTCTAAATGTTGTCTAGTACTGGTATTATACTAACAAAAGTACTATGGCAGCCACTTTATGTAACTGATTGACCACAGCATCTCACAAACTGTGTAGAGTCCTTGAACCTTCCTAGGACTAATAGGACATAACCTCTGGCCAGAAAGTCATGTGAACATGTCATTGCAGTCCAGAGAATGCAGCTGTAAATATTTTGCAGTGTTGAACTGTGTCTTCAAGGAAGCCCAGGAAAATTGCCTACATTGGCAAATGTTTTAGCCTCATTTGAGGGGTATAGAAAAAAATAAGGCACTATGTGTCAAAAGGAGCGCAAATAAAGACAACACGCTACCTCAGAAGTTCAGGTGAAATTCCATTCCACATTTCTTTGATTTTCACTACAAAGGTAATCTTGACAATTTATAAATTATATTCATGTTTTACATGTACTTTGGAAAATTAATATTTCAGGGAAACCTGTGTTTTATAATTTTGTAAGCAGAAGTCGTACCTTAAGTTTTTTAAAACGAAGTTTTTTTTTTTTTTTTTTTAAATATAACCTGTGCATTATTCTTTACTGGAAAATTCTATTGTAAGCAGATGAGCATAGCACTTACATAAGCCATCAAATGAACATTAAAATTATAATATTGTACAGAACTCATTTTTATAGTGCTATTTGGCAAAATGCAATTTTACTTTCTCTTCGGGAAGAAGATATTTTAAGCTAATAACCATTACCTACAATCTCAAAATGAGGGGCATAACTTTGAAAACTCTTGTAAAGGTACTACAGTTAGGAAGTAAGTGACTAAAGAGGGTCTCTGTTTCCATATGCTAGTGCCTGCCACTGTTCCTTCTGTTTTTCTCATCACTTAACATCCCCTTGTGTCTTCTGTGATGAGGTGGTGTGGAGGAGAGAGAAGAGGACCTGAACAGGAGAACAGGATGTGATGGCTCAAGGGAGATGATGGCTCAAGGGAGCAAATGTGGTTTCTTACAGAGTAGGGAGGAGTTGTAAATTAGGGATGGAGAACGCTATCATATCACACATTTTTTTTGTATTTACCATTTCTATAACTGAGGTACATCTTAGTATCGTTAGCTTGTCAAAATTTAGTGGCAGTATTTTGTCTTGGTGGCACGTAAAATAATGGTTGATATTACAAATGATAGCATCTTATAGTTGATGAAGTATCTGAGCAGCTCTATGAGCTCTTCCCTCCGTATCACAAGAAAGTAAAATTAACAGACAGGGAGGAGGGAAAGAATTTTGCAGGGAGATAGAGAGGAGAGAGAGGGAAAACAAAACATTGTGGCTGCTTGATGTTAAAATTATCTAGACAAATTATTTTATAACTTTTATAAAATTAAATTTTACTTTTTGATACAGGGTCTTGCTCTGTCACCCAGGCTGGAGTGTACTGCAGCCTCAACCCCCTGGGCTCAGGTGATCCTCCTGCTTTAGCCTCCCATGTAGCTGAGGCCACAGGCATGCCCCTCCATACCTGGCTAACTTTTTGATTTTTGTGTGTGTGTGTGTGGAGACTGGGTCTCACTTTGTTGCCCAATCTGGGCTCAAGCTGTCCTCCTGCCTCAGCCTCCCAAAGTGTTGGGATTATAGACGTGAGCCACTGTGCACAGCAGAATTCCTGAAGATCAAATAGAGATCAGAATATCACTTTACAAGTTTGAATAAAGACCAGCTTTTTAATAATACAGGGATAGAAAGTTTGCCTCACTGGTTTGTTAAGATGCTAGTACCTTTTATTAGTAGACATCACCTGAGAACCACAGGCAAAAAACTTCTAGGAACATATTTTAAATGAGAAGAAAGGAGACTACTAGGAATATTAAAAATGGTTTACCTTTTAAATGTACATGCTTCTTGAAAAGATTATTTCTTCAGTCTTTTCCCAGAGAGTGTCGACACAGATGTGATGTAATTACGTGTCAGGAGAGTAACTTCACGGTCTGGAGGATCAGCCTGAAATGCTGATCGGTAGTCTTCTGGTCTGGGTTTTTACAGGAGCTGGAAGTCCTCTTAAATGCCTCCACATTCAGCTGGATCCAGAAGGTCTTGTGGAAATGAATGAGTGTAACTTCCTGATGCCTAAGACTTCATAACATACCTAATTTCATTACTTACATGCCAATGCAAATAAGCAGTGTTGCTGCTTGCTTATTACTTTAACTTGTTTAAACTAGGGATGCCCTTAACTTAAAAAAAAAAAAAAAAAAAAGTGCCAGTGTCATTTCTCCTCAGTTCTTTGACATAGAGTATATCCAAGTTCAGATATAGGGTAAGACAATCCAGCATAGAGCACAAGTTTAAATGTTTTCAAGCCTTGGGCAGCTTCTTAACATTTTGTGATTGTTCTCTTTCTACTCAAACAAAATTTAGTTATATCTAGGTCTTTTGGAAAGTACTAGAGCAAACAAAATGAACACTAATGAAATAATAAAACATCCCCAGTTGGAGAGGAAGGCTAGCATTTTTATTTAGTGAAAGAGACCTAGAAGAGATCTCAGACATTCTAGTAATGTCATTATTATAGATGCTGAGGCCCAGAGATGTAAAATAACTTCTCCAAAGTAACAGCAATTCTGCTGTTTAGTGACAGAATCATAACTAGAAGCCTTCACTTCTTTTTATAGGATGTGCTTTATATACATAACCTTTAACATTTTCTCTCGAGTTTTTTCTGATTTTAGGTGGTGGGATATACATAAATAAATTACCGTCATCAAAGATATGTGTTCATACTCAATAAGATTCCTTCGGTTGCAAGTAGTAGAAAGCAGTCAACAAACCGATGTAGCCAAAAAAGGAGTGCAGGGGAGAATTTAGAAAGAATCCCATACTATTTCCCAGAATCCAAAGAAGAGCAAATGGCCAAGGAAAAGATATGAATTGAGCCATTCCAAAGCCTTTGGTAGGATGAGTTTGTGTGGCTTCTCTGAAGAGTGCTGGCAAGACCATGTCCTTCTAGTAATTTGTGGTATGAGCCCCTTTGTTGAACATTTCAAGCACAAGAGTGAGCAAGCACAGGCACACATAGAGGCCATTCCCACCACCGTCAGTGCTCTTCCTTCTTACCCCCACCCACCCCAGTCTAAATCCTACCCATTTTTCAAGGTCCAGCACAGTCATTGCTTTTTCTTCAAAACTCTTCTTGGCCTGGCGCAGTGGCTCACACCTGTAATCCTAGCACTTTGGGAGGCCGAGGTGGGTGGATCGCCTGAGGTCAGGAGTTCAAGATCAGCCTGGCCAACATGGCAAAACCCCATCTCCACTAAAAATACAAAAATTAGCCTGGCACAGTGGTGCGTACCTGTAATCCGAGCTACTCAGGAGGCAGAGGCAGGAGAATCGCTTGAACCCAGGAGGTAGTGGTCGCCGTGAGCCAAGATCGCACCACTGCACTCCAGCCTGGGTGACAGAGTGAGACTCCATCTCAAAAGAAAAAAAAAACAAAACTCTTTTTGATCTCTAGCTACACATAATCTGAGCGTGTGTGTGTGCACGCGTGCGTGCGTGTGTGTTTAATCCCAGTACTCTTGTATGTTTCTGTTTTATGACCTTTAACCTATTCGACTTGACAGAAGAATCCTACAGCATATGTAGAATAACCAGTAATTGGTCAGTTACATTAAAAGATGGGAAATCATAAAAATGATATCAATATGCAGTTCCTGTCTGCCTTAAACATTTTATCTTAAAACTTATAAATGTATGTTTAGTTGGCTGGGCATGGTGGCTCACGCCTGTAATCCCAGCACTTTGGGAGGCCGAGGTGGGCAGATCACGTGAGGTCAGGGGTTCAAGACCTGCCTGGTCACCATGGTGAAACCCCGGCTGTACTAAAAATACAAAAATTAGCTGGGCATGGTGGCGCACGCCTGTAATCCCAGCACCTCAGGTGACTGAGGCATGAGAATTGCTTGAATCTGGGAGGCAGAGGTTTCAGTGAGGCAAGAATGCACCACTGCACTCCAGCCTGGGTGACAGAGTGAGACATCATCTCAGAAAATAAATTAAATAAATGTACATTTAGTTGCTGACATGTATGTAAAACAAGGCCTTTGCTTTGAATATAGGATACTGACTGACCATCTGCTTTGTTTTTCAGAAATTAAATCTATCATTTAGTTTTTCAGTCTTGCTCTGTTGCCCAGGCTGGAGTGCAGTGGTGTGATCTCAGCTCATTGCAACGTCTACCTACCGGGTTCAAACAACTCTTATGCCTTAGCCTCCCAAATAGCTAAGACTACAGGCATGTACCATCATGCCCAGCTTTTCTTTTTCTTTTTCTTTTTTTTGGGGGGAGGGGTGGTATTTTTAGTAGAAACAGGGTTTCCTCGTGTTGCCGGGGCTGGTCTCAAACTCCTGGCCTCAAGTGATCTGCCCTCCTCTGCTTCCCAAAGTTCTGGGATTACAGGCGTGAGCCACCGCACCCAGCCCCATAATTTAGTTTAGATTTTCCATTTTGGTTTCTTTGAAAGGGAGCAAGAACTCAAACACTGTGAAACTGTCTAAATGCAGACTCTTCGTAGACTTCTGTGCTTGCCTTCCAGTCTCTAGTTGTCTCACCTGTACCTAATTTGACAGTATTGTGCTACAACTGACCTTTATATCATCTTACCAAAATATTCTACATAGTTTTCATAGAAACGCCCCCCAAACTCCCCCCATACTCATAATTTAATGGGCTTCTGTAACATATAATCAGATTACATAATTATTAAAACTAATATAAACCAGTTCTAGCATAGTTTGAACAGAAGTGTGTGGGAGTACTGGAGATTAACCTATTACCCACTAGTGTATAGTGAGCTGTGGACATCTGTCGCTATATTTAATAGCAGGGAATTGAGAGCCTTTGTTCATCTAGAGGTGAGTTAAGTAGAGGTGTATCAAAAGTGCTTCTGGTGTATTAAGATGATTTATATACCTGTCTTATCCTGTGAGACCAGCAGCTCTTGAAACGTGGTCTGGGAACCACTGGGCAGAGGTGTCCCCGAGAACCTTTCAAGGGATCAATGATGTCAAGATCATTTTTATAATAATGCTAACAGCTTTTTTTATTTTTTCCCTCTCATTCTCTAGAAATTTCTTAATTTTAGTTTCTAATATGGTAGATATCAGCAGTTAAAACTTACAAACAGAAGTTTTTTGGGGGTCTGTACATTTTTCCTTTTAAAAACATTTAAATTTAGTTTTTTAAATTTTTTAATTGACAAAATATGTGTATATTTATGGTATATAGCATGATGTTTTGATATATGTGTATGTGTGGAATGGCTAAATCAAGCTATTCACATCTGTACTTTTAAACTAATACATGTCACAGAACGTTTAAGAAAGTCTGCGCTCCTTGAGGGTAGGAACCGTGTTTCATTTGTTATTCCCAATGTGCTCTTGCATTGTCTTTTACATAGTAGGCACTCAGTAAATAGTTAAGAAATGTGTGAGAATAAAATGAATTATTTTTCAAGTATTTATGGTCTTCTAAACTGGGTCAACAAACTAGTTTTAAGTAAAGGTTTCTGTATTAATGAATAGATCTATAATTAGCAGCAGTAATGTGCAAGTGGGTGCTTTTAAGTACTTTTAAAACAAAATTTAATACCTTTCCTTTGAAATCTTAAGCGGTATTTTGAAAAAGACGAGACGTGTGGTTTAGTGGAAAGAATATGAGAATGTGTTCCTATGAGGCTTTAAAAAGAGAGCAGGCAAATCATGCCTAGGGGGCTGCATCAGGAGTAAATTGGCCTTTTAAAAATTTAAGAAGAGAAGAAGAGAAAGGAAGTGAACAGAGATGTCAGGTTACTTAGGAACATCCAGTGGATGGGAAAATTCATTGCTGATGAAGACTTTTCTGTTCACTTTGAGTAGCATTTGAAAGCTATTTTAGGTTTGAAAAGGAGATATGATAGACAGAAAATTATGATTTGAGGAAGTAAATGTTACTGCTCTATGTGAGTGACTTTGACTGAAGAATAGTGAGGAGAGTGGTGGCCAAGTTGAAATGGGCAGTTGCTGTGGACCTGATGTCTACCCTTGAGCTGTCATATGGAGAAGGTTGATAGCACAAACCTTTAACTGAAAATTAAATTCAGCCTGTCCACCTGGAGTAGGTTCTGCTAAATAAGTGGGGAGCATTCGCTTATTAAAAGGTAGCTATATTAGTCCATTTTCACACTGCTATAAAGAAATGCCTGAGACTGGGTAGTTTATAAAGAAAGAGATTTAATTGACTCATGGTTCTGCATACCTGAGGAGGCCTCAGGAAACTTACATTCATGGTGGAAAGCAAAGGGGAGGCAGGCACCAAGGTGGCAGGAGGGAGAAGTGAGAGCGCAGGAAAAAGCTGCCAGTGAGAAATCACTCATTATCACCAGAACAGCATAGGGGAAACTGCGCATGATCCAGTCACTTCCCTCGACACATGGGGATTATAATTCAAGATGAGATTTGGCTGGGGACACAGAGCCAGACCATATCAGTAGCTCTTTTAGTTGCAACATTAATGAACATATGGATATGTGACTAAACTATTTGCAGAGATAGTAGCCTAGATTTATTTTTTTATTTTATTTTATTTATTATTTAGTTTTTTTGAGACAGAATCTTGCTCTGTTGCCAGGCTGGAGTGCGGTGGTGCTATCTTGGCTCACTGCAACCTTTGCCTCCCGGGTTCAAGTGATTCCCTTGCCTCAGCCTTCTGAGTAGCTGGGACCACAGATGCATGCCACCATGCCTGGCTAATTTTTTATATTTTAGTAGAGACAGGGTTTCACCGTGTTGGCCAAGATGGTCTTGATCTCCTGACCTTGTGATCCGCCTGCCTCGGCCTCCCAAAGTGCTGGGATTACAGCTGTGAGCCACCACGGCCTGCCTAGATTTATTTTTTTAAAGGATTAATTGTCTTCCTTTACTGGACTTTCCTCATGCATTTAAGACATTTGATATATCAGATTTTCCCAAATCTTGCTATTGTTGTGACGACTAAAGAATTTTTCTTGATAGAACTTTCAGCTTCAGTAAGAGCCAAACTTGAATATAACCTTTTTGCTTTAAGAAAATTCAAATCTGGCCGGGCGCGGTGGCTCAAGCCTGTAATCCCAGCACTTTGGGAGGCCGAGACGGGCGGATCACGAGGTCAGGAGATCGAGACCATCCTGGCTAACACGGTGAAACCCCGTCTCTACTAAGAAATACAAAAAACTAGCCGGGCGAGGTGGCGGGCGCCTGTAGTCCCAGCTACTCGGGAGGCTGAGGCCGGAGAATGGCGTGAACCCGGGAGGCGGAGCTTGCAGTGAGCTGAGATCTGGCCACTGCACTCCAGCCTGGGCTACAGAGTGAGACTCCGTCTCAAAAAAAAAAAAAAAAAAAAAAAAGAAAATTCAAATCTTAATTTTATTAAAGACATTAATGCGAGGAAATTATTTGTAGAATTTAGACTTTAGTATAAGACAATTATGGCTTTTAAACTATTTTCTTCCTGCCATATTTTGGTATAAGGCAATCATGCTTCTCATCATTGCTCTTTCTGCACCTTCTTGAGATTCGTTACATATGTTGCATTAAGGGACCCTGGATACATTGATTATATACAGTGTGCTCGTAATTAGTTTGTACAGCATCCCCTAGATTTTGGAGACATTCAAAGATCACTAGAAAAATATTTTTTAGTATAAATCATGTAGGCATGGTTCTATACACATTCTACATTTTGATCAGTTTATCTGTCTCCCCCAGTGAACCGTATGCTTCTTGAAAACAGTACTGTATCTTAATCATCTTGATTCCTCAATGCCTAGATGGGGCCTTTTGCATAGCAGACATTTTGCTAATGTTAGTGGAATGAAGTAATTCTCTCTGAAAAGATGAATCATAAATGCACTACTCATGAGCCAGGGAATTTCCTGAGTCTCTTCTTAAAACCCAGGTGAATTCTTGTGGAAATATGACTGAACCTTAAATGTTTCTAACCACAGTCATACATTTCCAGGGTATCATAAAGCTGGTACCATTATGAGACATTTATATGTGTATTATATAATAAGGTGAGGTCTGTCAAGTGACCACACCACAATGCTTGGTGGCCAGTAGGCACACAATAGATGCTAGCCTTTCTTTTTCTGATTTCTCCTAGGTTTTATGTCAGGGTCACTGTAAGAATTACTAAGGATAGGGGAAATTGCCTTTCTGTTTGGACAGATATTCATAGCAGTTAAAGATTCTGTTTTGACATGCCCAGATTTATAATTCTGCAGGAAAACAGAAGTCAGAGCAGCTGGCAGGCTGAACTGGTACACAGTATAACCCAGACAGTAGACTTGCCCAGTGCCACAGTATTTTCTGGGCTGACTGTTCTAGTCACAAGGTACTCAAGAATTTTATTCGTGCACATACACACACAAGCACACACACGGTCTTTGATTTAGTGGTTTAGACTAGCTGTGTTTTCAGAAGTTACTTTGTCAAAGACGATAGCCTTTATACTCTTTAATTTGATTTTATGCCCTTTTAAGCCACCTTATTTAGAAGGAGCTAAGTGTATAAAAGCTGTTGCTGGCAAAGGGCTGCAGCAGCCTAATAAACAAATCTGACAGGAGCCCAGTTTGTTACAAAGCCAAGAAAAAGGTTTCTCTCTATTCTGACCAGTGAGATTCCTAAAACTTAACTATTTTTTCTTGATTTTTGTTATTATATTTGATTGTCATATTACTAATTTAGTGTGTTAAAATACAGTCTTGAAAATGATAAGTGTTATCTCTGAATACTTTTTTTTTTTTCCATTCAAGATAAGCTGTCATTGGAAGGAATAGTGGTACAAAGAGCTGAATGCCGACCAGCTGCCAGTGAAAACTACATGCGATTAAAAAGGTTGGTGTTTTGTAACTCCAGAATGATACCTGATATTTCCCTTTGGGGATTGAGATACGTGTGTTATATCGCCTATTGACTGCATTAAAACTGTGGTTATTGTTGAGCGTTTGCTTCAAAAGCTGTTTGGTTTTAAAAGCAAGTAAGTTTCTTTGGCACTAAAGAAATTTCAGTATCTGGGCTGTTTATTTGAGGTATTTTAAGCTACTTTGTTAATACATCCTGGAATCAAAGTTTTAAAACTACATTTTCTAGTTGTCTTTATAGATTTTGATTCTTTAAAGACATGTAATAAGATCGTTGTACTCTTTTATTTTCCAGGGCTGTAATTTTTCCATAATAAATATGTATCCAAAATACTGTAACTGGGCCGGGCATGGTGGCACATGCCTGTAATCCCAGCACTTTGGGAGGCTGAGGTAGGTGGATCGTTCAAGCCCAGGAATTTGAGACCAACCTGGGCAATATGGCGATATCCTATCTCTACGAAAAGATAGAAAAATTAGCCGGGCATGGCTGGGGTGTGAGGATTGCTTGGGCCTGGGAAGTCAAGGCTGCAGTGAGCTGAGATCATGCCATTGCACTCCAGCCTGGGTGACCCAGTGAGACCTTGTCTCAAAAAAAAAAAAAAAAAAAAAAGGTTGTACTGTATAAAGCAAGTGTAGTTGCCAGAATATCATCCTGTTGTCTTGATCTATAGAGAAATTTTTATAAACATATACACTTTGTTAGAGAGTTTGTTTCAGGATCTTCCCCTGCCCCTGACATTTTTTATGTGGTTAACATTTTGTAGTTAGTATTTAAAGATGCTGATTGCAAATTCTTGATACCCCAAATTTTATGACATTCAAAGAGTCAGCAATTTTTTAAGCCCTGAGGAAATATATTATACCTGTTTCATAGTTTATTTTTAATGTGTTTTAGCCGCATGTGATTTAGAATTATACTTTTTTGTTCATTCATTCAGTACTTACTATCTGCCAAGTGCTTTCTTAGGAGTGAGAGAAATAGCAGGAAACAAAGCAAACAGAAATCTCTGCCTTCGTGGACCTTCCATTGTCACAGATTGTAGGTACACTGAATCGGTAGTGGAGAAGACACTGCTGAAGCAGTGGTAGTGGCCTCTTAGATATCAGCATTCTCTTCTATGTAAGAGGCCAGGTGAGCTGGATCATCTCGAAATTTTGCATCATCTTTAAAAATTTCCCTCTTTTGTCAATTAGATTGGACTCTATCTCCTGAGAATGACATAGACTTGTTCTCTTGTCAAATAATTCCTCTAATTTATATGCCTCCTTGGGGCAAATAAAAGAATGACAATCAAAATGAAAAATATTTATAACAGAAAATAGCTTTGGAAAACAAGCAGAAGATGTTTCTTTCATTGTTTTTAGCTTATAAAATTTATTGTATAGTAATAAATTTTTGAAGTCTTTTTGAAAATTTATCTCTTCATATAACTACTGAAATTGAAAAATGCAAAATCTGGTTACCAAGCTGCTTACCGAGATCTTTTTCTGTGGCCCTAATTTTTTTTAAAGGGTTCTAAAGATTTCTGATGATGAGATCAGGCAGGTCACCTGCTGTGTTTATAAAACGGCTGCTTGTTTCCTACCAAAAAAGAAGTGAAAATTGTTTAGCCTTTCAAGTGTGCTGAAAGATCAACTGTTACATAGTCATGCACTATGTAAGGACATTTGGTAGTCTCATAAGATTACAGTACTGTATTTTTTCTGTTCTTTTTCTGTGTTTAGATACACAAATACTTAAAATTGTGTTACAGTTGCCTATGGTGTTCATTACAGGAATGTGTAGTGGGGTATACCGTCTAGGTTTGTATAAGTACACTCTATAATGCTTGCACAACAGTGAAATTGCCTGACAATGCATTTCTCATGAGATATCCCCATTGTTAAGCCATGCATGACTATATTTTAATCTTTACTTAAGTGACTTAGAAAAAGAAACAAGTGGTTCAGGAGGATCATGTGAGTTTCATGAAGTAGATGATAGATGACATAAGTCTTGAAGACAGCTTTTTTTGACCAAGTGGAGAAAGAGATTGGGTAAGAACATTAAAAACAGACATGCACAAAGACATGGGGAAGACTTTAGGGACCTGTGTGTGGTTCTGTAAGCCTGGAATGGAGGGATTGTTTGAGAGGATGTCAGAAGCTCCAGCCCAGATCTCTTTCTTCAACATCAAACATACCTACAAAAGCCGGGTTGAATGTCTGATAGACATTTCAAATATGTAAAAAACTGAACTCCAGATCTTTCTGGCAAAACCTGCTCTACTAGCATTTTTCTTGTCTCAGTTAATACCTACTCTGTCCTCTCATTTTTTCAGTCCAAAAACATTGGTTTTTAGTTAAACCTTGGTTTAGTCTTAGTTCTTGACTCCTCTCACATCCCACATCCAATGTGTCAGAAGAATCTTATTGACTGTCTCTTCAAAATATTACACATCCATAGTCTGATCACCCCATGAACTGCCATTTTTTCTCACCTGGATTGCTGCAGTAGCCTCCTACCAGAGTTCCTGCTTCCACCCTTGCCCCACTGTAGTCTCTTCTCAGCACAGTAGCCAGGGAAGTTCTTTTAAAATCTAAGTCAGATCATGCCATTCCTCTGTTCAAATGTCACTTGCAGTGCTTTCTGTATTACTCAGAGTAAAATCTAAGTCCTTACTTATAATGGTCTACAGGGTCCTATGTGATGATCCTACCACTGTCTATACCTTCTCGCCATCCTCATCTTTTTCTTCCCTCCCTTTCACTCATTCTGCTCCAACCACACCTGTCTCTTAACAATCCATGAGCACTCCAGGCACACATCCACACCGCAGCCTTTGCACAGACATTCTTTTCTGCCTGGAACATCCTTTCTCCAGATAACTGCATGGCTTGCCGCCTCACCTCTTTCACGTCTCTTCTCAAAATGCCACTTTTTCATGAGGCCTACCTTGACTACCCTACCTCTTTCTATACTTGTATTTTCTTCATAGCACACGTCACGTCCTACTAAACTATGTAATTTACTTATATTTATTGCCACGTTTTCCTTCCTGCAATTTAAGTTCCCATGAAAACAAAGTTTGTTTTTTTCTTTTTTGACTTTATTTTTTGTGCATGTCTATTTGGTTCACTCATTTACATACACAAACTTGTCTACAATAGTTCATTCCTCATAGTGGGTAGTCAATAAATATTTGCTGAGTGAATGAATGGCACAAGATGAGGTTTAAAATGTTAGAGTCTTAGATACTATGGTAAGAAATTTGGACAGTGTGTGCTATGACTATTAAGGAGGTATGGAAAAATTTTAAGCTGGGTGGAATCTAAAGGGATTTGTATTTTAAATAGATCATTCTGGCCATAGTATAAAGATTAGAAGCAGGGAGATAAGCTTGAAGCAGATATAATTTCCAGGTTCAAAATGTCTGAATGACTAAACAAGGTGGTTCTAGTCAGAAGGGAGATGAGAGTCTCTTTTGAGGATAGCTGGAGGTAGAGCCATTAGGACTTAATGAACTTACTTCAGACTTCTTTGGTTGTGGAATGGGAGATTCTTCTGGTTGGTGGTGGCTCTTGTGGCCTAGCTGTGAATATCCCAGATTGACTCCCGCTGTCCTGTGCATTGCAAGGGAAGTTTACACTGATGAGAGGAGAGGGATAGGGAAGTTTTTGTAGTCCCCATATCCATTAGAATTTAATCCCGTTTGGCAGTTTACATAAAAGACTCGAAGCAGAAAATACATAAAATTGTAAGAACGATACCAAGGAACAAATTAGCAAAATAGCAAACTAATTTAAGTCATGAATTATTTTATTTACAATTACCCAACATTATCACTAAGGTGAGGCTCAAAAAATTTTTTCTGTTATTTTTAAAAACTGAACAACATGAGTTTGAAATTATTTATATATATATATATATATATATATATGTATATATAAATAAATGTTTTTTTTTTAAGAGACAGGATCTCACTATGTTGCCCAGGCTGATCTCAAACTCTAGGCTCAAGTGATCCTCCTCCTACCTCAGCCTCCCAAAGTGCTGGGATTATAGGCATGAGCCACCATACCTGGCCAGGCTCAAAAATATATATATATATTTTTTTTTGAGAGACAGAGTTTTGCTCTTGTTGCCCAGGCTGGAGTACAATGGTGCAATCTCGGCTCACTTCAACTTCCGCCTCCTGGGTTCAAGCGATGCTCCTGCCTCAGCCTCCCAAGTAGCTGGTATTACAGGCATGTGCCACCACGCCTGGCTAATTCTGTATTTTTAGGAGAGACGGGTTTCTCCATGTTGGTCAGGCTGGTCTCGAACTAGTCTTTGAACCTGAAGAAACACACATACCACAGACCCCCACACGTACACATGCACACACACAATTACCCTGTTACCTGAAGGATCTGTTTACAGACAATGTTGTGGAGGAAAGGAATAGCAACGTGGTAGTGCTATTGAATGTAAAAATGGAAAGGCAGATTTCAGATGTAGGTAACATTAAAGTAGAAGTGTTTGAGAACAGAATTGGTAAGTCTGAGATATTCTATACCTAGATTTTCCATAAACATGCTCACAATTTTTCAGGGCCTCCTTCCAACCGCATAGATTGTAGTCATATTCAGGTTTTTTGATGATCTGGCTCTTGTCTTGTCTTCGTTTTCAGCTATTCTCTTTTACATAGACATTATATAGTTATAGCACACTGTAACTTCTTATCCCAGATATGCTTGGCACTTTCCCGTCTTATGCCTTTGCTGCTTAAATGCTGCATCTTCTACCTAGGATTTCTTTCTTTCTTTCTTTCTTTTTTTTTTTTGAGATGAGTCTTGCTCTGTTTCCCAGGCTGAAATGAAGTGGAGCGATCTCCGCTCACTCCAGCCTCTGCCTCCCAGGTTCAAGCGATTCTCCTGCCTCAGCCTCCCAAGTAACTGGGACTACAGGCATCCTCCAGCATGCCTGGCTAATTTTTGTAGTTTCTTTTTTTGTTGTTGAGACAGGGGCTCACTCTGTCATCCAGGCTGGAGTGCAGTGGCAAGATCTCGGCTCACTGCAAGCTCCGCCTCACGGGTTCACACCATTCTCCTGCCTCAGCCTCCCGAGTAGCTGGGACTACAGGCACCCACCACCACGCCTGGCTAATTTTTTGCATTTTTAATAGAGATGGGGTTTCACCATTGTTAGCCAGGATGGTCTTGATCTTCTTATCTTGTGATCTGCCCACCTCATCCCCTCAAAGTGCTGGGATTACAGGTATGAGCCACAAGGCCCCAGCTTCTACCTAGGATTTCTTATCTACCTCCTACCGAGATCTTTCTGAGCCTTTAAAACCAACGCAGCATCACTCACTCAGCAAAACCTCCTTATAGTTTCTGTTCCCCACTTTAATGTTTTGGGAATTCATAATTGTATCCTCTACAACATTATGAACTTCATGAGAACAGAGACTATGAGTTTTATTTTTCTTTCTTCTTTCCCTCTTATTCTCCCTGTCTCCTTTCCTTCCTTCCTTTTTTTGGTATAAATATTCAAAAGTATTTATTGGATTGAAATAGAAATGGCAAAGGTAGGTACAGAAATACGGGAATCATGAGCATTCAGCTTCTTTATTAATAATTTTTTTATTTGGGCCTACTTGAAACCTGGACTTTATTTTTCAGTTTTGTATATATGTATATTGTTGTGCACACATGTGCACATGTCCCTTGCTTTGAGGAGAAAGTGATTTCAAAATAAATATAAAACATTTCATCAACAGTAAATCTGTTTTTCACGATATAAAGAAATGAATCTTCTATTTATAGAGGACTAGAAGAGAAAGCCTTTTCATCAAAAAAGACCTGTTCTTAAGTCAATGCATCGCTTTTCTTTAATCAGTGAGTTTTTACTGTACTATATTTTAGTAACTAGCAGCTGAACTACATTCTTGGAAACAAATGACTACATGTATCACAAAATTTATTTAACATTTATAAATAATGATCTTTAAGAATGATTAGTCTTATTTTAGTGGGAATTTAATTTTAGTAATTCTTATAGCTCTCTGCCATTACATTTTGGCTGATAAATTAGCCAGATGTTATGAGAATTATAACCATATTCATCAAATGTAAGTTAGTAAGATTCTGTCATTCATTTAGATGAAGGTGGCAATTAAATACATACTTACATTCTAGTAAATACATACACTAAACCCAAGAAATATGTAAACCCTTCAGTCGATGAAATTCAGGCCAAGAAAGAAATTATTTCTTTCATCAGATCCCCTTGCACAATAAAAAATCCTGCAAGAATCCAGTTAGCCACCAACAAAATGTAAAACTGGCTAAATAAAAACCTAATAATTTTGTTTGCCAGTCTTAAAATTGTAACAGCCTAACTTTTCATATTGAGAAGAAAAAAGTGTTCTGCTACTTATCTTACTTTTTCTTTATCTGACATTAGTTTGGATTAATCTGAATATTAGGAGAAAAATTATTTTGAATTGGTAAATAGAAATATACTTAATATCACATTATGTCTGATATATTAAACTGATTTAATTTGGATTATTTTAAGTGTAACTTTTATTTCAGCCTCTTCAGCTTTCCCTGGTCTTTGAATGGTGGCTTATGTGCCCACTCTATTTATAATTCAAGTTGTACTTTGTTAAGTATAAAGGGCCGTAAATATAAGGCAATCATCCTAACATATTTTCTTATAGGAAAATCATAGAAATAGAAAATTATATGGCTTTTTAACTTCTGTATGTTTATGTCACTAACTCATTTGAAAATACTCGTCTTAAACGTTTTTATTTTTATTCCAATGTTTGTGGATTTTTTTTCCAAAAACCTAGGAAAACCCTTCTATAGGAACACAGGTTCCCATATGATTATAAAACATTCAAATACTAGCTCAACTATTGAATGGGATACAGGTTGAGTATCCCAAGTCCAAAAAGCTGAAATCATTTCAAAATCCAAAACTACTTGAGCACTGATAAAATGTTCAGAGGAAATGCTTTGATAAGTGCTCATTTCAGATTTCAGATGTTAAGGATGCTAAGTTTAATGCAAATATCCCCAATTCAGAAACATTGCTGTTCCAAGAAGTATAATTATAAATAGGATGTATATCCTATTTAACTGCTAAGTTTAACAGTTATCCATTAACTGCTAAGTTTAATGCAAATATCCCCAAATCAGAAACGTTGCTGTTCCAAGAAGTATAATTATAAATAGGATGATCATATAATTTATCATTCAAAACAGGATACTTTTGAGAATGAAAGGAGGCACTAACCACGGAGGATACTACACTGAGACAGCAGTTCCAGATGAACTGGGACATATGGTCACCCGCTATATAAGTAGCTCAGGTACACGAAAATACTAACCTAAAACAAGAAATAAAAGATAAGAGTCAAATAGTGAAAGTGCTGGCAGTTAGAAAATTCATACTAGAAATTCTAGATTAAAGCAAACCACTCTGGGTGAATTTTTTTTTAATTTTTTTGTTTTTTTCTTTTTCTTTATTGTTTACACTCTGGGTGAGTATTAACTGTTGTGTGCTTCCCAGTAGCCCCACAAAATTGGATATGTGATAGTGCTGTGTTAATTTTTCATGTGAATTTTTATATATTTATTAAATGGTAAAAATGAATAAACTAAAAATAGTTTTAAAGAAAAACATTTTAAAAATCCTTAATAAAAGTTGAAGTCATAGCAGTAAGTTAGAATTCTAAAGATAGTTTTTAGTGAATGTTGTGGTTAATAGTTAATTTTCTTGAATCAGTTGGTATGCTTCCATTTGCAAGTATCAGAAAACCCAATGTAAAGTAGTTTAAAAATACAAGAAATGTATTGACTCAGTATGAAATCCAGTATTGTTGTGTGCTTTAGCCATGCCTTTACCTAGAAATTGACAGTGCTGTCAGTGCTCTAGCTCTGTTTCTAATTTCCTCGAGTCTTTCTCCAGCTTGTTTGTCTTCAGGCTGACTTTTCCCTAGTAGTAATATAGCTGCCTATTGTTCCTGCCTCTTTATTCATATGGGGCTCCCCAAAGTTAAATGACCTTTGTCTTTAATCAACCATTAAACAGCACTCTTCACTTCCTTCAGTGGGTCAGCATGAGTTCTGAGTCTGTACCTAAACCAATAAGCCAATAAATTGTCAATGAAGATAAATAAATAAAATGTCAATGAAGATAGTATTACATGGACTGCTTAGAGCCCACCTGTGGAAGTGTGTAGGCAGGAAAGTCAGTCCCATCCAATGCAGATGGCTGCAACTCAGTAGGACAGGGGTGAAGTGCATGCTAGGGAGGCACTCATAAGACCTGCAGCAAAACCCATTCTACCAGGAAGCATCCTAGGGGTAGGAAGCATTTGGCCAGGCGCAGTGGCTCACTCCTGTAATCCCAGTACTTTGGGAGGCTGAGGCAGGTGGATCACTTGAGGCCATGAGTTTGAGACCAGCCTGGCCAACATAGCAAAACCCTGTCTCTACTAAAAAAAATACAAAAATTAGCCAGGTGTGGTGGCACATGCATGTAGTCCCAGCTACTCGGGAGGCTGAGGCAGGAGAATCGCTTGAACCCTGTAGGCGGAGGTTGTGGTGAGCTGAGATCACGCCACTGCACTCCAGCCTGGGCGATAGTGATACTGCATCTCAAAAAAAAAAAAAAAGCATTCATTTTATCTGGGCCTGACACAGAGAGTATATATTCAAGAAATGTTAACTAATTAGTCTTATGAGAATAACCTGGGTAAGAAATGCTGTCCTGAAAATAACCTGAGAGAAACCTGGCTAAGAAAATCCTGTCCTGAAATGCACTGGGGATATTCCCACCGCTATCCCATTTGTTTTAGTTCTCATGATAGAAGAGACTTACATACCAGAAGGATTCTTTTTTAAATCTCTGACTTGAGGTAGGTAAATTAGTTTAATCAAGTTTGAGTTAGAAATATAGCTAAAAGAAAACTAGAGCTGACGGAAAGAATCCGAAGATTTTGTTAGAGAGTCCATGATAATCTTCTTTTCAGAGCCAGACACAGTGGCTTACATTTGTAGTCCCAGCCACCTGGGAGGGTAAGGCAGGAGGATTGCTTGAGCCCAGGAGTTTGAGGCCATAATGCACTGTGACCATGCCTGTGAATAGCCACTGCACTCCAGCCTGGGCAGTATGAGACCCTGTCCTTTAAAAAAGAAAAAAAAAAAAAAAAGTCTCTCTTCAAAACAAAATTCCTAAGGGATAATTTAGAACGACCTGGATATTTTCCACATTTGCACCCAAGGAAGAGTTAACTCACTCTTCGTAGTCTTCTCATCTACTCTGTTCTGTGTATTCAAGGACAACTTGATGTGCTACCATCGATGTATGTCTATATCAGAAATTCATGTTTTACTTAAAATCTCCCATTGAATGTTCAGAATCTTTCTGGAAAGTGT
Organism: Macaca mulatta; assembly: GCF_049350105.2. Taxonomy (NCBI): domain Eukaryota; kingdom Metazoa; phylum Chordata; class Mammalia; order Primates; family Cercopithecidae; genus Macaca; species Macaca mulatta. The sequence continues at coordinate 24,530,652 of NC_133422.1, forward strand.
AAAGGATGATAATCCTGAAATTTTCCCAAGTTGTCTTTGGAAATAGTCTTACCATCCTTTCTTGCAGTAATACTTTGGCTCTCCTGAGGTACCCAAATGTGTAATTTGTTAAATGTGGGACTATAAGTTTTTGTTGTTGTTTTTTGAGACAGGGTCTTGCTCTGTAACCCAGGCTGGAGTGCAGTGGCACAATCTCAGCTCACTGCAGCCTCAACCTGCTAGCTTAAGCAATCTTCTTACCACAGCCTCCTGAGTAGCTGGGACTACAGGTGCGCACCTAATTTTTTTTCTTTTTTTTAAATTTTTTGTAGAGACAAGATCTCACTATATTACCCAGGCTGGTCTCTAACTCTTGAACTCAAGCAATCATTTTGCCTTGACTTCCCAAAGTATGGGGATTACTGGCGTGAGCCATTGTGGCTGGCCAAGTTTTTTTGTTTGTTTGTTTGTTTGTTTGTTTAAATAGAGTTTTGCTCTTGTCGCCCAGGCTGGAGTGCAGTGGCACAATCTCGGCTCACTGCAACCTCCACCTCCCGGGTTCAAGTGATTCTCCTGCCTCAGCCTCCTGAGTAGCTGGGATTACAGGTGACTGCCACTATGCCTGGCTAATGTTTGTATTTTTAGAGATAGGGTTTTGCCATATTGGCCAGGCTGGTCTGGAACTCCTGACCTCAGGTGATCCACCCAACTTAGCCTCCCAAAGTGTTGGGATTACAGGCGTGAGACATCACAGCCAGCTGTTTTGTTTTCTTTTTTTTTTTTTTTTGAGACGGAGTCTCACTCTGTCGCCCAGCCTGGAGTGCAGTGGCCGGATCTTAGCTCACTGCAAGTTCCGCCTCCCGGGTTTACGCCATTCTCCTGCCTCAGCCTCCCGAGTAGCTGGGACTACAGGCGCCCGCCACCTCGCCTGGCTAGGTTTTTGTATTTTTTAGTAGAGACGGGGTTTCACCAGGTTAGCCGGGATGGTCTCGATCTCCTGACCTCGTGATCTGCCCGTCTCGGCCTCCCAAAGTGCTGGGATTACAGGCTTGAGCCACCGCGCCCGGCCTGTTTTCTTTTTTTTTTTAAATAAAAAAATTTAAAGTTCAGGGAACAAGAAGTCCTTCTGAAGAACTAAACCAAGTAAAGAAGGCAACTGTCTCTGCCATAAGTCCATCCTTGTTCTCACATTCTTTCCCCTTGAAATGCTTTTTCTTTTCTTTTCTTTTCTTTTTTTTTAAATTGAGACAGGGTCTTACTTTGTCACCTAGGCAGGAGTGCATGGTACAATCACAGCTTACTGCAGCGTTGACCTCCTGGGTTCACGTGATCCTTCCACCTCAGCCTCCCAAGTAGCCGAGGCTGCAGGCACTCACCACCACGCCCAGCTAATTCTTGTATTTTTTGTAGAGCTGGAGTTTCATTATATTGCCCAAGCTGGTCTGGAATTCCTGAGCTCAAGGGATTCGCCCACCCATGGCCTCCCAAAGTGCTGGGATTATAGGCGTGAGGCACCATGCTTGGTTGAAATGCTCCTTTTTAATTACCTATTTGAAAGTGAAGGATTGTGTCGAAGAAGCTGGATGACTGCATTAAAATGCACTAATTTATAATGTAAAACGTTTTATAAATAGTTGTAATAAAAGTATAAAAATACCTTTGGGATAAAACTGTAACAGAAAACTAGGCAAGGTGTTTTGCCCAGAATTTTTTAAAAGACTAAAACTGAGTCAGGCATGGTGGCTCACGCCAGTAATCCCAGGACTTCGGGAGGCTGAGGCGGGCGGATCGCCTAAGGTCAGGAGTTCGTGACCAGCCTGGCCAACATGGTGAAACCCCGTCCCTACTAAAAATACAATACAATTAGCCAGACGTGGTGGCGGGTGCCTGTAATCCCCGCTGCTCGGGAGGCTGAGGCACGAGAATCGCTAGAACCTAGGAGGCAGAGGTTGCAGTGAGCCAAGATTGCACCACTGCACTCCAACCTGGGTAACAGAGCGAGACTCCGTCTCAGAAAAAAAAAAAACAAACTAAAACTATTTGTTTCAAGAAAGACTCCTTAGGGAGACTCTGTGGTAGAGATCACCCTCTTTCCCCTGAAGAGCCATAGCAGCTCTCTCTTTCACAGCCCTGAGCTGTAGACTGCCCCTGAAGATTTACTGTTGTGATGAAACAAGGACTTCCAAATGGTTGTAAAAACTCTTGGGAATATGTATAAAGAATGAGGCCTGGTGCAGTGGCTCACGTTTATAATCCCAGCACTTTGGGAGGCCGAGGCTTGAGCCCAGGAGTTTGAGACCAGCCTGGGCAACATGGAGAAACCCCATCCCTACAACAACAACAGCAACAACAACAATTAGCCAAGCATGGTGATGCATGCTGAGGTGGGAGGATAGCTTAAGCCTGGAGGTCAAGGTTGCAGTGAGCTGAGGTTGCACCACTGCACTCCCTCCTGGGTGACAGAGCGAGACCCTGTCTCAAGAGATAAAAAAAAAAGCACTGGAAGAATTTTTAAAACTCAAGGTTATACATATATATGTGTATTTCCTTCTTGTGATGTCTGATATTTTCACTTTAAGATAGGGGGAGCGGAGGAGTTTTTTCAGTAGCTAAGTGTTGTCTCACTCTGAACATCTCTTGTTTTTTTTTTTGAATTCCTCATCTCTTCTGCGTGCTCTCTTGTGTTCCTTGGTTAGTGACTCTCCTGACATACCCAAATGTGTGATTTTTAATATGTGGGGCTGTAAGTCTTTTTTAATCAAAGTCTTGAGATAGAGTCTTGCTCTGTCACCCAGGCTGGAGCGCAACAGTGTGATCTCAGCCCACTGCAACCTCCGTGCCCCTGGATTCAAGCAATTCTCCTGCCTCAGCCTCCAGAGTAGCTGGGATTATAAGCACGCGCCACCACACCTGGCTAATTTTTTGCATTTTTAGTGGAGACGGGATTGCTCCAAGTTGGCCAGTCTGGTCTTGAACTCCTGACCTCAAGTGATCCACCCACTTCGGCCTCCCCAAGTACTGGGATTACAGGCATGAACCACCACGCTGGCCCAAAGTTTGTTTTTGTTTTTAAGGCTATAGAACAGGAAGTTACTTGTGGGGGGGTCTGGCCTCATCTTATTCTGCTGCCGTTCTAACTCAAGTGTGCACCATATCAAAGCCAGCCATTTTCATTCTTCCCCAAGTGCATTACTTAATGTCCCTAAATGTCTTCAATGCTCTTGGTTGCTTTAAGATTCAGCTCAAATGGGCCGGACGTGGTGGCTCACACCTGTAATCCCAGCACTTTGGGAGGCCGAGGCAGTTGGATAATGAGGTCTGGAGTTCAAGACCAGCCTGGCCAAGAAAGTGAAAACCCGTCTCTACTAAAAATAGAAAAATTAGCTGGGCGTGGTTGTGGGCACCTATAATCCCAGCTACTCAAGAGGCTGAGGCAGAGAATTGCTTGAACCTGGGAGGCGGAGGTTACAGTGAGCTGAGAACATGCCACTGCACTCCAGCCTAGGCGACAGAGCGAGACTCCATCTCCAAAAAAAAAAACGAAAAGATTCAGCTCAAATGGGAAATCTTCCTGACTGTTTATCTTCATACAGAGCAAGTACCATGTCCACCAAACTCCTGCTACACTTTTTAAAATAAACCATTAATCACATTTTGCTTTTTATATTACTTTTATTACTTTTGTTTCTGTCTGTGCTAGATTGTGAGCTCCTTGAGTTCAGGGACTGTATCTTGTTCATCTTCATTCTAACAGCTTTATGTTCGGTTAACACTAGTAGAGTAACCAAAGATCAGCATTTTAAAGTTAGGGATTTATCATTATACCTAGGTTAATGAATCTCCAGAATTGATACTCTTTTTTAGCTATGTTTAAAATTCAAATTATAAGTCCTGAGAAGCAGTATTGGCATGTGGTGGTGTTTCTACAAGGCCTTACAGCTTTGCAGGATAAAAATACCTCAGCACACAGTTTCTCTTTGTTCACTCACAGTTGAAAATCAATAGGGCTAACCTTAGGCAAAACTGTGAAGTATGGAAAGTTTGTCTTTATTATCCAGGCATCTCCTGTTTTCACTTTTTCCCCTTAGCAATGTCTGTCTTTAGGCATCTACTTTTTATCTTGTTCTGATCTTTTCTAGCCTGTCAATTCTGGATATATTTTAAGAATGAATGGGCATAAGTCAAACTGGGTATTTGGTTTTAAACCTTTTATTACTAAGTGTGAAATAAAAGCCATTAGATTACCTGTTCAAGGAATTTGAGTAGGCAGATTTTTTTCCCCCACGGGAAAGAAAGAAACTCACTGAAATTAAACCATTTATATATTGGCCCCAAACACAAAATTAAGGAATCGTTTTAGTTTGCTGGAGGATTTGTCACCAGGACAACCATCTCTGCTTTGTGGGCCAAATGGGCAGATCTGACCTAGCTGCATTTGTTAGAGATCTGTTCTGAGGATTTAAAATGAGTGCTGAAGGTGACCCACAGAAGTGGCCAAATTCCCCTAGGCTGGAGCAGGACAGTCACTGACTAGTCCATATGGCATCTTTGTACATATTAGAAAAAGGTGCCCCTTCCTCAAGTGTTTTTATTTTTATCTGTCAGAAAATCATTGTAATTTACAGATTTTGTTAAGAAATCACTGCCATCTGTCAGAAAATTGACACAATAATTGCCATCTCTCATGTGAATGTCCCCTTTAACACAGCATCATTGTGCACTATAAAACAGGCCAATCTAGGAAGGGACTGCACCCTCCAGTTTGCTGCAGGCCAATGTGTCCTATTTTCTTACCCGTTTACTTAAACTTTAAGTAATTTTAAATAAACTTGCCTGTCCTTGCAGGCACTGGGATTTTCAACTCTTGGTCTTTGATTTTTCTGAAACATTTGGAGATGCAGGAAAGATACCACATATTCTTTGTTCAAGAAAAAGGGTCTCATTTAGGGAATTGAATTGGTGGGGTGCCGAATGGTCTGGGATTGTTAAATGCTGTTAATCAAGTCTTTAGCTTACTATTAGGAAGAACTAAGTTAGACTTTGGGATGATCAGGATTTAAATATTCCTAGTAGTTTGTCACTGACAGTATAGGACAGAACACCTGACTCCTAAGTGTGTTACATGCTATCTGTCTTGCTTGAGACTCTAATGCAGTTGCCATGAGATGTATTGTAAAGAAAACTTGAATTATTTAAGGAATCTTTGAGTTTATAAGTAGAGAAAGAGAAGATGTCAGGTGTTTTTGTTTGTTTGTTTTTAAAGCTGCTTAAAGGAAGTGACTTTCAGGCAGAATGGTTCAGCCTGCGTAGTGGGTCCCTCACTTTTATATGGCTTCATATTATATGAATTAGAAGTTCTTTTTAGTGATGACTATCCTAAAAAAAAAAAAAAAAAACTCATTTCCTTTCTCACAAAAAAGAAAATTGAATCACAGAAAAGTTGTGATTTGCCCAAGGTCATGATTTGTAAATGGCAAAGCTGGAATTTGAACCTACATCTGATTGATTCCAAGGGAATCAGATGACAAGCTGCCTCTCTCAGCTTTCAGTTTCAAAAGGTTGCCTGGCTTATTCGTAGGAAAAGAGAAGGGAACAGCTGGTACTCTGTCTCTCCTCCCTCTTACTGAATGACCTTCAAAGCCCCACAACTTAAACCAACATTGTTAGTACCATGGTTCTGTTACATTATAAAATAAATATAAGATTCATATAAGATGTAAAGCGGTCTCACTGTTTTAGTTTGGAATTTTTATCTAATTTCTGATTTTATAATTTAAAAGTGAACTTCGATAGCATGATTGAATTGAATTTCAAAGCTCGATTTCTGCAGAAGAGGTAGAACATTAAATGATTTTATGAGTCTGTGAAGTTTACTTTTCTGAAGTTTATGTGAAATCTCTAATGCTGTGGGTAGTTTTAATGAACTAGTTGTTGTGCTGTTTTGAAGATCTACTAATCTATAATGTACCCCAGATATCTCAATTGTCTTATATTGTACACTTTTGTTTTTATGACTTGAAAGCCTCAAAATGTCTAAAACCTTTTTCTTTCAATGTGTTATATATTTGAGGCAATCCCAAAGGAAGGAATTAATAATGTTCAGGCAGAAACTTTTCAAACTGAAAAATAGTACATGTCAGAAAAACGGGAAAGGATGATATATATGGGCTTAATGAGGTTATATAAAACAAAATATGCCAATGAACAGTATTCCCAGTAGAACGCAGCTCCATGAGGGCAAAGACCTTTTTTGTCTGATTCATTTATGGGTGTGTGTCTCATGAATAGAAGAGTACCTGGCACCTAGTAGGTGTGTAATAAATACTTGTTAAGTAAAGGAAGGAATGAAAAGTATGTGATTTGGCTTTATGCATTTGTGTCCTGCAGGCTGCCCAGGATTTGATCACAATGAGTCAGTCTTTTTTAAGGTATTGCATGCCAAGTTGATTTATCTGCTTTTGCTACTTCCCTATATTTCATAGCTTCAGAGTGCCATTTATTACTCATTTGTTTAACAGATGTTTACTGAGCATCTAGTGTGTACTAAGCAGTGTAACATTAAAAAGCAACCAGATCTTATGTTTCTTGGAAAATTGATCATACTAATTTAATGTAACTAATAATTTAGGATATTATTTTATGCTGTGTGAGAAGTTGGCACAGGCAGTAAATACTAGATTTCAGAAGTGAAACTTCATCATATAAGTATTTTCCATACTTATACTACCATATAAATATCAGTAGACTTTGACTACATAAAGAGTGGAGGGAGGGCTCCCAGGCAGGACTGGCACGATCTAACCAGGGAAGGAATAAAACAATAGCAGTGTTCTGGAAAACTTAGTAGAGGTCATTCTGGTAAAGCAGAGATGGACAGAAAAAGGAATACATAAAATTGCCTGGTCTGTTGAGCTGATAGTAGTGTATTTTGTGCCAGACCGAACAGGCTAGATTTGATCTAGTAAGAGTCACTGATTGAGTGGATTTTACTCTGAGGGGAGTTCCTAGGTCTCCTTCAGGGCTCTGTCCTTGGTACATTCTCCTCCTTTGGTTACTGACCTTAGTCATCTTTGTAGACTCCTACTTATCGTCTGAACTTTTTGCCTTCTACATTATCTTGTTAAGTGATCCCATCCACTTAAAATGTGTGTGTATGTGTTTGTGTCTGTGTGTATATATATATATAGAGAGAGAGAGAATCTCCAGAATTTGTGTCTCTGGCCTAGACCCCTCTAGACCTCTCTCCTGAGCTTTATACTCATAAACACCATTCCCCTTGAGAGCTCCACTTGGATGTCTCCTACGTGTTTTAACTTCATATGCATAAAATTGAATCCTTGGTTGTTAGCCCACCTCTAATACAGTGTCCTCCCCGCCCCCAGTCTTATTTTTTACGCAGTTTCTCAGGTAAAAAACCTGGGAATTATCCATGATTCTTCTTTTCTTGACAAGACACATCTAGTCAATGACCAAGTCCTGTTAGTTGTACCAACACAATACACCCTGAATCCTACTACACTAGTCTAAGCTGCCATTTTTGCTCCACAATATAAGTTCAGGACTGACTATATAATCTGCAAGACCTAGTGCAAAATGAAAATATAAGGCCTCTTGTTCATACATTATTAAAAATTTCAAAAAGACCACTGAAGAACTTATCCATGTAACCAAAAACCACGTGTACCCCCAAAACTATTGAAATTTCAATAAAAATCAAAACAGTGACAGTGGAGCATTAAATCAAGCTCAGGGCCCTTCCAAGTCGGGGCCCGTTATGACTGCACAGGCTCCCTCTCCATGAAGCTGGCCCTGCCTCCACTACTGCAGTAACCTCCTAAGTAAAGTAGCTCCTTCCTTCCCGCTACGGACCATCCCTCACAGGTCAGACTCATTAGTGTAGATCTAGTCATACCACTTCCCTGCTTATTGCAGTAAAATAAAATGTACAAATCCTGCATCATCTGGCCTTCAGAACTTTGATCTGATCCTGAAGCTTTTTCAACGTCGTCTTCTGCTAGACACCTCATTCATTAGATAGCAGCCATAGTTGCCACCTTTTGTCCGTCAAAAAGAACAAGAATAGTCCCATCTCAGGGCCCTTCTTTCTGCCTAAACACAAATCTTTCCCCAGATCTTCACTTGGTAGCCTCCTTCCCACCATGCAGTTCTCTCAGTTTATATGGAACCTCCTCAGATGGGCCTTTCCCGACCACTGCTAGGTGAAATAGTATGGACTTCTCCCCACCGCCGCTGCCACCACCACCACCACCACCACCACCACTGCCACCGCCACCGCCACCACCTAATTATGTGCTATGACATTACTCAGGTTTATTGTATTCTTAACACTTACCACTGTATGACTACCTTAATTAATTAATTATGACGTATTGACTGTATCTCCACCACCTAGCGTAGTGCCTCATATATGATAGTGCTCAGTAAGTATTCGTTGCATGAATGAATGTTTATCATAACCTTTTTATCCTGTTTCAGTTTTGGAGATTTATCTGAAGTTAACAGAGTATTTTTCTGTTAACAAAATACCAAAGGAATTTCAAAATTCATTTGGGATTTTGTTAAATTTATTTGAGAATTTAACAGGGCCCTGCCCTTGTTAAGTTTTTTATTTGTTGAGTCCTTATAAAATTGAATGGACTTTTATTTAGTGTATTCCAAGTTAATTTTAGAATCTCAATGAAAGAAGCCCCCTTCTCTTTAAAATGGCATGTCGTTGGTATGACATATCATGATACATAAATGTACTTTAGCTTGGATAAGGAATTAAAGATGTCAGTTCCTGTTAGAACTAAGGTTAATATTATAGGATGAGCACAGTTTTTTTCCCCTCAGAATCAGTATTGTATCCTGTAATACCAAGGGTTTTACAGCCCAAGCTTCAGAAATGCATGTAAACCCATTCAGTAAACCTTGAACATCTATTATATACCAGACACTCAGGAACGAAAGATGAATAAGACATTTTTCCTGCCATTGAGTTTTTCGCTGTAGATAATTTGTTCTTTGACATGCAACATCCTGTGTAGTTTCAAAAAGATAAATGCTAACCCTGCTTCATGAACTATGGCTAGATCTTTTAGCTTTTAAGACTTGATTTTGGCTGGGTACGGTGGCTCATGCCTATAATTCCAGCCTTTTGGAAGACCAAAGCGGGAGGATTGCTTGAGCTGAGGCATTCGAGACCATCCTGGGCAGTATAGTGAGACTTCATCTCTATAAAAACCTTAAAAAAAATCAGCTGAGGGTGGTGTGCGCCTGTAGTCCCAGCTACACCTGTAGTCTCAGCTACTCCTATAGTCTCAGGCACTCCTAAGGCTTAGGTGGGCCGATCACTTGAGTCCAGGAGGCAGGCGCAGGAGGTTGCAGTGAGCCAAGATGGTGCTACTGCACTCCAACCTAGGCAACAGAGGGAGACTTTGTCTCAATTAAAAAAAAAAAAAAGAGTTGATTTTTGTAATTCAAAATGATGCAGCTGTATAGGTGAAACAAACACGCGCACATGCACGCACCCCTTATGAGGCTGATATGAACAAGAAATATATAAAATGAATTTATAAATCTGTTGTTTACCAATGCTGTCGGGTGCGTGCACCAATTTTGGAGGGAGTGGGTGTGGTGACAGCCAAATGCTATTGTTCACAGAATTTTCAATTCTTATTGCATAATTATATTGAATGCCATATGGCGTTTTATTGTAGTTCATTAAATTACTGGCAGTTTCTACTTCTATTTGTGTTATCATTAACGCATTTCAGTAGCACATTTTTTAATACAGAACTTTAGATATTCCTTTTTCATAAAAAAATTACTCTTCAAGATGAAAGTAACTGATAGAATACTGCACTATGACTTTTCTAGAAGTAATCCCCCATGTCAGCTCTACATGGTGAATAAATGACTATACAGTCCTTCAAATATATAAAATAAGAACTGTTGCTAAGCATGTTAAGAAGTAACTAAAAATCTTAAAGGACGTTTTGTCTTGAAAATTATCTCTGTTGGTTTGGTACATTAATACCATTTTCCCTTCCTGAAACTCTAGAGGAGTAAGTTATTTCTAGTAGTTGAGTTTTCAAAATAGTTATTAAACTCCTTTGAAAGTTTGTAAATTAAAAATTTTAATTCACTTTAATGAATGAAAATCTTTCTAAGCTATATTGTATATTAAACTATATCCATACTTCATAAGCAGTGTTTGTTGAGAACATAATTTAGCCTTCTTTGTAACTTAGTTTTTCATATGAACACCCGTGTTTTGATTATGGGGCCGATGCCTTCATACACCACCAAGAAGAGTAGGATTATTTGCCTTTTTACGAGATGGCCCTGGAGTATTATGCTTTGCAAGTTCTTTGAGAGTTACATGTAGTTCTTCAGTCCCCCCTTATCAGCTTTCATTTTGTCATGTTGATTGTGTTACTGTCTGTTGCAGCCTCTCTCTTCCTTCTGATTTAGTGTTTTTAATTTCCTGTGAGCAAAGAATCCAGTTTAAAAATTTCATTAGAGTGAATAGTGTGTGTAAAAGAAGACTGAATAGACTCTGAGTGAAGGTCTGATGGGCTTGCCTATGAGTCAAGTGCTCAGAGCTGTCATGTTTGGCCTTGTGACATCTGTTTTCGTTGCTGAGATGCCCCTTTTTTCCGATTCTAGTTAGGGCAGATGTCATTGCATTTAATAAATCACAAAATAGAAAATACGTAGAATATCTCATTTTAGTTGGAAGAACACTCCCTTTGGGTCACTTGGTCTTTGTTGTTAATGTGATACATTTGTATCATCTATCTGAAACTCAGATATATAATAAAGTGTTGCTAATTAAATGTCCTGACATCTTTCCAAGTGTTTTGCTGTGAAAGTGAATCATGCAAGTAAATGAACTCTATTAAGCTGTTGATTGCCAAAGCTTGTTTTTCTGATTTTTATTCAAATCTCTATCATGGATGAAGCATGCAGTTTCAAAATCTGTTGAGTGTTGACAACATATCAAGATATTCTGCAGTCAATCCCGTTGTATGTTTATGAAGACAAAGAAGGTATCCCACACGATATCTTCTTTGTCAGGCATTGTGCTACGCAGTGTGCCTGCAGTGAATAAGAAAAACAGGATTTCTGTACTTATGGGGCTAACATAGTACCCAGTTGTTCTCAAACTTTCATGTTTGTGTATACAAATCAGCTGAGGCCTTCACTAACTGCAGATTCCATGACCTGGCCCCCAGAGGTTTTGATTCAACAGATCTGACTTGGGACTAGAAACATGCATTGCTAGTAGGCAGCCTGACAATTCCAGTGTAGGTGGTCCTTAGAACATAGTTTGAGACATATATTCTATAGTCTGGCAGATAAAGAATTCTTAACAAGGAGGTACAACTTTCGGATAGTATGTGGCACAAGAACAGTATAATGTCATATTTGACCTGATTGCCATTTCATCTGTAATTTAAATTATCTCAAAAGCCTGTTTTTGAAATCAGTCACTTAATGTTTTCCCTTATGACCCTCATGTTGAGATAAAATGACTAAATACTGTGGTTGACTTTAAATATCATTTCTTATTTCTTAAATACCCTACCAATAATTCATCTTTCCTATAAGAATAATGTTGGCCTGTTGGCCGGGCATCATGGTAGCACGCGCCTGTAGTCCCAGCTACTCAGAGGCTCAGGCAGGAGAATCACTTGAGATGGAGATTGTAATGAGCCCAGATAGCGCCACTGCACTCCAGCCTGTGCAGTAGGAATGAAACTGTCTCAAAAAAAAAAAAAAAAAAAAAAAAAGAATAACATTGGCCTGTGACAAGCTGTCTCCCAAAGACAACCGTGATTAGAGAGCCAGAGCAACGGCAAAATATTTCCACCCAAGTACTTGCTTAAAAATGAAATGTCTTAGACCATATCTTCAAATGCATTTAAGAAGTTTCCCTGCCATATCTTGATGTTTTGCTACAATGGTTTTTTGTCATATAACCCTTAATATTGAGACAGTGGTGCCTGTTGTACTTATTTGTTTCAAGAAATTTTATTTCCTCATTGTTTGTTATAGGAAGTTCAATTTGAATTTCTTCATCAGCATTATAACCAATCTTATTGTAATTAACTCAACAAGTATGAAGGAATTGGCAGATTCTGTTGGAATTAGGAAAAATGCATCTGTTTTCTTCCTTTTATGGGCTGTGATAGTAAAATAAATGGTGATTATATCAGGAAAAAAAAGAAATGTCATGGAATATATCTTGAAGTATGCACCAGAAATTGGGTCAGTGGTTACCCCCAAAGAGAAGGTCTGGGTGGCTAGGGGAGACTTACTTATAATCATGTATCCTTTTGTACGATATGAATTCAGTACCATGTGACTGTATTACCTAACCAAAAGGAAATTTGAGGCTATATATCATGTTGTAACTATAGCTCTAAACTTATGCTATCGGTTGTAATTTGTATAGCTATCTCTTACCTTTCCTCTCTTTTTGGTAACTTTCCCCATCAGCATATCTTAGAGGGTGGACCTTTTCCTCTTGTAAGCACTTTATTTGAATAATTCTTTCCTTCAGAGGTTTGAGATAGCACTTTAAAAGTTTCATTCTCACACATCATAGGGTCTGTTTCTAAGCAGTTTTTTTCGTTCTATCATTCCAATCTTATATCAGAGACATACTATTTTGATTATTGTAGCTTAATATATTATAATGCCTTAGAATATTGTAGTTCCCACTATTGTTCTTCTATTTAAATGTTTTTCTTAATTCTTCTTACCTGTTTGGTCTTGCTTGTCCAAATTTTAGAACACTTTTTTCCCAGGTTCAAAAATCTCCAGTAAAAATTTTTTGTTCTAAATCTATAAAGTTAGTTGGGAAGAATTCACTTAGAATATTTAATCATCCCATTCAGAAATACAGCTGTCTATTCATGCCGCCTTTTATATCTTTCAGTTACAGTATATAGTTTTCTTCTAAGAGTGTTGAACCTTTTTCTGGTAAGAGTTGTGTATTTATAGTATTGTTGCTATTGTAAATATGTTTCTTTAAAAAATATAAGCCTGGGAAACATGGTAAGACCTGTCTCTACAAAAAATTTAAAAATAAGCTGGTCATGGTAGTGTACACCTATAGTCCCAGCTACTGGGGAGAAACAGGAGGCTGAGGTGGGAGATCTCTTGAACCTGGAAGGTCAAGGCTGCAGTGAGCTGTGATCATGCCACTACACTCCAGCCTGGGCAACAGAGTGAGACCTTGTCTCAAAAATTAAAAATATTATATAGCTGGATTATAGGAAAATTATTTTGTATATTTGCATTATTTCATTTTTCAATTTTTTCTTTTTCTTTAAGGTATATAATTATATTGCCTGCAAAAGTATGTTGACATTTTAAAGGTATTTGTTAGCATATGAAATTTAGAAGAGCATGTTGTTGCGTTTTAGATGATATATATTTTCGTATTCAATTAAAAATGTAAGATAAAATTTCCAGGTTATTGATCAGAGATAGATAGTAACATATATTCTGCTTCAGTTTATCCACAGGGAGAACAAAATTCAGCATTGAAGAACCTAGGTTATAAGGCTGGACAATTTTTCTAAAAACAGCAAATGATTTCACAGACATATACAAATGTGAAAACATTAAATTGTAGACTTTACAGCTTATATGTCACTTATACCTGAAAACTGTTTTAAAAAACAAGTATCACAAAACTTTTGCTTGAGTTAGGCTTTCTCTCTGATAGTCTTGCCTTTATTTGCTTTCATTGAAGATTTCTTTTAAAGTTCTTGCTAATGTATTTTAAAAGGAGTATAGATCAGTAGTTAACATAGTCCCTGACAGATGACAGACACTCTGAAAGTATTAAATGGAATGTAACCAAATGACATACTGGGTTGTTTTTCCTTCTTTAACACCATGCTGGTGCTCACTTTTTAGGAGGCTGTGGGAATCCTGAGTCCTCTGCAGTAGAGAGAGGAGTAAAGTGCATGGGGAAATGGTGCAAATGCCCCGGGAGTAAGGGAACATTTTTCTGGGGAGGTGATGGCCCAAGGGATGAGTTTGCCGTGCAAAGAAGGGGGACTGAAGGCTAGAAAACAAGGTAACAAATCCTAGGAATTACCAATGAAGAATCCTTTGACGTTCCAGAAGCTCTTTCATTTGGTTGCTAGTCTGTCTTGCCCACCCCTCCAGTAGGTTGTAGCTTTTTCCTTTTCATTTCTGGAGCAGTACCTGACACTGGGCCAGACTTACATTAGGCCTCCGGAAACCTCTTGAGATCAGTGACATCTGTCCGCTTACCATGCTCACACACCGTTCTTCCCTTTAACCCACGGCCACTGAACAGCTTCTCATCTCTTGGGTATTGTTCTCCCTAAACACCAGTCTATGCTTATCCTACCTCATTCTCCTTATTGCTGCCAGAGTTAATCTTTTTTTTTTTTTTTTGAGACGGAGTTTCACTCTTGTTGCCCAGGCTGGAGTGCAATGGCGTGATCTCGTCTCGCCGCAGCCTCCACCTCCTGGGTTCAAGCAATTCTCCTGCCTCATCCTCCCGAGTAGCTGGGATTACAGGCACCCACCACCACACCCAGCTAATTTTGTATTTTTGGTAGAGACGGGGCTTCTCCATGTTGGTCAGGCTGGCCTTGAACTTCCAGCCTCAGTTGATCTGCCTGCCATGGCCTCCCGAAGTGTTGAGATTACAGGCGTGATTGAGCCACCACACCTGACCAATCCTCATTTTTAAATGAACCCCGCCTCAGCCTCCTGAATAGCTGGGATTGCAGGTGCCTTCCACCACGCCCTGGCTAATTTTTGTAGCTTTTAGTAGAGACAGGGTTTCATCATGTTGGCCAGGCTGGTCTTGAACTGACCTCAGGTGATCCACCCACCTCAGCCTCCTGAAGTGCTGGGATTACAGGCGTGAGCCACCGCACCGGCTCTTCCCCTCCTCTCCCTTCTCCTCATCTCCCTTCCTCCCCTCTCCCTTCCCCTCCCCTCGCTTCCTCTTTTTCTGTCTCCCTCTCTTTTCTTGAGCTTCTGTGGATTGCACACCCTTCCTGAAATTTGCCACCCTTTTTTTCTGCCCCTTACTTCCCCCCACCTCCCACCACCGCCTTCTTTGTACAGCAAATTCCTAGCAAGGCCATCACCTCCGGAAAAGCCTCCCTATCCTCCTCCAGGCAGCTGCCCCCTCTTCCCATGTGCTTCACTCAGCTCTCCATGGCAGCTCTTCCTACACACTGTGATTATACTTATCTCTCTAAGCTGTTGGGAGATGGTAGAGATGTGATACTAGTTTGAAATTAGAGGCTTTTGTTGGGGATAGAAGGAGGCTCATGAGAAGATAGTATGAATATGTATTAATATTTAATAGAAATTAGGTTGTGTAGAATCCAGTGTGAAGAAAAAAAAGGTGAGGTAGGAAAGATGGTGAAGGCCAGATGTTAGCGAGCTGTCAACAGAAAGGAAACCTGGCCGGAAGAAAAATCGTAGTGATGTAAGGATGCATTTTGTCATCTCTTACATTTTAGTTGAGAAATATTCAGAACACTTAGAAGGACTGATAGACACAGGTCACACCCTCCTCTTTTCTCCTGTCCCCCCGCCCCTGTACTTTCAGTTTAACAAGGAAAGTAGAATACATAGAAAATTAGGGTAAAAAGTTTAATAGTGGCAACCTGTGTGTGGTTAGGGTGCTTAAGTATGGTAGGAGAGGCCTCACGTGGTGACTCACGCCTGTAATCCCACTTTGGGAGGCTGAGGTGGGTGGATCACTTGAGGTCAGGAGTTTGAGACCAGCCTGGCCAACAATGGTGAAACCTTATCTCTACTAAAAATACAAAAATTAACCGCACATGGTGGCACGCACCTGTAATCCCAGCTACTGCAGAGGCTGAGGAAGGAGAATGGCTTAAACCCTTGAGGCTGAGGTTGCAGTGAGCCGAGATCACGCCACTGCACTCCAGCCAGGACGACAGAGCAAGACTCCATCTCAAAATTAAAAAAAAAAAGGATGATAGGAGAGGTAACTCCGGTACTAATTGGTATGTCTTAAGCAGTGCTGATGAGAAAGCCATTCAGATAGAAAGTACTGGAAAGGCAGAGGATATACTGGAAAGTACTAGAAAGGGTGATTGGGAGGAGAATCTTTTGTGTGGTGGTGTGCACAAGTTACTGAGGTAAAGAGGACAGGATTACAAGGACTTTAATAGGAGAAATAGGGGAGGATACATTGAGGTACTTGGTAAGCATGGCTTTTGCTCTCAAGGTTTACACATATAAAAGCAAGGACAAAAACCACCATAGCATTGTCTTGTATATACAACAAGTCAGAAAGTTGAATATATTGCCAGTCTTTTTTTAAAATAGCTGGTAGTTTTGTGAAAAGTCTAACTAAAACTAGTACTGCTTATATATTGTCCATTTTGAGATATAATTGTTTACAGTGATATGTTATACATAACTAGCTACATGTCAAGTAATTATAACTTTACTTTGAACTAGGATTTTTATTTATGTGGCATTGTAACATCAAAAGGTCACAATACCACTACCATCTAATATGTAAGAATATCTTTTATTCCTACATGGTGTCAGTGAAAAGTTCTTAGTGACAATGTAAATTCATAAGGATAAGACAGAAGTGTTTAGGTTTGGGTTTTTTTTAGTTTGCAGCTTTTGTGGTTTTTTTTGTTTTGTTTTGTTTTTGTTTTTTTTTTTTTTGCAGGTTTTGTTTTTTGGAGTAGAAGTATGCAGAATGCTAGATAATTTAACTTCTTCAGGATAAGTTCAATTCTAGTATTAATTGTTTGTCATTGTATCACATAAGTTCATATCCAGCTTTTATTTTTTCATTTTCATTCTTATTCTTTTATTTATTTTATTTTATTTTATATTTTATTTTATTTTATTTTTTATTTTATTTTATTTTATTTTTGAGACGCAGTCTCACTCTGTTGCCCAGGCTGGAGTGCAGTGGTACAATCTTGGCTCACTGCAGCCTCAGCCTCCTGGGTTCAAGCAATTCTTCTCCCTCAGCCTCCCGAGTAGCTGGGACTACAGGTGTGTGCCCAGCTAGTTTTTGTATTTTTAATAGAGACGGAGTTTCGCCATATTGGCCAGGCTGGTCTTGAACTCCTGACCTCATGATCCGCCCGCCTCGGCCTCCCAAAGTGCTGTGATTACAGGCAGGAGCCTCTGTGCCCGGCCTATTTTCATTCTTGAATTCAAAGTTGAAATATGTAAAGAAATTCTCTCACTCCTATTCATCCTCTCAATGGAGAGAGAGAGACCATATGGCCTGAAACCACATCCACAGAGCAGTGAATCAATAGGGAGTCCTCTTTTCCTGTTTTGCAGTCCTAAATGATACTCCTGATGGCTTTCACTCTTCAGTATCAGTATCAGTACCACAGCTGGTCCTAAATGAAGGTCTTTTCCTTGAAAGGTTGACCACTCTTTCTCTCTTTTTTTCTGGCTTGTTTTGGCTCTAGTTAGCACAAGAATCCCTCTTCTTAATTTTCAAACAGCATATTAAAAACTGCCTTCTCTTTTAAGAATTTTTCTCTGAATCCCAGCTCACATTGGTAGCCACATACTGCCAGATATTTCCCATCTATTTTTCTAGCAGTTAAAGTTTTATGGAGTCACTAATGAAGTGGCCATTTGCTATATTTACTTAGTCACCATAGCAACAGTGTCTCGGTTAGTGTACGCCTGGGTAGCTTCCTGCAGTTTGACATGATATGCAGCTAATAATTCTGATTTCTACTCAGAGGCAGCAGGAATTTTGCAGAATACTATTTTTAAATTTGCTGAATAGAAGTTATTTGATCCCTCTGTTGTATTCCGTTGGCACTTATCACATAGTCATAGGATCGCAGAAATTTTAACTTGAAAAAGATGATTCATACTTGTATATATCAAAGTAGCTGGCTGGAGAAACATGGCCTCCATCATCATAAGCAGCTTACTGAATTTCTAACCTAACCATTTTTAGGAGTAAGTTGATGTTAGAAATTGAGATTGCTCAATAATCTTGATAATAATAATCATCATCTCCCACTATAAAGATGTCTACCAAAGCAACATTTACAAAGATGGCCATAAGCAACCCAGATCATCTTAGTAACAGCTTAGAAAAATAAAACAGATTTTGTCCATCGCTTATTGAGTGCTTAGCTTTAAATAAATAATTCTGGTTATAAGACTTCAGTTTTTAGTATAATGTGAAAATTGAAAAGACTTCTTGGCTGGGCATGGTTGCTCGTACCTGTAATCTCAGCGCTTTGGGAGGCTGAGACAGGAGGATCACTTGAGCCCAGGAATTAACCAGCCTGGGTAACACAGTGAGATCTTGTCTCCACTAAAAATAAAAAAATTTTTTAATTAGCTGAGTGTGGTGGCATGTGCCTATAGTCCCAGCTACTCAGGAGGCTGAGGCAGGAGGATTGCTTGAGTCCAGGAGGTTGAGGCTGCAGTGAGCTATGATCATGCCACTACACTCCAGCCTGGGTGACAAGCAGGACCCTGTCTCAGAAAAAAGAAAGAAAAAGAAAAATATTTCTCATTACAGCAATTTTTCCAGTCTTCATTCTATAATTTCTGTTAGGTCAGGCTTCTTGAACTACATTGCCTCATTCCCCTCTACCCACCCATCAGTTCCTTTAGTCGTTACTGAAACTTAACAGTTACATAAATATATTTTTACTTTTTAAATGTATCTCCTTTAGATTTCACATAGTGTAAGTGTGTACTTTGCAGAAAATACATTTTCTTTGATAGACATTATTTGGAGAAGATAGTGTAGCCTGTTCCCGGTTATAGTGTTTACAATTTCAAGAATCTGATCTAATCTTAAGTGATGTAAAGATGATCACTTGACCATCTCTTACAAAATTTGTAAAGGCTCACTTTAAACTACCAAGTTCATTTTATATCTAAATTGCTTTTGTGAAACATACTCCATATTTTAAGCTCTACCTTGTGTATGCATTAAATCCACAAAACTGAGTACAGTGGTACCTGCCTGTATTCCCAGCTACTGGGGATGCCAAGGCTTGAGCCCAGAAGTTTGAGGCAGTAATATGCTATGATTGTGCCTGCGAAAAGCCACTGCATTCTAGTCTGGGCAGCATCGTGAGACCCCATCTCTGCAATATAAAAAAAAATTTTTTTTCAGTAAGAATGAATTAAATCCATAGAAGTCCACTTCCGTTTAGTCATCTATATTCTCATTTTGATTTGTATAAAACCACAGCAGGCTCAAATCCTTCTTAGTTTTCATAATGAACCAGAAGAAACATGGGCACACGTTCATTCAGATATGTATGTTTCGTTTGTTCCTACCTAACTCAGTTGTTGAATGGATATTACTAGGAAACCAAGGCTGTAGGTTTGGTTTCCACTTGAGCATATCACTGTAGACTGTTGCACGGACACAGATTTTGCCCTTGCCTCAGCTCGCAACACTGTGAATGAACCTTTAGTCAGTCATAGAGGAAACGAGAGAATACAACTTAGTATAAAACAATTACTGGCTGGACATGGTGACACACACCTATAATCCCAGCACTTTGGGAGGCCAAGGCAGGAAGATCCCTTGAGTCTGGGAGTTTGAGGCCAGCCTGGGCAACATGGCAAACCCCATCTCTACAAAGTATAGAAAAGTCAGCTGGGTGTGGTGGTGTGTACCTATAGTCCCAGCTACTCAAGAGGCTGAGGTGGGAGGATCACTTGAGCCCAGGAGGCCGAGGTTGCAGTGAACTGAGATCATGCCCCTGCACTCCAGCCTGGGCAACAGAGCGAGTCTCTGTCTCAGAAACAAAAATGAAAAACAACACCATTGCCACAGTTGGAAAAAAATAATATAGGAGTTTATACTTTCCTACTGGTGAATCAACCTCATCATCTCCCACTATAAAGATGTCTACCAAAGCAACATTTGCAAAGATGGCCATAAGCAACCCAGATCATCTTAGTAACAGCTTAGAAAAATAAAACAGATTTTCTCCATCACTTATTGAACATGCATTATGGCTTTAATAGCCTGTATTATAATTTTTACCATCCATGCATGTTCATGATGCAGAAAACATTTTTATACATTTGTTTTGGTCCTATAATAGTCATTCTGTGACTAACTAGAGCTACGTGAAGAATAGCCTGATATCCCTTACATTTTGTAGTTGTTATAGGCTATAAAATAAGTGACTGAAATATAAAGCTGTTTGTAAATAGAGCTAGCAGTGCACATACAATAATATATAGGGTCTAGATTTATAAATCATCAACTATTTTCACAAGCATCTTGTTCGCAAATCTTTTTCCTGTATGCAAAGTTTAATTGCTTTTGTACTAAGACTAGTTTTTTAACAAAATCTGTTGGAATGGAATCAGATATTTTGTATATTTAGGAAAAAACTGGCTTAAACATTTTTATAATGTTTTTTCCCTACTAATAACAAAAATATTTATTTTATTAAAATTATAAAATAATGTATTAAGTTCTTAATACATCTATCCATGGGTTCAATATAAAAGAAGAATTTGATGTCAGAGTTGCATAATTCCTCATCGGACTTTACCAGACCAGAAACCTATGTGTATCAGTTAGTAAATATGCACTTTGGACAGCTTACAAAAAGGTGGTCATGCCGGGTGCGGTGGCTCATGCCTGTAATTCCAGCACTTTAGGAGGCCGAGGCAGGCGGGTCACTTGAGGTCGGGAGTTTGAGACCAGCCTGACCAACATGGAGCAACCCCGTCTCTACTAAAAATACAAAATTAGCCAGGTGTGGTGGTGCATGCCCGTAATCCCAGCTATTCGGGAGGCTGAGGCGGGAGAATTGCTTGAATCCGGGAAGTGGAGCTTGCGGGTGAGCCAAGATTGCACCATTGTACTCCAGCCTGGGCAACAAGAGCAAGACACCGTCTCAAAAAAAAAAAAAAAAAAAAAAAAACTGGTCATAGTTGAATGTTTGTATCAGACTATACCAGACCACAAGCCTACATGTTAGTTAGTAAATACACACTTTGGGCAACTTACAAAAAAGTGGTCATTGTTGAATGTTTATTGAGAAGGCTAATAACATGAACTGACAACATTGTGAAAATAGAAAATCTTACAGTAATAATTATTATCAGCACTTTGTCAATATGGCAAACTTATAAACATTAGTGTTTCTGGTATGAAACTGAATTAATTTTATTATATTACCGGTAATTTCCAGCAGTTTCTCTTTTAATTTTTAAACAATTTTATTTAAAAATTAATGTTTGTGAGACTAAATTCTCAAAACCAAACTTCATCCTTAATGACTACATTTCAGTTCTTAATGAAAAGGAAAAGCTGTTACGTTATCTAACAAGTAATGCATTATGGTTCATCATTTTGGCACAGGATAGGCTTAACTTGAGTTTTCTTCTTGACTTCTTAAGGACAAATGTAGGGGGAGGCACTTACCTTTATTTTTGTTTCTAATGTTTGATTAGCAGTTTGAAATGCTAATGAAATTAGCAAATTAAATGGAGATTTGATGAAGTAAAAATTGAAATTATGTCTATATACTTTCTTTCCTTTTTTTTTTTTCTGAGATAGAGTCCCGCTCTGTTGCCCAGGCCGCAGTGCAGTGGCGTGATCTTGGCTCATTGCAACCTCCACCTCCCGGGTTCAAGTGATTCTCCTGCCTCAGCCTCCCGAGTAGCTAGGACTACAGGCACCCACCACCACATCTGGCTAATTTTATTTTATTTATTTATTTATGTATTTATTTTCTGTATTTTTAGTAGAGACAGGGTTTCACCGTGTTGACCATGCTGGTCTCAAACTCCTGACCTCAGGTGATCTGCCCCGCTCAGCTTCCCAAAGTGCTGGGATTACAGGTGTGAACCACCGCGCCTGGCCGTATGCTTTATTTTCTATATTAGCTTTTGCTGTAAGATTTTACTGTTTAGCAGAAAAAGTACAAAAACCAATTACAAAAATAGAAAAGAGGGATGGAAAGGAGGTCTTTTTGTGGTAGTCTTGTGCCTAATGCCACTATCTAGATTGCATTTAATTGTTTTCTAGAGAAAGAATTCATTTCCCAAGTATTTCTTTTTTTTTTTTTTTTTTTTTTTTTGAGACGGAGTCCCACTCAGTTGCCTATGCTGGAGGGCAGTAGCACGATCTCGACTCACTGCAAGCTCTGCCTCCAGGGTTCACGCCATTCTCCTGCCTCAGCCTCCCAAGTAGCTGGGACTACAGGCGCCCGCCACCACGCCCGGCTAATTTTTTGTATTTTTAGTAGAGACGGGGTTTCACCATGTTAGCCAGGATGGTCTCAATCTCCTGACCTCAGGATTCGCCCACCTCGGCCTCCCAAAGTGCTGGGATTACAGGCGTGAGCTCATTTCCCAAGTGCCCGGCTCATTTCCCAAGTATTTCTAATCAAAATGTGTATGATGTGACTT
This sequence comes from Macaca mulatta, assembly GCF_049350105.2. NCBI lineage: Eukaryota > Metazoa > Chordata > Mammalia > Primates > Cercopithecidae > Macaca > Macaca mulatta. The sequence continues at coordinate 24,553,089 of NC_133422.1, forward strand.
GAGAATATTCAAGGGCTTGGTAGTTCCACATACATCACACTGAACTGGCCCACTGTCTATGGCCTGCAGTTCCCCTATACTGTTCATTCCCCTGAGTCATACATACCATCATGGGACTTTGTGGACTCTTGTAGATGGGGAGTTGGCAAGGAATCAAATGGCGGAAGTGAATTACTTACTTATCTAAATGGGAGAGTTTAAGCAGTAGGAGGCCCTAGAATTAGTACTTAGGCATAACTCACTTTATATTTATGAAAATAATCTGGGAGAAGAAATGGATAGTGAAGTTTCCTGAGTTGTGTATAGTGAAATGATAGTGTCGAGAAGATTGCTAAGTGCTCTCTAAATTGATTCCTCACTGCCCACCCCCTGCCACACACACACACACAAGTTTATGAGGCTCAGTGTAGATTAGTGTGGAGTATAAAAATCTAATCTTTTGGGATTATGGGAGGAAAGGTGCCCAAGTGTTATTGTTTAGTGTTCCCTAAAAGCATTAGCCCTTCTGACTGTTGAGGTAAAATAGTGCATATGAAATAATCTAGAGCTGTATAGAAAAATCAACCAAAAGGGTCAAGGAAGTGAAAAATGGGGACACTAGTCTAAGTAAAATAGATAATTATGATATGATAAAGAGCAGAAGAGGAATAAAACAGTTGCTTTTTATTCATTTGCACCCACTATGCAGTTTGTCTGAAAGTGACCCTGTCTCCTGTGAAGAAAATTATATAACCTTGAGTCATATTTTAATATGACAAGGAATATTGAGAAAAAATTTTGAGACTAGTTTAAATAAATGGTTATCATGAGTAATCTGTATAATTTCAGGAGATGTTCCAATGAAATAATTTTTTCTACTTCTGTTAAACTCAGACATTCTATTCACTACTGGTTGAAAGTCGTATGAGAAATTGATTTGAGTACCCTAAAAGATTAAATCTAAAAAATATACCTAAAGATTAGTGAATTATTTAAATCAGATGTATAAGGAATTACCCCAAACTGTAAGCTGCCATATTTTTATGTTTTTGGGTGTTGTGGTTAAATTATAATTGGTTATAATTAGCACTTCCGTGAACATTACATGTTTTACCTGCAGCTGAATGTCATTTAGGAAGAAATTTTTTTAATCTTTGAAACATCAGAAGAGAGAAAATACTTTTTGATCTAGTATAGCTAGGTATCCCCTATCAGAATACATAAAGGATGAACACAGATTTTACAAGTTTTGATTCTAAAATCCAATATGTAAACTAAATAAATATTAAAAGTTGTGCTTATTCATATAACTCCCATACATTTCTGTTCAATATGGGTACTGGAATGATAAGATGTGCAATAAAAGTTAAAATATACTGAATACATACTATGGGACAGGCCATTTACTAAGTGCTTTATAAAGATTATCTCACTTATTTCTGTTACAATTCTCATTGTTTCCATGAGAGCACCAAAGGACTAAAGAAGTTGAATAACTTGACCAAGATCACACCTAGGGTTGGAACTGGAACTTAAAACCAGAGCTTAGTTTCAGACCTGCCATACCATGGTACATTCTTTTACTCCAAGTATTATTTAAGGCTATTTTGTATGCCATAAATTTGCTTTAGTCTCTAATTTTTAATGCAAAATTACTGGCATGGATCTGAAAACAAAAGATACTTCATTTTTACTCTCTTTAATATTGAGTTATAAGTATTACTGGTTCTTCTGATAGAAAAGCTTTCATCCCCACTCCTGGGAGCCATATCAAATTATTTAGGCACTTTATTTGGAGTTAGAGTTTGAAAAGGTTTTTGTTTGTTTGTTTTTGAGTTGATCTCACTCTGTAGCTCAGGCTGGAGTGCAGTGGCGTGATCTCAGCTCACTGCAGCCTCCGCTTCCCAGGTACAAGCCATTCTCCTGCCTCAGCCTCCAGAGTAGCTGGGATTACAGGTGCGCGCCACTGCACTTGACTAATTTTTTGTGTATTTAGTAGAGACAAGGTTTCACCATGTTGGCCAGCCTGGTCTTAAACTCCCAACCTCAGGTCATCCTCCCACCTCGGCCTCCCAAACTGCGCCTGGCCTGAAAAGTTTTTAAAGAATAAAACTCAAGTATTTTCTCATTTATCATCCGTTGGAGTTTAAGGTGATTTTATTTCTATCATGGAAAGAATAGCCACTTGGTCATGTATTGAGGAGTAATAAATGGTCCCTGATCAGCTCAGCGTTTTTTCCCCTCATATATTTCTGCTTTATGCCTGTACTAAAATAGTGTCTAGAGTGCCTACTTAACAGGAAAAGCATTAGCAGTAAAGAGTTTCTTCCATCACATGCTGTCCCTTCTGCCTCCCCTCCGTCTTCCCACTCCCTTATTCCTCTTCCCTGTCACACACACATTTATTTTGGAATCTGAACTTTCCAAGATGAAAAGCAGTTTGCTTTCATTAAGTAGCATGATAATTCATGCCTGACTTGAAGTAAAGAAAAAAAAATAGTCAGGCGCGGTGGCTTACGCCTGTAATCCCAGCACTTTGGGAGGCCGAGGCGGGCGGATCACCTGAGGTTGGGAGTTCGAGACTAGCCTGATCAACATGGAGAAACCCCGTCTCTACTAAAAATACAAAATTAGCCGGGGGTGGTGGTGCACGCCTCTAGTCCCAGCTACTTGGGAGGCTGAGGCGGGAGAATTGCTTGAATCTGGGAGGCACAGGTTGTGGTGAGCCGAGATCGCGCCATTGCATTCCAGTCTGGGCAACAAGAGTGAAATTCTGTCTCAAAAAAAAAAAGCGGGGGGTGAAGAAAAAGAAAAAAATATATTGCAGTGAATAAATTGAAAGTAACCAAAATATATAATTATTTGGACAAAATCTCCGGGCAGTGCAGTCTTAGGTGTCCTGTTGCTCACAGATTCATGAGAAGCAGTTGTTAGGTGAGCTGTCTGCCTCCCCGGCCCCTCCCCAGTTTGGGCATCTGTGTGCTTGTTTGCAATCAGAGTGCTGGTGACTTAGAAGTAATGCCACTGCTTAAGGTAAAAGTATCCCCTGAACATATCTTCAAGTTCCAGATACAGATATTTCAAAAGGAAAGAATCTAAGAGATAAGGAAGCTAGGTAAGATAGTCGAAATGTTCTGATCATAAGGTAAGATGCTTATATTTTGGACTGTTTAGTGGAGATCTTGTATTGTCTAGCTAACAGAGGTAATATCGTGACTCTGGAATACTGGTGATATACTCTTCTAGAGAAGTGAAAGTTAGGCAGTGGATTGACAGTCGTACAGTGTTTCTTTGAAAAACAGAAGTTAGGCAGTAATTTTAAAAAATAAAAACAAGACACGAACAAGAAGACTCCATTAGTCTGTCATCTGTTTGACCTTACTCAACACATACCAAAAACTTGTGGATGCTTGTTGTTTCTAACAGAAATCTTGGAGAAAACAAAGTCCAGTGTGACTCATCATTCCCTCACTGGGCATAGGCCCCTTCGGAACGTATTTGAATCAGATGTATAAGAAATTACCCAAAACTGTAAGCTGCCATGTTTTTATGGCATGTAATGGACATAGTGTGGACATTATATATTTTCTTAAATAGCTATAAATATTTTAAATTGGGATAGTATATAGTTAATAAGCTTAAAAAGATGGCTGCATTGCTTCATTATATCTAAGATGCAATTATGATGCAGGTGATGAACACAGAACAAGGACTTTGAATTTTTCCCCCCGCTCTGCCCCTTACAAGCTTTATGGTCATGGGCATGTCACAGTTCTGCTGGGACTTAGTTAGGTATTTGAATTATATTCTCATGTAGAAGAATTCAAGTCAGTATTAAGTCTTTCACTAAGAGGAAGCTATTAGGTTGAATCCTATGAAGATGCTGGTTTTATATGCCAAAAATGATCCAATTTCTGTATTATGTAGAGGGTTTTGTTTTGTTTTTTTAATTCTTAGCCTGAACACCAACTGCCATGCACTCTCCTAAGAACAATCTAGGAGAGCCCATCAGCCAACTCATGGATTCACCTTAGGATGGGAGCACGGGGATGGAGGGGAAGGGAATTGCTGTTCCTTTCAATGACTGTAGTCTTGATGCCAGTGGTTATTTCCCACTTGTGTCATGACTTTGCTGCTTCTAGTAATAACTCTTTGCTGCTGCTTTGTTTAAAGTGAAAAACCCCTGGAATATAGATATATATAGATCAGAACAGCCAACTAGTGACCTGGTATAGCTGGTGTATGTTTTTTGGCTTTGAAAGGGTTTTCTGTTGGTTTGGTTTGGTATGGGAGAATTGCTCATTTAAAAAATTGAATTAGTTAGCAATGTTTGTTAAATGATTTCACAGAAAATTATAATTACCGACCGGGCAGAGTGGCTCACACCTGTATTCCCAGCACTTTGGGAGGCAAAGGTGGTTGGATCACCTGAGGTCAGGAGTTCAAGACCAGCCTGGCCAACATGGCAAAACCCTGTCTCTACCAAAAATACAAAAATTAGTTGGCCATGGTGGTGGGTGCCTGTAATCCCAGCTACTCGGGAGGCCGAGGCAGGAGAATCGCTTGAACCTGGGATGCAGAGGTTGCAGGGAGCTGAGATCATGCCATTGTACTCCAGCCTGGGTGACAAGAGGGAAACTCCCTCTCAAAAAAAGGAAAGAAAATTGTAAATTCTTGACTGAGTATGGCGACTCATGCCTGTAATCCCAGCACTTTGGGAGACCCAGGTGGGCGGATCACTTGAGCTCAGGAGTTTGAGACCAGCCTGGGCAACATGGCAAAACCCTGCTATTACAAAAAGAAAAAATTACAAAAATTAGTCGGGCGTGGTGGCATGCACCTTTTGTCCCAGCCACTAGGGCAGCTGGGGCAGGAGGATCAAATGAGCACAGGAGGTTGAGGCTGCAGTGTGCCGTGATCGTACCACAGACCACTGCACTCTCCAACCTGGGCAACAGAACGAGACCCTGCCTTAAAAAATGTAAATAAATATAATATATATATATATCTGCATTCTTAAATAATTAGAAGATCTGATAATAAATACTGTGCCTACATTCCTACAGAGTGATAACCAGCTAGAGCTGAGGACTTGCTACCCACCTGGGGTGGAGCATATTCTCTATTTTCTGGTTTGCTCTAGCCCCAACCTCTCTCTCTTACATCCTACTGCACTGGACAGGCCCCTGTAGACATTTGAGTTTGTGATTCTCTTACACCATCCAATAGACTTTCTGCAGTGGTAGAAGTGTATTGTATTTTTGTTGTCCAGTATGATAGCCACTAGCTACATGTGACAATTAAGCACTTGAAAGGTGGCTAGTGTCCTTGAGGAGGTGAATTCTTAATTTTTTATATTTTTAATTAATTTAAATAGACACATACGGCTAGCGGCTACCATATTGGACAGTTCAAGTCAACAATGGAGTATTTTCCTTTACTGGCTATTTCCTACAGAGTGAAAAGCAAGCCTTAATGCATTTTATGTGTATTCTCTTAAATGCTGAATCTAAATGTTAACGTATATTACTGTAAGCCTTATGATTTGAAAACCAAATAACCCTCTCTAATGAAATGGAGCCTGAGACTTTTCTTTTTTCCCCCTTATTTGTTTATTCAACACACTGGGTTTTACATGCCTGTTTTGGGCCCTAGGCATATGATCATGGTCCCTGTTTTCATGAAGCTTACAGATAATTAATAAATATTTCCAGAGATGCTTGCCCAAGTCATTTAATATTTACTATCTGCAATCCCTTCAGTAGCCCTGCCAGATAAGGATATAATACATTTACTTGTTAATTCAAAGCCCTAAAATTTCCTCATTGCCACTTAGATTCACATTCTAATAGATTGATGTATACTTACTATTGCAGTCCTCTGAAAAACAGCTTACTGCCGGAATATTGAAACTTCCTATAAAGGTGCTGTTTTAAAACTAGGCTTCTTCATAACTTTTTCATATTCGTAAATCAGCTTAGCCCTCACCCTATTACTTCACCTGGCCTTTCTCCCCGCCTTCTGTCTGCCTTCTTCCAAGCTGCGCCTTCTGCTGGAACTACTTTTTTTTTTTTTTAAACTGACTTTGGGCCAAGTGTGTTTGCTCTCACTCCAGGGCAGTCTCAGCACTCTACTGCTCTTCCTGCTTCTTGCCATGAAAACTTTTTTCTTCCTTCACCCTGCAAATATCAGCCTCCATCTCCCCCTTTCAAAAATGAAATACATATGTTTAGAAAATACACTTTCTTTTGTAGAACCTATCCTTTAAAAAATAACGAATTGCAATCAGATGCACAAAAGATAGATGAATGCTGAAGTGATATATTTATGTTTTTAAATGACTTTTACATTGACAGTTGCTGGTGGAAACATTTGTTGTTTAGGGTTTTTGTAGTTGTTTAATTCCGTTGATAATGAAATTAGCAAGGCAGTATTAGGGCTTTTGCTTAGATATGAAAATAGTCCACATGTATAAAATTAGGCAGAATTATGGTATTTGTTAATATGGGACTCGGCCTTTTTCTTTGTGATCTAATTGTCTAACAAAGGTGTCATTTATCCATTTGCTTAAAGAATATTTATGGAGTTGCTATTATATGAGAAATGCTGTACTTACAAATGAGATAAATGAAAGATTTATTGGCTGAAACTTACAGATTTCTCTTCCAAATCTGCCAGCAGTTTAGGTTGAGAGTTTGGCCTTTTTTCATGTAGTTAGGTCTTACCAGTGTTCGTCCTATAAAATATTTGGAGGATGTATATGCTACTATTATTTTTATTACGTGGATTTTATGTTTTCAGAATATACAAAATAATTTGCAAATTAAATTCTCAGTATAGTACCTAACTTTTCACAAAATGTAAGAATGAAGTACAGTTGTTTCTTGGTATCCCCAGGGGATTGATTCCAGGACACCCTCAGATACCAAAATTCTCGGATGCTCAAGTCCCTTATATAAAATCATGTTGTATTTGCATATAACCTACCTGCATCCTTCTGTGTACTTTAAATCAGGGGTCCCCAACGCCTGGGCTGTATACTGGTCCATGCCTGTTAGGAACCAGGCCACACAGGAGGAGTGAGCAGGGGCAAGCGAGCATTACTGCCTGAGCTCCAGCTCTTTTCTGATCAGCAGTGGCATTAGATTCTCAAAGGAGCATGAGCCCTTCTGTAAACTGCACATGCGAGAGATCTAGGTTGCATGCTCCTTATGGGAAGGAATCTAACTAATGTCTGATGATCTGGAATGGAACAGTTTCATCCCAAAACCATCTGCCACACCCTCCACACTGTCGGTGGAAAAATTGTCTTCCACAAAACCAGTCCCTGGTGCCATAAAGGTTGGGACCGATATGTTAAATCATCTCTTGATTACTTACAATACCTAACACAATGTAAATGCTGTGTAAGTAGTGGTTATACTGTTGTTTTTTTTTTTTTAATTCATTTTGTTTTATTGTTGTTTTTGGGGGGTTTTGTTTGTTTTTTGAGACGGAGTCTTGCTTTGTCACCCAGGCTGGAGTGCAGTTACACAGCCTCCACCTCCTGGCTTCAAACGATTCTCCTGCCTCAGCCTCCTGAGTAGCTGGGATTACACGCAGCTGCCAACACACCTGCCTAATTTTTGTATTTTTAATAGAGACACAGTTTCACCATGTTGGCCAGGCTGGTCTCAGACTCCTGACCTCAAGTGATCCGCCAGCCTTGGCCTCCCAAAGTGCTGGGATTATAGGCGTGAGCCACTGTGCCCAGCCAGTTTCTTGGTTTTTTTTAACAAATATTTTCTATCCACAGTTTGTTGAATCTGCAAGTGCCCAATGTGCAGGTACAGTGGCCCAACTGTAATTTTGACAAGGGTAATTATAACCATGGTTATGTCCCAATGACTTCACTTACTAGGAATCTTTTTTTCAGTGTTGTAAAGGAGAATGTGCTCTTTCTGTGTGTGTGTATAGAATTGTGTTAGTTGTAGGAAGGCTGATGACTGTCAAGGAGAAATTACTTTGAACTAAGTTCCATGAGATTTTTTTTTTTTTTTTTTTTTTTTTTGAGATGGGGTCTGGCTCTGTCGCCCAGGCTGGAGTGCAGTGGCCAGATCTCAGCTCACTGCAAGCTCCGCCTCCCGGGTTTACGCCATTCTGCTGCCTCAGCCTCCCGAGTAGCTGGGACTACAGGTTCCATGAGATTTTAATTCGAGATTTTATTCTGTTACACGGCCTTTTTGGGACCATATAGAGTTAGGATTAATTGCATGAACCCTAGATTGAAAAGAGAAAAATCCGATTTTGTTTTGTTTTTGCTTACTATGAGGAAAAAATGATATTGAGATGATATAGGAAAAGTTCTTACCACAGTTTCCAGCACACAGTAAGTATTCTTTATATGTCTTATTTTTGTTACAGTTGTCATTTTATTCGTGTTCTATTTCTATGCTAGGTAGCCCTTGAGCTTTATTTTTTTGATGGGAAAAAAATATGAGTTAAAACTTATTCTTTAGATAGTAATAATAGAAAGACTAGTAATTCAAAAAGTTGATCTTGACTGTTTCCTTATAGTAGTAACAAAGCTATTTAATTTTATATAACCAAGGTTATACAATGATAGTCATTGTTAGTCATTATTTCTGTCTCTTTTTTTGAGACAGAGTCTCACTCTGTTGCCCAGGCTAGAGTGCAGAGGCGCAATCTTGTCTCACTTCAACCTCTGCCTCCTGGGTTCAAGCGATTCTCCTGCCTCGGCCTCCCGAGTAGCTGGGATTACAGATGTGAGCCACCATGCCTGGCTAATTTTTTGTATTTTTAGTAGAGACGGAGTTTCATCATGTTGGCCAGGCTGGTCTTGAGCTCCTGACCTCAAGTGATTCGGCCTCCCAAAATGCTGGGATTACAGGCATGAGCCACTGTATTTCTTGTCCGGAGAAAAGAGTTACTCTTGAAGCTTTGTACATCAGATGTTTGCATCTATTTTAATGTAAGTGTGAGGCGGAAAGAGAAACTGATATCTTTATGTAAAACATTAAGAATTCAAAATAGAAGGTGGTAGTTTTTCTTCTCTTATTTTCAACTGGAATAGTTTTTCTACATCTGAAAATGGAGCATGTAATTTACAAATTTTCTAGTAAAATATGGTGAGTCCCATAGGAAACAGTTTTACAGTGATGTAGTCTGTCTACCCTGCTTAAGTTATAGTTGCTGAGGCCAGAAATCTGAGCCCAGTTATTCTTTTTTTAAAAAAAATTTTGTTTTTAATTTTTAGTAGGTTTTTGAGGAACAGGTGGTGTTTGGTTACATGAGTAATTTCCTTAGTGGTGCTTTGTGAGATTCTGATGCACCCATCACCCAAATAGTGTACACTGTACCCAATGTATAAGCTTTTATGCCTCATCCCCCCTTTCCTTCTTGGCTGGGCACGGTGACTCACACTGGTAATCCTAGCTCTTTGGGAGGCTAAGGCGGGCAGATCACTTGAGGACAGGAGTTCGAGACCAGCCTGACGAACATGGCGAAACCCTGTCTCTACTAAAAATACAAAACAAACAAACAAACAAAAAACAGGTGTGGTGGTGCATGCCTGTAATCCCAAGAATTGCTTTAACCTGGGAGGCAGAGGCTGTGGTAAGCTGGTATCACGCCACTGCACTCCAGCCTGGGCGACAGAGAGAGACCCTATCTCAAATTAAATTAAGCTTCCTGAATATAAGCTATTCTGTTAGACAGATACCTGGCTTTTTTGTTGGTTTGTTTTGTTTTTGAGATGGAGTCTCTGTCACCCAGGCTGAAGTGCAGTGGTGTGATCTCAGCTCACTGCAATCTCCGCCTCCTGGCTTCAAGCAATTCTCCTGCCTAAGCCTCCCAAGTAGCTGGAGCTACAGGTGCCCACCACCACACCGAGCTAATTTTTTGTATTTTTAGTGGAGATGGGGTTTCACCATGTTAGCTAGGATGGTCTTGATCTCCTGACCTCGTGATCCACCTGCCTCAGCTTCCCAAAGTGCTGGGATTACAGGCATGAGCCACCGCGCCCGGCCACCTGTATCCTGTATTTTATTTTTTCCCAAGTATTTTAGTGTTTTTGATGTTATAACTCAGGCAAATAATTTAGGGACTACTTTCATACTTCACCAACTTGAATTTCCAAGAATACCATTCTAAAGTTCCCTAAAATTAAAATTGCAGTTTTTGTTGTTGTTGTTGTCTGTTTTTGAGATGGAGTCTCGCTCCGTTGCTCAGGCATGAGTGCACTGGCGAGATCTCAGCTCACCACAACCTCCTCCTCCTGGGTTCAAGCGATTCTCCTGCCTCAGCCTCCCGAGTAGCTGTGATTACAGGCATGCACCACCACACCCAGCTAATTTTTGTATTTGTAATGGAGACGGGGTTTCATCATGTTGGCCAGGCTGGTCTCGAACTTCTGACCTCGTGATCCACCCACCTCAGCCTCCCAAAGTGCTGGGATTACAGACGTGAGCCACTGTGCCAGGCCTGATTTTTTTAAATAAATGGAGTTTTATTTCATTAGAATGAATTCTAGTTCAAGCTTGACTAAATTTGTTACTTGATAATAGTCTTGCTTTGTGACAAATAGATATGCATGATTTATGACTAGCATAGCAATTATTTTATAAATGTACTGTATGTTTCCAAGCACTTTCTCTATGTCTGTGGGGAATACCAGAAGACATGGTTAGTCCTGGCATTTGAAGAATATATGTATTTATATTCTGAATTTGCACCAAGTTTTTTTTGTTTTTTGTTTTTTGTTTTTTTGAGACAGAATTTTGCTCTTGTCGCCCAGGCTGGAGTGCAGTGGCACGATCTCGGCTCACTGCAACCTCTGCCTCCTGGGTTCAAGTGATTCTCTTGCCTCAGTCTCCTGAGTTGCTGGGATTACAGGCACCTGCCACCACGCCCAGCTCATTTTTTTGTATTTTTGGGAGAGACTGGGTTTCACCATGTTGGCCAGGCTGGTCTTGAACTCCTGACCTCAGGCGATCTGCCTGTCTCTGCCTCCTAAAGTGCTAGGATTACAGGCGTGAACCATCACTCCCAGCCAGCACCAAGTATTTTTTTTATGGTTTACAAAATAAAGTAAAACGTAGCCTGGCTGTATCTAAGTGATCGGCCATTATTTTTCTATTTCTGTTCCTTGAAAACAACAATGTATTTTTAAATTTTCTGAAAAAGTGGAGACTCATTTTTTAAAATGGTCAAGGTAGCCTTTTAGCTCGCTCCCAGGTCAGACTAATACCTCTCTATGTAGTTTGTTGTTCTGTTTTGCAAACCACGTATTTCCAAATTATATTATTTTGTACAAACCTAGATAAACCTTACCTTGACTTTGAAAGCATATTGAGGTCGGTAATGTTTAATTTAGTATACTGTTCAGTGATGATATGGAGTTGCCAATTGTTCTTGACACTTAATGAGCTAGTGTTAAATGAATTATTTAGTGTTAAGTAAAGACCCCTGCTAAATTATTTTAAATGATTCAAAGTGAGTTAAAGTACTTTAAGATTTAGTACTTTATTATATTTTCAGTTCATGCATTAACCTTTTTAGTTTTGAATCATAAGATGTCCTCTTTTAATTAAAACCCTTGTGGTTTCCTTTTAAATGTATAATAGAACAGTTAAATTTTTTAAATGAGTTGTTTTTTTTAAAAAAATCAGTCTTTTCCTTTATGTAAAAGGTTAAATGCTTTGAGGATAAAAACTACATGATACTGTATGAGTGATGAAATTGGCTTTTAGAATTGTTGAATTAAAATTGAAAGTATGCTACATAAACCTGAGTCTGGATGCAGTGGCTACAAATAAATTCAAGTGTGAGAGTGTGACCAGAATAAGCTACCGTTTATAAAGAAGCACTTCACTAAACAAACTGAAACCCTGAGGAAATTTCAAATTGTGAAGTAATGGGAACAATCATTTAATATGGAAGGAAGGAGCTAGTGCATGCCTCCTTCCTTGAATGTCTCATAAGATCAAATCGTGGAGATGACTGAAACAGGGAAGATAATTTAGTGGCAACATAACAGATTACCAGTTAGAGAGGCCAGACCCCTGAGAGCTGATTGCATTAGAGGGAGATGGGGCTAAGATTAGGACACAGGTATGTTCAGAAACAGACTGACACTTAGCTGTGTTTCCCACCACTTCCACCCCCCACAAAGTTAACACATTTAGCCGTCCTGACGCTTTGTAAACATTCCTGTATCTGTCTTCAATCATTTTTCTCTCTCTGAAGGGTTATCTCTTAGAAGCTTTGACATAACTTTCCTCGGAGGAATCATTTCCACCTAATCTTTTTGTCTTATCTCTTCTTTTTTGTTTTTCTTTTTTTGAGACAGAGTCTCACTCTAGTGTCGCCCAGGCTGGAGTGCAGTGGCACGATGTTGGCTCACTGCAACCTCCGCCTTCTGGGTTCAAGCGATTCTAATGCCTCAGCCTCCTGACTAGCTGGGATTACCGGCATGCACCACCATGTCCAGCTCATTTTTGTATTATTAATAGAGACGGGGTTTCACTGTGTTGCCCAGGCTGGTCTTGAACTCCTGACCTCAAGTAATCTGCCTGCCTCCACCTCCCAAATTACAGGTGTGAGCCACCACGCCCAGCCCGCCTTACCTCTTATAAGCATGAGCAGCTCTGCTCCAGTTTACCCTCAAAATGCACACATTGGGATTAGTATTTTCTTGTTATCAGTATGCAGTCAGTTGTCCTGCCATCCCTCCATCACCCTTGTTCATCTTCAGTGCTGCAGTTAATTATAGTATTAAATGCTTGTCTTCCACTAGAGCAAGTCTTTACTGCTGTGTCTCCAACCTCTAACCCAGCGCCTGGCAGAAGTGGGTACCCAGTAAACACTTGCTGGATGATTGACAGCAAGAGGCTCCTTCCAGAGTCTGGCTGTGGCACAGCTGCAGCCAGAGGCAGGTACAGGATAATGGTAGGGAGAACTGGAAAGATACGCGGGGACTAGATCCCAGAGAGTCTTAAAGTCCTAGGAAGGAACTTGTGCTGCACCCTGAGAATAGTAAGAGGCCATCGAAGAATCATAAATCTAAATCCATCCTTGGGTCGCACATCTCCCTTCTAGACTCTAGCTAGTTGATTTCTCAGTCTTAGCAAGAAACTTGAATCCATGTCCATAGAAACTCGATGTGGCACATGAAAAACAAAGTATAATTGTAAGTATTATTTATGGTTACATATCCAGTAAGTTTCTAAAGACACTTCCAGAGAACTTTTTGTACTTTATAAAGTAAGCCATCTTATGTATTTAAAGGATAAGTACGGATTTATAAATAACTGGAATAATTTAAATATTTATATTTCCATACAGAAATGAGTATACTGAATTTGGGGATCATGGTAAAAACAAAACCTATGACATTTTTAGATTTCAAATTGAAAAGGCAGTTGGTAGATATCTTATATCTTCTCAGCAGTTTGATAGTATATACCTGAAAATAAGCAGAAGTAAATACAGAATTATCTTCATCCAAGGAATTAAATAATAGGAACGTTATATAAGCAAGCACCTTTTATACTTAATTCTGCTTTTGAAGGAATTTAAAATGGAAATGTTTTTAGTTTCTGTTTTATTGATCCAAAGAATTTAAAGCCCCATTCAAATAAAATAATACATAGTGTTAAACTCGTGTTATTTTTTAATAGCCAGCATTTTTGTGGTTTTCAAATGAACCATCCAAGAAATTATAGTATTTCTTCTCTTTTTAAGAAAGTGTACTTCTTCGGGTTATAAAAGTAATAGATACTTATTGCAGAACATTTAGAAAACAAACTTAAAATGCATCCAGTCTGATCTCTTCCTTCTCATCTTTCATGTTAGTTTCACCATTTAAAAAAAAAAAAAAAAAAAACTGCCTTTTTTTTTTTTTAAATTAAAGGCAATTTTCTAACATGGTTTTCAATTTTTTTTTGCTGTAACCATTGCATCTCACTGGTTCCTGTTGGATTCATTTTCCTTCTTACTGAAATAAATTCTTGAGTAGTTTCTCAATAAGGATCTATAAATAATAAACATAAGCTTTTGTCCAAAAATGCTTATGTTTTACACTTACCCTTCAATTATAATTTAACTAGATATGTTATGCAGTTTTCTTAAATATATTACAATCTTGTATTTTGATATCTTGCTGATGAGTTTAAAAGGTACAGTGATAACTTTTGCATCATTAAAAGTAGTTGGCTTAGAAAGCTGTACTTTTCCTTCCTTAAAACAGTTTTTTAAATTTACTGTGCTGATATATGAAGTGAATTAATTTTCTAAATAAGTAAATGATTATGAGTCTTTCTATACTTAACATAAAACAAAATATCCTAAGATTGCTACTTAAATATACATGTACTAGTCAACTACTATGTTTTATAATATACTATATATGGTGGCATATATTTTCAAAAGCAGTGTTTTGAGTTATATTTTATTTCCTGAGTTATGGTCTCACTCTGTTGCCCAGGCTGGAGTGCAGTGACACAATCACAGCTCACTGTGGCCTCGACCTCCCAGGCTCAAGTGATCCTACCACCTCAGCCTCCTGAGTAGCTAGGACTACAGGCACTGTGCCTGGCTAATTGTTTTTTTTCTTAATTTTTTGTAGAGACAGGATCCATTTAGATGGTGTCCTGCAGCAGTTCTAGAGCAGTGCTGTCTAGTAGATGTTTCTGTGATGATAAAAATGTTCTCTATCTGTGCTGTTCAGTAAACCTTGAGTGTTGATATATTCTCTTTTTATTTGCTTTTATCTTTTATCAGCTGAGTAGACATTTTGAATTAATAACTTGATTGATTTTATACTATGTAATTTAAGATGATTTATTTTTACATGAAGATCTTTTTCCCCCAGAAATTTGAGGCTGATAAGCTTCTTGGTTTTAGTGGTTAAGATTTGCCTATATAGGCTGGGCGCGGTGGCTCAAGCCTGTAATCCCAGCACTTTGGGAGGCCGAGGCGGGCAGATCACAGGGTCAGGAGATCGAGACCATCCTGGCTAACCCGGTGAAACCCCGTCTCTACTAAAAATTACAAAAAACTAGCTGGGCGAGGTGGCGGGCGCCTATAGTCCCAGCTACTTGGGAGGCTGAGGCAGGAGAATGGCGTAAACCTGGGAGGCGGAGCTTCCAGTGAGCTGAGATCCGGCCACTGCACTCCAGCCTGGGCGACAGAGCGAGACTCCGTCTCAAAAAAAAAAAAAAAAAAAAAAAAAGATTTGCCTATATAATAAGCAGGTGAAAAGTACATTCTGGCATTGTAATAGTTTGTATGTTTAGCTTAGGTACTGGTTTCTACATTATAGTCACATATATTCAGTGCATTTTTAAAGTATTAATGCTAGTATATCCTCTGAGGTTACCTTTTTATATATTAGTTGTCATTGAATAAGAAGAATTATAGAAATAATAACTCTTCATATTTCACTCTGCTAAACAAGAGTGTTAATAATGCCTTATATTATTTTTCAGATTGCAAATAGAAGAGTCTTCCAAACCTGTGAGGCTATCACAACAGCTGGAAAAAGTTGTAACAACCAATTACAAACCTGTTGCTAATCATCAATACAATGTAAGCCTTCTGCTTGTCTCTCTTCATTCTTTTATATCTTCGTTCTTTTCTGTATCATAGAGTCTTAGGTTTTCAAAGAACCTGAGCATTTATGCACCTTGCCATCAGGTGCTCAAAATACAGTATCTGATCTGGACTTAGTAAGGAATGTAACTGCTAAAAGTATAGAAAAGATATTCACTCTACATTGCAAGTTATATAATGGCAAAGAGAAGGCGACCACTGTCCAAACTGCCCTTGATAAGTTTTTACAAAGAAATAAAACACTTCAATTCTCAATGTTGCTAATGTTTTAAATTACAATGTACTAAATAAATATTAGTTTTACTATTTTTAAAAATTATTCTATACCTTTGTGATGAACCATAGGAAAGTTTTTAATGTGTTAACAAAAATTTTTAAAGGTCATGGAACAGTGGTAATTTTTCTCCTCGATTATTAAGATCACTTTGCCTGGTTTCAGCTTTCACAGGCATTTTAATGGTCTCATACCACCATGCGAAGTGAGGACTATCTGTACAGTAGTACTCCCTTATCCACAGTTTCACTTAATGCAGATTCAGTGACCCACAGTCAACTATAGTCAAAAATTTTGAATGGAAAATTCCAGGCCGGGTGCGGTGGCTCAAGCCTGTAATCCCAGCACTTTGGGAGGCCGAGACGGGCGGATCACGAGGTCAGGAGATCGAGACCATCCTGGCTAACACGGTGAAACACCGTCTCTACTAAAAAATACAAAAAACTAGCCGGGCGAGGTGGCGGGCGCCTGTAGTCCCAGCTACTTGGGAGGCTGAGGCAGGAGAATGGCGTGAACCCGGGAGGCGAAGCTTGCAGTGAGCTGAGATCCGGCCACTGCACTCCAGCCTGGGTGACAGAGCAAGACTCCGTCTCAAAAAAAAAAAAAAAAAAGGAAAATTCCAGATATAAGCAATTCATAAGTTGTAAATTGTGCAACCTTCTGAGTAGTATGATGAAAACTAGCACCATCTTGCTCCATCCCATCCATGATGTGAGTCATTCCTTTGTCCAGTATATCCACATTGTATATGCTACCCACCCATTAGTCACTTAGTAACCCTCTTGGTTAACAGATTGATCGACACATGATGAAAAGAAAGAAGGAGAGTGAGTACAGAACACCAAGATATTTTGAGAGAGTGAGAGAGAGAGACCACATTCACAGACTGTTACTACAGTATATGGTTATTGCTATTCTATTTTATTATGGGTTATTTTTGTTAATCTCTTACTGTGCCTAATTTATAAATTAAACTTTATCATGGATATGTATGTATAGAAAAAAACATAATATATAGAGTTTGGTACTATCTGCAATTTCAGGCATCAAGTGGGGAAGGGAGGTGTCTTGCAACGTATCTCCTGCCAATAAGGGGAAAGTATTGTATATTTATATTTCAAGACATTTTTTATTGTTGTGTATCTTATATATACTATATATATTATACAATTACACATTTGTTGCATACATATTATGTATACTTTGTGCCAGGTATTGGTCTGAGTGCTTCATAAGTGATCACATTTAATCTTCATTCCAACCCTATGAAGAAACTACAACAGATAAGGTAACAGGCAGAGAGACTGATTTACTTGAGGTGGCACAGCCAGTAATTGATCAGTCCAGGTGTTGAACTCAGGCAGTCTAGCTTAGGAGCCATACTGTTAACCACTGTGTATGTTGCTGCTGCTGATTAGCAGTTGCTAAAAGGGCTAAGGGTTTTGGGTTTTGAAATATCTGTAATGTAGTAAGTGTGATGGTTTCCTGAAAATAAAATACCCAAGTTAAGTCAAATAGCAATTAACAGCTGGAATTTTATGTCCCACTTTGTTGTTTAAGATTACCTTTGATACTGAGTTTAGGAAAAAAATTTTCTTTAAGACTAGCCTTGGCGGGGGACGGTGGCTCACACCTGTAATCCCAGCACTTTGGGAGGCCGAGGCAGGCGAATCACCTGAGGGTCAGGAGTTCAAGACCAGCCTGGCCAACATAGTGAAACTCCGTCTCTACTAAAAAGACAAAAATTAGCCAAGAGTAGTGGCAGGCACCTGTAATTCCAGCCACTCGGGAGGCTGAGGCAGGAGAATCGCCTGAACCCAGGAGGCAGAGGTTGCAGTGAGCCGAGATCACACCACTGCACTCCAGCCTGGGGGACAAGAGTGAGACTTCATCTCAAAAAAAAAAAAAAAAAAAAAGACTAGCCTTTAGTATCAACATTTATTAAGTGACACAGGATAGTATCTACCAAACTACTACTTTATGAAATTTGAGTGATTGTTTTATATGAAAGTACCAAATGCCAATGCCACTAGGGCTAAGTAGATATCTTAAATGAATGGAACAATGACATTTAAGAAAGTCAATAATAGAGACTATGTGAACTGGAGTCCACATGACCTGTATAAATACATTCACATTTTGAAATTGCTACACTATGTGAGTTAAACAAATCAGGTAAAAGTTCAGCTGCATCCAGCCAAGCTTCCATTTTACAGCCTCTGGTTATGCTTTAGGAGGAAAGTAAACTAAAGGACAGGTAAGGTATCAGATGATCCAGAAGAGGTATTTTTCTGTTGTTTTCTGACTTAGACAAATAGATAAAAGTCCACATCTTTGTCCTCTTCCATTCTAGTCTTTTCTACTCTTGGATGGGAATACATACAGTTTTCTGGAGCTACATGCAAATAGAGATTCTGTTCTATTTTGTAAAACAGTATAGATCTTAGTTGTTTTTGCCTTTCTTCCTCATTGGTGTGCTGCTTCTGTAGCTCCTGACTCAGCTTTTTTGTCCTTTTATGGGCCAGGCTTCTCTGTGGTTTCTACTCTTGTGTATGTTTTTATTACAGTGAGTATAAGAAAGACCACACTTTCATAGACTATAAAGAGTTATTACCTTTCTAGAGGGAAGTTTGGTAGTTTATGTCAAATGCACTATAAAAGGATATATCCTTTGACCTAGCAGTTTTGTCTAGGAATTTATTATAGTGACACCAGTGCCCAAATATAAATACAATAATGTTTCTCTCTATTGTTTAAGATAGGAAAAGATTGGAAACAAATGTCCCAAACTGGGGAATGATTAAATATTTTAAGTCATTATTTTTGGATGGTAGGATCTACAGTGATTTTATCCTAATTTTCTTTTTTAT
Source organism: Macaca mulatta (assembly GCF_049350105.2). NCBI lineage: Eukaryota > Metazoa > Chordata > Mammalia > Primates > Cercopithecidae > Macaca > Macaca mulatta. The sequence continues at coordinate 24,571,824 of NC_133422.1, forward strand.
AAAATCTTTTCCAATTGTTGGAATTGTCACAGTGAGCACATATTGCCTGAATTGTTGGTAAGCAATAAAGTTATGTTGGGAAGGGGAAAATTGGAAAGGAAAGAAAGCCAGGGAAGAATAGCTAGCCGTGATAGTACCCTACCGTTGTCTAAGACTTACCTTCTTTAAACAACAAGTACTTTTTAAATATCTGCTTCGTGCCTGAGATACATACCCCTGGTGAATAAAGTAAGTAGAAACATGTTACATTGTGAACTCCTTATTATATAAAGCTATAGCACCCTCTATAAAGATAATTAACATTAAGTGACATTTTAGTTCAAGATATCAACCTTTGTTAAGGTTGTCATAGTGAAAATAAGTCATTATAGTAATGAGTCTTTAAGATTTTTACATACAGAGATTGACTATAATCTACCACATTGCATTTGAATGTTTAATCACTATTTTTTTGGGAGTAAACCAGGATGGGCACCTGCATAGCTTTAAAAAACATATTCAGTGTTGTAGTGTAATACCAACTATAGAAAGAATATAACATTTTTGTTATTTATTAGAAGAGGACATTGACTTTTAAAGATTGAGAAACATAAGTGAACACAGCAAGAATGATTTAGAGGAAACATAATAAAGACTTTTAATAAAAAATTTTAACTCAATATAATGTTGAAATGTTTTGAAAGTCTTGCCAGATAAAGCTATATAAACATGAAGCTCAGTGTTTCATTTTAACAGTTGAGCTTCTTTGAATGCAATTTTCAGAATAAAAATATTTTTAAAAATTGTACAAAAAAGTGAAAGAGGGACTGGGAAATTGCATATGTATTTGCAAAACGATGTTCCTACGTTTGGTCAGAAAGAAACCTTGCATTTATCCACAGCTTTTCACCCACCTATGGCACATAGGTAAATTTACCTGTATATATGTAGAGAAAATATCCAATTTTGTTCTTGGAGCTATTCTAAGAATTAAATTCAGATTTATCTTTTTAGTTCACAGACTATCTGGGTATAGTATCTGTCATACTTGTCATTCAGAAACCATCTACTGAGCCAAAAAGAATTATATGATTATTTTTATCTCTTAGAATACTCCATTGAAATCGCACCCCTGAAAACCATCTTCTTACTAGGATATGACATGTCAGTTTTTTTCCCTAAGTGGCATTTCCTGTACCTTAAATCTTCATTAAGTGTCTGAAATTTGAATCAGTTCATGTAGGTCAGCATTTTCCACAGTAAATATTTTGTAACATTAACTAGGTGAGAAAGTCATGTAAAAAGGATTCTGTGTTTAAAGAACTTGTAGTTTCTGATTATATCCTCCTCTTAAATTGACATTTCACTTTAATATACTCAAGATAGGGAGGCTTTGGGAATTTGTTTAATCCTGCATTTATAAACATTTGAACATCAAATTTCCCCCATTCTTTGAAGTAGTGAAAACAGACAGTGGGAAAAAATGGAGATGTCAAAGAATGGTTTTACTAGAGGGCCCACTGGGTGAGGGGGAAAATTATTTATATTATTATAAAACATATTTATTATATTATAACTTATATTTATCTTGTTTGGCACCTTATAAAAGAAAGAAATTGAGCTTTAGAAATACTATGTAGATTGACCCTGGCATCTTTTTGCAGCCCATGTGCTAATCGGTCATTTTTCAGCAGAAGAGTGGAAATGGGACAGGACAGAGGGGTTGAGCGTTGTGCCTTCATGTTTTCATTTGCTTTTAGCTTTTTAGCATTGGTGCTCAATTCAGAGGTTTACAGATTATAGTATCTATTATTAACTAAACTCAGTCTCAATAAATGAACAAATGGCTTTAAAAGATTTCTGCAGAGAAACTGTCAATTAGAGATAATACTAATAAACCAAACATGTGAACAAGAAAGTGAAAAAACTGAACTTCTCTTGCTTCTAAAAATGGTTTATCAGCCAATCTTTGAGGTGACAAACAGTGATGACGTAATCAGATCTGAAAAGAACTTGGCCCTTCCAAAAAGGAAATTATCAGTATCATTTTAAATATGGCTTGTCATGCCCTGTCTTTAATGATGACTCAGTTAGTGTCTATGGTGGAATCAAAAACAACTCTAGATATTCCAAGCAGAAAAGAATGTAATGTAGGGAGCTGGTTACAAATGATTTATGAATATCAAATGGATGGGCTGAAGTTGCAAAAGGGAGAAGAGATCAGGAAGCTGCTGCGGAGGTGCTCCTGCAATACAAAAAAGAGAAGAAAAATCTCCCTCCCTCCCAATTTCATTCTCCTATTGGCAGAACCCCAGCTGGAAACCCTCTAGCAAGGGAATCTTGGAAGTGTAGCCTGCAGATCTCCTGCCGCCCTGCCCTTAACACCAAGGCTAGAGCTGAAGACTTGTTGCAAAATAACTGGCGAAGTGACCCTTGACCTTTGTGGGTGTTGTACCTTGTTATATTAGCTATTGCTGATACAAAGCTATCGCAGTGTGCAGTGCATTTAAAAACTAAGCACACAGAACATGAAGACAAATCATGATATTTTGAGAGCAAAACGTAAAGGTATTTTGTAGTTTTGACAAAACTTACTCTTAAAATTATGTACATTCTTTCATCCCCTGAAAATATTTTATCTTGTGTATGCTTCTAGTGTCTATTTATAAATATAGTAGGTACATTTGTCCAGTTTATAAAGAGATATATACGTAGTTCATGCTTTAAGTTTTTTGCTCACAGAGGTGTATAATCAAAGTATAGAGTCAGCTGATGCGTAAGGTTCTTTGCAACTCCCTCCAACTTTGATTCCAAGTAAGGGTGACTCTGTATGTGTGTTCTGGTTGACTTTGTGAACATCGTATCTAGCCTATGTAAATTTCATAGCATTCTTTTATGTATTCCATGGCCTCTTATAACCTTTCTCATAAGGAATTCCTTCTCTTCTCATAAGGAATCATGTCCTCTGTTGTCTAGACATTTGTTTTCAATGTTGCTGTATGCTAGAATCACCTGGGAAGCTTTTAAAGCAGAAAAATAGGCCAGGTGCAGTGGCTCATGCCTGTAATCCCAGTATTAGGGAGGCCGAGGCAGGTGGATTACCTGAGGGCGTAAGTTCGAGACCAGCCTGACCAACCTGGTGAAACCCCATGTCTACTAAAACTACAAAATTAGCCGGGTATGGTGGCACATGCCTATAATCCCAGCTACTTGGGAGGCTGAGGCAGGAGAATTGCTTGAACCCAGGAGGCGGAGGTTGCAGTGAGCCAAGGTCGCGCCTCTGCACTCCAGCCTGGACAACAAGAGCGAAACTCCATCTCAAAAAAAAGAAAAAAAAAAAATACCCTCAGAAATTGATTTGGTTAATCTAATGGGGAGGCCAGCCATCTTAAGTTTTTAAACTTCTTGGGTAATTCTAGTATACAGCCACTGATCCAAAGAGATGAGAACTTTTTATAGTTCTGCCATCTCCTGTTTAGGGTGGGGTGTTTAATGATGGTACTTGGGAGGAAACCTCTTTCTAGCAAACCTAGAACTTTTAAAAGGAATTAATATTTTCTTATTTTTGTTAGAATTTCTGCCCCACAATTTGAAAAAATAAGTTTTCTCTCTCTCTCTTTCTTTTTTTTTTTAATTTCTGGTAAAAGCTCTTGGCCAGAAAGAACTTGAAAACCTTAACTATGCTCAGATGGGTAAGAGAGAAAAAAGAAAAGCTTACCTAGTAAACTGGTAAGTTGAGGTAAAGCCCCAGGAACTAGAAAGGAAATTCATTTGCATGCATATATACTCTATTTCCTTCAGTGTGGCAGCCGACTGTTAGTCTGCGGAACTAAGATTTGGGGTTTGAGTGGTTAATCTTTTAAAGTTCTATGCATAAATTTGAATTTTCCTGAATAAAAAGGATGTTTGTAGGACTGTATCATTAGGGCTTTTCAGTAATATTTGCCTGTTATAATATATAGTATAAGTATACTACATGCTTTTTCCGTTTGAATTTGCACACAAAGGACTGACCAATTCTAAAGAAATAATTTCCTCCCAAGAGATAATGACACACTAGGCAGAAATAGAAGCATTAGTTGAGGGGAGGGGGAATAATCTCTCATAGGGATTTAACATGCAGAACCATGATATTCACAGCTGTCATGCTCACTTCAAAAGTTAAAAGCCTTTACAAAGACTGCCTTGACAAAACAAAGTATTTCTGCAAACAATAATCTAGAAATTTATAGATGTCTGTATTATAAATTTTAATTGGTAGTGGGTGGCATTTATAATTTTAGTCAGTGATTACAGTTTCAGTAATGACGGTTGAACATCTATATACCACATCCACAAAGGATTTTCAACATTTGGTTGCATTTTAGTCAAGAATAGACTGGTGTAGTTGCTCACGCCTGTAATCCCAGCGCTTTCCGAGGCTGAGGTGGGTGGATCACTTGAGTTTGAGACCAGCCTTGAGTTTCAGACCAGCCTGGGCAGTATAGCCAGACCTAGCTCTTCAAAAAAAATTTTTTAATTGGCTGGGTCTGGTGGCATGTCACTGTTGAAACCAACCTGGCCAACATGGTGAAACCTGTCTCTAATAAAAATACAAAAATTAGCCAGGTAATCTCAGATTGCACACACCTGTAATCTCAGCTATTCAAGAGGCTGAGGCAGGAGGATCACTTGAACATGGGAGGCAGAGGCTGCGGTGAGGTTAGATTGCACCACTGCACTCCAGCCTGGGCATTAGAGTGAGACCCCATCTCAAAAAAAAAAAAGGTTGGGGGGCCAGGCGCGGTGGCTCAAGCCAATAATCCCAGCACTTTGGGAAGTCGTGGTGGGCGGATCATGAGGTCAGGAGATCAAGACCATCCTGGCTAACATGGTGAAACCCTTTCTCTACTAAAAATACAAAAAATTAGCCAGGTGTGGTGGCACGCGTCTGTAGTCCCAGCTACTTGGGAGGCTGAGGCAGGATAATCACTTGAACCTGGGAGGCTGAAGTTGCAGAGAGCCAAGATTGCACCACTGCACTCCAGCCTGGGTGACAAAGCAAGACTCCATCTCAAAAAAAAAACAATAATTTGTGTTCTGTTGTGAAAATTAATTGTATATGATGGATATTTTGGTAAAAATTTGTAACTGAAGACTAAAGTGCTTTCTGAATTGACATTTATTTCTGTACAGTCAGTTGCACAGTGGTCTGTGATCATTGGATAGAAGATTGGTAATTAAAATTCACACAATATAAAAGCTGTTTCTACTCCAGTCTTACTAAGATTTTTAGTGGCTGCCAACAAGTTAGATATCTGACTGCTTTAATATCATTTCCTTACAGTGCCTGAGCTCCACTGAGAAACAAAATGCCCAAAAGGCAAAGAGCTAAAAAGAGAAGAAATAACATTATCTCAAAACTGCAATCTTCTCCTAAAGAGAATAGTTCATATCATTGGTAGTTTATTTGTACAGTTAAGTTTATTTGTAGTGTCAAGTTGTGAATATAGTATTAAGATTATCATTTCTGCACTGTTTAATTTTAAAAAATTACCTCAGTGACCTTGGTTTTGTCCTAACTATAAGTTTATTAACAACTTAATGGCCATGGAAATCATTTAAATCCCCTTTGATAATTACACATACACTGAAACTACTTATCTGATACCACAGAGCAGAATTTGGGTTATGAGCCTATCTTAGACATTATCAAAAAAAAATTTAATGGCTGGGTGCAGTGGGTCATGCCTGTAATTCTAGCACTTTAGGATGTCAAGGTTAGAAGATCACTTGAGGCCAGGAGTTTGAGACCAGCCTGGGCAGTATAGCCAGACCCTATCTCTTCAAAAAAAATTTTTTAATTGGCTGGGTTTGGTGTCATACCCCTGTAGTTCCAGCTAGTTGGGAGGCTGAGGCAGGAGAATAATTTGATCCCAGGAGGTTGAGGCTGTAATGAGCTATGATCACACCACTGCACTCTAGCCTGGGCGACAGAGTGAGATCCTATCTCTAAAATTAATTAGTTAACTAATTAAATTAAAACAATAATATTTTTGTAGTACAGTATTAGTTAAATCTGTATTTTATTTTTGAGACAGGGTGTCACTCCGTTGCCCAGACTGGAGTGCATTGGTGCATTCTGAGCTCACTGCAGCTCCTGTCTCCTGGGCTCAAGTGATCCTCCCACTTCAGCCTCCCAAAGAGCTGGGACTACAGGTGAGTGCCACCACGCCTGGCTAATTTTTGTAATTTTTGTAGAGGCTGGGTTTTGAACCCGGGAGGCGGAGATTGCAGTGAGCCGAGATCATGCCACTGCACTCCAGCCTGGGAGACACAGCGAGACTCCGTCTCAAAAAAAAAAAAAAGAAAGATATTGAGGCCATGAGGAAGGCTGGTATCTTTGAGTGCAAAGTGGTTTGGGAATATAAAAAATTTGCTTGGATTGAATCACATGGAAGTTTGTCACTGACTTGTGTTCGGGAACTATGAAACATGAATATGTAGGCTGAGAAAGAGTTTATCTTGATAAGTAAACAATTAAGAAATATTTTGGAGTGTAAAAAAAAAAAGTTTTTGTTTACTAGGCAAGTGTAGAGGTAGGCTGCAGTACCCCCAGGAATTAAACCAGTGATGTACATGGTTAGCACAGAAAGATAAGCATATATTTTTAATCTGTTTTTCTAGTTTTAACATTAACTTCAATTTGAGATTGAAGCGTGTAAACCAATATTTTTTTTCTTTTTTTTTTTTGAGACAGAATCACTCTGTTGCTAAGACTGGAGTGTAGTGGCACAATCTTGGCTTACTGCAACCTCCATCTCCTGGGTTCAAGCGATTCTGCTGCCTCAGCCTCAGAATCTGTAGCTGGGAATACAGGCGTGTGCCACCACGCCCAGCTAATTTTTTTGTATTTTTAGCAGAGACTTGGCCATGCTGGTCTTGAACTCCTGACCTCAAACAATCCGCCTGCTTTGTCCTCCCAAAGTGCTGGGATTATAGGAGTGAGCCATCGCGCCTGGCCCCGTGATTTTTTGAAAAATCTGGGTAGAATTCGGTAATTTTCTTACTATTCATTAACATTACTAATTACAACTTAATCTGACCCTTACTCTTATCCCTAGTATTGATTTTAAAGTTCTTTTCTAATTCTTAATTTTTACCTTTGATTCAGGTCCTCTTGCATCTGACACGTGACTCTGGGTTGGGACAATTTGACAACAACATTTAAAAAGTTTTCTCTCCACAGCCAACTAGAATGTGTGCCCTCTGTAAAGTAGGTCATCTTACTTTACCAGTGGGCTTATTTGAAAACATTTTTCTTGTTAAACTTCCTAGCTTCTCCAGTGATTTTACACAACAGCCTACTGAAGGTAGAAACAGTATATCATCAGTTCTCTTTGCTATTTCCTGAATTTAACTTGAGACTGAGGCCAGGCATGGTGGGTCGTGCCTGTAATCCCAGCACTTTGGGAGACTGAGGCGGGCGGATCACGAGGTTAGGAGTTCAAGACCAGCCTGACCAACATAGTGAAACCCCGTCTCTACTAAAAATACAAAAATTAGCCAGGCATGGTCGGGCACACCTGTAATCCCAGCTACTCCGGAGGCTGAGGCAGGAGAATGGCTTGAACTGAGGAGGTGGAGGTTGTGGTGAGCCGAGATTGCACCACTGCACTCCAGTCTGGGCAACAGAGCAAGACTCCATCTCAAAAAAAAAAAAAAATTTGAAACTGGCTGGATTTCAGTCTTCCCCAACAATACAATCTATGTCATTCATTTGCATTTTTTTTCAGCATGATGATCTTGTCCTAGGTAGCTCTTTGTCCATTACTGCATTTAAAACGTTCAAGGCCCTCCCCTCTCTAATCATTGTAATCCATTTAAAGCCATTTTAGAAAGAGAAGGCTGTCTTACTGTCTCCATATCTTAGCACACCCATATCTCAGCACAATGCCTAGCATATCGTCATGCTTAATCTGCTGAAGCTCGGTGGAGTTGGAGTTTTATTCCCAGTTCGTACATATCAAAAAATGAAGATCGAGTCCTTTCCCTTTGTCTCACTCCTACCTTTATTTAACTAAAAAGTAGATACTCAAGGTTGTCAGAGTTACCTTTTACCACTAATTTGACAGTCTCTCATAAGATGTATTTTTAGTTTTAATATCAATAAATCAGTAGAAACTAAATGTTATCCTTTATAACAAATCCTTATTGTTAAAATAGAGTAAGCCTAACTACCTGAGGCTGAAATTTATGGAACAATTTATTTGTAAGTTTTGAAATGTATTTCATTGTTTTTGAAGCTAGTCCCCAGATTATAATTATTTCAGCTGACACACAGGACATTATTCTCTGGCAGTTTCCACCCAGCCTATTGATGCTTTCTTCACCAGGTTGGCCCCTTCAACAAGTTTCTGATGGTTTATACAAGTGAAGTGTTCCTAAAAACAAACAAACAAATGTCTCAATTAACTAAGTAATTGAACAGAACTTGCATATTTTCAGTAAAAAGAGTAATATTTTACAAATGAACAGTTCCAGGATGGTAACAGTAGGAGGGAACTTCTTCATTGTGTTAGTACCACTGCTTTCTAAGCTGGCATGCATGGAGGTACACAAAACTACAGGATAAACATAACACATGGTCCTGACGTGTCATTTTTATTTGGACAGGAGATACTCTGTTTTTTATTTCCATGTTAAAAATAAAGATGTATTATACAGGTGAATTTAGAGGTCACATGAAGTTTTAAATGGGAATTTCAGAAAAATGTTTTGCTTGTGCCTGAGGTGATAAGTATATACTTACTCCTTTCTCTTGTTAAACTAACTTTATTGTATGGGAAGAGAAACAGGTTCAAGGAGGTTGCACAGGGTCAGGATGAGAAAAGGTCCATGTCCTTTCCTTTTTACCAATGCTTCCCGAACTTTTCACTCTGTAAAGAACCTGTTCTATGATCTGCCTGCCTCCAAGAACCCCACGTTTGAAAGATGTGACCTACGACACTGAATCTGTTCAATAAACTGTTTTACTGTTAATCAAAAACAAAAGAACTACAAGTTAGAGTTTTCGATCAACACAAGCTAACCAGTTAACCACACTGAATTGATACAGTTTTGGCAAAAGGCCTTTTTGGGGGGAAATGGGCACATTACGCGTTACATAAAACTTGAGGGGATAATGAAAGTGACTGGAATTATTACTAATTTAGAGCCTTAAAGATATGGGGACCCCTAGGAGTAACAGGTCCCAGGTTCTGAACTACTGTTCAGAGGCCTGCTGCCTCGAAACTTAAAATCTAGTCATTAATGAATGACTAAAAAGAGAATGCCTGGGCAAGTGTGGTGTCTCATACCTGATATCCCGACACTTTGGGAGGCTGAGGCGGGTGGATCACCTGAGGTCAGGAGTTCCAGGCCACTCTGGCCAACATGATGAAACCCCGTGTCTACCAAAAATACAAAAAATTAGCCGGGCGTGGTGGCGGGTGCCTGTAGTCCCAGCTACTAGGGAGGCTGAGGCGGGAGAATGGCGTGAACCCGGGAGGCGGAGCTTGCAGTGAGCCGAGATCGCGCCACTGCCCTCCAGCCTGAGCGACAGAGCGAGACTCTCTCAAAAAAAAAAAAAAAAAAAAATACAAAAAATCAGCCAGGTGTGGTGGCGGGCACCTATAATCCCAGCTACTTGGGAGGCTGAGGCAAGAGAATCGCTTGAACCCAGGAGGCAGAGGTTACAGTGAGCTGAGATCGTGCCACTGCACTCCAGCCTGGGCAACAAGAGCAAAACTCTGTCTCAAAAAAAAAAAAGAGAGAGAGAGAATGCCTGTGTTTCAGAGTGAGCATGTTGAATTGATGCTTTTATTTCCTTTGCTGTTTGCATATAGATTGAATATGAAAGGAAAAAGAAAGAAGACGGAAAGCGAGCTCGAGCTGATAAACAACATGTTTTAGACATGCTATTTTCAGCCTTTGAGAAACATCAATACTATAATCTTAAGGACTTGGTGGACATCACAAAACAACCTGTGGTATGTATATGTTCATACTAATCCTTTGAATATGCCCTCCTTCATGAACATGACATTACTGAAAGTGTATCATACATGGTTTCGTTCATATTTACCTATGCTAATGACAAATTTTATGACAACAGTCAGAAAAGATGCCTTAATGCAGCCATTTTTTGGTAACAGCAGTTTTTATTTTAGATTTTAGTACACTTAATATCAACAATTCTTTATGAAGAAAAGAAGTTGTCCTCGTGTTCATTTATTCTTGACATTAAGCCTGAAATCTGTTGATAGCATTTCTGGTCTTTATTTTGTTTCCCTGTCTTCCTCTGAAAAAGCTTAACTCCTTCCCTTTTTTTGGAAAACGTGCCTCATAGAAGAATCACATTCTTGAAAGAATTATACTGTTTTGTCATTGTGGGAGGGTTTATCCCTGTCTTGTGGATTGTTCTCTGTGGATTTTTTTTTTTTTAATTAGAATCTAAGTAGGTCCTTTTAAACCTGAGCTGAACTGCACTTCGTTATGCTTGCAGAGATTGTGATTAGGTTGGCCTGTTCCCCATTTTTCAGGACAAATTTAACAAATTGGTATTTTAGAAAGTTTATCTTTGTTTTATAAATAGTCGTTTTTATCTCTTCTCTAGGCTTTTGTGCATTTACTAGTAATTTGCATTAATAATCCATTTAAAATGATAGTAACAATAAGAAATCTAAATTCTTTCTCTAGTCTTTGAGTCACATTGTTTTCCATTTAACTTTCTCCACCGTATGTTACCACAGTATCAGATTAAGTATTTACTTATAGGTTTGAGAAAATTGAATGGAAACTCTTTTTATCTCATTTGCTTTACCATTTTGTCCACTCTGCCAGTATACTCAAGAATATGTTGATTCTTGCTGCTCCATTTATTTGATTCAGAATATGTAACAAAATAACCAATTTTTTAAAAATCTTAACATAACCAAATAACCTATTTGTGAAATAACTTGATTTTTTTAAATTTATACAAAGCTTTAGGAAATTATTTATGAAATTTTAGTGTTCATTATACAGTTTCTTCTGCAGAGATTTCTTTACCATTGTACATCAACCTTTCACTTTTTGTTAAGAAATTTAAATTCCAAAAGATTTACTTTTTAATCAGAAGAAAGTGTTCATGGTGCAGTATTATCAATTCATCCCAATGACTTCACTCCCTTTGGCATCAAAGCCTTAGAAACAGCATTCTAAGCTAGATTAAAAAATTTTTTTGAAATACACTAATTCATTAGCCAAGCTGTGTTTCTTCTGTTTTAATGAAATTTATCTTTGTGTGTGCATATGTGTATATACATCTGTATGTAAAGACCATTCCAGAAACTCTGAAAACAGACAAGAGATTCTCATGGAATTAAGCACAAAAAATTAGATATGGAAAATAATCACTTGTAGAGGGGCATTCAGATGATTAGGGAAAAGTTTCTTTGCCTTCACATGGGATATAAGGTTTATTCATTTTGCATCAAAGAAAAAGGATTACTAGTATGTCTTTTGGTTTTGGTTAAGATATTTTTTATATGGTAGTACTCAGTGAATCTCTTACAACAGAACTTCTTAATTCCTAACCAGTGGGTGGACTTCAGGGGATCCATTAAGTTCCTGAATATCCTGAATATGTGCAAAAATATATGGATTTTTCTGGGGAACATATCATCCATAGTTTGTATCAAATTCTCATAGAAGCCACTGATATTGAAACTAACTTTTTAAATAATAGTTTTATTATTTAGAGACTAAATTGCCTCAATAAACGTAAGATTCTTGAAGGCAGAGTTGTATGCTATTCCTGTCCCTAAATATTCATACACCCCATAGTGTAAAATATGGTAAAAATTCAGTAAATATCTCATGAATTGATTTGAAAAAAGAAAGTCCTCAGTCTCCAAGGGCCCACCATATTTTCTTCAGATGGATTTTGGCAGGCCTCTCACGTCATTTATAGTGAAGTTGGGGGAAAGAGTGCCAAGAAAGTGTGGAATGCCTTCCCCAGGCTGGGTGTAGGCCAGAGGTAGGGTTACCTCCACCTAGAGGAGAGGGCAGAAAGTGGTCAGCATGGATTCCAGTCCATTGACTGGGAAAGAAAATTGCCAAAGCCTAGCTCTCCCCCAAGTAGGCAACTATCCCCCTTTAAAAGGATCCCAGGACATAAGTGAATCTGTACTAATGGTCATCAGTACCCAAGAGACTTGAGGAATCTATTCTAGCATGAAGATCTGTGGTCCAGGAAAAGGGATGTCCTGGTATAATAGAAAGAACCCTGGATTTGGAGTATGAGATCTCAATTCAAGTCCCGGCTCTACCATTTAGCCAAATAGTCCTGGACAAAGTACTTAAATACATTTAATACATTACTTATATATTTAATATTTAGTTCACAACATATGTAATAATATAAAATTTGCCAGTATGTTCAAATTATAATTTTTTTTGGTGGGGGAGGGGGTTGTTTGTTTGTTTGTTTTTGAGATGGAATTTTGCTCTTGTTGCCCAGGCTGGAGTACAATGGCACAATCTCTGCTCACTGCAACCGCCACCTGCCAGGTTCAAGCGATTCTCCTGCCTCAGCCTCCTGAGTAGCTGGGATTATAGGCGCCCACCACCACACCTGGCTAATTTTTGTATTTTTAGTAGAGACGACGTTTCACCATGTTGGCCAGGCTGGTCTTGAACTCCTGACCTCAGGTGATCTACATGCCTCAGCCTCCCAAAGTGCTGAGATTACCCGTGAGCTACTGTTCCTGGCTAAAACCTTCATTTCTATAAGCAAAATTATTGGCTAGAGAAACTGTGCTTGCCGGGCGCGGTGGCTCACACCTGTAATCCCAGCACTTTGGGAGGCCGAGGCGGGCGGATCACAAGGTCAGGAGATCGAGACCACGGTGAAACCCCGTCTCTACTAAAAATACAAAAAATTAGCCGGGCGCGGTTGTGGGCGCCTGTAGTCCCAGCTACTCGGGAGGCTGAGGCAGGAGAATGGCGTGAACCCGGGAGGCGGAGCTTGCAGTGAGCCGAGATCGCGCCACTGCACGCCAGCCTGGGCTGGGTGACAGAGCGAGACTCCGTCTCAAAAAAAAAAAAAAAAAAAAAAAGAGAAACTGTGCTTAGGTCCCATCTTTTTCTCTTATTTGCCAATATGTGACTGACTTACATAAGCAACTAGAAAGAGCGAAAGTTACTCATCGAGGGCCGGGCGCGGTAATCCCAGCAATTTGGGAGGCCGAGGTGGGCAGATCACAAAGTCAGGAGATCGAGACCATCCTGGCTAACATGGTGAAACCCTGTCTCTACTAAAAATACAAAAAATTAGCTGGGCATGATGGCGGGTGCCTGTAGTCCCAGCTACTCAGGAGGCTGAGGCAGGAGAATGGCGTGAACCCAGGAGGTGGAACTTGCAATGAGCCAAGATTGCGCCACTGCACTTCCAGCCTGGGTGGCAGAGGTGAGACTCAGTCTCAAAAAAAAAAAAAAAGGAAGTTACTCATAAAGGAGGCCAAGCTGTGGTAACTGATATAAAGTCAGGGACATAGTATCCATTTAAAGAGATATTATCTTAGTCTGTTTTTTGTTACTTATGATAGAATACCTGAAGCTGGGCAATTTTAAAGCAAAAGAATTTGTTTCTTAAAATTTTGGAGTCTAAGAAGTACTGAGTCAAAGGACCACATCTGGTAAGAGGCTTTTGCTGGTGGGGACTCTGCAGAGCCCTGAGGCAGCACAGGACATCACATAGTGAGGAGGCTGAGTGTGCCAGCTCAGGTCTCTCTTCCTCTTCCTCTTCCTCTTTTTATAAATCCACCAATCCCACTCCCATGATAACCCATTAATCTATGAACGGGCAGAACCCCCATGACCTAGTCACCTCTCAAAGGCCCAGTTCTTACTACTGCCACATTGGGAATTAAGTTTAACGTGAGTGTTAGAAGGGACAGATATACAAACCATACCAGATATTTTTATAGGGTTTAACTTCTGGATTTTTCCCCCTTAAAAATAGAAGATTTCAGGAGGCCTATTATTTCTCCTGGTACTCTGGTTTTTAACTTTGAATGGGTTATGTCTAGCTTTTTTCACATTTTGTTTTATCTGTCAAATAGAAGCATTTACAGCATTTCCTTTGAAGATACAAATCATGAAAAACTTTTATCTAATTGCTCCCTTTGAAACACCAAACTGCCAATACCACTTTGAGCTTCAACACTCTGTTTTCTGTCTAACAGTGTTCATTTACCAGTGTTCCTCTACAGCATATTTGTATTAAAAAGTGTCATTGAAAACTAGCCCTGATTAGAACTGGACCGCTTAATTTCCTTTTGCACCACCTATCCAATTTCAGGTCAGGATTCAGAAAAGTTTATTTTTACTTTTGTTTTTATTTCTTTTATTTTATTTATTTATTTTTATTTTTATTTATTTATTTTTTTTTTTTGAGATAGTCTTGCTCTGTTGCCCAGGCTAGAGTGCAGTGGTACAATCTCAGATCACTGCAACCTCCACCTCCTAGTTCAAGCAATTCTTCTGCCTCAGCCTTCCGAGTAGCTGGGATTACAGGCGCCCACCACCACACCCGGCTAATTTTTTTTTTTTTTTTTTTTTTCTTGAAACAGAGTCTTGCTTTGTCCTCAGGCTTGAGTGCAGTGGCACGATCTCAGCTCACTGCAACCTCCGCCTCCCGGGTTCAATAAATTCTTCTGCCTCAGCGCCCCCAAGTAGCTGGGACTACAGACATGCACCACCATGCCTGGCTAATATTTGTATTTTTTAGTAGAGACGGGGTTTTGCCATGTTGGCCAGATTGGTCTCAAACTCCTGACCTCAGGTGATCTGCCCATCAGGCAGGCTGCTTTCTAATTTCTATATTATTAAGAATCATCATCATTAATCCTAAACCAGGTATGAGAATATGTAGAGTGTAGAATTTAAGCTTTATCTTAGTTCAGTTTCTACTCCAAAAGGAAAAATAGGTGTTTTTAATGTTTGAAGCTTATTCTCAAATTTACTACTACTTAATAAGTGCTGTTTTTATTATAATGCTTTGCACTGACATATATTCACTTGGTTCCTTTTTTCTTTTCATTTTTCCTATAACTGGAAATTTTTATTTTTAAATTTTTATATTTTTATATTTTAAATATGTATTTTTTTATATTTTAAAAAAAGACAGTTTCCCAACAGAGCATATTGATTAGTGACAGCCCTCTTTAAGACTGCTTTTAAGAAATAATTATTTGCTAATTTATGAAGTAGAGCCTTAATTAAAAGTTTTAGACTATGAAATGTGATATAAAATAAACTGTCAACTATGTTGACTATAAGTGGGTGAAATTTAATCACATTTATAAAATTTTAATACTTTCTTTTTGAATAGTGATTTTAATAGAAGGATCAATGATCTACTACCAACTTTATTATGGAACAGTAACATTTCCCCTTTTAACTTCTTATATGGTTTTGTTTTGGCTCTTTTTTTTAGAAACAGGGTCTGGACAGGTGAGGTGGTTCATGTGAGTAATCCTAGCACTTTGAGAGGCCGAAGTGAGAGGATTGCTTGAGCTCAGGAGTTTAAGACCAGCCTGGACAACGTAGTGAAACCCCAACTCTACAAAAAATGCAAAAATTAGCTGGGAGCGGTGGTGCATACCTGTAGTCCCAACTACTCTGGAGGCTGAGGTTGGGAGAATTGCTTGAACCCAGGAGGCAGAACTTGCAGTAAGCCAAGATTGTGTCACTCTACTCCAGCCTGGGTGACAGAGCGAGACCCTGTCTCAAAATAAATAAATAATAGAGAGACAGGGTCTCGCTCTGTGACCCAGGCTGGAGTGCTCATAGCTCCATAGCTCATAGCATGATCATAGCTCACTGTCACTTCGACCTTTGGGCTCAAGCAGTTCTTCCACCTCAGCCTCTTGAGTAGTTACGACTACAGCCATGCCCCACCACACCTGGCTGAATTTTTTTTTTTTTTTTTTTTTTTTTTTTTTTGAGACAGAGTGTCACTATGTCGCCCAGGCTGGAGTGCAGTGGCGCAATCTCGGCTCACTGCAGCCTCCGCCTCCCGGGATCAAGCAGTTCTCTGCCTCAGCCTCCCGAGTAGCTGGAATTACAGGCACCTGCCACCACGCCTGGCTAATTTTCTTATTTTTTAAGTAGAGACGGGGTTTCACCATCTTGGCCAGGCTGGTCCTGAACTCCTGACCTCATGATCTACCCACCTCTGCCTCCCAAAGTACCGGGATTACAGACATGAGCCACCATGCCCAGCCCACACCTGGCTAAGTTTCTAAAAAATTTTTGTGGAGACAGAGTCTTACTATGTTGCTTGCTGTGGTCTTGAACTGCTGGCCTCAAGCAGTCCTCCTGCCTCAGCCTCCAGAATTGCTGGGATTGCAAGCATGAGCCACAGCATTTGGCCCTTGTTCGCTTTTTACCTCTTCCTGAATGAGGTGAAATTTGGGGTGAATTTAGTAATATAAACAAATGAGTCAGAATTTTATGTAAGATATTATTACATGGATAAGAGCAGTATCTGGGATAGGTACCCAGTAAACAAAGTTTGGTATTTATTTGTATATAGAATTTACATTGAATTTTTAATTAAGCAGTAGGCCACAAAAATTATATTTTCTGAAAAATGCCCTTACCAATAAAATCTCCATACCATCCTTCCAGTCCCGCTTGATTTTAAAGAGAGGTAAAATATATATATATATATGCCTTTTTTTTTTTTTTTTTTTTTTTTTTTTTGAGATGGCGTCTTGCTCTGTGGCCCAGGCTGGAGTGCAGTGGCACTATCTCGGCTCACTGCAGCCTCCACTTCCCAGGTTCAAGTGATTCTCCTGTCTCAGCCTCCTGAGCAGCTGGGATTATAGGCACCCGCCACCATGCCCGGCTAAAATTTTTAAGCTTATTAACTGTCTGCTGATGGTTTTATTTAATTCCTGAATACACTAGAAAGACTTGGTTTTAGGCTTGCCACCTCTATGGAAATAATTTCCCTCAGGAAAGAAATAATTTTCTTTGTGTTGGGCTCTGCATTTAAGAAAACATTATTCTGTGGTTTTGAATTGGTGTTCAAAGCCTCCCATTTCTCTGTCTGAGCAGGTGGATTCAAATACCAGAGGATAAACCAACTGGCAGAGGACCTTGTAGTGTCAGCACTGGCCTTCTTCAGTTCTGTATTGTGGCATTACAGAGCCATTTCTTCTTTTTGGAATGTCCCAAGACAGCTAATTCAATTATAGATTAACATACAGAGCCAGCCACTGTTTATTGGATATATTACTTTACCCAGATAATTGGATAATAAAAATAGTCATCTTAATCTGTTGTTATAAGCTGAAGTGTCCTCCCTTTTTCCTCTCCATTTAAAACCTTTTATTTTTAGTACAAATTATATATATATATACACACACACACACACATATACATACACACAAAATTATTATTTTTTTTTTTTTTGAGATGGGGTCTCACTCAGTCACCCAGTCTGGAGTACAGTAGCGCTATCTCAACTCACTGCAACCTCCGCCTCCCAGGTTCAGGCAGTTCTCCTGCCTCAGCCTCCCAAGTAGCTGGGATTACAGGTGCATGCCACCACACCTAGCCAATTTTTTTGTATTTTTAGTAGAGACGGGGTTTCACTGTATTAGCCAGGATGATCTTGATCTCCTGACCACATGATCTGCCCGCCTTGATCACCTAAAGTGTTGGGATTACAGGCGTGAGCCACCGCGCCTGGCCAATTTATACTTTCTTAAAAGTGTATAAGTTCAGGCCAGATGCGTTGGCTCATACCTATAATCCCCAGCACTTTGGGAAGCTAAAGCAGGCAGATCACTTGAGTCCAGGAGTTCGAGACCAGCCCTGGGCAACATGGCAAAATCCCGTCTCCACAAAAAAACTGAAAAATTAGCCAGGCATGGTGGCGCGTGCCTGTAGTCCCCGGCTACTTGGGAGGCAGAGGTTGCAGTGAGCCCGGATCGTGCCAGTGTACCCCAGCCTGAATGACTGGGAGAGGGAGACCCTGTCTCAAAAAAAAAATTTTTTTTAAAGTATAGTTCAGTGGACTTTAGTATATTCATAGAGTTGTGCAACCAACACCATAATCAATTTTAGAACAGTTCCATCACCCTAAAAAGAAACTTCATACCCATTACTAGTCACTCCTGTCTCTTCTCCATTTCCTTTCTCCATTTCCTTTCTCTCCCCTACAGGGAACCACTAGTGTTACTTTCTGTCTCTATAGATTTTCTCTGGACATTAATATGTATGGATATGTGATCTCTTAAACCTGGCCTCTTTAACTTAGACATAATATTTTTATGTTTTATCCATGTTGTGGCACATACCAGTACAGCTGTCCTCAGTATTCATGAGAGATTGGCTGTGAGACCTTCTGCAAATACTAAAATCCAAGGATGATCAAGTTCTGGATATAAAATGGTGTTTTTTCTTTTTATTATTATTATACTTTAAGTTCTAGGGTACATGTGCACAATGTGCAGGTTTGTTACATATGTATACATGTGCCATGTTGGTGTGCTGCACCCATTCATTCATCATTTACATTAGGTATTTCTCCCAATGCTATCCCTCCCCTCTCCCCCAACCCCATGATAGGCCCCAGTGTGTGATGTTCCCCACCCTGTGTCCAAGTGATCTCATTGTTCAGTTTCCACCTATGAGTGAGAACATGCAGTGTTTGGTTTTCTGTCCTTGCAATAGTTTGCTCAGAATGATGGTTTCCAGCTTCATCCATGTCCCTACAAAGGACATGAACTCATCCTTTTTTATGGCTGCGTAGTGTTCCATGGTGTATATATGCCACATTTTTTAATCCAGTCTGTCATTGATGGACATTTGGGTTGGTTCCAAGTCTTTGGTATTGTGAATAGTGCCGCAGTAAACATATGTGTGCATGTGTCTTTATAGCAGCATGACTTATAATCCTTTGGGTATACACCCAGTAATGGGATGGCTGGGTCAAATGGTATTTCTAGTTCTAGGTCCTTGAGGAATCGCCACACTGTCTTCCACAATCATTGAACTAGTTTACAGTCCCACCAACAGTGTAAAAGTGTTCCTATTTCTCCACATCCTCTCCAGCATCTTTTTTTATACATAACCTACATGCATCCTCCAGTATACTTTAAATCTTTAGATTACTTGTAATATATAATACAATGTGAATGCTATGTAAATAATTGTGATACTATATTGCTTAGGGAATAGTGACCCAAAAATGTCTGTATATGTTCAGTACAGATGCATTAAGAAAAGAATCAGAATATTTTTGATCTGCCATTGGTTGAATCCGTGGATGTGTAACCCAAGAATATGGAAGGCTGACTGTACTTCATTTCTTTTTGTTTGCAAATATGTATTATAGTGTATATATACCGTATTTTGTTTATACATTGGTACATTTGGGTTGGACGTTTGGGTTGTTTCTACTTTGGGGCTATTGTGAATAAGGGTGCTATGAACATTTGTGTACAAATTCTCATGTGAATATATGTTTTCATATCTCTTGGGAGTGGAATTGCTCGGTCACATGGTAGCTTTGTTTAGCCTTCTGAGGAACTGCTAGACATGTTTTTTTTTTTTTTTTTTTTTGAGGCGGAGTCTCGCTCTTATCGCACATCCTGGGGTGCAATGGCATGATCTTGGCTCACTGCAACCTCTGCCTCCCAAGTTCAAGCGATTCTTCTGCCTCATCTTCCCAAGTAGCTTGGATTACAGGTGCCTGCCACCACACCTGGCAAATATTTTGTATTTTTTTTAATAGAGGCAGGATTTTGCTATGTTGGCCAGGCTGCTCTCAAACTCCTGACCTCAGGTGATCCACCCACCTTGGCCTCCCAAAGTGCTGGGATTATAGGCATGAGCCACCACGCCCAGCCTAATACAATTTAGAAGCATGTCTTTAAACAAAATTAAAAGTTTTGGCCTAAAGAAAGTAAATTTTGTTTACCTGCAATATTCAAACGTGAAACATTTCATCAGTGCCAGACAGAGGAGATGTTACGAACGTGAGATAATTTACTAGCATACAAATATTAACGCAATACTTGCTTTTTCAAGATTTGGATTAAGCAGTAAAGTAGAGCTGGGGGAAAGTGGAGTAGGGTTTGCACCATGACCATTTCGTCACCCATCTGTGTGCTGCTTAGAGTTTTTACAGGGAGGAATGGAGACAGTGGGACCCTGAGTGGAAGATAGGAGGCAGGATCTAATGGGGAAGAAAAAGTGAAACCAGGAGAAAAGGAGAAGAAAAATGCAGAAATGGTCTGTGTTTCAGAGAAGTCTCCTAGCATCACCTTCCCTGTGAGTGAGTGAAAATGTCTATTGCATTTTCTGTATTAGGCCATTCTTGCATTGCTGTAACAGAATACCCAAGACTGGATAATTTATAAAGAAAAGAGATTTAATTGGCTCATGGTTCTGCAGGCTGTACGGTATGATACTGGCATCTGCTCAGCTTCTGGAGAGGCCACAGGAAACTCAGTCATGGTGGAAGCACGTCACATGGCAAAAGCAGGAGAGAGCGAGGCAGGACATGCTACACACTTTTAAACGACTAGACGGCAGGAGAACTCACTCACTATCGTGAGGACAGTACCCAGAGGGATGGTGCTAATTCATGAGAGTTCCAACCCGTGATCCAATCACCTCTCACCAGGCCTCACCTCCAACGCTGGGGATTACATTTCAATATGAGATTTTGGTGAGGACACACATCCAAACCATATCACATTTGATCACAGTTTCTTCCTAATGTGTAGTTTATATTTTAACAGAAGAATTTTGTGCCTTGAAGTCACTAACATCTTCATCAGTAAGTTTTCGTTCTGTTGATATCTCTTAAAGGAGTTGTAGTCGTTCACAAAAAAATCATGTAAAGATGAAATGATACTTTGAAATTATCACAGAATCGATAATGCCCTTCTTGGGGTTGTATCACTTTATAAAAAGCATATAGTACATTTCCCCTTGTCGACTGCATTAATCAGTGCCATCATCAGTTTAAGTTTGCATGTTGCATATTCAGTCTCACCATTTGGGGAAGCTTTTGTGACTAGAACCCTAACAGGGTCATATTGTTAACTTACTTAAAGCATTAATAGTTGGTGATCATCTCCCTGTCAAAGGTGTATGTTTTTAATGAACATCTACAAATTTAGATATAATTGATGTATTATTATGCTTATCACTGAAATGCCTGATAAGATGAAATGCAGATTAAGTCCTCCATTTGTTTGACAGAGCAGGAGAGGAAAAGAAGATATGAGAAATGGTAGGGGGTGGAGGGAGGGAAGGAAGGAGCAAAAGACTAAAATAATAGGCTACTGTGCCTTATGACTCTACATAGGTTTGTCTCAGTCTTGGGGGCCAATTAGGAAGTGGATCCATGGACTTCTGGCTTTTTGCCCACTGCAGTTTTAACTTGACCCACAAATGCAAACAAACATCCTAATCACTTGACCTCTTTGGTCAAGTATGTGCCTTGCCATTTCCTTCCAAGAAAGCTGTGATGTTCTATCCCTTATTTCTCTGCATTCAGACTTGCTGTAAATTCTCTCCCACACATCCTTTTGAAGGAGAATTGCTGGACCAGAGCCAGATCTTGTGCTGCAGCTCAGCACATAGTCTGTAATGAGACATATCCCCAATCCTATGTGACATAAAGGCGATCTACTCACTTCTAGAATCCTTTGTTTCAAATACAGGTGGTTAGACAGAAGATTTAATTGGAAAGTCACTCAATGTTTTTTGTTTTTTTTTTTTTTTTTTTTTTTTTGAGACGGAGTCTTGCTCTGTCACCCAGGCTGGAGTGCAGTGGCCGGATCTCAGCTCACTGCAAGCTCCGCCTCCCGGGTTTACGCCATTCTCCTGCCTCAGCCTCCTGAGTAGCTGGGACTACAGGCGCCCGCCACCTCGCCCGGCTATTTTTTTGTATTTTTTAGTAGAGACGGGGTTTCACCGTGTTAGCCGGGATCGTCTCTCGATCTCCTGACCTCGTGATCCGCCCATCTCGGCCTCCCAAAGTGCTGGGATTACAGGCTTGAGCCACCGCGCCCGGCCACTCAATGTTTAGAATAAGTAGGAGGAGGAGAACTCCTTTCTGTAGATCTCTACACAGAATTGCTGTTCAAGTCAGATAATCAAATACCTATCCTCAAAGAAAGTAACATTTCTATGCGCAAATATCTATCGTCAAAGAACATAGCATCTCTGTGCAGGCTGTGTTAGGTGCTCCTTCTCAGTGGTCTCACAATACCCTGTACACGTGCCTCTATTGTATTTTCTAATTACCTGCCAATATGCCTTTTTCTTTTCTTTTTCTTTTTTTTTTTTCTTTTGAGATGGAACCTTGCTGTGTTGCCCATGCTGGAGTACAGTGGTGTGATCTCAGCTCACTGCAACCTCCACCTCCCAGGTTTAAATGATTCTCCTGCCTCAGCCTCCTGAATAGCTGGGACTACAGGTGCCTGCTACCACACCCAGCTAATTTTTGTATTTTTAGTAGAGACAAGATTTCTCCATGTTGGCCGGCTGGTCTTGAATTCCTGACCTCAGGTCATCCACCCGCCTTAGCCTCCCAAAGTGCTGGGATTACAGGCATGAGCCACCACGCCCGGCCTAATGTGCCTTTTTCTTTACCCGCATCCTCTATGCTAAACTTAAACTGTGAACTCTGAGAAGGAGGCTGAGTGTCTACCATTCTATTTGGCACATTGTAGATGCTGGAATAAATATTTGAGTGAATATATGAATGTTAAAAAGAGAAATAAGATTACCAAGTAATTTTCAATCCTGGTAGAACCTTTAAAACCTCTTCTTCAGTTGGCTTTGTCACCAACAATATTTTAGCACTAAAATGCAGATTTTAGTAATAAATTACATTCAGATTCACGTAGTACAGTTTAGTCAGTAAACTTTTGTTTCTCAAACTAGATCACGGCTTGAGTTCTAAAAATGAACTAGAATTTGAATGGTCTATTTTTATGGACCTTCTTAGTGATATCCCCCACCACCACCCAGCAATCCTCTTAGCTGCTTTGTCAGTCTTAAGCACACCCTATTCACTTTGCATAACTACACTGAGTCTCTGTGATGTGCACGCAGGCACTGTAACAGGAGCATGTGGCCAGACGTGGTGGCTCATGCCTGTAATCCTAGCACTTTGGGAGGCCGAGGAGAGTGGATCACGAGGTCAGGAGTTCAAGACCAGCCTGGCCAACATGGAGAAACCCCATCTCTACTAAAAACTCAAAATTAGCCAGGTGTGGTGGCACATGCCTGTAATCCCAGCTACTCGGGAGGCTGAGGCAGGAGAATTGCTTAAACCCAGTAGGCGGAGGTTGCGGTGAGCCAAGATCGCACCATCGCACTCCAGCCTGGGCAACAAGAGTGAAACTCCGTCCCCATCCCCTACCCCCCCCCCAAAAAAAGGAGCGTGTGATTTAAGAGGAGAGCAAGGCATATAAATAAAGGATTATAATATAATAAGAGCTACCATCGAAGATTGTGCAGTGTGAAATGTAAATCTAAGGTAAGGCTGTTAGAGAAAGTTTCTCTGAGAAAGTAACTTTTGGGCCTAGTCTTGAAGAATGAGGGGTTCAGATTTGAGGAAAGGAGATAAACATAACAAGAAAGGGAAACAACGTGGGAAAAACCCGGAAGCATGCAGATACAGAAATGGGAAGTATGTGTAACGGGAAGTGTTGGAAGATGAGGCTAAAGGGAGAAGGCAGACCTGAGTGGATGCCTCAAAGGCGTTTGGAATTTAATGTGTAGCCCCAAAGCGGGAAGTCATTGGAATATTTTAGACAGAGGAAGGACATGTGCTCGCTCTCTTCTCTGTCCATGTCTTCCCTTTAGAGACCTTGTTTTTCCCTATTGTCACTATTACTTTCTCTGCTAATGTTTTGTACCTACTTCCCTGCCAAGCTAATTTATTTGATTAGAGTAAAATGGTCTTAGGTTGCAGTTTAGAACATCCTAAAAATCAGGAAGTTTATGTCTCCTACCCCCTTATCACAGTACATTGTGACCCTGATTGCATTTTGTTGCTTGAGAAATTGACAACAGACCATGATCATCTTATTCCACTCTTATTGTTAAAAAGAAAAAAGAATGACACCTTCGTATATAAAAAGAATTCCATATATTCTGCTAGATTGCCAAAATGAGGGTGGACATGAAAGCAACTGAATCTGTACACTTAAGACTTAACCCTTTTTAGGCTTTTCATTTTCTGGGCCTAGATTATAAATCGGCACACAAGTCTTGAAGTCAGGAGAGCTTCTTTTCTATGGAGCTGCTAAAATGCTCCTGGCAATTGTTCTTTTCATTTTTGACCCATTGCAATGCATCCACAATTGTATGGTTGTTTGTGCAACATCGTCTTAGCCAGTCTCATAATAAACCATTCTTTGGAATTTTACAAAGATGTCATTCTTGGCACCTAAACAGAGAATCATTTGTGCCTAACCAATCATTTTCCATTTATAAATCCTGTTCAATTAGAAAGTAGTTTATGAACAGCACCCTGTTTTTTTAAATGTAATTTGAAATAGCAGGTGGCAGACTTGCATTTTCTATTACCTGGATATCTCAAGCCTTTATGCTTACTCATTGACACAGGTCTGCTAGTGAAGCCAACTGTAGAAGGTGTGGGAGGCAAGCAAGCCTGGGGGAACCCAGGGCTCATTTGGTTCATTGCTGCCACCTGCTGGGGCTTGGCTGCTGGAATGGAAAGGCTGTCCGAGAGAGCTGTAAGCCATCCTGGAGGAACCTCTGTGTAGTTCCAGTACTAATCAGCTATTATGTTTCTAGGTGACAACCTACCCGTAACTGAAAGGACTTTATGAACTCTAGAGCATTGTATCAGTCAGTGTAAAGTGGCATTAGATTATGTTGGTAGCACGTAATCTCCAGCAATGATGAGACTCAGAGAACGAAGCAACACACTAAAGACTCAAAGATCTTAGAGTATCAGAACTGGAAGAACCTTAAGCCAGATGTGGTGGAACTTTAGTATATACACATGAGTTTAGTATATACACATGAACTTTAGTATATACACACCTAGGCACTTGTTAAAATGCAGATTCCTGGGCCTAACCCAAGAGACTTTGACTCAGTAGGCCCAAGCTCAGTCTTATTTAGGTTCTGATGCAGGTAGTCTAGCACCATGCTAGAGAAGAGCGCTACCTTAAATATACGGACAAGAACTTCCTTAAATATACGGACAAGAACTTCTCAGCCATTTTTCTTTTTACTTTTTTTTTTTTTTTTTTTTTTTGAGACGGAGTCTCGCTCTGTCGCCCAGGCTGGAGTGCAGTGGCGCGATCTCGGCTCACTGCAAGCTCCACCTCCCGGGTTCACGCCATTCTCCTGCCTCAGCCTCCCGAGTAGCTGGGACTACAGGCGCCCACAACCGCGCCCGGCTAATTTTTTTTGTATTTTTTTAGTAGAGACGGGGTTTCACCGTGGTCTCGATCTCCTGACCTTGTGATCCGCCCGCCTCGGCCTCCGAAAGTGCTGGGATTACAGGCGTGAGCCACCGCGCCCGGCCATTTTTCTTATTAATGTCTCATTTCAACCAGTAAGAAAAACTACGTCTTCCATCAATGGGATGAGTCATCATCATACCGTAACTGGTTCTTTGAAGCACACGCACACAAATTATTGTTGGATTGTTTTGTTCTGCAACAACAACAAAAGAGTCGCTTTTAAATAATTATCTTGGCCGGGCGCGGTGGCTCAGGCCTGTAATCCCAGCACTTTGGGAGGGCGAAGTGGGTGGATCACCTGAGGACAGGAGTTTGAGACCAGCCTGGCCAACATGGTGAAACCCCATCTCTACTAAAAATACAAAAAATTAGCTGGGTATGGTGGCGTGCACCTGTAATCTCAGCTACTCAGGTGGCTGAGACAGGAGAATCGCTTGAACCCAGGAGGCAAAAGATTGCATTGAGCCGAGATCATGCCACTGCACTCCAGCCTGGGCAATAAGAGCAAAACTCCGTCTCAAAATAATAGTAATTATTATTATTATCTTTCTTCTCTGAGAAGGAAATTTTGTAATTTATATTGGTCAGCTTATTGTGGAATGCTTTTTGGCCTTCAGCATTGGCAAGCAAAGGTGGAGTTTCGTATTACACTTAAATAGCCATCATTTCCATGACCATAGTAATCGCTTAGTAAATGTTTATTGAATTTTTAGGGACCTAAAACACCATACTACAGACTGTTTTCTTTGGAGAAGCCAAACACAAAGCTGCATCCCTGATAGTTTTGGGGGATGTCTTATCACTTTTTTTTTTAGACAGAGTTTCGTTCTTATTGCCCAGGCTGGAGTGCAATGGCACAATCTCGGCTCACTGCAATTTCTGGGTTCAAGCGATTCTCCTGCCTCAGCCTCTCTAGTAGCTGGGATTACAGGTCCCTACCACCATGCCTGGCTAATTTTTGTATTTTTAGTAGAGACGAGATTTCACCATGGTGGCCAGGCTGGTCCTGAACTCCTGACTTTAGGTGATCCGCCCACCTCGGCCTCCCAAAGTGTTGGGATTACAGGCGTTAGCCACCAAGCCCAGCCTTATTATCACTTCTTATTCCCTTATCTGTGTTGGCAAGCTTGGATAAAGTACAAATAGAAGTAAATACAAATAACAGTTCTCCTTCTTGCATAGGAAAAAATAAGTGGGTGGCCTAATAACAAATTTGAGAACTCATCTGAGAACTGAGAATTCTGGATACCTGTCATATGCTTTCTTGATAGAATATTCTCAAAAATGTTACTCATTTTTTATATATGTTACTGCTCCTGAAACTACTGGTTTCAGTCTGTGAACTGAGTCCATTGAACTCAAGGGCAGATTACACTTGGTGTACTGTGTCACATTGAGTGAGGACCAGTAATTTTTTCGTGTATTTCATCTAGTGTTTTTTGTGGGGTTTTTTGTTGTCGTTGTTGTTTATTTTAGCTTTTAAGTTGTTGGCATTCAGGACTTTCAACCCCTTTAATGCACATGATCGTATATTTAGTGCAGTTTTTTAGTGCATTTAGTGCAGTTATCATCGCACATGTAGAATCAAAAGGCAGTTTATTGAACCTCCTTATAGAGAAATCTTGCTGAGCTTTTAGGATCATACTTTTTATGACTTGCATATGTGTTTCGGCATATCATCTTATTTTAAGTTTTGTTCCCTGCCTTTATAATCTCATTTGTTAGGGGTTTTGTTTTTGTTTTAGGTGTACCTGAAGGAAATCTTAAAAGAAATTGGTGTTCAGAATGTAAAAGGGATCCACAAAAACACATGGGAGCTGAAGCCAGAGTACAGACACTATCAAGGAGAAGAAAAGAGTGACTGAGAAGCCTCCTCGTCAGCATGCTAGTGAAACAGCTAGCGGCGATGCTGTGCTATAGGCGCTGATACTGGAAGGCTTGAACACCGTATGTTAATAATGGTTAAGTGACAATACTTTCATTTCTCTCGGTAAATTTTTTAAACCTGTAATTCTTGTAAAGTTTCTTAACTGTTTTTTTGAGGAGAAAGAACAAATTTATTTATAGACTTAACTTGTATTAAACCAGATTACTCACAATAGGAATAGGGGTTGGAGGATTAAGAGGGTTTTTCTTAAATATTAGCTTTTAATGTGTACAATTAGGAAATGTTTTTTAAATGAGGACTCTCTACCCTTGCTGGATCTGAGGAGCTGAGGTAATACAGATCCAAGGAGAATTGTATAGCAAGAAAAAAAGTCAACTACAGAAACTCTTAAAAGGAATAAAAAGCCAAAGTTCCTTATTTTGAAATTGTCAAAGAACAAAGCGGTGTTTTTCTTTTAAACAGGTGATCATGTTTCGTGTTCATACTCAACGTTAATAAAAGGAGAGCATTTAAGTTTGTAGTGAAATGGCAGTGTTCATGATTAGCTTGTTTTACCGTAGTGATACTGAGGTGAGAAACGTGCAGAATCATGGTCAATTGATGTTTCTTTTGTTTGCTTTTAAGATAATTAAAAGTAAAGTATCTTTCCAAAATTTCAAGATATGTCTCCCCCAGTCAGATTATAAACTTCTCAAAACTGGCTTGCCCCCAGAATTTTATTGCTCACCCAGCAGACATGTATTGACCAATACATGGCAAATGATACCAGCAAATCAAAAGAGGGATGTAGGGGTCCAGTGGAGACAGAAAAGGTTAGTTTCAATTCCTGGGGCATTAAAATATTGCTTTTCTCTTTCTCTTCAATTAATTTTTTAATGAAAACAATACATGTATATGTTAGTTTTTTCTAGCACAAATTATTATATATTAAGCAATCCAAAATCATACCATCAAGACCATCAAACAAAACAAAGAAGCTTAAGTAAACTAAGCACAGGGAAAAGTTGTTTTTCACTCATTCATTTTGTCAGCTGCTCCTGGATGCTGCAACCAAGAAGTAGCAAATGCTCGAGTTGCCATAGTGTTTGCAGGAAAAAAAGAAAAAAAATAATAAAAATAAACAAGGAGCAAATGCCGAAAATTGAAGAAAATGTTATATAATTAAAGCAAAGAGATACCTATCCATTGAGAAAAGCAATTTTTATATTATTTGCTTTTAGAAGCAAAGCTTTAGAATTCTGAGATTGTTAACAGCACTAAGAAGATTTTTATTCTTGTGTACACACTGGAAAATACAATTCTGAGTAAGGAGGGTGTTCCCATTCCCCACCCCACCTCAAATTGTCTTATGTACAGGAACCAAATGTGGTATGCCCATTGCCTTCTAGTTCCTGATGACTGGAAGCTCGGTGTCAGGAAGCCCATGGATAATGGTCTGATAAATCTATATGGAACTGAGAATTCTGGATACCTGCCATGTGCTTGGTTCATAGCATGGATCTTCCCCAAAACCTTTTATATATGTGGTACTGCCCTGAAACAGACTTGTGTCTCCTCTGCTGATGTCTTTTGTTTTGTGACAGTGCCTACCATATCGAATGAGGTGGCTGTGCCAGAAGAGTTTCCAGGGCAGATCTGTGTCTTATTTGAAGCTGTGCTTTGGTTTTTTTGTAAACTGGTTTCTTCTGCTTCTTTTACCCTGTTACCTCCGCACACCTGACTGCATGAGCTTGAGTCTCTTAAACACTTATCTCTTCAGTAGGATACGTAATTTAGGTGCTAGACTGATGCTGTTTCTGATTAAGTTTTTTAAATTGCTTTTTTTCGAGATGGAGTCTCTCTCTGTTGCCCAGGCTGGAGTGCAGTGGTGTGATCTTGGCTCACTGGCACCTCCGTCTCCCAGGTTCAAGCGATTCTTCTGCCTCAGCCTTCTAAGCAGCTGGGATTACAGGCACCCACCACCACAGCCAGCTAAATTTTGTATTTTTAGTAGAGACGGGGTTTCACCATGTTGGCCAGGCTGGTGTCGAACTCCTGACCTCAAGTGATCTACCCACCTCAGCCTCCCAGAATGCTGGGATTACAGGTGTGAGCCACCACGCCTGGCTTAAATTGCTTTCTTATTTAACATTAAAATGTGGCTGCTGGCCATGGAGGAGATTTTTCCTTCTACCCAGGTTCCCTTATTCTTTTTTTTCAGGACTCTCTTACTCTGACAGACTTTTGACAAAAATCAAAAAGTAGGAATCCTAAGCCCTTATAAACTGAGAGCGAGAGGAAAACAGATAAAGGAGACGCACACCTCTGGTAAGATGTCACATCATAAGACAGGAAAGCCATTTTTTTTTTTTTTTTTTTTTTGAGAGGGAGTCTCACTCTGTCGCCCAGGCTCGAGTACAGTGGTGTGATCTCGGCTCACTGCAAGCTCCGCCTCCTGGGTTCACACCATTCTCCTGCCTCAGCCTCCAGAGTAGCTGGGATTATAGGTGCCCGCCACCACGCCCGGCTAATTTTTTTTATTTTTAGTAAAGACAGGGTTTCACTGTGTTAGCAAGGATGGTCTTGATCTCCTGACCTCGTGATCCACCTCCCTCAGCCTCCCAAAGTGCTGGGATTACAGGTGTGAGCCCCCACACCTGGCCAGGAAGGCCATATTTAATAAATGATATTGTTAAACTCAACTAATACACACACTGAGGGGATGCTTTAACTGACAAAATGTAATAAGATTATAGTTGTGGCTGGCCGTGGTGGCTCATGCCTGTAATCCCAGCACTTTGGGAGGCCGAGGCAGGTGGATCACAAGGTTAGGAGTTTGAGACCAGCCTGGCCAACATGATGAAACCCCGTCTCTACTAAAAATACAAAAATAAGCCAGGTGCGGTGGCAGGCACCTGTAATCCCAGCTACTCAGGAGGCTAAGGCAGGAGAATTGCTTGAAGCCAGGAGGCAGAGGTTGCAGTGAGCTGAGATCTCACCACTACATTCCAACCTGGGTGACAGCAAGACTCCGTCTTGGGTAGGCGAGAGGGGAGATTATAGTTGCTGGGCATTGGAAAGATTTGAAATTACATGTTACCACAGTAACTTCTAAAGGGATCTGCTGGGTGCAATGGCTCACGCCTGTAATCCCAACACTTTGAGAGGCTGAGGCAGGCAGATCACCTGAGGTCAGGAGGTCAAGACCAGCCTGGCCAAAATGGTGAAACCGCGTCTCTACTAAAAATACAAAAAATCAGCTGGGCATAGTGGTGCACACCTGTAATCCCAGTTACTTGGGAGACTGAGGCAGGAGAATCACCTGAACCTGGGAGGTTTCAGTGAGCTGAGATGGCACCACTGCACTCCAGCCTGGGTGACAGAGCAAGACTCCGTCTTCAAAAAAAAAAAATAAAAAATAAAAAAAGTGATGGATCTTTAAAAAGGGAAAAGATTGCACTCTTTTGTATCATGAGCAGTTCTTATGGATTTCAGCACAAGTGCAACTGTTTCTAATGGTCTGTGAACAAATTTCTTTGGAAGCTTATTTTCATCATTTTTAGTACATATCAGTGAAATAATAATAAACACTTATCAGGCCATATTTGCCTCATAGTATGTTAAGTCGTCTAAAATATTACCTCATTTGATCCTCACAATGCTGAGTGGTAAGTAATGTCCATTTTATGGAACCATTTCCTGCCTAGCATACCTTCGTGAGTACTGGTTCCTCTTTGGAGGAATTCTACCCATGGCCAAAATCAGAGTCTGCTTTCCCAGAATTCTTCTCTCTCCCCACCTCACCTCCAAACCAAGAAAGTGGAGCTGATCCCAGCAAAATTGTGAAGGAATGGGAGTTTGTCTTTGGCACCCCTCCTTGAATCCTGACACCCGAACTCCTCCTATCCATAGGATGAAGACGAAACTTCCACCCTCCTTAAATCCTAACACCCAAACTGCTCCTATCCACAGGATGAAGAATCAACTTCCGCCTTTAGAGTCAAGATCCTTTCGCTGACAATGTAATCTCTGTGACACTTAAGTACCTTGTAGAGGCTGGGCATGGTGGCTCACACCAGTAATCCCAACATTTTGGGAGGCCGAGGCGGGTGGATCACGAGGTCAAGAGATTGAGACCATCCTGGCCAACATGGTGAAACCCTGTGTCTACTAAAAATACAAAAATTAGCTGGGCATGGTGGCGCATGCCTGTAGTCCCAGCTACTCAGGAGGCTGAGGCAAGAGAATCACTTGAACCCGGGAAGCGGAGGTTGCAGTGAGCCGAGATCTGTGCCATTGCACTCCAGCCTGGTGACGGAGCAAGTCTCCATCCCCACCCCCCATCCCCCCCCAAAAAAAGTATCTTGTAGAGAGTGCAGCTTTAGAGTGGACTCTGTGATTTAGACCTCTGCATGTTTGAGGCTCCCAGTGCAGTGTGTTGTGGGGAGGGGTGCTGAACTGAGAGGGGAGCTGCAGACATCACCTGCTGCAGATCGCCTTCACCACATTGGCCGTTTTCCCTAGCATTTGTGTGAGAGAGTCCCGGAGATAATAAAGTGGTTCTTATTCTGTGTGTTCTTTTTTTTTTTTCCTGAGACAGGGTTTCACTCGTCTGCTGGGCTGGAGTACAGTGGTGCAATCTCGGCTCACTGCAACCTCCACCTCCTGGGTTCAAGCTATTCTCCTGCCTCAGCCTCCTGAGTAGCTGGGATTACAGGCGCCCAGCACCACACCTGGCTAATTTTTGTATTTTTAGAAGAGACGGGGTTTGACCATGTTGGCCAGGCTGGACTCCTAACCTCCAGTGATCTGCCTTCCTCAGTCTCCCAAAGTGCTTGGATTCGTTTCTCTGACATGAGTCCAGAGAAAGTTCCTGAGCCTAATATCATTTTCTTTTTTATTTTTAAAGAGATGGTGTCTCGCTTTGTCACACAGGCTGGAGTGCAGTGGCACGATCATGGCTCACTACAGTGTCAAACTCCTGGGCTCAAACAATCCTCTCATCTCAGCCTCCCAGGTAGTTGGGACTACAGGTATGCACTACCATACCTGGCTACTTTTTTAAAACGTTTTTTGTAGAGATGGGGTCTCACTGTGTTGTCCAAACTGGTCTCGAACTCCTGGGCTCAATTGATTCTCACACCTCAGCCTCCCAGAGTGCTAGGATTACAGACATGAGCCACTGTGCCTGACCTAATGTCAATTTTTTTTTTTTTTTTTGAGACGGAGTCTCACTCTGTCACCTAGGCTGGAGCACAGTGGTGCAATCTTGGCTTCAAGCAGTTCCCTGCCTCACCCTCCCAAGAAGCTGGGATTACAGGCACCCACCACCACACCCAGCTAATTTTTATCTGATTGTGTTAGAAATTGTTTAAGTTTAAAAGGACTTTTCAGATGCATTAGCTTTCAGTTTAACTGGGTTCTATTAAGTCATTTAGTCTAACACGTTAGGGCTTTCAAGAATGATTTTCTTGGCCGGGCGTGGTGGTTCAAGCCTGTAATCCCAGCACTTCGGGAGGCCGAGGCGGGCGGATCATGAGGTCAGGAGATCAAGACCATCCTGGCTAACACGGTGAAACCCCGTCTCTACTAAAAAATACGAAAAGCTTGGCGGGCGCCTGTAGTCCCAGCTACTCGGGAAGCTGAGGCAGGAGAATGGCGTAAACCCGGGAGGCAGAGCTTGCAGTGAGCTGAGATCTAGCCACTGCACTCCAGCCTGGGTGACAGAGCGAGACTCCGTCTCAAAAAAAAAAAAAAAGAATGATTTTCTTGTGTACCATATTTTTAAATGTTGAAACTTATATTTAAGTGGTCTCAAGGGTATAAGTTTTTTTTATTGTGTTGTAGAAATATAAGTTCACCGAAAGAATATATTTCTGGGCTAAAAACTATAATCTGGTTTGGTCATGAAACACAATGGCTGTTTGGTAAGTATTTACTAAGCATGACTGTATCTCGGGCACTGGAGATACAAAAGCACTAGACATAAGCATTCACAATCTCGTGGGAAATGCAGCTGTGGATGGGTAACAGTACCATGTAGGTACAGAGGTTGCTCTCCATGAGAAGACTCCAGTTAATTCATTGTTGCCACTTGTGCTCTTCATGGATTTCCAGTGTTTCAGGCATTTGAATGCAATAACGTATACTTAATTTTAAAACTTCATTGAATATAATTTAATCATCGACAACTCTTAAGACACAAAAGGATTTATACAGTGCCTCAGACTGACTATTATGAACACATAGTGGATGTCTGTAATACAATGATCTCAATAGAATGTTGAATTAAGAGCTTACTGGGCTAGTCCTCTTGACATTTAAGCTTTACTTCTGATTACCATTCCACTGTGTCTCCTTGAACAAAAGCCTGTCAACCACTTTGCCATTTATGTATTCAGTGAAAAATCACTGCTGCTGGGCACGGTGGCTAGCACTTTGGGAGGCCAAGGTGGGCGGATTGCCTGAGGTCGGGAGTTCGAGATCAGCCTGACCAATGTTGAGAAACCCCGTCTCTACTAAAAATACAAAATTAGCCAGGCGTGGTGGCACATGACTGTAATCCTAGTTACTCGGGAGGCTGAGGCAGGAGAATCGCTTGAGCCCCAGGAGGCAGAGGTTGCGGTGAGCCGAGATCGCACCATTGCACTCCGGCCTGGGCATCAAGAACAAAACTCCGTCTCAAACAAAAAAGCATTGCTGCCCACTGTGTGCCAGGCACCAGGGGTAGAGGTGTTATGTACTTGTGATAATGGACCTTACATACCACCAGTTCTCTGCCTGTCTTAATAAGCAGGAAGAAAAATAGCTCATGTTTCTTGGACCCTTACTGTGTGTCCAGCACCATGCTAAGCATTTAACTCATATAACTCATTTAATCCTCCCAGCCACCCTGTAATTTGGGTTCTGTTATTATCTGTGTTCTATCTATGTGAGTCCGGAGGCACTGAAAGGTTAAAAGAATCTGCCCCAGGTCTAGCCAAGGGCAGGAACTAGATCAAATCTCAGAATGGTACTGTGGAACACAGGCTCCTGGCCACCGTGTGTTAGACAATGGGTGCGCCACTGCTTGGTGCCCACAGCTGTCATTCACCTTCCTAGGGTTCAATGACTCCTCACTCAATGCTGGTGGCAAAGTCTCAAGAGTTACCTTTCCGGAACCAGAAATAATTGCTTCAGGATTCTGCCTCAGTTGCTTTGCATTTAGAGACTGAGTTTCCAGTGCTTATTTCTTTTGTAGAGTTTCTTTTTATGGAATGATGTTCCTTTTTTGCTGTAGATTCAGATGAGGAGATACTTCCCGTTAATGACTGCAGATGGCCAGTGTATTTGATTTCTTTCCATCCAAGACCACTCAATGACTCTCCAATGCCAGGCTCATGAGAAAATTGCTGGCTTGGGTGGTCACAGCTGGGGGTCTTTGCCATGTCCCAGTGATCACAAAGGAAGTCCGTCAGCTTGAGACCCCCAGGTAATGGGGATACAGTGATTAACAAATAAGACAGGTCCTTGCATTTAGGGGGCCATGGTATTGAAGAAGACTGGGAAGCAAATAAATGGCAGCATAGTGTCTTAAGTGCAGCAGTAGAAATACGTGGGAGAATGTTTTAAGAGCTACCTAGATTCAAAGCTTGGGACTTTGAACAAGTTGCCTACCATCAGTGCCTGTTTACTTGTCTGTGAAATAGAAATGTTAAGAGTATCTATCTCATAGAATTGTGATGAAAATTAAATGTCAGTTTAATGGTCATATTTGGAACACTGCATGGCACATAAAAAGTACTTTATCAGAGTTGGCTATTATGTAAAATATGGGGTAGCACAGAGAATGAAACGACTAGTTACATTTTTGGAGAATCAGGAAAGCTTCTTAGGAGTTGGTATCTGAGTTGTGTTTTAAAGGAGTGTAGGAGTTCATAAAAGTCAAAGAGCAGGGCCGGGCGCGGTGGCTCACGCCTGTAATCCCAGCACTTTGGGAGGCCGAGATGGGCGGATCACGAGGTCAGGAGATCGAGACCATCCTGGCTAACACGGTGAAACCCCGTCTCTACTAAAAAATACAAAAAACTAGCCGGGCGAGGTGGCGGGCGCCTGTAGTCCCAGCTACTCGGGAGGCTGAGGCAGGAGAATGGCGTGAACCCGGGAGGCGGAGCTTGCAGTGAGCTGAGATCCGGCCACCGCACTCCAGCCTGGGTGACAGAGCGAGACTCCGTCTCAAAAAAAAAATAAAAAAAAAAAAAAAAAAGTCAAAGAGCAGGAAGTACAGAAAGAGCAAGTGCAAGAGAATGTGAATAGCCTTACTTCCCTAGGTGGTTTGAATGAGAACCTTCACACACCTTCAGTGTACTTGCAGATACAGCAGATTGTAAAAGACCGTGACTTGACAAGTTGAGTACATTCTCAGTCTGATAGAGCAACTTGGAATCAGGTAATCTCACCCTGGGCCCAAGTGGAATGGATGAGGAGTTAGACAGGGCTGACCTCCATCATCTGTGGACACAGGTGCAAACTGATGCCAACAACTCAGTGACTCCTTTATTTGCAGCAGGCGTTTTCCTTATGATTCATCCTTGAACACATTTCTTTAGTATGGTCTAATTAGAGTAGCAGTCCAAAACAACCTGAGATAATTATATGTGTTAGAAGTTTGAGGTCCCAACCACTTACTCTCCATCACTGCAAACGCTAATAAAATAAATAAGGAGCAGGGGTCAAATGATTCACCTTCTTGGTGGAGGCCCAGTAACTCCTTGCTGGACTAGAGAACCTAGCTAAGAACGGAGGCCAAAGTGGAGAATCTCCTTATCTTTTTCCTCAGGTAGAGATGACTGGTCACCAACAGAAGTTGGCCTGACTACCACTTTCAGGTGAAAAATCTGGAGTAGTTGGTCTTCCCAGAGGTATCACTCTCACCCTGTGGGAGTGGACATAGGACTTCAAGAACACAGCAAACACATAATGGGAAAGGGATGAACCTAACCATGTCAAAATTCCCTGATACATTGTTAAAGAATGTTTGTTAACTTAGTGGACATAGAAAAGACGGACTTTTGAAAAGGCACAAATGATTGAATGGTAAGATGGACTTTTGAAAAGGCACAAATGATTGAATGGTAGCAGGCTACCCAATGAACTCATCCAAGTCCCTTCAAGCCTGCCTACTCCCCCAGATTCCCCTCTGGACTACCAATTACCTCCACCCCTACCCCAAGGACACAGCTGAGACATTTGTGAG
Organism: Macaca mulatta; assembly: GCF_049350105.2. Taxonomy (NCBI): domain Eukaryota; kingdom Metazoa; phylum Chordata; class Mammalia; order Primates; family Cercopithecidae; genus Macaca; species Macaca mulatta. The sequence continues at coordinate 24,608,455 of NC_133422.1, forward strand.
CACTCGCTCAGCCATATGTTCAGACAACATTTGTCACATGTTGACCTCCAAGAGACACGACTGGCATGAAACTGCCAATTAGCACTTCAGAAATAATCTTTTCTCACCAGTGATGCTAAAAGGGAAACTTCATATAAAGGAGAATGCATTTGTGAAACACATAAAAAGGATTTGTATCCAGACTGTATAAAGGTCTCTTAAAACTTTAATAAAATAATAAAACAGTTCAGTTTTAAAACAGGCAATATCCAGGGGAGGTAGGAAAAAGAAAATAAATAAAAAATTAAAAAACGAGCAATAAATGTGAATATACCTTTCATCAAGAAGGTGTAGATGAACAAGCACATGAAAAGCTGCTCAGCATAATTGGTCATTAGAGAAATGCAAATTAAAGCTACAAAAGAATGCTGCATACCTATCAGAATAGCTAGAACTCTTTTTTTTTTTTTTTTTTTTTTGGTGGGGAAGGGGGGGTGTTTTGTTTTGTTTTTGAGATGGAGTATATCGCTCTGTCACCCAGGCTGGAGTACAGTGGCACAATCTCAACTTACTGCAACCTCTGCCTCCCTGGTTCAAGCGATTCTCCTGCCCCAGCCTCCCAAGTAGCTGGGATTACAGGCGTGCACCACCACACCCAGCTGACTTTTGTATTTTTAGTTGAGATGGGTTTTTTTGCCATTGTGGCCAGGCCGGTCTCGAACTCCTGACCTCAGGTGATCTGCCCACCTCGGCCTCCCAAAGTGCTGGGATTACAGGCGTGAGCCAGTGCACTTGGCCAGAATAGCTAAAACTTGAGAAACCTGACAGTGTCAAGTGCTAATGAGCATGCAGAGCAACCGGAACGCACACATGGTTCATGGAATGCAAAAGGATACAGGTTCTTTGGAAAATAGTTTGGCAGTTTGTTATAAAGTTAAACACACTACTGTATACAACCCAGCAATCCCACTCCTATAGTTTACCCAGGAGAAATGAAGACATATGTGCACACAGAAGCCTGTATAGAAGGGTTTATAGCAACTTTATTTTATTATTATTATTTTTTTTTGATACGGAGTTTTGCTCTTGTCACCCAGGCTGGAGTGCGGTGACACAATCTCAGCTCACTGCAGCCTCCACCTCCCAGGTTCAAGTGATTCTCCAGATTTGCCCCCGAATAGCTGGGATTACAGTCGTGCGCCACCACACCCAGCTAATTTTTTTTTTTTTTTTTTGAGATGGAGCCTTGCTCTGCCACCCAGGCTGGAGTGCAGCGGCGTGATCTCGGCTCACTGCAACCTCTGCCTGCCAGGTTCAAGCAATTCTCTGCCTCAGCCCCCCAAGTAGCTGGGATTATAGGCACTTGCTACCACACCTGGCTAATGTTTTGTTTTGTTTGAGACAGAGTTTTGCTCTTGTTGCCCAGGCTGGAGTGCAATGGTGCGATCTCGGCTCACGGCAACCTCTGTCTCCTGGGCTCAAGTGATTCTCCTGCCTCAGCCTCCTGATTAGCTGAGATTACAGGCGTGCATCACCACACCTGGCTAGTTTTGCGTTTTTAGTAGAGACAGGGTTTCTCCATGTTGGTCAGGCTGGTCTTGAACTCCTGACCTCAGGTGATCCGCCCACCTCGGCCTCCCAAAGTGCTGGGATTACAGGCGGGAGCCACCGCGCCTGGCCATTTTTTTGTTTTCAGTAGAGATGGGGTTTCACCAAGTTGGCCAGGCTGGTCTTGAACTCCTGACCTCGTGACCCACCCACCTTGGCCTCCCAAAGTGCTGGGATTGCAGGCATGAGCTGCCACGCCTGGCTTATAGCAGCTTTAATTCTAATCACCAAAAACCGGAAACTCCCCAAATGTGCACCAACTTGTAACTAGATAAAGCAAACTGTGATACAGTCATACAATGGAATACCACTAAGCGATGAAAATGAAGGACCTAGTGATACAATAACTGGGTTCAATCTCCAATGCATTCTACTAAGTTTAAAGAAACCAGACTCAGTGGTATTACTGTATGCTTCTGTGTATGTGGCATTCTGGAAAAGGCAAAACCAGAGGGATAAAAACACAGGACAGTGTTTGCCTGAGGTTGACTACAAAAAGGGAACTTTGCAGGCAATGGAAATCCTGATTGTGGTGGCAGCTACATGACACTGTGTGTTAAAACTTGCACATTGTGTTACTGCATAAAAGTGTTAACTAAAAGAGTGGGTACAGTGGCTCAGGCCTATAATCCCAGCACTTTGAGAGGCCAAGTCAGGAGGATCACCAGAGGTCAGGAGTTCGAGACCAGTCTGGCCAACATGGCAAAACCCCATCTCTACTAAAAATACAAAAATTAGCCAGGTGTGGTGACATGCACATGTAATCCCGGCTACTTGGGAGGTTGAGGCAGAAGAATCACTTGAACACGGGAGGCAGAGGCTGCAGTGAGCCAAGATGGTGCCACTGCACTCCAGCCTGCGTGACAGAGCGAGACTCTGTCTCAAAATAATAGTAATAATAAAAGCAGAGAAAAGCAAGGTGAGTTCTTGACCATGCCATGGTCCAACTATGAAAAAATTGAGGCTAGAATTCAAGTCCACTTGAGCCAAAGCTTTTGCTAAATTACTAGCCCCACAATGTCTCCTTTCTTGTTTCTGATGGAGTTATGGATCTGAAAGGAGTGTGGGTGCCTGCTTCCCTTCCCATGCTGCACTCTTGGCATAGCTCAGCCACCTGGGCCCAGGGCCTTATGCATGGAAAGCAGCAGCACCAGCAGCTGCTAGAGGCTTTACAAGCACAGCTTATGGAGGTAGTGAATCCTTATTACTCACCAAGCTTCCTATCCACTTCGAAAATAAAACTCTTAATCACCTTCAGACAGCATCAGCAAGTGAAACCTTAACAATGTGAAACACTCAGCTTTGAGATCACATTGTTACCCACCTACACAAAGATTCATCCCAAGCTCCACAAACCTTAGCCTGCAAGCTAAATAAATTGAACCTCGACATGTTGATTTCTCAAGCTGTATTTAACTGATGTTGCACGTGGATACCAAGTAATCAACTGGGAAAGGACAGAAAAGAAAAAACAGGATTATTTTAATTAACAGAAAAAAAAATACTTTCTGTTGGACTCAATTGGTTGCCACACGGAAAAAAACAAAACTGAGTGTGTCAATCAAGAGTAGGGCATCACATGCACTAGAAAAGAAGCCAGGAAGTTAGAGCTGGGGTTGCATGCTCTCCATCACATGTGATATTTTTGCTGGGTGTTTTTAGACAGCTGTTGTCATCAGTAACTGGGGATGGAGAAATTTGTCGTGGTTTGGGGAAAGTGGTTGAGGTGAGGCTGGTATCTTTGTACTAGGTATAAAGAAAAGGGTATCTTTGTATTGGGCGGGAGATCGGTGAAAATGATCTTTAATGTTGCTGTGGTTTGAAGATCCGGTCAGCCTCGCCCAGCGCAAGACTGGAGAGGGGTTCTTTTTGCTGTATTGTTCTTTTCACCCAGAGGCTCTGGACATGGCAGAGGCCCAGCTACAACACCCACACTGAGTTTTACACATGGACATCGCACTGTGGACAGGAGGCAGGCACCAGACAGGCATGCATGTTCTCAGAAAAGACCATTCCCTGCATGGCTTCACAGCAGTCTCACCTCCCCCCTGCTGCAGGCCCACCTGCTTCTACACACACTCTTGCATGCACCCAGAAATGCTTGTCTTTATCACCTAATCCTTACTCAGTTCCCTCCTACTCAAGGCCCTTTCAGTTGTACGAAAGAGAAGTTTATTCATGGCTGGGCACGGTGCCTCATGCCTATAATCTCAGCATTTTGGGAGGCTGAAGCAGGAGGATCAGTTGAGCCCAGGAGGTCAAGACCAGCCTGGGCAATATAGTGAAACCCCATCTCTACAAAAAAATAAAACATTAGCTGGGCATGGTGGCACACGCCTGTAGTCCCAGCTACTCCGGAGACTGAGGTGGGAGGATCACTTGAGCCCAGGAGTTGGAGATTTCAGTGAGCTTTGATTGCATCACTGTACTCCAGCCTGGCTGATAGATCAAGACCATGACTAAAAAGTCCAGCCAGGAACCATGGATCACTTGAGGCCAGGGGTTCGAGAACAGTCTGGCCAACATGGGGAAACCCTCTCTCTACTAAAGTACAAGAAATTGCCGGGTGTGGTGTTGGGCGCCTGTAATTGCAGCTACTCATGAGGCTAAGGCACGAGAATCACTTGAACCCAGGAGGTGGAGGTTGCAGGGAGCTGAGATTACCCCACTGCACTCTAGCCTGGGTGACTGACTGAGACCCTGTCTGAAAAAACAAAACACAAGTTTAAAAAGTCCATTCAAGGTGACTCAAAGGTAGGAGGCACAGTCCTCACGGAGACTGGGCCTCCCTTTCTTGGGCCACAGGGTCTTTGCTGGTGGCCTGGCTCTGTGTATCTGCAGCACCCTGCTCTCTACAGATGGGCTTCCCTGGGTCCATGCAGTTCGAGTTCCCCCATAACTTGGCGTGCACTGTGATTTGTCTTGATATGGTGCCAGCTCTGGCTTCACTTTGACATGATTTCTCTCTTAGCTCCCCATAGCTGGCTGACTCACTCTAGGTCCCATTTCCAGGTTTTCCAGACCAATCTGGTTGTTGCCCACCTTGGGTCAGGTCAGTGGGGCTAGAGAGAGGAAAGCAGGAGGGTGCATGTGTGTTCACAGCCAGTAGAAGCTGTAATTGTGGGGCCGGGGTGATTCCCAAGGAAGGGTTCGTGTCTAGCTGGGCACTCCAGAAAAAGACTACGGTATCCTCGGACTGCGATAGCTACTCGGGAATGCTTTTCTGAGAATATGATCCCTACCTGAGGTTCCATCGTACTCCACTCTGGTGAGAACTTGTGCCTAGGTCTGAGTTGCACAACTAAAGAGAGTACTGAAGAAAAGGTTTACCAGTGAATTTCAAGATAACAGTGACAGTTATGAGGGAAAGGTCCTCATAATTGCAGTGGTGCAATCGTGGCTCACTGCTGCCTCAACCTCCCAAGCTCAAGCGACCTTCCCACCTCAGCCTCCTGAGTAGCTGGGACTACAGGCATGGATCACCACATCCAGCTAATTTTTTTTTTTTTTTTTGGTAGAGACAAGGTCTCCCTGTGTTGCCCAGACTGGTCTCCAATTCCTGGGCTCAAGGGATCCTCCCGCTTCGGCTTCCCAAAGTGCTGGAATTACAGGCTTTAGCCACCATGCCATGCCTCCACAGTTATTTCTGATGATCAAGCAGGTCTGAAAACTATTGCATTCATAAAACATTTTCAACCAGAAAATTAATAAAAAGGGTTGTTTGGTGGTGGGGTTTTCCTGGCCATGAACAAACAGCTTGTGGGAGAGTTCAAGACTTCCCTGAAAAAGCACAGTGACATCCCACCTACACATCACACCACACACCCTGCCCTGAGAACTTGAGAATGAATCCACTGACAGTGTGAGCCTTAGGAGGCCTCCCTGCTCTCACCTGAAAACCAAGGATGAGAATAGCGGTGGGAGGGATGAATGAGAAGAGTATAAAGTGGCTTTACTCAGTGCCTGCCACATAGTAGATGTTCAGTAAGCATTTATTATTGACTGTTTTCAGAGTATATGCTGAAACGGTATATACTGAAAATAATTACTCAATAGTAAAGGTAACTGCATTTCACACATTTCTAGCCACCTCACAGGAAATGACCATAGAGCCATTAATGGGTATGAAAAGCCGGGGACAAAGGAAATCTCATACTGAGTAAAGACGGTTGTCTTTATCAAACACACCAAATAATAACTCCAGTGTAGAATAAAAGGTAAATATTCATTGGCCCTGGGGCCCTTGCTAACTAGTTTAGAGTCCTGTGGGTTCAAATGTCTCCTCTGTACCCCCACTCAAAGCCATCAGAGCCAGCAAACCAGTTGCGTCAGCCCCTACACAGCCAGACCTGGACCTCCCACTGCTTGACTATAGGTTTTCCTGATTGTGTCCCTCCTTGGGGTGAATGTCCCAATAGGAAAAATGGAAAGGAGGAAGTATTTGTTGCCCCTGTGTGCATAACTTACCCTTCGAAATATCAGTCCAGGCCAGATGCAGTGGCTTACGCCTGTGATCCCAGCACTTTGGGAGGCCAAAGTGGGTGGATCACTGGAAGTTAGGAGTTCGAGACCAGCCTGACCAACATGGTGAAACCCCATCTCTACTAAAACTACAAAAAATCAGCCGGATGTGGTGGCAGGGGCCTGTAATCCTAGCTTCTCGGGAGGCTGAGGCACGAGCATTGCTTGAACTGAAGGCAGAGGTTGCAATGAGCCGAGATCACGCCACTGTACTCCAGCCTTGGCTACAGGAGTGAAACTCTGTCTAAAAAAAAAAAAGCCGGCTGAGGCATCACTTGAACTCGGGAGATGGAGGTTGCAATGAGCCGAGATTGCACCACTGCACTCCAGCCTGGGCGACACAGCGAGACTCTATCTCAAAATTAAAAAAAATAAAAAACAGTCTAGTTGGTTGACATTGTAGGTCCCCTGGTTCCTTCTCTGCTCGGATTTCCTTGCCCTTCAGGGTGTGACTTCTGTAGGCGATAACAGCACTGGGAGTAGCTGGAGCAAGTGCCTCTTCATGATCGCTTGTGGGAAGGCAGGCACTTCAGTCACACTGTTAGGTATGCTTTAGAGTGCATATTGGCAATAAAATAAAGGTGGATCACGCTCAGAGTTCTTACTGGTTTTGTACCTTAGCATTTGTGACATACAAGGAGAAGTCTGTGAGCTGGCAGCGCCTCACTTTGTAGGATAATGAGAAATCCAGGCACATTTTTGTTTTGGTGCAGCAGCTGGTGTCTCAGCCCATTTAAGTTGCTTTCACAAAATGCCATAGACTGAGCAGCTTATAAACAGAACGTTTTTCTCCCAGTTCCAGAGGCTGGAAGTCAGTTCTGGTGAGGGTCCTCTTCTGGGTTACAGACTGCCTTTTCTTTGTGACTTCACGTGGTAGAAAGAGGGAAGGAGAGCTGTTTGGGGTCTTTTCTATAAGGGCACTAATCCCATTCATGAGGGCTCCACCCTCATGATGTAATCACCTCCCCAATCTCCTCCTCCTAATGCCATCACCTTGGGTATGAGGATTTCAACATGAATTTTAGAAGGGACACAGTCAACCGGCGCGGTGGCTGACCCCTGTAATCCTAGCACTTTGGGAGGCCGAGACGGGCGGATCATGAGGTCAGGAGTTCAAGACCAGCCTGACCAACATGGCAAAACCCCATCTCTGCTAAAAATACAAAAATTAGCCGGGCATGGTGGTTCGTGCCTATAATCTCACCTACTCAGGAGGTTGAGGCCGGAGAATTGCTTGAACGCGGGAGGCAGAGGTTGCAGTGAGCCGAGATCGTGCCACTGCACTCCAGCCTGAGCGACAGAGCAAGACTCTGTCTCAAAAAAAAAAGAAGGGACACATGCATTCACCCCGTTAGAGTTGGTTAGTCATACCTTGAATGAGCTTGATATGAGAATATGTTCTCTTTTTTTTTTTTTTTTTTTTTTTTGAGTCAGGGTCTTGCCCTGTACCTTTTTTTTTTTTTTTAAATGATGAATAAACCTTATTTTGAAAACAACTATTTGCTGCCTTCCTTCCTCAGCTGAAATGAATGCACAACTCTGTTATTTTTCCAAGTGGAGGCTACACCTACACAGGATCTACTTTTGGGCTTGGAGAGGGTGGTTAGTGCCACAGCGCACTTGCCAAATTAATTTAAATTGGGCTGAATACAATCCCCGCGGGTGAGCTGAAATCACTCTGACCTCGAGCTTGGGTGGTGACAATTAGCATTACATACAGTTGAGAGCAAGCAGCAGGGTCAGTCTGGGGGTTGTCTTGCTAAGCATGTTTCTCTGGGATCTGGCAAAAGGAATTCAGAAACAGTGTCAGTCAGATCCGCAGGAGCTGCAGTTACTTTTTCTGATAGCTGACACTGTCCCCTCACTGGGCTTCCAGGAGACTGGATAATGAGTGAAGAAACAGCTGCTTCCTCTAGATTTGGGAGACAGGGAAGGATGGATTGCTGGGCTGGTAATTAGTGTTTACCGTAAGGTTTTTGACTGTGTAAAGGGAAGTCGGGGGTCTCACAAAATTACTGTTTAGTTCAGGCCCCAATATCAATGATTTGAAAGAAAAGGATCTAAAGAAAAAGAGACTAGAAATAATTTAATGAAAACATAACATCTAATCATCTACTTTGGTTTATCATGTATAAGCAATGTCAATCAACCACACCTATTCTCAGAAAAAAAAATTGAGATTACTTAAAACTTCCTGTACAGATGAAGGGACTTCTAGTGAAAAGGGCGTAGGCTCTGGGGCAGGATTTCAGCAGCTCAAATTTCAGCTGCTTGGGAACAGCTTCTGTCTCTGAGGTTTTGTTTCTTCTTCCTTATAAAGGGTACAACCAAAGTACCAACCTTACACAGATATTGTAAGGGTAAACCTATTAGCTGTTATTTATTTTTATTAGCGTGGGTCCCTTGACTTGCAAATGATAGAAACTCAGACTGGCCTAAGCAAAAAAATAGAATAAATCTGCACCGTGGACCTTAATATTAGGGATAAATAATGCAAAGACATAGTATATAGGCCCATTGGTTGTTACTGATTCCATTACAATATAACTTAACGAAGGCTTGTCAGTAAGGAACTCAGCTTGTACTTCCAGAACAGCACATCTTGAGACTGATGCTTTTGTTTGTTTGTTTGTTTGTTTGCTTGTTTGTTTGGGACAAAGTCTCCCTCTGTTGCCCAGGCTGGAGTGCAGTGGCATAATCTCAGCTCCCTGCAACCTCTGCCTCCCTGGTTCAAACAATTCTCCTGTCTCAGCCTCCCAAATAGGTGGGATTATAGGCACCTGCTTCCACGCCTGGCTAATTTTCATATTTTTAGCAGAGACAGGGTTTTACCATGTTAGCCAGGCTGGTCTTGAACTCCTGACCTCAAGTGATCTGCCCACCTCAGCCTCCCAAAGTGCTGGGATTGCAGGTGTGAGCCACTGCACCCAGCCATTGAGACTGATTGGATGCAAGCACTGAGCTTAGAGAACCTGCAGGCCTGGTGACAGCTTGTCTCCTACATGGTCCTTCTCCAGTCTCAGCATCCTCCATGCTTTTAGAACCCCGCGTCCTCCGTGGTGTCGCTCTGCTAGCAAACATGCTCTGTAGGAAGAGGCTCGTGAGCATTCTTGTGGATATTTTAAATTTTCTTCTTTAGGAAATGGCACTAGAGTAACAGGTTATAGGAAAATGTGAGAATTATGAAATAGTAGCACTGCTGAAACTCACAGGCCCTTGGGAACTGTGTGATTGGAACTGCCTAGAGGTGCAGGCCTAGCCTGGCAGGTCAGCAGGGGTGCAGGAGCGGGAAGGTGGACGGGAGACACCATGCTACCACGTCGGGAGGCCCATTAAACTGTGAGCTCCTCCTACCGAGGTAGAGCTGGGAATTAGTGTTTGTCCCCTTTAGGTAGCGCAGTGCCTGGCACATAAGAAACACTTAATAAATACTTGCTAAATGAATACACCGACAAATAACAATGTTGTCAACTCAGGTAGAAATAGACAAGAAGGGTAGAACATGTTCTGAAGGAAGAAATGACCAGAGTTAATAATGCATATGTGAGATAGAGAACAAAGATCCCAAATGAAATGGATTTTTATTTATTTCCAATGGACTGATACAGGGAAGCACTGAGCATTTCCATTTGGGCATAATGAGTTTAAACTGCAGTCCAGTCACTGAAGTTGAAGATGTGGGACTAGAGTCTAGAGGTCTGGACTTAGCGATGGAGATGACAAAGTTCTTGGAACTGGGGGAGAGGGACCAGAGGAGTGAGATTGGTAGTAAACAGAAAGCATCAAATAGATGTTGATTGTTGGTAATGATGATTTTATTGTTATTTTTGGAGAAGGGGTCTCCTCACTCTGTGGCCCAGGCTGGAGTGCAGTGACACAATCTCAGCTCACTGCAACCTCCACCTCCTGGGCTCAGGCGATCCTCCCACCTCAGCCTCCCCAGTAGCTGGGACCATAGGCACGCGCCACCATGCCCTGCTAATATTTTTTTGTATTTTTAATACAGATGGGGTTTTGCCGTGTTGGCCACGCTGGTCTCAAACTCCTGACCTCAAACGATCCACCCACCTCGGCCTCCCAAAGTGCTAGATTAAAGGAGTGAGCCACTGCACCCGGCCAGCCTCATCCTTTTTAACAGCCATCATAGGATTTATGATATGAACAAACCACAATTTATTTAAATGTTCCCCTAATACACATTTAGGCTGTTTCCAGACTTGAGTTTTGTTCTGTTCTGCTTCACTTTGTAACAATGCTGCAAGGAACACCTCTGCCTATAGATCCCTGTGCTCTGTGTGACCACACCCATTTTAGGAGGCCCTGTCCCTGAGGGAGAGGCCAGCATCATCAGGCAGTATCAGTCATGGTGTTTCAGGCCTGAGTTCTATCCTGATTCTATTCAAGCTTTAGGAGCTAAGGCGTTTGCAAATCAGCTGTGAAAATTCCTGAGGAAGCAAGTTTCTATAAATACTAGGGATTACTAACCTCTTCAACTTCTGTTTATCCAATTTTCACCTCCAATATCTATGCCGTAAACTTTCTCTACCCTTGAAGAAAAATTTTCTGACACCAAACAGGTTTATTTATACCTATTCAAGGTCAGACTTTTACTTTTATTTTATTTTTTTGAGACGGAGTCTCACTCTGTCGCCCAGGCTGAAGTACAGTGGCGCGATATCGGCTCACTGCAAGCTCCGCCTCCCGGGTTCACGCCATTCTCCTACATCAGCCTTCCAAGTAGCTGGGACTACAGGCACCCGCCACCGTGCCTGGCTAATTTTTAGTATTTTTAGTAGAGACGGGTTTTCACCATGTTAGCCAGGATGGTCTCGATCTCTTGACCTCGGGATCTGCCCACCTTGGCCCCCAAAGTGCTGGGATTACAGGCATGAGCCACCACGCCCAGCTCAGACTTTTACTTTTAAAAAATTATTTTATGCCAGTCGCAGTGGCTTACGCCTGTAATCCCAGCACTTTGGGAGGCCGAGGTGGGTGGATCACTTGAAGTCAGGAGTTCGAGACCAGCCTGGGCAACATGGTGAAACACCACCCACCCCCACCCCCACCGTCTCTACAAAAAATACAAGAATTAGCTGCATGTGGTGGTGCATGCTTGTAGTCGTAGCTACTCTGGAGGCTGAAGCACGAGAATCGCCTGACCCTGGGAGATGGAGGTTGCAGCGAGCCGAGATTGTACCACTGCACTCCAGCCTGGGTGACAGAGCGAGACTCCGTCTCAAAAAAAAAAATATAATAATAATAATAATAATAATAATTTTTATTTTCTATTTTTACAGGTGGAGTCTTGCTATGTTGCTTAGGCTGGTCATGAACTTCTGGGCTCAAGCGATCCTCCTACCTCAGCCTCCCAAAGTGCTGGGACTACAGGCGTGAGCCAGCATGCCCAAAACAGATTTTTACTTTTTAAATAAGTTTTCTTCTGTCTCAGAGTTTAAATGTGCTCAAAGTCTCTCTGTTTCTATTTTTTATATATTTTTTTAACAATGTTGCTCTAAAACCAACTCCTTCATGAAGGAATCAGCTGCTTCTTATTTTTCTTTTCTTTCTTTCTTTTTTTTTTTTGGAGACAGGATCTTGCTCTATCGCCCAGGTTGGAGTGCAGTGGCGTGATCATAGCTCACTGCAACTTCTACCTCCCAAGCTCAAGTAATTCTCCCACCTCAGTCTCACACATAGGTGGGGACTACAGGTACATGTCACCATGCCCAGCTAATTTTTTTTTAATTTTGTTAGAGACAAGGTCTTTGTTTTTGTTTTTGTTTTTTGTTTGTTTGTTTGTTGTTGTTTTTTGAGATGGAGTCTTGCCCTCTTGCCCAGGCTGGAGTGCAGTGGCACGATCTCGGCTCACTGCAACCTCTGCCTCCCAAATTCAAGTGATTCTCCTGCCTCAGCCTCCTGGGTAGCTGGGATTACAGGCGTGTACCACCACGCCCAGCTAATTTTTATATTTTTAGTAGCGGCAGGGTTTTGCTATGTTGGCCAGGCTGGTCTTGAACTCCTGACCTCAAGTGATCTGCCCGCCTTGGCCTCCCAAAGTGCTGGGGTTACAGGGGTGAGCCACCATGCCCGGTTAAGGTCTTGATATGTTGCCCAGGTTGGTCTCGAACTCCTAAGCTCAAGCGATCCTCCCACCTTGGCCTCTCAAAAGTGCTGGGATTACAGGTGTTAGCCACCTGCCTGATTTTTCTTATTTTATGGCATCATGTTTGTTCTTCTTTTATAGATGCTCTGTTGTAGATTTCTCTAGAATACTAATTAGCAGTCTTGTACTCTTCTGTACCCTGCATTATATCTGTTTTCTATTTGTTCATCTTGGTCTTTCTCTTTCGTGCTGAAGGCTCTGTTGGTGATTCTTGCCTATTTGTTCACATTTAAATGAGGAAATGAAATGTTTGATTAGGAGTTCTCTGTGTGGGCAGGATCTGTCACCAACAGACTTTGCTTTGGGTGAGCAGGTGGGAACCCGGCCATGGTTCTGGGAATCCTGAAATGCCAGCATGTGGAGGACCTAAATTTGGGACACCACACATTCTCACTTCCCTGATTTTCCCCAGAGAGTTTATTCAGTTTTCTAAAGAGAAAAATACTATGGAACGTCGTATAATGTTTTACATGATCTCACCTAGAGAGAAACAGCTGACTATAGACCCCCTCTGAGCATCACTGTGGTGCGTATTCCTTCCCCTCCCCCTTCCATAACAGCCTCCAAATATTGACCACCTAAGAGGCCCAGGAACTGTAATAGGTACTTTACATAGATCACCTCACAACTACCTGGGAAGGTACATACTAGTATCCCTATATTCCAGAAGGGTAAATTGAGCCTTAGAGAGGCTAAATAAAACATCCAGGGTCACACAGCCAATGAGAAGTGAAGGGAGAATTTAAACTCGAATCTCTCTCACTCCAAAAGCCATATGAATCCCAGCTACTTGGGAGGCTGAGGCGGGAGGATCGCTTGATGCCAGGACACTGCCTCTGCTGTTGGCAGAAATGGAGGGAGGCTGCTGAGTGAGTGTCAGAACCCGTCTCTTAAGTTTCTGATGTCATCCAAGGTCACTCAGCAGGTTAGAACTTTGAGTTCACAGCCATTTTCTAATTCTGAGGTTGCTTCAAACCTTTCTGTCTTGGAGCTCTTATTTTTGAAAAAAGAATGAATAAAAGAATCATCACAGTTCCCTTTAAGGGTTGGCTAGTGTCAGGTCTACAAGAAAAGGGCTTGGGATTGTTAATTTTAAAACAAAGTGATCCAGTAATTCCCTGATGACTTTTGTTGATTCTTACTGTTTGATATAACTTGCCATTTGCTAGCAAACTGCTTGCAGAAAGAAATGAGGAAAATGTTCTCAACCAGAAGGTGGAAAGCTTCTCCTTAACACATCAATTTTACAGTTGTGAGAGACAAATATGTTTAGTAACACATATATTATTAAAGATAGGACATTCTCCCCATCCCCAACACACACCTCTTCAGAAATTATTTTCCGATCCACAGAAGAGGGAGCAATTTGTACTCATAGGAAAATAAACTTCTGGTATGCATTTAAAAAGTGCTTCATGTATTGCTTCTTGGCCTTTTGGCTAAGATCAAGTGTAAAAGATGGTTCATGTATGCATTCTTTTTTTTTTTTTTTTTTGAGACGGAGTCTCGCTGTGTCTCCCAGGCTGGAGTGCAGTGGCGTGATCTCGGCTCACTGCAAGCTCCGCCTCCCGGGTTCACGCCATTCTCCCGCCTCAGCCTCCCAAGTAGCTGAGACTACAGGCGCCCGCCACCACGCCCGGCTAGTTTTTTGTATTTTTAGTAGAGACGGGGTTTCACCATGTTAGCCAGGATAGTCTCGATCTCCTGACCTCGTGATCCACCCGCCTCGGCCTCCCAAAGTGCTGGGATTACAGGCTTGAGCCACCGCGCCCGGCCCATGTATGCATTCTTAAAACATGAATGATTCCATTAAAATAAGGTAAATTGGGCCGGGCAGGGTAGCTCACACCTGTGATTCCAGCACTTTGGGAGGCTGAGGTGGGCGAATCACTTGAGGTCAGGAGTTCGAGACCAGCCTGGCCAGCATGGTGAAACACCGTCTCTATTAAAAATATAAAAATTAAGGCCGGGCGCAGTGGCTCAAGCCTGTAATCCCAGCACTTTGGGAGGCCGAGACGGGCGGATCACGAGGTCAGGAGATCGAGACCATCCTGGGTAACACAGTGAAACCCCGTCTCTACTAAAAATACAAAAACTTAGCCGGGCGAGGTGGCAGGCGCCTGTAGTCCCAGCTACTCGGGAGGCTGAGGCAGGAGAGAATGGCGTGAACCCGGGAGGCGGAGCTTGCAGTGAGCTGAGATCCGGCCACTGCACTCCAGCCTGGGTGACAGAGCGAGACTCCGTCTCAAAAAAAAAAAAAAAAAAAAAAAAAAAAATTAGCTGGGCATGGTGGCAGAAGCCTGTAATCCCAACTACTCAGGAGGCTGAGGCAGGAGAATCACTTGAACCTGGGAGGCAGAGGTTGCAGTGAGCCGAGATTGCACCACTGCACTCCAGCCAGCTTCCAAGAGGGTCTCCTATGATCCCCAGCACCTGATATTCATGCCCTTGGATAGTCAGTCCCAGGGCTAACCATGTAACCATTAGGACATTGAGGAAATGATGTGCAACTTCCAAAACTGGTTCATAAACCATATTGTGGCTTCCACTGTATTTCCATTGGAGCTCTCACTGTGGAGGAAGTAGCTACCATATCGTGGGAAAGACTGAAACAGTCCGATGATGAGATCCAGGGGGTGAGGAATTGAAGCCTCCTCCCAGCAGCCATGTGAGTGAACATACAGGAAGTGGATACCCCAGCCCAGTCAGGTGTTCAGATGACTGCAGACCCAGCGACCATTTCACAGCAGCCTCATCAAAGAGACCCCAGGCTCATACCATCTAGCCAAGAGGCTTTGAATTCTTGACCCACAGAAACTTTGAGATAATACATCTTTATTATTGTCTTAACTATCTTTGGAGGTTATTTGTAACACAGCAGTAGATAATTGATTCAGTGACTCACAGTAAACAAGGTGAAAGAGATTCAGATGTGGATGTGAAAATCAAAGGGAGTGCCCGTATTGAGAATGTTTAACCTTTAGAACTTATGACAAAGCTCTGTTGATTAGGTAGGGCTGATTTCACTCACTGTTCTCCTCTGTGGATGTACACGTCCCCCTCATCCATACCGCTCTATGCACTAGGCTATAATTATACTACTCCAGGGATCGTCATTGTGCACTATCATTATAAAAATGCTGAGGGAGGGAGACAAGCTGAGAGCTGGGAGAGGGGCCTTCCTACAAAGCAGCCCCAAACACAAATGAAAACAAGATCAAGACTTCGAATCCAACAATGAGCATTAGCCTAGCCATCTTCCGGTTCATACCAGTGGAACGGAAGTTATCAGTCCTGTGTTTCCACAACGCTTTCCCGCAACAGGACCTCCAGGTGTTAAAACCATGCTGGGCTGAGTGCCAGTCTTTTGAACTGCAAATTACCCTGAGGTTCTGTGAGAAGCAAACTTAAGCGCCCTCTGGTGGCCTTCTGATGAACTACACTACCCAAACATTACGGGGCCCCTTATTTTAAACAGGTTAGCCATATATGAGTTAAATTACTGAAGTCCCTTTTCTGTACATACACGGTAGATGCAGCAGCTGGGAGTATGATTTCCGAAAAGAAAAACTACCTACATACTTTTTTTAGCCAGTTGCAGATATTTTTCTTTTTTATTTATTGTATTAATTTTTTTATAGACATGGGGGTCTCACTTTGTCACCCAGGCTGGTCTCGAACTTCTGGGCTCAAGCGATCCTCCCAGCTTGGCCTTCCAACGTGCTGGGATTACAGGCGTGAGCCACTGCCCCTGGCCCGCATATTTTTCATTCTTTACCGCATTTATTTTATCTGTACCTTAGCAGGGTGCAACTAATGGGTTATGGTTATTGATTGTACAAATTGTAATAGAATCGTTACAATTTCATCACCCAGTCTAATTCTGGGAAGCCTTAGAGAAGTGGCTGCAAACTTTGTTAAATTTCACTTGAGAGCTAGAATACCAATGCCTGACTCAACCCCTGTTTTCATGTTTGCTGGTTTCAGAAGCCCCTGGGGCAAG
Organism: Macaca mulatta; assembly: GCF_049350105.2. Classification (NCBI taxonomy): domain Eukaryota; kingdom Metazoa; phylum Chordata; class Mammalia; order Primates; family Cercopithecidae; genus Macaca; species Macaca mulatta. The sequence goes on from NC_133422.1 coordinate 24,624,729, forward strand.
ATTTCAGGTAAGAACTATGAGTTGTTTACCCTCCCCACCTAGCACCCACTATTTCATCATCTTCCCTGCCTTTATCTGTCTTTTGGGTAGGAGAGGGCAGTCATAGGGCAAAGTAGTCACAAGAAGATACAAAAGGGTGGCTGCAGATGCATATATGAAGAACTTTAAATAAAGACAATCTGTGATGATGCACACGTGTTTTGCACATTACGTACTTAACTGCTGAGAGAATATGTTCATAGTAAACACATGCTAACCACTTTGGCCATGTCAGAATGCCCACACAATAATAATCGCATCAGACTTAATGTACCAACAGCCCCACTTCCATCCCCAACGGAATGTTTGGTATCCTTATGCAAAGGCAAATTTGGAAGCAAGACTGCCTCTTCTTCCACTTAGCCAGCAGGCATTTCGACAATGAGATGCGGCAGCATCCGCTGACTTTGTACCACCTGCCTTTTATTGTAAGTGTTCACTCTAACGGTTTTTATTAACGCTTTGGCTTCCGTCGCTAAGCAACGTATCACGTTGGGGCTCTTGGCCAGACTACACCTGTACAAATGTCTGCCTCATTCTCCTGGCTCTGAAGGAAACGTGACCGTTCCCCAAACATGCTCTTTGCGGTTGCTTCCTCCTGACCTTTTTCTCCTTCCCTGAACCGCTCCCAATAGAGACAAGTTGGCGCTTTAGTGCATCTCAGCGCCGCTGGCGCGCGGGCGCCCCCTCCCGGCGACACCTCCCGGCTGTGAGCGCGCGGGCAGAGGCCAGAGGCAGGGCCTCTTAGCTGTTCCGGCTGCGAACCACAAAGCGTCTTTTTTTTTAATGGGCGGGGGTGGTCATTTTTATGTTCCCAGGGCAAAGCGAGCAGGCGTTTGGCTTATAAAATAGCAGCGACTGCAGTGGCCCACACTGTCACCACGAAATACCGCCTCTTGTCATGGTCCCCGGAAAACAGGGTGGAGGAAGAGGAGGAGGAGGAACTAGATAATGCCAATGAGTTACCTTTTTAAAAAAAATTTGGGTATGTTCGAGTACATTCTGCTCTGAATGGCGGTGGAGAAGCTAGAAAGGAGGCTTCTGCCGAGCAGCATCCGCGCGGAGCGAGCTGAGGTCCCCAGGACCCTGCAGCAGGTCCTACGAGCCGCGCCCCGGCGTCCGCGCCCTGAAGGCGAGGCCAGGCTTGGCGCGGAGGGACCTCAGCGTCCGTGGAGCGCTCGCTGTCTTTGGGTTCCTCCTGCCAGAGCCCTGCCTCCTCTGCTCTCGGCCTCGCAGAGGGGGCGCAGGGGCGAGTCCTGGGCGGGCAGGGCAGCCGCGCCCGCAGGAGACAAAGGCCCGGGGGGTCTCTGGCCGCTGCACTTCCCAGCGCCGCCCGGTCCTCACATAGAAAACTCTTCCAGCTCTGCGGGTGAGGCTCTGAACGGTAATGTTTGCATTTTCTCTAGGGTGATCCGCAGAGGGGGCCCAGCCATAAGTCCCCTCCAAAAGTCTGTGTGTGTTCACTGCATGTTTACCACAAGATTTGACATTACACCAAAAAGCACACAGATAAACACCTTAGAAGTATCACCGTAATAACGGTTATCTTTCCAGCCAAAAGTCTTGAAATGTGTGGCTCCTAGTGGCAAGCAGCAATGGGATGGGCCCCAGGGGCCTTTTACCCTGTTTAGAAGCTTGGGGGAGGTTGAAGAACGTCGCCTGCAGGCCTGGTGAGGTGGCTCACGCCTGTAATCCCAGCACTTTGGGAGGCTGAGGCGGGCGGATCACTTGAGATCAGACGTTCCAGACCAAGTTGGCCAACGTGGCGAAACCCTGTCTCTACTGAAAACACACGTAAAAAATTAGCCGGACGTGGTGGCGGGCACCTGTAGTACCAGCTACCCAGCACTCTGGGAGGCTGAAGCGGGAGGATCTGAACCAGGGAGGCAGACGTTGTAGTGAGCCGAGATCGTGCCACTGCACTCCAGCCTGGGCGACAGAGACCCCGTCTCAAAAACAACAACAACAACAAAAATCTACGGAAGTGTGGATTTGGCGATCTTAGGCCTTTTCCCAGTATTTCTTTTACTTTACCTTTTTTTTTTTTTTTTTTTTTTTGAGACGGAACCTTGCTCTGTAGCTCAGGCTTGAGAGCAGTGGCGCAATATCGGCTCACGGCAACCTCTGCCTCCCAGGTTCAAGCGATTCTCCTCCCTCAGCCTCCCGAGTAGCTGCGATTACAGGCGCCTGCCACTGTGCCCGGCTAATTTTTGTTGTTGTTGTTGTTGTTGTTTGTTTGTTTTTGACACGGAATCTCACTCTGTCGCCCAGGCTGGAGTGCAATGGCGCAATCTCGGCTCACTGCAAACTCCGCCTCCTGGGTTCAAGCGATTTTCCTGCCTCAGCCTCCAGAGTAGCTGGGATTACAGGTGCCCGCCACCACGTCCGGCTAATTTTTGTATTTTCAGTAGAGACGGGGTTTCACCATGTTGGTCAGGCTGGTCTTGAACTCCTGACCTCGTGATCCGCCCGCCTCGGCCTCCCAAAGTGCTGGGATTACAGGCGTGAGCCATGGCGCCTGGCCTTCTTTTTTATTTTTGAGACAGAGTCTCATTCTGTCTCCCAGGTTGGAGTGCAGTGGCATGATCTCGGCTCACTACAACCTCCGCCTCCCGGTTTCAAGCGATTCTCCTGCCTGAGTCTCCTGAGTAGCTGGGATTATAGGCGGGCGCCACGTGACCTGCTAATTTTATCTTATTTTATTTTATTTTTTGAGACGGAGTTTCTCTCTGTTGCCCAGGCTGGGGTGCAGTAGTGCGATTCCGCTCACTGCAGCCTCTGCCTCCTGGGCTCAAGCAATTCTCCTGCCTCAGCCTCCCGAGTAGCTGGGACTACAGACACGCCACCACGCCCAGCTAATTTTTGTATTTTGGTAGAAACGGGGATTCACCATGTTGGCCAGGGTGGTCTCGATCTCTTGATCTCGTGATCTGCCGGCCTCAGCCTCCCAAAGTGCTGGGATTACAGGCATGAGCCACTGCGCCTGGCCTCTTTTTTTTTTTTTTTTTTTTTTCTTTTTTTTTTAAAACAGGGTCTTGCTTGGTCACCCAGGCTGGGTGGGGTGCAGTGACATGATCTCGCCTCACTACAACCTCTGCCTCCCAGGTTCAAGCGATTCTCCCACCCCAGCCTCCCTAGTAGTTGGGACTACAGGTGATGGCCACCATGCCCAGTGTTTTTTGTTTTGGGGTTTTTTTTTGTTTTTTTGTTTTGTTTTGTTTTGTTTGTATTTTTGGTAGAGATGGGGTTTCACCATGTTACCTACCAAAGTTCTGGGATTACAGGCGTAAGCCACCGTGCCTGGTCTTGTTAGGTTTTAAAGCCCATATTCTTTTCTGATCTGATTTTTTTGTTTTGTGTTTTAAAAAGCAAATATTTATGAAGTATCCACAATTAAGTACCCACAAAGTGTGTTCTTAACATGAAAGCTAAAACAGAACCCTTGTCCCTGCTTTCATGGTCCTTCTATTCTAATGGGTGTCATTCTGATGGGGGGTACGGTAACAGCAAGTCAGGATCTCATGCCTGACTACAGTATATGCCTGTAGTCCCAGCTACCTGGGAGTCTGAGGCAGGAGAATGGCTTGAACCCAGGAGGCAGAGGTTGCAGTGAGCCGAGGTTGCACCACTGCACTCCAGCCTGGTGGACAGAGGAAGACTCCTTCTCAAAAAAAAAAAAAAAAAGAAAGAAAGAAAGAGAAATGAGAGTGTAAGCCACATGGGGCTCCATGGAAGCAGAGCGAGTGTAAGGTTAGGTGTTGGGACAGATGTTTGAGGGGCACTGGGGAGGCCTGAGCGATTTGAGCTGGGTGAGGGAGAGGGGACCTGCCGGATGTGTGCTACAGAATAAAATTACTCATGGCCAGGCGTGGTGGCTCACGCCAGCACTTTGGGAGGCCAAGATGAGCAGATCACTTGAGGTCAGGCATTCAAGACCAGCCTGGCCAACATGGAGAAACCCCGTCTCTACTAAAAACACATAAATTAGCCGGGCGTAGTGTCACACTTCTATGATCCCAGCTACTCGGGAGGCTGAGGCAGAAGAATCGCTCGAATCTGGGAGGCGGAGGTTGCAGTAAGCCAAGATTGTGCCACTGTACTCCAGCCTGGGCGACAGAGCAAGACTCCATCTCAAAAAAATAAACAAATAAATAAAAAGAGAAAGAAAAAATCACTACTGACACTTGTTAAAGTGGTACGGCAGACTTTAGTCAGGGGACCATCACCATACATATAAGGAGTGTTCCACAGTGGGGAGAGACTGGACTCAACTCCAAATCAGCAAGAACAGGTGGAACGTGCAGCCAGGGAGCAGGGCCCAGTGGCACAATCTTGGCTCACTGCAACCTCAGCCTCTCAGGTTCAAGCAATTCTCATGCCTCAGCCTCCCGAGTAGCTGGGATTACAGGTGTGCGCCACCATGCCCAGCTAATTTTTATATTTTTAGTAGAGACGAGGTTTCGCCATGTTGGCCATCTTGGTCTCGAACTCCTGGCCTCAGATGATCCACCTGCCTCCACCTCCCAGAGTGCTGGGATTACAGGCATGAGCCACCACGCCCATCCCCAGGGCCCAGGTTTTCTAGGGCCTAAATTGATACCATTTGTGAGGCCTCGTTTAAGGAAATGAATATAAAATAATGAATCCAAAGTGAGGTGGGAGAATGAGTATTTAAAGGATCCCTTAACCTAGGGTCCACAGTCCCCTGCAGCTGGGAGGTGGGCATGCCTTTGGGCCAGGGCATGTGCATTCCTTTGTGCCAGTCTCTCCCCAGCTGATTGGCCTGTCGGCACCTGTCGCTGTTTCAAATTTGCAGCCCTGCAGCCCATCCAGCCTGAGTATGGCCTGCTGAACTCTGGCCAAAGGCCAAATGCCTTTAAATGAAGGTTGTCCAGCCTTGACTGAGATTAGAGTAGACAGAATAGATTAACCCAAATAGTTAATCTGCCAAAAATGTCCATCTTAATTTAAGTTGGAATATTATATGAAAAACCCAGACTATTAAGTGAAAATGTAACATAAAGGCCAGGCGCCGTGACTCACGCCTGTAATCCCAGCACTTTGGGAGGCCAAGGCAGGAGGATCACTTGAGATCAGGAGTTCCAGACCAGCCTGGCCAACATGGTGAAACCCCATCTCTACTAAAAATGCAAAAACTAGCCGGGCATGGTGGCATGTGTCTGTAGTCCCAGCTACTTGAGAGGCTGAGGCAGGAGAATCGCTTGAACCTGGGAAGCAGAGATTGAGATCGCGCCACCGCCCTCCAGAAAAGAAAGAAAGAAAGAAAGAAAATGTAACATAAGGTGCTAAGTATATAGAAAGAGCAGTAGAATCAGAGCTTTTTGAGGGGAGTGATGGCTTCTGACAGAGGAAGAGGAGGAAGAGGAGGAGGAGGGGGAGGAAGAGAAGTGGGAGAAGGAGGAGGAGAAGAGGAGGAGGAAGCTCTCACGAAGGAAGCAGCATTTATCTGGACTGGTAAACATAAGCAGCCTAGGTCAGGTCGAGGATGGCAGAGAGGTCATTGCAGGAGGCAAAATGGCACCAGCAGCAAGGGGATGGGTGCAGGGGAGTGGAGGGTATGTTGGGGCTGCGGGGGGCTCAGGGAGGGAGAAGCTGGAGAGGTGGGCTGAAGGGTGAAAGGCTGGGCTGCGGAAGACAGGCATTTCAGTGAAGCTGCTGGAAACCATCAGAGACTAAAATGTTAATGATTAATCATTTGTCACTATATTAACCCACTGCGAGGGCTAACATTTTTTAAAAAGGCCCTTTGGAGCCCGGAAGACTTGGCTGAGGGGCAGTCTGTTTTATTTTTTTAATTTTAACTTTTCTAATTATGGGAAATTTCAAGAATAACCTGTATAACCCGTCGTCCTGCTTCAATATTATCAACCAGAACCAGTTTGGCTTCATCTATCTCGCCACTCACCTCTCGCTTGCTATATTATTTTAAAACAAATCTCAAGAGATAATGTTCTCTAAAAGATTAAGACTTCAGAACCGAAAAAATAACTCTTGGGTATAAGGCTTAGTACTTGGGTGATGAAATAATCTATACAACAAAGCCCTGTGACCCGAGTTTACTTAGATAACAAAACTGCACATAGACCCCCGAACCTAAAATAAAAGTAAAAAAAAAAAAAAAAGAAACTAAAGGTAAAAAGAGACTAGAAAAAATAACCATAATATCATCAATGTCATCAATTTCTTTTTTTATAGTTTGCTTCAATCAGGATCAAATGTCGGAGGTATTTGAACCAGAGCAACTCCATCTTGAATAGAGGCTGGGTAAATAAGGTTAAGACCTGCTGGGCCTCATTCCCAGGAGGTTAAGGCATTGTGAGTCATAGGATGAGATAGGAGGTCAACACAAGACACAGGTCATAAAGACCTTGCTGATAAAACAGCTTGCAGTAAAGAAGCTGGCCAAAACCCACCAAAACCAAGATGGTGATGAGCGTGACTCCTGGTCGTCCTCACTGCTACACTCCCACCAGCGCCATGACAGTTTACTAATGCCATGGCAACAAAAGGCGCATGCCAATATAGCCTACAAAGGGGAGGCATGAATAATCCACTAAAGAAGGGATTATTGCTTGTTTAGCAAATAATCAAGAAATAACCATAAAAATGGGCAACCAGCAGCCCTTGGGGCTGCTGTAAGGAGTAGCCATTCGTTATTCCTTTCCTTTCCTAATAAACTTGCTTTCACTTTACTCCACAGACTGGCCCTGAATTCCTTCTTCCACGAGATCCACGAACCCTCTCTTGGGGTCTGGACTGGGACCGCTTTCCGGTAACACAAATAAGGTCTATACATTGTGATTCATTGATCTTTTAAATATCTTATTAATCTAGAGTTTATCTGTTTCTTTTTTCTTTCAATTTATTTGTTAGAAACAAAAACAAACTCAAGTTGCTTGTCCTTTAGAATTCCCCAGCCAGGGCTTCGGCAATGGCATCACCGTAGTGTCGTATAATACGCCCTCTGTCCCTATAGTTGCTGTAATTTGGTATATGGATGTCAATCAGCTTTAGGTTTGATCTTTTGACAAGGCCATTTCATAGTCGGTGGTGTGTTCTTCCATCGGGAAGTATGTAACGGATATCTGGTTGTCTCTCTTTTTGTGATATTTCCGATCATTGATACTCAATACCCAGGTAGGAATGGATACGTAGGGCTGGGCCCGGTGGCTCATGCCTGTAATCCTAACACTTTGGAAGGTCGGAGTGGGCAGATTGCATGAGCCCAGGAGTTTGAGACCAGCCTAGGCAACGTGGTGAAACTCCATCTCTAAAAAAATTACAAAAATCTGCTGGGCACGGTGACGCATGCCTGTAGTCCCAGCTACTCAGAAGGCTGAAGTGAGAGGATTGCTTGAAGGTCAAGGGAAGGTCAAGGTTGCAGTGAGCCATGATTGCACCACTTCACTACAGCCTGGGCAACAGAGCAAGACCCTGTGTCTAAAAAGAAGAAAAAAAAAAGAATGTATAGTTAATAATGGAATTTCAGGTGTGCAAGCAGGTCAATGGGAGGAGGGCTATTTTGAGGTACAGAGAATCAGTTGATCTTGGCACCTTTAAAATAACACTTCACATCATTTAAGGTAGACAAGTTCCAGTCTTATTTCATATACAGTTGGCCCAAGGGAGCTACTCTACCCATCTTTAGCTTTCTTCTCTGCAATTCATTAACCTATTTCCTTTTCTCAAAAACCATACATGCTGACCCTTTCCAAACTTTTTAAATTATGTTCCTTTATTCAACAAACATTTATTAGCCAGGTTCGGTGGCTAATGCCTATAATCCCAACACTTTGGGAGGCCAAGGCGGGCAGATTATTTGAGGTCAGGAGTTTGAGATCAGCCTGGCCAATATGATGAAACCCCGTCTCTACTAAAATACAAAAATTAGCCAGGCATGGTGGCGCATGCCTGTAATCCCAGCTACTCGGGAGGCTGAGGCAGGAAAATTGCTTGAACCCGAGAGGCGGAGGTTGCAGTGAGCCAAGATCGCGCCACTGCACTCCAGCCTGGGCAACAGAATGAGACTCCGTCTTAAAAAGAAAAAAAAGAAAAAGAAAACTGGAGGCTGAGCACAGTGGCTCATGCCTGTAATCCCAGCACTTTGGGAGGCCAAAGTGAGTGGATCGCCAAAAGTCAGGAGTTTGAGACCAGCCTGACCAACACGGTGAAACTCTGTCTCTACTAAAAATACAAAAACTGACCGGGCGTGGTGGCAGGTGCCAGTAATCCTAGCTACTCAGGAGGCTGAAGTAGGAGAATCACTTGAACCCGGGAGGTGGACGTTGCAGTGAGCTGAGATCGAGTCACTGCACTCTAGCCTGGGCAATAAGAGTGAAATTCCATCTCAAAAAAAAGAAATGAAATGAAAAAGAAAACTGGGCCTTCTGGTGATTTTTAAAAAGTAGGTTTGGGGCACATTGTGAAGGTTTTGCAAGTCAGGTCAGGCCAGGTACAGTGGCTAATGCCTGTAATCCCAGCACTTTGGGAGGCCAAGCAGGCGGATGACTTGAGGTCAGGAGTTTGAGACCAGACCGTCCAACACAGTGAAACCCGGTCTCTACTAAAGAAAAATACAGGCCAGGCACAGTGGCTCACACCTGTAATCCCAGCACTTTGGAAGGCCGAGGCAGGTGGATCACCTGAAGTCAGGAGTTCAAGACCAGCCTGGCCAACATGGTGAAACCCTGTCTCTACTAAAAATACAAAAATTAACCTCGTGTGGTGGTGGTTGCCTGTAATCCCAGCTACTCAGGAGGCTGAGGCAGAAGAATCGCATGAACCCAGGAGGCGGAGGTTGCAGCGAACTGAGATCGTATACCACTGCACTCCAGCCTGGGCAACAGAGTAAGACTCCATCTCAAAAAAAAAAAAAATTAGCTGGGTGTGGTGGTGCACACCTGTAATCCCAACCACTCAGGAGGCTAAGGCACAAGAATTGCTTAAACCTCAGAGGCAGAGGTTGCAGTGAGCTGAGATCACTCCACTGCACTCCAGCCTGGGTGACAGAGCGAGACTGTGAAAAAAAAAAAAAAGAAAGAAAGGCCAAAAGTTTGCTAGTTTTTGAAAAGGGGAGCGTGAAAGTATTTGACTGCAAGTTCAGAACTTCAAAGCTGTGTAATGTTCAGGCCAGTATCAACTAAAGCGTAGTCACTCAACATGTGGTCCACAGTGTGGGACAGAGATTGAGAACACACATTTAGAAACTGGATGAGGTGGCTCACATCTGTAATCCCAGCACCCAGGAGGCGGCAGTCAGCTGAGATCGCGCCGCTGCACTCCAGCCTGGGCGACAGAGCGAGACTCCGTCTCAAAAAAAGAAAGAAGGAAAGAGAGAGGGAAGGAAGGAAGGAAGGAGAGAGGGAGGGAGCTTTTCAGGCAATATGATAGAATAATTTTGTTTATTGAATCTAAAAATACAATGTCATAAAAATTTTTTGGAACTGTATTTTGCATGTTTTTCTTTCCAACTTATATTTATAGTAATTCATATTTATTATATTTTACAAAAGTTACCAGTCCGAACAGATTGAAAATTTAAAGAAAGCCAGTCCTGAGACTGGGCGCGGTGGCTCACGCCTGTAATCTCAGCACTTTGGGAGGCCGAATTGGGTGGATCACTTGAGGACAAGAGTTTGAGACCAGCCTGGACAACGTGGAGAAACCCCGTCTCTACTAAAAACATAAAAACACAAAAATTAGCCAGACATGGTGGTGCATGCCTGTAATCCCAGCTACTGGAGAGGCTGAGGCAGGATAATTGCTTGAACCCCGGAGGCAGTGGTTGTAGTGAGCTGAGATTGCACCACTGCACTCCAGCCTGGGTGACAGAACAAGACTCTGTCTTGAAAGAAAGAAAGAAAAGAAAACCAGTCCTTTACCACAGATACTTTGGAAAGTACTGGCCTAGAGTCAGAATAATGCAAGGCAAGAGTTTTCTCTTATAGTTTAGGTTAGATTGTTGGGGGAGAGAGAGAGAGCACACTAAGTAAGTGTTGGCTGTTCAAAAGCTTGTAGTTTGCCCAGGCAGTGGAAGGGGTGTCAGCAGCCAGGATAAGCGAATTTAAAGTGGCAATTTAATGACATCACTATTGATTTCAGACTCCTGCAGTGTTCCCCAAACCTTGTACTATATTCAGATTAAAGTCTAGGTTGCTATTAAATAACTGAAGAACAAAATAATGGGGGGGGGGAAATTGAAGTTTTCTTCTTATGCTAACCTCCTGCTATAACCTGGCAGGACAGCTACTTTCCAATATTTTAAGAAGTTATTTATATACAGGGGAAGTGCGTTTTAAAGAATTCTAGGAAAGAAAAGGAAAGTCTAATGTTACAAGACACTGCAGGGAAATGTCACTGTGTAATAACTCCCATCTGGGTCGGGTGGCAGGGTTTGGGCTTTGTGCCCAACAATGCATCATGTTATATAATGACACACACCCTCCTCCTGTGCCTTGCTGCCTCGCTATTACAACACACAGTGTGCATGTGCAGGCAGAACGCACCGGTGCCTATGGTGACAGTGCAGTATGCACCAAGAAATAGGAATGCAGACATGTTCTCAAGACAAAAAGACAGGCTGGGTGCAGTGGCTCACGCCTGTAATCCCAGCACTTTGAGAGGCTGAGGCGGGCCTCAAGAGTAGCTGAGACTACAGGTGCGCACCACCACACTTGGCTAATTTTTGTATTTTTAGTAGACATGGGGTTTCACGATATTGGACAGGCTGGTCTTGAACTCTTGGCCTCAAGTGATCCACTCACCTCGGCCTCCCAAAGTGCTGGGATTATAGGCCTAAGCCACCGTGCCTGGCCAGTATTCTGATTTTCTTTAACCTCTGGAAGCTTCCATGTATTCGTTTCTCACAAAGCTTCTCAACATAACCTGCAGTTTCAACACATACCCACATGATAACAAGGTGGGTGTGATGGTTAATATTAGATGGCAGCTTGATTTTATTGAGGGATGCCTAGATAGCTGGTAAAGTATTGTTCTGGATGTGTCTGTGAGGGTGTTGCCAGAGGAGACTGACATTTGAGTCAGTGGAAAGGGAGAGGAAGACCCACCCTCGATATAGGTAGGCACCATCCAGTTGGCTGCCAGTGGGACTAGAGCAATGAAGGTGGAAGGTGGGCTAAGCTGGCTTTCGGAGTCCTCTGGCTTTCATCTTTCGTCTGTGCTGGATGCTTCTGTCCGTTTCTCCTGCCCTTGGACATCAGACTCCAGGTTCTTTGGACTTTGCACTCTTGGACTTAGACCAGTGGTTTGCCAGGGCTCTCGGGCCTTTGGCTATAGACTGAAGGCTGCACTATTGGCTTTCCTGCTTTTGAGGCTTTTGGAATCCGACTGAGCTACCAGTGGCTTCTTCCTTCCCCAGCTTGCAGATGGCTTATCACAGGACTTCGCTTTGTGATTGTGTGAGCCAATTCTCCCTAATAAACTTTTGTTCATATATACATCTATCCTATTAGTTCTGTCCCTCGGGAGAACCCTGACTAATACAGTGGATTAACAACGTGGTCACTTCTCTCTCTTTTTTTTTTTTTTTTTTTTTTTTTGAGACAGAGTCTCGCTCTGTCTCCCAGGCTGGAGTGCAGTGGCGCGACCTCGGCTCACTGCAAGCTCCGCCTCCTGGGTTCATGCCATTCTCCTGCCTCAGCCTTCCTAGCAGCTGGGAGGCTTTGTGCCCAACCACAGGCGCCCACCACCACGCCCGGATAATTTTGGTTTTGTATTTTTAGTAGAGATGGGGTTTCACTGTGTTAGCCAGGATGGTCTTGATCTCCCGACCTCGTGATCCACCTGCCTCGGCCTCCCAAAGTGCTGGAATTACAGGCTTGAGCCACCACTCCCGGCCTACTGGCTTCTCATTTAATTTGTGAAACAGAAGCAGAGAAGTATTGGCACAGGCTGCAGTGAAGAATTAGCCTCCTGACGCCCTGGATATAAACTGGCTTCCTTGGTGAGCCTGATGCCTATGTGATGCCCAGATTATGCTGAATTTCACCCTCAAGGAGTAGGTCTAGAAGACCCACCATCTGGCTAACAGTAAATCCAGAAAGTAAGAGCTGAGAAAATGAAAATATCAGAACAAAATTTTTTTCAAGAAAGTTTCTAAGAAATGAAAAATGTGTTTTCAAGTTGAAATGACTGACCAAGTAGCCATCACAAGAAATTTCAAAAGTCATATAGTAAGGCACAACATGATGACATTTCAGTACCAGAAACAGAGATCTTAAAAGCTTCCAGAGACGAGACAAAAAAAAAAAAAAAAAAAAAGCAAATTACAAGTAAAGAATTGACGATTACAGTGACATCAGACTTCTCAACAGCAACACTGGAAGCTGGAAGACAATGAAACAAGGCCCTCAAAAATCTGTCTGATAAGTTTGCCTAATCTTGAATTCCATATTTAGTCAAATAATCAAGTGTAAGGAGAAAATACGGATATTTTATATAAGCAACGTCTCAAAAAACAAAAGAAAACAAAAAAGGTAGCTTCCCAATAAACTGTTAGAGGCTGTTTCACCAAGATGGAAAAAGGGGATATAGCATTCAGGTGAGTGAGAAATTGGCTCATATAACTGTGGGTGCTAGGAAGTCTCATGATCTGGCATCTACAAGCTAGAGACCCAGAAAAGCTGGTGGTATAATTCAGTCCAAGCTCAAAGGCCTGGGAACCGGGGTAGCTGGTGATATAGATCCCATTCCAAATGTCCCAGCTCAGGCAGGTGGGCGGGCAGTAATAGGAGTGAACTCCTCCTTCCTCTGTTTTCTTGTTCTGTGCAGGCCCTCAATGGATTAGATGATGCCCACTCACACGGGCCGTCTACTCCACTGAGTCCACTGCCAGAAATGCTCATCTCATCTGGAAACACCCTCCCAGACACAACCGGAAACAATAGTTAATCTGGGCACCCCCTGGTGCAGTCAAGATGACACAGAAAATCAACCACCACAAGCACCTACAAAGTGCCAGGAGCTGTTTTAAACACTGAGGAAACAGCAGCGAGCAAACCAAAATAGAGCAAAAACCAAACCTTCTTGAAGCTTGCATGGGATTGGGGTTGAGATAGATGACAAATAAGTAAGTAAAATACATAGTATGTTACATGGTAATAAGTGCCATGGAGAAAAAAATAAGAGGGTTGGGCATACCATGGCAGGAAGGTAGGTTTAAACATGGTGGTTGGCTGGGCGCGGCGGCTCACGCCTGTAATCCTACCACTTTGGGAGGCCGAGGCGGGCAGATCCCATGAGGTCAGGAGTTCAAGACCAGCCTGGCCAACATGGTGATACCCCGTCTCTACTAGAAATACAAAAATTAGCTGAGTGGGCCGGGAGCGGTGGCTCACGTTTGTAATCTCAGCACTTTGGGAGGCCGAGGCAGGCGGATCACAAGGTCAGGAGTTCAAGACCAGCCTGGCCAACATGGCGAAACCCTGTCTCTACTAAAAATACAAGACTTAGCCAGGCATGGTGGCAGGCACCTGTAATCCCAGCTACTCAGAAAGCTGAGGCAGGAGAATCGCTTGAACCCAGGAGGCAAAGGTTGCAGTGAGCTGAGATCGTACCACTACACTCCAGCCTGGAAGACAGAGCGAGACTCTGTCTAAAAAAAAAAAAAAAAAAATTAGCTTAGTGTGGTGGTGCGCACCTGTAGTCTCAGCTACTCTGGAGGCTGAGGCACAAGAATCGCTAGAACCCAGAAGGCAGTGGTTGCAGTGAGCCAAGATCACACCACTGCACTCTAGTGTGGGTGACAGAGCCAGACTCCGTCTCAAGAAAATAAATAAATAAATAAATAAATAAATAAATACATGTGGTGGTCCAGGAGGCCTTTTTTTTTTTTGGAAACAGAGTCTCACATTCTCTCCCAGGCTGGAGTGCAATGGCGTGATCTTGGCTCACTGCAGCCTCGGCCTCCCAGTAATTCTCTGTGCCTCAGCCTGCCGAATAGCTGGAACTACAGACACGTGCCACCATGCCTGGCTAATTTTTGTATTTTAGAAGAGACATGGTTTCACCATGTTTGCCAGGCTGGTCTCAAACTCCTGACCTCAAGTGATCCACCCGCTTTGGGCCTCCCAAAATGCTGGGATTACAGGCATGAGCCACCGTGCCTGACCAGGAAGGCCTCGATATTGACAAGATAACATCTGAACCGAAACTTTAAGGTGGTCATAGAGTGAGCTATGCAGCTATTTGGGAAGAGCATTTGGGCAGATGCAAAAGCTGTGAAGTGGAAGCAGGCCTGGTTAGGGTTGCCAGGTAACATACAAAGTGCCCAATTAACTTGGAAACAAAAATAAGTGAAGAGGCTGCTGGAACAATCCAGTCAAGACATGGTGGGGGCTTGGCTCAGAGTAGTATCCGTAGATTTGGTGAAATGTGAGCAGATTCTGGATATATTTTGAAGGTAGAGCCCACAGGATTTGCTAATAAACTGGACATGGAATGTAAAAGAAAGTAATCTTAAAAATGAGTGCAAGGATTAGGCCTAAGCAACTGGAAATAGAAAGTTATTCATTTTATCAAGACAGTAAAGGCTGTGGCTATAGAAGGAGTAAATTTTGGGGTGTTATCAAGAGCTTGGTTCTGATTATAGAAATGTTGGTTTGGTGGCTGGGTACTTGGGTCTGGAACTCAAGGGAGAGAAGTGTTGGCTAGTGACATAAATATGGGAGTCATTGTGGTTCTAATTATCAGAACCATTCCTGTCTTCTCCTGAAACAATTACCTATTACCAGAATTATGCTACATAAAGCCACCCCAAAACTTAGTGGCTTAAAACAACCACCATTTGTTAGCTTAAGATTTTGGGGATCAGCAATTTAGGCTAAGTTTAATTAGCTGGGGAGTTCTGGTCTTGGGTCATTTGGAGTAGGCTTTCTCATGCCTCTGCTGTCAGCTGGTAGCACAGCTGGATGTCAGCTAGGATAGCCTTGGCTAGAATGATTCATCCCTGCTTCACGCGGTCTCTCATTTCCAGCAGCTAGTCAAGGATTGCGTTCCCAGTGGAGGCAGTGTTTGGAGAGAGAGAAGTGCTCAAGGCCCCTTGAAGCCTGGGCCTGGAACTGTCACATCAACACTTCTGTCACATTCTCACCGTCAAAGCAAGTCACAGGGCCGGTGGTGAAGGACGGGGAAGTAGATCTCCCCCTTGGTGGGAGCAGCTGCAAAGCTGCATTGCAAGAGGCAGAAATACAAGGAGATTGTTTGGCCATCAGTGCAACCAGTTTATCACATGTCCCAAATCTGAAACATTTTCAGCCTGGCTATACTGAAGTTTGATGAACCATCTTTTCTCTCTAAAAAGAAATGTAGACAGCCAGGCGAGGTGGCTCACACCTGTCATCCTGTCACCTTGGGAGGCGAGGTGAGTGGATCAAGACCAGCCTGGGCAACATGGCAAAACCCCGTCTCTACAAAAAAATACAAAAAAAATGAGCTGGGCCTGGTGGTGACGCCTGTAGTCCCGGTTACTTAGGGGACTGAGGTGGGAGGATCACTTGAGCCCAGGAAGTGGAGGCTGCAGCCAGCCAAGATCGCACCACTGCACTCCAGCCTGGGAAACAAAGTGAGACTCTGTCTAAAAAAAAAAAAAAGATAAAAATAAATGTAGGCTGGGCACAGTGGCTCATGCCTATATTCCCAGCACTTTGGGAGACCAAGGCAGGAGGATCACTTGAGCCCTCAAGTTCGAGACTGGCCTGGGCAACATAGCAGACCTCGTCTCTACCAAAAATAAAAAAAAAACTAAGTGAGGCGTGACGTGGCGCACCTATAATACCAGCTACTTGGAAGGCCAAGGTGGGAGGATCACTGGAGCCCAGGAGTTTCAGGCTGCAGTGAGCTGTGATTGTGCTACTGCACTCCAGCCTGGGCAACAGAGCAAGGCTCTGTCTCAAAAGGAAGAAAAATAAAGAATCTGCCTGTGATTGGTGTAATGAGACAGGTAAAGTCGGTCTGATAGTTGGCTTTAGTTAGAGCCAGAATCTCAAGGGGAGGGAGACAGGATCCAAGAATACACTAGGATGGAGTGAATGAGAGAAAACAGAACGAGGGCCCAAGCGTGTAGAGAAGGAAAATACACTGCAACCCTATCATGCAGCCTCCAGACCACGAGGTTAAAGACTCCACCTGCCATCTTGTACTTTTATGCTGCCCACTGCCTCCACCAAGGGATACATGGAAGACGTTCTAGCATGATCTTCGTCTTTGCCATATAACAATTCTATACAACTGTATTCACAAATAAGTCAGATCAGTGCCTGATAGCCCTGGTGGTAGTTAGGAAATCCTTCCTTTTTTCCATCCTAAATCTCTATTTCTGTAGCACCCTAAGCCTGGAACTTCTTAGCTTCTCTCAGGAGGGAGAGGACGACACCCTTGGGTATCTTTAGCATTCTCCAACTGCGTAGGTGTTCGTTCTCCATAATGGCCTTGGGCACATTTGTCCCTCCTCCTCTCAGGTGGGTCACCTATTGAAAATGCTGTGGTGCTGTCCCCTGGCATCCCCAGGGTGGGGCCAGAGCAACAGCACATATCACCTGCCTCTCATCCACCTCATGAGCATTTCTTCCAGAAACAGGCCAAGAGGAAAGGCCCGAACTTTCAAGACTAGGATCAACCTGGCAATGTTTGGGAAAAAAAAAAAGAATATAGGTACACAAAGTTTCACATGGTACAGGGAAGGTATGAGTTGCCCATTTTAAAGTGACATCAAACTGCTTGTTAACCTGAAGAAGAATCTAGGGATAGATAAGAATTTGTGTTTTGTTTTTTTTTTTGAGACCGAGTCGCTCTCTATCGCTCAGGCTGGAGTGCAGTGGTGCAATCTGGGATCACTGCAACCTCTGCCTCCCTGATTCAAGCAATTATCTCACCTCAGTCCCCAGAGTTGCTGGGATTACAGGCACCCACCACTATACGCAGCTAATTTTTGTATTTTTAGTAGAGATGGAGTTTCTCCGTGTTGCCCACGCTGGTCTTGAACTCCTGACCTCAAGCGATCCACCTACCTCAGCCTCCCAAACTGCTGGGATTACAGGTGTGAGCCACCACGCCTGGCCTCAAATGAGTCTTAATAAACAACCAAAGTCTCTAAGGTCTCAGTAAGTAGGCTCATTTACAGAAGATAGAAAGGACCTAGAGATTGAAGTAGGATCACCCAGTTTAATCATCTCATTTTGGAGGAGGACTCTGTGGCTTTGGGGTTCTGGGCTGGCACCAGAGCTGGCACTCATGGGTCCCCATTCAGGGTTTACTCCAGACCCATGTGGTCAGCCATCTATCAAATCACCAAGTACGTGATAAGGAGATTCTGAGTGAAAAATAGGGTGTGAGGACAGCTACCAGAGAGTAGGTAATGCAAATGAGCTAAAATACATTTCTTTTGAGACTAAGTCTCGCTCTGTTGCCCAGGCTGGAGTGCAGTGGCATGATCTTGGCTCACTGCAACCTCCACCTCCCAAGTTCAAGTGATTCTCCTGCCTCAGCCTCCTGAGTAGCTGGGATTACAGGCACCTGCCACCACACCCGGCTAATTTTTGTATTTTTAGTAGAGACGGAGTTTCATGTTGGTCAGGCTGGTTTCG
This sequence comes from Macaca mulatta, assembly GCF_049350105.2. NCBI lineage: Eukaryota > Metazoa > Chordata > Mammalia > Primates > Cercopithecidae > Macaca > Macaca mulatta. The sequence continues at coordinate 24,642,389 of NC_133422.1, forward strand.
AACTCCTAACTTTGTGATCCGCCCACCTTGGTCTCCCAAAGTGTTGAGATTACAGGCATGAGCCATTGCGCCCGGCCTAAAACATATTCTTGATGCAGTTTCCCAAGTCTACACAAAAGTCAGAAAATGTGAACAGGCATCTTGTATTTTGCACTGATTCACAGTAGAGACCAGTATTGTAAGAATTTCTCACGGTAAAGGCACTCCTGTGATAGCCTCTACTTATCAAATCAGCCGATGAGGTAAGTATGAGTATCTGTTTTCTAGATGGAGATACTGAGGCTTAGAAAGTTTAAGATGCTGCATTTCTCACAGCAAGTGGTGGGGCTTTTATTAGAACCCAGATTTCAAAATACCACCACAGCACAGTACTAATTCCACATGCCTTCTTCCAAAATTGAAAGAATGCCTTTTTTCTTGTAAGTCTGCCAAATTGATGCAGACGCTTATCTTTTATTTGTTTTAGCCGCACTAAAATAGAATTAAAAAAAAAAAAAGAAAGAAAAGAAAAAGGAATTAGGAAGGAAAATGTCTAAAGTACACATCGGATGCTGAGACATCTGGTATGCCAAGTGAGAAAAAGGTATCACAGTATAAGTTCCTGTGCGGTGAGTCCCAAATCCAACTGCACCAGTGTGTGGATGGGGTAGACCTGGTTTCAGCAGCAAAGCATGAAGACAGGTTTTACCTGACAGAAATTCAAGACAAGTCTCCTGTCTGATATTACCCAAAGAAGCAAATGTCGGTTCAGGCTGCATTAAAACATTATTGCGGCCGGGCGCGGTGGCTCAAGCCTGTAATCCCAGCACTTTGGGAGGCCGAGGCGGGTGGATCACGAGGTCGGGAGATCGAGACTATCCTGGCTAACACGGTGAAACCCCGTCTCTACTAAAAATACAAAAAACTAGCCGGGCGTGGTGGCGGGCGCCTGTAGTCTCAGCTACTTGGGAGGCTGAGGTGGGAGAATGGCGTGAACCCGGGAGGCGGAGCTTGCAGTGAGCCGAGATCACGCCACTGCACTCCAGCCTGGGAGACACAGCGAGACTCCGTCTCAAAAAAAAAAAAAAAAAAAAAAACATTATTGCATTAACATGCCATGTGGAAAACGAGGCCAAGCCACATCTGGGGAACTGCAGGGCCTTTGTGGCACTGTGGTTAAGAGGGATGGAAGTCAAGGATGCTGAGCACCGGACAGGCGCATTAGATTCCTTTCCACTCTGGCGCTTTATATGTCGCTTTAGCAAGAGGGCAGTAACCACAAGCCAGCTGCCTGGGCTGTTTTTCTTTATCTCATGAGCTCATTTCCTTCGTATGGTTCCTGCTACAATAGTGGTTTCTCAACCCCCAGCAGGGAGCTGAAATCCCAGAAGGGCTTTTAAAATGCTGGATATCCTGGCTGGGCGCGGTGGCTAATGCCTGTAATCCCAGCACTTTGGGAGGCTGAGGCGGGCACATCACTTGAGGTCAGGAGTTCAAGACTAGCCTGGGCAACATGGCGAAACCCTGTGTTTACTAAAAATGCAAAAATTAGCTAGGCATGGTGGTGGCCACCTGTAATTGCAGCTACTCAGGAGGCTGAGGCAGGAGAATCGCTAGAACCCAGGAGGCAGAGGGGTTGTAGTGAGCCAAGACTGCACCACTATACTCCAGCCTAGGTGACAGAGTGAGACTCTGTCTGAAAAAACAAACAAAAAACCCAAAACATTAAATGCTGGATATTCTGATGCAATAGGTGTGGTATAGGCTCGGCATAGTGGCTCGCGCCTGTAATCCTAATGCTTTGGGAAGCTGAGGTGGGAGGATCTCTTGAGCATAGGAGTTTGAGACTACAGTGAATTATAATCACACCACTTCAGCCTAGGCAACACAGTGAGACCCTGTCTTAAAGAAACAAAGAAATGACTCTCATTTGAGAGGTACCCTCCATATACCCAGGGGAAATAAACATCCTCATCTCTGAAGACACAGAAACACAGAGAAGAATCTGAACAAACAGGCCTTGCTGAGTTCCCCTGAGTTTACCATTAGATCATCCCCTTTGTCCAATACTTCTGCACAACCGTTCACTCTTCATTAAACCGAAACATAAAAATACACAAACTCACCTGTTTCTTTGGGTCCTCATTTCCTTATGAAGGCTCTCATGTCACAGAAAACATTTTTAAAATGTGTATGCTAGCTGGACACGGTGGCTCACGCCTGTAATCCCAGACTTTGGGAGGCCGAGGCAGGCGGATCACGAGGTCAAGAGATCAAGACCATCCTGTCCAACATGGTGAAACCCCGTCTCTACTAAAAATAAAATTAGCTGGGTATGGTGGTGCGCACCTATAGTCCCAGATACTCGGGCGGCTGAGGCATGAGAATCACTTGACCCCGGGAAGCGGGGGTTGCAGTGAGCTGAGATCGTGCCACTGCACTCCAGCCTGGCGACAGAGTAAGACTGTGTCAAAAAAAAACAAAAAACAAAGTGTATGCTTTGCTTTTGTGGATCTGTCTTTTGTTATAGGGGCTCAGTCATGAACTTAGCAATGGGTGTGGAAAGCAATTTTTCCTCCCCTACACGAAAATCTCTGCTTTTTTCACACTCACACCCAGTCCTCCTGCGCCTCCCTGGTCTATGGAACAGAGCCGAACAGGTTGCATGTTACTTAACCAAATTTCAGCTTAGTCACTTTTACTTTTAATAGATACCAGCAGTTGGTGTTACCATCATGCTGACATAATGGCAGTCACCAAGGGTACTAACACACAGCCTGTGTTCCATCTGACAAAATCCACCACTGTGGACTGAGTCCCTTCAAGCTAATGGGAGAGGCTTAGGAAGGATGGGGTGCTAGGAACATAATGAAGAAAAGGTTACAGGGCATCACGCCCAAGATCTGAGTCTGCTTAGCTTCCAATTTTACACTTGCCATCTGTTGATGCATCTTCCACCTCATTGAGGTAGTCAAAAGAAGTATTCATTTTTTCTTTCTAATTTCATGTGCAGTAATTTTCCTCTTTAACTGCCAGTTTCCACCCCCAGGTTGAGTACTAGTTTGGGTGTTTGACTTACACGATGAATTGGTAGTTCTTAAGGATAACTCCCAAATGAATGTACTCAAGGAAAAGGAAATTACATGTATAGCTCTGTTTTGAATAGATGTCCAGAAAATACCACCTTTCTACCAACTGCTTGGGGAACGGCAGAATAATTTGATAACCCTGTCCTCTAGAGGAGGTCATGTCCAAGCCGCATTCGATAATAAACTAGGACTTATCTGCTTTCTTTACACGTGGAGAAAATCAACAACTATACAAGTAGATTTTTTTTTTCCTATTTTTTATAGAGATGGGCTTTCACCATGTCGTCCAGGCTGGTCTCAAACTCCTCAGCTCAAGTGGTCTGACCGCCTCAGCCTCCCAAAGTGCTGGGATTACAGGTGTGAGCCACCACATCTGGCCAACAACTAGATTTCTAGTAACTAGGTGTGGTGGCTCATGCCTGTAATCCCAGCACTTTGGCAGGCAAAGGCAGGAGGATTACTTGAGGCTAGGAGTTTGAGATTAGTTCCAGCAACATAGCAAGACCCTGACTTTCCAAAAAAAAGAAAAAAAGAAACCCAGAAACTCAGGACTGAATGGTAGCTAGTAGCTCTCCTGTCCCATTATTAAAAACACTGTATTATAACTCTTAGGTAATAATTGTGGCTTGTGTCCCAGAGGGCCCCTGCAGTGAGTCCCTTGATGTCTCAATTTTTCTTTGTCTGTAGATTGTGACTCACACACAAAACAGCACCGTAGTGTTCTCCCCAATTTGTGCTCCTTGTTCTACCTCTGAACTCAGAGTCTAAGAGTGGAATGCATATATAAATGAATGGAGGAGAAAGTAATTGAGGGAAACATCATTGCACAAGTTATCCTGGAAAGAATCTTCCCCTAAACTCATATTTGACGTTTCTCTCATTGAATTGTATTGACTCCAGCTAAAACCACATCCATTCCCGAAGGTTCTCATGGCCCAGCATATGAAGGAAACTTCAATGCCAACTTCCAGGCTCAATTATTTGAAACTATGTGTAACTGCACAAATCTACAGGCTCTCAAAAAATAAACTGGAATATTCTGGTAGTTAAAAATCTGCCCCTACAGTAGTAAAATCTGTTTTGAACTGCTGACATGCACAGGGGCCTGATTTATCATTGCTGCATTGACTAAGGGATAGACTTGGAGGATTTCAGTGGGATAAATAGAAACTATCAGCACTATTATGATTTTTAACTTATCTGCAAGCTCCACGTTTAGAGTGTAGCCAATTGAGATGGCTAGCATAGCAGCCAACTTCTATTTAATGGAAGGTATGTGGCATCTTTCTCTCTTGCAAGAGACAAGGCCTCCCTCTGTCGCCCAGGCTGGAGTGCAGTGTTACAGCCATTAACTCACCCCAAGCTCAAACTCCTAGGCTCAAGTGATTCTCCCTCCTCAGCCTCCCAAGTAGTTGGGATTACAGGCATAAGCCACTGTGCCTAGCTATGGCACCTTTTTCTTTACTTGCTTTATGTTAAAAACACTTTAATCAAGGCCTTTTCCTTTGGAATAATGAAATATTAAATGTTTCCAGAAACCTCAAGTTGCACTCACATTTCTTATAGTCTCTAGAAACACATGCCAATTACCACAAAGCTGGAATTGGCATGTGTTTCTTTAGTGTAGTAGTGACCTACCAGTTATAAATTAGTAAATTCTCCTAGTTTTAGTTCCATTTTACTGAGTATTCTGCTGGCAGCCAGTCACTCCAGTCCACCTGTGTGCACACACATATATCCTTAAGGATGTTTTATCAGTGTTTTCTCAAGTTGGTTGAGATTTATTGCTCGTCTTGCAATTTTACCATAATTATCATCACCAGTTTAGTTTGCAGTAAGTTACTGACAGTCGCTGCAGTTCAGAATGAATTTACATCAACACAAATCTAGTGACTTAACTAGATTTTGAAACTCCTAATGATCCAAATGAGTAATTCACTCCTATCACTGAAGCAGATGCACACATAATAAAAAACCATTTACCTGTATTATATTTCATGCCCGCGACTGTTAGTCTCGAGTGCATTTTAATTAGGCTTTTTTCCCCACTAGTGAAGTCCAACGATAGTCAAGTTTACCACCATCAGTCCTCATATTACTTAAGTACTTTGCAACAGGTAACCCTGTTGACTGCTTCCTCCTTCCTAAAACTTTTTCCACCTGACCTCTGGGAGACCCTCCCTTGGTTTTTACCTCAGGGGCAGTTCCTTCTTTTCTTAAAAAACTTTTAAACTTTTATTTTTGAGATAGCGTCTCGCTGTCGCCCAGACTGGAGTGTAGTGTATGATCACAGCTCACTGCAGCCTCAACCTCTCGGGCTCAGCCCCCTGAGTACCTGGGACTACAGATGCCCAATTAATTTTTTTAGGTCTTGCTATGTTGCCCAGGCTGGTCTCAAACTCCTGACCTCAAGTCCTGGGGTTACAGGCATAAGCCACGGTGCCTGGCTAAATTTGAGATGGGGTCTCCCTGTGATGTCCAGGCTGGCCTCAAACAATCCTACCACCTCAGCCTTCTGAGTACAAGTGCAGTGGGAGCACCTCTTAATTACTTTTGTTGGTTTCTCTTTGTGTCAACCAATCTCATGTTGGAATGCAAAGTCTATCCTCACTCTCCAAATGACGTTATCCAGTATCATGACTGTTAATGTCTATTGATATCTTCCCACTCTCTATATAGTTCTCCAGCTTTGACTTCTCTGAAGAATCAGCATCTCAAACTTAACACATCCAAAACAAACAAAACTCAATTTCCCATCTCAGTGCCAACTCCTTTCTTCCAAATGCTCAGACCAAAATACTTGATATCAACATGAAATCCATCCTTTCACCCATTAGCATATCCTGTTGTCTCTATCTTCCATTTCCTACCACCTCAGTCTACTACCCTAGACTAAACCATTATCATCTTTGCCTTAAAAACACATTATTATTAAATAATAATAATTTAAACTTAAAAACTATTCTATGCTTTTACCCTGCTACCTGGCAGCCCAAGTGATCCTTTGAAAATTTTGAGATAGATCATGTAACTCTTCTGCTCAGAGCGCCTGTGGTTTTGAGGTCTGGTCTTCCTTTCTTATGCACTCACGCTGCTTTACAACCCTTCCCGTCTTCTTGGGTTAGCAAAGCAGCCACATTCTTCCCAGAACACATCACACTCCAGACCAATTGCTGTTGTCTTGGCCTGGAATGGTTTGTCGTGATATCCACATGGCCTACTTCCACACCTTCGTTTGTTTTCAAATGTCACATTACAAGGATCTTCCTAGAAAAGTCCTCTAACACCTCTGGCTCCACTCTGGAGAACTTTAACAAACCAGAGGGCCCACAGGCTACTAAAGCATGCCTGTATTAAACTTGCTTCAAAGACAAAATGTTACGAGCTTTCTGATGTGCACGTCCTTATTCTTGCCCAAAACATCTTGACCCTAGGAATAACCAGAAAAAGACATAAAACGAGGCAGCCTTCAAGGCCTGAGAAGATTCTATCTGGAATCTTCAAAGGTTTATTATGAGGTAAACTGCCAGGGTTGATCACTTCTGGCTTAAATAGACATAATAAAATGCTATGTCCCAACCTTGATTGGATCTGGATGTTGGGAAAACAGCTAAGAGCAAAAGACAACTTGGGAAACAGGGGCTCTTCTTGCAGAACTGAACATTTTCAAAACAAGTCGGGGCGGTGGAGCCCACAAAGCCTCTGAATTGCTACTTGTCTGCTGTTTCAAGCTTCCAAGGCTAGTTCACCAATTAGCTTCCATCTCTCACCTCAAGGTCCTCTCCACTATCCCAGCTTTGACCACTGCCTGAAAACTCCCTTCCTGCTATAGTTTCAGAGGACAAAAGGCTCTGCAGATGAGACAACACTTTTCATTACAATGTCAAATCAGAATGCTAAGCCAGGTGCAATGCCTCACACCTGTAATCCCAACACTTTGGAAGGCCAAAGCAGGATCATTTGAGGCCAGTTTTCAGACCAGCCTGGGTCACATGGCATGTCCCCATCCCTGCAAAAAAAAACTATCAGAATGCTTAAAATTGCTATGAAGTTTTAAGTTTCCAATACTTATTTAGGTTTGTTTCCAATCACGGGGGTGGGGGTTAACATGATTAATATCTGCCTCAGGTTTTGGACACTACGGACAGAGTCTGGAATTTTGACACTAGGGCAAACTCCAGATTGCTCAAACCACTGCATTCACATGTTCAAACAGACCAGAGTCACTGGCTTGCTTTTAACTTTTCTTTCACAAGTGTCATCAACCAGGTAAGGCTGGTAGGAACTATTTCCCAAAACTCACGTTTTGAAAATTTCCCTTCCAGGCTGGGCCTGTACTTTGGGAGGCTGAGGTGGGCAGATCTCGAGCTCAGGAGTTGAGACCACCCTGGGCAATTAAGTGATACTTGGTCTCTACAAAAGTTAGCTGGGCATAGGGGTGCATGCCTGTAGTTCCAGCAACTAGTGAGCATGAGGTGGGAAGACGGCTTGAGTCCAGGAGGCAGAGAATGCAGTGAGCTGCTTGTGCCACTGCACTCCAGGCCTGGGTGACCGACCCTCCTCAAAAATTCTCTTCCCGTTTTTTCCCCTGTATTCCTCTATTCAATCTCAGCTGCCACAAATTAGACAGACGGAAAGCGCAAGGACATGTTTTTCTTGCATCTGTAGTGGAAACCTTAGCAGCAGGTAGTAGAACTGCTCCAGGTCTGTCAAATAGATGCATTTTCTTATTCATTCACACACCCAGTCTTTTCAGATACAATATAGAGAACATTTTTACCCCTCTGCCCACCAGCCAGCCCACATTCTGTGTACCTTCATCTCTTAAATCAGGGGCTGGCAAACTCACAGGCTCTAGTCTTAGACACAACTCTGCTCATGCAGCGACAACAGCCACGGTCAATCCACAAACGAATGAGCATAGCCACGTTTCAGTAAAACTGGACACGAACTTAAATTCCATATCCCACAAAGTATTCTTTTCCCCTCAACCATTTAAAAAGGCAACCAACCACCTTAAAGTGTACAAAACAGGTGGTCAGACAGGCTAGTTTGCCAGTCCCTGTGCTGTAGTTACCAGGGAGTTTAACATTCATCCCAACAGATTTGGCTCTATGTTAAATAAGCTGAGACAAAGTTGCTTCCACTGAATGAGTCTCTTTTTATTTTCTTGGTAATCTCTTCCAGTTAACTACTTCCGTTGTAGGTGATGAAATGGGTAAGGCTCCACACTTCAGATGTTGGCACTGCTATGAGCATGGTCTTTCCCTTTATTGCAACTCACAATCAAAACCTTTGATTCTTTTTTATATTCCAGTCCCAGTAGTAGTCTCCACTGTAGAAGTTAATTGATGAGTAGTAGCCTACAACCAGGCTCTAGCTCCTCCAGGAACACTACAGGATGAATTTAACTATGCATTAAACTAAAAGGCATTCTCTCAAATATTTGAGTTTAAATGCATTTTATTTTTAGACAACCTACATGACATGTTTTTCTTAAAAACAATGCCTCCACTCCAAATAAATCACGGTCAAAATAAATGAAGAGCTCAAGATGACATCAGTCCCATTTGTCTTTTAAGTCCTGGTGTTGTGTGGATGACAAGCAGAAGCCAGTTATGATGACAGGTGATAGATCCAAAGTAATTGCCAAATTTGTTACTGTAAAAACAAAAACTATATTAATGTTTTTCAAACGTTACATTGCAAAAATTACATTACCATTAACATAGCCTATATTTCTAGGCTATAGATGTATTCCCCAATTCAATCTGGGCCGCCACAAAGACAGACAGAAAGCGCAGGGATTTTTCTTTTGCATCCTAGTGCAAACCAAAAGAACAACAGTAAATTGTTCAAGGTCTATCAGTGGATGCAGAATACCCTTACCAAATCAGCGGTAGTTCATTTTCCAGAAGGCTGTGGCATGTACCACCCACACCCTGCTCTACCAACAAAAACCTCAGATACTCTCTGAATAACCCCTTTGGTAAGTCATCTTACACTGTTCTAAGTAATCTGTCTATTGTTGACTCTCGATCTTGCTTGTTCAGTATAGCCTTATGTTTATCTTCTTCCTAATTTATACAGAAGCCTATGAAAGCTAGGATAAAGAATGCCTTTGTTTCTATACAGCTTCCAGCAGTTCCTTCCATAGGAGACACTGAGTTATATATATTAGTAAAGCAATTTGCATACCAGTTCAGCAGTCAGCTCTATTTACTTAAAAGCTAGTACTGCACTAAGCTTTCAATGATCAGCTGCCAATTATCAGCAAACCAAAGTGAAAAACACTGATACTGATCCATATGTATACAACAAAACATGATTATGAAGTGAAAGCGAGGCCATATCTAGAGGAAGATCAATGGTGTTCTGTGATCTCCTTCAGCATTCAAACTGTACTTTATTTTTTTGAGACAGCGCCTCACTGTCGCCCAGGCTAGAGTGCAGTGGTGGGATCTCGGCTCACTGCAACCCCCGTCCCAGGTTTAAGTGATTTTCCTGCCTCAGCCCCTAGAATAGCTGGCATTACAAGTGCCCAACGCCATGCCTGGCTAATTTTTGTATTTTTAGCAGAGACAGGGTTTTGCCATATTGGCCAGGCTTGTCTCGAACTCCTAACCTCAGGTGATCCACCCACCTTTGCCTCCCAAAGTGCTGAAATTACAGGTGTGAGCCACCACACCCAGCCTAAACTGTACTTTATTATGCTCCATCTGCACTCAACGTTTTCCACAAACAAGGTCCTAAGCCTTTTTATACCCTAAGAATCTTTTACATATGAAACACAATTCTCTTGATCCCCAAAGAGAAAACTAAATCCATGTTTCAGAATGCTGTAAAACTCATTCTGTGTCACAAAACAATTGGAAATCACATCTAAAATATCTTCATTTTTTTTTACATTACTGATTTTAACCCACTCCCCCTTGTACTTACACATTTTTCCATTTCTAAACCATCCTTAAAGAAAATCATATATGGGGTCACACCATCCTCACGGTAGTCCAATAGAGCAACCATGCCATCTGGATTCATGTTTTCACCAATAAAGAACTTGGGAAGCAAACAAAACACCTAGAATTAGACCATTACATACAAGTACATGCCATTCCCTACAGTACAAGGGAAGGTTTAGAACACCACAAAAATCAGGAGAACTCCAGTACCCAAAAGCACTGATGCCCACTTATTATAAACATCTGTTCACTGGGTTAAGGCACCTTACTAGTGACCTACATAGAAAAATAATGTACAGAGCAATCCAGGAACACCAGGCTTTCTGGAAACCTTTACTCTCTCAGTCCTAAATACAATCCCAAACCCTAGAGCATGCTTGTAAGGGAATATAAGGCTGACAGTGATAGAATATACCATACAGTTTGGAAGTATCTTATGGCCAGGGAATGCATGAAGTTGGAAAATTAGAGGAAAGGGAAAGCCACTGATATTTTCCAAAAGTAGAATTAACAAGCTCAGATATATCAGAAGGAGGACCAGTAGCAATGAGACACATGAGAATTGTAAACAGAAAACAAAGAACACTTAGGTGGTTAAGCAATTCAGGAAAAGAAAAACTGAGAAATGTCATCTGGGAAGCAAATTTTCAATCAAGACGACAGGATTTGGAAACACCTGAGAGCTGGGAAAGCCACTTTCTACACCCTGAATACTAGTATAGAATTGAAGATTAACCAACTTAATTTTTGCTCTTGAAGTTAAAATTGTACAATCCTTTGATCCAAATACTTAAGGTATTTACCTGGTAGTTTTTGAAATTAGCAAGGATGTGCTTGATTTGTTCTGCAGCCCCTGTCATAAAAGGTTTTACTCTTTCTGGTCTCTGTTCTTCAAGTTTGCCTTTGATTCTAAAACAACATTTCATTAACAGGTTGAAGTACTGAATTTTCAGTAAAATCAATTTTTAAAAAATACCCAAGCTTAAAAAAAGACAACACTGAAAAAGGCAACCAGCTGTTAAGACATTACTAGTTCACAGAAGGTATCCTTCAAGAATGTTTACATTTCTTGTTGACCATTTTCAAAGTACTATTCTAATTCTAAACGGAACCAGACTGCAGGCTTCAATATGCTCACATTATAGAAAAGCAACCATTCTTTTCAGTGAACTCATTAATAAAAAGCAAAGACTTTCACAAAAGTATATCCATCCACTGCGAAAGAACCTCAAGAGTTAGCCCATCTTTAAATCCCGTAAGATTCCAGACATCAGCTAGGTACTGCCAATATCACTTACGATTTCATGTAATCTTTGATGTACTTCTTGTAGGCTTCTTTCGTGAAACTTGTTTCCTGCAGGTGATGGTTCATGACAATATCGACACCAGTGATTACTGTGCTTTCGGTACCTTCGCCCTCTGGGCCTTCAGCGGAGGCATTTCCACCAATGAGCGAGTCATCAATGTTACCTTCTGTCCTACTGACCATCTGCATTAAGAAAAAGCAATATAGTTGCAAAAAACACAAACACATCCAAAGCACCTTCCAAGCCAATAGTTCACGGATAAGAAGTATTCTTCGTTCTTGCTGAAAATCAAAAAAGCACTATTTCGGGAATGAAGTTGTGACCCGTGGATTTCTCAAAATGGCCCAACTTAAGAGTTGTCTGTTGGCCGGAACAAAAAATGGGGTCATTAAAAAGTTGGTTCCAGTTGCGGGCCTGTGGTGCGTCTGGCTGATAAGTAGGGACCCGGCGCACACGAAAGGGCTCGGGGCTCCTAAGCGGGAGGCATCGTGTCCTGGACAACCCCGGGAGGAGGATGGGCGCCGAGGCGGCGGGCCTATTTCCAGGATCAGCTCCGCCTCCAGTTTTCTAGAAAAACCCAAGCCCGGAAAGAGCGTCTCCTCCGCCAGGAGGCGGCGGGGAGGATTGCACAACCTCAGGCGGGGGAGCGGCGGAAACCCGAGCCCGCTCGGCCCGGCCTCCCCCACGCGCAGGCCCGACCGACTCACCTTCCCCTCCACCTCCAGGCACAGCCCGTCCGCGATCTCCCGGATCTTGTAGATGTCGGAGAACATCTCATCGTCTGCCGGATACACAGAGCCGCCCGTCACCGAGCGCCCGGCGCCGCCATTTCCCGCATTTCCCGCGCCGGCGGCCGCACGCGGTTTCTGCCTCTCCCGAACGCAACAGAGCCGGCCGCGAGCCCCGGGCACCGATCCCTCCGCGCTCGGCTAAGGCCGCCGGAGTTCCCCGGGCCCGCGACGGCGGCGCCTTCCCCGCCCCCACCCGCACCCCAGATCCCCATGTGCTGCAGTAAGGATAGTGTAGTGAGCACTCACGGCTGATGAGGTCCCGGTAGATAATCATGACGGCGACTGAAGGGAGACGACGGCGGCGCTAGCTTAGCAGGAGCCCGAAACTCGGAGCGAGCGCGGTGCAGCCGGAGCGGCGCTCGGGGGGAGGGGGGAGCGGGCGGAAAAGGCCGACTCAGCCGCTCCCCAACCTCATATAGAGGGCACGTCCCTCTACGTCATCGTCCGCTGCGCCTCCGGAAGAGACGCAGGCGGTGACGTGGCACGAAGAGCCGCGCGGGGGCGGGGCCACAGCGGGGGCGAGTCGGGGAGGTGAGCATCCGGGGACTTGACGGGGAGACACAAGGCTCTGTTCCACTGGGCACGCCAGCAGGTGGGGGGTGGGGGCAGGTAGGTGCGCGCGCAGCGTGGGAGGAGGCCAACTCTTGGGGTGCTCCCTAGCCCTGGGTGGGCGGAGCGGGGGAAGCGGAGTCTAATGGACCCGGCTCCTCCCTACCCCACGGGGCCGCCCGGAGAGGTGCTGGGGGCTGGGTGGGGCTCAGATGAATTAACTTTCGCGCTGCGCCTTGTCCAACCTAGATTCCACCCTTTTCTGGGAACCTGGGAATCGATGTAGGGGAACATGGCATTTAGGGAGAGTCAGGCCCTCTGGCCTGGGGGAGATCTCGGGACTGCCCGAGGGCCTCTGACAACTTTTCACATCTGCCCCGGCGTTTTTCGAACGCCTTTGTGGGGGCACCGCTGAGTCCGGGTAGTGGGACCCGAGTTGTCCAGCTTGGCCCCTGGGGAATAATCGTGGAGGGCGCAGGGTCTGTGGGAAGGGACTTGGAGAGAAGGGAAGATGTCACGGGAGTTTGCACAGGGTTTCCATGTGTTCCAATTTTGTCCCATAATTGAAAGCTTGTGGCATTCTGTGGCGGACAGCTACGGAGCTAGCTCTTCCCTTTACTGTTTCGCACTTGGTCTTGGAAAAGTACGTTGTCACTTTAAAATGAAGTTGAAATTTTATCCCTGGTGCTAGAGGGTCAAACAAACAAAGGGAGTTTCCCACCTGCCCCACCTGTTCTTTGGAGGACTTTACACCGAATAACTAAGTATTAAAACAGAACAGGTCCTGCATGGTAGCTCATACCTGTAATCCCAGAACTTTGGGAGGCAACTACTGAAACCCTGTCTCTACACACACACACACACACACACACACACACACACACACACGCACGCAAATTAAAAATTAACTGGGTGCGGTGGTGCCTGCCTGTAATCCCAGCTATTAGGGAGGCTGAGCTGGGAGGATCGCTTAAGCCCAGGAGTTGGAGGTTACACTGAGCTATGATTGCACCACCGCGCTCCAGTCTGGATGACAGAGCAAGACCTTGGCTCAATAACAAAACAAAACTTCAATATTTAGTCATATCCTCACATCTTTGGCATAAGGCAAAGATATATGCTAGTATGAAGTCTGAAAGCTTGTTCCATTTCACAAATATTTTGTGCTCTGTATCCCTTAGAACTAGGATATGCACGAAGATCCTAATTGTGAACAAGTTCGATCCAGTCTTACTCTCATAGAAGTGTTCATTTTGGTAAATCAAAGTATCAGACAATTATAATACATTAACAATTGTTCATAAATCCAATAATATAGCATTCAGCAGAGTAAGAATGCAACCCTTGGGAAAGAGCAGGACACAGGATGGCAGTTGGAATGATGGAAAAGTCAAAATGCAAGAGCCAAGAAATTGACCCGTTTAAGAAGATGGGGGGGACTGGGTGCGGTGGCTCACACCTGTAATCCCGGCACGCGCCGGTAATCCCAGCTACTCGGGAAGCTGAGGCAGGAGAATCGTTTGAACCGGGGAAGCGGAGGTTGCAGTGAGCAGAGATCGTGCCATTGCACTCCAGCCTGGGCAACAAGAGTGAAACCCAGTATCAAAAAAAAAAAAAAAGAAAAAGAAAAAAGAAAAAAAGATGGGGATCTTGGATGGAAAACTCCAGAGGACATTGGGCAACTGGGAGGAAGCTAAAAATGGGGTGAAAGGGGAAAAAAAAGAAGATGGGGGTCTTGGATAGAAAACTCCAGGGGACATTGGGCAACTGGGAGGAAGCTGAAAATGGGATGAAAGGGATCCGAAAATAAATGGATATCTTATGACACATGGTCAGTGAAAGCTCTCTGAAACCTCATTTCTGGAATGTATGAGATGATGATCACACATTAATACTGTGTGAACATATTTTTTTCCAGATTATTACAGTATAATTATTTTCTACCCCCTCCCCCCCGCCCCGCCCAGCCGGAGTCTTCCTCTGTCGCCCAGGCTGGAGTGCAGTGGCGTGATCTTGGCTCACTGCCACCTCTGACTCCTGGGTTCAAGCGATTCTCCTGCCTCAGCCTCCTGAATAGCTAGGATTGCAGGCGCCTGCCATCACTCCCGTGCAATTGTTTTGTATTTTTAGTAGAGACGGGGTTTCACCATGTTGGCCAGGCTGGTCTCAAACTCCTGAGCTCAGGCAATCCGCCCGCCTTGGCCTTCCAAAGTGCTGGGATTAGGGGCGTGAGCCACTGCGCCCGGCAAGTATAATTATTTTCCTCAGTTTTAATATTTCCAAACTACTCGGAAATACTATCATTGACCCATGCAGTACCCTCAAAGATTAGTCTCACCTGTCCAATCTCATATTCAGGTCGAAACATTTCTTCAAGTTTTATAAAAATATAGTCGTGCTGAAAAAAAGTACTGAAGTTAGAGTCAAGGCACCCTAGATTAAAATCTTGCCTTTGGCCGGGTGCGGTGGCTCACGCCTGTAATCCCAGCTCTTTGGGAGGCTGAGGCAGGTGGATCACTTGAGGTCAGGAGTTCGAGACCAGCCTGGCCAACATGGTGAAACCTAGTCGCTACTAAAAATACAATGTTAGCCGAGCCTGGTGGCAGGCGCCTGTAATCCCAGCTACTCAGGAGGCTGAGGCAGGAGAATCGCTTGAACCTGGGAGGCGGAGCTTGCAGTGAGCCGAGATCGCACCACTGCACTCCAGCCTGGGGGACAGAGCGACTCTGTCTCAAACTACAAACAACAACAAAAAGTTTATTGATAAAATTGGGGGTTCTGAAAAGAAAAGGTCTTGAACACCCAACCCCCGAGAATAAACAGACAGTTGAGAAATAATTTAGTGAATAGTGAAAAACTTTATTTAAAATGAAATAAGATAGAATGGAAAAGAAAAATCACATATAAAGGTGAATCACAGTAAAGGTAAGTATTATTTTGTGAAACTTTTATTTTATTATTTTTTGAGACTGAATCTCGCTTTGTTGCCCAGGTTGGAGTGCAGTGGTGCCATCTTGGCTCACTGCAACTTCTGGCTCTCAGGCTCAAGCGATTCTCCTGCCTCAGCCCCCTGAGTAGCTGGGATTGCAGGCACGTGCCACCACTCCCAGGTATGTTTTAGATTTATGTTATGTATGAATGTACTAGATCCCACATATATTTCTTCCTGTGGATATAAGTCAAATGTTTTGAAATCCATTGACTTGGGCAAATTTTCTTTTCGAATATATTACTTGGCATCATAAACTGTTCAATTTCAGCAAATGATTTTTTTTTAATGGCCCCAATATTTTGCAAATACTTATATTTGACTCTAGCTCATTTGGACAGTTTTTGCCAGAAAGAGAAAACAGCCAAGTGGAGATCTGGCATGCTGTGTAGGGGCTGAGAGAAGTGTGATCATTCTGACCCTATATTAGCAGGAAACTGCTCCACAGTCAGGTCTCGGAAGTAAGTTGAGGCAACTGCAGGAGGGCTGCGTGGCGGGAAAGAAATTGCTGAAAACAGGCTGGGTGAGCTGGCTCATACCTGTGATCCCAGCACTTTGGGAAGTGAAGTTGGGCGGATCACTTGAGGTCAGGAGTTTGAGATCAGCCTGCCCAACATGGTGAAACCTCGTCTCTACTAAAAATAATAAAATTAGCCGGGCATTGTGGTAGGCGCCTGTAGTCCCAGCTATTCGGGTGGTTGAGGCCTGAGAATTGCTTGAACCTGGGAGGTGGAGGTTGCAGTGAGTTGAGATTGTGTCACTGCACTCCAGCTTGGGCGACAGAGCGAGACTCTTGTCCCAAAAAAAAAAAAAAGAGATTGCAGAAAATTTATTTTTCTCTCCTCCCTTTTTCACTACTGTCCTTGACTAGTTAAAAAAAAAAAAAAGCCGGCCGGGTGCAGTGGCTCGTGCCTGCAATACTAGCACTTCGGGAGGCACGGTGGGTGGATCACCCGAAGTCAGGAGTTTAAGACCAGCCTGGCCAACATGGTGAGACCCTGTCTCTATTAAAAATACAAAAATTAGCTGGGCGTGATGGCAGGCGCCTGTAATCCCAGCTACTGGGAAGCCTGAGGCAGGAGAATCACTTGAACCTGGGAGGCGGAGGTTGCAGTGAGCCTAGATCATGCCACTGTGCTCCAGCCTGGACAGGCCAAGGTGGGAAGCTCACTTCAGGCAGAGTTTGAGACCAGTCTGGGCAACATAGCGAGACCCCACCTCTATGGGGGAAAAAAAAAAAAAACGTTGAAAACACCTCAGCCAGGCATGGTGGCTCACGCCTGTATACAATCCCAGCACTTTGGGAGGCCGAGGTGGGCGGATCACGAGGCCAGGAAATCGAGACCATCCTGACTAACATGGTGAAACCCCTTCTCTACTAAAAATACAAAAAATTAGCTGGGTGCAGTGGCGGGCGCCTGTAGTCCCAGCTACTCGGGAGGCTGAGGCAGGAGAATGGCGTGAACCCGGGAGGCGGAGCTTGCAGTGAGCGGAGATCCGGCCACTGCACTCCAGCCTGGGCGACAGAGCAAGACTGTGTCTCAAAAAAAAAAAAAGAAAGAAAGAAAACACCTCAGTTTTCTCTCCCTCTGAAAAAGAAGCTACTGTCTATAGAAACGAAAGACATAGACTTCGCTCAAACTGCTACTGTCTCCACAGGCCATCCTGGACCATCATGTTTAAAATTACAATCCCTGCCTCTTGGAAATCCCTATGTTTTTGATTTTTTTCCTTTTGAGACAGGATCTCATTATGTTGCCCAGGTTGTGAAGTGGCGCAATTGCAGCTCGTTGCAGCCTCTGCCTCCCTCCTCAGCCTCCCGAGTAGCTGGGACTACAGACATATGCCACCATGCCTGGCTAATTTTTCTATTTTTGGTAAAGTCAGGGTTTCGCCATGTTGCCCATGCTGGTCTTGAACTCCTGGCCTCAAGTGATCCGCCCACCTTGGCCTTTAAAAGTGCTGAGATTACAGGCATGCGCCACCATGCTTGGCTTTTCTTTTATCCCAAATTTTTCTTTATGGGACTAGTCATTAACCAACATGTTCTTTTTCTTTTTCTTTCTTTTTTTTTTTTTTTTGAGATGGAGTTTTGCTCTTGTTGCCTGGGCTGGAGTGCAGTTGCACAATCTTGGCTCACTGAAACTTCCACCTCCCAGGTTCAAGTGATTCTCCTGCCTCAGCCTCCCTAGTAGCTGGGATTAGAGGCATGCGCCACCACACCCGGCTAATTTTGTATTTTTAGTAAAGACAGGGTTTCTGCATGTTGGTCAGGTTGGTCTCGAACTCCTGACCTCAGGTGATCCGCCCGCCTGGACCTCCCAAAGTGCTGACATTACAGGTGTGAGCCACCATGCCTGGCCCCAACATGTTATTTTCTTATACTTACTTTGTTTGCTGTCGGCCCTCTAGACAATGTAAGTGCCATGGAGGTAAAGAGAGTTTTTTGCTCACAGTTGTATTCCCAGTGCATGAAACCATGCCTATGGCCAGGTGCGGTGGCTCATGCCTGTAATCCCAGCACTTTGGGAGGCCAGGGTGGGCAAATCACTTCGGGTCAGGAGTTCGAGACCAGTCTGGCCAACATGGCAAAACCCCGTCTCTAAAAATACAAAAAATTGGCTGAGCCTGGTGGCGTGTACCTGTAATCTCAGCTACTCGGGAGGCTAAGGCACAAGAGTCCCTTGAACCTGGGAAGTGGAGGTTGCAGTGAACCAAGATCATGCCACTGCACTCCCTCCTGGGCGACAGAGTGAGACTCCGTCTCAAAAACAAAACAAAACAAACAACCCTCCCCCCCTGCAAAAAAAAAAAAAAAACATAGAAAAGAGCTCTTCCCTGGGAGGAAGAAAAGTGGCCTAAGACATAGTTAAATCAAAAAAGCAAGTTGTAGAACAGCACAACCTGTACAGCACTCCTTCATTTAACACCCACATACACATGACAAAAACCAATAGACTGCTCTAGATACGTGTATATATTTACAAAAGCAAACATGAGAATCTAGAAGGTTATGCATCAAACTGATAACAGTGGCTAATTCTGGGAGGCAGCTGGGGAAAAGTGAGTGATAAAGGGGAACTATAGCATTAATTGTTAATGCTTGGATATTTGCCCCAATAATGTTTCGAATATCCAAAATATTATTATTCTCACAGATACCAAACATAATAATGCAAATAAAGTATGGGGAAGTATTTATATCATGTATAAACAATATATAAGGAAAATGCACTAAAGAAATAAGCATATATACCTGAAACAAGCTAAGGGAGGGCCATGCATACATTGCTGGCCCCGTGCCGTGGCTCATGCCTGTAATCCCAGCACTTTGGGAGGCTGAGGCAAAAGGATAGCTTGAGCCTAGGGTTTCAAGACCAGCTTGGGCAATGTAGTAAGACCCAGCCTCTACTTTTAAAAATAAATAAATAAATAAATAAATAAATAAATAAATAAATAAATTGTGTGGCTGGGTTTTCTGATCACTTAAGCAGTATGTGAGTGTGTGTGTGTGTGTGTGTGTGTGCGTGCATGAGCACACACACGGGTGAACTAGCTTGATTTTTGAAAAATGGACCTATAAATTGTTTTGCTAAAAATATCAGCAAGTCCTTATTTGGGAGTAGTGAAGAGGAGTTGGGTGAATGCTTGCCAACATGCCGCAGAAGGAAGATAAGTTTTCAAGTGAAGAGCATAGTGAGGTGGGAATTAGAGATAACAGAATTTGGAAAGCGTATTAATTTTTTTTCATTATGCTTTGCCTTGCTTGAAAAATTATTGCTAGCAGCTTTTAGAGTTCTGTGTAGCATAGCTCCCTCAAACATTAAGGAGGCCATTGGTGCAAACCGAAAATACAAATAAGACAGTAAGGTGAAGCCAGGGGTAAGGATGATATCAAAGGATGTGTCATCAAGTCCTGCACAGTTGGCAGAGGTAGACTTCACACAAGGCATTTCTCTCATGGGCCCTCATTATATGATTTAGTCTCAACGAAACCCCTACAGTGAATTTAGTAATGGGTTTCCTATGGCTTATTTCTTTTTTTTTCTTTTCTTTTTGAGATGCAGTCTCGCTCTGTCACCCAGGCTGCAGTGCAGTGGCATGATCTTGGCTCACTGCAACTTTTGCCTCCTGGGTTCAAGCGATTCTCCTACCTCAGCGTCCCAAGTAGCTGGGATTACAGGTGCAAACCACCACACCCAGCTAACTTTTGTATTTTTTAGTAGAGACAGGATTTCACCATGTTGACCAGGTTGGTCTCAAACTCTTGACCTCAGGTGATCTACCCTCCTTGGCCTCCCAAAGTGCTGGCATTACAGGCATGAGCCACCATACCCAGCCTATTTATTTTTTATTTATTTATTTTTTTGAGATGGAGTTTCACTCTTGTTGCCCAGGTTGGAATGCAATGGCATGGTCTCCGCTCACTGCAACCTCTGCCTCTCGGGTTCAAGTGATTCTCCTGTCTCAGCTTCCTGACTAGCTGCGAGTAAACAGGCATGTGCCATCATGCCCAGCTAATTTTTGTTGATCAGGCTGATCTCGACCTCCTGATCTCAGGTGATCCGCCTGCCTCGGCCTCCCAAAGTCCTGGGATTACATATGTGAGCCACCGCACCCGGCCTATTCTTTAAATAAAATAAAAGTAGAGATGGGGTGTCTGGCTATTTTGCCCAGGCTGGTCTCCAAGTCCTGGCCTCATCCTGCCCCCTCTGCCTCCCAAAGCATGGGGATTATAGATGTAAGCCACCACATCTGATCCTACTGGTGCATTTTGAAGGTAGAGACCCTAAGTCAGATTTGCTGATGAATCAATGTGGGGAATGTGGCACAGTTAACCACTCTCTCCCCTCCCCCCTCTCCTTCCCTCCCCTCCCCCCCCCTTTTTTTTGAGAGGGACTTTTGCTCTTGTCCCCCAGGCTGGAGTGCAATGGCAGACTCTCGGCTCATTGCAACCTTCGCCTCCTGGGTTCATGCCGTTCTCCTGCCTCAGCCTCCGGAGTAGCTGGGATTACAGGCGCACACCACCATGCCTGGCTAATTTTTATATTTTTAGTAGAGATGGGGTTTTGCCATATTGGTCAGGCTAGTCTCGAACTCCTGGCCTCAAGTAATCTGCCGGCCTTGGCCTCCCAAAGTGTTGGGATTACAGGCGTGAGCACCGCCCCAGCCCACACCCTTTTGCTTGAGGCACTTTCTTTCTTTCTTTTTTTTGAGACAGAATCTCGCTGTCACCCAAGCTGGAGTGCAGTGGTGCAATCTCGACTCACTGCAAGCTCCGCCTCCCGGGTTCACGCCATTCTCCTGCCTCAGCCTCCCGAGTAGCTGGGACTACAGGTGCCCGCCACCGTGCCCGGCTTTTTTTTTTTTTTTTGGCATTTTTAGTAGAGACGGGTTTTCACTGTGTTAGCCAGAATCGGTGCTTTCTTCTTCCTTTGGAAATATATCCTCTGGTTTCCCTCCTCCCTCACTGGCCTCTCCTCTCAGACTCTTCTGCCAGCTCTACTCCAGGTGCCTTGAAATGCCCCAGACCTCTGTGTGGGGAGTCTTCTATGCCACACCCTTTCTAGATGACATCATCTGGCCCTGGGTTTTCAGTGTGAGTCAATGTGCTGGCGACACCCAGATTCCCACCTCCAGCCCTGATTTCTTCCAAGTGCTCCAGATTCGTAGACTTACTTGCCTACTTGATGTCCCTTCTTGGGTATCAAACAGGCATCTCAAAATTCAACTCTTGGCCCTCTCCCCTGCTCCACACTTCCCCGTCTCAGTAAATGCATATATTCCTGCTGGTTGCATAGGCTTCAAACCTAGGAGTCATCCTTGAATAGACTCTCTTTCTTGCCTGCGTGTTTGAGCTTTCAGCAAGTCCTGTCATTCAGACCATTCACACGTATTGAAAATCCGTCCCTTTCTTGCCGTCTTGGCTGCACATTTTGATGAAGTCGTCACCACTGCTCCCTGGACCTGTGTCCTCACTAACAGTCTTCCTGTTTCCACTGCTGCTGCTCCAGAGTCCATCCATCTCCTCCCTTTTCAGAGAGGCTTCTCTGACCACCCTTTGCAGTGGCTGCTCCACAGCCCCTGCTATTACAGGCTGTCATGCTCTTGTAGGTCTGCTTGTATATTTATCTTTTTCCTGCTTCCACTAGAAGGTAAGCTCCGAGAGGGCAGAGGTTCTGGCTGCCTGGTTCCATGCTGCATTTTCAGAGCCTAGAATAGTGCCTGGCACATGGTACGTGATGAGGAAAATCTCTTTTCTGATGAATGAGCAAAGCAGGGTTAGAATCTGCAGATGCTCTCTGTCTGTCTTGGGAGCTAGAGGAACTCTTACTTTTCATTTTTCCCTCCATGAATCTGCTCCACTGTCCTTTCTGTTTATTGGCTTCCTCAGTGTTTGGTTTACCATGGCGCCATCTTGGTCCCATTTTTCATGTTCTGCTCAGCTCAAAGCAGCCCACGGGCTCAACTCTCAGTGTCCCAGGAAGGGGAAACCCACTTCACTTGGGTCAGGTGTTCATTTTCCATCCTCCCTGTCTCCACCCCAATCAGCAAAGGCTAGTGGCTGGGGGTAAAAGGAAGGTGTCCCTGGCCACCAGCACAAGGGGCCTTTCCAGAGGCAAGCCCATCCCCAGCTCCTCCTGAGTAAGTGCCAGTCACCCAGGCATGGATCCTCTTTCAGGGCCCCCTGACTTGCAAAGCTGAGGACCAGCTTCCTGTCAGTGGTAACCCTCAGTGAGGGCCTTGTCTGAGCAGCCGGCAGCCTCTGTCTGAGACATTTCTACATGGGCACTCGCTAACTTAAAAAAGAGAAGCACTCACCCTTCCCAGGAGGTACTGATGTTAGGAATAGCCAAGAGTGCGGTCTTGGTCTGTACGGAGGTGGTCCTTCCACTCCATAGGGCCCTTCCCAGGATACTGCTGTATCCCGGGGTCTGCTCGTGGTGCCAGCAAGCAGACGTTCCTTGGGAGTCCCCCTCAGCCCTCCTACCCACTGCTGTCCTCTCTCCCTGCCCCCGTCTGTGTAAGGACCCTCTGATATATGTTCACTTAGTAAGCTGTGTGTGTGTAGTGGGGTGTGTTTGCCAGTGATCTGCTCCTTTTCTCTGAAAACTTTAAGGACTTTGTCTTTGATGTTATTGATTCACAAGAATATGTGTAGATGTCAGATTTTCCTCATCTCTCCCCTGTGGCCTCTATGGGTTCTGTCAGTCTGAGGTCTTTCATCTCTCTTTAATTCTGGGAACCTCCACCTCCCGGGTTCAAGTAATTCTCCTGCCTCAGCCTCCTGAGTAGCTGGGATTACAGGCATGCACCACCACACCTGGCTAATTTTGTATTTTTAGTAGAGACGGGTTTCTCCATGCTGGTCAGGCTGGTCTTGAACTCCCAATCTCGGGTGATCTGCCCGCCTCGGCCTCCCAACATGCTGGGATTACAGGCATTAGCCACTGTGCCCGGCCGGTACTTTTTTTTTTTTCTTTCGTAGCAATGGAAGAATGGCCTCTTACACACCCTGGAGTGGAAAGTCCCAGGCACCAAGGCTCCCCACCTGAGAAGCAAGCTCAGGGCTTTCTCTTCATCCTCCCAGGGAGAGCACTGAGAGATGTTGGGGGGTTGGCAGGGGGCATCCCTTGGATTATCATTCTCCAGACTTAGGCTTGGAGGGGAGGGTGGAGAAGTGGATTTCTGGGTCTGGTCCACCTTACCTGTTTTCTCAGCTTCCCACCCACTCAGAGCTCTTGCCCGGATTCTCCCTTTCATTCTGCATATCCCTGCATCTGACTCACCTCAGGTGAGGAGGCAAAGCATCAGTTATCTCAGGCAGCAGCAGCACGAGACTCCCCTCTGATTTTCTCCTTCCCTGGCCACCTCTCCCCACCCCACTCACTCATTCCAAACCTCTGGCCTCCCCAGCGACTCTACATCCTCATCTCCATCTGTTCCCTCTCTCAGTGCTCTGGGTGACGTTGGAGAGGGAAGCCTGGAGCCCTGAGCTAGTCCGGCGTGGAGAGAGGAATGGAAAGCAGTGTCCCATTTGAGGAGGCAAATTTACAGCTGGCTTATGCAATCCTAGCTATTTTTTGTTTGTTTGCTAAATTTTTGATAGTCCCAAGTGTGGTTTGTCTGCCAGTGATCTCAGCACCACCATGGAGCTTGGAAATGCGGCATCCCAACCCCACCGCAGCCCTCCCAAGTCAGACGCTGCTGCTTCACAAGCCCCCCAGGGGATCCACATGCTCATTAAAGTTTCAGGAGTCCAATTCTACAACAAAATATACTTTTATAATTAAGAAAAGGATAGTTTCTTTTAAATGGCAGAAGTTCCCCAATGAGTCAGCTACCTGTATTTCTGGCCTGTCAGGCTAAACACGGGAGACCATTCTGCATAGAATTGTACCTCCCTGAACTACTGTTGGGCCTTAGGGTGAGGATTCATCTTTCCCTTCTCCCCACTATGGAGACAAAATCCTCTTAAACATATCTGGGCCTGGCATCGTGGCTCACGCCTGGAATCCCAACACTTTGGGAGTCTGAGGAGGGTGGATCACCTGAGGTTGGGAGTTCGAGACCAGCCTGACCAACATGGAGAAACCCCATCTCTACTCAAAATACAAAATTAGCTGGGCATGGTGGCACATGCCTGTAATCCTAGCTACTTGGGAGACTGAGGCAGGAGAATCGCTTGAACCCGGGAGGCAGAGGTTGCAGTGAGCCAAGATTGCAACATTGCACTCCAGCCTTGGCAACAAGAGCAAAACTCCATCTCAAAAAACAAACAAACAAACAAACAAAAACATATCTGGCAGTAGGCCAGGCATAGTGGCTCACCCCTGTAATCCCAGCACTTTGGGAGGCTGAGGCAGGTGGATCACTGCAGGTCAGGAGTTTGAGACCAGTCCGGCCAATATGGTGGAACCCCATCTCTACTTAAAATACAAAAATTAGCTGGGCAGGGCGGCACTTGCCTGTAGTCCCAGCTACTTGGGAGGCTGAAGCAGGAGAATTGCTTGAACCCGGGAACTGGAGGTTGCAGTAAGCCGAGATTGCGTCACTACACTCCAGCCTAGGCGATAGAGCAAGACTGTGTCTCAAAACCAACCAACCAACAAACAAGCCAGGCGCGGTAGCTCAAGCCTCTGATCCCAGCACATTGGGAGTCCAGGAGTTCAAAATGAGCCTGGCCAACATGGTGAAACCCATCTCTACTAAAAATACAAAAATTAGCCTGGCATGGTGGTGGGCGCTTGTAATCCCAGCTACTCAGGAGGCTGAGGCAGGAGAATCGCTTGAACCCAGGAGGTGGAGGTTGCAGTGAGCCAAGATTGTGCCACTGCACTCCAGCCTGGGTGACAGAGCAAGACTCCACCTCAAAATAAAGAAATACAAACAAACAAAAAACATATCCAGCAGCAATTTTCAAGAACTCAGATGTGAAAGAAAAAAATTTGGCTGGGTGCAGTGGCTCACGCCTGTAATCCCAGCACTTTGGGAGGCCAAGGTGGGCAGATCACAAGGTCAGGAGTTCAAGACCAGCCTGACCAACATCTTGAAACCCCGTCTCTACTAAAAATACAAAAATTAGCTGGGCGTGGTGGCGCGTGCCTGTAATCCCAGGTGCTCAGGATGCTGAGGCAGGAGAATCGCTCGAACACAGGAGACAGAGGTTGCCGAGATCGCGCCACTGCATTCCAGCCTGGGCAACAGAGCGAGACTGTCTCAAAAAAAAAAAAAAATTAAATCAGCATATTAATTGATGAGGACAAGGACATTTTATTATCATGGGATTGTGGGGACAAATGATTGCTAAAATCATATTTAGCTTTTTAGGGGGGAAGATAATAAGATAGAGGAGAAATGGGTGAAATCAAAGGAAGTGGCAGAGAGAGATTGAAAAAAAAAGCATAACAGGAAATGAGAACAAGAATATGACTAACAATGCCTGAGCCCCACCCACCCGTCCTCAGAGTGAACTCCCTCTCTCAAAGGCTTGTAGGCACCTGCCCCCAAGCTGACTCACCCTGTTCAGTCATCACAGCTCACTGCAGTGATGAAGGCTCAGGTGATCCTTTCACATCAGCCTCTCGAGTAGCTGGGACTACAGGCATGTGCCACCACACCTGGCTAAATTTTTGTGTATATATATATATATAGAGAGAGAGAGAGAGAGAGAGAGAGAGAGATAGAGAGAGAGAGAGACGGAGTCTCGCTCTGTCACCAGGCTGGAGTGTAGTGGCACGATCTAGGCTCACTGCAACCTCCGCCTCCCGGGTTCAAGCGATTCTCCTGCCTCAGCCTCCTGAGTAGCTGGGACTACAGGCGTCTGCCACCACTTCCGGCTAATTTTTGTATTTTTAGTAGAGACAGGGTTTCACCATCTTGGCCAGGCTGGTCTCCTAACTTCAACTGATCCACCCGCCTAACTTCAAGTGATCCACCCGCCTCGGCCTCCCAAAGTGCTGAGATTACAGGCGTGAGTCACCACGCCCAGCCAGCTGCCACCTGCTAGTGTAGACAAATGAATAAACTTAGACAAGCACATGGGCTCCCTCTATACTAGCCTAGAATTTGACACCGAAACCCCATGAGTCTGGGCCACTTCCTCCCACAAGTGTGAATGGAAAATAAATCGTTTTCCAAGGAACCCAAAATCACTAAGCCAAGGGAGTCAAGCTGAGAACTTTCAGGCAAACCTGCCTCCCATTTTATTTCCTGAATAAGAGAGCCGCAAAGATTAAAAAAAAAAAAAAAAAAAAAAAGCTACATACCTTGCTCATAATTTGCCCACAAGGAAATTCCTACTTCCACAAGGAAGGGCTCATCAGAAACTCAAAAGAATGCAACTGTTTGTCTCTTATCCACCTATGACCTGGAAGCCCCGCCCCCACCTCGAGTTGTCTCGCCTTTCTGGACCCAACCAACGTCCATCTTACACATATTGGTGGATGTCTCATGTCTCCCTAAAATGTATAAAACCAAGCTGTGCCCCGACCACCTTGGACACATGTCATCAGAACTTCCTGAGGCTGTGTCACGGGTGCGTGTCCTCAACCTTGGCAAAATACATTTTCTGAATTGGTTGAGACCTGTCTCAGATATTTTGGGTTCACATAAGGAAACAGGAAGCAGGAATCTGGTGTCTATTTCTTTTTCCCAGCACAATGTGAGCACAGTTCTAGGCTGTGTTTGTCTTGTGAGTCCTTCCTGGCTCCCCTCAGGCACTGGCTTTCTCTCCTCTCTCCGCCTTCTCTTTCTGGATCCACTAGGGGATAGCTAGAAGTGTGGGAAACTCCTGAGGACGCAACTCTACCTAGTGGTGGCCAAATCTATTGGATAAACATGTATGTACCCATCTTTTTAACCTATGTGTGTTTTGCTAGTATGGAGTGTTCTAAGTAGAAGTAAATTCTTAATTTGTTTGTTCTTTAATATAATTTATTTGTTTATTTATTTTTGAGTCAGTCTGATTCTGTTGCCCAGGCTGGAGTGCAATGACACGATCTCGGCTCACTGCAATCTCGGCCTCCCAGGTTCAAGCGATTCTCCTGCCTCAGCCTCCCGAGTAGCTGGGATTACAGGCACCTGCCACCACACTTGGCTAGTTTTTTGTATTTTTAGTAGAGAAGGGGTTTTGCCCTGTTGCCCAGGCTGGTCTCAAACTCCTGACCTCAAGTGATCCACCCGCCTCGGTCTCCTAAAATGTTGGGATTACAGGCGTGAGCCACCGCGCCCGACCTTTTTTTTATTTTATTTTATTTTAATGTTTATCTACAAGATCGAGACGGGGATCTCACTATCTTGTTGGTTTCAAACTCTTGGGCTACAGGGATCCTCTAGCGTCGGCTTCCCAAAGTGCTGGGATTAGTGGGCGTGAGCCACCGCGCCGGCCTATTAATAAAATCGGATGAACTTGCACTTTCTCAGTCAGCGGGTATTATTTAGTACTCACCTCCACTTCGCGGTAGGGAGCTGCATTACATTCTCCCGCGTTGCAAAGGGGGCTGGTGAGCGCGGCTTGCTTGACATCCCTCCACACCCCGCCGAGGGCGTTGGCTGCAGTTACGGTTTTGCCAAATGTCCGGCAGAGGGCGCTGCGAACACGCTGCTCCAGCCGCCGGGCAAGGGAGCGCGGAATGATGTTCCCAGTGACCACAGTCAGAGGCCTCAGCGCATTCCTAGGACGCTTTCCAGCTGCTGGGGTGGCTTCACACCCCGGTAAAGAGCATGGTTTCCAAGTTCCCGCTGAGTATTGGGATCTGGAGAGCTTTTGAAAAACAAGGACTTCTGGGCGGCACTCTCAAAGATTCTGGTTCCACAGGAATTGGGCGGGCCCTGGACCCTCTTGAAGACGTTTCCCGTTGATTTTGATGATCAGGAGGTTTGGGGCCCATTTGTGGGAACTCCCCAAGGCGACTGGGGAGCTGAAGGAGAGAGGAGGACACAAACCTGGTTTCCACTCCCAACCCTGTTGCTTTTTAGCTGCGCGATCTTTCTGTGTACTACCCCCAACCCCCGGCATCACAGCTTGTAAAATGAAGCTAATAATAAAGATAGAGCTAGGCCAAGCCCTGTGGCTCAGGCTGTAACCCAGCATTTTGGGAGGCTGAGGTGGGAGGATCACCTGAGGCCAGGAATTGGAGACCAGCCTGGCCAACATGGTGAAACTCTGTCTCTACTAAAAACACAGAAATTAGCCAGGCATGTGGCACGCACCTGTAATCCCAGCTACTTGGGAGGCCAAGATGCCAGAATTGCTTGAGCCTGGGAGGCAGAGGCTGCAGGGAGCTGAGATCGAGCCACTGCACTCCAGCCTGGGCGACAGGGCCCGATTCCGTCTCAAAAAAAAAAAAAAAAGAAAGAAAGAAAAGAAAGAAATAAATTTTGGAATTATCACTTTGGCTAAGTGAATGACTATCATTTTACAGTGGCCTGTGATCCTAGGGTCTTAGGCACAGGGGATACAGCAATGAGCAAACATGCATTCTGATGGAGAAACACGGACAATCACAACCACACAAATAAGCAAGATAATTTCCCGTAGAGATAAGAGCTTTGAGGAAACCAGAACGCAGGAATGTGATAGAAAGTGGCTGGGAACAGGGAGCTGAAGCTGGTGGGTCCAAGAATTCCTCTCCAGGGAGCTGACATTTGAGCAGTGATCTGGACAATGAAAAAGCGCTGACCGCACCTCCAGGTGAGGAGAAGAGCTTTCTGGAGAGAGGAAAAAGCAAGCTATCAAAAACCCCAAGGAGTGAGTTTGGTGTGTTCAGAGAACCGGAAGGAGGGAACGCCATGAAAGAGGCCAGTAGCATGTGCTGGGCGGAGAGGGAGCTGGCCTCTTAGCCCGTGGAGAGAGAAAGCGGGAACTAAAGCCAGCACCCACTGGAAAGGCTGCGTCTGGAGAGGGAGGGAGGGCAGCTGCGGGTTGGTCAAGCTGCTGGAAGGCCCTCCCCAGGCCATGCGAACACAGGGAGCTACTCTCCCTGTCCTCAAGACAAATGCCACAGAGGCAGAGAGGACTGGGGATGGGGGGATATGGAAAATAGCTGCATAGCTTTAAGAGGTGGGTGGTGCCATTTAACTCATTTCACACAGGAGGCACTGAACTAGGGCACACTGAATGATGGCCCCCATCTCAATTTCCTTCCAGCCCTGCTCCTCGCTTGTGTGCATCCATGCCACGTGCTTTCCCGCATCCGTGCCCCCTGCTTTCCCGCAGCCATGCCCCCTCGCTTTCCCGCATTCATGCCCCTCGCTTTTCCGCACCCGTGCCCCCTGCTTTCCAGCTTCCGTGCCCCCTGCTTTCCCGCTTCCGTGCCCCCACTTTCCCGCTTCTGTGCCCCCAGATTCCCGCATCCGTGCCCCTTGCTTTCCCTGTAAGTTCTCAGGGCTTTATTTCCATTGAAATTAAAACCCAGTTCCCTTTAGTGTAACTGTCTATTACTAGTACGTGCCTAGTTTCTTTCTCCTTTGTATTAAGTGACACCATCTGGCCCTCCCAGTCACCTCGGGCTCATGTTTCCTGTGGATGGCTTCCCAAGGGGCGGGGGCTCCTGAGCAGCATGTCTTGTGACACAACTTAGTTAGGATTGTATTTCATTCTGCATTTTACACACAGATGACTTCAGCTTTGGGTTCTAAAAGAAAGAAAAGCAGACCCTCTTCCCTTTAGGACTAAGTTGAGTGACCATTTATTTTACACGTCTTACTAGACACTGTCTGGAAAAGAATCTGGACAGACTCATTCCCTTCATTCTTCTGAGTACATAAGCTCCTACTCTGGTGTCAAGCCCTGGGGACTAGAATTCTGTCTTTAAACTTCAGGAAGTCACAGTAGAATCACAATGTCAGACACAGTCTACGAAGCGCTTCCCATATGTTACCTCATTTGATCTTTGTAATCAAACCCGCAGGTGGGGTTTGGCGGGTATGATAGTCTCCTTGTATGTTGCTGGGTTAGAGAAGGTCAGTGACTTGTTTAAGGTCACACTGCTGGTTCCTGGAAGAACTGGGCCTAACAGGCCTGTTGGCTCTGTTTTCATCCCTCTGGAATCTTTTTCTTTCTTTTTTTTTTTTTTTCTGAGACAGAGTCTTGCTCTGTAGCCCAGGCTAAAGAGTGCAGTGGCACGATCTCAGCTCACTGCAAGCTCTGCCTCCCGAGTTCACACCATTCTCCTGCCTCAGCCTCCTGAGTAGCTGGGACTACAGGTGCCCGCCACCATGCCTGGCTAATTTTTTTTGTATTTTTATTAGAGATGGGGTTTCACTGTGTTAGCCAGGGTAGTCTTGATCTCCTGACCTCGTGATCCACCTGTCTCGGCCTCTCAAAGTGCTGGGTGGGACTACAGGCATGAGCCACCGCACCTGGTCCCCTCTAGAATCTTAATCCTTAGCACTTCAGAGTGGTTGAATTCAAGATTGGGCTGCTTAGCAAACTGGTCCTTTAATTTATCAAATTGTATTGACATGTGAGCTGCATGACCACTGCTTGGACAGGGCTTCTCAGGTAGACAAGTTCTGTTTTCATAGCGAGGGAATGAACTTCCTGGGAGGCTGGACGGAAGTGAGGGAAGTGAATGATAAGCAGTCAGCTGGTCTACTCATAATATCCTCAACAGGGGCCACTTCCAGTGGTAGCCAGGTAAACTATCAGAATGACCTCCTGTAAATAACAACTCTAAGTGCAGAAAAATTACTTGAAGTCACTAAGAGATCAAAAGCCAGAATCTCAGAAAGGAGTCAATACTTGGAGGAAGGGAATGGTACTGGGTGAGTTTCCTGTTTTTTGTTTTGTTTTGTTTTGTTTTTTGTTTTTTTTGACAGTGTCTCACTCTGTTGCCTAGGCTGGAGTACAGTGGTGCCATTTCAGCTCACTGCAACCTCCGCCTCCCGGGTTCAAGCGATTCTCCTGCCTTAGCCTCCTGAGTAGCTGGGACTGCAGGCGCCCATCACCACGCCTGGCTAATTTTCGTATTTTTAGTACAGACAGGGTTTTGCCATGTTGGCCAGGCTGGTCTCGAACTTCTGATCTCAGATGATCTGCCCACCTTGGCCTCCCAAAGTGCTGGGATTACAGGTGTGAGCCACCATGCCCAGTCCAGACATTTATTTCTTACTGGGAAGTCCAGGATCAAGGTGCAGCAGACGTAGTTTCTGGGGAGGATGCTCTCTACTTGTCTTGCAAATGGCACCTTCTTGCTATGTCCTCACATTGCAGAGACAGAGAGAGAGAGAGAGAGAGAGAGACAGGTGGGGGGAGGGAGGGAAAAGGAGAGAGAGAACTGTGTTCTCTCTTCCTCTTGGTACAAAGCCACTAATCCCATCTGGGGACCCCACTCTCTTGACCTTGTCCTTAATCACTTCCCAAAGCCCACCCGCCCTGCAACTCCAAATACCATCATACTGGGGATTAGGGCTTCGACTTGTAAATTTTTATTACTACCCGTTATGAACTGAACACAATTCAGTCCATAGCAGGTAGTAATAAAAAATACAAGTGGTGCTCTTCACTTGTGGCAGCTGAGGAGCCTAAACTCTCGTGCCTGAAGCCTCCTTTCTGCTTCATTTACTTGAAAGGAACGCTGCAGACTAGCGAAGAACTGGCAAAAATTGTCATGGAGAAGCAATGATCCAAAGACAGCTTTGGGACCTGCTGGCTCAGGGAGACTGGCTAGATGTGACCACATGTGCCCAGAAGGTAGGAGATGCGTGTGATGCTCATTGTGTGTACCTTCTTGTCACTTCTGACAGAGCTGAACTTGAATTTGCTATCTCATTTCTGGAGACTCACATTTGAATATTTGCATATCTCTGGAATGGTGCCTCAGTCTGTTTTGTGCTACTATAACGCAAGACCACAGACTGAGTCATTCATAATGAGCAGAAAATTTATTTGGCTCATGGAGCAGCCTAGAACCCTACTATTAGATGTAGGAATTGAGTCAGATGGGTCAGATGGAAAATTGGCGAGGTAGAAGCATCAAAGTCAAATCAGTCATACATGGACTTCCCTAGTGGACTCATTGAAAACCAGACCTTCTGAGCTACCCTTGGTAGTGGCTCTGGAAGTGGCTTCTGAAGAGACCCCATTCTGCAACTCCCACGACTCTATCCACCAAGGGCCGGATGGCAGAAGTGTGCCCTGCAGTGCCCTCGGAAAGGCCCACTGAAACCGCAAACATTCCCTTTCTGCACTGCCATTTGATTCATGAAAACATATGGCTGGGAGAAGTTGAATATCCTATGTCACCTTTTAGTCCAACAATGTTATGGAGGCTTAGCATGGGCAGGCCTGGTGCCAGGTGATGGGGATGCACAGGGGAGCAGATCTGGCCCTGCACAAAGGAGCCCATATTTCTGGATAGTGGGGCGGAGGTGACACATGTCTATGTAACTGCAGTGTACAAAGATAGCAAAACAGTAAGATACAGGATAATTCAAGGTCTGTCTATAGCTCATCCAACTGATATGATGACCAGTTACCAACAGGAATCTCTACACATTTCCTGCTATTGAGCCTATGGAGCATGATAAAAGAAATTTGAACCGGGTGTGGTGGCTCATGCCTGTAATCCCAGCACTTTGGGAGGCTGAGGTGGGTGGAAGAATTCTAGACCAGGCTGGCCAACATGACAAAACCCCGTCTCCACTAAAAATACAAAAAATTAGCCAGCCATGGTGGCAGGTGCCTGTAATCCCAGCTACTTGGGAGGCTGAGGCAGGCGCCACCCCAGCCAACATGGCACCATCCCAGCCAGCATAGTGCTATCCCAGAAAATATGGCACCACTCTAGGCAACATGGTACCACCCCAGCCTCAGGTATTCCTTTATAGCAAAACGAATGAACTAAGACACTGGCATAGCAATACAATTAATAAATATATATTGACTGAATGAAAGAACAAGCATGTTATCTTTCTGAAAGAATATATTTTTTACAACACAATCAAATCAATGCCTTAAACTAGACTGTCGTCACAGTTTTGACATACTTAAATTGGCTAAATCAAGAATAAGATTTTTTTGAGAATAAAGTATTGAGGAAATGAGATCTAGACAACCGGGTAATCTGCTGATCTGCATTCAATTTCTTTTTGGTGCCTAGTGAATTTCCTGTAAGTCTTAAAATTGGGTCATAAAGGAGATTACGCATGGTATCAGTTTAGTGCATTAAGCTCTAATTTCTAATTAGAAACCATGAAAAGTTATTGTCTGAAAGCCAGCTGGGCCCTGCCAGCAGTAAAGGAAAAAGAGATTGGGTAAAATAAACAGCCTAGCCAGATAAAATTGGGGCATCTGATGTCCACACTGGTCGAATTATCTGCTTGATGTTGTGATGACCAGAGACAATTGAACTCTCAGAGGCTTCATTTATTTAAACAATGAGAGGATGAGATAGAATATTTGTTCAAATTAACTATGAATTATGTGGTAAACGTAGCCTTTCATTTTTACATAAAGGCCTGATACTACAGTAGAAACCTACTCCAGAGAACTCTTTGACAGGTAACTGGGTTGTTACACTTGGGTGTGAAGGTATGGGCGCAAAAAGACTATATAGGCTGTGGGAGGCTGGATAATGGCCCCCAAAGATGCCCAGGTGCTAATGCCTGGAACCTGTGAGTGTTAACTCGTATGGTGAAAGAGACTCCACAGATGAAATTAAGTAAAGGATCTTGAGATGAGGGTGTTATCCTGGGTTACATGGGTAGGCTGCAGATGTCATCACAAGAGTCCTTATGAGACACAGACAGAGGGAGATTTGCCTGTAGAAAAGGAGATGACAGTGCGACAATGGAGGCCAAGATTAGAGCGACATACTTTGAAGATGGAAGGAGCCACAGCCAAGGAATAGGGACGTCACCAGAAGCTGAAAAAGGCAAAGAATGGCTTCTCCTCTCAGAGCCTCCAGAAGGAACCAGCCCTGCTAGCACCTTGATTTTGGCTTTAATGAAACTGATTTCAGACATCTGACCTCCAGAACTGGAAGACAGTACGCTTGTGTTGTTTTTGTTGGTTTGTTTTTTGAGACAGAGTCTCGCTCTGTTGCCCAGGCTGTAGTGCAATGGTGCGATCTCGGCTCACCGTAACCCCTGTCTCCTGGGTTCAAGTGATTCTCCTGCCTCAGCCTCCCGAGTAGCTAGGACTACAGGCGCACACCACCACGCCCGGCTAATTTTTGTATTTTTATTTATTTATTTATTTATTTATTTTTGGACAGAGTTTTGCTCTTGTTGCCCAGGCTGGAGTGCAATGGCGTGATCTCGGCTCACCGCAACCTCTGCCTCCTGGGTTCAAGTGATTCTCCTGCCTCAGCCTCCCTGTAGCTGGGATTACAGGCATGTGCCACCACGCCTGGCTAATTTTATATCTTTTGTAGAGATGAGGTTTCTCCATGTTGGTCAGACTGGTCTTGAACTCCTGACCTCAGGTGATCCGCCTGCCTCGGCCTCCCAAAGTGCTGGGATTAAAGGCATGAGCCACCAGGCACGGCCTCTTGTGTTGTTTTAAGCCACTAACTTTGTGACAATTTGTTACAGTGGCCACAGAAAATGAATACGTGTCCTTTCTGGGATTTCTTGGCTTCTGAGGAGTGGGAAGCAAAGCATCTAAGTTAGACGCAAGCTATGACGCTGTGCACATCGGCTGCTGCCCTGGCCTTGTCATCTGGGAAGCAGGACCTGAGGCAAAGGTTAGGACCTGAACAAATGGATTTAGGGGTGCAAGCCAGGGGTGGTGAGGGTGAGAGAAAAGGAGAAGTGAGGCAGACAAAGATGCCTAGATTTGCTGTGAGGACACTGCCTGGCCACCACTTTGCCATGAGTTGTGAGGAGACACAGCAGGTCGCTCAGCAGGCACGCATGCATCCACCCACAGAAAGGACTGCATAGATGGGCAGAGCAGTCCACAGAGCCAGAAAGCAGGGAAAGTGTCGTCTGGCTCCCTCCTATTCTCCATTTCCAACTGGTCAAGGTTCACTGTGGGTGGTTAACGCTCCAGAACCTCTGGTTTATTCCATCCAGCCCCTCCTCAGAGGTTGCCCAGGAGATCATATCCCAAAACTCACGTTATGTTGTTTTATTTATATCCAAAAATGAAGTTCAAGTTCACATAGTGATTGGATAAGGATCTAAGAGATCGAGTAGTTGCTGCAGGCCTCTTGAGGCCCAGGCTCAGAACATACTTCCAGTGTATTCTATTGGTCAAAGCAAATCCCAGGCCAGTCCAGATTTGGCCGATGTGATGACAGACTCCATCTCCTGATGGTTGAAGCTGCAGAGGCACCTT
The DNA here is from genome assembly GCF_049350105.2 of Macaca mulatta. NCBI lineage: Eukaryota > Metazoa > Chordata > Mammalia > Primates > Cercopithecidae > Macaca > Macaca mulatta. Next base: position 24,677,844 of record NC_133422.1, read on the forward strand.
GCAAAGGAGCCTGGATACAGAGAGGGGAAAGATTGGGACAATTTTTACAAGTAATCTAGCAAGGAGTTAACCAGAACAAAGGAATGGGAAGGGGCCCAGGCAGAAAGCCCAGTGTGAAGACTGGGAGGTGTAAGCACTGCCGATGTGGCGAAGTGCTCCTGCCTTACCAGAGCTGAAGTTCTGCACGCCATGGTGTGGAGGAAGGAGAGACTGAAGCCAGAGAGGAAGGCAGGACCCAGGTCCAGAAGGCCCTTGGGTGCCATGCCAGGGCACTTGGATTTTCATTTGAAGACAGTAGGAATCACAAAGGGGAAGGAAATGAGCAGATTTGCATTGTGTGTGTGTGTGTGTGTGTGTGTGTGTGCGCGTGTGCGTGTGTGTATTTGTTGTTGTTGAGACAGGGTCTCACTATGTTGCCCAGACTGGTCTTGAACTCCTGGCCTCAAATAATCCTTCCACCTCAGCCTCCCAAACTTTTGGGATTACAGGCATGAGTCACCATGCCCAGCCAGATTTTCATTTTTGAAAGACCTTTGACCCGGATATGGAGAATAAGTTAGGTAATCCAGGCAGGTCCAGAGGCAGGAGGCCAGTGAGTCCTGGTGAGTTACAGCAGGGCAGGTATGGAGATGGTGGGGGCCTGATATAGTTTGGATGTTTCTTCTCTCCAAATCTCATGTTGAAATGTAATCCCCAGTGTTGGAGGTGGGACCTGATGGGAGGTATTGGTTCATGGGGGCGGATCCCTCATGAATGGCTTAGCACCATCCCCTTGGTGATGATGAGTGAGTTCATGGGAGAGCTGAGTGTTTTAGTTGGGCGTGGTGGCACGCACCTGTAGTCCCAGCTACTCGGGAGGCTGAGGCAGGGGAAGCGCTTAAAAACCCAGGAGGCAGAGCTTGCAGTGAGCTGAGATTGCGCCACTGCACTCCAGCCTGGTGACAGAGCGAGACTCCGTCTCAGAAAAAAAATAAAATAAAATAAATAAAAAGGAAGGGAGGGAGGGAGGGAGGGAGGGAAGGAAGGAGGGAAGGAAGGAGTGTCTGGCACCTCCCACCTTGCTCTCTTGCTCCCACTCTCACCAGGTCCCATTGCCTGCTGTCCCTTTGCCTTCCGCCCTGACTGTAAATTGTAAAGCTCCTGAGGTTCTTACCAGAAGCAGATGAGGGAGCCCTGCTTGTATAGCCTGAAGAACTATGGGCCAAACAAACCTTTTTCTTTTTTCTTTTTTTTTTTTTTTGAGACGAAGTCTTGCTCTGTTGCCCAGGCTGGAGTGCAGTGGCATGATCTCAGCTCACTGCAACCTCTGCCTCCCTGGTTCAAGTGATTCTCCTGCCTCAGCCTCCCAAGTAGCTGGGATTACAGGTGCGCACCACCACGCCTGGCTAATTTTTGTATTTGAGTAGAGATGGGGTTTTGCCAGGTTGGCTAGGATGGTCACAAACTCCTGACCTCAAGCCATCCACCTACCTCGGCTTCCAATAGTACTGGGATTACAGGTGTGAGCCACCGCACCCGGCCACAAACCTCTTTCTTAATAAATTACCCAGTCTTAGGTATTTTTTTATAGCAATGCAAGAATGGCCTAGCACAGGACCTGCTCAAGGGACATGTGGGAGGGGACACATTTTGGGTGCAGGAGGGAGACACGCTAATACTTGTGGATGGAGGTGAGGAAGACAATGGGTTAAAGATGACCCTGGAGCTCTGACTTGGACGACATAAGGAGCAGGATCAAAAAGAAGATGATGGGCTGAGGAATGGGGTTTTGTGGTCAGCAGTCAGGAAAGGAAGTGAAGAGTAGGATACTCAGAGAAGCGAGAGAAGCCCACATTGGTCTGGGATGACCGAAAGATGCCCTTCTTGTTCAGTTTAATATCAGGCCTATTATCAGAATTTTGTTATCCTGAATCACTCAACAGAAGGAATGGGAGTAATTAATGCCATTGCCGGCCCTCAAACTCCACTATTCGGGGCTCTTGATGCTGTGAAGCACAGTCCAGATTCAGTGTGTATTCAGGTGCTTCTCCCAGGCCTGCTGCCCTTGGCCTGGAAAAGTTGGGACAGAGTTGGAGTAGGGGCCCTGATACCACCATGTCCTGCCTTGTAAACTGGATCAATCAAACTAGTTCCAGAAACTTTCTCAGACCAAACAGTCTTGTTTTTGTTTTTTTTTTTTGGGGGGGGGATGGAGTCTCACTCTGTCACCCAGACTGGAGTGCAGTGGCGCAATCTCGGCTCACTGCAAGCTCCGCCTCCTGGCTTCACGCCATTCTCCTGCCTCAGCCTCCCAAGTAGCTGGGACTACAGGTGCCCACCACCACGCCCGGCTAATTTTTTGTATTTTTAGTAGAGACAGGGTTTCATCGTGTTAGCCAGGGTGGTCTCGATCTCCTGACCTCGTGATCCGCCTGCCTCGGCCTCCCAAAGTGCTGGGATTACAGGCGTGAGCCACTGCGCCCGGCCTAGACCAAACAGTCTTACGAGAATCTGATATATAAAATTCAGAATTCTTTCTTTCTTTCTTTCTTTCTTTCTTTCTTTCTTTCTTTCTTTCTTTCTTTCTTTCTTTCTTTCTTTCTTTCCTCTCTTTCTCTCTTTCTTTCTCTCTTTCTCTCTTTTCAGAAACAGAGTCTTGCTCTCTAGCCCAGGCTGTAGCAATTCTCCTGTCTCAGCCTCCCTAGTAACTGGAACTACAGTCACACACCACCATGCCTGGCTAATTTTTGTATTTTTAGTAGAGATGGGGTTTCCCCATATTGGTCAGGCTGGTTTTGAACTCCTGACCTCGTGATCCACCTGCCTCAACCTCCCAAAGTGCTGGGATTACAGGCGTGAGCCACTGCGCCCGGCCCAGAATACTACTTTCTTTATATTCAATGAATAATATAGAATAGATGGGAAACTTGTATCTGCTGCTCAGAGCATCCTTTCCCAATAAGCAAAGCTACACAGGTTATTGATTCATCATTAGGGTGCTTGTTAAATCTACATCCTGAGCCTCAATTTCTGTGTCTGGAAAATGGGGGCAATAATTCCTATCTTCCATGGTTTGTTACAAGGATAAAACAGAATAAAGTATTGTGAAAAGAAAGGAAACACTTGGGACCCCAACTCACTATGCCAAAAGAAAAAAATTAAGCTGAAAGCTGAGTAATGCAAGAAGCTACCTTTTAGGCCAGGCGCGGTGGCTCATCCTTTAATCTCAGCACTTTGGGATGCTGAGGTAGGCAGATCACTTGAGCCCAGGAGTTCAAGACCAGCCTGGGCAACATGGGGAAAATCCATTTCTACTAAAAAAATACAAAAATTAGTTGGGTGTGGTGGTGCACACTTGTGAGTCAAGAGCATGCCACTGCACTCTAGCCTGGGCAACAGAGGGAGACCCTGTCTCAAAAAAAAAAAAAAAAAGGAGTGGGGAGGCAGGTGCGGTGGCTCACACCTGTAATCCCAGCACTTTGGGAGGCCGAGGCAGGCGGATCACGAGGTCAAGAGTTTGAGACCAGCCTGGCCAGCATGGTGAAACCCCGTCACTACTAAAAATACAAAAATTAGCCAGATGTGGTGGTGGGTGCCTATAATCCCAGCTACTCGGGAGGCTGAGGCAGGAGAATTGCGTGAACCCAGGAGGCAGAGCTTGCAGTGAGCCGAGATGGTGCCACTGCACTCCATCCTGGGTGACAGAGCAAGACTCTGTCTCAAAAAAACAAAACAAAACAAAACAACAACAAAAAGAAGCTGCCTTTTCTTTTGTTCCTAAGAGACAGCTACAGATAAGGGGTTAAATATCTCCACAGGTAGCTATTCTATGTTCCCTTTATCTTCTGTAAAATGTTGATTTACTGATGCCAGGTAAATATGTAATTGACAATTCCCCTACCTGCTCCTTCCCTCTTGCAACATGTGGATTCAGTAATGTGACTATAACCTCCCTCTTTTCACTCCAGCGCACGCTCCCCCTGTAAATATTTGAAGCCCTCAAAATCATCTCTGAAGAAAGACACATACCAGAGACTGTTTCTGTGATTCCTTGTTTATTTCTTCCAGGAATGTTCTTAACCTTGGCAAAATAAGCTTCCAAATTGATTGAGACCTGTCTCAGATACTTTTGGTTTACCGTATGTAACACACATAGCACACAGACATTAATATATGTGCTGTGGGCCCAAGAATTAATTGCTGAGGTACATTTTTTTATTTTTAAAAATGTGTACTACGTAAAAGAGACAGAATCTCAATATGTTGCCCAGGCTGGTCTTGAACTCCTGGGCTCAAGTGATCCACTCGCCTCGGCCTCCCAAAGTGCTGGGATTTCAGGCGTGAGCCACAATGCCCAGCCCTGAAATACATTTTCAATTGAGTATGTGTAATTTTATAATTAATAACAATACGAATAGCTTTATCAGTGAACCAACCTTTTTTTTTTCTTTTTTCTTTTTTACCAAATACCCAGACTTCAAAGAGAGAACCAAACTTTTGGCAACCAGACTAACTAGTTCAGAAGTTAGAAAAATTGGACTCTGGCTGGGTGTGGTGGCTCACGCCTGTAATCCCAGCACTTTGGGAGGCCGAGGCAGGTGGATCATGAAGTCAGGAGATCGAGACCATCCTGGCTAACACGGTGAAACCCCATCTCTATTAAAAAAATACAAAAAAATATATATATATATTAGCCGGGCGTGGTGGTGGGCGCCTGTAGTCCCAGCTACTTGGGAGGCTGAGGCAGGAGAATGGTGTGAACCCAGGAGGCAGAGCTTGCAGTGAACTGAGATCTCGCCACTGCACTCCAGCCTCGGCGACAGAGCGAGACTCCATCTTAAAAAAAAAAAAGGCAAGAAAAATCGGACCCTTACCAAGGTTAATTTTGAGTGATTAGCAAAAGCAACACATAAGAAAAGACATATATGTCCATCCAAGCTGTCCTATAAAATCCTCCTTGAGTTAACATTTTACTTGGTATAGTGTAATTCTTGGTATTAAACCTTAGAATTGTATGATCTCGCTTTGTTTTCTACTAAGTCCCTGGAAACGTTTAAAAAAATATCCTCATAAGCTGAATTCCACAGTGGCATTTGCATTTTATTGCCTCTGTCAGCTCTAACTACTTACGCCAGGGTCACCTCCCAATGAATAGTGGCTCATGATTCAGTTTACTGTACAAAGTAGCTATTCGGCCTTGGGACTTTTTAAGTTTGGAAGAATTATTCTGAAGGTATTTTCTTCAGTCATCTGGAGTGATTCCCAGGGAATCTTAATTCCATTTCATTGCCCTCCTGGAGTCTTGCTGTTTTCTCTTGACTGTTCCGGGTTTTTCTGGAGGTGAGAAATGTTACTGGAGGGTAGTGTTAAAGGTCAGAAGATGAACAGATGCAAGGTCAGGATGAGTCTGGAGGGAGTTGAGGAAAAGAAAGCTCTTTGGCAAAATTCTAGAGTCTTTCTCAGACAACAAGTATTATTGGACCGCAATTATGTTCAAAATATTGTGCTTAGGGCAAGCAGGGTATCTCATGCATGTAACCTCAGCATTTTGAGGTGGGAAGACCACTTTTGCCCAGGAGTTAAGAGACCGGCCTGGGCAACGTAGGAAGACCTCATCTCCACAAATAATAAGAGAAAAATTAGCCTGGTGTGGTGGTGCCCACCTGTGGTCCCAGCTACTTGGGAGGCTGAGGTGGGAGAATTGCTTGAGCCTGGCGGTTGAGGCTGCAGTGAGCCATGATTGTGTCACTGCACTCTAGCCTTGGCAACACAGCAAGACCCTATCTCAAAAATAAAATAAAATAAAAATAAAAATATTGTGCTCACTGATGTGAAAGAGAAGCATCAAGACATGATATCAACACTAGATTTGAGATATGAGATATAAACTTATTAAAGTTAAATAATACAAGAGATGTACCAAGATAGGTTGATTGTCAATATTAATTACTGAATAATAGCATCAATAAAACCTTTTATGGAGTTAGATTTATTCATTCATAACATACTTGGTTCTAGGCATCTAAGCCCTAGGTTTCTTGGTGAACAAACAATTTGTTGAGCCTTTCTTTTTTTTTTTTTTTTTTTTTTTTTTTGAGACGGAGTCTTGCTCTGTCGCCCAGGCTGGAGTGCAGAGACATGATCTCGGCTCACTGCAAGCTCCACCTCCCGGGTTCACACCATTCTCCTGCCTCAGCCTCCCGAGTTGCTGGGACTATAGGCACCCGCCACCACGCCCGGTTAATTTTTTGTATTTTTTAGTAGAGATGGAATTTCACCATGTTAGCCAGGATGGTCTCAATCTCCTGACCTAGTGATCCAACCTCCTCGGCCTCCCAAAGTGCTGGGATTACAGGTGTGAGCCACTGCGCCCGGCCTGTTGAGCCTTTCTAGAGGGTGGGAAGTTTGACTGTGTGAACTCCAAATATGTGAGATACTGGTTTCTTAGTCAATTTATAGAGTGCCAATGTAAGGGACGTGTCCGTGTCACAGCCTCAGGAGGTCCTGACATGTGCCCGAGGTGGGCACAGCTTGGTTTTATATATTTTAGGGAGACATGAGACATCAGCCAATATATGTAAGATGTACATTGGTTCAGTCCTGAAAGGCGAGACAACTCAAATTGGGAAGCGGGCTTCCAGGTCATAGGTAGGTAAGAGACAAACAGTTGCATTCTTTTGAGTTTCTGATGAGCCTTTCCAAAGGAACAATCAGATATGCATTTATGTCAGTAAGCAGAGGGATGACTTTGAGTTCTGTCTGTCCTTTGTCCACAGGAATTTATCTTAGTAGCTAATATTTTTTTTGAAATAGAATGGGAGGCAGGTTTGCCCTAAGCAGTTCTCAACTTGACTTTTCCCTTTGGCTTACTGATTTGAGGGTCTTGAGATTTATTTTCCTTTCACAGCTGGGCCTTCAATAACAGGTTAAAGGAAGAAAGTGGGAAATGACAGTGTGAAAAATCCAAGATGAATTTATGGGACTGTATGCAAATAATTTGAATTTTTTCTTCCCAACGGATCTGCTGGACCAGGAGCCTTTTTTTCTTTTTCTTTTTTTTTTTTTTTTTGAGACGGAGTCTTGCTCTGTCGCCCAGGATGGAGTGCAGTGGCCGGATCTTGGCTCACTGCAAGCTCCGCCTCCCGGGTTCACTCCATTCTCCTGCCTCAGCCTCCCGAGTAGCTGGGACTATAGGCGCCCGCCACCTCGCCCGGCTAGTTTTTTGTATTTTTTAGTAGAGACGGGGTTTCACCGTGTTAGCCAGGATGGTCTTGATCTCCTGACGTCGTGATCCGCCCGTCTCGGCCTCCCAAAGTGCTGGGATTACAGGCTTGAGCCACCGCGCCCGGCCCCAGGAGCCTTTTAAGAGATGAAATGAAAGGGAATTGTTCAGAGGTTTAATTTTTAACAGCGCAGCTCTGAGCTCTCCAAAATAAGGTCAATTGCTTTCACTGTCTTGTCAGAAAAGGTCTGTTATGCGGAAACCTGGCCTGACATGCAGGATAAAGGTCAGGGACAAGCTTGGGGCACGTAATGAAAAGCTGGAAGCAGAGTGGGAATGATGGCGCTTTGAACCCAGCCCCTCTGCAGTGTCGAGATCAACAACCATGGGACCTGCACCAGCGATGTCACCTCCCAGACACCCTGGATTCCAACTGAGGGAGTCAGTGTCTCTGCTGAGCTGGGATGGCTTTTCCTGTTACAACCAGGACACCAGGAGCTGCAGGGTCCTATAGGGGTGGGAGACTCAAGTGAATAGACCTTGTCCCACTGAACTGCCTTTGCAAAAATTGTAACTGAGGGAATTATGACAGTGAAAGAGACCTGACTGAACCGACTCCATCTTGCTTCTAACCTCCAAGCTATCCTTGCTCATTACTGGTCAAACTAACTTTGGGAGGAAGTTAGTTTATACTTTAACTTTGAAGCAAAGATGATAACAGCCCTTTTCCAAAACAGACTCCCTTCTTGCCTGGGGACCAGTCTACTTTTGTGGGACTAACAAATTAGCTACAAGATTAGAAATTATGGTTTAGGGCCAGGTCCGGTGGCTCATGTCTGTAATCCCAGCACTTTGGGAGGCCGAGGCGGGTGGATCACCTGAGTCAAGAGTTCGAGACCAGCCTGGCCAACATGGTGAAACCCTGTCTTTACTAAAAATACAAAAATTAGCCAGGTGTGGTGGCGGGCGCCAGTAATCCCAGCTACTCGGGAGGTTGAGGCAGGAGAATTGCTTGAACCTAAGAGGTGAAGTTTTCGGCGAGTTGAGATCGCGCCACTGAACTCCAGCCTGGGCGACAAGCGAGACTCTGTCTCAAAAAACAAACAAACAAACAAACAGAAAATAATTATGGTTTGGGAGTCATGCATCCTGAGGCTTCAAGATTCTCAACCTCCCCAAATTGCTTCTAGGAATAACATCACTGTTGTAAAGTCTAAAATCAGGGCTTGAGCTTTTTTGCAGACCCTTCATTCCCATGCATCACTGACACCACCCAGACCCATAATCAGGCTCATCTGGTCTTGTGGCCCCCACCCAGGAACTGACTCAGTGCAAGAGGACAGGTTCGACTCCCTCCCTGTGATTTCATCTCCCACCCGACCAATCAGGACTCCCCACTCCCTTGTCTCCTACCTGCCACGTTATCCTTAAAAACCCCAACCCCAGAGTTTTCGGGGAGAATGTTGTGAGTAATAATAAAACTCAGGTCTCCCATACAGCCGGCTCTGTGTGAATTAAACTCTTTCTCCATTGTAATTCCCCTGTCTCAGTAAATCAGCTTTATCTAAGCAGCGGGTAAGGAGAACCTACTGGGCAGTTACACCAGCCATCACTGCACCTGATAGGATTCGGTTCCCTGGGGCTCAGTAGGACTTACCTTGGCTTTGAGAAGGGTGGTGGAGAGAGGGCCAGTGAAATCACCTTTGCAAAAATTATAACAGTGAGAGAATTATAGCAGTGGGGGAGATCTGATCTAACCAACTCCCTCTTGCCTATAGCCTTCAAGCTGCCTTAGTTTTTACTGGGCCAAGCTAACTGTGGGAGATACTCAATAATAGACCTTCCCCAAAACTCAACTGCCTATGTAAAGCTACTGAGAGACCACCAGGCTAGGCAGAGGAGAGGAGCCTGAATTCTGCTAAGGTGTAGACATAAACCACTGCTACCCATCATTCTGGAAGTCACAAGATATGCAACTTCCGCAATGCCTCCTGCAAATAACATCACTACTGTAGAACCTAAGACTGGCTTTTTGAGATGCCTTTTCAGGTTTTTTGCATGTCTAATGCCGATGATGGTTCCACTTGGACCCACCAACCACTCCTGTGGCCCCACCCAAAGCAAATCGGCACACAGGAGGACCATTTCCTACACCCCTGCGATGGCACCCCCAACCAATCAGCAGCAAGCACCCGCTTCCTCCCCCAAACTACCTTTGAAAAACTCCTAACCTCCAGGCCTTGGACAAGATTGATTTGCGTGATGATGCCTCTCCCACGTGGTGTGGCTGGCCTCAGGTGAATTAAATGCTTTCTTTACTGCAGTGCTGTGGTCTCCGTGAGTTGATTTTGTTTGTATAGCTGGCAGGAAGAACCTATCAGGTATTCAGCACGAGTGGGAAGAGAGTCCCCCGTCTTAAAGGAAGCAGGAAACATAGAGGTCACTCAGGCTCACCAGGATCACCTGGCTTTCGGTGACAGAGCTAACCCTCATCTCTACCATGCTTTCTTGTCTTTTGGGGAAACATGTTATCGCTCAACTCCTGACCAACTGTGTGCCAGGAACGATCCTCAGTAATCTCCTCTTCAGTGTGTCTCTGATGCTATCATTTGCCTTTTTCTTCCTCTCCAAATCATGTCTTTATCCCCCTTTCCCCTTCACTTCGTTCTCGGAAGAAAAGTCAGTATCCTTCATTTCAAAGTTTATCCTATTTGTCCTGCCTTAGTTCAGGTTACTGTGGCAAATTACCACAGACTGGGTGGCTTAAACAACAAACATTTGTTTCTCATGGTTCTGGAGGCTGGAAGTTCAAGATCAGAGTGCTAGCGCGGCCAGGTTCTTTCTTTCTTTTGGTTTGTTTTAGATTCAGGGGGTACATGTGCGTGTTTCTTACATGGACATACTGCATACCGGTGGGGATTGGGCTTTAATGTATCCATTACTCAAATCGTGAACATGGTTCCTGATAGGTAATTTTTCTTTCTTTTTTTTTTTTTTTTTTTTTTTTTTGAGATGGAGTCTTGCTCTGTCGCCCAGGCTGGAGTGCAGTGGCGCAATCTACGCTCACTACAAGCTCCGCCTCCCGGGTTCACACCATTCTACTGCCTCAGCCTCCCGAGTAGCTGGGACTACAGGTGCCTGCCACCACGCCCGGGTAATTTTTTTGTATTTTTAGTAGAGACAGGGTTTCACTGTGTTAGCCAGAATGGTTTCGATCTCCTGACCTCGTGATCCGCCCGTCTTGGTCTCCCAAAGTGCTGGGATTACGGGCGTGAGCCACTGCGCCCGGCCTAGGTAATTTTTCAACTTCACTCCCCTCCCAACCTCCACCCTTTTGGAGTTGCCAGTGTCTATTATTTCTGCTTATGCCAAGGCTGGTTGTTGGTGAAGGCCCTTTTCCTTGTTCACAGATAGCTACTTTCTGCTTGTTCTCATCTGGCAGAGAGTAGAGAGAGGAAGCAAGCTCTCTCCTGTCTCTTTTTTTTTTTTTTGATGGAGTCTCACTCTGTTGCCCAGGCTGGAGTGCAGTGGTGCGATCTTGGCTCACTGCAACCTCTGCCTCCTGGGTTCAAGCCATTCTCCCGCCTCAGCCTCCCAAGTAGCTGGGATTACAGGTGCGTGCCACCATGCCCAGCTAATTTGTGTATTTTTAGTAGAGACGGGGTTTTACCATGTTGGCCAGGCTGGTCTCAAACTCCTAACCTCAGGTGATCTGCCTGCCTTGGCCTCCCAAAGTGCTGGGATTATAGGTATGAGCCACCACACCTGGCCCTATTATTATTATTATTTTTAAAGTGTCATCTCTCCCAGGAAGATTTCTTTTTTCTTGCTCGGCCGCCCAGGCTGGAGTGCAATGGTGCAATATCCGCTCATCGTAACCTCCGCCTCCTGGTTCAAGCAATTCTCCTGCCTCAGCTTCCTGAGTAGCTGAGATTACAGGCGCCTGCCACCATGCCTGGCTAATTTTTTTTTTTTTTTTTTTAGTAGAGACAGGGTTTCACCATTTTGGCCAGGCTGGTCTTGAACTCCTGACCTAGTGATCCACCTGCCTCGGCCTCCCAAAGTGCTGGAATTACAGGCATGAGCCACCATGCCTGGCCTTTCCCAAGAAGACTTCTATGAACCTGTCCAGGCCATTATACAATTTTGTTTTTTCTTTTTTCCTCTTCCATCAGACTGTAAATCTCTAAATGCATAGGCATTTCCCTACCTTTTGTACCCAGCATGACAATCAATCGGTGGTTGTTAAATGCATGCATTTAAATAAAAAATTCATTTATTTTCCACAGCAACATGTAAGATTTTTGGTGAAATGTGAAATGTTTCCATTTTTACCAACCACTCTCCACAGATTTAATCAGGTTTTTTTTCTAGGCATATTTCCTCTTGTGGTTCTGTTTCATTTTCTACTTTACTAAACCCAAGAGGAAACAAATATTCAGGATACACATTGGTAGCTAGACATTCTGTTCTAGTTTGCTGGGCCAGATAATCAAGTGAATGCAGATCTTCAAAGGAAGTTGAATTTGTAAACCACAGTCAGACAAAATTAGCAATCAGAAATGCCATTGTCCTAGGCAAGAGAATCTCTTTACAACCCCTCCTGTGGCTGGCTGTGGAAGCACCACAGCTAGACAGTTCACCTCCCGTCATGTTCTTGCTGGATAACTTGCTGTTATGATTCATTTTAAGGTGAAGCACTAGTGCATAAGAGCAAGTAATAAGGTGTGAAGTTGAAGACATTCATCCTGGACAAGCCCTGGTAGTGTTCCCCTGGTATTCTCATAGCAACCGAGGACAGGAAACAATTCTCAGTCGAATCTTGTAAATTTCCAGATTGGCTTTACTGATAACTTACCTAACATTTATTTAGCACTCATATCATGCTGTGTACGATAGAGTTACACTGAAAAAGCCATCTGACCATTCTATCAAGTTTCCCTTCCTTCCTTCCTTGCTTCCTTCCCTCCCTCCCTCCCTCCCTCCCTTCTCTCTCTCTCTCTCTCTCTCTCCTTCCTTCCTTCCTTCCTTTCTCCTTCCTTCCTTCCTTCCTTCCTTCCTTCCTTCCTTCCTTCCTTCCTTCCTTCCCTCCCTCCCTCCCTCCCTCCCTCCCTCCCTCCCTCCCTCCCTCCCTCCTTTCCTTCCTTCCTTCCTTCCTTCCTTCCTTCCTTCCTTCCTTCCTTCCTTCCTTCCTTCCTTCCTTCCTTCCTTCCTTCCTTCCTTCTCTCTCTCTCTCTCTCTCTCTCTCTTTCTTTTTAGACAGAGTTTCGCTTTTGTTGCCCAGGCAGGAGTGCAATGGCGTGATCTTGGCTCACTGTAACCTCCGCCTCCTGAGTTCCAGCGATTCTCCTGCCTCAGCCTTCAGAGTTGCTGGGACTACAGGTGCCCGCCACTACACCCAGCTAATTTCTGTATTTTTAGTAGAGACGGGGTTTCACCATGTTGGCCAGGCTGGTCTCAAACTTCTGACCTCTGGTGATCTACCTGCCTCAGCTCCCCAAAGTGCTGGGATTACAAGCGTGAGCCACTGCACCCAGCCTTCTTTTCTTTTTAGTATAAATGGAAAGAGGACAATGAACACCACATACAAACTACTTTGTTAAATCATCCTTGGTTTTTGTTTTTCAGTGAACTTTGATTAAAGGAAACATATTTGGGGAAAGAGTCATTCTGTTTATTTATGTGGACATTGCATTACATCTGAGGAATAGACAGAGTGTCAAGGTACAGAGGGCACTCTGTTGCCTAGATCAATCAGCCCCAGCCAAGGTCTAGTTATCCCTTTTTAGGTAAGTAGGTGAAAGGGTGATGGTGGTAATGTCAGTACTTGCATCTCTGGATATAGAACTTTTCCTAGACTATTGGAAAGTCAAAATTAAGGCTAGGAGTTCCAGGTCATATAGAGACCTCTAGCCATTAAAAACCCTTATGTGGTGTTCACAGAGCAAGTTTGGCATTTGTCCACTCTGAGAGGAATGCATGTCCTTGTGACTCGAATCATCAACTGAGATCTGGCCTTGACCTGTGGGGAAGGACGTGACGAGGAGAGAAACCCAGCAGGACATTGTTATCAGCTCCAGCATAAGCACGAGGGTGAAATGCATCTGCTTCTAGAGCTGCCCTTCTGCAGAGGAATTTGTTAGTTACCCGGCATTGGTTGAGTGTCTATTCTATTTAGAGCTCCTGTTATGTGGGCTAGCTAAGTATCAGCTCTTTAGGTCATAAATACATTGAGCATTTTGGGAAGATACTTAATATGTGTGTGGCTATGTATTTCTCTAACAACTATCCCCTAATTTTTTTTTACATGATGCATTATGTCCATATTAGATTCTGTACAGGGTCCCTTTCCTTTCCTTTCCTTTCTTTTCTTTCTTTTTTTTTTTTTGAGACAGGGGGAGTACAGTGGTGTGATCTCAGCTCACTGTAGCCTCAGCCTCCTAGGCTCAAGTGATCCGCCTACCTCAGTCTCCTGAGTAGCTGAGACCACAGGTGTGTGCCACCATGCCCAGCTAATTGTTGTATTTTTTTTTTTTTTAAGAGACATGGTTTCACCATGTTGCCCAGGCTGGTTTCCAACTCCTGGACTCAAGCGATCCACCTGCCTTGGCCCCTCAAAGTGCTAGCCTTATAGATTTACAGGTGTGAGCCACCGTGCCCAACCTTTTCTTTTCTTTTCTTTTTTTTCTTTTTCTTTAACTTACAATGCTTTAATTTTTGGACAGCTTTAATTGAAGTACAAATATGCACAAAAAATTGTGCATATTTAAGTATATACAATTTGATGACTTTGGTTATAATGCACACATACCTGTGATACCATTGCCACAATCAAGGTAACAAATATGTTCATCATCTCCAAAAGTTTCGTTGTGCCCCTTTTTCTGCCTTTTTATGTGTGTGTATGCAAGGAAGAACACTTAACATGAAATCTACCCTCTTAACAAATTTTTAAGTGCATGACATGGTATACTATTAACCATAGGCACTATGTTATACAGCAGATGTCTAGATCTTAATCATCTTGTGTAACTGTAGCTTCACACCCATTGAAAAACTCCCCATTTCCTCCATCCTCTGGCAGCCTCCATTGTATTTTCTGCTTCTCTAAATTTGATTATTTTAAAGGCCTCATGTAAGCGACATCATGCAGTATTTGTCCTTCTGTGACTGACTCATTTCACCTAGCATAATGTCCTTTAGGGCCAGCCGTATTGTCGCAAATCAACCCCTAACAATTTCATGCCTTGATTCTGTAGTAGCTCCCGTTCACATGAGCGGTGATAAAGTGTGCTTAATTGTGTGTTTGAGTCAGGTCTTTATACTCTTACTGCATGAAGCCATCCACAACCATGCACACGAGTAGTGTCTGTGTAAGAGCAGGCACAGTCAAACAGAAAGCACTCTGTTTCTGGCATGTCTGCAGAGCTTGGACACTGGTGTATGCAGAGACCCTCACAAGACTCTCCTTAAAACCCAAAGTGATTTTAAAACTTATGGTCGGACGTGGTGGCTCAGATCATATCACTGTACTCCAGCCTGGGCAACAGAGTGAGACTCTGTCTCAAAAAACAAAAAAACACCAAATTAAACCACTTGAGGTTGTACAAGAAATAGTCGGAGTGACTGAATCCTGCTGTGGAATCAATAACATGTGATTTGCTTAAAGGTTTACTTAAGTAAGTTATAAATCTAGGATACTTTTTTTTTTTTTTTTTTTTTTTTCTGTAGCCCAGGCTGGAGTGCAGAGGCTTCCATCTCAGGAAATGTCTCCTGTAGGTTGTGTTTGTTTGTTTGTTTTGTTTTGTTTTGAGACAGAGTCTCACTCTGTTGCCCAGGCTGGAGTGCAGTGGTGCAATCTCAGCTCACTGCAACCTCTGCCTCCTGGGTTCAAGCGATTCTTCTGCCTCAGCCTTCTGAGTAGCTGGGATTACAAGCGCCCACCACCACACCCGGCTAATTTTTGTATTTTTAGCAAAGACGGAGTTTCACCATGTTGGTCAGGCTGGTCTCAAACTCCTGACCTCGTGATCCACCTGCCTCGGACCCAAAGTGCTGGAACTATAGGCATGAGCCACCACACCCGGCCAGATGCCTCCCATATCTTTGAACGCCTCCCGGGTTCAAGCAGTTTTCCTGTCTCAGTTTCCCGAGTAGCTGGGATTACAGGCACCCACCACCATGCCCGGCTAATTTTTGTATTTTCAGTAGAGGCGGGGTTTCACCATGATGATCAGGCTGGTCTTGAACTTCTTGCCTGAAGTGATCCGCCTGCCTCGGCCTCCCAAAGTGCTGGGGGAGCCACCGCGCCCGGCCTATGATGCACATTTTGTTATTAGTTTTACATATACAGTGTTATCAGTGAGGAAAACCATAGGCAATAATACCCAGTTAAAGTGGTCTTTTTCTCAAGAAACAAGAAGCCTGGAGGTAGAAAGTTGCTGGCATTGGTTTAGCTGCCCGATAATGTCAATAAGACGCTGACCCTTTCTGTCTTTCAGTCTTGCCTTTCTTAGCACGTGGGCCTTTTGTTAACATGCTTGTTACTTCGTGAGAGTGAGATTGTGGCCACAGCTGCAGGTACCATGTTTGTATTCAAGCACGAGAATGGGGAAGGGGCAGTGCCAGTGACCACTGCTCCTCGGCCTCTCCTCTTTGTGCAGAAGTAAAGCCTTTCTCAAACACTCCCCCTTACGCTGCCCAAGAGTTTCATGTTTGTCTCGTTGTACAGAACTTGTCACGTGGCCATGCTTAGCTGCAAGAAAGGCTGGGAAAGAAATTTGTTTTGTTTTGTTTTGTTTTTTGAGATGGAGTCTTGCTCTTTTGCCAGGCTGGAGTGCAGTGGTGTGATCTTGGCTCACCGCAACCTCTGACTCCCTGGTTCAAGTGATTCTCCTGCCTCAGCCTCCCGAGTAGCTAGGATTACAGGCATGTGCCACCATGCCCAGCTAATTTTTGTATTTTCAGTAGAGATGGGGTTTCACCATGTTGTATGGTCTCAATCATGGACCTCATGATCCGCCTGCCTCGGCCTCCCAAAGTGCTGGGATTACAAGTGTGAGCCACCGGGAAAGAAGTATTTAACATTTTCAGCTTCCATAGTGGAGGCTGGCACAGCAGAGGAGGATTAGAAATAAGTTGCCCTACTAATGGCTTCTAGAGAGTCCCCACCAGTCCTTCATTAGGGAAGGAAGATGTGACCAGAATCTTTTCAGTGGCTTCCTTTTGTGGCATTTAGATGTAAATTAGATTTTTCAGGGTTTCAAGGAGCAGGCACATCCTCAGATTATTTCCATGAATGAAGGCCAATTATAAGGCTACATGGGGAAATAAAGGACACAGGAAGTTGTCTCAGGCCACGTGATGAGGCCATACAGGAAGTGGTCGGGGATGTACTTGTAGCCCCGTGGCTCTGATAGCAACTCTGGTGGCACCATCACAATACCTAGAAGTGACTCTTCAGAACTGGGCAACTGTGGGGATCCCTGGTCTGGGGCTCCACCATGACAGGGATGGAGCTGTTTTGCTTCTGACTCTACTGCTCTCGTCTGTATCAGCAGATTTTCACTCGTACCTTATGTCAAATGTCCCGAGAGTTCCTGTGGGACAGCCTTCACCATCCAGCAGAGGGCCACTATAGGGCAGAGCTCTCAAGGCCACCTCGGGCCTCTATCCATGTCTCCCTTGACCTATCTGTGTGACCGGGTGATGGGTCATGTGTAACCACTGTTGATCACACTCAGAGGGGATTGTGGGTGAGATGGACTCCCCGGGGCTTTGGAGGAGGTAATGAAACAATGGCTAGTCCTGGACCCTGGCTCTAGGCCATCTGCTAAGCTGTATCAAACTAGCCATTTTTTTTTTCTTTTTTGGTTGTTAGTTTCTATTTCATAATCATCAACTTAACTCTGCAATCCAGCTAGGCATGGAAGGGAACAAGGAAAACATGGAGCCCAAAGGGAACTGAGCGAGAGCACAGATTCCAGGATACTATGAGCAAACGGGGTGGAGGGGCACTCTCCTGAGCTATAGAAGGAATGGTCTGGTGGTTAAGATAAAACACAGTCAGCAATGGTGATCTTCTTGCTGGTCTTGCCATTCCTGGATCCAAAGCGCTCCATGGCCTTCACAATATTCATGCCTTCTTTCTCCTTGCCAAAGACCACATGCGTGCCATCCAACCACTCAATCTTGGCAGCGCAGATGAAAAACTGGGAACCATTTGTGTTGGGTCCAGCATTTGCCATGGACAAGATGCCAGGACCTGTATGCTTCAGGATGAAGTTGTCGTCATCAAATTTCTCCTTGTAAATGGACTTCCACCAGTGCGATTACGGCATGAGAAGTCACCACCCTGACATATAAACCCTGGAATAATTCTGTGACAGCAGGGACCTTATAACCAAATCCTTTCTCCCTAGTGCTCAGAGTGTGAAAGTTTTTTTCTGCTGTCTTTGGAAACTTGTCTGCAAACAACTTGAAGGAGACGCAGCCTAAGGGCTTGCCGTCGATGGCGATGTCAAAGAACACCGTGGGGTTGACCGTGGCTGATAGTGCAAGGCTTCTGGTGGTGGCAGCATCTGCAAAGCCCATTTTAAAAAAATGCAGCTATTTCACTATTTATACAATCATTCATCTTTCTATCTTCATTTTCTTGAAATTAAATCCCTAAAACCTTTCTGCCTTGACTATGCAGGGTGCCAGAAAACCAGAACAAATAATAACCAAAAAGGTCACATTTGTATTGCTTTGGTGGTGTATGTTCATATATATATATATATATATATATATATATATATATATATATATATATTTTTTTTTTTTTTTAATTAAAAATATTGATAGGCTGGGCACTGTGGCTCATGCCTATAATCTCAGCACTTTTGGAGGCCGAGGCCGGCAGATTGCTTGAGGTCAGAAGTTCGAGACCAGCCTGGCCAACATGGTAAAACCCGTCTCTACTAAAAATATAAAAAATTAGCCTGGTGTGGTGGTGCATGCCTATAATGCCAGCTACTCTAGAGGCTGAGGTAGGAGAATCACTTGAACCTGGGAGGCGGAGGTTGCAGTGAGTCGAGATCGCACCATTGCACTCCAGCCTGGGCGACAGAGTGAGACTCTGTCTCCAAAAAATATATATATGTGTGTATGTATATGTATATATATGTGTGTTTGTATATATATATGTGCATATATATATATATAAAGAGAGAGAAATAGAGAGAGAGAAGGGGAGAAAGAGAGAGAGGTGAAATTTGCATAGCATTTAACTGTTTTCTTTTGTTGAGATAGGCTCTTCTTCTGTCACTCAGGCTGGAGTGCAGTGGCGCCATCACAGCTCACTGCAGCATTGACCTCCTGGGCTCAAGTGATCCTCCCACCTCAGCCTCCAGAGTAGCTGGGACTACAGGCACGTGCCACCGTGCCCGGCTAATTTTTGTATTTTTTGTCAAGATGGGGTTTTGCTATGTTGCCCTGGTTGGTCTCCAATTCCTGAGCTCAAGCGATCTGCTCGCTATGGCCGCCCGAAGTGTTAGAGTTATAGGCGTAAGCCACTGTGCCCAACCCATTTACATGTTTTAAAGTGCACAACTTGGTGACATTTAGTGTGTTTACAGTGTTGTGCAACCATCACCTTTACCTGGTTCCAGAAGATATGTTTTTGAACAAGTGTGCATGAGTGTTGGGGATGATATTTCTCCTGTATTGAAAAGACTCTGTCAACGTTGCCTGCTAGACTGGCCCCAGGTGCTATAGGTTTATGGACCTAAACGCCTTTCTTGACTTTGCATAAGGAAAAGGTATCTTCCTGACCAAATGTCTCGGGCAACTCTCCCAATTCTCAGAAACTCCTTGGTCTTTCATGGTCTGCCATCCCTCAGCTGCAGAATTTGCAGTGAGACGCTATGTGTTCACCGAGGATTATTGTTTAACCATTTTATGGCTATTTAGATAGCAGTTAAATTTACACAAAAACAAACAAATGATGACCAAACCAAGTCACTGTCAAGGTCACAGGTGGCTATGTCTAACAAAAAAACAGAAGCTCTCCTTCAATTCACCCACTGGGAGAGGAATTTTCCAGCAGCATAAGGCCTCAAGATGAGTTGTCAGAGGGTAAGCTGCTGCTCAACCTAAACAACTATTTATTTATTTATTTATTTTTGAAACAGAGTCTTGTTCTGTCACTCAGGCTGGAGTGCGATGGCACGATCTTGGCTCACTGGAACCTCCGCCTTCCAGGTTCAAGCCATTTTCCTGCCTCAGCCTCCCAAGTAGCTGGGATTACAGGCACACACCACCATACCCAGCTAATTTTTGTAATTAGTAGAGACAGGGTTTCACCATGTTACCTAGGCTGGTCTCGAACTCCTAGCCTCAAGCGATCTGCCTGCCTTGGCTTCCCAAAGTGTTGGGATTGCACTCAAAACAAAACAAAACAAAAAGACAAAGAAACAAAAAAACGAAGAGTATGGTTTGATTGGACTTTTTTTTTTTTTTTGAGATGGAGTTTCACTCTTGTTGCCCATGTTGGAGTGCAATGGCATGATCTTGGCTTACCGCAACCTCTGCTTCCCGGGTTCAAGCAATTCTCCTGCCTCAGCCTCCTGAGTAGCTGGAATTACAGGCATGCACCACCATGCCTGGCTAGTTTTTTGTATTTTCAGTAGAGATGGGTTTTCACCATGTTGGCCAGGCTGGTCTCAAACTCCTGACCTCAGGTGATCCGCCCGCCTCGGCCTCCCAAAGTGCTGGGATTACAGGCATGAGCCACTGTGCCCAGCCTGATTGGAATTTTATAATCAGTATTTTTTTCAAAACTGGATTTTCATTTTAGTGGGCTATGAACAGTATGAACAAAAAATAAAATAGAATAATAAAGAATACGGTGCATTACAGATACAGTAAGTATTCCTTCTAGAAATGTTTGTCTCAGTAGTGTGTTTGTGTGTATATGTGTTTACTGGGTTATGATGTAAAATGCATTTCTTAATGTGGGTTATAGTTTAACAAGTTTGAAAGCCACGGACATAAATGGCTTTGGACCCGTCAGAACAGCTCAGACTTTTTTCACCAGCCTTGGGCCTCAGCCAGCTTCCCTGACCCTTCCACTATTGCCAGATGGAAATGTCATGGTTATGTTCAGAGTCCTTGTGCTAAACTCATGTATGCTCTTTATCAGAGGCAAAAATGGAGCATGACAGTCTGTTCTTAGGGCAAGTTCCAAGAACTGAGAACACAGTCCTCACAGGGTCATACAACTTTCAATTTTCCAGTTCCTAAACCGGTGTCAGTTCTGACTGTGCTCTCCTTGGTTATTCTGTGAATATACTTGAACGATAGAGGGCGTTTCTGCAGTGACGAGCTGGGGCACTGTCCTCCCTGACGCTCCGAAAAGCCACACTGCAGAACACTCTGGATAAAATTACCCCTGGGAGCCACCTGTTTACTACCCTTTATGCTTGAAGCTCTCAGCATGCAGTGCCCCGGATCACTTACAGTTCCCCAACTTCTTTTTCATGAAAAGAGCCATTCATTTCATCTCTTGGAGGTTGCAATTTGCCCTTTAAATTTTGCCTGTGATAAACTTAAGTCTGATAGCTTGCTTTGGCAGTACCTATGTGAAAGCAACTCGGAAAGTTAGAGAGTGAAATATTTAGCCAAATGATGGGCTAAAAAAGATAATACAAGCAATTCCAGTTAAGGTTCAGATTGAATTTCTTCTTCCTTTTTTTTTTTTGGGCCAAGGTCTCATTCTGTTGCCCAGGGGTGCAGTGGCACGACACGGCTCACTGCAGCCTCAACCTTCCTGGGCTCAGGTGATCCTCCCACTTCAGCCCCCTGACTAGCTGAGGACTACAGGTGTGTGCCATCATGCCCAGCTAATTTTTGTTTTTTGGGTTTTGTTTGTTTGTTTTGGTAGAAACTGTTTCGCCATCTTCCCGAGTCTTCTGTGCCCAGCTGTTCTGAGATTTCTTTCTTTTTTTTTTTTTTTTTTTTTTTTGAGACGGAGTCTCGCTCTGTCGCCCAGGCTGGAGTGGAGATTTCTTTTCAGTGTTATCTTGAGAATTCCTTTCCCCATCCTCCTTTGCTGGTCTCTTATTTCCTGAACTCCGTTTCTCAGTTTCTTCCTTAGTTCTGGGGAAGAATATCCTTCATTAGCTTTCTTGGGGACACATACATGAAAGAGGTCAATTCTTTAAGAGCTTGCACCTGTTGGGTGTGGTGGCTCACGCCTGTAATCCCAGCACTTCGGGAGGCCAAGGCAGGTGGATTACCTGAGGTCAGGAGTTCGAGACCAGCCTGGCCAACATGGTGAAACCCCATCTCTACTAAAAATTCAAAAATTAGCCAGGTGTGGTGACAGACACCTGTAGTTGCAGCTCCTCAGGAGGCTGAGGCCTGAGAATCGCTGGAACCCAGGAGGTGGAGGTTGCAGCGAACTGAGATTGCATCATTGCACTCCAGACTGGGTGACAGAGCAAGACTCCATCTCAAAAAAAAAAAAAAAAAAGAGCTCGCACATATGTAACTTTTGAATTCTCCCACTGCTGGTGTGGTTAGGTGGATATTATCGTTTGGCAATGATTTCCCCTCAAATTTAAGTCATTGCTCCATCATTTTCTAGTTTCCAGAATTGCTATTGAGAAGTTTTATCATTATTCTTAATCCTTTAACTGTGATTTGTTTCTCTTTTTTTGTCGCTCTCTCTCTCCCCACCCAAATTAGGCTTTAAAAGTTAAAAAGAGGCCGAGTGCGGTGGCTCACGCCTGTAATCCCTGCACTTTGGGAGGCCGAGGCGGGCAGATCACGAGGTCAGGAGTTCAAGACCAGCCTGACCAACACGGTGAAATCCCGTCTCTACTAAAAATACAAAAATTAGCCAGGCATGGTGGTGCACACCTGTAATCCCAGCTATTCAGGAGACTGAGGCAGGAGAATTGCTTGAACCTGGGAGGTGGAAGTTGCAGTGAGCAGAGATCACACCACTGCACTCCAGCCTGGGTGACAGAGCTAGACTCTGTCTCAAAAAAAAAAAAAAAAAAATGTTTAAAAGAAGGCTGGGCTTGGTGGCTCATGCCTGTAATCCCAGCACTTTGGGAGTCCAAGGTGGGCAGATCATGAGGTCAAGAGATTGAGATTAGCCTGGCCAGTATAGTGAAACCCCATCTCTACTAAAAAGACAAAAATTAGCTGGGTGTGGTGGCATGTGCCTGTAGTCCCAGCTGCTCGGGAGGCTGAGGCAGGAGAATCACTTGAACCTAGGAGGCGGAGGTTGCAGTGAGCCAAGATTGCGCCACTGCACTCCAGTCTGGACGACAGAGCGAGACTCCATCTCAAAAAAAGAAAAAAATAATAACATGAACAAACTGGAGAAGGGTATAACTGGCAGAAAAATGCCCAGGGATGAAGGTAGCAAAACTCAATGACAACAGAAAGGCTTACCTTCCTCACGGTCCCTGCTGATGGATCAGACACAACTTCTCTATAAAAATGGGACATATAATAATTGTAGGGAGCCGGGCATGGTGGCTCACACCTGTAATCCCAGCACTTTGGGAGGCTGAGGCGGGTGGATCATCTGAGGTCAGGAGTTCGAGACCAGCCTGGCCAACATGATGAAATCCTGTCTCTACTAAAAATACAAAAATTAGCCAAGAGTGGTGACGCATGCGTGTAGTTGCAGCTCCTCAGGAGGCTAAGGTAGGAGAATCGCCTGAACCTGGGAGGCGGAGGTTGCAGTGAGCCGAGATGGCACTACTGCACTCTAGCCTGGGCGACAGAATGAGATCTGTTTCAAAAAAAAAAAAAAAAAAAATTGTAGGGGGCCAAGGGAAAACTTCCCTTTTGCTGTCTGAAGCCTTGCTGAAAATAAATTCACAAAAGGCAAATTAATAGGAGAAATGCCGGACAAAATTTATTAATGTGCATGGGGGAAAATCACAGAGCGATTTCTTCACCACACAGTGGGGTAGAGAATCTTGTTACAAGAGCATCCGGTAAGACTGTCAGGAGGTCTTCCTGAAGGTCTCATATCCTCTTCTTGAGTGAAAGGGAGATGGGGAAACGTGGATGATTTAGGAAGGTAGTAAATGATCTTCAGGGGAAGTCAATGGAATTGAAATATACAACGGCCTGGGACAAACTCTGTTGGACCCAATGAGCAAACAGTGGTTTGTGACGAAAGTCTATCCATGTGTGTGGACCAAGTTGTCTTTCTTCTTGCAATGAGTTCAGTTAATGAAAACTTGAGGAAGGGACCAGAGGTAACTGTTTTCTTTTTTGGTGGATCCAGACTTCAGGCAGACAAAGGACCTTCAGAGTACAACTTCCTCCTGTGCTACGGGAGAGACAGAGGATTGAGAGACAGGAAGATGGGAGGAAAGTTAGAGAGATGTGGCCTCTTGTTCAGTTCAGTATGTCAAAGCACCGTGTTTTGGGGTAGCAGTTTCAGGACCCAGCCCAGTATAGTTCCCTAGTCCTGGTGCCCAGTCTCAGATCTCTTCAAGATAAACAGTCTCATTAATGTCCTGATTTTTTTTCATCATCCAATTACCCAGCTCATCTAGGCTGGTATATCTGTTGTTATATGATCATGTAACTCTGGAAGGTTTAGAGTTAAATATAGAAACGACGAGCTAAATCAAACCCATAGTACTAATATTTTTAGTACTAACCATTAAGTGTAAGACAATCTGCATGTGTCTGCTATTCATGCGAAGTGTAGTAGTAAAGAAAGAAATTATTCTCATAGGGAATCTTACAGATTACCTTGCAATTTCAATTTAAAATGTGCAATTGATTTTATATTTGTGACTTTAAAATGAAGGTGTGAGATAATTTGGTAAAGTGTATACATTGTACTGATTGTATTAAGATAATCTTGTTACAAGAGTGTCCGGTAAGGCTGTCAGGAGGTCTTCTTCAAGGTCTCATGACAGTTGCTTCTGCTACTGTTACAGGCTGTTACAGGCTGTGCCATTTCCCCTTTTACCAAATGAACCCCAACAGGCTCAGGAAACGACAGCTAAGGCACAGCTGAGACCAGACTGGAATATTCAAATGCAAATTTTGCTAAAGGCTCACATAGGGATCGGCAAACAGTTTTTGTAAAGAACTAGATTGTGAAGATTTTATTCTTTAGGGCCCAGGAGGCAAAACTGAGATTCTGTAGATACTTACATAACCATTTAAAATGTAGCCACTTAAAAAATATAAAAACTGGGTCGGGGGCGGTGGCTCACGCCTGTAATCCCAGCACTTTGGGAGGCCAAGGCGGGCAGATCACTTGAGGTCAGGAGTTCCAGACCAGCCTGGCCAACATGGTGAAACCCCATCTCTACTAAAAATTAGCTGGGCATGGTGGTGGGCACCTGTAATCCCAGCTACTCTCGAGGCTGAGGCACAAGAATCGCTTGAATCCAGGAGGTGGAGGTTGCAGTGAGCCGCGATCACGCCACTGCACTCCAGCCTGGGCGATAGAGAGAGACTCAGTCTCAAAAAAAATAATAATAATAAAAATAAAAAATAAAAAAATATATAAACTATTCTTAATTCTGGGGCTATACCAAGACAGGCAACTGGATAAATTGGTCCATGGACCATAATTTGCTAACCCTTGGGCATAAAATTTATTTATTTATTTATTTTTTTATTATTATTATTTTTTGAGACAGAGTCTCGCTCTGTCGCCCAGGCTGGAGTGCAGTGGCCTGATCTCAGCTCACTGCAAGCTCCGCCTCCCGGGTTCACGCCATTCTCCTGCCTCAGCCTCCCGAGTAGCTGGGACTACAGGCGCCCGCCACCTCGCCCGGCTAGTTTTTTGTAGTTTTAGTAGAGACGGGGTTTCACTGTGTTCACCAGGATGGTCTCGATCTCCTGACCTCGTGATCCACCCGTCTCGGCCTCCCAAAGTGCTGGGATTACAGGCTTGAGCCACCGCGCCCGGCCGGGCATAAAATTTAAAAAGATATCAAAATAAATAAATGCAGAGAATAACGCAAAATTAAATAAACCAGATTTCTAAGTACAACTCACCAGACTTCACATGAGTTTCCCTGCACTGTTGTTCTTACCATTGTGTCTACTGGAACACATCTAAGGAAGCAGAAGTACTTTTGAGCAGGGCTTACAACTGTGGTGATATCAATGGGAAGGGACAGACAATTTGAAAAAGCCTCCGTCCTGACCTCTGTCTTCCTGCCAACTCTCAAATTATAGAGACTCTCCAAATGTGCTTGTATTTATTGGGGGCCCACAGTGCCCAGTGCTATGCTGAGCACTAAGAATACGGTAGTGAGCAAGACTGGGTCCCTACCCCAAGGAGCTTACGGTTCCATGGGAAGACTGTCAAGAAAACGGCTCATTCTTTTGAAGTGCGGTAACTGTTCTCATAGCAGCATGGATGCACAACGTGGGCAGGCACCCACTGCACCCAGTTTTTAGGGACTAGGAGAGACTTCCTAGAGGACATGGTGTCCAAACTGAGGCCTGATGGATGAGAAGAACTTAGCAAGAGAAATAACTCAGCAGGTGCAATGCAGTGTGTGCCAAGTCGCAGCGGTAAAAGGGAGTGTCACTGTGTTTGGGGAGCTATGAGTATTTTATACGACCATTCAATGACTTACACAAAAGATGCATTCTCAACAAAGCACCTGTAACCAGGAAAAACAAATGCCCAAAGCAACATTCCTATAAAACAGGATTTCTCAAACTTCAGTACTATTGCCACTTTCCCGGGCATTGTTGAACGTTTAGCAGCATCCCAGGTCCCTACCAACTTGCCAGTAGCAAGCATCTAGAGTTGAGGCAACCAAAAAACTCCAGACATTGCGAATGTCTCCTGGAGGGCAAAATCTCATTGAGATTGAGAACTGCTGCAAAAAAATATAATGATAAAGAATGTCATGGGATCATTCCCAGTACACCAGCTAGGAACACTGGCCTATCCAGGTGTTCTTGTTAGGAGTAGCAATGGCTCATTGCTGCTCCATTTTGCCAAGGAGAGGAGGTGACCAGATGTCTCAGTCAGATACAACCTCCTCCTTCCACCAACCACCAATTGCTACCCCTGAAAGGTCTGACTAAGGCCTTTCATTCTGCAAGCACCGAGGGACCCCCATCCAGAAAAACCTGCTAGACTCATTCTTGGCAAGATGCAGGTCCCTATTATCTGCACCATTCCTGTAGTTTAATGTGGTTACACAAACATTTACCAAATTGTAGTTGATTCCAAAGCATTTGTTTTTTATTGCCACTATATAGTGCACATCCAGTTGCCAAGATGATGAACACCAGGATGTGGGTAAAAAATGGTTCCTGCTGCCCAGCTCCTCATAGAGATTGGCATCATCCACCTAAGGGAGTGTAGTGAGGGCTTTTGGCTGTATGGATCTTACTGTTTTAACACTTTGCTAATAAAAGTCTTAAGTGGCAAAAAAAGTCCAGCTACTTGAGAAGTGTCTATATGGCCGGACTTTAGAATACAGGATTGAGAGGCAAGTACATGAGTGACGCGGATAGGGAACTAGATTCTTACCGCTGGAGGGCTCTAAGGACCACTGGTCAGGGGCCTTGTGTGCCAGCCTGAGGGCTTACTTTTAATCTTGAGGACACTGGGGAGCCAATGAAGAATTTTAAACTGGTGAGTGCCATGGCCAGATGAATTCAAATTTCTACAGCACTTACATTTTACAAAGTACGTTTCTGCACACGTCGCCTCATTTAACATTCTGTAGGGAGGGTATTGTTTCCATTTTGCAACTGAGGACTTTAATGAACTCAAGGCCAGAGAGCTAATAAAGTTGTGACCAGGACTGAGTAGAACCTAGGTCTTCATTTCCATATTGCTACCTGGGTGTGTTAACTGTAGTCAGATAAAAAACATGCACAAAGAGCCAAATAGGGGGAAAGTTGAAGCCAAAGAATAGATGAAAAAGAAGCTGCTTCCAACAGGGACTAGCACTGAATAGTTCATAGATATATTTCTGGACTTACTACTTTTTTTGTTATTCTTTTTTTTTTTTTTTTTGGAGATGGAGTCTCGCTCTGTTGCCAAGGCTGGAGTGCAGTGGCACAATCTCAGCTCACTGCAATCTCCGCTTACCAGGTTCCAGCAATTCGCCTGCCTCAGCCTCCCAAGTAGCTGGGACTGTAGGCAGGCAGCACCATGACCAGCTAATTTTTGCATTTTTAGTGGAGACAGGGTTTCGCCATGTTGGCCAGGCTAGTCTTGTACTCCTGACCTCAGGTGATCCACCTGCTTCGGCCTCCCAAAGTGTTGGAATTATAGGTGTGAGTCACGGCGCCCGAACTTTTTTGTTATTCTTGTTTCTAAACTGGTTATGCTGCTGCAACCAAGTTACTATTCCCTAGAGAAATAGTTTCCAATTCATGGGCCAAGACCCTTGGGGGAACCCAAGGTTACTGCAGGGGGCCCACAAATTCAATATGCATTTTCATAATGGACACTGAGAATACTACCATCTATTTTACAGGGACTCCAGAGTTTTAAAAAATTCATTTTTCTTTCCAAAAGATCTTTGGCCAGGCATGGTGGTTCATGCCTGTACTCCCAGCACTTTGGGAGGCCAAGGCAAGAGGATTGCTTGAGTATAGGAGTTTGAGGCTGCAGTGAGCTGTGACTGGGCCACTGCACTCCAGCCTGGGTGACAGAGCGAGACCCTGTCTTGAAAAGCAAAACAAAACAAAAGCACAAAAAAACCCACAAAGGGATCTTCATACTTGAAGTTTGGCGATTCCTGTGTATTTCTAAGTATTATGTGAGTATTAGCACAGGCTGGTGGGGCTTAGGGTAATGGTAGACTTTGGGTGTCCAAAAGCTCTATAGGAGAGGGAGGAATCCAGTACTTAGTATGCAGTGCCACACAGTCATGAGTCTGGAAAGGACTTGGTGAGGTGAGAGAGAGGTAGAAAGCGTCATGTTCTTATTTCCCTGCCCTAGAAAGGCAAGCATTCCAATGACTTTCCCCCACAGGCTGGGGATTGTATTTGTTTTTATGGCCAGAATTCAGGGGATACTTCAAACGGGTCCATATTTTATTGATTTCAAAAGAGTGCGTGGCAAAAATCCAGGTACTCACCTAGAGTCCAGTTTGGAGGACAGAAAAGGGATTGTTTAAGCTCCGCCTGGGGCCTGAGCTGGAGACACAGAAGGAAATGAAATAGATGGCCCCGGGCCCTGGTTCTGTAACAGGCCAGTTATGAAAACTCTGTTTCATCACCTGTAAAATGGAAATAACATTTCTTTGGCTTGAATGAATCAAGGAATGTAAAGATTCCTGGAGTACCACTTTGCATCAATAGATGCAAGTTTTATACATATGCATTTATTCTTTATTCTTTTTTTTTCCGAGATGGAGTCTCGCTCTGTCGCCCAGGCTGGAGTGCAGTGGTGTGATCTCGGCTCATCACAACCTCCACCGCCCAGGTTCAAGTGATTCTCCTGCCTCAGCCTCCCGAGTAGCTGGGATTACAGGTGCCATCACCACATTCGGCTACTTTTTGTATTTTTAGTAGAGACGGGGTTTCTCCATATTGGTCAAGCTAGTCTCGAACTCCCGACCTCAGATGATCTGCCCGCCTTGACCTCCCAAAGTGCTGGGATTACAGGCGTGAGCCACGGCACCCGGCTCCAGCTACTTGGGAGGCTGAGGCAGGAGAATCACTTGAACCTGGGGGCCGGAGGTTGCGGTGAGCCGAGATGGCGCCACTGCACTCCAGCCTGGGCAACAAGAGCGAGGCTCCGTCTCAAAACAAAACAAAACAAAACAAAACAAAAATATACCTGGGTGTACTTGAACACAAACACTGCAATACCATTAAAAAATGTGATATATTAATATACAACTATTTACATATATGTATATTATATATATTATATATGTAAAAGTTTCTACTCATATAGTATGGTTCTTTTAATTTTTTGGTCTATTTGGACATATTCTTTTTTTTTTTTTTGAGAGGGAGTATCACTCTGTTGCCCAGGCTGGAGTGCAGTGGCGCGATCTTGGCTCACTGCAACCTCCGCCTCGCGGGTTCCAGCGATTCTCCTGTTTCAGCCTCCTGAGTAGCTGGGATTACAGGCGCCCGCCACCACGTCCGGCTACGCTAATCTGTACATTTTATTATTTATTATTTTTATTTTTTTATTTTTTTGAGACGGAGTCTCGCTCTGTCACCCAGGCTGGAGTGCAGTGGCCGGATCTCAGCTCACTGCAAGCTCCGCCTCCCGGGTTCACGCCATTCTCCTGCCTCAGCCTCCCGAGTAGCTGGGACTATAGGCGCCCGCCACCTCGCCCGGCTAGTTTTTTGTATTTTTTAGTAGAGACGGGGTTTCACCGTGTTAGCCAGGATGGTCTCGATCTCCTGACCTCGTGATCCGCCCGTCTCGGCCTCCCAAAGTGGTGGGATTACAGGCGTGAGCCACCGCGCCCGGCCTAATCTGTACATTTTCAAGCTAAAAGCTGGGGTATAAAAAAATAAGGGCAAATTTACTTCCATCCAACTGTGAAGGTTCACGCGGGCACAGAGAACCGCCCCCTGAGAAGGTTGCTTTTCCAGGGTTCTCGATGCGTTCCCCAAATTTCTCTTCCACCTCCCAGTCGATATCAGAGGCCACATCAGGCGCCACCGAGTCCGAAGCAGCTTCCTCCTCAGGCAGCGGCAGTGGAAGATCCCGAAAGGGACTTGGGGCTGGCCCCGCCCCTAAGTGTCTCTGTCGGGGGGGGGGTCAGGGGCGTGCCATGGGCGTGGCTAGTGCTGGCAGAAACCAATGGGAACTGAGGAGGTTGGCGTGTTTGCGCGGGCGGGGCGGGGCGGGGCGGGGCGGGGCTGCGCGCAGGCTCCTGGGCCGGCGCGGCATTTTCTCCTTTCCTGGAGCGGCCTCCGGTTCTTGTAGCAACTGAGTCCGGGTTGCAGGAGGTGTGGGGCCGCCGCCTCCAGGTAAGTCCTGGCCCGCGCCTCCTCCCGCCGGCCCCTCTTTCTCTGCGGCTCCCGGAACCCGGGCCTGGGGTAGGGTTGGGCTGCGGTTTCCTGGGAGCCTCCTTTGCAATCGGGCGTGCTCTGGGCTGCCCTTGCTTTCCAGTTCGCAGGCCGGGCGGGGCTCGGCGGGGCGCGAGGTTCGGGGGACTGGGACAGGGCTCCTCTTCTCGGGCTGCTCCCTCCTTGGGTCGGGCTGGTGCATCGCTGTTGGCGTGGGGTGATTCCTGTTCCAGGGTCATTGAGATCCGAGTGCGAATCCCGTCGTGGCATCTCTGCGTCTGCACGCGTGCCCCGGGCTTGCAACCCTGCCTGTACGTCCCTCCCACTCGTGGGTTCATTCAAACGGCAGCCTGAGCGCCCGCGAGCTTCGCATTCTGGGAGAGGGCACACCACATTCGGAATCGCTCGTGGCACATGCTAGGCTGGGAGGAAATTGCCTGGAGAGTTAATGTACCTCTGGGTTTTAAAGTCTTTCTAGGTGCAATTTCATGTAAAGCAGTTGCAGTGATTAGCATTTTTGTTCTGCGCAAGAGTAGCAAAAACAGTGTTGGCACTGCCCTGCGGATTCGGCTTGCCGTCCTACTTGGGTAGTGAGAAAGTTGAAAGGCATGAATTTTGCTTTTGGCTTTGCCGTTGCGAAGCTTTGTGACCGCGGACTCAGTTAATTAACGTGAAACGAGATGATAACTTAGAAGATTTCTTTTAAACCCCGCTTTTTGGAAGTCTGTGATGACCTTAGTTTTCTTTCTGCACCTTTAAAAAGAACAGGAAATAGGAAAAGTTCATGAAAGGGCATTATTGAAAGGGCAGTCGGTCCAGCAAGGAACAAAAATGTATGAGAGCACAGAAGCCTTAAAGGCTGTGCGATTACAGTTTAAGAGTTCAGACTGAAACGGAAACAGCAAGTAAAACTGAAAGAACGTATCAGGAATTAAATAAGAGTAACGGCTGGGAGCAGTGGCTCACGCCTGTAATCCCAGCACTTTGGGAGGCCGAGGCGGGCAGACCACCTGAGGTCAGGAGTTCGAGACCAGCCTGGCCAACATGGAGAAACCCTGTCTCTACTAAAAATACAAAAATAGCCGGGCGTGGTGACGGATTCCTGTAATTCTAGCTACTCGGGAGGCTGAGACAGGACAATCGCTTGAACCCAGAAGGTGGAGGTTGCAGTGAGCCGAGATCATGCTTTTGCACTCCAGCCTGGGCAATAAGAGCAAAACTCCCCCTCTAAATAAATAAATATTAGAAACTTGGAAAGCGTTCAGAAGTACCAGCAGCTAGTATTATATTTAATTACCTCCCTTTACAGCTGTGCACATGAGGTCAGGTGGGTGAAAATAAACACTAAGCAACCATATAAGAGAAAATGTAGACAGGACGTGTAACTTAGCATATATCCTAAGTGTAGGGAGAATCCTTTGAAATTCTTAATTTGTATAGACATTTTCATTCAGAAAACTTGTTTTTAACCTTTCTTGACAGGGTCTTGCTCTGGCACCCAGGCTGCCAGAGTGCAGTGTCATGATCATAGCTCACTGCAGCCTTGAAGTCCTGGGCGTATGTGCCCCTTCCACCTCAGCCTGCGGAGTAGCTGGGACTAGAGTCGCCTACCACCATGCCTGGATAATTTTTTGGATTTTTTTAGTAGAGATGGTCATCTCATTCTGTTGCCTAGGCTGGTCTTGGACCCCTGGCCTCAAGCTATTCTCCAGCCTCAGCCTCCCAAGTAGCTGGGATTACAGATATGTGTGACTAGCCCAGCTAACAACTTTGTTGTTTTTTTTTAATTTGTATTTTTCACTTTTTTTTGTATTTATTTATATATTTATTTATTTATTTGAGATGGAGTTTCGCTTTTGTTGCCCAGGCCAGAATGCAGTGGCGCGGTCTCGGCTTACTGCAACCTCCGCTTCCTAGGTTCAAGCAGTTCTCCTGCCTCAGCCTCCCGAGTAACTAGAATTACAGGCGCCCACCACTATGCCTGGCTAATTTTTGTATTTTTAATAGAGATGGGGTTTCACGGTGTTGTCCAGGCTGGTCTTGAACTCCTGACCTCAGGTGATCCACCTGCCTTGGCCTCCCAAAGTGCTAGGATTACAGGTGTGAGCCACTGCACCCGGCATGTTTGTTTTTAAGTTAAAAAAAAAAATTTGGGCCAGGTGCCGTGGCTCATGCCTAATCCCAGCACTTTGGGAGGCGGAGGCAGGCAGATCACAAGGTCAGGAGTTTGAGACCAGCCTAACCAACATGGTGAAACCCCATCTCTACCAAAAATACAAAAATTAGCTGGACATGGTGGCGCATGCCTATAATCCCAGCTACTCAGGAGGCTGAATTGCTTGAACCTGGGAGATGGAGGTTGCAGTGAGCGGAGATAGTGCCACTGCACTCCATCCTGGGTGACAGAGCGAGACTGCATCTCAAAAAAAAAAGAAAAAATTATTCAGCCAGTCACTAACAGCTAACAAGTTTTTCTTTTTTTTTTTTTTTTTTTGTGGGGGGGATAGAGTCTCACTCTGTCGTCCAGGCTGGAGTGCAGTGGCGCCATCTTCGCTCACTGCAACCTCCGCCTCCTGGGTTCAAAGCGATTCTCCTGCCTCATCCTCCTGAGTAGCTGGTATTACAGGCATCTCCACCTCGCCCAGCTAATTTTTGTATTTTTAGTAGAGACGGGATTTCACCATGTTGGCCAGGCTGGTCTTGAACTCCTGACCTCAAGTGATCACCCTCCTCCACCAACCAAAGTGTTGGGATTACAGGTGTGAGCCACCATGCCCAGCCAACAGCTAACATTTTTAAAAATAAAATTTTTTGTTTCCTCTCCTGGAAAATTCTATATTTATAATGCATGTATAGAATTCCCTGCCCTGCACCCACTAATATTTTTTTTAACAGCCTTTGGAAGATAGTGTTTGGCTGCAAAGTAGTCCCTAGAGGAATGGTCATGTGATCCTTCGGAGAGACCTTAGTTTGAATATTTGGTAGCTTTGACTAGGGAAAGTTACTTTTCTTCTCTGAGGCTGTTTGGTCAGTTGTGAGATGTGGCTGATGATACCTCTTTCATAGGATTGTGAGGAAAATGTATAGCAATGCCTGACAGCAGGTATTCAGGGATGACTGCTAGTGTTAGTAGTATGTTCATAATGCAGCAAGGAGAAGGAATGAATTACTGGGTTTTAGCATGGCTTAGAGAACATGG
The DNA here is from genome assembly GCF_049350105.2 of Macaca mulatta. Lineage (NCBI taxonomy): Eukaryota > Metazoa > Chordata > Mammalia > Primates > Cercopithecidae > Macaca > Macaca mulatta. The sequence goes on from NC_133422.1 coordinate 24,711,248, forward strand.
CTGTAAGAGGAGTGTAAAATCAGTGTACAGCCACTGCCCGACACTGGAATTTCTGCAAAGTTTTAATTCCTTCCCCGAGTTGCTGCCCAGACACTATTGACTGCTAAGGACACATGAATCTCTCTGACTGTCTTGGCTTGGCAGCCTTGGGACTTCTGTAGATCCACTTGGGATTTTTCCAAACAACTGTGTTTGGAATTTAAGGAAGTGTTTCAGGAGACTCCCCTTCAGAAAGAGCTCCAAAACAAAGAAATGGGTTAGTTTACTGAACAGAGGTTTCAACCTAAGATAACTATAGCCCTGTCACAGCTTGCTGTGGCCAGTACAACCTGGTGGACATCTACTTACTTATTCCAGTCCTAACTAGCCATTTGCATGTGTGTGTGTGTGTGTGGGGTGTGTGTGTGTGTGTATGTGTTTTGAGACAAAGTTTCGCTTTTGTTGCCCAGGCTGGAATGCAGTGTTGAGATCTTGGCTCACTGCAACTTCCGCCTCCCAGTTTCAAGTGATTCTTCTGCCTCAGCCTCCTGAGTAGCTAGAATTACAGGCACCTGCCACCACACCTGCCTGAGTTTTGTATTTTTAGCAGAGACTGGGTTTGCCATGTTGGCCAGGTGGTCTCGAACTCCTGACCTCAGGTGATCGCCCACCTCGGCCTCCCAAAGTGCTGGGATTACTGACATCAGCCACCGCGCCCGCCCCTTTTCCTTATTTGGATGTTTGCCCATCTACTGCGGCTCTCTGGTTCATATTTAAGCCAAATGATTCTTTTGCTCGGCAAACAATGACTTGATAAGTTCCAGTAATATTAACTGCTTAGAGATCTAGTCCTAGCTTTGGAAAGGAAAAGAGAAAGGCCAAAAAGTTCTTTTGCCTCCTGACTAGCTAACTTTAAAAAATTGTAATTGAATGGAAGTACTTGCTTATAGGATGCTGATCCGGGAGTGGACAATAATTTGTAGAAAAGTTTTATTGGTGGTACTTCTGAATGAATGGGCACGTGATTCATCCCATTTGTTTCAAAACTATGAAGAAGCAATTCCATCACATTTTTTAGCTCTAGTTGAGTATTTACATGTTAGTATTAACCGAGAGCCTCTGGATTTTAACCTAACCAGCTGAAAACTTAATATCAAAACCGACAGAGGAAAAAGTAGCCAGATCTCATTAAAACTTAACTAGCTGGCCAGGCACAGTGGCTCACGCCTATAATCCTAGCACTTTGGGAGGCCAAGGCAGGTGGATTACCTGAGGTCAGGAGTTCGAGACCAGTCTGGCCAACATGGCAAAATCCTGTCTCTATTAAAATACAGAATTAGCTGGGTGTGGTGGCACATGCCTGTGATCCCAGCTACTTGGGTGACTGAGGCAGGGGAATCACTCGAACCTGGTGGAGGTTGCAGTGAGCTGAGATTGCGCCATTGCATTCCAGCCTGGGGAACAAGAGTGAGACTTTGTCTCAAAAAAAAAAAAAAAAAAAAAAAGATGGAGTCTGACTCTGTTGCCCAGGCTAGTCTTGAACTCCTACGCTCAAGACTACAGATTTCAGGGACTACGGATGTGTGCCACTACACCTGCCTTCGTTTTGCTTTTTAATCGGCAATCAGCTAAGTCTAAGAATAAGTTGAGGAAGTTAGTACTGGATGGTAAATGAATTATTGGATTTATTATTAATAGGTTCTTACAATCTCTAACTTACAGTCTTAATTATTATATGAGTTACCAATTTAATAAGGCTAGGATTTACTTAAGTGCAGTTACTAAATATTTTCAAGGATAATAGGGAGCTGATAGGAGTCTTTTGGGAAAGGGCTTGCTCTTTGGTACTGAAATACCTAAAAACATAGTGGTTTTCTTGTTTCATTCTTACAGAACCTTCTATTTTACTCATTTGTAACTGCTATGAATTTGGTTAGTATCCATCAACAAGGAATAATGATTAATAGGTTTATTCAAGGTGCTCTGTGGGGGGATCTTAGCGTTGGAAACTGATATTCTGGGCAGTGGTGACTCGTGGTAGCCCTCTCCTGGGAAAAGGAGACTTGGGAAGTTCCTAAACACAGGCAAAGTAAACATGTTGGGCATATTGCCTGCCAATAATGACTGAAAAGTTAGAAATTTTGTTTTAAACCAACAGTAGCTATAGTTGATAGTATATATACAAAAGTGTATTAGTTGTATGAGTCTCCTGTTAATGGGCATGAGGCCACATTTACCGGCTCTAATTACATACAACTGTAGAACGTGACATGAATGTGAAGGACCTGAGCTGTGGCACGAGAGTACACATCACAGGGAGCAAGGTCTTATTACGGAAAAGGAAGATGGAGGGCAACATTTGTGAGTGTCTTTAAAATATATACGGCTTAATCCACACAATAGGCCTACAGCCTGACATTTATTTAACTTAGTGAATAAAAGTATGGCTGTACCCCTAATTGGTTGTGTTGTCTGCTGTGGTGACGATGGTGTTGGTGAAGAAAAAACCGAGACTCAGGTGAGCGGGAACTTCTCAAGGAAAGGTGTGGGGTGGCTCGACCGCAGAGTCAACCTCTTTCCTCATGCCAAGCTGCCTCACAGCTGGTAACGTAATAAGGCTAAGAGAAGTGAGCCGATATTTATAGAATATAGATTACAAGTAGCCTGTGGTGGCTGGGCGTGGCGGCTCTCACCTCTATTCCCAGCACTTTGGGAGGCCAGGGCTGCAAAATTACTTGAGTCCAGGAGTTCAAGACCAGTCTACAAAAAATAAAAGAATTAGGCGGGCATGGTGGTGTGTGCCTGTGGTCCCAGCTACTTGGGAAGCTGAGGTGGGAGGATCACGTGAGCCCGGGAGGTTGAGGCTGCGGTGAGCCATGTTTGTGCCACTACACTCTAGTCTTCGTGACAGTGTGAGACTCTGTCTTAAAAAAAATAAATAAAATAAGTAGCTTGTAATTTTAAGTAATTGTCATTTTACCTTATGACACAAGTTTGCAACATTTTTCTGCTGCAGTGCACCCGAGGGATGTGATGTCCCCCCAATAAGGACTCACTAAGATAGCGGTGAATGAATAGCAAATACTTTTTTTTTTTTTTAACGCAGGGTCTCACTGTGTTTCCCAGGCTGGTCTTGACCTCCTGGGCTGAAACAGTTCTCCTACCTTGGCCTCCCAAAATGCTGGGATTGCAGGCGTGAGCCATCATGCCCGCTGCAAATACTTATTGTATGAAGAATAGATTTAAGATAAAATAGACTTTCAGAAAACAGCTTCCACTGCACTACACTGAATACGTAGCACGCATACCAAGTTACCAAAGTAGCTGATTACTTCTTGAGGTCACAGTAAAAATTAAGACCACTGATAAAGTAAGCTTGGAAATTGCTGACTTGAGGTTTAGGAAATAGGGGTGCTTTGCTTTATTAAGGGGAGGCTTCCCTTGGGAATGGCTACAGGGGGTTTTGGTGATAGCACTTTCCAAATAAAACCTAGGGGAAGAGTTTGGAGAAGACACTGCCTGTGTGAGAAGTTACAGCTTTATCATATCTTGCTGTTGTGTCCAGGAAAAACTGCGCTGGAGGCGATGTTTCTGTAAATCAAAGAACAGACAGTGTGAGAATGTCAGCCCTCAACTGGAAGCCATTTGTGTATGGGGGGCTGGCCTCCATCACAGCTGAGTGCGGTAAGGACCTGAGGGTGGTGGGTCACATAGCCTGCTGTGCGTGATGGTGTGTGATGTGAATGTAGTTCAAGTGTAGAATGTGAGATGATGAAATGTTTGTCTCAGAATTCAAAATGTCTTTTAGCTGGGTGTGGTGGCTCACGCGTATAATCTCAGCACTTTAGGAGGCTGAGGCAGGGGAATCCCTTGAGTCTAGGAGTTCTAGACCAGCCTGGGCAACAGAGTGAAACCCCATCTCTGTTAAAAAAAAAAAAATTAGACAGATGTGGTGGCACAGGCCTGTGGTCCCCGCTATTCGGGAGGCAGAGGTGGCAGGATTGCTTAAGTTCAGGAGGTCGAGGCTGTGGTGAGCCACGTGTGCACCACTGCACTCCAGCCTGGGTGACAGAATGAAACCCAGTCTCAAAAAAAAAAAATAAGTTTTCTTTTGGTAATGCTTTTTAAGGCAAAATAGTCATTTTGGCTGCTATTAGCAGTTTAGGGTTCAAAGTTTAGTGGAGAGAAAGTTGATCCTGCTGACCAAACACAAATTTTTAAAAATTTTTTGTTTCGAAACAAGGTCTGGTGCTGTTGCTGAGGCTGGAGTGCAGTCATCTGATCTCAGCTCACTCCAGCCTCTGCCTCCCGTGTTCAAGCGGTCCTCCCACCTGAGTCTCCCGCGTAGGGGAGACTACAGATGTGCACCACCACGCCCGGCTAATTCTTGTATTTTTATTAGAGGTGGAGTTTTGCCATGTTGCCCAGGCTGGTCTTGACTCCCAAGCTCAAGAGATCCACCTGCCTCGGCCTCCCAAAGTGTTGGGATTACAGGCGTGAGCCACCGTGCCCAGCCCCAAACACAAGTTTTATGAATCATTTTTGGATTGTATCTGTCTGTTTTCCTTGTCCTTTCCCCAGCTTTGCCACTGTTAACCTGTTTGGCTGTAAAGAGGTTTGAGAAGCTCAAGGGTGTTCCCTGAGCCAGATAAGATGGACTGTAGTTATCTAGTCACTTTCTGATGATGCACATTATCTAGTTCCCATTTGTGACTTCCTCATCGGTTGGGTTCCACATCAGACCCTGTTTGTTTATTCTCTGGAATCATTCATTCAACAAACACTGATTGAGCAACTGTTGAATGCCCTGTGCTGGGTTGGACACATCATTGCTTCCAGGGCTCAGTCACTGCTGTCCAAGAACAGAATACTACCCCTGTGGGGCTGGGGGGAATTGAGGCCAAGGGGTAAGCTGCATGAGCCGTGGTAACCACCCACTCACCAGCTTAGGCTCTCTGGGCTGGTGGGCTTTCTCGTTGACACCGTGAATCAAGGTTACTGTCTAAGGATGGGTTTTATATATTTGGGTGGACTATTTGTTAGGTAAAGTATTTAACATATTTATTTGCATTATCAGATTTATTTTATTTTATTTTAGAGACAGAGTCTCTCTCTGTCACCCAGTCTGGAGTACGGTGGCGTGATCTTGGCTCACTGCAACCTCTGCCTCCGAGGCTTAAGCGATTCTCCTGCCTCAGCCTCCTGAGTAGCTGGGCTTACAGGTGCCTGCCACCATACCCAGCTAATTTTTGTATTTTTAGTAGAGACTGGGTTTCACCATGTTGGCCAGGTTGGTCTCGAGCTCCTGACCTCAGGTGATCTGCCCACCTCAGCCTCCCAAAGTGCTGGGATTACAGGCATGAGCCACTGCGCCTGGCCCAGATTAATTTTAGACTATAAAACACTCTCCCAAGTGGAAAAACTCCTTTAGAAAATGAAATTTTTTACCTCTTTGTTCACATTGAACCTAACTTTAACCTTCAATTATATACAGAATAGTAACTTACGTTTTTCAATGGATTTCCTGTTTAGGTAAATCATACTGTGTATCTGCTTTCTACAACAATGCTGCCTACCCAAATCCTATGTAGAATAAGATGAGGTATAAATAAAAAGATAAAGGAAAATATATTTATGCATTTTTTGGGTTTTATTAGTCTTTTCATTCCTCAATTTTTAAAAATATAAACAAGATTGCAAAGTGCCATTTCTTAATCACTTTCTTAGTTCACATTATAGTCTGAATGTTTCCTCAGTAATATATCACGACGTATCCTTTAGTTAGTGGAATTTCTTTTTATTAAGTGAATTTCTTTTTAAATTTTAAGGTACATTTCCAATTGATTTAACCAAGACACGGCTCCAGATTCAAGGCCAGACGAATGATGCAAAATTTAAAGAAATTAGATATCGAGGAATGTTGCATGCATTAGTGAGGATAGGCAGAGAAGAAGGACTGAAAGCACTCTACTCGGGGTGAGTAGGCCTTCATGCATTTCTGTGTCCCTGTTCACTGTTTCACATGGGTAGACTTCAGACCAAGACTGCACAGATCACAAGTAAGCAGTTTGAGGTATGTTTGAAAAGAGCATGATAGATTTTTCACTTTTAATTTCAACTCTAATTTCTAAGTATATATATTATGTGGCAAATGTTTTGGTGAAACTTTTACTATATTCAAGTACAGACAGACAACAATAAAAAATTCTGTTTGCTTAAAAACATTCTGTTCAGTTTTTAAACTCTTTGAAAATAGCACTTTTCCTTAGATATTCTGAATTAAGGAGGTTTTTGCCATAATGAAAATTGTATGATGTGGATAAGAGTTGCCATGAACTACTTCCAGTCTTTCAGTATTTAATGAACAGTATTCTGTAGGCACTGGATAGGAAAGTGAGTGAGATCTATATCAGAATACCTACAGGAACAGAACATGGACAGCCTCATGCCATGCTAAGCCTCTTGGTTTTCTCCAGTATACCACACCACAAACTGGTGACCCATAGCCCTGCCATGGATCCACCAATCCCCAAAGGTTTTTGTTTTTTAACTGAGCCAATATTTAAAAAAATGAGAAATTGCACGTAAAAATCTGGGACTCCATCTTCTCGAGAGAAATCAACATTAGGCCCACATTTGTTCAGTTATGACAGTGGTAGCTGGGGTGAAGGATACTGTCTCTGGTTTACAAAACCTCTGTCAACCACATAGTATATGCGTGTGCAGTTCGACCCAGCCTGGATCATTCACTCTTAGCATCTGCTTTCTTGGTACCTGTCAGCATTTTAGTTTGCTATATCTATGGCAGACAGAAGCCACTGAAAGGGTTTAAGAAGGAGGATGGACCTGATCAGCTTACATTGTAAACATCACCTGCCTGCCATGGAGAGAAAGAATTAAGAGACAGCACTAGAAGCAGGGCTGTCATGTAGGAAGACTAGATGAGGATCTGAATTGGTTTCGGGGATGAGGAGAAAGAAAACAGGCTAGAAAACTATTTAGGGTGTAGGATTAATAGCACTATGTGACCTAATATGAGGTTTCCATACATGAAGTGGGTAGAAGAGAAGGAGGAGCCGAGGCTAATGTCTCAATTGGTGGTTTTTGCCAGTGTGTAGCTGGAGGTTCCATGCCCTGGTCTAGGAAACACAAGAGGAAAGATGATTGTTTGGAGAAGGAAGAGAAGCAGTTCAGTGTGGTACCCTATCTGAAGGTATACACAGGACATCTAAATTGAGACTCTAGGAAGATTGGAAATATGTCTTTGGATCTGTGTTGGAAGCATGGATTTGGAGTCATCAGTCTTTTATTTTATTTTTCATTTATTTATTTTGAAACAGGATCTTGCTTTGTCGCCCAGGCTGGAGTGCAGTGGCACAAAATGGCTTACAGCAGCCTCTACCTCCCAGGTTCAAGTGATCCTCTCATTGCAGCCCCCTACATGGCTGGAACTATAGGCACGACAAGCCACTGCACCTACCTGTGCGCGCGCACACACACACACACACACCCCCCACACACAATTTTTTTTTTAGACGGAGTTTCACTTGGTTGCCCAGGCTCACTGCAACCTCTGCCTCCCAGGTTCAAGCAATTCTCCTGCCTCAGCCTTGCGAGTAGCTGGGATTACAGGCACCAGCTACGACAACCGGCCAATTTTTTGTATTTTTAGTAGAGATGGGGTTTTACCATGTTGGCTAGGCTGGTCTTAAACTCCTAACCTCAAGTAATCTGCTGTCTCGGCCTCCCAAAATGCTGGGATTACAGGTGTGAGCTACCGCGTCTGGGCGCTACTTTTATATTTTTTACAGAGATGGGGTTTTGCCATGTTGCCCAGGGTGCTCTCAAACTCCTGAGCTGAAGTGGACTGCCTGCCTTGGCTTCCCAAAGTGCTGGGATTACAGGCATGAACCACCATGCCCAGCCAGTCTTTAGATGGTAGTTGAAGCCTTGGGAGTAGATGAGCTCACACAGGGAGCATGTACAGTAAGGAGAGAAGAAGCATAGGATAGAATTCTGGGGAACCCGAGCAGACACAGGTAGGATGCTGTAGAGAAAAGAAGAGAAGTGGGAGGGGGTAATGCTACAGCAGAACAGGGAGGAGAAAGCTACAAGTAGGACAAAGGGTAAACCGTGGCACACACTGCAAAGAGCCTATACAAGATCCTACTTGAAAAGCCCCATTTTAACTTAGCAACAAAAGTGTCAGTTGGTCACCTTGATGAGGGGAGTTTTGAGGGTGAGGGCAGCAGAAACCCTGATTGCAATTCAAGAAGGAATTGGGGAATTGCGGAAAGAGAGCTGGGGAGTGTCGATGCCACACCGTGGTTGTGGTTTGGAGAGGATAATAGGACAGGCATATTGGATGGAGGAAAGTAGGCTTGTTTTTCCTGATTCTGTCTTGAACTCGTTCACTTACATTTTCATTGAGAATAAATATGAGGGGCCAGACTTTCACTTAGTGAGCTAATAATTTGCACAGATTTATCTGGACCCACCTGTGTGTTTTTTGTTTGTTTGTTTGTTTTTGGTTTTTTTTTGAGACGGAGTCTCGCTCTGTCACCCAGGCTGGAGTGCAGTGGTGCGATCTCGGCTCACTGCAAGCTCCGTCTCCCGGGTTCCCACCATTCTACTGCCTCAGCCTCCCAAGTAGCTGGGACTACAAGTGCCTGCCACCACACCTGGCTAATTTTTTGTTTTTTTAGTAGAGACGGGGTTTCATAGTGTTAGCCAAGATGGTCTCAATCTCCTGGCCTCGTGTTCCGCCCGCCTTGGCCTCCCAAAGTGCTGGGATTACAGGTGTGAGCCACCGCGCCTGGCCCCACCTGTTTTTTTTTTGGATTCTGAATTTTAAGAAATCGTTTTAGAGGCTGGGTGCGGAGGCCAGCCTCAGGTTTGGGAGGCCAACACCTGAGGTCAGGAGTTCGAGACCAGCCTGACCAACATGGTGAAACCCTGTCTCTACTAAAAATACAAAAATTAGCCAGGTGTGATGTCCGGTGCCTGTATTCCCAGCTACTCGGGAGGCTGAGGCAGAAGAATCGCTTGAACCCAGGAGGCAGAGCTTGCAGTGCGCTGAGATCATACCATTATACTCAATGCAATGAGTGCAATGGGTGGCAGAGCAAAACTATGTCTCAAAAAATAAAAAATATTGTTTTAGAGAACGTAGTTTGATTATGGATGGCATTCTGCCTGTGGGTTGCCTAGCCCATGTTAAGTGATTTTTATATTGCTTTTGTCCCTTTGTACATTGATTTAACAGGATTGCCCCCGCGATGTTACGCCAGGCATCCTATGGCACCATCAAGATAGGCACTTACCAGAGCTTGAAGCGACTATTCGTTGAACGCCCAGAAGGTGAGTGGGGAATCTGTTTTCCCGCTGTGAACAGGAGGTGGGTTGTTTGTCTTTCTATTCAAGTGGTTCTGGAGCAGGTTTTCTTCAGCTTATTTGTGACTTTCCTGCCGCTACAAGAACTCTGGGTGTAAAGTTAATTGTGCTGAAAGCAAGTTGGTTATCAGCTCAATTGAGGGGAGAAATAATGAAAAGGAACCATCTCTGCAACCATTTTAATTAGTTGTCCCCATTTCCAAAATGCCTAGACCAGGGGATGTGTTGTGACCATTCCATCCAACTTAAAATTTGCTAAAATCATATGAATTGTCATCTAGTTTTCAGGAAAACAGTGAATACATTTCTTAATGTTAACAACACTGAATGCTAATACTCTGCAGCTTTTTGGTTCTGTGGCTTTGTTTTAATCCATAGAACTGCCTGTCTTCATCTCTTTTCACAATGGGTTGAGTACCAGACACTATTATGTGAGAGTGGCAAACAAGAGCTAAGATGCTTTGGAAATACTTCAGGATATTTCAAACTAAATACATATGATGTGCTATGAAAACTTTCTGTGCCAAATAAGTCGTCATGTTATCTCATAGGAATTATTGTCCTAACAGACATAGCTCATCTGAATTACGATGGTCTGAATTTATACATAAATGTGAATTGGGGCCGGGTGCAGTGGCTCATGCCTGTAATCCCAGTGCTTTGGGGAGGCTGAGGCGGTGGATCACTTGAGCCCAGGAGCTCCAGACCAGCCTGGGCAACATGGTGAAACACCATCCCTACGAAAAATACAAAATATTAGCCAGGTGTGGAAGTGCACGCCTGTAGTCCCAGCTATTGGGGAGGCTGAGGTGGGAGGATCACCTGAGTTCAGGAGGTCGAGGCTGCAGGGAGCTGTAATTGTGCCACTGCACTCCAGCCTAGATAACAGAGTGAGACCCTATCTCAAAAGAAAAAAAATAAACTCACATTTAGATATCAAGAAAGTTTGCAAAGCAAAATTCCTTCATTAGTGAAATTTCTAATCCTTTTAAAATTACTGGATTCATGAAGCATACTTTTTTTTTTTTGAGATGGCATCTTGGTCTGTTGCCCAGGCTGGGGTACAGTGGTGTGGTCTCGGTTCACTGCAACCTGCACCTCCCGTGTTCAAGTGATTCTCCTGCCTCAGCCTCCAAGTAGCTGGGATTACAGGCAGCTGCCACCACATCCAGCTAATTTTTGTATTTTTAGTAGAGACGGGGTTTCACCATGTTGGACAGGCTGGTCTCAAACTCCTGACCTCAAGTGATCCACCCACCTTGGTATCCCAAAGTGCTGGGATTACAGATGTGAGCCACGGTGCCCAGCCTGAAGCATACGTTTTTAAATCTTAAGGTGAACAAGTAATGTGTAAATAAGTTGAGTTTCTCACAGGAAGAACTCTGTAAATATGTAGAGTCAAATAACGTGTCATTGTTTACAGATGAAACTCTACTGATAAATGTGATATGTGGAATTCTCTCTGGAGTCATATCTTCAACCATTGCTAATCCAACTGATGTTTTGAAAGTAAGCTGTGCTATCTATATCTTATAGGCACATTCCACATTTTCTTATTGAGAACAACATTCAGGTAATGGAATCTGTGAATGTAGCATCTGTGTATATGTGAATCTGTTTATAATTTAAGTGCCATGAAGACTCTAACTTTTCAATGTCCACAAGGTGGGTTTCCCACTGATACAGATGAACTCAAAAGTAGAGCTCATTTTGGAGACAGGTTTTGGTGATTGAGGAGAAAAAAAAATTTAGGCTTGGCCTGCATTTGATTTTCGTTTTTCATGGAAAATCTTCTTTGTTTTATTGGTTCATTAAATATAGATGGACTGCAAGTTTTGCACAAATCTAGGCTGCTCATTAATGATTATTTTTGAATCCATCTTTTTTTTTTTCTTTTTCTTTTTTTTTTAAGATGGAGTCTCACTCTGTCACCCAGGCTGGAGTGCAGTGGCACGATGTCAGCTCACTGCGACCTCCGCCCCCCTGGGTTCAAACGATTCTCCTGCCTCAGCCTCCTGAGTAGCTGGCATTACAGGCGCCTGCCACCGTGCCCAGCTAATTTTTGTATTTTTAGTAGATATGGGGTTTCACTGTCTTGGCCAGGCTGATCTTGATCTCCTGACCTCGTGATCCACCCGCCTTTGCCTCCCAAAGTGCTGGGATTACAGGCGTGAGCCACCATGCCCCGCCTGCATCTTCTTTGTTAAATTTAATTCAGGAAATACAGATGAAAAAATTTAATTACTACAATTAGATTACATAACACATTAGGTGACCTTATTGAAAATACTAGGGATATTATAACTTCTTAATTCCTTTTTGGAATAAAGCAAGGAAGTAAGTAATTAAATAAAATAAAAATTCAGTATGACTTATTTTTGAACTCCTACTGAGTATTCCTTTCCTATCTCCCCTCTTTTCTTTTTCTGCCCCACTATTTAACTAGTATTCTATGCTTCTACCTTGTACCAGTTGGTATATGCCATGGTTAGAATCCAAAAATGAGTAAGACAAGGACCCTGCCCTCAGAGAGCCTTCAATCTAATAGGGAATTCTGACAAGCATTACAGCCATCTGCAGTGTTCTGGGTACACTACAGTTATACATGCATTGTAGCAAAGGGACCACGTGGGTAAGGAAGAAATGCAAGGTACCTTTGCCATAAGTTTACCAGTAGTGGGGTAAGAGAGCTAGAGAAAAATATTCACCCTCTTATTAATTTCTTAATTATATCTTAGGCCTTCTGGGAAGGTAGTTCCTGTATCTTGGTTCATTTTCCCATGTTAGTGTGGCAAGAACAGTTCCTTTAGAAGTTAGTGGTAATGTATTTGCTCTGTAAACAAAAATAAGGTACACATTTTTTAGTAAAAAATCTGTTTTCATTCTTAAAAATGCAAAGAGCTACATCAAACATTATGTTTATGTTGGAATCTTGGTCATGTGGATTCCACTAATTAAAGCGTAACAGAGTGTGGCAGGTATCATGTGGCTCTCGCTTGGCCAGCTCGCCTGCATACCTTCGGTTCAGCTGGTTGGAGACTGTAGTGGCTTGGAGCAGCTAATTTAAGAACTATGCTTGTCTATGCTTAATGCTGCCAAGTACGCTGGATAACTCATTAATTTTATTAAACCTTTGTAATTAACTTTTCTCTCACCTATATAGTAGTAGGGAAGTGTGCTGTTTTCTATCCTTCTAGAAAGACGTTTTTCACAAAATCAATTTCTTTTTTGACACTTAATGAACTGCTGTGCGTAGGACTCTGGACTCTCCTAGATGCTTTTTGGGGATCTCAGAGTTCCTAAGAAAAAATTTTTAGTCATTTTAAGGTAGCATCATAGCAGTATTTATATGACAGTTTTTTCTCTGCTAATGGTTATTTAGCAACTGACTGACTGACTGAGTGACTGACTGTCAGAGGTATCCATTGGTTGGGGCTGGGATTGTGGTAGTTTCTTTCTGATGTTGGTCTTTAAAATAATCTCTAGATTCGGATGCAAGCGCAAAGCAGCACCATTCAAGGAGGGATGATAGGCAACTTCATGAACATTTACCAGCAAGAGGGGACAAGAGGGCTGTGGAAGGTAAGCCGGAAGGATGGATCCAACTGATTTATTTAGTTCTTTCTTCCTTTTTTGAATTTATTTGTTCTATTTCTATCACTTAATTTTAATCCAAGTGTCGTAATGGAGTAAGGGAAGAAGAGTGGCATCTTCTGCCCATGCAAATATCTTTCTTTATTTTCCTATCTATAAAATGGGCATATAAGGAATATGTCATTTTTTTTTTTTTGGAGACGGAGTCTCACCCTGTTGCCCAGACTGGAGTGCAGTGGCTCAATCTTGGCTCATTGCAACCTCCACCTCCTGGGTTCAAGCAATTCTCCTGCCTCAGCCTCCTGAGTGACTGGGATTACAGGCATGCGCCACCACACCCGGCTAATTTTTGTATTTTTAGTAGAGACAGGGTTTCCCCATGTTGGTCAGGCTGTTCTCAAACTCCTGACCTCAGGTGATCCGCCTGCCTTGGCCTCCCAAAGTGCTGGGATTACAGTTGTGAGCCACTGCACCTGGCCTATGTCAGGATTTTTAAAGTTCCCTTTGACTAATTTATGAATAAGATGTTGTGTGAAGGATAAGCACTTTTTTTATTGTTGTTTGGTCGTTTGCTCTTTTTTTTTTTTTTTTTTTTAATTCTTATGGAGAAGTAGGTTACAGTTCCATTGGGTGTTTTGATCCATACGATTTCATGGCTTGTAACTGAAGTCTGTTATTAGGCATGCATGCGGTGTACAGTGTTATTTCCTAGTATTCTAATGACTTGTCAGTTCATAGAATAGCCCCTAAAGATCATCCAGTGCGATCTCTCTGTTCATACAAGGAAACCGGAGGCTCTGAGAGGTGACTTGTCCTGGCCAAAGTCTGGCCCAAGGTCATATAGTTAATGCCAGCATCAGAATTAGACTTCAGAGTTTTTGAGTTCTTGCCCTGTGATCTTTTCCACTCTGTCACTCTACATTTCTGCCTCCCCAGAGGAAAAGATAAAAATTGATCATAGTTTATGGATTAGAACCTTTGCACATTTGCAAGACTCGTTCTACAGAGGCAAATCAGAATCATTTTTATTGTTAATGTTTTTACCCAGGGTGTGTCCCTTACTGCGCAGAGGGCTGCTATTGTTGTTGGTGTGGAGCTGCCGGTCTATGACATCACCAAGAAGCATCTTATTCTCTCGGGCCTGATGGGAGACACTGTGTACACCCACTTCCTGTATGTGTATGGATTTTTAAAAAATTAATCTTTTAGGTATGCATGAGTTTAGGGTGGAAATTTGGCACAAATTTATAGAAATTCTAAAGCAAGTTTATTATAAAAGTATTATATTCTCATATTTGAAAAGTTGCAGTGCAGAAGTGAGGCAGGACCAAGTAAAAGTCCTTATTCCTGTACGTAGGCAGCTATTGTTAACAGTTTGATAAGTATCTTCCAGGCGTTTTCTATGTGTATGCAAACATTGTCTACAAAAGTGTATTATATGAACTTTATTACACAGATAAGATCATGTTTTACATTCTTTTATTTGCTTTTCAAAATTTAACAACAGGTTGGGCACAGTAGTTCATGCCTGTAATCCCAGGACTTTGGGAGGCCGAGGCAGGAGGATCAGTTGAGCCTAGGAATTCAAGACCAGCTTGGGCGACAAAATGAGGCCCCATTTCTACAAAAAATTAAAAACTTAGCTGGGCATGGTGGTGCATGGCTATGGTCCCAGCAACATGGGAGACTGAGGCAGGAGGATTGCTTGAGCTCAGGAAGTTGAGGCTGCAGTGAGCCTTGATTGGGCCACTGAGCTCTAGCCTGGGCAACAGAGAAAGACCCTGTCTCTAAAATAAAATATGATTTGACAACATATTCCAAATATCTTTGAGTGCTTACAGACTTCATGTCAGTACTTACAGACTTTATTTATTTATTTGAGACAGGGTATCACTGTGTTACCCGGGCTGGAGTACAGTGGTGCAATCTCGGCTCACTGCAGCCTCTACCTCCTGGGCTCAAGTGATCCTCCTGCCTCAGCCTTTCAAGTAGCTGGGACTGCAGGCGCAAGCCACCACACCTGGCTAATTTTTGTATTTTTTTGTAGAGCTGTGGTTTTGCCATGTCACCCAGGCTGGTCTCAAACTCCTAGACTTAAGTGACCCACCCACCTCAGCCTCCCAAAGTGCTGGGATTACAGGTGTCAGCCATTGCAGGCCTGGTCTTCGTTTATTTTTAATAGCTGCAGATTATCACATTGTATGGATATATCATACATATATATTATCATACATACATATATATATATATATAAAATCATATATAATCCATTGGTGGGCAATGTGTGGAGACTGTTCTGATTGTCACAACCAAGGGGAATACTACTGACATCTAGTGGGAGAGGCAGGGATATAGCTAGTGCTGAGGCTGAGAAACCTTGCTCTGAATTAATTGATACAAAGTATGGTCCGTGGTAGTCTTGTGGGACTGAAAATATAGCAGAACCTAAGACCTTTGAGGGGCATTATAGTAGGGAGATCTTTTTCTTTGATGTCTAGGAAACGATTTAATTATGATATGGCTAGAATTACTCTGATGTCCACTTACAGGTAAATAGATGGGAAAGATCATCCTTGGAGGATTTCCTTTATGTTTTATGATCCTTTGACATTCTAGAATGTCAAGTATTCTTAGCTGTGGCTGGGATTTATCAGCTAGTATAATCGGTCCTAATATTTAAGCAGTTTATCAAGCTCTCTAGATACGGCCCTTCTTGATAATGTTTCATGTTGATATATGTTAGTTTAACATAGTTTGGGGGCTGGGCATGGTGGCTCATGCCTGTAATCTGAGCACTTTGGGAGACTAAGGTGGGCAGATCACTTGAGATCAGGAGTCCGAGATCAGCCTGGCCAACATGGCAAAACCCCATCTCTACTAAAAATATGAAAAAAATTAGCTGGGTGTGGTAGAGTGTGCCTGAAATCCAGCTACTTGGGAGGCTGAGGCAGGAGAATCGCCTGAACTTGGGAGGCAGAGGTTGCAGTGAGCCAAGGTCACACCATTGAACTCCAGCCTGGGCAACAGAGCATGACTTTGTCTCAAAAACAAACAAAACACAAAAACCACAAACAAGAAAACCCCATAGTTTGGTCAGAAGCTGTTTTCTGCCTTCGATGGTGGTTGTAGCTCAGTGGTGGTTAACTTTTTTTTTTTCCAATGGTGTCTTTATAGCTCAAGCTTCACCTGTGGTCTGGCAGGGGCCCTGGCCTCAAACCCTGTTGATGTTGTGAGGACACGTATGATGAATCAGAGAGTCCTTCAAGATGGCAGATGCTCTGGCTACACAGGAACCCTGGATTGCTTGTTACAGGTAAGAGCAAATGTCTGTCTCTGCAGGATTGTGAATTATATATATTTTTTGATCTAAGAAGTAACTGAATTATGAGAGCTACTAAAACTAAGATGAATGATGCTTTAAAGCCCTGAGATGTACATATAGGAGACCATTTTTGCCATAGTGTGCTTAACGTTTATAAATACAATGTTGTTTTCTTTATACCTCCATTCTCCTGTGAAAGGTGAGAAAATAATAATATTTCCTGTGATTATAGAAGAACTGGGTCTCCTTCCAAAATATACTTTCTTCCTTTTGGGTCAAACTAGTATGAATATCCCTCATTCAGACATCTCTTCTTAAAGGAACACA
Source organism: Macaca mulatta (assembly GCF_049350105.2). Lineage (NCBI taxonomy): Eukaryota > Metazoa > Chordata > Mammalia > Primates > Cercopithecidae > Macaca > Macaca mulatta. Next base: position 24,727,863 of record NC_133422.1, read on the forward strand.
TCAATCTTACTTTAATTCTCAGTTTAAATAATTGGGCCTACTGTTTTATGAGTGGGTGAAAGTTTTCAACTGCTCCCTCACTAGATTGCCAGTGGTCAGATTAGGAGCCACTTTTTTTTTTTTAGGTGGTATTTATTTATTTATTTTCAAGTTTCAATGTATTTTAGATTCAGGGGATACATGTCCATGTTTGTTAGATTGGGGTTCTAATGTACCCATTACCCAAATAGTGAACATTACACCAGATAGATAATTTTTCAACTCTAGCGTCTCCCCTTTAGGAGTCCCCAGTGTCTGTTATTTCTATCTTTATGTCCGTATATACCCATTGTTTAGCTCCCACTTAAAAGCGAGAACATGTGGTTTTTGATTTTCTTTTTCTGCGTTGGTTTGCTCAGGATAATGGCCTGCAGCTCCATCCATGTTGCTGCAAGGAAGGTGATTTCTTTTTTATGGCTACAGGGGCCGCTTTTGTGGTTCCTGTTTTCCGACATGACACCAGCACATTTTACCCTTCAGGTGTTGCCTTAATAAAGCAAAGACACTTACCATATTCATCCACCCAACAACTTGGGAAATAGTGGTACTCTGAATGATATCTCTACCACTATTGCTTCATTTCTGACCTGTTCAGGAGCCCACATGACACGGAAGCAAAAGACCCTAATTGGAATTAAATCTCATTTGTTACTCATTCAACACTGTTTATCTGTTTTGTGTGGAGTTCATTCAGTCCTCTTTGGGGTTGTTGGGCGTGGAGCCTTAGTCTTTCACCCACACAGAAGCCTCTAAAGAGCAAAGATTTCGTAGGCAGTCCTTCCAAACAGGATTTTATTTTTAAGAAAAACAAATCAGTCTGGCCACTAATTATTATTATTATTATTATTTTTTTTTTCTTTTTTTTTGAGACAGAGTCTTGCTTTTTCACCCAGGCTGGAGTGCAGTGGCGTGATCTTGGCTCACTGCAAGCTCTACCTCCCAGGTTCACGCCATTCTCCTGCCTCAGCCTCCCAAGTAACTGGGACTACGGGTGCCCGACACTATGCCCAGCTAATTTGTTTTTGTATTTTTAGTAGAGACAGGGTTTCACTGTGTTAACCAGGATGGTCTCGATCTCCTGACCTCGTGATCCGCCTGCCTCGGCCTCCCAAAGTGCTGGGATTACAGGCGAAAGCCACTGTGCCCGGCCTGGCCACTAATTAGTAATGCATTTGGCATAATTAGAAAGTTGGAAGTTAACTTTTTTTTTTCTTTTAACAGACATGGAAGAATGAAGGGTTTTTTGCTCTCTATAAAGGCTTTTGGCCAAATTGGTTGAGACTTGGTCCTTGGAATATCATTGTATCCTTTTCTGTTGCAATAGATCTAGAAAATGATATAGCTAAAGAATACCATTTGTATAAACTCTCATGTTATTAATTACAATTTAGAAGTAGGTTCTGATTCTTTTGAGTTCCTCTGATGCTAGGAAGTCACTAGTTTCTTTTTTAGGAAGTGTAAAGTCTCTGTGCTAGACACTGAATCTTGCTTTGACGGTGATATTATTCAAAAGTAATGATACTACTAAAAATGTTTAGTTAGACTCTGTTCTAGAAGCTGAGGATATTTATGATTTCAGAGAGAGAGAGAAGGATTGGCTTTATAGCCCTAGCCACCTTGGGAAGGATGTGGTTGGCAACGATGTCTTAGAATGCCTATCTTAGAGCGCGCCTGAAGATAAACAGGAATTAGCTCCGGAATTGTTTGGCAGGCCGGCACGCTTCCTGTGTGCCACAGTGGGAGGCAGGAAAGGAAAGGCAGGTAACTTTTTTTTTGTTTTTGAGACTGAGTCTTTACTCTGTCACGCAGACTGGAGTGTAGTGGCATAATCTCGGGTCACTGCCATCTCCGCCTCCTGGGTTCTAGCAATTCTCCTGCCTCAGCCTCCTGAGTAGCTGGGATTACAGGCACATACGACCATGCCTGGCTAATTTTGGTATTTTTTAGTAGAGATGGGGTTTCACCATGTTGGCCAGGCTGGTCTCAAACTCCTGACCTCAAGTGACCCGCCCCTTGGCCTCCCAAAGTGCTGGGATTACAGGCATGAGCCACCGCGCCCGTGAGGCAGTTAATTAGACACGGAAGGGCAGAATGGTGAAGCAGGAATGCTGGCTTTCGCCGTCCTCTTGTTGCTCTTTATCAGCTCCCGCCTCCCGAGGAAGGCTGCGTAGTGGAAGCCTTTGAGGAGAGCTTCCCAGGACTTGCTAACTGTCTTTCTCTCTCTCTCAAAAGCTTACCGTGCTGGAAAGTTTTTCCACCACAGCAAAGCCACAAAAGCTAATCAGCGTAGATGCCATCTCAGAAGAGGATGATGCCACGGGATTTACATATCTCAGCTGTGATCTTTCTGTTCCAAGCTGACCTTGGAAGGCTTATGGGCAGATAGTTTGATGTAGTTAAGGATGGAACCCCTTTTATTTAATCGTGTCCATAGCGTGGGTCTGCCTGTACCTATTTGTTATTAAGTGTGTCATTTGTAAGTCTGTTGTTATGCACTGGAGTTGTGAAGATGGCATTTTCTGTGTCATCCTTAACCCATAACCACAGTTCTTTGTGACATACGAGCAGTTGAAGAAATTGGATTTGTGACAAGTCAAGGCTGCATGAGACATCTTTCTGAAAATGGTAACTTCTGAAACAGCAAAGCTTCCTGTGTTTCACGCTGCTTCTCACTGCTTGGCTCATCACAGATTGTGGGATGTGAGCAACAGATGAAGATTGGGTTAGTTCAGATTGCTGTGTGTTGGCATTGGATGCTCTTCATCAAACGTTTAATGGCATAAACTAACATCCAAACACTAGTCTTTACCGTTGGAGCACCCTTCAACATCAAAGATAATATATGAAATGCATGTTTCTTGCTAAAGAAAACTTGCAAGAAAATCAGGAGCTCTGGATTGTTTTATTCAGGGAGAGTAGCTCCTGATGCATCTCAGCTCATGACTGAGAACATCAGACTGCTCTAGAAAAGCTCATCGGAACCATGGAATGGAGCCTCCGAGAAGATATTGTGGCTTCTGAATTTCTGGGAACTTTTGCTCCTTGTCAGCTGAAGAAATTTCATGTATGGAGACCTGGACTGTTCAACCCCAGGTATAAACGGTGCAGGAAATGGATCCTAGGAATATCGCACTGCTTTATAATTTCCTATTTTGGCAGGATCTTCCACTTATAATAAGTGATTTTAAGCTTTTGAAGACTTGACATTTGTGAGAAATTGTTACAAAGTAATAATCTCTAAATTCGTGGTGGTGTTATGCGTTGGCTTTGAAGGTTGCAAGGTCTGTATTGGTGGGAGGTGTTTTCAAGCAGCTTAGGTTCTGTCTTAGGTAATGTTAGTAATTAGCTTTATGATTTTTAGCAAAAAAAAAAAAATGTATTTCCCAATGTGTAAAATGGGGATAATAACATCTATTGATGTAGAGGGTCAAATGAAGAACAAAAAGTAGCTGCTGCTACTTGACTTGAAATGTAAGTATGTTTACATCATGCTGTGGAATAGCTCTAAACAGTCTATGTAGAAGAGGAGCGTGTTATCCTGGGCTTGTCATGGTAATTGTGAATGAAGCCCTTTGTTAAGGTCTTATTAAAGAAAGAACACTGTATAAGTTCAGGCTTTAGTACATTTTCCTTAGCAAAATGTTGGTAGTGAATCAAAGAGTTGATTTCTCCAGCTTTCCACTTTTTACTTTAGTTTGTGCTGTGCCTGCCTTGGACTTCCTGTTTAGTTTGGATGGAAAATACCTGCTTGAAATTTTAACAATGATTTCTTTAATGCATCTATTTAGCTAGTTTCTGATAGGTGACATGTAATATTTTCCCTTTTTCTTTCCTTCTATAGACACAATAAATCATTCTCCCTCTTCTTTTTTTCTTTTTCTATTTTCTTATTCTTTTCTCTAACCTGCTTCAGAGAAAGAGCCCTCTTCCTTCTTGTCTTCATCTTACTCTTTTCAAAACAAAAGATGACTGTGAGAACCCCAAGAACCTCCACTTCCAGAAGGCAGCCACAGGACAGGGAACATATTTATTTGGGTCCCTTCGGTTCCCCCTTTGAGAACATTAAATACATGCTAGCTGGGGCTCCAGGGCATTCTCCTTCCACAGTAGTGCGGCCAAATTCCCAGTTTGGCCAGTCTCTTCGTTGAGACAGAATAGAAGGAATGCAGGGTTTTGTGGGGGATCAGATAATTTTTCCTCCCAGGCATTTTTCCCTTGCTTTCCTTATGAATGAATGGTCCCTTTGAATATTATTTCCAAAAGTGAGAGCTAAGACAAAATCATCAAAAAGAGAGGATAAAAGATGGGAGGGTTTGGGTAGGGTGACCTGTTAATTGCTTAGACTCAGATGAAAGTCCACCTCTCCCTGGGCAATCCTAGAGGGCAGCAGAGGACCCCAGAGCTCATTCAGGCCTTGCTCCTGGTTCTAAACTACACCTTAGGACTTTTTCTTCTTTCCAAAACATTCCATTGATTTTATAAAGACTTTCTATAGTGAGGCTTTCACTGTTGAGATCTCTGAGTTTAAAGATTGCTTTTCTTGAACCACTCTTTTTTTAATGTAGAAAAATTTTATTTTTTCAAATGTGCATACGATTTTTAAAACAGTAGAAGCAAATTCATTCTGCAGACCATGTAAAGAGTGAATGTCAGACAGTATTCATTATTACCAGTTTATTCAGATTACGTACATGTTCCTACCAAGGTGGAAAGAAATTCAAACCTCATGGTGAAACTAAGCATGATTTAAGATAGAAGCATAGTATTTCTTCAGTGTAGATTTGTTAAGTGCCTTATTGAACAGGATCTTAACCTACTTTTTCTGTTTTTTTGGAAGAGTTAATGCAATTGTTGAAGCTTCTAACCAAGAAACAACTTAAGGAATCGGGAGACTTGGTCTCCTTGTTTTCAGGGGTCTGGCTGTAAGTCCCTCCCCACCTTTGGGTATTCTTAAATATGCCAAAAGGAATTCTAGTTTTTATAACCAATGGGTTTTTTTTGTTTGTGTGCTTATGGATTTGTGTAATCATTGATACTTAATGTTGTGGATTCGTAATATAAAAAGTGGCTCCTGTCCTTTATATTTATTCATGTGCTAGAAATAGTACACATTATATAGAGTATGAAGTTTTCATAAGCCTTTGTATTTCAAGCTCTTTATTTAAACATTGTTGGAATATGTGACATAAGCCTTGTTTCATTTATTTAATAAACTGGAGTAATATATAATAATAAAAATGATTTCTGGTTATTTCAGATAAATGGAAACATTCAAACAAAGGCAAACTACGTGGAGTCTAGAAGGCTGGAGTAGAAATACTGTTGCAGCTGCAGACATTTCTCTCTGCATGGAGAAGTTGCTGGGATAATCTTACTCATTGCCTGGCACCTGTGTGGTTCTCCTCCCCCGCTATCCCCCCTTCCCATGTATGAAATACCTGGCAGCTCAGTCCAAGCCAGTGAACTTGATTTGAGGACTGGCTTCGCATTCGAAAATACCAGTGGGAGGACGTCAGTGACGTGAACTGTCCGATCCCCTCAGCCCTTCATACAGTGTTGGGTGTTGCTAGAGGCAGATGGAGGGATCCTTGGTCAACTGTGGACCAGGCAGGGACACCTGGGTGGCAGAAAACAACCAGCTAACTCAATGCGAAGTGGGTTCATTAATCTTTTTAGCTGAAACTATTCTCTAGGTGCCTGTTTTAGCATGTGAATTAAACATAGTTGTTTATTTAAAAACGAACATTGGGAGCCAGGTACAGTAGATCACTTGAGTTCAGGAGTTTGAGACCAGCCTAGCCAAGATGGTGAAACCCCATCTCTACTAAAAATACAAAAATTAGCTGGGCATGGTGTCATGCACCTGTAATCCCACCTTCTCAGGAGGCTGAAGCAGGAGAAGCTCTTGAACCCGGGAGGTGGAGGTTACATTGAGCTGAGATCACTGCACTCCAGCCTGGGAGACAAGAGTGAGACTCCATTTCACAAAGCATAAATAAATGGTAAAATGGGGGAAAGAGGGGAGCTATTTTTTTTTCTTTAATTTTATTTTTTAGGGTGGTTTTAGCAAAATTGAATGGAAGGTACAGAGATTCCCATGTACCCCTGTCTCCTCCATGATCAACATTCTGCACCAGAGCAGTGCATTTATTACAACTGATGAACCTATTTGATGCATCATTGTCACTCAGAGTCCATAGTTTACAGTAGAGTTCACTCTTGGTGTTGTACATTCTGTGGATTTGGATGACTGTATAGTGATGCATATCCACCATTATTGTATCATACAGTTTCACAGTCCTAAAAGTGGGGAGATTGGCCTCAATTCTCCTACCTAAGAGACTGAATGACTTATCCATATATGGTTGCCTCCATATGAAGAGCAGTGAGAACCGCCAGCTGCTGGTGTGTCTCAAATGCCTGTGAACAGTGAAATCCTCACTTGGATGGCAGCACCTGCTAGACACAATTGGCTTTAAATCCAGGATATTTATTTTTAAACCAGCAGCTGGGGAAATGTGACAGGATAAATTTTTGGTAGATTACAAGTAGATTCATTCTGTGGCAAAGGAGGGAAATAGAAGACAGTGTATAGATCTGTTTCTCAAAAGGTTGATGTAAATAGTGGAACCATGAGTACCAAGAGCAAAACATTGGAAACAACTTATATGTCTGTAAGCATCCCCTGCTTTCCAGACTACGGCCCCTCTGTATAATGGCTTGCCATGTTCTTCTTGAGAAGAATGAGTTCCATCTCAGCCTGCTGAGATTTCTTTCTTTTTTTTTCTTTTGAGACAGGGTCTTGCTTTGTTGCCTAGGCTGGAGTGCAGTGGTGCATGATCGTGGCTTGAGCCTGGTTAATTTTTGTATTTTTACTAGAAACAGGGTTTCGTCATGTTGCCCAGGCTGATCTCAAACACCTGGATTCAAGCGATCCGCCCACCTCGACCTCCCAAAGTGTTGGGATTAGAGATGTGAGCCACCGCGCTTGGCCAAGATTCCTTGATGGTCAAAGAAATCGAAACGTCTGTCAGCTAGTGTTCAGTTCAGGCTGAGATGAAAAAATGTTTTACTTGTAAAATATATATAACATAAAACGTGACCATCCTAACCATTTTTAAGTGCCCAGTTCAGTGACATTAAGCACATTCACATTGCTGTGCAACCGTCACCACCATCCATCTCCAGAACTTTTTTGAAATAAATGGTTTTGAGTAGATTTTGGCTTTTAATTTATTTAGCATTGTATGTCCTTGTAGCCCTGGTACAGCCCAAGCTGGAAGATAAGAGCCCCAACTTCCATCTGAATGCTTGGATTTTTCACACTTGTGAGAGGCTCCCATAGTTCCCTGAACTGATCTAGAAATAGCAACTATCGTGCCAAGCAAATATTTTTCATTCAACCAGCCTCCTCCCTGGGCTTCGAATCCTTTCATATGAGGAACAAAGCCAAACACCAGCAGTTGGTGATTGCTGTTTAGGTCACTCTTCAGTGCTGTTCCTCAGCATTCTTGTATCTATACACAGACACGGCCTTACCGAACACAATGCAGAGTGGTCCAGTGCACAGCTGCTTTTGGGTCCTGTAGTAACTGGTGGTGCCTGTAAAAGTCCCAGTGCTTTGGGAGGCCAAGACAGGAAGATTGCTTGAGCCCAGGAGTTCAAGTTTTTTTTTTTTTGATGCAAGGTCTCTCACCTAGATTGGAGTGCAGTGGTGTGATCTCCGCTCACTGAAACCTTCACCTCCCAGTTCAGGTAATCTTCCCACCCCAGCCTTCCAAGTAGCTGGTACTACAGGTGCACACCACCACACCCTGCTAATTTTTAAATTTTTTGTAGATATGGGGTCTCCCTATATCGCCCAGGCAGGTCTTGACCTCCTAGGTTCAAGAGGCCCTCCTGCTTCAGCTTCCCAAAATGCTGGGATTACAGGCAGGAGCCGCTGTTCCTGGCCTCAAAAAATTTTTAAAAATTGGCTGGGCGCGGTGGCTCACATCATGAGCTGGGTGTGCACAACAGCACTCTGTCAGCAAATGGAGGTGGTATGGTATATACAGTGTCAAATTCAAACAGTTCCTGAAGGCATGAGTCGAGGCTGAGATATCTACTGCTGCCTTTCCCTCAGACCACACGTGTAGCATCGTAGGCATTTCCCTATGGCCAGTCGACAGAGAAAGAAAAAACTGAGGCCTCATTTATTGATGGTTCTGAACAATATATAGGCACCAGATAGAAATGAATTGCCACACTGTGACAGCCCCAGTCATGAGTATCACTGAAAAATAGTTGGAAAAGAAAATCTTCCAAGTGTTTAGAACTCCAGCCAGTATGTATATACCTCCAGGACTGGAAATCTTGAATCCATGATCAAGGACAAGATAGTTAATCTCCATTTGCCCTCAGATCTATGATTTCTGTGCCCTGCTCTATGTTTTTGGATGCCGGCTTCTTGCATGACTCAGAGACATTACTCAGATTCCCTTACCTTCTGGCTTCCAATTGCATTTAACCAATGGAAAACACTAGCAGGAAATTGGAGGCAGAGAGAGAAGATGGTATTTTTTCATGCTCTCCCTGCTTCACTGCCATGTCCCTGGCGATAGCTCCACAGTTACAACTACCACTGGGCTCTGCTGTCACTATTTTCTAACCTTGTCTTCTCAACCCTACAGGTGGTAATGGTTTCCCACTATTGCTAAGTCTCTAGGTGCCTGATATGGCTTGATTCCATGTCCCCACCCAAATATTATGTTGAATTGTATTCCTCCAATGTTGGAGATGGGATCTGGTGGGAGGTGATTGGATCATGGGGGTAGTTTCTAATGGTTTAGACCATCCCCCTAGTGCTCTTTCATGACAGAGTTCTCATGATATCTCATTTAAAAGTGTGTAGCAACTCCCTTTTTGCTCTCTCTCTCTCCTGCTGGCCATATGAAGATGTGCTTGCTTCACCTTCGCCTTCTACCATGATTGTAAGTTTCCTGAGGCCTCTCCAGCCATGCTTCCTGTACAGCCTGCAGAACTATGAGCCAATCAAACCTCTTTTCTTTATAAATTACCCAGTGTCAGGTAGTTCTTTATAGCATTGTGAGAACAGACTAATACAGTGCCTTAACATCTATTATTGGTCTCTTTAACTATCCCCACACCTCTGTAATTATTTCCTTTACTAAAGTCTCTTTATTTGAACAATCTCAGATAAATTCTGTTTCTTGATGGGACCCTATCCAAATACAATCTGTTAGTTCTTTCCTCTGTGTCCCTAAACCTCCTGTTTTCCATCTTCTTGTCTCGTGCTGTATTTGGAGAAATGTCTCTATATCTATTTTCCAACTTACTGTAATTCTCTCTTCAACTATTTACCTATTTTAATTCTGACAATAATATTTTTCAGTTTTAAGGATTGTTTAAAAAATATAGTTTTTAAAAAAACTATAAATTTATCATTACAATTATACATTGGTATATGCAAGGAGATTGGTTCCAGGGTCACCTGCATATAGTCAACTCCATGCATATTCAAGTCCTGCAGTTAGCCCTGCGGAAATTGCATATACCAAAAGTTGGCCCTCAGTATACACAGGTTGTGCCTCCCGTGAATACTGTATTTTCAATTTGTGTCTGGTTGAAAAGAAGCCATGTATTAGTGGACCTGCACAGTTGAAACACGTGTTGTTTGAGGGTCAACTGTATAGTTTTATATGATTATTTTATAATCTGCCTGGCTATTTTTGATAGTCTTCTTCCCCTGTTTGATTTACTTCTTGATTTCTTTCTTTCTTTTTTTTTTAGTGATGGAGTCTTGCTGTGTTGCCCAGGCTGGTCTTGAACTCCTTGGCATCAAGTGATCCTCTTGCCTTAGCATCCCCAGTACCTGGGATTGCAGGCATGTGCCACCATGCAGGGCGTCCTTCATTTCGCATGTATATGAGAGCCATGCTCTGAAAATTATCCTTTGACAAGGGGGAGTACAGGGCCCCAGAAGTATATGATGGGAGGCTGGACCTCAGCCAGGCTGCAGAGTAGATGCCCCTGAGAAAGACATTAAAGCTGAGAACTGAGGGATATCTAGCCATTTGTAATGGTCCCCAAATTACTGGACTCCAGGCTTCTCCAGGCCCAACTGTAGCTCCAAGGTCTCTTCTCCCACCCTTGGAGATAGAATAGCATGTGTCGTTCCCTGCACTATGCTTGAGTCTGTGTGAAGGGTCTTTGTGAAGCTGCCTACAGAATTTCTCATGCATTCCTACTCCATTGTTCATGTGCTACTCTAGGACTTGGGAGTACTCTGGGCTTTTTTCATTCTCTAACACCATACTTAGGAAGCAAGAGAGATATTTTGTCTGCTCTCAGAACATTTGTGAACCACCCTCATCCCCACCACCCAGACTGTAGAACCCCTTCTCAAAAACACTTGCTGCAAGACACCATCCTGCTCCCTTCTGTGGACTCCCTCTCTTCTCTAAAACACCTAGTTTCTTAAGGTATGACAAAAATAGGTGTATTTTCCCAATACCTGTTTTACAACTGAGTGGCTGCTTTTAAAGCTCAAAAACTGTCCATGTGACATGGTTGTTTGTTGGGTCTACTGTGGCAATCCTCCGTTTAGGTGGTGGATACTGAAGTCTGGCTCATTAGAATAGACAGGGAGCTCTGTGTATGTGGAAAACATTCTCACAGCATGCTTTGTGTCCAACACTGGACTCGTCACCCTCTGCCAAGCCGTCTTCTTCCATGCTCCCCTCTCAGTGAAGGACACAACCATGTGTCCAAACCAGACATCCTGACTCCTTCATGTCCAGTCAATTACACCTCAATCCCAGTGGACTTTATCTTTTTGATATCTCTTCCATTCACTCTCCTCTCTCCATGTCCACCAACACTCCTAATTCAGGCCCAGATGACTGAAACAGCCTCTACTCTGTGTCCCCACTTCTGGGTTGGCTTCTAGTCAATGCATATGTCACACCATCCAGGACTTTTCTATACGGCCAATGGGCAATGTCCTCACTGCTCTATCTCCTCAGCACAGAGGCCAAACTCCTTATCATGGCACCCAGGCTTTCACAGTCTTGTCCCTATGCACCTCTTTAACATCATTTCTTGTCATCTTTCTACCTCCAACTTCAAATTCTAATCATATTGTCAAATTTTTTTACTTCCCACAGATGTTCTATGGTCTTGCTTCTAGGCCTTAGCATATACTGTTCCCTCTCACTTGAAAAAGTTTCTCCTTCTCTGTCTTATTGCTGTTCAGATCCCAATTCATTCAAAATATATTTATTGAGCATCTACTGTATGCCAAGCACTGTTAAAGGTAGACCTTTAACAGGAAACCTACCCTCATCGTCCAAGTATGGATTAGATGCTTTTCTTCCTTGCTTCCTGTAATATCACCTTATGCTTATTCACAGACACCACATTTTATATTGTATTGCACTTGCCAGTGTTTGTCTGTTTACCTTACCAGACTGTAAGCTCCCTGAATACGGGAAATGTTCTGATTTAGTATTGAATACTCAGACCAGCACACAATGTAATATGGTTTGGCTGTGTCCCCACCCAAATCTCATCTTGAATTGCAACTTCCACAATTCCCACATGTCATGGAGGAACCTGGTGGGGACTAATTGAATCATGGGGGTGGGTCTTTCTGGTGCTGTTCTTGTGATAGTGAACGGGTCTCATGAGATTTGATGGTTTTAAAAAATGGGAGTTTCTCTGCACAAGCTCTCTCTTTGCCTGCTGCCATCCATGTAAGACGTGATTTGCTCCTCCTTTCCTTATGCCATGATTGTGAGGCCTTCCCAGTCATGTGGAACTATATGTCTAATAAACCTCTTTCTTTTGTAAATTGCCCAGTCTTGGGTATGTCTTTTTTTTTTTTTTTTTTTTTTTTTTGATTCAGGGTCTCACTCTGTCACCCAGACTGGAGTGCAGTGGCACAATCTCGGCTCATCACAACCTCCGCCTCCCAGGCTCAAGTGATTCTCTTGCCTCAGCCTCCCAAGTAGCTGGGATTACAGGTGTGTGCCACTACCACCTGGCTAATTTTTACATTTTTAGTGGAGATGGGGTTTCACCATCTTGGTCAGACTGGTCTTGAACTCCTGACCTCAAATGATCCACCCACCTTGGCCTCCCAAAGTGCTGGGATTACAGGCGTGAGCACTGTGCCTGGCTCTCAGGTATGTCTTTATCAGCAGTATGAAAACGGACTAATACAGAACCCAACACACAATAAATGTTTAATAAGAGGATGAGCGAATGAATGAATGGGTAATCTGTAATGTTATGAGATCTCTAATGCTGCACAATAAGCACATACACACACATGCACACACACAACAAACATATAGGCATAATTATAATATATGTTTATCATTATAAATAACACATACTCATAAAAACGTTTAAAAAACAAAATACAAGTAAAATTTAAATGTAATTAAAATGACTGTCTAATAAGCCATCAAGTAAATTTACCATAATTCTATACTTAAATTGTTTCTAATTGTTTGTTAATATCCTGCTGTGAACATCTTTGTAGATAAAGCTTTTTTAAAAAAATTTAAGAGATTATCAATTTATGAAAAAGTGCTGGAAAAGGAAGTAAAAAAAAGTGAGCATTTCAAGGCTACTGATAGATATTTCCAAAAATGTTTTTACCAACATTTATACATGACTTTATTGCATGTGTTTTAATTTTATTATTAGCAAAGAGGCAGTTCATAACTTTTTGAGGTTGAAATCTTGGAAGGTAATTATGTCTTTCTTCAAAACATGCCTTGATTCTAAATATTGATTCTGAATTCTAAGCTGGGGTGCTATTTGTCTAATTCTTCTGTTATTATGAAATAAAGCCTTAGCTACTATTTAAATACATTGTCAAAGTTTACAGTGATTTATATAGTCACTGATGTGTGAATGAGAAATTGATAAAGTGAGTAAGAAAGGAAATAATTTGAAAAGGAAAACAGAGCTTCAGACCCTTGATGAAGCTCTAGAAACCTATAACAAGGGAAGTGGTTCTTCTGATAATAGGCTGAAGAGTATACATAAAGAAAGCCATCAATTCCACATGAACGCACTCTGAAAATTCACGAGGCAGTTGTACATGTGCAGCTGTGCGTAAGAATGATTTCTTTTGAACTATTCCATTTTGTAACTTTGCTGTTTTATAAGCAATGAAGTAAAATGGAAAATGATCTGAGAAGTCTGTGTGTTCTAACGTTCCTCCTCTTTTACGCCGTGATTTAGTGTTTTGGCCCTAGTACAACCTTGAAGTAGTATAGAAGGCTGGGAGGCAGTTCTGTGAGCCTGTAATACTCATCCTTGGAACTCATGCTTGCTAAGATGTCCTGTGACAAAAAAAGTACTAATGGATTCAAATGTACGTCTTTGTGTCCCTCACTTTCATTTGTGTTAGCGTAGACGAAAAAGAGAAGGTCCTGCCCAGTGTCCTGGTTCCAATGACAGGTCTGCCCTTTACTAACTGTTATGCTGAGCAGAAACTTCCCTGAAGTTTGTTTTTATCATTCATTAAATAGGGCAAAAAATAATATCCACCAACTACCTACCCGAGTGAAAGTGAGGAGCAGATGAGAGGTGCTTTGGAAACCATCACATGAACTATTCTTGCAATGCCACATTATCAGCAGGGGTCCTTTGTAGTGTCCAGGTTTGAGTCATTGAGGAGGGCTGACCACGGTGAGGCTATGAAGCACCCACTATAAGGAGGTCTTTGGATCCTTACCATCGTCTCCTTCCCTATCTCTCCCTTTCCTCGATCTAGAGCACTTCTGCCCCTTATCCCTTAGGCATTTTTCCATCTCCAGGGGCTTATTCTAAGATATTACTGGGTAAAAAACCCTAGCAAGCAAAGAAATGTGGAATTGCAGACACTTGTAGTAGGTAATAGGAAAGTTTAACCATGGTCTGTGTCTTTATTAGGCAGTAGACAGTAGGATGTGGTGCAGTCTTTCTCAAACTTGAGCTTGTGATTATATTTTTAAAATACTTGTTTTCATTTCAACTCTTCTTTTTTAGACAGAGTCTCGCTCTGTTGCCCAGGCTGGAGTGCAGTGGCACAATCAGCTCACTGCAAGCTCTGCCTCCCGGGTTCATGCCATTCTCTTGCCTCAGCCTCCCGAGTAGCTGGGACTACAGACGTCCGCCACCACGCCTGGCTAATTTTATTTTTAGTAGAGACGGGGCTTCACTGTGTTAACCAAGATGGTCTCGATCTCCTGGCCCTGTGATCTGCCTGCCTGGGCCTCCCAAAGTGCTGGGATTACAGGCGTGAGCCACCATGCCGGCCTTATTTCAACTCTTAAAACTGTATTAATGCATATTCTGGATCACCGACATGACAGTTTTATAGTTTAGGATTACCACATGATTTCAGCTTCTGCCTTCCTTCTTTGTGCATATAAAGTATTTTTAATTAAGCTACTAAAAAACAGCAGGGTTGTTTTAATATGCCAACGATATGTACAAGCCAGATAGAGGCAAAATGGTATTAGGGATTTACCCTGAGTCAAGTCTTCCCAGTAGTTCAAATGGCAGGGAACACATCATGCTGCTGGTATAACAGAAGCATGGTGAACTCCCAAGCAACTGTATAGCAGTAGTCAGGACTGTCTTCGTGTTGCCAGAAGCAATTTCGTTTTCCAGCAAAATAATATCCCACATCTCACTTGAGTTGTTAATTTGAATGTTATTTGTTATATACTGTTATATGTTAGTTACATTTCTGTTGGCATGTAACTTGCAAGTCTATTTTGGTATAAACATCCAAAGCTTATGTCAAGTCTTATTTTTGTTGATACTTAAGCAATATAATACAATTATTTACATCAACATTGGGGATGTGCAGATTTTTTAAGGGCTTTGTACAACAGTCAACTTGGAGAAACTCTGTTGTATATAAAAGGTGTCAGCCACAGTCAGGATATCTAAGTTCTAGTGGTGACTCTGATGTCAACCACCTGATTGCAGGACGTTAGGCTGCTTATCTCACCTCTGCAGGTTGTAGTTTGCTCGTCTGTAGACAGAAAGGGCTTGACTATATAATTTTAAAATTCTCTTCCAACTTCAAATTCTATTCTTTTTTTTTTTTTTTTTTTTTGAGACAGAGTTCTACTCTTGTTGCCCAGGCTGGATTGCAATGGCACAATGTCGGCTTACCGCAACCTCTGCCTCCTGGGTTCAAGTGATTCTCCTGCCTCAGTCTCCTGAGTAGCTAGGATTACAGGCATGCACGTCCATGCCCAGTTAATTTTTTTGTATTTTTAGTAGAGACGGGATTTCTCCATGTTGATCAGGCTGGTCTCGAACTCCCGACCTCAGGTGATCCACCCGCTTCGGCCTCTCAAAGTGCTGGGATTGCAGGTGTGAGCCACTGTTCCCGGCCTCAAATTCTGTTCTTAAAAGACCAGAGCCTTCGTTTGGGAACATAACCAGGCACTGGCTTGTGCTATAAAGCCTGACTAAAGCCTGCAGACTTTACCCAGGCAACGGTCGAAATTGCTACAAAGCTGTTTCCACCTGCCTTGACCCCAGGAAGGAGCAGGAAGAGGCCTCCATAACTTGTGTTGACTCAGATAAGCTGGGTGTCTCTGGCCTATGGCAATGATTCCGTATGGGGTATGAGTCCGGTAATAATAATTGCAAACATTTTATAGTATTATGTGTTAAAACAGTCCTCTAGAACACAAGGTAGGTGCCATAAAGAGGGGCCCCAGCAGAGTGGAAAACACACCTTGTCTAATGTGCTTAAGGATGGAGAAGAAGAAAGCTCCCCTTGTGCCGGTGACTGCCTGTGCCCGCTGGCCCAGAGCAGACTGTAGACCATCTGCCCTAGACCTCAGCCTGGAAGGAGAGTCGGGGCACGGGGACTATATGTGTGGGTTTGAATAGGTGTTAATAGGATATAAAGTATTGCTATAAATATGTACATTTTCTACATGTTTATAGGAAATTAATTTACATAATCAGAGCTAGTTGCAGCAGAGCTCGAACTAGAATTCACTCTGATCTTCAGTTCAATATTCATTTTTTAAAAACAACCCTCTTTCAAGGTGGCTCACTGCAACCTCCGCCTCCCAAGTTCAAGCAATTCTTTTGCCTCAGCCTTCCAAGTAGCTGAGATTTGAGGTGTGTGCCACCACGCCTGGCTAGTTTTTTTCTATTTTTAGTAGAGATGGGTTTTCACCACATTGGCCAGACTGGTCTTGAACTCTCGGCCTCAAGTGATACACCTGCCTCGGCCTCCCAAAGTGCCGGGATTACAGGAATGAGTCACTGCGCCCAGCCTTTTTCAGTAATTTTAAAATAAGGAAGACCTTGTCCTACTGTCTTCTACCTGCTCTGCCAATCCAACCCGTAGAGGTTAACTACAAATAACAATTTGCTACGTGTTTTTTCAGACTTTTTTACTCTGTGTGTCTGTGTTTTTGAACCAGAAATGGAATTGTGGCAGGCCAATTCTCCCTGACAATCACACAGGTGTGCATGACAATCACACAGACAGGTCTACATAGCACTCCAGTTACAGAGGGATAATCCACAGCACTGCCTCAACACTGAGCAAGTAGTTAAACCTAGGGAAACCAGTGCCCAGACATCCTAGCTAGAAATGAAACATATGGTCAGTAGGAGCCTTGCATAGGCTTCTCCCTAACCTGGAGCAAGTCAAAATAATAGAGACAGTTTCACATTCCTAGTGCCAGGACCTGTCTCGGGTCAGCGGAATCTGAGACAAGTCAAGGTAACAGAGGCAGCTGTTTGAATAGATTCATCGGAGAGTCTAAGGCAGCTCTTCGGACCAAGCTGTAAAGGAGATAAGATAGAAATAATCAGTCCAGTACCACAGTAGACAGGCCTTGAAGGTACTGGGGCCCTTTAAATCAGACTTAGCAAGCATTTTTTGCCTCTGACTTGAGTTGAAACAAAATTAGTTACCAGTAGACTTAGGCAAATGCTATATTGCATGTAGGCACATAATCCCAACCTATATAAGCCCTAAGAAAATTGTAACACTTTGAGTTCGTCTGGTGGAATTATTTCCAACCTTCTCCCTGTATCCAGTTACAGCAATAAATTCTCTTATTTCCTAGTCTATCCGCTTCTCATTATTGGGCCTCAAGAAAACGCAGCCGAACCTGGCTTGGTTCTGGGAACAAAATTACATTCATACTGTAATTGATGTAACTTGCTTTCTAAATTCAATAATATATGGTGAGCTTTCTTCCATGTTGGTACTTACAGATATACTCAATTCTCCCCTCCCTTTCAGTTCTGTTAAGGTATAACTGAAGTACATTACATGTGCATGTGTATACTACACATATTTAAAATGTACAATTTGATCAATTTTGGGATATGTGTATACTTGGGAGACCATCACTATACCAAAATAACATTTTAATCACTTTTGAAAATTTTCTCATGACTTTAGGTAATTCACAGATTATATAGAAGTAGAATCCACAAAATACTTCCTTTTAATGGTTGTAAAGTATCAGGTTTGTGGTAGATTAAAAATATTACAAGTTATTTGCAGCTGCTCTCCTTCAGAAGTGGAGTCAATTTCCCTTCTCGATTCTGGGCGGTCCATGGTGGTGTGATGGTGTTCTCTCTCTCTCTGTCTCTCTGTCAGCACAAGTGACCTTCTATGAAGGTCAAAAAAAGACTAGGGGGGCCGGGCGCGGTGGCTCACGCCTGTAATCCCAACACTTTGGGAGGCCGAGGTGGGCGGATCACAAGGTCAGGAGATCGAGACCAGGTGAAACCCCGCCTCTACTAAAAATACAAAAAATTAGCCAGGCGCGGTGGCGGGCGCCTATAGTCCCAGCTACTTGGGAGGCTGAGGCAGGAGAATGGCAGGAACCCGAGAGGCGGAGCTTGCAGTGAGCCGAGATCGTGCCACTGCACTCCAGCCAGGGGGAGAGAGCGAGACTCCGTCTCAAAAAAAAAAAAAAAAAAAAAAAGACTAGGGGAACAGCCTCTTCAAACCTTGAGCCAGGTTTGAAAGAAGTCGAAATGCCCTGATGTCTTTATGCTTGAGAGACTGGCTGGAGACAGTGGACACAGAGGCTGTGAGCCTATGTGAGGATGTAGAGATCCATGGTCAGTTTTCAACTGTCCAGCCTGTTGCCATGTGAGTCATTGCAGCTGTGGCTCCAGACATTGTGAGCAGAGACAGATCTTTCCTAATGTGCCCTTTGGAAATTCCTGACCCACAAAATCATGAGATAATAATAAAATGGTGATTGTTAAGCACACAATTTTTGGATTAGTTTTTGTGTGTGTGTGTGAGACGAAGTCTCGCCCTTGTTGCCCAGGCTGGAATGCAATGGTGTGATCTTGGCTCATTGCCACCTCTGTCTCCTAGATTCAAGCGATTCTCCTGCCTCAGCCTCCTGAGTAGCTGGGATTACAGGTGCCTGCCACCATGCCTGGCTAATTTTTATGTTTTTAGTAGAGACAGGGTTTCACTATGTTGCCCAGGCTGGTCTCGAACTCCTGACCTCAGGCGATCTGCCCGCCTCAGCCTCCCAAAGTGCTGGGATTACAGGCATGAGCCACCACGCCTGGCCTGGATTAGTTTTTTATATAGCAATTGGCAACAGGAACAAAACTATGCCCCATTGATGTACATTTAGGGTGTGTCCAATTTTTCTCCATTAAAAACTGTCCTGTAAATGTACTTTTTTGCATATATAAGAATTTCTCTAGAATAATTTCCCAGTGATAGAAAGATTGAATGGCTGGATCCAAGGACTATATTCTCTCTCTCTTTCTCTCTCTGTCTCACTCTCCATTTCTCTAGCCTCTGTTTTGATAGTTGTCGGCAAATTTCCCTCTAAAAAGAGCGTATCAACCCCTGCCACAAAAGTGTCCTTTTTCCTTCACCCTCTGAAAAGTCTCTGACTACTCACTTCATCTCCCTGTGTTTTATTTGCTTATCTTTAAATGGAAAATAATAACCCCTACTCTGCTTACGCACAGGGTTGTGATCAAGAGATCAAAACTGAAATCTGTTTTTACAAATTTATTTTTGTTTTTTTCTTTTATGCATAGACGTGCTATTTTGACAAACAAAACTGACATCTGAATAAGATCTTACAAACAAGGTATCATCTACCGTGATATGGGGACCTTAATCATTTGGGGGTAAGCCTCCTCTGACTTTATCTTTGTCCCTTTCCCAAGATATTTTGTGCAATCTTGTCTCTCATTCTCTTGCTCTTTCTCGAACATAATATGAATATATATTTAAACCTTTCATGTATAGATATACTCAATGTATGTCTTTGTTCTATCAATTTGAATGATTTTATGGGAACAATTACCAATACTTAAATAAACACATTTTAAGAACTGCAATTGTATTCGTCACGTTGTGTAGTCCTTCTGGGAGTAAGCTAAACATCACCTAGAAACAGGAAGAAATTTGACTTGTAGTACAGAGAATAACAGTGAATCCATTATAGGAAATTTGTACTTTTGGGTGGTGGTGGAGGACTAGGCAGTATTTCTTCATACAGAAAACTAGAATGAAGTAGAAGGTTCAGCATGTCGTATAACACACTTTCCACTAGATTTTGAGCAACACTGCATGGTTTAAATGTATATACTTCTATGCTACTGTTCCATACAATTAAAACACCCCATAAAAATCACTGTTAGTCTGTTCCATAGGCTCTTCTCGTGTCCTCCATAAGCCAGCTGGTGACTACTGGATCCTCCAGGCATGGCTGTCTTCCTTGGCTCCCTCAATTCCTCATTCAAGAATAGATCAGGCAGCATTGTGTTTTCCTTCATCTCCCCTCGTTTGACCTGATTAAACCTCCAACCTTGGCCGAAATCTTTTCCATGGGTATCATGATCTACCTTGCATCCCTTCAGCACCATGAATCACCAGTTGGTGAAAATATTTTGGCTGGGCAAGGTGGCTCATGCCTGCAATCCCAGCACTTTGGGAGGCGGAACCAGGCGGGTCACTTGAGCCCAGGAGTTCGAGACCATCCTGGGCAATATGGCAAAGCTCTGTTTCTACGAAAAATACAAATAATTAGTTGGGTGTGGTGGCCTGTGCCTGTAGTCCCAGCTACTCAAGAGGCTGAGGCAGGAGGATCCCTTGAGCTGGGGAGGTCAAGGCTGCAGTGAACCATGATTGTGTCACTGCACTCCAGCCCGGGTGACAGAGTGAGACCCTGTCTCAAAAAGGAACTGAAAATAATGCTTAGAAGAAAGTGGAGTGATCAAGGATTTACGAAAATCTGCAGTAGCAACACATTTGGGAGAGAAGTTGCTTACATTTGGCCCTTGAAGGATAATGTTTGGTAAAGAGCTGACATCGCAAAATTCAACGGGATTAATCTTATTTTTGAGAATTGTGGAACTAAAGATCACTCTGGCTTGAAGAAATTATGTTTTAGGCATTTAAACAAATAGTGTCACATGTCAATACATATCTACAAGATGACTTTCTTTAGAAAACAGTGGTGGATTGATGATGGGGAAACAGTACTCTGAAGCTGGGTTGAATATTTAAAAAAAAAACTCATTCTAAAATGCAAAACTCATTACAAAAAAAAAAAAAAAGAAAAGAAAAAGGAAGGAAGAAAGAAAAGAAAAGAAAATTATCAGTAATTCCTATTATCTGTCAGTGTTTTGGAAATGTTCCTTCTGGCCAACAGGATTATATACTGCTTCATTTGCTTCAATTATATCAGAACCATTTTCTCCAAACAAATACATATTTTCTGTAACATGAAATTTTAAACACTATTTTGAGATAATTTTAGACTTAATAAAACTTGCAAGAGCAGTTCAGGTATGTTCTTCACCCAGCTTCTCCTAATGTTATCATTTTACCTAGCCATGTGCAATAATCAAAACCAGGCAATGAACATTGGTACAAAACTGTGACCTAAGTACAGACCTTATGTCACTTTCTATGTTTTATTTTATAATTTTCTCCACAAATGTCCTTCTTCTGTCCTAAGATCCACTTCAGGATCTCACATTGCATTGAGATGTCTTGTCTTCTTAGCTTCCTCCAAAATGCAATGGTTCCTTAGTCTTTCCTTTGTCTTTTATGACACATTGACACTTTTGAAGAATACTGGTCAGTTGTTTTGTAGGAAGCTCTTCAATGTGAGTTTGTTTGATCTTTTTTCATGATTAGAATGACATTTTGCATTTTTGACAAGAATACCACAGAAGTTGTATCCTGTCTTCAACCCATATTGCCAGGAGTTTCATGATACTGACTTTGATCAGTTGGTTAAGGTGGTGTCTGTCAAGTTTCTCCTCTGTGAAGTTACTATTCCCTCTTGTTATTAATAGATATCTCAGGGAGATTCTTTGGGATTATGCAAATTTATTTCTCCTTTAACTTTCACCCAATCATTTTAGCATTCATCCTTAGATCTTGCCTGCTACAATTATTACTGTGGTGTCCTAATGATGATTTTTTTATTTCTGTCACTCATTCTACATTTACTGATTGGAATTCTTTTGTAAGATAGAAGATTGTCTCTTCTCCACCATTTATTTATTCAATTGTTTATTTATAGCAGTATGGACTCATGGGTATTTATTTTATTCTGTAAATTATGATCTAATACTATCATTATTTATTTTGTTGCTCAAATCTACAATATGATTTAAATGGTAGAATAGAATTATGTGTCTGTACCACAAATTATTATTATTATATATTTTGAGACACAGTCTCTGATGCCCAGGCCGCAATGTAGTGGCAAGACCTTGGCTCACTGCAACCTCCACCTCCCGGGTTTAGGAGATTCTCCTGCCTCAGCCTCTCAGGTTGATTATAGGCATGTGCCAGCATGCCTGGATAATTTTTGTGCTTTTAGCAGAGACGGGGTTCAACCATGTTGGCCAGGTTGGTCTCGAACTCCTGACCTCAGGTGATCTGCCCACCTCAGCCTTCCAAAGTGCTGAGATTGCAGGCCTGAGCCCCCGCGCCTGGCCTGTACCACAAATTATTGATCCAGTTCTTCAGTGTTGGACATTCAGGTTGTCTTCAGTTATTTGATGCCATTAATGATGTCTGAGATAGACACATCTTTGAATTTTTTATGTGTTTCCATAAATTAGTTTTCCAGTAGGGGAATTACTGGATGTTGGAAAAGTTTATGCTTTTGGTTTTGTTCCAAGAGGGAGAAATTGTCAACATGCCAATATGGAAATCATACACTCCACACACTCCACCCAGACTACCCAGCTGTGCGCAGAGAGGTGTAAATCCAAGTCTCCTGCCGTCAGGGTGATTTAGCTCAGTCGTCAATAATCTGTACAACACATAACAATAAAGTTATTGATGTTGAGGAAGATACTTCCGGTAGGGGCATTTCTGTTTCCATTGGGTCCTGTCGTCTCCACCTTCTACGTTTGAACCGGAAATAATCGTATCCATTTAAAGCCACGTCTGTACTGGCCTCGGTCCCGCCCCCCCCACACTGCCGAACCGTTTCCGGGGTCAGGGCATTCCGGCCCGCCCCGCCGCCGGTGCAGTGCTGGACGCTCCGGTTCTCCCGGAAGTGGCCTGGGTCTCTCTGTCTGGGCCCCCTCCACCCTGCTGCTGCTGAAGGCCGCGGGGGCGGCGGCGATGGCGGAGGCGGCGCTGCTGCTGCTGCCCGAGGCGGCGGCGGAGCGGGACGCTAGGGAAAAGCTGGCTCTCTGGGATCGGAGACCGGACACGACGGCGCCGCTGACCGACAGGCAGACGGACTCGGTGTTGGAGCTGAAGGCGGCGGCAGAGAACCTGCCGGTGCCATCCGAGGTGAGGTGATGGACAGTAACCGGGCTGGGGCGACGGGGCTGGGATTCTCCTCGGGCGCCCCGGCAGGACCCCGGCCTCACCAACCTCTCCCCAGGATATCTCTCCACTCCTCCCTGGCCATGGTGGCAGATCCGGTGGGAGGGGCCTCTCACCTCCCAGGCTGTCAGGCTTCGCGCTGCCTGCGACCCCGACTCTAATCCTGCCCGGGGACGACTGTGGGGGCGTCCTGCGGCTGGTGCTCGCCGGAACCCAGTCCTCCCCCAGCAGCATGGGACGGTTGGCCCGGAGCCTTGCACCGAGCGTCTTGCCCCAGACAAGGCGTCCTGTCAGCCGAGGCGTAATCCTGCTGCCCACTCTATCCCAGAAGGAGAGGCGGCCAACCCGAGGTGCTGTGCTGCAGGACAGTCTCCAACGAGTGCTCGCTTACCGCCTTAATGAATCACCTAGGTTGCTTTGTCCATGGGGGTCTTGGGGAGACTAAAACTTGGTCCTGAGTGACAGTTTCATTTTATCGCACATTGAACTATGAGCTCTCAATCTAGTGCAGGTTATGGGTGATCAGATTTATTTCACCTATTGCAAAGCAGTAAAAATGAATTTTATTTGAAAGCTGGCTCAGTACATTATTAAGCAGTGCTGGTTTTTGGTTTTAGTGTCAACGTGTTTGATCCACTTACCATTAGGACATTATGCACTACTGCTTCTTGTGTGATTCAATTCAATTAGTTGTAATAGCAGGAAGTAACATGAATTGTCACATGTTTGACAAACTTTTTCCAGTTTTGAGGGCCCGGTTTAGGAGGATTATTTTATATAAGCAGTGGTGATAGTTAATTTTGATGTTGGAAGCATTCTTTTCTCTCGCTCTGTCGCCCAGGCTGGAGTGCAGGGGCGCGACCTCGACTCACTGCAACCTCCACCTCCCGGGTTCAAGCGATTCTCCTGTCTCAGCCTCTCGAGTAGCTGATCACAGGTGCCTGCCACCACGCCTGGCTAATTTTTTGTATTTTTAGTAGAGATGGAGTTTCGCCCTGTTGTCCAGGCTGTTCTCGAACTCCTACCTCAAGTGATCTGCCCGCCTCGGCCTCCCAAAATGTTGAGATTACAGTCGTGAGCCACCGTGCCAGGCCGGAAGCATTCTTTTTATACGATTTGGAATTGTGTCCAAATGCAGATTGAGTTTAGAGTCTTCAACTTTTTCTGTCCTCCAGCTTTAGAGGTTGGATTTAAACGTTCTCTTCACATTCTCTGTATTGTATGCTCTGCCATCAAATAGGCATTCTTTCTTGGGTTTCTGTTTCCACCTTTAGGATGTGGTACCGGAAGTGAATCTGAAATAAAGGAAGGAGCAGGTGGAAATTTCTTTGGCTTGGCTATCAAACTCTTTTATATGCTGGATAATAAAAGTTGTTTGCTCTCTAAATTTTCCAGTCTGTTTATAATTGATTTGGCTCCTTACTGCAGCAGGATGCTTGGACTTAATAGCAGTGGGGGTGTGATGGGGGAGATGCATATTCTCCAAAAAAATTTGTTTTCATTGCCATGGGTCATAAACTATTATTTCTTATTCTCATTGAGCGTGAAGGAGAACGTTTGGAATGAACTAAATGAAATCTTTCATTTTCACCCCATTCTTTCATATTTACCATTGGCCACATGCAGTCTTTAACATATGTTATGTCCCTACTCTGAGTTAGGTATCAGAGATAGAAAGATAAATAGGAAAGACGAGATCCTTAGCCTCATAGAGCTGACATAATTGTGGGGATCATGATTATGGAAAAAAAGAACAAAGAAGATATGTTCAGACGGTGGTCCATAATATAAGAAAAATCAAATAGGATGGTGTGACAGAAAGGGATGAGGTGTGCCCTTTTAAAGAAAGAGGGAAGGCCTTTCCAAGGAAGTGACAATCTGAGATGAGAACTGATGATGGAATACCTGAAGCTAACCTTATAAAGACTTAAGAAATAACGTTGCAGCTGGAAGAAAGAACAGTGTAAGGTCATGGGTAGGGGATGAGCTTAAGGAGTTCAAGAATTCAGTAGGGGTCTTCTGGTACGTGCAGCTCAGTATTGGATTCCTGTGAGAATGCAATAGCTGAGGCCAGATGCGGTGGCCCACGCCTGTAATTTCAGCACTTTGGAGGGCCGAGGCGGGCGAATCACTTGAGGTCAGGAGTTCAAGAGCAGCCTGGCCAACGTGGCAAAACACCATCTCTACTAAAAATACAAAAATTAGCTGGATGTGGTGGCGCATGCCTGTAATCGCAGGTACTGGGGAGACTGAGGCACGAGAATCACTTGAACCTGGGAGGCGGAGATTGCCCTGAGCCGAGATTGCACCACTGCACTCTAGCCTGGGTGACAGGCAAGATTCTGTCCCCCCAAAAAAGAATGCAATAGCTGAGCTGGTTATGCACACATCCTGGAATCTTTGAGAAGGCAGTTCTCATTGCTCGTCAGCTTTGCAGCCCTCATTTTTCTTTTCTAAAGTGTTTGTATGTCTGTTGGGAAGACTTTGGAATTAATTTTTTTAGCCCTATTACTACTCTTTTAACATTGGCACCAAAAGAGAGTGCCACAATTTTCATTTTGTCCAATCAGTGTAAGTCAAGGATTTTCTGTAGTGTTTCCCAAGTTTCACGGGATAAATTACTTCCAGAACAACTGGAACTGAGCAGGCTAGTAGAATAGCAAGAGGCCAACTAACCCTAAGTACATATCATAAAGATGTTAATGTCTTTAGAGAATAGCTTTCTCTTTTATGAACGAGAACTAGTCTTATCTTACAAAGGAATTATACCCTTTTTTTGGCATTAGAGAAAATAATTTACAATAGAATATTAGGTGGACTTTTGTAGCCAGGGCAAACTTCTTAGTAGTGAGGGGCCTATTTCTGTTGAATTTAGTAATTCTTGATAAAATGCTGAAATAATTTACCCCAACATTTACCTATAATTTACTGTTACAGCTGTTGTTTTCTTGCAGGCTGTGTGACCTTAGATGTGATGTTTATCTTTTCTAAGCCTTAATTTTCTTCTTTATAAAATGGGGACTTAACTCATGGTGAGTACTTATCTCATAGGGAGTTGGGAGAATTATGTGAAATCACGTATGTAAGGTGCACATGGCAAGTTACTTGCTAGTATTATTCTTGTGCTTTCTTTCAAATCATTAACATCTTAAAAGAATAGATTAGAATCCTGTGATGCTGAGGTGGAATAGGTGTCATTCGCACCAAAGGTAAGAAAAGGAGAGGTTAGGTGCCTTGAGGAAGGTTCTGAGACTCCACCTATACCTCTTCAGTAATTTGCTCCAAGCAGAGAACATAACATCAGGTTTCGTTTAGGGAATTAATTGATCAGATTGATTATAAAAGTGGTTTTCTCCAACCCAGAGCTCTGCAAGAAGTAAAGCTTGGGAGAGAGAGGTATGTTACTTGTTATTTCATGGACCTGCTCAGCTGGTCAGGCAAAACTTGAGAATTTATTGTAGTTACTATTTAATGTTAGTGTCTCCATTTGCATAAACTATACAGTAGCTCTGCAGCACTGGCCCACCAGCAATCTAGAACTGTGTTCTCTCTCTAGTGGTATCTGTCTGCTCCATCTGGAAGCCAGGACAGTGCTGGTAAGCAGGAGGCATTCAGTCTCCTCCTGCTTACAAGTGAATGAGAGGTCAGAACAGGAAAGTGTGTGATACCACCACACCCCTTTTTGACTTGTCATTCTATACCAGGTGTTTTGAGAAAGGAAGACAGCTGCCTAGTCTACTTAATGGGGGCATTTCCTCATATGCTATTAAAAAGCAACTTGTTTTGCTACTTTAAAAAATGATTTCTTTGAATTGTTTGCATTATGGCTTCTCTTGCTTGGTTTGAGAGAAGATGGTTTTGTGTTAGAACCAGGAAACAGGGAGCCTCTTTTTGCCTCTAGTTTTTCAAGTTCTTATGATTGAAAAGTAGTATTTGTACTTGAAGTAATCAAATAGAATACTCTTTTATAAATTTAGAATATATTTAATAGCATCTAGGTTACAGAATATATCTGGAATATCTGTAGTAGTTTCTCAAGTACAGTTTTCAAATGATTTATTTTCTAAAGTTAATTAGAAAAAACTTTTTTGGTTCGAGATAACAGACTGAGCACACGTGTATGACACCCCTAGATTCCTTTGAAATGACAGTAATAAATGTGTGGCACGCCAAAACCAAAGATGGTATCAATGAATCTGAAAGTTGGACATATTTATAGAAGGCAGGAAGCAGGTAGTATCCTTTTGAAAATCATTCTAAAGACTTAACCACAGAACCAGGTGCAAATATAAAATTTGATAATCTGAAAAAGAGATAGTATAGGTGACAGAATTTGAGAGTAAACAGGGAAGAGATATAGAGGTACTAATTTCTTTATCTTACATGGTGAAGTAAGAGTGTATAGATAGGACCTAAAATTGATGAATTCAAACACAAAGCAGTAAATCTTTTTTTGTTGTTGTTTAAGAGTTGTAGAGTTAACATAAAAGAATACTAAAAATGGTTAAACTGGTGAAAAGTGAGGGTGGTGGAGAATGTTACTTTTCATTTTGTCTTCTGATGATTTGGATTAAAAACAATTATATTCATATATTTTGAATAATTTTCATAAAAGATTGATCAAAAATTCAAAAGTATTTCTTTACTTCCTTCTATTTTTATAGTTCTTCATTTTACCCTCAGACTCCTTAGAAAAACTTCTCAAAATATAAACATTGGTATTGGCTTAAAGAGGAAGAATTGGACAAGCAGGGGAGAGGGAAGAAGGGAGACTTGCTTTTCACTTAAATATCATTCTGTGTTCTTGGGACTTTTGAAATAAGCACCCTTTATAGTTTAATGACAAGTCATGACAATGTAAGAGTAAATTCTGTCTTTTCCTTATACTCTGTCGAAGAGACATTTTAAAATGTTGCATATTAAGTGAAAAAGGCTAGGTGTGTATACTGTTATTTGGGTTTAAGAAAAGTATACTTCCTTTGTATATGCATAGACCATGTTAGAAAAGATACTTAAGAAACTAGTAACATTGATAGCCTGCCCCTGAGGAGGAAACTGGATGGCTGGAGAATGAGTACGAGGGGAAGGAGACTTTTCACTGACTCCCTTGAGTTTTGTGCCTTGAGATTTATTACCTATTCAAATAAATACACTTAAAAGGACAGCTCTATGTATTATAAATGATTCTGGAACAAAAGGAATTATACTTTTTATCTGGAATTTGTTATATATTGTGAGATAGTATTAGAGTTATGCAGTGTAAGGCCTCATGAACTCTGATGGGAGAATATGATTATTACACTACTTATTAAAAAGGTGAAATAATGTAGATGCACTTGTAGTTATAAGAAATAATACTGAGAGTTCTGTACACTTTGCCCAGTTTCCCGCAATAGTAACATTTTGCACAACTATAGTATCTGGTGTCACAACTGGGATTTTGACATTGATCTACATTCTTTCAGATAGATTTATAATTGTTTTTCTCAAAAGAAATTGAATTACAGATGGATATGGGTCTAGGTGATATTGGGACTGAAGTTTGCCAGGTCCTCTATGTATTTTCAGTTTTTTTGGTGGTTGTCTTAGGATTTACAATATACAGATGGTCCCCGACTTATGATGGTTCAGCTTATGACTTTTGGCTTTATGTGAAAGCTACATGTATTCAGTAGAAAGTGTACCTGTGGTGCTGGGCATGGCAGTGAGCCACAGCTCCCAGTGAGCCACGTGCTTTTGACTTAGGATATTTTCAACTTCCGATGGGTCTATTGGGACACAACCCCATCATAGGTTGAGGAGCGTCTGTACTACTTTAATTAGTCACAGCCTACCTCTAACTATTATACCACTTCATGTATATAGTATAACAACCTTACAGCAGGAATCTTTGGCTGGGCACGGTGGCTCACGCCTGTAATCCCAACGCTTTGGGGGGCTGAGACAGGAGGCTCGCTTGAGCTCAGGAGTTCAGGAGTAGCCTGGGTAACATAGTGAGAGCTCATCTCTACAAAAAAAAAAAAAAAAAAAAAAAAAAGAAAATCAAAAAGTTAGCTGGGTGTGGTGGTGCTTGCCTGCAGCTGCAGCTACTTGGGAGGCTGAGGCAGGAGGATGGCTTGAGCCCCAGAAATCAAGGCTGCAGTGAGCTGTGATTGCACCACGGCACTTCAGCCTGGGTGGCAGAACAAGAACCTGTCTCAAAAAAACACCCCAAAGAGTATGCTTCCATTTCTTCCTTTCCCTGTTTTGCAATATTGTTTTAGGCATTTTAATTTTACATATGTTATAAACCCACAGTACATTGTTACTACTTTTGCTTTTGACATTTCTTGCTGACTGATTAAAAAAAGAAAAACTGTCATATGTACCTTCATTTTAATCATTTCTGGAGCACTTCAGTTTTTTGGGTAGATATGTGTTTCATCTAGCGTTATATTCCATCTGCCTGAAGAATGTCCTTTAACATTTCTTGTAGTATAGGTCTGCTGGTAATGAAATCTCTCAGCTTTTTTTTTTTTTTGAGACAGAGTTTCGCTCTTATAGTCCAGGCTGGAGTGCAATGGCACGATCTTAGCTCACTGCAACCTCTGCCTCCTGGGTTCAAGCGACTCTCCTGCCTCAGCCTCCCGAGTAGCTGGGATTACAGGCACCCGCCACTACACCTGGCTAATTTTTGTATTTTTAGTAGAGATAGGGTTTCGCCATGTTGGCTAGGCTGGTCCTGGACTCCTGACCTCAGGTGATCCACCTGCCTCGGCCTCCCAAAGTGCTGGGATTACAGGCGTGAGCCACCGCGCCTGGCACTTCTGTTTGTTTTAAACAGTACTTATTTCTCCTTCATTTTAAACAGATAATTCTCTATAGGTATAGAACTCTGACTTGAGTGTTTTTCTTTTGACATTTTAAAGATGTCGGTCTGTTGTCTTCTGGCTTGTGTTTCTGATGAGAAGTCTGCTGTAATTTTTACCTTTATTTCACTGTGTAGAATATGCCTTTTTCCCTCTGGCTGCCTTCAAGCTTTTATCTTTGGTTTTTGAGAGTTTGAATATGATGTGCATAGAGGGGTTTGCCTGTGTGGATGTGTATATTCTGCTTGGGATGCTCCGAATTTTGTAGAGCTGTAGTTTTATATCTTTCATTATTTTTGTAGAGTTCTCAACAGTTATTTCTTCAAATATTTCTTCCACCCTGTTCTCTCTTGTTCTCCTTCTTTTGGGATCCCATTTACACATAATCATATAATTTGATACCATCACACAATTCTTGGATGCTATGTTCAGTTTTTATTTTCCCGGTCTGTTTTCTCTGTATGATCCATTTTGGGTGATTTTTATTGACCTAACTTCAAGTTCACTGATTTTTTCCCCTTAACTGTGTTGTGTGTACTGATGAGCCCATTGCAGGTATTCTTCGTCTTTGTTACCATTATTTTTATTTGTCACATTTCCTTTTGACACAGTTTTCAGTTTTCTCTTGAAATTTTGTATCTGTTCATACTGCTTATCTGTGTGTTACAGCAGAGCCTTTAACATGTTAATTACAGTTATTTTAGATTCCTTGTCTGATAGTTCTTGTCTCTTGCTCATCTGAGGCCGGCTCTGTTGATTGCTTTGTCTTTTGACTGAGCTGTTTTCTCTCTCTCTCTTTATTTTTTTCAAGACGGAGTCTCGCTCTGCCGCCCAGGCTGCAGTGCAGTGGTGTGATCTCAGCTCACTGCAAGCTCTGCCTCCCGGGTTCACGCCATTCTCCTGCCTCAGCCTCCCGAGTAGCTGGGACTACAGGCGCCCGCCACCACGCCCAGCTAATTTTTTGTATTTTTAGTAGAGATGGGGGTTTCACCGTGTTAGCCAAGATGGTCTTGATCTTCTGACCTCATGATCCGCCCACCTCGGCCTCCCAAAGTGCTGGGATTACAGGCTTGAGCCACCGCGCCCGGGCTGTTTTCTCTTGTAATGTTTGCCATCTCTTTTTTCCCCACGATTTGCCACAGGTGAGCCAGTGCTTGCAGCCTGTCTCGTCCTGGAGGTGCCTGTCGCTGCCCAGATTTTTATCTGCTTGGTTACTCTGCAACACTGATGGATTCAAGACTAGTTATAATCTTGTGGATTGACTTTTTGTTATTGTGAGGGTGCAATCAACATTTCTTTCAGCTTTCTTCATCCTAGCCTAACTTTCATGTGTTTTCTGGTATATTTTCCAAATCTGAGCCTGGTCGCCCCAGCACCCCTTAGATATTATGTAAACAGTGCTGACAGAATTATGTGATTGAATTTTTCATGATCTATTCATATAGAACTAAATTTTACTGCTAATAAAATATACTTTTGTAAAGACAGCTTTACAAGAAGTCAATTAGATTTATAAACTTACTCTGTTGCTGCTAGTAGATAGGAATAATAATAATAATATAATATCAGTACTCAAATGTATTGCTTACTATGTGTCAGGTCTGTGCTAAGTGCTTTACATGCAGCATTGCTTCAGGTGGGTTACCTTGAGCCTTGGGTGGCTCCCCAAGGAGACAGCTCATGTTGCTCATTGGAAGGTTTCTGCAGAGCAGGTGTAGATGCGGCTTGTCCCAGCACAGCTTCCTTTGTCCTCCAGAACCCCTAGTGGCAGCACACAGTTGCTGATGACACTTCAGACTCAGGATAAATTCTTACTGGATTTGAGAAACTTAATTCTTGCTGGGCCACAGTCCTTTTATACTCAGGGATTGTGTTACCATTCAGAAAGAGTTTCCTTGAGCAAGTGATGCCCTTAATGAGGCCCGTTTGCCTATACCCAGGACCCTCCTAACTCTTGAGCCAGGCTCATTTGTGGGGAGAAGGCAGATCAAGGACCTTCCTGAACGCTTTGTCTGCAGCTTCCTGGCATTCCAAAGAGCTGATTTTCCCACATCTTTTTTTTCTTTTTTACTTTTTATAGTAGCCTTATGATACAGATACTGTACCTGTGTCAGCTAAGAGAAGAAATTGAGGATTAGAAACATCAAGTAATTTGCCCAATGTCACATAGCTTGTAAATGAACAGGAGCAGGATTCTAACTAGGCTGCATTGTAATGTACTTTACTGTACCATAAGTATAGCCCTATTTGAACCCATACACAACCCTATTTTTAAAGGACAGTGTTTCTAAATTAGTGGTGCATTTTGCACCTAGCTTATTTTAGCTTTGAAGAGAAAATGCCATCTTCAGATGAAACTTCTATATTTAGAAAGTAGACAGGGCAGCAACTTCTTAAGACCTTGGATCATGTCTTGTATCAGTGGACCTTAAATGTCATAAACTAAGAACTGAGGGCTAAAAACTGGAATTGAACCTAAACAATTAGGTCCTTTTACTTTCCCCAGCATCTATTTTCCCTTTGTTTTGGTCTAAAAACAGTTTGTCTGTATGGCTACAAATAAACACCTGGCCTTTCTTTGGTAGTGGAGAACTAGAAAGTACTGTAGATCTAATATTGTCAAAGTAAGACCTTGTCAGTGGGCCTCTTCTGAAACTGATGGGAAACTCTAAAATTCTTCTTATTCAGTTGTAATTTCAAAATTTGTCAGCAGGAAGGTGTGGTGAGATGTGCCAGTGGGTAGATGGAAATGGTAGGAGGAGGTAATGTTTATTTCTAATCAATTCTTGGTTGTGATTTATTCATTTTTTTAGACAGGGCCTCACTCGAGTGCAGTGGCACGACCTCGACTCATTGCAGCCTCCACCTCCTGGCTCAGGTGATCCTCCCATCTCAACCTCCCAAGTTGCTGGACCACAAATATGTGCCACCACACCCAGCTAATTTTTTTTTTTTTTTGTAGTTTTAGTAGAGACGGAGGTTTCACTATGTTGCCCAGGCTAGTCTCAAACTCCTGGGCTCAAGTGATCCACCCAACTCTGCCTCTCAAAGTGCTGGGATTACAGGCGTGAGCCACTGAACCCAGTCATTGGGTGTGATTTGTTAATCCTGTTAGTTGGTCAGACTTTTGTGTTAGATACCAGGGAGGGCAAGCTACTTTCAATAGCACACAGGTTTTCTCTTTGCCTGGTGGTAGTTCACAAGAGGCTCAAGTGAGAAAATGTGTGTGGATTAGCACAGATTTACCACCCTTCTTAGAAAACTAACTCAGACCAGATGTGGTGGCTCATGCCTGTAATCCCAGCACTTTGGGAGGCTGAGGTGGGGGGATCTCTTGAGCCCAGGAGTTTGAGACCAGCCTGGGCAACATGTCTAGACCCCCAGCTCTACCAAAAATAGAAAAATTATCTGGGCGTGGTGGTGCGTGCCTGTAGTCTCAGCTACTTGGAGATTGAGGTGGGAGGATGGCTTGAACTCTGGAGGCAGAGGTTGCAGTGAGCTGAGGTGGCGCCTTGCATGTCAGCCTGGACGACAGAGCAAGACCCTGTCACCAAAAAAAAAAAAAAAAAAAAAAGCTTACTAATGGTGGGACATCAGTGTCATGTTTATATTTTGAGACTAGCATTTAACATAGAGCCTAAAGTGTTAGTGTTATATAGTATTTATTAACTTAATATGATTTAAT
This sequence comes from Macaca mulatta, assembly GCF_049350105.2. Taxonomy (NCBI): domain Eukaryota; kingdom Metazoa; phylum Chordata; class Mammalia; order Primates; family Cercopithecidae; genus Macaca; species Macaca mulatta. The sequence continues at coordinate 24,761,293 of NC_133422.1, forward strand.
AGAAAATATTTCTTTCTATTTCAAAACAACTGAGATGGAAACCCAATCTTGAGTTAAGTTCAGAGAATTTTCAAGTTACTTAAATATCTTTGTGACTCTCTTTTCTCAAGCTTCCAATTGAAGACTTGTGCAGTTTAACATCCCAGTCACTGCCCATTGAACTGACTTCAGTAGTGCCTGAATCTACAGAAGACATTCTCTTGAAGGGCTTCACTTCCTTAGGAATGGAAGAAGAAAGAATTGAAACCGCACAGCAGGTGAATTGCGGTATCTTTTCTAAGGATGTTTGATTATTTCAGATGTCTCAAGACAAAGCTAATTAAAAAAGTCCTAATTAAAAGTTCTGAACATTTGTCACCATAGTTAACATCAAGTCTTTCTAGAACATTCTTGATTTTGCATTAGTTGTGGCTGTTTAAGTGTTTAAATGAATCTGTTGCCCAATTATAGTTATGATGTATGTGAAAAACATGATATTCCACATTTGGACGTTGATAGATTATTGAGGTTCTGATGTCTTGTGCCCTTTTGACTTCCCCCAGTGTCTGTCTGCTGTTAACCTGTTCCCTCAGTGTGTGCATGGGTACCCCTCCATCTCACTTGTTGCTAGGTAGTCCCTTTTTTAAAAACCCAAATATTCTTTTAATATTAGCACTTGTAGTTATTTTTCAGTAATTTAGCATGTGTAACTTTTTCTTGGTTTTTGTTCATTCCTCATTAGAAACCTAAGCTTATAGTAGTTTCTTCTGCCACTTTCCTTGTCTCCTCTTCCTTGTCCTATTGAGAGTCAAAGTTGAGGCATTTACCAAATAAAACAAAGTACATGTATTGGAACTGGATTGCATATATGGTAAGTCGAGAGAGGCAGTTCTACAAACTGATGAAGAATTCCAGCTCCTGAGCTAGGCTGACCTGCACCTGAAAGTCAGCTCCATCATTTAGCATCTTTGTGAGCTTAGGCAAATTACTTAGCTTCTTAGATCTTTAGTTTCCTAATATATAAAACAGGAATAATTATATATTATTTCGTAGGATTTTTGTGAGCATTAAAGAAGATAATGCATGTAAATGCATTGTGTAGCAAGTACACAGTAAATGCTCAGCAAATGATAGCCAAGGTACATGGCAAGCCTCCTGTATACCCATGACATTGAATCTTACTTGAGATTCAGTGTTCTCAAGTTCACTTGAAGGTAGTCTTGCACCACGTCTATGAACTAGTTTGAACTGCTTAAAAAAAAAATCTTCTGGATGAAACTTGTACCTGTTCTCCCTTTAAAATTAAAAAAAAACTGATATACTGACTTGAAATTTATGTACAATAATATGTGTTCATTTTGAGTGTCAGCTCAATGAGTTTTGAAAAGTGTATATACCTATGTATGTAACTAACAACTATAATTAAGATATAAAACATTTCTATCACCCCAAAAAGTTTCTTCATACTCGTTTAAGGTCAACTCCCCACATCCCGCTTTTAAATAATAGACATTTTTCAGGCCAGAATTCAGATCCAGGGCTAGCTGATACTAGAGTCCATATTCTGTTTTTTTTGTTTGTTTGTTTGTTTGGCTTTGAGATGGAGTCTTGCTCTGACACCCAGGCTGGAGTGCAGTGGGCGATCTCGGCTCACTGCAAGCTCCACCTCCCGGATTCATGCCATTCTCCTGTCTCAGCCTCCCAAGTAGCTGAAACTACAGGCACCCGCCACCACGCCTGGCTAATTTTTCGTATTTTTAGTGGAGATGGGGTTTCACCATGTTAGTCGTGATGGTCTCGATCTCCTGATCTTGTGATCTGCCCGCCTTGGCCTCCCAAAGTGCTGGGATTATAGGCGTGAGCCACTGCACCCGGCCCCACAGTCCATATTATTAAACCACTCTGTAATATTATTTTTGAGTTATAGCCTCGCAGTTCTTATTAGATAACGTTAATATTGATATTTGCCCAAAGCACTATATTACCTACTCAAATTTTGTAAATGATTATAGCAAGTAGGCATTAGCTTATTCGGAAGAAATATTCATTTTTTACGTATTGTATGTTTAATACTCTTCCTTATTTGACTCTGAAAATGGCCAGTTTTTTGTTTATTTGTTTATTTTTTCAATCGTTAAGACATCTGAAATGGCAATTTTTTTTTTTTTTTGAGATGGAGTCTTGCTTTCTCACCCAAGCTGGAGTGCAGTGGCGCCATCTCAGCTCACTGCAAGCTCTGCTTCCTGGGTTCATGCCATTCTCCCGCCTCAGCCTCCTGAGTAGCTGGAACTACAGGTGCCTGGCTTATTTTTTGTATTTTTAATAGAGATGGGGTTTCACCACGTTAGCCAGGATGGTCTTGATCTCCTAACCTTGTGATCTGCCCGCCTCTGCCTCCAAAAGTGCTGAGATTACGGTGTGAGCCACTGCGCCTGGCCCTTTTCTTTGTGAGACAGAGTTTTGCTCTGTTGCCTGGGTTTAAGCGATTCTCCTGCCTCGGCCTCCCGAGTAGCTGGGATTACAGGCATGTGCCACCACGCCTGGCTAATTTTTGTATTTTTAGTAAAGACGGGGTTTTACCATGTTGGCCAGGCTGGTCTCGAACTCCCGACCTCAGGTGATCTGCCCACCTCAGCCTCCCAAAGTGCTGGGATTACAGGTGTGAGCCACCACACCCAGTGAAATGGCCAATGTTTTAATATCTTTTGCTTTTCCTAGCATATAGATATTGTGGATATAATTAAATTATCTTCTCCTGGCTTAAAACTGATTATGACTGAGCCCTAAACAATAAAACTTGGATAGTGTCTGTCCTTTTGACTTGCTGTTTAGCATGTAGCCACTTTAAATTTTGTCAGTTTTAGTTTTGTTCACAATATGATACTCTGTTTTTCCAGTTTTTCTCATGGTTTGCAAAGCTGCAAACTCAGATGGATCAAGATGAAGGAACTAAATATAGGTATGTGTGTCTCTTGCATTTGTTGGATATCTTAATTTTTAGATCACAGTCATCTGAAGCATTTCATAATCAGTGTCTTTAAATAAAATTAAGGTAGTAAGAAAACTGTAACAGCCATATATTCTTTAAGAACAGCCAGTGAGAAGATTTGGGTCTTTAAAACTGTTACTTAGAAGTTGTGTGATTAAAAACAAAAAGAGAATTACATTATAATTAATAGGTTAGGAGGGATAGATGTTAGTTTTCAGATAACTCCAGGAAGGACTAGGTTCAAGTAGGAGTTTCAGAGGAATTCCAGGAGGTGTTTGTTGCTTTTTAGAAGGAGAAACATCCCCGAAAGACATTCAGGTTGGCCACTTCGGTTGGTTGTAACTATACTTCTGTCAGTGGATGTTGACAGCATGGAGGAAATGACAGTGTACAGTTTCTAGCTGACTGTGGGGGCTGTGGGTCGAATGTTCATATTCAGTGTATTGATTTGTTTGGTGGCTATTATTGCTAGGCAGGGTGGTAGACTCTTTAATGTATGATCCCATTTAATTTTCATTAACAGCTGTGTGAGGAAAGATATTACTATTCTTATTCCTCCTAACCTATTAATTATAATTTAATTCTCTTTTTGTATTTAATCACACAACTGAGGCCTGGAAATAATAAGTAACTTGCTTAATCTCGTGCAGACTGGGGCAGAGCTGGGGCTTGGACCCAGGTCTTCTAATTCTAAATCTGGAATTCTTTCCATGACATCACACCATCTTTCAAAGAGGGAAGTGATCGGAAGGATTGACCTTACTTGGTGGCTTGGGATGGCTTTGGTGTCCCAGTCTTTAGAAGTTGAGCCAGTGATTCATTGCCTTATATGTGAAAAGCCAGGTTATGGCTTCAAGGCTAATTCCTTTTGTTACTTATAGTATTAGTGATTTGCCTTCTTAAATATTGAAACAGTTCATGACATAACTTTCGGTACATTTCTTAACATAATCAACTGATGTGTGTAGGTCAGACTTTCCTCCTGAAATTCGAACGTTTTTGGAAAAATGAGCCTTTGTTGTTTTTTTACTATGCTTATTGGGGGAAAAGATTATTGCCAATCCCCTTTTGGTTCTGTTTTCTAGACAGATGAGGGATTACTTGTCTGGGTTTCAGGAGCAGTGTGATGCTATACTGAATGATGTAAACAGTGCTCTTCAGCATCTGGAGTCTTTGCAGAAACAGTATCTTTTTGTGTCCAATAAGACAGGAACCCTACATGAAGCCTGTGAACAGCTCCTAAAAGAGCAGGTAATTTGGAGTAAGAAAGAGGGTCAGTTGTCATATTTAACATTTTAAAATAGATGAATACAGTTTTATTTTAATTTTCTTAATTTCTCCAAGATGTTCAACTCTGCTGTGTTTGAGGCCTGTGCTCAGCATGCAGACTGTTACACTGACAGCCTGCTTTTTAAGTGCATGTGAATAGCAATGGCAAGCCTTCTTATGTTTTGAGCTATTAGGTCTCAGTACAATTTCAGAATGTAGTGGCTATGTTGGTTTGCTCTGTCCACTCTTTATTACTGACACTTTCATTTTTTATTTTTATTTTTTTTGCTCTGTCGCCCAGGCTGGAGTGCAATGGCATGATCTCAGCTCTTTGCAACCTCTGCCTCCTGGGTTCAAGCAATTCTCCTGCCTCAGCCTCCCAGGTAGCTGGGATTACAGGCGTGTGCCACCATACCTGGCTAATTTTTGTGTTTTTAGTAGAGACAGGGTTTCATCATGTTGGCTAGGCTGGTCTCAAACTCCTGACTTCAAGTCTTCTGCCCCCCTCGGCCTCCCTAAGTACTGGAATTACAGGTGTGAGTCACTGCACCCGGCTACTGACACTTTTCAAAGAAGTATAGTGAGGCTGGGTGCAGTGGCTCACGCCTGTAATCCCAGCACTTTGGGAGTCCCAGGCAGGGAGATCTTGAGGTCAGGAGATCGAGGCCATCCTGGCTAACACAGTGAAACCCCGTCTCTACTAAAAATACAAAAGTTAGCTGGGCGTGGTGGCAGGTGCCTCTAGTCCCAGCTACTTGGGAGGCTGAGGCAGGAGAATGGTGTGAACTTGGGAGGTGGAGCTTGCAATGAGCCGACATCGCGCCACTGCACTCCAGCCTGGGCGACAGAGCGAGACTCCAAAAAAAAAAAAAAACATAGTGATTATACTAATGGTGACATTTTGAAAAGATCAACTGATTGATTATTTTTGATTTAGAGCTAGAACACTTAAGTACTTCTGTGTGTTTTAAAAATGTGATCATTTATTATTTTATGAAGAGATAATATGAAATTTACTGTAATATTATCGCCTATTTTAGTTCATGATTATAGAAATACTTGAGCTGTATTATATCTGATATAACCCTCTGTGTCTAATGTGAATCTATTTAGTGTAACTTTGAGACTGGCATGTTGATTCTTGTATTTTTATAATAATTGATTTTTCTCTTTTAAAAAACGCAAGTCGGAACTTGTTGATCTGGCTGAAAACATTCAACAAAAGCTTTCCTATTTTAACGAATTGGAAACTATTAACACAGTAAGCATTGTTCTTTACTTCTTATAAAGTTAGTGATTTTTATTTTATTTTTGCCTTTCTTCGTGTAATCTTTAAATCTATAAATTGGCTTGAGTGATATTTTAACTTAGCTTGCTTGCTAATAGATATTCCTATTTGTAGACAGTGGAGATACCATTACCAGTTCAGATTTTAAAATATTTGAGTTAAGGTGTATTTCTTAAATTGTATTCTTGGTATTAAAATCTCTTTATTGGTTACCTCTTGTAGTTTCTTATTTGTAAGCTTTGAGGAAGATTGTAAGAAGAAATATTCAGTTTTAGATTTTGCTGTGGTTGTGCTACTATGATAGTAGTCAAAACCTTTTTGAAACTTATTCTCATGTTTAGTTTGAAGAAAAGTATAGTCCTCAAAATGTATACTTGTATCCCAATAAAGTATAATAGTTCCAATAAAGACAAGTATGTAAATTATATTTCTGTTTCTGACTCATAAAGTAATCATAACTATGTATAAATCATGTTATTAAAATCATTTAATCATAGGTATTTAGTTTGTTAAAGACATAACTAAAACTAGTGACTAGTTAACAATGGAATGCAGTGGAAAGTAGTCGTTGCCAAGCTATTTCTGTATCAGGATAAGAAATGATTGACTGGTTGTATTTTACTTTCATAGTATGACTGTTAAATGTAGTATGACTGCTAGTTAATCATTTAACCTGCAGAAAAATCACCATTGTTTGCAAGTAGAAAAATTATGTATATTGTATACCAGAAAGTGAGAAATCTAGGTATTTCATATATTATTTGAATATGACATTGTATAGTGGGGTAATACGTACTATGTCCTAATTCATGAAGAGTACCATTAAAGCTTATTAGGAATAAACTGAATTAACTCAGTATGCTTTTTCTTCTTTATTGTACATGTGGGCTACGTTTGAGGATATTTTGGTGACTTCTAAAATTTATTATAAAGACCTGTTATATCCTAAAGGCAAATATGCTGACTCTGATCCATAGTTTCCAACTTTTATCTGTATCATTTTTTGTGAATTAAGATTGTTTTCTTTTTCCTTTAAAGAAATTGAATTCCCCTACATTGTCGGTGAATAGTGACGGATTTATACCTATGCTGGCCAAGCTAGATGATTGTATAACATATATCTCATCTCATGTAAGTCATAGTATTTTTGCATGTTTTAAAGAAATCTTAAGATTCCTATTCCTATTCCTATTTTTTTTGTTTTTCAACTTTTCTGTATTTAGCAAACATTCCTATTATATCACTTTTTGTGCTGTAAGGTGATTATTTCTGCCCAAGGGAAAAATATGCATTTGTAACATATTAAAGAAAAGTTGTAGTGAATTCTTAGTTGTTGTTAGCAGTGGTGTAAAAAGTACTTTTAGCTCCTGCAATGGCCCCTGGAATGGAATGCATCCTGGCTGACTCAGCTTTATCCCATCTAACAGGATGAGCCATTTTTAAATTGTTGGTGTCTTGATGTGCTAGATATTTCTTTGGAAACAGAAAGTGTTACTTGGGGGGAAATAAAGGGACAAGCCCTTTGATTTAATCACCCTCTATTTCTCTTTCTTCAGGATTTTTGCTGTGTTTATTTCCCCTAACTCCTCTTCTTTTCCTAGTTGGGCCTTACATATTAGCCCTGAAGTCTGTGGGGTGCTGAAAATATCTTTTGCTAACAACTGCAGATATGTATTTAGCTCCTGCTTTCTGCCAGGCACAGGGGGTTTGACTGTGACTAAAACAGTCACAGTATTTATTCATCTTCTTGGAGTTTATGATCTTTATGAAATCTGTCTTTGAACTTTATATATTGTTTTACATAGGGACACCTTGGTTTTCACTAAAAGCTTGCTTTTTGTCTGTGTTCATTTCCACTTTGTAAATCTTTCTCTTCCTTACAGCCTAATTTTAAAGATTATCCCGTATATTTGCTGAAGTTTAAACAGTGTCTTTCTAAAGCTTTGCACCTCATGAAGACATATACTGTGAACACACTACAGACCCTCACAAATCAGTTACTGAAAAGGGTGAGTTAACTGATCTCAACAACAGGTTTTTGTTGTTGTTGTTTTTATTCTTTCATCTTCCATCATCTTTGGCTGAGATTAGTACTTTGTAATTCCAAAAAATGTTTACCTTTTGTTAAGAATATGTACTACAGCTTTTTATTGATAGTAGGGAAAAATGACAATGTTATAAATATCCCTTGCAAATGTTATTTTCAAATAATGTTTAACAGTGTGAGAAGTATTCAGTACTATATGATGAATAATAAGATACAAATCATTTGTCTCTTAAAACGTTCCTTTTCTATCTTTTTCATGGAAATATTAGAAGGAAATATACCAAAATCATAAAAGTGGCTCTGTCTGAATGGTGGGATAATTTAATATGCTTTTGAAGCATATTCATATGCATAATTATGCATCTCATAATGCATAATTTAAATTTTCTTCTTTACACTTTTTTTGTATTTTTCAACTTTTCTGTATTTAGCAAGCATTTTTATTGAGCACTGCATAATGCTTGGTATTTTATTAGGAACTGTATAGAAACAAAGAGGAGCTAATAAGGTCCCTGCCCTCATGGAGCTTATATTCAAAAGAAATAACCAGTACAGAAAGAAGCAAATCAATTAGTTAATTACGGATAGTAGTTGATTCTAGGTGGAAAATTAACAGAGTGTAAGCTTAGAAAATAAGAGTAGAACAAGCTAGATGGTCATTGAAAATATTCTTTTCCTAAGAAAATAAAATCATAAATGTTATGTTTTGGTTTTTAAGTTTATTTTCTGAAGAATGTGGAGTGTCTTCTTGAACTTTCCATTCAAAGCTTATGATGTTTGGCTTGCAGTTTTACTGTTCACATTGTTCTTAGCTGACATACCAACCAACCTATATATTTTTTTATTTTGCAAAATTTTCAGTAAGTTTAGGAAACTAATATCTCATAAATACTGGTACCTATTATGTGCTAGTGCTTTACTATTGGGCTGCACCAAACCTTTAGGGTTTAATAGATGCACTGAGTCTTAGAGGGATGAAGTACATGGGCCAGTGTCCTACATTCAGTGAGTGGCAGAATGTGAATCTCAATTCGGATCTGTTTACCACCAAAATTTAAATAATGTAAGGTTAATTTTAACTATAAAGGAGAGAGAGATGACAGTTCCATTTAATTATTTCTCATTTGTAGCCATAATAATATTTAATCTCCCTGAGATTTTTCTCCCTAAGCTTTGGTTGGTATGCAGGCCAAGCAGTAGCCATAGGAATTGGTTTCTGTTGGGTTTTCTGAATGATTATTTGTTTGCTAATTATCTTCCTTCCCTATCCTCCCCCATGTTTCTTTAGGATCCTTCATCTGTACCTAATGCAGACAATGCCTTCACATTATTTTATGTGAAATTTCGAGCTGCTGCCCCCAAAGTCAGAGTAAGTCTATTGACATAACTAGGACATTGCTATGAAATTTGTTCATCCAGCCCTTTTGAAGTACTATTGCATGTTAGGCTGTTTGTTTATACTGAGGAAGTGAACTTGAATGAAAGGTTGACATTCTCCTTCCACATTATAGCGGTGTATCTTAGTGTTGTGTCTAGGTTCTTGAAGTCCACAGAGCAGGAAACATCTAGCTTTTCCTATGATGCTCAGGGACGGTTTCTAGATGAAGGTGATAGACAGGTTTTTTTTTTTTTTTTGAGACGGAGTCTCACTCTGTCGCCCAGGCTGGAGTGCAGTGGCCGGATCTCAGCTCACTGCAAGCTCCGCCTCCCGGGTTCACGCCATTCTCCTGCCTCAGCCTCCCAAGTAGCTGGGACTATAGGCGCCCACCACCTCGCCCGGCTAGTTTTTTGTATTTTTTAGTAGAGACGGGGTTTCACCGTGTTAGCCAGGATGGTCTTGATCTCCTGACCTTGTGATCCGCCCGTCTCGGCCTCCCAAAGTGCTGGGATTACAGGCGTGAGCCACCGCGCGATAGACAGGTTTTGAAAGCTTGACTGGTGGTCGTGAAGGGACTGATAAGGGTGTTTTGATAAACAGAGAACAGCACATATAGGGAAGGTTGTAGGAGACATAAAAGACATACATTTTGGGAGAGATCTTTATACTTCAAAGACTCTCTCACGAGGGATGTTACATGTCATGCTAATTTAGGAAAAGTAGAGAATCAATGAAGTGGTGTCTTAAACAGAGGAGTTATTTGGTCAGATTTGCCAAACAGACATGTAAACCAATGGAACAGAATAGAGAACTCAGAAATAAATGCATGCATTTTTGGCCAACTGATTTTTGGTAAAGTCACCAAGAACATTTAGTGGGGAAAGGATGATTGCTGGGAAAACTAGATATTCATATGCAGAAAAATGAAAGTAGACCTCTGTGTCTTGTTATATACAAAAATCAAAATAAAATGGATTAAAGACTTAAGATCTGAAACTATAAGGCTACTAGAAGAAAGCATAGGGGAAATGTTTTAGGTAGGATATTGGTCTAGGCCAAGATTTTATGGCTAAAACTTCAAAAGCATGGGCAACAAAAACAAAAATAGACAAATGGGGCTATAATAATCTTAAAAGCTTCTGACCAACAAAGGAGACAATCACCAAAGTGAATAGACAACCTGTAGAATAGTAGAAAACATTTACAACTATTCATCTGACAAGGGACTAATATTCAGAATATACATGGAACTTAACAGAAGAAAACCCCAAATAATCCCATTAAAAAGTAGGCAAAGAGGCTGAGTAGACATTTCTCAAAAGGAGACTATACAGATGGCCAACAGGTATGTGAAAAAATGTTCAACATCACTAATCATCAGGGAAATGTAAATCAAAACCACAGTGAGATGTCATCTCACCCCAGTTAGAATGGCTGTTATCAAGAAGACATAAAATAAATGCTGGTGAGGATGCAGAGAAAAGGAAATATCTGAGATACATTTAATTGAAGCTGGTGCATATATATTCTTTCTACTCGTTGTGAAGTTTCTAGAAATAATAATCTACTTTTGCTGACTGACTTCACTTCCTTGCTTGTTTCTCTCTTGAAAGTCAGCCAGTTGATGGCTGGGTGCAGTGGCTCACACCTGCAATCCTAGTACATTGGGAGGCCAAGGAGGGCAGATCCTTTGAGTTTAGGAGTTCGAGACCAGCCTGGGCAACATGGCAAAACCCTGTCTGTACCAAAAATACAAAATTAGCTGGACATTGTGGTGTGCACCTGTGGTGTGGCTACTTGGGAGGCTGAGGTGGGAGGATTGCTTGAACCCTGGAAGTCAAGGCTGCAGTGAGCCAAGATAGCACCACTACACTCTAGCCTGGGTGACAAAGTGAGACCCTGTCTCAGAAAAAAAAAAAAAAAAAAAAAAAAGAAGCCAGCCAGTTTAAAGGAATATTTTTTTGAAATGGGAGAAACTTAGTTTTGTTTATAGAATATATATGTAGAATATGTGTACAACCTAGATGTCTAACAGATGTATATCTGGATGTTAATTGAATGCATGAGATTTAGATTGTGCCTGATTGATTGCTTTTGCTTATTAGCCAAATACTAATGATAAAAATTTGATTAGAAAAGAAATGGTATAGATAAGAGGGCTCAGTGTGGTGGGTGATTATAAAATGATTATATAGTTATCAGTAACTTTCCTACATACCATTAATAACAAATTAATATATGTGATGGGGTCCCATTTATATCAGTGACAAAAAGCATAAAATACTTACCTAGCAGTAACCTTAACAGAAATACAAGGATGAAAAAAATGACAAAACTAGACATAAAATTATAAAATGCTGAATAAATGGTAAGCCCATCTTCTTCCTGGTTGGGGTGATTTAATTTTTAAAATGTCAGTTTCTCCCAGAGTAATTTGTTGGTTAGAATGTACTAGCAAAAATTCCAATGGATTTTTTTTTTTTTTTTTTGCGTGAGTCTAAACTTTCTCTGGTAAATAGGCAAGACTAAAGAAGAAAATTTTGAAAAATACAGTGTCATTGATTCAAGCATTCACTGACAGATCATTGGAATGGAATGTTATAGTACTTAATATATAAAGAAACATCCCAAATAAAAAAGGAAGGACTAGAGTTTTCTACATGGTATTGGGAAGATTTGCTAAATATTTGAAAAAACAGTAAGCTTTTTACTCTATGACATTACCAAAATAATATATTCTAAGTGAACTAAAGAAAAATGAATATCTAATAAAAAATGACCAGATTACTCACAGAATGTGTGGAAAATATATGCAAGTTAAGGCTGGGTGACTTTTGTCTGTCATAAATTGGCAGATTAAGGTCAGTGCTTCTGAGGATTTATGAGACAGGCAACAGTGTTGATAGGAATGTAATTGGATTATTTTCTAAAAAACATTTTAGAAGAATAGATCAAAAGCCCCTAAAAATACATACCTCTTTTGACCTGGTGTTTTGGGGTCCCCACCTGGGAGGTAGGTGCTGTTATACCAGTTTTATACAGTAGGGAGTGGAATCTCAGAAGTGAACCAGCTTGCCTGGGCTCAAACAGCTACTAAGGAGCGGGTGCTGGAACCCTCTAGTTTCACTCAAGGCTCTTCACAAATGGGCTCTGATTCTCCGGAAGCAACCTAGATATCAGTAGAAATGGAATATTATGTAGCCCTTTAGCATAATGTTTTAAATCATGCTTATAATGATTCATTGAGTGTTGACTAGGCACCAAGGTACTATGCTAAGGCCTTCTATACATTTTCATCTAGTATTGAAAAGTATTTAATGATAGGAATATGTTTATGAAATAATGTTAATTTTTAAAGAATTATAAAGCAGAATATGTAGTATAATTACAGTTTTGCTTAAAAAGAAAAATATAGAACTATGGATATAAAAAAACTGAAAGAAAATATACTGAAATGCTGTGATTATTTTTTGGTATTATAAGTGATTTTTATGATTAAAAATTTACAGTTTTTCTGAGTATGTGATACAATTAATATTATAATCAGAAAGTAATGGATAATATAACAGAGATGGTTTTTTAATGCATTTTTTCTTACTTTGCAGACTCTTATTGAACAAATAGAACTGCGGTCTGAAAAAATACCTGAGTGAGTACCTAGAAGTTAATCTGATTTCCACATGAACCTTCGTCTTGTAGTACTGTTTTTCCAAATCTGGTTTTATCTCTGATATTTTATGAGCAATTGCCTTCCAGCTTGTTCTTGTAACATACAACTTATTTTGGGGAACAAGGTCACAGACTTAGCAAGTTTACATAACAGCAGTTTTTCCCGTACTAGGATTTCCTTCTTATTTGGGCAGATGTGGGGTCCCTATTCTTGGAAAAGAAATCCTTCTTTAAAAGCTGAAGCTTATGACGTCACAGTTCATTATGATTTGCTTTTGTTTTATGTTTGTATTTCTAGTATTAAATAGTTAATGTGCACAAATGAGAGGTGATCGTTTTAGCTTTAAAAGAGGTTTGGCAACCTACACTGGGATTTAAGATGAAACTGAATTTACATATTTGAAATGAAAAGTGTAATCTCATTTGCTTTCTGTCAGATACCAACAACTGCTAAATGATATACACCAGTGTTACCTTGATCAGCGGGAGCTCCTTTTGGGTCCTAGTATTGCTTGCACTGTTGCAGAGTTAACCAGCCAAAATAATAGAGATCATTGTGCCTTGGTAAGTTTCTGCTTGTTTTGGTTTAATGTTAAATCTTCCTCTGAATTATGTTGATATCCTAGAAACTATACTTGGTTAAATTAGTTTTGGTGTCCATAGTGAACTAAAAAAGCATGTTTTTAGTTATGACAAATCTAGTTTGGTAATTAGCCTATTCACCTTTGCAAAATATTCTTATTTTTTACTTATTTTTTGAGATAAGAAGATTCACAAATAAGTATTGTTCTTGAAAAATGAGGTTTCAAAGTTTGTAGATTTATATAAACAATTTAGCTTAGCTTTTGCTGCAGAAGTGCTTTTTTGTTTAGTGTAATTTTAATTCGTACTATAAAAAATGCATAAGCACTCTTTTTTGAAATACTTTTGAACTAGAAAAGTAATTTGTGTTTATTATGAAAAGTTTAGAAACTAAAGCATTAAGAAAATAAAAATCACCTATAATCCCGTTATGCAGTAATCTATCGAAAACCAACCATTTTCTGTTTATTCAGTAAGTTGTTTTAAGAGTATATATGTGTAATCTCTGAAGATAAAGTATAGGCTTTATTTCATAAACATAAGAAACGTTGTGTGTCTTTAACTGTAGGTGGTGTGTGTTTGTTTACTACAGGTTCGTAGTGGCTGTGCCTTCATGGTTCATGTCTGCCAGGATGAACACCAACTTTACAATGAATTTTTCACAAAACCAACATCAAAATTAGAGTAGGTGGACGTGGAATCTAACTCTTGTTCATAAAATTTAACTTGCTAATGACCATAATGAATCAGTATATTATAGGAGTATTCTATCGTTAGCTGGAGAGTGTTTTAACTTGTGTGTGTCTGTGAACAAAATATCGTTGGGTGGGACAGATATTTTCTTAAAAGTTATTTTCTTAAATGTGCAACTTACATGCTTTTGTATTTGTAATGCAATTATTTAGATATTACGGTGTGATAGGAAGAAGTCTATACAGAATTCTGTAGCCTTGGAATCTAGATCCCTTTATCTCCATTAAGTACAATAATTCCTTCTAGTTAAAAAATTCTATGATTCTAACTAATGAAAGATTTAAAAATACAGATACTATTTAATAACCTTTTCTTTATTTTTCTCAAAATATCTTTCAGATCCACTGTTAGTCACTTTTGGTTTCTTCATGTTCACTCTTCTGACTCTTACAAATATTCAAAGCTATGACTCTTGTAATGAGGAAAAGTATTTTATGGTTTTAGTTGAAGTGATCACTTTTGATGAAATGCTGTGTATAAAAGAGTACTATTGACAGTATGGTGCATATAGACAGCTTAAGTTTTTAAATGTTTAAAATTTCTCAGAATACTTAGTGTATGACCAAAGTACTTTGAATTTTGTTTATCTAAGTCTATAAGTATTCAATAATTTTAAACTTGTCTTTCCTGGGGGGAAAAGTTACCATTTGATGTATAGTGAAGTAGAATATAAAAGGTAATTAAGTCTTCTGACTTAATTTTTATTGGTCATTTTTATTGGTTTTGAAAGGACATATAGAAAATTATTGCTGAAATAGATAAAAGTTGTAATAGGTTGACTTTGGGGGCAGCTACTTTGAATTGACTGCTGTGGATTGCTTGATTCCGAGCTTTTGAAACAAACAGTTTCTAGAATTACTTTCAGCTTTTCACTTATCATTCTATAATGTCCTCAGATACTGTTTTCCAGTAGATACTTATTGTTCTTATCGACTGGAAGAAATCAATAAGGTTTTCTAAACTATTAGAAAATCCTGAAAAAACTACTACTAATAGCCATGTTTTATTCTTTCATTTTAGTGAGCTTTTGGAGAAACTGTGTGTGTCATTGTATGATGTCTTCAGGCCATTGATCATTCATGTTATTCACTTAGAGACTCTGTCGGAACTTTGTGGGATTCTTAAAAATGAGGTGCTTGAAGATCATGTGCAGAACAATGGTAATTGAGTAGAAATGATCATTTTAAGTTCTATCACTGGCTCAATGAATTTGAAAAAAAAATAGGTTCTTCTTCCCTCACTCCACTAAATACATAAATTTAATATTTTTGAAACTTGGCTTGATGCCTTGTCCCTTCTTGAATGAAGTTGCACCTTATTCTCTCACTAAAGACGCAATCAGATAGGGAAAGAATCTTAAAATCTGGGTAAAATTAGTAATAAAATAATTATAGCCAGTTTTCTTTCTGGCATCTGGAATCCAGAGAGAACACATCATCACTTTTGGGTTAGGCATTTTAGCACACTTTTCCAGAATACAAAATACATAAATAAATAATTGAATATATTGTATACTTTTGATTAAAAAACAGGAATTGTTTTTGTGTGTATTCATAATAATAGTTCATCTGTTTTGAAATTACAAATAAAGAAAAGCAGTTCTCTGGAATAGCTCTACTTTGTCCATCTGATACATTCTTCAGTATTTGATTTGATTGTCATGGAGAACATGATTTTCCTAATAGTACCTAGGTACCTTTAAAAAATACCCTTTAGGCCGGGCATGGTGGCTCATGCCTGTAATCCCAGCACTTTGGGAGGCCGAGGTGGGTGGATCACCTTAGGTCAGGAGTTCGAGAACAGCCTGGCCAAGGTGGTGAAACCCTGTCTCTACTAAAAATACAAAAATTAGCCAGACCTGGTAGCAGGCGCCTGTGATCTCAACTACTCGGGAGGCTGAGGCAGGAGAATTGCTGGAACCTGGGAGGAGGAGGTTGCAGTGAGCTGAGATTGCGCCATTACACTCCAGTCTGGGCAACAACAGCAAGACTCTGTCTCAAAAAAAAACCAAAAACAAAATACCCTTCAAGTAATTATTCTCCTCGCAGAATTTATTGTCCTCACTTTGGCTTTCACTGAGACACTGAATTTGTTACTCTTCCAGAGTTACTCAATTGCATGTAACTCATTCATTTTCTCACATTTTACTGCTTCTAAATTTTTTATTGCTTCTGATTTTAAAATTAATATTTTTGTTTTGTTTTGGTTTTTGAGTTGGGGGGTCTTACTCTTGTCACCCAGGCTGGAATGCAGTGGTGCGATCTCGGCTCACTACAACCTCTGCCTCCTGGGGTCAGGTGATCCTCCCACCTCAGTCTCTTGAGGAACTGAGACTACAGGTGCATGCTACCATGCCCAGCTATTTTTATATTTCTTTTGTAGAGAGGGGGTTTTGCCATGTTGCCCAGGCCAGTCTTGAGCTCCTGGACTCAAAATCTGCCCTCCTTGGCCTCCCAAAGTGCTGGGATTACAGGTGTGAGCCACTGCACCTAGCCAAAATTAATGTGAATTTTTTTTCTTTTTTTTTTTTTTTTGAGACGGAGTCTCGCTCTGTGCAGTGGCGCAATCTTGGCTCACTGCAGCCTCCACTTCCTGGGTTCCAGTGATTCTCCTGCCTCAGCCTCACGAGTAGCTGGGACTACAGGTACGCACCACCATGCCCAACTAATTTTTGTATTTTTAGTAGAGATGGGGTTTCACCATGTTGGCCAGGATGGTCTTGATCTCTTAACCTCATGTTCCGCCTGCCTCGGCCTCCCAAAGTGCTGGGATTACGGGCATGAGCCACTGTGCCTGGCCTCTTTTTTTTTTTTTTTTTTTTAATTTATAGAGATGGGGTCTCACTGTGTTGCCTAGGCTGGGCTCGAACTCCTGGACTCAAGTGATCGTCCCACCTGGGCCTCCCAAAGTGCTGGGATTACAGGCATGAGCCACCGTGCCTGGCCTAATGTGATTATGTGTTATCTTTAACCCCCTATCTTTTGGAAGGCCGTTACAGGATTACTAGTGTGTCTTAAAATTGATGGCATCTTTTTTATTTATTTGTTTATTATTTTTGAGACAGGGTCTTACTCTATTGCCCAGGCTGGAGTGCAGTGGCATGAGCACAGCTCACTGCAGCCTCAATTTTCTGGGCTCAGGTGATTCCCACCTCAGCCTCCCAACTAGCTGAGACTACAGATGCGCACAACCACGCCTGGCTAATTTTTTGTATTTTCATGGAGACGGAGTTTTGCCATGTTGCTTAGGCTGGCCAATCTTGAACTTCTGGGCTCAAGTTATCTGCCTGCCTCAGCCTCCCAAAATGCTGGGATTATAGGCATGAGCCACTGCGCCTTGCTGATGGCATCTTAGAAATAAAGAAATGCTATATAAACTCATACTTTACTTTTTACTTGTCTCTGTGAAAATGTTAAGTCATTTAATATCTGTGGTACTCAATTTATTTGTAAAGTGGGGATGATGGTAGCCCAGTTAATAAGCTACCGTAGCAATTTCTTAGTCTTGGTCTGAAGCTATACGAAATAACTTTTAAAGAGCAAAGCACTCTTAAAATTCAGATTTTATTATTCATATTAATAATATTTAATTTAATAGAGTACCGCCCAGTTTTAAAGTTGAGGAAATTGAAAGACGTTTATTAAACTTTTCCCAGCTCATTAAGTCATACTGAAATAGAATATAACCACAGCCTCTGAAGCAAAAGTGGTTCATACTGTTTCTGAACAATTTAGTAGTATCTTTCCTTGTTTAAAAGAAAGTGTTTTCCTCAATCTAAAAGAATGGATGATTGCACTTTTTTATCAGCCGAGCAACTGGGGGCATTTGCAGCTGGAGTCAAGCAGATGTTAGAAGATGTACAGGAGCGGCTTGTCTACCGAACCCACATCTATATTCAGACGGACATCACGGGCTATAAACCAGCTCCTGGAGATCTGGCATATCCCGATAAGTTAGTAATGATGGAGGTAGGATCTCCTTACTTGATCTCCCGTTTGCCCCCACACAGTTTTTAGATGTTTTATTTATTTATTTATTTAAAATTTATAACTTAAAATAGAGACATGGTCTCCCCACGTTGCCCAGGCTGGTCTCGAATTCCTGAACTCAAGTGATCCACCTGCCTCGGCCTGCCAAGTACTGGGATTACAGGCGTGAGTCACTGTGCCTAGCCTACATGTTTTTTACTAGTTAAAATGGGATTTTTCTTTTTAATTCTTCCTCAAAATGTAAAATCAAGATAAGCTTGCTATAAAAATTAAGGGAGATAACATTTAAAAGAATTAAAAATAATTTGTTAGTTTGTCTTTCCTTCGAGTTATGTTTTATAAACATTCTATTCCATTCTCTTCCCATTGGCAGGAAATACACATTTTCAATTTTAAAATTGAATTAGTGATCCCTAATTCAATTTTAGGGATTTCTCTTTTTTTTGAGTAAGTGGCATAGAAGAAGGTTGATAATGTAGGAGCCACCAGGTTGATGGTGACGATGTAACCGTGTGTCATGCTCTCATAAAAACCCTGGAGGCCATCTCCTCAAATTATACCGTACAAGTGTCCAGTTATGGTTTGAAGACTTGGGTTTATTTTCCTGATCTTTCAATTCCATATATGTCTTCATTTTCTTTGAGTTCTGGACAGACTTTAAATAATGCCTAAGATATTAGTATTAAAACAGAATTAGAACTTTTTTAAGGCAAATTTTCAAATATAAGCAAAAGTAGAAACTGTAATATGATGACCTATTAGGTACCATTACCTTCATTTTAACATGGCTAGACTTTTTGTACTCCCTTTCACCCCCATTAATTAGTTTGGAATTAATAAAAATTCCAAACATGATTTCAATTAGTAAATAGAACTAGGCCGGGAATGGTGGCTCATACCTGTAATCACAGCACTTTGAGAGACCGAGGCGGGAGGATCACTTGATCTCAGGAGTTCAAGACCAGCCTGGGCAACATGGTGAGAAACCCCATCTCTACTAAAAATACAAAAATTAGTCAGGTGTCGTGGTGTGCCTCTGTGATCCCAGCTGCTGAGGAGGCTGAGATGGGAAGATTACTTGAGCCCGGGAGATGGAGGTTTCAGGGAGCCGAGATCACACCACTGCCCTCCGGCCTGGGTGACAGAGCCAGATCCTGTCTCAACAACAACAACAACAGAAAAGTGTGACCACTGCAGGCTAAGCAGGACGGAATATAACTTTACACTCCTGAAGGTTATAGATTCTGGGTTACTGCTTCTAAGTAGCAGAAACCAATGAGCAAAGATAATCAAGTCAAGAGGTTAAATATGAAAAACAACAATAACAAAATTAAAAAAAAAACCTTCAGTAGGTAACTCTAAAAAGTTAAGGGCATTTTTATTTTTAACACACCATAATATAATTATCACACCTAAAAACAGTGTAGTTCCTTAATATCAAGTATCCAGTTGAATCTAGAACTTGTTTTTCAGATTCACCAGTTGTTATTATTTCATCACATTTACTTTATCTCTTTGTGTGTGTGTGTTGCTGAGCCATTTGAAAGTTGCAGACATCATAACTCCTCATTGCTAAGTACTTCAGTTCTTATTTTTGTAAGAATAACGACAATTGTTCATATAACCACAGTATCATTTTTGTATTTAAGGAAATTAACATTAATTCAATAATATTATTTATATATAGTCCATATTGAAATTTCCCCATTTGTCCTTCAGATGTCTGTTTTTTTTTTTTTTTTTGGATACATAGTTTCACTGTTTTCACTCAGGCTGGAGTGCAGTGGCGCAATCTTGGCTCACTGCAACTTCTGCCTCCCAGGTTCAAGTGATTCTCCTGTCTTAACCTATCAAGTAGCTGGAATTAAAGGCGCCAGCCACCACAGCTGGCTAATTTTTGTATTTTTAGTAGAGATGGGATTTCACTATGTTGGCCAGGCTGGTCTTGAACTCTTGAGACCAGCCTCAAGTGATCCCGCCACCTCAGCCTCCCAAAGTGCTGTGATTTTAGATGTGAGCCACCATGCCTGGCCTAGGTGTCTCTTATAATTGGACAAAAAAATTTAAAAAGTGGGATCCAGTCAAGGTTATCATGTTGCATTTGGGTTTTATGCACCATAATATCTTTAATTCAAATCCACACTCCTTCCTTCCCCCCTTTTGTTTTGTCTTTTGTTTTTATGGCATTGACTTTTTTCAAGGGAGCAGGACAGTTTTATTGTAGAATATGTCACATTATGGATTTGTCTGATTGTTTCTTGTTGCTTAGATTCAAGTTAAACTTTTTTTCCCTCAAGAATACTGCATAGCTGATGTGTACTTCTTATTTCAGTATATCAAAGGCAGATAATGTCAGGTTGTTCCACTATTGGTTAAAGTGGTGATTGCTAGCTCTCTTCATTATAAAAATATACAGTTTTTCTTTATTTGCAATTAATAAATAATTATAGGGTGATACTTTGAGATTATTTGAGTTCCCCCAAATCTTTTCAGTCAGTGGCTTTAGCATCCATTGATGATTCTTGCCTGAACCAATTATTACATTGGGAGGCAGTAAAATAGTCATTTTTCACATCTGCCATTTCTTCTACCTTTATTAGTTGGCATTCTGCTGTAAAGAATTAATTTCCCTTTCTTCATCCCTTCTCCTCACCCCTGCTTTATATAGCATTATAGACTATTAGATTTTTTTAAAAAAGTCATTGTATTTTAATCTGTTATCATCATTGTTATTATTATTATTATTATTATTATTATTTTGAGACAGGGTCTGACTCTGTTGCCCAGGCTGGAGTGCAGTGCCTTGACTTCCCAGGCCCATGCAATCCTCCACCTCAGCCTCCTGAGTAACTGGAATTACAGGCGTGTGCCACTACACCCAGCTAATTTTTTGCATTCTTTTGTAGAAATGGGATCTCGCCGTGTTGTTCAGGCTGGTCTCAAAGTTCTGGGCTCAAGTGATCTGCCCACCTTGGCCTCCCAAAGTGCTGGGATTATAGGTATGAACCACCATGCCCAGCCATCATTATTCATTTCGATGCTCAAAATTGTCCCAAATTTGGACAGTGGCAGCCCCTTTACGCTGGCTCCTCTGTCCATTTGACTGTAGTCTCTCAGTACTTTTTTTTTTTTTTTTTAACAGTTTTATTGAGTTTTATAGTTTTAGCTTTCACATTTAGGTCTTTAATCCATTTTGAGTTAATTTTTGTATATGATGTGAAGTAGGGGTCCAGTTTCATTCTTCTGCATGTGGTTATCCAGTTGTTCCAGCATCATTTATTGAAAAGGCTATTATTTGTCTATTGAATGGTCTTGGCACCCTTGTTGAAAATCAGTTAACCATAGATTAACGGCTTTTTGTTTTGTTTTGTTTTTGGACTCTCAAGTTTATTCCATTCATCTTTCTGTCTTATCCTTGTGCTCCACCAGACTGTCTGGATTACGGTTGTTTTTAAATAAATTTTGTACTTGGGAAGTAGTTTTGCTATTTTGTTCTTTTTTTTTTTCAAATTGTTTTGGCCATTCTGGGCTCCTTGCAATGCCATATGATTCTAGTAATTTGAATCATCTTTCTTTTTTCTTGGCCAATCTAGGGTCCTTTGTTTTCTTGCACAGGATGATCCAGGTGTTCACCTTTTGCATTCCTTGCTCCAGACCTACTGTCAGCTCTTTCTCCAGGAACCCTTGGTTCCTTAAGGGGAAAGAGGGTGGTATTTAGAAACCAAGATCTGAGTATTAGGTGTGCTCATTTCTAATGGTGGATGTCATTACTTCTAGCCCTCTTTAAAGAGCTAGAAAAATATACATTTTAAAGTATCATGAGATCATACTGAAATCTCCAGTTCAGATCCAGTTCCACAGTGTTTTCCCATATCTTGTATTTGTGTTTCCAGTCTCACAGAAGAAACCCTGGCTCCCAGCAC
This sequence comes from Macaca mulatta, assembly GCF_049350105.2. Lineage (NCBI taxonomy): Eukaryota > Metazoa > Chordata > Mammalia > Primates > Cercopithecidae > Macaca > Macaca mulatta. The sequence goes on from NC_133422.1 coordinate 24,783,159, forward strand.
CTCTAGTGTATTTACTCATTTGCTTCAAATTACAACATACACAAAATAGTTTCAGAATGATAACACTAATGCCATGACTAATAGCAAACTTAATTCAAGATTTTTATACTTCTTTTGTTCTTAGAATATATCCTACTAAGATATACAACGAGATTGCTGTCAAACATTTGATTCTAAATATGGATCTGCAGATTTCAAATCTCTTTAGAGATTTTTGCCCATGTAAGCTTGCCATTTGCATGGCATAGGGGGAAATGTAAGAGTGAGATAGACCTGGATTCAAATCCCAGCCCAGTTAGTAGCTCTTTCTTATTTTTTATCAGTATATTTAATTATTTGTAAAACAGGCATAATACTGACCCTGGATAATTGTTGTAAGAGTAAAGATAATGACCCAGAAAGCACTTAATGCTGGTAGTCATATGATAGACAGTGGCTGTTGTCATTTATTTAACCCTTGAAATATTTAAAAACATAACATTTGACTTTTTAAAAATAGTCTTGGCCAGGCACAGTGGCTCACGCCTGTAATACTAGCACTGTGGGAGGCCAACGTGGGCGAATCGCTTGAACCCAGGAGTTCAAGGCCAGCCTGGTCAACACAAGGAAACCCCATCTCTACAAAAAATACAAAAATTAGGCAGGCATGGTGGCGGCTATTAATCCTAGCTACTCAGGAGGCATAGGTGGGAGGAACACCTGAGCCCAGGAGATGGAGGCTGGGATGAGCTGTCATTGTGCCACTGTATTCCAGTCTGGGTCACAGAGTGAGACCCTGCCTAAAAAAAAAAAAAAAAAAAAAGATTAGAGGTCTGATTATTTTATTTGAAAAATTCCAAAGGCAGTTTTGGTGCTAGTGAATTTAAAAAATGTCCCCTGAAATGATTTTGCTAAGTCATCATGTTTCTAACATATTTTAAAAAAATACAGTCTTGAGAAATCTGTAAGCTATTAAATTAAAAAAAAGGTAATCTAATTTTTGCCAGGTCTATACACTAATCTCGCTTAATTAGTTTATATCAGGAGCTGTAGACTTAAATATCTGTGGAAAATAGATTAAAGATCATTTCTTCCTAAGTGTATCCTGTATTCATCAGTATATCTTTTGTCACAGAGTGCCAATCTGTGTCATTAAAGTTGTTAGATGTGGCTCAGATACTGTCCTGTTTCTATTTACACGGCTTTTCTTGGATGTCAAATGTCCTAATTTCTTTTATTTTTATTTTTAAAATAGACTTTATATTTTAAGATAGTTTGAGATTTACAGAAAAATTGAGAGGGTAGTACAGAGTTTTTATATACCCTGCACCCAGTTGCTCCTATTACTAAGATCTTCTATTGGTATGATACATTTGCCACAATTAATGAACCAGTAGTGATTCATTGGTATTTGTTTACTAAGGTCCATAGTTTATTCAGATTTTCTTAGTGTCTTTCAGGTCTTTTTCTATTCCAGGATCCCATTTATAACACCACATTGCACTTAGTTTTTATGTCTTTTTAGACTCCTTTTGTTTGTGACGGTTTTTCAGACTTTTTTTGTTTTTGATGACTTAGCAGTGTTGAGAACTGGTTTGTAGTGTTGTCATGAGTATTTCAAGCTTTGTATACAATGCTCCTTTGTTGGAATTCGTCTGATGTTATCCTTACGATTAGACTAGTGTTTTGGGTTTTTGGGAGGAAAACCACAGTGGTGTAAAATGCCATTGTTATTACAGCATATTAAGGGTACAGCCTTTCAACATGAGTGTTCACTGTTGATATTGAACCTGACCATCTGGCTGAAGTAGTGCTGTCAGGTTTTGCCACCGTGCAGTTATTCCTCTTCCCCACTTTCCACACTGTACTCTTTGGAAGGAAGTCCCATGTGTAACCCATGTTTAAGGAGTGGGTTGTGCTCTGCCTTTTTTAAGGGCAAAGTATCTGTATAAATACTTGGAATTTTTCTGTAAGGGAGATTTGTCTCTTTTTCCAATTTGGTGATTCAGTCACTTACTGATGTCAGTGTGGACTTACGGATATTTATTTATACTTTGGGTTATAGTTCACTGGTACTTTATTTTGCTGCTCCAGCTTTCACCACTGGGAGCTCTCTCAGTTGGCTCCTATGTCCTTTTGACATACTCATTTATGTAGATTTTTTATTTTGAGAACTTCCTTACTTCCTTGCACTATAAGAACTTCCGGTGCATCAATGTATTTCCTGCCTCTGTCCTAGAATCAACCATTTCTTCAAGGAGTGCTGGCTCCTTTATTGAAGGATTGTATTAGAAGCAGATCTGGGCATTAGGTGTGCTCATTGCTGCAGGGGTATTGTTGCTTTTAAGCTCTCTCAGATGACAGCATAGAAATACGTGTGTATACTAGATCATTCCTGTTGCTCCACATCCTCACCAGCATTTTGACTTAACCTAATTTATTTCAATGCCTAGGTGGATAAATGTGTAATAATAAGTATGTTGGTTTTAAAGTTAACAGGCTGGAAATATGCCCTTACCTGTGTTAAGGATGTTCTCCTAAACTCACATCTCTTCCTCTGACTTCTATTTAAACTTACTGCATTTTGGCTGGTTGTATTATTTATATGTTGTTACTTTTTAAATAATATGCAGAATCAACCTTGCAGGGACCAGATGCCCTTTTAGGGCAGGCAGTGGGGGCTGTTTCTTTTCAGTGGTCCGTAGCAGGAATTATCTTTATCTGTCTTGGTATTGCGGATTACAACAGGGAGCAGATGGGTGGTCCATTTGCAGGAGCTGCCTTGATTTTGAGGGCCGCAAAGCAGGTATGACGAAGACTAGGTCTGTTTCTTAGCCTCATCTAGGGAATGGTGCTCCCTCCTTTTCCTCCGCTCCTGGCCTTCATTAGGAATATCAGTTTTTGTATTATAGATAAGAATGCCTGTTTTAATTGTTGTGTCTGATAGGATGTCAGGCGATAAAGTTTTCTATATGTTCCCCTCCTAGTGTAATTTAGCGGTATATTTGATATGTTTATTCAGTCATTACATGGCCTGTATCCTGGATGCTCCCGTGTGTAGTAGACCTTTTGGCTTAAGGATAACCACTTGCAGTAAATATGCTTACTTTTTTTTCTTTTGGTGAGGTACTGGGGTATAAGAGTGGTCTGGCTCACTTTGGGAGGACGAGGCAGGCGGATCACAAGGTCAGAAGATTGAGACCATCCTGGCAAACATGATGAAACCCTGTCTCTACTAAAAATACAAAAAATTAGCCAAACACGGTGGCAGGCACCTGTAGTCCCAGCTACTTGGGAGGCCGAGGCAGGAGAATGGCGTGAACCTGGGAGGCGAAGCTTGCAGTGAGCCGAGATCACACCACTGCACTCCAGCCTGGTCAACAGAGCGAGACTCTGCCTCAAAAAAAAGAGTGGTCTGGCTGTAACATCTGCTTGCTGTTTAGGGATTAGCTGTACTTTCCGATTTCTACACGCAGAGTGAGCGGACTGGCCTGTGTGGTAGGGAGTCTATTTCCTAACCAATTCTCTGGCCATTAATTTTTTTTTTTTTCTTAATTTCAATAGTTTTTTTGGGTACAGATGGTTTTTAGTTACATGAATACGTTCTTTAGTGGTGATTCCTGAGATTTTAGTGCACCTGTCACCCAAACAGTGTACGCTGTCCCCAACGTGGAGTCTTTTATGTCTTACCTGCCTCCCAGTCTTTGCCCCTGAATTCCCAAAGTCCATTGTCTCATTTTTGTGACTGGCCATTCTTTTTTACAGTAACTAGATGACTGTTAGGTCTTCATTTCTGTGTGTTTCCACCTTTATAATTAATGCAAATTAGTGGGATTTTCATAACTAATTTAGTAGTTGGTGTCCTTTGTATACTGCATGTTATTCTTTAGGCAGTGAGTCCATGCTAATTTTTAAAAAATATCTGTTTCAAAAATAGCGTACTGTAGCTATTATCACATAAAGAAAAAGCCTGTTATTTAGATTGGCCAGTTACTTGAACAAAAACATTTGTGGTATTCAGAATGTATCCAGTCTTAAATCTGAATAGTTTCCAAATGTCAAGTTGAAAAACAAACAAAAAATATATATATACTTTGTATAAAGAACATGTTCATGTTGCCAAACACTGCTGAAAACGATAACGTTCCTTTTAATTTCTTTATACAGCAAATTGCACAGAGTTTGAAAGATGAACAGAAGAAGGTACCTTCAGAAGCTTCATTTTCAGATGTTCACTTAGAGGAAGGAGAGTCTAACAGTCTGACAAAATCTGGTATGTTATGACGTCTTAACTGCCAGCATTTATTCATTCGGGTTAATAAACCTTTATTGAGGACTTACCCTGTCCGAGGCATGAAAAACAACTTGTGCCTTTGAGGAGCCCACACTTTACTGGGGGGAAATTGCCAAGCCACAGACAGAATTCAGTGGCGAGTGAGATGCTGATGGTTTGCACAGGGTGCCCTTGGACCATGGATGAGGGGCACGGAATTTACGAAGGGAGATGAGCTCTGAGTGTGGGAAGGTGGGCTCAGTGTGGGGTGTGGTGTCTGAGAGCTATAGCGTGTTTATGAAGAGTGTGAGAGAGCCAGGTGAAGTAAGTTTGTTTAAGATAGAATAGAATGTAGGAAGGCATGCAGGAATGGAAAACCATGGCTATTTTGCATAATTCAAGTGGTTTGGTATGTTTGAGTGCAGGTTGAATGTGGGGAAGGAGCAGGTAAAATAGGCCAGATTGGGATAGATGTCTTGTAATAGTCTTATGGTCTTTGGACTTCTAGCTGGCATGGTGTTTCATGGTGACTGGACCATCAGATTTGCATTTTGTAAACATATTGAGTGTCTGGGACTGGAGTAAAATATTGACACAGTTGTATGGGATGGCTTGGACTAGGGTACATGTTATACAAGGAGCAAAACTGTCCCAAGAATCACCCTGGATACTCATTAGGGACGTAGACAGCAAGCTAGATGGGAAGTAAGCCATCCCCTCCTCACCCAGCTGTAAGAGTGGCCCTAAAGCTCAGCTCCCCATGGGACGTCTGGGAAGGTGGGTACTGTAACTCCCTGGGCTTTAAAGAGCCCCAGCTACTTCAAGATCCCCAGGTGAAGGGCATCATCAGGTGTTCTGAGTCTACTCTACAAACAGTTGTTACACTGAATCCAGACTGCCAAGCAGCTGGATATTACCCATGCGACAAAGCCATTTTATCACGCTTGCCCTGTAGGAGGGAGGACCTCACAGAGGGCTAAAATTTCCTCCTCTGCAATAGAACCCATACCGTGTCCTACTATACCTCTTTATGAGTACTGGAGACATGAGAGTACATTTCTCTCTTGCCAACCCCAGCCTTGTGCATTTTCTCTTTCCCCGCTAAAGCCTACTTTTTAACCCATTACTGGCATTACAATGAGGCATTATTGGCAGAACTGTAGAGACTGATCAGGAAGTTGTTATGTTTTTCCATTTGAAAGATAAAGGTGGTTTGAACCAGGATGGTGTTAGGGCGATGGAGAGAAATACAGAGATGAGGGATATGGTTAGAAGTTTGAATCAGTAGAATTTGATGGCCCTCAGATGTGGGGGTTGAATAAGGTCCATGTGGAACAACTGAGAGGGTCCGTATTATATGGTTCTAGAAGCTGTACTGTCCATTATGGTAGCCGCTGCCATTGAGCATGTGAAATGTGGCTAGTCTGAGTGTGCCATAATTGTGTAAGATTCACACCAGATTTCCAAGACTTAGTATGATATAAGGAATGGAAAACAGGCTGGGTGCAGTGGGTCACACCTATAATCCCAGCACTTTGGGAGGCTGAGGCGGGTGGATCACCTGAGGTCAGGAGTTCAAGACCAGCCTGGCCAACATGTGAAACCCCATCTCTACTAAAAATATAAAAGTTAGCCAGGCGTGGCTGCATGCGCCTGTAATCGCAGCTACTCGGGAAGCTGAGGCAGGAGAATCTCTTGAACCCGGGAGGTGGAGGTTGCCATGAGCCGAGTTTGTGCCACTGTACTCCAGCCTGGGAGACAGAGTGAGACTCTGTCTCAGAAAAATAAAAAAAAGAATGGAAAATATCTTATTAGTAATTTTTATATTGATTACATGTTAAAATGATATTTTGGACATATTGGATTGAATAAAATATACTAAAATTAATCCTCCTTCCTTTTTTTTTTTTTTTTTTTTTGAGAGACAGAGTCTCACTCTGTTGCCCAGGCTGGAGTAGAGTGGTGCTATCTCAACTCACTGCAACCTCCGCCTCCCGGGTTCAATCGATTCTCCTGCCTCAGCCTCCCAAGTATTTGGGACTATAGGCATGCATCAGCACACCCGGCTAATTTTTGTATTTTTTAGTAGAGGTGGGCTTTCACTATATGTTGGCCAGGCTGGTCTCGAACTCCCGACCTCAGGTGATCTGCCTGCCTTGACCTCCCAAAGTGCTGGGATTACAGGCGTGAGCCACTACGCCTGGCCAATCCTGCTTTCTTTTTACTCTTTTTTTCCTTTCAAAGAGATGAGGTCTCACTATGTTGCCCAGGCTGGTTTCGAACTTCTGTGCTCAAGCAATCCTCCTGTTTTGGCCTCCCGAAGTGCTGGGATTACAGGCATAAGCCACCATGCCCAGCCATTTTTTTTTTCTTTTTTTAAATAGACACGGAGTCTTGCTGTGTTGCCCAGGATGGGTCTTGAACTCCTGAGCTCAAGCAGTCCTTCCACTTTAGCCTCCCAAAGTGCTAGAATTACAGACGTGAGCCGCTGGGCCTGGCCTCTTTTACTCTTTTTTTGGAGATAGGGTCTGGTTCTGTCAGGCCGGAGTGCAGTGGTGTGATATTGGCTTACTGCAACCTCTGCCTCCCAGGCTTAAAGCCACCCTCCCACCTCAGCCTCCCAAGTAGTTGGGACCGTAGGCTCATGCCATCCCGTCTGGCTAACTTTTTTACTTTTTAAAATATGACGTTTTACTGTGTTGCATTTATGATTCACATTGTATTTCTGCTGGGCGGCACTGCCCTAGAGCTGTAGAGAGAAAGACTGATTTAGAAATAAAGGATGAGGCGTAGTTGATGCTTTGGGCTTGTGTAAGATCATTCTAGGACAGAGTGTAGAGTGACTGTAGCAGACGTCTTGGGAGAGAAACCGAGCCAGTGCTGATGTTAAGGAGCAAATGGAGATAGAGGAGTAAACTGACAGCCAGCGAGGTCAGAAGTGGGCAAGTGAGAGAGTGTGATTGATGTCAGAGGAGGAGGGGTTGCCCATGTAGTTTGCGTAAACAGGTGAGAAGATCGAAATCTCTAGAACATTGTGGTTATAAAGTGGCATGCTGTTTTAAAACTTTAGAGGTGGAATAGTTGAGAGGAAGAAGGAAGTCTGCAGAAAGTAATAAGAATACAATTCTGCAAGTATTAAGAATTGCCCCTGGGGTAGGGGTGTGAGGATGGAAGAGAAAGTCTTTGGAGCTGAGAAGGTAAGGATGAGCAGCTCGTCATCTGTGCAGTTATCAGTGTTATCACAATGGCGATAGAACTTGGGGTGGAAAGCAAGGCTCTAATCAGGTAGGAAGTGGAGCAAAACCAAAAAGAGTATGTCATGATCACTTTTCCTGGTTTCCTGGTTCCCACCTCTAAAGCTGGAAGTGAGAGAATGAGAAGCCTCTGAAAGGAGGGCTTTAAATGATGTGAAGTTCATGGCATAGAAGGAGGTGTCAGGGCAATTGGTGGTGAGACCATCTTGTGAAGAGACCAGTTATCAGTACCTTCTAAAAGCACAGCTTTGTTCTGTATGTAGAACAAGTAATGGGGAGGTCAGGCCCGCGGAGGACAATGGAGGCAGATGTGCAGGAGGGCTGTGGGAGAAGCCCTGGTCCCGGGGCCTGCTCTGCTCCTCAGGAGAGGCAGCCAGGGGGCACTTGGCTTTTGATGGTTTGCCCGGGTGAACTAGTATTAGTTACCCAGGAAAGGGGAAAATGAACACAAGCTGATTTCTGGCTTTAAAGTACTTAAACACATTTGTTTGACTAAACTTTTATTTGGGGGAATTCTTTTGGCACTTTATTTTGAAGAAGGGATCCTGCACATACCATATTCCTAAGGAAAAGTATAAATATTTCATCTCCTAAATATTCTTTGATGTAATTTTTTTATTCTTTTTCTTTAAGATACTTCATACAAATTAAATGTTAGTTTAAAGTGAGCTCTGTGGAAGAAATTTAAAAATTATACAAGTTAAGTAAGAGAGAAAAAAAGAAAAAAAATTATACAAGTAGTTTTTGTTTTTTGGAAAAAAAGCTTACAAAATTGTAAAGTGAAAGTACTAGCCGGGCACAGTGGCTCACACTTGTAATTCCAGCACTTTGGGAGGCTGAGGCAGGCGGATCACCTGCGGTCAGGAGTTTGAGACCAGCCTGACCAACATGGCGAAACCCCATCTCTACTAAAAATACAAAAATTAGCTGGGTGTAGTGGCACATGCCTGTAATCCCAGCTACTCGGGAGGCTGAGGCACGAGAATTGCTTGAACCCAGGAAGTGGAGGTTGCAGTGAGCCGAGATCATGCCACTGTACTTCAGTCTGGGCAACAGAGCCAGACTCTGTCTCAAAAAAAAAAAAAAAAAAAAAAGAGGCCAGACGTGGTGGCTCATACCTGTAATCCCAACACTTTGGGAGGCTGAGGTGGGCAGATCACTAGGTCAGGAGATCGAGACCATCCTGGCTAACATGGTGAAACCCCGTCTCTACTAAAAATACAAAAAATTAGCCAGGTGTGGTGGCATGAGCCTGTGGTCCCAGCTAGTCTGGAGGCCGAGGCAGAAGAATCGCTTGAACCCAGGAAGTGGAGGTTGCAGTGGGCCGAGATCGTGCCACTGCACTCCAGGCTGGGTGACAGAGCGAGACTCCATCTCGAAAAAATAAATAAATAAATAAATAAAAGGGAAGAAAGCGCTAAGCCTCAACATTTCCCTCATCCCTTTCCCCTCAAATCTATGCCATACAACCTCCAGGCCTTCTTGTAAGCATATGCTGCTGTAACCATTTATAAAAATGAATTATGTTTGTTCTGTAACTTATTACAGATCATAGATATCATAGATCTACTTCTATATCATAGATCTACTTCTATTTTCTTATTATTGAAAACATTCCAAATATACAAAAAAGTAGAAAGATGAATGATGAACACCCATACCCACAACTTGGATTTGAGACTTAGCATTTTATTTTATATATATGTTTATATATATACGTATACACACACACACATATACACTTATATGTGTATGTGTATATATGTATGTGTTGGGGTGTGCGTGTGTAAATATATTTGACGAACCATTTTAAATTATTGACATCATTGACACTTCACCCTTGAGTATTTCAGCATGTCCAAAACATAATGACATCTTTTATTTAACAATAAACCATTATTGCACTAAAAATTTAATGAGTTTGCTAATGTCCTCTAATGCCTAGACCATCTTTCAATATCACCTGTTGTCTCAAAGTATTATACCAGCTCCACTTTTTGTGGTTCATTTGAAATTTGGTCCCTCGACCCAGAAGTGATTGTACTTCCCTTACAGAGGTGTCTGCCCAACCACACTCCCCACCTGCTCTTCCTCACAGTCGCCAGAGGCTGCCTTTTCTGACTTTCCCACTGGTGGGGGGAAGCCCGCTCTGGTCACCTGGGAATTGAATGTACTAACTAGGCCTGTATGTGATTTGACTCAGTGTGGAAGACAGGCTGACAGGCAAACCTGCTTTGATTAATCCCCCTGTTTAGAAGTGCTTTGTTTTCTTGTTACTCCCCCACCTCCACAGGCTCCCACCTGCTTCCTCATGACTACATAGAGATCTGCCTCCTTTCTTTTTTTGAGACAGAGAATCACTCTGTTGCCCAGGCTGGAGTGCAGTGGCGCAATCTCGGCTCACTGTAACCTCCGGCTTCTAGGTTCAAGCGATTCTCCTGCCTCAGCCTCCCGAGTAGCTGGGACTACAGGCACGTGCCACCACGCCCGACTAATTTTTGTATTTTTAGTAGAGACGGAGTTTCACCACATTGGTCAGGCTGGTCTCGAACTCCTGACCTCATGATCTGCCTGCCTCAGCCTCCCAAAGTGCTGGGATTACAGGTGTGAGCTACCTTGCCTGGCCCTGGCCCGAGATCTGCTTCGTTTTTTTTTTTTTTTCCTGAGACGGAGTCTCACTCTGTCACCCAGGCTGAGTGCAGTGGCGTGATCTCGGCTCACTGCAAGCTCTGCCTCCAGGGTTCACACCATTCTTCTGCCTCAGCCTCCCAAGTAGCTGGGACTGCAGGTGCCTGCTGCCACGCCTGGCTAATTTTTTGAATTTTTGGTAGAGATGAGTTTTCACCATGTTAGCCAGGATGATCTCAATCTCTTGACCTCGTGATCCACCCGCCTTGGCCTGCCAAAGTGCTGGGATTACAGGCCTGAGCCACCGTGCCCGGCCGATCTGCCTCCTTTTTAATGGCTGCATTCTATAATGTGATTATGCTTTTCCTATATTCCATAAAGATTATTGATCACAATTTGGGAAAAGCAACTTGGACTGAGCATATATATATGAAGCTGGAATGTATGTATGTCCATATTCATGTGTGTTCTCACTTACTGTGTTAAATCTCGCCTGTCACTGATTTAGATTTCTCATGGTATTCTTGATGAAAACTGAGGCTGGAAAAAATTGGTGCCTTCTAGCTATTGACAGCTAATAAGAATAAACAGTTTATAGTTGCCATGTAAATTATTGTAAGACAAACATCCACATGTGTGAAATGTGTCTTCTTTTCCACTTGGGTTTTAGGTTCAACAGAATCCCTTAATCCTAGACCACAGACCACAATTTCTCCAGCAGATCTTCACGGAATGTGGTATCCTACGGTTCGAAGAACTCTTGTCTGTCTCTCCAAATTATACAGATGCATAGATGTACGTGTATCTTTACTGTGAATTGCTTGCTCCTTCACTTGAAATATTTTTTAATTTACATTTTAAGATCTTGATAAAGTATTTTGTTGGATATTCTTAAAATCATGATTTTTAGATATAGAAGTAACTTGAGGTCAAGCTAATTTAGGAATTTCTAACCTGAACTTTCTATAGAAACTTATAATTCAGTAATGGGCTTTGGGGAGTCTATGGACACCTCAAAATTGTGGGCAAATTTTGCGTTACTGTTTTATATGTGCATTCCTGAGGAGAAGACCCTGACTGCATTTGGAGCAATGATTAAAGATAGCAGTCATGTAATGAATTGTCTAGATGCCACTATATCTTTTTTTTTTTTTTTTTGAGACAGAGTCTCACTCTGTCACCCAGGCTGGAGTGCAGTGGCCGGATCTCAGCTCACTGCAAGCTCTGACTCCCGGGTTCACGCCATTCTCCTGCCTTAGCCTCCCGAGTAGCTGGGACTACAGGCGCCCGCCACCTCGCCCGGCTAGTTTTTTGTATTTTTTCAGTAGAGACGGGGTTTCACCGTGTTAGCCAGGATGGTCTCGATCTCCTGACCTCATGATCCGCCCATCTCGGCCTCCCAAAGTGCTGGGATTACAGGCTTGAGCCACCGCGCCCGGCTAGATGCCACTATTTCTTAAGGACATGGTTCAAAAGGAGTATGCATTTACCCTTACACCACAGAAATATTTTATACCAGAGTCCTAGGACTGCACAGTCATTTCATTGGGTCAGTAGAGTGTATACTACTCTATATTTAATTTAAAATGCATAATTGCTGGGCTTTGTGCTTATAGATTTTGAAATGCTACCAAAAGTGCCTTTTGCCCAGTTCTGGGACTCTTAAGGATGGGCCCAGATCACCTCTACAGACTTAGATGTCTCAGCCTTTTTGGCCAGCTGATGAGATCTCTTCCAGAGAGACGTTTGGACATTTGGCATCTCTTCCTCCCCAGGCTGTCTGTTAGGTTTATTGAATAATGATATTAGGCTAAGATTCAGCAACTTCCTGCAGTGGAGTCAGGATCCCAAGGAAAATACACAGGAGACATATTCCACATAGAACCCATTGTCATCACAGACTCTAGTAAAAAAAGCCTCTTAGGGTGCTTAACAGGGATTTTAGCTAAATAGTAGGTAGGCCTGAGGAGGTCACTATGCCAGTTTTGTCTTATGCCTTAGGCTTGCTTATTCTTTTTTCACCTAGCTTATATTCAAATCTTAACACTTTTAGTCTTACCGATCAAAGGTGAGGAAAGACAATCCAGTTTGTAAAATACGTTAAGGCTGAGCAGGGGAAGGCGAGGGTCTTGGTCTAAGCTGCTCATCTTAAGTTTTCCTAGGCAGGGTTAGTGACCCAGCAGATGGCAGCTCTAATCTCTCCTTCCTATAGTAATAGCCTTGTGGGAAACCACAGAACGGGGAGAAGCAATGTAAAAAGAGAACATCAAGTTGGAAACCAGGGCCCAGGACGGTGGCTCATATTTATGTAGAATGGAGGCTGGGAGAGAAGCAAGGGGACTGATGGGAGTCCTGGTCCAACCACCATGCCACACCTCTGGGAATGGCAGAATTAAATAATCGTACTGCCCATACCATTTTGTAACCTGTTTTCTTTTTTTTAACCCGATTATGAATTTCACCGCCTCCTTCAGCATTCTTTGATTTCTTAAACAGTATTCTATAATTTAGATTTAGTCTTATTTTATTTGTCAGTCCTCTGTCTTTGAACATTTATGTTATTTTCAGTTTTTGGCTGTTCTAAATAATACTGTAATGAAGAGCCATGTACGTGAATTCTTAAAATACAATTCTGATGTATTTTTAGAAGTAGATTTACTGAGGGTTTGTTTTAAAGTTGGTTTTAGAGATTTAAAAAACAGCCCCACGTGAGATCGTGTTGGAGCGAAGGCTCCATGAGGTCAGAACCATGCCTGCCTACATTTCTAGCCTTTAAGCACAGTGCCTAGCATGCTAATCAGTATTTACTGAAGGGTCACATGAGTGTTTCCAGAGATGACTGCACATTGCAATTCTATGTGTTGGTCTAGAGAGGTTGCATGGGAATAGGAAACCAGGAAGAATAGTAGGAGTAGTAAGTTAATCCCACCATGAGGACAAGCAGGTATTGTTATTTGCAAGTGCCACAGGCTGATTATTCTCTTTTATTCCACCAGAGGGCAGTGTTCCAAGGATTATCACAGGAAGCATTGTCTGCCTGCATTCAGTCCTTACTTGGAGCATCAGAGTCTATCAGCAAAAACAAGGTTTGATGAAGTGTTAGCTGAAATCCTGTTTCCTGGTAAAATATTGTGGAATATAGCATTTAGTTATAGACACGGAAGTTTAAAGCTGTTTTGGCAGTAGGATTTGATTGAATTTTGAGGCTCTTTGAGAGAAGCTGTTATTTCATTATAGTGCTTAATAAAGACTGTACTATATAAGAGAGTCCAACTTTACTAAAGTACCAAAAGTGGTATTTAGGTTACATATTCTATAGGGTAAAGGTTTCTTGTTGTAGTCCTAGCCACTGGGGAAATGGTAGTATTTCCCTGGAATACCAAGAAAGCATTTTCAAGGAAACATCATAATTTATAATCATCTCTATGATAATGTTTTAAATAGTTGAATGTTCTTGCATGGAGGAAATGAGTCAGTCAATTTTGAGGACAGGTAATTGTGACTCTGGGTTGTGTGACTAGAAGGAGTCGCCATGACTGTGTGGCTTACAGTTTTGTTTGTTTTTGAGACAGGGTCTTGCTTTGTCTCCCTGGCTGAAGTGCAGTGGTGTGATCATAGCTCACTGCAGCCTCGATCTCCTGAGCTTTATCCATCCTCCTCCCTCAGCCTCCCAATAATCTGGGACTACAGGCATGTACCTTCATGCCCCGGCCAAGTTTTGTATTTTTTGTGGAGACAGGATTTTGTCGTGTTGCTCAGGCTGGTCTCAAACTCCTGGGCTCAAGTGATCTGCCCACCTCTGCCTCCCAGAGTGCTGGAATTACAGGTATGAGCCACTGTGCCCAGTCAATTTTTTTTTTTTTGAGAGAGGGTCTTACGCTGTCACCTAAGCTGGAGTGCAGTGATATGATCTCTGTTCACTACAGCCTCAACCTCTTGAGCTGAAGCAATCCTCCTGCTTCAGCTTCCTGAGCAGTAGGACTACAGGCATCTGGCTAAACTTTTTATTTTTTGTAGAGATAGGATCTCACCATGTTGCCCAGGCTGGTCTCAAATTCCTGGGTTCAAATGATCCTCTGACTCAGCCTTCCAAAGTGCTGGGATTACAGGTGTTAGCCGCCACACTTAGCAGTTTACAGTTTTTAATCCAGAAGGGATCTCGGGCTGAAGGCTGCTGACATGTGCTCCTCCCACAGGCCCTGAGATTTTTTTTTTCCCCCCAGGAAGTACAGTATGTTCAAAAGTGTTGCTTTGCTTAACTCTCCTCTTAAAATACCTGTCACCTATAGGGAAGTAACTGTGGGAGCTGTTTGCAGCCAAAATTTTCTTCCCACTTGGAGTGTTCAAATCCTGTTAACTTTTTTTGACATATGGATTTATAAATGTGACTTTTAAGTTCAAGGTTTTTATATATATATTATATATATTATGTAATATATATAATATATACATATGTAGAAGTTATATATAAATCTCCACAGAATAATTTGGGATCTTGTTGCTAGGAAAGCTCTATCTTTGTGACCACTATATTTTTCTCATTCATGAAATGGAGAGGTGAAATGAAATTTTCACATGGGGACTAGAAATAAAGTTATAGACAGGCAGATTTAAGTTTTAACAAGTATTTCCAAGTCTGTACCCACACATTTTTGATAATAGGTGAAATTAGAAAACACATGTATAATGTTAAGGAAATGGTTAAGTAAATTGTGGCATGTTTTATATAACAATGTTACACAGTCATTAAATTTTTTAAAATGAAACAATAAAATTTAACTTAAACATATTAAGACAATAGATATTTAAGATGCAAATCAGATACACGGTATGACTATGTAATAAAATGCATTGAAGAAAATATTTAACAGTGAAAGCTTTTAGGTAACTATGGATGATTTTTCTCTCACTCCCTACACATTTCTTTATTTTCTACAGTGATCACGTGTTTCTCAGATCTCAGGAGGGAAAAATATGACCTAATTTAAAAAAAAGTTCATAGGCTTATGTCCTCTTGTACCACTGTCCTCTCTCTCTCTCTTTTTTTTTTTTTTTTTTTTGGAGACAGAGTCTCACTCTCACCCAGGCTGGAGTGCAGTAGCACTATCTCAGCTCACTGCAACCTCCACCTCCTGGATTCAAGCCATTCTTATGCCTTAGCCACCCAAGTAGCCGGGATTACAGGTGTGCGCACCATGCCCAGCTAATTTTTGCATTTTTAGTAGAGACAGGGTTTCACCATGTTGGCCAGGCTGGTCTTGAATGCCTGACCTCAAGTGATCCACCCGCCTTGGCCTCCCAAAGTGCTGGGATTACAGGCGTGAGCCACTGCACCCGGCCATGTCCTTTCTTTTAAGGGAGGCATGAAAAGCGTTTTGATTGTTGGGTCTTTTGCCCTCATTATCTGTAGGCCATCCTCTTTTATCGAATTCTGTTTCCTGCGTATTATAAGAGTTTAAGTATGTATGGAGAAGCTCTCAATTTGATAGACACTAGCTTATTATTTTCATGGTTGAGCTTGTGTACTTTTGGTTTTTTTTGAGACGGAGTCTTGCTCTGTCGCCCAGGCTGGAGTGCAGTGGCGCGATCTCGGCTCACTGCAAGCTCCGCCTCCCGGGTTCACGGCATTCTCCTACCTCAGCCTCCCTAAGAGCTGGGACTACAGGTGCCCGCCACCAAGCCCAGCTAATTTTTTGTATTTTTAGTAGAGACGGGGTTTTGCCGTGTTAGCCAGGATGGTCTCGATCTCCTGACCTCGTGATCTGCCTGTTTCGGCCTCCCAAAGTGCTGGGATTATAGGCGCGAGCCACCACGCCCGGCCAAGCTTGTGTATTTTTATCTTAAAAGTGATCAGTGAAAATCGGTTGATGTCTTAAAGAGTTTTTTAAGGCAAGAAATTGTTCTTACATACTTAAACTGAGCACCTGTCAACAAATTAACGTGATACTATTTGCTGTATTAGAATAGCTTTTGTAAAGTAATAAAATCTATACAATACTATTTTTGGCATCAGAGTTGTTAGGTCTTTTAAAAATAGAGCAAGTATTTAAAGTCTGTAGCATTTCCCACTTACCTGGTGCTTCGTGTTCCAGGATGCAAAGTGAGTTTCCATGACATAAGTCGTTGATTATGTTTATTAAAACTGGTGGAGAGAGCGAGCGAGACTGGGAAGGAATCTTCGTTTAATAACTCCTTTAACATTTATATTGCTTACTGAAAGATAACTTTATCTTTTCCTAAGGTAATATAAAGGCTTCATTAGCAATATTTTCAAAATAAGATTCTGCCTTGAGTAACAGCAAGAAGGAGCAAATACAGCCTTGCTCTTACTACTATACAAACTCTTTTCTGAAATGAGAGCTATGATTATTCAGTATTTGAGGATTGGGTCAGAGGTTTGAGAACTGAGCTTGAATCACAAGACTCTTGTGGATGGGTCCTGAGAGGGCAGAAGGACATGCTCGACCTTCAGGGATGTGGGTAGTCAGAGCTCTGTTGGTGGCAGGAGGATCCAAAATGGCAACCCCAAATCGTTTTACATTTGTATAAATATAAGTATGTCTGATGTTCTAGATATCGAAACTGCTTTGACCAAATAGTGAAAGCCATGTTCCTGAGGAGAAACTAGAATGCCAGGCCAGGTCAGGATCGTGCTTATTCTTTGAGCCTTTCTTTACCTCCTCTGCTCTGGGCCACTGTTAGGCTGCATCATCTCTTCTACCTCTGCACCAGGGGAAAGTAGATTGGATTTCTCTCTGTAAATGTGTTGCTTTACAGCCTTGTGTCTGACTTTCTTGGATTTTTAAAGTAGAGCAAGTGATAGTGCGAATAAGAGTTTGAAGCAAGATTTTTTAACTTAATTCTAGCATGAGGAAAGTTCATTGCACAACAAAAGAGAATTGACACCATAGGCTGTAAACCTAGGTAGATTAATGTTGATTAATAATATATGCTTTTATTTTGATTTAATATGTGATCATATCCATTTTTCTGTCTTATAATTTAGACTCAGATTGATGGACAACTTTTCTTAATTAAGCACCTTTTGATACTTCGTGAACAAATTGCTCCATTTCACACTGAATTCACCATTAAGGAAATTTCCCTGGACCTCAAGAAAACTAGAGGTACTTGGCTGTCCTGGCTGGCACACTTGGCTATGTTTGATCTGTCCAGATGTGTCAGCACAGGTTTTAGGTTTATTTTATGTTCATCTGCAATTTTTTGCATGCTTTCCTTGCTAAATATGTTACTTGTTCGTACTGAGCTGAGCTGTCACCATGCTAACGACTTCTAACTTGCTGTATTTTCTTTATGAAGGGAACTGTATCTGGACATTTCAGTTTGTAGTATTAGACTCATTTAGACTCTGCCACATATTCCTACAACCAGTTAAAAAGTGAAAAATCCGTATAATAACTGTTTCCTAAGTAAATAATGTCAACTAGTTGGGATGACTTTAAGCACTGAGTTGAGTTTGTCAGTTTATGAAAATTCAGGAAGCCAGCTGGGTAAAATGAGAAGCGTACTTATCTAAGAATTTGAAAGAATTGGGTTTTCTTCCTGTCCCATCATTTCCTGGCCCTTGTGTGATCTTGGGTGGGTGTTTTAGCTTCCCCACGCCACCCTCCTTTTAGGTAAAATGAGCATAATGAACTTGTCATGATACCTTCACGAGGTTATCAAGCTCATTAAGACCGAAAATGAATGAAAATATACGTTGACATCTTTGTAAGTTTTAGGTGCTTAAATAAACTTCAGTGGTATTAAATCAGTAATCATGTAAGATAGGATCTTTGAGTTGGTAATAGACATTGAATCATCTTGAGAAAGATGATTCATCCATCCTAGTGATTTGCCTCTGAATTGGTAAGAGATGATTTCTAAAAGATCAGAGTAGTTAATTTCTAAGATAATTGATCTTAAGCAGTTAAGGATATACCATAAACATCCCTCACGTCCCTTAATTACTTACAAATTTATGTAAACTTTATCTTAAATGTTTTTAAGAGATTTATGCTCTGCTGCCTTAAGCCATTCATTTATGTAATCAGTTAACTTCTCTCTAATGTTTTGGGGCAATTAAAAAAACGGTCACTCAAATTATTTTCTATGTGTTACAGTTTAGAGGAACCCCAAACAAGGATGTTCAAGGATAGTAGGTTTTTAGTTCCCCAATTCCTTTGCTTATCTGACAGTGGATTTGATTTAACTCACCGGAGAGCCAGGGTAACTGCTTGATAAGTCCTCTTAAAACAGTTTGCTCTTTTTCGTTCCCTAATGCTCTCTCTTGTCCACCACAGAGAATATGTTTTGGTTCTGTAAAGCATGTCTGTTATGTACTTTGTGATTTTTAAATTTTAAAATTATTTTTGTTTTTTTCTCTAACCTTGAAAGTGGCATACTATGTGTTTTTGTTTTGGTTTGGTTTTTAAATAGGAGCCAGATTTCCTGGCTTTTGCCTTTACAGAACACGTGGGTTTTTTAAAACTTACTCTCATCAGAGGCTTCCATCTCCCACCCATTCTCTTTGATTTCATTCATTCCTTTCAGTGTGAGATGTGGGAATCATACTCTTACACTTTGAAGAATTCCCAGCTTCTGACAGTTCGTACTTTAAGTGATGGGATAGAGCAGGGTTGATTTACTTTCTGTCATTTTTTTCTAATTTGTAATTTGTTGCTGCTTGGTTCTAGTGTAGATCAACTGAAGTGAGAGAAAGTGAAATATCTTGAGATTGTGGCAAAATTTGGATTGAAAGTATGTTTTCCCCCAAATATTACAAAGCCTGTGTAACCCTACCATATGATGATTTGATTCTGTGCAGACAGAATCTTTGAGGGGTCTTATAGAAAAGACAGCAGACACAAACAACTATTTACTAAAGCTTTACTCTGAATACTGAACTGATAGAGAGAGGTTCTTCTTCATTACTACGAGGGTCAAGGCAGTAAATATTATGGTACTGTGTGCTTGCAAAACTAGATTGGAAGATTTCATGCTTTGCTTTATCTAGTCTGGCAAAGCAAAGAGATGTTTTTTTCTTACTCACTTAATAATACTTGCTGTCTTTACTTTTACGCCTCTAACCTCTCAAGACTAACATTATATCGTATTGCATTTGAACATCAATGAGACCTCAGCTAATACTTTACATAGATTTTAGTTAGTCTGGAGGTTAAGGGGTAAATATGTCCTTTTGGTGTTTTCTTCTTGGCTGACACATTAGTTTATTCACTCTGCTTCAAATGAATAAATTTCCGTGCCAGCCAGGATTTTAACAAACAAGCTGGGTAAGTATATGAGTATTTCTTAAAAACCTATTTAATATCCTAAAAGTAAAGCAGTGAGATTTTAAGGGGCCAATTACCATTTATCATTTTTCTTTTTTTTTGGTAAGTGAATAATTGAGATTAATAGTCATTTTGCAATTCAAACTTCTGGAAAATAACTCTGTGAGTACTGTAGCCATCATTGGTGCTCATCTCACTCTCAGCCTTTCATGGAGGTGAGTTGCTGAAGGTGAACTGGCTTTTTGCCTTGTGGTGGTAGAGAACTGGTGTATGTTACACATGGCTTTGCTGTTGAAACTTTCCATGTTCACTGGATGAGTAATTTTGTTTCACAGATGCAGCATTTAAAATCCTGAACCCTATGACTGTTCCAAGATTTTTTAGGCTGAATAGCAACAATGCCTTGATAGAGTTCTTGTTGGAGGTGAGAAGGAGTCTGTTTCATTGGTGGTGGGAGATAAACGACATTGTTTACATGTCTGGTGATTTCTAGGCACATAAAAACAGGAGGAAATTGTTATCTTTTTTTTAAGGGTACTCCTGAGATTAGAGAACATTATCTTGACTCTAAAAAAGACGTAGACCGTCATCTGAAATCGGCCTGTGAGCAGTTTATTGAGCAGCAGACCAAGCTGTTTGTAGACCAGCTGGAGGAGTTCATGACAAAGGTATGGCCCTTAGTGCCTATTTGGTGAAGTCACTTTGCCTTCTTCCCTAGGCTTCCTCTTCAGTTACTCTCTTGTGTGAACTCCAGCAGAAGGAGATAGTGAGCCCAAGTCTTAATGATTCTGTCTAGGAAATCACTGTGCTTTTTGGTTTTTGGACTTTTGGATACACTTGCACAGTTTTTGTTTTTAAGAGGAAGAGTGGAAATATTGCAAAGCTAGTTATAGCCGACCCCTGGTTAGCTGTGTTCTGTTTATCTGCCTTGTAGGTTATCTGCATGTGGGCTGGGACTCTCACTTTCTGCTGGAATCTCACTTTCTCCTGGACCTGCATGGCAGCAACCACGGTCCTGGGAATCAGGGTTTCCCATTCTTAAAATGGGTGATTTGTTTTCCTCTTTGTTTTACATGCCATTTCTCTCTTCCGTTTTGCATGGATAATTGAGAATTGAAGAGTTTCATAACATAGCATTGTTAACTGTCAGATATATGGATTTAATATACAGTCAGTCCTCCTTCACATCGGTAGTCTCTTCCTGGAAACTGACTTTAAGTAAAGCAACATAAAATGAAACCAATTTTTTTTCCTTATCCACAGTATAATGAAGCAATGTTAAACCGTTGAAGGAAACGACTTTATTTGAGGACATGCTGTGCGTCATTTCACTTAAAGTCACAGTTTTCAGGAACCTATTGCTGATATTAAGTGAGGACTGACTGTGTGGATAGTATATTCTCTCTGTCTCTGTCTTCTAAGCTAAAATCCATTAACTGGCGAATGCTAGCAAAGAGAAAAGCAGATCATGGCTATTTTGACATTCTTGTTGCATCCTAATCATTTAAAAAAAATTTAAGTGTCATCACTAAGGACTTAAAGATATTTAAGAAGTCTTGAAGTTAGGCTGGGTGTGGTGGCTCACAACTATAATCCCAGCACTTTGGAAGGCTGAAACAGGAGAATCGCTCCAGCCCCAGGAGTCTGACACTGGTTAACAGTCCTGGGCAACATAGTGAGACCTAGTCACTAAAAAAAATGAACAAAATTAGCCATGTTTAGGGGCATGTGCCTATAGTCCTAGCTGCTTGGGAGGCTGAGGTGGGAAGATTGCTTGAGCCGGGAGGTCGAGGGTGCAGTGAGTCAAGATCAGCCCACTGTACTCCAGCCTGGGTGACAGAGTGAGACTGTCTCAAAATAAAGTAAAATAAAATAAAAAGAGAGAAAGAAAGAAAAGTCATGAAATTTTTATTTATTAAGCCACTACTGTGTACCCCAGACTTGTATCAGAGGACATCATAAAAAGAATAAAAATATGATGGCTTGCCCAGGCGTGGTGGCTCAAGCCTGTAATCCCAGCACTTTGGGAGGCCAAGATGGGCGGATCACAAGGTCAGGAGATCGAGACCATCCTGGCTAACACGGTGAAACCCTGTCTCTACTAAAAAAAATACAAAAAACTAGCTGGGTGAGGTGGCAGGAGCCTGTAGTCCCAGCTACTCGGGAGGCTGAGGCAGGAGAATGGCGTGAACCCGGGAGGCGGAGCTTGCAGTGAGCTGAGATCCAGCCACTGCACTCTAGCCTGGGCGACAGAGCGAGACTCTGTCTCAAAAAAAAAAAAAGAAAGAAAAAAAAATATGATGGCTCTTATTTTCAAATTTGACTAATCGTAACTGGACAGACAAGATACATGTATGAAATAACAAGGAGACAGCTAAGCAATTGTTCTTTAGAAACTTCTTGTTGAGTCCATCAGTGCTAACATGCCTGAAGCCTGCGGCAAAGACAGAAAATACGACTTTTAAAAAATAATTAAAAAGGCCAAAAATGCATAGAAATGTTAAAACAAAGTACTCTTTTGTTTATCACTGGCATATACTGCTTGTTAAGTGGATTTTACTCCAAGTATTTGGAATGTGTGTATATATGCATTTTTTCCCACCACAAAAATGTAAAAAAGCAGGGGGATAGAAATGCTTTCTTCTAGGTTTTGATTTTTTAAAAAAGGTTTGAGTATTGGTACTTTGCAATTTACAGATAACTTACAGTTTTTACTGAAACTACCCTTGTGAAAAACAAGTTGGTAGATTGTAATGTGTATTTCTGGGAGAACATCCACATAGTACTGGTGGGAAGTATTATAGATGAATATTGTACGATAACAGAACAGCAGAATGAATCTTCTGAAATAAGCAAGTTGATTATAATGAAATCTAAGATTAAAGGGTTGTTCTAGAACAGCACAGTTTTTCTAGATATCAAGAGAATAAAAATTCACACATGCCCATGATCTTAGCTACTCTGGGTGGCTGAGGTGGGAGGATGGCTGAGCCCAGGAGTTCAACACCAACTTGGGCAACATAGCAAGACTCTGTCTCAAAACATTTTTCTTTTTTTTGAAAAAGGAAATAGAGGTTTATGTAGAAAATATTCCAAGTCTGAATTATGTAATGGTTCTCCATGGACATGCTACATGCGTATAGCAGGGATCCCTGAACAAATGTTCATGGACCTGTTTTTATATTCCCTTTGTAATGGGATCGGGAAGGGAAAGGTCTTGGCTCTCATCCCCGTGAGAAGCCAGTCTCGTCCTGCATAATCAGTCTCTGCTGCCCTTGCTCAGACCACTTGTACTTGCCTCCCTTTTCCTCTGTCAACCCTGGGCCCTCACTGCTGCTGGCTGAGTTTCTACTGAGTGGACCCCACAGCCTGGAGGACTGAGTTCCCTTTTATGGTGTGTTATTCCAGATTCAGTTCCCTTTCATCCTGTGGCATAGAGTGAGTCAGAGACAAAGATACATATATGTGTGTGTGCACGCGCGCACACACACATGCACACATACACACACGTGACCATTTGAGACACTGCATCTTAGAATTTGTGGACCAAAGATTTTTCACTTTTTACCTGGTGACTGTTACTAGCATTCTGAATAGCAGAGAAAGAGGAAGAGTTTATAGAAAACTTTAAAAGGTAAACCTCAGCATTAATTACCTGCAAGTGCAGAATCTCATGCCTCTTATTTAGTTAGGTTTTTTTTTTTTTTTTTTTTTTAGGCAGTCTTGCTCTTGTTACCCAGGCTGGAGTGCAGTGGCACGATCTCAGCTCACTGCAACCTCCGCCTCCTGGGTTCAAGCAATTCTTTTGCCTCAGCCTCCTGAGTAGCTGAGATTACAGGTGTGTGCCACCATGCCTGGCTAATTTTTTTTGTATTTTTTGTAGAGATGGGGTTTCACCATGTTGACCAGGCTGGTCTCAAACTCTTGGCCTCAAGGGATCTGCCCTCCTCGGCCACCCAAAGTGCTGAGATTACAGGCAGGAGCCACTGTGCCTGGGCTTAGTTAGCATTTTATAAGGCAACTAGTGCTTGTCCCCTGATAAACGACTGCAGGAAAATCAACATCCATAGGTACAGATGGGAAACAGTCTTTCATCTCATTTGGAGGTGTGTTTGTAGGTCTTGGTATTTATCATTCGGATGTAAGCCTCATCAGTAAAATATCCTCAGCTTGTTTCTAAGTTTGGACTGATTTTTAACAATGTATATGTATTACCACGTAGAGAATATTTTTAGGTTGTCAGAAGACTTGTTTTTGAGCTTAAAGAGTTGGGGTCTAATTTGGATCCCTTTCATCTACTGTAAATTGGCCTTGTTTATGTAGCTTCTTCCTCTGTGCTCCTTGTTGAGACACTTACTATGCATTAATTCTTACTACATCCCTGGAACGTTGAGTAAGAGAAGCATCTTTATTTGACAGGTTGAGAAACAGGTTGAGTATTCATAAGATAAACATTTCTACAACACCTGTCTGGTTTCTATTTAATACTTGATTTTTGGTATAATTATTGATCTTTCATGAGAAAAAATAAAGTAAGTACTAGAAGAGCATATACGCTCTGTTGCCTCATTTCCTGCACCTGGAAAAATAACCTCTTCTCTAAGTATTTGACCTGAGGGAATGTAATACTCTTCTAAGGGTTAGGAGTAGAGGCTCATATGAAAACATTTGGCTTAGATTATTTTCTACCAAACTTCAAAAACTGTTGATACTTTTTTATTGTTCTAGAATTCCATTGTACTAAATGTTGCTTGAAACAAACCCTTAAGTAGTACTTGGGATGGTAATGGTTATAGTAGAAAGCACAGAACTTTGTGTCAAGGCAGCTGAGCCCTAGATCCTGCAACTGCGTCTGCCACCTTCTGATTGAAGTTAAGGTTATCATGAGACAAAACAAGATCTTATGTGTATCTGTAAAGTGCTTGCTGCAGAAATGTTATTTGGTAGTACAGTTTGACAAATTTGAGGTGAAGATTTTGCTTTAGCGAAAAGTCAAAATTAAGGCATTTTAAAGGAAGTATAATTCCAGGTTTGTAGCTAAGCTTAAAAGTTTTTTTGTTTTGTTTTGTTTTGTTTTCTGATGGGACCAGTTTATGCTAAAAACTCAGACTTCTATGTAGAAAATATTCATTTTCTTTCAAGCAATTTGATTATTACGAGTTTATTCTTAATATTCCCTCTGGAGTGTTGTTAATTTCCTCAGTAACACTGTAAACTTAAATTTTGTTCTTGATCTAGTACATGTAATCAAGTTTGATCTGTAAGTTTAATTCCTGCTCTCAAGGAGGTATAACCTAAAGGGAAATTAAGATAGAAAAATAGGTAAACATTAAACTGTATACAGCAGTGCCATTGTGAGACGATGGGTCTTTGTTCATTGTGTAGGAATTTTTAAAAAGATGGGGCTCCCAATGCTCCCCTTGACTAGCCTTATAAAAAAATGAGGCTAATTGGGGAAAACTTTTGAAGCAAATGCTCTTGGAGGTTTGACTTAAAGATAAGTAAACTATCTGGATAGTAAATAGGGATGAATATACTAGTTTATATTTGTTTTTAACATAAAAATACTTGTACAAAGCCTAAATATATGTTATGAAATTGGTTAAATTCTGGAGCATTCAGTGCAACAGTAGGCAGCCATTACTATTAAAACAAAACCGTTGGATGTGGGAAAATGACCAGAATATAGATTTAAGTGGGGAAAAAAGTTCACAGAACACTGTTCCCAGATTTGTAAATGTATACACATTAGTATATTTATATTTTTACAACGGAAAATATTTTGGATAACATACACTAAAGTGTGAATGTATTTTTCTTTTAGCAGTGTCTAGTATCTATAATATATGAGATTCATTTTTTAAAGTGCATCTCAAAAAATAAAGGTATGGCGAGGGATGGAGTGAGAGGAGGAAAGAGGTGATTTTATATAGGTAGGCAGTATGAGCAAAGGCCTAGAGTGGTCCAGGAGGAGAAATAGAAACTAGAAACAAAGGGGAGGCTGAAGAGATCCAAGTCAACATTATACCCTGTGTCTGCCCATCCTCTGCCTACATGTGTGTATGGCCTTTTGTGTGAGAAATGTAGAGCTGGTGCTCAGGGTTTTCTAATGAGACCTTCCTGTGAGGCCAAAGCCATGGACTGCACCTTGGCACATGACTGTCCATTCTAAAACATGTTTTACGCAGTTTCTCTCTCACCCTCCCCAGCTACCCCATAGCTCCACCACAGCTTACTATCTTAGAAACAGTCTTGTTCAAGCTTCTCTATACTGCTGCTAAGGAATGAAAAGAGATGACTAGAAGATGGTCATTCAGGTCTATCTTGAGCACTGATTGGTCAGTCATATATGATTTTTGATGGTATTTGAAAATCTTATTTGTTTGTTTTAATGACATTCTCTCTGTGATATAAGAAAAATGATCCTCCAGATGTAAAGGAGATTTTATCCAGCTAGGGTGACATTTTTCTAATTACTTACAAAAATAATTTAATACTGACAAAACAGTCTCCTTAAAAGACACCTGTTTTGTGTTGACATTTCTCTAGGGCTTCATTTTTGTCTTCCTAGCAGGAAGTATTTCAGATAGAATGCCTCAGGACTTAGGTATGATTTTTGGCAAGATAACCATGTGCCTTGAAATCACAAAAGAAGTTTTGCTAAAAATGTTGATTACCTATAAAGGATTATGAGATGATGCGTTTTTGTTGGGGCTGCACATTTGATTATCATGGTGTTTTAATAGGTTTAAATGGTGTTGTGTATCCCTTGAGAGCAGTACCAGTTTAATTTGTCATTGAAGAAATGAAACTTTTTTTCTTCTTGTCTCCTCTATTAGGTTTCAGCGTTAAAAACAATGGCCAGTCAAGGAGGCCCCAAGTATACTCTCTCACAGCAGCCTTGGGCACAACCAGGTATTCTCATTTGACCGTTTTGGATTTCTTTTTTAGGATGTTATTAATCTGCATTTATATAGTCCTTACTGTGACAGCTTGGAGTTGGTTTCCTATTCACTCTGGGGTGCTGCAATCTGAGTTAATGCAGGATTGAGTTTGGAGCTGACAGGTCTTCACTGGCTAGCACTACTTGCATTTCAACAAGCATATCAAGGAAGGAAGAATTTTTGTTTTGAAAAATCACCCAGTTAAAACTAAAATATGGCTAAGATGGAAACCCTTTGAGTCTGTTGATTGCTGTACACCCACTATTCATTGTGTTCAAGCTTTGATGAAAACACTGTGGTTGATAGGAAGAAATTATGGCGAGTGCACCTACTTTCAAGTGTATGAAGAAATGCTGGGCCACTATTTTCTTCCACATTTTGTCCAAGTTATCCTCTGTTGACATTTTAGAGTATTGGGGAAAAAAAAATTATAAAAATTGAGGTGTCACTTGGGAGTTGGCAGGCAATATTATTGTCTGATTGGCAGATGTATTTGAGATCTTCCCAGTCTTAGTCTTTCTTAAATGTAAATTTTTTTGTGCTGGAGGGTTTTGGTTTTTTTTTTGTTTTTTTTGGTCTTTAGCGTTAGACATTTAAAATCACGACTAACGTTATTTTTGGTACATCTTGCGGCATTTTAAGTTGCCATTAAACCGAAATAAATCATTTCGTTAAATTGATATTTCTGGCCATTCCCTGGCCAATATTGTGTAGAGAGCCTTTGAAACTAAAACGGGCAAAATGGAGAAAGAATGAGTGTTTTAATTACGGGTAAGCTGTGTCCAAATTGGAGGGCAGCTTTCCACTCAGTGAGAGAGATCCAAAAAATGATTCTGGCTTTGCATCCATGAAAAATTGGCTGTGCACAGGCTCCTAATCTGGAATCAACTTTTTAATATGATTGGTTTTCCATATTGAAAGAGCATTATATCTGTTAAGTATTCATTTTCTTTGGGAAGAATGATTGAAGCTATTCAAAGCCTCCAAAATTGTATTTATTATTTTTTTGAGATGGAGTCTTGCTCTGTTGCCCAGGCTGGAGTGCAGTGGTGTGATCTCGGCTCACTGCAACCCCCGACTCCTGGATTTAGCCAATTCTCCTGCATCAATCTCCCAAGTAGCTGGGATTACAGGTGCCCACCACCATGCCCAGTTAATTTTTGTATTAAAAAAGGTGTGTGCCACTGCACCCAGCTCAAAGAAAACTTTTTTTTTTTTTTTTAAGACAAAGTCTCACTCTGTCGCCCAGACTGGAGTGCAGTGGCATGATCTCAGCTCACCACAACCTCCGCCTCCCGGGTTCAAGCAATTTTCCTGCCTCAGCCTCCTGAGTAGCTGGGACTACGGGCATACATCACTGTGCTCAGCTAGTGTTTGTATTTTTAGTAGAGACGGGGTTTCACCATGTTGGCCAGGCTGGTCTTGAATTCCTGACCTCAGGTGATCCGCCCACCTCGACCTCCCAAAGTGCTGGGATTACAGTCCTGAGCCACTGCGCCTGGCCTCAAAATTTTTAATTATGAATGCCTTAGGTTAACTTGAAGTTGAACTGAGAAATTAGAAGAGTAGCTCTGTATCGCTTAGGAAGATTTGTAAATGTAGAGAATGTCAGTTGTCTTTGAAAGGAAGATAAGATTTTATTTCAAAGGTTCCTCATGTGAACTTTGATGATGTCAATATAGGTTTGAGTTGATTTGTTTTATTACACATAAACTTTGTGACATGCTTTAGGTGTTTCATTTACCGTGATGCAGACAAGGAACGTTCTATTGTCTTTGTTATTTTAAACGTTCGTGTTGTGTGTGGAATAGAAATCTTTGTCGTCTTACTACAAAAGCACACCTAATACAGTAGTGCATTCTGTCTGAAGACAGAAAATCAGGTTCTTTTACTGACAATACTGGAAATTCTAATCATAGTCTGGCATAGTATTAACCGCCTCTTCTGATTCCTCACAGTCAAGAGGCAGATTTTTCAGTTCACAACTCAGCCTACTTCTTGAAGGAATTCTGATGATTTGGGGATTAATTGGAGCCTTTGACTTAAGGTTCCAGTTGCTTTTATAGGGCTTAGTTAGAAATAGGAGCTGATTTTTATTTGGAACATTTATGTCAATGAAACTCTTGGGTATGATAAATCTTTCTTAAGATAGGTAGAAACCACTACAGCTAAGCCCAGTCTCTTGATACTGGCATAATTAATGTATTGCTCTTTCCCCTTTGGAAAGATCCTTTCTCTCAAAATAGGGGCTGTCATTTTCTCAAGTGGAACCCTAATAGGATTCAAAGTGTTAGATGTATTGTGCTCTTAAGCATTACTAGAGTTTAGAATTGTCATAGTAAAGCAGGAGTAGATAAAAGGAAACTAACAGGAGTAGACAAAAGGACTGATTGAAGTAGGACTTGCTACTTTGTCATTTAACCCATTTCCTTCTTTCTTAGTGAGGAGATCTTAGTGAATATAGCAATAACAGTTCAGTTTATCTTGTAGTCGTATCTTCTATCCCATTTAGTCATAGCAGAGGTATGGAGTTGGATTTTATGAATCTGTAGTACTTGAAGCCCACACTCGAATGCCAAAGAGAGATTTATGGCCCCTTGGAGTAGGAGCATTGAGGACAATCTAGGAACTGTCTTGGACCCCTCTGCCCTAAAAACTGAGGGTTACTGGTTCATTCAGACTTGGTCAAGTTCTCAGGGATCATTTCATGATCAAACAAACTCACAGGAGAGTGAGTTATAAATTAGGATGCCCATTTGTTAATTTACTCTGACGAAGAAACCTTTTTTAGGAATTAGAGGACACTTTAGTCACCAGCCTGCACACCCACTTTCTGCTTTTCAAGGGCTCTGAAGACCGATTTAGTGATCCCTGAGGTGTGTTAGTAATGACAGAAGCAGAGCCCGTGGAAGTAAGGGTCTTGAAGGAGCTTTCATCTATTAATGAAAAATAAGCAGTTCCTGAATTATTTATTCTTTCTTCTTGAGAGTGTCAGAGACATTTGAACCAGAGCAACTCCATCTCCAGAGACAGCTAGGAAAAATGGGGGTGGGACTTGCTGTGCTGCATTCCAAGGAGGTTGGGTATTCCTAGCCTCTAGATGTTTACATTTAAGGAAGCAGATTAATAACATTTACTAAACACACCCAGACCCAGGAATGTCCTGATACCCTGATATCTTGAGAACAAAAGCATTCCTAATTTTGCTTTAAAGATAATAATATTGATTTCTTACAAAATATAGTAATTAAGAAAAATTAACCCTTTATCACAAACCTTTGTAGCAGAGTACATATCCCTGTGTTTTTTGTTATCCTATATATAAGCAAGCATTGCATCTCGGGTGGGCACATTACTTCTCTTACTTTTGGGAACACCCTATTCTGTCTATGGAGTAGCTACTCTTTCCCCATTTTACTTTCTTAACAAACTTGCTTTTGGTTTATACTGTGGACTTGCCCGAATTCTTTCTTGGATAAGATTCAAGAACCCTGTCCTGGGGTCTGGAGCAGGACCCCTTTCCAGTTGCAAGAGCATTGGTACTTTCTTACCCTGCTTTACTGCAACCCTCCTCAATTAAAAAAATTTTTTTACATGGCATATTATTTGAACTATGAAAAGCTATAAAATGAAAAGTAATTATATTTTCTACCATCAAACTAGTCCTTCTCTCAGAGGCAACTACTATTAAAGTTTCTTTCCCAAAATTGTTTATGTATATACCAGCATATGTGGACTTTAAAAATATTACTCAAATGGGATTGTATCATACCGCTTCCTTTTTCATTTCTTATATATCTTAGAGGCCTTTCTGTATAGCATGTCCAACTTGATCTATTCTATTTATTGGATGCATTGAATACATCACTATAGCATGATTTCTTTTGTAATTCTTATAATGGAAACCTAAATTATTTGCAGTTTGTGTGTTTCCAACATCTCTGTATACTCATAACTTGGTATTTTTTGAGTATATCCACGAGTAAATTTCTAGCAGTGGAAATGCTAAAGGAAAAAGTATCTGCATTTTCAGTTTTGCTAGATACTGCCTAATATTTTTCCAAAGAGGTTGAACCATCTTATACTTCCATCAGCAGTACACAAAGATGCCTGTTTCTCCATACCCTCGTCAAACATGGATATCACAATCTTAGTAATTTTTGCCAATCATCTGTAAATATCTCATTGCTTTAATTTACATTTATTTAATTATGAGTGAGGTTGAGCATCTTTGAAATTGTTAATTGTCTTTTTTCTTTGTAGTTTTCTAGATAACTTCTTTTAAATACTTCATACAGATTACTACTCTCCTTTTTTATGTAACTCCTTCAGATAAAGATAAGATCTCCTCCTTTCTAAGAATAATATTCAGCAAATCTTCCAGAAGTTCCATGCTCTGTTAAAGGAAGAGTTCAGCCCTGAAGACATCCAGATCGTTGCCTGTCCATCTATGGAACAGGGTTTCATAGTTATTTTTGTTATAACTTTTTGGGATTCTGTTCCCTTTCTGATAATACAGTATAAGAATATAACAAATAGATATTTAATTCCCCTTAAATATACGTGGATATTTTCTGAATAATCTAAGCATCTCTTACTGTGAGTCATTTCTGCAAATGAACAAACTCATTCATTATGAAGTAATTCTTACTAGTGTCTCTCTGAAAATGACTTTTTTTTTTTTAAACCTTAATCTCTTACCTCCAAATTCCAAAGGTACATATTACAGCTCTTATGAATGTCCTGAAGCATGCTAGGGGAGTTATTTTGCTGCCTTAGCCCTTGGGATTAGAATTTTGTATAGTAGATATTTAATGAATGTTTATAGGGCTTATGATTAAACTTGGTAAATAAGCTATAAAAATGAAAGAAATTCTTTGGGGAAATAAAGAGTCTTTTCTTCTGCTATTTTTTTCTCCCTTTATTCCCCTTTGAATTAAAATGGAAATATTTCTTTTCTTTTTTGTTGTGACACTAATGAGGTTAATTTATTTCCAGCAAAGGTCAGTGACCTTGCGGCAACTGCGTATAAGACACTAAAAACAAAGCTGCCTGTGACGTTGAGAAGTATGTCCTTGTACCTATGCAATAAAGATACCGAGTTCATCTTGTTTAAACCTGTGAGGGTGAGTATCAGATAACTCATTTGAATGCTGGCAGGTGACTTCAAGTATTCTTTGCCTCATTTACCATTTTCCTTTTCCTGTAGAAATTTAGAAATGTTGGTATACTATTCTAGTGAAGTTGAAAAATCACTATGATTCATGAAAGGCTTACAAAGTCTGCCTCTGTCTTGATTATCTTTTTTTCCCCACTGTCACTTTGTCTTAAGTTTTTAATGTTACTATTGAAAGTAGAAAATAGTAAATAAACCAAAAAACTCAGACCCTTACATTGCATGTGGCCCAACTCTCAAGAGACCAGCACTTCAGGAATTATGCCCCATTTTACTGGTGAGTAGTAGAAATAAATGGCTTGCAGTGGCAACCAAGGGATTAAATGGCAGAGCAAATTTAGGGCTCATAACTTCCAGTTCTGTGTTGAGCTCTTGTCCTTACCCAAGGCATTGGTTGACTTTTAAAGTATATTTTATGTGTCTAGGAACTTTATTATCTTTTGTGTAAGAAATTGCTGCAGAAGACTCTTAAAATTATTCTCAGGGGGGCAAGGCTTGCTAGAGTTTAGTCTTCCTGGGAAGCATTATCTGATAAGTCTTCATCAGGTTATGCCAGCATTGAAATATTAAGAACAAATTATGCATCTTTGGTAATATCATGAAAGATACATTGCTTCCACTCGCTTTGGCAAATATCATTACGATTTAACATTCATGGTGCTTCATGTTTAAGACAACTCACTTGATAAGATCTCCTTTCCTCCTTTCTCAGAATAATATTCAGCAAGTCTTCCAGAAGTTCCATGCTCTGTTAAAGGAAGAGTTCAGCCCTGAAGACATCCAGATCATTGCCTGTCCATCTATGGAACAGGTAATCAGTAGACTGAAGATCCTTATTACTTTTAAGCCCTCTTGGTTATTTCACTTGAGTAGATAATGTCTTTGAGCAAACATATTTTTAGTATTAATTTAAAAAATAGTACCTTCTTTTATTCTGATGAGTAAGAATTTAGACTTTGAATTTTCTCTCCAACTTTTGGGGAATGGTTTTGGAATTTTCAGTTAATTTCAGGATTAAAATTCCGTTTAATCCTTTCTGATATGAATATTGCTGTGTTTAAGAGAATGACCTGTTTGTAAAAGACTCAAATAGTGGCATTTAGCTTGCAGAATAATTTTGTTTGAAATATGCATAATAAGAGAAATACAATTTCTTTTTTTTTTAATTTTTGATTTTTCTGTAGGTTATTGAGGTACAGGTGGTATTTCGTTACACGAGTAAGTTCTTTAGTGATGATTTGTGAGATTTTGGTGCACCCATCACCGAGCAGTATACACTGCACCCTATTTGTAGTTTTTTAATAACTTCCAGATTAAAAAAATGGAAGTTATTGAGTACCCAGTATGTATTAGGAGTAGCTTGGCACTGTGGGGGATATTTTATTTATGGTCTTAAGTTGAGGATAGTTTAGAAATGTAGTGTATAGTAAGGACTAGGGAATTTGCGGAGACTGAGAAGGCTGACAAGAGCCTGACTAGGGTGGGTAGAAACTAGGGGGAGAGGACTAGGCAGTGGTGAGTGTAGATATATCTTGTGTTTTTTGTTTTTGTTTTTGTTTTTTTTAAATGGAGTCTCACTTTGTTGCTCAGGCTGGAGTTCAGTGGTGTGATCTCGGCTCACTGCAACCTCTGCCTCCTAGGTTCATGCAATTCTCGTGCCTCAGCCTCCTAAATAGCTGGGACTACAGGTGCCTGCCACCATGCCCAGCTAATTTTTGTGTTTGGTAGACAGAGGGTTTCACCATGTTGGCCAGGCTGTTCTTGAACTCCTGGCCTCAAGTGATCTGTCTGCCTCAGCTTCCTAAAGTGCTGGGATTACAGGCATGAGTCACCACACCTGGCCAGAATCTTTTGAGGAGTGTTACTGTAATCTTTTGAGGAGAAGAGAAAGATGGGGTGGTAGCTGGAGGGAGAAATGGGGTAATTTTAAAATTGAGATGTAGTTCATATACCATACAATTCATCTTTTTTTAAAGCACAGAGTTCAGTGGTTTTTAGTATATTCACAAAGTTGTGCAGTCATCACCACTATCTAATTCTAGAACATTTTCATTACTCCCCAGAGAAGCCCCTTACCCATTAGCAGATCCTGCATTTCCTGCTCTTCTCTGGATCTACTTTTTGTCTCTGTGGATTTGCCTATTCTGGATATTTCATTAAATGGAATCATACAATACATGGCCTCATATCGCTGCTTCTTTCATTCACCTAGCATGTTTTCAAGGCTCATCTGTGTTGTGTGTATCAGAGAGAGCTTCGTTTTTATGGCTGTAGATACTTCTTTACGTGGATAGATGGGTCACATTTTAAAAAGATATTTGTATCGTTCTAGATATTTGTACAGTCAAAATACTTCTTAATAGTTTATTTTAAGTAATTACTTTCTATGTGATTGTACCACTAACTCGATATATATTTGAGTTTCTTTTCAATATTTAGAATTTTTTTTTTCTATTTTAATTTTATTTCTTAATGATGTAAAATAGTTGCATGGTTTCCAAGTCAGAATTACAGAACAAGGTACATTTGGAGAAGTCTTGTTCCTTTTCTAATCCCCTCCAGCCTTTCCCTTCCCTCCCCTATAGATAACTCTTTTTATTAGTTACTGGGTTATCCTTCCATTGTTTTTTTGTTTTTTTTTTGAGATGGAGTCTCGCTCTGTTGCCCAGGCTGGAGTGCAGTGGTGCAATCTCGGCTCACTGCAGCCTCCGCCTCCCGGGTTCATGCCATTCTCCTGCCTCAGCCTCATGAGTAACTGGGACTATAGGCGCCCGCCACCGCGCCCAGCTAAGTTTTTGTATTTTTAGTAGAGACGAGGTTTCCCGTGTTAGCCAGGATGGTCTCCATCTTCTGACCTTGTGATCCACCCGCCCCGGCCTCCCAAAGTGCCGGGATTACAGGCGTGAGCCACGGCACCCAGCCAAATTTTTCTGCAGGATAATTATTGTGTTTTTAACAAGATAGGAGAAAAACGTGTGTTTTTATGTTCATGGGGAAGATCTACAAGGAGGGGAAAATATCTTGAGAATGTGAGGTGGAATTTCAAGAACAAGCAGGGTGGGGCCTTTGTGAGGCACATGGGGGTTCCAGTCGTGGTGACAGGAGGAGGCTGAGTGTGTGGGCGTGGATGGGGGCTGTGAATGCGGCGGGAACTCACGGATGTGCTCTTCCGAGTGCTTCACGTTTCTGAGTGAAATAAGAAGCAAGGTCATCACCGAGAATGAGGAGAGAGGCTCCGCTGAGTTGAGTGGATATAAATCCAAGAGAGACCATGCAACCTAGTTGTCTTTTTTTTTTCTCCAGTTATAGTCCCTTGCATGAATGTAGATGTGGAATACTTGGATGATAAGATCCATTTTTATGGCAGAAGATGTTATTTTTGTAAGTTTAGTTTGTTATAATTTCAAATTTACAGAAAAAGTGCAAGATGAGGGTAAGGAGTGCTCATATATCCTTTACCCCATTTTCATTTTGCCCCATTTGCTTCATTTTTCTCACTTTTTCCCTTCCCTGTCCCTCAAGCCCCGCTTTTAAATCATTGGAGAGAAAGTTGGGAGACCCTGTGCTCCTTTACTCCTAAATACTTCAGAGAGTATTTCCTGAGAACAAGGACATTCTTGCACTACTCCTGTATAGTTACCAAAGCAGGACGCTTAACGTTGATACCAGTGTCTGATTCACAGTTCATATGCGCATTTCATCAGAGTCCCCGTACCGTTCCTCCTGATCTTCTTGCTGACATGTCTGCAGTCCAGGTCCAGTCCCAGGTCATGCACTGCTGTCAGGTGTCACATCTGTTTAGCTTCTTTTAACCTGGAGCAGTTTGACGGCCTTTCTTGACCTTGACAGGCCAGTTATTCTGTAGACTGTCTCTCCATTTGGTGTTGTCTCTTTCATCATGATTAGATTCAGGCTTTGTACTTTGGTAGGGAAAGCACAGAGGTGATTCTGTATCCCTCTTCCGACAGCACTCATTTATAAATGACATTGGGGTGATGAGCTGCATCAGCGAAGCAGCTGTACTGATAGAACGTTCACAGCCAGGTGCATTTACCTGCAAGGCTCCAAGGCCTGGGTGTCAGACACCTGAGGTGCAGGTAGCCATTTCCCTCCTATCACTGCTGTGTCTGGCTCTGGTGTCCCAATCCTCCGTCACAGAGTGGGCAGGTTTCTCCTGTAGTTGGTCAGAATTGACATGTGATGTCAATTCACTTGTCATGTCTTGTCTTGTGCATTTTTAAAAGTCACTTAAGGCCGGGCGCAGAATCCCAGCACTTTGGGAGGCCAAGACGGGCGGATCACGAGGTCAGGAGATCGAGACCATCCTGGCTAACCTGGTGAAACCCCGTCTCTACTAAAAAATACAAAAAACTAGCCGGGCGAGGTGGTGGGCGCCTGTAGTCCCAGCTACTCAGGAGGCTGAGGCAGGAGAATAGTGTAAACCTGGGAGGTGGAGGTTGTAGTGAGCTGAGATCCAGCCACTGCACTCCAGCCTGGGCGACAGAGCGAGACTCCGTCTCAAAAAAAAAAGTCACTTAAAGGACATCTTACACATAACTCTTCCCACAACACACTGTGTAGAACAAGGCACAGTGGATTATGGAGATACGTTTCTGTCCTTGTCAGTGTTTGTATATTGTTTTTGCCATTCTTCTCATTGGATTTTAAGTGATTTGATGGCCTAGATTTGGTAATGAAGTGTGACCCCTGACAGGGCCTCCCAATGCCAGTGCCTAGTGGCTGCCTCAGAAATAGACCAACATTGTGGGCCAGTTTCTACTTTACAGCCATGTTTACTGGTCTCATAAAAATCTTGGTCTTTTTCTCTCATTCTGTTTTTGAGGCTCTAAACAACTTCTTCTTCTTCTTCTTCTTCTTCTTCTTCTTCTTCTTCTTCTTCTTCTTCTTCTTCTTCCTCTTCCTCTTCCTCTTCCTCTTCCTCTTCCTCTTCCTCTTCTTCTTCTTCTTCTTCTTCTTCTTCTTCTTCTTCTTCTTCTTCTTCTTCTTCTTCTTCTTCTTCTTTTTTTCCATTCTAATTGCTTTATTTTATTTTTCAACTTTTATTTTAGATTCAAGGGGTACATATGCAAGTTTGTTACCTGGCTATATTGCATGATGCTGAGGTTTTTCAACCCTTGTGGTTCCCCTCCCTCCTTGACTTTTCTCGAGGACAGTATTCCATAGGAGAACTAACATAGCTCTTAATTTTGCTTTTCAGCTGAGCCTTCTGCTGTCAGTTTCTAAATAAGCAGGCCAGCCGGGCTGTGCACCTAAATGGTCTGTCTGGGAGGAGCAGGCTGAGAAGTCTTGCGGTCTGCAGGACACCGAGGAATCATATGTGGGAATGTCCCCGAGAACCACACGAGCGTGCTGCTCAGTGCTGACTGCAGAATGAAATAGAAGCAAAGTGTTACGGGATCGGTGTTTTCTTTTCTGAAACATCAAAATGCCAAAGATTAATGTGTGATTGGTGATAACTGCCTCATTTAAATGGTCACAAGAAATGTGAAGAGAGAGCTAGGGCAGACACTCAGTGAAATGGTTCTTTGTTAAAGATGTGCAATAAACATAGATTACAATAAGTAGTGCAAAGAACTTTACAGAAATACAGCGAATTAGAAGACCTGTAAGAGTAAGGTTTGCTAAAACGTGAAACACTGTAACACTTTTAACCACTGAGCATTCCACAGTGAAATGTTATTTCCACACTCTTATTTAATGTAATGTTTCTCCTGTCATTTTGAAGTTTAGTTTGGAGTAGATTGGTTGCTTCTGAGGATACATTCTGCCTTCCTGGGAATTTGGGGTGTCATCCTTCTCTCTGTTTGATGTGAGGTAGTTTAAAGATACAAGGACTTTGTGTGAAGCTCCAGCATCTGTGCCACTTGAATTGCTTAGGTGCAGACAGTTCTAAAGCAAGGAGCTGCAGCCTTCTCATCATAGATACATGCGGTGTCTTTAATGAGTATCTTCATGGTATGATAGTGCGTGTTTGTGAGTGCAAAGTACCAATTAAGGTGTCTTAAATTTGGTGCATAAAGGAGAGAAGGAAACCTGATGAGTAGTGTTTCTCCTGAATGAAGGTTCAGGTCACCAGCCTTCTGCACACTGCCTTTGGTTTTAGCAGTTCTTTGAAAAGCAAACACTTTCATGTCCTGTCTATTCATTGAGCTGGCTGTGCTGTGCTGTGGACCAGCCGTGTGGATCTCCAGGTCGGCTACATCTGAATACATTTTACCAGCAAACCTAAGGATGACAAACACTATCCACATCTGAAAACTACCACACCATATCAGGGATC
Source organism: Macaca mulatta (assembly GCF_049350105.2). Taxonomy (NCBI): domain Eukaryota; kingdom Metazoa; phylum Chordata; class Mammalia; order Primates; family Cercopithecidae; genus Macaca; species Macaca mulatta. Next base: position 24,821,007 of record NC_133422.1, read on the forward strand.
ATCAATTATGCATATCTATGAATTTTCCAACAAATTCCTATTTGCTTATTGGATTGGTTTTGCTACCGATGTGAAGGCAGCCACCTTCTTAGTTCAAAAAGAATCCTGAGTTATTCAAACACTAGTCTAGAGGTGGACACTGTCAGGGGTTCTGGAATGGGACCAGGGGACCTTTTGGTGCAGTAGGTGCCTGTAACTCATTAAATGTACTGAGGCAGCACTTCTGCAGGGTGCAGATGGGTTACCTACCCTGATTGTTGTCATTTGTAACAGGTCACTTCCTTTTCACTCAGTTTAAATTGGTGATGGACGTTGCTTGATCGAGCTTATTACTCTCTATTTTGAGAAGGTAGAAGGTAAGAGGGCCCATATTCATTCTTTGCCATGAAATGAATGAACTAGGAAGATTGTATTTACTTATACTTAAGTGTTTTTTAAATACATGTTTAATGAAATAAACTGTAAAATATCCAGTTTTGTGTATTATATGTACATTTGATTTTTAATAGCCTTTCCAAAGAAATGAGGGCATGATTATTGTACAGTAAGTACTGTGACTGATTTAATTTGGTGTACAGAGTGGAGTGTGTTCTTATAAAAATATTTAATGACATTGGTTCTTGTGTTTTGATCTTTTATTTCTGAAACACTCAAACACCTTACAAAGTGCTGAGTAGGTAATAGTGACCCAACTTGTTTGCTAAATGATTACTTGTTTAAATCTGTACAGTTTCAAGTGTTCACTTATACAAAGAGTGTATATACTTTCAAATAATTTAAAATGCTTTATATTATTTGGCTAGAAATTGCTGTTTTTAATAAATGTGAATTTTTTAAAAATAAAGATTTTTGCTTCCTACCTTGTCCTCATGTGTCTGATATGTGTGTGGTGGATTCCTTGAGGAAAATTTATTTAATTAAAATTTTAATTGAGATAACTTGTATCAGACTCACGTGCAGTTTTAAGAAGTAATACAGATAGATCCCATGTACCCTTTGCCCAACTTCCCCCAATGGTAACATCTTGCAAAACTATAGCACAATATCACAATCAGGCTATTGACATTAATATACTCTATCAATCTGACTCAGATTTTGCCAGTTTTGTGCTGTATAAATTCCTTTGGCAAGAAAATTACTGTGGCAAGACATTTTTGAAGCATCTTAATGCTTCATTAGTTAAAAGACATTTTAACTTTTTCTTTGTGAAACTGACAATTTCATGAGTACTGTCAGCATAGTACTGACATACATAGTTGTATTGAAATTTAGTAGTATTGTATTCTTCCATCCATTTTCCAAAAATATTTGTATTTTTTCCTCTGGTTTAACAACACCATATCTTTAAATTTTCTTCTGCTGTTATAAGTAAGACAACTTATAACTGCCAACCACAGTTGAATGTTTGGCATATAGCTTCCAGATTTTTTTCTATCTATATTCTAAAATAACTTTTCTTACAAGATTAGGCACTTTTACACATGTTAAAGGAAATCAAGTGGGTTTTAACAGTGTATACAAACATACCCATACATATTCTTTTGCTGAACTATTTGAAAGGAAGTTGTAGTCATTGTGACACTTTACCGTTAAATTATACCCTAAATAATTCAGCATCTGTTTCCAAAGAATAGGGACATTCTCCTACATAACCCAATGCCATTATCACACCTAAAAAAGAAATTCAGTAGTATCTAATATGAAGTCCATATTTCAGCTTCCCTAATTGTTTCCCCAAAATGTTTCATAGCTTTTCTTTATCCTGGGTTCAAAGTTTTAGTTGGTTGTCATATCTCTTTAGTTCCTTTTAGCTTAGACAACTACTCTTAGAGTTTTCATATGCTTATTTTCTTGACATTGACTATTTTTTTTTAAAGGAAGAGTCTAAGGCCAGCTATCTTATAGATTGAATCACAGCTGGATGGTCGTGTTTCCCATTAGTAAATTCAGAAACCCTAACATTGCAGGATATACCTTCTCACATACACGGAGCAGTTGCCAAGATAGATGTGCTGGTCCATAAGAAAACAAAACTAAAAATCCGAGTATGGCCTGCAGCAGTGGCGATCCCTGCCCCCATCCCTAGCCCCGGATATATGGCAGTATCTGAAGATGTTTTGGTTGTGACTGGTGTGTGTGTGTTAGGGGTGGGGTATTACTGGCTTCTAGTGCATAGAGACCAGGGATGCTGCTGAACATCCTGCAATGCACTGGATAGTCCCGATCACAAAGAATCATCTGGATCTAAATGTCAGTGGAGCAGAGGTGGCGAAATCCTGCTATATAGAATAGCAAGTCCCAGTCCCCAGCACTTGCTGTCCCCCTCACCTGCGTTAGTTGTCTTTGTACCTGACGTATGATGTATTTTGCTTGTTTGTTTTTTGTCTTGCCTACCAACCCAGATCACAAACTCCTTGGGAAAGGAATTTTGTTCATATGCAGCACCTAGAACAGTGTCTGCAGAAGATGCTCAGTAAGTGTTGCGTGACTTCATTGTCCAAGTCATGCAGCCTTCCCCACATCATCCCGTTACCACCAAGTCCTGTGCATTTTCTATCCCAGACAGCTCTTTAATTTTTTCCCTCTGTTTTTCCAATACCATTGCCCTGGGTCAAGGCCCTCATTTTCAATCCCTCCTTGGAATATTGAAATATCTCTATTGGAAGAGCCCAGTCTTATTAACAGCTCCGCGCCCCCTTACTCCTGGAATATAAAGCTCTGAACTCCTGAGGGCACAGTGGTCTCAGGGGAGCCCCTGCCCGTGCTCCAGCCTCATCTCCTTACTGCTCCTCCTCTGTATCTATTGTGGTCCTTGAGAACAAGCAACGGAACATAATCACTGTCTAATTTGAGCAGTAAAGGACTTTACCGGGAGGATATGGGGGGACAGACTGGAGGCTGGAGAACCAGAGGAATAAGAACAGGAAGCATCATGTGGCCCCTTTTTTTTTTGTCTGAAGTAGGAAGCGTTGGTTCAGACTGTCTCCACTGCTGTGGCCGAGCCTGGACTTGGAGTCACTGCAATTGCTTTCATCTTGGCCAGGCTAACTCCCCATGGGGCATGTGTGTGTGTCTGTGCATGTGTGTCTGGTTTTCCATGCTTTGAGTGCTGGAATAGAGGAGGAGGATTTCAATGTATTGCCTCTCAGCTACAAATCCATCCTTGTCCTACCTTGAGATTCTGGAGCTGGACCCTGCAAACGTTTTTCCTTTGCCAGCTGGTGCAGTGCTAGGCTTTGTAGGGTGCTGGAGGTATGCTGTGAGGCCCAAGGGAAGGGATCCCTTTCTGTTTCTGGTGTGTATGTGTTTCCTTCCTCATTGTGGCTGTCAGCAGAGTGGCATTCACTCTCCAGTGAGTTTTCTTGGCCTCCTAGCAGGAAGCTTCTTGTGAACCAGCTTCTGCGCCCTGGCAGCCACTTCCTGTGCACTAGCACCTTTCTGAGAGAGGGAGAGAGAGAAGGGGAGAGCTGCACTCTGCACTTGCTGGTTTTTAATTGAATTAAATTTAAATTGAGTTTTACAATTCTTTTCTACCCTTTTTTTTTTTTTTTTTTTTTTTTTTTGAGATGGAGTCTCGCTCTGTCGCCCAGGCTGGAGTGCAGTGGCCGGATCTCGGCTCACTACAAGCTCCGCCTCCCGGGTTTACGCCATTCTCCTGCCTCAGCCTCCCGAGTAGCTGGGACTACAGGCGCCCGCCACCTCGCCTGGCTAGTTTTTTGTATTTTTTAGTAGAGACGGGGTTTCACCGTGTTAGCCAGGATGGTCTCGATCTCCTGACCTCGTGATCCGCCCGTCTCGGCCTCCCAAAGTGCTGGGATTACAGGCTTGAGCCACCGCGCCCGGCCTTCTACCCTTTTTAGAATTAACTTCTTAATAGTTGACATTTCACTGTCCCTGTACGAATCGTTGGTGTGGTTTCTCACAGGACCCTGACTGATGCAACTTTTTTTAGTTTCTGTGGTTGGAGGCAGGATTTCTGCCTCTTGTTACTAAAAGCTCACAAGGGCGATTCCCTCCCATAAAGGAGGACGGGGTTGGACACCCAAAAGAGGAGACCTGCCTATCACATCTGCATGTGCTATAACCTTGTGTCTGTCCTTGATGGCGGCTTCTCTGTGTCTCTGCACATGCCGTTGCCTCTCCCAGGGGCTCCCAACAGGCACCGGACCCCCAAATCCTCTTCATTCTGCAGCCCAGCTGAAAAACAGCTTCTCGTGGCCCCTCCCCTCGCCCCTGAGCCTCTGTCCTTTGCTTCCACTGCGCTTCTGCTGTAAAACAACATCCTTGCCTTGCTGTGCTTGCTTCTCTGATCCCCGAGTGCAGACAGCCTGTTCCCCCTTGTCTCCTGAGCACATGGTGGGTGCTCAGTGTGTATTTGTTTTGTTTTGCTTTTATTTATTAATTTGAATAGAGACGCGGTCGCACCATGTTGCCTAGGCTGGTTTTGAACTCCTGAGCTCAAGCAGTCCCTCGGCCTCGGCCTCCCAAGGTGCTGGGATTACAAGTGTGAACCACCACACCCAGCCAGTGTATGTTTGCTGTATGGCCTAATCGAGTGCACTGGAAGAGGCTTCATTTCCCTTGGAGGACTCACTGATTAATTACCCACCCGAAAATTCTTACGTGTAACCTACTGGGTTAGTATTGTTGATGAACAGCCTAACTTAGTTCATTTTCATTTTTAGGAGAAGACCCTTTTTCTACCAAGTCATTGAAGACAACATGATATTGTGTCAGAGAGAATTTGTTCCCTCAGCAGTGTGGGGTCCTGGGAGAGGTCAAGGGTGTGGGGCAGAGAGGGGATTACAGGTTGAATTGTGAGCAGACACCTTAACCCCTGGTGTCTCAGAATGTGATATTGTTTGGAAACAGGGTCGTTGCCAATGTCATTAGTTAAGATGATACACTGGAGTAGAGTGGGCCCCTAATCCATTTGACACAGACATGCATACCAGGAGAACAGCATGTGAAGGAAGGCAGCCACCAAGCAGAATGCCAGCAGCTGGACAGGGCTGGCACGGATCTTTTCCCAGCACCCTGAGGGAGCGCAGCCCGCCGACACCTTGATCGTGGACTTCTAGCTTCCAGAACTTGAGACAGGAAGTTCTGTTGGTGAAGCCACTCAGTGTGTGTGGTATTTTGTTATAACAGCCTCAGCAAACTAATAGACCTGGATTTTCCAGTTCCTGGCCAGCTGGCTACTTTCATTACTTCCTGCACAGTCTATGAGGTGCTGTTACTCACTTTTCCTTATGAAAATAGCCTGAGTGGCCGGGCGCGGTGGCTCAAGCCTGTAATCCCAGCACTTTGGGAGGCTGAGGCAGGTGGAACACGCGGTCAGGAGTTGGAGACCAGCCTGGCCAAGATAGTGAAACCCCATCTCTACTGAAAATACAAAAATTAGCCGGGTGCGGTGGCGGGCACCTGTAATCCCAGCTACTCAGGAGGCTGAGGCAGGAGAATGGCTTGAACCCAGGAGGTGGAGGTTGCAGTGAGCCGAGATCGCGTCACTGCACACTCTAGCCTGGGCGACAGAGCAAGACTCTGTATCAAAAAGGAAAAAAAAAAAAAAAAAAAGAAAATAGCCTGAGAACTCATTCTGTCCAGTCTTTGATAATAGCCCGCGCAGGGCAGCAGTTACAATAGAAGATGGAAATCCTATTTCTGTGTGAAATCCCCTGGTTTTCAAATGTTGGCAACAAAATATTTTAAAACAGGTGCTGACCAAAGAAAACGCCCCTGTGAGGCCACCTGTTTACAACCCTCTGCATTTGTGGAATCACATTGTGAGAAGTTGTGTGAAGGGAGAAGGATCAGGGAGAGGAACTGACCGATAGATAACAAGATAATAACAAGCCACTGATAATAACAGTGCTTAGACTCATAATACTAAGCGCTGTTCTGAGTGCCTTGTCTATGTCATCTTGTTTAATCCTTATTATAATCCTTATTATACCCTGTGAGGTGTGTTCTGTGATTGTCCTCATATTACAGAGGAGGAAACTGAGTCACAGAGGGCTCATTCCCTTGCCCAAGGCCACACAGCTAAGTGTTCGTACCAAGTCCCAAACCCAGGGCTGATTCCAGGGCACGTGCACCTCCTTCCAGTTCCGCGTGGAGAGGGCATGGGGCTATGGGTGGGGAAGCCTTGGGGCTGGGGCTAAGAGACAGTAGCACGCTAGGGATGACTTGTGTGTTGCTGAGATCCACTTGGGAGCTTCTATCTTTGATGTGTGGTAAGGACAGGAGTTTCTGTGCACCCTGAGCATAGGTGTGGAACTAACCAGGCACTCAAACTTTGTGGCTATATAAAGGGATGCTACCACAGTAGTCATTGATGGCTCATTACCTTGCAACAAAAGAACTATTGTGTGTTAGCCAATGACAGCATTCACCAGCAAGGTGTGACTGTCAGGCCAAGGAAGTGACATGTAGTGCCGTGCCTGGGACAGCCTGACTGTCCTAGTCCCAGCTCAGCTGCACAGATGGCGGTTTGGGGGTGAGGACAAAGCATTAAGTGGAGGTTGGTGGCAGACAGTGGGAAAGCCTCAGGGAGAAGGGCCGTGAAGGCAGCACTTGGGTGTCACTGTTCACAGTAGAGAATGGCTAATTACTAGATGAAGGGTCCGGTCCCCTCCCCTCCCCTCCCATTCCCTCTCCTTCCTTCTTCTCCCCTCTTGTGTCCTCTCTTTTCGGACAGGGTCTCACTCTGTAGCCTAGGCCAGAGTGCAGTGGTGTGAACACAGCTCTCTGCAGCCTTGACCTCCTGGGCTCAGGTGATCCGCCCACCTCAGCTCCCAGGTAGCTGGGACTACAGGTGCACACCACCATGCTAATTTTTTGTAGAGATGGGATTTCACTCTGTGGGCCAGTCTGGTCTCCAACTCCTGACCTCAAGTGATCTGCCTGCCTCAGCCTCCCAAAGTGCTGGGATTCTGGGTGTGAGCCACTGTACCTGGCCTGGGTTTTTTTTTTTTTCTTTTTTGTGAGACGGTCTCACTCTGTCACCCAGGCTGGAGTGCAGTGGTGCAATCTTGGCTCACTGCAACCTCCGTGCCTCTTAGGCTCAAGCCATTCTCATGCCTCAGCTTCCTGAGTAGCTGGGATTACAGGCATGCACCACTACACCCAGCTAAGTTTTGTATTTTCAGTAGAGGTGGGGTTTTGTCATGTTGCCCAGATTGGTCTCTAAGTCCTGGCCTCGAGTGATCTTCCCACCTTGGCCCCCCAAATTGCTGGGATTATAGGCATGAGCCACTGCACCTGGCAGGGTCTGGGGTTTTCTACACTGTCTTGGTTGAGGCTGGAGCTCAGGTCATTCTGGGAAGTTTGCAGGTGTCCTGAGGTTGTATAAAATCATCCCCTGGGGGGCTGACCAGCTCAAGTCTCCTATTCCTAGAAACAGCTGCCCCTACTCGTGCTCTGAGATCAGCTGGGAGTCATTTACAAGATGTAACCCCACCTGCTCTTACTGCACTGGATTGGACCAAGCGTGGTCTCCTGATTTAATCAAGACCAACTGCAGAGACCACTGGGGTGTTTTTGAGAGTGATTGGGAGACAAAGCCGTGTGACCTGAGATGCGTAGAAAACGTCTCCAGGACAAGATGAGTGTCGAAGACTGGGAGGCAGAAAGTCGGGTTCTGCAGGCTCTCCAGTCATTTCCGAGATCCACTGCATCTTCAGTTCGGGTCAGTGTTCTTATCTCCAGATGACACATTTTTCCCTTTTGTTTTAGCTATTCAAGTTGGTAACTGTTACCAGTGACCCCACGTGTCCCACCCAGTTTCTGGGGGGAGCTGGCATGTGCATCCTTTCGAGCTCTCAGTCACCCACCAGTTTCGGGCACTGGGTTTGGGCCGGTACGGGTTTGCCATCTGGGTTTCCCTCTGGCTTGGCAGGGGTGGATGAGGTGTGATGAGTTCAGGGTTGGAGAGAGCCTCTGGGGTCATGCAGGAAGCGTGGGGGATCCGGGCACTGGGCCACATGTAGCCTCGCCTCTCTCAGCCTCAGGAGGAGGTGCTGTGTTCTGGGGTGGTGCCCAGAGGCTCCAAAACCAGGAGGAACGGCTGGAGCCCCCCAAGGCTGATGCATGATTTGTGCCAAGTCAGCAGCAGCTGGGAGGCCGGGACTGGCCTCCAGAGCTCCCTGGAGTGGGGTGGGGGTGGGTAGGCGCCGTGCAACAAGGTAGGATAAGGGCAGTAGCACCTGGAGAGGCCTTGAGTCTTTGAGATGCCCTGGAGCGGTGGTGGGGGCGGTCATAAACATACTCATCTTATCACCACAGTGACGTCACTTTGTAGTCGAGTATGCTGGAATGCCAGTCTTGACCATCACGTACTGGTGCGTGATCCTGGGCGAGTCCTTTAACCTCTCTGCATCCCCGTGTCCTTGAGAAAATACTGCCCGCATCCTGGAGCCACAGGAGCTAGAGCCTGCGCAGTGCTCACACTGGGGCCCGCCTGGTTTGTGCGCAGGCTCAGTAACCACAGGGAGCGTCGTGAGGAGAAAGGCCTGAGGAAGCTGAAGGGGCTTTGCCTTTGCAGCCCAAGGAAGTGCAGACACTCTGCCTTCCTGATTGTCTCACAGACCCTTCCCAGTAGCTGCCCAGACGTGAAGGAAGGCCCAAGCTGACAGTAATTGGAGTGACACTTACTGAGTGGCTCCTACGGTTCAGACCCCGTTCTAGGGACTGTATGTGCATTAACTAATTTAATACTCCCAACTCTGTGCTGATAGTTGCTAGTTTTAGGCCCATTTTACAGATGAGGAAACCGAAGTATAAAGCTACTTGCCCAAGATCACACAGCCAACAAAAGACAGAGCTTGGCTGTGAGCACAGTCGTTGTCCTAAGTCAAGGCCAGTACTGAGAGTCACAAAAGGACAGAGTGAGTGACCGTAGAAGCAGGCAGGACAGGCATTGATATGTCACTGAAATGACAACTTGCTTCGGTGCTGTCAGGTCCAGGCTATCAGGCGTTTTCTGTGCTCAGCCCCAGACTCTGTCAGCCCTCCTGCCAAAAATGTGTATTTCAAACCAAGGAGCTACGACAGGTCCCAAATTACAAAGCAACTCTCACAGAACGTCAATAGGTCTTTGGAGTTTTTTTTTTGCTGGAGCTCCCAAGGTCTCCACCTTCCCAAGACATTTGGTGGACGCCAGAAAAGCCCCGCCCTAAAACCAGAGTTGAGAGAACATCTTCCTCAGGTACTTGTTGTCCATCAGTGATGTACTGACCGCCTCTGTGAAGTTTTCCAGATCAGGGATGGTCACGTAATTCAGGAGCCTGTTCATTTTCCCCAGAAGGACCCGGATCTTGCAGGCTGTTGGGCCGGGCTCTGCCTCCAGGATGCTTTTCTTCTGCATTTCACTGAGCACCTCCGGGATCACAAACTGCGGGGATGCACCGAGGACTGGGTGAGAATGCACGCTGCCTGAGCGCCGTGCCCCAGACCCAGGCCGGGCCTCCTGTGGCCAGGACCAAGTGTTCCCTGAGCCTTCACCCGAGAAAGCAGATCTGTGTTCTCAGCCCCGCCACCTGCCACCTTCCTGCTGCTTCCAAATACACTCGCTTGGCTGGTATTGTGGTCATGTGGACCATGGTGATGTGGGCTGAGGCCACGCCCATGCCTGGCCCTAAACCTGAGGGAAAGCAGCTCTGGTGGCCTGGCGCAGCCTGCCCTCCGAAGGCCATGCTCTCCTGGGGCTGCCGGGTTTCTCCCCGTGGGTCCCGACCATGGGGCTCTGCAAGGGCTGGCATGCCTCACAGTGGCTGCCTGTGAGCCCCGCCTCCACCTTAGGCTCCTTGGGAGTGTATCTGGGTTTTGTTTAGATGAAGGCCTGGCCCAGGGAGGCCGCCTCTATGCCAAGTTCTGCCTGGGTCTGCAGCCTGCAGAAGACAGAGGACAGAGTCTCCTGGAGGGGATAAGATAGGACGATGCCTGTGTGCTCCATTCCTATGCGTATGAAATGTCTTCACACAATATTGTTATTGTTTTAGCCACACAATAACCTATGTCCATCTTATAGAAGACTATGGGCTCAGACCACAGGCTAGAGTCACCCAGGAGGTAGAGTGGCTGGGCATGGAGGGGTCTGTTCTTCCCCGGGCACACTACTGCCCGCCTGGGCTGACCCTGTGCCAGGCTCTGTCTCCTTTCTTTAGCTCTGATTAGTTACACTGGTGCTGATTTGCTTCATTTGGGACACGCCTTGCACAGGCACAGCTGCCCCTCCCCGGGACTCTAGCTCTCCAAGGCGTCAGGCCCCCTGGTCTCTCTGCCCACAGCAGCCCTTCCTGCAACCTCACTGGGCACTGCCTTCCTGTCCCCGCCCTCCTCCCTTCACCATTCAAAGGCCAGTGCCCCAGGCCCTCATGCTGTCCAGCCCCAGCTGGTCCTGGCCGTGGCAGGAGTGCAAATGGCCACTTGGGCTTGGTAGTGCTGGCCTCCTCTTCACTGGATTGGCTGCTCTGAGAAATCCAGGATAGGCAAGGATGCTGGGATGTCGTTATTCACCTGCAAAATAGGAGGTCTTGCCAGGCGAGGGAACCTGGGGGCAGCCAGCAGGCCAGGCCTGTTTGGAAATTTCCCAGTTTTAGCACTCAAAGTCCCATGTCCCAGGAAACTCTTCAGTCCTGAGCAAACTGGTGTGTCTGGTCACCCGAAACCTAGCACACTCCCTCCTCTCTTCTCAGCTACTCTGCACACAGCTGCATCTATTCTGCTGGAGTCTGCCTGTCATCAGCCCACTTCTCCATCTGTCTCATTCCCAGGGGACATGTCCATCCATCTGTCTGCCAAGGCAGTCCTGCTCCCAGGGGCCCTGGGCACCTCTCTGGGTGGGGGGGTCTGTAAAGTGGAGCCTTCCATGTGGAATAGCCTGGGGGAGCTGAGCAGGAAGAGAACCTTGCTTAGGCCTCACTGGGGGAGCCTAGGACACCCTCATTCCTTTCCTTGACTCTGGTCCTCAGGAAGGGTCTCAGGAGCCCGCCTTCTTCCCCCATTACAGTTGGAGTTCCAGGGGTCCAGCCTCACCATTTGGAGTAGGTGGAACTGTGTCCCCCAAAAGTGATGTCCAAGTACTAACCCCAGTGCTGGGGAACGTGAGCTTATTTGGAAACAGGGTCTCTGTGGATGTGATTAAGTTAAGGCTCTCAGGATGAGCTCCTTCTGGATTTAGGGTAGGCCCTAGATCCAACTACTGGTGTCCTTTTAAGAAAAAGGAGAAGGAGGTTTGACACAGACACACAGAGGAGAAGGCTGTGTGAAGGTGGAGGCAGACACTGGAGTGATGCTGCCATGAGCCAAGAACACCAGAAGTCATCAGAAGGTGGGAGAGCAAGGAAGGGTCCCCCATTGGAGCCTCTGGAGGACGGTGGCCCCACAGACACCTTGATCTCAGACTTGGCCCAGAACTGTGAGAGAACAAACTTCTATTGTTTCAGGCCTCCTAGTTTGTGCTGATTTTTCCAGCAGCCCTAGGAAACAAATACAGCATTGGTCCTCTCCTGCCTGCCTGGGCAGTGTGCCTCGAACTTCCAGGGGATCATCTGTGTAGAGAAGAGTGGGTTTGGGGAGGAGGGAAGAGGACACAGCAGCAGGCCTGGGGACACAGATTCCCCCTTGTTTCTGGCCCTGACTTCTGACATGGCCGCTGCGAGTGTCAAGTGAGATAATGCAGCATGACATCTGTGTTTTATTCTCAGGATCATATCCTGAGCTCAAGTGACCCTCCTGCCTCAGCATCCCAAGCACCTGGGGCTACAGGTGCGAGAGCCACCACGCCCAGTGAATTGTATTCATTTATTTACTTATTTATTTTCTGAGACAGGGTCTGGCTCCGTCACCCAGGCTGGAGTGCAGTGGTGTGATCTCGGCTCCCTGCAACCTCTGCCTCCTGGGTTCAGACAATTCTCCTACCTCAGTTTCCCGAGTAGCTGGGATTAAAGGCATAAGTCACTGGGATCAGCTAATTTTTTTGTATTTTTAGTAGAGACGGGGTTTCACCAGGCTGGCCAGGCTGGTCTTGAACTCCTGGCCTTAAGTGATCCACATGCCTCGGTCCTCCAAAGCACTGGGATTACGGGCATAAGCCAATGCACCTGGCCCATGCCCAGTTAATTTTAAAATTTTTTTGTGCAGAAGGGTTCTTGCTATGTTGCCCAAGCTGGTTTCAAGCTGCTAGGCTCAAGGGATCCACCTGTCTCGGCCTTCCAAAGTCCTGGGGCAACAGGTGCAAGTCATTCTTCCCAGGCTAGCCTGAGCATTTTGATGTGAATTTCCTCAGAGCTTAAGCTCACAGTGCTGGGAAGTTACATGAATGTATTTGTGTGTACTTAAACATCAGGTAAAGCAAAGTGGCCTTGTTTTTATACGGGTTGGCATATGTAGAGCAAGCCTGGAGGCCTGTGGCAGGGGCCAGTCTAAGCCAGCAGTGGCCTTTGTACAGGTGGGCACCCCACCTGGTGGAGGGTGTGGGGAGTCATGACCTTACCTTGTACCTGGTGCCCAGGTTTAAACAAATCCGCTTCTGTTCATAGGTGAAGCAGAAGATGATCTTATCCTGGCTCCTTATTTGTACCTGGATGTACTCATTGATTTTCAAGGAGATGGGCTGGAGAGGGGGTGCGTGGACATGGATGTTCAGATTCCACCAGTTCCAGGCCTTCTGACGTTTGTCTTTGGGGAAGTAGTAGCCCAGGTTGGAGCTCAGGTTCAACCTGCACCAAGAGAAAGCATGTCAGGCAGCCAGGGCGCTCAGCCCTGGGCCTCTGCTCTTCCTCCTCTCCTTCCCTTTCTTTTTCCTCACTTGGCCACAGAAAGCCTGACAGGGACTTGATGGGTAGGAGAAGCTCCAATATGGACAACCAGCCCAACACCAGGCGCTGTCCTCTGCGCTGGCCTCACCCTATGGCCCTGTCCCACCCTCCTTCCCTCTCCTTTAGTTCCTGGCGGGTGCAGGCTCTTCCTGCTCACAGCTTTGCTATGCTCTGCCCTCTGCCTGCAAAGGTCCCTTGCCCCACGTAGCACGGCTGGCATCTACTTATCCTGCAGGTCTCAGCTTAGACATCACCTCCTCAGTCTGAGCAGCCCCCCGGTTCCCTGTGGGACTCTCTGTTGCCATGCCTTGTTAGTTTCTTTCATGTAATTTACGAATAGATACGGTAAGTTCTCATTGTTCACTGTATTATGTTCTAGAAAGCCAGTGATTTAGTGAATAACAACCCATAGCTCCTAGGGGAAATACGCACACAGACACAGCTCACATAGGTTATCATCTTAAATCCTAAAAGCAGCCCATCCTGCTAGGTGCCTTTTTTTTGTTTTTGTTTTTAATTTTTATTTTACAAAAAAGAATAGGAGGCTCAGAAGTGTCGTGTGACTTGCCTGAGGCTGTCCCAGTGACACGTGCTGGAACTGGGATTCAAACCCTGTCCCACCAGCCCCAGAACTGCAGTTTCTTGCACTACACTGCCCCGTGTAAGGACACCTGTGTCCTCTGGTTGCCTCTGCAGGAGAGCTGAGCAGAAAGGCAGAGCGCGGCCTTGTTCAATCTCAGCCAGCAATGTGCACAATGGGAAATCAAATTTCCCACTGCTCTGGGCACATCCCTGGCTCCACGTGAGTCACATATTATATATGTGTGTATTTCCCCTAGGAGCAAGGGGTTCAGTATCGGCCAATGCAGTGTTCTCAATGACTTGATAACTACCATGAATCATGAGAATTGACTGTATTTGTCCATCATCTGTTCTCTCTCACTAAAGCACAAACTCCTGAGGGCAGGGACCTTGTCTGTCTGCTGCGCTGCTGAATTCCTATTACCCAGCCTAGTGCAGGGCACCCATATCGATAGGTACAAGGGAATGAAGGGTGGATGCATTTCTCTCTCATTCATTCCAGACCCTACTCTCTGGGGCTTGCCTGCCCTCTGAGCCATCCTCTCTTGACATTTCAAACCCATCGTGTCCCTCTGGCCCTGGCTTCTGCTTTTCAAATCCCAAAGGGCAGTTCCTAGAATCAGTGCCCTTGGGGCAGCAACATCTCTGGGGAATCACATGAAGAAAGGAAGCGATGTGAGGCCTGGGTTCGTCTGGAGAGGGAGGGCTTGGGGAGCTTGGGTTACTCAGTCTGCCAGGTCTCGTCTGAGCTGTCCAGGGGGTGGCAATGTACTACACTTTATCTAGAAATATCTATTCACTGTAAACTTTGCCTTTCTTAGAAAACAACCCATGATGTTGTGGCATACATGACAGGCTTTGACGCCCACAGCTGCCTACACATTCCTTCCAGGGCACGTGTACTTTTTCCCGCAAGACGTAGGCCCCAGATCTGCGAGGTTTTGGTGCAGAGATCTACCTGTCCCGCATCCACCCTAGAACGCACTTCTGTCTCTAAGTTCCCCAGTAAATCACCTTATACAGACAAACCGGATTTGTCTGCCTTGTTCTTGGGTTTCTCAGCTCCCTCTGCATTTGGTGGTCACTTTGTATATATGAACCTTTCACAGAACACAGGGACCTCATCGGAGTGAGAAGCTGGCTCGGAGGCCTGCTACGGGAAGCCTTGCTCACCTCCAGTGGGGAGGACTTCCAACCACTCAATCCCAAATCTTCCTGTTGCTTCCCACTTTCCATCGAACAAAAACAAACTTCTAAGTTCCTTTGTCTTGGGACCCCAGCCTGTCCAACCTCATTCCACCTCCTCTAAATAAGAGGCTGTATACATAGTAGTGAATTAGAAACCTGGGCTCTTTGGTACCAAAATTATAAAAACAACAAATGAACAAACAAAAGCCTGGGCTCTGGAGCCAGATTCTCAGTTCCAAGTCCAGCTGTGCCACTTGCAAACTGTGTGACCTTGGGCCAGTCACTTAACCTCTCTGTGCCTCCATTTCCTCAACTGTAAAAAGCAGATAATAATAGTACTTTGTTCAGAGGGCTGTGTAAGGATTAAATGTCTATACACAACAATAACTGAGAAAACATTAAAATTTCCTTGTTATCATTGATGGAGAGGAGAGCAAAGAGAAGGAACTTCTGACTTCACTCTGTGGGGAGCAGATCCTGCTAGCTTTTAACCTTTTAAATGGTTCCCATCACAGCTCTCACACTGAGATGGGCAGGCTGGTTGGTTCCCAATTTTAAGGTGGTCTGGAGGAAAAGAATAAAAGCCCCTCACTCAAGCTCCAGCTTAGCTAGCCCTTAACCAATCAGTAAGAAAAGACCCAAGAAGCTCCTATTTCAGGTAGCTATGGATTCCCTGGAGTCCTGTATGTGCAGTTAGACTTAAACTCCAACTTATAGTCCTTTCCTTATTTTAATGCTAAAAGCCACACCCAGCGGTGGAGATTTCAAGTGCAAATGTTACAGAAGATGTATGAAGAGGCATGTTGAGCCACTGTGCAAGCACTAGAAAAACTGCTCCTATACATGCCCTGTCATAAACATAGCCCTTCCCTACAGGAAGACCCTGTAAAACCAACCCACACATTGCACTCAGGGAGTAGCCCATTCCTTTTCTTTTCTCAGTGTTGGTTCCGTTGTGCACAAGCTGAAATAAACTTTCCTTTGCTGCTATGTTTAGCGATCTCTCTTGATTTCTATCCTGGGAGATCCAGAGAACCTCGGATTCTAGGAGCAACGCTGGGCCATCCCCGACTCCCTAGGGTTAGAGATCTGCTCCTGCCTGAGGGTGCCCAGCTCTGGACTAAGTTT
Source organism: Macaca mulatta (assembly GCF_049350105.2). Classification (NCBI taxonomy): domain Eukaryota; kingdom Metazoa; phylum Chordata; class Mammalia; order Primates; family Cercopithecidae; genus Macaca; species Macaca mulatta. The sequence goes on from NC_133422.1 coordinate 24,836,726, forward strand.
CCCTTAAGAAGATGGGATCTGGAACATCTAGAAATGGTCAGAATTGGGAAGTTCCTGCTCAGGGGGTGAAAAGATCCTGAACTGTTGAATGAGTAGAACCCACCCACCAGGGACTCCGAGTTTGGGCAGGTCTCAACACTGTGGGACCCCGAACCCAGGTAGGAAGCCTGTCCTGAGACCCCTTGGGCTGAGAGTCGAGGCCTGTGCTGGATTTTAGTTTCCACACACCTGGCAAAGGACAGCCACGCCTTCCATCTTACTGGAGGAAATGGAAATCAACAAATCACCTAAGAGTATTCAGCTCTTGAAATAGCTTGGCTCTAAGTCCCTCCTGGTGCCCGAGGCACCATGGAGAAGTCCTGTTGGTGCGGAGGAAATTCTAGCAGTTAGGGTCGGGCCCTGACCAAGTGGCTTTGTATCCACAAATGACTCTGGGAGGCTTTTCCATAAAATCTTCTCCTAGCGTCAATGAGACTGCAGTTTTGCTGATGAATTTCCTCAGAGACTAAGCCCTTCCTCTGTGGGTGACATTTTTTCTCTGGAGCAGCTGCCGCTGGGGGAAGGAATCAGTTTAGGGGTAGGGCAGCCCATTCCCGAGAGAGGGAGAGGGGCTGGCCCTGTGGTTTGACTTCTGCGCGGGGTGAGGGGTGCCATGAAGGGATACCCAGGGACTGTCCGTCTCTCATCCAGATGCTCAGGTGGAGAGGGGCTGGGACATGCTGATAGGACTGAGACGGGGGCTCTTCCCTCCCTGGGTTACTTGATGATCTGTCACCAGGTCCTCTCTGAGGTAATTAACTGAATTTCTTGCCCCACTCCTTTGTGCTTTCTGTACCCCAAACCTTGGTCCACTTCTTGGACAGCATTTTCTACACACAAGGCCTACAGGGAGGGCAGATACCTCCAGAATAAAGAACACAATCAGGAAACGGTGTCTAAAAAGACTCACAGCAGAGAAAATGTTGTTAAAAACCAAAGTCTGCAGAATGAAAATCCTTTTTGGAATTATGTTTGGCTTTGACCAGCAAGAAGAGAGTATAAAGTTGATCCAAGATAATATATGTCCCCTTGGCCGGGTGTGGTGGCTCACACCTGTAATCCCAGCCCTTTGGGAGGCCAAGGCAGGTGGATCACCTGAGGTCAGAAGTTCGAGACCAACCTGGCCAACGTGGTGAAACACCATCTCTACTAAAAATACAAAAATTAGCTGGGCTTGGCAGCGCATGCCTGTAATCTCAGCTACTCAAGAGGCTAAGGCAGGAGAATCGCTTGAACCCGGGAGGTGGAGGTTGCAGTGAGCCGAGATCACACCATTGCACCCCAGCCTGGGCAGCAGAGCAGACTCCATCTCAAAAAAAAAAAAAAAAAAAAAAAAAAAATATATATATATATATATATATATATATATCCCCACACCACAACCACTTAGAAGAGGAAGGGAAGGAGAAAATCCTGAAAAGAGAATCCTTTATCTCAAAGAAATGGAGAAACATTTTGAAGTGACTGAGTGGTCTTGAAGTGGCAAGATGGTTTTCCACCATTACCAGAAATGGGAACTTAGAACTAAGTTCAGTAATAGTGAAATATTTAGAAATTGCCTTTTGGACCATGGACTCTGTATGCATATGTCTCCAAACCCTCACCAAACCCTTCTCTCTGAGGCACCCAGAACAGGGAGGCACTGGGTCTTCCTAAGGAAATTCTCACAAAGGTGACTCTCAAGAGGTGTTCAGGAGATGAAACCAATAGAATGTGGTGGTTGTGGAGGCTTGACGGCTATTTCACCCATGGAGGAGCAATGGTGCAGTAAGAACATTGTGCCTCCTCTGCAGTCAGGGACCTCATGGACTGGTCTGTCATGGGGCTCTTTCTCTCATTTCCAACACGTGTAACTCTTATACAGGGAGAGAGGAAGTTCACGCAGTCTGTGAGTCACGCTTTGTCCAGCTGCTTCTCCATGGGCAGGAGTGTTAGGGACTCATGACCCAAGCTTACCGGATGTCACTATTTTCATCATAGAAGGTAGCATTGCCTGAGTTGTTGATAAGGGCCCGGATCCACCCTTCTAGACTGTCTTCCAGAATGATGTATGTGAACTTTTTCATTTTCACATATAAGATGAGCATAGCCAGGTTTCCTGATGGATAACTGGGAGAAGGTTAAGGCACAAGCAGTCAGTCCTTGGGGTCCCCTGGAAAAGGTAGGGCCCTACAGATGATGTAGGCCTCAGTCAAACCCCACACCTCAGTCAAACCCCACACCCTGAATCATAGACATTTTAGGTGCCAATATATGTCAATACGAGCATCTCTGTCCTTCTGTGGATACTGTATCTGGCCTGTCCCATCAGGAAAGAGAATTTGATAGACATTCTTGTTGGGGTAGAGAATTAATTTTCCATCACCGTGATGCACCTGGGAAGAAAAGACAAGTCTATGAAAAGTGTGAAAAGTGCATGGGTACCAACTGTCCTACTACAGAGCACGGTGTCGACCCCATCTGCTTGCTCTCTGATGTCCCATGCTACCTCCCCAACTTGCTAGGCAGCTGCGGGGCTTCAGTTTACTTGTCTATACAATGAGGAGGCTGAACTGGATCTGTGTGTACGTGTGTGTGTGTGTGTGTGTGTGTGTGTGTGTGTAGATTTTAAACTGTCATTTCAATCACCCCAATGGTTATTGATTGTATTAGTTTCCCAGGGATGCTGGAACAAAGTCTCACAAACTGGGTAGCTTAAAATGACAGAAATTTAATCTCACTGTTGTGGTGGCTGGAAGTCTGAAATCAAAGGGTCCCCAGGGTTGGTTCTTTCTAGAGGCTTTGAGGAAGAATCTCTTTTTTTTTTTTTTTTTTTGAGACGGAGTCTGGCTGTGTCTCCCAGGCTGGAGTGCAGTGGCGAGATCTCGGCTCACTGCAAGCTCCGCCTCCCGGGTTCACGCCATTCTCCCGCCTCAGCCTCCCAAGTAGCTGAGACTACAGGCGCCCGCCACCACGCCCGGCTAGTTTTTTGTATTTTTAGTAGAGACCCGCCTCGGCCTCCCAAAGTGCTGGGATTACAGGCTTGAGCCACCGCGCCCGGCAGAGGAAGAATCTCTTCCATGCTTTTCTCTTGGCTTTTGATGCCAGACAGAGATCCTTGACGTTCCCTGGCTTGTGATGCATCACCCCAATCTCCGCCTCTATCTTCATGGGGTGCTCTCTGTATCTTCACATGGTCGTCCTCTTAGGAGGACGCCATATTGGATTAGGGGCACACCCTACTTCAAGAAGACCTCATCTTCACTAATTACATCTGCAAAGACTATTTCCAGATAAGGTCACATTCTGAAGCACTGGGGGTTAGAACTCTGACATGGCTCTTTCGAGGGAACACAGCTCAACTCATGACATTGGTATACTCAAGTTTTTAATTTCTTCTTCAATCCGTTTTTGCAAACTGTTTTTCTAGAAAATTGTTCATTTTACATAAACATTCAAATTTATTGTCATAGAAATTTTAAGTTTATACTGTTCTAAAGAAATCTCTGCTGTCGCTGTGGTTATGTCCCTGTTTTCATTCTCTATCTTATTTACACCTTCTGAATCACTCTTGTCAGAAAATTGGCCTGTTTTATTAATCTTTTCAAAGGACCAAGTTTTGGTTTGTTTATTATTTCTTTGTTTTCTATTTTATCGATTTCTGCTCATATCATTATCATTTATATCCTCTACTTTCTGTGGGGTTTCTATGTTATTCTATTTTATTTTTCTAATTCCTGGAATTGAATGCTAAACTCTTCTGCTTTTGTCTTTCTTCTTCTTCAAGATCTTCCTCCTACTCCTCCTGCACATCCTCCTCCTCCTCCTTCATAAGAGAAAGCATTTAAAAGAAAGCCCCCGACACCTAGTATTCCCAGGCAGTCTTCCATCCGAGTAGTAACCAGGCTCAACTCTGCTTAACTTCTGAGATTAGACAAGATTGAAAGCATTCAGGGGAATATGGCTGTAGATTTTTAAAATATGTGTTTAAAGCTGTTATGGTTTGAATGTGTCCCCTCAAAAACATGTGTTGGAAATTGAATCGCCAGTGCAATAGTGTTGGGAGATGCGGCCTAATGGGAGGTATTTAGGTCATGGGGGCGCTAACCTCATCAGTAGATTAATATCAGTTATAAAAGGGCTTGAGGCTACGAGTTTGATCTCTTGCTCTCATTCTCTCTCTTGCCCTCATTTTGCCTTTCCCCCATGGGATGATGAAACAAGAACCCCCTTGCTACGTGTGACCCCTCCATCTTGGACTTTCCAGCCTTCAGAACCAATAAATTTTTGTTTGTTGTAAACTACCCAGTCTGTGGTTCCCTGTTATAGCAGCACAAAACAGACTCAGAAAAAAGCTGTAACATTCCCCTCAATTTACTGTTCAGCTGATTCCCATGAATGTAGTTATTTACCTTTCATTTTACTCCATTCTAAATATTTTCAGATTTGGCACACAAGTTATTTACAAGGGTGTTCTTAAATTTGCCAATGTATAAAGGACTTTTGGTTGTGTTATTACTATTCTTGATTAAAATGCACTGGGGCAAGAGAACATAGCCTATACAGTATCCACTCTTTTGTGTTTGCTGAGATTTGTTTTGTGACCTGGCATGTGATCAATTATAATAGATGTTTTGCATGTGCTTGGAAAGGGTGTGTGTCCTCTAATTGTCCCCCGTCCCCATGTTGGTGGATTGTCAAGACCCATTGTTCCCCTGCTTCCTCAGCACACACACCTGGCTCACATACTCTTCTGGTTTTGTAGCTTTCTCTTTATTTCTGGTATTGGCTATTTCCTTACTTTCTTACATTCTCTGTTCTGCATTGAAAAGGATGCTTCTTCTGTTTTATTTCAATTCCCAGGTGTCTGCAGCAGGAAGGCTTTGCAGACCATCTAGTACCTCACATTAACCTAACTAGAAGCCAGATCAGTGATTTTCAAGCCATTTTAAAGTTTTTTTTGAAGAAACAATAGTTTATTTTTCTAATCAAGTGACACAGCTACTTAATCTTAAGGCCTCAACAAATGTTGCCTCTTATTGTCATTGAACAACAAGGCCTTCTATTTTGATATTCCAGGGATATAGAGATTTCGTTTCTCCAGTAGTTTCCATTTGCCAAACAATCATGAGTGATGGTTTAACATAGTGGCTACTGTTTTCAGGAGATTCCATCAGATGAGTCCTCATTTCTTGTGCAATAACTATTGGAAATTTTTTATTAAAAGTTCATCCATCAGGACTTCTCTATTGCGGTTGGCCATGGAGTTCTGTCTGGCTGCTGAATGATATTCCTGAAATCTCATGGATATTCTTTGCATTATTTAAAAATATTCTGTAAGCAATCCTCTGAGCAGGTAGTCTCTTCGGGTTTTAGTTCTCTTGTTGTGAAGTCTTTAACTCAGTTAAAAAAGCAGTTTTCTGGAAATTTCTTGTAGTTGTAAGACATTCCTTAAACTGTTTTATCTGATCAGATTCTGGTATTTGTGCAACCGTATTTTTTTAGTATGTTTATTAGTCACCGTTTTTGACACATGAGTTTCCTTTCTGTTCTGGAAAAGCAGTTGTCCAATCTTTGCTTGAATGTCTCCAGTGAGACCTGATTTGTTAGGTAAGTGCTGACTCTCCCTTCTGACATCAGTATGAAGCTGGGGACCGCATTGCCAGTTAAATCTAGAGGTGGAGGATTGGGGTCATGATGGGCGCTGTGGTCACTGGATGGGCTCAAATTATTATTGTAAAAGTTGAATAATTCTTTGTCCAAAGAAAGCTTATAGCAGAATGTAAAATTTAAGGTGATAAGAGACAGATGCAGTTCTGTTTGAGAGAAAGCTGTGTGTTAGTTTTCACCTAGACATCAGGTAGGAAGCACTCCTCAAGGTGACAATGATCATATAGCCAACATACAGTGGCTGTTTCCTTATGCAGAGCACTGCACTAAATACCTTAATTCCACAGTATACTGACCTCACAAAATATGCACTACCATTTATTCCTGTTTAAGAGAGGCTAAATGACTTACACAAAGTTATCTAGTGAGAAGAGAGCCAGGCTCCAGCAATATGACCCCCAAGATTCAGATTTATCCCTGATGCTGCCTCTAACCATTAAGCTCCCAGTCACCTGGGACATTTAGTCTACAAAGCACTGCTTTTTTCTTTAAACCTAAAAAAAAGCCCTTAAAAATTTTTTTCTTTCTTTAATTGATAATTAAAAATTGTATATATTTATGTTGTACAACATGATGCTTTGATATATGTATACCTTGTGATTGGCTAAGTCAAGCTATTTAACATATGCATTACCTCACATATGTTTTGTTATGGTGAGAAAACTTAAAATCTACTCTCTTAGCAATTTTCAGGTATGCAATATATTGATATATATTATATATAATATCAATATATATTATATATAATATCAATATATATTATATATAATATCAATATATCAATATATATCAATATCTATATAATATATAATATATAGATATTACATATTATATATCAATATATAGTATTAGCTTTAGTCCCCATGATGTACAATAGACCTCTTAAACTTATTCCTCCTGTCTAATGGAAATTTTGTATCCTTTGATCAACACCTCCCTATTTCCCTACTCCTCAGCTCCTGGTCACTCTGTTTCTATGAGTTTGATGTTTTTAGGTTCCACACATAAGTGATGTCATAAAGTATTTGACTTTCTGTGCCTGGCTTATTTCTCTCAGCATAATCTCTTCCAGGTTCATCCATATTTTCACAAATGACAGGATTTCCCTCTTTTTAAAGGCTGAATAGTATTCCATTGGGTATATAGACCACATTTTCCTTTTTCATCTGTTGATGGAGACTTGGTTTAAAAAGTGCTTTGTATTATACCCACAGTTGGTTTGCCTGGTGACCTGTTGGAAATGTCCAGATACTTTTCATGGGTAGCGGGTATTTGTCACTTAGGTCTTATTTTCAAAAGCCACCCAAAAGCCAGAATTTCTTGAGATGCTTTCTGTTTGTCGAATTCACTTGTCATGTAATGAAATTTTTCTGATGATAAGAACCCCATAGACAAAACAAAATCTCTTACACAGAGCTGGAGTTGGCACATGTTCTCTCACGGGGAAATATATAACAAACGGCATGTCTAAGCGTCTGAAGTTCATCAGCATTTGCTTGAAGACAATAGGATGCAAAAGCTTAAAGTGCAGAGTGAAAAGACTACATCTCTGGCCTTTCCTGCAGTCCTGCAGGTGGGACCCCGAGCTGTGCCAGAGCTGTTCAGCGAGCTCGCCATGGTTGCTGCGAGGCCCTGGGTCCTGGGCTGGAGTGGTTGGATTTGGCCTGCACACCAGCACACACAGAAGGTGCTGCACTCAGCAAACAGCTTGGGATTTATTGCCTGTTTGTAAAACAAACAAACAAACAAACAAACCAAACCAAATGTGCCACTCCCTGCCATACCTCATGGGTGCTTGGTGCAGCCTACCATGAATGGTAGGTGAGAAAGGATCCTCTGCTTAGAGATCTTGGTGAGAATCTTCCTCTTGGCTGCAGGGAGGACATTTTAGATGTTAGTGGGGAGGGGGTGCCATGGAGGGTAGATGGTTCCAGAGCTGGCAAAGATCTGAGGCAGGGTAGGGCCTGGAGTGTGGAAGTACACGGAGTTATATAGCCTAATTGGAAAAATAAGCCAAGTAAGGTTTCTTTGATCTATTAGAAGACATGAGGCCAGGGATAGGAGGAAGCTGAAGCCTTTATACGAGGGCTTCCAACACCCTTACCATTGTCTGCTACCACCTGGAGAGTCCCTTTCTCCTGTCCATAGGAGTTCTGACTGGTCCCACAGACTTCCCTTCTCAATGGAGGCCCAAGAGTTGAAGGAATACCAAACTTCTCATTCCTTGTCTGGAGGCCAGAAAGGTCCATACCTTGGTTTTAACCGTATTTGTTTCCTACTCTCTTCCACTTTTGCCACAGTTGGGGCCACACTCACGATGTAAAGCTGTCCTATTGCTTTTCCTCTTAGTGCAAGCTGTTCCATTTCCCAGCTCTCTTGCAGCTAGCCGGGGTCATGGGACCCATTCTGGTCAACGAAATTTAAGGATTTTTTTCCTAGTTCTGTGAAGAATGATGGTGGTATTTTGATGGGAATTGCACTGAATTTGTAGATTACTTTTGGCAGTATGGTCATTTTCACAATATTGATTTTACCCGTCCCTGTGCATGGGATGTGTTTCTATTTGTGTTGTCTATGATTTCTTACAGCAGTGTTTTGTAGTTTTCCTTGTAGAGATCTTTTACCTCCTTGGTCAGGTATATTCCTACGTATTTTTATTTTATTTTTTGCAGCTATTGTAAAAATAGTTGAGATCTTGATTTGATTCTCAGCTTGGTCACTGTTGGTGTAGAGGAGAGCTACTGATTTGTGTACATTAGTTTCGTATCTGGAAACTTTGCTGAATTATTTTATCAGTTCTAGGAGCTTTCTGGAGGAGTCCTTAGGGTTTTCTAGGCATACAATCGTATCATCAGCAAACAGTGATAGTTTGACTTCCTCTTTACCAATTTGGGTGCCCTTTCTTTCTCTCGCCTGATTGCTTTGGCTAGGCCTTCCAGTACTATGTTGAAGAGGAGTGATGAGAGTGGGCATCCTTGTCTTGTTCCAGTTCTCAGAGGGAATGCTTTCAACTTTTCCCCATTCAGTATTATGTTGACTGTGGGTTTGTCATAGATGGCTTTTATCATATTGAGGTATGTCCCTGGTATGCCGATTTTGCTGAGAGTTTTAATTATAAAGGGATTCTGGATTTTGTTGAGTGCTTTTTCTGTGTCTATTGAGATGATCATGTGATTGTTGTTTTTAATTCATTTATGTTGTGAATCACATTTATTGATGTGGGTATGGTAAACCATTCCTGCATCCTTGGTATGAAACCCACTTGATCATGGTGGATTATCTTTTTGATATGTTGTTGGATTTGGTTAGTTAATATTTTGTTAAGGATTTTTACATCTATGTTCACCAGGGATATTGGTCTGTAGTTTTCTTTTTTTGGTATGTCCTTTCCTGGTTTTGGTATTAGGGTGACACTGGCTTCACAGAATGATTAAGGGAGGATTCCCTCTTTTTCTCCATGTGGAATAGTGTCAGTAGGATTGGTACCAACTCTTCTTTGAATGTCTGGTAGAATGTTTTTGTTGGTAATTTTTAAAATTATCATTTCAATCTCACTGCTCGTTATTGGTCTGTTCAGGGTATCTAATTCTTCCTGATTTAAGCTAGGAGGATTGTATATTTCCAGGAATTTGTCTGTCTCCTCTAGGTCTTCTAGTTTATGCATGTAAAGGTGTTCATAGTAGCCTTGAATGATCTGTATTTCTGTGGTGTCAGTTGCAATATCTCCCCTTTTGTTTCTAATTGAATTTATTTGGATTTTCTCTCTTCTTTTCTTGGTTAATCTTGCTGATGGTCTATCAATTTTATTTATCTTTTCAAAGAACCAACTTTTTGTTTCATTTTTCTTTTTTCTTTTTGTTTGTTTCAATTTCATTCAGTTCTGCTCTGATCTTGGTTATTTCTTTTCTTCTGCTTGGTTTGAGTTTGGTGTGTTCTTGCTTCTCTAGTTCCTTGAGGTGTGACCTTAGATTGTCTATTTGTGCTCTTTCAGACTTTTTGATGTAGGCATTTAGGGCTACAAACTTTCCTCTTAGCTGCCTTTGCTGTATCCCAGAGGTTTTGATAGGTTGTGTCACTGTTGTCGTTCAGTTCTAAAAATTTTTAAATTTCCATCATGATTTCATTGTTGACCCAATAATCATTCAGGAGCAGGTTATTTAATTTCCATGTATTTGCATGGTTTTGAGTATTCCTTTTGGAGTTGATTTCCAGTTTTATTCCACTGTGGTCTGAAAGAGTGCTTATATAATTTCAATTTTCTTAAATTTATTGAGACTTGTTTTGTGGCCTATCACATGGTCTATCTTGGAGAAAGTTCCATGTGCTGATGAATAGAAAGTATATTCCGCAGTTGTTGGGTAGAATGTTCTGTAAATATCTGTAAGTCCATTTGTTCCAAGGTATGGTTTAAATCCATTGTTTCTTTGTTGACTTTTTGTCTTGATGACCTGTCTAGTGCTGTCAGTGGAGTATTGAAGCCCCCACTATTATTGTGTTGGTGTCTATCTCATTTCTTAGGTCCAGTAGTAATTGTTTGATACATTTGGGAGCTCCAATGTTAGCTGCATATATATTTAGGATTGTGATATTTTCCTGTTGGACAAGGCCTTTTATCATTATATAATCTCCCTCTTTGTCTTTCTAAACTGCTATTGCTTTAAAGTTTGTTTTGTCTGACATAAGAATAGCTACTCCTGCTCGCTTTTGGTGTTCATTTGCATGGAATGAATGACTCTAATATTTTGAGACTAGTTTTCACTCAGATCTTTGTATAACAGTATCAGTCTTTATAAATACTACCATGTGATAGATTTTTTTATAGGCTTCATTTTTTAGAGCAGGTCATGGAAAAATTGAGTGGAAAGTACAGTTTCCCATATATGCACAGCCTCCCCAACCATCAACACCACCCCCACCAGAGAGTGGTACATTTGTTATAGTTGGTGAACCTACACTGACACACCATTATCACCCACAGCCCAGAGTTTACACTAGGGTTCTCTCTTGATGTTGCACATTCTGTGGATTTGGACAAATGTACAATGCCGTGTATCCAACATTGTGGAATCATACGGAAGAGTTTAACTGCCCTAAAACTCCCGAGTTTCACCTTTTCATCCTTTCTTGTCCCCATCCCCTAGCAACCGCTGATCTTTTTACTGTCTCCATAGCTTTGTCTTTTCCAGAATGTCATATAGTAGGTATCATAATATGTAACCTTTTCAGATTGGTTTCTTTCACCTGGTAAAATGTGTTTAAGTTCCCTCCATGTCTTTTCATGGCTTAATAGCTCATTTCTTTTTAGTGCTGAATAATATTTAATTGTATGAATGTACCACAGCTGATTTATCCATTCACTGTGTGATTGATTTTTGATATGGATTCTAATTTGTTAGGGGGATGGATCTATATATTTTTCTTTTTAGAGGCAGGGTCTTGCTATGTTGCCTAGGCTACTAGGGTACAGTGGCTATTTACAGGTGTGATCATAGCACACAGCAGCCTCAAACTCCTGGGCTCAAGTGATCCCCCTTCTCACCCTCCTAAGCAGCTGGGACTACAGATGTATGCCGCAGTGTCTGGCTGGGGCCTATATAATATACATTTCCTTTATTCTACCCTCAAACCCATTCAATTGCCTAATAGAGACCCTGCAGGCAGAAGACTCTCAATAAATCCTAGTAAAATTCCTAGTCAGTCTGCCAACAACCTACATACTCAGGTGTACTTCTGATATCTTGGATGCATTTTTGTGTTTACATTGTGTGTTGTTCCTTACAAGTCTCTGATGGTGTGTGCACACCTCACCGGAGCCAAAAAAATCCTGTGCAAAGTGAAAAACAGCAATGTACTGCCCCTCTTACCACTGTCTTCTTCTGTATCCATTCCTTATCTCGTTCTAATTTCTTCCTACGACGAACAACACGTTGAGGCTTTTGGACTTTTTTTGTCTCATGCTTCTCAGGTGTTGGTTCGGTCATTAAACGAAATGTGAAAGTGGTCATCTCTGTTACCTTTTGAGCTGCCATTCAATTCAATGATTGCATCGAATAAGATTTTGGTGGGAAAGAGAAAGGAAACTTAGATCTGTCTCTCTCAAGGTGTCAAAGGGAGTTTGAGGGTTTGGGAGATCTGCCATTTTTCCCCAGTAAGGAAGGCTGTCGGGTAGTGGGAAGATTAAGGCCTTTGAAGAGAGAAATGTTGGGGCTGACATTCCAGCTCACTCTGTTTGGTCACACATTCACTCAACATGTACTTATCAAGTGCCTAGTGCATGTCAGCCCAGTGCTGGATGCCTGATATGGCAGTGACAGTCAACCTGTACAAATGTGGGGGTATGAGTGGGTGACGCAGTCATATGCCAACTACAACGTGATGAGAGGAGCACTCACCCTGCGAATGGTGTGGCTGCTAATTGAAAAAACAGGTGAAAGTCAGGAAGTCATCAAAAAAAGGTAAAACGGAAATGTATATTAACATGTCATTTCAAAGGTAAGACAAAGTACAGGTCTGATGAATGGGCTCTGTGATCATTTTTGCTCAAATCACACCAATAATTGATTGATTGAGACAGAATGTTGCTCTGTTGCCCAGGCTGGAGTGCAGTGGCAAGATCTTGGCTCGCTGCAACCTCTGCCTCCTGGGTTCAAGCAATTCTTGTGCCTCAGCTGGGATTGCAGGTGTGTGCCACTACACCTGGCTAATGTAGAGACGAGGTTTTGCCATGTTGGCCAGGCTGGTCTCAAACTCCTGGCCTCAAAGGATTATCCTGTCTCAGCTGCCCAAAGTGTTGGGATTATGGGCATGAGGTACCACACCTGGCTGAGTTTTTTTTTTTTTTTTTAGATGGAGTCTCGCTCTGTTCCCCAGGCTGGAGTGCAGTGGCCTGATCTCTGCTCACTGCAAGCTCCGCCTCCCGGGTTCACGCCATTCTCCTGCCTCAGTCTCCCAAATAGCTGGGACTACAGGCGCCCGCCACCACGCCTGACTAATTTTTTGTATTTTCAGTAGAGACGGGGTTTCACCGTGTTAGCCAGGATGGTCTCGATCTCCTGACCTCGTGATCCGCCCGCCTCAGCCTCCCAAAGTGCTGCGATTACAAGTGTGAGCCACCGCGCCCGGCTGAGTTTTGTTTTTTAAAGCATTCAACTTAGTTTTCATTTCTTAGCAACAAGTTTCTTTTTATATTCCTTTTGTCCATTTTTATGACAATTGAATTTTGGAACTAAACTAGTAAGAATAACTGAAAAACAAACCTAGTGTCTTTTGACAAGTGCTCAACACAACAGTGGGAGCTGAGTGGTTGGAGCTGTGGTGAGGGGCTTCTAGCTGTGTTATCAGCCAACATGTTCTTGGTGGGAGTGAGGATCCCCAGCTCACTGCTTAACGGGGAGGTCAGTTAGGAGAGTGCTGTGTGTCCCGCCATTGAGGTCAATACAGGCTTCCATGAGAGCTCATGGGAGGGAACTTAGCCAGGCTTTGAAGCTGAGAAGATTTCCACCTCCAGTGGAAGGTAAATCTGTAGCATGCAACGGAGGAATCTCAGCATAAGCACTGTATGGTTGGAAGCTGGAGTGGGGATGGGTTAGTGGTGACACAGGATTCAGGAGAGGCAGGCAGGGCCCGCAGCAGCTATTCCTTAAGAGTGAGGTCAGGGGCATGAATTGGTACTGGGGTAAAAGTACTCTATTGAGAGGGAATCAGGCTGAGACAAGGCTCAGCAAGAAAAAGTACCATGATTGATTAGCTACGTCTCCCATGAATATGGCTGTCATTTTCGTGTTAATTGGGTCCAGTCACCTGGAAGATATTCCATGTTGTAGTTTTGAATGAAGATAGCTTAGTCCCTTCACTGAAGCCTTCCATGATTAGATCCATGAAGCTGATAACTTCCATGATTTGCAAATCTTAATAACTGCACACCAAATGCCTTTAGTCTCTTGGTAAAGGAGCTATTTGTTTTCCAATTTTTGCACTAATATTCCTTTCCTGGAGTACCCCACTCCCCCAAATATGTGTTAGATCCCTTACTGTGTGGTCCCACAGTGTCCCCTTCCCATCATAGGGCCTAACCATTCTATATGGTAATTCCCTACTTTCTTGTCTATCCTTCCAAGAATAGACCAATGAAGCCTGAGAAGCTCACTCTTTCTGGAGCATTCTCTTTCAAAGGAGCTCTGATCTGAGAACCAGAAAACACAGCTGCCCTGGAGAGCATCCTTTTTGGGAAGTAAGACAGTCCACACCACTGAAATGCCAAGGTGACTCGCTCTGTGTTCGGATCCCCCACCTGCCCCTGCCACCAAGAGAGAAACTCACTGGGGCCCTAGACTCTGTCTGTCATGCTCAGTATTTCATCCCTGGCAGCCAGGACCACATTAGCCCTGTGGGCACTGAAGTGAGTGAATGAGCCCTTCCACCTTCTTTACAGTACAGCAGAAGGGAAGAGGTGGTGGGATGCAGACAGGAGAGCCAGCACCTGGTGGAAAATGGTGGCGTGGTGCCTACCTTCACGTCTCCTCTTAATCCATAAGATTGTTTCCTTGAACTTTTCGTAATTTTTCTTCAACCTAAAAGTAAAGTGCATCATCTTTAAAAGCCAAGACTAAATTCACACATACACGCCATTACACACAGTGCAAACAGTACTGAAATCTGTGGAGTCTCTTGCGCAGGTGGAAATGGGGACAATGGCTTTGCTTTCTAGGCCAGTTTTCTTCGAGTCAATGCCCAGGAGCAAAGGGATGGTGCCTGATATCCACTTAGTGCTTCCCTTGTGGTCTGACCCACACCCAGAGCATGAGGCTGAACCCTGAACCCTTCAAAACAAATTCAACGAGGGGAACCTTGGGGGCCGCTGACAGGGCAGGGAGGTCCAAATGCAAGTATGGCCCTGTGAGTTAACTCACACAGCTGGATTTGATTTTCTGCAGCTTGTCTGTATTCCAGTGAAACCCAGAACCATCTGAAACCCCTTTGCATTAGTAGGACACTTTCAAATAGCCTTACTCAAAAGGACTTATCATGAAAGCCACACAAGTCACAGCTCTTCAATGTGATCAAGCCCTTTTCTCTCTCTCATGTCAACACACAGAGTGAGTCATCCTGGCATTTCAGTGGCGTGGACTGTTTTCCTTCCAAATAAGGGTGCTCTCCAGGGCAGCTGTGTTTTCTAGTTCTTAGATCAGAGTCCCTTTGAAAGGGAATGTGCCAGAAGGACTGAGCTTCCCAGGCTTAATTGGATCTGAAAAGGAGGCCTTTGCCATTGCAGATTTTAAATCCTTAGATCAGTTTCCTTGAAGAGGGCATACTAATTTAGCCCAGAGTAACTCCAGGAAGCAAATATCCTTTGCTGGAAAGGGCTGCACTGTTACCTAGCACAGAGCAATAGTTCCCTTATTCGTACCCTAGAAGCAATAGGGAAATTTGAGAATGAGTCCATGGCCCATTTGTACCAAATGTTATTCATTTATAATGCAAGGA
The DNA here is from genome assembly GCF_049350105.2 of Macaca mulatta. Lineage (NCBI taxonomy): Eukaryota > Metazoa > Chordata > Mammalia > Primates > Cercopithecidae > Macaca > Macaca mulatta. Next base: position 24,851,897 of record NC_133422.1, read on the forward strand.
CTTTTAATGGAATTGAAGTAGTTACCTAGCCTATTGGCATCTGTGAAAAAATAAGGACCAAGAAATGGGTGGAGTGGGGGCCTATCCTTTAGGCTCAGAACAAGATTCCAAACACAGATAAGAGTTAAACTCCAGTGAGGGGATCTAGCCAGAGGCACCCAAATCCCTTTTGGGAAGACTGGCTGTTCCTCTCTTGTTTTTTTTGCCCACCTTTCCAAGCGAGTGGAATCCCCATCAGCTGGCTCTTCAATACCAGAGACTGGGGTACACTCTACTGTATCCCTAGGGCCTAGATTAGCACATAATAGGTGCACATGAAGTATCTGTTGAAAGCAATCAGGTTAGAATCAGCCTTTGACACAGGCGTAAATGGGAAGAGAGGGAGGAAATGGCAAAGAGGCAGTGGGATAATGTGTAGAGATATTATTTGGTGTTTGTTTTTGCTGATCCAAAAGCTTGGGAGTTCTTTGTGTTTTTGCCTTCCCATTTCCCAGAGAAGCCTTGGGGATCTCTTGCCCCATGTCTCTACTGAGTCCATAGTGGAAGTTGCTGGTAGTCAATCTCTTCCTGACTTTTGTGAACACCTGAACTTGCCCACGTGATAGGTAGGGCACCTTGTTTCACACAGCCTGTCCCTGGTGCCACTGCTGGACAGTCTGCAACAGACCCATGGGGGCACAAACACATACCTGGCTCTCCAGGTTTCTGACAGTGGATAAAGGAAAGAGCAGGCTTCCATGCTGAGAGCATGCCTGCACCACAGGCTGGGTGTATGTATGACATAGTTTGGCTGTGTCCCCACCCAAATCTTATCTTGAATTCCTATGTGTGGAGAAAGGAACCCAGTGGGAGGTAACTGAACCATGGGGGCATCTTTTCTATGCTGTTCTTGTGATAGTGAAAAAGTCTCATGAGATCTGACTGTTATTGAATTTCCCTGTACAAGCTCTCTTCTCTTGTCTGCCACCATGTGAGATGTGCTTTTCACTTTCCACCATGATTCTGAGCCCTCCCCAGCCATGTGGAACTGTAAGTCCATTAAATCTCTTTCTTTTGTAAATTACCCAGTCTTGGGCATGTCTTTATCAGCAGTGTGAAAACAGACTAATACAGTAAATTGGTACCAGTAGAGTGGGGTGCTGCTCAAAGATACCTGAAAATGTAGAAGTGACTTTGGAACTAGGTAACAGGCAGGAGTTGGAACAGTTTGGAGGCCTCAGAAGAAGACAGGAAAATGTGGGAAAGTTTGGAACTTCCTAGAGACTTGTCGAATGACTTTGCCCACAATGCTGACAAAAAAGTCCAGGCTGAGGTGGTCTCAGATGGAAATGAGGAACTTGTTGGGAACTGGAGCAAAGGTGACCCTTTTATGTTTTAGCAAGATATTGGCAGCGTTTTGCCTGTGCCCTGGAGATCTGTGAAACTTTGAACTTGAGGGGGATGATTTAGGGTAGCTGGTGGAAGAAATTTCTAAGAAGCAAAGCTCAAGAGGTGACTTAGGTGCTGTTAAAGGCATTCAGTTTACTAAGGGAAGCAGATCATAAAAGTTCAGAAAATTTGCAGCCTGACAATGCAATAGAAAAGAAAATTCTATTTTCTGAGAAGAAATTCAAGCCAGCTGCAGAAATTTGCATAAGTAATAAGAAGCCGAATGTTAATCCCCAAGACAATGGGGAAAATGTCTCCAGGGTGTCAGAGGTCTTCACAGCAGCCCCTCTCATCACAGGCCTGAAGGCCTAGGAGGAAAAAATGGTTTCATGGGCCAGGCCCAGGGTCCCCGTGTTGTGTGCAGCCTAGGGACTTGGTGCCTTGCATACCAGCTGCTCCAGCTATGGCTGAAAGGGGCCAACATAGAGCTTGGGCCGTGGCTTCAGAGGGTGCAAACCCCAAGCCTGGACAGCTACCACATGGTGTTGGAGCCTGTGAGTGCACAGAAGTGAAGAATTGGGGTTTGGGAACCTCTGCCTAGATTTCAGAGGATGTATGGAAACTTCTGGATGCCTAGGCAGAAGTTTGCTATAGGGGTGGGGTCCTTACGGAGAATCTCTGCTAGTGCGGTGCAGATGGAAAATGTGGGGTCAGATCCTCCACACAGAGTCCCTAATGGGGCACCACCTAGTGGAGCACTACTGACAGCTTGCACTGTGCATTTGGAAAAGCCTCCGACACTCAATGCCAGCCCGTAAAAGCAGCTGGGAGGGAGGCTATACCCTGCAAAGTCACAGGGGCAGAGTTGCCCAAGACCATGGGAACCCACCTCTTCCATTAGTGTGACCTGCATGTGAGACATGGAGCTAAAGGAGATTATTTTGGAACTTTAAGGTTTAATGACTGCCCTATTGGATTTTGAACTTGCATGGGGCCTGTAGCCCCTTCATTTTGGCCAATTTCTCCCAGTTAGAACAGCTGTATTTATCCAATGCCTGTACCCCCATTGTATCTAGGAAGTAACTAACTTGCTTTTGATTTTACAGGCTCATAGGCAGAAGGGACTTGCCTTATCTCAGATGAGACTTTGGACTGTAAACTTTTGAGTTAATGCTGAAATGAGTTAAGACTTTGGGGGACTGTTGGGAATGCATGATTGGTTTTTGAAATGTGAGGATATGAGATTGAGAGGGGCTGGTAGTGGGATGATATGGTTTGGCTGTGTTCCCACCCAAATCTCATCTTGAATTCCCATGTGTTGTGAGAGGGACCCAGTGGGAGGTAATTGAATCATGGGGACAGGCCTTTCCCATTCTGTTCTCGTAATAGTAAGTCAGTCTCATGAGATCTGATGGTTATCATAAGGGGCAGTTTCCCTGAAAAAACTGTCTTTACTTGTCTGCCACCATGTAAGATGTGCCTTTCACCTTCTGCCATGATTGTGAGGCCTCTTCAGTCACATGAAACTGTAAGTCCATTAAATATCTTTCTTTTGTAAATTGCCCAATCTTGGGTCTTTATCAGCAGCATGAAAATGAACTAATACAGTGTACAAATGGCTGGAACATTTTGTGACCTGGGGCCTTGCCAGCTAGAAAGACCTGGTGCCAGTGACACAGGTCTACAATAACCTTAAAGGGGCCCTGGCCGTAACCCCAGGTTAGTGAAGCTCAAGGCTCTCCCTCCTTCAAGATGCATGGAAAAACATTAGCTCAGCTAGTGTGAAGCCAGGGAATTTGGTGGGCAGTTGCCCCAGGTGACTCCCCGATGTCTTCTCCTTAAGTGCCAGGGGTCTGAACTTTGTTTCCTAGACTTTTGTACAAATTCATGGTCCCTGCAAGCCTTTTCTTGCCCTGAATATCCAGCCTCTGTCACCATCTGCCTTGATCTTATCCTGTACCTCCCATGCTTGCAATGTCCTTGCTCTTGAGTTTGATTTTGGTCTAGCAGCTGGATCATTCTGCACATTTGACCCCTGGATCTTACCCTTTCCCTGTGGTTGACCTGTTCCTGGTCCTTGACTCAGGGAACCTGTCTGGTCCTGACTTTGCTCTTTTTGTTGATGGCTCAATTTACATTTTCCCTGCTGCCACCTCTGGCATACCCAAATCCACTGACCAATCACTTGGCCTTACCAGTTACTTACATAATTAACAGTTTCCATCTGTTTTCACTTTCCAGTAGCCTAGTTAGGGGAATGTCAAAATCCTCTTCCAGTTCATCGCGAGCAGCCATTTCTTTGATTATTGTTTTAAATACTGTCTGATAGGAGCTGTTCAAAAACTATAAAAGGATCAAAGAATGAAATATTCGGAAAATGGAAATTAACGATTTATTAGTTAATCACTTTTCTGACTCCCAAAGGTACTGTGTGACACTTCAACATATTATTCTAAAAACACAAAAATAGGAACCAGGGGAAGGGGGAGGGAGGGCAACAGAAAGGATAGCTAATGGCTGCTGGGCTTAATACCTAGGTGATGGGCTGATCTGTGCAGCAAACCACCATGGCACACGTTTACCTATGTAACAAACTTGCACATCCTGCACCCTGAATTTAAAAGTTGAAGATAAAAAAACAAAAGGAAAAAGAAAACAGGACCCATAGGATGGTTAGCAAGAATTCTTTTAAAGAGTATTTCCATTATCATACCCTCTTCTTGTTCCTCAATTTCCTTAAAAAATTTTTTAAACATCAGTATGCCAAAAAATCCTTGGAGAACATACAATTATCTTCTTTTTCCAAATGTGGAGATGGCTATGGAATGTAAAAATGCTTCCATGCTTTAAGAGCATAACAGGTTTTCTGCATTCTACAAATGGCCAAGCTCCCAGTGGTGATTTATTTATTCAATGGGAAGGATGAGTCTTCAGAAAAGTAGCATAGTGCCTCGTGCATCACTGCATTAGGCAGTTTTGCTTTTAAAGATTCTTCCAAAGTAATGACATTACAAGCTGCCTTTTTTTTTTTTTTTTTTTTTTTTTTTTTTTTTTTAAGATGGAGTTTCAGTCTGTCGCCTAGGCTGGAGTGCAGTGGCACAATCTAGGCTCACTGCAACCTCCGCCTCCCGGGTTCAAGTGATTCTCATGCCTCAGCCTCCTGAATAGCTGGGATCACAGGCGTGTGCCACCATGCCCAGCTAATTTTTGTATCTTTAGTAGAGATGGGATTTCACCATGTTGGCCAGGCTGGTCTTGAACTCCTGGCCTCAAGTGATCTGCCTGCCTCCGTCTCCCAAAGTGCTGGGACTACAGGTGTGTGCCACAGCACTTGTCCACAAGCTGCCTTTTTATTTGACCAGTTGGATCATTCTTTCCCATGTCTGTGCTGCTGACCAGGATCGACCCATAGGTGGGTCCTCACCGGAGTTTCTGTTTTGGATCTCTTTTGATGGAAAGTGAAGCAGGCTCCTTAGAGAGGACAGCCAGGGATTGGTCATGTTGCCTATTTGCTCACCAACAGGCTGAGATTGCTGTTGTTCAATGTGTGATCATGGAGAATATACCATTAACTCACTAGCTTCCTACAGCAAGTGAAAGACCAACATATCCGAAGTTGCACATGATCTGGGACAGATGCAAGGATATGGCTTATGGCTGGCCAGTGTTTCTAGGCTGGGGGAAAGCTGGGGTGCTTTAGGTCTGGCTTGCCTGATTCTTAGCCTCTGAGCCCCGTCTCTCTCTATTTCTTGAGTCAGTGCTTCAGGACAGGTTGGGGTGAAGACCTTTGCTGCCCATATTCCTGCCTCTAAATTCCTCATTGTTGACAGTCCCTCCTTTGGGATGAAGTGACTTTCTGTTCACCGAGGCCAGTGATCTATCCCCATTGGGTTTGCATTTTATGTTCTGTTCTTCAGAAAATAGCATCTGTTGTGGTCTGCTGGATGGCCGACCACCTGGGTGGGTTGTACTCTAGACTGTGCCACCCCACTCTATGAAACCAGCATATGTGACATCTTACGGGGTTTACTCCATTTGCTTGCCTAGCCTACAGAATGGAACCATCCCCATCATCGTGGTAGGTGTATTTGGCACCTCAGTGATGAGGTCTCCCAAGCCCAGAGACTTCTCCTGGGTTAATATCTGGTTCTTGGAGCCAAAAGAATTTTCACCGCAAGAGTTGTGATGCATAAGTATGTCATTGAAATAAAAAATGAAGGCTGGGCATGGTGGCTCACACCTGTAATCCCAGTACTTTGGGAGGCTGAGGCGAGTGGATCACTTGAGCCCAGGAGTTCAAGACCAGCCTGGGCAACATAGTGAGACGCTGCCTCTATAAGAAAAAAAACAAATCAAGCATGTGATAGTAAATTAAAAATAGCAAATGAATCAAGTTGTCAGAATAACTGAACTATAGGTTGATAGACCCCCTCCAAATAGGAGGGCTTTAGCTTCCTCTCCCCAGTTTGTACCCCTCTGGTTTCTGGTAGTCTCTCAAAATGTGCCTCAGAAGTTTACTTAAACAAGTCTTGCAGCTGCAGATTCTGTGTGGCATTCGCCCCACTGCAGCCACAGTTTCCGCGTGGCATTCGCTCCATTGCAGCTGCAGGTTCCATGTGGCATTCACTCCATTCTTCTTCTCCTGCTCTGACCCACTTGTCCATATCTATCACCTACCATGTTGCTTGCAGATGTGCTGCTTTGCCAGGCTGCATCACTGCCTATCCTGGGAATGCAGTGTCTGTGCCACACGTGCTGCCACAGCACCCTGAGCATTCAATCCTTGGGGAAGAGAGTGGCACAGAGACCAGGGGGAAAGGACTCCTCAGCCCTGGGAGATACTTTTTCACTGGGACTCTGGAGTAGCACTGCTGTGTCTAGAGTTTCACAAGGTGTACCATGACTAGTTTTCGTAAGTGACTTCACACGTTAGTCTTTACACCCTAATCGTAGGGGTCCTATTTCCATCTATGGCATTTAGATAAGAAGATATGGTATCATTCCCTCCAACCATTTTTTTTTTTTGATTCTTCCTTGCTTACCAAAAACTATTCTCCACACTAACTGCAAACCAAGAAAGCTCCTAGGCTCATGTGTAAACACCAGCTAATGCTGGAATGCTTGTACGAGTTGAGGGACACGGGGTTTTGTCTACCTGCAGTAGTCATACAAAAAAATGCCCTGTGATCCTCTCCCCATCTAAGGCTTCAGCTGTATGCTAAGGATTCTATTATGGTTGAATTGTGTTTCCCCACTTCCCTGCCACCCAAATTCGTATGTTGAAGTTCAATACCTTAGACTGTGATCGTTTGGAGATAGGTTCTTCACAGAGGTACTCAAGTTGAAAAGAGGTCCTTAGGGTGGGCTCTAATCCAGTATGACTGGTGTCTTTACAGCAAGGGGAAATGTGGACATAGAGACATGCATGGAGGGAGAATGGGGTGAATAGACGTAGGAGAAGATGGCCATCTACAAGTCACGGAGAGAGACCTGGGCCAGATCCTTCCCTCACAGCCCTCACAAGGGCCAGATCCTTCCCTCACAGCCCTCACAAGGAACGAACTCTGCTGACACCTTGATTTCAGATTTCGAGTCTCCAGAACTATGAGATAGTAAATTTTGTTGTTCAAGTCACTCAAAGGTGGCACTTTGTTAACAATAGGCCTTAGCAAATGAATATAGATTCCAAATAAAAATCTTTAGCCAAGAGCTTTCTCCCAGGACCTAGATTGTGTATTTCTGGTTTTCAATTGAACTTCATCTGGATATCTTATAGGAACTTAACACTCAGTGTGTACCAAATAGAATTTTCTATCTTACCCTACAAATATACCCTTCTTCTCCTCTTCAGCTTTCCAGCCTATAGAGTAGAAATCCATACCATGTCATGGCAGCTGTGCTGGGCACTGCCCTGAGCTGCCAGGCTTTCCCATGTGTTCATCTGCTACATATTACTAATCTTCCTGCCCTCAGCCTCTCCCCTCCAATTCACCATCCACAAAGCTACCAGAGTGACCTTTAAAAAAGGAAATTTGACCCTGTCCGTGGAGAAAGGACTCAGTATTGTTGGGGGCTTTGGCTAGATCTCCTATGCCATATTGTTTCCCCCAAATAAATTCCACATAGTTTTAAAGAGATCCCTTAGATAGCTAGAGGAGCACATAAATTAATTATAAAAATTATTTTGAGGAGTGAAAAGACCTCTCTACACATGAAACAATACTTAGTAATCAGAAAAGAAAATATAGATACATGCGACTACCTGCACATAAAAAATGACCCTGTCGTGGACAATACCAAGAAGGTTGGAAAACAAAATACAAACTGGAAACAAATTTACATGTATGTCAGAAAAAGAATTAAGTTCTTTCATATATTAAAAGCCCTCACAAATCAGAAAGAAAGAGAAATAAGCAACTTGGTAGAAGAGAAGACAACACCAACTGGCCACTCACAGAGAGACACAAATGTCCAATAATTGTGAAAATGCCTAGCACCTTTCTTAATGGAGGAGATGCAAAAACCAACAATGAGATGCTATTTTCACCCTATCAGATGGGCCAGAATTATGTCCCTTGGTGGTCGAGGATATGATGAAGGAGGCCTTCTCATGCCCTCTAGGTGGGAATAGGAAAATGGTACAACTTAATGGTGGGGAAATTTGTCAATGCTTTTTGAGTTAAAGATGCAGATAGTTCTGGTTCCAGCATCAACTGCTAGAAATTTATTCTTTACATACACTTGCATTTGTATGTAATAATATATGTACAATTCATTGCATTGAATATATATATATATTTATATGTACACACATATACACACACACACACACACACACACACACACACACACACACACAAAAGACAAGACTGGAAACAAGTTAGACATCCATTGACAGGGCGCTAGTTAAATTATGGTACAAGATGTAATGGAATACCAAAGCTTCCGAAATATGTTATTAAGGGAAAAGTATAGAACAGAACGTACATCATGATTCCATTTGTGGATATGCGTGTGTTTTAAAAGACATACATATGTATGTATATATGCGTTAAAATTTCCAGGATACATAAAGAGCAGTATACAGCAGTTATTAAAGTAAGGAAGTAGAGGCTTGAAACATTTATTTCATAGCCTTCTTTACTACTTCAATATTTTAAAATGGTGTGCACATGGTAGCTTCTCAATGTAAAAGCTAGATAGTTTAGGGAGTTTGAATCAAAATACTTAAAGAAATTAAAAACAAGTCTGATTGTGTCACATTCTTGCCTAAAATCCTTTAGTAGCAAAGTCCTGGAATGTCACGGTGCTTGTGATGAGAGCTCCCCTGCTCAGCCCACCTGTCCCAAGGAAAACTCTGGAATGCTCCCAGATCTGCTATGTCCTTCCAGAACACACACAGAGATGTGTCTGTCACCTGAGAATTCGGTGCCACATGATATAGCTAAACATCAATGGACAGGAGCCTTGAAGTTTTCTGAACAATTTGTGTCTAATTAAAACAATTCCTTCAGGTTTCAACTCTAGTTGAAAAATCTTTCCAAAATGCCTGAGTTTACTTTCCTGCCTTTGTAAATCCAAAGCAGTAAATCTAAATTTATGTCATTTTTTTTCTCCCTTCATTGTAGTATTTCAGTAAATCTTAGTAATATGGTGCTTTATAGAGGCAAGTATAGAATTTAGGGCTAAATATGAACTGAGACCAGAAAATTTCTCAATTAAAAACATTTTAACAATGAAACATTTAGTTTTTTTGCCTTTTCTTTTATAAATTTAGGAAAACATGTCTGCTTAACTTTGGGTTCCAGAGACACAAGATTTCATTTTTAGGATTGTAGTCAGCACCTACAATCTGAGAGGTCTTAGCAGGCGAGGCCAGGATGCATAATAATGCTTCCCTCAGAATCAGCATGGAGTGCAAGCCCTAGAGGAAGCTGATACAGGAAATTTGAGCCACTAGGCTGCCCCCCATAGACAAAACATTCATGTGGCATATTTACAAAATTGTAACAAAAATTTTGTCTTAAAGACAAGAAAACATCCAGTGGATGTAAGGCTTATTGAAACCATGATGACTCCCCCATGTCCCCTCTGGTGATTGGGAACAGCTGGGGAGAGCACCCTGTTGAATTTCCAGGGCTGGTTCTGTGTCTCTCTGCAGGGTGGTCATGGTCACAGGCCTGCAAAGATGGGAGAGAAACACCACTGCTATTTGCTGTGGTGCCTGCCTGGAGTAGAGAGGTTAGCATCTGGAGTTTTCTGTCTTGCCAGGTTGCCCCATCTACATAGAGGGAGTAGGCTTTCCTTGGGGTTTTTCTGTCTATGCTTGTTGGAGTTTCTGGGTTGCTGTCTTTAACACCCAGTCTGGGGTATATGAGACAAAAAGAAAACCCAGGTCCTCAGATCCCAAGACCTCAGCCAGCTTGCCTGGGCTGGGCTTGGGCCACCCTGCTCTAACATTTGGAGCGGGGGCCGGGTCTCAAGTTTTTATCCAACTTACGTGTTCATCTAAGTCCTCCGCTTCCAGCTTGTCAATGGACTCATCTGTTATACCATCCCAAAAGTTCTCTTTAGAAGCAAACTCCATGACTTTCAGTTTTGGAAGGAGCATCAAAAGGAAGGGCATGTGGAAAGAAAACCAAAAACATAAAAAATTTAAAACGAATAGAAATAGATTGATGGTATTTACCTTTGCCCTTCCAAAACATGCATACATCATCAATGATATATTAAATAGGTTAATCACATGACCTAAAATTCAACTTGGGAGTACTAATAAAATAGGAATAAGAGGGTCAGTTTCAGTGGCTGACTTAAGAAAGCAAGTGTGTGCTCCTGGTGGCTGGTGAGGGTCAGTCTGACAAAGTGGTCTTTGAATGAGTCCCAAGTGAAGTAAGGAATGCACAGGCAGAAGGCCACATTCCAGCAGAGGACAAGGAGGTGCAAAAGCCTTGAGGTGAGTGTGGGAGGGGCGTGTTTGACACGTGGCCGGGGGAACCCTATGGTATGCCCGCAGTAGAGTAGACATGAAGTTGCACATCCTGAGGGGAGGTCAGAGAGGAGTCAGGGGCGGGTGAGGGAGGGAGGAGTAGGTGGGCAGGTGGTGGGCTGGGGCCAGCTTTCAAAGGACCTTGTAGGCTATGGGAAGGACTTTAGATTTTGTTCTGAGGGAGACTTATTCCGAGTGTGATTTTCACTTGGAAATTTCAAGAAATATAGCTGTCTTCCACCAGGCTTGTCAAAATTTGCCAATTTCTAGAATTGCATATGATTCATTATTACTAATCAGAGCATAAGAGATGAATCCCTGAGCCAGTGAGCTGGATGGAGAACGTCTTCTAGAGACAGTGAATGCCCTTGTTCCTACAAAGGTCAGCGGCTGCCTGGTGACTCTCCAGGCCAGAAGAGTAGCTTGGAGCCTCCAGGGAGCTGGGGTGCAAGCTGAGTTGTGGAACTGATCAGTACAACTTGGGCCTCTCTTCCATACTCCTGGGAAGGTGATTCTGAGAGAAGAACTCAGAGGAAGTGGCTCTGGCATGATAATTGGGCCCCCAGGAAAATGAGGGTGGCCGATTGGCTCAGCTTCTGATGACACCAGCCCTTTCCAGCTAGCCCCTCCGGAGAGCCTGGGAACCCTGCCAGGTTGGCCCTAGACTGATTTTGTGTCCTTCTTATGCCTTTGGGGACAGAGATGGGATGTTCTTTGTGATCTCTACACATTACTTTTGTTGTTCTTCCCAATTTTGGCTCTGTGGCAAAAACTCTGACTCCTTCAGGCTCCTCCTGGGATGGAGAATTTTACTGAGCTGGGGCTGCCTTTACCCACACAGGCCTGGGGCCTCTCTGCTTGCAAACCTTCTCCTGCAGCCTTGGCTTGTGCCTGACAGACTTGCCGCGTATGAGGTGGGCCCCACGCTTCCAGAATTCCCTGGGAATTCTTCCATCACTTCCCACAGGTGCACACAATGCCACCCCCCCTGGCATACCCACGACAGGGCAAAGGCAAGGGCATGCTCAGCTTGATTCTAAAAACACTGTGTGTTCCTGAACTGTCTGCCATGGACATGACCAAGGAAGTTTTAAAAAAAAACCACGGAGGAAAACCCAGCAAGAATCCTTGGGAATTCAAGCAAGCACTGGGGAAGCTCCTTGTGGGTGGCAGTAGAGAGGAGAAATGAATGAACTGGTAGACAAGGGGCCTGAGAGACCAAGGAGCAGGCTGTTGTGGAAGATGCTCTGAGACTGCCGCAGATGTGCCTGCCCGAGATGGAGATGAGTACGGCTGTGGCCTGGTAACTCAACAACTTCCCATCATTTGCGATTGCCATATCTTAGTAGTTTTTAAAATTTTTGAATAATGCATATTGAATAATAATGTGAGGTGGTACAAAAGGAGGTGTTTATCACGGGAAGAAGGTGAACTTGGCAGCGCTGAATACTCAACAGTGGTGCTCAGGAGCATTCGATTCAAAGTAATAAGTAAGCTTATTAACATGGCTGGGCACTGTCAACATGTCAAGTGTAAATAAGCAGTATCATAGCTGTCACTGGGACTGAGTGAGAAGAAAAAGCCTTATTTCTAATTAACTTTCCCTTTGGGGACATCTGTCAACCTCTACCTCTCTTCTAGTGATATCATTATCTCCTCCTGAAGTCACTCTACGGGAGGATGGGAAGGGCCGGGGGGAGTCTCAGGCCAAGTTCGAGTGGTGGTTCTGTCGTCCGGAACCTGGGGCACTTCCGGCATGTCACTGTTGTGTGTCCCCCTTGCACCCCAGCTCCGTATCTGTGCAATGGGACAATAAGACTCATCTTGAGGGTGGCTCAGAGGACTAGTGCTAATGTAGGTCAATGCTAGCACACACTGTTCCCCAGGTGGAGCATGTCTTCCCATGGTCTGATTAAAAACAAATCTTTTTTTTTTTTGAGACGGCCTGTTGCCAGGCTGGAGTGCGGTGGCATGATCTTGGATCACTGCAACCTCTGCCTCCTGGGTTCAACTGATTCTCCTGCTTCAGCTTCCTGAGTAGCTGGGATTACGGGCACATGCCATCATGCCCAGCTAATTTTTGTATTTTTAGTAGAGACGGGGTTCTCCCATGTTGGCCAGGATGGTCTCTACCTCTTGAGCTCGTGATCCGCTGGCCTCAGCCTCCCAAAGTACTGGGATTAAGAACAAATCTTAACTCTTCCTTCTTCAAGTGCCTCTCCTCTACCATTTTTCTTTTTTATGTAAGAAAAGTTTTAGGGACAGGGTCTGTCTCTGTAGCCCAGGGTGAATTGCAGTGTTGTGATCATGGCTAACTGTGACAATACTCCCACCTCAGTCTCCTGAGTAGCTGGGACTACAGGCACACACCACCATGCCTGATTAATTTTTAAATTTTTTGTAGAGATGAGGTCTTGCTATGTTGCCCAGGCTAGTCTCAAACTCTTGGCCTCAAGTGATCCTTCCTTCTCGGCCTCCTAAAGTGCTCGGATTACAGGCATGAGCCACTGCACCCAACCTCTTAACATTTTTCTTGACTGAATGATCGTTCTTGAATTTGGGATAAATGAGCTGTGTGTATTTGCCCTGAGGGGTTAATATTTTAATTCCCACATTATGTGACAAAGATTCTTTGCTTGACCAAACTTTAGTCGGGCTCCCGAATCTTTTCCTAGGCCCATCTGTGCACTTCCTTATAAAATCCAGTTTTAGCAAGAACCCTGCTAAGTTGGTTTAACAAGAACCCCTACCCTCAATATCTGCTCTCCCTCAATATCTAATGAGGTTCTTCATCCTCCACCATCATCTGGTTAATATCTGATCACCTGACCCATCTTCAGCAAGAATCCGATTAGGTTGGTTTATTCAGAATTCCCCATGCTTTCCTCTTAGTGATTTTCCATCCACTGACCTCTACCCTGCTCCTTGGGTATAATTTCTCACTTGCCCACGCTGTATTTGGACTTGAGCCCAAGCTCTTTCCCCTCCTGCAAAATCTCATTGCTGTGGTCTCTAAACTTACCACAGTGGTTCTGAATAAAGTCTACTTACTGGGCTTTAACAAGTATCAATGAATACTTTTTTCTTTAACAGTAGATGAGGAAAGGTTGGGGAGAAGCAGTAAGTGACTAGCCCAGAGCTATCTCTGAGAAATGAGCAACCCAGTGCCTCTGATTGACAAGCACACAGATGAAACTCGATCCTGTTTTCACCTTCTCCATGTTTCACAGTGAATTCCCTACTATCCTAGGCAGATGGCTAAAGGGTCAGGTTAGGCTGGTGGCTGCTGTGGTACAAATCTATAAACTTTTCTAAAATCTAGCTACTCAAAGTGTGGTCCGTGGATAAGGAAGCTTGTTAGAAAGACCAAATCTGGCCAGGCACAGTGGCTCACGTCTAGCATCCCAGCACTTTGGGAAGCTGAGGAGGGAGGATTGCTTGAGCCCAGAAGCTGAGACAAGCCTGGGCGACATAGTGAGACCTAGTCTCTTTAATAATAAAAAATTAGCCAGGCATGGTGGCATGTGCCGGTGGTCCCAGCCACTCAGGAGGCTGAAGTGGGAGAATCACTTGAACCTGGGAGGTGGAGGATGTTGTGAGCTGTTCTCACACTACTGGGCAACAGAGGGAGACCCTGTCTAAAGAAAAAAGAAAAGTCAGATCTCAAATCTCAGATCTGCTGAATGAGAATCTGCTTTTAAACAAGATTCCCAGGTAGTTGTCCTGCATATTAAAATTTGAGCATCGCAGCTCTAAAATGCCCATGGAAATGGAATAAGATGGAGAAAGCTATTTATCAGTACCCTTCTGGCAGTGTGATGAGTTGGGTGGGATGCATACTCTGGAGTTTATAAGGGTTTATTTGATAAGCCATGGGGTGGGGATGGGAGTATAGCAGCTGTTGTGTGTATGTAAGACCTGATCCCTCTCCCACTACCCCTTTGTTTAAGTAAAACAGATCTTAGTCCCTAAATTGTGTTCTAATGAGGATGGGTCTGGTTAATTGCAGGCTTTTGTTTTGGGGAGTGATGCTCACAAGTTGGGATTCTGCTACCTAAGGATTCTCCCCTGTTCTTCCCCCTTGTAGGATTCAACCAACCCCCTCTTAATAAGCATTTAATAAACCTTTAAGACACCACTTGGAGGGGCTCCAATTTATTCCTTACCAAGATGCCATAGGACCCTGAGTCTATCTGGGGAGGTGCAGGTATCCCAGTCAAGCCTGCTTCCCGGGTCTCAGGGAATCCAGCAACCCCCCGGATGCTCTTAAATGTGGGAGTCCCTATCCCAAGCTTTTGAGTAGGAAGATGGACTTTCAGTCCTGTCCCTTCAGAGACCCTCTCTCTGTTTCTCGTTTCAGCCTCCTTGAGGAGGTTCGGGGGCCATATGCCCAGGATGCCCCTCAGTCCCCTCTGGGCCCAGGGGCATGCTGGATCACAGAGGGAGCCACCTGCCAGGGGCACCTTCCCCACCTAGGGCACTCTGCAGAAAGCAGGGATCTTTGGATATATTACGTCAGATGCTCACCATTTTCTTCCTCTTTTTGCTGTACTTTAGTGTTAACACACTCTAAAAAAGAATAGGAAAAATTATTCTTTTTTTTTTTTTTGAGACGGAGTCTCGCTCTGCTGCCCAGGCTGGAGTGCGGTGGCCGGATCTCGGCTCACTGCAAGCTCCGCCTCCCGGGTTCACGCCATTCTCCTGCCTCAGCCTCCCGAGTAGCTGGGACTACAGGCGGCGCCACCACGCCCGGCTAGTTTTTTTGTATTTTTTAGTAGAGATGGGGTTTCACCGTGTTAGCCAGGATGGTCTCGATCTCCTGACCTCGTGATCCGCCCGTCTCAGCCTCCCAAAGTGCTGGGATTATAGGCGTGAGCCACCGCGCCGGGCGAGGAAAAATTATTAACAGGATACGGTATGGTGAACTAGTCCAGACCTTTTAATCCCTTATGGAATCAATTTAAAAATCACCTCCTAGATAGCTGGGAAGCCTCAGGGTGGAGTGCACGTGTTTTAGGATAAGAGGCTTCCTTGATCTTCAGCAGTTGGAGGCCTGCAGCACATGTTCACTGAATATTGATTCCCCTCCCTTTATTCTTATTGTATCTTGCCCACTAGAGTTCAGGTTCTGAGAGGGTGAGATGGGTTTTGTCTACTTTATATCCTGCCTCATATACAGTAGGGATATAGTAAATGTCATTGCATGAACTAAGTATGGGTAACACCATTATCTTCCCTCCTAATTGCAGTGACAAATATTGTTTCCTCTCCTTTCAAAATGCCAGAGCACTTAACTCTCTGGCTCAATGTCTTACCTGAGCCTGGAGCCTTGACATTAAATTCCAGAAATAATGTCTTGGCCATTGGCCTCCATTAAGCCTGCTCTGTTTTAAAATGGCCAACAGCCTGCTCTCCTTGGTTGGGGGCAGGCTGATTTTGTGCTTCTTACCTTCTCCAGGATGGATGACTAACTTCTACAGATCATTTAAAATCATCATAAACTTTACCTTTCGGAGCAGGCTTCGTGGTGGTTTCTTGTTCTGTTTCTGATTTCGATTTTAAAGATTTTACTGTTAAAAGGCAGAAGAGGATGGCTATTAATGATTTAAACCTTACATTTTCCAGTGGATTCATACTGGGTATTTGGGGCCTCAGGTTCTTTCTTGGCACCCAAAGCTGGTCAACAGTTTGGGGCAACTGAGGCTGGTGGGTACAGCTGGCATATATAGATGCCCCACTGCACCCCAACCCCTTTGGCTTTGGTAAATCACTCTAGGATTGCAATAAATTAGTGATCAGAAAATGTAACCCTGTTGTGGCCTTCTAATCTGGTTATCATGAGGCTAGTTTCGGACCTCAGGATAGCTGGAAGGGCTGAGGCAGGGTAAGAGGAAGACTTTAGAGGTATCCCTCCTGCTGTAGGAACCATAGAACCAAGTGGCTCCAAGGCCATGTAGACATACAATGTGGTGTGCCTGTCACTGTACGAAGTAGCGTGTCTGCTCTGTGACCACGGGGTGTGTAATGGGGACTGGATGGGAA
This sequence comes from Macaca mulatta, assembly GCF_049350105.2. Taxonomy (NCBI): domain Eukaryota; kingdom Metazoa; phylum Chordata; class Mammalia; order Primates; family Cercopithecidae; genus Macaca; species Macaca mulatta. The sequence continues at coordinate 24,868,296 of NC_133422.1, forward strand.
ACATGGGGATTGCCTAGGATAGATCTGCTAAGATTTGCAATGGGAAGCTACTGTATATATACATTAGGACTTTTGTAAGTTCTTGATTACCCTTGTTTTCTGTCTTCTGGAACTTTATGATCCTTGTTCCTTTTTCCTCTTTCCCTGGTATTTGTCTTCCTACTCCTAAATGCTAAATACATGTGTGTACATGTGTGTGTACACACACTCACAGACAGACACACACACACCCTACATTCCTGTGTACACACACTCACAGACACACACACACACACACACACCCTACATTCTTGTGTACACACACTCACAGACACACACACACACACACACACACACCCTACATTCCATTATTTTTTTTTGAGACAGAGTCTCACTCTGTTGCCCAGGTTGGAGGGTAGCGGTGCGATCTCCGCTCACTGCAACCTCCACCTCCCGGGTTCGAGTCATTCTCCTGCCTCAGCCTCCTGAGTAGCTGGGACTACAGGCGTGTGCCACCACACCTGGCTACTTTTTGTATTTTTAGTAGAGGCGGGGTTTTGCCATGTTGACCAGGATGGTCTCAAACTCCTGACCTCAGGTGATCCACCTGCCTCAGCCTCCCAAAGTGCTGGGATTACAGGCGTGAGCCATTGCGCCCAGCCCATTCCATTCTTAATAGCGGGGACTAATAGGGCCATGATGAAAAAGCCAAGTAAACTGCTCCACCAGCTTATGGCCTTGTGTGGTGGCCTGTGGCATTAAGAGGACTTTGAACACTTGCCGTATCAGTGCCTATTAGTTCTTCAGCAAGAGGCCGGCACTTCTGCAGACAAGGAGCTCTCCAATTTCAAGAAAACTCACTGTGCCATGGCACAGTTCTGACTGTTAGGTATAATTTCTTTTCTTAAAATATTTCCGTAGGATTGCATTAGTGTCCTATTCTAGCCCTTCAGTCTGGAGTGTAAGACTCAGGTCTTGGTTTTGTGTGGCAGATTGTCAAATATTTAAAGTCAGTTTTTACATCTCAGAGTCATGTGTCTTCCAGACTTAACATCGTCCTTTGCTTCAGCAGTTCTTTGTGTGAGGTAGTTGGCAGTTTACTGTCCAGGACACCAGCCTTTTTGTTGAGCCCCCACCAAGCTGCTTCTAGTTCTTAGAGAGTGTGGTATCCCCCAAACTGAATGCGCCATTCCAGCGATGGCACTCCAGTGTGGGGCAGAGCAGGATGAAATCCTCTTCACATAACCTTTCAGTTGTATCTGGTTGTGTTAACTTTTCTGGCAGTGATATCAATTATACTATTGAGCTTGTGGTTGAAGAAAGCATCTAACAACAAACAGGGCTTCCTCACTCTGCACTTCTCCAGCCTGCTGTTTTTGGGGGCCTGATAGCAGGATCTAATATCAATGACCAGTATCTTTTATCTAGCTAATTCTGGTCCAATGTTTCTGCCTGCCAAAATCTTTTAGAATCTGATTATGTTATCCTCAGCATTCAACAGCTGCAGGGCATCTATAAATATAAATATTCCTTCTAAATCTGCATCCAAGCCTATTATAAAAAATTTTGTACTGGACAGAGCCCCACGGCTCTCTGCTGGAAACCGGGTCGATTCTGATCTATGAAACAGTATCTTGGAGTGCTGTTCAATCAGTTATTATTAGTGATGACATCATCTTACAGTAGCACCCACCTAATATATCTCTATCTTGTCCAGGAACATCAGGAAGCCTTTGAAAATGAAATGTCTCGTGGAATTGCGCCCTATGGGGTTTCCACAGTTCCCTAATCTGATAACCTTGTCAAAAAGTGACCTCAAAGCCAGTATTATGTGATTGGCTTCTATTGATCTTAGGCTGGTTTCTTGCGATCATTTTGCTCTCAGTATTTGTCCCAGATTGGTCACAGACTCATTTCACCAACTCCCCACAATTCCTCAAAAACCAGAAGCAAGATTAAGCTATTCTTTCACTATGTACACATTCTGGAGTATATTTTATCCAGATCAGGAGACAGCAGTTACCATTCTCTTTTGATTTCTTTTCACCAATCTTTAGTTCCTGCTATTTCTCACCTAATTTTGTTGCACTCTTTTCAGTTTGAGAATAATTTTTTTTTTACATCGAAGTCAAAATTAAATAGCAATTGAACAACTTGATTTTTCCCTGAATCGTTCATCAACACTACACTAAACAGTACTAGCCTGTCTGTCTTGATTTTTTTTTTGGCTCAATTCTGTTTTAAATGGGCCTTTGTCTTTTGCTGCTGCCTGTATGATCACTATTATTATTATTCTGTTTTGGTAAGAATGTTTATCCTGGGATTGATTCAGCTTTCCTGACACTATTCTTAAAGTTCACAGCCATTTTCCTGTATTTATTGTTGAGAGCATCCTCATCTTTTTAACCTCTGTATGTGATATTTCAAAATCTGAGTCCACTGAAGGAAACACACCAGTTTGTACTTTTGAGAGCTGTCAATCCTCTTCCCCATCTGATATGGTTTGGCTGTGTCCCTACCCAAATCTCATCTTGAATTGTAGCTTTCGTAATTCCCATGTATTGTGGGAGGGACCTACTGGGAGATAACTGAATCATGGGGGTGGTTTCCCCCATACTGTTCTTGTAGTGATGAATAAGTCTCATGAACCTGATTATTTTATAAGGGGAAACTTCTTTCCTTTGGTTCTCAGTTCTCTCTCTCGGCTGCTGCCATGTAAGACGTGCCTTTCCCTTCTGCCATGATTGTGAGGCCTCCCCAGCCACGTGGAACTGTGAGTCCATCAAACGTCTTTTTCTTTATAAATTACCCAGTCTCAGGTATGTCTTTATCAGCAGCATGGAAACAGACTAATACACCATCTGACCTCTGCTTACACCTCTGCATATTCTCAGCCACATTTCTATACACACAATGTCTCTATGTGTACATATTTCTATCTACAGAGCTCCTTTCCTACTAAGACTAATTTTTTTGTAGTAGTATATACCCTTTTATCACCATGATCTGACCTTGAATCAGATGAGGGCTCAACAACAATTTCACAAGTATTTATTAAATATTCATGCTTACTATGTACCAGGCACTAAGTCTGGAGGATTTCTGTGAGCATGGATATAATGCTCTGTGTTAGAATTTCTGGCTGACTTGGTTTATAATCCTGCTCTGTGCCTGGATAGATACATGAGGCCATAACTAGTGTTTCCGGTCCTCCAGAGCGTCTCCTTATATGGATCACGAAGCACTTCCTGTGCCTGTTGCAGCCTTTCCGTGTCAGACCTGCCACCCTCTGCAGTCATAGGTCCCGAGGATTTACCTGGGTATTTTTTCCTCCATATTTGGCCAAAGTCCTGTTTGTCGAGAAAGGCTGAGCCATGTGGAACACCATTTTTGACTCATTGTGGTTGAACAATCCCATAATAAAATCATGCTTTGGAAGAGGGAGCCTTGAAACCAATTCATCTTAAACTAGAGGTTCTCCAGTTCCTCATCGTTCATGTCCCTGAGCAGCTTCTGGGGATCTGGTTAAGAATGCAGATTCCAGGATGTTTCCGGCAGGGGTTCTGATAAGCGCTAGAAAGCTACATTTTCAGTTTTGTGCTTCCTGGTTCCTCTTTGTCGCCCTCTTCAGGCATGTGGCCAGCCCATGGGCTGGGTCCACAGTGGTGTGAATAGGCTCAAGTCCCCTCTGTTGCATACCCCAGACTTTTCCCATTACCTTTCTCCTCTCCCACATCCTTTCAAGCTTAGCATTGGCACTTGACTGGCAATTACTCAGTAAATGACTTTCAGAATCCTTCTTATGAATATTTACATAAATGCTCAGATTTTCTTGGTGGTCATGCTTACTGACTTTGAGATAGTTCCAGTTCTTGGGGCTCTGGGGGAGCACACAGAACTGAAAAAGGTTCCCAGTGAACCAATGTAGCCTGTGGAACACTCCTCGGCACATGCTGGCAGTGTGTGCCTGTCCTCTGCCTCTCCATTCTCTCTTACAGGGTTTCTGCCTCCTAATCTCATTTAACCACATTGGAGCTACAAAATTTAGCAGCCATGGATAGGGGCAGGGAGGGGAGGTGACGGGGGAATCTAATTTACTGCTGCCATGACTACAGATGTGAAATAAATCTGTGAATCAGTGATGGATCGATCCCACTAAGGCTGGATTTAAATCATTAATAATGGCAAGAAATGCTATTCGGTCTTCCACCCCCAGGGTCCCAGAGTGAGGATTTCGGGGCTTAATTGGGTAGAGAGTGAAGACCCTTAATGCAATTTTGCCAGACTCTCTCCTGTGTGTCTGAGCTGTAGCCACGAAGGTTCGCTACATAGATAGTTTTGGTGGGTTCTGAATCAGGGCTGGCTTCGACCTCACGCTGAGACTGTCGGTGGTGGGCCCATGTCCCATTTTCCATTTTCCATTTTCCACATGATTATCTGGATATGGCCTGTCACCCCAGGGAGCCAGTGTATAATCTGGGAAGAAAATGGCCTGTGTCCCTGAGGGAAATCGTGCCTGTGTTCATGTAGAACAAGAATAGGAAGATGAATGAAAAACAGGGGAGGAGACGGAAAGATGGAAGAAGCTATTTGTTTCAGCACTTTGCTGATGCTCTTTCTCTGAGGGAGGTCTGGGATGGGAGGAAACGGGAAGCAAGGCTAGGAGAGGAGTTAACAACTTACCCAAAATGAGACCTCAGAGGGCAACGGAAACAGTAGGATATCATTAGCGTGAGAGGCAATACTCAAGCTACAATATTTCACATGCACAAAATGCTGCAAGACCATTACTCCCCCAGCCCACAGAGCCCAGCCGGGCCTCGCCGACAGAGCTCAGCTTTCCTCACCGGCAGTTCCGCCATAGTGCCAGTCCGTTTGACTGGCCTGGCTCCTCCTGTACAATGTCAGAAGCGACTCAGAAGACTCTGTGGCAGATTCAGAGATGGCAGAAGGGGTCATGGAAATCAACGGGACAGTCAAGAAGTTGGTCGCTTGAGAGGGGCCAGCGTCTGGGCTCCTGCCAGAGGGGAGAACAGGAAGGTCAACTTCCAGACAGGGGCCAGGTCAGGAACCCCTCCTAAGGCACGCTAGGGGTTGAAGGGGTGCTCTTGACATCCAGACCCGGATGATGGACGTCTCGAGGTTTGAAGAGACGAGCTGTGAATCATGAAAAATCGGCCAGTGTGTCACTCTGGGCAGCAGAGCCACACATTGCCACTGCTGCTTCACTAAACCATGAGAGGATCTGTGGCTGCCTTCAAAGGCCACTGGGCCAGGTGGTCATAACTGACAGATGTTCCAGAACAGTCTCCTTCTTTCCTGGCTCACAACCCTGCTTATTCTGGTGCCTCTCCCTGCCTCACGGTTGTTTTGGGCAGAGTGGAAAAGATACTGAATTAGATGCTGCAGCAGTTTAAAATTAAGCACTGAGGTCTGTCCCTGCAATCGGCTCACCACAAACACCACCACCATTAAGAAGGCTTTCCAAAGGACCTGAGGGCAGGGCACTGGGTGTGAGGTGCAGGTTCCACTGCCTGGCAGCTTAGGATCAAGAGGGATGACCCTGACACATCAATCCACACTGTGTTCTTTCTCAGGAGTCTCTGGCTTTTAACTAGGGGCAAGAAATTAATTCAAATGAATGAGAGGGGTCTTTGGGGGTGTTTTGGCTCTGGAGTTATTTCATGTCAACTGGTCCAGTTGGCAGAGATGGGCACAAGAAAAAAATCCCCAACATATAAATAGGTGGTGACTATGGTTGGTAGCAAAGGCATAGACTTTGGTGTCAGCTCTTGACACTTGAGCTTAAATGTTGGCCCTTGCAACATAGTGGAGGCACTTGGGGTAAGTTACTTGTTTGCTGTTACTCTTGCAGAGGAAGTAAGTTAGGCCTGTCCCCATCTGCACCAGGGAACTCAGTGTAGGGGCGGGGAGTGGGTTAAGGGCTGGAGTCTGGGTAAGGGCTCAGGCAAAGAGGTGGAGGGAGAGAGCAGAGGCTGTTTGTTCTCGCAGGTGGGTGCCCTGGGAAGGCTCCCTTCAGGGTCTATAGGAGTTACAGGCAGATCTTGCAGGTGCCTCTGAGGGACAAGTAGGGGAGCTTGGGTCTGTGCCAGCCCTGCAGGCTGGGGCTGAGCAGCTATGTTCTTAGGACACACCATCAAGAAGGGGCCCCTGGGTAAGTGGCCGGATGTTTGGGTCCTAGGTCAGGTGACCGCAGGGATTCAGAACAGGTGGATGCAGGTGAATTCCTCAGGTCCGTGGCAACTCTTGTCCTGCTCCAGACCCCAGGGCCAGGTGAGTAGACTCTCCAGGGCCTCAGTTTCTTTATCCTTCTAGCGAGATGATAACTGTCATACCTCACTCACCTGGTGCCCACTGGGACTACAGAGATGATGCCAGTTCTCATGAAAGGACTTAGAAAAGTCAAATCTGCCAAACAAACTTAGAGAGTTATCTCATAATATTGGCTTCTCTGGTCATTTCCATTATCAAGTACATTTCCCCCCATACGCTCTCTGTTGTGCCTGCTCCAGGCTGGATCATCGCAGGGTCTTCTGGAGTTCCTGCCAGGGCTCACCTCCCAGGAAGCAGAACCAGGTTCCAGTCACCTGGGCTGAACACTAGCCCCATGTTCCATTGCGATGGAGAGGACACAGGGTGGAGACGTTGGATCCTGGATCCTGGGGAGTTGGACTGCTCGAGGCCTGCTTCTGTAGTGCTTTAGCGAGGGGAGGGCCTGGCATGTGCCTGGAGGATCTTCAGTAAATGGGGAAGTGAGAGAGGGAGCCGCTCCAGGCCTGGGGTGGCTGATAGCCTTTCTGTTTATAAGGGACACATGACACGCTTGATCTGTACCTGCTATCCTTCCCCAACCCTTGCCTGTCACACATGTGCACGTGTGAATGTAACACTTACTGCCTAAAGGAGTCTGTGGAAGGTTTGGGTTCTCAGCTTTCTCATGTGAAGAATATCCTGGGCCTCTCTGAGAACTTGGAGGCCCAGATCTGGCCCCTGGGGACCCAAGCCTGATGTGGACACCAGGAAGGCCCCCCAGGGCCTCTCTGATCCTCACAGCTCTCCATGGGCCCCGGGAACCCATTGGAAACCCCCTCAGCTGAAATATGAACAAAGGGTTGGCTTGGTGTGTGTGTTTGGAATAAAGCTGACCAGGAATCCTGACTCTTGTTCAGGGCATGCTAAGTTTTCTACCTGGTGGTTCGTGGGGTGCAGAATGGAGGATGACACGGATCTGCGGCACTTACTGAGAGTGTGCTGTCTGCTGGTCACTGTTCAGCCTCCTGCTCAGTAAATATACATTTCATCCTCACCAAAACCCCGTGAGGCTGGAACTCTTCCCCTACCCATTTTACAGGTGAAGAAACTGAGGTACAAGGAGATTAAGTGGCTGCCTGGGTGGAGGAGCTGAGTTTCAAACCCAGGCAGTCTGGCTCCAAAGCCCCAGTTCTCAATATTTTTAAGGTGGTCACATCACTGTCGGGCCCCTTCACTGTGTCTGACCACATTGCTTCACTTGCTTTGAGTGTCAGCGAATGGGGTGAATGGGGGCTTTTGGAAAGCCACTCCCTCATTTGTGCATCACCTGCAGTGGAGTTACCTGTCAGAGGCCTTGCAGCATCCCTGGAGGTGTGCAGCGGGGAATAGAGCTGGAGCGGGGCTGCCTCGCCAGGTCAAGGGACAGCCCTGCGTGGGAGCCCTGTGCCCTCAAGTTGTAACTTATGGGTCCCCTACTTGGCAAAACTGGGATTTCATTCCTGCTTCTCGCCGTAACTAAACTGGCGCTGTGCTTTTTTTAGATCTAGTGGAGATAAATTATCCTTTGGGGAAAAAGTGTAGGGGACAAGACAAAAAGCCAAGGACAAGGCTTTTGGACCCCTGCAGCTGGGCACGTAGCAGGCCCAGCATATTCCACAGAGGCTCACTTATTCCACAGATACTTCATTGACCGTCTAGTGTGTGCCAAGTCCTGTCACAGGATTTTAATGAGTATTCACTGAATGAGAATTCACGCCTTGGAAATATGCCTAAACCTATTCTCTTCCTGGAGAAACTGCACCTTCCCTTGGGGACATTCAGTCATCTGCTTCCCTGAGAGCACTGCTTGCGAGCCCTTTGCAGTCTCTCCTGGTTGAGACCTTCTCCCCAGGCTCAGACAACCTCTGCCCCTTTCATCTCTAGTGGTTCTGAGCACCCAGGACACTGATCTTGGGACCCACCCCTCCCCTGTGAGTGACTGAGTGGCAGAGGCAAGCAGGGTTGTAACTTCTGGGAGCCCCAGTAAACTTCTCCTTCCTCCCCTACTCCGTGCCACGCCCCGTCTTGGGTTCTCCACGGGCTGCTGAAACATTGTCCCTAAGGAGGAGTTTCCACCTGATTTATCCCAAAAGAAAACTATTACCTTGCATCACGAAGAAGCATGGTTTGTGACGAATAACTTGCCTTGGGTTCTATTGGAAAAAAGAATAAAAAACAATATTGGCAAAAAAGCATCTTTCTATTTAAAAATGTGTTGTTAAGTATGTGGAGAGGGCCCTCGTTATAGAAATTTTCTATTTTTACTTTTCTTTAGTAGTGTCTCTTAATGGTTTCCTTTAAAAATTAGTAGGTTGAAATTTTATAAAATTAGTGAGAACTCAAGACGATACTTTTCAGGCGATCATGGATTTTGGAAATTCAAGTTTGCTTTGCTTATCTCTATCGTTATCCCAGAAGCCTCCCTCTGTCTCGGGATGAAGGACGTCTGTCCAGCAGAGGTGACTGAGGTACAGGGCATATATGTATTTTAAGAATTAATTTTAATTTTAAAGGACCTGCTTGTGTCCCCGTAATCACCTGATTGTTTGCCTTGAGTGATAAGGCATCAAGAATTTCTTGTACACTTGGGATAAAGATAAAATATGCCACCAACTCTGATAATACAAAATGGCAACAGGGGAAGCAATAGAGAAACAAGAACCAGAACATTTGAATTGGAAAAGGAAATGTGAACACTTCCCTTATCCATAGCTTACCCATGCAACAAAATAGTATTGAGGAATATCCCTTGGCTATTAAAATGATGTCTCTAACAATTAAGCAACATGGGCAAATGGTGAAGTTATAATACTAAGTTACAAAAGTAAAATACTACCTTGTATAGACAGCATGTTTAAAATGGTAAAAACCATACCACACAACAAGGACCATCACTATCACAAATGCAAACAATGGCGGCAAGGAGACAGAATACAAATCACTTAAGTGTGAATTAGCTTTATTTATATTTGAATGTTCACAGGTTGGGGGTTGTCTTTCTACTCTTTTCACATTTTTCATTTTTTAAAGAAAGGAACAAGAAGATTTTTTTTTTGATGTCCCTTTTCTAAAATTAAAATAGGTACACAACTTATTAAAAAGCAGAAACAAAGCATGAAAGGAGGAAGGAAGGGAGGAAAGAAGGAGAAGCGACTAGAAGAGGAGAGAAAGTTTGGGAGCCTGTCCTGGCTGTTCTAATGATTTTCTGTGACCTTGGGGGTAGTCACACGCGCTCTTTCTAGCTCAAAGTTGCTCATCTGTGAAATGGGCAGGAAGAGAAAATGGTTGGGACAATTAAAGGAGATAGAGATTGTGAAATATACAATATGTACCCTATGCCATCAGACTATGTTCCCTAACTTTCACTGGACCAACACACATACAGAAAATAATTCTGTTCTTTTGGGAGCACAGTGGAGGCATCGGCAACCGGCTCTGGGGCTCAGCATCCCCCCACCCACCAGTGGTTGACTCAAGGTCACAGAGGTGAACGTCCTTGCATGAAAAGTTGGCTGGCTTTCTCATCTCTGCCTTGTTAGTGTCTCTTGCACCTTTTTCTGAAATTTCCAGAATTGCTAGGTTCCCTGTTGGAAATGGTAGTTGGGACACCAGCTCTCAACTGGAAATGGCAACTGAATTATAGCCGTTAGGCCAGACAGCATTTGGAGCTGCTGAGGAAGAGCTAGCAGGGTAAAGAAAATAAAATTCGATGCATTATGTATATCAAAAGATGAGGCAAAAACATGATGAATCAAAATCAATGTACTGTGACATCTCTATAGCATTATTTGCCACAAGGCAGAATTTATCATTAGGAACGTCTTGGGTACTAAAAAAACTAAAAGGGGTCTCATTGTGGGGTGGTTTCACTCTATAGTATGTTCTACGGCAGCAGGAGAGCAATGTAGCCTGGAGGCTCATCTAGCACCTCTCTTCTTGTAAGATTAGAAGAGTATTTTATACTTACAATTGCATGGTACAGGGGAGTTTCAAAGCAGTTTCAGATATGTTACTTCATTTACTTATTGCAACCCACTGTGAGAAAGGTGCTTTTGCACATGGGGAAACTGAAACCTAGAGATGATAAGTGACATGCCCAACGTCTAGGCCCCACCGTGTGCTGGATTTTCTGACTTGGACACCACAGCACTCACACCCATGTTGTGCATCCAAAATCTGAACTCCCCCAGCAGGCCAATCAGATGCAACTAACCAATTATTCACTGGCAGTTGATGCTACATTTATATTCAAGTTGCTCACCTAATTTTAGTGGATTTCCCCATAAACTTTGGGGGGAATCAAGCCTTTAAGGAAGAGAGGTGGGTGGGGGTTGTTAGTCTGATGTAAACTGATTTGTCCAGGGCTGTGGGAGTCTCTGAAGTTGACCGGCCTGTAGGGTGGATGAGTGGAGGGTGTAGATCCCTCCCACAGCCTGATTCATTGTGTCTCATCTTTTGGTTATGTCCATTTCACAAAGCAGGTAATGTGGCTAGGGGTGTGTGGCCAGTCACAAGTCAATGGCAAGGGAATAATAATACATCATGTAATATAATAATACTTACAATGGCCAACACTTTCTTGGGCCTAAAATGCTATGTGCCTGGCATATCTCTTAATGATTTACCTAATTAAATCACTTTAATCCTCCCACACATCCTATGAGGTAGGGCTAATGCTGTTCCTATTTACAATGAAGACAAACAAGACATGGAGAGGTTAAGTCACTTGCCCAAGCTCATGCAACTAGTGAGAGGGAGAGAGCTGGCTTTCAAACCTAGGCAGTCAAGCTCCTGAGAGAAAGGAAAATGTGCTCTTCATGACAGACTCCTATTTGCTATTAAGTAGATAAATAAATGGCATTCAGACACCCCCTTTACTGTCTGTTCCTGTGGCAGACATTACTAGTTGATCACAGCACTCTTTGCTGCTGAGCCCCGACAAGGCCTCAGAATTCTTCTCAGCGTAGTTTTCCACTAACCTCTAGTAGTTAATGCATCGGCATGAGAGATAAGCCCATTTGTCATATCTAGGGCTCATTTTATAGATGCCAATTAATTGATAAGGTTTAAAAGAATTTGTGGGCACCCATGTATATGTGAGTGTGACTGGCTCTAGGAAGTGAATATGATCACTTGATTCAATTTACATGTACTGAGCATCTGCTATAGGTGAGGAAGGCACTCTTGTTAGTTACTGAGGTTCAACACAAGGGTAAACGAAGTTATATCTTAAGGGTATTAGGAGAATATTCTACCTAAAAATATTGATATATATTTTTTTAAAAGTTAAGAAATTTCTTATAAATTTTTTCTTAACCTGTTTTGTACAATCTGTCTTGAAGCCCTAGAATTTCATAAACCAAGACATTCTTTCATGAGCCTTGAAAGGCATTTCAGCATCTCCCTGGTGTTTCTTCAGTGCCTCTCCAATTTTTGTTAGCAGGACATTTATTTTCAAAGTGTTTGCTTTATACACAATTCCATTCGCTTGACAGCATTGTATTTGTCCTACTCTAGTGGGTAATATATTTACTAAGATCCAGCACATAGAGGGAACATGTTAAGAATGCTTGATTCATACCGTGCAAGAGAAAAAGCCCTGAATGCTATTTTTCAGTATTAGAATTACATTTGATACTTGAACAGCAGGGATATTAGGATTCCAAGAGGAAACTTAATGGTAGAGGCACACAGAAAAGAGAGTTTCCCAGCAATAGCGGAATTACCTCTCTAATGCAACAACTAAATTTCCAGGAGGGGAGTAGGAATCAAGGATGGTACATCTGATTTGATGGAGAGGGATGTAATAGTAAATGCCTGTGTGGCTGCTGATAACACCCAGCTTTTAGGATGTAGGTTGAGTGTAATCAGATTTTTAGGAATTTAAAAATTCGGGCTGCCTAGGATGCTTGCAGTTGGTAGCAGAACCAATAGTTTAGTTCTACTTATAGGCCAGCATGAAGATGATGTAGGTGACCTGAACCTTTACATTTCTGTACCTAGTAGAATATGGCCATGCAGTCACAACATCAAGAGAAGACACTACAGGGACATATGAGCAAAAGCACATTAATCACTGCCAGCAAACAGCACAAGGAGGCTGCTGCCAAATAATAAAACCCAACATGAGGAAATGCTGCCAGTAGCTGAAACAGTGTTGAAAAAACTTTAGCCCTTGGATGAGAAAAATCACTCTAAAGTCAAATACTTACCCCCAGACTAAAATGATTCCTTTAAGGGGGATGTATGGGTATCCTGAGAAGCATACCAGTGTCTGTTGACCTAGCAACAGAGTGTAGGAATGTATTCCAGGAAATAGAGATCTCTGATAAACAGTTCACCAAAATGCCATTTTAAAAAAGGAACAAAACATTGGAAGCAATAAATGGTCAATAATAGAAGATTGATTAAAAATAATATAGCTTATCAATACAATACAATGTGATGCAGTCATTAAAATTATTAGAAAGCTTAATATTTTAAATGTATATAATATTAAATGATATTCATATATGTATAGTGTTTATACATAATATTTATATAAATAAGTGTATCTTTAAAAGCAGGTCACAAACACAACATAAAGCTTGATCTTTTTACAAAAGGGGTGTGTGTATGTGTATATATATGTGTATATAAATACATGTATGTGTGTGTGTACATATATAGAATAAGTCTGGGGAAGATATAATCACAAGTGTGGAAAGTGATTATCAAATCTGATAGTCAAGTGGTGGTGATTTTTGCTTTCTTCTTTTTGCTTATCTATAGTTTATTTCTTTCTTCTCTCTCTTTCTCTCTCTTTTTTTTTTTTTTTAGAGATGAGCATTCTGTCACCCAGGCTGCTCAAAATCCTGAGCTCAAGTGATCCTCCCATCTCAGCCTCCTGAGTAGCTGGGATCACAGGTGTGTGCCACCACACCCGACTAAATTTTAAAATTTTTTGTAGAGATGAGGTGTTGCTATGTTGCCCAGGCTGGCCTCAAACTTCTGGCTTCACACAATCCTCTCGCCTTGGCCTCCCAAACTTCTGGGATTGCAGGTGTGAGCCACTGCTCCTCGCCTGCTTATATATAGTTTCTAAAGCATCTGCAATGAACATGTATTACTTGTGTAATATGAAAAAGGAAAGATACAAATAACAATTATTATTATAAACAGATGGTTTATGTTTATGAAGTCTTCCTGCCTGCTTTGTTGGTGCAGTGCTTTGGGGCAAGGCTATTATATTATAGTTGTGAGCAGAACTTGGTCAGTAAATGAGTCTTCCTACCTGTCAGCACCATGGATAGGGTTGACAATTTGTGCTCTGGCTCTCTCTCGCGTTTGTGCTTTTTTCCTGGGCATCCTGGTAAACTAGAGCTACCATCCTTTGGGAGGCCCTCCTCCAGATACTCATCCCCTTCCAGATACTCTTCTTCATCCAGACCTTCTCTCCCTTTCAGATACTTTTCCTCCCATAGATGCTCTCCCTCCTCCAGATACTCACCTTCTTTCAGATACTTTTTATACAGATTTTCTTTTCCATCCAGATTGTCTTCCTCCTCCAGAGCTTCTTCCTCCTCCAGAATCTCTTCCTTTTCCAGAGCCTTTTCCTCTTCTAGATACCATTCCTTCCCCAGATACTCTTCCTCATCCAGATACCCTTTCTTCCCCAGATAATCTTCCTCCTCAATATACTCTTCCTTCTCCAGATACCCTTCCTTCTCCAGATACCCTTCCTTCCCCAGATACTCTTCCTCCTCCAGATGCTCTTTCTTCTCCAGATACTCTTCCTCCTGCAGATACCCTTCCTTCCCCAGATACTCTTCCTCCTCAATATACTCTTCCTCCTCCAGATACCCTTCCTTCCCCAAATACTCTTCCTCCTCCAGATGCTCTTCCTTCCCCAGATGCTCTTCCTCCTTCAAGTATTCTTCCTTCACCAGATCCTCTTCCTCTTCCAGGTCCTCTTCTTCCTCCAGATACTCTTTGTCCTCCCCAGACTCTCCCTCTGGAGAAACTGGAGATTCATCCTGTAGACTTTCCTCATCTAGTTCTACTTCAGTATCCTCTTTCTCTGAAGGTAAGGTCTGTGTGGAACATTGGGGAGTTGTGGGAGGGTGAGGAGGTGATGCTCCTGATAACTGATTATTTTCAGCCGACATGCTGGGGAAGTCGTAGGTGGTGAACTCCTTCTGCAGCAGCCAACGTCACTTTATCATCCTGTATCCAAGAAAGGAATAAAATCCTATTAACCAGTAATAGCAACTGCATATTGATTTAAACCCATTTCTATTCACTTATTTCATTCGGTAGTCTTTGGAGGGTTCTTTAAGTATGCATATCAGTACCTAGTGGCCAGTGAAAAAGGCACAAGAAGAGGGAATGGAGGCTTACCCTCAACGAGCTGGGTAGGGAGACCACATCTGAAGGCCAGGCCTTTGAAATTGCTGCACAATATGAAGTCAACGGGGAGGGCTGGAAAGCAATCATTGTTTAGTGGTGCTATTGCTAGAGAAGATTTTTATTTCTCATTAAGTATTTATTGCCACAATAAATAAGACCGAGACTGTCTTCCAGGAGCTTGAAATCTGGGGAGAAAGGAGTCACAAAAAACAGATTTCTAAACACAAGTGACCAACACAATGGAAGGGTTCCCACAGCGTGGGATGGACACAGTGTCTGGGGCTTCTGGTCAGTTCAGGCCCCTGTAGTCAGAAGTCTGTGGGGTACATCCTCATGGCTACCACATGCACTGTCAGCCCTGCCCGCAGCACCATCTGCCCTCAGCTCACCAGGCAAATGCTACATATGTTTTAACACTGAGCATCTTGACTCCTCCATGAAGACTTCCAGACTCCCTCTTCTGCTCCATCCATGTCTTCTATTTTTTTTTTAATTAAAGTAACTATTTTGCTATATTAAATTGTTAGCACATTTGTCCTTCCAACAGTATAAGCTCCTTAAAGGTGGGTGGGGTCAGTGTCATTCTTTTTTGAAAATAGATTTTGAATTCTTCCACTCCCCCTCCTCTCCACTGTGGCCCACTGTGATTCCCCATGGTGAACACGCCATCTCTAGACTGAATTACTGGTTTTCCTGAGACCCCTGCCACTGCTCTGCTAGTCACTTGCTGCAAAGAGTGTTCTCGTAAAAATATAAATCAAATCAGGATTTCCTTTGCTTAAAATCTCCCAGTGGCTTTCTGTTGTGCTTAGAATACGATGCCAACTTCGTCCCATGCCTGCCTGTCTTTCTGGCCTTATCTATCCCCATCCTTCCTCCCCTGCCCCCACCCTGTTACTCTCTTTTACAGCACTTATCACTGTGTCTAATTATGTGTCCATTTCTGTGTGTTCTTGTTCAGTTTTTCTCTTCCACTAGGTGTAAATGTCTCAATGATAGTGACCTTCTATAACCCATTCCCCGCTGTATCTCTGATGGTTAGCTTGGAGCCTGGTGCATAATAGATGTCCAATAAACATACGGCCAGTGACTGAATGAAGGGCCAAGAAGAGGTGGCTGTATAGCAGTGCACCTTGAAGGTTTAAAAATGACATTTATTCTGCGCAACAGGACAGACTGAAGAGGCAACTGGCCCAGAATCCTTCTGCTTGCTCTGGGGACTTAAGAGATACATATCTTGGCATGCCTCTTTCTGGTTGTCTGAGTGGGAAACTCTGTTCTAGGGAACCAGCCAGATGAGACCACCAGGATCAATTTTAGCAAATGCAGCATGAGGTCCAAGATGAGGGGTGTGATGGACAAGGCCATTTATCATGGGCAAATGGCACATTTACCCACCCACATCACTGTTGGAGCCCTTGGATTGCTGGATTCTGATAGGGTTAGCCTGGGGCAGGGAACAGAGAAGTACACTGTCCAGATCCCCTTTTCAAAGAAGGACTTGCTGCCCAGCGGTGAGAAGTGTGGTCAACAGGTGGCCCCAGCTGCCAGCTCCTTCAGGATGTGCCTCAGCTGCAGATTCCCTTTCTGGTAGTGATGCCCTTCTTGGGGCAGCCTGTATCTGAGCACCAGGCAAGGTGGAGGAAGAAAGGCTACCAGGCAGCGCACCTCTGAGAGGCCACATTCACCCCAGAGCTCTCCGGCAGGCTGACCAAGGCTCACCAAGCCTACTCCACAGGTGCCATCTCCATCTGGGCCAGGCCTGCTTCCTCTCCCTTTTTCCTCCAGGGGTTGACCCCAAGAAACATTTTGTATCTCAACAGTTGCATCTCAGCAGTTTGCATTTTACAGTCTATTTCCAGAGAACCTACCTTGTGATAGCTTCACAGAATGTAACTCTGGGAAATAACTGACTGAAAGAGTTGGTGGAGAGGAAAACAAGGCCTCACTGGTAGCCTGATGGCTTAAAAGGTCAGTGGTTGAGGGTAGGGAGTAACCGGATCTGCCTGGGGCAGGGAAAGCTGATGGTGCTGAGAGGTGACAAAGATGGTAGCAGTAAAAGGGAAGCCGGTGCATGGAGAGTTTTAAAACCCATCATGAAGCATCATTGTGTTGGGTGGCATCAAAAGAGAAAATTGCAACAAATTTAGTTATTAATTGAATTGGCTTTTATTCATGATTCATGAATAGAACCATTTTACAAACAGAATGAGAGCTCCCACCAGGCAGTAGCAAAACAGCGGGCTCTGTGAGGTGAGAACACAGAAACAGCAATAAAAAAAAGTGGATTGGCTAACATCGGGTTACTTCAGGTTACTTTTTTTGGTAAGGGTTAAAGCAGAGAGAGGACTTGCTTATTATTCTCACTCAGGTAGACTGGAATCTCCTGTTTTCAGGAAAAACTGTGCTGTTCTGGGATCTATCTGTTTCCTTGCAGTTTCACTTTGATTATATGGCACTTAGCATGAGTGACTCCATTCTGGTTTTTGGTCTTGCCTACTGGGACCTGATGCAGGGGCCTCGTCCAAATTGATGGCTTCCCATAAGTTTTGCTTCACAGTGGTGATGGCGAAAGTGTTGGGATTAAAGCAACTCTGGAGCAAGAGGATTCCCGTGGCCATTTGCTAGACAGTTAAGAAGCAGCGGGGACTGGAAGCTGTGCCTGCAGTTGACTTGCCCTTTTATTCTTCATTTTATGGCTCTGTAGTATATGAATATGTTTTCAGGTAGGCTGCCTCCAGTGCTTTTTGGAGGAGGTGAGGTATAAATAATACATGAGCTGATGGTGGAGGACACTATCTTTGGGGCAAAGGGTGAGCTCCGGAAAGCTTTGGGACCCACCCGCACCGATGTCTGCAGAAGCCTCTTCCATTGTAAAGGAGGCCCCTTCAGCTTTATTCATCTAAAACCTCAACACACACCTATTATCGCCGTCCACTTCTAATTCCCATTGGCTTCTGCTGCCTTGCCCTAAGACAGAGCTGGGATGGCGAGAGCAATTGAAGAGTGGTGACAAGGATTCTTTGCTTGACCAAACTCCAGTCAGGCTCCTGAACCTTCTCCCAGATCCATCTGTGCACTTCCTTGTAAAATCCAGTTTCATTTTATTTATTTTTTTCTTTATTTTGAAAAAATTTAGGGGGTACCAGTGTAATTTTGTTCCATTCATAGGTTGTGTGGTAAAGTCAGGGTTTTAGGGTCTCCAACACCCAAATAACATACATTGTACTTGCTAAGTAATTTCTTGCTATAAGAATTTCTCACCATCCTCTCCTCTCCCACTCCCTCACTCTTTTGAGTCTCCATCGTCTATTTTTTTTTCTTTTTGAGACTTGCTCTGTCGCCCAGGCTGGAGTGCAGTGGCGCGGTCTCAGCTCACAGCAAGCTCCGCCTCCCGGGTTCACACCATTCTCCTGCCTCAGCCTCCCGAGTAGCTGGGACTACAGGCACCCACCACCATATCCAGCTACTTTTTTGTATTTTTAGTAGAGATGGGGTTTCACTGTGTTAGCCAGGATGGTCTCAAACTCCTGACCTTGTGATCCACCTGCCTCAGCCTCCCGAAGGGCTTGGATTACAGGTGTGAGCCACCACACCCAGCTGAGTCTCCATTGTGTATTATTCCACACTCTATGCCTACTCAGAAGTGACAGCATGTGGTGTTTGTCTTTCTGTGACTGACTTATTTCACTTAAGATAATGACCTCCAGTTCCATCCATGTTGTTGTGGAAGACATGATTTCATTCTTTTATGACTGCACAGTATTCTATTTTGTATATATGCCACATTTTCTTTGATCATCTGTTGGTGGACATTAGGTTGATTCCCTATCTTTGCTATTGTGACTAGTGCTATGATAAACATACAGGTGCAGGTATCTTTTTGATGTAATGATTTCTTTTCCTCTGGGTTGATACCCAGGAGTGGAATTGCTGGATTAAGTTATAGTTCTATAAAGTCCAGTTTTAGCAAGAAACCTGCTAAGTCAGTTTAGCAAGAACCCCTTCCCATCCTCCATATCTGACCATTCTTGTTACCTGATCAGATTTCTCATCCTCCCCATGCCCCAGGCCTGCCTTCCTCAAGAATCCTGTCAGGGTGGCTTAGCCTGAATCTCCCTTATCCCGTTTCTTGTTAATTTCCCGTCTACCCTGATGATGTCTTGATGTTTCCTCTGAGTTAATTTCCTATCCATTGATTCCCCACTCTGCTCCTTGGCTGTAAATTTCCATTTGCCCATGCTGTATTCAGAATTGAGTCCAGTTCTATACTGGGATCTCTTTTCTCCTATTGCAATAGTTCCTGAGTAAAATATATTTTTACTGTGGGGCATGGTGGTGCACACTGGTAGTACCAGCTACTTGGGAGGCTGAAGTGAGAAGGATCACTTGAACCCAGGAGTTCAAGACCAGCCTTGGTCACCTAGTGACAGCCTATCTTTAAGCAATTTTAAAATGTATATATTTTATGACTTTGATGACTGTCCAGCTTTAGTTTTCTTTGACAGCCAGTCTGTCTAGCCCTCCCCTGGGAGAGGTGAGGAGCACACATAGGCACTGGCCACTCTATCAAAGGCTTACGTTGCAGGGCTCCCTACCCCTCAGATTTTTGTAGCTGCTTAACAGATCAGAATCAGCCAGTCGCCTGGCTAGCCCAGGGAGCATTTATCAATGGTGTGCCGCCATTCAGCGTGACGGGTCTTTTCTTCCTATTTTCTCATCAGGCCTTGTAAAAAGGGTCCAGGCAACTGCTTTCTCATTTCAAAGATCAGAAAGAGAAACTGCATTCTACACACTCTCCCTTTAATTCTCTTTGAAATTTGTAAGACAAGCCTACAGGTGCGATAAACAGTAACGGCAACTTGATACCCAGTGTCTGGGGCAAACATCCTGGCTCCAACTTGTGATTCAGACTCTGACCCATTTGAGAACAACAGGACCTATTTCCTGGAAGGATGCAATGAGGCAGTGTGTACCGGCGTAAGGAGGGCCAGGCACTGTTGTTATTGCACACTTATTCCTAACCAGCTCTGAAGTGCGTGTGTGTAAACCTCTATGTGTGAATGGGTGCTGTGGGTTCTTCTGAGGCCTTCATCAGTTCATGCCATGGGGAGAGAAAGAAGAGATTTGCTTTCCAACTACCCTGCTCCAGGGACTGTCTGCAGCCCAGCTGAGAGGTTTAGAGATTGGAGTCCGTCTGTCCTTCAGTCTGGGTCCTGGTGGCTGGGTCCCAGGAGAAATGATGGTTCTGGGGGAGTGCCGGAGTTGAGCTCCCTTTTCCTCAGGAGGCTGGTACCTCTCCCTGGGAAAGCGCCCTGACTTGAGGGATTTTCTTGGTGACGCTTCGTTTGCCGAGAGAGAACCACCCTCACAATGGGTCAGCACATTTTCTGACCCTCAGCCATGCTTTCAGGAAGTTGTTATCTATAAAGTAAGATAGCCTGTGCTTTATAAAGCTCATCATTCCGTTTCCAGACAGCTGCAGTCCAGAAGTCCTCAGACTGAATCAGTCTTCTTGCTTTGACTTCCACTCATCACTGGCCCTTTTCAGTCCTGGGGGAGCCAGTATGAAGAGTTCTACATGACAGCCTTCTAAGGGTTTGAAGGTAGCAATTAGACTTTCCTCCAGGACTCCAGGCTCAGCTCCAACAGCCTTCTTGGCATCTCTGCTGGGATGTCTAACAGACGTCTCAAACTCACTATGCCTAAACTGGGATCCTAGTCTTCCTCCCCAGACCTCTCAGCCCTTGGACTAAAACTCTTCTCTTTCATTCTCACCCTACCTCATATCCACCAGGATAGCAGTCTGGCTCCTTCTTCAAAGGATCTCACCTTTTCTCATCCCTCCATTTTCCCACCCTGCTCTGAGCCACGAACACATCTTGCCTGCATTATTGCAATAACCTGCTGTATCAGTCAGGGTTCTCCAGAGAAACAGAACCAGTGGGATATATATAGATATATAAGTGGGGATTTATTATGGGAATTGGCTCACACAATTATGGAGGCCGAGAAGCCCCACCATCTGCCGTCTGCAAGCTGGAGAACCAGGAAAGCTGGTGGTGTAATTCAGTCCAAGGCTGGAGGTTTGAGACATGGAGGAGGGGGGCCCCTAGTGTAAGTCCTGGAGTCTGAAGGCCTGCGAACCAGGACTTCCAAGGTCCTAAGGCAGGAGAAGATGGATGTCCCAGACCAAAAAGAATGAGAAAAAAATTGTCCCTTCCTCCAAGTTTTTCTTCTAGCTGGACCCTCAGTGGCATGGACAATGCCCATCCACATTGGTGAAGATGATCTTCTTTACCTACTCCACCAGTTCCAACGCTAGTCTCTTCCAGAAACACCCTCACAGCCACACCCAGAAATAATGAGCCTCCCTTAGCTCAGTCAAATTAGCACATAAAGTTAACGATCACACCCCCTAACAGGTCTATTCTTCACAGGGTTGCTGGCTTTGAAGATGTGGGGTGGACCCCTCACTTCCCTGTGATAGCTCCCCTCTCCCAGATGAAGTCAAAGCCCTTTCAGTGCCTGCAATGTCCTTCCGACTCTTCTCCCCCTACCTCCCTCGGCTCCTGCCCTGCTGGTCCTGGACCTGCTGGTCCTTCCTAACATGCCAGGTGCTGGTCAGGGCATTATTTCTGGTTAAGGCCCTTACTCTCCCTGTGCCTGGGGCCTGTCCCCAGATCTCTGCCACAGTCCTGCTCCCTCTGTCACCCCCCTTCCCCGGTGCCTCAGTGAGGCATGCCCCACCACCCTGGGTCCTCCCCTACTTGTTCCTAGCACTTACCATCTCCCTTAACCTGCCGTCCTTTCCCCTTTGTCCCCAGAGCGCCTCTCACCATCTAATGTACAAAGTACCTTATTCATTTGTGGTGTGCGCTGCCTTGCTCGTCTCATTACACAGTGAGTTCCCTGGGAGCAGGGATCTTGGTTTGATTTACTGGTGTAGCCCAAGGACCTAGGGCCCTGGCCAGCACACAGTGGGTACAATGTGTGTTGAGTCAATATGTGAATACTGACCCCCTCCTTCCACCTTTCTGTGGATGGTGAGGTTTCTAGGGTCTTCTCTCCAGATGCACTGTTGTGGTCCAAGGGCTGTCTACACAGGCGGCCCAGAACAGAAGCCGAGCCCAGGCCCAGACACGTGGAGACAGGGGCACACTTGTGATGGCCCCTCACAGTGTGGTGTGGTGTTTCTGAGAAGAGGGAACTCTGCCGACTCTGTGAGCATGTTTGCAGCATCTACGCCAAAAGAGGAAGGGGGCTCCTGCCCCTCTAACCAGGACGTTACATTTTCTTTGGCTCATCCAAGTAATCTTGCATTGACTGCCAGCCATTTCCTGTTCCTCCCAGCTTAGTCTTATCTGTACCCTCATCCAAACCACTGACATAAATGTCCAACCAGAAAGCTCCGGGGATGCTGCGGCAGAAACCCCTCATGCTGCCCATCTCCATCTATCAGTCAGGGGAGGCTGTGGGGAGGGGAGCTAAGGTTCTGTGTGGCCAAAGCTTTGGCCCCCTCCATACTCACAGCGAGCTCTGATGTGGGCATCATCACCCTTGCTTCACAGGTAAGGAAAATCAGCTTTCAGGGGAAACAGAAGAGTTTACAGTCTTAATTTACAAGTGTGAAAAAAAAAAGTCGTTTGAAAGAAAAAATTGTTTTCTACCTGAGCATCAAAATAGACTAAAGGTGGGAGAAAGAAAATCTTACTACAAACATTTTTGGCTGAAAACAACAACAACAACAAAGAAACACCAAGAAGAAGCCTGGCTACCACAGTAAGACCCTATCTCTAAAAAAAACCTAAAAAATTAGCTGGGCATGATGTTGTGCACCTGTGATCCTAGCTTATGTTGGAGGCTGAGATGGGAGGACCACTTGAACCCCAGGAGGTCGAAGCTGCAGTGAGCTAAGATCAGCCACGGTGCTCCAGCCTGGGAGACAGAGCACCCTGTCTCAAAAGGACAAAACAAACCAAACCCAAGAAGGTTTGGATGAAAGCAGCTCTTTCCACAGGCTGCTGGCTGGGCCAAACTTTTGAGGCCCTTCAGTCTCCACTCTCTAAGCCCTTCCCTGAGATCTGGCCCCTGGAATCCCCGAGGCTACTCCTACTTTGCTCCTGAGGCCCCTCCCCCTCAACTTCCTGAAGCCCTTCCTCTTTGGTTCCCTGACTCCCAACCCACTCAAGGTGTCCTCCCATCTCTAAGGGTGGTCAGAGAGGTACAGTGCCCCCTGCCTCACTCGCCAGGGAGCCCTGCTGCCTTACCCTGTCCCAAGTGAAATGTTCTAGAATTCTGCCCAGCATCAATATCACATGGACTGGGCTGTCATTTGCCACGTCTGCCTTTTCTTCTCCTTTTATCTAAATTAGGAACAGGTTCTTCTGTTTCCAGACTGGAGTATGGCCCCGCTTCTTCTCTATGCTTTAACTATTTGTATAGTGCCTTGAGCTGCAAAGTGCTTTCATGGGCCCTATTTAATGGGTTCATCATTGCAGCCTTAAGCGGTAAACGCTATCATCTCCCTCTTATAGATGACAGCACTAAGGTTCAGAGAAATCAAATAACTCCACCAAGGTCAGGCAAGTCCTAAGTGGGAAGACTAAGATTTGGACCCAGGTCTGCTCTTGCGGAGGGCGACGCTCTTTCCCCAGTGCCAACTGTCATGTGTGTTTTGGAGGAGAGCCCTTCTCAGGGGACCTTCTTAGGGGTCTCCCCCGGTGCACTGGCTTTAGCTCTCTCACAGCCTCTTCCATAGGCTCTAGTTAAACAATAATTCTCCTCGATAAAGAAAGTAAAGAGGGGGAGAAGAGGAGGAAGGAGAAGTTGGGTTTCTGTCGTTTGCTGAGCACTTACTATGTGCCTAGAACAGAAAAAGTTATTTTGCTTTTCTTTTTTCTTTTCCTTTAAAGATTGATCACCATCTGGCAAAGTATAGTTATCTTATTAACTAACTAAGAACCAGGGCAATGAGCTGGTCTGAGGCCACAGCTACTTAGTGCCATATTTGGGACTCAAGGTCTGTCTCATTCCAAAGTCTAACTACTGCAAAAGAGGAGATAAGCAACATATGTCTTCTTTCCAATCTTTATAACTCAAGTTCTTAGGGATTCCTTCAAATATTTAAAAGCTTTCATGAAAATTATTTAAAAGAACAAAGAAGTAATATTTAGAGTTCCTACTTGCTAAAATGAAATTCACTGAGATGAAAAGACATCCGTGGTTACAAGTTAACTGCACTAATTTTCGAGTCATATAAAGAACCTTTCAATTAACCTCTCTTAAATAGTCACAATTATCAGCAACGAAGCAGAATTATTGATAAGTGTTATAACAGATGCCATATTTAATTTCAGATCTCAGAAGAAGGGTATTTTTGGGGTGTGTGAAAAATACCTTTCTACCCACTAACTGTGCTGAGATACCAGGGTTTCAGTAATTATGAGTACATGTTTAGGCTGCCTCGTGAGGCAGTGGGCAGCTGGTGGCAGGAGAAATTGCACTGTCTTCTTGGTTGAGATCCCAAAAGTATATGTGTTTTTTTTTTTTTTTTTTGAGATGGAGTCTTACTTTGTCACCCAGGCTGGAGTGCAGTGGTGTAATCTCAGCTTACTGCAACCTCCAACTCCCAGGTTCAAGTGATTCTCCTGCCTTAGCCTCCCAAGTAGCTGGGACTACAGGCACCCACCACCATGCCTGTCTAATTTTTGTATTTTTAGTAGAGACGAGGTTTCACCATGTTGGTCAGCCTGGTCTCGAACTCCTGACCTCAGGTGATCCATCCGCCTCAGCCTCCAAAAGTGCTGGGATTACAGGCGTGAGCCACTGCACCTCGCCTGAAAAGTATATGATTCTGAACATGTTTGCTGATTCTGCCACATGTCTCCAGGCAATTAATAGATTGACCTAGAAGATCGGTAGGTTCCTTTCTACCCTGTGTTTCTGAGACTAACTATCCCTTGTTCAAAATCCTTGCAGCCAGTTGTGCTGTGGAATTTAGATATAACAATTACATTGTAGATACAAAACAACCCCAGAGGGCTCTGGGGAAGCATGCTGTGGCGAGTCTTAGTATTTCTGCAGCAAACATGTAAACTTTTACAATAAGTGGGATAAAGAAAAGCTTTTAGTCCCACTTCCGTTTAGGTTGGATTTTGCTCCCCATGGAGTTCTGGAAGGTCAGGTTTTGTGGAAAAATGAGTGACCCACAAACTTATCAGGAAGACTCAGTTCTCAGAACTTTTTGTATTTCAGAGCTTGCAGATAAGAGACTTTAACACTTCAAGAACGTTTCTTTGGAAGCCCTACTGGTGGTAACATCTAGAGTTTATGGAATGCCCTGTTCATAATGAGAAATGCAATGCATTTAAAATGCTGTTTCTGTAGGAAAATAAAATTCACTTCACGGAGATCTATTTTAGATGGCTGTTTCTAGGATCACAGAGTGGCTAACAGGGAGGACAATAAGAATTATTTGAAATCATGACTGTGTAGTCTTCAAGACATGGGACAATGGAGCCCAGTCAGGCTCCTGGCTGAGTACTTACAATGTCAGTGGGTAAACTGAGTCCAAGCCAAGAGAGTTTTCAACAATAACAGCTGAAAGAAAAACGTTTTCTGGTTAGTTACCAAGGAAGTTGGGCAGAGGAAAACATATTTCTTAACAATGCTGGAAAATAGGTTTTTTCTACTAACATTGGATAGAATTTAGTTTTGTGGCATGTTTCTTCCTTAAAGTTCCTTGATCAGTATCTTTCATTGAATGTCCAACAGCAAATCAAACCAAAGCAGCCCTCACTTACAGTGTGCCTCTTCTGCCACCCCCACCCCCACCCCTAAATGGCATCACCAATCTGTACACCAAGGCTCCCTGGGCACTGCAGAGAACTCACAGGGATGCCACAGTATAGTTTAAATTTTTTGAGGGTAACAGTGATACTTTACATCTGTTGGACATCGACTAACTTTAGATTACGCTGTGTTCCTTTCAATTATGGCATATTTTGCAAAGCTGGGCATTTGGCAGTTGTTGAGATAAAAATCAGGCACCACCCCAAAATCAGTATGGAACAGGAAATGAGGGTGGCCACGTCCAGTTGATTCCAAGATTTGGGAAGTTGTGCAATGCCCAATGGGTACACACGATTCATTAGTAAGTCATTGTGGGGAAGGAAATCAAGATATTTTCCTCCAAAATGTTGAGAATTGTTAAGTTAAAGACACTGAAAATGCAGGGGAACACTTGGTCTCAGCCTCTCTTTGCTTGATGGCAGCACAAAAATCCTTCCTTATTGGAGATGGCATTTACTTATCGGCCCAGAGAAGACAGCAGCAGACACCAGAGGAATCTGGCAACAGATTTTACTCTCTTCCCACACACTTTCCTGCTTTTTGATAGACTGGAATTGCTCTTTTTTGTCTTGTCACTACATGGTATTTATGGCTCTTTGTTAAAATACTATGTAAGCAAGGTCCCTAAGCCACTGCCTTGAGAGAGAAATACTTTTGAACTGAGGCCTCTCCTGTATGATAGGTGCAGCAAGCATTCATCCATTTTTGCATGTGTTTTGTTAATCTGACTTTTGTTTTCAGGAGAGTGTCTCCACTAAGAACCTAGAAAGGGAAAGAAAATAAATCATGCTTTCTCCCCTGCAGTGGCTACTTAAGAAGGAAATAAAAGCATTATTTTGTCCTTCAATTTCTGTGTATTAAATTGTGACATAAATACGTGACACAAGGATGAGACACAAATATTCATTAAGTTATTTGGATGTAACGATTCAATACATGAAACCTTTAGGGATTTCTTTTGGCCTGTGGGCAACGTGAAAAATTCACTGAGACATTGAGGGTGCCCTGAACAGAGAAAGTTTGCGAACCTCGGGTCTAATTCCCTGAGTGCTCAGATGAAGAAACTTGGAGTCACCCTTGATTCCTCTTTTTCATCCTCCCAAACCCACGAATCAATCCTTAAGTCCTCTTGCACCACCTCCCGCAAAATGTCCTGAATCTGTTCTTCCTTCTACCACCACTGCCATCACCATCGTCAAATCCAGCGTTTTCTATGGCAGTCTTTCTGCTTTGGCTCTTGCTTTCCAATAATCCATTCTTCAGAGGTGGCTTTTAAAAACATAAAATAGACCACATTGCTCCACTGCTTCTATGTTGCTCCCAGTCATCCTCCAGTGGCTTCCACTTCCCTTTGAAAGCCTTCCTGGGCTGACCATGTTGGCCCCACATCCTCTCCTGCCCCTCTGGAGCCTCTTCTTCCCTTGCTGCAGCCTGTTCTCACCTCAGGATGCTTCCACTTGCCCTTCCCACTCTCTGCAAAGTTCTTCATCCATTTGAAGATCTTCCAACACCTAGTTCATTCTCAAGTTTCTGCTCCAATGTCACCTCCTCAGCAAGGCTTTCTAAAACTGCCACCCCCTGACCCTCACCTCCAATGACTACATGTATTATCATGTTGTTTCATTTTCCTCATAGTATTTGTTACTCCCAAACATACCATGTTTTTTGGTCTGTAGATTTGAGAGCAGGAACTTTGCTTTCTTGTTCACCATTGTATTCCCACCAGCTAGAATGGTGCCTGGCATTTGATAGGAGCTCGATAAATAATTGATAAAATTAGTAACTGAGTGATTATCTCATATGGTTGTGTGTTTGGATTGTTCACTGATAGCCCCTGAGAAGATCCAGAAGTGAATTGGGAGAAAGGGAGCTGGTGACTTCATGTTGACTGACATATTTATATAATCATACATCACTTAATGATGGGGACACGCTCTGAGAAACTGCATTATTAGGCAATTTTGCCATTGTGTTGAAACCACCTTTGCAAAAATTATAACAGTGAGAAAATCATGCGAGTGAAGGCCATCTGATCTGGCCAACCCTCATCTTGCCTTTGGCCTTCAAGATGCTCATAAAAATTCCTGGGCTTAGGCCAGCTAACTTTAGGAGACATTTAGTTTATAGTTGAAATAATAGCCCTTCCCCAAACTCAACCATCTTTGTAAAGCTAATGAGAGACCACCAGGCCAGGAGGAGAGAGGAGCCTGAATTCTGCTAAGGTGTAGACATAAACGATTGCCAGTCATTATTCCGGAGGTCACAAGATATGCAGCTTTAATCACTCCTGCAGACAACATCACTATTGTAGAACCTAAGATTGGCCTTTTGAGATGTCTTTTTCAGGTTTTTTCATGTCTGACACCTATGGCTCCATCTGGATCCTCTAACTACTCCTGTGGCCCACTCAAAAGAAGTAACCCAGCAAGCAGGAGAACCATTTCTTATACCCCTGTGATTGCACCCCCAAAAAATCAGCAGCAAGAACCCTTTGCCTAGCCACCCCCAACCCTTTTCCCCAAACAATCTTTGAAAATCCCTAACTTCCAAATGCTCAGGGAGATTGATTTGAGTAATGACTCCATCTCCTGCGCGGAGTGGCCAGCCTCACGTGAATTAAACTCTTTCTTCACTGCAGTGCCATGGTCTCTGTGAATTGATTCTGCTTGTGCAGCAGGCAGGAAGAACCTGTCATGTGGTTACAGTGTGAACATCACAGCGTGTGCTCACACAAACCTACATGGTGCAGCCTATTGCTATATGGTGTAGCCTATTGCTTCTATGCTACAAGCTGGACAGCGTGTTACTGTACCGAATGCTGTAGGCAATTGTAACACAATGGTAAGAATTTGTGCATCTAAACATATCTAAACATAGAAAAGGAAGAGTAAAAATACGGTATTATAATCTTATGGAACTACTGTTGTATACATGGTCTGTCAAGTGAAATGTTATGTGGCAGGACTGTTTGTGTGTGTGTGTGTATATATATATATATTTATATATAATATATATTTATATGCAAAAGATATTCTACAGACTAGGTCCAATCAAGGACAGGGGCTTCCTATATACTTGGGAAGAGACAACAAATAGTTACTTTATATTAACTCCATTTTTCTTAGCAATACTGATGGTTTACTGTAAGTAATCATATTGAGTTGGATAGTTAATGAAGCAATTTCATTATATCATTTGTTATTCTTCACAACAAGCAAGCGTCCCCTACCCCTTACTTTTCTTTCCTTTTCTTTAACTAAAAGAAATTGAGTTAATACTTATAAAGGAACTTTACTATAGCTATAGCATCCAACCAAATGCTAGAATCCCATTGTCCAGCCTGATCGAACCAATGCGTTTTCCTTAACAATAAATCCAGGAAGAGTGCACAGTAAAGTGGCAGCAGGAACAGGTGTCGAATTATCTGACGTCTCTGGCAAATAGCAGTGGGGATTAAACAGAGCTTTCTTTAATAAGATTAATTCTCAAATACTAAGAGTGGTCTGGCGTATCCCCAAAGATACAAGGCATTTGTATCTATATAAGATTAAAGAAGCTTTCACACAAAGCAATTTTGTTTTTCAACATCAAAGAAATGCTTCAGTGGCGTTGCATGAGGGAGGCACGCTGCAACTAATGCAAAGAGTGCAAAACCTTTATGGAAAAGACAGTTTCCTCAGTCAGGAATTGCATCTAGAGATTCACTACCCAGGGCATACAGGGCATTGCTCTTAGAGTCATAGGATTAGGGAAAAGGGGAGGCCAGGGGTTAGGAATCAGCTTTACAAATACCCCACACAGGCGTGGTGTCCCCAGACACAGGTGGTGCGCCAGTGATGACCTTGGCTTTCCAAGGATGGGAGCTCAGTGCCTCCTGAGACCAACTGTTGGACAGATCTAATGAATAATAAATAATGACCATGACACTGTAATAATAAGGATAACAAAAATCACAGCCACCATTTCCATGTGCCAGGCACTATACTTAGCATGAATCAAATGGCACATACTTCCGCTGCTGAATCTCCTTCCCTTGGGTTTCCAGCCAGCCTTCCGAGGTCTGCTCCCCGAGGCTACATAGTCCAGACTTGCTTCACAGTGAGCTGCAAATATTTGAAGGTAGCTTTATGTTCTTTATCTGT
Organism: Macaca mulatta; assembly: GCF_049350105.2. Classification (NCBI taxonomy): domain Eukaryota; kingdom Metazoa; phylum Chordata; class Mammalia; order Primates; family Cercopithecidae; genus Macaca; species Macaca mulatta. The sequence goes on from NC_133422.1 coordinate 24,897,971, forward strand.
TTTTCCTTCTGTGCTAAACTTCTACTTATTTTTTGAACCTGATACCAGTATTTACATGGATTGATGTTACATTTCATCTTGCAGGTTTTGCCTCACCCCTCTAAGCTGCCCAAATATTGGTGAGTCCTGATACTATCATTTAGTGTATTCACCAGACCTTATCCAATGTGCTTCTGAAAATGATAAGCTTTCAAGTCTCCCTCCTCTCCTTTTTCTCTTTCTTCTTTACCTCTTTCCTTCCACGAACATTTATTGAGGACTTTTTAATGTCCCAGACACTGTGTCAGGCACTGGGGCCACAAGGTTGCATAAGGCACACTTAATAAGATAGTTTTCAAGAAAGCTTCTTGCTTAAGCAGAGAGACAGGAAAATAAAATACGACATAGTATGATTATGTTGTAACGAACAAAAAAAGAGGAGAGTTTTAACAGGAGTTGGAAGAGAAATCATCTGTAAGGGGAGATGATGGGGAGCTAGCAGATGCCAGCACTACCTCTGGCCCCTGGGGTATGGGGCCCACGAGAGAACTGGGCAGTCCTCACTGAATTAAAAGCTAGCCAGAGGATGTTGCAGGGGAGCTTACTTATGGAAGGGGCCTATGCCCTTAATGCCCGTGTGACAACCTTTTCTCCTCCCTCCTACCTACCTGGCCAGTAGGGCTCTTCCTCCCACTGCTGACCTCCCTAAAGAATCAAGGGCAGCTGCCTTGGCTAGAGGGTCTATGTTTTCACATGACAGACTACGGAAACAGCAAGCATTCTGGATTTCAAGGGGGGATCAGGGAGGTATAGAATCAGAGAGGAAGGGCATCTTTTATGACCTGAAGTTGCCCCACTTAGTCATTGGGAAGGATGGTAAGACCAGGAGCCAAAGGACTTTCTGGTTTTGACTGCTCATGGATTTCTTCCTTAGGTCACATCGAGGCCATTCTCAATGTGAAGACTGGACTCTTTAGACATCCAGGCAAAAGAGCTCATTTGCACATTCCACAGAGTCCAGGATGGTGTTAGGAGTTTGCAAGTTTCTAGCAGTTAGGAATTTTGCAGGATAGAGAATGGTTTACCTTGGTAGACATGTTATCTATCCTATGTTGGACCTATGTCCTTGTTCAAAGAGGGGTACCCTTGTAGCAGTGAGCCCTTCCTAATGAAAAAAATATTCACGGCCAAAAGGCTACAGAGTTCTGAGAATTGGTGGGTTCTGGACCAGATTCCTAATAGTACCTGGGAACTGTACCTGAATCTCTCCTTGGTGCCTCCAATAATCTCTGAGACCTTGTAGAAAGCCGGTTGTACAGACTAATTTGATTAGGGCTGCAAGCTCCAGCTTTTGTCAGGGGTTCAGAAAATTAGGCCTGGGTGAGGAGTATTGACAGTGTTTATTTTGTTAATGTGTCCATGAACATGATCAGGTGTAGCTCCCTGGGCACTCAGCCCATGGTCACGGCTAAGTGCAGACCATACACATATAGCCATGCTCCAAAAGCACTGCTTGAAGCTGTGAACCAACATAAAGGTGAAGTTTATCACGACCACCAGTGAAAACCGGACCGGGCATCTTCTATGGATTAGAGAGCTGAGAGGCAGGCTTGGGACTTGGGGTGTGCTGCCTAAGCACCCCTTTCTCCTAGAAAGCATCAGTCTGAGAGGGCACTGATGCCTCGTTCCACATTTGGAGTTTGGAAGGAATTAAATATGAAACACAGAATAAATTCTGTTATTAAACTCACACTTTCTAATTTTAGTGGGATAGGAAGAACATAGGCAAATGTTTCTATACAAAGATGTTTTGAGTTACACAACACAGAAGTGTAGAGGCCGGTAAACCACTAAGGTCTAGGAGGAGACCAGTCGGTGATGGGCCGGGGGACTCATGGATACAGATTCTTGGCTGAGGTCTGGCAGGGCTGAGGAATTTGCTGCCAGGGTCTGTCTCAGCAGGATACATCAGCCCCATCTCCAACAGGAGAAATGGGAGGACAGGGCTTCACCCTGTCTCCTGGTGCAAGAGAAGCCTTGAGCTTTGGTAGACAGTTGTATGTGTCCCTTCCAACCAGATACCTCAATATATTAATGGGTCTTCTTTTTTTTTTTTCTGCAACATCCAGTACATATTTCTGACAGCTCCTCCAGAGTGGGATTTTATCTGGAGTCCCACCCTTTCGTTTCAATTTCCTTATCACTTTATAGCAAGTCTATTCACTCATTAAAACCCAACCCAAAGTCACCTCATCTGGGAAGACACACAGGCTCTTCCAGAAAGAGTCTGTCTTTTCCCGACTACTCTCTCACTGCCTTTCCCCTATTGCACTTCTCCTTGGTTTGTGTGTCTGCCTCACCCATGAGACTGTAGCCTGGCACCATGTCAGGCACGTAGCAGGATTTCAATAGAAGGACATGGACCGAATGGATGATCCAAAGGAAGGAGAGGCAAACAGGAGGCTGACCACAAATGAAATTTCTGGTTCAGACTTTTCAGCCCCCATCACTTCACTTTCCCTCCTGCTATGGGGAAAACTCAAGAGATGAGTTATGGGTGGGCTAAGACAGCAAGCTGGGAGCTAGTGAAGAAGATGGAGTGGGCAACCCTTGCCTGTCACTGGGCTTCTGCCAGCCGATGCTTGGAAACTCTAGATGGATCAAGGTGAGAAGCCTCATTTCTGTAAAGGACTCCAAGGATTTCATGGTGCTCTGCAAATGTAATGCGTTCTTGTTGCTGTTGTTATCGTCTACCGTAGCTGTTTATAACCTCGTTCATTAACTTGCAGGATTCTTGGCTGAAGTCTGCTGCTTTCCCCCATGAGGGGAACAACTGATGACCTACTTCTGTGAATTCCATGGTGCCAGGTCTGGGCTGATCTGGATCCACATTAAAACATGCCAGGGGGCAAACATGAAGTCAAAATGTTCTGGCAACCCCCTTAGACCAATCAGTGCAGTTTTTAGCAGTATAGACACCCAGTGCACTCATGACAACATAATTTCCTACGGCCTTTTTTATAAATAGAATTTCAAATATATTCAGGTTTGAACTTTCATGGAGGGTGACTTTGAGCCGTCACTCAGCACAGAACACTTGTAAAACACTGACGTTGGTCACTGCTCACCATCTCCCTGGAAGGCCAGTTAGGACTGCTGTTTACCCCCCACATTAGAGAGGTAGGGGAAGGAAACAGGGGAAGCTGAGTGACTTGCGTTTGGGCCACAGGAGTCGCTTTGTGGGCAAGGCTGGAGTTTTCGATCTGGGGAATTTGTTTGTGGTTGGGGGACTGGTCTATGTGCAGGCTGTCGAGGGATAAGTCATACTGTCCACACTCACACTTTTGCCCCAGAGCTAGGGGCTTTCTGGAGAGAAAGCGACCCTTTCTCCTTTATTTGTAGAAATTTCATGACCCAACAACGGACTTCACAATGGGGAGAAGCTGGGTCGAAGCAGAGGTCAGAAAGGCCAAGGGAATGGAGAGGCAGAGAAAGGGCAAGAGAAACAAAGAAGTCTATGTACTTGGCGCTTCTTTGTTGCCCAGACCCTCCACTCTGCTCCCTGCTTTCTCCCTTGGAAGAGGAGGGGGAAGAGGAGGGGGATGGGGGGTGGAGAGGGAGGGGGAGGAGAAAGAGAAGGAGGAGCGCATTGCTAAAGTGCGCAGCCCTTACCCAAGCGAGGCACCCGCGCGCGCATCCACCGCGATCTCAGGCCGCGGCCTTTGTGGCAGCTCTCGGTTACCATGGGAACCGCGCTCCGCAGCCTCCCCGGGCCCCATCTAATCTGCGTGTGTGCGTGGCGGGGAATTCTAAGCCTCTGCACCTGCCCTCGCCTTCCTTTTCCCAGTCTCTCTCCTGGCGGGGAACTGTTTGGACCAAGCGTCAGCGGCGGCCAGAAAGTTTTCCTGCTGTCTGCGCGAAGGTCGCCTGTGTCAGGGGGAAGTTGCAGCCGTGGGGACTGTGTTTCCCTGAATGGAGACAATACACGTTAGACCTCCAGGCTGGGACTTTCTAGAATCCTGGGGTCCAGCGCTAAGCTGGTGGTGGCTGCGTAGATGAAGAGATGGGATATGTGGGGCTCTCAGAGCCCTGAATGGGCTCACTGGAGCTGGTCCCCAGGACAAGGCCCTTAGCAGCCTGGATGATAGCCCCTCTGCCCTGGAGTCCTTTCCAGGGGGAAAGAACTGCCCTGAAGGGGATAGGGAGTCCCACAAGGGGTTGATCTGGGGCCAAGGGTTGGAGAAAGCTATGTTCCCATGCCCTGGCCACTGTGAGTGGACTTGCAGGAGTTGCAGAGTGGTCAGGTGGAGCGGGAGGCCGGGTTGCAAACCACTTCTATGTAGGCATTCCTGGTCAGTTGTCACAGAGCTTTCAGAAGGACCTCAATCTTTGAAGTGCTTGCAATTTGCGCTTCCTTTTCTTTTTATTATACTTTAAGTTCTGGGATACATGTGCGGAACGTGCAGGTTTGTTACATAGGTATACACGTGCCATGGTGGTTTGCTGCACCCATCAGCCCATCATCTACATTACGTATTTCTCCTAATACTATCTCTCCCCTTGCCCCTCCACCCCCCGATAGGCCCCAATGTGTGATGTTCCCCTCCCTGTGCCCATATGATCTCATTGTTCAACTCCCACTTATGAATGAGAACATGCGGTGTTTGGTTCTCTGTTCCTGTGTTAGTTTGCTGAGAATGATGGTTTCCAGCTTCATCCATGTCCCTGCAAAGGACATGAACTCATTCTTTTTTTATGGTTGCATAGTATTCCGTGGTGCATATGTGCCACATTTTCTTTATCCAGTCTATCATTGATGGGCATTTGGGTTGGTTCCAAGTCTTTGCTATTGTGAATAATGCTGCAATAAACATACGTGTGCATGTGTCTTTATCATAGAATGATATATAATCCTTTGGGTATATACCCAGTAATGGGATTGCTGGATCAAATGGTATTTAAAGTTCTAGATCCTTGAGGAATCGCCACAGTGTCTTCCACAATGGTTGAACTAATTTACACTCGCACCAACAGTGTAAAAGTGTTCCTATTGCTCCACATCCTCTCCAACATCTATTGATTCCTGACTTTTTAATGATTGCCATTCTAACTGGCGTGAGATTGTATCTCATTGTGGTTTTTATTTACATTTCTCTAAAGAGCAGTGATGATGAACTTTTTTTCATGTGTTTGTTGGCTGCATAAATGTCTTCTTTTGAAAAGTGTCTGTTCATATCCTTCACCCACTTTTTGATGGGGTTGTTTGTTTATTTCTTGTAAATTTGTTTAAGTTCTTTGTAGATTCTGGATATTAGCTCTTTATCGGCTGGATAGATTGCAAAAATTTTCTCCCATTCTGTAGATTGCCTGTTCACTCTGATGATAGTTTCTTTTGCTGTGCAGAAGCGCTTTAGTTTAATTATATCCCGTTTGTCAATTTTCGTTTTTGTTGCCATTGCTTTTGGTGTTTTAGTCATGAAGTCTTTGCCCATGCCTATGTCCTGAATGGTACTGCCTAGGTTTTCTTCTAGGGTTTTTATGGTTTTAGGTCTTACCTTTAAATCTTTAATCCATCTTGAGTTAATTTTGTATAAGGCGTAGGGAAGGGGTCCAGTTTCAGTTTTCTGCATATGGCTAGCCAGTTTTCCCAACACCATTTATTAAATAGGGAATCCTTTCCCCATTGCTTGTTTTTGTCAGGTTGGTCGAAGATCAGATGGTTGTAGATGTGTGCTGTTATTTCTGAGGCTTCTGCTCTGTTGCATTGGTCTATGTATTTGTTTTGGTACCAGTACCATCGTATTTTGGTTAGTGTAGCCTTGTAGTATAGTTTGAAGTCAGGTGGCCTCCAGCTTTGTTCTTTTCGCTTACGATTGTCTTGGCTATACGGGCTCTTTTTTGGTTTCATATGAAAGTTAAAGTGTTTTTTTCTAATTCTATGAAGAAAATCAATGGTAGCTTGATGGGAATAGCATTGCATCTATAAATTACTTTTGTCAGTATGGCCATTTTCATGATATTGATTCTTCCTATCCATGAGCATGGAATGTTTTTCCATTTGTTTGTGTCCTCTCTTATTTCCTGAGTAGTGGTTTGTAGTTCTCCTTGAAGAGGTCCTTCACATCCCTTGTAAGTTGTATTCCTAGGTATTTTATTCTCTCTGTAGCAATTGTGAGCGAGAGTTCTCTCATGATTTGGCTCTCTGTTTGTCTATTATTGGTGTATAGGAATGCTTGTGATTTTTGCATGTTGATTTTGTATCCTGAGACTTTGCTGAAGTTGCCTATGAACTTACGGAGTTTTTGGACTGAGACAATGGGGTTTTCTAGATACAAAATCATGTCATCTGCAAACAGAGACCATTTGGCTTCCTTTCTTCCTATTCGAATACGCTTTATTTCTTTCTCTTGCCTGACTGCCCTGGCCAGAACTTCCAATACTGTGTTGAATAGGAGTGGTGAGAGAGGGCATACCTGTCTTGTGCCGGTTTTGAAAGGGAATGCTTCCAGCTTTTGCCCATTCAGTATGATATTGGCTGTGGGTTTGTCATAAATAGCTCTTATTATTTTGAGATACGTTCCATCAATACTTAGTTTATTTAGTGTTTTTAGCATGAAGGGTGTTGAATTTTATCGAAGGCCTTTTCTGCATCTATTGAGATAACCATGTGTTTTTTTCATTGGTTCTGTTTATGTGATGGATTACATTTATTGACTTGCGTAGGGAAGCTGACTTGATCATGGTGGATAAGCTTTTTAATGTGCTGCTGGATTTGGTTTGCCAGTATTTTATTGAGGACTTTCACATTGATGCTCATCAGGGATATTGGACTGAAATTGTCTTTTTTATTGTTGTATCTCTGGCAGGTTTTGGTATCAGGAAGATGCTGGCCTCATAAAATGAGTTAGAGAGGAGTCTCTTTTTATTCTGTTGTTTGGAATAGTTTCAGAAGGAATGGTGCCAGCTCTTCTTTATACCTTTGGTAGAATTCAGCTGTTAATCCATGTGGTCCTGTGGTTTTTTTGGTTGGTAGTTTATTAATTACTGCCTCAATTTCAGAACTCATTGTTGGTCTATTCAGGCATTCGAATTCTTCCTGGTTTAGTCTTGGGAGGGTATATATGTCCAGGAATTTACCTATTTCTTCTAGATTTTCTAGTTTATTTGCATAGAGGTGTTTATAGTTTTCTCTGATGGTAGTTTGTATTTCTGTGAGATCAGTGGTGATCTCCCATTTATTGTGTCTATTTGATTCTTATCTGTTTTCTTTATTAGTCTGGCTAGTGATCTATCTATTTTGTTAATCTTTTCAAAAAATCAGCTCCTGGATTCATTGATTTTTTGAAGGGTTTTTCGTGTCTCTATCTCCTTCAGTTCTGCTCCAATCTTAGTTATTTCTTGTCTTCTGATAGCTTTTGTATTTGTTTGCTCTTGCTTCTCTAGTTCCTTTAATTCTGATATTACGATGTCGATTTTAGATCTTTTCTGCTTTCTCCTGTGGGCATTTAGTGCTATAAATTTCCCTCTAAACACTGCTTTAGCTGTGTCCCAGAGATTCTGGTACATTGTGTCTTTGTTCTCATTGGTTTCAAAGAACTTATTTATTTTTGACCTTTATCAGGTTTGTCATTTATCCAGTAGTTATTCAGGAGCAGGTTGTTCACTTTCCACGTTGTTGTGCAGTTTTGAGTGAGTTTCTTAATCCTGAGTTCTAGTTTGATTGCACTGTGGTCTGACAGACTGTTCGTTACGATTTTTGTTCTTTTGCATTTGCTGAGGAGTATTTTATTTCCAATTATGTGGTTGATTTTAGAATAAGTGCTATGTGGTGCTGAGAGGAATATATATTCTGTTGATTTAGGGTGGAGAGTTCTGTAGATAGAGTTCTGTAGATGTCTGTTAGGTCTGCTTGGTCCAGACCTGAGTTTAAGTCCTAAATGTCCTTGTTAATTTTCTGTCTCAATCTGTCTAATATTGACAGTGCGGTGTTAAAGTCTCCCACTATTATTGTGTGGGAGTCTAAGTCTTTGTAGGCCTCTAAGAACTTGCTTTATGAATCTGGGTGCTTCTGTATTGGGTGCATATATATTTAGGATAGTTAGCTCTTCTTATTGCATTGATCCCTTTACCATTATGTAATGCCCTTCTTTGTCTTTTTAGATCTTTGTTGGTTTAAAATCGGTTTTATGACAGACTAGGATTCCAACACTTGCTTTTTTTTTTTTTTTTTTTTGCTTTCCATTTGCTTGTAAATCTTCCTCCATCCCTTTATTTTGAGCCTATGTGTGTTCTTTGAATGTGAGATGGGTCTCTTAAATACAGCACACCAATGGGTCTTGACTTTTCATCCAATTTGCCAGTCTGTGCCTTTAACTTGGAGCATTTAGCCAATTTACATTTAAGGTTAATATTGTTATGTGTGAATCTGATCCTTTCATTATGATGCTAGTTGGTTATTCTGCCCATTTTTTTTATGCAGTTTCTTCATAGTGTCGATAGTCTTTACATTTTGGTATGTTTGTGCAGTGACTGGTACCAGTTTTTCTTTTCCATATTTAGTGCTTCCTTCAGAAGCTCTTGTAAGGCAGGCCTGGTGGTGACACAGTCCCTCAGTATTTACTTGTCTGTAAAGGATCTTATTTCTCCTTCACTTATGAAGCTTAGTTTGGCTGGATATGAAATTCTGCGTTGAAAATTCTTTTCTTTAAGAATGTTGAATGTTGGCCCCCACTCTCTTCTGGCTTGTAGGGTTTCTACAGAGAGATCTGCTGTTAGTCTGATGGGCTTCCCTTTGTGGGTAACCTGACCTTTTTCTCTGGCTGCCCTTAATATTTTTTCCTTCATTTCAACCTTGGTGAATCTGACGATTAGGTGTCTTGGGGTTGCTCTTTTTGAGGAGTATCTTTGTGATGTTCTCTGCATTTCCTGAATTTGAATGTTGGTCTGTCTTTCTAGGTTGGGGAAGTTCTCCTGGATAATATCCTGAGGTGTGTTTTCCAACTTGGTTCCATTCTCCTCATCGTTTTCAGGGACACCAATCAAATGTAGGTTTTGACTTTTCACATAATCCCATATTTCTTGGAGGCTTTGTTTGTTCCTTTTCATTATTTTTTCTCTAATCTTGTCTTCATGCTTTATTTCATTAAGTTGATCTTCAATCTCTGATATTGTTTCTTCTGCTTGATTGATTTGGCTACTGATACTTGTGTATGCTTCATGAAGTTATCGTGCTGTGTTTTTCAGCTCCATCAGGTCATTTATGTTTTTCTCTAAACTGGTTATTCTAGTTAGCCATTTCTCTAACCTTTTATCAAGGTTCTTATCTTCCTTGTATTGGGTTAGAACATGCTTCTTTAGCTTGGAGGAGTTTATTATTACCCACCTTCTGAAGCCTACTTCTGTCAATTTGTTAAATTTATTCTCTGTACAGTTGTGTTCCCTTGCTGGCAAGCAGTTGTGATTCTTGGATTCCAACTTGGATGAGAAGAGGCATTCTAATTTCTGGAATTTTCAGCATTTTTGCCCTGGTTTTTCCTCATCTTTGTGGATTTATCTACCTTTGGTCTTCTCAGTTGGTGACTTTCGGATTGAGTTTTTGCTTGGGTGTCCTTTTTGTTGATGCTCATGCTATTGCTTTCTGTTTGTTAGTTCTCCTTCTAACAGTCAGGCCCCTCTTCTGCAGGTCTGCTGGAATTTCTGGAGGTCCAGTCCAGGCCCTGTTTGCCTGGGTATTATCAGTGGAGGCTGCAGAACAGCAAAGGTGCTGCTTGCTCCTATCTCTGGAAGCTTCATCCCAGAGAGGCACCCGCCAGATGGCAGCTGGAGCTCTCCTGTATGAGGTATCTGTCAACTTCTGCTGGGAGGTGTCTCCCTGTTGGGAGGCACAGGGGTCAGGGACCCACTTGAGGAGGGAGTCTGTCCCTTAGCAGAGCTCGAGTGCTGTGCTGCAAGATCTGCTGCTCTCTTCAGAGCCGGCAGGCAGGAAGGTTTAAGTCTGCTGAAGCTGTGCCACAGCCGCCCCTTCCCCCAGGTGTTCTCTCCCAGGAAGATGAGAGTTTTACCTATAAGCCCCTGACTGGAGCTGCTGCCTTTCTTTCAGAGATGCCCTGCCCAGAGAGGAGGATTCTAGAGAGGCAGTTTGACTATAGCAGCTTTGCGGTGCTGTGGTGGGCTCCGCCCAGTCCGAACTTCAAAGTGGCTTTGTTTACATTATGAGGAGAAAACCGCCTACTCAAGCCTCAGTAATGGTGGATGCCCCTCCCCCCACCAAGCTCCAGTATCCCAGGTTGACTTCAGACTGCTGTGCTGGCAGTGAGAATTTCAAGCCAGTAGATCTTAGCTTGCTGAGCTTGATGGTGGTGGGATCCTCTGAGCTAAACCACTTGGCTCCCTGGCTTCAGCCCCCTTTCCAGGGGAGTGAATGGTTCTGTCTTGCTGGCATTGCAGGTGCCACTGGGCTATGAAAAAAACCTCCTGCAACTAGCTCAGTGTCTTCCCAAACGGCAGCCTAGTTTTGTGCTTGAAACCCAGGGCCCTGTTGGTGTAGGCACCCGAGGGAATCTTCTGGTCTACGGATTGTGAAGACCGTGGGAAAAGCGTAGTATCTGGGCCAGAATGCACTGTTCCTCAGACACAGCCCCTCAGGGCTTCCCTTGGCTAGGGGAGGGAGTTCCCCAACCCCCTGTGCTTCCCAGGTAAGGTGATGCCACACCCTGCTTCGGCTTGCCCTCCATGGGCTGTACCTGCTGTCTAACCAATGAGATGAACCAGGTACCTCAGTTGGAAATGCAGAATTCACCCGCCTTCTGCACTGGTCTTACTGGGAGCTGCAGATCCGAGCTGTTCCTATTCGGCCTACTTGCTCGGGAATCCCTGCACTTTCCTTTCCCATTCTAAATAAATATTCACTTTTGCACCTAAATTGATACTTATAATTTTATATTCTTTTTCTTGAAGAGGGTCCATCAAATTGTATAAGCTTCAGGTGTTCACAAAACCTGAAGAATCATGAGCACCCTGCACATAACAGGTGTATGTTAGTGGGTTTTGAAACGTTGTCTCTTGTTGACCTGTGCCAGGATCTTGGGAGGAGGGTGGGAATGTGTCCAAAAAGGAAGTTCCGTGGAAGAGATGTGGGGGCACAGAGAACCCAAGGCTGCTCTGCTTGGTGATCCTGTAGGAGCTAAGCAAGTGGAAGGTGATCAGATGACTATCTCTGACTCTCCCCCTCCTCCTCCTGATGTGGAGAAAGTTGGAGAAAACAGAAGAGAGGCCAAGTCCATACCAGTATCAGAAGGTATGGGGCGGAGTGTAGGAGGAACAGGAAGACAGAGGTCCTATGAAGTGTCCAAAGAACTCTTTAGACCACACCCCAAGGATCTCTTGAGCACAAAGGAAGAATTTGAGGCTGGGTTATGACAACAAGCTTTGCTGGTGATGGGGACGAGAAACTTGTCAAAGACTACTTTTGAAAGCTACACCTCTCAATTATACTCAGGGGCAGTGCCAAGGGCTGGCTTGGGGAAACTTCTGTAGCCCCCTATAATCTTTATCGACCTCACCCGAATCTAAGCAAAAAGTGTATCTGTTGTGCAAACACAGGTTCAGGACAAGTTTCCTAGCCCACCACTTCCAACAGTCCATTTCACCTGAATCCCTGTCACATAGACATTTCTGTGTCCACTCCTGGTGACTGCAGTCTTGGTTGTTGTCATGATAAGGCTTTCCACAAGGTGGTGCTCATAAGTTTTGTTTTTAAATTTTTCTTTGTTGATAGATTCATTACTTTGTTGCTGTTTTATTGAACACCTACTTTGTGGTAGCATTATTCTAGCAGGTGTTAATAGATACAAACTAAGCAAAACAGACTAAATATCTGTTTTCAAAAAATTTTAAAAAGTTGTGATTTTTATACCCTGAAGGTGAAACTGAACAGTGATGTGTCTCCATTTATGTTGCTGATATTATTCTACATTTATGACAGTTTCACATTTTTCTTTCTCTAGACTGATGTGGCTTGGAGGAACTATAGATTCTTTTATTATTTGGCTGGGGAAAGAATTACCTTTTATGTGTCTGTGTAAGCCACTTTCTGAGATCCTTCCTTTCACCAGGGAAACACCAAATCATAATCTGGATAATTCCAAATTGTTGCTAAACACCAGCTGATCATTCTCGGGTCTCAGCTTTGGGTTTGCCTGACATCTGAGTAAATTCACGGCTCCTTTTAAAGAAAAATTCTGATAGGTCTTTCAGGTATCCCAGTGACCTGCCTTCAAGTAAGGGTGAGATGGACTTTGATCTGGGTGAGAATTTATCAGACTCTTGCTTTCATTAAAAAAAAAGTTGGCCTTGCTATTTGACCATCTACCCCAGAGAACACATACAAAGAGCTCATCCTTGCCAAAGACAAATTTGAAATCACAATTGCAAGAGACAGGCCTGAGGTCCATGTGAATTGCCCATCCCCCCAGGTTCAGTAAGCTTTATGCTTGTTCCAAGTTAGATTCCCAAAGGCAACATCTTTCAGGACATTTACTACACTAGCTTGGCAGCTTCCGGAAATGCCTTCACTTAGCTATGATTGAAGAGTAAGTACGCCCTTGATTTTTATTGCAGGCTAGTATAAAAATGGTCATAAAACAAATGTTTCCGTACTTTTGGCAAAAAGATCTGTTAAAGACATCCACCTTACAATTCCATGTTTTTAGTGTAAGGATTCACAAGATCCCCAGATTCATATCTAACCACCTGCTCGACTTGGCGTTTCTACTTGGATGTCCTGTAAGTGTATCACATCTAATGGGGCCCAAACTGAACTCCTGTTCTTCCCCCAGTGATCTGCTCCTCCCTCAGTCTTTGCCATTCAGTAAACAGCAGCTCCACTGCTCAGACCAAGCAACCCACAACCATCTTGAGTCCTCTTTCTCTCTCTCGGTATGTGCAACCTGTTATCAAGCCCTGTTGCCTCAAGCACAGTCTAGTAGTGAACGGTTTCTTATTAGCTTCTCTGGACTGCGACACATCACAAGTTTCCTAATTGACACCTCTTTTTCTGCCCTTTGTTCCCCTACGACCGTGCTTAACATAGCAGCCAGAACCATCCTTTAAAATGCGTCTGGTCCCAACACTTCTCCACTCAAAATCTTCCCGTGACTTTCCATCTTCTTGGGAGGAAAATCCCCCAAGGTCTCCACTTCCCCGTCCTTCCCTGCCCCACCCCAGACTTGATGTCCTCATCATCTGTTCCTGATTCATGTTGCCAGAGCCACACTGGTCTCCTGTGCCCCCATCTCTGGGCCTGGGCACTTGCTTTTCCTTCTGTCGGGAAGACTATTCCCTAGATATCCACACAACTGCTGCCTCTTCCCCTCTGCGACTCTCCTCAAATGTCACCTTCTCAGTGGGGGGTTTCCTAACCCTGCATGTATTAAAACTGTATGTAGGGGGCTGTGTGAAAACTGCAGCTCCTCTCTGAGCTCTCTCTTTTCTCCCATGCAGCTTCACTTTTTTTCTACAGCACTTATCACTGTCTGACCCGTGATGTATTCTATTGATTGTCTGTCTTGTCCGACTGGAACGTGAGCTCCCTGAGGGTAGGGATTTTTATCTGTTCTGTTTTGTTCGCTTCTGTGGTCCAAAACCTACCTAGAACAGTGCCTGAGACATAGCAGGTTCTCAATACGTATTTATCGAATGTATAATTAAATTATCTTGGAATTTAGTGTAAGGACAAAAAAGAGATTTCATGTTAAAGCTGTGTGTCCTCAGGAAATATAATCGATGTGATACATGTTGTAATTTACTTTTTGGTTTTACTACTAGGAAGCGCAAAGTTAAATATAGGAGGAATTAGAATCATGGTTTTGTCCGTGGTCTCTCGCTTAGTCATCTTCTTCCTCTGTATGGCTGGGGTTGGGTGGATTTTTTTTTTTTTTGGAGATGGAGTCTCACTGTGTCATCCAAGCTGGAGTGCAGTGGCTATTCACAGGGGCGATCATAGTGCACCACAGCCCTGAATTGCTGGGCTCAAGTGATCCTCCAGCCTCAGCCTCCCAAGTAGCTGGGACTACAGGTACATGCCACTGCGCCCAGCTCTCTACGGTTTTTATTACCCTCCCTTACCTTTTAACTTTCATTTGAACAGCTTCGTGCATAGGTATATCCTCAGGTAGTATTCATGGACCTTTTAGGCTTCCTGTAAATATTTGTCAAGTGAATGCATTGCAAGCCATTTTAATTTCTTTCACAAATAAGTGGGATATATATATATACACACACATATATGTATACACACACACACATATATATGTAATACATTATTAATGATCTATGGTATAACTAAAAAAAAACCAATGGGCTAGAAAGGAGTAGACGGTTATTAGGGGAGGGAAGGTTGGTGGGAAATTAGTTTTCGTTGTGATTTACGGCTGGAGTGAGTGTAGGATTTGTCACCCAGCCTGGGACCCTTACGGCAGTGAAAGGGAAGATATGAATAATTTTTCTCGGACAATAGGCATGAACTGGGACCATTCCCAGTGGGAATGTGATAACTAGGCAAACATCTATCAAACTAGGACAAATGACCAAGGTTTCCAATAGGAGTTTAATAACCTTTTAGCAAAGGTTATGATTTACCAATAATAGTACCAACGTATTCTCACTTTTTGATCATAGTCAAGAGTTTATTTAACGTTTCTCGTTACGAAACCTTACTCAAGACTCATTAACAACTCAGAATAGAATTTTTAAAACAATCATTAGTTAGGCTCAAATTCAGAAAAGTTAGACTAAGTAAAATGGATTTCGTTGTCAGGATGAAACAAAAGCCACCGCGAGGTGCCACCAGCACTGAATAGAGATATGTCCCTCTACATTAGAAAAGAGTTTCAAAAGCAGATTAACTTTTGTTGTTGTTTCTTTTCTCAGCATTGACTTTGGCAGAGCATTTTTAAAACCCGGAAAAGAGCAAGCAGTGAAAAGTAATTGGGTCAAAGGGGATGAACAGAAGGATACCAAATAGTGTTACTCCCTGGAGATCAGAGAAATTCTGCTGATTTCCACAAGCAGCATCCCCACCCTAAATTCCTGGGCGCACTTTGAGCTAGGTCTGGTGTCTGCCTATCCCTGAATCAAGAGGGAGGTGAGCTGACCTCACTTCTCTTCCTGCCTTCTGTTGCTCCTTCATTCCCAAAGCCAGGCTTTCTCTCCTCTTCAGCCACTGGCCTCGAAATGACTCATTCAAAGGCCAATTCCTTAGGTTGCTGGTAGTAATAAGACAACCCAGAGCCTAACTGAAGTTTCCAGAGATAACATCTATTGCTTTCCAGCATCTGCCTGTTACACTGTGGAGCCAAATGAGGTTAGACTGATAGCAATTTGTTTTTCACAAAACCAAGCTGATGACTTCTCTTTACCTCATATTGTTCCAATGACTGCAAACAGACTTGGGGAAAATCCATTTTAACATCTGTCCAGGTATTACAGTTTGGCAGAATACTCTAAAATTGCCAGGGGCAACTTTTTTCTTTACAAAGCAGGGTACTACCTTTATCTTCTTTTAGAGCCCAGGCAGGGGGATGGGGCAGGGGGCTTGCTTTAACCCTTGTCAGGGTCTTATTCTTACTGGGCTCTGTGCGTCATGTACTGCTTTGTGGTAAGGCTTCTCAAGGCTTAGTCTCATTTGGATTTCCATCTTCTCATTTTAAGAGTGAATGGCTCTGTCAGTTGAAAGTCAGATAACATTTTTTCTAAAGAACAACAGGGGCAAAATAGTTTTTGAAAATCCTGCCTTTTCATATATTGATAGTCAGTGTTTCCTTCCCTAGGGCAGTGCTTCCTTTGGTCCTTCTGTAATTGAAGAATGAAAGAAGCCCTCCGGGATGAATAGTTCCCTTATGTATCTTCAAGCTCTTTGCCTCATTCAGCCATAAGAAATTGTACCCCAGGGTAACAGAGGCTAGGGATTACAGGCCCAGAAATATAAGAACAAACAAATCAGCACATTGCTATCTTGATCTACTACACAGAGCCCTTAACCACACTTGAGAGTGTCGTAAGAAAAAAAAATAATCCCTGAATAGTTAAAAAGAAAAAAAAAAAAGAGGAAGAAATCAAACATCATGCGGATCCCTGTCTTTGGTCGTACGGCAGATCTAATTCTGCTGTATGTGGTGGCTCATATAGAAGTTTTTTGTTTTTTTTCCTTCTTATGTTATATCCTGCCTAAGATATTTAAATCTCTTAATAAGCTAAAAGGTAAACAGGTGTGCTTCAAGTTCCTTTACCTTGTTTTTAGCAGGGTGGTCAGCTTGCATTTGTGACACTCACAAGCTGCCTTTGTAAGGAGCCAAGCACAGTATGTTCCTTGTGGATTTGGGGGACTGAGCTTCAGTCAAGCACCCTACTGTGGGGGGCACTGACTGAGTCCCTTGAACAAGGCAGATAAATGCCAACTATAAGGACACTGCTTCTCTGGAAGCAGACTCATGGGATGTCTGGTCTGAAGCAAGCTCAGCTGTTGTCCCAGCCCAAGCGCCCCCTGCTACCACCCTGGACAGACCAAGCCCCTTCTTAGACACAGATGACCCCATAGCTGCCAAGGAAAATCCCAAGCTGCCCCAGGGCTGGTGGCAATCGGTAGCAAGCCTTCTTTACAGTTCTTCCTGGATCCCGTTGGAAAATCTTCCTGGAAACTGATGGAAGGAATCTCCTATGGTGACTTGTTCGCTGCAAGGTTTCTTGTTCTCTACTCGTATAGTGATTTGGGGTAGAGGTAAACTTTGTATCATCAACATTTAAGGATGATCAGATTTGACTGCATCCAGGGATTGAGACAATTTTTCGAAGCTTTTCTCCCCTGGCCACACTGGGCAAAGAGAACGTTGTCTTTTTCTTTTAAATCAAGAAACGTTTTGCATCTCAAGGCAAAGCTTTGCTGTAATAAAAAGACGATATGAGCTGCTGGTTAGCTCAGACTGCTTTTGGCTATAAGGTCTGTGAGGCATAAGCAAAGCACTGCTAAATTGAGGACAGGTTCACTGCAGGGTGTGAGCATGGATCTGAGGGCAGTGTTCTCAAGGCAGGGATAAACAGAAGGCTCCGTGAAATCTGGCTGCTTCGTTTGTCTACGCTCTCACTTGGTTCAGCCAGGCAGATGATGAACCACAGTGTAAAATAAAGAGCCTTTGAATTATTATCTCAAAATGTGAACAGTTTTTATAACCTATTCTAGGGGATGATGAACTCATCAAGGGAAGAAAGTTGCGTGGCTCCAAGAGAGCAGAGCTGTGATTGGATGCCTGTGTTCCAGAGATTATAGTTCCTTTTAATGCAGTTGGGATTGGGAGCCAAGGTCAGAGTGGGTATTTTAGTAGATGTATGAGAGTGGAGTTTGGATATAAATTATGTAATACTGGCAGTTCAACACAGATACAAATTGAGCAGCTCCTTCATGGTGTTTGGGGAATTATGACTGATTTGTGGTCCGCTTATGAATGGGAATAGGTCGCCTTTCAGTTATGAAAGTATTTTTCACATTAAGACGGTCATAATTAATTAGAGGTGCATGTGGTGGGGTCATGAATGGGAATGCTTCATGTTTTGACCCCCTAAATCTGTGTTCCTGCCAACAAAGCCCCAGTGATAGATTTGTTTGATAGTTCACAAAGGAATTACTAGATCTTGTCTCCGAGTACCGCAGGCAGCACTTTTATGGCTCCATTAAAGTCAGAGCTTGTTCAGGTTATGGTTGGGAAGCTGATTTTTCCTTAGACAAATCATACAGTCTATTTTGTTTCAATCCAAGATTTAACTTTGAGACTCCTGGATAATGCTTTTGTTTTCTAAACATTTGGGATATCATTGATTTAATTTTTCCAAAAGGAGTTTAACTAAACAACTCAGCCACTACCTGGCTGAGTAATTAAACGAAGGGAAACTAGAAGCTGCGTACCAGCCAGGAATTATTTATCACTTGGTTTACTAACCTGTGTCCCTTTCACATGACAGCCTGGTGCCTGAAGCTGTGACTTCAGTTCTTTCTGAAGCAGCAGAAGCCCCAGGAGCCAAGGTCTTTACTTTTGCATGAGGTATTTAATGCTAAACATAAATAGTGAGAAGGCTGGGTTCTTGGGCAAGTGAAGACTTTGTTTTGAACCCCAGAGGGTGGCTCCCCACATCTCACTGGAAAGATGACAACTTAAGTCAGGGAAAGGCTGGTTGAAACCACTGCAGAGGACTATCTATGAAGACTCGTTTTCTGTTCCAAGCCTGTTAGGATTCGATGCAATCTCATCTTAGAGAACTTTTATTTCTAGGACTCTGAGTGGCAATGCCCACTGGTCATGTTCATTTGTTCCTGAAACAGTGTGAGAATTTTGTACTTAAGTGTCCCAGAGTGCACACCAAGACACAACTACCCAGCAATATGGGAGACTTTTGGAGTCTGCTATTACGGTTTGCAGGTTCAGTATGCAAAATTCTATCTTCCATGTCATTATCCTCATTGTTTGCCATCCTGCAGGGTTTTTTTTTTCTCCTCTGCATCAGAGAGGGAAATTTCTCTAATTCTTCTTTGTAGCACACCCCTCACTTTGCTCATTTCATTTCTTGTCCCTTTGCTCTCATTCGCTAGCTTCATGATTCTTTGAACAGCTTATCTTCCCTATTTTGCACAGTAGAAACAGGCAAAGTGGCGGAAGGGTGGAAGGAGGATGCAAAGAGAATAATAGGTCCTATTGACTAGGTACTTTTAGGTGTGTGGCCCTGTTCTTAGTACTTTACATGTGTTTCGTCACTCAAATTTGAAGAGCAGAAGCAGCCACCAGCCTTGGATTCAACAAGGAACTTTGAAGCATTGGAGGGCAACACATTGGACAACGAATTGGTTCAAGCATGGCCAAGAACTGTGTTAGCATCCTCTGGTGTGTCAGCCCAGCCAGATCATGCCACAGTAGCCTCTAGGGCAAGCAAGAATATTATGAGAATTAGGAAAGGAATGCAGATTTACTGAGGGCCTCCTCTGTGCCTGGCCCTGAGTGGTTTCTCTTATGTGATCTTATTTAATCTTCACAGCACATTCAATAGGTAATATCTTTTTAGTGTGACTGATGAGAAATCGGAAGCAAAGGTTAAGTAAATTGCCTATGGCTAAGCTGCGACCGCATTTGAACGGAGGGCTCTGAGGCCATCATCTAAGCTGTGCTGACCAGTCCTCATTCTGGATTAATTCCCTGAGAAGTTGAAATGCTCTTTTTGCTGGTCTTACGTGAATTTCTACTCTGTGTTGGAGGGGAGGGGCGTGGAGTGTGTTGGTACCAAAACCATTCCGAAGTTTGAGCTTCTAATCCTCTTGTGTCACATCTTCTGTTCCTATCCCGCACCAGTTCCCATAGGCAGATACCTGTTCTTATGGTGTGAACTGCTGAGCTGCTTCTCATGGTATGAGATAATGGTTCCAATGATGGGAAGAAATGGAATGGTATGCGTACCCTGACCATTTCTTTGTCTTATATTTAGATATGTTTCATCTTTTATAATCAACATACAAGAACAAAGCTGAGGCCTTTCGGGGAAGGTGGTGGCTGTAATGCATCCCACCTTCCTTCCATTTCCAACTCCAGCTCCTCTACTCCTTCTGATGGGGCAGATCTGACTCTGCCTGGGAGTGAGACCTCAGTTGGGGATTGCAGAGCTTCCCAGTCCACTTCTGGCTGGGGCAGTGGCTTGAAACAAACCATTAAATGACCAGAAATGAATATGAGTCCTAGGACTGACTGTTGTATGAATCTGTTGAAATATTCTGAACAGATTTTGGAAAAAATTGTGGCATAAAAAATCTGAAGAATAGATGTTAGTAGCTTGAATGAAAATCCTGGAAAGAATAATGGAGCATTCTTTCAGGAACTGTCTTGATGGTGGAGAAGATGATATTTTGTGGGCAAACAAAGTATCACAACTGAGTTAATGAGCAGTTTAGGATTCTATGGGAAGACGCTTTAGGAGTGCCTTACCCAATTTATTGGGTCATATTCTTGTTTTTATTAATGTACGAGAGTAAAATATGATAAAACTATCATCTGTCTAAGCCTGAAAGAGCTCCTTCAATAACTATAACATAAATCTCCAAGTTATAAGAAAGCATTATGTTCTAATTGAATCAAAAGTATTTTTTCTTTCTTAGTGGTACATAAAATAATGGTTCATCTTACAATAGATGAAATCTTGGATCCAAAGAAATATGCTCCATACTTTAGGTGGAAGAAAATATATTTGTAAGTATGTAAGTATGCAATGATTTAAGGACTATATAATCCACATCTGAAGAGAATATTTGGAAAAAAAAGAAAAAGAAACATAAATAAAAAATTAGAATAGCAAGATGGAAGATAATGAAGAAAGAAAAAACTGGCTAGCAGTGAAGCTTCCGGTATGTAGTTAAGGAGCATTACCCATGGAGACAGACAGATCAGCACTGGATGCTCAAGGCTTATCACAATGGAGGCTCTCTTCTCACTCGTGTGAGGACGTTGTGGAGGTTGGGGGGAGGCCCTCCACTCCTATCAGGGCCACAGCTGTGAAGCCTCTGCTGTGTTCAATTCATCCCTCCCATGCTTGCCCATGGTGTCTAGCCAGGAGAGAGAGAGAGACAGAGAGAGAGAATGATAATCCAGAAATTGGAGACTGTGCAAAGTTGCAAAGGTCATCGGCTTCTAGACTTTTAGATAAATCTGAGAAATATTGTTAACAACTAGTGCCCATTAAAATTAAAATTTAGGTTGGGCGTGGTGGTCCACGCCTGTAATCCCAGCACTTTGGGAGGCTGAGATGGACTGATCACCTGAGATCAGGAGTTTGAGACCAGCCTGGTCAACATGGTGAAACCCCATCTCTACTAAAAATTCAAAAATTAGCCGGGCGTGGTGACAGGTGCCCGTAATCCCAGCTATTCAGGAGGCTGAGGTGGGAGAATCGCTTGAACCTGGGAGATGGAGATTGCAGTGAGCCGAGATCATGCCATTGCACTCCAACCTGGGCGACAAGAGTGAAACTCAGTCTCAAAATAAAAATAAAAATAAAAATTAAACTAAAATTTAGTACCATGGAAAATATATTAATGGGATGACATTTTCATCAATTATTTCAAGGAAGTTGAGAGAGGCATGGAGGCCAAGGGCCATGGACAATAAGAACAAGTTGTCCATCCAGAGAATAAAATCATGACCTTAGCGAGCAACTTCCCCAACCTTTGGCTGGGCCTTTATTGTTCCTGCCAAGCAGGCCTTCACAACCTTTGTGGACTAATAACTACTATGACTCTTCTAATTCTTTCTGTTTCCAAAAGGGAGTTTTTACCGGGGGTTATTCTATCTCTGCTTGGGACATTCCAGATTGGCTCTGTGTGGTGTACACATGTGGTGGGTGGTAAACTTGTCTTTGTATTTCTTAGGTCACTGCTGCTCTGGGCTACAGCTTCTCCTGGTGGAGAAGACTTTACATCACTGGAAAGTTTTTGATTTTGAGCTGGATGCAGTGACTAGGTGACTTTGGGGTGCATTTCTTTTCTTTTCCTTTTTGAGTTGAGGAGGTCTTGCTTTGTTGCCCAGGCTGGAGTGCAGTGGTGCAGTCATAGCTCACTGCAGCCTTGACTTCGGGGCTTAAGGGATTCTCTCACCTCAGCCTCCTGAGTAGCTGGGACTACAGGCGTGCACCACCACACCCAGCTAAATTTATTTTTATTTTTTTATTTTTTATTTTCTTATTTTTTTTTTTTTTTTTGAGACGGAGTCTCGCTGTGTCGCCCAGGCTGGAGTACAGTGGCCGGATCTCAGCTCACCGCAAGCCCCACCTCCCGGGTTTATGCCATTCTCCTGCCTCAGCCTCCCGAGTAGCTGGGACTACAGGCGCCCGCCACCTCGCCCGGCTAGTTTTTTGTATTTTTTAGTAGAGATGGGGTTTCACCGGGTTAGCCAGGATGGCCTCGATCTCCTGACCTCGTGATCCGCCCGTCTCGGCCTCCCAAAGTGCTGGGATTACAGTCTTGAGCCACCGTGCCCGGCCTCCCAGGTAAATTTATTTTTTTGGAGAGATGGGGTCTTACTATGTTGCCCAGGCTGGTCTCAAACTCCTGGCCTCAAGTGTTCCTCCCACCTCACCCTCCCAAAGTGCTGGAATTACAGGCATAAGTCACTGTGCCTGGCATAAGTCATTGTGCCTGGACTGGGTTGCATTTCTTGAGTGAGGCTGAGTAATTCTTCATCAACTGGATATTTAATTACTAGAATTTATGTGCCAAATATATTGCCACTTCATCCTGGGGACATAGCAAAGCTACACTTCTCCAACTTCTTTGCAGTTTGGTGTAGCTGTGGGACTGAGATCTGGCTGCTGGAAGGCAGGTGGAAGGGTTGTAACCTTCTCTGAGGCTGGCCTCTGCTGTCCCTTTCTCTGTCTGCCAGTCAGATACTGACACTCAGGGTGAAGCCAGGAGTTGGGAAGGGAAAGCCTTCCAACCTAGGTTTCTGAGTGACTGCACAGAGCAGGGTTTCCTCTCTCAGATTTGACTTTACAGAAATGTGAAAGAAACCGACATTGTCTCAGGCCTCTTTGATTTCAAGATTTATCTGTTACAGCAGTTGGTGTTACCTTAGATATTGCTATGGTGAAACATTACTGGAGAGCTGGGCACAGTGGCTCATACCTGTAATTTCAGTGCATTGGGAGGCAGAAGTGGAAGGATCCCTTAAGCCCAGGAGTTTGAGGCTGCTATGACTGCACCACTGCACTCCAGCCTAGGTGGCAGAGTGAGACTTTGTCTCTAAAAATAAATAAATAAATAAAGTTACTGGAAAATGTCAGATTGGAAGTATGTAATATAAATATTAAACGAGTAGTCTTGAAACACAGGAGACAAAGAAAGTTTTAATAAGAGTCTGGAAAATAAAGTGCTAAACTATCCTGCGTAAACATAGAAATTGAGATGGGGAGAAAGAAGGGATAGTAAAGGCATTCCAAAATGCCTACATAGAACACTCAGTCCTATGACATTGATAATAAACATACGTTGGTTGATAAAAGTCAAACATAAAATAATAGGCAAAGAGACAGAAGTCTAAGGCAAAGAAAGAAAGAAATGGCAGCACTAGGCAAAGTAGAATTTAAGGTTAAAGCATTCAACAGGATAAACAGAAACATTTTGCAGGGATTGAAGTTTCAATTTATGAAGAATATATGCTAAACATAACCTTATGCATAAATATAGTAGCAGCATAGTACAATCTACTAGAAATTCACGAAAAGCAATTAGAGCAGGAAATTTTTTTACATTGCTTTTAAAACAAGAGGAAGGACATAGAGGAATTAAATAATACAATCAACATTAATTGTTTTAATAGATTTAATTGATTTAATAGATTTGTCTAGAACAGTATATCCTTTAAGAAGCAAATACACTTTTCGTTTGTTCAAAAAAAAAAAAAAGAATTGATAATGTATTTGGTTGTAAGGAATCCCTCACAAATTGAAGAAACTAGAAATTTAATTTTTAATTTTTCTTATTATACTTTAAGTTCTGGGGTACACGTGCAGAACGTGCAGGTTTGTTACATAGGTATACATGTGCCATGGTGGTTTGCTGCACCCATCAACCCATCGTCTACGCTAGGTATTTCTCCTAATGTTGTCCTTCCCCTTTTACCTCACCACCTGACAGGTCCTGGTGTGTGATGTTCCCCTCCCTGTGCTCATATGATTTCATTGTTCAACTCCCACTTATGAGTGAGAACATGGCAGTGTTTTGTTCTCTGTTCCTGTGTTAGTTTGCTGAGAATGATGGTTTCCAGCTTCATCCATGTCCCTGCGAAGAACAGGAACTCATTCTTTTTTATGGCTGCATAGTATTCCATGGTGTATATGTGCCACATTTTCTTAATCCAGTCTATCATTGGTGGGCATTTGGGTTGGTTCCAAGTCTTTGCTATTATGAACAGTGCTGCAATAAACATCCATATGCATGTGTCTTTATAACAGAATGATTTATAATCCTTTGGGTATATACCCAGTAATGGGATTGCTGGGTCAAATGGTATTTAAAGTTCTAGATCCTTGAGGAATTGCCACAGTGTCTTCCACAATGGTGGAACTAATTTACACTCCCACCAACAGTGTAAAAGTGTTCCTCTCTCTCCACATCCTCTCCAGCATCTGTTGTTTCCCAACCTTTTAGTAATTGCCATTCTAACTGGCGTGAGATGGTATCTCATTGTGGTTTTGATTTGCATTTCTCTAATGACCAGTGATGATGAGCTTTTTTCGTATGTTCGTTTGCCACATAAATGTCTTCTTTTCAGAAGTGTCTGTTCCTATCCTTTGCCCACTTTTTGATGGGGTTGTTTTTTTCTTGTAAATTTATTTAAGTTCCTTGTGAATTCTGGATATTAGCCCTTTGTCAGATGGTAGTTTGCAAAATTTTCTCCCATTCTGTAGGTTGCCTGTTCACTCTGATGATAGTTTCTTTTGCTGTGCAGAAGCGCTTTAGTTTAACTAGATCCCATTTATCAATTTTCGCTTTTGTTGCCATTGCTTTTGGTGTTTTAGTCGTGAAGTCTTTGCCCATGCCTATGTGCTGAATGGTATTGCCTAGGTTTTCTTCTAGGGTTTTTATGGTTTTAGGTCTTACGTTTAGGTCTTTAATCCCATCTTGAGTTAATTTTTGTATAAGGTGTAGGGAAGGGGTCCAGTTTCAGTTTTCTGCATATGGCTAGCCAGTTTTCCCAACACCATTTATTAAATAGGGAATCCCTTCCCCATTGCTTGTTTTTGTCAGGGTTGTCAAAGATCAGATGGTTGTAGACGTGTGGTGTTATTTCTGAGGCCTCTGTTCTGTTCCATTGATCTGTATATCTGTTTTGATACCAGTACCATGGTGTTTTGGTTAATGTAGCCTTGTAGTATAGTTTGAAGTCAGGTAGGATGGTGCCTCCAGCTTTGTTCTTTTTGCTTAGGATCATCTTGACTATACAGGCTCTTTTTTTGGTTTCATATGAAATTTAAAGTAACTTTTTCTAATTCTGTGAAGAAAGTCAATGGTAGCTTGATGGGAATAGCATTAAATGTATAAATTACTTTGGGCAGTATTTTGGCCATTTTCTTGAGACTGATTCCTCCTATCCATGAGCATGGAATGTTTTTCCATTTGTTTGTCTTCTCTCTTATTTTCGTGAGCAGTGGTTTGTAGTTCTCCTTGAAGAGGTCCTTCACATCCCTTATAAGTTGTATTCCTGGTTATTTTATTCTCTTTGTAGCAATTGTGAGTAAGAGTTCTCTCATGATTTGACTCTCTGTTTGTCTATTATTGATGTATAGGAATGTCTTTGATTTTTGCACATTAATTTTGTATCCTGAGACTTTGCTGAAATTGCTTATCAGCTTAAGGAGCTTTGGGCTGAGACAATGGGGTTTTCTAAAAATACAATCATGTCATCTGCAAACAGAGACCATTTGACTTCCTCTCTTCCTATTTGAATAGCCGTTATTTCTTTCTCTTGCCTGATTGCCCTGGCCAGAACTTCTAATACTATGTTGAATGGAGTGTTGAGAGAGGGCATCCTTGTCTTGTGCCAGTTTTCAATGGGAATGCTTCCAGCTTTTGCCCATTCAGTATGATATTGGCTGTGGGTTTATCAGAAATACCTCTTATTATTTTGAGATATGTTCCGTCAATACCTAGTTTACTGAGTGTTTTTAGCATGAAGGGCTGTTGAATTTTATCGAAGGTCTTTTCTGCATCTATTGAGATAATCATGTGTTTTTAGTCATTGGTTCTTTTATGACTAAAAAGTTTATGTGATGGATTGTGTTTATTGACTTGTGTATGTTGAACCAGCCTTGCATCCCAGGGATGAAGCCAACTTGATTATGGTGGATAAGCTTTTTAATGTGCTGCTGGATTCAGTTTGCCAGTATTTTATTGAGGGTTTTCGCATTGATGTTCATCAGGGATATTGGCCTTGCATTTTCTTTCTTTGTTGTGTCTCTGCCAGATTTTGGTATCAGGATGATGCTGGTCTCATAAAATGAGTATGGGAGGATTTCCTCTTTTTCTATTGTTCGGAATAGTTTCAGAAGGGATGGTACTAGCTCTTCTTTATACCTCTGGTAGAATTTGGCTCTGAATCTGTCTGATCCTGGGCTTTTTTTGGTTGGTTGGCTATTAATTATTGCCTCAATTTCAGAACTTTTTATTGGTGTATTCAGGGATTCGACTTCTTCCTGGTTTTGTCTTGGGAGGGTGTATGTGTCCAGGAATTTATCCATTTCTTCTAGATTTTCTAGTTTATTTGCACAGAGATGTTTATAGTATTCTCTGATGATAGTTTGTATTTCTGTGGGATCAGTGGTGATCTCCCCTTTATCAGTTTTTATTGTGTCTATTTGATTCTTCTCTCTTTTCTTCTTTGTCTGGCTAGTGGTCTATCTATTTATCTAATTTTTATAAAAACAGCTCCTGGATTCATTGATTTTTTTGAAGGTTTTTCGTGTCTCTGTCTCCTTCAGTTCTGCTCTGATTTTAGCTATTTCTTGTCTTCTGCGAGCTTTTGAATTCGTTTGCTCTAGATTCTCTAATTCTTTTAATCGTGATGTTAGGGTGTCAATGTTAGATCTTTCCTGCTTTCTCCTGTGGGCATTTAGTGCTGTAAATTTCCCTGTAAACACTGCTTTAGCTGTGTCCAAGAGATTCTGGTACATTGTGTCTTTGTTCTCATTGGTTTCAAAGAACTTATTTATTTCTGCCTTAATTTTGTTATTTACCCAGTAGTCATTCAGGGGCAGGTTGTTGAATTTCCATGTAGTTGTGTGGTTTTGAGTGTGTTTCTTAATCCTTAATTCTAATTTGATTGCACTGTGGCCTGGGAGACTGTTATGATTTCTGTTCTTTTGCATTTGCTGAGGAATGTTTTACTTCCAATTATGTGATTGATTTTAGAATAAGTGCTATATGGTGCTTAGAAGAATGTATATTCTGTTGATTTGGGGGAGAGAGTTCTGTAGATGTCTATTAGGTCTGCTTGGTCTAGAGCTGAGTTCAAGTCCTGAATATCCTCTTTAATTTTCTGTCTTGTTCATCTGTCTAACATTGACAGTTATGTGCTAATATCTCCCACTATTATTGTGTGGGAATCTAAGTCTCTTTGTGGGTCTCTAAGAACTTGCTTTATAAATCTGGGTGCTCCTGTATTGGGTGCATATATATTTAGAATAGTTAGCTCTTCTTGTTGATCCCTTTACCATTATGTAATGCCCTTCTTTGTCCTTTTTGATCTTTTTTGGTTTAAAGTCTGTTTTATTAGAGACTAGGATGACAGGATTGCAACCCCTGCTTTTTTTTGTTTTTTTCTTTCCATTTGCTTGGTAAATCTTCCTCCATCCCTTTATTTTGAGGCTACATGCATCTTTGAATGTGAGATGGGTTTCCTGAATACAGCACACGGATGGGTCTTGACTCTATCCAATTTGCCAGCCTGTGTCTTTTAATTAGGGCATTTAGCCCATTTACATTTAAAGTTAATATTGTTATGTGTGAATTCGATCCTGTCATTATGATGCTAGCTGGTTATTTTGCCCATTAGTTGATGGATTTTCTTCATATGTTGATAGTCTTTACATTTTGTTATGTTTTTGCACTGGCTGGTACCGGTGTTTCTTTTCCATATTTAGTGCTTCCTTCAGGAGCTCTTGCAAGGGAGGCCTGGTGGTGACAAAATCCCTCAGCATTTGCTTGTCTGTAAAGGGTTTTATTTCTCCTTCTGTTGTGAAGCTTAGTTTGGCTGCATATGAAATTCTGTGTTGAAAATTATTTTCTTTAAGAATGTTGAATATTGGCCTCTGCTTTCTTCTGGCTTGTATGGTTTCTGCAGAGAGGTCTGCCATTAGTCTGATGGGCTTGCCTTTGTGGGTAACTTGACCTTTCTCTCTGGCTGCCCTTAACATTTTTTCCTTCATTTCAACTTTTATGAATCTGATGATTATGTGGCTTGGGGTTGCTCTTCTTGAGGAGTATCTTTGTGGTGGTCTCTGTATTTCGTGAAGTTGAATGTTGGCTTGTCTTGCTAGATTGGAGAAGTTTTCCTGGATAATATCCTGAAGTGTGCTTTTCAGCTTGATTCCATTCTCCTCATCAAGTTCAGGGACACCAAGCAAATGTAGATTTGGTCTTTTCACATAGTCCCATATTTCTTGGAGACTTTGTTCATTCATTTTCATTCTTTTTTCTCTAATCTTGTCTTCATGCTTTATTTCATTAAGTTGATCTTCAATTCCTGATATCCTTTCTTCTTGTTTGATTCGGCTATTGATACTTGTGTATGCTTCATGAAGTTCTCATGCTGTGTTTTTCTGCTCCATCAGGTCATTTATATTCTTCCCTAAAGTGGATATCCTAGTTAGCAGTTCCTGTAACCTTTTATCAAGCTTCTTACCTTCCTTGCATTGGGTTAGAACATGCTGCTTTAGCTCGGAGGATTTGTTATTACCCACCTTCTGAAGACTACTTCTGTCAATTCGTTAAATTTATTCTCTGTCCAGTTTTGTTCCCTTGCTGGCAAGGAGTTATGATCCTTTGGAGAAGAGGCATTCTAATTTTTTGAATTTTCAGCCTTTGTGTGCTGTTTTTTTCCTCATCTTCGTGGATTTATCTACCTTTGGTCTTTGTTGTTGGTGACCTAAGGATGGAGTTTTTGCATGGGCATACTTTTTGTTGATGTTGATGCTATTGCTTTCTCTTTTGTTAGTTTTCTTCTAATAGTCAAGCCCTCCTTCTGCAGGTCTGCTGGAGTTTGTAGGAGTTCCACTCCAGACCCTGTTTGTCTGGGTATCACCAGTGGAGGCTGCAGAACAGCAAATATTGCTGCCTACTCCTTCCTCTGGAAGCTTTGTCCCAGAAGGGCACCTTCCAGATGCCAGCCAGATCTCTCCTGTATGAGGTGTCTGTTGACCCCTGCTTGGAGGTGTCTCCCTTTCAGGAGGCACGGGGGTCAGGGACCCACTTGAGGAGGCAGTCTCTCCCTTAGCAGAGCTCAAGCACTGTTCTGGGAAATCTGCTACTCTCTTTAGAGCTGGCATGCAGGAATATTTAAGTCTGTTGAAGCTGCGCCCATAGCCATCCCTTCACCCAGGTGCTTTGTCCCAGGGAGATAGGGGTTTTATGTATAAGCCCCTGCCTGGGGCTGCTGCCTTTCTTTCAGAGATGCCCTGCCCAGAAAGGAGGAATCTTCAGTGGGAGTCTGGCTACAGCAGCTTTGCCATGCTGTGGTGGGTTCGGCACCCAGTTCGAACTTCCCAGTGGCTTTGTGTACACTGTGAGGGGAAAACCGCCTCCTCAAGCTTCAGTAATGGCAGATGCCCCTTCCCCCATGAAACTCAAGCATCCCAGGTCAACTTCAGACTGCTATGCTGGCAGTACAAATTTCAAGCCCGTGGATCTTAGCTTTTTGGGCTCCATGGGGGTGGGATTTGTTGAGCAAGACCACTTGGCTCCCTGGCTTCAGCCCCCTTTCCAGGGCAGTGAACGGTTCTCTCACTGGCGTTTCAGGCACCAATGGGGTATGAAAAAACCTCCTGCAGCTAGCTTGGTGTCTGCCCAAATGGCCGTCTGGTTTTGTGCTTAAAACCCAGGGTCCTGGTTGTGTAGGCACCAGAGGGAATCTCTTGGTCTGTGGGTTGTGAATATAGTGGGAAAAGCATAGTATATGGGCTGGATAGCACCATCCCTAACGCCACAGTCCCTCATGACTTCACTTGGTTAGGAGAGGGAATTCCCTGACCACTTGTGCTTCCCAGGTAAGGTGATGCCTCACTTGCTTCTGCTTGTCCTCCATGGGCTGCACCCACTGTCTAACCATTCTCAATGAGATGAACTGGGTACCTCAGTTGGAAATGCAGAAATCACCCGTCTTCTGTTTTGGTCTTGCTGGGAGCTGCACATCAGAGCTATTCCTATTTGGCCATCTTGGCTAGGAATTGAAAATAGAGATTTTGAAGGTCACATTCTCTGGTAACAATCCAATAACAGTAAAATAATAAGAAAAAGATTCTTCTTACTGCTGCTCTCACCTTTCTCAAAAATTTAACTATTTGAAAATCAAGACTTGGCTGTTCTGTCTATGGAGTAGCCATTCTTTTATTAATTTACTTTCCTAATAAATTTGCTTTCACATTACAGTCTCACCCTGAATTCTTTCTTGTGCGAGACTGAGAACCCTCTCTTGGGGTCTGGATCAGGACCCCTTCCTGTAACATCTTTCTGGTGACCACTGAAGTGACTATAGTGTGGAAACCCCCAACCCAAAGGCTAGCTTTTGGGTAAGTGGTGGGGTCTGGTAACATCTTTCTGGTGAAGCACGGAAGCGATGATACTGAGGAGACTCCAATTCAAAGGAAATAGACTGCAACACTGATTGGGCCAACTTTGTCGAGATAAGACCTGCCACACATGAAGTTAGATGCAGGAAAGAATCAGACCTTATCTGCACCTCTGTCTGCTGTCCTAGGCTCTACACCTAGCACATAATTAAAATCCCAAACTTATTAAGGTTTTGCCAAAAGTAAAAGTCACTAAGAGTCAACGTTATAATATGAAATTGAGACTACTGACAAACAGTTTTATAAATGAGTCAAGAAAACTTTTCTTTTGAGCTATTTACAGCTTTTAACAATTGAGTAAAGTATATTCCCATGAAAAAAATTTGGACCATATTTGTTTCTCTCTGCCTGAGTTTTCCAAAATTTGAAAACCATTTGTGAGTATTCTTAACATATGGCAACATAGTTATTTGCATAAGTGCAATAAGAGTCTGTTTTCTTTTGTAACAGGACACAATTGGACAAACTGGTTATTTTACCAAGACTTTGACTGGAATGACATGCTTTCCTTTAAGGAATCAAACTTGACTTTTAAAGGCAATAAAAGCCCCTTGGGGAACTGGCCTCATACTTTACCTACACAGTCCCTGTACAGGGTTTCTGACCTGTGATAAGTAAAGAATGTCACTTTCTCACAGACTCAGGAGCCCCAAGTTATCTTGGGACCCCAAGAGGAGAGGAATTTACTCAACTCATAGGTATTTGAGGGTACAAACCCATGGCAGGGCTTGGCTTAAAAAAAAGGTCTTATCTGAGATTTCTTCTATGGGACAGAGTTCCATCAAAGCCAATTTAAAAAGAACCTATATGAAAAATAATTATTCTTGCTGCACTTTTTACAAATAATCAGGCCAAGCATAATAATGCAAATCAGTCTTATGATTTGTCTTTAGTAAAAATGGGAAACAAGAGAGAAATATGTTTCAAGAACTATGGTATGCTTGTTATTAAATTCTAGTCTCATAAGTTGTTTTTAAATTTGTTTCTGCAATTTAGGCTAACCCTACTTATTCCTGTGAACCAACCAGTGATCTCTTGACTGCTGCTCAGAAGAAACAAGAGGGATCGGGTAATGTAAAAATCTGGATCAATATTCTAATTTTGGGTACATTGGAATCAGCTAGTGACCCCATATCAGCTTGGTTCCAACAGTTGCCCAGTTCATAGAAAGCCTTCTTATTTAGTTTACTTGGAATAATTTTACTTATTGTGTTTTACTGTTGTGGAATAAATTGCTGTTGTGCTCTTTGTGTAGGAAGGCAGGATAAGCTTACTGAGTATTTTCTTAAATTGAACATGTATTAATCTTCCAGGTATCACCTTTTGTTAGAACTCAAGAGTTATGAATGGCCCTTACCATACTGATGCTTTCTGACTGAGCTCCTCTCTACCCCAAATACAAGAGACCCTCACAGTTAGGCAGGAATATCATTATCCCTATTTAGCCTGAAGAAATTACAGAAGATGGATCTTAAACCTCTGCAACCCTTAGGATTAAGGGAGGGGGGAAATGTCAGAGACGTTTGAACAAGAGCAACTCCATCTTGAATAGGAGCTGGGTAAGATAAGGCTGATACCTACTGGGCTATATTCCCAGATGGTTAAGGCATTCTAAATCACAGGGTGAGATAGGAGGTCAGTACAATAAACAGGTCACAAAGACCTTGCTGATAAAACAGATTGCAGTAAAGAAGATGGCCAAAACCCACCAAAACCAAGATGGCAACAAGAGTGACCTCTGGTCATCCTCACAGCTACACTCCCACCAGCACTGTGACAGTTTACAAATGCCATGGCAATGTCAGGAAGTTAACCTATAGGGTCTAAAAAGGAGAGGCATGAATAATCCACTCCTTTTTAGCATATAATCAAGAAATAAACATAAAAATGGCAACCAGCAACCCTTGGTGTTGCTCGGTCTGTGGAGTAGCCATTCTTTCTTTTTTTTTAATTACACTTTAAGTTCTAGGGTACATGTGCACAACATGCAGGTTTGTTACATATGTGTACATGTGCCATGTTGGTGTACTGCACCTGTTAACTCATCATTTACATTAGTTATATCTCCTAATGCTATCCCTCCCACCTCCCCCCACCCCATGACAGGCCCCAGTGTGTGATGTTCCTCACCTTGTGTCCAAGTGTTCTCATTGTTCAATTCCCACCTGTGAGTGAGAACATGCAGTGTTTGGTTTTCTGTCTTTGGAATAGTTTGCGCAGAATGATGGTTTCCAGCTTCATCCATGTCCCTACAGAGGACATGAACCCATCCTTTTTTATGGCTTCATAGTATTCCATGGTGTATATGTGCCACATTTTCTTAATACAGTCTCTCATTGATGGACATTTGGGTTGGTTCTAAGTCTTTGCTATTGTGAATAGTGCTGCAATAAACATGTGTACATGTGTCTTTATAGCAGCATGACTTATAATCCTTTGGGTATATGCCCAGTAATGGGATGGCTGGGTCAAATGGTATTTCTGGTTCTAGATCCTTGAGGAATCGCCACACTGTCTTCCACAATGGTTGAACTAGTTTACAGTCCCACCAACGGTGTAAAAGTGTTCCTATTTCTCCACATCCTCTCCAGCACCTGTTGTTTCCTGACTTTTTAATGATCGCCATTCTAACTGGTGTGAGATGGTATCTTATTGTGGTTTTGATTTGCATTTCTCTGATGGCCAGTGATGATGAGCATTTTTTCATGTGTCTGTTGGCTGCATAAATGTCTTCTTTTGAGAAGTGTCTGTTCCTATCCTTTGCCCACTTTTTGATGGGGTTGTTAGATTTTTTCTTGTAAATTTGTTTAAGTTCTTTGTAGATTCTGGATCGTATTAGCCCTTTGTCGGATGGGTAGATTGTAAAAATTTTCTCCCATTCTGTAGGTTGCCTGTTCACTCTGATGGTAGTTTCTTTTGCTGTGCAGAAGTTCTTTAGTTTAATTAGATCCCATTTATCAATTTTCGCTTTTGTTGCCATTGCTTTTGGTGTTTTAGTCATGAAGTCCTTGCCCATGCCTATGGAGTAGCCATTCTTTTATTCCTTTATATTCCTAATAAACTTGCTTTTGCTTAAAAAAAACAGAAAAAGAGAAAATCAAGACTTTTCTAGATAACTTTTGAATTGAAGAGGGAGTTGAAATTACAAATGATCTAGAAGACAAAGAAAATTAAAACACATTGTACCTTTGTTATTAAAGAAGACAGAAAAAACAAGGATTTTAGTTTCATCTTAAGAAATTAGAAAAACCATAACAAAGCAATTTAAAATACAGAGAGCTGAAATTAATAAAATGGAACTCTCTCCAAATGTGGAAGTTAAATGAGAAGATTTCTTTAAAAAGTCAATAAAAATAAGAATAATTTCCTTGCAAGCAAGTCTGATTAATGTTGGTGGTGAGACAAAGAGGGAGAACGAGAGCAAGAGAGAGAGAGAGAGAGAGAGAGAGACTGAGAATATATCTTAGATTATGAAACAAATGTGAAGGCACAACTACTGGCCCATAAGAAATCATAATTTAAGTTACTAAAATTGACTAAAAAAGTTGAAAACTTGACTAGAGCAATTAATTACCATGAAAGAAGTTGAAAAAGGTATAAGGACCAGATGAATTTACTGTTGAATTCTGTCTAATTCTTAGAGACCAGATAATTCCAATATTATATAAATGATACCAGATCAAAGGAAAAGAGGGAGGTATTCTCACTTTATTTTGTGAACTCAGTATGATTTTAACATTAAAAATTGATAACGATATAAATAGAGAAAATAGAGAAAACTATAGATATAAATAGTATAGATATAAATAGTATAGATATAACTATAGTATAAATAGAGAAAACTATAGACTAATTTTACTTATTATGTATGCAAAAATTCTAAAAAAATTATTAATAAATGTAATCCAGCAATTACAAACAACTAATAACTATGACCAACTAGGGTTTAGTCAAAGTGTGCAAGCATAATAAAATATAAGGAATTATATTTTATTCCTGGGCATGGTGGCTCATACTTGTAATCCCAGTACTTTGGGAGGTTGAGGCAGGAGGATCACTTGAGGCCAGGAGTTTGAGACCAGGAGTTTGGGCAACACAGAAAGACCCCACATCTAAAAAAAATTTAAAAATTATTAAAAAAAAGAGAGAAAATCTATCAACATAATTCATCACATCAATGAAGAGAAAATTATCATATCAATGTTGAAACATCTTTTGATAGAATTAGCAGCCCATTCTAGATTTTGGTGAAGTATAATTGGTTTAGAATGTCTGGCACATACTATGATTGGTTAACCATAACCCATTTCCAAGCTCCTTTTCCTTGACTGCTTTAATTATTGAGGTTAAGTATGTTCAGTAACTGCTTTCTTGAAGTGAGAGTTTGCCATGTGACTCATGCTCTCTGAAATGTGCTGAGGTTTTTCCAATAAAACTTTTGCTAATCTGATAAAAAGAGATCAGTAGTTGGTGCCACCCCTTTCTCTCTCCTTTTTGCCTTGAATGTGACTGTGATGCCTGGAGCTGGTACAGCCATTCTGCAGCCATGAGGCAACAAGCATGAGGGATAGGCCAACCTACTCACAAATGTATTTCTGTCTTTGCTGAGCTGATACATCAACACTAATAGTTGTCAATTTCTAAATTTCTTGTTTAAATTACAATCAGGTTTCCTATTACATTCAACCAAACACACTCCTGACTTAATCAGAAAGAAGCAACTTAAAACCAAATACTAAAACCCATAACAGTTACCAAAAACCGATAGCAAATATTCTAAGTAATAAAATACAGACACTATTTCAATTCAAATCAAGCAAGAGATACTCCAAGATGCTTTCTTCTGCCATTCTTGTTCAACAATGTTCTTGAAGGCTCTAGGGAATAAAACAAGATCAATTGGAAACACACACACACACACACACACACACGCACACACACCCCAGACACACCAAAGCAAAAGAAGACAAAACTAGTAAAACCCTACCATAATGCCATAAATGAATTTTCTAAAATTCAACTGTAAAGAATGTGGAGTTGTGTTTTTGTGAGTTAATAAAATGATATCAGTTGTACAGCTAGCTGGGAATTCTGGAGTTGGGGTGTATTGTCTAAATCAACTCTGGGACTACTGATAGAACATGCCTGCTCTAGTTCAAATATCAGTTGATTGGACTCTTCAGGACATTGGCAGTAAATCTGGGAATTTCCCAATTCTTTGTTTCCTGTTTGTTGGGGAGATTGGTCTAAGAAAATAATGGGACTATAGAAATTCATCATCTACCTCCCCTACACATGTTTCCCACCCCTGCCCCCAGATAAAAAGTTATCTTGTTCTCATTTGAACTCAATTGCTGATTGTTTTTAGAGTGGAATTTGCATTGTCATAGAATGCTTTTTTTTAATCAATATAAGCAACGAGAAAAAGATAAAACCCTTTTTTGCTTACCATGTGACGGTTTTCTCAGAAAATTAAAGAGTCTTTAGTAAAATCTACTAGAATTAATGCAGAATTTGCTAAAGTGTTCAGATACCAGCTAAATATAGAAAAGCAAGGTCTTTCACTATTTCATCAATACTGAAGTAAAGGTTAAAAATTTCATTAGCTGTAATTGCAAAAACTATAACATACCTATGAAAAAACTTAACAGAATGTACAGCACCTGTAAGAAAATAAACCATTACTTGAACAAATGAAAAATCATACTATATTCATGGATGGGAAGACGTGATATCTAAAAATATTATTTCCCCCAATTAATATAAATTTAAAGCAATTTCAGTTAGAGCTCTGCATTAGGATTCTCCAGAGGGTAGGCAATATATATATCTACACATGTGTATATATACATGTGTGTGTGTGTGTATATATATATATATATATATATATATATATGAGTTTATTGGAAAGAGTTGGCTCAAACGATTACAAGGCAAAGTCCCATAATAGGCCATCTGTAAGCTGGGAAGACAGAAGCTGGTAGTAACTCAGTCCAAGTCTGAAAGCCTCAAACCAGGGAAACCAAAAGTGCAGCCTTCAGTCTGTGACCAAAGGCCCAAGAGCTCCTGCCATGCCACTGGTGCAAGTCCCAGAATGCAAAGGCCAAAAAACCTGAATTCTAAATGTCCAAGGGCAGGAGGAGTGGGAGGAAGCATCCAGCATGGGAGAAAGAAGGCAGCCCGAAGGCTCAGCAAGCCAGCTTATCCTACCCTCTTCTGCCTGCTTTTGTTCTAGCTGGGGTGACAGCCAATTGCATGGGTCTTCCTTTCCCAATCCACTGACTCAAATATCAGCCTCCTCTGACAACACCCTCATAGACACACCCCAAAACAGTACTTTACCAGACATCTACACATCCTTCAGTCCAAACAAATTGACATCTAATATTAACCATCGAAACCCCAACAGTGTTGCATTTGTTTGTTTGCTGGTTTGAATTCAGTAATGTGATGTTAAAGATTATTTGAAAGAGTAACTTTATCTGAGATTGTTAAAAAATATTAAAAACAATTGTGAGAGAGTCTTTCCATTACCATATTTCAGAATATATTCTAAAGTCACTGTAATAAAACCAACCTGATATAAGCAGGATTAAAAGGAATATGGAGCAAAGTAGAGAATTAGAAATAGATTCCACTCGGTAGGAAGAGCTTGATTTATTTAATTAAAGATGTTGGCTCAACTGGTTCTCCATCTCGAGGAAAAATCAAATTAGTTCCTCATTTATATCATAGTCTAGAATGAAATTCAAATGGATAAAAAAGTTAATACAAAAACAGAACAATAAAAATTATAAAAGAAATTTGGAAAGCTGAAAATACTACCCAGGATTTGAGGAAAATTTTCTTAATTAAGATAGAAATCCCAGAATTTATAAAAAGAAAGCTTAACTATACAGTATAGAAAAAGTAGAAAAAGTACAGATTACAAATGCATTTGACAGGTATATTAGGCTGTTTTTGCATTGCTGTACAGAAATACTCAAGACTGGGAAATTTATAAAGAAAAAAGGTTTAATTGGTTCATCATTCTGCAAGTTGTAGGATCATGGCACCAACATTTGGTTGGCTTCTGGTGAGGGCCTTGGGAAGCTTACAGTCATGGTGGAAAGCAAAGTGGGAGCAGACATATCACATGGCAAGAGCAGGAGCAAGAGAGTGAGGTTGGAGAGATCCCAGACTTTTAAACAACTGGATTTCACATGAACCAGCTGAGTGAGAACTCGCTTATCACTAGGGGGATGGTGCTAAACCATTCACGAGGGATCTGCCCCCATGATCCATTCACTTCCCACCAGGCTCCACCTCCACAATTGGGAGTTGTGTTTCAACATGAGATTGTAAGGGACAAACATTCAAACCATACCATTCTGCTCCTGGTTCCCCAAATCTCATGTTCCTCTCACATCTCAAAATACAATCATGCCCTCACAATAGTTCTCTAAAGTCTTAACTTGTTGCAGTAATAACTTTGTTATTACTGAGTCGAGTCTCAACTCAATAACTTTACTGACTAAAGTCCCAAGTCCCAATTCTCATCTGGAGATGAGTTCCTTCCTCCTGTGAGCCTGTGAGATCAAAAGTTATTTACTCCCAAGACACAATGATGGTACAGGCATTGGGTATATATTCCCATTCCAAAAAGGAGAAATTGGCCAAAAGAAAGGGGCTACAGACCTCACACAAGTCTGAAACCCAGTAGGGCAGTCATTAAATCTTAAAGTTCCAAAATAATCTCCTTTGACTTTATGTTCTGCATCCAGGGCACGATGGTTCAAGGGGTGGGCTCCCAAGGCCTTGGGCGGCTCTGCCCCTGTGACTTTGCAGGGTTCAGCCCCCATGACTTCTCTCATGGGTTGGAGTTGTGTGCCTGCAGCTTTTCCAGGTTAAGGATGTGACCTGTCCGTGGATCTACTATTCTGGGATCTGGAGGGCAGCAGCCTCCTCCACACAGCTGCACTAAGCAGTCCTCTGGTGGAGACTCTGTGTGGGGCCTCCAATTTCACATTTTCCCTCTGCACTGCCCTTGTAGAAGTTCTCTGTGAAGGCTCTGTTCCTGTGGCAGGCTTCTGCCTGGACCCCAGTCTTTCTTATACATCCTCTGAAATCTAGGTGGAGGATGCCAAGCCTCCTTCACTCTTACATTCAATACACCTGCAGGCTTAATACCATGTGGAAGCTACCAAGGCTTATGGTGGCTTGTGCTCTCCAAAGTGGGGGCCTGAGCAGTATCTGGGGCCCTTTGGGCCAAGGCTGAAGCCGCAGCAGCTGGGATATGGGGAGCAGTGTCCTGAGACTGCAGCGGGGCCCTAGCTGTGGCCCACAACTAGGGCCTCCTAGGCCTCTGGACCTGTGATGGGAGGATCTGCCTCAGAGATTTCTGAAATGCATTTGAAGCCTTTTCCCCTTTGTCTTTGAGAGTAGCACTTGGCTCCCTTTTAGTCATACTAATCTCTCTAGCAAGTGACTGCTCCACAGCCAGCTTGTATTTCTCTCCTGAAAATGCCTTTTCCTTTTCTACCAAATGGCCAAGTTGTGAATTTTCCAATTTTTTAATGCTCTGCTTCCCTTTTAAATTTAAGTTCCAACTTTAAGTCATTTATGTGCTCCCATATCTAATTGTAGGCTGTTTGAAGCAGACGGCCACTTGAATGCTTTGCTGTTTAGAAGTTTCTTCCAACAGATACCCTGTCTTCACTCTTAAGTTCTAACTTCCACAGATCCCTAGGGCATGAACACAGTGTCGCCAAGTTCTTTGCTAAGGCATAACACAAATGACCTTCACTCTAGCTCCCAATAACTTCCTTATTTCCATCAGAGACTCCCTTAGCCTGACCTTCACTGTTCACATTTCTATGAGCATTTTGGTTACAACCATTTAACCAGTCTCTAAGAAGTCCCAAACTTTTCCTCATCTTCCTTCTTCTGAGCCCTCCAAACTCATCCAACCTCTACCCATTACCCAGTTCCAAAGCTGCTTCCACATTTTCAAGTATCCATATAACAATGCCCCACTCCTTGGTATCAATTTTCTGTATTAGGCTGTTTCTGTGTTGCTATAAGGAAATACTTGAGACTGGGTAACCTACAAAGAA
Source organism: Macaca mulatta (assembly GCF_049350105.2). Classification (NCBI taxonomy): domain Eukaryota; kingdom Metazoa; phylum Chordata; class Mammalia; order Primates; family Cercopithecidae; genus Macaca; species Macaca mulatta. The sequence continues at coordinate 24,937,462 of NC_133422.1, forward strand.
AAGAGATTTAATTGTCTTACCATTCTACAGCTGCATAGGAAGCATGGGACCAACGTCTGCTTGGCTTCTGCTGAGGGCCTCAGGAAGCTTACAATCATGGCGGAAGGCAAAGCGGAAGCAGGCACGCCACATGGTTAGAGTGAAAGCAAGAGGACAGAGGGTGAGGGGAGATGTCTCAGACCTCTAAACAACCAGATCTCATGTGAACTAACTGAGTGAGAACTCACTTATCACCAAAGAAATGATGCTAAACCATGCATGAGGGATCCATCCCTGTGATCCTACCACCTCACACCAGGCCCCACCTCCAATAATGGGAATTACATTTCAACATGAGATTTGAAGGGGACAAACATGTAAACTACATCAATAGACAATGTGTTAAAATCTATATATACAGTGATCTCTTACAAGTTTGACAAAAACATAAAAGGAAACAAAAAAAAGTCCCAAATGGGCAAAAAGATATGAGTAAGTACTATGGAACAGCAGATACTAGGGGCCAGAAACATAGAAAAAAGTGGTCAGGTTTACTAATAGGGAAATGATTTGCTACTGCTTTAGATCCTGCATTAATATGACTTTAGATATGACTTCAGACTGACAAAAAGGAAAAACAATGGTAACACCTATTACTGACAGGTATGCAAGAAAATCTAAATTGCTACTAAAAATATGAATTGTTATTGCCATTTTGAAAAGTGTTTTTTATCTATCACAATTCATTATGATAAAAATACATTTACCTTTCAAACCAGCCTTCTTCAAAATGCAATCTCATAGGAATGTACTTTGTAGAAATAAAAGGTTTAAGTCAAGGATGCTTATTAATGCATTGTTTATCGTGCAAAAATTGGGAAACAAAATGAATGCACATCAGTAAAGGAATGGTTGAATTGTATCAGTGTATCAGTCAGGATTTAATGCAGGAAATAGAAAGTACTCCATGTGTTTTCTGCAGAAAGAGACGTAATACAAGGAATTATAGGGTTACTCAATCATTGGAAGGGCTGTGACTCCTAAAACATCACAGAACTGACCCATTGAGTAGGTCACCACTGAGCATGTGTGATATCATATCTAGGTAAAATGGTGGTGTGTGTGTGATTTTATGAACATGGAGGAAAGTATGGAGTGCTTTATACTAGGTAGTAGACACACGTTATCTCTCTGTGTGTGTGTGTGTGTGTGTTGGGGCTGAAATGAGGGAGGAGAGCAGGGAGGAAGAGGCAAGCAGAGAGGCAAAAAATGCTGTCCTAAACTCAAGCATATATATGATCCCATTCGTGTAAAATTATATTATTTTGCACATATATGACTATGATTAGAGAAATTAGAATAAAAACTAGGATTAGATCTACATCCAGTGATGATATCTACGTTTACTGACCTGGAGAAGGAATAGTTTGTTATTCTAATAGCCTCCAATGAAGCCATATGCTTGTGCAGTCTCCTCTTCCTCTGGCCCTGGGCCTGGCCATGTGACTTGCTCTGGCCAATGGGACAAACGTGTTGCAAGCAGAAGCTTCTATCTGTGCACTGGGCACATTCCTCTTGGAACGCTAGCACCATGTGAAGACATCTGCTGGACACGTATTGCCAAGCTGATAGCACCAACTACCAACATGTGAGTGAAGCCATTTGGACTATTCAGCTGCTAAATGACTGTCTTCACATGAATGGCCCCAGGGGAGAACAGCAGAAGAACTGTCCAGCTAAGCCTTGCTCCAATTGCTAACCGTCAGAATCGTAAGGAAATAAATGACTGCTCTTTTAAGCTGGAGGTTAGCAAACTTTTTCTTCGAAGACCAGAGAATACATATTTTAGGCTTGTGGGCCATATGGTCATTATCACAACTGCTTACCTCTGTGTTGTAGGGCAAAGCCAGCCATAGACAATAAAAAACATGAGTGGTGTGTCTGTGCTCCAATAAAACTTTTATTTACAAAGACAGATGGCTGGTTCACAGCCTGTAGTTTGGCAACCCCCTATTAAATTAGTCAGTTATGCAGCAATCACTGACTGATAAAGAGAAATGTCCATCACATTGTCAAATGGAGAAAGTCAAGTTGTAGAATGATGTATAGAGTGTGATTTTATATTGTCAAAAAACCCTAAAAATAACCCAGAAAACCTCTTGTATATGTGCATGTCTGCATGGATACATATGCATAAGTGAGGATAAAGTTCCAGAAGAATATATGCCAGCCTCTTGACTCTGGATGCAAAGTAGTGGAGAATTGGGTGTAGGCATGGTGGAGGTATACTGAAATGAATAGTTTTATGTTGTTTCATGTTTTACAATGAGCATAGTAATTCTGAACTTTGAAAAAAGTTAAATATAGAAAAATATACGTAAGTGCCTTGAAATTTATATTCGGTGTGGTTGAAGATCACATAAAGCTAATGATGCTGTCCATGGAAGGCATAAAAAATGTTCTCTAGCTCCATCTTCCATCATTACTAGAGGATGCAAGGCCTTTGCTGTAGGGCAGGAGTGGGTGGCTGGTGGTGACAGGAAGGACGTACCTGCTGAGGATGAGCGGTAATTTTCTGTTTGAGTCTCTTTTCCTAGGCTTGGATTTTCTAAAGGTAGAACAGAGGTCTGAAAGTCATAGTCATTGCTTAATAGCCTGGCCATCGAATAATTCACGAAGGCCCTCCATCTTGCTTCCTCTGACTAGGTCTTTTTGGGTTGAGTCTGTTCTTGGCCAACTGCTGCCTTGCCACAAGAATAGCTCACTGAAACAGCAGGGCCTCCTGGCAAACTCTTGCCATCATTACCGTGGGCTGTGGGAGCCTGTGTTATAATTCGTGAAAACGTGTCCTCACTGGAATGTAAAATTTCTTCTTTTCTCTGCAGAAAACCTCTCTTGATTGATCATTTCAGTTGTTGAGAAGGAAATCGTTTATAAGAAGAATCATTGAATAGCATAGCAAGTTTTTAAAAAGCGCTTAATAGCCTCTGGCAGAAATTCCCTATTGAGTCAGTGAGTGTGGGCAAAGAATGTGAGATAAGCCCTTACACAGTGGAATTTTACAGTGAATGCTTTGACCCTCTGACACTTAGCCATCCCCTCACAGAAAGGCCAGTTGAGTCAATCAGGAAGAATTGCTCTCAGGCCCAGATGACTGACAATTTAAACATATTTGGAAACTATGACTAATATACATGGGTGGAGAAATTTTTTGAAGGGAGCTGTTTAAGAAAAACTATTTGAACTAATAGTACTTCACTTAAACACTTATATTAGGCATATGTATGCATATGTATCTCATATACACACATATATGTGCATGTATGTATCATATACATCTCTCTCTCACACACGCACCCCTTATCCTGCAAAATGTTTTAGCAGTTTGATATCTATTATTACATTTAAAGAAGCATATAGATGTTTTTTGGAGACAGGGTCTCACTTTACTGCCCAGGCTGTAGAACACTGGCATACAATCATGGCTCACTGCAGCCTTGACCTCTTGGGCTCAAGCAGTCCTCCCACCTTAGCCTCTCAAATAGCTAAGACCACAGCCAGGCACCATAATGCCTGGCTAATTTATTTATTTTAAATTTTTTTGTAGAGATGAGGTCTCCCATGTTGTCCAGGCTAGAACAGACTTACTGATAATGATTTAAGTCAATGTTTGGTTTAGTCTTAATTTACCTGTATAAGAAAATAATTTCATCAATTGATGATATCATGCTGATGTGACAATAAATTTTGAATAAGTTAATTTAGCTTGACAGTGAACCTGATTCCTATAGACTTCTTGGTGGCAGGGCAAGAAGGAACAAAGCAGGCATGTGCAACTAAGGTGCTAGTTTTTCAAATGCCAGCATGGCCCACAGCAGTGGGGAAGGAGGGCATAAACCACCCTTTTTTGTCCTCTGTGAACCAAAGGTAAGACTCAGGAATAAAATACACAAAGGGAGTTAGAACTACCAAACCCAGGCATACTTTGAAAGGACATGGAACAGAATCCCTTTGAGAATATATTTATTTTTTGTGTTTATTTTTAAAGAAAAAAAAAAAGATAATACCACCATAACCAAAGAGGATTTGACACAGTAAAACTAAAGTGCAAGAATTAGTTTGAGAAAAGGTCTCCCATCATGTGACAAAGGTTTAGAATAAATGGCCTTGAGGACCCTCCCAGGCCAATTTCCTTGATTGTATATTTACATGACAACTAGGGCACAGGGTATCTGGTGTCAAGCAAGCACCACAATCCCTTGGGCAAGATGGCTTCAGTATTGCATCTCAGCTGAGCTTCATCTAGGCTGGTTTATAAGTTAAAAAAAATTACCAGTTGGATGCAATGTTCACTATTGGGGTGATAGGTACACTAGAAGCCCTAATCTCACAATTATGCAATTATCTATGTAACAAATCTGCATATGTACTCCCTGTGTTAATCTGTTCTCACACTGCTATAAAGAACTATCTGAGATTGGGTAATTTATAAAGAAAAGGGATTTAATGGACTCACAGTTCTACAGGCTGTACAGAAATCAAGGCTGAGGAGGCCTCAGGAAACATACAGTCGTGGTGGAAGCAAGCACATCTTCACATGGCGACAGGAGAGAGACAGCGCGCATGAAGTGGGAAGTTTTAACCATCAGATACTGTGAAAACTCATTATCACGAGGACAGCAAGGGGGAAATCCACCCCCAGGATCCAATCACCTTCCACCAGGTCCCTCCCTCAACATTGGGAATTACAATTCAACATGAGATTTTGGTGGGGACACAGAGCCAAACTATACCACCTTCTGAGTCTAAAATTTAAAAAAAAAAATACGGAAAAGAGAGACTGGTTTATGCACTCTCTTGATAATTCAAGAACTTCAGTTCTGGAAATTTGGAGACAGAGGGACTCTAGAATTTAACTTGTCTCGGCTGCTAAGGAGTGCAACCTCTTTCTCAATGCTTTGCTAGGATGAATGACAAGAAGAGTGGCTAAAGTTGGGAGAAACACAGTGCATTAGTTCATTTTCACACTGCTATAAAGATGTTACCCAAGACTGGGTAATTTATAAACAAAAGAGGTTCAGTTGACTCACAGTTCTGCATGGCTGGAGAGGCCTCGGGAAACTTACAATCAGGGCAGAAAGTGAAGGAGAAGTAAGGCACATCTTACATGGAGGCAGGAGAGACAGAGCTCAGGAGAAACTGCCACTTTTAAATCATCAGAGCCTTTCGCTGCCTGACCGCCGCCATCATGGGTCGCATGCGTGCTCCCGGGAAGGGCCTGTCCCAGTCGGCTTTGCCCACTTGGTTGAAGTTGACATCTGACGACGTGAAGGAGCAGATTTACAAACTGGCCAAGAAGGGCCTGACTCCTTCACAAATCGGTGTGATCCTGAGAGATTCACATGGTGTTGCACAAGTACGTTTTGTGACAGGCAATAAAATCTTAAGAATTCTTAAGTCTAAGGGACTTGCTCCTGATCTTCCTGAAGATCTCTACCATTTAATTAAGAAAGCAGTTGCTGTTCGAAAGCATCTTGAGAGGAACAGAAAGGATAAGGATGCTAAATTCTGTCTGATTCTGATAGAGAGCCGGATTCACCGTTTGGCTCGATATTATAAGACCAAGCGAGTCCTCCCTCCCATTTGGAAATATGAATCATCTACAGCTTCTGCCCTGGTCGCATAAATTTGTCTGTGTACTCAAGCAATAAAATGATTGTTTAACTAAAAAAAAAATAAATAAAATAAATAAATAAATAAATAAATAAATCATCAGAGATCATGAGAACTTGCTCAATATCATGAGAACAGCATGGGGGAAACCACCCCCGTGATCCAATCACCTCTCACTAGGTCGCCCCCTCGACGTGTAGGGATTACAATTCCAGATGAGATTCCATTTGGGACCAGAGGATGGGTTTTTTAGGGCATTAGTGTGTCCTTTGTCTGTCATGCCCCTTTGCCAGCATTTGATGGGGAAGGGCCTGACAGAGAACAGAAAGGAGATTTTAATGGGCACACGAGGCTTCTAATTGCCCATCTCTCCAACCTAGATGTGGCTGTCTGCCTTGATATTGTTGGCTTCAGTGAGGCAGTTCTGTGAGGGGAGGCCTTCGATCACATGCAGGAGCAACACAGTGTGTAAGTTAAGCACATGGAGTCTGGAATCAGACTCTTACCAGCTGCATGACTTTGGGCAAATAACATACCATGTTTCAGTTTCTTCACCTATTCAGATGAACATAATGACATGCTTATAGGGTACTTGTAATGATTAAGTTATGTTTCCATATGAAAATACACTATTATAGGCATATAATAATCCAAGTACTGGGCACAAAAAAACATAATTTAAGTACTTAATAAATCATTCCATACATTTATTGTTTCTCACAAAGCATTTGTTGATATCCTTATGGGCAGATAGAGTCAGATCAACACTAACTCCTATGCCAAAGGGTTCATAGACCCTGATCTCGGTTTTTTTCTTGGAATATCTGGGAGGGCATTCATTGGAGGTGTGCTCCCAATTTAAGTGATTGGCTGAATTGAAATAAGCCTGATTATGTGGAAGAAGAAGATGGCAGTCCGTGAGGACAGGCTAGGGAACAGCAGTAACTAAAAGCAGCATTTTGTTAGGCGAATGCTGTACTTGAGGGGCCTTCGACCAAGTTCTGTTAGTGAGACTTGTATTCCCTGCACAAAGGTCCTGCTTGTCTATAACATTTATTCCATTATTATCCAATCATAGAGCCTGATGACAGTCCTTCATTATCCACTTGAGAGGACTTTTTGGCTCTAACAGCATAGCAGAGAACAGGAACCAGCTGCTGATTGGGAAGGGCAGACACATAATCACTCAGCTTGTATTAATGCAGCGCAGGGAAAGTGACAAGTCTGCAGTTCATGTTCTTACAAAGATGATGAGCTGTCTCAAACCAGCAATTTGGCTAAAAAAGAGTCTGTAAGACTCCAAGTAAATTTGTCATTTTATGTTCCCCTCCTCTTTCCTAAGTGTTAATGCAAGTTTGCAGTTGAATTTCAGACATTCTGAAATCTCATTTCCTGGCATTCATTGATGCTACACTAGAAGCAGGATGCTAAATTGCTAAGGACAGTATATTTTTCTTTTGCACCCAAATGAGTCTTAGAACAACATATATGTATACATATACTTTTTCTATTATTCTTTTTGCTGTGACTTTGTAGTCTTCTGACCCATAAGCTATCTCATTTCATTCAGTTCTTGAAATTTTTGGTGAGTCATTGTTACAATACCAACATGACTCCATGGGTGCCCAGATTTTTTTTTTAAATTATACTTTAAGTTCTGGGGTACATGTGCAGACTGTGCAGGCTTGTTACCTAGATATACATGTGCCATGGTGGTTTGCTGCACCCATCAACCCGTCATCTACATTAGGTATTTCTCATAATGCTCTCTCTCCCCTAGCCCCCCATCCTCTGACAGGCCCTGGTGTGTGATGTTCCCCTTCCTGTGCCTATATGATCTCATTGTTCAACTCTCACTCATGAGTAGTGTTTGGTTTTCTGTTCTTGCAATAGTTTGCTGAGAATGATGGTTTGCAGTCTCATCCATGTCCCTGCAAAGGACATGAACTCATTCTTTTTTATGGCTGCATAGTATTCCATGGTGTATATGTGCCACATTTTCTTTATCTAGTCTATCATTGATGGACATTTGGGTTGGTTCCAAGCCTTTGCTATTGTGAACAGTGCCACAATAAACATATGTGTGCATGTGTATAGTAGAATGATTTATAATCCTTTAAGTATATACCCAGTAATGGGATGGCTGGGTCAAATGGTATTTCTAGTTCTAGATCCTTGAGATATTGCCACAGTGTCTTCCACAATGGTTGAACGAATTTCCACTCCCATCAACAGTGTAAAAGCGTTCCTATTTCTCCACATCCTCTCTAGCATCTGTTGTTTACTGACTTTTTAATGAGTGCCCAGATTTTTAACATAGCAGGCAAAATGTCCTTTCCTCTCCTCTCCTCTCCTCTCCTCTCCTCTCCTCTCCTCTCCTCTCCCCTCCTCTCCTCTCTCCTCTCCCCTCCTCTCCTCTCTCCTCTCCTTTCCTTTCCTTTCTCCTCTCCTCTCCTCTCCTCTCCTCTCCTCTCCTTTCCTTTCCTTTCTTTTTCTTTTCCTTTTCTTTCCTTTTTTTCTTTTTCCTTTTTTTTTTGACAAAGTCTTGCTCTGTCTCCCAGGCTGGAGTGCAGTGGCATGATCTCGGCTCACTGCAATCTCCACCTCCCAGCTTCAAGTGATTCTCCTGCCTCAGCCTCTCAAGTAGCTGGGACTATAAGTGCACACCACTATGCCTGGCTCAGTTTTGTATTTTTAATAGAGACAGAGTTTTGCCATGTTGGCCAGGCTGGTTCATACCCCTGGTCTCAAGTGAACTGCTCACCTCGGCCTCCCAAAGTGCTGGGATTACAGGCATGAACCACTGCACCTGGCCAAAATGTACCTTCTCTGGAGTCAAGTGAATGACATCTGATTTTACAATTTGTCCTGGCATTCTTGAGGTTCAGAAAAGACTTGGAAAAAAATATTCAAAACAGAGGGGCTGGAGAAGGAATAAAAAGATATGATGCTTTTGAAATACAAAATTCTATCAGTTGCAAAGAGAAATATTTCAGACTGGGAACAAATCAGAGCTGTCCAAGGGGGGAATTTGCCAGCTGAAAACGATGTTGTGGCAGCTCAGACAAGAGAAAGCAGAGGAGTCACAGTTGGGAGGCAGAGAGGCAAAGTTATGGACATGAACCCGGGCATTTCCTTGAGATAATTCAGGCTTCCAGAGGTGGTCCAAAAGGGTTATAAAAAGACTTGACAGCTTGATGAATGTGGACATCATTTTTTTTTAACAGTGTAAAGAATGGAATCCTATAAAAGAATATTCTAACTAGGAAAAGGATTATCTTTGTGTAGACTAGCTGTACCGATCTGGGCCTTGTGCCACCTGCTGCCAGCTGTCCCTACAATATGCCAGTTTACACTGATGTACTGGCGGGTGCATCAAATATTCCTTTAATGGCAATAGTGATAGTGTGTTGTTTTCAGCCTTTTTTGAGCTTTTTTGCATTTTAAGCACTCTTTTTGTGTTGGGGCTTTGGACATTTATTGGAACTAGTAGCAAGTATGTTCCTTAGCTGAAGGAAGACTGCCATGCACAAGCCCTCTGGCTGCTCCAATCACCTCTGCAGAGCTGTGGCAGGCACGGAGAACAAGCAACTATTTCTTGAAAAGCCTACAGCAGTTCCTTGCTGCTGTCAATAATGGTAATTATAGTTACAGAGCACTGTCCCCTGAGGAGTTCAAAGCATTTTATAGTTGCTGTCCCATTGATCCTCATAACACGAGTGAAACAGAGAGAAGGAGTAAGCATTGTCATCATTTTATAGATAGGGAGGCCGAGATGACTTTCAGTTCATGTGGGGCACATTACGTGTAGAGGTTTTATGATTTCTGATGTGCTGCGTTAATTACCCCATTAAAGTGCATTGCCTCCAGAGCAGCCTTTCTCAATAAGGATCTCAACACAGGGGTATCCCAAAGACTTTGGCTGCCCCAGAATGCAAAGTCATTTAAAGATGATTTAGCTCTTTTTATTTTATTTGTATTTTCACCAAAAAAAGCTGTAGAGACAGTTACTTCACTTGAGCATAACACTGGGCTTTGAGATTACTGGCAGCCAAGGATAAAAGGCAAACATGATGACTTGTGAAGGTCTCTATCTGATAAAATGAAATATGCTGTGAGACAGGGGGATTTTAGGTGTGTGAGATCAAGTGGACAAGTTAGCGCAAGAATAAAGATTAATTTTGTATCTTTCTGTTTTTTGTTTTGTTTTGAGATGGAGTCTCGCTCTGTCGCCCAGGCTGGAGTGCAGTGGGTATGATCTTGGCTCACTGCATCCTCTGCCTCCTGGGTTCAAGCGATTCTCCTGTCTCAGCCTCCCAAGTAGCTGGGACTATAGGCGCCTGCCACTACACCCAGCTTATTTTTAGTATTTTTAGAAGAGACAGGGTTTCACCATGTTGGCCAGGTTGGTCTTGAACTACTGGTTTCAAGTGACCTGCCCGCCTTGGCCTCCCAAAGTGCTGGGATTACAGGCATACGTCACCACGCCTGGGCTAATTTTGTATCTTTTTGAAGCAATCTAACGCCAATCACAAAGAGTGGCTGCTCACTCCCTTGCCTGATGTGGCCTGTTTAAGCCCTTGTCTGCCAGCCAGGAGGACTTGAAGGAGAAGGAGAAAGCCTCCTGGAGCAACCTCTCCATGGATAAAAAAGTTGAGTTGTGTTGCATTCAGTTCAACAGGAGCTTTGCTGGGATAAACATGGGCATGAAAATGTGGAAGATCGTTGTGGGCACTGCCATGTTCTTTGGCTTCACAGCTCTTGTTCTGATCTGGGAGAAACACCGTGTGTGGTCTCATCCCACACAGCTTTGATGAGGAGTGTGGGCATGCAGACCAAGAGGATGCTAGACCTGAAGTCAGTCCCATCCAGGGCTTCTCTGCCAACCGGTACTACAACAAGAACCAGTGGAAGAAGCAGGAGTCTGCTGTTTGTGCATCTGAACCTTGCCTCGTTCTGTCACTGCCAAGCAACTCAGCATATTTACCAGAAACTCATTATGTCAAATAGTGCCAGTGCTAATAAATGAGCAGTTTCCATGGAAAAAAAAGTGGAAGGTGAAATGTGGTTAAAATTGGCATCAAGGGCGTCCTTAAAAGGAACAATGGGAATAAAAAGCTTAAGTGCCACTTAGTTTCTTCAGGTGGAAAGTGGTATCGGGAACATTTTCCCCAGATGTCAGCCTCCATCTTTGTAATATTAGATAATGAAGTAGATTCTTCTTACATCAGCCATCTCAGTCTTCTCCCTGACTTGCAGTACTGCTTGGATGTCTAGAATCCTCAACTGGCCTTTGAGAGCAGTTATCTCAACATGTACCCCAGGGGCAAGCTCAGATCCCCAAGTGAATACTAAATTCCAGAGAGGGTCCTATGCTCACTGTTGTCTACAAGCTTCCTGTAAATCAAGAGCCCTTTCAATGAGTGTTTGACAGCTGAGCTTTCTTTCTTACTTGTACTCTTTACTCTCAGCTGTTTGAGAATAACCCTTCTGAGGGTTGCATTTTAGAGGCTTAGCATCTTCAGTTCTAGAAAATAAATGAGGATGTCACTAACTACCTAAACTTAAGCATTGTCAAAAATAAAATGTTGGTATTCCAAAAGTGGTCAGTAGACCTTGAGTATTCTTTCCAACACTATCTTTGTGTATGACTTAGTCCTTTTTGTGTTGCTATAACAGAATACCACAGACTGAGTAATTTATAAAGAAAAAAATTTATTTCTCACAATTCTGGAGACTATGAAGTCCAACCTCAAGGTGGTGGCCTCTGGTGAGGGCCTTCTTGCTGCATCATCCCACGGTGGTAGGCAGAAGGACAAGAGAACATGAGAGAAGGAAGGGGGGTCAAACTCATCTGTTTATCAGGAACCCACTTCTGTGATAACTAATGTACTCCTCAGATAACTAACCCTGGGTACTCGTGAGCTAACAGCATTAATCTATCATGAGCTAACCACCTTAAAGTGCCACCTCTTAACCCTGTTGCATTGAAGATTAAGTTTTCAACATCCAACACATGAACTCTGGGGGATACATTCAAACAGCAATAAGCAACGTTCACTTCAGCTCAATCTTTCCCAAATATATTTTCATCCACGGTATTTGTGTGTCTAAGAAATGTTGACAGCTAGAAATGAGGCAGAAAAGGAAAATATTACAAATGTTGCTTTAGACAATAGCGCCTCTCAAGCCACTTGCTGCCTTTTTAACCAGCGATAAAATAAAACTTGATTTTACTAGCTATTGGTATTTCTTTGCTGACTCGTAAAGAACTATGAAATGAAAACTAAGTTTTAAAAGCATTGCAGTTAATTGCTGCTGAGTTCAGTCTCTCTCTTTCTCGATCTCTCTCTCTATGTGTGTGTTTTAACACCTTCATATAATTTAGAAAAATCAATCAGGGAGATGAGGAATACAAATATGGGTCTAAATTACTCTTGGCTAATTACAGAACACTGTAATAGACTGATTAGCACAGAGCACTGCAGAGGGGGTTGAGGCTGGTGTTGGACTGCTGGACAGCTGAAGGGACACGGCACAACTGGGTGTCCCATGGTGGGGATGAAGGGGCAGACGAAAGGGCTATGTTCTGATAAAGCCCTTTTTCATTAGTTAAAATCAGTCCTGGCATAATATTTCCTTTAAAGACTGATCCTGTCAAATTGTGGGGAAGGCAGTAGTTTCAGCGATTGGAGGTGATATTTATGCTTTTCATCAATAAATAGACTACTGGGTTTGTGAGGCCTAGCTTCAAGTCCAGTCCTTAACAATATCATAAAATATATAAACTGGTCTTGTGTCCCCCTGCTTCCTCTGTACTCTTTTTCTCCTAGTTGTTTCCTTTTACCATTTACTAGGCTCTCAGTTGTCTCTACTCAACAGGACATGCCTTGCTATCAGTCACACTTTGGGTGTAAATTTAAGCCTACATATTTTCTCCCACAGGGCAAAACTTAGTCCTTGGGGGCCACAAAATCTTTCTATTTTTATGTGTAAATTACAAATATACACAGAATGCACAAACTGAAACACAGTATCTTTATATCTGTGGTATTAAAATTTTATAGGTGGGGACAATTAGGAAAAAAAATCTAAAAGGGCCCCTGGAGGGTGGCACAATAATGAAAATCAGGTTAGGAAACACTTCCTCAGACTGAAAGGCTTTGGCCCAGGTCTAAGTAAGTGGCCATTTCTCAGATGGTCAAGTCTTTGGCAAAACTCCTTGGCAATCTCTCTTTTGGGGGTAAGGAGGTTGAAGAAATTAACTGGGTACCAGTGGCCTTTCTTAGTCACCCATAAGTTGGGAGTGGGGTTAAAATTAGAATTCATAGTGCAGTAAGTCACTCCAGCCCAGGGAATGAAAGTTTTCAGAATCATTAGGAGGAAGAAGAAGGAAGAGAAGGAAGCGGAGGAAGAGGAAGTGGAGGAAGAAGAGAAGGGAGAGAGGAGGAGTGGGGGAAGGGAGCTGCTTGCTGACATTTGGTTTCCTGAGAGGATCATTTATTCCTTTTTTGGCTTTCCTTGGTTGAACATATTTGAGTGATGATGCCTTGGGATAAACTGGTGTGCTGCCGTGGGGGTTGAATTGCAGGAGGTAAATGCTTGTGGTATGTGGTTTCCCTTCACAGAAGTGCAATTCCCTCCTTCCCACTGACTCTCAAATCCAGCTCTGTGATCCTTCGGAGAACAAGACAAAGCTTTTCTCCCCTGGCTTTGGCATTTTCTGGCTTCCTGGCTCCTTTATTTGTTCTCAGTCTTTGCCTTTGACTGAACAAGATTTTGGTGCTTGATCTTGCATCTTACATCAGCCAGGGACATAGGCAGTCAGTGAGTTTTGATAAGTCTTGCAGATAACCAGCTCTTGAATCACCATCAGGGCACCCAAGCAACATAGCATTCATACATGGATTAAATTAGCACCAAACTTTAAGAAATGAAGAAAGAAGTACATAGGAGGTTGCCAACCCGTCACTCTAATTCCTTACCTAAATAGCTAAAACAATCAATAGCAAAGACAATCTGGAAGCCCACTTGGGAAACTAAGGTGATAAATGTGTTGTAGTCCCATAATGGAGGGGATGGGGCTGGCAAATGGAAGCCCTTCTCAAGGGGGTCGTTGGGGGGCTGCCATGGTAACCTCGGCATTGAACTCCTTGTATCTCTTGCCGGTAGGTCTGGAATGTATTGGGCTAATTGGTTGGAACAAGCAAAGGGAAGGGTTCACAGGAGGGTTGTCTGAGGTTCTTCTACAGTGGGTCACATGATCTGAAATCCATATGTGTTCAGGCCACATAAATTTTTCATTGATAGCAATAGCGTGTTGAGAGAGAGTCCCTGGTGGGCAAATGTGTATCAGGCTTGATTCAAACATGAATCAGATACATCCAAAGCCTTATTTCTATCTCCATTTTGGTCACTCATTATTTAGAGTGCCCTGAGTTTATGGCATGTTTTTAGCAGTATTGGACATTAAGGGTTCAGGTTTGCATGATTAATTGCATTGAATTTGGTTTCTACTAACTAATCAATCCATGCCGGCTGGCATGACACCTGGCCAGTTACACAAGGATAATGGAGGACAGATGGTTGGACCCTGTAGCCTATGCATTCATGTAGATCAAACAATTTAGAAAGAACTTTTCTTTTTCCTCAGAATCTTAGTAAGCTGCCCCTTAGAGACAGGTGGCTTACAATTTGTCATCCTTGGATTTTGCATTGAATGCCTAAGGTTGAGTGTGACAGCGATGGAGAGCTAGGGGTTCCTTTGGGCACACTGTCCAGAAAAGGAAGCCGTGAAGCGGTGTGAACATCACTGTATCGAAGCCAGAAACCCTGGTTTCAAACCTCAGTGCTAATGAATTCTATGTGAACATGAGACACATAGAATGTGTCTAATGCACATTCACTTGCATTAGTCACTTGCATCTTTTTGACCCTAGTTTTCTCCTCTGGTAAGTGGAGATAAGTCTTCCTTTCTTAAAGATGAGATTTTGTGTTTGTATGTGAAAGATCTTGGCATATTGTAGGCAGTCAATCGATGCGTAGCTTGACTTTTAAGGAGGCACATGCCAAGTTTTTGTCAGGGATGCAGTTACACAGATTCTCAGGAGCATGCGATGCTGAAAGACTCACGGGAAAGGAGGGCCATGTCTATTTCCTGCATTGACTTAGGGAGTCTCCCTGGTGAATGAAGCATCCTATTCTGTTCCTTGTCTTGCTAATGATCCTGCAGATGGTCCTGAAGAAGCGTGTATCATTTTTACCCACATTGCTTTGGCCAGAACTCAGTCTCATGGCCTCTGCCTAGCTCAAGGTGGGTGGGAGAGGCAGTCCGCCCCTGACTGGGCAGTCACTTCCCAGCAACATCTTCACATTATGGTGGCGTGGGAACATGCATCCCTGCTAATCAGTAAACTGTCACTGACACAGTGCTAAATGCAGAAGATCCTGGCACAGAGAGGGGATGGGTCATGGGATCCTAGGAATTAAGGGGAAAGGAGAAAATATTGGTTAATCTATCAAAAAATTTTTTCTTGTTACAATAAGAAAACAGAACTGTCTGTCTCTAGCACCTGACCTCTTAGCCACTCTTGTAAATGAGTGCTTTAAAGTCACCTGCCTGAGAATAGTTAAAACACCACTTGTCAACCATTTGATTTCTTATTCCTTGTAAGCAGCATTTCAGTGCATTTAGGGACATAATCTACTGGATACAGTGGGACACACCAATACAAAAAGGGATTTTGAATCTGATAGGATTTGAAAGGTAGGTGTATTTTTATTTTCATCTATCATGTGGGAAATTGATAGAAGGAGACATTTCAGGGTCTTGGCTCAAGCTTACATGGCAGATTAATAACCTGTCAGGGAACAGGGCTCAGGAGTCCAACAATCCCAGCCACAGCTTGTGGGACCCATATACTACATGGGTAAACCTACACTTTGCAACTCCTGCACTTAAATGCAGTGTTTTTGTTACACTGGTCATGGAAGGAAATAAATATCTTCTGCTTTAATTCCCCTGCCCCGCAACCTCCTGCCCAAACTTTTTTTCAGGTTGGGTGCATTAACCATAAAACTACTTTTGTGGAAAACAACTTGCCATTTAACTGTGCTGTGTGATTGGAAATTATGACACATCTTCTCCATTTAATGCCCTAGGAAAATGAGCAGTTGCTAGACCTGGAACCTGTAGCAGCAGGCAAAGGCAAGGTCTGGATTAGGTACAGATCATCTGTTTCGCCTTCCTGGGGTCCCAGTCTTCACAGTGTTTTGTATTCCTGGGCATGATACTTTTCTTCATGTCCTCCCTTTTCAGAGTTGAGTTAAAATGGAATTTTCCTTAATGATGGTAGGTGAAAGCAGTTTTCACAGAATCAATTTCAATTTTAAGAGCACCTTGAGGATTACCAGGAGTTTGTAAGTTTTATTGTATTGAATTGTATTGGATTAATAGGCATTTCTGAAGCCAAGTTTCTAGAGTTCAGACTGTCAATTTTTTTTCCCTTTTGGCCTCACTTGAATGATCATAATGGAGAGAATGATCTTTAAGTGAAACTTCTGAATGGCATGCCTTGTCAATGAATGGTCTCTGTGGAAATACAGTCTCCTTTAGCCATTGGAGCCTCATACCATGTCAGGTTGAGAGGTTGGCTTCCTGTGAAGCATTTTCAAGGAATCAGGTGTTTCTTTTGGAGCTACTTGTATTTTCTTCTCAGTGGGTAAAAGGACAATAATGAGTTCAAGTGTATAAAATGTATCCTTAAGTTCAGCTGTCCTAGGGGTTAGTACTTGAGGATAGAAAGTAACACAATGTTTTCTTTGATAAGTGCCACCCCAGAGAGGACACTAGTACCAAATGCAGTGCAGTTGCTTTATAGAAGATTCTTCATTTTCCCTTCCTTTCTTCCTTCCTTCCTTCCTTCCTTCCTTCCTTCCTTCCTTCCTTCCTTCCTTCCTTCCTTCCTTCCTTCCTTCCTTTCTTTCTTTCTTTCTTTCTTTCTTTCTTTCTTTCTTTCTTTCTTTCTTTCTTTCTCTTTCTCTCTCTCTCTCTCTTTCTCTCTTTCTTTCTCTTTCTCTCTTTCTCTTCTCTCTCTCTCTCTTTCTTTTTTTTTTTGGACCAAGTTTCATTCTTGCCCAGGCTGGAGTGCAATGGCATGATCTCGGCTCACTGCAACCTCCACTTCCTGGGTTCAAGTGATTCTCCTGCCTCAGCCTCCTGAGTAGCTAGAAATACAGGCATGTGCCACCACGCCTGGCTAATTTTTCGTATTTTTAGTAGAGATGGGGTTTCACCGTGTTGGCCAGGCTGGTCTCGAACTCCTGACCTCAGGTGATCCGTGGTGCTTCAACCTCCCAAAGTGCTGGCATTACAGGCATGAGCCACTATGGCCAAGGTGATTTGGTCTTGTTGGGCCTGATCTTGTGGTAAGAAGGGATTGTGGGACCTACTCTGAAATCTTCAAGGTCATTTGTGTGTCTCCTAAGGCCAGGCATTCCAAACGTGGTTGTGCATTGGAAACATTTAAGATCTTTTTTTGGATGGGGGAGAGGAAGTTTCTTTCTTGTTGCCCAGGCTGGAGTGCAATGGCACAATCTCGGCTCACTGCAACCTCTGCCTCCCGGGTTCAAGCAATTTTCCTGCTTCAACCTCCTGAGTAGCTGGGATTACAGACATGCGCCAACATGCCCGGCTAATTTTTGTATTTTTAGTAGAGAAGGGGTTTCTCCATGTTGGTCAGGCTGGTCTCAAACTCCCGACATCAGGTGATCTGCCTGTCTCGGCCTCCCAAAGTACTGGGATTACAGGTGTGAGTCACTGCATCTGGCCAAGATTTTTTTTTTTTTTTTTAAACGTAAATTATTTAGGTCCCACCCCTGACAGTATTAACTCTGAAATTTGGAGTGGGGGAGTCTGAGGAATTCGTGTGTGTATTTAAAATGTGCCTCAAGTCGATTCTGCTGTAATCAGTTTCTCACATTTGGGAACTGTGCTAGTTGTCTTCTATTTGCTCCTGGGTCATCTCCTTTCCTCTCTTTGCTCCAGGACACTGATTACATTGAGGAACTCTCTTCCCCTCTGGCTTCTTGGATTTGATCAGTGGGAACCCTCAACAGGAGAGCAGAGGGTGGGAAGATGATGCAGTCATGGTACACATCTCCTGACTCTCCCCACACTCCCCGTGGCGTCTTCATCTCTGTGGGCTAGTAAAATGGGAGAGTTCCCTGATCCCCTCGCAGGAGACGTGTTCGGTTGCCACCGCTGCTCAAACCTCTCGCGGGAGGGGGAGCACTCAGATGGGCAGGTGCAGAGGTTGGGGTGGGCACTTTGGGCTCCGGCCCCATGGTAGTGTCTTGGGGTGGGTGCCTGCAACCCCGATGTTACAATATTTTCTTAGCCTTGCCATGGCTTTAAGTGTTAAACAGCTCATTGGACCCTCTGCCTTTTCTCAAGGCAGAGGGCCGTTGTGACAGCTTTCTGTATCCTGAGCTCTTGCCCAGCGTCCCGGAAGCATCAGGTCACACACAGGCTGGAAGGATGAACGCGAGGTTTTAATGCGTGGTGGAGGTGGCTCTCAGCAGGATGGATAGGGAGCTGGAAGGACGAAAGATGGAGTGGGAAGATGATCTTCCCCGGGAGTGGGCTGTCCAGCAGCCAGACTGCTCTCTGACCACCCTGGCTGAACTCCTCTTGAGTTCAGACGTTCCCCTCCTCTCTCTTTCTCTGGAGCACCGTTCCGAGTTCATCTGCTTGTCTCGTCTCCTCCTCTGCTGGGCTGGAGCCTGGGGTAGGGTTTCTATGGGTACAGGATAGGGGGCGTGGCAGACCAAAAGACCACTTTTTGGGTGCAAAAACAGGAATGCCCGTTCTCATTTAGGGCCACAGGTGTCCAGGCTTGAGGGTGGGGCTTTTGCTGGGGAACCACCCTCTTCTAGCATTTCCCTGTCTCCTGTCCATATTGCTGGCAGTGGCCTTTTACTTGAAGCCACTGCTTCTCTCAAGGGAGCACTGACTTCTTTACTCTCTTCTTCCATTTTCTGATAGCCACTCCCTTTGCTTTTTGAGTCTAGGTGGGAGCACAGCCATCAGCAGCCCAAAGGGGCTCACAGGTCAGCCTTCTGGGGCAGGGAAGGGCAGGGAGCAGCTCTGGAGGGGCACTCAGGAGATCAGGCCCAGACTCATAAAAAGCTACTTCCATTCATTTTTGAAACTTGTTCAAGATCTACAGCTAAGGTAGTAGCTGAACCGGGCCAAACGAGTCTCCTGCCCATCTCTCCAAAGCTGGAGTCTGCTTCTTGTCTTGCTAAGCCCACTGAGATTGGGGCAGGGGCAGGGAGGGGGGCGGTGGTGAAGTGTCCCTCTGCTCCGGCCTGAGAAAATGACAGGACCATGAGGAAATCTGATTTTCCTGCAAGTATGGGAATGGGAGAGGAAAGCATGAAGCCATTTCCCTTTCTTAGAGTAGGTTCTGGATGCTTCCTTTATCCTTAAGGAAACTCTTCTAAATGAACTGAGTCTTGCTTCTTGGAAAAATATCCAAATCATGTCTCATCCTCCTTCTATCTGACTTTTACAGGCTCTGCACTGGTTTGTTGGCAGGTCCCCCTAATTCCATAGAGGCCTTGGTGACACGCAGCCTTCTCTGTGTAGTGCGTGTTTAGTAGTAAATCTTGAGCCATTCAGCGCAGCGTTCCTCCTGGGGTCCAATCAACTCACGCCACCTTTCAGGGAAAAATCACCCAGACATGTGTGACTGGTGTTAAATTAATTTGCGGCCAGTGCTGGCTAATGCATTTCAAAAATGATTTAGCTCTGGTTGCTTCACTGAACATGTTCTCCAGTTTGGATTTCTGTGAATAATAAGAGAAAGGGACGTCCTAGAAATGTGGAGCTGCCTATGTTGATTAGCAGCCAAGTAATTTGGGGCGAGAAAATTTAGGAGGGTCATTCACATGCTTGCCACCACTTCAAATCTCAGTTTTACTGAGAAATAAAGGTCTTTTACCTTATGTTGACTTAGTGTTTCTGAAGAGGGAACATTGCATATTTTGTTGCTAAGTAAAACTCGAAGTTTTCAGTTTCAGATAGAGTATTAAATAAAAAAGATAATTTCTAAAAGATAACTTCTAAAAGATAATCAGAAATTGCTTAAATAATTTCTAAATCATTTTCTCTTTTTTACATTTGGTGTGAAACTCTCCTCAGGAAAGAAGTTCAGGTTCCTAATCCACCTTGAATAGCCAATTTTACTAAGAAGGCCACAAAGACAGGTAAAAATAAACTTTTTCTTCAGTTAGGTTTGGACGAGCCTACAAAAACAACTTAATAGCAATTGCCCCAGGAAAGAACATTATTAGCACAATTTCCATTTTTTGCTAGTCTATAGGTAAGCCTTTAAAGTTTAACAAAAGACACTTGTTTTTTAATGTTTTCTTTTTTAAGAGTAGGAACTCAACTTGATCTTTCATTCTTCTGTATCACTGGGGTGTGTGAGAATCAGGGTGTTAATGGGAATTCTGTTCGCCCAGGAGCTGGGGCCAATCCTCATTCTGACATGGTAGCAGCTTTATTTGTCACCTTCTTTGATAGTGAAAAGGGCCAGACCAGAGGGTGAGCCCTGAATGTGAGCTCCAAAGGATGCACAAGGTGATTCACTGAGATGTGGAAGAAAATATTGTACCATCTCTACAAAAAGTGAAAAAATTAGCCAGGCGTGGTGGTGCACACCTGTGGTCCCCGCTACTTAGGAGGCTGAGGTGGGAGGATTGCTTGAGCCTGGGATGTTGGGGCTGCAGTGGACCAAGATCATGCCACTGCACTCCAGCCTGGGTGACAGAGTAAGACCCTGTTTCCAAAAAAAAAAAAAAAAGGAAATATTATAAGTTCTGTTTATGTTTATTTTCTCTAAAAAGTTAGACACTAAGCTCTAAAGTCTGCTCATGTATAACGCATGGACAGGCATTGGCACCTTCATGTGGAGTGAATAGTGGTCACATTTTTGTTAGGGAAGGGGAGCGTCCTGAGAAAAACCAAATTCCTCAAGAGGTTGAGGGTGCCACCTTTCCCTTGTTGCACATTGCAATGAGGGATGGCAGTTTACACGTGTCAGGCAAAGTGGATTTATGGATGATGTTGTCTGGTCTTAGCAAGTCACTGCAAAATGGACATGTGATTTAAGATGATCTCAGCAAAGAGAGGGTGGGTTGAATGTAATCGTAAGGCAGGCATGAGTATACAAGAGAAAAGGCCGCAGTGACAGTTTTGCTTTCAGAACTATCTCCTTTTCAGTGAATTTGCTCAGTAGATGTATAAATACAAATTTACAGCCACAATCATTAATGACACCCCTCACCTAACTGTGTGACGTCTTGAGATATTGGCTAACAAGAATTGAAGCCATTATGCATTGAAAAAGACAATAAAAATATCTGCAATATTTTTTTAACTGACCTAAAATCATGTACTATTCAGTGTAGTATCTCTCAAAATGTTAATTAGTGTAATGGAAAGTGCTTAAATGCCTCTTTTGAGGTTTCTTAGTAGTGGGAAGAAAAAAAAAAAAGGTACATACGACCACAGGAAATACTTGTTCTTCCTACTGCAATAAATACAGCTGAAATAATGCATGAAAAAATATAGTGATGAGGCTTTTAATATACTGACAAATTTGTATAAATTTGTATTTCCATTCCAAACGCCTCCCCTGTAACGCCTGACTCTTACAAGGGACTGGTTTCTTGACACCTTCCTGGGATCTCTAGTCTTCTGCAGCTTCACGCATCCAAACTGAGCTCTTGATCACTGCTATTTGTCTCTCCCTCAGTCTCCTCCTCCACAAGTGGCTCCTGCCTTCCTCAAGTGTTTACGTTAAAAACCATGTGTGTCCTATCTTCTTTCTCTCTGATCCTGTATCCAAAGCTGTCAGCTAATTTCATGGGTTCTATGTCGAAATATGTCCAAATCTTTCGATGTCCCACTCTCTCACCACTAGCATTTCAGTTCATCTCTTATCTGGACAATTGAAATTGGTCCCCTGTTCCTGTCCTGACATGTTTCAGTCTCTTCTCCACAGTAGGCTGGAGAAATCTTCTTAAACCTAAGTCAGACTGGGTTGTGCTCTGCTGAGTCCCCCACCCTGGTTTCCTGTCCTGCTCAGAATGAAATCCATCATCCTTACCCTAGTCCTCAAAGCCCTGCATGACCTCTCCCAGGCTGCCCTCTGTCCTCTGGTCCTCCCACTTCCCCATCCTTTCTGCTTCCAGTCAACTGGCTTCCCGTGGGTCAGTCCCACCCAGGAAACTCCTGCCTGGGGGTCCGTCCCCTGCTGCTGCTCCCTCTGCTGGATACAGATAATCTACAGCTTACCCCTCCACATATTCAGGCCTTTGCTCAGACCTCACCTCCTTAGCGTGGTCTTCCTCATCATCTGAAATGTCTTACCCTATCACTCTCTGTCCCCAGAACCAGTTGAACTTTTCTTTGGAACACTCACCCCTGATATAAGTTAGATTTTTTAAAAAATTTGCTCATTGTCTGTTGTCCCTCATAGGAACATAGCTCCATGAAAACTTAATTTTGTTCATTACTTCCTCAGCACCTGTAACAGTGACTAGCTCATACAAAATACTCAAAATATCCTTTTTGAATGATTGAATGAAAATATCTTCAGCCAGCCAATATTGCTGATAGATGCAGAGAAAACTTTAAAGAAACAAGTATGGAAACAAATCAAGTAGTGCTTGCTTTACAGCTGGGTGAAGTACAAATGTAGCTTCTGCTTAGATAATAAAACATAACAAGTGCTGTTATTTGGTGAACCAGTTATAGAAAATATGCCAGAAAAGATGTGTTCTCAATTGTAAATAACTTCTCTACAAGAAACCATGTTCTCATGGAACAATTGTTTCAAATGACATTTGATGGAGTGGTAGCTTTCACTGGAATTAAAAAGAGGATGCTGGATAGCAGTATGGAGATAGCATCACTTGGGAAATTGATTTGCTGGGTGGTAACTCACAGGCAAACTATTGCTGCAGAGCAGTTGAAGTCGGAAGTGCAGAATGAGCTACAGGAGATCACAGATGCAATTAATCTGATTTTAAAAAGCGAGAGAGCTGGCTTGATGTGATGACTCATGCCTGTAATCCCAGCACTTCGGGAGGCCAGGGCAGAGGATCGCCTGAGCTCAGCAGTTTGAGACCAGCCTGGGCAACACAGCAAGATCCCATCTCTACTTAAATTCACAATAGATGTGCTGTTGTTATGCAAAAAATACTTTAAAACATGTAGGATGGAAAGGGTATCAAATATTTTTTACTTTACTCATTCCATTGAATAAATGTATTATTCCTCACCAATAAACAAATAAATAAATAAAATTAATTTAAAAAAATTAACTGGAAGTGGTGGTGCACACCTGTCGTCCCAGCTACCTCGGGGACTGGGGAGGGAAGATCACTTGAGTCCGGTAAGTCAAGGCTGCAGTGAATCATGATTATGCCATTGCACTCCAGCCTGGGTGACAGAGTAAGACCCTGTCTCAGGCAACAACAGCAACAACAACAACAACAACAACAACAACAACAACAGTGAGAGAGTCACATGAGAAGACCTTTGAAATACTTTGCACCAAGATAGAATGATCATGAAGATCTCTTGTTTGCAGTCATCTGTTTTTACAAAAAGACAAGTGTTCTAAATTTGCTGACCTTTTCTTATGGTGCCAAGTGGCTGTTAATAGCCTCTTATTTAGGAGCCATTTTGAAGAGAAAAATAAGGCACATTACTTTTTTTCCTTCCTAGTAAAGATGGTGTTTTAACAATGAGTGAGGGAGTTCAGGTTTTTTTTTGGAAGAAACTTATTTAATAACAAGAATGTTTTGAAAATGGATGCTTAGAAACATTTCCATCATTCTATGCATTTATTGCCCAAGTGATATGAGAAGTTAACCTATAAAAACTTTCATATCTTCATAGTGAAGACAATTGGAGAGAGAAATTTCTAATCCGTTTTAAAATCTTCTAAAAAAAGTTTCACTGGGTTTTGACCCATTTGTCAAAAATCTTCTGATGATTATTTAAAAAATAGAGATATAATTTGCATATCATAAAATCCCCCCCTTTTCAACACATGCACACGCATGTTTATAGCGGTACAATTTGCAATTGCAAAGATAGGAAACCAGCCTAAGTACCCATCAACCAAGTGGATGAAGAAAATGTGGTATATATACACCATGGAATACTGCTCAGCCATACAAAGGAATGAAGTAATGTCTTTTGTAGCAACTTGGATGGAGTTGGAGGCCATTATTCTGCCATTATTCTAAGCGAAGTAACTCCGGAATGGAAAACCAAATATTGTATGTTCTCACTTATAAGTGAGGATGCACAGGCATAAGAATGATATAATGGACTTTGGAAACTCACAGCGGAAGGCTGGGAGGAGAGTGAGGGATAAAAGACTACATACTGGGTACACTCCTCGGGTGATGGGTGCACCAAAATCAAAGAAATCACCACTAAAGAACTTATCCGTGTAACCAAACACCACCTGTACCCCAAAAACTATTGAAATAAAAATAAAAATTCAAAATACCCCGCCTTTTAAAGTATACAACTTAGTGGTTTTTAGTCTTTTCACAAATTTGTGCAGCCACTACCACTGTCTAATTCCAGAATGTTTTCAACATCTCAATCAATGAGTATTGAAGAATAACCATTGACAAGAGGAAAGATAGAAATTTTGGTGGAAATTTTAGCAAAAACCTTTGCATTGTTTGAGGAGGGGACTGTACATTGAGTATTGTGACTTAGAAATTACAGTCAGTAATGTACTTTTCCATTTAAATCTACAGATCTCTATGAGGTACCCTTTTCAGTGATAACAGACAGTCATTAAATCCAAAAATCCAGGTAAATTGAACTTAGAAGCTGACTTTTGCTTCACTGGGTTAAATTAAGATTTTAAGAGATAACCACAGTTAATGACACTGTGTTCATTACAAATAGTACTACTGATAATTAATTTTTGTGAAAGCAAAAGATTTTGTATTATTAATGAATAAGATAACATTCTAAGATTATTTCATCTTTGTTTATCCTGTTAAAATTTCATTTTTGAGTATGCTTTATAATATGTGTACTATAATAATAATAGGAAAAGCATCAAATTTTTTAATTAAGAAATATACCTGTAGGAAGCTGTGCTCAAAATGTTGTGGTTTTTTGTTTTTTTTTTTCACAAGAGCATTTTTATTTGAGGCAAAGAGAAGTCTTGCTGAAAGGATTACAGTTCCAAGCATCAAAACTCTACTATTAGTGGCACTATTTTGACTTTGTAGATCTTGCTTTTCCTTGGTCAGAAAAGGTTATTCAAGTTGTATTTTGCCCAGCTAGGCAAAAATAAGGGCAAAGAAAACTGGAAGAGACTTCCGCTCTGTGGGTACTGCTCTCCAAACCCAACATCAAGCTAGGCAAGCCCTCAATGGTCTGTCTTCAGGTTGCTGTTCCACCTCTGAGTGACACAGGCCATATATATTTGCAAGAAAAAATGAGGCAGGAAAAACAGGTGTAGGTCACTTGTGGACAAGCAAGCATCCACAGCCTCAAAATTCTTCATGGAAGAGGTAATCCTTGTGGGAGGCTCAGCTCACCAAGGCACAGAGCCTCCAGTTCCTGCTGTAGCTGAGTAAGGTGGTCATATCCTGGCTGCTCAGTTCAAAGTCAAAGACCTTGAAGTTCCCAGTGATGCATTTTGGTGTCACAGACTTGGGGATCACCACCAAGCTCCTCTGCATGGGGAACCGGATCAGAATCTGGGCTCCAAGCTCAGAATCTGGAATCCAAGCTCCTCTGCATGGGGAACTGGATCAGAATCTTTTATTGTGGTTGACTGTGATTGCCTTGATCCTGGGATCCTCCAGTAGGGAAGGACCCTTGGGCTTGGCCCAAGGCCTGTCTGGAGAGCCAAGGCAGTTACAGGCAGTCACTGTGATACCTTTGGACCAGCAGAACTGGATTAACTTCTCCTGAGTTAGGTACGGGTGACACTGAATCTGGTTAACTGCCAGCTTATACTTTGAGCCAAGCTTGTTTAAGATCCTCTCGACCTGCTGATGTTTGAAGCTGGAGATGCCAAAAGCTTTCGCCAGCTCTTCCATGGCTGCCCATGTGTCCACATGTCAGTGTCACTGGGAACCATGTTGCCTGATTCATCCAATGGGAAAAATTCCTTCCCAGGCTTAAAGCCAGTTGGCCAGTGAATAAGATAGAGGGTCATATAGTCCAGCTTTAGGTCGCTGAATATCTTCTGGGAGGCTCCTTTCACCAGCCCCTTCTCATGGTATGTGCACCACAGCTTGTGACGATGAAGAGGTCCTCACCCTTCACCACCTGCTCCCTGAGCTTCTCCTGGGCCACTTGCACCTCATGCTCATTCTGGTGTAGGTGCAGTCAGTGTGGTGGTACCCAGTGCCGATTGCCACCCTCACAACCTCGGTGACCTGGCCTGGAGGGGACTCCCAGGTGCCCAGCCTCAGGATGGGCATTTTGGCAGTGTTGTTGGGCATGAGGTGGCTGGCCATGGCTGCTGAGCTTCCCAGACCCCCGCCTGGAACCATGCCCAAAATGTTTCACTGGTAAAATGTGTTATGAAAACATTTTATAGCCCACTGATTGTAGATTACCTTTGCTCATATACCTTTGCTCATATGTAATTCCCTGATGCAGTGTTTGAAATACTCCGGGTCAATCCATTGCAGAGAGGGTCTGAAGCACATTCAGTGTCCAGGTTTTACCCAGAGAGCTCGGGGCATTTTTAGCTGGCAGAAGCTCTGGTATAAATGGCAAGGCAGATTCAGACGCATCTAAACTTTATTACATGCACAGCGCATGCCAGCCATAATGCAAAGTACTCTTACTCAACTTATTTCATGATTACCATAAACTGTGCTGTGGGGGAATGTGAACTCGCTTTATAGATGAGGAGTGTCTGAATCTGAGGGGTAAGGTGATTTGCCTAGGGCTGCCTAGATAGTATCAATGATTCAAATCCAGGACTTCTGATTCCCCCTTCCCCTCCATACAACGGGCAATATTAAGGGTGCAGAATTGAGGCTCATATCCTAGCTCTGGCACTTAATGAGTGACCTGAGGCAAGTTACTTAACTTGGTGCCTCAGTTTCTATCTGTAAAATAGGGCTAAAAGGAATAGTCCTCTCTTATAGGATTGTGAGGAGTTTAATGCCTAAAGAGCTTATGCTAGTGCCTGACACATAGGAAAAAACAATAAATATTGGCTATTGTTATCACGATACCTGTTTCCCCCAACTTTTGCTGTCTAATTAGATTATAGTCCTTTTGAGTGCAAGGGATGGTATCTGGTTTCTTTTCCTCTCCTCGTCTCTGCTACTTCCTTTTCTTCCCTTTCCTTCTTTATCTCCACCCCCAAGCATAGTGCCTTGCTCAAAGACAATGCTCAAACGCTTATTAATAATGATACAGTTCAGGCTGGGTGTGGTGGCTCATGCCTGTAATCCTAGCACGTTGGGAGGCCGAGGTGGATAGATTGCCTGAGCTCAGGAGTTCATAGACCAGCCTGGGCAACATGGTGAAACCCCGTCTCTACTAAAATACAAAAAATTAGCTGGGCATGGTGGCACGTGCCTGTGGTCCCAGCTATTTGGGAGGCTGAGGCACGAAAATTTCTTAAACCTGGCAAGCGGAGGTTGCAGTGAGCTGAGATCATGCCACTGCACTCCAGCCTGAGCAATAGAGCGAGATTCTATCTCAAAAAAGAAAAAAAGAGTTCACCTAAAGTTTTCAATCAATCAGTATTTATTGACTACCTTGTGGGTGAGGCCTGCCTGCCACAGCTCTAAAGTCCTTCATTTCCTGTGTTATTTCATTTAGTCCTCACCACAACCTAAAATTGGAAAAACTATCATGCCCATTTAATCACCAAGAAACTGAGGCTTAGCAGAGGTCACGCAGCTAGCTGGGGTTGGCAACAGGATTCCAGCGTAGGCACCTTGACTTAGATTCTGTGTCTTTTCAACTACCTCTGCAATGGGGTCCGGGTGCGGAGGTGCGCATTCTTCTGACCTGGTCACCTGGACAGTTTGTCCTTCCTTAGCGTAACGCAAGTCCAATCTCAGACCCATTTTTCAAAGTCCTGACCATACTATAACTCATCAAGGACACTGAGCAAATGGGACCCTTGTTAGTTCTTGAGGAAATGTTTTAATCAATTTATTTGGCACTATTCAGAGATCATATGCTATTTGGTAAGCATTTTATTATCATTAGGGAGCAACGAATTGACAATTAATTTACAGGATTACACACTTAACTAATCTGGTAATTTTTAATTTTGGTTAAATTGAAATGTACAGATGTGCATAAATCATTATTAGAGTTGTCCTAATAAACAATGCCTTCAAGTTTGCTGCTATTGGTCAAAATGAAGTGGAGACCCACCTGCCTCTTAATTTGGAAGTGTCCAATTCACTTCCATGGCTCCTGCCCTGCTAGGGACACAAGGCCAGTTATCATCTCAGGATGGGGGAGTGTGGAGGGGGTAGTGGAGGGGGCAGAGACCTCCCTAGTCACCTCTTCTGCCTTTTTTTCCAAAATAAAAGACCATTTTTTAGAGACTGAATATCTTTTTCATTGGCTGTCTTTTGATAGAGCCTCAATCTTGGATCAAGTAAACAAATTACCTAATATTGGGAGAATGTCAGAGCTTCGGGGCAATTTCTAGTGGCTCCTGGATTCAGAAGGAAAAGTTTCGCAAGGTCTTTCCTGACTTCACCAAGAGAGATTTACTCTCCTGATTACCTCTGGAACTTGGGAGGGCCAACTGCCCTACTTTCTGGCACCTTCCACCTCCATTGTTTCTTCCGATATTCCTGCAAATGTGAGTGACTCTTCTATCTTATAACAACCACTCACCCTGGCCATGCTCCTGAGAGCTGCCATTCTATTTTTCTGCTTCCTTCCACTCTCAGACTCTTCCAACAGCTGGTCTTTCTTTGTTGCCTGATAGACTCACCAGCATCCTCTCTTGCGTTTTGCTGACTCCTGCTTCCTCAGAAGGCAAGAGCTATCGCCAGTCCTAACAGCAGCTTCGCCCAAGACCTTGCTGTACTTGGACTGCCCCTGCGGCTCCAGGGTAGAGCTACCCTCTGCCCTATGTAGCAAAAATGACCTTGTTTTCAATTGCATCCTGCAATTTGGAGATGACAGGCATCCTGACAATTTGCTACACCCACCCACCCTCCCATCCCCCTTTCCACAATGAGAATGAGAGAAGAGCCAGAACATAGAGCCCACATCCACCTCTGACTCCTGCACCAAGAGCCACAGTTTCTGTGATTTTTCTAGGGAAGGGCAGGGAACCCTGCACTCTGGAATGGGCCCTCCTGCTTGTTGAATTTCCCCTTGTGATTCATCATCAGACAGTTGCGGGCGGGAGAAGCCTGGAGAATCTCGATGCAGGCTTGCCCTTTCCTTTGTCTCTGCTCTACCTGTCTGTTCAGATGAGAAACCTGCGAGGCATGTCTACCTCCCTGCTCTGTGTAGTGCCCAATTGCAGATGCTCATGGAACGTGGATGATTGATGATGGTGTTAATCTCAGTAATAACAGGCATTTTGGGCATGATCTCAGGGAAACTTCTCAGTACTGAATTACAGATGTGCACCCTACAGAGGAGGAAGAAACCCAGCTGATGGGCAACTGCTGAGGTTGGGACCAGGTTGGCCCAGTTTAAGATGCTCCTCCCTTTGAAAACAAAAAGGAAATTAATCAAGCAATTGAACAAGCCCTTACAGAAGCTGTAGTTTCAAGCCTTTTTAACAGAAGCACCAATTGTGTGTCAGCTGCCAGAGATTTTGAGTCAAAGGGTAATTTTGTACGAGGGAGTAAAAACAATGAGTATTTGTTGAGAGGTTACTGTCAGCTTCTATTAGAATGTTGTGTCAACTTAGATATAATTTCCCCACTTTGGAGAGGAGGGAGATGAGCTTTTGAGAGGTGGGGTGACTTGCTCAAATCATAAACTACTATGGATTGAATGTTTGTGTCCTCCTAAAACGTATATGTTGAGCCCTAACTCTCAATGTGATAAATGTGAAGGTGTAGTCTTTAGGAGGTGATTAGGTTTTAGATGAGGTCGTGAGGGGCCCTCATCATGGGATTAGTGTCCTTATACGAAGTGGAAAAGAAACCAGAACTCTTTCTCCCCACCATGTGAGACACAGTGAGAAGACATCATCTGCAAGTTAGGAAGTGAGCCTGGGAGTGATGGCGTCTTGATCTTGAACTTCGCAGTCTCCAGAGCTGTGAGAAATACATTTCTGTGGTTTAAGTTACCCAGTCTGTGACATTTTGATATAGCAGCTGAGCTGATGAAGATATATAATAAGTAACTATTTCTTGGTTTCCAGCTTTGCACATGGGTCTGCTGATGTACAGTGGCCATGACCTTGCTCTCTGTAGCCTCATTTATTCTTTTTTTATTCTTCAACTTTTAAGCTCTGAAGTCATGTGCAGGATGTGCAGATTTGTTACATGTTTTCTGCACAGATCAACCCATCACCCAGAAATTAAGCCCAGCATCCACGAGCTATTCTTCCTGGTGGGATTGTGGAACTGAGCCCCTAACTTATGGGATCTGATGCTAACGTTATTGAGCAAAAGGGGCTTGATGCCTGATGCGCTAGAAGCCAATACTATGACCTTGGGCTTTTGACAAAAGAAAAGCTTTATATTGAAAGTGAACTCCAAGAGATAGACCAGGGTCAGCAGATCCAGAGACACTATCACTTCCTGCTTGCAGTCCCACACCCACATTGCAAGCCAGCTTTGACTGAAGAAAATCCACTTACGGTAAAACAAAGAAGATGATTAATTACATTACCAAAGATTTTTAAATTTGAGTCAAGGAGTCTCTCTGTGCTGTCCTTAAGGTAGTATTTTTACTAGAAAAAGTTCAAGGGGTAGATTCTGAGATTAGTAGGTGATTGGTGCATGGGAAGTGGAGGTCTGGAAAGTCCTTGGGCATGCACAGTTATTTCTTCATGTTAACTCCTGAGTTGCATGTGCAAATTCAGGGGGAGTTAGTATAAAACGACTCAGGCTATGACATCAGCAAGCTTATTCTGTGCAAACTTCAGTCAGCCATTTTGGTTCTAACCAATTTTAGCCAGGTTTTTCTTGATCTTAAAGTGGAGGGAGTTCCAGCAGCTTGTTTCTTTTCTTATCTGTTATCTGGCAAACTCAAGAATTTCTGTTAGTTACTGGTTTCTTATGCTTTGGGGCACAGCTTCAGTTTCAGTTTTTCAGCAAGCTATTTTCTTATCTGTTATCCTGTAAGTCCAAGAATTTAACCGCTGATTTCTTTAACTCTTTGGGGCATGGTTTCAATTCCCCCTGTTCTATGTAAATTCCTCAATTGTGAGGGATGAGGGGTGACAACCACTGTAACTTCTTCCTGCTGACTAGGGATACAAGTCTGGGCCTCAGAAATGAAATTGTTTTGCATTAGGTTGAAGATGTTCTTTAATATCTGGTTTAATATTAACATTTTGTATTACTAGTACGTTGGTTTCTTTTTTTTTTGAGATGGAGTCTTGCTCTGTCGCCCAGGCTGGAGTGCAGTGGCACCATCTCGGCTCACTGCAAGCTCGGCCTCTCAGGTTCACGATATTCTCTTGCCTCAGCCTCCAAGTAGCTGGGACTACAGGCACCTGCCACCACGCCCAGCTAATTTTTGTATTTTTAGTAGAGACGGGGTTTCACTGTGTTAGCTAGGATGGCCTCGATCTCCTGACCTCATGATCTGCCCGCCTCATAGCATTGGAGGCAGAATTTGATTACCAGATATCCAACAGTAAGTGTTAGAAATAGAGAAAGTCCCATTTTTAGTATAAACCTGCAGCATATATTGGATTCAGTGTGTGATCCAGGAAACTAAACCTAAGAGTTGGCACCTGGTTCTTCTCTAGAAATTTGCTGTAACCAGTCAACTTGTTATCTTATTTTTCTACATATATTTCAACTTCAGGAGATGTATTCATGTAAATACAACATGATATGTTAGCTACTATCCAAACTTGTCCGTGCCCCATCAATATGTATTCTAAGGTTATTCTGTTATCTATTATGATCCTGGCTGAAGAGGCTAAAGATTTTTGTTGGTTGCCTGTGGCTTCAACTGCTTCATTTGCTAAGTTACCTAGAGTGATTGACAGATTTCTAATCATATATTCATGATTGTCTACTCCCCACCATGGCAAGAGAGTCCTGCCAAACATAGGCCAAACTCCATCTCCTTGGTTTGCAGGTAGGGTTTGTCTAGTCCTGGAAAATAATTTCAAGGAAATAGTCCTGTGTTGAGTAACACTGGCAATATAAATAGAAAGGAGAGTAGCTAGATAACCTAACAGACAAATGCCTCTCATGCACCAGCTGTCAGCACGTTCATAAGCCCGTGGGTGGTTGACACACTGAAAAAAAAAGTATATCCAGGAGGTGCACAGAGGGTCCCTGACAAATTATAGAAGTTAAAGCTTTGGCCCACTGGTCAGACAGGTGTGTTATCGTTTTCTTTTGAACATAATTTCTCTCTCTCCAGTCCCCCGTTTTTACCAAAGACAAATCACTGTAGGATCAATTTGTATGTAAAATAAGTTCTAGTCTCATTATACCTGACCTGATTATTTGCATAAAGTACAGCAAGAATAATGATTCACCATATAGGCTTTTGTTTTCGAATGGGCTTTGCTGGACCTTTTAAAATAAGGAATTTCTGACTTTTAAAAGCCTTGAGATCAGTCAACCCAAGGATTTGCCGTCAGATTGTGCCTGTAATACCTAGATGAATGGATGTGTTATTCCTCTTTTCTCAGGGTCCCAAAATAGGTTGCTGGACCTATCAGAAAGTGACATTTTTTACTTACTGCGAGGACAGAAACTTTGTAAAGGAACCTTACAGACCAGCTACCAGGCCAGTCTTTTTAAGAGGCTTTTTTTATTGGTGCTCTAAAGTTAACCTCCATTCTGGTCATACCTAAAAACATGTCATTCCAGTCAAAGCCTTAGTAAAATAACCAGTGTCTCCAATTGTGTTCTATTACCAAAGAAAATAGTTTTTTATTGAAAACTAATGCAAATAATATATTGCCATAAACTGAGAATACTCACAAACAGCTTCCAAGTTCTGGAGAGAGCAGAGAGAAAGGTAAATGCCTCAAAGTTTTGTTCACAAAGGTATATTTTATCTAATGTGTTGTAAGTTAAAAACGGTTCAAAAGGAAAATGTTTTCTTGACTCAGGAAAACAAAACATAAGAGATCATCAATGTTTCAAATAAAAATGTCATAAAAGATCTTTTTATTCCTCTATCAGTTCAGTCCCATGTAGCTAATTCTTGTTCTGTTTGATGTTGGGTTAGCAATTCTCATGCAACTTTTTAATCAGAGCCCTGGAAGACTTTTCCTAGTCTGATGGCATTATCTCCAAAGTTATCAGAAATCTGTGTTTAAGAGTACTGATCAGAGTCCTTTGCATGAAAAGTAATTTGGGTTGTAGCTGATTGGAAAGCTTTTTAGAGAAGAATTCAAAACAATAACTGTGGATTACAAAAACTTAGCCATGGCTAAAACCTGATAAAAGTTGTCAATTGTCAGGAAAATGTAGTTATTTCTATTATATGTAGCATTTTAAGATAACAACCAGAACCATGACTGACAGCATCACATCAGGACCATCTGATTTTTATAATAATATAATCTTAAGAATATTTCTACTAATAATGTATCTACACAAATATAACTTTTAAAAAGATTTAACATATCAAAATTACGACTCATAGCATGTGAGACTTTTATAAACGTATGTAATTTTTAGTACATTTATATCAATAGCGCACCCATAAACATAACCAAAAGAAGATCCAGTATTATTTAGCATTTGATAATGTCTCCCATACAACTTTACCAGATAAATCCTACCAAAGATGTTAAAAGATTCAGAACATTTGATCAAAACGAACTACAGGTCATTTTAAAATAATAGTTATTCATTTAACTAGCATGACAGTCAAAGGACCTCAAAAGTAAGTAACAGAAAGTTACATGGGCGGTTTCCTGGTTATACAAAATAATTCAGACATATCATAAAGCCAAGAGTATAAGATTATATTACATTTGAGGAAAACATTGCTTTTCTAAACTTTAAGATAAATATGTTAGCATTATGCCATAAGAACAGCATTAGGGCTGGGGTAAAAAATTGTAGGAGTTCATGAAAAAGTTGAAGAAGAGTTATCAGACCAGCCAAGCAAAAAGATATGTTTTTTTCAAGGGGAAAAAAACAGAAGATAATGAATGTGATCTGCAACTTATATGTAACAAGGTACAGGAAAAGTTGAACTTCTGAGATATAAATCTGACATTTTAATTTTAGAATTTAAAGTCAATATTTCTTGCAATATCATTGAGAGCAAATCAATACTTCAAAAAATTTTGTGGCTTTAACCAAAATTTTTAGTTTTGTGTTAGTGCATTTTTAATATTACAGCTAATTTTAATAAGACCTTATAAACAAATCTATTCAATCTCAGTTAGTTTTGACTGCAAGATAAGATTTCCGTAAACCTTTTATAACCTCTTCCAATTTGTTATATTTTCATTCTTTAACTTTCTATATTTATTTAGTTTTATCTATAATTTTTTTATTCCTTCAATTTAAAACAATCCTTTAGAACCTCTAAACTAGGCAAAATTACTTGCCCTTAAATGAAAACCATATTCCTGTCTTCTTATGTGTTTACCAAAAACACATCCTATTTTTCTTATACATTTTGCATATAGAATTGTTTCTCTTGTATCTAGTAGTTTCAATTACATATATAAGTCACAATATTAACTCTTAGTAATCCTTATTTTAGGGAAGAACCTAGGAGGTAAGAACTCTTGAATTGTCTGTCATATATCAGTATTTTATAGATAAAATATTATAATTTATGTATTTTAAAACCATTTTTTAACCTTTAGAAACATTTCCTTATACATTTTCTTAATTGGAAGTGACCCAGCTGCTCAGTAAGTATGATAACTTCAAGATTTTCAAAAACATAAGAATTTCATTTATTACGTTTATCTAATTTATTTGTTTTTAACAGTTTATCTAGATTAGTTATGAGAACAGAGATATTAGACAAAGCTGGTCATCATTTTAAGTTTTTTCCTTGTTAACCATTTCACAGCTTGTGAATATCAGGTGTTCACCTAAGTAAGAACTTTGAAGTGAAATACATGGATATTTTGCTGATAAATCAGAGGATTTCATTGTTGTCATTAAACCAACAATATTAGTCTTATTTATCAAAAGAATCACGTAAACAAAGATTATTCTGTTTTGGCTAGGTTTATAATTTCGTGACTTTTGTGCCAAACCTGGACATCTTAAAATAACTAGCAGATGCACATGTCAGCTGACCAGTAAACACAGGCAAAATCACATGCTGACAATTCTGAAGACATATCTATTTTTATTTTATCAATAATTTTAAATTGGTTTTATTTTCCAAAGATTATTAAAGTCACATGAACTTGAAAAGCTTTTGGGCTTATTTATTTAATGTATCAGTACTCTTTTATTTATAAGCTCATTTGATACCATATAGAAACAACACATAACATAATGCATGTATATGCGTAAACGAGACAGTTGGATCAAACTTATTTTCCTGATAAAATTAGAACCTGTTCACATAGCTCAACTTTATTTGCCCTGATGAGCAAAGCAGTTTCCATGGCACTTTGATTTTAAAAGACCTCTTTCATTTTTTTTTTCTTTAGCCAGTAACCTTAAACTAGTAATACCATGAACAGTAAGTTTTATCTCAACACTAGTAAAAAAGTCAGCAGATTCAAAGTAGTCAAGAAGAAAAGACAGGCAAATAACTTAGAAGACTACATGACAACTCTTTAGGGGCAGAAGAAGAAAGAGGGTTTGACTGACATTTTTTCCATGTGCCATTTTTCTTCAGGTTTTCTAGTTTATGGAGTTGCTTTGTTCTAATTGAGTGTGCGGATAAACTACTCTGGAGCTCTCATAAGGCTTCTGCTGGAGCCATCACAGTCTTTAACCTTTGTTAAGCCAAACATTGATACACAGACCAAAAATACAGACAGATCAACAAAAATCAGAACCAGACTAGATTATCTCAGTGGCTGCAGCTTTTTACTATTGCCTTAATTCTTTGTGACTTGAACATACACCAGATTTGGGACTCTAACCTGACCAGAATCCCCCTTGGGTAGGACTCAAACCCACAGTCCTAGACAAGGGTGGGACTCTCATCCATAATCCTAAACCACAGGGTGGGACCTGAACCCACAGTCCTTATGATGAGTTCAAAGACAATTAAAAGTACAGGTATGTATTAACAAGGTACTCACCAGAAAGATGTCTAATCCAGAAGCAATTTCTTTTCCCAAAGGAAAAGTGCCAAGGGAACCTGAAGTGCCATGGTAGAGAAGCAGGAACCCTATAGTTGAGCCTCTGAACGCACTGGTCTAGGTGGCTACTCAGGATCAGTGCAGGGGGCCTGCACACCACTAGGGGCAACAGTACCTTGAACAGGCTGTTCGTCTCACCTGGGGTTCTAGTTTGTTATCAAGCAAAAGGGGCTCACTGCCCAATATGCTAGAAGCCAATACTGACACCAAGTTTTTGAAAAAAAGAAAAGCTTTATATTAAAAGTCACCTCTGAAGGAGGCAGGAGTCAAGCTCAAATTTGTCTCTCTGTGCTGGCATTAAAGCAGTATTTTTATTAGAAAAGGTTCAGGGGGTGGATTCTGAGATTAGCAGGTGATTGGTACAAGGAAAAGGGAGGTCTGGAAAGTCCTTGGGCATGCACAGTTATTTCTTCATGTTAACTCCTGAGTTGCATGTGCAAATTCAGGGGGAATTAGTACAAAACATGTGGTGGAAATTCAGCCTACGACATCAGCAAGCTTATTGTGTGCAAGCTCCAGTCAGCCATTTTGGTTCCAACCAATTTCCGCCAGGTTTTTCTAGATCTCGCAAGTGGAGGGAGTTTCAGCAGCTTAAATTTCTTTTCTTATCTGCTATCCCGAAACTCAAAAATTTCTGTTAGTTACTGATTTCTTACTCTTTGGGACTTTCCATATCTCCCATTTCCATCTACCAATCACCTACTAATCTCGGAATCTACCCCCGGAAACTTTTCTAATAAAAATACTGCCTTAATGTCAGCACCGAGAGACGGGTTTGAGTTTGACTCTTGTCTCCTTGGGAGTTGACTTTGAATATACAAGTTTTTCTTTTTTAAAGAACGTAGTGTTTTAGTATTGGCTTCTATTGCATTGGGCATTAAGCCCCTTCAGCTCTATCACACTAACTCCAGGTAGATAGCATCAGAATGAAATGGAATTGTAGGGCACACAGTTGATGTCAGAGAATTAAGGAATTGAGTAGTGTCAGAAAACACCTCAGACTACACTTTCTCGCTTGGTGTGGGAAGAGTTCAGTTGTGTTTCCTTCTTCTTGAGTGACCGAACTCCAAGAAGACGCCACTTCTGGAGAGAAACTAGGGGTCTCAACTTAGCCTGGCAGTGAGAATACAAATGGCAGCTGGGATGACCCAACAGGGGGCTAATGTTTGAGCTATTGTGTGTCACACTGACCCTGACCGGCCAAGTAGTCACAGCCCCCACAGGTTCTTCCTGCCTGTCAGATGCCTCATTCCCACCTGTGATGCTCAGACAGAAACCATGAGCCCTGAAAAACACCCTATTGTTTTGTGATGTCACCTCTGGAATGTTCTGAGTGTTTTGGTGACCAACTTCTGCATAGGACCTATACCTGGCAACTCACATTGGTATGGCTTTTTACTTGAGATAGAAATAATCATCTTAGGCAAGCAGGTACAGTTATCTCCGCGTCAAAGACTTTCAAAAGTCTTTTACATCAACTATAATATCTAGCTTAATATCTGTTCAGAGATTGATAAACCGTCTTGCCAGATATCGTCTACACATTCTTCCAGACTTTCATAATTGTACATAACTGACAAGAGGGAAATAAATGAGTAGAAAGTTCTATGTTTTTTAGGTGAGCAATTGAGGCCCAGAGGATGAGTTGGGAAGCAGCAATCTTCTTCTTTTCTCTTTTCCACAGCACTCAAGGCCAAATTTTACAAGAAAAAGAGATACCAGATCTGAAAGCCTAGAAATTCCAATCAATGTGGTTCTACCTCAGGTAGGGATAATCACAGAGGATGTAACCTATCGGTGTTAGCCAGAATAACCCCCTACCTCCTCCTTCAAAACTCTAGCAAGATGTTGTAGAATAAGCAGAGATAGGGCTTCAGGTTCTAGTTTGGGTTGGCTGCCAGCAGGCAGCGTGCTGGGGAAGGCCACATAGCCCCTGTGGGCCTTGGGTTCTTTTTCCCACGAATGAGGTGGTTGGGTCAGATGGTTTGGTAAGAACTTCCAGTCCTAACATTCCAAGTTTCTATGATACTCTGAAGTAACCCAACCTTCTCAAAACGAGACCTTTTGGTGCTTAGTGTTGTGCATTCACTTTGGATTTCTAGAGGAGAATTAGAACTGGGATTTGGAATCAAATGCATAAGAATGAATCCATGAGAAGAAAACCTCCTTCATGGACAGAGGGGTACAGAGTTATTTGGAGTTGTCAAGAGAATTAAGCCCTGCTATGCACCAAAGACAGATGTAGGGGCCATGGGCATAGATGCTTTTGTGGTCAATGAATTGGTGAAGTCCTCACAGGCTAGAGATTCTCAGGTCTCCTCCTGCCTGAAATCAGCTCTTTCCTTAGTGGAGTCTTCTTGATTGAATTGTGTCTACTGATGCTATGTCACAAAGGGGTGGCTTTGCTTTCTCCAGAGTCACCTAAGGCCTCATTGGAAGACCAGGGCCATGCAACCAGAGGGGTTGAAATGTAGGATGGAGGAATCCAAAGCAGAGGTAACTATCTGAGAGCTCTGTCCAGGGATGTGTAGGAGGAGGATTGACCACTGGTGAGCATTCCAGATATAATTGTAACAATCTAGGCAAGTATGTTCAGTGGGAGGCAAACATATGGAAGAAGAAAACATCCTGGATGTTTATTTTCACATTATCTTTATAACTTTGTAATGAACAGTCACTTTTCTATGACTTGAATCTTAGCTAGAATATAAGATAACTTCCCCCTGATCATTCGACAGGATAACAAGCTGTAGGAATCTTTTTGGGCCTGATTCTTTCCACCTGAAATATGCAGGGAGTTGTGTTGGCCACTGCTTCCCCAAGAGTGGGTGTTACTGCTGTGATGCCTCATGGCCCATATAAACCAATCTTTTCTTCCAGAATCCTGGGGCCTCTCAACTTTACATGCTTTGAAAGTACCTCAGATGGCTGAACGTTCTCTGATAGTAACCCTCAGTAATGTTGGCAAAGTTGGTGTTTAAGAAACTTGGTCAGGCAGAGGATGCCAACCTAGAGGTGGTGTGAAGGAGGGGATAGGATTTGAAAGAGTAGTGGTCATGTGATAGAGAAATTGGAATGATGTTTCCATCAACACCTACCGTAACTTTCCCTCCCCAGCTCCCAGAAACAGCCCAGCAATCAAAGAGAAGAGAATGTGGTTTAAGACAGCTCAAGCTTGTCTTGGGGCTGCCTGATTACTGTTCTGGAGGACCTGGTGCTGCTGCTGGGGTCCTGTGGGGGCAGAGTGGGTGAAGAATGAGAGGATATCTCCTGTCTGGGCATGTGTACCTCTCACGGGAAGGTGTATACACCTGCCAAGAGGGCACAAGCCATGCACCAGGTTTTGGACACCTGTCAGGATGCTCAAGACTGGCACTCTGGGGACGGGTGTGGGTGTCTACAAGTAGATAATCTGAACCAAAATACCACCAGGGCTGCGAGAGGGACCAATGTGCTCACTCGGCCTCCCTAGATGAGATGGTGCATGGCTTAGGGGACAGGGTTGATCTGGGAAGCAAGGAGAGGAAGAAATATCGACTGAATGTTAGTGCGATCAT
The DNA here is from genome assembly GCF_049350105.2 of Macaca mulatta. NCBI lineage: Eukaryota > Metazoa > Chordata > Mammalia > Primates > Cercopithecidae > Macaca > Macaca mulatta. Next base: position 24,977,201 of record NC_133422.1, read on the forward strand.
GTGTTGAGCACGGTGCCAAGTAAGTGTGAGGTAGAGATTTTACAGGTACAGGAACTGGCAACCCCAGGAACCCCACTAGTAATGGCAGAGATGGAGGAAGGGGCTTGAACTCCAATCAGTGCCCATGTTCTCCGCTATACCAGGGCACATGCCACTAAGCTGGGCCACGCTGCATCTTAGCTCTGTGGTTCTTCTTTTGCTCTTTGGAGATGGAGTCTTCTCCCCGCATCTTAACCGCTCATCTCTGGGCTTCTTATTTTGTATTTGCCAAAAGCTACTCTATTCTGGGATGGAATCCACTTTCCATTTGTTTCAGAAAGGACTTGTGGCAGCAGCTCTGTCTCTAGAAAGTGCCTCTGCTTCCCAGCTCCCAGTCCTGCTGTATGTTTAGGCTTCTCAATTACATTGCAAATGCCTGTGATCACTACTTGTTATCACCCTTAGGTCTTTTCAGGACGCATTGATTTCCCGTTTTTCTTCCTCACATTAAATATTTGTGTTTTCTGATCTATTTCCCTCCAGCACATTAACTTGCAAGCCATCAATGCCATTTCCAGCCCAAGCTAGCTGATCTCCTGGTTCCTTTTGCACGTAATGATTCAGTTCTCAAAGACTTTCACATTTCCCCAGTGAGCATGCTCTGTGAATTTCATTAAGGCATTGTTTACTCCTAGATCATTAATGAAAGAGCTACACCAGGTCAGACTGAGCTCCAATAGCACGCACCAGTGCCATCTTCATCCTTCCCAGTTGCCTTTTCTCCTTCCCCTTTGTTTGGGCTTGTTCCTCAGAAGCAGTGAATTCCTGCTGACAGCAGCCAGATCGCCGCCAATTTGAATAACGGTTCCCAGGAAGATTTCACAAGAGTCTCTGTTAAACAGTATGCAAACATACTACATATGACATCTTCTTTATCCTGTTTGCTGTTAACGTTGTAATTCTATCAACATCGATCACATTTACCTTGTGAATTATCCTTTTACCTGTTAGTATTTATTAAAACCACCACTGACTTTGCCATGGTACCGGGGAGGTGAATTAATTTAAAATAATGATAATGAGACTCAGTCTTGTCATCTCATATGAAAATCAGTAGCATACTTGGCTTTTCCTTCCAGAATCCTGGGGCCTCTCAACTTTACATGCTTTAAAAGTACCTCAGATGGCTGAATGTTCTCTGATAATAACCCTCAGTAATGTTGGCAAAGTTGGTGTTTAAGAAACTCAGTCACCAGGCTTGGACTCTATCAGCAGTGTTGGGACATCTCTTCTGGGCTCTGGTAGCCACATTTTTTCAGGGGTGGAGAGGCGGCAGTGTGTCAGCTAAGCCTGGCTAGTTGCTGTTCAATCCCATCCCCAAACCCTTTGGATGGGAGACCACAACTCCAGTAATTCCACCCCAGAAGGTCCCATCCAGAGAGACCTGTTGCTACAAGTCCTGTAGCACCAGTAAGGGATTTTGGTCCTTTCACTTCCCCTTTTCCCTTTGCCCTTTGGCCTTTGCTTTTTGCCTCCCTTCTTTCAATTGTCCCCTTCCCCCATGTTCTTCACTTGCCACCAGGTTGGTGATCTGACAAAGACACAGTTGTTGGCAGATTTCAGGCATTTTCCTTCCAGGACCACTTACATTTACCAGGGAGGGTGCCAGACCTAATGTTAAGAAAGAATTCTAATCCACAGGTGGGACTTCAGGCTTCTGTGAAGGGGATGTTCGTGCCCAGGGCCCTTCCTGGATCCCTGGCACTAATGCATCATTGGGTTACAGCTATGAGCATATTTCCCCAGAGGACAGAGTCTCTTGGCACCTTTCTAGCACCCGATGGGAAGGCATGATGAGCCCATGGCCAACTTATTCCCCTTCTGCATCAGCTTCATATCCCATTCTTCCATGAAGAAGCCAATCTTTTTCTTTCCTACCTAGTGGATCTCTATGTGAGGGCATTTCCTAGAGACCAGGAAAGAAACAATCTTTTTTTTTTTTCATGGTCAGTTGCACCATGCTACATAGATGGTACCTCCCAGGCTTAGGAGAACATTACTGGGGTGTTCTTGGGGCTTGTATTGGCAAAGACCTCTTGTCAAAGGCTAAAGGATATCAGGGTAGGTTAGCTTGGCCCATGAAACCAATTCAGTAATACCACTGGTCAAGGAGTCCTACTGAGAAGGAACTGGCTTCTAACACAGGCCAAGGAGGTCTGGAATCCTGGAACTGCATATGTTCGCTGAACTCAGATGCTCAGTTTTTGGGTAGCCCTTTTGTAAAGAAATATACTCCATGTTGCATAGCGCTTTAGGCTGGGTATGTTTAAACCTTACCAGTAGAACTTCCCATCTGTTTAGTTTTTATGACAGCTTGCCTACCACTTTCTTGTCCTCTTGCAACCCCAGGAAGTAGGCAGAGCGGTCATGTTTAGGCTTATTTTAGAGGTGACATTCAGAGAGGCAAAGTGACTTACTCAAGAGCAGTCAAAGGAGGGACTTTTGAGCCCAAAGTTACCGGAAATTTAGGGCCTTTACCCTCATTGGATTATATATTCAAGATGATGAAATGGACCGCTAGCATGCTTGTGTGCAGGGGGTGATGGGAGCTTCCTCTAAGGGAGTACATGGATGAATCTAGGTGTTTGTGGAATTCACGTGAGGAAAACTCCATGCTTATAGATTTTACATCATACCGTAACAGCTTTGCCTTGGGACTATTTTAAAGTCTTAAGTATGAATGGAAATGAGGACATAGCTTTATCAAATACACTACATATATTAAGGCAAAAGAAATGGCCATTTTTGTAGGCCAAAAATGGTAAAATGTTAACAGTTTCTTATGGCTCAACCTAGTATTTGCTCCCAATCTTGCAGTGTATTTTGGTTGATTCAGTTATTGCCAAGGAATGTGAAATTTGCTTTCTAATTCCCAAGACTTGGGATGTCACAAAAACAAGGGATAGGTCACTGTGCTTAGATAATTGCAACTTACTCATATGGGCAGAGGAGAGGCCTGGTTGTAAGAGAGCCATTGCAAAGGAATGATATTAGTACATGCAAAATAAAATGTCTGAGCATTGTGAAGTGCTAGAATAAATATGGAGTTTGGAGTCAAATATCCTCATTTTAAACCCTGGTTCCACTCCTTTACCAGCTATGTAATCTTATGCAGAATCATGCCAGTTCTTTTGGGTAAGATATTACATATGAATACAGAAATCAATTAGCATATAACCTGACACATTATAGTCACTTGGTGTTATTTTTTTTCTGGTTCTATATAATCTTTCTGTAAAGAAATGCTAAGCAATGTCTCTTCTAAAAGCAGTAGTCCTTCTTGCATGTATGCAGCTCTTTATAAACAAAGAAAATGTTCCAAGTCTCCTTTTATTTCTGAACAATGAACCCTCTGAGAGAAGTAGGTCAGATGTTGGTGACATTGTATAGAGGGTTGTACAGGTTGTGCACTGCAGTAACAGTGAATAGTGCCTTCTAGAGTTGGGCATTTCAAAAATATATGGGTTGGCCCTGATTCATGTCAACATCCACATTTTCTAGGAACTAAGGCACAGAAATGAAGTGACTCTATAAAGGTCATGCACTCATATAGTGCAGGGCCAGAACTCTCTTCAGATGTTATCATTTCTAGTCCCCTATTCCCCACACCTTGCTGCCTGCATTAATGCTTCCTGCATTTTGACTTCTCTCATTTGCACCAAGAAGTAATTGGTGCTATTCACTGATTCTTCAAATCAACTGGAAATTCCCTGAGGGCAGGGTCTGTGAGCTTGGAACACAGTAGATGCCAAATTAATGTTAGTTGATTCACTGACACTAATGTAGGGGAAAAATTGGTGCAATAACATCTTGAATGGGTACATGACTAGGGTGAAGAATGTTCACAAGGCCAAGAGCTTTCCTTTAAGGATTAAATCCAGCTAGCTCTGATCAGAATCAGAGAAATACCACAGGAAAAAACAAGTTTGTTTTGGATCAATGTTTTCCCAAAGTTCAATCTTGAACCTTCTCATATCTAAAGATGCCTGTATATTTAATATAGGTATGTTTTTCTATTACTTATTAAAATAAATATATGACTACTGAAAACATTTAAAATATTCTAAGAAACTAAGCCATGAGGAAACACTGGACTTGACCACTTTCTTGGTCCTGTCTGGGGATAGGAGGAAAGACAATAGGACTTAGATGTTGGAGAAGAATTTGGTTTCCTGTTGAGAAAATAAAGGGGACTTATTAGTCCATCAGCATTTCCTGGATTAGGTGCTGTGGGCATGGAACAAGAGAGGGCACAAAGCCTGCTTGGGAAGAGGTGGCCATTTAGGGGAGAGGACGGGATGCCAACTAGGTTGGTAAAAGAGGGCTGCTAGGGTCATAGTGGTGCCAATTTACAAATGTGAATCCACTGGACCAGAGATAGGCCAAGAGAGCACTTAGACATAATGACTCTTACCCTTCATTTTACAGAAGTGGAAACTAAGGTCAGAAAGTGAGCGGATATGAGCAAGGTCACCTGAATGTGTAAATAAGGACCAGGGCCCAAACACCCAGGGTGTCTGTGGCTAGGGATCCACCACGTTAATGTTTTGTTTAGTGTATTTCTGTTGAGGGGCGGCAGAATGTTCCTTGGGTACCCAGTTTGGAAGGTGGATGTAGAACACAGGCAGCTGAATGCCATGAGTTAAAAGCCATCATGGCCAAACATGGGCAGGTAGAAAGCATCCATGATTCTTCTTTGGACCCTTAGTTGGATCAAGAAGATTGCCTCTCTGGCTGAAAAAAAATGATCGTTAAAAAGAAATGAGAATTGGGGAGATTTGAACACGGACTCAGCATTCGCAGATATTGAGGGAGAATTGTTAAATTTTAAAGGGATGATAATGGTATTGTGATTCTGTTAAAGAGACACATATTTATGTATTTGTGGATAAAATGACACAATGTCACTTTGCTTTAAGGGAACCTAGTGGTAGGGGAGTGGTTGTAGAATCAGATTGAGGCCTGGTGAAACAAGTGTGGCCTTGATTTGATACTTAGTGAAGCTGAGTGATGGGTACATGGACATTTATTAGACTATTCTCTCTCTTTTTGTGTATGTTTGAACTTTTCCATCATATAAAGTGAAGGAAAAGATATAATGATCCCCAAAGCACTGTAAGTCTTTTGATAAATCCATGGTGGTCTCCCATGTGTGTACTTCACACATAGAAGGTCAGGGAGCCAAAAGTGGGTTTGTGTCTTAGTGAAGGAGCTAGTGCTGGTTATTTAACTTCTCTGGGTTTCAGCTTCTCCATCTGTAAAATAAGAATAGTAATAACATCTTACATATCAGTGTAGTGAGGATAAATGAATTTAGTAGGTAGAATGCTCAGTTCAGGGCCTAGCATGAAATTGAGGCTCAATGTTTGTTTCCTTCTTCCCTTTCCTTCTCAGGACTGGGATGCACATGTTGACTAAAACCACATTTTTCCATGTTGATAGCTTCTGGAGTCAAATCCTGCTGAGAAAAAGCATTGGTTCTAGTGCAGGGATGGAGAGGACCTCTTAAGATTCACTCCTGCCGGGCGCCATGGCTCACGTCTATAATCCCAGCACTTTGGGAGGCAGAGGCGGGCAGATCACAAGGTCAAGAGATCAAGACCATCCTGGCCAACATGGTGAAATCCTGTCTCTACTAAAATACAAAAAATTAGCCAGGCATGGTGGTGCGCGACTGTAATCCCAGCTACTCCGGAGGCTGAGGCAGGATAATTGCTTGAACCCAGGAGGCAGAGGTTACAGTGAGCCGAGATCGTGCCACTGCACTCTAGCGTGGCAACAGAGCAAGACTCCGTCTCAAAACAACAACAACAAAAAAACCATTCATACCTTATTGGCTTTGACTAATCTTCCCAGAAATCCTGGATCTCAGGACCTTAAACCTACCAGAAAATGGTCCAGGTTATCCACCGTGAGGTGCATTCTGATCACAGACAGCTACGGGAGCCAATCTGCTTCCCCAATTGACAAATGTGAAAACCATGGAGGCTGAATTTTTTTAAACTAAATAAGATTCTGATTGCAGAATGCCCGCATACCCTTGCTATCTGGAAGATTGAGCATATCCTTACAAAGTTAATGACATGTGCTTATTGCAAAGTTAATGGCATAGAACTGCATCTTCTATTTATCTAGCTCTTTAGGTTTTAAAGAATTCTAACCAACTTTATATACCATGCAAATTGTATTTCTCTCTCTACATACGCATACACACATATATAAAATGTAGCTAGCCTGAGTTGTTTTTTATTTTCTCTATCTGTACACTTGTGAAAATAACCTAAGACATAAGGAATTGATATCTGGAGAGCATTTTGATATACTTGGATGAAGCACTTTTGGTGTATTTGGAAGTAGCTATCATGATCTTTCTATTTAAATTCATTGCTGCAATCATCGCCTCTTCTCCAGTGTGCACTCCACTTGCTCACTTCTTTTTGAATACATCTTACAATTCTTGCATTAGTGAAATCTACTTTTTCTGATAACAACACTTTACGGTTCTTTGGCACTGTTGGTTTTAAAAATATTTTTGCATTTTCCCATTTAATCCTCACAACAGTGTTGTGAACTAAGCAGGGCATATATTATTTCCATTTTACAGGTATATTTCATTGGCTTTTCAATGTTGGAAGGTGCCTTTAAGATCATGGAGCCCAACTCCCTCTTTTTCACTCGTGAAAAGTCTGGGGGTCAAAGAGGATTAGAGAGCACTCTGGTTTCAAAGTGCCCATCAGTGACAAAATCAGGATGAAAATTCTTGTGACCTTTCAGTCTTTAACGCTGGTGCAACCCTCACCTAAGCAAATTGCATATTCTGCTTGACTTAGAGCTGTCCTAACCACCTGCAGCCAGGATCACCTGAGGGAGCTGGTTAGAAATGCAGATTCCTGGGCCACACCCCAGTCTGAGTGAATCAGACTCACAATGGGAGGCTCAGAAATCTGCATTTAAAACTCACTGGGGTTATTCTTCTGTACTGGGACGTGTGAAAGCTACCAACTCAATGGAGTTAAGTTCTGTGGATCTGAACCCCGTTTTATGCTGTGGTCTTGAGGTCTGTGGCCACCATCATGAATTCTTCAGGGTCTTTGGCTGGCTGTATCACCACATGTTGAATGCTCATTGCTCAGTGATATGTCTGGGATGGTTTTTCTTTCCTTCCAAAATTATTAGTTAGACTCTGCTTTGAGTCTAGCATTGCATTGGAAGCTGGAGTGGATGTTTAAGGGGCTGCTAGCAGAAAAGACGCAAGGGTGGCTAAGAGTGAAGGATATGCCCAGATGGGCAAGAGAGAAGGCTGGGCTGATCAATGGCACCACCATTTCGGACACAGCAATTTGGGTGGCTGTTTGGATGATTCATGCTGCTTCTCTGCTCATGCTAAGTGAGAGTACACACCTGTGGGCAGTGGCCCTTGAGAACAGTGTTTGTTCCTCCTTTAGGGTGACAGAATGTGCTAGAGCCCATGCTTAGTGCTTTTGTACATTACCTTTTTTAATCCTAAAAATGTCTCTAGGAGTCAAGGAGTAAATACAATTATCCCAATTTGAAATTGTGGAAATTAAAGCTCAGATAACTTGTCCAAATTCTTGTTAACTGGTAAGTAGTGAGGCAGAGACTCAAAATATTTGGTTGACTCTAAAATTAATGCTTTTGACCTCCATAATATATAACTGTTTCTCATTATTCATGGATTCCATATTTGTGAATTTGCCTACTTGCTAAAATGTGTATCCACCAAATCAATACTTAAAGCACTTTTATGGCAATTCTCAGACATGCACAGAGAGGTGAAAATTTGAGTTGTGTAAGGCTGAGTCCCCAGCCAAGGAGCCTTCTTGTTTCAGCTCTCAGGCTAGAAAATAGGGTCCATTGCGCAGTCGATCTAGTGCTACTTTTTTTTTTTTTTTTTTTTTTGCCTTCTTGTGCATTTTGTTGGTGATTTTGCTGTTAAAAATGGCTTCCGCGCCATTCCAAGTCAAGTGCTGTCTAGTACTCCCAATCACAAGAAGGCTATGCTGTGCCACATGGAGAAAACATAGGTGTTAGAGAAGTTTTGTTTGGGCATGCGTAACAGTGTTGCTGACGTGAGTTCGATGTTAATGAATCAATAAACAATAAGCACTAAATTAGGTTATATATTGTTTGGTTGACAAAATTGTGACCACAGGCTCCCAGGAATGTAGCCCTCTATTTCCCATAGGAGCAATGGTTCTATATTTGGTAATTCAGCGTTGGAGATGACTTAATAGAACAGAACTCACTGGAATGACAAGGATCCGCCACATTTCCTTGTGAGGACCCCAAGAGGCAAAAACGCCCACTGTGGCCAGGCCAGACAATCAGACGGGGCTTATCCGGGGATGTCCTCGCCCCTTACTTTGTCAGCCAGCCCCGAGTGTGTCTGTCCCATCGTTAACGCTTTCCCATTCTCTCCCGCAGAGGGGCACAGCCGAGCCCTTCCCGAGGCTCCACAACTTGCACAGCATCCCTCGCTGCGCGCAGCAGGCCGCCCTGCCCCGGCTGAGCCGCAGGATGGCGAGCCAGCACTCCTACCCGCTGAACCGCTTCTCCTCCGTGCCCTTAGACCCCATGGAGCGCCCCATGTCTCAGGCCGACCTGGAGCTGGACTACAACCCGCCGCGGGTGCAGCTCAGCGACGAGATGTTCGTGTTCCAGGACGGGCGCTGGGTGAATGAGAACTGCCGCCTGCAGTCTCCCTACTTCTCCCCATCCGCCTCCTTCCACCACAAGCTGCACCACAAGAGGCTGGCCAAGGAGTTCGTGCTGCAGGAGGAGAACAAGTCTCTGCGGGAGGAGAACAAGGCCCTGCGCGAGGAGAACAGAATGCTCCGCAAGGAGAACAAAATCCTGCAGGTCTTCTGGGAGGAGCACAAGGCCTCGCTGGGCCGGGAGGAGAGCCGGCCCCCCTCACCGCTGCCGCAAAAGGACAGCGCGTCCCTGGAGGTGGTGAAGAAGGACCACGTCGCCCTGCAGGTGCCCCGCGGCAAGGAGGACAGCACCCTGCAGCTACTACGGGAGGAGAACCGCGCGCTGCAGCAGCTGCTGGAGCAGAAACAGGCCTACTGGACCCAGACAGAGGACGCAGCCGCCCCCGCCGAGGAAAGCAAGCCCGCCCCCTCGCCCCACGAGGAGCCCTGCAGCCCCGGGCTGCTGCAGGACCAGGGCTCCGGCCTCTCCTCCCACTTCGAGGAGCCCAGAGGGCCCCCCGCCCCGCAGGAGGACTCCAAGACCCTGCGCGCCCTGCGGGAGATGGTCAGCAACATGTCCGGGCCCTCCGGGGAGGAGGAGGCCAAGGCGGGCCCGGGCCTGCCCGACGGCTGCCAGCCCCTGCAGCTGCTGAGAGAGATGAGGCAGGCGCTGCAGGCCCTGCTCAAGGAGAACCGGCTCCTGCAGGAGGAGAACAGGACCCTGCAGGTGCTACGGGCGGAGCACAGGGGCTTCCAGGAGGAAAACAAGGCCCTGTGGGAGAACAACAAGCTGAAGCTGCAGCAGAAGCTGGTCATCGACACCGTGACCGAGGTCACCGCGCGCATGGAGATGCTCATTGAGGAGCTCTACGCCTTCATGCCGGGCAGGAGCCAGGACCCCAAGAAGCCCAGCAGGGTCTGAGGCCTCCGCCGTGCACCGGGACGCCGAGTTTGGGACACCGAACACTGGGCAAAAGAGAATCCCCTGCCTGCCTTTGTCGTCCTCGCCTTTCCCAACCAGTTCGTACCTATTGAAAAGCAGCGTTAGTGGCCTTCCTAAACTCAGAGTATTAATAAAGGTGTGAGGAGGCTGGGGCCAGTTGACACCAGCATGCGGCCTTTTTCTTTGGGTTTCTTTGTTTCATAAAAGATAGACAATATTTTAGAGCAGTTTTGGGTTCACAGCTAAATTGAGCAGAAAGGACAGGGAGTTCCCATAGACTCCCACTCCACAAATGCATAATCTCCCGCATTATCACCATCCCTCCAGAGTGGTACACTAGTGACAGTCTTTGAACCTACCTGGACACATCATAATCATTCCAAAGTCTGTAAGTTTGCATTAAGGTTTGCTTCTGGTGCTGTACATTCTGTGGGTTTGATTAAATGTATAGTGACATGTAGCCACCATTGTAGTACCATATAGAGTATTATAGAGTATATGTAGTACCATATAGAGTATTTTTATCGCTAAAAATCCTCTATGCTCTGCCTATTCATCCCTCCCTCCCCCTCCAACCTCTGGCCACCATTGATCTTTTTTACAGTCTTCATAGTTTTGCTTTTTCCAGAATATCATATAGTTGGAATCGCCAAGTGTGGAGCGTTTTCAGGTTGGCTTCTTTCTCTTGGATATGCATTTAAGTTTCCTCCGTGTCTTTTCATAGATTCATAGACAGCTCATTTCTTTTTAGCACTGAATAAAATTCCATTGTCTGGATAGATCACAGTTTATCCTTTCATCTACTGAAGAAAATCTTGGTTGCTCTCAAGACAGTTATGAATCTGACTTCTTCTCTCCTTTTTTCCCCTGGTCTCTTCTTTACCTCTGCCTTTATTATTGTCTCTGTTTTTCTCTTTCAGTTCTTCCTTTTTTTCCTTAATTTTTTCTTCCTCCTCTTCTCTTTCTCCTATCCTCCTTGCTCCCTCATCATCTCCAATTTCTGAGGCTATAGGAGTGGGGATAGGTCTATGGGGGAAGAAATTACCCTAAGCCAGGGCTTTTCAATTGTGCCATTATTATTTGGGGCTGGACAAGTCTGTGATGGGGGCTGTCCTGTGCATTGCACAATGTTTACCAGCATCCCTGGCCTCTACCCACTGGATGCCAGTAATAGCCACCTGGCTCCCAGCTGTGACAACCAAGTATGTCTCCAGACATTGCTGAATGTCCCCTGGGGGACAAATTTCAACACTGCTATATGTTTCTCCAAGTAACATTGATTGAAACACAAGTCCTAGAAAAACACTGAGAAAATAAAAGGTTTGCACAGAGGAAATGCTGCTAGAATCCCCTCCGGCAGATTCATAATCGTACTCTGATTTAAAGGTCCTAACAAGTCCTACAGTGAAGTAATCTGCTTATCCTGGGTGAACCCATAATTACCCAATTTTATGTGATCTTGAAATCTTTTTCTGTGTTTTCTCTGTTATTCACCCAGTTTGGGAATGAGTGCCCTGTGCTCTCCCCAACCCCAGGCTCACTTCCCTAACCCTGGATTCCCTCTACTTACTCATGTTTCACACTTACCAGTTGGCTGCAAGAGAGGAGGGTGGTTGGCTGTCAGGTTTACTGGGGAGCAGGTGCAGAGACTCAAGATTTGTTGTCCTGGGCTTCAGTGTCCATTTCAAAGTTGGACATACTTTAAAGCCAAGAAATTGAAAGGTACCCTTAGGTGACTATAAAAGGGACTTGGGCAGTGGTTCCCAAACTTTGCTGTGTAGTGGAATCACCTGAGGGTCTTTGACAAATACACCCGGACCCCACCTTAGACATTATGATTTAATTGATATTGGCTGTGACAGGGCAGCAGGGCATTTAAAAGCTCCCCAGGTGATTCCAATATGTAGCAAAGTTTAGGAATCACTGTATAGGACAGTTAAGCCTTCTGATTCTCAATGTAATGCTCCATTCACTAATAATGAAGATAAATGAGTAGTCACATGTTAAGGAAAGTTTACCCATTTTGCTGATGGGAAAACTGATCTTTATATTGAGACAGACAAGAGTTTGAGACTGGAATATCATCACTCCTCATCCATTGTTCATGCTGGCTAAATTTCTGAGACTTGAACAAGCCAAAAGCAGTCACCCACACCCACAGAACTGTTTGCACCCCACTTTTCACTTGATATGACCTCCAGTAATCCTCAGAGCCGTGTAAGGAAGGCAGTATCATTTCTTCCACAGAAATGGAAACAGGAACTCCAAGGGATTGCAGCTAATAGGAGCCAAACAGGGACTTCAATGTATACCAAATGACTGCAGATCTCAAATTCCTTCTATGAGATCAGATTGCCAAGTAACCCTGGTCTCTGAAAAATTAAGTTTAAAAGTGGCTTTGGGACCAGGAGTGGTGACTCACCTCTGTAATCCCAGCACTTTGGGAGGCTGAGGTGGGTGGATTACTTGATCCCAGGAATTTGAGACCAGCCTGGGCAACATGGTGAAACCCTGTCTCTACAAAAAAATACAAAAATTGGCTGGGCACAGTGGTATGTGCCTGTAGTCTCAGCTACTCGGGAGGCAGAGGTGGGAGGATCTCTTGAGCCAAGGAGGTTGAGGCTGTGGTGAGCTGAGATCACAGCACTGCACTCCAGCCTAGGTGACAGAGGCTAAAAAAAAATTTGTTTTGGTGTCTGTTTCTCAGATTTAGGAACTCATCAAGTCTTACTCAAAATAGCATCAGAAATTCCAAAGAAGGGAGAACAAAATGACAGGAGTATTTCTTCTCACTGACTACACACCTAATTTTCATACAGGGAAGGTAACTGATGTCTACACAAAGGCTAAATCATTTATCCCCTCTTGCCACCAAAATCTGAAAAATGGGAAGTTGCTGTTGATAGGCCTCTGGCCCTTTGCTATTTTTTGCCCTCCTATATTTGGTAAATTCATCATTCAGGGCATCATGACGTACCACACTTTGTTTAAGTCAGTATAATAACCATGGAGTATAGGGTTCTTTTTTTTTTTAATGAAACCAAATTGATTTCTGTGATTCCAGACAGTGACAAGACAAAAGGCACACTCCCCATGTTTGTGTTACAAATATTTAACTTGGATTAAAGTATATAACAAGAGTCTGATGTTTTCTCACAAGCTGACAGAACTCAGAGAACATAATACTATTTAACAATGTCAACTTTCTCTGTCAGGCATAATCTAAATGGGTGGAAAATTAGCAAGATGAGCCATAAAATATCATTTTTATGGAGTAGGGGAGATTTACTTCAAAACAATGTTTCATTGTGTAATGCAATCTGTCATAGATTAATTAACAGTCTAGCAGGATCTAACCTCTTGTGGAACGGAATGAAATTTCGTTCTTCAAGGAGAGTGTCCTTTAAGCATCTAGATTCCTTTCTCAACTTTTTCTTTGTCTAACTCCTGGTCTAACCTTAAGTCCTTCTCTAGGAACCAAAGTTGTTTCCTCTTGCAGGGCAGGTCTTGGCTTCATTCTAAACATTCAACTTTTCCTATCTTCTTCCATTCAGCCCTTAACTTGGCTGGCTTTCTTGATTGCTGGAGTAAACCCTCCTGCTGAGTTGGCTGAAACCTGTCGATAGGTCTATCTGGTTCTGTAAGTTGTGGATCAGGTCAAATAAAGAGGAACATTCAACAACAAAAATAAAATCCTAAGCCCCCCAGCCAACTGAATAGGCCTCCCTTTCTTAGCCAAGGAGACCTGAGAGGAACCTGAAAAACTGAATTTGCAGCCACAATGGGAAGGGAGGTCGGACGTGCCTCATAATACTGCCCCCTTTTGGAGTTTAGGCAGAACTGAGCAGCATTAACATTGAAATAGAGATCAACAGACTGAAAAAACAGACTCTGTGGCAGTAAGATACCAAATTCCAACCTTCTGGCATAGCATCATATGACAGCAGACCCCAAAAGAAATAAAAATATTTTACCCCAAAATATATTTCTTTGACATATTTTGAAATGGCCCTGAAAAACTGTCTCTTGAGGGGAGGAGGCAGAATTTGCATCTACAGAGAATTTTCATTAATGCAACTAGGCCTTCCCTTTCTAGGTCTTTCCCAGATCTAGGAGAGATTAAATGATAATCTGACACCTTTAAGGTCTGAAAAGAGACATTTAATATCTATTCTTGCTGAAGTCTGCTACTGGAAGCTTCACCTACATAATAAAAACCTTGGTCTTCACAATCCCTCTTTAACACAAGCATTTCTTTCTACTGATTTTGAATCTTTAGACAAAGCATAAATTTTTCAACCAGTTGCCAATCACAAAATCTTTGAATCCACTTGTGACCTGTAAGCATCCCTCCCATCCCACCTTTCATGCCACACACCCCCACCAGGTATATATGGGATGTATACCTTCCATGTATTGATTTATGATCTTACCTATAATTTCTGTCTCCCTAAAATGCATAAAACCCAAGTTGTAACCCGACTGCCTTGGGCATACTTTCCCAGGATGTCTTGAGACTGTTCCCTGGCTGTAGTCACTTATATTGGTTCAGAATAAACCTCTTTAAATATTTTACAGAGTGTGGTTTTTCTGTTAACACTAGTTAATGGAATCTCCAGAATTAGTTTGGGGAGGAAATTTCAACAGGGAAATCATCTATGCAAGGATGGTCATCCAGAGCTTAGCAGAGAGTGCCAACAATAGGAAACAGAATCAAAACAACTCTGAAGGAAATGCTGTTGGTTTTTGTATGCCTCAGATTCCATTCTTGAACTCTTCCCTTTCTGAGGAATTTCCATAAAATAGGGTGACCTCAATCTGCTGTTGTCAATGCTTGCTGGAATCCAGTGTTAAGCTGAGCAGAGCAGGAAGCAGCTGAAAGGAGGGTAAACTGACACAATGTATCTGATGGAGGAAGTCGAGACTCCTAAATCCTCCTTTGTCTCTGTCAGCATATTGTCCTCCATATTGAATTTCTGATTCATCATGGCAAACATCTTTTACTGGGGAGCCATGTCATTTTAAGAATATTCTGGGTATTCCAAGAACAGCTGCTGGGAATCAGCTTTCTTTCCATTCATAATATTGAGCCTGAGTTGGTCTCCCGGTCCTTTTGCAGCAGACAGAATGCTTGTGCTTGGAGTTACCCACCTCCTTCCTCATTCACATGCTGGTCTTCTCCAATTTGAGCTCTTATCAGTTTCTCCGGGTAAACAGTTCTTTCCAGATTCGTTACCCTCTTTGTTCACTCAAACAATGGTCTTTGTAACTGAGAACAAACTTAGAAGCAGGTGACAGATTATTTTTAATGTTGTTAGGACAAGTGGCTAATTTATGACATTTTCTTTCTAAGCTTGCCTTTATTCTTCGCAGATAGGATGACTCGGAACTCTTCATTGGAAATCCTCACTCAGTGGGAACATTAAGTCCAAACTGTTTCCAGCAATTGGTCAGATGTCACTCAGGGGTGCTGTGGGATGGAAGAGTTTCTTGGTTGTTATTTACTTTATGTGGGGTTATGGTTTGATGGTTTTCACCTTTTTCCTCTCCTTTAATCAATCACTAGATAACTGTTGATCCTATCTCCTATATAGACCTTGAACCCTTCTATTTCTTTCTAGTTCCATGGCCTCAATCCCAGTCTAGCCACTGTTGTCTTCTGGGTGATTGCTTCAACTCTGAACTGATATGTCTCCAGAGTTACTTCTGGCCAATTTTCCATGTTGCAACCATACTGGTTTTCTTAAATGTGTGAATGTAATCATGTTATTTTCTTACTTAAAATTTCTCACTTCCTGTTACCTTTAGAATAAAACAAAACTTTATGATGGGTTTCTGTCTTAAGTGTAGATGCTACTTAATATTCTTCTGACCTCCTGAATTGTTATCATATCAGTGCTTCTCAGGACCCCCACTGGGCTCCTTCACAAGTCATAACTTAACCAAATGTCATCCCTGTCTCATGGAAGTTACATCCAGAGAGGATAGAGATTCCTCCTCCTGGGAAGGGCAGACAGAGTTTTGAGGGAGATGTACTTGGAGAACTGAAGACAGATGGTACCATGGACTGAATTTTGTCCTTCCCAAATTCACGTTAAGCCCTAACCCCCAATGTGATGGTATCTGGAGATGAGGCCTTTGGAAGATAATTTGATTTAGATGCGGTTATGAGGGAGGGACCCTCATGATGGTATTAGTGTTTGCTCTCGCTCTTTCCCTGCCTTGTGGGGACATAGAAGGCAGCTGTGTGCGAACCAGAAAGGCCTTCACCAGCACCCGATCATACTGTCACGCTAATCTCAGACTTTCCAGCCTCCAAAACTGTGAGAAAATAAATGTTTGTTGTTTAAGCCACCCAGTCTGTGGTATATTGTTACAGCAGTCATACCTAAGACAGATTGGGATACTTAAGTTGCTAATGATTGTAATGAATCCACCCTGGACATTATTATGCTGCTGGGTGTCAAAAACTAATAACCTCTCACCCTCATCCTTACCTTTAGTAGAGATCATCTACTGAACAAGCTTGAACTGGCAGCAAGGACTTCAGGGTCAAGCTTCTGGAGATGGGTCTTAGCTCCACTGCTTACTACGTCACTTTGGGTAAGTCATTTTACTTTTCTGTGTTGGTTCATCAATCAAATGAAGAAAATAACAGTACCCTCTTATATCAGGTATCTATTATTGCATTACAAACCCATTCAAAACTTGGTGGTTTGAAATAACCATTGATTTTTGCTCACAGTTCTGTAGTTTGCAAATTAGGCTGGGCTCAACTGTGCTGTTCAGGTCTTGGCTGGGCTCCTTCATGCACCTGTGGTCAGCTGGCAGTTTCCTAGGTGGCTCTGCTTCTGGCAGTTGGCTGACATTTAGGACCCCTTGGCTCTGCTCCATGTGGTCTCTCATCCTCCTGCAGATTACCTCAGGCCAGGTCTCAGGGCAGAGGCAAAAGTCTAAGGGAGAAAGCAGCTGTGTGCAAGGCGTCTTGAAGCCTAGGCTTGGAACAGATTCATTGTTACTTCTGCGGACTACATTCTATAGGTGAAAGCAGCTCACAATACTACCATAATTCAAAGGATGTGAAATATCTTCCACCTATTGATGGAAGGAGCTGGAAAGGACATGGATACAGACAGGGAAGTCATTGATTGGGACCATCAATGCCTTTAATCTACCATGCTACCGTCTAGATTGTTGTGAGACTCAAATGAGACACATGGAAAATACTTAGAGCCTCGTATACCATAAGTACTTAGTCAATATTAGCTGTTATTATCATCATAATCACGTTTTTCTGTATATCTTTAAGAATATAGATAAAATTACAGGAATTCATGGAAAATTGCCTCAGAGACTTTTGAGGATTTTTCAGTTTGTTAAAATAGAGTGATGTTTTGTGGTTCCTGAAAGAACTGTCTGGAGTCAGTCTCTGGGCTCCTCTTTACATGCTTAAACACAGATTCATTGTGAGGGTTGAATGAACTAATGTATGTAAAATGATTAGCTCAGCCCCTGGAATGTAATAAACACTAATAATGGTAGCTATGATTATTATTTTCCTTCAACAAGGTCAATGATTTGGTAAAGAATCTCCCTTTTACCCAGCTCCAATGCATTCCTAAAATGCATATTGGCTTAACAGGATGCCGAGAATGCATATCTAACAGGTGAAGGCAATAGATGAAGTAGAAGTAGAACAAAGCTTTATGATGGAAGTCTCTCATGAACACATAGGTGTATATATGTTAGATAAGTAGATAAGGTTGGTACAAAAATTGTGATTTTTGCCATTACTTTCAATGGCAAAACTCGCAATTACGTTTGCAGCAACCTAATAGTAAAATGAACCCCTACACCTTCATGATGCAGCTTCCACAGGTCAACTGATGGCTAATCTTTGTTTATTTCCCCAACATTTTTTTTCAGTCAAGTTTTTTTTTTTTTTTTAAAAAAAGCAAATTCTATATATCACCTATAAATGTTTCAGTATGTACCACTGACAGGCATTTTGTTTTGATTTTTTATATAATCACCATGTTATCATCACACCTGTCCAAATTAACTGAAGGTCCTGAATATCATCTAATACCCAGAGCAGAATAAAATTTCTCCCAGCGGCTGTCTGATCCAAACAAGATCCATGCATTGCATTTGTTGTGATGCCCCTTAAGTTTATTTTTTAGAAGAAGAGTTTTTGTGCAGTTCTTGGGGCATCCAGAATTGGCTAGTGATATTTGAGATTAGGCTACAGGAACATAAGAGAGCCAGGCCCTGATGTGCTCATTGTAGATGTGCCAAGATGGTTTTCTGAACCTTTTCTGCATCTCAGGAAATACTGATGGTACCCACGGGGGTATCTAAAGCTACGTTGATTTAGAACTATTCAGAAAGCTGCTCCCTAGAGCTACAGGGTGATGTAACTAATATTGCGCAAGTGGTGAGGCTTTGTTTATTTTAAGGTCATTTGAAAGAATTGAGATCCACACCATTATCTTGGGATCTGATGCCTTGGAAAGAAAAGGGGCAAAAGAGCTACTTATGCTGAGGAAGGCTCCTTGCAGTGCTCGAGCATCCAACGGATGACAGGGTGGCCCCAAATGAAGGAGACTTTAATATCAGGCTGTCACACAGGAGACCAGATTGATTGATTTTCCTCCCTCCCTCAGTCCCTTCTTTCTTTCATTGTTTCTCTTTAAGAATGTTGGCTCTAGTATTCAAATAGGACTTTGGGAGACAAGAGAAGATACCAGAAGGCTTCAGTGTTTTCTTTGCTTGTCAGAAGCAGGAACCCTTTAAAAACAAAACAAAACAATACAATAACAATAACAACAAATAAACCGCTCTCTAGTTCAATATGTGTGGTGTGATAAATGAGGAAAGATCTCAATCTTTTGAACAAAATGGATTTCTAAATTTATACATTAATTCAATACCTAGCCCAGAAAGCAGAGAGCTGCCCTGGACTCTGTTTTCTTATTTCCTGCAGGTTTTAAATTACCAAGTTTGGCCAACTTTACCTGCTCATTGTTTCTTGAACTTGTTCCTTTCTCTGTCTGACTGCTGGCCCAGTTCAGGCCTCTTCAGTGCCTAAACAATTGTGGTTAAATCTTAAGTAAATCCATTTTCCACACTGCAGCCGGAGTGATGAGCAATTTAAAATATACTGTGACACTATGTTATAAGCCTCCTTTCAAGCTTTTAGTGGCTCTTTATTTCTTTTAGCAGACCTTGCCCACTAGTGTGCTGGGCTGGATTATAGATGTGCAGGAATATTGATCCCTTTAGCTCCAAGGGTGGCCAAGCTGTGAGCAGCCTTATTGATTTACCCCCATATTCCACACAGATAAATTTACTACATGTACTATGATGTAAAAACAAGGCTTATAAAATAAAACCCAAGCTGCTCAGACCACTCTCCTCTCACTAGCTCTATCTTCTGCTCCTCCCTACCTTGTAGGTAGTAATATGGAATCACCTTTAGACCCCTGGAAATCATTCTTTGCCTGTAGAGTTCTCTGTATCCGGAACACTTTTGTATCTTGCAATTCTTATCCCTTCAAGGCTCAGTTCAACAATGATCTGTTTCAATGAGCTTTCCTGGAAATGCAAAGTTAGGCCAAGGGCCCTTTTTTGTGCTTTGCCACCCCCCTCTACTTCCCATACCAATCATAAGGGTTCTTCTAACTGATCATTCACCATATTACCAAGAAGTAGTTTGTTTATATATTTGTCCCTTCTTCCAGCCTGACTGTTCCTTGGGGACAAAGTTAATCACCTAGAAATTCCTTTGCCCAGCACAGTACCTGGCATGTAGTAGGTGGTCAGTAAATAAGAAACTCCAGGAAAAACATTGAGGACAGTTATGATGCTAAAAACCCAATGCTTCCATGCCCTTTGCTAATGGGGTCTGATTTAAATTGTGTACCAGTCCTGGATGATGAGGCTTTAGGTCCAAAATATTGGAAGTCAATATCATCAAGAACAGATATAGTTGTTCTAACTCTCAGCAGTCTTTATTGTCTTTAACAGCAGCTGATGAGAAAAACGTCATTTCAAGCAGAGAGAGACAGAGAAGTGAAAGTTGCCGTGTTAGAAAGGAAATGATCTGACACCGGGATGCGCAGTAACTTCCATTGCCACCTCAATTGCTCTGAGAGTGTATTTTGGTTGCCAGAATTTGTAGATTATCGGTTGGTGAAAAATAACCATTTCCAAGATTATCTATGTATGAACAGACCAGTACAGAGTCAATATTAGAGAAAGACGCTGTCAGTTGTAAAGACCAAATATTTGTAAAATTCTCACATCTTGATATTGAGTGCCTGCACGCGCATGCGCGCGCGCGCGCACACACACACACACACACACACACACACACACACACACACACACACACACACTTGAGGTTGGAGGATGTGCTCCTTTTAGAAACCCGATTTGTTGGAGCTCAATAGCTGTGAAGCTTTCACCCAGGGCTCTCTGTTCAGAAGTCTTCAGAGATGTCTTCCATAGGCTTCTTGAGTAGGAAGGACACCAGGGTTAGGTCACAGTGTCCTCTTTACTTCACTGATTATCTTTGGTGGGACAATGGCTGGGGAGGGAGGCAGTGATGCTTTGAGCATTTGAGTAAGAAGGAAGACAGAGAAGTTCCAATAGTGCATTTTGTGATAAAGGGGCTTTCTTGGTAGGGAGGAATTAGCTTTGACTTGATGTGTGTGATATACTACAGGAAGGTATGATCCAAGAGCATGCCTGTATACCATCTGCTAGGTACAGGAGATCCTTACAGTGTGTATTAGGGCTATTCAGAGCCAGGAAGTCCCATAATCTGCTGTCTGACACCAGGAAAGCCAGCAATATAACTCAGTTTATTCCAAAGGCCTGAGAGCCAGCTGGGGAGTGGGGAGGGGCGAGAGAAAATGGATGTCCCAGGTCAAACAGAAGCAAATTCACCCTTCTTCTGTTTTTCCATCTTTTTGTTTTGTTCAGGCCCTCAATGGATTAGATAATGCCAACTCCCATTAGTGAGGATGATCTTTACTCAAATGCTAGTTTCTTACAGAAACGCCTTTACGCCCAGACATAATGCCTACAGATGCTCCCAGAAATAATGCTTTACCAGCAATCTGCACATCCCATGGCCCAGTCAAGTTGACACATTAAAATTTAACCATTACACAGTGTTAGAAAGGAACGATGTGATCATTGAAACCTCATTCATTTGTCTGATTTCAGGGGCTCCAGGGACTTTCTGACATTTCAACTAGCTAGTGATTCTCCATAATGTCAGTATCCAAGAACTGGTATACTATAATGTAGAGGCAAAATCTGTCTTATATCAAGCAAGTTGAACATGGCACTATGACAAATAATATGTTGTTATGACTATGTGGGCGAAAATAACCCACAGTCTTATTCCAACCCTAAATCTTAACCTAAGCCACCAAAGTTCCGCTTTCTTCATTCAATGTGTGTCTGAGAGACTGCCAGTGACCATGGCTGACATCGTTTAATATGGAAACAGTTTTGATGATATATATATGCATAGCTATATTAGGTTATTCATCATGAAGAGATTATAGTTGGAATATATACACATAATACATATTATATGTATACATACATAGTACATATACATAATATATAAAACGTAGTATATATACACACATATGTATCTATACACACATTTTATACATATATACATATATACACACACATATCTATACAAGAAAAATGAAAAGTACTATCTTAAAGAAGATTTAAAACTAAGAAGAGTGATCAAAATTTATGTCATGAGAAAGACATGCTAATGAGGGATATACTTTTGCATTTATTTATTCAATAATTTACCAAATATTGAATAGGCTTGCATGTATGTAGTTATTCAGTGATTTGCCAAGTATTTACTAAACATTCTACTATGTTCCAGGGCTTTATTATAGGTATTGGGGTTCACTGAGGAATAAGGCAGACATGAAGTTTGCATTCTAGTAGGGGAGAAATGATAAATAATCCTGTAAGCAAGGTGATCTTAGGTGGTGCTAAATGCTATGGAGAAAGTAGGAGGAAATGAACTGCTAGGGTGTGTCAGAATTTTAGATAGGATTGTCAGAAAAGGCCTCTTTGAAGCTTCTTCTTAATTAATGTCTGAGCTGTTGTCTTAGTCTGTTCAGGCTGTTATAACAAAATACTTTAGACTGGATAATTTATAAACACCAGAAATGTATTGCTCACAGTTCTGGAGGCTGGGAAGTCTAAGCTCAAGGTGTCAGCAGATTTGGTGTCTGGTGACAGTTTGTTCCCTGCTTCACAGATGGCACCTTCTTACTGCTTCCACACATGGAGGAAGGGGCAAGGCAGCTCCCTTCAATCTCTTTTATGAGTACAGTTTATGAGTATTGTTTGAGCTGGGACATCCATTTTCTCCTTAAGCATAACTGGATCACTTCCCAAAAGGCCCTATCTCGTAATACAATCACATTGGTATTAGGCTCCAGCATACGAATTTGGGGGGACATCAACATTTAGACTACAGCAGACATGCAGTTCCATAGCTGTATTCTCCCGTTGCTAAACAGAATTCTAGATGTGATGGGAAGGCATGGGGACTGGGAAGTGTTCTACAGTCCTCTAGTCTCAGTCCTTCAGTGAGCCTGTGCCCCTGGGCTGTGACCTTCACAAGTGCTTCTCAGTACTCCCTCCTCCCCTCTAGATGGGACAGGAAGCTAGAGGGGTTAGAGTTGGATATTTCCCTTCTCCCAGGTAGGTTAGGCTCCAATAAAACCCTAACAGTTTGGGGTCTGGTAAAATAGTTTCTCCCGAGAGCAGATCTTGTTAAGAAGAATGCAATTCTCTGGTATATTTCAAAATGGTTCCTTTTCCCTCCTCCTGCCGGAAGCACAGGGGGATTGTTCTGTCATCTGTCTTGTGAGAACATGGAGGTAAAACTCCTGGAGGTAAAACTCACAAAAGCCTGACTAGACGCCCCTGAAGTTTTTAACACTCAGAATTGTCTATACTGAGCCTCCTGTAGTTCGTCAATTACAATTCAGATTTTCTTGCTTAGGTATTGGTTCTCTCGAAGGTTTCTGTTCCTGTAAATTATGATTGTCTGTGTCCACCTGTCTGTCTCTATAACTTTGGGGCAGAGGTTTGTCCTGTGACTTCAATTCTGTGATGGATCTAAGAAGAACTGTTGATTTTAAGTTTTAAAGTGTATTTTCTGTGAGGATGGAAATGACAATGACCAAAGTCCTTATGTGCGTGACAGGAGACCAGGAGCCGAAAGGCCCCTGTGAACATCTGAGATCTGAATGAAGGGAAGGAGCTGCCATGTGAGGAATGGAGGAGGCTTTTCTAGGCAGGAGGATGGCATGTTCAGAGGTCCTGGGGTGGGTCCAGCCCAGCATGGAGGCCAGTGTGGCTGGAGCCAACTGGTAAGGCAGAGGTGAGGGGAGACAGGTTCAAGACCAGGACTGATGCAGGGACTGGAACATGGAGGAGCAGCAAGGCCTTGTGGAAAGACTTGGAGGTCTTATAATTGAAATGACTCATTTTGGAAAGATAAGCAAAAAGGATGAAATAGCAAGCTTCCAATTACTTCTCCATGTGTTATGGAGGCAGAAACATTACGGTAGAAATGTCCCACATGTAGGCCAGACACGGTGGCTGATGCCTGTAATCCCAGAACCCTGGGAGGCTGAGGCGGGTGGATCACCTGAGGTCAGGAGTTCAAGACCAGGCTGGTGGTCTTGAAATTAGCCATGCGTGGTGGTGGGCACCTGTAGTCCCAGCTACTTGGGAGGCTAAGGCAGGAGAATTGCTTGAACCCGGGAGGTGGAGGTTGCAGTGAGCCGAGATTGCCCCACTATACTCCAGCCTGGGCAACATAGCGAGACTCTGTTTAAATTAAAAAAAAAAAAATCCCACATGTAATTTCCTTTTCGTATGTGTCTCCTATCACACTCTGAGCACAAGTGATAGGAACAAGCAGAATGGAAGAGTGAGGGATCGCTCATTCCAGTGAAAGAACTTGTGCAAAACCTGGGTAAAATCTGACTCATGCAGCAGGTGAAGCGCATGCTCCACTGGTTCGGTGACTCCACAGGGATGGGTTCATTCGAGCAGCCATGTGGTGGCCCTCAGAATAGTCTGCCCCATGTTGCGGTCATGGGGGATGAAGGGAAATGAAGCTGAGGGTTAGAGATGGGGGTGGCACAGGAGCCATGCGACCTCTAGGGGCACCTAGAGGAAGGACCTCTGAGCTCCAGAGATCAGACATTGGAGCCTGCTGAAATTGTTTTATTCAATTCAATTGCTTGTCCTGCCGGCAGAGGATGTTTTCCTGACCCTGACTAGGTGCATTTAAAAATGTATACAAGACGCCAGGTGCAATGGCTCATGCCTGTAATCCCAGCACTTTGGAAGGCTGAGGCAGGCAGATCACCTGAGGTCAGGAGTTTGAGGCCAACCTGGCCAACATGGTGAAACCCTGTCTCTACTAAAAATACAAAAATTAGCTGGGTGTGGTGGTGCATGCCTGTAATCCCAGCTACTCGGGAGGCTGAGGCAGGGGAATTGCTTGAGCCCAGGAGGTGGAGGTTGCAGTGAGCCAAGATGGCACCACTGCACTCCAGCCTGGGTGACAGAGCGAGACTCCATCTCAAAGAAAAAAAAAAAAAAGTGTACAAAGAAGTAGACGATTGAACAATTGCCAGATAAATTCAACTTGAACAAAGATCAAGTCTGGTTTTTTCAGATGAGAGAACTATTTTACTCCAACAGTAGTTTTTTTTTCTCTCCTGAATTATTTGTGTGATGGCTCTTCAGATGGAAATGATGTATTTCCCTTCTGCTGTGTGTATCCTGCAGACTGATTTAACTTTAAATGTTCTGAGGAACAAGTCTTCCATCATTTACCTGCAGAAATCATCTTGCAGACTGATTTTAGTTCTTGCAGCTGCATATATGTCTAAGTATTTCTTTTCTCATTTTAATTTCATTATTTCTTGATTCCATCACTCCCCTTTGTTATGTTAAACCTTTCTCCAATATTTTAGGAAGTCATGCCATTTTTCTCTCAAGCATGTCCTGGCTCTATAGCTCTTACTCCTTTGAGTTTTCTTCATGATCCAGTTGAGGTCTCAAGAATGTTGCCTTTCTCCCCACCTTCTTCCCAGTGTAGGCAGGTGTGGCGGTGGGGATGTTTGCCACACAGAAAAACAGGCTGCAGTGTGGGAGACAGCAAGACCAGAGCCTCACAGGTCCACAAAGTCTTTATTTTATTTTCTTAGAAAGGGGTCTCACTCTGTCGCCCAGGCTGGAGTGCACTGGAGCCATCATGGCTCCCTGCAGCTCCCAACTCCTGGACTCAAGTGATCCTTCTGCCTCCATGTCCAGAGTAGCTGGAATTTATGGGCATGAGCCATTGGTCCTGACTCTAGTCCTTTTTCTGAGAAGCCTCAGAGAGGTTGGGGGGGAACTGGCTCAGGCTGCTTCTCCAAGTCGGTGCAGAAGTTAGGGGAGCACCTGTGTGGATGCAGAAAAGTCTTCTCCCCATGGTGGCTGCGTTAGTGTCTCAGGGCGGGACTGTGTTCCCTCTGAAGGCTCAAGGAAAGAATCCCGCCTTGCTTTTGCCAGCTTCTGGTGGCTTCAGGTATTCCTGAGTTTGTGGCTGCATAACTCCTGTCTCTCCCCCATCTTCACATTGACTTTATCTCTGTAACTATATTTTCTCCTCTGTTGCTTCTCTTAAGGACATTTGTAATTGGATATAACCCAGGATGGTTTTATCCTGAGATAGTATCTTAATTATATTCTCAAAGACCCATTTTCCAAATAAGGTCACCTCCAGAGGTTCCAAGGGTTAGAACGTGGGCTTATGTTTTTGGAAGCCACCTTTCAACCCTTGTCAGTGGCCAGCTCTCTCCCTACTCTCTGTCTTGGTACCATGTAGAAACAGAACTGAAATTTAAACACTGTATCTCTAGAGGGCCCTTGGGAAAAAGTAAAGTACCTCTGAGTGAGATCATCTGAATATTCAGTGCCCATTAGTCCAGGGCAGAGAGCAGGATCCTAGAGCAAAGCGACAGAGGAGGCCAATTTAGTGAAGCAGTAAGAGGCAGCAGCAGACTGAACCCATGACAAGCCACCCCAAGCGAGAAGTTAGGAAGCCAAAGGTAGAGTTTGACCCTTCCTAATTTTGCCTTACATCTATGCTGGACTCACCTTCTTGGACTCCAGAGGGAAAAGTGACCACCTTCCTGCCCTCTTCTGTTTGTTTCTGGATTGTCCCAGAGGAAGTGGAGAGTTTGTGATAGAAGGGAGTTGGACTGTTAAGCATGAACAGGATGTCACTGCCCATTTAGCCTGTCATGAAACACAAGCTATGAGCTGAGGATCACATGCCTGATGCCAGGTAGCACTGCAGACCCCTCAGTTCCAGTTGAATGTTTCCTCTACTACATTTGGTTGTCTCTAATGATCTCAGTGAATTTAAGGAATATGTTTCATGTATACAATGCACCCTGCTAGGATTGGAGTTTATTTAGACAACCAGTTGGCATCCCCAAATCCCAAACTTGCTGAGATCCCAGTTACGTACATTGCTTGCTCTCCATGGGGTATGGATTTGATCTCTCCATTATACTTAACTATAGCTGCCTGGAATAAGCCACTCTGTAATGAATACATGAACGTAAGAATGAATACATAATTTAGATCAGCTTTCCCTTTAAGGATTTTATGTATTTGCCCAATCTTCAAGGTTAAATAAATATAGCCCTAAGGAATAGAAGTCTCATTTTAAGCACCCTTTTGTTTCTATTTGTAAATGGGAACACCAGGTCTACGAATAGGACAGCCCATGCTGTTTGCTCTGTGAGGCCCCGTGCAGCATAGTGGGTAAGCGCTTTGTGTTCTGAAGCCAGACAAACCAGATTCAAATCCTGGTTGTTCCATTTAATTAGCTGAGGGACTTCGGGCTAATTACTTAACTTCTCTAGAACTCAGTTTTCTCATCAGTAAAAAGGGCAGGTGAGGGGAAGCAATGATAGTTGCTATCTCTTAAGGCTGGAGGGAGGATTAAACAAAGCAAATTTAAAGAGCTTGAATTTTTAGGTAGTGTTTATTATTATTTCTCTTAGAAGAAATACTGTTCACTGGGGAGTTGGTCAGGATCAGATGGGTTAGAAGGATAAAAGGTGTTTGATCAATGCACTACCCTATAAGCTGAGGTAGGGATAAAATGTAACAGTTTTTTTTTTTTTTTTTTTTTTTTACTTTAAAGAGATAGGATCTTGCTATGTTGTCCAGGCTGGAGTGCAGTAGCTATTCACAGGCCACATCTCACTACTGGTCATCACAGGAGTTTTGACCTGCTCCGGTTCACCCCTCCTTAGGCAACCTGGTGGTCTCCCACTCCTGGGAGGTCACCACATTGATGCTGAACACTCAATTAGTGGGAACACCTAATTGGCATAGCACACTGTGAACCAGAATCCATAGGCTCAAGTGATACTCCCACCTCAAACTTAAAAAAAATTTTTTTTGTTTTTATTTTTTTTTTGAGACAGAGTCTTGCTCTGTCTCCCAGGCTGGAATGCAATGGCACAATCTCGGCTCACTGCAACCTCCGCCTCCCGAGTTCAAGTGATTCTCCTGCCTCAGTACCCCAAGTAGTTGGGATTACAGGCACCCACCATCACACCTGGCTAATTGTTGTATTTTTAGTAGAGACGGGATTTTGTCATGTTGGCCAGGCTGGTTTTGAACTCCTGACTCAGGTGATCTGCCCGCCTTGGCCTCCAAAAGTGCTTGGATTATAGGTGTGAGCCATCATGCCCAGCCCACCTCAGACTTTTGAGTATCTGGGATTACAGGTGGCTGTCACCACACCTGGCAAGGTTACAGTTTTTAAAATTAAGGATCCAGTTTTGGTAACTCAGCTCCCCTTAGCCCCCACCCCAGCCTTTACTCCATCTACCCCTCCAGGCTCTACATTCATCTTACCTGTGACCTGCTGTACTTGCAGACCAGCTTTATGTATTACATAGGTATAATGAAATTCATCATTAGAAAGGTTTCGTCCAGGCTCATGAAGCACACCGTGGGGCACATTGGTAATTATGTGTGTTGTTTGGAGTATGAGGCGTTAAAAAAATAGAAATGCCATGCATTTTATGAAGCAAGGGTGAATGTGGAGATTATCCAAGACTGTGATGGTTTCCAAATGCAAATTGAACATCTTTCTTTTGATCCCAAACTGTGGCAAGAAACTAACATGAATCTTTGATCCTATACCAGTGTCTAGAGAAATTATGAGGTCTCCAGAATGGGAAAATAGATTCTCATCGAGACTTCCAGTTTTAGGAAATTGTTTAATCTCCATTCTCAGTGGCTACTGCTTTGAGGCAGCTGTGACAGAAAGGTCCCAAGTGCTATTGAAAACAGCTCATCAGTTCGGAACAAAGCTGATTATGTAAATTGTGCATTAAGATGCAGCTCCAATTTAATTTTACTCAGTAAATAAATATCCCATTAACATCCATCTGTTGAAAGTCAGGTAAGGCATTCTCTAAAACTAGAGCCCTAATGAATGTACCTGACAGGGGAAGGATTAGGACACCCAAATTCACTATGTAGAACTTTATTTTTTTTTTCTTGAAATGGCAAGTCAGCTATAAAATCAATTTAGAGCAAAAAGAAGCTATGATTGGCCGAGAAAGACACTGCATCTATTTCTGGCCCTGCTTGTTGTAGGGTACGTGAAAGCTTTCTCTGATTGCTGTCACAGAGATCAATAATAATTATAGCTCGCCAATTCCCTCCAAAAATAAAAACATTTCAGCTGATGAGAAGTGAACACTAAATTAGCACCAGCTCTTTTTGCTGCAGGGCAATTTACCCAGCCAGAAATGCCACTTGCGAGAGCAGTCTTTGCCTAACGGGCACAGCTTCCCTCTCCAGAGTTGGCAGTGGTGGAAAATTTCACCCAGCCTCTGGACTGGCAGGGGCCGGAAGTGAGACAGGCTGCCTCCAGCGCTGCCCTCTCTCATTTCAGGCCCATAACTACCAATGGCCCTTGAGCTCTAGGAAAAGCTCTTGATACTTCTAGAGTAGCCTATTAATATGAGGTGCATCCACGAACATCTGCTTTGTCATTATCTGCCCAGTTTTTGGTAGGGATGAATTGTCAATCAGCCGCAGTAGGATGGCTAAGAACCTGTTGTGTTTCTGGATGGCACAGCTGCTGATGTGAGGAAGAGATGAGGAGTGGGATTAGCATGGGGCTGGGGACAGGCTGAGGATGACCCATCCTGGACTGTGCGCTCTAACCCTTAAGGCATTGTTTTCCAAACTGTTGATCACTCACGTGATGAAAGTGACCATTACAGCTGACTACAGACATCCCTGGAAGGGTATGAAGCAGAGGCCATTCAGCCAAGGCTATTAGACCAGATGCTACTAGCACAAGCTTTTATTAGTGCTTTTATTGCAAAAGGGAGAACCCCTGGGCAGAAAAACCTCAAAAAATGCCTCTTTTTCCCAAGTGATGAAGCCCTGAGTCAAGGCCCATGGATTTAGGAGAAGGTACATCTCTCCTCTGCCCTATCCCCCTTTCTCCAAACTATGCCCCCTCCCCAAGTGTGAGGTCAGAAGCTTGCTCCTCCTTTTCTCCTCTTCTTCCTGTGTTGAAGTTGGGTAATGCCTGGAGCTAAAGCAGCCATTTCACAACCATGAGACAACACAGCAACCTGCTTAGGAGGGCAAAAGGAATGATGAGTGGGGCTTGGGTCCTTCATGATATTGCTGAATTACTACACTAGCCCTGGGTTGACTATCTCTAAACCTCTTATTATGCAAGAAAGAGAAATCTCTATTTGAAACCAATGTAAAGAATTACAGCCAAAAGACCTCTAATCAAAACAGAGAATAAAAGAAGTAGCAGAGCTGTGATAGGCAAAGGGTAGAGAAGGCTAGATTTCTGATTCTTGGCAAACTCACCTTCAGAGACACCACTCACACTTCTTTCACAGGTGGACTTTAGGATCTCCCTTCCTTGATATTTGTTGAAGACCAAATGACTAAGTCCATCCCTGCATTGTGCCCTTTTACAGAATTTCCTTCAGCTGTTCACTTCCAGGATTGCCTTTTTCTGCACTGTCACCATGAGTCCTGAGTGAATCAAGGATGTAGGTTGAATGAGGCATCACTGTGACTGTCAGCCCTAAAACTAAAATATCAGAAATGGCTTCATGGGCAGGAATGAAATGAAAACATGGCAGCATGTGCAGGAATGACACAGCCAAGCTAAAACCCCCAGTATCAACTATCCCTGTAAGCCAAGTTCTCTATGAGACCTGTGCCACCTCATCTAACACTGGTGGTCTGAGGTGTCACTGGAGTGAAAAAGAGCATTTCAGGTTCTATCTCTTCCTCTCTAGGACACAAACAGGGTGTGTGTGTATGTACACTTGTGTGCATGTGTGTGCAGGAATGATCATAGGCAGGATCATGATACAGGTAATGTCTACTCCTCTGTGTCCTTTTCCCATTGTATGTCTTACCCGGCTCCCCCCAAGACTGGCTCCTTGTGTCTTCATTCTTGTATCAGTTAGGTTAGCTTGGGTCATGCTGCGGTAATGAACCAACCCAACTCTCATTTGCTTAGACAAATCAAAGGTGTTTTGTGCTTGTGCTGCATGTCCTTTGAGGATAGCTGAGGGTCTCTCTCCACATCATTGTCATCCTCACCCCAGGACTCTGGCTGTCAGAAGTGACCTTATCTGGCACATTCCCAGTTGCTACAGCAGAGGGAAAAAATACTGTAGGGCAGCTCTGTGTGATAGAAATGTAATGTGAGCCACAAATGTGAGCCACATATATAAGTTCAAGTTTTCTAGTAGCCACATTAAAAAGGTAAAATTAATTTTAATAAAGTATTTTATTTAACCTAATATTATGATTTTAACATATAATCAATCTAAAAATTTGAATTTGTCTCTACATGCACACACACACACACAAACGCAAACCACATATGTGCACACACATTTTTTAGCACTAAGTTTCTGTGATCCAGTATGAGTATTTTGTGCTTACAGTGCATCTTGATTTGCATCAGCCACATTGCAAATGCACAGTGGCCACATGTGGACTGCCATATTGGATAGTGCATCTCTAGGGTTTCACTTCAACAATTACGTGTTCAATCTAGCAATGGCCAACACATATGTCTTCTGCTTACAACTCATTGGATAAAATTGATCACATGGCTCCACCCAACCCCAGCAAGGGCAATTCTTCCTTGTGCCTTAACATGGAGAGGCGGGAACAGTTGGTGTACAGCAGTCATGACCCCTAAACCCTACTCAGCTGATACTACCCTTCACTGGGACATCCCATTTCATGCCAGAGAGGGTGGTCCCTCCTCTGGTATGAAAACCTCCTGGACTAGCAGTCAGTGTTGGCTTGACTTCATTCTTGCTTGGCCATGAGCAGTGGAAGACAAATATGCCAAATCTTGTAGTCAATGACCCAGAAGATGCTAGTGCCACATTCTTTTTTAAAAAGTAAGAAATCCCTGGAATTGTGAGGTAAATACTAACAAATGGAGGTAACTGGGTGGCCCAAAGGCTGGAGGTTCAGGCTGCAAGGGGAGGAATACCTTCTGCTTGGAATACCAAGCAGAAGGATTTTCCATTAATCATTTACATTTGCTGACACCTTTAGCTTCCTT
The DNA here is from genome assembly GCF_049350105.2 of Macaca mulatta. Classification (NCBI taxonomy): domain Eukaryota; kingdom Metazoa; phylum Chordata; class Mammalia; order Primates; family Cercopithecidae; genus Macaca; species Macaca mulatta. The sequence continues at coordinate 25,008,636 of NC_133422.1, forward strand.
TTTGGCTGCCTTATTGCTGAGTCTTTTGAGCTCTTCTCCCCCACTGCTTGTGACATCATCACTGGGAAGCAAGTAGCACAATGACTGCCCACCACTCTCTATAGACCATAAGGTGATGCACAGGTACTATTTTTTTTTTTTTTTTTTTTTGTAGTAGTAGTAGAAGCTCTTAGAGGTCTTGATCATGACTTACTCTTCTTTGAATACCTGTGAACCAGATAGGTACTACCTGGTACATGATAGATAGCTCAGTAGCCATCTAAAGGAATGAATTCACATTAACTTTCACAAAACTATTCCTAAGTTGTTTATATTTTTAGTGATGCTGTGACTGAGAGTCAGAATTGGCCCATGCGTCTGCTGTTATTGAAGAAAATGAGGATAGTCACTAATGTGCCTCTTGATGAGAGTCCTCCAAGTAGCTAGTCGGACTTGTACATTGTAAAATGTGCATAATATGTGAATGTGCATTGTTTTAGAATGTAGATTTTATTATTATTCAAGTATGGTGAAGCCAACAGATCAGGAGATGAACTAACTGATGAGGAGACAGTTTGTTGCTCACAGTTCCCAAGAGGAGGGGGCATGTCATACCACACCAGGCCGCCTTGGGAGGCACCAAGGTCCGACAGGAGGCAGAGAAGTGGGAAGAAAGCATGACCATGAGCTTTCATTGTGGTTTCTGTGGGGAGGAACAGGCGAGGCAGGGTAAGCAGGCTTAGGATTGGCTAGTTTGAATAATTTCATAGCAGGCTCTGTGGTATAAGGTAGTATCTGGTACCTGGCCCTGGGGTCATTAGGGCAGAGAGATAGTGGCTCGGAGTGTGAAAGTCCTGTTAAAGCCCAATAGAGGAGGTGGTGAAGATGTGGGCTTTGCATTGGTTAGTTTGCATATGAAAGGTACACTTGCAGCTGTTCTTCGTAATCTCTAGAAATTGCTATCTCTATGGCTGTCTCTCCAGGGTCAGCGAGGCCCCACATGTCAAAGCATCAGAAAGACAGTAAATTAAAAGGCATGATTAATCCATATATAAATGACTCCACTGAGTTGAAAGGTGCCATTTCAGTCTCTTAGGGCCTAGAAAACTGGGGCTTATGTGCCCTTTACTGGTAAGTGTTCAAAGTGGTTTTTGTCACTTGTCATTGGGGTATTAAATAGTGAGAATGCAAGTCTAGAAGTCAGAGGCCTGAGCTGCATTTGTGGTCCTAAGCAGATTCCCTGGTGTCCCCACATGGACCCCATGAGAAGAAGTTTCTGAATCTTTGGATTAAAAAAACAACACAGCCATAATAACTGTGTACTTTGTGAAAGCTTAGTATGCCTAAAACGGATATTGCACTGTAGAAATTTCAGCTCAATAAATTGAACTTAAAAATAAGTAACAGAGCTGTCCCAAACTTTCCAAGGATTAAATAAAGGTTAATTTGTTCTCTTCCCTTTTCCCTGGAGCAGACTCACACTTGGGTGAGAGACCAAAGCTGGGGGGAGCCGAGTGGGACCAGGGATGCAGGGATGACTGACTGCCAAAGCTTCCTAGTACAGCTCAGACCGTCAATGCTCCATGTTTTAAGTGCCATGCGACAGGTCTCTAGCACATTGGAGAGCAGCTGGAGGGCCAGCAAAAGACGCTTGATGTTCTCGATGCATGCTGGTGTCTTGTGTCTATGAATTCACTGAACTCCAGGAGTCCCTCCAGAGTGTATTACATACTTTAGCAACAGGCACTTGGAAAGTCAAGTGGGACCCAGGGTTACTTAAAAAATGTTGACGCACCATTTGGTTGCCCCCTGAGCTTCCCTACAACTCTTAAACTTATGGTTCATTCAACAAAATGGAGCAGAGTTCAACAAAGAGTCAAAAATCAAGTATCTGTCTCAAAAGGTCTGCATATCTCAATACATCCTATAGACCTGGGGATCTGTGGGCATTGTGCAGCAGGGAGACCTCTTAAAATGATGGCATCTAGAGCCAAGAACAATGGCCATTTTATTGCTTCCTGAATCACAGAGCACCAGGGCTCAATGCACGTGTGCCATGGGTAGCAGCATGGTGCTCTACAGAGAGGTCTGCCAAGGGATTGTCATCTGAATGTTGGCAGCAGAATGGCCACCAAATTTCTCTGGACTGGAAAAAATATATCCAAAATCCACGTTTTCACTTGAAAATGTTTTTTATGGTTTAGAAAAAAAAATTTATATGCATACTCAGGTTTGCCAATCTAATAAAAAAAAAAGATACTCACTGATGAAGGAAAAGTGAACTAATGATAATATTACCAAAAAGTAATGATAGCTGATACTTACATGATACTTTCTATGTGCCAGGCATTGGTCCAAGCTCTTTATTTAGCAACTTGTTTAATCCTTACAACAATCCAATGAGGTAGGTAGTAGTGCTATTTCCTCTTTACTGATGGAAGCAACGGAGACTGAGCAATTTGCCCATAGAGCGTGCAGCTAGTAAATAATGGAGCTGAGATTTGAACCTAATCAGTCTAGCTCCAGAATGCATGTTTATAACCCCAAACCATGTTAAAGGAGGGAGCATAGTTGGAAGGGCAGCATTATCTCTGCCCCAGTTTGCTTTTCAGTCTGCATTGGTGTCTATTGAGTATCTCTGCAGGGAGTCGTGGCATTTATCAGGTCCCGAAAGTCATACCCTTCAGAACTGTGAGATGACCTTAAAGTCAAAAAGGCTTTAGTGGAGCTTTAGGATCTTCATAGTGCAGTTCTCCAGAAATGGTGGTCCTCAGGAAACACCCAGAGTCTTAGGGTATCCATAATTCCTTAAAGGTGATGGTTGGCAAAGGCTCCTTGCAATCTCAAATCTCCCACTTTCCTTACTTAACAACTTGTTTAATCCTTACAACAATCCAATGAGGTAGGCAGTAGTACTATTTCCTCTTTACTGATGGAAGCAACGGAGACTAAGCAATTTGCCCATAGAGCGTGCAGCTAGTAAATAATGGAGCTGGGATTAAGCTTGTTTGCGGAATCAGTTAGGATAGGCTGGAGTATATTGCAGTAACACAAACTGCCAAATCTTAGCGGCTTAAAACAACAAAGGTTTATTTGTCATGCATGTTACATGCCCACAGCTTGTGAGTGTGTAGACAGACAGTGACATATTACATGCCTATTGCAAGTTGCCAAGGGGTCTCAACTTATAGCAATCATTCAAAGGCCCAGGATGACAGAGCAGCCTTCAAGCTATCATCTTGAAGTGGGCAGCTGCCATGCCAGAGGAAAAGTGCTCTGGAAATTCTTGCATCTGCAATTAAAGGTACACCCTAAAGTAGCACAAAATCCATAGGTCCAAACTGGTGACCCAGTTTGCCCACTCAACCACAGGAGAACAGAAAGTATAATTCTAACATGTGCCCAAAGAGAGCAAAAGCAAGCAATCGCTGGTAAACCATAAGCATCAATCTTTACCTTGCTTAGTCTGAACAACTGTGAGAAAGAGGATTTCAGACAGCACCCAAGGCCGATGCGATGGCTTTCATGCCTATAATCCCAGCACTTTGGGAGGCTGAGGCAGATGGATCAGGAGTTTGAGACCAGCCTGGCCAACATGGTGAAACCCTGTCTCTACTAAAAATACAAAAATTATCCGGGCATAGTGGCAGGCACCTGTAATCCCAGCTACTTGAGAGGCTAAGGCAGGAGAACCGCTTGAACCTGGGAGGTGGACGTTGCAGTGAGCAGAGATTGCGCCAGTGCACTCCAGCCTGGATAACAGAGAGTCTATCTCAAAAACAAAAACAAAAACAAAAAAAGAAAAGAAAAGCAAGAAAGCACTCTACTAATCTGAATCTGCTGAGATCCTGGTAGCATAGTGAATAGGGATCAGTGTCAAGCTTTACTGAGTCTGACTTAAATGCATTAGATTAGAAAATCCTCAATTTAGCTGGTTGTTTTCCTGATTTCAGTGACTGCTCCGTACATTTCTCTCTGCTTCCCTCCTTCCCTTATCCCCCATCCACTTGTCAGGTCCCGGGATTGTAATGCTGTTATGTTGGCATGAGGCAATTTTTATTTGTAGTAATTTAAAGGGTTGAATGAAGCCATGATTGCAAAGGGTGAAGAACAAGAATATATTTGTAAACATTTTATGTACCATCTCCTGACTCTGCTTTTACAGAAGGGAGCTCTGTGGGACTCCTTTCCTCCCTGTTATGCAATAGAATCACTTGGTTTTGTCTGTACTACTTTTGGTGTGTACAAGATGCAGTTCTTCACCAAACAGGGACTTCCCATGAAATTAGATTCTGGATGATCTAGGGAAGAGGAGGCAAGAGACCTGTCAATACTTCTTGGTCTGACTGATTGTGGGGAAAAGGCTGAATTGAAAACATGGTTGATCGTGGTCTGCTCTCTACAAGGAAAAAGAGGAAAGGGAGTTGATTCTGGAGTCACATAGACCTGGGTTCAAATTCTGAAGGCACCACTTATTAGCCCGTGATCTTGGGTAGATCCATTTCTTCACCCTTTGTAAACTCACTGTCAACAAGTGCTCAAGAGGTTGGTCTCTTTAAACAGACATCAAATAAGGAAAGCAGTAGTCTTTGATTCTGACGTGCCAGAGACTGTACAAAGGTTTCGATAGCAATGAACTCATTTCAGTGGCAATGAGCTCTGCTTAGGTTCAATCATGGAGTCCACATGCATACATAGATTTGCCATCTCAGTCTTCAGAGAACCATAATTAACATATTTCTACATGTGGTTCATATCTAGGGGGGCCAATAAATACATGGAGATCACCAAGGAAAAGGATGTCAAAATAGTCCATGATGGAGACAGACATTGTCATCTTATGTGTAGTAAGCAGCCTGATTTTTAAAATGACAACATCCAAAGGCATCAAAAGCAGGAAGGGAAGGGAGTCCGACCCAGGTGGTTACATTTATTTCTTCATTATTGAAGAGAAACACGCCTCAGTGCTGGGTGAGTACACTCCATTGCGTTTTCCAGAAAATGGATGTAAGCCATATTTCTTGTTTTCTATTTCATTCGAGTGAAAGCATGATAATGATATGTGGTTGAAATAGAGGCCCATGAGTTCTAAGAAAATCAACACCAAGAATAAGATTGCTACCAAAGCAAAGGCCTCTTAAATTCTGTTGACTGCCGTCTCCCTAAATCTAATCCTCAGGGACCTGGCAGCCTCCTGCTTATTCCCATTTGTGGCTGCAGTGACTTATTATTAGGGTAACACCTCCCTGGAGGGTGTTTACTCTCAACAGAGACTGGATTCTAGTCTATCAGGCTTTTTTATTAACCACCATAGGAATGCTGACCATAATGCTTAGAGAAAGGTTTCTCAAAAATCACTTAATGAATTAAGAAGATTCCTGGAGATGTGGTTTAAGAGCCTGAATTTTTACAAGGTCTAAAACACCGATGTTTGAAAACCAGTGACTTACTGTCCATGTATGAAATGATTCCTAAAATCCATTATCAGCAAAGAGGAGCATCACATCTTTTTTTTTTTTTTTTTTTTTTTTTTTGAGACAGAGTCTCGCTTTGTCACCCAGGCTGCAGTGCAGTGGTGCTCACTACAACCTCCGCCTCCTGGGTTCAAGTTCAAGCAATTCTCCTGCCTCAGTCTCCCGAGTAGCTGGAACTGCAGGTGCACACCACTATGCGGGTTAATTTTAGTACTTTTGGTAGAGATGCGGTTTCACCATGTTGGCCAGTCTGGTTTCAAACTCCTGACCTCAGGTGATCTGCCTGCCTCAGTCTCCCAAAGTGCTGGGATCACAGGTGTGAGCCACTGCGCCTGGCCTGAGCATTACATCTTGGAAGGCTTACAAAAACCAGAGATGGATGGTTCTGGAGCTGGACCACGGACAGAGAGCATCCTAAAATCCAAAGAGTTACCCATTTCTGAGATTTTATACTCACATCCCCAATAAGCATCCTAAACAAGTCATTTGCCTGGGATTTTCTCACTTTTATATTACCTTAGTTCTTTGCCTTTCTAGTGATTTTTCATGGATTTCTCCTTACATTTTTATAAGTCTCTGTCTTTCCCCTCTAACTACAGATGACTCCTGGCTGTCTTGGCACTTCTTTGCATTTCCTCTATTGCCCAGCGCATAAGTTGTAGTGTAAGGATATCTATGAATGTGTTGATATGGGTGCAGCTCAAGGGTCAGTTCAGCCGGGAACTTAAAGATATCTTGAAGGAGATGTGCCTGCCTGAGTCTCCTGTTTCATCCCTCGTGTGCTTGGAACTGTGATGCCACATGCAGGTGCCCAGAAAACACATGCTCATTGATTGCTGACCTTTGACTCCCTATCTCATTTTGATGAATGTCCTTATATCCTTAGGGAAAGCTGCTCCTACTGGCAGTTACCAGACATGACTCCAGAATGGCTGCATCTCAGATGGTTTCTGCAATAGATAATGCCCACTGCCTAACTGCCTCCCAGATGTCCAATGGAAGTCTCCAACTCAACATGCCCTGAACAAAACTCCTCATCCTCCCCCTCCATTCTGATCTGCCCACCACCTTCTCCATCTTGGGAAGTGACACTTCCAGGCTTCCAGGTGCTTAGGTTCAAAAGTTTGGAGCAGCCTATTATGCCATTCTTCCTCTTGCACCCCATATCCAATCTGCAGCAAATTCTGCTCAATCCATCTTAAATATAGATTCAGAATCTGACTGCATGTCAACCCCTGGGCTGATACCACCTTGGTCTTGGCCACCATTATTCCACTCCTGCAGTTCTGAAATGGCCTTGTAAGTGGTCTCCTTGACTTCACCCTTGCCTCACTCTAGTCTATTCTCGATACAGCAGCCCAGGGAATCGTTTGAATCAAGTTAGATCATGTCACTCTGTTGCTAAGCATGCTAGAATCCTTCTCCACCCCTCTATCCCTCAATTTCTCCCAGAATAAAAGCTGAAATCCATAATCAGACCCTTCCGTATCTCTGTGACCTCATCCACTATTCCTCTTGCTTAGTCCGCCCCAGAGACATTTGCCTCCTGACTATTCAATGGTCATAGCAGGCACTCCCTTCCCAGGATGTCTGTTCTCTGCATTTTTCTTAAAGAGTCCAGTGAATAACTCCCTTGATTCCTTCTCATCTTTGCTCAAATGCCATCTTTATAGCAATTGCATCCTTCACCACTAAATTTAAAACTTCACCATTTCACCAGTGCTTGTAATCTTCTTACCTAGTCCTCATTTTCCCTCAGTTTTTTTACCACATTTTAGCATATTGTGTACATTTCTTGTTTATTCTGCTTATTGGTCTTGTTTTTTCACAACCAGAATGAAAGTGGGATTGGGATTTTTTTTGTCTGTTTTGTTTACTATTTCTCTAGTGCCTAAACTATTAAGTCAATGTTGGGAAGGAAGGCAGGGAGGAAAGAAAGAAGGAGGGAAGGGACTCCATTTTTAGGAAGTCCTAAATATTGGAATAGAGGTTGTTAAACTGAAATTAACATTAATTCATGCTGAGTAGAGGAAAGAGAACCAAATTTTTGAGAACTGGTACAGGAAGCATTTCTCACACACTGATTGTTTCTGATTGAAATCTATATGAGTGGTCTGCAGCACCTGCACAGATTGATTAAATGGCTTCCTGCCTAATCAGCTCTCCATCAGTTATTATCTATGTTCTCATTTGTCAGCCATATTGAATGGGGGATGGCTTCCTCCAGCTCTGTTCAGGCTCTCAGAGCTATGGGGTATGTGACATGAAGTTCTGGGGTGAGGCAGAAGGAAATTCTAACCTAAATACAGGTTGAGAGAGTCTTTTTATTGTAGACTAACTGTCCTTACTGAAGGCGTCCCCTAGAAAGCAGGCCTTCCTGGGAGTACTGGCTTGTGTGAGCCTGATGTGGAAGCTTTCATTCCATTCTTCCTGATCCCGTGGCCTGGAGATGGATCCAAGAAAGATGCAGATAGGTCAGAAGCTATTTCTGCTTGTCAGCAATATCTTCTCATTAGCATTGCCAGCAGGGCTGGGTGTTAATGGGGGAGAATCTGGGTCAGTGCTGGTTCCATGATTCGCTGTAAACACAGTTCTTGGAGCACTCCCCAAGGGTGGGTTAGAGGGGAGCTCACTCTGTTGATATCTTTCAGTCACTCAGTAACTCACTTTCTTGGATGGGGTCCAAGTAGACCCACGTTGGACTGTGGATGTCCTCTGACTGTTATTAAAAGGGCTGAATTATTGAAAGGCTTCCATGTGGTTCTAAGAGGCAAGAACTACGTATTAGGTTGGTTCTTGTGACAGTGATGTGGTGATTTTAAAATGTGGTCACAAGTTCCTTGGCACATCTCTTATCAAGAGATGGGGGCTGCATTCTGCCCTTGCACCTGGTATGCTCTGTGACCAATGAATGGACCGTAGAGGAAAGCACAGTAATGTTACATGACTTCCAAGGGCGGAATGTATGTTCCATCTTCTTTATCGGAAAATTCACTCTAGGAGCCCTGAGCCACCATGTGAAGAGCCTGACTTTCCTGAGACTGCTTTGCTGCAGAGGCCACATGGAAGCACTCCAAGTGACAATTCCAGGTGAATACACATATCCCTAAGCCTTCCCAACCCAGGTACCAGACGGTGAGTAAGCAAGCCTCCTTGGAAGTGGATTCTCCAGCCTCACCTGTCTCTCTCTACCTTCTGCCCACCTTTGAGTCACCCCAGCTGAAGCCCCAGATATCCTGGAGCAGAAAATCTTCCCAGCTGTGGCCTTTCTGAATACCTGATCTACAGAATCTTTGCATATAATGAAATAGATGTTATAGGCCACTTAGTGTTGGGATAGTTTTGCAGTAACAGATTATTAGAACAGTGATGTGTTTGGAAAATACTAGCTTTGGAGTCAGTTAGACATCAATTCAAATGCCAACTCCCACTTGGCTATCTCTGTGATCTTGGAGAGTGTCTGATACAGCTTTAAAAAGGGGATAATATAACCTGTATTTCAGGTTGATATGAGGGCTAAATGCGGTAATATGTCCAAAGCCTATTATGTAAGAGTTTTAAAAAAATCTTAACTTTCCTTTTCTTCTCTTTCCTTCCACTTAAGGAAGAATAAAACAATAGCCTAGTTATGTCCACGTTGGAAATGCAAGCATATCTGATGCATTTCGTGACTCCCATGTGGGTCAGCCTGCATTAGAGCTGTTGGTTTACTTCTCGCTCCACCCTGCCTGTTCGCCCTGACCTGTGAGCTCCATTCAGCACAGCTCTGCTCTTTATAAACTTAGAGCTTAGCCCAGGGCCAGTTCGAAGTAGTCGCATGATCAATGTTGTTAAAGAAATGTGTGAAGAAATGCCTACGAGTAGAAAGCTGGGCCTGCATGGATGACTTCACAGTGGGATAAGGGAGTATGAGAAATTGTATCTACAAGAATTAAATCTGATGTTTTAAAAGTCAGCTATCAAAGGGACCCAGACTTTGGCAGTCACTGCCTGGGGTCAAATCCTGGTTCTGTTCCTTATTGGCTATGTGACCTTAGGTGAGTTACATAACCTCTCCATGTCTATCTTTTTCCATCCACAAAAGGGGAGAAAAATAATGGTACTTACCTAAGAAGTGTATTGTGATGAGTAAACGCTATACAAAAAGCACTCATAACAGTGCCTGGCTCATGGTAATGCTATGTAACACTGCTCCTCCTTGTTCATGGACCAGGAGCATCTACAACACCCACGAACTAGTGAGAAATGCAGGAATCTCAGGCTCCAACCCAGAGTGACCAAAACAGAATCAGCATTTTAATAAGATCCTCAGATGATTCATATGCCTATTAAGACTGGAGAAAGCCTGCTTTTCTAGTAAGCCTTAACTAGTATGATGATGTGGAAGAGCATTGTCATAAATTTGGAAAACATGTTCCTAAAAAATTGGTGCAGTCCCAACATGCAGGGTTTTTAAAATGTCATGGACTTAGGAGTTAGGCCAACTGAAGGACAATGCCGGGGGCCACGCCACTGTACACTTGTCCAGCAACATCCTCTTCTCTTCCCTTTGCATTATATACTCCATCCTTTAGCACTTCCTCTCTTGTGACTTGCAGGCAAACACCCACATGTTACCACATGGCTCCTGGTTTATTCCTGGGCCTGAATGCTCTCTGCAGTTAAGTGTTGTTCATCATCCAGTGCTTAGTCCAGGTAAAGGGAAATGGTATTATCTGCAGTATTCTGGAAAGTTGTTTTGCATTTGTCAGAGGCATTGTCCTTTGTTTTTGTTTTTGTTTTGGAGATGGAGTCTCGCTTCGTCATCCAGGCTGGAGTGCAGTGGCACGATCTTGGCTCACTGCAGCCTCCGCCTCCCAGGTTCAAATGATTCTCCTGCCTCAGCCTCCCATGTAGCTGGAATTATAGGTGTCCACCACCATGCCCATCTTTTTTTTTTTTTTTTTGTATTTTTAGTAGAGACGGGGTTTCACCATGTTGGCCAGGCTGGTCTGGAACTCCTGACCTCAAGTGACCCACCAGCCTCAACCTCCCAAAGTGCTGGGATTACAGGCATAAGCCACTGTGCCCCAGCCCATTCTCCTTTGTTAACACCTGTAAAATCCACCTGCAATTTTATCCCAAACTAGGAACCCATTTAAAAAAGGCATTCCTTTGTGTAAAGCCTTAGACAGATTCGCCAGTTAACACTTCTACTACTCTTAAGCAGAAATAACCATTGTGGTCTATTCGTGGACTGGTTTTCTTAGTAATACATACTTTTGTTAACTACATGCATCACTGTGGTGACAGTTAATCAGACGGTTTTTGGAATTAAGATAATCATTACTTGTAAAATTACAGCAAGCTGACTTCTCATTAAAATTTCATTAATGTCTTCTCTGAGTGTTTTAAATTTGATACTTTAGAAAGCATATCACTCTATTAAGCTTCCTTTCATGTTGTCCCTTGTTTTAATAGCTTCAGAATGTTTTAATATCTTTTTGCAATTAATGCGAGAAAAAGCAATGTAGAATGGTTGAACTAAAGTAAACATTCTGATGCAGTGTTTTGCATACCCTGTCCCATTCCCACACCTTGCTAACTCTCTAGAAACCAGTACTTCAAGCAAGAGAGCTTTAGAGCAAGTTCTGGGAAAACATCAGGAAATCAATGGATCCTGCATTAGGGGTCCTTGGGTTCCTGTGCTGTCATTCTGCTGAGAAGGACCACCCAGAACTGGGACTGTACGGCATCTCTTTCCTTTCCTGCAAGAATTGCCTGAACGGCAATTTCCTCAGTGGCTTGTAGTGGGTGGTGACTGGGTCTTCCCCAGGTGCCGTAGGCAGACTAAGGCTACAGAGCTCTCTGGACCTTGTGACCAGGGGGTCAGGGAGGCAGTGCCTGGGTGGTAGTAGAGTCGGGCTCCACATCATCTATTCTGCGGAAGCGCTTCAATCTCTCCCACCCCCAGGTCCTCGGCCTCCTCTGCCCCACACAGACATAGCCTCCTAAGACATTGCAGACTCCAGATGTAAAATGCTTTGGAACAAAAGGGAGGAAGAAGTGACAGCCTCACCAAGGCACCTGTGTTCATGCTGCCTCCTTCTCCTGCTGTGGTTTAGTAATTCAGTTGTGGGCAAAGAAAGCTGGATGGCTTTATGTCCCCAAAGGGAGTCATTCAAATTTGCAAAGCCTCTATCCCAACCCGTGGGAGTCTAAAGGTTTTCTGGACCAAATGATCTCCCTCAATTCAGATGTTATTGTTTTAATATAATGAAAAATGCAGTGACATCAGCGGCTTACAATAGCCCCCATCATTCATCCTTTCAAGCTATGCAAGAATATTTAGTAATCAGGGAGCACAAGGCAGGCTGCTCTTTATCCAGGTTATTAGAGAATCGGCAATGTTTGCTTTCTTATTACAATTTTCCAATTAGTGGGAGAGCAATGGCAATAGGCCAGCTTGGGATCTCCAGGGAGATGCCTGAAATTTTACACGCAACTTAAAGAGATAGGAGTTATCAGGGCTGCGACTTGTGCTAATCTCCCCTTTTCACCAAGGGATTAGGTGGAGAGATGCGGATTTGTGGTTTTTAATCAGAGGAGCTGCTGGAACTTTCATCACGGCCTTTGAATTGTACCCGTGGCTCCTTCCATCCTCTGATGGGACAGGTCACCGGATCCTTCTCATAGGATTTGACATTATCAGGGCTTTCTGGAATTGGCAGTTTTGTGGTTGGCTGTTTCCCGCTTTGAGCCCAGTGAAACTTTCCTCCACTCCTGCACCTCTGTGTCCCCTTGGCCCCCCCACTCTGCCTGTGCTCATCACCTTCCCTGGAAAGCTCTCCTTACCTCCCTCTGCAGCTACCACACTGGGCCAGCTCTTCCACTTCAAGGACATCATCCTACACTAACCTCCTTCCTCTCAGGACTCTAGAGCATGAGCAGTCTATAAATAGGAACTTGCTTCTTAAAAAAAATTGTATGTTAAGATTTGATCAGAAGAGCAATTCATTTTAGAAAATATTAATACAAAATAGAATATATACTACTAGGTAATCATTTTTAGCCCTTTAGTGACAGTTTTCATAGATACATATTAAGTTACTTTCCTCACTTGGCAGTGTGCCATGAGCTTTTTCTCACATCATTAACAATTTTTCTACAGCATAATTTTAAATGGCAGAATAATATTTTATTATATGGATATCTTGTTATTCTTTTTAAAACTATTCTTTATTATTGGCCGTTTAGGGGGTTTTTAATCTCTCTCTCATATAAACTGTGCAATCTTTTTACATATCTGTTATTATTTCCTTAAGTAACATTCTGGAAATGGAATTGCTGAGTTAAAAAGCATTTGTGTAGTGTCAGGATGGTCAAGTGGTCTAAAAACCATTTGTGTTATAGGGGAGAAAAAGTACTATCTTTTCCTTACTCATTGCAAGGTTCAGGGCCAAAAGAGAAAAGCTTCCCCTCCACCCTCTGAAGGTTCACTGAAAATAAACTTACAATAGGCAGACTAACAAGAGAAAAAGGCATATGAAATGTATATATGTGCATGGCCCAGAGGAATCACAGGAGAGTGATTGCCCAGTAGGGTCCTGATGCTTATGTAACCTTCTTCAGAGGGAAACGGGAGTTGGGGGTGTAGGAATAAATAATTTTAGGAGGGAAAAATGGATTCGAGAGGCAGACTTTTGCTTGTGAATGATTCTCTTTGGAAATTGAAGGGACCCAAGAACAATCGTTTGGGACAAAGTGCAAAGTTCATCTGAGTTCTAGGTGTGGTGTTTCGTTTGTAGTCGCTTTCTCTGTGGTTTGAGTTTTAATCTCCTCCGGTTAGTAAAACTTAAGGGAAAGAATTAAAGGAAGTCTAATGGTATTAAACTAGGGGGTCTGGTTTCTAGGTAGATAAGGGCACTTCAGAGAACAGCTCCAGCCTGTGCTTGGGGAGAGACAGAGGATCGAGAGACAGGAGGCAGGGGTGGGAGAGTCTGAGAGACCTTGAAGCTGCTTCTCTACTTTAGCTGTCAAGTCACCATATATTGGGGGATCATTTTCTGAGCCCTAACACATCCCTATAAGAAAAGGCAGATTAACAAGAGAAAAGCATAACATGTTTATTTAACCAAAGTTTTATGTGATGCAGGAAGTCTTCAGAAATGAAAACCCGAAGACCCAGGATAAGCTGTGTATTTTTATTTTAAGTCTGATGAAGGAAGTGGAGAGTTGTGGAGATATATGATTGGACAAAAAGGGGTATGATCTAATGGTATTAAACTAGGGGGAAGTCAGCAAGGCCTGCTTGTTCAGGGTCTTCTTGACTTTCAGGTGTAGAGCAGGACAACTGTTATATGAGGGTCTTAGCACCTACTTTCAGAGGAGGAAAATCAGACAATTCCTCTGGGGCCATGTTTCAGGGGAGAAAGGTGAAAGAAAGTCAGAGAGTGGACTTCTTTTTCTACAGTTCCCTCCATTTCCTTAGTATAAAATACTTAGTATGCCAAGGTGCCATATTTTGGGATATTATATTCAGAGCTCTGACAATATTCTGAGAGGTTTTGACCAATACTACCATTTTAACCTCCTTAAATATTGCTCCAACCTCCTTAGGCCTGGCAAGCAATTATATTCTTATGGCTCCTCCCTAGCTTCACCTGGATAAACCTGTGAGTTCCTGAAGGGCGAGACCCACATGCCGTCTTTTCATCCCTACACTGCATATCAGGGACTAAGTCTCCTGTCCATGTGCAGCTAATCAAGGTTCGGACAAGAAGTGAATGAGAAACTCACTGTCAAAGTTATGCAAAGTACAGGATCAGGTTTATTCTTATTTACAATTTCGATACCTTTTCATCATGGATTTTTTAGGGATCAATTTTGACTTTTTAAAAAATATTGTGTCTTCATCCAGTCAGGCTCTGATAACAAAATATCTTAGACTGGTGACTTACAGACAATAAAGGTGTATTTCTTAGAGTTCTGGAGGCTGAGAAGTTCAAGAGCAAGGTGCTTGTGGATTCGGTATCTGGTGGGGGCCTGCTTCCTCACAGGTTACTGTTTTATCACTGTATCCTCACAGAGCAGAGTGGGGAAAGGAACTCTTTTGGTCTCTTTTACAAGGACACTAATCCCATTCATGAATGCTCTTCCTCCTAACCACCGCTCCATTTCCTCTGATCCTTGGGGGTCAGGATTTCAGCACACACATTTGGGAAGGGGGAATATAAATATTCATTCATTGCTATTTAAATATTATTTGATTTTTATTTATTGCATTAAAATATTATTTATTTCAATTTATCTTGATGACAAGTCTTTGACATCCCCTTAAATTTTGTGCCTGAAGCAAGTGACTCACTTTTCTTATAGTATTTCTGGCCCTATGCCAGCTTGCAAGGCCTTCTCTAGTTCACTGCCACCTGCAATCCATTATTTTGCCTGTTTTGTACTGCATGAGCTGAGCAGTTGGCCATGTGTCTCTGGTCCTCTTCTGGAGGCCACTGAGCAGTTGGCCATGTGTCTCTGGTCCTCTTTCAGTAAATGTGTCCCAACCCTCATAGATGCATGTCATGAAAATGATGACTGAGGTTGAGCTCAACTTTTGCCCCACATGTCACTTCCCTACTGAGTGTCTGATGCCTCTGGGAGGGGAATGACTGATTTAGGGCAAATAATTGGGATAACACTTCTTGGTTTAGGGCTTTGTGTGAACAGGGTTAAATTTGAACTGGAGATTCAGTAGCATCCCAGCAACCCTCTCTTCTTCCTCCTCCTCCTCCTTTCTTTTTTTTAATTTAATTTAATTTAATTTTTGAGATGGAGTCTCGCTGTGTCACCCAGCCTGGAGTGCAGTGGCACGGCCTCCCAGGTTCATGCCATTCTGCTGCCTCAGCCTCCCGAGTAACTGGAACTATAGGCGCCCGCCACCATGCCTGGCTAATTTTTGTATTTTTAGTAGAGACGGGGTTTCACCGTGTTAGCCAGGATGGTCTCGATATCCTGAGCTCGTGATCCCCCCACCTCGGCCTTCCAAAGTGCTGGGATTACAGGCGTGAGCCACCACACCTGGCTCTTCCTCCTCTTTTCTAAATCCCACAGGCAACCTCCCTCATGGTCTCAATAACTTTGAATCTTTCATTTCATTATTATTTCATTTAACAATAATCACCACTGTTACTGAACACTTAACATATGCTCAAAAGAACATAGCCAGGAAGGTATGAAATCTTCATTTAAGCTCAAGACACCTGGCCATGGCAAATTGATTACAAACCCTGACCCTCAGTTCAGCCTACTGCATTCAAACTGCATTCAAAATCTAATTTGACCATTTTCAAACTAGGTGACTTTGGGGAAATTGCTTAAGCCTCCCTAAGCCTCACTTCCTGTATTACTCCGATGTCATACTGCTGTAAAGAACTGTCTGAAACTGGGTAGTTTATACAGGAAAGAGGTTTAATTGACCTAGTTCTGCATGGCTGGGGAGTCCTTGGGAAACTTACAATCATGGAAGAAGGCAAAAAGGAAGCAAGGCACCTTCTTCACAAGGCGGCAGGAAGGAGTAAGTGCCAATCAAAGGGGGAAGAGCCCCTTATGAAACCACCAGATCTTGTGGAAACTCATTATCACAAGAACAGCATGGGGGAAACCACTCCCATGATTCAATTATCTCCATCTGGTCTTTCCTTTAACACTAGGAGATTATAAGGATCATGGGGATTACAATTCAAGATGAGATTTGGGTGGGGACACAAAGCCTAACCCTCTCTCTCTCCCTTCCCCTTCCCTCCCCTCCCTTCCCCTGCCCTCCCTTCCCCTCCCCTCCCTCCCTCCCTCCCTCCCTCCCTCCCTCCCTCTCTCTCTCTCTCTCTCTCTCTCTCTCTCTCTCTCTCTCTCTCTCTCTCTCTCTTTCTTTCTTTCTCTTTCTTTCTAGACAGGGTCTGTATTAGACAGGGTTTTCTAAAGGGACATAACTAATGGGATATCTACATATATATATCTATGTATCTATATTTGAGTTTATTAAGTATTAACTCACATTATCACAAGGTCCCATAGTAGGCTGTCTACAGGCTGAGGAGCAAGAAGAGCCAGCCTGAGTTCGAAAACTGAAGAACTTGGAGTCTGATGTTCAAGGGCAGGAAGCATCCAGCACAGGAGAAAGATGTAGGCTGGGAGGCTAGGCCAGTTTCTCTCTTTTTTCATTTTTCTGCCTGCTTATATTCTAGCCATGCTGGCAGCTGATTAGATTGTGCCCACCCAGATAAAGGGTGGGTCTGCCTTTCCAGCCCACTGACTCAAATGTTAATCTCCTTTGGCAACACCCTCACAAACCCACCCAGGTAATACTTTGTATCCTTCAATCCAATCAAGTTGACACTCTGTATTAACCATCACAAGTCCACCCCTTGTCAACCTGAACCCATACACATCTTCTGAGGTCATACATAATCTTCAAATAAAGACAATAATAAGGTCATAATTACACCTAACATAATAAAACTATCCTTTGTACAACCAGAAACACACCAATCCCCAAACCAAATCCTATTGCATAATGTTAACAATACTTAAATGCTGATGTGAAGTCAATAAATGTATGTCACTTGATAAAGGAGAAAGGAAATAGAATGAAGATACTTTCTTAGTACAAATGTCTACATATGCAAACATGTTTTTAACAAAAGAAGGAGGAAATACTCATATGACAATTACAGTTCTCGTTTCTGCAGCTGGTTGCGTGGTCGTAGCTGCTATTGATGACTACCTTCTTCTACTACCCATTCTGTATTCCCTTTGCCTTCAGCAAGCACCTCAGCAGGTCATAGTTTTTTCCCAGGTGGAGTGACCCAAACCTTCATTCCTGAAGGGTCTGGGTCATTTGTAGTCCTGCCTGGATTGGGCTGTTGTAGTTTCCCATTGACTGTAATCACAGGGCGTGGTAATACTAAGAGATGCCCTAATGGATCTCCTGTATTCCAAGCGTACTGTTCCTTACCTCTGCTGTGGAGTGGTAGACTGATTTCATCTTGATAGTCTGGGTCAATCACCCCAGTCAACACTGTAACTCCCTTCTTAGCCTGTTGACTTAAAGGTAGGAGGAGCCCAAAGTGTCCATGTGGCAATCTTAACTTCCAGTTTAATGGAATTGTTGTTGTGTGTGTCTCCTGGTGGCAGTGTTCCTGCCTCTGGAACTAAGAGCTCTAGGCCAGTAGAATGAAATGTTGTGGGAACAGGAAGCAAAAATTTTGCTAGTGGATCTCTAGGGGTGATGGTGAGTGGTGCCATCTTTACTTCCACTCCTTGATTCCTAGAACCATGAATCCTGGCTATGGGAGAAACAGTACCATATATTGGACACTGATTCAGAGCATACATAGCCTTCTGGAGGACTTTGCCCCAGCCCTGCCAAGTATTGTCACCTAGTTGGCATTGTAATTGTGACTCCAATAGGCCATTCCACTGTTCTAACAATCCAGCTGCTTCAGGATGATGGGGAACATGGTAAGACCAGTGAATTCCATAAGCAAGAGCCCACTGCTACACTTCTTTAACTGTGAAGTAAAAGTGCCTTGGTCAGAGGCAATGCTGTGTGGAATACCATGACAATGGATAAAGCATTCCGTGAGTCCACGGATGGTAGTCTTGGCAGAAGCATTATATGCAGCATAGGCAAACACATAACCAGAGTAAGCATCTATTCCAGTGAGGACCAACTCTGCCATGTCCATGATGGAAGAGGTCTAATATAATTAACCTACCACCAGGTAGCTTGCTGATCACCCCAAGGAATGGTGCCATATCGAGGGCTCAGTGTTAGTCTCTGCTCCTGGCAAACTGGGCACTCAACAGTGGCTCTAGCCAGGTCAGCCTTGATAAGTGGAAGTCCATGTTGCTAAGCCCATGCATAACTTCCATCCCTGCCACGATGGCCACTTTGTTCACAGGCCCATTGGGCAATGACAGGGGTGGCTGGGGAAACAGGCTGAGTGGTATCCACAGAATGGGTCATCCTATCCACTTGGTTATTAAAATCCTCCTCTGCTGAGGTCACCTGTTGGTGAGCACTCACATGGGATGCAAATATCTTTATAGTTTTTGACCACTCAGAGAGGTCCATCCACATACCTCTTCCCCAAATTCCTTTGTCACCGATTTTCCAATCATGTTACTTCCAACTCCCTGACCATCCAGCCAAACTATTGGCTACAGCTCATGAATCAGTATATAATCGCTCATCTGGCCATTTCTCATTCCATGCAAAGTGCACAACTAGGTGCACTGCTCAAAGTTCTGCCCACTGGGAAGATTTCACATCACCGCTGTCCTTTAGAAATGTCCTAGAAAGGGACTATAGTGCTGCAGCTGTCCACTTTTGGGTGGTGCCTGCATAATGTGCAGAAACATCTGTGAACTAGGCCCTAGTCTTCTCTTCCTCTGTCAATTTATCATAGGGAACTCCCCCCTTGAGGCCATAGGTGCAGGCTGGGGGAGAGAAGGCAGGGTGGCAGGAGTGAAGACCATGGACATTTGAGCCACTTCCTCATGTAACTCACTTGTGCCTTCAGGACTTGCTCAAGCCCGATCACACATATACTACTTCCATTTGATGATGGAATACTGCTGTGCACAACCCACTTTATGGCTAGGTGGGTCAGAAAGCACCCAGTTCATGACGGGCAGTTCAGGTCGCATGGGGACTTGATGATCCATAGTCAAACATTCATTTCCACCAAAGCCCAGTAACAGGACAAGAGCT
The DNA here is from genome assembly GCF_049350105.2 of Macaca mulatta. NCBI lineage: Eukaryota > Metazoa > Chordata > Mammalia > Primates > Cercopithecidae > Macaca > Macaca mulatta. Next base: position 25,027,836 of record NC_133422.1, read on the forward strand.
ATCTCTCAAAAGGAGAGTAGTTATCTGCAGAAGATGGCAGGGCCTTGCTCCAAAATCCTAGAGGCTTCTGCATGATTCACCTATGAGGGCCTGCCAAAGCCTCCAAGGAGCATCCCTATCTGCCACTGACACTCAAGCACCATTGGATCTGCTGGGTCATATGCCCTAAGTGGCAAAGCAGCTTGCACAGCAGCCTGGACTTCTAGAGCCTTCTCCTGTTCTGGAACCCACTTAAAACTGGTAGCCTTTCAGGTCACTTGATAAATGGGGCAGAGTAGGTGACCCTTCAGAGAATCAGACTCAACCCCAGAACAGAAAGGGCCTTAAAAATCATTTCGTTCTTTATTATACAGTGTGTGATCTGAGGCCCAACAGCATGAATATTACCTGGGAGCTTGTCAGAAATGCAGAATCTGAGACTCTACCCAGCCCTATAGAATCAGAATCTGCATTTTAACAAGATTCCAGTCGGTCGCAGTGGCTCATGCCTATAATTTCAGCACTTTGGGAGGCCGAGCAGGAGGATCACTTGAGGCCAGGAGTTCAAGACCAGCCTGGGCAACATAGAGAGGTTCTCTCTCTCTCTCTCTCTCTCTCTCCCCATATATATATATATATATATATATATATATATATATAAATATATATATAAAAATATATATATAAATATATATATATATAAAAAATTAGCTGGGCCTAGTGTTGCACACCTGTAGCCCTACCTAGTTGGGAGGCTAAGGTAAGAGGTTCGCTTGAGACTAGCAGTTCAAGCCACAGTGAGTTATGATTGCACCACTGTACTCCAGCCTGGATGACAGCGGGAGATCCTATCTCTAAAAATAAATCAATAAAATAAAACAGAAACAAGCTCTCCAGGTGGTTTGGGGCACCCTTACAGCATGAGAAGCACTGATCTGTCCTGATTCTCTCCTTGTCTCCCCTCCCAAGTTCAACACCTCCCTCGCCTCTCTTGTTGCACTGCTCCTTCCCTTGGTGCCACCATCTCGCCTCTCTCATTGCACTGCCCCTTCCCTTGGTGCCACCATCTTGCCTCTCTCGTTGCGCTGCTCCTTCCCTTGGTGCCACCATCTCGCCTCTCTTTACGCGCTGCCCCTTCCCTTCGGTGACACCAGCTAGCACTCTTTTTCCTCTCACTCTCCCTCTGACACCCCCATGGGACAGAGGAATGGGCAATTCAATGCCACCCTTTTGAAAAGTTACTCACCTTCCAATCTAGGCTCTCAAGACACTCCTGCCTCGCCTCACATTCTGGATGTCCCCAGTCCATTGGGCTTGGCTCTGACTTGGACAGGGACAGTGAGAACTTTTGTGGAACTGTATTTGCCAACTTCCACATGAGTAGGGGCTTGTTTCTGGTGAGCCCCAGAGGAAGCCGTTATTGACATAAGTGATGGAAGGTCTGGGGCTAGGCATAGAGAGGAAGCTCGGTGAACCAAACTGCTGGGAGAGCTGAGTGACAACAGAACAGGGTCTTTGACCAATGTCACATCAGCCAATCCCCAAATCTGTCAACAGGGACCCAGTGGATACTATCAGAAAGACCAAGAGGTGACTCATGTAGAATGATTATTTCAGAGTTTGCAAAACTCAAGTTGCTGTTGGCTCTATTTCTCTGTACATAAGTTAAAGTTCAACTTCATTGAAAGTAGTGAATGTTTTTTGAGCTCCTACTGTATGCTGGGCTGTGTGCAGGGTTGAAGAAGTGGTGGTCCCTGCCTTCTTGTTCACAAATGGAGAGGGAGACATTTGCCAATAACTGAAACTGAAGAGAGCCTGAACTGGAGCTGTGGAGTAGACACAGAGGTGGTAGGAGTGATGGATCCAGCATGAGGGAGGGTGGCAGATGCCCTGGCTGTTAACCCAAAAGCCATGGGTCTTGCTTCTTTCTCATTAACATCATTCTAATTTTGTCCAGGTATTGGGTTATCATGGGCTTCAAGGGAGTTGGAGCTTATGTAATTTTGGCAAGCTTAACAGGTCAATGTAGAAGGGGAGGATTTTAACTTTTTTCAAAACATATCACTACTGGACGTAATTTTATTCTTTTGTCATCTCTTTATGTCTTTTTAAAATCTGTCTCCTCCCATTGGAACAGAAGACCCTTGACAGCAGGAATTCTGCCTGCTTTGTTCAGGGCTGTTCCCGTAACACTTGGGGAACAACTTCTGGCATGTGGTCTGACATTCACATGAAATATGCAGACCAACCCAGTCAGGCAACTCATTTCAATTCAGCAAATAGTTACTGATTTTCTTTTGTGTGCCAGACCCTGTGTTGGGCCATGGGGACCTGGTGAACAGATACAGATATGAGAAAACAAACGTAAAACTAGCAAAAATGCAAAGGTAAACAGAAAGTAAAGTAAAGTAAACAGAAAGTAAAATTTCTGGCCTTTCTGCTATAGAGTGAAGAAAAATGACTAAAATCAAGTAAAACCAACCCATATGATTTGACTGACAATAAAATGTTTACCATCACATGGTGCAGCTGTTTTTTTCAGGAACATAATGTCACTCATTCATGAGTGACACATGCTGTGGATATGTGTTACCTCTTCCTAGTGGATCACAATTGCCTGTAGTCTGTTTGTTTTGTAATAATTGTAGCCAAGTCAATCCCCAATTAAGTTATGGTAGGTTCAAACAAACAAACAAAAAAACAAAACACAAGCTTCTATAAGAGTGATGAGTGTTACAGGGTGACAGGATTCGGGGAGCTCAAACCAGAAGGATTTAACCCAGTGCACACTTTAGACTTCAAGGTGTAGGGAAAGGTCTCCTTGAGGCATGAAGGAGGAGTAGAAGTTATCCAGAAAAACGGAGGTGGAATTGGCAGGAGGAAGAGCATTGCAAGCAGAGGAGACAACATGCAGACACTGAAGAAATAGGACACAGAGTAAATTCCAGGGCATGAGAGATGGTCAGAGTTGCAGGAGAACAGAGAGTGAGGGAAGGTGGGTGAAATGAGAATGATGTAGAAAGTAGAGTCAGAGTGGGTCACATGGGTAGAGCTGGCAGAGACAGAAGGGAAAGTAGACTGGGGGCATGAACTGGGCAGAGTCCAGACAGGGTCAGATGACTATGGAGGCTGCAAAGAGGTGAAGGGCAGTGCTGAGTGCTGGGCACTGCAGTCCCTTGTGCATGACCAGTACCTGCAGGAATGATGACCCCCATGGGCATCCTGGCCCCAGGCCCACTGCTGAATGAGTGGTGTGAATCCACTCTAAGCGAAAGAACATTGGCAGTAGAGTCTCACTGACCCCAGTAGTACCACTGGCAGGAACCTCTGGGGCTGAACTCATGGTGGTGGGCAGAGAAGAGGTACTTTGAAGCACAGCTCTAGGAGCTGAGTCAGCATCACTGTGTGGCATTAAAAAAAGTGCTGCATTTATTTCTCATTGTTTTATTGATGTGTGCTCTTAATTTTAATTAAAATACTAGGAGGGAAATGTCTGAGACTTTTCCTGGGGGAGCCCTGAATTTAGCTCCATTGATAGGGCTATGGAGACAGCAACTCTGTCTTCCTTTCCTCAGTCTCACCAGACCCATATTTCTCCAGAAATACTTTGAGCTTGTCAACTTAAATAACAAACACAGAGAGGCTTTCTAAAAGAAAATGATATTTATTTTGGAATACAGCATTGCGATGGGAATATGCATGCACAGTTAACTATATGCGTATTCAGGGAGGTAAAGGAAAACAAGGGTTTTTAAAGGAATAAATAAGGAGGATTCTGTAATTGTTTTGAAATAATTATCCTTGGCTACAAAGATCAATAACAAGGATGATGCCAGCTCAAGGTTGGACAGGCAGTTGCTGGGCAGATGTCCTTGCAGAAGTATTATTTTTTGTGTGTAAGGTTGAGATGGCCTTCGTTCAAGGTTGTGGTTCTTGTAGTCTCTTTTGTCATCAGGCATATAAGCATGAGAACCTGCTCTTCACGGCCTTCCTGGAGTCTATATGTCAAGGTTTTCTTAACATTGGTGACTCCATTTTGATTCTGACAACTTTAACTCTAGCAGGATTTGCCATTTTAACTCAACTCAGTAAGCATTTCTTGAGGCCCCACTATGTCAAAGTGCTAGATACTGAGGGGGTTATGAAGATGAATGAGACTGTCTTGGCTCAAGAGACTGGCACCTTAGTTAGGGAGAGGTGTAGAAACAACAAATCTGGTACTGGGAGGAATAAGTGGACGCTCTCTCTCATGGAGTTCAAATAAAGTGTCCAGGATAAATGGGGGAAATGGAACCTGGGGCAGGAAAGGTTTCACTGAGGGGTGACCCTTGTACTGAGCTTTGTGGGCTCATGCTGTCATGATAGGAGGGTAAGAGAGTTCCAGCAGAGGGAACAGTTTACACAAGGGTCTAGAGGAGTAAATCCCAGTTACTAAAGCGTGGGGGATGGAAAATAATTTTTTCTTCAGCTGTCTCAACTTATTAGTTGGAATGGAAATTATAACAACAGACAGATCAGTAAGAGAAAAAAAGGAGCGTATTAACATACATATCCCATATATATATGGGAGACATCCAGAGATGAGCAATTCTCAAAAAGGTGAGAATCCCAGCTTATATAGCATCTTCAACCAAGAACAGTACATTTTTAGAGAAGTGACAAGACGAAGGAAAAGAATTTTGAGTCTCTAGGGGCAGTAAATTGTGGGAAGGCAAATAAATGTGGGAAAAACTAGTTGGGAAAGCTTGTGAATGTAAATTTCTCTGGTACCATCTCTGGGCTGATAAGGGTCTATGATACTGTGAAATACATATTTGGTCTTGCCCTGTCATACAACTTCTAAAACCCTTGGAATCTCCAAAGTACGCTAATGAACTGACTGTTGGCTGGTCACTGGAAAGACAAAGGGAGGATGAGATGGTTGGAACCTTCAGCCCCACTCTCAACCTCTAAGGAGGGAACAAGGGCTGAAGGTTAAGTTGACTACCAATGGCCAATGATGCAATCAATCATACCTACATAATGAAGCTCCTGTCAAAACCCAAAAAGACTGGGTTCAGTGAACTTCCAGAGGTTCCTGAAGGGTGGCACGCCTGGAGCTTCCCCCATACCTCATCTTACACATCCATCTCTTCATCTGAGTCCTTTTTCTATGATCAACCAGTAAATGTAACTCTCCTTGATTTCTGTGAGCTGCTCTAGCAAATTCATCAAACAGAGGGTGGGGGTCTTAGGATCCCCAATTTATAGCTGGTTGCTCAGAAGCACAGTCAAAACAATCTGGTGCTTGCAGTCAGCAATGGAAGTGGGCGGATGTCTTGTGGGACTGAGTCCTCAACCAGTGTGATGTGATACTATCTCTAGGTAGATAGTGTCAGAGTTGAAGTGAATTAGAGGATACCCAGCTGCAGCCTGTGCAAAATTGATTGTTTACTTGGTGTATGGGTAGAAATCCCCACTTATCTAGTGTCAGAAGTCACTCATCTAGTGAGAATATAGTGGGAGAAACAGAGCTTGTTTTTTCTACTCAGGGTACAAAGTCGTTTTTAGTGGTTAATGTTTATTCTCCCTGGTGGGGTTGGAGGGAGTTAGCTTTTGTCTTCGAAAATCTATGTTCTGCTTTTAGGCAAATAGAGGAAGGGCAGAGAGCTTTCCTACATTTTCTTCTTAATTGCCTTCAGCTCAACAATCCTTCATATTTTGGGATGGCATATTCCAGTCTCCCATAGAAGCATAGGATGTGGAGTGGACACCTGGGGGGATGCAGCTTGAGAAGTAGCAGAGGCCCCATGGCAATGGCTTTACATGCCAGGCTCGAGAGTTAAAATCCCCGCAGGAGGCACTAGGGATCCATGGTGGACTTCATAGGAGACAGTGACATGGTCTGATATGTGCTACATAATGATAATCTTTCCGGCAGTGCAAAGGGAGAATTGAAGAGGCAAGAATTTGGAAATGTAAGGATTAGGGTGGGGGCTGGCAAATAATAATTTTGGATCTAGGCAAGATTTTAGAAAGGAGGAGTGGGTCTGGAAAAGAAAGATTAGCACAAGGTATAAAAGAGAGCAGTATTATCAATCCATCTGAAATAAATTTTACAAATAGTATAATGAACCTACTCTTAATAATTTCAGAAATTATGTGTAATATTCAGAAATTATAAGTGCAATATACAGAAGAAGCAGAAAGAAAGCTATTTACAGTAACAAAGTATGCATTTCAATGTGAAGTAGTCAGATATTTTCACCCACACTAAAATCATCATAAGGGTGACAACTGCAAATACAACGTGATATAATGTAGGATATTTTATGTGGCATTTCAAATACCTTGAGAGACATCACCATGTACGATGTGGTTTTTCTGAAATGTTGACAAGTCTGAAATGTGGAGAAGCAAAGACGGAGAGAATGAAGGGGACACCAGGTGCCCTGAAGGCGAGGTGAGAAAGCAGGAGGGGTTTAAGATGCAGAGAGGAAAGCGTGGCCTCCCCAGAGCAGGGAGCTCGAGAGTGGAGGGTTAGGTGGGGAGGCCCTAATGCCAGTGAGAGCATGCAGGTAAACGTTGGTTCAGGTTATTGGGTTCAAGCTGCCCAGTGGGTCTCTCTGTGTAGCGCTCAGGAACTTCCTGGAAACCCATGAGCTCCCACAGCATCCAATGTGGCAGAGAGCTTGAGGAAAACGAAGACTGAGATGAGTCCACTGACATTTAACAACAAAGAAATATGGTAGCTCAGGACTTTGAAAAAGCTGAGAAAGTGGAGTTGTGAAGAATGAAGCTAGAACACACAGAGAGAAAACCTTACATTAATGAAGTACAAGCAGCAGGTTTTTACAACCAGGATTGCGGTAACAGACTTCCTCCTTGACCTAACCTGTGTTAGGCTCTCTAAGGTCTTGTCTCAACAAGGCTTCAACTGCAGGCTTCAGTGACTGTCCTTGTGGGGCCTGCATCACCCAGTTTTAGCAAGAATCCTCCTAAGTCAGTTTAGGAAGAACTCTTCACCCTTGATATTTGATCACCCTCAATATCTGGTCAAATTCCTCATCCCCTAGGGATGCACCTGATCCACCTGGCCTGCCTTGAGCAAGAATCCTGTTAGGTCAGTTTATTTATCTTTTGAGATAAGATCTTGCTGTGTCACCCAGGCTGGAATACAGTGGTCCAATCACTGCTCACTGCAGCCTCCACCTCCCAGGCTCAAATGATCCTTCCTCTCACATCAGCCCCCCAAGCAGCTAGGACTACAGGCACACACCACCACAACTGGCTAAGTTGTGAATTTTTGTAGAGACATGGTTTTGCCATTTTGCCCAGGCTGGTCTCAAATTCCTGGTCCCAAATGATCCACCTGCCTTGACCTCCCAAAGTGCTGGGATTACAGGAGCGAGCCACCGCGCCTGGCCCCTGTTAGGTCAGTTTGGCAAGAATTCCCCTGCCTTGCTGTCTCCTCTTAGTAATTTTCTATCTACCACCCCCCTCCCCACTCTGCTCCTTGGCTGTAAATTCCCACGTGCCATGGCTGTATTCAGAATTGAGACCAGTTCTATACTGAGGTCTTTTTTCTTCTACTGTTATTGTTCTTCAGTAAAATCTATTTTCACCGCTTTAACTACCATCAGGCTCTGGATTTCCTCAGGCTCTGGATTTCCTTAGATTTCCTTGTAAGGACTGGAGAGTAGAAAATGAGTGTGGGTACTGTGTGTGTGTGTGTGGTGGGGGCAGGGGGAGGGAGACTAATGGGGATATAGAGTAGGGTAGATGCGGATGAATTACAATGCATTTGACATGAGTTCTAGTTACAAAATCTGTTGAATTAATAGAAAACCATATGAAGGTTTTGTTGTTGTTTTCTTAGGAAGTTTAAGAGGCACCTAGCCAAGCGCTCCTGGATCACGCCACGGGCACTTTGTCACTTGTCAGTTGAATCCACGTGTTGGGTTGGCCTTTCAGTAAAACAAGAGGTAACTTAGAGAATGTGTTGGAAATGTGATTATTGTTTTCCAATGACCAGGCCAAAGGATCACCTGTGGTCATTGCAATAGCCAGGACTAGCTGGATTTCCTAGGCCGACTAAGAATTCCTAAGCCTAGCTGGGAAGGTGACCACTTCCACCTTTAAACATGGAGTTTGCAACTTAGCTCATACCCGCCAATCAGATAGTAAAGAGAGCTCACTAAAATGCTAATTAGTGAAAAACAGGAGATAAAGAAATAGCCAATCATCTATTGCCTGAGAGCACAGCGGGAGGGACAATGATCGGGATTTACACCCAGGCATTCTATCAGGATATAAACCCAAAGTGCCGGCAACCCCTTTGGGTCCCCTCCCTTTGTATGGGAGCTCTGTTTTCACTCTATTAAATCTTGCAACTGCACTCTTCTGGTCCATGCTTGTTACGGCTGGAACTGAGCTTTCACTTGCCGTCCACCACTGCTATTTGCAGCAGTCGCAGACCTGCCTCTGACTTCCATCCCTCCAGATCCGGCAGGGTGTCAGCTGTGCTCCTGATCCAGTGAGGTGCCCATTGCCGCTCCCGATGGGGGTAAAGGCTTGCCATTGTTCCTGCACGGCTAAGTGCCTGGGTTCATCCTAATCGAGCTGAACACTGGTCACTGGGTTCCATGGTTCTTTCCTGTGACCCACGGCTTCTAATAGAGCTATAACACTCACTGCATGGCCCAAGATTCCATTCCTTGGAACATGTGAGGCCAAGAACCCCAAGTCAGAGAACACGAGGCTTGCCACCATCTTGGAAGCAGCAGCCGCCATCTTGGGAGCTCTGGGAGCAAGGACCCCGTGGTAACAATTGGAGTTTTCTGTTGGGCTAAATCTCCTTGAGGAGGTGACGGACAAATCACAGGTTACCATTTCTCCATTTAGACATGGGAAAAGGACAATGTGATTTTTTAAAAAGATTACTCATGGGCACCAGGCAGCAATGCATGTAGGTTTTAGTTGTGAAATTAAAATATTTAGAGCCTGATCCCCAGACCTCATTCAGGCGGCACAGCCCCTCTGCCCCTCTTTCCCAGCCCGCAGCAGAAAAATTCACCTAATCCCATTTTACCTCCCTGACTTGCTGTGCTTATTATGTTACCTTTCTCCTATTCACCAAATTGTTTAGCACAACTGAATCAGGCTGACATTTTGATAATAAACTCCAGGACTAGTGGAGTTTTCAAATTTGGTGTCTCTTTCCCTAATATGGTTTTCATTGATCCCGAGAGTTGCTGGAGCAGTCGAGGCTTTTTTATAATTCCCAGGCAGAGACTCAGACGTTCTTCTGAGTGGGTGTGCAAGATCACTCTCTTTGTGCAAAGATGGCTTAGATTTATTCACAGCTTCCCCTCCTGCAATAGCTCAGGAAGCATAAATGGGTTGGGGGTTGGGGCGTGTGTTGAATGAAAATGTTTTGTAATTTCAAAGCAACCAAACAGAATAGATCCTTCAGAATGGTTTTATTTTCTGTGGCAACATAGTTGTGGGCACGAAATCTCTTTCTCTTCCTTAACCTGCATCTGTAGCCTTTTGCATTACCTCGTCACTAGCAGAAAATAGGATTTTTCACCTGCAGATGGTGAAGAGAGAAGAGGCTAGCCTAAACGTTAGGTAGAAATTACTTGTCAAGTTTGATCACTTCACAGAAAATCCAAATCCCCTTTGAAAAGGCACAGTTGATACTCAGAGATTAGCGGGGATGTCCTTATAGATCCATTGTTTGGCTAAATTGTCTGCATATGCAGCATGTTTGCTAAATGAGTGATACATTTGCATCTAAATGGTCCATAAATAATTTGATTCTGCTCCAGACAGTGCAATAAACAAGCCCCCTCCTCCTGTTGGGCTTATGAGATGTGCGAGTGTGGACTCTGCTATGGCTTTGACTGTGCTATTATTTGACAAGGCACTGGGGAAGGAGTACATGAATCTATTAACGAGAACCAACTTCCATTATGAGCTGAGATTTGAGTGAGCAGGCAGAGAAATCTTTCATAATGTGCTGCTTTGGCCTCCAGCTCTCTGGGCAAAAAAAAAAAATTTAAGGTAATAAATAAGAGCAAAAGCTTGGCCATGAAGCCCAACACCCCTCTCTGTGCTGCTGCCACTGTAACAATTTGCATGTTGGGGAAGGAAGGTGTGAGGTGTTAATTACCATCTGCCTGCTGCTTTTTATAAGTGCATTGATTACCCATTCCTCCCAACCAGTGGCACCATGGTGAGTATTTATAGTACACATGTGAATGTGGGGCCCATGATCTACATTTGAGTTGATCCTTTCAGGGCTTTAGCTACTCTGCAGGCATGGCCAGGTATGAGGATCACGCAGCTCTCTCCTTCTATGTTCAAACAGATGAGTTCCAGCTCTTAATTTGGAAGGCTGGAAATTGAACAATGGCATCGACAGTTGTCAGTTTCCATGTGCAGTTATGTGATGCCTGTTATGTCAAAACTGTGACTTTTTATAGCCTCCTGTCATGAGATTTTTGATGTTCTGTTCTTTTAAAAGGCTCCAGTGGGACAGTATACCTTGATTTAAGAAAGTTCAATATATTAAATCCAGTTTCACAGGAAAGAAATATAGGAGAATGGTTATTCACTTTGAAAAAGAATTCACAATGGGATTCTTAAAGTGATAAATATTATATGTGGCACTTAGCATGTGATTTAGTTCATTGTTTCGGGAATGTGTCTATGGGCAAAAGGCTGTCTACTTAAAGAGTTCAGGTGCTTCTTACTTCAGGTGCTTCAGCCTTTGTTCCCCAGCTCATGCTGGCATGAGGACAGTCGAGTACTCAGGTAAAACTCCCAGTGGTAGTTGCCTCTAATCCCCAGTTTTATTCCTGAAACTCCAAGTTTCTAATATTTTACTGTGGCAGATAGCATAATTGGCTCACTTAACCCAGGTTCCAGTGCCCTTTTAATTTGCCTGCCTGAGCTAGAGTGCCTAAAGGCTGACATCCATATTCCCCAGTTTCCCTGGCATTTAAGAATCCTCATATGATTTAGAGACTTAATCTTCTGGCAGGCGTAGCTGGTTCTTCTGGGGCAGCTGGGGTAGAGTTTCTGCCCCTAGAGTTCAGTCTCTCGCATCAAGGTGCCAAGCAGCAGAAAGCAGCAGCAGTGGCATTTCTGCTAGAATAGCTCTGTGCTATTGCTGGGTGTTTCCTCTGGCTGCTTTGCCCCTGGCTGTCACTCTCTAGCCTTTCTGTGGTCACAGCAAAGGGAACTTTCTCTCCATCCTCTGAAGGTTGGATAATTGAGTCTGTTGACATAAACTGACAATAGGCAGATTAACAGGAGAAAAAGCATACAAATTTATTAATATGCAAACACATGGGAGTCACACAAAATATGAAACTCAAAGAAGGGCCAGATTAAAGCTTACATGCCTGCTTCCTAGGGGAGAGGGAAGTGGGGAGTGTAGGCAATTTTAGAGGAAGAGTGAATAGTCTCCAGGGGATAAGATAGGCCTGAAAAACAAATAATAGCCTGGGACAAAGTTCTTCTGGGCTAGTGGGGAGGTGGTGACAAGTTGTGGGAAGGTGAGGGGCAGAACTGCACTGGGAACAAAGGTTGTCTTACAATGAAGATAAAATCTCTCAGGTACTATCCCTCACAAGAATAGATTAAAAGTCTGTCTGGGCAGGGGTGTGGTGATGACCTTTGTTTTCATCTTTGGTGATTAATTCTCCCTGGTTAATAAGATTTCAGGCAGGGATTAAAGACAATTGTATTTCTTTTGGAAAAACTTCCCTCAGTCAAATAACAAAACTTCAGAGAAAGACAGAGAGAGAGAGAGAGAGAGATCCTTTCCCTACCCTTGGGGGAAAAACAAGATAAGAGACTAATTCTGAAGCAGCTTCTAAGACCTTCCAATTTTCTTTAATTCCGAGTGCTTGGCATGTCAGAGCACCATATATTGGGGTACTGTTTTCTGAGCCCCAATGCTATAAATGACCTAATATTTTCTGATTGAACTAGCTAAAGTAGATTTTGTTGTTTGTAACTAAAAACCTTGACTGATATAACCTCCCTTTCTTGTGTGTCCTGGGCACTCAGACTCAGGACTACTGTACACAGTTGTGCAGATAGTGCACTGTACAATCCAGAGGCACCATTCACATATGCTTACCAACACTGCCTTATGAACTGCTGTCCTCTTGAAAGGCTGCTTTCTTTCTTTAAGTTCTTTTTTTGCTCCTACTGCCTTAGTTTGGGCCTCTATTTCCACGTGAGTGTGAAGGAAGAGATTTCTACAAAGATCACAGTTCTTTCAGCCCACAAGACCTCCAAGAGATTAAGCTCTTTTGGGATATTGCTTCTTTTGTCCACATTCTTAGAACAAAATTTTTGAGGGGTTGGGTATATTAATCATTTATTTTATTTTCCATATTTTATGAGGCTTTGACATCTTGGGGCCTTGCAGACCTAGAGGGCATACTGCCCATCCCAGGGTTAGCTGATTGCTAGAGTGAGCAAACAGTTTACCTGAGAGCATGTATTTAGTATGCAAACCAACCAATTCTGAGTTCACACCCTCACCATCTTTACTTTATCTGCTCCTGCAGGCTGTCCCCCTGCCCTAAATCGCCTCAGGGCCAGGAACCAGAAAAATAGAGCTCACCCCATAGCTTAGAGCCTGCCAAAGTTATTGAAACTATCCAATCCTCAGCCTGCCCGGCTGCTAACTCTTTCACCCATGCCTTCTGTGAAAACAACAGTAAAGGTTTCGCCCATGCTTTTTCCTCATCCTTCTGCTTCCTAATTGGCCTTGTTCTTCCCTGTGTGGCCTCACATGGTGTGACATGCCCCTTCCTCTTGGAAACTGTAAGTCATAAACTTTTCTTTTAAAAGAGGACATCTCCATGCCTGTCATCTCACCACATAGTATCATATTCCAAAGTGTTTATCTCTTATCATGAATTGGATTTCCCGAGACAGAGCCCTGACATTTTGACGGTCTTCTGTCTCAGGAAATTTACTTGCAGGATTCCCCAGCAATGCCTTCCTCCTCGTTGCTATGATGCCTTCCTCCTCGTTGCTATGATAACTTCATCTGGATGTTAGGGACAGGTCCTGGGCCATCAGACTCAAAGCCTCTTTTATCATTGATTTCAGGGAACCTACGTGCTACCATATGAGTAAGATTCTGTAGCCTGCTCTACTCTTGTAGAATCTTGAATACAAATACATAGATTAAGTTTCCACAGTACTCTGACTTTATTCTTATATTTGGGAAAAAGCCCAGAATGCCTTTATAATTTGTAGTTACTTCACCCAATCCTTAAACCTTTAGGGAATTTCAGAGTGAAAAAGAACCCTAGGAATAACCTCATGAAGGTATTTTCTCTATTACTTTTTTTTGTTATTCAGGGCCTTGCTATCCAAATGTCCCCTTAAATAAATTCCTTCTACCATTTCCTACAATTGATTATCCTGTTGCATCTGTTTGAACGTTAATTGCTGTAAGTTCTAACGCAGAGTTGACAAACCATAGCCCATGGGACAAATCCAGACTATGCCTGTTTTTGTAAATAAAGTTTTATTGGAACACAGCCACCTTCATTCATTTACATATTGTCTATGGCTGCTTTCACACTATAATAGCAGAGTTGAATAGTTGTGATAGAGGCTATATAGTCTGCAAAACCTAAAATATTTATTATCTGGCCCTTTACAGAAAACAGTTGCTGACCCCTGTTTTAGTGGATAAAATAGGCTGGTAATATTGGACATTATTTACAAGGTCTTCAGGGACAACCTCAAGTTCTTTCTTGATAAAGCATTCTTTAACTGTAATAGCTGCCATCAAGCTCCGTCTCAAACCATATCAGTTAAAATCTTAATCATTTCATTAATTCTTCATTATATAAGGCTGTGTGTTGCTGTTGGGAGACAATTGTCCGTGAATCTCATGTTTCTACATGTCTAGACATGAGCAATCAATTGCTCCAGAGCTATCTTTTCAGGAATGTTTGTATAAGCATGGAAACAGTGATTCACTGTGGAGCAAATTTATTTATCTGAGAATAGTAAAGATAGAAGTATTCCCTCCTCAGAGAGATTTGCTTATATTCCAGGGTAATAAAAATAGTTTCTTTCTCCACAGGATAAGATGCAGGCTTGCTTGCAGCTCCATATAATATCAGGGTTTCTTTTGTAGTCTCAGGATTTTTGTGCTGTCTGTAATGCCCATCCACTGCATGTGCAGGCAGCACCCAGACCTTGTTGTGTTGTCTTGTTGGAACTGGAGCTCTGCGAACCTGCACCAAAATGTTTCTGTTGCTAAATCAATAAGCTGTTTAAATACATTTGTGCTCATTTTCTGCTTACTGGCCTAATCTATGGAAGTGTGCAAACCAGCCCAACTATTGCTACTCGGCTGCTGCTCAGGAACTGATGGACCACTTGATAGTTGCTTGATGCAGGTATAAATGCATTTGTTTTGTCTCCTCAAGTGTACTGAGAAGCTCCTTTAGGGAAGGGACCAATCTTCTCTTTTCTTTGGATCCTCCAGCAAGCCCAACATCCAGTAGGCGTTCAGTAATGTTTTGTTGCTCAAGGATACATCCTGTCCTGAAATTCTCTTCTTAATGGTGCACAAAGACTTGGAACTACTTTCTAAATTGCCATGGCTTCCCTCTGCACAAGTGTCCGTGTTATCCGAAACTCTGGGATCTAAACCTATCCTGGCCTTGTTAAGATTCAGAGTCAAGTTCCACCTCACCAGTGATCACACAGAAAACAGGCTTATAGCATTTCAGTCTTGTGGCTAGAGGTAATTGGCCACACACTTAGCTCCCCAGGTTAGGGGCAGAGTTGGCAAGCAGGGGGAACTCTCCCTTTTGCTGCTTGCTTCAGATAGCCACTTGTGCCCACAATGAAACCAATGCATTTTGTGGACATTGTTCTCCTAGGTTGGCCACATTCCACAAATAAAAATAGAGGACGTCCAGTTAAATCTGAATTTCAGATAAATATTGAATGCTTTTTTAGTATAAATATGTCCCAAATATTTAATGGGCTATATTTATACTAAGTTTTGTTATCATTGTTTATCTAAAATTTAAATTTAACTAGGTGTCCTGTATTTTACCATGGAAGCTTATTCTCTGCCCTCTTTCCTCTAGAGCCCATTCCTCAACTGTGCCTCATCCTCAGATCTGGCCACTTCTCTAAACTCTCTCCTGTGATCATGGGTTTTTTGTTTGTTTTGAGATGGAGTCTCGCCCTGTCACCCAGGCTGGAGTGCAGTGGCGCGATCTTGGCTGACAGCAACGTCTGCCTCTAAGGGTCAAGCGATTCTCCTGCCTTAGCCTCCATGCCCAGCTAATTTTTGTATTTTTAGTAGAGACGGGGTTTCACCATATTGGCCAGGCTGGTCTTGAACTCCTGACCTCAGGTTATCTGTCGGCTTCGGCTTCCCAAAGGGCTGAGATTACAGGTGTGAGCCACTGCGCCTGGCCATGGTCATGGGTTTTTTATTCTTTTTTTTCAATAGAGCACCTTTCCTGGTTGGTGAAGGTGCAGAGCTGGATGTTTAGGAAATACGCACAGTCTTTCAGGAGAGCTTCCTTGAGTTTTGCTGATTGGCCTAGATTTTGTCACTGTTTGTAGGACCGTGAGGTGGATGGTGAGCTCACCTTGGAATGGCCTGGAAGCATTTCAGTGTTTTGGGGTGATTGCTTTTCTGTTTGTGTTTCATTTTTTAAATCTGTAATTCCCAGAGTTGTTTGCAAAGTCAGATCTAAAAATCAAGAAATGTCTACCTCCTGTGTACTAATGGAAGTTGATTTGGAATCAAGGAAGAGGCAGAGAGAATGGAAGATTCAATTACTTCCTAAATGGGTGGTAATCAAAGCCCCCAACTTTGATACTTAATATACGCTTTTCCCATTGGCCCCCTTGCAGAGCGTGCACAGAGTCTATCTTGTCTACCTCTAGGCTAATAAGGAACTAGTTCAGGGATTTCCTTCTCCCTCACCCTGTAGGCAAGGCTTACGTGGGGCTTAGCTCTGAGCTGCCAGAGAAAGAGGTCTGAAAATTCCCACTCCCCTCGGAGGGCCCTGAAATGGTGGCCCCCTGCTCAGGCAGCCAGGGGAGATTTGCAGGATGAATAAATGCCTCCCCAGGGATTTGCTAGGTAACTCCCTGTCAAGGCTGGGGGCAGAGATTTAAATATGAATTACCATCCCAACCAGGCAGGGATTTATCGAATGAGCCCCTTTTGTGCTCACGGGAAGATTTACACAGCCACCTCATCAGCACCAAGCTGTGGGGACTGTGACTGTGTGACACTCAGCAGTGGGACTGCACCACATTGGCCTCACAGCCAGCTCCAGTACATCTGTCACACTGATGAGGTCCTGTGTCTGGATCTGCCAGGACGACCTCCCCTTGCTCCTCTGTCCCTTCCGCCTTCCCCTCCTATATCCAAATGACAGAAGTCTAGTGTTCCCTCTAGCACCAGGTGACAGGGACCTCCTACCTAATACTACTCTGCTATCTTCTCTGGACTCTATTTAAGATTTTCTTGCTTCTCCATCAGAATGCAACTGTGGCCATTTCCAGTCACTTTCCTGCCTTCCTCTCTCTTGCAGAAGCACCAGCTCTCTTCTTCAGGTGACTTTACCTACTTCTTTGATCCTTGTGGACGCTTGTCTCACCAGACGCCTGGCTCTAAATTTAAGAACCTAACGTTCATCCAAATACCCCCAGCAGAATGTCTCAAGGGAGGCTATTAAAAATCAGAATGCTGGCCTCCACTTGGACCTCCTGAATCAGAATCTCTAGTTCTGGGGCTCAGAAATCGAGTTCTCCAAGTAATTCTCAAGCACACTGACATTTGAGAACCAAAACCCTGGATCCCAGGGTTGGGGTTGGGCTGGGTTTCTCTTCCCCTGTTTAGTGTCAGGAGGGCCACTTTCTCCCTTCTTTCAGGGAAATCTCTCTCTCCAGCACTCAGCAATCATGGTGCAGGTCTTTGAGGGTATTTTGAGGGAAGAGGTGAATATCTAAGACACTATAGGGGTGCAGAATGGCCCCAAGAGAGGACTTGGCCTGAATAGTATGCTGCCTCATGAATATTAATGCTGGCCATGCGGTCATTTTTGATCACTCAGATCAATTCAAGGCATTTGCTATAAGCCTTTGTGAGAGCAGGAAACAGGTCTTGGGAGTAAGGAGGCAGGGAAGAAGATTGAGGTTAAAGTGAATTGACAGGCAATAGGATTAGAACTCTGCTCAATCCTGATCTTGCCAGTAACTAACAGTGGCCTGAAATTAAAGAATTAAACCATGAAGGCTGCCTTGACAACTGATCTGATAGGCCCAGAAGTAAATTTCAGGGGCAGCCTTGTCAGGCAGAGGCAGGGAAGAGCAAAGATAAGGGACCCTGGGGTGCTTGGAGTGGGAGGGAAGCCCTGTCTCTTTCTTTACAATCCAGCAAGAGGCTTTGGTGTCTCCACTCAGGGCAGTGCCATATGCTGGAATAGTTCCGGGGGCAGGTTAGTTGCCAGGGCTTCAATTCACCTCTGGTAGCAATTTCTTCCTTACATTCAATTATGACTTTAAAATGGAGGCAGAAAAGAACAGGGGAGGAAGATAATGAAGCACAAGTCAAATGTGGCAGCTGGCAACTTCCTGATAATTGCACTTTCCCTCGTAGCATTTCATTTCTATTCCTTCATGCTGCACAGCAGCTTGTGGAAAGAAAAGAAACCCGTCACAGAAACAACTCCAAAGGGTCAAAGGAAACAATATCCAATGCAATTTAATGACATTTTCTATGAGAGACAGGGCAGAGATGAAGTAGCAGTTCGAGTTTGTTCAAATTATTGTCTTTAACATTATAAGAAAGCCTAGAAAATTATATCTACACTAATTCAGGGCAAGTAAAATGCTTCTCAGTTTCCTTTCTCTTTCTTATCTCAATACCCTAAAAGAAAAGATTGAAAAAGGTTGAGGAGTATTTATAGTATAGCGGCCAAGGTGAAATACTTTCAGAAAATATTGGAAAAGACTAATTCTAACCCAGGTGGGTAGTTCATGTGATGACCTGATTTGGGGGGAAATTAATGTTTGCCTACACTCAATCTCTTGGATCTCCTTTCAGTGAAGGTTTTCTTCAGCTGACTATTTTCCAGGTGAACACAATGGGGAACTCACCAACTCTTGAAGAAAATCTTATGATTTCTTCATAAAAAAAATCTTATGATTTTCTTCATAAAAAAAAATTCTGAAATTTAACAATCTGACTAGGAGATGCCACTAATGATGCTATTTGCAGCTGAAAATCAAAGTCTAACTCTTTGGGGTCCCACCCACGATCTCTTCCCCTTTCCCTTAGAAATGCATCCACGTAGGAACTTAGCAGCCCTCACTTCTCCATCTCTTCCACTGAAACCACTGGGATCAGAGTAACTGATGCACTATTGACCTTGAAGATTCTGCCTGCTTCAAGGGACTTAGCTGGGAGTTTCCAGTGACTCTTATCCTGGTGGAAACTGTGCCCTGGATTTAGAAAGAGTATTGGTCTGGGTAGGCTATGGATTGTGAACAGGGTCCTCACTGGGTTGCAATAAAGTGAAGTAGCCAAGTAGGAAAGCAAGGCCCTGGGCCCTGTTCTTCATGTGACGTTCCTTGGCTCATTACGTTTTCCGTCCCTCAGTGTCATGCTTTACGGGGGTCCCACTTTTGTGGTAATGTATCTTATGTGGTGTTTGACACCACTGCTTGCTGTGTCTCTTGAATGGTGGATATTTCCAATTTCTAACTTCAAAGTAAAACATTTCTTTAGATTAGGTTTTGGCCAGCATGTAAGAAAGAAGTAGGGAGGGTGACCTGTAAGAACAAATAATAGGAAATCTGAGCTTTATAGAGCTGGTTTTGCTTTTTGGATTGGGATAGCCAATAGGCTGAGTTTGCAGAGCCCAATTTTTCCGTGAAAGCCACCAAATAGAACTTTCCACACTAACAGCAATAGGGAAGTGTCCGGCGGGAGAGCAGAGGGTGCTCTTTGGCAGAAAATGCTCTTGAAGCTGCTTAAGCCTCAGAGTCCCTTCTCCAGAAGAGTTTGTGTTTTCCCAACAATTTGCTGTTCCGCTGACTTGGCTATCATTTATGCCCTTGTCAGTATGGCCTTCCAGGGCCTTGCTTCTCCTTCCAAAGTCCCCTCTCCCACCCGGCTGTGCTCATCAGTAACATCTAGGCAGTGGTATTAAGTCAGCCCTCTGTGTCCACAGGTTCCACACCTGTGGATTCCACCAACTGTGAATCAAAAATATTCAGGAAAATAAAAAGAAATAATACAACAATAAGAAATAATGCAGTATGAAAACTATTGACATAGTATTAGGTATTGTAAGTACTCTAGAGGTGTACTTACAGTACACCTTACAGCACTTACAGTACACCTAAGTCAATACACTTAGGTATTGACATTGTATTAGGTATTGTAAGTACTCTAGAGGTGATTTAAAGTATATGGGAGGATTGCGTAGGTTATATGCAAATACTATGCCGTTTTATATAAGGGACTTGAGCATCTTCAGATTTTGGTGTCCACGAGATTCCTGGAACCAATCCCCCAAGGATACTGAGGGATGATTGTACTGTTAAGTGCTTAACAGCTGGCTTTCTAGGGAGAAAAATCCCTATCTAGTTGCATTTGCTAATTTCCATGGTGTGAATACTTCCACCATGGCTAATTTCAAGCAATCACCATGACGTCACTCAATGTGGAGCTGGAAGATGCAGTGCAGCATATTATTATATCGTATGTTCATCATGCAGATGTGATAGATGTAAATAACCCCCGGAGCATAGAGGATAAAAAGAGTAGTGAAATAATTAGGAAGTGATCAGTTTTAAGTACTTTCAACCTTTGCTTTAAATATAATTTATTTAATTGTAAATGTATATCATTTTTAATACTGACTGTACTTAAATAACAATCAGCTTACAAAATTCCTGAAAGATTAACAACCAGAATGCAAGCCAACTCTAGTACTCCACTAGGTCTTGGGCTGAAAAAAGAAGGAGAAAAAGGAGAGCTGAAAGGCCATATCGAGTATGAAAGCACTAAAAGGCCTCTATGCCATTCACACTTTATGACTCGGTCCATCTGAGCCTTGGGTCCATATGTTTATAGAAATGATATGGTTGCTGTTGGTCAGAAGCCATACGTGTCCGGTCCCAGGCCCAGCTCTGCCATTTGCTAGCTGGGTGACCTTAAGCAAGTTGGCTAAATTCTCTTAGCTTACGTTTCCCACCCGTAACATGAGTACATAAAGAGCACCTGCTTGCTAAGGTTGTTATGGGGATTACATGAGCTACTATATTCAAAGTACGTAGCCTACTGGATCATATAGAAAAGCCTCAATAAGTGGTAGCCATGAGTACTATTATGATTACTATGCTGATCTAGTCCTAAAATGTCCAGAGTAGCCACAGCTAGTGATGGGGTACACCAGGTACAGATTCATGCAGATACTGATTGTTAAAGACAATCTTCATGTGGCCTGACCTCCATTTCGGCATCAACCATGTATGTAGGCTCAGCCTCAAGGGGAGGAATGCTCCTCTCTCCACACCTCCTGAAAAAACCTCTGGCAGATGCCTGAAGTTCAGATACTCGTAACTGTTAAGTGCTGCTGTCTCTCTAGGCCTTCTTTTAAAAGGTAATTACTCCTTAGAGAGTGAGTCATTAACTCTAGCACCTTGGTGTGAATGAGGCAACCAGATCCCAGGGTTCTGTGCAGGGACTCCTGGGACTCTAAGATGAGAAACCTGGGTGTGGGCAAAGGGATTCAGAAAGGGCTTGGCACACTGAAACCTCCATATGCAGCCCACCCACTTCCTGGGCCCCCTGCTTCCAGGTGGACTAGTGCTTTTTTTTTTTTCTAAAGAGATAGGGTCTCACTGTATTGCCCAGGCTGGAGTTACAAGTGGTGCAGTCACAGCTCACTGTGTCCTCAACCTCCTGGGCTCAAGCCATCCCCCTGCCTTGGCCTCCAGAGTAGTTAAGACTACAGGCTTGTGTCACCTATGCCCAGCTGATTTTTTTATTTTTTGTAGAAATGAAGACTCGCTATGTTGCCCAGGCTGGTCTCAAACTCCTGAGCTCAAACAATCCTCCTGCCTTGGCCTCCCAAAGTGCTGGGATTATGAATGTGAGCCACCATGCCTGGCCTAGTTCTTAAAGCAGAGATGCTTCTAAAAGCAAATCTACTCCAGTCTTTCTCTCCCTGCTCCCTCAACCATCCCAGGACCAAGACTCAGTTGATTCTCAGGTCCTCAGTCCACTGGTGAGCTGGCAAGACTGCTGAATGTTTCGGGTCAGTCTTGAAGTAAGCTTTAAGAACACCAAGTGTGCAGTCAGTTGATCTGGGTTTTGGTTGTGGTCTAACCACTTGATGTGTGACCTTGAAAAGATCACTTCATGTCTTAGAACCTCTATTCTGTTGGTATATTGAGGATGCTAATGAGGATTAACCTGAGACTCAAATGAAAGAACCGTTCAGAAACTATGAAGCTCAAATACAAACTGCTGTTACCATTTTCTATTCCCGATTCTTGGTTGCTAGTTTGCTCCTTCTTCTCCAATTCTTCACATATGGACATGGAAAGGCCTTTGGGGGAGCACCATAGCTGGAAGAGAATAATACATTTCCCATGCTTTGTCCTAAAGGTTTCTAGGAACCAACATAAGAGTTCCCATCTGGGATCACTTATTCATAATACAGTCTTGTGTGCAGTGAAAATAACCTGAAGTCATTCCCAGTGTGGCTCAGGTAACTTGGCACAACCGGAAGGCAAAGGTGATGTCTGCCGGAGCCCTAAGGCCCTGTGAATGTTAGTTATATGCTTGGTGAGGTTTTGTTTGTTGATCTGGAGCACCTGTGATGCTACACAAATGCTTTCAAAGTGGTTGAGTCTCAAAAACCAGGAGAGGACCAGTGGCTTCTAAAGGCATCAGACTTACAGCCAAGGGGGTCTTAGGTTCTGGGAAGGGGATTGGGGATGCAGTGAGAAGGAAGACAGCCAGTCTCTCCACGCGCAGACGGACCAGCCGCAGGTATCCTTGAGCATCTGTGTGATTGGGGGGGAGTGGCTGGTGCCCTGGCAGAGCATCTGAGCGCTCAGAGAACGAGCAGGCCCCAATCCTTTCCTTGCGACTGCAGCATCTGACATGCGCCTCCATCTGTGGCGATGTTTTTTGCCCCTCTCAGGGCTCTGATGGAATGCAGTCTCGGCCCCAGGGGCCCAGCGATTACTGTGTGACCAGAGCAGCCTCTGTTATTAAATCTCCTATTGACTGGCACCACCCTTCTGGGGCGTGGGGTGTAAGTTGGCAGCAAAAGTGGCTGCCATTAACCCAGTTGTTGGGGGAAGGGTGTTCTGTTTCAGGATCAATTATTTTTGGTGGAGAAAAGATTGTAGATGGCCAGCCAGGGCAATCTGCCTGAAACTTAAGTAGTCACTTGGAGGCCCGCCAGGACCCAGCTGAGGGGGTGAGGTGCAGGAACAGGGCATGGAGAGTAATGTCTGGTTGGCCAGAGTTCCACTGGGCTGTCATGAGGATGTGCTGGGGATGGGTGCCTGGCTTCTGCAGTGTCTGGAGAGCAGCCGGAGGGGAGGGACAAATGCGATAAAAAGGAGCTAGAAGAGGTCCTACTGGGAAGGCTTAAAGGTGTCCAACTTAGAAAAGACAAAGTTGACTAAATATGCTGACTTTCTTCAAATACACGAGAGACTTCTACAAGAAGATGTTGATGACTTGTTCTGACAACCAAATAAGAGAAAGCAGCCTGCGCAGAGGCAATATGGATCTCCGACACTGTGTCATTCACACTGCAACAGGTGCTGAATACAGACTTGAGCCGTGGTCACATCTGTGTGCTGAATGGGACGGTAGGAGCATTTTAGAAAGTGAGGAAAGGGAAGAGAGCCTCTCAGGTTTGTAAGTGATGGCCAGCCTGCCAGGTCAGAGATCCTGGGTGCCGCCCTCTGAGTTCTTTGCATTTGAGGCTGAGTCCTGGTTCTGCTTTTTGCATGATATGAAAGAACTGCACCCTAGGGAGGAACTGATGGATTTTATAACGTGATAATAAAACCCTCTGAGGAGGGAGTGCCCTCTCAGAGATGGGAGATTAATTTTATATTCTCTTTTTCCTGTTACTTTTCATCCCCACCCCCTCTTGCCTATTCTTTTCTACTACTTGCTCAACAGAGGGCAAAGGGGTTTTTAAGAAAGCACCAAAAATCTGAGAACTTTGATTCCAGAGCAGGAGAAGATGGCACAGCCTGGGAACAAGGTGACAAGAGCCCGTCACAGGAAGGTGGGCCTCTGACCACTCTCCTGAACCCCAGCATCAACCTGAGCACTCAGCACACAATGACACCTCTAAGCCAGTCTCCAGCCCTGCGGTGGAGACACGATCTCCTCGTGCCCGGGTAGCTCAGCTTTGACCTTGAGATTCCTGGGAAGGTGTCAGAGTCATGTCTGGTTGGTCTGAAATGTGATCCATCTCTGAGCTGGGCCCATTCCCCAACCTGCTGAACGCACAGGTTCAGATTTAGCTTGCTCTGAAATAGACTGAAAAGAGAAACAAGAAATGATTCTCACACTAAGCCTCCTTTCAACCCCAACAGTCTGCTTGATGGTGTTTTGATCCTTTCGAATGCAGCGGGGAAAGGAATTGGAGGTGACAGGAAAAAACTATTCTGATTAAATCTTACAAACGTTCCATAAAACAACAGCAACAAGACAGGACAAACGTCACACCAAGATCTTAAATTACAGGATGTTTACACAATATAATGCCCATGGCAGACAAAAACTAAATCCCACAAAGTACCTGAGACAAAATAAAATAAAATAAAATAAAATAAAATAAATAAAATAAAGTAAAATAGAAAAGAAAGGAAGGAGAAGAATAAAAAGGAGTCTGGAGTCCTGGCATTGGGAGGTCCGAGTGTTTGCTAGGGAGGCTGTGTGGGGAGCATCCGTGGCTCCTGGCCTCACATTTCAGCTTCTGAGGGTCGGACCTCTGTCGCGGTGATGGCAATCCCAATGGCAAGGCTGCCATTGTCAGAGAAGAGCTGTGCCAGCGAGGTGTTGAGGACGAGGCAGTCCCCGTCCGTAATCACTGAGTCCACGCACTCAAGGACAGACCGGGGGGTGGCCTCCCACTTGAGGCGCCGATGGTTTCTGTTGAGCTCCAGGCGATAGGTGAAGCAGTCGGCCTGGGTGGGGGTTCCGATCAGCATCATGGTGGCAAAGAACTGGGGGTGACCTTCATGCCTCTCCTGTTTCCTCAGCACTAACAGAAAGTGGTGGCCGAGGCAGGAGTGCATGATTATCCAATCAGCCGGCGCGGGGAGGTGCATGTCCGTGGCCAGGAAGACGATCTCAGCTCCCTGGAGGATGTCAACACTATGGATCTGCCGCAGGTGCGGCACCACCACCTCCAGGTG
The DNA here is from genome assembly GCF_049350105.2 of Macaca mulatta. NCBI lineage: Eukaryota > Metazoa > Chordata > Mammalia > Primates > Cercopithecidae > Macaca > Macaca mulatta. Next base: position 25,052,298 of record NC_133422.1, read on the forward strand.
GCCTTCCCACTGGCAGGAGAACAAGGGACACATGCACAGGCAGGGCGTCACCGGGGCGGCGTGCAGCCCCATCTCCTGGTGGTGAAGGTGGTGGGGGTGGGCGTGGTGGCGGAGGTGGTGGTGGTGGCGGTGGTGGCGGTGGTGGTGGGAGAGATGGTGAGGGTGGAAGCTGCCTTGCTCTGGAGCGTTCTGAGTGACGGCGCGCCGACTGGACACATACTGTAAGGAAAGAGAAGAAAGTCAGTGCCGGGGTGAGGCCCATTTCTCCCTGGCCGCCACTCCCGGATGTTCAAAGTGTTAAAAGCAGATCCTCCAGTGCAGGCTGAGAAAGATTCATTTCTTAAACAACAACAACAACAAAAAAACAAAGGCAGAGCGGGCACCTTGGGGTTGGGGGGTGTTGAGATTCTGAAAACTCAGTCCAAGAAAATGCAGTATTTATGCCTTTCTGGTTCTTTAATAAGATACACAAGCAAATGGGCAATTTCCTCCTCAAGTAACATGCAGTAGGATGGTCATCAATCATAAAGAACAAAGACAGCCTTTTTTTTTTTTTTTTTTTTTTGCTTTTTTGATATTGTTGATATTTTTGTGCAGGCAATGGAGGTCAATATATTTTTTTTCTATTTTATCATAGTTATTAATTTTGGAACAAAATTTACATAATGCCCATTTGTCCTTCTAGTGTAGCCAGGGATTGATCTGTCTTGGGCACCCTTCTCCTGCGTCCTAAGGCATCTGGTGGGATGCAGAGCTGACTGTGTGCAATGGGACTACAGTCCCTAAGGAGAGAGTCCCCGCTGTGACTCCTGAGACCGCCGCACCAGGCACACATCTACCCTATTTCCAGCTCTCTGCCCCAGAGTAGCTTCCCAGAGCCTCATCACCAGGCAGCCTCCACCTGGAGAATCCCCCCACCTTCTGTTCATCATGGCGGTGTGCCCACAAGTGCCCCCCAAAACACCAAGAGCTGTGAGGACACCTTCTGATCAGGTGTCTGTGGACATTTATTGAGCATCTGCTGTGGCCAGGCCCTTGTAGGGATACAGCTGTGAGCACAACAGATACTGTGTCTCTTGGTGTGGGTGGCACAGACATTATTACACTTATAATTAATTACAGTTTTGACAGAGGTCCTGCATGTGACATGAAGACCGTGATTCATATTTTTCAGTTGAAGAAAGCGGCTTCAGTAATAAGGTGACAGAGCCTGCAAAACTGGTAAGTGAAAGACTGGGATTCATTTTCACGCCCCCTGACTCTGAGCACAGGAGCACACCCCCATCCAGTGAGGCCTGCCTTCAGCTCCCTCCTCCGTTTCCGGAGTCCTTCTTTTCTGTAATTAACCTGCATGATCTAGGTCGCACAGGGGAGGTGGCAGCTCTGCAGTGCGCTCCAGGCACGAGTCGCTCACCTTGCAGCCGTTTCCTAGGCTGTCCTCAGGTAGGGAGTGTCCCTTCTGCCCTAGCTCTCCAAATGCTTTCTGGACTTCAGATGCCTTTGGGCATTTGCTTCCTCACCCTGCTTCAGTTCATTCCCGAAGAACAGAGGACAGGGGTGAAGGTCCCCAGCTACTGCTGCCGCCAGAGTTTCTGTCTCCGCTGACTCCCTGTGGCTCATAGTGAGCCAGCCAGCTTCCTTTCTTTAGGGCATTCAGGACACACATACATGTACATACATGCACAGTCATGCACGAAATACACATGCATGCATGCGCACACATGCTCAGGACACATGTGCACACACACACACACCCCCCACACGGTGCACCGGGATTGTCACCCTAGTGATGGAGGTGACCTGGAGGAGGCGGGGGCAAGGTCAGCTGTCCTCTCCGGTTGTTAGTTCCATCTGCTGGCTTCTGCATTTTTCCCCCAGAAGTGTGTTCTACAGGGGCTCTTTCAGTAGCGCCTGTCCTGTCCTGGATGGGAGCTGCTGGGCAGTCTGCTGTCCTCCATCCTGCAACTCCACCTGGTTCCCCTTCCCCAAGGGGAACAGTGTGTCTTCAGCTATGAAGGAACAAGCTGTGTTCCAAAATCCTGCTAGCGATGAGTCTGGCTTACCCCTCAGTGTTAAGTATGGGGAAGGAAACTAACTAGTATGTAGCATCTCTAAGTGTCAGCTGCTATGGAAAGGAGGTATTTTTTAAATAATTATTTCATTTAATTTTTCACAGAAAAGATCTATTTCCTTATTAAAAAATAAAAATCTGGCTTTGTCCCCACCTGCCTGCTGGTGGCATGGGCCATTTAGTGACTGGGTTGGGGGGTTTCTCCCCTCTCCTGGGATCATGCAGGAAGTCCAGGACCCACACCTTCCATCAGCCAGGATCAGGACCCTCCCATGGACCTTCCCACTGTCTGCAGGCCCAGTAGGCAGGCAACTTCTCCTGTACTCAAGAGGACCTGGTCTTGGGCTCTCATGAAAAACCCAGATGGTGTCCCTCTTCCAGTCTCCGAGAAGGCCCCTCTCTCCCAGTCTTTACAACAATCAAGAGAGAAACATTTTATGTGTGTCTTACAGATGAACAAACAGAGACACAGAAAGACTGAGACACTGGCCCAAGTCACACAGCTCATAAGGGCTGCAGCTGGGAACGGGGCCCAGATCAGTGAACGGTGACAGATCGTAGACTGGGAAGATCACAGGCTGGAGGTCAAAAGACTAATCTGTTTCACTGTTTACGTGGCCAGCAGCCTTCAGTCAGTTCTCTTATTGGCAAAATCTTTATCTCAAGGGCATGTTAGAAGATCAAATGAGAGCATCCCTGTAAAACGGCGTTACAAACTTTATCAAGTGTTACCTCGAGAGGGCATTTCCATTTAGATGTGGTTTTGGGTGAAGACTTGACAGCCCTCCACTGCAGTCTGTGCCTGCCTGTCTCCATTCTGATCAACTCACTTTCACACACGAGCAGCAATCTGGGCTGAGCACAGGCCACCACAAAACCTGGAGAACCCAGTCTCACACTTGGCCAGGGACCGCCAGTCCCAGCGCTGACCTGTGAGGACAGATAGAATGTCCCGAAATCCCCATTTACAAATAACCTCTGGGCTTTCCCCTATTCTTTGCCATTTCTCCATATTCTTCCTCAGATCTATTTTCCATCTTCTCTGTCCTGACCTGGTCAGCGAATGTCAGAGATGGGAGGTCAAAGTAGTAGGGAGGGAGTGGGAAGAAATACCTGGATCTTCCTCTCTCCGCCTGCCAGTGCCTTCCACTGGTGAAACCCAAGCAGAAACCTACCAGCAAAGGGAGTCCAGCAGGTGCACTCAGCAAAGGTTGGCTCCCTTTGAAAGTGGTACTGGGTCAGGCGGATGGGTGAAGATGGGTGAATGGAGATATTTGCACTTGCAATATCTTGTAGCATCTTATGTGATGCTGCTGGTTTGAACAGGCTGGGGCTCCTGGGCTGAGTTCTGATGGGGCTTATGGCAGGGGGAGAGGCACAGATGTCTTATAGTTCATTAAGCCATTCAGCGTCCACGTACACGCCACCATCATGTGCGAGGGGCTGAGAATACTGAACAGAATAAGCTCCTTGTTCCTGCCTCACTAGCTCACTGTGATTGTGTGAAAGCAATGCAGAAATGCAGGGTATGCCAGGGGCTCTGAGAGCACCAAGTGGGGGAGGCAGCTGTTCTAGCCAGTGTGAGGTGACATTTAAACTAATTGGAGCGTGAAGGGTGAATTCTCTAGCAGAATAGGCAAAGGGCTCGCCGACAGGGAAAACAGCAGGTTTGAAGGAGCTGGGTATGAAAGAACATGGATGTTCAAGAAGTGACAAGAAGTCCCAAGTGGCTGATTGATAGGGAATCCGGTGGAGATGGAGAGGAGATGTTGGGTCATCATGCCCAGGCCTTGTAAGCCAAGCTGAGGCTCTGAGATGGCACCCAGTGCACGGTGGATATTAGCAGGACTATCCAAGAGACCCAGCTATGTGCGTTAGGGGGCTCCTGTGGGTAGCACGATGCCCCCTATGCCCAGCAGCACAGCCTGCTCTAAGCTGCTGCTCAGAATGGGGCCAGCAGCAAGACCCAACCCTTGTCTAACCAGCAGACCCCAGCAACAGTCATTCCCCTGGACTCTCCCAATGCTTCCTTATGGCTTCATCTTCCACTAGCTTTTTGTTTTTTAATTGCTGCCATGTTACAAAGCAGCCAAGGGTATAATCCAAAGAGCCTGAAGTGAATAACTATGCAAATAGAGTGGAACGTGATACACTTTCTGAGACCTGTGTACTTGCTGTGCCCTGGGAAGGCGCTCAGAATAAATGCAACCTTAATTTTTTATTTCTTCCTGCTCCATCTTCTGATGCAAAATACGTTTCATTTAAACGATCCTTGGGTGAGTGAGGTCACAGGGCTGCTGGCAGGGAGAGGGAATTCTTTTAATTGGCAAAATGCTAATTGTTTCAGAAAATGGATTCCAATCTTCCTATCTAATACAGTGGATGTGTGAGTAATTACTTTCCTTCACTAAACTGTTAATGCAACATTAGTGATTACACTAATTAAAACTAATGAACTCTTACAGACTGATAAACCCCTCAGTCAGTCAGTGGATGCCTTTCTTCCATTGGCTGTGTTTAACTTCCCATTTGGAAGAGAGATCTTGAATTAACCTTTAGAATAATGCGCAAAATTGGGTTTAGCAATGTTAGGCTTTATAGGCTGGGGATACTACTTTCTCTATGCATTAGTGAGGCCATTTCCACCGAGGGTGTAATTGAATTTAAAAACACATTCCTTAATTTGATCAGCCACACTCCCATGGTTGGTAATGGCTCTCCAAATCCTGGCTTGTGAAGGCGAAAACTGCCTCTGGAATACCCCATGACCCTTTCTCTGGCCTCTGCTCCCTGGGGTCAGCAAACTCACTTAGAGGATTGCTTTTCCTTTCCACTTGCTTCCAGGAACATTGCCATGCATTTTAGCTGAAAGAGACTTTTGCCCCCAATTCTACGTGGCAGGCACTTGCTTCGAGTTTGCTCATGCCCTTATTTGTGAATATTAATTAACTGAAGTTTTTAGTCCTGGGTGAAGTGGGGAAGGCAGCAATGCTATCGATGCATTTCACACAAAGGGAGAATGAGCAGGTTGGGGTGGAGGGTAGGGTAACATTTCTGGGCAGGCATCAGTGTACTGAGGTAAAGTCCACGTCTGAGCCAAGTTGGGAGTCAGGTCTGCTAGGAAGGGAGAAGAACTGACTGCTCCAGGACTGTGCCCTGCACACACAACTCAGGAGGACTCTAGATGCTTCCAAACAGGTAAGAAATAAGTTAAGCCAAGAGAGAAAACAACAGGAAGACTTTTACCACATGGGACAGGAACATCTTAATTAGAAAATGTATCTTATACTCCTCCTCCTCCATACCAGATTCAGCTCTTGCTATGTAGATGGAGGAGATCTTCATGTGGACAGTAGAAGCATCTCTGCAATTTCCTTTAAAATACTTTAGTATAGAGAATGTGATATAAATCAATCTATCTATCTCTCTATCTATCTCTCTATCTATCTATCTATCTCTCTATCTATCTATCTATCTATCTATCTATCTATCTATCCATCCTTCTATCTATCCTTCTATCTATCTATATTTTGAGACAGAGTCTCACTCTGTCACCCAGGCTGGAATGCAGCGACGTGATCTCAGGTCACTGTAACCTCCACCTCCTAGGTTCAAGTGATTCTCCTGCCTCAGTTTCCTGAGTAGCTGGGATTACAGGTGCCTGCCACCATACCTGGCTAATTTTTGTATTTTTATTAGAGACGGGGTTTCACCATGTTGGCCAGGCTGCTCTCGAAGTCTTGACTTCAAGTGATCTGCCTGTCTCAACTTCACAAAGTGTTGGGATTACAGGCATAAGCCACCACACCCGGCCTAAACGTACGCATTTTTAAACTATACTCTAGGGCCTGTCAATTCCTGAATCGGGAATTCAACATCAAGGTAATCACCTAACATTGTATTGGAAAAGTCCATATCTGAGATAATGACTGCAATGGCCTCAATTAGTATCCATATTTCAGATTCACATCAGATGCTGCTAGTTAACACTTCCACAAATGTTTTGGTTGGTGAAATTAGTAGTTTGTTAATCAGCATAATAGATGCTAGAAGTGGGCTCTAGTTGAGGAAATTAGTGGTTTTCGAGCTGTAAAGATTAGTTAAAATAGTGCAGAGAGATTTCTCACTTTATGAATGGGTCTTGAAAGCTGGTTGCCTAAATATCCTGTGTCCAGCTGCTGAGTCAGGAATTCTGGTGCTCTGATGCCATGTCTTAACTGTATTGGCATCTTGCCTCTGAAATACCACTGCACACAAATTCTCTTTACTGGTGATCAAAATTATGTAACTTGAGTGTGGAGACATTGCTTAATACACACAGAAGCCTTGAGTCTTGACCTATCTATGCCATTGTTTAGCTAGAAAAGAGGCTAATAGGCTGTGGCTTTGAAAAGATGACAACTTTGTGAACAAAATTATTTAAAACCAAGACCTATGGGTCCATGCAGATGACAAGGGTCCATACAGATGTCTTCATAGACACCGGTCCCATGATCTCAAAAGCCGCCTGACCAAGCTGGTCTTCTTATAAACACATTTGCCAGTCACATGGGAAGGAATAAGTGGATGACACTGAAGAGAAAAATACATCCCTGAGATCCTAGGGTCCTTTAGTTTCCAGATCCTTAACCTTGGCTGGCAAGCATTAGCTGATTTATCCATGAATATTTTCCTGCTTGCTGAGTGCCTTCAGGACAGGGACTAATTGTTCGTGTGTCCTTACTGCTAGTACGGTGCCCGACATGCGATGTATGCTTGCCACATATTCATAGCACAGATCAATGCATTAATAACAGCTTCCAATATGAAGATCACACTGGTTCTGTCCTTTATATTATTCAGGTGTGCCAGCCACTGTCCCACCTGGCATTGTCTGAGACAATCAGGTGCCGTAAGACAGGAATGCTGCCTCCCTACCTGACTTGTGAAGTAGTTAAGTAGCTGTTAAGATCTGTCCACACAACTCACTACTTATTTCAACTTGCATTGAAAATCACTAGTTGTGGCCAGGCGCAGAGGCTCATGTCTGTAGTCCCAGCACTTTGGGAGGCTGAGATGGGCGGATCACTTGAGCCCAGGAATTTGAGATCAGCCTGAGCAACATGACCTCGTCTCTACAAAAAATACAAAACTTAGCCAGGCAGCTGTGGTCCTAGCTACTCAGACACTGAGGTGGGAGGATCAGGTTAGCCCAGAAGGTTGAGGCTGCAGTGAGCTGACATCATGCCACTGCACTCCAGCCTGAGCATGGAGTGAGACCCTGTCTCAAAAAAAAAAGAAAAACAAAAAAAGAAAATCACTAATTGGTAGCCTTTTCTCCTCAACTAGGTTGGAAGTCATTGAGGGCAGAGGTTGTATTAAGTCTGCCCAGTGTTTAGTGCAGTGATGGACTTGCATTGTCTGACACGTAGTAGACTCTCAATAAATGTTAGGTTAGTGCAAAAGTAATTGCGGTCTTTGCCATTACTTTTAATACATGCTGCTTAAATGAATGAATGATTCATAAACAGATCCCTGTTTTGGACCATATCAGTGGAAAGGCTGTTTGTCTTCAGTCAGAGGCTCTGTCCCCTACCCTTCCATTTCAGGTGCTATAGAAATACGGTGTGTGTGTGTCCGTGTGGCCAAGTGTCCATGACTGTGAGCTCCTCAGGAAGGTGCCCTGGCAGCTCCTCACCCAGAATCCAACAGTGATGGGACACAGAAGCTGCATTTGACCCTGACCAAGAGGAGGGTACTGACACGTGCCCAGCTGCCAGTGTGAGAAGTATGATAAAAACTTTGAAGAAGAAATTTCTCCTGCCAGAGAGGTACTTGCTTTGCTTTTACTTTTTACTGAGATTACTTGATGCCTCAGGCATTTACTTTTTCAATAATGAATTGCTTCTCCCAATTTAGGAAGGACAGATTGCTGGGTTAACTCAGCAAATCAATCTGGCCACCTCCCAGATTGCTCTAGGCCCATGTTCCCCTCCTGCACCTCGGCAGGACCCCTGAGCTAAAAAGGCTGGATGCCGTCTCACTTCCTTATCCATTTTCTGTCAATAATCACCAGGAGGTAACTTTAACCCAACCAAAGATTACCGTAGCTCCTCTAGCTGTCCCTACCCATGAGATGAGGAGCTAATGGGTTGTACCCACACAGAACCCCAGAGCCCACCCTCTAGACCACACTCCGCATAAGTGGGATGCTGGAATTCCCTACCCAGTGTCTCTAAGTCAGCTTCCTGCAGCCCGTGCTCTTTCTGGGATCCATATTCTGGAAGGCAGACCATTAGATGTGGGAGATATGCCCAATGGGTGACGATTTCGGGGGTGGGGGTATAAGCAGAGCTTGAATGTGTGGGCTGGGGTGTTTCCTTGCCTTTGTAAGAGACTCATCAAAACCCAGGATGAAGCCAGGTTAGGAAGAAAGTGAGACAGGTTGCTACCTGGGAGCTGCCGCCATGCGACTCATTATGAAGGTATAATTTTGTTTTTTTTTTGAGATGGAGTTTCGCTCTTGTCCCCCAGGCTGGAGTGCAATGGCATAATCTTGGCTCCTTGCAACCTTCACCTCCTGGGTTCATGCAATTCTCCTGCCTCAGCCTCCCAAGTAGCTGGGATTACAGACAGGTGCCACCATGCCCGGCTAAGTTTTGTATTTTTAGTAGAGACGGGATTTCACCATGTTGGCCAGGCTGGTCTCGAACTACTGGCCTCAAGTGATCCTCCTGCCTCGGCCTCCCAAAGCACTATGATTATAGGCATGAGCCACCATGCCTGGCCATGAAGGTATAATTATTAAGGTAGGAGGACAGAATGTATTTTGAGAGTCTCATACCTTGTTTTTTTCTTTTTGAGTGTTTATATAGACAGTATGTGGACCACCATGTGTACTTTTGCCTCCCGTCTTGCAAATCTTGGGGGCAGGCTTACAGTCAAACCACAAAGAGGAATGTTGCCCTGTCTCTATTCTTTGGCTCTGCTTTTCATCTGTGGGGTTTTGAGTATGCTAATGAATCTAATCAATCTTGTAGATGAAAGACTTTTTCGTCAAAGCAACTTTTTGTGTAGTTAGACTTTCATATCCATAATTGGCAAGTGAAACCTGGGGCCTGCGTGAGCAGTTTAAAGGTTAACCTTTTTATTACCCAAAGCCACATTAACTATGAGCCTTTCTTTAGGATGACTTTAGAACTACAGCGGTGACTGGACACCATGTCCAGAGATTGTCCCGCCAATCTGGATAACCTCAGATTGTGGGCAAGACTGTTGCTCACACTGTTGTGGCTGGAGTCAGTGCCGTGACCTTTGAGAGGAGGCAGGTTGCTGCAAATGGTTACACATGCAAATGCAAACTGCAGAAGCAGATGTGTTAGCAGGTTACAAGTGGGCAGAGGTGTGTCCTGGGTGGCCCGAAACAATCTGATACCTCCAGGCCACATGCCATCCTTATTTCTCTGAGTTCTTAAAAAATGTCATGACCAGGAACTCCACAGTTTCAGCTCTCTGTGCCAGAACTCTCTGCCCGCTGTGTTCCCTATCCCCAGATTAAGTTGTGTTCATCCTTCAGGAGTTCCTTATTCTGACTAGGACAGGTCTGTATGTTGCATGCTCCCTTAAAACATGCAACAAACTTGTTCAACATCTAGTCTTCTTGCTGGACCACAACAAGGGCTCCAGGTGGGTGAGTACTGTATTTCTTCCCCACTGTATCTGAAGTATCAGCACAGTGATTGGAACATGGTAGGTACCCAGTAAGTATGTGGGGAGAGCATGAATAAATGACTCCTCCCCGTTGACCTGTTACCCTAACACAATTCAACCACTTCTCACCATCTGACAGCACTCACCCTCATTGCTTCTCTGGGCTACACAATAGCCTTCTAACTAGTTATGATAGGTTAGAAGACTGCCCTCAAAAGATGTGTTCACATCCTAATCCCCAGAACCTGTGAATGTGACCTTATTTGCAAAAATTGTCTTTATAGATGTAACTAAGTTAAAGACTTTGAGATGAGATCATTGTGGATTGTTCAGCTGGGCCCTAAATCCAAGGACAGTGTTCTTAGAAAAGACAGAAGAGAAGAAGACACACACGAAGAGGAGAAGGCCATGTGAAGATGGAGGTAGAGATTGGAGTGATGTGGCTGCAAGCCAAGGAACACCTGGACCCACCGGAACTGGAAGAAGCAAGGAGGAATTCTTCCCTAGCACCTTCAGAAGCTGTGTGGCCCTCCTGACACTTTTTTTTCTGAGATACAGTCTACTCTGTCGCCCAGGCTGGAGTGCAGTGGTGTGACCTCGGCTCACTGCATCCTCCGCCTCCTGGGTTCAAGTGATTCTCCTGCCTTAGCCTCCCGAGTAGCTGGGACTACAGGCACTGTAGACTGGGAATGGCCTTGCTATCAGGAAATACTGAGTCTACACACAAATGGATGTAGCCTATAGGTCCTTCCGAGGATGATTATCAACTCTATACCCATGTGCTAATACCAAAGGACATTGTACAGTGCTTAGTCCAGAGCAAGAAGGCATAAGCAGTAGATGTTATTATCATTGTCATTGTCATCATTATTGCACAGTGATGTGGTTTGGCTGTGTCCCCACCCCACCCCCGCCGCCAAATCTCATCTTGAATTGTAGCTCCCATAATCCCCACATGTTGTGAGAGGGACCTGGTGGGAGGTAATTGAATCATGGGAATGGGTTTTTACCATGCTATTCTTGTGATAGCGAAGAAGTCTCATGAGATCCGATAGTTTTATAAAGGGCAGTTCCCCTCCACACACTCTCTTGCCTGCCACCATGTAAGACGTGCCTCTGCTCCTCCTTCACCTTCTGCCTTGAGATTGTGAGGCCTTCCCAGTCATGTGAAACTGAGTCCATTAAATCTCTTTTTCTTTATAAATTACCCAGTGTCAGGTGTGTCTTTATTAGCAGTGAGAGAATGAACTAATATACACATCTAGCTGATTGAGGTGTAAGCTAAGGAAATGCACTCTCCATAATTTCTAGGATCATGTATGAATAAGATTAAATCATAAAAACACTAATGTCCTTCCATGTCTCCCTTAAGGCCTTCTAGCAATTCTCACCAGGACCATGTTTTTTTTTTGTTTTTTGTTTTTTTTTTTAAATCTTGCTAAGCAAGTTTCTAAGATTAGTCATTATAGGTCACTGTGTCTCTCCTTTTTTAAAAAATGTTATTTTGATCTTTCCATAGATAACCAGTAGTTGTTTAGAATGAGAGCTCATCTTAAAAAATCTTCCTTTTGAATATAGCTAATTTATTTATTCCAAACATGACTCAAACCAATAAGCCTTTCATGGAGAAACCCAGAGGTAATTTTCCCATTGAAAACACTATGGCATTCCCAGAGTGGGTACAGAAGATGTGAGCCCCATGATCCAAGAAGCTCACTCCCAGAGATACACAAAGAAACCCAGAGACCCTTGTTGCCACAAGCATTTAAAGATGATGTTTATGTGAACAGCATCTCAGTCACCCACATTCCTCATGGCACCATGTAGGATGCCTCCAGTCACAGACCTGCTAATGTGTGACACCAAGCAGGTGATACTAGTATGAGAATTTCCCAGCACTCAGCAGGCAACAGAGGTTGAGATAACAAATGCCTCTGTATAGTCTGGGGCCTGTTTATTAAGATAAACTCCCCTGACAGCTTGGGATGGTCACATAAAGAGTATACTGCTTGTACATTTGTGCCTTGAGTTCCTAGCCTGTCAGGGCTAGCTGCTTGGCACAAGCTGACACTTTGCACCCCTTCATCTCTGATGCAGGAGTCTCATGTCTTTTACCAGCATCCATGAAACTGTAGCAGGTCACCCTGTGAGCTTGCAAGTAGCGGGGTAAGATCTGAGCCCCTTCACAGTTGTAATCAATACCTGACAGATATGAGCATTATGTGATCAGAAAACATGCACACGAATGTTTACAGCAGCACTAATTCATAATAACCAAAATCTAACAGTCACCTAAATGTTCTTCTAATGGGTAAATTGTGATATATCTACACAATGGAATATCATGCTACTATAAAAAAGAATGAGCTACTGCTATACCCAACAACATGGATCTCAAAAACATGTTGAATTTTTTAAAAAGCTAGACACAGAAGAGTACGTGTTTAAGAATTTTGTTCGAAGTTCAAAAACGTAAAACTGATCTATAGTGACAGAGCTTGAACAGTGGTTATCTTTGTGCATGGACATATTGACTTGGTGGGACCTGAGGGAGCCCCTAAGGGCTGCATATGTTATACTTTGTGGTCTGGGTGGGTGGTGGCTCTGTGGATATGTATATATGTATTTATATATATATGTGTAAAAATCCATCGAGGAATACACTTAAGATCTGTGTACTTCACTGCATGCTATACATCGAAAAACAAAATAGAATGAAAGAAAGAGAGACAGAGAACGGATGTAAGTGGCCGTTGCCTTCAGGTCAGCGTTAAATGGACATATTTCATGGGACTCAAGAACCCTAGGGAGTCTTTTCTTTCATTATTTCACTTGTTCATTTGGCCCGTCTGTAGGTCTGGTTGCATCAGGTTGCCTGTGATACCAGTAGCCAGGGGGATTGGAGGATGGGGATGAGAGTCAGATCAGGGACGGGCCCAGGGAGCATAAGCTCCCTGGCTTAGAAATGCAGGGTCATGGCTGACACTCCCAGGGAGACACAGGACCTGGAAACCAGAAGATAAGGTGCTGAAGGTGTTCATGCCATGCCTGGAGTGGCACAGGCCTTGCCCTTTGGTCCTAGAGGCAGAAAGCTCCTCTCTGAGATTAGACTCAGGGGCTATGGACCAACACTAGTGCCATGGCCTGGTTGTAGTGTCACAGGAGGTGCACGCTAACTTTGTGTAAATGCCTCGCTGAATGAATGGCTCCTCCTCTCTGCAATGTGGCTCTCCTCACCCCAAACTGAGGGACACAGCAGCCACAAAAAGCTGCTGACAGCTCCAAGTAAATCCCCTTAAGCGAGGTGGGGGCAGGTGTTTTATTGACTCTCAGTCTTTGCCAGTAGCTGGGTACATATTTAATAAAAATCTTAGGCTTGGGGGGCAGGGATGGGAAGGCAGAAGGGAGAATTCCTGCCCCCAGGGCTTGGGAGGCTGGCAGGCTGGCCAGTCCCTAATCATTCATTCATCCAATATTCATCTTTGGGTTATTATAGTCACTGAGTATCTCTAAGGAACAAGTTTATTAGTGTCTGCTAAGATAATTAGCCTAATCTACTTCAAGGCAATTCTAATAGTCTCCATGTAGGGTTTTTTTTTTTTTTTTTTTAAACACAATTCACCATGACTACATTTCAACATTGGTTCTATTTTGTTCCTATTTCCCCTATTGGAGGTATTCAGTTGCTACAGGAGTGCCATGCTCTCCAATTAGCCCAAGGGGAAGGAGATTAAGTCCCCAGGCTCTAGCTCAGTCTTCTCCCAGACCAGGTTTGCTCCAGCCTGCATAATGCCTGCAGCTTGGGTGACCTCTAGGATCATCCTGAAGGCTGGACTTTCTTCCTCTCTGTCTGCACTTCCCCATCCTCTAAGGGGATGTTGTAGAAGGGAAGGTACATACACAGCTTCAACGGATCCAAAGCACTTGATTTTCTGTCCTGCACTTGGAGAAATCTCTCATAACTTCCCTTGCAGCTACACAGGCCACGAAACTCTCCATTCATGAGTCTGCGGAGAGGGTTAGACCAACAATTCTCAAAAGCTGTGCAGGGTGCACGCAAATCACCTGGGTATCCTGTTAAAAGCACACTCTGATGCAGCAGGTCTGGCATGGGGTTGAGATTCTGCATTTCTAACCAGCTATCAAGGATGTCAGAGCTGCTGGGTCACAGACCTCACTGTGAAGGGCAAGCAGCTAGATCCACTCGTCCTTGCCCACTGCCATTATGCCGGGCATCCTTCTTCCTTCACAAAAGCCCTAACATCCCTTTAGGAATCCAATAGCGTATTCTTAATAACCTCAGACATCTCTTTCTAACACTGATTCCTTAACAACAAGTCCCTGCAGGGTCCATAGTTACTTTCATGATGGCGGTAATAGGGCTGCCCTATTCCGGGGAGGGAACACCTTGATTTGTTATAGTCATGCAGTGTCACCTTGCAGACAGCTTGGTAACACAGGACTTCACTGGGGGCAGAGGGGAAGCAGAGCTGCGAGGAAATTCTTAAGCAGAAAATGGGAAGTTTATCTTCTTTCTTTTAACAGTATTTAAATTCATTTGTTAAGAGAGAGCTTCACTTTAATTAATAAATTCTCCATTTTTATGGCTACTCGTAATTCCCTACTATTTAGTTTAATTGGGTTTTCATGTTCAGAATTTAGAAGCAGCTTCCTCTTTTTAGTTTTAAATAGTAATACATAAACAAATAAATATCATGCTTTTCAGCAGGGCCCATTGATTTCCATCCCATTCTGCTGTTACACAGTAAATCCATTCATTCAATCAATCACACAACAAATACAAATTCATCACTCACTATGTGCAATGGGAGATGATGGGTATAAAATGGTGAACAGAGCACATAGTGAGTGATGAATTTGTATTTGTTGTGTGATTTGTTGCGTCCCTATCCTCAGAGAGCTTCCTTTTCTAGTAGGGGGAGGAATTGCTTCCGGGAGTCAGGACAGGTTTGTAGGGGAACGTTCAGGATGGTATCCTGTCCAGTATCTTGGAGAGGTCTTTTAATGTAATCAAAGGTGAGGTAATTTAGACTACCAATCACATGGAGCCAACTGGTATTTTGTTAAATTGTCTTGAACTTCCCACTGGAACTGTCCAGATGAGGCAATGCTCTAACTGTAACCAGTCTAATCATGGCTTTGCTCACTTCGGCACTGGCCCTATAGAAGCTCTCCCTGCAGTCACCTCCAGCAAAGCCCCGAACCACTTTTGGTTTGGAGCTTCCTGATTCAGGAATTGCTGTGTGCACAAATACATTTTGAAAAATTATGATGTACCAAAGTTTATCTTTCAACTGGTCCAAGTGCAAATTGTCCTATCTTCTTCCATGATTCTTATATTGGCGACTAATTCTTCTGGAAGACAAATTGGTGATGGCACTAAAGCCTTCCTCTGTAAACATGGAAATGACAAGTCCTCCATCCCAGATCTATTAA
This sequence comes from Macaca mulatta, assembly GCF_049350105.2. Taxonomy (NCBI): domain Eukaryota; kingdom Metazoa; phylum Chordata; class Mammalia; order Primates; family Cercopithecidae; genus Macaca; species Macaca mulatta. The sequence continues at coordinate 25,067,515 of NC_133422.1, forward strand.
TGTACCAGCCTCACGACAAGTAGTCAGAATGAACCAGGGCCTCTTCAGTTCCTCCCCACTGCCAGAACTCTGAGTTTCCACAGCACTAGATCCTGGCCAAGCACTTAACAGTAATTCCCTGGGTAATCTTCACAAGTCTTTATAGACAGGCCTCAGGATGAAACTTCAATTTCCCTGCATTGACTAAGACAGTGAATTGAGGCATAAAGAGACAGATGGGGTTGGGGCAGGGGCACGTGGCATGAAGGTGCATGACAAATGGAGATATGGGTCCAGGTCTTCCACTCCTTACATGACCAAGGATAGTTCCTTTCACTTTTTTCAGACCTTAATTTCCATGTCGATAGAATAAGAACGATGATATCTGCCTCCCTCCCGGATAATAGGAGGAATGCGTTAAAATGTGTTTTAAATGGTGAGATCCATTTGGAAGAAAGTATCATATGGATGCAAATCATGGAAGAGCATGCTTGAAATACGGAATGGTTCTGACAGACACCTGCTGAGTGTCTGTTCTAAGCACATCACATGCCTCATCTCACTTAATCCTCATGTGACCTCCAGGAGGTGGGCATCATTATCACAAGCAGTTTATACCCAGGGACACTGGAGTGCAGGATGGAGGAAGGTCTTTCCCAAGGCCTGGGGGTTGGTGGTAGGGGAGGTGGGCTTTGATTCTCCAGATTCTGGCTGCAGAGTGTGGGCGCTGTGCCCCAGGCTCCCCGCTCCTCTCCCTGCAAGCAGCCAGCACTCAATTATCCCCATGTGGATTATCTGCAGCTCATATTTCATTTCATTCCAAGCTGACTTTTCCCTGCCAACCAGCTCAGCTCATTTAGTTGGCAGGGGAGCTCAGGGAGTTAGAACTAATCCTAATATTAAGTAAAGAGCAAAGCATAATTAGGAAGATAAATCTTCTAGGGGGAAAATGTATGTAACATATTCCAAAGTCAAGCATGGGTGATTTTTTCCATCTTCTAGATGATCCACATCACTGTTCTCTTTTTCTCTTTCTAGCACAGATAACTATGGGTTGATGACATATTGTTTTTAAACTTAATTTTTTCTGATTAGGCGATCATGTATTCTCACAAAATATTTAGAATATTCTGCATAGTATAAAGAAGAGAATAGAAAACCCTCAGAATAGCACCATCCTGATAATACCACTGTTAACATTTTGGCGTGTTCTTTTTTCAATGCTATTTTCGACATAAATGACTAAATATTGCACTTGTAGTCTTGTAAACTGTTTTTTTTTTTTCTACTTGATATCTTGTGGAACAATACGCATCAAGAGATGTAGCTGAACACCATTATTTTTAGTGGCTCCATTGGCCTTGGAGAACTCATATGAATGTAGCATAATTGGTTTTATTCAAACCTAGCTAAGAGAGACACAATTGCTTCATGCATCCAATTATTTATTTGTTCATTGATTCAGCAAACCTGCCAGATATTGTGGATGAAAAGAAAAATAAAATGTAGTTCAGAGCCTCAAAGAATTTGCTGTCTTTTCTCAGAGTCACTACATCAATTTCTTTTGGGCCCAATCTCTTGACCTCTGCTGCCCGCCCCCGACCTTCCTTGTTCGCATGGCCCAAAAAGCAGCTTGCTTTGTTGCTGGAAGCAGCCAGGCCTTATTCGCTGACCCTCCCCCACTTCCAATCCCTTCCTTTTTTGCCTCTGGGTTTAACAGTGGCATAAAACTAATTTATAGCTCTTGCTAGGAAGAGGACAAATTTTCATCCCAGCCCATCATGCGAAAAGCACTAGTACAAATGAATAATTGTTGACCCATGCTACCTATTAGAGATTGTGCTTGGGCCACCTCGTTTGTTGTTTTAACACAAGAAATTAAGGGCCCTGGCAAGGGCTTCCATGGGAACTGAATTGGTAATGAGATAGAACATCGTCTTTGTGGGCGACCTCTCCTAGCGCCATGTTCACGAGAGAGACAGGGATGAAACCTCACTTCCACAATGATTCCATGAGAAGGGTAGACTCTGCCTGTGTCCACCTTTGATTTTAGGCTCAGGGTCATGTTCTACCAGGATCCTTATCCATCAGCATATGTCTGTGAAGCAACTAGAATATACTGGACACTGTGTGAAGTGATGGGGGGAGCATGGCTATAGACATTGCTATTTTGGCCTCCGGGAGCTCACCAGCGCCTGACATCTGTGAAGCCATATGCTTTTGCAATATACGCATGCATGGAGTGAGGCAGGGTATGTTCTCCCTCTGTACCAAATGGCTTGAGTTGCAGGGAAAGGTTTGTGTTGGGGGTGACACTTGAAGTGGGTCAGAAACAATAGAGGAACTCTGGATAGTGGAGGGATGAGAGGCGAGCACTCCTGGAAGAAGGAGGACATCCCCAAATGCAGGGAGGACCTGTGCTTTCCATGGGCTGATGAGGCCTTGACAGAACAAGGAGAAACGAGGCTAAGTAAGGAAGGTGCAATCAGATCACAGAGAGCTTTGAAAGCAAGATGAGAGTAAGAAGGACAGAAGGTGTTTCACAACACTTGATTGGTTCCATGTCCTGGATATGTGACCATGACTTGCAGGCTGTATTGAATATGATATGTTTTACAATATTAGGGACTAAAAATTACAGTGAAAATGTGCGTGTATACAGCCTTTCACACAGCTGGGTGTCAACATATATTTAATAACATGTTACATTATTCCTATGCCATCTCTCTGGTCAAGAACTATTACCTTGAACCATCATTTCAGCGTTTTACAAAGTGTTTTCATACCTAGTACCTCATGTAAATTTGAATATAGGTAAGGTCAAGAGCTTTGGTTACCTGGGCAATAACATCTGCTGGCTGATATTCTGCATGCTCCAGGCATTGGTCTAGGCAAGCGGATGACGTGATCAAGGGGCAGCAGGGCTGGGTTTTGATGGAAATCCTGCCTGTCCATGCTTATTCACTGGAGGACATGGGTAGCAGGAAAGGAAAATGCCCTTTCTGGAAACTGTGATATTACACAGGAGAATCAACTGGAAGACTGTTACAGAGTAAGAAAGTTTGGGCCGGGCACGGTGGCTCAAGCCTGTAATCCCAGCACTTTGGGAGGCCGAGACAGGCGGATCACGAGGTCAGGAGATCGAGACCATCCTGGCTAACATGGTGAAACCCCGTCTCTACTAAAAATACAAAAAACTAGCTGGGCAAGGTGGCGGGCGCCTGTAGTCCCAGCTACTTGGGAGGCTAAGGCAGGAGAATGGCGTAAACCCCGGAGGCGGAGCTTGCAGTGAGCTGAGATCCGGCCACTGCACCCCAGCCTGGGCGACAGAGCAAGACTCCGTCTCAAAAAAAGAAAAGAAAAAAAAAAAGAAAGAAAAAGTTTGAGGCCGGGCGTGGTGGCTCACTCCTGCAAAATCCCAGCACTTTGGGAGGCCAAGGCAGCGGATTACTTGAGGTCAGGAGTTTGAGACCAGCCTGGCCAACATGGTGAAACCCCATTTCTACTAAAAATGCAAAAATTAGCTGGGCGTGGTTGCGGGTGCCTTTAATCCCAGCTAGTCAGGAGGTTGAGGCAGGAGAATTGCTTGAACCTGGGAGAAGGAGGTTGCGGTGAGCCGAGATCACGCCATTGCACTCCAGCTTGGGTGACAAGAGCAAAACTCTGTCTCAAAAAAAAAAAAAAAAAAAAAAAAAAAAAAAAAAAAAAGCAACTGCAGGCTTGAAAGCCTGCTTGGTAGGGTGTGGGCAGGAGTGCCTTAATCTTTTCACCAGTTTGAAAGGGAGTCCTGCATTTTGTATAGCTCTGTCTTAGGTCACAGGTGCATGCACAGCAAGTGATCAGGTAGTCCCTATTCAAATGCCTAAAGCTGGAGTATATGGATTTAGTTTTATTCATTCATTCATTCATTCATTCATTCATTCATTCATCAAACTTTATCAGCCCTCTTTCATGTACCAGATCCTGGTGACAAAATGATAAATAATACCCAGTATCTGTCGCTAAAAGAATGTACAGTCTAATGGGGGTTGGCTGGAAAATAGACAACTACAAGAAATGTGTGATAAATGCTATGACAGAAATAAGCCCAGGGAGCTGTGGGACCACAGAGGAAAGACAATGAGAAAACTCTGGCCAAGGAAGGTCTCACGGAGGAGGTGGTAAGTGAGCTGGGTTTTGAAGGATGAATGGGAATTATCCTGGGAAAGGACCATTTATAGGGAGAAGGAAAGAACATTCAGGTAAACAAAAAGCAAGGACACGTACAATTCAGCAGCCCTGAAAGCTACAAATAGTTCAGTAATCCTGGAAGGTCAGGGTAGTTGAGGTCTAAGTAGGTGGGAATGATGAGAAATTACACAGAAGAGGCCCTGAGCTGTGTATAAGGAGTTTGAGTCCTGTTATCAAGACTGCTAAGGAGTTTGAGTCTCGTCATCAAGGCTTTGATGAGCCACTCAAGGATTCTAAGGGGGATATGGACAAGGATGACATAAGAAAACTCCTAATAAAAAATTCCAGGTAGTGGGGGTAAGACATAAAAAACGATATAAGGATAGTAGCAGTTACAAAATCCTTATTTTTATCCAATTACCTACAATCAATTTGTAGAGATACATACAATTGTACACTGAAAGCACATTGACTTCTAAAAAGTAAACTGCGATTGGAATTTTTACAAAAATAATTATTTTACATATTATATTTTTAAAAATAAAAGCTACAAATTATTTAGGCAAGTTTGTTGTTACTGTTAATTCTGTCAATATATTTAATATTAACATATTGTTATTACTACATGCTACAACATAGATAAACCTTGAGAACATTACGTTAAGTCAAAGGAGCCAGTGGTGAAAGACCACATATTTTATAATTCTATTTATATGAAATACACAGAATAGGCAAATCCATAGATACGGAAAGAAGATGGGTTGCCAAGGGTTGGAGGGAGGGGAGAGTGGGAGTGGTTGCTAACAAATACAGGATTTCTTTTGGGGTGATGAAAATATTCTAAAATTAGATAGTGGTAATGGTAGTGCAACTCCATGAATATACTAAAATCAATTGAATTATATCCTTTAAAAGGTATGTGATACCTCAAAATATTAAAAGCCATCTACGACAAACTCACAGCCAACATTATACTGAAGGGGCAAAAGCTGGAATCATTCTCCTTAAGAACTGAAACACGACAAGGATGGCCACTCTCCCTATTCCTATTCGACATAGTATTGGAAGTCCAAGCCAGAGCAACCATGCAAGAGAAGGAAATAAAAGGTATCCAAACAGGAAAACAATTAGTCCAATTATCTCCCTTCATTGATGACATAATTCTATACCTAGAAAACCCTAAAGGCTCCACCAAAAGGATCCTGGAGATGATAAATGACTTCAGTAAAGTTTTAGGATACAAAATCAATGTACAAAAATTGGTAGCATTTTACACACCAATAATGTTCAAGCTGGGTCAAATCAAGAACTCAATCCCATTTATAATACACAAACACATGCGCGCGCACACACACACACACACACACACATAATGCTTTGGAATACATCTAACCAAGTAAGTGAAAGATCTCTACAAGGAGAACTACAAAACACTGCTGAAAGAAATCATAGATGATACAAAACAAAAAGAAAAGCTTCCTATGCCCAATATTGTTAAAATGGCCATACTGCCCAAAGCCATTTACAGATTCAATGCTGTTTCTATAAAACTATCAACATTATCTTTCACAGAATTAGAAAAAACTATTCTAAAATTTATATGGAACCAAAAAAGAGTGCAAATAGCGAAACAATATTAAGCAAAAAGAAGAAAGTTGGAGGCATCACACTACCTAAATTCAAACTACACTACAAGGCTACAGTAACCAAAACAGCATGATAATGGTATACAAACAGACCATAGACCAATGCAACAGGATAGATAACCCAAAAATAAAGCTGCACAATTACAATCATCTGATCTTTGAAAAAGTTGACAATAATAAGCAATGGGAAAAGGACTCCCTATTCAATAAATTGTGCCAGGATAATTTAGTCAGCTACATGCAGAAGAATGAAAATGGACCTCTGCTTTTCGCCATATATAAAAATTAACTCAAGATGATTAAAAACTGAAATGTAAGACCTCAAACTATAAAAATCTTAGAAGAAAACTAGGACATACCATTCTGGACATTGGCCTTGGCAAAGAATTTATGACTAAGTCCCTAAAAGCAATTGCAACAAAAACAGAAATTGACAAGTAGGACATAATTAAACTAAAGAGCTTCTGCACAGCCAAAGAAACTATCAACAGGCTAAACAAACAGTTTGCAGAATGGGAGAAAGTATTTGCAAACTATGCATCTGACAATGGTCTAATGTCCAGAATCTATAGGAAACCTAATTCAACAAACAAACCAAATAACCCCATTAAAAAATGGGCAAAGGACATGACAGACACTTCTCAAAAGAAGACATATGTGACATACAAATATATGAAAAAATCATCAACATCATTAATCATCAGAGATGCAAATTAAAACCACAATGAGATGCCATTCGCCCCCATCAGAATGGCTATTAAAAAGACAAAAAATAATATGTTGATGAGGTTGTGAAGAAAAGGAACACTTACATACTGTTGGTGGAAATGTAAATTAGTTCAGTCACTGTGGAAAGCAGTTTGGAGATTTCTCAAAGAATTTAAAACAGAACTACCATTCAACCCAGCAGTTCCATTATGGAGCATATATGCAAAGGAAAAGACATTGTTCTACCAAAAAGATACACACACTCATATTTTCATCACAGCACTCCTCCCAATAGCAAAGACATGGAATCAACCCAGGTGCCCACCAGTGGTGGACTGGATAAAGAAAATGTGGTACATATACACCATGGAATACTACACAGCCATAAAAAAGAATGAAATTATATCCTTCGCAGCAACATGGATGGAGCTGGAGGCCATGATACTAAGCGAACTAATGCAGGAACAGAAAACCAAATACCACATGTTATTACTTAAAACGGGGAGCTAAACATTGAGTACACATGGATATAAAGATGGGACTAATAGACACTGGGGACTACGAGAGTGGGGAGGGTGGAAGGAGGACAAGGGTTGAAAAAGTATCTATTGGGTACTATGCTCACTACCTGGATGACAGAATTATTCATATACCAAACCTTAGTGACATGCAATTTACCCATGTAACGAACCTGCACATTTACCCCCTAAACTTAAAAGTTGACGAAAATAAATAAAAACGTAAAGGTATGTGAATTTTATTTCAATAAAACTGTTATAAGAATAGTAAAAGACAGAAACTTCCTTAACAAGTAGACTGACATTTTTAATGGGTACACTCTGGAAGCGTCACTGAAATCAGAACAAACCATGAATGTTCACTATATTACTGTTATTTAGCATTCTACAGGAAGTAGCCAATGCAATTTGATGGGAAAAAAGAAATAAAAGGTATAAAAATTTGGAAATGAGAGAACCAACTGGAAAAAAAATCATAAAATTTGAAGAATTCAGTAAAGCGCAAATTTAGTAAATACAAATCCATAATTATCATACATTCAAATAAGAAGTAGCTGTTCATGTTAAAAATAGTACCTTGGAATAAATTGTATAGGAAACAGTCATAGGCTATAAGGAAAAAACGTAAAATGCTAATGAAGAACACTAAGAAAGAATTGAATAAATAAAAATATCATCTATTCAATAGGATGGTTCACTGTTACAAATATGTTGACATTCCCTAAAATTAACAAGATTGTAATAAATACACCAGAATACTAAAAAAACTCAAGTAATTTAAAAAGTTTATGTGAAAAAATAAATGTGCAATTATAGTCAGATTGCTGAAAAATAAATAGTTATGAAGGAGACTATTCGATAAAGTTGTAAAACATAGAATAAAGCTACAGTATTAAAACATGGTGATTCGAGTGCATGAGAAAACAAAGCAGATTGATAGAACAGCATAGAGACCCAAATACATATAGTTCTATTTATTAGATTTAGTAGAGCAGGATGTTCAGCACTGTATATTATTAGAGAAAAAAAATCCCCCCACCCTCCTACTGAGTTTTAAAATCTGCATCCCCATTCGTCTAGAGGGGCATAGAAGCAAGAGAGAACTTAGGGACCTAGAGAAGACTCAGTATGTGAAAAAGTCAGGACACAGCAGCAATTTGCTGTGACCCATGACTGGACACCAGATGGCAGCAAGGACTCTCAGTGGGTGTCAGTACGGCTAGATGACAACAGCTAGAAAGAATGCCCTCCAAATCCAATCATTGACATTACATATGCCCAGTAGTGTATTAGCTCACAAGAGCTAATTGTTGAAGTTTTAGAAATTTTGTGAGCTGATAGTTAAACACAGCCATTGTTAAAATTAAACAGAATTAAATAACTTATATTAACAACCCAGGTAGTAAATACTCAAAGCTCATTACTTCCTAAATATTTTATTATATTTTGCTATGAAATATGTTCTTGAGGTTGCTTACATATCTGCAGATCTGTATTGTATCTATAAGGTGGAAATACTAAAAACCTCTTCCCAACTTCATGTACAGTGATGTTGTGTTGGTAGCTTAAAATTAGTCATGGTGGGAATATTTACACCATGGAAATTGGCAAATGCTATAAATCAGGGCTTGATTTTCTATTTTGTTGATTTTCTAGGGTAGACTGAAGAAAGTGATGAAGAAAACTCGTTAATAAGGGCAAACTAAACCTAAAAGTGTCCTGGTATATAGGTGTTACTTTGTGTTAAATAGCACAAAAAATTATGGAAATAGTCTTTGAGTATCCTAAAACTACTATCCAACTCAGCAAAGAAATAGTTCATGTCACTGAGCAGTTAGTGATAATCTGACATTTATCTTTGTTGTTTCACTTTTATCTTGTTAATACAAAAGAAAACATCAACCAACATTCATATTTAAGTCACACACATTCATCAATGACATGGTGACTTTTTCCATGAACTGGATAGCCAACAGAGTCTAATTTTGTCAAACGATGGCTGAATTGTAACTGTAGGTTGGCTACAGGTACAAGAGTTCAACAAAACCAATAAACACATTCTGTGTGGTTATATGAAACTTAAAATAAAGAATATTGTGTATTTTGTTATTTATAAATTGTATTGCACATACTTTATATCAGTAAAATTTATAATAAACTTAAGTCCTTATGTACATGCATACTTTTCTTATCTACCAGAACATTACTTCATAGGCCCCTCAAAACTTGAACTCAACACTGGGCAGAGTAGGGAATCTCCATCCTGGTTAAAATTAAGATTCCATTCTTGATGGAATGAGAACCCAGAATATATATTAAATTCAGTTATAGAGAAAAGAATGTTGTATTTATTGCACAACTCAAATTATGAATATGTTTAAGACTTGTACCCATTTTGCATCTGATAAGGCAAAGCAAACCTAACAGTAAACCTAAAAGCTAAACAAGGAGGCTCTGAGGCCTCCGTTTTCACCTCCGGCAGTGCGTCCCACACAGTGAATGAGTGGGCTTCCAACCCTATTGTAACAATATTGATGATCTCCGCCTGGTCCTGACTCATAAAAGAAGTTGATGTGGGTCAATGACTCCTGAAGTGGACATAAATCCTGAGACTGCCCTGCATAACCTCTGAACTTGCAGTGGCTGCTGCCTTAGGGTAATTGGCTGAGCCTCTAGGACTTAAGGTGGGGAGAATGCGTGTGTTGGGGGCTTTGCAGAACTGAAATCTTTAAATGGACTCTATAATTTTTTCCACCCTTAAGGCTACACCAGAAATTTATAGACTGTGGTTTGGAAATCATTACACGTGCTAGACATGTTTTTTGTGTCCACAAATCTGCAGAATCAGAATCTCTGGACATTATAACAGATGCCCCAGATAAATCGCATATGTCGATCAGAGACTGAGAGGCCGGGCCTCATGGAGGAATTGCCAGGGCAGAATGGTCTGCTTTGCTACCATAAGGAAAGTTTCAGTTGAGAATATCAATAATTTGGGCCCTCTTTCCCAAGCCTGGCTAAGACTGAAATCAGAAATTACTGGGCTGGGAGTCCCCAAACTGCTTACCCAAGAAGTCCCTACCTTCCTTCTGATACTGTAAAATGTTTACAAGATATAGCTTTTTTAAACAGCAAGGTAAAACTTATATACATAATATGATTTAATGCTCTTATAAAACATACAATCAAATATATTGCACTTAAAAAGTTACTGAAAGCAAAAGTGCCAGATAATGGTGGTTGTCTCTGGGTGGAATTATAGGCAGTTTTTTTCTTAGTGGTTTTCCATATTTTACAAATGCCTGTACAGAATAAATACTACTTTTATAACTTAAAAACTAAATGTTATTTTAAGAATAATGTAGTCAAGGGGGAGACATAAAACAAAACGAACAAAGCAAAAGCAACACCAAACCAAAAAATCCGCTTCTGTTTAGAACTACTTTCAGTGGCCCAGGCAGAAGACTGTCAGGTTGCCATGGGCTCCCTGGTCGAGCTAGTCCTGAGTCCCAGCTCCCAAAGTTCCTAAAGCAGCCCAGAGTCCTGGGGCAGTGACCTGAAGGCACAGTCCAACAAAGGTGGCTTAGACAACAGGGCCTGAAGCCAACATTTTGGACCCTGAACTCTCCATCCTCCTGCAGGAGACACCAGCCTCCTCAGGATGCTCAATCCCACCTTGACTACCCGAAGGAGATCGAAGACGAGTGGCCCAGTCCTATCCGTCATGCACTGGGACACTCCATCATGGCTAGTCAGCTGAACGGAGGGATGAAGTCCCGTTCAGCACCAGTGCCTGGGTGAGGAATGGTCTGCACCAGAAGCTCACATATATCTTGACTCTTGTGTGTGTGGTTGTCAGGCTGCTATCGTGCTGCTGCAAACCACTCTGGATACTTAAAATCCAGGAGGTATTTTGCAAACTCTGCTACCAGCAGCTGGTGTTTGGTGGCTTATATATGGGGGTATTGATGTGTTCTGGAATTGGAGCCAATCACCCTCTGGAAATAGAAAAATGCGGTGACAGGGACTCATGTAGACTGGAATTTTGTCCCAGTGCATTTGCCTGAGGCTGGTTGGTTTCTCCTCTCCTGAGCTTAGAGTCAGAGACAAAGACATTGAGAAACAAGGTACTGCAGTATGAGTGTGACTGATGGGGGTCTAGAATTCATACTCTTAAGAACGTTTCGTTTGAACAAATTCTACTGCTAAAATTCGGCTCTGCATTGTCGCTACTGGTCAGTTATGGATGACTCTAGAGATAGGAAGAGGCAAACATCTCCTGCTTTTCTGGTTCATTGTTTCCATGGATCTTTTAGTGAGAAGGAGCGTCTGCATGCCTGGGGCCTGGAAATGCCTGGGGTGAACTTTGCAGAAAGCAGGAACAGAGCGAGAAGGAAAGAGAATGTACTGCTTGCATACCCATATCTGTTGGTTGGCTTCCATGGACATATGGTTGAAGGATTGTTCTGGTATGACTGAGAGAGGCAAAATAGGACAGAGATTAAGAGAATGAGCTTTGGAACCCTGAGGCTGAGTCCTGGTTCAGCTGTTCATTTGCTGTGCAACCTGGGCAAAGTTACTTAACCTCTCAGAGTGTCATTTGTAAAATCAGAACAATAATAGGGTGATTTCAAGAATTAAAAAGAATTTCATTTAAAACTTTGGCACATTGCCTGGGACACAGTAGTTGGTAACCAGTGTTGGTGGTGGTGATGGTAATGATGGTGGTGACTCTTCTCCTTTGAGCTTAGTGAGGCAGTACTAGTTGGAGAGGGTGAGAGGTGGTGATGTTGGTACTCTGGCCATGGTGAGGGCAATGAACACTTCCCAACAGAAATGAATGTTTTTAGGCTAACTACACTTTGAGAACTCTGTAATTAATCTTTGTTGATATGTAATAGAACATTTTGAAAGGGTACTTTTTTTGAGACATGGTTTTGCTGTTGCCTGAAAGAGTACTTTTTTTTGAGACACGATCTTGCTCTGTTGCCCAGGCTGGAATGCAGTGGTATGATCAAGGCTCACTGCATCGTTGACCTCCTGGGCTAAAGCAATCCTCCATCCTCAGCCTCCCAAGTAGCTGGGACTACAGGGGCATGCCACCACACCCAGCTAATTTTTGTATTTGGTAAAGCGCTTCTAATGAAACTCATGGATGATATTTTCTTTACATCTCAGGAAACCACTTCAGGATCCTAGTGTTCTGAAGTCAGAGTTCAGGGCAGGAGATAGTCATGTTCATGGTCACTCACTTTATTCTTTCCAAGTATGCCTCAGCCAGGCTTCTTCATTTTTGCCTCTTGGGTGCATTCACCTCTACTGACCTAGGGACTGCAGGTCATTTTAGAGAAAGAGTCTACCAAAGGGAAGGCAATTCTGTCTCTGAAGAACCAGACAACTTTCAGCCTGGTGCAGTTATGAGAAGGGTTCTGGTCTGGGCATGCTCTGCTACTGGAATCCCATGGGAAGGTTCCGTCTGAACTTTCAGAGCCTCCGGTCACACTCTCCCCGATGCACACCTGTTCGTCCAATGCCATTCACCAAAAGGATGCCTCCCAGCACCGGTGGAGATGGAGCAGAAACAAGTGAGTCATGTTTGGAGTGGACCCGGGGAATTCTGCAGAAGAACTTCCAGAGGATGCCCACGCTGCCTGATGCAGACATGGCCTGAGGGCTGATGATATAGGTCCAAGTGTGCTCCTATGTCCCATGCTTTCCAGTTTTCAAGGACATTCACTGATGCCATCTGGTTTCATCCTCACCCAAACCCCAGAAAAGGAGACAGACAAGCCCTGTGAGTCCATTTTATAGACAAGGAGACAGAATCAGAAGGGTTACGTGACTGTTCCAAGGTCCCAGGCTAGGACACAGCCAGCAGAGGCTGAGATGTGGTCCAATTGCCAGTTCATCCTTTTTTTCTTTTCATTCGAAAGAGGTTAAAAAATAGTGCCTGCTAAAGAGCTTTCCCTATGGACTCAAGGAACATTATTAATAGCATCCCATTAATCCTCACATTCATTCAGGAGCAGCAGGTGGCTAAGATTATAATGATTATAATGATTGCTATCATGACACAGAATTACTAGGACCTCGGGGTACAGCTTCCTTAATGCCATGCTTTCCTGTGATGCATATGGGTGCATAAATATATAACGTACACACACACACACACACACACACACTCACAATCCAAATAGCAACCAGGTAAGGAAGCTTTCGCTAAGTGTTGAGAATGAAACCTGAGATCCCAGCATGACTAAACAGGAATTTCTTAGGATTTTTTGTTGCACTAGTGACATAAAAGGCTTTGCAGATAAAACACACTAGGGAAGTTAAGACAATGGGAGAAAGTTTTGCATATCTTCACATGCTCAAAAATGCAGGAAGCAAATAAAGGTGCTAGTCTCCTCCTGGGCTGGAAATGGGAGGCCGTGTCTTCCCAGGAGAAGGAAGCCAGTGTATTGAAGCCCATCCAGGCCTTCTGGGCTCCCATCTGGATGGCAGGGAAGTGAGGGGGTGTCCTGTCCTGGCTGTCTGCACTGTTCACACTTAGAAGGCGATTGCCTGGACCCAGCAGGAACATGGTGAGCCTATGTCAGTACTGAGTCTCGGACCCAGTGGGAACATGGCGAGCCTGTGTCAGTATTGAGTCCTGGCACCAGCTGCACTCAGCTCTTTCAGTCTGTGATGCTGTTATGCAGTTGAAATAAGGAGAGAGGGAGGATGGGAAAGAGGCTTTTTGGCCTCCCCAGAGCAAAGATAGCAAAAGGAAAAGCCCAAGACTTGGTGAGAGGGAGCCTGGAGAATGTTGTCCCTAGAGCTCTGCCCCCTTGGCCAGCTTGGTGACTACAAGCGCTTTTGCCCAGCATTACAGAGTCATTCATTCTTTCATTTATCATCCATCTTAGTCAGTTTGGGCTACTGTAACAGAATATAGGCTCAGAGGCTTAAACAACAGACACTTATTAGGTCATTGCAAAAGTAATTGCAGTTTCTACCATCTAAAAGTATGTTAAAATACTCAATTACTTTTGCACCAACCTAATATTTCACAGTTCTAGAGGCGAGGAAGTCCATCACCAAGGCTCTGGGAGATCTGGTGTCTGGTGAGGGCCTGTTTCCGAGTTTGCAGACAGCTGCCTTTTTGTTGTGTGCTCACATGGCAGAGAGAGGGAGGAAGAGAAAGATCTAGGTTCTTTCTCTTCTTATAAGGACACTAATACCATCATAAGGGTTCTACCCTCATGACCTCATCTAAACCCAACTACCTCCCAAAGCCACTTCTTAAAAACATTCCACTGGGGGTTAGGATTTCAATATATGAATCTTGGGGTGATACAAAAATACAGTCCATAACACTCATGCATCTATTCAAGAAGTGTTTTTGGAGTATAGTCACCAGGGAGCTGACAGTTCAACGGGAGAAACTGACAAGCAAGTTGGCAATTACATTACTCAGGAAAAGTGCCACGGCGTGGTGTAGGCACTCGGTATCAGGAGATATTTAGCAGGAAAACCAACGCCATCTCGGGGAATCATGGAAGGCTTCTTAGAAGTGACCTCTGGGAGGATGAGCAAGAGCTGGGCAGGCAAAGAGGAACAAGGGGAGCAGGCTTGCAGCCAAAGAGACAGCGCATGTGAGGTGCTGCCGCCCTAAGTAAGCTTCATTCTCTCTCACCAGTCTAGCTTCTCAGCCCCTCCCCACAACCCCACACTGCTCAGGTCTTTCTGGGCTGCTGGGGAAGTCACGAGTTTATTTGCCCCCAGAGTTCTAGTATTAGGTTAGTGCAAAAGTAATTGTGGGTTTTGCCATTACTTTTTTTTTTTTGAGACAGAGTCTCGCTCTGTTGCCCAGGCTGGAGTGCAGTGGCGCTATCTCGCACTTCCAGGTTCAAGCAATTCTCCAGCCTCAGCCTCCAGAGTAGCTGGGATTATAGGTGTGTGCCACCATGCCCAGCTAATTTTTAAATTTTTAGTAGAAATGAGGTTTCACCACATTGACCCGGCTGGTCTTAAACTCTTGACGTCAAGTGATCTGCCTGCCTTGGCCTCCCAAAGTGCTGGGATTACAGGTGTGAGCCACCACGCCCGGCCTACCATTACTTTTAAATGACAGAAACTGCAATTACTTTTGCACCAACCTAACAGACCTTCATTTCTTTTTTTTTTTTTTAATCAACCATTTCAAACAATTCCAGCTCTTGCTAGAGAGGGGTATTTCATCTTTCTGGAAGTGAAGGTTAATTTTCTGTGTCAACTTGGCTGGGCCATGGTACCCAGATAATTGGTCAAGTGCTAGGTTAAATGTTGCCGTGACGGTGCTTTTTAGATGAGGTGAACATTTAAGTCAGTAAGACTCTGAGTAAGGCAGATGGCCCTCCATAAAGTGGGCCGGCCTCATCCAAGCAGTTGAAGGCTGAAGAGAAAACAGACTGAGGTCTCCCGAGGAAAGAGGAATTCTGCCTACAGACTGCCTTCAGGCTCTGGCTGTAGCATTAGCTCTTCCCTGGGTGTCCAGTCTGCCTGCCTGCCTGTCCTGTGGACTTTGAACTTACCAGCCTCACATGAGCCAATTTCTTAAAATAAATCTCTCTATATGTGTGTGTGTGCATAGGTATGTATGTGTGTATATAGACATCCTATTCATTCTGGTCTCTGGAGAACCATGACAAATACAATGCATAAACCCAGGTCCCTTTAGGTTGCTGGACTCATCTGAAAGCATTACATCTCATCCACTAGGAAAGACCGTGCTTCCCGGATCTTCCTGATGATACAGTTGTTCACTCCATAATGTGAGAGGGCCGGGTAGGAAAACACAAAACAAAATTTCATTCCTGCCTCAGCCTGAAATAAGACTCAAGTCTAGATACGTGGATTAACTTCCCAGAATTCAGTTTCTTTATCTGCCACACAGCCGACAGAGGCTGGTAAGGTGACATGGCAGTATGGAGCATCCTCACAACAAAAATCACAGCAAATTGTATTATAATGTATTTCAGGAGCCAAGGCCCACATGAAGCACGTGCTGTGTCTATCTCATTTAATGCTTATAGCGAAGCCACGAGTTACAGAACATCATCACCCATTCTACAGGTGAGGAAATCGAGGCACAGAGAAATGTAGCTGCCATGCTCAGGCGCACACGGGCAGATGGAGGTACGATTGGAGCCCCAGGCAGCTGGCCTGGGCCCCTCTGCTTCACTGCTCTGTGAGGCCTGATTGAGACCTGAAGGAGCTGACATCAAAGCTGTATCCTTGTGCCACTGTGTTGTGCAACTCCAGGAGCCCTTGCCTCTATTCACAAGGACTGCAAAGAATGGTGCCCTGCAGAGAATGGTACCCTCAAGGCCCTGTTTCCACGGCCTTTTCATCTCAGGATCCTGATGACTGAACTGGAATAAAGACATGAAGTGAGGTTTATCCAGAAAAACACAGCGATATCCCAGCCAAAGAAGACAGGGTGTTTATAGCCACTTATTTCCACTGACATATGGACTGGAAAATAACATGCATCTATTTTTAAAAGCCTTGTTATAAATTACAACAGCTGAGTTATGAACCCTGAGGAATGGCATTCATTCAAATGTAAATGTCAACATAGTGCTCACAACTTCAGCCCCTCGGGCATGCCCCACAACCACACTTCCCCCAGATAGAGGCTCACTGCGCTGTGCACCTTGGCCGCCTTGCTGCTGCGCTCAGGCTGCCCTCTGACATCACCCACATTCAGCAAGGGTCTCTTCTCTTCACTCTGGGCAGCATTTAACTGCCCCTCACCTGCTCCAAGACAGCCAATCCAGTGTGACAGCTCAGAGTATGACGGCCGTGGGGAGAGAGGGCCCACGGTAACTACACGTGCCTACAGGTAGTAGCAATGAACAGTAGTAATGACAATAATATACGGAGTGATTATTGCCAACCAGGTTATTATTTCACTGAACCAGGTACTATTATTTCATTGACAAAAGCCTGTACTAGGTAATGATTAGAAATTTGCACTAGGCAATGGGATGCATCCTGCAGCCTGTTTCCTCTCCTTACTAGCTAATGCCTTAATTTCCACCTGGGTAAAATAGGAATAATAATATCACTGGCCTTTTAGTATTACTGTGAGGATTAAACGAGTTAATTTGTTAAAAGCACTTAAACTAGTGCCTGGATAATTGTAAACATACACACAGACACACAGAGTCATGCACTGCATAACAGTGTTTAGGTCATAAACAATGGTGGTTCCGTAAGATTATAATACTGCATTTTTACTGTATCTTTTCTATGTTTAGATATTTTTAGATACACAAATACCGTTATTACAATTGCCTACAGTATTCAATAGAGTCACATGCCATGCAGGTTTGTAACCCAGGAGGAATAGGCTATACCACATAGCCTAGGTGTTGAGTAGGCTAGACTATCTAGGTCTGTGTGAGTGCAATCTGTGATGTTCACACAATGACAAAATTGTCTACTGATGCATTTCTCAGAACGTATTTCTGTAAACAACACACAATTTTAGATGGGCAAAGTCTTTGCAGATGTGATTAAATTAAGGATTTTGAGATGTGGAGATATCCTGGATTCTATCCGGGTGGGCCCCACATGCCATCACAAGTGTCCTTATATGAGGGAGGCAGAGGGACCTTTGAAGAGGGACCTATAGAAGAGAAAGCAACGTGAAGACAGAGCAGAGAAAGATGTGAGGATGCTGGCCTCAAAGACTGGAGTGATGCAACCACAAGGCAAGGAATGCCAGCAGCCACCCAAAGCTGGAAGACGCAAAGGATGAATCTCTCTTAGAGCTTATACATAGAGAGAATATATATATATGTATTTTACTCTTCCCAGCAATCCCGTGAGGCAGGCAACATTGCTATTCCCATTTTAGAGATGAAAATCTGATCTGAGGTCTGTCAGAGCCCTGAACCTATCCTCTTACTCGCTGTGCCCTTTTGCTGTCTATTGTATATGTGAGGAGAGACCACCTGCCTGTTATCCACATTGCAGAAGGTACAGTAGGGGCCCGGCCTGCATCCCTTTTGTATTCAATGATGCCTTCCTACTGCAAGTTCCTGCAATTCTGTGCCCTAGAGGCAGCTATTGACAAATGATGAAGAGAAATTGGAGGAAAATACCCAGATGCTTCCTCTTGAGCAGGACGACTCTGAGGTATCCTACATCACCTCCCAGGGTCCCCAGGGAGACTGCAGCCCACCTGCCCGCAGTGGTAACTTGCTTGAGCATGCACCTTGCATGACTTCCTTTCTACCTGTATCTCATGTTCTCATTCCCCTACTGGTGTTTCTTCAGGTCACCTTCCAAATAAACTACTTGTGTTCATGTCCTTGTTTCAGGGTCTCTTCCTGGAAGAACTCAAGCCAAGATACCTACACATAGATACGTATATTTGCTATTTTCATGCATCTAGTAAAGAGATCTTCTAAAGAGATCATTGTTTTTCCCTATGGCTGCTGTAGTAAATTACTGCAAACTTGGTGGCGTAAAACAACGGAAATGTATGCTCTCAGAGTTTTGAAGGCCAGAAGTTTGAAATCATTATCACTGGGCCAGAATCAAGGCATCAGCAGAACTGTGCTCCCTCCAGAGGCTCTAGGGGAGAATCATTCCTCTTCCAGCTTCTGGTGGCAGCTGGCATTCCTTGGCTTGTGGCTACATCACTGCAATTTCAAGGCCAGCCTCTTCAAATCTTTCTCTGTTCTGTCTTCACATCACCTTCTCTTCTATGTGCCTGTGTCAGATCTCCCTCTTGTAAGAGCGGTTGTGATGGCATTTAGGGCCCACTCAGAGCATCCAAGATATTCTCACCATATCTAGATGGTTAACTTAGTCATATCTACAAACACTTTGCCACACAAGGTCACATTCACAAGTCGCTGGGATTAGGAGGTGGACAGCAGTGGGGGCCATCAAGAGTTTACCATGATTACATAGTCATTCATGCAAAACAATTTCACTCTTAATCCTTTTCATGTGCTAGGATATTAGGGGTATGGAGATGAATAAAAGGCAGTCCTTGTCCCTTAGGTGCTCATATTCTAATGGAGAGATGGACAAGGAAACCCATCTTTACAGGGTGCTGGCTAGATGCTGACCCAGAGCCATGAAGAGGGCTCTGGCTGCAGTGTGCATGTGATGGCTCAGAGCACCAGGACCAGCTTCTGACCATGCACAACACAGAGAAAGGAAGAGAGGCCAGTGTAGAAAGTCAAAAGAGCCTGATCCCAGATGGCCCTGTGCTGTCCCCAAACCATCAGGGACCACTTGCCTCCAGATTGCTTTCATATAGCAACATAATGAGTTTTACGTGAGTCATTGTTTTTGGTTGTTTTGTTGGGTTGTTATTTGCTGCTAGACTTTACTTCTAACAGACACAGGATGGGAAGAGCGCTTAAGGAAAAAAGGAAGAACAGTGTGCACCCATTCACAGCGCCAGGAGGCAGCCATGGCCTTGGGCTGCACAGTGTTGGGCATGGCTGCGTGGATGGACAGGAAGGAGTGGTGGTCGCTGAGGAAGAGTCAGATCATTATGGCCTCTACAAGAAACCAATAACTGCAAATTAAGAAACAAATGGCAAAGAGGAAATCAGACTTTGGAAAATTAGAGAAAGGAGGTTGTGGTGGAAATCGGCATTCAGGAGGAATATAATTATTGTGTGGCCACACAACGTGGGCTTTAGAAATAGCTTCTGGTTGCTCTGTGCTTATAGGTAAAATGAGCCCTGCATGTCGGAGGGCTGGCTCTGGCTGCCTTGGCTGTGCCCACCTCAGGGGCAGGGTCTCCAGGGCTGTGACTTAGATGGATGTCACTCCGGGGACCTGGTCTCTTTCCTCAAAGCCCCAAACCCACTTCCAGGGCCTGCAGGGCTTCTGCCCTCCTGTCTGTGTCTACTTGTGCTTCTATAACAGAATGCCAGAGGCTGGGTCATTTCTAAAGAACAGAAAGGGGTTCCTCACAGTTCTGGAAGCTGGGAAGTCAGCAGGTTCAGTAGTGTGGTGAGGGCTGCAGTCTGCTTCCGAGATGGTGCCTCACTGCTGCATCCTCCGAGGAAAGGAGCACTGTGTCCTCACATAGCAGGAGGAAGAAGGGCAAGAGAGCCGAATGCTGTGTGAAGCCTCCTTTATAAGGGCCTTAATCCCATTCAGGGGGGAAGAATCCGCATGACCTCTGTGTCTCTTAAAGGCCCCACCTCTTAATACCATCACATTGGCCACTAGGTGTCAACCCCTGAATTTAGGAGGGGACACATTCAAACCACAGCACCTCCCCAGATGGTTCACAGCAACACGAGCGAACCCCTAAGCCAACAGGTGGTCAAGAAGCTCTGTTGACCACATGAAGCTTTGATGAGTGGGCCAGGATACCATGCAGGTGAACCTCCTGTGGTGGGGAAGGAGCCAGAGATGGGACGAGAAGGGACTGGGCTGCAGGCCAGGGGCTGCGTCTCCTCACACCACTACGTGCTGGTGAGGAGCTCCTCGGAATCTAGGGATTGTGATTGGAACCTGGTCTTCCCGATTGTTTAAGGCCTATGTTTGCAAAGGTAGAAGGGGAGAACATATTTTGTTTAAGAGTTTGTTCACTTGATTTCTACTTCTGAAGTGTGCAGACATATGGTATGGTGTGGGTGGAAGAGCTAGGCACTTTCAGAGGACTATTGAGCAGCAGCATTCCTTCCAGCCCTCCTCCCACCACCCCAACCCTCCTTTTCCACCAGTCTCCGAAATCCCCTCCCGGAGTAAACAGACTCTGCCTGGATGCTTCTGCAAGTTTCTGGGTTACCTGAGGCTTCTCTTTCCTCTCGTCCCCCAGGTTCTGGGGCCCTTAGAACTTACTGGCCTTACCCGGGAACCAGGCAGCTCCTGGGGCTTGCTTCCTGCTGTGTTACTGTCTTTGCGGTTTCTGGGAGGCTGATGCCTGCCCTCCGGCCCTCTGCACGTAATATTCTCTCTTCTAGGAATTTCCCCACCTCCCTCCTCCACAGACTCTGTCCTACCAAGGTCTGTTGTTTCCTTCTCTGTGTTCCCCTCTGTCCTTTCTGCATATATATGAGTACCATTATGGGTTGAATAGTGTCCCAAAAAGATGTTCAGGCTCTCAACTCCAGTACCTGTGAACCTGTGAATGTGACCCTATTTGAAGATAGGGTCTTTACAGATGATCAAATGAAGATGAGGTCATTAGGGTGGGTCCTAATCTAATACAACTGGTGTCTTTGTAAAAAGTGGAATTTGGAGGCAGAGACGGACATCAACACATAGGAAAGATGATGTGAGGACACAAGGAGAATGCCATCTACAAGCCATGGAATGCCCAAGGCTGCCAGAAGGCAGGAGAAAGGCCTGGGACAAATTCTCCCTCACAGCCTAGAAGGAAGCAGCCCTGCCGACACCTGGACTGTGAGGCAATCAATTCCCGTTATTCAAGCCACCTAATTCATGGTACTTTGTTGTGGCAGCTCTAGGACTCAAATACAGGTACTAGTCACCCAATCACACTGTCACATGAATTTGATTTCTTGTCTCCCCAGCAAAGCCATCAGTTCTTACGGGCCTGAATCTATTGCCCCGTGGCCCAATAGAGTGCCTGACACATAGTAGGCCATCAAAAAATTTGCTGTCATAAAAATAATTAGACTTCAAGGTGGACAATCACCATAGAGAATTTTAACCATTGTCCTAATTAACTGTAACAAAGATGCTAATTATGAGCAAGTGTTATGCAAATGACTCTGTGGCCCTCTTAATTATATCATTACCTAGATATGGCCCCTAGGAAATAACTGTGCTCAATTCTTGGGTTGAAAATCAATGAGAGTGAGGCCAAAAGGCAGTCAAGAGACAGTTTGTTGCTCAGCAAGTTGGGTAGGAAGAGAGAACAAGAACAAATGTTCACTGTGAAATATCTGGAGGTTCTTTTTCACGTGCCCAGTTGATCTCTGCTTCTTGTCTTTCAGCACCACCCTCCACAGAGCAGGGGTAGGGGCCTGAGTACCAGCCAGGAGTGATTTATGAGGGTTATCAGTGGCCGTTGTAGGGAATGCTTCACACCTGTGTGTCCCCAGCAGGACTACACACCTTTGCTCTTGTGACATGTGTCCCCTGCTGCAAGTGACACATGGACCCAGGGTGTCTCAGAGAAATCTGACTCCTTGGCGCTCCCAGTCCAAACTCCCCAGCATCATCCCTAAGACTCGCTTAGCTGGTGTAACACGGAGATTTTCTGAAGACACTGGGGTCTCAATGCGGACCTATATGGTGTCCCACTGCCATGATTCGGGAACAGAGAACGGAAAAATTGCTGTCTTTCTGGCATGTGATTTGGGAACTTGTTCTTCAGCTCCAATATAATTTTCTTAGAGGTGAACATGTTTTCTTAGCAATCATTCATTATTTTTTCCAAGTATAGGAAGACAGTATATTGGACCATTTGAAAATAGACTGAGCTGAGAGGACTTTTAAAATAATTAAACTGCATTTGAATTTGAGTCTTTTCTGATCTAAGCTCCAGTTACAAATTTACTAACTTGAGTGATCAATGCTGTGAAAAAGTGAGCTAACATTTTCATTATCAAATATATATATGTGTGTGTGTGTGTGTGTGTGTGTATATATGACTAGGGAACAGGCAAAAATGGTATTAATAATGATTGCCTCTGGGCGGTAGGATTATAGGTGATTTTATTTTCTTATATTTTTGATTTCCTAATTTTGAAAATGAACACTTATTTTTTATATCATCAGAAAAATGTTACTTGTAAAGGACTTGAAATCCTCAGCATAGGTGACACGTGTTTGCTGTTTGGGAGCTGGGTGTGCCGCAGGCCTGGAAGACAGAAACTCATCCTTGTCCTGAAACAAGCTGGTTTTGAAGTGCCGTGTTCTTGCACTTCACCGCCTGCCCCAGGGCCTCCCTCCCCAGCCTAAAAAGTGATCCCCATGAGGCTCTTTTTATTTTCTTTCTTAATGAGGAAACGAAGAACAAAGGCCATGAAGTCGTCCCAAGGTCTGTCCTTGCGTCACGCTGGAGAGAGGCAAGCACTTTAGGAGTTCTTTGAATCCCTCCCTCTCCAGACAGAAAGCTTCTCCTTAGATCTAACCTGTCCCTTCTGCTCCAGATTAAAGCTGTTAGCTCTTATTTGAACCTTAGTAGAAGGGGGGCATCCTATTCCGTAATAGTCCTGGGTCTGCTTGAATAATAAAATAATTACAACTCGTATTCTCATGACACGTTAGAGTGGTGGTTTCTTAACTGTAAGGGCACAATTGGACTGCCTGGGGAGCGTTTACCGAAGACCACTGCCTGGTCCAACCCTAGAGTGCTGACTTCATCGGTCTGGGGTGGGCGCCCACAGCTGGAGTTTTATAAAAGCTCCCCAGGCAATTCTAATATGCAGCCAGAGCTGAGAACTGCTGCTTCCGAGTTTTTAAAGCACGTGGGCACTATGTCAGCTGATCCTCAGAACCGCTATAGGCAAGGCGAGTCTGCCCTATTTTCCCAGGCAGGTCTTTTTATAGCATTACTTCAGAAACCTTAAATCTTAGTCTACTTCTGGAGTTTTTCCAATTTTCTTTTTCTTTGTGAAAGCTACCGTTGATATGCCTTTCAGCTTTAAAACTCTCCAGTGATCTGAATGTAAACTCTCAGCCCTAGAGAACTCTGTGTATTCTGTGATTCTCCAAGCACTTGAAAGATTTTGGTCTCAAAACTGCTATCCAAAGACACCAGGAAGCCCGTCCTGCTTCTCATCACCCAGCACTATCCTACCCTCTCTTTAAGACAGGGTCAAAAGATGCAAAGGCCTTCAGGGCCAGCAGGCACTGTGCAAGTGTTAATCTGGTGGTTTAGTCCTATAGGGCTGACGGTGTCTGTCAAAGAGCCGGGCTGTGACCTGCTGTGACTTTGGGCAAATTACTTACTGGCTCTGAGCCTCAGCTCTCTCCTCTGTAGTAACATTGGGACTATATTTTTTACAAATATTATTTTTAGATTCAAGGGTACATGTGCAGACTTATTACATGGGTGTATTGAGTGACGTTGAGGTTTGGGTTTCTAGTAAACCCATCACCCAAACGGTGAACATAGCACCCAATAGTCTACACTGTAGGCCTTACAAAGGTCAAATACCCATTCTCATCTGTTTCATCTTCACCACTGTATAATTAGGGCAATTTTTATATCCCATTTTACATACTAGGCAAATCTGACTTAGGTTTAAGTGAACTTCAGTTTAAGTTAAAAAATTATACAAGTAAAAACTGGCAGAACTTGGTTCTGAAGTCAGTTTCTTTTAGTGCCAAACCCTTTATTTGTCCCACAATGCCATATTGAATTCCCTAAGAGTGTCAGTAACGTTAGCCGCCTCAAAGGGTTATAAATCAGATAGAATGTAGTCAGGCCAACAGCAGGCACAGGACCTGCCCCTTGCTGCTGTCAATAAAGCGCTGCTATTAACAAAAGCAATAACAGAATACCCAAAGTGGTCTGGGGTAGCCTCCATACCCCTCACCTGTCACTGGCCATTTTCTTCCCTTTGTAAGCTGGAAGGCTTTGGGCCTGAGCTCATCTAATGAAGGCAGAGTATCTGGGGTCGAGACCCAAGTTTTAGCCCTTCACCTTGGTTTAAAGCTCCCTAGATGATTCTAACATGCAGGTGGAGTTGAAAACCACTGCTGGAAAAGAGACCAGTGCTAAATGTCTTTGGACCTCCAGACACACACAGCCTGGCACAGAAAGAATGTGTTATGGTATAATTTGTTAAAGCAGTGCATCGGAATTGGAAAATCCAGGTTTAAATCTCTATCGCTTATCAGAGAAGGGGACTTATTTGCTCTGAGCCTTATTCCTCATTTATTAAAAAACAAAAACCAAAAAAGAAGGCATCCTCTACTCTGCAGGGCTGTGCTGAGAAGTGACAGAGAACCAGCGCGTGTGCTGATGTGTTCACCGCTGTGAGTGCAAAAGCGGTATGCAAACGTACGGCAGCATGACGGGATCCTAGGTGCTTAATACATATTTATCGATTTCCATGAGATCTTACTTACCCATCTTTTCTTCACCCTTAAACATGAAGCTGGGGGAAATAAATAAGAAATATAATTGCACCTCACACTTCAGGACTCCCTAGGCATCTTGCATTAATAGGTCTCTTCAGCTTTCCTCTAAGTGCTAATAATTCCTGGGCGTTTTGATGGGAGCACTTTCTCCCAAAGATAAATTGACCCCAGCTAAGAGCCAAGCTCCTGGCCAAATCTCATTACAATCAGCCTTGATGGCAGACAGGATTCAGAATGTAACAGAATTAGAGCTTTTAAATCATTATCTCGACTCTGGGAGCATTCCGTTAACAGATGGGAATGTGGGTGATGGAGAAAAGACCTCACACCATACTCTTCCCCAGAAAACGGATTTCCCCCAAGCCAGGAGCGCAGCCCCCAGCCCTGCCTGGGGCGTGT
Source organism: Macaca mulatta (assembly GCF_049350105.2). Taxonomy (NCBI): domain Eukaryota; kingdom Metazoa; phylum Chordata; class Mammalia; order Primates; family Cercopithecidae; genus Macaca; species Macaca mulatta. Next base: position 25,093,010 of record NC_133422.1, read on the forward strand.
GCTCAGTGTCACCTTGGAGGGAGTGACATCTGAACTGACCTTTTCACAGCTTTGTGAAGTAGTCCTCCTGAGGATCCACTTTTCCCAGCTCACTTTTCTGCAGAAGGTAACCATAGGGAAAAATGTAAAACGCTGTGTCTCTTAGGAAACAACTTGGTGAGCAAGAAGTTCCTTGGGACAATACTTTCTGTCACTGCTTTCCTGAGCTCTGAGCAGCTTCCTCAGCTGTTCGTTCATTCAACAGCATCATTGCACAGCTACAGTAGGTAAGGTACCTGTCGATGCAGGCCGGGTCACACTTCTGCTTCCCACTTATCTCCCAGATCAGCTCTGTGCTTCCCACCTGCTAGCCTTTTCTGTGGTGAGTCCTCTTGATTTCTTTTCTGGATTTTGCCACAGCCTTTAACAGGTCTCCAGCCACCTCTCCCTTAGGTGGTCCTTGAGCTTAACACCCTGATGATGCCTTTCCTGTTCACTCTCCTCCCAGAGAGTTTCTGAGGATCTAGGGCGGGGTCCCTTCTCAAAGACTCCCTGTGTCTGGGCCCTCATATCACACACGCTCTGGCTACATCCTCTGTGCCTGCGACATTTCTCCGTCTTGGAGGATGGCCCTTCCCCAGCTCCCTCGCTTCCTAGGCCTTGTTCTCTGAGTTACAGCTTTCCTCCAAAGACTCCCTCCCCTGACCATGAAGACCAAAACCCAAGTCTCTCAGCATTCAAAGATCTCTGCCTTCCTCCCCCGGCCCTCAACACCCCAGCCCTCTGTCTTTGTTTCCTGGTTTCTCCTTAGTCTCTTTCTGGAAGGCATTTTCCGTTGAGCCTCGTACGGCTGGTTCCGTGCATGTTCTTTTCATTCAAATGTGAGTTCATGTGACATTTTTTTAAAGAAAGCTTTCCTGGATGACTCAGTCCATAGAAGCTTGTTTTAATTCTCTGTAAAGCATTTAACATTACTTGATGTATTTATTTACTTACTATTATTTTCTTCTTCTCTGGACTGGATTGTAAACCCTGTGAGATCAGACCTGTTTATGTCATTCACTAATACATCTTGAGAGTCTAGGATGATGCTTGGCATATAGTAGGTGCTAAATAAACATTTAAATGGACGGATGGATGGATGGATGAGTGGATGGGTAGGTGGATGGATGGATGCTTGGATGGATGGATGGGTGAGTGGGTGGATGGATGGATGGATGAGTGGATGGATGAGTGGGTGGATGGATGGATGGATGAGTGGGTGGGTGGGTGGGTGGGTGGATGGATGGATGAGTGGGTGGGTGGGTGGGTGGGTGGATGGATGGATGAGTGGGTGGGTGGGTGGGTGGGTGGATGGATGGATGAGTGGGTGGGTGGGTGGGTGGGTGGATGGATGGATGGATGGATGGATCAATCAATAGCCTTCTCTGCAAGCGCTCCTTGCACTCTCGGGGCTTTATTATTTATTACACTCCATGCTTTATCTTATCACTTGCCTCCTGTCATGTTGCAGCCTTTATCACGTTAATAGCTCAATCATAGCTCCTAGCATAGTAGACATGTTAAACATATTTCTTCAAATTGAACATGAAAATCTCTAGGAGTTTAGAGTTCAGGAGGGAAGGTAGGGCATGTTCAGAAAGATCTAAACTCTACGTGTGAGTTGTGGGTGCCCTAAAATAAAGAGATAATGTGAGGGCTGAGGGCTGTGGGTTGCAGAGGCTGGCACCCCTCCAACATTCTGGGGTGACAAACATCTCCAGATTGACGCCCAGACCAACCCTGACCTGGGGATCCCCTAGGACTGTCTCTGGGAGATGTGCACATTAACTGTGATGAACTCAGCGGGCTAGATTAGTCTCTCGAGTAAACCATGGTTTTAATGGCCTGCCCACCACCAGTTCCTTTTTTCTTCATGGTGAACAGCTCTTTAGTTTCATTCATGGCAGCTAAGTGGCCACTCTTAGGTCTGAGCCAATCACTATTCTTTGTTTCCCTGGCCCTTCTTGACAGTTCTGGTGCCTGTGTGACTGACCCAGCTCTGGTGTGTGAAACTTAAGAGCTGTCTTTTGGAGGACAGGATCCTGAGAAAGCTTTTGCTTCTCTAATAAAATGAAACAGTGTCACTCTTTCCCCTTCCATTTGTCTTGAATGCAGTCGAGACTCTGAAGCTGCAGCCAGTGTCTCACAAATATGAGGCGGCGAATGCGAAAGAAAGGGCAAGAGCAGAGCAGACAGGCCAATCCTGACATTCTGAGCACCTGGACTCATGCTAGACACCATCTATCCCCGGGCTGTGATTTGTAAGAAAAACGAACCACTACTTGTTCAAGCCACAGTTATTTGACCATTCTGCTGTTTATAACTGATTTGATTTCTAACTAATATGGAACTCTACAGACATGTCCAGTCCAGGCCTGGAGCCAGTCTAGGAGGTCACAGAGTTCTCAGAGGGGGTTGGGAAAGTTCCAAACAGCCACAAATGAACCCTAGAGCTGGATTCCTTTCCTCCCTCAGTGTAGGTGGTTTGCTCCCAGGACAGACTTCTGAGTCCCATAGGCTTCAGGAGATACTTCATTCAACTCCCCGCTACATCAGGCTCTGATTAATTCAGTCAAAGCAGTAAGCAGGGTAGCCTTGTGTCCAGACTACATGATACCAAAGCCACATTCCCCTTCCAGGCCCCTGCCACCTCTACCAATAAAGCTTTTAATTTTATCTTTCTAGTCAACTTCGGTTCTTCCTTCCTGTCTGCTTCCATAATTCTTTGTAGCATCTCCACTGAAGACTGGCTTCATGGACATCCAATCTGTGCAGTTCCAACAGTGCCCCAACTTAATGCACTACTGTCACTGCTGTGAAATTCTTACATTTTAGCAAGGAGGCCCACTTTTTACTTTTCACTGGGCCCCACAAATTAGGTAGCCCGTGCCACATCCGCTAATGGACTTAGCAACTTACGGCCATGTCTCAGCTCCTCTGAACCTCAGTTTTCTCATCTGTGAAATGAGAATAATAATAACTGCTTTGCTGGGTTGTTGGGAGGACTAAATGAGATATCATAAGCAAAGCATCCCCCCCATGACTGGCCTATGGGAGTGCTGTGCAGGTTTCTTCTCCTGCCCTTCTCCTCTTGAGTATTTAACCCTGACTGGTTCATACCCTTCCGTGGCTGAAGTTCATGGTCCTGATGCCTCATTTAGAGATGAACTAGCTAAACTCTTTGAGGGGCGTGGTGATCTTTATTCCAATGATCTTCGCCCCGATGGTGCCTGTCCTTAGCAGGCACCAAGTAAAGGTTTGACAAATGAACGAATGCTACTCTGAAAGCTGCTAGGATGCTGTGTCGTAGCCCACTTCTTCTTTTGAAGTTGCATTTTGGGAACAGCAAAATTTAACCACAGTATAATAAGGAAGGCATAATTCACTATTTTGTGAGACTCAAAAACTGCTATCCCAGCTCATCTAATGAAAGATAGTCTAAATTTCCTCTCAATCCAGGCTGAGCTTCCATGTGGAATTAGATTAGAGCCAGGACATTTCCATAAGAAATCAAATGCAGCCAGATGAAGCCTCTTTTGGGGGGCCCGAGGTGAAGTCCATGACAATAAAGGTCTCTTTCAATAAGTCATTTTCAACAGTGTGCTCTGGTTTCCTCTAGGATTGAATTCCGGTCTCATTGTCATGCCTGATGGTGAAGGGGAAACCTGCTTACCGTGCAGAAAAGTCAGCATCTAGACCCATATGTGGTTTAAAAGGAATCAGTCAGTGAAAACAAGTGGTACTGACAGAATAGTTAGAAGGGAGGAGAGTTTTGAACAGAATTAACTCTGTTTTTCTTTTTTTTTTTGCAGAAAAAGTGCATTTTTAAAAATCCACCCTTTTCAAAGTTTCAAAGCATTTTAATAAGCAATACCTTACATAACTAATTTAATAATAGTTAATCTAGAATTACCTCTGATTGAGCACCAAGACCTTTCATCAGCACCACAGCGCTGTGAGGTAGATGTGTTGATTTTACTCACTTTGCCATGGAGTAAATTGAGGTTTCAAAGGATTAGTAACTTGGCTCAAGGGCAGAGCTAGCAAAAGTCAGCAAGCTGACTGACTCCAAAAACTGCTTGTGTGTAAAATGCATTAATCTTACCTGTGCAGCTTGGTGAATTTTAACATATACATGACCCAGTAACCACCACCCAGATCAAGGTATAGAATGTGGTTGGGTGCAGTGGCTCACGCCTATAATCCCAGCACTTTGGGAGGCTGAGGTGGGAGGATTGCTTGAGCCCAGGAGTTCGAGACCAGCCTGGGCAACATAGCAAGACCTCGTCTCTGCAAATAATAATAATAAAAAAATTATCCGGGCATGGTGGTGTCAACCTTTAGTCCCAGCTACTTGGGAGGCTACAGTTGGAGGATTGCTCGAGCTCAAAAGGTCAAGGCTGCAGTGAACCATGATCACACCACTGCACTCCAGCCTGGGCAACAGAGCAAGACCCTGTCTCAAAAGATACAGAACACTTGCTACATCCTAGAAGGTTTTCTCATGCCGCTTCCCAGGCAGACCCACGTTCCCACCTCCAGAGATAACCCCTGTTCTGACATCTATCTCCATCAATTAGTTTGAGGCAAAACAGTCTTGCTTGTTTCCCTTTCTGTATTTTTTTCCCTCTGAGAAGACCAAGCATTGCTTCTAATTTCTAATAAATCTCACTCCTATTTAGCACAGCAATTATCTTGTTTTCAGAGGCACTTGGGTTCGAGGCCATGATGAACGACACCCCAGGAGCCTTCTGTCCCAGGATGCAGTTTTCCTGTCTGGCTGCGGTGCAGGCCTGCCTCTAACATTTGCGAGACCCTGAGCAAGGGTCACAGAAAGAAGCATGAACCATTTGTCTAAATGTTTCAGAGTTATACACTAAGCCAATAGGCTGTTAAATACAGTCCATTTGTCTTCCTATCTTGATAAATGAACATCTTCATAACACGAGAAAGCCAGGTTTGAATTAGAGGGCTCGGACTCCTTAGAGTTCTGGAATATGTCCCTTGGACAGAGTCAGCTGTAGCTCCAGGGGCAGCCACCTGCTTCTCTTCCCATCCCGGGCTCCATCCCACACCTGATGTATGTGGCCACCTGAGCCTGTATATCTAAGTTCTGTCTGAAGTCTCTATAAAAAGTGAGCCTGGATACCTGTCAGGGGCATGCATGCTGGTGGCACTGTGCACTCTTGGGAGGAGGACAGACCTACAGAAGACAAGCAAGCCCCGGGCACCCAGAGAGAGGCCTAGCAAGGGAAGTGTGAGCTACAAGTGGAGACCTTCAGGGGAGACTGCACATTCCTCAAGGCGTGGGGTGGGGGCACAGCCCGAGGCAGGCCAAGTGGGTCCTGCAGAGCTTAGGGTGCACACCTGCCTGGCCTAAGGGTGGTTTTACAACACTGAGGTCATTTATTTCAGTCAAGAGGCAACTTGCTTCATTTCCAAATTCACTCTGAAGAGCTGGGGTTGGTTAAAGCCCTCTTCACTGGTGCTTACCATCTGCCGGGCATTGAGGCATGGAGATGAACTAAACTTGCTCCCAGCTCTTCAGGGCCTCAGTCTAATGGGAGAACCCAGCTGGGTAGCAGTTTTACACCATGTTAGAGACAGACATAGGAGGTTTGAGGAAGGGCTCCCAGCAGGAGAGGACCTCTGAGTGGCCCTGGAAGGTAAGAAAGTACTAACAAAAAGGCAGAGGAGGGCGTTTTGGGGAGAGAGCACAGAATGAGTTAAGAATGGTCTATGTTGGTGGGGCATGGTAGCTCACACCTGTAATCCCAGAACTTTGGGAGGCCGAGGCAGGCGGATCACCTGAGGCTAGGAGCTTGAGACCAGCCTGGCCAACATGGCGAAACCCCGTCTCTACTAAAAATACAAAAATTGGCCGGGCATGGTGGTGCATGCCTGTAGTTCCAGCTACTTGGAAGGCTGAGGCAAGAGAATCGTTTGAACCCAGGAGGTGGAGGTTGCAGTGAGCTGAGATCGGGCCACTGCATTACAGCCTGGGAGACAGAGCGAGACTCTGCCTCAAAAAAAAAAAAAAAAAAAAAAAAAAGAATGGTCTCTGTAATGAGCCTTGAGCCTTCCAGCGGTGAGAAGGTCTGATCAGTGACGAGGGGGTGCCAGCAGAGGCCAGTGTATGCACCAACAGGAACACAGATTTTATTACCTCCAGGAAGTGGGGGAGGCACTGAGGCTTTCAGTAGAAGGGGGTCATGTGCAAATCGATATTTGTAGACCACAACTCTGGCACTGATATGGAGTAGAAAATAATCGGGGAAGGAGTTAATGAAGGTCTGCTATGCATTCACTCAGTAGATACTTGTTGAGCCCCTCCAATATGCCAGGCACTGTTCTAGACTGGGGAAGCTACGGTGGGCAAGGCAGAAATAGTCCCTCCTCTCAAGCAGTTTATACTCTAATCAGAAGGCAGGGACACCACAGAAACATAAAGCAATGAAGACATCACACTGTTTCAGACAGCCGTGAGTGCTGTGGGTAATGGATAATGGGGTAAAGAGGAAGGAGGGGACATGAGAGAGAAGACGGAACAGCTCATTCCTTCATGTGTCTCTTCACCCAACAGGTATGTATTTATTGAGGGCCTACTATGGGCAGTGTCTCCATAGTGGAGAGATGAAACCAAAACCCTGTTTTCACAGCATTCATGTCTCATGGAGGAGTCAGACACCATTCAGATATCCCACTGCTAAGCTGCATATTCTGGAGTGAAGGAGCATGGGTCCCTGAGAGCATACAGCCAAGGAACCCCACCTTGGTTGGGTGGCCTGAGAAGACGGACTTTGGGAAGGTGGGAGAGCATTTCCAAACCAGCAGTGGGAGGGCCAGATGAGCGCTAGGAAGAGCCAGCTGGAAGTGCCTAGGGAGGAGGGAAGAGAGGTGTGGGGTGCGGCCACCCAGGTGGGCAAGGGTCCTGCCATGCCCAACTCTGCCTGGGGACTTGGCCTTTTTCTTTTGTTTGTTTTGATTTAAGCCAAGTATATATATTTTTTATTGCGGTAAAACATATCTAAAATAAAATCTTCCATTTTAGCCATGTGGAAGTGTACAATTCAGTGGCATTAATTATATTCACAATGTGTGTGACCGTTGCCACTATCTATTTTCAGAACCTTTCCTCACCCCAGAGAGACACTGTGGCCGTGACGCAGGAACTCCTTGTTTCCAATTCCCCCATCCCTGGTAGCCGCTAATCTACTTTCTGTCTCTATGGACTTGCCTACTTGAGAAATTTCATGTAAATGGAATCATCTAATATTTGTCCTTTTGGGTCTGGCTTATTTCATTGAACATAATGTTTTCAGGGTTTACTCATGTGGGATGTCAGAATGTCATTCCTTTTTGTGGCTGAATAATATCCCAATCTATGTATCTGCCACATTTGTTTATTGATTCCTCTGTTGATGGACACTTGGGCGGTTTGCACCTCTTGGCTATTGTGAATAATGCTGCAATAAACATCCATTTGACTTTTTATTTTCAATTCTTTTGGGTATATGCCCCAAAGTATAATTCTAGGTCATATGGTAATTCTATGTTAAATTTTTTTGAGGAAGCTTCATACTGTTTTTTTATAGCAGCTGCACCATTTTACATTCTTACCAGCAAGGCACAAGGGTTTCAATTCCCCCACATCTTGCTATTTTTCTGTTGACTTTGATTTATCTTAAAAGCATCAAGTCTAAATCCTCTCTCAGAACGTACTCTGATCATCCAAGTCCTGTTGGCAATCTGAAGACTCTTTATTTTGTGGTGGGACTTTGATGCATGTGCCTTCTGGGTAGTTGAAAGAATTCAGGGAAATTCTGTTCAGCGTCCCCATTGCCAACGACAGCCAGAAAGCAGAGACGGAGGTGGGGGGAACTGGATAGGAACTGGGAAACAGGTGACAAATTTGGGACCTCTCCCATGAGGTACCCATTATAGTGGGCATCTTCTAAGGATTCTTTTCTTCTCTCCATTACAGCACCACTCTTCACAGCAGGTGTCAATAAATGTATGCTCATAGTAGGTGCTCAATAAATAAACACTTGAATGAAAAAGCTACTCCCGCTTCTTTTCCTCATTTCTCCTCCCTTATCCATGATCCAGGTCTGACAAGGGCATCGCTAAAGGTCAGACATCTTAGACTCTCTTAGAGTGAATCAACTCCCTCCCAGGGCCGTCAGGCTATTGTGTAGCCGGACCCAGTCAACCACCCTGGGTCTTTTTTGGTACTGACCAACTGCTTGCCATGACAGTTATTCTACATGGCGCTCATAGTGTGTATAAGAAATTATACACACACACGCGCGTGTGCGCACAAACATACACATACACACACACACACACACGGCAGTCCTTTTCAGAACAAGGCAGGGCTAAGCACACAAATAAAAGGAACAGAAAGAGGGTGGTTCGTCCAAATGATACTGTCTATGCACATTGTGATTTAGATTGCAGAGCACCTTGTCAGATATTTTCTCATTTGATCCTTGCGATAAACCATTGCAATTGGCAGGGTAAGTGCTGCTATCCATTCGGGTTTTGCAACAGGGGGACAGACTCAGAAAGGGGACGTGACCTGCAGAAGGTCAGAGCTGGTAAGCGGCAGGGACAGGTCTGATTCCATGCCCAGAGCTGGCTCCCTCTCCCTACCATGGTGATGACTCACCCTGGCCTGCTTGCCCCCAGCCTGCTCAGGGCCTCCAGGAGGAGCTCAGCCAGGCTTTTAACAATCAATCAAGAGTTTTCCCGAGGCATCTGCACAGACTTTTGGCTAGTCTTCTCAGAAGCTGTTCTTGCAAAATGCTTTCTTATTTTTTGCCCAACCAATACTGAGGTCAAAAAGGAAAAACAACAACAGCAACAACAACAAAAGGGAAAAAAAAGCTCTTCCATTCTGTACCATTCAGCCTGGCAAAGCCTATCTCATTCCCGGAATTCTAATTGGAAACTGCCTTCTGTTCTCATTAGTTTGGGTTGTAGCAGTCATTACCTTCCAAATAATTAATCCCTGAATGCCAATTTCTTACTAGAATTAGCCTGGACTCAACAACTGGTTTTCTTAGCAGCAAAGCTGAAGCAATTATTCCTAGCTTTTGTAACTAAACATGCTGTGCTTGACACTTTACAATATTTTTATCATCATTGAGTTATCAACATTTATCTCTATCGGGGGAAAGAAAAGGCTGTCCAATTGTGAAGGCCCAGCAATCACACAGAGCTGCTTACTGACATGGATGGGCTCCCTGGGGCTTTCTCTTTTTGCTTGGAAAAAAGGGAGAGTATCCCCTGGGCCTCAAATTTCACTGAAATTCAGAAGTGAGCACCTTCTGAGACTAAGGAATAGGAAACCAACGGGAAGATGCAGCAGAGAGGCCTCAGGTTCCAGGGCAGTGCTCCCTGGGAGCTCAGGGTCCATGGCTGGTGAGCAGCATCCCGGTCCTCTTGGAGGCTGTCCCGTTGGGCTTCCAGCTCAGTGTCTGTGGGACATGACACCTCCCCTCCAAAGCTGGGCCACCCAGAGTCAGGCCCGCAAACCGACCTACTCTGGGCCAGAAGAGGTGTGCTGACCGTCTTGTGCCGGTACCTAATCTTACGCCTTCTGGAGGTGATGCAGGAGAAACTCCTGAGTTCACAATCCTGACTCCACCACTTGCTGCTGTGTGGCTTTGGACTCATTGCTAAGCCTCTCTGGACCTCAGATCCCTCATCTATATAATCATAGCTCTATTTCACAGGGTTATTTGAGGATCAAATAAGTTAATATTAGTAATTAGAACAGTGTGTGCCGGCCGGGCGCGGTGGCTCAAGCCTGTAATCCCAGCACTTTGGGAGGCCGAGACGGGTGGATCACGAGGTCAGGAGATCAAGACCATCCTGGCTAACACGGTGAAACCCCGTCTCTACTAAAAAATACAAAAATTAGCCGGGCGAGGTGGTGGGCGCCTGTAGTCCCAGCTACTTGGGAGGCTGAGGCAGGAGAATGGCGTGAACCTGGCAGGCGGAGCTGGCAGTGAGCTGAGATCCAGCCACTGCACTCCAGCCTGGGCAACAGAGCGAGACTCCGTCTCAAAAAAAAAAAAAAAAAAAAGAACAGTGTGTGCCTAACACATAGTAAGTGCTTTATAAGTGTGTGTTTAAAGACAAGTAAATAGAAACTTTTCTTTATTAAAGGGCCTTTTCCTGTTCTTTTGTTCCCTTCAGCAGGTGTGAGAGGCCACAAGATAGACTAGAAAGGCAGAAAGAGGAAGATTGATTCTCTCCCACCGCCTCCCAAACCACAAAGCTCCCTGATTTATTTGAATATACCCACAAACAAATTTCAAACCCATTGTTCAAAAAAGTCAACCTTTGGTATTATTGTGATAGTGACTATTTCCCAGGCTCTCCAAAAATGAAACTTAAAGTATTTCTCAATAGCATGTAGAGAACTAGTCTTCAGATTACCAACTACTAATCAGTCAAAGTTAGAGCAGCTACAATCCAGTAAATGGAAGCCGGACACACTAGATTCTTTTCTCTCCTTTCACTGCATCAGCATCAGGACCTATGAACTAAGGGTTCCCTCCTCACATCTAGTAATGATAATAACAACAACAACAATAGTAATAATAGCAGCTAACATCTGTATAGCATTTATTCTGTGCCAAGCACTTTATTATATTAACTCATTTAGTCCTCAGAACAACCGGAGGAGGCAGGCAGTTATTATTACCCCATTTTACAGATGAGAAAACTGAGGTCCCCAAAAAGCTAAAACTCATGTCCAAAGTCACATGGCTGGCAGCTGTAGAGGCAGTAGCTGAACCCAGGTAGTGTGACTCCAGAGACCAGCACTTAGCATTAAGCTAAACCTTCTATATCTTCGACCCCAGCTGTGAGCTCAGACCCAGTCTGGCTCAGAAACTTAACACTCTCCATAGGCTGGAGGGATCTGCGGGGCTTGGGACCAAGTCTCACTGCTCCTCAGGCTCTGGTCTTGTACATGGCAGCTCTCTGAATATCATGTTTCTGCCTTAGAGCACGCTTTGGGAGATGCCTGATTCTTTCCCTGTTCTTCAGCCTCTGTATTGATAACATGCTTAGTTTTCCCACTTCCTTGCCTTGTTCTTGCAGTTCTTAGCCTTTATTTATTAATTAGACCTACATCTACTATGCACCCACTATACAAGCCAGTCATTTATACCAGGCCTGGGGATACAGAGCCCTTGGGGAACTCACCATCTGATAGGGACACGGATATGCAAGTGAATGCCTAGAGTGGAGAGTCTGAGCTTTGTGCGGAGAATCTGAGCTTTGTGCTTAAAATCAGTGAGAACCAGTGAGGCAGACAGAGGGGGTCAAGGGTTATCAGGAAAGGAGGAGAAGGCGAGACTAGGTCTTGAAAAGTCCTGCCAGGTTATTTTATTATAAAGACACATGCACGCATATGGTCACTGCAGCACTATTTACAATAGCAAAGACATGGCTATTGCCCATTAGTGATAGACTGGGTAAAGAACATGTAGAGCATATACCCCATGGAATACAATGCAGCTATAAAAAGGAACAAGATCATGTCCTTTGCAGGGACATAGATGGAGTTGGAAGCCATTATCCTCAGCAAACTAATGCAGGAACAGAAAACCAAATACAGCGTGTTTTCACTTATAAGTGGGAGCTGATTATTGATGAGAACACATGGACACATGGCAGGGGAGAACAACACACACAGGTCACCTGTGAGGGGATGGGGGCAGGGAGAGCTTCAGGAAGAATAGCTAATGGATGCTGAGTTTACTACCTGGGTGATGGGATGATCTGCGCAGTAAACCAACATGGGACACATTTCCCTATGAAACAAACCTTCGCACCCTGCACGTGTACCCCAAACTTAAAAGTTGAAAAAAAGAAATCCTGCCTCAGGCAATAACCTTGTGGCTGTGACCCTGCTTCCTGTTCCTGGACGTTCCTGGATGTCCCCAGTTGCCTGTAATATTTGCCAGTGGTCACTTTTTACACACCACATCCTGCCTGCTTGGGCATACCCACGTGACCTCAGAGAGTAAAAGAGAATTGCATTTGTCATCTTTATTTTATAATTGGTTAGTGGTAAATGTGTAGACATCTGCCGCCCTAGTGCCAGCCCCATGTTTCCCACTGAAGCTTCATGTCTATCCGGATTTGTGTCCCCTAGGGACACCATAACAGTGGCCCTCGTCTCCTCAGCTTCACGTGGAGAAAACATCTTCCCAGCTCTCCCTTTTCTACTCCCAAATCTTTTGGAGAGATCCAGTGGGCAAAGGAGGAAACCAAACTTATTAATTCTACACTCCAGCAATAAAATAAGACTCAAAGAATTTAAGAGACTCATCTGGTGACTTTGGATTCGTTCATAGAGTCATCACTCATTTTGAAAATGTGTCCCTTCTCTGCATGTCAAGGCTCACTTCCTTTCCTAATTTCAAACTGTTTCTCATTCCCAGAGGTTCTTCTCTAACTCACTCATCAAACAATGTGAGGAGCTTTTTGGGGACTTCCTTATTTAAATTTGAAGAAGAATGAAAAAAAGGAAGGAAAGGAGGAAGGAGAGAGAAAGAGAGGGAAAGAAAAATAAAGAAAGAAAAATAAAGAGAAAGGAAGAAAGAGAAAGACAAGAAGGAAGGAAGGAAAGAAGGAAGGAAGGAAGGAAGGAAGGAAGGAAGGAAGGAAGGAAGGAAGGAAGGAAGGGAGGGAGGGAGGGAGGGAGGGAGGGAGGGAAGAAGGGATGCATACAGGCCAAAAGAAATCAATGTTTATGAAAGCACTACTGTGTGCCAGGCTCTGGTCTAGGTGCTTTTGCTTATATTTACCATATTAATTCTTCTTTAGCCTCACATTGTATGTATTATTATAGGTAAGGTAAACGAAGCTCAAGGTGATGAAGTAACTTGCCAAGGATCTCATAGATATGAATATTAGAACTAAATTTGAAGCCACATCCTAGTCCAAAGTCCGTGATGTTTCCCACACATTGATAAGTGTTTAAAATACCTCTGTGGACTTTTCTATTAAATTTCTGCCACCCACGATAAATGGGTTAAACTCATAAAATTAACCTGTTTGCATTCTCCATTTTATGTCTATTGTATTCACCACATCACCCCACATTTTGGTGTAAATTGCCTCAAACTTTTTCGAAAAGAGGCAGCCTGTAAATCAGTTCAATTGTAAAGACTCATCTTTGCACACCAAGGTCACCTTGGAGGGAGGTAAAGGGCAAGTGTCATCTTCTCATCTGACAGATTCAGTAGCCAAGGTTAAGCGACTTGCTCAAGACCACACAAGGAAGCAAGCCAGAACTGCAAATGAAAGCTTAGCCTCTTGATTCTGAGTAAACCGCCTTGGCCAAGTCTTTTCAAGGAGTGGGTGGTAAGTGCCTGGGAGCTCGCCTCTCTGTTTCTAATTTGTCTCCGATTCTTGGAGAGCAGCGCGTTTCTGGCACTTGCTTCAGTAAGCACACTGAGAAGGGTCCAACTGGCATTTATTTAATTACCATAAACAGATGTAGCACTTTGGCTTCAATGAGGCAGCTTCTTGATGTGCTCATCAGCCCTCCTGCTTACAGGGAGGCTCGCACAGGGCACGGGGGTGGCAGAGAACAGTCAGGTTCCTGCAGTGCCAGCGCCTGCCCCAGTGCCCCCAGGCCACCACCCTGGGGGACACTGTGACAAGCAGACATCATGGAGGACAGGGAATTGTGACGATGGCACATGTCTGAGGCCTTTCCTCAGGTTTCCTTTTCATTCCTTCCATTCCAGTCTGTCCTGTGAGCCTTCTGCACCCCTCGGTGACTTTTCCCAGATATCAGTGCTGTTTAATGAGGTGGCTCTGAGACCTCCTTTGGTGATTTTCCCTCCTTGGCCCCTGCCTGAGTGTTTTCCTCCCGCTTTCTAGGGTCAGTGTGGACACAGTGCCTCCTTTCTCTGGCTTTTGACCTGGACACACGGCTTGGAGGCATCATCCCGCTTTCCTTCCAGACACCCACCTCTCACCCTGATGCCTCCTTCACTCGGTTCTTCTCACAGCAGTATTTGAAAAAGAAAATGTTGGAAGGGCATAAGGGGAAGCATTTACCAGAAACCAAGGTAGAAGCTGAGTTAAATTAGGTAGGAAATGGTCATTAAAATTTCGTTCCTCTTTGATTTTAGAAAAAAAAAAATTTAGTTATAGAGTGTGACTGCTAACGAGAAAGGAAATTTCAAAAGGCCTGTGGATCTCTTAGAGAACAGGTGTTACATGCTAAAAGCCACGTTCTCTTAAAGGCCATTTTTGCTTTGTATAAATAGACTTCTTTCTTTTTTTTTTTTTTTTTAGAGAAAAAGCAGCCTGTTTCATAGTATGTGGATGCTTAGAGAGCATTTGCATTTCCAATGTGGTCAACCAGCTTCCACTGTTAGATAATGACAAGACAATCATATGGCCCAGATTTGGAGATCAGTCCCAGTTTCAGACATTTTTGTCCACCTGTTACACCAGATAACTCATTTCTTAAAAAAACATGGTCATAGAGCACAAACTTCCTTTCCTACAGGATAATTTTGAATTGGGCATTTACATAAAGTTGTGGCAAAGATTTTCCAGAAATATTGTATACAAATCATAATTTTTAGGCTGGGTGCAGTGGCTCACGCCTGTAATCCCAGCACTTTGGGAGGCCAAAGCAGGGAGATCATGAGGTCAGGAGATCGAGACCATCCTGGCTAACATGGTGAAACTCCGTCTCTACTAAAAAAAAAAAAATTAGCCAGGCATGGTGGCACCCGCCTGTGATCCCAGCTACACGGGAGGCTGAGGCAGGAGAATCAGTTGAACCCGGGAGGTGGAGGTTGCAGTGAGCCGAGATTGCGCCACCGCACTCCAGTCTGGGCAGCAGAGCGAGACTCCATCTCAAAAAACAAACAAACAAACAAAAATCATAATTTTTACCAAGCCTGAATTTGGAGGGCTTAGCTCTTTGTAGAAGCTTCCAGACAACCAATTCTATGATCAGGAAGAGAGCTAGCTCAACATCAAGGTTAAAAGCAAGAGCTAGGCCGGGTGCTGTGGCCGACGCCTGTAATCCCAGCACTTTGGGAGGCCGAGGTGGGTGGATCCCCTGAGGTAAGGAGTTCAAGACCAGCCTTGCCAACATGGTGAAACCCCATCTCTGCCAAAAATACAAAAATTAGCCGGGAGTGATGGTGTGCACCTGTAATCCCAGCTACTCGGGAGGCTGAGGTGTGAGAATCACTTGAACCTAGGAGGCGGAGGTTGCAGTGAGTGGAGATCGCACCACTCCCCTCCAGCCTGGGTGGCGGAGGGAAACTCTGGCTCAAAAACAAACAAACAAACAAACAAACAAACAAAACCACGAGCTAAACTCTGCTGCTCATGGAATGGGTTCTGGGGAGGTTACTTCATCTCTCTGTGCCTCAGCTTCCTCATGTGTAAACTGGAAATAGACTAATGAATTATCCTGAGGATTTTTTAAAAGGCAATTCAGGTAAATCACTTAGTACAGTGCTTGGCACTTAGTAAGTGCTCAATAAATGTTAGGCAGTTAAAAAATATACACATAGTCTTAATTTGGGTTCCCCAAAAACAGAGCCCGAGATAAGAATTTGGATGCAGTGGTAAATTTGGGAGGTTATTCCAGCAAGCAGGAGGAAGGGAACAAGTGACTGCTGCAGGCCACAGGCACTCCATCCCACCAGGCAGCATAGAGAAGCACAGAGGATGCTACCAGGATGGCCCACCCAGAGCCGGAGCATCTCTGTGTGCGTTTATACACACAGAATGAATAAGACAGGGTCCCGGCTCAGCGTTTTAAAGTGAAATATACCCAATATTAATCCTAAGGCCAAGCAGGTCGGCTCAGTTGTTTGTCGTGAAAAGTAACTCTGAGGGATGACATATCAAGACATGCTTTAAAGCACAGAATTTTAATTTTTAAAAAAGGTTCTGCCACAAAGAGCTGGGTGACATTGAGTAAGCTTTTCAACCTTTTTCTGTTTTGATATTCTGTATAACGGAGAATGATAATAATATACTACTTCCCAGTGATGATTAAATGTAATAGCACTTAACATAGTTCCTCGATGTAGCATTTTGTGGTTATTATCATTATTGTTTTTATTGTGTGCGTAACTAATACAGTAGAAAACTATTGTCAGGGTTTCAGGATGTGTAGCCGCCTTGGCCTAGTATAAGTCATCATACATCCCTAAAGTACACAGCGGGAACCCAAAGTTCCAAGTGGCCACTTGCCCTGGACTCCCTGGCACATCTTGGCAGAGTCGTAGCAGTTAGATCCGAGGGGCCATGAAGTCTGGTTACGAAGCTGGCAGGTGGCAAGGCTTGCTGACTAGTCTCTTGTAAAATTTGTGTTGCTGATCTGCATTTGGTTTCATCTCTATGGGGCCTTCCTAATGCCACGCTAACCCTGCCCTCCCTCTCCAAGCATGGGCTGCAGTGGCCCATCTCTTCTGCAGAAGATCATGTCCTTTTCATCCTGGGGAGCCAGGGCCTACCGTTTCCTTTCTCAGGCTACGCTCTCCTTGCTGGAGTGCTGGTGCCACAGCTGAAAACAGCTCTGCAGTGTGCATTCCCCTTCTTATCATGGATTTATTCTTGATTAAAAATACATTAAAGGACCAAGAAATGATTACAAGATATAGCATCTTGCAAGTAAAACTGACATTTCCAGTTAGACCACAATTCTGAATTATCCACAAAGACCCGGTTCTTCTGGTAAAAACATGATGTTTGTTTCTGATCTGTTTTCTGATGGTGCCATAGTCAAGTTGAATATGTAGTCTTTGGGTCCGTCCTGCTGTTTGAAGGTCTGGGATGATGGCTGCAAGGGTTTGGTGACTTCACTTGGAGCCTCATCCCTGTCTCTCACTATATATTTGTGCCAGCACTAGAGACACGAGGAACATTTGCCTTTGTAATGCCCCGCTGTTGTCCAGCTGGTTTATACCTTGGCAAGGTCCTGAGAACAAGACCCCTCTGGGAAGAGGTCCAACACTGTCATGGGGACATATTACAGAGTCAATGTCCTTAACCAAAGTGCCATCCCCAGCTCTGTTGGAGCCTCATCCGTGGGAACCTGGGGCAAGTCACTTCATCCCCTTGAACCACATTTGTTAGACCGGGTCCTTGAACTAGAACATTATTCTGGCTCTCAGCTTAAACACTGTGCGCTTCAAAAGCATGGTCCTCAACAGGTATGTCATTTTACTGCTGTACCTTCCCCCTTCCCTCCAACATACAGTTGGAGTAAAAGTTTGGTCACCCAAACTTAGGCAAAGGAACTTGGGTCACATTTCGTGCACCAGGTAACATCTCTGCGGGACTCATCTACTAGTAATGATGATAACTACTGTTAATGGAGTAATTATAACATGCCAGGTGCTGTGCTGAACACTTTATGTAAATCGTATGTATATTTTTTGAGACAGTGTCTTGCACTGCTACCCAGGCTGGAGGGC
Organism: Macaca mulatta; assembly: GCF_049350105.2. Classification (NCBI taxonomy): domain Eukaryota; kingdom Metazoa; phylum Chordata; class Mammalia; order Primates; family Cercopithecidae; genus Macaca; species Macaca mulatta. Next base: position 25,110,526 of record NC_133422.1, read on the forward strand.
AGTGGTGCAATCATGGCTCACCACAGCCTGGACCTCCTGGGCTCAAGCGATCATCCCACCTCAGTTCCTCCACGCTGAATAGCTGACACTACAGGTGTGGGCCGTCATGCTCTGCTAATATTTATATTTTTGGAGACATGAGGTCTCACTATGTTGCCCAGGCTGGTCTCAAACCCCTGGGCTTAAGAATCCTTCTGCTTCAGTCTCCCAAAGTGCTGGGATTATAGGCATGAACCACCGTGCCCGGACTGTACATCATATTATTTAATCTTTACAACAACAACCATTTTATAGGGGAGGACATGCAGACTCTGGGAGGCCAAAGATATTATCCAAGGAATGCAACATTGGATTCAAACCCAGATCTAACTCCAAAACTCATACTTTAGGTCCTCAGCTAAAACATTTCTCTTCTTTTCCAACACCACTTTCTCCACTTACCTCTTTCCTGAGGCTGGTTGGTTACAGACTGGGTGGGGAAGAAGGGTCTTGTTTATCTCTATTTGTTCTTCCACTGTGGTAGGGGCCAGTTTTCCCCACCCACTGGGCTTTGAATTCTGTGATCTTACACTTCTATTCAGAGACCACTCAGGGCCCACACAGGGGAGCATCTCAGAATTGCCATTATTTCTCTGTGTGTGTGTGTGTGTGTGTGTGTGTGTGTGTGTGTGTGTGTGTAGAAACTCAAGTTGGAGTGTAGGGAACTCAGGCCTAGGGCTTAGCTCATTAATGTTTAATTTTCTGATGACAGTGGGGTCTAGGAGTTCTGTCTTGCCCTTCCTTGATTCCAGAGGCTGCAGCCTGGACTGAGCATCATCCCCCTTGTCATCCATGCCCCGCTCAGAGGGAAGCTATGTCCTCAAGGTGCAGCGAACTGCAGGGCAGAGAGAAAATGTACAACCTCACAGGGACATGCAATTTCTGCCTCCATCTGTCTCTCTACCCTGCTGAATCTCAGAGTGGTGTCACTGAGCCTGCAGATATATACCCTTCAAATCAGACACCCCTCACAGAGCCACCTACCCACGTGCTTACTCGAGCTTCTGCTAATGAAAAGAAGGAATGCATAAGTCATGAGGGGCACGTTTTCAGGATGAGCAGAGAAGGGGATTTATCTGCATGGCTCCCGGCTCTGTGAATGACAGGCCCCAGTTCGTTCAGCTCCTGTCCCACTGCAGGCATGAGTGTCTTCCTGAGACCCAGCCTGTCTTCCAGGCTCAGAGCCCAACGGGGTTCCATGCTTTCTTTGAAGCTAAACATTAAGGACAAATCTGACTTTCACATGAGGCAAAAAATCGTTCTATTCACAATTCTCTTCAAGGCCAAAGATAACTCACAAAATACCAAGAAACAGCAAGCAGCAAAGTTTGCAGAGAGGAAGGGAAGGCGGAGAAAGACAGCCAGGTGGGGCGTGTAGGGAGTCAAAGCCAGCTTTGAGTAGCTGCTTTCATCATAATGACAATGCTAACAATTGGTGCCGGTCATAATCCCAAAAGATGCAATCACAAACATCATAATCCTGAAAGTTGAAATCCCCAAAGATCAAAATCCCTAAAGTCTAAAATCCTGAAAAATCTCATTCCCAAAAGATTAAAATCCCAAATGTTAAAATTCTGAAAGTCAAAATCTGGAGAAAGGATTCGTACATTTAGGTTGTGTGCAGGATAACTGCACCATGTTAGTTGTATTGTGTTAGGCAGAACTATTACCTTGTTATTGTCTTATGTGGAAATTAAGTATGATTTAAGGAGATGCTTACGGGTGCTAAGTTGTGGACTTGTGAACTAAATTTTAGGTGTCAAGTTGACTGAATTTAAAAATACCTAGAAATCTGGTAAAGCATTATGTTGGGTGTTTCTGTGAGGGTTAGGTTTCTGTGAGGGGAGGTTAGTGTGTGAGTATGAGTGGGTTATCTGGGGGAAGAGCTGCTCTCAGTGTTGGTGGGCACCATCTCATTGGCTGATGGCTGGGAGAAACAAATACAGAAAACAAATCGATCTCTCTCTGAGAGCCGGGACAGATTTTTCTTCTGCTGCCTTGGACATCAGAACCCCAAGCTCACCAGCCTTTGGACTCCAGGACTTACACCAGCAACCACATTTAAATGAGAGTTAACCATTGGCTTCCCTGGTTCTAAGGCCTTCGGACTTGGAGTGAGCCATGCTACCGGCATCCCAGGGTCTCCAGCGTGCAGATGGGCATGTCGTGGGACTACTAAGCAGTCATAATCGTGTGAGCCAATTTCCCTAATAAATCCCCTCTCATATATCCATATACACACTTATCTTATTGGTTCTAGCTCTCTGGAGAACCCTGACTAATACAGATTTGGTACTGGGGAAGCCGAATATCATTCATTCTTATACATTCCTTACAACACAATGGAAGAGATCTGTGAAATTGACCCCTCACAAAAATGCTGTGATTAGTTAAGTGTATGAAGCTATTTAATGGTGAAAGGTAAAAGTTTAAAAGCTAATTACATTGGTGCTATGATAGCAGAAAATCACTTAATTGCAATGGCCCAGCAATAACCAAACTTTCAAGTGGACAGCATACACTTGTACAATTTGTAGACCACAACCACTCTCCAAATACAAGTGTGGCGACTATTTTAAAGATTCTAGAAGAAGTGAAAATGGAGGTGAAAGACACAAAAAAAACTCCCCTGCCAAATTATTTAATCATGTACTACTTCTGCCCTTTCACACATAGTGCCAATATACTATGCTATGTATTTAATCTTCGTATTGTCTCCAATAATAGATGTATACATTGTGTAAAGACTTTTAGAGAGTTCTCTTTTGTTTTGTGGATTTTTTTTTTCCTGCAAATTTGACTCCAGGAAAGTGCATTATCACAATGTTGACCTTGTGTGTAGGCATTGTGCGTGTGTGTAAAAACGCTGAAACTTCCTCAGTGAATAAACAGCTGTCCTTTCTGTACATCTGCATTTGTGAAAGATACAATTTCTTGAGATCTCGGCGGTTTGGGTGACTGCACATGCAATGGTGACTCGCTGGTTTTTGAGCCATCCATCAAAAGATTTACGTTGTCCATCACAGTGTTTCAGATGGCCACAGTTACAAAGCTGGGTGCACACAATTACCAACCATAGTAATATGCATTTATACATTTCCCTCTTGATCTAGTTCTTTATGAATATAGTTTGTCTGTTTATAACTTATCCCCATGCTACAGTTGTTAGTATATCTGAGTGTTTATGCTTGCAAAAATATGTATGTTACTACTGCCTCTTTTATGGTGTTAAGTGGCCTATAAAACACTCTGTTGTATTTTGTATGTTTCTCTTAAAAATGTAAATAAAGGTCTTAAAATTTAAAGGATTTTTTTTCCATAGTTATATTTTTGGGACTTTCATCTTTCCCAATTTCAACATTCAGATTGTGTCTTTCAAAATTATGGCCCAAACTCATAGAAGGGGTGAGGGATTAAGGAAGGATGATGACTTAGAAGCTCTAACTCGTGAAGAAAATGTGGCTGTGGTAAAGGGGAGATGGGAAGGTGTGTGGTGCAGCCCAGGGTGTCATGCTGCTGGCCCTGGGAGGGGAGATAGCGTACAGGAAGGGGACTCTTGCAAGTTTTCGCTCTCACACCATGCACCTGGAGGAAGGGACTTTTAGCTTAGCATAATTTGAAGGCAACCTGGGGCAGTGTAGGAATATAGATCTGATGTTAGATGACCTAACTTCTTTTTTTTTTTTTTTTTTTTTTTGAGATGGAGTTTCGCTCTTGTTGCCCAGGCTGGAGTACAGTGGCACGATCTCGGCTCACCGCAACCTCCACCTCCCGGGTTCAAGTGATTCTCCTGCCTCAGCCTCCCAAGTAGCTGGGACTACAGGTGCCCGCCACTACGCCCAGTTAATTTTTGTATTTTTAGTAGAGACCGGGTTTTACCATGTTGGCCAGGTTGATCTCAAACTCCTGACCTAAGGTGATCCACCTGCCTCGGCCTCCCAAGTGCTGGGATTATCGCTGTGAGCCACCGCACCCGACCTAGAAGACTTAACTTCTAGTCTCAATTTTGTCAGTAAGGTCTCCATTCTTTGGGTTGATTCCTTCCACTGGACATTTCGTGTCTAACCAGGTCACTGTTTCCCTTTGGAGGAACAGAGCTAGTGGATGAAGATGACTTTGCTAAGGGTAAGATATCTCCACAGACAGTTAATTTTTTTTCTTGTTGTTAATTGCTAGGAAAATAATCCATCTTACCCCAGGGAAGCCATCCAAATGACTCAGACCTCTCTGTGGATTTCAAAGAAAGCTTTCAGTATCTATTTTCTAATTTTCCCAAACAGTCCCTGCAGGTTGAGGGATCACGGTGAAGAGAATTCCACCAAATTTGCTTCGAGGCTGCTGGATAAATGTAGTACAGAGGTAATCGGCTCACCTCATCACAGCCACCAGCTTCAGCCTCCCCTACAACTCAATCACTGGCACACGGCTAACCAAATTACTGCTCCGGGCTCTGGGCCTCCCCGTTATGTGACTCAGGAGCCTCATTTGCAATCACTATTAACCAGAAAAGCCGCACGACTGCTCTGAGCCCACAGAGTGGAGTGTCATACAATATTCACAGAAACCCATGGGCCGGAAGGGGCTGCAAAGCCTCTTCCGTTATTCCGGCTGCAAAGCCTTTAGAATAACGCTTGCACAGTGACCCCCACCAGCTTGGGGTCCCCTTCCTTACCCTTTCTCCAGCCCCTCTGGCAAAGTGACTCCAGGCTGGACAGAGAAAGAAGACTGTGAAATGCCCAGAGCTCTGGGAATGGGACCATCAGAGGTGACTGTGTGGAGAGGAACTGAGTAACCCACATAGCAGCTATTAAACAATCTCGTAGGAAGCCTTTAACTGCTTTAAAGTCGGTATTCATGCAGAACACTCCAAAGGCCACCTCTAAATCTCTAAAGACAATGCTCAGGTCTTTACCTCTCATTCAGCCGCCTGCTGTGCTGTGTGAAACAGAGTTAGCAAAGCCCGGTGCAGCACGGGATTTCCAAAGATTATCCCATAAATGGCAAAGGCGGGCACACATCTCACATCTCTCCTTTCCTGGTCCTGCCTCCTCCTCTTCCTTACAGCTCCCACCCTCCCCACTGCCACTCAATACACATTTATCCACACAGGTCGGTCTTAGAATGAAAGGCACGTGGATGCATCAACAAATGGTACTGAAGTGCCCTAGCTTTACATTTCATATCTGTCAGGCACTTAAAGCCACGATTGTCCCATATGCCCCTCCCATTCCATGTGTTCGTGTGTGTGTTTCTGTTGTAACCCAAGGTTAATGGGGTTGTCTGGGGTGGTGCAGGCACGGTGTGGAGGTATCAGAGAGGGCCTCATGGAACTTTGCCAGAAAGCATTTTGCTATTCTTCTTTCAGAAACTTGTTTATCAAAGGCTGTGGTTAAGAGGAGGAAGCCACTCAGCCAGCCTCAGCCTAGCTACTGCCTGCTTGGGAAGTGCTCATGACCGACGCCAGAAGGGCTCTGGCTAGCACTACAGAGCCTTCTCTGGAAAAACCTGGGCACAGGGACTGACCGATCCTCCCCTCAAAGGGCACCTCTGCAGATGGTGCAAAACAAGGCAGGGCCGCCCAGGGCAGGACACTGTAGAAGCAGCTAGTGCCAGTGGGAGTGGAGCCAGGAGAGAAAGGCTTTCTTCGTTTAGAAACAAGCAAAGGACAGGAGGGAGAGAGGAGTGCTGAATCAGGACCCGGAGCAGGCGTCCTCATGAGCGCCAGCCTGAAGCCTGCTCGCCACATTTCAATAACCACTGTGAATGAGGAAGCAGAGGGCAGCCGGCCAAGAGAGCTGGCTCCTTGACGGTCACTTTTCACAGGGTGGAAAGAAGTGTGGGCACCGTTTGGAACCCTAATCTGTGCAAGTGGTCCTCAGAGACAGAGACTGAGACTGAGGGAAAAGGTCTTGTTTGCACTCCACTGCCTGGCACTCACTGAAAGCTGAGGTCTCCTATGTTCAAGGCTGGCTACTCTAAATGTCCCTTTTAATTAGGGTGAGCTTCAGGGGTGTAATGGCTTTAACCAGAGGATCTGATGTCCCCGGGAAGGCTCTGCCTTCCATTTAGAAGGAAAGGCATCAGCTTGCTTGAAGGAATCCCAGGTTACTGAGTAATCACCATAATAAGATTGAGAATGAAGGTGACCTATGGAAGCATGGCAAATACACCATTTTCTTTGCTTTGTAAGTGAATTTTGATTATAACTCAGCACTTGCCTCAGGTTCTAAAATGCTGTTGGTTCGAATTCTCAGGAAAGCCCAGGAAAGGATAAAACACATAAATGCTTCCACAAAGAAAAATACAAGCTTCCCAGCCCTCTTTGTAGCTACACGCAACCCAGAAAATTGAAAGCAAGGTTGTAGTCTCTCTGTCCTTGGTCACCATTTCATGTACTGGCCTGTCATACAAAGTGTGGGGAAGCACGGCAGATCAATAGCTATTCTGGGTTAATATTGCCACAGAATTTTTTTTTTCCTCTAAAAAGACATTCCTCCTCATTACATAGATCACAGCTTATTACATCCAAGGCATATTTCGGTGGTCTGTTTATGGAAATTAGTGTTTAGAAAGAGATTTTTTTTGAGGTTACATGTGCTTTTTAATACAAGCAGTGGGGCAATGACGCTCCTATAGAGTTAGTCCTTTTAAAGCTCTGCAAATGACTATTAGCCCTTAGGTTTGAGAAGGGGGTACAACTTACCTGATGGGGGCCACCTGCACCCTCCAGGTCTCTCCCTACCTGGAGCCCTCTCCAAATCCTGTGTGCCGCATTCCACATCCTGGGGACATTAGCAGCACTCAACTTGCTTTATCTGGGGTGATGTTTCTCTGAGCAAAAGTCCGTAAGTGTTTTTTTATGGGAAATGAAAAGCCAGATAAGCGTGTAAGTGAAAAAGTGAGCCCTGGCCTCTCAAAGCATGTCATCCATTTTTATGTTACTGATTATATGATTTCTAAATTGCCTGAATGTGTTAAGCGACAACTTTTGAATTTGCTATTGGAACTCTACAAATTATATATACAATAACATACATTATTTTTAGGGGAGAGTTATGAAACACCTCTGATACCTCTCTTCAGTCTCAAAAGCTGAGGCGGAGAAAGGGCAGATGTTCATAAGCCCACTTAAAAGGTGAGGAAGGGAAGGCTCAAAGAGGTGCAGGAGGGGTTCAATTTCACACAGCTGGCCAGAGCTGACTCAAGGCCTCCAACCCTAACTCTGAACTCCTGGGTCAGGGCGGCAAGATGATTTGTCAATATCCAGGCAGACATCATTGAGAAATACACACAAGTGGTTTCCTCTGGCTCCACACAGAGACCTTAACACCTGGCTATTCTCCATCATCAGCTGCAGTCAATGAACCATATAAATTCAAACTTCAGAAATGCTAAAGTCTCATAAGCAATTTTTGAAGGTATTAAAATACAAAACAGAAGTAAACAAAATTTCTTGCCCCAGGGAACTAACTAATGCAAAGTGACAAAATAATGGAAGTTTGAATGCGGTCTCAAAAGTGGCCATAAAATGGAATTCAGAATTATGTTTTAATGTGTATGCTATCTACTTGCTTTGCCAAGGATGCTGGTGTGAATTCTTATTTATAAAACTAAATTATACAAGAAGAGAAATAGTGGAATGAGAGGAAACAGCTCGCAAGCAAGAGCAGGTGTGAACAGTTGCATGCGATGGTATTGGTCACAGCTGGGGTACCAGAGAGCGTCAGATCCTAGGTCAGGTGCACCATAGGGGTCCCAGGACAGTCCATCGCTCCTCCACCAGGACTGGCCTTGGCATGTAGCCCCAGCAGCTCCAGGCAGCTGTCTTTCCGCGGAACTTCTAGGAGTGGGGGTACCCATCAGCGCTGACCTGCGGCGCTCCAGCTGAGGATAGTCTGACCGTAGGAGTTTATAAAGTAATGGACAACAGGCAGTGCCCTTCCTCCCCAACAGCAGTGGTCAGAGGGACAGATCTATCCTCACAGAGACTGTCGGGCACGGGCGCTGCAGACATGGCCCCTCCCCCCGGCACTCAGTCCTGTCTGCCTTCCACAGGAGGACAGGAAAGGAACTTCCGACGAGTCCACCTTTTATGTTAGGAGAGAGGCAAGGTGCTGAGTTTCCCATCCGGGGAGTTCAGCTTCACCGTCTCCCCAGCCCCCACTCCGCTGAATTCCCCTCCTCCCTACCACTAGCCCGTGGCCCAGCGTTCCTTTCCCGGTCAGTCTTGGCTGTGATGTTTAGTGGCTCTGCCGGACCCCATATTTTGTCTGGTCTCTAAAAGGGCACTGACGTGAGGGTGCAAATGCAGAGGCCGCGGGGCAGCTAGGCAGCCACGAGGAACCCAGCACCCAGCTGCCTAGGGAGCTCCAGGCAGCCGCGGCAGCAGCTCGGAGCTGATTACATTATTACACAATCCAGGCAAATCCTGCTCCAGTACAAGGAGCGCATCTAACCAGCAGGAAGGAAATAAGCCAAAATCCTTCCGACACCACACACACACACACACGTCTGAGGACAAGTACAAACACTTTGCAGAAATAACCCTCCCCCAACCCCACCAACCTCCAGGTCCCTGTTTCAGGATTCCTCACCCCGCAGTAGCGTCTAAAATCCTCGTGTTTGACCACCTCTCCCAACACATGGGACAGAGAGCAATTTGGCTAACTTCAAATCCTGTCTCCCGAGCACTTGCCCACAAATATTAGGGGGAGCGATAGGGACGCCCCCCTGTTCCCGCCACCACCCTCACTTCTGCCCCCCACGCCACTCTCGGGTTGACAGCGTCGGGGAAAGACACCAGACCATCAATCCAATTTTTCCTGCCAGTTGGGGAAACAACACTCGGTCACTAACAGCACCCAGCCACCTAGAGAGCGAGAGTGAGCCGAGGCAAACACGCCGGCTTCCAGACACAGTCCCAGCCCCCGCGACCCGGTTTTGCAAAGGGCTGCACGCGCTCGCCGGAGGGTCGCTGCCGCCTCCGAGAAACGACTTGAACCTGAGCCCGGTGAAGATAAAATGACACAGAGACTCACCTTTAGGTTGTGAGTGGGGTTGACGACACAGACAAGTTGCCCGGCAGCGGAGAAAACCCGTTTAGCTTTGTAGTGCTGAAATCGGAGATGAATGAGATCTAATACAGCCCCAAAGCACTGGGTAAAGAAAAGCATCACAACTTTTGGGGGGTTGTTGGCCCGGGAAGGCAGCGGAGGAAGCTGTGAGTCCTTGGGCTCTGGAAGGAGCGCAGCCTCTGAGACACTCCGCGCCAGCCCGGCTTAGCGCGCCTTCATATTCATCATCAAAATAAGACGGTTAGAATCTTGCAGCAGTGAGGCGGCCAATCAAAAGGACAGAAATGTTATCCTTGAGGTGCAGAGACAGCCAATAACAAATGCCTTCCCTACCGAAACTCCCTGATGAATTGAGCCTGGCGGAGAATGTATTATTGAACATTACCATAGATCAGCACATTGCATTTATCTTGTGATTACAGCCAACCATACCTAATGCTGGGGAGATAGGCTGACAAAATTGATTGCTTAATGTGTCTCCATTTATTAATTGACTTAATTTAACATGAGAGCCTTTCTTAATGCCCTGGCAAGAACGTAAAGCGTTTAAGCCGCCAAATAGTACAACACCCCGCTCCAAAGTAGGCAGATGGATAACGCAGATCGTGGCTCGACTCACCAGAGCTGCTTGGGAGAAAATAAAATATTACTAGACTCTGATTCCAGATAAGGACTTGGCAGCAGCAAAAATGTGTATCTTTCAATCTTGCGTTCTGACTTTCTGCAATTTGGATTACAGCCCCTTGATAAATCTTACTCTCCACTCTTTATCAAAGAAAAGAATCCCTGACAAATGCCTTTGGAGTTGAGGGGTGGAAGGAAGTGTGTGTGTGTGTATGTGTATATATATATATATACACACACACACACATATATATGTATATTCTTTTTTTCAAAATACTGTGATCACTGAAGTCTGAAAGTATTAAAGGATAAAAATGCACAGACTATGCTTCAAAAAATAATGAAATCCCTGATGCATGAATGCACACACACAGAAAAACCTACACTGAGAGGAAAGAGGCTTGTAAATCAGCAAAATAATTACAGATGCAGAGAACCTTTGCTTGTTATCATTTGCATATTGGTGGGCAGCAAATTGCTAATTAACCACTAGATTGTTGGAGACATTAAAAGAGAGATTAAGGATGCACACACCACATCATTTACTTGTTTCTGCAAATGCTAGCAGCACATTTCTGTGCTGGCACAGGGAGAGGGGATTCCAGTCCTCAGACTGCAAACCTGTCCTTGCTCCCCAGAACAGGGTTGGTGGGGGGACGGGAGGCCGCTGGTTCTTCAAGAAAGATTCCTAAGCAGTACTTGAAGGGCTTTGGGTTTTTCGGGACTAGCTCTGATGGTTTAGTCTTTGCAGCTGAAGCAGGGGAGTTGCGTGTATTGTGTTTTCCCTCTTCACTGGCTGTTTCTCAGTTGAGAAGTCAGGCCAGATCCAGCGCTGCCTGGAGCAGGATCAGCCCCCACTGTGAATTGTACCCTGTGAGTGTGAGCCCATTGCCCCCTCCCGCATGGTTCTTGTTCTGCTCTGGCTACAATGCTTGGGTTGTATTGTATGCAAAACATATGCACACGTGGAATACCTAGGTCTGTGACTTGGTCAGGCAATTAAACTAACAACAGAATAATATACAGGATAAAAATAATGCACAAGTTTGTTGATGCCAGGACAGAGCCCAGGTTGTTCATTTTAACTTGCATTTAACTTAAAATCAAACCAATGTTTTAAGAGACAAACTGAACACCAATTAAAAATGGAAACTTTGCACTTTTAAAATAACTACACTGGCACCAAACTAGAAGATGACAACATTTGAACTGATTAGAACCTCATCAATGTGATATTTTTATAGGACATGAGTCCCTGGAGCCACCTGTTACATGGCACCTAATAAGGGCTGCTGATCCACAAAACCAGAACCTGCTTTCTAAAGTTTGAATTGTCCAGAAAATAAGCTTTCAGCAGTTCACTGGGAAAACATTTAATATCCTTTCATTGGCTTACTTGTTTTAAAAACTAAAAGTGTGCAGGTACTCTTATAGATTTGTTAAATATATATATTCATAATTCAGAGAGGTTCAAATTATTTTTACATCTTTGGCTGTAGTGGAACAATTGTGTTGATTTTTTGTTTTTCTTCACTTTTTAAAAATGTATTGTTTCTGTCATCCATCCTGCTAGAAGTAAGTTCCATGAGAATGGGAATTTCTGATTTTTTTTTTAAAGGTATTTTTTAAAATATAATCTTCTTCGTATTTCTTTTTATTATTATTATACTTTAAGTTCTAGGGTACATGTGCACAACATGCAGGTTTGTTACATATGTATACATGTGCCATGTTGGTGTGCTGCACCCATTAACTCGTCATTTACATTAGGTATATCTCCTAATGCTATTTCTCTCCCCTCCCCCCACCCCATGACAGGCCCTGGTGTGTGATGTTCCCCTTCCTGTGTCCAAGTGTTCTCATTGTTCAATTTCCACCTATGAATGAGAACATGTGGTGTTTGGTTTTCTGTCCCTGCAATAGTTTGCTCAGAAGGATTTTCAGCTTCATCCCTGTCCCTACAAAGGACATGAACTCATCCTTTTTTATGGCTGCATAGTATTCCATGGTGTATATGTGTCGCATTTTCTTAATCCAGTCTATCACTGATGGACATTTGGGTTGGTTCCAAATCTTTGCTATTGTGAATAGTGCTGCAATAAACATACATGTGCATGTGTCTTTATAGCAGCATGATTTATAATCTTTTGGGTATATACCCAGTAATGGGATGGCTGGGTCAAATGGTATTTCTAGTTCTAGATCCTTGAGGAGTCGCCACACTGTCTTCCACAATGGCTGAACCAGTTTATAGTCCCACCAAAGGTATAAAAAGTGTTCCTATTTCTCCACATCCTCTCCAGCACCTGTTGTTTCCTGACTTTTTAATGATTGCCATTCTAACTGGCATGAGATGGTATCTCATTGTAGTTTTGATTTGCATTTCTCTGATGGCCAGTGATGATGTCTTCTTTTGAGAAGTGTCTGTTCATATCCATTGCCCAATTTTTTGATGGGGTTGTTTTTTTTCTTGTAAATTTGAGTTCTTTGTAGATTCTGGATATTAGCCCTTTGTAGATGAGTAGATTGCAAAACTTTTCTCCCATTCTGTAGGTTGCCTGTTCACTCTGATGGTAGTTTTTTTTTGTTTTTTTTTTTTTGTTTGTTTTTTTGTTTTTTTTTTTGCTGTGCAGAAGCTCTTTAGTTTAATTAGATCCCATTTGTCAATTTTGGCTTTTGTTGCCATTGCTTTGGTGTTTTAGATATGAAGTCCTTGCCCATGCCTATATCCTGAATGGTATTGCCTAGGTTTTCTTCTAGGGTTTTTATGGTTTTAGGTCTAACATTTAAGTCTTTAATCCATCTTGAATTAATTTTTGTATAAGATGTAAGGAAGGGATCCAGTTTCAGCTTTCTGCATATGGCTAGCCAGTTTTCCCAGCACCATTTATTGAATAGGGAATCCTTTTCCCATTTCTTTTTTTTGTCAGGTTGGTCAAAGATCAGATGGTTGTAGATGTGTGGTATTATTTCTGAGGGATCTATTCTGTTCCATTGGTCTACATCTCTGTTTTGGTACCAGTACCATGCTGTTTTGGTTACTGTAGCCTTGCAGTATAGTTTGAAGTCAGGTAGCATGATGCCTCCAGCTTTGTTCTTTTGGCTTAGGATTGTCTTCGCAATGAGGGTTCTTTTTTGGTTCCATACAAACTTCAAAGTAGTTTTTTCCAATTCTGTGAAGAAAGTCATTGGTAGCTTGATGGGGATGGCATTAAATCTGTAAATTACCTTGGGCAGTATGGCCATTTTCACGATATCAATTCTTTCTATCCATGAGCATGGAATGTTCTTCCATTTATTTGTGTCCTCTTTTATTTCGTTGAGCAGTGGTTTGTAGTTCTTCCTGAAGAGGTCCTTCACATCCCTTGTAAGTTGGATTCCTAGGTATTTTATTCTCTTTGAAGCAATTGTGAATGGGAGTTCACTCATGATTTGGCTCTCTGTCTGTTATTGATGTATAAGAATGCTTGTGATTTTTGCACATTGATTTTGTATCCTGAGACTTTGCTGAAGTTGCTTATCAGCTTAAGGAGATTTTGGGCTGAGACAATGGGGTTTTCTAAATATACAGTCATGTCATCTGCAAACAGGGACAATTTGACTTCCTTTTTTCCTAATCGAATACCCATTATTTCTTTCTCCTGCCTGATTGTCCTGGCCAGAACTTCCAACACTATGTTGAATAGGAGTGGTGAGAGAGGGCATCCCTGTCTTGTGCCAGTTTTCAAAGGGAATGCTTCCAGTTTTTGCCCATTCAGTATGATACTGGCTGTGGGTTTGTCATAAGTAGCTCTTATTATTCTGAGATACGTCCTATCAATACCTAATTTATTGAGAGTTTTTAGCATGAAAGGCTGTCGAATTTTGTCAAAGGCTTTGAAAAGGTATTTTTAAAATAAAATGAATGTACACAAAATGAGGATGCCATCCAATAGGTCAAAGATCTAAAACTTTGTGTTGATAATCTCATGCTTGTGCTTAAGATATAAAAATCAATGCTCCTTTAATTTTATCTTGATTTTCAAGAAATTAAAGACCTAATGTTTTTAGAGTAGTTTTAGGTTCACAGCAAAATTGAGAGAAAAGTACAGAAATACCTCATTTCTCCCCACCCCCACACCTGCACTGCCTCCCCTATTATCAACACCCCCCACTACAGGAGTGTATTTGTTACAATTAATGAACCTACACTGACGCATCACCACCATCCAGAGTTCATAGCTTATACTAGGGTTCACTTTTGGTGTTGTACATTCTACGGGTTTGAACAAATGCAAAATGACCCAAATCCATTGTTAGAGTATCACACAGAGTATTTTCACTGCTCTAAATAGCCTCTGTGCTCTGTTTATTTATCCCTTCCCACCCACCTCCTCCAGCTCTTGGCAACCACTGATCTTTATGTTGTCTACGCCATAGTGTTTCCTTTTTCAAAATGTCATGTAATTGGAACCATATAGTATGTAGTCTTTTTGAACTGGCTTCTTTCACTTAGTAACATGCATTTAATATCCATGTCTATTCATGACTTGATAGCTCATATGTTTTTAACACTGAGTAATGTCCCATTGGGTGACCACAGTTTGTTTATCTGTTCATCTACTGAAGGATATCTTGGTTACGTTCAAGTTTTAAGTTAATTTTTGTGAATTGTGTAAGATCTGTGTCTAGATTCCTTTTTTAAATCTGCATACAGATGTCCAGTTTCAGCACCATTTGTTGAAAAATTGTTAGATTTACAACTATGTCTTCTTGGGTGCTAACGTAAATAGTATTGTGTAATTTCAAATTCTACTTGGTCATTGTTTACTTATAGGAAACAAATTGACTTTTATGTATTAATCTTGTATTTTACACCTTTGTTATGATCATTTATTAGTTTGAAGTTTTTTGCTGATTCTTTTGAGTTTTCTACATAATCATGTCATCTGTAAAGAAAGGTAGTTTTATTTCTTTTTTCTCAATCTGTATACCTTTTATTTCCTTTTCTTGTCTTATTGCATTAGCTAGAACTTCCAGTACAATATTGAAAAGAGATGGTGAGAGAGGACATCCTTGCCTTGTTCTTGATCTTAGTGGGAAAGCTTCTATTTTCTCACCATTAAATATGATGTTGGCTGTAGGTTTATTGTAGTTATTATTTATCAAGTTGATGAAGTTTCCTTCTGTTCCTAGTTTACTGAGAGTTTTTATTATGAATGGGTGTTGGATTTTGTCAAATGCTTTTTCTACATCTATTAATATGATCATGTGATTTTAATTCTTTAACCTGTTGATGTAATTAATTACATTAATTGACTTTTAAATGTTGAACCAGCCTTGTGTACCTGGAGCAAACCCATTATTATATTGCTTTCTTCCTTTATTATAACCTCAGCCAGTTATCTTAACCTCACCAAGGCTCAATTTCCACAACTATAACATGGGAATAACAGACATTTATTTCTTTTTCAGGGTCATTGTGAAGACTAAGATGATATATTTGGAAGTACCAGCATACTGCCTGATTTGAAGCAGCCTCCCAATACTTGCTTCTACTGAGTATCTTTGGCAGATGGGTGATTATTTGGCAATATGGGGTTTTTTTTTTCCTTGTACCCTGAAATATTTTTCCCCACTGATATCTACCCTACTACCCAGAGTCAAGCAAGCAGAGGGCATGATAAAAGAGGGCATGATAAAAGCATTTTGTCAAATACTTTTTCTACATCTATTAATATGATCATGTGATTTTATTTCTTTAGCCTGTTGATGTAATTAATTATATTAATTACATTAATTGACTTTTAAATGTTGAACCAGCCTTGTGTACCTGGAGGAAACCCATTATTATACTGCCTTTTTCCTTTACTGTATCCTCACCCAGTTATCTTAACCTCACCAAGGCTCAATTCCCACAACTATGACATGGGAATAATAGACATTTATTTCTATTATAATAGAAATAAACCTTTTCTAAGTACAATATACTAAGGGCAAATGTTCCTGATATTACCCAGAGACCAGAACTGGGAAGGTGAAGCCTGAAGGGCTACAGAGTGCCGATCCATATCAGTCATGAGACTAGCAGCACACACCTGCTACTACTGATTCTTTCCCTGGCTTCAGACTTGAGCCCTAGCTCTAACTCTATACCCCAAAACTGGCTTCTGTCACTCTATTTTAGAATATGAACTACATCAATCTCTTCCTAGAGACAGTCTTAACAATAATCATTCATTGGGCAATGTTTAGAACTTACCCTAATAATAAATGTTCATGATTAATGTCCCAAAATAGGGTGGCACAAACTAGCCTTGAGGTGGAGATTTGGAGCTATGTTCACTTCTTACTACCAAGCTGGCTCCTTTGCAAGAGACACACCAATCCCCTCATGCTACCCATGAAGGCTAGAACGTCCCCTTCTTTTTTATGGCAACCAAATTTACATTTTATCTGTACTAGAAAGCGTCTGGGATTAACAATCAGACAAATTTGGATTCAAACCCTGAATTGTTACTTACTGTTACTTTGGGCAAATTAGTTAACCTCATTTATGCTTAGTTTTGTTGTCTGTAAAACAAAGCTATTAGTTTCATTAAAGTGTAATTTAAAAGATTAAATGAGTAGCTAGAGAAAAAATGACCAGCCAAATGCCTAGTTTTTATGATAAAAGTAGCAATGAGAAGCTATCATCATCATCATCATCATCATCATCATCGTCATCATCACCTTCTTATCAAAAACATATTTGTGTAAATAACACAAAGTACCAGTGAGGTTGTGGAACACCAAAACTCTCATATATGGTTAGAAGTCACTTTGGAAAACCATTAGGTATCATCTACTAACATTAAACATATATATATATTCTATGACCCAGAAATTCTACTCTCCATACACAAACAACAGAGATGTGATCATGTCCTCACCAAAAGATATGCACTAGGATTTTCATAGCAACATATTCATAAGAGTTAAAAACTAGAAATAACCTGAATGTCTATCAGCAATAACATGAATACATTGTATTATTTTTCCTCTGTTAAATACTACGTAGAAATGAAAAAGAATGAACTATTGCTGCACGCAACAATGTAATAACACAAATGGATCTCATAGAAATAAGTTTCAGGTAGAAAAGTCAGACACAAAAGAATATGTATATGTGATTCCATCTATGGGAAGTTCAAGGACAAGGTGACCTATAGTGTGAGAAATCAGGAGAGTGGTAACCTAGGCAAGGAGGGACAGCTGAAGGGCATGTGAGGGGGGCTTGTACTATTCTGTCTTGATCTATGTCCTAGTTTCATGAATGTTATGGATTGTATTGTTTCTCCCCAAAAATTCATGCTGAAGCCCTAACCCCCAGTACCTCAGAATGTGACTTTATTGGGAAATAGGGTCTTTACAGAGATAATCAAATTGAGATGAGGTCATTAGGGTGAGACATAATCCAATATGACTGGTGTCTTTATATAAAGGAAAAATGTGGGCAGAGGCATGCATATAAGAGAGCACAGCCTGTGAACATGAAGGCACAGAGTGAGGCAACACATCCACAAGCCAAAGAGGGCCAGTGATGACCAGCAAACTACTAGCAGGTGGGAGAGAGGCATGAAAAGGACCCTGTAACCCTCAGAAGAAACTAACCCTCCTGATGCCTTGATCTTGGACTTCTGGCCTCCAGAACTGTGAAACAATAAATTTCTGTTACCCAAGCCATACAGTTTGTGGCACTTTGTTATGGAAGCCTTAGCAAACGAATACAATAAGTATGTCCATTTCATGGAAATTCATCAGGCTGTGAACGAATGATCAGTGCACTTTTCTGTACATAACATCAATGGCCTCGATAACACTAAAATAACCAGTGAATGAGCAAATAATTGAATATTGAAATAGTGAATTATTTCATAAAGGTTTTTAAAAATCTATTGAAGTAATCACAACGGGAAATACTTGATTACATAAAATGTTAAACTCTGTATGTCAAAATAATGTCTAACAAATAAAATGGAAAAGTAAAATATTGAGGATATAGGTGCAACAAGTATGAGAAAAGATTTACATTTCTAATGAAGAACTCTTGTACATGCATAGACAAAGAATATAAACAGAGTAGAGATTGGGAGGCCGAGATGGGCGGATCACAAGGTCAGGAGATCGAGACCATCCTGGCTAACCTGGTGAAACCCCGTCTCTACTGAAAAATACAAAAAAACTAGCCAGGCGAGGTGGCGGGCACCTGTGGTCCCAGCTACTCGGGAGGCTGAGGCAGGAGAATGGCGTAAACCCGGCAGGCGGAGCTTGCAGTGAGCCGAGATCCGGCCACTGCACTCCAGCCTGGGTGACAGAGCGAGACTCCGTCTCAAAATAAATAAACGAATAAATAAATAAACAAATAAATAAATAAATAAATAAATAAACAAACAGAGTACAGAGAAGAAGTAATAAAAAGATGAGTAAGTAGGGAGTGATGAGGTCAACAAGATGGTAAAATAGGAGGTCCCCGCCGTCCATCCACCTCCAACTGAACCACCATCCACAGATAAAAATAGCTATAGGAGAGCTCCAGAATCCAGCTGTACATGTTAAATATGTACAGACTTTTGTATCTCAATCATACCTCAATAAAGTGGCCTTAAAAATAAAAATTAATCCAGAATCCAGCTGTACGCATTAAATATGTACAGATTTTTGTATCTCAATCATATCTCAATAAAGTGGTCTTAGAAATAAAAATTAATACGAAAATTAAAAAGTTCACTAGAACAAGAAATCAAAGAAATGAAAATTAAAACAAGACAACATTCTACCTTTTAAGTCAGCACTTTATATTTTTACTATTAAATATTATATGAAAACATATTTTAATATTAAAATTATTAAAATGATATAATTATTTAAAATATTATATTATATATAATATATATGTGGTATATATTATGTTATATATCCAAGGGCGGGTCTATAGTGGTTATCCTATGATCATGCTACCATCGTATTAAGTGTATGTTGGAGGAGCATGTATATATCCAGTGCTGATGAATCTGCTATGAGGCTGACATTCTCTTCTGCTAGTGGCAAGAATAATAAAAACAAACATTTGTCATATGTCAAGAACTATACTAAATACTTGGCCTATGTATTCAAGTACATATGTAGTCAAATATCTTATTTTTTTGTTTACACAAAACCATAAGTAACATTTGTCTCATTTCCAGACGAGGAAGCCATGGCTCAGGAAAATTAAGTAACTTGCCCAGGGTCACTCAACTAGTAATTTGTAAAGGTAGGATTTGAGCCCAGACCTTGCTGATGACAGATACCGAGTTGTACTACCTCTGAGAATATAAACTTATTGCACCTTTTCCTTGAAAACAATTTGACAATATGCATAAACAGCCTAAAATGGTCCCTAATTTTTTTTTTTTTTTTTTTGAGACAGAGTCTCACTCTGGTGCCCAGGCTGGGGTGCAGCAGCATGATCTTGGCTCACTGCAGCTTCTGCCTCCCGGGTTCAAGTGATTCTCCTGCCTCAGCCTCCTGAGTAGCTGGGACTATAGGTGTGTGCCACCATGGCCGGCTAAATTTTGTATTTTTTTGAGAGGTGGGATTTTACCATGTTGGTCAGGTTTGTTTAAAATTCCTGACCTCAAGTTATCTGCCCACCTCAGCCTCCCAAAGTGCTGGGATTACAGACTTGAGTCACTGTGCCTGGCTGGTTCATAAACTTTGACCTACTAACTAAATTTCTAGAAATCTGTTCTTATGATATAATCAGAAATTTCAACAAAGATTTAAGTACAAGGGTGTTTGCTGTTGTATCATTTATACCACTGGGGGGGGAAAGAAAAGAAAGAGACTATATGTCCACAATAGAAGCAGACTTAAAGTATTTAAGGTGTATGTATCCACAATACAGAAAAAATTACAGCTACAAAAATATGTTTCTGTAAAAAATGTAGAAAGACATATACATAACACTATTCACTGAAACACTATTTGTAATGATAAAAGACTAGGAACCTCCAGAATATCCCTCCATAGGGAACTGGTTGAATAACTATATACATCTCCACAATGGTGACCATTAGCCATAGAAGAAACAATGATCTCCAAATACTACTATGGAATGAATTCAGGTTATACTGGTAGAAAAGAAAGAAATATGAAGAATAGTGTGGATAATGTGCAAATGTTTATCTTCGAATGAGGGATACATGTTTATTTGAATAGCTATTTATGTATTTAGAAAAGAAGAATAAATGAAAAACTGGAAACAAAGTTAATATACAGGAGGGAAAGAAAGAGGGCAGAGGGTGCAGAAATGAAGCCAGACTTCTCTGAATATAGCTTGTTCTATACTTTGGCTTTGAAACCTTGAAATTATTTTACAAAATTTCAAAACAAGAAATTCCTCAAAATTGCTCTTGACAAAACCTCGTCAAAAGCAAAATAAATCAACTGTTTTTCAGGTTGGTGGCATAGGCACATAGAACAATTTTAACTGAATTTAGACATAGCAATTTGACTAGAAGTCCTTAGTAAGATACAGTCTAGGGACAAAAACAAATGCAAAAATTTTAACTACTTTCAGTAATTATATTGTTGGTAGTAGTGTTTGGGTAGTTTAAAAATAGATCTTCACCTTCAAAAGGTAAAACCAAATTCCCCTTTCCTTGAAACTGAGCCAGACATGGGACTTCCTTCTAATAAAAAGTATGAAAATGATGTTGGACTTCTGAGGCTAGATTGTCAAAGGAATTGCAGTTTCCCTCTTGTTCTCCAGGATGGCTTACTCTGAGACCGGCCCTCGTGCCATGAGGACATTCCATTAACCCTCTGGAGAGGCCTATTTGGAAAGGAACTAATATCTCCCTACCAACAGCCAGTACCAACTTGCCAGCCACGTAATGAGACACCTTGGAAACAGACCCCAAAGTCTTGGTCAAGCCTTACATAACTGTAGTCCTGGCCAAATCTTTTAGTGCAACTTTATGAGAGCTGCCCAGCTGAGCTGCTCTCAAATTTCTAACCTACAGAAACTGTGACAGAATAAATGTTTAGTGTTGCTTTAAACCACTAAGTTTCAGGGTAACTTTTCTCCAAGGGTAATTTGTCATGCATCAATAGATAACTAATAAAGAGTTTGCACCAGAAATAGAGTGTTTCCATAATTAAACCTAAGATTTAGTAGTGGCTTTGGAATTGGGTAGTGGGTAGGAGTTGGGAATATTAATGAAAACATAAAGGACCTTGAAAAGGCTTTTAGTGGAAGCCCAAGGTTGAGAGGAGTTTATTCTGGAGAGGCTTGTGGTTGTGTTTAATCTGAGTAGGCTACAATAAGAATCATAGGAGATCTGCAGCCATAAAAAAGAATGAGTTCATGTCCTTGCAGGGACATGGATGAAGCTGGAAACTATCATTCTCAGCAAACTAACACAGGAACAAAAAAACCAACACCACATGTTCTCACTCATAAGTGAGAGTCGAGCAATGAGAACACATGGACACAGGGAGGGGAACATCACACACTGGGGCCTGTCAAGGGGTGGGGGGCAAGGGGAGGGAGAGCATTAGGACAAATACCTAATACATGTGTGGTTTAAAACCTAGATGACAGGTTGATAGGTGCAGCAAACCACCATGGCCCATTATATCTATGTAACAAACCTGCATATTCTGCATGTGTATCCCAGAACTTAAAGTAAAATTAAAAAAAAAATTTTAAAAAGGAAAATAAAGACTTCCAAAAAAAAAAAAAAAAAAGAATAACAGGAGATCCATGAAGTTTTTAAGAGAAGTAAATTGGCAGAAATGTCAGGAGCTTGGACTGAAAGCTTGCATAATCCATATAAAATTGAAAGAGGCCTTTGAACCCTCAAGTTTCTACCGGCAAGAAGCAAGATCAGAAAACTATTCAGCAGAGAACATAGGCTACCTTTCATGGAAAAGAATGAATGACCTAATGGGTAGAACCAAGGGCTCAGATATGGGAGCTGGGAGCTATGGAAACTCATTCTCAGGTCTTGTGTTCTAATCAAGGAACTTCCAACATTTGCCCTGATGGATTTCAGAATTGCTGTGGGTCAGGGACTCCTGCAGCCTCTGCCTCCTGGGTTCAAGTGGTTCTCCTGCCTGCTGTGTCTCCTGATCTCTCCTGTTTTGAACGGGGTGAGTCTATAGCAGTTATCCTGTGTTTGTGCTACGATTGTATTAAGTGTATGTTGGAGAGCAGGTGGCAGATAACTTTTCTCTTTAGATCACAGGTCCTCAGATTGTGAGAAACTGTACTCAAGGAGCTGAATTCAAGGAAGTTGAGGAGTCTCTGCCATGCTTGGATCTGACTTAGATAACAAGATCCTAGACTGTGAGGTGGTGCTGTAAAGGAGTAAGATTTTGGGGATCTTTGGAAGTGGTGTGTGTATATTGCATGTGGGAGAAATGTAAGTAAGTTGCAGCCAGAGGGTAGGAAGAAATAGGTCTGCAAATTCTTTAACATTCCCCTTTCAACAGGAAGAGATGAATTCCTTCCCTTTGAAAGTAAGCCAGACATAATGACTCACTTATAACAACAGAAAGTGATAGACACAAAAATGTGTGATTTCTGAAGCTAGACAATCAAAGGCATTGCCACTTACATCTTGCTCCCTAGGATCACTCACTCTGGGGGAAGCCAGACATCATGCTATAAGGACCCTTTTGCAGCTGTGTAAGAGGCCATGTGAAGGGCAGCCGACGTCTTCTGTCAATGCCAGCATCAACTCAGCATCAACTCACCAGCCATGTGAATATGCCCCGGTGGGAGCAGATCTCCCAGCACCAGTCAAGCTTTCAGATGACTGCAGCTCTGGCCAATATTTTATCTGCAGTCTTATGAGAGACCTTGTTCCAGAGTCATGCAGCCTTATGACTTAGGGATGTATGGAAACTGTAATATAATTAGTGTTTGTCTTTGTGGCAAGTCATCAAGTTTTGGAGTAATTTGATGTGTGTGTACTGTTGATGAAGCAAATGAGTAATTATGTTGGTGTCATTGAAAGAAAGAAGTTACAGGTATAAGATGCATGAAGTGAGAAATACATATACTGTAGTCTTGAATTTGAATTGCAATGATTGCAGTGATGTATTTTATGTTAAGGAGGTGGAGGAGGTGGAGCAGAGGTAAAGGAGATGGAGGAGAAGGAGAAGAGAAAAAGGGAGGGAAAGGGGAAGGAAAAAGGGAAGGAGGAGAAGGAGAAGAAGATATGTTACTTAGTTCTGTCTACTGAAAAGACTTTTAAAAATGAGTACTGTAGGGCCAGGCATGGTGTCTCACACCTGTAATCCCAGCTCACACCTGTAATCTGGGAGGCTGAGGTGGGGTGGATCCTTGAGCTCAGGAGTTTGAGACCAGCCTGGGCAGCACGGCGAAACCCCATCTCTACCAAAAATAAAGAAAATTAGATGGACGTGGTGGTGTATGACTGTAGTCCTAGGTACTCAGGACGCTGAGTTAGGAGGATCGCTTGAGCCTGGAAGGCGGAGGTTGCAGTGAGTGGAGACCGTATCATTGTACACTGCACTCATACCTGGGTGACAGAGTGAGACCCTGTCTCAAAAAAAAAAAAGAACACAGATTGTGGTTTCCATGTAAATTTTCCCAACAACAAACAAACTAGTTATCTTTGAAGAAGTGGCTAGTTCTAGGTGTCTGGAGCAGAACATGTATTAGATGAGCCTGGAGCATCCCATCACCACAGAAAGTAAGGAAGCAATTTAAAAAGACAAGGGAAAAAATACTAGGGTCTTGTGAAAGACTCAGAAGTGATCATGAAGAGGTTCTTACTTGCTGAAGATGGGACAATTTTGGAGCATCATTAAAATGACAGCTGCAATAGATTAAAACACATCAAACATGTTTAAGTCCTTGTATTCATAATGATACTTAAAACCTAGCTTGCTTTGGATTATGTGTGGCACTTAATTCATTCATTGTTTTGATAACTGGCAAACAAAGGGAATAAATTGAGCATTTATCCTGCCTTTCTTGTATGAACGGCTCCTTAGTATAATCAAACCATCAGTGAGAAAGTTTTCTCTTGCAGCAGCATTCCAGTTAATAAATGAAGAAATAATGGTCAGATGAGAATACTTTTTGAGATTCCTAATGAAATAATGGTTCTGGGCAGTGACCCTCAATGGCTGCTGACCACACAGAGACAGACAACCAGGTACCGTGTGTCTCCCGGGAAACTTATCATCCCACTTATAAAGTATGCTTGCCAAAGTACCAAATGTGAATCTGATCCAACCTTTAGATTTAGTTACCATTTTTTAGCAAGTATAGGGGACAGAGGAACATTAGCAATGACAGCATGAAAATCCAACTAGCAAAATCCAGATTGTAAGGAACCCTACGGGAAGACTGACCCACTTTTTTAACAAATAAGGAACACATTGCAAAGAGAGAGAGATGGGGAGGGAAGAGAAAGAAATCATGTTTACATGATCTTCATAATGTGCAAAAAAGTCCAACATATATTAAGTTAGGAAAATTAGGATATAAAATTGTATTTATAAAAAAGTTCTTTTTTAAAAAAGAAGTACGCTGTACAGTATGAAAGAAAAAAATACAAATGTAGTAACAGTCATTGTCTTCAGGTAGCAGGATTATTGGCAATTTAAAAAAATTATTTTTAAAATCTGTTTTAAGAAGCAAATATTATTTTTGTTATCACGGTATTATATCCCTTTTCTAATAAGGAGAAATAGATAACTCGGTTTTAAAAATCAGTAAGAATCATACAATTTTAAAACACTCTTTTTTTCACATGATGGCCCCATCTATGCTTTCATCCATTGAGATTCTATTTTCTACAAGAAAATTGACTAATCCCATTGGATTGTCATGTGTCGATGGGTCCCGTCTCCCTGGTAACAGGCATGTATTTTACCAGGAGTCTTGTGGGAAAGATCTGAATCCGAGGGAATGAATCAGGGCTCACCTTCTGGCTCTGAGATGGGAATAAGAAGTTCAGTTAACCCTCATAGAACTGTTCAGGACGGTCAGCAGCTGAGCTAGGAAGTCTGATTTTTGGTAGATAACAAGCAAAGGAGGCAAATAGCCTCCACACAGCCCGGTTGGGTACAGATGGTCCACGAGCAACAAGTTTATTCTGTAACGTTGCCAAGGCAACAGCAGCTGCTTCTGGCAACAAGGAAGGCGGTGGGAGGGGGAAACTGTGGGAATAAAGAGGCAGATGATTCTGTAAATTTTTCCTAGGGAAATGGGAAAGAATATGATAAAACAGCAAACACTTTCTGGGTAAGCCTACTCCCCAGCACTTGATGTGTCAACAATGAAAGGCAAATGGTGTTTTTCATATTATAATCCTCCTAGAACCGAATGGGAGCCTAGGGGCTCTTGTCATGTTGTCATTTTCCCTTCCACGTCTCCAAACAGTGGTGGACAGGCTTCCTTACAGCTTTATCCCCTTGAGTGCAACAACACATTGATGTTTCTCTGTGACAGTTGCCGCGGCATCTATTCACATGGTTGAAAGATGCTTATTATGCTTTTACTTTGCCTGGACTTGAGAGGGAAGAAGAGAGGAAAGAAATAGCATTGGTCTTCCTCCTCCTCCTCCTCCTCCTCCTCCTCCTCCTCCTTCTCTCCTCCCCCTCTCCTCCTTCTCTCCTCCCCTTGGCTCTTGCCTACAAATCTTTCTACCTGCAAAGGAAGAGGATGAAGTCAGAAGAATGCGGCAGCAAGGAGGGAGCGAGAGATTATGAGAGGGTGCTAAAGAAATTTCACCCAAAGGAGAGAGTGGCCAACAGGATCCCCTCCAGAAGGCAGCCCTGAGACGGCCACTGGGAACCTGTGAAGCTGGGTCAAGGGCTCTCTAGGCAGGACAGAGGCCAGTTCTACCTGTAACAGGCCCTAGAGAAGGATCAGAGCTGGGCAAGAAGAGAGAGACATGGAAACAATGAGTGTGGAGAGGCTGAGCATCTAAATATTCCTACACTGGAGAAACAGAGTCCTAACACAGATATTGAGGTTACATGCAGCTTTTCACAATGAAAAGAATACCCTAATAAGAATCCTTGGCCGGGCACGGTGGCTCAAGCCTGTAATCCCAGCACTTTGGGAGGCCGAGACGGGCGGATCACAAGGTCAGGAGATCGAGACCATCCTGGCTAACACAGTGAAACCCTGTCTCTACTAAAAAATACAAAAAAAAAAAAAAACTAGCCGGGCGAGGTGGCGGGCGCCTGTAGCCCCAGCTACTTGGGAGGCTGAGGCAGGAGAATGGCGTAAATCTGGGAGGCGGAGCTTGCAGTGAGCCCAGATCCGGCCACTGCACTCCAGCTTGGGCGACAGAGCGAGACTCCGCCTCAAAAAAAAAAAAAAAAAGAATCCTTGTATATGTATTTTGCTTTCTTGTCTGTAATTTTTTAAGATAAATTTCTTAGAGTAGAATCGCTAGGTACATACACATTTTTGAAGCATTTGCTATATATTTTCAAAGTGTATTCCAGGAATATTGTTCTGAGTCTCCCTCGGAACCTCATTTAGTGTGTTCAGAACCTGCAAGAGTCTTTGGGTGGTTTTCACTCACTCACAAGTAAGAGCATTTAGAGTCCTGCTGGTGCCCAGTTGGGACTGAATATGTTTTCAAATGCCAAACCACTTTACAGCAAGGCAGGATGGCATAGGGAACAAAACCTGAACTTGGGAATCAGGCAAGTCAAGGGAACCTGAATCTGAACCCTGAGCTCAGAGCTGTTCATAGTCACACATATGAGGCTAGAGGCAGGGAGCCCACCCGCTGGGGTCTTTCCTCTTCTATAGACAGGGGGAGCTGAGGCCATCCTCGTGGTGTTGGGCAGTGACTTAGGTGCGGTGTCTGGGACATTGCTAGGATTATCATTCTCACTGGAGCAGGGGAAGGAATGGAATTCACCTGTGCTTGCTTCCTGGACTTAAAAGTAAGTTTAGGTGAGGTAAAACCCTGACCAGGATGCTCTGTTACAAATTGGCACTGGACCTGTGTTAGGTATCTTCAGAGAAATAGAACCAACAGATAGATGGATAGAGAGGGGTTTGTGGGGAGAAAGAGAGAGAGAGTTAAGGAATTGGCTCATGCAATTGTGGAGGCTGGCAAGTGCAAAATCTGCAGATGGGGCTGGCA
Organism: Macaca mulatta; assembly: GCF_049350105.2. Taxonomy (NCBI): domain Eukaryota; kingdom Metazoa; phylum Chordata; class Mammalia; order Primates; family Cercopithecidae; genus Macaca; species Macaca mulatta. The sequence continues at coordinate 25,137,422 of NC_133422.1, forward strand.
GGCTGGAAACCTAGGGAACAGCCAATTATGTGGTTCAAGTCCGAAGGCTGTCTGTAGGCCGAATTCCCTCTTCTTCAAGGGAGATTAGTCTTTTTCTACTAGGGCCTTCAACTGACTGGATGAGGCCCATCCACATTAAAGAGGATAATCTGCTTTACTCAAAGTCTACTGATGTTAATCTCATAAAGAAAAATACTTTCACAGAAACATCTAGACTGGTGTTTGACCAAATATCTGGGTACTGGCCAGGTTGACACTTAAAAATAACCATCACAGGGCCCCATAGAGCACTGTCTAAACATCAAAAATTCTCATCTCACATAAACCCTCTGTGAAGTCAGTAACCGTGACCCTAATAACTCACTGACACAATGAATAGGGTCCTATTGATGTTGTTAATGGCATAGAGTAGTTGGGGCCAGACCTTAGATTTTCTTTATTTGTGCTTCCTTAGGAGGAAATAAAACAAAGGACAACAAAAGTTTGATACCGAGAATAATGTCAAAAAGGCAACTTCTTCCACAGATTTGGGGGTTCATAGATATTCATGCCAATATATTAAATGAAAAAGGAAGATATCTAAAGGGACCACTGGACTCGGGACCAGAGTCTCCCCCTCCACTCTGCCATTAGGCCAGCCGTAGTGAAGTAGACCATCAGACCTACGCTGAATACAGTAGCAGGAAGATTTGCTTCAGTCATCTACATAAAAGTGCATGAGTTTTTATTGTACTTGAATCTGGAAAAGGATTGAAAGCCGAGACCTTGCTGGGGTGATTTGATTTTCTTAGAAGGGTGATACTCTGTAAACTCAAGGTATTGCTTCCTTTTAAGACAGAAAAAAAGGAAAGAGAACTGAGCCCTGTATCTCTGAGGATGACACCTTGTTCTTTTCTCGCTTTGTTTCTCTGGAGCAAAATTTCACCAGGTCCTGACAGCCCATCTCAGTTATTCCCCCAGTTTATGGCTGCTTGCCCATCTTTCTTTGTTTGGTGCACATGAGAGGTGCAGAGCACTTTCTGTAACCTGCTGTCAGAAAAGCCGCATGTCCTGGTTGGAAGTCCAAGGGCAAAGATGATACCCAGCATTTTAAAAGGTGCCTCTCGTGGGTCTAGGGAAAGAGGTTCTCTTAGACTCTGTTGCTAAAAGTGTAAATGAGAACAATATTCCTGGAATACACTTTGAAAATATATAGCAAGTGCTTCAAAAATGTGTATGTACCTAGCAATTCTACTCTAAGAAATTTATCCTAGAAAAAATGATGGACAAGAAAGCAAAATATATATACAAAGATACTCATTATTCTTTTAATTGTGAAAAGCTGCAAGCAACCTAAATGCCCAATAATATGCAGGATTGAATAAATGAATGACAATTCATCTTGAGAATAGAATATTATGTAACCGTTAAAAATGATAAAATGATGATATACAAGTGTGTGTCTGCTTGCAGGCAGAATTCCTGCAGATAGGAATATAATGAATGTATGTATATATACATTAAATCAAGTTTAGCCTAAAGCTGCCTCCTTACATATTTTAAATTCAGCCTAAAGGTTTTTCTCTACATAGTGAACTATAACCTATATGGGGTTGTAAACAGACTGCAACTTACTTTTGTGTCAATCACCAACTTTTAGCCAATCAAAAAAGGGGGCCAACTATTCAAACCATGTTCAAATAAGGTAAACACCAAGCCATAAGCAGTCTGGCTGTTTCTGTACATCACTTCAGTTTTCTGTCTGTCACTTTTCTTTTTCCATCCATAAATCTTCCACCGTGGGGCTGCACTGGAGTCTCCCTGAGCTCACTCTGGCTCAGGAGGCTGCCCAATTCATGAATTGTTCTGTGCTCAGTTAAACTCTGTTGAATTTCATTTGGCTAAGGTTTTTCTGTTAACATTTATATGCAAAGGAAATTAGGTCATAAAATACTATATATAAAAATAATTTCATTAAAACCCACACACAGGTTTTGATTGATATATACCAAAATATTTAGAATGACTTTCTCTGGCTAGTAGAAATTTGGCTGGTTGTTTTTATCTTTTTACTTATCTGTATTTTTAATTTTTCTCCATTGAATTTACTCTTATGTGTATGTTTTAAAAAATAGGGGAAAGTGCTTCTCTTTTCTTTCTTTCTTTTTTTTTTTTTTCTGAGACAGAGTCTCACTCTGTCACCCAGGCTAGAGTGCAGTGGCGTGATCTCGGCTCACCGCAACCTCCGCTTCCCTGGTTCAAGCGATTCTCCTGCCTCAGCCTCCTGAGTAGCTGGAATTACAGGTGCATGCCACCACACCAAGCTAATTTTTGTATTTTTAGGAGAGACGGGGTTTCACCATGTTGGTCAGGCTGGTCTCAAACTCCTGACCTCGCGATCCGGCCACCTCGGCCTCCCAAAGTGAAAGTGTTTTTCTTAGGTATTAATTGCTTGCTGTCCTATGACCTCCTTTCTCTGGTTAGAAGGGCAGATGCTAGGTTTCCTTGAGGTCCGTGAGGGCATCCAGGGAGGAAAATTGTTCTCAGCATTATCTGTTATTTTTCACCTCCCGCTGGCATTTTAGCATCAACGTTGATGGTAACCTCTCAGATTGGTTTTCCTTGTCTTTTGTAAAAAAGAAAATGCTCACGGATACCAGTACCAGACAGCTCCTTGTAAAGAGTCTGGATCACGTACTATAGTGAGTGAAGGCAGCCGGTTAATTCTAGGAGAGGCCCTGCCACCATGTTGTCATAAAAACAGCATCTCTTTGAGATTTGTTAACCTAAATTCATCAAGAAGGTTCTGGGGCTAATGACAAAAAAAAAAAAAACAAAAAAAAACAAAGTCAGTAATATAAACAAAGGTAGTACTGAGAAACCGTGTGTGTGTGCGTGCGCATGCACACGCGGGCATGTGTGCATGTTTCAGTGAGGACAGTTGATTTCTTTTCCTCCTCTTTGCAGACCCTGAGACCTGATATTTTTAGTGTATGTAATGGCAGGGCTTGAAATGATGCTATTTCTTGATAATGCTGGGACATTTCACCTTGAGTGCTCATAGAATAGATAAGCTAGAAAACAGCCAGCACTTTTTCAGATTGGACACTGCAGAAATGTCAGCATATAATCGCGTTACCCTGTTCCTTTCTTGGACTGCTGACTTGTAATCAGAGATTTAGTCTCCTGACTGCACAAATGTTAAGAGTACTTGAAGTAGTCTCAGACTTTTAGAACCTGAGACACAAAGCAGAGGGCCAAAAGTCACTGTTTCTTAAAGAGTGAGTTCAGGTGGGGGCAGGAGGGGGTTGAGGTGGGGGGCAACACATTGGCCATACACCTGCAGTGTCAGATCAGTTTCAGGACCTGGTGGTCAGCATTCTCATGGGCTCCTTCCTTCTCCCATCCTCACACAACAATGGAGATGGCAGGTTTCTTCTCTCGCCACATCTCTATCACCTTGGAACACCTGCTAGCTTTCCCATGCAACGCTCTCAGGACATTGACCTTATCCTGCCTTGTGCTGAAGTGATATATAAATTCTTTTAAGACTCTTACTAGATTGAAAGTTCCCTGAGGGCACCAACAATTTCTAAATTGGCTTGGCATGAATGATATACAGCACCTAGCAGATATCTAGTTAAACAGAGAATCATTGCACGAATGAATGAGCATTCATTCATTCATGAGTGCTCATTCATGAGCGGAATGAGCAGGCGCTCAAAATCCACTCACTTCCATCAACAGAGAGAACAAGAAGTTGGACCTCTTTAAGAGAAACAAAAGCTAACTTTTCACGCTCCTAATGGTTTGGTGGTAGTGTGCGATTCTCCCTTGTTAAGGAAGGCGTTGCCTCTGACATCATAGCTTTGATGCTTTCTTACTCTTCCCCTCACAGCAGAAAAGGTGGACTTAGCAATGGAATCAAAAAAGGTCAGTATTCAAGGACCGGTTCTCCATCTGGGATCCTGCCTAATCAATTTCTCTTTGCACACCACTGCTAACAAGCTGCCTGGAGGTGGAGCAGCCTTAGTTTTTCCACTCACATTCCATTAAATAGATTCATAAAATCAGTTAATAGGTATTTATTATTCAATGATTATAGGCTTAACACCGAGAGGTAAAATACTAGTATTTATAGAATTTAGGATCAGCATGAAAGTAAAGTAGTTTGTCATAGGCTACAAGGAATAGTATAGATCATTTCATTTACCCCTTTCTGCAGAAAAGACTACAACCACCATTCCAAGGCCTCATCACCAACCTCTCCTCCTCCCTGTGCTTCTCTTCCTTCTCCTCCTCTACCTCCTTCTCTCCCTCAGTTCTTCTTGATCCTTTTCTCCTTTTCTTTCTTCTTCTCCTTCTCCTCCTCCCCTCCTCCCCCTCCTTTTCTCCCCCTCCCTTTCTCCTTCAATCATCAGCCACAACCTTTGCCACAGGCCCTGTGTACAGGGTACTATGCTAAGTGTGTAAAATGAATACAGAGATCTGTTCGATTAATTTGTGTGTGACCTTGGAACTGTTTTACACTGTGGACTGAACTAGAGACCGTGTCTTCCATGTCTAAATGACACTCTAGTACTTTGTTGCTACTCTGAAGGTCATGCTAACAATAGTAACAGGACGCACCACAATTTACCGGTCCCAAGCCCGTTTTCCTCTCCCAGGACCCGAAGGAACATGGCCAAAGGCCAGCTCTGAGTGTTTCTATTAAAAGTGGCCATGGCATTCCTGGTAGAGGCTCCTGGGAGAGGGACTTGCAAGTCCTCACACGCATCCACAGTTCCTCTACTCGCCGTTGCCCCATAGTTCTTTCTGCAGTAAAGGAACTCCATCCTCCCTGCTTCAGATTTAAACGCAGCCTCACACATTGTACCAATCACCGGGCCAAACCCTCCAGGAGTCATAAGGAAGAAAAAGGATGCTTCAAAAAATGAGTTATACATGGCAATGGATTCATACGCTTTATGTAGCTCCTAGTTCCCTTCCGTTATGTTAATTCTTCCAACTCAATAACCAAATTTCCTTCCCCACCCACCACACACATTTTCTTTTTTTCCTGGTGAAGAAGCTGATTAACGCTGAAGTCAGAATCCATCTAATTTTGCCATGATCTAAGCACCCAAGGCGATTGGCCTGAAGCTGCCAGGGACTATCTGAAGCCCACGTGAAAACCACCACCATGGTTTCAGCAGACTCTATCGGGGCTCCAAGGAGGCTGGTGGTTATGTGCTGGTTCCGTATTTAGGAGTTTTCTTGTGGCTGCACATCCTGGACAAATGCCAAAGTCAGGAAATCTATAATGGGTTATCCTAATATTTCCTCTTCGATCTGTCGCAACCTGCCTTTGCCCTGCCCCGGGGAGGTGCTGCCTCAGCCTGTTGGCATTACTCTCTCACAGTGTGTCCTGATTGCGTGCTTATTTATTATTCGATTATTAGAGTTACTGGATGTGCTCAGGGCTTATTACCCTCCAGGTACATTTACAGGTAGGACAGGAGAAAGCCACAGCAGCTTCATCTCCACATTTATCAAGATGTGCGCTCCTATGGTGAAACATGGTTTTTGTTTAATAAAGCTTTGATGGTGTACTTCTCAGACTTGGGTTTTCCTTTTAGGGGGCTACATAAAATCTATATTTCAGCCCTCTCTACCCAGTAGGTTAGAAACAGGCATTACCATTCAGGAGACTGGGCTAAGAGCCAATAGCCACGGCTGTTGGGGAGAAGGCCCCGAGAGCTAAAAGCGCCACCCTGAAAAGGAATAGCTGGTTCCTGATTATGCCAACATTTGTGTTTCCTTTAGTTTCTGGTCTTTCTCTCTGAAACTTGTTCTTTCTCTAATTTATGAAAAAACATAACACACACACACACACACACACACACACACACCTGCAATATTGCAGACCTATACACAACACAAAGAAAGCATTAAAGACTTTTCCGGGGTGAAGGGAATGCGTCTCGTGTCATCTCAGCAGATCCTCCTTCGTGAACACTTTTGGAGGACAGAATGCTCCTAATTTTCTGCATTACTTGTACCCTGATGCAAAACTAAGGCTCTGAGTATATTCAGGCCAACTGCCCTTGGTGACTGTCTTCTCTTCTACATAAAAGGTGACAAAAGATTTGTAGTTTTGACTTCGTTACCCCTGTAAGAATTTTTTTTTTTTTTTTTTTTTTTTTGCTTTAAAAAGATTTGTAGAGAGCCAATAATGTTGCAGAACGCCTCCTTCCTACTTAGGAAGAGAAATACTGCAGTGAAAGGAATTTGAGAACCCAGATTTTATGACTCTGGCTAGAAATTTTCAGCGACTATGGAGAAAATACGGGAGTGTGAGAGTGCTGTCGTTTCTTCTTCCTCATTTTCTCCCATTGCTGCCCTTGTCCTACCAAAACCCACTCATACAATGAGGCCGGACTCTGGCAGCCCTGCCCTCACTGCAGAGACCATCTGGAGCCCAGATGATCTCCTTGCCTCCTGGCAGCTCACACCAAAGGTTCTGACCCTCTCCACCAGCCGGGATTTGTCAGAATGACACGTGGTACTCTACCTCCTTCTGGTTGAGTGTGGGAACTGGGTGGCAGTTAACTCTGACCCTTCCTGGAGGGTAACACCTGGATGCTCCATCCACTTACCTTCTCAAAGCTTCAGTAGAGTGCGTCCCAAAGTACTCAGAAGCAGCCAGAGCCTCCCCTCCTCCAGTCACACCCTGAAGAAGGGTTTGAGACCAACCAAGGGCAGAGGCCATCTGATATAGCCCATGTGGGGCTTTGCTAGATGAGCCAGGGGGCCTGGAAATAGCACCCCACAGGCTCTCGCCCTGGCCTAGCTGGGTTCTGGAGGCTGTGTGGAAGTCACCATTTGCCGAACTTGCCCCTTCACCCCAGAACACTGTTCATGCCTCTTTGCTTGTATTGTCCTATTGAATAGGACGTATATTCAGTTCTGAACTTGGGAGTGTCCAGGAAAGCCAGAGGGCAGCAAGGCTTTTACTCCAGGGAGCCTGAAAGGCATGAGACCATCCAAGCAGGTACCTGGTCCTTCTGATGTGGCTGGCTTGTTCTACCTTGGATCATTCTCAACCTTAAAAGCAATGCTAGGCCAGGCTCAGTGGCTTATGCCTGTAATCCTAACACTTTGGGAGGCCGAGGCAGGAGAATCTCTTGAGGCTAAGAGGTAAAGACCAGCCTGGGCAACAAATTGAGATCCCATCACTGCCAAAAAAAAACAAGCCAATAAGCCAAGCATGGTGGTACATGCCTATAGTCCCAACTGCTTGGAAGGTTGGGGCAGGAAGATTCTTGATCCCAGGAGGTCGAGGCTGTTGTGAACCAAGATAATGCCACTTCCCTCCAGCCTGGGCAACAGAGCGAGATATCGCTTTTAAAAAAATGCTAAAGCTGAATCACTGGAGAGGAATGTTCTGAGTAATCTAGGCACTGAAGGATTGTCTATTGTTCGCCCGTTGTCTACTGATTGTTTCTATTGCCACCCTGTTATCTGGCCAGCGAGCCGCCCTTCCATCCACAAGCCGTACCTTGGACATACTTTGCCAGCCACAACAGGACAGCACTGAAGAACAAAGTGCTCTTCACGGGATGCACTCTCCCAGCTCCATTTTCATCTCAACATTCCTTGTCTTTTGGGTGCGCCTGCTACAGTTCTCACTCCTGCTGCCTCTGCACATAGTTTCTGTTGCTTATTTCCTGATGATATACTTTGTCTCTTGGCAATACTGTTATTCCACCCCAGAAACACAGCACCTAAACCGTTGCATAGGTTTTTTTTTTCTTCTTCTTCAACTGTTTGAAAAAGATGATAAGGGCATCTGAATCTGCAATACAATAACCAGCAGCCACTTATTGGACGAGCTTCCTGGGGAAAAGCTCTGCTGTTGAAATGCAAATGCCGGATCAAAACAGGTGAATCCCTTCTGAGAATAAGGGCTGCCCGTGGTAACTGGGCTTCACCAAGTATTTCGAATTGCCTTTCTGAGCTAAGCAAGGAGGAATAGTGGTATTTATCATTAGTCTAAAGCAGTGTTCTTAAATTATACTTTGTAATCCATTAGTGGGTTCTGAAATCAGCTTAGTAGTTTATAACTAGCATTTTAAAAGGGGAACAAATAGAATAGGATTAAAATATGAGTGTACTTCTTATAATAAAAGTACTTTTCTTTGTGAAATTTTCATTTTAGTGTATCCACATACACACAGATATATGAATGTGTGTATTAGAGTAAGACATACCGTGTATTTCTGTTTATTTTTTAAACTTTTTTTTTTTTTTTTTTTGAGACAGAACCTGTTCTGTCACCCAGGCTGGAGTGCAGTGGTACAATCTCGGCTCCCTGCAACCTCCCACTCCTGGGTTCAAGTGATTCTCATGCCTCAGCCTCCTGAGTAGCTGGGAGTACAGCAGTGCACCACCACACCCAGCTAATTTTTGTATTTTTAGTAGAGACAGGGTTTCACCTCATTGGCCAGGCTGGTCTCAAAGTGTTGACCTTAAGTGATCCTCCCGCCTCAGCCTCCCAAAGTGATGGGATTACAGGCACGAGCCACTGCACCCAGCCTAACCTTCATGTTTATTGTGAAATAAACATCCAGCAGCATATATACGATTTATCTATTTTAGAGTCTAAGGAAGCAGGAACCTGAATTCCTACTGCTATGATTGAGAACCGGAACAGAGCTGGTGCCTTAGAAGCCATCTCCGGACTCTCCTTCCCTCCCTTGCCTCCATCCCCTCAGAGGCAGCCATCATCCTAACTTTTATGATAATTCCCTGCTTTTCTTTATGATTTTACCACCCATGTATACATCAGGAAAAAGAGAGTTTTGTCTGGCCTGTCTTTGAGGTCTGTGTAACTTGTTCTTCTGAGATTTGCTTCCTCTGCTCATGGTGGTTTGTGAGATCTATCTCTGTTGATGTGTGCAGCTGGAGTTCATTCATTTTCACTGTGGTACAGCATTCCTTCCCATAATTGCACCACGATGTATGTGTCACTCCATGGATGAGGGACATGGAGCATGCTCCAGATTGGGGGTTTACAAACAGTGCTGCTCTGAACCTTCTCCCTCATTTCCTTGGCATGCCTTTGAAGGAGTTTCTCCGGTTACACATGAGACAGATGTTGGGTTTGTGGACAGATACCATCTACACTTGTAACTCTCTGATTTGTCACTGATTTGCTTAATTTCCATGTATTTATACACATACAAAGTTCCTCCTGTTATTGATTTCTAGTTTTATTCTAGTGTGGTCAGAAAAGATACTTGATATGGTTTTTCATTTTTTAAATTTATTAAGACTTGGTTTGTGGCCTCACCTATTATCTATTCTGGAGACTGTTTTATGCGCTGTTGAGAAGAATGTGTATTCTGAAGCTGTTGGATGGAATGTTCTGTCAACAAGGACAACAGACAACGACAAGTACTTAGAAGAGAGAAATGTTTTGAGTCCTTATTTTTATGTATCTAACTTCTCTGAAAGATCTAAGGTGGCTATATGTAGCCAAGGTACTATTTCCCTTCATTGAAAACAAAATCCAAGATGGAGTGGAAGCCTGTTGTTATAAAGTTTCAGTGCCACAAAAGAAATAGCATTCGAATATAAGATTTTCTTTTTAATTCTCAGCAAGGCAAGTTACTTCTATAGAAGGGTGAGATGGAGCAATGGTGAGTGCACACCTGGACAAGGGAGGGAAAGGGGTTCTTATCCCTGACGCACGTGGGCCCTGCTGCTGTGTCCTTCCCCTACTGGCTAGGGTTAGACCGCACAGGCTAAACTAATTCCGATTGGCTAATTTAAAGAGAGTGACGGCGTGAGTGGTTTGGCGGGAAAGAAATGGTTCTACAGGGTGGAGAATGAGTCAGGGGGGAGCAGGTAGCAGGCAATAGGACTGAGTCAGGATGGGGCAGGTGATCAGAATGAGTCAGGATGGAGCAGGTGACCGGAATGAGTCAGGGTGGAGCAGGTAGCAGGTAATAGGAATCAGTCAGGATGGGGCAGGTGATCAGAATGAGTCAGGGTGGAGCAGGTAGCAGGTAATAGGAATCAGTCAGGATGGGGCAGGTGATCAGAATGAGTCAGGGTGGAGCAGGTAGCAGGTAATAGGAATCAGTCAGGATGGGGCAGGTGATCAGAATGAGTCAGGATGGAGCAGGTGATTGAAATGAGTCAAGGTGGAGCAGGTAGCAGGTAATAGGAATCAGTCAGGATGGGGCAGGTGATCAGAATGAGTAAGGATGGAGCAGGTGATTGAAATGAGTCAAGGTGGAGCAGGTGATTGAAATGAGTCAGGGTGGAGCAGGTAATCGAAAAAGGTTGCTTTATGAGGAAGTTTAAAAGTAGAAGGCAAAGAATTGAACATACTGACACTGATTCTTTGAAAAGAAATTTAGAACTCATATCTAACACAGTGAAATAACATTCATTTATTCATTCGTCAAACATTCAATGGTCACCTAACCTAATTCTAATTTTTGGAGTTCTTATTTCGATGTGTCTAACACAGAAAGAGGTTTCCTTTGGTGTGAGACATTCTCCTGGCCATGAAAAGAACAGTCTTGGGGAAAATGTTTCTTTACCAAGGTATTCTTAAAATGGTCTTAGAGTGTTCTAAAAGCTTTAGCAGTTCATGCCATAATTAATAGATTCAGACAGATTAGTCACTTGCCAGCGTAACACTTGATTTCTTTAGCACTGCTAGAGGCAAAAAATCCTCAGTGTTCAGCAGACTTAATTAGTAGCTTGGAGTCACAGTTGAGATCATTTATAAGGCCAATGGGCAAGATCAAGTGGCAAGGAGCACGGACCACCAAAGCCTGAGAAAATGTGTTATCTAGTGAAATAAAATGAGTTTCCATTTTACCAAAAGGGGCTCACTTTCAAAAGGCTGGTCCCTATTGAATAAAATGTATATTCAGTGAGCTACTGTCACTGACATTCCCACCACTTTCTCTCCAACCTGGCTCCACTCACAGAGCATGCCCTGACTCCCCAGCTGTGGTGCCCGCAGCCCCTGGGCAGCACGACCTGCAGAGCCCCTGGCACGAGGCCGGAAGGGAGGTGTGCATGGTGCTGCCCTCTCTGGCTCTGTAACCTCTGAGAGTCACCAAGTCATGTTGACATGCTGAACCTGTTTCCTCAACTGAAAATAAGGGGTAATACATTTCCCCTTCTTCCCTCACAGGGTTCTTCAAAGAGAAACTAAGATAATTGCCAAGTGTATCAGTCCGGGTTCTCCAGAGAAAATCCAGCTATATATGTTCAAGTATACAACTAATATGATATAGATATAGCTATTCTATTAGCTATATACCATATGTATTTAAAATATACCTATAAAATATATATCACATATAAAGTATACATATGATAGACATAAAGAGATTTGATTTAAACAGTGAGGTTCTGGCTGGGCATGGTGGCTCACGCTTGTAATCCCTGCACTTTGGGAGGCCGAGGCAGGTGGATCACGAGGTCAGAAGTTTGAGACCAGCCTGGCCAACATGGGGTAACCCTGTCTTAACTAGAAATACAAAAATTAGCTGGGTGTGGTGGTGGTTGCCTGTGATCCCAGCTCTTCGGGAGGCTGAAGCAGGAGAATTGCTTAAACCTGAGAGGCCGAGGTTATGGTGAGCCAAGATCGTGCCACTGCACTCTAGCCTGGGTGACAGAGCAAGACTCCATCTCAAAAAACAAACAAACAAAAAGAGTGAGGTTCACATGATAGTGGAGGCTGGCAAGTCTGAACTTTGTAAGACAGGCTGGGAACTCAGGCAGGATTTCCATGTTTCAGTCTTGAGGCAGAATTCCTTCCTTAGGAAACCTGCTTTTGCTCTTAGGGCCTTCAGTTTATTGGATGAGGCTGCTATGGACTGAAATGTGTCTTCCCAAAATTCGTGTGTTAAAGCCCTCATCCCCGAAATGACTACATTTGGAGACAGGGCTTTTTTTTTTTTTTTGACACAGAGTCTTGCTCTGTCGCCGAGGCTGGAGCGCAGTGTTGCAATCTCGGCTCACTGCAACCTCTACTTCCTGGATTCAAGAGATTCTCCTACCTCAACCTTCCAAGTAGCTGGGACTACAGGTGTGCATCACCACGCCTGGCTAATTTTTGTATTTTTAGTAGAGACAGGGTTTCACCATATTGGCCAGGCTGGTCTCGAACTCCTGATCTCGTGATCTGCCTGCCTTGGCCTCCCAAAGTGCTGGGATTACAGGCGTGAGCCACTGTGCCCCTCCTAGACAGGGCTTTTAAAGAGGTGAAGAAGGTTAAATGAGGTGAGAGGGTGGGGTAATGGGAAGAGACACCAGAGAACAGGCCACGTGAAGACGCAGGGAGAAGGCAGCCATCTGCAAGCCGAGAAGAGGCCTCAGGAGAAACCAACCCTGCCACCATCTTGATTTGGACTTCCAGCCTCCAGAACCGTGAGAAAGGCATTTCCGTTGTTTAAGCCACCCAGTCTGCATTACTTGGTTGTGGCAGCCCTAGGAAACCAATATAGGAGTCCACCCGCAAGTTAATGATTATCTCCTTTACTTAAAGTCAACTGATTGTAGATGTCAATCACACCTTCAAAATACCTTCACAACTTCTAAACTAGTATTTGATGAAATCCTAGGCACCACAGCCTAACTCCCCATTAGCAAACGCATGAACACTTTAGCAGCAAAGTGTGTCTTCGCACTAAGTAAGATAAAGTCTATCATTAGCCTTCCTGACTTTGGGTCAGGTTTGCACCAAATGAGTTACAAAATAATCATTGGTCTTTGGAGCTTGGAAGATGAGAATTTGATTAAATAAGTAAAAGATTAATTTTACTTACTTCATAGTTTTGACTCTAGTCAGACCTGCCTGCCCAAGTATACTGAAAGAGCAAAGTACTTTTATCCATTTCTAATAGTGATATAATGGCTGCCGTTCATAAATATGTAATACTCTGCTACATATTAAATAACCTTTTTCTCAGATATCTTTCAGAATAATCCTGTGAGGTGCATGTTATGATGCCCATTTTATAGAAGAGGAACCTAAGCACAGAGAGTGAAAGTAGTTTGCCCTAAATCACACAGCTATAAAAAGGCAGAGCGGGGTAGTGCATATGACCAGCTCACTGTGCTGCCTCCTCCCATGAGAGGATGTGTACAGAAAGAAAGTCTCGCTGTTCAGAAAACAGCGATAGTCCAGGCTCTGGAGCCTACATCATCACCACGTGTTCTCTGGTGTCTCTTCCTAGTGCCCTACTCTTGTCTGACACTCTCTTAAAGCCCTTGCATTTTGGTTTGTCCTCAGATAGCTGTGGGAAGAGACTCCCTAAAGATCTGGTGTGGATGCTGCCTTCCTCACAGCTCCTCAGTGGCTCCCCATTAAGTATTCCACACAGGCAGTGAGCCTCATCGTAGCACTCAAAGCCCCTAGGACTTGGCCTTAACTGTTTGTTTGGTTTAGCAGCACCATATTTTATTGCTGCTTTCCAACTTGCATGTGTTCCACTGAACTGGAAGAACCTCCTCTCCCAAGAGCTGCTGCGGCTTCTCCTCTGAGGTTGCTGAATGAAGCTTGTGGTATAGCAGAAGCAGGGAGGGTTCCAGAGTCCTACTGGCCCCCTGTTTCACCATCGGCATTAACTTCAGGACTTATTTTCTCATTCTGAGCCGTTTTCCACTTGGAGGAGATGGGCAAAGTTGTATCTACTGCACAGGGTTGATGTGAGGACTCAGAAGCATACGGAACATAAAGCACCAATTGTCCTGTGTTAATATAAGAAGATTGAGAAATACTGTTCTTTCTCCCTGACAGGGAGCCTGTGAGCCAGGCAGGAACAGGCTCATCCGTGTCACGCAGGGTCAGTGTTTAGTGCCTCTGTCTTTGGCCGATGAGTGGCCTCACACCTCTGGCACATGGCCTCATTCACTCCCGGAATAGAAGAATCCACCCGGTGGTTGCTGGCGCTGGTCCTCACGCCTTGAATCAGAGCTCCTCTGGAAAGGTCTTCCTTCTTTCGGCTCCTTTCAGTTACATGATTGACATGCTTTTTTTCTGGCAGTAAAGTTGGGAATGAAACTCCAGAGGCTTGAGAAACATTGAATGGTGTCTTGCTGAAATTGCTTTTTTTCTTCTTTTTTAATTTGAAGAAAACAAAAGCCCAAACCTTGCAGTGGAAAAGTCATTAAATAATTTACTGCATTTGCCATTTTAAGTGGTAATTTATTATAAACATCCTTGAAGCCTCCTTTATGACAGAAATTTTGAGACAGAAACAAAAAATGGCAGAGTAGCTATACTTATATCAGATAAAATAGACTTTAAGCCAAAATCTGTAAAAAGAAACAAGGGCATCCTCTAGTAACAAAGAGGTCAATACAGCAAGAGGATATAACAATTGAAAAAAATAATATCTATATTCAACATTGAAGCACCTAAGCATGTAAAGCAGTGAACAGATCGAAAGGGGGAGATAGACTGCAATACACTTGTAGGCGGGTACTTTAACACCCCGTTTTCAGCAATGGGCAGATCATCCAGACAGAAAATCAACAAAGAAACATCAGAATTAAACTGGACTCTAGACCAAATGGACCTAACAGATATTTACAGAAAATTCCATCCAACAGTTTCAGAATACACATTCTTCTCAACAGCACACAGAACATTCTCCAGGATAGATTGTAAGTTAGGCCACAAAACAAATCTTATCAAATTTTTTAAAATCATAATCAGAATTACATCAAGTATCTTTTCTGACCACACTGGAATAAAACTAGAAATCAATAACAGGAGAAACTTTGGAGAGTGTATAATTACATGGAAATTAAACAACATGCTCCTAAACAACCAATGGGTCAACAAAAAAATTTTAAAGGAAATTAAAAAATTTATTGAGACAATGAAAACGGAAACACAGCATACCAAAACCTATACAACAAAAGCAGTTCTAGGAGGGAAGTTCACAGCGATAGACACTTACATCAAAGAAGGAGAAAGATCTCAAACAACCTAATGTTGCTCCTCAAGGAACTAGAAAAACAAGAACAAATTAAACCCAAGATTAGTATAAGGAAAGAAATAATTAAGATCAGAGCAGAAATGAGCAAAGTAGAGACTAAATAAACATTATAAAAGATAGATAAAATGAAGAATTGGTGTTTTGAAAAGATAAACAGAATAGACAAACCGTAAGCTAGACTAACAAAGAAAAAAGACGACTCAAATAAAATCAGAGATGAAAAAGAAGACATTACAACTGATACCACAGAAATACAAAGGATCATAAAAGACTAGTATGAACAACTATATGCTAACAAACTGGAAAGCCTGGAAGAAATTAATAAATTCCTGTACACATACAACCTACCAAGATTGAATCATGAAGAAACAGAAAGCCTGAACAGACCAATAACAAGTAATGAGGTTGAATCAGTAATATTTAAAAAGTTTCCTACCAAAGAGAAGGCCAGGACCTAGTGCCTCCCTAGGGCCCATTCCATAAATGAGAAGTAGCCTTCCTCTAGGAGGCGGCCATGTTTTCTGGAATCGGGAATCTGGGTAGTATAAGAAGCCAGAAGCTCTCACATATTTTCTGGCAAAACGCAGTTGTCTAATGACTTTGCAATTCCATGAAGATTAATTTACCTTCAGGGGTAAAATATGGAGACATTTAGAGAGAAAACCAAATGCCGATGTTTTAAAGGTAGCCTGAAGCTTTATCGGTGGTGTGTGTGCATAAGATCCTGGTTCAAGGAGATTTGAAAAGACATTTGTGATTTGTGGGATTTGATTTTTCATTCTCTCACTGGCTTTTCAAAATGTACAGCAACTTTTTTCCTTGCAGAGCTCCAGTGAAGCATGTCGCTGTTGTTATTAATGAAGAACCTAAATGGATTTATTTCTTAGTTTAATGCATTAATTTCATTCTACATTATTATTATTCCATCTGGTACAAAATCCTCAAGAAACCACTTGTGATCCTTTTTAAAAAAAAATTGCAGTAAATACATAGAACATGAAATGTACCATCTTAACCATTTTTAAGTATACAGTTCACTGGCATTAAGTACATTCATATCGTGCTATTTGTTACAATTTTGCCCTTCCTCCTACCCCCACCCTTACCAGTCTGGACTCAGATAATGGTCACAGAAGACTCTGTTGACTAATTGCTATTTCTACTTGTCCCATTCTAACTCCTCACACCTTTGTCCTGTGAGGGTCTCTCCTCCATTTGAACAGTAATACCACCAAACGCTTTAATTTCAGCCAACCTCCCACAGAACCATGGTGAATAACATGTTTATCTCTAATTTGTAGTCATTCTTCTTTACACAAAGACTACATAAGAAACGTTATAAGAGGGGAAGGAGCCAGTGTTTATTGGATAGCACTGTGCTCCTTTTGTGCTAAGCCATTTACAGATCTCATCTATTTACTGTTTTCAAATATCCTTTACCATAAGTGGTATCTCCTTTTAACAGATGAGAAAATTGAGACCCAGAAAGGTTAGGTAACAAGGTCACACAACTGGGATTGAACTCCATGTTCAAATGAATCCAAAATCCAACATGGTACACGGGCTAAGAGAAAAAGAACTTGGAAAGACAGGAAGATTCTGGGAGAGAGATGGGAACAGTGAATGAGTGAGGAAGTGAGTAAAAGAAAGAGAATGCTGGTCTCCCTTTCTAAAATCAGCATCATTAACTCTGCTCTTGACAGCACTAACAGGGTCTTTAGCTGACTGGGCTGCTTTCTTAAGAAGAGTCCTCCCACAAAGGGCTTTGGGCCCTCCTCTTCCCCACTGGGAATCTGATTACAGACATCACAGGTTACTTTGATCACTGACATTCTTCTGCTCAAAGGATCACTCAGAGATGCTGGGAGAGCTTCTGATTCTGCCCCAAATTAAAACGCCAACTATTTGTCAAGATAGACTTTTCTTAACCAACAATCTCCAAGTATTGGAATGTCTCTGTCTAGTTGAAAATGCCCCCCCAGGGAGTTACCATGGCAACCCCTGTCTGCAGAATGGCAGGATCAAATCCTTAAAAGAGACTTCCAAATTGGTGTGGCCACTTGCAGCCAGAGGCCCACACTGGGTTTTGCTGTGGGTATCTATCTGATGATCCTAGCCTAAGGCCTGAAAATCCAGGAGTCAAACTCAAAGTTACTGAAGACATATGAAGCATCTCCCCCAGCCTCAGGGTCTTTATCAGGCTCTGCTTATTTTCCTCTGTCTTTGCCTCATCTTCCAAATTCAAAGTCAAACACTTAAAAGATTTATCTGTTATAGAAATGGACTGACATGCAAACTAGTGAAGAGGTAGCTTGCTCAATGAAGGTAGATAAAAGAAGATAAAAACATTTGAAGATTTGAAAATTGGAATTTGTTTTTGATAAAGCATTAAGATAATTTTCAAGAGCTCTCAATAATTGTGCCTGTGGGTACTTTGTTTTGTTTTGTTTTTGTTTTAAAAAATGGAATAGAAATGTAAAAAGCAAAGAGGTTTGGAATGCATAGTTTGACACAGGCAAGTTTCAAAATTATACACCCTCCAGCAAGTCAGTCTTGTGCCAGGTTTTGATAAGTGCTGTGATCCACCTAAAGTGGACAAAAAACATACCTTAGCATTTAAAAGATGTACAAGGTCAGTTACCTGTGAGTGTAGGGTTTGTAGATGTGTGTAGAAAGATCTGTAAGTGTTACAAAAGCATTAGGCTTTCCAATCCTCTCTTTGTAATATCTTGTTTCATTGTTATTTTCCTTGGCTCTAACCACCCAGGAAGATTCCAGAAAAATCCATTCATCTCTTTCTTCCATCCCCTCTGCCTGATCTCTCTGGCCATCGTAGTCTGACGCCACAGCAAGAACAATGTAGACCCCTGCTATAAGGGACTCGGGAGCCCCAGACTCCTGGAAAATTCAGAAGAATGAAATACTTTTGTCATAGGATGGTGTATTCGTTTCCCAGGGTGGCTTAAAAAAAACCAAGAATATATTCTTTCATAGTTCTCGAAGCCAGAAGTCCAAAATCCAGATGTCAGCAGGATTGGCTCCTTCCGGAGGTTTGAAGGACATTCCTTCCTGTAGGTCTCTCCTAGCTTCCGGTGGCGTCTGGCACTCATTGGTGTTCTTTGTCTTGCGAATGGGTCATCCCGATCTCTGCCTCCATCTTCATATAGTGTTCTCCCTGTGTGTGTCTGTGTCTCTTCTCTTCTTCTTATGTGGACTCCGGTCATATTGGATTAGGGTCTCCCCTAATCCAGGATGACCTCATCTTAACTTGATTGGTTACATTTGCAAAGATCTTATTTCCAAATAAGGTAACGTGCACAAGTAGGGGGTGAGGTTAGGATTCCTACCTATCTTTATGTGAGGCACAATTCAAACCACAGCAGTTGGATTCCTCCTAAAATGGACACTGAGACAAATATTTGAATGCAAATAGCTTATTGGTGAGGAGGTCTCAGAAAGCACTGGGAAGTAAGTGGGGAAATGAGAAAGGGAAGAGGAAGAATTCAACCAGTACAGAGTGCAATAACAAGCATCTGAGCACACAGCAAGACACCCAGCACCTGAGCACAGGGGCAGAGTCACAGGAGTCCTGTCGGCAGTAGACAGTCATCACGCCTGGGGGTAGTGAGGGCTGTGGACTACCAAGAACGTCCACTCCAACTTCAGGTGCTCAGAAGAGAAATCTTTTTTGTTGAGAATAAGATTTTGTTGTAAATCACCTCAATTCCTTTTTAAATGTTGGCAGGTAACCATTGTTTAATAAATTACAAGTAAGATATTTTACTCCAAAATCATTTTCTTTGAATATTGCCCAGCTATACAGCATCACAAATAATTTAAAATTAATAATTGCATTATCTGTGGTTTAAAATAACCTTGTCCCTATGTCATATCTTTCCATCTTCCCTGAGTTTGATTTTCGGTCCTATGTCTTCCTCTCCCCAGTCCATGCCCATCCAGGTAAATTTCTATTCTGTCTTCAAGACCAAATTGTATGTCACCACTGACCATGAGCTCCACTCAGTCATCCATACTACAGAGCCTTGCACATGGTAATTACTCTATAAGTGTTTGATGAATGAATGAATAAGTGAATCAATGTGGGATCACTGATTGTTTCAAGCTCTCCATCCCACACAACTTTAGAGCGGCACTCTAACGACGTAACTGTGCAATTCATTATACTTCAAAATGTGTCATAAACTAGGACATACTTTATATTCACATGAATACCTTGAAAATACTTACTAACAATTTGTTCGGGTGTCACTGAAAGGCCATTGCATGACTAATTTTTCTTCCTACAATGTGATTTGCTTTGATATGCCACCGCGTGGCTCTTTCCTCGGGGTCTGTCAGTATTCTGTTCATAACTTCTTCTCTTCGACTCTAGGTCTGCTTGCTGCCTTTCCTCCAAAGAGCCACCCTGTCACCCATCATCTCTCAGCAGGCTGGAATCTTGGTGGTTCCAGAGCCCCAGTGTGCAGCAGCCCTGCTCTGTGTGCTGCAATTCTAATGCTGTCTTATGCAGGAGTGGGGATGATGTGAAGCTCTTTTCCAATATCATAATTCTTGTTTGGATTCTAATCCACACAAGATTAGCCTTTTCTGGATTTCTGTAGGAGCTGAGAACATCTAAAACACAGGCTATTTGTCTTTAAATTATCCAATTTTATGATCATAAATTCACCTATGATTCTATGAAATGCAATGTTACTACTAGAACAGGTTCTAGAATAAACATCATTCCTGGTTTCAGCACCAATAACAATTTGTCAAGCACCAAAACAGTGTGAGCTGTTTTCCTTGGAGCTAGAGGAGAAGAGGCAACATCACCTTTTAAACTTGGAGCTTAAAATCTATTGCATTGGCATTTTCTACAGACATATTTTGAGCATCCACCCAACTATTTAATACATAGTGATTGCAGGCCTACTGCCCTGAGAATACAATGGTGAACAAGACCCAGTTCCCCAAGAATGTCTATAATGACAGTATTCATCATAGCCAAAAGCTGGAAACAATCCAAGTGGCCATAAGCAAATGAATCAATAAACGAAATGTGGTGTGTGTGCACACACACACACACACAACAGAATATTACTCAGCTATATAAAAGGATGATGTCCTGATATACATTACAACATGAATGAAGCTTGAAAACATATGCTAAATGAAAGAAGTCAATCACAAAAGGTCACTATATTAGTCTATTTTATGTTGCTATAACAGAATACCTGAGACTGGGTAATTTATAAAGAAAAGAGGTTTAGGCTGGGCACCTGTAATCCCAGCACATAGTGTGGATCACTTGAGGCCGGGAGTTTGAGACCAACCTATCCCACATGGCAAAACCCCACTGCTACTAACAAATACAAAAACTAGCCAGGCGTGGTGGCATGCAACTGTAGTCTCAGCTACTCAGGAGGCTGAGGCAGGAGAATCGCCTGAATCCAGGAGGAGGAGGTTGCCATGAGCTGAGATTACGCCACTGCACTCCAGCCTGGGTGACGGAGTGAGACTCTCTCAAAAAAAAAAAAAAAAAGAAAGGAAGTTTTATTTAGCTCACGGTTCTGCAAACTGGGAAGTTCCCAGGCATGGCACTGGCATCTGCCGAGGGCTTCTGTGCTGTCATAACATGGTGGAGAAGGTTAAAGGGAAGCAGACACATGCAAAGAGGGACAAGATGGGAGGAGGAATCTCACTTTGTAACAACCCACTCTTACAGGATGAATTCATTCCCAGAGAACAAATCCAGTCTCGTGAGAATGAGAACTAAGTACGCGAGAATGGCACCAAGCCGTTCCTGAGGGATCCACCCGCATGACCCAAACACCTCCCACTAGGCCCTACTTCCCAACACTGTCACATTGGGGATCCAATTTCAATATGCATTTTGGTGGAAACAAACCATATCCAAACCAAAGCAGTCACATATTAAAGACTCCCCTTATATCCCAAAGAGGTAAATCTGTAGAGACAGAACACAGGGGCTGGGAGCAGGGCAGTATAGATAATGACTGCTTAAAAGGTACGGAATTTCTTTTTGGGGTGATGAAATTGGAGCTGGCTAGCAGTGGTGGTTGCACAGCAATATGAATGTACTAAGTGCCACTGAATTGTGCAATTTAAAATGGTTAATTTTATGTTGTGTGAATTTCACCAAAATAAACATAATTTTTTTAAGATCTAATTTTTATTCCTCACAGTGCATTATTTTCAGTTTTATGTCTGGAGTTGTATGGGCATCCAAAGAATCTGTAATGTAATGGAGGAGACAGACAACAATCTAGAAATGGAGGCAATAATTTCGATATCATTGAGAGCTTTAAAGCAGAAAGGTACATGAAAACTATTCATGGATAAAAGCTGGAAGAGGAATAATAGAGAATTTAGGTACTGTGGTGTTCATGCCTCATGCCTTAGCCCTTAATTAACAGAGGGTTTTCTTTGTTTTTGTTTTTTGTTTTTTGTGTTTTTTTTTTTTTTTTTTTTTGGCACTTTGGGTTTTTTAGCATCCACCAACCAAGTTGATGGAGGAAGAGAGAAATAAAATGATGATTGAGGAACAGATTCTGCCTGCCCTCAATCCCACCTGCTGTCCACTGACATTCTAATGAGGGAAAGAGACCTGCCCACAGGCAACTGGAAAATCAGGTAGAATAGTCAATGCTCTGGGAGGAAGGAGATATCAAGCTCGGTGCAAGCCCAGGAGGAGGAAGGGAAGTCATCTCCATCCAAGAGAAGGAATCACTGTCTACTCATGCAGGGCTGATGGTACATGCCAGGGCTCCGTGCCCCCAAGTCTGTTCTGAAAAGAAATTCATCCTGTCAGTAAAAGAGGCCAGTTACACGTGTGGCAAATGATTTTCTAGTTAGATCAGCAGCCTGCTGAGAATTTAGGACATGCTCAAAGTGCCGGCTTATTTTGGTCTCCTTCTTAGTTTTCTCTCCCCAAGAGTTGCCCATCTGGCTTCCCATATTCTTTGGGGTTGTATGTTGAAGGTGGGACACATCAAGGACAAGGAAACCCTATTTCTGGGTTTTGCTCTCTGCCAGGACAGGTGCTCAGTGCTTCACTTACAGTATCTCTCATAGTCATCCTTTGAACTAGGGATTATGACTATCCCTGTTTTGCAGATGAGGGTCAGAAAAGTTCAGTGATTTGCTCAGATTCTACAGTCAAAAAGTAATGATATCAGGGTTGGAACGAAGGCCTGTCTGATGGTCCAGGCTCTGCTCTGTGTACCTCACCCTACAGCCTCCCAGTTTGGCTAAGAATCAACACTACTGGGCATAAATCTTAATTAGGACAAGCTTTCCAGTTGAAAACATGAAAGGAAAAATTAGTGTGAAGCTGGAAATGTTAAAGACCAGTAGTTTAAAACATCACGCACAGCACAGACACCGTCCCCCGCCACCCCCCACCCCGGGTGACTGAGGCTGACTCCCTTGAGACCTTGGCTCTCTTTCCCATGATAGGGTCCAACTTGACATTCGGGTCAGGTTGCAGTGGATCAGAAGCCAGGAGCCTGGGGGAGGGGAGGGAGAGCCAATTCAGCCCTCAGCTAGATCATGTCTGACCTTTTAGTGTTTTTATTTTGTTTTTTTGTTCTGTTTTGTTTTGGGTTTTTTGAGACAATGTTTCACTCCCATTGCCCAGGCTGGAGTGCAGCGGCCCAGATCATGGCTCACTGCAGCCTAGACTTCCTGGGCTCAGGTGATTCTCCACCTCAGCCTCCTGAGTAGGTGGGACTACAGGAGCATGCCACCACACCTGGCTAACTTTTTGTATTTTTAGTAGAGACGGGGTTTCACCATGTTGCCCAGGTCGATCTCGAACTCCTGGGCTCAAGGAATTAGCCTGCCTTGGTCTCCGTGCTGGGATTACAGGCATGAGTCATGGCATCTGGCCTTATTTTTTTCTTCAGAAGTTTTTTTGTTTTTTTTTTTTTTTTTTTTTTTTTTTTTAGCATTTTTGAACTTGAACTCAGTGTTTACAATTCAGGAGATTTTACATAAAATGCCGATTTCTACCTCCTTTTGACAAGCCACATTGGGCCTATGCTCCTAAGCATTCCCCAGGAGTTGGGCAGCAGTGCTGCAGGTGGGGGGGCTCCCTTCCCCGCGGGACCTGCCTAGCTCCCTGTGCATCTGTGACCTTGGTTGCCACCTGAACTCACGCCCTCAGCCCAGAGCTGAGGCCTCAGGGGAGGCGTGTGATGAAGAAGGAGCAAATTGTATGCAGACCTGAGTTCACGCTTCTGTAATGAAAAGGCCAGAACTGACATTTTTAAAATTCAGTATCGTCTAATAAGAAAACTCTGTATTTACTGAGAGCTGTGCTTGTGAGAGCACCAGGCTTTGTACAAACATCACTCTGGAATGACAACGGAGGCTCAGGGAAGTGAGGAGGTGACTTGGACTAGGATCTCCACAGTTAAAAGAAACAGGCATAAAGGAAAAGTGGCCTGCTCCAGGCAGGATACAGAGAGGCCAAAGCATCATGACATGAATTCAAAGAACAAATCTTTGCTGAGCACAGACAAGTAACAGGCACTGCAGCAGGCAACGGACAAGACCGCCTCTGCCCTGCCGTGCCTCTGCCTCCCAGCTTTGGCGCTCAGTTCTCTATTCCTTGACCACAAAAGAGATGGGGGAGGAAGGCCGTCTCCGTCCCTTCCCACAGGTCCACACTCCTCTCATGTTCACCCTCGTTATCTCAGGCTCTTGCATCTGTGATCCTTGGTGCACCCTCGTCCTCCTGCAACTTGTCCAACAACTGGGGCCCTGATCATCCCCTGGCCTTAGTCCAGAGACCACCTGCTCTGTAAAGCAATGACTGTATTGTTTTATATAAGTCTTTTTCTCTCCTCCCACTGGGCTGTTCCCTCCATGGGAGGAGGGAGCATATTTGATAGGGAAGCATCTCTATTTTCCTGGCCATGTTTCCAGGCGGAAGGGCTCCCGCCAGAACATTCCTGCCCACCCCCCTCCCCCCAATATTAATTCCTTCTTTGCAGAAGAGTAACTGGCATATCTAGCTGATGAGCTGAAATGCCTGGTACACTGGGCTCTGCCCCTTCTCTCTGTCTCCAATCTGGCTGCCCGTGGAGGAGCCAGCGCATGCCCATCAGCCCTCAGCCTCACAGCAAGCTCCCTGGACGCACTCAGCCCTTCTGGGGAGGACACTCAAGTGGTCTGGCTCTGCGGTAATGGATTGGACAAGCTTGTGAAGTAATAGGAGGTGGAACATCAAAGCCACATCCTTCAATCCAGTTTTTACCAGTAATAAAGCTGGCATTTCAATCTCCCTCCTTCAGACTCCTGAATAACTCTCCATTGGTTTCAAACTCAGAGGACGAAGACAGGAATGTGATTTCTTTCTCCCTTAGAACCCTACTAGGTTCTCCTTATCGCTTCCATCCTCATGACCAGCACAGGGCCTGGTACATAATATATGTGCTCGCAATCTGTTGCATAATAAGTTGCTCAAAGATTCGGGGATGGGAGGCCCCTACTTTCCTTCCCCACTGTAGGAAAAGTGCAAAGCACACTCATTGTCATACAACACTGGGTACGCGGGATTTCCAGGCAGGGGTAGGGCAAGGGTGGGGGAGGAGACACCTCCAAGTTTGATTGGCTGAGGCTGAAGTATGAGGGTCTTCTAGCTTTGTTAAGATTATCTATGAAATGGAATTGTTCCAGCCCAGGGCAAAGACCAGTAAGGAACTTTCTGTTGGAACAATAAAATTTACGTGAATTTGATTAAGTTTAATTCTTTTTTTTTTTTGAGACGGGGTCTCGCTCTGTTGCCCAGGCTGGGGTGCAGTGGTGCGATCTCGGCTCACTGCAAGCTCCCCGTCCCGGGTTCATGCCATTCTCCGGCCTCAGCCTCCCTCCTGAGTAGCTGGGACTACAGGTGTCCGCCACCACTCCCAGCTAATTTTTTGTATTTTTAGTAGAGACAGGGTTTCACTGTGTTAGCCAAGATGGTCTCAATCTCCTGACCTTGAGATTTGCCTGCCTGGGCCTCTCAAAGTGCTGGGATTACAGGCCTGAGCCACCACGCCCTGCCGAAGTTTAATTCTTTTGAGGGAAATGGAAATAAAGGTTCAAGTTTTTCTTTAAAAAACACTCATCTGTCTAACTCAAAAGCAGCAAATGTTGAACACAGGATGTGGCCAGACTTCAAAAGATAACTCTCCTCACCTTTGTCTTCCTCCATCAACAGAGTCAGAACAAGAGAAGCCCTGGCTGTAAGGAGATGAGAAACTTCATGGGGATGCCAGTGGCCAGAAGTCAGGTGTGAATTTTAATACGGCCCAGGGAGAGGAGATCACTGAAACTAGGAGAGTTTATATAACCCCCAGGGAATGACAAAAGTAAAAAAATGTTTGTTTGCTTGTTTGTTTGTTTAAAGCATGAAAATCACAAGGGAACATAATAGAGATCTGAAGACCTCCACCCACAGCACAGAGGGGCAGAATGTGGAATTTTCGCCAAGAAAGTAAACAGAAAAAAATGTGAAATTAAAAATGAATTGACAAAATAAGTAGCCCATAATCATCATATATTTCTGTCGTCTTGATGTTAGAGTGGCATTGACTCCTAGATCTAAATCTTCTGTGGGGCAGGGGCTGCCAAGGTTAGGGAGCAGGAGGTGGCAGGGCTGCTGGATGGAAAAAAGGTCACGTAGACAGGGACCCACTGATGAAACTCAAGTCTCTTCTAGATACGTTCCCACGGCTCTCTGCTCTTTTGGTTGTGGCAACTCTGTGTGGTAAGAGGTGGGGTTGCTGCTGATTCATGCCCAGTTCTAAATGTTGGCTTTGCCACTCATCCAGTTGTGATGTTAGGCAAGTCCCTCAGTTTCCCCACTTATAAAATGAGGATAATTGCATCTATTATCTCAGAAATTGTTATGCAAATTATGTAACCTAAACTAATACTACGTGCCACAACCTAAGAACATTTTATCACCTTGTGGATCCAGAAGTTCCATCTTGTCAAAAAAAGATTCCCTCTTGTCAAAGACTTGTAGGTCTCTTAGGAAGGGTCAATTCAGAAAGTCCTAATTATCAATAGTACAGATTGCTTCCTCTCTCTCTCTCTGTCTACCTTGTGGATATTTTCAGTTTTTATTTCCCGGCTATCTTAGTCCATTCAGGAAGTAAGACCTTTCAGGATGGGCCACAGCGTAGCCCTAAAGTGAAGTACGATAACGTGATAGTAATGCTTTCATTAATTGAGCTGTTCATCTGTTTCAGGCATGAGTTAACCCTCTCAACAATGAGAGAGACACTTATTATTCTCCTTTTGCAAATGAGGAAACTGAGGTCCAGAGAGGTTCTGTAGCTTGCTTCAGGTCCCACAGCTAGCAAGTTCTGTCAAGTCCAGCCCTGCTGGGCGTATGCCTTGCCTTCATCTCCCTGTGCCCTCCTCCCCGCTCCCTCAACTGCATTCCTAGCTGGGACTGGGAGGAGAGTATAAAAGATACAAAGAGAAGCCAGTGGAAAGACCCAGGAACTCTGGGGTGGCCTCCCTGGGTCTCATCCTCCCACCACAACTGTGATCTTTGGCACATTACCTAACTACTCTCTGCCTCGTGGTCCCCTCTGCAAAACAGAGATATGGGCCTCCTAGGACTGTCATGAGAATTAAATGAGGTAATTACAGAATGTGCTTGCCAGGGTGCGTGGCATGTATTCAGCATTCAATAGATGTTGGCTCTTATGATCATTGTTGGCTTTGTCCTCTCAACCAGAGCATGCCTAGAGGGAGAAAGAGAGAAAGAAGCAACAGGAGGAAGGAGGAGGGGAATAGGAGGAAAAGGGAGTAGGGGAGGGAGGAGGGAGGAGGCAGAGGAGGGCACTAGGCTACCCTTGATTGTTAGCACCCTGTAATCAGATCTTAGCAGACTCTTCTCTCAGAGATACATGGGGGTGATTGCTTGAATCTGCTAAAAGAAATAACTAGTGCTTGCAGTCACCAGATTAAACAGCTAATCATGGCTCTCCATCTGTGATTATAAAGGAGCGAAAGCTGCTCAGAATGGAAGTCTTGTTAGGTAAGAATTGAATGAGAATTAGTCACTTCTAGCGGCAAAACTTGCAATGAACATCAGAAGCTGTTGTGTCTTAGGCATGAATCAAGCAATGTCTTATGAAGTTTTATTCTTTTTAAGTATCTAAGGCCAAACCTCAAATGTCTTAAAAATGAGGACCCAGGATAGAAAATGAATCTAAAATATAGCTGGTTATTATTCAGTTCAAAAGACTAGCCTTTGGCTTCAGCTACTAATTAAAGTGTTTAAAATACTTTTTTCCTCTCTCTTTCTCTCCCTTGTGTATGTTTTTAGTTTTTATTTCACAACTGTCCTAGTCGGTTCAGGCTGCTATAATAAAGTACCTTAGACTGGGTAATTTATAAACAATGAAATTTACTTCTTATAGTTCCAGAGGCTGGGAAGTTCAAGATCAAGGCACCAGTGGATTCAATGTCTAGTGAGGGCCTGTTCCTCGTAGATGGCACCTTCGATGTGTCCTCACATGGTGGAAGGGTCAAAAAGACTTCCTCAAGCCTCTTTTATAAGGTCACTAATCCCATCCACAAGGGCTGCACTCTCATGACCTAGTCCACCTCCCAAAGGCCCCATCTCTTACTACGAACTCACTGGGGATTAGATTTCAACACATGAATTTGGGGACCACACCAATAGCAGATCATAGCACCAGTAACTCTGAGCTCACCTGTAGTAATTTCATTTCTCCCCAGGTGTCATCTGCAGTGTGTCAGAGCTTTGGCATCTGAGGAAATGAGCTGCCATATCTTCTGATCACCAGGTTTCTCTTGCTGCTCCGACTAGGGAGCAGAGTGACTTTCTTCCTCATCCTTCCCTAGTTGTAAGGTCATGGCGGAGGGGGGCATTGATACTATTGGACACTTCTGCTGTGGTGCCTGCCTGACCAAGCTCCCACTGCTCACACCCATGGTGCACACCTGCCCCTGCTTCCTGGTCTCTGCTAACTGATTCAAAGGCAGGCACCTGTCCTAAGGGCTGTGATCATCTGGCTTACAGAGATGGGCAGGACCCATCCCATTTTTTTTTTTTTTTTTTGCTCAGAAATTCAAACCAAGAAAGATGCAGTGCATTTGCCCACTGGTTGTAGGAATTACAGCCAAAAGGTCATGCAGCAGAGTCAGACCTTATTTAGGTGAAGAGCCCTGCTGGTGGCTCCACAGAGGAAAAACAGATGTGAAGTGTGTGGCTGCGTCCAGTCAAGGTGGAACACCAGAATAAGGTTTCAGCCCTGTGGCAGAGTCCTGTGGACCTAGAAAGATACTAAGGCATGGCTTGGGCAACAATGAATTTATGTGACCCAAATTTGAGCGACCACAGCCCAGGAAACATTTCGAAGTTACTTTGGGAAGTGCTCCTGAGAGCAAAAACGAAATTCAAACTTTTACAGAAAAAAAGCCAAACGAGAAGATGGGGCAATTACAAGAGTTGTTTTTCAAATATTGCAATTGGTGTGATTGTATCTAAAGCAGGCTTGGAGTCAAGGGGTTGGTTATAATAGTCTAAAAGGGCACCTGTGGTCAGGGACCGCCCAGCTCAGCAGGAAATAATGAAGGTAACAGCAGGTGTTTTGGCAGTTGCTCAACCAGGGGCTGTGATCTCCAGGGTCTAGTGTTCTCTACTTGAGATGTGCCTGAGGCTCAAGCTAAAATGGTCTCCTGGCTTCATTTTAGGTCCTTGACTAAACTTTTGTCCTCTTCCGCCCTCTTCCGCCCTCTTCCTCTGTCAGTCCCCAGATCCGGGTGAGTCCTCCAGTGGCTTGGCCTGATTGGATGGCACTATTCCCGTGGCTAGGATACTCCTCCAGAGATGGGGAGGATTTCGTTCTGATGCCACTCTTCTCTTGTCTGCCCGAATCACTTCTACAAGACATGAATGCAGATTCCTGGCCTCGGAGCAAATCAGCCTGGCGTGGCCCTGGGTGTGGAGCAGGGTGATCAGTGGGAGCATGAGGCCATGGGGCAGACTCATGTGATCGCCCGTCTGCTGTGGGGTGGGTGTGCGAGTAGCTGCAACAGTGGAAACAGCCTCTAAAACAAGAGCTTTAGCCCCACTTACAGATAAGTGGCAAATGTTTCTTATTTCTGAACTTGCTTATTGGTGCCAGCATACACATAGCCATTCAACAGGTACTTTCTGAGTCCTCTGATGTTCGAGTCACTGGGCTAGGTGGTAAGTGTGATTCAAAGATAAAATATTCAGGCAACTACTGCTCTAGACTTATAATTTGGAAAACAAAGGGCGTGTATTGCAGACATCAAGACAAAACGTGTTAATTGTCATAAGAAGAACAAATAAAATCCAACAGGCACTCACAGTGGGGCCCAACTACTTCCTTCTGAAAGGATTAAGGGAAATATGGGGGCTGAGCTGACACTTTGTCTGGCTTCGACCATGGAGTAGGATTTGAAGGCTGCTGCAGGAGACATAAACAGAAAGCACTTCATGTTTAGCTGGAGAATAAAAAGCAAGAGAAGGAAAGAACTTCATCAAGTGGTAGGGGCAGATTGAGGGAAAATCCTAAGTGATGAAAAATACCACAGTGTGGAATTTGGGCTTTATTCTGAAGACAAATTTTGTCATGGAAGGTTTTTGAACAGAACAATCGAGGGCAGAGCCAGCCCTTGGAAAAATTACCAAAAGTTGTAGGAAGGAGAGAGGCTCCAGATGAGCATGGGGAATTTTCCACGTCTCACTGAGTTGAGGGGAGGGTTGGCGCACTTCCCCACCCTCGGGTGCCTCCATCTCTCTTCCCCATGCTGGGGTCTAAGCCACCTGACCATGTGCGCTTTTCCTCCATGACAAATGCCTTTTCTCTTCCTGATGGACCCCTGCCTGGCCTCCCTCCACTGTAAAACATTGCCAAATGGATTTAATTCAAATTCTGTGTAATAAAAACTTAAAGTAAGGCAAAATAAATGGGAATGTTTTAAGTAACATGCTCTGGCATCTCATAAAAGCCTCTTAAATTGATTACAAAGAGAGCATGGTGTAGACTACAGAAAAAGGAGGGTTTTATGGGAACTCTGGCAGAGCCCCAAAGTGGAGCTGCACTGTGGTTGCTGCAATCATAATTCTTCCTCATATCAGGTTTTGTGCTTGAAATGCAGAGCTCTGCACAATGAGTTTTCCTTCCATAACCAGGGCATATATTTAAAAACAAAACCCCACAGTGGTTAGCAATTCCAGATAGCTCTGACTAGGCACATATCAGGCATCTAGGCTGCTGAAATCTTGAGGTCTGTTTTCCAATGATTGGGAAAACCAGGAGTGTAAAAGCGTTATCCCAGTAGTTGGGAAAGATCTGTTTTTGCACCAGTCTGGCAGCCCTGGTGGGGCTGATTTTGCATGGTGCTTAGCCTTAAGCCTGGTATTCAGTACAGAGCAGAACGATGGCACTATGCCTGCCACTGGAAAGCTCCTCCAGAGATTGAAAAGACCCCCACTCTGGAATCTTCTCTTGTGTGCCCGATCCTATTCTACAAGATGCCAGTCCTGTGCAGACCCTTGACATCAGAGTAAATCAGCCTGGCCGTGGCTCTGGGCTTGGGGCGGGACTGACAAATGGAGCCATGAGGAGGATCCCTGTGTTCTGCAGTGACATAAGGACCACCTGATGGCCACACGATTGCTCTGGGAGTGGGGATACTTGGCGAGGCTTCCACTTACAGAAGCGAAAACTGGGTGTCCGACTACCAGAGAAGGTGATGTACTGCAGGTCAAACTGAAGAGGCCGATTGAGGTGTCTTCCATGGATGGTTCAGATTGGTGCTTACACAATAACTAGAAGAAGAGGAACAACTCCCATGGCTGGACTGTGCCCACACACTCAGCAGATACCAGTACACTTTTCTAAGTGTATCTATCTTCTGGTTTCTGTCTTCTTGGGAGATAGATCTGGTCCTTATAGCTAAACCAGGGGACATCTTTTCACAAAACTCCCTGTATTAATTTGCAGTATTTTCCCCCTAAGGGTAAGATTCTTCCAATAAGTCTAGAACTGCTCTGCTTTCTCTCTCTTTCTCTTTCTTTCTCATTTGCTCTCACTCTCTCTTGCTTCCTTCCTCTTTCCTTCCTTCCTCCTTTCTCCCTCCTTCCTTCCTTCCTTTCCCCTCCTTCCCTTTCCTTTCTTCCTTCCTTCATTTTTCTCTTTCTTTCTGCTTTCCACATCACCTGGGAGTCTACTATGTGCCACTCTTTTAAGGTCAGGGGGGACAAAAATGCACAAGGTACAGTCCCGGCCTGCACAGAGTTCCCAGTTCTGTGTAATGATTCTCAACCACATGTGCACCTGGTCAGAGTCACCTGCTACACTTAAGAAAAAAAAAAAAAGATAAGAAAAGATTCCTGAGCTCTACCCCAGTCCTACTACATTGGAATCTTTAAGATTGCCGCCAAAAAACAGGTATTTCGAAAAAGTCTTCCTGTGTGTCTTTGTTATGTAACCAAGGAAAGAACTACTAGCCTGTCATAGAAAAGTAGTTACAACATTATATGGTAAGTGCTGGAATAGAGGTGTGAACACAGAGATGTGTCAGCAAGGAGAGGACTATTAATTCAGTTAGGAGAGGGATGTGGTCAGGGAAAACTTCAGAGGTAATGCTTCAACTGGGTCTTGCAGGATGAATAGGAGTTTGCTAAGGGGTTATAGGGGCAGAGAAGGGAGAGTTCTTTAGATGCACACACATGAAGGGAAAACTGATTCATTGCAGGGGCTCCATGCAGTGCTGTGTGGCTGCAATGGAATGAGCAAATGGGGAAGGCTTTGGGGCATAGCCAGATGGGTGACTTGGGGCCAACTCATGCTAGTTTTAGAGGTCTTGCCAACTCATGTGTATTTTCCCCTTATAAACCATAGAACCACTGTGAAGAGTTTTAAAGAGGGCATAATTGAATCACATTTACATTTGGAAAGGATAAACTAGGGGCAGTGTGATGAAGCTGAAGTAGGCAAGATCAACTAGGAAATTCTTTTTTTTTTTGAGGTAGAGTCTCTCTCTGTCGCCCAGGCTGGAGTGCAGTGGCGCGACCTCGGCTCCGCCTCCCAGGCCCAGGTTCTCGCCATTCTCCTGCCTCAGCCTCCCGAGTAGCTGGGACTACAGGTACCCGCCACCACATCTGGCTAAATTTTTTAATATTTTTAGTAGAGACGGGGTTTCACCATGTTAGCCAGAATGGTCTCGATCTCCTGACCTTGTGATCCGCCTGCCTCGGCCTCCTGGAAATTCTTAACATGAATCCAAAAGACAAATTCAGCATCTGATATGACCCATACCCATAAGGACAAGATGAATTCATCAGAACCTTTACCAATGTGTCCAGGTTCTTCCGTTTTCACTTATTCTCATGAAAATTTAACTAACAGTCAATTTTGTATCTCTCCATTACTCCATCAACTACACACACTTGGTGAGAGAAAAGGGTTTACAAGCCTCAACCAATACACTCACTGCTCTTCCAGTCCTAGGTCCTCAAGATTGCAGCAAAGCTGATGCCACTGTTCCTGAACCAGCCACTCTGCTTCCTGCTCAGTATTCACCGAGTGTTTGTCCATCAACTATGGCAGCTAATAGCCATAGAAATCATCAATGCCTTCATTTCGTGCAAAAGATGTTTTCAAGAAAGTACAAGCTTTCATTTCATGGTTAAATCAAGAACAGCTTGTTACATTTATTGTCTTGTGAACACATCCCCTATTTTATGTGGGTTTTTTTGTTTGTTTGTTTTTTTACCCAAAACATACAGAATTGATAAAGAAAATGCCAGTGAATGAAAAACTCAGAGGAATTCCCATAGAGCACACAATATTCATAAGAAGTTATTAAATAGCTCAAAGATCACTTTTAAATCGAATGCTTATCTAGATCCAAGAAGTTTGCTTGAATGTGCTTCAAAAAGCTGTATGACCTAAAATTAAAGCAAATATAAAAAGAACAAGTTAAAAACTTCAAATGAATGAGGTTAAAACCAACTCCAAGAGGAAAATTTTAAATGGAAGAGCAGATTTGTTTATGGGCCAACTACTGAATAAAACAACTAAAAATCTAAGGATTACACGTTGTGACTGAATGTTACAAAAGAGTGCTTTAGAGATGGCGACAGATACAGTGATGTTTATAATATATGCCAGGTTTGTTAATTGGGGTTTGTTATTTTGTACCCAGGTTGCTTATTAAATGGCTTTTCTATGGTGAAGAACATGAAAAAGCAGCAAAAATGGATTGAAAATTGCCTGGAGACTTAAATTAGGCTCATCAGCCTAAATTGTGATTTTTATGTGCCTAAACAATGACGAGATCATCAGAGGTCAAACCAAGCTGCAAAGCCCTAGAGAAGCTATTAACAATTTAGCATTTTCAGATCATGTGGAAATTTTAATTCCGTTTACCAAAGATACGTGCAGAAATGGTTTTCATGATGATTAAGACCTGTAACTGTAAAAAATGTGAAATTTATAGCATCATAAAATGGTTTGTATAAAATGCAAATATCCCAGCTGGGTGGGTTGGCCATGGAGGTCACAGTTGGGTTCCTGCCTGAGCTCATTACCATTCCAAGTTCAGCATGGGGATTGTTTGTTTTTTATTTTTAAAAAGGGCATGTTATTCTTAAGTAGCTTCTTTGATTATCTTTTCAGCATTGTGATGACCTCTTCAA
Organism: Macaca mulatta; assembly: GCF_049350105.2. Taxonomy (NCBI): domain Eukaryota; kingdom Metazoa; phylum Chordata; class Mammalia; order Primates; family Cercopithecidae; genus Macaca; species Macaca mulatta. Next base: position 25,171,160 of record NC_133422.1, read on the forward strand.
ATGGTGAACAGCTGTGCAAAGCAAACACATAAGCAAAAAGTATGTTAATTCAGGGAGTAAATTAGGGCATTTTCATATATTCTTGTGATTATAAAGTAGTATGTTCAAGTTTCAGTAAATTAGTATTATGTTATCTGGAATGCAAGAGGAGTGAGAATCACTGAGGTCACATGTTTATGGACATAAAAGTTGAAGGGGACATAGAAAAATGCAAAATGAGGGAAAGTGGAAATAGAGAAAATGAAAGATAGGGTTAAAGTTGAGATTCAAAGGGAAAGAGAAGGGAAAATAGACGACTTGGAGTTATTGGTTCCAAAAGTGTGGCAAGAGACAGCAGAGAAACGGGGCCTCCTGAGCAAACATGACTATTATTGTTGTAGGACCATCTCCTTAGTTCAGCTAAACACGGGGTCCTTGTCACACAACCATGAGAGATTATGCTTGCAGACACTTTGTTTTTTTTTTTTTTTTGAGACGGAGTCTCCTCTGTCGCCCAGGCTGGAGTGCAGTGGCCGGATCTCAGCTCACTGCAAGCTCCGCCTCCCGGGTTCCGGCCATTCTCCTGCCTCAGCCTCCCGAGTAGCTGGGACTACAGGCGCCTGCCACCTCGCCCGGCTAGTTTTTTGTATTTTTTTGATAGAGACGGGGTTTCACCGTATTAGCCAGGATGGTCTCGATCTCCTGATCTCGTGATCCGCCCGTCTCGGCCTCCCAAAGTGCTGGGATTACAGGCTTGAGCCACCGCGCCCGGCAGCTTGCAGACACTTTGAAGGGTGAGAAAAATGGAATGTTTTAGGCAAAAAGGGAAACAGGAACTCTCAACAAAGCGAAAGTCCTGCTAGCTAGCTGGCTTCCCACCTCACAGACTGAATCCCAGGTGCTGCACTGGAACAGGAGAGGCCAGCCTCCCCCCCATTCCCCTCTACACACCTCATACATTTCAACAGGCACCAGTGAGCACTCCTCCCAGTGTGCAGGCTGGTTGGAGGTTCTCCAGTAACCCCTTTATTCTTGACAGTCTCATTATCCCTTAGCTTCCATTGGCCCCGTCCTTCAGTCAGTCAACAATTAATACATATTTATAGGCACTTACCAAAAGCTAGATGTCCAGGAGCAAGGAGGGAAAAAATTGGTTAATTACCTGGGATTAACTGCCTGGTCACAGACCCCGCTCTGGGAATAATCCCTCTCTGAGGTCCTGTGGAAAGGGCAGGAATTGGCAGCCTTCCAGTCATGGCTGAGTGGACCAGAGTCCAATTTAATGGTTGCAGGATGATCAGTCAGTTTCTCTCTGGAAAATGTGAACCGAAGACACTGAAACTCTGTTGGAAGTGGATGCTGTACCCATCTTATCACAGAGTTGGGGTCATTTGGAAAGGCGTTGAGGTAGTTCAGTTTGTTACAATGAACAAGTGAGGAGATGTCACTGACATGCATTGGGGGATGCAAAATATACACCAACACATCAGACAATCAACTCAACAAAGAATTGTCCCACCGGAGCTGCCAATGGCACTTCCATTGGAAAAACACAAAGTCAAGGAAAGGTGATTTTTTTTTTTTTTTTTTGTGTGTGTGGGAGCACAGGCATGGAGGGAAAGCGGGCTCTGAGAAGGGAGACAGTGAAACAAAGATGAGGGAGACCTCAAGGCTCTGAAGGGTGGTGAGACGGCTCTGTTCCAGGCACTGCTCCTGTTGTCTGCAGGTCGGCTACTCCTCATGCTCTCCATTCTGTGGTGGTGTGAGATGTTACTATTACCTTCCAATAAGGCATTAAAAAAATTGACCTAGTTTGAATTGAATTAGTTTTTTGCAACTAAATGAGTCTAGACTTAGAAAAAAGATATGCCACAATCCCTTCCCCAACAAGCTTAGAACTCAGTGGAGAGACAGGACAGAGTAGGTGAACATCACATACCCTTACACAGCACCTCCAGTAATGAGGCTGGTGTGTCCTAGTGACAGAATTCGTTGTCAGTCTTTGCTTTACTGAAGGTAGCATAATAAGGGTGTCTCTCCGAATATATGGTTCAATACTCATGAAAAAATATCAAATATTTCCCCATTCCTGCAAAAAAAAAGAAAAAAGATAAATAGTATATATACTTGGGTTGTGTGACAGAAAGGAGGAAAAGTAGATTTTGGGGAGAGAGTCATTTGTTTTGTTGTTTCGGTTTGGTTTTCGTTTTGAGAAAGAGGTCCAAGCCCTGTTAGGGCAAGCAGCAGAGGGGAGAAGACCCAGCCAAACCCAAACTCTGAAACTCTGCAGGGTCCTGCTTCCCACCACCCCTAACCTCCAACCCCCAAGTTCTTGCACTTGCTGTTTCCTCTGCTTGGCACTGGGATAGGCAGCACTGTCTGCATACAAGCCAATTCTGGAAAAATAAGTATGTTTGCATTTCCCCCTTTCCGATAAAAATAGCAATACCGTGCACCACAAAAACAAAAATACAAATGTACAACCTAGATGATCTCACTTTATGTCATAAAAGTATGTCGGGGGAAAACTTGCACTATTTTGCTACACACATATTTAAATCTGAGTTTGTATCAGAAGAACTAACACGGAAGCAACTTTCAGATCCATCCTCCAGGAACTGGACTGTAGACTAACAGAACTCAATGGGTCCCGTAAGTAACGGCATAGTTGCTTGAAATGGTCCCCATTTGTACCTGCTGTGGAGCTATTAATAATTCCTCACCACCACCCACCCCAGCAATCTCAAAGGTGTCCCAATCCAGATGATATAATCACACTAGCCATGAGGCCTGCAAGACTCAGACCAAGGAGACACGCTGAAAACCCAGGGAAGGAAGAGTCTTTGACTCTGGAAGCAGCCAGGCATATCTTCATCTGAGTTGTTACTGTTGTTGTTTTTTAGATGGAGACTCACTCTGTTGCCCAGTCTGGAGTGCAGTGACACGATCTTGGCTCACTGCAACCTCGGCTTCCTGGATTCAAGAGATTCTCCTGACTCAGCCTCCTGAGTAACTGGGATTACAGGTGCATGCCACCATGCCCAGCTAATTTTCGTAGTTTTAGTAGAGACGGGGTTTCACCATTTTGGCCAGGCTGATCTCAAACTCCTGACCTCAAGTGATCTGCCCGCCTCGGCCTCCCAAAGTGCTGGGATTACAGGTGTGAGCCATCACGCCCAGTTCCATCTGATTATTAAGAAAGATTTTTTTCCTCACTTAGAAAGCCTCTGACTGTGCTGGGGGCTGGAGAAACATCAGAAGTATCTGGCCCTTGAAGAGCTCCAATCTGTAATTCTTGGGATGTATCAGTGAGCAAAATGGACAAAGACTCCTCTTCCATATGTGAGAAGGTGATAAATATCATGAAAAAAGAAAAAGTAGAGCAGAGAAAGGAGATCATAAGGGTGGTGAGGTAGGGAGATTCAGGTTGCAGGAGCAAATCAAGTAGTCAGGGTAGGTAAGCCCTTTTGAGATTTTATATCATTCAACAATTAGCTCATTTGACGGTCCTATATTGCCAACAGGATGATCATGGTTTCCACGGTGCTTCTCAAATTGCAATGGCCATACAAATCTTCTGGGGATGTGGCTAAACTGGAGACTCTGATTTAGTAGGTCAGAAAGCCTGCATTTCTAACAAGCTCCCAAGGGATGCTGAGGCGGCCGGCTGTGAGACCACATGTGGGGCCGCGAGGAGCTACAGGGCAGGGCCGCGCCTTCCATCTCTGTTGTGTTTTTCTAAGCACCCCGTCCCCTGCGTGGTTGGAACGGGTGGTCCATAAATATGTATTGACTAAACGAGCTGAGAAGAGTGACGTAGCATCGACGTCAAGTAGTATTAATGAATAGCGAAACTATGATGATTGACTCTATTAATGGATTCCTTTTCAGAAGCAGGGCCTCATCACAATGACGTTCGTTTGCGCTTCACTATAATAACATTTAAACCACACAGAATTAATTTAGTTTTAAATGGGGATGTCGTTAGTGCTCCTGAAAGATTTCTTGTCCTGGAATTTTAAATGAATTCATCACGAATTTAGATGTGTTCTCTCTACAGCCTGAGGGTTGGCCCTGTGCTTAGAAAATGACCCATCTAGTATAATTTGATGAGTGGCGGAATAGGCCATCTGCTCAAAAATACTTCCTCCTCTGACTCCAGAAAATCCAACATTCTAGTTTCGCTTAATAAATCACAAATAATTTGATTGATAATCAGGTCAGTAAATATTTACACAACACTTACAACTTGCCAAGAACCATGGGTTGTAGAAAGATGAATAAGACAGTTCCTGCCTGCAAGGATTTCTCAGCCTGTTGTGAAGAAAAGAAATAGCTATTTAAAGATGTGTGCGTGATACAAAGCTATTTGTTAGAACTTATGCAAAGGGGTAACTTTCTAGTTCCCTAGGCATGGGAATCAATCACCAGGAAGTTTCTTGGAGAAGGAGATAGAGGGATGACACAGTCTGCCCCTGTGGGGACTTTAGAGTTAGCTATGGGTGCTAACTATGTGCAAATTGGATACATTCCAGGGAACTATTTTCCCTCTCTAAGCCTGTTTCCTCATCTGCAAAAGAGTAATAATAACCTTCGCCTCCCTGTGTTATCTGAGACTTATTGCAATAGCATATTCAAAGCACTTAGGATACTACACTTTGTATAATGCCTGAGTAGACAGAAGACAAATGTTGGTTCCTTCCCCTCATCATTTCCTTGAATGGAATAAGCTGTGCACATCACTCCTTCCTTCATCAAAACTCACCAAGAATTCCCTGAGTCCCAGGTATCAGGTTAGATGTTAAGGTTAAGACGACAGATAGAAGCATGGCCCCGTCTTCACACCATCCTATGGGGTATCCAGAGAAGTAAAGGCACATGGCGCTGCCTGCTCAATGCCAGGACAAACATCAGGGAAGGATCCTCCGGACCGGCTGGAGCTGAGTGGGAGAGTCAGAGAGGCCTCCCTGGGAGGGGACACTGGAGCTGAGTCTGGAGGATGACCAGGAATTGGCCCAGAGAAGGTAGTGGGAAGATTTTAAGAGCAGGGAACAGCATAGCCAAAGACCCCCAAGCCAGGGAAAGCAAGCACCATGGGGGTGGGGGCAGCGGGGGCAGTTGGAGGCAGAGGTCAAAGGGCAGGGACTTTGGTCATCCCTTGGAGACATTAGGATCTGAGGCTAACAGTGGAAGTGAGAATAGGAAGAAAAAGATGGGCACAGGAGACACCCAAAGAAGAGTAGACAGGATCCTTGAGGAAGGCTTCAAAGATGGCTCTGTTTTGCAGCCCTGCACCTGCAGATGAGAGCCTTTAACAGAAGAGGACCTGGGAGGGCAGCTGGCTTGGGCAGCGGTGATGGCCCCAGCTTCAGACCGTCTTCCCTCCCAGACCAGCCGCTCCTGGTTGCTGAGCTGACTTCGTGAGAACCCCTTGAAGTCAGGGCCATTCTCGTGAATGACTGCCATCCTTTTGAGTCTTCAGTCTCACCCTCTCTATTGCATTCTCCTTTGCCTAAAAGGATGGTCTAGAGCATCCTGTCTTAAAAAATAAGCCCAAGTTGAACTGGGCATGGTGGTGCACGCCTGTAATCCCAGCATTTTGGAGGCCAAGGCTGCGGAGGATTTGACATCAAGAGTTGGAGACCAGGCTGGGCAACATAGCAAGACCCCATCTCTAAAAAAATAAAGTAAAATAACCCCGAGCCAAGTCTTCGCAAACCAGCTACCCCTTGAGTTACTGCTTTCTTTCTTCTTGCCACTTCACTGCAGGACTTTTTACAAGACAATCTTCATTCCTTGCTTCTACCTTCACCACAGGTAGAAGTTGCTTTTCATTTTAAAAGCAACTTTTTCTGTTTCCCTGTTTATAGGCATGACTCATAACTACTACAGAAATTTGGAAAATACGGAAAAATATAAAGGAGCAAGTAAAAGTCACTCACGAGCCACAGTACAGACATAACCACTGACTACTAATGTACAGGTTTCCTCTTCAGTCTTTTTCTCTATAGAGCTAGAGAAATAGATGGTAGGTGGATAGATTGACAGACAGACAGCTAGACTTTTTGCCGACTTTTTATTTTACAAATTTCTGAATATAGTGTTTTATACCCTGAAGTTTGGTTTAACATAATATTGTAATCCTAGGTGATTCAATATTTATAATAACGGTAACAGTTCACTGATATTTCATCTTTGATATTCAAATTGGATACTTGGGCAGTTTTCATTTTCTCACAATTATAAATAGTGTTGAGGTAACTAACCTGATGTCTCCATCTTTGTCTATATTGTATGCCTAGAAATAAAATTTTGAGCCAAAGGATATGAGTTTTTTTATGTTTGTTTGTTTTGTTTTGTTTTGTTTGACAGGGTCTTGCTCTGTCACCCAGGCTGGAGTGCAGTGGTCCCATCTCAGCTCACTGTAGCCTTGACCTCCTGGGCTCAAGCAATCCTCCCACCTCCTCCTCCCAAGTAGCTGGGACTACAGGAGTGTGCCACCACATCCACGCCTGGCTAATTTTGTTCTTTTTCTTTTTTTTTTTCTTTTGCATAGACAAGGTCTCACTGTGTTACCCAGACTGGTCTCAAACTCCTGGACTTGGTGTCCCGAAGTGCTGGGATTACAGAGATGAACCACCATGTTCTGCTGTGGACATGCGTACTTTTGCAGGTCTCAGTTACATTGGCACATCAATGAATACTCTGTGAGCTATCTGAAGGGGCATCTTACCGGCACAGGTAACCATCCTGCGCTCACTTGTTAACTCTTCCATCTAGCTTTTCCCTTTGTGATGGTGACAAAATTGCCACCTCTCCAAGTTCTCTGGTGATTTTCTAATTCTTGAATCCCAAAACCTCTTTTGGTGCCTTCTCCCTCTCTCGATCTCTCTTGCTGTGTCTCTGTAGGACTCCACAGCCTTATCTTCCCCTTGAAGTCCTCTCCTCCCTCAGCACCCATGACTCTCCACTGCTCTGCATCCCCAGCCACGTCTCTGGTTGCTTCTCTCTGCCCTCGCCTCCTAGGCTACAGCTCCTCATGGGTGTCCCCAGCCTCTACCCCCTTTTATTTTTTGAGACGGAGTCTCGCTTCGTCGCCCAGGCTGAAGTGCAGTGGTGCGATCTCAGCTCACTGCAACCTCCTCTGCCTCCCGGGCTCAAGCCATTCTCCTGTCTCAGCCCCTCAGCTGGGACTACAGGTGCCCGCCACCACACCCAGCTAATTTTTGTATTTTTAGTAGAGATGGGGTTTCACCTTGTTGGTCAGGCTGGTCTTGAACTCCTGACCTTAGTTGACCTACCCATCTCGGCCTCCCAACATTTGTTTGCATTAAATACATGAACGGCCCGTGAAGAAGCAGATGCTGCCCTCAAAGAAGTCAGGCCCATCATAAATACACATGAGGTCAGTGGGGTCACAGGGGGTTCAGCGACCTAAGTCAGGTGGAAAGAGTCTTTCACAGGAGCTGGCCGAGGGGAGGAAGGAGTATGGCTTGGTGAGGAGGAGGAGGAGGAAGAAGAGGAGGAGGAAGAGGGAAGAGACACAGCAGACTGAGAAAGGAGAAATGACTTTCCCCGCTAGTCCCCCAGGGCTGTCCCCATCCCAGCAGTCACCTGGGCAGGACCACTGACAGGCCACACCCTGGATGACTCCCTCTGGGCTGGGTCACTTGCTCTGCTTCTTCCCTCCCAATCCCACCGCCACTGCAGGGAATATGGACAGCTTAGCCTGGCCAGGGACAAGCAGCTCAGCCTTAGCAGAAGCACAGCAACTAAGAGAGAGGCCAGGACAGAGGCCTGTGAGGATGGCAAGGGGAGGCAGAGGGGAGCACTAAGCCACAAGCGGAAATCCCCAGGTCCCGAGCAAGTTGTGTGGCTTATGGTGGTCTCACCTCCCTGCCCCCCAGTTAGCTGTAGTTCAGGCTCAGGACAAAGTCTCACCGTGCTCTGTTCAGTGTTCAATCAGAAATAAAAATAGTAAAACCACATCTGCCATTCCTGGCAATTCTGCCACAATCCATGATGAGTCCTATTAAAACATCAGGAGCAGAAACAGCACCATCGATTGAATACAGAGATGGGGTGAGAGGCCACGTCCCTCTCTCTCCTCCCTTCCTTCCCATTACCTACAGCATTTTTACGCCAGAAGAGACCATTACTTAGAAAACCGTTTCTGTCATCCTTGGAACAGCCAAAAGGCTTCAACATCTTAATGGAAAGAAAATTATCGGTGTGATCATAATCAAAGACCTCAGCTCCCTGGGGGAACGTTAACCCTTCCGTATCCAGCCCAGCCTGCAGAGACAGCAGAGGTCTGGGATTCGCAGAGCTAACATTGAGCTTTAGACTCATTGCAAGGACTGAGGAGCTGCCGTCAGTCACTTAGCGAGCATCTCGGAGTGGCTTTGTCTGTCTTTTAAAAACTGGCTGTTCATTTTTATGGAAAGATTTTATGCTTGCGAGAATTGTGAAGGTCTCGGTGTATCTCTCTTGCAAACATTAGAGCTGTGTATACGTTTTAGTAAGGCATTCATATTTCATTCATTTATGTAAAACTACTCTTGTGCTTACAGCCTGCCAGGCACAGTTCCAGAGGCTGGGGGTGGGTCCCGAGTAAGGCAGATAAGGTACCAGTTCCCCCAGCTTACATCTCTGTGAGGATACAGAGAAAAACAAGGAGATAAATGAGTAAGATAATTTTAGACTGTAACGCACAGAAAACAAAACAAGGCTAGCGAGTGATTGAGGGTGGGAGGACTACATAGACAGGGTAACCAGGGTCTCTGAGGAGGTGACATTTGGATTGAGGCCTGGGCAGATAAGAAGCCAGCCAAAGTTGTGTGGCATCTTCACCTCTCTGAACTCCCATCTTCTCATTCTGTAAAGTGAGGGCATTGGGTGCCAGGTCCTCGGAGGGTCCCCTGCAGTGCCATCTTTCCACCTATAGAGGTGAGGAGGTTAGTTAAGCCTCTTCCGACCTTGACTTTGATCTGTAAGTCCCTTGGCTCAAGTCCTTTTTGGAAGATACTGGTGAAGTTTTCAGGAGATCCTTGTTTCTTGTGAACAATTCCTAGGTGAGTGATCAGATTCAATGTCTGTGGGAAACAATAGGACAACTCCTCAAAAAAAGAAAAAATAGTAACCATAGAATCACCCTATGCTCCAGCAATTCCGCTTCTCGGTATATACCCAAGAGAACTGAAAGCAGGGACCACACCTTGCACCTCAAGGTTCATCTCAGCATTTTTCACAATAGCACACACGTGGAAACAATAGAAGTGTCCGCCAGCTGGTCAGTCTATGAATGGAATGTGATGTGCCTGTCTACAGTGGAATATTCATCACCCTTCAAATGGACGACACTATGGCACGTGCTACAATATGCAAGAACCTTGAAGACGTGCTAAGTGAAATTAAGTCTGACACAAAAAGATAAATATTTTTTGATTCCATTTATATGAGGAACCTAGAATAGAGGTAACTAGGGGCTGAGGGGTGGGAAGAATGGAGCATTATTGTTTAATGGGTAATGAGTTTCTACTTGGGGCATAGAAAAGTTTTGGAGATGGATGGTGGTGATGGTTGCACAGCAATGTGCATGTGCTGAACACCACTGAGTTGTGCACTTAAAAAATCACTGGAATGGGTGAAATGATGAGTTTTGTGTTATATGTATTTTATCATTGGGGGAAAAAAAAGCCAATGGGAGATAGATCAAGCAGAAGCAGTGACAAGCTCACTCTTAGATGTTAACTAAGATGTTAGGTGTTTAAAATAGACTGGGTGGTATGTGGAGGCCGAGGATCATGCCAGGTTTCTGAGGCACCTGCCAGCCCTCTAATTCCGCATGCCTGGCTGTCACCTCCAGGGCAGACCTAGCAGACACTGTCAGAGGAGGAAATGGCTGGAACCTCTGAGTTGAGCAGGGCTGGGAGGAAGACGAAATCTGCACCGAGTCCCCTGCTGCTCCAGGGCACCAGCCACACAGGCTGGGAAAAGAACCACTTGCCCCTGCTGTCACTTCTGGGGACCGGTGTGGCTCTCAGGGAGAGGAGGTCAGCCAGGCCACTGAGCCTAGAAAGTATGGTGAGGGTGGCAGGATCCCTGGCTGCAGAAGCAGATCCTCCAAGGTGAGGCAGATATGCAGATCGATGTGAAGTAGGTGTGGCCCTCTGGGAATGTGTTAAAAATGCCAATTGTCAAGCCCCACCCCAGACCTTCTCAAATTATTTCACTTGTAAAATGGAGACACTCTACTCAGTTTGGTAGTTCTGTGTTTGTAGCTAAACTGTAGTCTGCCTTTGCCAGTCTTGCTCAGATGTCAACCCTCTGTTTGGGCTGATTTGCTTATGCTGGGCAGAATCACATAAACCCTGCCCCACCTTGTCTTCAAAGGATTTAGTGCAGCTTTTGAATTTATTCTTTCAACAGTACCAAGAGCTCTGGTAGCAGGCACGGTGCTGGGCTCTGTAGATATTATGGTGAATAAGAGACGCATATTTCCTACCCTCATGGAGCTTATGGCTTAGCAAATGAGTCAGACTCTAAGCAAGTCATCACACAAACAATATATTGATGAGCACGGTAATAACTGCTGAAAAGGAGTTATTCCAGGTATATGAGGTTCTGTAATAGGAATCCTAACCACTTGGATTTTCTTTTTTTGCTTTTCTCCAAATTCCAAAGCTTTCTTTTCTGTGAGTTCTCCAGACAGTTACTACTGCTATCATTACCATTATTCCAGAGACATAGACATTCTCATACACTCTATCAACTGCTGTCCCCAGACGGCCAGTTTGTACCATCTTCTAGCTGTACTTCCAGTGCTAGCCACATGTATAGATCATGTGAAATATAGCTGGTTCAACTGAGGATCTGATATTTTAATACAACTTAATTTAGCATAAATTTAAAAACGGAGGCAGTAGAACATATTTTTCCATTAAACACACTTTATTATTTTGTTAGGGCCACACTTCACTTTATCTGTTGACAATTTAGTGTCCACCTGCACTAGGACGTTTTTGCAGCACTATTCATAGCAGCAAAGACATGAAATCAACCCAGATACCCAACAACAGTGGATTGTATAGAGAAAATGTGGTACCTGTACATCATGGAATACGATGCAGCCATAAAAAAGAACAAAATTATGTCCTTTGCAGCAACGTAGATGCAGCTGGAGGCTATTATCCTAAGCAAACTAACGCAGGAACAGAAAACCAAATACCACATGTTCTTACTTATAAGTTGGAGCTTAAACATTGGGTATACATGGGCTGGGAGCAGTGGCTCACGCATGCAATCCCAGCACTTTGGGAGGCTGAAGCGGGCGGATCGCGAGGTCAGGAGATCGAGACCATCTTGGTTAACACAGTGAAACCCTGTCTCTACTAAAAATACAAAAAATTAGCCAGGCGTGGTGGAGGGTGCCTGTAGTCCCAGCTATTAGGGAGGCTGAGGCAGGAGAATGGCATGAACCTGGGAGGCGGAGCTTGCAGCGAGCCGAGATCGTGCCACTGCACTCCAGCCTGAGTGACAGAGTGAGACTCCATCTCAAAAAAATAAAATAAAATAAAATAAAATAAAATAAAATAAAATAAAATAAAATTGGGTATACACGGACACAAAGATGGGAACAATAAACACTGGGGATTCCAAGAGGTGGGAGCAGAGGAGGGGAAGTGTTGAAAAACTACCTACGGGGTACTGTGTTCACTATTTGGGCTATGAAATCATTAGAAGCCCAAACCTCAGCATCATGCAATATACCCACGTAACAAATCCGCACATGGGTATACTAAAAATACTAAAATTAAAAATATAAATTAAAAAATACTAATGATAATTCTAATGAGTAAAACCAGAAAAATGATAATGAGCATCTTTAATATATTTATTTGCCATCCGTGTATCTTCTTTGATGTCTATTAAAATATTTTGTCCATTTCTTAATTGGGTTGTTTAGTTTCTTACTATTGATTGTAACAGTTCTCTGCATATTTGGTCACAAGTAGTTTATCAACTGGGTGTTTTAAAAACATTTTCTTCCAGTCTGTAGTTTATCTTTTCATTATTTTATTTTACTTTTGAGATAGAGACTGCTCTGTCACCCAAGCTGGAGTGCAGTGGCGTAATCTCGGCTAACTGCAACCTCCACCTCCTGGGAGCGATTCTCGTGCCTCAGCCTCCTGAGTAGCTGGGATTACAGGCATGTGCCACCACGCCTGGCTAATTTTTGAATTTTTAATAGAGACAGAGTTTCACCATGTTGCCCAGGCTGGTCTCGAACACCTGGCCCTCCAGGTGATCCTCCCACCTTGGCCTCCAAAGTGCTGGGATTATAGGTATGAGCCACTATACCCGGCCTCTTTTCATTATTTTAACATTGTATTTCATTGAGCAGATAATTCTTTTTTTTGTATTTTTTTTAATTTTTATTAAATGTCTTTATATATTCACAGATATTTATAACAGTTTTGTGAGGCAGGCATTAATATTCCAGTTTTACAGATGAAGAAACCCAAATCACATATAGAATATGTGGTAGAACTGAAATTAGAACACAGGTTATAACATCTAGTCTAGTGCTGCTTCCATTAGACCTCAGCTGTTTCTAGAGATATCACACATTCATTTAGAAGAGCAGTATCATCATCTCAGGGTAAAATAACACAACACAAATTTATATATGAGAGAAATATATGAGCAAATTATAAGAAGATATTGGTATCACCATCATCATTCTATTTAAATGATAAAGGAGTTAAAAACCAAATTTACCCATTTGAATTTAAGTCACAATCCCTGACTTAACTGACTTGTAGTTTGAATGTAAATAAGAAGTACTAGCAATGATAGTGTGAGGAGATGGCTGTAGAAAAAGTAGGAAGAAAAATAGAAGTCATATTTGAATGCCTACTTAATATATATTACTTAGATGATATATATATTTAAATACATTTTTATTATAGTCATCATTGTAAGAGGACATAATTTAATCTAACTGGTTTTAAAACCTAGATTGTGGTGCTCACGACTAAATCTGACAATAAATGAAGAAAGGACATGCACATATGTAATAAGTATGGCAAAATGTCACTCCATCTCTCTTCTAAAACTGTTCTTATTCCTTTTATTTCTAGGCACTTGGGATCCAAATTTAGCAATTGCTCCTATGTCTAATTCTTACTTACTATCTGCTTTTTAAATCTTTTGTAAGGCCATCCTAATGGGCATTTTTGATAGGAAATGTTTTTTTCTTTTTTTAAGCAAAACTATACTGAGTATATCCTCTATTTAAGTTTCACTGGTAGTCGTAGAGGGTTTATAAAAAGATACACAAGTGCCCTTGAGTATGTAGGTTTTTTCTTTTTTAATTGAGATGGGAGGTTAAATTTTTGTATGTGAAATATATAGTACATAAAACAAACATGCATAGCATCATATCATGTATAGCTTATTATATAAGATATAGAACAGGAAAATGAGTACTTTATAGATTCACATCAGGTGTCGATGGCAGTGGCGGCCTGTCTGGGATGGCCACGACCATGACGCCGGCTGTAGGAGGGGAGGCGCTGCTGAGCTGTCACTGCACAGAGCCTATGGGGGCCAGGAGCAGGCAGGAGCCCCACCTTCCCCGGCACAGCTGCAGCCGCCCAAGTTGGTACTGCAGACCCGGGCCTCCCTGTGCTCTTGGGGGCTGGAAGCAGGCAGGAGCCTGCTCTCCCGGGTGCAGCTGTAGGCTTAGAAATGTGTGCTCCCACTGCCTGGCCTCCCCCTGCTCCCTGCACCCACCCTGATCTTGGAACCAGGTTGGGGCCAAGCCCAGGTGCTGCTGGAGCCTGGCTGGGTGTGTGCACACCATGGCAGCGCTGACACCCCAGCCCCCTGCCGCCTTGACTCCCTCACAGAGCAGAGAATTCTAATTTTAATAAAGTCTAGCTTATGAAATAAAGACAAGAAAGAAAATTTAGCGTGCAGACTGAGATGTGCTGCAATGTAAAGACACACTGGATTTCAAAGTCTTACTATGAAAAAACTGTAAAATATCTTATTAATCATTTTTATATTGATTATATGCTGATGTGATAATATTTTTAATATGTTGGATTACATCTATTCTTAAAATAATTTCTGTTTCTGCCCCTTTTAATACCAGTGGTATTTCAATTATATGTTGGACAGGAGACAAGAAAATCTCTTAAACAACATGTGACGCCAGGGTACTGTGATTTCATGCTTGCGGTGTGGTAGGAATGGCGTGGGGGGATCTTCAGCCTCCAAGTCACTGTAGAAAGGTCAGGTGTTTATTTCCCTCCTTCCTCTTCTTCCTGTTCCTCAAACACTATGCTCACAGTCCTGTGTGATGGTGTTGGGCTCTTGCCAGGTGGAAGGTTTGAAACAGCCCGTCCTGAAGAGCATCCACTTCCTCCATTGCCATGTGGCTGCAAGTTCTCTTCCCAGAATAAAGAAAGGGGTTTCCTCGCTGCCACTGCGACGAGCCTGAGGCGGGCCTCCCAGGTCCAGGCATAAAAAGGAGCCTCTCTGTCTCCCTATCCTTCCTACAAAGGCCGTTGGTGACACCACTTGAGAGCTCAAATCAGATTCAGGCTAGGATATCCTGGAGGCTGAGGTGATCCCTTTAATACAGTAAGCTACTTTAGTCCCATCTTGATCTGAAACCTGCTGACGGATTGTGTCAGTAGATATAGCCAGACTTAAGAACCTCATGAAATCCTAGCGTGCTGGGGAGAGAGGTAGCTATGGCTCATGGGCCTCGATTTTGTAACGTGAGCTGGCTCTGAGATAAAAACAAGAGAACCGTAACTGAAGGAAGACACCAGGGTCTGGGCAGATCAGGCTTTGGGGGACTCAAAGCTTAAATAATTTGAAGGATCTGCTTTAAGAAAATAATACACAAGTGTCTTTTATATATAAAAAAGATAATATATATTATATTATGTATTTTATAGATAATATATATTATCTATTATATATATATATAATCTTGCTCTGTAGCCCAGGCTGGAGTGCAGTGGCACCATCATAGCTCACTGTAACCTCAAACTCCTGGGCTCAAGTGATCCTCCTGCCTCAGCCTCCCCAGTAGCTAGGACTAGAGATTCCCACCACCACGCCTAGCTAATTTTTTGTTTTTGTAGAGACAAGGCCTCGCTATGTTGCCCAGGCTGATCTTGAACTCCTGGCCTCAAACAATCCACGCTGCTTGGCCTCCCAAAGCACTGGGTTACCATGCTCTGTCTATATTTTTTAATTTTACAAAAATATCTGATCAAATGAACACATTTTTAGCTTCCCTCTGGTGCTGTGGAAGGAGCCTGTGCAAGGGAGGAGCTGATTAGCTTCACCACAGGGCACAGGGCTCCCCAGGCTAGCAGCAGCAGCAGCAGCTGAGCTTGTTAGAAATGCCAGTTCTTAGGCCCCACCCTCCAGACCTATTTAATCAGAAACTCTAGAAGCCCAGAAATCTGAGTTTTCACAAGCCTTCCAGGTGGTTTCAATATCACTCGAGTTTGTGAACCAGTGACATAGTGGTTAAATGTGTGGACTCTGGAATAAGGCTACCAGAGATGGAAGCCTCATTTTGCTTTTTATTATATGGGTGACCTTGGCAAGTTAATCAACTGCTGTAAACCTCAGTTTCACCATCTGTAGAATGGGGGCAATAATAGCATTGATCTTCAAAGGTGGTTATATGGATTAAATAAGATAGTGTATGTAGAGCTAAGCCTAGTGCCTGCCATGTTGTATGTGCTTAATACATTATATACAAATTGAGTATGCCCTTATCTGAAAAGCTTGGAACCAGAAGTGTTTTGGATTTCAGGTTTTTTAAGATTTTGCAATATTTACATATATATGATGAGATATCTTAGGGATGGGACCCAAGTCTAAACATGAAATTTGGCCAGCCGCTGTGGCTCAAGCCTGTAAACCCAGCACTTTGGAAGGCCAAGGTGGGCAGACACTTGAGGTCAGGAGTTTGAGACCAGCTTGGCCAACATGGTGTATTTCTCTACCAAAAAATACAAAAATTAGCTGGGCGTGGTGGTGCATGCCTGTAATAATCCCAGCTACTCGGGAGGCTGAGGCAGAGGAATCTCTTGAACCTGGGAGATGGAGGCTGCAGTGAGCTGAGGCTGCACCTCTGTCCTCCAGTCTGGGCGACACAGCGAGATTCCGTCTAAAAAAAAAAAAATAAACATGAAATTCATTTATATTTCATATGCACCTCATACATGTAGCCTCGAGGTAATTTTACACAATATTTAAAATAATTTTGTGCTTGAAACAGTTTGTATACGTTGAGCCATCAGAAAGCAAAGGTGTCGCTATCTCAGTCACGCATGTGGACAATCTGGTTGTTTAGCATCACCATCATTCCTGACTCTGAATTTATTGTTACCAATAAGCAATCATTTTCTTACACTTATTCACACACAGGCACTTAACAGTGAAAAGAATGACACACCATTAACACAGTGAATGCACAACGTGTTCGGGGTAACTCGGCCGCACAGTAGCATTACCAGAACACCTGCATCAACTGTTACACCACAGCAACAGCAAGTAGCTGGCTTTCAGTCTCCACCTATGGTGCTGTATTTTGATTAAAAGGCAATTGCAAACTGTATGTTTTTTTTCAGGTGAGAAGAAACATCAGAACCAGCTGAGGGACCAGGAAGTGGGTCCTCTAGGGAAGACAAGCCATTCTGCTGGATGGCTTCTTTAAATGTTGCCTCCAGAGCCATCAGCCTCATTAACAATGATTTTTGTCTTAGAAGTGTCTCTTTGATTTCATAAACTGACATGATTTTCTGTTCTGTTATAAACGCACGCTGCTCTAGTCCCGCAATAAGCTCACCGCACATGTTCACCCTGTTGTCTGTCGGCACTTTTCCTGCAGTATTAACGACTTTATCATCACTATTGTCATGATCTCCTTGATTCAGAACCATTTAGGCTATTTCACCATTGGTGAATGAATGAACAACTGGACCCCGATGATCGAGATTAAAAACTTCTTCAATATTCACTTCCTCCGGCTTACTGACAGATTCTAAAGGAAGCTTTTTCGCGTATATAAGGAAGGCAGACCTCATTTTTCTCTCACATGACATATGGAATCCTTCAAAGTCACCACCTTATTCATCACCATCACTGAACACAGTCGCAGATCTGAGACTGTACCAGGTATGCACCACCGTGTCTCTAGTCACTGTGTTCCAAGCACTGGCAACAGGATATAGGCATCCTTCATGCTCAACTCCTTTTGAAAAAGCTTCCACACCCATCCCTCTGTTCACTGCTGCTAGCGTGCTGTTCAAGAAAGAGTTCTTGTATTTATTCTTCATAGATCTAAGGTTACCCTGGTCACATGGCTGAATAAATGAAGTCCCATTTAGTGGAAAGTACATGGCATCAACATTGTTTTTGATGAGAATTTTCAGCTGGAGGATGAACAGAACAGTTGTCAAGGAATAACAAAATCTTGCCATTGTCATCTAATCTAGCTTCCCTGTAGTTGAGCTTGAGCCACTGGTACAAAATGTTTGTGAAATTAACCAGAAAAGATGTCCCTGGTGATGCAGGTCTTTTTTATTAGCATTATATTGGACTGGCAAGAAATTCAGTCCATGAAAACAGTGAGGATGCAAACTCGCCTACCACAGCAAGATGACACTTAATGTGTGCCTGCTGCATTAGCACATCCCAGCTCAGAATACTGTCCTTGGCATCTGAGTTCCTATAGAGACTGTCTCATCAGCTGTAGTCAGTGTCTTTATGGGGCCGTATATGCCAAAACAGTGATATTTCATCAGCATCGTAGAGTTGTTCTGGCGTCAGGTTTTCATCAGCGATAACCTTGGCAACCTTGTCAATGAATTTCTCCACTGCTTTGTGATCAGTAGATGCTTTAGCACCACGACTCCTTAAAAACTTAATGCTGTATCTTTTCTCAAATTTCTGCACCCAGCCTGTTAAATACTCACAGTTCCCTTCAACTTTTAATTTACTCTGATAGATCATTACTTGCTTCACGATCGGCGTACCATCATGTTACGTGTGTTCACTGCAACACTGATGAACACATTCCTTTGATACATGATCAAGTTCTCCATTTTCAGCTTTATGCATTATTTTTCTGTTTTAATGAACATCTGTTCGTCACTTTCAGCATAGAATTTCGTTTATCCTTCTGTTTCATGATGGTCATTCCAACACCGTAATCTTCTGTAAGATGTTTTACACTTACACTGCTGTCCAATTTCTCCAACAGCTTGACTTTCTGTGCTACGGATAAACATAGATGCGTCCTTTTTTCTTATCTGTGTTCCCCATAGGGATATATGCAGACCTTTTTAGCATTTTCAACAATATCTTTATTCCACAGAGCAGAGAATAAGCAAAACAGCACAGTGTGCAATGCATATAGGTCTTTGCCCTATGTAGGGCATCATGGGCTACATGCTATCGTTGCATCTGGCCTGCACACATGCCATTTTATTACACTTGGTGGGTGAGCTTGCATGGGGAATCTGGGCATGCGAGGAAAAGATACATCCAGACTAAAGGGAGCTGGGGGGTCTTTTTCCCCTTGGGGACGCTGAATAAACTGTTTGTCGTGCACCTGTGTTTTAACTGTGACCTGTCACATGAGGTCAGGTGTGGACTTTCCCACTTGTGGCATCGTATTGGTGTTCAAAAATTTTCAGATTTTGGAGCATTTGGGGTTTCAGATATTCAGATTAGAGATTCTCATCCTGTACTATTATTCTGCAGAGAGTGTATATGTAGTGTTGGAGGGAGGATAAAGGAGGGCAGATGTGGAAGTAAGAGGGGATCCTTGGGCATGATCAAAAAGTCGCTCAAATGTGATCAAGGTCTGCTGTGAAGCCCTCCAAACTCCCTCTTTTTTAGGGTCCTGGGCCAACCTTCTAAATTGACAACATTAGTACAGCTAATTTAATGCAACTTACACAGTGGGAACTCAGGGACCCCCTTGAAAATGCAGTGAAAATTAGGGACACCCCTCTAGAGGAGTACGTGCATATAACACACACACTAAATGACAGGCCACATCGTGGAAGCACTGCAGCCCCAGTCTGGAGCCCCTGTTTAAGAAGTCTGAGGTAAGCTGGGCATGGTGGCTCAAGCCTGTAATCCCAGCACTTTGGGAGGCTGAGGTGGGCGGATCACGAGGTCAGGAGATTGAGGCCATCCTGGCTAACACGATGAAACTCTGTCTCTACTAAAAATACAAAAAATTAGCCGGGCGTGGTGGCGGGTGCCTGTAGTTCCAGCTACTGGGGAGGCTGAGGCAGGAGAATGGCGTGTACCCAGGAGGCGGAGCTTGCAGCGAGCCAAGATGGTGCCATTGTACTCCAGCCTGGGGACAGAGGCAGACTGTCTCAAAAAAAAAAAAAAAAAAGCAAAAAAACAACAACAAAAAAGAAGTCTGAGGTAGTACATGGTGGTCCCTTATAGTACTGAAGAAGGAAGAAAGGGAAAGATAGACGGAGGGAGAGTTGTTTGCTAACTGTTCAACCTGCTGCCTCTTGGGGGTAAATGTGTCTGACATTAGCAGATGCCTTCTGAACTCCCAAATAAGGGCCTTTGATTGGGGGAATGTCAAGCATGGTGGCAAGGGAGAAGATTTGGGACAGGGGTGCATTTTAGCATCTTTCAAATCACATCCCAAAGCATTTTCCAACTCTTCTTATCTGTAAGGGTAGCTCTGTGCAGAAATGTTCATTTTAAAGGCATTCAAAATCCCAAGAAGACCATTTAGTGGCTGGAGATTATCAGTGCTGATAGAAGCATACATGTGGTTAAATCAGACAGACAGACAAGCCAGGGATGTGTGTATGACATATTAATTTTCAGCCTGTTTCTGTCACTCTCCCTGAGCTTATGAGGTCTGCGACACATTTGTGTTGTACTTAGCTGTCACCCAGCTGCAATTTGCACCGTTCCTTGGGGTCACACTCTGGGTTGACTGGTCCAGAAAGAAATTCACCGTGACAGCCTTTGTGGCTGTGGGCATTTCAAGTCCCTCTGATGATGTTACTTGGTTTGAAATCAGATTGGAAAGAAAACAGGAGCAAGTAAACAACACCTTTCCCCGAACAGAAAGAGAGATAATTAGAACATACTGGATAGCAGGTATCCATGAATACAGGAACTTTCAAAGGGCTTTCTCCAATATTCTGAATGTTTATCCCCTCTAAG
Organism: Macaca mulatta; assembly: GCF_049350105.2. Classification (NCBI taxonomy): domain Eukaryota; kingdom Metazoa; phylum Chordata; class Mammalia; order Primates; family Cercopithecidae; genus Macaca; species Macaca mulatta. The sequence continues at coordinate 25,191,398 of NC_133422.1, forward strand.
GGTACCAAGCAAAAGACGTGGTAGGGGAGCGTGCCCAGGAACAGGGCAGCCCAGCCTGTCTCACCTCCAGCGTGTTGTGCACCAGGGCTGCCCTCAGGCTAGTTCATGGGAGGAAAGTCAAATGTCAGGTGGTCACTGGTCTAGGCAACGAACAAACAGGGAGAAAGGAGACAAATGGAGATGAGAACCATCACCTCCCTGCCCCTTACACGCGCTAGGCAGGCTTCCACGGCCTAATGATGAACCTGAAATAGTCACTCCAGCCTTCCTGACCCCGCAGCTGCCACTGTCCCTGACCCTTCATCTTTCCTGACACTGACTGTGAGCCTCAGCCCCACTGCCCTTGCTCGTGTGTGCACTAAGTGCTCTCAGGTTAGCCCTGCATCTGTTCCTTCAGCACTCTGTGGGCAGACCCACCCCAGACCACACAGCTGGGTGTGGTGGGTCACGCCTGTAATCCCAACACTTTGGGAGGCTGGGGCAGGAGGATCCTTTGAGGCCAGGAGTTTGAGACCAACCTGGGCAGCACAGTGAGACTCCATCTCTACCAAAAATTGTTTTAAAAAACTTAGCCGGGCATGGTGGCATGCACCTGTGGTCCTAGGTACCCATAAGTTTGAGGCAGGAAGAGTCACTTAAGCCCAGGAGTCCAAGGTTACAGTGAGCTATGAACACACCACTGCACTCCAGTCCAGACAACAGAGTGAGACCCTGGCTCTAAAACTAAAAATAAGTAATAAATGATTTTTAAAAGGTAATGGCCAGGCATAGTGGCTTGCACCTGTAATCTCAACACTTTGGGAGGCCAAGACAGGAAGTTTTTTTGAGCTCAGGAGTTTGAGACCAGCATAGGTAACATAGTGAGATCCCATCTGTACAAAAAAAATTTAAAAATTAGCCAGTTATGGTGGTGAACACATATGGTGCCAGTTATTCAGGAGTTAGGTGGGAGGATGGCTTGAGCCCAGGAGGTTGAGGCTGTGGTGAGTTGTGATCACACCACTGCACTCCAGCTTGGGCAACAAAGCAAGACACTGTCTCAAAAAGAAAGAAAAATATAAAAAATGAAAAGGAATGAACTGGATTCATGTAGATCTATAGTTAATACTGACAGATTATAATGTCGAACCAAGAAAAAAAAAAAGCAGCCAGGCACAGTGGCTTACACCTGTAATCCCAGCACTTTGGGAGCCCAAGGTGGGTGGATCACTTGAGGTCAGGAGTTTGAGACCAGCCTGGCCAACATGGAGAAACCCCGTCTCTACTAAAACAATACAAAAATTTGCCAGGCATGGCAGTATGCACCTGTAATCCCAGCTACTCAGGAGATTGAGGCAGGAGAATCACTTGAGAATCGCTTGAACCCAGGAGGCGGAGGTTGCAGTGAGCTGAGATCAAGCCACTGCACTCCAGCCTGGGTGACAGAGTGAGACTTCATCTCAAAAACAAAAACAAAAAAGCAAGTTGCAGATCAAACACGGAGACAGGAGACCACCCTGTACTTGTTCTCTTAGCCTTTTTTTTTTTTTAAATGCTTGAGCAGCAGCTAGCTTGCCAAGTCCTAAGACTGTCTCTGATGGAGAGGGACTCCTTCGGCTGTCTTCTGCCCAGGCCCCTTTCCCAGGAAGAGCACGTGACCATTGAGTCTAACCCCAGCCTCTAGAAGAAAAAGAAAGGGAAGGGGAATCTAGCTGAGGTGCTGGCCAGCCATGCTGGTAAGGTGCCCGGATGGAGCTGCTGCATTGGAGCCACAGGTACCTTCGCTTCCTGACCATAGCTAAGCCACTCGACCTTCAGAGTCTCTGGCTTCGTCATCCATAAAGTCTAATTCACAGGACTGTTGAGAAGACCAAATGAGATAGCACACGCAGCAGCGCCTAGCAGATAAAATGTGCCAGTGCCCACCACCTCCCTTTTCTTCATGTTCTCCCAGGCGGTGGGAATGCAGCCACTCAGCTGCCAGTGGGCAGTTTGCGAGTGGGCCATGGGGTGAGAGTCAGGGCAGCCCACAGCCCCCGCATGCAGACACAAGCCTGAGGGGTCCCCGGCCACCACCCGGCCCTGCCTGTCTGCCCACTTTCCCCTCCACTGGTTTCGCTGCTCCCTCTTCATCCTTCTCCATCTTTCAATGAGGAGGGGGGAAAGCAATGTACTACTTACTGCATTCTATGGATTGTGCTCTGTGAGTTTCATTAACTAATTTAGTCTCAGTAAAATCGCCATTTTATAGATGATGAAAAGGGTGCGGAGTTTCAGTAACTTGCTCCAAGCCCCAGGGATAGCAGGGGTAGGACCAGGCTTTACACTCTGGCAGGCTGACTCCGAATTCTCTGCTGTTAAACTTACTATTCTATCATTCAGAAGTTCTCAGAGTGTGGTCCCGGGACCAACAGTATCAGGATGACCTAGGAAATTTTCTGAAATGCAAATTCCTGGGCCCCTCCACCACACCTACAGAAACTGAAGCTCTGGGATGTGACCCAGACATCAGTGTGTCCCCAGGCCCTCCAGGGGATTCTGAGCACACTGAAGTTTGAGAAGCTCTCTCCACTGTGTCTCCCAGCAAGCCCAGTGTCCCATTGTTTTCTAAGTTGAAAAACAAAAAATGGAATTGGCTACGAATGATAACATCTTGTTTTTAAGGGTATTGGTGGCAAATTAATGGAAAATATTGATGTAGAGGTAAAGAGTGAGGCTGGCTGGGAAAATACAGGACTGTCTCCAGGTCCTTGTTGAGAAGGGAAAAGAATCATAGGCACCAGGGAGAAACCTGGGTCTCGGATGGGTCTCTTTCCTATTCCATACCTTTGACCTGCTCATGCAAATGTTTTCTTAAACCCTCTATTAGATTGCTGTCTCCCAGGCAAGGCTTTGATCATTAATAATGCAGTTCAGCACAAAAAGCCTGGAGACGCTCATTTTATTTTATGTTTATTCTGCTTCTTTCATTCCTCTTGACACAAAAGCCCACGCATATATATACATACTTATTACCCTTGATTCAACCTTATATTTACAAAATCCATTTTGAAAAATTTTTGAGCATTGGTGTTTCTCAGAGCTGTCATGTATGGATGCACAGGCTGTGCACTGCACAACTAGGAGGAGCCATTTACAGATGCAACCATGCACCTGGTCCCTGGAGTTGTGTGATGCTGTGGCTCTGCTGCTAGTGCTGTTGCCTCTCACCACCCTGACAGCTGACTTTCACTGGCAGTCTTCTCCCTTCCTGGTCGGCCTCACCTTCTCATCTAGGCCTTAGCCTTCTTTTTCTCTTCCAAGACTCTCCTGCTTCAAATTCTGGTCTCAGGACTGAGGGCTACCCGCGCCCCACACCCACTGTCCCCAGGGGCCTCTCAGTCTATACAATGTTGAACTTGCCTGCTCAGGGCTCCACAGGCTCTGGATTTCCAAGATACAGCACAGTCTCCTGTGGCCTCTCCGGTTCTTCACCATTCTCAACTCCCCAGGGCAAGTAGGAAAAGTGAGACTGTCCCAGATGAAGCCACCAGGAGGTGATGTCTGGCTGCTACTAAATATTGTTAGTAAATGATGAGTTCTATTTATTTATTTAGAGCCTGGAGTGCAGTGGCGTGATTATGGCTCACTCTACCCTCAACCTCCTGTATTCAAGCGATCCTCCCACCTCAGCCTCCAAAGTATCTGGGACCACAGGCATGCACCACCATGCCTGGCTAATTTTCTTATTTTTTGTAGAGATGGGGTCTCACTATGTTGCCCTGGTTGGGTTTGAACTCTTGGGCTCAAGCCATCCTCCTGTCTTGGCCTTCCAAAGTGTTGGGATTACAGGTGTGGGCCACCACACCTGGCCAGAGTTCTTATGAGAAGCAAAAGCCTCCATGTGTCTGTGCTATAAACATGAATGGACATGCGAGCAGCCTATGAGAAGCATGTCTGGTCCTAGACAGTGTGAGGAAATGACATTCGTGCCTACAGTGCCTTTGCTAATCCCATTCTGAGTGTGTGGCGAGGGGCTGGGCAGGAGAGGGGAGATGATCTTACATGAGAACAGCCGCCCCTTGGAAGTTTGCTTCCCTGGCTTCACCTGGGAGCTCACGGCTCCCTTATGCGTCTGTTTCACATTTATTTCTTACGTACCTAGGGGTTGTCCGAGTGTTTGCTTTTGGAATTAGAAGAGAGAAAGTAAATAAAATATCAACTCTGGATATTATAGATCCTTTTGATTGGCATTTAAAACCCTTCAGCCACGTGCTCAGAGCTGATTCCCTCCATCCAGAGGCTGAGAAGTGCTGGCCATTCACCATGTTTTAAAAAGCAGGAACCAACCAGGCAGAGTGTCTCATGCCTGTAATCCCAGCACTTTGGGAGGCGAGAGGATCACTTGAGGCCAGGAGTTTGAGACCAGCCTGGGCAACATAACTAGACTGCATCCCTACAAAAAATAATTTAAAATTAGCCAGATATGGTGGTGTGCACCTGTAATAGCAGCTACTCAGGAGGCTGAAGATGAGGAACCTTTTGAGCCGGGGAAGTGGAGCCGTGAGCCATGATTGTACCACTGCGTTCCAACCTGGGCAGCAGAGGCCTGTCTCTAAAAATAATAATAATGATAAATAAGTAAAGTGAAAAACAGAGACTTGCTTCTGTTATTTTCTCTGAGACAAAGTCACTGGTTCTAAAAGGCATTCTCAAAGAACCACTATCTGGGGCCCACCCCTCCCTATGTTTCTGTCTCTTCAGTATAAATTCTTCCATGGACAGAAAAGCATTTGGCTTTCAGTTTGGCTCACTGACCAGTTCTGCATCCTTAAGAAAACATTTAGAGTCTCTGAACCACTTGGTTTCATCCATTTATCTTCCACTTATAACGTGGAAATAATGAAAACAATTGCATTTGCCTCGTGGGGTTGTTTAGAGGAAGCCAGCAGAGGAAGCCAGCAGACTTTTTCTGCAAGGTGCCCGATAGTAAATATTCTAAGCTTTGCAGGCCATAGTAGTCTTTGTAGCAACTACTCAACTGTTCCATATTAGGGAAAGCTGCCATAGGCGATACATCAAAGAACAGAGTCGGTTGTGTTCCAATAACAAAAACAGGGAGTGAGCAGAAATTGGTCCACTGGTGGTAGCTAAATCAAGCAGATGATGCAAGGAATATATATGAAAGTAAACTGTAAAGTGCCATCTAAAAATGAGGGTGATGAGGTAAAGAGGCCACGCAACAGGCTCAGTGATATGGACTTGGCACAGACTGGACCTGTTAGCAGAAGGCTTGGCCTTTGTGCAGACCCAGCTCTCCTGAGAGCCTGGGAGAGGTGCACTTGGGCTTAGGGGAGCTGGCTGTGCTGGCCGGCAGGGGGACCTTCTTGTCCAGTGGTTTCCTTGGTTATGGAATAAGCATAAGAATGAACTTGAAGCTCAGGGCAGAAAGTGTCTAAATGAAGGTACCAAATGATCTATCAGAGCTTTGGCACCAGCTGCTTACAGCCATGGCTGGGAAAGGCAGTGCCCACATCTGGAGACCTTGGGGGAAGGTGGATTGGTCCATCATGCTGTGGAAAGAGGAGCTGCTAGTACCAGCCAGGGGAGGCAACCAGGGAGGAGTCCTCAGGCCCTTTCCAGACAATCCTGCTAATTTCCACAGAAGATGACAGGACAATTTCATCACCCCAGGCAGCATGAAGTCATGGAAAGATCAGGAGCTGTGGGGTGAGGTGGGCTCAGATCCCAGCCCCATTCCCAATTACCATATCATAAAGGTACAATCTTCAATGGCACGTAACCTCTGAGTAGAGGAGATTGCTTTTATGATAGGAATGGGCCTAGTCTGATCCGTTGAAGGCCTAAAGAGACCAAAAGGTGGAGAAGGAGAATTTGCCATCTCTGCTTGAGTGTCTTTGAGCTGGGACATCAATCTTCTGCCTTTAGACTTGAACTCAGATGAAGACTTATATACCACTGGCTCTCCTGCTTCTCAGGCCTGCGGGCTTGGACTGGAACTTACACCACTGGGTCTCCTGGGCCTTCATCTTGTTGACTGCAGATCCTGGGACTTGCAAGCCTCCAAAGCCATGCGAACCAATGCCTTATGAGAAATCCCTTTGTATAAAGGCTCCATCGCCTGTTGTTTCTGTTTCTCTGGAGAACCCAGACTGATATAAGCAGCTAACGTTCCTTGAGCTCTGATTTGCCAGATGCTGTGGTAAGTGCTTTCCAAGAAATTCTCAGATAACCCCTACCTCCACCAGATGAGAGAAGCACCATTATTATTCTTCCCTCAGAGATGGGAATGACCTTTCCTAAAATCACCAAAGTAGTGACTAGTAGAACTGGAATTCAACACTAAATCTGCCTGACTCCAAAGTGCATTATTCCATACCACTCTGGGCTTTTCATTTTACCAAAGCCCAAGGCACTGATCTCTCTTGAAACTGTCGACAACCTCTACCCAGCTGCTGGCCCACAGTCCTACCTGCCCTTACAGCTCTCTGTAATTCATTGACTCACCAGGTGTTGAGCGTGGACTAGTGTGCTCCACCACGTGCAGGGCCCTGGGTGTGTAGTAATGAGCAGTTGCATGTAGCTCCTGCTCTCTCAGAGCCCACAGGAAGGAGTCCTTCCTTCCAGGGAAGAAGATGAGAGTTGCACAGGCAATTACAGCCCATGCGATAAGGGATGGAGTGATGTGTAAGTACAGAGCATAGGAAGCACAGAGCTATTTGGAGGAAGAGCAGCTGCAGCTGAAACCTGAAGAATGAGAAGGTGTTTAAGAAGCAAAGAATAGACTCTTTGGAGTCAAGAGGTGTATGAATGTGTTCAAGTGATGGTTTGTAATTCTATTAGATACAACGTGCCCTTTTCTGTTTTTTATATATATATATTTGTAGTTGATGCTGCTATGTAAAAATATTTTGTTAAGGTTCCTTCTCAGTAGTATAATTTACCTATATACATAATTTTAAAAAAACAGTATAAAGTCCCTATTGTAATATAAAGGGGAAACAAAAGGAAAGTAGTTTCAATAAAATGATCTGCATCTCCATATGCAATCGCTCAAGCACAACCACACTAGTATAGTGAAGTAGGCAGAAGTTAGCACCTCTCAGTGGAATTATAGTGAATGTGATGGTCACGTGTTATGTTGGCAACTCAAATAGCATAAGCAGCATTGCCAACATTGCTGTGAATTTCATAATGATTAACAACCTTGGTAATGATCCAAGTAAAACAAACTATAAATCTTTCTTTGATTTACATAGTTGTTGCATCCCTGGAAATCTTAGCTTGTGCAAAAAGCACAAAAACCAAAAAACTTTGTGTTTGTATGTCCAATGGAGTTTGCACCCCTGTTTTACAGCCACCTGGGGCCCAGACAGGGACTGTGAGATTCAGATTACTATAACCAATTTTTCACCTATCTAATGTCTGTTGGGACATTCAAAATGATGCAGGTCATGGGATAATTCTTTTGTTGTGCTGGACTGCTTTGCTTTGACCAATGTGGGACTTTCACATTCTTCATGCCCAACGCACTGTATGTGGTAGCACCTCCTCCAATCAATGTGACAAAGAGTCCCTCAGATTTTCCAGAGGGTCTTTTAGGAGTGGTAACCGCCCCGCTTTGAGATACATCAAGCTAAAGAAACTCTGAAGCAAAGTGGTCTAAAAAAGAAATAGAATAAAATAAATGAAACCATCGAAATTAACTTTAATAATATAATTTATGTAACCCAATATATCCAAAATTCTTTCATTTCATCAGCATAATCAATATAAAACATTATTAAAGATATTTTACATTTGTTGTACTGTCTTTGAAATCCAGTGTCTATTTTTTGGGGGGGAAGGGGTCAGGGTCTCGCTCTGTTGTCCAGGCTGGAGTGCATTCATAGTTCACTGTAGCCTCAACCTCCTGGGCTCAAGAGATCCTCCCACCTCAGCCTCCTGAGTAGCTGGGACTACAGGCACCTGCCACACTATACTGGCTAATTTTTTATTTTTTGTAGAAACAGAGTCTTGTTATATGGCCCAGGCTGGCCTCAAACTCGTGGCCTCATGCAATTCTCCCACCTTGGCCTCCCAAAGTGCTGGAATTACAGGTGCGAGCCATCGCAACTGGCTTCAATATGTGTGACTGGACACATGTGTCATATCTCAGAGGAACCTGTTTCAGACACTCAGCAGCCGCAGGTGCTGGAGGCCGCCATATTGGATAGTGCCCCTCTAGAAAGTGTCTGGCCCTTTTCTTCAGCACAGGGCTTCTTTTTGAACACTCAGTTTCTCAGAACTTTTACAGTTAGGAAAATACAAACTCAGGTTTTCTACACAGGTACTTGGAAACCAACCCACAGACTGTGATCCCAAAATGCAGCAGACACACTTTTCAGAGCCAGCCACAAAGCCTGCAAATGCAGGACTACGTCACACTGCCAGCTCCCTGCTCCCAGTCACAGAGCTGTGCCGAGTCACAGTTAACTGCTGATAACCACACACGGCTGAGTGCTGGCTGCAAATTGAAGGCCCCCTTGAAAATGCTGGAAACAGATGTTCTGTAGACTCTGACCTCTCATCATTAATTTTAGATTTTAAATGCCTGTTAATTTCCCCCCTTTTATTGCTGAGCTCCACACAGCGGCGTGCTCAATGTCAATGGGAGTATCCGTTGGGGACATTCCATCTATCAAATCCGAAGGTCACTGGAAATCTGGGCGCTGAGAGGAGGAAAGAGCGACCAGGAGCAAGGGGAGGAGGCCCTTGGGCACACAGGGTGAGGCTGAGAAGAGCCTCCTCTGGCTGCAGCTGAAGCCTGAGCAGAGGAGATGAGCACCCACCTACCTGCTCTTGTCCAGTGCATAGAGAAGAGAAGGGGCTTGGGGAGGAAACATAGCTGAGTGTGAGAAAAATCAAAAGCAGTGATCTGAAGGGGTCTCACTCACTCCCCACGTCTGACACCTTCTTTTTCCCATCTGATGACCTGAAGTGGCTTATCGGGAGCTAGTACCCAGCAAGAGACAACACGCAGACTTTGGAGTCAGAAAGACCAGGTTCAAGTTCCGTTCCTCTTATCTTCTAGCTGAGAGGCGTTGGGCATGCACATTCACTGGGCCTCTGGCAGCTTGGGTCAGGAATGGGGATAAGGTCGCTCATTCAGCTTTATGAGAAGGTCACAGTACGATAGTTATAGTGCCTAGCACAGTGCATGGTACACAGCAGGGGCTTAATAAATACCCATTCATTCTCCCTTTATCGCCTCTTGTCAATGCCACAGTTGATGAGGATGATGGAATTGACAGTGGCTGGTGATGATGACTTTAGGGGTCTCCCAGAACCATCCTCCAGGAAATGGAAGATGTTTTGAGACCAAAACTTTTAGGGGAAGAATTAAAGCAACCTCCTAATTAGACCAGAGACTCCAGCACTCCATCATGGGGCCTAGCCTGCTGGCCAGCTCAGGAACCTTTCACGGGGGCCCCTGCTAGGTGGCCCTAAGGGAGATGGGTTCTTGATCATTCAGTCCCTCTAAGCCCCCGAGCCACGAGCTCACCCCTTCCCACAATGAAATCACTTCTCATTTCAGGCCTCCAGGGCTTTCTTTTCTTTAAATGGTTTGCTAAATTGCCCTAGATTGGGGTTGAGATTTCAGCCAATTTTTGTGAAGAAACGTGATTACACTTTGTCAGTACTTGAGAGAAAACAGTTTCCTTCACAAAAGGAGGACCTCTAGGGCTTTTAACTTTCCTTCTATAAGAAAGAAAAAATGCCCTCAGCAGCCTATGGAGTCTCAGGCAAAGCTCCAGAGAGCACCTCAACTTTTACATTGTCATTTTTACCCTTGGAATTTGACCCACTTCCTGGGGAGGACAATCACTGCATCACGGAGAGTCCACGGAATCCCAGTCAGCCCTGAGAGTCCACCGAATCCCAGTCAGCCCTGCTCCCCAGCCCGGGTGAGCTGGGGAGGGCCTGCCAGTGCTGCTGGCAAGAGGACCTGACTGCATGGACCTTGGGTCACCTTTCCTGCCTTCTCCATTATTGATGAGGTCACCTTCCTTCCCCTACAGGACTGAAGCCAGAGTAATAGCAGTTGTTAGAACCCATGCCCTCCACCCTTGCCCTGCAACTGTGGTCCTGCTTTTAGTATTTGCACCCCTGTTTATAGCCACCTTGGGCCCAGACAGGGACATGAGGCCAGCACCTCCAGGATTTGTAGGAGATGATCCGCCTTCCTCCACTACCAATTACTAAGTCTCCTCACATTCCTTACTGGCCAGGAGGCTGATAGACAGATGGATAGGAACCCAGTCTTTTTTCTCTCTGTTTGCTGAGATCTGTTTTAAGATTGACAACCCATTCAAAAATATCTCATCACTGCTCAGTGTCCTGATTAGTATTCTACACACACATGTGCAAGTTCACTCCCACACACATGCACACACACACGCATACATGCATTTCCACACGCATGAACACACATGCACGTGCATATGCACATGTATACATACATATTAAAATCAGTAAAAGTCAAATAAGAGCTATAGTTTAATCATTAGTATTGTACCAATGTCAGTTTCTTGGTTTTGAAAGAGTTGGGTGAAGGGTACATGGAAACCCTTTACACTTTTCAGCAACTTCTCAAATGATTTCAAAATAAAAATCTCTCCCAGAAGTTCCCTCAGGTCCTTACAAAAATTAAGCAACTGAGCCTCGGGTCCTGTTCCGACAGCCAGAGTTCCCTCTATGGAGCTGCATGTCCCTTTTGAGCATTTACTAAGAGGCATTTTCCTCCCTGGGCACCAGAAGATGTCCATACTCATTGTGACTTTGGTTCTCGGCTTTGTGCCCTGTTTCTTTACCTATTTGGGGAAATGTTCATTACAAAATTGTTTTATAACGGCTTCTCTTTTTTCACCCTTGACAAAGAAGCATTGGGGGAAATAGGATCCCCAATGCACTTTGCCACAGCTACTTGGTTTCCCTGAGTTTCACACACAAGCTTGCGACAGCAAATTATCCCCTCCCCACACCATCCTGAGATCACTCAGCTTCTTCCCTTTGCTCTCCCTATGGCTATAGCCTCTGCCTGGCACAGGACAGGCACTCAATAAATGCTTTTTGAAAGATGAGTCCTAAATAGAATCAGGTAAGAACCAGAGAGGCTGGGGAAATAACTTAAATCAGTTTCCTCCTCCTTTTGACCATTCAATGACAATTGTGCCCTACATGTGATTTGTGAACGTCAGGGGAGACGTTTGTTTTTTTTGTGGGGGATGGCTAAGTTCAGTGTGAGCCCAGGGATTCTGAAGGCAGCCCTCCCACCACTGGAAAGAGGCTACTCGCAGAACGAAGACAGAGAAAAGCAAGACCACAGATAGCCAGGGCTGGGGTGAAAAGATGGAGACAGAGAGGGAGAGACAGAGAGAGACAGAGAGAGAGAGAGAGAGAGAACTCTGAGGGCACAGCCCGAGCTGCTGGATTCAGCTGTGCTGAACTTTCCAAGTCATATAAGCAGAGCTGCCACCTCTTCCTCTAGCAGATGCACCCAGAGCAGCTCCTGCTTCCAGGACAGCCTGCGCAGCGCTGCCACTCCACAAGATCCCTCTTCGAACTGATCAGAATGTGTATCATCACCCAGTGCACCGGCTCTCCGTGCTGCATTGCTCATCCTCACACATTGAAACTAAACATGTCGAAAATGTCACAGATGCTCCAACAGCAAAGGAAATTGGCATCTAAAAAATCAAGCAGGGGAAGTGATCACAGAAAGCTTCGTGGATACGCTACATTTTAAAGACTAAGCGTCGTCAGGGGAAGCTGTGCCAGGCCGAGGGTGGCATGTGGGGAAGTACACAGAGCTGTGAGAGAGGCAGAGCGAGGCATGTGGGGGATGAGGAGAGGAAGGGCTGGAGGAAAGGCATATTGAGGAGCGTAAGGAGGACGAGGGCCAGGACTTGAGGGCTGAGGATGTGAAGTCCTGAGAGCTGCAGGGAGCCGCTGGGGAGTGTTAGGCAGGACGTCCTGTCATCAGAATTGAGTGTGGAAAGCGTTATTTTGGCAGCCAGGTGGGGGTTGTTGGGAAAAACTGTAGACGAGGACATCACCGTGCAATTCTGGGAAAATAGAGATGATGCCTGTGGCAGATGCTGGTAGGGAGAGTTTTAATAGAGCTCCTGTTTTCTCAATAAAATGGGAGACAAGCTTATCAGCTGAGTGTAAGATGTAGGAGGTGTGGAAGGTTTGAGGAGAGAGGAGGCAGGGTAATTGAACCGTGCCAGACTCCTGAGAAGGCATGAAGGGATGGAATTCGTCACAGGCAGGAGATTGCACGCAGATGGCTGAAGGGCCTCCTGTCCTGCCACAGAAAGGTGCAGGAGGGCAGGTGCAAAGGGAGGCTAGTGTGTGTAGAAGGAGTGGGGGACACTCCTTCTTTGGAGTCTTGGGTTCTGTCCTCACTAGTGTCTTGAGTTTGCACAATGTCAAGGCACCCCCTTGGTGGGGCAATGCTGATGGCCACAGAGCATGGCCTGCACTGCTTGGTTTTATGCTGGAGGGTTTTCCCCAACTTCCAGTATCAGGAAGAAGAGGCTGGAGATTCTGTTCCTGGGCTCCCAGGAGGCCCTGGGTTTTCCTCTACAGGTTCCTCATCGACCCCAACCCAGATGTCTGCGTACCGAGGAAGGCCATCTCTACTACACCCATAAAAAACAAAACAATGACAATGACAATTAAAACCCCGAAGCTTCTATTGTACCCTTTAGAATTATGAAGGGAAGCAACTAAGGTGATTCATCACACAGGGTAACCTGCTATCTCCACCTCCAGATATAAAGAGGTTGGTGTGACTGCATATTCCACGCCAGCAGGCTCTCAGCTGAGACTTCAGCAGAAGCTTGGGCTGAAGGGCCTCTCCTGGCACTGACCTAGGTGGTGGAATCTGGATTCCAGCATCACTTGCACAGAGTTCCTATTGTGTTTTAATATAGTAAATGACAATTTTTTTGCTTATTTCGTACCCTAAAATGGAATTCAATGGCCTTGCTGATTTGAGTCCATCAGCTTGCCTTGCTTTCCAAAGCCCCATTCTCTCCCCATCCCACAGGCAGTGTGTCTCCTCCTTCCTAGCGCCCTTCACTGTTGGCTCTTTGTTCCTTTCCCTTCATTTCCTGTCCAGTGTGTTCAGCTTCCTCCTCTCTTCCCAGTTCCCCTACTCCCAACCAAGGCCCCCTGCTCACCCCATTTTCTTCTCTCATTTTTTTGCTTGAAAAAGACTGAGGTCCAAGCACGCAAGATTTTCACGATGTATTTTGTGTACAGATACAAATACAATTAAAATGAAAGGCCAGCTCACCTGTGTCTTAGTCAGCTCGTGCTGCTGCAGGGAAATACCATAGACTTGGTGACTTGGACAACAAGGGTTTACTTCTCACGGTTCTGGAAGCTAGAAGTCTGAGATCAGGGTGCCAGTATGGTTGGGCTCTGGTAGTAATGTGAGGCCATGTAAGGCCATAACCTCTTCCTGGCCTTCTTCGGTGCTTGCACACAGAAAGGCCTCTGTCTCCTCACTTTATATGGGCATTAACCGCATCACGAGGCTCTGCCCTTGAATGCAACCTAATTACCTCCCAAAGGCCCCATCTCCAAATAGCATCACATTGGAGATTAAGGTTTCAACATCTGAATTTTGGGGAGACACAAGCATTCTGCCCATAGCATCCTGATTCTGGAGGTGTTGTCTGGAGGCAGTGGGGTTGGGAGAAGGGCTGGTCCTGGAAAGTTGGAAAAGACATTTTCTCAGGTCTGCAGCCCAGACCCACCAACCCGTGACTGCCCCAGTCAGGGGCACGGTTTTTGTTTTGATGACACTGACGGTGTTCAGAAATCCCCGAAATATCAGTCAGGCCCTGGCATGAGAATTGATAAAGGATTCCATAAAGGATTAGGCAAAAGCTGGAGGTGAGAAAAAAACGCCAAAATCACATTTCTCGACCTCTCTGGAAGTGAAGGAGCTGGAGTCTCATTTGGGGGAAGTGCGAGGCTGAAGGGTGTTGTGTCCACAGGTTCATTCCATTCATGAAGGAGCGATCCCTTGCTGGGGCCTCTTAATATCAGAAGCTTCATTTGACAAGCAAAGAAAACACACAGGACGTCTCTGTAACCTGTAAACGTGCGTATAAAACACAGGGCAATGGCTGTTTGAAGAGGGAGCAGAAAGCCCAGTGTGGCTCTTTGGATAATTGAAGAAACAGGTGTGCAAAAGTTTCTTTCACCAAAACCAGGACCATTCCCACAAATGCGAGGCTCACATATGGGCTGCGGCAGGTATGTGAATTTATTTACGAAAGTGTGTAAAAAAGGCAATTGACACAATCTCTCTGCAACCCCTGCGCCAAGTCAGTGTTCTGCTTGTTTGAAAGGCTAGTCTCAGTGAGAACTTTAAAAAGGTTATTTGGAGAAACAAAGAGAAATGGGGTGGTGGGAGGGGCTGCCGACATCCATCAGAGATTAAGCAATTTCTCTCCTTTTCCGACATTGGCCTCGGAAAAGCCAACACTGGTCATCAGGCTACTTTGTGCAGAATCTCTGAGGCTATGTTGAGCTGTCAGTGACTGCTAATCAGATCCTAGGATGTGCTTTCTCTTTTCTATGCAAGGTAAACCCTACATGCCAGCAACGCACTTTGAGATTATTCTTGCTCTGAATTATAGAAATGCATGCTTAGGGTACATGCAGCAGAGTGCTTTGATTAGAAATTTAGATAACTGGTAAGAAATCACCAGAGGGAGATAGAATCTGGCCAACAAATTTCTTCTGGATGTTGAGTCACTCCTTATGCTAACAAGGTATCTTCATTAGTTAATGGGTCTGTCCAAAGAACTGATAAAGCTGGTTAAATATTGATCATTTGATCAGTCTTATTTAAAGAACTCAAGGGACTGGGCTAATTGAGATGTCTTTTCTGAATGTGGAGAAGGACAGTTTAAAGTAGCAATGCCAAAAAAAAAAAAGTGTAGTAAAAACAAGGACCATAAAAAAACAGGGAAGTTTGCCATTTGTCTTCAAATTGTAACTAGATGCTTTTTGAAATTGCTTCTAGTCACAAAATCATTTTATAAAGTTATTGAAATGGGAGTCACTAATGCTGATTTTTATTTATCTGTGGCTCCTAAAACTTCAGGCTTAATTTTTTTCTCTCTACAGAAAAATAAATACGATTGCAAAACAATCTGTTGTTACAGCTGACTTCATTAGAAAATAGGAGTTCTTTAGAAACATTACCTAACCCCGAGCCTCGCAATGATCTTGTTTGATATTTGTATCTTTTTACAGCTGAGGCATGAAAGGGTTAGTTTGCTCCACACATAGCTCTAATCCAAAAAAACAAGGATGTAGCCCCAGTCTCTCAAGCTTGCCAGGCAGAGTGTTATTTCCAAAAGTATACACTGACCAGAGCCTGGCAACCAAGTCCCTTTTAAAGGAAGGAACGTTAAGACTAATATCAGACTTTTGAATGGCAATGTTTTATGCCAGAAGGTTAGGGGTAGCAAATTTAAAACACCCAGGGAAAGAAAATGTGGGCCAAAGACTATGAATGTAGACGAACTGATCTTCAAGTATAAAGGCCACAGCCAAATTGTTATGAACATGTTAGAATTTAGGGAATATTGTACCCCCGATCCCTTCCTAAGGAATTGACTTGAGAACACACTTGGACCAACCAAAATGACTGGTGAGACTTACTTGCCTACAGAGCTAATATTAAATGGGAGAATATGGGAGACGGTGTAGTAATAATTGCACACTCTGATAATGTTTCTGCAGCCCAACCATTAAACCATGGAGAGAGAAGGTGGAGAGTGCCTGTATATGGAAAGAAGAAAAGCTAACTTCATGGCTTTCTGGTATTAACTGTGAGTAAAACAATATTATAGTACTTCAAATTAGATGCTAGAGAACAGGGAAGAGAGGGGAAAGAAAAGATGACTTGCTATGATCAGATTATTCAAAGGAGGGAATTGATAAGATCCAAAAGGAGGGACTGAGAGTGTTGCATAAAAGCAGTCATATAGGCCGGGTGCGATGGCTCACGCTTGTAATCCCAGCACTTTGGGAGGCTGAGGCGGGTGGATCACCGGAGGTCAGCAGTTTGAGCTTAGCCTGGCCAACATGGTGAAACCCCATTTCTACTAAAACTACAAAAATTAGCTGGGTGTGGTGATGGGCACCTGTAATCCCAGCTACTCCAGAGGCTGAGGCAGGGAGAATTGCTTGAACCTGAGAGGCTGAGGTTGCAGTGAGCCAGGATGGTGCCATTGCACCAGCCTGGGCAACAGAGCAAGCAAGATTCCATCTCAGGAAAAAGAAAAAAAAAAAAAAAAAAAGGCAGTCATATGAAGGTCAATTTTGGACTAAAACACAAACCCTCCTGTTGTCCCTGCCTAAATCTCGTGTTGAAATGTAATCCCTGATGTTGGAGGTGGGGCCTGATGGGAGGTGGTTGGATGATAGGGAGCAGATTTCTCATGAATGGTTTAGCTCCATCCTCTTGGTGCCATCCTCATGATGGTGAATGAGTTCTTGTGAGATCCGGTCGTTTAAACGTGTGTGGCACCTCCCCCTCCCCCTTCTCTTTCTTGCCCTTGCTTTCACCATGTGATGTGCCTGCTTCCCCTTCACCTTCTGCCATGATTGTAAGCTTCCTGAGGCTTCCCCAGAAGCCAAGCTGATGTCAGCACCAGGCTTCCTGTACAGCATGCAGAACCATGAGCTAATTCAAACTCCTTTTTTCTAAATAGCCCACTCTCAGGTATTTCTTTAGAGCAACACAAGAGTGGACTAATATATTCCCTAAGCACGAAAGATGTATCAGAAAGAATAAATAAAACAGGAGGCCACATAATAAAAAATAGGAAGTGAACTATATCAATCATATCAGTGCAAGTAGAGACTTCACTATGAAAACAGTTTCAGACTGGCTAACAAAGCCAAATAGAAAATTATGCTGTATTTAAGAAGATCATCTGAAACAAAGAGATTCAGATAGGTTAAGAAATAAAAGGCTGACTGCTGAAAAAAAAAATCAAATCATTTTTAGTAATCATATTGTTGGCAGCAGTGCGTGTTGCTATCACGATTCTGAGGTTGTTATGTGAGTTGCTGTGAGGTAAAGGAAACGAGCAGTTACAGTGATGCTGCTGGGAAGCAGAATTTTTTATTTTTTTGAGATGGAGTCTCACTCTATTGCCCAGGGTGGAGTGGAGTGGCACAATCTCGACTCACTGAAACCTCTGCCTCCCGGGTTCAGGTGATTCTTGTGCCTCAGCCTCCCAAGTAGCTGGGATAACAGGCATGTGCCACCACATCTGGCTAATTTTTGTATTTTTAGTAGAGATGGGGTTTCACAATGTTGGTCAGACTGGTCTCGAACTCCTGATCTCAAGTGATTCGCCTGCCTCGGTCTCCCAAAGTGCTGGGGTTACAGGCATTAGCCACCGCGCCTGGCTGGAAGCAGAATTTTTAATGTGAAAGAAGGAAGGTACTGGTGTAAGATAGAAGATTTGAAGTAAAAACCTTATAGCTCTGAATTACATTATACCAGTTGTATGGGTATTAGCAAAGACTCTCTTCTAACCAAGGCTTTAGTCAGGCTCTGAGTTCTTTCTGACTAGGCCTGACCTTGGGTTTCCCTCTCTGTCCTTGTAGAAACCGATTTAAGCAAGAATCCTGCTGAGTCTGTGTATAAAAGTCCCCCACCCTTGGTATCTGACCACCCTCGATATCTAATCATCCTGGCTTGCCTTCAGGAAGAATCCTATGGAGACAGTTGGACCAGAAGCCCCTTTTCCTTGATGTTTGCTCTTAGTTATTTTCCATCCACTGAGCCCCGCTCTGCGCCTTGGTTAAATCCCACTTGTTTGTGTTGGAGTCGGAGTTGAGTCCAATCTGAAGACTCTGTTGCAGTGGTCCTTCTACCTATCACCGTGGCCCCCTGGAATAAAGTCTTTATCCATCTTTAGCAAGCGTCAGGAATTAGCAGAATTCACAGTGTATTTTATTTATCCAGAGAAGTATTATGTATTTTGTAGTTCAGTTCACTGAATTGGCCCACAAATAAGACCGTGGTCTCTAAAAAAAGAAACAAGGATCTTTGGGGAAATGACTAATTCCACATCTTAGGCAAGAAATGTGCAAAATGATTCTGAAACATCTTCTAATACTAGGAAATAGGGAAGCTATTTTTTTTAAAGCTGGATTGTGTCAATACGTTTAGGAGTCCATTTGAAAAGGTTCTTATTGGCCAGAGATTATATAGCTGGGGCATCTGTACGAATAATAATGGCAGTGGATTGAAGCAAATCAAAAATGTGTAAATCTGCGAGTTTTTAATTACATATATTTTAAAAACTCAACTAACTTCAGGGGTGACTGGTAAGCAGAGGGAAAGAATAAGTGTTTATCTCACCTTTCCAGTATGAACTGTGTCTCACAACAACCAAGCTACTGATGAGAAAAGTTTCTCTTTTTAGGAGGCTTCCAGTTTATAAATGGAGAAAGAATGATGGAATCAGACTATTATCATTTTGCAACAGCCAACAAAATAGTGGGTGCCGACAGTAATAGTCAATGGCTACTGACATCACAAAGAGACAATCCCATTATAGGCTTCCTTTTGGAATATATAACACCAGCATGAAATATTTCTGCCAAATAATCTAACCTCATTGTATTCAAGTCTCTGCTCCTTACAGAAGCTCTCTCTTTACCTAAATTGGGAGGCAGCTGGGAATTTGGATTGAAGAGGAGGACTGGGAGGGCCAGTTAGGGGTAAGAGAGGAAACAAGACTAACTTTCAGAATTTGAAGGACAATTTCACAAAATGAATCCTTTAAAAATCTGGATTTCTCTTTGCAACACTGGTTTTGCTTTGATGAGAGCATATTGATGCATGAAGACTTTCATCTTGGTTGAAAGCACGCTTTAAAGTTCAATAGTCATAGCCATTTGACCTCGAGCAAATCACGTTATTGTTGTGAACCCCTGTTTCTTCATGAGAAAGTGAAGGCTGATAATATCTTCCTTACAGGTTTATGAGAAGCTGATGAGATACAGAACAGGAAAGAGCTTGGCACATAGTCACTCAACCAACAGCTCCTGTGCTCATTTCTCAAGTGGCTGAGGGTAGTATCCCCTGACAATGTTGCCACATTCAATTTGCAGAGTGCTTCAGAGTGAAAGTGCCATTAGTAAACTTGAATTTTGTTGTGAGTATTTGTCCTTCTTTCAGTTAAGCATCTTTGAACATCCTTCCTATGCTTCAGGGGATTCTCCACCTAATGGATCTGTGCTTCCCCAAAATCAAGGAAGAAACTCACCTTCCCAGCCTCCCTCTGCAGCTGGGGCCATGTGATCAGGCTCCACCAATCAGAGCTGCTACAAGGGACTTTGAATTCAGCAGCCAGAGAAGGAGGAGGCAGCTGCCACAGTCTCCATTCTGCTGAGGGAGGCAGCAGTACCAGGGCTCCTCGTGGGAACATCTGGGCTCTGTATATAAAGGGTGAGATGCAGAACCCTTGCCCAGAGGCATAGTGGTGCCCACCACATGGGACCAATACTGCAGTGGGGTTTGGGCCCTATTCCTGGTTGCATAAATTCAAGCCTGGTTCTCCAGTCCTCTAATGTCCTTTCATAATTTTTTTTTTCAGCTTAAATCAGAAAGAGTAGTAGTTTTGCTGACCCTTCTTTATTTCTTTATATATGGCCCCTGTTTATTAGCCAGGATAGGTGTACTGTTGTAACAACCCCACATCTCAGTGATTTAATACACCAACCAGGTGACTCTCCTCTGAGCAGTGATTTGAGGTTCAACCCCTTCCACCTTGTGAAGCCACTGCTCTGGAAAGTCTTAGGGTTTTCTGCTGCATTCTTGGTTGGGTCTAGACCGTTTATGAACAAAGAGAAAAAGTGTAAAGGCTTTCATGGGAGTCAGTAGGTGCTGGACCTGGAAAATTGCATCCATCTTTCCACAAGGCAAGTGGGTGAAAGGCGTAGGCTAGCTGTGTGCCCGAGAAGAAGAAATGGCCAGCCCCATCACTGTGGCCTTGGCTAAGTCCATCCAAGCACTGCTTTCCTTGTATCAGGAAGGTCTCCTTCATGGTTCACTCCAGTCCATAATAAGGGTTAAAATCTGATAATGTGGGCACAAGAGCTTTGTGAAATGTAAAGAGCTACACTGATATAAGAGATTATCACACAAATGTGGATATCACTTGCAGACATGCTTCATCTTACAGCAATTGTTGGTCAAAGTCTCTGGATAATCATCACCTGAATTATATTTTTAAATCCTAAACCATGTCAATTAAAGCAAATCTAGGCCTAAGTAAGGGGAGACTTTTTTTTTCAAAAAGAAGGGGATTTTTGCTATAAGGGAAGAAACCATTGCAATAGGAAGAACACTCTGATCGTATGACCTGAAGCATCAAAAGTCAAGCAAACGAGGGCTTTTCTTTCACAAGAAAGAGCAAACAAAGCAAGAGAGGAGAGATGTGGGGACTTAGAATGGATGGTGTGATGGGACAGTTGGTTAGGAAGTATCTTGTCTTGTAATCAGCTGATTCTCAGGAGGGGAAGTCAAGGAGGGGTTGTTCCTTGTTCTTTAAGCTCATGGGTGGGTCAAGATCCAGGAGCTTGTGGGGAGTGATTAAATTTTTCCTGACTTGATTAAATTTTTATCACATCAAGTCCATGGGTATTTAATCCATATTGGTCAGTGGGGACAAACAGTTCAGCAAATCATTTGTGAGAAAATAGAGCATTCCATGGTTTGTGTCCCCCAAAGTTCATGGTGTTGGAAACTTACTTCAATGCAACAGTGTTGAGAGGTGGAACCTGTAAGAAGTGATTAAATCATAAGGGCTTAGTCCTCATAAACAGATTAATCCTGTTATTGAGAGAATAGGTCATGGAAGGAGTGAATTCTTGAAGAAAAAAAAAAAGGATGACTTTAGTCCTTTTCTTCTCTTGCTCACTCTTATGCTCTCTTGCCCTTCCACCTTCTGCCATGGGATGGCACAGCCTGAAGACCCTTGCTAGATGCTGGAGGCATGCTCCTGGACTTCCCAGCTTCCAGAACTCGGAGTCAAATACATTTCTGTTCATTATAAATTACCCAGTCTGTATTAACTTTGTTATAGCAACATAAAGTGGACTAAGACAAAATGGGAATTTGGAGGATCCACGTCTGGCCTTATCACAGGTGAACGAAGTCGTAAGTCTGTATGTCTTATCTAAGTCATATGGGGAAGGGTGGTTCTTTGTAGTAAGCCACTTTTGCAACACAAAAGTGTGAGACTCAGGGAAAGTTCAACATCATTAGCTGAATACTGATAATTATATAATGACTATAATAACAGGAAGGTAAGACAGAATGACATCCCTAGCTAACCAACTGATACCAGTACTTAATTTTCATTTATCCAATCTATTTTAATATGCCATAGTGCTAAGTATTAGACAGGGTATGCCTCTAACACAAACTGCAACATGTATAGGACAATAATATTTGAGCTATGAAATAAGCTAATGAATTACATTCCAGTGTTATTTAAAAAGCCCTGGGCATTTGGGATCTTCATTCAAATAAAATATTTCAGCCTACTTATGGATAAGATTAGGTTGAAGTCTTTTTGATTCAATATGCATGTTTTTAATTCACAATTTTCAATGTTTAAAACTGTGTCCCATGCACATGTATGTTTATTGCGGCACTATTCACAATAGCAAAGACTTGGAACCAACCCAAATGTCCATCAGTGACAGACTGGATTAAGAAAATGTGGCACATATACGCCATGGAGTACTATGCAGCCATAAAAAAGGATGAGTTCATGTCCTTTGTAGGGACACGGATGAAGCTGGAAACCATCATTATGAGCAAACTATCGCAAGGACAGAAAACCAAACACCATATGTTCTCACTCATAGGTGGTAACTGAACAATGAGAACACGTGGACACAGGGTGAGGAACATCACACACCAGAGCCTGTCGTGGGGTGGTGGGAAGGGAGAGGGATAGCATTAGGAGATATACCTAATGTAAATGATGAGTTAATGGGTGCAGCACACCAACATGGCACATGTATACATATGTAACAAACCTGCACGTTGTGCACATACACCCTAGAACTTAAAGTATAATAAAAAAATAAATAAAAAATAAAACTGTCCAACTGAATAAGTCTTAAAGCAGCTCATCTACCATGTAAATATGTATGTACTTAGATTTCAGAGAGTTCATTATTTAAACTTATCTTTTAATGTGTTTTATGAACCTGTTGTTAAAGTCGTTAAAGTCAGTTATTACTTATACTCAGCAGGTTCATTTCAATTCTTAGTATTTAAGCTGTTCTCACAGTTAAAATACCAAAAAGACTTACTCAACCTTATGCATCAACCGCAGGAAAAAACATTTTCATAAATGAGAAAACTTTCAATTTATGCATACAAAACACTTTCAAGATCAAGAAAATGCCTCCTACTCATCCTATGTATCATAAACAAAGGACTTTTTTCTTCCCACACAGAGAGATAAAGAGGAAAGAAATAAATTTCCACACAGTTTTTGGAGTGGGGGTCGGGGAGACAGAAGAATGGTATCCATGGCCCGTAGTTCTCAGTCACTATGAAAACAGGCATCTCTGCCTAACCTGGGCCTAAGTAATGGAAGGAAGCCCAGACTCAGTTTGTCAAAGAGCAGAAAAATCCACTCTTCCTTTTCACCAAGTGAATTGAATCATATAGTTTCCTTCCTTGCATGTACCCCCACCCAAGCAACAGAGTCCCTTTATGTTTTTGTAAATATTTGGTCTGTCTGACATTTCACGGGGAGAGGAAGATGGTAAAGAGGCCCAGGGACACATGCTAGGGATCAGTTAGTTACCAGTATCCACGCAATGCCAGTGCAAGCCATAATCAACTGAGGTCTGGGTGATGCTGTCTCCCTGAATGTCACGTGATAGGCCACTGCAAAGTAAACAGAACTTCCCTAACTTTAAACACACACATGCAACTCCCCGCTCCGACACGATCTTCCTCTAGTTTAATTACATTGCATTTTGGATGAATGTATTTACTTATTTTAGAGACAAGGTCTTGTTCTGTCACTTAGGCTGGAGTGCAGCGGCACCATCATAACTCATTGTAGCCTGGAATTCCTGGGCTCAAGTGATCCTCCCGCCTCAGCCTTCCAAATAGCTGGGACTACAGGCATGCACAACCATGCCCAGCCTGTGTATGGAATGTTTTTTAACATAATGGATTCTTGACAGAACGATGATGCTATTGGCATCTGGTATTTCCCATCCCCTCCAAAGTCTGCCTGTGAAAGATAAGTGCCACAAGTTTAATTTATGCTGCACCCTGAGGAGTCTTGATTGAAAATAAAAGTCGGTATCTATTTAAGAAATGTAATATAAAATTCTTTCCCAAAGGAACTGGCAAAGAGTTTCAGGAGATATGGTAATAGTATGTCACATGTAGCCACTAGAAATGTCATGAAGTTATTTTGAAATTATCAGCTACCCTTTTAAACCTCAAAATGACTAAAAAAGCTTCTTGGTTGGATGGTTCATTTTAATAGGAAACCTGTCTATATTTGCCCTTTAGGGAATTCACATTCTTTGTGAACAATCAAATTCAGGGATGAACCCATTTAACATCCTCATTAGCACAATACACAGATTAATTAAGCAATCATCTTTCTAGCACTGCTTATCAGTGGTTAACAGGTTTGCCAGTTAACTTTCTGAATCTCAGCCTGTGTTTGTGAACGTCCCAGGCAGCTGGTTAACCACAGTAAACATTTTGACAAAGCTGATTGCTGCCTTCAATTGGCCGTGATTTGTAACGATTGTAATAAATTCATAAATATTGTGCTGGAGACAGCAGTGCACAGGAAAACAATTGGTGTGTATCTGTGGAGGATATGAAACAGAGCAAGAAAGCAGCTAACAGTCGAGCTATGATCACAGCCACATATGTAAAAACTGTATTATAGTTTTAATTTTAAAATAATTTTTTTGTTTTTAATTATTTTGTTCTTTTTTTCCCTATCACTACAGATGAAACTTAATTGTCATGGAAAATGATGCAGAGAACTGAAGTCTAGGAATAAGAAAGTAAAAATTAATGAGGCCTAAGAAATTTTTAATACCTATATTTACATCTTAATATGAAAAAATAGCTATCCTGAAAGAATGAAAGCTTGAAGTGGATTCAGCTAGAACCTGATCAATTTTAATAATTCCATCACAAACTTCCTCTGCCCTTAGTTAAAGGAATAAATCCAAAGAAAAAAATATGCCGTAAATTCTATGACATAGTAGACAAATTTTACTTCATTCACAGCTTGATTTAGGGAACATTTGAGCGTTCCCCATTTTCAAGTGAAAAAGCTGTTCACTGGAACAGCGTAGGAGAGGGGACTGAAAAGATCAATTAGAAACGGCCCCTGAATTCAAGTGTATTGCCCTGTTCAAATAACTACATTTGGGAGGCTGTTAGACTAAGGTGGCTCCAGTGCCCTCGGTTCCTAAGTGAGCAAACTGAAACCTAACTCAGATTTTTTTTTTCCTGAGACAGAGTTTTGCTCTGTCTCCCACGCTGGAGTGCCATGGCAAAATCTCGGCTCACTACAACCTCCCCGTCCTGGGTTCAAGCAATTCTCCGGCCTCAGCCTCTCAAGTAGCTGGGATTACAGGCACCTGCCACCATGCCCGACAATTTTATGTATTTTTAGTAGAGACGGGGTTTAGCCATGTTGGCCAGGCTGGTCTCGAACTCTTGACCTCAGGTGATTCACCTGCCTTGGTCCCAAAGTGCTGGGATTACAGGCATAAGCCACCACTCCCAGCCTCTAACTCAGAATTTAAAAGGCGATGAAATGTAGGTTCCGCCAATCACAGACAGCTAACTGGCATTTAGTTACATTGTCTTGAACCTCCCACTGGGATAGTTCCAATAAGGTAATTGCTCAAACTTAACCAATCAAAATGTGTCTTTGCTCAGCGTCTGCACTGGCCCTCTAGAAGCTTTCATTGCAACCACATCAGGTGGTGCCCCAACCACTTCTGGTGTGGAACTGCCTGATTCAGGAATCACTGTTTGCTCAAATAAACACTAAATTTTAATATGCCAATGCTTATCTTTTACCAATAATATGGAAAATAAGCTGACACCTATACAACCAACAAAAGTCCTAATTTAGGAGATGTGATGTCGTAGAGACTGTAATAGTCCAATGTACTGTAGAGGCGTGTTATAACAGACAAAAACAAAGTGTGGAGAGAACAGTTAATTTGGAATGGGAAGAGAAAGGTTTCATTGAAAAAGTGCCAAGAATGTATCTTGAGAGGAGTGACAGAGAAAGTCATGGAAACTTAAGATACAGCCCAACCGTCTTACTTTATAAATTGGGAAAGTGACACTCACAGAGGTTGATTGCCTTAAGTGTATATAACTTGATAGTGGCAGGGCCGCAGCCAGAAACCAGGTCGATCATATCTGTATTTTCGGATAATTTACAGATGTTATTCTGGGTGCAGGGTAGAAAACAAATTAGGAAGAAGGGGCTGAAAGTGTCCAAGTAGTAAGCAACAGCTAAGCGACTGCTGAATGGTCCAAATGAAGAAATGACGAGCTCTATCTATCTGTCTGTCTGTCTGTCTGTCTGTCTGTCTATCTATCTATCTATCTATCTATCTACAATCATCTATCTATCAATCATCATCTATCTATTCATCCATATCTTCAGTATTAACCGATTTTTTTTTATCATTTTGATGCCTTTTATTAGTTTCCAAACTCAATGTACTTTACAATTAGAATTATCATTCATATTCGTTTCATACAATTCCGAGGCTTTTTATCACACTTTAGGGATCAGAAATAAGGTGTAATTCCCTGCTTCCTGCCTGCATGTGCTAAGGAGGTATCCTGTAAAAATGGAAGGGCGTTTTGCCCTAACTCTTTTGTCATGCAAGAATGAACTAGTGCTGGGTTAAATTAATTGTAGATAGATTGTGGTCATATAGTTAAAGGCAACTGAATGCAATTTATAATGCTTAATGAAAATCTCATTTTGGGAATGTTTAAAAGAAAATGATGCAAACCTATACTTGAACTGTGTCTGTGGGAATATACAAATTGGTGAAGTGACAGCACTGGAAGCTGACTGGATTAGTTTGCTAGAGCTTCCCTAACAAGATACCACAGACCAGGTGGCTTAAACAACAGACATTTATTTTCTCACAGTTTGGAGGCTGGAAGTCCAAGATCAAGGTCTCAGCAGGGTTGGTTTCTTCTGAGGCCTCTCTTCTTGGCTTATAGGTAGCAGCCCTCTTGCTGCTCCTTCTTCATGTGCTCATCCCTCGGTGCACAGCGTGCCCCTCATATCTCTTCCTTTTCTTATTAGGACACCAGTCACATTCATTAGGGTCCACCCTAATGGACTCATTTTAACTTAGTCACTTCTTCAAAGACTGCCTCCAAATACAGTTAACTTCTGAGATAAGGATTAGGACTTTAACAAATGAATTTGGGGGGCACAATTCAGCCCATACTACTTCTCTACAAAGAACTGGTAAGATGGAAATGATGGCTACAGATATCTTGCATTATATAGTACTTCACAGTTTACACAGCAATTTTCATGTTTATGTCATTTGAGTAGATTTTTGTTATTTGACTCAGTTTTCTTGGATATAGAATTCTGCTGCCAGTTAGAGTTTATATAGGGTGATCGAGGGATGCGCAATGGGAGATGCTCAAGTTATAGTCCAGGAGGCTTCAGGTCCCAGCTATTCAGCTTATTTTAAAGCATCTACATAAACAGACAAATGTAAAAAAAAAAGTGTGATTTAAATGTCATATCTAGGCCGGGTGCAGTGGCTCACACCTGTAATCCCAGCACTTTGGGAGGCCAAAGCGGACGGATCACCTGAGGTCAGGAGTTCGAGACCAGTCTGGCCAACATGGTGAAACCCCATCTCTACTAAAAATACTAAAATTAGCTGGGCATGGTGGTGGACGCCTGTAGTCCCAGCTACTTGGGATGCTGAGGTGGGAGAATCACTTGAACCCAGGAGGCGGAGGTTGCAATGAGCCAAGATAGTGTCACCGCACTCCAGCCTGGAACAGAGCGAGATTCGGTCTCAAAAAATATATATATATATTCCTTACCTTTTCCGGTAAAGGAACAAATCCAGTTAAAAACAAAACAACAACAACAACAAAAAATGAAAACTAAGCTAAAGAAGGCCTAACTGGGGCTGGAGGATCCAAGACAGCCAATTCACACGACTGTTGGCAGGAGGCCTTGGGCCTCTCACTACATGAACTCCTCAGGGTGGCTTGAAATGTTTTCATGACCTAGCATCTGGGCATTCCCCAGAATGAATATTCCAAGAAACAAGCCACCACCTAGGCTCTCAAGCCACATGCTTTCACCTCTACCATTTCTACTCGTTAGAAGTTGGTCAAGTTCAATCCACATTCAAGGAGAGGGGCCCATAATTTTATGTACCCACACATACGCTCTACGTTAGTATCAGGAGAAAATCCTGACCCAGAAATCCTACCCTGCATTAAAATCTGTCTGTGATGCAGAAGGGTTTGAGAAGCAATTAGAGGATTTCCTTAGTCAAAATACTGCCCTATTCCTCTTGCTATTAAACAATGAGACCTTTTCCTACCCTGTACTCTAAATGGTGTTCTCAGCTCCTGACAAGGAAACAAACACATCTTTGGCATGTCGCTGAGCTATTGTATGTCAGCTTTCTGTTTAAATCCTAGGATTCTCTACCACCTGCTTACTTGAGAGATGAGGGAGCCAAAGTACAAAGGCTTGACCGAGTCATTCTGCCAGTTTGTGGCAGAATTAGAATCAGAACTCGTTCTGGATTCTGGACTACTATTTAGTTTTATGAAGTTGGCATCAACAGGCCTTAACTGGTACCATTGTTTCTCCTTACTTACGTTTCTCCTGAAGTTATGGAAGACACTATTGGTTGGTTGGCAAAGCTAACACCTATAACTCAACCCTCATCCCTTCTGGTCATTTCTAATAAGGGGGCGAAATGCTCAATTTGCCAGCCTCCTTCACTTTTAGAGGTAGCAATGTGATAGTAATTGTAAAGGAAATGTGACTAAAGAGAGAATATGATTTGTAAAGGAAATGTGACTAAAGAGAGAATATGATTCCTACCTACCAGGATAACATCATATAACTTTATTTCATAAATCACATTTATGTGTTTGGTTTATATTGATACCATAATCCCAAGTATTAACCCATTATAGGTGTTCATCTAAGAATGCATCCTGATGGAACTATCCAACCTGAGGATTAAAGTGACCTTTGGATTGAATTTTAGCTTGGAAAGAACTTCAGTAGGAACATGCTGCATATGTCTGTTTTTCTTCTATAACTTGTATAAAAGCAACAAAAAGACTGTAAAAATCTCCATAAAGTTTATTTCCAGTGAATCTAGGAGATAAGATACAATCTTCAGATGTCAAAAAAGACATAAGGGCTGCCAAAACAGCTGAGATTTAGCAGAAGTAGTATGAGGAGACAGTGAAAGGAGGAAGTGCAGTAAGAGTTGAGAGGGACCAGGTAGTAGCAAATCTCAGCAAAAAATACTGCTTTTGAATGTGAGGGTTCCCCTTGAAAGGCAAAAGCTATGTCCCTTGTTTGGAACAATCAATTAGGAGCAGAGAAGAGCAAGATTGGCTGTGGAGGTCCTCCTGGACCTGGTTTGGTTCAGGGGAGGAGAGGAAGAAGGGCCACCTACACAAGCAATCACAAGGAACCCTATTTACAAGAGCCAGCATGCTTCTATGACATCAGCAGAAAAGATGAAGCATGTGTGTGATGTCTGGAAGGCTACCATGGCTGATTTCCTGCAAACAATGGTATATTACAAGTCATTCAGTATTAAGTAAGAAGAAGGAACTGCCATAAGACTGATACAAAGATACTCTATTAAAAAACTAAGAGAAATTAGCAAAAATTAACAGATAAACAATATTCACCATCTGAAAAATTTCACAGAAGAGATGAGTATTGTTCTGTGACATTTCACCATGAATAGGCTGGGCATGGTGACTCACACCTGTAATCCTAACATTTTGGGAGGACGAGTCAAGGATTGCTTGAGGTCAGGAGTTTCAGACCAGCCTGGGCAACATAGGGAGACCCTGTCTACACAAAAATGTTAAAAAAAAATTAGCTGGATGTGGTGGCGTGTGCCTGTGTTCCCAGCTACCTGGAAGGCTGAAGTGGGAAGACTCCTGAGCCTGGAAGGTGGAGGCTGTAGTCAGCCATGATCGTGCCACTACACTCCAGCCTACGCAACACAGATGCTGTCTTAAAAAAAAAAAAAATTCAACATGAATATTAAAATCTAGTGATTCAATTGCCTCCATGAAGAAAGTACACAAAACAAGCAAGAAGGAAGAGATGATGAAATCACAGAAAGAAAAAATATGAGCTCAGGAAAGGAGTTATAGAAAAAGAAAAATACACACTGTAGGAAACCAAATGACGTACAGGTAATAAAATGGAGAAATACTAAAGCAATGAAATGGAAGTAAAGAAAAAAATTAAACTGTTTTGGTAATGGGAGACTAGATAATTCAGAACAACTTCACGCTAAGAACTGGAGAAGCTGGACAAAACATTTATTTAAAAAATTCTTCTTGAACACTGATAAGTCAGTAAGATGACGAAAAATTCTTGGGCCAAAATTCAGGAGATAGATACCCAGGGGTGAACCTGACATTTGGGGTCAATTTTGCCCAGGTGCCATTTAAAAATCTGGAAAAGAGACGGAGGAACTGTTCGTAAGTTACGATGTCCTCTTGGGGAAGGCAGAAAACATTGGCACATGGGATTCACCAAGAATGGAGGCTCTTATGAACCCTTGTACTTTGGATCTAGACCCCAAAGGCTGAACCCTGGGAATGACAGTGAGCTACAAGTGCCCATACATAAACTGCAGTCAAGACGCAGTCATCTGGGGGACTCAGATCGTCTTAGTTCCTAAAACTGGATTAAGATGTTTTCAGTCTGACAGTGATCCCAGAAGCAAACAAAACTTGCGTCTGGACAATAGCATCTTAGACCTCAACTTTTTTTCTACAAACAATTTTGCAAACACTATTTTGGCATATAGTGAAAGACAACCAGGCGTAAGAGTAGAGAAGAAAACATGAAAATGAGCCAACAGAAACAACACACAATAGAAACAGATTCTGAATTGGCATTAAATATTGGAATTGTCATACATACACACAGAAGTTCATTAACAAGTCTAAAACTTGGACATTTTGAGCAATAATGAGTTATAACCCATGAAATAAAATAGGAATCCATGAATTTATACTGACATAAATAAGTGAATAAAGTAGAAAAAATGGATAAGGGAATTCCAGTAAGTGTAGAAAAACAGTGGAATTAGAAAACCAGCATTTGGCAAGCACTACAGCAATACATATGAAATACATAGGGATAATTGATTAACATTAACATCGTTTTCTCTTGATGTTTACATGGTGTGTCTTTTTTCCATCCTTTTACTTTTAAAGCTCGCTATGTTTTAGGTCAGTCTCATAAGCAACATGTAGTTGTTTTTCTGCAGTTTGATAACCTTTGTCTTTTAATTGGATACTGAATCTGTTTTCATTTAACATAATTTGTGAATACATTTGGGCTTACATTCATGTTTTCTATTTGTCTCACCTGTTCTAAATTGCTTTTTTCTCTTCTGCTTGCCTGTTTTGAGGTTATTGAATGCCTTTTTTCCTTTCATTATTCCTTATTACTTTTGCTTTCAAATGAAATTCCAACTTCATACATTGCCTGCATATTCTAAACTTCAATTATCTGAGCACCAGTAATTTCTGTCCTATTTCCACACTACCTGACTACTTAATTTGTTTAGTTATTAACATTTGTTCTAAAAGGAAATGTTATATAGCCACAGTAAACTAAAACAATCAGTACCACTTGCCATGGAAAGTAACTAGAACGTACAGAAGAATTTGTTTTATACTCTACTGTGGGAACCACTTCCATATTCCACAAGGCTTTGCCAAGATATATACCTACACCACCCCAAATGGTAGCCACTAGCCACATACAGCTATTTAAAAGTAATGACAAAATTTTAAAACTCAGTTTCTGTCACACTGGCTACATTTCAAGTGTTTAATACAAGCCACGTGAAGCTTGTATTGGCCATTTTTTGGGGGGCAGCACACTTACAGAATATTTCCATCATTGTAGAACATTCTGTTGAATAGCACTGTTCTATACCTTCTCTCTAGCAACCCCCACCCCCTCCACCCAATGCTAAGCCACACTAGTATTTTCATCTTGGAATTCACCAAAACTCTTTTCCTAGGCCTTTGCATACCCCCATCGCTCTGCCTGAAATATACTCCTCCCCCTTTTGCTCTTTGCTAGCTACTTTTCATTTTTCAGGACTCATCTCATACGTAAGACCTTCTTGATAATCTGAAGTAGTACCCAACTCCCAATGGCTACACTTATTTCTCATCTCTGCCATTTGGTTTTTTCTTTAATTGCAATCACTGCAATTTACATTTTATTCATGTCTGTTTACTTCCCGTTTTTACCTAAGCTACTCCAATTGTACTTCTATCACAGTATAACCAGGTGGTGGCTATTGGTTGTAATCTGAACACTCTGGGAGACTGAGATGGAAGGATTGTCTGAGGCCAGAAGTTCAGGATCACCTGGGCAACATAGCAAGACCACCGCTCCCCACTATCCCCCTGCTATTTTTTGTAACTTGAGACAGGGTATCATTCTGTTGCCTAGGCTAGAATGGAGTGGCGCCATCACAGCTCGCTGCAGCCTCAACCTCTTGGGCTCAAGCAATTCTCCTGCTTCAGCCTCCCCGAGTAGCTAAGACTACAGGCATGCGCCACCAAACTTGGCTAATTTTTGTATTTTTTGCACAGATGGTATCCCACTTTGTTGCCCAGCCTGGTTTTGAACTCTTGGGCTCAAGCAATCCTCCCGGCCTTGGCCTACCAAAGTGTTTTTTTTGTTTTTTAATTAGCCAGTTATGATGATGCACACCTGTAGTCCCAGCTACTCGGGAGGCTGAGGTGGGAGGATCCCTTGAGCCCTGGAGTTGGAGGCTGCAGTGAGTTATGATCCCACCACTGCACTCCAGCCTGGGGGTCAGAGAAAGACCCTGCCTCTGAAAAAAAAAAAAAAGAAGGGCTGGGCATGGTGGCTCATGCCTGTAATCCCAGCACTTTGGGAGGCCAAGGAGGGAGGATGGCTTTGAGGCCAGGAGTTTGAGACCAGCCTAGGCGAGACCGCATCTCTATAAAAATAATTTAGAAAAGAAAAACATCTGAAAGAAACAGCGCAATAAAGTTGAGAAATTATGTTTACAGATGCATGTAGAAAGTTATTTAATACAAATATTTCACCATTTAAACTTGGATTCTCCAGAGTGTCATTCAAAATACTCAAATGGAAAGATCAACAAAATTAACGAATAAACAAAGTTTATTGGAGTTTATTAAAGAAAAATGATAAAATAAGGCAAGTCCTAGATCAGATTTAAATAAAATATTTAGAAAGATGGCTATATAATTTTAGCTAGGAAAATCAGTAAAAGGGAATATCCTTAAAAGTGGGAGGGGTTCATATAACCTTTTAAAATAGCAAGTTGAGGTGTAAAAGCATCATCAACATTAGTATGTATCTTAATCTTTACACAATTGGACAGTGAGGAGTAAAGTGGGATACTCTACCAATGCCACATATTTTCAAGTTAGTAAGTCATAAAATCCTAATGCAGTCATGGGTTAGGATGGTGAAGACAATCTGCAATTACTGGTCAGAGTGAAGTGAAGTGACAGGTCAGATTTTTTAGCATATCAAGTTACTACTTAGGTATGCTTACAAAACTTTCTTATATAAAGTTGGGTATTGTTAGTAGACCCTTTACTAAATCGTGAGGATAGCTACCAAAAAAATCAAACAGCTAATTATGTGTTAACTCTCATTTATTTTGGATTGCAGACATACTCTTGCCCTTTATCTATCTAGACAATTCCTTATTACCAGCAGCTGGAATCCAATTGTGCAATTATGGCAACTGGACAGACTTGAGCCATCAGTTATGAGATAGATGACCTTTTAACTGTACTAGCAAACAATTTATAGACTGGGAGACTGTTTTTTGGGAATACTAGTTTAACTGAGACTTTAATTATGGTCCAAGAGCTTTTATGAGAAATTCAATTAAAAATTTTGCTTTATAAAAATTTTACAGGTGTATGTTACTAATACTGAGAATGGCTGAATTAAAAGAAAATGAGACTGAACAGTACATTTCCACTGGAAACACAAAGCTCTGAATGCTGTGACTGAGTGAACAAAGGAATAGTTCTAAATTTTCTTTTGCAACATAACAAAGATTTCAAACTGAAAGACAACATGTTTAACTGAATGACAGATTTAACTACATAGTTTTCATTCTATAAATAAATAGCTTGTGAAATATCCCTGAAGTCAGTGGACAAATGGGGAAACCATTATTTTTGTCATATTCTACAATTCTGAGAACTAGGATTAGAAATTCTAGGACTTTAAATCTTTGTGCTATAGAGAACAGTATTATCCACTAAAATCAGGAAGTGGCTTCCTAAATAGTATTCATTCTCTGAGGTCATACTTTTTTTTTTTTTAATTCAAAACACTTAGTAAAGGAAAAGGACACAAGGAAATTCTGATTAAAGTTTTCTCCTGCTCTGTGTGCAATTATGCATGCTTTCAAAGTCATTTGCAAGTAAGACCATTTCCTTTGGCGGCTATCTTGTATAAATTAACTTTACAACATATGTTTCTTGAACAGAAACTCTGCACCACCGTCATTATGTTACCTATAGAGACAAAACTACTAACACAAGTAATATAGGCTTACAATTATAACAAAAACCTGTGAGAGGGCATGATAAAATTAAATTTTGATTGCCTTCTTTTATTATTATCACTGCTACTGTCTGCTCACAAATTCTGTGGCCAGAGTCCATTTCAAATCCTTCTAAGAGTCCACTTCATAAGTTAAACATATACATACAGAACAAAGCAGGTATACTGTAATTTTGAAAAGTAAATCTGTTTTACATAGTACAGCTGGAGGCAGTTTAATATAATCAAAAGTTATAGCTCTAAAAAATATGACAGTACAATATTAAACCTCAGGTTATGTTAGGTTTGTTAACTCTTGGTTTGCTTTGAGTAATTTTTTTCTTCAAAAGTCACATTCCAAGAAGATGCCTTAAGTATCAACAAGCTACATTTGAAGTACATCAACTCTGTTTAAAGCTATCCAACAATAAGGACACAAGCAGTAAAATATCTGAAGCATGAAACATGTAATGTTGATGACTGATGTTTTAGAACATCAGGAATAAGATTAATGAAGAGCAAAGTAAATCTAAAACAAGGAAAGGGAAGTTACATTTATTAAAAATAAAAATAGTACACAATCTCTGATAACAAAAAAAGCATTTAGAGTCAAAAGACATCCAACATACATTGTAACAATGCACACGTATTAATTAAAAAAAAGATCCATGAAATAATTTTTTAAAAACTTTCAAAAGGAAAAAAATATTTTGGCTTCCTTCTGCTAGAGATTCGCCTACAAACATACCATGTTAGCTAGACCAGCATTCCCTTTCACATGGTCTGTACACATACTCACATACTGTACACATACATGTGCTCACATACTGCACAATGTGAGCAATTACTTTGATGAACACATTGTTTTTGAATACAACTGTTGGTTCTGTATGGATGATCCAGACATAAATCCATGGTTCCATTTCACAAAAATATTCATAGGCTGGAAGAGCAGTGACAACCATTTCCCAAAATCTTCAGTTTTAACAAAAGGCGCAGCATAAACTACTAAATCTAGATGTTTTCACATTATTTTGCATGAGTGTCAAGGACTATGTAAAAATTAATGTAAAATCTTAAGTTAGCCAAAACGAGTGTCTCTAAAGATCAGAATTCTTCGCTCTTTTAGCACGGCTGATAAATCTTTTCTGCCTTTGTCACTAATGCTTGTCAAACCAAAAAACTTTGCAAAAGAATATGCACTGCTGAAGGAAGACAGTACCAAAAATACCATATTGAACTTCGGTCTTAAGACACACACAGTTCCTGCTGGATACTGGACTGTGAAAGTTTATTATCTTCAGTCTTTTCATTTCCTGGGGCATGGCAAGTAGTCTTCCGCTTAAATAACCGAAGACTCAATCGAAGTAATTCATTGTCTACCATTGGGGCATTCGTGTAAGCTTGTTTTATGGTGCCCTATTTGAAGAAAACAAAAACAAACTTTAAAAAAGATGTACATTATTAGTTGACAATAGGAAAGATTAACCTCTACCCAAAATATCAAAGTTATAAGAGTATTTCATTTTGGATATTAAATTAAATCAGCTTTATTGGATTTCAAAGCAAAATCAGAAAATGTGTTTGGGCTCAATGAATCTTTGAAAACAAACTTTTAGAGGGCACCTAGTTTAACCCCTTGCTTAAAGTAGGATCCTCTCAACAATTTCTGACAGGTAATCAACCAGTTTTTACAACATCATTTCCAATGACAAAACAAACAAAAAACACACTGCACATTCTGCTGTTGAATGGCACTATTTCTTCCATGTGATGAAATGAAAGCTCTTCTATGGTGCTACACTGTAATTCAATCTTACCTCTACTTGACAATCCTTCCGTTCTACGAAGATAAGTGTCATGAGTTCCTTCCTCACATAGTTTTTCCTTCTGTAAGCCCAACATTCTATTCTATACTCCTTACCAATCTTTCAATGTCCCATAAAAAGTGAGCTCGAGAACTGAATAAATCCTTTAGAAGACAGCTAATCATGCAGTATGCTGAAGAACTACTACCTCCCTTATACTAAAATGTGTATCTATATTATTGTGACTTAAAGTTACATTAGCATTTTTTGGAAAGTTATTGTCACAGAGAAGGGACCAGGGAATGTTACAAAATACGAAACAAAGAAAAGTGCATACTGAAATCAGAGGGCAAAGGGGAATGACTGTAGTGATTCTGTCAAAAGTAATCTTGAACCAGACCTTTAAGTGAGGAAAACTTGATTATATAGTCAAGACGTGTTTTAAAAATCGCCTGTTCCTCATATTTGTTTCCATTTTAATCTTTGGAGATAAACTCATTCTTCTGTTTTTTAAAAATTGAATCCCGCCTACCCACTGCCCTAAATCTGAGTATTTTTCTTTAATGAAACTTCTCTTTAGGAAAGTTACATAGTCAAAGATAATTCTGTTTTCCTAACTGCCTCTAAGTAAAAAGCTAGTGAAGTTAACCATTTTGTCATTACTCTAAACTTTCTAAGCAAAGAATCACACCAACTCTCTTTTTGTCATCCAGGTTGAGTATTCCTCAACTTAAATGCTTTGGACCAGAAATGTTTCAGATTTTGAAATTCTTTTGAATTCTGGAATATTTGTATTACATTTATGTACCCAGTTGAGCATCCCTATCTAAGAATCCA
The DNA here is from genome assembly GCF_049350105.2 of Macaca mulatta. Taxonomy (NCBI): domain Eukaryota; kingdom Metazoa; phylum Chordata; class Mammalia; order Primates; family Cercopithecidae; genus Macaca; species Macaca mulatta. Next base: position 25,228,035 of record NC_133422.1, read on the forward strand.
AAATCTGAAATGCTCCAAAGAGCATTTCCTTTGAAGGTCACGTTGATCCTCAGAAAGTTTCAGATTAGGGATACTCAGTCTGTACTACCTATGCCCACTCATCCACTACCCCAGATACAAATCCCAGTTTGTTTTTTTTTTTTGAGGCGGAGTCTTGCTCTGTTGCCAGGCTGGAGTGCAGTGGCGTGATCTCAGCTCACTGCAAGCTCCGCCTCCCGGGTTCACGCCATTCTCCTGCCTCAGCCTCCCAAGTAGCTGCGACTACAGGCACCCGCCACCATGTCTGACTAATTTTTTGTATTTTTAGTGGAGACAGGGTTTCACCGTGTTAGCCAAGATGGTCTCGATCTCCTGATCTCGTGATCTGCCTGCCTTGGCCTCCCAAAGTGCTGGGATTACAGGCGTGAGTCACTGCGCCCGGCCAAAAATCCCAGTTTCTTAGCTTCAAAGAGTCTAAAATGTTTTCATCTTGGGTTTACCAGATTTCATTAACAGATCTCTTCCAAATCTAATTTCTATTTCTTTTACTTCTCAATCTCTTTATTCCTCTCAAATACTTATATAGGGTCACTTTACTTCCCTTTCTTCCAACTTTGTACATTCTCATAAATACTACTCTCATAAATATCCTCACCGCTCTAAGAAATTTTTTTCCTTGAGTTTCAATTTAAATAAATTTTTGTAATATGTTTGCTTGTTGAAAACTTTTCACAAAAAACGTTTAACAGAAATAGAATATCTTAAACTTTATTAAAACAAATATTCATTAATACTATTGAAGTAAAATAAAGTGTATTATACTTTTTAATGGCATGCTTCCTTTTACATGTGTAAAAGATTAGGAAACTAAACTCATAAAAACATAGGATTGCAATCTCAATTTAAAACAACCAAATGAAAAATAAAACAACCAAATGAAAAATTCGCACTATTCACTTTGTATTTTTTCCAAGGAAATAACAGTACCTTCTCATTTTTAACAAGCTGCTTTCGAATTGCAGAATCCCGTCTGAAGCATAACGCCTTACAACATGGCCCAAGATTACTAAGAAGACTTGCTCTTTCTTCTTTTCGTAGTAATGCGGCCATATTGAGAGCCCCCAATTCATGTTCAAAGAGATTGTCTGCGTCTTTCAAAAAAAAATAAACATGCATTAAGTTTTACTAAAATAGAAAAGGGTTACCCACTACTTAACTGAATATTCTACAAATTCTATACTTTATTAAAGTTAGCAACATTGGTGAAAATTATTTCATATTAAAGGCAATATATTCTCTGTGAAGCACCTTCAATATGTAGTTATGTTGGTAGTCTCAAACAAGAATAAATATTCTGATAGCCACTTTAAATTTACTTAAAATATAAGAAAAGCAGACTGTAGATCTCGAGGTAGAGCCCAGGGAATTTTTTTTAATTTTTTAAAATTTATTTATTTATTTATTTTTTGAGGCAAAGTATCTCTCTGTTGCCCAGGCTGGAGTACAATGGCACAATCTCGGCTCACTGAAACCTCCGCCTCCTGGGTTCAAGCGATTCTCCTGCCTCAGCTTCCCGAGTAGCTGGGATTACAGGCATACACCACCACGCCTGGCTAATTTTTTTATTTTTTATTTTTAGTGAGATGGGGTTTTACCATATTGGCCAGGCTGGTCTTGAACTGACCTCAAGTGATCTGCCTGCCTTGGCCTCCCAAAGTGCTGGGATTGCAGGCATGAACCACTGCCCCCAGCACCAGGGAATTTATTTAAAGAATGTTTTTAAAGGATGTTTTAAAGAGACGTTCAAGAATCACTGAACTCTAATTCAGTATACTGCTTACCATCAACTACTATTTAGAGTTCTAGATTTCAAGACTTTATTATAGCAAGATTCAAATGTTATAACAATATTCAAGTCTGTGACCTCTAAAAAAAATAGTTAAGAAAGTGATTAAGTGTTAGTCAGACAACCTGCAAATTTTGTCCTAGATTTGGTCACCATAAAAACTTAGGACAATATATTAAATAAAATCACTTAGTTTTAAGTCACAACATGCAAGGTAGGGGAGAAAACACTGAACATACAAAAAAAAAAAAAAAAAAAAAAAACCCAGAAGAAGAATTAAGGAAAGATATAATAAAATATAAAGAGGTTGGGTTAAAAATAGACACAAAGGAAATCAAAATAACAGAACAGGACCAGTCAGTAATCCAAATAAGTAAGAGTTGGCCAAGAGTACGAAAGACAGCAGGTATTGCCTCTATTCATACAACACGATCAAGCAGGTTACTTTTAGAACCCACAAAGAAAAGCAGTAGACACTTGGGTAAAAACAAAAGACACATTTTACTGAGAACAAAATGGAGCTGCATTACATAGCTGATTTCAATTTTCTGGGCTGCAAAGTGTAAGTATTGAGATTAGATAATTAACAAGAAACCAGTCTTATGTAATACACCTAGTCAATAGGTATGTAACCTAAGAAAGGTGTAAATAAATAGAAAAGCTCGAAACTAGTTCTCAAACACTGGAGTCTATCAGGACCAGCTGAGGAGCTGTTTTAAAAACATTTCCTAGGCTCTACCACCAGATTTGCAGAATGAGAATCACCATAGTTGGACTAGAATACCTTAAGGGAAAAAAGGGGCAGTTTTTCAGATGATTCAGAAATACCAATGTTTGTACCAACCAATCATATAGTCATATATGCACATGACTAAAAACAAAAACGAAAACATTAAGTACCATTCCACTACAGATATAATATAAAAGAAATGCACTGAGCCTACACCCTTCCTTGAAAATTGTTCATTAGCACACATTTCTGTTTATTGGGATCCTTATTTTTGGCTTTCAAAATAGATTACAAAACACACACCTGCAAACCTCCTCAGGGAGTATATAACATGGCTAAATTTCTAGTCTCTTCATAGTTGTGAACTGAGCAGCACCAAATTACTCAAGAAACAGACTAAATGCATTCTTAACAGTTTAGCTCAAAAGAACTTAACCAACAGAGAGTAGAAGATTAATAGAGGCTGGGAAGGGTAGTAGGGGTGGGAAGTTGGGGGGATGGTTAATGGGTCAAAAAAAAAAAAAGAATGAATAAGACTTAGTATTTGATAATACAACAGGGTGACTATAACACCCTGTTGTAAAAACTGTTATTGTCAATAACAATTTAATTGTACATTTAAAAATAACTAAAAGAGTAACTGGATTGTCTGTAACACAAAGGATAAATGCTTGAGGGAACAAATACTCAATTTTCCATGACATGATTATTAACACATTGCATGGCTGTATCAAAGTATCTCATGTACCCTACAAAGATATACACACCTACTATGTACCCATAAAAATTAAAAATTAAAAATAGAACTTAACCTTAGTGCAATTAGAAAACTTAGACAAAAGCAATTTCAATTTCAGTACACTTGTAAGTTTTCTGCTTTAAGCTTTAGTTGTTTCTTTTAAAAATTATATGTGAAGTATGATTATGTTTTCTTTCATGTTGGTACACTTGAATAGACCAAATGGAATAGAAAAATCATTATCAGTTATTTCATAAATATTTACTGAATACCTACTATGTATGTCAGGCACTTTTCTGGGCAATAGCAGAAAATATAGATAGATAATTAGACCCTGGATACGGCAGCAAACAAGACAAAGTCTTTAATCAAGATTCAGTTCTCTAATATAACCACCATAGCAGCAAAAAATAGAAGAGGTCTGATTGTCAAGCCACATCACCCCACCCTTTACAGTGTATATTTTCCTTGTTTAGGTTAAGTCATCATTAAGTAAGGGCCGAACTGTATTTCATGGGTAGCAAAATCAAACCAGATTTTAACTTGAAATGCCACTAGCAAAAGTCACAGCAACAAATATCTTTAGAGGTGGGTAAGATTTCAGGGGTTTTATTCCATCACTTTACAAATTAAATTGGGGCTCACAGGAGTTACTTGCTTAAGGTCACAGAACCAACCAAACAAGACAAACAGAGTAGGGCAAGAACTAAGTCTTGGGTCATTTTTCGGTTAATACACGTTCACAATTATAATTTATATGTATTTTGTACATGTATACTCTAGGTTTACTGGGCTATATTAAAATAAAAAAATTTACTGCCTATGCTAATAGATGAAAGGAAGGGCATGAATTCATAAAACTCGTAACACAATTTTTTTTGATAAAATTTAATACTAACTAAACAAGACAAACAGAGTAGGGCAAGAACTAAGTCTTGGGTCATTTTTCGGTTAATACACGTTCACAATTATAATTTATATGTATTTTGTACATGTATACTCTAGGTTTACTGGGCTATATTAAAATAAAAAAATTTACTGCCTATGCTAATAGATGAAAGGAAGGGCATGAATTCATAAAACTCGTAACACAATTTTTTTTGATAAAATTTAATACTAACTAAACTTTTACGCCCAGGGACATGATATAAAATTGTTAATGTTGTTGCTTTTACCTTTTACCCTTTTTCCTTCTTTTTACCATCTGCTCGTCCCTCCCCATTAATAAACTATTAGTAAGTTGCAAAATAAACTAAGGTAGGTACTAGATGAGACAGAGACTGCAAAAACCAAAACGAAACAACCCCCACCACCAGAATCCATAAGCTAGATAATCTGGAATAACTGAAAATTGTTGCAGTAAGGTCAAAAATCAGTATGATATTTTCAAAGTAGCAGTTAATATTTATTGGGTATTACTATATGCCAGGAACTGTTCTAAGTGTTTTGCCTGTAATAACCGATTTGCTCCTAATGACCATAGGAAGTTGGTGGTATGATTATTCCTAACTTACAGATGATGACACTAACACACAGATTAAGTAATAGCTAGTAAGTGGTGTGCCTACCGAAATCCAGATCATCCAGCCTTACAAACCAAGCTCTTAACCACTTTGTTAAAGACTCAACCTACACACCTGCATTTGGGTAGGTGTCTAGGGGGAAAGGGCTGCCAAAATACCCAATTTCTTTAGACATGAAAAATATGTAGTCTTTTTTCCTGGCTCTATTTCATTTAGCCAAGGGCAAACCACTGAGCACTTTGATATTGTAATTTATTGGTTATTTATTTTATTTTATTTTGAGACAGGGTCTTGCTCTGTCACTTAGGTTGGAGTGTGGTGGCTCAATCATGGCTCACTGCAGCCTCAATTTCCTGGGCTGGAGCATTCCTGCTGCCTCAACCTCCCTAAGCAGCTGTGACTACAGACATGCTACACCACGCCTGGCCTGTTAATAAGTAATTTTAATACAAAAAGTTCATTGTACTCTTTTTCCAACTTTTCTGTGGGATAACTCTTCTCAAAATAAATTTTAAAGAGAAACTTTGACCATGAGGGTTAAATAATGACTATAAATGATTTCTCAAAAAATAGTTTCTATACAGTGTTAAGTGCTACATTAGAACAGATCACAATCCTCTTTAGATGGCACCTTAAATGGTTAACAGACAGCATATAGTTAAAGTAAAATGAAACTACCTTTCGGTTTTTCTAGAAGTCTCTGACATGTTTCTTTGACTTTGGCAAAGAGTTCAGAACCTGCCAACTTTTTAGAAATCCCAACTCTTAGCATAACAGCTCCAGGTGTGAATTTTAAGAGTGCAGCCCCAGGCTCTCGTGGTTCTTTTGGATGCTTTGGCATAAGACCAGACCAATCCACATCTATCACATCTAAGGGATCTGTAAAAAGTTAAAAAGTAAGATTTGTTTTACACCAAGAAATAGCAGTCTTGTTATCTACATAGAAATTTATATAAATCAAGGAAAACACAGAAAACATTAAATGAAAAGTACTTTAAACCAAAAATGTCCTATTCTTAAAATAAAAGCCTTCCCATATAATATTCAGAATCTAAGGACTCTGACAAATAAAAAACCTTCCCACCAAAAGAAAACAGGTGACCCAACCCACCCAAACGAGTAACTCATTTTAACTCTATGGGAGATCCCCAATGAAAGAACTCTATTGACTTCACTCAGATTAGGTCTAATCTTTTGAAACTTGGTACCAGAATCCTTTTAAGGGTTAAATCTAGGAGTACATGTGTTTGCAGTGTGAGTACACATTTTAATTTTTAAAAACAACTATTTCATTATGAAATCTCTTTAAGAGTCAGAGTGTGACTATTATTAACACTGAGAGCAAATAATCCATCCACTGAGAAGGAACAGTTGAAGAAATAATGTTCTACTTAGAAATACCTAACACCAGAAAATAACAAAGATAACAATCATACATACCTTCTACATCAGTAGAAAAAATTGCAAAACATAAGAGCAAATTAAAATAAAAATTTCATATTTTATATAATCAAAGAAAAGATCCTCACTGTGATTTAAAAAAACTGTTAGTAACGATCAGAAGCTAATTGGAATGATTCAAGAGGAATGTTAAGGGATGTTGCTTCATTGCATAATCATTAGAGTGAGTTCTGGTAACACGCAAAGTACTGTGAGTCAAAATAATTACCAAATTTAGAAAATTGATAGAGGTATATAGTGTTCAAATACAATTTCAACTACTGTAAATTTTTGACAGGTTGTTTAAAAAGTTGGCTTATGTCACCACAGTTGTGAAGCTTTGTACCATATACCTACCATGTAGAAAGAACATTGCTAGACAATCAGTATTTGCTTAGATTCCAAGTCATATAATATGATTCTTAAATTCTGGAAAATAAACTTTAGAATTTTGCTATTTTAAATGAGGGCCTTTGTAATTCACAGACAATGCCTACTTAAAAATAAGCAGGCATATGGGCTGTAATTTTCATTTTATTGGCCTTTCAACCTTAAGTAAAATATAAAGGGAAAAATTATAAGTGCCCTAGGTCAATTTTTACAGAGTAGAAGGTAAGAATACTCTAATACCATATAACAGGTAACTTTCATGTTTAACCACCTCTGCAAAGTTACCTGGCATCTTCTCCTCATCCTGTTGGTCCTCCCTCTTTTCTGCATCACCTGCCAGAATTTCATCTAGTTCATCATCACTGATTGGCTCGTATCCTTCTCCAGCACCAGAGCCTAATGAATGTGTATCATCTAACTTGGACTCGTCATCTCCTGCTAAATAGACAAATTAATTTCAGATCAAAGGCAATGTTAAAGGGAGGGGATGACTAAATCAAACCAAAAGGTAGAGGGTACACACAATATAACAATGCGAAAAACATCTTTTTCATCAGAAAACTACATCTCTTAATTATTCAAATACTTGACAATATCAAAAGAAAACATAAATAAAATTTAATTAGGTAAATTCAATTTTAACAGCAAGAATACAATCTGGACAGCAATTATCACAACAGGTTATAAGATCACAATTATGACAAATAAAAGCTACTACTAACATACTAATGTTGATTGTGTGTTGTGTTAATTTTTGATAATTTAAAACTTTAAAACTCAGACAAATCTAACTTCAAAAGATTTTGAAGTTACATTTTCAAATTTTCACAATTTATCTAAAGTAATTTAAAAACTTGCAAACTTATTTCAAAAATTTACTTAAAGCTTAAATCTTAGTTCATATTATTTAGCTCATTATATAAACTTTACAGCAGTGAGGTAAAAATACAAGAAGTGCCATTAATTCTCTCTCTACATCTCAATTCCTCCTCCCTATCTCAATGATCTTATTCACTGACGAACACAATTTTTAGAAGAATGCTTTAATACAATTAAAAATAACTTTGTGAGTACCACTAGTGTATGTTTTTTTTTTTTTATTTTACCAACTTTTTTCAACCACCTATGCTAAACTTTGTCTCTTGGTGAGTTAGTTGTGAACTTAATCCTAAAATTACAGAATACACTTAACGTTTATAATCACTAGCTAACCATACATTTCACTGAATCTACAATACTAAGTTTCAAAATGTAACCGTATGCTTTATGGGTATGAATTTGCAGCAAATAAAATATAAGAAGTTATAAGACATTTCTAGTCATTCTAGTGATTTTCCATGTTATCAAATTCTATAGTAATCTCCCCATATCCTCACTAAGTCACTTCTAAGGTAACCAATTTTAGTAACTTCGTCATATAAACATACATCTAAACATAAAGGCACATAATAGGATTTTTCATTTTTCAAGGTGATCCAACTCATTTTCCTACTTTAAGTGAGTAAAAACTTTACGTCACATAGCAAGGGATTCAGTTATACATTTCTATGCTATATTGTCTGTGATCATAACTAGCAAATTATATATTTTAGAGATGAGGGATACTGACTTTAATCACAGAGAGCTGATAATGATTAATTCAATTATATTCAATTATATCCCAGGGTTGTACCATGCTTCATGATTTGATGCTATTTATACTCAAAATTGAGATGAAAATGTAATATGAAGAGATGAATCTGAAACAGTAAGTGCCTCGAGCAGAGAAGGCTTCATCGAGAAAATAATGTATAAATTGGGACTTGAAGTTTGAGTAAGAAAGATGAGATAAAAGAAAAAGGTCTATCAGGCAATGGTATGAGTGGTACAAAGAAGGGCAGAGAATGGAAAGGCACAAGTCAGCTTGTCTAGTAAATGGGGGCTGAAGGGTAAAGAGTAGAAGCATGGAGAGTGAGGTTTCACACAGCTGGGGCTGGCTCTGAGTGGGCCAAAAGGTTGACATGGACTTAGCGTTCCTATTCTAGGACTGGGGAGTACCAGTGGGATTCTAGTCAATCCGGCATTAAATACAGTTTCAGGTAGTGTTATTGTTTTTTTTTTTTTTTTTGAGGCGGAGTCTCGCTCTGTCGCCCAGGCTGGAGTGCAGTGGCCGGATCTCAGCTCACTGCAAGCTCCGCCTCCCGGGTTTACGCCATTCTCCTGCCTCAGCCTCCCGAGTAGCTGGGACTACAGGCGCCCGCCACCTTGCCCGGCTAGTTTTTTTTTGTATTTTTTAGTAGAGACGGGGTTTCACCGTGTTAGCCAGGATGGTCTCGATCTCCTGACCTCGTGATCCGCCCGTCTCGGCCTCCCAAAGTGCTGGGATTACAGGCTTGAGCCACGGCGCCCGGCCGTGTTATTGTTTTATATATTTGTTCTAAACTGCCCTAGAAAATAGGGATTCACTAATAATTATCTGAATCCCTCTCTGAACTAAGAAGTCATTTCAATTTTTGTAATCTTATTTTTTTAACATCTAAGAAAAGGATGTGATGGTTATTCTTCAACATCTATACGCACTGCATCTAAACAATCTTTTATTTCATTTAGGTTTATGTGAACCAAATCTGCCTTAATGGTAGTAGAGGGGACCACATTAAAAAAAATATATATATATATATGTCTGTATCTCATAGGCCTTTTCCTTCTGATATCTACTTCCCCTATAAAAGAATGGAGAATGAAGTCAATGTGCCTATTAGTGGATGCCCTTTCAAAAGAAAATAGTTGTTTCCCATGAAATCTGAAAAGAAAGAAAGCAGTATCACCGAAAAAGAGGTAGCACTCACCTTCCAGACTCTCAGTTCTCTCGGATTTATTTATGTCTTCAAATCCCTGCACAGATCCCAGATCTTTATCCATTCTCTCTTTATCCACGGCTACAGAGTCTCGCGAAGTGCTTTCTAGATCCCTTTCATGTTCACCTTCCAGTTTTGCTTCACAGCGTTTCACAGACTCTATTTGAGAACTCTCAAAAGTTCTGTCTCTGTCTCTGTCCCTGTCCCTTTCAACAGAATCAGAAATTAGTCTCTCTCTTTCCCTATCCAAGTCTCTCCTTTTGTCTCTTTCTCTCTCTCGTTCTCGTTCTCGCAATCTATCTCGATCCCTGTTGCGTGGCCAATCTTTATCAGCATCTCGGTCCCATTCTCTCTGCCTTGTATCTCTCCTCTCTCTCTCGCGCTCTCTATCGTGTTCATATCGATCTCGCTCTTGAAGCCTGTCTCTGCTATCAAATGACCCAGATCTTGAATGGACCTGTCGATCTGACTCTGGAGAACTTCTTCTTGAACTATGGCTTCTTGAATCCTGGCGATCTAAAATAAATATACCATGTACAAAGAGTTATTAGCACACAATAAAATAGAAACAAAATGCTTCATTTCAGGATCCTTTAAAACATAATTTACCTTTTTCCATATTCTATATAATTTTCTATATTCCATATTATCTCTATATGTTCTACATATTTCTATATTCTACATATATATTTCTCTATATAAATATCCATATAAGTCATTCTAAGAAAAATTCCTCTCTCAAAGTTCTAATAAATTTAAAAAAAGTTTCCTTGTCTATTTCCACTATAACCATAAAATATCTTCCAAGAAGTACATAAAATGATTAAGCATTAATAGAACTAATCACTCCATTATTTGATCTCTTCCTACTCCCCTATCTTATTTTCTGTGGTCAAAAGAGGCAGCCTTGACTGCATGAAGAATAGCAGGAAGGTTAAAATCATACGCACTGATAAGGGACTTGAACACATAAACCCTTCCACCAAGACATACTACTAAAATTCTGATACTAAACTGATTAACACTATTGTATGTATTTCTATTATAATGTTGGTATTAATGTGATAACAGGTAACATTTCGATGGGGCAGCTAAGCTTTTCTTTAAAAAGTTCCATAAAATTTAAGGCAACATGTAAAGTAACCAATTTAGCATTACTTTAGAATTAAAATATGTATAAAATATACTAACCTATGAAACAGTGACTAGATCATAATTCAATCTTATTACCTGAAGAAGTACTTCGACTGGGTTCTCCACGCTTTAACTGATCAATCCTAGATTTTCTCTCTCCTGTGATTTCCAGGCTTTTTGTTTTTTCTCTATCTCTTGAGCCACTGTGCAGTACTCTCTTTCGACCACTTTGGTCATCTCCACTTCGATGGGCAGAATCATTGGATGGGGAGCGAAGACGACCAGATGTGTGACTACGGTTACTTCGATTGCTCCCAAGGCTGCTGCTCCTCTTTTGATCCACAGGTTTGCGATGTGGTGCATCTTCTATAGTCACATGAGGTGTCTCTACTTTTTCCATTCGTGTTCTGTGGCATTTTCTGTGTGAGTCTTCATTGGCAAAAGTATTATTGGTGGTACTGGTGGGGGTGGCAGAGGTGGAAATGGTGATGGAAGATGTGCTGAAAGAGGTGGTGGCAGCAGCAGTAGTGGAAGCAAGAGTTGCAGGCGCAGTTGTAGCAGTGGCAGTAGCCACAGGCGGTGGAGGAGGAAGAAGAGAAGATAGAGGAGAAGGGGTACTACCAGGAGTAGCGGCGGTGGCACTATGCTCTGCTTCTGTCACCTCTGTACGGTCAGGCACATCCTCATCAGACCAGTCACTGAATGCTGTATCTTCTTTTTTCTGGGAGTCCTCTAGAATACCATTCTTACCATTGCACATTTCAACCAATTCCTCTTTAGTTGTTATAGGGGGAGTCCGTGGGCCTCTTTTCTTCTTACTTTGCTGGGCTGCTTCTTCATCAGAAATATCAGAATCACCTTTGGATTTTTTACGTTTTTTTTCAATGCTTTTCTTTTTCTGTCCTTTTTTTGGTGAAAATACTTGACCATCTTCAGACGTTGTCTCTATGTTAACCCTCTCTATTCCAATATCATCATCTTTCTTTTTCTTAATTGGTTTCTTTTGAATTTTTGCTTTCTTCTTGTTTTCATCATGAGCTCGATCAGATGTCTCTCGATCTTCAGACTGGTGGTGTCCTATAATGTCCTGTGCACGCATTCTTGAGCTTTCCAGGATTTCTGTCTGTTCTCTCTGTTTATCTACAGAAGAAACTTTCTCCTTGAGTTCCTGTTCTTCATAGCGCCTTGAACTCTCTTTCCTTTCTGGTTTACGATCTTCCTCTTTCCATCTACCCTGTCTGTCTTCTGTGAGGTGCGAGGGACTAAGAGAACGAGATTCTTGAGGTCGTACAACTTGGCTCAAGAGTCTGTGCTTTTCATCTATATAAAAGATAAAAGCAATCACACTCTCACCAGGTTAATAACCACTGCATGGTACAGATAAATTATAATAAGCCAATCTCTCCTCACACCTATAATCCTAGGACTTTGGGAGGCTGAGGCAGGTGGATCACGAGGTCAAGAGATCAAGATCATTTTAAAACTTTTAAAATGACAATAATTTTAGCCAAAATAAAAATATGGCTTTACTATAAACAGTAGAAAATGACAGTACTCTAACACACACTTTAGTCACAAAAGGAGATATTTAGAGACAGCAAAGCAAGACAACTTTTTAAAAATCTTAATTCATCAGTTCCTACTAGTATGAAAGGATGGTTTCATGGTTTCAAACGAATATGAATATAGAGAGAGAGAAAACAGAGTCTGCTTACTTTTATCATCTCCACTGTTGTAGGCATCACTGTCCGGAGAATGTTCACGCCGGCGCTTCGGGGACTGTCTAGGGCTGGGACTCCCTTCATTTCTATAGCGCTTCCTAAATTGGGCAAGCAAACACAACTTATAAAATTCTAGGGGGCAAAAAGAGATTTCTTTGTTTTTACTAGTATCTCTTTACTATAACTGGAACATATAATTGTAGAAAAGCAATATTGCCAGAGGTGTATCATACAAAGGATATTCAGTGCCTTTAATAAAAATTCTTTACTTCATTTGCTAAGAATTGTGAACTTAAAATACACGACATTTCTTCTTCTTCTTCATTATACATGTAGAATACTCAAGTGAAAATTGCCAGATTTAAATACTGCAAGGCGGTAACATGCAGCACAGAAATCAATATATTAATGTACCCTCTAATACAAACATTCAGCAATTTTGCATTCTTATGATACAAAAATGCCTTACGCTGCAGAGCTGAATGAGAAAACCTAATATTGGCTTTGAAGTAAAAAAGCTATGAGTTCAATTTACAACTACATTAGTTATTATGCAGCCTTTAGAAGGTTCCTTGAAGTCACTGAACTTTAGTTTCCTCATCTGAAAATGGGGGGGTGGGGCTGGGTGGGTGGGAAATGAGAGTCCATCTCATAAAACTGCAGTGAGGAATAAATTAGTTATGTCATAAACCCAGAGCCAGATATGTTGTGGGTATACTGTAAAATCAGTTCCTTTTCCCTTCTTAGTTGAGCTTTAAATGAGTAGCGTTTTATATCTCTTGGGTACTTATTCTAGTGTTTTCTGCCATTTTCATCAAAATTTGACTACCTGTTTTTTCATTAATATTGTTTGTTTATAAATACTATGGTCGAAAGTTAAGAAACATACTGTATACACGGACCAATGGAACAGAATAGAAAACTCAGAAATAAAGCCAAATGATCTTCAACAAACCATACAAGACGTAATGGGGAAAGGACACCCTATTTACTAAATGGTGGTGGGAAAACTGGCAAGTCACATGTAAAAGAATGAAACTGGATCTCTCTCACCTCAAACAAAAATCAGCTCAAGATGGATCAAAGACTTACATCTAAGACCTGAAACCATTAAAATTCTAGAAATTAACACTGGGAAAACTCTTTTGGACAATGGCCTAGGCAAAGACTTCATGACCAAGATTCTAAAAGCAAATGCAACGAAACCAAAAAGAAATAAATGGAACCTAATTAAACTAAAAAGCTTCTGCACAGCAAAATAAATAACAAAGAAAACCCATAGAATGGGAGAAAATACTTGCAAACTATGCATCCAATAAAGGACTAGTATCCAGAATCTATCAGAAAGTCAAACAAATCAGCAAGAAAAACATAAACAATCCCATCAAAAAGTGGACAAAGGACATAAATAGACATTTCTCAAAAGAAGACATACAAACAGCCAACAAACATATAAAAAAACGCTCAAAATCACTCATCCAGGGAAATACAAATTAAAACCACAATGAGATGCCACCTTACTTCTACAAAAATGGCCATTAAAAAGTAAAAAACAACAGTAAATGTTAGCATAGACATGATGAAAAGGGAATGCTTATTCACTGCTGGTGGAAATGTAAATAAGTACAACCTCTATGAAAAACAGTATAGAGATTCCTTAGAGAACTAAAAGGAGATGTTTGATCCAGATGTTTGTATCTACCCAAAGGACAAGAAGTCATCCTATGAAAAAAACACATGCACATGTATGTTTATAGCAGCAAAATTCACAACTGCAAAGATATAGAACCAACCTAAGTGCCCATTGGCCAATGAGTGGATAGAGAAAATGTGGTATATATACACCATGAAACCATGGAATATTACTTAGCCATAAAAAGCCATAAAAAAATGGAGTATTACTTAGCCATTTTGTTTTCTTAAAAAAAACCAAAACAAAATAATGCCTTTTGCAGCAACTTGCTCTCACTTGTAAGTGAGAGCTAAGCTATGAGTATGCAAAGGCATACAGAGTGATATAATGGGTTTTGGAGACTCAGAATGGGGAGGGTGGGAGGAGAGTGAGGGACAAAAACACACATGTTTGGTACAATGTACACTACTCAGGTGAAAGGTGCACTAAAATCTCAGAATTCATCCAGGTAACCAAAAACCTCTTGTACCCCAAAAACTATTGAAATAAAAATAAAACAAAAACATTGCAACACATGTATATCCTAGACAGCTCCTTTATATAGATGAGCAACCATGTGGAGAAGGCCCCAGGTGTAATATGACAATTCACAGGCCCAAGCTTGTGTACTACTTTATCCAAAGCTCCTCTCCCATCAATAACTGGCCTATTTCCCCATTTTTCATATCTAATGACATGCTATGACAAGAGAATGGGGTGAAAGTGACACTGTGCAGATGTGAAGAGGATTCAGGAGGCCTTGCCGCTTCAGCTTCTGCCCTCTTGCTATGTTTCTACCATCACATGCAAAGCAGAGTTTAGACTACTGAAGTTCAGGGGGTCAAGTGAAGGAGAAACAAGATGTCCTATTTGCCAGACACATGAGTGAGACAATCCTGGGCCTCCAGGCCCAGCTGCATTGTCAGATGGAATGTTGATACATGAGTTACTCCAAGTGAGACCAGCAGAACAACCACTCTGTTGAGCCCAAGAAAAACTGCCAATCCATAGAATCATGAGCAAATAAATGGTGGTTGTTTTAAGCTACTAACTTATGTGGTGATGTGTTACACACCAAGAGATAACTGATAGGCTGGAATAAAGTGAAAATTTAAAACATGAGATAAAGTATTTCAAGGAAATACCTAAATAAACACAATTAGAGTAAAATAAAATACGGCAATTTGGCAAACCTTCTACATAACAGCAGTTAAAAAAAGTGCTGGATAAACTGAACTACTGAGATGACAATACAGTTAATGAAAGATTAAGATATTAATCTCACATAGTTTCTGTTATAGAGTTATTCAACTTCTAAATTTCTGGGGTCATTGTCAACTCTTAGATTGTCTAACCATGAAAAACCAGAAAAACTTTTGCTATTATAAGCAGATATCAGAAGCATGAAAAAAATACAGTCTGAGTATCCCTTATCCATGAAATGCTTTGGGTTTTGAATATTTGCATTGTACTTACTGGTTGTGCATCCTTTATCTGAAAATCTGAAATGTTCCAATGAGCATTTCCTCTGAGTGTCATGTCAGCACTTAAAAAGCACTAGATTTTAGAGCATTTCAAATTCTGAATTTTTGGATTTGGGATGCTCAATCTGTATTAATGAAAACATAGGACTGAATAAAAGATAAATAACAAAGATTTCAGAATTTTCATCTTAGAAAATAAAGAGGTCAGAAAAGTGGGGGATGGGGAGGGCGGGAATATGTACCTGTGCCTCCATGTGTTAAAAAAGATATCTCTGAAGTTTATGTTCAGGTAAGATTGTTCAAAATGTAAGGAGAGGGAAGCAGGAAAGTAATCCAGGGGGTGTACTACAGAAACCATGGCTGCAAATTAAAGAGTAGCCAAGACCTAAGGGAAGAAGGTTCTACTTCTGTGCTGCGTTGTTTGGCCCTAACCATAACCCACAATAGGGAGGATGAAAAAAGCCTAAAGTAGGCAGCCTGTATTCACCCTGTGGCAAACGAGCTGGAGGTAGGAGCAAGAAAACTGAAGATACATAAATTATTTTCTCAGTATGTTTTGGCAAGGTAAACCAGTGTTTATCCCAGTTGGAGGCAAAAAAGCAGTTAATTCTAGTAAGTTTTGTTTTGTACCCATAGAACTTCAAAATTGACCAATCAGAGTCTAGAATTCTCATGAACACTGTGATCAGCTTAGTCAATTACTGTCTCCCCATCAACTAATGAGAGCCCCAACACAGAGAGGACTGCAAAGCTGACAGGGACAACTCTGGGGCCATCTTAGCCATCATTTGGAGAAAACCTTTCTGAGACTGAAATTAATACAGAGGGAAACTGGAGAGACGGAAACTGCTAATGCTTTGTTTGAGAATCTGGATATAGCCACATCAGAACAAGCAAAAGCTAATCTCCAACTTCCTAGATATTTGAGCAAGTAAGCTCTTTTTTGGTTAAAAGGGGGTGAGCGGGGGGGAATGACCTCGATATATGAGATGCCAAGAACACATCTTTTGACCCCAAAGAACTACTCCACAGCACAAGAGAAGACACTTCCTTTTCTCTCATCTTCGAACCATGCAGTGATTACAAGGATTCCCTCAGTTCTAAAACATTGTCAATGCTTCCTGCAGCCTGGGGTAGTGACTCCATAATTACAAGCACATAAAATTCATGAAGGATCATCAGAATGGCACAGGTGATATCCCTTGGTGACTAGTCTAGGTGATGTGATGGGATACAAGTTCACTGATTCCTGTCTTAATTTAAAAATTGCTTTTTCTAGACAACTGAAAAAACTTTTTTTTTTTGGAGACAAGGTCTCCACCCAGGCTAGAGTGCAACAACATAACCTTGGCTCACTGCAACCTCTGCCTCTCAGGCTCAAACAATCCTCCCATCTCAGCCTCCCAAGTGGCTAGGACTACAGGCATGCGCCACCATGTCCGGCTAATTTTTGTATTTTCTGTAGAGATGGAGTTTGCCATGTTGCCCACTCCTGGCCTCAAGGAATCTGCCCGCCTTGGCCTCCCAAAAAGTGCTGGGTAAATAAACACCAGATACATATAATAACTGACTGATAATTATTCTTACTTTGATTTTCTTTCATCATGTCCATCTCTTGGATTCCTATCTTCTCGGATCTCTTCTCGCTTTTCTCTGCGGTCATCTCGTCCTTTGTCTTTGTCTTCCCAATCCCTCTGGCGTTCTCGTTCTTTATCCCTTTCTCTCGCTCTTTCTCGTTCCCGTTCTCGCTCTCGCTCTCTCTCCCGTTCTCGCTCTCTTTCCCTCTCTCTTTCTTCTCTTTCTCGTTCCCGTTCTTTTTCCCTGTCTCGCTCCCTCTCTCTTTCCCGCTCTCGATCGTGGTCTCGGTCTCTATCCCTTTCACGATCTCTCTCTTTTTCTCTTTCTCTCTCTCGTTCCCTAGCACGCTCTCTTTCTAGTTCTCTCTCTTTTTCTCTTTCCCGATCCCGTTCACGTTCCCTCTCTCTCTCCCGCTCCCTGTCTCGTTCTCGTTCCCGATCTCTCTCTCTAGCCCTTTCATCTCTTCTATCATCCACTCTGTCTACTCTTCGTTCCTCTCTTCTTTCATCACGCTCAAGCTCGTCATTCCTTCCCTGATGTCGAATTGGTGAGCTTGGTCTTTGATCTACAATGAAAATCAAGTTTTGTCAGTGATTAATTTGACAGATAACCTATTGGTAAGACAGTATGGTAAATCTTAAATTTTATCTGTGTATAGGGTCACACTGGCAACAAATTACAAACCAAGTAGCATATTTAATTTTAACTTAATATCCAAGTAACAATCACCCCTAGACCTTAAATTTTTTAAAGATAATTTTTATTTGCCCTCTAACTACCATGTTTCCTGCTCCCCGTCAACCCCCTTCCCCACTCCCACTGATCCACCTTTGATCTTTCTCTGCATGCTCCCTACCCTACCTCCAGCCCACTGCTCCAACCCCACTTTCTGCCATCTCTACCCTTCACCTCTGATCTTCTCTGTCCCCCCAGCAGGACCTGAGAACACTGGTGGCAAAGGATAGGGGCAGCAGGAGGTGTAGAACATAGGAGCTGAAGGAAAAAAAAAATTTCCCTCGTAAGTCACACCTCTAATTTCAGGCCAAAATATATACAAATCAAAGTGCAGCTATTATGTGAGGAAAATATAGTGAACAAAACATATGTCAGAATTTGTTGCTGCAATATCAATCTCTTATCATGAACTGTAATATTAAGGGTACTGATGTCTAGCAATCTTGAAATAAATGTAAAAAGTGTTTCATATTAGTGATATATATTTGTAATTAATAACCAATTACTAATAAATTAGAAGCTTTACTTAATTATATAAATGACTACTCAGATGAAGAGCTGTTTTCTTAAAATGTTAACTGATAACCTCATCACACTTTATTTAAATTTTTTTCCATGTACACACAAATCACATAAACAGAGTAAATGAATGCATGCTGCCCAAATACCCCGTTGAGCAGAAAATTAGTCTGGGATAAAAAAACGTATACGAGGATGGCATGAACTTTTTCAAAGAGATAGCCATTTTTCAAAGCAACTACTGTAGTCTGATCTAGGCTACTGTGATGTTTCCATTTACATACTATATATCTACTGGTTGTTCGATAAAGATCATATTATAATACGGCCAACAGGTTGGTAAGTGGAACATTTAACATCAACTCATTAAGCAGAATAATTTTAGGATGTTTCTAGGAAGGGTTCAATATGGTATTTTGGATTTCCCTTCCTAATCACTGATTAAAAAGACAAGTTCTATCTATCTTTACTATTTTAGAGGTTATAGACCCAGATACAAACGATCATAGCATTTTAAAACGAAATCAAAATGAAATCCTACACAGTCGCTTCTCCCCCTTTCTATTTAAAAACAGAAATTATGCTCCAGAGTTGTCTTCCCAATGTCACAGAGATGGTAGATGCATTAGAAGTCAGTTTTCTTAAACGCTTTTACTTTTGATGAAACCAACTGAAAGTAGTTCTTCTGTATCATACTTTGGATTCCTAGAATGCTATCTACCCATCTTTTGTATTGTATGAATTCCTAGTTTGAAGGAGTCATACCAACATCATAATCATTACAAGATAACCTGAAACAAATTCAATACCATAACTTATAGCAAATCATACTTTAAATTTCTAATTACAGCAATATCAGCAAATAGACTATTCAGACATGCTTTTATGAGACATATAATTTTATTTTCCCAACCAAAATATCAATGCTTTCTTCAAACGAAAATGCAAAGAATATAAGAACATCACTTTAATATGTCTAAACTATCTTCCCCTATCTTTCCCCCAAAATGTGTTATTCAAAGATGTGCTTCTACTTACACATTTCCTTATTTTAATAAACGACATACCAATTCATTAAAGCTGATAAATCTCTGAGTTGTCTAAGTCTCATCATATCCAAGTACCATCAACTTCACTTCTAAAATATTTCTTTGTTCCTTTCTCTATCCCCACAGATATAGTTATTAACTCAGACCTTGATCAGGTCTTCTTAGATGCCTATGTCATCAACAGTCTAACTAATTGGTATCCTTGTTTTCAATCTTTCCCAACATCCTTAATATGTTTTTGATGAAAATTATTTCTTCCAACTGCTTAAAAGCAGTTATCTTGTAGGCAGTGAAAGGCAATTAAAATCAAATTTTTAGCCTGACTAGGCTAAACTTAGGTCATTTACTACCTGGCCTATAGTCTTTCATCAGTCCTTTTCTCTGGCTTCTTTTCTACCTTGCCAATTATAGCATACTCTGACTCCAATGTTGTAACATAATTCCTTACTACTCCGAAGCACATGTTTCTTTCAGTCCTGGTGTCTATACATGCTGCACCCTCTCCCTGTAAAGTGCTCCTTCTATAGTTTCCTTTTATCCTTCAGGCCCTAATTCAGATGTCACTTCTTTAGGCAGCTTTCTTGGAATTGCTCAGAATTGAGTTTGCTCCTTTGTCTTCTCACAGAACTTTTATACAGAGTAGTAGCATTTATCCTACTTTGCTTTTTTGGGTGGGGAGTTCTTCCCTCTCCCCATTAAATTCTACAAGGATAAGAATTATTGTACCTCAAGTGCCTAGCAAAGTGCCTAACATGGGTACTCAACCAATATTTGTAAAATATTCATTAGCCTCCAAAATATTTTTTTATTTCAATCATACATCTGATAATTATTGAAGTAGTTACAGTAAAATTAAAATAGAGAACTGAACTCAGAAGACCTGAGTTTGAATTCCAGCTCTGGAACCTACTTCTCTATAATATTGTAATCTTACTACTCTTAGATCTAATCCCCAAAACTCTGAAAACATGAATTATTTTATCATACCTACACTTACAAGGATATTGTAAAGATTAAGTCAGAATAAATGTAAAGCAATTATCAGAGTTCTTGGCACCTAGCAGAAGATCAATACATGTGGTTGAACTAACCATAAGATTGAAACCAAATGGTACTACTGAATTCAGGCATGAGATGAGAAAAATCTGAGCAAGGATATGAAAATAGAAAAAAAGGAAAAAAGAGATTTAAAAAAAAGCATCACCAGTTCTAAAAGTCCTAGGGAAGAAATAATTTCAGATATCAAAACAGAACATAGAAACTCCAGCCCTATCTGTAACTAAGGAAATTCTACATATCTTTTAACCAAAATGCATTAGGCTTACCATACAAACTCAACCCAATCAATTCTCCTACTTCTGATCCTATCTATGCTCCCAAAAGTAGACGATGCCTTAGAAACTTTATTATTCTTCTACTACTAACCAATCAAGATATAATATTACCTCTTTGATTCAGCCCATAGTAAAGTATCAATATTCAATTCTCTGGGCCATCAAGTTTCATGCTATATTAATCTAGGCATTATAGTGAACCTTACTTCAGCCAAGGTTAGTAAGACCTTCATAAAATTTTTAATGTTTAAAGGCCCGAGTAAGTACAGAAACAAAAGCTTGCCAAAGAAAGTATTTACATCCTTCTTAAAAGTGCTTCCTAATCTTGCTTCAAAATTGATTTAAGAGATCATCAGATAGATGAACAGAAAAAGTTTTGGCTTAAGACATATAAGAATGCAAAATTAGCTAAAGCAAATACCATATCTTCTCAGGATAGAATACAAATAAAATATTTCTCTAAACAATCCCTAGCCCTATCATTGGTTTTTTTTTTAAAATTTTTTTATTGCTCCTCTCTGAAAGTCCTTATAAAATTCTATTGATCACAGCGAATGAGTGAGTAGCCAGGATACTCAGATGTGAAGTTTAGGTATTTCTTGAATCAGAATTGCCTGGAATGGAACCCAACCATCTACATACTTTAAAGGTTTGTAAGCTATTTGGTTAAGATGAGAGACACACAGCAGGGCACCCAAGTTTTTGCACTTTGTTGCCAGTAGGTACTGGTCACTAGCTATTGACATAATCCCTCCCAAACCATGTGAACAAAGATTATATGAGTATATATAATAGTTTCAAGTGTGTCATCAAGCACAAGCCTTAAAATATATTTTACATTAAATAGTAAATTGGTAACTGTTTTAAAAAACAATTCACCCAATTGATATTATTCACTATTTAATAAAATTCTGTTTGACAAACCTCTCTCTCTGTTGTCGCGACGGTCTCGCTCTCCATGTCTTCTCTCAAAGGAAGAATCCCTTGCTTGATCTCTGTTGTCTCTTTCAGGATATCGGTCTCTTTCAGGATAGCTACTTCGAGTTTCCCAGCTGTCATGATAGTTGCTATTACTACTGTGACTATCAATTTGAGAACCTCTTGAGCTTCGACTTCCTAAACAAAGGACAGTCACACAAATGTTTACCCCATACACTTTATTCAACAAATTTCATCAGTCACAATCTTTCCTCCTAAAAACCACTAATATATATATTTAATATTCCAAAGTGTGGTAATCCCTCCTGAAAAGAGTATCAAGCAATGAATCAGAACAACCAAGGTGTCTAATGACTGACCTGAGTAGACAAAGTTCCAGTTTTCTCTATCTATATAAAAGTCATACGATAAAATTATAAGATTCATTAAAGTTAACCTGTCCCCCCGCCAAAAAAAAAAACTATTTCTTCATATCTAATTCACAGATATATAAAAATAATGAAAAAAATGAGCCGGGCACGGTGGCTCAAGCCTGTAATCCCAGCACTTTGGGAGGCTGAGACGGGCGGATCACAAGGTCAGGAGATCGAGACCATCCTGGCTAACACGGTGAAACCCCGTCTCTACTAAAAAATACAAAAAACTAGCCGGGCGAGGTGGCGGGCGCCTGTGGTCCCAGCTACTCCGGAGGCTGAGGCAGGAGAATGGCGTAAACCCGGGAGGCGGAGCTTGCAGTGAGCTGAGATCCGGCCACTGCACTCCAGCCTGGGCGACAGAGCCAGACTCAGTCTCAAAAAAAAAAAGAAAAAAATGGGTATATATTATTGCTTAAATACAGTTTACAGTGAAAACATTCCAACATAGAACATCAAGGTTAATGACATTAAATTGTATGTGAAAATTTTCATTAACAGATGTGGGAAACAGACATTCACAGTGGCTTTGTTCATAACAGCCAAAACCTGCAAAGTACACTAATGTCTTTCAATGGGTGAACAATTAAACAAACTGTGGCACATGCATGCCATGGAATACTATTCGGCAATAAAAATAAATGACTGATATATGCAACAACTTGGATGAACCCCAAGAAAAAATTATGCTGCGTGAAAAAGCCAATCTCAACAGGATACATAGAGCATTATTCCATTTATGAGACAATTACAGGATAAAGGACACGTAAGAGGCTGCCAGGGGTTGGGGCCGGGGGCCAGGCGAGAGTTGTGGCTATAAGGGGGTAATAAAAGGCAATCTTAGGATGTTACAGATGAGTATCTTGACTATGGAAATGGGCTACACATATGATAAAACTGCATAAAGCTACATACAGACACATACCCAAGTACATGTATACTGGTGAAATCTGAATAAACTCTATGGATTGTACCAATGTCAGTTATTTGGTTTTGATACTACACTACAGGTAGGATGTTAGATGTTAACACTGGAGAAGTTGGGAGAAGGATAAACAAAGTTTCCCTGTACATTTATTTGCAATCTCCTGTGAATTCCTAATTACTTCAAAACAAAATGAAATTAAAAAAAAAACAAAAAAACAAAAAAACCTTTTTTGAGCAGGGAGGGTTAGGAGTAGAGAAAGAAGCAGTACTGGGGCTGTGATAATTTAGGAATATCTGGCAAAAACAGACAGAAACTCTGAGGGCCCTGCCCTTAACCTCATAGAATTACCACAAATCAATCTTGACAAAGATGAGTTCACTCCAAACTTAAAAGAACATATGACAAACTAACCCACCCAAAGTCAGAATCAAAAAGCACTTCCCCAAGATTTAAAAAACAAACAAAAACACAAAGAATATAAATGTAACAGGCTTTTGAGACCTAAAAGAATTACAGCATGATTCTATGGGTATTTTAATAATCAAAATAGATATGAAAAATATTTTAATAATTAAAGACCAGGAAGAAAAAATGTAAAACATTTTTAAAGACTACAAAAAGGCTACCTATAACATCTAGGAATGAATGGGTTAACCATCAAATCAGACGCAGCTAAGAAAAAACTGGTAAACTAGAAGTTAAGCCTGAGAATATGACCTAGAGGCAAAACAGATAAAGAGATGAAAAATTTGCAAGTTAAGAATGAGAGAAGATACAATGAGGAGATTTAATGTGTCTAAAACTATATGTTGTTTAGAGTTACATTAAAAAAAATAATAATAAAGCCTGAAAGGATGGAAAAAGATATATCAAACAAATACTAACCAAAAGACAGCTGCCAGCAAAACAATCTTCAAGAAAAATACAGGCTGAATGCCCTTTATCTGAAATGCTTGGGACTACAGGTGTTTTGGATTTTGGAATATTTGCATTATATTGATTCAGCATCCCTAATCTGAAACATTGGAAATCCAAAATACTCTAATAAGCATTTCCTCTGAGTGTTATGTCAGCTCTCAAAATGGCTGTTGTCAGAGTTGCTAGTGGCAATAGTTGAAAAAAAAGAAAATACATTAAAAAGTTTGAGATTTTGGAGAATTTCAGATTAGGGATGCTCAACCTGAACCTGGCATAAACAGTCATTCTATAATGAATAAAGAAATAAATAACTCATCTTATGTGTACCTAAGAGCAAAGCCTCAAAGTATTCAAACAAAAAAATGATCAAACTATAAGAAGAAATGAACAAATCTACAAATTCCACAATGATAGTGGAAGACTTAACTCACCTCTCTGTAATGACAGAACAAGTAGACTAAGAAAAATTACATGTAGATTTGAAAGTGTAGTTAAACAAACTTTATCTTAGAGACACACTCTGCATTCAACCATTACAAATGCAACTCCCTTGAAAGCATATGTAGAACACTTACAAAAACAGACCACTGAGCCACAAAATAAGAGTTAACAAATACATTTCCCAAAGAACTGACTTTCAACAGAGTATTTTCTGACAACTAAAATGGGGTGAGAGAACTTAATCCTTAACGCAATAAAAAGCATCTGCAAAAAATCCACAAACACCATACTTAGTAATAAAATGCCAGCAACAATCCTTTAAAATCTGAAACAAAGCAAAGCCCACTCTACTTATATTTAACACTGTATTGATAAAGATGCTCAGCAGGTTACTGACAGAAAATTAATAATCAGAAAAGAGCCAAATCAGTCTGTTCCTAGGAACATTTGTTAAGACAATCTAATTAGATCAAGAAAATACAGCAACATCATTTAAATGTAAGATTAATATACAAATGCCAATTACCATTTCCATGTACCAACAAAGCATTAGAAAATGCAATGTTTTAAGAGACACCATTTAGTGACATACGTACACAGTTATTCACTAAAGCATTGTCTGAAAGAGATGAAGATTAGAAAACCAAAATACCCAGTAATGCAGCACTTGCTGACTTTATGGTATATTCTACAATAGATAACATGTGCCAAAAGAAGAAAATAGCTGTTTACCACAAAGAAAGACATGAAAGATATTTTTACTGGTTGAAAACAGTAGGATATAAAATAGTACATAGATTTTTCCACTGTTTTTAAAAATTATTTTTGTAAATCCAGAGGGGAAATCAAATGGATATTTATTTGCTCGCGTAAAATGTTTTTTGGGAAGAATACCTACAAAGCTGGCAAAAGAGTGTTCAGGGTACAAGGGAGGCTTTTCACTATATGTCCTTTTATACATTCAAAATTTTGAACCATGTAAATACATAATTAAAAAATTTTTTTATCTTACAAAATGTAAAAGCACTATTTATAATGGCAACAAAAATAGAGGATACCCAGGGAAAAAAAAATGTAAAAAATATTGGAAATATTATAAATTAAGTTGATGCATTTGAAATAAAAATCCAACAATTTTTTATGAAATTAAAAACTGTTTTCTAAAATTGACATGAAAAAGTAAAGGGTCAAGAAAACACAAGGCAGCTCAAAGAAGCTAAAGGACCCTCAACACAAATATGAAGCTGAAATACTGACCAAGGATTGACTAACAGACCAATGGAAAGAATAGAAGTGATCAAAGTTCTGCAGCAGTGTTTGGGGAGAGGGGAGAAAAGCAGGTGGAGGTAAAGAGAGGTCATGATAATTAAGTCTCAGCAGTTTGGAAATAGTTACAATATATTTAAGTCATTTGGGTGATAGCAAATACTTTTTATGAAAAGAAAAATGGCTCAAGATAATGACATGTGGCAGTTTGACAGGGTCTGAAGCAAGTACAAACACTGAAGAATACACAAATCAGTCATTTCTGATGCCAACAATTTTGAAAACCCACCACTTTAATTCTACTTTAATTTAATGAACATTTTATCATATTTATACCTATTTAAAAGAAAGTAACTTCCTTGTGATTCTACTTTTTTGTCTGATAGTTATTTTCTTAGTGTTCTACATTAATCAAGATGACAGGCATGACTGGATATAATTGGGGGGGTCTAGCTCAAGCTCCATTTACCTTCTGCTATTTTAACTAGTAATTCTAATTAGGAATTTATAAGGAAGACTATAAATTCAATTAATTAAAAATTACTGCGACAAAATGATAACGAATGTAAGAAACAACATATTAGAAATCTTAGGAGATGTTATACTTTCTATATAAGATATAGTTCATTGACAAGTCAAAAACCTTACCCTTTTCAGGTAACTCAGGAACTCTCCCCCTACTTCTGCCCATTCGGTCATTTCTAATTTCACTTCGAGACTCATTTCTGGACTCATTCCTTATTTCAGTACGAGAACTTTCTTCTCTCAAATGGTTTCGGCCATAACTCCGGGATTCTTCTGGATATGCATCCTCCTTTCGATGAGTATCTCGACCTTCACGGTCCCTGTAGTCATGGGCATCACGAGTGGACCGAGAATCTCTGGGATCACGGCTCTCTTTGGTATCTCTGCTATAATCCCTCATCTCTCTTGAGTCCCGAATGTCTCTGGAGTCTCTTAGTTCCCTTCGGTCCCTAGTATCTCTGGCATCTCTCCGATCCCGACCATCTCGAGGTTCTCTGTCATCTCTGTGGTCTCTAGAAGAGCTCTGATCCTGTTCATACTCTCGTTCTTCTCTTGAGTCCTTTTCTCTGTCTCGTTTGCCCCTAGTATCTATAATGCAATTTTGGAAATCGACTGTAATTGCCTTTACAAAGTTTCAGGAAACTAGACAACATATTTAATACAGAACTTTAAAAATTTTATTACAATGACAATTCATGTTCTTTGCAAAAAATAAGAAGCTAAAATCCCAAAGATAATTAACACTTGATAACAATGTTCTTCATTAGATAAACTCTGAACATGAATTTCCTCTGCCCCGACTTACCTATACTTACAGATCCTAAACAACTGAAACAAATAAGTTGATCTCCTATCATTGATGGCTTACTTTTTAGAAACCACTTTTAAATACAAAGACACTTCAGTTACTTGAATCTTTTCTGTCAACTATTAAGCTAGGTTAAACTAGACCGTATGTGACCTCCTCAAATGTACTTAAGTACTTGAGGGTAGCCTATGGTGAGTAAGCTAGCTGGTTAAGTGATACTGTTATTCACTCTCTTTTCCTGCACTGTTTAATGGTATAACACTCATGTGTGCAAGTCTTTAAAGCTTTCTTAGAGCACTTTCTAGCTGGGTGTGGTGGCATGTACCTACAGTGCCAGCTACTTGGGAGGCTGAGGTAGGAGGATCGCTTGAATCCAGGAATTTGAGTTCAGCCTGAGCAACATAGTAAGATGAGACTTTTTCTCTTTAAAACGAACAAACAAAAAAGCATTTCATAGAAAAAAAAAAATACTTTCACTTTTTAAAAGCTGGACTGAACGACACTGACTATCTGAAAAAACCATGTCATTTTATAATAAAGAAATAGAGACCCAAAACTTAAATGGCTTAGTCAATCCCATAGTTGGAAAGATTAGAAACCACTCTTTACATATATTTAGAAAGGGCATAAACTGATTATAACAAATCTGATATGAAGCCAAAGAATTAACAAGAGAACCTCAAAGAATAAATACTGCCCTTTTTATCAGATTCTTCTGCAAGTTGCTCTTATACTCTGGAATTGCCCTAGTCTGAGGCTATTTTGGCAACTCTAGCAGCCTCATGCCCAAAACATTATAAGTTTACTTCCTTTTCTCTTTGTCTAGTGGCTAGGCCCACAGACTTTCTCATGGACCCAAACATCTTGTAACCACAAGGCCCTCAGACCCTCATCAATAACCTATCTCCCCCACCAATTCCTTTGTCCATATATCCATATCCACAAATCCCGTTTAAGGACAAAGGCAAGAGGCAAAGATGTGACATATCTCCATCCCTTTCTGTGCATAGCTTTCACTTCTACTCCTCCCCCAATACCAGCTGTGCCTGAAAATGTGTTCACTTAGTGCCAGATCTTTTTCTCATGATGCGCCCATCTGTCTTTACAAACACATCTAGGTACTGTATTTTGTTCTTTACCTACCTCCCTATCCTTCCACCAAAATTATCCGTATTTCAGAAAATGATATCTAAATAGAGAGGAACAATTTTTTAAGTACTTACAAAGAACTTAAAACAATTACGGTTTGTTACGAGAAGAATCCCTTAATACAAGCATTTCTATGAGACTCAATTGCTTACTATTTTCCCTTCATTAGTATGTTTAATAATGTTAAGGGAGTTTTCATTCAATAAGAAGTCATTAAATATGTACTATATTCCTGGTCAACTCTAGTTGTTAAATATCTTATTAAAATTTATAGAAAGGTACAACATAAGAGAATTTTCCCATCTTACCAATGTTCCATAAATACTGCTGTGCTGACCTAGTCCCAAAATCATACACACACACAAAAAATTCTATCACATAGGTGCTTTCCCCAGTCCCTGCTTATTTTCTTGAATATCATTCTCATCCACCATTTTCTTGAACAAAAAAACCCGATTAATTATTGCTTGCACTGTTGATAGGAAAAGAATACTAAATTCAACATGTTTCATAGGAGACTGCTGTACTCCACTCACACAGAGGCGCTTAAAAGGCAAATTAAATATAAATGTTGTTGCAAGTAAGCATTTCCGGAGTACTTACTATGTTAAAAAATGAACACAGGAGAAGTTAGAAAACAGACTTAGTAAGTTAAATCTACAAAGACCAGAAGCTTAGATAAGAAGTAAAGAGAGAGATGAGCCGGGCGCGGTGGCTCACGCCTGTAATCCCAGCACTTTGGGAGGCCGAAGCGGGCGGATCACAAGGTCAGGAGATCAAGACCACGGTGAAACCCCGTCTCTACTAAAAATACAAAAAATTAGCCGGGCGCGGTGGCTGGCGCCTGTAGCCCCAGCTACTCAGGAAGCTGAGGTAGGAGAATGGCGTGAACCCGGGCTTACAGTGAGCCAAGATCGGGCCATTGCACTCCAGCCTGGGCGACACAGCGAGACTCTGTCTCAAAAAAAAAAAAAAAAAAAAAAAAAGAGATGAGAGCTATTAAACAGGCTTTATTGCCAGGTAACAATAAAATCTCAGCCTGAATAGGGAGTAGCAAATCCAAAGTTAACTTAATTCTCAGGGATACAGAAAGGAAAACCACTTTGCTCACTTCTTTATTATGACCTAGAAATTTGACGAGTTGGTTTGCAATGACCTTCTGCAATTCCCCCCAGCCTTCACTCCTTTATCAAAACACTTCTGATGCTTTCCAACTATGCTCCCTGATTTGTTGCTTTTCTTCCCTTCACTTCGTTTTCAAAAGACATTAACTCAGCAATTGAAATGGATGCTCTAAGGATCAGATGGCCAAAAATTTCCAGAACTTGAGAGTACTTACTCAGCAGAATATCTTTTATTATTATTATTATTTTTGAGCTGGAATCTTGCACTGTTGCCCAGGCTGGAGTAGGGTGGTGCAATCTCAGCTGAATGCAACCTCTGCCTCCCAGGTTCAAGCAATTCTCCTGCCTCAGCCTCCCGAGTAGCTGGGACTACAGGCGCATGCCACCATGCCCAGCTAATTTTTTGCATTTTTTAGTAGGTACGGGGTCTCACTGTATTAGCCAGGATGGTCTCGATCTCCTGACCTCGTGATCTGCCCACCTTGGCCTCCCAAACTGTTGGGATTACAGGCATGAGCCACCGTGCCCGGCTAGAACATCTTAACTAAAGAAAGCACCAGCTTAGCATAGCTGTAAATACCAACTTGTATATACCTAACAGCTTACATTCCCATGTTGTTAAGCATCTCCTATTGCCCTCAAGAATTCTAGTCTGTGTGTTACAGAAGGCTTAACATAGCAAAGTCCTCCTCCATTTCTTATTACAACAATGAAGCTGGATATCCAATTTTTCAATTAAAAAAATCAAAGTAAAGTACACACCTTCCCTCCTTTCGTGACGTCGATCATGAGACTGTGAAGTTCGTTCATGATCATGTCTCCCTTTCTCTCGCATTGGAGAGCGATGCCTTGGAGGACTCTGCTTTCTCTGAGGAGACGACAAAGAATGTGAAGGATAAGGAGAGGCAGAGCGTCGTAAAGGTGGAGTTAGTGTCCGCTGATAAGATGGTGAAGGAGTTCTTTTTCGACGAGGAGAAGGAGAATGTCTTTGAATAGATGATCCTGATTGTGAGGAAGATGAGTGATGTCTAGAAGATATAGGAGAATGATGCTGTCCTGCTGGGGAAGTAGACCTACGAGGAAAAAGAGTAACAATAAAACATGTATTCCAGAACTTCATTTCTAGCCAAAGGAAAATCTTTAAAAACAAAAAAGTGAATGTAAAAGTATAGCTAATAACTCCAGGATAAATTTTAATTCACGATGCTGTAAAATTATAAGTCAGTCACTTTTTAAAGACGTGACTTAACTTTAAGTCAAGCAGAAGCAACAGTTCAAGCACAGATACGTGGTGCTTTTCTCCCAGGCTTTAGTGCCAAAGTACAGTGCATTTTCCAACATACACCATCTACCCTAACTTAAAGTATGGAATTCACTCTGATAATCTGACAGTGTGAACACGTACTTGGAGGGAGAAAACCCACAAACTATGGCAAAACATACTACTGAGATCTAGATAGAAAGTGGCTGTGAGAATGCCTGTAAATTCATGGCTATGGGAAAAGGGGAGCTAGCATCAGCTAAGGCAAACAAAAAGTCCACGTTGCTTGGGTTGACATTTAGGACGATGAAAGAATCCTAGAGTTAAGGAAAGGATAACAAAATATATACTGTCTTTAACTTAAGTAATCTGCCTTCACTGTGGGCAGCACAAACTGAGAGTTAGTTCATAGTTTGTGGTTCAACTAACGCCTCCTCTATTCCTTGCAAATCATTTTCTTTCACTGCTACCAGAGAAACAACACATAACCTCATGAAACAGATGTGATCATTAAGTGCATCTGAATCACTCCTAGAGTCTATTATGCCTGGGTCTTGTCCACACTTTTGTGCAATAACTAAGAAGCAGCAGCAAATAATGTTTAAAAAACATTCTAGACATGCCTAGAGAAATATATTCCTCAAAGCAATCATCTCACGAGCTAAAAGCTTATTCAAAAAAATTCTGACTTTTTTAGTCAAAGCACTTCTGTAATTATCTTCAGTGTCTATGATAAATATTATTTTAGTATGTACAATGATGGCACAAATCATTACTAATTCTAAACCAGTTTCTCAACCCTAGCACTACTGACATTTTGTACTGGGTAACTCTTTGGAGGAAGGGGAGTGTCTTGCACAAGACATATAGGATGTTTAACAGCATCCCTGGCCTTAACTCACTAGATGCCAGTAGCAGCTCTCCCATTCCAAGGTATGACAATAAAAAATTACTCCAGACATTGACAAACGTCCTCTACCAGGCAAAATCACCTCCAGTTGAGAACCATTACCTTAAACTATGTTGTTTATAAATGATGCCTTAGTAAACCTTCCATCAAAAAAAGGTTTCAATCTATAAACTACTTATAGTTTATAGTTATTTATATCCTACTACTCAAGGTCATGGCCAAGGTCTGATTTTTCACAAAAAAATTTATAACTTCTGGCATAAATGGGTTAACGGGGTCATGGAATATCTGGCTAAATGTTATTTCTGGGCACATCTGTGAGGGATTCCTAAAAGAGTCTGGCATTTGAATCAGTAAACTGAGTAAGTCAGGAAACCGATCTAATATATTAGGAAGAATTTGCAGAAAAGAATTTAGGCAAATAAAAATACCTTTGGGTAACAGTTGACTGAAATAAAAAGTCTGCTAACTAGAACACTACACTCACCTAAACATCAAGTTTTCTGTGACTTGATTAAAGCTTTATGCTTTTAATAAAATAGTGATTTCTTTCTAACATAAAAAGGTAAGCCATAAGCCACTAAAATTTAATTGACTCTAAATAGAAATTTATTAACTTAACAGATAACATGAGTGGAAATACTCAATGGGTCTTAGTCAAATTTGGAAAACCATTTATGATCAATGCCCATTTAAATGCATCCTACTGAACAGAAAAATCACTGCAAGAGTAAAAATTAGAGTCAGTATTTTCTGGTGCTTTTCAATTTCAATTTCAGCTTCATTAGGTTCTAGTAAATTTTTTTATTTTTTATTTTTTGGGGGACAAGGTCTCACTTTGTCACCCAGGCTAGAGTATAGTGGCATGATCATGGCTCACTGCACTCTTGGCTTCCTGGGCTCAAGTGATCCTCCTGCCTCAGCCTCCTGAGCAGCTGGGACTACAGGCACATGCCACCACACTCAGCTAACTTGTTTTATTTTTATAAAGACGAGGTCTCACTATGCTGCCCTGGTTGGTCTTAAACACCTGGGCTCAAGCAATCATCCTGCCTTAGCCTCTTTAAAGTGCTGGCATTATAGGCATGAGCCACCATGCTTGACAGTTCTCGTCAATTTAAAAAACTAAAGAATGGTTCTCCACTGAACTGATATTTTGGTTACTTCTGAGTTTATTTCTGGGGTATACTTAAAATTGTTTCAAGAATGTCTACAATAGCCTTGAGTTATTAGTTCATAAAACTTAAAAAGATAAAACAGTTAATATATACTATCTTTAAAAAACACATTAGGATCCAATCATGCTTCTATTTAACTTGATGTCTATAGCATGGAAGAAAAAACTTCAAACTCAGGATAATCAAGCTATCATATTAAGGTCAGAACACTAATGTGTTGTCAAATAATGGCTTCAACTTTTTAACCATATTTTCTTCTTACTCAACCTTCACCTATGTCCATTCTGCACATATAAAAGGTATGATTCTAAGTAACGAAACTGTCTTGAAATCTGGTGAAAATTAACAGTACTTTGGCTACAGAGTATTACAGAGCTATAGTAAAGTACATTTCCACTTAGAATAGAAGTAACTTCAGATTAATTAGTCATATGATTTATAATTGGCTGGTTTCTTATCTGAGGAAAAAAATAAGTCAAATTTGAAATTCAAATAAAGAAAAAAGGAAAGTTTATTTAATGAAGAGAAGCTTAATACCTTAAAACAAAAATCTGTATAATGTAAGCAAGAGCACTGTGATTTATTGTATACAGGGAAAGTTGATCTTTAGTCTGACTAGATTCCAATAAAACACTTGTTAGTGCTGCTATAATTAGGACATGATGTGGTGTGGAATGAGAATATTCAGGGTATATTTCATTGTGGGAAAAAATGTGAAAATTAAGAAATTTAAAAATAAAAACTCCTCTCATTCAAGATGCAAGTAATTTCACCTGCAAACTAATAGGCTTACCCCAGACTTACTTAAAAATATTAACACCAATTTTTCTCTCAAAAAATGGTTTTTATTTCTCAAATATGAAAATATGCTTACATAATGCAACTAACATTCCTATTTTAACCTTTAAAATCATGGAAAATGTATACATTTTCAAAAACCAAAGGTAATATGGGCACTACCAAAATCAACTCTGTTTTCAGTGATAAAATACAATACAACATAATACACATTTCACAAGTAGAAACATTTAGGTTCTATTACTTTACATACGAAGTTTATACTTATTAAATCACTTTAATTCACTCAACAAATATTAAGTGAGCACATACTAACCTCCAAGTATTATTTTTGGCAATGAGGATACAGAAATGAAAAGAACAAAATCACTAACATGATAACAGTAATGACATTAATAATAGCAAGTAACATATATTGCTACTACGTGCATGACACTATTTTAAGTGCCTGTCATATATTAACTCACTTAATCTTTATGACAATCTAATAAGGTAATTGAATGTGATGGTTAATTTTATGTGTCAATCCATTTATGCCCAGTGTTTCATTATTGGAACACTAAGCTTGTGGGAGTTATTTATATCCTACTGCTCAAGGTCATGGCCAAGGTCTGATTTTTCACAAAAAAATTTGCAACTTCTGGCATAAATGGGTTACCTGGGTCATCGAATGCCCAGCTATCTGGCTAAACGTTATTTCTGGGCACATCTGTGAGGGCTTCCTAAAAGAGTATGGCATTTGAATCAGTAAACTGAGTAAAGCAGATGGCCCTGATCAATGTGTGTATCATCCCATCTACTGAGGGCCTGAACAGAACAAAGAGGTGAAGGAAGGTTACATTCTCTGTTTGCCTGACTGCTTGAGCTGAATGTTGATCTGCCCTTGCTTATTAGGTCTTATACGCTGACTGGAGTCAGCTTTTTACCTCTCACGCTTCTGAATTACACCACCAGCTTTCCTGGGTCTCCAGCTTGTAGTCAGATCATAGGGCTTTACAGCCTCCATAATTGCATGAGCCAACTCCTTAAGTAAATCTCATTCTAGACATATCTTCTATTGGTTCAGTTTCTCTGGAAAACCTTGACTAACACCTTGAGGGAGGACTGGAAACCAGTCTCTCTAGTAACAGAGTCTATGGCCTAGGGAGCAAACCAACAATGACAAAGCAAGACAATTTCTGCTAATTAACGTAACAAAGTTTATAAAAAAGGACAACAAAACAGAACTGTTAGGTCCAAACAACCACAAAAAGTATGTGCTTTTTATTCTTGGAGCTTAAAAACAATCTACATGTGTGTGGCAGGAATACCAGCTATTTGTCTTTTTCTAACCCTTGATCACAAAACACAAAAAGTACGTCAGGGTGACTACTTTAGGTTGCTTGGTAAGGAAAGGACCTTTACTGGAGGATATATTTGAGCCAAGTGCTGAAGATCTGAGGGAAGAGCTTTAGGATCAATAAGCACAAAGGAGGCAGGAGGGATCTTGATGTATAAGAATAGAAAGAAGCCAAGTGGAACCACAATTTATGAGAGAATAGAGTCTCATGAGAGAATCAGAAAGCAGGCAGAGCCAGATATGGGCCACAGGTCATGGTAAAAGTCTGGATTTTATTCTAAGCATGAGAGAAAGCGCTGGAGAGTGTTAGGCAGGTAAGTGCCATTTAAAATATAACAAGATCTTACTTGTCTAAATAAATCTGTAAGATGAAAAAAGAAAATGCTTCTGTGTGATTTATTTTACACCTAGTAGCCTGCTATTCTTTTGCAGCAGGGTAAACACTCCCTGGAAAGTGAATCATTTCTAACTGAACAATCTTACAGAACTAGAAAGACCCTTGTCTGTGGGAATCTTTTAAAAGATCACTCCACAATGATACTTGTAACACAGATTAGATTAAAAAAAAAAAAAACCTCATACAAGTTCTAGATAACACAAGAAAATCTTCACTAAAGTACTAATAATTTTGTTTAGATTTCATTTTTGCATGCACAAATGCAGTATGGTTGGCTCCTGAACAACATAGGGTCACACTAACGTGAGTTTTCTTCTGCCTCTGCCAGCCTTGAGACAGCAAGAACAACGCCTCCTTTTTGCACTTCTCCGAGCCTCCTCAAAGGGATGATCTTTATAATGATCCACTTTCATGTAATGAATAGTAAATATATTTTCTCTTCCTTATAATTTTCTTAACATTTCTTTTCTCTAGCTTACTTTGTAATAAGAATACAGTATATAATACAAATAACGTACAAAATATGTGTTAATCAAATGTTTATGTTATCAGTAAAGTTTCCAGTTAACAGTGGGCTACTAGTAGTTAAGACTGGGGGGAGTCAAAAGTTATACAAGGATTTTTAACTGTACAGGGGGTTGATCTCCTGACCCCTTCATTGTTCAAGGGTCAACTGTAATTTCAAGTTTCAATTAAAGAATAAAATATGTTAAAGATAACCCTTAAATTAACCCATCCTTTAATGCTATTCAAATCCAGAATAATTTAACAACTAATACTTTTATGAAACACGGTTCAAGATAAGAGCCTTACACAGACTTAGTCAACAACATGGCTTGAACTAAAAACTGTACCTACCAATGTGATCAAGGGTTAGAAAAGGACAAATAGCTGGTATTCCTGCCACACACATGTGGATGGTTTTTAAGCTCCCAGAATAACAGCATCAATATTTAAAATACAATAAAACCCAAATACAACACACACTGGCATAAGACAACTGGCTCCTTCTGCTTGGTGGAACCAGTTAAAGTTACTACTTTCTGCTGAGGATAGGGTAGGGTGGCAAGAATATGAAGCAGAGGACCAAACCAGGCCAAGAAACAGCAGGCAATCCAGTTTTGGAAGAGGAAGGTGCAGAAGTCCCCGATCTGCATTTCCCAGACATAATACCTTCCCAGATCAGGCCACTGGGTGCCAAAGAAGGGAGATTTCTGAAATCACTGCCAATGGCCTGGAAGTCCCATCTAGTCACAGAAGCCAAAATTCTTCCCATGGTCATTTAACTACCAGTGGAAAAAAAAAAAAAATGCAACAACCTGGCACCAAACCACAGCCAGATTAGGATGGATTTTGACAGTGCAGGTGGGGGCTATTTTATTAATGTCATTATAACACAGCCCTACATTCTTTACAGAATTGACTCCATACCAGCTGCTACTAAAAACCTCTCTGAAAATACTTGAGAACAGCCTTCCTCAAGTCTCCGATTTCGCAAAGCATGTTGGACAAAAGCTAAAAGTACAATTATTTAGGGTCATAATCTCTTTCTAGATATGAGTTTCTCTCCCGAATTCAACAAATTTTCCCAACATCATACCTACTGAAGAGAGTCCAAGCCTTGGTTAATTTCACTACATGTGAAAGGCTTCTTTTTTATCCATTGTGAATGAATTGTTTTGATGTTTATAAAATGATTTCATTCTTAACATAAGCCTTTCATAAGCTTAGTGTGCAATATAATCATGTTTGGCTATATTACAAACCCCACATATTTGGAAACACTATTTCACACACATACACCCACACCCCACCACATTAGTCTACTTGTACTAGCAAAGCTTTTGGAAATATTTTTGCTCACTGCTGCAATACCAGCTTTAGAACAGGTACTCAAGTAACTGTTGGATGAATAAATGAAGTAGCACTTTTACTTCAGCACACCTCCTCCTAGTAAGCTTTCTGAGGCCTCACCAGAAGCAGATGCTGGAGCCATGTATGTACAGCCTGCAGAACCATGAGCCAATTCAACTTCTTTTCTTTGTAAGTTACCTTGTCCCAGGTATTTCTTTATAGCAAGACAAGAACAACCTGATACAACTACTATCAAGTAATAAGCAGATTTCTACATTCAGGTAATTGTGTTGGAATGATTGTTTTTTAATTAGCTATGCTCTGAGGACTATTTTCTCATTTGGCCACAAAGTCCTACAACCTAGCATTATGATTAAAATATATCACCTGTCAGTACAATCATACTGAAACCAAAATATCTGGCAGAATGAGCTACATGCAATTGTCAGAT
The DNA here is from genome assembly GCF_049350105.2 of Macaca mulatta. Taxonomy (NCBI): domain Eukaryota; kingdom Metazoa; phylum Chordata; class Mammalia; order Primates; family Cercopithecidae; genus Macaca; species Macaca mulatta. Next base: position 25,265,444 of record NC_133422.1, read on the forward strand.
GATTTTTCTGATTATTATCCAAGAAGATTTTGTGTTTAAACCCTTGTTCCTAAAATACTACTAATGTATTACTTTCCTGATTTGGCATGGGAAAGTATACAGAATATATACTAATATAAGTGAGTACACTTATAAAAGCAAGTATTACAGATCTACCAAAAGATCATCATAAATATTCAGTTTAGGATTATCTAGACATAATAGGTTAGGAATATTAACACAGAGTATTCCCTTCAAAAATTATCTTTCTGACTAAATACCTAAAATAAACTTAATTTCCCTTTGATTTACATCTCTTCTAAACAATTTACAGGAAAAAAGAATTAGTTTAGTTTGTTGGGTTCCCACCACAGTAGGCCCCGCTTACCTTTTCTTTTGTTTTCCCTGGTCAATCATAGTCCATATATACTAATGGAAACTTCCAGAAATAAACAATTCATATGTTTTAAACTGCACACACTTCTAAGTGGCACAGTGAAATCTCCTGTTGTTCCACTCTATCCCAACCTGGACATGAATCATCCCTTTGTCCGGTAACCACACGCTGTATGCACTTGCTCACTGATCACTTTGTAGCCATCTCAGTTATCAGATTGACTTGCAGTTTGGCAACAACAGTAATTATGCAGTTCGAGTAACCCTTATTTTACTTCATAATGGCCCCAAGTGCAAAGAGGAGTGATGCTGACAATTTGAATATGCCAAAAACAAAACAAAAAAAAAAGCCATAAAGTACTTCCTTTGAGTTCTTAGGAAGAAAAACTGTATGCTGAGGTTGCAAAAATCTACAATAAGGAATATTCTATACATGAAATTATGAATAAAGAAAAAGAAATTCATGCATCGTATATACAAGGTTCAGCACTATCTGCCATTTCTGGCATCTACTGAGGGTCTTGGAATGTATTCCCTGAGAATAAGGGGGGCAGAAATAGTATTTTACTATTCTCTGTAAAGAGTAGGTCATGGAAAGTTTATTTAAAAAAAAATATTATGGGAAATTGCTATATTTTCTGAAAGCAGAATAATAAATCCATAAGACTTTTTCTCTGCATAAATGACTAGTACTCAGGTTTTCATCAACATTGCATAAATAAATCAAAGCTGAGTAAAGTTGGAAGACACTGATAACATTCATTTAAGAGCTGAAGTCTCCAAATTATTCAATTAAAAATTAACCACATGACAGAATTTTGTATTAAACTTACAAATACTCTGGGAAGAGTACATTTTTAACAAACTTGACATGCCAATGACAGTTTGGGAGGAAAGTACTCAAATCCTTGACATCAGGTTAGTGTCCTAGGCTTCAAGAATGATTCATGATTCTAACATTTTTTTGGAGAGGGGAAAAATCATAAACTTTTCTAGAAGGGTATGGGCACTCTCCCTCACCAAAACACATACACAGGCAAAGTTGTATACATAACTCAAGAAGCTTGTAGACCCCTAAAATCCACCAATGGACTTTGGGTTAGAAGCACCTGATATAGAAGGTTGGACAACTGAGACACAATTATCTATTATGAGTCATGGATAATTCAGTAAGCATTAACTGTTACAACTTATTTTTGAATTTGGACAACTGAGTCACAGAGAACAGCTAGAAGGATTTAAAGTCAGAGGATCATGTAGCATTGTTGCATCTCCTATGCCATGTGTATGCACACCTATGCCACGTAAATGGGTAACTCAATAGAAAGCCATCCTTTAAGAAATGTAAGCAACCGCATATATCCAGTAAGCCTAGTGGGTCATACTTGAAGGAGGGCAAAAAAAAAAACCAAAGCCAATACCCACATATTTGGAAACACTATTTTACAAACACACACAGACACACACACACACACACACATACCCCATCACTATATTACTTCTACTTGTACTGTCGGATGAATGAATTCGCAATTTTACTTAAGCACAACACCTCCTAGTAAACAAAACACCACTAATACGCCCATTATAACATTCAAAGTGTTTTTAAGGGGCATTTTTTTCCAAAAGGAATTTAGACACTAAAATTTAATTACATTCCTTATTAATCTGAAGACAGTGACAAAGATACTGTTTAGTTTTAAAATTAATACAGGTACACCTCAGAAACGTAGGTTTGGTTCCCACAATAAAGCAAATATCACAGTAAAGTGAGCCACACAAATGTTTTGGTTTCCTAGAGTACACACAAGTTATGTTTACACTATACTATAGTCTTTTAAGTGTACAATAGATTTATATCTAAAAAAGTACAGGCCGGGAGCGGCGGCTCACACCTGTCAGCACTTTGGGAGTCCGAGATGGGTGGATCACGAGGTCAGGAAATCAAGATCATCCCGGCTAACACGGTAAAACTCCATCTCTACTAAAAACACAAAAAAAAATTAGCTGGGCGTGGTGGCAGGCGCCTGTAGTCCCAGCTATTCAGGAGGCTGAGGCAGGAGAATGGCATGAATCTGGGAGACAGAGCTTGCAGTGAGCTAAGATCACGCCACTGCACTCCAGCCTGGGTGAGAGAAAGAAACTCCATCTCAAAAAAAAAAAAAGTACATAACTTAATTTTTAAAATACTTTATTTTAAAAAATGCTAACAATCATCTAAGACTTCAGAGAGCTGTTACCATTTTGTGGGTAAGGGTACTATATTGATGCTGATGGCTGTTGACTGATGAGGGTGGAGGCTGCAAAAGGCTGAGAAGGCTGTGGCAATTTCTTAAAATAAGATGATGATGAAGTTTGTCACACCAATTGACTCCTCCTTTCAGAAAAGATTTATCTGTAGCATGTGATGCTGTTTGCTAGCATTTTACCCACAGTAGAATTTTCAAAACTGGAGTCAGCTGGGCATGGTGACTCAAGCCTATAACTACAACGTTTTGGGAGGCTGAGGCAGGAGGATTACTTGAGCCCAGGAGTTCGAGATCAGTCTGGACAACATAGCGAGATCTTATCTCTACAAAAAAATTTTAAAAATTAGCTGAGTGTGGCGATGCATGCCTGTAAGCCCAGCTACTTGGGAGGTTGAGGTGGGAGGATCACTTGACCACTTGATGGGAGGCAGAGGCTATAGTGAGCTGAGATGGCACCAGTGAACTTAAGCCTGGGTAATAGCCAGACACAGCGAGCTGAGATTGCGCCGGTGCACTTAAGCCTGGGTAACAGCGAGAACAAAAAAAACAGCACATACATACACAAAAAACAAACCTGGTGCTCTCAAACCCTGCTGCTGCTTTGTCAACAAAGTTTATGTGATACTCTAAATTATTTGGTGTCACTGTCATTTAAAACATGTTTCTAGCATCTTCACCAGGAGTAGATTCCATCTCAAGAAACCACTTTCTTTGTTCATCCATATGAAGCAACTCCTCATCCGTTCAAGTCTGATTTGAGATTGCAGCAATTCAGTTACATCTTCAGGATCTACTTTTAATTCTAGTTTTCTTGCTATTTCCACCACATTTGCAGTTACTTCTTTCAATAAAGTCTTGAATCTCTCAAAGTCATCCATGAAAGTTGTAATTGACTTCTTCTAACTCCTGTAAATATTAATATTTTGACCTCCTCCCGTGAATGACAAATGTTCTTAATGGCATCTTGAATAGTAAATCCTTTCCATAAAGTTTTCAATTTACTTTGCCCAGCTCCATCAGGGGAATCACTATCCATAGCAGCTGTGGCCTTTTTTAAAATAAGACTCAAAAGTAAAAATTAGTCTTTGATCCAGGGGCTGTAGGGTGCCTTTTGTCTTAGCAGGCATGAAACTATTACTCTCTTCTTACATCTTCGTCAGAGCTCCTGTGTAAACAGGCACATCATAAACAAGCAGTAGTATTCTGAAAGGAATCTTTTTTTCTGAGCAATAGGTCTCAATAGTGGGCTCAAAATATTTAGTTAAACCATGCTGTACACGGATGTGCTGTCATCCACGCTTGTTGTTCCACTTAAGAGCACAGGCAGAGTAGATTCAGCATAATTCTTTAAAATCCTAGGATTTTCAGGATGGTAAATGAGCACTGGCTTCACCTTAAAACCCCCAGCTGCACTAGCCCCGAATGAGAGAGTCAGCCTGTCCTTCGGAGCTTTGAAGCCAGGCATTGACTTCTCCTCTCTAGCTGTGAACATCTTAGATGGCATCTTCTTCCAATAAGGCTGTATCAACTACAATGAAAATTTGTTTAGTGTAGTCAACATCAATTATCTTATCTAGATCTTCTGGATTACTTGCCACTGCTTCTTCATCAGTATGTGCTGCTTCATCTTGCACTTTTGAGCTATGGAGATGGCTTCATTTGTTAAATGTCATGAAGTAAACTCTGCTAACTTCAAACTTTTTTTCCTGCAGCTTCCTTACCTCTTTCAGCCTCGAAAGAATTAAACAGAGTTAGGACCTTGCTCTGGATTAGACTCTGGCTTAAAGGAATGTTGTGGCAGATTTCAATTGTGGCTGCTTTGATCTTTTATCCAGCCCACTCAAACTTCCTGCACATCAGCAATACGGCTGTTTTGCTTTCTTCTCATTCATATGTTCATTGGAGTAGCACTTTAAATTTCCTTCAAGAACTTTACCTTTGCATTCACAACTTAGCTGACTGTCACAAGAGGTCTAGCTTGCCACCTAAGTTTTCAATATGCCTTCCTCACTAAGCTTAATCACTTCTAGCTCTTGATTTAAAGTAAGAGACTCTTCCTTTTTACTTGAACACTTAGAGGCCACTACATGTAGGGTTATTAGTTGCCTAATTTCAATAACATCTCAGGGAACTGAGAGGGAATCGTTGTGTGTCAGGGAATAGAGAGGCCCAAGGAGATGGTGAGAGACAGGGGACTAGCCAGTCAGTAGGGCAGTCAGAACACACACATTTGCAGATAAAGTTCACTGTTTTATACGGGTGTAGTTCACGATGCCTCAAAACAATTACAATGGTAATGTTGACAATTACTGATCACAGTCCACCATAACAGATATAATAATGATGAAAAGGCTTGAAATATTTCAAGAATTACAGAGATACAAAGTGAACACATTATTAGAAAAGTGGCACTGATAGGCTTGTTTAATTCAGGGATGCCATAAACCTTCCATCTGTAAAAATACACAACATCTGCGAGGTTCAATAAAATTGGTGCACCTGTAATTTCTTTAGACAGAGTAATAGAGACAAATGAAAATAACGGCCCCACCTAAGAACCTTGGTAATTAAATTAACTCTTCCTAAACCAAAATGTCTTTTTCCAACCTTGTCACATACAGCTGCAGAACTCCAGTGCGTGCAGATCAGCTATTTATATAATCTTCCAGTATCCCTAGCTCTGTTGTTTCATGTCTTTAGATGAAAACAAAACAAAACAAAACACCAAGTTCAGATTTGTCTACATACTAAGTAACAGGTGAGTCCTATGCATACCATTTAGGGATAACCCAGGGAGAAAAACTGGAAAATAAAGGATCAGCCTGTGTAATATTCAAGTCCTCATAATACAAATGTTTTTACCATTTAAATGATAAACTACCTAGGAATAGGTGTTAAGAACCATTGCTCAGAGACTTCTTAGTCAAAATACCAAAATAAAAGTACAAAGAACCATTAGGGAAAACCAAAGGCTTTACTGATAGAATGTCAATCACCAAAAACATTTACATGTAACACACCTGCTGGACTGAGTAAAATATAGAGTATAGTTTAAAAAAACATACTTAAGAACTGTGAAGGCTCTAGTTAACCGTTCTCTTGCATGCCAAGAAAAACAATTAACAGAGTGGAAGAAAAAAGCAACATATGGAATAGGAAAAAATATTTTAAAATCTTATCTCTAATAAGGGTTTAATATCCAGAATATATAACAAACTCCTAGAACTTAACAGAAAAAAAACCAAATAACTCAATTAAAAAATGGGCAAAGAATTGGAAAGACATTTCTCCAAAGATAATATACAAATGGCCGACAAGCACATGAAAGGATGTTCAATATGACTAATCAGAGAAATACCAATCAAAACCTCAATGGGATAACACCTCACCTCAATGAGATAAACACACCTATTTGAATAGCGACTATAAAACAAACAAAAACAGAAAATAAGTGTTGGTGAAGGTATGGAGAAACTGGAACACTTGTGTACTGTTGGGAATGTACAACAGTGCAACTGCCATGGAAAACAGTATGGAGGTTTCTCAAAAAATTAAAAATAGAATTATCATATGATTCAGCAACTCTGCTTCTGGGTATATATACAAAAGAACTGAAAGCAGAGTCTCAAAGAGATTATTTACATATTCATTCTCATAGCAGCACTATCAACAATAGCCAGGATGTCAAAGAACCCAAGCATCCATCAAACGGATGAATGGATAAATAAAATGTGGCATATACATACAATGAAATATTATTCAGCCTTAAAAAGGATGGAAATCTTGTCACATGCCACAGCAAGAAGGAACCCCGAGGACATTCTGCTAAGTGAAATAAGCCTGTCAAAAAAGACAAACACTATGATTCCACTTATATGAGGTATCTGAAGCAGTTAAATTCACAGAAACAAAATTGGATGACAGTTACCAGGAGCTGGAAAAAGGTGAAAAGGGGGAGTTATTTTTTGATACATACAGAGTTTCAGATTTGCAAAATAAAAAAGTTCTGGAGAATTGTTTCACAATGTAAAAATACTTAACACTACTAAACTATAAACTTTAAAATGATGAAGATAGTACATTTTATGTTTTTTTACCACAGTAAAAAAATTCAAATATAAATTGTAAAAGTTAACGCTTACTGAATTATCCATGACTCATAATAGATATTATGGGAATTATTAAAATAAATATACACACTATTGTAAACAAAACTAAAATATCCAATATGCGAATGCCCAAAAGCTTCTGAAAAGTAAATATTCTATATTCTACAAAAGTTAATATTGTTAAAAACATACAATCCTACTTACCTTGGCTTGTCTCTCTTTTCTCTTTGTCTTTCAAAATCTCGTCCTCTGTCCTTTCCATCTCTTGTTTTTTCTTCTATCCTGTCTTTTACTTTGTATTTTTCTTTGTATTTTTTCCCCAGAGCAATATCTTCTGGGATAGGAGGGGGTGGACTAGGAGTACGTGGTCCTTTCTTTTTACTTTGGTTGCTTTTTGAATTTCTGAAGGTAACACAAAGCTATCATTAGAGGTTCAAATATGCCAAAAGGATGTTTTTTAAAGCCTTCTTAAAAACAGCAGTGTTCCTTTATATTACTTGCCCTTTATTATTTTGTACTCTACTAACCAATATCCAGAAGAAAAAAAACAGAAATGGGTGAAGAATTTACTTAATACTTATTTTGTTAACACTGCTTATTATTATATAACTTTAAAGGGGGAGGTTTCTGAGAAAAGATAGAGGTTAAATAGGAAGACACTTTCAGAGAAGATACTAATACAATGACCGCTTAAACTATTTTTTTAAGACATAGAAAAGTAGACAAAGAAAGCAAAAATTACCTATAATTCTACTACTCAAGGAGAACTATTTTCAACATCTTGAATGTTTACATACTTTTGCCATATATCTTTCTCTGTCTACTCATTTAAAACTGGGTATTCAAATGCAAAAGAATGAAGCTAGACCTTTATATTGTACCAGATCAAAAATTAACTCAAAATAAAGACCTAAACATAAAAGCAAAAACTATAAAAATCCTAAAAGAAAATATAGAAGAAAAGCTTCATGACCTTGGACTTGGCAATGATTTCTTGGCTATGACACCAAAGGCACAGGTAACAACATAGCAAAAATAGACAAATGAGACTACATCAAATTTTAAAACTTTTCCATGTCAAAGGACACAACAAAGTGAAAAGGCAACTTATAGAATGGGAGAAAATATGTGCAAATCATATATATATATATGGTCACCACTATTTTCTCTCAACATTGGAAATGGGTAACTCTACGTGTGTGTGTGTGTGTTACACACATTCATGGAATATCCTATTACAATGTTTTGTAAAATTTTAAAATACTAAACATAGACATAGTGCAAGCATCTTTCTGTAACATAGAGTAGAGTCAGGTGGCTCATGCCTGTAATCCCATCACTTTGGGAGGCTAGGGGGGAGGGGCGGGGGGGGGTGGATCACTTGAGGTCAGGAGTTCGAGACCAGCCTGGCCAACATGGTGAAATCCTATCTCTACTAAAAATACAAAAATTAGCCAGGCATGGTGGTGGGTGCCTGTAATCCCAGCTACTCAGGAGGCTGAGGCAGGAGAATCACTTGAACCCAGAAGACAGAGGTTGCAGTAAGCCAAGACTGCACCACCACACTCTATTCTGAGTGACAGAGTGAGACTCCATCTCAAAATAAAACTTTTTTTAAAAAGCAGATTTAGATAATCATTTTCATTGACTGTATAGAATTTCCTTGAAAAAAATGCTCCAAAACTTTTTAAAACAATTTCATAGTTCTTCAGGTGGCTTCCAGGTTTTCATCATTATTTAAAAAACACAATTACATCATCTACAAATGAAATACCAACCATTGTCAGTATATATTCATCATAAATCTTTGAATCTTGTTTAAGAAAATTTTACCATCTCTGAGGTCACAAAGATGGTCTCCTAAAATTTTGTAGTTTTGCCTTTCACATTTGTCTTTTATCTATTTGTAATTGATTTTTGGGTACAGACTTTGTTCTTTAAGTGCCTCTTTTTGGCAATTTAAGTAATTTTAAGTAAGTGGTATAACTTTGATCCCATACACATTCAACACTGGCTGTCTTTGCCTCTTAACAACAGTTTTATTGAATATAGCATTTTCATGTCAAAATCCTTTTACCTCAGAGCTCTAGTTAAAATATTTTGTAACATTTAACGTTGCAGGTAAGAAGTCCAAAGAAAATAAAATTTTTTACTATTCAGGTAAACTGGTTTTTCTGTTGGCATGCTTATGAACATTATCCCCTGAAAATTACTCACTGGAAAAAGATTTTCACTAAGTCCAGGTATTTTTAAAAAACCTTTTCCAGCACTAAATGGACTGTTTCAATCTGAAACTTCAAACTTTTTACTCTATTTCTTCTACTTTCATTTCGTAACTTTTCCTCATGACCCAAATCTCTGCAGTTCTCTTTATTATACAGTTACTGTATCTCTTGGATCTCTCCTCCATGTTAGATTTCTGTCATTTCCATTTTTCCTGCTTTTCCAGGATCTTAACTCTGTCTTTATATTCAGTAATTTTTAATGTAGTATTCATTTTGCTAATTCTAAATTTGGCAATTTCATTGTTCTGCTATTTTTCGATTTCTTCTCTTTTTTTGGAGACGGTGTCTCGCTCTGTTGCCCAGGCTGGAGTGCAGTGGCACGATCATGGCTCACTGCAGCCTCGACCTCCAGGGCTCAAGTGATCCTCATGCCTTAGCCCCCTGAGTAGCTAAGAGTACAGTTGCATGCCACCACACCTGGCTAATTTTGTATTTTTGTAGAGATAGGGTTTCACCATGTTGTCCAGGCTGGTCTCAAACTCTTGGGCTCAAGTGATCTGCCCACCTCAGACCACTGCACCTGTCCTATTCTGTTATTTTCCATTTGAACTCTTTTCTCTTTTAAAATATTGTTGTTCAGGCTGGGCGTGTTGGCTGATGCTTGTAATCCCAGCACTTTGAAAGGCCGAGCAGGCGGATTGTGAGGAGGTCAGCAGTTCGAGACCAGCCTGACCAACATGGTGAAACCCGCCTCTACTAAAAATACAAAAATTAGCCAGGTGTGGTGGCACAAGCCTGTAATCCCAGCTACTCAGGAGGCTGAGGCAGGAGAACCACTTGAACCCGAGAAGCAGAGGTTGCAGTGAGCCGACTGCACACCAGCCTGGTGACAGAGTGAGACTCTGTCTCAAAAAAAAAAAAAAAAGTTGTTCAACCTGGCACCAACCAGATCGATAAACTGGCTCATCTGATCTGGTAGCACCCACGGAGGAACTGACTCAGCACAAGAAGACAGCTTCGACTCCCTATGATTTCATCTCCGACTTGACCAATCAGCACTCCCAGCTCACTGGCTTCCCCCAGTCTCCCTGCCACCCCGCCACCAAGTTGTCCTTTAAAACTCTGATCACCGAATGCTCAGGGAGACTGATTTAATAATGAAACTCCAGTCTTCTGCAAAAATATAAAATAAAATAAAAATACAGTTGTTCAGTTTTTTTTCCCATGATCAACTGCTTTTGTCCTCTAAACACAATATCCTCACAAATTGCGCTAAACTTATAAACGAATTTATACTTTGAGTTTGTTCCTGTTTACTGTATTAACGTTTCCATGTAAGCCATCTGCTCAGAGTGTTCAGTCTGGTACTAGGTTTGTAAGTAGCCCTTTTCATACATATGGTGAGTTTTCACTATCTACTAATTTCACTATCTACTGATATTTATAAATGAGGACCCTAAGCCTAAATCCTAGAACTTATTTCCTATCATGCTGAATTCTCAAGTCCGAAGAGTTCTTAGTTTATATATATCGTGTATACATATATACACGATAGTATCTACCTCAAAATTGCTGGCAATATTTTAAAAGCACTTGACTCATAGTGAGCATTCAGAAAATGTAGCTTTCTTAGTCCTCATCCCTGTGTCTTATTATCGCTGATAGAGTTAACCATGTAAACAAGTAGGAAATTACTAAAATATGATGACTAAATCTATTTTTCATCCTTGTCTTCTGCCAACAACCATATTAGTCACATATCTCATTGCATATTCATGAGATGACTCAATCTTCTTATGCACCCTAACAGATATGTGATAAATATCTTGTATTTCTGGATATTTTTCTACTTTAAAGATAAAAACAAATCAATAATTGGCATCTGTATCAAAATTATCTTTTAAAATTCATGATTAAACAACAAAGGAATTCATGACACAAACTATTTTTACGTTATCACCTGTGACAGACTAGCAGAGTGTTTACCAAACTTTTCTTCTGAGCACAGTGGTAAACCATACTATCTACACTTTGTTGAAATTAAGCATGGCCAAGTGGCCAAGATCTGGCCAAAGGAATGTGAGTGGAAATGATGTATACCACCACTTCCAGGCCCAAATCTCAAAGGACTCTGATATGCTAGGCAATTGCAAACTATAGAGCTAAATAACCGTACTACTCAGTTTCCATTTTTCTTTGTACATTCCATTCTTTGGTTTCCTTGAAAACCCAAGAAAGTGGAATCATGCTCAGAAGGAGCCGGGGTTACTCAATCTCCATGTATAGGACAGCCACCTGTCAATAAGGAACACTCATTTTGACTTGATGTGAGAAATAACCTTCTGTTGTGTTAAATCACTGACATTTTGGGACTTAGCTATAATCACAACCCAGATTATTCTAATATATTTACTAAAGTACAGAATTTCTTCACATTACCATCAAAATTATATGTGGTTAGAAAACACAATTACGTTATAGTGCTTTCCGACTGAAGAGGCCAAAACTAGTTTTGTGTATTCTGAAATCAACAAGATCTTCAACATTTAAAAGGTCAACTCATTGCTATTCCAGTGCCACAGAGCCTACTTCCGACTTGTGGCAAAGAGCCCATCGGTCTACTTTTATCAGTTTTTAATCCTTTCTCTCTTCAAAACTATTGTTTTAGATTAGCTTTTGACATACTTAATATTCTCTGTACAAAGAGCTATAAAGAAAAATTCACCTAATAAAAACTAAGATTAAAAGTGCAGATGGACAGAACAGGTAATATATTTATGATTTTAGATTATACCGTATCTCACATATCAGGACAAATCTTCCTATCAGACTATATCTCAAAATAAATGTCAAACAAAGAAAAGTGCCAGCTTTCAGGGAAAAGTGTAAGTTTTAATTTGTCAGTAATTATATCTTTCCATTCAATATGATAATCTAGTGAGACCAAGAAGTTTGTTTACCTGATTGTCACACCTCAGGTGGCTGACACTGGTTGAAATACTCCACTCAGTTTTAACTGAAATTCTAATCCTTACATGTGCTTAGTATGTTCTTAGTTGATAGCATGATCCAGCAATAAAATTAAAAGATGATTACTTGACACACTCTAGGCAATGTAAATTGCATAGCTAAAGAAATGGTATACTCAAAAAAAAAAAAAAAAAAAAAAAGAAATGCTATACTCAATTCAGTATTTTCTTTGTATTTTTAATACACTGTTTTTCCAGGTCCTTTTGCTTTTATTATTAAATTAATGGTGCACCTTAAAGTCAACAACACAGTAGAATACAAGAAATACAGTAATTAAAAAAGTGCGAGTGATTATTTATGACAAATATTTATAATAGGATGAGTTACTAATAAAGTAGTAAAAGACTGTATGTAAAAGATGAAACTAACCCTTTGTCTAAATAGTTATCAAAACTTTCTAAGAAAAGATTAAGTTTCAAATATTCTATAAACAGAACAGATAAGAAAAGGAAAAAAGGGTATTTTACTCTGCAGTTTATCAGTGAAATGAATAGAATTGAGGGAAAGTTACATAAATGGTTAGCCAAGAGAATAAGAGCAAGTGGAGTGGATGCTATCATTCTCTGTTCATTCAACTTCTTCAATATCCCTTTGCAGTATTTACTGAGTTACATGAACAAAGAAGAGGATCAACTCAACTTTACTGAGTGCCTTATTATAACGCAAAGTTCTATGCCAAGTAGGCACTATAAGAAGACAGAACTATGAACAATCAAGATCCCAATCTTCAAGGAGCTTAAATTTAATAAAGGTTGTAAAACATAAGTCACAGCTGAAATATAATGCAACAGGCAATTAATATCAACAGGGAGGTACAAGCAAAATCTGATAGGTACATAAAGGGAACAGAACTTATGTTCCATAAAGAGAAATGGGAAAACTTAGAATTTGAGCTAGAGATTGAAGAATTGAGAGTAGAAGGGGTTAGGTAGGAGGAAGCTGGACAAAAACTACTGACAAGAAAGAAAAGACCAAAGTGTAAATGTCATTCTAACGAATCCAAATTTCACTGTACAGAATGAAAAACCACTGAGTTTTACAATGGTATAATAAATTAATTGGAATTGTCCTTTTAAGATTTCTCTGACAGCATCTATAAAATAAATGGGTTGAGGCAGCTGAATGAGAATGTTTACGTGTGTGGGGGGCAGAAACTAAATAAACTCAATATAGTTAATAGGATGATATAATAATCTAGGCAAAAAGTTAAGTAGAGTCTGAAATAGGGTTAGTCTCTAGAAACTACAAGGAGGGAGATAAATATGAGTTTCATTACAGGTTCAAATAGGGCTTGTTAACTGATTAAATATTAAGTAGAAGATATTTTTAGTTCATTTTTTTATAAGATAAAACTAGGGTATGGACTTTAATTAAAATAAAATATAAATAGTTCAGAGTGACATTAAATGAAAATGTATCTTCTCCTTATTCTTAGTCCCTGAATATAATCGTTTCTATTTTTACTTCTTCAGCTGGCTTCTACAGTAATTCTAATTTATAAAGAATTCAATCTCTTGATAACATATACAGAGACAAAAAATTTTTGTGTATAATTTATAGCAGTTTAAAAATAGGAAATAACATAAATGTTCAACAGAAGAGTAGACAAATTTATAATATAAATACCAAGATGAATGAACTAAGGTTATATGTATCAATATAGATAAATACAAAAATGTTAAGTGAAAAAGCAATGTGTAGAAGGTTATGATATATCCGTATTACAATTAAATAGATGAAAGCAATACTATACATTGCAAAACACATATTAAAGTATAAACACATGCACAAATATCAAACACCAGATTTAAGAGAGGAACAGGAAATGTATCTTTTATTTTTATTTCTTAAAAAATAAAAAGCTCTGAAGCATATGAGGATGTTATACAAATACTTGTTTTATTGTTCTCTATAACTGTCTTTTTAATTGCAACATTTCAAACTTCCTTTTAGAACAAAAAAGCTTACATTAAATATAAAATGTATTAAAACTACCCTTCTATAATCTACTAATTCTTTTTAGTATCATTTCAGAAAAAGCTATTTTCTTCTGATACTATTTATCATCCTACTGACCTCTGCTGGTCCAACAGGGGAGAAGATACTGCAGATGTCTTCCTATCTTTCTTGCTAGCTGAAGACGATTTCGGGCTTGATTTTCGCTTCGGAGATTTGCTAGACTTTCTTAGAGAAGGTGATGGGGACAATTTTGATCTAACCACTTCTGGTGAAACCTTTAAAAAATTCAGTAAGTCAATTCAGAAATTCCTCCACTTATGGTACAACAAGGCTTACAGTATTTTAGAATCACACCAAACTTCAGATTAAAATTAAATATTATTGCTGGGTGCAGTGGTTCACACCTGTAATCCCAATTTCTCGGGAGGCTGAGGTGAAAGGATTGCTTGAGGTGAGGAGTTTGAGATCAGCCTGGGTAACATAAAAAAAACCTTATCTCTTATACAAAAAAAAAAAAAGCCAGGCATGGAACGTGCCTGTGGACACAGCTATTAGGGAGGCTGAGATGGGCAGATCCCTCGAGCCCAGGAGTTCAAGGCTGCAGTGAGTGCCACTGCACTCCAGCCTGGGTAACAGAGAAAGATCTCATCCCTACAAAAAAAGTTTGAAATAAAAATAATAAATTACAATAGCCACTATCTGTTGATATTAGTCTGACTCCTGAATCCATGATTTTAAGCAATATAACTGTTCTAACATATACCAGTTTCAATTAAGTAAATTAAAATCATAAAAATTCAAAATCTCCTCAGAAAAAATCATAAATTATATTTAAAATAACTGTATCTTCACTTTTCAGAAAAGAAACAAGGTATTCTAGAAATAGCATGGACCTGAAACAGACCTATGTAGATTCAAACCCCATGTTACATTAGCTGGTGACTCTAGGCAACAAACTCTCAGCTTTGCTCACCTATTCAATAACACAAATATTTGATACTTATCTAACAGAATAACGTGAAGATTAAATGAATATATATGGAGCAGTACATATACAGTGGGTTGATCAATATATCAGTATGCTAGTATAATTTAAGATGTAGCAAGAAGCTGCATTATCTGATCAATACAAATGCTGCTATTAAGTACTAATATATTTATTGCAATAAATAGCATACCTCCTTTTTAATGATAATTTCTTCTCTCTTCTCCATGTTTTCTTGCTCCAGCTTCATTAATTCCCTCTGTATCTTCTGACGCTTCATTTCCAATGATAATTCATGAACATAATCATAATTAATATCTCCATTGTCAGAATCTTTAAAATAAAATTGCATTACTGTTATAAACTAGCATAATTATCTATGCCAAAAATCATACAGACTTTTTTCAACTAATTTCTTATGCAAATCTAAATGGCAGAGTCTTTCATCAGAATGACATACTTCTAAAAGATAAAAGAAATAGATACCATTTCTATAAAGGATTAAAATCACCATGGTTGATTTCTTTAAGAAAAGCCAAATATTTTTAAAGTTTCTGGGTTTTCTGGAAATAGTTTTGGGTTGGTTGCAAGTTGGTTTTTTTTGTTAGGAGATGGAATTTTAAAAGACAAAAGGCGCTCAGTTGCATTTCTAAGTCTTAAAGATACCAAAACCTTCAATATTTCATGCTGTATATGATGTGACTCATTACCTCCTTGATTTTCCTAAAGACACACTACTAAAATACATCATTCAAAGTGAGGTTATATTACATGTGCAACATTGCTTCTATAGGCTTGTCAGTTTTAAAATTTGTGAGACAACTGATTAACATCAAAAACTAAAGTAATATTAGTACTAATGTGTACATAAACTAATTTTTAAGGATTTATAACATTTTCTTCACAAGTTTGTACTATTTCCTTAGATCACAACCATCCATCTCAATGGATCTGATGCCATATTTCTATTTCCATTTAATATTTTCTGATAAAAAGCTATGAAGATTGGTTAAAAAATCAAAAAGGAAGAGTGGTGTGCAGATCTATTTCATTAAAATATGTAGAAGTTACTGGCACTAGCACCCAGCTCCATCACCCTCATCTGCCAGAAATGCCCAGGAGCCTAGAGGTGGGAATTTCATTGACCACGTTGGATTTGACTGATCACAAACTGAGAGCCTTCTCAAGCTATACTTCTAGCACTTTAGATCATGTCTTAACTTTGGGTAAAGAAATAAAATGAAGAACTAAAAAACAACAAACATAAGAAGTCCTACTTGACTGCTTAAAACCCAAGAAAATGAACATTGCTGTTATATATTGCTCAAATGCATTAGAATGACAACTATTCATCATTCATGCTTGGGGACTGAGAGGGTAACCATATATATTCACTCCCTTTGTGACTAAGCTTGATATACTACTCATCTTATGTTGAAGAACGATGACAATTTCTCAGCAAATATATGAAATAGGCTAAATCATGTTTTTCAGTCAGAAAGCAATTACTAAATAATTAAGGGCAAGTAGTTTTCACTAGATAAAATGAAGATACTGAATTTAATTAAGTGAATACTAGCTATCTCCAGTTATTATTTTGTCCTCTATTGAGATACTTTACATCAGTCAATAATAGGAGTCAATGATCTAGTTTGATTATGTTCTTAAATTCAATAAAATTTCATAACCAAATGCCCAGGTAAAACAAAGGAAAGAGTAGTTAATAGAGAAGAATGATTAACAGTGTTTCTGAAGGTACTGTGTTATCAATAACGCACTGCCAATCTAATAATTCGCAACTGGAAATATATCACCAATACAGAACACATAAAAACCAGCTTTCAGTTCTCAATCTTCAACTATCCAACCAAGGGGGAGAGGCCTGAGCAGTTAAAATATATGTCTAAGTCAGTCGGGCGCAGTGGCTCACGCCTGTAATCTCAGCACTTTGGGAGGCCGAGGAAGGCAGATCATCAGGTTAAGAGATCGAGAGCATCCTGGCCAACATGGTGAAACCCTGTCTTTACTAGAAATACAAAAATTAGCTGGGCATGTTGGTGTGCGCCTGTAGTCCCAGCTTCTCAGGAGTCAGAGGCAGGAGAATCGCTTGAACCCGGAGGTGGAGGTTGCAGTGAGCTGACATCGCGCCACTGCACTCCAGCCTGGCGACAGAGCAAGACTCCATCTCAAAAAAAAAAAAAAGTCTAGTCAATGTAGTAAACATAACTAATATAGTTTGCTCAGAACAAAAGCTCTCAGGTCTTTATTCTGAAGGTGCTTATTTTATGCATATAATAAAAACTCAGATGTTTTCCTAACCTGTAAGAGATGGACTACAAGACAGGCACATTGCAACTGACAGTATTTTGACAGCAAAAGAAAAAACAGGAAGTACAAAATCCAGGATGGAATTCAAAAACAAGAGTCTGAAGCAAGTTAATACATTTAGAAAATGTCTCTCATGTAGCTTCAGGTTATCATTAAAATTTTGCCTTATAAAAATTGATTCACATAAATGATTCTAAGTCATCAGAAAAATATTAAGTATAATTAGAATGGTATATTTAACAAGGTAGATATTTTTAAGAATATACAACAGAAAAATATATGCAACACAAAAGAAAAGGTTAAGATTCTTTCTATATAAAGAATTCTTACTAATTAACAGAACAGGCAAAGGATATTACAAGGCAATTCACAAAGAGAAAGAAATGAAGAAAGTATATACATATTTTTTCATGTATTTAGGAGCCTTTTTTTCTAATTATAATATTAATTGTTGGTAAAGGTACAAATAAAGGACATACTCATTCTCTGGTGGTAGCAATGTAAACTAGCACATCTATCTTGTAAAATTATTTGTCAATATGGGTAAAAGACTTAAGAACATCAATACCCTTTAATACAGCAACTTCTAGTAATTTATTGTATAAAAATAATCATAGATATATAAAAGGTTTATGTGTAAGGATTAAAAACTATAAATATTTGTGAATTGCCTTGTTATACCATTCGAATTATATTTAACCTTTTTCCAATGAATTAGAATCATTTATGCATATCAGTTTTTAAAAGGCAATTGTAGCAATAACCTCAAGCTGTCAGACGTTTTCTAAATTTATTAACCGATTTCAGACACTTGTTTTTGAATTCCATTCTATATTTTGTACTTTCTATCTTTATGATACATTCTCATTTACTTTAGCAAGTCTTAAATAATTCTGAATACGCAGAGTAAAATATGAAATTTCCCTTATATTCCTCCTACGGCCATCCTTACTCCAGTGATAGCACTACTAACAGTTTAGTGTCATATGCATGAAAATAATGCCTTACATTTTTCCCTTTAACATTCAACACTGCCTTATAAACAAGGTCTTTCCAAGTCATAGAGTTCAACTATCTTCATTTTAACGCCTGCAAAGCATTTCATTAATATGATCATACTTTATCATAGCTTACTTAAAGGGTTTCCTTCTTAAAGACAGATGAACTGTTTTCAATGTTTCGATGTTAAAAACAAGACTTAGATGAACATTTTGATACATACTTTGGTTCTACTTTGGTTCGAGTACAAGTATTTTTCTATGACATTATTTCTCAGACTACATTGCTGGACTGAAAATAACTGTATTTCTATTTCTCGTATCACCAAACTGTACTCCAAACTGCTTTACCAATGTAAACCCCCACTTGAAAACATTAATATTCTTCATTTCTGCCAAACTGATGGGTGAATAATCCTATCTCTTTATTTTCATCAATATTTCCCTGCAGTAAGATTGAGCATTTATTGGCCATTTCTTTTTCTCCTGTGAGTTACCTATCCGATACATATATATTTTTACTCATTTTTTAACTAGGCTGTCTTTTTCTTATGTATTTGTAGAAACTCATTATGTCTATATAGTGTCTTTATTAATGCTTACACATGTTACACGTGTCAAGTATTTTCTTTTAGCCTTTCATCTGTTTTTAACTTCTGCATTTTGTTACCCAGAAACTCCCAGTTTTATGTAATCAAATGTTTGTGACTTCTGGGTTTTATGCCCTATTTAAGGAGGATGTACTAACCTCCAAGATTACCAAAATACTTTCACACATTCTACTGCAATGATACTTCTGCTTTTTATGTTACTTCATTAGTCCTTAAGAACACATGCTGAGCAAATACAAGAAGTTTAAGGAACCAAATAAAAACCACAGACTTCGGAGTGGGGACTGGAAATATAGAGAGCAACCAGATAATCAAAAGTTTCACAGGCATAGTTAGAATTTGTACTTGCTCCTTAAGGCAATGGGAAATTAGGGAATTTGAAACAGGAAAATAAAATGAACATTCAATTTAATCTTTTAAAAGACTGTTCTGCAATTCATAGAGTGGGAGAAAATACTCACAATATATTTATATATCTGATAAAAATCTCATATCCAGAAAACATAGATTCCTCTAATTAACAACAACAACAACAAAAAAACAGGTAACACAATAGAAGAATGGCAAACATTTGGAATAGACACTTCACAAAATAGGGTGTACGATGGTCAGTGAACATGTGAAAAAGTTTTCAACTTCATTAGGAAAATGCAAACTAAAACCACAGTAAGATACCACTACAAAATTTTAGAATAGCTACGATGAAAAAGGCAAAAATACCATATGGGTAACTAGTACAACCATTTTTGATTTGAAACTATCTACTAAAGAGGAACATATACATACTCAATGGCCCAGAAATTCCACTTTGAACCATAAACTCAAGAGGAATGGGTATGTGTCTGTACATGTTTACCAAAAAATATGTTTAAGAATAGTAACAGCACCTTGTTATACATAATAGCACCAAACTGGGAATTACTTAAATGTTCATCAACAGTAGACTAAATTATGGCACGTTCATACAAAAAAACACTATATAGCAATAAGAACTAATGAATGATATGTGAAATAAAGTACAATCTCAGATAATGCTGTTAACAAAAGAAGGTAGGAACAAAAAGAGTACATGCTGTCAATTCTATTTATATAGAGCTCAAACAGACAAAACTAATCAATGGTGCTAGAAATCAGGACAGCAGTTACCTTTGGGAGGTGTGGGTAAGGAGCAGTGACTAGAAGAAAACACAAAGAGCCTATGGGAAAATAGTAATTTACTACTTACTGATCTGAGTGATAGTTTTACAAATGCGTTCAGTTTGTGAAAATCCAATGGTTTGGACACATGTGTATTCCTCTGAACATATAGTATACTTCAGTAAAAAAACTTTTTAAGAAAGATTATTCTTGCTTTAAAGTGGAGCATAAATTAGGAGACAAAACTATAAGCAAGGGATGGGATTAGGAGGTTATTTTGGTAAAATAAATTTATAGACAATAAACAAATACCTTAAGAACGAGAATGTTAGTAGTAAATCAAGAGAAACAGATGGTTTTCAATGGTATTTGGTACATAAAACTATCTGGTAAATGCCTGCGTGGAGGGAAAGAAGGAGTGTCAGTGATGACTCTCAGGACTGTTGGTATCTGGTAGGAAAAGTGATGCCCTTAAGATACATAACTCAGATGGAGATGCCCAGTTGGTCAATGCTAAATTGAGAGCTCCAGATTTTGGAGTCACTACACATACGATGTTAATGAAGCACTGGGAGCATGATTTCATCTAGAAGAAAAAATTAAAAGTGAGAAAAGATGGGTAGGCAATAGGAAAACCACCAAGTTTGCAAAGCTGTTCTTATAGACAAGTGATTCTCAGAGGGGGTCTGAGGATAGTGGGGAGGTCCCTGAGACAATTTCAGGAGTTCTACAAAATCAAACTACTTCTATAACACTATATTGTTTGCCTGGTGTACTCATTCTCCCATGAGTAGATAGTGAAGTTTTCCAGAATATGTGATGTGGTTAACAGGTGGAATGTAGAAGCAGGTAAGAAAATCTACCTATCAACTATAAAGCCAGACATTAAAACAATTTGCAAAATGATGCAAAACACTGCCACCTCCTCACAATTATTATTTTTTACTTTGCAAAATAGTTATTTTTCATAATAGCGTATATTGGATTTTTATATGTCATTGTTAAATTAATGAATAAATAAATATTTTAAAATTTTCTCAGGTTCATAATATGAAGTTATGGAAACATAAAATACACAAAGACAAAAGTTATTTGGGGGTTCTGACAAAGCATATAAAAGTGGCCTAAAAACCAGAAAGTTTATAAATATACCAATTTCTTCTGAACCCAGCTAAAACTGTTATTCTGGTTAGAATGACAATGCAGAAGGTAAGTCTATGAAATTTCCAGTTTAGTCTCACTATCTGGGGACTGGGGCACCTAACTCAATGCTTTTCAATATTCCCTCAACAGATACTTTCAAATCACAGAGATACACAATGGTCAAAACCTGTGCATTTCAATCAAGGGAAAGCATAAGAAATTCCTATTAAAGACATTTACACTCACCTTTTAGAAGAATTTCCTATATAAAAGGCTCTTGAAGTAAAATCACTGTTAAGTGCAAATCCTTGGGAATCAACATTTAAGGGGCAGACAGAATACAAGGAGTCTCTATGTAAGACTGAAGGGCTTGAACAGGAAGATAGAAAACTGAAGAGTGGTAAATAGAAGCCAAAAGAGTCTTTTTCAAGAAAACAGGAGCTCTTGATGTGTCAAATGCTGTAGAATGGTTGTTTAAGATAGAAACAAGTACTTCTCCATTTATTCAGCAAAGAGGAGGTCATTAGTGACTTTCAAAAGCAGTTTTAGTGGAGAGTTGGGTCAGAAAACTGAATAATAAGTATCAGGTGAAACAGTACCAAGTAGAAATAGTAAGGTACAGAACTGTTTTAAGAATTTAGTTGTTAAGTGGGGATAAGCAGGATAGCGACTAACAGTAATACAGGGAGGAGTGTATCATAAATGAACAAGATTGCTGAGGTGGGAGGAAATTAGATCTACAACACAAAGGAATTATTCATCAACCTTATACAGCAGGAAGGAGGCCGTTTACACAGCATAAGAGGGAAGCAAAAAAGTTTAGGCAAGAATAAAAAATTAATTTGAAGGTGTGGTAGGAGGAAGTTGAGGGAATTCCTAAAGATTTCCATCATTTCTGCTTAGTAGATAGCAAAAAAGAGAAATGAAAGCATAGATTTATGGGCCGGGCGCGGTGGCTCAAGCCTGTAATCCCAGCACTTTGGGAGGCCGAGATGGGCGGATCACGAGGTCAGGAGATCGAGACCATCCTGGCTAACACGGTGAAACCCCGTCTCTACTAAGAAATACAAAAAATAGCCGGGCGAGGTGGCAGCGCCTGTAGTCCCAGCTACTCGGGAGGCTGAGGCCGGAGAATGGCGTGAACCCAGGAGGCGGAGCTTGCAGTGAGCTGAGATCCGGCCACTGCACTCCAGCCTGGGCGACAGAGCGAGACTCCGTCTCAAAAAAAAAAAAAAAAAAAAAAAAAAGAAAGCATAGATTTATGGAGAAGGTTTGACATACCTACTATGAAGAAAAATAACAGACTTGGGCTTTTCTGAACCTTTTATATTTTCAACAATTATTAATTATTGTAACAACAATAGAAAAAAACTTAAAGATAAGAAGTATCAAATACATTTTAAAATGTTTTTTATGCAAAAAAAGTAAAATGAAAAGAAAGGATGCTCGGCTGTGTTAAGAGGTAATCCCTTAGTATTTAGGAAAAGTTAGCTCTCCAAACTTGAACAGTTATGGTTTATAATATTTTATTTAAATATACTAATTAGTTGGTGAAACCCTGTCTCTACAAAAAAATACAAAAAACTAGCCAGGTGAGGTGGCTTGCGCCTGTAGTCCCAGTTACTCGGGAGGCTGAGGCGGGAGAATGGCGTGAACTCCGAAGGCGGAGCTTGCTGTGAGCTGAGATCCAGCCACTGCACTCCAGCCTGGGCGACAGAGCGAGACTCTGTCTCAAAAAAAAAAAAATATATATATATATATATATATACACACACACACACACACACACACACACACACTAATTAGTCAACTAAAATGGGAAAGTATAGCTGCCTTTATTGCTATTTTATAGAAGTGGTATTACGTTGGATTATGACATCCTGAGTAACCATAAACAAGTTTCCTATTTGTTCTTAGAAGCAATTTTTTAACAGCACTGTCCAAAGATGCAACAGGTTTTCTTTGAGTACTGATGTAACAATTACCAGAAAAATGTATTTATAATACTTTACAAGTGTTAGTCTATTAAGTCTTTAGAGCTAATTCTGAAATATAGTAGTTAATATCTTAGTCTTGTAGCTTCTCAGTTCTCTGTCATAAGGACTCGACTTGGCCCCGGTAACTCAAAAGCAGCCACAGACAGTACGTAACCAAACGGATGGACATGGCTGTGTTCCAATAAAACTTTATGTGCAAAAACCAGTGACTGGCCCACACACTCTAGTTTTCTAATCCCTGGTCTAAGTTTTCAGCTTCTCACTGAAAAAGTCGCTAAATTCTTAAGATCTTTAGTTTTGTCATCTGTAAGTAGAGTAACAAAACTATTGAGATAATAAGACAATTATATAAATTACATTAAATTGTCCACCCCCATTCAATGCATTTAACAAATACAAGTTTTCTTTCTCTGTGTTTGGTAATACGACGTTATGGTACCCATCTTTCAGAACATCAAAGAGGTGGAGAAAACATTCAAGGAGTGGAAAATAAATGCTTATTTGTTAAGATGATGACTCAAAAATGACTTTGCTCCCATCTCAGCTTCCCAAGTAGCTGGGATCACAGGCATGCACCACCGTGTCAGGCTAATTTTTTTGTTATTTTTTTGTAGAGATGGGGTCTTTGTTGCCCACACTGGTCTCAAACTCCTGGGCTAAAGTGGTACTCCAGCCTTAGCCTCCCAAAGTGCTGAGATAATAGGCAGGAGGATTGCTTGACTCCAAGAGGCTAAGCTGCAGTGAGCCATGATCATACCACCATCCTCCAGCCTGGATGACAGAGTGAGACCATGCCTCAAGAAAAAAAAATTTTGGGTAATATTTATTAATAAATCCAGGTCTCTGTCTCCATCTGATTTTGATTTCTTCTGAAAGATACAAATCAAACATTTCTTGGAAATAACTTTCCTAAGTCCTTAAGATTTAAAAATCTCATTTATAATATCTTATGTAAAACAAATTTAGATTTCCTTTTAAGCTTAGTGTTAGGAATTTTTAAATTTACATATGCAATACAATCCTGAAGGGCTGTAATGCTGCACAATAAAGTTCTAGAGGAAAAACTAGGAAGGGAAAATTAAAATATGCAATGCAAACCACTTTCCCTGCCTTTGTACAGCTACTATATGCCAGTTTTTGCCTTATAATTCAGTAAGATAAAAACATGTCAATAAGATGATTCTGAAACAAGAGGGAGATCACAGTTGAAAGGTGTTCTGAAGCCCACAAAAACTCTACAAAGTAAATAATCAAGAATTCGTCATTTAAACCAAGATTCTGAAACTCACCATCTCTATTAGTTTCCCATTCTACATTTTCTTCTTCACTTTCCGGAGTTCTCTCCTTAGTGATTTTTATGTCTTCCTTTTCCCTATGTCTCCCTCTTGAAGATTCTTTCTAAAAAAGTACATACATACATTCAGATTACTATATTTTTAAAAATTATATGAGGTAGTTTATTGTAATAGAGAACATTTTAATTTCATTTATCTGTTTCATCAAAGAATCAGTTTTGTAAATAGTCACTTATCTACTAAGTAGAGAAAGTGACAAGTTCTAGTTGAGCACCACAATGAAAAGATTATACTCCAACTATTTTACTAAAGAACAAAAACTTTGCTAAAGAACAAAAACTAAAAGAGATATAGACTACACTATATCTATTTTACTGAAGAACAAAAACTTTAAATATTGAAGAGTAGCTAAGATGTGAAAATATGCAATGCAAATCTAATACTTTAACAAGCTTGTGACATTCAGCTACATACTAAGTTTCCATGTGAAAATCACTGGGGAAAAGACAGTTTAAAATGAATAAAATACAATGGAAGGATTTGTAAGTGATTATATTTTAAAATGACAAAAAAGGGATAAGCCATTCATCACAGACTTCTAAAAATAACTGATCTAGGACTTGTCATATATTCAAGTAATTGCCATTTTCCTAGACACCTAGGGATAAATCCAAACTCATTTAATAGTATTACAAAGGTTTACAAAAAGATATTTTACCCATTTTGATGAAACCAAATGGTACCTAAAACAGTCAGCAAATTAGTCCTCACTACTGCTGCTAAAAAACAGGTTTTACATTTTATTCCAGGTATAAAACCAGCTCACAAAAAAGGACAAAATTAATTCAGATTATAAAAGTCAATTAAATATCCTATTACATAAGAACTCCAAATCATATTTTACTAGGTGGTGAGAAAATAAAAGTAACCAGTGTTATGTAATTGTTATCTTCCAGCACAGTAAAAGTCTCACTTTTACTAACATTGTAAATACTATGAAAGACACATATACACAAGGATATTAAGTGCTCAAATTTCTTTCTGAGCATTACTAATCATAAAATTTGGCTGCTTAAAACACAAATTAATTTCTCTTTGTAGTTTTCTTTTTAAAGAACTCTAGTATAAATAACTGCCTCTAAATTCTACATATTTAGGCATGAAGTCATATTGTAAATATTACTGACAAAATTTGTATTTGATTGCTGGTAAGACAACAGAGGCTGACGAAAATAATTTGTAAGTTATATGAGAGTAAAACCTGCCGTGAAAAAAATGGTAAAGAGTCAAGAAAATAGAAATGGGCCTTTACTTGCACAGAAGACAAAAGGAAGAAATATAATTTATTTTTACTCTTAAAAAATTCTGTGGAACATCAGTGAAGAACTATCCTACATCCCAAACAATTTTTGAATGTTCTATGGATTAAACTCGCTATAAATAGACATTACTGAATAACTATGCCAAAAATATTTAATAGGAGGTTATCTCCAAATTATTAAATAACATATTCTGTGCTTTTTGTCCACTTAAAAGTATGTGAAATCCAACTGCAAGTCTAGCTAAAAAGGGTGCCACAGCAGTAGTGCTAGTGCTGCAAAATAAATCTATAAATTTGTAACATTATTTTTTATCAGATTTAGAGCCAGAAATGTTGTATCAATAAATGTCATTAATAATGATATATGTAAATATTTCATATTTACCCTAAACATTAAAATTAAAATTTTTGAATTGTCCATGTTTTTCAACATGGACTAGCATCATGTTTTCTGATGCTACTCCCAGAGATCATATATAACTTCTATTAGGTACCAGGGACTGAATGCACGCTTAAACAGGTGATGGAATTTCAAGTTCTTACTTCAAATCATAATACAGGAAATTACTTTGGTAACATTTATTAAGAAGGTCTAGCGCATTTAAAAAACATCTTATTTCTTAACTTTCTCCACTTCAACAATGTGTATACTTGTTTAGGTATGTTATTCCTTTTATCAAATAAAGTTATTTCCCGTTTTCTCTTATATTCAAATAAAGAGGGTATAGTATTACTTGTCCAACATAGTGTAGCACGGTCTACTATTCCACCTTGCTGTATTTCTTGAACAGAATGGCTTCTCATCTTCTCTTAAATCCAAACATATTAATTAAAAGTATAACCTATTGATTACTATGTGTTCTAAATTAGTCATCCTGGAACATCAAAGGGTTGAAATACTTGAAGAGCTACAGTATTTTAGCCAAAACCCTTGGGACCAGATATTCTAGAGTTTAGATTTTTTTTTTTTTTTTTTTTTTTTTGCATTTCAAAGCATATTAAGTAGTACTATTGTTCCAGTGGAGTTTGGAACAGTAGCCTGTGACCAAACATACTAACATTTTTGCAGCAAAACACAGAAATTCACCACTTTTACAAAAACCGTAATTAAATTTATTTCAATTAAGACCAGGCCTTGCTCCCACATGTCTGTGCCTTAGGAAAAATGTTTGGTTTTAAGTTTCTTGAATTTCAGAAATGTAACACATGATTTTAGATGTTTATATTACTTTCAATTCCACTCTTATATGCACGTTTATTTCTTGAACATTATATGTGTGGGCAGATTATGTTTATCATCAATTTTAGATAAAAAGCAGGCATTACAAAGAATATGAAATAAAAAGGAAGTGTCAAGACTAAGAGAGTTCAGAACCATTATTAGTAACCAAGTTTAAAAATGGTTAGAAGCCTGTGTAAGTAATATAATCCAACCTCCTACTCTACGCAGAACAATTTTCCATAACATTTGTATAGCTATAGAAGCCCTCTATTAGAAGACTCTTGGGCGCAAAAATCTTGGCTCTCTACTCTTGCACCCTTTTGTCCCATTTCCAGACAGTTCTAATTATTAGAAAATTATTTCTTATGCCCAGCGCATCTTTCTTAACCTCTCTAGAGGTTATACCTCTCTAGAATCTCTACTGATTGGGACTAGTTCTAACCTCTGGAATCATGCAAAACAAATCTAATACTTCTTTCATGTGCTAGACCTTTCCTCATCACTCTTTCATCTTCTCTGGGCATACTAATCTGCCAGTGTGCTTCAATGAAATATGATACCCCAAATTAATCTAGTCTTGTCAGAACAGCATAAAGCATACATCTTCCAACTCCCCTTAGAATTGAAATTATACTTGTATTAATGAAGTCTAATTTGTTTTTGCAGAGAAGAATGGAGCTTCAACTAAGAAACTATCATCTCCTAAACTATACAAATTTGAACTATTATTTCACATAAAATGAAGCCTATAAATAGGGTAAACTTCAGGCCTAAGTGACTTACTAATAGTGAAATCATCAAAGACCAAATATTCACTCTTGTTTTCATTTCTTACAGCTCCGCTATTCTTAATGTTGACTTCACATTAAGGTTTATTTCTTACCATAAGAAGCAGCAATCTGGGTCTCCTCAATGTATCTCTCCCACAAGCACAAAGAATTATTATTTCCTTCAGAGCAACCAGGCCAACTTCAGTCACATGGCCACCTCTGTATGAATAATTGCTATCAAGGTAATAGCCATGGGATAAACGGCTTAGGCCTGCTTCCTGAATCAACTGAACTAGCAAGGGGAATGGGATTATTATAACTGGATTTAACTAATCAAGGCCCAGCCATGAAAGTGGGATAAATTCCCCAAATCACAATGCTGATACAAAATGAAAAAATGGTGGAACGGGTTCTGGGGAATCCAAAGCGATATGCATGACACTTCATACTGCACTTCACTTCCTCATGGTACAATGCCACAGTTTGATAACTTCAACGGCTATAACAAGACAGAATTTCCAACTTAATAAAAATTTCTCCTTTACTATTCACATTTCCGACCCTTCTTCTAGGGTCTTTTTCCATCTTCCTGATGTATATACTTTTAAACATTCTCTATTTTGTAGTAAACACTCTCAATTTTATTTGAAAAAGGTATTTATTTTATTCTCATTATTGAAAGCCAGACTCTGGTACATACTTTCGGTTCACAGGTTTATCTCAGTACTTTGAAAATACTATTTCACTGCCTTTTAGCTTCCATTATTTGTTACTGATGCCATCCTGTTGCTTTTTTGCATGGGGATTTGTCTTTCTATATCTAGAGGTTTCTAGTGTTTTCTCTATATCTCTGATGTTTTGCAGTTTCATTATAATATTCTATCTGTGATGTACTGCACATCTTGTATCTGTAGATTTATGGTTCATCAATTATGGAAAATTCTCAGCTACTATTTCTTAAAATGTTGCTTCTCCAACATTCTTTTTTGTTTTCCTTCTGGGTTTCCAATTAGATGCATATTGAATTTTCTAAGTATTTCCCCCATGTTTTTAAACCTTGTCAATACTTTCCATAACTTCTCTTTATGTGACGAATTCTGGAGAAATTCTTCAGCTGGCAACTATTGTCAGGTCAAGTCACTCTATTCCATACCAGTGCAATTAACTTTCTATGCCTAAAATCAACTCTACGTTTATCCCTAACAGTTTCTGAGCTTCCTATATAACCACACCTCCTATATTGGATTTACTTACATCTTTCCACAATTACTTGGAGAAATTTCCTTTGAAGTTAATATATAAAAATTATCTCAGAATGTTTAGTCAAAGAATGACTCAATTATTTGTATGTCAATAACATTCTCATCTGCCACTAATATTCACTTATAAACATCTATACAAATCTATCTATTACTAAAGTTATCATTCAAGTAATAATTCCATATTTATTATATTGACATCAGAGGATTTCAAACATTCAATGGTTTTCACAAAACTTTGTTTTCTTCTCCTATCATCCATCTATCTACCTATCTTATTGATCTTATCTATCTATCCTATCTATCCATCTATCTACTTGAGACAGGGTCTTGTTCTATGACCCAGGCTGAAGAGCAGTGGCACAATCATGGCTCACTGTAGTCTTGACCTCTTGGGCTCAAGAAATCCTCCCGCCTCAGCCTCCCATAGCTGGAACTACTGGTACATACCATTATGCCCAGCTAATTAAAAAAATTTTTTAATTTGTAGAGACAGGGTCTCTCTATGTTGCCCAAGCTGGTCTTGAACTCCTGGGCTCAACCAATCCTCCTACCTCACTCTCCCAAAGTACTGGGATTACAGGTGTGATCCACGATACTAGGTCTAACCTCTTCTTTTATTTTAAAAGAATAATGCTATTCCAAATCCTACTGCTCTAAAAATAAACTTAGTTATAGAACACTAACATTACCAATGAATTTCTGGATTTTCTTTGGGCAGCTCTAGAATTAATGTTAATACCAATTTTTCTTCTCTGTCATTTAGTGCCATGTGGTATCTCAAAATTATTAACAAGTGAAGCAACTATTAATTTTAAAAAGATTAGGGTTTCCACCTTAATGTTTTCAAACCTTTATAATTGGACACATCTGATTAAAGCTAAAAAAAAAAAAAACACTTTATTAATCTAGTAAAATGGTCCATTGTTGTGCTTTGGCCTGAACGTTAGCCCAACAGCCTGCTCAGTCTATACATAGTTTTAGAATATATATACACCTAATATTTTGAAATTTTGAAATTATTCACAGATCTGCAGTTCCAGTTCCTTTCAATATTACAGAAACAAAGACAGTATTTTAGTCCTATACTTAATGAAGCTGTAGTTTATTTTGTTTATACTAAAGAAAAATACCCAAATAGGATTATCAGAGATTCTTTTTATGAAGTGCTCATATAAATTAAATTAGCTCATCTCAGAAAAACCAAGAAATATACAGATAACCAAAATAATATCACTTCTAAAAAGTATGAAAAGAATTAAAGTGAAAAAGAAATAGTTATTAATACTTCTGTATCTATGTACCTAATAATACGGTAGTGAAGAGCAGAAACTATAGGAGATGGAGTAAAAGAGACGGAAACCTACTAATAAGATACTTTAACATAATGTTCTCAAACCAAAATAGATCAAATAGAGAAGGATCTTAAAAATATAAGATGCCCAAAGAATAGATGTTTTATATATATTTATAGAACCTAAAAACCAAGAACTAGAAAATATACCTTTTTTTTAAAGCATGGGTGGAAAACTGAGAAAAAGTGACTGTCTTAGGCTACAAAGAAAATCTCATCAAATTCAAAAATATGAAAAATAACATGAAAGTTACTTTTTAAAAATCAAAAGAAAACACACATAAACACATAAAAAACAAAAGACCCTTCAACCTGAAAATTTTAAAACATTCCATTAAACAATTCTTAGATAATGGCTGAAATCCAAATCTAGAGAGGAGAATTTCCTGAAAATAACTGTCAAAGTTTGACATATGAGATCCATGAGATTCAGCTAAAGCAGTTATCTGATGAGAACTTACAGCATTAAAGAACATAAATAAAAATGAAAACAAATGTTCAACAAATTCAACAACAAGAAAAAAATAAGCAACCATAGAAGGAATTTAAAAACCCAGAAATAAATGTTAGAAAGCACAAAGAAGGAACTAATATACAAATGTAAAAGCTGATTCTCTGAAAATAAACCACTGGCTAACCTAAACAAGAAAAAAGGGAGAAAGCCCAAATTCAAAATCCTAAATGACGAAGTAAAATAATCACATAAATGCTCAATTAGTCATGACTAAGAACAAAGCAAAATGAAAAAATAAAACTATGAGGTGTTTATTAATTTTTTTTTTTTTTTTTTTGAGATAGGGTCTAGCTCTGTTATCCAGGCTGCGGTACAGTGGCGCAATCTTGGCTCACTGCAACCTCTGCTTCCTGGGCTCAAGCCATCCTCTCACCTCAGCCTCCCAGGTAGCTGGGACTACAGGCACACACCATTACACCCGGCTAATTTCTGTATGTTCTGTAGGGATGGGATTTTGCCATGTTGCCCAGGCTGATCTTGAATTCCTGAGCTCAAGCAATCTGCCTGCCTTGGCCTCCCAAAATACTGGGATTACAGGCATGAGCCACTGTGCCCGGTGAGATACTGTGTCTGATAAGATTTCTTTACATAACTCTATGCAAACAAGTTTGAAAACTTAGAAAAAAACCGGATAAAATTTCTAGAAAAATACTATTTGCCAAAACTGACTTTAACAGAATCAAAAGTCTACATCATTTTTCAAAGAAAAAATAAAGTCAGTTAAAGAACTCCTTCATAAAACACTACCACACCCAGTGGGTTTCGCAGGGGAATTTTACCAATCCTTTAAAGAGCAGAAAATCTAAATGCACTTAAAATATCCCAGAGTAAAGAACTGGGAATATTTTGTTATTATCTGTACTATAGATGAAGTAGTATAGTGCTGTTTCAAAGCAGACCTGAATTAGCTGTAAACGTCCATTGTAAACTCTAGGGTAACCACCAAAAAAAGTAGAAAAAAAAAAGTATAATTGATATGCTAAAAAAGAATGAAGGAAGAATCACATAAATGCTCAATTAAAATCACAAATTTTTAACCAAAAAAGGCACAAAACGAGTGAGAACAAAAACAGGAACAAAGAACAATGGCAATGAAGAGAAAACAGTAACAAATCTTGTAGATATTACTTCAACTACATCAACAATCACTTTAAACATCAATGGTCTAAACATACCAATTAAAACATAGATATTCTCAGAGTGGATGAAAAAACAAGACCCAATGGTATGTTGT
This sequence comes from Macaca mulatta, assembly GCF_049350105.2. NCBI lineage: Eukaryota > Metazoa > Chordata > Mammalia > Primates > Cercopithecidae > Macaca > Macaca mulatta. The sequence goes on from NC_133422.1 coordinate 25,297,559, forward strand.
CTACAAGAAACCCACATATAAACACATATATTAATAGATTAAAAGTAAAGGAATGAAGAAAGGTATACTATGCTAACACTAATCAAAAAAGAGTAGGAGTAGGTATATTAATTTCAGACAGTGTAGACTCTAGAGCAAGGTAAGTTATCAGAGACAAAGAGGAGCTCTAGAGCAAGGTAAGTTATCAGAGACAAAGAGGAGCACTGCACAATGATACAGAGGTCCATTCTCCAAAAACACATAACAATTCTTATGTCTATGACCCTACCATCAAAGCATCAAAATACCTGAGGCAAAAACTGATAAAACTGCAAAGAGAAATTCACTATTATGGTTGAGGATTTAACACCCTTCCATCATAAATGGAAAGATTCAACAGGAAGTCAGTAAAAACATAGTTGAACTCAACAGCACCATCAACAAACTTGATATAATTGATTATAGATGGCTTTATCTAACAACAGCAAAATACACATTCTTCTCAAGCTCATACAGATCATTCACCAAGACAGATCACATTCTGGGCCATAAAACACACTTAACAAATTTAAAAGAAATCATACAACGTCTGCTTTCAGCCACAATGAAATTAAACTAGAAATCCGTAACGGAAAGATTACGAAAATCCCCAAATGCTTCAACAACACAATTTTAATAAACACATTGGTCAAAGAATAAATTGCAAAAAAATTTTAAAGTATTTTAAGCTAAACGAAAATAAAAATATAACTTATGACGATTTATTGGATGCAGTGAACACTGTACCCAAAAAGATAGATGTTTATAGCATTGAATGCATATATTAGAAAAGACAACCAAAAATCATTACTTTAAGCTTCCACTTCAGAAAACAAGAACAAATTAAACCCAAAGTAAGCAGAAGAAAATAAACTTAAAAATTATAATGAAAAAAGTCAATGAAATCGAAAACAGAAATTCAATACAGAAAAATTAGCAAAACCAAATGCTGTTTTCTTTGAAAAGATCAATAAAATTAATCAGCTTCTAACCAGGCTAATTAAGAAAAAAAGAAAGACATAAATTACCAATAAGAGAAACAAAGGAAGGGATCTCACTACAAATCCCATGAACATGAAAAACATGATAAAGGAATACTATGAATAACGCATGACTACAAACTTGACAACCTAGATGAAATGCGCCAATTCTTGAAAAATACAGGGTGCCAAAACTCACACAAGCGGAAGCAAGCAATTTAAGTAGGTATATATCTATTTTAAAAATTGAATCAATAATTAATAACCTTTCAAAACAGAAAGCACCAGATAGTTTACAGGTAAAGTCTACCAAATATTTCTGGAAGAAATTATACCAATCCTCTATAATCTCTTCAGAGATAGAAGAGATGGACTACTTCTTAACTCATTCTATGAGGTCAGCATTATCCTAATTCTGAAACCAGACAAAGACATTACAAAAAAACTAAAGACCAATATCTGTCATGAATAACAGAAAAAATCCTTATCAAAAATATTAGCAAATTAAAAAGTAACTATATAAAATGATGGATATGGAAATCTGCTTAACTGAAGGAATCATTTCACTATATATATTTGTATCATAACATGTTATGCAAATTAGATATAATTTTAAAAGTCAAACTAAATAAAAAGTTAGCAAATCAAATCCCACAATGTATGTATCACAACCAAGAAGAATTTATCCTTGGTATGCAAGGCTGGTTCAACATTCAAAAATCAATTAATGTAACCCACCACATCAAGAGACTAACAAAGAAAACTCACATGATTATATCAGCAGCTAGAGGAAAAGCATTTGATAAAGTCCAACACTCAGACATAATAAAAACTCTTGGTAAATTAGAAACAGAGGCAAATTTCCTCAACTTGATCATCTACAAAAAAGCCTACGGCTAGCATCACACCTAATGGTGAAAAATTAGAAGTTTTCCTGCTAACATGAGAAACAAGGCAAGGATGTACCCTCTCACTATTCCTTTTCATCAAACTGAAATTTCTCAAGCTCATACAGATCATTCACCAAGACAGATGACATTCTGGGCCATAAAACACACTTAACAAATTTAAAAGAAATCATACAACGTCTGCTTTCATCTAATGCAGTAAGACAAGAAAAGGAAATAAAAATAATACAGATTATTAAGAATGAAGACCAAAAGTGTCTGCAGAAGACATGATTATCTACGTTGAAATTCTGAAAGAACTAACAAAAGAACTTCAGGAATTAATTCTTTTTTCAAGATCTTCCTATAAAGTTCAAGAACTTTAAGACTTCCTATAAAGCAATAGCAATCAAGACAGTGTGGGACAGGCAAAAGAACTGACAAATAGATTAGTTCAGGTTGCAGAATACAAGGCTAATATACATAAAACCCAAAGTTTTGTTTTAAACTCAAAGTTCTGATTTAAACCCAATCACTTTCCTATATACAACAGTAAGTGGAATTTAAAATTAGAACACAATACCATCTTCATCAGTATACAAAAAAATGAAATACTTAAGGATAAATCTAGCAAAATATGTATAAGACACACATGAGGAAAATTACAAAATTGATTAAAGAAATCAAATAACTAAATAAATGAAGAGTTATTCCATGCTCTTGGACAGAAGACTACATATCTGTCAAGATGTCGGTTCTTCCCAAATCAATAGATTAAATGTAATCCTCACCAAAAAACCCCAGCAAGTTATTTTGTAGGTACTGACATACTGATTCTATATGGAGACCCAGAATAGCCAACACAATACTGAAGAACAAAGTCATGAGACTGACACTACCTGACTTCAAGACTTCCTATAAAGCTATAGCAATCAAGACAGTGTGGGATGCGCAAAGAACTGACAAAACAGATCAGTGGAAAATAATAAGAGCCCAGAAATAGGCTCCCACAAATATAATCAACTGATACTTAACAAAGAAGACAAACCAATTCAATGAAAAAAGGATAGTCTTTTCAACAAACAGTGCTGAAACAATTGGACAACCAAATGCAAAAAGAATCTAGACATAGACCTTACAGCCTTCACAAAAATTAACTTAAAATGGATCCTAGATCTTAATGTAAGACAAAAAACAATAAAGCTCCTAGAAAGTGACATAAGAGAATATCTAGATGACCTTGGGTATGGCAGTGACATCTTAGACACATCATCAAACTATAATCCATGAAAGAAATAACCGATAACTGGACTTCATTAAAATTAAAAGCTTCTACTCTATTAAAAAAAAAAAAAAAACCATCAAAAGTATAAGACAAACCACAGACTGGGTAAAATAAGCTCAGAAGTGTTGGGAAGAAGCCCCCCAAAATCTGGACATCAACTGGCCCCAAAACTGGTCATAAACAAAATCTCTGCAGCACTGTGACATGTTCATGATGGCCATAATGCCCACGCTGGAAGGTTGTGGGTTCAGGGGAATGAGGGCAAGGAACACCTGGTCAGCCCAGGGCAGAAAACTGCTTAAAGGCATTCTTAAGCCACAAACAATAGCAGGAGCGATCTGTACCTTAAGGACATGCTCCTGCTGCAGTTAACTACCCAACCTATTCCTTTAATTCAGCCCATCCCTTCGTTTCCCAAAAGGGATATTTTTACTTAATTTAATATGTACAGAAACAATGCTAATGACTGGCTTGCTATTAATAAACATGTGGGTCAATACCTGTTCAGGGCTCTCAGCTCTGAAGGCTGTGAGACCCCTGATTTCCCACTTCACACCTCTATATTTTTGTGTGTGTCTTTAATTCCTCTAGTGCTGCTGGGTTAGGGTCTCCCCGACAGAGCTGGTCTCAGCACAGAAGACTTATTCAATAAGGACTGTTATCAAAAACATACAAAGAACTCTTAAAACTGAATAATAAGAAAACAACCTGATTTTTAAAAATGGGCAAAAGACCTGAACAATCTCACCGAAGATATACAGATGGCAAATAAGTATATGAAAAGACGCTCAACAGCTTATCCAACAGGGAAATACAAAGTAAAACCACAAAGAGATACCACTACGCACCTATCTGAATAGTCAAAATTCAATTCACTGACAACAATAAATGCTGGCAGGATGTGGAGCAACAGAAACTCTCATTCATTGCTGGTGGAAATACAAAATGATATAGCCACTTTAGAAGACAGTTGGCAGTTTTTTACAAAACTAAACATATTCTTATCATACAATCCATTAATTACACTCCTATTTACCCAAAGAAGTTGAAAACATATGTCCACACAAAAAGGTACACAGAGATATTTATAGCAGCTGTATTCATAATTGCCAAAACTTGGAAACAACCAATATGTCCTTTGGTAGGTCAATGGACAAATAAACAGAATAGCCACACTTTACACTATGGACTATGAGTAATAATAATGTGTCCACGTAAGGTCACTGATCGCAACAATGCACCACTGGTGTGAGACACTGATAGTGGTGCAAGTTCTGCATATGCTGGGGGAGAAAGAGTTACGGGAAATCTCTGTATTTACCATTAACTTTTGCTGTGATCCTAAAACTGTTATAAAACATAGTGGTTTTTAAAAAAAAAAAAAAAAAAACAGAAAAGTGACAAATAAAATTACCTGTACTCGATATCTTAAGTAAAAGGTTTTCCCTAAAATACAGAATTTTTAAAACAGAGAAGAAAAAAAAAAGAGAGAGAGAGAAAATGGGCAGGGGATACAGTAAATTACCTGTAAATACATGAAGATGCCCAATCTCACTCATAAGAGAAACATAATTAAAACTATAATGAAATAACACTTTTTCTATGAAATTGACAAAAAGACAAGTTTGAAAACACATACTAACAAAGCAAAGATGAAGTCAGTTGGCTCTGTGTGCTGCTGGCAACAACGTAAATGTCATTATGTAGTAAGATTATACAGGCATTTACCTTTTGATACAGCAATCCCATTTCTGGAGATTTATATTTCCTTAAGACACAGACACAAAAATACAAAATAATAATTGCATATATTCCCTGTAGCTCTACTTTTAGTGGCAAGACTGAAATAACCTAAAATCTCCACTAATAGAAGACTGGCTGAATAATGTACCATACAATCACACAATGAAATACTACGTAATTATGAAAAAGCTTAAGATATAGCTTTACATACTGCCATAGAATGATCTCTGGTACAGTGTTAAAAAAGCAAGGTGAAGAAAAATGTATATAGTAATGCTACCTTTTATCTAAGAAACAGAAAAAAGATGATTATATATACTAATTTGTGTGTGCATATATAAATGTATGTAAATATTAAATATATATATATTATATGTGTGTTTTAAAACAGCAGAATTATCCAAAAACTCATAAATGTGGTTACCCATAGGGAAAAGGGTACAGTAATCATAGGACAGAAGTTAGACTTTTCTGAATATAAAACTGTTTTGTAATTTAGCTTTGAAATCATGTAAACGTTTTATATAATTAAAAAATGAAAGAAAAAAGAAATCTAAAAACTTCAAAATTACTTTTAATTATCTGATTATTTCGGTTAACCCAACTAAATATCAATTTGGCGGTTTAACCATATAGAGAAGACCGTTTCAAGTAACTTAAAATATACTAATTTGACTATATATTCCTAATAGACAGATTTAACAACATTATCCTAATAGGATATATCTTAAGAACTACCTAGAAACCTTAAGTTGAGCTCAGTAATAACACTATTAACAACAATACAGTTGTTATTCTGAAGCTACTAAATGTAATGTAAGGTCAAGCAAATGAATAATGTCAACAGGGACCAGAATTTTCAGCGGAAGAGAAAAAACATACGACTAATAAAATCAAAGTTAAGTAAAAGTCCTGCAGTCCAAATCTGAATTATTTGAATTCATGTCTGTTTGTTTTTAAAGAGAAGATCTATATGAATTTCCTAGATATACCTAATGAAAAGCCCCAAAGACAATGACTAATCTAGTGGTAAAACCTTGCAAATACTCTCAGTAAAAGGAACCAAGTTTTTTGAGGAAAATGGCTGATTCCGCATATACAGTATGAAATACACAATGTGCTGGGAATACATGATCTTCATAGAAACAAAGAAACTACAGAGGATTACTAAAGTGGTGGCAAAACAACATAGGATATAACTGGACTTCATTCAAGTTGAAAGACATTTTGAAAGACACCACAAAGAAAACAAAAAGGCAGGCTGCACACTGGGGAAATGTATTTGCAATATATATATCTCACAAAGGATTGGTATACAGAATATTACAAATTGGTAATAAGACTAAGAGCCTAATTTATAAGCAAAAGATGTTAATAAATAGCCAATACAAGATATACATAAGATAAAAAAGAGCCAATAAACATATGAAAAGATGTTCAACATCACTAACCATCAAGAAATGAAAATTAAAACTACTATATACCCACTAGAATGGCTAACATGAAAAAGACCAACAATGCCAAGTGTTGGTAAGAACACAGAGAGAAACTTATTCAGTGAAGTGGAGATGCAAAATGGAACAACCACTTCAGAAAACTGTTCAGCAGTTTCTTATAAAGTTAAAAATACATATAAGACACAGTTCTACCCCTATATATTTACCAAAAGAAAACTTGTCCACACAAAAACATATATGCACATGTTGACAGCAGCTTTATTCATAATAGCTGGAGCAGCTTTATTCATTAATAGCTGAAAACTAGAAACAACCCAACTGTCTATCCACTGGTGAATGGCTAAACAAATTTTGATATATCCATCTAATAGAACATGAATCAGCAATAAAAGGAATGAACTACTGACATATGCAACAATGTGGCTGAATCTGAGAAGTACTATGCTGAAAGAATCAAGACATGGGAATATATATGATTTCATTACAGTGACAGATCAGAGGTTATCAGGAGTGAGTTTGGGAGGGGACTGACTACAGAAAGGCATGAAGATATGTTTTGGGTTGACGGGTATGTTCTGTATCTTGATTGTGGTGGTAGTTACACAGGTGGCACATCTGTCAAGACTCAAACTGTATACTTCAAATGGGTGCATTTCAATGTTTGAAAATTATATTTCAATAAAGTAAATTGAAAAAAAAAGGCTCTGGATCCAATACAAAGATCACCCACAAGCTAAGGAAGGGGCATCTGGGCATAAAAATACTAATAGTGGAAATGGATTATAGTTAGAGAAATCAGTAAAAACTCATGGTTAGCTTAATACAGTTACAGATGGTCACTAGAAATATTTATATATACCAGTTAGTATACACGCATATATTTATTTGCTCTGCTAGCTGAGAGGTTCTAAAAGAAACAATACCCCAGTAGCACAAACACAGCTAATGCCCAGGTTTGGTTACTAATACCATTCTACAATAAAAGAAACCAGGGCACAAGCACATGCTCATTCCCTTGCCGTGTGTGGCAGTGTGCATGTGTCTCAGAATACCCATCCTTGGAATTCAGTCATCAGGCCATGAGGAAGCCCAAGTGATGAGACCACACAGAGACAAACAGAGGCCTCTAGTGACAGCCAGCATCGACTGCCAGACAGGTGAGTGAATAAACCTTCAAGTGCTTCCAGTACGTTAGCTGAGATCAACAGAAAAGACTTCCCTGCTGTGCCCTTTCTGAATTCCTGACAGAATTTGAGCACATAATAAATGGTTGTTTTACGTCAAGGAACAGCAACTGGAACAACTCTTAAAGCTATCAAAGAATGTATTTGCATATCATACTAGGCTAAAACTTAAAAGTTTTTTCCATATAAAATGAAAATATATAGCTATGTTGGAAAATCACCATAATTATCTCCGTACTATATATTCATTACCGAATTTCTACCAGGTGGTAGATATACTATATCTCTATTTATACTCTTATCCCTCTAAGCCTTTTCTTTTGAAATAAACAAACAACACTCATTCGATCTGTTTACCCCTACAGCGATCAGCTTCCTAAATTTTTACTTTGGTGACTTTCTACTATTTCTATTCTGCATTTAAACAATGTTTTATTATTTCCAAAGAATTTCATATGTACTTCTTCACTTGGTTCTCACCATAACTTGTGATAAACTGGGGAAGGTACATCTATCCTACAAGTTAAAAGACAAAGTCAAGAGACTTACTCAAGATATAGTTAGTAACAATGTTAAGGCCTTCTAACTTAAAAGTCCTCCACTGCAGGAGTCCTGCTAATTATAACAGCTACAGTACTATCCCCTCCCCTACAGTCAGTGCCATTTTTTTTTCTCATCTAGCCAGAAATATCAAGAGGTAGAAAAAGAAGAAGGTAAGGCCAAGTGCAGTGGCTCACGACTGTAATCCCAACATTTATGGAGACTGAGGAAGGATGATTGTTTGAGCCTGGGAGGTGGAGGCTTCAGTGAATCATGTTTGCATCACTGCACTTTAGCTCAGGAAGGAGAGCAAGACCCTGTGTCAAGAAAAAAAAAAAAAGAACAAGGTAGGGGATATCGGGGGGCAGTAAGAGAACTGAGGAGGCAATTGTGAAACAAAACTAATAATTGCATGGACATTCTAGAAGGCACAGTTTCAAGAGACAGTAAACTTCATACTAGAAAATTACATTTTCAATTCAGTATAAGACACCTGGAATAGGTTTAAAGTTGGATAATCGACTTGAGATCCACCTATAGACTGAGATCTAAAAAAGTAATTTGAGTGTAGTCATCTTAAATAAATTCAGGATAAGTATCAAGTCTAAATCTTCTGTTTGAAGGTAAGCAATTAGGTTGGGGTGGGGTAGGAAACGTCAACAAATGACAGAAATGGTCCTTTGAAAAAATAGTGGACAAGGGAAAGAGAACAACATTGTGAAGTCTCAAAAGAAAAACCGCGAGGTGGAAAAGAAAAAAAAAAAAACCTCTGAAAATGGCTTTTTCAGGAACCAGAAAGTTATTAAAATAGCAGGTTAAGAAAAAGTATTTAACCAGTTGAAATAATTAACATTTAGAAAATTAACATCAGTTAAAATATTATTCCAATTATCATTTTTGTTTTGTTTTGTTTTTTTGAAACAGAGTCTTACTCTGTCATCCAGGCTAGTGTGATTCTCAGCTCACTGCAACCTCCGCCTTCCAGGCTCAAGTAATTCTCCTGCCTCAGCCTCCTGAGTAGCTGGGATTATAGGCATGCGCCACCACACCTGGCTAATTTTTGCATTTTCAGTAGAGACTGGATTTTGCCATGTTGGCCGGTCTGGTCTCAAACTCCTGGCCTCAAGTGATCTGCCCGCCTCAGCCTCCCAAAGTGCTAGGATTACAGGTGTGAGCCACTGCACCCAGCTATCCCAATTGTTTTAATATTGTATATGAGGACGAATAAATAACAACAAAAAACTTAACACTTTAAAAACAAAGATCCTGAAAAAGTTCTGGAAATGAATGGTGGTATCGTTAGCATAACAGTGTAAATGCACTTAATGTCAATAAACTGTGCATCAAAAAATTGTTAAAATAGTAAATTTTATGTGTATTTTACCACATTAAAAAAATGAAAATAAAAACAGAGATCAATAAAGAAAAATAAACAGACCACTGCTCTTGCCCACTTGCTCTGACGTAAGACTTACGTAAGCAATACTCAAGGGCATCTCTAACTCCTAAACTAGGTATCTTCCCACGATGGCGAATTATCTAATTCTTTCTTGAATGCAGTCACAAAGCTTCTATTAAGAGATAAGGATGCTCTACAACACCTTTATGTCTCCGTCATCAATAAATGCTTGAATATTCTTCCTGACTATATTTAGGGGTCTAATTTTGCTTTCAAAGCTAATTTATCTTTTGTGCTCAAATTCCATAAAATAACAAGTCTCTGTCATACAAAATGAAAATACAATTCCATTTTAATCTGAAAATCTCTACTGATTAAATGCAACTATTTGCTACTGATTACCTCAAATAAGCCTCTCACTTTTCAGTTCCACTGTATTAAGTCTGATTCATATCACCTAGACCAGCCCTTTCCAATAGAAACATGATGCAAGCACTTAAGTAATTTTACAATTCCTTGTTGTAACATTAACAAGAAAAAAGATAAAGGTAAAATTAAAATATTGATAACATTATTTAACCCAGCATATCCAAAATTATTGTCCTCTCAACATAAAATCAACATTTTAAAATTTGAGATATTTTACTTTTTTTTCATACTAAGTCTCTGAAATTCACTATGTATTTTATATTTATAGCACACTTCAATTCAAACTACCCACATTTGACACAGCACAGACCTTAGATCAGCGGGGGTTCTCAATCACGGCTGCATATCAGAACCACTTTCCATTAATTCAATAAGTGAACTTACTAGTTCCAGGGTCTGGAGGTAAACTGGTGAGCAAAACAGATCTCAGCATGTAAGTCTCTTTTCTCTATTGCTAAACTGTGAGTTTGGCACACAAGACCACTGATAATCTGGTCCTAATCTACTTCAGCCTTCATCTCACATCCACATGTTATCATTTTTTTTTTTTTTTTGAGACGGAGTCTCGCTCTGTCGCCCAGGCTGGAGTGCAGTGGCACGATCTCGGCTCACTGCAAGCTCCGCCTCCCGGGTTCACGCCATTCTCCTGCCTCAGCCTCCCGAGTAGCTGGGACTACAGGCGCCCACAACCGCGCCCGGCTAATTTTTTGTATTTTTAGTAGAGACGGGGTTTCACCGTGGTCTCGATCTCCTGACCTTGTGATCCGCCCGCCTCGGCCCACATGTTATCATTTTTATAACCTAGGCACACAGCTTCACAAGTTTCTCAAACACATTAGTCCTTTAAAACTCCTTACATTTCTTGTGTTGGTTTTCTCTTCTGCCCTCCCCTCTGACACCCCATCTATTCCTTCAACACCAGTCCAAGTGTCATTTTGCCTGAAGCATTCCCTGGTTCTCCAGGTATTTACTCTCTCCATTGTGCATTTGCTCATATCTTTCTGACATACTATCACATGCTACAGAATTACAAGTTATCCATTTATGAATCTGTCTCACTACAAGATCAGGAGTTATCAACCTCATAATTCAGACACATTGGAGTTGACATCAGTGACAGAGAAGAGGAGGAATTACAGCTAATTTGCTGAAAATCACACCCATTCTATCTTAGCTATGCCTATGTAATCTATTCCACAGTTGCCCTTACCTAACATAGGCCTGATCTTCCTACAGAAATTCATTACATGAAGATCAACAGTCACGTGTTGCAGCAGGAATGCACAATAAAAATGATCAGTATCTGTTACCTGTCATATATAACACTAAAAATAATACGAGCTGGGCACGGTGGCTCATGCCTGTAATCCCAGCACTTTGGGAGGCCAAGGCGGGTGGATCACAAGGTCAGGAGTTCGAGAGCAGACTAGCCAACATGGTGAAACCCTGTCTCTACTAAAGATACAAAAAATTAGCTAGGCATGGTGGCGCACACCTGTAATCTCAGCTACTTGGGAGGGTGAGGCAGGAGAATCACTTGAACCCAGGAGGCAGAGGTTGCAGTGAGCAGAGATCACGCCATTGCACTCCAGTTTGGGAGACAGGGTAAGACTCTGTCTCAAAGAATAATAATAAATAATAATTAATACCCTGGTGTCCTAGTTTATTAACAGTTCTGTTTAAGTTTAGATAGTGTATTACCTAAAACCTGATCACTGTTGAAACTTATAACTCTATCACTTCAGTATACACGATGCTCAGTGCCTTTGAGGGCTTTCTCATCTAGGGAAAGCAAGATTCAGGCTTTAAATTTCTTAACAAAATGCCAACTTGACTGTACTAACTTTATTTGATGAACATAAAAACCTTTATGATAAACACCACACTTACATTCAGTTATCTGTCAACAACCTACATCTCCAAGGCTGACGTTCATCTTCTATACGAGCCTAAAGACAATTTATATTAGAAAATGCTAAGCGCCATTTCAATACCAGTATATACCATTTATTATGCACACGTCATCATGGAATAGTAAATCATTTACATGTATTTTCTTCACAGCAACACTGACAGCCAGCATTTCCATTTTACAGACACGGAGACAAGAAGAGTTTAACAATTCCTAAAGTAATATGCTCTAAATATGGATTCCAGATGTTTGCTCCTTATACTAATAACAATTCATCTAGCAGTATGCTAGAGTCAGTCTGTACTGACTCATAAGAGCTGATTTAAATTTTTAGGAATTCTGGAAGTCACTGTTAAACACAGCCATGATTAAACAAATAAACTGTATTAAAAACAAAGGTAATAATTACTCAGAACTCATGGTAAATTCACTCCTGAGGTTATTTACATTTTGTGTGTTTGTAATATACATAATGGGAACACTGTATATAATGTCACTTAGCATCTCTTCCCAACTATGCATCTGTCAGTGATGTCTTTGAAAACTTGAAACTCACCATGGTGGGAGTATTTACATAAAAAAACTGGCAAACCCGAGAAACCATGGCTTTCTTTTTTTCACAGTAGCTGTACATTTACCAGCAGACCACTGAGGCATCTCTTACTCTGAATCAATAGGTTATTTCAAAATGTAATACACATGCTTAGTCCCCAACCCAGAAATTCTGATTCAGTAGATTAGGAGTGGAATACTGGCATATGTATTTTGAAAAAGATCTTCCCTAAAAAAGGAATTTTGATAAAAACCTCCAGCTGAGAACTACTTAAGATTTTTAAGATTGTATCACTGTATCACATTAGACATTAGAAAACTAAATACTTAAAACTATATTATAAGAAATAAGTTTCACAAATTATAATACTGTCAGGGCTTTTTTATCATGGGTCAAAAACAGCCGTAGAAAGCTTCTACATACCTTAAGTGATCAAGGAAGTTGTTGCTTATACAGTTCAGTAGCTTTCATAAAAAGACTATAATAGAGGACAATTGGATATCCACATGCAAAAGAATAAGGCTGAACCTTTACCACGTCATAAATAAAAATTAGCTCAAAATGTTTAAAAGACTTAAATATAAGAGCTAAAACCATAATATGCTTCAAAGAAAACATAGATGTAAATCTTTGTGACCCTGGACTAAAAAATAGTTTCTTAGATGACATCAAAAGCACAAACAAGCAACAATAACAATAAAAACAAAAACAGGTAAGTCAGATTTCATCAAATTAAAGATGTATATGTTTTAAAGGACACCATCAAGAATGTGATGCCAACATACAGAATGGGAGAAAAGATCTGCAAGTTATATATACGATAAGGGACTTGTATCCAAAATAAAGAGAGCACTTATAACTCTATAATAAAAAGACAACCCAATTTTTAAAATGGGAAAAGGATCTCCAAAGAAAATATACAAACAGCCAATAAGTACACAAAAAGATGCTCAACATAATTAGAATCCAAAATGCAAATAAAAACCACAATTAGATTATCATTTCACACCCACCAAGATGGCTATAATCAAAAAGTTAGATAACAAAAGTGTTGATGATGATGTGCAGAAACTAGAACTTTCATATGCTGTCAAAAATGTGAAATGATACAGCCACTTAGTCTGGCAGTTCCTTAAAAGGTTAAACACAGAGTTACTGTAGAACTCGGCAATTTCACTCTTCAATATAAACCCAATAGAAATAAAAACATTTCCATACAAAAACTTGTACATAAATGTTCACAGCAGCATTACACACAAGAGTCAAAAAGTAGAAAAAGCCCAAATATCCATCACTGACAAGTGGATAAACAAAATGTGATATTATTAATACAATGTAATATTATCTGACAAAAATCAGGAACAAAATACTGATGCATCCCATACTGTTTCATGAACCTTGAAAAACTATGCTAAGTGAAAAAAGCTAGTCACAAAAGATCACATTTTATTATTCCATTTATATGAAATATATAGGCAAATCTCTAGAAAGAGAAAGAGGATTTAGCAGTTGCCTAGGGCTGGTGGCTAGGAGGGCGTCTGCTGAAAAGTTTGGCATTTCTTTATGGAGCAATGAAAATATTCTAAAATTGACTATGGTGATGGTTTCACAACTCTAATAATATACTAAAAACCACTGAGGAGTACACTTTTAGTGAGTGAACTGTATGGTATGTGAAATATGGTATGATAAATTTCTAGAAAACAATTAGCTCTGGGAAAGATTTCCATTCCTGACAAACAATTGTTTTCTTTTACTCAATGAACTACATTATAAATTTTATTTATCTGGCTTCACTGCCAACAAATTCACAGCTAAAATTTGTGGTCATATTTGCTTTCTTTTATCTCAACTTTCTAGTTCAGTTTGTTAACCCCACGTGTTTTGCTTTCATTGTTTTAATTTGTGTAAGCGTTCTACTGCAAGCCACTTCAACCTTTCTTGGAGCAGATGTGATGGCTGGCTGAATTCTGGAAACTTAAAGATACTCACGATCCTCATCAAGGTATAAAATCTCTACTAAGTTCAGCTTGAGTTCTGCCAAATAATCCCTTTTATCTTAACTACCATAAAGAACTGAACCAATCACAGTTTTCCCAGGGGACTCTTCCCTCTAAATTACATTATCCATATAGAACATTATAATGCCATATTACACATTTACCATATATTTAGCACACAAATAATATTTAAAATGAAACTTAAATTAACAAATTACTAATGAAGTTTAACTTGGTTTTGGGAAATTCAATCCTACCCTAACAGGTGAGGATGACTCCTCTGTATTTCGTTTCTGGGGCTCAGCGTCCACGTCTTGGCGCTTGTTCTTCATTCTTTCTCTAAGATCCCCTGTAGGTCTTTCTGGTGACCTTTGAACCAAAACAGAGAAACAAAACAAAAAACAAAACAAAACAACAGAAATCTATATTTATATATTAATAACATTTTATAAGAATGTATTTACAGAAATAACCTCACAAATCTCAATACACTTTTTCTAACTGACCTTGACTCCTAAATTTCTGAAAAATAATTTCACCTTAAATATTAATATGCAAAACATGAGCAACACTTATAGTTTTTCTCCCAATAACATTAAAATTTATATGTTAAATTCCATGAAGTGGCAGGTACTGGTGATGTGAATAAGAAATTATATGTGAACTGATAAAAAGGAACTAATAGCTTGACTTGTTTACCTGTTAATCATATAAATATATTAGTTACATGTAGGAGCAAAATATAGTAGTAACACAATGTTTTAAACTACAAAGTTGCAAAATTAATCTATAGGTAGCAGCGTTATCATCTATACATGAAAGACATAATAAGTATTACAAGAAATAAGTTACTTGTATATACATGCATGTGGTTGGATGTAACATCAACAACTGAGAAAATAATTTATGTACTTTAAGAATCAAAGCAAATATAGGAGCTTTATAATTTTTCTTAAATTTTAAATTATTTCAGAATAAAGGATTCAAAGCAATTTTACAACAGTGATTTTCATATTCTGCTGTAAATTTTTTAACTAAAGGAAAAATACATATCTAAACTCAACAGTGGTGAGGCTTTATTATTTATACTATAAATCTGACAGTATATGGCTATGCAATTATTTTTACTATCAGTGGGGAAAAAACAAAGGAGAGATGGAAAACACACTGCCTTGAAAGACTATTTCTAGAACACCTTTAAAAGAGGGCAAAAGAAGTTAAGGAATGCTCTGTTCCTCTTTGACTACCAAAAAGTACTATATATAAAAAAGATATAAACAAATCACATAAATATTCACATCTATTTCAAGCAGTCATTGAGCAATCAAATCAATTCCTTGATTATATGAATACAAATCATAAGGTTAGTATAGAAATAATTTGAGTTAATTCACTTTAAAGGATCTCATTGATGTTTACATGCATATTTAATAGATTTATATTAAATGTTTTAATAGTTAAAGCTAAACTTGAAACTGGAATCTCTTATTAAGAACCAGTACTTAAGTGCTCTAAATTATAATTATGATGTACATGTAAATCCTATGTGCCCCGGTTTCCTTTATATAATGAAACAGTTTAGTATGAACTTGTTTCTATCCTAAACAGCACCCATCAGAGTGAATGTTCTACACACAGCGAATTCTCCATGAATTACTTAAAAGTCTTGTAATATAAACATATAAATAAGCATTTTGTAAAATACACTGCTTTTCTTCTCATCTTTGACTCACATTATGAACTATGTTTTTCCTCCCGACAAAAAAAAGCACAAATACTAAAGAAATTATCAGATGGAAAAACACACACAAAATAGCAAAATTATAATAAATATCCTTTATTCTAAGTCTAGTAATGACATTACTTTTTCCCATTTTAGACAAATTTCTCTGACCATTTTTCTCAAAATGATTGCTTAAATAAAAATTCTGAGTCAGCTAATAAAATTCAAAGATACATTTTAAAATGTATTAAAAGTACAGTATTAATAAAAGCAAAACAATAAAATTATTGAAATAGTTTCACCAGGTATGTATCTACATGTATATATACAATTAATCACACATATACTACAAACACTAATTTTCCCACATTAACAGAAGTGACAAATGACAATCTAAATACAAATAAAACAGTATTCAGAATCACAAATAAACTAAAATGTACAATGTTTACGTGAAAAGGAAGTTGGCTAACGTTGAGGGTTTGAATTTTAAATTCTCCTAAACAAAATCTACCCATACACTACCCAAAAAAAATCACCCAACTAAAAAAAAAAAAAAAATTTCCAATTGCAAATGTTCAGTTTTTATAGTGTTGCTATGCTATAGCCAAAACAATCAGCATAACCAATTTTGGAACTAGGTAAATTATTTGTTTACCAATCAAGTTAAAACTGTTTCTGTGACAAACTCTATGTATATTACATCTTTAAACACCCTAAAATCATCATCATGAGGGAGCCAAAAGAAAAATAAAAAGTCTTTATTAAGCAAGTTTAATCTAGCCAAGCCTTTATTAAAGGCAAAACAATGTTTGAAATATGGAGTACACTTATCCACATATAAATACATATTTTCATTAACATACTGTGATAAGGGATTTGGCAAATGCATTTTAACCTACGGAATTTGTGCAAAATTTGAATTCAGGACATCTTAAACAGCTAAAATTATACCCTATTTGAATTTTACTATTTTAAGAGTTAAAAATAGCCTCACTAAAAAGAAATTCAGATACCATGGAATTCTGCTGTCTTAAGCAGCAATTTAATACATAATTGGGGGAAAAAAGTAAGCCATACACATATTACAAAAAGACCTATTGTCAAAACAAATAAATAATGAACAAATAAGTTAATTTTAAAGCAAACATTTTATTAATCTTGAAAATAGTAACAAAAAGATCTTGTCAGTCTTCGATCACTGGTAAGACTAACACCAATATAGAAAATCTGACCAAATATATGGTTGTATTTCAGATTTTTACACTAGAGAAATTACAAAAGTCATCTTCTAATAGTACATGAACAATTCAAAGTTCTCAGTTTACCTTCTATAATTGCTGCTATAACCTTTACCACGAGGTGAAGGGCCATGTACGAATCTACATGTGTTTCCATAGAGGCAGTTGCCAGTCTTCAGCCAGTTACGGCACTGTGTCTAAGAGACAGATATTACTATGTAAATTTCATATTGATTTCTAGAAAAAAAGTGCTAGCAGGACAAAATTAAAACAAATGTTAACAAAATTCCAGCTAACTGTGATATATTACTCCCCAAATAATAAAAACTTCAGGACAAATATATGAAAAACCCATAACCTTATCACCTTTTTCACTCTTTTTTATAAAACACACTTTAAAAAATTTACTGAACCAACATTCCTACAATAAAACAACCTGTTCACCTTTATGATACAAATGAGCATTTCAATAATAGAATTCTAAGAGAACCCCTGTGACTATGCTAGTGACAACTCACCTCTGCTGTACTGCCAGTGCTGGGTCCAAGCCTCTCAAATACACTGGGTCTTCGGGATGTGCTATCAGATATGGTCTTGGTATTTTCCACTGTGACCTTCCTTCTAATTTTTGACATTTTGTACTACTTTAACCAAAAAAGAAAGAGGCAAAACTGTAAAATTCTTCAGTTTTAAATAACTGAGCCCACAGCTTACAAGTAGATAAAACTATAGGTAACAGTGTAAAATTACAGGAGATTTTCCTTGGGAGATAAAAAAAAAAAGGCATAGGAGAGGTCACAGGTAAACCGAGATAGTATCTTCTAAAGCATGCCTTACTGGTGAATTTATAACAGCTGTGAGATTTGTTGGCTACAATTGCACCTCTTCTGGGGAGTGAATGAATATGATCTCACACAGTGAAGTTTTCATAGTACAATCAACCTCAGAAGATATAGTACAAAACGTTTACTTTATAAAAGTTACTTACAAAAATTGCTTCAAAATTTAGTAACTCTATCCTTTAAGAAAAAGTTGTTAACCATCAACTGGTTAACTGAAAAAGTTATGTTATAGAAAATGGAAAAAAAAATTCGGTAAAATTTTTGACAGCAGAAATTATTTTTCATAATGTAAGTGACAATAGTTATGTTCCAAAAATCAGGTTGAGAAAAATGAACGATATTTTAGTATTTTCTTTGACTTACAGAAGTCAAAGCGGCCGGGCGTGGTGGCTCACGTCTGTAATCCCAGCACTTTGGGAGGCCAAGGTGGGCGGATCACAAGGTCAGGAGATCGAGACCATCCTGCCTTACACGGTGAAACCCCATCTCTACTAAAAATACAAAAGAGTAGCCGGGTGTGGTGGTACGTGCCCGTAGTCCCAGCCAATCGGGAGGCTGAGGCAGGAGAATCGCTTGAACCTGGGAGGTGAAGGTTGCAGTGAGCCGAGATCGCGCCACTGCACTCCAGCCTGGGTGACAGAGCAAGACTCTGTCTCAAAAAAAAAAAAAAAGAAGTCAAAGCAATCTGATCAAGCATATTTATTTTCCAGTAACACAAAACCAAACCAAAACAAAACTCAATGTTGATAAAAACAACTTTCAAAACAGGACAGATTGTAGAACTAGAAAAAGTCAAGATATTTCTATAATCTATACTATACTGACATAAAATTCAAAGGTGTTAAAAGTAATTAATAGACTATTTTACCACTATTAGTAATAAGAAAAAAGACAAATTGTAAAAATATTTTTATTTTATGTTATGTTTAAGGTCTGTTAGATTTGATGTAAACATAAAAATATTTTTTAAGGTCCAGGCACAGTGGCTCATGCCTGTAATCCCAGCACTTTGGGAGGTCAAGGTGGGCGGATCATGAGGTCAGGAGACTGAGACCATCGTGGCTAACACGGTGAAACTCCATCTCTACTAAAAATACAAAAAAAAAAAAAAAGAAAAAGAAAATTAGCTGGGCATGGTGGTGGTGGGCGCCTGTTGGGAGGCTGAGGCAGGAGAATGGCATGAACCCAGGAGGCAGAGCTTGCAGTGAGCCAAGATCACACCACTGCACTCCAACTTGGGCGACAGAGCAAGACTCCGTCTCAAGAAAAATATATATATGTGTGTGTGTATATATGTGTGTATATTTTTTATATATGTGTATATATGTATACATATTTTTATATGTGTATATATGTATGCATACATATGTATATATTTTATATGTATATATACATATGTGTATATATATGTATATATACATACGTATATATATTTTTATATATGTATATACACATGTATATATTTCATATATGTATATATACACATGTATATGTATTTTGTATATGTATATATATTTTTATATATGTGTATATATACATATATATGTAAATAACACATTCAAAAACTGAAACTATAGTAAAAATCTAATCCAATGACATAATTGGGTAATTCAACTAGTGATGCTATCAGATAATGATAGTATGATATTATGACATTAGAAAACAATATTAAATTCTAGACCAAGATACAATCCAGAGCATACACTACTGTGGGAAGAGGGTAGAAACTGCCTCGCAAGGGAAAGGAAAAAAAACACCATACTATATCTCACTTTATACAAACTAAATATTAGTTGAAATCCTATCAATCATCAAAAGTTACTAGAATGAACCATAGTAGCTAAAAAAGTTTCATTTAGTCTCTATAAAGATCACAAATGTTCTTTAATGTGGTTTCAAAATAAAGACATATTACTTTAAAGGAAATTAAATCATGGTAGTACCTAATTGAAACAGCAATAAAAAATTATAAACAATGTTTGGTTCAATGAGGTACTTCAGCTCAATTTTTAAAAGAATCCAAAGAATAAGAACAACATTTGATAAATAAAAGGTGGTGCATCAAGGAAGGAAAATATGAAATAATATATGGTGATTTTAAACTAGAAAATCTATATTCTTAATATAAAATGTAATAATTCTTTTGATATAATAGCAATTAATTTTTAATGATTTTAAAAAGAGAATTATGTCACAGTAATTATAAATTTAAGAATCAGTGGAGAGCATCACATAAACAATAATCGGCTGCAACACAAAATCACTTACATGTTAATTGTTCTCCAAGTAAGGAACTAGACACCATTCCTACATACTGGTGTTAGCATTATAAGACAATCTTTGATTTAATTTTTCTTAGACTCATTCTCAGTCGAAATGTGAACATACAGAGAAGCTGGTAAAATTTCCTATGTCTATTTGATTTACTGAGCATAAAAAAACTGAAAGCTAAGAGAAGTGGAGCTGAGAAAGATCTAGAAAATGTAGAGCTTTCATTAACTGAGAAAAACACTTTTTTAACAACATATATCCAAGCATGATTCAATAATAAGTAAATGTATCACACAATGTATAAGAAGTTTCAGAAAAACATAAAGTTTCATTATATATTGCTATATTAATATACAAATATACAGTGTAATCCTCAACCATTAATTCAATTTTTAAAACATTTCTTAATAAACAAAATTGAATAGGTTCCAAAATTTCCTTAAAGTTAAAAACAGGCACACCATCCCACCACACCGCCTCAAGTGCATTAACATTAATTTTTTATTTTTCCCTCCACTGTCACTGGAAATGAGTTAGTTCTGCCCCTAACATCTCTACTACCCCCAACATGCCTCCACTCCCAGCACAGTCTTCCTCAAAAATTTCAATGGTAATGGTTTCCAGTTAGGACAACAGGCTATTTATTATTGTACTTAGTATACTTAAAACATTGGTCATCTATCATCTCCTTTCTTTTTATTTTTTGAGGGTTCCAGGTATTAACTCTACAGTTTCTTTTCCTGCTCTGTCCTCTGTTGCTTGATTTAGCACTACTCTCCTCCCTTGACCTACTGCTTTGCTGGTCTGAGAGCTTCTCTCCAATCCTAGACTCCCTAACACAAACTCTGAAGACTTCAAGGGTTTGGACTTGCTACCAAAGACTTGAGTGAAGACTAATGATCCACCTCCTCACCTCCGTCACCCTACCCCCATATTCTTTGCAGAGACAAAATTGCTTTTACCAGTGACATCAAGAACTATTCAAGACTCATCTACATAGTAATTATCCCAGGAATTTCACTTCCAGCTACTACTGTACTGAGTCTTCCAATTTAGGGAAGAAATGAAATTAAGTAAAAATGTGGCAAAAAAAAAAAAAACACAAAAAAAAAAACAAAATGTGGCCGAGCGCGGCGGCTCACGCCTCTAATCCCAGCACTTTGGGAGGTCAAGGTGGGCGGATCACGAGGTCATGAGATCCAGACCATTCCTGGCCAACATATCGAGACCATCCTGGCCACCATGGTGAAACCCCGTCTCTAAAAAATACAAAAATTAGCTGGGTGTGGTGGCACACACCTGTAATCCCAGCTATTCGGGAAGCTGAGGCAGGAGAATCACTTGAACCCGGGAGGCGGAAGTTGCTGCGAGCTGAGATCACATCCCTGCACTCCAGCCTGGCCACAGTGTGAGACTGTCTCAAAAAAATTAAATAAATAAATAAATAAATAAATAAATAAGATGTTCTCTCCTTTTTCTCAGAGTCCAAGAGTACCAGACTTTGCCCTGAAGTAGCACTGCATCGGAGTACAAGGTCTGGTTTACAGCAAGGTCCTGGACAGAACATTTAAAACTAGAATAATAATAACAACAATAATACACAAACACACACACATATATTCTTAATAAAATGTTCTTTAATGTGATATATATGTGTGTGTGGGTAAAACATCTGGTGAAAAAAGTAGAAACTGAAGATTTCTAACTGAAAGAATTCTTCTGATTATCCATGTAAAAACTTCCACAAGTAGTCAACAATAAAATGTCACTTAAATATTACTAATGAGACATTCATGAGGTTGAATAAACAAAATGCTTCATGCTTGCAAAGAACGTAACTTTAAAAATCCCATTTGTCTAAAAATATACACATTATCTACAACAGAAAAACATTTCCTTTTTCATATATTAAAACTAAACGTTACCAACTAACGTGACAATTAGAATTTTCAATCCTATTTAAAACTTTGGGCCCATAAAGGAAAATGAACACCACAACAGTTAAAATATAGATTTTAAGCAGGGGAAAACTTTTTCAAATTATGTCTGAACAGGCCTGAACATGAGAAGTAAATGCTTCAAAGTATATGAGAAAAATTAGAAACAAGATAAAAATGTAAACACTAAAGTCTTTCCTATCATAGAGAACAGAAATCGAGGTCATACAAATAACTTACTAATTTACTCTTCTATGAAGGTTTTCCTCCATTTTTGTTTTCAAATTATTATTTGGTTTAAGTTGCCATCACACTTCTGCCCACACCATCAAGTCTTTCCCAAACATGAGCATTATCAAAGACAGTGGCACTAGTGAAAGTCTATTCCGTTATTTTCCTATTTCTCCTCTCCATTTGCAGAGTAAATGATATCTTTAGTATTTATAATCTCTTTTCAATTAAAAAAGAAAATGGAAAAAGAAAAAGAAAATCTGGGACACAAAGTTTGAGTCTATTAATAAAGACACAACAAAAGAGGGTCTTAAATGGGAACTGCTCCCTTCCCGGGAAACTTAGAATTTCTAACACTGTACTCAGAGGTTCACATTATAATTATGGCTGAGAAAGGGGAAGCATACAAAAGGGTCTCTTCTTGAATAATGCCTCCAGGAGCTCAATTACTAAAATCTTGTCAATAAACACATATCCATTCTAGTATCTTCACTTCAATCCATAATTAATTATCTTTTTCATGTCTCATCTACTGGAAGCATAAGTGAAAGCATAACACTTTAATCTGGATGAGTAGTGGCATAATATTAGGAAATTTTCAAATAATTATGCAATTAAAACCACACGAATGTACTAACTAGTAGGATAAATCCCTATATTCTGCATTTCTAAGATTAAAAAGGTGATACTAAAAATATCTTCACATTTATACTTCTTATTTTTAGAAAGAAAAAATTAAGTTTATTTGATGTGCAGTTTGAGAGAACTTTTTAAAAAGAACTTTCTAAAACGAACTTTCGGATTGCTTCCGTAAATTTAATAGTAAAACAATTCCAAACGAAAATTCCAAACACAACTGACAGAACTAAGCTGACTACATAGGAATTAGCAAAGCAACACTGTAGCACTACGCAGAAAAAATAATTTGTTAAAAAGACTGCACAGAGGACATCCCATGCTGGTAGCTACTCTAAAGTGAACTAAAAAGAACTGCAAACATACAAAAATACAAAAAAAAAAAAAAAAGAATGAAAGACTCTGTATATCAACAGCAGTGAATGTTTCAACTACTACTAACAGCTGAAGAAACAGCTCCACCTCTATATGAGATGGAGTTGGGAGAGATGAGGAGATGGGAAGACTAACATCCACTGAAAATCAACTCTCTAAGTAAATGTAAGTTAAACAATGTGTTTACTCTATGTAAATGCCAATGCATATTATAAATAAACACTGAAGACTTATTACAATTTTAATAATTTGTATAGATGTTAAGATACATCCACTTGCTGGATTTTAGTATGTTGAATTCATATGACAAATATGAAAATCATATAAGCTTGCAAATCTCAAAATATGCAATGTTCATTCAGAATGACCAGTAATCAGGAAGCCAGTAAGAGGCATACATTTGATAAAACTGAATCCTACCAGATGCACACAGTGAAAGCCTTAGTTTCACAGTGCAACTATTTTTAAAGCCACAAATTGTTACAAGCTTGCATCAACTTTGCTAGTCTCTAGTTGAAACTGACATCTGTTACAATCTACACAGTTCATTAAGAAAATAGAAATTATTTGAAAATCTATAGATTGTATTCACAAAAAGCTCCAATATATTGTACTAAAGCCAGCAATTTCAAATGTTACAGAACTAGACCCCGCTAACTGGCACCATATACCCATAGACTGAACTGCATTAAATATTCTCCAACGGTATCGCGGACTTTGAAACCCTGAGGTGTAAAGATATTTTCCAAACTTTTTAAACTACTTTAAAAATCCAAAAATCTTAGACTTCATACTCCCAAAGTAGTTCGAACTACCTGAAAGCCCCATAGTATAACCAAATACCTTAAGACTACCCTTCATTAACAAGATCTCACCAATATAATTCAAGTATTACCAACTCTGTATAATTTTCAAACCACATAAATTGCGTTAGCCTATTATAGAGAGATAATGCCGCCAGACTCTCTCCTTTCATTGCACTTTCCCCCGTTTCTGACAGTTGCCAAAACTACCTACCTAAAGCATATGAAGAAAAAGTAGCACTCAATTCCCAGGACCTAAATCGTTATCACTGCTGAGGGAAAAAAAAAAAAGACCAATCACAAGTAAGACGTTTTGCTCTAACAGATCTGGAATGCGTATAGAGGAAGATCTAAATTTAAGCGCAAATTGCTGCACTCTTCCATCGCACACACATACGAATACCGCACAAAGGTTCCCGTGCTTACATCAAATGGTAACGAAGGGCACAGCCTATTGTCTGAGTCTACCTATCCCCCTTAGACAAATGCCAGAATCATAAACAGAGCGAGAAATTATATCTGAGCACCCGGGGCTATTGCAGAGTTAAGGGTGGGATGCTCAAGGAAAGCTCAAAATCCCAGTGACTCAAGCGAAGATGGGGGTAACTGGGCCTCCACATTCCGGGTCCGCCCAATGCCTTTCCCCAGATACCCACACCAATTCACAGAACGCTTACTTCCTCCCCAAGCTCCCTTCGCAAGTGCAGTCCGGAGGCACCACCGCCGCCGCCGCTCCGAGGAGCGGGGGAGGCGACTCTCTGTCCCCGCGCCTGGACCCAGGAGGACGACGACGAGGAGAAAGCGGTGCGCGCGCGGCTCCCGGGAACCGGCCCTCGGCTAGCGAGTGGCCCCCAGGATGGCTCAGAAGCAGAACCCGCCCGCCGCCTCGCCAGGGTCAAGCGAAACTCGGTTGTAGGAAGAAAAACAACGAAGAGATTGTAGATTAAGAAAAGGCAACAAAAACACTACCAGGCCGCTAGGAGGACCGCCTCAAAACGCCGCCGGAAGTCAGAGGTTTGCCCTGTTCCTCTACAGGCCCAGGCAGCTTCCGGCCGTCTGATTAGTCGTCAGTGCGCAGACACCGCCCTCCGTGGACACGCCCTCTAGGCGTAATATCCCAGGCGAGGAGTGAGAGTGCGGCGGGACGTGGAAATAGAATCCGTACTCTGTGAGAGATGCTGGGAGAGGAAACTGGGAGCCCGGGAGAATTAAAATTCCCAATTAAAAGTGAATTTAAGTGAGTTTTCTCTTTTTATTACATAATTCCTTGCCATAAACTGCTGTTGTAAATGCGCAAAATGCGGCGTTTGTTGTTGACAGTACCTAGAGCCATTCATTCATTTGTTCAACAGTGTTTATGGAGCAGCTGAGCTAGAATGAGAGGCTATGTTTGTCGTTTTTGACACCCCTCCCCTTCCCGGGCCATCGCCTAATTACCGTGGAGCAAACGGAATGCATGGTTGTATTTCTGAAGGCACAAGCAGAAATTTATTGAAAATTTGGAGCAGAAATCTTTAATGTACTTCTGACCACCCTTCCTTTTATTGAGTAGGATCCAATGATCAGCATGAAACTTGTTATTAAACTTGCTTGAGATGGCTAATCAGACGTCGGAAATCAAAGAAAAAGTAGGTAGCTAGACTTTTACAATTTTTTTTTGAAAGGTAAAAAGACATGAACCCTTGTCTGCCTTAATGTCAAAGTAGCACTTATTAGGTTCTCTGACAAAACCAAGGTATGGGAAAATCTTTTATCGAAACTACGGATAAAACTTAAAAATAATCTGATACAATGATTTGGTCTTGCTGGAATCAGTAAATTAAAATACGAAAGCAGAATGATAAAATCAAGGGCATTAAACATTCCTAATGACATGCCAAGCTATTTTAGAGACAGCGGCAAAAGCGTCTTTACAAGTGGGTTTGATGTAACGCTCTGGCAGCAAGAATCCGTATTTGCCCGTATCTCGAAGTTCAATTGTAAACGAATATTTGATGCCCAAATCATAGATCCAATCGTCCGCACCTCCAGGAGCTAGGTCTAAAAGAAGAAGAAAGAAATTTCTGAAATACAGATTTTTCAAATTAATTAACAAACTGGGAACTGTTTGATTTAAATGTTTGTTTGGATACCTTTAGATTTTTTTTCAGTTTTTAATATAAACAATTTTACAATGAGTACCCTTGTTTATACATAATTGCTGCTTTGTCTCTTTAGAATATTTTTCCCTAGAATAGATTTGCTAGTCTAAGGCTTTGCACTTTTTGCAATTACGACATGTTCCCAAATGGACATCAAAAGAACTGAATTAATTTATACCTCCACAAGCAGGGTATGAATTTGCCCGCTTCCCCTTCCCATACCATCAATAGGAATTATGAATTCTGATAATTTTATGGGTGAAAAATAATATCCAACAGTCTTAATTTATGTTTTTTTGATTATCAGTTAGTTGCACATTTTGTTTGGCATATTTATTGGTTAGCTTTATATTTCCTATCAATTGTCCTTACTCATTTGTCTACTTGGTTCATTTTATCAATTGCTTATAAAAACAACATTAATGTTATCAGTTTTGTTTGGCATGTAGACCTTTTTTTCTCCTTTCATTCATTTCTCCTTTCATAAGGAATTTTTTCTCCTTACTGAGCTTTCAACTTAGTTTATGCGGGGTTTTCATATGAAAATATATGCTGTACCTGGAATTTACTTTGGTGAAAGGCATATTAATAATCCAATTAATTTTTTTTCTAGGTAACTTGTTAGGTTTTCCAACCCCATTAATTGAATAATCTGACATTCTTTTTTTTTTTTTTTTTTTGAGTGCTAAATTGAGTCCAGGGTTATGGCAAAGTCTGACCCAAAATTTTAATTTATAATTTTAGCATCTATCTAGTACAGTTTGGGTAGCATCACATGAAAGCTACAATTGCCAGAAGACTTGTTGCAGTTTAATGCATGTTAACTAAAATGTGTACACATTTTAGTGTTCATGCTAAATACAGTTTTAACCTTTTTTGAGATGGAGTCTTGCTCTGTCACCCAGGCTAGAGTGCAGTGGCACAATCTCGGCTCACTGCCACCTCCACCTCTCAGGTTCAAGTGATTCTTATGCATTAGCCAACCGATTAGCTGGCATTACAGGCGCCCGCCACCATGCCCAGATAATTTTTGTATTTTTAGTAGAGATGGGGTTTCACCATGTTGGCCAGGCTGGTCTCGAACTCCTGACCTCAGGCGATCCTCCCACCTGGGCCTCCGGAAGTGCTAGTATTACAGGCGTGAGCCACCACACCTTGCCTCTTTTTGTTTTTTTTCTAATCATTAAAAAAAAAAAAGGAAAAACCTGAATTTGGCCTTCAGGCTGTCATTTTCTGATGCCTGGTTACAGGTTGATTTTTCTGATCCTCTTTTCCCATCTCCCTTCAAACTTCAAAAGGGCAAAATCAGTGTGTCCTCCCACTGTGTGTAGATAGGAGTTGCTCACGAAATATCTTTCAGCAAAAATTAATCAAAACTTTTTGTTAAGAGTGTCACAAACTCTTGTATGTGTAATATATGTTAAAGACAATCAACTGTAATGTGTTATGAGCTAATACTCTTGGGGGCAGGCTAACACTAAAAAACACTTGATGCAAATGGTATGCACTAGATTACTGTAGGGTACAACCTGCACAACCTTCCATGGTGGCCCTGGGGATCATACAAAAGTTTTATGAACTAGTTTCTGCTTCACTCAACTATTATGATGCCAATTCTGTAATTCCTACTCTATTGCGATAAATATAATTACTTAAATAGCATTTTGGCTTCTTTTTAGGAACTCATTTATTAATATAGCTTTGTTTAGCATTGTCATAGCTATTATGCTTCTGTTCCTAATTATTACAATTCGGTTGTATTACATGTGACCCTATTTAATTCGGAAAAATTAAATACACAAAGAAAAACAGATCACACAGATTTCTTTAGTAGCTCAAAGTTCCCTAAGATCATAAGAAAAAATACTTACATAAGGTTTCTGAGCCACGGCCATGTGTATACCTGATATTTTTACTGGTTTTCTGAATAGCACGAACTGCTTCACTGGCTACTAGAGACTGGAAGCAATAACATATGGAATTTCAGTTAATGTGCAGCTTTGAAACATGACAAGTAGAAGTTTCCAAAAAACAATCATACATTAATTTAATCAAAATGTACATGTAGAAGATCTAGATTCATCTAAAAGGCAAATAAATAAGATAAACAAATTAAAAATGTGCACTTTATGGCAATCACAATTGGGTGGCTTTAAACATAAACTATTTCAATATATTGAAATATTAATTTGCAGAAAAAAATCATATGCCTTTTTGGGAATTCATTTATTATGGAAAATGAAGTATAACTACATTTCAAAGGCTTAGAGGTACTCCATTTCTGAACAAAATTATCACCAAACTTTAAATCCAACCTCTCTAAACACACACATACACCTAATGCATGCATGATTCACTTCTTATCCTTCTCACAACTTCTATTTTCTTCTTGTGTAAAATGTCTAATGACTTCCACAGATTCATCAAATCAAAAAAGATTATGCCTCTGGTATGGAGCAGGATAATAACTAAGACCCCCATTTGACTTCATTTTGTTCTAGCTTGTAAAAATCTATTCTGAAGTTCTCACTTATCTGGAACTTTTCTGAAATTGGAACTAGCATCATGGTATACACTGTCATCTTCTTGAAAAACTCAGAGATTTATCAGTGGATATTATTTTATGCCATCTCTTTGTTCAAAACATAAGTTTTAATGGAACCGCATTGTCTACAGAATGAAATACAAGTTCATCTGACAGTCACACCCCTTATCATAAGCTTATCAGAAGCTAACCTAATCTACTTTCTGATGGTATCACCCTCCACTTTTGCATCGTCTTACGGGGAACACCCACTTCTCTGCTTGGAAGGTCCTCCCTTCCCTGTCTGCCTATAGAAATCCTCTTTCAAAAAAAAAAAAAAAAAAAAAAAAAAAAAAAAAAAAAGAAATCCTCTTTCAATGCCTGTCTAAAATGTAGCTGATCTTTGACATCAACAGCACTTTATTATTTATGGGTTTTTTTCCCCCTTAATAGATTGTAAATTTCTCAAGGACAGTAACTACTTTATCTCCTCACTTATCTCAGCATTTCCCTCTGAATGCATTAATGAAGTCATCCGTTGATATTCTAATAGTTGGGAGTTGTACTGTCTGTGCCACTTATTTAGTAGTTACTCTGTGTCACCTTAGAGTACAGCTGTTTGTAACATCTGCTAGTGGTTGAGCTCCCTAACCATAACACATTCTCTTAAAAGGCAGGATTTTACCTAATGCTTCTTTAAACATCCATTGACAAGGTATTTTACACGTAATGGCTCTCAACATATATGTGTGCTGACAGTAATGCAAAAAAAAAAAAAAAGCATAATTAGACTAATTCTATTTCCCAAATCATGATAAATTTCCTTTTATTTCTTCAAAGATAATATTTTAAAAGGTGCGTTCCTTAAGAGTTTTCCCTTGAGAAGTAAAAAGCTCAAGTATCAAGTATGTTTATGTTCTAAATGGGCTACTTTCAGAAAACACAAACAATCTTATATTTGTCATCAGCAATTGCTAGCTCCTGTAATGTGACTATATTTTATTCTGTTAAGAGAGCCAGAAAAAAAAAATGTGTCACTAAGAAACAAGCTACTACCTAAAAATTAGTCCCTTCCCAAGAATGGGGCTGTTGATGTAACACTTCCACTGTCTGGAGAGCATCTGCAATGAGGATTTGTCGAAGCCTAGCTACAATCCTTCAAGAATCCTTGCATCTTTTGCCATCAACCCAAACATACAGTATCTTGGGCCAAAAAGTGCTCAGGGAGTATCAAATTGTATGAGTCCTCTTTGAACTTCCTGTATTGTCCGTTATGTTCCAAAAAACAGACTCTTGCCTCAGTGCTAAAATTGGGGGTACTTTAATGGGACCAAAACCTTGAGGGTTCGAGAAGTCAGGGCATGAACAATTCCTGCTGCTAATCCCAAAACAATGAGTGTTGTGTTGAGACTGAATCTGTGGTTCGCTGTTGCAGGAAGCTAGTGACCACAAAGCTGTCGCATGATTCCATACTCATCCTTGCTTATATGGCTTCACATACAGATCAGGTCAAGTGGAATAGTTCCTTCCTAACCTTCAAGGAATTTGTCTGACATTTTCTTAGGAAGCCCATGTGCTAGAATAAAGTGCATGTTGTTAGGGTAAGGCATGTTCTTTACATTCCCTTAATGAACACTGACCCAGGGTGACTCTCAACAGGATCACACCATGATTTAAAACATCTATCATTTGCCTTCTAGAGGACAAAAATTTTCTCAGTTTTTGATTCTTCAACTAAGTGTTATTTTATTTCCAAAATGCTAATGAGAAAAATAATTAAGTAGCACTTACCAATTCCTCGTGGTCTTTGCTTTTGCTTCGAGTATAGGAATATGGAAACACTATATGCTGGGAGTATGAATGCATGCTGATGTATGCTTTAATGTGGTTGATATTTCTTCTCAAGAAATTAGCCACCGCCTTCGCTTCTGGTTCTGACTCAGGATAAAGTCCACAGTAGGTTTCCGAGCATGAGAAACTGGATGCACCTTCCTCTGCAGTGAAATTGATAAGGTGAAATTATGAGGGGATGCACATAGTTCTGTAATTTGTGGTTTTCCAGACAACGTATTCTCCTATCTATGTTGCAACATTTTTAGATGAATGGATTAGGTAGGGCTCTGCAAAGAACATATTTCCACTAAGTGTTGTTTATGTTTCTTTTGAAGTCAGATACTTATCTGCTCACACAGCTGACCTTCTAACAGTCATTCCCAGCACCTGTCTCCCTTGTGACCTTAAGAAAGTGGCTAAGAGAGTCTCAGAGATACCAGCCCTATCTCCAGACTTCTGGATATGTGAGAAAAAATAAACCCCATTTTCCTTAATCCACTGTAAATTTAGTTTTTCTGATATTTGTAGTTTTAAAGCTACCATTAATATAGCCCATAAAAGAAAAGCCTCGCTTCACAACTCAGAATATGTAAGTCTGCCTTCAGTGCTACTTTTAACTTGCTAAAGTGGTTTAGTAAATAAAATGGGATGATGGTATTTGTTGCCAGACCAACGTTCATTCGTTCCTTTAATAGATTATAATTTGCATCACTTCAGATGGTACCCTGCCTTCCAATACTTCTCCCCCTGTCCCTAATTCACAAGGGTGAAGCTCCAGCATGCTGCATCTGACACAAGAGATTATCCCTTCCTGCAAACAGTTGAGGGCTCAGGATTGGGTCTGACTCTTGTGCTTTGCCAATCTGAATCCCTTCAAAGATAACTTGAAATCAATACTAAGAGTCTCATCTCAGTCTAGCTGCTGTCTTGAACAGACACTAAAAATAGTAATACTACCAGCTGACGCCTGTGGAGCACATGCTATATGTCAGGAACTCTGCTAGGATTTGTGGCAAAAATTTATTCTTACAGCAGCCTGATGAAGTAAATACTGTTATTTTAGGAGATGCAATCTGGATATTCTTGGTGATAACCATTCTTCAAAATAAGAGGCTATACAGCATATTGTTAAGCACCCAATTACTGGATTCTAAATCTTGATTTTACCATTTATTAGCTATATGGCCTTGGGTAAATGTTTAAAAATCTATCTGTATCTCCATTTCCGTATCTGCAAAATGGAAAAATTACACATTAAATGCTGATTGAATGAGGATTAAATGAGTTAGTTCATACAAAGTGCTTTGCACAGTGCCTGGCATGTAGTATGCATTTCATAACTGTTGCTGTTTATCATCATCATCATCATCATGTGGACTGAGACCTGAAGGAAGCCAGTGTGCATCACAGAGATGAAAAGGGGAGAGAAAGGATTCACTGAGCGTCTCTAGGGCTCCAGGCCCAGTTCCCTTCTGTTTCTGAGTCCAGCTGCATCCCTGCCTCAGGGTTCCATGGGCTACTTACTATCCTTACAGAGCCTGCTTTTCTTATTTAAGTTCATTCTGCTTTCTTCCTGTTATTATACAAGCATAACATTAATATTTGTTAAAAAATTGTTTCCCTGAGAGGAAATGTGCTGAACATCTTAGGTCTTCTGAAGTATTTCATTTTTAACCAATAAGGTGATTGGATAAACCATTTTTCATAGTTTGGTCACCTTTGAATATTCCTGCCCTTTTATGTGGTATATAATTCTAGAGAATAGAGATTATGTGTTGGATATGGAGGTCGGGGAAGACATAACCATTGAATAGAGAGGTGGTGCCCTAATATGAATCCTCAGACCAGGGTTGTTTAATAGAAATATAATGCAAGTCACATATTTACTTTAAATTTTCCAGTTACTACTTTAAGAAAAATAAAAAGGCCAGGCACGGTGGCTTATGCCTATAATCCCAGCACTTTGGGAGGCTGAGGCGGGCAGATCAGTTGAGATCAGGAGTTTGAAAACAGCCTGGCCAACATGGTGAAGCCCTGTCTCCACCAAAAATACAAAAAAAAAAAAAAAATAGCCAGGCATGGTGGTGCACACCTGTAATCCCAGCTACTTGGGAGGCTGAGGCATAAAAATCACTTGAACCTGGGAGGCAGACGTTGCTGTGAGCTGAGATCGTGCCACTGCACTTCAGCCTGGATGACAGAACGAGACCCTGCCACACATACACAAAAAGAAATATGTGAGATTAATTCAATATTATAATTTATTTAACCAAATATGTACAAAGTATCATTTCAAATGTAACCAATATAAAAATTATCGTTGAAATATTTTATGTTACTTTTTTCATACTAGGTCTTCAAATTTTAGTGTGTATTTAACACTCAGTGTATGTCTCAATTCAGACAAGCTAAATTTTAAGCACTGGATAGCCACATGTGGTTAGTGGCTACTGTCCTGGACAGCCTCGGATTCTCATTCTATGACTGTCATCCTAGAGATTTCAAGCCATTTAGTGGAAAGAGCCTTGAAGAGGCAGGAAACTTGAGGTTGAAACTCTGCTTTACCATTAAGCAGTCATGTTAATTTGGGCAACTACTTCATCCATCTCAGCCTTAGGGGCCTCATCTGTACCACGAAGGAACTTGGGCCACTGGATCCCTCCAAGTTCAAGCATTATTTCATCTATAGACATGGAACCAAGCACACTGTGAAATATCTATAATAGGCAAATTCATAGAGACAGAAAGTAGATAAGACGTTACCAAGGGCTGGGGAGAAGGTAGGGATGAGGAGATATTGCCTACTGGTAACAATAGGCAAAAATCTCTCTTTGTGACAAAAAATTTTAGGAATAGATAGTAGTAATTGTGAATGTACTTAATGCCACTGAATTGTACAATTAAAAATGGTTAAAATGGCAAATTTTATATTACATGTATTTTATCATAATAAAAAATAATTTTAAAAAACACTATAGTCTCCTAGAAAAAGAAGTAAAGGATTTTCCATTCAAGCCAGTTGCAAAAACTTTGTAGTTGAACTCCGTGTTTTAGAAAACGTGTAGGGCTGTCTTAGGTAGTTTGAGACCAAAGGTTCTCATAATGTGCTCCCGTTATCAACTGAATTGCATCCTCCAGAAATTCCTGTGTTGAAGCCCTAAGCCCCAGTGTGACTGTATTTAAAGACAAGGCCTTTAAGGAGATAAGGTGAAATGAAGTCATAATCCAATGTGACTGGTGCCCTTATAGGAATAAAGAGAGACACCAGGGAGGTTTGTGTAGAAAGACAAGGCCATGTAAGGGCACAGAGAGAAGGCAGCTGTCTACAAACCAATGAGAAAATCCTTGGGAAGAGCTCACTCTGTTGGCACCTTGATTTTGGACTTCCAATCCTCAACGGTGAGAAAATAAATTTCTGTTGTTTAAGCCACCCAACCTATGGTGTTTTGTTGTAGCAGCCTGAGAAGACAAAGACACCCCTACAACCTACCCTCCACTCTCCTCTCCAATACACACACGCAAAATTGTAATACAGAGGAGCATAAAATGAGTAAGTAGGTTTGATATGTCACTTCCTGTTAATAAGTGAGGTGGTTTTTAGATCCTTTATATAAAGAATCGTAGGGGCACATTCTAGTTGTAGGGATGAGAAAGATAAGATTAAATTCTTTTTTCTCACTGTCTTGCTTACATAATACAGAATACATACTGGAACAGTTGGTAATAAAAGGAGTTCCTTACAATTATTTTTTATTTTGGGGTTTTTAAAAATTAAAAACCCATATGCTTGCTGCTTCTGTTTCTGTTTTTCACTCTTGTGATACTTAAGAATATAGCACCATGCCTAAGAGGGGACTGAGACATTTCTTGATGACAATAACAGAATATATTTTGACTACTTGGCTATCCAAATTAAATAACACTGACTTCACCAAGAAACGTATTAGGTAAAATCAAGCACCAAAAGAGCTCGAAGATAAATAAAAAGTTCCAAAAAGGAACTGATAACCTGGGTTTATATCCCAGCTCTGCCACGTACTTGCGCGTACTTGCTACATGCCCTTGAGAAAGGGACTTAACTGTTTTCAGCCTGGGTTTCTCCATCTATGATTCGTAGATAATGAAATCTGGGAGATGAACTATGTCAGTAGCTCAGCGCTGAGTAACTGTCAGCTCTATTTATTCAGATTCTTTTTACATCGCTGCTGTTCCTGGGAGCCCCTGGCCCACTATTAGTGCCACTGCAACTTTGGGCCTCTGGGGACACGAGTGGTTTCTTAGGGAGAAACCACTAAATGATTCCCTGGAACCTAAGTCAGGATGAACTACCTCTTCCTCTGAGTTCCTACCAAATCTGTAGCTCTTAGAGCAACTAATTCATTCATGGACTCATTTAGTTAATATTTTATGAGGACCCTCCTAGTGCCAGGCACTGCACTAGGTAATGGGTATTGATTTCTGTTCGCATGGAGTTTCAAACCTAGACAGGGAAAAAAATAAGGAAATAAGGTAAGTACTTTGTTGTGAGGTTTGGTTTTCTTTTGTTTTGGCAATCAGCTTTCCCGGGCTGAATGTTGTGAGGTTTTAATAGGTATTCTGGGGTTTTGATAAAATGTTTAAAATCATGAAATTTTACATTTTTTAAAGGAAATAGGCAAAATTATGTGCATAGGATTGTATAGGGTCCAGGTCTGGGAGGAAGAGGATGTTTCTGTGGGTACAGTAGCTTCTCTCTCTTATGGGCTCCATAGAGCCCAAAAATACAGATGTTGCATACTCCTTGTTAGGTTAGTTTACTTTCATAGCTGTTTCTGAAATGTAGTACTATGAAAAATAATGTTGAGTGGGTGGGAAGAAAGAGTGAAGTAACACCTACCCTCCTAAAAGCAAACTTCTTTGTTTTCAGGTTCAGGGAGTACATGTACAGGTTTGTTCCATGGATATATTGTGTGATGCTGATGTTTGGGATTATATTGAACCCATCACCAAATAGTGAACACAGTACCACGTAGGTACTTTTTCAACCCTTTCCCCCTCTCTCCTTCCCTGCTCCTTTTTTGAGTCCCCAGTGTCTATTATTCCCATCTTTATGTGTGTGTATACCCAGTGTTTAGCTTTTACTTATAAGTGAGACGATACAGTATTTGATTTTCTGTTTCTGTGTTAATTTACTTAGGACAATGGCTTCCAGCTGCATCCATGTTGCTGTAAAGGACATAATTTTGTTCTTTTTTATGACTGTGTAGTATTCCATGGTATGTATGTACCACATTTTCTTTATCCAATCCGCCATTGACAGACACCTAGATTGATTCCATGTCTTCGCTATTGTGAATAGTGCTACAATGAACATCCCATTGCATGTGTCTTTCGGGTAGATCGATTCATTTTCCTTTGAGTATATACCCAGTGATGAGATTGCAGAGTCGAACAGTAATTCTACTTTTAGTTCTTTGAAAAATCTTCAAACTCCTGAAAGCAGACTGTTCTTAAATGCATAACTCAACATCATCTAATGCCTTAACTCAAATTAAGAAATAATAAATTCCCACTGTGCTTCTTTTTATACTGTTTTTAATATTATTTTTATATTTTCTTTATATTATTTATTAAAGAAATTAAGAAAGTGAATAGTGAAAAAAATGTCTTCAAACACTATAGAAGTAAACATTTACTTGTGCAATTAAAAAATGAGGGGTCCAGGCCAGGCACAGTGACTCACTCCTGTGAGCCACTTTGGGAGGCCGAGGTGGGCGGATCACTTGAGGCCAGGAGTTTGAGACTAGACTGGCCAACATGTTGAAATCCCATCTGTACTAAAAAGAAATACAAAAATTAGCCAGGCATGGTGGCATATGCCTGTAGTCCCAGCTACTCGGGAGGCTGAGGCAGGAGAATCCTTGAACCTAGGAGGCAGAGGCTGCAGTAAGCCAAGATTGTGCCACTGCACTCCAGCCTTGTCAACAGAGCAAGACTGTCTCAAAAAAAAAGAAAAAAGAGAGGTCCTCCCCCAATCTCAGGTCTTTGATATTCTAATGATGAATGTTTTTGTTTATTAAAATAGGATCTTTAACTGTCACTTCTTTATTATTCCAGGATAACAGATTTTAGAATTTTGAAGCTAGAAGGAATCTTAAAGAACTGATTCAACTTTCTTATTTTGAAGATAGGAAAACAGGAGAGAGGAGAGGCCAAAGTGATTTTCTGACTCTGGCCAACATTCATAGCATTACATTTACCTAAGCGTTTATCATTTAAATTATTCCCTGATTCAGACAGGCTAGCTCTGTATTTAATTTGAATTCATGGGCCTTTCTCTGTGACAATCACCCTTTCAGTGAAGAGATATTGCAAGAAATAAAGCCAACAACCTACCACACCAGTGTTTGGACGCAAAGTTCCTGTTCAGGTCTGTTCCGATGCAACGATTGTTCGCATAGAAAGAACGGTTCTTTCTCCACATTCGATTCTACATAAACAAAATACAGACAACCTGGGTGGCCACGTTCAGGGCCCAAGGAAAAACACGCATGTGAAAGTCCATGAAACCAGAGTTGCCTTTCTCTCCTTCAACCCCATACCTTGCATGGCTTCATCACATTGCTGTCGTTGTAATATTCCTTTACATGGCCCCTATTGCTATCCGGGTTTCAATCACATCCACTCAGACTATTTTAGTTGAACCAAACAAAATGGTAATATTTGATCAATTTTGACTGATAAAAATAAAGATTTCATTTCATTCCACTAGGCTGCTTATTAGCCTTCTTGTTTAGTCTTGTTTCCTTTACATTAATTTTATGCACAGGGTCATTTTGAGCTCCTTTGAAGAAAAGCAAAATATCTTTGTGTCTCAACTCAACACTGAGTCATAAGTTAAAATGCTGTCTTTAGGTTGAATTCACCACTCCTCTTTCAAAGCTAGAAAAGGTGGAGATGTGAAGACACCTCTAATCTGATGACTTCTTCAATTGTACTGATTTGACTCTGGTTTTTAAATATAAAGCAAATTCCCTATTGGGTTATTGGGGCAAACCAGGAAAGTTTGGTCATGTAAAGAGTTGCACAGACTTTGTTTAAGTTCTGAGTTTGGGATGATGTAGCACCCTTTTCTCCTACTCTCACCAACCCTCTGCCAAGCCTTCCAGCCTGTTACCACTCCCAAGCCTGTGGTTCAGTGGCAACAGTAGACCCTGGGGATATCAAGTTCTCAAACTGTGGGAATTAATAATAGGGTAATGATACA
This sequence comes from Macaca mulatta, assembly GCF_049350105.2. NCBI lineage: Eukaryota > Metazoa > Chordata > Mammalia > Primates > Cercopithecidae > Macaca > Macaca mulatta. The sequence continues at coordinate 25,335,749 of NC_133422.1, forward strand.
AAGAACAGTTGGGAAGTTGGAAATCTAAAGGGTGACTGAATTCCACTGTGATTCAGGTTAAGGTGTAAATATACTTTATTATCAGTTTACAGATATGACCATTTATTGGACACCAAATTTGTGTTAGGCATTATGCTAGGTAATTCTCAATTACTTAGTTTGGCATTTGCCCACCTCCACCTACAAAATTTTCAGTTACAGTATTCCTCTCACCAGAGATGACTTTTTCCTCAGTCTCCTGTGCCATGTCTATCTCTTCTGCATAAATTACCTCCTATATGAAATAATTCATGTGTAATTCCGTATGTTTCCAATCACGCCAACTAATCTTCTTCCTCTTAGTATTTATATGTGCTACTCAAATAGGGTTTTCTAAATTTATATATACCTAGTTATGTTTCTATGTGCCCCTTTAAATTAGAAAGCATAGGCCAGGCGCGGTGGCTCAAGCCTGTAATCCCAGCACTTTGGGAAGCCGAGACGGGCGGATCACGAGGTCAAGAGATCGAGACCATCCTGGCTGACACGGTGAAACCCCGTCTCTACTAAAAAATACAAAAAACTAGCCGGGCGAGGTGGCGGGCGCCTGTAATCCCAGCTACTCGGGAGGCTGAGGCAGGAGAATGGCGTGAACCCGGGAGGCGGAGCTTGCAGTGAGCTGAGATCCGGCCACTGCACTCCAGCCTGGGCGGCAGAGCGAGACTCCGTCTCAAAAAAAAAAAAAAAAAATTAGAAAGCATAGTATTTCATATTGCTTGAGTAATTTTACATGAATCACTATGTTGATTAACCAGAAAATACAGATCGAAGAGTATGTTAAACTACAAGATGGTAATGCAATTAGCAAATCCTAATAAGGGGAAACTCTTTTCTTTGACAAATAAATTGCAAGGAAAAACAAAAAACAAAAAACAGAAAGAGCAAAAGATGGAATGGGAGTCCATGGATTAAAATAGAATTAAAAGACCTATAAACCAATCATAATGTAAGAGCCTTATTTGGATCCGGAATCAAAGAAACATACTTTTTAAAAAGTTATGAGGCCGGGCGAGGTGGCTCATGCCTGTAATCCCAGCACTTTGGGAGGCCAAGGCAGGCGGATCACAAAGTCAGGAGTTTGAGGCCCCCTGGCCAATATGGTGAAACCCCGTCTCTACTAAAAATACAAAAAAAAAAAGCCAGGTGTGGTGGCAGGCACCTGTAGTCCCAGCTACTCAGGAAGCTGAGGCAGAAAAATCTCTTGAACACAGGAGGTGGAGGTTGCAGTGAGCCAAGATCGTGCCACTGCACTCCAGCCTGGGCAACAGAGCGAGACGCCATCTCAAAAAGAAAAAATAGTTATGATACAATTGAAAATACTGGCAATATTTTATGGTATTCAGAAATGGTTAATTTTCAAGGTATAATTATACTGTAATTATTTTTTTCAGAGTTCTTTTTTTTAGAAATGCATACTGAAATATTTATTGATGAAGTGATATGGTACCTAGGATTTACTTCAAAATAAAATGAGTAAGGTAGAAGTGGGTAGAGAGAATTCAGATGAAACAAGACTGGCCATGAGTTAATTATTGTTGAAGCTCTGTGATGGGTAGATAGAAGTTTACTACACAATTATGTGCACTTATATATATTTGACATTTTCCACAATAAAAGTTAAAAAATGTAATAATAAAGCCATTGTGCTTAGATCCAAACTTCTATGAATAATTCAACCTATATATCCTATATCTCCAAGGAGAGCATGATTTGTCTTCTTTGCCTTTTCTCCTACCTTTTTCCATGAGTAGTCATAACCATCCACATTAACCACTGGCATAACATAGAAATCCACATGCCTCAGAAGATTGGTGTATTCCCCTATTATCCCATAGTGTTCAGTTATCTGCAAATTAAATGAAGAATATTTAATTAGATCTGTTTTAAGTTCTTCTAAACTTAGTGTGTGTGTGTTTTTTCTTAGTTTGTCATTTGGCATGTTTAGATTTGCAGATTTAACTTTCAGAAAGAGTGCTAATTCCTCAAAAGAACTGAACTTAGGGTACTCTGCTACAAAGTGGTGATAAATGCCTTACACATGGTGCAGTCTTCCTAATTAATGAAGGCAGAAAATCGAACCATAAACTTCCTAAATTTTCCTTAAGAAATAATATTAACTCTTTATTGAAGCCATAGAGCCCACTACAAAGATTTAAGGAAACAAAAAAGTAAATCTAGCGTAGCTCCTTTTTCCGTAATTCACGTTCATCAGAGCTTAAACTACCTACCATATTTCATCCCCAGAGGTGATTACCTGATATTTGCTACATTGTCCTTAGAACTTGTGGAGCTCAAGTTTTGCTAGAATTGAGTGTGTTTCCCAAGCATTTGATCATCTAGCTTTAGAATTGGGGTAGCTTCTCCTAGGTACTGGCTATGAATTCCTGACAGACATCATCTCAAACTTGTTCCTCTCTACTTTAGAGTCATCCAGCTTAGCGGCACATATTACAATGTGATCCAATGGCCTCCAAATTTGGTGGCTGAGAAATTTACCCCAAAATGCCAAAATGTACAGGCAGGAGAACTATAAAGACAAATTTTAGCTGGTCAAATCATTTCACCTAGGACAAAGCTTTTGGTTTAAAATCTTAATTTGTGGCAACATTGCTGTATTTTAATTTAATTCACAATTAATTACATTAAATATTTAATTTGGCTTACAATTCAATAAATATTTAAATTGCCTTAAAGTATACTCATGGCATTGTTAAGAAATGTCTTTTTTATTATTATTGACAAAATAAAAACAAGCCTTTTATAAACTTTACTATTTTCCCTTTAAATGTTTAAAATATTATATTCATATTTCCCTAGAACAATCACAAGAGTCACATTAAAGTTCTTTGCCATGAAGAAATACTTATGAAATCAGAGAGAAAGGAAAGAAAAATGTTATTTTAAAATCTACTGTAAGTCAGAAATAAAAGGTTAATGAAAAGGAAGCAAAATTTGTAGAATGAAGGAAGCCATGTTTTGTTTTGTTTGTTTGTTTGTTTATTATACTTTAAGCTCTGGGATACATGTGCAGAACGTGCAGGTTTGTTACACAGGTGTACGTGTGCCATGGTGGTTTGCTGCACCCATCAACTTGTCATCTACATTAGGTATTTCTCCTAATGTAGCCCCCCACCCCTAACGCCCCAGCCTCCGACCCCCGACAGGCCCCGGTGTGTGATGTTCCCCTCCCTGTGTCCATGTGTTCTCATTGTCCAACTCCCACTTATGAGTGAGAACATGCGGTGTTTGGTTTTCTGCTCTTGTGTTAATTTTCTGAGAATGATGGTTTCCAGGGAAGCCATGTTTTAAATAGTTGAGCAACCAGTTAAATATATTTTTATGCTACAAATTTATAAATTTATGTTAGCATCACTTTTCAGTAATCATGTAGCATTCATTATTAGAAAAATATTAGGAGAGCCTGTTCCTTTCAAAATAATAAAGCATTTCTCATTTTCATTTCTACAACATGGCCTAAACTTTTAATAGATGCAGCATGATGAGTTTCTTTTTATGCTTCACTTTTTAAATTTCCTTCCTACCTTTACCTCTGTCCGGTTGGATGGAAATCTTTCCACAAAAAGTTATGCTCTGAGAGATGACCAATGTTAGGCCCAGAACAATGTTACCTATTTCTTTATCTAATAGGTAGGACTCCAGACAGAAGGAGTGAGTAAGGACTGAGATACAGTCATTTCTACAACATGGCCTAAACTTTTAATAGATGCAGCATGATTTGCATCTATTAAAATGTAATGGTAACAAAATGTTCCCATTACAAATATATCAGAGAGCTATCTGTCTCAGTTTTTACTCCAATCTCTATATATGTATGTATAGTTTGAACCATAGCCAATGACAATAAAATATTTATCCCAACAGTAGGTACTGTTTAGATACTCTCTGGAACCCAAAATTGTATGTCAGCCTAAACCTGCAACATTAATTTAAATTTCAAATTCCACAAGGGGATATTGAGCACCAATTATGTTGACCAAACAATATACCAGGTTATGGGGAGCAAAAAAATTACTTTAGAGCTGGTCTCTGCCTTCAAAAAGCTAATAGAAGTGATAAGTTGGAAAAGCAGCAATTCAATGCTATTGATATAAGTATGATAATAAACAATGGCAAGATGTACAAGGTGGCTCAGAAAAAGGATGGTTAATTCTGTGGAGTGTTTGGGGTTGGAACTCCTGAAGAGCAGGTCAGGGGGCAAGAAATTGAGGGTTGGGGTGAATTTATGATGGGACCAATTAGTTAGTGAAGCAAGTATTCCTGGAAAGGGACTGATAAATTAAAAGGATGTACATCTATGTAGGAACTACAAATCTACTAAAGTTGGGGGAAAAAAAGCAGTCATAGTAGGGGTGAGAAATGAGAGAAGACAGGAAATTAAGAAGTTATATTGCTAGATGGCTTCTTCTAACCTTCCTTGTTGCTGTCCATGGCCATATTCTGGGTCTAAGGAACAGCAAAACATTACTTCTGAGATCCAGAGGATGGCTACAGGAGAAATTTGCTAAAGAGGAGTTGAGATGAGGTTTAGCGGAAGAGAGAACAAGGAACTGTGAAGATACGTTGTTAGGTGACTCTCACATATGGACTTTGAATTCACTCAGAATGATGGCAAGAGTTGGAGGAGAAAAAAGAATCATGAACCAGGTACCAGGAAATTATCTGAAGGTCAGTGCAGGATAGCAATAAAATAAGAGTACAGCCAGATTATGTAAGTTTCTGAGAAGAGAAGAATCATTGGTAGTGTCAAGACAGGAGAATGCTGATCCACTCCACCAGGCCTCTCAGCACATGGTGATGTGAAAGAAAGAGCAGCCCCTCTACTTGAAGGAGCCACCAGGGAGCAGTGTCCTTAGGTTATGTGTCACCCGTGGTGAGGAGGGACAGAGAGAATTCTGTGAAGGCCCTGAGGTTGTAGAGCTCTAACTTTGTGTGCAATTAGACGAGAGTTTTCTAGGGCAGAGGTTTGGCAGGAGGTCAGCAGTGAGAAAAGCCATTTGGCAGAAAAAGTTCTTGGCGAGTTGTGATGGTTAACATATATTCACTAGGTCCTACGATGTGCCAGCCCCGGTGCTGGATTTTGGCTTGGTGATGCAGCCATGCAGAAATTGGTCTCAGCTCTGCCTTTGCAAAAAGAGAAGGATCTAAATTTGCCTCCTGAGAGTATGTGAATGAGAAGCTTAGAAAGAAATGACTGGCCTCAAGCTTCTCAAAGGGTAGTGTAGTGGATTTCTGCTGAAACTAGACTATAAGATTTTTGAAATCCTTATTGAGTTGCAGAAAAGAGTGAGAGACTTAAAAGCTAAGATTTTACTTTGCCTTTGGATGCTTTAGTTTTTGAATATAAAACCTACCTTCACAATTGTTGAAAGATAAATATTTTATTTTACTTTCCCTCCTCCAGTGCTTTGAAGCACTGAGAGAGTCAGATGATCTGAATTAGTTTTAGGCAGGCGAGAATGGAGTTTAAATGTCCATTTTGAAAGACCTTATTGATTATGTTTCTTTGGGCTACACAAATCAGGTTCACATTGTTGGAGCAAAATACTCAGCTATAAGATCCTTGGGCTATATTTTGTTCATCCTTGTATTTCCAGATCTGAAACATCATAGGCAATTTATAAATATTTGTGGGTTAAATAATTTAATCTTACAAAGATTCAGCAAGCGGCTTGGGTAGAGGGTAGGATATCTAATAGGAGGGCAGAGGTGTCAGGAGCACAAGGGCAGTAATTAGGAACAACCTCACCAATATAAATTAGAGCCAATATGAATGGAAGTTTCTTCTTGGCCCTTCTCATGTTCAGTGATGGAATGGAAAATAAATGTTCTTACTCTCCTACTTTGTACCCTTCTCTGTTTATTAACTGCTGTTCCCTTCACTACCTAAAATAACCAAACTACTCAACTTGGGGAAGGTTCCAGATCATGATGTGACTGGGCTATGTTAAGGGTCTGATCAGTTGGAATCATCCTGTTTTGGCCAAGATAGTACCAATGGTGTTTGGGAATTTCCAGTAGACTCAGGGAGATTGCAGCTCCCATCCATGGGGGATGGAGGATGGAAGATTCACAGTGAATGAAGGCAAATAGAGATGTTGCATTTGTCAAGGTCCAGCAAAGGCAGAAACAGTTTTATCTTGATGTACTTAATAAGTGCCAATATCTTAATTTCCTAACTCATCTATTCTGTTACTATGTATCTGTGAATGCAAAGACTACAAAAATCATTATCAGAAAGACACATATTTTGAGTTATTTTTCCAGTGGCAATGATTCTTTATAGAAATCAATGTAGAGAACATATATGCCCATTTTATAGGATTTGAAGCATAATTTTTAGTGTTTTCATTTATCACGGAAGTTAATAGTCATTATATCTTTTACCTTTCCAACATACGATTTGTCTTATATATGACTTTTTTGATGCAAAACCCTTCTTCAGGGACAAAATTCCCTATTATGACATGTGAGAAAACATACTCTGTTTCACCTCTGTAATGTTGTGCTTATGTTCAATTTCCAAGGGTAAAAGTGGCAAAAGATGTCTGGATAATTAAAACCAAAAGAGAAATAAATTAATTGGGCCCCAACTTAGATAATTCCTTCAGTCCTTTCCTCTACTTAGTCAACATATTATAATCAATATACTATTTCTTAATCATTTTTCACTGTTTAACTCCAGGCAGAAATGTAAAAAGACCAACAATATTTTGGGTGATTTAAATGCTTGAAGTCATGTTCTTCAACTCATTAATGCATAAAAGTCACCTGGGAAACTTGTGAAAATTGTAGATTCCCAAGCTTCATGATATGACCTAGGAAAATGCATTTTAATAAACAGCCCAGTTGAGTCTGACACAGGTGATCTTGGGCACCATATTGAGAAATATGGTTAAGAGAATGTGAATACTTACATGGCCTATGAACCACAAGCAGAAAGCAGGGGAGATCCATTCTCTGGCATGGATTCCACAGTCAATCCACATGGCATTTTTGGCTGTTTGTTCTTTTCCAGAAACCTGCTCAAAGAAACCCCAAAAGTAGCAAAAACAATAACAATAAGCTTCAGGATAATAACTTTCATTTATATAGTGCTTATATTTAATAGTTTCAGCAAATCTCTGAGATATGAATTGTTCTGCATTTCTTTGAAAATTCTCAAGGGAAATTTAAACACTGGTGAGATTAAGTGACACTAGTTAAGGTAGCAAAGCTGGTATGAATTGAAACTGAAGTTTGAAGCCAGGACTCTGATTTCAAACTTTTTATCCTCCCACAATTATGCAGTCATGTCAGAGCTGCATGTGGAAGTTTAGAAGAGGAGACCAGAGAACTAATGATTTGGGCTGTATTTTCATGCTTCATTTAGAGGTAAATGGGTGTGAGTTGGATGGCAATCTTCCCTGGGAGGTGTAGAGACACACCAGGAGCAGAAACTCACTCAAGATTTTCCTCTGAGTGCAATTTTTTTTTTTTTTTTGGTGTGGATTATTTCTTTATTTCATACAAAAAGAAGCATACATCTAACTTCTCATGAACTGATTACCAGCAAATAAATCTAGGGACAGAGGCTGTGTTCCCAGTATGATGGACTAATACAAGCTGCTAACTCTGGAATAAGAATTGTCAACCTTTTCTCAATGATAGCCTTTGATGTCTTTAGAAGAATTATCAAGAACACCTCCAAAATTAATCATACTGTATTTGCCTTTAAAAGTGAGCTACAACACAATTTAGGGTATAGAGCAGTGGTCCCCAACCTTTTTGGCACCAGGGACCAGTTTCATGGAAGACAGTTTTTCCATGGATGGGGCAGAGGTGGGGTGGAATCGGGGGTTGGGATGGTTTGGGGATAAAACTGTTCCACCTCAGATCATCAGGCCTTAGATTCTCATAAGGAGCGTGCAACCTCGATCCTTTGCATGCACCGTTCACAGCAGGGTTTGTGCTTCTATGAGAATCTAATGCTGCTGCTGATCTGACAGGAGGCATTGCTCAGGCAGTAATGCTTGCTCACTGGCTATTCATCTCCAGTTGTGTGGCCTCATTCCTAACAGGCCATGGACTGGTACCTGTCTGCAGCCCAGGGGTTGAGGACCACTGGTATAAAGGGAAGGAAGAAGAGTGTTGTAAAATCAAACAAATATGTAGACTTGCAATTCCAAAACAAGAAAAAGAAAGAGTTAGATATTTAGATTGTCATTTGAACCACTCCAGGAGGTTTTTTCCTAACTTAGAGCTAGCAATATTTAACAAGATAGTAAATATTTAACAAGATTTAACAAAATATTTAACAATATTTAACAAGAAAGCCCAATGGCATTGGCCACTAATCGTCAAATTGTATAGTCAAAGAGAACTACCTAGCTTATTCTACTCAATGTAAAGAAAATCTTAAGTTGTCTACTTGACCTTTCTAAGTCCTGGGCCAATTTTCTTGGCACTGGTTCTGGCACCGAAAGGTTGGCAAAATCCCAGAGACTCACATTATATGCACATCCTTGATCAAGTAAGAGTAGGACCAAACCATCCAGAATGCATGATTTTTCAACATGTACAGGTTCCAGATAAGCATGTTCCAAGGACTACACACAGCATGGCTGAAAGCAAATGTCATGGGTGGATATGCCATGATACATGGATCCAATCTGATTGACCAACTCAGTGACCAAGGGGATCCAACATTTCATATGTCTGCCTTGAGTCTGCATTGCAAGTACTTGTAAACGACAGATTAAAACTGAGAAGTCCTAACCCAAAGTCTTATCTTTGAATAACCGGAAGCTCACCTATCACAATTTAGATAATGTTGGGATACTGTGCATAAATTATATGTTACTAAATTAAATGTACATTTTTAGTGACTACATTATTTTCCAGAGCTTTTTAAAAAGGACTTTAAGAGAAAGAGGTAGAAAACAGAACCATAGAGTTGTTTCCTAGTTCTGAAAACAATTGGCTGTGGCTATGTTCACTGACCTTTACTAAGGTCAATTTATTCAAGAGAGAAGACATCCAATCCAAGATAGGTTAATCAACTTCTCTTCCATAACATTTTGCAACTGAAAATATATAACCAAATGGGTGGCAATTGGAGTAGAAACCATCATAATAACCCTACTGCAAAGGACTTCAGCCTTTTCCTGCTGTTCGTCCCTTGCTGGGATTTGTTGTCCTGGTCTTACTTTAGTTTCAAAAGTTGTACCAGGAAGTACTAACCAGAGCAAACAGGTAAGAGAAAGAAATAAAAGGCATCTAAATGGGAAGGGAAAAATCAAATTATCCTTGGTTGTAGATGACACAATCTTATATTTAGAAAAACCTAGCCTCCACCAAAAAACTAAATTGCAGGTTATAAAATCAACACACAAAATCAGTAGCATTTATATACAACAATAGCAGACAACCTAAAAGAAAAATCAAGAAAGAAATACCATTTACAATGACCAAAAAAAAAAAAAAAAAAGACCTGCAATAAATCTAACCAAAGAAGTGAAAGACCTACAATTAAGATCATAGAACACTGATGAAAGAAACTGAAGAGAACACACAAAAAAATGAAAAGATACCTAAAGATACCTCATGCTTACGGGCTTAAGAATTAATATTGTTAAAATATCCATACTACCCAATGGAGCCTACAGATTCAATGCAGTCCCTGTGGACACCAACACACTCTTCATAGAAAGAGAAAAAAAAAAATCTAAAATTCTTATGGAGCCACAAGAGATCTTGAAAATCCAAAGTAATGCTGAACAGAAAGAGCAAAGCTGGAGTACTAAAACAGCATGGTACTGGCATAAAAACAGACACATGGACCAATGGATTACAATAGAGAACCCAGAAATAAATCCACAGATTTACAGTCAACTCGTTTTCAACAAAGCCACCAAGAACATACATTGGGAAAAGGTCAGTATTGTCAATAAATGGTATTGGGAAAAATTTTATTCATAAAATTCAAACTAAATCCCTGTCCCTCACTATATATATAAAATCAACTAAAAACAGATTGGACGTAAATGTAAGAGCTGAAACTATAAAACTACTAGAAGGAAACATTGGGAAAACAATTCAGGACTTTGGTCTCAGCAAGGATTTTTTTGGGGTAAGATCTCAAAAGCACAGTCAACAGAAGCAAAAATAGATAAAGGGGATTACATCAAACTGAAAACTTGCTTCTGCACAGCAAAGGAAATAACAGAGTGAAAAGAAAAACATGGGAGAAAATATGTGCAAGCTATTTAATAATCAGAATATATAAGGAACTCAAATAATTCAAAAGGAAAACATAAATAATCCAATTTTTAAAATGAGAAAGGAATCTGAACAGACATTTCTCAAAAGAAGACACACAAATGGCCAACAGGTATATGAAAAAATCCTCAACATCACTAATCATCAGAGAAATGTGAATTAAAACCACAATGCAGTATCATCTCATCCCAGTTAAAATGGCTTTAATCCAAAAGACAGACAATTACAAATGCTGGAGAGGATGTGGAGAAAGGGGAACCCTTGTACACTGTTGGTGGGAATGTAAATTAGTATAGCCACTATGAAAAACAGTGTGGAGGTTCCTCAAAAAACTAAAAATGGAACTACCATGTAAGCCAGCAGTCCTACTATTGGGTATGTATCCAAAAGAAAGGAAATCAGTATATCGAAAAGATACCTGCACTCCTATGTTTATTACAGCACCATTCACAATAGTCAAGACATAGAATCAACCTAAGTGTTCTTCAACATATGAATGGATAAAGAAAATGTGGTACATATACACAAATGGAATATTATTCAGGCATTAAAAAAAATAAAATCCTATCATTTGCAGCAACATGAATGGAACTGGAGGTCATTATGTTAAGTGAAATAATCTATGCAGGGAAAGACAAATACCACATGTTCTCACTGACATGGGGAGTGGAAAAAGTTGATCTCATAGAGGTAGAGAGTAGAATGGTGACTACCAGAGTCTGAGAAAAGAGGATACAGAGAGGTTGATTAGTGGGGACAAAGTAGTTAGAAGGAATAAGTTCTAGTGTGTAGTAGCACAGTAGGGTGACTAGAATCAACAATAATTTATTGTATATTTCAAAATCGCTAGAAGACAAACTTAAAATGTTCCCAACACAAAGAAATGATAAATGTTTGAGATGATGGATATCTCAAATACCCTGATTTACACATTGTATGCATGTATCAAAACATCACATGTGGGGAGAGAGGGAGAAAAAAAATCACATGTACCCCAAAAACATGTACAATTATTATGTATCAATTTTTAAAAATTAGCATCAAAAAGCTGCACCACTTTTTTAATTTTTAATTTTATTTTTTTCAAGTCCTGGTTTTATTTTCTGTTAGTGTTTGTCCAGTAACAGAAAAGAAAACCAGGACTTGAAAACAATAAACACCACTTCCTTCATTTCATGGAAATGTTATAATGGCTTATCTAATGTCACATAAACAGAAACAGAGTTAATTCTAGAACTGGGTTTCATCTAGAACCGAAGCCTTAACCCCCAAGAGACTGTATTTGGAGATAGGGCCTTTAAAGAGGTGATGAACATGAGGCCCTTAGAGTGGGTACTAATCCAGACTGACTGGTGTCCTTGTGGGAAGAGATTAGGACATACAGACCAGGACAAGACTGTATTATTAATGGGAAAAATAGCCAACCCCTAAATAGCCAGGTATTAAAGTTGAGGAACACCTGTAATGCAAATATTTTCAGAACTCAAGAAAAGAAACTCAAGTTTTAACAAACACCACTGGAGAATTAATCCCTCCCCTCACATGGAAAGATCAACGACTTTCCCCACAACATACCTTTAAAACATAAAGTGGGTGCTTCTCATAGGAGGATCCAATGTGGATTTTTGTAAGCATATCAGGATACTTCTCAGTTATAAGTTCTATCCAAGAATAGATCTAGCAAAATGGAAACCAGAGGTTAGTCACGAAGCAAGTTCAAAGCATTTCCCTGACCAAAGGAAGCAGCTAACTTCTTCAGAGAAAGGAAAACCTCTGTATGTGGAATGCATGAGGACCTAAAGCACTGATGGCGGGGGCTTTCTTCTGATGTTTAGGGAAATTAATAAAATTAAAGTTTTCATAAGTGTCAAGGTTTTGGGAAAGAGTGAAAAAGTGCTAAGATACTTATAACGAGGTAGGAAAAGTTAATCTTTAAACTATGGCCCCTGAAAGTTATGTTTAAAGTCATCACAATGATAACAAATTCTTGTTATCATTCATTCAAAAGTTCGCTTTTATATGGGACTTAACAATGCACTTTTCAAGATGAAGGGAGCCCTGAGCACCGTCTTTACAAAGCAGGATAAAGGGAAGCATCGCTGTTTCCCACTAAAGACCTGTGCAAGCACAGTGAGATTGGCAGAATGATGAGAGGCAAAGGTGGGGACAATCTGGAGGAAAAACAAACAAACTCAGTTATCCCAGATTCTGGACCTCTCTCTTGGGTGGAAGTCCAGTTGTTTTTGAGGTTCTGTCAAGATAATAGGGGAAGGAAAAAGAAAAAAAAATTCTGACTTTAGGGCTGGCACCCACTTCAAAGCAAGCATTGCATTATTGTCTGCTTTGAGATTGCTGGGATTGAACTGGGTTATGTTTTAACGTGGACCAACTTTCGAGGGTCCATTCTTAAACTCTGATGCCTTCTGAAATGGAAACAGTCAAATCCTGGCTTTATCTCTGGGAACTTTTCTAGAGGTGATTTCAAATAGCAATCCTAGCTGGTAAAAACTGGAGCACCATTTATCCCTGGGTTCTCTGAGATCGCATAACCAGCATGAGTGGTAGGTGTGAGTGCTTGTCCCCATGCCAAGAATTAAGGGGTCCTGCCCACCTGCCACCAAGTACTGATCCTGTCAGTGTCTGGGGTGTCAGAAATGTAACCATCAGCAATTTCCTAGTTGAAACTCCATTTCCCGTGTTACTCCTCTAGGCATAAATACACCTGAGAAAGCTACCACAAAAAAATTAATTTATTCATTGATACTTCAGTAGATTTCCTCTAACACGAGAGGCTGTGTAATCTGAAGGCAGTTTAACCGACATACTTTATACATTTCTCAAACTAAGCTCAGGTAGTAATGCAACATTCTTCGAATAACTCTTTTCTCTCACCATTCTAAGAAGTAATTTTTGGCCATTTGTTTCTTTCTCCCTACACTGGATCATCTAAGATCTGGTGTGAGTCAATGACAAAATAACCTGTGCTACCCACCAGGCCATCTTGTAGAGAGGGCTGATCAAGAGACCACTGATCAAAGGGAAAGAAGTACTTAGAGGAATTTTCTGGGAGCAAAATTGTTATGGTTCCTATGAACCTCTTAGAAAATAATAGGGGCGGGAGTGGAAAGAGAAGTACAAGATATTTTCTAGAATGTCATAGTTAAGGACTAAATGTTACACCCCCTTCTCCAATTCATATGTTGAATCCCTAACTCCCAGTAGGTTAGAAAGTGGCTGTATTTGGAGATAGGGCCTTTAAAGAGATGATCAAGTCAACATGAGGCCCCTAGACTGGGCACAAATCCAATCTGGCTGGTGTCCTTATATGAAGAGGAGATTAAGATATACAGAGAGAGACACCAGGGATGCATGTGCACAAACAAAAGGCCATAAGAGGCTGGGCATGGTGGCTCACGCCTGTAATCCTAGAACTTTGGGAGGCCAAGGCGGGCAGATCACTTGAGCTCAAGAGTTCGAGACCAGCCTGGCCAAGGTGGTGAAATCCCATCTCTACTAAAACTACAAAAAATTAGCTGGGCGTGGTGGTGTGCTAGTCCTAGCTACTCTGGAGGCTGAGGCAGGAGAATCGCTTGAACCCAAGAGGCGGAGGTTGCAGTGAGCCAAAATTGCACCATTGCACCCCAGCCTGGGCGACAGAGAGAGACTCTGTCTCAAAAAAAAAAAAAAAAAAAAAAAAGGAAAGAAAAGGCCATATGAGGAAGAACAATGTGAGATCACAACTACCTGCAAGCTGAGGAAGGAGGCCTCAGTAGAAACCAAACCTACTGACATCTTGATCTTCTAGCCTCTAGAATCAGGAGAAAATAAATTTCTGTGATTTCAGCTACACAGTCTGTGGTATTTTATTACTGCAGCCCTAACAAACTAATAGAGCCGTGAGCTTATTTTTTCCTCGTGTGTCATTCCAACTCTTTCCTGAAGATATGGTAAGAAAATATAACTTTTTTGAACAAAATAATTAAAATATGTTTTGACAAATATTTAAAAAGACTTCTGTGTATGGCATCCCCCTCTCCCCAGCAAACTTATCACAGAAGTGACAGTTTCACTTTCTGTATTTTGCAAATCCCACCTATGAAACCTCTCTGCATCGAGTTTGCTCATGCAGTCCTGCTGATGGATGCTGGAGAGAGGTGGTCTAAGTTGGATAGATGTAGGAGAGATTAAAAAAAAAAAAGTGGGGGGGTGCAATTGTAAGACCCCGTCAATCAACCAGGCACACATTCTAGAAGCATACTGACTTCTTGCTTAATTAACTGGGAAGGAGCAGATGCTTTTAAAGATTATACACATAAAATTGATTCTCATTACCTAAGTCTTAGATGTCTTAAAAATATGGATATGGTCCCTAATAGTTTCTGGGCACCTAGTCAAAGATGACAAAAATAGTTATATTAGGCAATATAGGGGCATACTCTTATAAAAAGGCATCAAGGTATTTTTTACTACTTGGAGAATACCATATAAAAAAGAAAGTCCTCCTGCGAATTTATTCTTTCAACTAACAAATATAGGGAAATGGCTTTTAGTGGATTATGTGAAAGCTTGCTGAGGTCTCACCTACACATCAACACCTTACTGAAGTTCCCTCTAAAAGGAGTGGAACCTGTAAGTACTGACATAAAAAAATCCAATTTCTTAAAGATTAGAACAAAGGCATTATTATTATTATTAGTTTAAATAGCTTCCTTCTAATGAATAAAATGCAATTAGTTATAGTGTATTAAATGTAAATGAATATATTTCTTTAATTCAGCAAGCTAATCTGGTAATTAGTAAAATTAGGGTGATGGTCCAAAGAGACATGATTAATTGGACTGGTGATTTTTTGGTGGCAGTTTTAATTAAAGCCCCTATTGTTTAATTTCTGTTGTTCCATAGCATAAAGTGTTACTCCCAGCAGTTAGAGATATTCTTAGCTGTAGACAAACATCCTGCAGTTTACCAGATATGATGCAATCTTCTCAGGGAAGATGACCACCATGTAATTAACCTAAGAGTGTGTGTGTGTGTGTGTGTGTGTGTTTGTGTTTTACCATCTTCTACCAGTTATGATCCTTGGATATTCCCCTGGTTGAAATAGCAATGCTGGTTAAATGAAAATAGTAGCTTTGAAGAGCTGTGTGATGGCTTACTTCATTTAGTGAGTGATACTGTTCATAGTACGATGCGGAGGCTCGGGGGCTGACTGTGTCATTGGAAATCTGCTGTTGAATAAGATCTTCCACATCTGCCAGCAGGACACTAGGTGATGAAACAGAGAGTAAGCTAGTTTCCAAGCAGAGGGTAGATCTTCCCACATGGCGCATTGCAGGCGCAGCAGGTGAGCACGAAGAAAAAAATCACTAAGAAACCTAATAAGCATTTCATCAAGGTAAAAGCACGATATCTCACATTGTGATAAACTGATCGACAAACCCTTTCCGTAGAGCCTACATGGGCACTAGAGAAAAAGTAGCTCCTATTAAGTATATTTTCAGAACCTCCATAAAAACCACCCTTTCCCACCATTACCAACATTACTCAATGGTGATTCTTCAGTGACTTTTATATGAGCATATGGATTGATGTACCTTTCTTCAATCCAGAATATCACTGTATTATGCTGTTTTCAGTTAAAGAGGAAGAAGAAGCAGGAAAGCCTTTTCTTTTTTTTTCTTATTTTTTCCCCATTGACCTGCACCAGATGTTCTGCAGAGCCAAAGAAATAGAACAGGAAAAGGGAAGTACAGGAAAGGCATCTCGTTCAAGTTCTCTTCAGAGCACCACATTTGTTAACCAGGCAAATATTTTAACTGAATTCAGGCATTCTATCACCTAAGATGAACAAGTTGAAAGTTACCTGTCATACTAATAAAAGGTTCTTTACTTTTATTTGGGCCAATAAATAAAAGCCGCAGCGTCGACATCAGAAAGGTCTAAGTTTGACTCCTAACTCTGCCATGTTCTTTCTGATTTACCCTGAAACATTCCTTTATAAGTAAGGATATTTTTTCATCTATATAATGGGGATTGCATCTACTATTTGGGGTTAAGTAAAGATTAATAGACACAATGTCAATTAATAGGAAGGTTCAGCACACAGTTCCTGGAAAACAGTACACACCTATAATATACTCTATAACATATTACTAATAATTAACATAGCATATTATCCAGGGGGCACCCATTGATACACAGAAGAGAGCATGGTCTCAAGGAAGGGGCCAGGCCACCAGGAAGGTACTGGCAGTTGGGCAGTGGATATGGAGAGGAGATATTAGACAGGAGACTCCATAGGAACAAGGCTAGACTCTAAGCAGAAATTGCACCTGATACACTTTTTAAGAAAAGGAAATCATTTCTAATCCACATGGTAGGTGCTGTTTTTACCCTTAATATACAAAACTTGGGAACAGAGAGGTGAATAATTCCCCCAGGGTCATGTAGGTGGTAAGGGGCAGTGCCAGACTAACCCGAGATCTCTGCAGAGTCCAACCACCTGTTACACTTTTTAAAGCCAGACATTCAGAAATGGTCACTGTCTTTGTGAAGAAGAATTAGCAGAAGCTAAATCCCCTCCCACAGCTGCTTTTTCAGGAGATACCACAAAGCCTACCAAGGCAAATGACAATTTTGCTCCCTGAGTCTGGGTACAGAGTCGTCAGAGAAAAAAGAACTATGAGAGGCTTTACCAAACATTGAGTCTAACCTGCATTTTAGATAAGGGACCAAGGACATGAGGAGTTGAACCACTTATCCAAGATCACAGAGCTGGACCTTAGGCTTTATCACCAGTCCATTCGGTCCAGTCAGAGACTTCTATGCTGCCATGGTTAATACATTTTATTGTTCCAGGAAGCAATTATACCATACCCTAGTCAAGTGTGTAGTAGGTGTTTATAATAGCTACTCAATATGCATTGAATAGTGCCTACCTGCATGGAATTCCGCTCACATTTAAATGGGCTTTCACAATGTCGACATCAGATGAATTTACAAAAAAATGGACTTGTTTTTTCTTCGCAATAAGGTCAGATGTTACCGGCTGCCAGAGAACAATCTACAGTTTAAGGGGCAAAATTGATAAAATTAAAAAAGCGTTGTTCACATCATTCTCATCTGTAGCTACAGCCATGACAGTTTTATCTATAAGGAGCATGAAAAGGACACTACCTGGTGCTGGTCCCCATCCACACACGGTAATATAAACATTTATTTTGCAGTGAGCTTTTAAAAATTCCTTTCCATAACTCTAGTTGCAAAAAAAAAAAAAGCCTGGAACATGTAAGATAATCCATAAATATTTGATGAGACAATGATGAATGACTATATTCATGACTTAACTGTAAAATTGCATGTGTACATCAGATATTTGAAAGGAAACAAAATTTTGTCTAGAAAGTTGATTAAACATTGATTTTTTAAATAAAAATTTCGTGTTCTTGTAATTATCATGTCATTGTTCCTTTTTAAGAAAATGTGGCACATATACACCATGGAATACTATGCAGCCATAAAAAAGGATGAGTTCGTGTCCTTTGTAGGGACATAGATGCAGCTGGAAACCATCATTCTCAGCAAACTATGGCAAGAACAGAAAACCAAATACCGCAAGTTCTCACTCATAGGTGGGAACTGAACAATGAGATCACTTGGATACAGGAAGGGGAACATCACACACCGGGTCCTACTGTGGGTGGGGGGAGAGGGGAGGGATAGCATTAGGAGATATACCTAATGTAAATGACGAGTTAATGGGTGCAGCACACCAACATGACACATGTATACATATGTAACAAACCTGCACGTTGTGCACATATACCCTAGAACTTGAAGTATAATTTTTAAAAGTATGTAATAAAATATATATATATCTATCTAATTATGGACTTTATTTTTTCTCTCTTAATGTATTTTTTTTTTTTTTTTTTTTTTTGAGACGGAGTCTCACTGTCTCCCAGGCTGGAATGCAGTGGCGGGATCTCGGCTTACTGCAAGCTCCGCCTCCCGGGTTCACGCGATTCTCCTGCCTTAGCCTCCCGAGTAGCTGGGACCAGAGGCACCCGCCACCACACCCAGCTAATTTTTTGTATTTTTAGTAGAGACAGGGTTTCACCGTGTGAGCCAGGATGGTCTCGATCTCCTGACCTCGTGATCCACCCGTCTCAGCCTCCCAAAGTGCTGGGATTACAGGCTTGAGCCACCGCGCCCAGCCCTTAATGTGCTTTTTCAAGGCACTTTCATACTCATTTCCTTTGATAATTATAACACTTTGATATAGACTAGGCAGGTGTTATTATTTGCATTGTTCAGGTGAAGAAATTAAGGTTCATACCTAACATCTAAAATCGTACAGCTAGAAGTGACAGAACAAGAACTCGAATTCTAAACCTCTGATGCTGCCTCTTGTAGTATTTCCTCTTTATCATGATGTGGTGGTCCTGAATATGCACCACTCAGCTCTTCGGTTGAGAGAAGCACAGTTGGCTGGTGTTTTCAGTGGCTGCCCTGGTGACCCACTAGAAGCTGAGGCCATGTGGTTTCAGGGCTGCAGCCAGCCAATAACTGAGACCTGTGGAAGTGTTAATGCAGGCCCCTTCTTGCCAGATATGGGGTTCCCATAACAGGTGACTGGCTGAAGGACTCACCACTGAGACTGACCTAGCCCAGCCTTCCTTGGAACTGCCCTACCGTCTTGAGATTCTCCATACAAAATGCTCCCTTCTGCAGAGGTGTCAGAGCTACAACATGGTCTGATGATGCTCCCTGCCTTCTTCAGCTCCATCCTCTATCCTCCAACAGCATTCCCCTCATCACTTGCTCCTCCAGTCTGGTCTTTACCTCTGCTTCTTGGAAAACACTAACAAACAAGGAGCTATTAATTTTCTACCATGGTATTTTTACGGGATCCCTGGGGTCGCTTTACCAGCAGAAACCTCTGGTCAGTGGCGCCTTTGCCTAAGTTTTGCTCGGGTCCACTAAGCCCACTTGGCCTGGCAGGCTGTGCTCATCTCGTGCTACTGACTTGGGTCCCATTCCTGCCAAGGGCAAGCTGAGCGGTGAGGGGTGTGTGAGCCAGCAGGTGTGGGGTCCAGCTACTGCACACAGCGAGGCATGCCGGCTGCGGCACGGTGGGCATCTTCTGGCTCCCTGCAAGGCTGTGGCTGGACCAGGTGTCCCGCAAGCAGCTTCCATGGCTGGCACCAGGGAAGGTGGTGGCACCCAGAAGTTTGGAGACGTCAGGAACCACAGAGCCCTAAAGAGGGTATCATAGTCCTGCCTCGGGGAGCTCTTAGGTCTGAGCTCCCCAAAAGGCTGCAGCTCTTCTCTCCTCCTTGTCACCCACAATGTGGCAAACAAGGGGCGTGTTTTAGCCCTGTTTGTGTTAGAGCTTTTTCAGCTCCACCATTTGGCAGGTTCCAAGTTCTTGTCCAGTGCCCAGGAACAATGAGGTACGTGGACAAGCGGAGGGTGAGCGAGGTGAAGAGGAGCTTTACTGAGTGATAGAACAGCTCAGAGGAGACTCGCAGTGGGTAGCTCCTCTCTGCAGCCAGGGTGTCCTGAGGAGTGTTAGCTCTCAGCAGAGAGGAGACCCTGGAGCGGGTGGCTCTTCTCTACAGCTGGTCCCTGATGTCTCTCCAGAGACTCTGGCTGAGTCTGGGGGTTTTTATGGGCTTCAGATGGGAGGAAGTGGGTGCTGATTGGTTCATGGATGGCCATGGGCAGGTGTGGAAAAAGCACCAGTAGCTCCCACTGTGGTCCACAGGACTGGCAACCTTCCTGGGCTTGAAGGTGGGGCTTCACCAGGGACCCGCCCTTTTCTGCCTAGGAGCCTGTCTGCCTCCTACAGCTATTTATGGCACCCAGACTTTTCCAGCTGAGGGGGCCTGCAGGCCAGTGCTGAGATGCCCTCAGCAACCCCCTTGGCTTCCCTCCTGTGCTCGTCAGTACCCAGGGGGCTAGCATGTCAGTGCTGCCCTGAGATGCACACAGCCAGCCAGGTTGTGACAGCACCTAGGTTCAGCCTCAATTTTGCTCCAAGATTGGAGTGAGCACCAGGAACTCGGAGAGGCCAGACAGCGGGAGCAGGCACTTCCGAGCCTGTAGGAGAATGGGGGGTCTTCTCAGAAACAGTGAGAGGGCAGAAATGCCTGCGTCCGCAACCCCAGCTGGGCAGCTGCAGCTGCGCCCAGGAGGGCGGGGCTCCTGCCTGCTCCTGGCCCCCAAGAGCACAGGGATGTCCAGGTCTGTAGCTGCAGCTGGGCAGCTGTAGCTGCGCCAGGAGAGCATGAGGCTCCCGCCCTGCTATCACAGAAGGGGGCGGGACTTTCACCTCTTCCTGACTTCTGCTGGCTCCGTGGAACACACAGCCCCAGTCGTGCCTCCCCCACTACAACTGGCCATGCCTCCCCCAATGGCCACCACTGCCATTAATATTCTGTAATTTTATACATCTTGTCAATTTTCTACATCTTAGACATTAGGTCGAGATGGGTCCCTGGGTGAGAATTTTAATAAATGTACTCTGTGTTTTTGGTACATCTTTGGTTAAGAACCATTGTTTTATGAGTAAAGCTTTTATTTCTAAATATTTTAATTTCTGTTATTGTAGCATCTTTGTAAGTGCACACATTAAATCCCAAGGTACTATTATGAAATTGGCTGGAAAGCCAATAGCACAAGTGAAGAAGTTTTGATCTGGGGAACCAACAAAGTCATGTGATTGTGAGAAGGGAGAGAAGGCTATGAGAAGAAGAGTTCATACCAGATACATATAAACCAGACAACATACAGGAGGAAACTCAACACCCAGTGCTTATACAAAATGAAACCAATATAGACATAAATTAGGGAGAAATTACCTCATATGTTGTAGTAAGATTCTGTAGCACTTGAACTTGCCTAGAGGTTCTAGGAAGAGCAGCTAGAACCTGGCCACTAGAGAAAAAAATAAAAGAGGATTTTGATATTAAATAAAGAGTAAAGATGGAATACATTATACTGTGAGGAGTTTTTAGGTAATTGCAAAAGGGAAACAAAATTTAAAATGTTATTAGGACAGAGTATCTCACTATAGACTCAGTGTAAAAAGAGAACGTATACTCTCAGTCTTTATGCTCCTAGGCAATTGCAAAATCAACAGCTCTCTTGACTGGGAGGTCAGTTTACAGAGTACTTACTTCTTTTTTCTTGTGCATGCATGTGTGTTTTAATTTTAAAAATTAAATATTTGATGCATAAGGTAATATTTATGCCGATCCTGGTTTATTATATAATAAAATGAATGCCTGTGAACCCATCACCCCACTTAAAAAGTCCAACTTCCTTGACATCCTGAAGATCCTTGTGTACTCCTCTCTGCCCCACCCCCTTGCCACATCGTCAAAGGTATCCTCCACCTTAAATTTTGACTTTTGCTCATTCCCTTGTTTTTCTTTATAGCATGGATTTTTAAACACATGTATGTGTGAATTCTGAAACAGTACCCTTAGATTTTCCTGGTTCAACTTTATAAAAATGGTATACCATATGTATTCTTCTGAATCTTGTTTTTTTTTCTCTCCGTATTGTATTCTCAAGATTATCATCTGTGTTGAAGTATCTAGCCATAGTTCACACGTGAAAGCATTTTCCTACAAGTGGAATTGCCATTTCATGGGATATGCACAGTTTTAATTTCATAGGATAGTGTCATATCAGTCCCCAAGTTTTTTGTATCAATTTATATTGTCAGTAGCAGTGGAAAAGATTTCCTATTGTTCTTCCTCCTTGCCAATACCTGATGCTTTCTGACTTTTCGACTTTTCCAATCAAATTTTTATGAAATGAAATCTTCTCATGATTTTGATTTTGATTTTCTGACTTACTAATGAAGTAGAGTTGTTTATATTTGATTATTGGCCATTCATATTTTTGCTTGTGTGTTATGTTTATTCAGACCACCTGCCCATTTTTTTCTAATTTACTTGTATTTTTGTAATAGTTAATTTGTATAATTTCTTTATATATTCTAAATACTAATTTCTTGTCAGTTATATGTGTTGCAAATATCTTTTAGTAGTTTATAATTTGTCTTTTCTCTTTCTTGATGATGTGCTTTTTTATTTATTTTTTATTTTATTTATTTTTTTTATTAATTTATTTATTATTATTATACTTTAAGTTGTAGGGTACATGTGCATAATGTGCAGGTTTGTTACATATGTATACTTGTGCCATGTTGGTGTGCTGCACCCATCAACTCATCATTTACATCAGGTATAACTCCCAATGCAATCCCTCCCCCCTCCCCCCTCCCCATGATAGGCCCCGGTGTGTGATGTTCCCCTTCCTGAGTCCAAGTGATCTCATTGTTCAGTTCCCACCTATGAGTGAGAACATGCGGTGTTTGGTTTTCTGTTCTTGTGATAGTTTGCTAAGAATGATGGTTTCCAGCTGCATCCATGTCCCTACAAAGGACACAAACTCATCCTTTTTGATGGCTGCATAGTATTCCATGGTGTATATGTGCCACATTTTCTTAATCCAATCTGTCACTGATGGACATTTGGGTTGATTCCAAGTCTTTGCTATTGTGAATAGTGCTGCAATAAACATACGTGTGCATGTGTCTTTATAGCAGCATGATTTATAATCCTTTGGGTATATACCCAGTAATGGGATGGCTGGGTCATATGGTACATCTAGTTCTAGATCCTTGAGGAATCGCCATACTGTTTTCCATAATGGTTGAACTAGTTTACAATCCCACCAACAGTGTAAAAGTGTTCCTATTTCTCCACATCCTCTCCAGCACCTGTTGTTTCCTGACTTTTTAATGATCGCCATTCTAACTGGTGTGAGATGGTATCTCATTTTGGTTTTGATTTGCATTTCTCTGATGGCCAGTGATGATGAGCATTTTTTCATGTGTCTGTTGGCTGTATGAATGTCTTCTTTTGAGAAATGTCTGTTCATATCCTTTGCCCACTTTTTGATGGGGTTGTTTGTTTTTTCCTTGTAAATTTGTTTGAGTTCTTTGTAGGTTCTGGATATTAGCCCTTTGTCAGATGAGTAGATTGCAAAAATTTTCTCCCATTCTGTAGGTTGCCTGTTCACTCTGATGGTAGTTTCTTTTGCTGTGCAGAAGCTCTTTAGTTTAATTAGATCCCATTTGTCAATTTTGGCTTTTGCTGCTGTTGCTTTTGGTGTTTTAGACATGAAGTCTTTGCCCATACCTATGTCCTGAATGGTACTACCTAGGTTTTCCTCTAGGATTTTTATGGTATTAGGTCTAACATTTAAGTCTCTAATCCATCTTGAATTAATTTTCGTATAAGGAGTAAGGAAAGGATCCAGTTTCAGCTTTCTACTTATGGCTAGCCAATTTTCCCAGCACCATTTATTAAATAGGGAATCCTTTCCCCATTTCTTGTTTCTCTCAGGTTTGTCAAAGATCAGATGGCTGTAGATGTGTGTTATTATTTCTGAGGACTCTGTTCTGTTCCATTGGTCTACATCTCTGTTTTGGTACCAGTACCATGCTGTTTTGGCTACTGTAGCCTTGTAGTATAGTTTGAAGTCAGGTAGCGTGATGCCTCCAGCTTTGTTCTTTTGACTTAGGATTGTCTTGGAGATGCGGGCTCTTTTTTGGTTCCATATGAACTTTAAAGCAGTTTTTTCCAATTCTGTGAAGAAACTCATTGGTAGCTTGATGGGGATGGCATTGAATCTATAAATTACCTTGGGCAGTATGGCCATTTTCACGATATTGATTCTTCCTATCCATGAGCATGGTATGTTCTTCCATTTGTTTGTGTCCTCTTTTATTTCACTGAGCAGTGGTTTGTAGTTCTCCTTGAAGAGGTCCTTTACATCCCTTGTAAGTTGGATTCCTAGGTATTTGATTCTCTTTGAAGCAATTGTGAATGGAAGTTCATTCCTGATTTGGCTCTCTGTTTGTCTGTTACTGGTGTATAAGAATGCTTGTGATTTTTGCACATTAATTTTGTATCCTGAGACTTTGCTGAAGTTGCTTATCAGCTTAAGGAGATTTTGGGCTGAGACAATGGGGTTTTCTAAATATACAATCATGTCACCTGCAAACAGGGACAATTTGATTTCTTCTTTTCCTAACTGAATACCCTTGATTTCTTTCTCTTGCCTAATTGCCCTAGCCAGAACTTCCAACACTATGTTGAATAGGAGTGGTGAGAGAGGGCATCCCTGTCTTGTGCCAGTTTTCAAAGGGAATTTTTCCAGTTTTTGCCCATTCAGTATGATATTGGCTGTGGGTTTGTCATAAATAGCTCTTCTTATTTTGAGGTACGTTCCATCAATACCGAATTTATTGAGCGTTTTTAGCATGAAGGGCTGTTGAATTTTGTCAAAAGCCTTTTCTGCATCTATTGAGATAATCATGTGGTTCTTGTCTTTGGTTCTGTTTATATGCTGGATTATGTTTATTGATTTGCGAATGTTGAACCAGCCTTGCATCCCAGGGATGAAGCCCACTTGATCATGGTGGATAAGCTTTTTGATGTGTTGCTGAATCCGGTTTGCCAGTATTTTATTGAGGATTTTTGCATCAATGTTCATCAGGGATATTGGTCTAAAATTCTCTTTTTTTGTTGTGTCTCTGCCAGGCTTTGGTATCAGGATGATGTTGGCCTCATAAAATGAGTTAGGGAGGATTCCCTCTTTTTCTATTGATTGGAATAGTTTCAGAAGGAATGGTACCAACTCCTCCTTGTACCTCTGGTAGAATTCAGCTGTGAATCCATCTGGTCCTGGACTTTTTTTGGTTGGTAGGCTATTAATTATTGCCTCAATTTCAGAGCCTGCTATTGGTCTATTCAGGGATTCAACTTCTTCCTGGTTTAGTCTTGGAAGAGTGTAAGTGTCCAGGAAATTATCCATTTCTTCTAGATTTTCTAGTTTATTTGCATAGAGGTGTTTATAGTATTCTCTGATGGTAGTTTGTATTTCTGTGGGGTCGGTGGTGATATCCCCTTTATCATTTTTAATTGCGTCGATTTGATTCTTCTCTCTTTTCTTCTTTATTAGTCTTGCTAGTGGTCTGTCAATTTTGTTGATCTTTTCAAAAAACCAACTCCTGGATTCATGGATTTTTTGGAGGGTTTTTTGTGTCTCTATCTCCTTCAGTTCTGCTCTGATCTTAGTTATTTCTTGCCTTCTGCTAGCTTTTGAATGTGTTTGCTCTTGCTTCTCTAGTTCTTTTAATTGCGATGTTAAAGTGTCAATTTTAGATCTTTCCTGCTTTCTCTTGTGGGCATTTAGTGCTATAAATTTCCCTCTACACACTGCTTTAAATGTGTCCCAGAGATTCTGGTATGTTGTATCTTTGTTCTCATTGGTTTCAAAGAACATCTTTATTTCTGCCTTCATTTCGTTATGTACCCAGTAGTCATTCAGGAGCAGGTTGTTCAGTTTCCATGTAGTTGAGCAGTTTTGATTGCATTTCTTAGTCCTGAGTTCTAGTTTGATTGCACTGTGGTCTGAGAGACAGTTTGTTATAATTTCTGTTCTTGTACATTTGCTGAGGAGTGCTTTACTTCCAATTACGTGGTCAATTTTGGACTAAGTACGATGTGGTGCTGAGAAGAATGTATATTCTGTTGATTTGGGGTGAAGAGTTCTATAGATGTCTATTAGGTCTGCTTGCTGCAGAGATGAGTTCAATTCCTGGATATCCTTGTTAACTTTCTGTCTCGTTGATCTGTCTAATGTTGACAGTGGAGTGTTGAAGTCTCCCATTATTATTGTATGGGAGTCTAAGTCTCTTTGTAAGTCTCTAAGGACTTGCTTTATGAATCTGGGTGCTCCTGTATTGGGTGCATATATATTTAGGATAGTTAGCTCTTCCTGTTGAATTGATCCCTTTACCATTATGTAATGGCCTTCTTTGTCTCTTTTGATCTTTGATGGTTTAAAGTCTGTTTTATCAGAGACTAGTATTGCAACCCCCGCTTTTTTTTGTTCTCCATTTGCTTGGTAAATCTTCCTCCCTCCCTTTATTTTGAGCCTATGTAGGTCTCTGCGTGTGAGATGGGTCTCCTGAATACAGCAGACTGATGGGTCTTGACTCTTTATCCAGTTTGCCAGTCTGTGTCTTTTAATTGGAGCATTTAGTCCATTTACATTTAAGGTTAAGATTGTTATGTGTGAACTTGATCCTGCCATTATGATATTAACTGGTTATTTTGCTCGTTAGTTGATGCAGTTTCTTCCTAGCCTCGATGGTCTTTACATTTTGGCATGTTTTTGCAATGGCTGGTACTGGTTGTTCCTTTCCATGTTTAGTGCTTCCTTCAGGGTCTCTTGTAAGGCAGGCCTAGTGGTGACAAAATCTCTAAGCATTTGCTTATCCGTAAAGGATTTTATTTCTCCTTCACTTATGAAACTTAGTTTGGCTGGATATGAAATTCTGGGTTTAAAATTCTTTTCTTTAAGAATGTTGAATATTGGCCCCCACTCTCTTCTGGCTTGGAGAGTTTCTGCCGAGAGATCTGCTGTTAGTCTGATGGGCTTCCCTTTGTGGGTAACCCGACCTTTCTCTCTGGCTGCCCTTAAGATTTTTTCCTTCATTTCAACTTTGGTGAATCTGGCAATTATGTGTCTTGAAGTTGCTCTTCTCGAGGAGTATCTTTGTGGCGTTCTCTGTATTTCCTGGATTTGAATGTTGGCCTGCCCTACAAGGTTGGGGAAGTTCTCCTGGATGATATCCTGAAGAGTGTTTTCCAACTTGGTTCCATTTTCCCCCTCACTTTCAGGCACCCCAATCAGACGTAGATTTGGTCTTTCTACATAATCCCATACTTCTTGCAGGCTTTGTTCATTTCTTTTTCTTCTTTTTTCTTTTGGTTTCTCTTCTCGCTTCATTTCATTCATTTGATCCTCAATCGCTGATACTCTTTCTTCCAGTTGATCGAGTCGGTTACTGAAGCTTGTGCATTTGTCACGTATTTCTCGTGTCATGGTTTTCATCTCTTTCATTTCGTTTATGACCTTCTCTGCATTAATTACTCTAGCCATCAATTCTTCCACTTTTTTTTCAAGATTTTTAGTTTCTTTGCGCTGGGTACGTAATTCCTCCTTTAGCTCTGAGAAATTTGATGGACTGAAGCCTTCTTCTCTCATCTCATCAAAGTCATTCTCCGTCCAGCTTTGATCCGTTGCTGGCGATGAGCTGCGCTCCTTTGCCGGGGGAGATGCACTCTTATTTTTTGAATTTCCAGCTTTTCTGCCCTGCTTTTTCCCCATCTTTGTGGTTTTATCTGCCTCTGGTCTTTGATGATGGTGATGTACTGATGGGGTTTTGGTGTAGGTGTCCTTCCTGTTTGATAGTTTTCCTTCTAACAGTCAGGACCCTCAGCTGTAGGTCTGCTGGAGATTGCTTGAGGTCCACTCCAGACCCTGTTTGCCTGGGTATCAGCAGCAGAGGCTGCAGAAGATAGAATATTTCTGAACAGCGAGTGTACCTGTCTGATTCTTGCTTTGGAAGCTTCCTCTCAGGGGTGTACTCCACCCTGTGAGGTGTGGGGTGTCAGACTGCCCCTAGTGGGGGATGTCTCCCAGTTAGGCTACTCAGGGGTCAGGGACCCACTTGAACAGGGAGTCTGTCCCTTCTCAGATCTCAACCTCCGTGTTGGGAGATCCACTGCTCTCTTCAAAGCTGTCAGACAGAGTCGTTTGCGTCTGCAGAGGTTTCTGCTACGTTTGTTATTGTTTACTGTGCCCTGTCCCCAGAGGTGGAGTCTACAGAGACAGGCAGGTTTCCTTGAGCTGCTGTGAGCTCCACCCAGTTCGAGCTTCCCAGCGGCTTTGTTTACCTACTTAAGCCTCAGCAATGGCGGGCGCCCCTCCCCCAGCCTCGCTGCTGCCTTGCCGGTAGATCACAGACTGCTGTGCTAGCAATGAGGGAGGCTCCGTGGGCATGGGACCCTCCCGGCCAGGTGTGGGATATGATCTCCTGGTGTGCCTGTTTGCTTAAAGCGCAGTATTGGGGTGGGAGTTACCCGATTTTCCAGGTGTTGTGTGTCTCAGTTCCCCTGGCTAGGAAAAGGGATTCCCTTCCCCCTTGCGCTTCCCAGGTGAGGCAATGCCTCGCCCTGCTTCAGCTCTCGCTGGTCGGGCTGCCGCAGCTGACCAGCACCAATCGTCCGGCACTCCCCAGTGAGATGAACCCAGTACCCTCAGTTGAAAATGCAGAAATCACCGGTCTTCTGTGTCGCTCGCGCTGGGAGTTGGAGACTAGAGCTGTTCCTATTCGGCCATCTTGCTCCGCCACGCTTTTTTATTTTTTAATCATTTCCTTCCAGGTTTGTGTGGTTTGTCTTTCTAGATATCTGGGATATAAAGATATTCTCTTATATTTCTTCTGTCCTTCCTATTTAAATTTTAAATTCAATTGAAAATTATTTGGTTGTGTGCAGTGTAAAGAAGAAATAGACTTTTGTTTTCTTCTTAGCATCGTATATTATTATGATTTTTTACATCATCAATATTTTCCCCAGGGATCCACTATGTCAATTTGGTCATATGTCAACTTTCCATCCTGTTTGGCAGAGAAAATGCTGGCACATCAACACCACTGCCTCTTCCTGCACACAGAAAACTTCATTACCCAGCCTTCCGTGTGGTTGTGTTGAGAGCTGGTGCCTGAGCGTCTGCCAATGGGAATGTGTGGGAGTGTTATAGGTGCCTAAGAGTAGGTGTGTCTTCATGTGCATGTGCTCCCTCTCATCCTGCGGCCAGAAGCGAAGAGCCCCTAATGTGGAGTTGCATAATGGAAGCAGCCAAGGTCTCCAAGTTGGAGGAGAGCACCAGGGAGAGTTCTATGACCTTCATCAATTAGTATTATGAGTGAGAAATTACTCTGATCTGAATGTTTGTTTCCCCCCATAATTCATATGTAGAAATCCTAACCTCCAAGGTATTAGGAGGTGAGGGTTTTGGGAGACAATTAGGTCATAAGGGGAGAGGCTTCATGAATGGGATTAGTGACCTTAAAAAAGAGACCCCCTCCCCCTTCCACCACGTGCACATATAGCAGGAAGGTGCTGTCTGTGCAGAAGACGGCCCCTCCGCAAACACAAGAATTAGCTGGTGCTTTGTCCTGAACTTTCCAGCCTCCAGAACTGTGAGCAATAAATTTCTGTTGTTTATAAGCTACACCATTTAAGGCAGTTTTTGTTATAACTGCCCAAATGGACAGAAATAACCCTTTATTGTGTTAAGTAAAGCTATTTCAGGTTTTATTAGTGATTGTAGCATAATCAAGGATTACCCTTGATTATGCAAGGGTTACCCTTGCTAATATAATGTGCTCTATTTCTTAGTTCTCTATTATGTTCTCTATTATGTTGATATATTTGTCTACCCATGAGCCAATATCACTCGTCTTAGTGATAGTAGCTTCATATTACATCATAATACCTTAGAGAACAAACTCTTGCTTCCCCTCTGCCCTGCCCAATTCTTTTTTCACAAGCCTCTTGCCTTGATCCTTTGCTTTTTCACATAATTTTTAAAAATCAGCTGGTTATGTTTCATGAAAAAAATGGTATTTTCATTAGAATTATAGTGGATCAATAGATTAATAATTCAGAGAGAACAGATATACTTATGATACTGAGTGTCATTTATCAGTAAATATAGGGAATTTGTTTATTTGTCTATTCTTTTTTTTTTTTTTTTTTTTTTTTTGAGATGGAGTCTTGCTCTGTCACCCAGGCTGTAGTGCAATGGTGCAATCTTGGCTCACTGCAACCTCTGCCTCACAGGTTCAAGCGATTCTCCTGATTCAGCCTCCTGAGTAGCTGTGATTACAGGTGCACACCACCATGCCCGGCTGATTTTTGTGTTTTTTAGTTGAGATGAGGTTTCACCATGTTGGTCAGGCCAATCTCAAACTCCTGACCTTGTGATCCACCCGCCTCTGCCTCCCAAAGTGCTGGGATTATAGGCGTGAGTCACTGCACCCGGCCTGTCTGTCTATTCTTTAATGCCTTTCCAAAAGTTTTATAATTTTATCCATATAATTTTTTTTTTTTTTTTAAACAGAGTCTTGCTCTGTCGCCCAGGCTGGAGTGCAGTGGTGCATTCTCGGCTCACTGCAACCTCCACCTCCCTGGTTTAAGCAATTCTCCTGACTCAGCCTCCTCAGTAGCTGGGATTACAGGTGCATGCCACCAAGCCCAGCTAATTTTTTGTATTTTTAGTAGAGATGGGGTTTCACCATATAGGTCAGGCTGGTCTTAATCTCCTGACCTTGTGATCCGCCCGCCTCGGTCTTCCAAAGTGCTGGGATTACAGTCGTGAGCCACCGTGCTCGGCCGCACATTTTTAAATTATGTTTTCTTCTAACAAATTTGCCTTTTCATTAGTAAATGATAACTTTTAATATGCCGCCTCTAAGCTCTTTTTTGCTGAGATATAGAAATAAAATTGATTTTTGGTGTTGATTTTCTATTCAGCTCCCTTGATAGTTTTGATAATTTTAGTGTAGATATTTGGGGCGATTTTTCTCTTTGCAATTAATCATTACATCTACGCATACTATTAGGTTGGTGCAAAAGTAAGTGCGCTGTTTGCCATTACTTTTAATGTATTTAATGTACTTCTAATACATTCTGCTTCTTTAATTTCAATGTTTATAGAGCCCCTTTTCCCCTTCCTTTTTGTCTTGCTGTGTTGCCTAGGACTCTAGTACAACATTGAATAGAAATGGAGATAAAATGCATGATTCATAATTTTTAAGAAAAACTTTATAATATTTTACCATTAGAATGCTTGTTTTAGATTTTTGGTAGATGCCTTTTATCAGTTTAAAAAAACTCCTCGCTCTTTGTTATGAGTTTTTATGATGAATAGGTGTGGATTTTAAATGCTTTCTGTAAGATGAGCATATGGGTGTTCTGGCTTAATCTCTTAATGTGGTGAATTGTATCAATAGATTGTTTAAAAAGCAGACACGTGGTTTGTTTTCTCACCTTTGCTTTGTTGTATTTCTATTTTGCAACTCTTGCTAAGGTTGTGAGAATTCTTAGTGATTCTTACACAGCCAAGGCAATAGATTAATGTGACTCAACATGAATTTACTTTCTTTTCACATACCACTTAGGAAAGAATTTCTTAGTAAATGTCCTCATCTCTGCAGCTCTCCATCCAGTTTCATAGGTAAGTGATAAGGAGAGAAAGGAAGCAGTGAGGTGAGGGATTGTGGACTCTGTTAATGGCAATGGCATTCTTAGGTTTCCAGTATACCACTGAGTAACCTCAAAGAACTATTTTATTTAAATTAAAATTAAGCTATGTTGGTGGCATTTGCCAGCTGGGACCCCATTTTTTTTTTAACTGAACAAGATTTTTCTTTTATTTTCAAACAGATATTGCCCTTGAAATATGATATATTTTAAATTAGAAAAAAAATGCTTTCCTCTTGCTTTATTTAAAGCTAATCTTAGACTTTGCTTCCAGTTATACCCTCCTCTATGAAATAACTAAAAACCTGGATAAAATGCATGGAACAACGGCACTGAAGACATTACACCACAGCAACATGATGACTAAATGCAACACATGTTCTGGATTGGATCTCGGAACAGAAAAAGGGCATTAGTGGGAAAACTGGCGAAATCCAAAAAAGTCTGGAGTTTAGTTAATAGTAATATAACAATGTTGATTTCTCAGTTTTTACAAATATATCATGATAATATAAGATGTTAACATTAGGGTATACTGGGTGAGGGGTATACAGTTGTATTACAATCGGCAACTTTTCTGTAAATCCAAAAATATTCCAAATAAATCATGATTTGGAATCATCATTCCAAATAAATAAAGCACAAAAGAGGTTATGATAACTTCTGTTTGTCTTTATTAGCAAAGGCTTCATAGAAGGGATGTCTGGGTGCATAAGAATGTCTAAGAGTGGGTAAAGGCACAATAGCAAGAGATAAAGGGCATTGTTGGGAAAATGGCTCTTGTTCATTGTTGCCAAGTATAGGATACAGGTGTTTAAAGCAAGAGAAGAAGGGTAGCTAAACAGAAATGAGTGTGGGAAGTTATGTTCGTCCTCCCCTAGAGAAGGTCTTGGATGCATTTTGAGAAATTTGGACTTTATTTTGTAGGCAATTAGAAGTTAGAAGGGTAACATTTGAGCTGTGATTTATAAGGATAACTTTATTTGTTTTTTTGTTGTTGTTTGTTTGTTTGTTTTTGAGATGGAGTCTCGCTCCGTCACCCAGGCTGGAGTGCAATGGCGCGATCTCGGCTCACTGCAACCTCCACCTCCTGGGTTCAAGCAATTCTCCTGCCTCAGCCTCCCGAGTAGCTGGGATTACAGGCATGCATCACCATGCCCGGCTAATTTTTGTATTTTTAGTTGAGATGGGGTTTCACCATGTTGGCCCGGCTGGTCTTGAACTCCTGATCTCAGGTGATCCATCCACCTCAGCCTCCCAAAGTGCTGGGATTACAAGCATGAGCCACCACACCCACCAAGGATAACTTTAACAAGGGTGGAGGGTGGCTTTATTTTGGAAATCCTTAGTAAAATATTCTGAATTCTGGAAATAAGCCTATGGAGACTTGATCATCAGAAGAGGGGAAAAATAGCTAGACTGAGAAATTTTATATCAATCTCTGGTACAAGTTTAGCATAAACTATTAAACCAGTGATTAAAGACATATGTTCAAGGATATGTATTACGGCATTATTCATAGTAACAAAACCTAAAAACCATGTGAATGCTTAGCAGTAACAGAACTGTCGAATGTTGGTAGTGTCTCCGCATTCTAGAATGCTTTTCAGTCATTATAAAATATGAGTTTGATTTATAAAAGTTAACTTGGGGGCTTTAAATGACATATTAAGGGAGAGAAGCAAGATGTGGAAAACTTTATGAAATATGATCCTATTTTTGGAAAAAATAAGTTAAAAGGTAAAGAAAAATTGTATGTGTTAAAAGCAAGAGAAAATTATACACAAATAAACAACACATTGTTAGCTTTGATTTGGAGGGTGAGAAATGGCAATTGAAAGCTTTAGTAAGTGACAGGGGAAGAACAAATGAGATTCTTTTTAAAAGAAAGGTTCCTATAGTACCAATAGGAGATACGACATTCAACGAATGTACAATTATACATGGGGATGTATAACTGCATAGAGAAATGCATGAAAGGATGATCACAAAAATGTTCATATTTTCCCAGGATGGTGAAATTTCAGTGTTTTTCTCCCTGATTTTATGATTTTCTGTATTATTTACTTTTTAAACCCAAAAGAACTCTTATTCTTATATTTATTCAAGAAAATTAAATTTAAAGAAAAATCTCCTTTGACTGTGAAAAAGCCACTAACAAGCTTCTCAGCGATGCTGGTAACCCTCTCATCTCACCAGCACATTCCTTATTGTTTTCATAAACAGAATGTTCTCTGGGCCCTTAGAGGAGCATAGTCACCCAGTGGGTTTTCTAGCCTTACATAGCATTTTTATTCTAGTGTGCTCCATCTCTTTTTTCACCATCTGCCACATTCGCTCTGACATTTCTAGTTCAGGTGGTGAGGGCCATGCTTTCTCCAAGCTTCCAAAAACCATCCTAGCAGCATGTTTGTGCCACCTCTTAAGGAACTAACTAGAATGTTAAATTCTGCAGCATGGGTGAGTGCACCTCCTTTGGGGTATAGTCCCTTTCCTTTGCTAACATGCCCAGCACTTCCACAGCCAGTGTAAGTTGTGACTACCCTAAGTTACTGGCTTGGAGGCCAGGAGGGGAGCTGGGAATAGATCCTGAGGGCTAACTATAGGACATGCCATTACAGAACTGAGCTCTTTGATAGCAATGGGGATGTTAAGATCCCTATATAGAGAAGCCAGGCAGGAGGGCTTAACCACCAGTAACAAGTTGGGCACAGTTATTACAATGAGCAGTAAGGTCAGAGTGGCAGCCAGAGGACCATGACCCTCAGAAAATTGTCGAGTTGGTTAGGAGAACACAGAGTTCTTAGGCGCAAGATAGAGAAGCAGCCAACAAAAGGATTGCTCAGTCTTTACAATAAAAATAAATCAAAGCTGGATAATGAGAGAGGCTGAGGACAGCTATCCTAATCAAAAGTCATAATCCATTGCCTTTTTCCAGATCTGAGCTGTTCTTAGACCCAGAATTTCTTGCCTGAAGGAGGAATCAGGTCCCCACAAGGGAAGACCCTGCAACTGTATAAAAAAAGAATCTAAAAAGATTGTGACTCCTTTAGTCCTTTCCCAAAGAGACCTATGGAAATTTCCTCAGGTAAGTCTGCACACTGGGGAAAGGGTAATACTCAAATATTTTCAGGTCAGTTGGATGCAGGGTCAATGTCCAAGCTGATTTTGAAACCTGGGTATCTGGAGTCCTAGCCTAAGTCTAGCTCATAGGGGGTGCACCATGTCAATGGATTCCCCCATGATTATTTCCCTGGTCACCAAATGTATAATTGACACGAACATACTAGATAGTTGGCAGAACCTCCACATTGTTTCCTTGACTGTGAGACAAGAGCTATCATAGTGGGAAAAGCCAAAAGGAAACCTCTGAAATTGCCCAACCTCCCAGTCAGATATCAAAATTAAAAAAAAAAAAAATTCATCTTTGGGGGGAAATGACAAATATCAGTACCACCCTTAAAGACCTAAAAGACGCAGGGATGGTAGATCCCATCAAATCCACATTTAATTTGCCATCTGGATCCCGGAAAACGACAGCAAACAATCAAACTCAACCAAGCAGGATTCTCAATTGCAGCCATAGTGCTTGATGTGGCATCTTTGCCGGGGTAGAGTCTCAGGCATATGGTATTCAGCTATTGCGCTGTATATGCCAGTCAGAAAAAGCACCAGAACAGTTCACATCCACTTGGGACAGACACCAGTGTATATTTACAGTCTTGCCTCAGCTTTAATTAACTTTCTCACTCTCCAGCTGCAAGATGTGTACTTGATATAAGCCCCCAACCACTGTGCTCTGAAATCTGTCCCCGTGTTAGTGCTAATACCACATTTTCCACTGGGTGCTTGCAGCTAATAACTGAGTATGGTGGGGATACTAAGGGAGGCTCTTTCTGCAAAACTGGAAACTCTTCTGATGAGTTACTTTGGCTATAGGACCTTTTTTTTTTTTTTTTTTTTTTTTTTTGAGACAGAGTTGTGCTCTTGTCACCCAGGCTGGAGTACAACGGAGCAATCCCGGCTCACTACAACGTCCGCCTCGTGGGTTCAAGCGATTCTCCTGCCTCAGCCTCTTGAGTAACTGGGATTACAGGCACGCACCATCATGCCCGGCTAATTTTCGTATTTTTAGTAAAAATAGGGATTCAGCATATTGGTCAGGCTGGTCTCGAACTCCTGACCTCAGGTAATCCACCCACCTCAGCCTCTCAAAGTGCTGGGATTACAGGCGTGAGCCACTGTGCCTGGCCAGAGCTCTTTGTTGGTTTTGCCAAAACTTTCTTAGAACTGCACTACGACCTGAAATATTCCCTACCCACTTCCTTCCTTTCCTCTCTCCTCCACAGGGGTTAAGCTTGCATTGCAGTCTCATGGCTCTCCCAGCCTCCTCCAGCCCTCTCCCCATTTCTTGCACCTAAGCATTTTCCCCAACACACCTCTTGCACAGCTAATACCATCTTGGTGTCTGCTTCTCAGAGGATCATAACTGACACAAGTAGGAAGAGGAAGTCTGATACAGTCAAGTTGATAGTGCATGGGTGCAAGTAAAAAATGAAGTGGACTGGGCACGGTGGCTCACGCTTGTAATCCCAGCACTTTGGAAGGCTGAGGTGAGTGGATCACCTGAGGTCAGGAGTTCGAGACCAGCCTGGTGAACATGGTGAAATCCCATCTCTACTAAAAATACAAAAAATTAGCTGGGCGTGGTGGCGGGCACCTGTAATGCCAGCTACTTGGGAGGCTGAGGCAGGAGAATTGCTTGAACCCAGGAGGCAGAGGTTGCAGTGAGCTGATCCTGCGCCACTGCACTCAAGCATGGGCGACAGAGGGAGACTCCATCTCAAAAAAGAAAAAAAAATGTAAGGGGTTCTGCATTATGGACTCACTCGGGTGACCGAAAGATAGCAGAGAGGGCAATCGTCCCAAATAGGCAGAGCTTCAGTGTTACATCTCATCATACACCTTGTGTGGAAAAGGTGTTTCCAGTGTTAGAATATGCAGGAATTCATGGATAGTAGCAAGTGACATGACTGGAAAACCCCTCAAGAACCTGGAAGAAGAAATATTGACAGATTGGAGATAAAGAGATTGGAGAAAGGGGGATGTGAATGGAACTATGGGAGTAGGCAGAAAGTGTGAAGGTCTTTGTATCACTTATTAATGCCTAACCAGGAGCACCCACAACAGAATAGACATTAAACAACTGCATAAACAAAATGACTCAGCCAGTTGATGTCAGTCAGCCTGTGTCAACAGCCACCCCAATGCTGGCACAAAGGGCACTTGCACAGAATAGCCTGATGGCAGAGATGATATGTGCATGGCTCCAGCAGCACGGACTCCTCTCATTAAGGCTGATCTAGCTACTGTTGCTGCCCCATGTCTAACTTGCCAGCAACAGAGACCAAAGTTGAGCCCCAGAATCAGCACCATTCCTCAAAGAGACCAGCTAGTCACTTGGTGGTAAGTTGACTACATCTGTCCTCTTCCACTCTGGGTATGGGTTTGTCTCTTCTGCCCGCAGGGCCTCAGGCAAGCATCACCATACAAGGGCTTGCAGAGAGTTTGACCCACTGATACAAGAGCTCACATAACATCCTATCAGATCATGGGCTGCACTTTACAACAAGGAAATTACAGAAATGGGTCCATTACCATGGAATCCACTTAGCCTCTCACCTACCACAATACCAACTTGCTGCTAGCCTGATACTGCAATACAAATGGTTTGTTGAAGGATCAGTTGAGGTGCTAACTTGGAAGGCAACATCCTCCAGTACACACTTTAAATGAATACTCATATGGTGCTGTGTCCCTACTAGTTAGTATACATGGTTCCAGGAACCAAGTTGGAGTGTTTCCATTTACCATCACTCCAGGTAACCCACTTGGAGAATTAGTACTTTAAATCTACAAATAGGGACTCTGTACTGTTAAAAGTTCTGGCTTCCAGAAAGCATAGGAAGAGTTCCTTTAAACTGAAAGCTGTTGTTCCTGTCCGGTCATTTCAGTTTCCTCATGTTGATCGATTATCAGGAAGGAGAGGAGTTACCGGGGTTTTCTAGCCATGCAGGAAGGGTATTTGACTCCAGTATTCAGAAGGACATTGAAGGCTGCACTTACATACTGAATGTGGCATCCAGCTTAGGCATTCTGTAATATTTCCTCGTCCAAATTTGATGTATACAGACAATTGCAGCAGCCATGGCCCAAGAGGGCCCAGTGACTATGACTCAGATCCTGAAGGCTGAGGCTCTGGGTTGTCTCACCAGGTAAACCACCTAGAGTAGAAGAGGTGCTAGCAAAGGGTGAGGGGGAAACAGACTGGGCAGGGGAGAAGAGGAATGACAAGTATTGGTTACAGCCTCAAGACTAGCTATAACTGTGAAGGTTGTAGTTTATTTCACTAACTTTCCCCTTGTATGTTTTCTTTAGGAAGAGAGACCAAGCAGAATCCCAGAAGAGCTGATCTCAAAGCTTATTTTATGAAGAAAATTGACCTGAGTGACACAAAGGGTTGGATTGCAGTAGATGTCATGTTTTGCTGCCTAGATCTCCATCCAGGGATGCACCTTCATTTCCTCAGCTTCTTCATTTCCTCAGCTTCTTCATTTCCTCAGCTTCTTTATGTCCTCAGCTTCTTCATGTCCTCAGCTTCTGGGAGGGTTGGCAGCTGCCATTCTCACCTGAGTACTTTTCTAGGACTTGCCCTTGTCTGAAGAGAGCTGTGTTGCCCAACATGATGCCTCCTCCAAGGTACAATCCACACCCAGTGATTAATAAACAGGGGTTACGAAGGCATGCCTGCTTGCCCCAGTTTGGGACAACTTTACCAGGCCAACCCAGCCTCAAGGCTCTCTGCAGGAACAGGTGAGGCCATAGTTGTGACTACATCACAGTTCAATTTCTCCTCTGCCCAAGCCTCCTTCCTTCATTCCTCCACAGATGTTGATCCTGAGACTCCTTTCCAGTAAACTTCCTCCATGCAATCTTCATCGCAGAGTCTGTTTCCTGGGGAAACTAACCTGCAACTGATACAAATGCCTGTTCTGTGAGATAAAACACTAAAAGTGCAATGCGAGTGGTATAAATATTCTGCTACAGGAATACAAAGTCAAATATCTTTTTTGGCTTAGGTAGTCAGAGAATGGAGATATTCTGAGTTGGACTTCTGAGATAGTGGGATTTGATAGGTGAAGTGGAGATGAGATGGCATAAGACTAACATAGGCAGAATTTTGCTAAATGAATTGGAGATGAAACATCGTAAGTGCAGGTGCACAAGTAGAAAAGTAAAATCAGAGCTCAAGGAAGGGGAAGTGATCCAGCTGGGGGGAAACATGGGGCCTATATCGAGATATACCAGGAAAATAAAGCCAGGACAAATGGCAGGGTAGGACCTGATTGTTGAGGGTCTTAAATGCTGGGGTCAAGATTATGGCCTTTACTTACAAGTTGGTTGGGCATGATTCTGGGAGTTTTAACAAAAGAAGTGGCAAACTCAAAGCTTCCTTTTCATGGAAAGTATGGAGAAGTGGAGGTTCATATGATTAAATCACTGTAATTTCAGTGTGAACTTCCTAACAATTTGAGCTAACCATGAGATAGGACAACTTATCAAGCAATGAGCTCTCCATTATCTAAACAGAAGCTAAATTTCAAGTCCATGTAGAGGAAGTCTTGTGTTGACTAGAATATAAGATGTTTGGAGGGACTTTTCTTCTTTTTTACTGATATTTACTAACTTGGATATTTTGCTAAGTGCTTTACAGGTATTCTTATTTAATCCTCACAAGGCAGTATGGTAGATAATCTATTATATTGAAAATAATGGGCCCGGCACGGTGGCTCACGTCTGTAATCCCAGCACTTTAGGAGGCCGAGGCGGGTGGATCACCTGAGGTCGGGAGTTCAAGACTAGCCTGACCAACATGGTGAAACCCTGTGTTTACTAAAAATACAAAAATAAGCTTGGTGTAGTAACTCACACCTGTAGTCCCAGCTATTTGGGAGGCTAAAGCATGAGAATCACTTGAACCCCAGAGGTGGAAGTTACAGTGAGCCAAAATCACACCATTGGACTCCAGCCTGGGCAACAGAGTATGACTAGGTCAAGAAAGAAAGAAAGACAGAGAGAGAGAAAGAGAGAAAGAGAGAAAGAGAGAGAGAGGGAGGGAGAGAGAGAGGAAGGAAGGAAGGAAGGAAGAAAGGAAGGAAGGAAAACATGCTGAGTAGACAGTATTAAACTAAAAAAAAAAAAAAAATCCTAATGTATTAAAGAAGGAGAAAAGTCCAAAAAGTAGTCAACAAGCAGAGAAAGAAAGAAAATATAAAGGTAAAAATGTATATTATCCAAATGAGGCCTCTTTCTTAAGAAGAAAAAATTAAGGAAATTCAAAAAATAAGTTAGGAAATAGTGAGTAAAATTATGAAGTTAAAAATTCACCAAAAATGTATTGATATGTCCAAGTTCAGCTTGTAGTGAACAGACTCTTCTTATGCAGAATTTGAGCAAAGTGCTAACACAACAGAGTTAGGTAATGGGATGAGGGTCAGATCACTCTATTTTTGGAAACTGGTTTCATGACTGCTTCCCCTTACTTAGTCATAGACAGGCTATATAAAAAGCTGTTAGAGTGGAAAGAGGGAGAGGATTTGTGAATTTTTTTTTTTAGCAAGTTGTTATGGTTCTGTAATAAACCACCCTCCCAAAGGGATGAAGTTTCGGGGTATACTCCCTTCACCTCAGCCTAGTAGGGGGACTTCCAGGAGAGAATGAGAGAGTTTAATGTTTCCTCAATTTACAGACGCAAAGACTGGTGCCTGACTTCTCCTGATAAAGCTAAACCTGCATGTGGCTGGTCTCTAGTTGGCTAGATAGTAGTTGTTAAAATGGAAAGAAACACTTAATGTTAGATGCCGTCCAATAGGACCACCTACAGGGATGGAAGGTTCTCAGCAGCAAGAGCCCAGAGGTAGAAATAAGACTCGTAGGGGTGAAGGATGGAGTCACAAGTAAACACCTGGACAAGGAAGCATCTGTCCTGGTCCAGAGGCTTCCCCAATAAAGATGTCTCACACAACTCTAAGAAGTTAGAACTTGAGAAAAAGACTAACTAGAAAAAGAGTAAGGTGTGTGTGTGTGTGGAAGAGGTGAGGCAGTTGTTTTCCTGTAAATAATGTTAAATTAAACTAAATTTGGTCTGAGGATGCCTCGTAACTTGAGTGTCTACATAACAAACTGCAACCTAACTTAGGAGTATTTTTTTTTTTTGTACTAACGAGGTGAGCCTCAGCCAATCACAGCAGCCAAGCTACAGCCAATCCCATGTGGCCAACTGATCAGCCCTTGCCCAGTAAGACAACTGCTCACCTGTAACTACTCAAGCTGCTTCTGGACCTCATTTCCATTTGCTGTTTGTAAACGCTGCCTGCCCACCTAGCTGAGCAGAACTCTCTGAACTTCTTGCGTTTTTGAGGGTTACTTGATTAGAAAATTGTTCTTTGTTCAATTAAACTTTGCTAAATATAATTCGTTTAAAGATTTTCTTTTAACAACAAAGATGGAACTGACATTCTAATTTCTAAATTGAGGCTATTTGTATTTTTAGCAGGACCCAAGGACTGTCGCTTAAGAGCAGGCTAAAAAGCCTTGAAATTTTCTAACTTTCCATGCAAGAGCAGTGATAGATAACCCCACTACGCAAAATGTCATGGGGCTAAGGGAGACAAAAATACAGCTGTGTTTCAATTGCGTCTCTGAATGATACAATTATAGCACTTACACAATAACCACTTGAGAAAAAAGAACAGCCTTACACCAAAAATAGAATGAGAAGTACAAGCACAATGAAGTAACAGGTCACTTTACACAAAAAGTAAAATGAGGCTCAAAGGGGATGAGCAAATTGCCCAAGGCTGCACTGGTGGTAAGTAGCAGATCTGGGGCTCGAGTCTAGATCCTGAGCTTTTAATACCTATGCAACACTTCCTCTGTTCCTTCCCTTCTGAGAATGCGATTATGTTCATTGGGGTGTATTCCCTACTGTGGTTTACAGGGGAGGGTTCACATTTTCATGTTCTGAAAGATTATTTTGAATTTAAAAAGCTGGCAAGATGTCTCTGAACAATG
Source organism: Macaca mulatta (assembly GCF_049350105.2). Taxonomy (NCBI): domain Eukaryota; kingdom Metazoa; phylum Chordata; class Mammalia; order Primates; family Cercopithecidae; genus Macaca; species Macaca mulatta. Next base: position 25,377,409 of record NC_133422.1, read on the forward strand.
GAACATAGCCCAAGGCTACAATTTTGTTATACACATTACAGTGTTCTAAGGCCACTGGTGGCCTGTTCTTTGAGATGAAAACAATACATTAGTAGGAGCTAAGTGAAAGAGAGTAAACTGGTCTCCAGGTACCCAGATAGTACGTGAAGTCAACAGAAGGAAAACTTGCTGTGGTCTATTAATAATTCAAAAGCCCTTTATCGTCAATCCTCTTCCACTCTCTAATTCTTTCTTCCTAGTTTCTCTTACTTCCTCTTTCCAAATAGCCTGGGCTGGCAGGCTGCATTTAGGTAATCACTGCACAATACAATTACTGACTCTGTTTACAAGATTCTTGCTGGTATTTTATTTTCACCCTTTATGGTGTTTGGTTTTTAAAAGCAAATGAATAGGGAGTCATGATTTTTTGGCTGCCTTTGTCTTTGGCATATGACATTTATGCCTTTAAAACCTGTTGTTGTTGTTCCAGGGCATTTCACTGATGAAATTGATCAAAATAAACCTACAAATCAGCCACTAAGAGACTACATGAATACAAACTGTTATTAGGAAAATGATCATGGAAAAAAAATTATAACAAAGAACAGGTTTAAGAAAAAGCCAGAGTTGTTTTTTTTTTTTTTTTTTTTAGAAGGGTTTATATTCTCAACACCAGCAATAATTTGTCAAAGTCTGTTGCTCTGAGTGAAATTAGATTTCCTTTTTAGCTTCAGGAATAAGCCATTCCTGGAAAAGTGGAGCTCAGAAACATTTGCTACAAAAATTTATTTTTACTCACAGAAAGAATAATTTGCAGTGTTATTTCTAGTGAAGGGATGGGAACCAGGATTCAGATATTCATCTGTCTACAATACCGAGGTCCTCCTACCTCCCCTACCCTACAAAGGGACCCTCGCAGTATACAAAAGTATTAGATATTTTTAGTGTGATATTCTTTGGTTAAAATATAGTCACATTCTCGTTCCTTTCTTCAAGCATAAGTATCAGTCAGATTTCAGAGTATAAGCTGAAGCAACAAATAGTAAGAAAAGCCATGCATGAAGATATTTTCTCACTCGTTTTTTTACTATTTTATTTTTGGCTACTTCTTTTATTTGCATTATATTTAGTGTCACTAAGCTGCTATACACGTACTCATTTGAAGAGATGTGCTAAAGCTTTTGGTGTGTTTTGCTATTGATTATCCGATCTAAGAGTTTGGGTTACTCTATGATCAAGATGGCGGTCTGCAGTGAGTCCACCTGCCCGCCAACCTCTGCAACAGCCAGCTGAGGATACTTGCACTGGGCTGACGCTGAGGCCATAATTAGATCTGCTAGGGGGTGAGGACCATGAAACTGGATCTCCAATCCTGAACCTCTCTTCCAAGCTACATTCCAAACCAACTGTTGCCTCCAACTCCCTTTGACTAAATCTGACCTCCCTTCAAACTGGCTCTCTTCCTACTTTCCAGATTTTATAGAAGCACTGCTGTGCAGTGCACAGAGTTGAAATGAGGCTCAAGTGGGTTTGAATCCAAGCTCTACACTTACTGTTTGATCTTGGGCCAACGATTTATTCTTCCTGAGGCTCAGTGTCCTCCTTTGTAAAATGTCAGTAAAGATTCCTAGCATGTAGGATTTTGTGCATTTAAAGAGATAACATTTCTAAGTGACTAGCTGAGTGCCTGGCACAAACACGGGCACTAAATAAGCAGAGGTTTCCTCCCTTTCCCCTCACTGTCAATGGTACTGCCAGTGTGTACAATAGCCAAGTTGGACATGTTGATACCAATTTTTCTCTTCTCCCCCTTTCCCTTAATTGAAGCCAATCATCAAGTTATAGAATATTAGAACTAACAGGAACCTTAGAAATCCTGACCATATGATTCACCAATACAATACAGAGAAAGACATTTCTGATCAATGCAGCAATCTTGACCCCCATGTCGATTAAATAACAACCATTATTTTATGACAGAATTTGTTGCTCGACATTTGACAATCATATTGAACAAAAGAAGATCAATCAACTATAAACAGTTCAGGGATCATGTAAAAACACAGCTTCAGGCTCACAAGGTAAGATCTATTTTCCAAACTGTTGTCCTATGGTTATTTATTACTACAAACTTTTTTTTGGTGGTAGAAAAAGTGTCCCTGGTACATTCCTTTGCCCTATGTCTCTTCTTTCTTTGTCATTTACTAACATGAGGAGAGGGATCTGTCTCAAAGATAATTGAAGGAGAAAGCGATCATAGAACCAAAACAAAGGGGGAAAAATAAGATAATTCCAAAGGAAACAATATCAATGTTTTAAAGCCTAAAAACTGACTACTTAATAAATTACCTTACATGTACCCTGGAACTATTCGCTCTATGCATTGCATGAGCTCATTTGTGTTCTTCTAGATAGTTTATCCTGAGGGAGTCTACTAAGCAAAATAAGAATTAGATAATAGTTCTTTATCACACAACTCTTCTTCCTTTCATAGTCCATGCTAAATAATCATGCATGATCCAAACTTCCTATTTAACACTTCACCCTCTTCTTCCTCCTGTGTTCCATGTACAAGGAGAAAATAAATGATCCATAGTTAATTTTTTTAATGTGAAGACAGGAAGAATATGAATCATACATCAAGTTAGAATATAAATAATTATGTTTATAAAAGATTTAATTTCTTGAATCTTCATAGTCACTGGATATGCATATCATCCAACGTTCTCCCAATAATAAAACCAGAGCCAGGAAAGAAAAAAGACCCTCTCTTTAGTGATAGCCCATTATGCTAAAGTCTACTTATTTGTCAGGGCAACTTGGAAAGTTCTCAAAGACCTGGCCTTCAAAGTTTACCATTTTGCCCACCAGCTCAGTGCACTGACTTAACACGACATGTGGCAAACAAGTGAGGAGAGTGGCCCACCACAGTCTAGGATTCTATTGGGTTACCTCTGAAACGCGAAGACATGCTGCTCACAGAAGAGAACAATGGGTACAAGGACTGCAAGACTGCAAAGCTTCATCCCAACAGCAATTTTCTGTACAACAAATTTCTCTGAAGAGAAAGACCCAGATCATTGATTGCATAACAGCCTTCTTTACACACTGGTTAAAATATAATGGCATGTTCCCTCTTGTTCCTGTGGGTCAATCAACTTAGCTTCCATTTCCACTCCCAAAAAGAGAAATACTTTTGGCTTAGTTAGACTGTTGCTTGATAATTAAACACTCAAAAAGAGTATGATGAGAGTTGCTCTTAATTTAGACTATCTAGAATATGTGTAACTCCTTGGGGAAGATAGGGCCAAGAATAGAAGGATAGTAAGACTGTAGGATCTTGTCTGGTTTGTTGCAGAACAATAGCTATAGAATATTTACTAATGGATATATAGCCCATGTTGAGGGAGGTCTACTGTGAAGTAGTATAAATGTCTTCCCTTGCCTCTGACTTTTTCAACATTTTAAATTTATGAAGACATAAAAAGTGAGATCCTCAAATGTGGCTAATCCAATCCAATGTTGAAGTGCAGTTTGTGAGGATGATTACAGGATCTCTGTTCAAAACGATGTTTCCTTGATCATATGGAATGATGGGCCCACCCCCGATAAGAATACTATTTCATGAAAGCTGGTTCAAGCAATATAAGATATCAGGTCACTTTGAATCTCATTTATTTAAAGGTCACCATAATAGCCATCAACTAAATCCAGGCCCATCCCCTATAATCTTGAAAGTAGCATCGAATAACATTTTGTCTAGTATGAGGCCATATCCTACCCTCTGTAAGTGGGTGGAGCCCTCTTTCCCTACATTCCCATTGGTTAATGCATTTGAATGTTCTTGAAGTCAGGATTGGCAAATTTGCAAAATAAATCAGCCTGCCCACAATTAACTTCTAAAAAGAAAATGATTTTTGTTTGTTTTGTTTTGTTGTTTTTGTTTTTGAGACAGTCTCACTCTGTAGCCCAAGCTGGAGTGCAGAGGTGCGATCTTGGCTCACTGCAATCTTCACCTCTGGGACTCAAGCAATTCTCCCGCCTCAGCCTCCCAAGTAGCTGGGACCAGAGTCTTGCCCCACCACACCCGGTTAATTTTTTTTGTATTTTTAGTAGAGACAGGGTTACACCATGTTGCCCTGGGTGGTCTCAAACTCCTGAGCTCAAGAGTTCCACCCGCCTCTGCCTTCCAAAGTGCTGGGATTACAGGCATGAGCCAGCGCGCCCGGCCAGAAGAAAATGATTGAGATTTCAAACTTTTCCTTTTGAGATTCAAAGCTATTGAATATTTAATGAATTCAGGTGACCTCCACTGTAACCACTTTTTGTATAAGAAAGAAGAAGAAATAAGAAAATACGTGTGTGTGTCCACTTATTTGTGGAGAAAGAAACACAGGAAGGATAGACTAGAAATCAATGAGATTGGTTATCCAAAGGGGGTGAGTGGAAACAGAGTGGAAAATACAGGGTAGAAGAGATGGGGAGGGCCGCTTCTGTGGGTGAAGCTTTTTGAATAGTTCTGAACTTTAGAACTACTCTGAGTTTTAGAACCATGTTGTTTTCACACATGTACTTAAAACAAGCAAACACATTTTTAAAAAGAATACAAATAAAAACAAATGAACCTGTGTTTCAAATGAATAACATAATCACACCGAAGGAGAGAGAGAAAAACCCAAGTAACTTTTACCTTATCTTTTTAACATAAAAAGTAACTTTAAACAGTCAAAATAGTTAAATATGGTAGTAAATTCTATCAATTTTTGTGCTAATTATTTTGTACCTGTGTTTCTTCTTTATTTTATCCTGTTTCCTCTCTGGGGAAACAGAAACACAGGATACAAAAGAAATGGACTGCACAAAAAATAATAAATTTTAAATTACAATTCTTATTACTGAAGCAATCTCTTAAAAGTTCCTATAGCAAAAGTCTACAGGTGATAAAATCTTTTATGCTCTGTGTCTTTAATGATAGCTTTCTTTTGCCCTCACCTTCAAGTACTAGTTTAGCTGAATGTAATATTCAAGTGTGACGGATGCGCCATTGCTGTTTGGCGTTTCCTGTTGCATGGTAGGAATCTACTGCCTAGGCAGGTAATTGTTGTTCCCTTGCAGTTTAGCTGTCCTTTCTCCTTGGTGACTTTTAAGGGATTATCTTTATCCTTGGTGCTTCTCAGATCCAGTACTCTGGTCTAGATGTGGATTTATGTTTTATTATCTTGCTCAGTACACAGAATGTACTTTTGATCTGAGGATTCAGACATTTCTTCAGTCTTGGAAAATCATTTTATTATTTTTTCAGCTATTGTATCTCTGCTAGTGCCCTGTAGGGGCTCCTGTTGGAGCTTCTTGGTCTGTCTTTCATGTCTTGTAACTGTCCTTTCATGTTTTAAAAACTCATCATCTTTGTCTCTGTATGCTGTATTCTGGGTGAGTTTCTCAGCACTGTCTTCAAATCCACTAATTCGTTCTTTGAGTCTAATATAGACTACATAGTCAATTGAGGTGTTTTAAATAATTATCTCGATGACTGTATAAATCATTTACAGCTGGTTCTTTTGCATGTTTACCGATTTTGTTTTTATACCAGTATTTTAAAATATCATTTAAGATTTTTTTCAATTTTTTAGTGGATATGATTCCTTTAGATCTCTCATTGAGAATCCTCAGAATACTTATTTTAAAGTCGGTGTTGCACTACTTTACGAGGTTAATTATATTTGGGTAAATTTATGTTCTGAGTATTGATTTTGTTAGCTGCCTTTATTGGTATTTGAATTCTTCTGTGATTTGGAACTCTGCAGGCTCATTTTGAGTAGCAAGTCTTCCTTCGAGTAGGAAGTCTTTCATTTCCTTCTCTCTTCCTCTATGCTTACTTCCCTCTGCTTGGCACATGCCTCCAAGAAGTCCCTGTGCTTCCAGTCCAGAGCCCTGTCTTATACTGGTTTTTGGAGCAGATTTCAAAGATTCAGTCACCAAACAGCAATGACTTGACTTAATTACTGGCTTGGTTACTCCTGGTGTAGTTACCTGTCTGTCTCATACTTACTAGCAGCTACTTATCAACCAGTCCTAGGGAAAAGTGAGCAGCATTTTTTTCCTTTGTATTAAGGTACATGCATTGAAATGCACAGATCATAAGCATACAGTTAGATTTTATATATATATATATATAGTGAAGTGTTTGTTCAGATCATTTACCTGGTTAATTTGATAGTTCGTCTTATTACTGATTTGTAGGAGTTATTCACATTTTCTAGACATCAGTTCTTTGTCAGATATCTGTATTGTAAATATATCTTTCTTTGAGAAGTGCCTATCAAAGTCTTTTGACCATTTTGGAAAATTTAGTTTTTTGTCATTTTACTATTAACTTGTGAGAGTTATTTATATATTCAGGATACAATTCCTCTGTCAGACATATACATTGTCAATATTTTCTGACACTTTGTGGCTCTCCCATTTTTTATTGATGTCTTTTGCAGAGCAGAAGTTTTTAATTTTGCCGAGTTCAATTTATCAATTTTTCTTTAATGGTTAGTGCTTTCTTGGTCTTGTCTAAGGAGCTTTGTCTAACTCAATATCATGCAAATATTCTTCTTGAAGCTTTATAGTTTTGACTTCTTTTAGGTTTATGATTCATCTCAAATTAATTTTTGTGTATATTGTGAGGGAGGGATTGAGGTTCTTTAATTTTCCGTATAGATATTCAATTGTTTTAGCATCATTTCCTGAAAACAGCTCTTTCTCCCATGGGATTGCTTTGCCATCTTTGGGAAAAAATCCGTTGGCTCTGTACACGTGAGTCTACATCTATAAGTTTGCAGTGATTTTTTTTTCCCCACAACAATAATAACTGGAGTGCTTTTGTTTTATTTCTTACGTCTTTTTTCTCCTTATGCTCCAATTTGGATATTTTCTATCGATCTGGCTTCAAGTTCACTTATTCTTTCACCAGCAGTTCCAGTTTGCTGATAAGTCCATCGAAAGAAGTCTTTATTTCTGATATATTTTTCATTTCTGACACTTCTATTTGAATTTTATTTTTTTAGAGTTTACTTTTCACTGCTGCATTTCCCATTTGTTCACACATGTATGAACAAAGATTGTCTTTGAGCAATCTCTGCATCCAGTTCTTTTGACCATTTTCTCTTTTGAAGATGGGTCACTTTTTATGCTTTTTCATATACTTGTAATTTTTTATTGAATCACAGATGTTATGTATAAAAGGATGGTATAGACTAAAGTAACTAGCAGATAAGCCCAGAATAGGTCATATATCTTCTTCTTTCATGCCACCAGTGTGAAGTATTGGAGCCAATGTAGGCTGCAGTTGAGCTGGGTCCAGGCTTTGCTGTTATTTTCATTAAATTTTATTTGTTATATTATTATAGCAAGATCATATTATTTCCTCTAGTCGGGATTGAGATCTGAGTGCCTGGAGGGTTTGTCTTACTTCTCCTGCCCTGCCTGCACCCATCGCCAGGCCCAGCTCTCCTGCTCTCCTGCTCTCCTCTTCCCCACCAGTAACCACAGGCAGCTGCTGCCTCCTATGCAGCATAAGGCTGAGTTCATTGTGGGTTTTCTCTCTGTTTTCCTGCCCTAACCTCAAACGTCAGCAGGCTCTGAGCTTCAAAGAGGTCATCTCTCTCCGATCTCTTGACTCTTCCCCAGTGCAGATGACCACTGTCTTGTTCTCAGTCTGGGGCTCAGAGTGCTTTGGCATTTGCAGTGGTTAATTGTATGCATGAATTTGACTGGGCCATGGGGTGCCCAGATATTCGTTAAGCATTATCTCTGAATGTGTCTGTGAGAGTGTTTCAAGATGATATTAGCATTTCAATCAGTTGATTATAAAACAGGCGCAAAGAAGGTAGACTTCATCTAATCCATTGAAAGCCTGAATAGGAAAACAGGCTGAGTAAGAAAGATTTCTTCTCTCCATCTGGCTGACTTTGAGCTGGGATATCATTCTTATGCCTTCAGACTTACACTCAAACTGGAACTTAGACCATCTGCTTTTCCAGGTCTCCAACTTGTCGCCTGCTGTTTCTGGGCATTCTCAGCTTCATAACCATGTGAGCCAACTTCTTATAATGAATCTCTTTATGTACATGTATACACACACACACACATGTTTATACATACATATATCTCCTATTGGTTCTCTTTCTCTGGATAACCTAGACTAATACAGAGTTGCTTCCAATGTCCCTGTTCTGCTGTCAGACTTTGGCAGACCAGCATGTCTGTGCCTCAGACAGGGCGTTTTCTGCTCTCCTGTCCCTCCCTCAATTTTGGTTCATTAGTTTCCTTTGCAGCATCAGCTCTCTGATGAGCTGCAAAAATTATGATTTTGGAGGTTGTCCAGCTTGTTCTTACTAAGGTAGGAACATTTGTCTGCAACTTTCTGTATCCTAAATGGAAGCAAAAGTCTGGCACAACTTTTATTGCTTTTTTTTTTTTTTTTTTTTTTTTTTTTTTGAGACGGAGTTTCACTCTTGTTGCCCAGGCTGGAGTATAATGGCACAATCTCAGCTCACTGTGACCTCTGCCTCCAGGGTTCAAGTGATTCTCCTGCCTCAGCCTCCCGAATAGTTGGGATTACAAGCATGTGCCACCATGCCTGGCTAATTTTGTATTTTTAGTAGAGATGAGATTTCTCCATGTTGGTCAGGCTGGTCTCGAACTCCCGACCTCAGGTGATCTGCTCACCTCAGCCTCCCGAAGTGCTGGGATTATAGGCGTGAGCCACTGTGCCCAGCCTATTGCTCTTTTATTCCACAAGCTGGGAAGAATGTACTTGGTCCCTGGCTCTGAGCAGTCAGCTTGCCCGTAGCACCCTAGTATGTCTCTATGACGTACAGTGGCCACCACTGCCTGTCTCATGCCATCAACACCTGCCACCACTCTGCATTTACTTTCCATTTCTTACATCTGAGATTGTCTCTCATTTGCTGTCTTTGGGGTTTTGTCCTTTTATATCTTTTCCTCCAATTTTGTGTGATTGGGGAGAGGTGGGGAAAGTCTCATTAAACCTCAAATCTCTTTGAGTCGTCTTGACTTGGAAATCACCCTCCCTGCATTTGTCTATGGATCTCTTCATTAGGGTAAATAGGATAGTTCTTTTCTTCTATATTTTTATTTGTATTCCTGTAGTTTGTTTTTCTCTGTGTCCATCTTCAATTGCTTTTACTTTCTGGTGCTTTAGCTTGTATTTCTCTCTCTTTTCCAGTTTATTTCTACCTTCACATTTTTATATTAATCTTAATATAAAATAATATTAAATCTTAATATTTAACACATTAAATTAATCTTTTGTATTAAGATATAAAATACATTTGTCCAATTATGCTTTGGAGGAAATGAAATCATTTTGGTGGTGAGTGGAAGAGGTGGGGCTAGCATTTGAGCTCCTTCTCCAAAATGTCCCTCCAGAGAACGAGACAAAGAGATGGCATTGGTGTAAATCTGACAAGATTTCCAATCCACTTCCCAAGTCATTCACCGTCTAAGTGACCTTAATTACTTGCCTTCATTTTAGGTCTGAGTTTTGCTCTCTCCTTGCTTTTGCTATCCTCTATCTGTCTCTCCTCTCTCTTGCTCTGCTCATTCTAGTGATTATTTCTTGGCTCCAAGCCTCACCTCTGGTGCTTCACTTTCCAAAGAGAAAGACTAGACATGATACATAAGACAAGAATATGTACAAGGAAAAATAATTTGAACCCTTCCACTAAAAGTCAAACTCTCAAATAACTTTTTACTCCACTCTATGCTTTTTACGACTTATACTAAAATAAAATGATCCACAGAAGTTAAAAATAGTAGATATGTAGAAGAAGTTATCAATGAAACAAATGCTGGGGTAAAGAAACAAAAAGAAATGAGCTATCAAGCCAGGGAAAGACCTGGAGGAAACTTAACTGCACATTGCTAAGTGAAAGAAGCCCATCTGAAAAGGCTACATATAGTATGATTTTAATTATATGACATTCTCAAAAAGGGATTCAGGTGGGAGGGAGGGAAGACTCAGTAGGTGGACCACACAGGATTTTTAAAGCAGTGAAACCTCACTGTATGACATAGTAATGATGAACACATGTCATTCTACATTTGTCGAAACCCGAAGAATGTGCAACGCAAAGAGTGAATCCTGGCCAGGCATGGTAGTGTGTGCCTGTAGTCCCAGATACTTGGGAGACTGAGATGGGAGGATCTCTGGACCCTGGAAATTGGCGGCCAACCTGGACAACATAGTGAGACCCCATCAAAAAGAAACCAAAAAAAACAGTGAATCCTAGTCAAACTATGGACTTTGGTTAATCATCATGTATCAATATTGGTTTAGCAAGTATTATAAATGTGTCACACTAATACAAGATGTGAATAACAGGAGAAACCGTATGTGTGTTGGGGGTGGGTGAGTGTAGGGGAGTGAGGGGACATGTGGGAATTCTGTCTTCCAATCAATTTTTCTGTAAATCTAAAGCTGCCGTAGAAAAAAAATAGTCTATTAATGAAACAACACAAACAAAAACATGGCACGGTTAGAATCAGACAAAGCAAAATTAAGCTATGCAGTGCAAAAAGTGTGACAAAGTTCAATTGGAATTGACAACAGACATAATTAATACACAACAGTCATTAAACTTTATGAGTTGAAAAATACCTCAGCACCATAAGACAGAGTGAAAAAAAAAGAAAAAAACCAAATACCATTATCATATAAAGCAACACATGATAGAAATATCAAGGAGAAATAAATAAAAAACATAGGAGAAGACTGTAGCACTCTCCCATTTGTCTAGGATGACTTAGACCAAATGAGACGATGGGAATATATAGCCCATGTCTCAATGGGAAATAGACGCCTCTTTCTGCATAAACATTTGGCCTTCACTTATCTTCCTTACTGTGTTTCTCTAAGAACTTGATAAAGGGAAAATGTCAACCACGTCTCTAGGCAACATTACTCTTGGTAGAATAACTCCTATTGGATAAATTGCATCTGGACTCAGGATAACCATAAATGATTGGGACAATTATTTGGGATATCATATCTGATTGGGACATCAGAGCTTTTGGTTCCCCTGAATATGGTGATTCCTGTAACTCCATGTGCCTCCATAGGGAGCCTGAAAGTTGTATCTATGAAGTTATTACAAGATATTGGCCACCGTGGTACATGGAGCTGCTAGGCCAGGGTGATTCTTACACTGGCCTGATGTGGATCTTGTTGCTTCACACCTGAAACATCATTTGAGGAACACTGGGAAGCAGTGTGGCTACTGCATGGCTGCTCCAAGAACTACTCCCCCGGGAGAGGAGCTCCCAACAGTGCCTTGCCATCAAGCTTTGATTTCTACCTTACATACCTCTGAATAAACTGTTGCCAAATGAGGCTGTTGGAAGTCTTGTGAGTTTGAATGCCAGGTTGAACCTAAGAAGATTCCCTGGTGAGCATTGCAACGTGGCATACTCAATTTCATTAATTTGTGGGGAGTTTAATAAAAGTATTGTTTATATTGATGTGGGAAGGGTATAGGGAAATTACAAGTATAGTGCAGTGTCCCAAGAATAGTAACATGGGGCACTGAAAAGATAGGGAAAGGAAAAGAATGAGTGACCAGAACCTGGTGACCGACAGAGCCACAGGGCAGGGCTGCCTGGCTGGAGCTGTGACTTACCATCGAAGGACTCAGGCAGTTCTTTTTTTTCTTTAGACAGGGTCTTGCTCCATCATCTAGGTTGCCATGCAGTGGTGTGATCATGACTCACAGCACCCTCAGCACACACCACCATACCTGGCTAATTTTTGTATTTCTATAGACAGGTTCTTACCAGGTTGCCCAGTCTGATCTCAAAGTCCTGGCAATCTTCCTGCTGTGGCCTCCCAAAGTGCTGGGACTATAGGCATGAGCCACCGCACCCAGTCCTCAGGCAGTTTCTATTAATTCTGCAGGAAGAGAGCTGGGAGAATAAAAATCCTCACCTCATTTTCTTCCCTTCCTTTGTTCTCTTGCTTGAGCTTCCCGTGGATGAACTCAAAGAATTCAGGAATTGAATGATATAAATAACAAAGTTAAATTAATAGACATGTATTGAACTTAGTTTTTAGAGTATGTATAATTTTTCCAATTTTCTGTGAAATTATTGCAAAATTTAATCACAAACTATAAGGCTACAATTTAAAAATACAATAAATTCCTAACTGTAAGAATTTTCTAGGTTAAATTCTTTGATCACAAAGCAGGCAAGAAATGATTGGTGGAACAAACTAAAATACTAGCTCCATGAATGAAAAGACATATATGGATATGAGAGTAATGAAGAAGGAGTTAGCAGTGATGGGACTTTGTGATTGACTGGATATAGGCAATGAGGAATATAGTGAAGGAAAGATGATTTCCTGATTTCTGGCATGGGCAGCTGAGTAGATGGTTATGCTATAAACTAACAAAGGAGAGAAGGATAGGAAGAGATGGGCCTGGAAGAGTATGGAGTTTGAGAAGAGAAGAGAAAAGGGAAACTCTGAGGAGCACAGAAAGTTAAGCCACAAGTGAAGAAAGATGAGCTTGCAAGGAAAACCGGGTGATGACAAGTAGTGTAGGAGAGAATCCAAGTACTCTTTTGCTGACCTGAGAAAGACGGACATACAGATGCATATAAAGGCATATGGAGGCAGATATATTTATAGTTGAGGAAGTCGTGACATTGAATAAGTTAGTGCTGATAACCTCTAGTTTCTTAGGTAAGGAAGACATGAGGTTATCTATATGGAGTAAGGAGGAACGTGGTGGTGCCGTTGCTACTACAGGGTAATACATCATCACTACTACTACTATTAATTACGGTGTAATACCTAAAACATAGTGGCTTGAAATAACAATAATTATCTTTTATCTCTCACAGTTTCTCTGGGTCAGAAATTTGAGGATAAGGTGGTGAATGATTCTGACTCAAGGTCTCCCATATGGTTGTGATCAGTGGCTGCAGCCAGAACCACAGAGGGCTTAGAGAATCTAGGGATTGGTCAGACATTGCTTTTGTTTTATCTGGCTTTGAGACTTCTCCATGCGAGCTAATTTAGGCTTCCTCATAGCGTGGTAACCTCAGGGTATGTGAACCGTTTAGGGGTTGATGCTTCCAAGAACAAGTATTCTAGCAAGCAAGGTTCATCTTTTATGCTCTAAGCATGGAAATTACATAGCGTCACTCCCCCTAAAATGAGAAAGGATGTAACATATTTGGACACTATGAACCAGCATCACCTAACTGACATTAATAGACCATCCCATCCAGCAAAGGCAGAATACATACTTTTTCAAGTGTAGATGGAACATTCACCAAGGCAGATCGTATTATGGGCCATGTACAAAAACACTGAGAAATTTAAAAGGATTAAAATTACAGAAAGCATGCTCTCTGACCACAGTGGAATTAAGCTAGAAATAGAAAACAAAAAATTATATAGGAAATCCTCAAATATTTGGAAATTTTTATTTTTTATTTTTTAAAATTGTATTTTTTAATCGATGAAAACTAATTGTATATATTTGTGGAGTACATAGTGTTGTTTCAATACATATAATGTATAATGATCAGATCATGGTAATTAGCATATCAGTCATCCCAGACATTTATCATTTTTTGTGTAGGGAATCTTCAATATTATCTTCTAGCTATTTGAAACTACACAATATATTATGGTTAATTACAGTTTTTCTATAGAGGTATAGAAATTAGATAACATACTCTTTTAAAGTCCATGGGACACAAAGAAAAATAATTAGAAAAATTAGAACATACTTTGAACTGATTGAAAATTAAAACACAACATATCAAAATTTGTGAGATGCAGCTAAAGCAGTGCCTACTGAAAAATATATGGGATTAGATACTTAAAAAGTAGATGTTAAACCAATGTCCTAAGCTGCTTCTGCCTCAAGCAACTTAAAAAAAAAAAAAAAAAAGCAAGCAAAGTAAATCCAAAACAAGTAAGGGAACAATAAAAATAAGATTAGAAATCAATATAGTAGAAAAAAGGGAATTTTTTTTTTTCTTTTGTGACGGAGTCTTGCTCTGTTGCCCAGGCTGGAGTGCAGTGGCGCGATCTCAACTTCGGCTCACTGCAAGCTCCGCCTTCCGGGTTCACGCCATTCTCCTGCCTCAGCCTCCTGAGTAGCTGGGACTACAGGCGCCTGCCACCACGCCCAGCTAATTTTTTGTATTTTTAGTAGAGACGGGGTTTCACTGTGGTCTCGATTTCCTGACCTCGTGATCCGCCCACCTCGGCCTCCCAAAGTGCTGGGATTACAAGCGTGAGCCACCGCGCCTGGCGAAAAAAGTGAATTATAGATACAACCAATGAAACCAAAAAACTGGTTATTTGAAAATAGCAATAATATTGATATAGGCCTCTGGTCAGACTTATCAAGAACAAAAGAAATAATATACACACTACCAACATCAGGAATGAATTTGTAGGTACATCCCTACAAATCCTACGGACACTAAAATACAATAAGAAAATATTATAAACAATTTATGCTTACAAATTTGATTACCTAGGTGAAAAGTACAGATTCTCCGAATGATTCTGTCAAAGGTCACTCAAAATGAAATCGATAACCTGAATAGCCCTGTATCTATTAGAGTAATTGAATGCATAGTTTAAGATCTCCTTTCCAATAAATTCCAGACTAGATGGCTTCTCTGGTGAATTTTACCAGACATTTAAGAAAGAAACAATGTGGCCAGACCCGGTGGCTCATACCTGCAATCCCAGCACTTTGGGAGGCTGAGGCAGACAGATCACCTGAGGTCAGGAGTTTGAGACCAGCCTGGCCAACATGACGAAACCCTATCTCTACTGAAAATACAAAAATTAGTCTGGTGTGGTGGCAGGCTCCTGTAATCCCAGCTACTCAGGAGGCTGAGGCAGAATTGCTTAAACCCGGGAGGTGGAGGTTGCAGTGAGCTGATATCATGCCACTGTACTCCAGCCTGGGTGACAGAACAAGACTCTGTCAAAAAAAAAAAAAAAAAAAGAAAGAAAGAAAGAAAGAAAAAGACAAGAAAGAAAGTAAGAAAGCTAATTCCACACAAAATCTTCTCAAAAAATGAAAAAAGAGGAAGCATTTATCAACTCATTTGATGAGGTCTACATTACCCTGGTACAACACCAAAGTTTGATAAAGACATTTAAAGAAGAAAACTATAAACTAATGTCCCTCATATATATACATGCAAAAATGCTTAACAACATTTTAGCAAACTTAATTTAGTAATATAGCAAAAGAATAATACATTATGGTCAAGTAGGATTTTTCACAAGAATGCAATGTTTGTTTAATATTGAAAAATCAATTAATGCAATTCACCATGTTAGCAGATTAAATTTAAAAGCCCATCTGAATTAAAATAATTTAACAAAATTCAATATTCATTTACAATAAAACCCCTCAGCAAGTCAGAAATAGTAGGGAAATTCGTCAGTCTGAAAGGAAGCATCTATGAAAAGCTTACAGCCATCATCAAACTTAATGGGGAGAGGCTAAATGCTTTTTCTGAAAGGTCACTAACAAAGCAAATGTGCCCACTCTCACTACTTCTATTTAACATTAAATTGAAGATCTTAGCCAGTGCACAATGGCAAGAAATAAAGGTATCTAGACTGGAGAGAAATAAGTAAACCTGTCTTTTAATCACAAATGACAGTATCACTTACAGAGAAAATCTCAAGGAATACCCCAAAAAAGTTAGTAGGGCAAAACTAATGAGTTTAGCAAATTTGCAGGAGACAAGAGCAATATGCAAAAATCAGTTGATTGGTTGTATTGTCATATAATAACAATAATCAAAGGAAAGTAAAGATTAAAATGCCATCAAAAGTGTGAACTTTTTAGGGGGAATATTTTTAAAAGTATAAGAGAAAAACTGGCTGAGAGAAATTAAGATCTAAGTAAAAGGAGAAATATACCATTTTCATCGATCAGAAGACAATTTTGTTAGGATGACAATTCTCCCCACATTGATCTATAGACTCAACATAATCCTAATCAAAATTCAAATGAGCATCTTTATAGAAATTTGAAAGCTTATTCTAAATTTTTTTTGGGAAACTGTCCTCCATGTGTCTCTTGTACTGCTTGCTACACATCTTACTTAGAAGGCTCAGAAGCCAGGCCCTGACCATTTCTTATCATGTTTGTTTCTTACAGTTACGTTTGCAGAGAGCAACTTTGAGGTATGAGACAATGTTTCACTCTGGGACAAAGAACAGGCTTTCTTACACCTTGATATAAAAGAGATGAATTCGCCACGTCCAGTGTTCCTCTCCTGCAATGCAACTAATTGCATGTACAGGCATCCATCTGGGCCCATGTCACATCACCCCATGGGTCCTGGGGATGGGGAGCAAGGGAAACTGATGTGGATAATGCTCATAATGCTTACCATGTCATGGGTAATAGAGTTCTTTGCCATAGACCTAGGATTCTTGAGGTTTTTGTTTTGGTTTGGTTTGGTTTTTTGGCAGCATCCACGAAACAGTAATAATAGACTAACTTGTTAGCTTCCAAATAGAGTAAAATCAAATCCCTGGCACAACAGTTAATTCAAAGTTCCTAAAGTAGCTGAAATTTTTTTTAAGTTGAAGCACTTGAATATTCTGGTTATAAAGCTATAATAATTAAGACAATATGGCATTGGCATGAGAATAGAGTCCAGAAATAGCAATCAATGGGACAGAATAGAGAGTCCAGAAATAGACCCATACATATAAAATTAACTGATTTTCAACAATGTTATCAAGATAATTCAATGGGGGAAAGGATATTTTTAGCAAATAGTACCAAAAACATATGATATCCATGTGCAAAAGAAATCATCTGGAGCTAGACTTTAAACCTTATAAATAATTGCAACATGCTTGTGGGGTTGCATCTCAGACCTAATGGTAAGAGCTAAAACAATAAAATTTCTAGAAGAAAACAGAAAATTTTTGTGACCTTGAGTTAGGCAAAAATTTTTAGGTAGGACACAAAAAGCACAAATCACAGGTGAAAAATTGAAAAATTGGAATTTACCCTTAAAAGTATCTTGTTCTTTAAAAGACACTGTTAAGAAAATGAGTATATGAGCCATGGGATGGGAGAAAATAATTGCAAAACACTTATCAGTTAAGGGATTGTATCCAAAATATATAAAGAACACCTATAAATTAAGAATAAGAAGACAAATAACCCAATATAAAGTATGCAGAAGATTATACAGATATTTTACCAAATAATCAAATGACCAGTAAGCACATGTTCAACATCATTAGCTGTTAGGGAAAATGCAAATTAAAACCACGATTTGCTACTACACATTCCTGGAATAACTAAAATGAAAAAGTCTGAGACTACGTAGTGGTGGTGAGAATATGGAGCAACTCGAATGCTCATATATTGCTTGTGGGGTTGCAAAATGGTACAACCAACCACTTCGACAAACAGTCTGTCAATTTCTCATGAAGTTAAACATGCACTTACCATATATCCCAGTAATTCTCTTTCTAGATATTTACCTAATATAAAAACATTTGTCTACAGAAAGACCTGAGTGTCATAGCAGCTGAATGCTCAATAAGCTGAATGTTTACGGCAACTTTATTCATAACAATAAAAAAATTTGAAATAATCCAAATGACCATTAACTGGGGAGTGGATGAACAAATTGTGGTGCATTCAATGATATGCTACTCAAGAGTGAAAAGGACAAGACCACGGATACATGCAACAAGGTGGAAAAAACCTCAAGGTGGAAAAACCTCAAAAGCATGATGCCAATAAAACTAGCTGGTGCTAAAAGATTTATATTGTATGGTTCCATCTACATGACACCCTACAAAAGGCAAAATGACGGAGACAGAAAATAGGTTGGTTTTTGCCAGAGGGTAGAGCTGGTGAAAGAGGATTAACCTCTGAAAAGGTAAAGCAGAATTGATTTGGAGTGGTGGAAATATTCTATATTTTGATTGTGGTGGTAGTTACACAACTGTTAAAATTACTTAGCAGTTACAAAACTGCTAAAATTCCTCAAATTTAACACTTAAAAGTTGTAATTTTATTGTATGTAAAAATAAAGAATGGAAGAACAAAAGAATGAGGAAAGGAAGGAAGAAAGGGCGGGAGGGAGGAAGAAAGGAAGGGAGGGAAAGACAAAGTTCTTCTCATTCTTTATCCCTCTTTGAGATGCCTCTCTGTGGATCCCGGCACCCCTACTAGGTAGCGAAAAGAATACAGAAGTTGGAGCTGAGGGATCCCACGCCTAGCTGTGTAATCAGGCAAATCTCTTAGCCTCCGGAACTGCGGCTTCTTCTGTAACCTACCTCAGAGGGCTGTTGTGAGGATTGAATGGGGTAACATTTAAACTAACTGGCAAAAGCAGGTGCTCGATATATGAAAATTCACATGAAAAAGACGAACCAGGAAGGGAGTTGGCAGAGACTACTGTGTTCTCTGCAGGAGGCTTATCTAGTTCATCAGGACCTTGGGAACAGTTAGTCTTCCTCTGCTGCATTCTGAGAGTTAGGTGATGAGTCTCCTCCTCAAAAGGCCGTCTAGTTCTGGCAGATCTATCTGATTGAATTGTGGACCCTGGGACTCAGCTAACTTGTTCTCCAGCCAGTTTAGAAGGATGAGTAGCAAAAATAATATGGCAAGTATTTCTTGAAGAGCCCTAACCCTCTGTCCTTATTAGTCTACCCTGTGAGGAGTGGCCTGTCTTGACTTTCTGTCAAACTGGAGCAGCCTGAGACTAAGGGCAAATGCCATCTTGGCCTTGGCCGGCCACAACTTGGATAGGCAGGTCAGGCTTATTGTTAGGGAAGCTCTGAGAGTGAATTAATTTAATGCCTTTTTATTATGAGTTCAGGTGCAGCTCCATTTACAAGTTTTTCTTTCAAAATCATTCAGCCATTAAAGCTGCATAATCTTGGAAGGTTTTGAAGACACATAATTGGTCAATGTTTTTCCCCTTCACACATGATCTCTCATGTTCATTCATGAAAAGTGAACCAGTCTTAGAATTTAAGCCGTGTCTTGGGGTACCTGACCTCCTGTACTTCTAAGGGGCAGGAAAGATGGGGCTATCCCAGAAGCCATTTAAAAAGGGGATTTGAGGCCTGAACGCAGAGAACTCAGTCCCGGGTACTAATGACCTTGCTTTGGCTAGCAAGACTGAGCCTGAGGCCTGTGGCACTAAGAGGGTTACCGGGTACCCAGACGGGCAAATGCCTGTTGATTGGATGGTTAAATGGTGAAGAAAGCAAAGCTTACCTGTGCAACGTGTCCATACCTTGATTCCTACTTCCTGAATCAACAGTGCCTTTTATTGTTCTGCCCAACTGTTAAGATATCCCACCTGTGCCTGCTCTTTGGCGCAGTACTCCAGACTAGAGACCAACATTTCTCAAACCTGGCCGCACATTAGAGTCATCTGGGGATCTTTTAAAACTCCGGCTGCCTTGGCTGCACATCTGATCAATTAGAGCAGACTCTGGTAGGGAGGAGTATAGGCATCAGCCTTGATGGAAGCTCCTGAGATCATTCCAATGTGCAGTCAGGATTGAGAACAGCTGGTCTGCACCAGTTCCTCTTGAAGTATGGTCTGTAAGTCACAGCTGCAGAATCTCCTCAGATGTTTGCGGAAAACGCAGATTGCTGGGTTCACCAGCCCTATAGGCCCTGAGTCTCAAGGTGGGATCTGGACAATGTGTTTTAATAAGCTCCCCCAGTGATTCCTAAGCTTTTTGCTTGTCCCCCTGCTTCTTATGCTTCTTATGATATGGCCATTCTTGCTTCCCATCAGTTATCCTAGTCTTTCAGTTCCTCAGAGATATCAAGTTTCATTCGTCCTCAGGATCATTGCATATGATAGTCGCTCTACTTGGAAGACATTTTCCTCTTTCTCCTTGTTATTAGGCATTTGGCAGAGTCAACAATGATGATATTGTAACCCCAGTAAGTCATTGCAAGGTACATGTTTTGGGAGTTAAGAGTAGACACTGGAGGGCCTTGGGATAGTAATGGTTTACTATTTAATAAGTTCCCTAACTGTCACTGGAAGTCATAGAGAGATTGCTCCAGGGACGGTGAGAGAAAAACCAGTTTCACATAGGCGAATGTGAGGGATAAGAGGGAAGACTTGAGTGACGTGGCACAAACTGGGTCAGATCCATTAACAAGGCAGCCCTGGGCAGCTGGCAAGAGATCATGTCAAGAGACACCATGCAGGTGCCAGCAGGACCAGAAGATCAGATTCTCAGAGCGAGGGCCACCTGGAAGAGGGAAACCAAGGGAAGGGGCACAGCAAAGGGCAGAGCTGGGTGGTGGAAAGATGTGCTCAGAGGGAAGAGCCACTCTGGCCACCTCAAGTGAATACTGATGATGGGGAAACGTTCGTGGAAAGTTAATTCACTCTCTTGAGTCCAGTGTGAGTGAGAAAGTGTAATTTAATCTAAAGGAGTCTAATTTAGCCTTCCATCAACTGTAGATCTTTAACGAGACCTCTATTCTTCTAGGACAGTGTTTCTCAAGCTTTAATGTATGTAGGAATATTATTAAAATGCAGATTCTGATTCAGTACGTCTGGGGTAAGGGCTGAGATTCAGCACTTCTGACTGGCTCCTAGATGCCCCTGGTCTGAGCACTACACTTAGAGCAAGGAGGTTTGAGCAATGGGACTTATAACAGTGGAGCCATGATGTAGACAAGTCCAGAAATGACGGCTGAATCATCAGTTTTTATGTTAGCTTCCACATACCTTTAGAATTAAGTGTTTGTGTGCATTCTAATTCTCTACATGATGTATGATAAGAGTTCCACTAACCAAAATATATGTTTAAATGGAACTCTCCAATTCCAACTTGCCAAATAACATAAAAAATTCCTGTCATTTTACTGACCTGTCTCTGAGTTGCTAATGATGACCTGCAACATCTGGTTTTGTCCCTGACCTAAGGTGGGTTATTAAATGTGTGTAGATGTTAGGAACATGAGAAAACATTTACACAGTTTTGTTTTTGTCACCCATTCACAGGCTCAGTTGGTAAACTCTGTCTTTCAGAAATAGGGAGAAAGCATACTGAGTAAAAGCCCTCTTTGACAGCTTAAAATTTAATTACAGGAATTTTATTAGGAAACTGTCACAGTGACTAGATTTCATAAGAGGATCAGTCAATGCCTCTAACTTGTTCTGAGCATCAGCCCTGCTTTCTGGATCATGAAATTGGCATGAACATACTGGGCAAAACAATGCCGAGTTCGCCAAGATAGCACTGCTGGCGTTTACTACAAGCCCATCTGCACACTGGGTGTGACAAAGAACAGAGGTCAGTGACAATAGGTATAGTAAATGTAAGGAAGGTGGGCCCAGGGCTCATCCCAAGGACTGAGAGCACATGGAAATGTCTCGTGCTTTAAGCCTCAGTCTGAAATAGGTTGGTCTAAGGCAGGCTGAGAGTTTACCCCGTCTTTATAATGGAGATCACAACTGTGCTCCCAGGGACAGACTAGGGCTGTGTGTGTGTGTGTGTGTGTGTGTGTGTGTGTGTGTGTGTGTGTGAATGTGAGTCTAGGTGAACAAAATCACTAAGGTGACTGAGACTTTGAAAGGTCATTTAATCCAATGCATTGCATCAGACCAGCCCTGATGTCATAATTTCCAGACAGACAGGAATCCATTCTGTTCTAAATACTCTGCAGGTAAGTCTATTTCACAACTTATCTCATAATTACCTCTTTCTGTTCAGCATTTCCTACGTTCAGGAAACATTTGTTTATGATGACTATAAATCAATTTTTTTAAAGCTATGAAGCTCTTATTAAAAATCTAGAAATGTGCCTGGCTCTCTAGGAAACATCTACTTGAGTAAGGCCCTGTCCCTGCTCACTTCTCATTCATCACAACTGAGTTCTTCCAAAAACTTTTGTTGATTCTTCACTCGAATTCATTCTTTCCCTGAGCTCCTGTGATATTTAATTTAGAAATGTATTGCATTGATCACATTCTGCTTTTTATTATGGTTTATGTGTGCCTGCATGCTGGTTAACATGCTTCTTTAGACATAAAACAGAGAAGTTGGAATTGGCTAGAGCATCTGTCCCAGCTTACGGTTTTTAATAAAATAATTTGAGGAAACTTAAGAGGATCCATGTCTGACTACCCAATGTGCAATATTTTTGCTAAAGCAGGAACTTGATAAGTACCTGTTGAATTAAAATTAACAGAATGTGCTCAAGAAGTGGGTATAATATTATTCATTGTGGCCTTATTTTGGGGACAAAAGATAAAACGACTTAAATATCTATTTAGAGGCCACTGGTTCAATGGAGTTTGCTATGCCTATATAGTAGAAGACCGTGTACCTGTTGGAAAGATTGAAGCGGGTCTGTATGTACCAATGTGAAACAACCTTCAAGACACGGTATTAAGTTAAAAAAATGGAATACAGAGTGATGGTTATGGTACGCTAATATTTGTTATAAAAC
The DNA here is from genome assembly GCF_049350105.2 of Macaca mulatta. Taxonomy (NCBI): domain Eukaryota; kingdom Metazoa; phylum Chordata; class Mammalia; order Primates; family Cercopithecidae; genus Macaca; species Macaca mulatta. Next base: position 25,399,926 of record NC_133422.1, read on the forward strand.
AGATGTATGGGTGTGATATGTGCACAGAATATTTCTAGGATACAAAAGAACTTGGTAACAGTGGTTGCTGATTAGGATGGAAATTTCGGTGCCGTCTAGTACAAATAGAAAGAAACAATATCTATAGCCTCTTGATGTGTTGGGAAGACAGTGACCTCCTAAGTATAGAAGGTGCAGATGCAGGAGTGTTTAGGCCAGGAAAGAGCTACCTCCAAGAAGAAGTTGCTGGTAAAACCTGGACACAGAGCTTAGTCACAAAAGCCCAGCTTCCTAGCTGCTGTGTGGGTGGGTGGGTGGGTGGGACCTCTGCAGGTCCAAGTGTGACCATGCCAAATCGATAGCCAACTTCTCTGTCATAGCAGCCCAACTGAGGAAGTTGGCTGCAGCAGAACTCCTCTGCATCCCCCCCACCGCCACCCCACTTCTTCCCAAGTAAGGCCCCACCAAGCTGGAGAGGAGACCTCGGGCACTGCTAATTCCAAAGATTCCACCTCGACTCAGTCTAGACATTGTTTTGCACCAATCTCTAAGTCTGACTTTTTTTTATGATTGGGTTGGGGCCCAGAAAAAAACGAAACCCCACGGTGTGGCACTTTGGTATGCAGAGGACTTCGAACTAAGGAGACTGGAAAGCCTCCAAGGTAACCTCAGCAACAAGGTCTCCCTCTCTGACCTTCTCCTGCCCTCCTGTCTCCTGCCCTTCTTTCTCCCCTGAAGCAACCCATGGAAAGCAGAATTCCTCTTTCTCAAGGAGGGTCATAGAAACTAGAACCCCTTTTCCCCAAAGCAAGTCATAAAACCCTAGAAAAATTGCTCTAACCTTTCCCTCCCTTTCTGTGTAGACAGTGGCAGTGGCGGTAAAGAAATTCTCTGGCCCACCTTGCCTGATAGCAGATAATAAGACCCTCGTTCCAGGGGGGTCCTGCCCTGATCCCTGGAGGAAAAAATGCTACAGACTGCGGCCAAGAAGAATTAGAACAGACAAGCCTTGCTGGGCTTCCCCTTCCATTTATTAGCCTTGGATCACAGCCTTTTGCCCAATCACGTTTCTGCATGGCCGTTCATTCTGCATTAAGTCTAAGCACAAAAATGAACAGTTTTCTTTGGATCTTTGGGTTTCATTTCTAAAAGCTCCTATGTCACATGAAACTTTGATGAAAGAAATTTGTTATCCTTTTCTCTTGTTAACTGATCTTTCGTCGTAGTATTGGCCGTGATTATTATGATAGGTGAGGAAAGGTATCACACCTCTACACTCCTACAAGTTCAGTGTATTTCTGAGTTTGGCTCTCAGCTTTAATTTTATTCCCTGCTTTACCTAATGGAAGTTTATTCTTCAGTTTTTAGCTAAACTATTTCTCCTCAGACTGTTTCCTGTCATAAATTCATGTCTCACCCTGCCCTTCTTTTTATCACTTGTCACATCTGTTATTTTAATTGTTTAACTTCTGTCTTTCCAAAGACAGGCAACAGTTGAACACGGTGCCTGTTTAATTCATAGGCACATTGCTAAAACCTTGCACCATGCCTAGCACATATTAGGCACTTGAACATGTTGGTGGAATGAATGAATGAATGATTTATAGCACACCGTTAGCAAACCTTCAAAAGGAAACATCCAGAGACACCTAATATAGGGAACATTTTATTTGGAAAGATTTTGAGCATCATTCTCTTTTCATTTTTTATTAAGGCAGTAACATTCTTTTTTCCCGGAGGTGGATGGGGGAAATCATTTGAGGCTACAGTAAGTCCAATCTGAAGTCAAAACCAACCACTTTGCATTCAGAAGCAGCAAAAATCCTGGTGATGGGCTGGGAGGAGCCATATGTTGGCTTTCTGAGTCCACTGCCAAGGAACAGATCCAGAGCAATGCGTTTCAATTGCATTGAAAAATGGCTAAGTTCCATTACATACCACTACTAAAGAAGATACCTCATTGATGAAGCCTTTCACCATGATAGAGGGAGTCTAGTGCTGGTTCACAATGGCCTGTTGCGTTTTAGCCTTCAGTTGGTTTAGGGGGAAATTGCTTAACCTATGAGAGTTGCTCAAATTCATATTGTTCTTGTTTTGCTTTGGAATTCTTTGTCCAGTAAATTAGCTCTTCATAACACAATCCCGCCATTTCTTATCCAGCATAGATTCATTCTACCCTTGACAGCTGGCCAGGTGTGTGTGTATGTGCATAGGGGTGCTATTCATTGGCACATATTGTCCCCTCTGGAGTTTAGGGGTGGCAGAAAGCTTTTATAGTACCAAAAAAGTAAACATTGATAATATGGCCTGACAACAACCAGATATGCTAAGCTCTAGAAGCTAAAGCAAGGCAGGATTGCTTCCAAATGTGGACAGATATTAGCCATACCACAGTAACTAGAATCTAATGTGAGGGCTGAATGCCTGGAGAGGCAGCACCCTAAAGGATGCTTAGTTACAGCTCCATGCTGCCCCCGAGTGGCTTGATGCTCCATTACACCCTCCTTGGATCCAACCTTCCATTAAGAGTTAAGGCTCTAGAGGGCAAAGTATTTTCAAGATGTTAGATCTAGTCCAAGCCCAAATTCTAGAGTTAAAAACAGAGGGGTTCTTAGTGGCTGAAAAAAAAACAAAACCTGATGACATCTGGGACTCCAGTTTTGAGGAAAGGTTCTGATGATAAGGCTTACTTCTGCAGGCTACCAGAGACTCCTGAGACTTCAACAGCTTGACTGATTTATCAGACGCTCCAAGTGGCCCAGAGACAAGGATGGCCAGAAGAGATGGGGCCTCCAGAAGGCATGGTTCCAAGTGCATGAGGAGCAAAGTCATGGGAGGCAGGGTACGAAGAAGGGACAGAAAGAGGGGCTTGCAACAGATCAAAGGCTGACCTCCAGGAACAGGGTTTAGAGCAGGTGTGATGATTCCCCTCCTGGCCCTCATCTTGAACAAAGAAAAGGGAAGCCACATGAAGCGGGTTTGAAAGATTACATCAAAATTAATATCACTGCAGCTTCTATCCTCGACTAATGGCAAAAGCGAGAAGGGTACTTGGAAAATAACTTCTTTCTTTTCCTCTAGATTTTCGAAGCAGCAAAAAAATCAAGAATAGAAACCTATATATAGGAGGTTGCGCCTCCTGCAAAGAATGAAGCACTTTTTGTTAAATACAGGAGAGGCTACTTGGCTGCCCTAATATGTGCTTTTTGGAATCTTGTAGAATGTCACCAAGGTGAACTTTGGAATGGCTTGAATCATCCCGGAGCATCTGTGCTGGGCAGTCAGGAGTGAGTGCACCGCCTCCCACCCGGCCCCACCGGGCCTCACACCCTCTTCATTCCTTTCCCCATAAGGCAGGCAAACACGGTCATGACCATTTTGGGGTTCACTTCAACCAGGTCTTCTGGTAGGGCATACACTCTTGCTCCAATTTTTCGGGCCATAGAGATGGCATACCTAAAAGGGAGAAAAGAGGAAAAATAAGGAGAGCCTAAGAAGCACAGCATGAATGGGACCCTGGAGGGTCACAGTCACAGTCGCTCCATACTCAGGACAGAACTCACTCCTGCAGTGGCTGGAGTCAGTCACCAGCATCCTCACACTTTTGTGGACAAATTTTGGCTCAACCAAAGCTTCTGACAAAGCATCAGACTTGCTGGCTAGTCTCGTGATCACTATCAAGTGTATTATTTGTCCTTGGAGACCTCTTCAGCTCCTGCCTTTTTTTTTTTTAAGTTTTTTTTTTTTTTTTTTTTTTGTAGAGATAGGGATCTCACTATCTTGCCCAGGCTGGGCTTGAACTCCTGGCCTCAACAGAACCTCTTGCCTCAGCCTCCCAAAGCACTGGGATTACAGGCGTGAGCCACTACACCTGGCACATGCTGCCACTTTTGATACTCACACCAGGAGTATTCTCTTGGGCTGCATAGCAGCATGGCAGAAAGAGTCACAGAACTAATTAAAATGTGTGCCAGGAAAAGTTTGCAGACTACATTTCAACTACAGTAACATTTTTACAAGGAACAAAAGAGGAAAAATGTGTGTATAATATCGTGACCTTGGCCGGGCGTGGTGGCTCACGCCTGTAATCCCAACACTTTGGGTAGCTGAGGTGGGTGGATCATGAGGTCAGGAGATCAAGACCATCCTGGTTAACATGGTGAAACCTCATCTCTACTAAAAATACAAAAAATTAGCCAGGTGTGTTGGCATGTGCCTTTAGTCCCAGCTACTCTGGAGGCTGAGGCAGGAGAATCGCTTGAACCTGGGAGGTGGAGGCTGCAGTGAGCCGAGATCGTGCCACTGCACTCCAGCCTGACGACAGAGCGAGACTCCGTCTCAAAACAACAACAACAACAACAACAACAAACGAACAAAGAAAAAAACTCCTGGCCTTCCACATCAATTTTTTTATTCTTTGTTCCATTCCAATTCTTGCCAACATATATTTGTACTTATTTATGGCACTGCAATATAGAGTAGCCAGAGACTTATATTCCATATTTTCACATAGAATGATGATAGCTGCATCAGAACGTTTTTGCTCTGTTTGTAGATATATGAAGATAAATTTTATTAATTATAATCTATTTTCAAATGAGCTCACACTACTACCTGGCAGTTCTTTTATTCACCTCATTTATTATCTAGTGACCTCTTACTGTGGTGACACCAGACACTTCACTGTACCCAAACCCACGTTTACTACCTCCTGCTCTCCTCAAATTACTTTACTTTTACTTTATTGATCAAATTAAATTAAGAGCATCAGGCAGAAGTAGACCCATTTTTTCTCCTTGTCTATCTCTCAATAACTTCTTCTATATTAATTATTAATGAAGTAAAATTAATTCTTCCCCATTGTAAAACACAGAAGGAAAATTGTCTGAAAACTAGAAAGGAGCTTCAAACAAAATCACACACAATCTTGCCACCATAACATAACCGTTCTTCACATTTTGTGTAATTTCTTTCACCCCTTTTCCTAAATAATTTTGTATCTTGCCCTCACAGGAGAGTGCTTACGAGTCCGGGCTCTGAAGTTGGACTTTGAATCTCAGCTGCACAACTGAAAAATTGTATGGCCTTGGCAAGTTTCTTAAACCTAATCACATTCCCCTTGAACATCTGGGCTGAAGGCTTTTTACAATTTCTGGGTCTTCATATGTGTTTTTCCTTCTGCCCGGAACATTCTTCCTCGCTCCTTCACCTGTCTACTTCCTTCCTACTTGTCTTTTTCAATTGAGCTCAGCTGAGCTGCTATTTGCTCTAAAGAGCTATAGTCCCCTTCCTGTCCCTTCAGGGATGCCTCATACTGTCCCTTCCACACCTCTCATCACAATCTATTGTGATTTCAGTTTATTTATTTCTCTCCTTTAGATTGTGTTAAACGTCGGCATCCCGGGAGCACAGGTTCCCACTTTCCCAAACTGGAAACAGAAGGAAGGGCTCTGTTGAGACTATAAAGCAGGGATGCTGGGCACTAGATCCTTGTCACTTCTAGACCTGTGCTATGAGCTGAATTGTGTCTCTTCGAAATTCATAGGCTGGAGTCTTAATTCCTAGCACCTCAGAGTGTGACCCTGTTTGGACAGAGGGTTGCTGCAGTTGTAAATAGTTAAGATGAGGTCATGCTGGAGTTGGGTGGGACCTTAATCCAATAGGACTGGTGTCTTTCTAAGAAAAGAAGCATCACAGAGAAACGCAAAGGGGGAAGACAGCCGTGTGAAGTCACAGACACGCAGGAAGAATGCCATGTGAAGACGGAGGCAGAGACTGGCATGGGGCAGATTCTCCCTCAGAAGAAACCAATCCTGCCAACATCTGGATTGCAAACCTTTAGCTCCTATAACTGTGACAGAAGAAACTTCTGCCACCCGGTTTGTCTAGTACTTTGTTGTGGCAGTGCAAGGAAACTAACAGAACCTGATCTGAGAAAAGCATCTGTCTGGAGCAGAAGTTCATCAGCTTTTTTTGCAGAAAGACTAGATAGTAAACATCTTAGGCTTCGTTGTAACTACGCAACTCTGCTGTTGTAGCAGGGAAGCAGCTCTAGACAAGATGTAAAGGAATAGGCTGTGTTTCAATAAAACTTTATTTAGAAAAGCAGACAACAGGGCAGATCTGGCTCAGAAACTGTAATATGCTGACACTCACTCTAGAGGAATCATTTGGCAGATGACCTGAATGGTAAAGGACAAGACAGTGGCTCTCACACTGGCAAAGGCTCTGCTGTGGAACCCTAGCCCTGGGCATTCTTATCCATGAATATTCATGAATGGGGCATTTGGTTAGGAAATTGGTTTTATGGAACTATAGGCTTGCTTATCAATGACAAGCATACTCTTATTATTATTTTTTTTTTTTGTCTTGCTTCCATTCTGGCACTAGGAGCTTAAAACTACTATTGTACCATATCCAAAATAGTGATGATGAGACTACAGTAAGTCCTGAGAAGGAAAGGCATGGATAGTGAAAACGAAATGTTTGCAAAGGCATGAGCATTAGACTTCACAACCATCCAGCTGCCAGTTGGGTCCTTCCCTCCCGATCTTAGGTTTATTTCCATTTACGTACTTTGCATTGTTGAGTTTCTCATCATCATTCAGATTTTCTGTCTTCAGAAGGTCATAGTTAATGGAACCTGGTTGGATGGCATCGATGAGGTCCAGAACGGGCAGACTTGTACTAATCTTCGGGTCCTACACGGAGAGAAAGGGAGGGTTCATCAGCGTGTCCCAAAGTTACTCCCATTCAGCTCAAAGGAAGTGGGTGACTTTTTCTTCTTAAATAAGCACTATACACAGCCTGGTCTGGGAAATGCAGCAGTATTCCACACAGCGTTTCATATAAACTGTAGTTTCTGTAGGGGCATCAGTAACTTCCCAGAAAACCCACTGTCTACCAACAGCCGGTAGTCGTTCTCAAATAATAAATGGAAGGAAGTTAGCACAACTAGAGAAAGACATAAAGTTAAAAAGAGTGGATTGTGTCAACCATGTGAAAAAATGCTCGGCATCACTAATCATTACAGAAATGAGGACCAAAACCACAATGAGATACCACTGCACACCATTCAGAAGGGCTATTACTAAAAAGTCAAAAAATAACAGATATCGTGAGGTTGTGAATGATTATACACTGTTGGTGGGAATGTAAATTAGTTCAGCCCCTGTGGAAAGCAGTTTGGAGATTTCTCAAAGAACCAAAAATAAAATTACCATTTGAACCAGCAATCCCAATATTGGGTACATACTCAAAGGAAAATAAATTATTCTTCCAAAAAGACACCTGCATGCTCATGTTCATCACAGCACTATTCATAATAGCAAAGATATGGAATCAACCTAGGTGCCCATCAACGATGGACTAGATAGAGAAAATGTGGTGCATATACATCACGGAATACTATGGAGCCATAACAAAGGATAAAATATGAAGCCATAAAAAAGAATAAAATCATGTCATTTGCAGCAACATGGATGCAACTGGAGGCCATTATCCTAAGTGAATTAATACAGTAACAGAAAACCAAATACTGCATCTATTCACTTATAAGAGGAAGCTAAACACTGGGTATATATGGACATAAAGGTAGGAAAAATAGACACTGATGAATAAAAGCAGTGGGAGGGTGGAAGTGGGTTAAAGGTGAAAAACTACCTGTTCAGCAGTTCAGCACTACGCTCACTATTTGGGTGACTGGTTCAATAGAAGCCCAAACCTCAGCATCACACAATATACCCTTGCAACAAACCTGCAGATGTACTCTCTGAATCTATTTTTTTTTTTAAAGAATGGGTTGTGTTCATTTTTAAAAGGGCTTCACATAAAAGGAATGTGGGGCTAGTATGACATTTCTTTCAGTACACTATGTGGCCTCTTTTACTTAACCAATTCTGCAATGACTTACTACGAAGACAGGAGAAAATAAGCCCCAAGTGTTACAAGGAGCAAAAGAATTGCCAAACCTGTCTGAGAGTGAACCCCAGCATGGCTTACCAAATCTTGTCCCCATAACAACACCCCAGAAGCCACAGCCTAATGTAATGGGCTGGAGCAGCAGTTATTTTAGGAAGAGAAGCACCCCTGGGCTATGTAACTGGCCACTTCATATTAACAGCTAAGCTGCCTATAGATACACTACACTCTACAGCCTCACCCCAACAGGTAAAAGGCATTTTCCTCCCATTTGTGGATCATCACATACAATTACTAACCATACTCTCAGGAAGTTACTCAAGCGTTGATGTCCTCACCTATAAAATGAGGAAAACAGTAAAGCCAGCTTTACAATGTCAGTGAAGACACCCTGAGACATGAACAAGGAGCCCCTGGTAGCCAGAGCACATTCAATATTTAGAGCTCCTTTCGACTTTGCTTTTCTTTACTGCCTTTCCAAATCTCCTTCTGGAAGAATCTGCTTGCATCAGTGACCAGCATCCACTCCTGACTGCTCAGCTCTCCAGACTGAACAGTAGGCTGGAGATGGAGCAGAGGTGACGGTGATGAGCTCACAGCAGGTGGACACTCCTGCGACAGCCCTGCCCTGACAATATCTTCTGCTACTGCTTGTGGAAAGAGATTTGCATTTTTTCTTGATTTTGAAACGCAGGATGGATATCATGATGAACCGCCTCACCAACCCTGTTAATACAAGTCTGAAGGGGTTCCTCCCCCTAATCCTGACCTTCAAGCTGGAAAAATGTAGTTAAGACGGCCCAGGCATTATGGTGATGTGGATCGAGTGCACAGGTCCCTTGAGGAGGAATCCAGTTAATGTATGAAACATGAGTCAAGACATTTAATGAAATGCTGCTATTAATAAAGATGGGATTTAGATAGAAGTACACAACTGCTTTTTTACAAAAAAAAAAATCACAAGGGAGATCTTTGAGCGTTTTATATGTCACCATTATAATGTTAATCTGAATCATGGAGGTGCCCACATTTTACGAATACTATCATAGTTTATATTACTTTGAAAGAACAATACCTAAAATCTTGCTTCTAAAATCATGGATTTTAAGTGGGAACTAAGCACTGAGTACACATGGACATAAAGATGGGAATAGGCCAGGCATGGTGGCTCACGCCTGTAGTCCCAAAGCACTTTGGGAGGCTGAAGCAGGAGGATCTCTGGAGGCCAGGAATTTGAGACCAGCCTGGGCAACACAGTGAGACCTCATTTCCGAAAAAAAAAATTGCTGGGTATGGTAGTGTGCACCTGTAGTCCCAGCTACTCGGGAGGCTGAGGCAGGAGGGTCACTTGAGCCCAGGAGGTTGAGGCCACAGTGAGCCACGATCATGCCACTGTACCCCAGCCTGGGTGACAGAGTGAGACCCTGTCACAAAAAACAGATATAAAAAGTAAAATTAAAAAATAAATTAAAATTTAAAATATAAAAGTTAAAATTAAAAATAGACAGTAGAAACTACGCAAATGGGGAGGGAGCGGGGAGGACAAGGGCTAGAAAAACTGCCCGCTGGGTGCAATGCTCCGTGCCCGGGTGGTGGATTTATTTCTACCCCAAACCTCAGCATCACTCAATATACCCATGTAACAAATCTGCACATGTACCCCCTAAATCTAAAATAAAAGTTGAAATTTTTTTTAATGATGGGCTTTTATGATTAACTATTAAGGGGGAAGTATTGAGAAATTCATCAACGAAATGGCTGATGAACATCAAAACAACAACGAGTCATTTAAGCAGAATGGAAATGGGAGGCGGAGGCGCTAATACCTAACACTGAAGGTCACTTGAACACATAGAGCTCAGATGGCCTCTAGCAGAAGACAAAGACATTTACCTTGAAACTAGAGATGGATGAACTTTTCTGTGCTTCCCTCAACGTTTCATTCACCCAGTTGACAATAATGTCATCATTGACCTTCTGACCACCACCAATTTCTTCGAGGATATTCAGTGTATACCTGAACAAAATAAAGAACGCTCTCTGGAGAACAGTGGCTAAAGAATTTAATACAAACAGAAAGTAGCTAAGGATGGAAGTTTTTTTTCAGGTATGTCACAGAGGACAGTCTAGACACCATTACATTTGAGAGAAAAAAAGAATAAATAACAACATTAGCTCCTTTTAGAATAACTTAAGATGTGACTTGATGGCTATTATAATGAAATGTAAAGCAAATACCTCCTTCTAAGCACGATCATTGCTCTGAGCAAAAAGAAAAAGGCAAAGGGAAAAAAATGCAAGGAAAGGCAAATGAAGGAAAAGATTCCAACCTGTGACAATTGAAAAAAATAATTAAAATCAAGAAATAATTCAACATTGGAAAAGTCTGAATAGCCTACATGATAAAGAAAAAGTGTAAAATATTTTTTTCCTTGTATAAGTAAAAATGTCAGAAATATGCTGACAAGGGTAATCTTGAGTCTGAAGGTAAGAATTACCTTAGATACCTACTGTTGTCAGAATTGGTTTGTTTGTTGTTTTGGAGGGGTTGGGGGACATTTATTAAGAAGATGTTTTAACCTCTTAAAATTCTATAGAGTAGGCCAGGCGCCAGTAATCTCAGCACTTTAGGAGGCCGAGGTGAGCAGTTCGCTTGCGCTCAGGAGTTCCAGACCTGCCTAGGAAACATAACGAAACCCGGTCTCTACCAAAAACACACACAAAAAATTAGCTGGACATGGCAGCGTTTGTCTGTAGTCCCAGCTGCTAGGGAGGCTGAGGCAGGAGTATTGCTTGAGTCTGGGAGGCAGAGGTTACAGTGAGTTGAGATAGTGCCACTGCACTCCAGCCTGGGTGACAGAGTAAGACTCTGTCTCAAAAAGAAAAGAAACAAAAAAACAAAAATCAAAAAACCCAAACATTCTCTGGAGCAGAGAAGAACCACCATTCCCTAAAGCTACTCCCTTCTGAAAGGGAAATACAGGGGAGAAAGCCCAGAGTCGAGGAACACATGGGCTTGTTGACTTCAAGGTTCAGGTTGGCAGGAGGGGATCAAATTACACACGAAAGACCTTCAGGGCTAGAACTGCAGTGTGTGCTTCCCAAAGTGAAACTCAAGAATCCTGTGACTGAATCTCATCTGACCAGTCTACCTAAATTCAGGTCATCCTCCACTTGGGTGCTCTAGGATTTTGCTTACATAATCCATTGGGTATCTTCCTCTAGTTATTGCTCCTATGGACAGTACAGTTCTCCCATGACTTTCCAGATGGTTTTCAAATTTAGTCCCTGAAATAAGAGCATTGCCTTGCTTCCTCTAGGTTAAAGCACCTTCCCATTATTGAAGAAAGGAAAGAAAATGGCTTCTGTAACTTTTCTTTATCAAAATTCACATTTAAGTGATGTCCTATCAATTACACCTCCCAAGTCTCCCTCAAATCAATTAGCTCCTCTTCCTTCTGTTTCTCCATCTCACAGAATTTCCTTTCTGAAGTACAGTTCTGGTCTTTTTTTTGGAGATGGGGTCTCAGTATGCGGCCCATGGCCCAGGCTGGAGTGCAGTGGATATTCACAGGTATGGTCATTGCTCACTGCGTCCCCGAACTCCTGGGCTCAAGCAATCCTCCCACCTCAGCGTCCTCAGTATGGGATGGACGACAGACACATGCCACTGTTCATGCTTGGTCACGTCATTTAAAGTGACTCGACATGGCCCAAAGAATACAGGTTAAGCTCCAGCATACAGCACACAAGACCCTTTACAATTTGGCTCTAGTGTTCTTTTCCAGCACATCTGTGATTTCCTTCTTCCCTCCCTGCTTCCTTGCTCATCGTGTCCCCCCCCCCCCCCACACACACACACAAAGACCTATACACATTTCAACCGCACGGAGCCACCAGCAGCTTCCCGGCCACACCTCCATCCTCCTTCTGCCTCCTGCTTCTGGGACTCAGCTGTACTCACTGCCTGGGCCCTCTTCCCTTCTAGTGAATTCCTAATCTTTTGAACAATCCTCAGCTCAAGTATCACTTTTCCAGCTTACACAGTGTATTAATCAGTATTGGTACACTTGCTTGAAACCTGTTTCCCGGAACTTTTGATGGCATTGGCATCCACTGTGTGCCCTCGGACAGGGTCCATGTGCCCTGTTTATCAGAGCTTAGCAGACTGCCTAGCACTACTGGGCATCTAGTAAATGAAGGCACAGAGTGGCAGGTGAAATAAATGGAGTGACTTTCTCCCAGGGAAAGCAAGGGGATAATAAAGATGTTTAGTCTGGGCCCAGAGATGGGAACAAATTGCTGAGAAATCATGAGTAGAAATGGGATAAGTGCAGATAGATTTTCAAAATATTTCTAGTTTGGAAAAGATCCTACTTTCAATCTGTTCATAAAGGTTACATTTTATGGCATAACTGGCTTCTTATTTCTAGATAGCATGCATATTAAGTTATTAGCATTTACTGTAACATCTAAGAATTTCTGCCTAATGAATGTCTGAATAAAAAAACGGTAGGTTAGTGCTTGCTTCATTAGGTCCTCTCCATATATAACCTGATGGAACAAACTAAGTTTAATCTTCTGGTAGCTTCTCTTGTCCCAGGACCTAGTTCTCACTTCCCTTCATCAGGAGTTGCAGCCCTGCATTGTCCACATGCTCATATAAACAGCATTGGTGTTCTTGACCCACCTGCTAAGCCTGGGAACTAAATGGTGCAGAGGAGAAGCCCACCTTTACACTAAAGTCCATCTGCAAGAGTAAAAAGCTACTAAGGAACAGGGAACCTTATAGACGTATGGCAAATTGTGGAGGCAACTTACTGCATTCTGGGGTTTGAGAACAGCCTCTCACAGTGGCACAGAGTTCCAGTGAACACAAGGCGGTCTTTCTACCACCTCAAATGAGATGCAGAGGTTTGAAATGGAATCAGACACCCACTTGTAAGTACAATGATTAAAAAAAAAAAAAAAAGGAAAAAAAAAAACCACAAAGGGAAGAAAGAATAGAATTAGGCTGGGCCTGGCACGGTGGCTCATGCCTGTAATCTGAGCACTTTGGGAGGCTGAGGCAGGCAGATCACCTGAGGTCGGGAGTTTGAGACCAGCCTGACCAACATGGAGAAACCTTGTCTCTACTAAAAGTAGAAAATTAGCCAGGTGTGGTGGCACATGCCTGTAATCCCAGCTATTCTGGAGGCGGATGCAGGAAAATTGCTTGAACCCGGAGGGTGGAGGTTGCAGTGAGCTGAGATCACACCATTGTACTCCAACCTGGGCAACAAGAGCAAAACTGTCTCAAAAAAAAAAAAAAAAAAATTAGGCTGGAACCTCCATTCTAGATAGTACACTAAGCAATTGCTCATCTAAATAAAAATTCAAAATGTAAAACAAAAACTAATTTGGTCTGTGTCTTTCTAGATTTTTCCTTTTGAGATAATTACTGCATATCATCAAACCTGCTTCGGGATGACTGTGCTGTTAAATGGAGCCCTCCAGACATGATCTCAGTATTACCAGTGTTTGCAAAATGTGCTGTGCTGAAAAGCTCTTTGTCAAAATGAAACAGCATTATGAGCTCCAGCTTTAGCCAGTTCTTCCTTCAACAAGAGGATTGATGAGGTTTGGATGTGAGACACCAGAGGGATGTGATTATTACCTGCTTACTTTCCTGCCTTCCAACACTTGTTTTATTTATTTACTATTTGGCACAGAGGAACAAACCGTGGTGTTTTGTTTTTGAAGGACCCATCCTGACTTCACCATCCACAGCCTGTTTGACTTGGGGAGAGTTTCCCATTTGTCTGCTTCAGATTCTTTGTTCATTTGTTTGAGTAGAGCTATCATTGCCATGTGCTGGCAGCCTGCTTGCTTCAAGGGTTTTATCTGCAAGTTTATGCATACGCTGTTTGCCAACTGTCCACCCTGAGAATGATTTCCAAGCTACTGAAGGGGAAAGGGAAGTTTAAGTACATATCTCTCATTTGCTCTCTTGGGAAAAAATGACAAGCTATTTATTGTCCAGATAAATGACCAAATTAGCACATCAGCACAATTAAATGAAATACATTCCAGCTAGAACTGGCTGTAAATTTAATAGATCTTTTAATATATGGCATGCAAGGAAAAAAAATCCCTTCTGGTGCCATTTATATAATTATCAGTCATTTCTTCTCCTTCCACAGTAATATATTTCTCTGTCTACTTTCTTAAATGCGCAATTCTTGTGTAGTAAACACTCATGAGAAATATGACTTTTTAACCAGGTGGAGATAGCAATAGCAGAGTAGACCTTATTGTGTATGTGCCAGCCATTAAATAGGGTTTTGAGCCACATTTTTATAAAACATCCAAAGATCATATTGCAAGATGTTTTTCAGATATTATCAAATTTAACACAGCATAGAGCTGGCCTGAGTTTTTTTATTTTTTATTTTTGACATGGAGTCTTGCTCCATTACCTAGGTTGGAGTGCAGTGGCACGATCTTGGCTCACTGCAACCTCCACCTCCCAGGTTCAAGCAATTCTCCTGCCTCAGCCTCCTGAGTAGCTGGAACTACAGGCACACACCACCATGACTGGCTAACTTTTGCATTTTTAGTAGAGATGGGGTTTCACCATGTTGGCCAGGCTGGTCTCGAACTCCTGACCTGAGGTGATCCACCTGCCTCAGCCTCCCAAAGTACTGGGATTATAGCATGAGCCACCGCACCCAGCTGCCCTGAGCTTTTTAATCATCAAAAAAGAATATATTAAAGATTATTTAATATTGAAACCCATGAGTCAGTTTAACTGTTGCTACTAAAAGGACTTTTGCTTTGGTTTTAAAGCAATCAGTATGAATTGCTAATCTGTTAAAAATTTAAAACTTGTGGAAGATAATAAAGATAGCTTGGAAAGAGCATCTGGAAATACACTGGTGAGAACAGCCCTAAGCAGTTTTCAATGATGTTCTGGATACATGCCGTAAACTAAAAGATAGAGTTGGAGATTCTTCAGCTCTGGAGTTTTATGCAATAGGGGAGCCTTATGACATCCACCTCCATCATTAAAAAGACCCCAGTTTAGAAATGGGTAATGGAGCTCTATACTCAGTAAAGTAAATGTGAATCAGGGAGTGAAATCTTTTATGATCACTTCCGATTATCCTACCTTATCTCGAAATACTGCCACAATTACATCCAGAGCCGGCCATTATTAGGATCTGCAGACAGTGGCTTGTAACTAAAGCCGCAGTGCCTAGGCACACCACAAACCTTGCCTTTGCCATTATCTTGCCAGATGGAATGTAATGTGACATGCAGTTTCTGGGGCTTCCTTCCAGGTAGGAAAATGAATTATGTCACACTAACATAGGCTCTAATGAGGGGATGTAAAATTCCTGCTTTGTCAGAGCTATTAGTACAAGGGGAAAGACTGAAGCATTTACAAGCAAATCATTTTATTACTTACAGAATTCCTATCTAAAAGTCTTCCCAAGCTTATGATTTTGTACCAAAATTGTTTCTTTTTCTTATAATTTATTTTCTGTTTGCGTATCTTCTTATATTCTATTTTTGTTTAACTAATATCACCCTATAATTCTCACATTAGTCAAGCTTATATTCAGTTCCAAAGTGTTTCTAAAGTTCTCTATGAAAGGAACTTCCGTTTCTGGCCATGATGGAATAACAGGAACCACATTTAAACACCTCTAATACAGGGAAAAACATACGAAACAATGTTGTTCAGACATCAGACAATAGGAAGTGCGGGACAGTGGCCCCTGAAAAGAAGAAAACAAAGTGAGCCTTAAGATTTTCCCAGCACGGAAGAAGTTTCCAAGCTGCAGCAGAGGAGGAGAAAACCCAAACAGAGCATGGCCATCCTCTTGAGTGGAGGAAACAGGAATGAGAAATGAAGGAAGCCCAGGTGCCTAGGATTTAGGGGGAAGACTACCAGAGCGGTGAGACCTGTATAGAGAGAAGAGAGTCATTCAGAAAGAAAGCTTCAGCGGCCTTCAGAGGGTTTCCCTCAGTCTTCAGCTGAGGACCGCTCAGTGCACATGTGTGAAGAAACTACTAGAGGCTGTGGGGAAAAACCCACCAGAAATGAGCTGGTAGAGCAATCCTTGGGGCTCACACAAGGCTGGTGATAATTTGTTCCTACCAGCTGGAGTGGAAAAATTTCATAATACATGAGCATCAAGTAAAGTACTCAGAAGACTATTTTCTCATTACTAACAAGCAAAATGAGCTCTAGATTAATTAAGTTTAAAAGTAAGCCTCAAATGGACCAAACTGTATTTAAGTAACTTAAGTCTATCCCAGGATAAAATTTAAGAATGTTTAAAGGAATACAGAAATATCCAGTACACAGCAAGGTCAAATTCGTGATAGCCGACATATAACTAAAAAATTAGCAGCATCCAAAGAAGCCAAAAAATATGACTCATAATGAAGATGAAAATAAATTAGTAGAAACAGATCCCAAAATAAGTTACTGTAATTATTTTCCATATGTTCAAGAAGGTAAAGGAAAGGACAGATATGGGAGATATAAAAATGACTCAAAATTTCCATACTGGAGATGATCCAGGTTAAAAAACATGTACACTGGATGGAGTTAATGGAACATTAGACACACACACACACACACACACACACACACACACACAAAAGAGATTAGTGAACTTGAAAACATAGCAATACAAGTTATCCAAAATGAAACATAGAGAAAATAAATAAATAAAGCATCAGTGAGCTTAGGGACAACTTTGAATGATCAAATATACACGCACTTGGAATCCCCCAGAACCAGGGTTGGTGGGTACAGAAGATATATTTGAAGAGATGAGAGTTAAGTTTTCCAAATTTGATGGAAAGTATAAATCCATAGATCCTATAAGTTAACAAACCTCAAGCATAAGAAACAACAATGGGACTGGGCACGGTGGGGTGGCACGCCTATAATCCCAGCCCTTTGGAAGGCCAAGGTGGGCAGATCATTAGGTCAGGAGTTTGAGACCAGCCTGTCCAACATGGTGAAACCCCGTCTCTACTAAAAATACAAAAATTAGCTGGGCATGGTAGTGTGGACCTGTAGTCCCAGCTACTCAGGAGGCTGAGGCAGGAGAATCACTTGAACCCAGGAGGTGGAGATTGCAGTGAGCAGAGATTACATTACTGCACTCCAGCCTGGGTGACAGAGCAAGACTCTGTCTCAAAAAAAAAAAAAAAAAATATATATATATATATATATATACACATCATAATAAAATTACCTAAAACCTGTAATAGAGAGAAATCTTAAGCCAGAAGAGAAATACTACATACAAGGGAACAAAGATAAGAATGACAATAGATTTCCTCTTGGAAACAATGTGGGCCAGAAGACAGTGAAACTATCTTTAAAGTACTGAAAGAAAAACCTATCAACTTAGAATTCTGCACTCAGAGAAAAAAATCTTTTGAAAATGAAATAGACATTTTCAGACATACAGAAGCTGAAATCATTCATCACCAGCAGACTTGCGCTATTAGAAATATTTTAGGTAGACAGAAAATGATATCAAATGGAAATCTTAATCTATAAAATAGTAGGAAGAGCACTAGAAATAGTAAATATGTAGATAAATATAGCATAATTTCACCTTTATTTTAAAAGTCCCTTTAAAAGTAATTGTTATTTACACAGATCAGTTGAAGTAAAAGGATGGTAAAAAGATATGCCATGCTAACCACTAATCAATAGGAAGCCTGTAGAAGCAATAGTAGCTATTATCTATTAATGTCAGAAACAATAGATTTCAGAGAAAAGAATATTAGTAGGCATAAAGAAGACTACTTCATAAGGACAAAGGGATGATTAAATCAGAATGAAACAGCAATCTAAACTGTTTATGAACCTAATCACAGAGTTTCACGATACTTGAAACAAAAACTGACAGAACTGAAACAAAAAGCAGAAAGGTAAAAAGTGCTTCTCTGGTTATTAAGATTAGCTTCAAACATACTTTTACTGAATTAACTCATACTGCTAAAAATGTGCTAATATTCTTCCAGGTAAATAATGCATTCAAGAAAAAGCCACTTCCATAAGCTATGCTACCTTCTCATTAGCTGCCAAATCAAGGCCAATGTGAGAGTGCGGTTTCCTTCATTGAGATCTTGTCCACCGATGCCAACCAGGGAGAACTTCGCTTGATTCTTCCCCAATTCTACTGCATAGTTACAATTCTCAAGCTGAATGAGCAGAAAGGAAAACGACTGAACGTCAGCATCTTGATTATGATAAATACCAGATAAATAATAAAAATAAAGATAAAAAATGAAATAAATATGGTCAGACTGAATGACTTCTCAAGTCTCAACTGGTTCTGCCATTCTAGGATTCAAAAGTAAAGAATTTTTCATCTTTCCTTAGAAACCCCTCACTTTCATAAAAAAAATTCATAATGTGGAAAACCGAAATGAATTCATTATTATGAATATGTTCACCGCTATATCACACTGCATAAATGGAGAGCCATCCTTAGTTACCTACATGTAATATTTCTAAAATAGGTGAATACACAGAGATTGACATGGAAAATTTGGAGTCTCCATCCTCTGCACACATAGCAAACGGACATGTGAACAGATATTCCTGCAGCTACACATGGATCATTAACAGCCACAGCAATAAGAAATGCTGAGAAATGGCTGTGTCAACCCTGTTGTTTCAAAACAATGTTCCCACTGTGTTGACAGTCAACAAACTATTTGAACAAGTCAAGCTGTCAGTACAAAGCTCCAATTCTTTAGAAATTAGAATAAAGATCCTGCTGAGGGAAAAATCCCTGTGGCTCTCTGCTTGCTCTAATTATCTTAATTAGAATTTTTGCATGATAATGTTTGAAGACATCCAACATGGAATTATAAATACGTAATCGACTGAAATAATGCACACACTTTAATAAACCTATTCAGGTTTCTGATTGCTGTACTAGAATTTAATTTCTGGATAAACATTGTTTGGCTGCCTTATAAAGTATTTAGAGTGCTCTTGCAGGCTATGACTTTGCCTGGCTGCTGGAACATCAGAACCATCATTGTTTACCTTCTTCATATTGCCTCCCAGTTTGGGGTATGGCGGTTTGTTTACTCTGTTCCAGTCAACAGGAACTTTAATCTTTTCATAGAGCTGGAAGATGACCAGGGCATCTGATAAGTCACTGAACAAAACAAACACAAAAGGATTCTCAGATATCCCGCATTTATTCAGGGCCTACAATGGGCCAGACGCTTTCTTACATATTAGTTCAGAGAATATTCACAACAACCCCGCACACTGGTAGTCGTAGCTCCATCTATAGAAGTGAAGAAACCACGACTCAGAGAGACTGGGGGACTCACTCTTCCCAGGTGTGACCAGCTGTGCCCTTCCATCCAACATATGCTGCCTCAGGAAAAGAAAGAGCACTCTGGTGATGAAATCATCTGTACACCAAACCCCTGCAACACGCAATTCACCTGTATAACAAACCTGCACATCATGTACCCCTGTACCTAAAGGTTTAAAAATTGTAAAACTAAGTAAATGTAAAAGAAATGTTAAAAAAGCAAAACGAAGACGGCTTTAACAAGTGGCGTAGGAGTCGCTTCACCACAAACTTAACATCTGTTGTTTTGCCTGCTTGTGAGCAGATTAGACGTATGATCACTTATGACATAGAGTAAATGTTTCATTTTGTTGAGGTATGATTTATGTACTGAGCACACAGTGAGACTGATGTATGTAGGTGAGTTTTTCAGCTGAATAGCCAACATCTGAAGCTCAACTTGGCACTTTTCCCCTTCCATCAAGGTAGGCACATTTTGTGAAGAGAATGCACATCATGGTGGTATTTGGAATCCTATGGCTCTTTCAAGGTCTCTATCTTACATTAGAATGAGTTTCCAAATATTCCTACCTGTACAAATGATTGACTCGAGGGTTAACACCCAGGGAGTTCATCCAGTTTCTAAATGTCCGCTCTTCTCTCGTCTCACCTGGATGAAGGAAGACGGGTTATCTTTTGGGATTGAAGAAAACATGCCTTTTTTTATGACCAAAGTTTAACTAAAGAGGATGCAATAAAAACTGAAAGTAGAATGAAAGAAAGAAATAAAATAAACCCTATTGGATTTGGATGAGGGTTCTCATACAGTGTTAATTTTTCTTTTCCATTTCAATTCCACATGTATTTCTATAGCATCTATTAGTAGTGTGTGGAATCCTGTGTGGGGTAGCTGTTCAGTTGGCTCTCAAAGGCTTACCTTCTTGCTGGAAAAAACAGGACTTTTAGGCATCAAACAGAGATCATACAAGCTACAGAACTCACTTAGGAGATAGATATATCTGTTATTTGAGCTGAGACAGGGAAAAGAACAGTATAGACTGAATTTGGAGGGGGTGGAATTTGAACTTGCCCTAGGATAACTAGCAAAATCTGGATCAGAAAAAGGAAAGAGTAGAGGATTTCGGGAGATAGCAAGGGGTGGGAGTAGAAGACAGTATAAATATGCATACAAAGGGAGCAACAGGCAAGGTCTCTGTTAAGAACATCAGGAACTGGTTTGGTCAGGGGTCTGTATTGTGCAGTCCAATGAGGTAACCCTATCTGGAAGAAGGAGTCAGAATTGGAGATTTTATTTATTTATTTATTTATGTTTTTGGAGACAGAGTCTCACTGTCTCCCAGGCTGGAGTGCAGTGGTGCGATCTTGGCTCACTGCAAGCTCTGCCTCCTGGGTTCACGCCATTCTCCTGCCTCAGCCTCCCAAGTAGCTGGGACTACAGGCGCCCGCCACCACGCCCGGCTAATTTTTTGTATTTTTTTGGAGAGACAGGATTTCAATCTTTGGATACCAGGTAGCACATTTTAGTTGACATATTAGACAATGGCAGTCATTATGGCTTTGTAAAATTACTACAATACATTCTTGAGCAAGGCAGAGATATAATAAAATCAGTACTGGGATGTGCCTGGCAGCAGTGTGTAGAATCACTGAAAGGCGATATGCATTTGAATTAAACACAGCAGAGGGCAGAGTGTTTGACATTAGCATGTGGGAAACACTCAAGCATTTGATAAATGGAGGCTCCAAGATCCATTAAAATAATTGGCGCATGAGGTAATGAGTTTGGAAGAGCAGAAAAGAAATGTAACAATTGAGAAAATGTTCCAAAGGAAGAATTATTAGTATTTGCTGATTTAGTGGATGTAGGGATGAAGGATAGGAAGATACAGTAGGATCCAAGGTCTTTAGTTTTCGTGACTAAAGAAAAAAAAACGGTATGATTAATGGAAATGGAGCATTTCTAAAAGAGGGCAAATGGGATGGGAGGTGGGCTGGAAAGGCAATGGTTGTGGGTGGGAGGGAAAACAATCAATTCCGTTTTGCATATGCTGCACCTCAAATGGTAGCCAAGGACCCAAACAGAAATATTCTAGAAGCAGTTGAAATGGGTGATTAGTGGGCTGGATATATAGATTTGGGAGTCAACAAAATGCACACAACCCCCTGACCATAATTCAGCAAATGACACAAATGCAGGAGTATGGAAGCACGATTATGCTGCATTTCTAGTGAGAGTAAAGTGCTGTGGAAAAGGATCAACTCAGACTTCAGATCTGAATCTCCTTGCTTGCATGACATTCGTTTAATATTAATTGACCTTTTTGTCTCAATATTGGGACTAGTTCATGACTTTTTAAAAAAAATCAAGTAAACATCTCTGGCACCTCTAGCTGGTAGAATCTAATTAAAGCTATACACTTTTTGTTGAATCTTAGAGCATTAACCTGAAAAATACAACTGTTAGGGATTCTGCCTCAAAATTCTTTTCTGTACCTCCCATAAGAAACAAAACAAACCAAAACTCAGTAAGCATATCCCAGCATACATTAAATATCATTTTTTGATAATGAATGGTGGCAGTTCCTTGCCTCTAGGAATCAACACAGTCTATTAAGTACATAAATTATCTTTTTGAAACTCCAGATTTATTTCATCTAATAATTAAATGTATTATCTTTCCTAAAACATTTAATTCTGATAATGGATGAAGTCTTTGTATAATGGACACGATATAATGGTATTTAATTACTCCTGCTTTGCTGAAATTGACTTGATGAATCTATTTATTCTCTTTGTTGCATACCAGAGAATTAATGGCCTGTTTGCACGTGCAAATAGTTTATATTTGCTTAGGAAGTGAGTTTGAATTGCCATTGAATTAGAATTGTGAGTGCCTTTCCCCATCTTAAGCAAGTAGTTTGCAGTTAGTTACCTTCAAGAGCCCCCCAGTCAATGTCCTGGTTCTCTGGTTTGTGCAGGGCAGGGTATCTGTTAAAGAGGTTGGCAATAAAAGCCAAGTTCAACTTGGGGTTCCCTCGGACAACATCTGTGGCTGTGACAAACTGGCGGCAGCCCAGCCTCTCCGCCTGCTGCAACATGCATTCTGCCCTCTGGATGTCATCCTTCTCCTGCAATGCAAAAGGATGTCTCAGGGTTGGGTCAAGACTCTCCATGCACAAAGCAGATTGCATAATGTGAAAAGAAATGGGAATCTCACTGAAACCATTAGTCTCAGGCAAACACTTAATAACAGCACATTGTTACCTACACGCACCTGCACCAAAATCAGAAAGGCACAAGTAAAAGGAATCTCAGAGGTTAAGTAATGAAGGTCTCTCATCTCCATTATCAAACTATTTCAGTGGTTGCCCTGTTTCAAAAGAGATGCAGTAGATTCCGAAAATTTATCATTTGAGTTTATCTTAATTATTTCCAACCATTAAGATTCCTTTTTATTTTTTTCTTCCACAGATGTCATGAGATTGTCTATCAAAAAATTTTATTTATATATTCCCATAACCAGTTCACAAAAGATATTTACACTTGCCAATAAGAGCATGTGATTAGCATAACCACCGTCTCCACATTGAGTTGGTATACTTGCAACCCAAACAAAATAAATTTTATCAGTTAACCTACATATTGTTATTGATAAATATATAATGTCAATTTTATTTTTGCAGACTTCAGATTTTGAACCACTCAATGTGCTCAAATAATTTTACAGAACCTCCAGCCATTTGTAAGTGACTCTTAAAACACTAAAATTTTGTTGAAATATGGCCCACTGTCCTTAAAGTATATGAAACCACCAATTTTCAGAAAACAAAACTTTAAATTAGGATTATTTCTCAATATGACACTTTACTAGGCCGGGCTCGGTGGTTCATGTCTGTAATCCCAGCACTTTGGGGGGCCGAGGCGGGCAGATCACGAGATCAGGAGATCGAGACCATCCTGGCTAACACGGTGAAACCCTGTCTCTACTAAAAATACAAAAAATTAGCCGGGCATGGTGGCAGGCGCCTATAGTCTCAGCTACTCATGCGGCTGAGCCAGGAGAATGGCAGAATGGCGTGAACCCGGGAGGCAGAGCTGGCAGTGAGCCAAGATCTTGCCACTGCACTCTAGCCTGGGCGACAGAGCGAGACTGTCTAAAAATAAAAAATTTTTAAAAATGACACTTTACTAGATAACACTACACATTATGCATTCTATGAGCTTCACTTCTCATTTACTTTGACTCTACTTCTCATTAGGAATCAGTTGACTTCAGTATGAACTCATTGGATTTAACTCCAATGATATTAAATGAGGCACACAAACAGGCAAAGTGACTTCTCAAGATCAATACTAAAGTGGCGGCAAAACAGAGGTTTCATCATAACATTCAGACCCATGTGGGGTTATAGAGTCTACTAAAAGATGAACGTACACAGAATTGCCTAGCATGCTGGATGGCGTTTAATTACTATTGGTTTCTTTCTTTAATGTTGTATTTCCAGATTCAGTTTTCATCAATTATTATCCCAAACTGCCCAGTTTTACAGTTTTAACAGGGCTTTAGGCAGAAATGCCCAGTCATGGAACTCCAGAGTCAGGGCCACACAGGGCAATGGAACTGCCAACGTGAAAGCAGCATCATGTTCTCCAAACACAACCGGGACCTGGCCTTACCCGCAGTCCTGACATGTCAATAACAACAGCAGGAATGCCTTCTTCATCTCCTTTTGGAGCCACCTGCTCAAGCAGGTGGTAATAAGCTTTTGAGTCCTGTGAGAAATTAAGAAATTCCAATTTCAAAATAGCACAGCTAATTACATACTTAGCACAACAATGATTTCCCAAAAGTAAACATTTTATTTCATATTCAGCTATCATTCAAGAATGTAACTTAATTAACAAAGCTAGAAACATTCACTAATTTGAATGTTCTATGTGTCTCTTTACATATCACATTTGTTTTTCTTTTTAAAAGGAGTGTAACAATAAAATAGACAAGATATGTGCAAAAGTCACCCTAAAGAAGTGGATATTATTCTGTTGTCTTTAGGGGAGAAAAACAACTTATTTACATGTATTAAATTGTATACAGGAAAATATATATATACCTTTATATTGCTGTAGAAGTCAGTCAGCTAAGGTTTAATTAAAAAAAAAGTGACAGAAAAAGGAAGCAGAAGTTTAAAGCAGAGTTTAAAAATACATTTAAATGAACAATCAGCAAGAGAAAAACAAAGATGTCAAAGACAGAAGACTGAAGCATTAACAAGCAATCTTTATGTAAAAGGAGAAATATTAAGATAAGTGCATTTCATGTTTATCTAGAAGCTAGAAAAATGGTTCAATTTAGTTATAGCAGATTAGATACAGGTATTAAATTCTCAAGTTTTCTTAGATTCTGAAAATATGGTTATTGGCAAAAAGAATTCTCAGAATTATAGTCTTAAAATACAAATTTATTTTTAATCAATGAAAGCATACAGATTTTCAGGTAGTTTATTTAAATCATTTAATAGTATCTCAATTTCTCTTAAACATTGAAAAATCAGCTGCTTTTTTTTTTTTTTTCTACAACTGGTTAGGGTAGGAAAGGCATGGGCAGAGGAGAGGTATGCTCCCCACTTTTGGCATCAGAAAGATGAGAACCAGAGTGTGAGCCATTGATGTTGCACCTGGGAAAACTGATCTTCATCTCTCTTCTTTCTACCCTCCCTTCTCTGACCTTTCACTGTAGCTCTTTTGAAGTCAGTGACAGTCACATACAGGTGGTAGGCACCAATACCATCTGCTTACCCCGGGTTATGTCTTTTTATTTTGGCTAAGAGTAACCTCATTTCACCTGACTCTTATGAGCCTTTCTCACTCGCTCTAGCCTGGGTGTTCTCACCTTTGCCAATTCTACATGATTTAAAGACATCACCCAAGGTTGCTGGCTACTCAGCCATACACATGACAGTGCGGTCAGTCGCCGTGCAGCTGCTGCCAGAGAACAGGCACAACACTGCATAAGTAAGTGCTCATCTGGCCAGTTCTCATCTCATACAGACACTTCCCAAAGCACAAAACGGTTGTTCTAGAGAACACAGCCATTTAATGATAGGAAATTAAGTAAATTTACAGCTGAGATCAGACAGCCTCATTTTGGCTGAAATGTTTTACAACTGTAGAGCTTAACTGTTGACCACCAAGGGAGATCATGATAGCCAGCTCCTGTTAAACCCCAGTTTGGTTGGTGGTGCTAGAAAAATGTTAATAACCCACGAAAGATGCATAGTTAGAAAGACGGATTTAGCTTAGATCCTAAGAAATGGGGGCTTTCCATCTAGAAGCTTGACTCTGACTGGCATGGTGCCTGACACACCCTGAGTTCTAAATGCCACTGAATGCACGTCGTGCGGCAGTGGAAAACTGTTACTCAGAGAATTACAAGCCTAGGTGTACTCCTGTTGAGTCATGTGAACTTTCCTCTGACTCTTCCTCTATGGGGAAAAGTTATTTAACTTTTGAGAAAGTGGAGACTGAAGTATTTTCCTGGTGTTGCATCCCAGCATCTCCTCTCTTTCCTTCTAGGGACCGCTTTCCACTCCTTTCTACTCCTTAACCACTTTCTATCTTCATCCATCTGTCATCATGGCCAAGAGCTGTTTTCTTTCACCTTGACATGGAACTTTTCATATACTTGAAAACCACAGTGTATTCCTGCCTCAGCCTTTCCCCTATGGACCTCTTTGTCTCTTTATCTGTAAAATGAGAGGATGATAACCCTTACCTCATGGGGTTGTTGTAAGGATTCAGTAAGAGAATACACATATAAATCAGTTGGAACAGTGCCTGGCATGTTGCAGACACCATGTTTGCTATTATTAGTGTAACTAGAAGAGTCATCTTCATTTAATTTTTTAAAATGAATTCCCATCTGCTACTCCCATTTATGAAACCAGAGACATTACAGACCTACATATATTCCCTTTACTTGGACAGCAGACTGTTCTCTTGCTCTTCCTCTAGCTCACCTTTGTCCCTCTACTTTCTAATATGGAAACTCCAATTGAGACGCTGCACTAGGACTCCGGGCAGATCTGTGTGTGGCCCAGGACTAGAGCAGCAGATGGGCCCTTAAGGACAGTGAGCACCTCCAAAACCGCACCAGACTAACCCTGGAGCTTCTGAAGAGACGAAGCCCCAAATCTTTGTCTTTATTAATGCCCGAATTCCCCTTCACTGCTGCAAAGAGTCATGTTCAAACAACGCTCCTCCTACCTTGATGTCAGTACTGAAGTTGCCAATTTTGTTGCAGCCTGCATTTTCCAGGTGGTAATTAGCCCACCTCAGCAACAGCTCTTCAGGGGAGAGTTTCATCAAATCTTCCAGGCTCTCACCTTCTCTCAAAAGAGCAATCAGAGCTAAAGAAGCACAAAAAAACAAAGAAAAATAAATGCAGTGATGTTGGGGGAGGGAGGGCTTGGTTATAGCTTTCTTTTTTTTTTTTTTTTTTGTGATGGAGTCTTGCTCTGTTGCCCAGGCTGGAGTGCAGTGGTGTGATCTCGGCTCACTGCAAGTTCTGCCTCCCGGGTTCACGCCATTCTCCTGCCTCAGCCTGCAGAGTAGCTGGGACTACAGGCACCTGCCACCACGCCCAGCTAATTTTTTGTATTTTTAGTAGAGACAGGGTTTCACTGTGTTAGCCAGGATGGTCTCGATCTCCTGACCTCATGATCCGCCCACCTCGGCCTCCCAAAGTGCTGGGATTACAGGCATGAGCCACTGCTCCCAGCTTAGCTTGGTTGTAACTTTCATTGAGCTCTGCTAAAAAGCTAAAGATAGCAACGTTACCTCTTTGGGGTCAAGGTTCTTGTAGCCTTTCCCAAGGATTAAATATTTTATTATTATTCCCTTAAAAGAGGTGTAAGCTATTGTGAGCTTATTTATTGTCCCCATTTTTCAGATGGAGAAAACAAGGCACAGTGAATCTCAATGCTATGTTTAAGAACATTTGGGCAGAGCCATAAAAGTAACCAAGGCTATGGCTCGGATGTTTTGCTGGGTCTGTCAAACCACATTCCACAATATTACAACACTTTGGCTTTTAAGAGATCAATTTTGTACTAATAACAATGTTCTCTTGTCTATTCCCATAGGTGTTTTATATTTCAAGTGCTTACCTGCCTAATTATAGCAACTCTCTAATGTAATCAACTCTCCTCTATGTTTTCCCAGACAAGTAAATATTTTTTGCTTAGCTAGAAGGTTTAAATTTAGCTGAGGTCATTATTTGAAGATCAATATTCTTTCTCAGAGGTTCTAAGATCCCTGTTTCCTCTCCCCCGCCTTCTTTATATTATTTTTAATACACTGGTTTTTAAATAATATTTTAGGATTCTTCATTGGTTATTGTGATTTGGACATGCAAATAAAAAGTATGTGTAACTAAAGACTAGAACTTGGCTACAGATTTCATATTGGTAGGATTCCTACCTGAAAACTAAAAGATAACATTGTGTTTTGTATGGTACTTACCAAGGTTGGCTACCTCTGTCTAAGCCATGGGGCTGTCACTGTTTAAACACAGATAAGATGCTGAGAGAAGACACAATAAGATTGACAGCTACATATTTAGTTGAGAACTCTGAAACCCTAAATGGAATTTTCTACAGTCTTTAAAAATTTTTTATTCTATCCTGTATAGATTTAAGGTGTATAACGTGATGTTTTGGTATACTTATCTTGGTAGACACATACATAGTAAGGTGGTTACTGTTGGTCAAGGAAATTAACATACCCACATCTCATATCGTTTCCTTCCTTCCTTCCTTCCTTCCTTCCTTCCTTCCTTCCTTCCTTCCTTCCTTCCTTCCTTCTTTCCTTCGTTCGTTCCTTCCTTCCTTCCTTCCCTCCCTCCCTCCCTCCCTCCCTCCCTTCCCTTTCTTTTTTTTTTTTGTAGGAAGAGTACCTGAAATCTACTTTCTTGGCAAATTACCAGTATACAGCACAATATTATTAACTATAGCCCTCACGCTGTTTAGATTTCTACTTATTCATCCCATATAATTGCAACCTTGAACCCTTTGACCTATACCTTCCTCTATAGTTTTGATAAGAAATAGACCAAGTTCCTCCTAATCTGGTACCATCGCTATAGCATATGAATGTGAGTTGCTTGCTTCACAAAATGCAAGTTAAAAGTCCTCTTATTTGTTACAAAGTATCTAAAGGCAAAGTGAGCTCTGAAGAAACCTCTTGAGGTTACAGTGCCAAATATTCAAGACTGAGCCCTATGCTCCAAACAAGCATTATTGTTAGTCTGTGGTCTTAAAAAGCTTTTGCTCTATCATTAACAAATGTCTGGTCTGTGTGTCTAGAATCTATTACATGAACACCACGGAATCAATATAACCGTGTAGTTTTCAAAACTTGAGAATTTCTGACATCTTCCTCCTACAGTCCCCAACGCATAAGTTATTAGAAAGCTGTGTCATGACCTTTGGGACTTGCTCTTACCTTCATTTCTGCTGAGTTCGATGTCAGCAAATAACCCAATCTTGATGACTTGCCACAGAAGTCCCAGGACTAGATAGGGCTTCCCCTCCTTCAGGTCCTCAGCCCCTATGTTGACCACATGGCACCCAATGGCTGAGGCAGAGTTCAGAGCCAAGTTCAGATTTTCCTGAGGGAGAAAAAGTATGCAAGTTTTTGTTCTATTACTTTGTAGATGTCAAACAATACTGATGGCAACAGCAACAATGTTTTCCTTCTGTGAAGGTCACAGGTTTAGAGTCATGGTCTTCACTCATTTTAACATTGAGAAAAAAACAATGACTCATAACCAGAAGAAAAAATCCAGTAACCCAGACACCGAGCTCCTGCAGTGGTCCATTCAATCAAACCAGCACTGTAACTCGAAGGCCCGTTCTGGTTGGCATGAGACTAATGAGGCCTATATTTTTCCATCTTGCTCTGCGATGAAGCTGACACACACAACATCTCTACCGGCCAACAATAAAGGGGCACCTTTGAGGAAGTCATTGTCCTGTCACTGGCCATCATGAACAAGATGATTGTTGATGTAAATCAAGATCATAAAAGAGAGTAGCAGAAGAGGTTTTTGACTTGCAGATTGGGTGTTAAGAAAATGAAAAAGGCCGGGCACGGTGGCTCATACCTGTAATCCCAGCACTTTGAGAGGTCAAGGCGGGTGGATCAACTAAGGTCAGTAGTTTGAGACCAGTCTGACCAACATGGTGAAACCCCATTTCTACTAAAAATACAAAAATCAGCTGGGTGTGGTGGCGGGTGCCTATAATTCCAGCTACTCAGGAGGCTGAGGCAGGAGAATCTCTTGAACCCAGGAGGCAGAAGTTGCAGTGAGCCGAGATCGCACCATTGCACTCCAGCCTGGGCGACAAGAGTGAAACTCTATCTCAAAAAAAAAAAAAAAAGAAAAAAGAAAATGAAAATGAAAAATAGATACAATTAAAATTCCTGGAAAAGATGGAGTGGTTTTTACTAGGTCGATTTGTTGAGTATCCGTAATAACGAGGGAACCCGAGTATACACACACACACTCATAGAGTCTATGTTCTTATGAGTAACAACAATGCAGGTAATGTAACTCACATATAGTCGGGACAGAGTCAAGGAAGTTTTCAGTCCAGACTCTCTATGTACTATTCTTGGGTTTAAAAAGGAAGAGATATCAGTGTCAGAGATGTATAGAAATTGTTTTAATTGACAAATTAAAAACAAAGCAAAGGCTACCAGTGAATTAGGAAAATAAGTATCGGAAGAAAAGTGGGTCCTTGTTCTAGTGCTCAAATGATGAGTGAAAAATACTGTTTCTATATATGGTCAAGATTATGAGTAAATTTAACATTAAATGCATTCATACGTGTTTAATCATTGTTCTCAATTTGGTTCACTTCCATTTTTAAAGTACACAAGGTTGCTTAAATCCACACAGGAGATAATGTATTGTTGATGATTTAAGAAGTTAGATATGGTTTCTTAGCAAGAGAATTACAATAATGTTAAAATATTGGAACACTACACAGAAATACACTTACTGCTGGTTACTATTCCAGTTAATCAACAAATTGATGGAATAAAAGCAAGTTATATCTATTATACTCGTGGCTGTGGCCAATATTGCTATGAAGGCTGCCAGAGTACTTCCCATTTTTCACCCCTTGCTTCTTAGAAAGGCTTATGTTTTCAGCTGAAATGCTATTTATTTGGCATCAAATCAAAGATAAATTGCTAAGAAAAGCTTGAGTTAAAACTTTAGCCAAAGTGAATTTTATTCCTAAGTGGCCAAAACAAAACATACAAAGCCCCAGCTGCTACCACTCCACCAGTCTCCCTTCCTTGCTTCTCAGAAACGTATCCCTTTATCCCTGAAGTATGACTAGTCACCAGCCCAAAGCCCAGGTTTTGCGAATGATGTCTTAGCCCCTGAAAAAGGCTGACTCAGCAGTTATGATGCTCACTGATGCCAAACAAATCCTGTATTACGGTAATGGTGGGAAGACATACCTGAATGGTGAAAGGGGTGAGCTTCTTTTTGTTGATTGTTCTTTCATCAATTGTGTCTGGCACTGACAGATTGATCATTTTACTGAAAGAGAAACACTTAAATTAAAGAAAGCTGTCTTCTGAATAACAGAGCCCAGTAATATTGAATTTAAATTCTAGCAAGACCATAATCAAAGAAGACAGCAACAGACTCTGCGATGTTTAGACATAAAATCAGTTATGCCATTTGACTAGACTCAAACTATCTGCGGGAAAGGTGAATACTACTGAAGCCATATTAATATATTGAGGTTGGAAATGAGGACCCCGCTTCATTCTCTCACCTAAACAGCTGCAAAATTATCCTGATTTTCTTAGCACATTAGGAAATTCTGGGTGGATAACCAAAGTAATTCTACCATAAATACTTTATTTTCTTAGCCATGAAAATTGTCCACATTATATAAAAGACTATCTATAAAATTCTGAGCTTATATAATACCTACATTTCTATTTGACACCAGACCAAACTTTATATCTTCAGTTAATCATGTTATAACATTTTTATATTCTTCTCAGTGCCCTAGGCTGACTACCAATGAGTCACAGGGGTCTTAGAAGGTAAAACTAGGAGATTGAGGGAAGACCATGGGGGGCCTTGGATAGCAACCTAAAAACTAGAATTTTCATTTTTTAAAAATAGCAATTGAACCTTTTAAAAATGAATTATCAGGACAAACTCTGATAAATAAAATATCAAAAGTAGAATTGCTCTGGTCAGAGCAGAGGAGAAAGTTCAATGTCTTGCCCACCCATTGTTTCCTTTAAGTCCTGAGTCTCCCACATATTGAGCACCTCAAGTCATCTTACTTACAGCATGGCCTGTGAAGACAGAGAACCTGCTGAAGCAAGAGCTACAGAGGGATTTTCAAAGACGTCATGCTGCATTGACCAGCACCGTATTTAGAGGCCTCCTGTGGATAGGATGCATTCCCCCTTTTCCAGGTGTCCTCAATGTTTGAGTTGTGGATTTCTGTGCCCCACTCAAAGGTTTTTTTGCTTAAGGACCACAGTTTAAGGACTCCTTCCATCATCCTGCTGCTGTTATCAATTCTATCTGCTTTCATGGTGAGCCATGCTCAGATGAAGCAAGCAGCATATATTCCAAAAATATATAACCAGGAAAATTGTCCTCATTATATAAAAGACTATCTATGTACTTCTGAGCTTGTATAATGTCAACATTTCTATTTGATGCCTGATCCACCTTTATACTTTTAACTTGTCATCAGATAAACTTTTTAATGTCCTTCTATAGTCATTATTTAATCAGTACTTTACAAATTTCCCCCACTTAATTATCTAATACATTGATTAGACATCTAATGCTTTTGGCTTGGTGTTACTATACCTTCCATGTTTATCTCTATAATGTGTATCCCTCCCCTCCACTCAAGCAGTAGCAATTTTACATTTCTCATTATAAATTGTTTTTGAATTTCGTTTGCCATCCTGGACCTGGCCAAGTGAAAGTGTAGAAAAGCCTTCTAGGTGCAGCTGAGCACCAAACAACGTTGGCCTAGGATAGATACAATTAATTGTTGATGGTCTAGAAAATGGGCAACTCTTTGGCAACCAAGAAAGAAGTATTATTTACCAAAGGACAATGCCATCTCCAACAGCATTAAAGAGATCATTCGTGTTTGGATTCATCGGGATGACATGCCGACAGTCAGGATCATTTTCCAGGGCTTTGTTTATCCAGTTGACAAAGGCATACTTTTCTTCCTCTGCAAGTAAATGATTAAACTGGCTCATTTGCAAAGTGAAACTCTATTATACACAAAATTACGATGTGGATCTTAAATTCTCATTCCCAGCAGAAAGATGTGAGTTTATTCAGTCCATTATCTTATCATCTCATATTTATTAACATTTAAAAATCTCAGAGCACTTGGGAAATAGGCATTGAGTCTATGTTTACTCCAAGTCATAAAACATAAAGCAAACAGATTTAAAAACTCTCTATTCCTTTTTTTTTTTGAGATGAAGTCTCGCACTGTTGCCCAGACTGGAGTGCAGTGGCGCGAGCTCAGCTCACTGCAAGCTCCGCTTCCCGGGTTCACGCCATTCTCCTACCTCAGCTTCCTCAGTAGCTGGGACTACAGGTGCCCGCCACAATGCCCGGCTAATTTTTTGTATTTTTAGTAGAGACGGGGTTTCACCGTATTAGCCAGGACAGTCTTGATCTCCTGACCTCGTGATCCACCCACCTCAGCCTCCCAAAGTGCTGGGATTGCAGGCCGCACCGGCCAAAACTATCTCTCTATTTCTATATATATGCATAATCCAGATATATATTTATATTTAGAAGCAAATATATACATATGTTTATTTTCTATATATAAATACATAAATAATAAAAAATATTTTATTTATATGTGTGTATATATATGTATACATGCACATATAAATACAAATGTGATCTAATTCTTACAGGACAAAACTCAGGATTCCTCTTTTTGCTCTGCTGGTTTAAATGCTGGATCACTGTGGACAATCCTCATTGTATTTCTGAGTTTCTTGATACAATTATAATTAAATTGCTATAAAACAAAATCATTTGGATGTACTCTTTTTTTCCTATCAGTAAAGCTGCTAGAAAGTGATTTTTAGATGTTTTAATAAAAGCTCAAGTTATGTCTTCATAGCCTAGCACTGTGTTTCCCAAACTGTCTTTGAAAACAGTGGTGTCCCTCAGAGAAATCTTGAGTCATAAAAGTTCGGGAAACACTGTGTAGTGTGTCTCTGCCTTATGCACCTTTGCCCCAGCAAAGGTTCTGAAAATTCCTGTATTTAAAAACAAAAGGCCAAACATTCTCTTAGCAACTATAGATGGTATTTAATTATGAACTTATCTTTTTTCTTTTTTTTTTTTTTTTTTGAGACAGAGTCTTGCTCTGTCGCCAGGCTGGAGTGCAATGGTGCAATCTTGGCTCACTGCAACCTCTGCCTCCCAGGCTCAAGCGATTCTCCTGCCTCAGCTTCCCGAGTAGCTGGGATTACAGGCATATGCCACCGCACCCAGTAAAGACGGGGTTTCACCGTGCTGCCTAGGCTAGTCTTCAACTCCTGACCTCAGGTGATCCACCCGCCTTGGCCTCCCAAAGTGCTGGGATTACAGGTGTGAGTCACCGCGCCCGGCCTCATGAGCTTATCTTTAAGATCAACTAGCGTTTTGAAGAACTCAGTTTTGGAAATGTTGCAATAACTATACTGTTTGGCCTGTTGGAAGTTTCCATTATGGCTGTCGGATGGCAGCCTTCAGAATAAATATACACATTTATTCCAAATCAATGAAAACATAATTTTTTGATCACTTAGCAGGTGTTAAAAATTATCATGAAGTTTAAAGATAGAAGCTTGAGTAGCTAATTTTGTCCATAAGATTTAGAAAGGAATTTGGGCAGCCTTTAATGATTGTTTAAATGCTGATCAAATCATTTTGTATTGGACCCTACCCAGAGCTAGGACTGCTCCCGTATTATGTACCTGGAACTGACCCACTTAGTCACAAGAAGATCGGGAGTCATCCATAAAGTTGTGTTTGCTTCTGTCTTTGTTTACATCCCTTCGGTTTGAATATGAAGTTTAGAATCTGTAATCCTGAAATCCTGCTCCCACCCAGGAGGTAAGCCTACCTGAATAGGAGTGTTGGGTGCCAACACTAGACTGCTCTGAAGTACCACCGATCGCACAAATCCCTTCCTTCTTATTGATTGCTTTTCTAAAGGTCTTGGCAACATCTGTGCTTTTTAGGCCATGGAAAATCTGCAAAAATATAACGTATCTTTAGAAACTCAAGCAGTGATCAAGAAAATCACAAAGGAAAGAATATGTAATGTTGAAGCAAGGAGGGAAGGAATGTCTTTCTGGATATTTTTAAAAATGGAATTCAAGTTCCAAGAGTTTCAAATGTGTCTCCTGATATTCTACATGGTACTCACCTTGATAAACTCATCAAAGCTGATCCTTCCATCTTGGTCCAGATCACCTGTAGCCATCAGGTTTTCTGTAATTTCTCTTACTCTGTACCCAGGCAAAGGCAAGCAAGCAGCCTTGAACAAGTCATTCAACTCATTGAAGCTGATGTATCCATTGCCATCAGTATCTGTAATGTACACAATACACTGAAGCTGCAGGACAATTCAGGCAACAACTTTGAGAGAGAGGTGAGGGAAGACTAGATGGAAGGTGAAGGGATGAGAGAGGCTATCATTCAGGCATTGAGGCATGATCCCATGGAAGAGTCAGAATCTCACAAGACGCCTGTTACTATTGAATAGGGGCACTGGCATTACTTTCAACATCCACAGTAAAAGAGTCATCTATAAGGTACCTCTGTTTCCACAAAGAACTCTTATAGAAACTCTTAAGGAAACCACAGGTTTAGTGCTAAAGAGCAAGAGAAAGTATGTGATGGTATTAAAATCAAGGAAACAGCAAAAAAGACAAGATATAAAAGATGAGACTTAGGAACCATTTCTAGGAACAAACTATGTAAGAGTAGAGTCCAAATTCCATGTTTTCATAGAGAAACTAATTTTCTTGAAGCACGTCTTTCAAAAATAAGTTCTCCCAGCTCCTCTAAACGAACACTACTGGTTTCTTGTCACCTCTGTAATTTTGTTCATGTTCCCATTTCATTGAATCTACCCTGAAGCTACTCAGTGAAGAAGAGAATGATGCAATTTGGGGTACCAGGTCTACTCACCAACTTTGGCAAAAGCTTCTCTGAGCTCCATCATTTCCTCATCGGACACTGATCCTCTGGCCATTTTTTATTGCTTTAGGTAACAGATCTGGAGAGAAGAAGAACGTAAGGGATAACTTTTGTGCATCTGAATTTTTAAAATACCACATTAAGAAGCAATTCCCATTTATTACATGAAGAAATATTCTTCTGCATCCCCCATGATTTAGAACTATCTTTCCAAAATGTAAGTCAGAAATACACTTTTTCTCAATCCTCCATGTGGTGGTCTCCAAGGATGGCTCTCAACAATTTCTTCCCTCCCAGTCTATACAGACTGCTCCTCACATTAAGAGGTGGAGCTTATTTCCCTCCCCTAGAATCTGGGCTGGTTTTTCAACTGCTTTGACCATTACAGGGTGGTAAAATGATGTCTGAGGCTGGAAACTTCTGCCTCCTTCTTTTTAGAATGCTTATTCTCAAGAAGCTCCCCCTTGGTACCCAATTGCCATGACATGAGCCATTCAAGCCACATAAAGAAACCAATGAAGGAGAACTGGGTGCTCTGGTTAACAACCCTGCTGAGATCCCATTTGACAGCCAGCATCAATGCCAGCAACCTGAGAGGACCATTTTGGGCTTTCTGGCCCATTTGAGCTCCTAGATGACCACATTCCCAGCCAACATCACATTAAGCAGAATCGCCCAGCTGTGCTCAGTCAGCCAAAAGAACAGAGACGACAAAACGAGTGATGTCTTAAATCACTACGTTTTAGAGTAGTTACACAGCGATAGGCAACTAAAACACTTAACTTTTACATAAATGTCTTTTTTAAGAGGTATCTTCATGTTCATATTTAAAATTAGTATTTGACCAAGCAAACAGATACAGTTTATAACTTCAAAGGAAGTTAATCAAAATTCTCCATATTATTTAGGGATGAACAAAAGGAAGCTGACCCTCTTATAATTCAGCTATGGGAATCTGAGGCGCTTTCAAGGTGTTCTCAGAAAAGCGACAGTCTTGCTGAGACACAGCGCTTGAGTAATTTCCCTTTTCCTGTGCATTACTGCTGCCCTCTAGTGGGTGAGAAGAAAATAAAACAAAATGGATGATAATCTCCATGCCCCTAATTAATCCACACGAGCATGTTTCAAATCAGAGACCCGGCCGGGCGCGGTGGCTCACGCCTGTAATCCCAGCACTTTGGGAGGCTGAGGCGGGCGGATCACGAGGTCAGGAGATCAAGACCATCCTGGCTAACACGGTGAAACCCCGTCTCTACTAAAAATACAAAAAATTAGCCGGGCATAGTGGTGGGCGCCTATAGTCCCAGCTACTCGGGAGGCTGAGGCAGGAGAATGGCGTGGACCCGGGAGGCAGAGCTTGCAGTGAGCAGAGATCCCGGCCACTGCACTCCAGCCTGGGCGGTCTCAAAAAAAAGAAAAACAAAAAAAATCGGAGACCCACTGAAGCTCGCTGAACTTACTGGCCCAGAGGGGATACGCTGAGTGGGAGTGTGGGGGTTGGGGTGTTTCTAAGCATAGTTATATTTTGGATGGTTCAGGGAAGTTATCGATTTTAAAAAATACATTTGTGACAGGATGTTGTTTTCAATAGATTTCTTTTTTATATTTTCATATTATTCTATAGTGCTGTATTTGTTCTTGCTGGCAACCAACAACCACACCCAACAGAAAACAGTCTTAACGTCGAAACCTGTAGGCCAAAAATGCGTTACAATCAATTTTGTAAATCCATATCCATTATCCACCAAATTACCATCCTGCCACATACATATATCAGTGGTTTCAAACTTTTGTTTCATCAAGCAACGCTTTGTTGACAGAAACCTTACATGTAAGCAAACAAATAAAATGAACAACTCTGAGAGTCTTTGGTTGAAAAAACCCAAATGTCCCCCTGCCCCTGGTATCTTATCTCCTTGTCACCTTCATCTGTGGGAACTCCAGGGAGCATGATTTTAAAATCATAGAATTATATATGTATTCATTTAAATTTGAATGTATTCATTAAAAATATATTTTTGATATTAATAACAATTTTATTTTATTATTATTTGTCTTACATATCTAAGAAAGTATTGGCACATTGGATCTTTTAAAGGATAACAGAAACTGTTGAGGGGTTAATTGTATTAAAAATACAATCTCACTTACACATCACAGTAATCCTGAGAGACAGGCACTGGCTATCTGGTTTTCTTGTCTTCTCTTTCTCTCCCTCCCTCTCTTCCTTTCTTCTTTCCTTCTTCCTTCCTTCTTTCCTACCTTCCTTCCTTCCTTTCTACTTTTTCAGAATGCCTTTTTCCAAAAATAATTTGTGCTAAGTTACAAAGATATATCCAAACCTAAGAGTTAAACCAACTAAATGATGTCATTGATAAGAAAGAAAATGTAACTGAAATAGGATGATGATTGGGAGGAACTCTAATACTTAAAATACATGCCTAAGACCCTGCGTGTTTTGCTACAAGTAGGCTGAAAATCTAACTCCAAGTTCTCTAGAAGCTAAGGCAAAAAGGGAAGTATCATTGGTTATACAATTCACTATCTATGAGACAAACCAATTTTCTTAGGGCAGCAGATCTGATGTCTGACAGCAAAATCTTCACACAGGCTTTAAGAAGAGGCCATTTGTGGAATGGGGTAAACATAGGTTTTGTGTTTCTTACAATGTCCTTCAGTGTAGGCTGATGGCATAGGTATATATATTCTCATTGTATAGATCAGAAAACAGAAGCTCAGAGAAGTTAAGATACAGATCTCAAATCACACAGCTGGGTAGAGAAGCAGCCAAGACTCTAATCCTCAAGTCCTTTCTCCTCTCCCAGGCTGTCCACTCAGGTTCTCTGCCTTCATGTTCCTGTTAGACACACATCCCATCCATCCATTTATTCACTCAGCAATGAGTTATTAAGTATATGGACTATAGATAGCCCCACGGGAGATTTTTAAAACTACAATATAGTGAGCTTGTCCAGGCATTCTAGTAGAAAACTTTTGCTTTCCTGTGTTAAGAAATCAAGGCTTCTGTTTTAAAGAATTAGTATATAACTTTGTATTAATATACTTTGCCAAATCCTTGTGACTAATTTGGCTTGGGTCTCATTTATACCTTCTACCATATCCACATGTGCATGAATAGAAGGCTCTCCAGCTCTCCGGCTGGCCAGCCCTTCATGTTTTTAAATGTCTTAAGACCTCTTGGTTCATGGATGTTTATGGGATTATAAGATAAATTCATTCATTTAACCAATATTTTATGAATGCCTACTATAAGCCAGGCGCTGTTCTTCATTTTAGGTAAGTACGTCTATATTGACCCAGTTAGTTACCCTGAAAGCATGGAACAATGTCAAAGGTAAGGAGGACAAACAAGATCTCTGACTCTAAACCTGGCCCTACCCCTTGACACAAGAATGTTAGATTTCAGAGCACTACCAGTAGCTAGTGATAAACATAAGTAGAAGCAGAGAACAAGATTGCATTCTAAGTGTCACAAGTAGGGCCAACGAAGAAGCAAAACAATTATAGTGTTGGGTAAAGGAAGAAAATCTAAAGAATATCCAAAGATCACGGTATAATGGGTACTTTTATTACCATAAAAATTGCAACGGCGCCTTCATTTAAAAGACATAGAAAGTACACATTATTTTAAAATCATATTATTGTTAAACCACAGCAGGCAGGTCAAGATGAAAAGCCTTGAGCATCTGTAACAATATTTTTCTACGAGATTTATGACTGGAGAGGATCAATTCTGAGAAGCCAAACAGCGAGAACACCTTTAAATTAAAAAAAACCCAAAACCCTTCAGTGATTTAACAGCAAATGCAAAAGAGAAGTGGATTGACTTCGTTTAAAAGGTAAAGTGGGGAAGGGATAATCAGCAACTGACATTGCTGTGATACCGTGTGTCGGTGCTGGGCAGAAACATGAATAGATATCAGGAGAGAGTCCCTTTTACCATCAGCATGAGCAGCATATCCTAGAAACACAACCTAACTTCTGGAGACAGAAGGAACCTCATAAATAATTTATTATAATGTCCTCATTTTATAAATAAGGAAACTGAAGGTCCAATGAGAACAAATATTTTATCCATGTACAGATTCTCAAGGCAGTGCCAAGCTAGAGCTTGTAAATGCAGGTGCTGATGAGCAGAGCAGGGAAAGGATGGAGTTACCATTAGAAGGGCCCCTAAGGTCCATAACTGAGCAGAGACTTTTAAGTAATTAAACTGAATACGCAAATGGCAGCAATTTCGCAAAGCAAAGCAGCAGGAAGAGGACATAATTAATGTAAAAACAGGCAGACCAGATCATTTTTAAGAAAGACATTGAGCCAGGTGCAGTGGCTCATGCCTGTGATCCCAGCATATTGGGAGGCCGAGGTGCGTGGATTGCTTTGAGCTCAAGTGTTCAAGACCAACCTGGGCAACACGGTGAAACCCCATCTCTACCAAAAAATGCAAAAATTATCCAGGTGTGGTGGTGCATGCCTGTGATCCCAGCTACTCGGGAGGCTGAGGTGGGAGGATCACTTGAACCCGGGAAGCAGAGGTGGAAGTGAACTGAGATTACACCACTGCACTCCAACCTGGGTGACGGAGCGAGAGTCCATCTCAAAAACACAAAACAAAACAAAACAAAAGACACCAATGGTATTGGAATCAAATATTGGGTACTTTACATAGTTCACGAATGTGTTTTCCTGGAAAAAAATGCACCCATTTTTATTCATGCATATTTGAAAAGATGGGTTATGATAATATTAGTAAGATTAATAAGTAATATAAGTAAGATTAACTGGTGATGGCTTTAGTTTGCAAATTACTGGCACCTTATAGGCAGCAAACTATAGGGCCATTGCTGCCATAATGGGCATGCTGAGGCATCTGCAGCTTAAAAGGAGGGGCTAAAGAAAGCATGTATCTTCTCAGGCATAAATGAGTGCTTTCTTCAGCTCTACCCAAGTGCTCCTGCATTGAGTGCGGTCTTTTTTAATAACTACGTCATCTAAATATGCCCCGCCACAAACCATTTTCAGGTCTTTTGCAAATCCGTGGTCAATGTGGGAACTCCCCTCCTGAATTACTGCCCAAATCAAAAATCTGTGATAAGAAGACAAACCATTCATCAAGGTCATGTCTGAGCTGCTAGTTTTTTGTGTGTGTTTGTGCGTGTGAGAGCACTTACATTTATTAAATCAATAGTTGTAGAATCTCAAGACATTGGTCAAAACAAAAAAAGCATTGGTTGTTCATTTTTTAAAACTGTTATTATTTTTTAAACCATAAGAAAAAAAAAATAGCCCCACCCCAAACTGCAAAAGCCACTCATTTCTTTAAGTCAGTGAGTTTTGAGCTTCTGTTTAAATGGTGCTGGTATTTCCCAAGTCAGTAGCGAAGGGAATTTCTGAGGATGAGTTATCATAAAAGTACCTGCACTTAAGTTCTCTGAAGTCTGAATACAGAAACAATTTGTGGGGGTTTTCTCTTGAACACAGTGCTGCAGAATTTACAGAAGAAAAAACATCCTCTAAAGTAAATGTAAAAATGTAGATGGAATTTTCTCTGAGGAGTTTCATAACTGATCATTAAAAGAAGCAGAAAGGTTGGAAACGGTGACCTGTCTAGAGAGAGAGGCTCACGGGCTGGAATCATTTCTGAAATATGGTAGTGCTGGGCTAGTCGGTATTTTGATTCAATATACTGATGCCGAATCATATAACCTGCCAGGATCAGGGAGGCATTGGTGACCCGGTATCACCTTGCCAAAGGACTCTTTTGAATGTGCCCCACTTTTCCTGCAACTTGATTCAGTAGTTAAAGTAAAACTGGACACTCAGGACTCAAGTTCCAAGCTCTGCCTCAATAATTTCAGTACATTTTCAGAGGAGAAATCATACTACTTCCAAACATCTCAAGAACAATCAGTAATCCAAAACAACACATCATCTAGAAGAACATTCATATTGTAAGCTTTAGCATTAGACTGTGACAACTAAAGAAACGAAAAATAAAATATGTAGGACTCTGAAGCAAAATAAAATACCCATACATTTTTTAAAAGCCATCAAGATTAATCTATTTAAGGAAAAACATTGCTTTTACTTACTTCATCCTGTCCCCTTCATTTTATAAAGTAGACCACTATAGGAGATCTTACTTTGAGAATATATGGAATTTACTGTATATTCTTGGGATATTATATCTCTATGGATACAGGTATGCCTGACTTTTACATAAAGGATGATTCAGAAAATATAATTTTAAAATGACTTTGTTTTTGAGAAACCAAATAATTATAAATGGCCTTAAATACAGATGGCCAGTTAAAGGGACTCTTGTGAATCTTTTTGTCAAGTCAGAATCTCCTCCAGATTGTCCTTTTTCTCCCTGTGGATACATGGATTCCCTCAAAGCCTGCTCCAGAGTACAGAATTCTTCTCTCTGCAGGCTCTGATGTAAATGTCATAGGGTGGAAGGTAGGGGGAAGGCTATTCACAGCATAGACTCAGCGGCTCTCCTCTGACACTGTTATCTCAGGCCACATAAACAGTCATGGGAAGCTAGCA
The DNA here is from genome assembly GCF_049350105.2 of Macaca mulatta. Taxonomy (NCBI): domain Eukaryota; kingdom Metazoa; phylum Chordata; class Mammalia; order Primates; family Cercopithecidae; genus Macaca; species Macaca mulatta. The sequence goes on from NC_133422.1 coordinate 25,442,052, forward strand.
AGCCAGATGACTCCAAACTTCATCAGCCTCATATTGCTCTGGGTGCCTCTGGTTTGACCACTACATTGAGGGGCTTCTGAAGCTGCGTAGCCCATCTTACAGAGCCTGGCTCTGTCACCATCTAAGGAGTTCTCATTCTTGCCTTCTCTCCCTTGGTACATTCCTGATACCTCTGTTTTCTACCATGTTGCCCAATCCCATTAAGAGTGTCACACAAGAACAAGCCTCCTGCAGGAAAAGGGGATACTCCAGGCTGGGGCTTCGGGAGGCCTTTCTCTGCCTTAGCATCTCTCGCCTTCCCTGAGCTATAGAGAGTGATGCTCCTGGTACTAACATCTTTAAATTCTACAGCTACCCTTTAGCCCACATTCTACTAGAAGCACTTTAAGATCCAGACCTTCCCCTACTGAAAGTTCAGAGTACCCCAAATGCATCTTTTCAATAAGTTGAATATTATGGGCTAGCTGTTTAACCATGATTGCACTATTACCTTGATATCCAATGTCATCCATTCATTCTTCCACTCCATATATGTGTCTATATGCGAAGTACTGTCCTGGCTAGGGGGTTGGAGAGGGGCTGCAGGCATGAGTTATACAAAGACTGGAGCTTCATGAAGCCCACAGTCAAATGTCAAGTTTCAAATGCAGCACATGGATTACAGCTAATTTACTGTGAAAGGGTTAACGCAATGAAAAGAGCTCTGACGATCAAAAACAAACAAGCGAAAAGGTTAAACATAGGACTCTGAAGGAAAAACAAAACTAGATAAGTGTAAGAAATTGGCACAGAGGCTTATCAAAAAAATAAAAATATGAAATACCAAAATCAGCCCAGGCAATTAAGATATTGAAATAATTAATATACTTGAACATCTCCAAAGAAATCAAAATGGAAATAACTGGCAGGAAATGGAAGAAAGTGCCAAGCTTGGCAGTCAGGAGACCTAGGCTGCTTCCTGTCTGTGTAACTTCAGGCTCCATCTTGCCCCTATGGGACTCAGTTTTCTCATTCGTAAACTGAGAAGCAGAGTCCCTTCTATGTTAAAACTTCCAAAATTCTATGCGGTAGCTGACAAGTATACATACAAATTAGAGCTAGATTAGAAAGTATTGCAAATGGGCTGAGAAATAGGTGCTGGCGCCATCAGCAGCTGCAGCTTTGACCTGGAGGTGACTCCTGGGAAATGGAGCAAGTGAGGGAGTAGGTAGCTCCCAGCCCAGCCTGGCTCCTGGGGGCTGGGGGGCTGTGTTCCAGCTCTTACCTCAGCAGCATGTAAAGCTCTGTCTAGATGCATTCTCCTCACTGGCCCCAGGCAGACGCCCGCTGCTCAGCTCCCTAGCTGCTGGACTGCCCCACACAGAACAGGGAAGTTACCAGAGCAGCACGTGAGACCTGTTTTATGGGATGTCACCACACACAGCTTAAGACACGTTGATCCAGTTCACTCCTAGCTTCTAGGCAAGACGGTACGCAAACTGTCCCAGAAAGAGAGCCATCTACTATTTTGTTAAAAAATATCCAAATAAGGAAATCCTACAACCTCGCTGGTGTCTCATATCCCTACTTTTGTAACCTAAATCTTTTCTGATACGATCAAAGGTCTCTCTTTCTTGGGTTATTCTCAGAGGAAATAACAGGAGCTGTTCAATTCATAAACATTCCATCACATGCCTTGGTCTCTTCAGATTCTTGTAACCTGCTTTTTTAGGGCTTATTCTCCAAATCTTTCATATTTTCTTTGCTATCTTCTGGGTCTACGCCAACTTCCTTACAGAATGAATGTAGTAAGAATAGCAGTCATAGAACGTAGAGGTGGAGGGATCTTAGAGATGATCTATCTGGCCACACCCCTGTCACAGAGGCATGAAATGACACCCACATTAAAGGACATGCCCAACATCACAGAGCTTATGGAGGTGTGGCTGGGACCAGAGTCCAGGTCTCCTTATTTCTCTCCTTTCCGCTTTAATAAGTTTTAAACCCTAAGATAGGACTCTTCTCTTTAATTAAGACCTTCTCCACATGAGTAAGAACAAATTTCAAATGTCTTACGAATATAATGTCATGTATGTTTCTTGTACACGAAGGGGAATGTATCTAGGTATGGCAAAGGCACTGTTCAAGTTTAGGCTGCAATTAACATGTGCCAAATCACATACAAATACTGTGTACACTGGTATCTTTCAGGTCACGATGACTCTTCCCTCCCTGCATTTGTCTCTACATTTATTCTATTTTTTTGTCCTTAAAGAGACAGATCTCACGATGTTGCCCAGGCAGGAGTGCAGTGGCTCTCACAGGTGTGATCCCATGACTGATCAGCACAGGAGTTTTGACCTGCTCCATTTCTGATGTGAGCCAGCACACCCACTCCTCCTTAAACAACCTGGTGGTGCCCTGCTCCCATATTGATGCCAAACTTAGTGCTGACACCCAGTTGACATGGCACACTACAGCCCAGAACTCCTGGACTCAAGTCATCCTCCTGCCTCAGCCTCCCGAGTAGCTAGGACCACAGGCATGCACCACCACACCTTGTACATTGATTCTTGACCTGGCACTAAGGCCCTCCAAATTTCCTTAGCAACCAAAGAGCAAACTCAATTAAAACAACTCACCACGAGATGAAATGTTCAAAAGACAAGACAGCCAAATTCATAGATCAATACTAAAATGACACCTCAGACTTATCACAACAATCATCACGGTTTCAGGCATCCTGTTCTGGAGGCTGGGGAGAATCAGTGAGCCCTTCTTCCTTGGAGCTTTGGTCCAGATCTCTGCAGTGTGGCCCCTGTTTCCACTCATCTCTCCTAGCAGATTAGTGTCTGGCACATGTGAGGTACTCAGTAACTGAGCTGTATACCTGAACAAAACAATCTATAAACTAATGGTCTACAGGACTTGAAAAGTCCCCTATCACCTGCAATATTCTTGTGTATACACTTAGACAATCCCATCCACTGAAAGGTACAGACACCTAAAACAAGGCTAATAAATGCTTCAAATTCACATTAACCCACTTTGCTGCAAAGACAACTTTGGTGAGTTAATTGGTGTCTAAAGGGCAGCTGCTGGCCCGAGGTAGTCTGTGAAGTGGCACCTGTACCTGCTCCCCAGCCCTGCCTTGCCAGACACAAAAGCGTTTGTGTCTGAGATCACAGATCCTGAGACTGGGCTTCTTGGCGCTGTTGCTGTAAACCCTGCTGGCTGCCGGTAATGCTTGGCAGTGGGTCTCTCTCCAACTCTGTAGGGCCTGCTTGTAAGCTGAGTGCTGCTGAGGTGGGAGGGAAAGGAACTGTGGAGACAGAGCAGTGACTGAACGCGGGGCAAACCCATCTGGGATGGACATGTGTGGTGTACCAAGGAGAACGCTGGAAATATAGGTGCTAGCATTTACCTGCATGTAATTTGAGTCTCACTCTCTGAACTATGAAATTCATCCTCCAGGAATTCTAAATGTCTGTCACTAAACAAATTCATGCATTTGTAAATTTCTTCCTTCAGTAGACATCTGCCAAACACCTACTATATGCCAGGTCCTGTGTTAGATGCTGAGAACACAGAGATGTGGCTCTGGCCTGTTGAGCAGGAGAGAGAGACACAGTAACTAGAATACAGGGGAACGTTTTAGGTCCACAGGAAGAGGGAAAAAATAGCTCTCCCCTGGAGAGCCAAAGGCGGCCCCCTAGAGGAAGTGACATTTGACCTAGATTTCAACAGAGGAGTAGGAGATGCTTAAAAGTCAGTCTATTTTTTTCTTCATTCATCTGAGAGTATTACTCCATGTTCTCTCTATAGAAAGTCTACCTATTTGGAGTCAGAGAAAGGGCAAATAGCTAAAGAACAAATGAGAAGACCAGAACAAATGAGAAGACCAGTTGGTCAATAATAATAGCCATTAACGTTAATGAGTGGTTAACTCAGTGCCAAATGTTTTATACGCATTCACATTTAATTTTCATCACAATCCTATAGGATATTATTATGATTCCCACTTTATAGATGAGGAAACTGAGGTTTAAATAACTGGCCCAGGGTCACACAGCTATAAACTGGAGTGGCCTCCTGCCTTTCCTGTCATTTCTGGCTATGGGATTCCTGTCATCTTTTGGGGTTACACAAAAAGAAACCCTTGAAGGTCAAAGTTCTGACCTCATGTTAATTAGGGAAGCACATCTTTTTGCAAGATTTTACTTAGGACTGGGGCCCTACCTAGGCTCTTTGGGGAAGTTCTATATGTGTCTTCTCTTCAGTTTCTCAACATCTTTAAAGGAAGTATTAAGAAGAGCAAGAACACAACCAGGCTTGATCTTTTCTGCCTGTGTCCCCCCTGCCACTGGGGGAGAAAAGCGTCCTCTTTGCCAGTGGCCTCCGCACCTCAGTCATCCACTCACATTTCATAAAGCACAGACCTTGTCCTAGGTACTAGAGACACCAAGATGAACAGCAGAGAATCCCTGCTCCTGAGGGGCACACAGTCCAGTAAACGGAATAGTCATGCAAATGCAAGACTACACTAATATGAATATTTTAAAGATATTATTTGCATGGAGCTACAGGAGCACAGAGAAGGAAGTACAGTGGGCCCATGAATAACACAGGTTTGAATGGTGTGGGTCTAAATATATGCAGCTTTCTTCAATACAGTCAGATCTCACTGTCCTCAGGTTCAGCATCTGTAACCAAATGTGGATGGAAAATACAAGTATTCACAGAATGCGAAACTCAGGGAGACCAAGGACCGACTTTTGGTACATGCGGGTACCACAGGGCTGACTGCAGGACTTGAGTATGTATGGATTTTAGTACCGAGGGGGTTCCTGGAACCATCGCCCTGTGGATACCATGAAACGACTATATTGAACTCTGCCTGGGAAGGGAAGAGAAGGTTTTCCAGAGAAGGTGATGATGCCCACTGAGCTAAGTTTTAGGGACCCAGTAGTTTTCCAAACAGACAAAATAGAAAAGGGCATTCCAGGCAGAGAAAATAGCGCTGCAGGGTCGGGCATGGTGGTTCTCGCCTGTCATCCCTGCACTTTGGGAGGCTGAGATGGGTGGATCACCTGAGGTCAGGAGTTCGAGACCAGCCTGGTCAACATGGTGAAAACCCGTCTCTACTAAAAATACAAAAATTAGTCAGGTATGGTGATGGATGCCTGTAATCCCAGCTACTCAGGAGGCTGAGGAAGGAAAATTGCTTGAGCCCAGGAGGCGGAGGTTGCAGTGAGCCGAGATCGCGCCATTGCGCTCCAGTCTGGGCCACAGAGCGAGACTCCGTTACAAAAAAAAAGAAAAAGAAAGGAAGGAAGGAAGGCAAGGAGGGAGGGTCATTACCAAAGAAAGAAAAGAAAGGAAGGAAGGAAGGAAGGAAGGGATGGAGGGAGGGAAAGAGAGAGAGAGAGAGAGAGAGAGAGAAAGAAAGAAAGAAAGAAAGAAAGAAAGAAAGAAAGAAAGAAAGAAAGAAAGAAAGAAAGAAAGAAAGAAAGGAAGGAAGGAAGGAAGGAAGGAAGGAAGAAAGGAAGGAAGAAAGGAAGGAAGAAAGGAAGAAAGGAAGAAAGGAAGAAAGGGAAGGAAGGAAGGAAGGAAGGAAGGAAGGAAGGAAGGAAGGAAGGAAGGAAGGGAAGGAAGAAAATGGCTCTACAAAGTGCAAAGCAAAAGCACACAGAGGAAACTGTGGCAGGTTGGATATGGCTAAAGCCAGGGATGCAGGAGGAGACCTCCAGGATGAGAGGCTGGTGAGGTGGTATCAACGTGCTGCTCCTTCTCACTAGCTCGTTTCTAGAGGCAAAACCTCGGTGATGCAGGCTATACTCCGCCCACCACAGGTAATGTGAATGCAAACAACAGAATAATTCTGCCCGGAAACCACTTTGGTTTGTTTGTGCGTGCATAGCTTTCTCCTTAAGTCACTGTCTCCCATTTAGAAAACACTGCAAAGACAGGAGGGAACTGAACATGTTAGAATGGGAAAATAGGGGCCATGGAGGGTGAAATCACTCCCCAAAGTCTCAAAGTGAGTCAGTGACTGGTCCAAAAAGAGAAGTAAGTGGAACCTCCGGAGTCTTAGTTTGGTCTAACCAATGGGTGGAAAAAACACAAGTCAGTTGGCATTTTAATAACCTAAAGTTTTATTTAAAAAACCCTTGAGATGCATGGTCTGTGAAATGTGCTTTACTTCTTAGATGTGTGGATCTAGGATACAGGGATACATCCATGTAAAGGCATTCCACACAAAAGCTAATGCTCCTCGCTTCCTTTATGAAATTAGGATCATTATATATTGTTTTAAAAATGAACCAACTAGGCAGTGACATGGTATGGTGAAATGCTGAATTTTCTGACTCAACTATTTTTTTGCTGTGTGTCTTTGAATGTGTTATTTAAATTTTCTGAGCCTCAGTTTCTTCATCTTTAAAGAAGGAGTGCTAATAATGCAACCACACCATTCACTTCATAGGGCAGCGTTAGGATTGGGTGAGACAGACTGTTGAAAATATATACAGCAGTGCCTGGTGACTGAAGGGAGGAAGAGAGTAAGGGAGGAAAGGAAGAAAGAAGGAAGAGGGAAGGAACAGAGGAAGTTAAAAGAAAATGTACAAGAACTAGAACTTTTGCAAAATCATCTTGGAAAACAAACCCCAATTTCTAGTATAAATTGTAGGAAATATTGTCAAGTCACAACTTAAAAGCAACGCTTAGTTGTGTGTATGTTATGTGTTTTTGTGTGGACGTAAATCTAGATCTCACATCCATGCTCTATGTTTTAATGTTCTCAGTCTGGCTTATTTTGGCTTTGGTACCACATTTCTTATTCAGAGTCCTTGCAGTCAGGTATTGCGGAACTGGCAGATGATACCAACCCAAAGCCAGACAGCATTGGTATTAGCTCATCCTGAGTGGCGAAGGGGCTCTGGGCTTTGCCTTGCCTGAGATGCTGGCAGTGGAAAGTACCTTCTTACAGTTGAGGAAGTGTGGCCAGAGTGGGAAAATGTACAGCAATCTTAAGAAAAGCCCAACCGCATACACATGTGCCATGAAAAGAAAAGAGATCTCTGGGCATCTGTAATGAGGACCACGGAGCACCATCTCCTCCCTGTCAGATGCACCAATGCTCAGAACTGATTCCGTTACCCTGCACTACTCTCTACCTGCTTCTCCACTCTCTAATTCTCCAGGCATTTTCACCATTGTAGTTTGAGCTGAAAAACAGTGAGACAATGTACAGCAGACATTTGTATACAAGCAACGATAACAGAAACTTCTATTTATTTTTAATAATGTGACCTCATTCTCAATAGGCTCCTTGGAGCTGTTATTTTGGAATCTCTAATGACAAGCTTATTTGCAGAAAAAAACAAAAGGAGGAGTTACAGATAAATTGAGGCAGGAAATTTGTATTAATTTGATGGGCTCTCTTTATCTTCTTTTTTTTTGAAAGCTACAGTTTAGTTGGTAAATATTTACCATTGCCAACGTACAATGGAATATGTGTAACATTTCTTTTATCAAAATTTTAAGCGGCCAAATAGCCTAATCTAATATCTTCATAGCTATTATTTTAAAGACTTGCCACCATAAAATCCTCAAGCATTTATATTTATTTCTCAAATATGTTTGGTATACCAGCAGACCTAACAAAAGGAGACTTGGGATGTCTTCCTGATAGAAAATGTGGAATTACAGGACGGGTGCAGTGGCTCATGCCTGTAATCCCAGCATTTTGGGAGGGAAGTGGGGGGATCCCTGAGTTCAGGAATTCAAGACCAGCCTGGCCAACATGGTGAAACCCTGTCTCTACTAAAAATACAAAAAAAAAATTAGCTAAGTGTGGTGGTGTATGCCTGAAATCCCAGCTACTCGGGAGGCTGAGGCAGGAGAATCTCTTAAACCCAGTAGGCGGAGGTTGCAGTGAGCTAAGATTGTGCTTGGGCAACAAGAGCGAAAACTCCGTCTTCAGAAAAAAAAGAAAGAAAGAAAAAGAAAATGTGGAGTTAGAAATAATCATTCCATAATCATGGAATCACAAAAAGGTACATAGACATATTATCAGGAAGCAACTAGTGGATCCAGATAGAAGATACAAAACAGTTTAAATAGACATGGATCATTCCTTTAAGAAACTGCTAACAAAATGAGAGACAGGAAAGGTGTGAATCTTGACTCTGGCAGTTACTGGTTCTGTGACCCCAGACAAGTCACTTAACCCTCCCTGAACCTCAGCTTGGTCATCCGGAATAAGGATATAAATAATAACAGCTTTACCTAGCTATTTATGAAAATAAAAGAGTAATTATCTTTCAAGTGCTTGGCATGATGCCTAGTAAATATTAGGGGCTCAGTAAGTCAGTGGTGATGCTGGGTGGAGTAGATATGCTCCATGTCTACATAGGCGACAACATGGGAAAACAGAAGGGAAAAATAACCCACATCACACCTAGCGAGTAGGTAGCACTTGCCTGATTTTATAGGGGATGAAACTGAACTTCAGAGGCTCCAGAGACCTGCTCAGGCTCCACATTTCCTAAGAGGCCAGAATATAAATCCAAATCCGTCTCTACCTTTACTCCCGTTTCTTTATACCACATTTGCCTCTTTTGTGCCTGGGAGCTGCAGACACTCAGCTTTAAAGAACTGGTGCTGGAGATACGGTTCTGGAGGAAGAACGGCGTGCAGTGACCAGTAGGGTGGGTATGGAGGGAGGAGAAAAACTGTGTGAACATCACCAGGTGGATGAAGTATCACAACCGTCATTCTCAGTGGTCACAGAAAAGAAACAGAATTCATGATATTTTGAGGAACAGTCCCAACATGAATGACAACAAGAAAAGGAAAAAATCCAAAAAGTTCTCCAAGGTGCCTACCATATATTCCATCCTTCCAAAGGGGAAACTTTAACACTATTTAATTAAGCATTAGAAACAGTGGGGGAAGTTCAGTTCGCATTTTTAAGACGAGGAAAGGGTGCTCAACAGTGCAAAACTGCATGCATGATCTTCTCTTTTGTCCTTACTCTCACTTTGCACATATTACCTAGCTTTCTCTATAAAGAATTTGTATCCCACTCTTTGTTCAAGCTGGCCTTTCTGGTGAGGGTGATACGAGCTGATGATGTCAAGGAGGTACAAAGGATCTACTTTTTCAATGTTACACCTGAGATTACTAGAGGCTGGGAAGGGTAGGGGGAAGGTGGAGGACAGGAGACATTTGTTTAGATACAAAATTACAGCTAGACAGGAGGGATAAGCTCTCATGTTCTATAGCACCACAGGATGACTACAGTTAACAGTACATAGTTTTAAAATAGCTAGAAGAGGCCGGGCGCGGTGGCTCAAGCCTGTAATCCCAGCACTTTGGGAGGATCACGAGGTCAGAAGATCGAGACCAGACTAACACGGTGAAACCCCGTCTCTCCTGACTAACACGGTGAAACCCCGTCTCTACTAAAAAATACAAAAAAAAAAAAAAAAACCTAGACGGGCTCGGTGGCGGGCGCCTGTAGTCCCAGCTACTCGGGAGGCTGAGGCAGGAGAATGGCGTGAACCCCGGAGGCGGAGCTTGCAGTGAGCTGAGATCGCGCCACTGCTCTCCAGCCTGGGCAACAGAGCGAGACTCCGTCTCAAAAAAAAAAAAAAAAAAAGGCTAGAAGAGAGGCTATTGAATGTTTCCAGCACAAGAAGTAAAAAATGTTTGAGATGATGGATATCCTCATTACCCTGATGTCATCACTAGACATTGTATGTATTGAAACATTACTAGCTACCCCATAAATATATACAATTATTATATGTCAATTTAAAAATAAATAAAAACTTAAAAAACATTTTCAGGATGGAAGCTATATTGAATGCACTCACATCTATTATAGTCTCATGAATTATTATAAAAAGGTTTTTTATGGAAAAAAAAAGTTGCACCTGAGGTTAATAAAGATTACTTCTAATTTTAAACTTTGCCTAAGGAATGCTGAATAGGGAAAACATGCAAATTTTATACAAATAACATTTGTGTATCCTTTTACTTCATACATTTGGATACACAGCTTGGATAAATTTTAGTGACTACTACTAGACTGAGGAAACAAAATGCAGGGTATTATTTAAATACAAGGTAATTGTTCCATTAATTCACTTCCCTCTAGAAAGTGCAACCAGAAAAAGAAGGAAAGCAAATTATCCAGGAGATTGCAATTCACATGCATAATTAATCTGCCTGCTGAATCTGGTGTCGGCTTTTCTGCTATGGAGAACATAATCTCTTTTCCACTTTAGCTTATCCAGTCAAGAAGGAGTGTGAGTGAGTGTGTGTGTGTGTTTCTGTGTGTCTGTGTGTGTGTGTGAGAGAGAAAGAGAGAGAGAGGGAGACCCTCCCTTCTGTCCATGCAACTGATGCTGAAACAAGAATCAATGCTGCAACCACACAACTGTGGGTTTGCTAGTTCCCCAATTTAACATAGCTTTTCCTTCCGCCAGAAAGAACAACTGACCATCTTTGAGAAACAGGCTCCTTGTACTTGTAAGTGGGGCTGACACAGCCGTGGCTCTAAAGTTGAGCAAAACTTACTTAAACCCAGTAAGTGGATCGCTTTTACCTCTCTTCTTCCACTAACATTTAAAACAATGTTTCATTCTTTCTCAGTTTTTAGGACACCTATATTTGGCCATTACTATACAATCATAGATATGTATGCTTGGGTATAAAAACTGGAATGTTTAATCTATTCATGTCTATGAGTCACAACAGACTAGAAAATGTGAATGCCACTCGGCTAAAATTATTCTAAACTTTAAAGGCCAGGCATGGTGGCTCACGCCTGTAATCCCAGCACTTTGGGAGGCCGAGGCAGGCAGATCATGAGTTCAGGAGATTGAGACCATCCTGGCTAACACGGTGAAACCTGTCTCTACTAAAACTACAAAAAATTAGCCAGGCATGGTGGCAGGCGCCTCTAGTCCCAGGTACTTGGGAGGCTCAGGCGGGAGAATCGCTTGAACCCAGGAGGGGGAGGTTTCAGTGAGCCAAGATTGCGCCACTGCACTCCAGCCTGGGCGACAGAGCGAGACTCTGTCTCAAAACAAACAAACAAAAAGACTAAGAACTTTTAAAGTTTTTGAGGGTGGAGATCATGTTCTGTGACCCATGCAGAGGCCTATAATTGTTAACAACCAACTACTACTCAGTCAAGTGTACAGAGGCGCTGACTACAGATACTGCTGCTGCTGCTGCTGCTGTGATGACACAGAATAGTCTGTTTAATAAAATCACTTATCATATAGATGCATTTATTTGGGGGGGATTATGATTATTTGGGCTCAACTTGAGGGCTTAGGTACAAATAAGCACCATGGTTTGCTCCGTTTATCTCAGGAAGTTGCCTTGAAATTCAACAGTTAAGACAAAATTGATCCAATTGTAGAAAATAAATAAAACACGTGAATGAATGAACGTGCCTTCAAATATGTAAAGGCACCAGAAACTACCTCACAGGTCTGTATGACAACCAGATGCTTTCATAGGGTTAAAGCACTTGGAAAAACACCTGATTCAATGTAAGTATTAGCTGTTATTATTAGGATGATTAATTGAAACTTCTCCCACTCCCCCCACACCAATGTCTTACAAGATGGAGCAGTTATGAAATTTCTGGGCAGACTGATGTAAGCATTGAAACTGACAAACCAAAACAACAGGAACAGTCAATAGTATAAGGCAGGAAGTTGGATCAGAAGGGAACTGAGGAAAGCAACAAGGAGATGCCATGTGGGGATCACCATGGCCACAGCAGCTGTAGGGAGATATCCCTAGGAAACCAACATCCAATCAGGAGGTGACTTCCGAGAGCCTCAAAATGAAGACACTGTGGAACATCACACGTTTTTAAGAAGTGCGTTTCCACCTGGCAAAATAGGAACGCTTGAAACTCTTCATATCTGCGGACACTGATTAGTTTTATGTTTTGATGGGTTCTAATTCTAATTTTTATTTCTGCAATGTTCAATATACAGATGAAATAGTATCATTTCATTTGATATCTGTAAGTTGGGAAACTAGCAGATAAAAAAACACTAGGAAGAAAATTAGATTAACTGAAATAATGTCACTCTGCTATAAAATCTATTAGTCATAAAATCCAAGCCTTCATAGTCTTACTTTATAAGTGTTTGACTCTTCATAAATATAACCTTATAAGCAGATATCTTAATTTTATTTTACCTAACCTGATTTTAAAATTTGCTTGTCATCTCTCCCATATACACAAAAGGACCTGTACTCTTTAGGTAACAAGGAGAAGTTGACTTGAGAATTTGCTGAGAATAATCCAAAGTGACTAAGTAAAAGTTAACAACTGCTCTTGTGTTCTTTGTCATCAAATAAGTCCATTATCGGGCATATAGTTTTGGCAAGGGTAGCTAAGTTTTTGCCCAACCAATGTATTTATACTAAAATAATGAGATTATAATTTTGCCTGTTTGCTAGTCATTGTACATTTTTTTAAATTTCTTGAGGTCAATGTCTATATGATACTTTGAAGCTAAAATGAGACTAGGGCTTTGGCAAAGCTGAAGCATGCTAGAATGCAAAATATTAAATTATTGTTGTATCTTCATTCATAGCAATAAATGGAAACTCAGTAAATATTAAGTTAATAAGTGCAATCAAAGTCTTTCATGCATATGTAAGAAGCTGAGAAAAAATACTTGTGACAAGTTTTCAATTCAGTAAATACCATTAGTATCTACTATGTGCCAGAAAAGATAGAGAAGGAGCTCAGGTCTGTCAGCAAATAAGGACTTGAAACTAAGACAATATGATTAATACTACACTTACGCTGAGATCAGAGCATTAAGCAAATGCACACCCAAGAAACATTTAGTGGGGGCAGGGAGAAGATGGGAAGGCCTCCAAAAGGTATGTTTCTTGAAGTCAGCCTTGAAAAATGATCAGAAGTTTTAAAAATAAAGAAGAATGCAATTAAAGAAACAGTTGGAGTGAAAAAGGGTGAAAGAGAATGGAACTTTCTGGTGGCTTGTGGTCTGGTGCACCAAAATGTGGGTTAGCAGTGGTGGGGGAGGGGATGGGGTAGTGGGAGGTTGAACAGAAGGAAGTGACAAGAGATAAGATTGGGGAAGTGGGTTGAGGCAAGTTTGTAAAGGCACACAATTCTTTAGTAAAATTATGCATTAATTTAAAAATAGTTATTCATCCCATTATTATATAAAACCTGCAATGATACCTCTTATTTATAAAAATAAAAATGTTTGTAAATTTATTACAAAGTTTTTCTTCTCTCTCTCTCTTTTCTCTCTTTCTCTTGCTCTCTCTCTTTTATCCTCTCTCTCTTAAAACTGTGAGTGCCAAGATCTTGTTAGCCAGATTCAACAAGGAAAGTCTACAAACACCTACCTCTGAGAAAAATATGCTGGCCTGGAAGGGAGGATCTGTAATAGACACAGTCAGTAGGAGCCTGAAGTCCTGACCATCTACTGCCCCCACCTTAACTGCCCAGTGACCTATGGCCAGTTCCTTCAACCCTCTAGCCCATTCGTTATCTCTAAAGGTAGTTGAGAGGATTAAATGAGGTGATGCATAAAGAATAGCTGCTTACACTACATGCTTATAATTATTGAGTGCTATTATTAATTTCCCGTCCTCTCCAAGTTAAATGGTTACATTCAAATGAGACTACTTGTTGGTCTTTCCTTCCCCAAAGGGTTCAGAGATAGAATTATAAATGAAGTTAACGCACCGAAATTGTTTCCCAAATTACCGATTGTTCCAAGGCATAATTTACAAAAGAGTCGAAAATTTAAATGCTACAAAGAAAAGCGTCTCTGGGATTGCTAAGGAAATGTCCTTCTAGGCACAGCTCCATCCCACCACAGCAGTGCTTGTTCAAAGGGCAAGACCTAGAAGATTTTTCCCCTCATGTTCCTGGGGGTGAGCTAGAATGAAGAGGAATATCTTCGTAACATATGGGATTGATGCTTTAGCAATGTAAACTTAATTTTAAACAGGAGACCTTTTTATTTTGAATTAACTTTCTCGTAGTCCTTTTTATTCCTTCTTAAATATAAGAAAAATACTGACATTCCTTTGCATTCTAGTTTATTTTATTCTCACTAATAGTTTTACTTAAAATAAGACACAGCATATTTTTAGTCTGTTCTTTCCTGGGGTTCAAGTCCCTCTTCTCTCAATTTCACATTTTCGCTTATTTGAAACTATTCAGGTGAGATGTGCAACGTAACATTGGTGGTCACATTTTGCAGTTTCCAGAAATTCACATTTATAGGTAAATGATTAATTCCATTCAAATTTGTCTACACAGACATTCTTTAAACAATTATTCTTAATGGAAACCAAATAGAAACATATGACAAATGTATGTCAATTCAAAATCAAGATGTGTGTGAATAAGCCACCTTTATTTGTTTACTGATAGTCCTGACAGAGTAATTTTAGAAAACAAGTTGCTATGTTAAAGAAAAGTTCGGTTTTGATAAATATCCTGATTAATGTTTCCATTTCCAGTCTGAATGGCTTTTATGATTATCATTTGTCAACGGTTCTTAGTGTTATATGATAGCGGTAATTAAGTAAAAGCTTATACTACAAAATTTGAAGTGTCTATGGGCAAAGTTTCTGCAATAAATATCCTATATCAACTGTATCAAAATTTCTATTGTAGATAAAAAGCCTTTCTCCCAGAATTTGAGTGAATATTCATTGGTATGGTCATAAGCATAACAATTCAGATAATCCTACAGAAACACTACAATTAAGCATTACACAAATTGCTTTTATTTTTAGAGAACAAATGGAAAAGAGAAAACCTCTAATTCCATGTGGTTATACAGCACACCCATTAAAAACCCTTGGCGCCAAAAATCACTCAAATAGCCAGTATCACATTCAGTAACATATGACTCAAGATATTAATATATCCACTAAAGTACTGTAAAGAAGTTTTTAAGAAAAACAGAACTGCAGGAACTAAAATTAAACTACCCCCATTAGGCCAATAAGCAGTACAATCTAAATTATCAATGTACGCTTTTCCTGAAAACATTTTAAAGAAGATAAAATCACAGTAAATAGCCTTCCTGAAATAGAGCAATAGACATAAACCGCAACATGGTTTGGTTTTAAAAGGAAAAAGAAACCTTAATTTTGGGCAGGGGTGATAACTGCAGATAAGTTGAGAAGAACTCAGCCCGGAGAGCAGAGGTGCTCCATCTTGGATGGCCACACGAGGTGGCAGCAGATGTCCTGGCCAGTTAGACAGAGGCAGGAATCACAGAGTTCTCAGGTGACCTGTTCAGATGTCTAGTCCCCCGAAGGCAAAACCCACAATCCACAGAAACAGTGCCGAAGGACATCACAAGCACTTAAAACAAACAAAAACACATGAAGAAAATTTACCTTGTAGGAAAAAAGCTGTCCTTGGTAGTACTGGTGTATGACCAGGAACCCCTTCTTTCTGATCTGCAGAACAGCTTTGTCAAGCCCGGGTGTGTGGTCACAAGGCAGGAAGTGACTAGAATGACAAATCATCAGCCAGGAAAGAAAAAGATTTTGTCTTTATAAGGACATTTTAACTTTTTTTTTCATGTCCCCGCCCCACCAAAAATCACCTGACAGAACAGGTCACACTGAAATTCAGACACCTCCTACCACTTCCTCTTTTTTTTTTTTTTTTTTTGAGACAAGGTCCCGCTCTTTTACCCACCTCTTTATAAGCATTTTTCTTTCTCCCTTTCTCCTCCAGCTGTCTTTAAGTAGTCCCTGGGCTACTTAAACCTTTCTGATTCTAGATAGTAAGGTAAGGTCAGACTGATAACTTGACTTCTTTGACTCCAGTTGCAAAAGCAAAGCCCAGGTGCCTACCTACTTACAGCAAAGATCAACAAATTATTCATTTTTAGTGAAAGAGCCAGAGAAAAAGGTGGCAAAACACCTGAAACAAATGAAAAGGGATTTCCTTGGGAAAGCCCCACCCCACCTGCAATCAAACCTTTCTGGAGTCCTCTAGCAGTGATCTCATTGGTGCAAACAAAACAGAATGATCGCTTTAAGTGAAGGACATGAAAAGGAAGGTTACTAGATTATTTACTCGTTCTTTTATTTATAGAACATCTATGTGCTCGGGATCTCTTTAACCCAATTAAGTATCTCAATTATTTAAGCATTTCCTATAAAGAGCAGCAGTAGATTGCACAGGCAGCTGTTATATTTAAATGGGTGGCTTAATTCCTTCTTACAGGCAGGATTTTTTTTGAATGTACATTTTATAAAATTAGCAGGTGGTGGCGGGGGAAGCGCTATTCTGTACCCAAACCCCAGATGCTTGAGGGCAAATTCCTATCTTCAAACGGAGCATCCTCAAGCGCTCACGACGGTTGTGAAGACTGTGGCACCCTGGGTTATGTTGACTAAATATTAGACATGTCTCCACATTGCCTGGAGACTGTGTGCGGTTCCAGTAGTCAATCTGCTGTTTAGGAATGAGGGTGTGTGGCTGTGCTCCCAGGTCAGATGCTGCGCTGAAGATACCTGCTCCGGAGTCGACATGCGTCCGTGTTTGCTGGGCCCTGGGCCTCTCAGGTGGTCATGGTATTCTGACTGGTTGGAGGGCTGCCCTTATACTTCTTTTGCTTTTTTGATTTCTCCTCTAGAAAGTTCCTGTTTTTGACCTTAAATGTTAAACCAAACTGTTCTGGTTTATCTACTTCATTAGCCAGTGGTGTGGTGACCTCATCAGAAGCCCACAGGGGCTATCTTGAGGAACTGGGTGGGTGGAAGAACAGGACGAGACGGTGGGGATTCTAGAAACGGTTCACCTCACCGAGAGCTATCAGCCCTCTTGTGATTTCCCAGGGAAGAGTCGGGGGCTGAGGGACTCTTTTTTCTCCATTGCATAATCACTCCCAATTAATAAGTTGCAGAGAGCTTTCAAGAAGCACCTAAATTCTTTCAGGACACCAGAGGAACATCCATGCGTTGCTGTTACACCATTGCTCACACTCCAAAGCAGCAAAATGCTGTCCTCATTCGGGGCCCTGCAGCAGGACTCTGTAGATAACGTCCTGATCGTCTTAACAGATACAAGGGGTTGTAACTGTGGACCTCCCTGATCTGGTTCCACATCCTGGTGGTTTCAGGATGGCATAAGGGCCCAAGGGTGACACTTCATGAAGGGGAACATATATTTATTCCTTTACCTTGGAGAAGGAAAGTGCAGTATGCTGTATCTAGTGGTGCCTGGTCATCTGAGGCCAGAGGAATCTACAAAGAAGAGCAAAATATATTTGTGCATTGGTTCAACAAGTGTTTGCATGCCTTTCTGAATTGGCGATTCAGAAATAAATAAGACACAATTGCTGTTCTCAAGGAGTATAGTCTAGTGGGGAAAAAATATGTAAGTAAATAAATGCCATCTATAATAGAGGGGTGAAAAAGGCAGTGTGATATCAAAGCAGTTGCAGCTTTGAGCAGAGGAGACGTTTGTTAAGTGAAGAAAAGGATTTAGGATTCCAGGCAATGTCTAGGTTGTAGAAGATGAAAGGCACTGACTTGGGTGCTGCTTACAGACACCCAGTTAATACAGTCGTCTTCTACCCTAGCATCCATGGTAGGCACCCACACCCCCTCAGCCACATCCTGGCCGGCACCATTGCAAGCCCTGCCCTACTCCCTCAATCTTAATCTCTTTATCTGCTTCTCAGTGGTGTAAGTGTACCCAGTTTCAGGCAATTGTTTAGGTCCTAGACCAAGACTTTTTCAGAGAATAGTATTTTACTGCTGTTGGTGTTTTAAATTGCTTGTACAGCATAATAGTAAACAGAAGACTGACTTTTGGTTTTCTTACGTTTTTATGTTCTCTACAGACAGTGCGCCCCCTTATGGCCTGCAGCTGGAGTAGACCTCTCTCACCCCACCCTCTATGAGCCTCCATTGCCAGTCCCTGGCCTGGGTTTTGCCTTCCTCTAAGCCCTACCACCCTCTCAGACTTCATCCCACCCTCTCCTGCCCTGAAGCCTCTGGCCTCAGTCCCAGATACCAGATCACCTGCTACACTTGGGCCTCTGAATATTGCTGAGGAAAGTCACAGAAACAGAAACTTGGAATGCTAAAAAGTCAAGATGCTTGACTTCACATTACTCCCCATAAATACTTTTATTCAATTTTATTAAGTCTTGAGAACAGGCATTCTCAACTTGGAGTCCATAGACCCCTAAAACTAAATGCATAATTTTGTGTGTATGTACTTTTTTCTGGGAGAAGGGTCCATTGTATTAGTAAAGAGATCACAGACCCCAAAAAGTTGGGCATTTATTCTAAACTCTCTCCTCTTGCCTCAACCTTCCACTCCACCCTCCTATGCTTTGTCCTGGCCCAAGATTCTTCTGCTGCCCCTTCTTGACTGAGATGATCCAAGTGGTCTGGTATGAGCTTCCCCTCTACTCTCACAACATCCACATCTTCCTCCTCTTTCAGTCTTAATGGAAGCAGCATTCTTCTTTCTTCCCAAGGCCAGTGTTTCATTACTATCTCACTCTTAATCTTCTACTTCCTTAGATACCTTGCTCCACCAATTATCCCATGTTTTTCTAGCATCTTAATGCTAGCATCTTCAGCTCTCCCTACTTCCTCTCCAGGCACTCACAGGATTTGTACAAAGAGAAAAACACCTTTGCTTCACTCTACAGCCCACCATCATCCCAATATATGATGGGCAGGGAATGAAGATGAATTAAGATGGGTACAGTCCCTGCTGTTGTAGAATGTCCACTATAGTTGAAGACACAGACAAGGAAAAAAGGCAAGTGAAGAGTTCTCCATTTGGAATCACAACAGATGAAAAGCAGTGTCCCTGGTAACACACAGCACTAACCCAGATTTGGGGCCTGGGAGGCAGAGAGAGGGAGCATCAAAGTGGTGAAGAGTAAAGAATCTGGGCCAGCTGGCTGGGGTCAGACTCCAGTTCTACTGTTGTACTAGCTGTGTGATCTTGGGCAAATTGTTTACCAGCACTGGCCTCAGTTTCCTCATCTAGAAAATGGGGATAAGAACAGTGTCTATTTGATACAGTTGTTGCAAGGGTTAAGTGAATTGATACATGTAAAGAACTTAGAAGAGTGCCTGGCACATAGTATATGCTATGTAAGTGTTAACTAATCTTTTAATATTTACATCAAGCTCTGGACTAGACCCCTAACATACATTATTTCATTTATTCCTCACAACAACTCTATGAATTAGGTATGATTATTAATATTTGTTCTTTAATTTTTAAAATAATGGCTTCATTGCAATATGCTTTACATACCATAAAATTCACCTTTAAAAAGTATACAATTGAGTGGTTTGTTGTATTTTAACAGAGTTGTGCAACAATTACACTGTATAATTCCAGAACATTTTCATCATCCCCAAAAGAAACTCTGTACCCATTAGCAATTCCTCCCCATTCACCCCCATCTCCCAAATTCCCAGCCATAGCCAACCACTAGTTTATTTTCTCTCTATATAAATTTGCCTATTCTGGACATTTCATATAAAGGGAATTACACAATACATGTTCTTTTGTTATGAGCCTCTTTCACTTAGCATGTTTTCAAGGTCCATCCATGTTGTCACATGTCAGTACTTCACTTTATTATTTATTCTTTTATTTTGAGACAGGGTCTCACTCTGTCACCCAGCCTGAAATGCAGGGGTGCGATTATAGCTTGCTGAGGCCTTGAATGCCTGGGCTCAAGCCATCCTCCCGTCTCAGCTTCCTGAGTAGCTGGGACTACAGGCACACACGATCACACCTGGCTAATTAATTTCTTTTTTTTTTTTTTCTATAGAGACAGGGTCTTGTCGTGTTGGCCAGGCTGGTCTCAAATTCCTGGGCTCAGGTGATCCTCTTGCCTCGGCCTCCCAAAGTGCTGGGACTACAGACATGAGCCACTGCACCTGGCCTTCGTTCCTTTTTATAGAAGAATGACATTCCACTGTATGAATATATCAAATTTTATTTGCTCATCAGCTGATGGATATTCACAAGCTCTCTACTATTTGATATTATAAAAAATGCTGCAGTCAACATTTGTGTACATTTTGTGTGTGTGGACATATGTTTTCTTTGATTTATTAATCAAAGTAATATAGGTATTTAGTTTTAGAAGTCAAATATTACCTCAAGGCTCCTCATGAAACACCAGTCTCCTGACACACTCCTTCCCCACTGATTCCATTCCCTAGAATCAAGTATTTTCAACAGTTTTAGCTAGTTCTTCTGTTGTTTTGTTCCATATTTCTAGAGTTACGCTTATGGAATATCTTGATTAGGTTCAGATACATACATATATACGTATATATGTGTTCATATATTTTTTTCCTTCCTACTTGAAAGATAAATATTTGAGCTTCTCACATCCCCTAGTCCAACATATACATGGTAACCTTCCCATCATCCTCCAGAGCAGTTTACAATATCCTTTTAGTTAAATCAATACTCAAGTTTTTACAGCGACTCAAAATATTCATAACTGAGTTAGGAATATTTTGCATTATGTTTTTGTATCTTTTTTGATATGCTAGGTTTCTATGTACATATTACTAATTCTGTATAAACTCTCCAAAAGAGCTAAAATACAATTTAAAACATCAAGAAATGATTCCATCCCTTGTTTCCCCCTTGGAGAGGCCCTTCCTCCTGTTCGGTCCTGCTGCCCAGCTGCCTTCTAGAAGCTTCCCTTCCTCATCACTCTGGGGACCCCTTTATTCTCCATCTAGGCTGAATCTCCTATTTCCGGACCACACACCATCCCACTTTCTTGGTCTACTTCCTTGTTTAAATGAGCATATCCTCTAGTGGATTCTTGAGAAAGAGTATATGGAACATAAATTTCTTGAGACATTTTATAGTTGAAAACTATCTTCATTCTTTGAAGTCCATACTGGAAATCATTTTCTCAGAATTTGGAAGGAATTGTTCCTGTGTGTTCTAGGTTCCAGGGTTGCTGTTGAGACATCTGATATCATTCTGACTTATGGTCCCTTTCACGTCATTTTTGGTTTCTCTCGGAAAATTTTTAGAATTTTTTTAATGCCAGATGTTCTGAAAATTGTTGGTGATCTGTCTTAGTGTAAGTCTGTTTTCATCTACCATGCAAGGTACTCAGTGGTCCTTTCTAATTGGGAAATTCAAGTCTCTCAGTTCTGGGAAATAGTTTCTCTCTCCATCTCTTGTCTCCTTTCCTCTGTTTCCTATGCTCTATTTCCCTGGGATTACATTTATTTGCATGTTATGCCTCTTGGATTAATCTTCTAATTTCCTTTATTTCCTCCCATCTTCTGCCTCTTAGCCTTCCTATTCTACTGTTAGAATTTTTCTACACTTGCTTCAAAACTTCCATTGAATGTTTTATTTCTGCTTTCACCTCAAAATTTATCTCTTAGTCTGTTTTGTGCTGTTATAACAAAATATCTCCGACTGGGTAACTTATAATAAACAGAAATTCGTTGACTCACAGTTCTGGAGGCTGGGAAGTCCAATATAAGGTGCCAGCATCTTATAAGGGTCTTCTTGCTGCCTCATCCCATGGCAGAAGGCAAGAAGGCAAGGAAGCAAGACTGGGACAAACTTGCCTTTTTATAATGGCATTAATTCTACGTGGGCAGTCACCCCTTTAAGGCCTCACCTCTTAATACTATCACAATGGCAATTAAATTTCAACATGAGTTTTGGAGGGGACATTCAAACCATAGCAATTGCTAAAAACCCTTTTTTCCTGCATGTTTCTTTTTTAAATTTTATATAGCAACATGTGGGTGGGGACAGGGTGGGGAATGTCTTACTGCTCCTTATATAAACTTTCTACTAATCTTCCTATTTTTCAAGTCCCTCTTGCACTCTGCCTCCAAAGGTATCTGGTGCCTCAGAGTACTGAACTTTGCTGAGTGCCCATGGTGGGATATGAATTACTTCTCTATGGCTTCTCTCATTATAGGCTTGGAATTCAGCTTTTCCATATCTGTTAAGGCTAGTGTTATCACCTATTTCATAGTCTCCAACATACTGCTGACATCTCTGGTATACTATTGGCTCATTTGATATTAGTCTCACGTACTAGACTTGGAATTCCATGAGGCCAAGTGCTGTGTTTGCTTTGTTAACTTCTAAACACTGTATCCAGCATTTCAAAAACGTTTGTTGAATAAATTAATGAAGAGGACTAAGCTGAGACTTGAAGAATGACATGGAAAGGAAAGGTGGAAATGTACTATAAGCATAAGGGAATCGCATGTGTGAAAGATCACAGGTGGGAGAAATAAAAGTACATCAAAAATATGACCAAAACTGGATGCTACTGTGGTTTAAGAGTGCGAAGCTGGGGGAAAGTGCAGAGAAAGAGAAAAACTGGAGGATTTTGCAGAGACCAAGTCATAGTGGATCTTTTAACTGTGTTTAGGAGTTTGGGCTTTACCCTGTGTATTAATCAGGGTTTTCCAGAGAAACAGAACAATAGGATATGTGTCTGTGTGTATGTATTTATGCATGTATGTATATGTATAAAGAGCTTTATTACAAGGAATTGGTTCATGTGATTAGGGAGGCTGACAGGTCCCAAGATCTTCATAATGATTCAGTAAGCTGGAGACCCAGGAGAGCCAGTGGTGAAGTTCTAGCCTGATGGCTGGCAGGCCTGAGATCCAGGAAGATCCAGTGTTTCAGTTTGAGTCCAAAGGGAGAAAAAAGCCAAAGTCTCAGCTCAAAGGCAGTCAGTCAGGAAGAATTCTCTCTCACTCAAGGGATGGTCAACCTTTTTGCTCTATTCAGGCCTTCAGCTGATTGGATGAGGGCCACCCCCTTAGGGAGGGCCATTTGCTTAACTCAGTCTACCAAGTTAAATGTTAACATCACCCAAAACACTGTCACCAAAACACCCAGAATAATGTTTGACCAAATATCTGGGCACTCCATGGCCCAGTCAAGTTGACACATAAAAAATTAACCATCACACCCTGCAAGCAATTGGGAGCCATTTTAGGATCCCTATCTACTTCCTAGGGCTGTTGTAACAAAGTACCAAAAACTGAGTGGTTTAAAATAACAAAAATGAATTATCTCACAGTTCTGAAGTTAAAAATCGGAAACTACAGTGTTGTGGGACTGGTTCCTTCTGCGAGTTGTGAGAGAGAATTTGTTCCATGTCTCTCTCCCAGCCTGGTGGGTTTGCTGGCAACATTTGTCATCCTTGGCTTATAAAGGCATCACCCCAATTTCTGCTTTTATCTACACATTTGTGTCTAAATTTCCCCTTTTTAAAAAAGATAACAATCATATTGGATCAGGGCCCATCCTAATGATCTCATCTTAACTTGATTTTCTGCAAAGACCCTATTTCTAAATAAGGTCACATTCATAGGCATTTGGATTTAGAACTTCAATATTTTTGGTAGGACACAATTCCTAACAGTCATAAGTGGAAAGTGACACAATTATACTTGAGTTTTAGAAAAATCCCCCTAACTCCAGTGAGAAGAGTAAGATGGCAAGGACTATAGGAAGAGTGGGGAGAATAAAGACTGGCCCATCCCAGAAGCCTTTGCCTTGGCAGGGCATAAGGTGATGATGGTGGCAGTGGGATAATTATACGTGGGTGAATTCCAGAGACACTTGATAGGCAGAAAGGGGAAGAAAAGACTGACTGACTACGGAGGAAAAGAGATTGAATATGGTGGAAGGAGCATGGGAAACTGGGTGGTAGAGAGTAGTAACATTCAATGAGATGAGGAATTCAGGAGGAGGGGTTTGGACAAGAGGATTATGAATTTAATAAATGCTACCTTTGTTCATTTCCATAGAATCTCTATTTGGCTGCTGTTCTCATCACTCTTCTGAAACTGGACTCTATTCAGTCCTCAATGTCCTTGTTTTTATACAATATTTGACACTGTTAACAATCCTTTCCTTTTCCAATTTCTCTTCTCCATGAACAATTACTCATATTTAAGTGAAAAATAAACAAGTCTATTTTGAAATTCCGACAATCTCCAATGTCTAAAACTGAAGTCATCATTCCTTTGACAAAGAAGCTGCCCTTAGCCCATCGCTTCCTTCCTTCGTTCCACCAAGAGCAGACTACACCCCCAGGACAGTCCAGAGTACTCCTTGAGTCCTACTTTTTATTTTTTTATTTTTTATTTTTTGCATTTCCCACATGTGGTCAAAGTTTCATTTATTTTTCCCTTATAGTATTTCTTGGTTTTGTTCTTTCTTTGCCACTTTTGCCTTATTATCACATTTGGATTAGCTTCCTGATTTCCCTGTTTTTTGCCTCACTGCTCCTCTCTCCATCCTGCATAGCAGCACCACATGACTCTTCATAAGGCTACAGTTTTCTCCCTTCACTCTCCTGCTCCCTATGCATCTGAAGTTACTCATTGCTGCTAGAAAAATGTCCAAACTTTGCCTCAATCCATCTTCCAAGCCTCAGAGCAACAACGTAAACCCTCTAGTGCCTTCAGGCTGGCCTGTCCTTGACCCTCTGGAAGCCTGGCATATTTCTCATTATGCCTGTGAGATTTTTGTGCTCATTCTCCCTGCCTGTCTCTCCACTCCCCTTGTCTATAAATCTGAATCATTCTCCTAGAACCAAGAACAGAACCAACTACATGATTTGTAGGCCTCAGTGCAAAATAAAAATGTGGAGTCCTTTGTTTAAAAATTAGGAATTTTTAGACAGCGACAGCAGAGCATTAAACCAAGTGTGAAGCCCTTCTGGGCACAGGCTAGGAGGCTAGCCTGGCCAAGAATCTTCCCTTGACCACCATTCTATTCTTTCTTCTCCTGCTAAAGCCTATAGTACTTGTTTATAAGACATTCTTGATACTTATTGCATGCCACATTTGTCAACTAATCTTTATGACTATATATCTGTATGTGTTTGTTGCATTTTTATTCATTCATCAAGCTCTAATTAGGATCATACCATGTACCAGGTACTCAGAAAACAAATCTAAAAGACTCAGTCTTATAAATTCGGGAAGTTTGCAATCAGGGAGGTTAACAAACATAACAATTATAATACCTTGTGATAAACTCTGGTAGAAAGATGCATAGGGTACCAAAAGCAAAATGACAGTAAAGTGCCAGGTAGGAAGGCATCTTAGAAGAAGTATAGCTGTAATCACAATGAGATGTCACATCACCTCTGTTAGGATGGCTATTATCAAAAAGATAGAAGGTGAGCATTGGCAAGGATATGGAGAAAAAGGGAACCGTTGTACACTGTTGGTGGGGATTCAATGCAAATTAGTATAGCCATTATGAAGAATATGGAGGTTCCTCAAAAAATTAAAAATAGAACTACCATATAATCCAGTGGCCTGTGCACTCTCATACAGGCCTGTGCCCAGAAGGGCTCCACACTTAGTTTAATGCTCTGCTGTCTAAAAATTCCTAATCTTTAAACAAAGGACTCCACATTTTTATTTTGCACTGGGGCCCACAAATTATGTAGTTGGTTCTGTTCTTGGTTCTAGGAGAATGATTCAGATTTATAGACATAAGGAGTGGAGACACAGGCAGGGAGAGTGAGTACAAAAATCTCACAGGCATAATGAGAAATGTGCCAGGCATGGCAGAGGCATATGCCCAAAGGGAATGAACTCAGAACAGATACCTGCACTCCCATGTTCACGGCAGCATTATTCATGACAGCCAAGATGTGGCATCAACCTAAGTATCCAGCATCAGATGAATGAATAAAGAAAATGTGGTCTATATACACGATGGAATACTATTCAACTTTAAAAGAGAAGGAAATTTTGTCATGTGTGACATCATAGATTAATCAGGGGGACATTATGCTAAGTAAAAGAAGCCTGGCACAGAAAGACAAATACTGCATAATCTCACTTTTATGTGAAATCTTAAAAAGTTGACTTATAGAAGCAGGGAGTAGTTGAGCAATGCGGGGAGGGTAAGAAAAATGGGAAGACGTTGGCCATAGAGAACAAACTTTCAGCTAGATAGGAGGAATAACTCCTAGAGACCTATTGTACAAAAGGGTGACTATAGTTAATGTACCATATCCTTGAAAATTGCTAAGGTTATTTAAATATTCTCACAGGAAAAAAAATAAGTATATGAGGGGATTGGTAAGTTAATTAGCTTAGTTTAATTATTCCATAATGTATACATACATAAAACATCACACTGTATACCATAAACATATGTATTTTTTATTTATCAGTTAAAAAAAGAAGATGATGTACAGCTGGGCCTTGAGAAATATATAGAAGCTGGCCAGATAAAGGAGGGAGAAAAGTGATGAAGCCCATTTCGAACAGAGGGGCCAGCATATATGAACAGAGCTGGATGCTATATACATCTCCCAACTGAAATGTCAGCTTCTGGAGTACAGGAATTGCACCCTTCCACAGCACCTAACATGGTGCGTTGCACGTAGAGCAATTTCAATGCAAATTTCATTAGTTGAGAAGGCAAGCCGATTCTATAAACAATATGGCATTTTAACATTAAACCGAAGATCTAAAGTAATTAGACGTTTTAAATAGATAACTAAAATTCATTCTTGAAGCACAATAGGTCTTCCAGAGAGTTTATATACACAGCTCTCATAGGAAGGTTGACTTTACATCTGTTTAATGCTAATTTGACTATCCTTTTCTGATAACAATGTAACAAAAGTTAATTATAGTTATTATTTTCAGGTAAATTAAGAAAGAAAGAGGGCTGTTCATGACTTGCAATTTTTTTTTCATAAAATGTCAAACACATAAAAATGTTGTCTCTGCAGTATTCCTATGTATTAAAAAGTGGAACTCAGCAAATAATGCAATCTACAACCATTTCAAAAGCAGAAAATTCACTTAACTGTAGCTTATAACAACTCCCTAGATATCCCTAGATATTCACTGACAGTTTACAACCCATTTGCATTAACAGAGTCATTGAAACAGATGCCAGTTGAAATTAATTGTGCTACTTACCTTCAGTTTCCTAAGCTGGAAATACAGTACTTCCTCAACTTTTATAAACAGATATGATGCTGCTGCTGAGACAATGTTTGAGAGTCTTCGAACCACCAAGAATACAAATATAGGAACAAAGGTTTTAAAATAAGCATACAGAAAACAAAAGAAAAAGAGTATGAACTAAGTTATTCAACAGGAGAGTACAAATGTAAGTCATGAGCGTTTTAACAATGCTCATGTTAAAAGGTGAAAAAAAATGATAAGAAAAATATTTGAGAGCATGGTACATAGAAAAAGCAAAAGAGTCCAGGCATGGGGGCTCATGCCTGTAAATCCCAGCACTTTGGGAGGCCGAGGCAGGAGGATCACTTGAGTTCAGGAGTTCAAGACCAGCTTGGCCAACATGGTGAAACCCCATCTCTACTGAAAATACAAAAATTAGCAGGACACGGTGGCACACACCTGTTGTCCCAGCTACTCGGGAGGCTGAGGCGGGAGAATTGCTTAAACCCGGGAGGCGGAGGTTAAAGTGAGCTGAGATCGTGCCACTGCACTCTAGCCTGGGTGACAGAGTGAGACTCCATCTCAAAAAAAAAAAAAAAAAAAAAGAAAAGAAAAGAAAGAAAAAAAGAAAAAGAAAAAGAAAAAGACTTGGAAGCAGAAATCTTGAGACAAACCCTAATTCCAGTATATACCAACAAGCCTGGAGTAAGGCATTTTTCCTTTTTCTCAGCTAAACTTGTCTGTACATTGAAAAAAAGACCACTTGCATCACAGGGTTACTTCTAAGAATGCATGAGGAGATGATATATGTGTTCACATACCTAACACAGAGGTCATAATTAGTGCCAAATTTTAGTTGAATCTGAATTTTATAAATTGTGATTTATATAAAATGATTCATTATTTCATGTTGCCATCAAATTCGCTAATTCAATCTTTTTGTATTAAGACTCAGGTAGGATTCATTTTGCATCTGTGGGATATCCCATGCTGGGTGCCTTAATCCATCACATGTAATACTTCCAGCAAATCTAGGATACTCATAGGTGGCATTTTTCTCTGTTGTAAGGTAAGGAAATTGAGGTCCAGATGAAAACTCTTTGTCTTATTTGCAGCTGCAATATAAAAATATTTCTGGCCAAGTTCTCCATTCCTTAAATAGAGATATGAATCAGCTGCTAATCTTCTATAAACTAGGCCAAAGCATAGTCAACATAGCTCCAGCAAATTCACATGACCGAACTTCCTTATTTCAATCACTCTTAGTACTTTTTATTAAGCAAGTATTTACTGTGTATAAGAAAATGTTAAAGATGACACAAAACAAACATAGGTAAAAAGAATCAGGAAATTTGATCAGCAGAGAGTGAAACTATGAAATTGGCCATTTTAGGTTAGTTTGGTAGCAGAAAAATGGTATGGAGGGGACATGGCTGGAAACAAGAAGGGTTAAGAAACCATGGCTGTGGACAAGGTATGAGGCAGCAACCGCTAGGCCTGGGATTGTGGCAAGGGGCATGGGGAGCAAGAGGCAAACATAAGAGATATTTCAGAGGCTATTGAGGGTAAATAAGAAGGATAAGTCAAGGATAATTTTCAGGTTAATTATCTGCCATTGGACACTTGGATGTTTGTCCCCTTAAGCTCATGTTGAAATTTGATCTCCAATGTTGAAGGTAAAGCCTAATGGGAGGTGTCTAGGTCATGGGGGTGAATCCCTCATGAATGGCTTGGTACTACTGAGGAAGTGTGTGAGTGAGCCCTTGCTGTTGGTTCCCATAAGAACTGGTTGTTAAACAGAGTCTGGCACCTTACCCCTCTCTCTTGCTTCTGCTCTTGCCCTGTGATCTCTGCACACCAGCTCCCCTTTGCCTTCCACCATAAGTGAAAGCAGCCTGGACCCTCACCACAAGCAGATGCTGGCACCATGCTTCTTGTACAGCCTGCTGAACCATGAGCCAAATATGTCTATTTCTTCATAAATTGCCCAGCCTCAGGTATTCCTTTATAGCAACACAAATGGACCAAGACATCATCTAAGGAATTTAGGGAGTGGTGATGCCCTGGACAGAACAGTGGCATTTAGGGAAGATGAAGATGAAATCCAATGGATTACAATGAGGTCGAGGCAACACTGAAGATAGCTCAGGAGAGCTGGCCTGTGGATAATGCAAGGTATGCATCCAGAGCTTAGTGCCAAGTCAGGGCAGAAGATACAGATTGCAGCCTCATCAGCACAGAGCTGACTACAACTGTAGGAAAGAGTTAACTGTCTAGGAGGAAGCATTGGATGCAAATGAGAAGAAGTTTAAAAACTGACATCTAAAATTGTGAGAGGAAAAAAGAAGAACAAAGGCCCATTTCACCAATTTTTGGTGTGCACTTTAATGGAATGCATTTCAATAATAAAGGACTACCTTTTATTCCTGTTTTTCTGTGCCCGAGAACAGATAAGTATCAATAAAGGAGGCGGCACAAGCACTATACATTCTGTTTATTTTAAGAAAAATCATGTTCAGGGCAAGAAAATCATTGTTAAAAATAAAGTCCCTTGAATATCAATAACCCATTTCCAATTTACCAGTGTGTAAGATCTGCTTCTATCATCCAAACTCTGGAAGTGTCCAGCAAATCTCAGAACTTGCTTCTGCCTGCAATGACTACAGCCTCTAAATTCATTCACTCCTTTCCTCATTCATCCTACTTGCCACAAGCTACTCAGCCAAACTTTGACAACACAGTGGCGCATCAGGCAGACATACTGTCTGCTCTGGTGGAATTCATAGTCTAGCCTGTGACAATCTGCATCCTACCGCTTTCCTATACAAAGTAATCAGGATTGAACCTCAGTGACATTTAACTAGTTCTACTTGTCTTTCCTATTGTCCTTTGGCTATGTCCTTTTTATAGATGAAGGCAGGGTGCCTGTTAATCAGCAGAGGGAGGTCTTCTTTTAGACGAATTATGAGGTAACCACAAAAGGTGATAAATATATGCGCAAGTGGCCACACATTTTAACCCAACTGGTTGAGGGGCTCCCACGACCACTCTACAGGGCTGTGTCAGTAGTCTACACAGCAGAGGGTTTCAGACTTATGAAGGCTGCCTACTCCCTTATGAACTCCAGTCAAAGGAATGAGACCATAGGAGGGAAAAGGATCCTCTCACCTCATCTCCCTTCACATTGCTCTTTCCTGTCTAAATCAAGAGAAAGGAAGGATAAGGGAAGAGAAACAAAAACATTTTTTAATTTTTAAAAAAACAAGTAGCAGGATAAATAAAACATGGACTCTCCAAAACTGCTTTTGGTAGATTTAGCAAACCTACTGACCTTAGAAACTTTCATTTTATAATTGTCCGGAGATAGAAAGCAGTGCTTCCGAATAAGTGGATAACTCTGCCTATCCCAGTAGGTGCCATTGGTGAGCACCCAGGATTGTTTTAGTCTCTAAGTCATTTCCCTGCCTGTGGTTTCAATCAATGTCAAATACCTACAGGGGTCAGGCAGGTAACTCAATGAAGTAAAATAGGTTGCACAGATGTCACAGGGATTGCCACACACTGGAAAATATAAGTCTTATCTAAAGGTAACAGCAGAAAGAATGTAGGCTTGTTTAAGAGAAACTAGAAATCTGGATTTTTACGTTAAAAGTTGTCTGATTTTTAATATACTGGCAAAATTTTTTCAATTAAATATCAAGTTGGCTAATCTGTAATTGACTCATCCAGACATCACTAATTTACAACTTCTGGTCTATGGTAAGTTTGCAATGTTTGTATGGAAACATGGAAGTCGCTGCAGGGTTAGAAACAAACTTTAGCATTTACAAAGAGTGCAAAAGACTGAAGAATGCTGAAAGAACATAAATAAAGTGCATACAATTATAATTACATGTTTAAAAGAGAGATCATTTAAACACATAAAAATAAATGGTGATGAAATGAGTATTACTGGTGCATATGGAGTGAATGGTTGAACAGTAGCAATAACACCGAGAGGCTGATAATAAATCATGCAAAATGTTGAAATGGGCTTGATCTATGCAATCATCATCATTAGCTAGAAACTAGGAAGAACTCTTTGGTGTGGTAAATATTGGATGGCTAATGTTCATTTAGAAGAAGTCTAGGAGTTTTGAGTAACAGATCATGGTGAATTGCTGCTAAAAGTTGTTGCAAGGCCTGGATGATTCCATTGGTTCAACGGCTGCTTCACCAAAATTTGTATTGGGGCTCCAGTGCAGATTCATTCATCCATTCATTCATTTGTTCAACAAATACTTGATTACTTACTGTATCTCAGGTACTTTTAGAGGCACAGGAGGTGTAAATGCATAAATAAGACATTAGTTCCTAACCTTATGGAATTGACATTCCAGTTGAGAGACACACACAATATTTAAGATAACTAAGTACCTATTAGATAGTAATAAGTCTTAGGGAGAAAAAAATTAAAGCACAGAAGGGGAATCTAAGGCTATGTGTGTGTGTGTGTATTCAGGGTTGAGGGTGGTGTGGAATTGAAATTCTTAGTGACATTATCAGGAAAGGCCTTTCTGAGAAAGTGACATTTGAACAAAAACATGAGGGAGGGAAGGGCAGAGAGTGAGGGAGTGCAAGTGAAGCAAGCCCTGAAGATATCAGGGGTAAGAGAATTCCAGGCAGAAGGAATAAGTGCAAAGGCTCCGAGGGAAGAGTGTTTCATTTTCAAGGCCAATGAGAAGAGGCAAAAGAGGGGTAGAGTAGTAGCAGATGAGGTCAGAGAGGCCTAATCCCACAGGGCGTTGCCTTTTACAACAGGGGAGGCAAGAAGCTATTGCAGGGAGCGTGGTCTCATCAACAGAGTTACAGGATCTGATATACATTTTTAAAAAGATCTTTCCAGCTGTTGTGTCATGATTAAACCAAAGAAGGGCAATGTCAGATGCAGGGAGACAAATTGGGAGGCTGTTGCAATAATCTAGGTGAGAGATGATGTGGCTTGGACCAAACTCTTAGCACAGGAGACAGAAATTGCCAGATTCTGTGTACATTGTGACAGTACAGCTGATAGGATTTGCTGACAGATTCTTTGTGGCATATGAGAAAGTGAAGAGTTAAGTATGAATCGAAGGCCTTTGGCCTTAACTACTAGAAGGATGGAGTTGCCATTAACTGATATGGAGAAGACAGGATGAAAATCAGGCCTGGGGATGGAGAATTGCAGAAGCTCAATTTTCGACCTGTTTATCCTATTAGAGATCCAGTCAGGAGATCTGAGTAGACAGTTGGATATAGGTATCTGGAGGTCTCACTGTAGATATTAAGTTGAAGTCATCAGCATATCAATGGTATTTAAAGCGGTGAGGGCTGGGTGCGGTGGCTCATGCCTACAATCTCAGCACTTTAGGAGGCTGAGGTGGGTGGACCACCTGAGGTCAAGAGCTTGAGACCAGCCTGGCCAACATGGTGAAACTCCATCTCTACTAAAAACACAAAAATTAGCCAGGCGTGGTAGCACACACCTGTAATCCCAGCTACCCAGGAGGCTAAGGCAGAAGAATCGCTTGAACCTGGGAAGCGGAGGTTGCAGTGAGTCGAGATCGTACCACTGCACTCCAGCCTGGGTGACAGAGCAAGACTCAGTCTCAAAAAATAAAAATAAAGAATAAAGCTGTGAGGTTGGTTGAGATCACGTATGGAGTAAATATGAAGGAGAAGGGAGGGTGGTAGCAGGGTAAGGGATAATAAAACTACGTATTAGGCACAGTGTAAACGACTCTGGTGACAGGTGCACTAAAATGTCAGGCTTTACCACTATACAATTCATTCACGTAACCAAAACCCATTTGGACCTCTAAAGCTATGGAAATAAAAAAGAAGAAGAAGAAATAAACTCCAGATTCTGGGGCATTCCAACATAAGAGGTTAGGAAAATAAAGAGGAACCACCAAAGGATACTAAGAAGAAGCTTCCAGAGAGGCAGGAGATAAATCAGGTGATTGTGATGACTTAGAGGCCTAATGAAGACTGATCTCTAGAGAAGGAGCGGGAGCCACCTCTGAAGAGCTGCTGATAGGCCATGTAAGAGGATGGAGAACCAACTGACCACAGAAGGCACAAACATGGAGGCCGCTAGGAACCGTGTAAAGATAGTTTGATGGAAGAGTGAAGCTAACGTCCCATTGGAACGGTTTCCCAAAAGAATGAGAGGGGAGACATTGGAGACAGTAATTGTAAACAATTTCAGAAGATGTACTGTAAAAGGAAGAAGAGAAATGTTGAAGCTGGCTGAAAGGGGAAGTGGGCTCAAGAGTTGTTTTTCTTTTTTAAGAAGAAAGAAATAGCAGCATATTTCTATGATTCCAGGAATTACCCAGCAGCAGAGAGAAAGGGTTGGGGTGGCGATGGAGACAGAGAGAGAGAGAGAGAGAGAGAGAGAGAGAGAGAGAGAGAGAGAGATGTGTGGGAGCAATTTTCTTGAATAGATGAGAGGATAAGATCTACTAAACAAGTGGAGTACTTGACCCTGGCTAGCTGCAAAGACAGCTTATCCACAAGGGCAGGAGAGAAAGCACAGTAAATAGTCACAGGCGCTGGGAGGTGCACCTGGGGAAATTCTTTTAATTGCCCCTATTTTCACAATGAATGAGGCTGGGGAAGGAGCTACACAAGGGCTGTAGTGAAAGGAGAGTGTCTGAAATATTGTCTAGGAGTTTGGAAGAATGAATACTTTGGGGAAGATGGTATAATGGCTGAGTAATATTCAAGGCTAGTGATGTTCCATTTAAAAATATTTTTCCTTTAATTAACTTTTAATTTTGAAATAATTTCAGAATTACAAAAAAGGTGGGAAAATAGTTAAAAGAATCCCCATATACCCTTCACCCAACTTTCCCAAATGTTAACATCTTAATACTGTACCATAGTATAATTATCAATATTGAGAAATTATCATTGATCCACTATTATTAACTAAACTACAAACCTTTTTCACCTTTGATAGACTATCCTATTAGTATCCTTTTTCTGGACTAGGATCCAATCCAGATCTCACATTCCATTTAGTTGTGATGCCACCTTAGCCTCCATGAATCTGGGACAGTTCTTCAATCTGTCTTTCATCACCTTGACACTTTCAAAAAGGTCCATCATAGAATGTCCCTCAGTGTGGGCTTGTCTGTTTCCTCACAATTTAATTCAGGTATGTATTTTTGGCAAGAGTAACACATTAGTTATGTTGTTCTCTCTCTCAGCACATCATACGTGGAGTACATGATGACTGCAGGGACGCCCCACTGTAAAGTTACTATTTTTCCCTTTGTAATTAAAAAGTAGGTGACTGGCCGGGCGTGGTGGCTCACGCCTGTAATCTCAGCACTTTGGGAGGCCAAGGCAAGTGGATCACCTGAGGTCAGGAGTTTGAGACCAGATGGGGTGAAACCCCATCTCTACTAAAAATACAAAAATTAGCCGGGCGTCATGGCGGGCACCTGTAATCCCAGCTACTCAGGAGGCTGAGGTAGGAGAATCGCTTGAAACCGGGAGGTGGAGGCTGCAGCCAGCCGAGATCACACCACTGCACTCCAGCCTGGGCAACAGAGTGAGACTCTGTCTCAAAAAAATAAATTTAAAGAAAAGTAGGTGATTATGAATTTAAAATAAGGGCATTCCACGTGGGCTTTCTCCGACCCTGTTTGGTTCCACTGGTGTAGGTATTGAGTAGGTGGAGAGTTGATTTAATATTGTGGTTATCAAGTGAGCACCTTAAAGTGTAACCTAAAACACCTGCAGATGTCATCCAAGAGGAGGGTTAACTCCCTCAATAGATTTTCGATGTAGACAAAAACAATCAATTACATTAACAGAAAGAATGTCTGATAGATTGTATATGATCTCAAAGGCGGAGAACAGACCTGATTTTAAAGTTTCACAGGACTAACTTTTTATACCCATCTTTAGTGGAAATGCTTCTGAGGACTTCCGAGAAATACTCCTTAATCTGTTTTAGTCACTAAGGATTTATGCACAAATGTATTGGAAAATAGCCTTCTGAAATCTAACATGTCCATAAGTAAGGAGGTTCTAGATTTTCATTAATGCATCCAATAAATCCTTACTGAACCAATATCTGGACCGAAACCTGAACATCTGGTGTGTGCTACAAGTGAGAGAAAATTAAAAAATATGTCAAGTGTCTAATGAAAACATCCCAGGAACTCTGAAAAGTCAGAAAGCGGAAATATGATTCTGAACTTCTGATATAGGAGATGTGCCTAACTAAGCATTTTTCTTACAATAAGATCTAATACTACTCTGTGGCTTTAGCTGTATACTCTCAAAGAAATGTAGAGAACAGAGGCCTGAGGTGAGAGAGGAAATACACTAGACCACAAGTCAAGAGATCTTGAATCTAAATTTGATTGGGTTGCAACTTGTGTGTCCAAGTCAAGCTGGGATAGCCAAGCGGCTAAGAGCTCGTTCTGTGGAGTTACAAAGGCTTGGGTCCCAAAGCTAGTCCCTGGGTTTATGGTCTTCTTAATCTAAGCCTCAGTATCCTTATTAGCAGACAGGAAAAGTAAATAGCATCTACATCATAGCATAGTTACGAAGCATAAATAAGGGAATGCATGCAGAGTACTTAGTATAATATAATATAATGACTAACACACAACATATGTTCTAAAAGTACTCATATTTAATCATTTTTATTACTATAATTAATAATCAGTCACTTTTCTGTGCTTAATTTTCCATATCTGTAGAATGAGGAGAATCAACTAGACTAGAACTTCTCTAGCATGAATACATACATGAAAAAATTATCCCAGACTTCCACAGTTGTCTTTACCTATTTCTATTACATAAGCAAACAGCAAACTTGGGGTAAGCTGCTACTGCAGTTAGATCATAACTGTAAATCCAAAATAAGCTTAAAATTAAGTTCAAAACACACAGGAAAACCACACTAAGATTTCTAATGAGGTTAGTAGTGACTTTCTGGAATTAAATTCATGCTTTGCCCTGTGAGCATGGTGCTGACCCCCAAGGCCCAGGGTGGTCTGCGTTCACTGCCCTGTTACCTACCGTGCATTCTGCAGCAGTTCAATTCCTCTGCTTTGCTTTCTTTGAACTACTGCCATCTCTGGTGATGTCATTTGGCCTTCACTTTACACAACTCATTATTCTGTCAGAGCTGGATCTTTCCTCATTCGCCCTTGAAAATTAAGAGAATAACCTGGCCTCAATTCCAGATTCATCTTATAATGCAGATCCTGTAGCTTCCCTGCTCTAAATCTTCCAGTAGCTCCCTACTGCCTGTCAATATCCTAATATTTAAGTTCCTAACAGACTTCCATTGCTAGCCTGACCTACCCAACTTCTTCTCTAGTTAAACTGGAATATCTACTAAGTGCCCCCTCTAGAATTTGTTAAGATTTCCTTTGTGGCCAATCTTGGTAAATATTTCAAGTGTACCAAAGAGGAATGTGTGTTCTTGATTTATTGGATACAGGTATCTATATATCAATCAGATAAAGTGTATTACTTGGTTTATCAAAATCTCCCATATCCTTTGGAATCTTTTGTTTGCTTGAGCTTTTATTTTCTAACAGACATGAGCTTCTTTTAAAAAAGGGGTTCTCATTTTAGAGGTAGATTTATCAATAGCTCCTTGTCATTTTGTCAATTGTTTCTGGTATTTAGAAGTTATGCGGTTGAGTGCAGACAGTCATAGGCTGGCACATCACCTTGATGAATCATTTCTTTGTATCCTTAAAAAATAAGCCTATTAGAGTCTACTTTGTCCACTATTAATATATTGTTTGCCTAGCCTATGGTCAGCTTCCTTGATACGTTGCGGGCTAGAGTGTGGATTCTCTAGTCCCTGTTTCAGAGAAAGGGTCTTAATTTTGAGGCTCTCAGATTTATGCAGGGCATTTCATTTCAGTTCTCTGCTTGCTGCAGACTAGGGAGTGCATCTCCACTTCCCATATACATATATATATATATATGTATATGTATGTATATGTGTGTATGTAAAGAGCACAAGAACCATTTTAGTGTAATTTAGCAACAAATCAGTTATATGTAATTATAATAATAACAGTAATGAGTATGGTACTTCCTTTATATAATCAACTTTTGAATTATCATTGAGAAAAAATAGTAGTTGACATTTATTGAACATTTTCAGTGATCCAGGAACTGTGTTGAAGCATTCTGAGGATGTTCTCATTTAATTTTCACAACTCTGTTTGGGGTAGGTGCCATTATTGCCTCAATTTTACAGATGTGGAAATTAAGAATTAAAGTGTTAACTTGACCAAAGTCATATAATTGGTAAACAATGGTGTCGGTATTCAGACCCAGTCTATCTGACTTTAGGGTCCACATATGTAACCACTTCATATCTCATCTTACGTAGCCTCAGTAGGCAAACAGGGCATATTGTGTATCCATAATATCTCTTAAAAATCATTAGGGATCTCTTAAAAACCACACAGGGGCCAGGCATGGTGGCTCACGCCTGTAATTCCAGCCCTCTGGGAGGCTGGGGCAGGCAGCTGATTCTAGCCCAGGAGTTTGAGACCAGCCTGGGCAACATGTTGAAACCCCGTGTCTGCAAAAAATTAAAAAAACAAAAATTAGCTGGATGTGGCGGCATGCATTGTAGTCCCAGCTACTTAGGAGGCTGAGGTGGGGAGATTGCTTGAGCCCAGGAGGTCAAGGCTGCAGTAAGCTATGATCATCCTACTGCATTCCAGCCTGGGCAACAGAGCAACACCTGTCTCAAAAAAAAATTAAAATTAAAGAAAAATAACCATTAGGGGGAAGAAAAAATACTACCATGTAAAAATGGACAAGGGACTGGGATAAGCCATTTACAACAGAATACACTCAGTAATAAACATACGAAAAAATGTTTAAACTCATTAATAATCAAATACTAATTACAATAAGATGCTCTTTTCTTTCTGTACTGCAAAAGAAGCAATAGAATGAAGAGACAACCCATGGTCTGGGAGAAAATATCTGCAAATCATATACTGGATAAGGGGCTGACATCCAACTGAAAGTACTCAATAACAAGAAAACAAATAACCTTACTAAAAATTGGGCAAAGGACTTGAATAAACATTTCTCAAATGACAACATACAAGGTCAGGCACAGTGGCTCATGCCTGTAATCCCAGTGCTTTGGGAGGCTGAGGTGGGAGGATCTCCTCAGCGGGAGTTTGAGACCAGCCTAGGCAACACTGTGAGACTCTGCTCTACAAAAAAATTTTAAAATGAGCTGGACACAGTGGTGGGTGCTTGTAGTTCCAGCTACTCAGGAGGCGGAGGTGGGAGGATCTCCTGAGCCTGGGAGTTCGAGGCTGCAGCGAGCTAATGACTATGCCACTGCACTCCAGCCTGGGGACAGAGCGAGACCCTATCTCTAAAATACTTCAACAGTATAAAATCACTATAAAGAGCATTTTATTAGTTTCAGAAGACAAGATTTTTTTTTTTTTTTTTTTTTTTTTTTTTTTTTTTTTTTTTTTTGAGACGGAGTCTCGCTCTTCCGCCCAGGCTGGAGTGCAGTGGCGCGATCTCGGCTCACTGCAAGCTCCGCCTCCCGGGTTCACGCCATTCTCCTGCCTCAGCCTCCCGAGTAGCTGGGACTACAGGCGCCCACAACCGCGCCCGGCTAATTTTTTGTATTTTTAGTAGAGACGGGGTTTCACCGTGGTCTCGATCTCCTGACCTTGTGATCCGCCCGCCTCGGCCTCCCAAAGTGCTGGGATTACAGGCGTGAGCCACCGCGCCCGGCCTAGAAGACAAGATCTTAATCTTATCTCTGACTATGGCTGTGTGGCCTCCCACTTCCTGTGCTTCACCCTGTTCCATCAAAATCTGTCCCTTCTACTTGGGAGAGGTACTATGAAGTACCAGGAAGAAAGGTGCCTGTTAATCTTCGTGCAGATGTTTCTGAAGGGCAGAGGTCATCTGAGGGAGGTCTAGAGATCAAGCAGGAGATAAGGGTCGGTATTCCATGTCGCTGGAGCCATTCCCTTCTGGGATTCCTTAATCCTTTAGGCGGAACATGTCAGCAACTCATTCAGGAAGTTCTGGCCTTTAAAATCCACATCTCCATGACTGTAAGAAGCTCTTAAAGCCCTCAATGCTCTCATACTTTTACAGCTCACAGAAAACATTTATGTTTGACTCTTTGTCCCATGAAAGCATGAAACATAAATACATTTATTAAGAAACACACTAGGCCAACTAACTCTAGCCCTCTGGTATGGCTGTAGAAATCATAGCCATTCTAATTCATCACAGCTTGTCTTACAGTGCACAGTACAAGAGTAGCAAAACCGGCCCTTCTGGTTTTTAACTAACTGATTTCTATTAAGCAAATGGTGCCAAACCGGATTTGTTATACTCATGGTGCCACTTTCAACCCCTGTGGTCTCTCACTTTAACTCCTTTCAGAAAGCTGCTATCATCATTGACCCCATTAGTGCCGTCTTCTTTTTACCTTCACTGGGGACATCAAG
Organism: Macaca mulatta; assembly: GCF_049350105.2. Taxonomy (NCBI): domain Eukaryota; kingdom Metazoa; phylum Chordata; class Mammalia; order Primates; family Cercopithecidae; genus Macaca; species Macaca mulatta. Next base: position 25,481,582 of record NC_133422.1, read on the forward strand.
TGTCTAACAACTATGTACTGCCAATGTCCTCAGTCAGTGAGTGTACAGGGTGAGGCACTTTGCTTTTCCTTTCCTAAGTAGGAACACTTGGGGAAAGTGATACACCAAGTTACAAATCCTCTGGAAGCAATCCCTTCTAACGTTCTGAGTTTGGGAGAGAGTAGGGAGTTGGGAAGAAAGGAACGTTCTGGCTTCCTTTGCTCCCATTGAGAGCAGTGGTGACCCAGAGCTGCTACTGAGCCTAACTCAGATGGCTTGGGAAGTGACGGTGTATGTGTAGCTCCTGGGCACAAGGAAGGTACCCCAGCAATGGCCATGAAAGTTTTCCATGAGAAACCTTTCCAGGGCAAGGTACCATCCAATGAGAAGCAGGAACACAGACTGTCTCAAGGCTGAAAACACCTAGAGCCATCTGATTTGGTGGTTTGCATGCAATCTCTTGTAGCCATAGAAACTTTTCTTCAAACAGCACAGCCTAGTATGTCAAACTCATACAAGCATAGTTGCTTTCTTGGAATTGCAGTGGGGAGAAGAATAAAGCCCCGCAAACTGCCTTCCCCATGGCTTCTGAATAGAGCTGGACACTATATTCTTTTCCTTGGTTGGGTATTACCTCACCTGGAAAACCTGGCAAAAGAAATGAAGACATTTTCTGCTACCTGGGGCAGGGCGAAGAGAGAAGCAATGTCCTGAAACTTTAATTCTACCCTGATAAAATTTGCCATCATATTATAAATTGGGCAACATATTATAAATTTGGCAACATATTATAAAGTGGAGATTGCAATGTCAGAAATGTAGCATAACTGTCAACAGCATACTAAACTATGTGATACTGAAATGTGAGTTACACTTCTAGTTGTCTAGTTCTGGTATAAGAAATACAAGTTCTTTACCAACACTCAACCCACAGAATACAATGAACTCTTACATGTCCTGCCCTTACTCCCATACACAATTTTCAGCCTCATACACTTATTAATAAAACAAATACTCCATAGGGCAGTAGGCATAAGCAGAATGCTAGGTTTGAAAAGCAAATCAGATCTACTGTTTAAGGTCATATGTTGACATTAGAATGAAGAATAAGTCATTACAAAGCATTTTTCTCACCTGCGGTTCTAATTGCTACAGGTGTTTGCTGAGGGTTGAATAGAGAGCATGCAGCTCAGACACTCTGTTGATATGGTACACATTCCTCCTAAGTTTAGGACTAAATCCCAGCCAGTACAGGGACTCAGACTCATCTATCAAAGTCCGGTGTGCACATTAGGAAAAAAACCTAAGAAAGATCATGTGCATTTAACACCTTTCCCTCTAGCCATTCCAAGGAGCTTCACATTGCAGCCCTTTTTCACCTTTGTTAGGCACACCAAGTGGCCTGGAAGATGCTGAGAACAAAGAGGCTTTCTTCCTTGGGTTACCGGTTGAAATTCATCATCAATTCAGCCCAGCTCAATCAATGGTGACGGCAGCTCGCAGACCCAACTCACATGGGGGAGAGTCAAGGCCTCCTTACATCACTGTACCAGGACTCCCTCAGGCACTAGCTCTCCCACAGCTCCTGCGCCACCCAGAGGAGTATAAAGACCTGTGACAGAATGTAGGACACCGCCTAGAGCACAGCATTTGTGCCACAGTCCGAGAACTGCAAACTAGAGTTGCCAACATTTGGAGACATTAAGAAAGTTAAATGTGAAATGTTGTGGATAAATGTTGTGGATAAATGCCCAGGATGTACAGGCCTCCAATATTTCAATTAACATAGACTATCATCACATAAAGCAGGGCTGCGGAGACCGGAAAACTGGGCTTTTTTATTTTAATTTTCTAACAACATCCACGGAGCACTGACTCTGTGACTGGCACAGAACTAAGCTCCTGACACAGATTATCTCTTTAACTCCTCACAAGACCCTTTGGTAAGTACCATTTTAACCCAGTTTTACAAATGAGGAAACCCCTGGGGCTTAGGTTAAGTAGCTGGTCCAAGGGCCCAGAGCTGACAAGCGGCGGCCAAATGTGAACCCAGCTGGGTAGAGCTGTGCTGTACTTCCTGTGCTTGAAATTTAATGCAGATGCCAGCACCCTCAATTAATGGAATAATTGTGAAGCTAAAACAAAATCAACATTTAAAACAGTGCCTTCCACATAGTAATGGACATTGCTCATGCTTAAGTGCCCAATATTAAGGAAACAAATATTATTTAGCTTTTTTTGGTGAAGGACACAATCATACAATATACACAAATATCTAATATTAGCTGGTTGCAGACAGTCTAAAATGATGGCTGCAGCTAAAAAAAAACACTCAGAAATGTTTCTGAGAATCAGAGGAGTGTGAATAAACAACACTATTCTACCAAAGCAATATAATAAAAAATTGTTAAAAAAAAAAAAAAACCCTCAAGTAGTTATAATACAGATAAGTGTAGTCTTCGGAAATGATTTAAAATTTCATTTTGATGTCTAAATTATAAAGCCTCAAATTAATCATTGTAAGTTGTTTTAATAAAGTTAAAAGTTTAGCACCTAGTGAAGTAACTTATGCATAGTAGGTTTCCAATAAATGATTCTGGAATGAATGACTAAATTCATAAAGGCACTTTTGAAAACAGACAGACATTGTCCTTTCCTTGTGTTTGGATTTTTTTTTTTAATTCCATGATAAAGGTTGCATGACATTTCCTTATTAGTAATTTTTGTAAAGGAATCCCAGGATCTCCGGTTCAAACAAAGGAAATAACTATCACCTTGAAAGACAAAAAGAAATAATTGGCTAAAATAATTAAAAACCGAAGTGTTTGTCTTTACAGTGAAATATGGGGATAAAAAAAGTAGCAGCTTCTTCAAAATATCTTTATTAACATTTGAGAAAATATAAAATGATTCTCTAGGCAACAGCATGAAAACACATGAAATAAGTGGGTACATTTAAGCCACTGTGACTGGTGAAGAAGACATTTCCCCGTACATATAATTAATATAAACAGGTAAATTCAGACCAATAAAACATCTCTTTCTCAAAAGCATTTTAGTGCCCTGTGTTACACTGGAGACTCAGTAGTTGAACAAATATGTGCTCAAAAATAACTATTCATTCTTTAACAGTACTTAAAAAAACTAATATGAACATAAAAACACAAATTACTCCATTATTTCCATAAGGTAAAATATTAGGTTAAAACTATAATGGCCAAACTGTTTAGTAAACTTCTGTCCTATTTCAAAGGTAAATAGATAAATAAGAGACAGGTCTATGGAAAATAAAGAAGATGTCTAGCAACACTTTTTACATCATTTCAACAGAACCAACAGCAAATCTAAGGTTCCCCAAGCATTTCCCACTTATTAGGGAAATCGATAGCACTACCTGCGGGGTGCCTGCGGTTGCTTTTGCATAAGGCTTTTATCTCATTTTAGCAACATTTAAAAAATGCAGGATGTCTATAACCTTGGCACTCATCATTACACTGGCATCTTTAGTACAATTTGCTAATAGAGTGAAAGCACTGTGGTTCAGTTTGGGAAGCTTCTTCATAAGGTTCTGCCAAATTGCAAAGGGGATGGAACAAATAAATAGGCTGACTGTGCGTACATCAGAAAAAGCAGACCCTTAAAATCAAACAGGGAGCTATTCATTATTTCAAAAACACATTATTTTACAAAAGAAGAAATAAAATAGAGGGGATAATATTTTCAAAAATATAAGAACTATAAAATAATCTAAATTGAATTTCATTTGTCCTGTCTAAACCCATCCTACACCGATACATCATTTCTATAGACAAAGCGGGTCAGATGTGTTAGAATAACATATATACATATAAAACATACTAAGCCATGGATTTAATTTTCATAACTATCTCATTTGCCTAAATGTTTGGTACTAAGTGGTAGAAATAGAAAACAAAATGTTCACACCTGAGAAGATTACATATTAAACCGCCCGAGGTTTTAGTCTGATACTTGCTGGAAGAGATCTACAAGGAATGAAACCTGGATGCCTGCGGATTCCACGTGTGACAAAGCATTTTTTTAAAAAAGCATTCAGAAGGCTTGCTTTCGACTATGCAAAACAAAGCATACATTTTAAAGGCCAAACGTCAGTCAGTAAAACTCAATTCCCGTAGTTCTCCTGGTTCCAATGATCTTGAAGAGCATAGGTACCTGACTCAATTTATGCCATTTTTTATGCTTAAAAATATAAACATTTTTTCACATTTACAAAATATGCCCGATATATATTACTTGAGACTAATCTTAGCCATCAGAGCTGCCTTTTGTTTTCAGCTTTGTGTTTCTGAGAAACTAATGAATCTATGGTGCAGATACAGCCAAAGTGGAAATAAATTCATAGTCTGGGGCAGCAGTATAATTGGGACACAGTAATCTTACGATGAAAAGAAACAGTACACTAGCACTATAAAGGAAAACGAGTTGCATAATATTTTCCAGAGTCTGATTACTTTTTTGTTTAAACTTTTCTATTTTTTTCATTGTTTTAAAATGCATTTGCTACTTAAGAGAAAAAGGAAGACATGGGTATGGTGTGAATCTTGAAAGATCCCCAAAGCTAGAAAGATCTATACAGAAGTCTCTCATTTTCCAACTTCTGTTATAAAGTTCCTGCACTTGTACTTCGAAAAAAACCAAACCTGGAAGGAAGCTCTACCTAGTTTACTTTCTGAGTTCGGATTTCCACATCTATCAGATAAGTTCTTTCTAGCGCTCTTTCCCCCTCACATCTCCAGAGAAACACGCACATTTTTGCAGACACACACGATGTATCGATCACTGCACACACAGGTTCATCAACACCATGACAGAGGCGACACTTCACAATATGATAACCGGAACAGAGGACGATGACAGTGAGAAATGGGTTTCTTTTACAGCCCGCTTGGATCCCTAATGCCCTTATTTCTACACAATCCAGCCTCAGCCAGGAACTTTAAAGGATCAGAAAGACAAAACAGGTTGCATGAAAGGAAGAGAAAGAAAACCGAATGCCCGCTTTTCGAGAGCACTGCAAAATTAGCCCCGGGACCCGGCTGCGCAAAAGTGCAGCGTTAAAGAATGCCAGCCCATATTCTAGACACCCAAGTAAAGCATCCTGCAATAGAGAGAAGTAAATAATAAATAATAGTGGTTATTGCCATTAAGCATAAGAATAGTAATAACAATTGTCACCACGGCGTTCCGTACAGCAGCTGCACGTGGAGCCGGCTTCTCCTCCGGCCCCCACGGCCCGCAGCCTCCCCTGCAGCCCCCCAGGGCGGCTGAGTAAGGCGAGAGGACTTCGAGCGCGCCGCGCACTGGGCTGGGCGGGCCCCTCCCCTCCCGGGGCCCGCCCCGCCGCTCCCGCCCCCGCCCCTGCGCCTGCGCGTCAAGTGGCTGGGCTGGCTTAGCGGATCCCGGTTGCTAGGGTGTGTCTCCTTGGCCTCCTAGAGGGTGGGGATCCGTGGTGCTTCTTCGGGAACAGCCTCCTGCAGGAAGACCCGCCACCTCGCTGGACCTTTACCTCGCTGCCTAGATTCCGAGGAATAGGAGATAGGAGACGAAAAGCCAGTTGGTTTGGGAAGCGGCTGATTATCCTAAAGGGTAGTGTGGGAGTCCAGCACTTCCGTGCACCTCTTTGGGTACTACGGAAGGGAGATTTCCAGCATCGAGTGGAATATATGACCAGGGAGTACACCTTGAGCGCTTGTGTGCAGTTATCTTTTGGCGGTAAACGGCCCATTTGTGCAGTTCCAGGGTGTTCCCTTCTAGGCTATCAATGGAGTAGTGCCGTGCCAGGCACTTTTGATGTTGCCCTGCAAACTAAAAGCACATTTTGGGGGTGCATCTTCTGGCATCATTTCTAAATAGCATGAGTTGGGATCCAGCAGCCCTGGGAAACCTCATTATAGTGAAACCTATCTTATTGTAGGATTGAATGGTTTTGGCCCAAGCAAATGGCTTGTTGAAAAACAAGCCATTACAGAAAGAAGACAATTTGTTTGTGAATGGTTAGATATGGTGGGTCTTCAGAGGCTTATCTAATGAAGAGATCGTCTACACATTTCTGACCAAATTCTTTCTACATTTATAGTGATAACATTTTGGAGGGAGAGAAAAAAATGTCATTTCGACTATTCTGAAAAATCAGTATTTACTAGTTGAAACAGCATTGGCAAATTGAACTTTGTACTAGCATGGAAAATTGTAGAAGGATCCTGGGTAGTAATAATACACATATTTTTAAAATTAAATGTTTACTTATAACCCTACATTTTAACTGGATTCTTTCTATTAATAGAAGTTTTAAAGAATTATTTTCTTACCCTCTTTTTTTTTCATAAAGGAATTCTGCTTGGATTCAGTAGAATATTGCAACAGAATGATTTTCATTAAGATGTAATCTAAATTCTTATTTCTCAACAATTCAAACATATTCAAAACCTTTTCAATTCTCACTTACACCAAGGATTATGAAAAACAGCACTTACTCTTCATTAAAATGCGAAAGCCCCCACTACTTCTTCGAAGACCCTTACCTCCAAAATTCACTAAGCCGTCTTTACATGAGATAAAAACCCGTACAGGTATGTGTATTAATCAGATATGTGTATTAACATTTATGTATCTTTCATAGAAATTCCTTGACTTGCACAGCTCAGAATCGCAATAAATACACTCACTAATAACTTACAAATGTTTGTTGTCAGATGAAAGCATCCAATTCAAGCCTACAGATGCATTTATTGATACTTATTGGTGGACTTAGTAGGTTCACGTTTACCTCATCGATAAAATTTACTTCTAACACCAGAATTGGTACTCATAGGGCTTTCTGAGTCGTGCGTGGATGTGTGCAGAGCACTGAAAAATTTGAGTCACTCAACACCCATGCCCCAGCTGAGGTGGAACAAAGCTACCTCTGCCTTCTTGTTTCAGCTCTCATGTTGTAAACAGGTACTGTGTTCCCTGTCTGTTTAGCGCTATGTTTCTTGAATGTTTTGTGCTTTTAGTTAGTGATTTCACTGTGGGCCCCAAGCATAGTGCTGAAGTACTGTCTAGTGTTCCTGAGCACAAGAAGGCTGTGATGGGCCTTACAGAGAACAAGATATGTGTTAGATAAGCTTCCTTCAGGCATGAGTAGTGTTGTTGGCCCTGAGTTCAATGTTAACAAATCAACTGTATATATTTATTAAAGTGTCTTTAAATAGAAACAAATATAAAACAAAATTACATGTTGATCAGTTGATGAAAATGTTGAAACCAGAGGTTTGTAGGAACCTAGCCCCATATTTCTCCTAGGAGAAATGGTTGAGTAATGAGTAATTCATTGTTTGCAGAACAGAACTACCACAAATAACGAGGACTGAATATATTTAGTGAGCAAAAACAGACCTTACCAGTTCCCTTCAGTAGTTACCCACTGGGATAGTGATTGTAATCAATCAATCATGTAAGTGAATGTAAAATTGCCCTGTGATAAGTGCTATAAAGTAAATATGAGCCACTTTTATAACTATAACTTTATATAATACTTAATCCTCTATTTCTGTGTATGGTTTCTATTCCCTCCTTATTATAAGCAATACAATTAGCATATTTTCTCATTTTCCCCTTCTTAGTCTCCTCTTCCATCTGATTTTAGTTGATTGCAGTTTTAGTGTCAACATTTATACTGTTCAAATATACCTAGTCTATAACTTGATTTATAATGTTAAATTATCATCTTTTGACCTATGACTATTAACAATATGTAACTCAACTTACCTGTAATACTGCCACAATTTCCTCTCTTACTTTCTCTCCCAACTTTTGTTACATGATTTCTACATCATCATTTCTACATTTCTAGAATGTTCTGCATTTACAATCTGCTCTGTAATAATACAGTATGCAGATTTACAGCTCAAGATTACCAGTTATCTTGTAGTTTCTCTATTCATCTTTTGTTTAAAGTTTATCTTCTAGTACAGAATTTCACAACCTTGGCACTATGGACATTTTGGGCTGGATGGTTCCTTATTTGGTGGGGAAAGCAGAGCTCTCCTGCTCCAAAGGCTCTTGACAAAGGGCTTTGCACATAGTAAGTGCTTGAATTTTTTTTTTTTATTTATTCTAAAAAACAAACAAACAAACAAAAAAACAGGATACATGTGCAGAACGTGCAGGTTTGTTACATAGGTATATGTATGCCATGGTGGTTTGCTGTACCTATTTACCCATCCTCTAAGTTTTCTCCCCTCACTCTCCACCCTCTAACAGGCCCTGGTGTGTGTTGTTCACCTCTCTGTGTCCCTGTGTTCTCAATGTTCAACTCCCACTTATGAGTAAGAACACACGGTGTTTGGTTTTCTTTTCCTGTGTTAGTTTGCTGAGGATGATGGCTTTCAGTTTCATCCATGTCCCTGCAAAGTACACGATCTCATTCTTTTTTATGACTGCATAGTATTCCATGATGTATATGTACCACATTTTCTTTATCCAGTCTGTCATTGACAGGCATTTGGGTTGGTTCCATGTTTTTGCTATTGTGAACAGTGCTGCAATAAACATATGTGTGCATGTGTCTTTACAGTAGAATGATTTATATTCCTTTGGGAATATACCCAGTAATGGGATTGCTGGGTCAAATGGTATTTCTGGATCTAGATCCTTGAGGAATCCTTATACTGTCTTCCACAATGGTCGAACTAATTTACGTTCCCACCAACCGTGTAAAAGTGTTCCTATTTCTCCACAGTCTTGCCAGCCTCTATTGTTTCCTGACATTTTAATAATCACCATTCTGACTGGCGTGAGATGGTATGTTGTTGTGGTTTTGATTTGCATTTCTCAGATGATTAGTGATGTTAAGCTTTTTTCTATATGTTTATTGGCCACATAAATGTCTTCTTTTAAGAAGTGTCTGTTCATATCCTTCACCTACTTTTTGATGGGGTTGTTTGTTTTTTTCTCATAAATATGTTTAAGTTCCTTGTAAATTCTGGATATTAGACCTTTTTCAGATGGGTATATAGCAAAAATTTTCTCTCATTCTGTAGGCTGCCTGTTCACTCTGATGATAGTTTCTTTTGCAGTGCAGAAGCTCTTTAGTTTAACTAGATCCCATTTGTCAATTTTGGCTTTTGTTGCCACTGCTTTTGGCATTTTTGTCATGAAGTCTTTGCCCATGCCTGTGTCCTGAATGGTATTGCCTAGGTTTTCTTCTAAGGTTTTTATGGTTTTAGGTCTTACATTGAAGTCTTTAATCCATCTTGAGTTAATTTTTGTATAAGGTGCAAGGAAGGGGTCCAGTTTCAGTTTTCGGTGTATGGCTGGCCAGTTTTCCCAGCACCATTTACTGAATAGGAGATCCTTTCCCGATTGCTTGTTTTTGTCAGGTTTGCCAAAGATCAGGTGGTTGTAGATGTGTGGCATTATTTCTGAGGTCTCTGTTCTGCTCCATTGGTCTATATGTCTGTTTTGGTAACAGTAACATGCTGTTTTGATTATTGTAGCCTTATAGTATAGTTTAAAGTCAGATAGGGTGATGCCTCCAGCTTCATTCTTTTTGCTTAGGATTGTCTTGGCTATATGGGCTCTTTTTTGGTTCCATATGAAATTTAAAGTAGTTTTTTCTAATTCTGGGAAGACAGTCAGTGGTAGCTTGATGAGGACAGCACTGAATCTATACATTACTTTGGGCAATATGGCCATTTTCATGATGTTGATTCTTCCTATCCATGAGCATGGTACGTTTTTCCATTTGGTTGTGTCCTCTCTTATTTCCTTGAGCACTGGTTTGTAATTCTCTTTGAAGAGGTCCTTAATATCCCTTGTAAGTTGGATTCCTAGGTATTTTATTCTCTTTGTAGCAGTTGTAAATGGGAGTTCACTCATGATTTGGCTCTCTGTTTGTCTGTTATTGGTGTATATGAATGCCTATGATTTTTGCTTATTGGTTTTGTATCCTGAGACTTTGCTGAAGTTGCTTATCAGCTTAAGGAGACTTTGGGCTGAGACGATGGGATTTTCTAAAACTACAATCATGTCATCTGCAAAAAGAGACAATTTGACTTCTTCTTTTCCTATTTGAATACCCTTTATTGCCTTCTCTTGCCTGATTGTGCTGGCCAGAACTTCCAGTATCAGGTTGAACAGGAGTGGTGAGAGAGGGCATCTCTGTTTTGTGCCGGCTTTCAAACGAAATGCTTCCAGCTTTTGCCCATTCAGTATGATATTGGCTGTGGGTTTGTCATAAATAGCTCTTATTATTTTGAGATATATTCCATCAATACCTAGTTTATTGAGAGTTTTTAGCATGAAAGGATGTTGAAATTTATCAAAGGCCTTTTCTGCATCTATTGAGATAATTATGTGGTTTTTGTCATTGGTTCTGTTTATGTGATGGATTATGTTTATTGATTTACATATGTTGAACCAGCCTTGCATCCCAAGGATGAAGCCAACTTGATCGTGGTGGATAAGCTTTTTGATGTGCTGCTGGATTCGGTTCACCACTGTTTTATTAAGGATTTTCACACTGATCTTCATCAGGGATATTGGCCTAACATTTTCCTTTTTTTGTTGTGTCTCTGCCAGGTTTTGGTATCAGGATGATGCTAGCCTTATAAAATGAGTTAGGGAGGAGTCCCTCTTTTTCTGTTGTTTGGAATAGTTTCAGAAGGAATCATACCAGCTCCTCTTTGTACCTCTGGTAGAATTCGGGTGTGAATCTGTCTGGTCCTGGGCTTTCTTTGGTTGGTAGGCTATTAATTACTGCCTCAATTTCAGAACTTGTTACTGGTCTATTCAGGGACTCGACTTCTTCCTGGTTTCATCTTGGGAGGGTGTATGTGTCCAGGAATTTATCCATTTCTTCTAGATTTTCTAGTTTATTTACGTAGAGGTGTTTATAGTATTCTCTGATGGTAGTTTGTATTTGTGTGGGATCAGTGTTTTTATTCTGTCTCTTTGATTCTTCTCTCTTTTCTTCTTTATTAGTCTGGCTAGTGGTCTATCTATTTTGTTAATCTTTTAAAAAACTCAGCTCCTGGATTCATTGATTTTTTGAAGGGTTTTTCATGTCTCTGACTCCTTCAGTTCTGCTCTGATCTTAGTTATTTCTTGTCTTCTGCTAGCTTTTGAATTTGTTTGCTCTTGCTTCTCTAGTTCTTTCAATTGTGATGTTAGGGTGTTAATTTTACATCTTTCCCACTTTCTCCTGTGGGCACAGTGCTGTAAATTTCCCTCTACACGCTGCTTTAGCTGTGTCCCAGAGATTTGGGTACGTTGTGTCTTCGTTTTTATTGGTTTCAAAGGACTTATTTATTTCTGCCTTAATTTCATTATTTACCCAGTAGTCATTCAGCAGCAGGTTGTTTGGTTTCCATGTAGTTGTGCAGTTTTGAGTGAGTTTCTTAATCCTGATTCTAATTTGATTGCAGTGTGGCCTGAGAGACTGTTTGTTATGATTTCCGTTCTTTTGCACTTTCTGAGGAGTGTTTTACTTCCAATTATCTGGTCAATTTTAGAATAAGTGCGATGTGGTGCTGAGAAGAATGTATATTCTGTTGATTTGGGGTGGAGAGTTCTGTAGACGTCTATTAGGTCTGCTTGGTCCAGAGCTGAGTTCAAGCCCTGAATATCCTTGTTAATTTTCTGTCTTGTTGATCTGTCTAATATTGACAGTGGGGTGTTAAAGTCTCCCATTATTATTGTGTGGGAGTCTAAATCTTTTTGAAGGTCTCTGAGAACTTGCTTTATGAATCTGGGTGCTCCTATATTGGGTATATTTAGGATAGTTAGCTCTTCTTGTTGCACTGGTCCCTTTACCCATTATGTAATGCCCTTCTTTGTCTCTTTTGACCTTTGTTGGTTTAAAGTCTGTTTTATCAGAGACTAGGATTACAACCCCTGCTATTTTCTTTTTTTTTTTTTTTTGCTTTCCATTTGCTTGGTAAATATTCCTCCATCCCTTTATTTTGAGCCTATGTGTGTCTTTGCATGTGAGATGGGTCTCCTGAATACAGCACACTGATGGGTCTTGACTCTTTATCCAGTTTGCCAGTCTGTCTCTTTTAATTGGGGCATTTAGCCCATTTACATTTAAGGTTAATATCGTTATATGTGAATTTGATCCTGTTATTATGAAGCTAGCTGGTTATTTTGCCCTTTAGTTGATGCAGTTTCTTCATAGTGTTGATGGTCTTTACAATTTGGTATGTTTTTGCAGTGGCTGGTACCAGTTTTTACTTTCCATATTTGGTGTTTCCTTCAGGAGCTCTTGTAAGGCAGGCCTGGTGGTGACAAAATCCCTCAGTATTTGCTTGTCTGTAATGGATTTCATTTCTCCTTCGCTTATGAAGCTTAGTTTGGCTGGATATGAAATTCTGGGTTGAAAATTCTTTTCTTTAAGAATGTCGAATACTGGCCCCCAGTCTATTCTGGCCTGTAGTGTTTCTGCAGAGAGATCCACTGTTAGTCTGATGGGCTTCCCTTTGTGGGTAACCTGATCTTTCTCTCTGGCTGCCCTTAACATTTTTTCCTTCATTTCAACCTTGGTGAGTCTGACAATTATGGGTCTTGGGATTGCTCTTCTTGAGAAGTATCTTTGTTATGTTCTCTGTCTTTCCTGAATTTGAATGTTGGCCTGTCTTGCTAGATTGGGGAAGTTCTCCTGGATAATATCCTGAAGAGTGTTTTCCAACTTGGTTCCATCCTCCTTGTCTCTTTCAGTATACCAATCAAATGTAGGTTTGGTCTTTTCACATAATCCCATATTTCTTGGAGGCTTTGTTCATTCCTTTTTGTTCTTTTTTCTCTAATCATGTCTTCATGCTTGATTTCATTAAGTTGATCTTCAATCTCTGATATCCTTTCTTCTGCTTGATCGATTTGGCTTTTGATACTATATATGCTTCACGAAGTTCTTGTGCTGTGATTTTCAGCTCCATCACTCCATTTATGTTCTTCTCTAAACTGGTTATTCTGGTTAGCAATTCGTCTAACCTTTTTTCAAAGTTCTTAGTTTCCTTGCATTGGGTTAGATCATGTTCCTTTAGCTCAGAGGAGTTTATTATTATCCACCTTCTGAAGCCTACTTCTGTCAGTTCATCAAACTCATTCTCCATCCAGTTTTGTTCCCTTGCTGGCATGAAGTTGTGATCCTTTGGAGGAGAAGAGGCATTCTGGTTTTTGGAATTTTCAGCCTTTTTGTGCTGTTCTTCCTCATCTTCGTGGATTTATCTACCTTTGGTCTTTGATGCTGGTCACTTTCGGATGGGGTTTCTGTGTGGACATCCTTTTTGTTGATGTTGATGCTATTCCTTTCTGTTTGTTATTTTTTCCTTCCATCAGTCTGGCCCCTCTGCTGCAGGTCTGCTGGAGTTTGCTGGAGGGCCACTCCAGACACTGTTTGCCTGGGTATCACCAGTGGAGGCTGCAGAAGAGCAAAGATTGCTGCCTGCTCCTTCCACTGGAAACTTTGTTCCAGAGGGGCACCCGCCAGATGCCAGCCGGATCTCTCCTGTGTGAGGTGTCTGTCAACCCCTGCTGGGAGGTGTCTCCCAGTCATGAGGCATGGGGGTCAGGGACCCACTTGAGGAAGCAGTCTGTCCCCCTTAGCAGAGCTCAAGCACTGTGCTGGGAGCTTTGCTGCTCTCTTTAGACCTGGCAGGCAGGAAGTTTTAAGTTGGCTGAAGCTGGACCTACAGCTGCCCCTTTCCCCAGGTGCTGTGTCCCAGGGAGATAGGAGTTTTCTCCATAAGGCCCTGACTGGGGCTGCTGCCTTTCTTTCAGAAAAGGCTGCCCAGAGAGGACAAATCTAGAGAGGAAGTCTGGCTACAGCAGTTTTGCTGAGCTGCAGTGGGCTCCACCCAGTTTGAACTTCCTGGTGGCTTTGTATACGCTGTGCGGGGGTTGGGGGGGGGAACTGCCTGCTTAAGCCTCAGTAATGACAGATGCCCCTCCCCCCACCAAGCTTAAGTGTCCCAGGTTGACTTCAGACTGCTGTGCTGGCAGTGAGAATTTCAAGCCAGTGGATTTTAGCTTGCCCGGCTCTGTGGGGGTTGGGTTCACTGAACTAGACCACTTGGTCCCTGGCTTCAGGCCCCTTTCCAGGGGAATGATCTGTTCTGTCTCACTGGCATTCCAGGCACCACTGGATTATGAAAAAAAAAAAAAACTTCTGCAGCTAGCTCGATGTCTGCCCAAATGGCTACTCAGTTTTGTGCTTGAAACCCAGGGCCCTGGTGGCATAGGCACCTGAGGGCATCTCCTGGTCTAGGGATTGTGAAGATGATGGGAAAAGCGTAGTATCTGGGTTGCAGTGCACCATTCCTCACGTCACAGTCCCTCATGACTTCCCTTGACTAGGGTAGGGAGTTCCCGGACCCCTTGTGCTTCCCAGGTGAGGCAACACCACACCCTGCTTTGGCTCACCCTACATGTTGGGAAAAATTCTTTAAGCATCGCTTCTCTACCCAATAAGACTGCCTTTCTCCTTTCTCCCATAGTATTCCATATTTACCCCTACGAACCACTTATTATAACTGTTTACCTGCCTAGTTTCTATACTAAATTGTGAGATATCTGTTGGTAGTAAGGTTTGTGTTGTATCATTGTACCCCCAGCACTATGTGTACAGCTGACACATGGTAGGTGTTAAATATTCATTGAATGAATTGATGAGAATGATAAATATGTGTTGTATTATCAAAGAAGGATGGATTGCACAGGGTTTAAGGTAGACTTTGAAAGTAAAAAATGATTTGAACTGGTTGATAAGATATTCCACATAGCGTGATAGACATGTGAAATGAAGTCGTATATGAGCAATTAGGCCTTTTTGGTTGTCAGAAATAATTGCAGTAACTAAGGCTTCATATTGGAAAGTAACGAGTCATCTCACAAAAAGGTGGCGTAAAGTAGTTCCTGTTCACTTAGATTTTTATATGCCAAACTAAGAAATCTGAATTAATACCGATTCTGATAATTCAGTGAAAACATGGTATGCCAATATCAGAAAACCAATGGGAAATTAACTCTGAAGACTAGGACGATGGCAGTGATGATCAGGGGAAAACCTTTTTTAAATTTTTATTTTCCTGTTTTGTTTTCATGACATTGGGTTTGAAGAGAGGGGTTCATAAGTATATGGGACTGTGATATTTTGCTGTCTCTCAAGTGCCATATTGATCAAAGTTCAAATTTTGTCTTCAAGTTCAAGACTTGGTTCTGAGTCAGCAGAGGTTAACCCATTGCTGCTGGGGAGTTGGGGTCTATTGGAAGAAAGAAAGGGACATTGGTGTGAATGATTGTGGAGGACTGAAGATTTCCAGAACCCATCTCAGGCCTTGGATGTTTTCAATATAGTTTATTTGTTGGGAGTTGCCAAAGCAGACCCCTAGAGCAACATGGAATGGCCAGGCTGATATTGTACTCAGAGTGGAAGGTTGTCAGGTGTATAGTGAACAGCTGATGAGAACACATACCTTCAGGGTTTCTTTTTCTCTGCATCCTCACTAACATCTGTTATTTTTTATCTTTTTAATAACAGCCATTCTAACTAGGGTAAGATAATATCTCGTTATGGTTTAATTTGTATTTCTCTAATCATTAGTGATGTTGAGCATTTTAAAATATAAGTGTTGGCCATTTGTATGTCTTCTTTTCAGAAATGTCTATTCATGTCATGCCTAAGGGGATTTTTTTTTTCCGTTGAGTTGTTTGAGGTCCTTGTATATTCTAGATATTAGTCCCTTGTTGTATGGATAATTTGCAAATATTTTCTCCCGCTCAACAAGGTCTTAGTCATAAATTATTTTCCTAAACCAGTGTCCAGGAGGGTTTTACCTAGGTTTTCTTGTAGTAATTTTATAGTTCTGGGTCTTAAGTTTAACTCTGTAATCCATTTTGAGTTATATGTTGTATATGGTAAGAGATAGGGATCCAGTTTCATTCTTTTGAATATGGCTGTCCAGTTTTCCTAACACTATTTATTAAAGAGGGTGTCCTTTCCCCAGTGTTCTTGTCAGTGTTGCTGAAGATCAGTTGGCTGTAAGTATGTGACTTTATTTCAGGGTTCTGTATTCTGTTCCATTGAGCATTTCTCATAGGGTCTCTCTTGGTTGTAGCAAATTCCCTCAGCATTTGCTTTTCTGGGAAAGACTTTATTTTTCCTCCATCTATGAAGGATAATTTTGCTGGATAGACTCTTCTTGGCTGACAGGTTTTTTTTGTTTTTTGTTTTTTTAAATTTCAGTACTTTGAATATATCACCTCATTCTCTTCTAGCCTGTAAAGTTTCTGCTAAGAAATCCACTGTTAAGACCAGGTACAGTGGCTCACGCCTGTAATCCCAGAACTTTGGGAGGCCGAGGTGGGTGGATCACAAGGTCAGGAGTTTGAGACCAGCCAGGCCAACATGGTGAAACCCCGTCTCTACTAAAAAAAAATACAGAAATTAGCTGGGCATGGTGGTGTGGGTCTGTAATCCCAGCTACTCAGGAGGCTGAGGCAGGAGAATCGCTTGAATATGGGGAGGCTGAGGTTGCAGTAAGCCGAGATTGTGCCACTGCATTCCAACCTGGGCGACAGAGCAAGACCTTGTCTCAAAAACAAAAACAAAACAACAACAACAACAACAACAACAACAAAAACGAAAAAAAATCCCACAGAAATCCACTGTTAGTTAGTCTGATGGGGTTTCTTTATTGGTGACTAGATGCTTTTCTCTTGCTTTTTAAAGGGTATGCTTTTTATCTTTGACTTCAGGCAGTCTCACTATAATGTGCCATGGGGAAGACATTTTTGCAGTGTTTGCCTAGGGATTGCTGAAGTTCCTATATCTGAATGTGAACATCTACAATTCTTGCTAGACTTGGGAAGTTTTCTTCTATTATTTAATTATATAGGTTTTATAGTCCTTCCTTTGTCTCTTTGCCCCTGGGATGCCAATAATTTGAATATTTGATCACATTATGTTGTCCCAAATGTCACAAAGTCTTTGTGGATTCTTTTAGGTTCTTTTTCTTTATTTTTGTCTGACTGGATTATTTCAAAAGATGTGTCGTCAAGTTCTGAGATTCTTTCTTCTGCCTGATCTAGTCTATTATTGGAGCTTTCAAATATATTTTATATTTTCTTCAATTAATTCTTCAGCTCCAGAATTTCTATTTGGGTCTTTCTTAAAAATATCTATCTCTCTCTTTGGTAGATTTCTCATTCATGTCCTGAATTATTCTTCTGAATTCTTTGTATTTTCCAGAATTCTCTTGTATCTAACTGAGCTTCTTTAAAATTGAAATTTTGAATTATTTTTCTGGGATTTCAGCAACTTCTTTTTGATTAAGATCTATTGCTGGAGAATTATTGTTTTCCAAAGGAAAACAATTTCCTTTGGAAATATTGTTTCCTTTGGAAAACAATAATTCATATTTCATATTAAAGGGAAATAATACATATTTCATTGTATTTTGATGTTTTCTGTGTCTTTATGTTGATATCTGTGTATCTGGTGTAACAGTTGCATCTTCCTATTTTTAATTCACTTCCATAGGGTAGGACTTTTTTTCTGAAGATGTATCTGTGGTGTTGGTTGGGTAAGGCACTTTGACTTTGATTCTGGGTGCATGTAGTAGTGTAGTCTCTGTATGATTTCTTTGGCTGTAAATAGCATTAGTGCTTTCTGTGATTTCCTTAGAGGATTAGGCTGCAATTATTAGTGAAGGCTGTGGTGAAGTTGTGCTGGGGACAGGCCCCAAGGGTAGGCTGACTCTACCTATCTTTGTGTCCCAGAGTGGTATATGCTGGCACCTGTGTTGGTGGTTACTGGTGGGCCAGTTCCTGGGACTTAGGTGGCTTGCATGGCTGCTGGTAGTGGCAACAGTGGGCTAGGTCACTGAACAGATTCTCATGTCCTGGGAAACAATTGTGCTATGGGTCATGGCAGTAGAGGTGGTGGAATGACCCTCTGGGTCCTGCATGGTATGGGCTCATGTTGGTGGTGGCTGTGCTATGGGTCACCACCCACAGCTCCAGACATGCTGTTCTCAGGTTCTTCTGCTCTCTGCAGCAGCAGTGCTATAGTGCCATGTGTCAGGGAGGAAGAACCTTGCTTTCACTCCAGATCCCAGGCATGCAGGCCATGTTACACTGTGAGGTTGTAGTCACTACTTAGAACCTCAGTCAGGCCGGTCTCTGGATCACCTGCCCCAGCCTTCAGCAGCAGCAGCAGAAGTGGGTGTGTGGAGGAGGAGGAGATGTCCTGTTCTCTATGTATGAGCCTGAGTGCAGAGACTCTTCTTCCAGTGGGAGAGGAAATCAAACTAATGAGTATAAATTACTTCAGTTTGCCATTAAAGGGAAGGATAAATATGGTGAGATGGTGGTAGTTGGAACGAGTTCTGGAGTCTATTGAAGTGTTTGCTGTGTTAATGTGTTTTGTTTTAATAGAGAGAAAATGAACTTAAATACATTGGTGTAGCTATTTTATTGAATCGGTTACCTTCAATTAGTTCCACTTAAGTGGGAAGCAAACATTATTTTCTTACTACTGTCCTTCAAACTCACGTGGCACATGTATCTCTCTAAAAGCATTTCTAGTCAGTTTTGTCAATTAGCTCTATTCATTTTCAGATATTAAATTACTTGTTTCATCTAAATTAGTACTTCCATATAGTATATAATCAGACTGTGTCCCTTCTCCCAGCTCAACCTAGGCCTGCTAATTCTTACACAAGCCAAGGGAAGGAGGGGCCTGATCAGTTCTTCCACCCCATTTTTTTACTCTCTTTTTCTATTCTTTTCATTTTTCCTTTTTCTTTTCTTTTTTTTCTTTTAGACAAGGTCTCGCTCCGTCACCCAAGCTGGAGTGCAGTGGTGCAATCATGGCTCACTGTAACCTCAGTCTCCTGGGCTCGTGGTACCCTCCCACCTCAGCCTTCTAAGTATCTGGGGCTACAGGAGCATGCTGCCACACTTGACTAATTTTTTTTTTTCTTTTTTTTTTTTGCAGGGATAGGAGTATTGCTATGTTGCCCAGGCTGATCTTGAACTCCTGGCCTCAGGTGATCTTACTATCTCAGCATACCAAAGTGCTGGGATTACTGGCATGAACTACTGTGCCTGGCCCTACTCTTTTTTTCAACTCATATTATAGTTTTTGGTTCCTCCATAAGTGGGGCAAGGTGTGGGGAAGAGTTATGTTGTTAAAAAGTTAATAATTAAAGTGAGAATCAGCATCAGTCTTATACCCCACGGAAATGTCAGGAGATACAAGTCAAGTAGTTAAAATGATTCCCTTATATTACTCTGATCAGGAAACAGCAATGGATAAACCAATACATTTTGCTGTTCTGCAAGTATCAGTGGAGGAGGTGGATAGGGGAAGAGTGAGATGTTACTTTCTACCTGTGGTATATATTCCTCTTATTTATAAAAAGTCCCCCTCACTTGGTTTGAGATAGGGGACATCATCCCTCCTACACCCTCAATGGGGAGGGAAAAATCAGGGAAATGCATACAACTCCAATAGCTCTGTTCAGAGGAGATACTCTCTCCAAACTCAGATCAGTCTCCAGCCGTCCCATATAGACAACAGATGGGTGAAGGGTGAAGTGCTGAAGGACTTATTTTGGCCACCCCTTGGCAATCTATTATCTCCTCATTTGAATGTACAGATCCTCATCATTTATTGCACTCAGCTGAGGGAACAGAAAAATGTCATTTCACATTCTGTTGCATAGGAAAGAAAAGGCATATATGATTCCTGCCTAAGAATGCAAGCTCAGTGCATTTTCTGGACATGAGATAGAAAAGAATACTTGTTGTTATAATCTAAATGAGCTTATGGCACCTGTAACCACTATCAGATTGTTACCATCTTCAAAAGACACATTGGTCTGACATGTGGCATTTAAAAGAAATGTAAATCTTTGGTCAAGAAAATTTCAAATGAGGGAGAGCTAATGATGTATGATAAATAGCAAAACTTCATCAATTGTATCCATCCCTATTGCCAGAGTTTTAGTGATAAACTCTCAAAAATCTCGTCTATTATTGGAGCTTATATCTTCCCTTCTCTCTACCAATTCTGTTCTTCCAAGGATAGTTCTCTACCCTTTAAAACTCTAATACAATTTAGCCTTTTCACTTCTCCAGTTGCTCACTCAAACTTTATACCAGTCATGTCAACACACATCCTGGTAGCTGAGCAAGTATATACAGAAACATTTTTAGAAGGTGAGAAAGGGGTGAGTGGGTAAAGAAAAGTTGTGAATGCTAAGATATTTTGTCTGTGACACATTGATAAATATAATTTAATTTTTCTTTTTTTCTTTTGGTTTAGCCAAAACTGGTAAAACTGGGTCACTACACGTAACATTCACTGAAGATGAAACCACTTCCATTAAAACGGATAAAACTCATTTTCCTGATGTTTTAAGAAGTCAATCATTAACACCTATCAGTATCCAAAATATCTTTTTTGGTCATTGTGTACAAGAAAGAGTGACTGCAATTTCATCACCCCAAAAACCTACTAAGCATGTCTATCAGCAGATTCCAGATACTGCTACTGGTTCCATATTTTTTCCACGTTGTCATTCAGCTTCTACTCGAATTTTTGGGAAACAAACAAACAAAATGGAAAGTTCCAGAAAGTTGAAAACTATGAAAGATGTTTATACTGAAAAAAAGCTAGAAAACATTTTAATTCTTTCTTCCAAGTTTTCCAAACCTGGAAGTGCTCCTGGCTTAGTTATCACTCACAAACTTGAGAATGTGCACCCTGAGCATCAACCTTTACTGGAGAGTCCAGGCGATACTTATCAGCACATCTCGAGAGATTTACGTGCAAGAGTGCCAAGCCCTCTACCTACAACTGTACCTGTGAAACCAGAAGGACAGTGGCCTGAACATTTTAAACCAACTGCTACATTGACACTAAAAGTTACTCAATTTCCAGGTTTTGTTTCCTTGCCAACACCAATTTTACCAAGAAAACCTCATGGGCAGTCTGTGATAGGTAAATACGATCTGAACATGGTGTAATTACAGAGTCAAGTAGAGCAAAGGGGAGAGAAGGCATGCAAGCTAATGGTACCCCTCCCCGTTTGGGTTTGCAGAGTGGGAGGATGGAATCACCTTTTATCTATACATGTAATACTTGAGCCATAGGGCAGTAACAGAAGTCCTGACCTTGCAGATCTGCCAAGGCCAGACTGGGTACTCCATTCTGATGGTGATGATGGGAACCAACAAGGGAATTCAAAGCATCAGAAAAGCTAATATACAGAAGCAGTGAGAATACACAATCATTCAAAAGGTGATCTAGATGAACTCCAGAAGTAGAATGCCAATGCTGATAGATGCCTTCATGAATACATTTTCATGGATAATTGGAATTCATTAAATGATGAACAATTATATTGAAGTCATAAAACCCTCAAATGAATTTTTACATGTATCCAAAGTCATCCCATTTGTTTTTCATTTTTCTAGAAACTCTTGCAGCAGAACATGAAAATGTAGAAAGTGTCCCAAAGCAAATCCTACCAAGACCACCTGAAGGTAAATGCTAGATTTATGCAATTCTTTTAGAAACTGTATATAAGATTATATCTTTAAAAAATTATGAATGATTTTGTGTGTTTATGTGTGTGAGTCACACATGCATAACACACATATGTCTTACTTCATTTTCGGATCCCTAAGTCATTTATGGAGCAGCTATTTTTAATATATTGACTATGAACCAAACATATTGATGTTGAGAATATAAAAGCTGATGTACTCTTAATCTGGGTGGGGTGAACAGACATACAAAAATATGAATTAACTATTTGCCATGTGCCAGGCACTGTTATAAGTGCTTTGACCTTAGTTACTTAGAAGAAACAAATGAAAATGAAAAATATCTTTGAAGAAAGATTACACCATCCTAGATTTACATTATGTCTACAAACAATCTCTCAAATATAGTGTGTGGTAAATAATTCACAATTACCAGGCACACAAAGAGAAAGACAAAATGAATGAAAACTAGCAGAAACAATAAAGAGTAGAAACATATCCACAGGATTATTTGGTATTAGAATTATTGGACACATTTTTAAATAACCTGGTGACTTCTAGGTTTTTTCCATTACTAAGTAGTTTGTATTGGACTAACCTTACCAAAGTCGACTATTAACGCTGCCAAAAATATATAAAGTCGCCATTGAAGGAACTGCACAGTAACAAATGTGGGTGTGACTTGAGTAGAGCTGGACAGTAACCAATGTGGATGTTACAATTCCTGAAAGAAGGGAAGCTCTGCCTTTGCCTTGCCTTTTGCCTGAGGGTGTTTGTGGTGTGGGAGAATGGATTACAAGTAGAATGTGGTGGTTTTAGTGGATTGAGGAGCTAGCAGTCAGACTTCAGAGCAGCCAATATACTTGGGACTTGAAGGAGAAAATCTTGGCGAGGAAAGAATTGAAGGAAGGTGAATCAAAAAATCTGCATACAAGCTGGGCACAGTGGGGCGCAGCTGTAGTCTCAGTTCTTGAGAGGCTGAGGTGGAGTATCACTTTAGCCTAGGAGTTTGAGGCCCACCTGGGTAACATAGTGAGACTCAGTCTGTGTTAGGCCATTCTTGCATTGCTATAAAGAAATACCTGAGACTGGATAATTTATAGGGAAAAGAGATTTAATTGGCTCACAGTTCTGCAGACCATACAAGAAGTGTGGTGCTGGTATCTGCCGCTGGTTAGGGCCTCAGGGAGCTTTTACTCATGGTATACAGCAAAGTGGGAGCTTGAACATCACATGATGAGAGTGGGAGCAAGAGAGTGGTGTGAGGTACAGGTGCCACACACTTTAAAACAGCCAGATCTTATAAGAACTCACTATCATAAGGGCAGCACAAAGCCATGAGGGATCCACTCCCATGAACCAGACACCTCCCACCAGGCCCCATGTTCAACACTGGGAGTTACATTTCAATATGAGATTTAGAGGGGACAACAGCCAAACTATATCACTCCACCTCTGGCCTCTCAAATATCATGTTCTTCTCACATTGCAAAATACAATCGTCCCCTGCCAATAGTTCCCCAAAAGTCTCAATTCATTTCAGCTTCATTCAAAAGTACAAAGTCTCATGTTAGACAAGGCATGTCCCTTTGTATTAGTTTGGTTTCTCTAGAGGGACAGAACTAATAGGATATATGTATATATGAAAGGGAGTTTATTAACGAGAATTGACTTACACCATCACAAGGTAAGGTCCCACAATAGACCGTCTGCTAATTGAGGAGTAAGGAAGCCAGTAGTGACTCAGTCTGAATCCCATAACCTCAAAAGTAGGGAAGCCGACTGTGTAGCCTTCAGTCTATGGCTAAAGGCCCGAGAGCCCCAGGCAAACCACTGGTGTAGGTCCAAGAGCCTAAAAGCCAAAGAACTTGAAGTCTGATGTTCTAGGGCAGGAAGCATCCAGCATGGGAGAAAGATGAAGGCCAGAAGACTCAACAAGTCAGCTTCTTCGACCTTCTGCCTGCTTTTTCTAGCTGTGCTGACAGCTGATTGGATGGTACATACATCCAATGTGGTACACACATCCCACAATGTGGAGTGGTACCCACATTGTGGGTGGGTCTTCTTGAGGGCGGGTCTTCCTTTCCTAGTCCATTGACTCAGATGTTAATCTCTTCTGGCAACACCCAGAAACACCCAGATATACCCAGAAACAACACTTTGCATCCTTCAATCAAATTGACAGTATTAACCATCACACCCTTCCACTTAGAAGCCTGTAAAATTAAAACAAGTTATTTATTTCCAAGCCTGTAAAATTAAAACAAGTTATTTACTTCCAAGATACAATGGGGGGAGGGGTACCAGCATTGGGTAAACATTCCCATTCAAAAAGGGAGAAATTGGCAAAAAGAAAGGGGCTACAGACCCTATTCATTTTCATGGATAATTGCAATCCATTAAATGATGAACGATTATACTGAAGTCATAAGACCCTCAAATGAATTTTTACACGTATCCAAACTCATCCCAGTTTTTTTCTTTTTTCTAGAAATTCCTATAACAGAAAATGAAAATGTAGAAAGTATACAGATCTGAAACCCAGCTGGGCAGACATTATATCTTAAAGTTCTAAAATAATATTTGACTGGATGTTCCACATCCAGGGCACACTGGTGCAAGGGGTGGACTCCCAAGGCCTTTCCCAGCTCCACCCATGTGGCTTTGCAGGGTACAGCTCCTGTGGCTGCTCTCATGGGTTGGAGTTGAGTACTTGTGGCTTTTCCAGCCTCACGATTTAAGCTGCATGCAGTGCTACCATTCTGGGGTCTGGAGGGTGGCTGCCCACTTCCCACAGCTCCACTAGGCAATGCCTCAGTGGGGTATTTGTGTGGGGGCTCCAACCCCACATTTCCCCCATCCTATCCTAATAGAGGTTCTCAGTGAAGGCTCCACCGCTGTGACAGGCTTCTACCTGAGCACCCAGGCTTTCTTATACATCCTCTGAAATGTAGGTGCAGGCTGCCAAACCTCCTTCACTCTTGCATTCTGCAGGTTTTGAGGCCTAACACCATGTGGAAGCCACCAAGGCTTACAGCTTGCACTCTCCAAAGCAGCAGCCTAAGCAGTATCTGGGGTCCTTTGAGCTGAGGCTGGGGTCAGAATGGCCAAGACACAAGGAGCAGCCCCCTCAGGTGGCACAGGGCAGTGGTGCCCTGGGCCTGGCCCCCGAAACTATTCAGTCCTCTTGGTCCTCTGCGTCTGTGATGGGAGGGGCTGCCACAGTGGTCTCTGAAATGTCTTTGAGGCCTTGTTCCCATTTTCTTGGCTATTCCTACTTGGATCCTTTTTAGTTATGCAGATCTCTCTAGCAAGTGGTTACTCTATAGCCTGCTGGAATCCCTCTCCCAAAGCTTTTTCTTTCCATGCTATATGGCCAGGCTGCAAATTTTCCAAACTTTTACAAGCTGCTTCCCTTTTGAATATAAATTTCAACTTTGTCATTGCTTTGCTCCCACATCTGGGCATAGGCTGTT
This sequence comes from Macaca mulatta, assembly GCF_049350105.2. Lineage (NCBI taxonomy): Eukaryota > Metazoa > Chordata > Mammalia > Primates > Cercopithecidae > Macaca > Macaca mulatta. The sequence continues at coordinate 25,506,613 of NC_133422.1, forward strand.
ACAAGCAGCCAGGCTAAATCCTGAATGCTTTGCTGCTTAGAAATTTCTTCTATCAGATACCAAATCATCACTCTGAAGTTCAGACTTCCACAGATCTTTAGGGCATGAATAGAATTTAGCCAGGCTCTTTGCTAAAGCGTAACATGAGTAACTTTTGCTCCAGTTCCAAATAAGTTCCTCATTTCAATCTGAGACCTTGGCAGCCTGGCCTTCACTGTCAATATAAATATCAGCATTTTGGTCACGCTGTTTACCCAGTCTCTGAGAAGTTCCAAACTTTCCCTCATCTTCCTGTCTTCTTCTGAGCCTTAGAAACTCTTCCAACCTCTGCCTGTTACCTGGTTCCAAAGTGGCTCCCACATTTTTATGTATCTTCATAGCAGTGCCCTTCTCCTCAGTACCAACTTTATGTGTTAGTTTGTTCTTGCATTACTACAAAGAAAAACCCAAGACTGAGTAATGTATAGAGAAAAGAGGTGTAATTGGTTTACAGTTCTGAAGGCTATACAAGCATAGTTATGGCATTCCCTTGGCTTTTGGGGAGGCTTCAGTGGGTTTTACTCATGGCAGAAGGCAAAACAAGAGCAGGTATATCACATTGCAAAAGCAGAAGCAAGAGAGAGTGAAGGAGAGGTCCCACACAATTTCTTTTTTTTTTTTAAAGACAGAGTCTTACTCTGTTGCCCAGGCCAGAGTGCAGTGGCACAATCTCAGCTCACTACAACCTCTGCCTTCCAGGTTCAAGTGATTCTCCTGTCTCAGCCTCCTGAGTAACTGGGATTGCAGGCATAGCTAGTTTTTGTATTTTTCATAGAGACAGGGTTTCACCATGTTGACCAGATTGGTCTCAAACTTCTGACCTCTAGTGATCCTCCTTGGCCTCCCAAAGTGCTGAGATTATAGATGTGAGCCACTGCACCTGGCCTGCCACACACTTTTTTTTTTTTTTTTTTTTTTTTGAGACGGAGTCTCGCTCTGTCGCCCAGGCTGGAGTGCAGTGGCGCGATCTCGGCTCACTGCAAGCTCCGCCTCCTGGGTTTACGCCATTCTCCTGCCTCAGCCTCCTGAGTAGCTGGGACTACAGGCGCCCGCCACCACGCCTGGCTAATTTTTTGTATTTTTAGTAGAGACAGGGTTTCACCGTGGTCTCGATCTCCTGACCTTGTGATCCGCCCGCCTCGGCCTCCCAAAGTGCTGGGATTACAGGCGTGAGCCACCGCGCCCGGCCACACACTTTTTTATTTATTTATTAATTTTGAGACAGAGCTTTGCTGTGTCACCCAGGCTGGAGTGCAGTGGCGCGATCTCGGCTCACTGTAAGCTTGGCCTCCTGGGTTCATGCCATTCTTCTGCCTCAGCCTCCAGAGTAGCTGGGACTACAGGCGCCCGCCACCATGCCTGGCTAATTTTTTGTATTTTCAGTAGAGACAGGGTTTCACCTTGTTAGCCAGGATGGTCTCGATCTCCTGACCTCGTGATCTGCCGGCCTCTGCCTCCCAAAGTGCTGGGATTACAAGCGTGAGCCACCGCGCCTGGCCTGCCACACACTTTTAAACAAGATCAGAATTCCACTCACTACCATAAGGATAGCACCAAGCCATAGGAGATCTGCCCCCATGACCCAAACACCTCCCACCAGGACCCATATCCAACATTGGGATTTACATTTCAACATGAGATTTAAAGAGGACAACATACAAACTATATCACAGTCTCCTAAAAAAAATCTGCATACAAACTCCCTCAAGGGTGCTAGCTGATTTCTAAGCTGTGAATGTATAGAACAAGATTCCAAGAAACAGAGTAGAAAACATCAGCTGAGAAGATAAGAAATTGATCATAGAGTTTTGTGATTGCACAAAAGATGGATAATAGAGTTCAAGCTCTGCCGAAGTGTTGGGGCCTTTGTAAACACATTGGAATTTCAGTTGAAATTCCATGCCTTAGGAATAAAGATGGTGTTCTAGGAAAGAAGACAAAACTAAAATAGCCGAGCCCTAACAAAACTCAAACCAATCCTTGATAATGGTGTTTTCTGCCTAATCAAGGAAAACCTAACATGTTGAGAGAAAGAGAAAGAAAGAGAGAGAGGGCATATTATCCAGACTTCTTAAAATAGTTCATCTTTGAAGTCCAGCATTAAATTTAAAAAATTACAACACATTCTAAAAATAAAATAAAATATCTGAAAAACAGTAGAAAGAAACAGGCAATAAAACAGGCCTATATTTGATTCAGATATTAGAGTTTCAAATGGATTTAAAAGTAACTATGATTACTATGTCCAAGAAAGCAAAGAGATCATTGGAGAATTTCACCACAGAACTGGTATTTTTGTTTTTTAAAATGAGTCAAATAAAATTCTAGAACAATAAAAATAATATACCAAATTAACAATTCAAATAGCTGCATTTAGTAAAAGGTTATATACAGCAGAACACTCCAACCATAACCCGCCATTCCTCCCAGAACTTTTGTATCCTTGTCTATGATGTCAATTAACTTCCAGGTCTCTTCCATGTCATTCTGCCATTATTTGCTTTATTGAGTTTCTTCTCTGGTGGTTTCCTTCTTAGAAAATTTAAGAATCCCCAGATTCTTGAGCAATCACCTCCTCTTCATCTCCATCTTCCTCATTTCTACTCAACAACCGACTGCGTGGGCTTAGAGCAGGCAGCAGGCCACAGACTTATGTCTTAACTCACTCTCTTTCCCTTCTTGCTCCATTCTTTCTCCCAAGCCAAGGTATCTCTATATTACATTATATATCTTTCTTTATTCAAGCTTTCACGTCTCTTGATCTGAAATGGGCACAGAGGTTCTGTTTTAGAAATTAAAAACCTTTTTTTGTTTTCTTCGTTCTAGGATGCTGATTTTCTCTCATCGAAGCAGTAACATAAGAATTACTGACATTATAAAATATGTTTCTGCAAACAATGCAGCAATACTGGCTGCAAAAGTAAAATATATTATATAAAATGTTAAAATACTTTCCTGCCACATTTGGTGTATACTTGCATGGGACATTTTTGATGGAAGGTGAAACCCATAGGGTCATAATAAAGTAAATTTAAATTTAGATGGTCTTTCTTTGGTTTACTCCTGAGATGTCTGTTTGTCTCCTATGGGGGATCTACCAGCTAAAGGAAGAGTTTAATTACATAGGGCATTTGAATTGTACATCAAAGTGATACTAAGGAAAAAGTGAGGCTGATGTCTTGCTGAGGTATTCTTACATGACGTTGCCTATTAATTTTATGAGCCAAGAAGTTCTTTATGTAATTCATAGTAAATTTTAAGAAAATATTTTTACACATAGTATGCAAAGACAGATATTGATGGAAACTAAATTATCCAGATAGAAATCTATGAGCATATGGTTTACTTTGGGGAAGATAATGGTGCACCTAAAATTACAAAACAAAACAACACCCAATTTGGCAAACAGAACTGAGTTTGGGGTAGATGAAGGCTATGGGGAATCCCTGCCAGAGGATGTGTGCACTTAAGCCCTTAGGGTAACTCAATATTTTCATAAGATAAATACCTCTTAACTTTCATTCTAGGTGATAACACATTTAAATTTTATGTTTTGTTTTGTTTATTTAGGTCTCACCAAAACTGAAAAAATAGAATCAGAGATACAGATTGTGCGTGGTGAAGGTTTTAAGACTGTTGCAGCAACACGATATGAAACAATAGCAGCCATGACCAACCTGGCCATAGTAAACTGTCAAGTATATGGAAGAAATGCACTTAATCTGAAGGTATGCTGGATCTTTTTAATGACAGTGTCCTCCTGTATTATCAATTATTTTTGCTTTAGATTTCCCAATATAGATTAGTTTCCATGGTATTGAGGGGAATTTTCCTATTACAATAGAGATTTCTTAGGAACACATTCAAATTGCATCTCAAAACCTATATTCCTAGTTTGCCTTCAGTTTAAAAAGATTCTGAGGTTCAAGTCAATCACAGTGCTTTTTAAAAATTACTTAGCATAAGAGAATTTGAATTCAGATTTATTGTATTTTTAAGTTATTAGCAATCTTTGGCTCTGTGACAAATCTAGTATTAGGATGGCTTTTCACTGAACACAAGCTCAATATCATGAATAGCAATAATATTAGTTATCATTTGTTAAGTATCCACTACGTGCCACGTACACATTACTCCTAATACATAATTATGTAAAGTATTATAATCTTTATCCTCAGACAAGAACACTGAGGCTTAATGAAAGTAACTTGTATAAGATCACACAGTAAGCAAGTTGTAGAGCTTGGGTTTGAACCCAGAACCTTTTGGCCTCAAAATCTATGCTTTTTTATTTTAAGTTTTATTTTGAGGTAAGTTCTAACTCATAGAAAATTTGTAAAAATAGGAAAAGCTACAGAGAGTTTCTTTGAAAAATTAGGGCATTAAAATAATATCCATATATACTGGGAAATTTGGAAAGTCAAATGCTTGGCTGGGGCTAGACACATTCTTAGAAAAGACCTGAGAAGGCCCTAAGCTTTCACATCTGGCTGACCTCTAAATGCAGTACAAGCAGGAAGTAAAGGCAAAGGTGGTTGTAAATGGCCTGGCTAAGCATTGAAGGAGTGCCTTAGCACAGAGTCCATCTGAAAAGGTGGAGTTCTCTCTCTCTCCTCCTCTCTCTGTCTTCTGTTGTGTAAGGAAATCTCTGTCAAAACAATAACTGAACCCGAGTTAAAAGAGCAGAGATTTTAAAGAAAACATGTGACAAAGAATACAGACTTCACAAAAAAAGTTTAGAAAATTATTAAACAACTCAATAGCTATAGCTCATATCAAGCCTACAGAAATTCTGGAGCTGAAAAATACAATAACTGAAATGAAAACCTCACTGGAAGATTTCAATAGTAGATTTGATCAGGCAGTAGATTTGATCTATTTCTATTCTATAAAAATAGAAATAGAATGCAAAACAACAAAACAAACCCCAAAGAGAGAGAAAAATGTGATTTCCAGAGTTAACACATTATAATGATTAAGACGTCCAGTTCCAGTTTTTTTTTTTTTTTTTTTTTTTGAGACGGAGTCTCGCTCTGTCACCCAGGCTGGAGTGCAGTGGCTCACTGTAAGCTCCGCCTCCCGGGTTCACGCCATTCTCCTGCCTCAGCCTCCCGAGTAGCTGGGACTACAGGTGCCCACAACCGCGCCCGGCTAATTTTTTGTATTTTTAGTAGAGACGGGGTTTCACCGTGGTCTCGATCTCCTGACCTTGTGATCCGCCCGCCTCGGCCTCCCAAAGTGCTGGGATTACAGGCGTGAGCCACCGCGCCCAGCCAGTTCCAGTTTTTAACAAAAATTATGGAATATCCAAAAAATATGGCTTGTTCACAGAAGAAACTAACAGAAGCTCTATTTTTTCACATCAGACGGGTAATGTGCCAATGTCATAAAAAGGCTTGAGGGAGGCATATTTTATTCATGAGCATAAAAAGCCAATCATCATGCTTATGAACTACTAAAGGATTAGAAACTACTTCTGAGGAAGCACAGATATTGGACTTACTGGAAAAAGGACTTCAAATAAATTGTCTTAAATATGTTCAAACTGCTAAATGAAACTATGGACAGAGAGCTAAAGAGAATAATGTGTGAACAGAGATTTCAATAAGGAGAATAATGCGTGAACAGAGATTACAATAAAGAGATGGAAATGACAAAAGAAAAAAAAACAATTCAGGAGCTGGAAACTACATTACCAAACTGAAAACTTCTCTAGAAAGTTTCAATACTAGGAATATTGATTAGGCAGAATAAAGAATTATAAACTAGAAAATAGGTAAATTGAAATGATCAAGTATGAAGAACAGAAAGAAAAATAAATAAATAAAAATGAACAGAACTTAAGGGACCTCCAGAACATCATCAAGTATACCAACATACATTTAATGGGGTCTCTGGAAAAAAGGAAAGAGAAGAAAGGGCAGAAAAAATATTTGAAGAAATAATGGCCAAATATTCCAAATTTGATTAAAAGCACAACTCTATACATCCAGGAAGCTCAATCAACTCCAAGAAGGATAATTGCCAAGAGATCCACAATGAGACATATAATCTAATTGTCAAAAGCCAAAGTCAAAGAAATAATCTTGACAGCAGCAAGCAAGAAGTGTTTTGTCATGTACAAGGGCTCTACAATGAAATTCACAGCCAGTTTGTTGCCAGAAACTATGGAGGCAAGAAAGGAATTGGATGACATCTTTATAGTGCTGAAAGAAAAGCAATCTGTCAACCAAAAGTCTATAACCAGAAAATATCCTTCAAAAACAAAGGAGTAATTAAGACATTCCCCAATAAGCAGAAGCCGAGGGCATTTCTGCCCTATAAGAAATGCTAGAGAGTTGTTCAGGCTACAGTGAGATAACATTAGACAGCAACTCAAAGTCTTAAAAAGAAATAAAGAACTCTGATGAAGGTAACTACATAGGTAAATATAAAAGTCAGTATTATTTTGGTTATCAGTTTGTATTTTTCTTATATCACTTAAAAGACAAGTGTGTAAACATAATTATAAATGTGTATTAATGGACACACAATGTTTAAAGATTTAATTTGTGACAAAACAGAAGGGAGATGAAGCTGTATAGGAACAGAGATTTTGTATGCCATTAGAGTTAATTTGGTATCAATCTAAACTAGATTGTTGTAAATTTAGGATGCCAAGTGCAATCCCATAGTAACTACTACTAAAAAACCATATTAAAACATACACAAAGGGAAGTGAGGAGGGAATTAATGTGGCACACTACAGAAAATTCATTAAATACAAAGAAGGCTGTAATGAAGGGAACGAACAAAACCAACAATGACAAAACATTCTGGAAAGGGCAAAAGTGTAAAGGCAGTAAAAGTACCTGCGGTTTTCAGGGTTGTGGCAGAAGGGAAGAAAGGATGAATAGGAGAAGCACGAGTAATTTTTAGGGCAGTGATTCCGTATGATACTGTAATGGTGAGTCTATTTCCTTATGTATTTTGAAAACCCATGGAATATATAACACAAGATGTGAACTATAATGTAAACTATGGACTTGGGTTGATAATGATGTGCCAATGTTGGTTCATTGATTGTAACAAATATACCAACATGTTGTACAGGATGTTAATGTTGGGAGAAGGCTATAGGTACATATGGCAAAGGGGTATGTGGAGAAGACAAATCTCAAATTAAGAACTTAACTTTACACTTTAAAAAACTTGAACAAAGAGAGCAAACTAAACCCAAAGTTAACAGAAGGAAGAAAACAATAATGATAAGAGCAGAGATAAATGAAATAGAGAATAGGAAAACAGTAGAGAAAATTAATGAAAACAAAGTTAGGTTATTTGTAAAGATCAACAAAATAAATAAATCCTTAGCTAGACTAAGTAAAAAAGAGAGAGAGAATGTACAAATAACTAACATTAGTCATGAAAATTGAAATATTACAACTGGTCTTACAAAAATAAAGGGGATTGTAAAAGAATACTTTAAATGATTGTACACTAATGAATAATATAACCTAGATTAAATGGAAACATTTCTAGAAAAACACAAATTACAGACTCAAGAACAAATAAAAATCCGAGCAGACATTTAACAAGTAATGAGATTAAGTCAGTAACAAAAAACTTCCAAACAAAGTAAAATCCAGGACCAGATGGGCCTAATATCAGGCAACCCTAATTTCAGACAAAACAGGCTTTAAACCAACAAAGATCAAAAAAGACAAAGAAAGGCGTTACATAATGTTAAAGGGCTCAGTTCAACAAGAAGACGTAACTATCCTAAATATATATGCACCCAATACAGGAGCAGCCAGATTCATAAAGCAAATTATTAGATTCCTACAAAAAGACTGAGGTTCCCTCATAATGAATAGTGGGAGACATCAACACTCCACTGACAGCATTAGACAAATCATCAAGGCAGAAAATTAACAAAGATATTCAACATTGGACAAAAATGGATCTGGACCTTTACAGAACTCTACCCCTAAAACAACAGAATTCTTCCCATTTCCACATGACACATACTCTAAAATCAACCATGTAATCGAACACAAAACAAGTCTCAGCAAATGAAAAATAATTGTATTAGTACATTGTCATACTGCTATGAAGAAATACCCGAGACTGGGTAATTTATAAATAAAAAGAGGTTTAATGGACTAACAGTTCCACATGGCTGGGGAGGTCTCACAATCATGGCAGAAGGCAAAGGAGAAGCAATGACACGTCTTACATGACGGCAAGCAAGCATGTGCAGGGGAACTGCCCTTTATAAAACCATCAGCTCTCACGTGACTTATTCATTTTCATCACAAGAAAAACTCACCCCTATGATGCATTTACCTCCCACCAGATCCCTCCCACGACACATGGATTATGGGAGCTACAATTCAAGATGATATTTGGGTGGGGACACAGGCAAACCATATCAATAACCAAAATTATACCAAACACAATCTTGGACCACAGTACAATAAAAATAGAAGTCAAGACTTTTAAAATCACTCATACCATGCAGTTACATGAAAATTAAATGACATACTCCTGAATGACTCTTGGGTAAATCTGAAATTAAGGTAGAAAAGAAGTACTTTGAAATTAATGAGAATAAAAATACAGCATATTAGAATCTCTGGTACACAGCTAAGGCAATGTTAAGCAGGAAATTCATAGCACTAAATGTCCACATCAGGAAGTTAGAAAGATGTTAAATTAGTAACCTAACATTAAAACTGAAAGAACTAGAGAAGCAAGAGTAAACCAACCCCAAAGCTAGCAGAAGACAAGAAATAACCAAAGTCAGAGCTGAACTAAAGAAAACTGAGACACAAAAAAGAATTCAAAAGATCAGCAGATCCAGGAGTTGATTTTTTGGGGAAAAAAAAAATTAGTAATATAGGACACTAGCTAGACTAATAAAGAAGGAAGAGAAAATCCAAATACAATTAGAAATAACAAAGGAGAAGTTATTCCTGACCCCACAATAATAAAAATAACCATCAGAAACAACTACAGACACCTCTCTGCACACAAAGTAGAAAACCTAGAAGAGATGGATAAATTCCCAGACACATACATCCTCCCAAGACTGAACCAGGAAGAAGTTGATTCCCTGAACAGACCAATAATGAGCTCCAAAACTGAATCAGTAGTAAATAGCCCACCAACCAAGAAAAGCCCAGTGCCACACAGATTCACAGCTGAATTCTACCAGATGTACAAAGCAGAGCTTGTACCATTTCTGGTGAAACTATTCCAAAAAATTGAGGAGGAGGAGCTCCTCCCTAACTAATTCAGTGATGCTGGCATCATCCTGATGCCAAAACCTGGCAGAGACACAACAACAACAACAACAACAAAAAACAACAAAACTTCAGGCCAATATTCTTGATGAACACTGATGCAAAAATCTTCAACAAAATACTAGCAAACTGAATCCAGCAGCACATCAAAAAGCTTATCTACTATGATCAAGTAGGCTTTATCCCTGGGATGCAAGATTGGTTCAACATATGCAAATCAATACATGTGATTCATCACACAAACAGAACTAAAAACAAAAACTATATGATTATCTCAATAGATGTAGAAAAGGTTTTTAATAAAATTCAACATCACTACATGTTAAACACTCTCCATAAAGTAGGTATTGAAGAAACAACCTCAAAATAATAAGAGCCACCTATGACAGACTGACAGCCAACATCATACAGAATGGGCAGAAGTTGGAAGCATTCCCCTTAAAAACTGGAACAAGTCAAGGATGTCCTCTCTCTCTCTCTCTTTTTTTTTTTTTTTTTTTTTTTTGTTTTTTGAGACAGAGTCTCGCTCTATTGCCCAGGCTGGAGTGCAGTGGTGTGATCTCGGCTCACTGCAAGGTCCACCTCCCAGGTTCACGCCATTCTCCTGCCTTAGCCTCCCGAGTAGCTGGGACTACATGCGCCCACCATGACGCCCATCTAAATTTTTTGTAATTTTAGTAGAGACGGGGTTTCACCATGTTAGCCAGGATAGTCTCGATCTGCTGGCCTCGTGATCCACCCGCCTCGGCCTTCCAAAGTGCTGGGATTACAGGCGTGAGCCACTGTACCCAGCCAAGGATGCCCTCTCTCAACACTCCTATTCAACAAAGTATTGGAAATCCTGACCAGGGTAATCAGGCAAGAGAAAGAAAGAAAGAACATCCAAATAGGAAGAGAGGAAGCTAAACTATCCCTATTTGCAAATGGCATGATCCCATATGTAGAAAACCTCGTAGTCTCAGCCCCAAAGCTCCTTAAGCTGATAAACAACTTCAGCAAAATCTCAGACTACAAAATCAATGTGCCAAAATCACAGACATTCTTATACACCAACAACAGTCAAGCTAAGAGCCAAATCAGGAACACAGTCTCATTCACAATTGCCACATAAAGAATAAGATCTTTAGGAATACAGCTAACCAAGGATGTGAATGATCTCTACAAGGAGAACTACGAAACACAAAGTTCAAAGGAATCAGAGATGACACAAGCAAATGGAAAAACATTCCATGCTCATGGATAGGAAGAATCAATATTAATAAAATGGCCATACTGACAAAAGCAATTTATAGATTGAATGGTATTCCTATTAAACTACCAGTGACATTCTTCACAGAACTAGAAAAAACCATTATAAAATTCATATGGAACCAAAAAAGAGCCTGACTAGCCAAGGCAAACCTAAGCAAAAAGAGAAAAGCTAGAGGCATCATGCTACCTGCCTTCGAACTATACTAGAGGGCTACAGCATGGTGCTGGTACATAAACAAACACACAAACCAATGGAACTGAATAGAGAACTCAGAAACAAGGCTGCATACCTACAACTATCTGATCTTTGACAAAGCTGACAAAAACAAGCAATGGGGAAAGGATTCCCTATTCAATAAATGGTGCTGGGATAACTGGCTAGCCATATGCAGAAGATCGAAATTGGACCCCTTCCATATACTATATACAAAAATTAACTCAAGATATATTAAAGACTTTAATGTAAAATGCAAAACTATAAAAACCCTGGAGGACAACCTAGGCAATACTATTTAGGGCATAGGAATGAGCAAAGATTTAATGATAAAGACACCAAAGCAATTGCAACAAAAGCAAAAATTGACAGATGGGGTCTAATTAAACTAAAGAGCTTCTGCATTACAACGAAAATTATCAACAGAGTGAACAGACAGCCTACAGAATGGGAGAGAAATTTTGCAAACTATGCATCTGACAAAGGCCTAATATCCAGCATTTATAAGGAACTAAAACAAACAACCCCATTAAAAAGTGGGCAAAGGCCATGAACAGACACTCCAAAAGAAGACATACATGTGACCAACAATCATGAAAAAAGCTCAACATCACTGATCATTAGAGAAATGCAAATCAAAGTCACAATAAGATACCATCTCACATCAGGCAGGATAGCTATTACTAAAACGAAAAAAATAACAGATGCTGTTGAGGTTGTGGAGAAAAAGGAACATTTATACACTCTTGGTGGGAGTGTAAATTAGTTCAACCATTGTGGAAGACAGTGTGACAATTCCTCTAAAACCTAAAAACAGAAATACCATTTGACCCAGCATCCCATTACTGGGTATATACCCAAACCAATATAAATTATTCTATTATAAAGACACATGCGTGTGTTTATGGCAGCACTCTTTGTGATAACAAAGTCATGGAATCAACCTAAATGCACATCAATGATAGACTGGATAAAGAAAATGTGGTACATATACACCATAGAATACTATGCTACCATTTAAAAGAACAAGAGCATGTCTTTTGTGGGAACATGGATGGAGCTGGAGGCCATTATACTTAGCAAACTAACTCAGGGACAGTAAACCAAATATTTCATGTTCTCACTTATAAGTGGGAGCTAAATAATGAGTACACACGGACACATAGAGGGGAACAACATGCACTGGATCCTATTGGAAGGTGGAGGGTGGGAAGAGGGAGAGGGTTGGGAAAAATAACTAATGGGTACTAGGCTTAATACTTGGGTGATTAAATAATCTGTACAAGAAACCCCCATGACACAAGTTTTCCTATATAATAAATCTGCATGTGTATCCCTGAACTTAAAATAAAAGCTAAATTAAAAAAAAAAAAAAGACCTAGAAAACATATTTAAGGAAATAATGGCTGAGATTTTCCCAAATCTGGAGATAACCAGTAGCACCCAAATACAGGAAATTCAAAGGTCACCAATTAGATTCAATGCAGGAGGAATTTCCCAAGGTACATCATAATCAAATTAGCAAAAATCAAAGAGAAAGAATATTTGCAGCACAAACAATAAAGAAACATATGACATTCAACAGAGCCCCAGTACAGCTTTTAGCAGCTTATTCAGCAGAAACCCTGCAGGCTAGGAGAGAGTGTTGAAGGGGAGGAAAAAAAAAAAAAACAACCCTCTTGACTGAGACTACTATACCCATTAAAGTGTCTCTTCAAACACAAAGGAGAGATAAAGACTTTCCCCAAATAACAAAAGCGGAAGGAACTCATGAACACCAAACCTGTCCAAAAAATGCTACAGGGAGTCCTTCCATCTGGGAGAAATAGACTGTAAGGTGTAACAAGAAAACATTTCAAAATATAAAACTCACTGCTGAAAATAAGAAAATTGAAAACTAGACAAATTCAGAACGTATTAATACTGTAATTGTGGTAAGTAAACCACTTACATCTTAAATATGAAGACTAAAAGACAAAACTATTAAAAACAACAATTGCAACAGCTGGTTAAGAGATAGGCAATATGGAAGGATGTAAATTGAAACATCAAGAAGTCAAAATATGTAGAAGGTGCTATTAAAGTGTGGAGTTTGTTTTTGATGCTTTTCCTTGCGAGCAAAGTTAAGTTGTCATCAGTTTAAAATTACCTATTATATCATGGTTTTTGTAAGCCTCATGGTAACCACAAAGCATAAACCTGTAATAGCACAGAATCCAAACATATTACTAGAGAAAATTACTTAAACACAAAGTCAGGTAGTAAGAGAGGTAAAAAGGAAGAAAGGATTCACACAATAAGCAGAAAACGAATAACAAAATGACAACAGGAAACCCTTACCTATCAATAAAAACCTTGAATATAAGTAAATAAATAAATAATATCAGCCCCAGCTATATGCTGTCTATAAGAAACTCACTTTCTCTATAAAGACACAGGCTGAAAATGAAGGGATGGACAAAGATATTCCACATACACTGAAACCAAAAAAGAGCATGAGCAGCTATACTTATATCAGATAAAGTAAACTTTAAGTCAAGAATGGTAAGACAAGGAGGGCCATCGTATAAAAATCAAGAGGAGAGGCTGGTCTCGAACTCCCGACCTCAGGTGATCCACCCACCTCGGCCTCCCAAAGTACTGGGATAACAGGCGTGAGCCACCACACCCGGTCCTTGGTTATAAGCTTTAAAGAATTTGTTTGCTATTTTGCACATTTCTGCCTTAAGACTGTGTTTCTAGCAACTATTTAAAGTTATAAACTCTTCATTGATAAAGAATAAATCTTATATCACTAAAAGATGAATATGCAATAAGATGTTTTCAGACAAAGAAAAGCTGAATTCGTTTTTCTCAAGCTTATCTCTACTACAAGAAATGTTGGAAAAAAGCCTGAGGAGTTAAAAAAAGAAAAAAATTAGACCAAATAGAAACCTAGTTAATTAAGAAATAATGAATAGCACCACAAGTGGTAAATACATCAGTGAATATAAAGGACCTTTTAAAACAATCTTGAAATCTCTTTAAAAGAATACTGATTATTTAAAATAAATACATTAACCATATATTGTGGGTGTTATAGCTAATATAAAAGTAAAATATTTGACAACAGGAGTACAAAAGTTTGAAAGGGGCTAAATGTATGTATCTATTATAAGGTTCTTTTTTTTCTTACCCTTTTCTATGGTGCTGATACTGAAAGATTCTTTAATCATGAAGTAGTAGAATATTTTTTGAAGGGTGGTTGTGTTAAGGCACATACTGTGATCTTTAAAGAAGTCACTTTTTTAATAACACTAAGGAGAATAACAAGAAAGTCATTTAAAAAAAAATGATGTTTGAACAAATGGTCTGTTCACAGCAAAGAAGGCAAGAAAAGAATAGAGGAATAAGGCTGAGTGCTGTGGCTTATGCCTGTAATCTCAGTGCTTTGTGAAGTCAAGGCAGGAGGATTCCTTGATGCCAGGTGTTTGAGGACAGCCTAGGCAACATAGCAAGACCCTGTCTCTACAAATTTTCTGTTTAGAAATTAGCCAAGAATGGTGATATGTACCTGTAGTTCTAGCTACTCAGGAGGCTGAGGAAGATCACATGAGCCCAGGAATTTGAGGTTTTAGTGAGCTATGATTGTGCCACTGGACTCCAGGCAGGGTGACTGAGCGAGACCGTGTCTCTAAAAAAAAAGGAGAATAGAGAATAGAAGAACAGAAACAGATCAGACAAACAGAAAAAAGCACCAAAATGGTAAACTTTAGCCTAAACATATTAGTAATTTTGTTAAATGTAAATGGGTTAAACATCACAATAAAAAAATAGAGATCGTCAAACTGGCCAATGAAGTACCACTCAATTATTTGCTATTTACAGGAAGCGTACTTAAATAAAGACACTGATGGTTAAAAAGTAAAACTGGAAAAAGATAACAGTAGGCATTATAAAGCTCTTAGGGCTGTATTAGCTGACTAAGTAGAAAATAATACTAAAGAAAAAGAGTATTACCAAGTATAAAGAGAAGTGTGAAAATGTTTAAACGGTCAATTCATCAAGAAGACAGAACAATCTAAATGTGTATAGATATAATAAGAATGCCTCAAAATTCGTCAATCAAAATTTAACAGAACTAAAGTGAGAAGTAGAACAATTCACCATCATAACTGGATATTAGACTTAACATATCTTGATCAAGAATTGATATGTGTAGTAAAAAACAATTCAGTAAAGATATAGAAGATCTGAAATAACTCCAGAAACTAACTTGACCTAATTAACATTTATAGAATGATACATCCAATAGCTGCAGAATAAACATTACTTTTTAGGTACACATAGAACAATTTCAAGATATATGTTGGGCCATAAAACATATCTCAGGAAATTTTAAAAGATTGAAATATTGTAGTTCTCATACCACAACAGAAATAAAATAGAAGTCACAGTAAGATATCTAGAAAAGTACCAAATATTTGTGCTAAATATTAATGTAAATATTAAAAAGCACGAAGTGTTTGGAAATGAAACAACACACTAATTAAAAAATAGGTCAAGAAAGAAAGCACCAAGGAAATCAGAAATGTTTTAAACTGAATGACAATGAAGACAGTACAGAAATTGGCACATTTAACAAGAAGTTTCAGGTAGATGCTGGATTAACAGATAGAAATCAGAGAAATAAAGGTAGAGATATAAAAAGGAGTAAAGAAAATAATTATATATAAAATAGATTCAATTATATTTCAGCACAAAGCAATGTTTGCTTGTTAGTGATTGAACTAATTCTGTCACGCATATAATACTACACTTGTCACACACATAAATACTTAGTCTGATATGGTTTGGGTCTGTGTCCTCACCAAGTCTCATGTCAAATGGTAATCTCCAGTGCTGAAGGTGGGGCCTAGTGGGAGGTGATTGGATCATGGGGATGGATTTGCTGTTCTCCTGATAGCAAGCGAGTTCTCATGAGATCTCTTAGTTTTAAAGACCTCCCTGGTCTTCCTGCTGCTATGACCGTGTAAGACTGCTTCCCCCTTCACCTTCTGCTATGATTTTAAGTTTCCTGAGGCCTCCCCAGAAGCCAAGCAGATGCTGCCATGCTTTCTCTACAGCCTGGAGAACCATGAGCCAATTAAACCTCTTTTCTTTATAAATTACCCGGTGTCAGATATCTCTTTATAGCAGTGTGAGAACAGCCTAATGCATAGTGTTTCTATTTTGCTTCCATCTTTTACATACCAAAGAAATTATTAACACGACAGACTAAAAAAAAATTAATAGATGACGAGTATAGGCTTGTTAGTATATTGTGTAAAACGTTCTCATTCAAATTATGTGCTGATTTTGTTTTACTCTTGTATAAACTATTTTGTGCCTTGTTCATGATTAACTTCTTATCTCTTGTCACTTTCTTTTAGGGCTTTTTTATACTACATTGTCCAGACTTAACACCTTTAGCTTTCCAGTTGATATATCTTAATTTGTCATTTAATGATCTTCGTTACTTTCCCACAGAAGTGAGTCCATTTTATTGTTATATACTGATGTAACTTATTGTGTATAATAATTATAATAAAAATAGACATCTTTTAATACCTCGAAGTTACTATAAAGTGCTGTAAATGTATTTTGGATTGCATCTTTTGAATGGCTTATTTTCAGAAGCACAAAATGTACAGTACATCTTTCTTAGGAAGTCCCATGATGTAATCCTCAAACAATATGTTATAATGAGGCTCTCAAATGTGTTCTCATAATTCTATAATGTATATTAAATATTTATTCTTCTAACTCTGAATGTAATCTAAAATAAACCTTATTTATATGCTAATTGGAAGCTTTAAAAGCAAACATGCAGTGTTGTAACAAATTTTAATTACCAAAGGATAAAATATAATATTCTGCTTAATAAAATGTATGAAGGATAATCAGATATGGGATTAGCTAATTTAATATCATTTTAAGTGAATGAATCATTATGAATAATTAGGACAAATTGTGTTTTTAGTGTCTTTAGTCATTGTTTCATTGATTACTGGGTAATTGGTGGTTTTGTGAATTGATTTCCAGAGTATTGTCTTTCAGCGAGTTGATTTTTGGCAAATGTACTTTCTTCCTATTTCAATCATATACTATTGAAAACATATATTTTCCATACTTTCTCTATAATACCATGTTTTTATTTTCAATTGGAGAAATTATTTCTTTTCTAATATGTTACACCAGTTTTGTTAATATGACTGGGAGAAATTGACAAGAATTCCCAAGGAATATAGAGATCTGAGTTCTTCACACTAATTTAACTTTTCTTCTAAGTAGATACAGGTAATATTTGTGTATCTGCCAAAGAAAATTCCATCCACTAAAAAATAAATGTGTGAAGACAAGAGGGCTAGTCACATGTAAGATATGAAGTGCTCATTATTAAAGTGGCAGAGATCAACTTGTCATTAAAATGCAGGTCTGTGTTATATAGCTATAGGTAAAATATTCCAATGAAGATGGTACTATCTAGGCTTAGAGGGGCTATTTTGGGGACAGGCTGATGAGGACCAGTTGTTAGCATGGCATAAAGGCAATGAATAGAAGGCTGGGGACTGAGGTAAGTGGGGTGATTCAAATTATTACCGGTTTCATGGAAAATTCAAGATGGTTGAATCAGGCTGAGTGCAGTGTCCACTAAAATAGTTTAGGATGGGAGAAGGTAGAAGCAGAAATGTTAAATAAAGATTAATATCGCAAACTCTATATACATATACTCGGTCTTCTTCTCTAAGATTCTTAAACAGTCATAAAATCAAATATAATACTAAGTATAATAATGTGTTGTTAGGTCTGTAACATATATGGATATGATATACATGGAAATTATAGACACAAAAGGAAGAAGGAATTGAATATATATGAAGAACATTTCATATCTCACTGGAATTAAGTTAGTATAAATCTGAAGTAAATTCTGATAAGGTATATATTATAACCTCTAAACAATCACTAAGAAAAGAACTCAAGAGAACATACTAAAAACACTTACTGAAGTCATAAAATGTTACACTAGAACATATTCACTTGATGCAAAAGAAAGTAGTAGGGGAGGAATTAAAAGAACATATGACATATAGAAAGCTAAAAGTGAAATGACAGATATAAATCCAATCATGTCAATAATAACATTAAACGTGAATATATCAAACAATCCCTCAAAAGATACAGATAGACTGTACAAAATTATACAAGTTCTTTTATAGATTCAGTGAGACACTGTCTGCAGGAAACACACTTAAGATTAAAAGAAACACACTTAAGATTGAAGAGGTTGAAGCGAAAAGCATGAGAAAATATATATCATGCAAACAGCAACAATAGAAATGCTGGAGAGACTATACTAATATCAGAAAAAATGTATTTTAAAGCAAAAAAAGTTACTAGAAATAAAAAGGGACATTTGTCAATTTATCAGATAATAGAACATTATAAACAAGTGTTTATTTAGTAACAGAACCCCAAAGTATATGAAACAAAAACTAGAAGAATTGGAGGAATAGAAAATTCAACTGTAACAATTGGACACTTCAATATCCCACTTTCAATAATGAATAGAAAAATTAGTCAGAAGAACAAGAGGGAAATAGAATTGAACAACACTATAAACCAATTAGACCTAATAAATCTGTATGGAATGTATTAGAGTCTAACTCAAACCAACAGCAGCAGAATACACAATTCTCAAGTTCATATAGAACATTTTCCAGGATAAATCGTATATTAGGCTACAAAATAAGTCTCAATAAATTTAAAAGGATTGAAAAATCACAAAAGTCTACTTTTGGCTACAGTGGAATTAAATTATAAACCAAAAACTGAAAGAAATTTGGAAATTCACAAATATATGGAAATTAAGCAACATACTCCTAAATAACCAGTGGGTCAAATAATAAGTTATAAGTGAAATTAGAAAATATTTTTAGATAAATAAAAATGAAAGCACAACATACCAAAATTTCCGAGCTGCATTACAGAGTACTCAGAGGGAAATTTATAGCTGTAAATGTAAATCTTTTAAAAAAGAAGAAATATCTCAAACTAACTTTTCATGTAAAGCCACTAGAAAAAAAAGAGCAAACTAAACCTAAACAAAGAATAAGCAAGGAGATAGTAAATATTAGTATAGAAATTAGTGAAATGGAAGATAGAAAAATAGAGAAAATTTTAAAACGGAAGTTATTACTTTAAAAAAATCAACAAAATTGACAAACCTTATGTAGACTCACAAGAGAAAAAGACAGAAGACTGATGTTACTAAAGACAAGGATGAAAGAAGAAACATCACTACTGACCTTATAGAAATTTAAAAAATTTAAAGAAAACACTATAAATAACTGTATACCAACTAATTAAATAACTTATGTGAAATGAACACATTCCTACAAAGGCACAAGAAGGGACTTTAGAAAATATGAATGACTCCATTATCCTAAAAATTGTATAGAAATGCAAAGGATTACAAAGAGCCAAAATAATTTTGAAGAGAAAGGCAAACATGGAGACTGATGCTTCCTGATTACAAGAATGAACCTGCTCTACTCCACCAATTTTGGACCTTTATGATGATAACAAGGTTGAATTTAATGTTAAACAGAACTAATGTAAGACCTTATTAATATTCACCAGAGAGAAATATACTAATCAATGTATATAACTATATATAAATATAATATATAATCAAGTATATATACTACCATTATATACAATGTATATAATGTATATACTACATTTATATACAATGTATATACTAATCAATGTATATAAAGATCATAGATTTAGTTATTTATTTGTTTTTCTTTTTAAAATTTGTATCCATTTAAGAGGAAAAAAATAGATTTAAATGGTTTATTCTATTTTTAAAACTTCACATGAAAAATCAGTGTATATGAAATTACTGTGATATCAAAAATAATCTGGCTATGACATCTGATACTTCTCTGATGACTAAGGTTAATTCCACCTATCTTCCTGGTTCTGCAGATATCTCCTTCCTCCCTCATTATTCCGTGATTGCCTCATATGAAACCGTGAGCTTGATCAGAAAGGGTGACTTTCACACTTAGAAAAGGATCATTCTTGAGTCAAAGTTGTATGAGTACAGTGGTTGCACTATTTCACCATATCATACATATTAATGCTGGTCACTTGTTTTGAAGGTTGACCGAGGGTGTTTACTGAGTTACGTGATATAGCCAATTAATGTTGCTATAATGATTCTACATTAGTTCAGAGAGTTTATAAAAGGTAACAAATAATAATTTGCATACTTTATTATTCTGCTCATGTTTGTTTCTCTTTTCTGTTCCCCAGATATTGTGTCTTAAAAATTTACAAATACTGAAATTGAGAAATAATCCTATCAAAGAAATTCCTTCTGAAATTCAACAACTTGAGTTCCTTAGAATTTTCACCATTGCTTTTAATTTAATTACTGTTCTTCCAACTGGGTAAGGTTGATAGTCTGAGATTATAAACACAGAAAATAATTTATAATTTTGAAAAAGATAAATTTCCCCTTTGAAAGCAGCTAACAACTTCTATTTAGTAATTTGTATTCTATTCTAATTAGCTAATATGCTTCTTCTTATGGTGTTAAAAACAATCCTACTAGCTACATACAGAGCAATTAATATGGGTCTAGTGACTATACATCTAGAAATATGTTATCTGAGTATGGGTTAAATTAACAGGAATTATCTAAAGCAGTTCAGGTGAGAGCCTTGCATCTATCTCTTGACAGCCTTTTTTTGGATATGGAAAGAGCACTGAATTTGGAATGAATGTACAATTTGTTAGATCATTAATTACAAACAAAACTGAATGAACATCTTTATAAATGAATTTGGATGCAATTCCTTAGTTACCACAAATAAAACTCTTATTTTGCAAAGTATTATTCAACTATTTATGAGTCCCTCTCTCTCTTTGTGCTTAGAGATTCAATTTGTTAAATTCTAATTGGAATAAGTATCTTGTTTGACATTTGGTTAAGGTTTTGGTTTAAAACTTTCATTAGGAGTTAAATAATTACTAGTCCATACGTGGGAAGAAATCCATCTCTTTTATGTCCAAATATCAGCATTCCTATGGAGTTGAAAGGGTCTTAGATATCATATAAGCCAATCTCCTTAGTTTATAGATTAGGAAATTGAGGCCAAGAATGATTAAATTACTTTCTCCAGATCGAATATATAATTACCATCAACTTTAAAGTCAAATATTTTTAGATATTGCAGTGATACACTTTGAATGTTATACTTTCATTCTTGTAATTAATTCAGCAGATATTCATGAAGCATCTATTTTAATATCGTGTGCTCCTAGGAGCTCACCACCTAAAAGGAAGGCAGATAATTGAATACAACTGAGTAAAGTAAAATAATGGAGATGTACACAGTAAAATGTATGAGTTATGTGTAACCCATTCCAAAGGGTGAGAGATGGTTCCCTGGAAGATGTGGTATTTGATCCAAAGATGACTGAGTGTGAATTAGGTGGATTAAACAGGAGAGACAACAAAGGATAGTTGGGCCAATAATAGGGTGGATATTTCTTCAATGAAAAGTTACAACATATATGAAAAGAAGCAGCATATATAACATGAGATGGGAAATACAAGCAGTTTGCTGTTTTTGAAGCTTAGAGGGCAATGCCAAGTGGTAATAAATGGTACAGATTATCTGGGAAGCCTTGTGAACTAAGGTAAAGAATTTATGCTGTATGCAGTGAGAAACCTTTACAGGTTTTCCATAGGTGTGTGGTAGAGTCAAACTTACATTTTAGGTTATTCTAGTGGCAGTGTGGAGGATGGATGTGAGAGGATAAACAGAATTAAAGGTGATCAGTTGGAAAGCCATTGCAGTAGTTCAAGCAAGAGATGAAGAGAACTTGGACCAAGGCAATGGTAGTGAGCATGGAGAAGGAGGAACAAATTGTTATGAAATTGAAGTAAAACCTGTAATACCTAGAATTGAGACACAGAGGCTATAAGGAACAGAAGAATCAAAGTAAAAAAAAAAAAAAGTCAATTCAAGGTAACACCCAGATTTCTAGTTAGAGTGAAACAATTCAATCATGTAAAATATATTTATTGAGTATTTATTAAATACTGGGCTCTGTCCTAAGCATTGGGTTTAGATTGTTAAAAGAAAGGGGCATGATCTTTTCCCTCACGGGGTTTAGAATCCAGAGAAGGATACAGGAATTTTAATAAATGCCATAATAAATATATGAATATATAAATATAAAACATTCTAAGGGCTTTGACTGAAAAGAACAATATGATGTCAGGAGAAAAAAAATTGAGTCACTAAGAAAGGCGTATCTGAGGAAATGACATTTAAGCAGAAGTTTATGAATCCAGGCCAAGAATAGGAAAAAGAATATTCATGCAGTGGGAATAACATGTGAGGTAGAAAGGCTTGGACTCCACAAAGGCTGACAGGAAGCCAGCATGGCTTAGAGTAAAACTCAGGTGAGGTTTAGGAGTTGGATGGGGACTATATCCCATGAAGCTCTGAGGGTCAGGTGAGACATTTATAATTTATTTAAAGTGCATTGAGAAGCCATTGGTTGTTTTTAAGCACAAGAGTGACAAGGCTGAGGAGGTTTGAATGAAGAAAAATAATGAGTTTTGTTTTAGATTAACATATTGGTTTTAGATTTCTGTTTTCCATCACAAATCTAGACTTAGACATATTAACCTCACAGGAGAGTTTTGTGCTGGAGATATTTCTGGAGAAATGTCTGTGTTTCAAAGACAGATAAAGAAGAAATTATAAAAGACTGAGGAAAAGCCTCAAATTGCATAAAGAGAACCAAGTGTATCATGGAAGTCAGGGAAGTGGATTATTTGGATTATTTTGAAAAAGAAGGATGACCAACAGTATCAAATACAATAGAGAAGCTCAGTAAGAGTAAAGGTGAGAACAGTTTTAGTGGAATGATGGCAATAAAAGCCAGCTTGCAGTGGGTTGTGATGGAATGGGAAGAGAGAAATTAGTAATAGTGTAGACCATTCTTTGTAGAACTTTAGAGGCAATGTGAGAAGAGCAATTAGATAAAAGCTATAGAGAATGTGAGATCTTAGAAACATTTTTGTTGTTAGATTTTTAAAGACTCAGGCATATTTACAGGATGTTGGAAAGAAACCAATAGGGAATAGATGGAAGATGTGGAAGGATGATAGATGATGCAGAATTTCACAGGAGATGGGAGGGGAAGAAGTCATCAGCTCAGGTGGAGATTCTGGTCTTGAACAGGAGGAGTAACCCTTATCTTCTAAAACTGGAGGTAGGTCCTAAAAATGAACATGTAAAATATATAGTTATAGGGGTAAGAAAACAGGAAATTCATTTAGTCAGCAAAGATTTATTTAGCTCCTATAATGCATCAGTTGAGAGAGATTACTATGAAATAACTTCAGATAATCTTTGAGAGCAAGAAGAATAATGATTGAAAAGAAATTTTAAAGAAAATTGTGATGATTTAGTATTGATATTGAGAGGAATGGAAAAGAACAGAGCACAGAAAAGTGAATGTTTGAGAGACGATGCTGTGGGCTTAGCTGAGACGGTTCTGGAAAATTCTAAAAGTCGATTGATACAACAAATGATTTTTTGAGTCTGACATCTTTCACTCAACATAAATTTTGGGGATTCACGCATGTTGTATATATCAGTATTCCATTCCTTTTTAATGATGACCTCATGTCACATGGCCTCAGCCATTTCAGCAAAGTCAAAAATAGAAATGGGATTAACTGGGAATGAAATCTGTGGACAAGTCTTTTGTCTTATGGAATGATACCCATGAAATACATGGGAACCCCAACAGGTTCTTGAAGATTTTATACTAATAGAAATGTTGCCAGAGTGTATTAAGGACAAAGACAGTATGAAATGAAAAAACGCTGACAGATCTCCAAAATTCCATGGTCAGGAAACAGCTGAATATGTGTGCCAACTTTCATGAAAAAGGGAGGATGATTCAGAGGGTGGTGCCAGGAACCGGGGAGGATGAAGCCAGGAGCACAGAAGGTGGAGCTGTGATTCCAAAAGACAGAGCCAGGAGCCAGGAGGGCAGAAACTGGAAAGTAGGCGGCAGAGCTGGGAGCTACTGCTCATTATTCCCAGGCCTGGAAACCAAATGAAGTTTACTCAGTCCTATTTCAGAATTGCTTGGGATTGGTAATTCCTGTTTACCTTTCATTTTCTCCCTTTTGGACCAGAATATCTATAACTTATCCTATGCCTGTCTCACAGATGTATTTTGAGAGCAGATAACTTGTTTCTTTAATATCATAGATCCACAAATGGAGAAAAGTTGTACTTCTGGATGGGTTATATCTGGAGCCTCACCTATACCTCACCTACACCTATGAGATATGAGACTTCGGAGATTTAGATGAGATGTTGAACTTTGAGTTGATGCTGTAAAGGGTTAAGACCTTTCAGGAGATTGAGATAAGTGAATGCATTTTGCATGTGGGATAGATGTGAATCTTTAGGGATGAACTGTGATAGGCAGAATAATGGTCCCCAGAGATGTTTGTATTCTACCAGAACCTGTGAATATGTTATATTACAGGGCAAAGGGAAATTACGTTTGGAGATGAAATTAAGGGTTCTAATCAGCTGATCTTAAAGTAGGGAGATTATTCTAGATTAGTTGAGTGGTCCCAGTCAAATCACATGAGCTCTTAAAAATGGAAGGGGGATGCAGGAGCATTTGTCAGATACCACCTGAGGACTTGGCTTGCTTTTGTTGGTTTTGAAGATGGAGGAAGGGAGCCATGAGTCAAGGAATGAGGCAGCTTGAAAACCTGGGAATGGCCTTCAGCATACGGCCAACAAGAAAACAAGGGCCTCAGTTCTACAGCCGGAAAGAACTGAATTCTTCCAATAGCCTGCATGAGTAAGGAAACAGATTTTTCTAGAGCCTCCAGATAGGAATGCAGTCCTACTGATGCCTTAATGTTAGTAGGGTGAGACCTGTGCAGACTTCTGACCTACATAACTATAATTAACAAATCTGTGTTGTTGTACACCACTGTTTGTGTTGCAATTTGTTATGGCAGTAACAGCTAAACTAAAACTAAAACTAAACCAGTCAAAGATTTCAACTCTTGTGGGGAGTTGAAACTCTTGTTTATTTTGGTGGCTAAGTATTGTATTTAAAAGATTGTCTTTTTAATTCTTTTCATTATTAGTCTTTTTCTTATAGTTTCCGTATGTTAAAATATGCACACATATTTTTTCCCAGATTTATTATTTTGGTACCTTCTCAAAGTTTTACTAAAAGTATAATGGAGTACTTTCACTGTTATCTTTGCATTCCTAACAAGATCTTGCTAAGTTTCATGAGACTCAAAGTGATAGAGTAGAAAAAGCAAGATACTTACAGAGGCAAGCTCTGCCCTTTATGTGCTATAGACTCTGGCAAGCCACTGACCTACTCTTTTTTTTTTTTTCTTTTTCTTTTTTTTTTTTTGAGACAGAGTCTTGCTCTTGTTGCCCAGGCTGGAGTGCAACGGCAGGATCTTGGCTCACCACAACCTCTGCCTCCCAGGTTCAAGCAATTCTTCTGTTTCAGCCTCCTGAGTAGCTGGGATTACAGGCATGGCCACCATGCCTGGCTAATTTTTTGTATTTTTAGTCGAGACTGGGTTTCACCATATTGGCCAGGATGGTCTCGAACTCCTGACCTCGTGATCCGCCCACCTCGGCCTCCCACAGTGCTGGGATTACAGGCGTGAGCCCCCGTGCCAGACCCTGACTTACTCTTAACTTCAGTTTCCATCTGAAAGTTTAGAAAACTAACACTTGTTGGCCGGGCGCGGTGGCTCAAGCCTGTAATCCCAGCACTTTGGGAGGCCGAGACGGGCGGATCACAAGGTCAGGAGATCGAGACCATCCTGGCTAACACGGTGAAAGCCCGCCTCTACTAAAAAATACAAAAACCTAGCCGGGCGAGGTGGCGGGCGTCTGTAGTCCCAGCTACTGGGGAGGCTGAGGCAGGAGAATGGCGTGAACCCGGGAGGCGGAGCTTGCAGTGAGCTGAGATCCGGCCACTGCACTCCAGTCTGCTGGGCAACAAAGCGAGACTCTGTCTCAACAACAACAACAAAAAAAAAAAAAAAAGAAAGAAAAAAAGAAAACTAACACTTGTCTTCAAGGATGTTACAAAAATTAGGTAAGAAAATCTTGTAAATTGGCTGGGCGTGGTGGCTCACCATGTAATCCCAGCACTTTGGGAGGCCAGGGTGGGCGAATCACGAGGTCAGGAGATCAAGACCATCCTGGCCAACATGGTGAAACCCCATCTCTACTAAAAATACAAAAATTAACCGGGCATGGTGGCACGTGCCTGTAATCCCAGCTACTCAGGAGGCTGAGGCAGGAGAATCGCTTGAACCAGGGGAGGTGGAGGTTGCAGTGAACTGAGATCACGCAGCTGCACTCCAGCCCGGCGACAGAGTGAGATCCGTCTCAAAAAAAAAAAAAAAAAAAAAAAAATCTCGTAAATTATTTTTAAAATCCTTCAATTATTTTCACAGATTTGTCTCTTTTCCTTTATTTCTAAAATAAAATAAAAGGTGCAATATTTTTGAAATTATGTAACGATTGTTTCAATGTAGGGCAAATTAGAAGTTAATAAAGAAAAAAAATTGTATTTGAGTAAAGCACACACGTACTGAGGCCTACATTTTTGTTCCTAAGGTTTTGCTTTGAGCTGCTTAGGGCATACTGTGTGACGCAGCATGGAGGCAGGAAAGCTCAGCTTCCGCGGAAGAACAGGGGCCTCCTATTGGGGGCGGGTGGATCGACACGCCCATGTTATGCTTGGAACTTTATTACTATAAAAAGCTCTTTGATTTGTCTTTTCAACTCTCTTATAAAATGAAGCTAATGAATCACTTCAAAAATCCAAATTTTTTTTTCTCTTCCCAAAGCTTTTGTAGAAAAGATAAAAGATAAAAAAGGGAGAAAAAGGGAGGTGGGGTGAAGAAAAGTAAAGGACAGAGACAGGTTTTAGACTCATGCCCTGAGGTTATGCAGAAACAACTGTGGCAAAGGTTAAAACAAAAAGTCTTTATCTTTTCCTCAGTGGATAGCAGGAGAAAAATGACATAGAAAATAGCTACTTCAACTAAGGGAGTCAAATCTTTGCCTTACTTGTTTGATTCAATTTGCTTTAATTGGCAGGTACGTTCTTTGGGAAAGAGAAACTACTTGGAACAAAAGGAACCTAACAGCCTACTTGAAAGCCCTGTCTTAAGAGCAGATTCTGAAATTGTACACGTTTATTTCCCCATATTGTTATTTATTAAAGAAGGGGATTAAATTGCCTTGCCTCCACATATCTGATGAAAAGGGATAGCTACATTTTATTTCATACCAAATTGGATAAATTGCTTAACCTCTTACAGCTTCCATTTTTTTTAATCTGTAAAAAACAACAATCCTATATTGGTATGGTAAAAGATCATTCTAAATTGCCATATAGTAGGCTTTTAATAAATACTTATATCAGTGTGGTGGTCATTGCTGATAATACATGAAATTATTAATGCTAGTCTAATCTTGCAAGCTAACAGAAGGGCTCTAGTTTAAGCAGCTCATTGGCCAATAATATGCTACTAAATAAAGCAATGAAATAAATGTAAAAAATTTTACATATACTAAAAAATGTGATAGATTTGGTACTGGTGGGGCATAGAGTATCAGACCAAACTGAGGGTGTCGGAACAGATTTTCTCTGTAAAAACCATATATAAATGACATAAACTTCAACTCTAGAACCTATTCAGCTTCCTCAGTGCTGCCTACACCTGTTACATCTCACAGTCAGCAGGAATATGTCATCCATAGTGAAAGCCTGGAACCAAACTAGGTTGCCAGAGCCAAAGAAATACGGGAAGATGGAATGACTCCGGAAACTGCCTGAGGCAAGAAAATGATATGATATTGAATTGAAAGACAGAGCAAATGGTATTAACATTTTCTTTACCGAGATGATAAGAAGTCAGAGATGACCATTGAATTGAAAAGGCATTTCTTTTATTCTCCTAGTCAATCTCATTAACTTCTCAGAGCAAATTATTTTAAATTAACTGGGGTCACCATTCCTTTCATTCAGTTATGATTTACTCAGCACTTACCATGTACTAGACGCTGTGTAAGGCATTGGATATATAGAAATATAAAATGGAATCCGTGTCCTCTGGAAGCTCATAATTTTAGGAGGCAGACATTTATTGCACAATGTGATGGGTACTATGAGAGGGTGAGCAGAGAAGTAAAGAAGAGGTGTCTCACCCAGTCTGAAGGATTTGGGAAGAGTTTGTTGGATGATATCTGAGCCAAGACAAAAAATGAAAAGACAATGATCAAAGAGTCAAGCTTGGGGAAATTTTACGTGTTATTTACAGATATGTGATAACTGGTTAATTCAGGGAATTTTAGCAAATAAATGCTGGACCACAGAGGAATATGGGGGACAAGTAGCATGGGACCAGATCATGAGGACCTTATATGCCATGTTAAGATAGTAAGAAGTTAGTGAAAAATTCTGCTCATGATGCCTTAAAAATCATACAAATAACTTTTCACCTTTTATTTATATGGAAAACAAGAAAGTCTTTGAGAACAGCACATACAAAGAAGGGGGTGTTTACTAGGGGTTATGATGACTACGATACTGAGGCCTTGAATTCCAGTCTTCAAGAAGCAATTCCCACTTCCATCCCCTAGGAGTCACGGCTTGTGACAGCGCAACTATGTTTTTACAGACTGTTTGTATTCTTTGGTTCTCACCTTTAAGTACCTGTCTTGATGGAAAGAAAGATCAGAGGTATTTTACTAGAAAAATCTTAAAGCAATTGTAGTGGGTTGACTAGCATCTCTCAGAAATTCATGTCCATATAGAACCTTAGAATGTGACCCTGTTTGGAGATATGGTCTTTGCCGATGCAGTTAGTTAATATAAGGTCATACTTATACTAACTTGGTTAAGGGTGGGTCCCAAATTCGATGGCTATTGTCTCTATAAGAAAGTCATGTGAAGACAAAGACAGAGGTTGGAATTATGCTGCCACAAGCCATGGAATGCCAAAGGTCGCAGGCAACCACTGGGAGCTGGGGGAGAAGCAAGGGACAGTTTCTCCCTCAGAGCCTCCGAAGGGAACCAGCCCTGCTGACACCTTCATTTTGGACTTCTGGCCCCCTGAACTGTGAGAAAATACATTTCTGTTACTTTAAGCCACCCAGATGATGGTAATTTGTTATGTCATCTCTAGGAAACTAATGCGACAAGCAAAAAAAAAGTAAGTGATAATGAAAACTTCTCAGGTGACTTTTTCTAAATAGGGCCTTGTCCACTCCAAAAATCTCAAACTGGTCTTAATGGATAGATGAGTAATTCTTAGGAATTTTCACAGTAATTACACCATCTATAATGAAAAGAAGTTGATATAAATTTCAAGATCTTAGAAATCTGGTTTCTATATTCCTGCCTACTTACTCAAGTACTTATTTATTCCCAGTGATGATACATAATCATTTCTACAATTAATTTTTTCTTTCTATTTAAGGTTATTTTCCTTGTCTTATCTTGAAGAACTTGATGTTTCCTATAATGAACTTACTTTTATTCCAAATGAAATTCAGAAACTCAGGTATTTTGGAAGTACATAGAAAGTTATATGCCCCTTAATTATATATTTAATAATGATTGTGATGGAGAAAATTGAGTCCTTTCATTTATTTAATAGCCATAAAATGTAATCTGTGAAGTACAAAGTTTACCAAACATGTAATTTGAATGATTGGTGTACAGTATTTTTAAGACATAACATTTTCAGGATTTAAAGAACAGTACAGATGACTACTTAACAGAATGGATAAGCTACTTATGTCCATTTGTCTCTTTGTGTACCTGTGACTCTTACTATGTTTCATTTATTTTTTGTAAGGAAATACATGTACGCAAAATGCTAATAATACAAAATATAATTTTTGTGCAAAGCTTCAATTCTAACATTAATAAAACTCTGAAGTTTACCTATGTCCTTATAGGTCAGTATCATACTGTTTTGATTGTGACTTCAGAATAATTTTTAATAACTAGTAGGGAGATTATTTTTCAATAATAGTCTCTTAACTGTTCTCTTTAGAACATAATCCTTATGATCATTTTGTGTAATGTCTAGCACATCCAGCAACACACATAATCACAGTTAGAATTTTAATTGCAATTGCATAGAGTTTACTCATAAATTTGGGAGAATTTATATTTTTGATGATAAATTTTTCCACTCTAAAACATTTTTTTCATTTTTTCAGATCTCATTTTATGTTCTTCATAAGAATTTATGAGTCACTTCATATTTTTCCTAATAACCTTTTCTAAGTGTTTTATAATTGTGATTGTTACTATGAATGTAATGTGATATTTCTCTTATTTCCACTTGTTTCTATTTTCAGCACAGAATAGAGAAAAGCTATGTACTTCTTTATATTAACTTAAAACTAATGTATGTAACCAAGTTCTCCTGTTAGTTCTTCTGATTTAGTTTTACTGCATTTTATTCTGTTTCCTAGGAACGTAATCTTCCATTTAGCAGAATGAGATAATTTTACCTCTGCTTTTAAAATATTTAAATCAATTATTTAATTTCCTATGTGAGAATCTCTATATTTTAGTAGGAGAATTCAGCCTGTTCATATTTATTATGACCAACATATTTAATTTTTTGCTTTTCATTTTACTTTGTACTTAGTATTTATTTACTTTCCCCCTTTCCTACCTAGTTTTTTAGGATGCTGTTTATTCTCTTTTTAAATTTTTGAATTTATTTTATTTTTAATTTTTAGAGACAGGATCTCACTCTGTCGCCCAGGCTGGAGTGCAGTGGCACGATCATAGCTCACTATGGCCTTGAACTCCTGGACTCCCACAATTCTCCTGCCTGAGCCTCCTGAATAGCTGGGACTACAGGTGTACACCACAATGCCTCGCTGATTTTTTTATATTTTGTAGAGATGGGGGTCTCACTACGTTGCCCAGTCTGGTCTCAAGCTACTGGCCTCAAGTGATCCTACCACCTCTTTTTTTTTTTTTTTTTTTTTTTTTTTTGAGGCGGAGTCTGGCTCTCTTGCCTAGGCTGGAGTGCAGTGGCCAGATCTCAGCTCACTGCAAGCTCCGCCTCCTGGGTTCACGCCATTCTCCTGCCTCAGCCTCCCGAGTACCTGGGACTACAGGCGCCCGTCACCTCGCCCAGCTAGTTTTTTTTGTATTTTTTAGTAGAGACGGGGTTTCACTGTGTTAGCCAGGATAGTCTCGATCTCCTGACCTCGTGATCCGCCCGTCTCGGCCTCCCAAAGTGCTGGGATTACAGGCTTGAGCCACCGGGCCTGGCCCTTTTTTTCTATCTAATTAATTTTGGCATTCTATTGTACTTCCCTAATCTGTTAGTGGCGATCTTTCCTTTTCCCAAACTCATAATCAAACACATTTTCTTTAATGTTTTATAAAGGCAAAATAAAAACTACTTCCCCCACCATGATGGTCTATCTCCCCACTGCTGCCTTCTTCTGCTGTTCGTTGAGACCTTTAGAACACTGTTATTTTCCTGCTTTCTTTCCAAACTCATCTTCCCCTTATCCAACTCTAGGCTTTGCTGAAATAGTTTAGAAACTTTTGTTTCAGATTCTCATTAGTATTTTCCTTTGCATCATGTCTCTTTTTATTAAAGAATGTTTATTTAGCACTTAAATCTTACAAGCATTTTAGTTCATTCTCCTTTTGTATTTATCTGTATGTATTTCAAGACTCATTGTTTACAGCTGTTTCACTCCTTTCATGTCACCTGGAACCTGGCCTTGTCTCTTTTGATTCATTGGCTGTTTAGCTTTTTTCCTTAGGTGTTTTCCTCAGATGGAATCCATAGGTAATTTTTCTCGGAATCTTTAACCCTGACAAATAAATGATGTCCGGAGTGAATGGACAAGCTTGCATTCAGCGTGTTTCACAGTAACCTCCATGATTGTGTCCTCCTCTAGTTCCCAGGGTACTGGGGAGGCACCTAATGCCACTTTGATTCTTTTTTCTCCCTAAGTGACTTTTATTCTTAACTGGAAAGACTAAGATTCTCCCATAATCTTTGACTTTTCAGAATTGTATTAGATTATGCTTACAAGTTGTGTTTTTTTAAATCTGTCTTTCCTGGAATTCAGTGAATTCTTTTAATCAGCCAGCTCAAACTTCTCTTTTCTGGTTATGTTTAACTATTTCCTCATCTGTTTCATATTTTCTTCCTAAAATGCCTATATTTACATGTTAGATCCCCTAGATCTGTCTTCCATGGTACTAGATTTTTCCTCGTGGTTTTTCTTTCTTTCTTTCTTTTTTTGTTTTGAAATATTTCTTCTACTTTGTTTTTGACTTTAATTTGGATCCCCATGAAGACCATGTTCTTCTTTCATTCATCCACTTAACTTTTTAGTTTTACAAAGCATGCATTTTGGTTCTAGAACATCTCTGTGTGTGCTGTATTTGAATCTTGTTTGCCCCTCCCCAACCTTTTATCCATCCCTCCACAGAAGGTGCTTGTCCCAGGACCTTTGCTTTGTCTATTCTATGTGTTTTTCTCTTCTGGCCACTCTTTTTTCCATGCAAGTCCAATGGCAGTCACAGAACACTACTCAGAATGCTAAGAAAGCGAGTGGTGGACCAGGAGGAAGCTTCTCTGCACCCCAGGGTGCTCAACTGCCAAGGCTGTCTCAACACAGAGCTATTCTAGCTTTAAGGATGGTTTAGCGGCCAGGTGCAGTGGCTCACACCTGTAATCCTAGCACTCTGGGAGGCCAAGGCGGGTGGATTGCCTGATAACCACTAACAGATTAGGGAAGTACAATAGAATGCCAAAATTAATAAGATAGAAAAAAAGAGGTGGTAGGATCACTTGAGGCCAGGAGCTTGAGACCAGACTGGGCAACATAGTGAGACTCCCATCTCTACAAAATATTAAAAAATTAGCGAGGCATGGTGGTATACATCTGAGGTCAGGCGTTCAAGACCAGCCTGGCCAACATGGTGAAACCCTGTCTCTACTAAAAATATGAAAATTAGCCAGGCGTGGCAGTAGCGGGCGCCTGTAATCCCAGCTACTTGTGAGACTGAGGCAAGAGAATCACTTGAACCCAGGGGGCAGAGGTTGCAGTGAGCCAAGATCAGGCCACTTCACTCCAGCCTGGGCAACAGATTGAGACTCCATCTCAAAAACAAAACAAAACAGAAAAAAAAAAGTTTAGCCTCCCCCTAACTCTCTTAGAACTCATTGAGGGGAAGGAGGCAGCTAAACGGGCAGCTAAAGTTGGTCCTCCAAGGTAGACCAACTCAGACAGGGAGAGCTTCACCATGGCTGTTCTGGTGAGCCGTGGTGAAGCTTCACTAGCATTTGCCTAGGGTGTGCCACACTCATTGTGATTGTCCACTTAGAGTTTGTATTTCTCAGCTTGGGCTACCATAACAAAATACTATAGGCTGGGAAGTTACAAAAACCAGAAATTTATTTCCCACAGGCTGGGAAGTCCAATATCAAGGCCCCAGCTGATGTGGTGTCTGGTGACGGCCCCCTTCCTCATAGATAGCCATCTTCTCACTCTAACCTCACATGACAGAAGGGGTGAGGGGTCTCTCAAGTCTCTTTTATAAGGGCACTAATCTCACTTATGAGGGCTCCCACCCTGACCTAGTCACCTCCTAAAGGCCCCCCCTCCAAATACCATCAACTTAAGGTGAAGATTTCAACATTTAAATTTTGAGGGGACAGAAACATTCAGACCAGAGTAGGACTCTCTCCTGCTGGCCCCTAGGCTTGTGATTTGTGCAGAAGAAAAAGGTGGCCATGCCAGCTCTCTCAGGACTGTGGCAGAGTCCAGGATCTTGCTCACCTTTTTCAGACCATGAGAGGTGAATTTGTCAAACTCTGGTTGAGGGATGAAGAGAGCTGAGGTGCCATCTTCCTAGCCTCATTGTTTTAAATACCCTTGTTGATCACATTTTAATGTTATCAGCAGGAGTCATAAATAAGTTACACTGTGTGGATATAAGATGTGAAACTAGACTGTAAATGAGAATCTAGAGGCCCTCAGCAATTTGTTTCCTAAAGTTCATATATCAGCCTTTTCACCTCTAATACATTTGACAAGTTGGACCAGCCTTCGATTTGATTTTGATGGGTCTCTCATGAATAGACTCTTTTCTGTCTGCTTCTAGGACTAATTAGAAAGGAGATACACGACTGTACAAAAATACCATTGAGGCAAA
The DNA here is from genome assembly GCF_049350105.2 of Macaca mulatta. Classification (NCBI taxonomy): domain Eukaryota; kingdom Metazoa; phylum Chordata; class Mammalia; order Primates; family Cercopithecidae; genus Macaca; species Macaca mulatta. The sequence goes on from NC_133422.1 coordinate 25,540,774, forward strand.
TGAAAATAAGAAAATCAGTAATGTTGGCTCTGTTTGAATAAAGAATAAGGGTTATTAGAAGTAATTGACACAGAAAAAACCCAGAGGACCCAGTTAATGAAAAGTTAAAGCACAAAATAGCACATAATATGTTTTGATAGCATAAATTTCACTATTTTGATTGGGCTTGAATGAAAAAATATATATGTATTAATGTTTAATTTGTCTATGAAAATATATTCTGTGGCTCATACTATACTATATTTTATGTAATATGACATTGATTAGTCTTGTGTTTGTGGATATTTTTTGTTCCATAGTGATGACATATTGCAAAAATCCAAACTATATACTTAAAACTGTGCTATTTGCTCAAATGCACTTATTTGCATAATACTATATTGGTTCAGTTGCTTTAGAAATTAATTCTATTGATTCTAAAGAAATACTTAAATTCATACTTGTGTTTTATTGGTACTAGGTTTGATGCCAATTTTTAAGAACGATTGAGGCAGAATTTTACTTTAATATTATGAATTGTGTAATACCTTTTAAAGTATGGTGTCCTTTATTTATAGATCACTTGAAAGACTGACCGTTGATGGGAATGAACTGAATTTTTTCCCACATGGAATTTTGAAGCTTAACCTGACAAAAATTCAGTTTGAGAATAATTTCACTCATCCTTGTTTTTGGAGAGAGAATTCTTTGAATAATCCACAACAACTTACTCAAATTATTTCTTTGTTCATTGTCCAAAATAAACTACATAAATTTTATGATAAGATCCCAGTAGAAGTTCAGAAGTTACTAAACTGGTGAGCAAATGCTGAAGCCCTTTTAACCAAAATATATCTTTAAGCATTTAAAACGTTCTTCATTACAGGCTTAGATGACAGTGTCACTAACACGCACACGTACTCCATGACACACACAAAACCATACACACAATTCTTGACATCGCTCCACCCAGTTCTTCAGGTATAATAATGTAGTCTGAATCCAACCCCATTGTGTGATATTCTCAAGTTGTTACTTAACTCCAGTGTGAAATGTGAGTTGTCTATATGGTGGTTGCATAAATCTTTTCTATGAATTTCTGAGTTCATAGAAGTGGATCCTTCCAAAAAAATTATTTGGCTTCAGGCACACTATTCTGGGAGGTGTTTCACTCCACTGTGACGTCATGGAGACCAGGAATAGAGCAGGCATGCATGGAGTAACCTCCCTCATGGTATCAATGACCAGCGTTGGAATCATTGCCTAATCTCAAGACCAGGGGACTTAAACTCCCACATCCTTACAGTCCACTTAGGCTTGTCGCTTATTTTCTTCAGACGGTAGAAGACCACTTTTATTGAATTACTGGCCATCAGTGCTTAGGTTATTAATTTAACAAATATTTGCTATATGCCTAAGTAAAATGGCTTCCCAGGCATATATAAATTATACACATTGACTCAATAAAAGGCAGGAAACCTAAACAGCCTAGTAACTATTGGAGAAATTGAACAGTGGTTAAAAATCTACCAATGAAAAAGGAACTAGGCCCAGAAGGTTTTGATTTTAACGTATTAAGATGTCAATATTAGTGAATGCACATGAGAAAGTAAGAAAAATCACAAAGGCAGTAATTTTTTTGAAGAATTATAACCTAACTGGTGTGTGGTAAACAGATATGGGATCATGAGATTTGGATTCACCACAAGGTACTTGGGAAGCTGAATTTGAGATTCCTGAATTAAATGTGGACTCCAAAAGAGGCTTAATGGTCCCAGAGCAGTGAACTAACTCTCCCAGCAGAAAAAAATGTTTTTGAGAGAAACACCCTCCATTTAGACTGTAAACGTTCCAGAAAATTATGTTCAAATGAATATTAGCTCACAGCTTAAAGAAATTTCCAAATATATGAGGAAACAAGCCACCAAGAAAAAAGAAAAACAATCAAACAGATACTAATTTCCAAGGACCTAGGATATTAGTATTGCAACTGTGACCAGAAAAACATGAGAAAGAAATGTTAAGTAAAATGAAATTCTAGAAACTAAAAAATAATAGTTAACATTAACTCAATGCGTGAGTTAAACAGCAGATTATACACACATGAAGAGAGATCTGAAGAAATTATAGTAAATATGCAGACAGGAGGTAAAGAGAATGGAGAAAAAAGGACAAGATTTAACATACACTTACAGACCCAGAAAGTGAGAACAGAGAGAATGGTGGGAGTCATTATTCAATGAGATATTGGCTACGGATTCTTAGAAGTAAAAGATGTGAATTCACAGACATCATCAGGAGCTCTATAAAAGCTAAGTAAAATACCTTGTGGCAAAACTGAAGAACCCCAAAAACAAAGATAAGAACCTAAAATCAGCCAGGAAAAAAAAAATCACTTACAAAAAACAACAAATCAACTGCCAGCAACAGTGGACCAGTGACTGAAAAAAAATATTATTTTGCCCAGCAAAGCTTTCAAGAACAAGAGAAAACATGGTATTTTTATATAAACCAAAACAGAATTTGCTCCCAATAAATATTCACCAAAGGAAGTTGCAAAGGGTGTACATCGACAAAAGAAAAATGATTCCGGAAGCAAGTTCTGAGAGGCAAGAAGGAATGGTGAGAAAAGCAGTTGGAAAATATGTAGGTAAACAAACATGATCTCTATGAAATCCTAATAACAAATGTGGGGTTTAAGAAATATAACTAAAACCAGACATCAAACAGTTAGAAATATAATTTTTAAAAGATACTTTTTATGATAGGAAGAAACAAACCTAATGTATAAATATATTAAGTGAAAAATGTGTGAAACATTATGGAAAAAAAGCTAAATCTTTATAAAATAGTGAAGGCTGAATTAAATGGAAGAGATATAGATACTTAGGGATAATAAGATTCAGTACTAAAAACACATGTTATTCCCAAATAGAGCTATAAATTCAATGCAATTCTGGTGAAGATGCCAATAGAATGTTCTCAGGAACTTGATAAGCTTATTCTAAAATGTATGTGGAAAAGCAGAGGCTCCAAAATAGCCAAAAGAAACCTGAAAAAGAAGCCTAACATAAGAGGCTTGCCCACCAGACATCAAGACTTACTACAAAGTTAGAGAAGGCAATAAAGGTTGGTATTAAGTTCAAGGAAAGGCAAATCAATCAATGGAAGAGAAAACAACCCAGTTATTTTGTTCTGATGCCTGTAGGAAAACTTGACATTTGACAGAATAGCCCTGTGGATCAGTAGTGAAAGAATAGACTTTTGAATAAATGATGCTGAGACATTTGGTCATCCACAAGGAAAAAACAATAAAATCAGATTCCTGCTATATATATGGCACCATCAGACACACAAAAAAATCATTTCCATTTTGATTAAAGATTTAAATATGAAAAGCAAAACTTTAAAGCTTTTACAAGCAAATGTAGAAGGCTCTCTATGACTTCATGGTAGGCAGACATATCTTAAACGCAATGCAAAAAATATAAACAGTAAAGCAAAGTTTTATAAATTTGACAAAAGTGTAATATTTACATAAATATAAGATACTATCAATGAAATTAAAAGACAAGCCATTAACTGGAAGAAGATATTGCAATGCTTAAAATAGTTGAATAATATATATATATTATTACTATATATATATATATACACACACACACATATATATAAAGAGAGAGAGAGTAGTCATCCCTTATCCTTGGGAGATGCATTCCAAGACCTCCAGTGGATGCCCGAAACCATGGGTAGCACTGAACCTTATATACATTGTGCTTTTCTATACATGCATATCTATGATAAAGTTTAATTTATAGGGGTGGTGGCGCCTGAGGTCACCATGGCTACCAAGCACAAAACCGCAGAGCCAGTGGTACCTTTGTTTGTGGATCGATACTTCATTCACTGGTACAAAGCAGATGTCAAAGGAAAATCTTGTGAGGACCACTGTATACCACAGCACTCTAACCGAATATGTGTTACCACATTGACAGAATCTCATCCAGTTCTTCAAAGTGGAAAAACAATTAAAAGCATTCCCTGTCAGATCAGTACCAACTGTAGCAGACTTCAGAACAAGGTCTCTGGGAAATGTAAGCAGGGGGCACAGTTTCTAACAGAACTTGCACCGCTCTGTAAGATTTACTGTTCAGATGGTGAAGCATATACTGTATCTAGTTGTGTTAGAGGATGTTCGATGGAAGTGATTGAAAACATTCTCCATAAGCCATCTATTCTTCAAGAAAAGCCATCCACTGAAGGCTACATTGCAGTTGAGTTACCCAAATTTGAAGAAAGTAAAAACATAACAGAAGGGTTACTGACACAAAAACAGTATGAAGAAGTCATGGTGAAAATGCATTAATGCCATGCATCAACGTCATGAGGACTGACATGGAGCAAAAAGCAAAGCCGGATTCTTGTTACCTGACCTACACCATCAGTCCACAGAAGGAGAACCAGTATATGTGACGCATACTTCACAGCCATACGCCGGGGAGGCCTAGTGCTTCACTGAACTTCGTTTTCCCTCTCTGGCTTTCGTAATGAGCCTTGGTTCCCATTTGTCTTCAGCCTGCCAGATCTAGCCTGCCCTTTTACTCACCCTGTTCTCTTGCATCTCTCTAACAACTGGCGTGCAAGGAATGTTTTTCTGATTAAAAACAAGCAAACAAAGCTCTTTGAAGAAAATTTAGAAAATATAGGAAAGTTTTAAGTAGCCAAGTAAAAATAATTTACTCATTATCCCATAATCCAGCAGTAAATACATTTGACCCTTGAACAACATGGGTTTGAACTGTGAGAGGGAACCATAAACGAATCAAAAATATATCATTAACCAAACACAAAACCCACTTATAGAGCAGGCTGACTTTTCATCTACTCAGTTTCCAGAGGACCGACTGCAGGACTTGAGTTATGTGTGGATTTGGGTATATGTGGAAGGTCCTGGAAGGAATCCCCCATGTAAACCAAGGGATAACCGTACTACATTTTAACCTACTTCTGTTTGAACATTATAGTATGGTTATTGCTTTTGCCTCATTGTCCTATTAGTTTGAAGTTTGAGAAAACCTAACCCACCTTTCTTACCCAATCTGCTAGAATGTGACTACCAAAAAGTCTAGTCCCAGCCCATCTGCCTCAACGCCTCTCCCTTTTAGGTTGTAGGGAAGAGGCCAGAGTGCAGACTATATCTTCTGCCCTCCTTATGCCAACAAGGTGGCCTTCCCCTCGGAAACAAAGTAAAACTGCAACACTGTGACTGCTGAAACGAGGGACATGTGAAAAGGCTCTGAACAATACAACAGCTTTCCTAGGAAATGTATTAGAATGCAGTGGGAAGCTAATTCTTGAAATATGCATATTGTAGTCACTCAGTCTCACATACTCTAGTTACCAGCAAATAAGTTACTGAGAATATGTCATGCAAAGGCATGGAAGCCTTTGAAAGGAACAAATGCTTTCACATCATTTAAACAAAAAAAAAAAAAAAAAAAAACCTCCAACAACTATGAATTTATAGTTTAAGGTTGATTTACACTGAATTTCAAATAAAAGGACTATAAAACTTGTCATCTTTCTGTAAGGGCTGTAACACATAAATACATTTCAATATCCCTGTTTTTAAATAAAATATACATTTATACAAAAAAAAGTTTATAAATTAGGCACAGTAAGATTAATAATAACAATAACTAATAACTAATAAAATAACTAATAATAAAGTAGAACAATTATAACAGTATGCCAGTATCACTACTGTTGCTCTTTGGGGCAATTATTAAGTAAAATAAGGGTTACCTAAACAAGTACTGCAGTACCACAACAGTTGATTTGAAAACTCAGAGGGCAACAATGGGTAGAGTCTACAATGTGGATACATTGGACAAAGAGAGATAATTCCTGTCCCAGGTGGGCAGTTTAAAACTTACAAATTGCTTAGTTATGGGATTTTTCATTTATTATTTTTGGACCACAGTTGATAACTGAAACTGTGGAAAGCAACACCTTGGATAAGAGGACACTACTGTATATCTTCCATAAATCAATAAGAAAAGATATAAACCGTAGACAAGTAGATAAGTGATAGGAATGTGAAATTCATGGATGACAATACACAGATAGGTAATAAACATGAAGAATGTGAAATCTCACTAGTAATCAAGAAACTGCAATGTAAAATAGCAACAAGCTTTTTTTAACCTACCTATTTTATCAAAATTTACAAGATTGATATTGTGCTAGCTTTGGATGCCCGAAAATATGACTATCATCATGTATCATTGTTGGTACTATAAATTGGTGAAAGCTTCTTGGGAGGCAATTTGACAGTTTCTTAGTCTTTAAAATAGCACCTTAAATCTTAGGAATCTGTCTTACAGAAATAGTTACATGTAAACACAAAGTTAGATACGGGGATTATAACTGCAGCCTAAAACTGCATCAGTCAGAGAGTGGTAAAATAACTTACGGCATATTCATACTATGAAACATTATGATGCTATTAATAAGAATGAAGTTTTATTCTTAAGTTTTGACTTGGAAATGTTGTCCAAGTCAAAAAAATGTTTTGACTTGGAAAGTTGTTCAAGACATTTCATTAAACTTTCCAAGTCAAAAAAATGCTTTGACTTGGAAAGTTGTCCAAGACATTTCATTAAATTACAAAAGCAAGTTATTCCCACAGACACATACATACAGAGTGAGGGAGCACACACGTGAGAAAGATTCCATTTATGTAAGAAACAGTTACGTATCTAGGAGCTGGAGGGGGCAACCCAAGCCAAGAGCTTTAGTTACTCTAGGGAGAGGACTTGCAGTGACTGAAGAGAAGAATAAGCAGGAATCTCTGTGTTTTTCTCTATATATTTCTATATTGTTTGGAAATTTTACAAGGACTCATTTTCATGTAAATAAAAACTGATACAAGTGAATTTTAAATAAAAGCAGCTGGAGGAGGAGCTAATGACAAATAGTTGGGGACACAGGGGAAAGATACAGGGATGAAATAGTATTTGAGAAGGGTCTTGAAGGACCAGTAAAATTTGGAACTATGTCTTGTGTTCAAGGGACCTTCCAGAAAGAGGAAACAAAATGGGAAAAGAGGGATGTGGACAAAGAGAAAAATGAATATTTAGCCAGAACAAAACATCCATAAAGAGTAGTGGGCCGGGCACGGTGGCTCACACCTGTAATCCTAGCACTTTGGGAGGCTGAGGTGGGCAGATCATGAGGTCAGGAGATCGAGACCATCCTGGCAAATGTGGTAAACCCCGTCTCTACTAAAAATACAAAAAATTAGCCTGGCGTGGTGGCACGCGCCTGCAGTCCCAGCTACTCCGGAGGCTAAGGCAGGAGAATCACTTGAACCCAGGAGGCAGAGGTTGCAGTGAGCCGAGATTGTGCCACTGCACTTCAGCCTGGGCAACAGAGTAAGAATCCGCCTCGAAAAAAAAAAAAAAAGAGTAGTGGTGGCCAGGCATGGTGGCTCACACCTGTAATCCCAACACTTTGGGAGGTGGAGGCAGGTTGATCACCTGAGGTCAGGAGTTCGAGAACAGCCTGGCCAACATGGCAAAACCCTGTCTCTACTGAAAATACAGAAGTTAGCTGGGCGTGGTGGCACATGCCTGTAATCCCAGCTACTTGGGAGGCTGAGACAGGAGAATCACCTGAACCCAGGAGGCAGAGGTTGCAGTGAGCTGAGATCATGCCACTGGACTCCAGCCTGGGTGACAGAGCAAGACTCCATTTCATAAAAAAATAAAGACGGAGAAGAAATAAATAGAGTTAGCTAGCTGTCCATTAGAGATCACTGAATGCATTGGAAGTTTCTTCTTCAGGCCTTGAGAGTCACTGAGTCCAAATAGTACAAATAGACCTGGCAGTATGTCAAAGATGGACTAGTGCAGGGCAAGCTGAGTGGAGGTCAGTTAAAACACTCATGTCCATAACAGGTAAGGAGGGACTGATCCAGAGTAATAAGCAGGGGTATGAACAGGTGGGAAATGCAACAAGACAAATTATGGAGGTAAAATTAACATACCTAGGTATGTGGGCCAAGTGAGAAAGGGAGGATGAAAAATGACTACGGGTTCAACCTCATCATAGACGACTGTGATATTAGTAAAAATAAGAACAGTGAGGGAGGGATTTGTCACCCAACCACTGTCATCCTCCAATGTCTACCCTTGGCTTTAATCCTGAATTTCTAACTCCTGAAAATTTCGGTACTGTCCTACTTTTGCTGAATTCTTTGGATTGCGGCTCACCTGTGGGCTTGCACTAAAGTCACTCTAAGCTCAGCTACTGCTCTCACTTCAATGGCTGCCCTCTCAATTAGCAGCTATGTATGTCTTTTTTGTCCTGTACAACTTATCATTGCTGTCTGCCTCTCTCTGTCTCTCTACCCACATTGTATCACCTCAGACAGAGAATCCACTTCCATTGAGAGTGGGGTCAGAGGACTCATGTTCCACAGAAGTTTACCTTGACTTCCTAGTGCATGAGAATAATAGAAATTTTTGTTTGTTTTTATTTTTTCTTTTATTTTTAGTTGGCACATAATTATACATATTTATAACATACAGGGTGATATTTCAATACATGTATTTAGTATGTAATGTTAAATCAGCTTAATATATCTATCACCTTATTTATTATTTGTGTTAACATTTAAAATCTTCTAGCTTTTTGAAAATACACAGTAAATTGTTAACTATATTCACCTACAGTGCTATAGAACACTAAAACTCCTATCTACCTGTGACTTTTTTCCATTTTTAACCTCTCCTATCCTCCTCTTCCTCTTACCCTTCCCAGCCTCTAATAACCACAATTCTACTCTACTTCCATGAGCTCAATTTGTGTTTAGTTTCCACATGTGAGTGCCTTTCTGTGCCTGACTTACTTCACTTAACATAGTGTCCTCTAGGATCATCCCTGTTGCCACAAATGACAAGCTTTTATTCTTTTTAAAGCCGAATAGTATTCCAGTGTATGTATATACCACATTTTCTTTATCCATTCATCTGTTGGTAAACATTAAGATCAATTCCATATCTTGGCGATTGTGAATAGTGCTGCAATAAATATGGGGGTGCAGATGTCCCTTCAATATACTGATCTTCTTTGCTTTGGATAAATACCCAGTAATGAGATTGCTGGATAGTAAGTTAGTTTTATTTTTAGTTTTTTGAGAAACCTCCATACTCCATTATGACGGCTGGACTAATTTACATTTACCACTGAAAGTGTGTGAAAGTTGCTTCTTTTCTGCATCTTTACCAGCATTTTTTACTTTTTATCTTTTTGATAATAGCCATTCCCACTGGAGTAAGATATCTTGTTATGGTTTTTATTTGCATTTCCCTAAATATTCGTGATGAGCATTTTTTCATATACTTATTGGCCAATTTATTATGTCTTCTTTTGAAAATATCTATTCTTTGATCATTTTAAAATCAGATTTTTTTTTTCTGCTGTTGAATTAAGTTCCTCATATATTCATTAGTGCCTTGTCAGATGAATACTTTGCAAATATTTACTCCCATTCCGTAGGTTGTTGATTCTGTTGATTTTTCCTTAGTAGTGCAGAAGGTGTTTAATTTGAGATTAGTCCCATTTGTCTATTTTTATTTTTGTTGCTTAAGCTTTTCAAGTCTTAACCATAAAATCTTTGCCTAGGTCAATGTCCTGAAGCATTTCCCCTATGTTTTCTTCTAATGGTTTTATAGTTTGTTTAAATACTTAAACATATTCTTATAATCTAATGGTTGTGAAATGGTATTTCTTTGCTAATTTATTTTGTACTTCCCGATTACTAGGGAGATTGAGAAGCTTTACCTATGTTCTCTTGACATTCATTTTTTTCTTCTTCTGTGAATAGTCTATTCCTGTACTAATGTTAATGTACTAATGGATTAATATTTTGTAACTGATTTCTAACCATTTAAAAATACATTATGGACTCTAATTCCATACCGGGTTATGATAGTACCTTTTTTTTTAAATGATATATTTATTTTGTATCATAAAAATTACATGTTTATTATAAAAAATTAGAAAATAAACACATTATTAAGAAATGTAAAATCCCCTGTGATCACATTTCCCAAGAATAATAACTATTTTCAATTTGGGATCTATCATTAGAGTTTTTTCTTGTTATGCATATATACTTTTTTGTTTTAAAAAGCTAGGATTGTATTATAAATATATCTACTGTATTGTTTAGGTCTTTTAGCATTTAGTCTTTCACTTAAGGGGTAGCACTTATCTAGGTGGTAAGCTCAATGAAGATAAGGGCTGTATTTTATACTGTTTAGAGTCTTGCATAGCACAGAGTCTTTAGTAAAAATGTATTAAATATTGACTTGCTGTTTCCTACATTTCAGCACATCCAGGTGTGAATGGTGTCATGGTCCCAAGTTTGGTGAAGGTTTTCGTGTCATCCGATCCTGTGATATTTTTGGAGCATCACAGCTTCCAGTTATGTTTCATGTCTGTTCTTCTTCTTGCTATAGAAGAATAAAGGAAAGCAGTTTTATTTTAGATGGTAGTCCTAGTAGAAGAATAGCTCTAGATGTGGAGTTGTCAAAAGAATTATAGTACAATGATTTATCATATATATATATATAAACTTCACTGGCTTTTACTACATATATGTCTACATATAGTAATCCATCTCTTTGAAAGTAGAGGTTCTGTTTGGAAGACATAAGTGTCTTCTCATATGAATTATCTTTGTAATTCTAACTCCTTATAAAAGTTTGTGATTGTTAGGGAATTGTTGCAGAATAATTACTCAAGGAGGATTAGTAAAGCCTTTAGATTTGAATACAGATCTAGAAAATTTCTTTCAGAGCCTGTTTACTATAAAAGGAAAAATGTTAGAATCCTTTGCAAAATGGGTTATATCTTACAACTGGTCTTTTCATGCATCCATACTAAGTGACGAGATAGCATTGCAGAGCCATCAGTGGGGTTTGTGCTGCATACAGCTTCAACGTCACACATCCAAGTGCTCAATGCTTGTGCATTTCTGCGGACATCTGACCAGTGCCTACCATCTCAATTTTAGGTTGTTTGGGGGAATAAAAGATTAATTCTATCCCCAATTGTTTGTTTAAATTAATTTCCCAGGTTCTTAGAGAACTGGTACAGTCTTTAATTGTTACCTTGAACTTCATTTCCTAACGCTGAGAAACTGGACATTAGCCTGATTCCGTAGGCTAGCACCAGCATCTACCAAGGCCTACAGTGATAGCCTGACAGGAAAACAAAATACAACTTACAAAATAACATTGCAAAGCAGCATTTGCATGCAGTGAAACTTCCTTTAAGAATTAACGTTTGGTAAGAGAAAGATAAAAGGGCATTTTGATATACAAACAACTTTACAATGGCATAGAATTATTTCATGTATCTTTTACACGCAGTTCACTTAAATCTCAAATAAATCATTGCTAATTAAATTTCGTGATATGAAATGATTTAAATTTACACAGCTATCTTATCGTTAATGTCAGAAAAATACATTATGTCATGTTTGTGTGTATCTTTTAGTGATATCATTTAAATAAAGATAAATCAGGCAAAATAATTTTTCTATTGATTTCAATAAATTGCGATGCTTACACGCTTTTCCTTGAGACTTTGTTTCATTTTTCAGCAGAATCAGGTAAACTTTGCTTTGCTTGATAAATATACACTGTATTTTCCAGTGTAAGAATAAAATTATTTATAATGAAAGAAGTAACTACCATATTACACATGTATACAGAAAGGGATATTTATAGTACGATAAATTAATTCATTAAAATGTAATATATTCATAATTAGAAAACAAGATGAAGAAAATAATACTAACTCCCTGTGGCATATAGCTTATTAATACCCTTGTTCCTCAAATATTTCTTGGGGAAGAAATATGTTTATTTATTTATTCAAAACATGTTGGGTTTTAGTTTAACTGAGTAGTTTCACATTGAAATGGGAAATAAAAAAGAATAGCTTTCAAGGGAAATGACAAATTCTGAGGGATGTTTCAAAACTAAATATACCTAGATACTTAGACAAATATGAAATATACTTAGAACCCAATCTCTTCATGCTTAGTATAAACCTTGAATCTGACTGATCTCTTATAGATCTTCCAAAAAAAGTAACTTACAGTATTTTTTAATGAAAGTAAGACATATTTTTTATAGTGTAGCAGGATGAGCCGCAGACAAAACTCAGACACCAATCACCTCGCTTCTGGATCAGGGAACCAAGAAATGTAGCAGGAGGAGGCGCAGACAGAACTACTTAGACACTGAAATAAAGAAGGAAGGGTGTTTCTTCGGCTGGGGGCATTGGCAAGACTTCTGTCTCAAGAGCCGAGCTCCCCGAGTGAGCAATTCCTGTCCCTTTTAAGGGCTCACAACTCTAAGGGGGTGCATGTGAGAGGGTCGTGATTGATTGAGCAAGCAGGGGGTATGTGACTGGGGGCTGCATGTGCCGGTAATTAGATCGGAACAAAACAAGATAGGGATTTTCACAGTGCATTCCTATACAATGTCTGTAATCTGTAGATAACAGAACCAATTAGGTCAGGGGTCCATCTTTAACTACCAGGCCCAGGGCGATCTTTAACTACCAGGCCCTGGGCGCGGCGCCGGGCTGTCTGCCTGTGGATTTCATTTCTGCCTTTTGGTTTTTACTTCTTTCTTTGGAGGCAGAAATTGGGCATAAGACAATATGAGGGGTGGTCTCCTCCCTTAATAGAAATATTAGAAAATACAACTAAACCTAAGAAGAAAACAAAATCCTCCTTGCAATGCCTCTGTAACTCAGGTTCAGTCATCCACTGCTTGCAGAGTCTGAATAACAAGAGCAAGGTCTGGTGGAAAAAAAAAAAAGTGACTTAATTCAAGAGCTACCCGAGGGGAAGTAGTACAGGCTCCTGCCTTGAGATACCACTTCAGCCTTCAGGGCAGAAGACAAGGGCTTTTAAAGGGAGGTGGGGAGGAGGGGAAGAGGTGTGGGGTCTGTGTGACTTGCTTCAGATGTCTTATCTATCATGTGGTCTGGCTGGCGCCATGGCAGGCAGCTATGTTGTAAATTGAGGCAATCTCCTAGTGGGTGAGAGTTCCAGAGGGGCCTGATTTGCTTCATGTTTTGGTCTCTGGAGCTTCTAAGTAAACACATAGATAAGCTTGCCGCACCTGATGGGATGGAGAGAAGGTAAAGGTTATAATTGCATTCCTAAAGAGCTAAGTAGGAACTAGGGGAAAAGGAAAAAGAAAAAAAAAATCATTTTTTCCTTTTAAAAATGGGGTACTCGGCTACACCACTACCCAATGAAAGCCAGAGATAATCATCTCAACATGTGTATGTGTATATACACACATTTATATAATGTATTGCTCTTTTTTAAAAATTGGGATTATCTGCCTCACAACACACCAAAGATTAATTTCCAATTTTAGACCTAAAGGTCTAAGTTGAAAGCATGAAAATAAATAACTATGGTCTTTAAAAAATCAGATTTAGATTTTTTTTTAAGTGGGTAATGAAACCTCAAAGATGAACAAATTTACCATGTAAAAATTTTTTAAATGTCTGTCGAGCAAAAATAACCAAAAACATAGACAAGCAGCACACTGGGGAAAATATCTATAGTATATATGACCAGCAAAGAATGAGGTTTTCAACAACAACAACAACTATATATATATATATGTTGTGCATGTGCCTCCTGGCACACAACTCATTCAGGACTCAAACTGTGTCATCAAGGCATTATCTATTTTTCTGTCTAATCTAGCTCACTCTATCTATCTATCCATCATCTATCATCTATCATCTATCTCTTACCACTACTTTCTAAAAATTTTGTCTCATATCCAGGTAATATGGATGGCCGCTAATCATTCCAGGTTCATGTACAAGAATCTCAGGAACCTCAGAGGAAAACACACTATCTATCCCAACTGTTACTGTAAAATACATTAGGGATGATTTTCATTGGCTCAACCTGGGTCACAAATCCCAACAAATCATTAGAGTTTTATGGATGGTATACCCTGGCCAGGCCTGAGTCACATGCCCGTCTCTGGAACTAGGTAAGGCAGAATTAGCCCCTCCAAAACATACTAATTAGATTCTCCACAAGAAAGAAAAATTCTAGAACTGAAAATTAGGGGAAGAAAAAGTGTTTTGGGCAGCTAAAACTGGAACTGTCAGAGACCTCTAAACTTCCTAACATCCAATTAGCTGTTACAAGTACCAATAACAACAAAAAGATGAGCTTAATATTTATATAGCTATAACAATCAAAATTTAATTCTTTTTTTTTTTTTTTTTGAGACAGAGTTTTGCTCTTGTTGCCCAGGCTGGAGTGCAATGGTGTGATCTCGGCTCACCATAACCTCTGCCTCTCGGGTTCAAACGATTCTCCTGCTTCAGCCTCCTGAGTAGCTGGGATTACAGGCATGTACCACCATGCCCGGCTAATTTTGTATTTTTAGTAGAGACAGGGTTTCTCCATGTTGAGGCTGGTCTCGAACTCCTGACCTCAGGAGATCCACCCACCCCAGCCTCCCAAAGCGCTGGGATTATAGGCGTGAGCCACCACGCCCAGCCTAATTTTTGTTTTTTACCATAAGTCTAATAATTTTCTGCTAAAAAATACTTGCATGTATGTCTAAAAATATATTCAAGTATATTTACCACCAGGATATTTACAATAGTGAAAAACCGGAAACATTCAAAGAGTTCATCAATTGGGAATTGTTTAAATCTGGTAAATCCATACAAGGCAATATCATTCAGTCATTTAAAAATTAGATACCTCTGTTTCCTTAAACGGAAAGATATCTACCAAGTAGTTTTTGAAAAATATTTACTAGGTAACACAGTCACGTAAGTCAAAAGGTACAAAAGAGTATATAGGATAAAAATTCTTTCTTTAACCCTGATGCCTGGCATCCTTTTCCCTTCTCAGAGACAACCAATAATATCAATCATTGTGTATTCCAGGATAGCTTATGCATATGTATGCTGACATATACATATATTTCTTCCTTATCTGTATAATATTAGCATAATATATACTCCTTTCTGCACCTTTCCATTCAAATTATGTCATAGAGGTTATTCCAGATCAGTACATTATTAGTTTATATTCTTTCTTTATGGTTTTATATTATTCCATTGAGTAACACATGTAGCTTATTTCACTAGTTTACTGCTTAATGGACTTTTAACTTTTTAACCTCTTGCTTGGAAAAAAATGTTGTGATGAATAAGTTTGTCCTTTGCATATGTTTACATATATCTGTGGTACATTTCCCTGGAAGTAAATTGTTGGGTCAAAAGGTATGTTCATTTATATTTAATTCGGAATTGGGAAAAAATATGTATTTGCTTTTTAAATAGGTAATACCAGCATACTTTACCCAACTCAAAAAATATTTAATAGTGAAAAGTCTATTTCATATTAATTTCCTTCAGATGCCCAAATATTGTTAAGCAGCTTCTTGCATTTACTTAAACACTAAGTACCTATAAGCATGTAGCTGTTTATAGAAGAATTTTCCTTATTCCAGTAGGTTTTTTTTTTTTTTTTTGCATTATATAATTTAAGAACGGCATTAGTGTCATTCATACACTTGTTAAAAGTATGGATTCTCAGACCTACCTCCAACCTACTAAATCAAAATCTCTGGGAATACTATCCAGGAATTTTAATTACTACCCGGTCTCCAGGTGACTCTAATGCTTGCTAAGATTGAGAATCACTGTTCTCCAGAGGTCAGAACGCTCACACCAAAGTGTTGATTCAAGAGAGGCAGGTGTTGGTGTAACATACTTCATTATCTTCTCATAAGGCTCAACTATACATCATCATCACTGACAAAATCATCTATAAAAATGATCCTAAGAATGCAGGACTGGTTTTTGTTTTGTTTTGTTTGTTCTTTGTTTTCAGACAGTTCTTGTTCTATCACCCAGGCTGGAGTGCAGGGGCACGATCTCAGCTCACCACAGCCTTAGCCTCCTAGGTTCAAGCGATCCTCCCACCTCAGTTTCCCGAGTTGCTGGGACCACAGGCAGGCATCACCACATCCAGATAATTTTTTTTTTTTTTTTTTTTTTTTTTTTTTTTTTTTTTTGAGACGGAGTCTTGCTCTGTAGCCCGGGCTGGAGTGCAGTGGCCGGATCTCAGCTCACTGCAAGCTCCGCCTCCCGGGTTTGCGCCATTCTCCTGCCTCAGCCTCCGGAGTAGCTGGGACTACAGGCGCCCGCCACCTCGCCCGGCTAGTTTTTTGTATTTTTAGTAGAGACGGGGTTTCACCGTGTTAGCCAGGATGGTCTCGATCTCCTGACCTCGTGATCCGCCCGTCTCGGCCTCCCAAAGTGCTGGGATTACAGGCTTGAGCCACCGCGCCCGGCCACATCCAGATAATTTTTATATTTTTTGTAGAGACAGGGTCTCGCTATATTGCCCAGGCTGGTCTCGAACTCCTGGGCTCAAGAGATCCTCCTGCCTCGACCTCCCAAAGTGTTTGGATTACAGGCATGAGCCACTGTGCCCGGCTGCAGGACTGGTTAAACATTCACATATCAAACAGTGTAAACCACTGGGTCATCACCATAAGCCCCACATTACCTGTAACTTCCAAAACTCCAGGAGCACCAGAGAAAGAAGAGAGATGAGTGAATGCTTCTGTTTCTAGGTTTTCTTGATTGTTGTTGAAAACATCGCAATATCCAGGCTCTTTTTTATCCTTCCTATTCCTTGACTTGCTTGCCTTCCACTCCTTCTCTTTCCAGCCTCCTTCCTGCCCTCCTCTTGTTCCTTTCTTTCATTCTTTTTTTTCTTTTTCTCACTCCTAGTGCAAAGTGTGCTTTGTTAAATTAAGACATGCAGGGGGACTAGGAATAATGGAAATTGTCTGTAAAATACTCAAGAGAATTGCAAAGTCATCCTGCAACAGTGAGTATGTGTGCATACAAGTGTCTGCATACACACAGAAAAAGCTTGAGAGAAGCCACCTGAAGGGTAAACAATGAATTTACGGTTGTGTCTGGGAAACAATCTAGGGTCTGATCATAGGGTCCTTTGCTTTTGGCTAGATGAACTTCTGATTGTTTGAATTTTTAATATAATTACGTATTACTCTTAGGAAAATAAAAAATGCTTTAACTTTTAATGGGATCGTATAATGGTGACACTTTTTTTCTCTCCTCAACCATATATCACAAATATCTTTCTGTTATTACATTCCAATATTGATATGTCATTATGGAAGTGCCCAATTGACTTATCTAATATTCTCTAATTAAATTACCTTCATTTTCTTTTCCATTATAAACAACATTTTGATAAAGAAAATTTCTAAAGCTAAATCATTGCCAAAATCTCTACCCATTTTCATTTGATTTTGATATAATTTTTTTTTTTGATGGAGTTTTTGTTCTTGTTGCCCAGGCTGGAGTGCAATGGCTCAATCTCTGCTCACTTGCAAACTCCACCTCACGAGTTCAAGCGATTCTCCTGCCTCAGCCTCCCCAGTAGCTGGGATTACAGGCACACACCACCATGCCTGCCTAATTTTGTATTTTTAGTAGAGATCGGGTTTCTCTATGTTGGTCAGGCTGGTCTCGAACTCCTGACCTCAGGTGATCCTCCTACCTCAGTCTCCCAAAATGATGGGATTACAGGCATGAGCCACCGTGCCCGGCTTGATATAAATTTTGTATGATAAAATTGTTCTTCATATCAGTTTACCCCTTCACCAGTAGTGTATAAAATGCCCTTTTTGCCTAAGCCCACATTACTGGTATTAATTAATTGACTAATATATTCATTGCCAATTAGACAATGTGACTGATTTTGTTTATTACTAATAAAGTTGATTTGGGTTCCATGTGAAATAATCATGATCCTATTATCTTTTCTGATTTTTCCGTTTACATCTTTTTCTCACGTTTCTGTTGGTATACTTGTTCATCTTATTGATTTGTAACAGCTTATATATATATGGATAGAGAGAGTATTAACCTTCTGTCACGTGTGATGAAAATATTTTTCTCAGTTTACTGCCTGCCTTTTTGAAGTGAGATTTCTTGACGTAAAGAAAAATGTAAATTTTACATGATAAAATCTATCGATCTAGTTTTTGTGTGTCTTCTTACTGCTAAGCTTAATAAGTCCTTTTTCAATCCTCAAATTACATATTGACCTAAACTTTACTTATTTTACATTTTTATCTTTGATTCACCTCAGAATTCGTCTTTGATTCACCTCAGAATTACCTCAGTATGGTACATGATGCGTGCTTCCAAAATTCAAGTCTTTCTAGAATTCTGGGAAGTTGTGCCCTCAGCCATTATCTGCTCAATCTTTACCCCATCAATCTGAAATGCCACTTTATGATACACTAAATTCTTACATGGTTAGGCCATTTTTTTCCTCCACTTTCTATTCTGTTTCATTAACTTGTTTATCTAATGCCAATACCACACTGTTTTAATTATTGTAACCAAAACCAAGCCTCAATATATCTGATTTATCAAGTTCCAACTCATTGCTATCCTTATGCAAAACTTCTTAGCTATTCTTGTAACTTTGTTTTTCTATAATAATTATTATAATCCTTACAATTAATTTGTTTTATCTCCCTTTCCCATACCACATAAACTGTTTTGGACTGTGGTTAGGATTACTTTGGTTTGAAGAGAACTGACAGCCACACCGGCTAGAGTCTCCCATCCGGTAACGTACTGTGTAGCTTCACTAAGGTAATGATCATGATCGTGATAATTCAGTCATTGGGGAATTCACTTCCCTATGATCCATGTTTTTTATGGTAAAAACAATACAGTCTGCGGTTTTTGTCTGCATCTTTTTTGGATATTATGCTTATGCGTTTACTCAAAAAGTATAACTTCCAACCTCAAAAAGTATAACTTCCAACCAGGTGCAGCACTTTGGGAGGCCGAGATGGGCGGATCACAAGGTCAGGAGATTGAGACCATCCTGGCTAACCCGGTGAAACCCTGTCTCTACTAAAAAATACAAAAAACTAGCCGGGCGAGGTGGCAGGCACCTGTAGTCCCAGGTACTCAGGAGGCTGAGGCAGGAGAATGGCGTAAACCTGGGAGGCAGAGCTTGCAGTGAGCTAAGATCCGGCCACTGCACTCCAGCCTGGGCAACAGAGCAAGACTCCATCTCAAAAAGAAAAAAGAAAAAAAAATGTATAACTTCCAAGCTCAGAGTTTTGCCCGATATATCTCCATGGAATACTCTGCCTTGTTCTGACAAACTGGATGCCAGCTCTGCCTGCTCTCTGTCCTCTTGTCCATTATCAGAGTTCTGTGTGGAGCGGGCATTCTCAGCTGACTGTGGTGAAAAGCAAGGATGAGAAGGCAGGGCAAGGTGTTCTGAGCCCCCTTCACTAGGGATTATCATTTTGTGCTTAGAATCTAAGGGTTGTATAATATCCTGTGTACCTCACAAGGGATATTAAATATCCTCTAGGCTGCAGGCACTCAAGAAGTAGCTTGCTTGCCACGCGCAGTGACTCACATCTGTAATCCCAACACTTTGGGAGGCCAAGGTGGGTGGATTGCTTGAGCCTGGGAGTTCGAGAACAGCCTGAGCAACATGGCGAAACCCCATCTCTACAAAAAATACAAGAATTAGCCGGGCGTGTTGGTGTGTGCCTGTGGGCCCAGGTACTCAGGAGGCTAAAGTGGGAGGATCACTTGAACCCAGGAGGCAGAGGTTGCAGTGAGTCAAGACTGCACTCCAGCCTGGGTGAGAGAGGAGACCCTGCCTCAAAAAATAAGTAAATAAATAAATAAAATAAAGGAGCTTACTGGTATCACTGTTTAAACATAAGCTACCCACCAAGGCAGTGCTTTACTTTCACATCTTTGACGTCATGCAGCCTGAGCCTCTACCCTGATAATCTGACTCCCATAAACTGCCACCACCAACCAACCATGAATGACGATTTAAAGATATTACCTGGTGTCACTGTCTGCCAGAGACAGGGTGGGGTTAGGGATGGGGAAGGACCAATCCTCAACCAAGGCAGCCAGGCTGGTGCAGCACCAATGAGAGCTCGTGGTGACACCACCCAAGGGCCTGGCTTCCTGCAGGCTCAGGAGGACAGCTGCTGAGGCTCTGGAGTTTGCTTACTCAGGAGGGCAAGATGAGGTTCCCTTCTGTAGTGGTGGTGACTATGCCCTCTCCAGGCCAACCACCTCTTCTACTGACGCTTGGTCCCTCCCAAAATTCTCTCTCGTCCCCGCTCCCACAAGTGTGGGTTAATACCCAGTTAAAAAGCCTCCAACAGGCCGGGTACAGTGGCTCACCCCTGTAATCCTAACACTTTGGGAGGCCAAGGTGGGCAGATCACTTGAGGTCAGGAGTTTGAAACCAGCCTGGCCAACATGGTGAAACCCTGTTATTTTAGTCTCTACTAAAAACACGAAAAAAAAAAAAAAAAACTAGCGGAGCGTGGTGGTGGGTGCCTGTAATCCCAGCTACTTAGGAGGCTGAGGCAGGAGAATTGCTTGAACCCAAGAGGCAGAGCTTGCAGTGAGCTGAGATCACTCTACTGCACTTCAGCCTGGCGACACAGTGAGACTCCGTCTCAAAAAGAAAAATAAAAAAGAAAGAAAGGGAAAAAAAAAAAAAAAACCCTCCAACAGAGTCACAAATACATGTGGAGTTCTTCAGCAGATGGACAAGTCAACCTGGGCAGCCCCTGGGGGTGAGGAGGTGAGCGGATGGGAGTTGATTCTTTCCCCTTCCAGAACCCAGACTCAGGGTCCTCACTTCCAATAAGGTAAAGGAAAGTAGAAGCCTAGGCAACATAGTGAAATCCCATCTCTACAGAAAAATACAAAAATTAGCCAGATATGGTGGTGCATGCCTGTAGTCCCAGGTATTTGTGGGCTGAGGCAGGAAGATCGCTTGAGCCGATAGGTCAAGACTGCAGTGAGCCATGATCATGCCACTGCACTCCAGCCTGGGCAACAGAGCAAGGCCCTTCTCAAAAATATAAATAAATAAATAAATAAGTCACAATCCAAGGCTCCTCATCTCCTTACAGGACTTGCAAAGCACCTGATGCAGGATTTGGCACAAGGTACAGACTCAGAAAAGGGTAGCTCTTATTTTTAATGTCAGAACTTGTGTCTGCCCAGCCCATCCTCCTTTCTCTTGTACCATGATGGCTGCCTTCAAGGACATTATGGTTTGTTTTTCTAAAATAGATTTTAAACCTGCGTTTTCCCAGTTTCTTTTACTTTTAAATGATAAGCACAATGACCTTTTCAAATGATTGAATGTCGGTTGAGGATCTCTGATTTTTTCATTTGTTGTTTTCATTACATTTAGGGGAGGGACAGGAGGTAGAGACTAATGACAAAAATTGATTCTTCTTTATATTCTCTCCAAGCTGTGCTTAGTTAAGCATTTCTAATCTTTAAATGGGATTCCTTTAGCTAGCAAGCAATGCAAATGTTCCAAATGTAATTAATCTCAGAAATCCATACATCCACAAATCAAGAATACCAACTCATTTTGACTACCTAGCCACTCTTTTAATATTTCCATCAGGACATATCAGGAAGCCCTATTTTTCATCAAGAAATGCGGTGTGTGTTTGATCAGAAAACAGTTGTAGGAGGACATATGTACAGTGAGGCCAAATGGTTCAGAGTGTTCTTTTGCTGTATAGCTCTGGGGAATCGTGGAGATTCGTTGCTTTATAGTGGAAGAAAATAACAACTATATTAACTATTGGGTAAAACTTCCAAACTAGTGTTCTCTGTAGATCACAATTGTTAAAGCTTGGTTCAATTCATCGGTTATTTATTAAGCACCTTCTAGATGCCTGGCACCATGCTAGGTCCTTTGCATAAAGTGTAATGTGGAATTTCCATGACAGAGGTGTGCCCAGCATGCCACAGAAGCACAGTGAAGCAGCACAGAGCCACCTCCGGGGATTCACTTTCTGAGGAAGCATTAGTTAAAGCAATATTGCTGTTGTAAAATGCATGGCAGAGAATTACGGGAGACAATAGTGAAATAAACAGGGCCAGGTCACAAGGCTGTCACATACCATGTAAGGACTGTTATTAGCTGTTAAGGAGTCACGGAAAGGTTTTAACTGAGGAATAATATCATCTAATGTGTATTCTGAATAGATTAGTCTGGTAGATGTACAGAGGAAATTCAGAGAAGATGTTAAGGTTTCCAACCAGGCATGGCAGTAGTAGTAGGAAGGAGCAGAAATTTTAAAAAATGCTTAGAATATAAAATTGGCAGATTGGATGTAGAGCATGAGGGAGAAAGGGGAGTTTCTAGGACTATTTGCTTAATTTGCATCCTATGGAGGAAGAAATTTTTTAAAAAAAGCTTTACTTCACTCATCAATTCACTAAACCTATAAATTTCTTATAGAAAAAAATAGTTTTATAGGACTGATATTGCAAAACTACGAGTTAGTTTTAATTCATATGCTGTTCTCTTCTTGGTACTAAAGTGGACTTTATGCCACCTTATACAAATGTGACAGATTTTTAAAAATCCAGATTTGTCAAGTAAACAAAGGTAATTATTCTCTTTATAAAGTGATTATTTGTTCTAGGAAATAAATCTTTATATGACACTTTGAAACTGTCAGCTATAAATATGATTTAATGTACTATTCCTTAGAAACATATTCATTTTCTAAAAACCGACATACACATACTTTCAAACTGATTTATTTTTTCCCAAGATAATTTTATTTTTTTAGAGTAAGTGGCAGATCAGTATTCTCTAGGATTCATTCATTCACTCAATTAAGAAATATGTGCTGGATTCCCATTCCCTGCCAGACACTATCTTATACTTTTCAGTTATGGCGGTGAATGAAACAGATAAAATTTTCCATCCTCATGGAATGTATACTCTAATGGATTATAACTTTTTTTCTTCTAAGAAATAGGATATGCTATTCATTCTGCCAATTTTACGTATTTCCTGGCACAGTGCTTTGCACATAGCAGGAACTTTCTATAGATTTATTCAGCTGAATAAATTCTCAAAACCAGAAAGTGACTCCAATAATATGTTGTGTAAATGATTTCACCATTTTTAATATTCTGATTTATTGTCAGACTCAGAAGAGATGCCAGACTATGTATTTTTTTTAAAATCAGATATATAGTCATTTGTTGGGAGAAAAAGACACTATGATTTGAATACTCCTAATTTCCTCCCTTAATCTCTCATCAAATAATGTGCTGCCTTTGCATCACTTAAAACTCTTACATACCAATATAAACCAAGTTATGTTGCCTACACAGTTCAGAGTTTTGCAAAGCACTTTCATATACCAAGGGAGGGGAGAAATTTTAAAGCCACTGTTTTTCTAGTATTACCTGTGTGGTGCAGAAGACTGATGACCCATGGCATTTTCTTTCTCTCTTTCCTCCTTAGGAGCAGAATCCAATTTTTGGATAGGGCCAATTGCCTCCTGGTAGAAACTACTACTTTCCCTAGGCTCCCTTGTAGCTAAATCTGGCCACTATACAATAGCCAATAACATGAGTGAAAGTATGTGTCAGACTCCAGGAATGTTGTTGAAAGGGAGGCGATTGATTTGAGGGAGGATCTTTCTTACCCTCTGGTCTTTACTCTTTCTTCCAGCGTAGAATGCAGACAGGATGACTGGGGTTCCAGCAGCCATTTTGGACTACAAGGTGACCTTGCAAATAAAGAGAGTAGAGGCCTATGCCCCCGATGGCATCACAGAGCCACAGTATCAGACCTGGTATTCCCTATCTTGTACATGTGAGAGAAAATGATTTTTATCTTGTTTTAGTCACTGGTATTTTGGGTCTCTGTTTTATCCAGCCAAATCTAATCCTCACAGATACTGCTTTAGACACTAATCAGTGACACCAGCAAAGAGTTAGACTCCCCCTACTGGAGAAATCTGTTGTTAACTCACTCCTTTTTCCCTTCCAGTGGCTCTTGGCTATCTTCTAAACCTGTTGTAAGTCAGATTTACATGTGAGGCTGGAGAAAACTTGAGCAAACTGATTTCTTTGTGATCTCACTTGTGGGATGGGGCAGGGGGCTGAGCTCTCCCACCTCCCCTGACACGGGTCTGTATGACCTACTGGCCAGGGAGAAATCAACCACTTCTGGTCAACTTATATTTCCTTTTTGTATCTCTGTATACTTCTTAAAAAAAAAAAAAAAAAAAGTCCTAAATCAGCAAACCAGGAAAACCTGGGAACTGCATGCAAAATCTGATTTGTTATTGAGTCTCTCAACATCTACTGGGATGGTGAATTTCTAGCCAGGTATCATCATATTCTCCAGCTTACTATAGACATTCCTAATCAATCCTGACACTCTTGCCTGCTAGGCCCTGATGTGCCCCTGAATCTTTGTCAGTATAACCTATCAGACTAAGCTTCTCTTTGTTTACATGTTAGTGCTTACAAATGCATTTTATACGACCTCTTTTTAGGTTACTGAGCTCTTGTTTGGTAATGGTTAGCAACTCAAACAGGATACTAAAATAAGATTTGCATTCTCTTCATTTTAGTTGGGGGCCAAATGCTTAAAATAAGATGATAAGTTTCACGAATGATATGTTGTAAAGAACTTGGAAAGAAGGTGGTTAAAACTAGTTTTGTGAGTTAGTCATATATATGTGTATATATGTGTGTGTGGCATATATATATATGTATATATACACATACACACACATATATATATAAAAACATATATTCCAGAAATCTGAAAAACACATAAGAGGTGTGTGGGAGGTCCACCAAGACCCGAAGAAACACAGAAATTAATTCCTTTAGAGAGAACAGTTGCAGAACTAAAGCTCCAGGAATCACGGTGGTTGCTTCCCCTTGCCCTCAGCCAAGTGGGAGAGACTTCAAAGGTCTGCTTGATGAGTTTTTAATGTGTTCCCTGTAGCTCAGGAACATGGCACTGGCGCAGGACATACACAGAAATCGAAAGGGAGGAGACTGTGGCTATTGGCCTAAGATGGCCAACTAAAAAGAACAGACCCAGGTCAGCTTAGGCACAAGCAGCAAGACCCCAAAGAGAGGCAAGGATGTGTCAGCTTTCCCTTGAGTCAGGTGGACCAGAGGGAGGATCAGGCCTGGGGTCACGTTGAGAGGGTTCTCTTTAGGAGGTCTGCTTGGAGATTGAGCCAAACGTTACAGGGGGATCTACTACTGGAGGTGCAGGGCTTAATGGAGGGGACAGAAAGTGGCAATTGAAGGAAGTACCACCAGGATGGTGGGAGCTGCAGTGGGAGATTCCTGGTGGGGTGAGTTTAGGAGACTCTTCAAGAAACCCACAGGATTGTCCGGAGACAATCGGCCTTGAGCATCCACCAGACCCAAATGACACAATGCCAGATCATGACGCAAGATTGTGCCAGTTTCTCCTAATCTCCTTTGCCCCTGGAGCACCACTCTGAAAGGGTCAGAAACTACAGCCAGCCAATGGGTGAGCAAGATGGGACTGGGGAGCGAGGGGGGACAGACGCAGCTGATCACCACTTCTACCCCACTCTAGGTTTCCTGTCCAACTCAGTACTGGTCTCACCTGCTTAAGAGCTTGGAGTGTGATTATTACACTGGACTGGACATTTTGTTGCTGCAATGATACTGCTCTTATGACACAAAAAAGCAGGTAGAGCATTGCGCTCTACCAGAGATTTCATGCAGAGGCAGGGAAGGAACTGGCCTTTGGTATAAAGGGCCATGAGACAAAGGACCAAGTTATTCCATTCTGCCTCCCATGCCTCACCCCTGTTTAGGTCCTACTTGCTAAAAAAAATAGCAGCCACATTGTGTTCTCCCTCAGTCCCCATGTGGCCCCTAGGCAATGTGTGGGCCCAGGAACTGGAGCTACCTGTCCGTTTTGAGGAAATTCCTCCACGATTGCCCCTCAATGTGGGAAAGGCTATTTCCTGATGCCTGGAGCATGAGAAGAATAAGAATCAGTCTACTCAACAGTGCCACATCAGTTTTGGAACGTCTGACCCCCTTCACAACATTTCAACAACACCACATACATTTGTTTGATGACTGGGAAAATCTAAACAAGTTACATTTTCACTATGTTTCAAATAAAGAAAGCTGATGTTAGGAAATTCTGCAGAAGTTAGAGGTGTCTCCGGAAAACTATTACTACTAGATTTCTTTAAAGCTGAAACTTCTTGAGGCCAATTGGTATACTCCGCGGGAACTCAGACAAGCCATTTGCCGTAATTATAAAAAGCTTAGTGAGAACCATGGGCTTACCCAAAACTGTACAAATAATAGTCAGTTTGATTTTCTTCCTGTACTTTTCCCTCGCCCAATTGCATATAGCTTATGGGTTGTATTCTTTTTTTTTTTTTAACTAAAAAGAGATGCTCACCAATTATACTTTTTGATCCCTGGGTCACTCTTGCTTCTGTCAGACACTTTTAATTCAGGAGTGAGGTAATAAGATGTAAGCATTGCCCAAGTAATTTATAGTAATGCAAAATTTGGCTCAACGAGCAGATCAATAGTCTCCGTAAGGCCTGGGCCAGATACAGACAGTTTCACAAAGTCATTATCTAATTGGAAATATCTGCTGGGACATCAGATTTCCCGCCGACCTTAACTGGGCATTCTCTTAGCCCAGAAAGCATGATGATAGATTATCCTTGAAACAGCATTCCGACAAGGGCATTTCTCTGTAACGTCATACATCACAGAACAAATTGCCTAATTGGAACTTTACAATTTTATTTTCCTTTTCTGTTTGGCAATACACCAAAAAAGAGACTCAGAAATGATCTACGGGGCCAGGTGCAGTGGCTCATGCCTGTAATCCCGGCACTTTGGGAGGCCAAGGCGGGCGGATCACGAGGTCAGGAGATCGTGACCATCCTGGCTAACATGGTGAAACCCTGTCTCTACTAAAAATATAAAAATTAGCCAGGTGTGGTGGCACACACCTGTAGTCCCAGCTACTCGGGAGGCTGAGGCAGGAGAATCGCTTGAACCCGGGAGGCGGAGGTTGCAGTGAGCCGAGATCGTAGCATTGTACTCCAGCCTGGGCGACAGAGTGAGACTCTGTCTCAAAAAAAAAAAAAAAAAAGAAAGAAAAGAAATGATCTATGGTATTCCTTTTAGCAAAGCTCAAAGAACCCTTAACTCTTCTTGTATTTTGATTCTGCCTGAATTCCTCTCATGATGTTGCTAGAGGTGTTTATCATCATAACTATTAGGTTTATCTCCTTGTCCCCCACTTTATACAGGGCAAATGGAATTACAGCTATTTGCAGTCTTCAGTGGACACAAGTGTAAAAGATGTCCTGTGTAAGACAAATAAGTTTAAAAGTATGAAAACAAGGCCAGCTGCAGTGGTTTAAGCCTGTAATCGCAGCACTCTGAGAGGCCAAAGCCGGGGAATTGCTTGACCAGGGGTTTGAAACCATCCTGAGCAACAAAGCAAGACCCTGTCTCTACAAAAAATAATTATAAAAAAGTAGCCAGGGCCGGGCGTGGTGGCTCACGCCTGTAATCCCAGCACTTTGGGAGGCCGAGACGGGCGGATCACGAGGTCAGGAGATCGAGACCATCCAGGCTAACACGGTGAAACCCCGTCTCTACTAAAAAATACAAAAAACTAGCCGGGCGAGGTGGCGGGCGCCTGTAGTCCCAGCTACTCGGGAGGCTGAGGCAGGAGAATGGCGTGAACCCGGGAGGCGGAGCTTGCAGTGAGCTGAGATCCGGCCACCGCACTCCAGCCTGGGTGACAGAGCAAGACTCCGTCTCAAAAAAAAAAAAAAAAAAAAAAAAAAAAAGTAGCCAGGTGTAGTGGTACATTCCTGTGGTCCCAGCTACTTGGGAGACTGAGGCAGCAGGATTGCTTGAGCCCAGGAAGTAGAGGCTGTAGTGAGCTGTGATTGTGCCTACATGATAGAGGGAGACCCTAGCTCTAAAAAAGAAAAAACAAACAAATAAACAAACAAAAAAAAAAAAAACAAAAAAACAGCATTACCTTAAAAAGGTGATGGAATCCTGTTAAGCACTGTCCCAACTTGAGGGTCTAAATTTTGCTCAATTCACTAGGACTTCTGGCCCAAGCACAGGACAGGGAACTCTGAGAACACTAAGCTATGAGGGTCCCCTTTGGGTTTGTAGATATCTTGGGTAGTTGTCCACATGACGAAGATTGTGGCATTGCTTGGGGTCACTTTTGCTAGTCAGTTAACTGGTGAGGCAGAGGGGTGGGTGGAGCCGAGGTCCGTGTGTAGTCAGGAGGAGGAGAGGGAGACCTCCACATGCATGAAGGCTGGGAGGTCAGCGACGAAGACACCACTCAAAGTAGCTCCTGAGCGTGTGAGAAGAGGACCCTGCATTAGGCCTCTTGTGAGTCTACCCTTCCCAACATGCTGCCCCACTCCCGCACTGCACGGACAGCGTCTTTCCCCATTCCGACAATTCCCTCTCACTCAAGTGTCAGAAAACTAGGTCTCCATCCTACAACCACTGGTGCATCTCCCTCCTCTCTATCCTGTGGGTTCCATTGCACGCCCTTCTCACAGCTTTCCTAAACAGCTGTATTCTCCCTTCATTCACAACAGAGCTTGAGTTGCTCGTCTACACCACAGCCCAATCACCACAGCCCAATCATGGCTAGCCCAAAACAATCTGGACCCCCTTTCCTTAAGAACCAAGAAGCTTCCATTTTCAAAGCCCTTGAAAACTTTCAAATAGACTCAGACTCATACAAGAGAAATAGACTTCTACAAGAGAGCCCACTGTGAAGGTTGATAAGCCCACACTAACCACACAATTCCAGGTAACAGAGTCCACCCTAGAATGTTCCCTCAGAAGCACACTGTATGCCCCCAAAGCAATCCATAAAAATAACATGTGTAGTTTTCTTATATCAAAGATGTCCTTAACTGTTTTTATAACTCTGAATTAAATTGTGATCACCAATTTACATAACTTTCAGACGTCTTAAGAGACCTATTCCAGAACTTAGTGGGAAGTGGGTGGGTGGAAAGCTCACAAGACAGCCGGAGCTCTTTTCAAATGGTTTTATGTTTGTTACCCACACAATGGGCACGTATGATCTCTTGGTGGGTGGCCGTCCAATGACCACAATCATGGAGGATTTAACAAGGGGATTTTATTACTTGCAACAGGTAAGGAAGACAGCCGGGATAGTTCCCCAAAACAGTGCCTTTCATAACAAAAGTGAAAACGGGGCTTTAATTGGGCTGGATAGTTGAGTTACTGTAAGTAAAGGGGGAGTCTAGGCCACACAGGTACAGTCGCTGTTCATGCTTCTCCATATATTGCATGTGGCCGGACACGGTGGCTCATGCCTGTAATCCTAACACTTTGGGAGGCTGAGGCGGGCAGACCACTTGAGGTCAGGAGTTCGAGACCAGCCTGGTCAACATGGTGAAACTTCGTCTCTATTAAAGCTGGGCATGCCTATAGTCCCAGCTACTTGGGAGGCTGAAGCAGGAGAATCGCTTGAACCTGGGAGGTGGGCATTGCAGTGACCCGAGATCGCACTAGTGCACTCCAGCCTGGGTGACAGAGCGAGACTCCGTCTCAAAAAAATAAATAAATAAAATAAAATAATGTTGCATGTTCAGAAAATGGCAAACAGGCTCCTCCCTGGGCAGGTTTTTTAAGTATGGGAATGAGGAGAGTTCCCCAAATTTCATCTCCAACACAGCAGGCATCTCCCGATTCAACCAGGTTTTTGTTTTGCAGAGGCTGAGCTTCTTTCTGGGACTTTTTGAAACAGGAACTCAAGGTGCAGCAGTAACAAGTGGGTACTTTTTCACAGTGTATACCCAAGGACCTCAAAACCCCTGGAACCTGGGCTGCAGGTTCACTCCAGAACATGGAGCTATCAGTGCCCTAAATTTCTATGCCACGATGCTGTAATCATTTTTGCCTAAGAATATTTTTACTTTTTTATTAATAGTGATGTCTCACATTTGTCGGGCACACACTGTGCCAGTTATCTATGATCTAATTCTCACATCACTTTATGAAATGGCTCCTATTAATATCTCTGTTTTATAGGTCAGTAAACTGAAGCAAGTAGAGTTAAGAAAAAGTGGATTCCAGCTGGGCACGGTGGCTCACGCCTGTAAACCCAGCACTTTGGGAGGCCAAGGCGGGTGGATCACAAGGTCAGGAGTTCGAGACCAGCCTGGCCAACATGGTGAAACCCCGTCTCTACTAAAAATACAAAAATTAGCTGGGTGTGGTGGGGGGTGCCTATAATCCCAGTTGCTTGGGAGGCTGAGGTAGGAGAATGCTTGAAAAGGTGGAAGTTGCAGTGAGCCAAGATCACACCACTGCACTCAGCCTGGGCAAAAGAGCAAAACTCCATCTCAGAAAAAAAGAGTGGATTCCACACAGTGTAATTTCAAGGTTATAAATGTAAGCATGTTTAAGGTTTTTCATACGAGAAGCCAATTTGTTTTTTGAAAACTGTGTTCCTGCTAGTGTACATTCCCAGCGTGCTACCTACTTGTTCTTCCCACTGCATACTAAGCAAGACATTAAGGATTGTCTTCTGAAATATTTAATGCCTTCATATGGGAAAGTAGTGTCTTTTTGTGGTTATTTTAATGGTCTTTGTTTTAAATTCTCTGTTTTCCAGTTGTTCGATTTTCTAGTCCTTCTGAGTCTTGTAGGCAGTAAGCATGGCATAAATCCTAAATAAAAAGAGGAAATGCTTCACTATTTTTCCTGGAAATGGACATAGGTATTTTATTTTTAAAAGGAAAGAAAGGCCGGGCGCGGTGGCTCAAGCCTGTAATCCCAGCACTTTGGGAGGCCGAGACGGGCGGATCACGAGGCCAGGAGATCGAGAGACGATCCCGGCTAACACGGTGAAACCCCGTCTCTACTAAAAAATACAAAAAAAAAAACCTAGCCGGGCGAGGTGGCGGGCGCCTGTAGTCCCAGCTACTCGGGAGGCTGAGGCAGGAGAACGGCGTAAACCCGGGAGGCGGAGCTTGCAGTGAGCTGAGATCCGGCCACTGCACTCCAGCCTGGGTGACAGAGCAAGACTCCGTCTCAAAAAAAAAAAAAAAAGGAAAGAAAAACTTAGAAAAGGGAAAATCTAACAGTGTCAGACCCTCCCACACTTCTATGGTTTGTTCCAGAAAAAGGAACAGCTTCTTTACTCTGAGGAACCAGAAAGAAGCTTGCTCTGTTCCTCTTCTCAACTGTCAGAGCTTCAGCGCTAGCACCTGTGTTATCAAGAGAAGCTAAGAGTCCAGAACACGTGATGGGAAGCATGTGGATATGTATGTGTCAAAGCTGGTTTGAGCCTCACTCTGTGCTTTTTCTCTTCTTCTAACAGACTCATCACTGATGTTACTGTGTCAGTGCATGCTGAGAATTTTATGCAACTTAGTGAATATGTGATTATCAAGCATTCAAATCCTAATACCTCTGCTCAAATATGAGGAAATAGGTCAAACAGAAACGCCTCCTCCTGCTGCAGTGCCTTTTCACACTGCGTCAAAGAGTTGCATCAAACAGGATGATGAGTGTTGCAAGGTATGGAGACCACAAACTGTCTGCCACCACTGCCAGGCACCATGTAACCTCAATTCTTTCCTGGCAAATAGTGTCTGACACAGTGCAAAAGAGCAGCACTTTTAGAAAGACTGCGGCTCTAACTAAAATTGATGATCAAGCAAGATGAAAAAATCAGATTATCAGCTATTTTAGAGTACATTTAAATTCCCGAGTGCAATGACCCCTAAAAGCAAACCATTGTTTTTGACCAGCTATGACTAAAATAGCTAAAAAAGATTGAGAAACAGCAAGAGAGAAATTATGCCCTCTAAAGAAGCAGACTTCCTACCTTGGCTAGCCTGTGTTAGAGCAGATTCTGCCAAATAATACCACTATAAAATGTGTCCTCAAAAAAGCTGTATCTTCCAAAAGATGATGTAACAATTGCTCTAGGGAGGCAATAACAATGTTCAGATGAATGGTGAATTCCTTTCCTATTGCTGCTCTAACAGATTACCACAAATCAGTGGCTTAAAACAATACAGCTTTATTACTGCACAGTTCTGGATGTCTGAAGTCTGAAATGGGTTTCACTTGGTGCAAGTCCAGGTGTCAGCAGGGACATGTTCCAGCTTCTAGAGGCTTCCTGCATTCCTTGGCTCATGGCCTCACTCCTCCATCTTCTAAGCCAGCAATGTCAGGCTGAGCCTTCCTCATGCTGCTGTCTGTCTGATTTTTCTCTCCTGCCTCTCTCTTATAAGGAACATTGTGATAACACTGGACCCACCCAGATGATCCCAGATAGTCTCCCCATCTCAAGGTCAGCTGATTACCAATCTTAATTCAGTCTGGAACCTCAAGTCTCCCATTGCCATGTGACATAACATAGTTACAGGTTCCAAGGATTAGGATGTCGATATCTTAGGGGGGCTATTATTCTCCCTACCACAAAAGGGAACACCAGAGTCTTCAGTTTAGCATATCTCATCCTCACAGCAGTCTTGAAGGAATGTTGACAAAGTAAAAATCTGAGGCTTTGAGAATGTAAGTAATTTTCCCAAAGACATTCTGCAAGTAGGAGATAGAGCTGGAGCATGACCAGATCTGTCTGCCATGTAAGCCCAGGCTCATCCTCCACACACTGCCGCCATCAGGAGGCAAACTGGCCCCTTCTACTGAATCTCTACATCAGATGGAACCTGCATATGACTCAGCAGGAACCTCAGAGGAAATTCTTCTTCCTTCAGGACTTTCAGGGCACGCTGGTGATCGGAAAGAGTAAGGACAATTGGCCTCTACTTCTTATTGCATCACAACCACAACGTGACTTTGGGAAGTTTGCTAAAACTTTCAGGTTCTAAGGATCCTCAGCTGTGAAACCAGGAACTTGGACTAGATGGTGTCTAAGACACTTTTCAGTTCTAAAATTCTGTAATTGAATGGTCTTATGGGTAAAACCATCGTGCTGCAGAACAGTGCCACTCAAAGCATAGTTTGTCGACCTCTGTCAGTCGACAGAGTATTTGGTACCTGTCCATGGCAAGATAAGGAGCTTAAACCAAAATGTTAACCAACTACATCAGTAAGTGCGCTGTTCAGTTCTGCTGCCACGTGATTTTTTGTAGCAAGGCTTTTGTGATGAAGGAAGCAGTGTGTTGATTGACTTCCTGGCACAATCTTCTCATCTCATTGCAGATTGTTAGCAAGTAGTTCCTGGATGAGATTCCGAATAATGCTGACGTAGAAAAAACTTCAAAGTTCAGAGGTGAATATGTGTTTAATATCAGAAAAATTTTAGAGAATGACAGCTGGTTGTTGTTGCCTCACAGACAGGAATAGTATCCAGTAAGTATTTGTAAAAATACAAATGATGAAACTATATTTGGGATCTGTGATAGACTGCAGTATTTTTTCCAGATTATTTACACTCTCCCTGTAAGAAAATTATACATCCAGGTCTACTGTCATGAGCCTTCCTGTGGAATATATTTCTTCCCACTATTTATATCAGACTTGAGTCCAAGGACTTGCCTTGGTTAATGGAATGTGATCAGATAACTTATACCATGTCTCAGCAGAAATTTTAGAAGTCATTCACACCTGTAATTCTAGCATTTTGGGAGGCCAAGGCGGGCAGATCACTTGAGGTCAGGAGTTTAAGACCAGCCTGGCCAATATGGTGAAACCCTGTCTCTACTAAAAATACAAAAATTAGCTGTGTGGTAAATAGGGTGTGGTAGCACGTGCCTGTAGTCCCAGCTACTAGGGAGACTGAGGCAGGAGAATTGCTTGCACCCAGGGGGTGGAGGTTGCACTACTGCACTCCAGCCTGGGTGACAGAGCAAGACTCCATCTCAACAACAACAACAACAATAATAACAACAACAACAACAACAACAAAATCATTGCATAGTTCAGCGATGGCTTTTTTTCTTTTCTTAAAAATGTGGGGGTTGGGGGGGAAGAAAGGGGGCTTCCTAGGTAGGGGTGAATCTTTCAGCCTATAAACCAGAATGAAGAAGACATGTAGAGCAGAGCTACAGCCAACTCTAGCTGACATGTATTGTAAGCAAAAAATAATCCTTTGTCATTGTCCCTGAGATTTTGGAATTCTTTGTTACTGCAACCTAACCTAACAAATGCTGACTAATACAGGTTGTATATCTGTGATAAGGAAAGCTCTTTCTGATATTTTTATATCTGTGGTTCAGAACATAATAATCCAAGGTTTTTTATCTTCAATTTGTTTGGTAAACTTGGGAAAGTTGGTGTTGTTTATCTCAGCTTTTATTTTCTTCAGAGAATTAAATCAGCAATACTAATATGTATAAAGCATATTATGGGAGAAAACTAATTTTAAAAACAAATATATTTTCAATACAGGAAAAAGTTATCTTATGTGACAGGTGTTTATGTACAAAACGCCTTTATTTCACTTCACCTATAAAATTATAATTTAGCTGAGAATGGAATTCTAGGCTGATGGCTATTTCATTTCAGTACTTTGACATTCATCTTTGGGATCTATTGTTATTAATAACAAGTCTTTTTTTGTTTCATTATTATTCCTTTCTTGGAAACCTGTGCATCTTCTCCTTGCATTTAATATTTGCTCTTTGTCTTTAACATTCTAAAGTTTCACCATGACGTGTTTAGTGTGAATTTAATTTTATTTATTATGCTTGGGTATTTAGTGTGCTTCTTCAAATTAAAGCTGCATTCTGTTTCTTTCCTGAAAATTCTTAGCTAATGGCTCTTCATTAGTTTTTCCCCCATTCTCTCTATGCTCTCCTTCTAGAGTTCCTCCTAGATGTAATTTGAAGCCTTTTCTTTAGTCTTCCATGTCTTTTACCTTCTCATTTACATATCCACCTATTTATTTTAGTGTGCTAGATTCAAGATAATTTCCTTATATTTATCTTCCAGTTTTTCAGCTGTTTCTAATAAGATGTTTAATACACACACTGAATTCTTGTTTTTAATGACTTTATTTCTCAAATTTCTATTTGATTCTTTCTCAACCCTGTCTTTTTCAGAGCACTTATTCTTTTATTATGATTTCTAATCCTATTAAAATTATTTAATCATTATAAATATGCTTCTTTTATAGTGCCTTTCAGATTATCCTGTTATTTCAAATTCTCAATGTGCTGCTCTCCTGTTTGATATGTATGCTGACTCTCCTTCATAGTGGATGATTTCCTGTTTCGGCTAGCGATTTTTTTTATTGTACTCATATTTAGTAGGGATTTTTTTCCATGGTAGTCCTATGAGTCTTGAGTGATGAAAAACTTTCATATGACTTGGTCAGAACTCTAAAAATATCAATGGCTGTGGCTCATTATGCATGTTCATCTCTTGGCTTGAGTTTCCCAATGCATGCAAACAGGACATATTTCGATATAATGTACAGGGTTTTTACTTTTCACAGATGATTTTTTTTTCCCATGTGCCCAAAGATATGGTAAAAGTTCTCACAACTTCTTCAAGCAAATGGACAAAATTTTTCAAATGTGTATTGGATTTTGCTCCTACATTTTTCTCTCTTAAGGTAAAATCCAGATTCTGCTGTGTTTGAGGCTTGAAAATTTGTTATCCCAAAGTTCTCTCACCAGAGTTGGCAGCCTCCGGTCACTTCCTTCACAGTTCTAAGGTTTTGTTAAAACCAAACATTTTCTTAACCTTAATTCATCATCTTAGTTTGGTGTCTTAGAAATATTATGAGGAAAGTTAAAAATGAATAATGGCAGCACTCCTGTGGTGGTTTTATGTGTCAAGTTTGCTAAGCTGAACTCTATTTTTCAGAATTCTCTTCCCGTATATTTCTAGTTAGGGATGGCCAGAAGAGATATTGGCATGAGGCATTAGCCATGTTTCCTCTCTGAAGATTGATGTAGGTCAGACCCTGTTGCCTCTCATGTACATTTTCATGGA
The DNA here is from genome assembly GCF_049350105.2 of Macaca mulatta. Classification (NCBI taxonomy): domain Eukaryota; kingdom Metazoa; phylum Chordata; class Mammalia; order Primates; family Cercopithecidae; genus Macaca; species Macaca mulatta. The sequence continues at coordinate 25,576,780 of NC_133422.1, forward strand.
TCCACTGACTCACTTTCATGTATGGGCAGTGGCTGGGTCCACAGCTCCTCAAGCTCCCACAGGACTGTTCCTTCAGTTTCACCACATTCTGTATGTGGCATGAGTACAGCTCCACAGCAGGAGCACACACTTCTCTGCAAATCATCCATAGCAACAGGATTGGAGACTTAGAGGTAGGGAGGCAGACATAAATGTCGTGTGCTCACAAAGGTATATACAGGGAACAGTTGATCGTGAGATGCTGGAGGAACCTGGACTAGCAGCAGCAGAACTCTCACTACTCCCTAGCCTGAAGGGATGAGAGGAATGAAAGTTTCCAAAACCCAAAAGTAGAGAGATCTATGTAGAATAACTACCTTGAGAGATGCTGAGACCTTCGGTTAAGGAGCATGACCATCCCAAGGCAGCCTCACAAGTAAAAACCAGGGTGAACAATTGTCATGACTTCCCTCTCCTTCCTTTCTTAGGTCTCCTTTCAGGGTTTCTAATTATCCAGACCCTCCTGAAAGCTATAAGGGTAGGGATCTATCGACACAGAACTTACACCTTTACCTCCTCGGCCAGACAGCAGAGTGGAGAGGAGGCAGTGAGTAGATATGGAGGAGTAAATGGAGGTTATCTGTTACAGGCTCTAACTTACACTATCATTGTTTTGTTTGTTTGTTTGTTTGTTTGTATTTTCTATTCATCTTTTATTAAAAAAAAAAAAAACTTTTGTTTTAGGGCTACATGTCCAAGTTTTTATATAGGTAAACTTGTGTCGTGGGCGTTTGGTGTACAGATTATTTTGTTACCTGGGTACTAAACTTACTACCCAATCATTATCTTTTTCTGATTATCTCCCTCCTTCCAACCTCCACCCTTGAGTAGGCTTCAGTGTCTGTTGTTCCCATTTTTGTGTCCATGTGTTCTCATCATTTAGCTCCCACTTATAAGTGAGAACATGTGGTGTTTGGTTCTCTGTTCCTGCATTAGTTTACTTACAAAAGTGGCCTACAGCTTCATCCATGTTTCTGTAAAGGATATGATCTCATTCTTTTTTATGGCTGCATAGCATTCCATGGTATATAGGTACTGCATTTCTTTATCCACTGTACCATTTATGGGCATTTAGGTTGATTCCATGTCTTTGCTATTGTGAATAGTGCTGCAATAAACATACATGTGCATGTGTTTTCATGGTAGAACAATTTATATTCATTTGGCTTTATACCCAGTAATGGAATTGCTGGGTCAAATTGTAGCTCTGTTTTTAGCTTTTTGAGCAATCACCACACTGATTTCCACAATGGTTGAACTAATTAACGCTCCCACCGAGAGTATATAAGCATTCGCTTTTCTCTGCAACCTCAGCAGCATCTGTTATTCTTTGACTTATTGATAATAGCCAATCTGACCAGTGTGAGATGGCATCTCATTGTTGTTTTGATTTGCATCTATCTAATTACTAGTGCATTCTTCTTTGTATCAGTAAGTACAACAAAGCTTTTACCTCAATAGCCTCATGGCCCAGTCAGGACTGCTTTACCTCAAAAAGCAAAGCAGAAACTACAGCTATTATGAAGTCAATGAAAGTAGCATTGTTTACCCCCAAGCAAATATATTTTTTATTGCTGAGAGTATACCCACCTCCTCCAACACACACACACACACACCCTGGATTAAGTTTAATGGTTCAGGTGTTTCATGTTTTCATAGCCATGCTCCACTTCCAATAACTTACAAAGTCCTGTCAGTTCTACCTCTACCTCTTACATGTCTTTCCAATGTCTCTGATTCCACTGCCACTATTCCATTCCAGGCCATCATTATCTCTTATCTGGACAATTGTGATAATTTACTAAGTGGTATGGCCATATATGTCAACTCTTCCCCCACTCTAGCTAACTTTCTATATAATTTTACAAAAGTCAGAGCCAGGCATGGTGGCTCACGCCTGTAATCCCAGCACTTTGGGAGGCCGAGGTGGGCGGATCACAAGGTCAGGAGATCGAGACCATCCTGGCTAATACGGTGAAACGCTGTCTCTACTAAAAATACAAAAAATTAGCTGGGTGTGGTGGTGGGCACCTGTAGTCCCAGCTAGTCAGGAGGCTGAGGCAAGAGAATGGTGTGAACCTGGGAGGCAGAGCTTTCAGTGAGCCAAGATTGTGCCACTGCACTCTAACCTGGGCGACAGAGCGAGACTCCATCTCAAAAACAAACAAACAAACACGAGTCAGTTTTCCAAAATGTAAAGTTAATCACATTATTGCCCTGCTTAAAACTCATTTAGTAGTCACAAAGGAGAAAAAAAAAGGAATCAAACTTTATCACTACAGAAAATGACTAAACTGCAAAAATAAACAGTGAGAGGAAGTAAGGAATAAGTAATATGCAAAACAACCAGAAAACAATCAATAAAGTGATAAGAGTAAGTCTTCACCTATCAATAATAACTTTGAATGTAAATGTGTTAAATTATTCAGTTAAAACTCATAGGTTGGCCAAATTGAAAAAAAAAGAAGACCCAACTATATGCTGCCTACAAGACATTCACTTCACCTGTAAATACAAACTTAATGTGAAGGGACAGAAAAAGATATGTCATGAAAATGGAAACCAAAAGCAAGGAGGAGTAGCCATGCCTATATCAGATAAAACAAACTTTAATTCAAAAGCTATACACAGAAACAAAGGACATTATATAATAATAGAAGGATCAATTCAGAAAGAACATATAACAATTGTATATATATGCAGTCAATACTGGATAGTCTAGATATATAAAGCAAATTATTAGATCTAAAGGGAGATACAGACTCCAATACAACAGTAGCTGTGCATTTTAACATCTCACTCACAGTGTTAGACATATCATCTAGACAAAATTTAACAAAGAAACATTGGGCTTAAATTGCATCATAGATCAAATGGACCTAACAGACATTTACAGAATATTTCACCCAATAGCTAAATAATACACATTTTTTCCATCAGCACATGGAATATTTTCCAGGATTAACCATGTGTTTGGAAACAAAACAAGTTTCAATTTAAAAAAAATTGAAGTCATATCAAGTATCTTTTCTGAGTACTGGAATAAAACTAGACATCAATAACAAGAGGAACATTTGAAACTATATGAATACATGAAAATGAAACAACATGCTTGTGAATGACCAAAGAGTAATGAAAGAAATTAAAAAGAAAACTTTTTAAATTCTTGCAATCAATGAAAATAGTAACATAACCTACCAAAACATGTGGGAGGCAACAAAAGCAGGATTAAGAGGCAAGTTTATAGCATTAAATAGCTACATCAAAAAAGTAGAAAAAAACCAGGTGCAGTGGTTCATGCCTATAATCCCAGCACTTTGGGAGGCCAAGGTGGGTGGATCAACTGAGGTCAGGAGATGGAGACCAGCCTGGCCAACATGACAAAACCTTGTCTCTACTAAAAATACAAAAATTAGTCAGTGTGGTGGTGCATGCCTGTAATCCCAGCTACCCAGGAGGCTGAGGCAGGAGAATTGCTTGAACCCAGGAGGCAGAGGTTGCAGTGAGCCAAGATCGAACCATTGCACTCTAGCCTGGGCAACAGAGCAAGACTCTCTCAAAAAAAAAAAAAAAAAAAAAGAAAGATTTCAAATTAAAAAAATAAAAAAAAACCTAATGATGCATCTCAAAGAAAAGCAAGAGCAAATCAAACTTAAAATTATAAGGAAAGAAATTATGAAGATCAGAGCAGAAATAAAATTGAGACTTAAAAATAACAGAAAAGAACAATGAAACAAAAATCTGATTTTTTAAAAAGATAAAATTGGCAAGCCATTAGCTAGACAAACTATGAAAAAAAGAGAGAAGACTCAAATAAACAAGATCAGAAATGAAAAAGTAGACGTCACAACTGATACCACAGAAATACAAATGGTCACTGAAGACTACTATGAACAACTATATGCCAATAAATTTTAAAACCTAGAGGAAATATAGAAAGTCCTGGACATATATAACCTATCAAAATTGAGCCAAGAAGAAATAGAAAGCCCAAACAGACCAATAATGAGTCACAATATTGTATCAGCAATAAAAAGTCTCCCTAAAAAGAAAAGTCCAGGACTGGATGGCTTCACAGCTGAATTCTGCGAAACTGTCAAAGAAGACATGAGACTGCTTCTTGTCAAACTATTTTAAAAAATTGAAGGGCAGAAAATGCTTCCAAATTTATTCTAAAAGGCAAACTTAACTCTGATACCAAAACTAGATAAAGACACAATAAAAACTACAGACCAGTGTCCATAATGAACATAGATGCAAAAATTTTGAACATAATACTATCAAACTGAATCCAGCAGCATGTCAAAAAACATCATACGCCATGACCAAGTGGGGCATTCATTCCAGGGATGCAAGGATGGTTCAACATATGTAAATGTTAACCTTTTTTTTTTTTTTTGAGACAGTATCTCATTCTGTTCACCCAGTCTGGAGTGCAGTGGCACGATCTTGGCTCACTGAAATCTCTTCCTCCTGGATTCAAGGGAACCTCCCACCTCAGCCCCCCAAGTAGCTGGGACTACAGGTGCCTGCCACCACACCTGGCTAATTTTTGTATTTTTTGGTAGAGATGGGGTTGAGTTTCACTATGTTGGCCAGGCTGGTCTCAAACTCCTGACCTCAAAGTGGTCCACCCGCCTTGGCCTCCCAAAGTGCTGGAATTACAGGCATGAGCCACTGTGCCTCATCAACATATGCAAATGTTGATTGAGCTCAATAAATGTAATACATTACAGCAACAGAATGAAGGGCAAAAACCATATTTCTATCTCAATAGATGCAGAAAAAGCATTTGATAAAATTCAACTTCCCTTCATAATAAATATTTAGTAAATTAAGTATAGAACGAAAGTACCTCAAAACAATAAAGGCTGTATATGATATACCCACAGCTAACATCATACTGAATGGAGAAAAGCTGAAAGCTTTCCTCTAAGCACTGGAACAAGACAAGGATGCTCACTCTCACCACTCTTATTCAATATAGTACTGGAAGTTCTAGCCAAAGTAATTAGGCAAGAAAAGGAAATAAAAGGCATGCAGACTGGAAATGAGAGAGTCAAATTATCCTTATTTCTAGATGATATAGTCTTATATATTTAACAACCTAGAGAATCTACCAAAACAAATTTTGGAAATGATAAGCAAATTCAGTGAAATTGTAGCATACAAAATCAACATACAAAATCCACTAGTACTTCTATACACAAACAACAAACTACCTGAAAAAGTAATCAAGACAGCAATCCCATTTTCAATAACTACAAAGAAAATCAAATACCTCAGAATAAATTTAACCAAGGAAATGAGAGCTCTCTGTAAGAAAAATTATAAAATACTTATGAAAGACATTGAAGAGAACATTTAAAAAATGGGAAGACATTCCATATTCATAGATTAGAAGAATATTGCTAAAATGACCATACTACCCAAATATACAGATGCAATGGAATCTCTGTTAAAATGCCAATGACATTCTTCACAAAAATAGAAAAAATAATTCTAAAATGTATATGGAACCACAAAAGACTCTGAATAACCAAAGCAATCCTTAACAAAATGAACAAAGGTGGAGATATCACACTACCAGACACTAAAATATACTATAAAACTATAGTGACCAAAACAGCATGGTACTGGCATAAAACCAGAGAGACCAATGGAACAGAATAGACAACCTAGAAATTAATCCATGTATCTACAACCAACTGATTTTTGACCAAAGCGCCAAAAATATTCACTGGAGAAAGACAGTCTCTTCAATAAATGGTGCTGGGAACAGAATTTCCATATGCAGAAGGAAAAAGACCAGGGTCCCACCTCTCACCCTATATAAAAATCAACTCAAAATAGATCAAAGACCTAAATGGAAGACCTGAAAGTATAAAACTTACAGAAGAAAACAATAGGGAAACACTTCAGGACATTGGTCTGGATAAAGATTCTATAAATAAGACTTCAAAAGCACAGACAACAAAAGCAAGAATAAACATCTGAGATTATATCATACTAAAAATCTTCTACATGGCAAAGGAAATAATCAACAGAGTGAAGAAACAGTCTACAAAATGGGATACAGTATTTGCAAACTATTCATCAACAGGGGATTCATATCCAGAATATATAAGGAACTCAAACATCTCAACAACAAAAATCCCCTAAACAATCTAATCAATAAATGAGCATATGATCTCAACAGACATTGCTCAAAAGAAGACATACAAATGGCCAACAAATTTGTTTTTTAAAAAAGTTTAATTTAATTAGTTTAATTCCTCTGATGAGGGAAATGCAAATCAAACCCACAGTGAAGTATCATCTCACCCAGTTAGAATAGCTATTATCAAAAAGACAAAAAATAACAAATGCTGGTAAGAATGAGGAGAAAAGGGAACTCATATACACAGTCAGCAGGAATGCAAACTAGTCTGGCCACTATGGAGAACAGTATGGAGATTCCTCAAAAAACTTCAAACTGAACTAACATATGATCCAGCAGTCTCACTACGGGGTATTTAACCAAAGGAAAGGAAGTTAGTATACTGATGAAACAGCTGAACCCCCATGTTTATTGCAGCACTATTCACAGTAGCCAAGCTATGGAATCAACCTAGGTGTACAACAGCAGATGAATGGATAAAGAAAATGTAGGATATATACATAATGGAATACATTCAGCCATAAGAAGAATGAGATCCAGTCCTTTTTGGCAACATGGATTGAACTGGAGGACATTGTGTTAAGTAAAATAAGCCAGAAACAGAAAGTTAAATACCACATGTTCTCACTCATATGTGGAAACTGAAAAAAAGTTGATCTCATAGATATAAAATGCAGAACAGAGGTTACTATAGGAAAGAGAAGAGGGGGAGAGGAAGAGACTTGTTAAAGAACGTGAAATTATAGCCAAATAGGAGGAACAAGTTCTAGTGTTTTATAGCAGTATAGGATGACTCTAGTTAACAATGATATATTATATATTTTCAAATAGCTAGAAGACAGGATTTTGAATGTTCCCAATGCAAATAAATCATAAATGTTTGAAATAACAGATGTGCTAACTACTCTGATCGAATCACTACACATCATATGTATCAAAATATCACTAGGTACTCCATAAATATGTACAATTATTATGTGTTAATTAAAAATAAATAAACATGTCTTTTGAATAAAATGTTTTAAAATACCTAATAAAATACAGTTTCTGTTGTAAAAAGTTATTCAGTGGGTTTCGAACACCTTTTCTCAGCATGATTGTTCTGGCTCCAGCTCAGCCTCATCTGGCCTCATCTCACGCCACTCTCATCTCATAGTCTATGACTGCATCATTCTGCGTTTCTTCCATTTCCTCACATGGGCCACACTTTTCCAGTTCCCAGGCCTTTACACATGCTGGAATCATGCCTCTGCTAACTAATTTTCTTTTTTCGTTGGTGTGTGTTTGTTTGTTTGTTTTTTGCCCAGGGTGGAGTGCAGTGGTGTGATCTCGGCTCACTGCAACCTCTATCTCCTGGGCTCAAGCTATCTTCTCACCTCTGTCTCCAGAGTAGCTGGGAATACAGGTGTGCACCATACTCAGCTACATTTTTTTTTTTTCCATGGAGATGGAGATTTGCAATCTTGCCCAGGCCGGTCTCTAACTCCTGAGCTCGAGTGATCTACATACCATGGCCTCCCCAACTGCTGGGATTACATGTGTGAACCACCATGCCTGACTTCAGTTAACTAATTTGTTCGATTCAGCTTAAACATAACTTCCTCAAAGAAACATTCCGTGATGCTTGTACACTGTTGGTGGGAATGTAAATTAGTACAACCCTTATGGAGAACGGTTTGGAGGTTCTTCAAAAAACTAAAAATACAGCTACCATACAATCCAGTAATCCTACTGCTGGGTACATACCCAGAAGAATGGAAATCAGTATATCAAAGGCGCATCTGCATTCCCGTGTGTTGCTGCAGCACTGTTCACAATAGCCACGACTTGGAAGCAACCTACATATCTGTCAGCAGATGAATTGATAAAGAAAATAAAGTACTATTCAGCCATAAAAAAGAATGGAGTACTATTCAGCCATAGAAAGAATGAGACTCTGTCATTTGCAACAACATGAATGGAACAGGAGGTCATTATGTTAAGTGAAATAAGTCAGGCACAGAAAGACAAACATCACATATTCTCATTTATTTATTTGTGGTATATAAAAATGAAAACAACTGAACTCATGGACATAGGTAACCAGAGGCTGGGAAGGGTTGTGGGGAGGTGGCAGGGGGAGGGGGAGAGAAGTGGGGATAGTTAATAGGTGCAAAAAAATAGAAATAATACAACCTAGTATTTGACAGCACAACAGAGAGACTATAGTCGATAATAATTTAATTGTATATTAAAGAATAACTGAAAGAATATAATTGGATTGTTTGTAACACCAAGGATCAATGCTTGAAGGGATGGATACTCAATTTTCTGTGGCGTGATTATTATGCATTGTTATGCCTGTACCAAGATATCTCATGTACCCCATAAACATATACACTTGCTATGGGGTGTGTACCGACAAAATTTTTTTGAAAAAAGTTCCCTGGCCTCCTGACTGGATTAGAACTTCCCCTTTTGATGCTTCTGTGGCACCTTGTTCATTCCTTTACATACTCAGAGCCCGTGTAATCATTTATTCAATTTCTGTGATACCTACTGGTCATAGGCTCCTTGAGGACCAGGACCACTGGTGGCTTTTTTGCTCTCTAGCCCTAGCCTCAAACACAGTACCAGCCTAAGCTGTGTCATAAATAAATAATGAGTTAATGAGCAACCATTGCAATGTCTCCTGACAAATGTCCTTTTTTTGTTTTTGGGGGTTTTTTTGAGACAGGATCTTGTTCTATTACCCAGGTTAAAGCGCAGTGGTGGAATCATAGCTCTCTGCAGCCTCAAACTCCTGGGCTCAAGCGATCCTCACACCTTGGCCTCCCAAAGTGTTGGGAGTACAGGCATGAGCTACCACACCCGGCCTATATGTGAATTTTTACTTTCTTTCTTTTTTTTTTTCTTTGAGATGGAGTTTCACTCTTGTCACCCAGGCTAGAGTGCAATGGTGTGATCTCAGCTCACTGCAATCTCTGCCTCCTGGGTTCAAGTGATTCTCCTGCCTCAGTCTTCCAAGTAGCTAGGATTACAGGCACCTGCCACCACATCTGGCTAATTTTTATTTTTGTATTTTTAGTAGAGACGGGGGTTTTTGCCGTGTTGGCCAGGCTGGTCTTGAACTCCTGACCTCAGGTGATCCACTCGCCTCAGCCTCCCAAAGTCCTGGGATTACAGGCGTGAGCCACCACGCCCGGCCCCCTTTCTTTCTTTTCAGCAAATAAATATTGCTGCACCTGTTTTCTCATAACATGAAGTCAGGACACACCAGAATTCACTCATTCCCCAACTATTTATTGAGCAACTAATACGTGTGAGGCATTATGCCAGGTACCTGGAGTCAACAGTGAAAGAGTATATATCTCCCTCAACCTAGGAGAGAATCGATGTGATTTCCTGTGATACAGAAAGAGAATACCTACCATTCACTTGCCTAGGGAAATCAATACTTTCTGTACTGGCTGTCCTCTTTGTACTACAGTATTATCTGCATATGCATTTGCATTTGCTATCCTTTTTTATTTGTATGAAACCCATAACAAAAATATATTTGTCAACATCAAAATGACGCAGCCTCAATAACGTATTCCAAGTTACTTCTGATAAGACTCATTTGGTTGCAAGCAACATAAACTCTTCCAGATAGCTCAAGTTAAGGGAATTTATATGAAGATACAAATAGGAAAGATTAACTGTCTCTGAAATTTTAAAACAAAAACTGTTATAGGGACTAGATTGAGAGAGGGTTTCTAGATCTGTGGCTGCTCTAGGGACTTGAGCTGCCACTCAGACATTCCTACACCTTGGCATACTCTCTAGGGCTCTAATTTTGATGCGACTTTATCTACAATCTGGGTTCTTTTATTCTTGTCCTAGTACTAACTGCTCTACTTACTTAGTTTCCGCTTCTTTGTAACTTTGACTGGAACACAGCCATTTCTTCTTATGGTCCCTACTCTATTCTTTTCCGTGTTTGTCCTGTGATCTTTTCCGTGTTTGTCACTAGCACAAATTGACTACATTTCTCCTTATCTGAGTCCAAGTTTTTAAGACAGAGCACTCGACTGGCTCAGTTCATTTTAATGTACCAGAGGTTGCTGGCTGGCCAATGGATTGCCTTCCCTCAGGTCAGGTTCCCTTTCTCATCAGATTAGCAGATGCCAGAAAATAAGTGTGGCATGCCATAGGATGCGGCTGGTGCTCCACTGACTCACACTTGCAGGGCTGCGGAGGGCAGATTTCTGTAGCATGAAACTTGGGCAATGCACGTGCAAGAGAAACTAGTCTTATTTTCAGGAGGACTTTGAAGATTGACAGATTAGTGGTTTATTTGTTGTAATCTTTAAAAATGAAATAATTTCTTTAATTGGCAAAAACCAAACCTGTATTAAAGTCAGAAATATGGAATGTCACTTTGGTGCATTTGTTAAAAGTCTGAGAAAGTGGAATGCAAAGAGAATAGGATCTTCTGGTCAAATGACTTCCTTGGTTCATAATAATCATTGACCCAATGAGAAATTATTGAGTGTTTACAATGCACCAGGCACAGTTCTAGACCTGGGATTACAGAAACACATAAGATAGATGTGGCCCCTAAAATATCAATAGTATATCAACTATTGATATTTTTAAAGTCTTAAATGTATTGGTCTGTTCTCTGAAGTAAATAGATTGAACATACTTGGAGTTTTCTTGATGACTGAAAATTTTAAAACTAATCTCATTGAAGACATAGATTTAATACAATAGAGAAGAAGACAGGGGAAGCTGGGCTGACGATCCCACAAGGTTCTTCAGGAAATTGCTGTTTAAAAATACAATCTCTTGGATTAGCTGTTTGGTTTTAATTTCTATCATTCCTTTATATTTCACGTACAGAGATAAAAAGAATGTTTATTGAAGTTCCGGTGAAAATTAATTGAGTAATTGAGGGAATATGGTTTGGCTGTTTGTCTTCTCCAAATTTCATGTTGCAGTGTGGTCCCCAATGTTGAAGATGGGACCTGGTGGGAGGTGTTTGGGTTATGGGGGAAGATTCCTCATGAATGGCTTGGTGCTCTCCTCATAGTAATGAGCATGTTCTTGCTCTGAGTTCAAGCAAGATCTGGTTGTTTAAAAGAATGTGGTATGTCCTCCCTTTCTCTTTCTTGCTTACTCTCTAGCCATGTAAAATGCCTGCTGCCCCTTCACCTTCAACTAGGATTGGAAGCTTCTTGCAGCCCTCTCCAGGAGGAGATGCCGGTACCATGCTTCCTACACAGCCTGCAGATGTGTAAGCCTATTAAACCTCTTTTCATTATAAATTACCAAGCCTCCAGTATTTCTTTATAGCAACGCAATAGAAACATGAGGTTTTACCTCATTTTAATTTTAAGTGATTTTAATTTTTATTTTATTAATTTTAATTACACACAATACTTATACAGATTTTGGTGACATTATCAATATTAATTTTTAAAATACATATAGATCCATAGTTTTAAAACTTAAAAAAAAAAAATTTCAAAGGCTGGCCAGGCGTGGTGGCTCACGCCTCTAATCCCAGCACTTTGGGAGGATGAGAGGGGTGGATCACCTGAGCTCAGGAGTTCAAGACCAGCCTGACCAACATTGCGAAACCCTGTCTCTACTAAAAATGCAAAAATTAGCTGGGCCTGGTGGCACACACCTGTAATCCCAGTTACTTGGGAGGCTGAGGCAGGAGAATCGCCTGAATGCAGGAGGCAGAGGCTGCAGTGAGCCAAGATAGCACCATTGTACTCTAGCCTGGGCAATAAGAGCAAAACTCTGTCTTCAAAAAAAAAAAAAAAAAAAAGTCTTATAATGAAATCCATAGCCATATGCCCTGTCTCCCCACATCCTGTTCCAGCAGCAACCACTCTCGACTTTTCTGGCTCTTTCTACTGGTATTTACCTCGATATTTCCAAATGATATGCTTAAACTATAAATGTTCTGTTCTATCTGGTTTAGGTAGTATTTATTGACTTTCTGTCATGGTAGAAAAAAACTTACCCATTACATTTCCTACTCCCAATTCCCCTCCTAACATTACCTTGGTATAGTTATGACACAGCTTTTGGTGAAGTCAAATATCATCCCCCGTCCATGACTTGTGAACTATGACTAGGTCTCTTTATCATATAATCCTCCATTTTACTAAGAATAAGCATTTGCTTGTTTTCATCTGTGATACTTTATGCACCGGTGGCTAATTTTTCTTAATGTTCTTTTATCATTGTTATATACTCATCGGTAATATTTTCCAGATACTCAACTGTATCAATAACTTTTTGTGTTTTCTCTGGGGTCCTCTGTCCTCCTGCTTCAGCTTGGACTGTTTTCTTCCCAAGTTGGTTATACAAGTTTTATCCTGTCACTTTCCTTCACTGTCATCTCAGGACTTTTCTTATGCCATTGTCCTGTGTTAGATCTTTTATTTTACCTTCCTCTTTCTTGGCTTACTCTTTTGTCTTAGTGGAACACATCCTCCAGTAACTTATCAATAACTTGTAAATGGGAGAACATTGTTTTGAGGACGTGTATGTCAGAAAATGCCTTGATTCTAATATCAGTGTATGTGGTATATTAGAATCCAGAATTCTGGATTGAACATCATTGTCACTCAGAATTTGAAGAAAGGCCTCCATTGTCTCCTAACTTTTGATGTCAGCAGTCTGCTATTGGTCTGACTCACACTCTTTTGTGAGTTGTTGTTTCTAGAAGCTTTTAGAATCTTTATCTTTTGTGTTTTGTAATTTCATAATGGCAAGTTTTGACAGTCTTTTGTCATTTGTTGTGCTGGACCCTTGGTGAGTCCTGTCACCTAGAACTCAAGACTTCAATTACAGGAAATGATCTCATTTTATTGTTTGATAATTTTTTCCTCCAATTTTTTTACTTCTCCTTATGATACTTCTATTAGCTCCTATAGGACTTTTTAGACTGATCCTCTAATTTTCTTTCCTTTCATATTTTCTATCACTTTAACTTTGCTTCTATTTTACATGAGATTTCTTCAATATTATCTTTCAGTCCTCTCATTATTTAGAAATGTCTCATTTTTAATCTCAAAGAAATATTTCTTTTTATTTTTCATGTATCCCAAAATCCACACAAAGGATCAACAAAACCAAAAGCTTGTTCTTTTAAAGAACAAACAAGATCAATAGACCACTAGCTGGATTAACAAAGAAAAAAAGAGAGAATATCTAGATAAGTGCAATCAGAAATTACAAAGGTGACATCAAAACCAACTCCATAGAAATACCAAGACTCTTCAGAGACTATTATGAACATCTCTATGTACACAAACTAGAAAATCTAGAGGAAATCTCTAGATTTCTGTAAACACACAACCTCCCAAGACTGAGGCAGGAAGAAATCAAAACCAGAACAGATGAATATTGAGTTCTGAAATTGAATCAGTAATAAAAAAACCTACCAACCAAAAAGAGCCCTGGACCAGTTGGATTCACAGCTGAATTGTACCAGACATACAAAAAAAATAATTTCCTACTGAAATTATTCCCAAAAAATGCAAGAGGAGAGACTCCTCCCTAACTCATTCTACAAAGCCAGCATCACTCTGATACCAAAATCTGACAAAGACATAACAAAAAAGAAAGCTACAGACCAATATCCCTGATGAACATAGATACAAAAATCCTCAACAAAGTATTAACAAACCACATCCAACAGTGGTTCTTATTCTAGATGCAATATCTTAATGTACTGGGGATATTTATTGTTTTAGCTTTTTGTCTTTAAATAATTATAGATTCAAATTTACAAAGATAGAACAGGGAGGTTGCAAGTACCCTTCACCCAGTTTCCCCCAATGGTTACATCTTACATACTTATAATGCAATATCAAAATCAGGAAGTTGATACTGGGGCAATGCGCATGTATATTTCTATGTTACATCACTGTTGTAGGACTCTCTCCTTAGTTCAGCTAAAGACGAGGTCCCTGTCACATGGCCATGAAAAATTAGGCTTACAGACAATTTGAAGGGTGAGAATAATGGAATTTATTGGGCAAAAAGGAAAAAAGGGAAACAGGGCCTCTCCGCAAATCCAGAGTCCCTGCTAGTGTGCTTCCCGCCTCGCAGATTGAATTCCAGATTCCACCCAGGAAGAGGAGGGGCCAAGCTCCTCCCCAATGCACACGGCGGAACTCCAGTGCACCAGTCAGTTGGGATTGCTTTGGGGACCCCTTCCCACCTGGCTGTGTCATCACCACAAAGATCTCCCTCATGCTATCCCTTAACAGACTCACCCTCACTCCCCCCACCACAGTAAAAATCAATGTATTTTTTTCTGTTTTCAGCCTGATATTTTTTCTTCATGTTCTATTTTTTTCTGTCCTTTTTTTTTTTTTTTCTAGTGCTCTTTCATTTTGGAAGCTACCTACAAATGTCTGGCAGTCTTGACTATTAATCATATTCAAGCTTGAAGCGAATTGCAGGGTCAGCTTGTGCATGGTTGTAGGACCCACCACAGGGAGATCAGTTGGAGCATCAACTTCTTCATCGCCAGAGGGTCCTCCAAATGGTGGTGCCTGAGATGTTTTCTCTAGATTTATTCACATAGTCTAGAGAAGATGCTTCCAATCTCCCCAGGGATGGGGAGAATTGTAAGCCTGACTGCTAGCTTCCTTAAAACAGAGCGTTGTGGGAGGGTATTGAGAGTCTACTATTCAATGTGCAGATTGTAAGTTAATTTTCTTGTTTTCAACTTGTACCCATCTATTCTCACTCACGTTCATCAAGATTCTCCTGAGTTTCTCAAGTTCAGTTTCCATAGAGAATAAACCTCCAGGCCAGGCGCCGTGGCTCCTGCTTGTAACCCCAGCACTTTGGGAGGCTGAGGCAGGCAGATCACTTGAGGTCAGGACTTTGGTACCAGCCTGGCCAACATGGTGAAACCCCATCTCTACTAAAAATACAAAATTAGCCGGGTGTGGTGGCATGTGCCTGTAATCCCAGCTACTCAAGAGGCTGAGATAGGAGAATCACTTGAATCCAGGAGATGGAGGTTGTAGTGAGCTGAGATCGCACCACTGCACTCCAGCCTAGGTGACAGAGTGAGACTCTGTCTCAGAAAAAAAAAAAAAAATAGCCAGGCGTGGTGGCACGCAACAGCAGTCCCAGCTACTTAGGAGGCTGAGGCAGGAGAATCGCTTGAACCTGGGAGGTGGAGGTTGCAGTGAGCTGAGATCGTGTCACTGCACTTGCCTGGGCTCTGAGACGGCACTTGCCTAGCTTCATGAGGACAGGGGGGGATGTCTAACCACTCCACATACAGCTTTCCAGAAAATGCCCCCATTCCCACCTTTGACTCATGGTATCTCACACCTGTTTTAAGCCTTTTTGTGCCTCTGAAGAGGAATCACTCATTTCCCATCAAACTTCCCCTCTATAGACACCAACATTGTTACAAATCTTCCATCAATCAAATTTTTTGTTGAAAATTTTCTCACCAGATGCTGTTTCATATTCAATCCACTTTGTCCTCTTGGACTTTTATATTTTTTTTACTTCCTTT
Organism: Macaca mulatta; assembly: GCF_049350105.2. NCBI lineage: Eukaryota > Metazoa > Chordata > Mammalia > Primates > Cercopithecidae > Macaca > Macaca mulatta. The sequence continues at coordinate 25,592,514 of NC_133422.1, forward strand.
ACAGATATTTTATTAAAGTTCTAGGAGGGAGGGGGAAAGCACATTTAGTTAATTTGCCATGCTTATGCAACATAAAACAATCTTTTTAAAAAAATATTTAAATATATGATGAAAATGGAATTTTTGTCTTACATAATTTCAAATATAGAAGTAACACGAGATCATATTTCATAAAAGGTATCACAAAAAAGATTACTTTCACTATTTCAGAAGATAAGTTATATTTTTGCCTCATTCATCTTTAAAACTTTGTTGGGTGATATGTGGTTCTATCTTCCACACATATTTACCCGAATTTGCTGCTATTGCAATATCAAAGTTGTGAAATTTGACAGGAAACGTGAGGGAAGGCTACATTGAAATGAGCTCTAGACAAGACGTCCTTTTGCTTCTAGAGTTGAGCACCTCTAACAAAAGTTAGGGACCCTCAGGGTTCTTTCTTTTAGGATCCTTGGCAGATGATTTGAATGACTGATGATTTTTGTTGGCTCTTGTCTCCTGTGTCTTCTAGAGTCAGGCTGCTTCTGACTGACCAAGGCCCAGGGGTGGCAAGTAGCGGGGTGGGAGCTGGGTACAGGGGTTATTAAATTGAAAAGCTGACTTTGAAAAATATGAGTAAGCTCTCCTGAAGTTTCAAGTCTGGCAACAAGCATGGAAGCAAGAGAGAGACCTCTCTAGGAAGAAAGAAGTTAGCAAGAATGAGAATAAACACAAAAGTAGACATTAATGGAGAGTAAAAGACAATTGAGAAAGTATAAGATGAAACTGAAAGCAAGATGAAAGAACATATACCAAGCAGGAAGAAAGCAAGTATTGATCTGAACAGAACTAAAGTTAGCACATTTTATTTATTCAATAAATAGTCAATAAGTATCTATCGAGAAGCCACTATCTGCAAGCTTTGTAGAGGAGGAACTAAAATAGACCAACAAACATTTTTTGAAAAAGAGAGGAAGGAAAATATCAGATAGTAGGAATTAAAATAGGTTGACATAGTTAAGAAGGACAAGATGACTCCAGGTGTTTAAGCTCAAATTTGAATGACAAGAAGCAGCTAGCCCTGCAGAAGTCATGACAAATAATCGCAAAATGCAAGTGAGAGCACCACAAGATATCATTTATAACTACCAGACTGGCAAGACTCGAAAAGTTAGGTGATACCAAATATTGACAAGAGTATAGGGCAATAGGAATGCTTCCTCATTGACGATAAGATTGTAAATTGGTATAACCATTTTGAAATCAATTTTATGTTACTTAGAGAAAAGGAATATGCTTACATCCTAGAACCCACAAGTCTATACCTAGTTATACGGAATCAACCTTGCACATGTGTATTAGGAGATATGTTTCAGAAAGTTTAGTTTATCGTAATAGCAAAAAGCTGGAAAACTTCAAATGTCCATCAACAGTAGAACAGATAATTGTATTTTGATGTAATGAAATACTACACAGCAGTGAAAATGGATGAATTACAGCTTTACACACAAACACGATGAATCTTAAGAACATAAAGCAGAGTGAAAAAGCAAGTGGCAGAAGTATTGTGATTCCACTAACATTCAATCCAAACAACATATTGCTTAGAGATAGAAACAGATGTGGTAAAACTATAATGAAAAGCAAGAGAATCTCAACACAAAATTTAGGCTAATGTTTGTCTCAGACTAAGTAGGAGAGGGGCTGAGATCAGGAAGGAACTCACAGAGTTTGTGGTAAATGACTGAAATGGTTAGCAGGTCCATGAATGTAAGATATGTTGTTGTTCTCTAAACGTGATGTGCATTTTATAAATATAGCATTAGTTCATAAATTAACGGATTAATAATTCATTAATTATAAATATATTTATTATAAATTATTTTTTGTCTTTATATATAATAATATGATTAGCTTATGTTATATTATTATAAATAAGAATATAAATTATTTTATTATTATAAGTTATAATTATGGATTAATAATTAGTTCATTAATGTATGGATTAATTATTAACTAGATGTTTAAAAGTGTTTTTAACCAAAACCAAAACAATGCAAGGATAACATTCTGGGCAGAGGAGACATCAAGTACGACGGCCATAAAATGGGACAAGCTAGACGCCTCCCAGGGTAGAAGAGAGGCCAGCATGGCTGGAACAAAGCAAGCAGGGCAGGGTAGAGAAAAATGAGGTTGGAGGGGCTGAAATACATAGGGCTATTGATGGTGAGAGAGCACAAGTTTCAAGATATCAAGGGCTCAAAATGTCAAATCGCCTGAGTGAGGCGAGAAGAGTGAATGGGCTGGAGGTAATAGGATAGTGCTCAGACGGTGAGAGGCTTGGAGTTGAGGTTTCAGAGATGATGCAATGATTGGTGATGACGATATCACGATTTCAGGAGTGTGTGATTTCAGGAGTGCATGGATGAGGTATGTGGAAAAACAAAATACTACAGGCAATGAGGTTGATAAAGTAGAAGGCAGGGCAGGGGCGGTCACCCACATGGGTGCAGGGTCTGGACAAGCTTAACAAGTTGCTTGTATAGCAGTCACGTTGGTTGACCACAGAGCCACCTTTCCCACCACCCACCACACCTGCTGCCTGATCCAACTCCGACTCCTAGTCTTCAGCTTCCACGAATGAATGACAGTTCATATAGGTAAGTAAGCCTGAATGGTAGCATGCATAAACTTCAAGAGGCAGCATTGTGTGAAGGGACAAGCACACTGGACCCAGATGGGCAGGAGGCCAGGCAATGGGCCATGTGGTCTCTTCTCATGGGATTTCACATCTGCAGTGAGCTTCCTACACTCACAAATGGTATGTTCATATTCCTTTTTTGGGAATGGTGACAGAGATGAGCCTCATGCCTGTATCTGATACAAGGCCAAAGCACAGTGGCACACACAGGTGTAGAAACCTAGTGGAAGATAAAAGCATGAGAAGTCAGGTCCAGAAACTCTTAGAATACAAGGGGACCGCTGAAGGATCATTAAAGGAGATAAAAGGGTTATGACAAAAAATACGACGTCTGATTTTGAATTAGAAGTGGCAAATTTTGAATTAGAACACAAGTGGCAAATTTTGAATAATGTATAGATTTTTAAAAAGATAATACTATCATACCAGTGTTAATTTTCTGATTTTGATCACTGAAGTCTCATTATGTAAAAGAATATCTTATCTTTCAGCAATACTCATTGAAATATAAAAATATTTGGAGGTAAAGAAACTTCATTTCATATCCTCAACTCAGACATCTCAGAAGTACAATATGCACACGCACATATACAACACAGAGAGAAAGAAGTTCACACAAATGTGAACATTTGTACTACCCAAAGCAATCTAAAGATTCAATGCAATCCCTATCAAAATATCAGTCACATTCTTTACAGAAATAGAAAAAAAATTCGAAAATTTGTATGGAACCACAGAAGACCCTGAATAACCAAAACAATCCCGAACAAAATGAACAAAGCTGGAGGCATCACATTACCAGATTTCAAACTATGCTACTAAGCTATAGTAACAAAACAGCATCGTACTGGTGTAACAACAGACACATAGACCAATGGAATAGAATAGAGAACCTGGAAATCAATCCATGTATCTACAGCCACTAGATTTTTGACAAAGGTACCAAGAACATTGACTAAGGAAAGGACAGTCTCTTCAACAAATTGTGCTGGGAAAAGAGAATATCCACATGCAGAAGAAAACCTAGAATCCTACCTCCCACCCTATATAAATATCAACTCAAAATGGATCAAAGACCTAAATGGAAGACATGAAACTATAAAACTACTAGAAGAAAACAATGGGGAACCACTTCACGACATTGATCTGGGAAAAGATTATATGAATAAGATCTCAAAAGCACAGGCAACAAAAGCAAGAATAAACACCTGAGATTATATTACACTAAAAAGCTTCTGCATAGAAAAGGAAACAATCAACAGAATGAAGAGACAGTCTACAGAATGGGATATAATATTTGCAAAGTATTCATTGACAGGGGTTAATATCCAGAATATACAAGGAACTCAAACATCTCAACAGCAAAAATTCAACTAATTCAACTAAACAATTCAATTAATAAATGAGGAAATGATCTCAACAGATATTTGCTCGAAAGGCATACAAATGGCCAACAAATATGTGAAAAAATGTTTAACATCACTAATTTCCCTGATGAGGGAAATGCATATCAAACCCACAATGAAGCATCATCTCCCTCCAGTTAGGATAACTATTACTAACAAGACAGAAAATAACAAATGCTGTTGAGGATGAGGTGAAAAGGGAACTCATACACTCTGTTGGTGGGAGTGTAAACTAGTCCAACCACTGGGGAGAACAGTGTAGAGGTTCCTCAAAAAACTACAAATAGAACTACTATATGCTCCAGCAGTCTCACTACTGGGTATTTATTCAAAGGAAAGGAAATCAGTATATTGATGAGACTTCTGCATTTCCATGTTTATTGTAGCACTTTTCACAACAGCCAAGATATGGAGTCAACCTAGGTGGACAACGGCAGATAAAGAAAACATGGCACATATACATAATGGAATACTATCCAGCCATAAAAAGGAATGAAATCCTGTCATTTGTGGCAACAATAGGTGGAACTGGAGGACATTATGTTAAGTGAAATAAGCCAGAAACAGAAAGTTAAAGACCACATGTTCTCACTCATGTGTGGAAGCTTAAAATGTTGATCTTACAGAAGTAGAAAGCAGAACAGAGGATACTAGCAGTTGGGAGAGGTAGAGGTGAGGGAGGGAGGGGAAGAGATTTGTTAAAGGATGCAAAACTACAGCTATACAGGAAGAACAAGCTCTAGTGTTCTATACCATCGTAGAATCACTGTAGCTAACAATATTGCTTCACATAGCTAGGATGATATTAAATGTTCCCAACACAAAGAAATAATAAATGTTTGAGATGATGGATATGCTAATTAACCCTGATCTGATCACTATATATTACACATATCACATCATTATGTACCCCTAAAATATATACTACTATGTGTAAATTTTTTAAATTACCAACAAATCAGTCAATAATAAAGAATATCAGCAGTACCTTCAAAGATCTGGAGTGCCTCTCCCTGATCCTGTCCTCCACCCTCCACCTGTGACAACCACTATGTTGCATTAGGTTCATCATTCACTTGCTTTGAAAAACAAAAACAAAAAATGTTTCTACCACCTATGGGTAGATCTCTAGTGTAAACAACGTAATGCTTGGCTTTGTCTGTGAAATTTATGTTAAGTGATCGCTATTGAATGTCTTCCATGATTCAACTCTTTTGCTCAACTTTGTTTTTAACTTTTGTCAAGTGTTAAAATTTGTACAATAGAATACAAACCCTAATTAGCCATATGCTAATTAGCCATATGCTCATTAGGGTTTGTATTAGCTAATGTGGCCAATTACGGTTTGCATTGCATTGTACAAATATTTCACAATTTCCTTAATCATAAAAATGTCAACATTTGGGGAATCTGAGCAAAAGGGTATGGGAATTCTCTGTACTACTTTTGCAACTTTCTCTAATTATGAAATGATTTTAAAGTAAAAAGTTTTTTTCTAATTCCTCTTAGAGCTCAGGAAGAAGAAGAGGGGAGGCAGAAGAAAAAGGAGGAAGAGGCCGGGGCAGTGGCTCTCGCCTATAATCCCAGCACTTTGGAAGGCCAATGTGGGCAGATCACGAGGTCAGGAGATGAAGACCATCCTGGCTAACACGGTGTAACCCTGTCTCTACTAAAAAAAAAAAATTTAGCCGGGCGTGGTGGCGGGAGCCGATGGTCCCAGCTACTCGGGAGGCTGAGGCAGGAGAATGGCGTGAACCCGGGAGGCGGAGCTTGCAGTGACCTGAGATCGCGCCACTGCACTCCAGCCTGGGAGACAGAGCAAGACTCCATCTCAAAAAAAAAAAAAAAAAAAAGAAAGAAAGAAAGAAAAAGGAGGAGGAGAAGGAGGAAGAGGAAGAAGAAGGAGTTAAGGAAGAGAAGGAAGGAGATAAGAAAGAGGAGGAGAAAGAAAAAGACAAGAAACAGGAGGAGAAGAAGACAAGAAAGAGGAGGGGGAGGGAGAGAAACAGGAGGAAGAGAAGGAAGAAGAAAAAGACAAGAGGGGAGGAGGAGGAGAAAGAAGACAAGGAAGAGGAGGAAGAGAAGGAGGGAAAAGGACAAGGAAGAGGGGAAGGAGGAGCAGCAGCAGCATCTCCTGTTCTCTTCCCTCTCCACACACACCCCTGCAGGCTCTCTTACAATGAGATGTCTCTACATAAACACAATGTTCCTTTGCCACGTGGTTTTCAATCGGATCACGCTTTCACAACTTTCTCTGTATGGAATTCAGTTGTGGGAAACTAGAGACCCAAACAAGTTGCTTCAAAAAGGGGAATGAGGGATGCACTAGGTGCCCTGCTACCTCCTCCAGTTCACCCAGGGGCATGCAGTCTCGTCTCGGCTCGCAGCCCTTCTGCTTCTTGCGGTGGGCTTATTCTCCTCTATGGCTGACACCTAGGCCGGCTCCCTCATGCGCTGGCCTGTGTGAGGCCACCAGGTCACCCTGCAGCCTTTCTGCTCCTTGAAGTTTTAGTTTGTGCTCTCACTGCTCACCACGCCATCTTCTGATCCTTTAGATCTTGAAAAGCAGGGATCTCACTGGCCCAACGCATCTTTCAGACCAGGTGATGAGCTGAATGTCCCAGGCCAGGTTAAGGAAAGGGAACCCTGGGGTCAGGTGCGGTTGAAGAGGAGCGGGAGGGATCCAACAGGTGCTGAGTTGCAGGGGCTGCAAGTGGGACAGTTCCCCCTTAGAAGAGAAAGGGTGTGGAAGACATTCTCAGGCTTAGCCTGTCAAAGACAATCTTGAATATTTTGGTCTCCTGAGCTAGTCCAGAAGAAAGAACCGGTATCTGTTGTTTTCATCTCAAAAAAAAAAAAAAAAAAAAAAAAAAAAAAAAATCTCCATGACCTCTCTCTTCTCTCTCTGGTTTTCTCTCACACACACAGACACACATATACATACGCCTCACTGCCTTCTTTTCATTTCAGCCTGGCACTGCTGTTAACACTTTTGGTGCATTTTTATTCCCAGAAAGATGGTGTTTCTGTCCTACCTTTCAACTCCACAGAGAACGCATGTGAAGTTGCTTTTCCTGTGACTGTTGGTTTTGTAAGTCGTACTCACCTGGTCCACATTTACCCCCCTGTGGCTTATAACTGCAACATCTGATGATTGGATTAGATCACTTGCAGTGTGTCTTTCAGCTCTAAAATCTGTGGTTCAGCAGTTCATGAGAAATCGGACCCTTAGTTCCTTAGACACAAGCAAAGCTGCCTGGTCTTTCAACCGGAAACCTTTTGAGGCAGAGCTGTGTCACCAGTGCCCTCTTGTGGGCAGATCTGAAACCCACAATACCTTGAAATTACAAAACTGTAGCAACACTCATAATAATGATTAATGTTTAATTGAGGGCTTCCTAAGTGTTGGGTGCTGATCTACAAACATCTCAGACGTTACCTAATTTAACCCTCACAACATCCCTATGCAATAGGTGGTGTGGTTACTACTGCCTTTTTTTCCCCCCCTGAGATGGAGGCTCTCTCTGTCCACCAGGCTGAAATGCAGTGGTGCGATCTCCAGTCACTGCAAACTCCGCCTCCCGGGTTCAAGCGATTCTCTTGCCTCAGCCTCCTGAGTAGCTGAGATTACAGGTGCCTGCCACCAAGCCCAGCTAATTTTTGTATTTTTAGTACAGATGGGCTTTTACCATGTTGGCCAGACTGGTCTCGAACTCCTGACCTCAGGTGATCCGCCCGCCTAGGCCTCCTAAAGTACTGGGATTACAGGCGTGAGCCACTGCACCCGGCCATTTGTGGGTACAAATTAGGGATGCAGGGTGTGGGTAACTGTAGGGGCAACTGTGTGTGTGTAGAAAGAGGGCACTATGGATGGAACCCACAGCCTAACTTAGTTTAACCCTGCTTCTTTAACGAGATCCTCTGGGGTTCCAGTTAGGACTTTGTTTGCTAGATGACAGAAATGTTCTATATTGCTGGGTGCGGAGGCTTACACCTGTAATCCCAGCACTTTGGGAGGCTCAGGCAGGCGGATCACTTGAGGTCAGGAGTTCGTGATCAGTCTGGCCAACACGGCGAAATCCCATCTCTACTAAAAATACAAAAATTAGCCGGGCATGGTGGCAGGCACCTGTAATCCCAGCTACTCGGGAGGCTCAGGCATGAGAACTGCTTGAACCTGGGAGGTGGAGGTTGCAGTGAGCCAAGATCTCGCCACTGCACTCCAGCCTGGGTAACAGAGTGAGACTCCATCACACACACACACACACACACAGATTCTAAATGTTCTACAACTTATACTTCAATACAGTTGATTTTAAAGTTCTCTACGTGATTTCTGAAAAAAAGTCACTTGGAAATCCACATGGACATCATGAAGATTTGTTGGAGAATAAATTGTATATAATTGGAGTATCCAATTTGAGAGTTTAGAGTGTGATTACAAGATATGCCTTCACTATTGATTTGCGTATTAAAGAATTTCATGTAGATGGATTCATACGGTATGTTCTTTTTTGCTTCTGGCTTTTGGATTTATCAGCAGTTTGTTCTTTTTATTGCCAGTAGTATCCTATTGTGTGAATATAACAAGATTGGTTTATTCATTCTGTTAATGGACTTTGGGTTTTTTTCCCAGTTCTTTTGGATAAATATGTAGGAGTGGAATTTCTAGGTCATGTAGTGAGTGTATGACCAACTGTTTCCCAATGTGTTTCTACCATTTCATATTTCTACCAGTGATGCATGAGCTGCTATTGCTCCAGATCCTCGCCAGCATTTGGTATTGTCAGTCTTTCAAGTTGTGAACGTTTGAGAGGGTGTACAGTGGTATCTCATTGCAGCACATGCAGAACTTTGAAGCTTAAAAAGTAGAAAGAAAACATGCAAGAACGTATAAAAGTCAGGTTAAGCTGATGAGTATTACCATGGTCTGCATTATGCTGAGCTAAAATAATGGATTTCCAACAATTTCTCAGTCTGGACCGGGAGAGAGAATCAAGGACTTGCAATGTCTTCACTGGGCTGCTGGCCCAACTGATGGCTCATCCCATATCTTGGGGCAAGTTCAGGAAGGATTCTGATTGAGATAAGGAGAATCAACCCAACTAATGGACAGGAGAAAGAGCAACTATGGAAATTCTCCCCAGAACTTTCACTTCCAGGAGATAACACACAACTCTTCTTTTTTTTGAGATGGAGTCTTGCTCCCATTGCGCAGGCTGGAGTGCAGTGGTGCAATTTTGGCTCACTGCAACCTCCGCCTCCCGGGTTCAAGCAATTCTCCTGCCTCAGCCTCCTGAGTAGCTGGGATTACAGGCGTTCACCACCACACCCTGCTAATTTTTGTATTTTTAGTAGAGATGGGGTTTTGCCATGTTGGCCAGGCTGGTCTCGAACTCCTGACCTTAGGTGATCCATCTGCCTCGACCTCCCAAAGTATTAAGATTACAGGCATGAGCCACCGTGCCTGGCCTAGATAACACACAACTCTTAAGACTGGGTGTCTCCTCCAGGTCTCTAAAGGGTTTAGAATTGCTTTCAGAGATAGCAGTTTGATTACTAAACGCTGTAACTAAACAATATTTCTGTAATGTACGATCATTTCTATAATAAGCCACTGCTACACAAATAAAGGCTTTTAATGGTTGATCGTTGAATTTTGGAAAAGGAGTGCTGGAAAGTAACATTATTTGGGGGAAACACTTTCCTACACCTCAGGTTTTCATACCAAGCAGGGAATCATGATTCCCTGATAGAAAAGAGGAGGCGGGGGATGTTCCTGGCCCCTTTCTCCACACCTAGGATATGACAGTCAGGACATTTAACAACCAGTGAAGCATGGTCACCACCAATCAGAAAAGATGCCACCTGGAGGGGGTCTTTGGTGCTCCTGCCAGGTGCTGTTGCTGGGAGGTCTATGAGTCGGAAGGAGGGGCTGGAGGTGACACAGGATGCTGTTTCTCAGCAGCATGGAAGTATTCCAGTATTGTCACCACTGGTACAGCCACACTCATGTGTAGGGGCTGACCCAGGAGGAAGAAGAACGACTTGTCATTGGGGTGAGTTTGGGAGAAGGAACTCGATGGCTGCAGTGAGCCACCTGGGCTTTCTCTCTGATGTCAGCCTGCCTGCTTCCCTCTCCCATACGCCAAAGGTTACTGGGCAGGCTCTGCCATGAGATGGAGGCTGGCAGGAGACTGGAACTCAAAGGGTCTGTTTAATTCAAGGCTGAAGATTGATTAAGCCTTCTCAGCAATGTGTTCCATCAGTAATATCTGTCTGATTCATGTGTCTCTCAATTATTTCCAAGTTCAGTGTGGAAGGCAGGACTACAACTAATTTGTACCCCTAAAAACCCAATACTATTGTCAGTGGGACCCCAGGTCCATTTATGGGAGGAGAACCTTGCTTCTAAATAACCAGTTCTCTATTTTAGACACAAATATCCCTAATAGAAAAAATTGCATAAGATTCTATAACTCCACGGATATATCATGTAATATCATTCCATTCCTTCTAGTCAATTTTCAACAATGCAAGCAATTATCTGATTAACACGTTGGTTTCCTAGAATACCTGCTCAGTAGAAGAATGTGTCCTGTGCATGCAATAAAATTATGGTGTATAGACAGGGGATATGATTTGTTTGTGTGGCCCTTCCAAATCCCATGATGAAATATGATCCTCAGTGTTGAAGGTGGGGCCTAATGGGAGGTGGCTGGGTCACAGGGGTGGATCCCTCATGATTACCTTAGTGCTATCCCTGTAGTAATGAGTGAGTTCTCACTCCATTAGTTCATGGGAGAGCTGGTTATTTCAAAGATCATGGGATCTTTCTTGCTCCCTCTCTCACCACATGACGTGCCTGCTCCCCCTTTACCTTCCACCATGAAGAAAGCTTCCTGAGGCCTCACCAGAAGCAGATTCTGGCTCCATGCTTCTTGTACAGCCTGCAGAACCATGAGCTAAATAAACCTCTCTTCCTTATAAATTACCCAGCCTTAGGTATTCCTTTATAGCAACACAAAATGGACTGACCCAGGCCTTATTCAATTATTTTATGTCAAAATAGCTAAAAGGCTTTTCATCCAAGGAGCTAAACCCTTTATTTTGAATAAGCTAAAGGCCTTAAAAAGTAAATTATAGAGCATATAAATATTCCAACACGAAACACAGTAGACGGAGGGCAATTAAGGGATAAATCACCTGCATGTGTGCTCTTTTTCCTCTTCTACTTTTTAGCTGGATGACATTGAGCAGGCATCTCTCTGTGCCTCAGTTGTCTCAACAGTAAAATGGAAATAATGAAATCTAATCTTACAGAGCTGTTGTGAACTGTGTATGAAATATATAATAAAGTGTGCATATAAAAATGCTATGCAAAATTTTAAAATCTGATACAAAGTGTATTACAATTCTTATTATACTTTAAAAAAGAAAAGAAAAAACACTGCCAGCAGTAGATAGATGATGGAACATTCTGATGAAGATGATGGTATTTGTCCTCACAGAGCTGGCTCCATTGGGTTCCTTCTATTTTTTTCTAGGATGCTACTCTGGTTCTAAGATCAACCAGCCGTCCACGTAAGATATTAAATTCTTGAGAAGAAGGAAGTAATGTGGGGAAGGAAGAGATGAGAAAGAGGTGGAAGGAAGAAATAAAAGATATCTGTGTTTCAGGAAAGTATAACTCCTTCCAGTGGCTTGGTGCTTTCTGATGTCCTGGATGAAAGATGAGTGATTCAGAAAACATCTTAAATTCAAGATTTTCCCAGTGGTTTGCAGATTTAATTGCTGTCTCTACAAGAGCTATGAAAACCCTGTTTTCTCCTCTCATCTTCATACCATTTGGTCCTGACCCTACCCTCCTACCCAGATTCCTCCTTAGTTGAGAATCTCATGCTTCTTTTCTCAGATGATTGAGGATTGACAACTCTGCTGGTCAGTTTTATGTGTTATCATGGCTGGGTTATAATACCCTGCTATTTAATCCAACATTAGTGTAGGTGTTTCTGTGGAGGTATTCTGTAGAAGTGATTAACATCCACAATCAACTGACTTTAAGGAAAGAAGATTATCTTGGATAGTCTGGTGGACCTGCTCTGGCCAGTGAAAGGCTTTAAGAGCAAAATTGGGATTTCCCTGAGGAAGAAGAACTGATGGCCTGTCCTAAAGATTTCAGATTTGGCTAGTCAATCCCACATGCATGTAACCCAATTCCTTGCAATCAGTCAAGAAACAAACAAACAAACAAATGAACGTGTATGTGTGTGTCCTACTAGGTCTGTTTCTCTGATAGAACCCTGACTGACTCTAGGAAAACAGCCTGTTGCATGACAAGAGTGACGCCATCTTGAAGTGGAACTGCCATGATGGCAGATATTTGACTCCTGCAGACCAAGGTGATCTTCAGCAAGGTCTTTAAACAATGCCTGCGGCGTAGATAATTCCTCATAAAGATGCTCATCTAACCTCCCTAGTGGTCATTAGTCCTGGCAAGAAAGTCTGAGATATGATCAGCTGCATGTGTCTCTACCTTAAAAGATTGCTATATAAATGATATTTTTTGGAGGGCAGGCACGGGGATTCACTGTCTCACGGCTGCCCAAGACATTGTTTCTGTTCATAAGTCCCTATTAAATGCTTCTGAGAAACTAGATTTCCCAGCCTCTTTCTTCAGCCTCTCAGTTCCCTTGGCCTTTGCGGGTTGGTTTGCATAGACCTGCACACCACAAACCAGTGACCAAGAGTAGCCTTCTATGCAACTGATGTCATTTTCCTTTTTTCCACCCTTACTTATCTGGTGGTTAGTGATGTCACAGCATCAGATAAGGCAGGCACTGGCACAGACGTCAGCCAAGTCACTGGGGGACAAATTGAGATTTTAACTTTAACTTGATTTTAATGGCAAATCCAAATCTGAGTTTCAATCATAAATCTTTAAGAAAAAGACTAAAAATTAAGTGAAAAATGGGCCACAGAACAGGCAACACTCAAAATAATGTTCCATGAACATATGCTAAGATGCTAAATCTCATTTGTAAATAAAGAAATGTGAATTACATCAATAACATATCATTTGTCATCAACCAGGCAAAAGTTTAAAAGAATGACGCTAAATATGTGTGGTTTAGTATATGTCAATTATACCTCAATAAAGCTGTAAAAAGCAAAATGAAAAAAAAAAAAAAAGCGTGGTGTTTGGGAGACTGCTGAAAAATGAAAATTCTCAGTCACAACCAGTGAGTGTATGAACTGATTCATCATTAGGGAAGGTAATTTGGAAATATTTATTAAAATGTTAATTATACTCACATTTTGACCTACCAGTTCCTTTTCCTAGAATTAATTTTAGGAAAAATTTTCAAACTGGTGCCAAAGGAGTAGCTAGAAAGAAATATAAGAAGTAAAGAAGGGAGAAAGAAAGAAAAGAGGCCAGGCATGATAGTTCACTCCTGTAATCCCAGAACTTTGAGGGGCCAAGGTGGGTAGATCACTTGAGGCCAGGAGTTCGAGACCAGCCTGACCAACATGGCAAAGCCCCACCACTACTAAAAATACAACAAAAATTAGCTGAGTGTGGTGGTGGGCACCTGTGGTCCCAGCTACAAGGCTGAGGCAGAGAGTCACTTGAACCCGGGAGGCGGAGGTTACAGTGCATCAAGATTGTGCCACCGCACTTCAGCCTGTGTGACAGAGCGAGACTCTGTCTCAAAAAAATGAAGGAAAAAAAGAAAGAAAAACACATCCTCAGAAAATAATTAGACGCGTGAATAAAGCTATAGGTATAATATTATACCTTTATAATAGCAAAAAATATTAGGATATTTATAAGAGCAAAATATCTGGACAAAAATTAGATTGGTCATATGAATTATGGTAGAACCACAGAATAGAATACGATACAGGCATTAAAACAACTATGGAGATCTATGTGAACTGGCAAGAAAAGATATCCAAAAACATTACTGGGAGAAAAAAGTAGTTCACATAACAGAATTTGCTGAATAATCCCCTTTTTAATAGGTGTAGGAGAATAGCTAACAAAACTCATACATTTTCAAAGGTTTGGGATTTTTAGAGTGAACACGAATAACTTTTATAATCAGAAATAGTAATACATTACTTTTCCATTTAGGGAAAAATTAAAATAAATAACAACAAATAAATATGGTCCTTCTTCAAGGGGCTTACATGGGAAGATGCTTTCAGCAGAAAGCAGCTACAATTAAGCAGAAATTTCACTGAAGCGCTAATATATTGATTTAGGATGTCCCGAGGCTCTACCTGACCCCCAAGAGAAATCTCTCTCAGGGGCAATTTCTAGGAATAATTGCATCTCTCCTGATTGTAAAAGGTCTGATCTTTATCTCAGGGGCCTGAATCACATAACTGAGAGTACTGCTCTGTACATGAGCTGTGAGAAAGTTCAAGGCCAAACTTATGTTCCCTTAGCGAAGGTAAAGCATCTTGCACTTGCATTTTGTACTCTGACATTTCCTCTGAATTCATGGTATATTTTCTCCTCTTATTTTATCTTCATCCTGATTTTCTCACTGATTTTTATCTTAATCAATGATTCACTCATTCAATAAAGTATATGGAGTAGCTGGTATGTGCCAGAGGAGGCTAAAACGAATGAAATGTGTGTACCCTCAGTTTAGAGGCTACTGAGGGCAGCAGTTGTCAGAAAGGAGCAGACAAGAGAACTGTAACTTCTGTTACATGCTACAATGAAAACATATCCGTGTTGACTTGGAGACATGTAGGAAGAAGACCCACTGAGTCGAGGGGGAGGGTAGGGGAGCTGAGCTGAGGTCTGTGGTTGGGATGAAGCCCAACATTTGAAGATGGGAAGCCCTGGGAAGGAACAGTAAACAGCGTCTTCTGAGCTAGGAGTTTAACGCCTTCTGAAAATAGAAAAATCAGTGTGGGTAGAACATAGCAATCCCACGGGGTTTGCAGAGCTTTCAGGTTGGTGGACACGTCAAGACACTGGGAGGGTGCTGCACCCAGAGAGAGTGTGGAAGCTCTGCGCCCTCCGCCATAGTCCGCCCTCTGCATCTCTTCCATTTGGCTGCTCCTGAGTTATATCTTTTATAATAAACGGGTAAATACAGGTACTTTTCTGAGCTCTGAGTCATCCTAGCAAATTATCGAACCTTAAAGAGGGGAGGCTTGTGAGAACCTCCAACTTTGTAGCCAAATTAGACAGCAATGTGAGTAGCCTGGGCACACAATACTTGGGTCCGGCATCTGAAGTGAGGACAGTCTTTGGGGGCTGAGTGATTAAATGTGTACAGTCCAACACTAACTCCGGGTAGTTAGTGCCAGAATTGAATTAAACTGTAGGACAACCAGTTGGTGTCCTGAGAGAAGGAGAATTGGTCATTGGTGTGGAAAACCCCCACATATTTGCTGTCAGGAGCATTGTGGGTAAAACATTCAGAGATACTCAAGATACCCTCAAAAACCTTAGGGTATCATAGGTGAGCCAGACTAATAATCAGTAAAAAAATGTGCAATAGTATAAATATATACAAGGTATAAAAATAATAAAGCAGAAAGAGTAACTGATACTGAGAGGAGTTGGAGAACAAGGCTAAGTTCACAGAGGATGGCAATGAAGGGTGAATAGGAGTTTTCCAGGTGAATAATGAGGAAAGACTTCCCCTTATGTTTTCTTCTTCATTTTAATGACACAGTCCTTCTGGGTTTATGCTTTCAAATACCAACAAAAATTCAGCAGAAGCACCTCTGCAGCTTTATGACTGTCTGCTAATTGTAGCAGCTAGAAACAGTGAAAAGGTGTCCAATGCAAACTCACTTCTATTCAAAAAAGATGTGTTTTGTCCCCACCAGACCAGACATGAGGTAAAACTGGAAGGGAGGCCCTCCGAGGTCAACACTGCCTGGGCCGGGACAAGGCAAGGGTGAAAATCATGGCTCTCTCTGCCATGGGCTTCCTCCTCCCCACTTCCTTCTTCACACTCTATCCACTCCCCCAGGCTGTGAACCGGAGCAGCAAGTGCGGCCTGGCCCTTCTCACTGGGAGTCAAACATGCTTAAGCCCCCAAAACCTAACCCAGACAGCAAAGAAAGCCTACGTAAATGAGGCTGTGTGTGTGTACTTGGATGCGCGTGTACTTGGATGTGCGTGCACTTGGATGTGCGTGTACTTGGATGTGCGTGCACACAGCTCTGTCACTAGGCATGTTACCCTGGTGGCTGTGGACTGGGACCAGGCTCCTGGAAAATTCCCTTTTTAAAACATCTGTCAGACTTCACAATTGAAAGCAAGAGTCATCTGCTCCAGTTGCTTTAAGCAGAACAGAGATTTGTAGAAAGGACATCAGGAGCTTCCAGAATAGCAAGGAAGGTTAAAGAACCATGCTTAGAAATAATCCGAAATGAGAAGCCTTCGGTCGCCAGAACCTCATGCACCATCACACCACGGCTGTGCCCCTGGAATGGGTGCTCCCCAGCCCCGCCTCCCTGTATCACAAGATCCTGATTTCAGAACTGCCAGGATGCATCCAATCCGTGGTACCTGGGTCGCCTGCCAGTGCCCTGGCTGAAAAAAAGGTCAGAGAAGGAAGAAGACTGGAAATTTTTGCATTTATGGCAGGATGTGGCCTTAGCTCCCAGCAAGAATCACCAGATTGAAATTTCCCAAAGGTAGGAAGGGAATTTAGATGCTAGGCAGGGGAAAATAATCATTTCCTTCACCCCCCAACAATATTGTAAAGTAAAAATATGAGAGAAAAATCTGCAGTTATGTTTGGAATCAAGACTAAGAGGAGAAAGAATTGAGGAATATTTTTTAAATAGCCACGATTTATGTAGGCACAAAACCATTTTATCCTCCCCGCAGCTATCTACTTCCTTTCTTGTTATTACACTACTATCTCATCATCTGCATATTTGACTTACCACAATTTAACCAAAAGCTTGCAGAAAAAAAAAAAAAGAGAGAGAGAGAAGGAAAAAGAAACAACAAAAGAGGAGGCTGTGCTGTGGAGAGAGGCAGACAGCCTGTGGTCCCCTTGGGGGCTCTTGGTCCCCATTGCATGTACAATGCCACCGTGAGTGTGAAAATAATATCTGAAGACAATTTTTTTTAATTCAAGAAATGCAAGTCAACTACTTTTTCTGTTGTTCAAGTGTTAAAACAGCAATGTATTCCAAAGTGAGGAACAGCCTTGCTTTGCTGGACTTATTAATTCTCCATGTTTATCTCCCATGTGGCTGCTGCTTCAGAGCTTTCTAGTAAGGAATTTTTAATCCAACTTCAGAACTTCAATCCCCCAGCACTGAGTGATGCTCCCAGGAAGGTAAGAGTCCAGTGTTCCTTCTTGTAACAGAGGTTTGTCAATACTAGCCTCAGAACAGCTTCCCTACCACAATTATATCTCCATCTTCCATGCCATCACCACAGTTAACTTTCTAAAGCCACAAACATAGTAGTCCCCTGTTAAAAGTGCTTCTGGGCAGGGTGCGGTAGCTCGCGCCTGTAATCCCAGCACTTTGGAAGGCTGAGGTGGGCAGATCATGAGGTCAGGAGATCGAGACCATCCTGGCTAACACGGTGAAACCCCGTCTCTACTAAAAATACAAAAAATTAGCCGGGCGTGGTGGCGGGTGCCTGTAGTCCCAGCTACTCGGGAGGCTGAGGCAGGAGAATGGCGTGAACCCGGGAGGTGGAGCTTGCAGTGAGCTGAGCTCGTGCCACTGCACTCCAGCCTGGGCGACAGAGCGAGACTCCATCTCAAAAAAAAAAAAAAAAGAGAAGGGCTTCTGAGACAGTGAAACATAGAGGTGAGGCATAGTACAACAGTTAAGAGTGTAAGCTTAACCATAATTATAAAATAAAAAGACTGTGAGCTTGAGTTTCCTGTAAAAATGGCAGCCTGAACATACGTTTACTTTTGCATACTGCTCAAGTCCCTCTAAAGCAACGGTAGAAAGACTGCTCAAAAGCAACAATCAAGGAATTATTTTAAAGACATAAACTTACAAGAACAGAAAGGATGAGAGAGGACACATCAGCAACAAAACTTGGGGAGCCAGAATGTCAATGGAGATTCCATAACTGACTGCAGCATCTTAACCCCACTTCCCTTTTCTGCCTTTTTTCCTCCTCTGTGGGGAACTGGAATTGGGCAGGTACTGAGATCCCACATGGACCCACATTGACCCAGATGGCTGCAGGGGCTAGAGGCAGGGGCCATCAGGGTCAGCCCTGCCCCACGCTTTGGCCATCTGGACACTACAGCAGAGACAACATGTCACAGCTTCAGGTTGGGGAGGAGAGGAGGTAGTTAATAGACGAAGTTAACCTAATTGGAATCAGGTTTGGTCAGAAAAAGGCAATAAATTCTGCCTGTGTTTGTGTTTGTGTTTGTAATGTGTATGTATATGGAGAGTGTTCCCTAGCATGCATCTTCGGGAGACTTCTCCAGGGGGTCCTAGGACTACTCTGCAAGGGAACAGGAGGGCCTGATGGCATTTGTGGTATGCAGCCTGACCCACTCTCCTGCCCCCATGGTGACGAAGATGGGCTTACTCGAGCATTTTTATAGGTCATGCTTTAGAACCAAGTGAGAGCCTGAGGAGGAGCTGGAATCAGAAGGCGATTCTGACTGTTTAAAACTGTCAACTTTGGAGGCTGCAAGGGTCTCTAAAGTATGCACTGGATCAGGTTCACACCTGTGCTTCCGGAGGAAGGCTGATGCTCAGTGATAGATTTTTAAACTGTCTTCAACTCAGAATTGCTGGATACATGAGATCACCCAAGAAGTAAAGATGCAGAAGGTGGGTGACGGAGACCTGAAAATTGTGGTCAGTCTTCCAGTACCGGGAGAGCTTTGTGCAGATGCACATATACCAGCATCCTCAGTCGGCCACGGCCACCAATAGCAGCTCCCTGGGTAAAATGACTCGCCAAGAGGGTGGCACGTGCTCTGGGACTGGTCAGGACATGGTCAGAATATCACGTTAGCTCACAGGTCACCGTGAATGGCCATAGTGCAGGAAAGGTGTCCACACAGCTTTCTATAGAGTTCAGGGTTGGAGAAACATAAATATCGCACAGGACATATATACAGTAAAAACGTACCCATATATGTAAAAACTTACTCGTATATCTCAAGTTCAGTTTAACTGGGTGCCTGAATTTTTATGTGCCAAATCTGACAACCCTACTAGGGTTGTACCACTCCCACACCATTTCTCTCATCCAAAGACAGGGCCCCAGGAAGCTCAGTCGAAATGTGGCCAATCTGGACTCTGACAGTGAAAGACGGTTGGCAGGGAGGTGACTCTGAGGAAATCCAATGGCAACTGACATGTGCTCTGAAGGTGGAAACCACCGGCATGAGGTTTTCATAAGCACTAGCACCAGAAGAGAGTAACTGTTCTAAGCTCCATCTCCGTGTGCTTTACATTATAGCACTTCCACTGCCATTATCTTGTTAGATGCACACAATCACCCTGCAAGGTAGGTGTTATGCGCCACTTTCCAGATACGGGAGCCAAGACGCAGAAATGAAACAACCTGTCCAAAGTCACTCCACTTGAATGTCTAAGCCACCCTTTCCGTGTAGCTTTCCTGACTGTTAACGGACCACTCTACATTCTCATGATGCCCGTGGGCCAAAACCATCACTCCTTCCTCCCCACGTCACTTAAGTGACTGAATGGGAAGGGTCCCTTAGGAAAGTTGATGTTATTTTTATGGAAGACTCAGAGGGTCAGACAAGTAGGAGGCAGGGATAATGATTCAGATGTGTGAATTATACCAGGGCTGAATCAAGAGGTTATAGACAAGTTATGATTTAGAGAGGAAAGGGGATGGACTAAGGGTAGGCAAGGGTGCTTGGAGGCCAGGAAAAAAAAAAACCACTGAATTTTATACACAAAGTGATAGACAAGGTGCTAAACACACTTTTCATAACTTACATCATTTAATCTGTACAACCACCTTGTGAGACAGATTATCAGCATTGTACAAATAGGAAACCTGAGTCTTAAGAAATTGGAGCAACTTTTCACAAATCACAGGACTAGAAGTGAAAGGATCCAAGTGCTTCTGGCTCTAAATTCTGGATCACTTAGACTCACTGTACTCCAAGGGAAAGTGGGGGAAGATTTTGGGGTATACTCAGGTGAAATCATGGAAAGGGCAAGAGGAATTTTTAAAGAGGTTCCTGGTGGAGGGAAGAGAGGAACAGCTCAGGAGGTGGTGCAGGTCAAGCCCGACAGGAAATCTGCTTGGGTAAAGAATTTGGCCTTTTTTTTTTTTTGAGATGGGGTCTCACTCTGTCATCCAGGCTGGAATGCAGTGGCGGCATCATGCTTCACTACAGCCTCAAACTCCTGGGCTCAATCAATCCTCCCACCTCAGCCTCCTGGGTAGCTGGGACCACTAGCACACACCATTGTGCCCAGCTAACTTTTTTTTTTTTTTTTAAGGGACAGGGTCTCGCTATGTTGCACAGGCTGGTCACAAACTCCTGGGCTCAAGTGATCCTCCTGCATAGGCCTCCCCAAAGTGCTAGGATTACAGGCATGAGCCAGCACCCAGTCAACTTAATTTTAAATCAAGTCTTCAGAGGGCTTAATCCAGGAGATAGATGATCTGATTTACGCTTTATAAACATTCTGGTGTTCTGTGGAGAATGGACTATAGAGGGGCAAGTGTGGAAAGAGGAGATAGGAGGCTTTTAATTAGGCTGAACCACACACGAAATTGCCATTTGGTAGCTCAACAATTATAAAAGAGCAGCAATGCTACGTAGTTCAACCTAACAGAAGAAGTTCAGGAGAGAGATGGTGGCTTGGACTGTAATAATGTCAGTGGCTGTGGTGAGCCATCAACTAAGACATGTTTTGTAGGTAGAACTGACAGAAGTTATTGATGGACTGGATCTGGGGAGTGAGGGAAAGGGAGAGGATGACTCCTAGGTGTTTTCTTAAGCGACTGGGTCTATGGTAGTGACATTTTCTGAGATGGAAAAGCCTGTAAAGAAATATTAATACAAACACAGCTATCAGTGGGCTGCTGAGTACATGCCTCTGGGCTGAAGCTACAAACTTAGAAGTCATTCAAAGCTATTTCACTAGGTAAGACCATCCCAAGAGAAGAAAAGAGATGGTAAAACTGAGCCCTGGAATCTCTGTCTTTATTTAGAGATGGACAGAGAAAGAAGAGGAAAACCCACAAAGGAGACCAAGAAAAGAGACCACTGTCTGCAGAGGAAGGAGACAAATCACAAATGTCACGATGTTTCCAGGGTTCCAAAGCTTCCAGGGGGAAGGTGAATGGTTGCATCCATCCATCTGGTCCATCTGACAGCTGGCCCTGTTCTTTTTTGTTCACAAGGTCTTTAGTAATTTACTAAGTAACCAGGAAAACCAGGAGCTTTGGGTACCAGGCAGCAACTCCATCATCAGACTCTATGAAGATGAAGTTTCAGGTGGTCCCCAACAGCTAATCTGATTTCTCCATTGTGGGTGTGGACAGCAGAAATGTAACCATCACTCTTAAAAATAGTATAGTACTGATCAGATTTATCATCCATAATTTGTCATTAGTATCATCTGATTTATCATTTATTTAAAATGATATCTAGTCTATAGGGTAACATTTACAAAGAAAATTCTTGAAAATTATTCTAATCCCACTATACAGAGATAATCACCACTACAATATGATAAAATTCATTATAGTCTAGCTTTTTAGCTATATTTTATTATAAAATATTCTTCTCTTTTGTTAAGAAGAATGCAAGCAACTGTGGTAGAGAGGTAGATGAAGACAATACAGTGACTACTGCATTTAGATATTGTTAGTGACCTTGACAGTTTGGGGAGAATGGTTGAGAGGGAAATGCTATTGTTGTAGGTAAAGGAAGAAAGAGGTGTGGAAGCGATGGCAAACATTAAAAACTGTTCTTTCAAAAATGTTGCTGTGAAAAAGTTCATAGAGGTAGGACTGGAAAGGAATGTGACGTTAAAGAATTTTTTTCTCTCTGCATATTCCTTTATTTTTTAATATAAGGAATACTAGATAATATGGATAACTCAGAGGAATAGAATAGTTTTTGATGTCTGCATGAGCATTATGGACTGAATATTTATATCTCCTCAAAAGTCATGTGTTGAAGACCTAACCCCCAATTGTGACAGTATTAGGAGGTGGGGTCTTCAGGTGGCGATTAGTTCATGATGGTGGGACCCTCATAAAGGGAATTAATGCCCTTATAAAAAGAGACCCCAGGAAGTTCTCTTTTTTTGGGGGGGGCAGGGGGCCGGGAACCAAGTCTCGCTCTGTTGCCAGGCTGAAATGCAGTGGCGTGATTTTGGCTCACTGCAACCTCTGACTCCCCAGTTCGATTTTTCTGCCTCAGCCTCCCGAGTAGCTGGGACTACAGGCACACACCACCATGCCTAGCTAATTTTTTGTAGTTTTAGTAGACATAGGGTTTCACCATGTAGGCCAGCATGGTCTCGATCTCCTGACCTCGTGATCCGCCTGCCTCGGCCTCCCAAAGTGCTGGGATTACAAGCGTGAGCCACCACGTCCGGCCTGCTCCCTCTCCTTTCTACCATGTAAGGTTACAGTGAGATGGTGCCATCTATGAACCAGGACGTGGTCCCTCAATAGACATCACATCTGCTGTTGTCTTGATCTTGGACTTCCTAGCTTCCAGGACTGTGAGCAGTAAATTTCTGTTGTTTATTATCCACCTAGTGTGAGGTATTTTATTGTAGCAGCCCAAACAGACTAGGACAGTGACAAGCCTGTTCCCTCAGTACTCATCCCCTGGACAACAGGCATCAGGACATCTTATATTAGCCAGAGTAGGTTAGGTCACACTGCAGGAGCCAGCCCCACAGAATCTCAGGAACTGAACACCATAAAGGTTTACTCTTGCTTGTGCGAAGTCCAATGCAGGAGCCACACTCCTGAGTAGTTCTATTTCAAACAATCACAGGGAGCTGGGTAGGACCCTCAGGAACGTGGACCTTCGGGGGCTGCAGGAGCAAAGGGAGAATCAAGTCTCTCTCATAGTCTCCAAGAGACTTTCAAGGGCAGATAGAAAGGATCAAAGGTTGCCAAAAGTTCTGAGAGCTGTTCCCAGTGGAATAATGAGGTAAATGCAGATATCAGAGTTTAAGGCGAAGGGAGCGTGTGTGTGCATGTGCAGTACCCTGAAGGATGAGCAAGATCGGGAGGGAGATGGAAAGGGGAGGAGCCCACCACTCCCATCTGCAGAGCCTATGCAAGAGTACACATACAGGCCCACGTGCCATGTATCCAAGTATTTAAAATCTGAAATATGTTTTATCCTCCTGCCATGGTGAATATTCCTTCATCAGGACCCGAGAAAGCAGGTTTGAGTTTTGAAATCTTTGACTCCTCAGTGCTCTGCTCTGGAGCATGGTGGCTCAGGTATAGCTAGCATCGGGCCAACCCCTGCCCCTGTCTCTTCCCACTTTGGCTCTGTCCCACAAACAGCTGCCTCTTGGTCTTAGCAGCGCAGTTCACTTTCCGGAGGCTGGACCAGGGGAAAGACCTGAGCAGCCCTAAAAGTGGATTTGAGATGACAGGGCAGGGGATTCTGTCTGGGGCTCCAGGTACATGATCTAACAGGAGGGCTGGGGGCTTTGAGTGCCCTTGCCCTTTGTCTCCTCACCAGTGGGGATGTACGTAGCCCGAGGAAGGCCAGAGCAGGGCCTCTTTCTCAGGATGAAGGGGCAGTCCTGATCCCAGGCAAGGGATGCAAGAACAAGACCATGGAGGCAGGAACATGGCAAGACAAAAAAAGAGGGGGCAGCTCTGGGGAGACAGAAGGCTGGAAGCACAGGTAAAGGCCACAAAATGTGCAAGGAAGGGCTGGGCGCACTGGCTCATGCCGGTAATCCAAGCACTTTGGGAGGCCGAGGCGGGCAGATCACTCGAGGTCAGGAGATTGAGACCAGCCTGGCCAACATGGCGAAACTCCATCTCTACCAAAAACAGAAAAAAATTAGCTGGGCGTGGTGCCACATGCCTGTGGTCCCAGCTACTAGGGAAGCTGAGGCTGGAAAATCGTTTGAACTGGGTGGCAGAGGTTGCAGTGAGCCAAGATCACGCCAACTGCACTCCAGCCAGAGAGACAGAGCGAGACCCTGTCTCAAAAAAAAAAAAAAAAAAAGTGCAAGGAAAAATACACAATTTGCTTAACCTATGTGGTTAAGCTCTTCAATCCTTAGTCCTCTTGGCTTGGAGAGCTGCCCAGACGTGCAAGGATGCAGAGGTTCTCATTTTCTCATGTTTGCGCTGAAGCTTCCCAATTGTGCCTACAGCCTGCTACCTCAGCATTACTCATAAAAGTATTGTTTTAGTTTCTAGTGAAGTGAAAAAGGGGAACTACAGTTTTCCTTCCCATACCAGTTGAGAAATTATTTAAAGACAGAGATCCTTAAATGCTTGTTTTAAGGAAGCACGCTTGTAAAGGAGGTTGACAAATGACACACTTAGCTCAGGAAGGCTTCCTGCAGGTGGCGTTTGACAGTGGCTAAGCCAGCCATGCAGGCTCAGACCTGGGAGCAGAAACTCAGTGTCAAACCCCTTCCCAACATGTCTACCATGCTCCTTCCAGCAGTTTGAATTCTGAAGTCTCAGACAAATGACCACACTCTGGGTGGTTTAAAACAACAGAGCCAAGTGCAGTGGCTCAGGCCTGTAATCCCAGCACTTTCAGAAGCCGGGCCAGGCAGATCACCTGAGGTCAGGAGTTTGAGACCAGCCTGGCCAACATGGTGAAAACCCGTCTCTACTAAAAATACAAAAATTATTCAGGTGTGGTGGCGTGCGCCTGCAATTCCAGCTACCCAGGAGGCTGAGACAGGAGAATCACTTGAACCCAGGTGGCGAAGGTTGCAGTGAGCCGAGATCGTACCACTGCACTCCAGACTGGGTGACAGAGCAAGACTCCACCTCAAAAAAAAAAAAAAAAAAAAACCAGGAATTTATTCTCTCATAATTCTCAGTGCCAGAAGTTTGAAATCCAGGGGTCAGCCACGTTGGTTTTTTTTTTTTTTTTTTTTAAAGGCTCTGAGGAAGAATCTGCCCCCTGCCTATCTCCGGCTTCTGGTGGCCACCAGCAATCCTTGGTGCTCCTTGGCTTGTAGATGCATCACCCCAACCTCTGCTTTTGTTCTTCCCTCCATCTTCTCTCTTCTCTCAATTTCCCTTTTCTTATAAGGACACCAGTCACTAGATCCAAACTCATCCTAATGCACTATGTCCTCATCCTAACTTAACCACATCTGCAAAGACCCTCATCCCAACAGGACACAGCACAGACATCTGGAGTTAGGCCTTTAACGTATTCTTTCACAGGACACAATTCAACCCACAGCAGTAGCTATTGTTCTAATCCTTGTATTACAGAGTATAAACTGAGACCCAGGGAGTAACTGACCCTGAGATACAGAAAAGAAGGGGTATGACTCAGTTTGTAATCTGTCTAGACCTCATTATTACCATTTGCCCTTGCTTAT
Organism: Macaca mulatta; assembly: GCF_049350105.2. NCBI lineage: Eukaryota > Metazoa > Chordata > Mammalia > Primates > Cercopithecidae > Macaca > Macaca mulatta. The sequence continues at coordinate 25,618,152 of NC_133422.1, forward strand.
ACCAGGCCTTTTCGTGGGTGCTTCATTTTCATTTCTAATCCTCATCTCAACTGCAGAGAGTCATATCCCTCATTTTACAAACAGAGGCTTAGATAGTTTAAATGGCTTCTCCGGTGTCTGAGTCTATTTGTGTTGCCGTAAAGGAACACCTGAGGCTGGGTGATTTATAAAGAAAAGAGGTTAATTTGGCTCATGGTTCTGCAGGCTGTACAAGCATGGCACCCATATCTGCTTCTGGTGAGGATTTGTGGCTGAGGGGAAGAGGAGCCTGCGTGTGCAGAGACTGTAAGGAAAGAGAGGAGGCAAAGAGAGGGCAGGGAGGCGCCAGGCTCTTTATAACAACCAACTCTCACGGGAACTAAGAGTGAGAACTCACTCATTACCACAAAGACACCACCAAGCTATTCATGAGGGATCTGCCCGCACACGACCCAAACACCTCTTATTAGACCCACCTTCAACACTGGGGACCAAATTTCAGCGTGAGGTTTGCAGGAGTCAAACAAACCAAACTAGAGCACCCAGAGTCACCATAGGTAGGTAGAAAGTGGCATATTTGGGATCTAATCTGAAGCTGTGGCCAAGAATTCTCACCCAGGTCAACACACCAGACGTCTTTGGGATGGCTCGCCCCTCCGCATCCTATAGCCTCTGCCTCGAGATGGTGTAACTTCCTCTCTGCAGCTGAGAATCATGACTGTAAATGACACACTGCTGGAATTGCCCATGTGAAGAGTGTAGAGGCAGGAAATGAATCGCTGACCTTCACAGCACTGCAGCTGATGCCTCACAGCGGGGAATGGTCTGACCAGGCATTTGTCTTCTTTCCGGCAGCCAAGGAAGAATGGAACAGAAAACCCTCACGATCAGGAAGACCCATTAAACAGCTATCTATGCCATGACTCATCACTTCCCTACGGGGTGCTCCATGTGGGCTGAAGATCACTTCCATAACAGGTGTCGCCCTGGGAAGAAGCCTCTGGTACCACATTGGAGAGGAACAAAGTCTCAGACAAATCCCACATTGCAGTGATTTAAATGACCTCATTCTTCCTCAAAATAAAAAATCAAAAGCATCACTTCCTAGCGACTGCTGTGCACTCTTCCTTAATACCAAAGATACGTAACACACACAGGCTCATCGTGCCTTACAAACACACAAACCCCGAGCACAGAGCCCTTCAAGCAAGGCTCGGGCCACAGCGACTGTCTTACATCAACACTGAGGTGAGAAAAGCTCCGCCCAATGCCAGTTCCGCAGGTTCGAGCAACACGTACCAGTTAAGGTTGTTTTTACTCCTTTGTCTCGAAAAGACGCCACAAAAGAAGCAGGGGCTAAGCATGGGCTTTGGAGGCAGGTGGACTTGAATGCCAACCCCAGCTCCATCATGCACTTCCTGTGGGAACGTAGGCAAGTTATTTCTCTTCTCTAGGCCTCAGTTTCCATGCCTGTAAATGGAGATACAGACATTTACCTCAGAAAGGAATGTGAACATACCACTCCTCTTACCCTTGATTCCTAACAGGGAATATGAGCAATGGGCAAGAATGAAACATTGTTTGAAATCTGGTTTTATTTATTCTATGTGCCTACCTTCTTTTTTTTTTTTTTTTTTTTTTTGAGACGGAGTCTTTGCTCTGTCGCCCAGGCTGCTGGAGTGCAGTGGCGCGATCTCGGCTCTCTGCAAGCTCCGCCTCCCAGGTTCCCGCCATTCTCCCGCCTCAGCCTCCGGGGTAGCTGGGACTACAGGCGCCCGCCACCACGCCCGACTAATTTTTTTGTATTTTTAGTAGAGACGGGATTTCACCGTGTTAGCCAGGATGGTCTTGATCTCCTGACCTTGTGATCCGCCTGTCTCGGCCTCCCAAAGTGCTGGGATTACAGGCTTGAGCCACCGTGCCCGGCCGTGCCTACCTTCTATAATAGTTAAAAAAAAGATCTGGCTTAAATGATGAATGTGAGCACAGTTCTGGCAGAGGCATCACGGATGAGAAAACACTGACAGAATGAGAAGACTGAATGAAAAGAGACTGACAGAAGTCATTCATTTCTTTCACGTGCTCAGTACTATCCCATTGAATAACACACACACATACACACGGCTGGATGGAGTTAGGGGACAATCTGTGATGCTTTATTGCCTGCCTGTGCTGTCTGAGAAAATCAAGGTAGGTTTAGTCAGGGCATGCGAATCCCAGGGAATATAACATCCAAGCCCTAGGCTGAAAACCGTTCAGTCTAAAGATATACCATGAAGGGACCCAGCCTCAAGGCCCCTTTTTCAAGTAGGAGAAAGTATATAGAAAGTAGAAAGAAGAAAAAAGAATAGGCTCACATGTTTCAGGAAAACATATAAGAACTACTAGGAAAAAGAAATTCATAAAGGTTTTGTGATTCATTTAACCTTATTAGTCAATGTCTATGATTTTAATGTTATTACTAGAATTACACTGTTCATTATTTCCCCCAATTTGTTTAAATCTGCAAATACCGTATGTTCAGTTTTACATCTATAAAGCAAGATCCTCAAGGGCAGGGATGGAGTTCTACTCCTGCGTCCCTTGACATTACAGCGTGTGGAACAGAGACGACAAATACAGGTTTGATTTGTGCCACCTGAAAGAATGCCATCTAGAGGCAGCTGCTTCAAACTGCACTTCAACTGGATCTACACGCCCTGCTAAGCAACTCAAACTCATCATGAAATAAAGCTGCAGAAGAAATGTGTACTCTCTATTCAAACTCTGGAGTAAATAAAATGTGTATGATTGACACAATCACAAAATGGCATTTAAGTGGAAGTCTGTTTCTTGAAGAAATAAAAGCCAGGACAAACAGATTTGGGGTCATATTCTTGTTCACTGAAAGAACCAAGCAGTTTCATCAAACAAGCATTAGAGGGAGAGAAATTGAGTAATTCATCTTGTCAGTTACCATTCACATATGTACACACACACACACACACACACACACACTGGCTCAACATCAGTTAAACATCACTATTCAAATACAAAAGTATAAAAAAAACCTCTTTAAAAAACCAATAGCAGCCAAAACAGAACATTTGTAAACAAAACCACTATCAACCCTGTGCTTAATCACAGACTCTGCAATCTTTTGAAACATTAAGTATATGCAATAAAGAGAATATAGACCATCTTTTTCCTTAATATACAATACCAGATATCTAAAACAATGTCACCAATAATGGACACAAATCGATGTTATCATAAGGCAGGTTGAACAGTCTTTTTCACAATACTCAGGGGCATCATGTTGCTGCAGAGGCCACACTTTCCAGAAGTTTTCTCCTAGCTGTGATCCTCACACACCGGGGGCACTCGGAGGACTGGAAGCACTGTTTGTGAAAGCAAGCCCTGCACGCTGCAAGCAAGGAAGACAGCTGTTAGCAAACAGCCTATCTTGTTTTCTCACATTTCTGCAGACATTCATCTCCATCCTAGGGAGGGAGGGGGTCTGAATCCAGAACCCAGAGTCTCTAAAAAGAAACCAGCCAGGCTGAAACTCACATTTCAGCAGGTCACGTTTCAGCAGACCTGTTGGACTCTTCCAACCGGTCATGAACAGGAGACTCAGAGAGCCTGACATAATGGACGCCGCAGTGCCCTCTGGATCTGCCCAAGCACCGAGGCAGGCGTTTCCCCAATTGCCAAGACAGCTGGTGGCTGATAACTGTTGGCAAGCCACATTGTTTCTCTAGAAATGGCCCTACATCGAGAAAGCTGCTTTGTCTAAGCTCATGCCCCGTGCCTGGCACCAGCCTGCATTCAGTGACTGATCACTATGTAGTGAGAAGGCTGGCCCCAATTTGTCCCCAGTTTGGAACAATGCTGAAAGGCCACCAAACTCCAGAGCTGTCCGTGAGATGAGCTGAGGGCTCCACTGCAACCTCACCACTGTTCAACTTCTCCCTCTCCCAGTCTTGCTGCCTGCACGCCGCCACAGGTATTAAGTTGAGGAACATGAAACTTTTTCTGGCAAATCTCTGCCCCAGAGTCTCCTTGCTGGGGAGCCAGTCCTGCAACACTGCCTAAAGGGTTGGGGAGACAACACTGGAGTGGCCTGAGAGGAGGATGTGCCCCTATCAAGGGTGAAGGTAGAGTGCATTACCAGGATCTCTCCCATGAAACAGAGTTTACAGAACACGGGATTCTCTCGGGCACTAATACCGTAGAAGGGTCGGCAACCTTTTCTGTAAAGAGCCAGATAGCAAATGTTTTAGACCTTGTGGGTCACGTGGTCTCTACAATAGCTACTCAGCTCTGCCTCTGTGGTGCAAAAGCAGTCAGAGACGTCACCACTGGGCATGACTGATCCAATTACAAGACAGAGAGGTGGGCATAGGCAACAAAGGGAACATTTCCTCTATCCAAACCTTTATCCTTTATCCCTGCCCCACCCAAATACTCCTCCTTCTGTGCCCAAAACTTCATTATCTCCAATCCAACACACAAGCACACACCAGCATGACTGTACTTTAAATAACTGTGCTTGAATTATTAAGCTATTATTCAGCTTAAGTTAATTTTGTGCTTAAGTTACTAAACTTAGTTTAGTTAATTAGTTAAGCTATTATTAAGTTTATGCTATTAAGTTATTAAGATACCTGAACATCTTCTACATGTTGCTGTCTGAAATGGGAAGATGACAGTCGTATTCTGGCAAAATTCACAAATAAAGCCCTTTCCTTGACACAGCTGTAAAAGAAGACATCAAAAAGTTACAACCTTCTCTTGATGGAGAAGCTGAGTTTTCACTATTACAGAACTTTATAAACATTAGTGTTTGAATGTCTATGATGCCAGCCTCTAGAAAGAAAAGGATGTTGTGTTTTGCAGCAACGAATGGATCAGAATCAAAAAAAAAAAGAAAAAAACACACGTTCATCCAATTCCACATCAAAGCAGTTTTAAAGTACCAGGGTAAGGGCCTAATTGTAAACATGCACTCTGCGATGATCTAATTTCATTTCTCATTGCTGCCCTACAGTTCTTCAATCCTTGGAGACACAGAGCTTCCCGTTCCATTGAATCCTGGTTCCACATGACTGTATTTGGTGCTTCAGGGCAGAGTGGGCCCTGAGCAGAACTGGGCACCTAGATGAAGTCCCTTGGTCCAGGCTTGCATCCCGGCTCTGCCACTTACCAGCAGGGCGATCTCAGCTGCTACTTCACGGCTCTGACCTCAGTTTTCTCATCTCTAACTAGGTCACTGGCACTTCCCTCAGGGTTTGTGAGAGTGAAATGAAGGGCGGAACAGCCAGCACATGCCCTGTGCGTCGGGAACGCATCTGCCCCGGGTGCACCCTCACCTCGCAGCCGGCCACGTGTGCAAGGGAAGCTTTCAGAATGTCCTTGAGTAAGGGTGCCAGCAGCCCTTTCTTGATCCTGACCAGGTCCTCAAGGGAGAACAGGTGGAGCTCATCAGTCAAGTGTCCCGGCACCTGCTCAAACTCCTTTAATGCACTGCCAGAGAGGAAACAAAGAGGAATTCAGAAACCCACCCACACAGAGACTGGGGAAGAATGAGGCCAGTTGTTTTCTCTTGGCACTCACGCTTAATTTTTTTTAACTCAATTTAAAAAACAAATAGCTCCAAGAACAACAGTGAGCCATGCTCGCCAGCATTCTACATTTTGCAAGTTTGCTTGGAAGCCAGGAAGTTAAAATTCCATGAAAGCTGATTTCAAGAAGCTGACTAAGCAGAGACACACATCTCTTACAGCCTGCCCAGGCACACATGGAGCAAAAGAAAACTGAGCATTAGTTTGTTAAGTCTTAAAGAAGGTGTACCTAGTACCCTTTGATTACCAAGTAATCAAAATTCCCACCTTATTTCTTCCAGCTACATTTCAAGTCTATCAGCCTTATGGTCTATCGGCTCAGCTGGGAGAATTCTCACTCACCCGGCAAGCCTGACTTCCAATGCACGAGTCAGGCACTGAGCTTAAGGCTCACGCAGCCAACGGCCAGTGGTCATGGTCCCTAGAGCATTCAAAACTTAATCTTCTCCAAAGCCAGCAGGTGTCGACCTGAATTCTCTAAATGGCTAGCAGAAGCACTATTCCCTGCACTTCCAAAACAGCCACGGCCTACACTGGACTTGGCATGCTACAATGCCAAATTCTCTTCAAGTCTCCACCCAGCCTGCGGTGCCCACTCCTGCGGCATCCTCTGCCTGGAGAATCCCCAATCCCTCTTCTTTGCTCCACCTTACTCTTAAGCTCAGCCTTTTTCTCCTGGAATCCTTGCTTGCTCTCTACCCCACCTCACTCCTGAGCTAAATGCTGCCTCTGTTTGTATCCTCACGGTGCGCTGACACATGTCTAGCACTCAGTCCAGCAATGATTGGTTTGTGCTGACCATCCCCCTGGACTTAACACAGATCTACCAATTTTTTTTATCTGAAGTCCAGAATGGATATTCAATAATTTTTGCACAAGGTAGGAAGTATAGGTATTGTTACATGTTGTGGATGAAAGAACTGAGGCCCTGAGACCAATGCCATGCCAAGGCCATGAAGCAAAGGCTCAAAACTAAATGACTATAGAACACATGCTCCTGGCCGGGCGCGGTGGCTCAAGCCTGTAATTCCAGCAGTTTGGGAGGCTGAGACGGGCGGATCACAAGGTCAGGAGATCGAGACCATCCTGGCTAACACGGTGAAACCCCATCTCTATTAAAAAATACAAAAAAAAAAAACTAGCTGGGCGAGGTGGCAGGCGCCTGTAGTCCCAGCTACTCGGGAGGCTGAGGCAGGAGAATGGCGTGAACTCGGGAGGCGGAGCTTGCAGTGAGCTGAGATCCGGCCACTGCACTCCAGCCTGGGCAACAGAGCGAGACTCCGTCTCAAAAAAAAAAAAAAAGAATACATGCTCCTTCCCCCCAAATTTAATTAAAAAGCAATACATTATCATTAAAGATTAGAGACTGAAAAAACACTTTTAAGCTAAACCATTTATTTAAAAACTCTATGATTTCACCAACTACAATAAATAATCTTAACTCCCTTGAGTAACCTATGCTTTTTCCACTTAAAAATCTCTCTCTGAATGAATTCATGCCTAAATCTTTACTGGTTGCATAGTATTCTATTCTATGGACATGGTATTAATGTAGGTACTACCCCATTATGAACGCCAGTAGATTTTTAAAATAATTTCAACTATTATTTTAGATGTGGGGGTATGTGTGCAGGTTTGTTACATAGGCATACTGCATGACACTGAGGTTTGGAGTACCAATGATCCCATCATCCAGGGAGAGAGCATAATACCTCTTAATAGACTTTTAATACCTTTTCTTATTTAAAAACAAAACTAGTAGTTTCAGCACTTTGGGAGGCTGAGGCAGACAGTTCACCTGAGGTTGGGAGTTTAAGACCAGCCTGCCCAACATGGTGAAATCCTGTCTCTACTGAAAATACAAAAATTAGCCAGGTGTGATGGCACATGTCCGTAATCCCACCTACTTGGCAGGCTGAGGCACAAGAATGGCTTGAACCTGGGAGGCAGAGGTTGCAGTGAGCCAAGATTGTGCCAGTGCACGCTAGACTGGGCGACAGAGCGAGACTGTCTAAAAAAAACAAAAACAAACAAACAAAAAAACTATACTTTAAATCTCTGCCTATATCCATCAGTATGTCCTTAGGATAAACTTCTAAAAGTAGAATTTCTGAAGACCATGGTCCCACTTGGTTAGACACGCCTCCCTATAAGGGGTTTTAAAAGGCCTCTGGTATACTCATGGTCATATCCACCCTTATTCACAATAGCCGAGGAGAAGCAACCCTAGTTTCCATGGATGAATAGATGGATTAAAAAAATGTATATACATACAATGAAATATTACTCAACCTTAAGAAGGAGGGAAATTCTGACACGTTACAACATGAATGAACCTTGAGGACGTTATGCTAAGTCAAACAAACCAGTCACAAAAAGACACATACTGTAAGATTCCACTTATATAAGGCATGTGAGTGGGTAAAATCATGGAGACAGAAATTAGAATAGTGGCTGCCAGGAGTTAGGCTAGGAGGAAGAGGGAATTGGGGAGTTGTTAAAAATGAGTTTTAGTTTTGCAAGATGAAAAAGAGTTTGGGGGCTGGATGGTGGTGATGATTGCATAAGGATGTTAATACTTTAAAGCCACCAAAGTATATGCTAAAAATGGTTAAGATGGTAAATTTTATATGTATTTACCACAATTTAATGATGACAATAATAATAATAAAAAGGTCACTGGCTAGAGTTGTTTCATCCTCCAGCTAAACCATTCTTAATGAGTTAAATTCTCCATTATATGGTTAGGCTGTGTCCCCACCCAAATCTCATTTTGAATTATAGCTCCCATTAATTCCCATGTGTCATGGAAGGAGCCCGGTGGGAGGTAACTGAATCATGAGGCACGTCTTTCCTGTGTTGTTCTCATGGTAGTGAATAAGTCTCACGATATCTGATTTTTCTTTTTTTTGTTTTGAGACGGAGTCTCGTTCTGTCTCTAGGCTGGAGTTCAGTGGTGCGATCTCGACTCACTGCAACCTCTGCCTCCCAGGTTCAAGCGATTTCTCCCACCTCAGTCTCCCGAGTAGCTGGGACTACAGGGGCATGGCACCACGCCTAGCTAATTTTTGTAATTTTAGTAGAGACGGGGTTTCACCATGTTGGCCAGGATGGTCTTGATCTCTTGACCCCGTGATCCACCCACCTCGGCCTCCCAAAGTGCTGGGATTACAGGTATGAGCCACCGTGCCCGACCTATCTGATGGCTTCATAACAGAGAGTTCCCCTGCAAATGCTCTCTCTTTGCCTGCCACCATGTAAGACGTGCTTTTGCTCCTCATTCACCTTCCACCATGATTGTGAGGCCTCCCCAGCTATGTGGAACTGTGAGTCAATTAATCCTCCTTCCTTTATAAATTACCCAGTCTCTGGTATGTCTTTATTAGCTACTTGAGAACAGACTAATGCTTTCCACCATTGGCTTAGTAATTCAAAGAGACGGCTGATTTCCCAAGGAAAGACATGAGGTCATCACTGTGCTAAGAAGCCCTGTGTAATGGGGGAGCCAGATGCAGGAGGCACTAATAGGATTAGCAGATGAATGGAGGGAAAGCAGCCTGTCCCAGCTGAGAATAGTACCTGTCGGCAAACCTACAGGTCTTCAATAGCTTCTTGATATGGAAGAGCTGTTCCTGAATTTCCTAATGGGAGAAATCAAACACAAGGAAAGTTAAATGTAATAAATGACACAGGAAAAGTGCTAGTCAAATTTAAATATTTCTAACCTTGAAATGCTGCATTTGTATAAAACAAACCTTGAAAGCAAACAGCCTATACAGCAAGGCTTCATAACCGAGTCCACTGATCCACAGATTGTGTCCTGGATGGATCCAGGTTTTGTGGAACCTGAAACTTACAGAACTTTGGGGTCTTCTTCAAGAAAAACATAATACTAAGTATAAGATTCAGTGTGGGGTCCTGGAAAGAGCCTGTGCAGGAGAGGGGTTTCAAAGTGTAAGCTTCACTTTTTTTTTTTTTTTTTTTTTTTGAGACAGGGTCTTGCTCTGTCACCCAGGCTGGAGTGCAGTAGTGCAATCTCAGCTCACTGCAACCTCTGCCTCCTGGGTTCAAGTGATTCTCCTGCCTCAGCCTCCCTGAGTAGCTGGGATTACAGGCATGTGCTACTATACCCGACTAATTTTTTTTTGTTTGTTTTTTTTGTATTTCTAGTAGAGATGGGATTTCGCCATGTTGGCCAGGCTGGCCTCGAACTCCTGACCTCAGGCAATCCGCCCACTTTGGCCTCTCAAAGTGCCAGGATTACGGGCATGAGCCACCACACCCAGCCGCTTCACTCGCTTTATGATCCATTTGCCTCTTAGAGCATGTATCTGTGGGTTCCCTAAGCTAGTGTGATGTGCATTTCCTGCCACAGGACACTTCCAATGAGAGGGATGGGGTTGGGCCTGCGGCTCACCTTCATTCTGCCCAGCTCCTTGGCTTTCGCATACAGGCTTTGGCCAATGCTCAGCAAATTGAAAATGGGCTGGTTCCATATGCTGTCCAGCAGCCGTTTGGAGAAATTGCTGACGTAGTACTTCTTGAAGTCCCACATCATCAGGATTCGGGCAGGGATGCAGGACTCTGCATATGAGTGGCAGCAGTCACAGAAATACTTCCCTAGGTATTCGCAGTACCGAAGCCGCTTCACAAACTCTGCCAAGCATACCAGAGGGTGAGTGCTGCACCTGGTGCTGAAAACCTATCCTGGTCTACCCCCGACTTCCAATTCCTATGCAAGATGCAAAGACTCTGATGACGTGTTTCATGATGATAAAGCCATACTCAACCTCACGACAGCTGGGAAGGCTCTGGCAGAGACTCGGGGAATCAAATCACGGCCATTCATGAGCTCTGCTCTTGTGGAACAGATGTCGGAAAAACAAAACCTTCCCAAAATACTCCTGGATTTGGAAGATGGAAATTGCAAACTGTAGTGTAGCAAAAGGAACATTCATTTTAGGATCTGGAAATCTGGGTGGGAGTCCAGACTCCTCTCATGAGCAGGAAGACTGAAGGCGGGTTGTAATCTCTTTAGGCTAACTGTTCTGAGACCACAGAATGTGACTCAGAACTGGATTGAGTGATATTACACATATGAAAAGTGCTTTATAAATTGTGAAGCAGTATATATACAATGTTAGGAAGCAGCATCATAAAGATCCCTTGATAAATCAATGAGAAAAAAACACAAAAATGCACAAAGGATGGGAATAGGTAATTCATGGAAAGAAGAAATGCAGATAACTAACAGAGAAAAAAAACCTCAGAAACAAAGAAATGCATATTTTAAAAGTGAGGCTGAGTACAGTGGCTTGTACCGGTAATCCCAGCACTTTGGGAAGCCAAGACAGGAGGATCACTTGAGCCCAGGAGTTCAAGACCAGCGTGGGCAACATAGTGGGACCCCATCTTCACACACACACACACACACACACACACACACACACACATGCACACACACAAAATTAGCCAGGCAATGTGGTGTGTGCCTGTAGTCCTAGCTACTTGAGAGGCTAAGGCAGGAGGATCGCTTGAAGGTGGAGGCTACAGTAAGCCATCATCAAGCCACTGCATTCCAGCCTGGGCAACAGAGTAAGATCCTGTCATAAACTGATGACAAATAATAAAATGAAATTGAAATGAAATGAAAGAGAAGAAAAGTGAGATACTCTGTTTTGACTCAGCCTGTCATAAATTTAGAAGACCCAGAACTGGTGCAGTATCTAGAGGAGGGCACTTACGTCTAGCACTGATAGAACTAATTTATAGGAAGACATTTTTGTGATAGACTTCAATTCTTACATGTACAACAGTAATCCTGCTTCTGTGACTCCATCAGACAGAAGTGCTAACAGGTACACACAGTGACATAAAAAGATATTCATTACAGCACATTTATAATGGGGGTGGCAACCAAAATGTTCATCAAAAGGCAATTGATTAAGTGTGGTGCACTCAACGTGAAATGCCGTACAGCCCATAAAGTACATGGAAGAGGATGGGAAGTGGACATCCAGTTACAAGTAGGTACAATGTGATCTCAATTTTATTTAAGAACGTATATATAAACATACACATAAACACATATGCACTGTCTAGATCTCCACCAAAAAGCCAACAGTGACTATTTCTGGAGGGAAGGGGAAAGAAGGAATTTTTGCTCTTTATACTTCTTTTTTTTTTTTTTTTTTTTTTGAGAAGGAGTCTCGCTCTGTTGCCCAGGCTGGAGTGCAGTGGCATGATCTCGGTTCACTGCAACCTCTCCCTCCTGGGTTCAAGCGATTCTCCTGCCTCAGCCTCCCTAGTAGCTGGGACTACAGGGCGCGCCACCATGCCCAGCTAATTTTTGTATTTTCAGTAGAGATGGGGTTTCACCATGTTGGCCAGGCTGGTCTCAAACTCCTGACCTCAAGTGATCCACCCGTCTTGGCCTCCTGAAGTGCTGGGATTACAGGTGTGAGCCACCACGCCCAGCGCACTTTTTAACCTACTAAAATAAACACTCACAGACCACTTTTTGAAATGTCTCTAATAAAATACACTAACAAACAAAAGGTATAGAAACGAATGTGACAAATACCTGTGCGCTCACCACCCAGCTTCAGAAAGAAAACAGGTCAGTTGAAGTCTCCTAAGTGCCCCTCCCTCAACACTAGGTTCTGACATGAACCAAGTTTGATATTTATCATTCATAGTTTCAGTCATGTATGTCTTTGTAATTGAAATATCATACAGCATAACACAAATCTTAGTTGCCATATATTGGGAGGATTAGTGAAATCATGAATGGGAAAGCAGTTGCTGTAGAACCCGTACACTGCAGATTCTGAAGATCATTTCCAAATAACAGCTTTAAAAATAAACAAGGCCTGGCCGGGCGCGGTGGCTCATGCCTGTAATCCCAGCACTTTGGGAGGCCAAGGCAGGTGGATCATCTGAGGTCGGAAATTCGAGACCAGCTTGACCAACATGGAGAAACCCCGTCTCTACTATAAATACAAAATTAGACTAGAGTGGTGGTGCATGCTTGTAATCCCTGCTACTTGGGAGGCTGAGGCAGGAGAATTGCTTGAACCCAGGAGGTGGAGGTTGCAGTGACCCGAGATTGTGCCATTGCACTCCAGCCTGGGTGGGCAACAAGAGTGAAACTCCATCTCAAAAAAATAAAAATAAAAAAAAAAACAGGGCCTGGCTGGGAGTGACCAGAGAAAGGAATCTTACTGAATACTTACTCTGTGCCACAGATCTGTTAAATGTTTTATGTTTACTATGTCATTCTGTGCTCGAAAGTCTGTGAGAAGGGACAGTTATTTCCCCTATTTCATTGATGAAAGCACAAGACACTGAAGTTAGGCAACAGGTAGGGACACACGAACAGTATGTAGCCACGCAGGATTCCAACCCAAGCCCGGACTGCCAAAGCTCCAGCCCACAGCCACCATGTCCCACTCCTCCTCTGCTGCATTCGATGGAGGGAAAGGGAGAGGGAGCTAATGCCTTTGCACACGCCCAAATTGTCCCTCAGACCCAGGTCACACTCAGTTGATGTTTACAAGCAAACAAATAGAGTTGTTTTTTGTTATTCATTATAGTTATGTTCTACAGAGTTGCCATGAACACTGAATTAGTCAATACTGAACCACTGCTCCTGGGGGAAATTCAGGGTTAGGCACCTGTGAGCTTCTGGTAGAAACAGTTTCATCTACTCCTCAACGCACACTCAATATCCATTCACTCATTCATTAAACTTTATTGAATACATGCTGTTATACTATCAATACAGAATACACTAATGCCCATCTTTTTTAGTTTCCTAAGTCCTTTAACTAAAAGAGAACAATACAAAATGACCTAAACCAGTGGTTCTTGCCCAAGGGTGATTTTTGCTTCCCAAGGGACATTTGCAAATGTCTGAAGCCATTTTCAGTTGCCACTGGGAGCTGCTTCTGGCAGCTAATGATGCTGCTAAACATCCTATAGTGCACAGGACACCACCCACGACAAAGTCCATGGTACTGAAGTTGAGAAATCCTGCTCTAAAACACAATTGTTCTCATTTTATGAAAAGTCAGTGTCAGGGGGTAAGGTGGAAGGGAAATATTCTACGACAGAGATGTCCACTATAACTTTCCATGAGGATGAAAATATTCTATATCTGTGCTGTCCAATACAGTAGCCATGAGTTACATGTGGCTATTGAGTACTTGAAATGTAGTTAGTGTGACTGAGGAACTGAATTCTTAATTTCAATTAATTTAAATTTAATTTTAAATAGCCACATGGGCTAGTGGCTACCATACTGCATAGTAGAACAAAGCTAACTAAAGAGAAACAATGACTAAATGTGATGTGTGAAACTTGATTGCAACCTAGATGGAAAAAATTGCCATAAATGATACCTTAAGAACAACAAGGACTAGGAAGTAGACAATATAGAGAATTGTTTTAATTTTTTTGGTGTGATAACTTGTTTATTATCCTTATTGTTGGGCCATACTGAACTAGTAAAGGGTAAAATCTCATGTTCGGTGTGTGGAAATTGAGGGAGACTAAGGAAAACATGACAACTAAATTCAACATGGAATTCTGAATTGGATTCTGAAACAGATAAAGGATGTTGTTGAAAATCTGGTGAAATCTGAATAAAGCCTGGGGTTTCATTAATAGGACTGTACCCAATGCTAATTTCTCAGGTTGAATAATTATACTATGATTATGTAAGATGTTAGCAGTAGAGGAAGCTGGGTGAAGGGTGTACAGGAACTCTCTCTACTATTTTTGCAACTCTTCTCTAAGTCTAAAATTAACTCAAAGTCGCAAGTTAAAAAAAATTTATCCTAGAAGCTAGAGGAAGTTAACGGGAAAAGCCCAAAATTATTTCTATGCTGTCTGCAATCTGTGCTCTGCCTACCTCTGTGGCATGTTCTCTCCTCCTATTCTTACTCTCTGCTCACACAGGGTTTCTTTTACTTGCCACAGGCCCTTTGCACATGACAAACACCCCTACTTCTGTGGACAATCAGTTTCTGATGAAACCTCTTACTCCCAGCTTCTCAAGCTCAGACGAAGTTCCCCTGCTGTAAATCCCACAGCACTCTTGACTCTTTTGTTACATATACTTACTTGGCTGATGTTGTATCTTCCCTAAAAGATAAGCAAGCTCTCTGGGGGCAAGGCCAACGTACAAAAGTGCAGACACACACCTCCATACCTGAACAAGCTTAGGGAAATAACAAAAAGTTGGTGGAATGATAGTCATATGTGTACAGTTTCTGACTCATGCATTAGGTATTTATGGAAGTGCCAGGACGTAGTGGTTAACCAAAGAGACATGTTCCCCACTAGATGTGCTGGGAAAATGACTCATTCAAAGAAAATCAGCAACAACGGTGATGCCCATCAGGCATTATCATCCAGTGTGGGAGAGGAAGCCTAGATCGATTCCTGCTTCCTATTTTTATCTCTTGAAGTAGGAGCTCCTCATAGTCTTTTTCCTTCAAATACTGACTATCAAAGGCTAAGGGAACTCATGCCACAAGGCTCCTCTTTCCAGCCTTTTGCAGGTCAGACATACAGGTACCATCAGAGCAAAACAAGTGATTCCCAGTCTCAAGGGGTCAACTTGCATTTCTGACTGAGGAAAGCCTGAGCACTTTTTTTTTTTTTTTTGAGACAGAGTCTCACTTTGTCGCACAGGCTGGAGTGCAATAGTGCGATCTTGACTCACTGCAACTTCTGCCTCCTGGGTTCAAGGAATTCTCCTGTCTCAGCCTCCCGAGTAGCTGGGATTACAGGTGACTGCCACCATGCCTGGCTATTTTTTTTTTTTTTTTTTTGTATTTTTAGTAGAGATGTGGTTTCACCACGTTGGCCAGGCTGGTCTCAAACTCCTGACCTCAGGTGATCTGCCCACCTCGGCCTCCCAAAGTGCTGGGATTACAGGTGGGAGACACCGTGCCTGGCCCAGGAAAGTCTAATCTTCTAGGCCTCAGTTGGCCCAGGAATGATCCTCTCAGGCTACCTCCTCAAATTCTCTCAGAGAAGTTTGGCTAGCTCCTTGGTAAGTCATACCTTTACTCAACACATATCTTTCGAGGACCTACTACATGCCAGGCACTCTTCTAGAAGCTGGGACTAAAGTAATAAATATAACAGACAATACATTTGGCCTCACAGAACTTACAATCTAGTGTTGAAGACAGATAATAAGAAGACATATTAGTAACATATAAGAGACTATTTTAGAAAGACTGTGCTAAGAATAAAAAGAAGGAGCTTCTAAGAAAATATTATGCAAGAAAATAAAGAAAAAAAATAAGGATGGGTAATATAAAGTGTACATGGGATTGTTTGTGACCAGCAGTGGGGCAAGACAGGCATTTTAGATAGAGCAGCAAGGGAAGACCTCATGACTTTGGAGTGAAAATGTGAAAGAAGCAAAGGAATTAGTCATGGGGGTGTCTGCGGGGAGAGTATTTGGGGGAGAGAAAACCACAAATGCAAATATGTCAGAAGTGAGCCTGGCATTTTCAAGGGGCAGCAGGAGGCCACGTGGTTGGAGCTTTTGCCCAACAGGGAGAGAACTAGGAGGCTGGTCCTGGTGTCCTCGGTCCTAGTTGGTCACACAGCCTTGTCAGTCACGATGGCCTCGTCATGAAACAGAGGGCAACTTCTGTGAAGCTCTTATAACAACTTCTCATCAAAGGCGTCTCTCACACAAGCAATGCACTGCCCTACTTTGCTATTCTTGACCTTGCCATCACATAATAAGCAGGTGATCCATTATCCATACTTACTAGGCTCTATTGGAGTTCCACAGCCGGCACAGAAAAAATTCTGGGCTGCTACCACAAGGTCCCTCCTGAATACAAAAAATGATACTAGTTACATTTCAGAGAAGGTCAATGGAATATTTTTCACTAATTAGAAAAGAAATTGCCATCGTGACACTTTTCTCAACTAAGGGCCTTAACTTTGTCACCTTTCATTTGGGAAAGAAATAGATTTATTAAATACAATTTCTAGTTGAAATCTCTGGGTCTTTTAAAACTACAACTAATTTTTATTTTTTTTTTCCTGAGACAGGGTCTTGCTCTGTCACACAGGCTGGAGGGCACTGGCATGATCATAGTTCACTACTGCCTCAAACTCCTCGACTTGGCTCAAGTACTCCTCAGCCTCCTGTGTAGACAGCTAGGACTATAGGTACACGCCACCAACCCCAGCTAGCTTTTTTTTGGCTTTATTTATTTATTTATTTATTTTTGTAGAGATAGGGTCTCTATATGTTGCCCACGCTGGTCTCGAACTCCTGGCCTCAAGTCATCCTCCTACTTCAGCCTCCCAAAGTACTGGAATTACAGGTATGAGCCACTGTGCCCATCCTTAAAGCTACATCTCTTTAAAAGCTTCTGCTAGGCCGGGCGCAGTGGCTCATGCCTGTAATCCCAGCACTTTGGGAGGCCAAGGCAGGCAGATCATGAGGTCAGGAGATCTAGACCATCCTGGCTAACACGGTGAAACTCCGTCTTTACTAAAAATACACAAAATTAGCCAGGCGTGCTGGTGGACGCCTGTGGTCCCAGCTACTTGGGAGGCCACTGCCTGGTCTCTGTAACATTTTTTAACTATAAGTGCTTTCCCTGAGATTAAATGTTCCTTTTTTAGAAGTTTATTCATTCATTTTTATTTCACACTGATTGTTCTGGAAGATAAAGAGGTCCAGTCTTTTAAAATTATCATAGGCTGGGCAAGGTGGCTCACACCTGTAATTCCAGCACTTTGGGAGGCTGAGGTGGGTGGATCACTTGAGCCCAGGAGTCCAACACCAGCCTGGGCAACATGGTGAAACCCCATCTCTAACTTTTTCAAAAAGGAAACAAATTTAAAAAAAATTATTGTATATAATTTTTAAGTTTTGATATTAGCCACTTAAAAAAATCTCCTTTAAGCCTATTTAATTGTGAGTTGCTATGTAATATTTACATTAGGCTTGCATAGTTGAATTCTCAACTTGTGAAAACTTATAGAGGCCCCAAAAGTCCATGGTAAACAAGAGGAAAAAAAAAAAAACCTAACCCAGAAAATACAGCCAACTTCCCTTTCCCTAAAACAAATTTTCCTGTGTTCTTTAGCATATGTATTTTTTTTCACCTACTGCCATAGAGCGTCAGGTGGGATCTGTTACAATGTGATTTAAATGGATTGGAGGCCCAAGCAGCAGCCCATACTTACTTGAGTGGTGGATGAATATTAAATATGATTTGAAATCTAGGAGGAGCCCAGTCTTCAGTCCCTCTGATCCTAGACTTAAATTTAATTTCCTGTACAACATTCATACTGGATTCAAAGTTTTTTCGGACACGCTCTTCATTTACAACCTGCATAAGACATAAAATGATTTAGGAACAACTTAAGCATATTTCAAAGAATTTAAATTAAAGGAACATCTAAATGTATTTCCAACAGTAAAATTTACCACGAAAAATTAATAGTGCTTTTAACTGAACTAAAGGACATACCAAGAGCCCTCCACATCTCTAAAGCCATCTGCAAAAGAATTGCTTTAAACACCACCCAGATGAGATCACTTTTCTTAGTATTTTTAGTTCATTTATTTCCAGACTTCAAATTTACTGTAAGTAGGTCATTTTGACCTGGAATGCATTTATGAATAGCAGAAGTCTTACCCCTCTTAGTCAACAGACTGACAAATGCTACCAATCAGAACCCCTATCATTATTAGTCTTCCCCAGAAACAGCTCTATTAAGACCATTCTCCTTGCTTATAAATGTTCAGTGCCTCCCCCCAAACCACTGGACCTTCCTACTGTCATTTAAAATCCAAACTTCTCAGCCGGTGCAGTGGCTCACGCCTGTAAGTCTACCACTTTGGGAGACCAAGATGGGCGGATCACTTGAGGTTAGGAGTTCGAGACCAGCCTAGCCAACACAGTGAAAACCCATCTCTACTAAAAATACAAAAGTTAGCCAGAAATTGCTTGAACCCTGGAGGTGGAGGTTGCAGTGAGCCGAGCTTGTGCCACTGCACTCCAGCCTGGGCAACAGAGTGAGACTCCACCTCAAAAAATTAATTAATTAATTAATTTAATTAAATCCAAACTTCTCAAATTAGCATTCTACATCCTCCGCAATTTGGCTACCATCATTCAAACCTTATTTCCATAAAGAACAACCTCTCGCACACAAATAGTCACAAACGGGTATTATCCAACCGCGCCAAATCACTCTGCTCAAGAGCATAGCATGCCCCTCTGCTTTTGCTGCAGCTCCCCTTTGCCAAGAATGTCCTCCCCCAACCGTTCTACCTGCCACAGTTCTGGCCAGCCCAATACTTAGCTCAAGTTCTGAAATCTGCAATCAGCCTTCCTACGTTCCCCCAGTAAAATTAAACACGCCCTCCTCTGCACTTCGAGGGCATCTTCCCTACCCCTATTTTAGCCTTTGTCATAATATTCTCCACCCCGAGAAGGCTGGCTGCTCTCTGACAGCAGTGAGCAGTGTGTTCCATGAGGGAACCAACATGTACTTTCCAGTGAGGCAGCCTGGTCATGACTCCTGCTTCACGGCTGACCAGCCCTGCTGGGAGACTGGGCCCAGCACTTAAAAATAAAAATAAGGACAGCCTCTACCTAATAGGATACTTATGAGGATTAAAATGTGGACTGCTGGCTGGGCATAGTGGCTCAGGCCTATAATCCTAGCTCTTTGAGAGGCCAAGGTGGGCAGATCACTTGAGGTAAGGTGTTGGAAACCAGCCTGGTCAGCATGGTGAAACCCTGTCTCTACTAAAAATACAAAAAGTTAGCTGGGCATGGTAGCAGGCACCTATAGTCCCAGCTACTTGGGAGGCTGAGGCAGGAAAATCGCTTGAACCCAGGAGGCGGAGGTTGCAGTGAGCTGAGATCACGCCACTGCACTCCAGCCTGAGTGACAGAGCAAGAATCCATCTCAAAAAAAATTATAAATAAAATAAAATAATGTGGACTGCTGAGCAGTCTCTGGTGCACAATAAGTACTCAATACATGCCAGTTTCCTCATTCATTTTGAGTCTCCCCTAATATCCAATGACCGTACAAGGAAACACAAATGTTTAAACTGAACAGGGCAGGCAAAATGAGGATTTAGGAACTTTCAATTCAAGGTCAATTTTTTTTTGAGACGGAGTCTCGCTCTGTCGCCCAGGATGGAGTGCAGTGGCGCGATCTCGGCTCACTGCAAGCTCCGCCTCCCGGGTTCACGCCATTCTCCTGCCTCAGCCTCCCGAGTAGCTGGGACTACAGGCGCCCACAACCGCGCCCGGCTAATTTTTTGTATTTTTAGTAGAGACGGGGTTTCACCGTGGTCTCGATCTCCTGACCTTGTGATCCGCCCGCCTCGGCCTCCCAAAGTGCTGGGATTACAGGCGTGAGCCACCGCGCCCGGCCCAAGGTCAATTTTTTTTGATACTTACTATTGAGCCAGCTGCACTCAGGGAACCTGCCAGCTGAGAATTAACTAGTGACAGCATCCAGCACTTCCGGAACACGCGGTACAGCTCTTTGGCTAATAGTTCAGCAGAATTGAACTCTGGCTCATAAGTGACACTGAAATGTAAGAGATGCAAAAACCAGGAAATTATATTCATGAGGAGTATGTTCAGGGTCTTCCTGAGGTTTTCAACTGTTCTTCCCAGCCCCCAAAACTCAGAAGAGGCTGTCATATGAGATGATGCATCAATCACTCACCAGGTATCTTACTCAACATAGCTCCTCCATGTTCAATAAATAAAGCATCTTTTATTTACTGAGGGCACTAAGACTTAGAGGTGTGGTGAAGGAGCACTGGTTTTAGAGTCAGAAGACCTGCATTTGAGCCCTGCTTCTACCTCACAGCCTTCGCGTCCTGAAGCACATCCTGTATGAGTCTCAATTTTTATGTCTATAAAATTAGGTTTAAAAATTCATAAATACATGGTCGGGTGTGGTGGCTCATGCCTGTAATCCCAGAACTTTGGGAGGCTGAGGCAGGCGGATCACCTGAGGTCAGGAGTTCAAGATGAACCTGGTCAACATAGTGAAAACACGTCTCTACTAAAAATACAAAAAAAAAAGTAACCAGGTGTGGTGACAGGCGTCTGTAATCCCAGCTATTCAGGAGGCTGAGGCAGGAGAATTGCCTGAATCCAAGAGGTGGAGGTTGCAGTGAGCCGAGATCGGGCCATTGCACTCTACCCTGGGTGACGAGAGCAAAACTCGGTCTCAAAAACAACAAGAACAAAAATCAGAAATATACACACACATGCATATACAAAATTCGCCCAGCCTGTTTAACTGAAATGAGGATTAAATGAAAATGCATACAAAAGCCTTTTATATATTGTAAAACACTATAGAAACTTCGGGGGTGATTGTTTCAATTCTAGGTGTTCATATCCTAGATTTGTGGGAACAAATTATTGGAAGTAGTTGAAGTAGGCCCAGAATGTCAGAGGCCTAGTGTTCACACTGCCTCAGAGGTGACAGCCCAAGGGTCTATGTGCACTGCGCACGGAAGACAGATACCTCTTAGAGGAGTTGCAGGAACAGCTACAGGTTTCTGTGATATCATTAAAATCTCCAAGCTCTGTGGGAAAATAAAAGAAAGAGTGGTGAGGTCGTTTAGTCTGTTTCATTTCATCGCAGTCCATTTTATAAGAATACTAAAATCACTCCCTGCATCTCAGAAAGAGCAAATTATTCAGCATCTCCATGTTTCAGGTTCTGAGAAATGGACAGAACAGATAATGAGAGTACAGATAATGATCAAAGATGGGATTTCATCTGAAATTTCGCCAAAATATAACTGAGAGGCCAAGGAGATATCAGACCACAATGAATATCTGCTTTTTCATTCAACTCTACAAGTGAGATGGAAGATTAGCTATCCAGACATTTGAAACAAGAACACCCATATATATATAAAAATATATATAAATATATAAAATATATATATATAAATATATATAAATATATAAAATATATATATATATAAATATATAAGTATATATATCAGGGACATAATCTGATTTTGGAAGAAGTTGATTCGAATGCCACTGTAGCATAGTATTGTGTGTGATGTATGTTAGTATGTGTATGCGGATGGGATTGGGGAGGCAGCCAGTCACATCCAAGTAGTTTCCAAATCTTACCTAAAATAACAAATTCATCAATGTCGCATTGGCAAATCTCTTTCACATCAGGGTAAGGACGTGTTTCAGTCACTGGGCTGACCTGTAACACAGCACAACCTAGACAAAGAAAGGAAGGAGGTTTTTACCAATAAGAAGAAAAACTGTGCAACCTGCAACACCCAACTAAATAGAAACTGGGAAATGAAGAGGGCTAAAAGTTTAAGAGAATTAAACACTTCAACTTAAAGAATTAAAAAATTAGGGAACTGTTTGTGTGTGCTTTTTGCATTCACTATGATTAAGTGCCTGTAATCCCAGCTACTCAGAAGCCTTTCATCACAAAGAAGCTATTTGCAGTACATCCAATGTTTTAAAATATTAAAACACTGAAAGCACCTAAACGTTTAATAATAGGAAATTGATTTTGCAAATCACACGATTAAATACTATCATTTAAAAATGTGAATCTGCCAGGGGCAGTGGCGTGTTCTTGTAGTCCCAGCTACTCAGCAAGCTGCGGTAGGAGAATCACTTGAGCCCAGGAGTTCAAGTCCAGCCTGGGCAACGTGGCAGAACACTGTCTCTACAAAAAATACAAAAAAATTAGCCCAGTGTGGTGGCCCGGCCTGTGCCTGTAGTCCCAGCTGCTCGAAAGACTGAGGTGGGAGAATCACTTGAGCCTGCAAGGCGGAGATTGCAGTGTGCTGAGATCATGCCACTGCAGTCCAGCCTAGGTGACAGAGTAAGACCCTGTCTCAAAAAAAAAAAAATGTGAAAACTAAAGCAACATGATTATTAATACTATTAGTATGAATAGCATTAATACTATTAATACTGATAATAGCATTAATAATCATTATATTATGATTAATTATATTGTTAATATAATTATATAATCATTGTAAATATAAATTTGTAAAACTGTCTTCATTTGAATAAACATAGGAGAGAAACACAGAAAAATGAATACAGTTGTTTAGGGAAATAGTCTAGCCCATAGTTTACATAGAAGTTATGTGGGCTGGGCATGGGGGCTCATGCCTGTAATTCCAGCACTTTGGGAGGCTGAGGCAGATGGATCAATAATTTGCTCTTTCTGAGATGCAGAGAGTGATTCTAGTGTTCTTATAAAATGGACTGCGATGAAATGAAACAGACTAAACAACCTCACCACTCTTTCTTTTATTTTCCCACAGAGCTTGGAGATTTTAATGATATCACAGAAACCTGTAGCTGTGCCTGCAGGTTTCTTGAGACCAGCCTGGCCAACATGGTGAAATCCCGTCTGTACTAAAAATACAAAAAAAGAATTAGCCAGGCGTGTTTACAGGTACCTGTAGTCCCAGCTACTCGGAAGGCTGAGGCTGCAGAATCGCTTGAACCTGGGAGGCAGAGGTTGCAGTGAGCTGAGACTGCGCCACTGCATTCCAGCCTAGGCGACAGAGAGAGACTCCGTCTCAAAAAAAAAAAAAAGAAGTTATATGAAGGGTTTTGCAGTAGGCTGGCTGACTTTAAGAACCCATTCTAGCTGGGTGACTATGGACAACCACTGCTTCCAGCTGCAGTTTCCTCATGGGCAGAATGGGGGTAAGAGCGCCCATCTGTGTTTTTCACTGTCTTTTGCCCATCACCCATAGTAACATACAATTCACATTGTGACTTAGTACAGACACAATAATATGTTTAACTGATTAAAAAAACAAAAAACTTTCGGGAAATATTGCTCACCCTCAGCAAGATGCACTCTGATACTTTCTACTCTTGTTTGTTTCTTTTTTAATGTTCTCAGGACCAACTGACAGTTTGAGTAATACCAACCCACCTCATGGAGGAACATCTATTGCCACAGATGTCACAAGAGAAATACGTAATACAAGATAAATATTTATATTTGGAGGATAGAAATGTTCTTAATTTTCATTTAACATATTCATATTTATTCACATTTTCTTAAAGTTTCAGCTACCATCAATTTCTACCCAACCACTATTTATAAAAATACCTATTTCAGACAAGGCATTATACTAAACACAAATACGAACAAGACAATTTCTCATCCATCTAAGAGTTTAAAATCTCACGAAGGGCTGGATGCGGTGGCTCGCGCCTGTAATCCCAGCACTTTGGGAGGCCGAGGCAAGTGGATCACCTGAGGTCAGGAGTTCGAGACCAGCCTGGCCAACATGGTGAAAGCTTGTCTCTACTAAAAATACAAAAATCAGCTGGGTGTGATGGTGTGTGCCTGTAATCCCAGCTATTTGGGGGGCTGAGGCAGAAGAATGGTTTGAATGTGGGAGGTGGAGGTTGCCATGAGCCAAGATCACACCACTCCACTCCAGCCTGGGCAACAGAGCAAGACTCCAACTCAAAAAAAGAAAAAAAATCCCATGAGGGAGCTGATATACTAACAGACCTAAACCACACACACACACACAACACAGTTGCATTGCATGGGCCTTGAGAAGTTCTGAGGCAGGGCTCTGCACTACACAAGTCCAGGGAAAGCCATGCATGCAGATGGCACTGGAGCATTCTGGAGCACAACCTGTGTTTCATTCCACATGGATGGTGCCCCTCCACTGGGATACAAACCAGGGAGCATGTCACAGTGACAGTGGCAGGAGATTGCTTCTGAAGGATGGGAAGGATGAAAGACCTGATGTGTGGTTACTGGGGGAACCCACATTTCAGGACATCCTTCCCAAAGCCATGGGGGGACATGTCTGCCAGCAACTATACGCAGTCTAGTTCAACTACAGCTCACCATCCGGCCAAGGGGAATGGCAGGAGATTCCTGTTTAAAAGGCAAGAAGCAGCCAGATGCCACAAGACTAAAAATTCCAGAATAAAATGTGGCACAAAGTCGGCAAGCCATTATAGAGGACAAGAAGTTGTGATCCAGGAAGACAGATAAGTGCAGGATAAACTAGGGGAAACAAGTTGAAAGGAAAGAGGGAAAATTAAACCAAATCAGTATTGAAGAACTAAATTGTAGTTCTTACAAAATGACTAGCCAGAAGGCTACTGCAGCGGGCCAGGTAAGGGATAGAAACAGGAAATGGATGGAAGAGAAGTGATTATGACTGAGAAGTCAGGATTGATTTGTTCACTAACTAGAAACGGGACAGGAGCACAAGACCAAGGAAGAAGAAAGAGTCCAAGATGGAGCCCAGTGTACTAAAACAAGAATTACTTCTCCACCCATATTCATTTTCTCCCTACTGGTAGCCTCAGAAGGCATGATTGTCCATATGACATTCCCCCAGCCCTTTGGCTGCATCGGACCAACCAGTCATGGACATCCAACCAAGGAAAGGCCCATCAGGTGCTCTGCCCTGGGATCTGGATTGAGGGTCCTGCAAAACTGAGTTGTTGAGCTGTGAGGACCTGGCTGAGTAGTCAGGAAGACTACAGAGCTGAAACTAGATGCCAGGGGTGGGTATAAGTAGGTAGGCTACAGAAAAAGAATGAAGCAATTGCTAGAAAAAGAAGAGGTGAGAGGCTTAAAGTCCGCGAAAAGATAGACACTGGAGCTATGTCTATACTGGTCATATATGTTCCAGATATATTTCCCACGACTGGGTTCAGTGAGAATGTTCTGTATCTTACGACAAAACAACCCTTTTAATTTGAGCCAGTTAGTGCATTCAACAGGCATTTGATCGTACACCTATTCTGGGCCAGGCATTGTGCTACACAACATATGGAGTGAGTTCTTCCTCTGTTATTGAATATTCCTGATTAACGTGTAGCAAAGGAAGTCAAGAAGAAAAGCAAGCTTTAGTGGTTTTCTTTGGAAGGAAGAGGATTGTGAGGGAGTGATGGAGAAATGACTAGTTTAGACATATTAAGTTATAGGTTAACTATGCCCACCTTTATGTTGCAGTGAACATATATGAACAATGAATAAAATGAAGCATTTTAAGTCACCCAGAAATGAAGTATTAAGTCAGAGGTCCTGCGGGGTCAGCCAGACGGACAAGGCTCCAGCCATAGACAGCAAGCACTTAGAAGAGATGTCCAGGACTGAAAACATAGATTTGGGAGATAATAGCTGAGAAGGAATAATTGAAGGTGATCATTGAAGGTGTATAGTAGGTTAAATATGCCAGGAAGCAAATACAGATTTAAAAAAAGAATATAGGACTGGAGGCAGGACTTAGGAAATGGTAAGAAAGTAGCAAACCCTAACATGAGCTAATAGCTTAGGCACTTGTCCCTCGGGGAAGAACCCCTGGGTCCTAGAGTGAGCCGAGCCGTTCCTCCTCAGTGACGGTGATGCACTGTGCTGGGTCCTCGCCTCTGTTCTACAAGTTACCCCACAGGGCTTCCCGGTCCCGTGCTCTAGCATGCAGGCTCCTTGATGGAAGGAGCACACCCTGTGTACTGCTGATGCTCAGCACCTAGCATGACACAGGCTCATTACTGAACGATGAAAAAGAAGACTCGTTGGAAAAGGAAAGATGGTGTAAGAAGAGCCAGGAGAATGCCATGTGACAGAAAACAAAGGAAGAGGAGACATCAGCCACTTTTATTTCCAGTGAAAAAGAAAAGTAGGATGAAGTCCAAGATTAAAACAAAAAACAGGCCGGGCGCGGTGGCTCAAGCCTGTAATCCCAGCACTTTGGGAGGCTGAGACGGGCGGATCACGAGGTCAGGAGATCGAGACCATCCTGGCTAACACAGTGAAACCCCGTCTCTACTAAAAAATACAAAAAACTAGCCGGGCAAGGTGGCGGGCGCCTGTAGTCCCAGCTACTCGGGAGGCTGAGGCAGGAGAAGGGCGTAGACCCGGGAGGCGGAGCTTGCAGTGAGCTGAGATCCGGCCACTGCACTCCAGCCTGGGCAACAGAGCGAGACGCCGTCTCCAAAAAAAAAAAAAAAAAAACAAAAAACAAAACAAAAACAACAACAACAAAAAAAACCCATAGGATTTGACAACTGAATGGAGCATGATAACCAATCCTGACCCAAGACAGCAGAAATGGTGAGGATTACAGAGGTTACTCAAGACATTTTTAGACAAAGGATTTAAAGACATACATGTGTCCTCCTTTATCTGCAGTTTCGCTTCCCGTGGTTTTAGTCACCTAGAGTCAAGTGATCCAAAAATATTCAATGAAAAGTTGCAGAAATGAACAATTCTTAAGTTTTAAACTGTGCACCACCCTGAGTAGGATGATGAAGTCCTACACCGTCTTGCCATGTCCCCTCTGGAACATGAATCATCCTTTGTCCAGCATACCACACTGTATATACTACTCACCCACTAGTCACTTAGTAACCCTCTTGGTTACAAGAACAAAAAAAAAAGTAGTGTATGTAGGGTTTGGTACTATTTGAGGTTTCAGGCTTCCACTGGGGGTCTTGGAATATATGCCCCGTGGATAAAGGGGAATTACAGAGGAAATGTACGTGAAACACATGACATACAGCTTTCTCGTATTTGCCCAACTTGCCTTCATAGCCACTGTATGAAGAAGTGGAAGACCCAGACTCTTGCTTTATGTTGGTATCAAAAGTCACGTCAGAGTCAGGCTGATCACTCCCAAGTAACCCACTGGCTTCTTCTTTACTCCAGTTCTCTGTCTGCTGTTGACTCAGAATGTTACACTTCATTTTCTCCATTGCTGATATAATCATATCTGCAACATGAAAGTGGGCATTTTCCTGCAGAAAAAGAAATCAATTAAAATACACGCATAATCAACTTTTTTTCATAGAGGGTAGATGCGATTTGAAAAATCAAGGCATTCTATTTAAGTGGAATTAATGCATATCAATATAAATATTTATTTAACTGAGTTGTCATAGGTCACTCTATGACTTATAGCACACATTGTCCAGAGCCGTACATTTGGCTTACTGTAATCAACGGACAACTCAAGTTGGATTTCTTGTTATACAAAACCTTAGGCTGGGGGAAGCCTAAGCCAGACATCATTTATCAATCACAGAAAACTTTCCAGCTGAGCACAGGCACTGCCTTGGAACCCTTCTTAGCTTAGTGTTTCTAGCAGTCTCTATCAATGAAATGCTGAAAGGAAACCTATTTGTAATGCTTCATCAAATTGAAGTTTCCAGATTAAATCAGAACAACATTATCTAAAGGATTAAGACTCTATGGTTAAAAAGAAAGAAGATAGTACTCACCTTTTCTACATCAACAGGCAGCACAAATACTTCTGGTGAGAAGGAATTCAAAGAAATGGTTCTTCTACTGACTTGAACAGCATCTGCCAATATAGCAAATTATTAAAAAATGGAGAAAAGGGAGTTTAAAGATTACCTAATAAAATAAAACAATTCTAGGAAGCGGCTTTTAAATAATGTAAAAAAACAGTAAGCACAATTCTAGAATAAATTAAGATGACAGAAAAAGAAAGACATGGCAGGTCTTGCAGATACTGCTTTAATGATGGTCATTTCTAGGAGAGGCTGTTGGAGCAACTAGGAGGTATCCTCAGCCACCAGAGTGGAGGAGACCAATGAGGAAAAGGGTAGAAAGAGAATATGGTCCTGGGAAATCCCAACAGGGGCTGGGGTAGGGTGAGAAGCCACAGTCCAGAAGCAGGGTCCTAAGGATTATGAGATCGCTTCTCTAACTCATTGTGATTGACCTTAAACTTCCTTTTTTTCTTCTTCTTTTGAGACAATATCTCGCTCTGTCACCCAGGCTAGAGTGCAGTGGCGTGATCACAGTTTAGTGCAGCTTCAACCTCCTGGGCTCAAGCGAATCTTCCACCTCAGTCTCCCTAGCAGCTGAGACTACAGGTGCCACCATGCCCAGCTAATTTTCTAAATTTTGTTTGCAGAGATGGGGGTCTCATTAGGCTGCCCAGGCTGGTCTCAAATTACTGGGCTCAAGTTATCCTTCCACCTCAGCCTCCCAAAGTGCTGAAATTACAGGCATGAGCCACTGCACCCAGCCCTAAACCTCCTGTCTAGAGAAATAAAATCCATCCAAAAAAAGGTCAGCATTGCTTCTCTAAGACAGTCTTCTTCCAGTCAAAACCAACAAACTGCAGAAGGCACATTCTGCTGACACATCCATTCCTGCACCCTTAGCCACTCCATTACTGGCAATGACCACCATCAAAACAAACATTTTTTCTGTCATGTGATTTCTTACTGCAGCATTTAAAGCAAAAATTTCTGTGTCAAGAGCTGAGATGTCCCAACCTGCTAAATTAGAACAAAATGCTGCACATGGTGGTGACACAGCTCTCAGCGTGATGGAGTTGCAAGCAGGATCATTCAAATCCTTTGCTTCATGTTCAAGAAAGTAATTGTTGCATGGAAAAACTTGGACTTCTTAGCTTCAGAAGCTATGGGTTGGCAAACCTTTCTATAAAGGGCTAGGTGGTATATATTGGAGGATCTGAGGGCCATACAGTATCTGTTTCAACTACTCTATTCTGCCACTGTAATGAGAAAGCAGCTATAGACAAAAGAGAAATTCATTTATAAAAACAGGAAGCTGGCAGGATTTGGTCCACAGGTCATAGTTTGCAGACTCTGAGTATAGAGGAAAGAACACAGAGAAGAAGTGAAACAGAGTAGATTCCAGTTCCAGCTGTCCATTCACCGGCTGTGCCTCTGCATCAAAATGCTCTCAGCCCTGAAATTGGGATATTTATCAGGACATTAAGGAGATAAAGGCAGGTGAAAGCGCTTGTGAACGTGTAGTTCCTACGCAAACCAAAGAAACTGTGGATTCCCTTCCTACAGTCTCAAGAAATGCTTACAGATGCAGACAGTCTTTCCTTAAAGTATTTCCCCCCCCCAACAAAAAAAAAAACAAAAAACCCTTTTGCTGCCATCTGAGATGCAGCGGTCATAGGAATATCCACGTCTTAGTGGCCAATAGCTGTTTTCCCTATTGCTGCCTCCACACCACAGAAAGAAAACCCGATCACTCAGGGCTTCTTTTTCTTACTCTTATAGAATGAATCCCCTCTCTGAGTCTAAGAAATATTCTCAAAACATTCTGTGAGTTGTTTTTTTTGTTTTGTTTTGTTTTTTTCAGATGGAGTCTCGCTCTGCCGCCCAGGCTGGAGTGCAGTGGAGCGATCTCGGCTCACTGCAAGCTCCGCCTCCCGGGTTCACGCCATTCTCCTGCCTCAGCCTCCCGAGTAGCTGGGACTACAGGCGCCCGACACCACGCCCGGCTAATTTTTTGTATTTTTAGTAGAGACGGGGTTTCACCGTGTTAGCCAGGATGGTCTCGATCTCCTGACCTCGTGATCCGCCGGCCTCGGCCTCCCAAAGCGCTGGGATTACAGGCGTGAGCCACCGCGCCCGGCTCTGTGAGTTGTTTCTAAAGGCGCTGGCAGGAGCTGCTGGGAGTCCTTGTCTTTGGGCAACAGGGGCTGGGGTACCTGTTTTCTTTCTGAGAAAAAGACAAAGCTAAAGGATACTTGTAAATTGTAGTACGACTTCCTGTACCGTGATAGAACAAAAGGTTTCAGGCAAGGGCATCCTAGGCCCCAAAGATCACCTTCAGTTTATTATAACTTGTCGTTATGGTGGTGCTCTGTTGGGGAGAGGGCTTTCCTCTATGAGACAGTCTATTAAGACTAATCTCTCGCTTAGCCATTACTAAATTTGCAAGTCACTCTTACATCTTAGAACTATCGAAGCAAGTGAGCAAAAAAATAGAAAAAAAAAAAACAAAACAAAGGCCTGTCATCGGTCTTGTCATTTCGCTTACACTTGGTCCTTATCTCAAAATTAACCATTGAAAGATTATCCAAAATGTGTTCTTCTTAAGCAATGAATAAATGTGTTACAGACTGTCATCATCTTTGATTGCCCCAACATTTCCAAAGAACATTCCAAAAGAACGAATAACAAAGTTGAGCTCCTGCTAGTGAGAAATAAACATATAGAGAAATAGGCAGGCAGCAGGCAGACTGATGACTTTTTAAATTGCTTGGAAAGAAAAAGCTTCATTAATTATTTGTACTAGGGTTCTAATAGAAATGTAAATTAATAATGACAAGTGTGACTATAACATAAATATTTAAAAATGAAATAAACATGTCACAGATAACAGTGATAGCTAATTTATTGACTCTTGAGTAGCACTTTGCATGGATTATCCAAGTTTTAGGAATTTTAGGGTCTTAGGCATATGTACATTACTTCATAGCAGTGAGAGCCCTTGTTTTAATAAAAAGGGGTTTGGTATAGTCGTCGGGGGGTACTGTAGTTATTGTTTTAAAATCTTCCTATTTTCCCGTCAGACTCTACACAGATAAATATAACAAGTGAAGTGAGTTCACCACCCACTAGGTACTGGTGTGAAATGGAGCTCTCTGTGACGGTCTGAAAACACCTTCAACCCCCACACTGACTTGAGAGTGCTTCTGATGCTCTCCCTTGCAGACCATTTAATGAACTCTAAGTTCCCGAAGGCAGACACCAGCTTAAAGATGGCACATGGCATTGATTATCAACTACGTTAAGCTAAAAAGGTAACAATTCTCTGCAGTCTAAGGAGAAAGCCAATACTAGATTTCACCTGTTGTGACCACCCAGCTGGCCGGGCTGCTGACTAATATTAAATGAGGCAATGCACTGGCATGTGGTCAAAGTGGAAACCCACGAACTTTTCTCCCATGGGGAAGACAATAAAGCAGGCTTTAGAGCAAGGTAAAGCAAGGGTGTGAAGAGAGAGGAATGTGGGGGGTCACCTACTAAAATTACCTTCAGCAGCAGCAGATGTCAGGTGGGAAGGCTCAAAAAAAGCACTGTCGGTCTCAGGATATGGGGAGGTGACCAAAATCCTAGGGCTTGTGGGCAGAGACACTTGATGAGAGTATCCTGGGTGGACCATGTGTCCTTCTGTTGAGGACAGAGAGAAGCTGCTACTCTTTTCCCTCGAGCCATGGGGAGAAGCGCTGCCAATGGAGTCTGTAGTAGCCTCAGACAATGTTGTCTCTGCCAGGGAGTCCCTGAGGCATGAAGATGAAGGGCCTGAGGGAGAGGCAGCATCTGTCACAAAATGGGTCCCACTGTTCCCGGCTGCTGGCACCTGAGGTTGCAAGTCCTGCAGCTGTTGCTGCACATCCTGGGGGTTGATCCAGGCAGCTTTGTGCCTCATGAGCCTGATGTCTAATTGGCAAGGAGGATGGTCAGTGTTCAGGAGTCCAGGCGGTCCATCAATAATGCCAGAGTAATGGGTGATCCTTTCCCAGGGGTCCTCAGGAGAATCCTGCCTGACTGTAGACTGTGACACCATCTTTCCAGGCTTGTGACTGGTGTGAATCCATTCAAAACAGATAGAGGGAGTTCCCTGATGGCTGGTACTACTTGATTTGGGCTCCGAACTCACCACATGGCCAGCTGGGGGTCTGGAGAGCTATTCTGCAATGAGCAAAGAATCATTCAAAGTAAGTAAGAATTCAATTGTATTTTGGCTACAAGTTATTTTGAGATGGCAAAACCCCAAAATTTAGAAGTCTGTATTTGGTTCTATCCAACACAGTAAAGTCCACTTGGATTTATAAGTCAAAAAGTAAATAAATCAGCTATAAAACTAGCAGTAAACCTACAGAGGCTTGACATTGGGATAGGAAACATTTTTCAAAGCATAAAATTAAGAAATCACAAAGGATCAACTGATAAATCCCATAAAAATGTAAAACATCCATGCATCAAAATTATTTTAATAAAATTAAATGTCAAATCCAAGATAGGAATACTATCTGGAAGTAAAGATACATTTCCATACTTTCTTTTTTTTTTTTTTTTTTGGAGACAGAGTCTTACTCTGTCACCCAGGCTGGAGTGCAGTGGGGTGATCTCAGCTCACTGCAACCTCCACCCCCCAGGTTTAAGCTATTCTCGTGCCTCAGCCTCCCGAGTAGCCAGGATTACAGGTGCCCACCATCATGCCTGACTGATTTCTGTATTTTTAGTAGGGAGGGGGTTTCACCATGTTAGCCAGGCTGGTTTCGAACTCCTGACCTCAGGTGATCCACCCGCCTTGCCCTCTCAAAGTGCTAGGATTATAGGCATGATCCACTGTGCCCAGCCATTTCCATATGTTCTTATTTTCATTTAATTTGTTCTTGTGTTTCAATGAAGTAGGCAAAGTGGTACATAAAACAGAGGGATGATCTATAGCACTAAAGGCTTTGCTTCATGTAACTTATATTACCTTTCATACTTATCAATATCAATGTATTCTCAGTTCATAATATTTAAAGAACACAGTATGAATCTAGAATCCATCTTTAAAACCCACTCACTTCTAAGCTCAGATTTTAGCTTTAGTGAGGAGGTAATGATTAAAATGTTGAGAGCTACACAAACAAGAAGCACTCTTTGTCACTGTAATTACAGGCTCGGGAAATGTTTTGCTTTTCTGTTCTCCCACTGCCCTTTGCATTGTGAAGCTAAAAGCAACTTTCAACAGCAAAGGTAAGAAGAGCCAGGGGAAGGCCTAGAGATAGAAGGGTGGCCTATGCCACATTCACCCTGCACGGTGGTGAACGTGAGACTTTGGAGTCAATTACAGGGCTATAAATACCATCGCGGTGTATGTAGGCAACTCCTACATGTATCTCTATTTCCGATCTCCCGGCTATCGTATCTTACTGCCTTTTTGACATTTGTCCAGTAGGCATTGCAACCTGATACATCCAAAACAGTCACTCATTTCTCCTGAAACCTGCTCCTTCCCTGCTTTTCCCCCATCTCCCAATTGCCCAAGCCTGAAACTTAGGAGTCATTTCTGATTTTATCTTTCCTTAGCTCTCCAACTTCATTCCATCAGCAAGTTTATAGCTATAGCTGCCGTCTTAGTATGAGTTACCATCTTCTCACACCTGGACGTGCAGCCATAGCTTCCCAATAGTTTTCCCTGCTGTTACTCTTTGCCCAGGCTGGAGTGCAGTGGCACAATCTCGGCTCACTCCAACCTCTGCCTCCCAGGTTCAAGCAATTCTCTGCCTCAGCCTCCTGAGTAGCTGAGATTACAGGTGTGTGCCACCACACCCACCTAATTTTTGTATTTTTAGTAGAGACGGGGTTTCATCATGTTGGCCAGGCTGGTCTTCAACTCCTGACCTCGTGATCCACCTGCCTCAGCCTTCCAGTGCTGGGATCACAGGCGGGACCCAACGTGCCCAGCCAGTAACACCGTGTTTTAACATCCAGAGGGGTGCACTGTTCCTAGAGGTACGGCAATACCAGGTTGATGCGTGGAGTGGACAGAGCAAGCTCCTAGTCCATGTTCCTGCTCCAAAAACCCATTTAATATATTGTCCTCGGATAGAGGACATATCAGATACTAAACTGATAAGAACAGATACTACACTTGATCTTAGCCAAAAGGCCGAGAAGCGATTACTCTTGCCCATTTACAATCAAGAGGTATTCGGAGAGATCTTTTATAAACCTAAATCAGATCATGTCATTGCCCTAATCGAAACCCCCCAAAGGCTTCTCATCAAATCTGGAATAAAATCCAGACTCCTTACCTTGCCCTCAAGGCCTGACATGATACTGTCCTTGTAAACCTCTCTCACTTATCTTCATCCAGCCTCCAAAAGCCCCAACCACACTGCAAGCTCTTGAGCCCTATAGACTCCTTCTAACCCTAGGAATGCTGTTTTGTTTCCTCTTTCTGAAATGCTCCTCCCCCAGATGATCACACATTTGGCTCTTTCCTGTTGTGAATGCCCTGATTTATAAATTACTTCCTCAAAGATATCTTTCCTAACCACTTTTCTTCTTCAGGTAGTTCCCCCATCATTACCTCTCACATCACCATAAACACTGAGTTTTCTTCACAGAGGTGCTCACTTCCTGCTATTTTTTAGTTCATTACCGCCATTCTCCCCCCACTCCCACCTAACTATAAGCTTCATGAGAGGAGGGGCCTTGTCTGTTCCCTGCCGGGTAGCACGCCCCATACCTAGAGCTGTATATGACGTTGCAATAAATGTTTACAAATTGAAAGAACAAATCCAACAAAATGGAGACAAAGTTAAGAGCCAGAGAAAAGGCCAGGCGCAGTGGCTTACGCCTGTAATCCCAGTACTTTGGGAGACCGAGGTGGGTGGATAACCTGAGGTCAGGAGTTCGAGACCAGCCTGACCAACATGGTGAAACCCCATCTCTACTAAAAATACAAAAATTAGCTGAGCGTGGTGGCAGGCGCCTATAATCCCAGCTACTCAGGTGGCTGAGGCAGGAGAATCGCTTGAACCTGGGAGGCGGAGGTTGCAGTGAGACAAGATTGTGCCACTGCACTCCAGCCTGGAAGACAGCGAGACTCCATCTCAAAAAAAAAAAAAAAAGAGCTAGAGAAAAAACTTCTGTGGCAGATATAACTGTTCTATTAATGGGGCAGAATTACTCATATAGGAATAGAAGTGAATCCATGTTTCCTAAAACATGAAATTGTTCTCACCCAATAATAAAAGTTCAGTAGACCAAAATAAGGTACATATGAAAACTGTTTTTGAGACTTTGAGTCTCAAGAGTGTTTGAGACTTCTTTATTTGGGGGCCCTATATTCTAGTTTATACCTTTTCGAGTAATAAAGATTATATGTATAATTTACATACATGCGCGTGCACACACGATTGACCCTTGAACAACATGGATTTGAACTTTGTGGGCCCACTAACGTGTGGCTTTTCTTCCATATTTGTCACCATGAGGCAGCAAGACTAACGCCTCTTTTTCCTCCTCCTCTTCAGTCTACTCAACATGAGACGACGAGGATGAAGACCTTTATGATGATCTGTTTCCATTTAATGAACAGTAAATATATTTTCTCTTCCTTATGGTTTTCTTTTTTTCTCTTTTTTTTTTTTTTTTGAGACGGAGTCTCGCTCTGTCACCCAGGCTGGAGTGCAGTGACCGGATCTCAGCTCACTGCAAGCTCCCCCTCCCGGGTTTACGCCATTCTCCTGGCTCAGCCTCCCGAGTAGCTGGGACTACAGGCGCCCGCCACCTCGCCCGGCTAGTTTTTTGTATTTTTTAGTAGAGACGGGGTTTCACCGTGTTAGCCAGGATATTCTTGATCTCCTGACCTTGTGATCCGCCCGTCTCGGCCTCCCAAAGTGCTGGAATTACAGGCTTGAGCCACCGCGCCCGGCCCCTTATGGTTTTCTTAATGACATTTTCTTTTCTCTGCTTTATTGTAAGAATGCAGTATATAGTATTGTACACTAACATACAACATATGTGTTAATCAACTGTTTATGTTATCAGTAAGGCTGCGGTTAACAGTAGGTTATAAGTAGTGTTAGGTTTGGGGGAGTCAAAAGTTGTGTGCAGATTTTCAGCTGCACAGGGTGTTAGCGTCCCTAACCCCTGCATTGTTGAAGGGTCAACTGTAGGGGTGTGTATATATACACACATTTTGCAAATGACATATACTGTTTCTGGAGGCATATATATATACACACACACACATACACATATATATACCTTTTGTATATAACATATATTAATACATAAATGCATCGTTTGTCTGTAGTACACATATATAAATGTATACATGCGTCTTGAAAACACTACAAAAGCCCCAAATCACCATTCACAAAATATCAACAGAGTATATCTGGTTGTGTTAACTGCCAGAACTCACCTGCCAAAATGCCTATCTTCCTTCTCCTGACCTCAAATCCCACCTTGTGCACCAATTTCTCTTTGTCACACATCTTTTCCTCTCCAATAATTCTGGATTTTATAATTACAAAAGGAAACCATGACGTTTTTATAAAATGCCCAAACATAGAAGCCTAGAGTAAAAACTGAACAGCTCTCATCACCCTAAGCCCCACAATCCTACTTTATTCTCAGGAATCACATTGTTAACCATTCCATTATTTCTAGACCTTTATCTATGAATTAACGTACATATTTCAGACCAGAAGATATGTTTTCTTTTTTATACACATCCATGGGATCATACTGGAGTTATTCTACAACTTACCTTCTTTTTCACTCAACAGTATGTCTTCAGGGTGTATCTGATTCTCCTAAACTGTCTTGTCACTTTCTATAGTATAAATACATCGTACCTTACTTAGCCAGACCCTACTGATAGAAATTTATGTATAACTTTTTGCAGTTATAAAGTATATAACAATGAACATCCTTATTTGTGTCCTTTTTTGGTTGACTTTCCTTTTTTAGTTCCTTTCTCTTACTAGTTCCACTCTTAGTCTGAGTCCATAGTTCATGACAGCCTCATTATTTCCAAGAGAATAAAACTATATAAGTTATGGTTTATTCTCAATTTTCTACACATATCTTTTGTGTGTTTGGTGAGGGGAGATGATTATAGATGTGAAACCACATGAAAAATATGGAGTCTCAAATGGTAAAGCAGTAGTGATTACAGGTGGTTTTGTTTTTAATTTTTTTTTTTTTTTGAGACGAGTCTCGCTCTGTGGCCCAAGCTGGAGTGCAGCAGTGCGATCACGGCTCACTGCAACCTCCACCTCCCGGATTCAAGCAATTTTCATGCCTCAGCCTCCCCAGCAGCTGGGATTACAGGTGGGCACCACGCTGGCTAATTTTTGTATTTTTAGTAGAGACAGGGTTTCACCATGTCGGCCAGGCTGGTCTCAAACTCCTGACATCAAGTGATCCACCCAACTCGGCCTCCCAAAGTGCTGGATTGCGGTGTGGGCCACTGTGCCTGGCCGATCCCAGTGTTTTTTTTTTTATAAACAAGTTAAAGTCAATAGTTCAAAGAGAATGACCTTATTTGGAGCCTCCCATACATGGAATGACCTAAGTGAATTGAGCAAAAACCAACTTCCTCATAAAAAGCAACTGTCAGAAGCAGGTGCTTGCTTCACTTCCTTCTAGAAAAGTGTTGTTGCTTCACAAAAATAACCAGCAGGTGCTGCTTTGCAAGGTTATAATATCAAAGCATTGAGAGTTAGAATAGGCCCATAATATATTCACAACCATGTCTAAGGTCACAGCTGGACAGTGGCAGAGAGAGGACAAAAGGCCAGGTCGGACACTCACCGGGAGTATGAGTTTCTCGAAGAGGCAGATTGACACAGAGGAGAAAGTAATGATTGGAAACCATCAAAGTCCATGCAGTAGTGACAGGAGGTCAATATCCCCATTTTTTATTTTACCTTTAAGGCAAAAAACAATTTGCCAGGTGCTATGATACCATTGCCAGGTATGTCACTTGTTTCCATATTGTTTGTAGTGTGTTATTCAGTTAAGAAATATTTATTGAGCATCTACTACAGGTCTGGCATTGTTTTTGTTTTGGTAGCACTGGGGTAACAGAGGGGACTAAAATGAGCTTCCTGCCCTTCCTCAGCTTATGTGCTGGTGGAAGGGAGATAGTGAATGGACACACATTTACACCTTCAGATATACATACATTTCAAGGATTGATAAGCAGAGGTAATACAGGTCTAAGCAACACTTAGCATCTTCTCAACATACTTCCTCCCACTGTCACAAAGGGGGCCCTTTGAATCAGAGATACTTAGGTACAAAAAATAAAATCAATTTCCAAAAACATTTAAAGGAAGAGATCTCAATCTCAAAGCTTACCATCATTCCTACTGAGATTTTCCAGCTGGGATTAAAAGGTAAGCACAGGCCAGATTACTAGTGAACATATAAGCTGCAGCAAAGGCCCTAGACAAACAAGAGACTTCAGGACTCCTCCAGCTAAGTCATTGTGACATCAGAGTCAGTGGCCCCATCGAGAATGATTGCATCACTAGAGCCACCACACAGACACAGTATTTACAGCAAAGATGCAACTTCTGCAGGAGGGACAGATGCCTCAGTGCCACCATGACACCTACAGTGACCTCACAAAAGTCTTTCAGATCATAAGCAGTTAGCACTTGGAGGGCAGAGCAGCTTTAGCTCCCACGACGTAAAACACTCTTGAAGTTATTTCATGAACAGGCAAAAGTACATCAGATTTAAGATTTAGGATTTTCTATGCCCCAACCCTAACTGCCTATTGAATATACAACTGGGGACATCAGAGTAAAGACACATCTTTTTTTTTTTTTTTTTTTGAGACAGAGTCTCGCTCTGTTGCCCAGGCTGGAGTGCAGTGGAGCAATCTCGGCTCACTGCAAGCTCCGCCTCCCGGGTTCACACCATTCTCCTGCCTCAGCCTCCGAGTAGCTGGGACTACAGGCGCTCACCACCACGCCCGGCTAATTTTTTGTATTTTTAGTACAGACGGAGTTTCACCGTGTTAGCCAGGATGGTCTCGATCTCCTGACCTCGTGATCTGCCCGCCTCGGCCTCCCAAAGTGCTGGGATTACAGGCGTGAGCCACTGCGCCCAGCCAAAAGACACATCTTAAATCTTACCTTGTCAGTGAGGCCTCCCTGGTCAGCCTATAAAAACTAGCAATTGCCCCTCCCAAAAAGTTCCTATCTCTCTTTTTAGCTCTGTTTCTCTCTTTAGCACAAATCTCATTATATTTAACCTCAATGACTAGCACCCACCAGAATGTTAAACCTATGAGGGCACTTTTTTTTTTTTTGAGACAGAGGTTTCATCTTGTTGCCCAGGCTGGAGTGCAATGGCACCATCTCAGCTCACTGCGACCTCTGCCTCCCAAGTTCAAGCAATTCTCCTGCCTCAGCCTCCCAAGTAGCTGGGATTACAGGTGCCCGCCACCATGCTTGGCTAATTTTTTTGTATTTTTAGTAGAGATGGGGTTTCGCAACGTTGGCCAGGCTGGTCTCGAACTCCTGGCCTCTGGTGATCCACCCGCCTCGGCCTCCCAAAGTGTTGGGATTACAGGTATGAGCCACCACATGTGGCCAAGGGTACTTTTTAAAATAAGGTATTCTGGACACTGCTTTGTCCCCAGAACCCAGAACAGTGGCAATAATAGGTGTTTGATAAATATATTCTTTGCACTTATGAATGAAATCATGAACAAATTATCAAACAATACCTAGGTATGGTTATGTTGGTTATTTCTTCGTCAATCAAGAAAGGAAGTCAAGAATGGATGTCACCCTTTAGAAGAAATTAGAAATCATGACCTAAATGTTCATCAACCATTTCCTTAGAATAAAGGATATCAGAGAATAGAAATCACAAATAAATAAGAGTCTAGAGTGAAAGGTAAAATTGATTTTTATCAATTTTATGCTACGTTACTAAGCACAGGTGCTATGATACCATTGCCAGCTATGTTCCTTGCTGCTATATTGTTTGTAGTGTGTTATTCAGTTAAGAAATATTTACTGAGCATCTACTATAGGTCTGGCATTGTTTGTGTTTTGGTAGCACTAGGGTAACAGAGGGGACTAAAATGAGCTTCCTGCCCTTCCTCAGCTTATGTGCTGGTGGAAGGGAGATAGTGACCCCCTTT
This sequence comes from Macaca mulatta, assembly GCF_049350105.2. Classification (NCBI taxonomy): domain Eukaryota; kingdom Metazoa; phylum Chordata; class Mammalia; order Primates; family Cercopithecidae; genus Macaca; species Macaca mulatta. Next base: position 25,658,276 of record NC_133422.1, read on the forward strand.
GTGACAGTGGGAGGAAGTATGTTGAGAAGATGCTAAGTATTGCTTAGACCTGTATTACCTCTGCTTATCAATCCTTGAAATGTGTGTATGTCTGAATGTATAAATGTGTGTCTATTCACTATCTCCCTGGCTAGTAATAAACAAATGCTGAGTGGAGCACGAATAAATCTTAAACTGTAGCATGTGAGCTGCTTGGTCACCACAGTTCCCCAGAACTTCTTCCCTTCTTTCTCGGGATCTACTTCTCTTCATACTTTGAAGTTAGGCAAAGATTCATATCCCCAAGAGAATAACAGAGTCTAAAACTATCACATATCAAATATAAACTGTCAAGACGCCCGATAATTTAACTCGACAGCTTCCAAAACAGTGTCCAGGAATTGTGGTAAACTACAATTTTCCTATTTCATCTATATACTATGTACTATGTAGTAATAAAAGCCACAGAAAGGAAGCAGTGCTATACTGCGATGTGGCTGGGTGGTGTCACAAAAGACTCCACTCTGATTTAGCCTTTGGCAATGACCATTAATTTTGAAGGTTTGCTGTCAGAAGAACACAAAAGAAGGCAGAAAGCAATCAAGAGAAATGGGTAAGTAAGAAGGGAAAGGCAAAGTTCACGGAAAATTGAATATTTCACCTAAAAGAACTGCAGGGTTGCCCAAAACACCCAAATGACTAACTCCCTGTGGTCACTGCATATGACACCCTTCCCAGTCTCATTCTGCAAAATAATAATTTGCAAATTTTCAGGTGTTATTATGCCAATTTGAGAACTGAAATGGAGACCATTAGGCGACTTACTCAAAGGCTCACTGCAGCCTTGACCTCCTTGGCTCAAGTGATCCTACTGTCTCAGCCTTCAGAGCAGCTAGGACCACAGGTGTGCCACCACATCTGGCCAATTTTTTTATTTTTGTAGAGGAAAGGCCTCACTGTGTTGCTCAGGTTGGTCTCAAACTCCTGGCCTCAAGCAATCCTCCTAGTTCAGCCTCCCAAAGTGCTGGGATTATAGGCAAGAGCCACCATGCCGGGCTAGACTTGTACACTTTAAATCAGTGAAGCGTTTGGCATGTAAATTCTATCTCAATCTCAATAACAGTATTTTTTTAAAAATACGAGTAGGAAATGCTCATCTCCCTTCAAAAAGATCTAGGACTAAAGGGAGCTGTATTTCATGGGCTACAGGGATCCAAGGAGCACAAGCTACACATCTGGCTGTGAACAAAAATACTGAAAGGATAGGAGAAAGTTAAAAGGAGAAGTAGAAAGTAGATAAAGGAAATACTGAATAAATGTGTCAAAAATAGGTAAGGAGAAGAAAGAGGAAGTAAAAGTGAAATTGTCATGATAGAACTATCTAGAAAAGGAAAAAAACAAAAAACATCAAGACCTGGTAAAGACAGAGTTTTTTTTTTTTTTTTTGAGACGGAGTTTCACTCTTTTCACCCAGGCTGGGGTGCAGTGGCACAATCTCGGCTCACTGCCACCTCTGCCTCCCAGGTTCAAGCAATTCTCCTTGCCTCAGCCTACCAAGTAGCTGGGATTACAGGCACCTGCCACCATGACCGTCTAATTTTTTTTTGTATTTTTAGTAGAGACGGGGTTTCACTATGTTGGCCAGGCTAGTCTCGAACTCCTGACCTAGTGATCCACCCGCCTTGGCCTCCCAAAGTGCTGGGATTACAGGTGAGCCACGGCACCCGGCCTATCCACGCTTATCTTTAAACCAGTGCTGCAAGAAGGCTCTCAGGCCAAGATTTACAGATGATAAACAAGGTCAAAAAAGGTAAGTATTGTGGTTATGTTTTAAGTGCCTATTTTTAAGAAATATATACAGAAGTATTTAGAAATAACTGACAGAATGTCAGTGGGGATGATAAATAGAAATAACTGGTAGAATTGCTTGAATTTGCTTTAAAATAATGCCAGTGGGCAACATGGATGAAGCACAACTGGCCATGTTGATAACTGCCAAAGCTGGACGAAGGGAGAACGCTGTTCATTGTACTATTCTCTCTATGTTTAAGTTTGAAATTTTCCATTAAACAATTCCTCTAAGTTTTCTAAAAACCTTCAATTTGCTACATCTGTCCATGAGTCCCTAGGTTGCCTATCTGACTTCCTTCTCTGCTACCTGGACACCTCTACATCCCTCTACCCATACCCTCTTGTGGATCTTTATTCAAATGAAGACCTTACCCATCACCTTTGACAAAACCACACCTCTACAGGTAACTGCTCTCCCCAGGTACTGCCCTATAGCCTTCTCTACAGCATTCATTTTCTGACACCTTCCTCCTCATCAATTCATAACTAATGTTTACATGACATTTACTTTGCGCCTGGCACAGTTCCAAATTTTCTACACACACATCATTTCCCTATGCCTCTGTTAGGTCAGAATCTTTCAAGGTGCTTCAGATTATTACCAACCTAGCCCAACCCCCAACAAAAATGAACTCTCTTGGCTTCTACACAGCAACATCCAAAGGGCAGCTGGAGGATGGGGGTGGGGTGAAGACTATTAAAGCTATCTTGATTAAGAAACAGTCAACATATGAGCAAAACGCACAAGTCCAGGTGGCACTGTTTGGAAAAACAGAAAGCAAGAAAACTATCATCTGTAATTTCACAATACAATAGAAGATACATGGAGTGAATAATGAATTGTTTCTGCCATACTAAGACACACAGCCAGCCTACTTGAGGAGCTATTTTCAAATGACCAAGACCCAGGACGCCCAGGCTAAACTAATCTAGCCCTAATTCTACAAGCACAGGGGTGGAGAGAAGATCTTTAAATCTTGTGGACTCAAATATCTCTTCCGAATATTAATATTCACCCAGCATGCGGCAGACTGCCTATACCTTGGCAATGCTAGTGACATTGATATGTCTACCTTCCTGAGCCCAGATCACCATAAAACCAAGCCTAAACTAAGAGTCAGCAAGCAAAAAACCCCCAGATTTTTATATAAGTCATGGGACTAACAAAATGATTTAACAATTGAGCCATATTTTTAAAAATACCTGCAAAATATGCATATAGATAAGTGGAAGTCTCTTCACTTAACAAAGTGGCCATGCCAAAAACTAAGAATCATTTCCAAGTAAATACAGAGAGAATAGGGAAGTGCCCTACGTATATTTTTGGAATTCAGTTCTTTTCTGATCAACGGTAGCTTGTTGGAATAAAAGAATGTAAAAGAGTATAAGAAGAATACAATTCTTTATAAGAATAATATAATACCTTTGAATACAATTCTTCTTATACTTACTCTATGATTGTACTTACTCTACAATTTTCTTTTTTTTTTTTTTTTGAGACAGAGTCTTGCTCTGTTGCCCAGGCTGGAGTGCAGTGGCGCGATCTCCACTCACTGCAAGCTCCGCCTCCTGGGTTCACACCATTCTCCTGCCTCAGCCTCCCGAGTAGCTGGGACTACAGGTGCCCGCCACCATGCCCGGCTAATTTTTGTATTTTTAGTAGAGACGGGGCTTCACCGTGTTAGCCAGGATGGTCTCAATCTCCTGCCCTCGTGATCCACCCGTCTCGGCCTCCCAAAGTGCTGGGATTACAGGCGTGAGCCACTGCACCTGGCCTACAATTTTCATCATCTAAAATCAACCAGTGAACAGCACCTGTCGACTGTGGGTGCTTTTTCAACGTTACCTGTTAAAAAAAAACTTTGAGGTCTAATTTACATTTACTTCTTTTAATAAATATAAAGCTAAGGATCATTGGAATGAATGCATTTTTAAACAATATTTTTTCAACATAATTGTTGGAAAAATCGCATTAAGTGTATAGTTTATTTTAACTTCTGTTCATTTTCCAGCCTACTGATGACAAAAAGGCTTGAATCTGAAACTCTTCTTTTTACATTCTGAGTATTTTACTTTCACAGAGCATATTTTATGCTCACTAGAAACAAAGGATTCATTCAATGTAGAATTATTATCACCATGTTATGGGTCAGAAAAGGAAGTAAAGTGATGACCACATAGCCACTCAGCAGCATGCTCAGTCCAAACTCTGGAACCTTGTCCAGAGCCCCTAGTTTCACCATCCATGTCGCCTCCGTGTGTGGGATAAAACACAATGCAAAAGTTAAAATACTCGCACACACAGGACCCAATTCAATATAATTTTTATGCCAATCTGAGAAAAATGACTTATTAGCTGTGTGATTTTGAGCAATGCTCTTAACCTCCCCATGAAGGATAGTGTGACAATGAACAGAATTGTAGTACGTGTATCAGTCTGGTACACAATGTCCTATGAAGGTTAGCTTTATTATCACCATCATTATTATTGCAGAAAGACTTTCAGTTCAGAATAAGACAGCACAGTTAAAGAGACCTAGTTTTATTTTCCAGCTTCTTAACTGTGTCATCTTTCAGCTCCTTTTAATTAAAAAGAAAAAACAATCAGAGATCTAATTGGGTATCAGGAAGACACACAATATGACTAACAGGCACTAATATTACTACACTTATAGTCTCTGGAAGGCTGGACATACTTATCCAAGAACTGCCTAAATTGTTACAATAACACACCATGCTAAATCTTCCATGTTAGAAATTCCGTATTTCTCTCCATACTAGAAATAATCGTTCCATATTAGAAATATGAATGTAGATTTGGTAACAAGGGAAACTATTCAAATTTTCCAGTGCTATTATGTGTGCCTTCAGATGGGTGGGGGGAAAATATGTCAGCAAGCAATGTATCCTTTCTTTAGTTTTTCACTTATAATCCTCTAAAATCATGCAAAAAAAAAAAAAAAAAAAACCAACAAACGTTTACTCTTGGATGTTTAACCTTGGCTCTGACAGAATGTTCCCTGTATCAAAAAACAAGAACTCAGCCAACAATGTTTTAGGAGTTAAACGGTTGCATGAAGACTATGTCCAGTCAAATCTAACCACCCACCCCTCTCCGAGGCTACGACCCTCAATTTTCATCAAAGCTCCTACCATCTCCCATTTTGTACAGGCCCTAAAGAAGTTAATGAAAAAGGCAAAGTTCCTGTGCTGTGCTGTCACTCAGTAATGAGCAGTTTCATGTGGCAGTGCAGAAACTGGGGTTTGAGAAACAGATGTGTCCTGACACTCTGGACTGGTAATCATGAAAACCCCAGTACTGCCATAAACATGCTGTCTTAACTCGGCTCCAAACAAGGTTCTGTCGGCGGCCGGCAGCGTTTGAGCTGGCAGCAAATGTGGGGATACCTTCATAGGATACTTTATAGGCTTCAAAACACCTCCCTCCCTTCAGGCCATTAACCTTCTAAACCACACAGTGGGGTACGGCTGGAGTATTCTCCCCGCCAAGGCAAAGGAACTGATGTTCAAGGAGGTTGCTTGACTTGCCAAGATCTCCCCGCTACTTTGGCTTTAAGAAACTGGGTCTAAGAAACTCAAGCTTACAGATTCTGTCCTCTGCGCGCTCCCACATCTTCAATTCAAAGATCCTTCCAAATTTCATAGAAATAACCTAGTAAGGGTAGCTCTTGAGTATACCTTTTCCTTTGAGTCTTAATTTTCACTCAAGGCGAAGTAACCCCTCCTCTGAAAGTTCTCCACGTTCTCCAAGCGGACAGCATCTAGTTCGCAGGGGATCCATATCAGTCTCAGCAGGTGGACTTCACAAGGGGCGGGTTGGGGGAACGCCCGCCTGACAGTGTCCTGCGGGGCGGGGCGGGGGGGCGAGAGGCGGGGAGTTGCTACGTAGGGCGCTCGGACCAAATAACACGCCGCGATTTCACACTCCAGCCTAGCTCAGTTATGTAGCAAAATGTTTTTCTGTCACCAGATAGCCACGACTTTGGCTGTGTTGACGACAAGAACAGAGAAAAGCCACATCCTGGAACACTGCGCCTGGGAGGACGCAGGACGCAGGCTTTGTAGTCACCGAGAATCGCCCTGCGTAAAAGTGCCCTGAGGTCCCGCTTCTGCGCCCTTCCCGGCCCAAGCCGAACACAGGCTCAACCTCACTCTACAAAGTCAACAGGATTGAAATCCGCCACCCCGCGAGGAGCCCTTTCCCACTGTCTCCAAGGGGTCCCCGACACTAAGATACCTGGGTGTCTCTGCTGAGCACAAACCTCCCCGGCGCCCCTTGCACCATCCCAGCTCTCCCGCTGCCCTCCCTTCCCTTTCTCTAACCACCCTCTCCGTCCCACGCCGCTGCACTCTCGTCCCCGGACCCGCCCGCCTCACCCAGCCAAACCCGGGCGGTGGAACGCTGCGCCGGTGGAACGTTGCGCTGGGTAAACGCCGCGCGTCAGGTCCTTCCTCGCGCGGCTCGGGGCAGCGTTCCGTGGCCACCGCGCTCCCCATAGCAGCAGAAAGGGGAGGGAGGAGAGCTACCGAGGAGAGGACAGAGACGCCCACGCCGCCACGCCCCCCGCCCCACCTCCCACACGGGGGCCACCGTAGCTCTCTAGAAGCTCCTCAGGGAAGCAAACAGCGGTTCCCGCTGCAGCACTGAGACGCCGCTGAGATGGAAGGAGCTCTGGCCATGCGCGCTCCTACACCGGTGCCGCGGCGCTCTGGCCCAGCATCGCGCACCCATGCGCCCCTCTGCTGGTCCTCCTAGAAATCCCGCCCTACCCTACCCACGGGGCCAGACGCAACGACGCTTTCAGGGGTCAAAGACCTGGCAGAAATGAGTTCCCAACCCCAGATGCCCCAAGCAGCTGTATTTAGCAGTCATACAATTGCCTGAAATGAAGATTGAGTAATCTGGATGAGTCGGCCCTGAAATCGAACTGCAGCTTACCCAGAACGTGAGCTGCCTCGCTCTGACCTCTGCTTCACCTGGAGTCGGAGTCCGACTCATTTAGCACTTCACTGTCCGTGTTAGTTCAGCCTTCACTGTCAGCAACTCGTCACCTTGTCTTCTTGCAGCGAAGGTTTGGAATCCCATCACGGGTGTGCAGCGGTTAGTCCTGAGATCATGGTGGTGCTAGGAGAACCTGCCAACCAATACAGAAAGTTGTCACGAACAGAAACCTAAGCTCTGGCCGGGTGCGGTGGTTCACGCCTGTGATCCCAGCACCTACTTTGGGAGGCCGAGGCGGACGGATCACTTGAGGTTAGGAGTTCGAGACCAGCCTGGCCAACATGGTGAACACCTGTCTCTACTAAAAGTATAAAAATTAGCCGGGCGTGGTGGCGGGCGCCTGTTATGCCGGCTACTGGGGAGGCTGAAGCAGGAGCAAACCGGGAGGCGGAGATTGCAGTAAGCCGAGATGGCGCCATTGCAGTCCAGCCTGGGCGACAGAACAAGACTCTGTCTAAAAAAAGAAAAGAAAAAGAAAAAAGAAAGAAAGGAGAAGAAGGGAGGAGGGAGGGAGGGAAGGAGAGAGGAAGGCAGGCAGGCAGGCAGGAAGGAACCCAAGGGAGGGAGGGAGGAGGGAAGGCAGGAAGGAAAGGAAGGAAGGAAGGAAGGAACCTAAGCCCAGGAAGGAAGAAAGGAAGAAGGAACCTAAGTCCTGGAAGGAAGGAAGGAAGGAAGGAAGGAAGGGAGGAAGGGAGGGAGGAAGGGAGGAAGGGAGGAAGGGAGGGAGGGAGGGAGGGAGGGAGCTAAGCCCCTCTCTCGCCGTACCCTAACTTCTCCCAGGGAAGGACCTCTGAACTGCCTGCGCTGGTAATGACACGTAGGTGAACCGTTTCTGGCCTTCTGGTCCTGGCTTTCTTAGAAGATTCCCTGCTGCATAAAACCAAATCCCGTTGCACTTTCCTGGGTTCCTTGACTTTGTCCTTTGTCATTTCCAGGATGGAGCAAAGGCACTGGTAATTTGGGTTTTACTTGCCTGGTACCTCTGGCATGGAGTGGCTAAACGGTGGCACCATGTACTAGTTGCTGCCATCTTCAGATAAAACCTTGAATCAATATGACAAAAGTCAGATGAATACTAGCTGCCAATCACCCTGCTTCCCTTAGGGGCAGCCTGTTTGGAGCCTAGACCAGCTTCAACCTGCAAGAACTCTGGATATTTAGAACATTTAAAATTCCAAATACAGTGTCCTAGGAATTCAGGTCAGGTGAAGGCCGATTGGGAAGGGCTTACCTTAAATGAATCAGAAAGAAAAAGTTGTGGGTGTATGCTAACATTTTTTGAGTATCGGCTATGTGCCAGGTGCTTTGTCTTATTATTTTAAGGAAGTCTGTGAACATCCCTGAGAATAACAAATCATTGTTCCCATCTCACAAGGGGGAATCTATGACTTAGAGAGGTTTAAGTAACTTGCCCAAGGTCACAGAGCTAGTAGGTAGCACAGTTAGGCTTTGAAGTCAGGTGTATCTAACACCAAACCCTATGTCCAATTTCTACTGTACCACCAGCAAGATGGAAGAAAAATGAAATAAAGGGACCAGGCAAGAGCCAGTTTCAGGAACATTTAAAGGGAAAGAGGAGTAAGGAGGAACTCAGAGAAATAATCTTGAAACAAGAGGAAATGTCATGCCAGGTAAATCAGTGAGTCAAAAACTAAAAACAGCTGTACTAGTTGGCAGATTGGACATAGTCCGAGGCAAGAAAATCATTCTTGTAGGGAGATTAGGATATTTTGGACCAAGATTGTGGGCTTTAGTCATCCTGTCTGAAGCCACTCTGAAATCACCTTTATCAAAACTGCCATAAGGCAGGCCTAGGCACTATCACATGGACATCCTACTAAATCTGAGTATAGACGCTCGACATCTCATCACAGACGCAGGAGGTTCACATTCTGAAAGAGCATCTCTAGGACTAAGGAGGAACATTCGAGGACAGGGTTTTCAAGTTAGGAATGCTCACTGGAAATCTGCTCTGTCCCCTCCGGGATCTGACAGTAGAATTTCCCAAGCACTAAATGCTGAGGTGTGGGCTTTCCAAGAATTTCGTGAATCGTTAATTCTGAAAATGTCACTGATCATTACAGATGGATCACCATGCAGGAAAAGGAGAGGCTGGTTTGGGTTTTTTTCATGGGGAAGGTGAACTTCCAGATCACAGTGCCCTCCAGGACACAGGGCTTGAAAGTCATGAGTGTCAGGGACAACTCACCGTGTTAGCTAGCCCAGCCGGGCTCATGCCCAGCACCCCTTGATCACACACAAAGCTCCATTGTGGCCAGGACAGCCTCATAAAAGACCGAAAGCCTAGCAGCTGCTGGCCAAAACTCAGCCAGGCTTCACAAGAAGTGATTTGTGCTGTGAGCAGAGCTTTGACCCTGGTTTTGAACTCAACTGACAGCAAAGGGGAAATCAGTCCCTGTACAAAACAGGAAGGAAATGAGATGAAATGAACTGCATTGTAAGCTACCAGAGGGTGCCTAATGGCATCCTCACCACACAGTAGTCCCAGGAAGAAAGACTGATGATTTCGCATGGGAGAGAATCCCAGACGCACCAGGGAAGGAAAGAACCGAGAGAATCTGCATTTGGCTTGGCTGTTTCTCTTCCTCCTTGCCTGTCTGACTTAAACAGTCACTGTCTGCAAAAGGACACATCTGTATGAATCCACTTACATGAGGAACCTAGAATAGACAAATTCATAGAGACAGAAAGTAGAACAGACGTTGGCCGGGCCTGGCAGGATGGGGAATCCGGAGTTACTGCTTAATGGACACAGAGTTTCTGTTTGGATGATGAAAAAGTTCTGGAGAGAGATTGTAGTGATAGTTGCACAATGCTGTAAATGTACTTAATGCCACTGAATTGTACACTGAAAAACGGTTATGATAATACATTTTGTTATATTTTACCACATATGTGTATGGCATATGTATATTTGTATATATTATATATTTTACATATACATTTATGTAAAATTACACATACATATATATGTCTATGTAAAATATGTATATGTAATTTATGTATACATATATATGTAAAAAATATAAATGTATTATCATGATGTAATACTTCTTTGGAGTAAAAGCCCAGGTGAAAGCAATCAGCTGACATGGCCCCTACACATGGAAATTCTTTGCTTGAATTTTTGTTTGTTTGTTTCTCTTTTTAATTTTTATTTATTTATTTTTGAGATGGAGTCTCACTCTGTCACCCAGGCTGGAGTGCAGTGGCATGATCTTGGCTCGATGCAACCTCCACCTCCCAGGTTCAAGTAATTCTTGTGCCTCAGCCTCCCAAGTAGCTAGGATTACAGGCAGTCACCACCACACTCAGCTAATTTTTGTATTTGTAGTAGAGATGGGGTTTCACCGTGTTGGCCAGGCTGGTCTCAAACTCCTGACCACAGGTGATCTGCCTGCCTTGGCCTCCCAAAGTGCTGGGATTACAGGTGTGAGCCACCGCACCCAGCCTTTTTGCTTTTAATTTTTTTTTTGAGACAGGGTCTTGCTGCGTTGCCCAGCCTGAGTGCAGTGGCATGATCATGACTCACTGCAGCCTTGACCTCCCAGGCTCAGGTGATCCTCCCACCCCAGCCTCCCTAATAATTTGGACTACAGGCAAACAGCACCACACCCAGCCAAATTTTTTAAGTTATTTGTAGAGATGAGGGTTTCCCTATGTTTCTCAGGCTGGTCTCGAACTCCTGGGCTCAAACGATCCTCCCGCCTTGGCCTCCCAGAGTGCTGGGATTACAGGCATGAACCACCACACCTGGCTCTGTGAATGTTAATAAATCTTTGCCAGGCGTGGTGGCTCATGCCTGTAATCCAAGCACTTTGGGAGGTGGAGGTGGGTGGATCTCTTGAGGTCAGGAGTTCCAGACCAGCCTGGCCAACGTGGAGAAACTCCGTCTCTACTAAAATACAAAAATTAGCTGGGCATGATGGCAATTGCCTGTAATCCCAGCTACTTGGGAGGCTAAGGCAGGAGAATCGTTGAACCCAGGAGGCAGAGGTTGCATTGAGCCAGGACAGCGCCACTACACTCCAGCCTGAGCTGTTAACAGAGCAAGACTCTGTCTCAAAATAATCAAATAAATAAATAAATCTTAATTTATTTTTCTTTCCATTTAGGGGTGCCAGGGCCCAGCTTTTGGGTTGTTGCAGCTCCTTATTCAGAAGGAAGAGTAGTTATGTCGTTTTACTCTCTGCTCCAGCTGGTGTTAAGTAGCTGGGGGTTTGTGGTGGCATATTCAGAGATGTGGCCCTAAAAGGGACTCTTTACCTTTGAAGATTAAACTCTGATTTTTTTTTCTTGCCCAAATTCCTATCTAAGGGGTTTGGGGAGTCATGCCCTACAAATCATAAATTCTCATTAGATGGGTTTTATTTAACCCTGTATGTCGTGACTTACTTTTCAATCTGACTCTGGCCTAACATCACAAGATAAGGAAGAAATTCAAAATATTTTACCCCAAAACATGTTTCTTTGCCATATTTTGAAATGGCCCCACAAAGCTGTTCTTTGTAGGGGAAAATTTACATCTGTAAAGAATCTATTAAAATAGCTAGATCTTTTTCTTCCAGACACTCCCAATCCTAAAGAGATTAACTAAGATCTGAATAGGAAACATTTGTCATCTATTGTCTCTAAGGGCAGACGCTATAAGACTTCAAAACAACTTTGGTCACCACAATTTTTATCTTAACCTGAACAATCCCTTTCTATGAATCCCAGGTTTTTAGACAAACTCAACCAATTGTCAACCAGAAAATGTTTCCATTCACCTATAACCTGGAAGCCCCACCACCGCCGGCTTTTCATTGTCCCACCTTTCTGGACCAAACCAACTATTTCTTCAATGTATTTGATGGATGTCTCATGCCTCTCTAAAATGTATAAAACCAAGCTGGGCCCTGACCGCCTTGGACACATGTTCTCAGGACCTCCTGAGGGCTGTGTCACAGGCCATGGTCACTCATATTTGACTCAGAATAAATCTCTTCAAATATTTTATAGAGTTTGACTCTTCTCGTCCACACCTTCAATATTAAATCTGTGCACTACTTACAAAGAGAGGGAGAAGGAGAGGGAGGGAATGAGAGAGAGTGAGAGATAGAAATTGAAGAAATTAAAAGGATTGTAGACCCAAGTGACTATTTGCTTCCAGCAGCCAAGATGACCAGATGGGACCATCCCATAGCTTCAGGCTGACCATTATCCCCATGGTAGGCCTGTTCCTGGAAATGACTGGATGAGGGGATGTGCTCTCAGTCTGACAGATAACAAGAAGTAACCTTTGACTTTTAGTCCTTCCTCCTGTATCTTCAGTACACAGTTGCCACTTTTCCTCTTTGAAGATGCTCTTAGCTGGACTAGTAGAACCAGAAGCTGCACCTGTCTTGTGGTCTACTTTTATGACTAAAAATGTGTATAGATAAAATCCGTGGTTCCACATGAGTGCAATGGCAATCTACCGTTAGAATGAAAAACATTAAGTTGTTTGTACTCTGTCTTGCCCACTGGGTTGTGGAGCCAGGAAAACGTTACTGATTCTTCAATTTCTTCCCCATCCCCTATCCAGAACCTAGCCACGTACTTTATATACTTTAGGTGTTTCATAAATATTTTTAACTGCTCACATGGCTTGTGTGGTATGATTTGAATGCCATCCTGCAAAACAGGAAGACATTAAACTAAGATCCCATGCTTGGAAACAGTTAATACGTCCAAAAGTTCAAAGCCTTCATCTAACATTTATAGTGTTGTCTGTAATCTCAACCTAATTTTCAGTCTCTTCTTTCAAGCCTGCCTCAAATACCGTAAAATCCACAATAGCCACCAATTGTTCTGAGAACATTCTCCATTTTCCTACCCTTGTACCCCAAGTCATGGACCACATCTTATATTCTTCACATGTACTTCCTGGTGTTGACCCTATACTTCCGTGTTTTGTGCCTGACACTTCCTTTGTTTTGGGGGTAGCCTTGTAGCCCAGTTTAGACAACTCCAAGTCATTTTCACATGGAATGTTTGATATGGAAAGGCTAAAAGATTTAGATAAAATCTTAGGTGGCTGGTATGAATTTTATTCCATAACTCTGGTATCAGAAAAAGTGACATTACCTTATTTTTCTAAAATCTCTTCTAACTCAAATTAAATTGACCTGGTATTTCCTACTTGAGTAAATGACAAGCAATGGAGTCTGTCATGGGTTGGAGAGCCTTACTCTTGCCTCCCTAGAGCTTCTTGAGAGCCCAGGTGCTTTTTTTTTTTTTTTTTTTTTTGAGACAGAGTCTCGCTGTGTCTCCCAGGCTGGAGTGCAGTGGCGTGATCTCGGCTCACTGCAAGCTCCGCCTCCCGGGTTCACGCCATTCTCCCGCCTCAGCCTCCCGAGTAGCTGGGACTACAGGCGCCCGCCACCACGCCCGGCTAGTTTTTTGTATTTTTAGTAGAGACGGGGTTTCACCATGTTAGCCAGGATAGTCTCGATCTCCTGACCTCGTGATCCACCCGCCTCGGCCTCCCAAAGTGCTGGGATTACAGGCTTGAGCCACCGCGCCCGGCCAAGAGAGCCCAGGTGCTTATGGAACATCCAGGGAAAGATTTCTGGTCTTTGTTCCATCATTATCACTGCAGAAGTTCCCATTTTCAAAGCCTGTGTTAATTAGGAAGTTCTATCAATCTATGCCCAGTGTAGGTACAGGGATCCTTTGCCAAACCCCTAGAGGTTTAATGGCTCAGCATCGAAATGCTACCCTTTCAGAGAGTCTCTTCCTCATTCATACACCTTCTTCAATCTTCCCAGCAAAACAAACAAACAAAAAAATCCCTCTCCCTTATCTCCTACCTGAAGAAGCTACCTCCCAGTCAGGCAACTCCCGCCTCTCTGCATACCATATCCTAGAGACAAAAAAACTAAAGACAAAAATCTTTAACTCTACCCTTTGGGACTCCCAGCCCTGCTGGCTGTCTTTTGGGAGCGGGGAGAAAAGAGGTCACATTGATTCAGATTTTTCCACAAAGCAATAAGAACAAAACAAATCAATTTCTTAATTATCAGCAGCCACAAAATGCAAATGAACTTCTCAATAAATTATCCTGCCACAGTGGTTCAAAAATTTTAATGCACTGGTACAATGAATACCAATGGATACTGGTCTGTGACCTAAACAGAGGTTACATCTCTCTATAAAGTTTATAGATCCAGCATCTCTTGCATCAATTCACTTCACCAACCATTAAACTCATTCAGCTTAATGTGATACTCTGATTTTATGCTCACCAAGCCATCTACTTAAAAGTGGATTTTCTATGCCAATTTGCCTACAGAAAGAGAAGGAATTTATAAGTGAGAACATGCGGGTGTTTGGTTTTCTGTTCTTGTGTTAGTTTGCAGAGAATGATGGTTTCCAGCTTCATCCATGTCCCTGCAAAGGACATTAACTCATTCTTTTTTATGACTGCATAGTATTCCGTGGTGCATATATGCCACATTTTCTTTATCCAGTCTATCTTTGATGGGCATTTGGGTTGGTTCCAAGTTTTTGCTATTGTGAATAGTGCTGCAATAAACATTCATGTGCAAAGTGGGAGTTGAACAATGAGACCACGTGGACACAGGGAGGGGAATATCACACACCAGGGCCTGTCGAGGGGTGGGGGGCAAGGGGAGGGAGAGCACTAGGACAAATACCTAATGCACATGGGGCTTAAAACCTAGACGACAGGCCAGGCATGGTGGCTCATGCCTGTAATCCCAGCACTTTGGGAGGCCAAGGTGGGTGGATCACGAGGTCAGGAGTTCAGGACCAGCCTGGCCAAGATGGTGAAACCCGTCTCTACTAAAAATACAAAAATTAGTTGGGCGTGGTGGCATGTGCCTGTAATCCTGGCTACTTGGGAGGCTGAGGCAGAGAACTGCTTGAACTCAGAGGGTGGAGGTTGCAGTGAATCGAGATTGCGCCACTGCACTCCAGCCTGGGTGACAGAGTAAGACTCTGTCTCAAAAAAAAAAAAAACCTAGATGAGGGGTTGATGGCTGCAGCAAACCACCATGGTACACGTATACCAATGTATCAAACCTGCACGTTCTGCACATGTATCACAGAACTTACAGTATAATTAATAAAACAATTTCTCTCATTAACATGTTTGCAATGACCCTAAATAAAATATTAGTAAAGCAGCCGGAGGTGGCGGCGGGCATCTGTAATCTCAGTTACTCAGGAGGCTGAGGCAGGAGCATCACTTGAACCCAGGAGGCAGAAGTTGCAGTGAGCTGAGATCATGCCATTGTGCTCCTGGGCAACAAGAGTGAAACTCCAACTAAAAAAAAAAAAAAAAATAGTAAAAGTAAATATAGCGTTGGAATAAAAGAGAAAATACACCGAGAAAAAAAAAAAAAAGGAGAGAGAAGACATTTACCAACCAGCATGGACATTCCCACCGACTCCACTCCCCTAATGTTATATTTTTATAGTACATAGTAAGTAATTATCATTCTTACTTATATATTAATCTCTAGTGAGTTTGGTCCGATTACATCAGACCTGTAATAAGTGGAATAATGGTCCCCCAAAGATGTCCACATTTTAATCCCAGGAGCCTATAATTATGTTATATGGTAAGGGGGAATTAAAACCGCAGATAGAATTAAGATTGCTGGGCTGGGCACAGTGGTTCAGGCCTGTAATCCCAGCACTTTGGGAGGCCGAGGTGGGTGAATCACTTGAGGCCAGGAGTTCAAGACCAGCCTGGGCAATATGGCGAAACCCTGTCTCTACCAAAAATACAAAAATTAGCGAGTCTCATAATGCGGTCTTAAAAATAAATAAACAAAAATTTAAAACAAAATATTTTTTATTTTATTTTTTTTAAATTAAGGTTGCTAGTGAATCAGCTGGCTTTAAAATGAAGAGATTATCCTGGGTTATCCATATGAGTTCAATGTCATGACAAGGATCCTTATAGTAAAAGAGAGACAGAGTCAGAGTGATTCAATGTGACAAAATTTTGACCAGCCATTGCTGCCTTTGAAAAAAATGGAAGGAGGCCATCCATGAGGCAAAGAATATGGGCAGCCTCTAGAAAGTGGAAGAGACTGGGAAACAGATCCTCCCAGAGCTTTCCAAAAGGAACACAGCCCCACAGACACCTTGATTTTAGCCCTGTTAGGCTCATTTCAAACTTCTGGCCTCCAGAGCTATATGATAATACATTTCTATTGGTTTTGTTTGTTGGTTGGTTTGTTTGATTTTTTTGAGGTAGTCTCACTCTGTCACTCAGGCTGGAGTGCAGTGGTGCAATCTCAGCTCACTGCAACCTCCGCCTCCTTGGGTTCAACCGATTCTCCTGCCTGAGCCTCTCAAGTGGCTGGGATTACAGGCACATGCCATGATGCCTGGCTACTTTTTGTATTTTTAGTAGAGACAGGGTTTTACCATGTTGGCTGGGCTGGTCTCAAACTCCTGACCTCAAGTGATCCACCTGCCTCAGCCTCTCAAAGTGCTGGTTTACAGGCGTGAGTCACCATCCCCGGCCATTTCTATTGTTTTAAGCACTAAATTTATAGTTCGTTGTTACAGCAGCAATAAGAAACTCATGGGACCCTGAGAGCCTGAATTATTTTGGTTGCACTGACGAAATACAGTTTCTGGATTTCATATACCTGCCAAGTGGTTTCCTGGACTCACCTGAAATATCTCAATTTTTTTCTTTCTCTAATTAATTATCCAAGTGCTTTGAACATAATATAGGCTCTTAAAAATATCTGTTGAATCAGTGAATTTTGGCTAACTGTAAAGTCTGTGAGTCATGGCTGGTGTGTTTTTGATAGTCTGAAAACTTTTAGGATTAACCATTTCTCTCTCTAATGAGTTGTGAATAAATGCCTCTAATATCAATGTGATGTATCATTTTACATGTCACCGGCATAAGAGGATGCCCAGATAGCTGGTCAAACATTATTTCTGGGTGTGTCTGTGAGGGTGTTTCTGGATAAGATGAGCAGCATTTGAATCTGTGAACTCAGTAAAGTAGGTTGGCCCTCCCCAGTGTTGGGGGCATCATTCAATCCCTTGAGGGCCTGAATAGAACAAAAGACAGAGGAAGGAAGAATTCGCCCCTTTTTCTCCGTCCCACTGCCTGAGCTAGAACATCTCATCTCATCTCCTACTGTGCCCTTGGTTCTCAGCCCTTCAGACTTGGATTTCATTATTCCATCGACCTTCCTGGGTCTCCAACTAGCAGACAGCATATTGTGGATTTCTCAGCGCCTGTAACCTCCATAATCATGTGAGCCAATTTCTCATAATAAATCAACTTCTCAGCCAGACGCAGTGGCTCATGCCTGTAATCCCAGCACTTTGAGAGGCCAAGGCGGGTGGATCACCTAAGGTCAGGAGTTCGAGACCATCCTGGCCAACATGGTGAAACCCTGTGTCTACTAAAAATGCAAAAATTAGCCAGGTGTGGTGGCGGGCCCCTGTAATTCCAGCTATTCGGGAGCCTGAGGCAGGAGAATCGCTTGAACCCAGGAGGCGGAGGTTGCAGTGAACTGAGATCGTGCCACCGCACTCCAGCCTGGCGACAGAGGGAGACTCCATCTCAAAAAATAAAATAAAATAATAAGCAAATAAATAAGTAAATTTCTCTCTCCCTCATATATATAATATATAGCTATATATACAAATGTACATATGCATGTATACATATGTGTATATTATATATATGTGTATATATACACAAAGAATTATCGTGTATATATATATACATAATATGTATACATATACATACGCTTTTGTGTATATATACATACACATGTACACAGATGTATACACAAAAGCAAAATGAGCAAAAGCCCTCAATTTCAATATCCTATTGGTTCTATTTCTCTGGAGAACCCTAAAAATCAAGAAACTGTAGTTAAATTATATGGACTTAACAGCAAATTTGTGATAATACCTAGCTCTTTTTTCTTCTTACAGGGAAAATGTGAATTCCTTTGAAAATCAATGCCTAGTCTTAGCATACAGTAGTGACTTTCCCCAGAGGAAACTTTATTTTATTTTATTTTATTTTTAGACAGAGTCTCACCCTGTCACCCAGGCTGGAGTGCAGTAGCACCATTTTGGCTCACTGCAACCTCTGCCTCCCGGGTTCAAGCGATTCTCATGACTTAGTCTCCCAAATAGTTGGGACTACAGGGGCACACCACCAAGCCTGGGTACTTTTTTGTATTTTAGTAGAGACGAGGTTTCACCATGTTGGCCAGGCTGGTCTGGACCTCCTGACCTCAGGTGATCTGCCCACCTCGGCCTTCCAAAGTGTTAGAAATACAGGTGTGAGCCACTGCGCCTGGCCCAGGAAGCTTTATTTCTATTTAGAGGTGTGTGGAAGCTCTTTAGGCAGTCTAGGAAGTTTAGGCAATTTAGGAAGCTAGTGACATTCTGATCAACACCGCTGACAGCGTATCATGTCCAACACTAAACACTGAGCCTGTCTGAAGAAGAAAAGACAAGTAGGGCGTTTCAATGAGCCATTACAACATTTGGTCAGCTACAAAGGGCTCCCAAGAGACCAGTTGTTATTGTCTGGTGCTAGAGCTGCTGTGACAATGTCAAACCAAGTGTAAATAAAAAAGTCCCTTGAAAAATGCCATCAGTTGGAAGTTGCTGGCTTGAGAACCCTCCTGGGAAGAGATGTGCTTCTTGTATTGAGACTAGCCACACTCACTGGGCCTGTGTGGGCTTGGGGACTTTAAAGAAAAAAGTTCGGCGGGGTGCGGTGGCTCATGCCTGTAATCTCAGCACTTTGGGAGGCTGAGGCCGGTGGATCACCTGAGGTTGGGAGCTCAAGACCTGCCTGACCAAATAGAGAAACCCCGTCTTTACCAAAAATACAAAATTAGCTGGGTGTGGTGGCACATACCTGTAATCCCAGCTACTTGGGAGGCTGAGGCAGGAGAATCGCTTGAACCCAGGAGGCAGAGGTTGCCGTGAGCTGAGGTCTCGCCGTTGCACACCAGCCTGGGCAACAAGAGTGAAACTCCGTCTTAAAAAAAAGAAAAAGAAAAAAGTTCATTGTCCCTAATTAGTGTTGTATTTCTGTGGCTTTAAAGCAGTTCTATTATTATTTTTTTCTTTTTCTTTTTCTTTTCCTGAGACAGAGTCTTGCTCTGTCACCCAGGCTAGAGTGCAGTGGCGCCATCTTGGATCACCACAACCTCCACTTCCCAGGTTCAGGTGATTCTCCTGCCTCAGTCTCCCGAGTAGCTGGGACTACAGGTGTGTACCACCATACCTGGCTAATTTTTGTATTTTCAGTAGAGATGGGGTTTCACTATGTTGGCCAGACTGGTCTCAAACTCCTGACCTCATGCCTCCCAAAGTGCTGAGATTACAGGCCTGAGACACCACGCCTGTTCAGTCCTATTTGTTAAAGTGTTAAAAAGCGTAAGCGTTGGCAGAAAGATGTGCAACACATGGAACAAAAAGAAAGCCTGACTGGTTTGTGTTGCTGCTCTAAGTTGAACTTGGCTGGACTATGAGAAGGAAGAGGGAGCAGCAAAGTCTGGAGGTGGGAGTCTAAAACCACTTTAAGGAGCTGTAGACTTCATTGCAAGGGCAGTAGGAGCTACTTAAGGGCTTTGAAAAGTGGGGCATGATCAGGTTGGAAGCCTATATTTGCATTTTCCTTCCTTGGTGATCTAATATTCCTTAAGGCAGTGCTTTCCAAACTTTAACGTGCACAGGAATTACCTGGAATCTTGGGAAAGTGCAGATTCTGATTTAGTCTCACGTGAGGCTCCAGATGCTGTGAAAAGCTCCTAGGTGATGACAGGGCTGCTGAGCCCTAGACTGCTCTCTGAGTAGCAAAGTCCTAGACAGAATCATTTGTGAACCTCCCCCATTGGCTTTTTCAGAGACTGCAAGAAAGCGAGTAGCTGTAAGGCATAGACAAAGCTCCTTTCCATCCTCAAATGGCTACATGTTTTCCTGGGGTGACCTAATTGCTCAGGCAGAGAACATTGTGGCAATGTCATTAGTCATTCCTTCTGAGCATTTTGTGTTCTGCACCATTACTTAGACTCTGCTCTTTCAGCTCAGAACTTTGTGTCTCATCTTGCTCTCCATGTGCTTAGTTACCAAATGGACTTTGAAATTCCATTTGGCCAGGAGCTGTGGCTCATGCCTGTAATCCCAACAATTTGGGAGGCTGAGGCGGGCAGATCATCTGAGGCCAGGAGATCAGACCAGCCTGGCCAACATGGTGAAACCCTGTCTGTACTAAAAATACAAAACATTAGCTGGGCATGGTGGCACGCACCTGTAATCCCAGCTACTTGGGAGGCTGAGGCACAAGAATCACTTGAACTCAGGAGGTGGAGGTTTCAATGAGCCGAGATCACACCACTGCACTCCAGCCTGGGCCACCAGAGCAAGGCTCTGTCTAAAAAAAAAAATGCAATTTTCCTGCCATCTGCAGCAGGATTAACTTCCCCATTCCTTGAGATTGACATCAAGCCAAGAATATCAGATTCTCCAAATGTGACCACTTTGCCTTTCTTCAAATAATCTTGTGATGTGAAGGGAGGTTGCAGAGTCATAAATTTCACTCTTTTTAAAAATTTTCTTTTCTTTTTAGACTAAAAAGACTAGATCTGAGAGAATATTTTAAATTGATGTTGCAGAGAAACACAGGACTCCTCTAGCCTTTGTTTTGGTCAGCATAGCATAGATAGATACACACACACACACACACACACACACACACACACCCTTTTATAGTATAAATAAAATGATAAAATGTAAAGTACTTAGCACAGTGTCTAGCACACAGGAAGCATCTGAAGGAAATTAAAGTATTTTACCGCAAAATAAATTTCTTTGATATATTTTGAGATGACTGCTCAGGGAGACAGAAAGCTGTCTTGTGGGGGAGATTTGCATCTGCAGAAAATCTGCATTGATGCAACCAGGACTTCCCTGGGCTACATGTGGGAAAGGTGAACTGAGAGGCTGCCACCTTTAAACATCTGAAAGAAACATTTACCATCTGTTTTCTCTGAGGGCTGCTACCAGTGAGGTTTTATTTACATGAAAAAGACCATGTTTACTAGCCAGAGCTCCTCTTTTCTCTTTTTCTCTCTCTCATGTAACTTACCTTGCCACTATAACCTGGTTTATTACCAGAACCTGTTTCTGGCCATACTCTGAGCCCCCGTGCATTCTGTAACCTTCTGTACTCCACTGGGGGTTGGGTAATTATTCTGTGATTCTCCCAATGTACATATTAAAAAATTTGTAAGCATTTTCCGCAATTAATCTGTGTTTTGCAAGTTGAGTTTTCAGTGAAACTTCAGAGGGCAAAGGGGAAGTTTTCTTTTGGCCCCTACATATCCAGTATATGGTAGCTATTGTGATCAAAATACCTACTTTAAGTCTGAATGCCATGGCTCACACCTGTAATCTCAGCACTTTGGGAGGCCTTGGCCTCCCAAGGATCACTTGCGGCCAGGAGTTCGAGACCAGCCTGGCCAACACAGTGAGACTTTGTCTCTACAAAAATTTTAAAACATTAGTCAGCCATGGTGGCATACACCTGTAGTCCTAGTTATTTGAGAGGCTAAGGTGGGAGGATTGCTTGTGCCCAGAAGCTCGAGGCTGCAGTGAGCCATAATCGAGCCACTGCACTGCAGCCAGGGTAACACAGTGAGACCCTATTTCAAAAAAGAGAAAAAAGAGGGGAGTGGGAAATACATGCTTTACAGAAATGATGTGAAAGTTAAGTAACATGTGTAAAGCACTTTAGGATAGTGCCTGGCACATGATAGATGTTGAATACACCATAGCTTTCACGATGGTGATGATGATGGAGATAATGAGGAGGAGGACAAGGAGGAGGAGGAGAGGATGGGAGGAGGAGGAGAGGATGGGAGGAGGAGGAGAGGATGGGAGGAGGAGGAGAGGATGGGAGGAGGAGAAGCAAGAGATTAAGAAAAGGGCAGAGAGGGGGAAGAGAAGAAAGGGGAGGGAGAGGAGGTGGTGGTTGGTGGGGAACTGGAGGGGAGGAGAATATAAAGTTTGACTTAAACAGGAATAACAACAGTGGTGTGCTGATAAATCTTTAACAACTGGCCTTCAGCACACCACTGCATAAGCGGTAGGTTAAGATTAGTTCCAAGAGACTCCAAGGCTGGTTTTGGTGGTGACAGCATGAATGGGAGTGTGAGGAGGTATGGCAGGAGCTCATGGAGCTTTGGGATTCTCCCTTCCTTCCTGCCATTGCAATGACACTCATTCCACAATTAAGACTGGGTGTATCTTTATGGTTTAAAATGATAAATTTTATGTTATGTATATTTTACTATAATCAAATATTTTTAGTTAAAAATAACATTAACAAGAAAACTGCTGAGATCAAAATAAATTCAATTGTTTAATAGTTAAACAAAAACCCTGAGAGATCCTCATGATAACCTTGTTTGGAATTAAGACAGAATCGAGAAGTCAAGCCACTGTAACTTGAAGCATTCATCTTCAAGAACCTCTCCATCTTCTTCAGTTTCTAACTGTTCTCTCTTTTTCCTCCTGTTCATCACCTGAATCGCCCCTTAAGTTTGCCAGTCCTGAGAGTGGTGCCTCACCAAGGGCTCTCTGTGGGGCCTGCATCTTTGCTGAGCTCGCCCTAGTTTGAGCAGGCGGCCAGGCAATGGTCAATTTCTCCCGGCAGTCACCATTCCCTTATCTGTGCTCTTCTAAGCCTCTGGAAATTAGAAACTTCCCCCCAAACACTTTCTTTCCAGGAAGGAGACTCAAAATATTCATTTTCCTGTGCCCCACACCTGCATTCCCAGCACTCCTACTTCTCCAGGTTATATTCCTGTTAGTTATGGTAAGGTCTTTTTCTGTCTTTTAGTGATTGAAGCAGATGCATTCAATCTGAAATCTGAAAATCTTGTATCACATCTTGGCTCCACTTTGAATAATGTATTAAAGTTGGATGAGCTTTCCTTCCCTCTTCTGTCAATAGAATTACCTTCCTATGGTAAGACTTGGTGAGGGGATTAGGGAGGTAAAGTAATTTACTTAAACATACGTCAACAACCAACAACGATTATCATGCAACCAGTGCAACCAAAACTCTTTATTTGCACTTTTTTCTTTTCTTTTTTTCTTTTTGAAGCAGAGTCTCACTCTGTTGCCCAGGCTGGAGTGCAGTGGTGCAGTCTCAGCTCACTGCAACCTCTGTCTCTGGGTTCAAGCAATTCTACTGCCTCAGCCTCCTGAATAGCTGGTGCCTGCCACCACACCCAGCTAACTTTTGTATTTTTTGTAGAGATGGGGTTTCATCATGTTGGTCAGGCTGGTCTCGAACTCCTGACCTCAGGTGATCTGCCTACCTAAGCCTCCCAAAGTGCTAGGTTACAGGCATGAGCCACCGTGCCCAGCCTCTTTGCACTTCTTCAGGACCATCAAAGGCAATCGCACTCATAACTCGCCAACCTACGTCATTGCATTCCATTTCCCCTCCCCTCAGCTTCATTGATACCCAGAGCCTCCTCCCAAGTGTCTGTCACTCTCCAAATGCCACTTCTTACAGGAAGTTACTCAACACACACAGTAGCTTGTGTTTGTGTCTATATCTTCCACAGCAACTGACACAGAGCCTACCACATAATGAGGGCTCCACAAACATTTGTGAAACTGAATGGAGTTTTATCAGAATACAGAGATCTTACCGCAAAAAAACTAGAGTAAATAACTTTTTCTTCTAAAAAAAAAGAAGTTCAACCTCAGTTACCTCTCTCACTGCAAACCTCATTCCCTTCCCCCTCGTACCCCCATCACTGCCCCAGGGCAGAAAGGGCATCTGGAACATGATATGGCATTTCCTTCAGCATCCCTACCCAGACCATCAGTTTAATTTGTTAGGGAAGTGACCAGGGAGTGACTGCAATCAAAAGGAGGGTGCTGTGTGCTTCTCTCCACCTCTGAAGTGCTGCTAACTCTCCTTAGGATGTAATCAGATGTTCTTCTTCAGAAGCCCTTGGCATACTTTTCCTAGCTCACCACAATTATTTCTTCAGTTCACCTCCAAGAGGAATGGGATCATGTCGTATAAATTAAACATTTTTCTTCTCCTCTATCAACCCAGGTCCAATTTACATCCACTATTGCTGTTCTGATAACAGAAGATTCCCGTCATTGCTTCTTTGGTTCACACTCCAGCAGCAGAGTCCACAGAGGCATATCCTGAGTCTCACAGTCTCTAAGGTCACTATAGTAGTTACTGGATAAAAGTAATATCAAAAAAGAAGGAAAAGGAAAGAAGGAAGGCAGGAAAGGAGGAAGGGAAGGAGGAAAGGGAGGGAAGGAGTGAAGGAAGAAGGGAGAAAAGGAAGAGAGGGAGGAAGGAAGAAAGGAAGGAAGGAAGGAAGGAAGGAAGGAAGGAAGGAAGGAAAGAAGGAAGGAGCTTATTCAGCTTATTGTGGAGTTCAAGAGAGGCTCACAGTTTCTTTATATATAGCAGTAATGTTTTCAGAACCAAAACTGAGGATATAGCCTGATGAATGACATTTTCTGATTTTTAATTACACAATTCATAAAGTAATTAAAATTGTGCTAAATTTACTTGAAAACATGTATTAATTAGCCTTTATTGGAAAGAAAACAATTTAATGTAATCATGTTTGTCTGAAAAATTCATGAGATCCAATTATTTTGCCTATGTGGATTGGATGAAGTGCCAATGGACATAATTCTGAAAGCAGCACAATTTTCCAGCACAGTTCCTATTCCTGTGACTCTATCTTATGCTTTCTTATGAAATTGAAATGGCATCAAATCTACTTAAACACATTTCAAAAACCAACAATATTAAGGCTGCAGTAGGCCATGATTGTGTCACTATACTTCAGCTTCAGTGACAGAGCAAGGTCATGTCTCAATAAAAGAAAAAAAATCAACAAAACAAAAAAACCCACCAATAAATATAATGCAACCAAAACTCTTTCTTTGCATTCCTTTTTTTTTTTTTTTTGAGATAGAGTCTCGCTCTGTTGCCCAGGCTGGAGTGCAGTGGCCGGATCTCAGCTCACTGCAAGCTCCGCCTCCCGGGTTCACGCCATTCTCCTGCCTCAGCCTCCCGAGTAGCTGGGACTACAGGCACCCGCCACTTCACCTGGCTAGATTTTTTTTTTTGTATGTTTTTAGTAGAGACAGGGTTTCGCCGTGTTAGCCAGGATGGTCTCGATCTCCTGACCTCGTGATCCGCTGGTCTCTGCCTCGCAAAGTGCTGGGATTACAGGCTTGAACTACCGCGCCCGGCCCTTTCTTTGCATTTCTTAAGGATCATCAGAGGTGATCATAACTCTCTACCCTACTTCACTGCATTCAGTTGAGGTAGGAGACCACTGGCAGGACTTATTTCTTGGACCCCATGGATAAAGTAAAGAAACTGGCAGGAACCAGCAGATGGCCAGAAAAGTGATCCCTAGCTGCTCATTAGCATAAGTCACTCCTACCAGCACCATGACAGTTCACAAATGCCATGACAACCACCCAGAAGTTACTTCCCCTTTCCTAGAAAGTTATGAATAACCTGCCCCTAAATTTGCATTAGCCCACCTCTTAATTTGCATATAATTGAAAGTGGATATAAATAGAGTTGCCAACAGTCCATAGCTGCCAACTTTGGGTGCAATGACTATAAGTTAGCTGTCCAGTGCTCCACACACTAGTGTACATCACACATTATTATGAAAACTAATGAAAAATAGACATATTTCATAGACTGAGGTGCAGGTTTGAAGACATGGAATCTTTTTTATTTCAATATCTCATGGATTATCGTAAATGAAAGATGTAACTGGCCCAAATTTCTCTATCTGGTATTGGGATGGATCTCTCAGAGATATGCTAAGCAATAATGGGGACTGTTTCGTGAAAAGGCTGTGTGTGCAAAGTGGCTCTCAAACGCCAAAGGAGCCAACAAGCCAAAGGACAAGGCGGACAAATGAGGTGGTCACTACAGGACTGAACAAAGGGGGACGAATACAGAAATGAAAACTTAAGACAAAAGAAATGGTTTTAAAGAAGGGGCCAGGGAGGGCTTGAGCTTCCACAGTGCTTTGTATTTATTGGGTAGAAAGAGCAGGGAGGAGGTGCTATCAGTTGGTCAGCTGCTTAATTTATCACAGGTTCACACGATCCCTAACAGGCTTCAGTTGTGCCTGCAGATAATTACAAGAAACACTGTGCCTGGGTCATGACTGCCCTCAGCATTCCTTCTGGGCAGCAGACACAGTTTGTCAGTTTGTCAACATCCCGCTTTCATGAGAACAGTTTGCTGTTTACTCATATAGCCTCCAGTGGTGTACTGAGTTGATCACGATCCTCATTCTTTCGGCCTCCGACAGACAAATCAGTTTGTAGGTAAAGAGTGGTTTATTGGGGTAATTTACAGACAGAAGCATGGTCTTAGGTGGCTGCAAGATAGGCAGATCTCTGCACTGTTACTCCCCAGACCCAGGGCCTATATACCATAGGGAAAGGGTATATGTGCTTTGTGCAAGATGATTAAAGGCAACCCTCCAGAATAGGCAAAATGTTACATGTGCTTATAATCTGTGAGATAACATCAAGGTTGACATGTTCCTATCCTGAGGACAGTAAATAAAGTAGGAATCAGGAGACATTCATTGGACTGGGGCTAATCAGAGGTCAACATGGCAGATATATAAACAAAAACATACTATCTGTTAGTAATGTTAATGATTAGCTATAACTTAATTTCTCTGTTTTTGAAAGAGGATAATAAAACCTATTTGTATAGGTTTTTATGAAGATTAAATGAGATCATATTTAAATTATGTGTGGTACACTCTCTGATACATGGTAAGAGCTTAATAATGATAGCTTTTTAATTAAAAACTTTTTTTTTTAATTTTATTTATTTGTTTATTTATTTGAGATGGAGTCTTGCTCTTTCTCCCAGGCTGGAGTGCAGTGGCACGATCTCGGCTCACTGCAACCTCCACCTCCCAGGTTCAAGCGATTCTCCTCCCTCAGCCTCCTGAGTAGCTGGGATTACAGGCGCACACCACCATGCTTGGCTAATTTTTGTATTTTTAGTAGAGACGGGGTTTCACCTTGTTGGTCAGGCTGGTCTCGAACTCCCGAACTCAGGTGATCCTCCCACCTTGGCCTCTCAAAGTGCTGGGATTACAGGCATAAGCCACAGCGCCTGGCCAATAAATATTAGCTTTTTAAAAATATATCTCTGGTAGTTGCCTGCTTCACTAGCCCTACACACACAGACATACACAGACACACACACACACACATGCACCTGTGCAATTTTCCCTGGTCACCACTGATGACAGTGAATAAGAAGAAAATCTAGGCCGGGCGCGGTGGCTCAAGCCTGTAATCCCAGCACTTTGGGAGGCCGAGATGGGTGGAACACGAGGTCAGGAGATCGAGACCATCCTGGCGAACACAGTGAAACCCCGTCTCTACTAAAAAATACAAAAAACTAGCCGGGCGAGGTGGCGGGCGCCTGTAGTCCCAGCTACTCGGGAGGCTGAGGCAGGAGAATGGCGTAAACCCCGGAGGCGGAGCTTGCAGTGAGCTGAGATCCAGCCACTGCACTCCAGCCCGGGCGACAGAGCGAGACTCCGTCTCAAAAAAAAAAAAAAAAAAAAAAAAAAGAAAATCTATACATTGTTTCATGAACCTTTGCAGTGTTTGAGGTTTTAGAAAGGCACAGATCTAGTTATATAGACTTCTGCCATCAAACTTGTGCAGATTTAAATGAGTATTTTTTTTTTTGACTGGGAGTGGTGGCTCATGCCTGTAATCTCAGCACTTTAGGAAGCTAAGGCAGGAAGATGGCTTGAGCCCAGGAGTTCGAGACCAGCCTGAGCAACGCAGTGAGATCCCATCCCTAAAAAATAATAATAATTTTTTAAATAAAAACAATTAATTTAAAAAATAAAATGAGTGTTTCTAAAATTGTATTTTTAAATTGACAATAATTGTACACATTCATGGGGTACATAGTGATGTTTCCATATATATAATGTATAGGGATTAGATCAGGGTAATTAGCATATTTATCATCTCAAGAGTATTCTTTTTAATATATCCTTTCCTCAAAGAGGAAATGAATATTCTGCTTGCTGGGGAGGGTGAAAAAGGCAATTGCTATTTATTCTGTGCCCACTCATTTTTTCCCCTAATCTAAAAGAAAATAATAAACCACATAATCTGTTTGAACCATGAAAATTCTTCCTTATGGTATTGTTCTCCTCTTCTTCTGTCACTGCCATAAAAAGCTTATTCCTTGCCATCTGAATTCTCATAAAGCCCAGCTGGCCTTTGTCCTAACCCATCAGATTTCAGCTTATTTCCCTTTCAGTGAATCAGATAACATCATCCTTTTGTACTGACTTTCGTACTTAGATTTATGAGTAACTCGGCCATGTGGTAATGTCTACCAATGAATGTCTTTTTTTGTTGTTTAACAAAGAGACATTTGTAAAAGCAGCTAAATATAGTAATTGCTGGATTCATTTTTCCCTGCTTCCACATACTTTTAGCCAAGGAACTGTGCACTGTCTAGGGCATTGAGCAATAGACAGTATAATGATACGCCTATTTGACCTTGGGCAAGATATTTAGGATCTCTAAACTTCAGTTTGCTCATCTGTAAAGTCTGCATAAGAGTATCCACTTCATTAGTATAATTATAAAAATTAAAATAACTAGTATGAATATTTAGTATGGAGCTAATTTTGCTTTAAACAACTGATTATCTTTCAAAGACATCTAAATAATGAGAAAGAAATTCTTCCTATTCACCTATATGGAACCATGGTGGCTCACGCCAGTAATGTTAGCACTTTGGGAGGCTGAGGCAGGAGGATCACTTGAGCCCAGGAGTTCGAGACCAGGCTGGGCAACACAGAGACACCATCTCAAAAAAAAGGAAAGAAAAGGAAAAATAAAACCAAGTATATACCCATGGAGTCACCATTTCCAGTGCTGTCATTCACAGGTGAGGATGATGCAGTTGACCCATTAAAAGACAAGGGCTTGGGCTGGGCCTGTAATCCCAGCACTTTGGGAGGCCAAGGCAGGCAGATCACAAGGTCAGGAGATTGAGACCATCCTGCTTAACGCGGTGAAACCCCGTCTCTACTAAAAATACAAAAAAAATTAGCGGAGCGTGGTGGTGGGTGCCTGTAATCCCAGCTACTCATGAGGCTGAGGCAGGAGAATCGCTTGAACCCAGGAGGCAGAGGTTGCAGTGAGCTGAGATCGCGCCACTGCACTCCAGCCTGGGCAACAGAGCGAGACTCCGTCTCAAAAAAACAAAACAAAACAAAACACAAGAAAAGACAAGGGCTTCAGCCCAGGCATGGTGGCTCATGCCTGTAATCTCAGTACTTTGGGAAGCCAAGGTTGCTGGATCACCTGAGGTCCAGAGTTTGAGACCAGATTGCCAACATGGTGAAACCCTGTCTCCACTAAAAATACAAAAATTAGCCAGGTGTGGTGGTGGCACCTGTAATCCCAACTACTTGGGAAGCTGAGGCAGGATAATTGCTTGAAGCTTGGAGGTGGAGACTGCAGTGAGCCAAGATCACACCACTGCACTCCAGCCTGGGCAACAAAGTGAGACACTGTCTCAAAAAAAAAAAAAAAAAGAAAAAGAAAAAAAGACAAGGACTTCAAGCTGCTTCACCAGCAGTTGTCAGTGTCTCTTCTGTCTGCAGATTTGGGGTAGCACGTGGCCAAGGAACCAAAGTAAATAGTTTGCAAAATGATCTAATATGTCTTCCTGACATTACCAACATCTAATGTTCATCTTTTGGTAACGTTCCAGAAAATAGATTAGACACTTTGGGAGTGATAGCAATTCTTAAACAAAAATATTTTTTTTCTGACATTAAATAAAATGTTCATTGTACAATAGTTGGAATGGAAAAATATTCAAAATGTCTAAATCATATATAATCCTAAAACTTATAATCATTATTAATCCTTTGGCATATTTTCTTTCAGTCTTTTTTGCATATATGAGTGCATACTATATAAGTTACACATGCATATATTTAAAAAATCATCTTATCAAATATCTAGCTTTTAAAAACAACATTATAGCATAAGCAGTTTTAAAATCATTAAATGTTTTTCAGAAAACCTGATTTTGAATGACTGTGTAATAGTCCATTATATGACTGATCCACAATTTATTTAACCAATGCTCATTGCTTCAAAAATAAAATTACCATTCCACCACATACTCCCGGGTATAATTCACTTTTTATACAAAAGAGTGGGCCAAGCTCTATTTATATAGTTGGAGACCAAGGGATACATTAATGGTTTAGATACCAGAAGTGTCAGATGTACAAAGAATGACAGCAAATAACTTTAGTCTCCATTTCTATCTTGACCTTTAAACTTTGGCTTTGTGAAAGGAAAATAAATCTTGGAATCCCAACATCACTAAGCCAAAGGAAAAAGTCAAGCTGGGAACTCTGTCAGGCAAACCTACCTCCCATTTTATTCCTAAATAAAATAGCTACAAAGGGTTGTTTGTTTGTTTGTTTGTTTGTTTATTAAGACACAGTCTCGCTCTGTCACCCAGGCTGGAGTGCAGTGGCATAATCTCGGCTCACTGCAACCTCTGCCTCCCAGGTTCAAGCAATTCTCCTGCCTCAGCCTCCTGAGTTGCTGGGACTACAGGCACCCGCCACCATGTCTGGCTAATTTTTTTGTATTTTTCATAGAGACGGGGTTTCACCATGTTGGCCAGTTTGGTCTTGAACTCCTGACTTCAAGTGATCTGCTTACCTTGGCCTCCCAGTGTGCTAGGATTACGGACGTGAGCCACCCCACCTGAGCCAAAGATTTTTTTTTTTTTTTCTTGAGACGGAGTTTCACTCTTATTGCCCAGGCTAGAGTGCAATGGTGTGATCTCCACTCACTGCAACCTATGCCTCCCAGGTTCAAGCAATTCTCCTGCTTCAGCCTCCCAAGTAGCTGGGATTACAGGTGCACACCACCACACCTGGCTAATTTTTGGGTTTTTAGTAGAGACAGGGTTTTGCCATGTTGGCCGGGCTGGTCTCGAACTCCTGGCCTCATGTGATGCACCTGCCACAGCCTCCCAAAGTGCTGGGATTACAGGCATGAGCCACCGTACCCGGCCAAGAATTTTTTAAAAGATTATATACCTCCCTCACAACTTGCCCATCAGGAAATTCCTTGTGAGCCCAAAGACGTTTACCCTAAAACAGTTCTGTTGAATTTTACCCTGACAGTGTAAATTGATAGCTTATCTTCACAGGTACAGGACAAAGGACAGAGCTCTAAGTCATCTCCTTGTATTCACCAAAGACAAATGCATATCTGATTGCTTCCTCTGTAAAAATACACATTCACTGAGCTAGACTAAGGCTAAGTGGCTACTCCTTTACCCTCCTCTCACATGTAAATTGCATATTTGGTGAACGGCTGATCAAAGACTCGAGAGAATGCGACCATTTGTCTCGTATCTTTCCACACCTTTTAAACATTTCGTCCTCTTTCCCCTGTATCTGCTGTTTCCCCTTTAAATATTAAAGCCCTCAAAATCGTCTGTGGAGAAAGGCACAGACCTGCCTCCCAGGTGCATGTACTTAACCTTGGGCAATTTATCTCTAAATGGATTGAGACCTGTGTCAGATACGTTTTGGTTCACAGCTTGAAGGAGATGATGCAGTGACTGACGTGTTTGCTTATGGTGCTAAGCAGTAAGTTTTACCTTGATTCCTACATTTAGTTTTTCACTCACATGTTCCCAGCAGCTCCTAAGAGGTAGCAGCCTTGTTGGTGAATGAGTTATTTGTTCATTCAATAGACTAAGTTCTCTGTGTTGCTATTTCCTTTGGCCACTCTGTTGTAGACAAATGAATTCTTATTAGAGATGAAATCTGTATTTAATAGTTGAATAAAAGGAATTTTCAAATCAATTTAAATGTAAACTCTTCATATAAATCCAAACATACCTAGTTCTTCCTTTTATCTTTAAAAGTAAGGTGTCAGTTGAGTTTTTTTCATCAAAAATGTTGCACAGGGGCCAGGTGTGGTGGCTCACGCCGGTAATCCCAACACTTTGGGAGGCCGAGGCAGGCAGATCACGAGGTCAGGAGTGTGAGACCAGCCTTGCCAATATGGTGAAACCCGGTTTCTACTGAAAATACAAAAATTAGCTTTGCATGGTGGCGCTCACCTGTAGTCCCAGCTACTTGGGAAGCTGAGGCTGGAGAATCGCTTAAACCCAGGAGGCAGAGGTTGCAGACAGCCGAGATCGCACCACTGCACTCCAGCCTGGCAACAGAGTGAGATGCTGTGTCAAAAAAAAAAAAAAAAAAAAAAAAGTTGCATAGCTCCGGGCTGGGTGTGGTGGCTCACACCTGTCATCCTAGCACTTTGGGAGGCCAAGGTGGGCAGAACACTTGAGGTCAGGAGTTCAAGACCAGCCTGGCCAACGTAGTGAAACCTGGTCTCTACCAAAAAATACAAAAATTAGCTGGGTGTGATGGTGTGTGCCTGTAGTCCCAGCTACTTGGGAGGCTGAGGTGGGAGAATCACTTAAACTCAGGATGGGGAGGCTGCAGTGAGCTGAGATCATGCCACTGCACTCCAGCCTGGGTGACAGAGTGAGACCCTGTCTTACAAATAAAATAAAATAAAATGTTGCCTAGTTTTGCCCTGAACCAGCCACACTCACTAGCCTATCCCCTACTAACACTCACCCCTACGGACCCTAACCCCACCCACAGCTGTCAGCTCTGCCTGGCCCTTGAGGGGTGGGTTTATGAGAGACCTTCTGTTTACTGCTAGTCTCAGGATCGATATTATTCATGGAGTGCTGGTGCTATGGTTGAATGTATGTATTTCTCCAAAATTCATGTTGAAACTTAATCCTGATGTGATGGTTAAGAGGTGGGGCTTTTAGGAGGTGATTAGGTCATGCGGGCCCTGCTCTCACAAATGGAATTAGTGCCTTATAAAAAGGCTTGAGGGAGCCTGCGTGGTCCTTCCACCCCTTCCACCATGTGAGGAGGCAGCCACAAGGCGCCATCTTTGAAGCAGGAAGCCAGCCTGCACCAGACAGCAAATCTGCGGGCACCTTGATCTCGGACTTTCCAGCCTCCAGAACTGTGAGCAATAAATTTCTATTGTTTATACATTACCCAGTCTAAGGTATTTTTGTTATAGCAGCAGAAACGGATTAAGGCAGGTTGAGGATAAAAATAACTGACTGTATGCCAGGCGCGGTGGCTCACGCCTGTAATCCCAAACCTTTGGGAGACTGAGGCAGGTGGATCATGAGGTCAGGAGTTCAAGACCAGCCTGACCAACATCGTGAAACCCTGTCTGTAATAAAAATACAAAAAATTAGCCAGACATGTTGGCAGGCGCCTGTAATCCCAGCTACTCAGGAGGCTGAGGCAGAAGAATCGCTGGAAACCAGGAGGCGGAGGTTGCAGTGAGCTGAGATCACTCCACTGCACTTCAGCCTGGGTGACAGAGTGAGACTCTGTCTCCAAAAAATAAAGTAATTAAGTAAATTAAATAATTGACTGTAAAACACTAGTAACTGTAAACATTGCAGCACCCTTCTACAAAGCATCTAGCCCCACTACATTCTGATGGGGTAGGATGTATATGGACTAGATTGCAATGAGAGTTAATAGAAATGAAGTGGAACTATTTGGGAGGAGGTTAAGGAGAGGGCAGGAGGGGACAAGGAAGAACATCTAAATCACCTAGCATTCTGCTAGCATTTTTAATTTTTAATATGATGACAGTCAAGGAGAGGACGGAAGAGAATTCACTTCACAGTCCCACTTGGGGTGGGTTCCCGAGTTGCACAGATAAAATTAGCTCCAAAAAGGGACTCCTCTGCACTGATTCTTTAAAGGGTGTTTTTACCATAAATTATATTGTGTATGGCTTTCCAAACTCCGTGGCACTTTGTCTCTGGGTGGATTCCCCAAATGGCTTTCAGCTGCTTTTTGTAGCCACCCAACTCCCTAAGCAAAGAGCCACTCCAAGGGTCCCCTCTCCAGGAAGGAGAGGTCCCGACACAAAGTTGGCCTGGGCCCCACAGTGTCAGAAGCTGCATGCTTTATTTCCTCTTGTTGATATCTTTCAAATGGTTGTGTGAAGGTTATTCTTGTATTTTCCCTCTCCCTCTATCTTACTGGTAAGAAAACATTTGGCTGTGCAAAAGGTAGAAACACAGAGGCAACTGAGATGTGCGTATGAGCCGGCAAGTCCTGGGTTTCGGGTATTTATTCCTGAAAGTCACAGTGAGTATTTAGGGATGATCCCCCTATCCAAAGGTACCAGGGAGATTAGATTTGTTAAAGACATTACTCACACGTGCAAGAGTACATACCCACACCTGTTCAGACGCAAGCAGCCGGGAGCACGGATAAGAACAAGAACCTGCTGACACAGCCCCTTGCAATGACTACAGCGCATGCCAAACGGCTCTAGTGCAGAGCGTGAATGAGCTTAGAACAGTGCGTGGATTTATGCAATTTTTGAGAACCAGAATGGAAGCTTCTGATTTGATTGCCAAAAAGAGAAGACTTTTTTGTTGTTGTTTTTGTTTGGCTTTGTTTTTTATCCTTTGCCTCAGAATGATCATCCTCCCGCACATAAATTAGTGACAACACCCGTGACTTGGAAAGCCAACGTTGGAACGGCAGCAACATGAGGCACCACTTTCATGACTCATTTCACCCGGAGAATGT
This sequence comes from Macaca mulatta, assembly GCF_049350105.2. Taxonomy (NCBI): domain Eukaryota; kingdom Metazoa; phylum Chordata; class Mammalia; order Primates; family Cercopithecidae; genus Macaca; species Macaca mulatta. The sequence goes on from NC_133422.1 coordinate 25,692,962, forward strand.
ACTCAGGCCCTGTTTACAAAACTGTGCAACATAAATAGAACTGCACAAATACCCTTACTGAAAAATTCAGCTTGAATCAAAAGACATATTCAGATCACTGTTTTTCTTGAATACTAGAATTAGACTATCTCAATATTTTTAAGTGGTATGAATGTACTCTAGAATTGGAGTACTTTAAAATGCATTAGTTTATTTCTGTTTGAAAACTCTAAAAGCTTCTTCTTTTTTTTTTTTTTTTTTTTGAGACGGAGTCTCGCTCTGTCGCCCAGGCTGGGGTGCAGTGGCCGGATCTCAGCTCACTGCAAGCTCCGCCTCCTGGGTTTACGCCATTCTCCTGCCTCAGCCTCCCGAGTAGCTGGGACTACAGGCGCCCGCCACCTCGCCTGGCTAGTTTTTTGTATTTTTTAGTAGAGACGGGGTTTCACCGTGTTAGCCAGGATGGTCTCGACCTCCTGACCTCGTGATCCACCCGTCTCAGCCTCCCAAAGTGCTGGGATTACAGGCTTGAGAATTAGTGGTTAGCTACTCCACATTGATCTTTTTTTTTTTTTTTTGAGACAAGGTCTCCCTATGTTGAAATTGCTGGGCTCAAGCAATCCTCCCACTTCAGCCTCCCAAGTAGCTGGGACTACAGACACATGCCCTGCCTGGCCACATGAATCATTTTCATCCAAGACTGGCCAACTCTTCAACATTCTTTTTCCTGTGTCAGGGCAAAAACCTCAGCAATTCTTCTATTTTTCTGCAGAACAAGAACTTGCATCTTCACATATTAAGTTTCAATGCAAGTCATTGAGCATTTTGATCTCTATTATTATTATTGAGACAGAGTTTCACTCTTGTTGCCCAGGCTGGAGTGCAGTGGCGTGATCTCGGCTCACCACAACCTCTGCCTCCCAGGTTCAAGCAATTCTCGTGTCTCTGCCTCCCGGGTAGCTGGGATTACAGGCATGTACCACCATGCCCAGCTAATTTTGTGTTTTTGGTAGAGATGGGGTTTCTCCATGTTGCTCAGGCTGGTCTTGTACTCCCGACCTCAGGTAATCTGCCTGCCTCAGCCTCCCAAAGTGCTGAGATTATAGGTGTGAGCCGCCGTGCCTGGCCTGGATCTCTATTATTAATGTGCAAAAGAGGAGATAAGGAAGCAGCTTGTGCTACTTCTTTGGTGGAGGGGATGGGTGGTAGGCAGCTAGGAGGGAGTGAGGGCCTGCACACTGAAATTGGATTTACTGTAAAGCAGTCTGGAAAACATAGTTAAAAAAAACCCTGCCTGGAAACTGCAAGTCACATTCCAAGAAAACCTGGAATGAGAAAAGGATAAATTTAGCAATAATGATTTTTGCTAGATCTTGATGGTACAGGCAGAATGACAAGGAGAATGTCTTTTGAGAACAACACTCTCATAAAAAATAATGAGTTTCTATCAAAGAAGTAGAATTAAGAAGATACATACAGTTTGTTTCCATTTACATGAAATTCAAAATAGACAATATTCAAATCTATTTTTTAGAGCGAGAGAGTGATAGGTGGTACCAACGCGAAGAAAAATAAGGAAATAAGCACAGAATTCAGCATAGTGGTTCCCATTAGCGGGTAGGGTAGGAACAGGCTGCGACTGAGTGGAAACACAAGGGGAGTTCTGGATCGCTGCTGAAGTGGCTACGTTATCTGGGGTAAATACCTGGGGTTCATCATCTTACACCAGGAAAATTTAGGAAATGGACACACGAGGAGTTTAGGAGCAGAGGTTTAATAGGCAAAAGAAAGAGAAAGGAAAACAATGCTTTTTCTAGTGAGAGAGAGAGGGGCCTTCTAATAAGAAAGACTGGCCAGTGACAGATGCTCTGAATTGTATAGTCAGGTTTGAGGAGGTGGTGTCTGATTTACATAGGGCACACAGATTGGTTGCATCAGGTATGACCTTTACATAGCGGGAGGGGCAGGCTGGCCTCCCCACTCTAATCTTATTATGCAAATGAACTTTCCCCTTTGGGGCGCCATCTTGTTTGCTCCTTACTGTCCACAGGGCTGACAAAGAGAAGGGAAGGTGGTGCTGCCATCTTGAACATGACTGGCACAACTGCCAGCATCTATGTCTGCAGCTCAATTTTACAGGCTGCTCTTTGTTAGAAAGGAAAATACTTTGGGGCTGCTTTTCATTAAAAGGAAAACCTTACTGAGGACTTCTGTACTCCTCACTATCTGCCTCAGTAATTTCCTTTTTTTTTTTTCTGAGACGGAGTCTCGCTCTGTTGCCCAGGCTGGAGTGCAGTGGCGCGATCTCGGCTCACTGCAAGCTCCGCCTCCCGGGTTCCCGCCATTCTCCTGCCTCAGCCTCCAGAGTAGCTGGAACTACAGGCGCCCGCCACCAAACATGGCTACATTTTTTTTTGTATTTTTAGTAGAGACGGGGTTTCACTGTGTTAGCTAGGATCCCGGGTAGCTGGGATTACAGGCATGCACCACCACGCCCAGCTAATTTTGTATTTTTGGTGGAGATGGGGTTTCTCCACGTTGGTCAGGCTGGTCTGGAACTCCCGACCTCAGGTGATCTGCCCGCCTCAGCCTCCCTCATGATCCGCCCGCCTCGGCCTCCCAAAGCGTTGGGATTACGGGCATGAGCCACCGCGCCCAGCCTAAGTAATTTCTTTTTAACTCCTGTATCATTAGTAATGTTATATTTCTTAATCTGGGTGGTCTTTATATAATGTGTCATATGGTCTGATTGCGTCTCCAGAAATGGTGTTGGAAATTTAATCCCAACTGCAACAGTGTTAGGAGGTGGGGCCGTCGGGAGGAGTTTAGGTCATGAGGCTCCACCCTCATCAATGCCCTTATAAAAGAGGTTTGCAGGACTGGCTTCACTCTCTTTTACTGTTTTGGGACATGAGGACAAATTGTCGGACCCTGCTTGCCCTTCCACCTTCCATCATGTGAGAATGTGGTATCTAGCCAATTACCCTAGCACAGTGGTTAAGTGCACAGACACCAGAGCCAGGCTGTCTGAGAAGCTGACAAGAAGACTTTCACCAGACACCAGATGCTGGTACCTCGATCTTGGACTTCTCAGTTTCCATAACAGAGAAATAAATTCTCTTTTTTGCCCAGTCAGATATTTTGGATAGCAGCACAAAAAAGGCTAAGACAGTGTGTGTGTGATTATTCGCTAAACAAAACATATCTGTTTTATGCATTTTTTAAGAGTGCATGTTTTATTTCACAGTTTTTTAAAAAATGAGATAAATGGCTACATTAATCGTCCCTAGAAAGATAAACATTCTCTCAAAGATGAGACTTGGGCACCATTGAATATTTAGTGACTGACACACTCCGGGTTTCACTAGAGTGAGTCTCTCACTTTGGTATCCCTGAAAGTCCTTCATATTTAGGATGAGAGGCTGAGGGAGCCACCAGCCTTGATGCTGGCTTCTCCATGAAAGTCCTGGCACCATAGGCAGCAAGGGCAGGAGCTGAAATCTGGAGAGATGGACAAAAGTTGGGGGAGCATGATTAGGAAAAAGAAGACACAGGGCAGAGCAAGGAGACCAGAGCTCATAGTAGGAACCAGGTGTCACGTAGGCAGAGCTACTGGCACTAAGAGCGAGGCTAGGTGTCAGACTAGGCAGGTAAGCAGAGATCTGGACAGTTACAGAGGTTGCCAGTTCTCAGAATGGAAAGTTACAACTCCAGAGATCTGACCCTGGGTCTCCTGGCATAAGCCCACTTGAGCTGAGGAGAGGAAAGGCAGGTGAGGACTAGGAATAAAACAGACCTACTGTGACGGCAGTGGCACTAGGGTTCCAGGTGAAGGCAGTTAGAGAAATGACAGAGTAAAGACAGAGCAGTGTAGCCTAAGTCTTTATGCACGCATGCATTCATTCAAATACTTCCCTGAGAGCTTACTGTAGGTCAGATACTATCCCAGGTACTGGAAATCCAGTGTCAACAAAACAGTCCCTGTCTTCCTGGTGTTGATATTCTAAGAATTAGCAAAGAAGCAGGAGAGACAGATGGTAAATAAGTAATTGGACAGCTACAAGGGTAGTTTCACATAGTACTATCAAGAAAAATATAGAATGGCTTGGGGGGTGGGCAGTACTCAAGAATGATAAGCGTTTTTCTGGAGATGGAGCAAGCAGGAAGAGCGTTAGATGAGATGTTATGGGCAGCCTGAAGAGCGTTCCAAGTGCAGAAAAGAAGCAGAGATGAGATCTGCAATTAAGATCCAGCTGTTCAACACAGCCTAGGGCCAAGAATCCAGCAACCTGGGAAGACTGAAAATATCAGTGGCAGCCCTGGCCCAGGGGCCGAGATACCTGACCTGTTATCAAAGCAGGATCCAGGCTTGGCAAAGCCCACCAGAGAACATGATTCCAGTAGAGCAAACCTGGGGCTTCATCCTAGGAACGTGTCAGAAGTCGGAGTCAGGCCACACAGCCAGAATATTCTCCACTTAAGACATGATTACATTTCCCAAGCCAATTGCTTTTTCTCCAAAGAAGCCTCAGAGCTCTGGTTTAGAGCTTTCACCATGATGTACAACGTTAACGCTTAAAACACATCAAAACATCCTCCTTGCTGGGGAATGCTACTGGATTCTCTCATCTTGGCTTAGCATGCTGCCATATTCCCATTATCCTCAGGCTCTTTTGTAGACAGAGACAGGCAGGATGGGGAAAAGCTCTTCAGCCTCCAGGCTAAGTCTGAAACATACTCTCTTTGTCAGCAGTCTTACTTTTACATTCACCCAATAAGATCCTCTAGAATACTGATTACAGAAAGCCACAGAATCAAGCAAGATAAGGCTGGTGGTCTCTTACAGCTTACCTCACAACCTACTCTTCTACATATTTAAAAGTAGCCCTTGGCTATTTACATCTGCATTCTGGGACAGCTGCTTAGCCCAATACTGCAGCCAGTTCTGGTCTTTAGTCTTCAAAAGCTAAAAGCAGTTCAGAAAAAGGGCAAAGAGGATGATTCCATGTTCATGAGCAGGGCTGCTCCATGAGACACAGGGAGAAAATCCTCCCCGTTTCTCCCTCCATGCCACCCTGCAGAGTTCCTTGATCACATCCCTGGCAAGCTCACCACTAACACAGATGGCTCGACAGTCTTCCTGGCCTACCTCACAGCTTTGTTGAGAGGTCAAAGGAGGAAGCTGTAAAGCATTAAATTTAAGAACTCATTATTATCATTTTACAGTATGATATGGTTTGGCTGTATCCCTACCCAAATCTCATCCTGAATTGTAGCTCCCAGAATTCCCGTGTGTCGTGGGAAGAAACTGGTAGGAGGTAATTGAATCATGGGGGCAAATCTTTCCTGTGCTGTTCTCGTGATAGTGAATAAGTCTCACAATATCTGATGGTTTTTTTGTTTTGTTTTGTTTTGTTTTTTTGACATGGAGTCTTGCTCTGTCACCCAGGCTGGAGTGCAGTGGCCGGATCTCAGCTCACTGCAAGCTCCGCCTCCTGGGTTTATGCCATTCTCCTGCCTCAGCCTCCCAAGTAGCTGGGACTACAGGCGCCCGCCACCTCACCCAGCTAGTTTTTTTTGTATTTTTTTTTTAGTAGAGATGGGGTTTCACCGTGTTAGCCAGGATGGTCTCGATCTCCTGACCTCGTGATCCGCCCGTCTCGGCCTCCCAAAGTGCTGGGATTACAGGCTTGAGCCACCGCGCCCGGCCTCTGATGGTTTTATAAAGGGGAATTCCCTGCACACACCCTCTTGCCTGTCACCATGCAAGATGTGACTTTACTCCTCCTTTGCCTTCCGCCATGATTGTGAGGCCTCCTCAGCCATGTGGAACTGTGAGCCCATTAAACCTCTTTTCCTTATAAATTACCCAGTCTCAGGTATGTCTTTATTAGCAGTGTGAGAACAGACTAATACATAGTAGTATCACTTTGAAACCTACTATAGGCCCAGAAGTTCAATGGTTAGGAAAAATAAGCTGCTTAAGTTTAAAAGGACATGCAGCAGTATGGTCGTAGATGACCCTCCAGAGGAAAAAGGCCTGATATGCAGTACTTGCCAAGGTCTGTGATGCAAGTACTCCCACCACAACTGATGTCAAGCCATCAGCGTGATATCGCAGAATTGGAAAGAGATGAGCACGGTCCAGCCTGGCAAGCCAGTGCATGCTGGCTCCAACACACTCATGGGCCACGCTAAGGACTGGGGGCTTAGAGGTAAATAAAACACAGCTTATGGCTTCAGATTAATGCATGGGCTAGTCAAGGAGATAGATAACAGAGTAAAGAACCATGATAATAAATTCTATAACAAAATTATGTGCTGGTAGCAGTTGCATGTGTCTGTTCTCCCAGTGGAATCTGGAACCCAAAAGGAAAGAAAGCTTTAGATCAACAAGATGAAGCTTTGATAGTGGAATTGCAGACATTGGCTACCAGTCAAGGAAGGTTACTGGAAATTCCATCTCTAACGGATAGTTGCCAGCTTGTTTTTGAAGGCTGGCTCTAGATAAAACAGGCACTGTAACAGAGAATGTTCAATGATCTCAGCTAAGTTACTGATAAGCATGAGAGGAGTTGAGTCAGAGACAGGGTAATTAAAACTTAGGCTTCCATGGGCTAGAGAGACTTGCATCCATTCTCCTGACATCTGTCTACTTATTCCTGCTGCTGCTGTGTCCGTACATTGGCTGGATAGAGCAACTGGGTCAGAGAGAGGTCGGAAAGGCATGGGAGAAGCAAGGGGAAGAAGAGGTAGATGCCATCAACATCTCCTTATCTTCCTGCTCTTTTGAAGTCCATGAAATCTACTTATACCATACCCTCCTCCTAAGCAACCCTATTGTCTGTCAAGGTTCAAGACTCAGTCACACCTTCTTCAGATATTTCAGCATCACAGTCTGTAGCCGCTCCATCTAGATCTCAGATTACGCTGTTTCTCTGTCCGTTTCTGGCTCTTTACATGCAGAGGCTTCTTCAAGGTTCAGTCATTCTTGATTCTTTTGTTGTTTCATAGTTTCTCTTTAATATTGACATCCACTTCCTTATTTCTCTTCCCTATGCAGACCACATCCCTGCTTACTTATCAAGACCTTACCTTTCTCCTGAGCACCAGCCTCATATTTCAATCAGCTGGTGCACAACTCGTTTACAGAGACCTCTGGAATTAATTCAGACAGCACATCCTCTGCAACCTGGTCTTCCTCTTCAAGTTGCCATTGCTATTTTATTTTATTTAGCAAAAATGTATTTTTAAAACTGATTCATATCAGTTGTACATATTTTGGGGGTACATGTGATAATTTGTAATGTGTACAAATATGTATAATGTGTAATTATCAAATAGGGTAACTGAGATATTCATCACCAGGGCATGGTGGCATGTGCCTGTAGTCCCAGCTACTTGGGAGGCTAAGATGGAAGGATCACCTGAGTCTGGAAGGTCGAGGCTGCAGTTGAGCTGTGATCATGCCACTGCACTCTGGTCTGGATGACAGAGTGAGATCCTGTCTTAAATACCTACATACATACATACAATCATACATACATAAAGTGCATATTATTCTGTTTCCTTGTACCAGCAAACAGCTTTGGGAGAAAAAAAATATTTTGTAATTGGGAGATAATGAAATGCTTTTGGAATGGGGACAGAACTAGAGCCACCCTTAAGGTTGAATGGACTCAGGAACAGGAACAAAGACTCTCACAGCTGCTTCTTATGGCTGCCAGTCTCTGTGTGTGTGTGTGATTGTGTGTGTGTGTGATTGTGTGTGTGTGTGTGAGATTGTGTGTGTGTGTGTGCGCGCGCGCGTGCGCAGGTTTTTATCCACAATTCCTACCTCATAACCTCCATAGACAGAATTTTGTTAAAATGTTGGGGCACTGTAGGCCAGGCGTTAGAAGCAGGCATCAGAAAACAGAATCTTCCTCTCTCTCTCTCTGACATTTTCCTGTCCTTCTTTGACCTGCCCAAGGCAGAACTCTAGTCTGGTTGTGGGCCCTAAGAGCCTCATTCCAGAGAGGGTCCTGCCCCATACCCCAAAGGAAAAAACTGCTGCACAGAGAGGCCAGAAGAATGTGAACAGACAGGCCTTTCTGGATTTCTTCCATCAGTCTATTAGTATTGAATCATACCTGTTTTGTCCAATCACATTTTGACATGGTTGTCCATGCTTCAACCATGCCTATCCAACAAAGTCTCCATAAAAGGCTCAAGAGGACTGGGTTTGGGGGCCTTCCAGAGAGCTGAACACATGGAGGCTGATAGGAAGGTAAACAAGAATTCATTCATGTGCTGGGACGATGGCGCACCTCAACTCCATGGGGTCAGAAGCTCCTGCACTCTGGACCCTTTCAGACCTCGTCCTATGCATCTCTTCATCTGGCTATTTTATTTGTATTCTTTAAAATAGACTTTGTAATAAACTGGTAAACATAAGTAGGTGTTTGGCTGAATTATGTGAACCACTATAGTAAATTAGTCAAATCCAAAGACAGGGTCATGGGAACAACTTGAAGCTGGTCAGTTAGAATTTTCGGAGGACTGAACCTGCTACTGGTGACTGAAGGCTGGAGGTTGTCTTGGGGACTGAGCCCTCAACCTGTGGGATCTGATATTATCACTAGGTAGATAGTGTTGGAATTAAATTGGAGAACACTCAGCTGGTGTTCACTGCAGAATTAATTGCTTGCTTGCTATTAATTCTGGTGGGGAGAAATCTCCACATATTTTGGGGGCACAGAAGTCTCCCATATTGATTGTTGTTGTATTATTGAGTGAGAAAATAGGAAAAAACACATTAATTGTTGTTTTTTTCCACATTCAGAAGTCTTTAATTCATTTAGGTTGATTTTTGTATGAGATGAAAGATGGGGATCTTGCTTCACTCTTTTGCTTATGGATATTGGATTTTCCCAGCATCATTTATTAAAGAGAGTGCCCTTTCCCCAATGTATGTTCTTGTCAAAAATGAGTTGGCTGTGTGTGGATTTATGGATTTCTATTTGTAGCTTTCTCCAGGTTTGGAAAGTTTTCTGTTATCATGCCGGGTACAGTGGCTCATGCCTGTAATCCCAGCACTTTGAGAGGCCAAGGCAGGCAGATCATCTGAGATCAGGAGTTCAAGACCAGCCTGGCCAACATGGCAAAACCCTGTTTCTGCTAAAAAACACAAAAATTAGCCAGGTGTGGTGGCAGGCACCTGTAATCCCAGCTACTCTGGAGGCTGAGACAGGGAGAATTGCTTGAACCCGGAGGCAAAGGTTGCAGTATCGGGAGATCCCACTCCCGATGTTTAATGTGGGTTCTTTTCTATTTCCTAAGTGTCTCAGCTGGGTTGAGAAATAAAGGGAAAGAGCACAACAGAGAGAAATTTAAAGCTGGGTGTCTAGGGGAGACATCACATGTCGCCAGGATCCGTGATGTTCCCCGAGCGGTAAAACCAGCAAGTTTTTATTAGCGATTTTCAAAAGGGGAGGGAGTGCACAAATAGGGTGTGGGTCACAGAGATCACATACTTTACAAGGAAAATATCACAAAGCAAATGGAGGCAGGGTGAGATCACAGGACCACCGGATGAGGTGAAATGAAAATTGCTAATGAAGTTTCGGGCACGCATTGTAATTGATAACATTTTATCAGGAAACAGGGTTTGAGAGCAGATAACCTGTCTGACCACAATGTATTAGGCAGGAATTTTCCTCCACCTAATAAACCTGGGAGCACTACAGGAGACCGGGGCTTATTTCATCCCTTCAGCTTCAACCATAAAAGACGGCACGCCTTAAAAGGGGCCGTCTATAAGCCTACCTTCAGAGAGCATTCTCTTTCTCAGGGATGTTCCTTGCTGAGAAAAAGAATTCAGCAATATTTCTCCTATTTGCTTATGAAAGAGGAGAATTATAGCTCTGTTCCGTCAGGCTCACCAGCAGCCAGTTCAGAGTTACCTCTGTTGTTCCCTGAACATTGCTGTTGTCCTGTTCTTTTTAAAAGATGCCCAGATTTCATATTGTTCAAACACAAATACTCTACAATTTGTGCAGTTGATACAATCGCAGGGTCCTGAGGCGACATTCATCCTCCTTAGTTTACGAAGAAGATGATGGGATTAAGAGATTAAAGTAAAGACAGGCATAGGAAATCACAAAGGTATTGATTGGGGAAGTGATAAGTGTCCATGAAATCTTCACAATTTATGTTCAGAGATTACAGTAAAGACAGGTGTAAGAAATTATAAAAGTATTAATTTGGGGAACTAGTAAATGTCCATGAAATCTTCACAATTTATGTTCTTCTGCTGCGGCTGCAGCCAGTCCCTTCATTCGTTCGGGGTCCCTGACTTCCCACAACATTGCAGCCTGGGTGACAGAGCAAGACTCCATCTCAAAAAAAAAAAAAAAGTTTTCTCTTATCATTTCTTTGAATAAGATTTTGACTTCTTTGTCTTTCTCAGTTCCTTCTTTAACACCAATAACCCAAATATTTCTTCTTTTGATGTTGTCCCAAAGATTCCATGAGTTTTCTTCCTTCCTTTTCACTCATTTTTGTTTTTCTCCTGTGTATTTTATAACAGTCTCTTTGATCTGATTCTTTATACTGTTTGATCAGTTCTGCTGTTGATGCTCTCTGTTGAGTTTTTCGTTACATTCATTGTATTTTTTGGTTCTAAGGTTTATATTGAATTTTTTAAAGTATTTCAATCTCTCTGTTAAATTTCTCTGATACATTTCTGAATTGACTCTGTGTTTGCTTGAGGTTTATTGAGTAAACCTCAAATAATTCAAAAAACAGCTATTTTGAATTATTTATCTCATCATACATCTCCATTACTTTAGGGTTGGTCTCTGGCAACCTTATTTTGTCCATTTGGTGAGGTCATATTTCCCTAAATGTTCTTGTTTTTTGTGGACGTATGACAACGTCTGTACATTGAGGGATTAGGTATTTATTTTAGTCTTTGCAGTCTGGCTTTGTGACTGTCCTTCTTCTGAGGGCTTTCCTAAAATTCTTTTTTTTTTTTTTTTTTTTTTTTTTTTTTTTTTTTTGAGACGGAGTCTCGCTCTGTCGCCGGGCTGGAGTGCAGTGGCCGGACCTCAGCTCACTGCAAGCTCCGCCTCCCGGGTTCCCGCCATTCTCCTGCCTCAGCCTCCCGAGTAGCTGGGACCACAGGCGCCCGCCACCTCGCCCGGCTAGTTTTTTGTATTTTTAGTAGAGACGGGGTTTCACCGTATTAGCCAGGATGGTCTCGATCTCCTGACCTCGTGATCCGCCCGTCTCGGCCTCCCAAAGTGCTGGGATTACAGGCTTGAGCCACCGCGCCCGGCCGCTTTCCTAAAATTCTAAGCTGACTGCTGAGTTCCTTCAGCCTGTGACCACTGAAGCCATCTCAGCACTGGAGAGTGCTCTAAATCCAGGCTTGCAGAGGATCTCACAAGGACTCTGAGGTTGACATCGCTTTCTGGCCCAGATGGTCTTGCGGAACACTCTAGGAGTATACTGGGGCTGTGTGGGAATGCTGGCTCACAATCTGAGTCAGCTCAGCTAGCTAGGAGGAATAAGTTCTAATGTTTTATCACACTGTAGAATGACTCTACTTAGCAATAATATATAGTTTCAAATAGCTAGTAGAAGGATATTGAATGCTCACGACACAAAGAAATGAAGTTCAAGATGATGAATATGCTAATTACCCTGATTAGATCACCATACATTATATGTATTGCAGCATCACTATGTACTCCCCAAATATGTACAATTATTATGTGCCAGTTTTTAAAAATTAAAAATTAAAAACTCTTAATTTTCTCCTTACCCATCATCTCCCAAAGAAAATGCAACTTGATTGTATCTGTTTTAGGTCATTGATTACAACGTTGTAAATGGTAAATTGCTTGTTTGTTTTATCCCCTTCTAGGTTACAAACTCACTTTCTGGTGGAGCTAATTTAAGAAACATCTGCCAGTGTGCTCATGCCAGTCCCACACCAGCAGTGTATTGGCAATGGAGTTACCAAGATCAATAAGGCTAAATTCCTGCTCCCAAAGACTTTATGATCTTTTATGGTAGAGTGACTATCAAAACTTGGCTGCAATTTGGAATCTCCTGGAGAGATTCTGATTTGATGGGCCTCAGATTGGTCAGGGATATCAGGAATTTTAATTTCCTGGATGAGCTGATTGTGCAGCTAAAGTTGAGGAAGGTCGTTGTATTAGAAGAAGCACCTCATTACAGTACAATACTAAGAGTTCTGAGGCTGAAGTAAGTAGCCACATGGTTCTATAAAAACCCAAGGGAGAGGCCAGGGGCGGTGGCTCACACCTGTAATCCGAGCACTTTGGGAGGCGGAGGCAGGCGGATCACCTGAGGTCAGGAGTTTGAGACAAGTTTGGCCAACATGGTGAAACCCTGTTTCTACTAAAAATACAAAAAAATTAGCCAGGCGTGGTGATGCATGCCTGTAGTCCCAGCTATTCAGGAGGCAGAGGCAGGAGAATTGCTTGAACCCGGGGAATGGAGGTTGCAGTGAGCCAACATCATGCCAGTGCACTCCAGCCTGGGTGACAGAGCAAGACTCCATCTCAAAAAACAAAAAAGGCCAGGCGCGGTGGCTCAGGCCTGTAATCCCAGCACTTTGGGAGATCCGAGGCGGGCGGATCACAAGGTCAGGAGATCGAGACTATCCTGGCAAACACGGTGAAACCCCGTCTCTACTAAAAATAAAAAAAAAATTAGCTGGGCGAGGTGGCGGGCACCTGTAGTCCCAGCTTCTCGGGAGGCCGAGGCAGGAGAATGGCGTGAACCCGGGAGGCGGCAGAGCTTGCAGTGAGCCGAGATCGTGCCACTGCACTCCAGCTTGGGCGAGACAGCGAGACTCCGTCTCAAAAAAAAAAAAAAAACACAAAACAAAACAAAGCAAAACAAAACAAAAAACAACAACAACAAAAAACAAACCAAAACAAAAAATATATCCAAGGGAGAAGTATCCTTCCGGAGAATTTCAACCCTGCACCTTAGAATCACTTATGGAGCCTTTAAAAAATGATCTGGGGCTGGTCATGGTGGCTCACCCCTGTAATCCTAGCACTCTGGGAGGCCGAGGCAGGCGGACTGCCTGAGCTTAGGAGTTCGAGACCAGCCTGGGCAACACGGTGAAACCCCATCTCTACTAAAATACAAAAAAATTAGCCGGGCATGGTGGCTGTAGTCCCAGCTACTTGTGTGCTCCTGTAGTCCCAGCTACTCAGGAGGCTGAGGCAGGAGAATTGCTTGAACCCAGGAGGCAAAGGTTGCAGTGAGTCAAGATCGTACCACTATACTCCAGCCTGGGCGACAGAGCGAGACTCCATCTCAAAAAAAAAAAAAAAAAATTATCTGGCCCCCTAGAGGGCATTAGATATTTTTACAAGCTCCCCAGGTGATTCTGGGGCTCACAGACAGTTGAGCATCCCGAAACTCATCTAGGGAGTTATAATGAAGGCAGGCACTCTAAACAGAGTTAACAGCTGAGTGTAGACTTGGAAAGCACGCATGAGTAGTCCAGGCAAAGAAGGAGGCCAGACCTTGCCATTTTACTTTGTCAAAATGCCCACGTAGGCCTTGAACATTGTAGTTACTCAACAAATTTTTTGGTTTTTTTTTTAGACGGAGTTTCACACTTGTTGCTCAGGCTAGAGTGCAATGGTGCAATCTCCGCTCACTGCAATTTCTACCTCCTGGGTTCAAGCGATTCTCCTGCCTCAGCCCCCCAAGTAGCTGGGATTATAGGCATGTGCCACCACGCCTGGTTAATCTTGTAATTTTAGTAGAGATGGGGTTTCTCCATGCTGTTCAGACTGGTCTTGAACTCCTGACCTCAGATGATCTGCCTGCCTCGGCTTCCCAAAGTGCTGGTATTACAGGCATGAGCCACCGCGCCCGGCCTCAATAAACTTTTGTCAAATGAATATTCAGGATGAAAATGATCCATAGGGTTACATATGTGGAAGTATCTGTATCCCTTTCCCAGGGCTGCTGTAACCAAGTATCACAAACTAGGGGGCTTAAACCAACAGAAATGTATTGTCTCACAGTTCTAGAGACTCAAGTCTGAAATCAAGGTTTGGGACAGGGCCGGTTTCTGTTTGGAGGCTCGGGGGGGACTCTGCTTCATGCCTCTCTCTCAGCTTCTAGTGGCTGCCCGCAGTCTGTGGTGTTCCTTGCTGTAGACACATCACTCCAGCTTCTGCCCTCATCAGCACGTGGCCTTCCCTTGTGTGTGTTTCTGTGTTCAAATTTCTCCTTCCTTATAAGGACACCAGCCACTGGATTAGGGCCTACTCTAATCCAGAATGACCTCATCATAACTTGATTGCATCAGCAAAGACCCTATTTCCAAATAAGCTCACACGTGGCTGAGGTTAGGACAGCACTCAAAAGGGGTAGAAGAAGCCAGTGGCCACAGGATGGAGAGTGGAGAGAAGGGAGCAAGGGAGGGGTCATGAACTCCTCCCAGCCTTGTCCCTGCTGTCACTGAACCTATGTGCTTGCATGAGTGGCTCTGAAACATTTCCATCTTACGAGAATGCCTAGTTTTTGTATGACTCCTTCACACATCCCACACTGTTGATTTGTGAAGTTGCACTTCTCATTTTTAAGAAGAAATAATAAATATTTTCTTTTTTTTTTTTTTTCTTTTGAGACGGAGTCTCACTCTGTCGCCCAAGCTGGAGTGCAGTGGCGCGATCTCAGCTCACTGCAAGCTCCGCCTCCCGGGTTCACGCCATTCTCCTGCCTCAGCCTCCCGAGTAGCTGGGACTACAGGCGCTGCCACCACGCCCGGCTAGTGTTTTGTATTTTTAGCAGAGACGGGGTTTCACCGTGTTAGCCAGGATGGTCTCGATCTCCTGACCTCGTGATCCGCCCGCCTCGGCCTCCCAAAGTGCTGGGATTACAGGCGTGAGCCACCGCGCCCGGCCAGAAATATTTTCTAAACTAATTAGAGAACATGTGACATCTTTCCTCCATCCAAGCCCTCAGGCTTTATTGACGTGATTCTTGTTTCGGCTTTGACTAAAGTAGAAAAGTAGAACTCATGCCCCCGCACACTCACAGATGCAACGCCTTCAGTGCTAAAGCTGGGACAGGTGCTCACCCTCTCCGTTTCTCACTCTTGTCTCTTTCCCTGTTTCTCACTCTTGTCTCTCCAGCCTTCTTTGTCTTCTGTCTGGGTGTGCCCTGTTGGAAGAGGATAACGACACATGTGTCACATTTAAAGCTTTATTAATGGACTGTGAGAAGTTCCAGCTGATTTTACCCAACCTTCACACTTAGATATTATGCAAGAAGTGACATGGCCTTATGATTTGGTAAAATTCAAAACAAATTTTTGTTCTGGAAAGCTCCACCTAACTGCCCACACAGTGAACTAGGATACTAATAAACTTGAAAATGTTCTAATTCCAATGTAGAGTGGTGCAACTTTGAATATACGACCTTGACCTTCACACGAATTTGGAGCCAAAGGTCTGTGAAACTGCCTATACTCGGCCGGGCGCGGTGGCTCAAACCTGTAATCCCAGCACTTTGGGAGGCCGAGACGGGTGGATCACGAGGTCAGGAGATCGAGACCATCCTGGCTAACATGGTGAAACCCCGTCTCTACTAAAAAAAAATACAAAAAACTAGCCGGGCGAGGTGGCGGGCGCCTGTAGTCCCAGCTACTCGGGAGGCTGAGGCAGGAGGATGGCGTAAACCCGGGAGACGGAGCTTGCAGTGAGCTGAGATCGGGCCACTGCACTCCAGCCTGGGCGACAGAGCGACACTCCGTCTCAAAAAAAAAAAAAAAAGAAAAAACAGCCTATACTCATTGTCTCCCCCGCTTCACTTCTGCCTCCCTGCCCACTGCAGTCGTGCTTGTGTCCCCACACCTACAATGCAGATGCTTTCTGAAGATGGTCAGAACATTCCGATTGTCAGATTTCATGGACAACCCCCAGTGGGATGGCTAAAATGAAAAAGACTGACCCCACCAGGTGTTGACAAAGATATTGAAGAACCTGAACACAGACACTGCTGGTGGGAATATAAAATGGTACAATCCCTTTGAAAAACAGTTTGGCAGTTTCTTAAAAAGTTGAACATACAGGCCGGGCATGGTGGCACACGCCTGTAAGCCCAGCACTTTGGGAGGCTGAGGCAGGTGGATCATGAGGTCAGGAGATGGAGATCATCCTGGCTAACTTGGTGCAACCTTGTTTCTCCTAAAAATATAAAAACTTAGCCTGGTGTGGTGGCACGTGCTTGCAGTCCCAGCTACTCGGGAGGCTGAGGCAGGAGAATCACTTGAATCCAGGAGGCGGAGGTTACAGTGAGCCAAGACCACACCATTGCGCTCCAGCCTGGGAGACAGAGTGAGACTCGTCTCAAAAAAAAAAAAAGTTGAACATACACATATTATATGATCCAGCGATTTTACTCCTGGATATTTACCCAAGAGAAGGGAAAACACATTGTCTCTGTCAGTTTGGGTTGCTAAAGCAAAGTACTGTAGCATGAATGGCTTAACATTCATTTCTCACAGTTCTGGAGGTTAGAAAGTCTAAGATCAAGGTACCAGATAATTCAGTGCCTGGTAAGTGTCCACTTTCTAGTTCATAGACAGCTGTCTTTTGCCTTCACATGGTAGAAAGAAAGCAAGGAACTCTTAGGGGTTCTTTTTACAAGGCACTAATCCCATTCATGAGGGCTCCACCCTCAAGGCCTAATTACCTCCCAAATACCCTACCTCCTAGGACTATCACTTTGGGAGTTAGGATTTCAAGACATGAATTCGAGGACACGAACATTTAGTCCATTACGCAAATGTTCATACAAAGACATAAGTACAAATATTCAAAACAACTTTATTTGTAATCGCCCAAACTGGAGACAACCCAAATGTGCACCAACATGTGAATGGGTAAACAAACTGTGTTCTATCCATACCCTGGAATACTGCTTACAAAACAAAACAATGAATGAGCTGTTGATACATTTTCCAACACAGATGACTCTCAGTTTCAATATAATTAGCCTAAGTGAAAGTGAAAAAAGCCACACAAAAAAGAGAGTACATACTCTATGTATTAGTCCATTTTCACACTGCTATAAAGAAATACCTGAGACTGGGTAATTTATAAAGAAGAGAGCTTTAATTGGCTCATGGTTCTGCAGTCTGTAAGGAAGCAAGGCAGCACCTGCTTCTGGGAAGGCCTCAGGGAGCTTTGACTCATGGTGGAAGGCAAACCGTCTTACACGGCAGGAGCAGGAGAAAGAGGGAGCGGGAAGTGCTACACACTTTTAAACAATCAGATCTCACAGTAACTCACTTACTCCCTATCACAAGAACAGCACCAAGGGGATGGTGCTAATCCACTCATGAGAGCTCTGTCCCCATGACCCAGTCACCACCCACCAGGCCCCACCTCCAACACCGGGGATTACAATTCAACCTGAGATTTGGGTGGGGACACATATCCAAACCATACAATTCAACATGAGATTTGAGTGGGGACACACATCCAAACCATGTCACTGTATTATTTCACTTACACAAAATTCTATAAAATACAAACTATAGTGACAGAAAGCAGATCAGCTCTTGCCTAAGAAGGAGGGTTCAGGACAGGTAGGAAGGAGGTATTACAAAAGAACAGGAGGAAATTTTAGGATGACAGAAGTTGTTATTTTGATTTTGGTGATCATTTTAGGGGACGTACATATGCTAAAACTTGTCAAACCATACACTTTACATATTTGTATTTAAATATCTTGTTATATGTCAATTGTACTGCCATAAAGCTGTTTTTGGTTTTTGTTTTTGTTTTAAATCCCATATACATGTTTAAGTCCTGCATTTACTTGCTATAACTGCAGTGTCTGGGAAAACTGGAAATTTCCTCCTCTTTGAAATGTTCTTCCTCTTCCTTAACTTCCAGGACCTAACTCCCCTGAGCCGGAGTCTCTTTCTGCCATACCACACAAACAGTAAGAGATACAGTGTTAGCTGTAAAGATGATTTTCCAGTTCCATCTGTGAATTTTAAGCAGATGGACTTATTTGCCTACCATCATCTTAAGCAGATACAATAACCACAGGGAACTTCAAAAAGCAGGGAAACTTCAAACCAACTTGCAACTTCAAATGTCTCTATCAATGCTTTTGTATTCCTAGCTCCTGTGACACCAGAAAGGGGGATAGGTTCGCATTTCTGAGTATTCGGTAATTTTTGCATGTGTAAATTACTACCCCAATAGAATTGCAAGACAAAAGATTCTAAGAACCAACTGTGGGCTAGGCAAGGTGGCTCATGCCTGTAATCTCAGCACTTAGGGAGGCCGAGGTGGGCGTATCACCTGGGGTCAGGAGTTCGAGACCAGCCTGGCCAACATGGTGAAGCCATGTCTCTACTAAAACTACACAAATTAGCCGGGCGCAGTGGTGGGTGCCTGTAACCCCTGCTACTCGGGAGACTGAGACAGAAAAATCGCTTGAACCCGGGAGGCAGAGGTTGCAGTGAGCCGAGATGGGGCCACTGCACTCCAGCGTGGGTGACAGAACAAGACTCTGTCTCAAAAAAAAAAAAAAAAAAAAGAACCAACTGCCAATTAACTCAAAGGCCTCCCAGTGTGCTCTGCAAAGCTGCAGAGACCGAACAAGTTGATCTCCAGTTGCTCCCATGAGCAGTCTCATCCTTCAAACAAGTCTGGTGCACATGGTGGGACTTGGCTGGGCTTTCGCCTCCTTAGATGCAGTGCAGGCAAACATCTCTAGCTGGACTGCAGACCTCCACCTTCACCCTGCTCAGGAAGAAAGGAAAAAGGAGCAACTTGGTCATAGTCCTCCTCAGCCCTGCAGCCACTCACACCAATAGCATAAGGAAATGGAAAGTCGCTTTGCTTCCAGAAAGTTGCTTTGCCTTCTCAGACAACGATTGAGTAACTTTGCTGAGATTTGTTGCCAACTTATTTTTAGTTTGCCCAAGAGTTACCCAAATATGTTATGACATATGTTTCTTTAATAAATCACCGCATATGGTTTGAATCTCTTTAAGAGGGGAAAAGAAATCTCCCAGGTTGTGGGTCTGTAGTTTTACCGGGACTCTGAAGCACAGAGCCAGGAAACACTATCCCAAATTTCTGCCCAAATGCCCTGAGTCACAGTCATCTAATGCTTGTAGGAGTCACATGCGTAGCTAGTGACAAGCGCCTGTTTGGAGATTGCTCTGTTTTACTAAATTCGAGGTTGTCCTCAGTAGCCATCTAATTTGGTTACTACCAAGCTTAATTTTTAGTCTTTTTCCAGGAAGCGTTTAGCTCAGTTTCTCTTTCAGATGGTATCAAAAGGGTTGATGCTTCTAAGATCCTTACGTCAAAGTTCTCACTACAAATGTGTTTGTTGACTGCTTCCAAATAAAGATTGAATCCCTTGCGCTGGCAGAAGCATTCCTTTCTATTTCTAGGAAGAAAACAAACACTGTCTGATAGGACCATTGCTTCAAAGCCAGGCAAATCCCACCTGATTAGGAGAATGTGTGTGTTAAGATAAAGGAGAAACACCACCGTACGCAGCAGTGAAGGGTAGGCGCCATGCTGTGCTTGGGAAGCTGTGATTGCTATTGGCTCTTTTGGGATACAGAAGCCAGTTGGCCAGAAGGCACTATTAGTTCCCCAATCCATCAAGGGATGTTTGTATCATGAACTGGTATTGAAAGAGATGAGAAGTCAGAGAGTTAAAGCCAGTTACAGGGGTATAAAATTAATCAAAGGCAATCAATTCTCCCCCACCCCCACGCTTCCCTTTGGGGTAGATGTTTTCAGAGAACAGCTGCCTCTCAGAAGCAAACAGGCAGAGCTTCCTTTTCCACATTGACAAGAGTTTGAGCCAGTTACTTAAATAATTGATTGCCTTGAGCCCTTGACTTTTGGAAATGGGATGTATAGAACATTACAGAAGAGCTTATCTAGAGTGACAGAATTAAAATGATTTCTTAATTTTGAAACCAAGAGAGGAAGAAGGACGAGATGGTTTTGCTGATAGGTTTAGCACAGCAGGTACAATCAATTGTAATTTAAATAAATCATCCATCAAAGACGGTAGCTAATATAAAGAAAAATAAAATAATGTGCAATGAATTTCACCAGTGTAGACAATTGTTCAGAAAAAAGAAAACACAAACTATACTTTGTTTTGTTTTTGAGACAGAGTCTTGCTCTGTCGCCCCAGGCTGGAGTGCAATGGTGCAATCTTGGCTCGCTGCAAGCTCCACCTCTCAGGTTTAAGCAATTCTCCTGCCTCAGCCTCCCAAGTAGCTGGGATTACAGGTAAGCACCACCATGCTCAGCTAATTTTTGTAGTTTTAGTAAAGATGGGGTTTCACCACGTTGGCCAGGCTGGTCCCAAACTCCTGACCTCAAGTGATCTGCCCATCTTGGCTTCCCAAAGTGCTGGGATTACAGGTGTGAGCCACCGCTCCTGGCCACTACACACAATTTCTTACCTATTTTGTATATCAGGAAATGAAGGCAGAGAGGAGTGAACTGCATGGCAGAGCATGGATTCCCATGTACCCTCAAGTCTCCAGATTCCTCCAGAGCACTCTTGCTACTCTACTGGGCCCCTGGGAATGTGGTTAGCAGTTTTGTTCATTTGTTTTCATGGCATGGGGTTGTTTTTGTTTTGTTTGTTTTGTTTTGTTTTAGTTGGAAACTGGAGGTAAGGAAGCCTGGTTAGTGAGGGTTTCCTGTTGTATGTATTTACTGAAATATGTTGTGTATGTGTGTGCACCGAGAGCCCACACGTCCAGGGCAGGAGTAGAGCTCCCTGCCCAGAGGAAGTACTGCACCACATGATGAACAGTCCATGGGACTGGAGTTGGGGGCCCACATTCCGGTCCCCGTGCCATCATTTTTGGATTGTGTGGCTTAGGGCAAGCAACATCTCTCTGAGCTCATTTCTTTATCAATACACTGAGTCCTATCATCCTCATATATTTATATGGGAGGACTATCACAATGCTTTCAGCTCTCTAGCTTTCCACTACATGAAGGGGTTAGTTTGGCTTACTAAAGCTTTCTAAAAAACATACAGTGGCCATGGAAAATGTATCTTTTAATCTCCTTTTGGTTTAGGGGATCTGCAGACTTCATGGAGGTGATGCTGCCTTTATAGTCTTTGTACCAAATAACACATCACACAGTGCAAAAGGGAGAAGAATCTTGGAGTCCTTGGAGACAACTACTAGTTTTTCACTTTTCTTTGCTTCCATATGATTTTCTACTCTGCTTTTCAGTTTATAGTAATTCAATCAACATTTACTGTACCTCTGTGCTAAGCATTGGGTGACTGGGAACATGTAGTTACTTCCTCAAGACCAAAACTCTGTGCTCAAAAGCACAACCATTAGTGATAGATTCAGATAAATGCAAAGCAAAATAAAATCAGTTGTCAGCTGTTATAGAGATTGGGAGGAGGTAGAGGCAGCAAGAGAGAAATAGACAATTGTTTTTAACCAAGGGGACGTGAAGATGAGGAGGACATGAGAGAGAGGATAATGAAGTCAGATTTGTGGGCTGGATCATGAAGGATGTGATCTGCTAGCACTATGGAATTATAAAAGGGTTTTAATTCTGATCTCATCTATGTTAATTCTCTTTCTTTAGAGCAGCTCCGCAGGACTCAAAGTACATTTCCGGGTTACTAACAAAGACGTCACAACCAGCCTGACTACATCTTTGGCAGGTAGGATATTCAGATTTAAAATTGTTTAAAAGCATTGTTAGTATCAGAAGCAATGAGTCTCAAGGAAACAGTTTTCCTCCAGAGAGAAGCAAGATGCTATTTCCTGGATCCAAATTTCCCGGGACAAAACTTCTTGCATTTTTCTTTTAAAAAATGGAAGACCACAAGAGGGCACCAAACTTCATCTTTCTGGCTGAGAAAACAGCATCTGGGCATTGCAAAGTACAAAATGAAGAGGTGGCCAAAGGAACAAGTTGTTATTGTTTGTCTTTGTTCCCTAAAAAAATTAGAAGCATATCTTTATATTACTTTGCATGAATGTGAGTATTGATTTATTCTTCAAACTCCAAATCTGTGTTTAAAAACAAGAAAACAAAATGATACAGTATTTTCTTTGCAATTGGATTCCCACCCAATATTCAAGGACTGACAAATAAGATAATGAACCATCCTCTTCCTGATAGTTGTCTTCAAGGTTGAGTACCCAATAATTGATGATAGGTGGCTTGTTCATTTATTTATTTATTTGACATCGATTCTTACTCTGTTGCCCAGGCTGGAGTGCAGTGGCTCCATCTTGGCTCACTGCAACCTCTGCCTCCCCAGTTTAAGCAATTCTTGTGCCTCAGCCTCTCAAGTAGCTGAGATTACAGGCATGTGCCACCACACCCAGCTAATTTTTGTATTTTTAGTAGAAACGGGGTTTCACCATGTTAGCCAGACTGGTCTCGAACTCCCTACCTCATGTGGTCTGCCCACCTTGGCCTCCCAAAGTCCTAGGAATACAGGCGTGAGCCACTGGACCCAGCCTGTTTATTCATTTAACAGTATTTCTCCAGGTTTGGTGATATGCTGGGCGAGTTGCTAGGTGTTGAAATACAAAGATAAAAAGGCGTAGATCTTGGCCGGGTGTGGTGGTTCATGCCTATAATCCCAGCACTTTGGGAAGCCGAGGCGGGTGGATCACCTGAGGTCAGGAGTTCGAGACCAGGATCCAGGATGGCCAATATGGTGACACTCCATCTCTACTGAAAATATAAAAAATTAGCCACATGTGGTGGTGCATGCCTGTAATCCCAGCTACTCAGGAGGCTGAGGCAGGAGAATTGCTTGAACCTGGGAGGCAGAGGTTGCAGTGAGCCAAGATTGTGCCATTGTACTCCAGCCTGGCAACAGAGTGATACTCTGTCTCAAAACAAAAACAAAAACAAAAACAAAAAACCGAGACATGGATCTTATGATCAAGGAGCTTATCGTGAGTAGGGGGTTGGGGGAGTCAAGCAGCTAAAC
Source organism: Macaca mulatta (assembly GCF_049350105.2). Taxonomy (NCBI): domain Eukaryota; kingdom Metazoa; phylum Chordata; class Mammalia; order Primates; family Cercopithecidae; genus Macaca; species Macaca mulatta. Next base: position 25,715,981 of record NC_133422.1, read on the forward strand.
AAACGGACAAAAGTGGTCACTGATCTAAGCAAGGCATTTTAATGTTGTAGGTACACCAGAGAATGGCTGTGGCTGTGTAACTTATGCATCTCCCATGAAACCTGGGCTGTTAACGGTGTTACGGGAGGAGCAATGGCCTGGGAGCTTAAGGAGCTTAGGTGTTAGTCCTGGCTGGGCCTCTGGCTGTGAGCTTCACCTCCTGGAGCTCAGTTTACTCACCTCTAAATTGACACCGTCTTCCCTCCAATCTGTGAGACTTTCTAGCTTCAACATAAAATTGGCCATTTCAATTTCAGGGCATAGTTTTTTTTCATTTTTGTTTTTTTGTTTTTATTGTGGTGAAATACACATAATGTAAAATTTACCATTTAAACCACCTCAAGTGTACAATTCAGTAGCATTAAGTACTGTCACACTGTTGTGCAGTCATCACCCTCATCCATCTCCAGAGCCTTCTATCACCCCAAACTGAAATTACAATTTCATGTTCCCCTACCCCTCAGCCCCTGATAGCCACCATTCTGCTTTCTATGTCTCTATGAATTTGACTACCGTAAGTTCCTCAGTAAGTGGAATCATAGAGTAGTTGGCCTTTTGTGTCTAGCTTATTTCACTTAGCATAATGTCTTCAAGGTTGATCCATGTTGTGGGTTGTGTCCACATGTTCTTCCTTTTTATGGTTGAATAAGATTCCATTGTATGCATATGGCAAGGTCATTTTGAAGTGGCTGTTTCAGACCCCACCAATCACATAAAGGGAGGAAGGAGAGCCCTAGAAGAGCAAACTTGCTCCCTTTTCTTCTCTCCGGATCCAGGACAGCCAGTTTAGAACTCAGTGTTCAGAGAACCTTGCTACGTCTGCTGGGGCAGCGCCTTCCTTTCACAAGCTATGCTTTAGCTCCTAGTGTCTTAGTCCTTTGGCCTGCTATAACAAAATACCATAATCTAGGTGGCTTACAAACAACAGAAATTTCTTTCTCACAGTTCTGGAGGCTGAGAATCCAAGATCAAGGTGCCAGCAGATTTGGTATCTGATAAGGGCCCATTTCCTCATTCCATGAAGGTGTTTTCCAGCTGTGTCCTCACATGGTAAAAGGGGCAAACGAGGTCTCTGGGGCCTCTTTTGTAAAGGCACTGATCCCATTAATGAGGGTTTGGGCACCTAATCACCCCCCCAAATTTCCCATCTCCTAAAATCATTACCTTGGGGATTAGCATTTTAACATGAATTTTAGAGGGACACATTCAGACCATAACAACTACTCATGAAATGGCCCTTCCTTCTTATTTGTTGAGCAGGAATCTTGTCTCTTTACCTCACAAGGAAGAAAATATTTCATTATCCAAGTGTCCTGAACAGGGAAGACCAAGAAAATAAAGATACACTACTTTCCCTTCTTTACCTGAGAAAGCAGCAAAATAAGATGCCAGGAGCAAAAAAGAGCTGTGCGTTCAGGGTGTTCAGAACTTGAATCCTCCATTCATGCAGTTTATCACTGACCAGAAAATCAAGTATGGAAAATGTGGTCTTAATTACTACCACGTGAAATTGCTCAGTGATGTGGTTGCGAGGAATTAGACTTCTGGAAGAAGAAGAAACAAAAAGCCAGTTTGTTCAAATAGAATTTTATGCCTTACTCAGATGTAGACTAGAGGTATGTAGGTGACCATTAGCTCAAAGCATCGCTGTTGGAAACCAGACAAGGAATATATTGACTTTGAGAACATTTGCCAAACCTACTCACAATAAAATAATATGGTTTCATTTTCAAAGTGCCTCAAATGTGAGACTCTCTTGGAAGTTGACAATGCCTAATTCCCCGCTCTGCGTGAAAACTTTCTACAAGTATAAAGTAAAAAGTAGATTTGGGGTCTGGGCATGGTTCACTGCTAGGCTAAAGAATTTCCCATTAAGATTAAAGGACACCATTGATAGAAGGCTCGAGTTTTCCCCGAATTGAAATAGATGAGAAAAGTAGAATTTCATATTAACACACTCACAATGCATAAAGCTTAAAATAAATCAGGCTGGTCGAATAGAAAACAGATGGCAAGGCTTTTGTCCTTTTTTCTTGAAGGCCAATTTTGTGGTCAAGTGCTCCAGAAATTGTGTGTTGGTTAGATGGGTGTGCAGGCTCTGGAATCTGGGTTTAAACCCCAATTCAACCTTTCCTAGATATGTAGCTTTGGGCCAGCTAGTTAAATTTTTTGAGGTTCAGTTTTCTATGAGATGGAGATAATAATAATATCTGTATTACAGGATTTTACAAGAATAAAATGATAAGTACTTTTTTTTTTTTGGAGTCAGAGTCTCACTCCATCACCCAGGCTGGAGTGCAGTGTTGTGATCTCAGCTCACTGCAACCTCTGCCTCCCAGGTTCAAGAGAGTCTCATGCCTCAGCCTCCCAAGTAGCTGAAAGTACAGGTGTGCCACCACGCCCAGCTAATTTTTGCATTATTAGTAGAGACAGAGTTTCGCCATGTTGGCCATGCTGGTCTCCAACTCCTGACCTCAAGTGATCTGCCCTCCTCAACCTCCCAGAGTGCAGAATTACAGGTGTGAGCCAGAAAAGTACAAATAATTAAACAATAAATATGAACTGGGCACAGTGACTCACACACCTGTAACCCAGCACTTTGGGAGGCTGAGGCAGGAGGATTGCTTGGGCCCAGGAGTTCCAGACTAGCCTGGGCAATACAGCAAGGCTCCGTCTCGACAATAAATAAATAAATAAATAAATAAATAAATAAATAAATCTAGCTGGGCATGGTGGCACACCTGTGGTCCCAGCAACTCGGGAGGCAGAGTGGGGAGGGTGGCTTGAGCCAGGGAGTTTGAGGCTGCAGTGAGCCGTGATCACACCACTACACTCCAGCCTGAGTGACAGAGAAAGACCCTGTCTCAACAAAAATTAAATGAAAAAAAAAATCAGGAAAAAAAAAAGTAAAACCCTTGGCATGATGGCGTTGTTATTGTTGTTGTGTTATTGTTATTATTAAACTTTTTTAGGATTGGATGTTATTTCTCTTAGCTTACTAATCTCTAAGCAAATACAATAAGAGAGGCAGCATGCTATAGAAAAACAACCAGTGGTCTCTGCCCATAAGTATCACGGGCTTTAGAGAAATCATTATGTCTCCCATCTCAAAGCTAAGTTTGATCTTCTGTATTATGGTGATGCAGGTTGTATGAACTTTACTTGACAAACTTGAGGATACTGGACACGTATTTTTCTGAAGCCAAGTAAACTCTGACCCTGGGCACACAAGGGAGGCAAGAAATTTAGTCCTGGTCTTGTTGATAATCTCCTCCCTCCCCGAGGAACATTTAAGAAGGGGGTCCTCGATCTTTGGTCCATACACAGTGCTGGTGCAAGGTCCTTTGTCCAAGCCCCTTGAAGGTGGGTCACTCTGATCATTCTTTGCCAAACTTGAGCAAAGGGTCTTGGTCCGGAGCAAAGAGCCCCAGGGTAGAGTGCCCACCCTTAGTGTTTCAACCAGACATTTCCTTCTAAAGCCCAGTCACCTCCTAGAGGGATGGGGGCTCAGGTCACCAATACTTTCCCATGGTCCATGTTACAGACTTGGCAAAAGCCTTCTCCCCACTTTGTTAGCACAGTTTCTACAACCTACCACTTCCAAGGTACTCACTCTTCCGTTTCTAGGAAAATACAGTAGAATCCCCTGTAGGCTTTGCAGAGCAAATACCAGGAAGGTGATAATGGTGATGTAATGATCTCCAATAAACCTTCTTTTTTTCTGAGACTCAGTCTTACTCTTACTCCAGCCCAGGCTGGAGTGCAGTGGCATGATCTCAGCTCACTGCAGCCTCCACCTCCCAGGTTCAAGCAATTCTCATGCCTCAGCCTCCTGAGTAGCTGGGACTACAGGCGTGAGCCACCCACAACCGGCTATGTATTTTTAGTAGAGATGGGGTTTCACCATGTTGGTCCAGCCTGGTCTTGAACTCCTGACCTCAGGTGATCTACCTGCCTAGGCCTCCCAAAGTGCTGGGATTATAGGCAAGAGCCAATGCGCCTGGCCTCCAAGAAACCTTTGCTTTGGCCTTTAAGCCAAATAACACAGAGACTCAGCCACCTGTAGAATCAACATAAAAGTGTCCACGCATGGTGCCTCAAGCCTATACTCCCAGCACTTCGGGAGACTGAGGTGGGAAGACTGCTTGAGGCCAGGAGTTTGTGACCAGCCTGGGCAAGATAACAAGACCCAATCTGTAAAATAATAATACAAAATAATAGATAAAAATCCAATGATAATACAGCACAAATTAACAACTCAGTAAATACTCCTTCAAGCTAATTGAACTAGTTGGATGATTGTCATTTTTTCCCTTCTATTACCATTTTCTTGTTTCACAATATCATATTTCAAATATCATATAATCAGAAGGGTAATTTATTAAGTAATTGTTTGTACAGATTTATCTTAGCTAAATATAGTTCTATCAGACTTTTTGAGATAATGGCCCTCATGTCAAGAGGGTCCCTTTCTGGCTGCCATGAGTTATACAAGGAGGGCCAGGACAAATTCTACAATGTCTCATGATACGCGATCAGGAAAAGCCTTTACTCAGTGCAGTGAGGCAGAGGTGACTGTGGCTCCCCAGTCTGTCCACTGTCCCTGGATGGGGACCACACCTGGGGAGGTGTGCAAGGCCATGAGTCCTTTTCAGGGAAGGGACTTTTCCCCTTTGTGTCTGTGTTCCTATAGGACAAATGTGATGAAGTGGCCTTATCAGGAACACTTAGACTGCAATGGCCAGCTGTGTACAAACTTGTCTCAGAACACCAGAGCCTCTGCCATGGGGGACTTGGAGCAGCTGGGACCCAAGACCCATGGACATTTTAACTATACGCCCCCTACACACACACACACACACACACACACACACGGCAACTGGGGGTGTGGAGGAAACCACTGTCCAGTAGGAAGCTGAGCTTGGGTGAGCTCCTCTTTCTGGGAGAAAGAGGGTCTCCGGGGTCCCGTGTAGCTGGTTCTCTCTTTCTTTCTCCCTCTGCTTTTGCCACTAAGTATTTTCAAGTTTAGCCTATTTTGAACTGTCGTTTCTTTAAGCATGCAGGCCTTCCGGTTTTTCTCCTTTTTCTGCCTCCCTTTTGGAATAAAATGGAAAAAATGGAGAAAAATGTGTTTCTGAGACCTTCTCAGAGAGTTCGGTATGTGGTTGGAAGAACTAGCTTACCTTGGTAAGCGGCTCAGATTGGGAATGTGGATGGAAAGAACCTATTGAGTCTTGTCCTTAAATGGCAGGTGAAACCACTGAATTTTGGGGAGCTATTGAGGAGAAGCTGAGTGCCTTGTGGAAGAACACACCGTAAGGAGGAGCCTGAGAGAGCTGGTCACTGAGAAAATCATCATCTGAGAACTGGTGACATTGTGCGCTTAGAGGAGAGTGATTCCTCCCTTTTCTCTACCTGCCTTAAGAAACACTCAGGAAATTCTACTTTTCCCACTACCTCTTTTGGTGTGAGCGGTTTATACTGGAGCCCTCCAAAGAGGCACTCTGGTCCTTGACAAGGTCGGCAGCAGGTGGAAGAAGACCAATTAGGGATTAACCAGACACCTGAAAAGACTTTCTATCTTTTCTTTACCTATTCATTTATTATCTGCCTGTCATCTCTTTCCCCCTGAGCCTTTTCAAGGATCTCCCCTCTCTCTCACATTTCAGTCTCTGGCTCCCTCATGGGCCTCTCTTCCTCCGAGGTCAACAGGTCTTTTCTCGTCCCCGCTGTCAAGTTTCTTAGAGTCAGCCATCACGACTGGGGTCAATAGAACTATAAGCTGCCTCTCACAAAATAGCCAGTAATGGTCCTACAACTTACTGAGTTTTTATATATATTGATCGTGGTGCTAGGTACCTTACATATATAATTTCACTTAGTACTTTTAACTACTCTATATGGTAAATATTATTATTATTGCTTTGTCACAGAAAGCAAACTGAGAGTCACTGGCTTGATGTTCCATGGGCTTGAACTATTTTCACTTCCAAACAGGCTGCTGGTTAAAGTCAGGACAGTAGATAGGCAGGAGGATGATAAAAGCACAGCAGCTGAGGCTGGGCGTGGTGGCTCATGCCTATAATCCCAGCACTTTGGGAGACCAAGGTGGGCAGATCACCTGAAGTCAGGAGTTCAAGACCAGCCTGGCCAACATGGTGAAACCCAATGTCTACTAAAAATACAAAAATTAGCCAGTGTGGTGGCAGGCATCTGTAATCCCAGCTACTTGGGAGGCTGAGGCAGGAGAATTGCTTGTACCCTGGAGGCAGTTGTTGCAGTGAGCCGAGATCATGTGATTGCCCTTTAGCCTGGGCGACAAGAGCAAGACTCAATCTCAAAAAAAAAAAAAAGGAAAAAAAGAACACAGCTACTGAGAGTTCCATCTGCCTTCATCCCTTTGTTGCAGATTTTATTTAAAAACTGAATGTAACTGAATGTGTGTAGGTTATTAAAATTGCTGGGCTGGGCATGGTGGCTCATGCCTATAATCCTAGCACTTCGGGAGGCCAAGGTCGCCTGAGGTCAGGAGTTGGAGACCAGCCTGGTCAGCACAGTGAAACCCTGTCTTTACAAAAAAAAAAAAAAATTAGCCAGGCAAGGTGGCAGGTGCCTGTAATCCCAGCTACTCAGGAAACTGAGGCAGGAGAATCACTTGAACCCGGGAGGCGGAGGTTGCAGTGAGCTGAGAGTGCACCATTGCACACCAGCCTGGGCAACAGAGCAAGACTCCATCTCAGATAAATAAAATAAAGTAGCCTGAGGTTGACTTCAGGCTTTTACATTATCTCTTTTCAGCCTAGGAATAATCATGAAGCAGCAGTGCTGCCATTGAAAAGTAAAAGTTGGAGTAATTGATATTTCACAGGCCGGGCATGGTGGCTCACACCTGTAGTCCCAGCACTTTGGGAGGCTGAGGCGGGCGGATCACCTGAGATCAGGAGTTCAAGAGCAGCCTGGCTAACATGGTGAAACCCCGTTTCTACTAAAAACACAAAATATTAGCCGGGAGTGATGGCGCGCACCTGTAATCCCAGCTACTTGGGAGGCTGAGGCAGGAGAATCACTTGAACCTAGAAGGCGGAGGTTGCAGTGAGCCAAGATCAAGCCATTGCACTCACAGCTTGGGAAACAAGAGCAAAACTCCACCTCAAAAAAGAAAAAAAATATATTATTTCTGTTTATTTATCTTGTTTTTCTGTTTATGCTGTTTGAAATCACAGTGGACTATGTCAGCAAGAGCATACAAGTACCACTTAGTTTAAATCCTGCTATGTCTTAAGGAAATTATAATGGTAAGTTGTGGGAATTCTAGAGATGCAATTGAATAGAGAGTGGAAATTGCATTATAAAGTCAATAGCTGTGTTTTTTATTTTAAAATTGTTTTGTACATATTATGTATTATAAAAAAGACTCGTATTTGCTACAGATATGTAGTCATCATATTCCCACTTAGAAGAAACATGTTCTATCCATGTCAGAGTTTAGAATGAAAGGTTAATTATCTTTCTATTGATTTTCTCTAATTTAACTGATTTTGTTAGCATAATTGTTATTCTACCATTCCTTAGCTTCATTGTGATCAAAATACACACTAAAAAAATTATGAGGGGAACTCTTACTATCTGATTTAATATTTAATGTTGCGCTACAGTAGTCAAAACAGTTTGGTTTTGGAGAAAGAATATACATGTAGAACAATAGAGCTGAATCCAAAAATAGAACCATACATATATGGTCTATTGATTTTTTTTGACAAAGATGGAAAGGTAATTCACTGGAGAAAGAACAGTCTTTTCAACAAATGTGTTGAAACATATACACATCTATGTGCAAAAACATGAAACTTGCTCCAGAAATTAACTCAAACTGTATCATAGATCTAAATCTAAAACACTAAAACTTCTAAAAGTAAACAGGATAAAAATCTGTGTGACCTGGATTACAAATGGATATTTTAGAAATTACACAAAGGACACTTGCTATAGAAAAAAGACACATTAGACTTTATCAAAATTAAGAACCTCTGTTTTTTGAAAGAGCTATTAAGAGAATTAAAAGGCAAATCAGAGCAAGAGAGAATATTTGCAAATTACATGCCTGATACAAGACACGTATCCAGACTATATAAAGAACTCTCAAAATTCAATAGTAGGAAAACAAACAACATTTTTAAAATAGAGAAAATACTTGAACAGACAATTTGTGATGAATGGTAAATAAGTGCCTGAAAAGGTGATCATTACTAATACCATTAGATATTAGAAAAATACAAATTAAAACCACACTGAGAGACACACCTACTAGGATGGCTAAAACAAAATCAATAACCTGACAATACCAAGTCCAGGCAAGGAGTTACTAGCTTTCTCACAAGTTGCTGGTGGGGATACAAAATGGTAGAGCCCTGCCTAAAACTGAGGTGGGGACAAGGAGAGCCTTTGCCTCTACCAGTCCCACCTACCCTCCCCTTAAACCCTCTGCTTTTGAAAGCAGATCATGTTCACTGCAATACTGGACTACAGGTATCTGTCTCTGGACCAGCAGGGACCTCTGAAGCCTTCTTTGTGGCCTGCCTTTTTTTTTTTTTTTTTTTTTCCATCCTGTGGTTTTTCTAATGGACTTTCAGGAATGTTGTAGTCTCACAACTTTCCAAGCTCCACCACTTCCTAAATCTTAAGAACTTTAATTGGTAGTTTCAATTGAAGGTGTTGTTTTTAGACTTAACACCCAATGAAAGCCCAGCCGTCAGGACAAATCCTTGAATGTTCTCTTAAGAAAATGATGTTGGTCATCGCAGCTTCAGCATCTCCTATTTTTTGATCCTTGGCTCCCTCTGCTGATCTCAAAGATTCCCGGCTTTGCCTTCTTCAGCCTCTTTTCACCCCTTTGCTGTCCTGTGTGGTGAGTTGGTGAGAGAAATCATTGCTGCCCCCTCCCCCCAGCACCATATATGAGTTTCAAGTTTTATTATTGCCAAAAAAACCCAAAAAAACAAAAAAAAAACTTATTTATTTTTATTTCTTTTATATTTATTTATTTTATATTTATATTTATTTCTTTTATATTCTTATATACAAGCTTATTTAAGTATTTTTCTTTCTTTTCTTTCTTTTTTTGTTTAAGATAGTCTCACTCTATTACTCTATAGGCTACAGTGCAGTGGTATGATTATGGCTCACTGCAGCCTCAACCTCCCAGTCTCAAGTGACCCTCCTACCTCAGTCTCCCAAGTAGCTGCGACTACAGGCATGTGCCACCATGCCCGGCTAGTTTTTGTATTTTTTGTGGAGATGAGATTTCACCATATTGCCCAGGCTGGTCTCGAACTCCCGAGTTGAAGTGATCCACCGGCCTTGGCCTCCCAAAGTGCTGGGATTACAGGCATGAGCTACTGCTCTTGGCCAGTATTTTAATTTCTTATAAGAGTATGCTTATACTCTAAGTATTTGTAGGTCTCTTTGCAGTAGCAGATTTACTTTCCCTAACTCATACATCCATCTTACAGATAAGGAAATGAAGCTTGGAGGGATCGTACAACTTTCCAAAGCTTATCTAGCCAGAAGGCAAACCTCCAGGTAATTCAACTCCAGGTAAGTCAACGTTATGGCCCCCTGAAGTTGGCAAAAACTGCGATTACTTTTGGACCACCCTAACAGTTTTACTCTCCTTTTTTTACTTTAGTTTATTTTCTCAAAATTTCATATCTTTCCATTAACGTTCCTGTTAGTTTTACTGTTCATCAAAGGCAACTAATAAGGTTTATGCTCTGAAAGGTGAAGTGTCAATAATAAAATAGAAAACATTATGCCATTTAAATGATCTCTTTCTGATTCAAGGGTTACTTATCATAAGGCAAACTTTGGAGAAAGCCACAGTTCAGTTTCTATGCGCTGGAAAGTGTGGTCTCAGTGACGGTAAGCACTGCTAGCCAGTGGTGATAGACTAGGAGAGTAATTTAAGTTGGTGATATGGTTTGGCCATTTGTCCTGCCCAAATCTCATGTTGAAAGATAATCAATATGTTAGAGGTGGGCCCTCGTCAGAGTTGTGGGGGTGGATTTCTCATGACTGGTTTAGCACTATCTGCTTGGTTCTGTCCTCACAATAGCGAATGATTTCTCACGAGATCCACTTGTTTAAATATGTATGGCACTTTCCCCATATCACTCTCTTGCTCCATCTTGCCATGTGACACACTGGCTCCCCTTCACCTGCCACCATGATTGAAAGTTTTCCGAGGCCCTTACCAGAAGTAGATGCTGGCATCATGCTTCCCGTATAGCCTGCAGAACTGTGAGCCAATTGGATCTCTTTTCCTTGTAAACTACCCAGCTTCAGAAATTACCTCTTTCTTTATAGCAATGCAAGAACTGCCTAACACACATAGACATCAAGAAGAAATTTTATCCTATACAGTCAGATAAAAACAGCATGGATAAATATTCACATGAAATATTCTATGAATAGTTTGAAGAGCTTGACAGGTGTTGCATTAGCTGCTATGACACCTGGGAAGTAAGACTGTTTTGTAGTCATTGTAACACTTACTCTTTACTCCAACAATCATCCTGGGAGGTAGATAATTATAGCAATTTAAGACATGGGGAAACTGACAGATGAAGTAACTCTACAGGGTGTAGTAGCTCCTGGACAATGCCTCCTGGAGCTGCCTGGTCATTAGGTAATCAGTGATCAAGTCAGCCGCTCTGAAAGAAGTGACTACGTGAGGTGGAGTGGTTCTCCATCAACAGGACTCCACCTGAACTAGAATTTTCAAAATCTAGTTCTCTTACTCAGCCACAAACCCAGTGAAGAGTCCTGTGCTCAGGCCATGAAGGAGTTAAATGAGATCCAGGACATATAAGTAAAACAAATCTGTATTCTCTTCAGAGAATAGCCTTTTGGTAACTCAAGTGTATTTCTTAAAGATAATTTTTCTAAATCTGGAGAGTATAAGAAAAATGAAAACAGTTAAGAAGCAGAGAAAAACATTGGTAATGGAAATTGGAGTGAATTAATTTATAGAGGCAGTTTTTGAGGATCCACCCAGAAGGAACTGGACATGGGACACCGTCGAATCTACAGGTGTCCAAAGTTCGGGGGAGTCTATTTGACCACAGCTGAATTTCTCCCCATTCTAACCAGTGCCCAGTTTTCAAAGGTGATCTTAGCGGCTTAGTGCTATCTATGGGCTAGGGATTGGATACACACAAAAGTTTCATTGATTTTACTTGACATTTAAAGGGAACTGGTGTTGTGCAACAGCTTTGTTTTCTTAGAACAATAAGTTTTGTTCATTAAGACATTTATATGCTGATCATGAACATTCCTTCTGGTTGCTAATGATGTTAATAATTAGGTACAAGGGTACCTTAGATGATCATGCATAACTTCATTTTGTTATCTACATGTAAACATTCCAAGAACCCAACACACTGAAAATTTGTCAGCAAGTACCCAGACCCTAATTACATACCTAGAGAATATGAGGATTGGTGGTCCTCATCCTTAAAGCACTGAGTAGTAGGTAGACACAGGGAACAAAAGAGGATTCAACTACCACAACCAAGGTGTTGATTGGTAATATGTCTCAGGATCAATACACTAGCTCAGTTCTCAGAACTGAGGATGTGATCTAAAGTGGGACTAGCAACAAGGGTGAATACTTGGCCAAGAACATTGATCTAGAGCACGTTAAATCCACCCATTTAAAGTCAGAGTAGAACTTTCGGGCGAGGGCAGGGTTGAACCTATAGCTAGAGGCCTAATTGCTCAATTGGTAGAGAATAGGGATAAGGAGTTTAGAAAGCCAAGCAGGGCTGGCCACTTAGGGCTTACCCCCATCCATTGTGGGAAGACAATTGAACTCTAGAGATTTGGCCTCAAGTTCAATTCACACTAAAAAATAGATCTTTCTTTGCAAACAGGTATGCTTGACTAGTTTTTTGTTTTGGGCTAGCTCTCCAAGGTAAATCAAGATATCATTTAAGTCCATTTCCACCCTTCTCTGGCAGTGAAAACTTCCTTTGAGCAGCAGTCTCTTGGACATTTATTAAAATTGCAAACAACTATCCATGAAAAGGTTTAACACCTTCATTTATATTAATTTATCAACTTATAAGCAATGCACATGTACAGTTCTACTAAAGTATGTATATTAAAAACAGAAACAAAAATATAAACTTAAAAAGATGAAATAAGGAATACACAGAAATTCTGATACAGTCTGCTTGTACCCCAGTAGATTGTCTGTGGCCCCTTTGGGGTGAGCACCTTCCATTTCAAGGATCTCTTCTTTAGAATATTAATGGAGAATTATATGGTCTGAATGGCATGACTGTGTTTTCAGACTATATACACTAGGTCTGGAAACGTGATTTTTATGTTTCCTATTCATTAATTTGACAGCATAGACCCTACAGAGGTCTATCTTGGGTATTCTGATTTATTCTGATTAATGGCAGATAGCACTGGCCTCAGATGGTAACGTTGTTCTGCCCTGACCGTCGTATCAAAGCTAGAGTGCACTGATTTATTTTCTGCGTGAAGAATATTAGACTCCATCTGCTGAGGTCAAAGGCCAAATGAAACTTCACCAGATGCTGAATCCAAGAATTCTCCAGGCACCTGGGTCTCAGGTTCAGGGCCAGAATCTATCTATTCCCTGGAGGTCTGAGGCCCTGGGATCAGGAGACACAAAACTGCCATGAAAGCAGTCCTAGAGGTGCCACACGGGATGGCAATACAGTGACTGTCACCACATCCCAGATTCCTAAATAATAAGCCTGAGCCGTGAACCCCAGCAGAATCCCTGCTGAACACCCAGACTTGCTGAGAAGTTCATGAAGACGTTTTGATAGCCACTTCTCTATAGATTCTTAAAAAAAAAAACCCAGCATTATTGATGTATAATTTGCACTTCATAAAATTCACCCACGTAAACCAGCTCAGTGTTTTTTAGTACGTTCAAGATACGGGCAACCATCACCACAATCAATTTTAAAACATTTTCAACACTGCAAAAAGAAATCAACTAGCAGTCATTACCCAGTTCCTCCCAGCACACTTCTCTCTCCTCTTCCCCTCAGCCCGAAGCAACCACTGATCTATTTTCTGTCTCTATTATGATCATTCGATATAAATGGAATCATATAACACGTCGTGTTTTGTGATTGGCTTCTTTTACTTAGCATAATATTTTTAGGGTTCATTCATGTTGTAGTATGTACCAGTACATAATTTCTTTTTATTGCCAGATAATACTGTATCATGTGGATATACCACATTTTATTCATCCATTCTTCACTTGATGGACATCTGGGTTGTTCCTACTTTTTGGCTATTATTAATAATGCTGCTATGAACTTTCATGTATAATTTTCTGCATGGACACATGTTTTCATTTCTGTTGGATATATACCTAGGAGAAGAAGAATTATAGGAGCATATGGTAACTCTATGTTTAGACTTTTGAGGAACTGCCAGCCTGTTTCCCAAAGTGACTGCACCATTGTCTGTGCCCACCAGCAGTGTAGGAGGGTTCTGATTTCTCCACATCCTTGCCGACATCTATTAGTTTCTTTTTGATTATATTATTCCATGGGGTGTGCAGTGGGATCTCATTGTTAATTTGATTTATAGTTCCCTGATGATTAATAATAATCTTTTGTACATCTTTTTATGTTTATATTGGCCATTTGTACATCTTCTTTGGGGGATGTCTATTCAAATCTCTTGTCCATTTTAAGTAGGATACTTTGGCTTTTTATTATTGAGTTGTAAGAGTTCTTTATATATTCTAAATATGTGTTTTTAATAAGATATGTGATTTTCAAAAACTTTCTCCTATTTTATAAGTTGTCTTTTCACTTTCTGGATGGTGTCCTTTGAAGCACAAAAGTTTTTAATTTTGTTGGTGTCCAGTTTATCTGTTTTTATTCTGATGCTTATGCTTTTGGTTTTATATTTAAGAAACAATCACCTAATTCAAAGCCACAACATTTTTTCCTAGGCTTTCTTCTATGTTATTTATAATTTTAGCTCTTACGTTTAGGTTTTTGATCAATTTTGAACTTTTCTCTATGATGTAAGGTAGGTGTGCAGCTTCATTCTTTTGCATGTAGATATTCACTTAGCTCAGAACCATTTGTTGGAAAGACTATTCTTTGCCCTCAGCAGCTGGAGTCTAATATTCTTCATGCAGAAAATAAATCAGTGCACTCTAGCTTTGATACGACGATCAGGGCAGAGCAACATTACTATCTGAGGTATTAGCATCTTTGTTGAAAATCCATTTACTGTAAATGTGAGAATTTATTTCTGGACTCTCCATTCGACTCCATCGGTCTATATGTCTATCGTTGTACTTCACAGATTTGTCTAGGGTCTTCTACTGCTCACCCATAAAAATTAATTAATTGCTTAAGGTTTTACGAAGGACACTAATGCTTCTAATTGAAGCTTAGGAAGAAATTAACACTCAAGACTTCAGAGGGCAGAAAGCAAGACAGCCTCAAGGAGCTCGGCGGCATCTCTCTAAAGCTCTGCTATTACCGAACTAGCTCAAAGGATCTTCAGTCTTTGTGACTCTTCCAAGTTTCAAATTTTCAAGTAAAGGAATCTGGTTTACTTTGATGAGAAGTATTCCCCTAAAACAGTCCACTGTGGCTGAGAACAGGGTTACACAGCACAGACATTGTTATCTGGGTTGGAAGTTACACAAAGACAATACATCCAACTCCTGGGCCATGGAAGTACCCGCTTAACATTTCTCCCCGTCTCTAGTCTCTCCGTACTTCACTCCCATTCACAAAAGTACATCTGCACAGAAGTATATTGGTGCGCTTCTTGTCCACACCCAAAAAGAACAGACCTTGTACTGGATGGGGCCAAACCCGTACATCCTGAAAGTAAGTCCCATTTATAAACTGGATTATTCTATCTTTTGTTTATTTCTGTAGAATGAGAGTTCAGTAATATCTTGTCGAATGTTCTTTTGATTCAGTTAATCATTGAATTATAATCTTGTTTAATGTCTTTGTCAGAGCTTAGAGAATCACTGAGTCATTGGAATGGCCCTCTCTCCAGCTTGGTCTAGAGATCTCTGAGATTTGCCTAAAATATTCATATTGGCCACTGGGGACCCACTCAAAAGGGAAGGTGAACCTCAGATTAAGATCCTATGGGGATTTTCTTCTCTTAATAATAGAAGTTCTGGATGTTTTCTTGAAAATGAGGCATTACTTACCTGCTTAACATCCACTTCGTGGCTTATGACTACCTCTAAGATAACATCTAAACTTCTTGGCTTGACCCACAAGACAATTACAATTTGGTCCCAGTCCTCCCATTCCTTCCCTTTTATACATTCATACACCCCCTACCCTAACCATACACCATACACACTTACCTTATCGTTGTGTTTTTTAATAATTTTTTTAGTAGAGACAGGGTTTCATCATGTTGCCCATGCTGGTCTCAAACTCCTTGGCTCAAGCAATCCACCCACCTCAGCCTCCCAAAGTGCTATGATTACATACAAGGGCCGAGCCACACACTTGCCTTAAAGCCCTGCTTTTCTTGCTCTGTTGCCTTTGAGTCTTTCCCTCCCCATGCCAACTCCCACAGTCCTGCTCATTCTTTCACTCCCTGCTTCATGGTCAGCTCCACTGTGAAACTTTACTACTCACATCGTCTCCTCACGAAACTACAACTTCTCTAATTCATGCCCCCATGGCCTTTTCATGTAATTCTTTTACATCACTCATACTGTTACCATCAATATGTATCTGTCTCCTGCTAAGAATCTATATTTCCCAAGGGTGAGAATCTAAAACTAAAGGGCTGTGCTCGCTTCGGCAGCACGTATAGAAAATATTTTGCACCAGCTTAATACTGCAGGCCTGATGGTCAAGTTTTTCCTTTGTCAAAAAGAAGAGAAAAATGAACACTGATATTATTTGAGGAAAAAGTAGAGAACCCACAAGCCATTTGCCCAGTTAGTGACATTTCATTTATCAGCACAAAATGTCACATAAATCCTAAATCTGGTTTAGTGTAAGGAATTGTTTTTCATCACGCACAGGGTAGCATTTGGAATTCATTCATTTGAGTTCTGTTGCCTTGTATTCAGAATGCCTAAGGTTGGAGTCTCTGATTTCATTCTCCAAAGCAATGAAGAGACCTCACAGGTTGAAATCGGAATCCATGAGATTCTATATAATAGCTGAGGTTTGGTCCCCAGAGAAAAGTGAGTAAGAATACAGGGGGAAAAAACCCCAAAAACTAAACAAATCTAAAAGAAGAAGAAGAAGAAGAAAAAAACCCAGCAACCTATTAATCCTGGAAGAAAATATATAACATCATTTTCATTATTAGGATTTCCTTTGTATTTACCCTCAATAGAGTCAGTCAACATGTTTCCGTTCCCATTTAATTCCCAAGTGGCACTTTTGGAGTCCAGGAAAAGTGCCAAGCTGAGTTGTTCAGAAGATCTAATTACTCCTAACAGAAATACTACGCAACAGACTGCTTTGGTTCTTGCTCTGTCATCTCTTGTCCTCTTGTTTCCTATAAGGATTCATGTGAAAAACCAAAGTTGTATGTGCTGTGCCCAGGAATGTCAAGGAATGGGAAGCTGGGGCAATCACAGCCCCGTCTCATCCTGGCAGGAGGGAGGATCCTCGAGAGGCGGTGCAGGGGGAGGAAGCGCCACAGCATAATAAGAGTATTGAGTGACTGGGACCTGCTCCAAGGGGTGATAAACAGGGTGCAGAGTTGACCTGAGATTTCTCACACTTGCAGATCATTAGGAGGGCATTTTCCTTCAGTCTATGCTTGAACTTAGAGGAACAAATCACTCACTCTCCCCTCCCACCACTGCAGCTCTGGATCAATCATATCTTTCCTGGTTACTTCCTCATTTTTATTAATTTTCTAAGCTTCAGGTTCATACATTTAAATGCCCACTAAATGTCTAGTTCAGTATGTCATCTTCTTCCCAAACTTGCTTCTTCTCCTTTCATCTTTCTTATCTCATTTATGTTATCAGCATCACTGCCAACACCAACCACACAGACTAAAGATTCAGAAAATATCTCATCTCTACACTTTCCTTCAAGCCCAACTTCTACCCTAGTATCATGTCACCAGTTACCAAATTCTGGCAAATTCACTTTTTAAATATTTCTTGATTCTTCCCACCACTTTTCTCTTTTTCCACTGCTAGTTTATCATTTCTTGCTGTATAGTACTGTTTGGTGCATAATAGACACTTAAATAATGTTTGGTTTTGGGCCAGGCCCAGTGATTCATGCCTGTAATCCCAGTACTTTGGGAGGCCGAGGTGGGTGGATCACGAGGTCAAGAGTTCAAGACCAGGTTGGCCAACATGGTGAAACCCCATCTCTACTAGAACTACAAAAAAATTAGCCGTGCCTGGTGGCATGTGCCTGTAATCCCAGCTACTTGGGAGGCTGAGGAAGAAGAATTGCTTGAACCCAGGAGGCAGAGGTTGCAGTGAGCTGAGATCATGCCACTGCACTCCAACCTGGGCGGCAGAGCAAGATACCATTTCGAAAAAAATAATGATAATGTTTGGTTTTGATTGAACAAAAAATGGATCTTCCCACTAATTTATACTATAGAGTGAATGACTTTTTCAGATTTTTTTTTTTTTTTTTTTTTTTTAAGAATTAGGGGCTAAAGAAGGAAAACAGAAAAGGATTACTTGAGATATCTGAGGGGAAAGAGTGTTAAAAGGGGATACAAACCCGATTTTTTCTGCTCTTATCTGCCTGGAGTACAGAAAGCAATCATTGGGCTACTTCACAAAATGCCCCACCCTCCTGTTGAAACAGCCCTTTCAGAGCTAGGATCCTCCTGTGGAGTAACATTCAATGATCTCAGTAATCTGTGGATTTCATGAGTACTTCTTAAATAATAATGTGCCGCTTGGCCAGGCGCGGTGGCTCATGCCTGTAATTCCAGCACTGTGGGAGGCCAGGGTGGATCACCTGAGGTCAGGTGTTCGAGACCAGCCTGGCAAACATGGCAAAACCCTGTCTTTCCTAAAAATAGAAAAATTAGCTGGGCGTGGTGGCATGCGCCTGTAGTCCCAGCTTACTCGGGAAGCTGAGGCAAGAAAATAACTTGAACCCGTAAAGAGAAGGTTGTAGTGAGCCGAGATCGTGCCACTGCACTCCATCTTGGCAACAAAGTGAGACTCCATCTCAAACAAAACAAAACAAAACAAAACAAAAAACAAAAAAGAAAAGAAAAAAGAAGAAAAAGAATGTTAATGGGCATCTTAGTGGCCTGGAATCTTGTTAAAATGCAGACTCTGGCTTAGTAGGTCTGAGGTGGATCCCCAGCATCTGCATTTCCCAGGCAAGGGCAATGCTGCTGGTCTACAGGCCATACTTTGGGTAGCAAGGGATTAGATAATCTATTTCAGGGTAACATTTCTTTGCCACAATCTATAGGACTGTCAATATTAAAACACTAAAAGTGGCCCAAGGCTCTATAAGTCTCCAGGTTATACAGTTACAACTTCATGGCATCAAGAACTTTGACCCAAAAAGGCAAGGGCTCATTGGAACTAAGAATCCCTTAGCCAAGGCCTCTGCAGGCTGCAGAGAGCATGCCTCTCTCGAGACTTAGAGATTTGAAGGACAAAACTATTTCCACAGGCAGGCTTAAGAGACCCAAAGCAGGTCTAGAAACATATAGGGACAAGCACAGCAGGAAGTCATTCCCACATCTGGGTCTGAAGGGATGGGAACCTGGTGAAACCTGGGGCCATCCAGGGGGACCACACAACAGGTGCTGAAGCCACATTGGAGGAAATCCTTGGAGGCAGGTGCTTGGTGACCAGTACCCTGACCTCATTCTCCCCTCGATGAAGCATAAGGTTGGCCAAATTTACCTGCAAGGGAGTCCCATGATGTAATACATGTGGGGTTCCTGGGGAACAGAGCAGGGCAGAAAAGGGTGTGAAGTGAATCGGGGTTGGTAGGTGGAGGATAAGTAGCTCATAAGCTGTACAATAGGAGGTTCATACTGGCTTGACAGTTCTCATCCTCTTTATAGAGATGCATGAATATTTTAAAACATGTCATCTCTGAGGATGAAATGGGGAAAAGGCAACCCTTTGGCATGGTCTGTTGGACATATTGACCACTGAGGCAAGGACAGGCCAAATAGAGAGCGAATCATAGATGTGGAAGCCACCTCAGTCTAGTCTCCTTCCCTGTGTATTTTATCTTTGGACACCACACAGAGACTCTGACCCCAAACTCCCACTTTACCCAACATGTCCATTCTTTAAAGGATTCTAGGCAAATGTGTATTGGTTTAGACACTATTCGAAATAGGGCTGTTG
The DNA here is from genome assembly GCF_049350105.2 of Macaca mulatta. Lineage (NCBI taxonomy): Eukaryota > Metazoa > Chordata > Mammalia > Primates > Cercopithecidae > Macaca > Macaca mulatta. The sequence continues at coordinate 25,735,404 of NC_133422.1, forward strand.
GCCTTTCCAAAGTAAATTCCTGCATTCTATTCCAAGAACCATCATCATCTCAAAGAAAATATAAATAGGATAGGATGGTTTCCATACATATAAGGTCCTACTCCAGATCCATTGAAAGCTCAGTTCAAGAAGCCAGTACAAAATGATTATGGCAAAATGTACAGAGCATTTGAGTCAGAATTTGAGTCTTCTAGTTCATCCTCAACAAAACCATAGAGTGTAAACTGTTGAGGCTTAGTACATCCAGCTTAGGAGGATAAAGGACTTCTCTGACCTCATTGCCTTAGGAAAGCTCAATAGGTCACATTTCCAGCTGGGGCCACCAAGCACCCTTTGGCTTTTCCTTCCTATGCACAAAATTTCAGAAGTCACAGTGTAGCTGAATTTCCTTTGGTAACAGAAAAAACAGTCATTATTGTTGAATGCAAGGAACTGATCTGACCGACAGTCAATAATTTTTTCCTGCAAATGACAAAGCCTGTTTCCTCCAGCTGATAATGAAACCTTGAAAATGCACAGGACATGTATTTTCCTAAGCAAATAATCCATGACAAGGTGCAATTCTGTACCTTAATCAATCAAAAGCTAAGACTGAACAGAAGAGTCTATTGTAAAATGCGCATAACTTAAAATTTACCATTCTTACCATTTTAAAATCTACAATACAGTAGCATGAAGTATACTGAGTCATATTTATTTTTAAAATAAATAGTTATAAATGAGCCCCTAGTCTCTCTAAAGAAATGTACTCAACAGGCTCAACAAAGAGAGAAGTGCTATTTTCTTTTCTTTCCTTTATTATTAATATTATTATTTTCTTTGAGACAGAGTTTCACTCTTGTCACCCAGACTGGAGTGCAGTGGTGTGATCTCAGCTCATTGCAACCTCCACCTCCCGGGTTCCAGTGATTCTCCTGCCCCAGCCTCCGGAGGAGCTGGGATTACAGGTTTGCCCGCCACCATGTCCAGCTAATTTTTTATGTTTTTAGTAGAGACGGGATTTCACCATATTGGTCAGACTGGTCTCAAACTCCTGACCTCAGGTGATCCACCCACCTCGGCCTCCCAGTGTGCTGGGATTACAGGTGTGAGCTACTGCACCCAGCCGAGAAGGACTGTTTTTATATCAGAGGAAAATGGAAAAGTATGATACTCACACAGGGATAATGTCATAAGCTTTAGGCAAGAAAGCAAATCCTATATCCCTCTTTTCCGGGTCAGGGAGCTAAGCAAGGATATTACGGGGCTAGTCATGAGTTTCCAGGCTTTAGGACAGTCCTGTAAACATTTGCTGGATCAACTGCTTTGCCTAACCAGTATGCCTGTCCTGGTCTCATGCCATTTGCAAGATTCACTGACAGCAAGTGCATTTTCCTAAGTGTGAAGAAGAGACATACCTTCCATGCCACATAAAAGAGTGTGGTGTAGGGGAAAACCATGCTATCTTCTGTTAAGAGTTTGGACTTTAGTGTCAGAAAGACCTGAGTTTGAGCACAATTCTGTTTCTTCTGGTCTGGTTGCAAGTTACTTAAGTTCTCTGCATCTCAGTTTTCTCATCTATAAAATGAGGGTTAATGTAAGCATCTACTTCGGAAGGAGGTTATAAGGATTAAATTAAATCAGAGAATTAGTCAGGATAAGATAGGCTTTGCTGCATTAACAAGTGAATCCCAATATTTCAGTGGCTTAATCTGACAAAAATTTACTTCTTGCTTATGTCACAGTTGAGGGTGGGAGGAAAAGGTGGCTTTCCTCCAAAAGTTATCAAGGACCTGGGCCTCTTCCAAATGGCAACTCTAACATCTAAGAGGCTTTTGCTTCCTGACAAATGGAGGAACCACACTGACTTTTTACTACTTTGGCCTCAAAGTGACTATGTCATTTCTGGTTAGAGTCCATCAGAAATAATCACGTGCAGCAGTCAGTTTCCAGGAAAAAAAAAAACAAAAACAACAAACAAAAACAGATGGTACATTCTAAAGGGCCATCTGTACATTCTAAAGGGCCAAGATTAGTTATAAAAATGTGAGCAGGGTTAAGGGAAGCCACAGGGAGTCATAAGCTACCCCAGGGTTACTAACAGCCTAATACAGGTCCTGAATTTTCAGTACCTGAAGCTCAGGCTGGGGATGAATAAACCAGCCTCTTTTGCCTCCTGTCCTTCTAACTGTTGCCTCCCAGTGGTCATGCTCAGCTATGAACCAGTCAGTGGCACTCAAATGATGTCATCCATGAAAGGTCAGCTTGTGCCAGACCAGGAGAAAAAGTCGATCTGGAATGGCAAATGGAGAATGCCCAGAAGAGCATGCAAAAGGCTTGGCAATGTGCTGAGCACATAGTTAGTGCTCAAAAAATGAATGTGAAGCCAAGAATACGTGAAGAAAAATATTTAAAAGTTATTTGTGTTTTTTTTTTTTTGAGGTTTTCAGTTTACTTTACCTCTAACAAAGAGAAATTTACATTTGCTAGTGAGAATTTTTCTCTCTCCAATTCAATGAAGGTTAAACGTCCAAAGCTGGGTTGCACTTCCTCTTGGCTCAGTGTCCAGAGCTGAACTGTCTTTCCTCTCTCCTAAAAGATGAGTTTAATAGGAAGAATAGTTTTTTGTTTTTTTTTTTTTCAAAGTGAGAAACATTGATAGCTCTACCCCAAAGAACTTTATCTGTCTGCCAGCAATTACAACTTCAGTTGGGACTAATGGCACAGTTACATTGATAACTGCTGTTACTGTTTTCATTCTTTAACTTGCCAACAAGATCCTTTGGTCCCTTATCTTGTACTGGAGCCAACCAAACAAGAGCAGGAGAAGTTGAAATCTTGACACTTCAAAGTCCAGGGCGTTGTGAACAAGCTCACTAGTTGTTTGTGTTGGGCTTTGCTAAATAATAGGCTGGATTCAGTGCCAGTAAAAAGACATAGCTTTGGAAGATAGTTTTTGAGGTTCCATTCATATATAGTTTCTCATTTTGCACACAAGTGAAATGATCTTTTCCAAGGATCAAATTCATTTCTTGTTTATTTCCCATAATTGTGTTTTTATGTGAGAAACTCACAGACACTTTGAATTTGAAGGAAGTTTGGAAGTCATTTTGTTAAACGACCTCATACACCATCAAATCCTTGCAGGGGGTGAGATTCCACCTCTGCCTGAACCCTTTCAATGACAGGAGGCTCACTCATCGTAATACCAGCAGCACCTTTGCTTTTGCTGTGAGCTGCCCATGATACTTTGCTGGCATTGTTTCCTTAACCCTCAACAACTCTCTGAGGTAGCTGCTATTATTAGTTCCCTTTACAAATCAGGCAACCAAAGCATAAAAAAGTAACTGACTCAAAGATCCACTGCTAAACTTCACTGAAGCTGGAGTTCAAACCCACCTCTGTTTTTCTCTAATCCTCAAGCTTTTCTCCACTAAGGTTTCCCAGTACCTTTCAAGACAACCCATTCTCACCAAGAACTCTCTGAAACATCCTTTCTGTAAGTCTCTCCATAATTGTATTAGTTCATCATTTCAATATCAGAAAGTGGGAATATAAGAACTATTAATGATCATTTACATTTGATATCATTTTGCCATTTAAAAAGCATGCCAATAATCTCATTCAAGCTTCTCAGCAGCTCTGAGAGATAGTTTGACACTCTCTATTTTACCTATTAGAATGCTGAGTTGGCTGGGTGTGGCGGCTCATGCTTGTCATGCCAGAACTCTGGGAGGCCGAGGCTGGCAAATCACTTGCACCCGGAAGTTCGAGACCAGCCTAGGCAACATGGTGAGGCCCCATCTCTACCAAAAATGCAAAAAATTAGCCAGGCATGGTGATGTAGTCCCAGCTACTATGAAGGCTGAGGTGGGAGGATTGCTTGAGCCTGGGAGACTGAGGCTACAGTAAGCCGTGCTCGTGCCACTGCACTCCAGCCTGGGAGACAGAACAAGACACCATCTAAAAAAAAAAAAAAAAGAAAGAAAAGAAAAACACATTGCCAAGTTTCAGAGCGTTTGTATTTGCTCATGGTCATGTGCAACCTGGTGATGGAGCCAGGAGCAGAGCTCAGGTCCTTTACATCTTGGTCCTGTGCTTTCTACTACACCATGCTGTTGACTCAGCGAAGAATGAAAATGCAGTCAAGTGTGAGCTCCTGATGCAGCCTCCTTCCTCAAGTGCCTTTGTCTGAGGAGGTACCCCTCTGACCCTGATTTCCACACTACTTCCTGTCTTATTCCAGTACACTGTGGTCTCATGAACTCTTGCATTTAGGAGGTTTGGTCTCCTTAACAAAGCTGTTCCATGCCTACTCCTCAGGCCTGCATCCCAGTGAGCAATTCTGTTTCCATCAATTTTACTGCCTGATCTTGACCCAAACCAGTACTGGCCCTGTGTGGTCAACAGCGTTCTTGGGACTGGAGCTTAGTGACAGTGAGCAGATTGGACAGAAGGCAATCTCAGGCCACAGTGGTACAATGGTGCTTCTATTTTGTCCACAAGATGCCAAACAGCTGCTTCCAAATATCCAGATGTTTGGCATCATGTAAAACAAAACTTTGATTCATTGGCCAAATATCCCTCTGTCATCTAATTGATGAACACATGCTTGGATGTTTTGGCATCTTGTAGATACTGTGTTTGCTTATAAGTGAATGGATTTAATATTTCAGCTTCTAGAAAGTATCCCAAAACAAAAGTTCCCACACTACTTTCCAGTGCATAAATCTTCTTTCCAGGTTGTCTGCAAATACGACAAAGTGAAAAAGTCCCCACGTTTTGCAATCTCTTTAATCAGCTAAACACATCTGCATCAAAGGCTAACATGATCTTCTGTTGGGTTATGAGAGAAAAAAGAAAATCTTGGCTTTTCCCTTGTGTAATTGAAGCCAAAGCAATGTGAGCAAGATGTATCTTAACTTCCTTTACACTGTCTTTGGTTTTCTTTTTCCTTTTTTTTTTGTTAGTTTCTTTCAGATAGGGCCTCATTTTGTAGCACAGGCTCCAGCTCAGTGGCATAATCACAGCTCACTTGCAGCCTCGACCTCCAGGCTCAAGCGATCCTCCCACTTCAGCCTCCTAAATAGCTAGGACTACAGGTGCGTGCCACCACACCCAGCTATTTTTTTGTTTGTTTGTTTTAAATAGCAACAGGATTTTGCCATGTTGCCCAGGCTGATGTCTTTGGTTTTCTATCCTGTGTTTTACCCAGAATATTCAATGAAAAGTATTTCACTGAAGTTTTTCCTAATTGTTTTTTTCTTCATACCCAGTTACCTAGAAGCACATTTTCCAGATAATTAGCAAGGAGTACAGACAGTCCCCGACTTTTGATGGCTTTACCTATGGTTTTTCAACTTTGCAATGATGCAAAAGTGACATGCATTTAGTAGAAACATACCTCAGGCACCCACACACCATTCTGTTTTTCATTTCAGTATAGTGTTCATTAAATTATATGAGATATTCAACACTTTATTATAAAATAGGTTTTGTGTTATATGATTTTGCCCAACTGTGGGGTAACCTATGTGTTCTGATCAGGTTTAAGGTAAGCTAGGCTAAGCTATGATATTCGATAGGTTAGATGTATTAAATGCATTTTCAGTTTAACTATATATTCAACTTACAGTGGGTTTATCAGGACATAATCTCATCGTAAGTTGAGGAACGTCTGTATTCAGAGTGTTCTCCAATGAACAGGATCTCTAAGCTTTCTCTCCAGGGGAGGTGATAGTTTTTTCCTCCTTGGTTGATCCTAGATACACCCTAAGCTTCTTTTTTTTTTTTTTTTTTTTTTTTGAGACGGAGTCTGGCTCTGTCGCCCAGGCTGGAGTGCAGTGGCCGGATCTCAGCTCACTGCAAGCTCCGCCTCCCGGGTTTATGCCATTCTCCTGCCTCAGCCTCCGGAGTAGCTGGGACTACAGGCGCCCGCCACCTCGCCCGGCTAGTTTTTTGTATTTTTTAGTAGAGACGGGGTTTCACCGTGTTAGCCAGGATGGTCTCGATCTCCTGACCTCGTGATCCGCCCGTCTCGGCCTCCCAAAGTGCTGGGATTACAAGCTTGAGCCACCGCGCCCGGCCCACCCTAAGCTTCTTTACTTCCTTGTGCGCACATCAACCCACTGCTACTCAAATTACTAACCATATTTATCCTATAGTAAGCTGTCAGTACATTTGGCAGGCTCTGTGTTAAGTGCTTTAAACACATGGCATTCAATTCTCTCAAGAAACCTTTGGGGCATGAGGATTTTGGTGTGTGTGATTTTGTGTGCACTCATACTGCCTGAGTGCTAATTTGGAGACAAGGGGAATTGCAGTGTAGAAAGGGGCACCTGCACCCACTTGCTGAGGGCACACAGCTACAGGGCATTAGGGCTGTATTGCCTTAGAACCTGTGCACATGACCCCTCATTCTCTGCCTGCACCTCTTTGCTTTCAAAGTAATCGCCCTCACACACAGCACAGACTCCACTAGTCCAGATCATGAGGCCCATCCTGGGCCTTCCTGTCTTTGTGCTTCCTATTCCCTGCCATGAACCCTGCGATTCAACTCTGCAGACTGTGAGGCACACCCCCGAGCACCACACTCTTTTACTTCTCCCTACCCTTGCACACCCTACGCTTGCACATCCTCCTCTCCTTACAGGGACCATTGTACATGCCAGACTCATAGTCTACACATCCAGCATCTTCCCATGGGAAAATTCACCCTCAGTCAGCAGGAACCCCTCAAAAGTTCACTCCTCCCTGAAGTCCACCTGACCTCTCACTCACTCCTGTCTTTCATAACCGTGCTTTCCTTGGTTACAGTACCTAACACATTTATCATCCTCAGTGGGCTGTGCATGTGCTTTGAACTAATTCGTTTGCTTTCTGGCTCTCTCACCAGCCTGCGAGCTTCATGAGAAACGGAGGGCACAAGAGCCTCTCCATAAGAGTTTATTGGATAAATGATAAATTAAATGTTCACAGGTTATGGTGATATGTGAGCAATTACTAACATTTATTTGATACTTCCACAGCCTTTGAAATGTCCTAAATTTGTGCCTTTGCAGGTTTCTTAGGACAGGTTCAATACTCATCTTCACAATTCACTGGGTGCTGAGTTTCTGCTTTTGTCTTCTGTGTGGACTGTGAAATTGCCCTTTAATGAGTGAGAGAGAAAGAGAAAGCATTTTATCTCTGTGTCTCGATTACAAAGTCTCAGGAAAGGTCTCCACTGACTCAATTCTGACACGAGAAAGATCACCACCAGTGATCACATTATTTTAACATGACTGCCTTCCTAACAACTGTGTCATTGGGAGGAAGAGGCAATTCTACGATATGAGGGTGGGGGTGCTGAGGAAACAAAACAACGGCTGTCTGCTTAGGCCACTAATATCGAGCAGTGAAAAATAATCCTATTACTGGGATAAACAAAACCTTGCTTATACAGTCACCCTTCTCAATAACCTAGAGATTTTAATAAGGACCTCTTAAAGACCAAAAGGTCACCAAAACTCAGAGACATACCTTTTTAAGGGAGGAATTACAGACCCTGATGGATGAGATATTTACAGGCATAAAAGTCTGCTACTGCTACAGATTCTTCAAATGAACCCAGGTAGATACCTGTGCAGTTCCTTTACTCGTAAAGCCAGAGAGCCCTGCTTATTGACATAGACACTTGGGTCACTGGTAGCAGTTACTGGGCAGTCAGGTTCTAAAAGTAATAGTCTGTAGCACCAACATATGCAAAGTGAGTGGAATCTAGAAGCACTGGAAACACTGGGCTCAGGTCACCATGCTGTGGCTTGCTCACTCTCTCCGAGCCTCTCTTTTCTCAACTGTAAAAAGGGGGAAAAACCCAAAGCTATCTTCACTGAGTTTCCAGAATCACATGAAATAAAGCAAGGAAGCCTAAAGTTATACAAATGTTATTTACTTGTCCTATTTTATGGGGAATATGGAACATAATCGACGTACCTATTTAGAAGGAATTGGTAAATAAGTTGTGTATATCGTAGATCTCCCTTATCCATGGGAGATACGTTCCAGGATTCCCAATGAATGCTTGAAACCACAGATAGTACCAAACCCTATAGATACTAGGTTTACCCCTATACATACAACCATGTAACAAAATTTAATTTATAAATTATGCATAGTAAGAGATTAACAAAAACAGTAATAAAATAGAATAATTACAATGATAGATTAGGTTGGCGCAAACGTAATCGTGGCTTTTGCCATTACTTTCAATGGCAAAAACCATGATTACGTTTGCGCCAACCTAATACTATGATCAAAGTTATGTGAATGTGGGCTCTTTCTCTCAGAATATCTTTTTTTTCTCTTTTTTTTTTTTGAGATGGAGTCTCACTCTGTTGCCTAGACTGGAGTACACTGGCCCAATCTCGGCTCACTGCAACCTCCGCCCTCTGAGTTCAAGCAATTCTCTTGCCACAGCCTCCCGAGTAGCTGGGATTACAGGCACCTGCCACCATGCCTGGCTAATTTTTGTATTTTCAGTAGAGACGGCCAGGCTGGTCTTGAACTCCTGACCTCGTGATCCACCCGTCTCGGTCTCCCAAAGTGTTGGGATTACAGGCGTGAGCCACCGTGCCCGGCCTCTCTCAGAATATCTTATTGTACTTTTCTCACCAATTTTGGGCAGTGGTTGGCGGCAGGTAACTGAAGCTGTAGAAAGCAAAACCGTGGATAAGGAGGGACGACCGTAACTACTTATATTTTGGCATTGCATTTTTTGCACTAATTAAAATGAAAATAATCAACAAAAATACTATGGGGAAATATCTGTGATACAGGTTAAATACACTAACAGTATTAAGTAGTAACTAATAATAATTATTGAGAAGAATATTAATAATTTATGCTTCTACTATAATTTCATAAGCAATATGTATGCATATGCAAAAGAACTAGAAGAGGATTCAAACAAAATCACTTTTGTTGCTTGGAGCAGGTGGGATTGGGTGAAATATTTTTGCTTCTAGTTTAACTTCTGTAAATGTTGTCTGTAATTAAAATCATATTTTTAGGCTGGGCACGGTGGTTCACACCTGTAATCCCTGCACTTTGGGAGACTGAGGAGGGCAGATCACCTGAGTTCAGGAGTTTGAGACCAGCCTGGCAAGTGTGGTGAAACCCCATCTCTACTAAAAAAAAAAAAAAAAAAAAAAAATAGCCGAGCATGGTGGTGTGCGCCTGTAATCCCAGCTACTTGGGAGGCTGAGGCAGGAGAATCACTTGAACCTGGGAGGTAGAGGTTGCAGTGAACCGAGATCGCACCACTGCACTCCAGCCTGGGTGACAGAGCAAAACCTTGTCTCAAATAAATAAATAAATAAATAAAATGAAAGTAAGAAATTAAGTTTTCAGCCTCGTCATAGGAGTTCTTCTCCTAGATGATTGGTGGTGGCCGTGGGATCCTTGGCACTTTGCCTGAGTCCTAAGGAATTCTATTAGTCTTCATGAGCAAACACAACTGAAAGTGGAATTGCCCGAGTGTGGAATTGGATTAAGAGGTACTGCGTCTTTAACAGGTAGGTCACGTGAGGGTCGTACCAAATTGGCATAATTCCCATTTTTTTGCCCCTGCCCACCTTCTATTTGCCCTTCCTCTGGGATCTGTAAATCCTCTTCTGCAGGACCACCTCCCCTGCTTCTCAGTGAATTGAGAATGGGATTCTCATTTCCCATTCGAGTTGAGTTGGAGCAAGGGATGGCTTAAATCAATCAGTGTATCTCTCAAGAGCTATGAAAAGTCTGAGCTGTTACCCTCCTTGCAAGATAACAATTTGGCCTGCCACCATTTCAGGGATGCTGACAGATGATGTAAGACTCCCTGACAGAGACAAACACACAAAATGTAGTACAGCAAAAGTAGGAGCCAAAATGTCAGTATATTTGTGCTAGTTCCTCAAGTTCCAATTCCATAGGGTGACACAGAGGATCAGATAGTATCTGCTCATACCGTGGATGTGTTGCAGGAGGGAACTCAGGGCTGAGGACTCAGTACATATTGAGCAAGCAGAGAACATTTCAGCCAGCAATAAATCAGTCAGTCTCCCCTCCTCCCCAACCCCAGCACCATGCAGGCTGCAGTCCAGTTGTTGCCTTGACCTGCTCAATTGCCTATGTGAGGAGCTACAGAGCTCCTCAGTATCAAGAGGGCGATAGGCCCTGAAGCCTGGCACACCCAGCAGGTACTTGCAAGGTGCTTAGGGCCATGCGTTTTCAACAATATCACATGTGATTCAATCAGAACTACTGAGATAAAATGAAACCTTTTGCTTCAGGCAAGGGCATCTTATTTCCCTGAATGAGAATCTAGACGATTCATGTCGTGACCAATAGAGAAAAGCCTGCGCAAGAATGGAGCCAACCCAAAGAAAGCAGAATTGAGAAATGGAGAGAGCAGGAAAATGGATTCAGTGTCATCATCTGAACCACTCTATGAAGCCAGGGGTAAAACTAAGCCACCCACCTCCAGAATATCCATTTATGGGAGGTAGTTTGTCACTTGTCACCAATAGAGTCTTACTGAACACAAATATCAATGTAAACCAGTAATAATCAAGGTTCTCCAGGGAAATAGAACCAATAGGATTTGTATATGTCTCTGTCCATATCTATATCTACAGATGAACAGAGATAGATTTGTCATAAGAAATTGGTTTACATGATTGTGGAGGCTGACAAGACGTGTATTTGGCAAGCTGGAGACGCTGGAGAGCTGATGGTATAGTTCCAGTCTGAGTCTGAAGGCCTGAGAACCAGGAGGGCTGATCACGTAGTTCCGGTCTGAAGACCAGCAGCCCCAAGACCCAGGAAGAGCCGATGTTTCAATTTGAGTCTCAAGGCAGGAAAATACTGATGTCGCAGCTCAAGACAGTTAGGCAGGAGGAAATTCTCTCTTACCCAAGAGAGAATCAGCCTTTCTGTTTTATTTGGACTTTCAACAGCTTGTATAAAGGCCACCCACATTATGGAGGGCAATATGCTGTACTTAGTCTACCCATTCAGATGTTAATCTCATCCAGAAACAACCTCGCAGACACACCCAGAATAATGTTAGCCCAAATGTCTGGGCATCTTGTGACCCAGTCAAGTTGACACATAAAAATAACCATCACAAAATTTTTGCTATTAAATTACAGTCATCAGATGTTATAAATGTGCTTAAATCTTTTTCTTGGTGAGTGTTTAAAATCCCTAACTGATTCAACTCTACAATATTTATTCTTTCAGACTCTTGTAAAAGTTGGGCTCTTTGATGAATCATCTGTGGATTCATTTCATCCAAGGTTTAATCAGTGGTTTTAAGTACTCAGAGCTGTATTTTCATAGTTGTGTTGTTCCTTGGACCTAATCTAATATGCTCGGTAAACCCTTTCCCTCTGTTGTATGTGCTATTTCCCATGCACAGCTCTCCTCTTCCTAAAATAAAGATAGGGGAAGAGAGGGAGAGAGAGAGAGAGAGAGAGAGAGAGAGAGAGAGAGAGAGAGGCAGAGAGACAGAGAATATTTCAAGATAAAAATGTGTTTGAATTTTCTCATGCTATTTTAAGTTCTCAGTCCTATTCATGTGATATTCATTTTACTTGCCTGGCTTTCATCACAATGATTACCCATTTAATTACATTTTAGCTGAAACCTAGGGAAAACAGCCAGCTAATATTTCAGTGAGATTATCAGAGGAAAAAGCCTCACTTCCTGGCTTTTCTGAATCGTTGTATTTCTCTGTGTTAACTTTACAATCAGCCTTTAATAAAAAGGCAACGATGTAGGTAATTAACCTTCTAATCATGTCAGGTACATTAAAAAATGGCTTGATTTTATTTCGGCTCCACGTTAAGCCTTTATATTATACATAGTTCATCTAACAAGTTTTCCCTCTTTAAGAATTTCCTTCTCATGGAGGTCCACAGTCCATCTGCCAGGGAACCAATCAGGCAGGAAGGAAAGCACAGGAATGAATCCTGTGGAGTGGAAACTCCTTGCCTCTCCAGAAGATGCTTCTGCCTGTTGATGAAGTACTGGGTGGACACATCCACTCTCCCTCACTCTTCCTTGCAAGGGAGAGATCTATGAGAATGGTTTGATTATGGCTCAGCCGTGTGCCCTCTTCGGTCTCTCTTTCTGCCAGCAAGCAGAGAAGCTCTCTACCCTACTTCCTCGTCTACCTGGGTAAGCTCACCAGAGAGGTTTTCCACCTGAGTCCTCTGCTGTTCAATTTTTGACTAGCTAGTTGGTCAGGGAGAACAGGAAGCTCTGGTGGAGGCTGGAGTCAAGCTGCATTCTCTAACCCACCAACTTTACCTTAAACAAAGCTGATGTTGTATTACATCTACATCTGGCTTCTTCTGTCTGTTTTGGATTGGCTCAGAATCTGGAAGAGAAGATGGGTACGATCAACTCCTTTTGAACCCCAAACGCACACCAAGGATTTGAGAGAACCGGCCAAGTAAGTAGGCTCCTGTAAAACATGATACCAAGTTCCCAAGAAAATACGTGCTTGGAAGATGACAGCTGTATGGAGTTTGGGATCCCTTTCTCTTTTCCATCCCATCGAACATATAAAGTAGTTCTGGCTACAAGGTATTACGGATAGCACAAGTTGGAAATACTTTAGTCATAAGATAGACCTTGAAGTTTTCCTTTAGCTTTAGGCTCTGTGGTACAACTGTAAATGAGTAAGCAAAAAACTGCCTGTTTGCAAAGTAAATTATTTTCATTATTTGTTACTATCAACCTTATGAATATGGTACCCATTATTGCAAAAAACTAAAAATAATTTATTAAGAGGTATAAAAGAATACTTGAATAAATACACATGCTGATGGAAAGAAACACTCAATTTTATAGGCATGTTAATTATTTCCAATTAACTTATTGTTTTAATGCAGTTCAAATAAAAAATCTCAACGAATTATTTTGGAAACTTCTTTTTACCCTCAACATTTTATTATAACAATTTTTTTTTTTTTGAGACGCAGTTTCACTCTTGTCGCCCAGGCTGGAGTGCAATGGCATGATCTCGGATCACTGCAACCTCTGTTTCTAGGGTTCAAGCGATTCTCCTGCCTCAGCTGGATTTACAAGCATCTCAGTAGCTGGGATTAGAAGAATGAGCCACCATGCCCGGCTAATTTTTGTGTGTGTGTATGTATTTAGTAGAGACAGGGTTTCACCATGTTTGCCAGGCTGGCTTCGAACTCCTGACCTCAGGTGATCCGCCCGCCTCGGCCTCCCAAACTGTTGGGATTACAGGCGTGAGCCACTGCACCCAGCCATGAAAAGTTTTTAAACAAACAGAAAAGTTGGAAAAAATAATACAATGAACACCAATGTGTCCACCACAACAATTGTTCATAGTTGCCTGTTCATGCATATATGTGTTTCTGTGTGTATGATTATATGTACCTATGTATATACATATATATCCACTATACATATTACAATATACAGAAATACCATATATAAAATAATTGCTTTTATTGTGTTTTTCTGCATTGTTGCTGAATCATATGAAACTGAGTTGCAGACAGCATTACACTTTACCATTAAATACTTCAATATGCATCTCCGCAAAGTAAGGACATTCTCCTGCATAACTATAGTAACATGATTATGTCTAAGTAAATGAACAATAGCTATCAATATTTATTACGTATTTACATTTCTTAATTGTTTTTAGAGTATCATTTATTACTCTTTTTCCCCTCAGATCAGAATCTAATCAAGGGTGACAACTTATATTTAGTTAGTGTTTCTCTTTAGCTTCTTTTCTTTTCTTTCTTTTTTTTTTTTTTTTGAGATGGAGTTTTGCTCTGTTGCCCAGACTGGAGTCCAATGGCACGATCTTGGCTCACTGCAACCTCTGCCTCCTGGTTTCAAGCAATTCTCCTGCCTCTGCCTCCACAGTAGCTAGGATTATGGGTGCCTGCTACCATGCCTGGCTAATTTTTGTATTTTTAGTAGAGACGAGATTTCACCATGTTGGCCAGGCTGGTCTCAAACTCCTGACCTGAAGTAAGCTGCCCGCCTCTGCCTCCCAAAGTGCTGAGATTACAGGCGTGAGCCACCGCGCCCGGCGTAGCCTCTTTTCTTATAAAGTCCTTCTACCTTATTTTTCAGGTCTTTGGTTTTTTGAAAATAATTTTGTTATTATACATTTTTTTAAATTAAAAGATAATTTCGATCTTTTGAAATGATCAGGCCAATCCTTTGTTCCCTGTCCTGGTTGTGTTTGATGAGCTCTTCATAACGTACTTTAACTTGCTCTTCTAGTCTCTGTCTCCTAAAAAGGCTTGATTAGGTTTGGGTTAAACATTTTTATCAAGAACACTTCCCAGGTCATGTTACATATTTTACACTATATCGCTTGCAGAGGCGTATCATTCAGGCTGCTCTACAATTTGCTACGTGGTTAAGATGGTGATAGCCAGATCTCTTCATTGTAAAGATGTGGGGTTTTCCCCTTTAAAATTAGCAAATATTCTGGGAAGAGGAAAGAACAAACTTATTTTCAAGGATATTTGGAAGAATCAGCAGATAAAGATACCAAAGAAAATTTAACAAAAAAGAGAGTAGTGAAGAGTGATGACTCCTATCAGATATTAAACTGCATTTAAAACAATTGGATAGTAGAGCAAAGATTGAACCCTTAATGGGTAAGTCACCCACAAATAGCCTCTGTTGATGTGGTTTTGGTGAGAGGACACCCACCAATGGGCTGGCACTTACCTTAAACAGTCAGCAGGCCCTGGAGGTTTTAGCTGATTCTCAGGTCCCCTTGGTTGCCTTTGGTAAGTCATGTGACCAAATACACACCAAACTAGCAGGCATACCTCCACAGAAAGCTGTGACTGTGTCATAGACAATGCTTTTGTTGACTTTATTTCATAATTTAGAATTATATCTGAACAGGGCTAAGCACAGTGGCTCACGCCTGTAATCCCAGCACTTTGTGAGGCTGAGATGGGAGGATCATTTGAACCCAGCAGTTTGAGACAAGCCTGGGCAAAATGGAGAGACCTTGTCTTTACAAAAAAATACAAAAACTAGCTGGGTGTGGTGGCACGTGCCTATGGTCCCAGCTACTTGGGAGGCTCAGGTGGGAGAATCTCCTGGGCTGGGGAGGCCGAGGCTGCAGTGAGAGGTGATCTGATAGCACCACTACACTCCAGCTTGGGCACAGAGCAAGACTTCTGTCTCAAAAAAAAAAAAAAAAAAAATTTATATCAGAACCAAGTCTTTTTCCACAGTGGCCTAGTCACAGACATATTAGAAAAGGATAGACAGTGCTTGCAATTCAAGACAGAGAAGCAAAACAAACTTAAACACTATCCTAGAGGACAGTCTTCCTATTCAGCAATGTGTGTCAGTGGCCAGACTCAAAACTAGGGGAATAAAACTCCTTGATGGTGCCCTGAGTGAGGGTCATGAGAGAACGAAAGGAGAGAATCCAGCGCGGGCCCAGGCAAACCGTGGATCAGGGATGAAAGCTGGACCACAGTGAAAGTGGGGCCTATGGCATAGGTGGGGACACCTTAGAAAGACAGCAATTGTGTGATGGCGTTCTCAGTTTCTCCTAAGTCTACAGCTCTGTGTTTCTTTCCGGCCTTCTCCAAATGTAAAACCAATGAAACAAATGCTCCCTTTATTCCTCCCACCCTACTCCGGAAACTGTGCCAGTCTGTGCATAAGAAGAGATGGTGTTCTGAAGAGTCCTTCGCTCTGTCATATTCCTTCGTGGGTTTCTGAAAGCAGGTTTGAGAACAGGAGTGAATGGAAGCCACATTTCTCTGTCTGACAGATGTAGTACACACGTGTGAGTTGGAGATGACACATCTTGGCAATGGCTGTATGGGAACAGTGAGAACATGACATATAACCAGGTGCATTGAAATGGGGCTACTGGATGAGCTACCTTGTAAAGATTCTCTCAGTGGGGTTCCTCCTAATTCTAGAGCTCTTCTACTAGGACGGAGGAGCTAATTCAGTTGGATTGATCTCTGTGGTAGATTATTCTTTGCCGATCTAACCAAAAAGACTCTCCTCTCACTAGTTTCTAGGGATGAGGAGAGAACTTTGATTACCGTAATGCTGGCATGGGTAGTCATGAAAAGTTGCTGATGTTATCGTCCGGTGCTCACTTCCCTACACTCCTTTCTGGAGTTCAGCACAGACTATGGGAAAGGGAACCAGTGAAGTTACTGGATAACTCAAAAACATGGCCTAAATTTATGAACTGTTCTTAAGGAAAGAAAGCCTGTTCCCCAACTCTTGGATAATCTAGTTTAGATCATCAAATTCCCCAGATAATGGTAACCTCTCTTCATTTTTTTCTTGGAAGTCCAAGCTCTAATAAGTCTCTTTAATTATTTCTTGGTGAGGGCAGCATCCGATTTCTATTTAACAGGAACAGGTATCCAAATTAGATACGGTGCTGTTCATTTATATCAGTGTATCATTAAGATTCATATTTCCGGTGATTGCCCAATACCACTTTAATGTTACGCTAAGGAGAAAACAATGATGTAACATGATTACATCAGTCGACTGCCTTGCTTTTCATTCTCCTGCAGTTACGTTTCTGCAGCATACATTTTGAGTCCAGACTTCACCCTGGCATAAAAACCTTCCACTCTGGGGATAGAGTTTTTCCATAGTTACAAAAATGCCTTTAAAACATATGTATAGCCATATGCTATTGACATTTTTGATAAAAGCAACACTGTGCTTAAAGCATAAAATCTAAACAATGGGAAGCTATGCTAGCAACAATAACTAATGCTCCTCAAGGGCTTACTCTTCTTTGGTATGGGGATGATATTACAAACATTTAACAAACAATATGGCATAGGCACTGGTCAATCAGAATTGTCACCAGCCTTAGCTCCAATAGGACAGCTGAGGTCCTCTGCTGTGCCAGGGCTAACCCTTTATTTGCCGGCCCTGAGGAAGCAGGAGGAATCTAGGGGGAGGGGTTGGCCAGATGGCGTAAATGTCTGTGTGGAGAATATGTTCTGGGTGGCTATTTACTAACTGACCTGGAAATACTCCACATTTCAACAGACATATTGGGTACACCTGCTGAAT